>NC_136067.1:1370261638-1375061638 GCF_964261635.1 Lissotriton helveticus
AAGAAACCCCTCACTCACCACCTAGTGGTGACATGCTTCATCATCGGGGTCCACCCTAATGACCTAGCGTCATCAGGGTGTGCTACAACACCTGATTACAGTGGAGCTGGTTGTGAGTGAGGATGCGTGAAAGAAAAAAAGGTAGGTGTTTTAAAAATTGTCCTGGTTTAACTTAGGAAAATAAAGTTTTATTTATAAGCAACTGGACAATGTTAAAATCAAAAGTGCGAGATAAAGTGAGGGTAATTATGAGCCCATGTATCTCTATGTGTTGTCAGGTCTACATGTTTCAACCATAAAGGTGGAGGTTCACCAGGTTTTCTTCAGGACCGATGTCCAGAGGGTGGGAGGTGTGCGTCCCCTAAAAGGCGCACCCTGTCCTACCTTCTGGGACCACAATACGTGACAAAAATATGTCTGTGGTATGTGCTTAAGCCCGGTTGGGTAAGCGTGAAAAATCAAAATACTCGTATTAGGGTATTGGGATGCCTCATAGGGCGGGGAGAGGTTATCCTCGTAGGAAGAACGTATTAGTTCAGTAGCGAGGTCTATGGCCGTATACCTACTGCGGTCCTCCGGCCAGTCAACCTCAACCTCTTGTTCGGATATCGCTGTCAGGTACTCATGAAACTGGGGTAAGTCCGTACCTAAAAGAATGTTTTTGGGCTGTTTTGGGACTACTCCTAATTTCCTTACTTGAGGATACCAGTCTATCTCCAACAACACTTCTGCTAAGGGATATTCCTTAACGTCCCCATGTACACAGGAAGCCAGGACTGTTTCTCCTTCGCAGATAGAGTTTAACGGGACTAATTCCTGCGCTACCACGGTGTGATGACATCCTGTATCAAGTAGAGCCTCAATAGGTCTACCGTTGAGTCGAATGACCTTCTTGTACCTTTTCCCACGGACTCCGGTTACCAGTACTCTGCCTCTTGACCAACCCGTCTCCATGGGTTCTGCACTGTCATTGTGTAAAGGACAATTACGCAACATGTGCCCCCACTCTGCACACCTAAAACACTGTGATCCCATGTGAGCTGGGTTAGTAACCTTTGGAAACGGTTTAAGGGTTGGTCTAGGAGTGGAAAAGGGTTGTTTCTCCCCACCCTCTGGAGGTTCTCGAGGTAGGTTTGGGAAAGATAATAAGGGCTCTTCCTGTTGGGGCCTTAAAGTCATGAGATCTATGATAAGCACAAGCTAATTTAATAGCAGACTGCCTAGTAAGTCCGGGATGTTGTTTTAGCCATGCCCTTGTGTTGTGTTAATGCCTCCAGATATTACTCTAGGAAAATCTGCTCAGTGACCTCTTCCATTGAGGAAGCATGAAGTTGAAGCCAGCGATTCCCTAAGTCTCTAACCCGATAAAACAACGCTCGGGGATTGTTTCCCGTGACCCATTTTTCTTTTCGAAAGCGGGTTCTGTAATACTCATAGTCACAACCCAATCTTTCCAAAATGGCTTTCTTTAGATCTTGGTAGGGAGTTACTCCGGGTGGATTGGCAGCTTGGTAGGCCGCCTGTAGCTCCCCGGATAGTGACGGTGCTATATATTGACCCCATCGCTCAGGAGGCCAAGATGCGGTGGTAGCCACCCTTTCAAAGTTAGTAAAGAAGAAATCTGGATCTTCCCCTTCCTGAAATTTTTGCAAAACGCTACCGGGTATATTAGGATGTACTCGAGCATTAGAGATAACATCTGTGAGTCGCAGAATGGCTGTATCTTGTATTTTCTGATTGCTGGTTAGTAGAACCATTCATTGCAGCATGGAAGGATTCCCTTTCTTTTTGAGCATTTTGATTCTGTTGCGCCAAGACCAATTGCAAATGTCTCTGTCCTTCTGCTAATTGAGTTATCATATCCTGCACAGTTACAGGTTGCGTCATCTTGTTTCAGATGATATTGTCCCACTTCTGACACCACTGTGATAGTTTTTACCCCTCTCTCTCTATCTCACGAAAGGGGGGGAGAACTCTCAATTAACAGTCTTCCAATTAGTAGAAAACACGTGGCCTGTGAGAATATCCCAATGTAGCAATATTTATTCAATAACAACAGTCCTGACAGTTTGAGTGCACTACAACACAAGGGGAGGAGAACTACGCAGTCCTGGACTATAGTCTTTCAGTAGACGGCCTTCCTCTTCAAGCTTTACTCCTTCTGTACTGTGACCAGAGCCGGCGCTCCCCAAAAGGCAAACAGAAAAGGACACTAGGACCGAAGCGTTGGGTATCTCGGTGTCCTGTTGCCTCAGGGAACTACCGGATACGAACACGGTATTTGGTGGGGAATTCTCTCTCTACAGCATCGCTCGGTCTTCCTTGGTCCTCCCGTCAGTCTCTTCTGGTCCTCGAGCTCCCACCGTCGCTCCGCTCTCCGATTCCGCCGACTTCCTCGTTTTCTCCTGCTCCTCCGCTGTGTCTCCACAATCACCTGACTTTTTGCACCTGGGCCAACTGTCGACTCCTTGTTCCTCCAGCGAGTTCTCTCCTTCCCTGTGCCGCGAGACTAGACCGCTTGCTCGCTCTTGTTTCGGAGGGCGCCTAGCCGGGCGCCATCTTGGATTCCTACTGCCACGGCCGTTGGCCATCCCATATTACAGTTCCCTTTGTATCTCCTTAACCGCGGCGCAAATTCCGCCGCGGTGCGGGAGTTCTGAAGAGTGGGCGGGGCCGTGTCAGCCAACGGACGTGCGCAGAACTAGCCAGGTAGTGCTTGCGACGGCCGTTGGCCGACGCGCGCAGCAAAGGGGTTATGGTCCGGCGTGATAGCGCAGCTGTTGACTATGTGTGAACTGCTAGAGAGGGGCTTTGGCTTCGCCCACATGTTGGGACCCAAAACTATGTTTTTATTGGGCAGAAGTTGTGTGCGTCCACAAAGAATGGGCTTGCCCTCCACCAGCTATGATCATTTTGTTTATCCGGATGGCTGAGCTTGAACCTTCAAGGGCATACACATGACATTGTAATTCTGTAAATGTATCCTAGTTAAATAGATAATTTATAGTGTTGGAGTTTCTCAGGCAGCAGCACAGATGGGGGAGGCCAGTTATTAGCCTACATGGATTTGTAGGTCTGGCTTGATATTGCAACTTCCACCTGACCTTTAAACCTACACCATTATTTTTGTACAGTTATTTGCTTGCTCGCAAATATTTATGCAACGTACTTGTAATGTTTAACATTACTATACAATATTCCCTTAAAGCCAGACCTATTGGCATTGCCAATGCGTGTTGCTAATTAGTTACACTCTTTGTAACCATTTTTACCATTGTCTACTCTTTGTCGATCTAAATAATCTCATCTTTCACAATGGCACTGTTAAAAACTCGGTTTTAAATGGCAGCACTCTTAGACATGATTGATTGAAGCTCTCAATGTTAAAGCTTGAAGACCTTTTTATGGGGAGCAGAATTGGTTTTGAGCATATAGATTCGTGATTTAAGTAACAGGTTAATTAAAAACATGCCTGCTCCCAAAAGGTTTGATGATTATCTGTGGCAGAGTCTTACCTACTTCACCATCTTCAGCCATTGGCAGATTTTGACAGATCACCTAGCACATCGAACTTGAGGCACAACATGTAGACAGAGATTATAGTAATTCAGGTGCTAGAAACCTTTGAAAATGGGTTGCCTGTTCGACACTTGATACTATTACCGCTTAGGTTTCATTGCTGATATGTGGCAAGATCAGTGTGCTTGTTTGGCAGGAGTTGGTTGCCTTATGAAGTTTGGTCCTACTTGGAACATTTCATGGATGGAACAGTGGATCATTTTATAACTTGTTAAATTCTAGAAAAAAACAACTTGACCATCTAGTTGGTGCTGCGAGTGACGTCTTTACCATCAATGTTGAGGGCCTGTATTATATAATGGGCGCACTGACCCTGTTTGAACCATGGCGTATCTTTAAGCTGCTGCATCGGTCACCAGCAGGTTAAGTGCAACCTATTACAATCAGTGTACTGACCTAAGTGCAGCAGCAAACTCACGCTGACCTACTGGCAGTGTTTTAAGTGAAATATGCAGCGGCTGCTTAAAAGCCGCTTTGTGTTTTCGCAGTGCAGGCGGCAGTTGCCTGCACTTTAATAAAGGGGCAGAGATACCCCTGCAGGCAGGTGCATTGAGTGACTGCACCTGTCTGCAGGGGGATATTCTAAGGATGGTTATTTGCCCCCCTCAAGGGAGCAAACTGACAGTGGAACACCTTAATAGGGTGTGGACATAATTGCTAAGTGATTCCCTTATTTGCATGGGGCCACAGCGCCATCAGTATTAGAGAAGGGGCCGTACATGTGACTGCAGCCTCTTTTGTGATACCATAGTGCCCCTGGAGCACACAAAGAAGGCACACACGCTGTTGCTACCATGTTGACCAGAACAGGCATTGGGCATGCAGAGCACTGAGCACAACATGCCTCTTTCTATGTTCTACTCAGGTGGCGCGCGAGGCACATTAGCCCCGTGTCAGCTCTTACCTGCAGGGTGGGTAGTCGTGTGATTAAGTGCAAGCCTAGGGGACCATTCTGATGCTGCAGAAAGCACCATTCTTGCTGGGTTCTTCGGTGTCCTGGGCAGGCGGCGCAATCTTAGTTTTCCTTTATGACCAGTCCGATGGACAAATTCCCAATCCAAGTTGGCGACAATTTGCTTCCTGTAATTTGTTTCCTGATCCTGGTTATTTTACAGTATATAAGGCTGTCAAACCTTGCCAGGAGTATGTAACAGACGTCCTTGTTCTGTGTTCACACTCCTAGTTGTCCCTTGAGTTCTTACTAGTTATTCTGCTTGTGTCCCTGTTCCTGATTAGTCTTCTCAGTGTGTCCAGCCCTTCTGGATTCTTCATGGAGGTTTGTGCACCTTTGGCTTTTCCTCCCCCAGAAGTGGTTAATTTTTCTTGTGCATCTGCTGACCTGAGATATCTCCTTGTTGGGAGGTTGGCTCGAGAAGGGATCGCCCTTTCTTTAACGTCAAGGTCTTCAGGATCCAAAGTAGACTACCACGACCGGCGATTGACGACTGGATCCATACCTTATTTTTGATATATCCATGAGACAGGTTAACATACAGTGATTCTAGATTCAAATCATTTATGTACTGTTCCTATTGAAAACATGGGGTAAATCGTGCCCTTTCAGGTGCCATCTATGTCAACTGTGCATTTTTGTTAGGACTCAAAGTGAGGCTCTGTGAAATATCCAAATTAAAGCTTTGAAGGTTAAGATAATGAGATTAGAAATCCTACCATAGCATTTTCGTATAATAAAAAAGATGTACAATCATTCATAGCAACAATGACAATGCAGAAAGAAAAAAACAAAATGACAAAGCTAGGACTCCAGTTTGGCAGAACAGCTGAATGCCGGGGGCCGTGCTATCTATGGTATGCATGTACGCGTGTGCTGCACCAGTGTGTGCCATGATGCACCTTTAACTGGGTGTGTTGGCCGGAGTCTGGGCCAATGCACCGTTTTACTGTGAATGTCCGTAACACAGCCACAAACTCATGTCTGTCCTAGTGATAACGTTTAAGTGAAAGGTGGACCTACATTTGTAAGGGGAAAGAAGAGGCACAGAGATGCCTCTGAAGGTTGGTGCTGTGAGTGACTGCATCGACCTGCAGAAGGATGTCTAGGGGTCCATGGGGGTCACATTTTCATCCCTTCCAGGAGGTGCCCTTGGGGACACACTGACTGTGCACTATCTGTATGTGGCCTATAGTCCGTGTGCCTCGTAGCGTCCTTTTTAGGTCTCGCTCGCGTCGCAGCGCGAAGCGCTGTCGCCAGCTAGACTTATTGTCGCCGTGTAGGCAGCGAAGTGGGACAGGAGAGGTGCACGAGCTTAATAAACCCATTGCAGTCAATGGCTGTGACCACGCGCTTTAGGAGACACGCGCTGTGAACGCGCGCGCTTTAGGAGACACGCGCTGTGAACTCGCGCGTCTCTTCTCGCGCTCTTTCACTTTCACAGCGCGTGTCTCCTAGGGCGCGCGGTCACAGCCATTGTTTTTAGCTCGGGAGTGGGACGCAGACAGCTCTGACGGCGGGCCCGTGGTGAAGGTATGTGAGGCAGCTGTCGTGTGGCACGCAGGGTGGGGTCGGCAGCCGGAGGGCAGCTCACAGCGTCCCGGGACCCCGAGCGTGCGCCCACTGCCCATCCACCTCGTGCGCACTCACCGCCCATCCACCTCGTGTGCACTCACTGCACATCCACCTCATGCGCCACCCGCCCGGGACCCGCTGCCAGCCTTACCCGCACCTTGGGCCTGGATGAGGAGGAGACATGTTGGAAGAGCAGAGCTTCTACGAGGAGAAGATCATCGGGGACCTGCACACCAAGGAGATCGACCAGGTGGACAGGGATCCCAAGCGGATCAAGGAGGACGTGGTGAAGGTACGTGTCATGCACGTTTGTTCTGATGTCCATGCACTACTCTGCAGCAGGTTCTTGCACAGAGATGAGGCCTTCAAGAGCGGGAGCAGGCACTCAGCTGGCCTGCACTGATGTCATAACCAGGAATCAGTGATTTGTCATTATATATTTTTTGCCTATCGCGATGTTATTAAAGTCAACGTTTCCATAAGGTCATACAGTGGAAGAGGTGTGGCGCCGCGGCTAGGGCGACTGACTCCGGAATCTGGGGATCATGGTTCGATCCCCAGCACCGGCGGCAGATTAGCCCAGCACCATGTGACTCTGGGCAGTAGCTTGCTTAATCTTTCCGACGGCCCCCAGCACCTAGAGACCCTTGCGGGTGATTGTGCGCTTTACAAATGTGGATTTATTATTATTATTAAACAGCGTATGATTTATAATTGCACTATCTTGGAAAGTCTCTTCTCTTCAGGGCCATCTCCAAATTGTTATTCAGTATGCTACAGGGGCACCAGTTCATGAACGTTTAAATACTGCAAAGTAACCCTGACCTCAGACCGTGGAAACCGCAGGCTGTGCCCTTCTACTGTGCTGCATCCTTCTTTCCCTGCAGCATGAGCTGATCGCCCAAGTAGCCTCTCCTGGCTCTTCCATTTCACAAACTTCGTATTTGGCTTTTGTTTTCTCCCATACTTTTTAGCTTTCGTATCCACTGGCGTTTCTTCTAATGGTGCACCAGGTGCAGTGGCACCGGGGCCTAGAGACCCCTGAACTCTGATTATTGCTGTATTTCACAGTTCAAACAGCAGCCAGTGGGTCCAATTCCTTCCTTGCACAGGGGAGTAGCTTCCATTGGTGCAGCAGGCACAGTGACTCCGGACTCCAGAGGCCCCTGAGCTCTGATTATTGTTGTATTTTACAGTTCAGACAGTGGCATGTTTGCCAGTTCCTTCCTTGCACAGGTAAGAGGCTTCCATTGGTGCAGCCGGTGCAGTGGCACCGTGGCGCAGAGGCCACTAAACCCTGACTATTGTATTTAACAGTTCAGACAGTGGCCTGTTTGCCAAATTCCTTTCTTTCACTATAAACCATTATACACTGGCTAACCCACATGTTGATTTCTTTCTTGCATTCTCTCCTACTCTATTCTCAACACATCCTTTCATCCAGAACAGGAATACACTCCAGCCTTTCTTTCAATGTCTACTCACCCACCTACCTACCTATGATCAAATTTGATCTATTACCCCGTTTGACTGTTCTTCAAACTACTGCTAGAGATCTCATGAGCCTCCAGTGTCAAACCGGATTAGTTCACCTTGACCATTTATCCTTTTGCATTCAGGGTTTTTTAGGCTGGTAACCATCATTGGAAATAAAGATCCACAAGTCCAAGAATGCAAAGGATATAAAAAAGAGACTGGATAACATACTCAAGCCTGAACTCTGTTACGGAGCCATACGTAGCAATGCAATAGGTCTCGCAGTTGTGAGAGTTTGAGCTATTGGCATTGTAAATGGCAATGCCTTTTAATTACGTATTGGTTTTTAAAACATAAATGAAAGGCATTGTCATTTACAATGCCAATAGCTTAAACTCTCGCAAATGCGAGACCTATTGCATTGCAAATGCTTGTTCTTTTTGCCTGCGTCTGCTCTACAGCTCGGGCACAGCGGCAGTGTTTTTCCTTATTTGCCAGGGACCATGCCCCATTGAGTTGGTTCCTGCCCTGTGTGTACTCCCCAGCATAATCCCCACACAAGCATCTGCGGCCCCTTCTGTAGAACCAAAATGCTCAAAGTGAACACACACGCATGTTACGCCCTGGGGCACTTTAGATAGTACAACTACTAATTTGACATTCTGAGGCAGGTACAACCTGTATATCAGTCTGAGGAAGCAGCAAAGACCTGGGCTCAGGAGATGTAGAGCGAGTGATTCTTAGAAGTAAACATGAAACAAGCATTTGCAATGCAATAGTTCACTCATTACTGAAAGTTTGAGCTATTGGCATTGCATTATTATTTGTTATGCCAAAATCTGAAACTTTCAGTAATGCGAGACCTATTTCATTGCAAATACTTGTTTTACATGTAAACACGGAGTGATGTCCAATTAATCAGACAGGAAGTTATCAACAGAAAATCAAATCTGTTTCTTAAGCTGCCATCTCTTTGTTTTTGCTATTAAAGAAAAAATTTTTTTTTACCTCCTTCATCAGAATTTATAGAAGAAAATAACAACCCTAGGAAAGAGAAAACACGCTTTATCACAAACAGGTAGACTGCAAAACAGGAGTATCTGTTTTTTAAGAGTGGGAGTGTATTATAAGGCTAAAAGTGTGATGAAAAGAATGGAATACTAACTAATGCTTAGGACTCCTTTTATTAAGTATAATAATAAAAATGTAGCATTTTGGGTTTGAAAAATGCAAATCTGACATACCTTTTGAGGATGTAATAAGGCTATTTTTCTTTCTAAATTAACCTGTCCCAGGCATGGGAGCATTATGCAGCACTGGCAGAACATCAACAAATTTAAATATGTTGCCACTGCCTTATTTATACGTATGAGTCAATTATAAGTACAATTGCAAAATATATATCGCGTCCATTAATGAAGCCGGAGGGCTGGAAAAGTGACATTACAAGACTAATTAAAAAGTTGTTAAGGAGACTGCTTTGTCCATGGAATAATATTTCCGCTAGGTGTTTGTGCGTTATTTTAAATGTATTATCTTTGGAGCCACCCTTTAAGCAAGGAACTCGGTCGGTACAGCAGTTTGTATGCGTTCCGCTATAAAGAGCATTACAGAGCAGGTAAAAGGACACATAACTGTATTTAATGCTTAAAGTAGCTTTTTAGGCCGTGTTCCCTTGAATTTGGAAGAGAATGGCACTAACACGCCACTACAAACCAGATGGCATGCTTTATTGTACCCAGCGCACCCAAACATGCATATGCAGTTTGTTTGCGTTCAGTTAAAAAGATCAATGCGGAACAGGAGAAAAGAAAAATATTTACATTTTGTCAGTACTTAATTTGAGCTGGTTTATTTCCGGTGCTCAGCACTAGCGCGTAATCATCTGGCGCTCGAGCAGCAGTTAAGGACACGTTCATTCTTGGTAGGCAAAGGGAAATAAAGTGATTCGCCCAGAATCACAGGATGTTGTGCCCACGCTGAGGCTCGAACCTGGTTCCCCAGCTTGGAAGTCGGCAGCTCTATTCATTGCACCACATCCTCTCCCCGCTTCTGGGTTTTCATGGTTAGTAGTTGGTTTTGCGTTAGGCAGTGCTGTGGAACCATCCTTAAAGCAAGGAACTCGGTCAGTACAGCAGGTTGTTTGCGTTCTGTTAAAAAGAGCATGGCTGAGCAGGTGAAGATACAAATAATTATATGTAGTGCTAAAAATAGCTTTTTAGGTCGCATTCCTTTGTATTTGGAAGAAGGCACAATCTAAACCTTACAAATCAGAGAACGCATAGTTTATTGTTCACAGCACACACAACAAGGGGCCACTGGGAACAAGTGTCGTAAACAGCTCCCCCTTAAGACCATGGAAGCTGTTTGGAGGAGGCTGCTGATTGTAGCATGACATCGCCACTCTACTGTAGTCTTGGAGACGAGGATGCCATAGGCTCAGCATAGCCTACGATCACATTGGTGTTAAAAACTTGCAAGTACTACTCTCCATTTAAAGCACACAAAAGTAGGACTGTGGCTGAGCAGGCTGTGATTTACTTGTGGATGCGAAGTGCAGGGGAGTATGAGCAACAAGTAACAAGCTGAACACTAGCAAGGGTGGGGGGTATGAGTCGGGGTTGTTAAAGAAGAAACTGGTAGGATTGAGGGGGGGGGGGAAAGCAATGGGATGGGGCATGTAGACCCTTGTAGAAAACAAATAGCACACATGCAAGATTGTTGTGTATGTGCTGCGGCAAATGCCCGAAAACACAACCGCCGTCTGAGTGCTTAATCGACAAGAAGCACACAAGACGTCAGCTGTTCTTTCATTTACTTGCTTCCCTGTGAAATGGATCCAACAAAGAAGAAGCCCACGAGTGGTGCGCGCGCCCCACCGCCGGCCATGTGGTTTCATTTATCGCGCCTGTGTCTGGGCACGATAATTGAAACCACATGGCCAGCGGTGCACGTAATAGTCACCAATCGGCCATGGGCGGAGCAACGCGACCGCCTTTGGCCTATTGCGTGCCGTCTTAGTGAAAAACACGCACGCAAAACCCAGTTGCGTGGCACAAAAGGAAAAGCACGAGCGTGTGCGATTCCTAGGTCAGTTCTGAAAGCCCATTTTTACCTACTAAATGTCTCGTGCTGCGCAGCACTGCTGCTCACTGCAATGCTAGGCGCGAGACCTAAAAAGAGTACAGTACAGCACCAGAAGAAGAAATGACACTGCAGCACTGTTTTTATGCAACAAAGTAAAGACCGGCACGGAGGTTGGGCAAATTCTGCTTTGTTTGGGGTTTATTATAGCTAGTAAAATGCAGACGTAAGTGCCCTGAATAATTCTTGAGAGTAGGACTCGCACCGCCAAGTGGAATGCATATTAATCTGGTTGAATAGGTTGTTGCGTGCTACGCAGGTATCGCTGTCTGTTCCATCCAGCGTGAAGTATGAATACGTGAAAATGGCAACCTCTGGTATAGAGGAAGCTGCCTCCGTGCACAGCTTTCGGTGAACCTTTATAGGTTTATGTGTTTTTAACAGTCTCAATAAAGTTTTCAGAGAGAGTTCATGTTCAATGCTGTTTATTCACAATCATTGGTCATATAATCCTTTAACTTCAATATCTTTGTTGTATCAAATCGCCATGGGTTTACTATTCCCAATGCATTTCAGGCGATACTGTTGCCCTTCGTCAGGGGATTCCACTCTAAACAATAAAGAAAGTACATCTGTTGTGTAAATCTGTCTGTAATATTGTATCACATATTACATTCCGTATAAAATCATGACATGCCATATAAAGGATTGTGGAAGAGGTGGTCTGAACGTTCATGCGCTAATGGTGCAAATTTCTTGTGCATTGCTTCGGTCTATGCGTTAGGTATAATCCTTGTCATTATGTGGGCGAGTGTTCGGTAGTGTTCCAAGGGTGCTCAATGAGTGACTAAGCGTTTACTAGAACAACGAGAGTGCCGAGCTTTCAATGGTGAAAAATAAGCTTGCAAGTGTTCACCATGAACTCAGTGTTAGGTGTCAAAAATTAATAAACATGCAAGTGCTCTCCGGTGTTAAACCCCATGTCCAACTCAGTGTTTATGTATAAGCACACATGTATAATATTTGCTATGCTCACTAACTTTGGACCTATACACACAAAGGCAATAGGACAAGTATACTTGCGCCATTCCAATATGGCGCCCACCCTTTCGGCACTTTACTTAGTCCGTCACCGTCACACACTATTCCTTTAACTCTTGGCAGAGCAACAGACACTCTCGACCCTGTTACATGAATGCATGACACCACAAGCGCACGCATCTATTTCACAAGTAAGTACCTTACGGGACCCTCTTTATAACTATTCACAGCCCTTACAGCCCAACGGACTGTTTACACGTTATTTATATATTTGCTTCTACAGGCGGAGGACGCTACAGCGAACCGCCATGTAAGTGATCATCTAACATTACCAACACTGAGTTGGATATGGGGTTTAACACCGGAGAGCACTTGCATGTTTATTAATTTTTGACACCTAACACAGAGTTCATGGTGAACACTCGCAAGCTTATTTTTTACCATTGAAAGCTCGGCACTCTCGTTGTTATAGTAAACGCTTAGTCATTCGTTGAGCACCCTTGGAACACTACCGAACACTCGCCCATATAATGACAAGGATTACAACTAACGCATAGACCGAAGCAATGCACAAGAAATTTGCACCATTAGCGCATGAACGTTCAGACCACTTCTTCCACAATCCTTTATACGGCATGTCATGATTTTATACGGAATGTAATATGTGATACAATATTACAGACAGATTTACACAACAGATGTACTTTCTTTATTGTTTAGAGTGGAATCCCCTGACGAAGGGCAACAGTATCGCCCGAAATGCATTGGGAATAGTAAACCCATGGCGATTTGATACAACAAAGATATTGAAGTTAAAGGATTATATGACCAATGATTGTGAATAAACAGCATTGAACATGAACTCTCTCTGAAAACTTTATTGAGACTGTTAAAAACACATAAACCTATAAAGGTTCACCGAAAGCTGTGCACGGAGGCAGCTTCCTCTATACCAGAGGTTGCCATTTTCACGTAAGTGCCCTGAAACCATGCTCAACAGGGGCTCATTCAGTATACTGACCTCTCCGTGCTTTTGAGGTGGGGAAATGATGACCTCATCAGATATGAAAGATTTATTGCATTTGGACAATCGCCGAGAAGAGTTGTTCCCTGCTTAACATAATTTATCACTCCATTTTGTATCATATTTAGAATGATCTGAGGTCATGCGGCAGTCATGAAATATTTGAGGTCAAATTAACACACAAACAAGACAAGACCCTTTTGTAACAGCATGACCTTGGTGCAGGAGAAGTTACTAGTATGAACTAACCAGGTGGCCAAAAATACATCCGCTTGGCGGTGCTGGCCTTTTGTTAATCTCAGACGCATATAATTCACACTTGGATTGTGTCTAGTGTCAAGTTTGTTGATTTTGTTTTGTGGAGATTTGGTGGAGAATCACAGGAGCTTAATGTGTATGCTGGGATGCTTTATTTATCTTTTCATGCTTAATTCTGGCATGATAAATGTAGCAAAACAGAGCTATTTAAGTGTGAGGAAAAAAGGTGTACCTCCTGTTGCTTGTTCAAACAGAGCCCAAGGGATTTGGCATCTCACTTGCGTATGATGAGGATTTTTACACTGTGCCCTGACAGATGTAAAGGGACCTCCAATCCGTAATATACCGCTCACAGTTGTGTTCAATAAACATATAAGGCACAGCATTAATCAGGATTTGAACTATCGGGTGCTAATTAGTAATGTACCATGCATGTAGCAGTCCAGGACATTTTGACTGATACCTATGTTACTTCATCAATTCCACTTCTCACTGACAGGGGCGTTGTCTTTCACAAATCTTTTGATACTTTATCATCACATGGAAAATGCGGTATGCCTAACCTAAGAAAGTAAATCTAGGTTAGAGACTGGCTCAGTATATGCTCAAGAATATCTTGAAGATGGGCGCTAGTAAAATTAAGGGGAGTTAGGTGTCACCCTTAGTAATTGATTGGGGAAATCTCTTTAACAGAGAATGGGAGGAGACCGACTCCTGAAAATTGACATAATGGAGTACAGTTTCAGTAGTGTATTTGGTGAGCTGACCGCAGAAGAGTCAAGAACTGAGAGAGCCCACTCTTGGAGAGGGTGAGCCAGAGGGCAAACCCGAAGATGGTGAAGGAAATTAGGGGTTTGATTTCAGGGGAGATTAACTGAGCATTGACATAATCCTGCATTTGAATTGGGCTGAAATCATCAGAGATTCTGAGTCTACAAATCCTATATTTTTGTGGTTTGCGCAAATAGAAAACCGTAGGCTATCGAAGGCTATGACTTTCCTTGGAAGGGCATAGTGCTGCAACCTGTATAGGAGTGGTGGGAGGAGAACGGCTGAAACCTGTTTTGTAAACTCCACTTCCTGCTGTTAGATGCTTCAATAGATCTCTGGTATTGGCATCCTTAGTTTGCAGTGGGAGGGTGGTTTTGTGCATATTGGTGATGGTGCTACCTTGTATGCTATATTTCTTTCAGGGCTATCTGATCTATCTATATAGTAACTTCTTTAGGGTTCGTAGACGGGTAGCCGGCTTTGCACTGGGGGGCCGGGGAATTGGAGGGGGCAGAAGGACTAGGGTCGACCTTAGCCTTGCTATTTTAGCACTGTAAAGCTTTAAGTTATCCAGCAAGATTGTCACATAAATCCTCTCAATTTGTAGTTGGAGAAAGAAAAGAAAACTCCAAGCTCCCTCTGTAGACGGAGCCTGACATTTGACCTCGGTCTTTGAATGCACAGCAAATGTGACAAGGTAAGGACAAAATTTAAAGGCCTGTTTACAGAAAGCGAGCATTTGTGGGAGAATACAGTAAACAGGCTATGCTGTACTGGAGGGACACAGACATGCTGGAGAGCCTTAAACAAATAAAGACAGAAAACATGCAAATGTGAGTTACAAACCACAAAGTCAATGGTAAGTAATAGGTGGACTGCCTTCTTAAGTCAGCTTTCAGACTGTCCCCAAGACGTCTTAGGAATCAGACAGCTGCACTGTCTGGTATACCTCGACCTAAGAGCATTAGAATTTGATTTAATAAGCAGAGAAAAAAAAGAGTTGCCCGCTGAACTGCACAATGTGAAAACAGAAATTCTGGGATAAATCTTGGCTCTGCTGCTTCACTAATAGTTTAATCTTAAGCAAGTCCCTTCTTTCTCCATTCTCACAGGAGAGAACCTTTAAATACCCAAGTTCAGCCTCTCTTGTATTTTATTAAAAGACTATAATGTTGTTCCTGTATATTAAGAATCCAGACCACATATACGGCAGCCGCGGATTGGTTGCGTCAGAACTCGTTACAGTTTAACGGGGCAAAAACTGAAGTTCTCTATTGTTCGGCAGATCGTATGCCTCGCTCTCTGCCAGAGGGTCTTTGGCCTTCTTCCACCTTGGGCACTGTTACAGCGGCAGACTCAGTCCGTAACCTAGGTGTCCTGCTCGGGCCTAGTCTCCAGCTGGACGCTTTCGTTAATAAAACCACGGCGACCTGCATGCTGCTGTTACGCATGCTGCGGAGGATTCTTCCATTACTCCCTCACGCAGCAAGGACAGAAGCAGTGCGTAGTATCATCCTCAGTAGGTTAGGCTACTGCAACGCACTGCTTCTGGGAGCCCCCAGTACTCTAATTATGAAGCTACAGCGGGTACAGAACATGGCAGCTAAGTTGGCGCTCTCGCGGCCTTGGTCTGCTTCGTCCTCTCTTGCCCTTTCGGACCTACACTGGTTACCGGTGCAAAAACGGATCTGTTTTAAATCAGCTTGCTTAGTCTTTAGAGCCTTGCATGGGCTGGGTCCCGTGGTGCTGCGAGGTCTCTTTTCCTGGTACTCTGCCGCCAGACTCTTGAGATCCCCCTCGGCCTTCTTGGTGACTGTTCCCAAGATAAAAAGGGCGAGGATGGGTGGCCGCTCATTCAGCTTTACGGCCGCCAAGCTCTGGAACTCTCTACCTCTGGCACTTAGGTGTAAGCAGGATCTCTTGTCTTTTAGAAAGGACCTTAAAACGTACCTTTTTCCGAAGGCAGTGTAATTGTCATCTGTAGGAATGTCTGTGGTCAAAGCGCCAGGATACCCTTTGGGTGACAGTTGCGCTATGTAAGTAGGCCTGCATACATATAGGGTGCACATGACAAATGACATGCATCCTAGTTCACTAATGACGTTGTTGGGGTGTGGGCAGGACCTAAATGTTTCTAATTTCAAGTTTAAAAACTATCACCTTTAATAAATGACTCTCAGTGTAGTTATCTAATCTGATGTACTAAGGTCAAACACTTGCGATTAATGAAGAAACACATTTTTTTTAATTTTGAGACTTCATATTTTTACATGATGTTTGTAGCATGATCTATAAATGCTAAATATTTTCATGGCTTGACTTCTGCAGCGGTTCTCGGAGCCACGTCAGGAACTTAACTCGCCTCTAGCTCTGCTCTCTATGTTGATTTCTAGGCCTGCTCACCTCTAACTGGAGCCTACCCATCTCTGGCAAGAACTGTTGTAATTTCAAGGGCCTGTGAGAAGGTGTGTTGCTGTATTTTGGTCTAACGGTAGTAGATTAATTTTATATGCAAGCAAACTTAGACATAAAGTGTTACCATAATTTATCGGTGGCAAAATCATTGTTGTAACTAACTATAGGCCTTCTTTGCTCCTACACCGGAAATACCAGAAGTAGCTTAAACATTTTTGGATTAAAGAAGCTGACACTGAGCTGATTTATCCAAGCCGTTGAGTCCCAGTAGACCAAAGTGATCTCTTTGTGGCTGGGTGTGCTCAAGTGCTTTTTAGTCTTCTAAGAATGTAGTCTCGAATCCTTATGCAAATTTATATTGCTGAAATACCTAGTCTTGCTATACTTGGTCAACTATTTGATAAAAAGATCTTGGGCACTATGGGGGAAACTAGAGATGACGCTATGGAAGTTATATTTTAGTACGAGTCAGAGTATATGCATGAACGAATTTTCAGCTGGTGCTTTATCTGGTTGGGCTTCGATATCAAGGATATGCAAGTATTATTTGCTACTTCCGCTGACCTGGGCTGGTCACACAGAGACCTTTTTGAAGAGTCGGCCTCAGCCACGTAGATGTACTATGCCTACAATATGTTACTTTCCTTTTTGCTGAAACACCTAAAACTAACTGAACTGGACATATTGACTGATCTTTGCACACATTTTCCTTTTTAAACTTTGCTGTGTTCTAAGAGCTTCGAACCTGATTTGGTTCATGCTATGAACATTAGAAGGTTGACCGTGCTTTGTAGCAGGGTTCTCCAAAGTCTGTCCTGGATAGCCGGATCCATGCCAGATTTTTAGCATATCCTCATTTAGATAAATGTGGTTATCTTAAAAATCTGGCATGGATCCGGCCCTCCAGGACCGACTTTGTGGAACCCTGCTCTATAAAAATGCAATTACAGAGAAAAATACCGTTCTACCTCCAAGCTTGTATGCCACCAGAGGTTGCATGATCTAACTTGAACCTTAAAACTGGTGCGTAGCCCTACAAGAGAACCTGTGGTATAACACGTCTAATAATACAATTTAATCATGATCCCTGTGATTTATGTAATTATGTCTAGGATACTAAGCTTGCACTTTTAATGTGCAGTGTTAAAAGATGCGATAGGGGGATTTCTAAGACCCTTTCCATATCAAATGGCTACAGTTACCACTGCTATTGAATTGATTTACAATCTAGACACAGTAAATGTATGTTTTAGAATTGTTACATTTAAAAAAACATGTGAATGTTATTATTTTTATACATTTTTTGGAGTTTTATTTCGATTTATTTTTTTACTTTTTGGATCTTGACAAAGAATAAGTAAATAGGTATGGAGTCTCCCACTGCAGCGATAAGAGAAACAGGCAACTGTATTTCTAATTTTTGCACCTGTTAGAATGAAACTGGTCTTATAAATCGCAGACCTCTACATGAAGGAAGTAAAGCATCTGATATAGCAGAAAGGATAAAAATTTCTCGCTCAACCTTCATTTTTGGGGGGCGTGGCCAAGGCGGCAAGCATGGCGGACGCGGCTTAAGTGAGCTCCGTCCCGCCTGTGCATCATCCGCGCCAATTATCCTGCATCTCCCCGACCCGCGGACTCCCAGACCGGGCGCTTCACTGCCGGTGGTGGAGGGGCTGCCCCGGTTGCGATTTGGGCACACACAGGGTACACAATCCGACGCTGGGAGCCTAACGCAGTGGGGCCTGCGCGACGCGCTAAAGCCGGGACCTCGAGTTTCGTGAGGTCCGGCCGGAAGTGCGACGGCAACGGGGTCGGCCGCGAGGTCTGGGCCGGCTACCCGGACCTACTGCTCCTTTCATGAAGTCGGAGGAATCAGGGCTCCGGAGAAACCGCGGAGGCAGCCTGGAGCTGGACCACGGACGATTGTGGGGTAAGCCGTCAAGGGGAGACGGGCGCCACTGAGGAGGGGGGAGACACTCATCGACACAGGCCGAACCCACTCGGCGGCCAGGTCGGACCGCGGGGGCCAGGGGTCCCCGGAGTACTAGGGGGCTCTTGCCTTCGCCCCTTCTCCCGGGGGCGCACTTTCTTGGAGACTCCCCCCCCCCCCTCTCCCCTCCCCCCCTAGCGGTGATATGCGTGACTGCGACTGAGGTGGACGGACTGAGGGTCTGCCCAGACTGTAGTGGGCTGATGATCAAGGCTGACGTCGAGCTACAACCAGACCTCAGTCGCCTTCTAACGGCCGGATTCCCCCCTGTTGGCCGAGGCTCACGACGGTCTTGTGGTGCAGGGCCTCATCGGGGGTCTCATCTTCCTGAACTTGCGATCTGTGCTGGGGGCATACTCCTGTGGCTGTTGCAGGGGGGTTGTGGTGCACTGCAGGAGGACGGCTCCACAAATAGCCACACAGATATCCTTGGACACGTCTCTATTTCCCACCTGAGGTCACGACGAGGCGAGGATAAGCTCACAGGGGTTCCTAGCCGGAGGGGCGACTACCAGTGGCCGGGGGGTCGTTGGACTCCGAACCCGCTACTCATCATGACGCGGGGCGGCAACAGTGGAGGTACTACGAAGCAGGGCCCCATCGACAAATTTACAGGGCCGAGTGGTGGAGCCGGGGCGTCCGGGGGCCAGCCTGGCCCAGGACCTGGCCCGGATAATGCGGCCCTAATGGCGGCAATAACGCAATCAAGGGACATGCTTGACGCCAAAATTGGGGCTGTCTGGGCCGATGTTACGCTGCTCCGCCAGGACCTACGTAATGCTGTGGCCAGAATAACGGAAACTGAAACCAGAATCACGGAGGTGGAGGACGATGTGGTAATTCTTAAGAAGAAGGTGGCTACTCTGGAGGGGCTACAGAAGGGCCTTGCGCTCAGGGCTGAGGACGCGGAAGGACGGGCCCGGAGAAATAACCTGCGATTCGTGGGTCTGCCGGAAGACTGCGAGAAAGGCAACATGGAGACATTCCTGACACAATGGCTGGAGGGGTGGTTCCCCCCGGACTCCCTTTCACGGTGCTTCATAATTGAACGGGCGCATCGCGCACTTCTCCCGAAACCGCCGTTGGGAGCTCGCCCCCGTCCGGTCATCGCCAAACTGCTTAACTACCATGACCGCGACACCATCCTCCGTCAGGCACGAGCCAAGGAGCCCCTGATGTATGAGAACCACAGAGTCCTGATCTTTCCGGATTACACGAAACTGGTGCAGCAACAACGACAGTCCTTCACTGCAGCGAAGGCGCGGCTACGAGAACTTAAAATCCAATACGCCCTGCTCTATCCGGCCCGCCTGCGTGCAGTGTTTCAGTCCAAGACACAGTTCTTCAACACTCCGGAGGAGGTCTTTGAATGGACAGATGAGACGGTCAGAGTTAAGGTGCATACCCCCCCGAGACGCAACTCCGACTCCTCCTCTACGACGGGACCCCCGAGGACTCCCAGGAGATCGCGTAGCAGAAGTAACTGGAGGGCACGCTCTCAGAAGAACCGACCTCCCAAGGATGGCGCGACGGGAGGCGACAACGCAGCGGAGGCCCCGGCTCCGGAGCCATGACGATACATAACGCCCTGAAGCTCTCTAGTGGACACCGCCAACTGGATTGTTGCATGACTGCGGTGTGGGACGAGCTGTAGGTCGGGGGATGCCCATGAGTGGGCGGACATCACCCCGAAAACTAGAGTAGTTAGTCGGGTTAAGGGTTAGTTGGGATTGGGTGGGCAGTTGGTGGGGATCCATTGGCATAGAGGGTTGGTGGCCTCCCGTTGGGGGCTGAAGACTGTCTATACCGCGACAGATACTTCAATGTTACTGAGGTATGGGGAGGGGGGAGGGGGGAAAGCCGGAGACAAAGTTGGGGACATGGAGGGGGTTGGAGAGTTGTTTGGGGTTCCCGGGATTGGGGGGCGGGTGGGGGGGGGTTGGAGGGAGATGGGATGGTTACTTTCGGCACAGTGCACGTTCAAGTCTGGTTGCTATCATTGGTGTTTGTGTGGCCCCGAATGCCCAGGACTCTGATCTATTCACCTATAGATGGCGGTTGATAGCCATGAGACTAGTCCTCCACGGGCGTCGTTACAAGTGGTGAGTTGGAACGTCCGTGGAATGCTTGACAAAATAAAGAGGGGTGCGGTATTGCGGTTGGGGAAGAGAGAAAGAGCGGATGTGTTATTCTTGCAAGAAACTCACCTTCTAGGCAACAAAACACTTAGCTTACAACGCTATGGCTACCAACAAGTATTCCACGCAGGCTTTGTGAGAGGGTCACGGGGAGTGGCGATTCTGATACATCGTCGGCTGCCCTATACGCATGAGACGCAATGGGTGGATGTCCAAGGTAGATTTGTTTTTATTAAAGGAATGGTGGGAGATGAGCCGATGGTCTTTGGCAGTGTGTATGCCCCACCTCCGCTGCAAGAAGCACTCATTGAGAAGTTGTTTGATGTCTGGGCTGCCATCCCTAATGTAATGTCAATAGTGGGTGGAGACTGGAATGATGTCATGGATGGACGCATGGATAGGTACAGACCAGATGGGGGGCCTATAACACAAGTTCCCACTAAACTGAATGGTATGGTACGGGGGATGGGTTGGATCGATGCATGGCGATACCATCACCCACATAGCCGAGAATATACATACGTCTCTGCAGTGCACAAATCCTTCTCCAGACTCGATTGCTTGTTTGTTCCTAATACCTGGATGGGGAGAGTAGCTTCTTCGTCTATACTCCCGCGTGGCCTGTCGGATCACTCTCCGGTTGCAGTGGATGTGCACCTTGGTAGGATGCGACAGCCCTTTAGGTGGCGCCTGTCCACATGGCAGCTACAACAAGACGACTACAGGTCGCACATGCGCGAAGCCATCTCTCGATACTGGGACTGTAATGATCAGCCCGAAATGGACGATATAACCCTTTGGGAGGCTTTAAAACCCGTGCTCCGGGGGGTAGATATCGCCTGGTGCGCGGCGGCGCGTAAGACCCGCAGGGGAGAGATAGAGGAGACTGCGCAGCGGGTTCGAGACCTTGAGGGAGAGAGCACTGCCGAGGGGCATGTGGACACCGTTGGGCAGCTGTTACTGATGCAGCAGACGTATAACTCTCTCCTAATGGATGAGGCACGCCAACTGTGGTTGGCTACACAGAGTAGAATTTATCAATGGGGTGACAAATCCAGTGCCATGCTCTACAGGCTCTGTCAGGGAACTTTCCATGCGCAGTCCCTACCGGGACTTCGCGATGAGGCAGGGGATCCTATGACGGCCCCAGTGGAACTGGCGGCCAGCTTTGCCCGATACTATGAGGCCCAATATGCCCCGCGAGAGGTCATCCCAGAGGCAGAGGTGGATAAATTCCTAGCAGATCTCCCGCCGCGGGCTCTCTCTGATGAGGACCGTGACCAACTGGACCACCCACTGTCCTTGGAAGAATTGATTGCGGCACTCGGGGAACTGAACACCGGTAAGGCCCCTGGGCCTAATGGGTTCCCGTGTGAATTTCTGAAGACATTCCATGTTCAACTGGGGGCGCGCTACAGACAGGCACTGGAGGCGGCCAGAGACCGTGGTCGCCTGCCGGCTGACTGGCGACACGCCGAGATTGTTGTCTTCTGTAAACCGGGAAGGCCCCCGGAGCAGCACGCATCGTATAGACCGATTTCGCTCCTGAATGTGGAAGCGAAAATACTGGCGAAGGCCCTGGCCAACCGCCTCCTCCCGTATATTACGGATCTGGTTCACCCTGACCAGGCCGGGTTTATGCCCCATAGGGCAACAAGGCACAACATCCGACGCGCGCAGATGGTGATAGAGGCGGCCCGAGCTGCCGAGATCCCGACAGCGCTTCTCCTGGCTGACATTGATAGAGCCTTCGATTCAGTAAGCTGGGTCTATCTTCGTGCGCTTCTAGCTCGCCTGAACTTTGGACCCCGATTCCTCTCGTATCTGCACTTACTATACACGGACCTGACGGCGTCGGTGAGGATAGCGGGAGCGATTTCAGACCCCTTCCCCATAGGCCGAGGCACCCGACAGGGCTGCCCCCTATCGCCATACTTCTTCGCCCTAGCCATGGAGCCGCTGGCGGCATGGGTGAGAATAGACGCGCAGATGCGGGGACTTGAGTGGGTGCGGGGACCGTCTGATCGTATTGCATTGTATGCGGACGATGTCCTTTTCTTCCTCACAGACATAAATAAATCTGGACCCAGAGTTCTAGAAATAATGCGAGTATTTGGGGAGGTATCTGGCCTGCACCTGAATACACGTAAATCCACGCTGTGGGTGCTGGGAGAGCGCGGAGGACATGGACCTTGGGCGTCAACGCTGCAGGAGGCGGCGGGAGGCATCAAATATCTAGGCGTATTCCTTACGGACATTCCGGGGATTGCCTGGACCCGCAATGTGGTGCCGGTTTGGGACCGAGTACGATCCGATATGAAGATATGGTCCAGGATGCCCCTGAATATATATGGCCGCTCTGCCATTTTTAAGATGGTGGCTCTCCCGCGCCTTCTATACCAGTTGCAAAATCATCCGTACCCGATTGCGCCGCACTGGTTTAGGCAAGTGAACTCTGCTCTGAGTCAGGTACTCTGTGCTGGCGGGGCGGCCAGAGTGGCGCTCCGCACCTGTTTCCTCTCCACGTACTGTGAAGGTCTGGCGACTTCGGACATCCTATCCTATTACCAGGCATCCCACCTTCTTGTACTGAATGACTGGTGGTATGGGGACCGGGGCGACCCGGCTTATGCCCTTGAAAGGTACCTGATGGACCCTGACACGCTCCATACCATCCTTTACTCGGCAGGCAAACGGAAAAAACTCCCAATGGTTACCCAAGTGGTTTTCCGCGTGTGGCGTGGAACCCTACGCCGTATGGGATGGTGGAATGTATTAACAAAAGAAACGCCATTGTGGCACAATGGACGTTTACCGGAGCTAGCGGCTCTCCAGGGGTTCCGAGGCTGGGATGACATTGGCATTTCAACGTTGGGCCACGTTATGAAAGGCACGACCCTCAAATCGTTCCAGGTTCTGAAAGATGAATATGATATGCCACAGACCCAATTTTATAAATATTTACAGTACCGCCATGCCTTGTCCCCGTCTTTAATAGGCTTAGACGCGCTACCCGAATTTAGCCCCCTTGAAGCCAAGGTGTTTATGGGGGAATTGGGTAATAAGAAAATCTCCAATATATACCAAACTCTAGTCACGCACTGTTCTTCTTCACTAGATAAGCTACGTAAGGTGTGGGAGGAAGATATAGGTGCCTTGGAGGAGGATGACTGGAGGGAGGCCTTAGAGGCTCCACGAGGGGCGGCTGTGGCAGTGCGCTTGCGATTCATTCAGTTTAAATATTTGCATCGTGCATACTATACCAGAAAACGTTTATGGCGAGCTGGTCTGATTGCCTCCCCTGAGTGCCTGCGATGTGGTAGCACAGTGGGCACGTTTCTACATACAGTATGGTCGTGTGTGAGGCTGACACGGTTCTGGACAGGTGTGTGGGATTGCCTGTCCGAGGTGCTGGGCTGGGACCTCCCCCGCTCCCCGAAGCTGGGCCTCCTTCACGTAATGGAACAGGTTGGTGGGAATATTTATAAACGCCATCTACTGCTCCTGGGCCTCACGGTGGCCAAGAGAGATGTAGCTCGAGCCTGGAAAGACCCCAGGGCTCCCTTACTAGAGGTGTGGAAGAGAGGGTTGGACTTTACCATGGGACTGGAACGTCCGGTCTTTGAAGCCAGAGGTTGCCCCCGAAAACACTTTAAAATATGGAAGCGTTGGGCAGAATATAGAGGGCTCTGGCTGGAACCGCCAGTGCAACGTGACTCTGATGTAGAACATTTGCAGGTTGATCCTGGGTGAAAGGGGCTGTACACTGCTTGTGATTCCAAGAACTTTTACTTTGAATCGTATGAACACTGTGCCGGGGGGGGGGGGGGGGGGGGGGTTGGTTCCGGGAGGGAAGGGCCAGGGAGGGTGTGGGGGGAGGGGAGTTGTTGGGGATCCTTTCATCCCAAAATGTTGATTGCAATGCTATTATGTGTTGATTGTCTTCTTTGTTCACTGGACCCTTGATACATGGGGGACGGTGTCCTATTTGTAATGCTTTATCAACGAAATAAAATCTGTTCTGAAAAAAAAAAAAAACCTTCATTTTTGGGCTGAGTGATTTTTGTAGGCTTCCTGAACAGAGCTTGTTCTTGGCCTCTTTATGGCTAATTTGTCAATCTGAACTGTGCCTTCAGGCTGATTTTGCAGCGTTCAGAAAAATAAAATGATGATAATGTGTTATTAGCATTTTTTTGTTGCACTGCTCTGAGAGCACTGAGTGGGGTGACGCTCTTCCGCCTTAACAGAGGAGCCGCCGCTGGTCTTGCATCCACCCTAAGAGCGAATGGGCACAGATGGGATTGACGTGTGTGCCCCTGCTGTTGTCCCTTTGAAGTCCAGGAAAGCAAGGGTAGTGATTACATAACTGGCAACACCCTGGAAGCAGAGGGGCTGAAAACCGCTCCTTGGTGACATGGGAAGAAAATGAAATATAGAGCTAAAATAGAACTCGGATGTGCTCACCGAGGAAACAAAACCAAATGAAAACTACAGACTGAGAACATTAAAATCACAAATTGAGTTAAGTACGTGCCAGCACACTTCCCTGTACATGGAAATTAAAAAAGAGGAGTAAGTAGTGCTAATTTAAATGTAAACACTCCAGTTAGCTGAGGTTCCCACGAGTTCGGAAATCACACCTTGCCAGAAAACTTACTGGATGAGCTGGACTGCGTAGTATATTAGGACCCAATTCACAAGTATATCCAGGCACCTATGTGTAACTAGGTGCCTAAAATGCATTTGTAAATGCAGTATCCTGGTTCACTAAATTGGGAGAGGTTGAGGCTTACAAAATGCAAATTACACTTATGATTTCAGAAAAGATAATGGATTTTCAGCTGCTGTGATCTTGGGTTTAGGATTGTAAACATGTGTTCGTAGAGGAGTGGCAGTGGAGTGACCATTAATGTGATTGATACGAACAGAATTGTGAATTTGTGGGTATTTCTTGTATTTCCTGAGGATTTTCCCAGCCCATTTTCACATCTAAAAGTAATCAACAAATGTTGGTTTCAGTGTATAAATATGTTGGGAAAAATCTTGAAACTCCTCCATATTTGCTTGAGGTAAGTTGGGGTACCGAGCTCCCCTCAGGAAATTGTACACCTTAAAAATTACCATAAACAGGTGTATTTTATGGTGACGGAAAGTCTGCCTGTTTATCGTTAGATGTATCTGCATAAACTGTGATTTTTGTTTACTTAAGTGTGTATGCCTTGGGATTTTTGGGAATCTGATGAAAGTCTTAGATCTACTTAAATTGCAGCGGGAACCTATGAGGTGGAGATTTACAAAATATCTTTGTGAAATGGACACAAAGTGAGTGGATACAGATGGTGAGTGTAGAAGGGGGTTCACATAATCGAAGGAATGGATAGCGATGGAACAAGAGGGGACGAGCGCAGCAACAGGAAAAGCAACAACCTTTCTATGATAGTGAGGATCCACTTAAAATTATTGTAGAATTTTCACACAGTATTTTTTAAATGATTATGTAAATATCCTGGTAGGATTTGGGATTAGATTTGAAAAGTAATATTTTACTCCGGGGTGTAAAACTCATAAATTGAATTGTGAGGAAAATAAATATATATTTTTTATTGTCGGACAAAATGGCGTGATTAAATGTTGCAGTTGTTTTTCCAGACTTGAAATATGGTTTAAATATTTTAGATGTTTCTAGTATTTCAAGAATATATTTGATTACACTAGAGACTCGTACATTTAGTTACGTTTTCATGGGCGAAGTCTTTTTTCTTTTATATTTCCTATGTTTGCAAAGAGTGATAGTATTAAATAAACCGCTCTTGAGATCTGGTACAGTTAGTTGCAGTTGCCTCCAAAATGGCTTAGGTGTTTAGCTTTCAGAAAGACTGCCTGCATGTTGCAGGTTTCTTTGCTATGATTCCCAAGTTCCTTATCCCTTTGTGTTAAATATTGCATGAAACAAGCGTGATGCTATGCAGAAGACAATAAAACTATAAAGTATGGACAGCTATGTTCTAAGATGTGTATATGGTGAATTGTTGGAGCCCTATATGCGATCATGAGTTAGATGTATTCTCTAGTTAAGTGTTTAAAGTATTATCCCAAATCTAGACATCTAGCATTGGTGAATCCAGTCTCTTTAGCAAACTGATACTGCTGCCTCTGAGCACTGAAAAGTAGGCACTGTGTTGTTTTGAGGGTGTCTCCACAGGCTCAGATTCTAGGGAACTGTGGCATTGCGACTGGAGGACTGTACACTGGTGTTTTGCCAGTTCTAGATGAACATTCATTTTGAAGTCAGGTAATAGCATTTGCACGATAAATCTCCGATGGCACTGATGGTCACTGTCTGAATGGTACTGATATTGGGGAACACAGTACAGTGTGAGCTGCTTTAGTAGGAATTATTGCTGCTCAGAATAATGCCACCAACTCACCTGCTAGGTTAACTAGGAATAGAAAAGATGTGTTGCTTGAAAATGCAACACAAGCCACCATGTTGTAAAACCATTTTGTGCAGGAACCTCACATTGTCCATAGACGTAGCCCTGGGCCTGAATCCTAAACATTTTTGTGTACCTGAGTTTAGTCTTGGTGTACAAATAATGTGTAAAGACAAAGTAAACAACAATTACACAAGACTTGCATATGTGAGGACACCTCGAGAATTAACTGTATTATTCTCCAGGAGTACACCTAGAATTGTTTTGCAAATACCAGAAAGTTTAACATTATTGACTTACAACAAAGAAGTCATTCTAAGGAAACCACTTACTGACTTCTTACCCTGGGTTTTAGTGAATTGATTTGATCTGTTTTTGGTGTTTCTTCTTGGACACTGTGCTTTAAAAAGCACCACTTGATGCCAATTAAAAACAAACATTGGCATAGCCAATAGGTCTCGCTTTTGGGACCTTATAAGTGATTAGCCATGCAACACTTGATGTTGTTTAATGAAGGATATTGTGCTGGCTAACTAAACACTTATAATGTCCCAAAGGCGAGACCTATTGGCTATGCATTGTGGGGGCTTTCTAAGTGTTTAGGTAGAGCTATTGACTTTGCCAATGTTTCTAAGCTGTGCTGTAGAGAAGTGTGGCTGCTGTGCAGCATGTTGAGACGTTGAATGATGTGTTTAATAGAGGCAGAGATTTCTCCATTAGTTTTTCCTGCTAGAAATCAGCTGTATCAATCAGTTTAAAGCTGCCCGAGGGTATAGGGATTTAGTCATTAGAAATACCTTTTCTCACAGGCAGTCTCATTTGTTTATTATTTTCATACTTCTCAGCTCACCCTTATTTGGAGTGCGCCACCCTCATTTGCTCTGCAAATAAGCAAAATGCCTCCAATAGACTTGTACTGCATTATCTGCCCTGAAAACCATCATTCTCTCAAATAATTTTTATCACCAATAATGTCAATGAGAACCAGACTCCAAAACCCCTAAATACCACCCTCTTTAGAGATTCAAAGGTTGAAAAGTAGGTTTTATCACTAAAAGGCACAGACACTGGAAGTAGGGGTGATGCAGTACCCCCAAAATAAACATGCTGGAATTCATAAAGTAAGTGAGCAATAAAATGCTTTTATAGTTTGTTTTTATCTTGTCACATTTGCTACGCTTTCAAAGAAGGTCAAATGTCGGGCTTTTTTTAAAAAAAATTGGTATTTGTTCTTTTAACGTGGAGTGTGGAGTTTACTTTTCTTTCTCCGAATGTAAAGATAGAGGATTTTGTAAAGCAAACTGACAATCTTGCTGGGAAGCAGGGAATGAAAAGAAAGGCTAAATGATGCCAGTTTGTATTTTTAAAAATAACCATTAAATACCTGTAAATGATGTACCAAATATTTCAAGCCATATCAGCAGTTAGAAAAATACAAATGTAACTGAAGTGTGACAAAAACTAAGATTTAACAGGATCAAAGGAAACCAATACACTTCACTTGATGATGCACAAATTATAAATATTTGGTGAAACATGATTTCCTCGCATTATAATGTGTGTGCCATGTAGGTTTTATTAGTAAAACTTCGTGTCAGTACAAATATTATTTCAATGGAAAAAGTGCATTTTTTAAATGACAATCCGCAACAACACCATAGCTTACTTATATATTTGCGACAGCGTGCTCTACAATGCCCCACTGGACACACAATACACCCTTACCACGCTCAATGTTAAATGGGTGTGGCTTATTTACTATACATACTTGTGCATTTTTCACAAACCATATTAATTCGGTGAATCGAAATTGATATCAGCACCCCTACTCTGGAAATCGTTGTGGAGTCGGTAGAATATTAGAATGTTCTGATATTATGACATGTTCACAACACTAAAGAAACAACGTCATGGACATGGCTGTACAAACTTACTCAACGCAACAATCGATAATGAGGTTGTTTTCATTTTTAACTACGTACGTTAATAACCGATGACTAGAAATACAGCGGCGACAGCGACTGAAGGAAACTCGCTCTGCCACTTTGCGAGTGATCACGGGACAAAGCTCAGCCCAAGTCTGATGAAAACCTTTACTGTGGTAGAAAGAAAAGGAAGACACCCAACCCACATGAAAATAAATATTAGCAGTCTGCCAAAAACAAACGGGAAGTTGGAAACACTAGTCCACATGACCAGGGATCGGAGCCAGTCCTCGCTCCTCAGCAGATTCTTTGGGTTGATTCATAACACGAAGAAAGTTATTCTAAAACCTGGAAGAAAATGAGCCACGTCAGTGCGTCTATACGCGCAACCATTTTGTGGGGTTGAAAAGTACGGGTTACAACATAACGGAAACAATCTAGTGGAAATAACGATTTGAAACACAAGCCCTGCAGGTGTGTATGGAGGGAAGAGAGTTGAGGCACGTCTCGCAGCGTCGACGAGAGGCTCACCTTGAGGCACGCCATGATGGTTTCTGGTCAGAGGGAGGAGGAGAGCTGTGGGGAGGAGAGCTGTGGGGAGGAGAGAACAGTTGATGAGGGCGAGTGT
Source organism: Lissotriton helveticus (assembly GCF_964261635.1). Taxonomy (NCBI): domain Eukaryota; kingdom Metazoa; phylum Chordata; class Amphibia; order Caudata; family Salamandridae; genus Lissotriton; species Lissotriton helveticus. The sequence continues at coordinate 1,370,290,932 of NC_136067.1, forward strand.
CACAAACAAAGAGGGGCTCACAGTTTCAGAGCTCTCAAGATTCCAGGTTCCACGCGCAAGTAGCTCATACAAAGCAGGGGTGCAATCTGGATTTCGCGGCCGCGAAAGTGATCCAGCGCTGGAAGAAAATGAAAGTGAGTGGCCGCGAAAGTGATCGCGGGGAGGGAATTGAAGCGCAAGCAAGCAAGGCAGAGAGAGGCACGCATGGCTTAATGAGCCATGACAGAAAGCCACATGGCGGCGGTGCGCGTGCACGTAACCGCAAGCTTGAGGCCAGCAAAAGCGCGTGGTAGTACTTTTAAAAGCCCAGTTACTAAATGTCTCGCAGTGCAGCGCATGCGCTGGTTCAGGCGAGACCTAAAAACTTTGCGGGAGAGCACCTAAACTTCTATGAATTTCTTTAAACTTATCAAGCCCGAAGTGTATTCAAAATGAAACCATAGCCCCTATTTTTTCTGGAGGTTTGTCCCATTAATACTACCGCTAATCATATTTATTTCCCTGCCCTACGTTTGGGGTAGAACTCCAAAACTCCTGCCTCTTTCAAAGTATTTTTTCTTTCCATTAATTTGAGACACAATTTTAGGGGAACAGGGCATTGGATAGGTATTTTGGTTGCTATTTTGTTAGAATTCTATTAATAAACAAAGTTTATATATTAGTCTGATCAAACTACTACCAAAGAAAAGAATGTTAATGTGAGTATTTCATCAATAGGGCGGTTCTGAAAGAACTGCAAAAGAATGGTGCATATTTGGAGCTGTCTGCGAGAAGACCTGAGTTCACAGTATTTTTGTTTTTTTAGAGTGCTGTAGTTCTAGATCACAACCTGTCCACATGAAACATACCAGCTCCTTACCCAAGTGAGTTGGTTATTTTAGGGAAAACCCTTTGAATTCAGTACCAACAAATGTAAAAGTAACGGAAGCATCTAATACAAATGCTGTCCTTGCCTTTGAATCTTGACCACACAGTCTTGTTTTGTGGACTGTTCGTTAGGTTCATGGAGAACGTAGTCCTGACTTTCCTTCAATTAGTATAATGGAGACAAATTTGACAAATAGCAAATTTATTTCCAAAATCAGGACCAGTTATGGTTATTTAAGTCTGCTTAGAAAGACAAATTGAGTTTATTTAAGGATCAGCAAAACATGCCAAACCAGAAAACATGGGTTTTAAGTGTGACTCCAATGGGTGGCTGGTAGATTATTTAAATTGTAAATAATTGGTCTTGGCAGGATTGACATAAGGAAGGGAGTGATTGCCTTGTGTTTTTATTATGTCATATGCAAGTGTTGCCTATTGTTTCAGTACATTTTAATATATATTACGCCTTCATAAGGATGAATAATGAAGAGTGAAAGAGGCATTTGCCATTGTAGCAGTCAAGTAGTTTGAGTAGGTATTCCAGACTTTGCACAAGAATGGCAAGGTTGGCACCAGGGCCAGACTGAAAAAACCCAAAAGCAGCCTTAGCAAAAATGCTCATGCACTGCATAGGAGGAGACCTCTTGGAATCAATTTGCTTTTTTGCCAAAAAACATGCACGCTTTGCATTGCTTTCAATTGCAACGTGTGCACGTTTGGCGTTTCCCTTGAGGGAGCGAGCTTTGGCGACATCTGTTTGTAATTATCTTGCAAACAGATGGTGCCCCTGCTCGCTCCCGCAAGGGCAATGCTGTGTGCTCTCGGCCGTACTTTCTCCACCCCTTCTACTTGTTTTCCCGAGCGTCAGTTAACCTACGGAGTCGGACACATTTTTACTTGTTTAACTTATCTTCCCCATTGAGATGCATTGGACTTTTCGAACTATCTACAGCTCCAATCAAGTGGTCATTTCATAATAAGGCACTCATACCTGACTTTTCCAAACTGTTACGGAATAGAAACTGGGCTTTGTCCCTTTTCTGCGTTATTGTTACCCGACAACAATTTTCCGCATACGCACTTGACAGTCTGGCTGTCACAAGTTGGCAAGCCCGTTCCGTGTCGCGCTTGCGTACGCGGCCTTTTGCATGTCACCTGGATGTTAATGTGTGTCGCCCCTCACGCCCCCCCTTGCTGGCGGTGGCGCCTGCGCACTTGTCATTTCCCTTTGAAAGGATGGGCAGGAGGAGTCTCTTGCCGCCGCTGGTCATGCGGGTCTTCCCTTACAGCTGCTGTCGAATGCAACTGAGCGTGCACCCCTCCCCGCCCCTCCAAAGCCATGACTGAGCCAGCGGCGACCCCTCAGGCTGACTGTAGGTAGAGCCCTTAATCTCTCCTCCCCTTTAATCCCTGGAGGTGGGGTGGAGCGGCCTGCTGAGCCCCGGGCTCCACTGACAGCCTTATTTATCATGGTTAGGAGGCAGGGTGGACAGCTACCGGTGGCCTGCCCTTAGAGTCCACATTGTGGCACCCTTGTCCCGGAAAGCTACCTACCGGCTCTGGGTGCCCCGAATGACTGGAAGAGAGGATGGAGGGAGAACTAGGGACTGCTGCCTCAGGGTCAGTTAGTCTGCGTCCAGTTAAGAAGGCAGTGGCAGTTAACTGCTAATGTGAATGATTAAAGAAACCGTAATGCTAGATTACGAGACATATCGCATTTGTAAGTTGAAGCATTAAAAGGTTCACCTCTCTTGTGCTCAGATGGTGGACGTACGAGCTTGACTGAATAAGAAAGTCATTTGTTGTGTCTGAAATACATTTTTTTAGGACAAGATAAGGATAGCTTGTGGGTCAAGAACTCGAGCATTTATGCTTGACAAAAAGTTAGCGCTTGAGGTATCCTACATCTTTGTTGTGTCTTAAATAATTTTACGGAAGCAAGATAAATAAGTGAACACTCCTAATATTGTGGGCCCTGGAACAGGCCAAGTGCTCAAAAGTATCTTCTAGAAAAGGGCTCCCACTTGGCTTTTTGGCTTTTAGGGGTGGGGTAGTGGACCGACGTTTTATGGGATACCGATTAGGGCTGATTGGGGAGGTATAAGAAGCAATAGATCTCCACAAAACTTGTAGCGAGCATTGCTGATATGTTGAAATGAAAACAGGATCATGCGTATGTTCTAAGATTCACCTTTAGTTCGACAATGAACAGCCTTACCTGGGGTACATAAAGTAGATGTTTTATCTGAAAGATTACTTTACATTTTAGATTAATTTATGGATGAGGTATTGGGAAATGATGTTGACTAAGAATTGGCCTCCTGTGGAGCGGACCATTATATCTGCAAAGCGTGTAAGATTAACAAGTCTACCCTGAATGAAAGTAGGATATTGGTAAACTAACACACACAAAGTCTTTTGACAATAAATGTTTCATTATCTGGCAGAGCACTTATGAACTCATGCCTTAGTTTGCACCTGCAAGTTACTGTACATATAGGTTCTATTTGACTGTTGATGACCCAGATTTGACTTCTACAGCAGGGGTGCACTCTATTGGTCCGGCCTCATTCCATAGTTTCAGTTTAACCAAATAACACCAATTTAAATACAGTTAATTCAATTGATCTCGAATGGTCAATTTGTATATAATGTGAACATGTGGCATGTATTCAGCACTGTTGGACACCCATGATCTAAGGGCTACCAAAAATGCAGTCCACCCCTGATCTAAGAGCTACCATAAATGCTGTTCATAAATGTCCTGGGTCTGAGTACAATTTGTACAATAAAGCCATTAGGTATTTCCAAAGCCCTTCAGTTGTCCATTCAAAGTCACATGTCAATAGGTCGCCACCACATCCATAGACAGCAACTTGTGAATCCTCGTGTAATGGCGTGAAACCTTCACACAGCCCAAACCAGAAGAATGACAGCACCAAACCAACATTGGTCCAGTACAACATGACAACACACTCAGGAGCATCACAGCACCACAGCACCACCAAGAGCACAACAAAGACCAAAACAGTGCAATGTAATATATAGCTACAACGACACAATAACAGTACAGTAATACAAACAGAATACAGATGAACAATACAACAATACAAAAGGCTATCAATGATACAAAAGGCAAACAGCACAACAGAAGTGATCACCATAACGAAACATTACAAACCTACAGCAACAATACAATACTAACAACAAACTACAGCTCCACAACAGAACTCCTTAAAAGCTCTCCACATAATGACAACACAGAACAGACAACATAAGAGGTACATAATAATACAGCAAAACACAGACCCAACAAAATACCAAAACTCTGCAACGCACACAATATAATACACAAGTGATCATACATATATACCACAGGAAATCAACAAAACATGAACTCAATAGGGCAATAAGAACCTCCTCCAACAAATCATCGCTCCACCTTCTCCACCTGCTGTATTTAAAGTGGGCAGTCATGTATTCCCATTTATAGATTTACCGTATTTGCCACATATTTCAACAACTGCTTTATAATTTGCAGATTCAAAGCAAAATGATGTTTGCAGCTTAAACGGATCAAGTGACTTTATAAAGCGCCAAACATACTTCCGTGCCGCGGTAGACACTCCTGCAAGGGTTAACTCGCTGCCTTTCAGTTGCTAATACCCATATTCAGGTGTCAATGAGGTGGCGCGGCAGACACTCCTGTAAGGGTTATCTCGCTGCCGTTCAGTTGCTAATACCCATATTCAGGTGTCAATGAGGTGACGCGGCAGACACTCCTGTAAGGGTTATCTCGCTGCCGTTCAGTTGCTAATACCCATATTCAGGTGTCAATAGGTGAAGCCTCTTCACAGACAGTATTAATGTGTTAAAATGTGTTGCCCCCTGTGCCAACTTGGGCACCTTAGTACGATAGACTGAAGGCTTGTTTAGCTGTTTGACCCTCCCCCGGTTTCACAGTGTAGGGGACTCTCTGCCTTACACTTCAGCTGCCGCATTTACACTCTTTGCATTAACCGTCATGGGATTGTTGTCTTTTTCTTCTTGTTAAGTAGGGGAACTTGTTGCTTAAATGGAAAAATTATGAGCACATGGTGCCCCTCAGATCCCTCCCACTTCGACCACTGGTTGCAATCAGAAACAAGCAACGGCATAGCCAATATGTCTCGCTTTTGGGACGTTATAAGTATTTACTTATGCCGCACAATATCCTTGGTGCAACAACATCAACTGTTGCATGGCTAAACACTTAAAAGGTCCCAAAGGCGAGACCTATTGGCTATGCCAATGCTTGTTCTCTTTCTCTTGAAGCCTCCTGTGTGCTGTAATTAATCTCCCAGATCTGTGGAAAGTGATGATGGAATAAAAGGCCAGTTTGACACTGTTTCGGTAGCTGAAATCAATGATTTTTTTTAAAGCGCTGAATTTGTTATGTGTCCACTGAAAGACTAAAGCATGTGTCCATTTTATCAATAGTTCAACATACTTAATATAGCTAGGATCAGTAGTACACATCGGTACTGTTAAAGCTGCCATGGGCTAGCATGACAACTGGTAGTTTGTAGTATGTTGGCCCACTACTTGTTAAAAGCTAGTGATTGGAAGATATGCGATCTGCAGAAAAGTTGAATGCCATTTAAATTGTGGGAAAACAAGAAAGGGATTAATTAGAAAGCCGGAGTCAAGAGCAGAGGCATGACAACTTAAATGATTTAAGAAAACTGCAAATGTCAATATTTTGTGGCAGAGCAACCCAGAGAAAGGGTTACCAAGGCACCTAAACCCTCTGTAAAATTTACAAGACAGTATAAAGTACAAACAATTTACAGTTTCAAATCTAGCAGACAAGCCTCCTCAAGCTATCCATTGTTAATCTGGACAAAAACATCCTGCCACGGATCGCATTGTCCTTCAAGTCCTCATCTTCACAAAGGATTTATAATCTCATGTCTCCAAGAAGCATCATACCCCACTTGCTATAAAGAACCACCCACTCAATGCAGTGACCTGAGAACTCCTCCTTCCCACACTAGCACGAATCGTCTCATAACCTGCGATGATGTAAAGAACTCTGTTGCTTCCCAGCTCGGTTAGTGCTATATATACATATGTTCTTGTCCCCAAAGATTCCAGATAATGTAAGGAGACAATGTTGTGAGCCTAAAATAAGTAATTTTAAGGTTGAAGCTAACCAGTCAGTGCAGCAAATACTTTTTGGGGGAATTCGGAAAGCTTCCTTGGAAATGCATTTTGTCCATTGCTTACCATTGGCTTTGTAACTCACAGTTGCGTGCTTTCTACTTGCTGTCTATATTTGTTTTAGGCTGTCCAGTATGTCTATGTCCCTCCCGTGGAGCATACCCTGTATAGTGTATTCTTTCACAAGTGCTTGCATTCTGTAAACTGCCCTTTAAATTTTCTTCTAATCTTCTCACATTTGCAGTGCTTTTGAGGTTGCTTGGTGTTTACTTGCTTTCTCTAACTTCAAAGTGAGAGGATTTATGTGACAGTCATGCTGGGTACTGGGGGCGTGCTGGATGAAGGCTGCACTATGGCATTTTTTGTAGCGCACAACCAATTTTAAATGGCTGTAAATGAACTGTGCAAATATTTCAGAATATACCAGAATTAGGAAAGCACCAACGAAGAACAGATTTTAGTAATTCTGAAGTGTGGTGGAAACAAATATTTTAATATGATCAAAACAAATGTATACACTAGAAGATGCCATTTCCACACATTGTTTGTGCACTGTATAGTATTATCAATAAAACTCTGTCCGTGCAAATGTAATGGTCATTTAATTTGAAAATGGTTTCTGTTATGGCAGTGTGCTATCACACCATGCATCATTCCCTCTATGCAACTCCACTCTATTCCACTCTGCATTACTCCATTCCACTCTATAACACTCTACTACACCACACTCCGCTCCCCTCTACCCCCCTCTACTCTACTCCACTTGACTCTGTCACCCAAATCTACGCCACTTTACCCCCTCTACTCTTCGCCCCTCCACTCTACGACTCACCAATCTGTGCCACTCCACTTTGTGCCATTCCACTCTATGCTACTCCACGAACTCTCCACAACAGTCTACTCTGACACTACTCCAATCTACCCCACTCCATTCTCCACCACTCTATGCCACTCCATTCTATGCCACTCCACTCTGACAGTCTTCTCCACTCCACAACAATCTAAGTCACTCTGTGCCACTCTATGCCATTCCACTTTACTCCTCTCTATTCTATTCCACTTTACTCCACTCTGCTGTATGTCACTTAACGCTATGCCACTCCCATCTGCAATATGCCACTCCATTCTATGCCACTCCACTCTGACACTCTTCTCCACTCTTCTCCACTCTTCTCCACTCCACTCCACTCCACTCCACTCCACTCTACTCTACTCTACTCTACTCTACTCTACTCTACAACACTCCACTCCACTCTACAACACTCCACAACACTCCACTCCACTCCACTCCACTCCACTCCACGACACTCCACGACACTCCACGACACTCCACGACACTCCACGACACTCCACGACACTCCACGACACTCCACGACACTCCACAACACTCTAGGACACTCTGTGCCACCCACTTCACCCTACGACACTCTGCAACACTCCACTCCACTCTTCTCCATTCTGACACTCTTCTCCACTCTATCCCATTCCAGTCTATCCCAATCTACGCCCCCCACTCTACTCCACCCACTCTATTCCACTTCACTTTAGGCCAGTCTACTCCATCCCTTGCCACTCCCTCCATCCTGTGGCATTCCATTCTACGACACTCCACCCTATGACACTCTATGCCACTCTACGTCACTCTACTCTATGAGACTCTGCACCACTTTACTCCTCTCTGTGCCCCTCCACTCTGTGCCCCTCCACTCTGTGCCCCTCCACTCTGTGCCCCTCCACTCTGTGCCCCTCCACTCTGTGCCCCTCCACTCAATGCCCCTCCAGTCTATGACCCTCCACAATACGACACTGGATGCCACTCAATGCCACTCAATGCCACTTCCTGTCACTCTATGCCCCTCCACTCTGTGTCCCTGCACCCTATGCCATGACTCTCTACACCACAATGTTCTGGTTCTTTCTAGCCACATTTTACTCACAACACTGTACTCTACTCACAACATTTTACTCTAACCATGACACTGTATTCCATTAAACTCTACTACCCTCTTGCCACGACACTCTACTCAGCTGTCATGACACTACGCCATGACACTCTAATCCAAACTACCTTATGAAACTGTACTCCACTCTAGCCACAACACTACTCCACGACACTCTACTACACTCTATACTCCAACACTCTCCCTCCACTCTATTCCACAACACTCTCCTCCACAACACTCTCCTCCACTCTACACCACAATACTCCACTATGTCATTATACTCTACTCCAAGCCATAACACTCTACTCCACTCCACTCTGTGACACTCCACTCTACACCACTTCACTCCACTCCTCTCTGCCACACTCTGCGACCCTCCACTTTACCACACTCTATGCACTTCCACTCTACGCCACTCTACAATACTCCATGCTGCAAAACTCTACGACACTCCACCACACTTCACTCTATGATCCTCCACCACACTTTACGCCGCTCTACTCCACTGTACCCACTCTACGTCTATCCACTCCATGCCAATCCTCTCTATGCCACTAACTTTTAGCCATGCTGAACAGCAGCCTTTCTGGTATCCAACATGGCTAGAACACATTGGTAAAGCCAGTAACTTTGCATAGGTGAGACCTATGCCAATACTTTTTTTCAAGAAGTGACTCTAATAATGTGCACTTTTGTGTGTCTCAGGGTGTTAAGATCTTGAACGCTATAAAGTTTTGAATGGAGACTTTTGAAGGCTAGATCACTGCACACTTTTCTAAATTAAATGTAGCTATTGTGAAGCATATGCTCATCCTCCCGGGCTTGATGTGATGTTTTTTTTTTTTTTCTGCAAAGGCAAATGCTTTGCCTTGTTTTGGTTCCATCTTAAGTTTTGCTGGACCACATTCATGATGTTTACAAATTGTTCTTTCTAATTACATGTTGTTTCATAAAAACATAGACAAGTAGATTCCTAGTTCACAACTGTGGTACAGGTCTTGATTCTTTGTAAACTTTACTTCGACTTTCCGGTAGTGGAAGAGTTTGCACAATCAGCAGTGTTACCCTTAAAGATTGCTCAGACCTCTGTCATTCGACTTGTAGTCTGGCTGCAAATGTCATATTTCCCCAATTTTTTAAATCTCCTCTTAGGACCTACCTGCTTGTGGTAAGTTCAGTTGCCTGTACTTTACCCATGAAGCCATGAGAAACCTTCTTTTGTTGCAAATTAACATCTGTTTAAACAAGTATACAGATCCTACTATTGACTCCAATTTGGCTGCAAAAGGAGGAAACAAGAATTCCAGCTTAGTTGCTAATATAGCATTTACAAAATGTGGAATCTCTTTCTTATCAATATTAGGACTGCTTCTACTCTGCAGCCATCCAATACTAAACTGTACCTTACGGTTGGTGCTGTATGCTGTCTGATGGTCACTAGTTGTGATATCCGTTACCATATATGTTGTTTTGATTGTTTGTAAAGCACTTCAATACTCTTAGGGATCACAAGGGTGCTCAGCTAAGCATACATTTTGCAATGACTAACGTCTTGGTTTGAAATTGTTTAGTCAGGTCTGTGACAGGTTTGAATAACAATAATTGCATGTTTTCTGTGTGCACCTTTATTTTTCTATTTAAATGCTTGCTTTGTAGTACATCAAAGTGCTTAATACCTGCAAGCAGTGCTTAATTTGAGGCAGTGGTTTCCGTTGCTCAGCACCGGCACTTAATTGTCAACACTGGCACTTATAACAGCTTGCCACATGGTGACGCTGTTTGTGTAATTTGGAGATGTGCACAAAAAAGATATTTATTAGTTCAATATACATTAAAGAGGACGAATACCTGCCTCCCAAGCCAATCGTATTACGCTTTGGGGGACTGGACTAGTCACACCTGTAAGATTGTGATGGTTAATAGTTGTGTTGTTACTGGCACTGGTCTCACTGGCGGGGCAATGGGTGGTGCAAACTGTAGTGACCTCCTGACGAGGGCCCTGGCACAATTTTTTTTTTACAAATTAAGTACTCCCTGCAAATTAGGACTTTACAAGGCATTTTTTTAAAATAATGATGTGAAGAAGAAACTCGTGGTTTGGGGTACGTCCAGGACAGCTAATAAACATTTTAGCAGCTCATAGTGAAAGCACCCAATTAAAGCAGGAACACATGATGGGCAGTGCTTAAAATGGCTGCCATGAGTGTACACTTGTGGGATAAAGCAACAGGAAAAAGCTGTATATTCTCAGAAAACCAGGTGTCGCCATAACCAAATTAGCTGAGTCTCTTGAGGCATTTACAAAAAAAAGAAATTACAGCAAGGGGGAAAGAAAAATCCAATGAGTTAAAAATTCATAAACTGACTTCAGTATGAAACGAAGTGTTACAAAAGACCAACACTGTCTTATCCACTCATCATTACCCAACACATAGTTGACCCTTAAAAATCTGAAAAGGCCAATTCACTTTACAAAAAAGGGATATATGTTTTGAAAAGTAGTTATTCTGCTTCATAGATGGTGGAACATTTGAGAATCATATTATTATGTTCTGTTTCAGTTTCCTTCCCCAGATCATCGTTGTCTCTGACACCGACAAACCCTATTAGTTGTATTTGGTTAATTTAATAAATGTCCGTGTATTCTTTCATTAAATGTGGATAAAACATAATACACGCCTATGTTTTAATGAAACCTTTACTTTTCTTAAAGTGTGACGAAAGCATTGAATCTGCACAGTTTTATGTATGAACATTTCACCAAAACCGAAAAGGTTCCTCATAGAATTGTGCAAAACCTGTAGTTGAAGTCATTTATTTAATTTCTCTTTTGGGAAATATGGGAATTCTCACATTTTCAGTAGAGAAGCATGCGATTCTGAAAAGTCTCTGCAAAAGCGGCTTTATTCCTCTTTTCTTTGCTACACTGTGCACATTCTGTTAAGCATGGAGGGGCAGAGCAGTATCCCAGCCGAACAAAGAACACAGCATGAGGCCACTGGCTGCCAGAGTCCATCATGAGGTTGATTTCTCTATATTGGCTCATATCGACTCCAAGACTGTTTTAGCTGAGCAGTGTGTCCAGAAGCGATGGAGCGTTAATCTTCTCCCAGTACCTTCTGACAATTAAGGCTCCTATTTTTCCGTTTTTACTGATTTTTACAGATAAATACAGACAGAAATAATCTGTTTTTTCCTGTCTATATTTATTTTTAAATAAGGAAATATACAGAAAATAGGTTTTCTTGTGGACTATTCTCACTCTTGTCAATCATTTGTGCTAGGTCAATACTTACGCACTAGATCAATACCTATTCACACTGACAGGTAGGGGAGCTAAAATAAAATGGAAAACGATTTCCTTATGAAGCTTAATACCTGCAACTGTATTGCTGCTTAAGCTGCTCTAATAATGCAAATGATTTAAGATGACTGTATGATATGGTAAATGGCTAAAACGACTTTGACATTCAAACATTTGCAAAAATGAGTTGGTTAAATAAACATGGAACTATACCCATTGTTGCTTTAGTTTTTACACTGAGCACAAGATAAATATAGATAAAATTACCAAAAATAAATATGGATAAATACAGACTGAAAAGTCAAAAAAATAAGGATCTCTAATTATGATCAAGTTTCCCTGCTTTCAGCTTTTACAGATTTTTAAAAATAAATACAGATGGAATTTTTTTTAATTTCCTGTCTGTTTTTTTAAATGTGGATAAAAACGGGTATTTGGTGGCTTATTTGAGTGATTCTAAATGTCAGTCATGCCTGCCAGACCAATAGCTTTGCAGATTGACAGTTGAGGGGGTTAAAAACAGAAGGGAATTTTAGATAAGAAGCTTAAACATCAGTTAATATGCACAAAGTTAATACTCAAATTTATATTTTTTTCATATAAGTACATTGGTGTATCATATGTGGCTGTTCATATCAGTGAAACCGGTCAGGCATTGAAACATGAGTGCACATTTATCAGCTCCATAAATGTGAAAATATACTAGATTCATCTTCCTTTTTCACACTACGCGAAATAAATACGGATAAATACAAATAATAGCAAAAAAATAAATATGGATAAATACAGACAGTAATATCAAACAAATAAATACTATTAAACTGGAAGCCCTATTTATGATTTCCCCTCGATTCGCAGGCATGTAGGCATTAACCAAAAATGTGTACATGATCAGACTCTGTGTCCTGATTCTGGATAGGCCTAAGTGAAATTTCAAATCCAACCAAAGTGTAACTATTGTGTTTTTAACAAACCTTACTTAACAAATTAGTGGATATAGTGCAGGCTGGGTGTCTTTCTGTGTGCATACTTTTTGATTTTTACTATGCATGTAAAGTGGATGTCGAGGCGAGTGCCTTCCTTCTGCTCTATTCTTTTATGGCGCATCTACAGCATTGCCGCCTCACACAGAGCTCACACGGCATTGTTGCTCGCCTCCTTACAGTTTCATTTAGCATGCTTTGGGCAAGCCCTGGTCTTTAACTCTTTTTCTCTTTCATTGGATTTGAAAGGCATGAGAAATTCAGCGGATGTATGCCTGTCAATATCTTTAGTCCACAAGACGTGGAATTGTGGCGACGTCGTGTGCAGCAGGGTTCATGTATTCATGGTTCCCAGTGTCTTTTGTCCTCGCCTGCATGTTTAAAGTCATTATTAACAATAAGGACTGTCGCGTATTCCTCCTTGCCCTTCCCTCTGACCTTTCTTCCCAGTAGGAAATCTTGCACTTGAAGGCTGTTTATTAAGTGGGTGGGTGGGTCCAATGGCAGCCTCATTAGTTTTCTATTCATCTTGCATTGGTCGCTATTGTATGGAATGGCAAGTGCTTCCTGTGAGGTCAAATAGGTTCATATCCTTTTACTGTATGGTTTGCTCTTTGTAAAGGAGACTTGCAGGCCCTGAGGAAGCCAAAGCATTCAAAAGTTAGTATTTGCCTTTCAGAAAGTTTACATTTGCAAACAGTGTGTGTTGCACTATGTAAAGTGGATTGATTGCATTTCCCTTTTTGTGCATGCTTTGCTCTGTCCCATTGTTAGTTTATGCATTGTCCATGCTTTATTGCATATCTTATAGGGTTCTGGTCGACCACCACTTCTAGTCGTTATTATGATGAAAAACGTTTTTGTGAAGACAACAAAAAGCTAGAAGTACATTTTATAAAACGTTTAAAAAAATGTTTTTGAGTTTTGGTTACATTTCTCTGTTCCAGAAGATTTTTTGAATGTAAGTATTTTGAAGTTTCTTCTCCCCAGAGGACTCCACAAGGAATAACATTAGCCATAAACGTACATTGTAACAGGAGAGGCAGAGAACCAGAGCCAGGGGCAACAAACCAATATGGTGAAATTGTGGATGATGAATTCCAGGTTGCAGCTGATCTTTCAGCGAAGTTGATTTGAAATGATAAATTTGAAGAATAAGCAAGAGACTTATAGAATCTCTGGTACAAGGTGCAGTTTGCTTCTTCTGGACTGTGAGCTCTGCTGCTTGATTGAGATGAATGGCTTTCATATTTTCAAATGTATGCATGCATGTGCGACGTATACAAATGCGCTGCAAATACATTCACCTCACAGTTCAGATCAGCTACTCTGCTGAAAACGTCATCTTGGAAGAAACTAGCGGCAGATAAAAACATGTTTCCCCTTTGAGATTCACATACTCTGTACTTTGTTCTTTTGTCAATCCCTTTGGCCCTTGTTCTGGCTATACCACAGATTATAAACTAATGATCATCGGCTTTCTTGGCAGTTGTTGGAGGTGGACGAGGGGTAGCCATTGATCTTCTAGGGTGGATGGGCTTTGGGTTTGGTTGCCGTCGCTTTCATAGAGCACTTGGATTCTTGTTGTGATTCACTGGTTTCTGCGTTTTTTTTATCAAAACATTTTCCAGGCTTTTTTCTTTTGTATGCGGCTTGTAGTACTTGTTAAAATTATAAAATATTGATTCTCTTCACCCATAAGTTTCAATCAGTTTTTAACTTCGTCTTGCCATAGCAGCATCTCAAACAGCTGCAGTTGAAGTTAGCATTTCTTTCAGATTAGTTTGGCATATCAAAGATCAGAAAAATGGTTAGGGGTTCTGCCCACTTAACCCTCCCGTACCTGAGCAGGAGACATCCAAAGATGAAGAAGTAACAAAAAAAGGTACTGAAGGGATCAATCCTTTTTTAATTTTCAAGCAAGAAACACCTAATTATCTTGCGATTCAAAATTAGAACATTGAAAACATATGTCGGTTAATTTATATACACAAATATGAGCGGTCATCTAGGGAGGCACAACAAACAACAGTCTATATACAAATTATCACATATACATCATATACAAATATACAAAACATGTACAAAGCAATCATTTATCTGTACCCTAAATTCAACATATATATACACCAATTTACATAGATGCCTCCTCTTAACTTGCAATGGAGTGCACAAAAAATGGTAGTCCCGAAAGAGAAGCACCAAGGGGTTAGAACATCAACCCAATCTCTAATTATATAGGTGCATAACAGACAGAAATCAAATCTTTTTATCAGTAATAACAGGGGACTCCATTCAAAAAAGGTGTCGACGCAGTCGCGGTCGCGTTTCAGCCAGATGATGTAGGCTTCATCAGGACATGGGTACTCTAATTTCGGGGGCCTATCACACATTTTTCTTTGTTGAAGGAGTCCTTAGATGTTGTAGTTAGCAACATTCTGTCAGGCGGTAAAGATCCTCTGCTACCACCTGCTTTGCTCATGTTTTGCAAATTTGAATCGAAGGAAAACCTGAAATAAAAGCAATGTTAAAAGAAATTACCAATATGCTGGCTAAAACACATCAATATAGAGCCGACATTCTGGAAAAAGGCAGAAGGGTTCCTGTGAGGAATTCATTTCTGTCTCTATAAGACTACTTGACCTCCAAAACCTGTGTTTTCACACCAAAATAAAGTATATAGCTCTCATGGTTCCTGAAATCTTACATCATCACTGCAATACATCTGCCATTTTTAAAAATGTAATCCAGAAAAATTCGCCCCGGATTAGGAATGTCTACCTAAGCTAAATTACTTGTCTAATGATACAAAAACACAAATCAAAAATGAAAATCTCTGGCCAACATTTTTTTTTTTTTTAGGCTGTATATCAAGAGACGAGGACTAAAATATACGATGTTCATAAAAGCTGAAGTAAGAAACAGTGCTTGACAGGCTAATTTACCTCTCCCAAATGTAATGCAGTCCTCAAGCAATGCAACAATTATTCGTAAAGCAAGTTATTTTCCTTTAGCATTCTCAACTATAACTACAGACTTGTAAAATTTTCTTTTTTTACTTTGTCAGCTTGCCTCAAAGCCTGTTTGCTACTTGAGTGCATGTGCGGCATCTACATTCTAGTTGGCATATCTAGTTATATTTGAGCGATTAGCCAATCAGCGTACTGTTCTCACCCTTCATATATTGACTTGATACAAATAGGGCAACACTGTTGTTTGTGCGCTGCTTTGAACAACAGTAGGAGGCTAGGATGGGATTGTGTGTCGTTTTGTTTTTTCCAACAGTGCTGCTGACCTAGTTTGCTAGAGTCTGTCGGATTCAGCCACGTGTGTTTGAAATTGCTCCTGAAAACACCTTTCTCCTATGGAAACAACGAGGTGCACTGATTAACGTAAGCCATTATCCTTATGACATCTTGTGTGCGTTTAAAAAATGGCCTCCAGTCCACTACACAGGAGCTCTGTGACCCCCGCTGCACGATTGCCCCTCTTTTGTGGTTTCACAGTTCCTCATGTTCCACACAGGCAAGTGCTTTGAGATGCTTTTTAGTAAAAATTAAATATAATAAATCTTACGCTGGCATTTTTATTGTACCGGGTCCGCTTCAATGAAGGCCGTGTAATTTTCCAGGACAGGAACTTTGTTTCCTCCAAACAGCAGCTGGCGATAACCACATGAGCACAGAAATGCTGTGCAGTGGCGCGTCTTAATTTTACTCAATGCATTCTTTCAGTAAACCAATGAATGTTTTGGTGTATGTAATTCACTGACTAGAGACAAATTGAGTTTTTTTCACTAGTATGACGTAAACAAAAAATATATAAAGAAAAAATGCAAATGAAATGCCTGCCTATTTCAAATTCTTAGAAGGGGTTTGGGCCAGCCCACTTCATTGGTCTACATTGACCAAGGATTAAGTTTTGTGGGCAGCCAGAACTCCAGGAGTGGGCATAAGAGAACTATAAGATTGGGATATTTGACCGGTGCCGTCCAGAAACACCGCTGCTGGCTGTCTTTTGGAAATCAATTCATTGGTCTGTTCTTGTAGTGTTCACATTTTGCTGCCACCCACCTTAGTCAACTCACAGGGGCATGGGTCAGCCCACCTCAGCCATCCCCTCATTCTGCTGTGAGTTTTATCTTTTTTTTCTGATCACATGTGTACGTCGGTATAAGTCAAGCTCCATTTACTGCCAGAGTTACTTAGTCAATATGTTTCTTTTGTTTGTTTTGCAGGTCTTGGTTACAGACAACTTTAGCTGTCTGTAGAGAACCTATATTTGAAAAGTGCTTTGGTTCCGCCTGTTGCCCCTGATTGGATGGCTTTATTGTCTATCTCATGTGTCTGCTCCTGATTCAATGGCTTTCCTCCCGATTATTGTGCTTGTCCCAACCAGGAGTATTTCAGTCTCACAGTGCTATGATTGGATGAGTTTTACCCTTCTGCTTCAAAGTCAATTATACATTTTCTTACCTTACTTAATAGGACTTTTCTTTAGTTTTTTAAGGATTGGCGTAAGTAAAGACCTAAACTCAAGCAAGAGACTAAACTTATACAGACGAGTCTGCCATGTCCGCTTATCTTCAATGATGTAGGTTAACGTGCCATGAGTGATGTAATGTGTTAGGTCATAAGCAGTGAATGACTGAGACGTAAGTTATTGTTGGCTCACCAAACAATCACATGAAAATTTCAATGTTTTAAAAAAAAATTAAACGCTAATACTTAGCTCATTTTAACAGCAAACTACAGCATCATTTTAGTACTTGGTTGTTTGTGTTTTATTTTAATTTAAGTTAAGATCTTACTGTCATACCTAACTATTATGTAACTGTAACCTTTTTTTTTCATTGAATTTTATCTTACTCAAAGTTGAGGATAAACCCAAGCAATGGATATGCCCCCTTGTTGAGCATGACTTCTGGCTGTGCGCAGTAGGGGGTTGGCTCTACATGGCCTTTATTTATAGTAAAACAAGGACCCCCTGAATTCGGATAATGTTCCTAGGACAGGGCTAATACAATTTTAAGAAAAATTTCCTAGGCAACAAATGTCCTGAGCGTGCTCAGGTAACCAGTTCAATAGTGCATATATTGACACCTCAATGCACTGACTAAATCACAAATTATTAAAAAAATATATATATTTTTATTTTTATTCAAAGGTATTTCATACATCAAAACCACAGTTAAAAAATAGGAGACCCAAAGTGAACTTAGGTGGCTCCTAATTGAGTTAAAAAATTAATTGGTATACACAAACAAGCCTAAGATAAATTTTGTATGAATTAAAACAATATACACATGTAAGAAAATCAATTTTTCAGTTAAACCATATACAAATAGTCATCATCATTTGTCTCTACGCGCGTTTCGGCAAACAGTTGCCTTCTTCAGGAGAGTCACACGATTTTCTAGAAAACAACAACAACAATGTACATTTTAGTATTTTTAGCAACAGTGCATTGAGGTTAAGGTGGCGACATATTGTCGTGTCACGGTACATATGCGGTTCAGAATTTATTATTACATTCACAGATCAGGAAAATTAAAGGGTAAACATAGAATAAGAAGTGAAAGATTTAAGATCTATGACCAATGGAAATGCGAACAAAAGTGAGTGGCAAGATAAATCGAGGCCAGCTAGCTGTGTATCATAAGAATCCAATGTATAAAAAGAGTACCCAGTCTAAAATGATTCTGGTGATTTCATTCAGAACTAGCACCTGAAAATAAAACACGCAGAGCGTCTAATGCTCATACCAATAGTTCATATTATTACGCTTCACTTATGGCAAAATGGGCCCAGGATGGGTGAAGCCACTATTTCTACTGAAAGACTCAAAGAGTAGAGGTAAGCACATTATTGTTTTTTCTAGATAACGGCTGTAGGTCATAGGATATTACTATTAAATGGTGACAAAGTTAGTGGCAGATTACCTGATGCTGTATAGATTTATTACCTTGAAAGCTTCAGTCGCCACCTTTTTCACGGATTAAGTATCACAGAGAGGTGATCTTTCTTAGATCTATAACGAATATATATCAAATTTTAGGACCTAGAGCTCAATGTTAATTAAGAGCTACCTGATTGCTGTCAACTGAAATTATTACCTTGATGGTGCTGCCCAGCATAATTATAGATGAATTTAAAACTTTCCATGTTATTCCCGGTTAAAGTAACATTAGGCAATCTCATTAATGGGTTTGATGTATCTGAAATAAATAAAGATTCAGAATGATATAGAATTGAACTACCTGTGTAGTCCGATTTCATTATGCGAGATAGGTAGTTATGCGATTTGTTACCTTATTGTCTTTGAAAATTATGTTCTATATGGAGCGGCGATGTTGTTCATGGTCAAATTAAAAGCATCAGGAAACCTATACAAATAAGAATAAAGCATAAATTAAAATATCGGGCTCACAGTGGAGACATGCCTAACGTGAGTATTGGATTATCTGCGAAACAGGTAAGGGCAAACGGACTTTAAATAGGGTAGAACACACTCACTTTGATAAAAAATCTGTCGTATTACGGAGGCGCCACAATGATTTATGTGACCCTGTTTATTCGAGGATGTTCAATTGTAGTAGTGGTGAAGCGCAAGTAGTGAACTGCGGAAAGATATAAGCAACCCCCAGGGGTAGTGATTAGCGTGATAATCCAACATTTAAGTTTAGCCGATAAATTCAATTACGAGGCAGCAGAGGCCTCTCTAGATACAAAAGTATACACTATTCCTCCGTGCATCTGCATATTTCCTGTACTTACTTGTAGTTCGGGTTAATATTGTCTGCGCGCTCTTTTCCTGATGTCGAATTCGAGTATGGCGGTCTCCGGGTAAATATAGACTAGCTAAAGACGTGAGCGTGATGACGTTGCCTCTCTTCAAACGGGCGAGTGCTAGAGCGCTAACCGTCTCAATCGCCTACCGGGTTTACTGAACTACGGAAATAAACGATAGACTATGAAATTATATGTTCCGGACGTTTTGACTAAAAAATGAAATAAAAATAAATATAACGAGAATGTATCCTGTTGTAGTAATGTCATCGCTCAAAAATGAAGGAATCAAATGAAAATAAACGGCCCATCTGATTAAATGTATTAAAATTATGTTATCGACAAATTCACTCTAAACCAGTATCTCAAGCCCATGAAGATAAATTAATGTCATACATATTGTCATAAGTATTGTAGGGGGTAGATCTGTTCAATGACAGTCGGTTTCAGGGCATAACCTAATTATTCGATGACAGTTGGTTTCAGGACATAACCTAATCAAAGTGAGTGTGTTCTACCCTATTTAAAGTCCGTTCGCCCTTACCTGTTTCGCAGATAATCCAATACTCACATTAGGCATGTCTCCACTGTGAGCCCGATATTTTAATTTATGCTTTATTCTTATTTGTATAGGTTTCCTGATACTTTTAATTTGACCATGAACAACATCGCCGCTCCATAAAGAACATAATTTTCAAAGACAATAAGGTAACAAATCGCATAACTACCTATCTCGCATAATGAAATCGGACTACACAGGTAGGTCAATTCTATATCATTCTGAATCTTTATTTATTTCAGATACATCAAACCCATTAATGAGATTGCCTAATGTTACTTTAACCGGGAATAACACGGAAAGTTTTAAATTCATCCATAATTATGCTGGGCAGCACCATCAAGGTAATAATTTCAGTTGACAGCAATCAGGTAGCTCTTAATTAACATTGAGCTCTAGGTCCTAAAATTTGATATATATTCGTTATAGATCTAAGAAAGATCACCTCTCTGTGATACTTAATCCATGAAAAAGGTGGCGACTGAAGCTTTCAAGGCAATAAATCTATACAGCATCAGGTAATCTGCCACTAACTTTGTCACCATTTAATAGTAATATCCTATGACCTACAGCCGTTATTTAGAAAAAACAATAATGTGCTTACCTCTACTCTTTGAGTCTTTCAGTAGAAATAGTTGCTTCACCCATCCTGGGCCCATTTTGCCATAAGTGAAGCGTAATAATATGAACTATTGGTATGAGCATTAGACGCTCTGCGTGTTTTATTTTCAGGTGCTAGTTCTGAATGAAATCACCAGAATCATTTTGGACTGGGTACTCTTTTTATACATTGGATTCTTATGATACACAGCTAGCTGGCCTCGATTTATCTCACCACTCACTTTTGTTCGTATTTCCATTGGTCATAGATCTTAAATCTTTCACTTCTTATTCTATGTTTACCCTTTAATTTTCCTGATCTGTGAATGTAATTATAAATTGATTTTCTTACATGTGTATATTGTTTTAATTCATAAAAAATTTATTTTAGGCTTGTTTGTGTATACCAATTCATTTTTTAACTCAATTAGGAGCCACTTAACTTCACTTTGGGTCTCCTACTTTTTAACTGTGGTTTTGATGTATGAAATACCTTTGAATAAAAATAAAGAAATATATATATTTTTTAATAATTTGTGATTTAGTCAGTGCATTGAGGTGTCAATATATGTACTATTGAACTGGTTATCTACATGGCCTTTAACCATTCACAGGCGAGGGAGAGTAGCTTGGATTGGTGTCCAACACAATACTGGCAGCCTACACCCTACTGCATACAACTTATGGCCAGCACCATGGCGGTTGGCTATAGGATCTGGTAATGTGGTACCTCACTGTGGGCCTTGGTGTGTATCAGATGCTGTAACCGTGGTTCTGGGGTTGGGTGCATGGCTTTGCCTCAATCCAGGCTGTGCGCCAACTCCCCACGGGTGCTCAATGCCCAGCAGTTGACCTTCCGACTTTTAAGTATGGCCAATGGCCATGTGCTGCAGGGGGTTGACTGAAGGGCCTGTCTTTTGGCCAGGCTTATGCAAACCACCCATGGGTACCCGCTCCCCATGGACGCCATGTTAGACGGATTGGTGTGAAATTTTAAATGAAGTAGCCAAAGACAATTAACGTAATTTTGGGAAATTTTAGTGCACATTTGTCAAATGGCACCAAAGTTATTAAAGAAACAAATGCCTTTCATATGAAAACTATGATCTAACTATAACTACGCAGTGGTTACTGCCATTATATATATATTGGCTGAGTAAAATCTTTCTTAAAGGAACCTATCATTGTTTACTTTCAAGACAAAATAACAAGCTGGGAACAAAACCATTGATATTTCGCTAAAAACTGTAAAAGGGACAATATGATTAGAACCCAACGTGTCTGCTGACATTTACCAGTTTTGCACACCCGTGCAAACATAGCCTCCATTGCACTGCTCCTGACTTCATAGGTTAATGTCACAAATGAAATCAAGTGAGACATCCAATATATATTTTTATAAACATTATTTATTGGTTTTGTTCAGTGTAACGATACAAATGAGTTAAACATGTCAAGTATAGCCATCATCAACCACGTCACAGCGAGAACAATATGGTATTAGGCAAGCAGATCTGACCTGTTACATAATACATAGGTTGATCTTCTTCACAATTGCAGGAAGTAGTGCCCCAGCGAATCCAACGCTCTCAGTAGATCAATGTTATACCCTGTAAAAAAAATCAACAGACGCTGCTGAGTCCTCCTCATCTGTTGAAGAGTGCATTCGGGAGCCCCAGTGCTCCAGAAAAACAGCCAGAAGTTCCGAAACCCCCAGGTCGTCTCCCACCTTAGCATCATGCCTGCACTGCTTCAGCCGCACCTGTTCTGCCCATTCAGTCACAGCAGCCACTCAACGCTCTAAGCTAGGGCCATCCAAGTAATCGCCACACTTCATTTAGCCAGTAGCAGCAACAGATTTAAGAACCTAAATGCCATTTTTTGGCCTTTCCTCCTACGGATGTCACCTAACAGGCAAATGTTGAGGTCCGCAGGAAAGGGTATCCGCACCACCACCCCCTAGCCACCACACTCATCCAGCACGTCTGCACAGGTGAGCAAGTCCACGCCAAATGTGAAAAAGAAGCTACGGGCCCTGGTATCTGGGACAGCTGAATGGTTTAGTAGGATCCATTTTATGTCAGAGCACTGGTGTTACATATGTGTGGTGTATGGAATGAAAGTGAGTGAGTTTGAATCTGGCATTACTCGAAATTTACTTCACAAACGCACACATTCTCACCCATTGTGCATCTTCGATGTTTATACCCAGGTCACTATCCTACGCCGCATATGCCAGGAATGGAGTGCATAACTGATCAGTTGAAATGGCTTTGTAAAAGAGAGAGACCAAGGGGCAACCCCTGTTCCAACAATCTCCGAGCGATGTGCATGGAGCAGCAAGAAAGGAGGGCCATATGCCCCTGACTATAGCTCTAAACTAGCATGCTGCAGAAACTGCCCAGCTCATGGGTGAAACTGTCCTGCACTTTCAAATGTAATAAACTCTTCTTTGGGGTATAAGTCCTGCAGCATCTCACAGCAACCTTCTCGCCAGGCAGACCCATCCATGAACACCCAGAAGCTGGTAAGTTCCAGAAGACAAATTCCCTGCTAAAGGGAGCCTTCTTCAAAACCACTTGGATGGCCCGCTCCCACAAGAAACCCATGCGTTTAACAAGATAAGGTGTCACCACCACCCCCCCATCGGAAGGTAAGGAAATGACTACTCACCCGTGAGGGTCTCAAGGCGCTGGGAGTGGGGGGGGTGCTACTACTGCTTGAACAGCCAGGTCTTGAGAAGTCTCCTGAAGATCAGCATGTCCTGGGTCTGTCGCAGTCAGATGGGTGGGGTGTTCCATGTTTTAGCAGTGAGGTGGGAGAATGATCTGCCGCCGGTGGTCGCTCTTCGGAAGTGCGGGACGGTGGCGAAGGCGAGGTCAGCGGAGCGAAGCTGGCGGTTCGAGGTGTAGAAGGTGAGTCATTCCATGAGGAATGCTAGTCCGGTATTGCGGAGTGCTTTGTGAGCCTGGGTGAGGAGCTTGAAGGTGATCCTCTTGTTGACGGGGAGCCAGTGCAGGGTTCTCAGATTGGGTGTGATGTGGTTGTGGCAGGGGATGTCGAGGATGAGGCGTGTGGAGGCGTTCTGTTTGGTCGAGGTTCCTACGTGGAGGGCGTTACCATAGTCCAGTCTACTGCTGACGAGGGCCTGGGTGACCGTCCTTCTGGTTCTGGTGGGGATCCATCTGTAGATCTTGCATAGCATGTAGAGGGTGTTGGAGCAGAAGGAGGAGACGGCGTTGACTTGCTGGGTCATTGAGAGCGATGAGTCCAGGATGAACCCCAGGTTGTGTGTGTGTGGTGGGTGCGGCTCCCAGCGCGGCCGGCCACCAGGAGTCCTCCCAGGCGGAGGGGAAGGAGCCGAGGATGAGGACCTCCGTCTTGTCCAAGTTCAGCTGCAGGCAGCTGTTCTTCATCCATTCGGCGAAGGCCTTCATTCCTTCGTGGAGGTTGGTTTTGGCGGTGGTGGGGGCCTTGGTGAGGGAGAGGAGTAGCAGAACCTATTGGGCGCTTGTCACGGATGACAAGCGTACCTAAAGAAAACACCAAAGATTTTGTGTGGTTAATCCTAAGGCCTGTGTGCGCCCCAAAAGTGTCAAGGTGGCCCAACAGAAGGGGGTATCCAGAGGCAGAGGGAAAAAAAGTTTCGTCAGTATATAGGGATACCAGGTGATAAAAGTCCCCCACACTGATCCCCCATCTAGACATATTTTGTTGGATCTGAATGGCCAGCGACTAGAGGGCAATAGTGAAAAGGACTGACGATAGTGGACAACCTTGGCGTGTACCCCTGCCAACCAGCCAAGAACCAGAGCATATCTTACCCACTCACACCCTAGCCATGGGACTAGAGAAGATGAGCCTCACCCAAGCTCAAAAGTGAGGGCCAAACCCCATCGGCTCTAAAAAACCCTCTCCCCTCATAAGGTACTGTCAGTCGACCGTGTCGAAGACCTTGGCAAAGTCTGGAGACCGCGGCAAGTTCTTTCTCCCGACCCTCCACTTCATGCAAGACATGCATCAGCCGCCGCAGGTTCATAGTAACATTACGACCGGAAATGAAACCACATTGGTCTTCATGTATCAATTGTGAAATCACTGGACGAAACCGAAGGGACAGCGCGTTGCAAAGCACTTTTGTGTCTGTATTAATCATCCCGAGCGGTCTATAGGATGGCGAGTCTGAGCCATCCAAACCAGGCTTTGACATCATAGAGATGCAACCTTCCTGCATTGACAGAGGAGAGAGAATAACAGAGTCTGTGGCCTCCAAATAGACCTCCAGTAAGCGTTGAGTAGGTGTAGGGGAGAAGGCTTGGTAAAATTCTGCAGGGAAGCTATGCTGCCCATAGCTTTCCACCTGGGCGGTTGCCGAAGTGCCACCCGGATCTCTTTCAACGTGAGATCCGCCTCAAGGTCCTGGACAGCCGCCTCCTCCAGCTGCAGTAGCAGCAAATGGGCTAAAAGTGCGACTCTGCACTCTGGGTCAAGAGAATGTGAATTATGGTACACCTGCTCCAAGTGGTATTTGAGGACATTCACTGTTTTCCCTGCATGAAGTCTTCCTGGTGCTGGGGGGATTTAAGGTGGGGGTGATGGGAGTTTCCCCCCGGAGGATCCTAGCTTATAACCATCCAGAGCTGTCCCCTTCCCTAAGGAGAAGTTGGTGATAGGATTTAAGGGTGTATTTCTCCAACCTGTCCCTCGCGTCTGCAACTTGACGGTGAACCACTAATTCCCCAACACATCATCCAGAGGAAGCTGCTGCATACTCTCCAATTCATCCTCCCTTCGATCGAGTTCGGCCTGCAGAGTGCGCCTGACCCCACAAGTTATGCCAATGCAACCCCCCTGATCAGAGTCATTGTCTTCCATTCAGTGGAAGAACGATGTGTCGAGGACTAGTTGATCTCAATGAAATCCACCAGCACATCCACAAGCGTCTCTCTGCCCTGGGGTGCCTATCAAGATCACCATCGAGGATGTAGTTAAAGTCACGAGCCCAGAGGACTCAACAGTCCAATGCTGGCAAAAGGACATCCTGCACTTTCAAATAAAAACACCCATTGTAAATGTTGGGCCCTTAAGTATTAACAATAATGACATCCAGCCTATCAAGTCTTCCCTGTATCAGCAGGTAACGACACTCAATATCTGCCTCCATGTATGACTGAGCAAAGAGTACCCCAGTGCTAACCAAATGAGGACACCCCTTGGAAAAGTCAAATAGTTAGCATAGTAGACTTGACCTCATCATTTCTTGGTCAACTTGGTAGCCTCCACATCCGAGAGATGAGTTTCCTGGCAGCAGGTAATATCAGCAGCATGCCTCTTAAAAGAAACGCTATATGGTTCTTTCCTTTCTTAAGAGACCAACATTCCAGGAGATGAGCTTACATGTTCTGGCCTTACTCATAGTTGCTTAAGGCGTGCATGGAGATCAAGGCACTCCTCCCCATGACAAGATGGCAGCGACCCACAGGTCAACAAAACAAAACTCGCAACCAATAAGTCCCCACCGCCCGAACAAGTAGATTTAAACCACAGTATCAGTATATCAGTATCAGTAGTATCAGTAACAACGAGGGTCAACTCAACATATGGAAGACCCTCTTCCCCACTGATGCATCATATACACACATGTATGCACGCTCAAGGATATAAGAAAAACCCTGAAGAGAACACATCCACTGTAGAGCCATCCCCGCCTCACAGGAAGTGCCCAGAACCTCAAGAGGAGGTGAATATGCAGTATCTCTACATCCATTACTAAGAGCAGTTTTAGAATTTCACAGATGACTCCCGGTAGTAAAAAGGGGCAAACACACCCCAACATCCAGATAACAGCAGTAATTAAGAACCACCCAACCCAGAGAGGGTGAGCAGATATCAGTGACATCACAAACTACAAAGTACTTTTGCGTACAATAACCCTTTGGGTGCATAGAATTCCATTGGTTGTGCAGATCAATATATTGATGCTAGATTTACTTTAAGGTCAGGCCTTGTGCAGCTTGTCCCGAGTCAGCGCCCAACGTTCCACGGCTCACTTTTTGGCTGTCTCCGTCCCTGTCAAATAAGGTAAACTATTGTCATTTATTGTTGATAGTATAGTATGTTAGCCAAGCCAGACTATTTGCTCTGCGCTGGCTCACCTCTCTCTGCTAATTTTTTGACTCGCCTATCTCTTGATTGCTGTATCACTCTCTACCATGACTCAGACTTATACCTCCTCCTAGCATAAGCCTTGACTGCTCAAACAGGTTACTTACTTTTGGAGTGACCAGTATTTAAAGGGATTCTGGAATTACTTTTTTACTTAAGGAAAAGTACTAGCAATCTAGTCATAACCAGCATTTGCAATCCAATAGGTCTCTCATTATTGAAAGTTTGAGCTATTAGCTTTGCAAATAATAATGCAACGCCAGTAGCTCAAACGTTTTTTACAGTTGAGTTGAATACTCGGCAAATACTAATGGAAGGAGGCCAAAATATGGCGTTACATACCTTATCACTGCAATGACCCCCCAAAACCCCCAATGAACCACTAAATGCTGAGATGCATCTAGGAAATGTATAGAAGGTTGATACTACCTCGCCCAGGCCTGTCAAGAAACTGGCTGTCATCAAAAGTGGACTGTTAATTTCCTGACTAATTGGACAGAGCCAGATTAATACAATTAGCAGGAGAGGCGCATGGGATGAGTTGCATGGACCGTCATAAGACAAATGACTAAATTAGAAACAGAAAAAGGGAAATAAGATCATCTGAGAAGGTGCATAGAACTGCCCCGTCTCTATTAATATGAGGTTTGCTGCTTTACAGACTCTGGAAGTACAGTAGCACAGGCTGAGGCGTTGCTGTTATTCATGGGAAAACAGTAATCTAGCAAACCATGTCAGGGGCACATGCGTTGGAATCCACATACGAATTCTACTGGGTAATTTCACATAACCTTGTTTGGAGACCTGCACTGCATGAGGTCAGCCTCTTTAGTTTGATAATCATCCACATATGAAACAGTATGCATAATCTGCACAGTACAAAGTCAAAAGACTGCCCTCTGATACGAGTCTGAGGAGGGGGTGGAACAAATGGAGTGGGAGGTGAAATGGAAGTGTGAGAGCCACATCATGCAAAACTAAAGAAAGGTGCGGCTGCGATAGTTGCAAATACAGCTGGGTATGCTTGCGCTGCAAAAAAAAATTAAGCGCAGCATCCATTTAAGAAATGTGTACACATGCTGTTTCACCACTTACAAAGGGCAGGCGGGTACATTTGTGCCATGGTGGAGCGGGGAGATCCCCGGGACTGAAGGGAGGAGGTCGGCAGAGAACCGAATGCTGCGGGAGTGAGGAGCTGTGAGGATTGAAGACGCATTGCTGTCTCAAGGGAAAGGCTGCGGACGTTGTGAAAGTGCGGCATGGGTCACATGATGTTTTCATGGCGCAGCGGTCCTGCCTGCCGTACACATGTGCTCCCTGGTGGGGGTGGTTGAAGCAAGAAGAGGAACCCAGAGCTAAACATAAGCATATTGTTAACCCTGCATTTGAAAAAGCAAGAGGGAGGAGGCAGCTGCAAGAGAGGGAGTGAATGGGAGAAGGAGTAGTCGGCTTCAGCCCGGGAGAGGGAACAAGCATGGCTTCCTGCAGTTCCTGAGCTTAAAGAAGCAAAAATGAGAAAAGAGTGTGCCAAAACTAATAAATAACATAACAAGTAACAGGACATGTAACTGGGCAGTCCTTATGGGAGGTTACAATAAGAGAAAAGTACGTACTAAGGAGGGACTGCTAAGCTTATTAACCAATGAAAAGCCACCATTTATAAAGGACAGTAACAGGAGGCAATTAAAAAGGATGGTCGGAAAGTGGGCGGAGCGTAATGCCCATTTACTGAATACAGCATGTCTCGAAGAGACCGCACAAGCGCTGCCTAGGCGAGACCTAAAAAACTGTACCCACCCATAATACATAATTTGTCTGACGAAAAAAGCCAGACACGTGTTCTGTGAAATCGTCCCCTCACGCTTTAATATATTTCTGGTTTGGGTCACCCACCTTAAAACACTACAGCTCACAGATCACTTTGTCATTTTAAATACTGCCTAGTGAAAAGGAGGGAGTAGCAATTATTTTTAATTTCCCGAGATTCAAAGTGACTAATCCCTCCATCTGTATTTAGTTCACCCACGGCAGAAACCTTCTGCTAAAACCAGGTCACTTGCTGATTCCCAGCATAATTAATAGTATTAATGACTCCATCTCTTGATGTGGTTCTAGTTTTTTTTTTTTTGCTCCAGCAAACCTATTTTTCCTGTCTCCCTAATTTCCCTGGCTTGGGTGTGGGTGGCATGCAGCAGGATTTTATAATTCCTGCAAAATCAGTCTGCTTTTTACTCAAGAAATTACATGATTATCTCAAAAAGTTATGATATTTTTTAGTTGTTTTATGCATGCATAATGTGCATTACAACATAAGAATATCACGAAGACACGCTTTATGCACACACACCTACTACACTTGCCCAATGATACTCCACATAGAAAAGCGCCCTACACACGCTTCCCATACCCAGCACACAGACAAATTCCTCCCCAACACACACACAAATATGCGCCGCAGACAGAGACGTGCCACAACCAGACATTCACAGTTCTACCCTCATCCCCTTCATCTCCACGCTGGGGCCGAGTTGCACCAATCTGTCCCATTAGCACAAGTCATTGAGCAGTTTCTTTTAAGTTGGTGTGATGCCATTGCTTAATTTGAGCTAGTGTTTTCCGGTGCTCAGCACCGCAACTTTGTTTTTAGCACTAGCACTTTAGACAGTCTGCCACATGGTGGCGCTGTTTGGCTAATTTTGTTTTGAGTACAACAACAAATGTTTATTCATTTAATATGCATTAACAATCACTAATACAGGGCAGCCAAGCCATTTTTACAGCTTTTGGGGCTTTGAATAGTATTTGTTGTCACACTTGTAGGAGTGGTTAGTAGTTGTGTTGGTACTGATATTGGCAGCACTGGCAGAAGGTGCATGCTGCCGTGGCCTCCTGTCGAGGGCCCTGGCACTTACTGTTTTACAAATTAACCACTGTGTGATGCACTCAGTGTGATGAATTCAAAATAAGACCTTGCATGTCTCTATGCCATAAAAAAAAGTCCAGATGAAATAGGTCTCCTGGAGTTTGTTGCTTCATACCAGATGTGCTGGTTGATAACAGACGTTCATTGACACAAGCATATGTCAACAACATGTCAGCAACATGGCAGAGCTAGAGCTAATTCTTTGGATGGCTGGTGTTGCAGTAGAAATGATTGGAACTTTTACGGCAGTCTGGTCACTCTTCAGATGGATGGTAATAAAAATAGATTTTATATTTTTTTATGTTTTGTAATGCTCTTAGCCTTCATCTTGATTTACTATAGATATAGATGCAGGGTTGTGTGTCATTGAGGGTATCTCATGAAAATAAAGGTCTATCTATGATTGCAGGGCAGTTTATACTTTGTTTTCTCTCCTCGAGCCATCAGGAGACAGTGTTTTCACCTGTACCAAAATAAAATAGAGAAATGCTCCTGTAATAGTCTTCGAGTGTCAAACATATCTTAGTTTCTGACCCGAGGTTTCCTATTCGGAAAGGCAGATTGCTTCAGATTTTTGCATATGGATTAGAAGGGGTTTTATTAGTTTTGAAAGGTACTGAAATTAGAAGTAGTGAAGCTAAGCACGCCCATGCACGATTGGAAAGTCTGAGGGCATTGTTCGAACTCCAAGTTTATTTAGGCTCTTGGCCACTCTGCTGGGTTATATGACACAACCACGCTTGTCTTTCCCAACCGCTCCTTAACAACACGGGCCGATCAACGAATGCGCCTGAACTGCGCATTCCATTTACAATGCAAGTTGTTACAACGGCTTGCCTTAGGGGGCGCTGGACTCTGGAATAGTATAATTTAATATTCCATCTCCAGTCCTCGCAACAGTAGGGTAAGCATTGGACTTTGAAGTCGTTACAAAGACATGCGTTGTAAATGCGTGGTTCAGACGCATTCATTATTGCGCTGCCATTGCAATACTGGCAAGTTTTTTTGGTGGTCTTGGTATTTGATGTTTCCCCTCTGTTGTGATCGCCAACAATGCTAGCAGCTCCTTGAAACTTGTGAATCTTGTGATGGTGCTTTTTTGTGACCTAGACAACTGCCCAGTGCATACGGGACTAGGTTAATCAACTAGTTTGCTTCACTGTTAAAGAAAGGTCGGAGCACACCCCACAATATTTCTATGCAACAGTACAGACGTAGAAAATAAAATGATGTTGGTTGATGCTTAGGTCCATAAACATTTATTCTTCCTCTGTGGGTGATGCAAAGGGGCAGATGATGTTACAGTTCAGCTCATGAAAGATACGAATAGATGATGGTTTACACCTATACGTTGCTCAGTTTGTCGAGTCCAGAGCATGGTTACATCGCCACTAGAATGCTCCCAGTGGAGCATGTGTTCCGTGAATACAATAGGGCATTTTTGACAGAGATGCCTCATGTACAAACAACCTCATGTACAGGTTGGTGTATGATGGGAAAATGTTGAGCCCGTCGCTACTCCCTGTATCTGACGATACCACCTCTTATTGTATAGAAACACGTTAGTATCTAAAACTAGGAAGATCATATCCAGGAAACACAGTTGTGTGTTCATAAAGAGTGTCATTCTTTTTTGGCAGAAAATATTCCACAGCAGAAAGACCATCAGTTTTAGGTATACAGGTGTATATTGAGCAGACATCCAGTGTTACTAAAGTTAAATCAGGTGTCCACTGTATAATGGCAAGTTTGTTTAGCAAGTATTTAGTGTCCTGTATGTATGATGTAAGTTATGCACCAGTAGTTGGAGGGGGAACATGTATGTATTCAGATATTTGTTCTGTGGGCCTTTTTTGACGCCACACACTTTCTGTGACTTCCCTGCACTATGGCCATTATTCACTAAATTGTTCTCGCTCCAATATCATTTTGGACTACTTACCCCTAGATGTTTGTGCTTCTGGTATCACAGCTGAGCACTGTTGCAGGTAAGTGTTCCTTTTTGACATGGTGACCCCCCACATTTTGCCTGGTATTTTATGTTATTTTGACTGGAAGTGCACTGGGTTCCTACTAACGAGGTCCCCAGTGCCAGATGTCTTTCCAAAACTGTGCAATTGTACCCCAGATGGTAATACCTTTGGCACCCTATGTAAGTCACTAGTAAATGGTCCCGCGGTACCTAGGGCCTGAGGTACTGAAGAGGGTCCCTAAGGGCTGCATAACATATTGTTCCACACTAAGGGACCCATCAACTAAGTCTTGCAGGCTGCTTGTCTTGGTGCAGACAAAAGTGAAAACATGCATGTAGTATAGGTAAGTCAACTCTACAGCAAACCTTACAGCCCTAAGGCAGGGTGCACTATACTTCATGTGTGGGCATAGCTGCATGAGCAGATAAGCCCCTGTGCTGGTCAGTTCGATTGCTGCCAGTACAAGTGATCAGGGAAACCATTGGAAAACATGTGCTGGACAGTGATAATTACGAGTTCCCCAGCTACATGATGAATTCACTGAAGCCAGGGATGTTTGGTTTAAAAAATCTCACTAATAAACCCACACTGATTATAGGGTTAGATTTATTAATACATGCACTCAGAGGGCACCTTAGAGGTGCCCCTGAAAGCTTACCAACTACTGTTGTGCCCACTTAGTGGTCTTAGCCAGCCTGCCACCCCAGATGAGTTTCTGACCCCCAAAGGTGAGGGCCTTTGCTCTCAGGAGGTCAGCAACAAAGCCTGCTCAGGCAGAGGGTGTTTGCACCCCCTCCCACAGGATGACCTGCTAATTAGCATTCCATATTTGACTACATGTGTATTTTGCAGATGTCAAACACTCCTCTCTAATAAGCCTAAGGCTGCTTGACCACACTACCACCTTGATGAGCACCTTGGGACTGCTAGCTAAAACAACTGACCACTCATAAGGGAACACCTGCACTCTTTGCACAGTATACCCCTTTTTAGAATACCATATAAAGAGCCAGCTTCCTACAACTGGCATCTCTCGATTTTACATGTGGTCTTTTCAGTTAACATTGATCTGTCAACTGTCTGCTCATGAGCACGTAATTAGCTATTATTGTGGTAGACTTCTTATGAATATACGTCATTGTGTTACAGTTGTGATAAAGTCCAGTTTGGACGAAACACCTTCTGACTGTTCATCTTCTTACTCACCTTTTTTATGGGCAGCATTATAACAGTATCTGCACCTTTATACCATCCACAGAGGAAGAATAAATGTGTTTATGGAACTAAGCTCCACTACATATCAGACTTATGTCTATTTCTGTACTGACACTTCGAAATACTGTGGGGTGTACTCTGACTTTTGTTTTCGTAAATTATACTATAGTGGTCCCTCAATATTGTTTGGACCAAACACAACACTTCAGGTAGGAAGGTATTTTTTTCGGTTGTTTGAGCACCACATAACAATTTGAGTTTTCTGAAAGTATACCATTGTTCTCTTCAAATACTGCCTTACACTTTTTTTAGGATCTTCAACTGTACATACTTACTGCTACAATGTAATAATACACCTAACAAGAGGTTCAGGGGAAGGATCACCTAAAATTATGCAATCCAGCGCATTAATTTTGGGTTTACAAGCAGTAGAAAGTAAGCAACCATAGATCATTAAAGAGAAGAAAGAAAAGATAAAGAAGCCCTTCAATTGAGAATCAATATTTTCATATCAAAAAATTATTATTTATTATACATAGTACAAAAAGAATTTTCTGAAAACAGTTACGCTCAAGAAACAATGCTGGTATACAAAAAAAATATCACAACCAAACAAGTGGCAAACATAAGACGTTACATGTTACAGTGAAGGAACAACATAAACATAAATAATGTGTCCTGATTTAATTTGGCCACAAAAAAGCGGCGACAGCGTTTCGACCGCTGTATTAATATGTGGTCATCTTCAGGACTCACAGTTTTACTTGAGCGTTATATATCTTCATAAAACATATATGGACCAATCATACAATGATCGTCAACCCCAGGAGTTTCGGAAAAAGGTATTTCAAAGGCGTATTAGGGACACACTGTATCCTGGATTTAAAATGGTTTCTGTCTGTGATGTCACAAGATCACCAATTTGTACGCCCAATCAATCGGCCGCTCCAATTCAATATCCGCAAGACGTTGCGCAGGATGGGAGTTCAGCCGTAGCAGCACGAGCAAACGCACAAGCTGGCGCTAGATACCAACATTCCCCCCCCCCTTCATTCACAATAAAACAAAAAAAAAAAAACAGGCAAAAAGGGGAAGGGAGAAAATATCAAAGAAAACAAAGAAACAACATAGCAAAGATGAATAAGTTACAACATTACATATCCCCCTAAGAACAAGCAGATTACAACATTTTATAATCACGAAATTTGGCGGGAACAAACTTCAATCTGGAAGAAGCACTCCTCAGGGGAACATGGCTTGTGCTGGTGGGTACTACAGCCGGAGGAAAATAAGTGCCTAATTTCTTGTTGACAGTATCAAGCATGGACTTGGGTACAATGGAAATGGTACTTTTGTCCAAACTCTGCCGTCCTCCAACACCACCACATGATCTCTTACAGCAGACACTCGTTTGGGAGATGAGAACCGGGACTCCCTCTTGTGAAGAAATCCTGGTTTCCTGATTCTCACCCAATCGCCCACCATAACGTTGAACGAAGAGCGGAAAGGAGGTCTAGTATCATACTTGGCTTGAAGAGCAGCCCTCATATCCGTCACATCAAACAAACTCTTGGCATTCACCACTCTCCTGGACATCCATTCTTTGTTCAATTTAGAACCGGCCACCTTTCCTCTCAATAAGGTAACCGGGGCAATGCCAGTGCTGACATAGGGAGTGGTCCTTGCCTCCCACAGCATATCGCTGACAGCCCACCTCCAATTTAACCCATTCACTAAGGCCAGTTGCAGGTGCTCTTTAACAACGCGGTTGAAGCGTTCAACTAAACCATTACTGCGGGGGTGATAAAGGGACCTGAAAATATATTTTAAGCCTGCATCCTTCAGGAATTCCTGTATCTCAGAAGCAGTTAATTGGGTACCGTTGTCGGACACTAATTTATCCGGGAAACCTTCCCTGAGGAAAATGTCCTGTAAGAAATTTATGACAGAAGAGAAGTTGACACAGTCGACGAACCTAACTTCCGGTCATTTGGACATGTAATCAATGAGAACAAGAGCATACTTTGGGCAACTGCCAATGAGACCAAAAGGACTGGCAATATCAAACGTTAGTTTGGTCCAAGGAGAGTGCTTAACTGTAATGAGTTCAACAGGAGAGGGTGAGTTACTTGAGATCTATCGCTTGTGACACACACACAGCAATCGCTGACAAAATGCTCAACATCTTTGTCAAGGGCTGGCCACCAAAAATCTTGTCTCACCCTACGCTTCATGGCTCAGATGCCAGGATGACCTTCGTGAGCCAGATTAAAAATCCTTTTCCGGATGGAGAAAGGAACTACTAACAACCCACCTCTCCTCAGCACCCCATCCACCACTGATAACTCATCTTTGACCCTTTTGTAAGGCATCAGTTCATAAGGACAATCTTTGTCACAAGGCCGTACCCCAGCCAAAAGGTTGATGACCTTCATAACATCAGAAACACCTTCCAACCACTCTTATTCAGAAAGGGCACAGCCCACAGTATTTTCCAACGAGCATACTGCACAGACGACTTCTAAGTAATCGCAACCAGAGACGTCATCTTCACAGGGAAGGGGCAACCTAGACAAGCAATTGGCTACATGTTTTTTTGCACCAGCCACATACTCAAGCCGGTAGCGAATTTCTTGCAGTCTAAATTGCCATTTCGAAATTGGTGGCGTAGCCCTCCCGCCACCTTTGGTAGTAAACAAATCGACCAAAGGTTTATGGTCAGTCCTTAAAATGAACTCATTTCCCCATAAGAAGTTTCTGAAATGTTGAACGCCGCACCACAAACCCAAGGCTTCTTTCTCTATGGTTGAGTAAGTGCTTTCAGCGCTCCTCAGAGTTCTCGAAGCAAAGGCTATAGTTTCCTCCTGACCATCACTCCTCCTTTGAAGAAGGACAAAACCCAACATTACTAGCATCAGTGGATACAATACACAAATCATTAATGTTAAAGAGTTTGAGGGGGCGAGCTTGTACGATTTCTTGCTTGATGGTTTCGAAATTGTTGTTGCAGTCATCATCCCACACAAATTTAATGTTCTTTTTGAGTAAATTTCGCATAGAGGCTGTCTTGGTGGAAAAATAGCTAACGAACTTGGCATAATATTCCATCAACCCAAGATAAGAACAAAGTTGGTCTTTGTTCAAGGGTTTGGTGCATCATGGATGGCTTCAATGATTTTGAGCTTGTGGGAGATGTGATGGCCAAGGAAATCAACACCTTCCTGGAGAAACTTGCACTTGTCGGCCCTTAATGTTATACCGCTAGCCCTAATGATGCTCAGAACGTATTCCCATAGATTAGGATATCGTCTTGAAAAACAACGACCCCAGCAATGTCCTTGAAAAGATTGTTCATCAATCTCTGAAACACTGCTGAAGCCGAGGCAAGACCAAATGACATGCGTATGTATTGATTAGCACCCTCCGGAGTGACAAAGGATGTCGGGTGTCTGGACTCCTTGTACAGCTCGATTTGATGATACGCCGATGAGATGTCTAAGGAAGTAAAAAACTTGGGACCCTCTGGGGTGGCCAGCATCTCGTTGATGTTTGGAAGTGGTTGACGATCGATCCAGATGTTAGCGTTAAGGTCTCTCAAATCAACACACATCCTGAGACATTTGTCAGATTTCTGTGCCAAAACGATGGGGGCGAGCCATTCGGAACCCTCAATCGGTTTGATGACCCCTGCAGTACACAAACGTTCCAGTTCTTTTTTGAGTTCAGGGCGTAAACTTAAGGGCACCTGGCGTACTTTGTGTGCTACAGCTCTGGCACCATCCTTAAGTGTGATGCGGTGCTGGGAACCTATAAGCTTCCCAAGTTCACTTTTGAAGACTTCAGGAAACATCTGCGCCCAATGAAAACAACGGAGGTTTGACTGACAGTGTGGGCCCGGGAAGTATACGAAAAAGACAATTTGTAAAACTGGCTCAGTACACTGCGAGACACTACCATCTCAGGATGGTTGGGGTCAAGAATAATGTTCAGAGCTCCCTGCTCGTCCCATCCTAACAGATTTGGACCTTCCTTGACAACATATACAGTCCCAGTGGTATGATCGGTATGATCGGTATTGAAAATTAAATTTGCAGTAAACTTTCCCAAAACCTCTACTCTTTTGCCCCTTAAGCAATAATGTTGATGTTAGATTGTTCTAATTGTGTATTGACAATCTTTCCAAAGTCTGTTGTGTTGACGAGGGTAAAAGGTGAGCTAGAGGAAACTAAGATGTGTAACATTGACGGAGATGCTGCAAGAAGGAGATTTCCTTTTGTAGGGTCCACCCAAAGAAGATAGTTCCACCATCCCTTCCATGTAAGACTGTGAAGGAGACAGCATAAGTAGTTTATCCGCAATGGCCTTCACTGTTTGCGTAAGACTCCTTTTTGCTAAGACAGCTTTGCACATTCTCGAATAGTGGCCTTTTTTTCCACATTTGTAACAAGTTTGGTTAAGAGCCAAACAAAATTTTGCATTACTTAAATGCGTCCTGCTGCCACAGTGGAAACACATGGCTTCATTTTGTACAGGCTTTACTTTAATGGGGTTGGGGGTAGAGGGACAGGGAACGTTGGCAGCAGGGCCCTTACGTTTGGGAGACGTTTTGGAATTTAACAATATTACTTCGCCCATAGAGAAAGTACAATTCATCTCTTTTACACAAAGCTGAGGCTGTTCTATGCTTCTGGCCAGAGTGAGAGCAGTTTCTAGATCAGAATCATCAGAGGACAGTAACTTTTCCTGAATTGTTTTGTTAGAGGTCTTTTCAATTAACTGATCCCGTATGATCTCATCTCTAAACTCCCTGTAATTGCAGGTGACACTAAAATCCTAAGTGCAGCTACAAAATCATCTATGGACTCTCTGGGGGTTTGGGTGCGTTGAAGGAACTTGTGACGTTCCAAAACAACATTCCTCTTAGGACTAAATCTTTTATCTAGATTTTCACTACAGAAGCTTAGTCATCAACAAGTAGAGAATCTGCGTCTCCACCACTTACAAGAGTACTTACTTCTTCAAGAGGTAAGGTTTTCAAAATGTTCCTACCCTCGGTACCAAGATGATAAATTAAAAGGGCTTTTTTCTTCTTAGAAGTGAATGTTTCACCATCAATGGTCCCC
Organism: Lissotriton helveticus; assembly: GCF_964261635.1. Lineage (NCBI taxonomy): Eukaryota > Metazoa > Chordata > Amphibia > Caudata > Salamandridae > Lissotriton > Lissotriton helveticus. The sequence goes on from NC_136067.1 coordinate 1,370,328,577, forward strand.
AAATACGCGTTGAAAGTGTCTTTCCATTGCTCCCACTGAACAGGTGGTGTGCCTGCAGACTGTAGAAAAGGTGGAGGTGCCAAAATACGATCCATAACCAAGCGTGGGTGAGTTGCTGTCCAACACAGATATGAATTGCAGAGAATACAAGAATGGTGTGCGCATCACCGGATGCACAAATAGTGAAGAGAAATAATGATGTGCAAATGCTCAACCAGAGTAGAAAGTGTGCGCATCACAGAGTGGAATAATGTAAGGAAACAGTAGGGTGTGCACATCACAGGACGCACACAATCAAGGTAATGGCGTGCGTGTCATCGTTTGGCAAGCACAATAATGATGCCTGAAAAAGTGGTGATGATACTATTTGTCAAGAATGTGTGCTCATCACCGCGATGGTAATGCGCAAATCCGAAGGAACCAGACGTTAAAACAATAAACAGAAACTGATCACGAAATTAAGAAGGTATGCACATCACCGCGTTGGTAATGTGCGTTTCCATGGAAACAAGACGCTTGACATCAGAGAAATTCAATATGGCCGCCAAGTTGCATGATGACGTAATCACGATGCGTGAGGAATCAACAGGAGACAAGCAGGCATCAATGCGAGGATGCGCCGTCACAAGGAAGAACATTGCTTAGCAACATTTGCGTGTGTAGCGACAAAACAGGCTGAAGGGGGGGGCGCATGTAACTGACTCATGGTTGGAAGTTACGTCAGCGCTGCTCCAGAAACTTGAATTCCGGGAATTTCGACCAAGAAGTAGGCACATTCGCATGGACCTCAGGAACGGCGTGCCGAGAGTGATGTAAACATCAGGGGACAGCGGGAAGCGGGCGGACCACAGGAGCAAGCTGGCTCGAAGAAAAACGCCGATTCAGGATACCAGGAAATGATGCACACCGAAGAGACACAGCAGGAGGGAGCTGGAGGCGTCCGACCACTCATCTCCAATAAAAGGAATACACAATGCTGACGATAGGTGCTTTGTTGAGTTTATTCAGTCTAACGTCCTCCAAGTCCCAGCACCAACTGCCAGCCCAGAAACCCAATTCCAAGTTGGAACCCCACAACCTTCCACAGTGAAATCCGCACGCAGCACGAGCAAACACATGAGCTGGTGCCAGATCCCAACACTATGCAAGCTTATGATTTATATAATGTGTTTCCAATTACTGTGTACATATGTTTATTAACAAAGTGAATGAAATCAGTGTCTTTTCTTCCCAAATTTCAGCCCTGAAGAAGCGAAACACGTGTTGGCTGAAAATGTTTAACTTTGACCAACCGGACATTTGATGACTAGGAGTTTTTCCTTTTGTCTTTAGAAAATATTGTCAATGTGGCTATATTATTATCCTGATTAGATTTAAATGCCTTTAAGCTGTTTCAAAGAATTGTAAGACGAACAATATTGAACAGAAATGTGATATTGAAGGCAATTTTGAGAATAAATTGGATTGAAAGACAATCTATCATTTCTGTTTGTGATATTGATGTTCTTTTATAATAGCTTCCTACGAGTTTCATTTGATAAAGTTCCATATATCGACCAGGCTGGGCACCAGTCCAGTTGGCTTGAGCTTGCGCAGGGCCACAAATATTTTTGACCAAGGTTATGTATACAGCTACAACTATCTTAATTGACTTAATTTGACCAGGGGATCTAGGGGTGTTGCTAAAACCATTGTCTCCATTTTTTGGTTACCACACAGCATATACAACAAACCACTTGATCGGAGGGTCCAAGGGCGAGTTTAACGACCCTCACTAGGTACATGCCCCAAACAACATGACTCATAACAAAAAGAGTACCTAGGGGTCAGAGCGTAGCTGTCACTCAACTATGAGCCCATACACCAACACCCAACATGTGCCAGTATAGTAGGAACGAACAACGCAGTGTAGCTAGGTGAAGAAAAGCCCAAGAGCAGAGGGAATTAGTCCCATCAGAGGCCACACTGTACCGCCCTCTTTTGCATTATTTGAGTATCCCTTTGCTCAGAGAGCAGAAAAGACGGTCTCATGATATTTTTATGACCGTTTCGAAATGTGCACAGAATGTGATCATAGAGGAAGGGTGTTTTTAAAGAAACTGGTGTGCCTACTGAAAAGCAGTGTGAAAAAAGGAGTGAAATATAAAATTTAAAATTGGATAGGCTGAGTGGATCACGATAGTTTATTATTATCCCTCAGTCTCCCAAGTCTAAAACCAGACGTGAAAGCACAGATTTAACAAAATATCCATGACAGGTAGTGGTCAACATGTTTCAGCATTCATGAAAATGTATCAATGCATTTGTCAGGACCAGGTTACAAATAACTACTGCTTTCATAAAATATAAATAGAAAAATATCACCTGCGACGTTCAGGTTATTCAACCACATACTACCACCGCATCATGATGGTAATACAGCACCCACAGAAACGACAAGAGAAAAACAATAGATGACACTATTATGTCATAACTAGTGAAAGGTGTCAATATTAATTCATTACATCCTTTCTATATCTTAGTCATAGAAATGTTTTACAGATAACCACTCACCCATTAGTTGTGGCTGTAGCGCCTCACCCCACCTGGCTGCAGCTCAGGTTAGGAGGAGCACCGCTCTAAATCAAAAATCAAAAGAAGGGGGTTTTGACAATCATGGCTGATCACTTATTAGATGTACATAATAAGGCAAGTCGGTTGTTACGTCCTATCCATGCACATATTGTGGCTCCAGTGTTATTCTGATGCCAATCGGCATTACAATCTTTTTTATGGTTAGGGGACGAACCATTTGGGAGTTGCATGTAAATTTCGTTGTTATAATCACTCCCTTGGCAATTGTAAAGGGTCTTTATATATATTTTATATTTTATTTTAAATATATTTTTAAAATATATATTTTTTTAAATTTCTAGAGCCACAGTATCTTAATGGTTCTGTTGGATCCTAATAACCTTGGATCTTAATGGAGTTCGCGTGCTGCTTATCCTCCGTTTCTTTTAATGTGGACAATGCACTAAATGCGTCCTCTAGAGTGACACGGTAACCGCGTCTAAACAGCGTAGTCACAGGCTCCTAATAACCTTGGATCTTAATGGAGTTAGCGTGCTGCTTATCGTCCATTTCTATTAATGTGGACAATGCACTAAATGCGTGCTCTAGAGTGACACGGCAACCGCATTTAAACGGCTCTGGACTGACAAAAACGTCTAATCATTCCAAGCGCATTCCTCACCTGTCCGTCGGTGTCTCCCGGCAGTCGTCCAAACTGTCTGGGGGGGCATTGAGCCGACGGGAGGCGCCATTTTTGTTTCTGTTGGTCAACGCGTGATGGCTGACACGTGACCTTCAGGAAAGACGGGAATTGTAGTTTCGAGTCCCGTTTATTGTAGTCCATCTTGATACGAGTATTATTTTGGGCAGTTATGTACACAAACTCCGTCTAACAAGTCTTAAATCACTAAAACCTGCAAGATGACTTAGCATGTTAATAGAAATAATTACAACTCTGAATTTGAAAATTGACGTCGTAATTCACGATACGTAGTGTTTATTACTTGAACAGATGTGATATATATGTTACAGTTGTAACTCATAAGTTATTGTTTAGAAACTGCTTTAAAGGCACCCCTTTATTTATACGCTATCTGATGGTACGATATTGATGGAAAGACGGGAATTGTAGTTTCGAGTCCCGTTTATTGTAGTCCATCTCGATACAAGTATTATTTTGGGCAGTTATGTACACAAACTCAGTCTAACAAGTCTTAAATCACTAAAACCTGCATGTTAATAAAAATGATTACAACTCTGGATTTGAAAATTGACGTCGTAATTCACGATGCGTAGTGTTTATTACTTTTTTTTAATTTATTTTTTATGTTCAACCTGCTTTATTGCATAATTCGGAGAGTACACTGCTGTTGTCGCCTACAACCCGGAGGCTGGCAGCATCACGGCAAAAGACATATGAAACGACAGTAGGTAGAGATATACACAGCCCTGAAACCGGCATCCCGGAGGCCCGGTGGCGACAAACCGTATCAGTGAAGGATTGCCTGGTGGCAAGCATTAAAGAAGGAAGGGAGTAGGAAATGAAAATAGTGAAGCCAAGGAGTGGACTAGAGTAGGAGAAAGAGAAAAAAAAAAAATGGAGGGGGGGGGGGGTGAAGGGGAGGGAGAAAGGGAGAAGAAATACGTACATTCTAGGATTTACTGCAGCAGAACAGGTTTTACATGTTTTTTTCCCCCAGTTTTTGTCAATCCCCAACAGTGAACAATACAAGAAGGCCTCATACGCGCGTCTGGATGAGAAAAACCGGATCTATACGGTTGCTTATGTGAGAGTACTCATAGGAAGTTACATGGCACCGCAGTAGCGGCCGTAGTGTTGGACAGTCATGAATAGAAATAGGAGAAGGCTCGTGTGCTGTGTCCCAAGGGAGTAATAGTATGTGGAATTGAGGGACCGTGATGTGCATCGAATGGTGAAGTAGCTTGTGTACGCGCCAAGTGTGAGGTCAATACCGATAGTAGAACTAGCGGGGGAAATGTGTCAGATCTGGGATGTAGTATACGCATGTGTCGGGGACAGACGCCTCCCAGTTCCCGAGATTGATAGCCCAGTTAGTCATCCCCCAGCTGCTGCTCCGGGGCCACGTCGTCATCCTCCTGAGCAAGCAGGTAGGAAACGAGCGGGCTCCAGATGTCTTTCGGCCTGTTAGGGAGCGGTAACAATTCGGAATAAGTGATGTGTTGGGCCTGACTGTAAGTCCTGTCCGAGATCCAGTCCTTAAACTTCGGTGCCCTGCCTCGGCCCCAGCGACATGCCACACGTCGCTTAGCTAAGAGCAGAGCAGTATCAATGAATTTCCTGCTGGCTTTCGGAATGTGCGGTGTGTGCCCCAGGAGTGTGAGAAGCGGCTCCGCCTCAATGGTGACCTTGGTCATCGCTGTAAGAGCAACGGTTACCTGTTGCCAGTACGTTTGAACAGCGGGGCACTCCCAGGCCAGGTGCAGAAAGCCAGCATGGTCAGCTCGGCATCGCTCACATCTGTCATTATCAGCCAGGTGGAACCTGAATTTTCTGACCGGAGTATAATATAGCCGATGAAGGAACTTGTAGTGTATCATCTTTAGTCTGCTACTGGCTGATATCCTGGCCGTGAGGGAGCAACAGTATTGCCACTGCTCATCAGTAAGCGTGGAGGACAGGTCCGTATTCCAGGATGCCCTAGCACCCGTCACAGGAGGGTCAGCGTCTGATCGAAGTTGGCGATAGAGGCCAGAGACCAGATGTGTACCGTCCCGCGAACTAAGCAGAAAGTGCAACGGGTGAAGTAGCGCTGGTTCATTTGGGTAATCAGGCAGGATATCTTTCATCCCCTGTCGGAGGCGAAGATAATAGAACACGTCAAGCGGTGAGCGATCGTGCGTAGCAAAGAGTACCTCCATGGATTTGAAAGTTTTGTTCGCGAACAGATCGCCCCAGGATACTAGATTTAACCGTTCGCAACGCAGTCGAAAGCCTCGCTCCTGCAATAATGCGAGTGTAGGATGGTATGTCAGGGGGAGACGGGGGGAATAAGGGAAGGAACAAGACAGCCTCTTAGCCAGGCGGCGCCATGCGTCCAGAGTGCAGGAGACAGACGTGTTAGGAGTCTGGATCACCGACTCCGGACAATGGAGTAACCCATTGAGCGGTACAGGGTGTACTATCCAGTCCTCCACAGCGAGCTGTGGCATAAATGGCGTGGGGACCATCCAGTGGAGCGCGTAGTGGGCCTGCGCGCAAAGATAATAGGCCTCAAGGTCGGGAACGTCAAAGCCTCCAGATTCGTAAGGTAGTATGAGAGTGGACCATTTCAGTCGCGGGGCCTTGCCCCCCCAGAACAGACGACAGAGCTCCGACTTCAAAGTCTTGAAGAAAAAAGCACCCGGGTAATACGGGATATTAAGAAATAGGTACAGGAAGCGGGGCAGCACCACCATCTTGATAAGGGAAGCTCTACCAGCCATGGATAGCGGCAATGTAATCCAACGATCAACTGAGGCTGTAAGGGTCGAGATCGCCACCCCGTAGTTGGAGCGAATCGTCTCCTCTCTATCCCGCAAGATTTGTATGCCTAGATATCGGAGTTCAGAGCGACACCACTCCCGTGGGTAGTCGAGAGGGAAGTCGACTACGGAGTCGGTGAGGGGGAAGAACTGTGATTTGGACCAATTTATGTGTATCCCCGACATACCCCCGAAGGCCACAAATTCTCTCAATAAGGGATTGAGGTAAAGGTGCGGGTGTTTAACATAAAGCGTTATATCGTCTGCATACAGTGATACATCTATTTGGTGCTGCAGGCATTGCACAGCACTTTCGCGGTGCAGCTGACGGAGCCGACAGGCCAGGGGCTCGACTGCAATCGCGAAGAGGAGGGGGGACAAGGGGCATCCCTGACGCGTGCCTCTAGTGATGGCTACTGAGTGAGAGAGGCGGCCATTGATGAGGACTCTCGCCGTCGGTTGTGTATAGAGGAGTTGTATCCAGGAGAGAAAAAGTCTGGGGAACCCCATGCTCGCCAGCACTGAGAACAAGTAGGGCCATTCGACGGAGTCGAATGCTTTGGTAGCGTCTAAGTTTACAGCAGCCACCGGGAGATCTGGATGAACCGTGCGGAGGAGTGAAAATAAAGTGCGCAGGTTGTGAGAGGTGGAACGGCCCGGGACGAACCCCGACTGGTCGTGCAACACGATCCTGGTCATGAGTAGGGATAGCCTGGTGGCTAGGACTTTAGCTAGTATTTTCACGTCACAATTCAGGAGGGACAGAGGACAGTAGGAGCCACAAGAGCTGGGGTCCTTACCGGGTTTATGGAGGGAGGTGATAACCACCTCTCGCATGGAGCCTGGAAGGACTCCGTCCGCGAGCGATTCCTCGTAGACCTCGCGAAGGACTGGGGCCATGATATCGATATATGCTTTATAGAACTCGGCCGGAAGACCGTCTAGCCCAGGCGCTTTGCCATTCTTAAGGGACATGATGGCCTCACGGATTTCGTCCAGTTCAAACGGAGCCGCCAAGAAGGCCCTGTCTCCGTCGCTAAGCCAACAGAGCGCCACGTTGCCTAAATAATCAGCATAAGGTAGATCAGCTGGAGCACTGGTGGTGTAAAGGGTATGGTAATGTGAAGTGAAGGTGGCTAGTAGTGCGTCTGAATCCCTGATTCTGTGCCCCTGGTCATCAGTGAGTTCGAGGACGGTGTTACGCTCACGGGGAGTTCGCGTCAACACAGCAAGAGACCTCCCCGGTCGGTCACCCTCACAGTATCTTCTAGCCTGCCAGTGCTTGCCCTTGAATTTAGCTTCCCTGTCAGCTTCCTCTTCATATTTAGTCAGTGTGTCCCTAAACTCGGCATGCAGTGTAGGGTTATCCTCTGCTACCATCCGAATTTCCAATGCCCGCAGCTCTCCATGCAGTCTACGGATGGTGGCTTGAATGTCTCGAAGGACCCCAAAACTCTTAGCCATGCAATATCCCCTGACAGTGACCTTGAATGCTTCCCAAATATGTTCCACCGAGTCAACTGATCCCTTGTTTCTTGGAAAGAAGTCTGCTATTTCCTCCCCCAGCTCAGACCAGAACAATGCATCCAACAAGGCCGCCGGCTGCAGCCGCCATTGGGGCCTAGGGCATTCCCACCCGGGTATCCGAGTATGCATCAGGACAGGGCTGTGGTCAGAATATGTTCTCGGCAGGTGTGTAACTTTCAGTACCTCCGGTGCAACCCCAGTTGTGACAAGGAAATAGTCCAACCGCGCCCATGTGCCCGTCTGTGATGTGAAGTGAGTGCCTTCCCGTCCAGCCGGTTGCAAGTATCGCCATATGTCTACCAGGGTACCCTCAGCGATAATGCCCTCTAGGGCCTCCCTTGCTCTGGGCTTGTAATGACAAGCCCCATCCGCTCTATCCAGGTTAGGCACCAATGCCAAGTTGAAGTCCCCACCCCAGATCACATGGCGGGAGCCAACGTCCATGATTTTGCCCCAGAGTGTAGTGAAGAAAGTGGGCGTGCCTACATTAGGTGCATAGCAGTTTATGAAGGTGAAGGTATCTCGCCCCATTCTCCCCCACAATAAAGCGTAACGGCCCTCCTTATCCGACAGTTCCCCACATTTCTGAAACGGTACAGTACCCCGCAGCAGGATGGCAACCCCCCTGGCATAGGTGGAATAGGATGAGAATAAGCGGGTACCAGCCCACTTACATGCAAAAGTGGTCTGTACTTGTGGCGACAGATGCGTTTCTTGGAGCATGGCAACATGTACATTATGCCTAGTGAGGTAAGCTAGCACATCACGACATTTCTTGGCGTTATTAAGCCCACGAACATTCCACGACATGCAATGTAACTGTACATCAGACCCTAAGACCGCCATGGAGAATAGAACAGTAATACATCTCTCTCTGAGCATAATAAGGCAGTAATTCTCAAAACGCACGTGACAATCAAAGCAACAAAGTGTGTCAAAATCCAGAACATCATCCGGCGTGTAGGCTTCACCCCCCCAACAAACCCCCCCTCCCACTACAGCATCCCAATCATGTCTGTAGCCAGTCAATCCCACCCTCAGTCCCTCCCCACCCCCCCCCAACACCCGATTTCAACAGGTTAACAATGAGCATGGGGTACACCCGATAGGGTAACAACATCAAGGGCGCACAGCCACTGTACCCGCCAATGGCCTCTGAAACTGTACCGCCCTCGATGGAGGCCAGGGCTGGGCAAGCGGATCTTGGCATACGTTACCACAGGAGCGACCAGGCACTGCAGGTTCATGTTGAATAGGTAGCATTTTCGGAGCCTGCAGGCCGAGCAGGGAATGCAACAGCACCGAGCAGTCAAAGGTGCAGTGCAGGTAAATGTTCATAGTCAGTGTTCGTCCTCCGCAGCGGATGGATCACCATCCCCCAGGTCCGCAGCAGCAGCATGGTCGCCTCCTCTGGCCCTGCGAAGTGATTTCAGATAGTCCTCGGCTTTTTGGGGGTTCGTGAAGAAACGTTGCTTCCCTTGGTGCGTGATTCGTAGCTTCGCTGGGTAGAGTAAGGCATAGTCCAGTTGTGCGTCGCGCAGTTTCTTTTTCACAGGGATAAATTTAAGCCGTTCCTCCTGCACCATTGGTGTAAAATCTGGATAGATGGAGAAAGTGATGCCATCATATTGAAGGGATCGTTGAGTGCGAGCAGCTCTCAGTGCGACATCCCGGTCGCGATAATTCAACAATTTGGCGATGATTGGTCTAGGCGGTAGACCAGGTTTGGGGACTGGTGCTAGCGATCGGTGCGCTCGCTCAATGATGAATTGTGGAGAGAAGGCATCTTCGCCTATGGACCCCTTGAGAAGCTTCTCGACATATAGTTCCATCCTGCCCGTGTTGGTGGATTCCGGAATGCCCGTGACGCGGATGTTGTTGCGCCGACTACGGGCTTCCAAATCCTCGTTCTTCGCCGCTATGACCCTGAGTAGGTTGTCCATACGGGCCAATTGAGTAGTGTGAGTGGAGGCGATGTCGTCCGCTTCAGAGATACGTTGCTCCGTAGCCGTGATTCGTTCCTCATGCGGGTCTACCTTGTGGGCCAGTGCGTCTAGTCTGGCGGTCACGCCATCCACCTTCTCCACCACAGTCGCAAATCCCTGTCGCATTTCCTGAAACAGGTGCCGCAGGTCAAGTTCCTTGGCTGGAGAGGAAACAGCGGATGATGTAGCGGCACCGGGATTGGGGTCAACAGGGACCGCTTTCGTAGATTTCTTGGCGCCGTCGAAGCTGATCTTCGTTTGGCGGTTCTCAGGACGCACCATCCTAGACTCCTAGTTCAGCGCCCCCGTCCGCCAAGGCCCCACTGGAGTGGCACCCACCGGATCCAGTCGAGGAATACGTCAAAGTGCACGTCAGTAGGATCTTATTCCAGGCGCTTTTTCCACTGGGATGTCCAGCCGCGGTCCAGGAAGGCAGCGCAACAAGAGCGTGTCGCTGTGGGTACGACCAGGAGGGTTCAGGCCGACAGCCCCAGCGAGCAACAGCACATCCAGGGTGGCGCGTAGATGTCAGCAGGCACAGGTAAGACTGCTACGGCGTGGGCAGCCTGATGAATTGGCAGCGTCAATGGTGACACGACGCGCAGAGCCGAGATTGCAGCCTGCGGGGCCGCAGCGGGAACACCGGTCTGCCGCGGTGTAGCTCAGGGGCGAGTCAGGGCAAAGTCTAAGCGGCAGTGACAGTGGGAGCCGTGTAATGGAGCGGCAACAAGCGTTCAGGGATCGCCGAGGACGCCGGGAGGCAATCAGGCGGGCAGGATCCAGGGGTGAAGCAATGTGGCGCTACAGTAGCGCATGGGCCCACGCATCTCCCCGGCCGTCAGCGCCAGCCAGCGGGAGCAACTCTGTGGGGTCGCCGCAATGGGGGAGGGCCACCCACCTCGTGTCCAGCTAGTAATGGCAGCCTCCAGCAGCCTCCAGCAGCGCGTCGTCTCCCTACTCGGCAGCGCCGATCCCCGGAATGGCCAGCGGCGAGTTCGTCCAATGCAGGCACTCCCGGCGCTGGGGGCGAACAGCCAAGCAGAGGGTTCCCAGGCAGCCTGGGTGGCAAGAGCCCGGGTATGCGCCACACAGCAACTGCAAGCGTTGGGACGGGCCGGGCCTACCGCCGCATGGCAAGCCCCGACCTCGCGTAGCGCCTGGCAGCCGGCCTCAGCAGTCAGTGGTCACCAGGGCACCGCCGGTCCAACCTCACCGGGCGAGAACTCCGTCGCTGAAGCAAGTAGCAGGTCAGGCTTTTGGAGGAGTGCAGGGGACGGCAATCCGCTTCAGGCGGTAGGTGTATTAGCAATGCAGGTCGCCTGTGATAGAGGATTATTAAAGGATTAGTGGCCAAGGTGCGGGAGCTGCTACGTTAGGCAGCCATTCCGCGTGTGCGCCATCGTAGTGTTTATTACTTGAACAAATGTGATATATATGTTACAATGGTAACTCATAATTTATTGTTTAGAAACCGCTTTGAAGGTGCCCCTTATTTATGCGCTATCTGATGGTACGATATTTGTCAGACAGCGTATGCAGCTGTTCCTGTTCGGCTCGTTGTTACTAATCAGACTCATTTGTTTGTGACACAACCATAACTACTGGATTTCAAACGCATTAGAGCGACCTAGATTTCAAAATGTGACGCTAAATGTGTAGGAACCAATCCAGTGGACCCAAAGCCATGTTTGTACTCTTAAAATGAAGTCATGGAGGGCTACATAAACGGTATTGAGCTGTCAATAATCGTTCATCAAAAGGTCATGAATTTGTTTACTACTGTAGATTCACGATTTATAGAAGATAAAAAATGTAACCATGATCTAAGTGTTTAAATACAACTTGATAAAAAGTTGTCTACTGAACACAGAAGCATATCAAAAGTCAAAAATCACCAGTCGGTGACACAGAATGTAACATGCACAGCATAGGACCGTATATAGCCTGTATGATCAATGACCAGATAAGCACGTGTATGATTACAGCAAGCATCTAGTGATTCAAAGAGACATCCATGGTATTGGCTCATTGAGTCCGTCTTTGTCGCTGTTAAGCTTGTAGACCCATTTCTGCTCAATTTTAAATAGAATTCGGCCTATGTCTGGGCAGGAGTCTGGTATTAGGGGCTGTTCTAGCACGGTCCAACGGAGATCATCAGGACCATTCCAACCTCTAAAAAATGTGCAGTTAAGCGGGTGGCTTGTTTATGACAACGGATGGTACTTTTATGTTCTTGTATTCTTATGCGAACTTTCCTCGTTGTCATGCCAACGTACTGTCTGTGACAGGGGCAGGTTATTAAGTAGATGAGATTCTCACTGTTGCAGTTTGTGAATCTGCGTTGTTCCCATACTTTACTCGTCCCTATGTTCACAGTTGTTGATTTTGCTGTTTGGTGACACACTGAACATGTCCCACAGGGATGATGGCCTTGTACTGGCGGCAGGTCCCATAGGGTGCCCACCTGTCTCGGTCCCTTGGGCGCGTGTGCACCAGCTGGTCCTTTAGGCTCTGTCCCCTCTTGAATGCAAACAGGGGTGGTGGAATCTCATCACCCCCGGTGTTCAGTATTGACCAGTGTTTTCTAACAATTTTTTGGACTTGGTTAGATCTCGTATTAAAAGTATTTACGAAAGTGATACGATTAGTTTTGTCCTTTGGCAGATGTATTTCCAAGAGGGATTCTCTGTTATTGTTTGATGCCCTCTTCCTGGACTGTCGGATGATTTTCTTGGGATAGTTCTTCTCACGTAATCGTATCTCGAGATCTGTCGAATGAGCATTGTATGCTTCCTTCTTAGAACAGTTCCTTTGGACCCTTAGAAATTGGCCAAACGGCAGATTATTTCTCAGAGCTCGCGGGTGGCAGCTGTCAAAGCGGAGTAAGGCATTCCTTGCCATTTGTTTCCGAAACAGTTCTGATTCCAGTCCGTTTGTGGTAGCCAAGATTTTTAAATCTAGGAATGCTAGGTCGGTTCTACTGTTTCTTTAAAAACACCCTCCCTCTATGATCACATTCTGTGCACATTTCGAAACGGTCATAAAAATATCATGAGACCGTCTTTTCTGCTCTCTGAGCAAAGGGATACTCAAATGATGCAAAAGAGGGCGGTACAGTGTGGCCTCTGATGGGACTAATTCCCTCTGCTCTTGGGCTTTTCTTCACCTAGCTACACTGCGTTGTTCGTTCCTACTATACTGGCACATGTTGGGTGTTGGTGTATGGGCTCATAGTTGAGTGACAGCTACGCTCTGACCCCTAGGTACTCTACCACACAGCATATACATATTTTGGCCAATATTAGTCCAACAGTAGCATTTATGAAATAAAACTTTTGAATTGAGCATTTCATGCCATCTACCTCCATGACGGGAGTATATGAATTAATTTTGGTTTGCATTTAACAATATAGCCTGCTTCTGAAGGCTATACCAGTCGGTAAAGGCCCTCAGACCGAGTAATAGGTTTGAGCGGCAGGGCCCTATACAAAGGGACAGGGCCTTCAACAACAGGTATATCTCAAATCAAAAGGGTTAAGAGGCTGTTAGAACATTCCACCCACGGAAAATTGAGTGTTTCTATATTAAAAAGGGAGAAAAGGGAAGAAAAACATACATGAACTATTGAAGCAGACTGTCTGTATAGCAAGTACTGACCCTGAGCCACTCCACTGTTTTCATTGGAGCTCTCACCATTCCAGTATTCTAATATCTTAATTTCCATAGCAAACATCCTTTGCAAATTATTTCCTCAGCTTTGAACATTCCCTTTTTTAGTGCTGTACTTTTCACACTAGTGGTACCTTATTATACTATATTCAGACGCCTTACCTCATAATTCAAGAATGAGATTTGTATTTATATTGACAGCCCAGGTGAGTTACAAAATATTTTGTGGATCTAGGTATATCTTTGGTATGCATATGTTTGAGTTACCTGTTAGCAATTCTAAATTCTGAATAAGAGTTTCAAGATTTGCTTTTTTTTTCTGAGCAGAAGTCCTACTTACCACGAAGGAGAATTTGCAGCTATGGTCGATTTTCTACATTTGTAGGTTGAAGGAAAGGGGTGAGAAAAAAAAGTGTTGAGCGACTGTCAGGGGCTGGACAAACAAAATGCTTAAAAAACTTGTGGGTGTTCACAACCCTTTTCACGTGGCCTTGAAATACATGTACCTTTACTCCTTAAAGGAAAGGGGTGAGTTTTTAGAATGGAAAAGTGCCTGGAATATGCCCATATTTAAAGGAGCTAAGGAGAATGTTTATCCACCTGAAAAAATGATTCTCCAGATGTAAAGTTGCATGTCTTGTTGCACATGTCTGCTACTCCTGTTCATTGCACACCCAGTAGACTTCCTGCAGGAATAAGTTTAGGGAAGGTGAAACCATGATAAACTACTATGTGTGCAGACTGCAGGTTTACTCCTTACGATTTTTGTGAATCCTTTGGAGGTTGGAAATCTTCACAAATTGCGAGAGGAAATAAGTAGATTTCAGGTTTGCTTTGAAATCTTGAATCCACCATGAAAGTCTGGAATGCCTTTTGAATTGAATGTTCTCATTATTTTCTAGTTTTTTTTCTCTCTTTTTCCTTCTCTTTTATTTCTCTTCTGTTATTTCCCACTTTCTGTTTCTCTTTCACACAGTTTCATCTTTTTGCTTTCTTCCCCCATGCTTTGCAAAATGTGTGGTAAATGGCCTTTACCTCTCCTCAGACAGCCAATTGCGTGTGGGAAATCGCAGTGCAGTACAGCCCTAACTTGATCACGTGCCACAATGTACACTGATGTCACCGGCCATTGTATTGCGCGTCCGGTCACGCAGGGTCATCGTTCTGAAACACATTATGTCGTCAGGTGCGTTGCATTGTGATGTCACATGCTGCGGTATGGTCTCGGGATGCAGCGGAGACATTTTCATTCCACCGCTGCGTGCCTGACTGCAAAGGGAGGTTAGTATTTGCATCTAAGCGGTCCGTGTTTTGTTTTGGTCTTTTTAATGAATTCTCAATATTCCAGGGGTGTAAATATCTGTGCTGTACCGGGTACAGTGCCACCGTGGCCCGGTACACCCCTATTGATGCGTTTTCCTATAAACTAGGGACAGTTGTTTGCATTAGGGCCCTTGGCATCCCTGCTATGCCACTGTATTTTTCAAAGCACGACGTCTCTGTGCTGTATTTAACAGGGACATGGCCAATGAACACCTTTCTTGGGGCAGATGTGTGCTAGTGCCTGCGTTATTGCTTTTTTAATACCGGTTTGAAAAAATAAATGCTCCAGGTGACCGATTTGAAGGCATGGGTATAACTATCCCCAGTGCAGCAGTTCCCGTGAAACAAGGGCCTACTGCACAACAAATATGGTTCGCTTTAACTATCCAAGCAGCGTTAGTGGGCGCATTGTCTTTGCTTGTAATTGGGCCCGTGGTACCTTTGCAACGCTACTAAACGGAAGGGCATTGTCTGATTAATACTTATGCATCCAGGTGTCCTCGCCACTTCTGAAGAACTCGGAGACGCTAGAGCCTTTTTTTGGGTAAAAGATGAATTTGATTTAAAGTGTGACCGCAGCACACACTTAGCCGTGCAGGATGGCACATAAACTGCCGTTTGCCCTTCCCGCAGCCTGCGCAAAGTTAGCACGCGACACCTCCTCAGCACGCGATACCACGACAGCCGAAGAGCCCGGGAGAGCGCGCGCGCGCGCGAGACTGGAAGCCCTTTTATTTCCCCTCGGGGGCGACCGCTGCCCTTCACGCGGATGAGCTAATCAGCCACCGGCACGCGGCGCTCGTCCAGGTGTCAGCGCCCGCCTTATCTGACAGGGCGCCGCTGAACTCTGGTAACATTTGCTACCATCCCCAATTGGTGCTTGTCAGGGTTTTTGCTTCAGAAAAAAAATCAAGAGGGACACCTGTGAGGTCTGCAAAGAAACCGAGACCGGTTCGACCTGACTGCTATTAACAGTCATTATGCCGTTTGGAGAACGGAAATCTGTCCGGGCTTTTGCGGTGGCAGACTCCATTGCCAGACTCGCAGTTCGATACTTTACTCGGCACAGCACAGTTGAGCATTGTCGGTTCTGTGTTTTGGAAGACGAGGGCCACAACCCTCTGGCGGAAGAATTCAATTCTCTTCCTTAGTTCGTGATTTAGAGGTGCTGTCTTGTAACTTACTTAATATTATAGGGTCATGGGTAAGATGTGGGCAAGACATCAGATTAACATGGTGAACAGAGCCGAGCTAAGGGTCCTGCTTGGATTTTAGAGCCCATGCACGAGCCGAGCCCTGAAAATGTTTGCCATGTAAATTATACAACAAACATCATGTGAAATATGAGGACAACAGATTCCTACAAGTGTAGTACTTTCACATGCGGAATCTCTGGCATTAATATGACCATTATCGCACTGAGAAAGATTTGTTAAACGTGATAGATTTTAAACAGGAGCTTAGAACCAATCTTGCAGAGGCCGCCGCACCCCCCCCCCCCCCCCCGGAGGCTCAGGGGCCGGCGCCATAACCTGCGCCGTGCCCCCGGTGGGAAACTGGTTCTGGGCGCTTTAAAGCGCCCAGAAGACAAGGGGAGATCCGTGATTCGCGCCACCCCGCCAAAAGACGGGGAGTGCCCAGTGGCGCCAAAAGGGCAGCCAATGGGCAGGGAGCGCTACGTTCGAACCCCCCAATCAGGGGGTTCCACCGGAGCGCCAAGGTGAGAAGATGGCGAATATAAGTCGCCGCTCGCACAGGTAGCCCTCAACTTCGTCGAGGAGCAGGGAGAGCGGCGCACCTGATGAACGTCTGCAGACGAGGCGAGGAGGCGAAGCTCTGTTGGAGGGACCAGCTGACTACGGACCATCGCTGGACTAAAGGGACCATCGGTGGGCTAGCGGGACCGACTGCGACGGACCATCGCTGGACTTAAAGGAGCATTGGTGCGCCGGCAGGGCTTTCTGTGGCAGAACAGGTATTCCTCAGACGCTCCCACTTGGTAAGGCCGCCACAAGCCCGGGAGAGCCCGCGGCATCTCGCTTCACCGCTTTTCAGCGCACATTGTGCCGCTGGAGGGGGGGGCAAGAACCGTGTGAGAGGGAGGCGCAGCATTAGGAGGCAGCGAGGGCGCGATCGGCTCCGGTCTGAGGTACTGAGCGGCGGCGGGCCCTCGGTTTCTTGAAAGCATTTACACCTCCTGGCTCGGTGCGTTACCAGCCCGGTTACACGGCGGTCGTTTCCCCCTCTTCAGCGGGAAGGTGCGGAGAGCTGCGGATCGTGGTCGGAACTAGCGCCCAACAAGCTGAAAGGCAGGACAACAGCGCAGGACGCCCGCCCCACCTCCTCCCGCCTTCTCCCGAAGACTCCCGGCACCACAAACAACTGTTCCGAGCAGTGGGAAGAAACACCGATCGAGCAGAGTAGCGCTGACGGAGTGAAAGCAGGCACAGCAGTTTCAGTTTCAGTTGCAGTGCACCGACGCACTCGTATGGTGGCAGCCCCGCGCGGCATGAACCGCATCCACTCTGTGATCAGCTGTTGAACAGCGTGTCAGGAAGGGCACCCGGGGGCCGAACGGCTCGTGCGCAAAACAGCTAACCCAAAAAAAAAAAAAGACTTGAGTTGCTTGGTGCATCCTAGGGCGGCAGCACCCCGCCAAAGAAGTCATGGCAGAGGGCCAGCCAGAGGAGGTGGCAGAGCTGCTCAAGCGGATACGCGAGGTATCGGCGGTACAAGGCAGCGAGTGGCTGCAGCCACACTTGGACCTGGCAAAGGGCGACGGCCGAGTAGACCGAAGGGAGGACGAGGCCGGCCCTTCCTCACCAAAGAAGCGCAAGACCATGCCGCAGAAGAGAGCACCCAGGAAGAACCTCCAGAAGAGGGAGCGACCAAAGGGGGGCTTACCACCGAATGCAGTGGACCACGGCGAGGCTACCAGCGGCATGGCGAAGGGTGAGCATATTACAGATATCGTGAAAGAATGTCTTAAATCCTTGGCCCCTACATGGCTTAATGGTGCTGGGCAGGGGGCAGGGGGGGCAGGGGAGCAGCACGCAGAGGAGACATCAGGCCTGCCATGGCACTTGATTGACCCAGGCTTGGCGCGTCAGGCAAGAGTGCAGGGACATGTGGGGCTGGCGCCACAGGGCGAGCAGGGTTCCCCAGTCGCAGCGTGGGGGTACAGTAGTACGGCGGGTAACACAGCACTGGAGGGTCCGGTTAATGATCGTTACATCAGGCCGTCCCCCGGCCCGGCGTCTTTAACAACACGGGCCACCGGGCTAGCCTGCCTCATCCCCCTGGCAGTTAAGGAGAGGATATGGCGCAAAGAGTTTATAGACATTTTTTCCCTGCTGGAGATCCAACTTGAAGGTTTGGATCTCACAACTTGCGATAAGAAGGAAGAGGACAGAAAGGAAAGGCGCAGCAAGGAAAGGCGCAGCGCCAGGAAGGAGAGGAGCTTTGACAATTGGCTGGATGCATTTTGAATTATGGCATGCATTATAGTTGAAAAATTCCTGCGCTGCGCATCAGATTTATGGCTCTATGAGGCCAATATCCATTGGGCACAGAGGCAGTTCCCCGGGGATGCATGGTTGGAGTATGACAAGGGCTTTAGGCTGAAGATGCAGAGGCATCCTGAGATGGAATGGAATGAGGAGGACGTCTCGGGTTTTATACACAAGATGCTAGTGGCAAAAGAGATGAAAGCCTGGGCGGGAAAAAGTGACCAGTCCTTTCGGAGCTCCTATCACAAGGGGAGGAGCAGGACATTCCACAGGGCGCAACACAGCACAGGGAAACCCCAGTCCCCCACTAGAGCCACAGCCATTTGCTGGAAATATGATGCCGGGGACTGCTCGTGGGGCTCAGCGTGCAAATTCCAGCACACATGCTCAAGCTGCGTAGGTAGGCACCCGGCAGTGGCATGTTGGAGCAAACGGGAGTCAAAAGGTGACAAAAAAGACAAGAGTAAGAAGCACTAGCTTTAGGGCAGCAGGTGGGGGAGAACTGAAGGACATCCACGATTGCCAGCTGGCCAGATCCCCAATTAACACACAGCAGCTGCGCAGACTAGCTAACAAGTACCCCAACAGAACAGACGCCGCGGTCATAGTGGCGGGATTTGAGGAAGGTTTTGTGATTCCATTCAAGGGCCCTCTACCACTTGAGGGGGCGAACAATCTAAAATCTGCAATGCAGCACCCCGATGTAGTGCGCGCCAAATTGGCAAAGGAAAAGTCCTTGGGCAGAATTGAGGGCCCTCTTCCCTCGAAGTTACACAGTAGCATAGTTGTCTCCCCCCTGGGTGTGGTCCCCAAGAAGGAGCCGGGCCAGTTTAGACTCATACACCACCTCTCATTTCCCGAAGGGACCTCCGTGAATGATGGGATCCCCCTGAGGCCTGCTCAGTGGGCTACGCAACTTTCGATGACGTGATCGATCTGGTAAAGGCAGCAGGCAAAGGGGCACTGATGGCCAAGGCGGACATTGAATCCGCTTTCCGCCTCTTACCCGTCCACCCCTCCAGTTTTCACCTACTAGGTTTCCAGTGGGAGGGGGACTTGTTTATTGACAAAGCCATGCCCATGGGTTGCGCCATATTGTGCGCATATTTTGAGCAGTTTGCCACCTTTCTGGAGTGGGCCCTCCATGACAGACATCCGGGGGGTGGAAAACTACATTATCTGGATGACTTCATGTTCACAGGCCCAGCAGGGTCCTCCACATGTGGAAGTACGCTGGCGGCTTTTGAGGAGCTGGCCAGGAAACTAGGGGTCCCCTTAGCAGCAGAAAAAAACACGGGTCCAACCACGAGACTTACGTTCCTGGGCATAGAGCTGGACTCCATGGCCGGGACGGCCAGGCTGCCCGTGGACAAAGTCAAAGATTTCAGGAATGAGGTCAGGAAGTTGTGTGGCCGGAGCAAAGCCACACTCCGCGAAGTACAGGGTGTGATTGGGAAGCTGAATTTTGCTACCAGAGTCATCCTTGCAGCGAGGGTGTTCTCCAGGCGTTTGACACAGCTGACATCAGGCGTCACCCACAATCACCATCACATTCGGCTGGGAGCGGAGGTTAAACAAGACCTACTCATGTGGGATGATTTCCTTCAAGACTTCAACGGCGTATTGATGTGGAGAGAGGGTTGGGGGACAGCCAGACAGATAGCCTTATTTACAGATGCAGCAGGGAGCCTGGGATTTGGGGCGATCCTGGGGAAACGATGGTGCGCAAGCCAGTGGCCAGAGAAATGGCACATGCAGGGCACCACCAGTAATATCACATTTCTAGAGCTTTTCCCAATAATAGTGGCACTGACAATCTAGAAGCAAGAGCTGAGAGACATGAAGCTGACCCTGTGGTCTGATAACAAGGGGGTGGTACAGGCCATTAATAAGGGTGCAGCGAGGTGCCCTGACACGTTGAGGCTAATGCGACAGTTAATTAAATTACAGCTGGAGGGGAATCCGGAGCGGTAAACAACCTTTACAACGCAACTTTTACATCGCAGAGCCTTTACAACGCAAACAATTACAACGCAAACTATTACAACACATTGCGCTGGGGGGCGCTCTAGGATAGGGAATAGGTTAATTTACTATCCAATAACCTTCCCTAGTGTCCACGGGGACTGGAGTTGGAATAGTAAATTAAACTATTCACTATCCAGCACCCCAAAGCACTATGCGTTGTAATGGACTGTGTTGTAATACTTGCGTTGTAAAGGCATGCGATGTAAAAGCATGCGTTGTAATGTCATACATCCATCCGGAGCTGAAGGCTCGCCATGTGCCAGGGGCAGAGAACACGGCGGCGGACGCCCTGTCACGATTTCAGATGAAGCGGTTCAGAGAACTGGTACCGGGGGGCGGAAAAGGAGATGACCCCCTTCCCCGCATACCTTTGGGACCTGGGGGGGTAGACTTCTCACTTACCCCTGAGGCAACTAAAAGATACAAGAAATATGCAGCCACGGTAATGAGAGTTGGGGGCATACAGTTACTGGACAACAGGGCAGGTACACGAACGGCAGTGGAAAAATTTGTGCAGTGGGCATTTAACACAAAAAGGACAAGGTCATGGGCACAGGCCCATCAACAACAAAAGGTACCAGAGGGTCTCGAGGAGTGTGCCCACATGCAACAGAAAGCCAACCTTTCCCGGTGAACCACAGTGATACAACACAAAAGATTCTCAACAGGATGAGGAGAATACCCATCAGTCACCGTGTGGATCCGCCCTTCATCATTTGGGATTTTATCCGTACCACCCGTCTGAGGAGCTCGGTGCCACACTGAGAGGTCAACCCGATGGTAAGGGGGTTCCTCAAAGGAGAATGGCAATGACAGTGTGGTAGACCACTTGATATTGGTAAGTGGCCCTGGGTGTGGGACTGGGGTGTGCAGTGCTGAAAAAAGTGATAACGTGAAAGAAACCCATATAGTGTATGTTTAAAATTGGTTTGAATAGGCACTTGAAAAAAGTTTATTCCGTATCTGCCTAACATACCAAAGTATAAAAACAGATATAACCTAAGGCCTTCTCATAAGGTAGACTGCTCTAGGTTAAAGTAGGTCGACTAGTTTCTGCAATAATGGGACTATAGTTCCCTTGCATTCTTCAGGACCAATCTAAATAAAAACTACTGCACCAAGTGAATTAAAAATAATGAGTGAAAGATGACAACAGGGTAACAGTACAAGTGCAAACAAGTCACCTGAATGCTCCCGGTGCCTTTACAGTCTGTGTTAATCACTGAGGAGAGAAAAGGTGGGTTAGGTGTGGTTAACAGTATACAGTGGGCTGACCAGAAAGTCCAATTTATGTGGATCAAGCTTTGCACCACACTAACAGTGTTAACATATAGGTAATAAATACTCATATGGCCAGAATTAGAATATTCGGAAAGACAATTTCATAAGCCGAATATATCGTCGTCCTTACCTAGATCTGTAAGGATGACCAGCCTCACCCCACCTGGCAGTGGCTCAGGGAAAAGATGAAGCACCGCTCTATAAAACATGCAAGAAACACGTAAAAAACACACAACACACACACCAGGAGTAAGGCACTTCCTCTGAACGATTGCCGACAAGCAGTGGTATCAGTATCTCTACATCAAGGATCTTTATAGTATCCACCACTCGCGGGGCCAGGGCTGTGTCTAGCGGCTGCTGTCGTTAGTTAGAAAAACGCGGCTCTGCGCGTTTAAGGGCAGCGAGCGCGAGGTCTATGCTCAGTGTCAGAGTTAAGTAAACTGAAATAAAATCAAGGGAGGAGCGCGGGAAAGCGCGTGGAACAACGACATGCTTCGCCTACCTCTCCGTCGGTACTCCGTGCCGGCGTCCTAGCCGACTGGGGAGGTGACGAGAGGCGGGGTAGCAGAAGCATATAAGCCGCGCTCCTATCGGTCGCCGAGTCACATGGGTTGACTAGCGGACCTATGAGCATCAAGCGGAGTTTAGACGAGCCCTCTCATCTCATTGGCTGATGCAGCCAGAAATGAAAGCATACATTGGCCAGACCTGCAAAAAGTAGTCATGGTGACGCGGGTCCGTACCTGTTGTAAACACAGCACGGACAGGGTCCCGCAAGCAGGGTGAACTCCGGAATGTCAAAGCGATCTTACAAAAGAAGACGAATGAATTGATTTTCAGTGACTGTCGCCTCCTAAGGCGGCCAAAGAGGAGATAGACACGATGGTTACAGTAATTAGTGGTAACCGAAAGTGCGTCAAAGAGATCTTTCAAGAGGACGAATAAATTAGTTTTATAGTTTTTTATGACTGTTGCCTCCTCAGGTGTCCAAAGAGGAAAAAGACACGATGGTCACTGTGGTTAATGTTAACCAAAAGTGCGTCTAGTAAGGCATAATAGAAGCATTACTGTTTGAGGTGGAATAACCTAGACACAGTGATCCAACTATATTGCTAGGATCAGTATAATCTGGACCTGTTTATGGGAACAGCATCCCACATGGAGGCACGAGGCGATCAGGAAGGACAAAATCAGCCACGGACTGTGGCTCAGCCATTGTGGCTACATATGAAAGGAACAGAAAAATTCTCATACGTCATTACCAGCCAACAATGCAGGTAGAAACAATGGGGCCCTGCACTATTATTCTGGGCAGAGTCATAAGGAGGACCAAGGGATGTCATCGTTCAGACCTCCTCTGTGTGTCTTCAATCTCAGCACCCACCTTTGCTCTTTTTTCAGGAGGTACCTTGTCACATCAGCTGTGTGTTTCGGAATAAACGGTTGCTCCAAAATAGTCCATTGGAAATCCGTGGCCGAGTGCTTAGCTTCAAGAAAGTGAGCCGTTAACTTAGTGGCTTGTCTGGCACACCTGATGGTGCTTTTGTGTTCAGATATGCGTATGCGGACCTTACGGGTAGTCATGCCCACATACCTGTAGCCACACGGACAAGTAATCAAGTAGATCACATGATCACTGCTGCAACTCGTGAATTTGATCTGTTTCCACGGTCTGGCTGTACCAATATCTATCTCCTGTGACTTACTAGTTTGTGCACAAGCCTGGCAATTCCCGCAGGGATGATGTCCCTGAACGGGTGGAAGGTTCCAAAGTGACCCTACCGGCCTTGGTGGTTCTTCAAGTGGCCTCGTGTGTACTAGTCTGTCTCTAAGATTTGGGCCTCTCTTAAAAGACACCAAAGGACGAGCGAGTGTTAGGCTTCCAGAGTTTAAGATAGGCCAGTGTTTCTTAACCAAGCTTTGAATGTTGTTAGAAAGACTCCCAAAAGTCTGGACAAAAGTGAGGCGTTCTAACTCGGGCTTCGGAGGTCTAGGTTCCAACAAGGCCTCACGATTATTATTCATCGCCCTTTTCAAAGACCTCTTCACAAGTTTCGGGGGGTATTTCCGTGCCACCAATTGCATACTTAAGTCCTTTGCATGTTGTTTGAAGGCTGTTGTTGTCGAGCAGTTCCTCTGGACACGTAAAAATTGGCTGAAGGGTAGACTCTCCCTTAATGCTTTTGGATGATTGCTGTTAAATAACAGCAGGGAGTTCCTGGCAGTGGGTTTCCTGTAGAGCTCTGAACGTAGTCCTTCTGGGCCAGCAGAGATCAATAAATCTAGGAACGCTAGTTGATTGTGCCCGATTTCAATGGTGAATTTAAGATAGTTGTTTCTTCCATTCAACCACTCAAGAAATTCAAGGCAACTCGCACTTGACCCTCTCCACACCACAAAAATGTCGTCGATATACCTTTTCCAGGTCATAAGGTTATCGGCGAAAGGATTATCATTAGTCAACACGTGACTCTGTTCAAATGAATGAACATATAGGTTAGCCAGGCTGGGGGCATAAACGCTCCCCATGCTGGTCCCCGATGTTTGTAAGTACGCCTGTTCTTCAAATTGGAAGAAGTTCTGTTTCATGGCCATGGTGGCACAGGCCATTATGAATCTAACGGGAGTGATGCTGTCCAATTCCCTGGATTCTAAAAGTTGGTACACTACTTCCAATGTCTCATCCTGAGGGATGGAGGTATATAATGCCTCCACATCAAAAGACACTAAGAGGTCCCTCTCTGTGTCGAATTCAATATCAGGTAGTAGCCTCAATAAGTCAGTGGTGTCCTTGAGATAAGTGGGCATCTCCAGTACCAAAGGTTTCAGGAAATGATCAACGAAGGTGGAAAGGGGTTCCAAGGCTGATCCAATCCCCGAAATAATAGGGCGCCCGGGGGGCGGTCGTTGCTCTTTATGAACCTTTGGTAAGGTATAAAAGTAGGGCATTTTAGGGAATTCCGTGCACAAGTAAAGAGCTTCGGCTGGTGTGATCCATCCTTCCGGCACAGGCCCATCTAGCCGCCATTGCCCACTTTGCCAAGATCTTCACGGGGGAAGACCCCACGGCATCCCTGTACCTCAAGACAGCATTAAAAGGGTGGAAAAGAGCTGAGGGGGTAAAGGCGGACACCAGGCGCCCCATTGATTTTGGGAAACTGGGCCAGCTATTAGGCGCATTGGTAGGGGTTGCAATAGACAGTTTTGAGCTTCAACTGTTCAGGGTGGCATTTACCACGGCATTTTTTGGTGCTTTCCGCATCAGCGAGTTGTTAGCCCCAAACAAACTAGGCCCGGTCCAACTGTGCCTCCAGGCTACAGACATCAGGCCTCTGGGAAAGGCAGTAGAGATAACCTTAAAAAGGTCAAAAAATGACAAGGCAGGAAAGGGTGTGACTATCTGGCTGCAATGCATTCCAGAGGCTGGTTTATGTGCAGTATGCTGTCTGGTCAACTACATGGTGGCCCGCCCGGCAGGCGAAGGGCCACTGTTCAAGCACCAGGATGGGAGTAATTTGAGCAGGTTTCAATTCACGGCGGTAATGCGCCAGAGCCTCGCAAAAGCCGGGCTGCACCCGGGGTCCTTTGCCCCTCACTCTTTCAGGATCGGCGCAGCCACCTCGGCATCGCAGCATGGCATGCCAGAGGATAGAATTCAGGCTGTCGGCAGATGGCGGTCCCGGGTCTACAAGACATACATCCGACCACATTTATTGTAGGGCAGAACATGCAGCGCGATGGGGGGGGTGGGGGGCAGTCACTTTGGGATGCCGCACGGCAGGGTGTCAGGAGTCCTCCTCTCCACACCCCAGACTGCAGAAGAGGAAGCTGGTGCGCAGCAAGCCACCTTATGTTGCTATTCTTCTCTCAGCAGGGGGACGCCCGCAGCTGGTATGGGTAGTGGGTCATTCCTTCGTGCCCAGGATGGAGTCCTGGTGGCGGCAGTCGGGGCACCGGTCGGACAACAAACCCAAAGCGACGTGCATCCGCTGGCTTGGGCAGCCCGGTATGAAATGGAAGCAACTGCTGGCAACATTGGACAGCCGACTTGCAGATTCAACATGGCACCCCGACGTCCTGATCATCCACCTCGGCGGCAACGACCTGACCCAGTTGGGATGCAGAGCATTGGGGCAAGCCATTCAGACGGATCTCACCAAGACGGCAACATGGTTCGGCGACACAACAGTCGTATGGTCAGCAGGAGGCATTGGAAGGGCGCTGAATCCAACAAAGCTGTCGATAATGCCAGGAGAAAACTGAACATTGCAATGCACAAATTATGCAACACTAATGGATTAAAATCCATCAGGCATGGTCTGATTCACCCTGGACGCCCGGAACTGTACGGGCCAGACGGAGTACACCTCTCTGACAGAGGTATGAGAGTCTTCTGGGACAACCTGTGGGGCGCAATGGTGCTTGCAAGTTGTAGATAAAAAAAAAAAAAAAAAAAAACTTCTTGAGATGGGGTGAGCCGCAGAAAGACGTTCCTCTCTGCGGCGTGGCGGAAATTGGTACAATGGTTGGCTAAGGAAACACACCGGCGGGCGGTGTGTAGGAGGAGGGCCACTCACTTTTGGATGCCGCACGGCAGGGTGAGGTGGTCGCACCAAGGAGGGGAGTAGCAAGAGGAGACGGCACTCGCGGCCCAGACCCGGCCGGACGGCAGGGCGCAAAAGGTAGCAAGCTGGGGGCTTAACTCCAGAGAGAAAAGCTACCCTCCACTACACGCAGAAGGCGTGGGTGACCAACCAATGGTGATCCCGGAAAGAACCAACAAAGAGGACCACCAAGGACTGACAAAAGGAGCTGGTTTGTTGGGAGGCCATTTACGAACTGTTGTGTAACACAAAAAGTAACGGCCCGGAGTCGGGCCAAGATGTTTTTATGTTTTCTGACATGTATGACTTATGACCAACATACGGCAGTTCGCAAATGACAAATGTATAACCAGCATGTGTTTATGATTAATAAATCTGCGGCCAACAACGACCACAATATGGACACGCATTGTTGGCTATCTTTACTGTAAGGAGGGTAGGCGGGCGGGGATCTCAGGGAGATGTTCCCACGGAATGGGCGCGGTGCGAGGGTTATGCCCTCAGCCACTACCTTGGTGACAGTGCCATTAGTGAACTACGAACCAAGACAGTTGTCATGTGAATCCTGTTTGTGGTCCAGATTTTTGTAGACAGAGCAACATTATAGTCTTTTAAGTCTGAATATATGTTTTTTTACATCCGACATTTAAAACTTGGGTATTTGAAGGCCCTTTAATTTGCGATAAAGAACAAAAAGGAGTGTCGGTAAAATAACATATTTGCCTAAGATCACGCAATTTGGTAAAGTGGGGATGCAGCGATTTATGCAGGTTTTCTAGTTTCACTTTGTAGAAATCAGCCAGTAAATGGCTATTTGTCTCTCCTTTTTATTACCTCAAATGTTAATGCTTTGTTTTTACATCTTTCTGCAGGAGGGTAGAAGAGCGAGGGCAACAGGCAGAAGCCACATAAAAGTTGGACTAGTCATGGGCTCGAGGTTCCTACAGGACCTCGAGCAGAGCCAGGCTTCAGGATGGAGCCTGGTTCGAGCTTTCAGTGGCTCGCCCACCTCTTGGCATAGGTGTTAATGGTACCATCTGGGTGCAGAGTTTTTAAAGACCCGTTATACCCCAATTATGCCTTTCTTTCACTACCTGACACATAGTTAGGGAGACTCCTCTTTTAGCCCTCATGTGATTAATCTAAAAAAGAGGTTCGAAGCTTACAACGTAGAGGAGCTTTGGCTCTGCCCTAATGTCAATGGATTGGACATATTTTGCTTGGGTACAAGATGTGTGCTTCCACAGGAAAAAGTTCTTCCCTTTGAACAAGTTGTGTTTATTTTGTTTGTTCTCCAGCTCCCTGACCCAGCACTAAATATGCATAAAATATCAAACTTACCATGGAATACAGCATGATTTTCCGTGGACACACACAAGGCTCTTTAATGCTTCTAACGTGTCTTAGATATGTAGATAATGTACAGAGTTTTTCTCTGTCAGGGGCACAGATGGGAGGAATGTACTGTTGCTTTCCAGTCCCAGGACCTCTTCACTTTCTGTCATTAACATTAGATTTCAGAGAGCAGTATGGGATGACCAGAAGCTTCACTAATCTACATGCATTTTGAAATCTAACTTGACAGCGCAGCATTCGATTTCCTTATTTGATCAACAAAAACAGCTTTCAGGGTACCACTGAGGTAGAGGCTTAATCTCCATGCACATACTGGTTTCCCTGATACCAGATTAGACTGGACCATATTTGTGTGCTTCTACTAAAAACAGTGCTTGTATTGCCGTTTTTTTAAAAAATATATTTTTATTATTATAACACAAGAGTAGGAATAGACATATCGGGCATCGTTTGATGGAACACATCATAATACTGAACAGGTGGATCAATTGAGAGAATATACAACAGTTATAGGCATCTGAGAGATATCACTTACAGGTTAAAGCTGAGATAAAACAATACGGTACAGATAGCCTTGAGCAAACATCATCGGTCCCACCCATCCAGCATACAGAACATGAAATTCGAACACCCGACACCCGGCTATAAGGAATAAAAGATCAGGAGAATATGCCACATCTCTTGTGAAGAAGGGAAAAGGGAAACAGAAAGGTCATAGAACAAAATAAAGGAAAAAAAAAAACCTCAACCCCCCACCCTGCACCCCTGCGGATGGCTACGACCTAACCCCACTAGCAGCGTGCCTGTCGCCCACTAAACTAACCCCAAGGAAGGGAAAAGATGGAGGAGGAGAGATCGTAAAGAGCAAATACACCCCCGGTCTCCCATACCCCCCGCCAGAAACAATCACCCCGAAATATAGTCAAACCCACATATAGCAAATTTACAAACCAATCGGGGAAGCGTAACAAAGCACCACCCAACTCCCGTCACGTTGTAGGTACAATCCCGGCATTGAGTCAAGCTGTTTTATCGAACCCAAGCCCGCAAGTTTAACCCTGGCCAGTACGAAATGTCATGAAAGTCTTTTCCACTCGAACCACCATCTCAATTGAAAAGGCAAGGCGATCGGTAAAGTTCAGGTCAGTGGTGCAGGATCGGCAAACGGAAAAAGGTTCACGCTGTCCACAGAACAAGCGAAGGAAAGTGTCCAGGAATGTCGAGTCTTTCCAACAGTCACTGAGGAACTTGTAACAGCACAGAAGACTGTCCATATCTGTATGAGGTGGCAACAGGATCAAGCAAGGAACGCTAGCGATAATCACGGGCTCGCTGGCTGTGAATGGGGGGTCAACAAAGCACAATAAATCCGGATTACGCCCGGGTACCTCGATCTCGGGCGTACGCTGCACCGCTGGCATCACCGATAGATGAGAACTTAACGGAAAGTCAGTGACCGGTCCCAGGATACCGTCCACATGCACGATCAGTGTCCGGAGCACAGCGGTGAACTGTGAATGGAGCGCCTCAATGGCGGCCATGACGGCTGGCAGCGATGGCGTATCTTCAGGTCGCCCCATCTCCTCTCACGAAGAGACAGAGCTCGATGCGCACCCCGGATGCCGGCTTCTCCGGGGCGACAGATCACGCAAATCCGGCGATCACAATTACAACCAATATTTGCTCCAGGATCGCTGCCCTTATTCAGGCCCAACTCGACCACTTGACTTACTCTGTCCACTGGTCATCCACACGATCCACAGCTCACCCGATCTCAAGTACCCTGATGTGATGTCCGAGTACACCGAGGGTGCCTGGTGTCACTCCCACTGCGCCCGAGGCACCCCTGCAATCATCAGCCTTGTATTTACGGACTGTTTCGCATGGGGGGCGCCCTCCAGGGGTTCCCACTTAATCGGGTACAGCGCACCGCAACTCTGCTGTGCCAACGGGATTTCCAACCTTAAGGAGCCCACTCGTATGTGACGGCTTGTCTGTGCCGCTCCTGGCCTCTGGGAATCTCCCTGGGATAACAAGCCAGCCTCTCCTTCGCCAGAGAGCTCTCCTCACACCAGAGTGAACGACCCAGTACACTTTCAATCCTCAACCAGGCGTCGCATCACCAATGTCAAGCCTTACTGCGTTTGGGGACGTATACCCTGCGTCCTCCCGGCTGAGTCTGACTCACTGGCGCCAAGTCCCCTCAGGAACCACTCCGCCGCCTTTTGCGTTTTATTTCAGGGCCGGGGCCATTTCCCCCCGGCCTCGCTATCTCACCCGTGCCATCCGGCGCCCCAAGTCACTTAGCGGTCGTTTTCCCACCGATCAGGACTGGCTGGATCTTCTGCGTCTCCCAGCCCGCTGTTGACGAACTGCAGGGCGGATCGCGGACTACGCAAGGCCCCGGTCTAAACGCCGGACCGGGCCTCAGAATGCCAGGCGACGCTGCTCTGCCACCGAGCCTCGGAGGAAGCTCGTTTTACGGCGACGGGTTCCGCTTCCCTTCACAAACACGGGGTAGGACAGGGGAACCGGATCAATGCCAGGATGTTGCGGTGGGAGAGAGAGAGACCGGCGGAGCAGACCCCCTAAGCGGCCATCTCGGTAGCGAGCTTGGCTCCTCCTCCTGTATTGCCGTTTTTGGCTTGTGGCAAAGCTTATACTCCACGAGCAGGACTGAGTTTGTTGCGGTAGCAAGCCAGTGATCATGGCTATAGGCACTGCTTGTCTTGTGTTGGTGTTTGCTGCTGTTTAGCACCAGCACTTCTACGTAAACAACAACACTTATTTATGAAAGTCTACGCCAAGGTGGGACTGTCTGTCCGGTTTTGAGCTGAGCTCATTGACAGCATGTTCAATATACTTTAAAAAATACAAAAACAGCGGGCCCAGACCATATATACAACGCAAAGTGACCTTGAATAGTTAAAAAGTAAGGTTTGCCTTGTGCCAGGTTTAGAATTTAGCAGGGCTATCAGGGACAGTGTGTAATGCCAACCATGGTTACCTCCCGAGAAATATCACCACCCAGGCACTAACATTATTACTAATTAAGCACTGGCTATAGGCTTGATCTGTTTATTATGAACTGTTATGATAAAGGCAGTAAGCCTGGCATGTCCATTGTGAAAAGGATATGTTAAAGTCAATAGGCATTTAAGGGTGGATTGTTAATTAATCTGCATCAACGTTTACAGATGCATGCAATCTTGCAGATTACAATAGTAGAAATATTTTTGGTGTTGGTTTCCTCCTGCGATGAATTGTACCTGTAGAAGATTTGCTCTGTGAGAAGAGATAGGTGTTTGCTTAACCAACAGTAATTTTATATACCTTTCTAATTTTTGTGACTGTGTGCCTGATGGTTGCCGTGTAGAAAAGCTTACACACAAAACAATAGGCCTAAATTGATTATGGCGACAAGCCATAGGCCTGATTTGTGTCCTCGGAAATGTTATGTCTAATGCCATAGGCCTTGTCTATTTATTACAAAATGTTATGACAAAGGTAGTTGGTCTAGCGTTTTACTTGGGGGGGGGGGGGGGAAACATTTTTTAAAGTATGTAAGCCTCCTTTAACAAACGGTTGTCATCACATTGTGCTACAGGCTATAGACAAGTATTTTGTTACATGTAATTTTGCATATTACCACAGTGTACAAGGGATTTGATGGTGGCCTCTCATTCTGATAAACCATTGGGAGTTTCACTCTGAAGATCTTTGTAAGGCCTAATCGAGAGAGGCTGTAAATTGTTTTGTAAACTTTATCACTCTACATATTTTTTAACCCCTTCCATGCTTATGACGAACCCAGCTCGTCATGAGGCACAGTGGGGCTGTGCTCATGACGAGCCGGCGCTCGTCATAACGGTCACGGCACTCCCACGTGCCATTGATTCCCCGCCTGTGCGGGAGAATCAATCAGTGGGTGGAGTGGTGACGAGCCCAGCTCATCACGAGCACAGCTCCACTGTGCCTCATGACGAGCTGGGCTCATCACAAGCACCGCGGCGCCGCCCCTCCCCACGCGCCGTGGGGGAATTACCCCCGTGGCGAATGGCTTAATTTTGTAAATGTATGTATGCTATCTGTAAGTTTATGTGCACGTCAATAGGCCATTGTTGCTTAAGGTGTAAAGCCAGTGATAAAGAGTATAGGCCTTATCAGTCCATTGGGAAAACACACGCCCCAAGACCTCCACGAAGGAAATTACCGCAGGGCAATGGCTGACATCCAGTCCTCCATACAGTTTTGGAAGGATCTCCCCTTAGCCTGTCACTGACAAAATAGCAGTTGCTAAGATCATCCTCTTCCCGCGATTGCTATACTATTTTGCTAACCTTCCGGTGGTCCGTCAGCGTTCCTTTTCCCGGTAGCTGGACACTCTCCTTGGGACCCTTATATGGGGATCGGGATGCAAACGCATCGCCCTCGCCAAACTGCAGATGCCCCAAGACCAGGGAGGGCTTGGTGCCCCCTCTTTAGAGGCATACTTTCTAGCCGCCCAGCTCCAATGGGTATCACGCTGGCCGGGCACTGGGGGAACTGACTACAATAGCCGGGCAGATCCAGACCCCAATCATCAACCGTATGCTGCTACCGGGGGCAACACCTCTTCAGAATAAGCCTCTCCAGGTGACAGTGGCTCGCGCATATCCGACACACATACATAGGATAAACCGCACTGCACCTATGTACTCCCCCATCCTGCGTTGGTGGGATTCCCCAGGGGACGGGCACACTACAATGAGCGAATGCTTCACACATGGATGGAGCACTCACTGACGGACGCAGGCACACTCTATCTCAATGGACAACTGCAGACCTTTGCAGCATTGGCGGATGTGATGGACCTCCCTAGGGAATAATTCCTTTTGCATCGGCAATTGCTCGGAGACTGTCGCAAAGTGTGGCACACGATAGACACACAACCCCCTACACACCTGGTAATTCATGCCCTATTACAGATGGGCCCGGGACGATACCTAATCACCTGGATATACAAAGCGATACGGGCCCTTAATCTACCCACTCTTGCACCTCTCCGGAAGAAATGGGAAACTGAATTCCACAGACCCCTCCATGACAAAGAATAGGCTTGTGCCCTAGAATTCCCTAAAAAGGTGTCCAGCAACTACCGCTTCAAAAACATACATTTGAACATTCTGCACTGCGCATACCTCACCCCTGAAAAGCTTCAGCAATATTATCCAGATGTATCCTCACTTGCCCCAGATGCCCAGAACCTAATGCCTCTTTTAAACACATGTTTTGGGACTGTCCAACGCTCCACATCTATTGGGCTACAATCCACGCCGCCCTCCTTGCAGTCACAGGGCTTCCGGACATACACACATGGGAGACCTGTGCCCTGGGCAATAGCAAACGCCGCAAGAGTATGAAAGTTGAGACGCGTTTCGGGTCCCTGGTGCTCCTTCTGGCCAAGCTGTGCATAGCGATGCATTGGAAGGCGCAGGAGGGTCCTCCCCTAGTGGCATGGGTGGGAGCAGTCAAGAAGTGGTGCACAGCAGAGGAAGAGATACTCCAGTCTGAAGAGGTCAAGGGAGCCGGCAAACATCCTATATCTATGCCGTGGACGATGTTACTTCATCCCTTTGTGCAGGAAACATCAGATGCACCAGAGTCCCAGGCTATCCGCTCCCCCGTGGTACGGGTGAGCCCCACGGCAACTTAGTAGTCCTCAGGTAGAATAGGCACTCGGTGGGTCAAGGCTGACGGCCAAGCATCGGCAATATGCGCATTATTCTTCATGCGACATTCCAGGACTCCCCTGCGCATGTATATTCCGAGACCTAGCCATAGTGCAGTAATCAGGCCGCCCATACCAAGTGGTGCAATATATGACACAGTGTATCCCAGTTTTGTCTCCCTAATTTGTTCCCGTTTACATCATTAGCTGGCACTTACCACTACTTTTAGCCTTGGGCTGACAATGAGAGCAAAGCCCAACTTCCAGTACAGATCGCAAACTACCTTGCATGAACACAGAATTCGCCTCACCTATTGATCCACATCAACTTTACCAATTCTAGAACCGTTTCGAGGGGGCGCTCAATATGATGTAATTCTATTTCATGACAAGAAGTTAAATGGATGACATACATTCTAAATGATACTGATGCTAATGTACTGTACTTTTTCAAAAATGCCAATAAAAATGATCTTGTAAAAAAATAAAAATCAGTCCATTGGAAAAAGTGATGCCAGATTCCTTATGTTTGATCTGTTTGTTATGAAATGTAATGAGAAAGTTAGTAGGCCTGACTAAGTAACTGTGAAAAGTCTGTGGTAAAAGCTGTAGACTTTTGAGGATGAATTAATACCCTGCGCTAAAAGTCTGTAGGCAGGTATTTTGTAACATGGAACCTCAGAGAGTACCATAGCAGACATACATCGTTGAAAATATGCCCAAAGTGTTTTTTTTTTAAATAAAGGTTCACAGAATTAAAGGGACACATCTTCGGTTTCACATAAATGGCAAATCAAAAGCACAGAAATACTGTAGGGTTTTGGAAAAGAACATCCATAAGATACTAAGATACTATTAGGTCACTATGTCATTTCACAGCAAGGGACCAGGTTATCATTTCATTCTTGTGCGGTCTGTACATTGAATACCATTTAAGTAGGTAATAGTAGAAACTGTTATTTTAAATATTTAGAAACTTCAAAAGATTTACCAGTAAGCTCCATGTGGAAAACAATGTCTGTTGTTGCATAATGATAGCTCAAAGGTTTCACAGACCCAGTTGTACACAGACAAACTACTTTGACCTTTACAAGAAGCATAGTTGCTCTAGTTAACTTGAAGCCCCAGACCCCCTAATAGTTCTACTCCCGGGGTCATCAACCTTATATTTGCAGCTCCCTGGCCTGTAGCCCTGGTCGGAATGTTCCGAAGCCTGCGTGCTACCTGGACGTAAATCTCTATAGTAAAACCAAAACTCAAAGCTCTGTCTGTTACATTTAAATGTTTTAAGGATCCGATCTAATCGAAATGCTAGGTGCACGCAGCAATTGTTTTAAGACTGATTGAATCACGTAACCGCAGCCAGGCATCCGTGTCTCTGTGCAGAGGAGGCACGTGCTGCAGAAGTGAATGTCGATTGGTTTGTATCTGTTGCCGGCCAGGATTGCTGGACCAATTGACGCGCCAATGCTGGAGCGAGGTTGAAGAAGGATGCGATTGCGACGATCTCGTTTATTTGATTAGGTGGTAAAAAGATACTTCAGCTGCGTGATGCTGCTCTGAGGAACCCGCTGACGTGGAAATTCGAATCTTTCCCTCTTACGCATGCTTTGTCTTGCTCTCCCCGTTTCTCCTGTCCAATCTCGTAATCTTTACAGTATTTGACTTGACATTTTTGCAGGAAAAATGGTAGGTGCCTTCATTTTAATATTAAAAATGCACGGGCGTATAGCTGACGCTCGACATCAATATCTACAATTTTTTGAATGGTCGGTACGTTTGGTCACGCTTTCCAAGCGCTAATCCTTCCTTATCACGCACATTCCATGCACAATGATTTGCACTTAAGGTGCAAGGGCGATCTACATTTTTGAACTAATGGTGAAGCCTTGAGCCGCCCTAGACACGTTACACATTTTTCCAAAACTTTGGGGGAACCAGCAGAAACAGGAAGTAAGTTATGTACAGAGGCCTGTTCAAGCTCATACAGGTTACAGTGAGTAACAAGCATTGAGAAAGGCAACAGGCCCATTTTGCGTTTTAGCCCTTACTAAATTATTTTAAAAAAGCCTTTTCGAGTGGAAAAAGAAAAAACAGACTAGCATTAACAATGCCAATACGCTTGGCATTGGTTGCACGCCTCTTAGCTTTGCCAATGCCTGTTTTTTTTCGCCCTTGTTTTGTGCAAAATGTTATTTTTACTTTGTGTATGGGTGTGCTCAATGTGAAAGAACAGAATGCCTTCACTCCGAGTATAGTTAGCCAATTGCTGAAGTGGGCTGACCCCTTCCCCGTGCTATATGCTATAGTGAGTGGCAAACATGTGAGTGACACATTAGCAGACCAATTAATGAAGAGGGCTGCCTGGAAGCCCAAATGAATAAGTTTATCCCACATATAATTTTAGTAAAATCAAATGGTGTCGGCAAATTCCAGCTCTATAAGATTCCTTTCTTACTACAATGTATCTACAAGTGAGAGAATTTAATGTCATGATTCAGTTTAATTTTGAAAT
Organism: Lissotriton helveticus; assembly: GCF_964261635.1. NCBI lineage: Eukaryota > Metazoa > Chordata > Amphibia > Caudata > Salamandridae > Lissotriton > Lissotriton helveticus. The sequence goes on from NC_136067.1 coordinate 1,370,364,144, forward strand.
GTAAAACCGTCCTCATTGATTGCAGTACAAGCACTCTAACTAAGTGGAATGATAACACCAAACAGCCAAAATAGCATGAGGTGAGAGAGCGGCACTCCTTTGGGTCAAGCTAATTCCCACTCATTTCAAACTGTAAAGAATTTGTAGCAATAGGTCTTGTAGAAGCCGCATCCAAATATAGAAAAAAATGTACCTTCTAGTTTGATGCTCCGGACAGCATCTGTAGCACAGAACCTGTAGGTTACAGACTGCTGTATGGTCTATGCCTCCCCGACTGCACACTGGCAACATCAAGGAAGCACTGCATTTTATCCTGTGTGGTACCCAGTTACGGAAGCATTAAACATACTTGGTGCTCACCATTAGTCTTCAGCTCAAATTAACTTTTACAAATAGCAGTGCAAACAACCAGTTAGACCCCCTATGGAAACTACTCAGTAGGATTAGTTCAGCCTATAGTTAAGGATCCTATGACTCCAGCAATGCTGCTACTTTTAACTCTCGTCTCCAGTGCTGGGGACTGAATGATTATCCTTTAAATGTTGTGGTTTATTAACAATCTCCTTACTTGATAAATATCCACATTTTTCTTTCTCTACACCAGGCTTCGGGTTTCGGCTTTTGACTATCATGCTCTCTTTCTCCACATAAAATTCTCAGAATAGGCTGTTCCTTTATGCTGCGGACATATCCTACTGGAAGTCTCAGGTTAAAACATTGTGACACTCCAGCAGACCTTGAAAGGACGTGGCCATGGAAATATTAACCAGCATTGGCAAAACCTAGTGGTCTTACTTTGCCAATGTTGAGCAAGCGATGTGATCAGCTTTGCCAGTGCCTGACTGACCATGTTAAAAGTGTAGAAAGCAATGAAAACATTGCTATCTATACTTGCAAGATAGCCGAAGTGTTGCGTAAAGCAACTTGTGTTGTGCCGTTATGTGACAACCCAAGTTGTATCATGCCACCTGACGGCCATCTTGAATGGATAGACAAAAGGCTTTTCATTGTTTTCTAGTTGCTAGTTTAGCGAAGCAAATCCAGGACGCAGCAACAAGGCTGCCACCTTGCGCACTGCGTAGGAGCATCTGGAGGGAGGGTTAGAGAAGAGAGATGGCTTAAAGTCAATCAGTGCTTCAACAAGACTTCAATTCTATGCCTGGCACGCTTTAGGAGAGAGTCCAAGAGGGGAGAGATAGGGTGAGTCAAAGTAAAAAGCAAGAGTGCGCTCTGAAAGCCAAGACATTTACCCCCATAGAGTACTAAATATGTAATTACATAAAAAAACAGAAAAGTAGTTCTATAACGTCAGTAGTGGAAGATTACACCCTGGTCAATCAAAAGCAAGGGTAAACAAGAGGGTATGCTCCATACATGATACGGGAGTAAGCCATCCATAGAAATCAGGGAACCGAAATGGACAAGAGAGCCATCAATTCATTAGCAAAGTTTGGCTGTGTGTACTATGCCGTCTGCAGAAGACAACTGGGGCTGTCTGTAGTGAGACGGGAAAAAGAACAAGCATGGGCAAAGCCAATAGGTTTTGCCTTTCGTCACCATGCATGTGCGCCTAAAAATGACGTTGATGAAATTTTTTAATTTTTAATATTGGCCCATCCAAGATGGAACAGTAAATAAGAAAAAAACAAATATGCAATTGAAATAGCAATTTGCTGCCTGGTTCTCAACTCCCAAAAAGTGTGTGTGTGTATGTGTGTATATATATATATGTGTATATATGTGTGTGTGTGTTTAGAAGTGTGTGTGTGTATATGTATATATATATATATATATATATATATATATATATATATATATATATATATATATATACACACACACACACATGTATGTGTGTATCTACACACACACACATTTAACCGCTTCACCACGGCGGACATTCCGCCGGGGTGCCGCCGAATCCGTCGCGCGCGTAGATTGGACGGCCCTCAACCGTCTGACTCACACCGTCCGACGCATCGAAAAGGATATATGTATGTGTATAAATGTGTATGTATAAATATGTATGTATGTGTATATATATGTGTATGCATGTATTTATATATATGTATGTGTATATGTGTATATATATGTGTGTGTGTTTATATATTTCAATCCAAACACACTCCTCCGTACAGTTCCCAAGGAACAGTCTTATACACTCCAAGAGCTGGTGAACAATAGTGTTTTTTATTCGCATCAAAACACCCAACGCGTTTTGGCAACAAAATCGCTTTAATCACAGGTCAAAGAATGGTGCAGTTACTGAAACCGATATAGTGTGCCCAGAGTTCTTAACACAAACAAAGGACAATACAAATACAGGGAACTTAAAAGTACATAAAATTGAGTGCCATGCTGTAACTCCTACTGTGGGGCAAAAGTACAGATTTGACATAGTACTTTGCTGTTAACACGGCGTGCACTGTGCCCTATTAAGAAGGATCGTGTACAGTTCTTATATAGGCGACACCCCAGCACTCTGACATCAGTTCTTTTCTTTCCGCACCCGGTAGCTCTGATCTGGAGAGAGCTACTTCCTGCCACTTTTCGACTGACTTTTTCTTGACATTTTGTCAAAACCTTTTTTTGAGAAACCTTTTCTCCTGATGTGCTAGGGATGTCCCCTAAAATAACACAGCAAGTTTCAAACCCTGTGGTGCTTTTCACTAGCAGATGTCTGTTACAGACCCACACATGCTTTGCCTATGGTACTTGGAGCTGGACTGAGTCAACTGCCGTGCCATGCACACGAAGGCGTTGAGGTAGCGCTCCCTGAAGCTCCTCACCACCCGGTGTCGAAGGACCCCACGAGGATCAAGATTCTGGTCACGTGGAAGGTCCCAGGGCCACCCGTGGAGCTGCTCTTGATGCTTGTCGTTGTCGGGTAAGTTCTACAAACTAAAGAAGTCCAAGAAGACAAAGCAGTCTTTGATATCACTGCACCGGTCCAAGTCCTCAGACTAGGTGTGGGAGCGACAACACAAGTCGAGGACCTGCTCCGACGGTTCGACCACAGAGTTTCCCGGAGCTGGAGTGACCCTCGACAACATGCACCTCATATTTAGGTGGGTCAATCCTTCTGGAGTGTCTTTGGGCCCCATGGGTTCGAAGCGAGCTCCCATTAGATTCCTGCTGGCGAGTTCGCCCTCAGCACCAGTCGGCCCCCGTGGATCGGGCGCTAGATCTAGAGCTGCTCCGCCCACGGGGCCGTAACCGTCCACGGAGCTCGTTCCAGTATTGTTCCCGGCACTGCTGTCACCCCATGGCGCTGCCGACCCCATTGTCATTCCTAACACCAATACGGACCCGGATCAACATCACACAATGCTGATTTCAGCGCCAGATGGAACCATGACCTCCAAGTCGTAGCCAGCACCTTTTTCTTTAAATAGGCCTGAAGAAGGGGAGACAATTGGGAGGGGTTTTGTAACCCTTTTGGCTACCTTACCCACCCTTGATGAACTTGAGGACAACTGATATGAGGAACTTGCAGATGCTAGTGGTTTGGCCAATTCACCTGACACTGGCTACGGTGGACCTGACCTTTTTGCAAGGGTGGTGTGAAGGGCAGTTGAGACTTCAGCCTGGATTCGTCTCTCTGATCCTCTCCTCCCTTTCAGGGAAGCCCTTACGGACTTCCTGATTGGAGCCTGGTCCAAGCCCTGCACAGGGGCTCCTGTGCACACCACTATTGCTCTCCGCCATTGCCACACTCCTGGGGATCCCAGTTTCCTCACCCAGCTCCCTACCACCGAAAGCTTGTTGGTCCGAGACTCTACCTCTAAGGTCAACCCTGGCGCGTTCCCTTTCAGACCAACAGATAAGAATCCAAAAAGCTGGACACCAGTGGCAAGAGAATGTTCTCTTTCGCCAGCTGCGCACTGTGGTTAGTGATTGCTGGGTACATTTTGGGCCAATACACCCACACCGTGAGAGATTTGATTGCGTAAGTGCTGCCCATGGTGTCATGAGAGGCCTGAGCCATAAAGTCACAGGCAATTCCAAATGGCAGAGCCGCAGAAAAAGTTCACCATTCGCTGCGACTGGACATGACCGACTGGTTAGGCAGAGTGACTATGTCGTCAGTGGCACTAATATGCCGTGCCTGGTTGAGTACCACTGGTTGTTCAGGGCATGTTCAAGCGTCCCTTATGGACATGCCATTCGATGGCCCCGGCCTCTTTGGCGGAAAAGAAGACTCAATGCAGTAGAACTTTAAGGACTGTTGGGCCACTGCCAAGTCTTTGGGCCTCTCCATGGCACCCCTACCAACTCCATCCTGCCTTTTGACCGTCCATGGCTACGGTAGGGACTACCAGTTGGCGTTTCTTCATGGCAAGCCACTAAGGCCAATCGACTTTCAAACCTTTTCCTAGCCATAGACGCGGCTCCCACAGACGTGGAACCACCAGCCAGAGGTCAACTCAGTCTGCCACTCACCCAGCAGCTGCAGTCTCCACACTCCTTTAGTTTGCCCATGTATCATCACAGGCACCCAGTAGGTGTTAGGATCCGCCATCACCGGCCCCACTAGCAGTCCATTAAATCAGACAAGTGGGTACTCCAACTAATCCATGGCAACTTCTAGGACTGGCTTATGGAGGACCACCTCTCTCTTTAATGTCAGGAAGTTCAAGCCCTTTTGGCTAAAGGAGCCATTGAGAGTTTACTGGCACCAGAAGTAGGTAGTGGTTGCTATTCCTGCTACTATCAGGTGCCCAAAAAGGATGGGGGAGACTGCCCTATTGTAGACCTGCACCTTCTCAACTTCTTCCTAAAGAAGGAGAAGTTCAAAATGCTCATGTTAGCTCAGACACCGTCTGCCCTCGATCCGGGAGACTGGATGGTAGTGCAGGACTTGCAGGACGCTTACTTCCGCATCCCCGTCTTGCCTGCCCACAGGCGTTACCTGCTGTTCACTGTAGGCCCACAAGCATTATCAGTTCGCTGTGCTCCCCTTTGTCCCTATCAGCGCCCCTGGGGTGTTCACCAAGGTGATCACGGTGGTTGCAGCACATCTGCAGAGGTCATGGGTTCCAGTCTTTCCCTACCTCAATGACTGGCTGTTGAAGGCAGACTTGCCCCAGGCAGTCATCTCCCACCTCCAGACTATGGCAGACCTCCTGCACTTTCTGGAGTTCACTATCAATGTGCAGAAGTTACTTACACCTGACTCTCTCTAAGACTCCTCCTTTCATCTGAGCTGTTCTGGACACAGTGCAGTTTTGGGCCTGTATTCCCGAACTGTGAGTCCAGGATATTCAGGCTAAGATTCTGATGTTTCAGCCTCTATCCTGGATTTCAGTGAGATGAACACTGAGACTGTTGGGCCTCATGGCCTGTTGCATCCTACTGGTGAAACTTGCCCACTGACATATGCGGGCTCTGAAGTGTATATGAAGTCCCAGTGGGTGCAGCATCAGGGGAATCTCTCCTACCTGGTCCAGATCTCAGAAAGAACTGTGAAAGATCTGCAGTGGCGGTTGACGAGCCACAAATGGGTCAGCATTAGACCCCTCTCCCTTCCCCAACCAGAGCTGACTGTAGGGACCGATGAGTCATTCCTGGATTGGGACGGTGGAGATCACAGGCCTCTGGTCTCTGGTGGAGTTTCAGCTTCACATCAACTTGTTTGAGCTGAGAGGGGTCTGACTGGCATTGAATGCCATTCTTCCTTCTGTCAAGGGTGGCTCATTCAGGTGTACATGGACAACACCAATGCTATGTGGTGTTGCAAGAAAAAGGGCCTGGTGGGGTCATTAACCCTATGTCAATAGGCGCTGTGTCTCTGGATGTAGGTGGTGTTGCAAGAAAAAGGGCCTGGTGGGGTCATTAACCCTATGTCAATAGGCGCTGTGTCTCTGGATGTAGCTGGAACATCCTGCCATCTCTCTAGTGGTCCAACATCTGACGGTCTGTCTGAACCCCATCGATGCCTACCAGATCACAAACTATGTCTCCTTCCGGAGGTGGTGCAAGGTCTCTTTCAAAACTGGTGAGAACCTGTTGCCTTTGAGTATTGTACTGTATCATGTTAATGCACATACATCTCTAAATTGGATACAGTCTATAAAAATGGCTCCAGACCTCAGCAAAGCAACTTAAGACCTATAAACTAAGACCTTAGCTCAGATCAAGCTCCTAGTGACGGAGACTTTTCACGTGCTGGTGGATAAAAAAGATAAAACACATTAAAATCTTAAGTGGCTACCACTTCTCCAACTGCAAGGCACTAGATACCAAAAGGAACTTAAATATACCCCCTATCCTAATGCACTGCAAAGTCTTAATCGGAATTTAAACCAAATGGAATCACCGTGTTGAAATCTATTATATACTGAAACTTCAACCTGTATGATTGTAAATTTGTGTTCCTTCCCCTGATGTTCGGGGGATATTCTGTCAAACACCATGAACTGTGATTTGCTATTGTCACTAGAGTGGTAGTCTTTAAAGTGTCAAGCTACCGGGTTCTTTTTCATTAGTTATGGCTCTTGTATGTTCAAGGACATTGTCAATTACCTGTTAGATAGCGCTACCAACATACAATTTATTGCAAGTACATTTCAGCCCATATACACAAAAATCAGAAATGCAGGAGAGTTTCTTTCTGATGGTAAACTCTCAACTTCTGTTTGGGACTACAAATGTTTCAACATCTACACTATACTTACTACATGCCTTACTCTTTGCACATCTTTTAAAACCTTCCCCCTGATTCAGAACAGTGTCTAATTTGTCACTGTAATCAAAATCCTACATAGAGTGTCTTTCAAAGACTTACTTTTCTTAAAGATGATTCTGGGGTGATTGTCCAGATACCTCAAGATCCTGTCCTCAGTATGGAGGATGGGCCTATGTTTGTATACACTTTTCCTGACTTCCTTGGATTTACTGCTATACGTTGTAATAAATAGAATGGTTTCTATATTATTGGTGACAGGTACCCTTTTGTTTGAGCCCTCTCTCTTGATTCTCTCGACTCTTGCTACTGCTCCTTGTAGTACCTTCATCCCTTTCTCCTGGAATCCCTTCACTTCTTTCTCCTGTAATTTTCTAGGCATAATCTATTTTTCTTTCTGAAAAGTTTTGTCACTGCTGCAATTTTTCTTGCTCAAAGCAATTTCCTTAAGGGATACTATTAATGAGATTCACAGGGTGGGTGTCTTCTAGGTGCATGGAGATGAGCATTGCCCGCAGGCTTCTTTCGAAAGAGCTTTGCACTAAGTTTGTCTCCTCCTCTTACTTCCACTTTTAAGTCCAAAAATTCAGGAGACTGTCTGTCTGTTTGGCTAGTGAAACTCAGATTCAATTAATTGGCGTTGAGCTCCTGTACAAACTCCACGGCTAAAGAATCCGATCCATTCCAAATAATGAATATATCTTCTATATGGCAAACCCAGAGCACCATATGTGTGTTATACAAAGGTGTGTTACTGGTGACTGGCTTGACCACCAGCCCATAAAAAGGTTAGCATAGCTGGGGGCGAAGCAGGTCCACAAGCGGCGCCCTGGGTTTGTTTATAGTGATGTTTACCAAAAATGAAAATGTTTTCTTGGCAGAACTAAATTATGTCCAGGAGCATCTGTGTGTGAAGAAGGAAAGAGAGAGATCTGGCTCACAACAAATATCAGCAAGCCTTCAGAACCAAGTAAGGCGATAGTCCTCCTCCTAGGTAATGTCATCTGTGAATCTAAGGAAGTTCCCAATATCTTTTTATAGTAGGGTAAATCCTGAACAAAGGTCGTAGAAAGTAATCAATGTTACATGAGGCTTTTTAGGTTTCGCCTGGAGAACGGAGCGTAAGCTCCGCCTCCAGAGAAAACTCTTGATTTTAGTAAGGACTCTGGAATACGCCCCCCTGTCCCATTGGCTAGCTCCATAAATGGAGGCTAGCCATTGGAACAGAGATCTGTCCGTCATTCACGGACCAGATTCGGGGGCGTTCCCGCGATTTTTTCCCTCTCCGCCTCTGCGATGACGTCATCGCAGCGGTGGGCGGAGTTTCGTTTTTTTTCTTGGGGTGTTTGTTTTCCTCATTATGCCGACCACGGCCGCCGGAAGAAGTCCGGTGAGTGTTCGTCTCCCCCCCCTCCCCTCCCGCTTCCTTTCCCGCCCCCCCTCCCGCTACCCGCCCCCCCTCCCCGTGTGCCCGTAGGTGCTTGTTTTCATGGTGTCCGCTGGTTTCTTTTTCCTGGGATTCGTCCGCCCATAGGAGCAACATATAGTAAGAGGCGCTATACAAGCTGCCGAAGAAGGAGGCAGCACCCCATGTGCTTTGAGGGGTGTACGCAGATGTGGCGGTGGAAACTGTAGGAACAGGTATTCAGTGCATCGGCTCCGTGTGCCTTCCGCGTCAGACATTACAACCAGCCTGCTCTGGGAGCCTCATGACGCGTGCGCCATCGCCCTGCAGACTCTGTGTGCATCGTGTAATGTTACCTAGCGTCTACGTAGCAATGCGCCAAGATCCCGCCTGGCTGGCCTCCAGGCGCTCATTCATCCATGGCACGGAGCCCGGCTCCTCGCTGTCGTCACCTGCTGCTGGCTCTCTCCGGGGGCGGGACACTTGGGCCCACCCCCGTTCCTCCCCTCGCACAGGATCACCGCATCACTGTTTGAGTTACTGCACGGAATCCTATCCTCCTCTTCAGTAAAAACAAATATATATAAATATATTCTTTCAAGTGCGAGGTGAGCAGCAGCACACGTGCAGGTTGAGGTTGCTCAGCTGAACATCCAAAGTAGAACTAGACACCCCAAGTTATAGAGAGTTTGCACTTGGGGGCCCCTGGGGCCTGACGCTTTCCTTTGGTGAATGTTTCTGCTGGCTGGAGCCCTCCTGCCTCAGCAGTGGCTCCAGTGCCGCTGCACCACCGGCAGCTATGCGACCGGATCAGCAGCTTGAGAAACGCTGTCTCGAGATACCCGCCCTCTCCTGCCCCTCACCCTCCGCTCTCCCTTCACTTCTCTCAGACTGAGTCCCCCTAATACCCTTTCTAGTACCCCTCTCCCCATTCGCTCGTCCTGTGCCACTCTCTCTTTCCCTCATGCCCCCCCCCCCCTTTCGATGGCTCTCATTCCGCCAATCACTCTCTCTCCTTCATGTTCCCCTCTTTCGAAGTCTGTTTCGGCACATCTTTCTCTCGTCCTCTTTCGATCGTCTCTCTTCCCTCATTTCCATCTAAATCCTCCCTGCACTGTAGCTCGCCCTGCTGGCCCCCACCCACCTCATCCACACACATAGCCACCCAAAAGACATACAGATATGCACGAGGCATCCGCACAAATACAGATACGCCCAAGAGACAGCCACACACAGAGATACACGGCCACACTCACCCGCCAGTCTATTTGACAGTGTAATTGAATTAGACACCACCTTCTCTTGTCGTAAAGGATCTGTTCTAACCATGTTGCAATCTCTCTGACATTCTCTACCCCTCCACCATTCATCCATTCTATTTAGCTTCACCTTTCTTTTTCATTGTGCATGTCTTCCTATTCTTTTCATTGAGCGCATAAGGCTCTAATCACAATGTATTCATACATTTTCGTAATGTAATCAATGTTACACCTATGCACCTAACAGCAACTGAACTCTGCTGTACGCTCAATGCAAGCAAGAAAGTCAATTCGAGCTGCGGCTTTTGTAATATCCATTTCCCAGGCTTGCTATTTGGTGTGGTCTAATGGCGTTGTTGGGATTCATTTTAAGCCATCATTTTAAGCCATCATTTGAGTAGATGAGGTCCGTTTTAGGATAATAGTGGAGTACACAGCATGTAATGCCTCCTTGGAGAAAGCCCCACGTATATTTTCGGAAATGGGACCATGCAAGCTTATTCTTAGTCTTTCTGACATTAATTTAACAGGCAGATTTAGTTTCCTGGACTGGGGAGATGTTCTCCTGATTCACTATTTTATTTTTTAATTGGTTACGCGTTTGCTATTGCTTTCAAGCAGTAACCTAAGAAAGTTCACGCTTTAGATGTTGCCACCATAGTGTTTTCATGCAGGATATGAGTGCAAGGTGACAGTGTGATTCTTCTTTTAGCTTCTTTCAAAGAACAGTCGCTATGATCAATGGCCGTTGGCCTTCTTCCGTATCACTCATTGATGTCAATTAAATATTTTCCCTCCAGACTCCAGAAATAGAGGATTCGTCAACATTGTTCCGCGCTGAGGATCAGACTGTACATATGCTTTACTTTTGTCTGATTTTTGCCTTTAGTACTTAAAGCTCATTGATATAGTTTGATTGAAGGAAACATTTTCAGCTGTCAGTAGGAACCGCAAGTTATTTTTTCATCTGGTCAGTGTTTTAAATAAATACAGAAACGTTTGAACACCGCCTTATTTTGCTTCCCAGGAGCAGCAGTCTTCTTTTTGTCCATTTGTTTCCCTTTCATTGGTTTAGATTGCATTTTGTAGCGTCGTGAAAGTGTTTTGTGTGTGCTTTGTGCTCTTTCCTCGTCATTGTTTTCTGTTCTGTGTCTTGGATAAAAGGTAGTTGGCCTACAACCGGTATGTGACAATAGTGGTAAAATCCCCTGGCATAATAGTTTCTCAGTATTACATCTTTTCAATGTCTCAATGTGGCTTCTTTCATCTGATGTGAGCCCGCAAAAGCTGACCTCAGTAGCTCCACAGTTTTTTTTATTTCCATTACATCGCTCAGTTTCTTGCCATATAGATTATTCTGATATTCGATTTTATTCATTTGATTGATTTGGGAAACAAGTTGGAAATGTACCAACGGAGAACGATTCTCATATTTTCAGCCTGTTTCCTATTTTTTTTTTTTAGGCTATTCAAGGAGTATTTTGTAAAATATATCTTGGTTTCATATTCCCAGGTGTGACAACACGTGTACAACGGGCACATGCAGAATTTCTCCCTAGTGGAAGAATTCTCTGCCAGAGTATAAATCGTGTAACTTCTCCTGTGCTTTCTTCCTCCATGGGGAAAACATTAGAAATTCCCTTTCCTTAATCTCGATCGAGCAGGTTGCATGGCAAGGGGGCGAATGTAGCCGCAAAGTATTTAACGCTAATGTCTTTGTCGTGCCAGAACCTGTAAAATTGACTCGATTATCATAGAGAGACGCGAGTCAGGAAATAAATGAGATGTTTGACTAGCTAATGGGGCACATAGGTTACCACTCAGATCTATAGGTGTATGCGCCTATATAGCTATATATACTCGGTGTAAGTCTCAGCCTCCCCTCTCTGTATGTCTGAATAATCCATACATATATTGAGATTTGAATACTTGCTGCAGAAGTTACATCCATGCCATGTCATTTCCAGTTGCACACAACGCGACAGACACAACATATCTGCAGATGGGCTGGCTGTCTTTGCGCCAACGGCATACAAAAGTTTCAAACTATTTGAAAGTTTATTCTCCCAGTACGTCCTGTCTGGTAGCTTAGATCTGCTACACAATTACAACGGCTTTGTTTGTTTTATTTATACAAAAGCAAACCGTTCTTGACTGGATAAAATGCGTACCACAACCGCCCGCGATAATAACGCTTGTCATTTACAGCGCGGTTGTGTTATAGAACTCGTCAGCAAGTAATTGCTGCCTGCTGAGCTCGTCCAGTAGGGTACCATAGGTCTCACATTTGCGAGAGATTAAGCTATTGCCAATGTAAGTGACAATGCCATTTATTTATCTGTATTCAAAACCAACACATAAATGAAAATTTTGTCATTTACAATGCCAATAGCTCTAACTTTTCAAAAGGCGAAACCGTTGCATTGTAAATGCTTGTTCTAATAGCCTATGGATGAACAAATCGCCTTCCAGGTGGATTTGTTGCATCTTTATGTAATTTAGGTAAGAAATAAAGGGCAGGAATTGCATGATGATTGCGACATAAGTATTGATATCCCTCCTATTTTTAGAATCCCTGATCCCTCCTGTCAAATAGTCTTTCCCAGTAGTTCTTAATGGCCTGATTTATAGTGTGACGCATCCATTTAATGCCTGTACCCTTCATTGAGGTGGCTCAAATTGGGTTGCAATGTGGAGTGGGTAGAGAGGAGGAGAAATCAGCACACGAGAATGAAACAACATGGATGGCGGACGGAGAAGCACATGAGTTATAAAGCAAAATAAAGCCGAAGGAAATTTTACGAGGAGAATATGCATACAAGACATCCTTCAGTACACAAGGGAGACAGCTCAGGGGGCCGGTATTTTGGGCTGCATAAGCACAACAGGGTGAGAGCTGGAAAACACATTCCCTCCCATGCAGTGCTGAGCGAAAAAGAAAAAGTAGTTCCCTAAAAGTGAGCAGTGGAAAAATAAGAAGCCATCCAGTCGGAAAGATGGTGCAGAGGCTACGCTCCAAGGAAAGTGCAAACACAAGATGGACAATCTGCGACAAGGAAAGCCATTGACTAAGAAGCAAATGAAAGTGAGAATAAATGCAATCAATGGTAATCAGTGGGTGGTCTTTAAGCTCCTGTGAACGCTTGATAATCACACAATCGGTATTTTGCTTAACCTAAAAATGGAGCAAAAGTTGCAATACAATTGGTAAACACAGCATCTATTCCTTAAGTTTTTGTGAGCTGCCAGTTCATGTTTGATGAGTACCCTCATACGCATAGAGTTACACCCCTACGTGAAAGCAGTGGTAACCTTGTTGATGTTCTAAAAGTCCTGTATGTGACTTGCCCTTGTGGTGCTCCTTTGCAGTCTGGAGCACACCCTAGGGAGTTTGCATGTTTTTGTTCAGCGCTTGTTTTTGCTCGGCCCTACTGCTTTGAAAGGTATATGTCAGCTGTTTTATCAAACATATTATTATCAGACGCTGTGTTGTTGCTTCTCTCTAACTGCCTGGAGGATTCATTACTGTTATTTGTATATAGGTTGTTTATCTCTGGGGATGCGGTGGGGGAATGCAGCGCAGGATGATTGCATAAATATGTAGTGCATCCATTTATTGTTTTTATCTGTACACATTCTGACTCATCTGTAGCCAGTCACCTTGCTGCTGCCTGCTGGTTTTTAGGTCGAAGCCTACCGGACAGCGCTGCTGTCTAGTTTGCTAACGGCATCTTGGGGACATTTGGAAAGCTTCCCTGGGAATGCATTCCGTCCATACTATTGGCTTTGAGGTTTGCAACTGACATTTGCTTGCTTTCTGTTTGCTGGATTTTTTTGTTGTAGTTTGTCTAGCTTGAGCTCGTTCCTTCCCTTTCCCAAACCCTATGCATTGTATTTTTCTACCCCTACTGAATTTCAGTAAACAAGCCTTTAAATCTTGTTCTTATCTCGTCACATTTGCTGAGCATTCAAAGACAGGGGTCAAATGTCAGGCTCAGTCTTCCATGGAGATTGGTGTTTACTTTTCTTTCTTTGACTTTAAAGTGAGAGGATTTATGGAACAATCATGTTGGCTACTCGGGGTGTGCTGTACGATGTTATTTTCTTTTTCGAGCACAAAACAAAATTTAAAAGTCTGCAAACAAACTGTGCAGATATGTCAGAATATGAAAAGCACAGATGAAGCACATTTCTTGGTAATTCTGAAGTGTGATGGAAACAAATAGTTTAATAACATCAAAACAAATCAATACACTAGGTGACGACATTTCAAAACAGTATCATTTGTATGCTGTATAGTTTGATTAGTAAAACTGAATGTCTGTGCAAATATAATCAGCCTTTTAATTAAAGATGTGTTGTTTGTAATGGCAGTGTGCAACTACACCATTCATACTCCCCTTTACGTAACTCTACTCTACACCACTCCACTCTACTTTGCACCACTCCACACTATGCCACTCCACACTGTCCCTACACTCTACTTGGCATCACTCTACGTCACTTCACTCAATACCTCTCTACTCCAATCCACTCTACTCTATGCCAGTGGACTCTACTCCACACTTCTCTACTACGTGTCAATGCACTCTGCGCATTTGCACACTATGCCAATCCACTCTAAGCTACACTATTCTATTTTGCACCACTGCACTCTGACACTGCACTTTACGCCACTCTGCTCTATGCCACTGTACTGTATGCCGCGTCACTCTACTCTGAAACAATCTATTCTACACCACTCTATGCTACTGCAGTCTACCCTGAGCCACTCCACTCTACACCGCTGCACTCTACGCCACTGCACTCTACGTCACTTTACTCAAAACCAGTACTCTCTATGCCTCTGCACTCTATTCCAATCTACTCTGCATTACTGTACTTTACGCCACTATACTCTGCAACTCTCTACTCTACTGGGCTCTAGGCCACTTTACTCTACACCATTGTACTCTGTGCCACGTTTGTCTTTTCCACTCTGTGCCACTACAATCTACACTAATGCACTCTACACCACTATACTCTACGACACTCTGAAGTGCAACACTCTACTCTGCACCACTGCACTCTATGCCACTGCACTCTACTCTGTACCACTCTACTCTGTGCCTTTGTACTGCGCTCTACGGCAATGCACTCTACGCCACTGCACTCTCCGCCAATCCACTCTGTCATACTAATCTACTGTGCACAACTGCACTCTGACAAAGCACTTTATGCCATTTCACTCTACACCTCTCTACTCTGCATCACTCTGCTCTATACCAGTGCACTCTACCCCACTCTACAATTGACCACTGCTGTTTTTGCCTCTGCACCACAGTACTCTGCACGACTCTACGACCATTTACTCTGCAAGACTGCACTCTCCGCCACTGAACTCAAAGCCACTCTACGCTGCACCACAACACTGTATGCCACAGCACCGCTAAACTCTACTGCATTTTACGCCACTACACTCTATGCCACTCTAATCTATTCTTCACCACTGCACTCTGCACCACTGCACTCTGCGCCACTGCACTCAACATCATTCTACTGTGTGCCACTGCTCTGTACACCACTCTACCTCTTTGCACTCTACCCTGCACCACGCAACCATACCCTGCACCACTCCACTGTATTCCACAGCACTCTAAGCCACTCTACTCTGTGCCACTCCACTCTACGCCACTGCAATCTACTCTCTACTCTGCATTACTCTGTCACTGCACTGTACGCCATTGAACTCTACACCACTTTACTCAAAACCAATGCACTCCATGCAAATCTACTCTGCACCACTGTACTTCAAGCCACTTCACTCTTGTCTACTCTACTCTGACACTCAACTCCATGATACCCCACTCTGACATTCTACTGTATTAATCTCTCTCCACTACGAAATACTACTCCACTCTACGCCACTCTGCAACACTCTGCTGTATTCTGCCATTCCACTCTCCTACACTGCTCCACTCTCTGCCACTCTGTGACACTACTCCACTCTTGGCAGTCTACTCCGCTCTGTCACTTTACTGTACAACTATACTCCACTCTATGCACACACTCTAAACCACTCCACAACACTATGCCACTCCACTCTACTACAATCTACTCTGACAATCCACAAAACACTACTCCCTCCACAACGCTCTACACCATTCTACTCAGTCACTCAGTGACACTCCACTTCACTCAACTTTACTCTATTCCGCTCTACGCCCCTCCATAACACTCCATTCTACTACACTTTATGGCACTCCACTTTCCTTTACCCCACTAACTTTTAGCCACTCCGGGTGTACAACGTGGCTAAAATATATTGTCAAAGCTAATAGCTGTTACATAGGTGAGACATATTGGCTTTGCCAATGCTTGTTGCTAATTTGGTGTTGAAAATTCCAGATTTACATTTAAAAAACGTCGCAGAGACGGGTGTATTTTGAAGACGGATGCCTTAGACACATTAGTCAATTAGTAGCGGTATGTATGAAGGTGTGCTGAGCTGTCGCATGCTTACTCACATTGTAGGAGAAAAACTTTGGAACATTATTCTAACTTTGCATTTTCCTGTAGTTTTTATTTATTTACATTTGAAGCAATTGGAAAAGGTAAAGTATGTTGGGCACTAGTGCCTTATTTTGAAATCTGTAGGCGGTTTCCCTTTTATCAATCGAAAAGAGCAGAGACGCGTAGTTCACATCAAGCCTCCACTGTTTCCCTTCCTTTTCAGTAATTGTTGAATGTGTTGCAGTAGTATTGTTGTATTCCGGATAAGTGGTAAATAGTTCTTCACGGTCAGCAGCTTTCCTTATGCAATATGCTCTTTTCAGATATTTGAATCAAGAAAGAGAAAAGGACGGCACTGTGCAGAGGCAACTGGCTCTTTCTTGGATCTGCTTCTTCTGCCCTACCTTTCTGACCTAGAAACCAAAATGACATTAGTTTTCATGTATATGTCAATATTTTATGGAAGTGGCCTGCCCGAGAGAATACTACTGTTAAATCCTAAATTTCTAGGTTGATGCCATTCTGAATGTAATGGGGGCAGGGCTGGCACAGACAGTCCCCAAAACTGTTAGCATTTTATCCATTGCCATCATTAGGGTGTTCAGATTTGTCTGAACAAGGAAACTCACCCACACTCAGCCACTCCTCTAGATCCTTGCTTTGGCCAATAAGTAATTGATGAATTTGTCTCTAAATCATTTTCCTAAAGGCTGCTTAGGTGTTAATCTGTGCACCGTCCGTCCATTCCCTTAGCCGCCGGATGCCCTGGTGTACCCATGGACTCAAGAAAACCAGAATTCCGAGGAAGCGCTTCAGAAGATTATTGAAACAATACTGTATAGCCACCAGCAATCTGCCTATAGCTAAAAATAAAAAGGAAACAAACTTAGACCATTAAAATATCTTTCTCCTGCTGTTCATCACTGGAATAAGCCTTTTTACTCCAAAAACGTACCGATAGGGGTTCAGTGTTTACGCAGAGGAAGCCTGGTACTCATCTGTATGCTACCATCAGTCTGTGTTTCCAGTTACACTTTCCGCATCTGATTCAGCGACTCACTCTTTGCATTTACCCGTGTTGTGATGCAGCAGACCCCGTTCACCCACCTTTTTATCGGGTCTGGTCAGAACAGACAGTCTTCCTCACCCTCTTTTCCAACTTGCAGAAATAAATGGTTCTTTCGCACATATGTAATTAGTATGCGGTGCTTGATTTGCATTAGCTCTACACAGTGAACCTGTATTCCTCTTGAGCATTTTGTGAAGAGTGATACATGTCACTGAAGTGTAGCACATGATTGCAAACCATGATGACAATGACTGTTGTATGCATTCAGGTTGACGAAATAGGAGATCTTTCCCCAAACACAATTTAACCTCCATGAGTGTTAGGCTGCCATAGTTTCACCATTATCTGTCATAACTTTGGGCCCACTAAGTGTAGACATCACCAGGAAAGGTGACGAATCTTTAATTAAATTTAGAGTTGCAAGCTGGTGGAGTTTCCCTGGTGTGACCAGAGAGGATCCCTCTCACAGTGTACTGACGAAGGCTCAGCTGTTAAGACACTGAACTAGTACAAATCGTAGGAGTTTCAAAAAAGGAAACCAACATTTTACGTGAAAGAGAAACACCCATTACAAAGGGTGTACGTGTTTATGCGTGTATGTGCTGGATTCTACAGAGTAATAGAAATCATGAAATACTCCCCAGATATTACAATAGCATAAAATGTTCCTCAAAGCATGGGGACTCCCAGCACAGCTGTAATGACTCTTGGCTTTCTCCAGGGGATTTTAGCTAAGGAACATTCTCTAGGCCAGTGATTCCCAAACTTTTGACTCCTGAGGACCCCCATTGAGTCACCACTGGAAGCCGGGGACCCCAAGCAATTTGTATGAGTTGAATTTCAAACATTAAAACAGTAATTTGAAAAAAATGCACACGTGTGCACACAAAACAAATACTCGAAGTACTAAGGATTTTGGGGCCAGATGTACGAACATTTCATTTAGTGCCTCGCAATTGGTGACACATTGCGAGTGGCAAATTGCGAGTCGCTAAATGAAATGTACAACAGTGTGTTTAACACTGTTTAGGATGCCCAATGGGGTCGCAAATTGCGAGGTTCATTAATATTAATGAGCCTCTCGCAATTTGCGAGCCCATTGGGAATGCCAGCCCTACCAGCGATGGTGGCCTGCTCGGCTCTGCAGGCCACCATGTCTCGGACTGCTTTTAAATTTTTTGTCCATGCATTTAAAAAAAAAAGAAAATGAAACGTTTTCGTTTCATTTTCTAAGGGCAGGCAGAGGTTCCTGGGACCACTGCCTGACCTTAAGAAATAATTGTGCATGCATTTGCAAAGGGGAAGGGGTCCCCTGGGGACCCCTTCCCATTTGCGAATGCATTACCATCTACTTGAAGTAGGTGGTAATTGTGACTGTTTCGGACCGCAAAACATTTGTACATGGTTTTGAGACTCGCTATTTGGAAGGGATTGCCCCTTCCAAATAGCAAGTTGCAAAACCTATTTAGAGAGTCGCAAACAAATTGCGACTCGCAAAATAGGCTATGTACATGGCCCAATAGGTTTTTGCATGCGCAGATGGGTTCGCAAACCCGTTCGAGCATATAAAAAACAGATCGTACATCTGGCCCTTAGTATTTTATATTGAAGTAATAGCCTCTCTGTCACATGTATTTCATTTGTTTTGTAGCATCTCTCATACCATTGTAGGATGTCAGAGCACTTTACATCACACACATATAGAGACATTGAATCATACATGTAAATCAGTGTGTATATAAAATGTTTAAAGAGTGCTCGGTCTGGAAAAGCACAAACTCAGGATTCAGAGCATAACACAGTGGCTAGCATTGACTTTAACATTAAAAATGTATTTCCACCCAAATATATCTTTTTAGCAGCATCAGGATAGTGAATAACTGGGACAAAATATAAGTTACTAACTGGTACCATGCTGTTTGCAAGCAGCTCTTTGATGACAGTTTATAGGTCCCTCTGCTAGATTACGATTGTCACTTATGAAGTGCACAGTAACAAAAGAATCTCTGTGACAAAAGCAGTAACCACGAACCTAGGCACATAAAATGCTGCTTTTTAAAATGCATGTTATACGTTCTTTGCAGTAGGCACATTAACCCTCTGTGCTACATTAGTTAAATCAAAGCTGCCACTGAACACAACTCTCCTCGCTCTCCAGCAGGTACATTAATCACAGGCATTCTCTTGACACTTTTATTGTTGCTGGAAAGCTTCTAATTAAACAAGAAATGTTTCTGTGCCTTTAAAACTGTTGCCTACGGACCCCCTGGGAATGTGTCACGGACCCCTGGGGGTTCGCGGACTCAAGTTTGGGAAACACTGCTCTAGGCCATCACAGAAAGAAATGGTCCCAACCCACGGATCACAGAGAAACTAGACTGCACAGTGAAGACGGTGACTTTAAACCTTCTCCCTTCCATGGCCAACAGAGCTACTCTCTCCAGACAAGCTCAATTAATCTACAACCCAATGGCCCAGCTCCATGACATGGTGTTTGGCCATCACAGGTGCTCAGTTTCAATCTCAGAACACCACTGCCATTATGGCTCACAACTTCACTGCCCCACCACCATTCAAAATTGAAATGACCCTTTTTGAATTAGTGTATGTAATAATTGTATAATTATAGTCTCTTCTTAAACACCTGGGTTGATTGACCTGCGCCTACCACAGCTGCAGCACTTTCTGTATGAGCATCCGGTCATGATGCCTTCCTCTGATTCTTCGTGCTGAACCTCTTGTCAATAGAAACAAGGTAAAGAAACCTACTGTTAAGAGTCCGCTTAGATTTTACCTGTCTCCAGTTGCTAATTTGTATGTGTTTGCTGCATGGGGTTTTAACCTCATCCGATCGCTACTGGACAACAGAGAAACAGTTGCCCTCATCCTACTCGACCTCTCCGCTGCCTTCGACACAGTCTGTCATAGCACTCTCATACAACGCCTCAGCAACGTCGGAATACAAGGAAAAGCCTTGGACTGGATCATCTCATTCCTCGCCGGGAGAACCCAGAGAGTTCGACTCCCCCCATTCAAATCAAAGGCCACCGAAGTCATTTGCGGAGTACCACAAGGATCATCACTCAGTCCCACCCTCTTCAACGTTTACATGTGCCCCCTCGCATCCATCGCGCGACAACACAACCTCAACATCATCTCCTACGCTGACGATACCCAGCTGATCCTCTCCCTCACCAATGACCCAAACACCGCCAAAACCAATCTTCATGAAGGCATAAAAGAAGTAGCCGAATGGATGAAAAACAGTTGCCTAAAACTTAACTCAGACAAAACGGAAGTCCTCATCCTAGGGTCATCCCCCTCTGCCTGGGACGACTCATGGTGGCCATCGGCCCTGGGCACAGCACCCATACCCACAGACCACGCACGTAACCTAGGCTTCATCCTAGACTCCTCCCTCTCGATTACCAGACAAGTCAACGCCGTCTCATCCTCTTGCTTCAACGTACTCCGTATGCTCAAAAAAATCTTCCGTTGGATCCCCACAGAAACAAGAAAGACTGTCACCCACGCACTGGTCACTAGCCGACTGGACTATGGTAACACCCTCTACGCCGGAACCACAGCCAAATTACAGAAAAAACTCTGACGCATCCAAAATGCATCAGCCAGAATCATACTGGACATCCCTCGCCAAGCCCACATCACCGACCACCTGAAAGACCTCCACTGGCTTCCCGTCAACAAGAGAATAACGTTCCGTCTCCTCACTCACGCACACAAGGCCCTCTACAAACTAGGACCCGATTGCCTCAACACACAACTGTCCTTCTACACACCCACCCGCCAACTAAGATCCTCCAATCAAGCCCTCGCCGCAGTTCCACGCATCCTCAGATCCACCATGGGAGGAAGATCTTTCTCCCACCTGGCGGCCAAGACCTGGAATTCCCTCCCCACTCACCTCCGCCTCACACAGAACCACATTGCCTTCAGAAAGGAACTTAAAACCTGGCTATTCGATAAATAATGCACCCCATCCCACAAGCGCCTTGAGACCCTCTGGGTGAGTAGTGCGCTATACAAATTCCTGAACTTGAACCTTGTTCCTTGCACAGTCCTAGCTACAAGGAAACCTTCTGCATGCTAGCCTTTTATGATGCTATTTATTTGCCTGGGATTATTCTCTTCACCTCCAACCAAATCTATTTCTGGACCAGAGAATTGCTTCCCACGTCAGATCCCCATAGACCCTAGCCAAAGTGTCTTCCAAGACCATGAGTTTAAGGACGTTCAACGCTCACACATTCAAGTTATATTTTCATGACCTAAGAGTTAAAAATTGACCTTTAGGGCATGGGTAAATCGGTGTGTGGATTATGTGAAACAATCCAGATTAGCAGCACACATTCTTCACACTCCAGTAATTCTACCTGTAACAGAATAAACGTTTTGGATCATACTATTTCAGGAAATGTCACTTTCTTTAGGTACATGCTGAATAACAACTCTGCTGAACTGTTGTCCCTCTGTTTCCTCTGGTTTGGTCAAGAAACTCCTACCGCCCCCCCTAGTTTTCATTGCATTTTACTATTCTATCGTACTATAATTGTATGTGTATAGTGATTACTTCTCCTGATTAGGCTTTGCATTGCTTTGTGCGCCTGCCTTTTTCTCTCTCGAGTTGTGTTTGTCTGTTTCCCCAAAAGTATTGAGTAAGTCTGTAAGTGTGTATAAAGTCTCAATTCCTCCTGGTTTTGGTAACATAACGATAATTGCAAAATGACTGAAAGTGGTAACGATGTATTTTAAAAATAAATCTGGGTTTTGGGGTGTCTCAAAATTCTCTATCAGTACTCCTTGAAATCGGATTTCCAGTTGTACTTACCCCTACTCGGGAAAAAATAATGTGTGTGAAAGAGTGAAGCAGAAATATAGACGTGCACGTTTAACTTATTTTGTCATCTTTCCTCATGGTGAAACCCCTTGCACTGAATATTTTGTTTTGGAGAGGGGGTGCTCCTATTCTCCTCCCTGGCTCCACCCAATCAGTGCCACAGAAGTGGATTTGCCTTCAGGTTTTAGTTTTCCAATGAAAGGGAACACAAAACTCTCTTATTCTTGGCCTCAAATTGCGAAAGGTTTCAATTCAGCGGGGTGATCTGTATGGTAGTGTTTCAGGGTTTTATAGATGGTTCACACTTTCAGAATGCTGAGCAGAATACAGAAATGTAGTTATCTCTAATTTTTAGCATTATATATTGTTTTGCTTTGTGAGGGGAAAACTAATGTTGTGCTAAGTTGAGTGTATAACTATCAATAATACCTCTCATTCCATTATTTGGACCTTAGCAGAGCACTATGTTTTTTAATTGATGGCACCAAAGATTGATTTTGATCTATTGATCCCAACATTGTGTGGTACCCTCCCTGTTCGGGGGAGCTGCCATGTCCTGCATTATCGACTATATTATTGATTCTATTTGTCTCAGAACAATTGTAAAGGGCTCCAATACCTGCAAGGGTCATGTTCGCGCTATATACAACTTTCTAAATAAATAAATGAGAGGGATATATGTTTGTGAGTTTGCCATCCTTTTTACATTGCCTTCTCCGTATACATTATCCTTTCTTGCCCATAACCCAAATTTACGATGGCAGACGAATCTCTGTTCTGAGGGTTTTTAAGCCGGTATAAGTAATATAACTATCCTAAATGTCCAACGTTCCTCAATTTTTGAATCCGGATGTGACACCCTGACAGATCTCCTCTTAACATTTGGTTGTGTGATCCTCTTCCGTGATAGGAAATGGTCTAACAAAACGTCATAGAAGTCTAAACTGGAACAGATGCATTGAATAGTACCAATCAAACTGACCTTCCAAGAACCTGGCTTTCATGCCCCCATCATGGTTTATATTTAAACTCCCTTGCATATTTGTTTACTTCCTAGTTGTTCCCCTTTGTTCCTTGCTCTGAACTTGTCTTTTTTTTTTTTTACATGCTTCAAAATTTACACGTGTCCTTTGGCTACTGGATTCATGAGGTGGGCTAGAGAAACCCCAGTTAATGTTTCCTGTTGGCATTTGGCACTCAGTGGTGATCTTTTGATGCAAACATCCAGGGTTATCAATTTATACCTTCTTGCCACCTTGCAAGCTTCCATTTGGAGGCTAACCGTTTTTCTGAGGACCTTTTTATTACCTACTTTTTTAGGTTGAAGCCAGGCTTTGCTAAAGACATCTTGGGGACATTTGAAAAGCTGACCTAGGAATGAATTCCACCCATTGCTTGCCATTGGTTTTGTGGTTTGTAGCTCACATTTGCTTGCTTTCTGTTTGCTGCTTTATTTGTTTTAGACTGTATGCCATGTCTTCGCCCCTCCCATTCTTCCACAAGTATTCACTTTCTGTAAACTGGCTTTTACATTTTGTTTATATCTTGTCACATTTACTGTGCATTCAAAGACGGTGGTCAAATGCCAGAATCTGTTTTTGAGTGAGCTTTGTGTTTACTTTTCTTTCTCTGACATCAAAGTGAAAGACTTTATCTGACAATCTGGGTGTGTGAAAAGGGATGACTTTCCCCCCCCCTTTGATTGTGTGTAGGGTTTTCCTGTCTTTTTCATTTTCTCTTTCTACCTCTGTTGCAGATTCTGGGTTTTGCTAGCGCATTGACACCTTTGGGTACTGTGTGTTCTATAAATGTATTTTACTTGCTGATAGTTTTTTTTCTAGTATACAACACAATTTACATGTCTGTAAATGAACTGTGCAAATATTTCAGAATATATCAGAATTGGAAAATCACAAATTAAGCACTTTTTTTGTAATTCTGAAGTGCGCTGGAAACAATTATTTGGATACGATCAAAACAAATCAATTCACTAGGTGATACCATTTCCACACATTATCATGTGTGCGCTTTATAGTTTTATCAGTAAAACTGTATGTCTGTGTAAATACATATAATGGTCGTTTCAATTCAAAATGTGTTGTATGTAATGGTTGTGCACTACCACACCATGCATAGTCCATTCTAGACCCCCCACTCTATGCCACTCCACACCCCTCCACTCATTCCGTTCTTCTCCACTCTACACCACTCTGCTCCACTCTATGCCACTCTGCTTCACTCCACAATATGCCACTCTACTCTACTCTGTCACTCTACTATTCTCTACTCTAGGCCACTCCCCTCTACACCACACATTCTCCACTACAGGAAACTTCACTTCACTCTTGGCCACTCAGACACTCTACTCCACTCTACCACTTCCCTCTAGACCACTCAGACACTCCACTCTACGACACTTTACTCCTCTATACACTATGATGCGCCACTCTATTGTACAACACTTTGCTCTACGCTCCTCCGATCTGTGCTCCTCCACTCTTACAGTGTACGCTTCTCCACTCGCACCACTCAGTGAGACTAAACTCTACTACACTCTGTTCCACTCTGTGCCCCTCCACAATATGACAGTTTACTCCATTCCAATCTGTGAAACCTCCACTCTCCATTCTACGCCACTCTACAACACTCCCCACCACTCTATTACACACCAATCAACGCCACCACCCATCCCTCCACCCCTCGCCACTCTAACCCACTCCATTCTCTGCCACTTTTCTCCACTCCACTGTTCGACACTACATGCCACTCTCGTCTACACTACTAACCTTTAGTCATGCTGGTGTACAACATGGCTAAAACGCATTTTTATAGCTAATAGCTCTTGCATAGGCAAGACCTATTGGCTTTGCCAATGCTTGTTTTATTTTTTAATGCCATTGTGCTAACCTACCTTCTCACCAACCCAGAAGAGTACAGCACGTTGCATAGAGACTAATCTTTTTTTTTTTTGGGTTAAAAACTTTTATTCAGCAATCAGATAAAAAGTACAGAGATGGGCCTACAACCACACGGGCTGGCCGCTAATTCGCAAAGCACGTACCATGCAGTAAACATTAATCTCCGTGGCCAGGCCCAAATCACAGATTAAATATTGCACAAAGCATATGACAGGACACAACAGTTTTTGTCTTAAACATTAAAATAACAAACCAAAACAAGGCGAATGTAGCAATCACGTCAGCCCAGATGACAGAGGGGAAGTACACTAATCAGGAAGATAAAGGTAAATCAATGAGACTCGGCAAGGCCGGGGGGGGGGGGGGCAGCAGGGAGGACAGGAAAATCTTAAAAAGAGAATGAAAGATTTCGGGAACGTCAGCCTAGGGAGACAGGGTAACATCGGATGTGTCAACCAAGGGAGGGTTACAAATGTCTCCACGATATGCATTCCACTGACCCCAAATTTTAGTCCACGCCCTGGGTCTGCCCCTAGCCACATAGACGGTCTTCTCTCGAAACATGGACCAGTCCATGTTATCCTCCCACACTGAAACGGCCGGAGGTCTGGATGCGCCCCAGAGTTGCGCAACGTCCCGCTTCGCGACCATGTACCCCAAGGTTGCCCATCTGGTCTGGGCCACAGAATAATCGGTGGGTTCCCACACGTTCAACAGGCATCGTCGGGCCTCAGGCCGCAGGGCAACACTGGTCACGACAGTCATCACATCAAGTACATCAATCCAGTAGGCCGCTACCAACGGGCATTCCCAAAGTATATGCATAAATGTAGCACTCATCCCACAGCTACGCTTACATAAGCCATCCGGGGAAAAACCCATTACAACCAGGCGCGGGCCAGTTACATACACGCGGTGGAGGATCTTAAGTTGCACCAAACGAAGACGGGCGGGAATGGCTACCTCCTTAGGAGAAGAGAGTGCTGACTGCCAATCCTCGTCATCTAATTCCAATCCGTCACCGACCCACAGCTCCCTAAGGCGGACCAACAGGTCGGCGCGACTATGAATCAATTTTTTATAAATAAGGGAGATAGTACTATCAGGCAGGTGTCCATCTAGTATACGATCTTCAAGGGGGGAAGACTCGGGCAGGGTCACACCAGGAGTTAGAACTGAGGCCAGGGCATGCCGGACCTGCAGATACCGAAAAAACTCTCTATCACTCAAGTCGTATTCTGCCTTAAGGGTCTGGAATGACTTCACGCTACCTTTCGCACAGACATCACCCACCTTACATATCCCAATCATATCCCAGCGGTCAAATCCCTTAGTAGACCAGAGACACCCCAAACGTTCAGAGGCATAAAGCGGCGTCGCCAGTGTCAGTCGATTCTCCCAGCCCAAACTCACATGCGCGGCGCGCCACACAGTGACTGCGATCCTGGACGGGCCCACAAGATGGCGCCCGGCCGATCTAGAATAAAGCGCTCTATTAAAGTCCCCTCCCGGCAGCTGGAGTCTATCCATCTCAAAGGCCGGATCCCGACCCGGTGAATACATCGTGTGGTTGATGGCAGACAGCTGGGCAGCCCAGTAATATCTCTTGATGTCGGGGAGCGCCATGTCCCCGTCATACCAAGGGATGGTGAGTTTCGCAAGGGCAATACGTGGACGCCCGTCCCAGATCAGTTGTCTTTGAAGACTCTCGATCTCTCGGAAATAGGTAGCGGGAACGTCGTCATAACAATTCTGAAGTGCGTAGAGGAACCGCGGCAAGGACATCATTTTAAAAAGGGCTGCCCTGCCCAGAGGAGACAGGGGCAGCTTACGCCAACGGGCCACATCTAGTCGCAATCTAAGAAGTGGGGGGAGGAGATTGCGCTCGAATCGGAGTGAGGAGTCCAGCGTAATAAAGATCCCCAAATACTGGAAGCCAGACTGGACCACCTGGATAGGAAATCTGTCCGGCAATGGGGGCAAAACACCCGAAAGAACATACACGCAGGACTTAGCCCAATTAATAACTAGGCCCGAGTTAGCTCCAAACGAGGTAAGAACATCAAATAAAACATTTAGAGATTTACGCGGGGAAGTAAGATACAAAAGAATGTCATCCGCGTAAAGTGAGACGCGGTCCTCAAAGTCCGGTGACCAACGGATCCCCTTGAGTGAAGGCTCCCATCGAAGCCATGCAGCTAACGGTTCCAGGGCGAGCTCAAAAAGGAACGGAGACAAGGGGCAACCCTGACGGGTCCCCCTACCAAGGCAGAAGGGGACAGAAACTCTACCGTTCACCACTACCTGCGCTAAGGGTTCAGCGTATAACAACTTCACCCAACCGATAAACTCAGGACCAAAACCAAATTTTTCAAGAGCAGCCCAAAGATAGGGCCACTCCACTGTGTCAAAAGCCATCGAGGCATCCAACGAGGCCAAAATGGCCGGTTCCGTCAGAAGCCCCGCCCTCGCAACAGCACCGTGGAGACGACGTAGGTTAAGAGCCGTGTTGCGATGCGGGATAAATCCGGATTGATCCGGATGAACCAAGTCACTAATGACCGTCAAGAGGCGGGTCGCCAGGAGCTTAGCCATGACCTTGGGCTCAACGTTTAACAAGGAAATGGGCCTATAAGACGAACAAAGGTCCTGCGGTTTACCGTCCTTGGGAATTACGACTATCGTAGCCAGACGCTGATCATACGGGAGAACCCCCCGTTCCCGGGACTCCAAAAACATGTCGCGAAGATAGGGCGCCACCTTATCAGGACGTAGCTTGTACAGTTCAATTGGCAACCCGTTCGGGCCCAAGGCTTTGCCCGAACGGAGTGAGCGAATGGCAGTAGCTATCTCGTCAGTAGTAAAAGGGGACTCCAACGATTTACAGTCTAACTCGGAGACACTGGGCAAAGCTATATCGCGCAACAGAAGGCGAGAGTCAGCAACATCCCGTCCAGACACAGGGGTATAAACCACACGAAAATACTCAGCAAAACATGCAACTATTCCAATCGGGTCCGTCACTCTCACACCATTCGATGATTGAATCACGGGCACCACACGATTCGCCCTCTCCTTCTTATCCAACCACGCCAATAATTTGCCCGCCTTGTCCCCCACATCATACAGACGGCCCTGTTGCTCCCGGAACATCTGTTTGGCCGCATCCGTGACCAAAGACTTATAAGCAAATTGTTTCAGACCCAGGGCATGGAGTTTATCAGATGTGACTTCCGACTCTAAGGCAGCCTCCCTTTCAGCAATCTCCCTCTCGAGGTCCACCACCTCCCGATCCCTCGCCCTCTTGGATTCAACAATAAGGGAAAGGGCCTGTCCACGAATCACTGTCTTAAAGGCCTCCCACAGGGATATCGCAGAGGAAACTGATCCCTCGTTGTCCAAAAAATAGGCGTCCAAAGACTTAGTCAAAAGGTTGCGGGTCTCGGGGGAGGTAAGGTACCATGGGTTGATAGGAGCAACCCGGCCCGCCGCCTCCACCCCCATCTCAAAACGAAGCCAGAGCGGAGAATGATTGGAAATGCCCCGGGGGAGGTGTCTAATCTCACGCACCGCCGGCGACTGGGCCGCAGGCATCAGGAAATAATCCAGTCTAGACAAACTCCCATGGGCCCCAGAGTGGAAAGTGTATTGAAGCTGAGTAGGATGCATAAGCCTCCAGCAATCTACCAAACCAAACGTGTCCAGAAACCCACCCAGCCACTGTTGGGCCGAAGGAGTGTCCCTAGGGGGGTGGCGATCGTGTAGACCGGAGAACACAGAATTAAAGTCACCTGCAATGAAGAGAGTACTATTAGGGAGGTCCAACAAAACACGGCCCAAATCGGAAAAGGTAGAAGTCTGCAGGCCGGGGGGGACATAAACAGCAAATAAAGAGAGGGTATGACCCTCATAACGACCCACGAGGACAGCATAGCGCCCCCGATCATCAAGGATCACATCATCAATAGCTAGGGGGAGGGAAGCCCGAACAAGGATACCCACCCCCCTGGAACCCGTGGTAAACCCCGAATGTGCGGCAAGGCGATAGCCCCACCTATTCATCGCACGACAAGTATTGCCCACCAAATGAGTCTCCTGCAGAAAAACAATATCTGGAGATAAACGTCGTAAACATTTCAACACCACACTCCGCTTAATACGATCCCCCAGACCATTAACATTCCACGAAACAAACCTCAACCTGCTACCCCCCATCCCACACAGCA
This sequence comes from Lissotriton helveticus, assembly GCF_964261635.1. NCBI lineage: Eukaryota > Metazoa > Chordata > Amphibia > Caudata > Salamandridae > Lissotriton > Lissotriton helveticus. The sequence continues at coordinate 1,370,393,056 of NC_136067.1, forward strand.
ACGCCGAAACCCCTCCTCCATGAGCATGACATAAAAACCATCAGTAGCAAGATAAAGTCGCCTTGAGAACATAACACACAAACATCGAACTTCCCAACCACCCACCCCCCAACAATCAAGAAAACACCCCCCACCCTGCACCCCTGCAAAATGCTAAAAAGCCACCCCAGCATGCAGTGTGCCTGTCGCCCAAGAACCCCCATTCTACAAAAAGACCCCGGAGGAGGAAAGGCTCTGGCCCACCCGCCACCCCGATCAAGACAGAGGACGAGGAAAACACACAAACAGTAGAGGCACTTAGGCATAGAATCCCGGAAGAGTGTACTCTATACGAGGGCCCAGGCGTAGACGAATTGTTCAGCTCTCCACACCACCCTCAGCACCACCCGGGTGGGCGTCGGACTCAGTCGCAGGAGGTCGGCCAGGCAGAGAGTCCAGCCAGTCGTTCACAGAATCTGGCCGATCAAAGAAAAAAGTTCGGTCATTGTACTCCACTCGCAGCCTGGTCGGAAACAGCATAGCGTAGCGTAACTCCATGTCCCGAAGACGCTTCTTGACACCACGGAAGCCCATACGCTGTTTCTGGACCTGTTGAGAAAAGTCCGGATAAAAGTTCACTGTGGCGTTCTCAAAGGCCACCGGGCCCTTCACACGTGATGCTTGCAGGATAGCGTCCCGATCCCTATAATGGAAGAGTTTCGCAACAATAGGCCTCGGCGGGGCACCTGGCTTACCCTGGCCCCCCGGAACTCGATGGGCACGCTCTACTGCGAAAAATTTACTCAGTCCAGACGGAGAGAGATAGTTTTGGATCAGGTCCTCAACCAGGAGATCAACAGAGTGAGGTTCTGGATTCTCCGGAACGCCAACCACGCGCACATTACAGCGACGTGCCCTGTTCTCAAAGTCTTCCAGGCGCCGGGTCATGAAATCGTTCACCCTACGGAGATTACCAATCTCCGTCTGTATCTCCGAGACGTCCGTCGTGAGGCTGGATGACTTGAGATCCAATGATTTCACCTTCTCATTGGTTTTCAATAGATCGGCTCGAATCAAGTTCACATCAATGGCCACGGTGTCGATTTTGTGGGCCAAGGCCTCGTATTGTTGGCCTATCGTCTCCCTCATGCCAGAAATGGCGCCCATGATGTCCTGCAAGGACGGCTCCGTTGACGCGTCCACGATGTGGTCCGCAGCACTTGGACCGGGCAGGGCGGCTCCGGGGGACCCCTTCGAGTGGGTGTAACGGTCCATAACGTTAGACTGGACCGGGCCCCCGCGCAGGGGTGTCTTGGTCTTCCGTGTCTCTCGGTCCCCTCTGCCCGCCATGTTGGAAACTGCGTCACAAAGAGATTCACCAGGCTCGATGGAATGGGCACAGGAAAATAAGGCTTCGGGATCAAAGAGCCGCCAAAAGGGTACCACCAGGATAGAGCCAATCAGATAGGAGAATAAGCCAGCCAAAGGCCCGACAGCCGTCTCGTGCCCCGGACCCAGCCCAGGCCAGACTCCCCTGCCAGATGTCTCAGTCTGAGGCAGAATCGAAACCGAAACTTAAGAGGGGGACCCACAAGTCCAATCCCCCTGCCGCTGTTGTTCAACTCCAAGACGGCCACAAAGCCTCACCCAGTCCCGGGCGTACCTCAAGGGCGGATCCCAAAAGTTTGAATCACCGTAACTCCGGCACCCCGGGTCAGAATCAAATTCCGAAAGTTCCAGGACGATCAGCCCAGCGTCCTCTACACAAATCCTCGTGAAAAGTCAGGATATGTTCAGGATATCATGCCGGGAGTGGCGGGGGTCCGGAGAGCGCTGTGCTCACGCGGCCATCTCGGATGCCCGCCAAGCTCCTCCCAGTAGAGACTAATCTTTGAGCTGAAAAAACATGTACCTGAAGAATCGTTGAAGCCCTATTTACTTGCGGGAAGAAAATATGTGTTCCTTCTCTATTAAAACACTAAAAAAGCAAAAATACATTGGCTAAGCCAGTAGGTCTGACTTGCCTGTTGTATCTTAATTAAAATATTGGAAACAAGCCTGCGGAGGTGAATAAAACTGAACACAATATGTTTGATTATATAACATTTATGAGGTAAATAGTTTAATGTGGGTTGATTCAGTGTACTTTGAAATGTGATGTAGTCCCCGCCTGGATTATAGGCGGAATTATACACCAAACGGCTAGTGGTGTGAGGTGAGAGATATAGTCCTGGGCAGAACCAAAGCCCACACTAAGTATAATTCAAAGCCTAGATAACAATAGATCCTAATGACAGTTGCTTTATCAAGTCAGATTCAAAAACAGGAAAGGACGTTATAAATAAATAAAGAGGAAAGAAGAGGATATGGTGATGTGGGCATATAGGAGCCAATGGTGAAATTCCTCACATAATTCACAGTGCAACCTGTGGTATGAGCAACCCTATAATATTTTGATGACTTCACATTCAGGTGATCAATCTATCTCTGTCCTTCTGGGTATATTCGCAAAAGACGAATTAACATCTTAAATATGTTCTTGTGTATGAACTCAAAAGAAGATTCTTTTTTTACCTCGTGAAGCTCGAGGTATAAAGTGCCCATGAAGAAACTGATATTTTGAAAATTAAAGAAATGGCCTGTATTCCTAAAATATTTTTTTATTTGTCGTAAAAAATGGTCATACATAAAGTAAAGATAGAAGTTCCATTTGCATAATAAGCTTAGAAAAGCCTAGGGTTTAACAGTGAGTCGGTGGCAATGTCTCATATACATCATTTCATGTATTGATACAGTAATACACCAGTATGCAAAAAATGAATATATCAATAGACAAATTAATGAGTTAGTGGGTAGATATCAAAATCAGAAAGTATATTAAAAAACAAAAAGCAGCAGTTAGAAAATGAATTGAAATAACATTCATAAGACTTAAGCGCGCCAGTATTCCAAACCATGTTAAGAGTTTGATAGGATCACAACTGGCATGACAAGTGTCTGGGCTTCAATCCAGTTTTAATTAGTAAAAACTATTTTAGATAATAAAAAGCTCAAACTGTTTGACAGTAATGCTGTAAAGGATACGTGAGTGCGTGTGTACAGAATGTAGGGTTCGATATTAGCCATATTTCTGGAGCCCCCGTTACTTGCTGCCAGACTGAGCTTTGTGCTGTGAGTCTCTAGAAAGCCCATGAGCCTCCTTGCATTTTTTAGGTCTCGTTTTAGCCAACGCACATGCGTTGGCTGCGAGACTTATGTAAGGGACTTTCAGAAATGCACACAAAGGTTTTTCCAGGCGGATTCCCTACAGTGCATGTGTGGTGGGCACGTGCACGTCGCTTTGGGAGGTGTGAGCCTCTCTCTGCACTTAAAAGGAATCCCTCCCTCACCCCTGCCGTTTGCACTTAAAAGGAATACTCTCCCCCACCCCCCGCCGTTTCTGGCTTTTTTACAACTGTGATTACTGATGTTGTTAACTTGGCAGAAACACTTTTCGATTCTAACTTTAGAAATACCAGCCTTTTTCACCCTCTCAGATATTGTGTGCCCCACCGTTTCTGGCTTTTTGTTACAACTGTGATTACTGATGTTGTTAACTTGACAAGAACAATTTTCGATTCTAACTTTAGAAATGCCAGCCTTTTTCACCCTCTCAGATATTGTGTGCGTCTGTTTGTGTCTCTCTCTCCTGACTGGCATTCAGACTCCGAGTGTTTTGTTTTGAGAGCATTTAAACATTGCAAATACTACACCTTAGTGTTTTGGTTTAACTAGATGGCAGTACTATAAAAGCCAAAATAATTTGAGAATGGTGCATTTCTTAAACATTTGAAAAACGCTATGCATTCTTTCAAAATAAAACTCGTAAGTCTTGGCGAGTTGCTTGCTTCAATCAAAGGAAAGACTGTCCTATAAAAATGACTCACTGTTGTCTATTCCGAATGTGGAACCTTTTAGTAGGGACAAAATACATGTTTGTATGTTACAAATAAAAAAAGTAAAATGGAAAATGGATTACATGGATGGCTTCACAAATCCTCAACCCTGCTAATACTAAATCATGATCAGAGACAGCCGCCCCTGGGGTACTCGTGGCCAACTTGGCTGTTCAGGTCAGTCACATTGGTCTGCGTGCTCACTTGACGAAGTTGTCTCCCGGAGTTGCACGCCCATCCCCTTTCTCAGAGTGTTACCAACTACAGAGAGACTCGGTGCCCTGTTGATGTATCATGTTAATTGGTCCTTTGTGCATTTTGTTATTCACAATTCGCTTTTTGCACCTCTGCGTCTAGCACTCTTGTTACCTTTCTTCTATTCGCTGGGAAAAGACACAGTGCACAGAGCAACAGTGCGTTGGATTACTCGTAAAAGGACGTTTTCTTCCTACTTGCTTTTGTACTTGGTGTGCTTTTTTATAAAAAATGGGTAATTCAAAATCCCTTTGGAAGAAAAGAGGTTGAGGCTTTAAGTAGTACTGCTCTATACCAACAGACGAGCAAAAATGTGTGTCGGGCAAATAAAATAACAGAATCTCCTGCTGGTTCAGATCTTTTAATCTGCCAAGGTCCACACAATTAACCCCTGTTCCAAAACTACTAGCAGACAATTATGCTCATGGCAGAGCAGCGAGCGGTAAAGGCAAAGTGTGAATAGAATAACTGTGCATTGTTGCTACATTATACATACGACATCTGAGTTGAGTTATAACTTTTGATAACCTTGTTACTGTTGGTTATTTTGTTAATCTTATTTCAATAACTCAAGGCTGCTAGATACACCGCGAACATTACTGACACTTGGTTATTTTCACACGAATGTCCACCCTCCCTCCATGTTGCTTGTCCATGCTGCCTCCCGCCCGCACACCCTCCCTTTGTGTTGCCTCCTGCCTAAACCGTGTTGCCTCCCTCCCTCCATCCGTGTTGCCTCCCGCCCACCCTCCCTCCGTGTTGCCTCCCGCCTACCCTCCCTCTGTGTTGCCTCCCACCTAAACTGTGTTGCCTTGCACCCTCCCTGACACCCACCCACCCTCCGTGCTGCCTCTCGCCCACCCACCCTCCGTGCTGCCTCTTAAAGACCCACCCAGCCTCCGTGCTCTCACCTACCCACCCACCCTCCGTGCTGCCTCTCACCCAGCCACCCTCCGTGTTGCCTCTTGTACACCCACCCACCCTCCGTGTTGCCTCTCACCCAATGTGTTGCCTCTCGCCCAATGTGTTGCCTCTCGCTCAATGTGTTGCCTATTGCCCACCCACCCACTCTGTTGCCTCGCGCCCACCCACCCTCTGTGTTGCCTACCACCCACCCACCCACCCTCTGTGTTACCTACCACCCACCCACCCACCCTCTGTGTTACCTACCACCCACCTACCCTCCGTGTTGCCTGCCGAACCCCCAACTACCGTCTGTGTTGCCTGCCACCCGCCCACCCATTCTCCGTGTTACCTCCCACTCTTAGTGTTGCCGACCGCCCAACCGCCCTCCTTGGGGATCACCGCTGGCCCACCCATCCTACATGTTGCCTAACCCTCTGTGTTGCCTAACCCCCCTTGTTGCCTAACCCCCGTGTTGCCTAACCCCCGTGTTGCCTAACCCCCCCATGTTGCCTTACCCCCCTGTGTTGCCTAACCCCCTGTGTTGCCTAACCCCCCGTGTTGCCTAACCCCCCGTGTTGCCTAACCCCCTGTGTTGCCTAACCCCCTGTGTTGCCTAACCCCCTGTGTTGCCTAACCCTCCGTGTTGCCTACCCACCGCCTTGCCTACCCACCGCGTTGCCATACCCACCCTCTGTGTAGCATTACACCCACCCACCCACTGTGTTGCAGCCCACCCTCGGTGTTGCAATCCGTGTTGCATCCCGCCCACCAACCTTCTGTGTTGCCTCCCTGTTGTCTAACCACCCACCCTCCATCCCTGATGCCTAGCTCTCACTGTTTTCTCCCACCCACCATCCCTCCCTGTTGCCTCCCATCCACCCTCGGTCCTTCCATGTTGCCGAAACGTGTTTCGTCCCAACCGGCCTTCCTACATCCGTGTTACCGTCGACTGCCTTCCCTCTGTATTGCATCCTGTCTACCCTCCCTCCGTGCTGCCTCCGCCCTCCTTCCAAGTTGCCTACTGACCGCCCTCCCTCACTCTGTGTTGCCTCCCACATGCCCTCCCTCCTTCTGTGGTGTATCCAGATCCATGTCCTATCTATCGCCCTCACTCTATCTATCGCCCTCACTCACTCTATCTATCTGTCGATCGCCCTCCCTCTATCTATCCATCGCCCTCCCTCTATCTATCCATCGCCCTGCCTCTATCTATCCATCGCCCTCCCTCTATCTATCTATCGCCCTGCCTCTATCTATCTATCGCCCTCCCTCCCTCTATCTATCGCCCTCTCTCTATCCATCGCCCTCCCTCCCTCTATCGCCCTCCCTCTATCTATCTATCGCCCTCCCTCTATCTATCCATCGCCCTCCCTCCCTCTATCTATCGCCCTCCCTCTATCTTTCTATCGCCCTCCCTCTATCTGTCTACCGCCCTCACTCTACCGCCCTCGCTCTACCGCCCTCACTCTACCGCCCTCACTCTACCGCCCTCACTCTACCGCCCTCACTCCCTCTATCTATTGCCATCGCTCTATCCATCGCCCTCGCTCTATCTATCTATCGCCCTCGCTCTATTTATCTATCGCCCTCCCTCTATCTATCTATCGCCCTCCCTCTATCTATTGCCCTCCCTCTTATCCATCTATCGCCCTCCCTCTATCTATCTATCGCCCTCCCTCTATCTATCTACCGCCCTCCCTCTATCTATCTACCGCCCTCACTCTACCGCCCTCACTCTACCGCCCTCACTCTACCGCCCTCACTCTACTGCCCTCACTCTACTGCCCTCACTCTACCACCCTCACTCTACCGCCCTCACTCCCTCTATCTATTGCCATCGCTCTATCCATCGCCCTCGCTCTATCTATCTATCGCCCTCCCTCTATCTATTGCCCTCCCTCTTATCTATCTATCGCCCTCCTTCTATCTATCGCCCTCCCTCTATCTATCCCCCTCCCTCTATCTATCGCCCTCCCTCTATCTATCGCCCTCCCTCTATCTATCGCCCTCCCTCTATCGCTCTCACTCTATCGCCTTCCCTCCCTCCCTCTATCGCCCTCCCTCTCTTCCACCCGCCTCCTTCTTTAACTCCCTGTTCTCTTCTCCTGTGCTAATCTGCTGCTCTCTTCCACCTCACCTCCTTCGCTAACTCCCTGTTCTCTTCTCTTCTCCTGTGCTGATCTGTTGCTCTCTTCCACCCCGCCTCCTTCTTTAACTCTGTTAACTTCTGCTGATCTGCTGCTCTCTTTCACCTCACCTCCTTCTTTAACTCCCTGTTCTCTTCTGCTGTGCTGATCTGTTCCTCTCTTCCACCCACCTCCTTCTCTAACACCCTGTTCTCTTCTCTTCTCCTGTGCTGATCTGCTGCTCTCTTCCACCCTGCCTCCTTCTCTAACTCCCTGTTCTCTTCTCTTCTCCTGTGCTGATCTGCTGCTCTCTTCCACCCCACCTCCTTCTTTAACTCCCTGTTCTCTTCTGTTGTGCTAATCTGTTCCTCTCTTCCACCCACCTCCTTCTCTAACACCCTGTTCTCTTCTCTTCTCCTGTGCTGATCAGCTGCTCTCTTTCACCCTGCCTCCTTCTGTAACTCCCTGTTCTATTCTCTTCTCCTGTGCTGATCTGCTGCTCTCTTCCAATTCGCCTCCTTCTTTCACTCCGTTTTCTTCGCCTGTGCTAACCTGCTGTTCTTTTCCACCCGCCTCTTTCTCTAACTCCCTGTTCTCTTCTCACATGCTGATCTGCTGTTCTCTTCCTCCCGCCTCATTCTCTAACTCCCTGTTCTCTTCTCCTGTGATAATCTTTCTGCTATCTTCCACTCGCCTCTTTCGCTAACTCCCTGTTCTCTTCTCCTGTGCTGATCTGCTGCTCTCTTCCACCCACCTCCTTCTCTAACTCCCTGTTCACTTCTCTTCTCCAGAGCTGATCTGCTGCTCTCTTCAACCCGCCTCCTTCTCTACCTCCCTGTTCTCTTCTCCCGTGCTGTTCTGCTGCTCTCTTCAACCCCACCTCCTTCTTTAACTCCCTGTTCTCTTCTCCTGTGCTAATCTGCTGCTCTCTTCCACCCACCACCTCCTTTAACCCCTTGCATGCTGATGACGGCCCCAGCCGTCATGCACTACAGTGCTTGTGTGCTGATGACGGCTGGGGGCCGTCATGACCGCACCCGCGCTGAAATCTTCAGCACGGGAGCGGAATCGGCCAAGCATGGAAGGGGTTAACTTCCTGTTCTCTTCTGCTGTGCTGATCTGCTGCTCTCTTCCACCCACCTCCTTCTCTAACTCCCTGTTCTCTTCTTTTCTCCCTCTGCTGATCTGCTGCTCTCTTCCACCTCGCCTCCTTTAACTCCCTGTTCTCTTCTGCTGATCTGCTGCTCTCTTCCACCTCGCCTCCTTCTCGAACTCCCTGTTCTCTTCTGCTGTGCTGATCTGCTGCTCTCTTCCACCCCACCTCCTTCTTTAACTCCCTTTTCTCTTCTCCTGTGTTGATCTGCTGCTCTCTTCCACCCCGCCTCCTTCTTTAACTCTGTTCTCTTCTCCTGTGCTGATCTGCTGCTCTCTTCCACCCGCCTCCTTCTTTAACTCCCTGTTCTCTTTTGCTGTGCTGCTCTCTTCCACCCACCTCCTTTTCTAATTTCCTGTTCTCTTCTATTCTCCTGTACTGATCTGCTGCTCTCTTCCACCGCCTCCTTCTCTAGCTCCCTGTTCTCTTCTCTTCTCCTGTGCCGATCTGCTGTTCTCTTCCACCCGCCTCCTTCTTTAACTCCCTGTTCTCTTCTCTTCTCCTGTTCTGATCTGCTGCTCTCTTCCACCCCACCTCCTTCTTTAACTCCCTATTCTCTTCTCTTCTCCTGTGCTGATCTGCTGCTCTCTTCCACCCGCCTCCTTCTTCAACTCCCTGTTCTCTTCTCCCGTGCTGATCTGCTGTTCCCTTCCACCGCCTCCTTCTCTAACTCCCTGTTCTCTTCTGCTGTGCTGATCTGCTGCTCTCTTCCACATACATCCTTCTGTAACCGCACACACATACATACAACCACGCACACACACATACAACCACACACATACAACCACACACACAAAACCACACACACAAAACCACACACACACAACCACACACACACAACCACACACATACAACCACACACATACAACCACACACATACAACCACACACATACAACCACACACATACAACCACACACACACAACCACACACACAACCACACACACAACCACCACACACACTCACAACCACACACACTCAACCACACACTCAACCACACACTCAACCACACACTCAACCACACACACACACACACACACACTCAACCACACACACAACCACAACAATACACCCAAACACACACACACACAACCACACCCAACCACACACCCAACCACACACACAACCACACACCCAACCACACACCCAACCACACACACAACCACACACACATCCACACACACAACCACACCCAAATACAACTACACACATACAACCACACACACAACCACACACACACAACCAACCACACACATCTATCTATCGCCCTCACACTATCTATCGCCCTCACTCTATCTATCGCCCTCACTCTATCTATCGCCCTCACTCTATCTATCGCCCTCACTCTTTCTATCTATCGCCCTCACTCTTTCTATCTATCGCCCTCACTCTAGCTATCTATCGCCCTCACTCTAGCTATCTATCGCCCTCACTCTTTCTATCTATCGCCCTCACTCTAGCTATCTATCGCCCTCACTCTAGCTATCTATCGCCCTCACTCTAGCTATCTATCGCCCTCACTCTAGCTATCTATCGCCCTCACTCTAGCTATCTATCGCCCTCACTCTAGCTATCTATCGCCCTCACTCTAGCTATCTATCGCCCTCACTCTAGCTATCTATCGCCCTCACTCTAGCTATCTATCGCCCTCACTCTAGCTATCTATCGCCCTCACTCTAGCTATTTATCGCCCTCACTCTAGCTATCTATCGCCCTCACTCTAGCTATCTATCGCCCTCACTCTAGCTATCTATCGCCCTCACTCTAGCTATCTATCGCCCTCACTCTAGCTATCTATCGCCCTCACTCTAGCTATCTATCGCCCTCACTCTAGCTATCTATCGCCCTCACTCTATCTATGGCACCACCACAGCATCACTCAGGGGCACCACAACATCACTATGCGCTACCACTGCATCACTGAACGCCACAGCATCACTCGTCGCCACCACAACATCACTCAACGACACCACAGTATCAATCTGTGCAACCATTCAACAACAACTGGTTCAAATATGTTCTCGCAATGTTTCAAGCTTTATTACAAATGTCACAAAAAGATGTTAATATTTCACTTCTGTTCTTGGATTTTCGTCACAATAAAATACACTGAACATAATCTTCACAAAAGTTATTTACAAAAGTTTCAGCTATTGCCATTATAAATTACAATAACTTTTATTTAAGTATTAATTATTTAAAAAAAATTAAAAGCCATTGTTATTTGTAATATCAATACATTTAAGTCACGTAAATACAAAACATGTTGTATTACAAATGCTATAGGTGTCACATTTGCAAAAGACAAAAGTATTGGCATTGTAAATGACAAAGCTATTAATTTCGCTATTTTCAAAACCAACACATAAATAAAAAATGTGTCATTTACAAGACCAATAGCTCAAACTTTCCTAATGCAAGACCTATTGCATTGCAAATGCTTGTCTTTTATCAAGAGTGACCGGAGCATCAGAAACAGCGGGATCAGTGCTTTTCTGGCGTTGTACTGCTCCCCAGTACTGGCAGTTGTCTCGTGGTGTGTGGTGGGAGACGAGTAGAGCATCAAGTAGGCCTTGTATGCTCCAGGGTTTCAAAGATGAAGACCGGGGGCTACATAGTGTTAGGTGTGTAGTTTTCTTCTTGTGATTCTTTTGACAGCTTCTCTTAACTCATTTTTGCCTTTCATGTGGGATATTTCTCTGCCCCCTCCTTTAGAAGGGGTCCCCGTTAGTGTGCACCCAACTACTAGTTTTTTGCAAGCCACCCTCCTTGTGCACAAATGTTTTTCACAGGTGGTGATTGCAAATCATAGGTGGTACAGAGTGTATAGCGTGGTTTTGGGTGAGCTTGATTGGTGGGGGGAGTATAGAGTGTGATTGGCAAGGAATGCGGAATGTGTTTAGTGGGGAGCGGGCAGTGTGGCTTGTGTAGCAATGGACGAAACCTTAACGTTTAACTCACAGTATTAATTGGAAGAGGAAAGTGGCATCCTTTTGGATGTCACTGGTTTAGCATGGCACAAAATGGGGGTGACAACACCTTTCTAGGCGGTGGAAGTGTATTGCCTGCATTCCTGTGGCTGTAGGGTGGGAACCCAGACACTGAAGTGAGGAACTTGTAGGACGGGCCCCCTGAAGATGTTTTGACCAAGGAATGATGATTCGTTTTTCCTGAGTACTGCCATTTGATGAATGGTAGAGGTGAGGGTAGAACTGTGGTTTTTTGTTGAAGGTGATGATGTTTCTAGGCCAGGCAACCCCTCATAACTCATTGTGCTTGTGCTGTGGGTGCTTCTGCCTGAAGACAGCTTCAGTGTTCCCTGTTGTGAGAAGCATCTCTCTACACATGATTTGGATCAGGTTGAAAGACAAATCCTTGTCACCAACATCTTCTTGTTTGTGCTGAGAGAATTTGATACACAAGACAAGCAACTTCAAGGCTGTTTACTGTGATGATCCCTGCCTTTTTCAGCTAAATGATTCAGCATCGGCAATCTTTTTTGCAGGTTTGCCCATAATTGGTTAAGGTAAAACAATATTTTCTGAAGTTCCGATGCTTCAAAGAATTGTCCTTTTGGCCAACACATATGTGATTCACTCCGTTACTGACCGATCACACTGAAATTTGTTAAGTGGAGGTCACAAGAATGTAATATTCTCTTCTGTGTCTATAGGGATAACTCATGAACCTCTGTGCACGAGTTAGGTAGAGCATTGTTATATACAATCCCACCAGCCCATGGTGGCCCACGTCGACAAACGCCAACATGCAGATGACCGTCTGTGCACCATGTCTCCTAACGGCCTTAGGAGGCTAACTAGTGAGCAAACGATGCGCTGTACAATAACCCGGTTCTATAACCGTACATAGAATGCTTGATGCCACGCTCACTGTAGTATTTATTATTGTGGAATAACTGCAAAAGCTTAGGCTGCAATACAATAAATTGTATACATGTAAATACTTTTCAGGCTTTAAAGTTAATAGTTGTTATTTTATTTTTTTCACAGAATTGGGAGCGTCTATGCCAAAAGTGTTGATGCCTGCTTTAACGTGAGCAGCTAATTCCTGGAATGCTGGATGTAGGCCAAATAACCTAGCTAACAAGCCTGCAGTTCATGTTGTTCTTAATATACAAATTTAGATACGCTGACTTCAGAACATGTTCTGTAGCTTAACAGTGGATGCCCATTATTTCCAGAGCAAAATGCAAACTGTTGATACAGAAATCATGTCCCCTCGTGGCACCCGGGACTGACTGTCCAAAGAGCACCCACTTTTCAAAGTTGAAGGAAGTTTCAAGTAGTGCCTTGCAGAGATTCAACTCCACAAATGTTTTCTGCGGGCCAAGATGTAAAGTGATTGCCAAGAATACTGGTAGGCTGCTTGGTGGAAGGAATTTGTGTTGGATGAAAAGAGAATTGCTGGCAGTCATGGCCACCTTTTTAGCTTGGGGTGTTCGAGCGAGATATGAGGAGAAAATGTTGTTGGAGTCCAGCCAAGGTGTGGTCATCATGGAATTGTGATCAGCTGCAAAGAGGGACATTCAAAGATGGGGAGGCCAGTTTGAGCCTTGGACTGACAGGTGTCCTGCTCTGTGCTGGGCCAGAGTTGTCATGAACTCCATTCACAGCTGATCTTTGTACTCTCTCTCTTGTTGCAGACATACCACTAGCTTTTTTACGATCGAGAGAAAATACAATTTCGTTTTATTTAATCTGTTCCTCTGGCTTAAACATCACGAATCGGCCCTGTGATTGCCACTGATGAAGAAAAAAAGGCTATATCAAAATAAAGTCTCCACTTTTACACCATTGAAGAAAACGGGAACATAAGAAAAAAATGGTTTCATATCACAAATTCCTCTCTTTCTGAAAAATGTGCACTTTTCCCCATCCAATTTCACCCACCTCTCCTGGCTCCTGTTTTAGTCATCACGGTATTTCTAGATGGCTTGTAGCTTGGTTTGGGGTGTGCTAATTTGGCCTTTGCATATCTTTCTAGAGCAGGCTGGCAAGTTACTATTTTGCATAGTGTAGCAGGCATTTTAGTATCTCAAATGAGATTAGGAGGTGACAAAAAATACGTGTCTTGGGTGTAGCGTTCTAAAAACGGACCGTACTGAAGCTAATTTCCATGCACTGATAAAGTAGGGAAACGGCCACGTTATTTAGGAAAGCAAAAAAAAATAGCCAAAAATATAAATTGCAATAGACCAGTCTACCAATTTCTGAAGTCGGTAGCTCTCCAGGCTGCTGTGTATGACAGAGAGAGCCAAGATTGCAGTCCGAGTCTTGCACAAGCAAGCCTGGCCTGAAATTGCGTTTCTGAAAAGGGCTGAGACTGTAAGGTGTATTCCTTTGGCCCACTTGTTCTATTCCTTATGCACTCTTAACCTGTTTAATAGCAGAATGTCAGTGACGTGGATGGGAAAAGCATTCTTGTTGTACCCCTGCCCTATTCCACATCTGCCCCAAAACACTGACACCAGTGTAGAACACTGTGTTGAAAAGCCTTAAATTACTTAAAGCCCAGATTAAGACCTCACTCTGCAGATCGTCATCTTGTAGTGCAGCCTGTCTGCAGACAACATAGTGATGGCTGAACGAGGTCTATGCAGTTGTAGATGATGAACATATTTCAGATGGATGCAGAAACCCCACTCCTGACCTGAAGGTTTTTGATTTTTTACAAAAAAAATAACATTTACCGAGCTGACTGCAATCTTCATTTTTCATGTTTTTTCCCAATTATGCATTTGGTGGATGGGTACAAACAAAGTGACCTCGGATCTATTCAAATAGCGTTTTAAAGGTTCCTCTGCAACTTCACCTTCCTGCACCAATCCACTTCCTGCCCCACCCCAAATGTAACACAATATAGAAAGTGAGGGCAGGACAAGGACGTTTAAAAGCATGCATGCAGCAGTGGAACATGGGCCTGTCCTTTGCAGTGATTCAAACATCCTGTGCCTGTCATGGAAAGGCAGAGTTCCCAAAAGCGAGAAGGAGAAGCCGGTGTGCAGGAGACGGTATTATGAGGAAGGGTGGCTGGCCACAGGGAATGGAAGAGGAGTTGTTGGTGTTACCTTCACCTCCAGCCACTGCAAGAGAGATCGAAATACTCCTCAGAGGACCAACTTTAATCTGAGAGGCCACAACAGCGAGGTAAGCGGGTCATCTGTCATTAACCTCTTAAGTATACTGGAGTGATGCTTAATTTCTGTTGTATGTATTCTTTCATAACAGTAGGGGCTATTTGTATTCATCCTTGCTTGAAGCAGTTCTGTCCTTGGTGCGGAAATGATTTTTCTTCATTGTCCCCGTTTACATTGCTTCTTGCTGTTTATCTCTGGTGACGACCCATATTGGGTCTATATGGAAATTCTGATTTGTCTATGGTTTTTTTGGAGAGTCCGTGTATGATTCAAATGTTATGATGGGTAATTAGATAATGTATTATGCAGATTCTCGCCTTTCAAAGCTATGATTTACCTGTATGCTAGAAGAATTATTTAGGCACTTGGTGGCGCTAATCTGCATGTGCTAATTTACTGACAAAAATATTTTGATTATCTGCACACTCAGATCACTGTTGCAGAGTTTTTTTTATATAGCGCGAACTAGACCCGAACCGAATCAGGCTTTACATATTTTCCAGTTACGTTACATCAGGACACACTTTCATTTTAGGCATTAAGTGATTTGCCCAGAATCACAGGAGGTTTTGGCGTCGTTACCGAGACTCGAACCCAGATCCCCAGGTCCGAGGTCGAGCGCCCTAGCCGTTAGACCAACTCCTCTCCCATGTTGACATGTACCAAATATTTTATGGCCATGACAGCACTAATGCACGTTATGATTTATGGAAACATAGCATACCAAAACTGAAAGACATAGGGCCACGAACAGATGTATAAACTTTAGGGGAATGGGCAACACATACCAGAGAAATCCCAATACGTTTGAAAAACCTTGTGGCCTTGGAAACGAACAGTGATGATCAGCGTCATTGCCGAGACTCGAACCCAGGTCTCCAGATTCGAGGTCGACCGCCCTAGCCGTTAGGCCAAATTTGTTTTTTTAGGTCTCGCCTGTCGATGCGCATGCGCATCGAGCAAGCGAGACTATAGGGGCTCATCTACACTTTATCTAACTTGCAAGGAATCGTGGCGATTCCTTGCAGTGCCCGTGACTTTTAAGCTCAATGCGCATGTGCATTGAGCTTAAAAGCGCGTGCACAGCCGCCCGCATTCCTCCGACACCTTTGAAGTGAAGCTTAGCTTCACTTCAAAGGCCCGGTTCTTCACACCCACATGCCGCTCTGCCCTGCTCCGCCCCCTCCCCTGAGTCATCCTGCCTGCCCCTTCCCGCCGTGTCGCATTTCTCCTCCCCCCTCCCCCCTCCCCTCTCTTCCCTCCGTCTTGTTAAATCCATTTCTCCATTCCACTAACATTCTTTCCAGACACTTCTCTTCACAACCGCCCAACTTCAACGCCCGTCTCCTCACTCTATTCTTTTTACAACCAGTTCACTCCCCGTTTCTCCACTACCTCTTTGCTGCTCTCCCTCTCACTTATCTTCGTTTCTCTTCTCTCTCCCTCCTCTTGTGGGTGACTACCTCCCTCACGGGTCCCCCTCTGACCCATTAACGGCTCTTTCCTCCCTGCACTGCCCCCTCACCGTCTCGCATCCTTTCACGGCCTCCCTTCACTATCATTATCCCTCCTGTTTAATGGCCCCGTCTGCACTGGCCTCTCGCTGCTGTCTCCAACTCTCAGTCCACTCCACTCCTTCCTTCCTTCATTCGTAGCGCTCACTTATTCACCCTTTACATCCGCAGCCTTGGCTCTCTCGCGTCCCGCCCTTATGTCTGCCTCCCCTTCCGCCTCTCCGCCCCCTGCCTTGGCTCTCTCCCCTTCCGCCCTCTCCAGGCTCACTCCACCCCTCCTTTATCTCTTCCCGCTCCCTTCCTTCCTTGGACGTCCTCCAGGAATGTTCAGGTTACTGCCTCAGCGTCTTTCACAGCAGCCTCCCCGTCCAGGGATGGCGAAAAGAGCCATGAAACCATCCAGTTTGAACACTGCCAGGGCCCTGTAATGCAGGACGTGCCCTGGCCTGAAGCATCAACTGCAGGAGTCTATTTGCCACCAGGGCCTCCTGCTCCAGCGCAGACTTTCATCCTTGCGAGGTCGAGGAAGAGATGACCTCTACATTCGGTAACCAGAAACACGTGCTTCATGTAGTGCGAGCAAAACGTCATGCGTCGAGCCCTTATTTTGTAAATGTGTTCCTGTTAATTAAGAATGCAGAGTTTCAGGTGCCTTCTGGTGATCAAGAATCTGTCATGCGCTGAACTTAAGACAAGTCTGCAAGAGAGAATCTGTAATCGGAAAACATCACAGAAAATTCAGGGGACTTTCAAATACACCCAAAGTGACTTTCCCACAGCGGCAATCTCCACAACAAGCATCGTTTTTTTTTTAGCCCAGTGCTCAACCTAACCACTGCTTGAACGCTTTTCTGACCCCCTTCTGATTTGCTTTAGCCCCAGCACTGACTAACCCTGGCCATACCCTAACGCTTGCCTACCTCTGCCATTCATTCTCTTGTTACTCCTCTGGTCACGGGACGCTTCTGTAGGCAAGAAGCAGTTCGCTGGCTAAAGGACAACACGCCTTCTCGCCAGTGCCTGCTACTTGAAAGACATGTACATATGTGCAATTGGTTAATCAGTAAATCTAAAGTCTACCTGGGAGATGCAGTATTGCTTCCATTGTTGGACTCATTTGAAGCTTCATGGTGGCAAGATTTATTATTTTTGAGCGCTAATGTAAGCCTGTTACCAGCTGAGTTCTGGGCTACATTCTTCTGAATGCACACCAAGGGACAGGCTGAGTCAGCTGGTCTCAGCCCCCCCCCCCCCCCACCCCCCACACTGAAACCTCAGGCCCTTTCCCCACTCTCCCCAATTAGCCCCCCACAATGCCGAAAGCTTGTTTTTCGTGGGTGGCAAAAATGCAGCTCGTCCCCTGCTGCTTTGACTGTTGTCACACAGCTCTTCTCTCTTAGCACAGCGGCTCCTTAACTCAGTTCCTTGGCTGCTCCACCTTTACAGACACCCACCCTGCCTGCCATTGTACCTCTCTGCAAAGCACGAGCGCTGTCAAAGGCAGTAGGGTCTGGATTGTATGTATCGTTGACATTACAAATGCTATAGGTGTCACATTTGAAAAAGTATAAAGTATTGCCATTATAAATGACAAAGCTATTACTTTTGCAAGTTTCAAGACCCACACATTAAAAGAAATTTGTCAATTACAAAACCAATAGCTACAACTTTTCTATTGCGAGACCTATTGCATTTCCAATGCTTGTTATTCTCTTCTTGCATGTGCTCTTCTCTATATCATCATACCATGTGTGTCTGTGCAGCGTAATAAGCAGTTTCAGTTTTTTTTATTGTACTTGTGCCTGCTTTTTTCCAGGGGTAAGGATTGTGGTTGGTCACTCGTTGTGGCTGCAGTTTCTAAATGTCCTTTAGCCAAGTGTCTAGCCGGGAATGCAGTAGTATCATATTTTCAGAAGTGAATATCTCTCCAGGTTACCTCTCGAACCTATGGTTTGCAATGAGGGCACTGTTCAGAAGAAGGCTGGTTAGCCACCTCAGATAATACTTTGCATATATTCTTTATATATGCACAGATTTGGTAAGGTAAAGAAGCCTACTTGGTCTGCATAGGCGATCTCATTAATTGTAGGTTACTGTAACATTTATATAAAACGTCATACCTCTAATGAAACCGTGAAGATCTCAGATTTTCATCCGCTTCCTTCCTGGGACTTTTTCGGAGTGTTTGGTTGATTGTCGGAAGCTCTGGCTTTTAGTTAGTTTTAATAGTTTTTTATTAATTAAAATTGTTTAAATAAAAAAAAAAAAACTTCCAACAACATTTTAGGGGATGTGGTGGGGAAAGGTCAGCCTTCCTCTGGTTCAGTATTTCCTTCTACAAACCTTGTTACCTGGAAATGTAGTTCATTGGTTCAGTTGAAGTGCACACGGACCATACCTCCCAGAACACAATGGTTCGTACCCGAAAGCTTGGGACCGGAAAACGATGTCCCTGCTGATGTGACGTCTCCAGAGAGTCACTTTATGTCCTGGACCTAATCCCCATTCTTTTCCAATGCGTTAGCACTCTCATAACTTTCAGGTCGGGCATAAAACTCACCTGACCAGACATTTCCTTCTTTTCTCCACTTTCACCTCCTGCGTGTCGTTGGGGTACCATACTTGCCACTATATTCACCTCTGCTTCCCTTGATCAAAATATGTGTTGCATGTAATTTCCCTGTGTCTTTGATCGGCTACCTTCAGCCCTCCTCCCTCCTTGCTCCGGTAACTGCCACCCCCGCCCACTCCCAACCCTGCTCCGTGGAGTCAGCTGCCTTGTAATTTCTGTGATTGGTTTTTTACTTGCCCCGCCATTTTGGGTTAATTGCCATCAGGTCCCGTGACTCGGGTCCTCCATCTTGGCGGCCTCAATCCGATTCATCATGCCTCTGGACTACACCCGATGTCGCCTGATTGTCCTCTATCCTGAGATGACCCCCCGCCCCCTTTTGGGTTTCATACTCCCAGTGGTAGAAGTAGGCGGGATCGGAAGGGCATGGCGTGCCCCCACTTTGAAAAATTATTTCAGTCCGTTCCCCTACTTCTTTCTTTCAAAAAATCATCCAGGGACAGCAAAAATAGTCCTACTTAATAACGATAACTTTTTCATTCAGCTTCCAGGGGCTGCTCGCTCTTCCCTGTTGAACTCCAGAGGCTGCAGCAGCCCCTCCCTGAGCTCTCACAGACTGAGGACAGGCCCATTGTCATTCCGATTGAGGCCGATTAACCCCTTTCGAATGACAATGCGCCCGCCATCTGCCTTTGACGATGGTGTGCCGATCTTGTTTGGATCTGGAGCTTGAGGGATGGTGTTCTGCGAGACAAATCCCCCTCCGTTGAGTGTCCTGGTGTGAAGACCTTTTCCCTTTTAGGATACTGTGTCATCAGTGAATTAAATCGATCGTTTTTCAGGATATAATATGTCTTCTGTAAAAACCTCTAGTCCAGATCCTCCAAATATACTACAGTTTACAAAGTGCCCTTATTGTCTGATTGTTCAAGCTTACAAAAAAGACCTCTAACACGATGCACGCTAGGTGTTAACGCAGTCCGGTGGTAGACGCACACGCAGGGAATTTGTGGTACAACGCGTTTTCCTGTTTGCAATAAGGTCAGAGTTAGTAATGACAGAAGAGCTTTCCCCAAACAGAGTACTCTGGGGAACTTGCCCCCTTGTGTAATTTGCCCATGTTGTACACAGAGTGAACAGGGAAGGAACAGTGACGGGACAGAAGAGGCGACAGAAAAGGAGAGGTAATGGGGCAGGAGAGGTGACAGGGCAGGAGAAGTGACGGGGCAGGAGAAGTGACGGGGCAGGAGAAGTGACGGGGCAGGAGAAGTGACGGGGCAGGAGAAGTGACGGGGCAGGAGAAGTGACGGGGCAGGAGAAGTGACGGGGCAGGAGAAGTGACGGGGCAGGAGAAGTGACGGGGCAGGAGAAGTGACGGGGCAGGAGAAGTGACGGGGCAGGAGCAGTGACGGGGCAGGAGCAGTGACGGCACAGGAGTAGTGATGGGACAGGAGAGGCCACAGGAAAGGAGAGGTGACGGGGCAGGAGTAGTGATGGGGCAGGAGCGGTGATTAGGAGTGAGCAGGAGTGGTCACTGGGCAGGAGCAGTGAACAGAAGTGATGGGGCAGGAGCGGTGATGGGGCAGGAGCGGTGAACGGGGCAGGAGCGGTGAACGGGGCAGGAGCGGTGATGGGGCAGGAGCGGTGAACGGGGCAGGAGCGGTGAACGGGGCAGGAGCGGTGAACGGGGCAGGAGCGGTGAACGGGGCAGGAGCGGTGAACGGGGCAGGAGCGGTGAACGGGGCAGGAGCGGTGAACGGGGCAGGAAAAGTGACGGGGTAGGAGCAGTGATGGGGCAGGAGCAGTGACTGGGCAGGAGAGGCAACAGGAAAGGAGAGGTGACCGGGCAGGAGTGGTGACCGGGCGGGAGTGGTGACCGGGCGGGAGTGGTGACCGGGCGGGAGTGGTGACCGGGCGGGAGTGGTGACCGGGCGGGAGTGGTGACCGGGCGGGAGTGGTGACCGGGCGGGAGTGGTGACCGGGCGGGAGTGGTGACCGGGCAGGAGAGGTGACCGGGCAGGAGAGGCGACGGGGCAGGAGAGGCGACGGGGCAGGAGCAGTGACGGGGCAGGAGCAGTGACGGGGCAGGAGAGGCGACAGGGCAGGAAAAGCGACAGGGCAGGAGAGGCGACGAGGCAGGAGAGGTGACGGGGCAGGAGAAGTGACGGGGCAGGAGAAGTGACGGGGCAGGAGAAGTGACGGGGCAGGAGAAGTGACGGGGCAGGAGCAGTGAACGGGGCAGGAGCAGTGAACGGGGCAGGAGCAGTGAACGAGGCAGGAACAGTGAACGGATAGGAGAGGCGACAGGGCAGGAGAGGCGACAGGGCAGGAGAGGCGACAGGGCAGGAGAGGCGACAGGGCTGGAGAGGCGACTGGGCAGAAGCAGTGATTAGGCATGAGCAGGTGCAGTCCCAGGGCAGGAGCGGTGAACAGGGCAGGAGCGGTGAACAGGGCAGGAGAAGTGACGGGGCAGGAGAAGGGAGGGGGTAGAGAAATTGACGAGGCTCGTTGATCGTGCATGTGCAGGAGTACTGACTGGACAGGAGTATTGACTGGACAGCAGTACTGACGGGGAAGGAGCAGTGATGGGGCAGGAGCAGTGACGGGGCAGGAGCAGTGACGGGGCAGGAGCAGTGACGGGGCAGGAGAAGTGACGGGGCAGGAGAAGTGACGGGGCAGGAGAAGTGACGGGGCAGGAGAAGTGACGGGGCAGGAGAAGTGACGGGGCAGGAGAAGATAACGAGCAGGAGCAGATAACGGGCAGGAGCAGATAACGGGCAGGAGCAGTGAACGGGCAGGAGCAGTGAACGGGCAGGAGCAGTGAACGGGCAGAAGCAGTCAACGGGAAGCAGCAGTGACGGGGCAGGGGAAATGACAGGGAAGGAGCGGTGATTGGGAAGGAGAAGTGACCGGGCAGGAGAAGTGACTTGTACTTATGTTCCTTGCCTATTTATTCATATACTATGGCATGACATCCACTGATGTGTCAGCAAAGCATACCTGTTGCCCTGAATTTTTGTCCCGAATTTTGACCTCCTGTCCTGAATTTTGTTGTGAATTTTGACCCCTTGTCCTGAACTTTTACACTCCCCATTCTGAATTTGCGCCCATGCCAGTTGGCCCCCCTACTCTGCAGTGCCCACAACCTCCTCCCCAATCCCTTCTATCTAGGGGCCTGCAAAGCAACACTGAAAGGGCCATCAGACAACTGTGAATTAACTGGTGACACAACAGAGCAGAGCAGACTGTTGACAATGCAATATCGGCCCTTGAATAACAGTGGATTCCAGAACAAGGAGTGTAAAATCCTCTGTGTAGAGGACGCTGTGGTGCAGGGAGGCACACAAACTAGTTTATTTTAACAAACTGACTACTCTGAACGGGCTACCTGGGCATTCCTAAACTGGAAACACAGTGATCCATGACGTTTATATCTAATAAGCATACATATCTGCAGTATTGCATTGAAAAAGGTAACAATGCCGGACTGGCCGTTCCAGGCATCAGGCGTTTCCCAGGGCGACTGGAATGGTAGGGGGCCAGTTTAGTTTGGGGGAGCCGGTTTTGTACAAGTGCAGGAGTTTTAAAAACACTGCAAAGTTCTTTGTATATTCAGCAGGTTTCGGTCAACAATACAAGTGCCAAGATAACTTTGGTGATCAATGTACCTGCTGGAGAGAGATGGGAGCATGTTTTGTCTAGTGGCTGTTTTACTCTCCTACGGTAGCGCAGAAGTGTAATATGCCTGCTGGAAAGAACGTGTACCATGGATATCAAAGAGCACTATTTTATGTGCATAGTTCAGTGGGTACTGCTTTGTGTCCACTTCCCGAATGAAAGGACAGTTGAATACATATGGCCTGGCAGTTCGGGCTGGACTGGTCCCATTGGGCGCAGGATCAAGACTGATTTGCATATGGCTGGGTCCAAACTGGAATGGCATGGTGAGCAAAAAAACGATGGATTTAGGCCCAGATCTCTGAACTGGGGTGAATGTATGACATTGTTCTGCATTCTGTCCATGAGTTGTTCTTTTTGCTATATTATTAACTAGCAGCCCGTCCCGACGTTGTCTGGAAGCAACAGGCTTCCGCGACGCCCGCCCGCCCCGATATTGTCCAGCAGCCCGGCCCCCGCCCGGCCCGTCCCCCGCCTGTCCCGTCCCCCGCCTGTCCCGACCCCCGCCTGCCCTGACATGGGTCCCCTTACCTCAGCCGCCACTCCTCCCGCCTGTCCGCTGCTGATATACTGCTCTAAATATGTCTGTTCTTCTTTGCAGAGGTGTACAGCTGACCAATCCGTTCTACAGAGTGTACATTGGCTGGGAAAGCTTACATCATAGCTAATGTTTTTGGCCTAGAGGTGTGTTAATGATTGCTGTTTCACCATAAAAACACGGGATCATTCTCTTTTCTCCTGCAGCCCGGGCCCCCGCCCAGCCCGTCCCCCGCCTGCCCCGACATGGGTCCCCTTACCTCAGCCGCCGCTCCTCCCGCCTGTCCGCTGGTCGCAGCGCCGCTGGCCTGTCCGCTGCTCCTCACGTCAGCGCTCCTCCCATGTTTTTGGCCTAGAGGTGTGTTAATGATTGCTGTTTCACCATAAAAACACGGGATCATTCTCTTTTCTCCTGCAGCCCGGGCCCCCGCCCAGCCCGTCCCCCGCCTGCCCCGACATGGGTCCCCTTACCTCAGCCGCCGCTCCTCCCGCCTGTCCGCTGGTCGCACCGCCGCTGGCCTGTCCGCTGCTCCTCACGTCAGCGCTCCTCCCCCACGCCATGTCCGCCGCGCCTCGTCGCGCTCCTGGACGCCGCTCCTTCCCGCGCTCCTGACGTGTGCTACTTCGGAGGGACTACTTTTTTTTTACTGTAAAATTTTTAAATAACTTTTTTTTGTAATTTATATAGCCTATAACCATCTACACCCCCTGACGATTCCAACGGTGTATCGGGTGTATGGATTGGCGCTGTGGTTCCCGAGTTTACCCGCCTCAAAGGCTGAAATTTCTTCCTTTATAATAGTAGTATAGATGAGCAGCTAGCTGGCTGACATGAATATGAAGGAGCCTTTGTGGGTTTCCGTGAGTCTAGATTTTTCTGACAGTCCCTTTCTCTTCTGAGCCCTGCTTAACACATGTGTACTGGAGGAGCCCTGTATTCATGTCCTCAATGTTTGAGACAAAAAATACTCATGGATTTCTGAACAATGAGAGTAAAAGCATCAAGGGAACATGTTGTTCCTGCTTATAATTCACATGCTTTACATAAACCTGTATTCCCTTTGAGTGTTTGCTTTTTCCTGAATTACACCTCAAACATGTTTATCCATTGTTTGAATTAAATAACGTTATAAGCTGTAACTGGTCAGTGAAATGCTAAACATACTAAAAATGGTATGTTTTGCTATTTCTAGCCACACCCCTGACTCCGCCCACTGATCCAATCTTTGGTTATTCCCGCCCCCTGATTCTCCACCCACAGTTCCCCTACTTTTTTTTCCCCACTTTGACCACTGCATACTCCCCTCTCATCTTGCAACGCAACACCGTATGTTATGATTGCCAAATTTCTAGCCGGTTTGTTTGTATCTCACACTGACGTTTGGTTCCCATGAAGCTCTTTTCCCGTTGCTGGTCCTTACCTGCCCCTTTCTTCTTCCCACCCCTTTTACCTTTCCCCTTCTTCCTTCTATTCCCCATATGTCGTATTTATATGGTATTCTCTGCTATAGTACCTCTTGTTACTGTGTAACTCTGTTTTTTTTCTCCTATCTGAAACCAGGCTCCTGTAATCTGATGTTCATTTTGTAACTCGCTAATTCCTCATGTAAAGCGCTCTGATACCTCCGGGTCTAGCCAGCGCTATATAAAACTCAGCAAATAAATAAATATAGTGGCTCGCGCTCTCCTCGCTTATTGCCAACACATTCCATGTACATCATCCCATAGTGGCAGAGAGCTTACTCTTTGTGCCTAAAGAGCATGTTGTGCGTTTTCTAGCGTCTGCTGGTTTTCTATATGGCGACAGGCTTGTGTTTTTCGTGTTTGTCTGCAGCTTTATCGAAACGTCTAGTTCTTTGTCTGGAGGCTTCCCTCTTAACACATTTACCCCTTCACAGAAAGTAAGGCTTCAGCAGTCCATTTCTCCCTGACGTAGGCTAATGCCCTCTCCCCTCCTACCTCCCCTTACCCCCCCCCCCCCCCCCCCCCCCCGACCATGGTTGCAAGGCTCAGGCATGATGCTGTCAGAGGTCATTGGTTGCTCTCCCAAGGACAAGTGGCCATAAATTTCTGCTTGGTCCAGAACAATTCCACTAAACTTGACGGGCAATTACTTTGTGCTCTGTGTTCAATTATAATGTGAAGTGTTTATGGTTTTTAATGGCGGAAGCACATTCATCTCCAACTCTGCGCTGCTTGAGGGCCCCTCAAAGCCATCTTTGCAGAGAAGGCTGGCCTGAAGATTGCTCCCTGGTGATCTGCATTCCTTGTCTACTCCCATTTATTACATTAAAAAATACATGTGGGGGAGGAATGGTGTGTAGTTGCCGAAGCGCAATGTTAAGTGCATTAGAAGTATACATTGTACATGCGTCACTGCTGGGTTGTGGAGGTCAACTGGGGATAGTGGAGCTCAGATGAATTTGGTCTCCATGGCTCCATATCCATCTCCTGGATTTGAAGGCATTCCTGACGTCTCGAAAAGCGAGGCTGGTTACAGGTTCTCACAGACAGCATTGTTGCCGTGTGCTACTGCAACAAGCAGAGCAGAGTGGGGCCCGTGGTCCAGTGCCTAGAAGCTCTGCCCCTCTGGAGTTGGTTGGCACTTCTGGCCATTTCCCCGATTATGAACCACCTGGCAAGATCCTTGAATGCCAGAGCCGATGAGCTCAGCTAGTGGTGTCTGGTAGATCTTGAATGGTGTCTATACCCCAAGTTGTCAGACGGCAGCTTCTGGCAGAGGAGAGAACTCTGGCTAGATCGTTTTGCCCCTGTCGAGAGTGCACACTGTCAATGTTTTTGTGCGTTGGAGTTTCCGCGAAGAGACTCGCTATGAAATGCATTCCGGATGGAATGGTACACTTTCCCACCTGTGCCTCTCCTGACCAGAGTTCTGAAAAAGATAAGAAACAACAAGGCCCAAGGCATCCTGGTTGTTCTGGATTGGGCCAAGAGATTGTGGTACCCAGAACTTCTGGGCATCTTCTGGGCATAAATATTTGCCCTCCGGTCAGACTACCACTTTAGGAGTATCTTTTGTCCCATCAATAGGACAGGACCCTTCACTCTGAACCTGCGCAGCTTACACCTATGAGTCCTACGTCAGGTACATGTGTTTAATCTGCCAATCGAAGTTGTTCTTGCTGACAGGCGCCCTTCAATGAAGTCCATTTATGCCGGGCGTTGTGATAAATGTGTGGCCTATTGTGGAGTCCTCTGGACAGATCCTTTACAAACCAAACTGTCAGATGTTTGTTTGTTTGTTTTGTCTTTGGTCCAGCTAGGCCTAGTCATGTGCCCTATTAAAGGTTATTTGTCGGCTCTTTTGGCTTATTTGCATTTCCCAGACAAACCATCCTCATTTAAGTCTCCTTTTGTGATTGTTTGTTCAATGTTTGACTCGTATGTTCGCTCCCAAACCATTTGTGGTGCCACAGAGATAATTAGTTTGGAATTGAAGTTTCTCATGTGTATGCTCTTTGAGTAAATGTACAGCTGCTTGCAGAGTCTTCTGATTATTAAGAACGTTTTCCCCATTGCGATCACTTCATCATGAGTGAACTTCAGGCCCTGTTGGTGAACCCGCTCTCTATCACCTTTGTGCTGGACAAACTGGTGCTGAGGACTCGGTGGACTTCTTACCTAAAGTCCTTCCATGTTGGGCAGTCCATCACCCTACCAGTGTTCTTATCCCCTCCCCACCCCCTGCAAGAATAAAGTCGAGGCTTCATCGATAAAAACAGAAGTGATTGGAAGTTTTCCAAAGAATTGTAGGCAGATTGTTCCATAGCACCAGGGCTAGAGCTGGAAAAGAGCGACCTCCTTTCCTGCCCTGATTTTAAACGGAGGTACCGCCGCCAGATTGACATCATCAGATGTTAGATCTCTAGTTGGAGAATAGGGCTGAAGCAAGGGCGACAGAATTGGGACACACTGCTTATTCATGATGTGGTGAGCCACAGAAAATGCCTTTAAACTGAATGAGTTTCTCTACCGGAAGTCAGTGCAGCTTGCAGAGTATCTACGAGTCTGAGCAAAATTTTTGCAGCTGGAATAGTAGTCTCACCGCTGCGGTTTTTACAATCTGCAGCCTATTTTTCACATGCCTCATAGCACCCAAGTATAGGATATTACAATAGTGGCGGCGAGATGTGATTGATTGGATCACCATCCTACGGACCTGGGGACAAAAGAAACCAATGATAGTTTTAAGACTTCTAAGAGTGGCAAAACAAATAGAGTACATTGCTTTGACTTGTGGCTCAAAAACTTTGTAATAAAGCAAAACGCCCAAGTTTTTAACAATAGATTTGGGCTTAGGGGAGGCCCTAACACACTCGGCCACCATTGATCTCCCCATTCTTGCGAGTGTATCCCAAACAGGAGAATCTCTGTTTTGTTGGCATTCAACTTCAGGCGGTTGGCATGCATCCAGTCAGCAATGGCAGTCAAACAGTTCTTAAAATAGGCAGCACAAGGTATGGAACCCACAGTTAGTGATATAATAAGGTGGGTACTGTCTGCATAGATTACCAGTGAAATCCCAAGAGATTTTACCTCATCAATCAATGGTTTTACATAAACATTAAAAAGGGTGAGACTGAATGATGAGCCTTGTGGCCGCCTGCACAATAAATGCAAAAGATAGAGATACAACCTTAAAGGATCGACCTTTTAAAAAGGATGAAAGCCAACCTCAGGCTTTGCACCTCATGAGACACTTTATCAAAAGCGTCTCTTGAAATCCAGTATAATAAATGCTAGGGTCCCTGCCTTGCCGGAAGTTAGTCACAAGGCCTTTCATTTTGAGAAGTTCAGATTCAGTGCTATGGACCAGTGTAAAACCATTTTGGGAGGGGGTCTAACAACTGATGCTTCTCTAAGAAGTCCACAAATAAATTGTTCACATGTTTCTACACCACTTTAACCAGAAAAGGTAGACAGGAGGTTGGCAGATAATTATCCAAGAGGGCAGGGTCAAAAGTAGGTTTCTTTAGTAGTGGAATAACTTTGGCATGTTTCCACACTGTGGGCTGACAGTGGTAGACAAAAAAAGATTGGCCAAACTCTGGAAAATGGGGATAAGAATCTACTCCACTTTACGCTTCAGTTCTGATTTCAGTAGGTCATCAGGAGAACCACCTTTACCTTGCGCATTAGATGTTGTCCAGCAGTTTAAACTCCACCAGCCTGTCCCTCTGTGCAATATTCCTCGTTTCTGAGCTAAGGCCTCCAACTGTGCACTTAGAATTGCCACAGGAGAATTGTGCATAGATATCATTTACTTTTTTTAAATAAAATGATCCACAAGCCTATCACATCTGTCGACAGAAGCTTCAGAAAAGCAAGCTTTGGCACCACCTTGGAGCAAGCTTTGGAGTAATGGCGTAGATTACTCTAGAGGGATCGCTTACTTTCTCAATTTTGTACGCATAAAAGTCAGCAAGAACCTTTTTAACCAACTTATGATAGACTTTAATGGCCATCATATAATTCTTTTTAGCTGTGGCATCGTAATATTTCCTCCAGGTGAATTCAAGCACCTTGTATTGCTGTTTCCCTCAATCAATTTTGCGTCGAACCAGGAGCAGAGCATCTCTTTTTCTGCCTACTGGCTCTCAGAGGAACAAAATCATCAAGAGCAGATATTAACCAAGAGTTTGTCTTCTGTACAGTGGACTCAATATTAGAGTCATACTTAAGAATAGTTTCCTGGATCAGATTGCAGAAGCAATTGACATCTAAATGATGCCATTGCTTACCCGAATCTGTTTTGACCCCTGCCTTATCCAAGACACTAGGGATTAACAATTGTATAGGTACCATATAGTTGTCCGACCATACAAACGGAAAGGGAGTGGATATACGGAGGTTAGGAAGGTAAAAAAAAAGATAGGGTCCAGCAGATGCTCCACCACATGTGTGGGACTTGTCACTAACTTAGTTCAATAGCTTCTAGATCACAAACTATTGTATGTACATGACCACAATTAGTGTAACTAACTTACTTCAATAGCTTCTAAATCACGAATTAGAGTATGTACTTGACCACAACTGGTCTGTTCAAGGTGGAAATTACGATCACCGATGATATAAAATTGGCCAATGTTAGAAATGGGATCTCTGGTTGGCTAAGGCTTGCGCCAAAGCCAGACAGAGACCACCACACTAGTCGGGGCAAGGGAGTTACATGCCAAAGATAACCCCCTGCTCACCTCCATAGTAGCTTGGCAAGAGCAGTCAGGCTTTTCCTGGAGGCAATGTGTAAAGCATTTACGCAGCACATACACAGCCACAACATACTAGGCACACCACAAAAGATACTCCACACAATGTTATATCGAAAATAGCCTTTGTATGATCATAAACACATTAGAATAGCAATCACATAATATACACTGCGCCACTGGGCAATATTTACAGGGGATTATATACACATGAAAGGGCCACTTGGACCACTGTCGGCACCATCACAAAGTGAACTTAGTAAATATAGAACATATAATAAGAGTAGAACACAACCAGTAATTACTGGCAAACACTGTACTCAGCATCATCCTGTAACACAAACCATATTATGCACAGTATCCCATTAGGCGTGAAATATATTCTGCGCCAACCTCATAAGCCTAAACATGTTAGACCATAACCTCCTAAGCATAACTCACATTAGGGGCATAACTCACTAGCATAAACCACAGTATGCAAAACCTCATAACATAAACCACAGTAGAGGCATCAATCAGATGCATAAAACACAGTACATTAATCACATTTCCTGTGCACCACATAAATCACATTAGGGCCTGGCTCCCACAAATCTGGCCTCCTCAAAGGGGCTCAAATGCCCTATGTCCCACAAAGTCAGGGCGGCTGCCAATGCAGCAGAGTTTGCAAGTGCGCAATTACGCTGGGGCAGAGGAGTGCATTTCACTCCTATCTCCTACAAATATGCACCCAAAGAACTGTTGGCCTAAACGTAGCAGCTGACGCAATTGCCATGCCACTGTGCAATAGAACGTGAGCCTGGGCACTCTCTGTGCCCTCTGGACCCATATACCAGAACGTTGCAGCTGCCCGCGCTGGTGTGGCGCAGCTGAGCACAAGCCACATAAAGGGGGCCTGGCACATCTGTGCCTCTTCTGCCCCATTTGGCCTCTCTAAACCAAATTGCCCCCATCAGTGCAGCTGCCCTCTAGCAAGCGGGGTAGCTGTAGAAAAAGGGGCCAAAGGAAGATACGGGCACTACGGGCCCTCAGGACCCCCACCCCCTGGGTCCTTGAAACAAATATGCCCCTCGTTGGAGCGGTCCACAATGGTGGGTCCACTCAGCAAATAAAACAAAAGGGACAACATCGAGCCCTCACTCACCGGGCTCTGTGGGGGAGGCACGCTTCTCTTCACTCCTCAGGTCTCCTTCACAGCACGAATGAAAGCCCCAATGTAGCCCCACTCACCGGGATCTCTTTGTAGACACCTCCGGTCTACAATGGGCAGGGGTCTCTCTTCTCCTGGCGGCATGAGGGCTGACGACTCTGCTCCTCTTTGCATGGTCCCTCTCCTGGGCGGCTCAGCAATCTGCGGGCTCTCCCTTCGCTACGGGAGCCCCGCCGACCAGTGCCAGCATTTCTCTGCACGTCACCCCACTCATGCCGCGGACCTCCTCCGGTCTGGGCGGCAGGCTGAGGAGAGCCCCCACTCCCCAGGGACGCTCTCCTTCTCTCGCGGCCACAGTCAGGCAAGGTCGCCTGGCTTCCAGGCCGCGGCGGTGATTTCTCCAGGGCAAACTCGGGTGGGCACCCGCAATGAACATAAAAATAAGCGGGGAGGGCACCCGCAATTCGAACCTGATCCCGCTTAGATGGGCATCACCGGGGAATCCCTACGATGGAGATTCCCTCTCAGAGGGGCTGTAGCTCAGCGCTGCGCAGCCCATGCTCTCCCCTCCATTTAGGGGCCAGTACATTAAAATAAAAGCGCTCACAGGGTGCTAAAAGCCAGAATCCAGCATTTTAGTCCTTAAAACCCTGGGAAATAAAGATAAAAGCGCTCCCAGGGCGCACAAGTCTTCCAGGGGCATACCTTGGCCCAGGGAGGCCAGCACACAGGGCCCTCCAGCAGGGAGGAAATACCCCATGGCGGTTCCTCCTGGGCCCCAGCAGCAGCAAGCCCCCAGCACGTCCGGAACAGCACACCAGCGTAGAACAATTTCATGGGGTCACAGCCCTTATACTTATACTAGGCATTTCTTTGTCTGTAGTACAGGGCATGGGGGGAACCAGATGCAACTGGTTCAGGGGGGATTTGGAGCACTTTGTTTTCAAAGCTCCTCTTCCCCTTTGTCAGGTGGGGCTAGGTGATTAGACGCACCACAGGGCGCGGAGCCAGCATTGTCCAGGCTGGGAACAGTCCTATTCAGGGTCAGGGGATTACTCCTCCCACTACTCCCAGCACAGATGTCCCATTCAGCCTAGTGCTGACTCACCCTGCCCCTCCTGGAGCCCCACACACCACCCAGCCCCTGTCACTCACAAGCCAGACATGCAATTCACATCAGGCAGGCAGGCAGGCACATAGCATACAGAAATGCCAACTTCTAAAAGTGGCATTTCTCAAATATTCATAATAAATCTGCACACATCATTGCGCAGCATTTATTCTTACAATTTCATACATACCAAACTCGCCCACCCTGCTCCTCCCATATCAGGAATCCACAATGCATTCCTATGGGAGGGCATGCCATTCTCACCAAATGTAACACAGAGAGCGCACTCACTTTACACTGGACTTAAGCACTAAAGTGCCCAAAGGCCTAAAACCACCAAGAAAGGCAAAAAGTTTAGGGATGAACCAGCAAAAAGGGCCAAGTCAACAGCCAATCTCTGAACTAGGTGGGAAATGTGGTCCACCAAACTATGCCTAAAACAGTTCTCGTTACCAAGGGGGGCGCCTACAAATCAATATGCCTGAAAAGGTGAAATTATTATTAATATAGATCAGAAACAGTGCCTTTTCACACTCCGGCACAGCAAATACATTTATTTGGCATGTAAAATACACTTTGCAAATGATCATAATGCCAACACTCTCTGCCTGCGGTTCTGTCACACCTTGTGATGTAAGAGCCAGCGGGAGAGCTGAAGCCGCCTCACCTTGAGGGGACTGTTTGAGCCATATTTCCGTGAGGAATATGACATCAGGTGAATGCACCAATGAGCTGTTGTTAATGCTTAACATGTTAAGATCTATTAATCCGTTTTCCTTTGTTGCAACCACATCCCTCCCCATAGAGCAAATAGTCAAGTCACAGTGTTTGCAACATGAGTTACCTTCCCCCAGTTCTGTGGCTTGAGCGCACTTACTAGGTAGCCCATGGCATAAGGTCTTCAACTAGGAGGGGGGAATAACAGACAACTTGTCCATTAGAGTGACCAGATTCTCTGGCCTCTGATGCCATTCAGGCATGGACAGGCTTGCCTTTGGTGCATCTTCGGCATGCCAGTGACGCACCACGCATTGGCCTGATTTTGTAGAGCATAGGGCTCTTATAGTTTAACATGTGCTTGTCCACTAGAGCGTCACTTCCTAAGAAACACAGCCTCAATAAAATGGTCAAAAGGAAGAGTGCCCGACCGCCAAAGAAATGCGGAGAAAAGGCCACAAAAAAACAGAAATTGCCCTCCCCTTCACAATCCCACCCCAAACCCAATAAATTCAGCAAATAAGTAAACAAAAACAGAGTCTAATATGAAGAGTTGAGTCAATTTTAAAAACCACTAAAAATTAGTGTTACATAATGTCACCAGTAGCAGCAGAGCACGTTCGCACACTGGTCCAAATTTTATAGAGTGTAGCAGGAACTTTGCTGGTGAAAGCTTTCCAGATGAAGTTGGTCACCTGGGGAGTATTCCAAATGGGAGACAGCTCTGACCCCTGCCCACCCCACATCTTCCACAAGGGCGCCACAGCCATCACACCTGAACTACGCCGGACGATCAACTGCTCCCTCGAAACCACCACATTCCCTGATGACTGGAAACACGCCAAAGTCAACCCACTCCTGAAGAAGCCCACAACAGACCCGACGGAGCTCAAGAACTTCAGGCCCATCTCCCCGCTTCCTTTCGCAGTCAGGGTCATAGAAAAAGCTGTCAGTACCTAGCTAGCAAACTTAATCAAATCCAACAACGTCCTAGACATCTCCCTATCTGGATTCTGCAGCAACCACAGCACAGAGACCGCCCTCCTCGCCGCCACCGATGACATCCGCTCCCTCATCGACCAGGGCCAAACGGCAGCCTTCATCCTCCTGGACCTCTTGGCCGCCTTCGACAACGTCTCCCACCACACACTAGCCACCAGACTCCATGGCGCCAGTATCCGCGGCTGGATATGCTCATTCCTCACAGTCAGAACTCAGCTAGTCAGACTCCTGCCCTACATCTCGGAACCAGCAAAGACCAGATGAATAGTGCCTCAGGGATCCTCCCGTTCTTCTTCAACATCTACATGGCCCCCCTCGCAACCATCGTCAGAAACCACAGGCTCAAATCATCTCCTATGCCGACGACACCTAGCTCATCCTCTCCCTCACCAAAGAACCCAACATCACCAGGCGCAACTTCCAGGAAGGGATGAAAGCCGTCGCCTCGAGGATGATGAAGGGCTGCCTGAAACTCAGCTCACAGAAAACCAAAGTCCTCATCCTTTGCTCAACCCCCTCTGCATGGGATGACACCTGGTGGCCCCTACCCTTAGAAAGCTTCCCCCACTGACCACGCACGAAACCTCGGCATCATACTAGACTCATCACTCCAGATGAACCGCCAGATCAACACCTTGTCCTCTGCCTGCTTCAGTACCCTCACATACTACGAAAGACATTCAGATGGATCCCGCTCAATTCCAAAACAACGGTCACGCAAGCCCTAATCAGTAGCAGACTGGACTACGGCAATGCTCTCCATGCCAGAATCGACAAGAAACTATTTTGTGAACTCCAGAACGTTCAAAACGCTGCAGCCATACTGATCCTGGACATCCCCCATCACAACCACATCACCAAACATCTCCGCAATCGCCATTGACTCCCCATCGAAAGAAGAATAACTTTCAAACTCCTCACCCATTCATACAAGGCCCTGCACAAGATCTGACCAGCATACCTAAACAACCGCCTCTCCTTCCACGCACCCAATAGACACCTCTGATCAGCTGACTTCTCTCTGGCCACTGTCCCACGCATCTACAAGACCAGAAAAGGAGGAAAATCCTTCTCCTACCTCGCAGCCAAGGCCTGGAACGACCTCCACCTCTAGCAAGTCCCCAGACTGCTCCAATATAGGAAGGACCTCAAGACCTGGCTCTTCGGATGACCCCAGCACTCAACTGAGCCACCCTCGCCCCTCTTCCCCCACCCCCAACGCCTTGAGGCTCTCTCTGGTGAGTAGCTGTGCTTTACCAACCCGATTGATTGATTGAAGGTGAGGTATCCTTGTTTAAATGAAGAATCCACTAGAAAGAGCGTTATGCACACAGCATACATTAACAAGCATTTGCAATGCAATAGGTCTCGCATTAGGAAAGTTTGAGCCATTGGTATTGTGAATTAATTTTTTTTTATTTATGTGTTGGTTGTGAAAATAGCTATAGTAATAGCTAAAGTAATAGCTTTGTCATTTACAATGCCAATAGTTTTAACTTTCACAAATGTGACACCTATAGCATTTGTAATGCAATATGTGTTGTATTTTCACGAAAATCCAAGAACAGAAGTGAAATATTAACTTTTTTTGTGACATTTATAAGACAGACGTCATTGTTGTTCGAGTACTTTACGCTGGTGTTTGGATTCCTGTAAATCCCCAGTGTTGCAGGGTGCTTAAGAATTTTGTGATCACAGTGGTACTGTATTCCGGGCTGGGGGGAGGGGAGGAGAGAGAGAGAGAGGGAAGGGAGGGGAGGAGAGAGAGAGCGAGAGAGAGAGAGGGGAGAGAGGGAAGGGAGGGGAGGAGAGAGAGAGAGAGAGAGAGAGGGGAGGAGAGAGAGAGAGAGAGAGAGAGAGAGACAGGGGAGAAGAGAGAGAGAGAGAGCGAAAAGGTGGGGAAGAGAGAGAGAGAGAGAGAGAGAGGGGGGAGGAGAGAGAGAGAGAAAAGGTGGGGAAGAGAGAGAGAGAGAGAGAGAGCTTGGGCTATAGTATGCGGCAGCGTTGGGTATAAAAAATAAAAATAAAAAAAAGAGGCCAAAATATGCGGTAACAAATGTATAAAAATCACAAAGTTGTATAAAACAATTATCAGTTATTGTATGGAAAGGCGAGGTGGGAAGGCGCGACTTGAAAGCAGTAAACCTATTGGAAACCAATGAAGAAGAGGTTAATTGGGGCTAGACGGGCCCACGGTGCTACCAGGGACATACCAATATGCTGGCTTTACTGTAAAGGTCCTTGGTAGGTCTGCGCGGGCCATTCACAATGTTGAAAACCTGCTGCACACACTTGTAGAAAAGGACTGCGAACGCTTCAACACACACCATTCAGCAAGTGAAATGTGACGAGGGGGAGGAAACGATACGAACT
The DNA here is from genome assembly GCF_964261635.1 of Lissotriton helveticus. Taxonomy (NCBI): domain Eukaryota; kingdom Metazoa; phylum Chordata; class Amphibia; order Caudata; family Salamandridae; genus Lissotriton; species Lissotriton helveticus. Next base: position 1,370,428,447 of record NC_136067.1, read on the forward strand.
GACTCACCCGAGCTAGTTCAGTCAGACCAATTATAGTTAATTATGCGGTCAAAGCGCCAGACAAGCGAGCGGCGTAACTTGAGCTTCAGATGAAATCCTATTAGTCTGTCCCGCTTTTAATTCTAAGCTTTGTGCCATTTAATTGGGTAATAATACATGAAGTGCAATCTTCAAATTACAGGAGCGTGAAGGGAAGTGCTACATAGGCAGCATTTTATTTTAATGTCAAAACGTCACCTATCCGTAAACATTAAGTGGAACAGCAGCTGTCTAAGAACAACTTTATTCTGTGACAGACAGCTGTGCCCACAAATGAACAGTGAGGCATTAACCGCCCTATTTCAAGTCAGTCGAATATAGGTGCAGGAATGAAGGTGTCTCTTTTCAGTCGTCATCTGCATGACGTCACGAGCTGTCAACAAAACCAAGCGCTGCTGAGTCTCGGAGCAGAGACAGAGGGTCCGAAGCGCTAGAAGCGGGTCCGAGGCGCTAGAAGCGCATCCGAAACAAGGGGCTCGGATGTCCAACAGGCTGCTCCTCTCGCTGGGGCTCGGGTCGGCTGTTTCTACCTGGGCTCGACTCCATATTCTCAACGGCAAACCTGCTCTCACTGAGTAACCCAAACCCCTTTGATTTGTTTCTGACATGAGATTCACCCTACATTTTTAAATAAACGATATGACAAAAAATGCATAATACAAACAAAGATGTCGAAGAGAAACATAATCCTATATTATAAAACAGGACCTCAGGACAGAACTGCATTCCGTACCATAACATACATGGCATCCCAGAAGCACAACCGCGCTACGCCGCCGGCCTGCGACCAGGAAGTCAGGCAGGCCGGGCGGGACAACCGGAAACAGGAAGTAGGAGGGCGGGAGCCTACCCCGCCTCCCACGGAAGAGCCGCGATTGTTTGCAGCACCGGAGCAGGCAGGAGCCTACCCTGCGCCCCGGTGCCGAAGAAGGGAGGAAGAGTCCTGCTGCCGGTGAGTGGGGCTTCACTTTGTGGCTGGCCTGCGAGGGCGGGGGGGGGGGGCATGTGTGTGTGCGCGCGCGCGGCGGCGGGCTGTGTATGTGTGGGAGCGTGCGTGCGTCTTGGAGTCTGTGTGTATGCGTGTGTGACTGTGGGGGAGGAGGAGGGGGTTTCCTGTCTGGGTGCCTGCGTGTCTGTGTAAGTGCGTGTGCGCGCGCGTGTGTGTGTGTCTGTCTGTGTGCATGCATGCATGCGCGTTAGGCTGGGAGTATGGGAGGGCGGCGCAGGACGGAACATGCGCGTTCGCGCACACGAATCCAGCCTGAAAAAGCTCGTGCACCCTCTTGTCCTCCTTCCCCCCAGACTGATCGCTATAGGTCTCCAGCTGGACACATGCATCTTTGCGGATGCACATTGCCAGCGAGACCCAAAAAGGTTTTTTGATTTTACTTACCATAGCAATAGCTGCCATTAAAGGTCCCCTCCCAGCTACTAATGATCCATTTTTTAGGTCGAGCTTGTCAATGCGCTTGCGAGAGATATTGGGGCTTAACCAGAGCTTAACCATCGGGCGATTTGATGCTATGCCCGTGAAAACCAAGGCTCAATGCGCAAGCGCATTGACCGAAAAAGCGCGTGCACATCAAAGCCACCAGCCTCCCTCCCACAGGCATCCCCCAGCGTGCGCTGTGCACATCAAAGCCACCAGCCTCCCACAGGCATCCCCCAGCGTGCGCTGTGCCTCAGTCATTTCTCCTCCCCTAATTTCTTTCTTTCACTGTGCTCTCTCCCTCACTTTCATTTGCTTCTCACTTCGTTTATCCCTCTCATTCTCACTCTCCTTTTCCCATCTCTTACCTTTGCCCCCCAATGTCCTCCGTATCTTGCTTTGGCCCCCCCACCCCTCTCGTTCGTTTCCACTTTCATGTCTGTTTCCTCCCTCCTTATCATCTTTCTCATTTCTTATTATCCTCCTCTCCTCTTCTTTCTTTCATCTTTCTTTTCCCTTGCAGTTCCTTATTTTGCCCTCGCCACCCCTCCCCCCTTTTTCTCTAACTTTCCTGTATCTTTTATTCGTCATCTAGATTTCCTCTATTTTCCATCCATCGCATTATTCCCTCCTTACGTCTGCCAACATTGTCCCTATGTATCTGAATTTGCTCTCTCTACCACTCCCTTTCATTGCAACTCTCGACCCCCCTCTCCCCTCCCTCCTGTATCACTGATTCATCCACGCTTTTTCATCTTTCTCTGCCTTAAATCCCTCGTCCCTCTAGTTTCTCGTTCTCTTCGCCCCACATTTTCGCCCTCTTGTCATTCTATTCTGTTTGTAACCCTTTCCTGTTTTCATTGGCTAGTCGCTCTTTTCCCTGTATTGCCCATTGTTCCTCTTCCATTTCTGCCACTGTATTCACTTTATCTCCTTTGCTCCTTCCATCACCCCACCCACTATTTCTCGTTTTTTTTCTCATAGGGATAAATTATTTCCGTGTATTGCGTGTGTCTGTACTGTGCACAGTCATTTCACTTTATGCGCCTCATGCGAAGTTACTCCTGTTGGCGCTTTATAAACTATTTCTCCCTCAAAGATATAAGCTAGTCAAAAAGCAAACAAAAAGCAAACAAAAGTCTCCCTCTGCCTTCCCGAACACGCTCAGCAGCTGGTTTCTCCCCCGTCCCCCAATCAACCCCCTCCCTGCTTGATTAATGGCTTTGCATTTGCACGGGATAGCAGTAAACATGCCCGAGGCGCCAGCAGAGGCCAAGCTACACGGAGACATTCTCCTTAAGTGTTGTTTCAGCGGGAGCAGAGTGATTTTACGCTCAACTCCAAACCTACAAAAGGTTGTACTTTTTTCAAACTATTAATAAATACTACCCTAAACAGTAATGTTTGTGGGGTAAAATTGGAACGTCACTATGTTCATCTCAGTATTTCACCCTAATAGCATTATGTTGGGGGTTTAAGCCGATGTAAGTATATATTTTTTTCTAAAATACTTTGATAGTCACACACAACGTAAAGGAGTGTTTGTATTATTTTGTTTGCACTACATTTTCTGTCAGTATATTTGCCGTCGATTGCACCATGCTGCCAGCATGAGAACATATGTGCAGGCAATTCCCCCTCCCCCCCCCTCCCCGTGCCATCTTGATGCTCCATGTGCAGTTGGTTACACTCTGTGCCATCCTGGCAATGCACATGCAGCCAGTTTCACTCCAAGCCATTCTGACAATACACGTACGGTTAATTCCATCCTGACAATGTTCGTGCAGTCAGTTTCACTCTGTGCCATACTGACAATGCACGTGCGGGTGGTTCCACCCTGTGCCATCCTGACAATCCACGTGCCATCTGTTCCATCCCAGTGCTATACTAACAATGCGCATGCAGTTGGTTTCTTCCACCCTGTGCCATCCTGACAATCGAGGTGCAGCTGGTTCAATCCCGGGGCTATTATTACAATGCACATGCAGTTAGTTGCACACAATGCCATATTGACAATGCATGCAGTCAGTTGCACTCTGCCATACTGACAATGCACGTGCAGTTGGTTCCACCTTTGCCATTCCGACAACGTGCGCGCAGTCTGACAGTGCACCACATCCAACCAATAGAGTTGGAAAAGAGCAAGCCAGTCTTATTTTTACACTTTCAACATTGCCCCTGTATTCTACGAAAGACCCAATATTCAGTTTGTGTACAAGAATTTGAATGGTTGACTAGGCCTAATGGCTCAGTGAGTTGAATGACTGCCGAAAAGAAACGCATTGATGTGGAAATCATGAATTCGAATACCGGCATGACTCGGCCCCCCCCCCCCCCCCAACAGTAATGCCAAGAGCTTTTCCAGCGCGCGCCACTCTCTCTCTGTTGCCACACGCATTAGTAGGCAGCCCACCCCCTCCCCATTGCTCACTGGTTGTTTTTTACTTCCTTAATTGTAGTTGCTGGAAGCCCGTAATCCTTGACACCGGCTTTGTTTTCCCAACCATTAACTCTGTGACCATTCGTTGGACTCACAATACTTCACACCGTAAACAGCATCACTCAGCACCACTCAACAACACAGCATCACTCAACGCCACAGATTCACTCAACGCCACAGATTCACTCAACGCCACAGATTCACTCAGCACCACTGAATGCCACAGCACCCCTCAACGCCACAACACCCCTCAATGCCACAACATCACTCAATGCCACAGCATCACTCAATGCCACAGCACGACTCAATGCCACAGCACGACTCAACGCCACAGCATCCCTCAACGCCACAGCATCCCTCGACGCCACAGCATCCCTCGACGCCACAGCATCCCTCAACGCCACAGCATCCCTCAACACCACAGCATCCCTCAACGCCACAGCATCCCTCAACGCCACAGCATCCCTCAACGCCACAGCACCACTCAACGCCACAGCACCACTCAACGCCACAGCACCACTCAGTACCACTGAAGGCCACAGCATCACTCAGCACCACTGAAGGCCACATCATCACTCAGCACCACTGAAGGCCACAGCATCACTCAGCACCACTCAACGCCACAGCATCACTCAACGCCACAGCATCACTCAACGCCACAGCATCACTCAATGCCACAGCACCACTCAATGCCACAGCACCACTCAACGCCACAGCATCACTCTGTACCACTGAATGCCACAGCACCACTCAATGCCACAGCGCCACTCAACGCAACAGCATCACTCAGCACCACTCAACGCCACAGCATCAATCTGTGCAACCATTCAACAACAACTGGTTCTAATATGTTCTCTCAATGTTTCAAGCTTTATTACAAATGTCACAAAATGATGTTAATATTTCACTTCTGTTCTTGGATTTTCATCACAATAAAATGCACTGAACATAATCTTCCCAAAAGTTATTTACAAAAGTTTAAGCTATTGCCATTATAAATTACAATAAGTTTTAATTAAGTATTAATTATTTAAAAAAATAAAAGCCATTGTTATGTGTAATATTAATACATCTAAGTCATGTAAATACAACACATATTGCATTACAAATGCTATAGGTGTCACATTTGCAAAAGTTAAAAGTATGAGCATTGTAAATGACAAAGCTATTAATTTCGCTATTTTCAAAACCAAAACATAAATAAAATATTTGTCATTTACAATACCAATAGCTCAAACGTTCCTAATGCGAGACCTATTGCATTGCAAATGCTTGTTATTAACTAATAGTGAGTAAGAAATTACTATTCACTGTTAGTATAATGAAAATTGGGCAGATAAAAGGAGAGTGGAGCCTCGACATTGAGGGTGAAAGATCCTTGTGTTCTTAGCTCTGATTCCACTTTTGAGACCAGGTGTAGCAAGGGTAGAGCTAGGGGTCGCAGCTGCTACCTCTGGCTAAAATGCTAATTAAATCACTCCATTGATATGACTTAATGAAAGTTTGCTATAATATGTTGGCGTCCTACCACCTCAGATAATGCAAGCATAATCCAGACCCAATGTATTTGCAAATGCGTTTATATGTGTGTTTGTGTATGTGTGTGTGCTTATTGCATAAAATGCGGGCTTACAAAGCCATATTTCACATGGGACCTTTGCAAAATGTAAAATGTTTCAGAGTCCTGTTGAAATATGGGTTTCATTATCACAATTACATCCCCATACTACTCTACAGAACATTACTTTTGTCCATTGTATAAAAAAGTTTTGTATTCTTGGACTACAGACCTGAGCATTCCTTTTCCAATCAGTACCCATTATTAGCAATACCTTGCAGAGAACACCTGCAACAATCTCCCCCTTCTATTGAATGCGTTATTTTACCAAACAGGTGGTTTTTCCTTAAAATTGTAAAATCTTTAACTACATAACTATGTATTTTTCTCTTCTTTGTTCTGCGGGCAACCAAACACCATAGACAAATATTCCAATTGCTATTAACAATAAACATTTTTTTCGAAAATAAAAATAAACACCCCTTTCAAGCTATATGCACTAAAATAAACATGTAGTATAAAATACATAACTGGTGATATTGGTAATATTGTTCCATGTTGCCAAAAAATGTACTGTTTAAAAAATCATAATGTGCAATATTGTCCTACGTGGCCATCTTGAGTTCTGGGGACATTCGCAAACAACTCTGCATTCGGCTTTGGGATTTATGATGTTACCCTTACCCCTTGATATTAGTATAGGACTTTAGTACATGGATGGCCCTTGTACACATAGCGCTGAAACATGTTGCTTTGAAGCCACTTGAGACTGCAGGAAAGACCACAAAGACATGAGTGGGGCAAGATTAGACATGCCCCCAAAGGATGGCCATCTTCTGTAAGGAATTAGGGGATACACGGTAGAATGTCATTTAACCTCATGTAGCAAAATTTCTTACAGTGTCCCCACCACAAAACCTATCCAGGAGATGCATGCTTCATTCCAGTTCCTTGCGCACAGTATTGCTGATTTTGAACATGATCCTACCTCAACATTTTGCTGACGCCTGCTTGTGGATGAAGAAAGAGGGTTCAAGGAGGACTCTGGAGTGGTGTCGGACAAAAAGCCACAGATGTGCTCATCGGTTTACTATCAAACGCTAGTAAGAACTTTGTGGAAGTGAGGATACAGAACGTGTGGAGATGATGAAAGCCTGTCATTGACGTAGCGGTGTTATTGAAGGACTCGCTTGCCCCAGACGTAGCGCTGAAGAGCCTGTGTTTTTCTTCCATGCAATTAAATAGCTTCCCGTTCAGAAATCTACACTTATCAGACTTTATAGACCTTTCTAACAGCAGGGAATTCAGTTCTTGTGATAGAAGCAGCATCGCATTAATCCGGTGTGATGTGTATTGAAGTGTCAGGCTAAGTGTCATCAGAGGGCTCCTTTGTGAGGGCTGGCTATGCTTGAGCAGATTCCTTTAAGAGAGATGAGCAGACAGCCAATATAGCAAGAGACAGACTCAACGAGACATTGGAGCAGCATAATTGTAATAGTTGGAGAACATATTCCTTCACACGAACAGCATGTTTTCTGTCCTTGATTTATATCACGCTCTATCCTGCCATACTTGAACCCCGGGAAGTTCTTTCTCATTTATAGTGACCACAATGTTTTTTGAAAACGACCACTTTTTGATATGCGCAGCTCCAGCTGGTGAAAGGTCAACCGATCTGGCATATTTTTACTATCCACGGATGGTGCAATATTGAAGGCCCTAGCAGAGAATGAGTTCAGGAAAGCCTCAAACTATCTGTTCAGCAATACCAGGAAAGCTAGCCCAACAAACCACGGTGGGCTCATTCTCTGTACCCATATAGGCCAGTTTTCTGAGCTCAGTTGGCCAGTTTATTAGTGCAGTTCTGTGTGTTATACCTTTTTATGCTAGGCCCTAAAGGGAGCACTTTTATATTCTCTTTGTTCTTAGTTGAATTTTAGGACAGGAAACATTAAAAATATCTCCAGGAAACCCTAACACAGAGGGACCCTGTGATATAGTTAAAAGCCTATCATGAGACAGAGGCATTTACTGAGCGAGTGTGTCTATTCTAGGTTGACAGGTTTCATCTGCTTCGCAAGATGTGCAGATTTCATCATGACCTCTAAAACTCTTGTACTCCTAACCCACACTGAGCAGGAATTATGCATCCATACTTATTCCATGCAAGATCAAGAGATAGTTACACAACCCAATTATTTAGGGTGTATTGATTGACAACTTGAGATTGCCCACTTCAAGAATCGTAATTTACAACTAGGGGTGGTGATGGACAGAGTCTCTGAATTAAGCAGAATACTCTCACCCAGTCAAGAGATCAGGGCTAGATCCAACACCGTTTTTTAGCTCATTGCACCATCCCAGTTTCAGAACCTGGCTGTATGCAAATTAGTCTGTGCCTGGCCCAGTGCATCATGGGAACAGGGCAGACCAGACTACAAAAGCCAATTCTTACACTGGGAAGGAAACAAGCTTCCGGGGACCGGTTTCTGGCATTTCAGCCGTCTTCGGCCCGGCTTGCTTGAATCCTGATGGTGCAATGAGCAAGGGACTCACATCTGAGTATACCCTTCCACGCTTAGGGTGGACAAAATAATTTACAACAAGGGGTGGTGATGGACAGAGTCTCTGAATTAAGCAGAATACTCTCACCCAGTCAAGAGATCAGGGCTAGATCCAACACCGTTTTTTAGCTCATTGCACCATCCCAGTTTCAGAACCTGGCTGTATGCAAATTAGTCTGTCCCTGGCCCAGTGCATCATGGGAACAGGGCAGACCAGACTACAAAAGCCAATTCTTACACTGGGAAGGAAACAAGCTTCCGGGGACCGGTTTCTGGCATTTCAGCCGTCTTCGGCCCGGCTTGCTTGAATCCTGATGGTGCAATGAGCAAGGGACTCACATCTGAGTATACGCTTCCACGCTTAGGGTGGACAAAATAATTTACAACAAGGGGTGGTGATGGACAGAGTCTCTGAATTAAGCAGAATACTCTCACCCAGTCAAGAGATCAGGGCTAGATCCAACACCGTTTTTTAGCTCATTGCACCATCCCAGTTTCAGAACCTGGCTGTATGCAAATTAGTCTGTCCCTGGCCCAGTGCATCATGGGAACAGGGCAGACCAGACTACAAAAGCCAATTCTTACACTGGGAAGGAAACAAGCTTCCGGGGACCGGTTTCTGGCATTTCAGCCGTATCCTGGCCACATTGGAGATAATGCGGGGGCTTGCTGGGATCAGTGGGGGCTTCTCGACTGTTCAGATGATACGGTCCACAGAGCTAGGTTTGGGAAGTCCCTCACTGAGCATTGGTGCATGTGTGACCTCTGATCCCAGCAAGCCCACACATTTCTCCCATGAGGCCTGGACAGTCAGGCAGACTGTGGAAAGTGGACTCGCTGCTGCTGTACCGGTGTTGGTGGGTCGAGGTTGTACTCCCTGACCACATTGCCCCCACCCAACCTGCCATTTCACTTTAAATGTGTTTCATTTTTATTTGTATTTCATTGTATTTCGGTCTACCATGTGCTGCCACACAGGAGTCCCCACCAGGCAGTGTAGTCTGACTTTCCCTATACCTATTACCAGAGAATGACAGTCAACCTGCTGGTGAGTGAGTTAAGGATAAGGAGGTTGTGTGTGCATAATCTGTCTGGTTTAAAAAGAACATTTGACCTAGATGATTTAAGAGGGTGATACCATCGAATTCAATGGAGGTCATTTAAGGAATGCTTTGAGGGGGATGTACGTTGTTACAACACATGCTTTTACAACGCAGGTTTTTCAACGCAAGTCGTTACAACGACTTGCGTTGGGGGGTGCTGGATAGTGAATAGTTTAATTTTCTATTCCAACTCCAGTCCCCGTGGATAGTAGGGAAGGTGTTGGATAGTAAATTAAACTATTACCTATCCTAGAGTGCCCCCCAGCGCAATTCGTTGTAATTACTTGCGTTGAAAAACCTGCGTTGTAAAGGCACTGCGTGGTAAAAGTTGCGTCGTAAAGGATGTTTCCCCTTGAGGGTTTGCTGAAAAGATACCCCTCAGCTCCCCCTTATAATGGGGGGGTGTCACCCTCCTTGGACCTGTCTTTAAAGAACCACATTATCTTCTGTAAAGTTTGTTGCGATCTTCATGCCTGCACTCTCCCAAAAACGATCATTTGCATTGTGTGTGTGCATTGCTAAAGTATTAGAGAGACTGGGTTAAAAAAAAATACAAAGTTGTATACGTTTGGAACATCGTTGGTTCCTTACTGAAGCAGTATCCCAATTGTTTGCAGTACTGGGACATTATGCCAAATGAGACAATGGTATAGCAATTACATATGAATAGCATGCTCGAAGACCTGTCATAATTAGCTTTGGATCCCATCCAATTGTTGTTTTACCTTTCGACCAAATGCAGTTTTAAAGACCTCATGTTTCCTCAAAAGGCAGTGGGGTAGAGTGGGTATCCTTTTCTGTATAGGTGTATTTCAGTCACATTTGTTTTGAGCATTTTCTGTATATTTTCGTCGAGCGGCACATCAATATTGAATTTCTGGGAGTTCCCTTTCTAACTAGTTTAATTTCCTTTCGGGTGTATAGATGCCTTGTTGTGTGATAACACCTTGAGATAAATATTTGAATCTACACACAGCCACATCTTTAATCAGCAGATTCATCATTGAATCCAAATAATTCAAGACACTTTTAATCCCCAAACTTTTATAGTACTTTAGTCCGCTAGAGGAAGTGCATGTCCATCTTCTCCTTTGAACCTAGTTTTTGACCCACTACCCCCCACCAGAATCGATGGATTTCCATGTAATTGAAGAATGTCCTTAGGCAAAACTTGTGCCTGTTTTAAAGAAGCTGCCACTCCATGAAAGATGACAAATTCCCGTTTGAAAATATATCACGCCTCTCAATAAAGTAGCAGTAGTTTGTTTTACTAATGAGAGATCTATGATGGAATCTAATAGCACCAAGTGATAGGGTTACTACAGGTTTGGCAACATCAATAGTAATCTAGTAGTCTTTTCATCGCATACATCTTCACATATTCTTCAATACCTTTTGTCATCACAGGCCACTAAAACCATCTTATTATTAATTCTAGTCTTTGTCTCCCCAGGAACACTCCATCAAGCTTACCTAGACTCACCTGTCATCTTCCCCTCCATGCCAAATAGACTTCCAGTTGAAATTGTTCAGTTTCCTCAAGAATGAGTTCCTTTATTTCTAGAGGTCCATGACTGTCTTTTTGATTAACGGTATCAATCTTTAATACCAAAGGTTTCCATTAAATTCTTCTAGGGAGTAATGTGCAAAACGTCATCTTTGGCATAGATTTATCATTGGGTCATGCAGTTGCATCTACTGCCTCTTTTATTTCTTTTTTCTAAAAACGTTTTATTTGTGGTCCAACAACATACAGTGAATTATCAAATATAATCATTGCATTTGGAACTTCGGCATCTTTGGGGACAGTTAGTGTTTGGAGTCCGAGCACCACAGTAACATTATCTAACAATTCAGTTCAGTTTGGTGTTCCTGGTCTGGTGGTCCTAGACGTTCTGTCCTTGGGGTCGTCAATAGTGCCGCTGCAGTCAGTCCTCCTGTTTCTCCTTCTTTGGGCCCCATATTTTTTGAATTTCTGCAGGCATCCGCATGGTTCACAAACCGCCCTTTCTGCTGCCAAAACGGTATAATGTCCCTCCTGGCCACCATTAGTGCTTTGTTACAAAACAAGAGGGAATGCCTAGGCACCATTTGCTCCGCAAGCTCATTCTGGGCCTGAAGGCTCCTTGAATGACAACATGCTCCCCCCATAAGAGATCCCCCACCTTAGATAGTCAGATCAGATCCCACTGCCAAAAGCCTCTCCATCTTTCAGTCTTGCCAGTATGTCTGAATGCCATAGGGGCGTTTGTGGAAGGGGATTTTACCCTCCCGCCCATTACCTTTGTTGCATTCTTCCATGTATGTATCTCTATGGCCATATGGTTCTGACCTCTGTGTTAGGTCTTTCTGCTATAGAGTTCCCTCTGGTAGTCCCTTTGTGGCAAAACTCTCCTATCCACCATAAAGACAGGGTCGTGCTGCTCTTCAAATTTCCATTCATTAATCCCCATCAGTTGCGCTGCCCAATACTAGAGTTTGTTTACAATTGGGCAGAGCAATACCGACATCATACGAGCTGTGCATCAAGTTAGATAAAATAATTCTCAGGAGACACCCGTTCATTAGTAGCGTCATGGTGGTCCCTTATATTGCCTAAAAGGAGACATCATGGACTTTATATGGCGTATTTTGGAGTACGTAGAGGAATTTTGGCAAAATTATCATTTTGTGAGTGCCGCCCTACCCACAAGGATAGTGGCAGCTTCCTCTGTCGAGAATGAGAAGATTTTCCAAATTCTGGGAGAGTACGTTTTCATGGACCTTAGTCATAAAGATTCCTAAGTAATGGAATCCTGAATTAGGCCATTGCAATGGGCAGTCCCAACTCCGACAACCTGTAGGTGACTAAGCCACCGACTTGTGCCAGTTGAGAACGATTCCAGAGCACCTCACAAATATGTTAAGCATGTGTAGCACCATAGGAATAGAATGCAGGGGGTCTGCCAGATATGAGAGCAGATTGTCAGTATAGAGGGAGATTACATCTTCCCAGACGGAGTCCCAGTGCAAGCCCTCACCCACTCCGCTAGAGGCTTGAGGGCCAAAGTGAACAATAGGAAGGAGGGGGTAGTGTACATCCTTGCCTGGTTTCCCTCACAAACTAGAATTCTTGTGACATTAAGTTGGACTGTAGCCAATGGAGCCTTGTATAACAGTCAGGCCCACACCACAAACGCTGGTCCTAAGCCCATCTTTTTAGGTCTCGCCTGACCCAGCGCTTGCGCTCGTCTGGCGAGACTTTAAGTAAGGGCTTCAAAAAATGCTACAGCTGGCCTACAGCTTGCGTGCATGTGCACGGGCGTGCGCTTGAGCAGAGGCGCCATATGGCATTCCTCATGCTCATTAAGCGCATCGCTCGCCGCGCGCTTGATCACGATCACTTTCACTTTCAAAGCCGTGCGACGGCCGCGCGCGCACCACTCCCTTTATGCACTCCCTTGTTTTTCCACATACGGTTTCCCGTTATTGTTTCTTGCAGAGCAGCAGTTACATTTCAATAAATAACGCCTGTCCCCAGCCCTGCTGTAAGCTGCTCCACAAAAAAAGTTTATAGGTGAAAGTCTGCCGCACCGCTTACTCGTTTTGTTTATATTTTGATGATGCTGCACAGCTTCCTGGTTCTGTACAGCTCAATGCAAATGACTCAGTCTGTCACTAATCCCTGCAGAGTCACTCAGGCGAAGAAACCCCTCCTTGCCGCGTGCTGATGTGTAAACAAACATGCTCACCGGACTTTTGTGTAGCGCCGCCCTGCTCACTTCTGAATTTGCGCCAGCCAAAGCTCCTACCGCTGGTTTTCATTTGAAACAAGGCTACAGTAAAGGACTTCCAAAAATTCTACTGTTAGTGCATTTTAAATTAAACTAGTAGTTGTTTTGAAACTGGCATAATGCAAACATGTTTTTAAAAATATTATTTTAAGCTGTGCCAATTGATTGTAGTTTGCACTTGCCACAGGCAGCACAGTGATAGACCTGCTCATAAGTTTCAATCACAAAGAACTTTGTCTAGCAGGAAATGTATTCACTGTCACAGGAGTCTGTCATAGGCAGACACACAGTCACACAATCTCAGAAGGGGTCCAGTTTGAGGGTAATGCAGGTATACTGAGGGTGCCAAGCGTCGAGGGCGTGTGCCAAATACGCTACCACCCCCCTCCGGTGACCCATGGTGTACCCCTGTTACACCACAAAAGTGCAGAAACCTTAATGCAGGAAGCCTCCTAAACCAGGAGTTATTAGGAAGACAGTTTTCCTTCCTAATTTTGTGCACTTTTTTCACCTTTCCCTTTTCACTTTCACGTCCCTAGGTAAGGGTGGGCCTTAGTGTGCCCATACTGCCAGGGTTTAGTACACTTACATAGAGTCCTGATGAATGCCTGGTAATTTTACACCATTTCAGAGGCAGAAACATGTTGACTGACAATTAAGGAAATAACCACACAATTAACAGTGGACTACTTTCCTACACACTATGTTAATAATATGTCCTAAGTGATCACATAATAAATAATTTTTTGATACACTAAAGACGTTTTTTAATCCTCTCACCACCACTGTTCCCACTAACCCGCGCGCTTGTGCGGCCGCGCATGTGTTTAATCTGAGCGCGCAGTCACCTCTTTGAAGCGCGCACACCGCCAGAGGCAATTTTTCACGTTAATCGCAGCGCCCTGTAGAAGCATGATGGGCGCTGCGATTAACACGAATACGTGAAGAAATGCAGGCAATCTGCCCCCCTCTGCGCTCCATCAGGAAAAGGCAGACAGCAAGCTTAAAAGCGCAACATGTGCTTTCACAATCATTAACATACATTAGTGATTGTGAAAGCACACGTGGTGAAGTTGTGCGTGCTGCCTGCCTTTTCTTAACAGAACTCTGCAGTTTGTGTGCCTAGAGTTTATCTATTTGTATCTCTTCCTTGAGTGACTTTACAACTTGTACATTTGCATTTTTTTTTCCTATTTGTATCTTTTATGTAACTCATGTAATGCTACATTCTTATGTATCGCAACTGGTTCTTTTGTAAAGCGCTCTGACACCTTCGGGTAATGTTCGCGCTAGAGAAAATCGCATTAAAGAAAGAAAAAAAACCCCAATCTGTGTAAAATAGGGCATTGTTCTAACAGCCTTCCTGCCGCAATGTGTGTAACTGACAAGCTAAAAAAAAAAAGTGTGCCCTCATATGTCTCAATACTGCATGCCTGTCAGGCCGGCAAATGACTGTTAAAAGTCCCTACTGCGGCACCTACAGCCACTGGCAGCGCAGCCTGTGACACGCCGCCGTTGGTGAATCTCTGCTGGCGTGGTATGCTTGCCATCAGCTGGTTTAACACAAGCAGATAACGCAGCAGGTCACTGCACCTTTTGTCGAATATCGGAACAGGGAGGCCATCTACTTAAAGATATAGCTCGGTTGACTAATGCCCCTGCAGTGGAGACCACCCGATCACAATTTCCAACTCTGGGCTTATTAATATATATTATTATTATATATGGCTTTGAAAGTAATCCCGGGTCTCAAATGAAGAATACATCGTGCAATGGGCAAGAAAGTTGCTTCGGAGATTAGCCTGCATGTTGCAGATTCCAGCCCCAGGAAGATATCTCAGTGGGTCATGCGGATGTGGCAAAGATGTCCGTAAAACTGCAGGGCACGTGTTTGAATCACGGTTGGGTTGAAAACTGTGCCCAGCACCTACTGAGGAGAGTCTGTGTGTGACTGGTGAGTCACGGGTTCGAATCCCAGCAGGCCTTTTATCCGGCCGAGGCCAGAAGTAGTGTTATTTCTTTCCCCTCTGCGCTCATCCGGGCACCCCGGGGCTGTGCGGGCACTGCCCTCTGGTACAGGTGTGAAGGACTCCAGGCACGCACAGAGGCCTGCCCTTCACATCCCAACTCTCCCCGAGTCCGCCGGGTCTTCCCGCTGTACCCCCAGATGCTGGTAATATAGTTCCGCAGGATAAAGCACCTGCTCAAGTTGAGATTGTGTAACATTTTTACAGTTCTAAGGTTTGGTCACGGAGGGAGACAGTGAGAAAGAGGGAGGAAGACAGGGAGAGAGAGGAAAACAGAGAGAAGGAGACAGAGACATGGAGGGAGACAGAGGGACTGACACAGAGGGATTGAGACAGAGGGAAGGATACAGAGGGAGACAGAGAGGGAGACAGACAGAGGGAGGGAGACAGACAGAGGGGGACAGACAGAGGGGGACAGAGAGAGGGAGACGGAGAGTGAGGGAGAGAGAGAGGGGGAGAGAGAGAGACAGAGAGGGGGAGAGAGAGAGGGGGAGAGAGAGAGGGGGAGAGAGAGAGGGGGAGAGAGAGAGGGGGAGAGAGAGAGGGGGAGAGAGAGAGGGGGAGAGAGAGAGGGAGAGAGAAAGGGGGAGAGAGAGAGGGGGAGAGAGAGAGGGGGAGAGAGAGAGGGGGAGAGAGAGAGGGGGAAGACAGAGAGGGGGTGGGGGACAGAGGGTGGCGGACAGAGGGTGGCGGACAGAGGGTGGCAGACAGAGGGTGGCAGACAGAGGGTGGCAGACAGAGGGTGGCAGACAGAGGGTGGCAGACAGAGGGTGGCAGACAGAGGGTGGCAGACAGAGGGTGGCAGACAGAGGGTGGCAGACAGAGGGTGGCAGACAGAGGGTGGCAGACAGAGGGTGGCAGACAGAGGGTGGCAGACAGAGGGTGGCAGACAGAGGGTGGCAGACAGAGGGTGGCAGACAGAGGGTGGCAGACAGAGGGTGGCAGACAGAGGGTGGCAGACAGAGACAGACAGACAGAGACAGACAGACAGAGACAGACAGACAGAGACAGACAGAGACAGACAGACAGACAGACAGACAGACAGACAGACAGACAGACAGACAGACAGACAGACAGACAGACAGACAGACAGACAGACAGACAGAGGCAGACAGAGGGTGGGAGACAGAGGGTGGGAGACAGAGGGTGGGAGACAGAGGGTGGCAGACAGAGGGTGGCAGACAGAGGGTGGCAGACAGAGGGTGGCAGACAGAGGGTGGCAGACAGAGGGTGGCAGACAGAGGGTGGCAGACAGAGGGTGGGAGACAGAGGGTGGGAGACAGACAGACAGACAGAGGGAGGGAGACAGACAGACAGACAGAGGGAGGGAGACAGACAGACAGACAGAGGGAGGGAGACAGACAGACAGACAGAGGGAGGGAGACAGACAGACAGAGGGAGGGAGACAGACAGACAGAGGGAGGGAGACAGACAGACAGAGGGAGGGAGACAGACAGACAGAGGGAGGGAGACAGACAGACAGAGGGAGGGAGACCGAGGAAGCGAGACAGACAGAGGGAGGGGGTAGACAGACAGAGGAATACAGACAGACACAGACAGACAGAGGGAGACAGACAGAGAGAGACAGAGGGATACAGAGGGAGACAGACAGAGGGAGAGAGAGGGAGGGAGACAGAGGGAGACAGACAGAGGGAGACAGACAGAGGGAGACAGACAGAGAGAGACAGAGGGATACAGAGGGAGACAGACAGAGGGAGAGAGAGGGAGGGAGACAGGGAGAGAGAGGGAGGGAGACAGAGGGAGGTAGAGGGTGCTGTATGTGTAGAAATACACTGTCTTTTCACTTTATTAAGCAAATGTTTGAGTGATATTTGCACTGATATTTGTCGCTGCACCCACACATGCCTTGGCTGCAGCGCACAGAGACCTTATCCTGCCGCACACAGAAGAAAAATATTAGAGGGAACATTGCTCACCACTAATTGTTTATTTCTCACTGCACACCTTGAACTCACAAATCCTGCTCCGCAGTAGAACTGGCGTCGAAGCACACTAAAGAGGCACTCGGCCTCTTTAGTGGGGCCCGATGATGAAGCATGTCATCACCAGGTGGTGAGTAGGGCTTTCTAAAACGTCCTGAGTAAGGCCGTCTTCCCCTTCTCGTTGCTCCTTCGTGTGGTCTCTTTGATACCATAAGACACTCTTTTTTTGCTTACTGAGTAGATAAATGAACAACGCAGGAACAGACACAATTACTGTTGTGACAGCCCACACCACATGATCCAATCACCAGGGCACTTTAGCTGAAAGTGATCAGCTTTATTTAATAAATGCCCCTGGACAAAATAACTGCAGCAGCTGTTTTCTCTTTGGTAAGTAGCTGCTTGTCTCTTTGAAGTCACTGTGTATTGATTGGCGTTTGACAACGTCATTTCATATCTTGAAAAAAATCAGCACTTTTGAGAAAGTATGTGAAACTCGTCTGTGGGTGTTAGTATGCTGAAGATCACATGACTGTGTCATCCAATTTGGTGGTGCTGTCTCACATTTTATAACCTACCTCATCCTGGTGGTTGTGTATGCTTTAGGACATAGAGGTTGATTGACAGATGCATGCTGGATGCCCCCTTTTGCCATTTAAAATGCTCCGAATTACGGATTAGCACCTCTCAGTGCAGCAGGACACGAGGAACGCACACGTAATTGTTGGCCAGGTACAGAGTGAATCATTTCTCGAGCTTTTATTTTCTTCACCCGAAATTATATTTGACACACGACAAACATTAAATCCAAGTCAACATTGTACCTTGTCACTTGTGCTTTACTTCATCACCTGAAAGGTTCATGCTTTAGCTTTGACTAAATCAAATTCATTTTGTTCCCAGACCACGCTGCTGTGCAAACAAAGATACTCTCCGGATTTTTGTATAGCGCCGCCCTGCCTCTTCTGGGTCTTTGAGTACATACTGTATCTACATTTAGGTTCGCCGGTATAAATATTTTCTGCCGCCCCTCGTTTCTAATGCCTCTCAATCTGTGACAGTTGTAGTGATTTATTATTAATATTGAAATCAGAACTCATTGAACTACATGCATAGTTTGGAGGCTTCCAGTTTAAGCAAGCTGTTCCTGTTAAAACAAATGTAAGACTCCCCTGGGTGTTGTAGCGACGCTGCTGCCGGCCACATACCTCACCATTGCTGATGCGTGTGCGCGGGTTGTCACAGTGTAACTCGCATGGCTGCCAATCTCCCTAGTGTCTTTGCAAATACCGCACTGATCCTGGCAATGCCATCTTTCTGTGAGATAACAATTTCCAGTCTGTGCTCACCCAGTGATCACTCATACGGGTCACCTCTCTGCAAATACACACAAGCAGTTTTCTTTTGGGCTCCCACGATTGTGTGGATAAGAAAAACATAGCAAAAGACAGGCACGTCAATAACGAATGCTCACAGAACATCCCCTAATGTTTGGACGATAGAAATTTCCCCCTGGAAATATACCCAAATGACATGCACTGTACTATAATACAAACAAAAACGAGATAGTAAATGGAGGCTTTTTGTACCCCCTTGTCAGGCAACGTTTGTGATTTTTATACTTTGATGGAAGCAGTTCTATTTGCTTGCGTGCAATATGTGTGTGTGTGCATGAAATGGTGTGTGTGCGTGCAATAGTGTGTGTGTGCATGCAATAGTGTGTGTGTTGGACCCAGCCATTTGCAGGGCTTCATGACAGCCACTGTCCAATGAATCGCAGATGCTGCCTCGGGGCTGCTTGTTCTGACAGTGAGTCTGGCATTCTTAGTACTCAGACTGAGAATAATAAAATAGTTCCGTCGCCTGTGCCTATTACGTTCCACAGAGCTCTCTGTGCACCCAACCCCAGCAGGGCTCGGAAAACCTAAGCATCATTCTAAAGGGGCACAGTGCGCGAAACCCTCACCAGGTCTTCGTGCACAAAATATCTCTAGGAATACTGACCGCCCCACTGACCTCTGCACACCAAAGCATCTCTAGGGATCCGTGCACCCAAGTATCCACAGGGCTCTGAACGTCTAAAACACACAAGCCTATTTATAGGACTTCTCAATCTGCACCAAGCAGCCACGAAGACTATGCACAAAACGCACACGTTCATATATATCTAAAAGGCTGTCCGCACCAACATTTCTATTGGGCTCTGTGCACCAAAATAACTACTAGGCACTCGTCCCCCCCGAACAAACGAGCATTGGCATACCCAATAGGTCTTGCTTTTGGGACCTTATAAGTATTTAGTTTTGCAGCACAATATCCTTGGTGCAACAACATCAGCTGTTGCATGGCTAAACTTTGTACCTTATAAGTGTTTAGCCATGCAACAGTTGATGTTGTTGCACCAAGGATATTGTGCGGCATAACTAAATACTTATAAGGTCCCAAAAACGAGACCTATTGGCAATGCCAATGCTTATTTAACACTGCCAATAGATATGCCCATTCGAGGGAGCTTAATGACTTTTTGGGATCTAATTATGGTATTACTGCAGGTTCTCGTAGGGTTCT
The DNA here is from genome assembly GCF_964261635.1 of Lissotriton helveticus. Lineage (NCBI taxonomy): Eukaryota > Metazoa > Chordata > Amphibia > Caudata > Salamandridae > Lissotriton > Lissotriton helveticus. Next base: position 1,370,447,891 of record NC_136067.1, read on the forward strand.
ATTACGTTCCCCGTACAATTGTCTGAGGTTATGTGGTGTGGCTCTGTGAGGCTTAAATCCGGACTAGTCCTTATTAATTAGCCTATCAGTCACCACATAGAGGCGGTTGGCCAGCATCTTCACAAGTATATTGGCCTCTGTATTTAATAGGGTTATGAGTCTGTACGGGCACAGTCCTCCGGGCCTCTTTCCCCCTTTATCAGAGCAATATAGACTGTTCTGACATCTCTTGGTAGACACCCCACTCCCAGAGTGTCTGTTACATAGGCAGGTGAGGCTCACGCAGTTGACCCCCAGACATTTAAAGAACTCTGTGGGGAGGCCCTAAAAATTGGGGGTTTTCCCACTCTTGAGTTGTCACATGGCCTCAGCGATCTCTGTCACAAGCAGGCCACTGGCTAGACTGGCCGTATCCTCTGGGGTTAAGCCAAGGATGGCGATGGCACCCATAAAACTCTGTAGTTCCTCCTTCATATATTGCTGTTGGGAACAATTCAGGGCCTCCAGGTTTTCTGCAAACCATCCTGCCATCTCAGAGGCAGTGATAACCGTCTGGCCAGTCACTGTGTAAACCTCCCGATCCCATCTTTAGCGTTCCTCTCAGTGTGCCAGGCAGGCAAGGAGCTTCCCTTCCTTATTTCTGACCACATACAGTCTATGTTGTATGTCCTTAAGTAGCTTCCGTGCTTCTTCCACCATCTGCCAGTATTCCTCCCGTAGTTGTGCAACATGATGTTCCAGTGCCGGTTTAGGGATATCTGTAAATTCCTCCTCTAATTGTAGCATATCACCCACTAGTCTTGTCGCCTCCTTACACTTCACTTCCCGGATAGCCTAGATATAAGATAGTCGTGTATCAATCTCTTTATTTGCATCCCATAACATTACTTCAGACTCTACAGAGCCCTTGTTATCAGTAAAATAGTTCTCTGTGGCCTGCCTGAGACCTTCCCTTGTATCCCAGTCTTTAATACCCCAAGGATCCAGACGCCATGGGGGCCGATGGATCCTAACTGGTGTTTCCTGTCTGGTGTACGGTGGTGCGTTATCCGGAATTCCCATTGACAGAAAGGTGGGATCACAATATCTGTGTCCCTATATCTGGGGGACCAAGAAATAGTCCAGTCTTGAGCCTGCCTGGGAACTGCAAGGCACATATGAAAAATGTTTTCACTCAGGGTGTCTCAGTCTCCACAGATCCTGTAGGACCATTGCCCGGGTAAAGGCCCTTAGTCTGCAATCATCCCTCGCTGTGGTGCCCGTTGTGATCATTCTATCTAGATCCAAGTGCATGGTCAGATTTAGATCTCCCCGAGAATTGAATTCCCTGCCTCCCTGTGTTTGTTTTGCTGCCCCCCCCCTGTGCGGTTGTCCCCTGCGCGCCCGTTCCCCGCCTCCCGCTTCCCGCCGCCGGGAGTGTGGACACGCCCCCTTCCTCCCCGCTCCTGCCTCCCAGCTGCTCCGCCCTCCCTTCACTTGGCCATAAATGGCGACCGTGCGACGCAGGTGAGTGTGACCTATTCATAGGACACCCCCGCGCCGCACGGCCACCAGCTGTCGCGTGTGCTCCCGCCTGCCACTGCTCTCAGCCTCGCTGAGCCTCCCGCCCTCGGGCCACGCCCCCCGCCGTACTCGCATTTGTATTCTCTGTCTCCCTGTGCTCGTTTTGCTGTCTCTGCATTTCGCTGCTCTGTACTATTTGTGCTGTACTTGTACTGTATTTGAATTCCCTGCCTCCCTGTGTTTGTTTTGCTGCCCCCCCCCTGTGCGGTTGTCCCCTGCGCGCCCGTTCCCCCGCCTCCCGCTGCCGGGAGTGTGGACACGCCCCCTTCCTCCCCGCTCCCGCCTCCCAGCTGCTCCGCCCTCCCTGCACTTCGCCATAAATGGCGACCGTGCGAACGCGCAGCGGGCGCGCCGATTGTGCGCCGAAGGCGCGCCAAAGGTAAGCCCGTCTGCGCCCGTCCGCGCCTGGACCGTGCCCAGTGCCAGGACCCCTGGCCCCCACCGACGGAAGCCGACCCGACGGACCTACGACGCCACCAAACTCAACACCGGCCGAACCCCGGGTTGCTACCGAGCCACACCGAGACGCACCCACGGACCCTTCAGCTGCCACTCCTGCAAGTTCACCTGCAACCGGACCCACGCCACACCAGCACCCACCAAGCCGAACTCCAGCAGCACCCACCTGAAGTGCATCCTGCTCAACACCCGCTCCGTCCACAGACACGCCATCGAGCTCTGGAACCTGCTCGACACCACAGCCCCAGACGTCGCCTTCCTCACGGAAACCTGGATGAACGCCTCCTCAGCGCCCGACATCGCCATCGCCATCCCGGATGGCTACAAGATCATCCGGAGGGACCGCGTCAACCAGACAGGAGGAGGCATCGCCATCATCCACAGGAACACCATCCGCATCACGACCGACACCGATGATACCCTCGCACCCGCCGAACACCTGCACTTCCAGATCCACGTCAACCCCAAGACCACCCTCAGAGGCACCCTCATCTACAGACCCCCGGGACCACGCACACAATTCAGCGAAGACATCGCCGACTTCATCAGCCCACACGCCCTCCCCTCCGCCGACTACATCCTCCTCGGGGACCTCAACTTCCACCTGGAGAACAACAACGACCGCAACACCACCACCCTGCTGGACAACCTCGCCAACCTCGGACTCAAGCAACTGGTGACCACCCCCACCCACTACGCCGGACACACACTCGACCCGGTCTTCTCTTCCAGCAAGGACATCACCTTCAGCCACGCCACGGGACTCCACTGGACGGACCACAGCTGCGTCCACTTCAGCTTCAGAAGGACCACGTTCCACCATCACCAGCAACAGGTTCCCCGCAGAAGCTGGAACAAGATCACTGCAGACCAGCTCGCCACTTCCCTGAGCAAGAACCCTCCCACCAGCACAACGAACCCCAGCCAAGCGGCCACCAACCTCACGAAATGGATCAACAACTGCGCAGATGACCTCGCCCCTCTGAAGACCCTGCCGAGCAGACCCGGCAGCAAGAAAGCCCCATGGTTTAACGACGAACTCAAGAGTTCCAAGAAGAACTGCCGAGCCCTCGAGAGAACCTGGCGCAGAGACCCAACACCGGACAATATGACTACCCTCAAGCTCGCCACCCGAAAACACCACCAACTGATCCACACCACCAAGAAAACCGCATTCAAGGAACGACTAGACAACAACGCACACAACAGCAAGGAACTCTTCAACATCGTGAAAGAGCTCTCCAACCCCAACGCCGGAAACAACGACATCACCCCTTCGCAAGACCTCTGCAACTCCCTCGCCTCCTACTTCCACAACAAGATCGCGGACATACACAACAGCTTCAGCACTCAACCGACGCACGCCACGACCGAACCACCGCCCCCCACCACCACCCTCCGCGCCTGGACCCCGATCAGCACCGAAGACACCATCCGCACGATGAACTCCATCCACTCCGGATCTCCGACAGACCCCTGCCCTCACCACGTCTTCAACAAGGCCGACGCTGTCATCGCACCCCACCTGCGGGACATCATCAACACCTCCTTCGACACCGCCACTTTCCCGGAGAGCTGGAAGCACGCCGAACTCAGCGCTCTACTTAAGAAACCATCAGCCGACCCCACCGACCTCAAGAACTACCGCCCCATCTCGCTGCTCCCGTTTCCGGCAAAAGTCATCGAGAAGACCGTCAACAAGCAACTGGCCGCCTTCCTCGAGACGAACGGTTCCCTCGACCTCTCGCAGTCTGGCTTCCGGGCCAACCACAGCACCGAGACCGCCCTGATCGCAGCTACCGATGACATCCGAGCCCTGCTCGACAACGGAGAAACAGCGGCCCTCATCCTCCTGGACCTCTCCGCGGCCTTCGACACTGTCTGCCACCGTACCCTAGTACAGCGCCTCAGCAACGTCGGAATCCAGGAGAAGGCACTGGAGTGGATCATCTCCTTCCTCGCCGGAAGGACACAGAGAGTCCGCCTCCCCCCGTTCAGATCGGAAGCCACCGAAGTAATCTGCGGCGTTCCTCAAGGCTCCTCGCTCAGCCCAACACTCTTCAACGTCTACATGAGCCCCCTCGCAGCCATTGCACGCCAGCACAACCTCAACATCATCTCCTACGCCGACGACACCCAGCTGATCCTCTCCCTCACCAACGACCCCGCCACCGCCAGAGCCAACCTGCACGAAGGGATGACAGACGTAGCCAAATGGATGTCGAACAGCCGCCTGAAACTGAACTCGGACAAGACGGAAGTCCTCATCCTGGGATCATCACCCTCCGCCTGGGACGACTCCTGGTGGTCCCCCGCCCTGGGCAGCGCACTCAAACCCACAGACCACGCACGCAACCTGGGCTTCATCCTGGACTCCTCCCTCTCCATGACCAGACAAGTCAACGCCGTCTCCTCGTCGTGCTTCAACATCCTGCGCATGCTACGTAAGATCTTCCAATGGATCCCCACCGAGACCAGGAAGACGGTCACCCAGGCCCTCGTCACCAGCCGTCTGGACTACGGCAACTCCCTCTACGCCGGAACCACCGCCAAACTCCAGAAGAGACTCCAGCGGATCCAGAACACCTCAGCACGACTCATCCTGGACATCCCCCGCCGCAGCCACATCTCAGGACACCTGAGAGACCTGCACTGGCTCCCGGTCAACAAGAGAATCACCTTCCGGCTCCTCACCCACGCACACAAAGCCCTACACAACCAAGGCCCAGGATACCTCAACAGCCGCCTCAACTTCTACGCTCCCAAACGCCAGCTTCGATCAACCAGCCACGCCCTCGCCGCCGTCCCCCGCATCCGAAGAGCCACCACAGGAGGAAGGTCCTTCTCCTACCTGGCCGCCAAGACTTGGAACTCCCTTCCGACCCACCTCCGCCTGACCCAAGACCACCTCGCCTTCAGGAAGCAGCTCAAGACCTGGCTGTTCGAGCAGTAGCGGACCCCCAGCGCCTTGAGACCCTCCGGGTGAGTAGTGCGCTATATAAATGCTTTGATTGATTGATTGATTGATTGAGTAATCATTAGTGCATTTGGAGCTGGCATTATCCATTTGTTCCTGCGACAGCAGCCCTGGGACATATACCAAGACACCACCAGAATGTTTTCACCATTCCGTTTCCCCAATTTCGTGGCACAGCAACCCTGTGTGTCCGTCCATCCCTGTGTTACTGACAAGAGGGAAGGATGTTTTCGCCAGGATCCCCACACCCATGGAGCCCTATATAAACCCAGAATGGGTCAACTTTATATACTTGCCTTGGCCCAGAAAGGTGCAATTGTTGCCCTTTCATCTGAATCTCCTGTAGGAGTAGGAGGTCTGGATTGTGCGTATTTACAAATCTCCTGACCATTCCCCTTTTTACCTTGTGACCCAATCCATTAACATTCCAGGATAGGGATGCAAGATTCAGGGGTCTGCGTCCCTGTGTGTGTGTGTCACTGTCTTACTGGTCGTGTCTACCTGATCCCATTTACGTTGTCCCGGTGGAATTCTTCCTATCCATCATTCCCCCTCTAGATGTCGTTGTAAACCCAAACCCTTCTCAACACCCCCCTCCGACTAACTCATGCAGTGAGCTCCGAACTACTGACTCCCCTCCCCCCAATGCTCGAGGTGTCTGTCTTTAGTCCCATGAACTTCTATTAAACTTGCAAGAGAAACTGAACTCTAGCCGCTTTTGTGGGTACTTTATGGATGGGATCTGTGTGGCTCTACTTAGGAACATCCTCCACCTCTGGTGAATCTCTCCTGTAATTATCTAGGGACCGGTTATTTAGTCTTACGGTTCAGTGACTGAACCGTAAGACTAAATAACCTCCCATAGTAGGCGATGGAGGCGATCGTTCAGCATCTCCGTTCCTTGTGTACCCTGGGCCACCAGTCTCCACCCCTCCATCCAGTCCCACACCTCCACCGGGGTGGTGAAGAACCAGGATTTTCCCTTCGCCAGGACTTTCAGCTGGTCAGGGAAGAGCATCATGTACTGAAGATTTATTTTCCATAGTTCCTCTTTTGCCCTGTTAAATGTTCTACGTTGAGCTTGCACTTCTTGTCATCTTTTATTTCTTGATCAAAATGTAATTACGAACAGGCATCTAGATAAAACTTTCAAATATTTTGCCTGTTACGGAGTAATGCATTCCAAAATGTTCAGTTTTCAAAGAGACCAGATTAACAGATGGCTGTCAAGATTTTGAAGGTAATTTGTACACCTTCAGTGTACAGTTTCCAATAGATCCAAATCTCTTCTACAGCAAAGAGCGATTTTAGATTGTTCTTGAGTAGAAGGTGACAGGGTGAATCTTTACCTCATTACATAACACTCACTCAGATGCACTCAGATGCAAAGTTAAGAACAGGCCTGCTGCAAGGAGGACGCTGAGGAAATCAATTCATTTAACAGATGAAATGTTTAATTCTCATTGTCTCTCCATTCATAGGGACACATTATTTCAATTTAATCTAATCAAAGGTGCCACCAAGTTGGAGTGATTTACAGTAACAAGTGTGGTGTGGTGAGTTTACAAACCCTAAAGGCTTTAGTTTCTTTTTGAACTTCTAGAGTTTAACTATGAATGATGTGCATCCTTAGACTAATTTAGACTGAACCATAGATTTGTCCAGGGAAGAGGAGACATTCCAAAACGTTATCTATTCTGTATGGAATGTGTATGTTATGGTATGTAAAACACTTTTCCCTCCAGAATTAGTGGTTAATTCAAACCAAAGGGAATGCAATGGAACAGTCCTTGCACCACAGAAGTTTTGAGCTGGTCCCATGTACATCACAGGACTCTATGCTCATTTAATTTGTTCAGCTTGAATTGCTTGTACATTTTCCTCATAGCAGCACAGGTCATTCATTATTTTGTCTTGCTTTGCTCCTGCCAGTTTCACTGTTTTCCTCACTCTTCTCCATCCACCTACGACTTATATATGCAAGTGAAGCTCTTGGTTTCAAGGCCCCTTTTCTGAAGGTGTTTAGTTTTTGAGGCAGCTTACACCGACAATGCTGTGATGCTCTGCCCTGCTCAGTATACTCCACTCATTGGTGTAGACTCCAGCATAAGTGGTAGACCTCTGAATCCAGACTGGACATTTGCATCTTGTTAAAGGTTGCAGTGATTGTAGACCCGATGCGCTTAGGGGCAGGAGGTTCTCTTTTCCTTTGAAACAAGTTTGAGCTTCTCTGAAAAGAAATGCCTGATTTCCCTGCCCTTAGTATCTGAACTTGGCGGCCAGGTTCCTTAGAACTTACCCTTTGGCCTCCTGTGACTGCAAAATGACAGCCAGATTTTAATACTGGCCTGCCAAGTCACATTCCACCAGCATCAGCTACAAGAGCACCAGGCTGCGATTATGCCACTAAACTGCAACAGGGTATTTCTGTCATCTCTGCTGTTATCTGAATGAAACGCTTTCGTTCAGCTCCTGAGTTACTGGGGTCAGGTCATTTAATGCATTGATTAGGCCCCAGTGGATTCTAACGCAGAATGCCTTTTAGCTGAAAAAATCTATAGTAAGGCATTCTGTTTAGATCAAGTGCCTCTCTCAATTAGGCTAATAGGCCACTTGGACCAGAGGGCTCTTAAAATTAAATGGGTGACTTAGAAAGTTACCTTTTTGGTTGCTATTAACTCTGTTCGCAAACTTAGAGTGAGCAAATTGCAGGTTTTCTAGTTGTGGTCTGTTGCTGCTTTTAATTGAGACAAAGTGCCTTCGCAATCATCTGTCATTTCTATCCAAGGTGTTAACAAAGTTCTACATTAGGCAGGTCATAGTCCTTCGTTTTTAGGTCTCGGTCTAGCGTTACACTGCGCAGCAGTGTTCGCGCAGCCGAGATTTAATGTCAAGAGTATTGGGGGCTTAAACCCGCCCCTCTTCTCCATTGGCTGGCTTCCTAAACGGAGGCCAGCCATTGAAGGAGAGGGGCGTCACTCCGTTTAAGCCCCGTCTTTTTGGGATTCGGGGGTGTGTTTTTTACTTTCTTTCTGTTTTCTTTCTCTCCTCTTCCCATTGGCTGGAATTTTACCTTCCAGCCAATGGGAAGAGGAGAGAACGAAAACCACGCCACCCCGAATCCCAAAATGAGGCTGCCTTTCTCCGAGGCATTTCTGCCTCGCCTCCGAGAAAGGTGGTGTGCATGGCTTTGTCGGACCGGCCGCCCTGAGCCAGTAACTTTTCTACTACTGTGCAATTTCACTCCTGGTACGTCTGTTCGTATGTACAGTCTAGGGAAATCCACGCAGTCCATGATTGCATCCATAATCATGCTGCAACTTTTTAATTGTAAAAGGCGGTGTCAGGGGAACTCTTTTAGATTTAGATCTTTTGTGTTTTCGTGAATAGATTTTAGAGGCATTTTCATTCCGGAACTGCTCGCAGTGATGGCCACCACTTTTTGATCGGCAGCGGCGCCCGGCTCTAACGGCGCTTATGGATGCAGCTGATACAGCGGGACCGGGCCCTGCGCGGCAGCGAATCCCTACCTGCTCGGTCACCTGCAACGAAGAGAAGACGGAGCACTCCGCAACCTCCCTCGGAACTTGGGAAGCCTGCAAGACATGGCCGCCTGCCTGGAAGATAAAGGATCAGTGCACCGGGACTCTGAGGGCGAGTTGGGAGTCGTGCCTGGAGCACAAATGGCCAGGAGATAAGCCCCCCTGCTTTATCTGGGCGCATGCGGCAGCTTTTCGGAGTCCCAGGAAGGACAGGCATGGACACATGAGGTGTTTTTTTCCCTGCGTGAAGCCATCGACCACAACTGCCTTGTCGCCGGAATGCCATCAGGACAGGCGATCCTCTTGCTGGGCTTCCGGGGCCAGCCCGATAGAAATCCCGCAGCCCTCGGCAACCTGGAATATGGACAGTTTTTCAGGAGACAGTAAGAAGTGTGTGGTACCGGGAAGAGTCTGCTGCAGCTGTTTAAGCTACGTGGATAGACAGGGGCTCGGTTTTCAGCGGACCTGCCACCATTTCAGAAGTAAGTGATGTGGCCTTACGCCTGAAACCCAGAATCGGTATACTTCGTGGGCTGAAAAGTTTGCACTCGCCGCCCCATGACTCGCGTTTCAGACTTGGGGAGCGTCGTGCTTTACAGTCTGTGCTTCTGAAGTCGAGTCATGGGGCGGGGGCGGAGGGGTGGTCACAGGGGGTTGGGGCGAGGGTTATGGGTACCCTGTGAAAGGCGGTTGCGGGGTTCCCGAAGATGGCTGGCTGACTGCTTGGCAAGGAGGGTTGCTGTAGTGGAGAAGTAGGATGGATTACTCCACCAGAGATCAAGATTGGGAGGTGTCACTGGATGTAGAAGGATGTCGCGTTGGAGTAGCAGAGGCTGGGGGGAAGGCGGGGGAGTTGTGGGTGAAGAGCAGGGTATGGGGGCGAGAGACAGGGGCTATGGGGTTTATAGAGAGGTAGGCTCAGACGGCAAAGTTCAGGGCTGGGAGGTATGCAGGGTTCTCGGATTTGCAGGTCTTGATATGATGGTCAGTGGAAAGCTGCTGGATCAAGGGCCATGGACGGGTAAACTTAGAAAGGTGGGTTGTGGTCTATTTTGGAGAGTTCAGACTTTGTTGATGGGCACGGTGAGGGTGGTGACTTGAGATGCGGCTGCATAGTTTACAGATGGGGTTTTGTGGATGGTAAAGTCACACTGTTTCCAGTGCGCGGTTTTCCCCTATAAACCATTGCCATCAGGTGTGCTAGTGTAACTAGTCCGGTGGCCAGAAGTCATGACTACAACACCCAGAATACAGATTGCTGTCACATAAAAGCCCAAGACATACAGTGAGGTGGTCACTGAGTGCAATATATGTATGATTAAATAGGACCGTGGAATTCCATCCTCACACTCCCTCACCATTGGCTCTTCCTTCAGACTACTCTACCTAAGCTTTCACTCAGGCTTTTACTCCCCCCCACCCCCCCGCCCCCTCCCCATAAATTCTGAGCCCCTCTCCCTGACTGGTATGTCTCCTCCTTCATGCTCCTTCAGCTGTGACCAATCCTTTTACCCCCAAATTTCTCCTCCCCCACGTTCCCTTAATGTTGTTACCCCACCCTGTTATCTTCACACTCGTTCTTTTAACAGCCTTACCTTAGGGCACCCGTTGACACCTTTCCTCTTACCGCAAGCCCCAACCACTCCACTCGGTCGGCGCCTGTTTGCAACGCCCTGTCTGACCCTCGTCAACCCACTGTTATTTCACTCTCTGGCAGCACGTCAGGAGGCTTGCAGCCTGGAGAAGGGAGACTTGTATCTAGAGGACAGGAGGCCTCCAGTGCGGGACGGGACATTTATCATTGTTGCACAGGAGACCCTTGGCCGGCCCGGAGACTTCTCTGTGGGATAGAACAGCCCCCCTCGGCGGCACAGAAGACCCCAGCCGTTGGATACCATGCGCAGGACCGGGCACTTTACACGGGAGAACCCCCCCTCTTCAGGATCGGAGACCACGAGGGACAGGAGATCTCCTTCCTCTTCTGATGAGGGAAGCACGCAGGGCAGGACCCCCCCCCCTCCCCCTTCAGAGGTCAGGAGACCTCCACCACTGGTGATTTAGAAGCCAGTCTGGGGAACAGTTTTGTTGCTGTGGATGTTACTCTTTCAAGTATTTGCATAATGCCCTACCAGTCAGTTTCCAGGACCTTTAGGCCGGTGGATCATTAGATTATGTGGGGCTCTGTGTGTGTGGGGGCTCTGTGTGTGTGGGGGGCTCTGTGTGTGTGTGGGGGGGCTCTGTGTGGGGGGGCTCTGTGTGTGGGGGGCTCTGTGTGTGGGGGGCTCTGTGTGTGTGGGGGGCTCTGTGTGTGTGGGGGGCTCTGTGTGTGTGGGGGGCTCTGTGTGTGTGGGGGGCTTTGTGTGTGGGGGGGCTCTGTGTGGGGGGCTCTGTCTGCGTGTGTGGCTCGCTCTGTGTGTGTGGCTCTGTGTGGGTGTGCAAATGCAATAGGTCTCGCATTTGCGAGCGATTAAGCTATTGGCATTGTAAATGACAATGCCATTTATTTATGTTTAAAAAAAAACATAAATAAAAATAATGTCATGAGCAGTGCCAATAGCTCTAACTTTAACAATGCTGAGACCATTGCATTGTAAATGCTTGTTTTCACCTTTATCTAACTGATCCTTGAATGCTGAAGAAGAATGTGCGTCCTATAGTTGGCAAGAGCTGCACCAGGCTTTGTTTGTGCAGTAAGAAAGACCTTTGACCCACCAGTACACTTATTTTGCAATTATGATGGCTCCATTTTCCAGGAAACATCCCCCAAGACCTTAATTGCCTATAGAGGGATCTCTTAGCTTGTTTTAATGCTGCAAAGTTGTCATTCTTTCTCATCCGGAGGTCATCCTGGCACCTGAGGCGAAAACCAGAGCAGCAAATTGGCGGAGGTTTTAACTTCAGCATTCGTGAAGGTGACAGAAGTTTCCCCACTTAGCCGAAGGCTTAGATCTAGCTGTGCAGGACACTTTTTTCTTGTTTTTTTTGGCTTTGCCATTTTCCGTGAAGCTAGCAACATTTCCACAAATGTGCAAGATACCCATCACTGCAACCCCACACACCCCTAGAGATCAAACTTGCACCTTCAGGCATCATGGTGCCCCAGTTGGTTACTCCATGTGTGTTCTACAAGCATTACTCCATTAATGTTAGTTCACAAGCCAATTCCCCAGTACCTGTTGGGCTAATACGTTGTTCATAAGGTTGCCTTTCACTGCATTCTAATTTTTACATAAATAATGGAAACTGGGACTGTGTGTGTGTCTGAATATGAAAGTTAATTACCATATAATCTCATGCACACAAAAGAAGGGGTACTATTAGCAAAAAGGAAAAAAGGTCCAGTTCCCGAGCTTACAAAGACTATGTGTCAATCATTGGAGGGTAACTGTTCCAGCGACCTAATAGGCCAGCTTTTTTTCTAGGTAGGACAGGTGAAGGAACTCCTTCCAGGAATATCGGTTGGATAAACAGAGGTCAGAGGGAGGAATTCCTCCATGTTGAAGACGTGCCCTCACACACCCAAGCGGGTGTCATGCTTCATCATTGGGTGTTGCTCCTTGTGGGGGTGGTGCTACTGTCCCCCATGGGCCCCGCGAGGGGGCTCTTTGTTGGAGATCTTTTTGAGGAATACCACAGTGGTGAGTGTGCTGTGTGGAGAGTGGTGTGAGTGAGTTAAAAGTATTGCACTAGTAGTACCCTGAAAATACTTTACCTGGGGTAGGTGCGATATGGTCTAAAACTGGAGCCAAGAGGAATACTCTTGATCTGATAGTCAGGGTTGGGAGTATTTTCCTTCTGCGTATCTCAGTGCTTGTGGTGATAAAAAGTAATGTTATCACGACAACATGTTTCACGCCTACTGTAGTCCCTAGTGGATCCAATGGCGATTCTTCAGCACTGAGCAAAGATAAAATGTGTGCAGTGAGGTACAGGGGTTTGAGACGGCGACACTCAGTACATCCTGTAGGAATACATAGATTCAGGTGTGGTCAGGGCGACTCTGCACCCGAACGGATTCGACCACCTATGTTTCAATATCCAACCTATGAAAAGGGAAAGAAGAGAAAGAGAAAGCAACACTTGCCTTTAAAAGATAATCATACTTGGTAATGCTTTGAAGATCAGCCATGTTAGTTCTTACACAGCATCCGTGCTTCATAAAGATATTCTGGTGGGAAGCTGAATTGTCCATCTCAGCATAAGCGTGGCTTTTAATTAAAAGAAGCATGCCTGCGTACACACAGTATACACGCCGGTTACCGGCTGTGAAGTGATCCAACACACTGCTCATTTGTGTCAAGGATAGGCAGTGAGTGACCGAGACACACCAACTCACAGGAAGTGTGGGAGTGCCTATCCGTGTGTGGTGTCTAAGCTGTGATCCAGTGGTGAGGCTTTTAAAAGGGCATGCTCGTCAGAGCACACACTATTATATAAGTAGTGGATTTGTGACACAGATGTAACGGACACACAACACAGAAACACAAATAACCCCTACCCCAAAAAGTCATTTAGGGAAGTCTCATCGGTGTGGAGCGCAACTTTGAGAAGTAAACCTGAAAGCGACATATTTACAATAAACACATTGCAGCGGGTTTTTTAAAGTGGAGAAAAACACTTACATGGTGTCTAGCAGGATGAAAATACTCACATTGACATCCGCAAGATGTCCATGCCCATCGATGCTCACTCGCCGGTGTAAGGGAGGAGAACTACTTCCTCTTTTAACCCGAAGAGACTCCCACCGCGCCAACTCCCGGACACGGAGTGTCGAAGGGGAGTGGGATGTGACTCGGCTGAGGCGTGTGGAAAACGTGGGCGCCATGTTGTGAGTAGGGTGGAGAGTTACCCAATTCAACTAGAAGAGTGACCTCCCAAGGCACCGGCGTGTGGGTGTTGCGGGCGCCATGTTGGAAGAGAGGCTGTGGGGGAGAAGTCAACAGAATATGGGAAGATCGGTAATGAGGTTAGTGAAAAGCGCTAATGGTAGTCAGCGCTAAGTATAAAATAAATACTTGCTCTAATGTCATGTATGACGGCCACTACTTGACATGGAAACGGTGTCCTGTGTCGGTAGCAAACGCAGGGAGACTGCATACCTTGATGAAAAATATATATATAATACAAATGTGTCTTATAAGACATTAGAGCTAGTATTTATTTTTTACTTAGCACTGACTACCATTAGCACTTTTAATATATATTATTACTAACTGCTTAGTGCCTTCGCTTTTGGCATGGGTGTCAGCAGTTCCGAACCGGCTTGGGATGCTTGATGACCTCCGCTTCTGTAATTGTTAGTGTGGCCATGCCTGACTTTACTGCTGATTGAAACACATTAACCGGGGCAAAACCTTATATAAATTTCAGGTTAAACTGTCTTGTTTGTTGTGGTTTAAATGATTTGGTTTAATGGTCGCTTGGACTTCCTTATTAAAGAATGGGGCTGATGAGGCCCCGAGCTGTGTTTTTGTTTTTTGTGAAAAGTCCCAAGTTTTTCAAGAAGTACTTTTGTTCTGTTAGGGTCACTTCTTATTTAAGGGATTGTAGTATGATCTGAATATGTCTCATTTATCTTGTTTGTCAGTATCATGTTCAATCAATCAATCATGCCATTTGTATAGCGCACTACTCACCCGGGAGGGTCTCAAGGCGCTTGGGGGGAGGGGTATGCTACTGCTCGAACAGCCAGGTCTTGAGTTGTTTCCTGAAGGCGAGATGGTCCTCTGTCAGCCGAAGGTGGATGGGGAGGGAGTTCCAAGTCTTGGCAGCCAGGTAAGAGAAGGATCTTCCTCCGGCGGTGGCTCTTCGGATGCGTGGTACGGCTGCGAGGGCGAGGCTGGTGGACCGTAGCTGGCGGGTGGGTGTGTAGAAGGTCAGGCGGTCGTTGAGGTACTTGGGGCCCAGGTCGTGGAGAGACTTGTGTGCGTGGGTGAGGAGCCGGAACGTGATCCTCTTGTCGACGGGGAGCCAGTGCAGGTTCCTCAGGTGGCTGGAGATGTGGCTGCGTCGGGGGACATCCAGGATGAGTCGGGCGGAGGCGTTCTGGATGCGCTGGAGTCTTTTCTGTAGCTTGGCTGTGGTTCCGGCGTAGAGGGCGTTTCCGTAGTCCAGTCGGCTGGTGACGAGTGCCTGGGTGACAGTCTTCCTGGTCTCGGTCGGGATCCAGCGGAAGATCTTGCGAAGCATACGCAGGGTGTTGAAGCACGATGAGGAGACAGCGTTGACTTGTCTGGTCATAGAGAGGGAGGGGTCCAGGATGAAGCCCAGGTTGCGTGCGTGGTCGGTTGGCTTGGGTGCGGTGCCCAGGGCTGGGGGCCACCAGGAGTCGTCCCAGGCGGAGGGCGAAGATCCCAGGATGAGGACTTCCGTCTTGTCCGAGTTCAGTTTCAGGCAGCTGTCCTTCATCCACTCGGCGACGTCTTTCATCCCTTCGTGTAGGCAGGTTCTGGCGGTGTGGTCTGGTGAGGGAGAGGATCAGCTGGGTGTCGTCGGCGTAAGAGATGATGTTGAGGTTGTGCTGGCGTGCGATGGCTGCGAGAGGTTTCATGTAGATGTTGAAGAGGGTTGGGGCTGAGTGAAGATCCTTGCGGGACGCCGCAGATGACTTCGGTGGCCTCGGAGCGAAACGGGGGGAGGCGGACTCTTTGTGTTCTTCCGGCGAGGAACGAGATGATCCACTCCAGTGCCTTCTCTTGGATACCGATGTTGCTGAGGCGCTGGACTAGGGTGCGGTGGCAGACCGTGTCGAACGCAGCGGAGAGGTCCAGGAGGATGAGGGCCACTGTTTCCCCCTTGTCGAGCAGGGTCCAGATGTCGTCGGTGGCTGCGATGAGGGCGGTCTCGGTGCTGTGGTTGGCTCTGAAGCCGGACTGCGAGGGGTCGAGGGATCCGTTCGTCTCGAGGAAGGCGGTCAGCTGTCTGTTGACGATCTTCTCGATGACTTTAGCAGGAAAAGGGAGGAGCGAGATGGGGCGGAAGTTTTTGAGATCGGTGGGGTCCGCTGTAGGTTTCTTCAGGAGGGCGCTGATCTCGGCGTGCTTCCAGCTCTCCGGGAAGGTGGCGGTGTTGAAGGAGGCGTTGATGATGTTCCGGAGTTGGGGTGCGATGGTGGAGTCGGCCTTGTTGAAGACGTGGTGTGGGCAGGGGTCGGTCGGTGATCCGGAGTGGATGGTGTTCATCGTGCGGGCTGTGTCTTCGGTGGTCACCGTGGTCCAGGTGCGAAGGGTGGCGGTGGGGGGCGTTGGTTCGACGGTTGGGTGCGTGGGTGGGGCGTCGAAGCTGTTGTGGATGTAGGCGATCTTGCGGTGGAAGAACGAGGCGAGGGAGTCGCAGAGGTCTTGTGACGGAGTGATGTCGTTGGTTACGGTGCTAGGGTTAGAGAACTCCTTGACGATAGTGAAGAGCTCTTTGCTCTTTGCTGTCGTGGGTGTTGTTGTCCAGTCGTTCCTTCAGGGATTTCTTCTTGGTGGTGCGGATGAGCTGGTGGTGCTTGCGGGTAGCGTGTTTGAGGGCGCTCATGTTGTCGGTGGTCCGGTCGAGGAGCCAGGCTTTCTCAAGGGTGCGGCAGGTCTTCTTGGAGTCCTTGAGGTCGTCGGTGAACCAGGATGCCTTCTTGCTTCTGGGTCTGCTGGGAGGGTTCTTTAGTGGCGCGAGGTCGTCGGCGCAGGCGGTCAGCCACTGTGTGAAGTTGCGGGCTGCTTCGTTGGGGTCCGTTGTGTTGGCGGGTGGGCTCTGGCTGAGGGAGGTGTTGAGCTGGTCTGCGGTGATCTTGCTCCAATTCCTGTGAGGTACCTGTTGCGGGTGGTGGTGGGTCGTGGATCTTTTGAAGCTGAAGTGGACGCAGCTGTGGTCGGTCCAGTGGAGTCCGGTGGCGTGGCTCAAGGTGATGTACTTGCTGGAAGAGAAGACGGGATCAAGCGTGTGGCCGGCGTAGTGGGTGGGGGTGTTGACCAGTTGCTTGAGTCCGAGGTTGGCGAGGTTTTCCAGCAGGGCGGTGGTGTTGCGGTCCTTGTTGTTCTCCAGGTGGAAGTTGAGGTCCCCGAGGAGGATGTAGTCGGTGGAGGGGAGGGCATGCGGGCTGATGAAGTCTGTTCCTTTAGACATAGGGGGGTGTGATGTATTTTTTTTCTCGCTTTTATGGCATTTACTAAAAGTGTATGCGCCTTATTTCCTATTTCGTAACCCTGCCTTTCTGTGTCGATTTCCTCTCAGGTGCATTTACCAGTAGCGTATAAAGGTGTTCCCTAATGGAGGTTGGTTTACACAGCACCTTCCTCAAATTTGTGTGATCGTGCAATTCTTCTGCTTCCCAAATCCGGTTTCAAGTTGGTGCTGTGCCACCTCTCTATCCCGTTTTGCTACAACGGTTTTGGAAATAAATGACACCCTAACAATTGTCTTTAAGGTGTCCCAGAGAATGCCTAGGTGTATGCGGGTTGTCTTTAAAAGTTAAGCATTCCTTTAGAGTTTCCCTTATTTCGGCTGTCCTAACCGCTCCACTCAATATGTGGCCATTCCAATTTCTACCTCCTGTCCTTATGCTCTAGAGAGTGAAACTAGGGCACTTTCTGAAATATATCCAATTTTTTCCTTATCCACTGCCTGACATATACATTCTATACTCTTGGGTAAGCTCTGTGTAGAAAGTCTAATCCTGTTCTATGAGGAGTACCTTCCTCCATACATTTATCGGCCCAAGATCATCCAATATTTCTCTCACCTCGACTGAGGTTACTGTCAGTGAACTGACTTGACCCCCATCCTATCTAGGGGGCCACCTACCACTTGATTAAAATTTCCTGCCAGCATTTTGGACCCTTCAGCAAAGCCCTTTCTTTTTATTTGCAATTTAAGCGTTACTTATAAAGAAGGTCTTGGCCATTATAGAAGGCTGCTATTGATTATGTAAGGCTGCTATTGTTAATACTTTCTTTCCCATGCTACTTTTTACAAAGATGTACCAACCTGTCTGTCCACCATTGTTTTCTAAATCTGACATCACAGTGTTTGTACAGTATACTTTGTATGTTAGTCTTCCAGACTTGACTGTCTTCAAGTGGCGAGTATCTAGAATATGCCTGACCGTACTTTCTTCTTTTCCAAATGAACAGCACCCTAGTTAATTTCATAGGGACAGTTAGGTCCCTGACATTGAAGGAAAGTACTTTGTTTACTAAGTTACAATATTGCAATATCTGTTAAAGTTTTATATACCTCTTAATCTGAAGGTGACTCTTTCCCTCCATTACAGTCTCCTGTCTGCCCCCTAGTTAAGCTCAAACCTTCCTCCCAAACATTTCCTTAACTGAGTGATCATGTAACCAGAGCGAAGAAAAAATAAAAAAAAATAAAAAAAAATCATCGGCACTCCAGTAGTGTCCACTTGCACAGTTTGACATGGCCTTCTATTTGTGTTCCTCAAGCCGCACAGCCCTTCAGCACCAAGCCCCTTCTTGTTGGGCATGCAGCTCAATTTAATTTACAGTAAATATCTATGAGGAAAAATGCCCCCCAAATTAAATTGCCGTAATTAACAGATGCCCGGAGCAGGACTCTTTCTTTTCCGAATTAGCGCCACGGGGTTGGGAAGCGTTTTTTCAAATAAATAAAAAATAAAACACCAGAAACGAGAATCTCCGAAATAATGGGCCAGGCATGGTCATGCCATCATCTTAGACTAAAGAATAATCAAGATAAAAGCTTTGAACAGGGCATAACAATATCTTTTCACATAGGACTTGACATGAGCATTCAGGTGTTTGATGGTACACCTTTTTAATAGACGGCTACTGTCAGGAAATTGATTACTGCTGCTTGAACAGTCACAGATAACCCCTGGCTTCTTGTGTTAGAGATTCATTTTTATTAAACCTTGGTCCTGAGGAAGGTGGCCTTGCCATTGAAACACGCGTAGACCAATACTACCTCTGAGAAGTGGTCCTTGAGAGACAGTTCCACCTGGAGCTACTTTTGTTTGCCCTCTCTAGATCAACCTTGGACCCTTCATAGGGCTGAATCTCCTGTTTTGCAGCGTGAATCTTTCTGGATTCACTATGCTGTGCATATTCCGCAATCTGGTTGTTGGGTCCGGAATCGTAGTCTTTTTTTTTTTTTTTTGTTCGTAGCCCAGGTGGGCGTCGACGTCCCACCATTTGGTGTACCTTCGGTGACGTCGGCGTGCTTCCGGCGGAAGCTACCACCCTTGGGCGCCATCTTCAGATTCTTTTTTCCGCCGTTGGGTCTGGATCGTCGCATGAAGCTCCAGAAGTTTTGGAGGAGAAAAGGAGGAAATACAGCAACTCTTCAACGGAAGAGACCTGAGAAGATCGGGAGAAGAGGACCATCAGAGAAGAGACGACGAAGAAAGGAAAGAACTTCGAGATCTTCGACGTCCTTGGAGGAATGCGCACACAGGGGGCCCCCTGAGCGCAGGGATGTACAAGACACCCTTTAAATTCTGCAAAAACTGCCACCACAAGTTCGCGCAGAAGGACCTGCACCCGGTCTGCAACCTCTGCCTGCCAATCGACCACGAGAGCAGAGACTGCAACGCCTGCTCTGTCTTCAAGCCGAAGACACTCAGAGTTCGAGAGAGACAGAGGACAGCTCACCACACGATGCAAGGCAAGGGCCAAGCCCCGACGCTTTACGAACTGGGCCTCTCCACCGACGACGAGGACAACATCGCCAAAGGTCCAGATGACTTCACGGTCGCAGAGACCGATAAGAAAACGCATGACAAGGTAGGAGAGTCTACGACCCCGAAAACCCCCACAGGGTCTCGAAAGCCAGAGGCAGACTCTCGAAAGTCAGAGCCCAGAGCCTCGAAAGGAGCACCGGCGCCGAAAACTTCGACGACCGAAGCTGCATCCTCCGAAAAAGAGCCCAGCGGATACTTCGAGAAGGACTCCCGGAGGCCGAAGACCAGCGAAAAGCAAAGGTCATTGAAGCAAGCCCCCGAAAAAGGGACTTCGACGGAAAAGGAGCCGAAGAAAGTTTAGACGTCGACGACGCCGCCGAAAAGAGCAGCCGAAACGCTCGACGACGAGCAGGCCGCAGAAATGCAGAGAAAGAAAAGAAGGCTCGAGGCCGAAATGGAGAACATCCTTCAGAGAAAGAAGGACTTCGATGAAAAGATGAGAAGTTACAGGATCCCCTCGTAGCCGGCACCGGCCGTCGCTGAGGTACAGGAGCTCGAGGAGTTCGACGTCGAAGAGACGCCGAAAACTCCGGATCCCTCGGAGCACGAAGAGGAAGAAGACCTCTACTACACAGAAGGGGACTACGGGGAGCAGCATTCAAGCTACGGCTCAGGTTCCTCGACGGCCCAAGACCAGGAATGGCAGGACATCGAGGCCGAAAACCCGGAAGAGGCTGTGGAAACATACCCCTCGAGGCCTTCGCCACCGGATGACATTGGGGCATACAATGAGGTGGTCAGGAAGGCGGCAGCAGCTTATGGAGTTAAGCTGGAAGAGGAGAAGCCAAAAGCAGATTTCCTGCTGGAGACATTGCTCCCCATACAGACAAGAAGCCAGTTCTTGCCCATGCTCAAGAGTATCACAGACCAGGGGAAGGAAGCCTTCAAGGACCCGGCTACATGCAGATCAGTAACGCCGAGGACGGAGAAGAAATACAAATTCTCCTCCCAGGACCCAGCTTACATCAAGGGATCCGTCACAGCAGATTCAATAATCGCTGCAACGGCCAGAAAAAGGGCAAACGTCCCAACAACATCTGGACCTCCACCTGACAAGGAAAGCAGGAGGATGGATCTAACTGGCAGGAAAATTGAGAGGAACGCCGCAACGCACTGGCGGATGGCGAACTCCAACGCCCTCCTGAATAGACATCAATACCAGCATTGGGATGAGATGGGCCAATTGCTCAAGCACCTCCCGGAACAATACCGTGAGAGGGCATCACACCTTGTGGAAGAGGGGAAAAGCATCGCTAACTCGTGCCTAAAGACAGCCTTGGATGGGGCAGAAACATCCAGCAGACTGATGGCTATAGGCATCACAGAGAGAAGGCAAGCGTGGCTCAGGATCTCAGGCTTCAAGGCTGAGGTGCAGAACAATATCATCCTGAACACACCCTTCAACGGTGAAACACTGTTCGGAGCCCCAGTTGATGAGAAGCTCACCCAACTGAAGAAGGACAACGAGACAGCAAGGTCCATGGGGGCCCTGCAATTCAGGGGGATGAGGAGAGGCACTCCTACACGGAGGCCGAACGGCAGAGGTGGAAGTCAGCGAGGAGATTCACACCAGAGTTTCCACCAGGGGCAACAGAGTGACAACCAAGGTCACCAGGGCCAGCAGAGGCAAAGCTGGAACTACCAGAGCAGGGGCCAGTCCTTTCGGTCAAGAGGAAATGGACGGGGCCAGAGAAGGAGAGGCGGTGAACAACCCCCCTCTAAGTGACTTCACACGGAAAAAGGTGCTCTCCCACTCGAACACTCCGGGGGAGGAGCACGGGATAACAAAGAGGAGAGGGCTACACGGACAAGACACAAAGGAACATGTGATGCCAGTAGGAGGAAGATTAAGATTTTTTCTCCAGGAGTGGAGAAAAATAACAACAGACAAGTGGATACTCAACATTATGCAGTTTGGATACTGCATAGAGTTGGAAAAGAGACCACCAAACAGAAAGCCAAAGAAAAGAGAGCACTCTGGAAGAGAGCTGCGATTACTGCAAGAGGAAGCTCAAGAACTCCTCCTCAAAGCGGCCATCGAACGGGTCCCTTTCAAAGAACGGAACAAGGGAGTGTACTCAAACTACTTCCTGGTGTCAAAAGTGGACGAAAGCCTAAGACCCATCCTGGACCTACGGTTCCTAAACAAATACGTAAAGACTCAAAAATTCAAGATGACGTCCCTACAAGAGGTCATCCCGCAGATAAAGGCCGGGGACTTCTTGTCCACCATAGACCTCAAAGATGCGTACCTGCACATCCCCATGAACAGGCAGCACAAGCACATGCTAAGATTCACAGTGAACAAGGATCACTACCAATTCACGAACCTGGCATTCGGCCTAAAGTCCGCACCCAGGGTGTTCACCAAATGCCTCGCGGCAGTGGCCGCACATCTAAGAAGGAAGGGGATACACGTGTACCTCTACCTCGACGACTGGCTAGTAATGGCAAGCTCTTACAGGACATGCTAAGATCATGCAGAACAGGTGACAAGAACGCTAGCAAGCCTGGGTTTCTCCATACACTGGGGAAAATGCTCGATGGAACCAGAGCAAGTGAAAATCTTCCTGGGAGCTCAGATCGACACCGTCCAATGCAGGGTGTTACCCAGTCAAAAGAGAACACTCAGCCTACTGAGGGAGAAACGTCACTACCAGAAGGGGCGAGCTCTGACAGTGAGGACTGTGAGCAAGATCTTGGGGATGATGGCATCATGCATACACCTGGTCCCCAATGTACGCCTACAAATGAGACCACTCCAAGAGTGGCTGCAACAGCAATGGTCACAAGCTACAGGAAGTTGGGAGGATCTAGTGGTTGTAACTCACAGGGTGCAGGAAGAAATAAGGTGGTGGACCAAGGAAAGAATAACAGTAGGGAAACCTCTAACACCACCGGACCCAACAGTGACCATCACCACAGACGCATCCCAGAAGGGATGGGGCGCACACATGAACAGGCTCAAAGTGAGGGGTCTGTGGAGCCCTACAGATGCAGTCAGACATATCAATTACCTGGAATTGAAAACAGTGCTGCTAGCCCTCAAGGCTTTTCAGAAACACCTGTACACCCAGAAGGTGCTAATACAAACAGACAACACCACAACGATGTTTTACATAAACAAACAGGGGGGAACTCAATCATTCCCTCTGTCAAGCTTGGCACAGGAAATCTGGAAATGGGCTATACCACTAAAAATAGACCTGCTAGCCATACACCTGCCAGGGAAGGACAATGTAGAAGCGGATTGGCTCAGCAGGCAGACCTCAGCATCCCACGAGTGGGAACTCAATATTCAGGAAACAGAGAGACTATTCAGGAGGTGGGGCACACAAACAATAGACCTGTTAGCAACACGCCAGAATGCAAAATGCCAATACTTTGCATCCAGGCAACCAGAGGCACTATCACAGGGGGGAATGCCCTATGGATAAGCTGGTCAAAAACATTTGCCTACGCTTTTCCCCCCGATACCACTGATCCCCAGGGTTCTCAACAAATGCATGACGAGCAACAATGGGCCAGGCAGACCTGGTACTCTCAGATAATGGAGATGGCGCAGGGCCCCCCCCACAAGTTCTCAAAAAGAAGAGACTTACTCTCCATGGAAAACGGAGAAGTTCTACACCCAGAGCCGGAGAGCCTCAACCTCTCAGCCTGGCTCCTGAGGACTTAGAGTTCGCACACCTAAAACTACCAGAGAGCACCCTGCGGGTGCTGCGAGAGGCAAGAAGGCCCAGCACACGCAAGTGCTATGGGGAGAAATGGAAAAGATTCACTCAATCGTGTGGCAAGAAAAAACTCCATAGGAAACTGACCAGGGAATCTACGGTGCTAAGGTACCTCACGCACCTAATTAATGCTAAGCTAAGCTCATCCTCGATGAGGGTGCACCTGGCAGCGATTATGGCATACACAAGAGGAGAAACAGGGAGAAGCTTCTTTACATCCCAAGTCGTAAAAAGATTCCTAGAAGGGGCTAAAAGAATAGCGCCACCAAAGAGAATGCCGCCACCGGCCTGGAACCTAAATGTGGTACTGACGGAGCTCATGAAAGCCCCTTTCGAACCCATCCACAAAGCATCACTGCAAATGCTAACGATGAAGACGGCCTTTCTGGTAGCAATCACCTCACTACGAAGGGTGAGCGAACTGCAGGCACTCACACTGCAGGAATCCTACATCCAGATACACAGTGACAGGTTCGTGATGAGAACAGACCCACACTTCATGCCAAAGGTGGTGTCAAGGTTCCACATGAATCAGAGTATTCAGATTCCTAGCTTCTTCCAAAACCCCACTACAAGCGCTGAGAGGTCGCTCCACACCCTAGACGCAAGAAGGGCTGTGATGCACTACATTGAAAGGACGAAGGAACACAGGAACACAAAACAGTTCTTCGTATCCTTCGCAAACAGTTACATGGGCAAACCAGTGACTAAAAACACCATAGCTCGATGGATCGTGCAGACAATAGAATTCTGCCACAAACAAGCTGGCCAGGAGCTAACAGGAGGGGCACAGGCCCACTCCACCAGGAAGAAAGGAGCAACAATTGCATTTCTTGCCAACACACCAATTCAGGACATATGCCTGGCGGCAACA
This sequence comes from Lissotriton helveticus, assembly GCF_964261635.1. Taxonomy (NCBI): domain Eukaryota; kingdom Metazoa; phylum Chordata; class Amphibia; order Caudata; family Salamandridae; genus Lissotriton; species Lissotriton helveticus. The sequence goes on from NC_136067.1 coordinate 1,370,471,742, forward strand.
TGGGCTTCAGTGCACACGTTCACTAAGCACTATTGCATGGATGTACAAATGAACAAGGAAGCACAAGTAGGACAAAAGGTGCTTCAACATATATTCAACAACCAACGCTCATCTTCCACCCAACCGCCACAAAAGTAACGAAAACCGCTACAAAATCTATGCACAGCATAGTGAATCCAGAAAGATTCACGCTGCAAAACGAATAGTTTCCTACCTGTCGGTGTAGTTTTGCAGCTTGAAGATCTTTCTGGATTCACTAGCGAACCCACCCGCCTCCGCCAGAAAGATGAGGCTGGAGAAGAAGGTGGAAACACATAGAAAAGAAAGCAAGTTGTAGCTTACAAGATACGTGAAAAGAATTACGTTGAAAAAACAATTAACAAACATAGCCATGGATTCACTACAAAGACAAACAAGAAAAAAGAGACAGAAAAAAGAATCCGAAGATGGCGCCCAAGGGTGGTAGCTTCCGCCAGAAGCACACCGACGTCACCGAAGGTACACCAAATGGTGGGACGTCGACGCCCATCTGGGCTACGAAAAAAAAAAAAAGAGAAAAAAGACTACAATTCCGGACCCAACCACCAGATTGCGGAATATGCACAGCATAGTGAATCCAGAAAGATCTTCAAGCTGCAAAACTACACCGACAGGTAAGAAACTATTCGTTTTCGTATAAGTATGACTGTAGGTTGAGTGAGTTTGGTTGTGTGGTGAGAATGAATTGTTGAACGTTGCTGTGGGGTTATGCACATTTGTAGTTGAAGCAATCAATAGTGTCAGCCATACCTCTGGAGCTATTGTATATATAAACAATGACAGATATGTATATATGTATGTATTTTTCAAACTAAATGTACACAAAAAAGACAAAAACGATAAAATGTATTTAAAAAACGTTTTTTAATATTTAAAGAAAATATGCCAGAGATGCAATAAAATAAAGAATAAAACTTACTCTGCTTATATTTGGTGTATTGTATACTAATGTTGGGCTTGATGGCATGGTAAAACCTGACCAGGTCACATTGAAAGCAATATAGGTCAGAACAGAGGTATTGTGTGTTAGCTAATTTACAGTAAATATAACAATAAACGTTACCCAATCAGTAGGATGTTCCTAGGAGTGCTTTTACCATTTCCTACGTATTGATTGATTTCTTAAATTTATAGAGTGCTCTCAGGTTCTTCCAGAAGGCAGTGTCTTGGTGGTTAAAAATGGAGCTATAAGAGTGACTGTAAGATTTTAAAAGAAAAGGTCATGTTAACATCTAAAACCAAGGTCAGGCCCAATAAGTTGTCCAAAAAAAGAAGTTTTTAGTTAAAGTCTAAAGAGGATTAGGGCTCCCTGTGTGCATAGATCCCTTTGTAGTCCATTCCAAACTTTGGACACAACCAGTGCCAAGGAGTGACCCCCAGTTCCAGATTTTCTAAAAGTGGGAACCTTAACCCAACAGTCAAACTACAGTCTCAAACGTCACACTGGTCAGTACCAGAAAAAAGAAAATCTATTTATGTATACCTGTTATAAAGGGCTTTGCGATGCAAACATAGAGCTTTGAAACAGATCTCATTTTTGAACTTGGAGCCAGTGTAGTGTATTTAACTCATTAGTTAGATGCGTTTTTCCTTAATCCTAGGGTCAGTTTGGCTGCTGTATTTTGCAGGACTCATCTTTTGTAGCAGGTATTTAAGTAAACCCACGAAGAGTGAAATGCAGTAATCCATTCTTGAGAAGAATAAGACGTGGGTCAAATACTTTGTTGCCAAAGTTAGGATAAAAGACAGAATTTTCCTAATAATTCTTAAATGTCTGAGGCTCGTCAAACATAACTTTTTAATGTGTTCGGTGAAAGCTAGTTCTGCACCTAGAATCACCCCAAGGTTTTGTGCTTGCTATACAGGAGGTGGTGCTGTGCCAAGTTCTGTCAGCCATCAATCTTGAGTCCAGCTACTTGTAGTGCCAAAGTCTGTAAACGTTTCTTGTAGCTGCTTACTCTATCGTTCAGGATTTGTGTTATCATCTTGGTTGCTCCTTGTTTGCAGATGACTTGGAGCCTGATTTAGAACTCAGTGGATGGGTTACTTCGTCACAATGAATGAATGAATGAATAGGATCTTATAAAGCGCAACTTAGCCCAAGGGCATCAAGGCGCTAACGCGAGTCATCCAACACTAAGTCAGCCTTACAAGTATACCTCAGAGAAAAGCCAGATTTTGAGGACCTTATGGAACAAAGAGAGAGAGTGCTGCCCTGTTAGCTCAGGAGGGAGAGAATTCCACAGTCTGGGCGCCACAGTGAAAAACGCTCTACCACCCCATTTTGCCGTGGCAAACCTAGGGATCACAAGAAAGTTTTTACTAGAGGAACAAAGGGATCTACTGGGGGTATAAACATGAACAAGAGACTTGATACCCTCTGGGCCAGTACCATAAAAGGCTGTATGGGACAAACATAACATTTTAAAAGTGATCCTACAGTGTATCGGAAGCCAGTGTAAGTTCTCACGTGCTGCAGAGGCTGAGGCAAATCTAGGAAGATTCAGAAACATCCTCGCAGAAGCATTCTGGACCATTTGAAGACGATGATTAAGACTCTTGTTAATGCCCAGATAAAGGGCTTTACAATAGTCCAGTCTGGAGGAGACTAAAGCTAGCGTAGCCTGTTTGTGGGGAAAGAAAGTGGGAAATCTTTGTAAGGGTTCTAATAATCCCACAGCAGGTGGAAACGGTCCTATTAACCTGACGGTCAAAGGAAAGGGCAGTGTCCATTAGCACCCCTAGGTTCTTGCCATACTGGCCTGGACGGGGGCATTACCCAAGTGAGGGCGGCCACCAGTCCCTCGACCAGATTTCCTGATTGCCCCCAAAGATTAATACCTCCGTTTTCTCCCCGTTCAATTTCAGGAAGTTCTGAACCATCCACTGAGAAACAGCCTCCATGCAACTCCTGAAATTCTGGGCAGAGTCCTTTACTGAATGAGTAAGAGAAACCATTATTTGGGCGTCGTCTGCATAGGACAACACCTCCAGCCCAAATGATCTCACCACCCTAGCAAGGGGGGGCCACATAGCTGTTAAATAGTGTAGGGCTCAAAGAAGAGCCCTGAGGGACCCCACAATGCACAGGAAACTGACCTAGTTTCACTCTCTGTTCCCTTTCATTAAGAAAGGAGGCAAGAAGACTCAGGGCAGGGCCCCCGACACCTATCTCCCTAAGACGAGACACCAGTATAGCTGGAGACAGAGTGTCGAAAGCCGCTGTAAGGTCCAGCAGGACCAAAAGAGTGATGTGGCCCTTGTCTACCTGAGAGTGGATATTGTTAACAACTGCAGTGAGAGCGGTTTCAGTACTGTGATGTCTCCTGAAACCATGTTGGGAGCTATCCAAAAGGCCAGAGTCCCTGAGATAGGTGCTAAGGTGGAGATTAAGATAGGACTCCAACATCTTTGCGGGAGCGGGAAGTGGGGAGATGGGGCGAAAAATTTTCAGGACACCTGGGTCCAGAGCAGGTTTCTTCAGGAGAGGTTTTACAGCCGCCATCTTCCATAGCGAGGGAAAAACTCCCTCCAAGATGGCATGATTCATAACCTTCATAAGAGCTGCAATAGCCACTTCAGGCAGGCTTTCAATACCTTAAGCGGGCAGGAGTCTAAGGTTGAGCCCGACTTAGTATTGTCTAGAAGCTGCGCCATGGTCTCAGGAGACAAAGGTGGAAAAGACAGAAGACTCGGGAGCTGCTCCCCGAGTAAACTCCCGACCCCAGAGGAGGCCGGAAGATTGGAAGGTCCCATACAGGAATTTAGAAATTCAAGCGTGACATAAATATCCAGGATCTTAGTATGAAAAAAGGCAGATATATTATCGCACAGATCCTGATATTCCACTATTGAATCTACTGCCTGAGGAGAAGTTAGAGAATCTATGACCTTAAAGATATCTCTAGGAGAGTTAAGGGAGGCAGTGACTTTAGAGAAATAGGCTCTTTTCTCCTCCATGATATCTAGTTTATACTCCTTTAGGCATAGTTTGTGTTGTTCTCTCTCCAAAGGATCAAGATGGACCCGCCAAAGCCTTTCCTGCTTTCGACAGCCTTGTCTCAGCTGTCTGAGTCTATCTGAATACCAAGGGGCCGAGGGGCTCTTCCTCGCTGAATAGTGCTGTTTGAGAGGGGCCAGGATATCCATGGCTCCTGAAAGAGCATGCAAGAGCTCCAGAGCACCTGAATTAACATCCAGCGAGTCAGCAGACTCGCTGGATGTTACAGATATCCCGTCTGTTGAAATATAAACCCCATAGGATGTAATGGGATTTATATTTCAGCGGACGGGATATCCGTCACCATTGTGACGGAGTAACCCGTCCGCCGAGTTCTAAATCGGGTCCTTATCTTATATCATCAGAAGGATCTAAGACATTGTCTCTGCCATGCCGAAACATCTTTTACTTTTCTTATGTGGCCTGTGGTCGGTTTCGCCAAATTATGTTCTGGCTGGTACCATGTCCAATAATACGTCTCCTTTTGTATGTGTGGGGTGCTGATCTTTTTCCTCAAACTGAAAGGTAAGGTAGCAGTGAAAAGTCTACCTGAATTGGATTTTTTTCTGATAAAGCATCTACCAAATTATTTTTTTATAATATGAGAGTAGCCTAGGCGAAGTGCTGCAATACAATATTACTCCCGTTATCACCTCACCAGGCTTTGTCAGTGTGCCTCTCTCAGTAATAGTTCCTGCATAACATTTTAGCAAGTTATTTCCTTTATTTTTTGTCTGTGGCTGCAGGAGAGAATACACTCTATATTCCTAGATTCTCACTTTTTTTGACACCCAGATCTGTTCATTGATCAATGTAGTGTAATCCTAAAAAGAATATCTTTCATACTCTTTCACATCAAGTTTCTTGTTTTTTCTTTTTGTGCGGTTTTCCAAGTCTGGTTTGTCATGTACGGCTTGAAGTGTCTGGTGGCCTTTGGGGACATTGTCAACATCACTAAGTAAGCATGAGTCCTGCAGCGATTATGCAGCTTTGCGCACGTTACTGAACAGCTTTATTTTTGCAAACGACTTTGTTCGTGCCTTTCATATGAGAACTGTCTGCTGTGTTCGTTCTCTGCTAGTTCCTGGAGTTTATTCTGAACATTATGAGCAAGGTCGATAAACAATGCCCCTTGTTATTATGCTCTGGTCAGTACCAAGTACCTAGACAAAACATACCAATGCAGCTGTTGTTGAAGACTCGTGCTTTGATATTATGGGAATACATGCATGGGAGGGACACACTTGGAGATGGACCTTTCCAGGGAGAAGAGCGATACAGCGCCTATGATGTAGTTCTACCATCTATAGGCTAAGGTATGGGTTCTGCTGACAAAGTCCATAGATCTTCTGCTATATAATAATACCTATTCTTTGGAAGGGGAGGGAGGTTAGGCACTATAGTCTTTTCTCCATTATCTTTTTATGATGACATAGCCCTTCAAGATATATGGACTAGCTGCTATGCTGACTATATTCGTATTATGAATGATCCTGCTTGTTGTGGCATGTTAACAGCATGTTAGGGCATGTTTGATGATTATATATATATATATATATATATATATATATATATATATATATATATATATATATATATATATATATATATATATATATTTTATTCTGTTTATTAAACATAAATTGCACATTTACATCTTTCCGGGTTCATTATAGTACGCATTATTTCACACGTCAGACAACCTGTTCCAGGATCAGTATATCCGTAGATACATGTTACATTTTCATGCAGAGCAGAACATACTGTAGCATCGGCAACATTGACGGTTCAGGGGGTAGCGTCGGCAATTCACATATCTCTCCTCTGTAAGTGTTCCATCCACCCCACAATTTAATCCATTTTTGGGGTACCCCCTCCGCATATATACAGCTCTTTCTGCCACTTTGGCTCTGTCCATATCTTTGCACCAGTTTGTGTGTGTCGGTGCTGTGGCTCCCCCCCCAGTGTTGGGCAATGTTTCTCTTAGCCAACATCATCCCCAGCGTCGCCCATATCTGCGCTATGGAGCTAAGATCTGTTGCTTCCCAAATATTTAGAATACATCGTTTGGGTTCAGGGGGAACTGGTTTCCCGCTAACTCTAGTAATAGTGTTCATGACTGACACATTGTCGCAGGCAGAGCTGGGTAGGTGTTTTTTCTAATTTGTGAAGCGTGGTTCTGATATAGTATATTCTGTGGAGTATTTTAAGCTGCACTAATCGCAGCTTGGACGTGATCGCCACTTCTCTGGGCGACGCCAGCGCTCCGTGCCAGTCGGTGTCATCCAGTTCTCCCACCCCCCCCCCCCCATTTTCCTCTAATCCTTTGCATGGGGCCGGGTATGTTGTTAATTTATCCGTGATCCAGAGGGGTGTTGCTTGTGTTAACTTATCATGCCACCCTAATTTTTTGCGCACAATGTTCAATACCAGGAGCTTGTGGTTCGTCGGGTTTATCAGGGTCCGAGTCTTGTTATAAAGTACCCGGTACATGCCCTCCTCGCCCAGTTCTAATCTGTCATGGCCGTAGACCGGATATGTATGTGGGACATGGAGCCAGTGATTAATAACAGTCAATTGAGATGCCCAGTAGTATACTTGGGTACTTGGGAGTGCTATACCTCCATCATACCAGATGCGAAACAACTTTGCCATAGCAATAGGCAGTGGCTTATTATTCCACAGACGTTTTGTGACTTCTGCGTCTAGTAGGATTGGGGAACCAGGAAAGGGGTGTTTTGGAGGACATATAAAAATCTCGGCAGTGCCATCATCTTAAAAAGGGCCGCTTTCCCTAACAGTGTTAGTGGGAGTGTTTGCCAATATTTTTGGCAGTTTGCAGTGTACGGAGAGGAGCTTGGAAGTTTAGTGTCATAAAGATCCCCGGGTCATGTGTGATATGGATTCCCAAATACTTAAGTGTCCCCCGCCAGCGTTATAGGACATCAAGACGGAAGCACTGGCGGAGAACCTTCAGGACGTACATCATGGATTGGTCCGATTGATTGTGTATCCTGAGTGTCTGCCGTACGAGTCACAGATGTCCAACAAACATGCAAGAGAGCGTTAAGGAAAGGCCAGGTAAAGGAGGACATTGTCAGCATATAAGGAAATCCTGTCCAGTGGAGTCCGCCAATGACAGGGTCCTGTCACACCCAGGCCACCAGGGGCTCCAGGATGAGGGCGAATAGGAGCGAGGACAGCGGACAACCCTGCCTAGTGCCGCGATGGAGTGGGAACTCTTTGGCGATATGTCCGTTAGCTACTACATGTGTGAGAGGAGCAGCATAGAGCAGCTTCACCCAGGCACAGAATTTAGGCCGAATCCTAACTTCACGAGGACAGCAAATAAGAAAGGCCACTTAACCGTGTCAAAGGCCATTCGGGCGTCTAGGGAGACTAAGATGGCGTCCTCTTGTATAGTGTGTTTGCGTCCCAGGACGCTGTGTAGACGTCTCAGATTGAGGGCTGTATTTCTACCTGGCATGAACCCTGATTTATCTGGGTGTATCAATGTGGTCATGTGTGGCGTGAGCTGATTGGCCAGCGATTTAGCTAGGATTTTGACTTAGTCATTAATTACAGATATAGGTCTGTATGAGGTGCACTCTTAAGCGGGTTTGCCGGGCTTTTTAATGGCCACCATCATTGCTATAGGCTGATCTCGTGGGAGTTCTCCTCTATCCAGAGCAGCCTTTTACATTGCCATGAGGTGGGGCGTGAGTACTGTTGCATTTCGTTTGTACCATTCTGTGGGGATACCGTTTGGGCCCAAGCCCTTCCCTGACTGGAGATTCCCTATAGCGATTGCTATCCCATATGTGGAGAGTTCCACTTCCAATAATTGAGACTCCACCTCTGTGAGTTTGGGAAGTTCGGTTATCGCGGAGAAAGTCCTTGGCGTCTGCCTGTGTTATGGTAAGTGCCGAGGTATAGACCTGCTCATAGTGATGTGCTAAAAGGTCTACCACATCTTGTGGGTTTGTGACCGCTCAGCCCTCCACAGGGCTTGGTCGCCCCACTCACTGCTGCCGCTCCTGCCTGCCTTTGCCGCCTCCTGCCTGCAGATTCCTTCGCTCGCTGCCCGCTGCTCATGGGAATTTCCCGCTGCTCCTGGGAATTTCCCGCTGCTCGCTGCTTCTTGGAATTTCCCGCCGCTGCCTCCCTGCGGCCCCGCCCCCCTGTGATTCCATTCGCCGCCCCGCTCCCGCCACCCAGCTGCTCCTCCCTCCCGGCTCCTTACTTATGACGCCCCCAGAGCGACCGCGCAGCGGACGCGCGCAGCGGGAGCGCCGATTGAGCGCCGAAGGTGCGCCTGGCCCGCGCCCAGCGCCAGGACCCCTGGCCCTCCCCACCGAGGCAAGACGACCCGACTGACCTACGACGCCGCCACTCTCAACGCACTCAATGCCGGCCGGACCCACGCCTACTGCCGAGCCACCCCGAGACGCACCCACGGACCCTTCACCTGCTGCACCTGCAAGTTCACCTGCCTCCGAACCTGCCCCGCACCCGCCAAGACAAACACCAGCAGCAACCACCTCAAGTGCATCCTGATCAACACCCGCTCCATCCACAGACACGCCGTGGAACTCTGGAACCTCCTCGACGCTACATCACCGGACGTCGCCTTCCTCACGGAAACCTGGATGAACACCTCCTCTGCACCCGCCATCGCCATCCCGACGGGTACAAGATCATCTGGAGGGACCGCATCAACCAGACCGGAGGTGGCATCGCCATCGTCCACAGGAACACCATCCGCATCACGACCGACGCCAACGACTCCTTCCCCGCAGCCGAACATCTCCACTTCCAGATTCACACCGACCCTAAGACGACCCTCAGAGGCACCCTCGTCTACAGACCCCCGGGACCACGCACACAATTCAGCGAAGACATCACAGACTTCATCAGCCCGCACGCCCTCCCCTCCACCGACTACATCCTCCTCGGGGACCTCAACTTCCACCTGGAGAACAACAAGGACCGCAACACCACCGCCCTGCTGGAAAACCTCGCCAACCTCGGACTCAAGCAACTGGTCAACACCCCCACCCACTACACCGGCCACACGCTTGATCCCGTCTTCTCTTCCAGCAAGTACATCACCTTCAGACACGCCACCGGACTCCACTGGACCGACCACAGCTGCGTCCACTTCAGCTTCAAAAGATCCACGACTCACCACCACCCGCAACAGGTACCTCACAGGAATTGGAGCAAGATCACCGCAGACCAGCTCACCACCTCCCTCAGCCAGAGCCCACCCGCCAACACAACGGACCCCAACGAAGCAGCCCGCAACTTCACACAGTGGCTGACCGCCTGCGCCGACGACCTCGCGCCACTAAAGAACCCTCCCAGCAGACCCAGAAGCAAGAAGGCATCCTGGTTCACCGACGACCTCAAAGACTCCAAGAAGACCTGCCGCACCCTCGAGAAAGCCTGGCTCCTCGACCGGACCACCGACAACATGACCGCCCTCAAACACGCTACCCGCAAGCACCACCAGCTCATCCGCACCACCAAGAAGAAATCCCTGAAGGAACGACTGGACAACAACGCCCACGACAGCAAAGAGCTCTTCACTATCGTCAAGGAGTTCTCCAACACCAGCACCGGCACCAATGACATCACTCCGTCACAAGACCTCTGCGACTCCCTCGCCTCGTTCTTCCACCGCAAGATCGCCGACATCCACAACAGCTTCGGCGCCCCACCCACGCACCCAACCGTCGAACCAACGCCCCCCACCGCCACCCTTCGCACCTGGACCACGGTGACCACCTAAGACACAGCCCGCACGATGAACACCATCCACTCCGGATCACCGACCGACCCCTGCCCACACCACGTCTTCAACAAGGCCGACTCCACCATCGCACCCCAACTCCAGAACATCATCAATGCCTCCTTCAACACCGCCACCTTCCCGGAGAGCTGGAAGCACGCCGAGATCAGCGCCCTCCTGAAGAAACCTACAGCGGACCCCACCGATCTCAAAAACTTCCGCCCCATCTCGCTCCTCCCTTTTCCTGCTAAAGTCATCGAGAAGATCGTCAACAGACAGCTGACCGCCTTCCTCGAGACGAACGGATCCCTCGACCCCTCGCAGTCCGGCTTCAGAGCCAACCACAGCACCGAGACCGCCCTCATCGCAGCCACCGACGACATCCGGACCCTGCTCGACAAGGGGGAAACAGTGGCCCTCATCCTCCTGGACCTCTCCGCTGCGTTCGACACGGTCTGCCACCGCACCCTAGTCCAGCGCCTCAGCAACATCGGTATCCAAGAGAAGGCACTGGAGTGGATCATCTCGTTCCTCGCCGGAAGAACACAAAGAGTCCGCCTCCCCCCGTTTCGCTCCGAGGCCACCAAAGTCATCTGCGGCGTCCCGCAAGGATCTTCACTCAGCCCCACCCTCTTCAACATCTACATGAAACCTCTCGCAGCCATCGCACGCCAGCACAACCTCAACATCATCTCTTACGCCGACGACACCCAGCTGATCCTCTCCCTCACCAGAGACCCCGACACCGCCAGAACCTGCCTACACGAAGGGATGAAAGACGTCGCCGAGTGGATGAAGGACAGCCGCCTGAAACTGAACTCTGACAAGACGGAAGTCCTCATCCTGGGATCTTTGCCCTCCGCCTGGGACGACTCCTGGTGGCCCCCAGCCCTGGGCACCGCACCCAAGCCAACCGACCACGCACGCAACCTGGGCTTCATCCTGGACCCCTCCCTCTCGATGACCAGACAAGTCAACGCCGTCTCCTCATCGTGCTTCAACACCCTGCGTATGCTTCACAAGATCTTCCGCTGGATCCCGACCGAGACCAGGAAGACTGTCACCCAGGCACTCGTCACCAGCCGACTGGACTACGGAAACGCCCTCTACGCCGGAACCACAGCCAAGCTACAGAAAAGACTCCAGCGCATCCAGAACGCCTCCGCCCGACTCATCCTGGATGTCCCCCGACGCAGCCACATCTCCAGCCACCTGAGGAACCTGCACTGGCTCCCCGTCGACAAGAGGATCACGTTCCGGCTCCTCACCCACGCACACAAGTCTCTCCACGACCTGGGCCCCAAGTACCTCAACGACCGCCTGACCTTCTACACGCCCACCCGCCAGCTACGGTCCACCAGCCTCGCCCTCGCAGCCGTACCACGCATCCGAAGAGCCACCGCCGGAGGAAGATCCTTCTCTTACCTGGCTGCCAAGACTTGGAACTCCCTCCCCATCCACCTTCGGCTGACCCAGGACCATCTCGCCTTCAGGAAACAACTCAAGACCTGGCTGTTCGAGCAGTAGCATACCCCTCCCCCCAAGCGCCTTGAGACCCTCCCGGGTGAGTAGTGCGCTATACAAATGGCATGATTGATTGATTGATTTGTCCCGTAGGGAGCCGCAGTTCAGCAATCCACCTGTCTGCCTTGTCCCGTTTATCGAGCCATGCCAGGAGTTTACCGGCCTTGTCGCCGACTTCGTAGACAGTGTGCTGAGTTGCTGAGATTCGCAACTTCGCCTCCTCCCAAATAATCCCTATATTCTTGTCTTTTGAGAAGCAGCATGTGGGCGGCTTCATCAGAGGGGTCTTGTCCCTGGGCCTTTTCCCGGTCATCAATCTCCGTCTCAAATGTCATCACTATCTGGGCCTTTTCCCTTTTATGGTTTGTAATTAGGGAGATAGCTTGTCCGCGGACAACCGTTTTACAGGCTTCCCATAGGACTAGTGGAGTTGTGACCAAAGATGTGTTCTCGCTAAAGTATAGTTTGGTAGCATCAGTTAGCCCCTTTCCAATTTTGGCAGTCTTTAGGTGTCCCGGGTAGATAGGGAATATGCGTTGCTGTGTGCCATGTGTACAGAGCGCTGAGGGGGGAGTGGTCCAAGATGCCTCTCGGTAAGCGCGTAACATCAAGAACTTGTCCTTGTTCCCCCGCCGGTATCAAAATGTGATCTATCCGGGACAAACTGTTGTGCGCTCCAGAGTGTTATGTGTACTGTTGTATCTGTGGATTACGGAGTCGCCAAATATCTATCAGGCCCAAGGTGTCTTAAAATAAATATTTTAAACTGATTTTTGGCTCTCTGTGAGATCTTATTGTGGGTAAGGACAAGAGTGTGAGCGAAAAGCTGTGTCTTGTTACCGCGATTCGTGAGAGATCTGGGAGTGTTGTGTTCTGGGGTGTCTAATCATTTGCTTCTCTGTGAGTGGGACGGAGAGCAAGTGAGACACTATAGCTAGCCGGTCCTAGGTTTATGGGCACTCAGGTGGTAGGAAGACTCAGTCCCAGCTCACTAAGGTCCCATAATCCTACATATAGTCTGTTCTTGTGCAGAATCCCTGCAACAGAAGTTGATCTGATATATGATTTCTTTGCTGATTCCTCAGAAATTCATTTCCTCACTCCGTTACAATCATTTTTTTATTTTCTTTTGTTTGAAGGTTGCCACACCTATGTTCGCTCATGTGGTGGTAATCTTTGAATTGATTTTCTTATGAATTAGAAAAATGCATTCAAAGATACCCATCTCAGCTTCCATCGTAGAATGGTTTTCCTTAAACCACAGTTTTGTCCAACTAAATAAAATCAATTTAAAGACGCCTGCCACACCTTCATGTACACCCACAGTAACCATCTAGGAGAAGACAAGCATTGGTTAACACCCGTACTCTTCTGCCCTTATACCATTTCATCCAGTGAAATCATTCTGAAAGCATTGAATCTGATCCATGCTCTTAATATGGACATTTGTCTGTGTCTGTATTCATAGTCCCTTTTCTATGTTAAAAGTTGCATCCTCTCCTTGCTAGTAAGATGCAATTGTTAGACTTATCCTAAAAAACCTCTTTGAATCCGACCATCCCGAGCAACGTTCAGTCCGTTTCCTTTCTTCTTTTTCTCTCAAAAGTACTTTAAAAAATAGTGCTCTTACAAGTGCAAGAGTATGTGGCATCAAATGCTGTCTTTCACAGGCAACAAGCCATGTTCCGTCCAGGTTGCAGTATCAAGCAGGTTGTACTCTTGGTCTTGCACAACCTCCTTAGGATGTTGGATGTCAGAGGCCCAGGGGCTTGGCAGCATTTTAACGTATATCGTGGAATCCTCTTGAATAGATTTTCTGATATAGGTGTCAGTGGGATTACACTATACTGGCTGACTTTGATCATGTCCAGTTGGAAACAAATAATGTTCACACCACCTCAATTTTCATCTTCGAATGCAGGACTCTCTTATTTCACTGCTCCAATTCAACATCTACATGCAACCTTTAGCACATCTACCATCTCAGGACAACATTTTTCGTACATGCTGATGGTCCCCAACTTATCTTTGACATATCCCCAAATCAAGACTCCGATTCATCAACAACCTCACTTTTGTCCGACAGCCTAAAAGCCACTTGCTTGCGGATGTCAGATTTTTTTTTTTTTTAACTAAAACCTGGAAAGATAAAACCTCTGTTCACCTCCTCCAGCACAAATGTGCAACAACTTCACAACCCCACCTGCATTCTGAATCCATCCACAGCATAGGGATGTTCTCTGATTGATTTCGAGACTTACGTGGACAATTTTTCAAAGCCCCGTTTTGTCATTTGAAAACTTAAAGAACCTATTTCCTTTCTTAGAATCCCATCCCAAAGCCCAAGTGGTAAATGCTGTCATTCAATCAAGACTGGATTACAGCAACACAATTCTCTTAGCAGCCACAAAAAACTTGCATCTCAATTTCAGTTGGTGCAGAAGTCTGCAGTACGTCTTATCTATTATTTTATAAATTCTGACCCAATGACACATGCCAGAAGAGCCTTACATTGTCTCCCAATTCTTTCTAAATGTATTTTCTAAGCTACGACTATAGTACATAGAGTAATGTATTAGCGTTCTCCTGATTTCGTGGTACATTTTCTATCGGCATAATATCACTAGGAGCACCAGATCTGATCTACAATCCTTTTACAGATCTCTAAAACCTGTACTCATAGATACAAACATAGAGCATTCTCGACAGCCTCAACAAAAAATGGGAATTCTCTGCTCTTGCCTCTCTGCAGTCACACCTATATTGCTGAATTCAGAAAAGCCTTAAAAAAGTTTCTGTTCATCGACCAACATGTAGGACTAATAAGTTCCTCCATTCAGCGCGCCAAGAAACCTTTTTAATTAAAAAGTTGTGCTGTACAAGCATTCTTGAACTTTAAAATGCGCTGTAGCTTAGAGGGATGCTAATCAATGCCTTGTTTGCCTTTCGTTAAAATCATAATCGGTTAGTTTTCTGCAGAGTGTTATCCAACATATTCTTGGATATTCCTCCCTGCCTGGTTAATAAGGTAGGTGTTGCTAGGAAAAGGCCCTGGTGATGAGGAGAGTTTGAGCCCTCAAATGCTTGAGCGTGGGAGCTTTCATTATATAGGAAGTGGTTTGAATATAGAAGACATTATAAATGATGATGTGGTTCTATGGACCCACAGTTCTGCGTGGTTACTACAGCTGTGCTGAATTCAGTGAGGGTCATTAGGATATGGAATGAAGTTATATTTTAAAATGTACCTTTTTGGTTATCAACGCTTTGTGAGTTTGGATCTCATTGTTTGGTTGGACTAAAAGTGCAACAGTTTATAGATGATTTGAAGCGCGAGTGATCCTTGTGTGTTTTTTTTGGTATTATTTATGGGGCAAAAACTAAATAATGGAAGGGGTGTGCTAGTAATTTTCTCTCCTTCGAGTTGTGCTAATACATGTAGCTTCCCTTGCATAATACAGAAACCCTGTGATGGGCATAGAATATCAGACCTTGAAGAGTGGCAAAGTGACAGTGCTCAGAAGAGGCGCCTACTGCTTGGATACAGTGCTGAGGATGAAGAACAAAAGCAGAAGCTGCAGATAGCCCTTTACAAAGCAAGATTAATGGCAGCCTACAGCATAAATCCTCACTCACTGTTAAAAAGAAACAATACATCTTTAACTATTGGTGAAGACTGAAATATGTCTGCTGTGCCTTGAGAGTAGACTGACCTCATACGCATTACCCAGATGGCCTAAACTAATGCTTAATTTGTTTAATAAACACAAACAAGAAATTAGGTGGAGAAGTCAAAGTTTTGACTGTGAGTCTAATTTCAGCTTCTCCGTCTTTCTCGTGCTGGTTCTTTTTAACCCCTTCGGTCTCCTTTTGGTTTTGTTTCCCTTCCCTGCCTCCTCCTTTCTCCACTTTTTGCCCTTCTGTTGCTCTGGGGCAACGTCTGATGATACAAACTAAGTCCGGGCCCCCCACAACCACTGACACCAATTAAGCGCTGGTCAGATTACTAAATTCATACATTTGGCGTCCTTGACTTTTTCAAAACTTACATACTAAGAAAATGTGATATGCTATGTAGCTTCTTAGGATTGCTCAGCTGGCTAATGCGCCATCAACTGCAGAGTGCTGGATGCAAGCCGTAGGTGCCGCCCTACCAGTAATTGTTCTTCTCGTGACATTGATTGCATGAATCCCATTGCCTGTGGGTGATAGTGTAGTTGTTCCTTAGCGCTTGCAGACTTTGAAAGTTCATTCTGTATAAAAGATCATTAACTATTAAAAAAAAAATGCATCTAAAAATTCCATCTCCGAGTTGTGAATTGCTTTGTGGTTGTCCTTATGTAGACATGGTGGAACACGAGGACGCATCTAAATATAAATCTTGTGTTAGGAGTTGAAGGTCACCAATGTGACTGACTCATAGAAGGTATTATAAGAGCAGGCTTGGCTATTTATAGATTTAGATGACCCATGGGTAAAAGCTGTGACAGGGAGTGATGCGTTGTTTGTACGATGGAAGCATTTATTTCTAAAGTTATTTTACCAAGGGGTTGGTCATATTTAGCAAGGTCATTTTTTTCAGATAAAATGATGGTAATGTTATGGCAGAAGACATCAACAAATTCTTTATATTATGTTGATGGCTCTGCAGTCAGACTGGCACCTTTCTAGGATTCACGTGTAGCTCTGTTTTAATGTCTCTCTCTCTTTGTCTCCCTGTCATTCAAAAACAAGCATTTACAATGCAATAGGTCTCGCAATTGTGAGATTATTAGCTATTGGCATTGTAAATGGCAATGCATTTTATTATATTAAAAGGCATTGTCATTTACAATACCAATAGGTCAAACTTTGGCAAAAGCAAGACCTAATCTATTGTCGAGCGTGGTGTCCGTTAAGTGGGCGCCGTGCTCACCAATAAAGTAACAAGCATTTGCAATGAAATAGGTCTCGCATTTACGCGAGTTGAGCTATTCACATTGCAAATAACAATGCCTTTTATTTTTGTTTTCGTTTTTAAAAATAAAAGGCATTTTCATTTACAATGCCAACAAAAATAAAAGGCATTGTAATTTGCAATGTGAATAGCTCAAACTCGTGTAAATACGAGTGCTATTGTATTGCAAATGCTCGTTCTAAAGGAGGTTGGGCCGAGGAAGTTTACAGGGGTTCTTTGTACACTGAACTATACAATGTAACATAGGAAAAAAACAGAAAGCCGATACACATGCCAGAAGACTGCTTCCGCAGACTGGATGGCCGGCTCAGGCTGCTGTATCGTGGCTAGGGAAGAGTCAGGATACACCATGATGGTTTGAAGCTCTCGTGGGATGGTTGGAGGCTTGCAAACACCGAACTTTAAAGTGTATTCCCAAGCTGCCCAGCCCCAGTATGTTGTCCCTTGGTTTAAGGATGAGGGCACAGATCAGGCAGTTCCAATACTGAAGCGATTATCATGGCTAGTGAGGCTGCTGGTAATCCCTATGACCTGTTGCAAGGAAACCACCGCAAATCCGAATGACTTATGCTGTATGGGACAAAGTGCCCAGGGACGAAGGGAGCAAATTTATGTATATGCAATAACTGGCCCGTTGGCGTACGGGAATAGGCCCAGAGATGCAGGTTTTCTGAGACACGGGTGGGGAAGATATCCACAATATGTGGGAGATTTTTATGAGGATGGTAGATTGGTTGGGTATGCATTGCAACCTTCTGTACTAGATGGGGTGTGTCCGGCAGTTGCTTTCTCGTGTATGCTGGGCTGGCACGGCGATCCGGAAGGGCTGGCTGGGCTTTGCACTGGAGCCTGAAACACACGTACTGAATCAGACACTATCAGACATGTATGTAGGGGGGCAGTAGATTGATTTCACGATTGTATGCCCTACTGCGCGCTGGCTCTGGTCTGCGCATTCTTAATATAGGAATGACTACGGGGGGGGCTATGCCGGCGCTTGACCTTCAGGAACTGCAGGGGGGACGAGCCGGAGGGTTGCTTTACAAAACAGCACACATGCCGTGAAACAAAACAAAACCGATCCGGGGAGAGGGGCACTGCTGCTTGACAGAAATAAATTTAATTTCAAAAGGAACGGAAGAAACCAAAACTCCAGCAGCATACCTTCATCTATTTAGGTCTCGGATATATTTGCTAATTTCTGCCTATGTAAAATAAAAGTGTGGCGCCGCTATGCTCAGCAGCAGCGCACCAAAGCAGAATGAAACAAGCTGGAAACAAGTGCTTACCAACTAATTAAAGGAGACTGTATAACGCCGGAAGTAACAGATCCAGTCCGGATGGGCCATCCCAAAAGGAGTCAGGGCGGTAACAAAGAAGCCTAATTTTCAATCGGAAGCCAGCGTTTACCCTAAACGATGACGCAAGCCAATGGAAAGAAGGAGCGGGCTTAAACTTCACTTCTGAAATCTCCCGATTACAAGAAGCCTCGCAGAGCGAGAAGCGCATGCGCACTGCAACGCAGGTCTGTGAGACCTACAAAATAAACAGAGCGCTGTGTCCCTGAAGTGAGTGCCGCGCTCACCATTAAAGGTAAAAAATGTTATTGTTTAATGAAACTTAGTGTTGTGTCCCTGAAGCAGGCACCCACTCAGCAAGCAAATTTATAAAAAAACGAAATAAAAGGTGAGAGAACGTAGCCATTGTGCCATGAGTGCTGTGGGGGTAGGGGGCAGCCACTTTCAAAGTTAGAGCGGCTTAGCACTCTGTACGAAAAGTGTCCGCCATTGTCCTGTGAGCACGCTGCAGATACAGAAAAAAAGCTGCAGCCAATGTCCCCATTAGTGAATAAACAAAATAGTGCTCACCCACTTATAACGCAGACTGTGTAACAAGCCAAGTAAAAGGTCCAGTTGTTATGGGAGGTACCAAATGCAGACAAGGCACCAAGGAGGGACTAAAAAGCCTATTTAAGAATCTGAAGCCAGCATTTAAGAAGGACAGTGACACCAGCCCATTACAAATATGGGTGGAGAGTGGGAGGGGCTTCCAGTGCATACTCCAATACAGCATGCCTTGCAGAGCGAGCAGCACATGCGCACTGCCCTAAGGCTCGACCTAACCAGTCGTGCAATAACACTGTTCACATCTTCCCATCAGCATTTCACTGTACATGCTTGTTTGTTGGGCATTGTTGACATTGCCGTGCATCAGTGTGTGAATGGCAGAGATGTAGAATGGCATTTTCCCTGTTTTTCATTTCTTTCCCAGCTTGCACTTTACAGCAAACATTGGCAAAGCCTGTCAGTCTGGCATTGTCTGTCAGCCTTTTGGTCTTGTCAATGCTTCTTTTGTTTTGCCATAGCTTTTCACATTGTCATGGGAGTTGGGGGCCATCGCCCTTGTAATGACGTGCTTCTCCTTATGTTTCGGTGCTTCTGTCAGTCACCAGGTCATTACTTACCACATCCTTTCTCAGGTTACAGAAAGACACCACATTTCACAATACTTACCCAAGAAAGGAATAAACACTGACAACATATAATACCATTGCTGAGGAGCTCGCAAATAACAACAAGTCACAACACCTCCCAATCCAAGAGGGTACACAACGCATGCTCCTCCTAGCAATGTAATTTAGACATCCCTGATGGGAGGCATTTCCCTTCCGTATCAACAATTACCCATTAGAGGGGAATCGCCCATCCCTCTGTAAGTACTTGGTAAAAAAGGGGTCTCAACCATCCCTCACAAGGAATACCAACAAATGATATGCTCTAGGGTTTCTTTATTACATGATAATAGGATGACAAAAGAAAGAAATAACTAAACATCACAGTAAACATTAGCAGCAATCATAGATATACATAGAGCCTGAAAATAAAAGCATAGTTAGATAAAGTTAGATGTACATCGAACACCTCACCATATTCTTAGGCGTCTTGTCATCTGAAGAAGGGTCCGTCTCTCTTTCCCTCTCTCTCTGGTTGTGTCCGAACTCTCTGTGGCACACACACGTCTGCACGTCTGCAACGGGATGTATCATCAGACCGCCAAAACACCAGACCAGCATCTCAGCTCAGCATATCAGCATCTCTCAGAAGCTCTCTGCCTCTCAGAAACTCTCTCTGCCTGCATCTCTGAATCTCTAAGAAACTCTCTGAATCTGAGCCTCTCTCGGACCCCCTTTCTCTAATATAGAACTCTCTCCTCTATCGAAGCTTCTGGAAGAACCCGCCTACCTTTCTCACAAGATTCCTGTACTTTTCCACACCAAGCACCCAACAGCAGCTGGCCAAGCTTCTGTTCTGGCGCCAATGCGAAGAAGGCACATTCCTCCTGATAAGAACTGGTCTGCTCTGGTTCACTGCCGGTGAACAACACATGTAATCTCAAATATCACCTCTCACCTACAGAGGCTCAGAAGATGGCTGCAGTTTAGAATATGGAGTTGCTCAAGCATAGGCCTCTACTACTTGGAAAGCAGAATGATATTATACCCTGTCAAAGCCAATAGGCTAAAGTCATAATTCACCTAACTCAAATAACACTATGCACTTAATCCCTCAGTATCCCCTATGGAGCACATGTGTGCACCATCACCAACAACACTGCACCTTGACATCCCATACCTTCTATTCTTTGGCAAGATTATTCTATTGCAAGACCACCCTACATTAAGGCTAAAGGAGCATAGCACACTAAAGTCAGTACACAATGGTGGTGATCGAGGGTCATCACAGATCATCAGACCACTAAAGTGGGTCATTCACTACAGCCCTATATATAATAATAATAATAATAATAAAAATATGCTGTAAAACTTTTTGGGGGTTCTCAAAGCAGATTGCCTTAGTAGTACCTGCCACTGATGGGAACTACTTTGTGTGTGGATGTGCGCTTTGAGAAAGGACTTAATGACATTCCTTATAGTGAAGTTAGCAATAGCTGAAGTGGGCTGACTCGTTGCTGCCTGCTGTAGTGGGCGGAAGAAAAATGTGAATGACGCAACAACCGGTCCTAGTGGATGAAGAGGTCGGCTGAAGCACTATGTGATCAAGGTCATCTCTTCCAGCCGAAATGCGTGATGGCGACATGGTGATTGTGAAATAAATCACTAGAAGGAATTTGGGTCTACTCTTGCCTTCTTTTCAAGGACTTAAGAATTAAGGGCAAGCGCGCTGCTATATATATATATATATAAATATATATATATTCGTTCGTATATCTTTATTTCGGTAAATTTTGCCACAAAAGATCTGGACACAGTTATAAAAACAACATATATATATAATCTCCCCATGTTTGGATGGATGGGACGGGGTATAAATATACATATATATATGTGTGTGTAAATGTTTATATATGTATGTGAAAAGAAAAGGAATGCTGGTGCATTTAAGAAAGGATCTTTTTAATTAGGCACAGGGCACTTTATGTATATATTACCTTATAGGCACGTTGTCATTTATGTAGGATTGAAATACATATTACGCTATACGCTCTTTTTGAGGATCGACCAGGAGGGCCGGCCCCCAACTCAGCAGGAGTCACTACACACTACATAATGCCCTGAGGGATGAGGTGTTGTGGGATTGTTAGAATTGAGCACCTGGCAGTTTAGAAGCCAGAAGTTATTTTATACCTCCGAGTATACAGGGAAATTAAGTGATGCAGGACTCTTGAGAATTAGCACCTGGCACTTTAAGAATAGGCACATCCAGATATTGACATTACAGTGAAAGAACATTTAGGATCAAATAACATGTCTGATCCGAATTATGTAAAGAGGGGTTGTTACATGCCTCAGAGTACCCTGGGAGATCCAGCAATACAGAATCTCTTAGAATTAGCATCTGGCACTTTAGGAATTAGGGGTAGCTAAATATAGCTCAGAGTACCCTGGTTAATTAAGTACTGTAGGATCCTTATGAACTAAGCACATTGCACTTTAGGATTGGGTATGTTCCATTGGCTGATCATAATCCCGAAAATAATGTAGTACGTCAAATGACAGGGAAAGGCTGTTCATGTGAGTTGTCTTAAATCAATTAAAAAATTAACTATGAATTTTGAATTTTACCCATAAAGTGGAGGCCTCATTGGAATGTAGCACTGTGCACTTTATAAACATGATGTGTTTTGTACCATCTGAATTCATGGGCTGCGCTATGCTCGTTTATGATAGAGTGTACGATCCTTAATACTTGGGTGTATTGATGTTATAGGAACACCTGTAAACAAACATTGGGAAGGTTAAAAATAAGATGAACGTTTGGATGAATAATTAATCTGATGCACTAAGGAGTTTGTTACCTAAATGCAGGGTGGACCATTCTTATTTATGTAGGATGTGGAAGGGGTATATAGGACCCATTTTTTTGCGTTTGGACAGAGTAGCAACTCTGAAGGGGGAACTGAGTTGTGTCATTTGCCCAATGTATATGTGTTAGATTTGGGGGTCTCTAGTTGGCACAGGTAGGTACTTGTGACAAATAGGGACTCTAGTCAGGATAAGGGGATTACACTCCTAAGTAACCCCTGCTCACCCCCTTGGCGCGAGCAGACAGGCTTATCTCAGAGGCAGTGTGTAAAGCATTTGTGACCACATACAGTAATTCAGTGACAACACTACAAATTAACACCACACAAGGATTATATCAAACATAAGTATGCTTTATATAGATTTACCACAAGACCATAAACGAGAAAAATACACAATACTGTTACTTTAAGATGGTAGTTTTAGCTTAGTTTAGTTCAGTTCTAAAAATGTGACACTTTGTGTCAATGTACCTTACGATGCGCTGCGCTTCCACAACAAGCAATGTTGCAGCGATGGAAATGCGGCAAAGTTCCGGTGCAAAGAAATAAAGACGTGAAGATCTTCCAGATGCGACATGCTTCTCCAAGGATGCGAGAAGTTCTCGGTTCGATGTGTGGACTGCAGCGGCGACACCCTTGTTCAGCGATGTGACGGCAGCTTCAGCTGCGACACTCTTTCTCCCACGTTTGCGTGAAGCTTCTGCACGATGCGACAACTACAGCGGCGACATCCTTGTTCAGAAATGCGACAGCAGCAGCTCCGACGGCGGCGCGCTTCTCGGGGGATGCAAGGCGATTTCCTCAATGCGGTGCAATATGACAGTTTCAGCGGCGACACCCATGTTCAGAAGTGCGACAGCAGAAACAGCTTCCTCGTTGCGAGACTCTTCTCTCGATGCGGTGCAATTCGACAGCTCCAGCAGCGACACCCTTGTTCAGAAGTGCGACGGCAGGCAGCAGCGACGGCTACACGCTTCTTCGTTGAGTCGCGCTTCCAGCTCCTTGTGACACGCAGTCCCTCAGAAGGCCCAAAACAGCAGCAGGCACGTCCAAAAGAACTCTGGGGAGCTGGGGGTTGAAGTCTGTTGTCCCTGAGACTTCAGCAGGATGCAAGCCCTTGAAGATCCTTCACAAGTTGAAAGCAAAGTACACAAAGTTCTTTCTCCTCTCTTTGGCAGTAATCCAACCAATGCAGGTCAATCCACTTAGCAGCACTTCAGATTAGGAATAGTCTCTCCTCAGTTTCCTCTCCTCAGCAGAGGTTTCTTCTTGTAGTCCAAAGTGATCTAATTTCATGGGATCAGGGTCCCAATATTTATACCCCAAAATCCTTTGTTTTCTGACGGGAGAGGGGCCTTTGCCCAGTCCAAACCAGTTCTGAAGCACTCTGTTTACCAGACTTCTCCATTCCTTTCACAGTGCAGGGCAGAAACATCAGACGCCCCACAGGATGTGGAACCAGCATTGTGGAAGGCAAGTGCAGCCACGGAGCACTTTGTTGACAAGATTCCTTCTCTTCTTTCAGTGTGCAGGGCAGAAACATCAGCCACACCCCACGTGGTGGAGCCAGCATTGTGGAAGGCAGGTACAGCCCTATTCAAGGTTCAGAGGCAACTCCTCCCTCCCATCTAGATGCAGATCTCTCTATTCACCACTGGGCTGACTCATCCTGTCTCTTGGAATCCCCCAGCCCTGTTTGTCAAGGGTGGCACTCCGCAGGATCGATGTGCCGTGATAAAGCTCCACCTCCGGACCTCCCGAACACCCCGAATTATGATCACAGGGTATTCAGGTGATACAGTGAGGGAAAAAACCCCAAAAGGGGAAAAACCCGGGAAAGGAAAGGAAGGGGACTGCTGGGAAGGGAAGCTGTAAAACAAAATGCACACAGGTTATTACAATCCTTTAACCCTACTCTCATTGAATTCTCGCTAAAGGAAAGATATGTCACCTGCCTTTTTACAGCCCTTTGAGCTTCCAGCCAACACGTACTCCTCCTTCTTTCTTTCCCTAAACAACATAAATACCAGCATTAGAGTCTATGGTTTATCCTAGTATTAATGGGAGTTTTTCAACACTAGGGAAAGTAACATACCAAAGGGGGATAAACCACCCGATCAAAACAACCTTCACAGTACACATAAGCCAGCGATATAGATTCCTTCATCCACACCGTTGGTAATCCAAACACAGGAAATGTAAAAAGTACACCAAACACGGCAGGGCGTAGTTCCAGCACTACCGCCGCCCGCTTTGGTACTTGTAATCCAAAAATGGTAAATCCAATTGTCATGAGTTCATGACGGTAATGTGGAGGAGCCCCCCTACATTCCGCCACTGGACAGATCTGAATCCACAACACCACAGCCGACTCGCTGCTTCTCCTCCTCTCACTGAGGCTGAAGTTCAAATGCCCAATTCAAAGTCGAAACCAGCATAAGCCAAGTCACAGAGCTGAAACGCTCATAAAAGCAATCACAGAAGCGCCAAAATAGCTAGTGCGGTACTCTACCAGAATGAAGATATAGCCAGCCGGCAATATGTCAGGAAATACGCTGCATCTAGAAATTCCAAGGAGAAAACGAGCAGCAAGCGCATCCGCAGGGAAACAGGTAAAATCAAGTACACTCGCTCTGGCGCCCGGACTCACTATATCCCATTGCAGCAAAGGATCATGGGAGATGTAGTCCGAGGCCCAAGCATTATGGGATGTGTAGTTCGGTAGGCGCGAGGTCAGTTCCTGACAGTACGCCCTCCTCCCATGCACCTCCTAGGACCCGGTTTGGAGGGATACCGCGAATGGAAGGATCTAACAGCTCTCGGAGCATGAACATTGCTCCATGGCTCCCACGAGTCGTCCTCCGCAGAATAACCCTTCCAGGAGACCAGATACCAAAGCACACCCCTGCGAAGCCTGGAATCGCGAATGGACTTCACCTCATATTCCAGCCTTACATCACCATTCACAGGCGGCGGTGCCACCCTTCGAGCCGAGTGAGCCCGCTTCAATAGATGCACATGGAACACTGGATGGATTCGCAAAGAGCCAGGCAACCTCAGTCTATATGCCACAGGGTTAATCTGCCGAACAATCGGATATGGACCAATGTAGCGTGGGTGGAACACACTTCTCAACTTAAAGCGAATGTTCTTGGTGGAGAGCCACACTCTGTCTACAACCTTAAACATGGGACCAGGTTTTCTGTGTTTATCCGCCCACCTCTTGTACACCTCTTTAGCCTTTAGCAAATGCTTCTGTACGCCTTTATGCACTTTTCTCAGGGCCTGGATGTGTGCCAGTACAGAGGGATGATTAGATACCCCTACAGGGATGTCTACTGGCATCGTATTAGCATCATATCCGAAGTTGGCCTTAAATGGAGACATACCAGTGGAGCTATGCCAAGAATTGTTATAGGCCAGTTCGGCCATCCACAACAAGTCCACCCATGATTCATGCGCCTCTTTGGAGTAACAACGTAAGTATTTCTTCAATGTCTGATTCAGCCTCTCGGTCTGCCCGTCCGTTTGTGGATGGAAGCTGGTCGAGAGAGCTGATTCGATGCCCAACGCCTTACACCACGTTTTCCAAAAGCGTGCCACAAACTGTGGTCCTCTATCAGACACGATCACCTGAGGGATGCCATGCAACCGTATGACCTGAGAAGCCAGTAACTGGGCAGTTTGTCCTGCTGTAGGGAGATTCTTACACAGGATGAAATGCCCCATTTTGGTCAGATTATCCACCACCACCATTATTGCCGAACACCCCTGATCCAAGGGCAGGCCTGTGATCAAGTCCAAACTTATGTTCTGCCATGGGCGAGCAGGCGAAGGCATGGGCATCAATAACCCCTTTTGTTTGCTGTTTTCCCCTTTTGCTCTCGCACAAATTTCACATTTTTGTACCCACTGAGACACATCCGTGCCCAAAGACTCCCACCAGAAATAACGTCTAAGTAGGTTCACTGTTTTAGTCACACCAGGGTGACCAGCCATGGGTGCTATGTGACACCACGCAAAAGCCTTTTTACGGATCTCCGTGGTAGGAAGGAACAAAAATTTTCCTTGCAAAGTGAGACCTTGTTTTAACACCCTTCCGGGAGCCCCAGCAGTCCAGCGCTCCCAGGCTGCCACAGATCTAGAGTTCTTGACTTCTTCCAGGAAGTTTTCTGCCCGAACCACACACAACACCTTAGCTGTGGGGATGATAGCATGTAGGTTCTCTTTCTGTTGTTCATTATGCAACTGTTGCCTGGACAGCGCATCAGCCTTTCTGTTGTCTGAACCAGGTCTGAATGTCACCACGAAATTGTATTCCGCAAAGAAAAGCATCCAGCGCATTTGCCTTTGCGTTAGGTGCCTGGCTGAGGTCATGTATTGAAGGTTTCGGTGGTCAGTGTAGACCGTTACCGCATGACAAGCCCCCCATAAGTACTGTCTCCATTCCTGAAAAGCCCTCTTAATGGATAGGAGTTCCTTCTCCGCGATGGTATAGTTAAGTTCAGCAGGGCTCAGCTTTTTGGAGAGGTATGCCACGGGGTGGAGTTGACCAGTGAGAGGGTCTCTCTGAGACAGGACTGCTCCTATCGCTTCATCCGAAGCGTCGGCTTCCACCACAAACGGGTTTTCTAATACAGGGTGTGCCAGCACAGGAGCAGTAGTAAAAGCTCTTTTTAAGGTCATGAAAGCCTCATCTGCCTCTTCAGTCCACACAAAAGGGGCCCCTTTTCTTAGCAATCTAGTTATAGGGACTGCTGTCTGTGAAAAGTGCACTATAAACCGGCGATAATAATTGGCGAACCCCAGAAAACTCTGCACTTCACGCACGTTCCCTGGGCTGGCCACTCCTGCACTGCCTGGACCTTCCTGTCTGACATCTGCAGCCCTTTAGAACTGAGGTTCACCCCCAAAAACTCCACCTCCCTGACCCCAAACTCGCACTTGCTCAACTTTACGTACAGTCTGTTTTCTCTCAACTTGTCCAGTACCTTTTTTACTTGGGCCGTATGACTTGTCACATCCTGTGAGTATACCAGTATATCATCGATATACACGACTACAAAGTGATCCACGTACTCCTTCAACACGTCGTTCATAAAAAACTGAAACGCCGCTGGGGCATTACACAGCCCAAAGGGCATCACCAGGTACTCGTATAGCCCGTATCGCGTCTTGAATGCTGTTTTCCACTCGTCCCCCTCGCGGACTCTGACCAGGTGATAAGCTCCCCGTAAATCCAATCGGGTATAGATCTTTGCTTCCCTCACCTGGTCGAGCAAGACAGAAATGAGGGGGAGAGGGTAACGATTCCGCACGGTGTTCCTGTTCAAGACGCGATAGTCTACACAAGCCCTGAGATCCCCGTTGGCTTTCGCTATGAAGAACAAAGGGGAGGCAGCAGGAGAGCGGGAAGGCCTAATGAACCCTAGCCGGAGATAGTGATCTATGTATTCCCTCAAATGGGTGGTTTCCGGCACAGATAACGCGTACACCCTGCAAGAAGGAATAGTAGCCCCTTCCACTAAATCAATACGGCAATCGTACTCCCTATGAGGGGGTAAGGTTTCCGCCTTGCTCTCGCTGAACACGTCGCTATAGAGACTATATTCGCCCGGGAGCTGAACGTTTGTTTCTACCGCCGTGGCTGCAGAATAAGAGGAGGTCAGAACAGCAATGTGTGAGGAAAGACAATTCACCATATGTTCTCTGCAATACTCGGGCAAAAATCGGAATGTCTTGGTCTTCCAGTCCACGACTGGGTTGTGGTGACACAACCAAGGCATTCCTAGGATCACCTCGTACTGGGGAGCCGCTATGATGTTTAAGGATAAGGACTCTGAATGGATGATTCCTTGCAGTCTAACAGACAGCCCTACCTCACTGGTTCTCTCCGTTATCTGTCCGGATTTCAACGGCTGTCCATCCACAGCCAACACTTCTTCAGGGTTGTCTCTTGGGATACGTGGTAAGGACAGGCGAGACACAAAGCCATCGTCAATAAAATTGCCGGTAGCTCCAGAGTCCAACATGACCAACACCTGATGGAACAATTGCTCACATTCAAGGGTCATACCTATAACCAGATGTGACTCAGTCTCTCCTATCCCTACAGTGGATAGAGAAGTGAGTTTCCACTCCTGCTCCCCCTCTACTCCAGGTCGCTTGTCCTTTGACTGTTCTGCCTTGAACCCTGTGGTAGATACCGCTACTTTCT
The DNA here is from genome assembly GCF_964261635.1 of Lissotriton helveticus. Lineage (NCBI taxonomy): Eukaryota > Metazoa > Chordata > Amphibia > Caudata > Salamandridae > Lissotriton > Lissotriton helveticus. Next base: position 1,370,499,598 of record NC_136067.1, read on the forward strand.
TGAAGCGATTAACACTGGAGGTCTTTGGCTTGGAAGGGCACTCACGAACATAATGTCCCTTTTTTCCACAGTACATACATAACCCCTGCGTTCTCCTAACTTCCCTCTCTTCTCTAGACAACGGGGCTCTGAGTGCACCTATCTCCATTGGTTCTGGGCTGCTATCCACTCCCCCTGACACCTTACGAGGGGAACGTTCCACATACAACGATCCTATTTCCCATCTTCTCCTAGAGCCCCCTCTTTCTGTCATCCTGCTATCCAATCGCAATGCCAGATTAACCATGTCTACACATGTCCTTGGCTGAGGATCCACCTGAGCTATGACATCCTTTAGGTCTTCCTTCAACCCCTGGTAGAAAAGGGACATCCTCTTTTCTTCTGGCCACTCAGCCTCTGCCACCAGTGTATTGAATTTAGTCAAATAGGTGATTAACTCGCCTCTTCCCTGTCTCAACTCCAGGAGCTCCTTGTCTGCGCTAAAAGTTGTAGCCCTGCGATCAAACACCTTTTCGAATTCGGTCCTAAATGCTGACCAGTCAGACAAGATGGCATCATTATTTTTAACTAACGGTACCGCCCAGTTGGCCGCATCCCCTACTAAATAGGATATGGCGAATGCCACTCTTGAATGATTGGTAGGGAACGATGCTGGTTTGCATGAAAAATGCATCAATACCTGAGTTAAAAACACCTGTATTTTGCATGGGTCCCCTGAGTACCTTTCGGGATTGGCCAAAGGAATGGGTGGAGGCACCGTTACCTGTATAGAAGACGCAGCAGAAGATGCGTTAAAAGGATTTTTTGACAACTGTTCTACCTTGTCTCGCAGCGCGGCGGTTTCCGCTTTGGAGGAAGCCAGCTCCTGCTGCACTAGTACCAGAGCATGCAACACATCCTCCATGGACGCCATTTATCACGACAAACCGACCAGGCAGAGTGAAATTCGTGGGTACTTGATTCTGTCAAGGGTGGCACTCCGCAGGATCGATGTGCCGTGATGAAGCTCCACCTCCGGACCTCCCGAACACCCCGAATTATGATCACAGGGTATTCAGGTGATACGGTGAGGGAAAAAACCCCAAAAGGGGAAAAACCCGGGAAAGGAAAGGAAGGGGACTGCTGGGAAGGGAAGCTGTAAAACAAAATGCACACAGGTTATTACAATCCTTTAACCCTACTCTCATTGAATTCTCGCTAAAGGAAAGATATGTCACCTGCCTTTTTACAGCCCTTTGAGCTTCCAGCCAACACGTACTCCTCCTTCTTTCTTTCCCTAAACAACATAAATACCAGCATTAGAGTCTATGGTTTATCCTAGTATTAATGGGAGTTTTTCAACACTAGGGAAAGTAACATACCAAAGGGGGATAAAGCACCCGATCAAAACAACCTTCACAGTACATATAAGCCAGCGATATAGATTCCTTCATCCACACCGTTGGTAATCCAAACACAGGAAATGTAAAAAGTACACCAAACACGGCAGGGCGTAGTTCCAGCACTACCGCCGCCCGCTTTGGTACTTGTAATCCAAAAATGGTAAATCCAATTGTCATGAGTTCATGACGGTAATGTGGAGGAGCCCCCCCCTACATTCCGCCACTGGACAGATCTGAATCCACAACACCACAGCCGACTTGCTGCTTCTCCTCCTCTTACTGAGGCTGAAGTTCAAATGCCCAATTCAAAGTCGAAACCAGCATAAGCCAAGTCACAGAGCTGAAACGCTCATAAAAGCAATCACAGAAGCGCCAAAATAGCTAGCGCGGTACTCTACCAGAACGAAGATATCGCCAGCCGACAATATGTCAGGAAATACGCTGCATCTAGAAATTCCAAGGAGAAAACGAGCAGCAAGCGCATCCGCAGGGAAACAGGGAAAATCAAGTACACTCGCTCTGGCGCCCGGACTCACTATATCCCATTGCAGCAAAGGATCATGGGAGATGTAGTCGGAGGCCCGAGCATCATGGGATGTGTAGTTCGGTAGGCGCGAGGTCAGTTCCTGACACTGTTACTCACAAACTCCAGACAAGGAATACACAGCATAGCAGAGGCATGCTTGAAAGGTTAGACAAGAAAATACCTACTTTCTAAAAGTGGTGTTTTCAAACACAGAATGTTAAAATCAACTTCACTAAAAGATGTATTTTATCATTCTGAGTCCAGGCATACTAAACTCGAATTTCTACTGTGTTCCCTGAGTCAGTTAGGATTATAAGAATGTAATAATCTAAAGGCCCATTCTGGCCTATGGAGAGCAGGTAGCCTTGCAATAGTGAAAAACGAAAATGACTGTAATTCACTATTAGGACATGCCACAGACATCAGGGTTTGTCCTACCTTATGCTTACAATGCACCCTGCCCTTGGGCCTACCATAGGGGTGTCTGATATGAAGAAAAGGGAAGGTTTAGGGACTGGCAAGTGGGTGCACTTGCCCAGTCAGCATGACAGTACTAAACTGCACGTAGGCTCTGCAATGGCCTTACACACATTTTACAAGGCTGCTTCTGTGGGTGGCACAACCAGTGCTGCAAGCCCAGCAGCAGCATTTGGATTTACACGCCCTGGGCACACTCAGTGCACTGTACTAGGGTCTGACAAGTAAAGCAAATAGCCAAACATGGAACTACTGATTAATACATCAATTTACAATAGGGAGCACTTGCACTGTGGCGCTGGATAGCAGTGGCACAGTGCCCAAAAGCATCTAACACTAGCAAAAATACATGAGGCAACAGCAAAAATGGAAGGGAGACCCACGCCAATGGTGCCAGGTCTAACAAAATGCATAAAGAGAAAAGCACAGTTAAAAAAATAGCGTATACTAAAGCAACAAATATGGGTTTGTATAAAAATTGGCTTTTGAAAGGTCCTTGAGGGCAGATATATTTTGGCTTATAAATGTACAATCTCTACAATAGGAATGTCTTATAGCAGGAAATGGTTATTGATTGTATTTATACTTTTCTTGCTCACATTGAGGAATGTTCAAAGAAAATGTAACTAAAATGAATGTACAATTCAGAAGCGTACAAAAGCTTAGTTAAATTGAAAATTCACAGTAATCATATGGAAATGAGATGCCTGTAGAAGAAATGGACCGTTGGATAGTTAGAACATACACGGATAAGAATGTGGTGGAATCGATTTTCCAATGTAGAATGAAGGCAGGTACCGCTCTAGTGTTACATGGGTCACCAAAGTGGATGAAGGACTGGCAATAAATTGTTACACATCGCAGCAGAGTCTGTTAGATCCAGTTGAAGGCGTCAGCCCAAACGTGGGCCAAATCAGTGATGTCATCAGTAAAGTTACTGACCATGTCATTAATGATATAATATGTGACATCAGCAGTGGATTGCGGGCGCGTGAGTTATAGTTAGTACAACTAACTAGACAGAGGAATTTCAGTGGTTTTGTACAAGTGAAATGTCCAGCTAACTATAACACCCCTAAAACCTATGTTTTTTTCAGTGAATTTCTAAGGTTTTTTAAATGCTAATTCCTAATTGAAACATGTCTGAAACCTATGGTTTTTTTCAGTGAATTTCAAAGGTTTTTTTAAATGCTAATTCCTAACTATAACATGTCTGAAACCTGTGGTTTTTTCAGTGAATATATATATATATATTCCCATCCATCCGAAACATGGTCCAGCTCGCTCGGGTTCATAAGACGTCTTTTTATTGTGGCAAACGCAGGTAACGCATTTCGGCCGTCAAAGCTGCCTTTCTCACAACAAAGAACGGTCGCCATTTTGCTCTTTTATACACCGTGTTTTTTTCAAAACATTTCTTAAAGTGACATGTGCAAATGAAATAAATTAACATATCTGTCTGAAGGTTCACTATCTTCGAGAATCCTACACAATCCATAAAAAACGCTTTGCAATTCATACTTCATTGAGTAAAACATTTCAGTTATAATAATCAAAGAGATTCTAAATATATATATATATATAGTTTCAGTAACTTCAAAAGGTTTTGGCTAACACTTTTCTGAAAGTTATTTGAGATTGGCGGGCCTTCAGGCCTCTTTTAAGGGAATTGTTATTAGAGTTGACACCCACCATCCTTCCTTGATTATGCCTTCTTGTTCTTTGTGACTGTGAACCTCTCAAGCTAACCAACTCTGTTTGTTGCCACTGCACTTCTAGCCTTCCAGAATGACCACTTTTGGCTGGTATTCTCCTTTAAGGCTACCGTTTATAGGCTGGGTCTAGACAACAATACATATTTTACAGTAAAACCTTGCAACATCATATTACACTAATCTGTATTTAGTTGAATAAACACGATTAGTTTGGTATAATTTTCTGGAATATTTTGAGACCGATAAACAATTTGAAAGGGCAGCTACTTCTGTTATAATGTCGTGACCCAGGCCACCCCAAGACAAAAGGAATATCTACACTACCCGACGCACTTTTTCTGTGCAACTTGTATTACGATCAAACTTTAAGTGACACTATAAGAGATTCCAACATTAATATATATATATAAAAAGCCATAGGGACGAAATGTGTGTTGCCTGTGCACCCAGGAGCAACTAACTCGCAAACTTTTTATATTATTATTAAGAGGAATACCAATTTCCAGATGGAACAAACAACAATAAAAGAACCAGTTCATCTTTTAAATTGACAGTTACGAAAGATATATAACTCATGTCAATATGATGTGGTGGTACCTGACTTTTTAGGTCTCGCGCCTGCGATGCATATGGCGTAGCCATATGCATCGCGCAGGCGCGATACTATAGTTGCGGAGTCTGCTTCCCAGGAGACAGGAGATGGCACGCGCACGCTCAGGAAGGCGATCGGAGCCGGTCGCGCGCTCGCGTTCCCAATCTCCTGTCTCTCTGGGAAGCACACAAGCAAGCCCAGCAAGCCCCGCCAAGGCACCACGAGCACGTCCCACGTGGGCGCCTACCACGAGGACAACGGCAGCAGGGTAATGCTTGTTTATTTTTATTCTTGCCAGAGAGGAAGCGGCGTGAATGAGGAAGCTGAAGCAGCGTGATGCGCATCACGTTGTAGGCACTGCTGAGCTGAGGAGAGTTTACCGGCAGGCATGGCTCAATAGGAAAAGCTCCCCTTTGAGATGGCTTCTGCCTGGGACGGAACAGGAGGAGTTGAATGGACCCTCAGCCCAGCCAGCGGCAGACGCGCTTTTTATGCACACCTACCTGATTTCCCGCTGCAGAAAAATAATTCCCTTTGGACGGCATTGAATGGAAAATGTAAAGTTTCTCTTCAGGACAGCCTATATTTGTGATGGATGTTTTAAAAATATATTTAGAAAATTGAATTGCAAAATGAACGCATGGCCACATTTCTTTTTATTGAAGTGAGGCTACCCGGTCTCCGTATAATCCAATTTAGGAGAGTTTTGAGCTTGCTTGCTACTCTCGACTTTTGGCGCACGAATTAAATAAATGATTTTCCAGGGCGACTGTTATCACCTGGTTCAACCTACCTACTGCATTCACCTCTCTGCTAAACAGGAGGGCGCTAGGTAGAGGTGGCATCAGTCTACTTTAATATGCCTACAGGAACGTCCGTTCGAGGAGGCATGCAACTTACTCAAACGTGTATTAGTTACATCGATGTAAGTTATCTCATTGCACAGATGTAACCCCTTCTTTTTGAGTTATACTACCAAATGCATATTGAACATCACTTTATTTGGCATAAAATTGCATTGATTTCTTTTTTTTTACTTGCGTCCTTTGTGGACGTGTAGTGTGGAATTGGCTGGGGAACTACAGCGGGTGCTTAGAGGAAATACCAAGCCTGGAGGAAAAGGGTGCCATTGGAGAGATCTCTCATAGTGTACTTAAGGCATTTTCCCAGCTATACTTTTTTGGGGGGAGTCTTTTGTGTCACAGTGCCCATAAAAAACAGGTGTGGAAACCAGTAAGTCTTTTTATGATACCCTTTGGCTAGAAAAAAAATCTGTCCTCTGCAGGTAGCAGTGTTATTCTTTGCAGAGGCCACCTAACCATTATTCTAGGAGAAAATGCCCCAATTTCGGGTGCACTCATTTCCAAATGATGCTACATTGTGTAGGAAATGAAGTGATATGAAGTGCCTGCAAGCAACGAACAGAGTATGCTACAACCATCCCGGTGTTACCTCCTGCTCTATGCAGTGACTGGAGTTGGTGAAAATATTAAATTAATAAAGTTACTAAATCCATCATTTAAAAAAAAAAAAATTCACCTGTCCAATTTCGCTCTGCAGACAAACTTGAGAATCTTTGCTTCTTGGGTTCTCCTTGGCCAAACAAGTTCCAAGGAGAACTAAACCGTATACGACGAAGGCAGTATGTTTGTGGTTTGTTCAGATCTCTCAGGGTCTCGTTTTGCTTCTGAAAACAACACAAAATGCAGAAGCTTTGAGATTGGGGAGTATTTACTATGTTTATTGACATTTGAATAGTGCCTTGTTCTATTAGTGTGTTACGGTCGTCGTTTCTTGATCTGCATGTCCTTTTCCTAAGATTCTGGAATTTCCAATTTTCACTTCTTTTTGGTTGCTAGTGCATAGCTGTGTGTGGTTAGGAATAATGTGTTTGTTAAGAGACACATTTACTAATGGCTGCTGTTATTTAATATTGAAGTTATGTGTGTTCTATCCATATAAAGATTATACTGTTGTATGGGCATTGATAGATGTGCCCAATGACTCTACTGTTTTTCGTTGACCTAGTTGGTCCGGCGCCCATTTTGAGGCCAGTGCAAACTGCTTTTAAGATAGGCATTGCCAGCAAGGTATATAGCTAGGATGTACATATGAAGACTAGTTCAAAGTTGTATGTTGGTATGGTGAGGAAAAAGTGCTGTTGAGATGGCAGTGCAGGGCCACAAAATGGACCAACTCATGAAGAAGGGATGCAGTCATCACCAAGTATGTACTGCCCTTCATTCCATGCGCATGCTGCCTGGTACTCTGTCACATCTGGTGACGCACTCAGATGTAATATGTAGCTCATTGGTGCTATTCAGAGCACATATGTGTTTATTTATACATGTGGCTTGCAAGCAGTGTTTTTGGGAGACTTCATACTCACTCTGCATTTGCTCTCCAAGTTCATCGGATAAGTATGACACAATAGATCATGTTGGCCAGCTACCAAATATGGCATAAATGTAACAGTGGCTAATGTGCCTTGAAGCTCTACAGACCTTCACTTCATGTTATCCTCCCAGTCCACTCTTTAGAGACCTGTCTAGTGCTTAACGTATGTCAGTTGCTGCTGGTGATGGTCCACGGGACTCATTTACTAATTTTTGGGAACTAGAACTTATTTTTCAAACTCATACTCTGACACAGAGCAAGAGAGAGAAAGGTTAGAAAACAGAGGAAAGAAGGAGGAACATCGGAAATCAGTGATAAGGGAGAAAGCAGGAATGAAAAAGAATCTACAACAGTGAAATAAAGCGAGAGAAAGTGTAGCAGTCTGGAAGAAAGAGCAATAAGATGGAATCAGAGCTAAGCTGCCTTGTTATTTGGCAACCCCGTCATTTGGCAGCACCGGTGGCAAGTCCCTACGAAATTCTTTGGATCAATCCACTTATCTTTTCACGAATTAGGGACTGGGGCTTTCAAAGTACTCCAAGAATTTACAGTGAAGCTCTCGGTCACTAAAGCCTGTTTGAACTAGCCCCGAAGGCAAGGGAGTGTTGTGTCATAAACGACTGGTTGTGCCTGTTATCAATGGTAACCAGAGTGTTCATTGTGGTTACATTCTGAAGAGCAGTTCTTTAAGTGGAAACCAAGATTCTAGGAACTGACTCAACTATTAGTGGTATTTTATGTTCCTATTCAGATTTTCTTCTATGTACAAGTTTTAGATGTGTGCCTTCTTAAACCCCTAATTGTCGAAAAAGGAAATGCAGTATATTCAAGGTTGTAGCTATCAATGGAGTGGCAGGAGCAGTGGCACCGAGGCCCAGAGGCTCGAGGGACCAACTGAACCCTGCTAATTATGGAGTTTTCTTCTCAACCAGTGTCCAGAGGGCATTTTTTTGTGTGCACTAGAGCCCATGGCACCGTTACTACTCCGCTGATTACATCAATAGGCACATGCTGAATCGAGGTGGGCAAAATTTGAATCTCACCTAAGATGATTACAATCTTAGCGATTCGCGAAGGTCGTAACATTTTGTAAACTTTGTATGTCTTTGCCAGTTGGTAGATATTCCTTCTTTAAATTTTTTTCCACTAGAAGGTTCTCACAAGACATTTTTTGCAAGAGAAGAAAAGTGGATTTTGATGAGAATGTTTGCACAAAGCCTACTATATGGGATATTTTTCTTGCATTCGTGTTGTAAACTGCCCTGCCGTCACAAATGCCGCCTAAGTTTGGAAATGTTGCACCAGGTTTCCGAGGGAAAATCTTCACGCCTTTACATCATGACTCCTTTTTGTCTGTGAAGTGGCCTGACTGAATACTCAATGTTGATGATGGTTAGTTACACCTTGGGTAGCAGGAATAATATTTACCTTTAAATAGCGACTTAAGTGACACCTGCCATTTCTAAGAGCTTTTAAAAAAATATTTTTTTCTACTACCCAATGGAATGTTATGCAATGGAGTTATAGGGCCTCTCACTTAATTTTGCGCAGCCTTCATTCCCCTTATTGTCTTTAATACTGATGGACGTTGGGTACCAAAGCCAGGATTTCTGTACTCTTTCAAAACAGATAACACTTTTTAGGTCTCACCTAGACAAAAGCAAAAGCGAAGCTTTTGCTGTCTAGGGAGACAACTTATGTCTCCACTTTCCGGGGAATGTAGACTGCAGACTGTGACGAGCTTGTCCTCCTGGAGATTGTAGCTCGTGAGCGCGCACGTCGCGTCGCCGTCCCTGCTATTCCCATGCACAGAAAGGCTCCCGCACACATGCGCACATACACACACTGCATACACACACACACACACGCACCCCCCCTTTAACAGACACACGCGCAGACAGACACACGCGCACACCCCACCCCTACTCACCCCTCCTCCTCCGCAACACACTCACCTGTTCTGGCGGTGCTCGGCGTGCCTCTCGGGCGGCGGTTGCGCTTTGCGGGGCACTCTCACCACATGAGAGCCCCGCCTTCTTCATGCGCCCGGCCGCTCTTCACCCGGTACCCCATCTCGGGACCGGGACTCGATCAGGAGCCCTCGGGGCTCCTCGGACAGTGGCTTCTCTCTCGCGCCGCGATGGGACTTACGGTTGGGGCCGCGCTGCGATTGGCCGGCTGCCCAACCGCTTCCGGGTCGTCGCAGGCAGCGCGGCGGCCCGGCGGGAAGCGGGAACTTGAAGAAACTCCGCTGGAACACACATTCCAACATGTAGCAAGCAGCAGCTACAACAACGCAAAGTGGTTTCTTTTTTGCTTTTTTGTGTATGAAAACACTTTGAAATATGTGCGCTACCAGTTGTAGAAAACCTTCTCAGTGCAGAGCGATAACGTGCAGCATTAACACCAAGCCTTCACATTTTAAAGAACGACACCTTTTTTAAAGAGGCCGTCATATTTTGACGAACTCTCGTTATTTACCGAATCACATGCTCATGCTGCTGCCTGGTTTGTCTACATGCACACAGGCAGAATCACTCGGTACAAAATGGCTCCTGTTCACTCGTCAGTACGGTCTTGCGCCGCCCCACCTTCCCCTGCCAAATACATTCATTCCAAATACTGCTTATTTTTATATGAGACTGACTTCTCACATCTGGGATAGCAGGGGCACCTTCCACAGTGACTAGTGCTTCACAAAAAATAATTCTCGGCTAGCGCTCAGAAGTCTTGAAGCTTTGATTGAATGACACTGCAGTTTGATGCCCCGCTCGTCTTTGATGCTATGCGTTCCAGACACTGATTTTATTAAGACTCACTTGGAGCTCTAAACTGTCACTTGATCTTTCTTTGGGTCATTTCGTTTGCCCGGAAGGACTAACATATCTGTGAAACCCTCTTCTTTTATAGTTTGAGCATCGTCTTCGTTTAGCAGGATAACATTATATATTTGAAAATACAAATATCCGGGAAGAGCAGAGAGCAAATCTCCGTGATGTTGGGCATTCTCCTATCATAAAGGAAGCGTGTTGGTGGGACCTGTGGCATCTAACGCATCATTTAACCCTATATGCGTGGGCACCTACCACAAAAATGTATAGGATGAGTTTGTTCCGTTCCCGTTTTTAATTTGATGTAAAACTCAAATCACTGCACACTCTCTACTACACACTCTCTACTACAGTCACTACTCTCTACTACACACTCTCTACTACAGTCACTACTCTCTACTACACACTCCCTACTACAGTCACTACTCTCTACTACACATTCTGCTACACACTCTCTACTACAGTCACTACTCTCTGCTACGCACTCTACTCTCTACTACACTCTCTACTACACACTCTACTACACACTCTACTACACACTCTCTACTACACACTCTACTACACACTCTCTACTACAGTCACTACTCTCTACTACACACTGTACTACACACTCTCTACTACACACTCTACTACAGTCGCTACTCTCTACTACACACTACTACACACTCTCTACTACAGTCACTACTCTCTACTACACACTCTACTACACACTCTCTACACACTCACTACTACAGCCACTACTCTCTTGTACACACTCTCTACTACACACTATCTACTACAGTCACTACTCTCTATTACACTCTCTACTACACACTCTACATTATACACTCTACATTACACACTCTACATTACACACTCTCTACTACACACTCTCTACTACACACTCTCTACTACACACTCTACACTACACACTCTACTACACTCTACTACACACTCTGCTACACACACGCTCTACTACACACTCTACTACACACCCTCTACTACTCTCTACTACACATTCTCTACTACACACTCACTACTTTCTACTACACTCTACTACAGACTCTCCACTCTCTACTCCACACTCTCTACTTCAATCTCTCTACCTCAATCTCTCTACTTCAATCTCTCTACTTCAATCTCTCTACTTCAATCTCTCTACTTCAATCTCTCTACTTCAATCTCTCTACTTCAATCTCTCTACTTCACATTCTGTATTACACACTCTCTACTACACACTCACTACTCTCTACTACACACTCTCTACTACACACTCTACTACACTCCCTACTACACACTCTCCTACACACTCTACTACACACTCTACTACACACTCACCACTCTACTACACACTCACTACTCTCTACTGCTCACTCTCTACTACACACTCTCTACTACACACTCTCTACTACACACTCTACTACACACTCTCTACTACACACTCTAGTACACACTCTAGTACACACTCTAGTACACACTCACTACTCTATTACACACTCTACTACTCTCTCTACTACTCACTCTCTACTACTCACTCTCTACTACAGTCACTACTCTCTACTACACTCACTACTACACACTCTACTACACACTCACTACTCTACTACACACTCACTACTCTCTACAACACACTCTCTACTACACACTCACTACTCTCTACTACACACTCTACTACTCACTTACTACTCTCTACTCACTCTCTACTCACTCTCTACTACTCACTACTACTCACTCTCTACTACTCACTCTCTACTGCTCATGACAATGCAATTTATTTATCTGTTTCCAAAACCAACACATAAATAAAACATTTGTCATTTACAATGCCAAAAGCTCTAACTTTTGCAAAGGCGAGACCGTTGCATTGTAAATGCTTGTTTATATTACTTTTTGTCTGCGCCCAACAAATACAATTTAACTTCGAGTTCAATGTTATGGGGGTGGGGCCCCATTCTTACTATGACACTCCCAGATATTTCTCTACTGCCTTATCTGATGAATTTGAGGGTTTAGCAGCATAAAAGTGCTTTTGCAAATAACTTGTGTTCTCATTTCAGACTCCGATTATGAGTGTACCTTAATAGGATGTGGTTTTTACTGGTCTAGGTAAATGCTGTAACCGAAGTAAAGGTATTATTTACTCGGTGCAGTAAATTCCTCTTATTCAAAGTAAACCTCCCTCCCATAAAAATGGGGCAGTATATGGAGAATTAGTGTGTTTGCAACAAATCTCAGTAGGGTTGACTTGCATAAAATTCCGGGGGTTCAGAAAGGTGGTGGGGCTTTGCAGCGTTTGCCTGTACAGCTTATAATTCGGATCCCTGCGCCAACAGGGGTTTGCGTAGGAATCAGACTCTAACCCTTTATTAGAATCTGGACTTGTAGAAAATGGGTTCTGCCCATTTCATCCCCTTGAATTTGTTTACTTTCTGACTACCTAGTTCTGGACTTTTACTGTGAGTGGAAATGGACTCAGAGTGCTAACTGTCAGTGTCCACCTTTTTAAAATAGGGCTGATGTGCAGCTAGTGTAAGAGGCTGTGGGCTCACATGCGAAGACGAGTGCACACATGAGTGTGTGCAACTAGCATCTAGCTAAGCCTGCCATCTATCTGCCCACTGGTATCATGTTTCAGAAGTGGCCCTTGAGGGATTTGTGCTGACCTGGTGTAGGCCTTATGATCTGAGTGGGCATCCCTAGTGTACATCTGTAGTAGTACCTGAAATACCATGTGCTCACTGCATGATGCCTTTTGAGCAAGATCTGCACTGCCACACAGTTTTACCTTACTTAGGGGTAGAGATACCACTCTGATATGAATCATAGGTTACAAAAATGTACCCAGAGTTGAGAGCCACTATCTTTTTTGTGATAACGGTTTTCCTTAAAGCGCTCTGATACCTCCGGGTCTAGACAGCGCTATATAAAACTCATAAAATAAATAAAATAAATAAAATTGTATTTCCTTGGCTTAGTGGTATTCAGATTCCAGGCCTTTGTCTCCCCAATTGGCAAAGTTAATTATTCTGCTGTCCATCTGGAGTATCAAGTGTCTCCCAACATAATAGAGCCATTTGACAATGCTTGCTCCAGTTCATGGAAAAAGAAGGGGTGGGGGGGAAATTTGCATGTGCTAAGAAACTCTTAACACTGCACCTGGCATGAGCAAACCAAAGCCTGCAGAAGTAAAGGAGGAAGGATAACTTCTGGAGCCATACAAAGAAGTGCCACAACTTTGAAATTTTCGTGGGAACGGGGTCAGGCAGCTGTGTCAGATGGGTGCTGGACTGATGCTCCCAGGGAAGATCTTTCCATAGACCAGTTGAAGTTGCCATGTTGAAATGTCACAGAATGCTGTGCAGGAGGATTGGGACAGGGGAGGAGCGATGATTTCGCACCCTGGGATGGAGCAGAGATGCCTACCTTTCTAGAACTTTCCACCTCCACTTAAAGAACCCTGCACAAGGGAGAGACATTTGAAAATATACTGCACCTGGGAGCAACACAATACTGCCTAGCTGAAAGGAGTAGTCATCTGACCACACTGAAAAGACTCTTCAACTGGCACCCAGGACTAGAACAGGTCTCCCCAAGGCCAGTGGCACTGCCCCCCTAGGAACAGTTGGAGGAATGGCCCTCCTGAAGGACCCAAGAGGGTTCACCTGATACTTGTGTGGACTAGCTCCTAACTCTGCTTATACACAGATGACCTGCAAGTAGCCAGGAGGCTGTGCAGCAGGGTAGATGTTCTGCTTGTTGGCAGTGCTCTGCAAGATACCCACCAGGCAGAGGGAGCATCAGATGCCCACATAGAGGGCAGGTCTGGTGAAGGGAGCCTTAACAATGGAACTCCACAAAAAAGCAGTGTGGAAGCCAAGAGGTTTGGAGAAAGTATGCCTTGTGACTAGAGCTTGTCACCAGGACTGTATTTGAGCCCAAGATCTTGAAAATCAGCCTGAGGGGACGGGAGTAAATCACATGACAAACCTGGACCCCTGGGGGTTTGGGCGGAGGAGGGAGCAAGTTGCACTCTGATACAAATTTCTCAGTACCCCCATTGGGAGGACCAGGTCTGCTGGTGTCGCTGCAACCTCCAATATTTCCTTTTCAGTGGGGAGGCAGTGTGCCAGGGGCGCCCTCTCCTAGATCATCTACAGCCTTGGAGACCCCATTTCCCAGGTTTCCACATAGTTCAGAGATTTTAAGTTGTCCCATCTCCCTGGGACAGAAGAAATTGTGTAGACTGCGATGTGTGATAGCAGTTCAGGTATTCACTTGTTCATTCTCAGTGCTTTTTATTTTATTCCTTTGCAATTTGCTTTCAGTGTCTGTTTTGTGTTGTTGCTTCGTGAATGGTTTGATTTGTTGGCAACTCACATCACCTTGGCTCAGGTGAATTCCATTACGTGGGTAAAATGAACATGGCCTTTCTGTTTGTGTTCTTACGAGTGCTCCAATTTATAAATTTTTTCTTTCGTTCTGTATTGCCCAGGGCTACTTTCTGCAGCCGGAATAAGCCCAAAACTCCTAGTCATTGATTGCAACCAGCAGGATACCAGGAGATGATAACAGAATAATAATAAGAATAACACAGTTTCCCTTTTTATCTCTTGCATACCGAACGCGCCTGTTGTCACTACACGCAACACATCATGCACATACATATATTTACGGATACAGAAAGGGGTTGTTTGATATCACCTTTCAGCCATTGGAGACAATGGCTCACTTAGCTTTAAGCATTTGCTTTAGGGTTTATGCATCATTGTTTATACCAGGTCACACTATTTTGCGGATATGAAATACTTAGTAGTTTGCAACTGCATTACCTCTTATATATCTTTTGTGGGTTTTTTTTTGTGGAGGGTGCTTCGACTCCCGTGCTCCGTTGATGTGACATATTCCCTCCCTCTCGCCTCCTCACCCTTTCCTCTGTTACTCTACAGTGCTCCATCCTTTTTAAAATTACTGTGCATTTTATTGTATTTTTTTAACATTTTAAATATTTTTTAACCCAACAGCAGCTAGGTGCTACAAAATGACTCCCTTTTTTGTGCTCCCTTGCACATATGTTTTTATTTTACTGTTCTAACTTGGCGGTCTTGTGTGCGCTCATGTGTCTGCGTACGTCGCTGTACATTCTCACAATGCATGCATTGTGGTGTACCTCAGCCGTTTTAGTTTTTGAATTTTTTTTTAGTTATTTTACCAATTTAACATTTATTTATTTATTTTAAAAGTTTTGTATAGCGCGAACAAGACCCGAAGGATATGGGAGCGCTTCACAATAATGGAAGAGGAGAACATGGTAAAAGGGGAACATTGTAAAGGAAGTAAGAGAGGATAACATAATGAGCTAATAAAAATGTACAAGGAATTGCACAAGCATTACTTGGTAATGTAAGGTAGACAATACTGGGTATTACAGTTTTTAGACCAGAAGGAAAAAAAAAACATGTAGAAAACAGATGACCAATGGTCATTTAAGGCAGGAACCTATTCATTAGGAGTGTTTTTACTTCATGTTTGAAAGCAGCTGTGTAGGTAATTCTGCGGATTTCCGGAGGGAGCGAGTTCCAGATCTTCGGTGCTGAGCCAGAGAAAGCTCGGAGTCTTGTTCTCTTTTTGCGAAAGGTCTGAGGTTTCAGTAAGAGAGAATTTGCACTTCTTGATGGTCTGCCCCCACTGATAGTTAGTTTTTGAGCCAGGTAACCAGGGGTTTTGAAGTGGAGAGCGTTGTGCATCAGACAGGCAATCTTTAGTTATATTCTTGCTTCGTAGGATAGCCGCTTTAGAGATCTTAGAGCTGGGGAGATGTGATCAGTTCTTTTTGTGTCAGTGATCAGTCTGGCAGCTGCATTCAACGAAGATCTGAGCAGGGCCAAGGTATGTTTGGGGAGGCCACACAACGTCGCGCTACCATAGTCTCGTCTCGGCAGGACAAGCGCTTGAACCACCTGCTTGAAGTCCTCGAGGGAGGAATGGATTTAAGATTTCTAAGAAGCCTCATTTGGGAGTTTGCACCCTTACACATCAACCTAATGTTTTTTCTTCATGTTCAGGTGTGAGTCTAGGGTGATTCCAAGAGATTTAGCTGAGTCGATGATAGTATGGGAGCAATTGAAGGTAGTGAGGTGCTTCATCCATTGTTCAATATTGGGGGGGTGTTTAGGAGGGGATATGAGAAGGAATTCGGTTTTGGCTGTGGTTCTCAGTTAGCCAGTTTTGGGTAATCATCAAGGATGAGTTGAGTGAGATGAGATCTTCAGAAGAATTGATTTTCAGGTAAAGTTGCAAGTCATCCGCATACATATGAAAAAGAATGTTCATGGATTTAAGAGCGTTCGCTAGTGGTTCCAGGAAAATGTTAAAGAGTATGGGAGAGTGTGCAGACCCTTGTGGGACCCCCCAAGGGGACTGTAGATGGTTGGGATAGTGTATGTTTCACCTTAACTCTCAGGGATCTATTGTGAAGGAAGGACAGCAAACCATTGCAGTACCCGACCGGAAAGGCCAATCTTGTGTTCCAGAGTGGCTAAGAGGATATCGTGATTAACCGTGTCGAATGCAGAGGAAAGATCCAGGAGGATTTGTAAGCAGGATTCGTTATGATCTAACAATTTTAGGATGTCGTCCGTGATGCGAAGGACCGTGGATTCAGTACTATGACCGCTCCTAAACCCAGATATATGTTGATCCAAGACAATGAAAGTCTCAATGTACGAATAGAGTTGCGATTGGACGCATTTTTCAAGGAGCTTAGCCAGAGTGGAGATGTTGGAGATGGGACGAAAGTTGTTGAGGTCAGATCTGTCTGCATCAGGCTTTTTGAGAATGGGTGAAACCTGAGCCGATTTGAGACATTCTGGGATCTTGCCTTGGGATAAGGAGGCGTTGACAATCTGTGTCCCAAGGGGGATAAGGGCACCCTTGATTTCTTTGCTGTAGAGGAGCTATTGAATCCATGATACCAGAGATAGTGGAGCTATACAAGTCAGTGAGATCATGTACATCAGTCAGTTATGTCAGTTTGGGATGACAAAGCATGTTTACAATCAATAGCTAGACAGTCCGTGTTAATATTCCTGAGGTTTCCTTTCTACTGTTTAAATTTCTTTGGTTGGACCATTTTCCGGTGGTGGATGGTGACTTTTGAAAGTGGTGGCGTAAAAGTTGGTGGTGAGTGCTTTGCTGCAAGCGAAGCAAGCAAATCCAACAATCATAAGGTGAGTTGATGGGGGTTCTACTCGCGGGGATGTTTTTAAAATAGAGTGGGGGAAATGGTGCTATTTAAAGCTAATTTGAGGAAGCAAGAAGGTTTAGAATAGCAATGGTGAAAGTGCAGCCTTGAACTATATAAAGAAAATAAACATAAAAAATGCTTCATATCTTATTGAATAAAAATTGTTTAGTGGGACAAGCAAGAGTTTCAATTATCTTACCTTACCTGCACATAGGGTTGTCTCTGCACTGCATGTGGTTGATAAAGCTGATAATCTTCATGCCATATTGTTTACACTACAGCAGAGCAGACTACAGCATGTCATATGTCCTGCTGTCTGTTACGAGGCCCAGTGTTTATGTCCTGACAAATCTGCCCCCCCTTCGCACCTCACACTTCAGGGGTCCACCCTCCATTCAGCTAAAAGCTATTATCTGTGAGATATGACTGGGAGCCTCAGGGGCCCCTCACCGCATTCAGCAGGGACCCCATCAAGTTGCAGACAGTGGCAGTCAAGGGGTTGTGCTTCTTATTAAGGTGCCTGGTTTGGTTTATAGTTCATCATTAAGTTAAATGGATGGGTAGGTAGGATTCAGACACTGACCTTAATGTGATGATGAATGCTAGGGGCTAATCAAAGGATGTCTTTCTCTTCAGCGGTTTTACATGTTACCCCGAGCTGTTTAAACCTAATCTGCTAGGGCTGCATTCACAGTTGAGCTTTCAGTACACCCAGCCGGGCTAGCTGACTGTGCCGCCATTTTGTAACTTTTGTATGCGGTGTGACGCAGTAAAGCAATAGGTGTTCTTTTTTAAAACGGCGGTCCGAAAAGCATATCATGTCACACAATTAACATACATTCCCACACTACAATAGTTAGTTGTTACTTACCACAAAATGCGACGCCCACACAGTCTGCTCAGACTGACTGGTGTGAGTTGAAGAGTCTCACTATGCATATTAATGAAAATGCATTTATAAATTATGCACCGGATTGAGAGCGTCAGAGGTAAGAAATATATATTTTTTAACATGTGCACAGGCAGCGCTGCATGCACCTCTCTTAAATAACATATCAGTCCAGGAGCATGGAGGAGTCTCCGCAGTTAAAGCTTGCATAAGCTTAACAATGATAGGTTTGTGCAAGCTTTTCCTGCGGAGACTCCTCCATGCTCTATCTTCAGCTAACATAACAATATACCAAGTATTTGTTATAAAACAAAGCACTTACTAGTGAGGTAGCCTATCTAACAGACTGCACGGTGTAGCACACCCACAGGAACAGAACATGTCACGCGCACTGCAGCACTCCCTGTCCTCGGGATCGAAAGCTGCCGGGCTCCACCTCTCATGCGTCATCAGCCAATACAATCCACGCAAGAAATGGAGGAGGCGAAGCCTGCTTTGTCCCCATGAGTCTGCCCCGCCCTTTACCATTAGATTAATGGAACTCTTCAGGCCCCGCCCTGGGCCAGAGCAGTGTACGCCCAAAAGTAAGCCTGTACATCACCTCTAAAACTGGCCACGCCTTCCACAGTGATGTCACTGGCCTGATTTGTGCCTTAACCCCTTCGATGCTCATGACGGAACGGTTCCGTCATGAGCTACGGTTGAGCTGTGCTCATGACGGAACCGTTCCGTCATGACCACACCCGTTTTTATTAGGGCCCAGCACCGGAGGGGGAATCGCGGTCGCGCTGAAGAGGTTAAGGGCGAGAATCATCACGAATGCTGGTCACACATGCGCAATCAGGTACTCCTACCAATAATCCTTCATAAAAGACCACGTTGCCATGCCATCTGGGGGGGCAGGGGGGGACCTACGAGCAGCTCTAGTTAAAAGCAACCATCAGCTTTTTAGCTGCTTGTAGGTTTTTCTCCCTCCCCTGTGATGGCAGGGCAACACCCCTTTCGCCCTTTAACTCCAGCCGCCCCTGTCATTTTCCATGTGGACTGCCATGTTAGAAAAATAATATAAAAAGCATTGGCAAATCCAAAACATCTCTTCTGTTGAAGTAGTGATTTATCGGCTTTGCAAGTACTTGTTTGTTAAACCTAGCGTGAAGTTCCCTGAAATGATTTAAGCAGTTTTTTATTGCTGTTAATTATATGGTCCTTTTGTATAGCGCCCACTTTCCATCCACGAGGGCAGAGCAAGAATAGCAAGCTGAATGAACTGTGCCATGTTGCCTCCATCCTACAGAGTACTGTTAGTGTATTCTGTAGTGTTTCTATACAAAGCCAGGCAGTGGCAGTTTTTCTTGGATGAATAAACCTCAAATATTTCTATTTACAAATAAAAAACTTCTTATCCACAGAATGGTGGTTTGTTAGGCAGCCACTTGATGAGACCTTCCATTAAAGTCCATTTAAAATCCCAATGTAGGGTCCAGGTTCCACAGGCTCCTGTGTCATTCTTCACGCTGCACAAGTTCTTACCTTGTAATTAAAATGCCTCTGTTAGGTAGTTGTGTCTTGTCATTGCGAGCTATTTCTCCTAACTACTTGTCAAAACCAACCTCTTTTCAGACTCCCTGCCCAAAACTGATCAAACAAGCATTTACAATGCAATGGTTTCGCCTTTTGAAAAGTTCGAGCTATTGGCATTGTAAATGACAAAAGTTGTATTTATGTGTTGGTTTTGAAAACAGATAAATAAATGGCATTGCCATTTACAATGCCAATAGTTTAATCTCTGGCAAATGCCACACAAAAACACAGACACACACACAGACCCACACACAGACCCACACACACCAACAGAGCCCCACACACACACAGAGCCACACACACAGAGCCACACACACACAGAGCCACACACACACAGACCCACACACACACAGACCCACACACACACAATGCTATTTGTTCGCAACCCTGCCGACGGGGTTCGAAAATGTTACCAACAGGTCTCTCGCTGAAGCTCTCTATTTCTAATTGACCCCCCAACTCAACCACCTACTTAAATTTGAGCCGACGAGTGGATATAAAAGATTTTTTCAGTGGAGGCATACCAAAGTAAGCACGGAATTCTACATAGGCGCCTGTTAAAAGGGTATCCTGCAGGTTACATATCAACGTTCAACCGGATATGCGAATTTATCTACGGCCTTTAAAGTAAAACCAGACAATCTCTACATTCTTTCACAATAAAAACAAATGTTACTTCCATGCTCAAGAGGTGGAATAATCTGTAACAATGTTACCCGCACAGGCGTAATTGAAACGTTTGTGTTCCCAAAAGGAACCCATTTTAGGTATTTTGATGCATTATGGACCTAGCTCCAAGAAGGAGCCGCGGATAGCTACTTAGCGAACGTATATCGCAACAGAAGCAAATATGAGCTGTGTGCACAGAATAGCATGGTGTGTGTGTCGTGAGATCAGCCTGCACACTCCAGCATGCAACAGGGATGAGCATGTAATTGTCACAGTAGAATGCATACTGCTGTTTTTGAAAGGACATACATTTACAATTTCAGGCAAAACAAGATACTGACTTCATTTTTGGTGATTTTTCAACCTCGTGGTCCTGATGTCTAAATTCAGCAGATTGGTCCCTAACCCGCAGTTATGACATATTTTATATGTTCCCCAACAAATCAACTGAAAAGCAGACTCGTTATGGGGAAAGCAAGCCGGGGATCTGTTGTGGCTAGAGTAACATATAGTACATCGCTGGCACTTTGTATTCGGAGGGGACCATGGGAATGCGTTAACAGTGTTACGTTTTTAGAGACACCAGTGCTGTTGTCAAGACATCATATGCCAGGGTATTGCGTTATGCAGTCCTGTCAATATTTATGTCCCAAGAAACGTCCTTGTGATAAGTATTTCATGTAGTGCCAACATGCCACCCGAAGACCTTCGCAGCGCTCAAGGCAACACAGTGCTGTAAAACCCGACAGAAAGATCAGCGTATGTACACAGCAGCAGTAAACTCACTGTGTGCTGAAAAGTAAACTGTCACCTTCAGTACTGCGCTACCATGCAATTCAACAATACCACTGGTAACAATGTCACATATAGAGCCTCCGAATCGAAAATACGTTTTGAGTGACATGGAGTAACTGTAGTTAAGCCAATGTTTTTATCAACGTTGGAAGGGTGATTTTAATCAACCTAGGAAGGTTGAAAGCCCGAGGCAGTTCTTCAGGCAACACAAATCTCAGTAGTAGGCGATCGTCCCTCTGAGGTATGTTAAGAATTACAACCTCAAGTGCATTCTCGCCGTGGGACTCCACCAGCACTTACAGGCATTTTATGACGCTGCTAAATCCGAAGCAAAGATTAAGAGACAGGAAATGAGAATCGCTCGTTACCCTTTAATCCTTGGCTGCCCGGGGGCTTCCGGCTGCATGGGTCACCCTCCGATGTTCGACATCCCCGGGTAATCCTCACATTCTGGCGATTAGTATGTGGAGCGATCCCTGCAGACACTGCGCAGCCATAACTGGGACTCCATACTCGGTGCACGAGCCTGCCTGCTGTCAACACAGTGCAACCCTGGCGAACCGGACTCCGCGGGGTCCTAACGCCGGCGCCTTCCTACCCAGCCCGCCCTTGGGGGTCTGAAACTTTCCCACGCTCGGGGGCGTAGCTAGCAACAGTGCAGCAGGCGCAATGGCACCTAGGGCCACGGGTGTCAGGGGCCCAATATACCCCAATCAGCTGCTGGTGTTGTCTTCTTACTATGAAACTAGGAGACAGTGAGATGGGGCGGGTACTTTTCTTGCTTGGATTAGGGCCCGGCTCACCCTTGCTACGCGTAACACCGCTACCCATGGCCAGCTTCCATTCCACCGGTGTTTCTGCTCTCTTCTTGGCCATTAATTGTTTTAATTATGCGGTTAACAATGCGGTAACTCAGCGACCCGATGAAATGCTGCAGAGAACATTTTATTTGTTTTATGGTTTCAAGCGCGCAGCTATCATTAGTTGGCAGTGGCACCAGTGCTTTAAATGGGTGAGTGAAAGAACATGACGGGCACACGGACAGCGGGAGGGGGGCGGGAACGGACAGCGGGACATCGCGCAACCCACCCCTGCAAAGGACACTTCCGAAATGGCGAAAACAAAGCATTAAAAAAAAAAAACGCCCACCGCCGCATGACGATTGCAAAGGGGCGGGATGAGTAAAAATCGCGGGAACGCCCACGAATCTGCTCCGGCAATGACGGACAGATCCCTCTTCCAATGGCTGGCCTCCATTTATGGAGCTAGCCAATGGAAAAGAAGGCTGGACCAAAGCCAGTACTGTTCTAACATTAGATTTCGCCTGCGCGAACGCTGCTGCGCAGCGGATCGCGAGGCGAAACCTAAAAACGACCTTCCTTCCCAAATCTTGTGTTTAAGCTCTCCGTCCTCCCCATCCACAGAACCTATTACCTTTTCCCAATAGGTTTTGTATGCATGTAAATGATTTCAATGGCACCCTGTGAGTCGCACATACC
This sequence comes from Lissotriton helveticus, assembly GCF_964261635.1. Taxonomy (NCBI): domain Eukaryota; kingdom Metazoa; phylum Chordata; class Amphibia; order Caudata; family Salamandridae; genus Lissotriton; species Lissotriton helveticus. Next base: position 1,370,522,173 of record NC_136067.1, read on the forward strand.
TGACTTGTCTTCCTAGTACACCTATTAACACAACCTTGACTCCAGCACCCTCCCTCGTCCTCAGAAGGGAGACATCTGTGCTATTTAAATTCATCTAATAAAATGAGTTATTGCAACTTCCAGTTCCTAATCTAGATACAAATTCAAATAGGGAAGATTCTCAAAGTGCTTAAAGTTTAATCTCTATAACTCACCTTTAGAAGTTACAAAAAACCTGAAAATAATCGTTTCGGCTCATAAAAGGTGAGGCGGGCTCGGCTATTTTTTAATATCACAAGTTCCAACCTGACAGATTTTAATTGGATCGTAGAGGAGATGGCATGCCTCCAAGGAATGTACTCTGATACCAGTAAATGATGGAATTTTAGATAACAATGAGAGAAATTCTCTTTGTGTCATGCATTTTGTGAAAGTGTGGGAGAGTTGGGACTTACTTAGTACTAGAGGATTACATTTTTCTAAACCACCCACTGTTTCTTGGGTTTCTAATAAAAGTTCACTCATGCAAACATGCTTTTTCTACTTTCCTCCCTCCATTAACATATAGAAGTCCTCCTCTGGATGCAGAGTACAGCTTCTGGGGCAACAGTAGGTGGGCTTCAAGCAAGCAGGTTTATGGCCTATCCTGAGCCTTACATGATTGCATCCAGAATGGCACTAGAACATCTATCTCCAGTCTGCTGGGCATCAGTCTTGCTAGTTCAAGGACACGCGGGACTAACTTGGTACCCACATGCTGTAAGCAGAGTGAGACAGGGGTCTGCTGACATACTGCTCTTGCAGCCCAACTGGGTGAAATGATGGTACTGGCCTTCAGCAACTTGGAAATGCATTCTATGGAATCCCAAAGGCCAATACTCTGTGAAGTCCCATTCCCAATGGAAATGATGGAGTGCTGGCAGTCCCCTTCCCTCCGCATCATTTCCAGTTGCAACTTTATACTATGCAATCCTTTCCCTAACTTTTTAGAACCACAACCCAATTTTTGGAACAGCAAACGTTCGTGAACCACCTACCTTTAATGTACATGAGGCGGAGGATTTCTGTTTTTTAATGTATGTCCACTAATTTTGCACAGTCATACAGTTTTACTGATAAAACACAAATGATAATATATGAAAAGCGGGTTTCTGTGAATTTTATCATTTGTGCATCACCAAGTAAAGTGTCTTGATTTGTTGTATTACAATCTCTGTTTTGCAGCACACTTCAGAAAAACCGAAAAATATGGTTTATTTTCACATTCCTAACTTCTGAATGCATAAGGTTAATTTACAGGTATTTACATGTTGTTGTGTGTTGGAAAAAAACAATATCCTACCACCTTTCCTTGGGATCACTGACAAAATATCGAAAACACAAATATCGTGTGGACAGAATATTGTGTCAAAAATATCAAGGAACAAAATACCGAGAAGTTAAGTCCAAATATGTGGGCATAGATTTACTGTTTTTAACTCCACATCTACTTATCTTGAAGAGTTATATATCGTCAAGGGACATATATGTGGAGTTTTATATAGTAAAACTTTACTTACTCAATGTTTCTATCCTCGATATTTTTGACATATTTTGCCCCACGATATTCGTGTTTTCAATATTCTGTCCAAATACCCCTTTCACTTTGCTGGTTCTTATCAAGATTGTCACATAATTCACTTTTGTTTGTTCAACTACACAGCATGAGGAGTTTGAGAGGCGACGCCTCAGCGCAAATCAACGCTTGGCTCAAGCGTTGGTTTGCGCTGAGGCGTTGCAGCAGCCCTATAATGAAGCATGCCAATATACGTTGTGGGTGAGGGCAGTTTTAGGTCTCGTGACCTACAATGCGCGCAAGCGCATTGAGGAGCAAGAATTCAAGTGCTCGAAATCCTCGTCAAACCAAGGGCTTCGTTCCTTGCGGTTTTCTTGAAGTTCACGTGGCCACAGGCACGCGCTTTTGGGCCATAAACTCTGTTCCCCACAGCCTTACATTCATTTCTCCTCCCCCTCCCCAGCCAGCTTCCCCCAGGCCGTAGCAGCACTCCTCCCACACCAGCACCTCCCCTCTCTCTCCCCGCAAACACAGTCTTTACTTTAATTTCTCCTCCCCAGCCATGCCGAATTCTCCTCCCACCTCCCACGGCCGTCCTTTCTGCCCGCTCGAGCCTTCTCTTCTCTCTGCTCTCCCCTCAGGCGCCGTGACATACTTCAAAGGCTTATCACTTCACACGGCCGCAGGCCGTGCAACCAGAGCGCTTCAGTTGGTGCGCAGCCCCCCCTCCCAGCACTGCCTTGTTACTCTCGGCAGCCAACTTTCGTTTCATGGTGGAACAAACCTCACTGATAACACTTCACACGGCCGCAGGCCGTGCAACCAGAGCACTTCAGTTGGTGCGCAGCCCCCCTCCCAGCACTGCCTTGTTACTCTCGGCAGCCAACTTTCGTTTCATGGTGGAACAAACCTCACTGATAACTATCGTCTATTGTAGCGAACAACACCAGGTTCAACTTGTGACTTCAGGCGCTACACGCATCTTTGCAGGGTGTGTGCACAACCTAACGCCATTTTTTGTAGCTACCTTTACGAGTATCATTGGGTATTACGACCCTGTCTACGTGCCTTGAAGTAGCATCCTGATGGCTTAAGGCGCTTGCTCACAAGTCCGCACTCGATGCACTCTCTTATCTTCTCCTTCTTGCTTCCCAGGCTCCGCATTTCACCCATTGAAATAACTTTAGAGCAGCATAAAAGGGTATACAAACAAAGTAATGTAACTAAACAGAACATATATTCTTAACTAAATGTGGCATATACATGGATAATATATGGAACGTATGTAAGCATAACATACCATATGTAGAGTGGAGAGTGCAGATTCAGAGTGCAGTGTGCAGAGTGCAGTGTGCAGAGTGCAGTGTGCAGAGTGCAGATTGTGAGTGCAGACTGTGAGTGCAGACTGTGAGTGCAGACTGTGAGTGCAGACTGTGAGTGCAGACTGTGAGTGCAGACTGTGAGTGCAGACTGTGAGTGCAGACTGTGAGTGCAGACTGTGAGTGCAGACTGAGTGCAGACTGTGAGTGCAGACTGTGAGTGCAGACTGTGAGTGCAGACTGTGAGTGCAGACTGTGAGTGCAGACTGTGAGTGCAGACTGAGAGTGCAGACTGTGAGTGCAGACTGTGAGTGCAGACTGTGAGTGCAGACTGTGAGTGCAGACTGTGAGTGCAGACTGTGAGTGCAGACTGTGAGTGCAGACTGTGAGTGCAGACTGTGAGTGCAGACTGTGAGTGCAGACTGTGAGTGCAGACTGTGAGTGCAGACTGTGAGTGCAGACTGTGAGTGCAGACTGTGAGTGCAGACTGTGAGTGCAGACTGTGAGTGCAGACTGTGAGTGCAGACTGTGAGTGCAGACTGTGAGTGCAGACTGTGAGTGCAGACTGTGAGTGCAGACTGTGAGTGCAGACTGTGAGTGCAGACTGTGAGTGCAGACTGTGAGTGCAGACTGTGAGTGCAGACTGTGAGTGCAGACTGTGAGTGCAGACTGTGAGTGCAGACTGTGAGTGCAGACTGTGAGTGCAGATTCAGAGTGCAGATTCAGAGTGCAGATTCAGAGTGCAGATTCAGAGTGCAGAGTGCAGATTCAGAGTGCAGATTCAGAGTGCAGAGTGCAGATTGCAGATTCAGAGTGCAGATTCAGAGTGCAGATTGCAGATTGCAGATTCAGAGTGCAGATTGCAGATTGCAGATTCAGAGTGCAGAGTGCAGATTGCAGAGTGCAGATTTCAGATTGCAGAGTGCAGATTTCAGATTGCAGAGTGCAGATTCAGATTGCAGAGTGCAGATTCAGAGTGCAGTTGCAGAGAGAACTCAGCAGCACCACCACAGCATCACTCAGCAGCACCACAGCATCACTCAGCACCACCACAGCATCACTCAGCACCACCACAGCACCACCACAGCACCACTCAGCACCACTCAGCGCAATCCCAGCATCACTCAGCACCACCACAGCATCACTCAGCACCACCACAGCATCACTCCGCGACATCACAGCATCAATCTGTGCAACCATTCAACAACAACTGGTTCAATTATGTTCTCTCAATGTTTCAAGCTTTATTACAAATGTCACAACAAGATGTTATTTCACTTCTGTTCTTGGATTTTCATCACAATAAAATACACTGAACATAATCTTCACAAACGTTATTTACAAAAGTTTAAGCTATTGCCAATATAAATTACAATCACTTTTATTTAAGTATTAATTATTTAAAAAAATTAAAAGCCGTTGCTATTTGTAATATCAATACATCTAAGTCACGTAAATACAAAACATGTTGCATTACAAATGCTATAGTCGTCACATGTGCGAAAGTTATAACTATTGGCATTGAAAATGACAAAGCTATTAATTTAGCTATTTTCAAAATCAACACATAAATAAAAAAATTGTCATTTACAAGACCAATAGCTCAAACTTTCATAATGCGAGACCTATTGCATTGCAAATGCTTGTTTACAAAGTAAATTTGCTTTTGTTACACTTTACTGTAAGCTGATACTTGAAAAAATTGCGCTTTCATGAAACCTTACTGGGTTGATACTTTTTCATTGAAGCCAGCAGATGTGGCAAGATAAATGCAGCATTTAAAGGTATCTTTATTTATTGCTTGGACTTTCGTGACCATAAATCTGAAGGCTACCTCCATATGAGGGCCGTTGGGAAACACTGCTGTAAGGGATGAAGGACTAAGAACTTTTTGAGTTCAAAATCAAGTTTATTAAAGAAAAGCATGGTGATAATACAAATCAGGGACAATACTAATAAGGGAGCAATGGTGGAGAAATAATAAAAGGGAGTGGGGGGGAGGGGAAATAAAAACTTACAATGATGGAGTAATAAAAAGGAGAGCAATGCAATTCAACAAAATCAATACAACATACAAAATATAGAAGTGAATCATTTTTGAGAAAGCACAAAAAAAAAATAAAGGGCATAATAAATAGGTAATGTAATAGAATGCAAATATGGCTATGCAGTAAAATAGAATGATTAAACAGAAAGGAATGTGAAGGGTATCAAGGAGGCTTAGGTACTTCCTGCTGCGCAGGTCGAGGGCGAAAAGAACGGAGTGCACATTTATCTAAATACAATGTAATAGGAAGCCATAAGTCAGCACGTTTAGTTGCCATCTGTGGAGGAAAAGCAAAAGCAGTATCGAGTCTGTGGTTGTGAACTACATTATACCACCAAGCTTTAAAAGTGATACTGGAGGTAGACTTCCAATTAATCGTGATCTGTTGAAAGGCAACCGCTAATAATAAATCAACAATTCGAACATTAAGGTCATGACAGTCCCAACAAGGAGACAGGCTACCCAGGAAAACATGAGCAGTCGAAAACGGAATAGTAGTGGAAAAAATGACATTAATTTGTGCCCAAACTTGCAACCAGAAGGCATGAACATTCTTGCAAAGGAACAACATGTGAAACAGGGTAGCATGTGGGGAAGTACATGACCAACAAGTATCGGGTGTGTTAGGGAAACGTTTGTGAAGGGTGGAAGGAGTGTGTAATAAACGGTTATAAATGAAGAATAGGGATTGCGTTAAGGAAGCAGCCCTGGAGGATTTACGAATCTTTAACCAGATCCTATCCCAAAGGGGAGTCGGCCAGGAGAGGGAAAGATCAGTCTCCCACTGCTCCTCAACTTTGCTTTTAAGTCTGGGAATAGTGTGTACATGGAGCTGTTTATAAAGAACAGAAGCCTTTGGAAGGGTGAGTAAAGTGGAATGAAGGTGTTGGATAGGGTCTGGAGTAGGTGTAGGAGGAGGAGAGGCAGGAAGTGTAACATACACGGCCATGACTGACGCCTTAAGGAGAAGATACTGGGGAAGACAGGAGAGGGGTAATTGAAAGGTGAGACGGAGAGTGGAAAAGGGTATGAAAGTGGATTGTGAAAACAATTGGGAAACCCAAAGCAGTCCTTTGGATCTCCAAGACTTCCATAGGATGGGTTTACCTCGGATCAGAAGGTATTTATTATGCCATATAGTTGAGGAGAGGAAGTCAGAAATACAAGTAGGGGGCGGTGGGTGAGAGGAAAGGAGGAGTTTAAGGGTAAACTTATGAATAGGGGTAAGAAGTGAGGCAGGCTTACGGGAAAAGGAGATGCATTCAGCAAAAGAGAAAGGTGAGAGAAAAAGGCGCTCTACCTTTGTCCATAAAGGGCAGGGAGAATCAGGGTCCTGTAACCAGAAGGAAGACTGACGTAGCAAAAAGGCCTTATGATAAGCAGAGAAATTGGGAAAGTTGACCCCACCTTCGGAGGTGGGACGACTAAGTCTTGCTAAAGACATTCTAGGTTTGCTTTTATGCCAAAGAAAGGAAGATGAAACTGAATTTATTTTTTTGATGAGTTTGGCTGGAATGGGAACGGGAATATTGGATAAAGTATAAAGAATAATATGGGAGATCATCATCTTGATGGTGTCAAGGCGACCCCACCAGGACAAGTAAAGGGGATGCCATCTAGCTGTGAGATCAGATATTTTCTGGATGCACTTGGTTAAACAAAGGGAGACAGTGTCACGAATTGAGGGGGTAATATGTAAACCTAGGTATTTAATATTGGAAGGACTCCAGGTGAAGTTTGAGGCAGTGAAATCCTTTTTAAAAGTAAACTTTGTTAAAGGTAGAATTTCGCATTTATCGTTATTAAGTTTATAACCAGATACTGAGGAATAATGGTGTACTTCCGCTAAAAAAGCAGGGATGGAAACAGTAGGATTCGAAATAAATAATAAAATGTCGTCCGCGTAAGCAGCTAGTTTTACGGAGAGCTCTGTAGTACTAAAACCAGTAATATTAGGGTTTTGACGGAGTTTGGATAAAAAAGGTTCAAGGGCTAGGTTGAAAAGGAAGGGTGAGAGGGGACAACCTTGACGGACACCTCTACCGAGATCAAAATAAGGAGAAATTTGGCCATTAGCGAAAACTGCAGCCCGGGGATGAGAGTATAACAATGAGACTAGGGAGATAAATTTAGGACCGAATCCAAACCAATTAAGGGTGTGAAAAAGGTACGACCATTCGACCCTATCGAATGCCTTTTCAGCATCTAAGGCTATGGCTGCAAGGGGAGATTGGAGATGAGAAGATTTTGTTAAGATGTTGAATAGGAGCCTTGTATTATCTGTAATGTGACGGCCTTTAACAAAGCCTGATTGTTCATCTCCAAGCAGGTCAGGGAGCAAATGATCTAATCTCATTGCCAACAATTTAGCGAAAATTTTGTAATCTATATTAACTAGTGAAATAGGTCTGTAATTTTTACAATATTGGGCATCTTTTCCAGGTTTGGGAATTAGACAAATATGGGCGTCCGAAAAAGTACCAGAAGAAGTGCCTAATTCAGTAAAAGAGGAAATAAGGGAGTGGAGTTTTGGAATAAGAAGCTTCGAAAAATGAAGATAAAACTCAACAGTGAACCCGTCAGGGCCAGGGGCTTTGGTCAGTTTCAAACGATGAAGAGCAGCAAACAATTCTGGCTGTGAGGCATCAGATTCTAAGGAGGACAGGTCAAGAGGGAAGGAAGGGGGGGTCTGAATGGTAGAGAAAAAGTGAGTAAGAGACTGAGGAGAAGTGGGTGTATCTGAAGTGTATAAGGACTCATAAAAATGTGAGAAGGTAGCAAGAATGTCAGCATCTTTATGTTGTAACTGGGCAGTATCATCATAAATTGATTCAATATTGACTTTATTTTGTTTAATCTTTAAGTAATTAGCAAGAATCTTCCCGGCTTTGTTCCTACCACCATAAAACCTGGCACTAGATTTAAGCAAGTACAGAGAAGCATCTTCAGTTGACTGTTCATTAAATTTAATTTTGGCAGCAACCAGAGATGTCAGACTATCGGAGGAATGAGAAGTGAAGTAGGCGTGTTCCAATCTTTTAATGTCATGAAGAAGGGTTTTGGTAAATTGGCGTGCAGATTTACGTTTTTTAGCAACAAAAGTAATGATAAAATCACGAGCAGCTGCTTTAAAGGTATCCCAAAGGGTATGTTTCGAAATAGGTGGGATATCATTAAAGAGGAAAAACTCATCAAAAAAGGCAGAAAAAGAAGCAGAAAAGTTGGGATCCAAAAGAAGGGCATTGTTGAAACGCCATCGTTTAGGAGCATCAGTTTTGGGTAAAACTGCAAGACTGACCAGTACAGGGGCATGGTCAGAAAGTAAAATCGGGCCAATTTCTGCTGCATGGAGAGTTTGAGTAAGGGCGTGGGAGACAAAAATGTAATCAAGCCATGATTGGGACCGATGGTGAGGGGAGTAAAAAGTGAATTCTTGTAAAGTTGGATTGCATAAACGCCAGGAGTCCACAAGCTTATGTTGCGAAATAGCTTGGGTGAATAATTTGTGCGATTTCGTAGGAACATAATTGGCATCGGACTTCCTGTCCAGAAAAGGATCAAAAGGGTGATTGCAGTCTCCCGCAAGGATGAAGTTATCATCCATGAATTGGGTGATGCGGGGAGAAAGATCAGCCCAAAAAAGGGGTTCACCGGCCGTGGGGCCATAAACATTAAGGAGAGAGATTGGAACACCTCTAAGTGATAGTCTGACATGAATCCATCTGCCATTAGTATCCGATTCTTGAGATATGACCGTTAGAGGAAGTGACCTACGACATAAAATGGCAACACCATTACGTTTCCCATCACCCTGCGAGAAAAAGACGTCACCCACCCAACCTCTTTTGAGTTTGTCAGATTCTAGGTCCGAAAGGTGAGTTTCTTGAAGAAACGCAATATCAACATTTAATTTAGCTAAGTGAGATTAAATGCGTTGACGTTTAATTGGGGAGTTAATACCCTTAACATTCCATGAAACCAAATTTAGAGACATAGTATGTACATGAAAGCCATAAATTTCTTGATCAACGATTCAAAGAAGTAAAGAGGAATAGAAGAAAAGAAGGTATAAATAAAGGAAAGAACGAGGAGAAAGAGATGAAAAAAGAAGAAAGGAAACTGTGGAAAATGGGAAAAATATACATGAAGAGAAAAATTATAAAGAGGAGAAAGATCAAAGATTAACGAGTAATGAGTAAGGAGCAGAAAAGGAGTACAGAAGAATGAAGACAGGAGTAAGAAATAAAGAGGAAAGAAAGGAAGGAAAGATGTAATAGAACCTGAGGAGAAAGAAATCATCATCGTAAAGCAAAACATGAAGTCATTGATAAAGGAAGGGGAAGTAAAGAGGAACAAAAAACAAGGAAGGTACAAAAAACATGAAAATAACATACCTACTAAGGGGAGGTACGAGAAGAGGTTGAGGGGGGAAGGAGCCAGGTGGGAGAGGCAACACAACCGAGGGCATCCGGGCAAGGAACCAGGGAGATGACATCGTACGGTGAGGGGTTCCTGCGGGAACAAAGACGGGGTATAACTGAAACAATAATACAAAGAGCAGTGGCAAAAAATGAAGAGAAGGGGATGAAACTAAATAAAATACAGTACATTAGAAAAAGGGAATAGAATAAACAAGTGGTTAAAAAGTTTCAAAAAGTGAAAAAAAAAAAAAAGACACGTTAACTGAGCATATAAGGAGAACAAGAACTTCGTCAACATAATCAGATAGTCAGCCAAAAACATGAGGCGAACAACAACACATCAGTAAGAGAGCTGGAATCTGAAAACAAGCGTATGGTGCAATAAGTCAACCAGGAGAAGAGAAAATCAAAAAGGCAACCAGAACTCAGCCAAAAACATGAGGCGAACAACAACACAGCAATGAGAGAGCTAGAAACTCCAAACAGGCGTGTGGTGTGAACAATCAGCCAGGAGAAGAGGACGAAGGACCAGAGGTATCCATGGTAGAGGTACGATGTGCATTGATGAAGCTCTGCAGTCTCACTGGATCTTCATAGGTGGTGGTCTTGTTGTTGTAGGTTACCTTAAACAAACAGGGATGGTACAGACCATATCGGGCACCCATGGCACGTAGAGCCTCTCTCATGCTGAGGAAAGCCTTCCTACGGTTAGCAGTTGCTTTGGCATAGTCCTGGGCAAAGAACAATGGAGAATCAAGCCAAGACAGTTTGGGAAGAGCCTTGGCAGCTGCTAGAACTTTCAACAGGTCAGTGTACTCTAGGAAATAAAGGATAACACCTCGTGGCCTTTGTGACATGGAGAGGGATGTAGGCACACGGCCTAGACGATGCGCACGTTGGATGTTGAGAGATGTATCTTGTGGTAAATGGAGCAGTTTAGGAAGAAAGGACTTAAAAAAAGCAATCGGGTCAGACCCTTCAAGATTTTCTGCCAGGCCGTAAATGCGGAGATTATTGCGCCTGCCTCTATTTTCCAACTCCTCCACCTGCTTTTGAAGAGCTCCTACCTGTGAAGACAAGTGTGTAACTTTAGCGTGAGATTCTTGAAAAGATGCAACAGATTGCTCCACCGAAGAGACTCTCGTTTCAATTTGAGACCAATTGTCTGTGAGAACTTGGAGTTTGGCGGTAGTGTCCTCCATAAAAGGGCGCAAAGTTCCAATTTCTTCAAGGAAGGGACGGAAAGATCAGATTTCCTCCAGTAGTAGCTCCATGGATACAGGTGACGATGGTTTAGGAGGAGAAGGAGGGTGTTTTTTTAGCCGCTTGGCAGTTGTTTTTTCTGATGTGGTAGGAGAGGGCGTGTCCATGAGTACCTCCGAGCCTGAAGGTGGAAGAGAATCTTCTAATTGGGAAAGAGCTGAAAAAACTTTAGAGTTCTTAACAAAAGCCACCTTAGTAGCTGCTTTAGGGGAGAAGCGAGACATGTGTTGTTGTTTTCCCATTTAAGGGAGCCAAGAAACGAAGAGTGGAGGTTAATTAGTGGTAGCAAGTAAGAGCATCAAACACAACCTCAGTTGAGAGGACGCAAGGCCGAGGTAAATAAGAAGGAGCTCAGGAAGATATGACTTGTGCGAGTATTAGCAGGAAAAGTCAATGAAGATATAACTGCATACATGGGGTCTGCTATGCATGAAGATGGGAACGGGCATTCAATTGCAGCACATAGAAAAATTAAAGTCTGCTCTGAAAATCATTGAGGACTGAAGTACAAATGAAGAGCATCAGGAGTAAAGAGAACCTCCAAACCTGCAGAGTTAATAATTAGTACATATCACAAGTGCGCCATTGAAAGTCGTGGAAAGCAGGAATGAAGTGTCTGCAACGTTGAAATAATTCCCATGCAAGTGTATTGACTGGTGGGGACAATAAGTAATCTATTGACCCTGCTTAAATTGAAACGAAAATTGAGGGAAAAAAGTCGTTTCAATAGGTGACCAGAAAATAATGTGTCAATGAAAGTCAAGCCATAAGGCGGATTGAAAGCGTAGTAAACATACCGCTGTGGAAGCAGAAAGACTCCGGAGCGCGCAAAATGGCGGCCGCGCTATGTGAGGAGATATGTTGCTGCCGGCGTATGGCGTTGAGGAAGTTAGACATCAGGCGTGGACCTTGAGAGAGATGAAGAAGCGGTCTGAAGGTATAGCGATGGAAATGCGCATGCTGAGCAGGGAACCGCAGACGCCTTCACCAGAGGACGTCTCCGCGACTGGACCCGCAAAATGGCGGCCACGAACACCGGAGCGTCCCTGAAAGCGTCGCTGCAATTACCTCTGCTTCCGACGTCGGAGAAAGTTCCTCATGGGGGCCACTGCATGGCAAAGGTGTTCCGACGTGAAGATAGGACCACAGAACAGGAACTGTGTGCGTGGAGAAGGAAGTCTCCCGGTAACTCTCCGGAGCCTCACTCAGGCGCTGCCATAACCCACGGCGCCAAGCCACGCCCCCCAAGGACTAAGAACTTGAACCTGGTTTTCTTAGGTCTTTTGGGGTGTTTGTGGGTTTATGGGGGTGATTGGAATTAGGTAGGTTGTGGTGAGGTTAGGTACTCGGTTGCTACTCTCGTGAGCTCTGGCTTTTGCGATAGGAAGTTCTCTCTTTTCCCTCAAAATGCTTTTTCTTCCCTTTTGGATTCCTCTGCATCTTCATCCTCAGCCCTCAAGGCCCTTTCTTAATTATTATTTCCATATTTCACGATTTGTTCCCTATAAAAGCGTTGAACTGGCCTTAGGATGATGGAAACTCTATACAAGCATACATGACATAGCTTCATATTCTCTCGTCTCTCCTCTACCTTCTGTCCATCTTCTCAGGTCTCCTTCTGATGTTGGCTCTTAGGAGCTGTCGAATGATGTTATATGCCTTTTGAAGCACATGACATTGCATGCTGTTTGCACAGCATCTCTGTGCTCATAATGGTGATCCTGTCCCCAGACTAACACTTTCAGAAAACTTTTTAAGCACGGGAACTAACAAAAAATGGTGGCAACTATTGAGGTCACTTAAAGTTGGGGACATTTGTTGGTTTAAAATAACATACAGCTAGAGTCTTCCAAGGACAATATCTAATGCATGTACTGCTCTAGCTCATTTTATTTCAAGGTTAGGTTTGTTGATTTCCTTTAAATGTTCTGGAGTTCATTAATTAATTATCATCCGTGCTAGTGCAACAGTCCTAACATATCTTCAGGTTCCACTATGGGTATGTGTCCTGAAACTATCTTCATGTAAATATATCTGTCACCCTTGGAACTTGTCCACACTATATATACCTGCTAAATAAATCTATGCACATTTATTTTTTATTTTTATTGAACCTGCCCAGCTTTTTCTGCTGCACATACATAGGTTAATGCTTAAAAATTCATATGTTGCCCCTGAAAGTAGACAAAATCGTTTGCAGCTCTCTGCTGAGATTTTCACTAGTGCAAGACACTGATTTCATTTTCGCAGCTGTCCTGGAAGAATTGGAGGAGGAAAGTACCGGTTAGGATATTCCATTTCCTACGCCATTCATCTTGCCGTAGCTACCAATGAGACAGCAAGTGAAGTATTCTCTCAGGTCAGAGAGTTGCGGGTGTAGGACTCAATTTCAATGTTTTGATGTTTATTTTTTCAATTATTAGTAAAAGACCAGTAACACCTAAGTTAACATATTGGACTGCTTGCCACCGACACAAAATGTATTGAAATTGTGGAGGACATTTCTACGATTACCATTTATGCTTCTTGTTTAAGGGAAACCGAAATTAAGGAAGCTGCCATTCAATATTTTGTTCTTCGCCGTGCTCACTAACCGTTTGACTATAATACCTGACTTTAATTAATATAGCTTACAAAATTAACAGCATTGGCTCCGATCTTCTCTTCCCCGTTTAGCGCCTGACTTAAGAATTTCTAGCATGTAACTGAGTTTCTGTCCACCATGGCTTGATGATACGGCCTTCTCCTTTCATCTTGTTGTGGCTTGGGGCAATGATGACCTATGCTCCTCCTGAATCGTGCCGAAGTTGCTGGTCTACTACAGAATTCCATAGCTATCATTCTCTGCCTTTATATTACATGTTTGTCCCTTGCCTTAAAAAAGACGATTTAAAAAATCAATATTGGTTTCAGAATTGCAGGTGCTGGAGTTGTAGAAGTCCATTGTTTTTTGACTCGCTGTTTGAGCACTTTGACTGGGCTAGTCAGGGACGTAAATTTAAGTAAACCAACCCACCCTTCCTTCCCATTTGCAGATGCTCTTCATAAGTCCCCAGTGGTTGGCTTTGCACTTACCAAGCAGCTTTTAATTTATCACTTGATTCAGGAATGGTATTGTTCTCAAGCCTTAGGCTCAGCATAGCTATTAAAGTGGCGTAAAGCAAAAACATAGCCAACCCCCTACAAAACATGAAAAGGGGGTCTTACAATTTATTTAAACAAGCCACCTCACAAATGTGCAAAGGCCCCCCAGAATGGTGAATCACTCCCCCACCTCTCTGGCACCAAAATCTTAGGTTTATAAAATGTAAAGTACTTGGGAATGTGGACACTTCCATTACCTTCTGTTTGTCATGGCAGTAGGACAAACTAACATTAGTAAAGTCAGCAGCTCTGACGTTGGAGACTAGCCTTTTGGTTTTGTCAATGCTTGTTTTTTTGTCATTTTTTTTAAACTTTATTTTTAGGTAAGCTGGTTGTCCCACAAGAAATGTTATGGTTCAAATACTTTTATTCTAAATAATGCCACATACAGTAGTACAGACACATTGAGACAACCCCATATATTACTCCTCCCACCCACCCCTAACTCATACAGTATCTTCCACTCAATGTAAGACAACAACCACATCATACATTTTAGTTCAGCGCCTGATCAAGTTTACAAGTCAGACTCCGGAAAACACAAAGGTTGAAGATATTGGGCACGTTAAGTCCCGAAAGTCCTGCGAGAGAAGAGACAAATAAGGGCACCATAATTCTCAGAAAGATGCTCCTTGGTTAGCAAGTGTCAACAAGATTTTTTCCATACCCAGAATATTCCCTAGCCGGTGTAACCATCCCAGCTGAGTGGGAACCTTCGGTGTTCCCCAATGTGAGAAAATATTCTGAATAGCCGCCCCTAAAGCTAATCCTATCTGTTTCCCCCCTTCAGGATCTTAATGGATATGTAAGAGGATTAGGTAAGCCTAATAATGCATAGGAGGAGAATCTAGGCAATTTTGTGTTTAGGTGTAAATCGATATCATTAATCACATGTGTCCAGTAAGTTAGGAGTCGTGGGCAGTCCCAGGGTAAGTGTATCAAGGTCACCAGAGTCCTACAGCCTCTCCCAACATTCTACACTATGGGCTAGGTTTACTTTGTGCAGACATACAGGAGTGAACTTTTAATATGAGTCTACTTTGGTGAATGTTTCAGTGCGTGCAGCGTTATAGGTGGTGTGCCTGGCCCTGTAGTATATCTCGCGTCATTCGTTATGACTTAATTGCCTCCCTAGGTCATTTTTCCCACCGACTAACTGGCCGTATACATATGCCTTTTACATTGATTTAATAACACATATAGCTAAGAAATTAGTTGCTGATCAGACGATTTAGTAATCAGCCATCTCTTATATGGTGTGAGGTGCCTCCAATTGTTAGGCCTATTGTTCAGGTGTAACAATCAATTGCGAAGTTGCAAATAGTGTAGCCGTTCAGCCGGGGAGGGCGAAGTCTATGCTTAGTTTAGAAAATGGGATCACTCCCTCCTCATCAATCATATGCCCCTTTGAGAAGCAGTTGGACTCCCGCCTCCTCGCAACCGTTCCGTGGTAGCATTCCCGGGGAAAAGTCAGAATTGTAAAACAATGGCGTTATGGGGGAGGGGAAGGATGACAAGCCACATTTAACACTAGTTTGATCCCAGGCCTCCATCGCTGCTTGTGTGATGGGGTATAGGTATACATTCTTAGGCCGATGTGCATTATTTAGGAAGGCAATCTTCTAAAGTCCGCCACTGCCCTGCCTGGAACAGCCAATGCTTCTCGGACTCGGTCCGGTTCCACTCCACCAAATATCGCAATTGAGCTGCTTGGTGGTATAATTGTAGGTCCAGGATGCCCAATCCTCCGGCCTGGAAGAAAGATCCGTCATGAGTGGTTTCTTCCTGAGCCAGACGAGCTGGAGCAGTTCTGCTTGTAATGTAGGAAGCATACCCTTCAGTGAGCCAATGAGAGTGTTTGTTTGATATAGATATAAAGTCTTTAGGAGAATGGTCATCTTACCGGCTGCTATTCTCCCCAATCAGGAGATCTGGTGATGTTTCCAGCAGGCTAAGTCGCTTCTGACCTGCCTGTTTAAAGATTGATAATTAAGACAGGAAGTCGACTAGAGGGTGGATGCCCGTTTAATCCCTAGATAAGGGATCGCTACTGTTGCCCATTGGATAGGGTATTTTTTCTCCAATGAGAAAGATGGTGAAAGACTGCGATTTCTCTACATTCACACGAAAGCCCAAGGCCAGACCACAGGTCTCTAGTTTGCTTAAAAAAGCCGGTAGGGCCGTGGCAGGTTTGTCCAGGGTTGGCAACACATCGTCAGGGTAGAGGCTTATAGTGTGTTACACCCCCCACCCCATCCCAAAAGAGCGCTCCGGCAATCCCGGGATCACTCTGGACTCTGAACTAGGGGCTTCATGTACAGCGCAAACAACGGAAACCCCTGACGCATCCCTCTGCCAATCGAGAAAGGAGCATAGGTGTAGCCATTATCCCTGATCGTCGCCGCGGGTATGTGGTAGCAATTCAGTACCTGTGTTCTGAATTTCTCACCCAACCCAAATTGAGCGAGAACCTGCGCCAAAAAAGCCCAATAGACTCTGTCAAAGGACTTTTCTACATCTATCGCCAGAATCCTGAGCTCTCCCAACATGAGTGCCGTCTTCTCTATAATATGTCAGATGCATTTGGTGTTGTCACTCGTTTGTCTCTTGGTCCTGGTCTATAATAGAGGGCATATGTGGGCTAAGTCTACCGGCCAAGATGTGAGGTGAGAGGATGAGGATACCGATGTGTGTCTCTCAATGGTAAGTCTATTCCTAGGACTTGACATGTCTCTGCCAGGGACCGCAGCTGAAAGAGCTTCCCATCGAGGCGGAAGATGATGCAAAAAGGGTGCACCAGGAATAGGTCACTCCCTCGTTCCGTAGGTGCATTGTGACAGGTTTGAACTCTCGCCATTTCTGTAGAGTAATTGCCGCTAAATCCTGGTACAGTATTGGTGTCTGATCCCTGAACCTGATGGGGTGTTTCTCTTGGGCCTTACCTAGTATTACCTCTTTCACTGGAAAATCATGGATGCATACTAGAATGTCCACTGGGTGAGCCCTCCCAATCGTGGCAATCCGACCCAGTGATTTTGGTCCAATTTTGTTTGCTTTCCCGAGTTGGCCCCAGGATGTGGCGAAAGAGCTCCTGGACACTACTGAAAAGGTCCTCGTCTTCCGACTTTGAAGCTATGCCCCTTATTCGGATGTTATTTCGGTAGGATCTGTTCTCAAGGCCCTCAGATTGGGCTTGTAGATCAATTTGCTGCTCACAGAGACGTATGATCTCTTGCTGAAGGGATTCCACCTTCTCCTCTCGGCTGGTCCCGTGCTCCTCCAGAGTCGCTACGCAGTCCCCCAGAAAGTCCACATCCTTCCTGACCTCTTTGATATCCCGAAACAGATCCCACTTGACCACTTGCAAGTCATCACTGAAAGGCATAAACAGGGATTTGAGGAAAGACCTGGTCATTGTCTCTTCCACTGTGGCTTCTCCTTGGATCTGCAGTGGGTCCGAGGAAGAGGTAGGGTCTCCAGAGGGGCCCCGGACGGCCTCATGAGCATCTCCATGAGGGTGCAGTCTTTTTTGGAGTGGCCCGTCTCCATCATCCCTGGCAGATAGAAAGAACCTGTCCGATCCTGTCTCTTGTTGAAGGCCTCTCATAAGTCCATCACCCTGCATGCCCAGGGCACCCCAGTCGCTGCGTGTTGAGACTCAGTGGTGTACAGTCGAGATATGGCGGGAGACATCCAGCCCCAGGTGGGCCCTCCCACAGCGTTCGCCCAGGTGCGAGCAGCGGCCGGCACGGGCAGGGTCAGTCCTCACAAGAAAGGGCATTTGGCTGATCTATTCCCTGCCTGCACAGACAGTCTCAGAGCTGACCTCAGGCCTGTCACCCCTAAACGATCCAGACCCCTAAATACACTGGGGCCCCTCTTGCTTCAGGACACAGGGATGTGCCATTCCGGGAGGTATGTGCTGCGCTCGCCACCTGCTGCATATGTTCTTGGGACCACAAATTTTAAACAATGTCTATCGTCACTACTCTGGTGTGGCCCAGCTCCCGACCACATTATGCTATAGGCAGTCGTATCCCCCAATCAAGCTGCCGCCGTCTGCCGCCACCTGCTCCTGCCTCAAGCGATGTTCTTGCTGTGTCGGCACCTTGCCCCCGCCGCCACGCCCTGCAGGATTTCACGGGGTGCTCCTACAGGACTCCGCAGGCCCGGAGCGATGATCCACGAGAGCAGGATCCGCCATTTCAAGCAGCCAGGGGACGGCCGGCCCTAGTGCTCCCCCCAGCGAGGTCTGGGGAAGCACCCAGGTGCGGGCAACACCCAAGGCCGCTCCGGTATTGCCTCAGAAGGAGGCCACAGCTTCCGTCTCCCACTCCTCCATGGGTCCGCGCACTCTCTCAATCAGGCCCCAAGAGCCAGGTCCCTCTGCAACTAGGCACCCCCTCAGGCAGAGCGCCTCAGTCTCTACCTCACGTCCAAGCGAGGGCCTCCAGCTTTTTTCTTGGGCCTGCCGGCTTTTCTCTTGAGCCGTTAGAGCTCAGGACGGGCAACCGTCAGTGCGGTCTCCGGGGCAGTCCCCTGCTCCGCACCAGGGTCCTGGGCTCCTGTATGTGGCAGCAATAATTGACAGCCTCTACAGGGCTGGCAGGTAGCGATAGTCTGCTGGGCGGGTGGTGGGGATGGAGAAACGAGGAAATACGTCTTACCCATCTGCCATCTTGGCCATGCCACCCTCCAAAAAACTTTAAAAACATAATAATTTGCTTAAATTACAAATATTTTCTTGGTCTCAAAAAGCACTTTTCTGTAGTAGTCCTTCACACTAGAGAGGAAATACTTTGTGTTCTTGTGTGCTCCTTGTGAAATATCCGAGTGCTGTCACTCACGCATTGAGAAGTTAGGTAAAGGGTACTGACAAATCACTCCTTGCTCTTGTCTGGGCTGTAGTAGGTTGAAGCAAAATGAGAATAACACAGCAACAGATTAATGGGTAAAGAAGACTCACTGAAAGCCCCTATAAGTATATTATATATATAATTATAGTAAAATCAAAAGGTCATGCCTGCCTTCAGGCTTAAAAATCTAAAAATGTTGGCTAATGCCATATCCAAAAAGATGATAATTTGCATCCAGCCCGACAGCACTGAGTAGTGTAGTGCAAAACACAAGAGTACATTGAAAGATGATTTCAATACCTGCAGCTCTTTGTCTTCTTGTAACCTTCTTGTCTCCTTCCTTTTCTTGCTCCAGTTACGGTTGTTGCTGGTATATATACAGTGTATGGGGCAGGAAGAGTCTAATTGAGTCTGTGGCCTTCTTGAGCAAGGATATAGGAGTACACCAGCGCTGAGGAAGGGAATCAGAGGGCGCGGGGGCAGGGAACTTTACAGCCGGTTAAACACACCTATTGGCAGCAACAGTGGGAGCACCAGAATCCCCAGAAGTAAAGCTGTTGGACCTAGCCATGCAGGGAAACCGTGACACTGTCCTGTTTTCTGAACTAGACTTCAGAGTACCTTCAGAATCCCAAGGGGGATACAAGAAAGTGGATCTCCAGCAGCAGCTATTTCAGTTCTGCTTGGCACAAGATGGAAGCCCTGGGTCAGTCAGTCAGTTATAAAAATTTTATTCGGCTATAACCAGCCATAAAAGAATGCATCATGTCTTAATAAAAATACAGTGCAAGGATCCAATGTAAATACCGTAAACAAGGAAACAACCACAAGCATAACACGCATCAGCAACACAATTCATGATTGAGTTTCAACAACAATCACTGCGGAAAAAATAAATACGTTAAAAAGTCATTTTCCAACAATGTTTCGTATCCGAACTGCGAAAGAAATATATTTATAACCCATTAGGTAAGTGAATTTGTCGTTTAAAAGCTGAAGATGACACAGGGCGGCCCGACATTTTCTAATATCTAGAAATTTTAACAATGGTTTTAAAAAAGGTGCGTCTTTCATTAGTATACAATTTACAAAAAACATAAAGTGCAATGTGCTCTGAGCTGATTCTGAGTCGCAGGGGCATACATCTAATTTGGCATCAGAATATATATTTCGGGGATATGAAAGCAACAGATGAGAGATTCCAAACCAGAACCTAATCAGATAATACAATTTGGCATGGCTAAGGAGAAGGGATAAATAAAACTCCACGCCTGGAGAACAGACTAGAAGTGAGTGGTCAAAACCCCTTTTTTTCGTTGTTTCCTGTATGTCTCTCAACAAGTATGAGTGAACTAAGCCCAGGGTCAATGAGACGTTAGGTCTCTTTCCCAAAAATATAATTCTAACCAGTCTACTATAAGGCATACCTTTTCAGCATTGCCAGGCTACATGGGTAGAAAGAGGCTCTAAATGGTTAAACAAAGGGTTGGTATCTGGAGGAGGCTCTTACTTGCCTGCCAGTTTATCGCACAGAACAAAGGTAGAGGCTGCTGGAAGGTGTTCAAATTTTCTTTTGCTTGCAGAATGGGGCAGAGCTGCCCAGGCAACCAAGCAACTTTCGGCACTTCTTTGTTCGCAGCCAAGTCTCTGGCCGGATTGTATATTGCAGGCGGAAACCAGGTAAGGGTCTAAATCCTTTGGGGCTTTCCATAGTACAAGCCCATAAACGGCCCCCTGGAAAGCCAGCAGGGCCTTGACCCTGTGCTATGGAAGCATAATTTTATGCTACATGCAGTGTGTCCACGCAGAGGACATATCATTCCTCACACTGTCAACATGCACACCACATGTAATCACAGTTTCACACCACACACTCCTGATGGGACGAGGGCTCCTGCTTATGTAGGACTGTACGGATTAACCCAGACTATCAAAACGCCCAACCTTCTGAAGTACAGGTTCCTGTATGAACTCTCCCACCAGCCACTAGTCTTCCCATAGCCAGAGTTGGGATCCGTAGTTCTACTCTGCTGTGACGGCTTCCGAGGCCTTGTGGGTGCATCTTTAGTCCATTGAGTCTAGCGCACATACTTCTTGTAAAACATCCCCCACTGGTCTTGAGGTGCAGGATCACGTGCCGGATCAGAACATACAAAATGGCTGCAGGATTTAGACAGACCATTCATGAGGGACTTGCATCCCCAAATGCAGATTTTGATTTAAAAATAATACTGATTGTGAGGGACACTTTTGCATTAGCCGTAAACTACTTCTATTCTTACTCGGTCAACGTGGTGAAAAGTTCTGCTGAAGCACACTATTAGTCTGCCATTAAAACAGTTTTGAATTAAACTGATTGAACCTGAGGGTTACCACACTACACTGTTTTGGTTTGAGCAACCAATAAAACGAAAATATATGCTATTGACATTACTTCCAATTGTCCCAGGAGGGGGATTACTTGTCCATTCCCTACCAATGTCATGGGCCTCCCTTGTACCCAAAATTTGTATTTTTATTTCTCTCGTGCACTCCCAAGAGACGGTGAGAGAATCCTTTTCCCCCACTTTAAAATAACTAGTGTTTAAGGGATGTCAGCTCCTTCAATGACAGCTCTGTAGCGACTGGTGCAAACAAATGTCTGTGACGGATTCCCATCAGGTGTGCCTGGGGTCGAGCCACAACTCCAAGGCCTTTGGCAACTGCATACTGATGAACCCGAAGGCCTTGAGGAAACACAAGGTGAAACTTTATCACTATACATTGGAAGATTCTATGACCGGATCGTTCCAAGTCTCGTTCCAAGTCCAAGGCCAGCCCTCTGTCCCATTCCCGGAGTCAACAGAGCCACTCCAGAGGTCTGTATTCGTCATGCTCTAAGTCCTCAGGTTAAAAGCATAAGAAACACAAGAAATCAAAATGGGATTCTGCTCTGCTCTCGTGACACTTGCATTCTCCTGAGCAAGCACGGCTCAGCCCCACTCTTCTCAATCTCTCTTCCGAAGTCGGCTGACTTCGAAGCAATCCTTCTGCTGGTTCCCGCACAAGCCGAGGCCTTAAGGCACCCTCTTTCAGATCGGAGAGTTCCACTCAACCATGCTCCGGCTCTCGGATCCTTGTTGACTTCCTCTGGCAGGCATTCGAAGCCAAGGAAGCTGAGAGGCCTTTCACCGGGTATTCCCTCGACCGGTTCACTCTCTACGCATTCTAGACCTGCTTCACTTGTCATGCTTCTAACTCCTCTGCTGGTGACATGACCCACATCAACCCCGGGAACGTTCATGCTAACTTCACCACCTAAAGAAGCCCCTCAATTGCCCTCTCTGACGCCCGTCTGACCTTGACTGACGATGTGCCTATATCCACCTGAGTCGCTGCTTTCTCCACTTGAATTACCAGAGGCTCATCAACACTCTTTGCGTTCCCTTTTTGGGACTGACTCGGATAATGACTGTAATCGATGTAACCCGGCTGAGGAGTTTGCTCAGCCCTACCAAGAGGATAACAGATACGAAGAGTTAGAGGAAGGTCTTTTTATCTCCCCTGGCCCAGCCACAGAAGAATCCTCTTCCTACACCATGGTAATGCGTAAGGCGTCTGATGTTTTTGACCTTGAGCCCCCTACCTTGGAGGTCAAAACTAATTTTCTGATGGAAGCCTTCCAACTGGGGCTAACCTCTTCTGAGCCCCTTCTTCCTTTTAATGATTGTCATGCTGCCTCAAACGGTGAGGAATCTGCGGCTAGATAGTCTCTACCAGAAAGAGTATTACTGAATGGTAAGTAACTTGTCCTTTGCAGCAGATGCATGCATGAGAACAAAATATACACTGTTCGTTTTATGGCCCCCAGGCAGCATTCAGTATATTATTAACTCGTTTGTGCCATTATAGTAGTTGGCAGCCATACATAAAGCAGCCCAAGCTCTTTGTAGTAGAGAGGGTTTATGCAGGCACAACCTTACCGGTGAAGTGCAGCAAAATGGCTTGAAATACTAGTTCTCTCATAGAGTGTGGATCTACTATAACTGCTCATACAGTCTGCTTCTTTCAGGGGTTGGAAGGCTGGACTGATGTGTTCTCATTTCGTCATGACACAGGCAAGCTAAAACGTTTCATAGAGGATAAAGTAATGATTGCAGTAGAAACGGTGGTTTCAACAACATCTTGTTTTCTCTGAAGCCCTTATTACTTTAATGCGTGTGTCGTCAGTGTCTAGTCCCAACAGTTTCTCTGTAGAATACAAATTCGAAACTTTTCATCTTAAATTGCAACTTTTTTTCTCCTGTTTGAGCATCGCATTTTGGGTACATTCCTAACAAGCACTGGCGTTGCCAATAGGTTTCGCATTTAGAAAGTTGGAGCTATTGGTTTTGTAAATGACATTTTATATTTATATATCGTTATTGGCATTGTCAATAACAATATATAAATATAGGGCTATGCCAATGCCAATAACGATATATAAATATAAAATGTAATTTACAAAACCAATAGCTCCAACTTTCTAAATGCGAAACCTATTGGCAACGCCAGTGCTTGTTTAGCTCTTTCGCCGTCCTGGCCTGCATGTGAGAGTGACTCACTGATAGCAGTGGCAACGCAGCACAGAAAGCTACGCAGTCTAAATTCCTAGGGATAAAATCATATATTTTAAAGGTGTGTTAAACCACTGCTGTGCCTGATCTACCAGGCCATCTCCAAAGTTGACTAAAACAACGCTGTACCATTCTCTCATGTGTCAAGTTCGTATCTTTAAGCCACTCTTACCGGAGGAGGACAGTTTCCCAACCAACAAAGCTTGCAAAAAAATGGTGCTTTCAGAGACAAACTTCAGCCAGTGTTATCGTAATTTAAAATTATAACATGGCCCTGAAAAAAATTTCATCATGATCAGTGGTCTTAGAGTAACACTATATTTTCTCCCATTTATTTGCCGGTTTATGGGATGGAGGAAATAAATAACTGCCAAACAGAGAAGGTCGAGAAATGTTACCATCCGACAACAACTCTAAGATATCGGCACGCCGCATGCAAATTGAAGCGTCAATCACAAACACAGACTCTGGGGTTGTAACCGCAGCTACAAAAGTTGTCACCTTTAAGCTTTCTGTGAAATATTTTTTACAAGAGTCGTAAACATATAGGATTTAAATATTACAATAGCAGGGTATAAAGTAAAGGCAAAGATTTTTTATGCATTTTTTACTTTCTGGGGCAAAAATATCAGTTTGGCTGGTGAAAAACAAAACTGCTTTTCAAGGGTCTTTGGGTGTGAGGAGAAGGTGCTAGGTGAAAGGAGAGATTGAACTACCCCAAATGCGTGGTCAAATATTTTACTTTACCAACAAAAGTATGGATAGATTGGATTCATATCTTGCACGATTAGATGGCGTCTGCCTCCCAACTGCTCGCTTTCCAGCACCCTTTGAGGGCCAATCTGACCTCATGACTGTATATCGACAGTGCTAGTTCAGGTCAAGGTGTACGAATAGCATTATTTTGATTCAAGACTTCATTTAGTCTTTCAGAGAGAGCTGTTCATGTGTTCTGCTGCAATCACTCATTGATCATGAAGTTGGGGTGCACGTGCGTTCCATGTTCCTTCACCTAGCATACACACAGTAGACGTGCGGCTCTCCTTTCGCCTTCATCCACTGAAGATCGTGCACAACATTCAATTAATCCATTGCCGTTTTTAGCTTGCACAAATCCTTTGTTAAGACTCACTGGCGACATTTTGTCCGCACCTTGATTGGAAGGAGTAAAGCTCAACTAGATTTATTTTTACAGCCATTGCTGATATTAGGCTTAGGCCTTAAGGTTACTGATGGTCTTAAGGTTAATGCACATTTGTCTCAGGGATAGGGTTAGGCTTCAGCCCAAGGTAGACCGGGTAAGCGTTATGCACTGGTTCATTAAATGTGGGTTCGTTTTATTTTTATAAACATTTCGGTGCATCACTGTAGTCAAGCAGCAATAATAGTATTATTAGTGGTAGGCATTTTAGTTTGTGTGTTAAGACCTACATCCGCTTACTAGCTAGTCAGCCTTTTCACAGCATAGCTGTTTAAATTGTCACGATTACTTTGCAACAAAAAAAAACGCTTTATGATCTGCCTGACGGGCAAGACAGTTACTTTATCAGATTAAAACATCCGTGTTATCTTGTAATTGGATGCGAGGCGCGATGTTTCAAGCAACGAAATGTAAAATCGTTGCACATTTGCTCTCACGCTGGAAACAAATCACCCCGGCTTCCGTTAACATGGTCATCTGACCCGGAAAGCTTGTGAACCAGAGCGCCGAGCTCAGTGAAAACTGAATGCCAACAATTACCTCTCAGCCCGCGGAGAGAGGGCTTGGAGCAGCCTTTACCCAAACTACGCCAATGGAGGTAGCTCGGATAAAAAATAAAGAATACAAATACGTGCTCTTTGGTGAGGGAGGGGGAGGGAGTTAAAGCACGACAGGACTGTCGAGTCATGGCCTGCGGCCGTGAAAAAGTGATGTGATTAATTAGGGGAGGAGAACTTTGCAGAGGCCGGCCGAGCGCACGCTGGGGAAGCCTGTGGGAGGACAGCTGATGCCTTTGATGTGGGGAGGGAAATGCGCGTGCTTGTGTGGTCACGTGGTCACGTGACTGACTCACATGCACTGTGAAGAAACGCCAGTGGTTTCACGAGTCGGATCAAGCCCTTGAATTTTCGCCTATTACATTCGCAAGCGAATGATAATAGGCGAAACCTAAAAATAGACCATCATGAATATCCCCACATCTTAATAACGAGTTCAAGGTTTGAGATCTGGAATATAATGAAAGTGTCAATTGATTCTTCATTAGAGGTGGGCTCCTTATAAGAGCGTCTCTGGGCACTCAGGTGATAATTCTTTCTATCCAGAGATTAACATCTTTGGAGAACGAGGGGATGATGAATTAATGGAACACACCCATTCTTTGAACTCTATAATGAGCAGGCGCAATCATTTTGGATTCAGTTTAAATTCAACTTGGACAACATGTTTAGGTGTTCAGTTCTTTGTCGGGATTATGTTTCAAAGAGAACAGTTAATTTATTTTGTGTGGCCTGCTCCATAGGGATCGTCTCGCTTGGACAATGGACAAAATTTTCCGACATTAGACACTCTAATCTACTAAACAACTGTCCTCTGCATTATGACTGTATTTGTGGATATACTCATTACCATATAATCCATTGCCTGGGTTTAAATGTCCAACATTTAATCAATATGGCATTATTGCATCTTGACGACAACCTATATTGATGCTAACATATCTTTTGAACTTATTTTATTCATACTCAAATTTTATTAAGATATATGTGTGTATAAAGTCAGTTTTGGGTTATGCAAAATTTAAAAATTGAGAACCATTTCATAGTCCTGGACTTCATCAAATAAGAATGATCCAAAGTTCTAATGTTGATGATTTGACCCTATTAGTGTCACTCAGTAGGTCTCATCAGGACAATGATGTAATGTGTCTCTGAACATAACTATTACCCATCCATAATGTATCAGTAAATGATGCAACAAAGTTAACATGAGTTTTGGCAATAGACATGCAGACTTCTGTGATATCATCGAGATACGACTCTATGGAAAGAACATGGACAGATCTGCCCTTCCCTGTCTACTTTGTGTTGTGTATTTCAGATTATTTTCTCGAGCATGAACTTCTGTTCATTGAATCCATTTTACATAGCCCTGCTTAGTTTTTGTATTTATATAACCTGAATACATAGGAATTTTTGATATGTTAGAGTTTGCATTTTCATACCCTTTTTGTGAGTTTCATTATAAAGAGATATTTTTCACTGCTCCTGATTCAAAGACTTTCCTCTCTATTCAGCTGTTTGGCCCAGACAAGAGCATTTCGGTCATGCAGTGTTCTATTTTGTTGACTTGTATCCTTCCACTGCTGACCTTGCTTGCATTCAGAACAAGCATTTACAATGCAACGGTTTCACCTTTGTAAAAGTTAGAGTTATTGGCATTGTAAATGACAAATTTTTTATTTGTGTTGGTTTTGAAAACAGATAAATAAATGGCATTGCCATTTACAATGCCAAGAGCTTAATCTCTCGCAAACAGTAAAAATGATTAATAATAACTAACCTCCTTCTTATCAAAGGACCAAAAACCCTGCCTTAAGTTGCAGTCATTAAAGAGCTTTCGGACAATTAGGAGCTCTCTGAGTGATGGTGTGTGTTTTGTAGGTGTGTGTGTGTGTGGGTGTGTGCACGTGTGTATTGCTGACATGCAATGCTCACATTCAATTAGGAGCTCCCTGAGTGATGGTGTGTGTGTTTGTAGGCGTGTGTGCGCATGTGAGTATGCACATGTGCACGGGTGTGTGTGCATGATCATTGTGTGAATGAACGTTCACGAGTGTGTATTAATGTGCGCATGTGAGTGAGTGTGCATATGCATGGATCCACAAGGCATGAAAATGTATGTGCCACTCTAGTTCGTAGTGCCGATACTAAGTAACTGTGAGTACCGGCCCATTTAAAGCACTGAATAAACGTGTTACCAATGTTTCCCTGCATGTTCCATTTATTCCTTGTATGCAACAACGAGTAGAAAGGAAACAGAAAACAAAGAACGTGGAGACATTAACATTAAGTTGAAACTTAAAAGAAGCTGTTTTTTTTGCACGAGACTCCACAACCAACATTAAAGTGAACAAATGAAACCCAAGCTATCAGAATTACATGCATTTAAAACATACAACGGAAAGAACACGAGATATTAAAAATAAAGTAATGCTTATAAATGCACAATATTATTACTGCAATATGCGAACATGAAATCGCAGTTGACACAATCACGAACTCACAACAATACAGAAGTCACAAAAGAGTACTGCAATGAATTTATTATAGCATCTTCTAGGCTACACCTTTACTGCCCAACCATCCACCCTCTGTCGAGTGTCTGGGATGTGGGGCGAAACTAAGCTGCCTTCTTACTGGAAGGAGTATATTGGGATTGAAAGAGGAATGGTATCACTCTTGTTTATCATTGTGGGGGCGAGGCAAGTTTTTTTTTCCATTTTAAATTGTCCTCTACCTTCATTTACAAAGTTTCACATACAGAATACTAATTTAAAGTGTCGGAAACTTCAAGGGAGGGGGGGGGGGGTATTTGCTTTCGAAGAGAGTTAAAGAAAGTGAGCAGAGACAACTAAAACTGTACTGATTTATAAAAATACCAAGGAAAGATTTAAACCGAAGCCACATGTATAACTAAGCTCATCTTCTATAATCGCTATATGTAATATGCATAGATACATGAAAACACATTCTGCATTCCTATGAGGGCGCAGCATGCGGTAGATGTAGGGTCAACGCACTGTAATATGATGCATGTTGTCCAAGATCACACGTTAAAGTCAAGCCAAGTTCAGAGGGTCTCACAATCTAGACCACTCAACAACTCTCCCCCAAAATAATTAGATTATACGTGACAAATGTCATTTTCTTGGCCTTTGCAACAGGGGGTTAGAGGTATTCTCAATGAGAATTGTTTTTCACTTTTTGAATTTCTTCAAATAACATATTCCATTGACCGCAGATTACATTTGAAACACATATCTCGTATGCACACACGGACCAGACCATTATCTGTGATGCACAAAACGTGAAAGAGATATCTGTATTTTTACTTCGACTCTTGGAATATCGGTTTGTGCCTTGAGTACTAACAGTCCCCTATACATTCGTGCAACATCCGCTGACACGTGCTTATGTCCCACTGTAGAGCGTCCACAGCCTCATGTTTGTCGACCCTTTGAACTAAATTTCAATGCATCGGTGGCTTTAAATTATGGCCCACGAATGTTGCTGCGTAAAAGAAAAGCACCCGGAGAAAATTCCTTTTAGAAAACCATGCATGCTCAGCACTTCACCGTGCATGCTAGAGACAGGGCTGTTTATCACTAGAACATGAGTGATGGAATACAAATATTTTATTTTACCATATTTTGTGTTTTATAGACTTGGTGCACTGCACACATCATTGTAACTTCCCTATTCATCGAATGAGAAGATGTGTCAGGAAGTAGCTGCCATGTGCAAACAACATACTGTAGTCCTAAGAAATATTAGCTATGTGCTGAAGAGCTGAGTCTCAGGTGCTTTGAACAATCGCTGAGCACCCTGGGATTAGTGGTATTTTATTTCCAGCAGTAAGCAACTTCACCAGAGTCACGTGCCCCTTTGCCGAATCAGTGTGAGGGCTCCGGGAAATCCTGCTATTATTCCACCCATTCTATGTGTGGTATCCCCTGAGCAACAGAACTTCAACTTACAGACCTAAATATTACATTACAATGGCCTAGACAACAATCTTAGGCTCGCTTCATCGTGCACGAGCTCGGTCTTTGTGAAGCGGTGGCAACGACGGCACGTGCTAGCACCGTCTTCATGGAAAATATAAGGACTCCTGGGCTCTTGCTGCTTGTTAACATAATAGGAACCCTGTCTGTGCGTCACTCAAGCGGGGGACTCCCTCGGTCTTTTCCCTATCGTGGAAAACTCCATTAGAGAAGGAAACACGTATCTGATGATCACAGGTAACCCTGAGTTTGGCCTCCTCCCTCGGCGTGACTCATTAGGACGTCAGTGGAACAGAAGTGCATAACAAGCACCTACGGGCACACGAACAGCGGGAGGGGGGATGGACAGCGGGAGGGGGGGCGGGAACAGCGAGTACTTAAAGGGAAACGAGTGGGAAGGGCAGGGCCGGGCTTCAGCGTGGGCAGCTCTGGAAACAAGCATTGAAATGAAATAAAAACAAGCACCTACGGGCACACGGACAGCGGGACGGACACGGACAGGGGGGGGCGGGAACAGCACACGGTCAGCGGGAGGGGGGGCGGGAACAGGCACTCACCTGGACTTCTTCCGGCGGCCGTGGTCGGCATGGAATGACGAAAACAAACACCTAAAAAAAAAAAACGAAACTCCGCCCACCGCCCGATGACGATGCAAAAAGGGTGGAGAGGGAAAAAATCTCGGGAACGCCCCCGAATCTGGTCCGGCCTTGACGGACAGATACGGCTTCCAATGGCTAGCCTCCATTTATGGAGCTAGCCAATGGAAGCAGGGGCGGGACTAAGCCCCACACTGTAGGGACATAAGATTTCTCCTGGGCGGAGCTAGGAGCTCCGGCCCCAGGAGAAACCTAAAAACTGCTATTTCTTAAAGCACCCCGGGGAGTATGTACTTTCTTGCTCGCTCCCCCTTGTGCTGCTTCAGTCTTCAAAATTCTGCCACCCGACAGTCCTTGTTGATTACCCCACCCCTCCCCTCCCCATTCCACTTTTGTTTTCTTTTTTAAATAACCGTTGCGCCTCATTTGCACTCTTTTTGTCTACCTGTTCCCCAATGCTGGCCTTCTGTCTCACTTTACACCCACTCCCTGTGTGAATTTGTTTGTATGTATGTATGTATGTATGTATGTCTGTATTTATTTATTTATTTATTTTTTAAAGAGGGCCCACCAGCTGTGAAGCGCTGCCTGGCTGCTTTCAACCTTTGTTTATGCTTTGTTCGCCCTATTTTATATATTTACTTTTACTCTTTTAATTTACCAATCCATCATGTTAGAGTGGTAAATATAAAATGTCTGCAGCCATCAGGACGCATGTGTAATGGTGCGGGGCCCTAGACCCCCAAGCATTATGAGTGACCACACAGATGCAGGTAGTTGGTGAGTAGAACTGGCCCAGGGCACATGCGCCCGCCCCTTTTATTTTCCGGGTCACATGTCCTGTGACGCCTGTGTTAGATGGGTGTGGGGTGGGGTGTCAGCAAGCCCTCTGGGAGTGGCTGGCACAGACAACAACTAGAACAGTGACCTGCAGCTCACTACATCATGCATGTGAGTGTGCCACGATGCATGCATTGTGATGCCTGCATTCATTTTATAATTGTTTTTCTTTATGAAAAAACCCTTCCGAAATTACCATTGCATGCGTGCATATGCATCTTCATACAAATGCCTGCATGAGATTGCAAAAAAGTTCTGGCAAAGCTGGTAGTTTCACATTTTAGAGCCGAGACCTATGGGCTTTGCGGATTTAGAGAGACATTATGTAGAGGGGCCTGTATCATCTTCAGCGCCCATTCTTGCTCATTCCTTTTAGTGCTTTTCACATAGACAATATGATTTGTATGCAGTTGGCTTAACTCAATGTCTTTTGTGTCTAGCAGGCAAGCGAGGACTAAATACATTTAATCGGCATCTAAAATGGCAGGAAAATATCAGGTGGTTGCAATAATGAATTAATTGTTTCACTCCTTCAAGGATGAAAATTGCATCAGGTACAGAAGTGTGAATAAAAAGTATCTCACCCGTAAGATAGCATTCCATCTTTGTCTTTTGTATTTCTTGAATTCTAGATTTATTGGAAAGGGGTTTTGGCTCTAGTACAAACAAAATTGCCTTTCACACAAAGAAAAACAATGCCAACAACCCACTTAGCACAATTCATCACAAAGTTCATGTAAAAACAATCTCACTCCCGTGTAAAAATCTAAAATATGGTGGTACAATATGAAATGCTTCACAAAGGTACTTTTTAAAATACAGTTAAAATCACTCCCATTTTTAACCTTCTGATGAAAAGATGCAATACAGAAATTCTTCCTTCAGTTCTATTGCTTCTAATTCATGCTAAGCTTGTTATATTGCCTGAAACTTCGCCCAAGTGCTCCAACTTATCCGTAGTCATAAACCAGTTGCTTTTGTTGTAGCACTTGAAAAATCAATGAGAAGACAAACATGTCTCTGCTGCATTCTCTAACTGTTCTTTATGTAAAGTCTTGGCTATTGAGTGCTATTTGAACTTATTATGCAGATGACAATGCAACATAAAGTGTGCCATATCCTCTTTTACCTCTCAGGAACATGTGTGTGAGGTTGCAGGGTTGCTTCTGAAGTGGGAGTCTCTCTGGACCAACAGCAAGATTAAGTACAAGGGGAAATGCCTGTCTAGAGAGGCATGGAAGGTGAAAGGCATCTCCTACCCAGCTTAACTGGAGGAGGAAGGCAACCCCACCACATTCGCCATGCTAAAGGAGAGGCATAAACTACCAGCCATTGAGTTCTATAATTTCCTAAAAATCAGAACAGCTCTAACAAAAGCCAAGCTAGCACAACACAATCCATCAATTATGCAATATATGGCGAAACTCAACAAAATAGGCCACCAGGTATCGCACCTGTACAAACTACTACACCCATCCACCACCAACATTAACGATAAGCCATCGAATTACTGTGCAAATCAACTAGGGACCCCACTAAGTGAACATGACCTGGCTCTTCTCTGGACTCTTCCCCCTCAGGTAACAAAATCTCCCCAGTACTATCTCAGACAAAATACTGGCTACTACATAAGACCTACTGGACCCCGGCTCGGCTAGCAACGCTAGACCTCAGGGAAAACGACCTGTGCTGGAACTGCGGCAACAAAATGGGGGACCTAGCACATCTCATCTTCTACTGCCCTAAAATCAAGGCGTTCTGGGGAAACATCTTTGTTTTTATAAAAAAGGCGCGGGGTACACACTAACACCAGAGTTCTCTACCCTTACTACCTCATTTATGACCTCAGGGCTAGCTTCACAGCACGACAGGGATCTGCTAGACCTCCTATTGACCTCTGCAGTGAAAATGGTCCTGTCCAACTGGAAAGATACAGGTAGGGCGACATACAAAGGCTGTCTCAATTGGGTGACGTACCTCAGGGGCGCAGACAGCACCGCGCTGTAAAATTCACCCTGGAGACCAGCTACCAGGGGGATGTGGACATCGCTGGACGAGTACCTGGACCCCTATGAGCCGCCGTGAGCTCATTTGAGAGGGGCGGCTGCCCACAAGCCCAGACTAGGCCGGTGACCAAAGCACTGTTCCTGTATACTATCTCCTCTCTTTCTTTTCTATTCTTTTTCCTTCCCTTTTACCTGCTCTTGATCTCTTAGCAAGATATTGTAAAGGGGGGCAGCCAAACATGTATACCATTTACCTCTAACCATGGCAACAACAGCCAAGTTGGGCTGATACACTGTAACTGTAAAACGATCTTACATGTCGGAAAAAATGTAATAAAATACGTTGAAATTAAAAAATATATATATAGTATTCAGTAGCCGACACAGCCTGGGATTTTTTTTTAATAAAGTATCTTTAAGTATGAAAAACGCTATCAAACTTAGCTTGATGTATAATAACCTACATAGACATGCTCCAAATTGAGGCTGACCTGCTCTGGCAGATATGTAGGCCAGAGATTCAAAGGACACACGTTCTTCGGCAACTAGTGTGGACTGTAGAGGAGGGGTGTAATTTAAATGAAGTTCACAGGCCATAGTGGAGAGCAGAGGAGGTGCCTAGAGGAATGATAAGACAAAACCAAAAGAGGCTGCAAGCAGAAGAGGAGTTTGAAGGCAAAAGAGGATGTGACCAGTGGGAAAGTGAAGGAGTTCGGAGGAGATGCGAGATGACTGGAGGATAATAGTATGCATCACATCTTTTTTTTTTTTGGGTAGAGTTTTATATAGCGCGAACTAGACCCAAACTGAATCGGGTATCAGAGCGCTTTACATAGCACAAGTTACGTTTTTACATGAGAA
Source organism: Lissotriton helveticus (assembly GCF_964261635.1). Taxonomy (NCBI): domain Eukaryota; kingdom Metazoa; phylum Chordata; class Amphibia; order Caudata; family Salamandridae; genus Lissotriton; species Lissotriton helveticus. The sequence goes on from NC_136067.1 coordinate 1,370,555,420, forward strand.
CACACACTTCCATTTTTAGGCACGGGGAGATTAAGTGATTTGCCCAGAATCACAGGAGGTTTAGGCGTCGTTACCGAGACTCGAACCCAGATCCGAGGTCGAGCGCCTTAGCTGTTAGGCCAACTCCTCTCCCCATAGACCTGCCTTGTTCCTTCTTCCAATCAGAGAAGTGTCAAGTGTAAGAACTTTGACTTCTGCGGTGGTGTATGTTGTGGTTGTTTCATTCATTCTTGCAGTCAGGGTTCACATTTTAAATATATTATATTGTTAGTGATGTAGTTGTTTCGAGGTGGAATAGTAGTATTGCAGTTGGACTGCTCTTTAATTGTATTTTTTTAGAGAAACATGTTTAGTAGTATCATTTCTGTGCTGTTGTTTAGATGTTAGGCTTGCAGAGTGGGGGTTGAGTGAGGCTTAGAGCGAGAGTATTTGAGGTGGCAGAAAAATAGGCTAGTGCTTCGGTTCTAAAGTTTTTGTTTTATTGTGTTGTAGTGTGCTTGCAGTTGTGGTTGTGCTTGCAGCAGACAACCGAAGACATGGAGTGGAGGAGGGCCTGCAGGACAGCCTGTCTCCCCACCAGAGGAATGATCTCCCTGCATTATGCAATTTGACTCCGAGGGAACACCTACCCAACAGTTTATTTTTTTCCTTGGCACCATGCTTGAACAGCTGATGGCATACTCCGGCCCAAAATATAATCTATTAATAGATTAGCATTATAGGTGCCGAAGTGCTGTTCAGGCTAGTTTAAAGTGAACTCAAATGATCTTGTATGGCCCAATAATCCTACAAAAAATAATCTTCTAAATAAATAACTGCTAGAAATAACATGACACAAACCAATCAAAAGCAAAAGATTATTTGCTTTTCAAAATGTTGTTTTATGGAAAAGTCTCACGCCAGTCTAAAAGGAGGGACCAATCACCTATGTTTCTCAAAAACTCTGCAAGCATTCCTCTTCTGACTGTACAAAAGAAATTGATGGTCTTTGCTGTGAGGCTGTTAAGTAGTGCGGACTATCCAAGTGTGTGTATTAACACATTTTGTCCATTGCTTGAAGATCTGAAAGTCTATTCTCGTTTGTATTGGCAGCTAATTGAACTAGACGAGGAGCATACCTTTAGTTGAATTCTGATGCATTGCATGTTGCAGATTTTTTTTAGTTATCACGATAATCAATATTTACCCTAATTATATTCCTATTATTCATAGGAAAATGATTCCCAGAACAAAAATGATTTTTTTCTTCTTAAAAAAAAAAGCCATCAACCATAGGAGTGTTTTGGATTTCATTATTACTGTCAAACGTGTGTGGGTGAGAGAGGGCATTCCAATGAATTATTTATTATTGCAATAAAAGAAGGATCCTATTGAAGGCAAATTTTTCATATCTAGGAGGCATGCTTTTGACAAAGGCTGTAAAAATCACCTCAATCTTTAACCTCTTTAGGCTTAGCTAATTCTGTTTGATCCAGAAAATGACATTGCTAGAGATATTACATCTGTCAGTGGTATTAGAGAGTTGTCATCTTTTTTAAGACAGATCCAAATAACGCAATAACAAACATTATCAAAACTTGAACAGCCCATGGATCAAATGAGGCAGACGTTTTCTCTCACCAAAATAGATCACCCCAAACTGGATAGGCCAAACCCAAAAAAGTGGCAACTTACATCACTGATACTTTTGCCAGCAAGTGGGAAGTTTAAATTTGTGTCACCTTTGTAACAATGGAAGCCATTATCTTCTTGAAATAACATATCATGCAGTAGGCAGACACAGTAAATGTTGAAAAGTGGTGGATTTACAGACTCCTTGGGCACTCCACTGAACATAATGGTAAAGTATGTGTTTCAGGTTTAAAAGGATATTCAGTCCTATCTATAGGATAAGGACTTTAATTCCTCTTGGGGGGTTTTCAAACACCCTGGCCGCTTTGTTCAAGGTTTCAAAGGAGACTTTAAGGCTGAGTGTTAAAGGAAGCTGACGGTTAAAAGAGTGCTCTCTTGTCTAACTCTATCAGGAGATGTTAGTTTATATATAATAGTGCACGTTTCTTTGCAGTGCCTGAAAGCAGGTTATTGGTGATCTAACAGGCTGTTGGTTTTCAGGTGTTATTAAAGTATGGCTATAGAAGCTGTTACTATGCAGAGAGGTGGGTATCAATTGATGACTTTTTGATTATGTGATTAGTGTGTTTTTATCTGGTAGTCCAAATGAGAAAGTGGTGTTATTATAGTGACATATGTTAGAAGATGGGAAACAGCCTTTATAACGCGGGTTGAGCCATGTGTGCTGTTCCCCCGCAAGCATAACCATGCTTGCTTTAACCACGCATATGCCTAAACCACATATGGTTAAGGCAGTGAGCATCTAGATGCTGGGATGGGCGGGCACAGGAAGAGGAAGGATCGGGAGAGGACGCTGTGTGGCAAGTGGGGCTGGGGCCGGGTTTTGGGGTATGGGGTAGTTTTTAAGAGTTGGGGTAGTTTTAAGGACTCGGGGGTCAGGGTAGTTTATGGGGCTCAGGGGGGTTGAGGTCGTTTTTAGGGCTCATGGCGGGGTAGTTTTTGGGCCGGGGTGGGGCGGTTCGGGTAGTTTTTAGGGCTCAGGGCGTCGGGTAGTGTTTAGGGCTCATGGAGGTGGTCAGGGTAGTGTTTAGGGGTCGGGTGAGGTCAGGGTAGTTTTTAGGGCTTGTGGGAGTCGGGGTAGTGTTTAGAACTCACAGGAGGTTGGGTAGTGTTTAGGGCTCGGGGTGGGTTTAGGGTCGGGTGAGGTCAGGGTAGTTTTTTGGCGTGTGGGAGTCGAGGTGTTTAGGGCTCAGGGGAGGTTGGGTAGTGTTTAGGGGTCGGGTAGTCGGGTAGTTTTTAGGGTTCAGTGGGGAGTTGGGTAGTGTTTAGGGGTTAGGGTAGTGTTTAGTATTCGAGGGGTCGGATAGTGTTTAGGGCTCGAGGGGTCTGATAGTGTTTAGGGCTCGTGGGGGTCGGGTTGTGTTTAGGGCTCGGGTAGTGTTTAGGGCTCGGGTAGTGTTTAGGGGTCGGGTAGTGTTTAGGGCTCAAGGAGTCAGGGTAGTGTTTAGGGCCCGAGGGGGATCAGGGTAGTGTTTAGGCCTTGGATAGTGTCTAGGGCTCGGGGTAGTGTTTAGAGCTTGGGTAGTGTTTAGGGCTCAGAGTAGTTGTTAGGGCTCAGTGAGGTTGGGGTTGTTTTTAGGGCTCTAGGGGTTGGGTAGTGTTCAGGTCTCAGACGAGGCCAGGATAGTTTTTAGGCTCAGGGGGTTTGGGTTAGTTTTTTGTGCTCAGGGTGGGGGGCTGGGGTATGAACCTTACCCCACATCCCCATTCCAGTCATGCCTTTACCACGAAATTGTGTGGTAAAGGAATGCATTGCTCTGGAGCATTCGTTGTTGGGGCATTGTTGTAGAGGCATGTGTGGTTTAGCCAAGCGTGCCTCTGTCATATAACCGTTAGAAGATACTTGGTGGTTAGGGGCATCAGGAAAATTACTCAACAGCAAATCATGAATAATGGTAGTGTGAACCTACAACAGATGTGCAGGGTCCACTCTTTTGGCTTTGACCACTCTCACTGATAACTTTATTCATGGTATGCATCTATCTACTGAAGTATATCCGCAGAGGTCGTAGAGTGTTTTTAGATGGCTAGTCAAGCAGTGGGTAGGAGAGAGAGGTAGGGGGGTGGAGGAGGTAGGAGGGAGGAGGGGAGGGTGTGTGTGTGTGTGTGTGTGTGTGTGTGTGTGTGTGTGTGTGTGTGTGTGTGTGTGTGTGTACACACGATTAGGGGCGCAGAGGCGAGGGAAACTCATTTCATTGCCATTTTTGCTAATCTTCATGGTCTGTCTTTTGTTCTTGTAGTTGTTGCTCGTTCTCATTTCTTGTTGTTTTTCTCAGCAGATACTTGAGAGCAGAGACACAACTAGAGCCAAATTTTGGGAGGGGTGATAAAAATGTTGGGGTTGTAAGGGGGCCGAGGTGGCTAATTCTTCCAGCCATAGGCAGAGTGGAGATGCAGGGGCTCTAAGAAGGGGGGTGAAAAAACAACAAAGCCTCGTTAACAAGTGAATGGTGTTTTAACCCCTTGCGTGCTGGTGACGGAACCACTCCGTCACCAGCCACGGTCGCGCTGTGCTAATGACGGAGTGGTTCCGTCACGGCGCGGCCGTTTTGCTCGGGCGTTCTAATGAGAGGGCGGGGCCGTGACGGAACCACTCCGTCACAAGCACAGCTCGACTGTGGCTCGTGACGGAGTGGTTCCGTCACGGGCATGGCGGCGCCGCGCGGCCCCCTCCCCCCCAGCGCTGCGGCGGAATTACCGCTGCGGCCAAGGGGTTAAAGACCTGTGAAGTACTCGGTGCGGCTGGCAGCTCATTAACTGTGTGTGCGCCTGGGAAGCAGTCTCAGCCGGCCTGACACACACGACGTGGGGGGGAGGCTGAAGCCCGTTGAGATCAATGGGCGTTGCGCGCCTGCTTGAGAGCCCCTAAGTAAGGTAGTAAACCATGTTGGTGTATACGGCATGGGTTCGTACGGGAACAGGTAATTAATTTAAAACTCGAAAGAAGGCACCTGTATTGTTCGAGACTGATCTTAAGAGAACTATCGAGAGGGGTTGTTCCCAGCAATGGTTTCATCCTTCAAAAATAATACAGATATTTACTTACTTTACTAAAGTAAATTATCGGACCTGAGACTCCTATATTTACCTTAAGAGCACAAAGACAAGTTTAACCGGAAATATCTGCATAGTCTGTGATTGTTAGCCGAACAGATAAATCATAACTTTACTGGGAGTGCACCTTGAATTTTCACACTGGATTTGCCCTGCCGTGAACACTGGTACACCTTTCCCTCCAGTCGGTGTCTCTCCTGTAATTATACGCAGTCGCCTCCCCGCCGAGGCGAATTGTGCGTAAAGGGAACCGGTGTCCTGACTTTGCTGCTTCAGCAGTTCCAGACTTGAAATGGGCGAAGTAATGAGGTTGTTTTGAATAGAAAAGGAGCACAGTGTCCTGATGGAGCTGAAAATAGCGTGGATGGCTTTAAAGATGTGCAGCAGTCCCTGAAGTTGGTCATAAATATGCACGGCTGTGAAGTAGAGGGATTTGATAGCCCCGTCGTATGCATGTCAAACCAGCAAAGCAGAGAGAGCACTTACCACGTTCCCTCTACGGGGAAAATGGCCTCTGTAATGCTGTCCTCGCGCTGGATATCTTCACATCTCTTTATCTGCCGGTTTCATCGGCGTTTCTACTTTGCACTTAAATGCAGAACGGAATAGATGTGGTCTCAGTGAAGCGGGCACAACGAAATTGCTTCTGAACGGAAGGAAGATCAGTAGCTTTCCACGTCGGAGAAGCGACAGGTGCCCATGATGTTTAAAATTCTAATACGTTTGGTCAGATACATACAGGGTTGGATTGGGATTAAAAAAGTCGCACATATTGCCTTTCCGCAAAACACTGCTTCAGGGAAAATAACATTTAAAAAAAGGGGGTGTGGACGTAAAAAAAGAAATGCACGGAATAGTTTACACTGGTGAAGCACCTGAAAACAAGTGAGGCCACGTTTGCTCAGGCTCCCCTGCTCAATGTGCATACATTAATGGCCGGCCCAGCGATAGAAAGGGAGTGACACCTCTGCCGGTGATAAAAGGAAGGTAATGGACGCCCATCTGCTTCCGGAAAGGCCACTCAGGCATCCACTGGGCTGCTGGTGGTATTCGAACACAGACACCACCCAAAACAGACCCCAGGCTGGCCGAAAAAGCAGCCCACAGCTGGAAGACTGATACCTGCCCCATGGGAATTGCCCGAGTGCCCGCGTTACCAATCCGATGTTGAATTCATATAGGTTTTCCGTCTGTGAATATTATTATTATTTTTTTTAACAGGGAAGGTTTGCAAAATTCCAGCTTTCAAAGGGAAAGGCTCTGCTATTTGTTTTTGGGAATGATGATACCGTATACATGGTAAAAGGGCGTCCATCCCCTGCCCTTATTGCCCAACTGTATGTGAAACTGGGATCCTGACTTTTATTTTGGCCCTGGCATCGTGTTAAAATAGCGTGTACCTATCCTTAACAATGGGAGGTCCAGGACATGTCCTCCTGTGACTTAGAGTGACGTATCAAGTGGGCCCTTTTGATAGACAGTGGGCTTCTGTCCCTGTCATAGATGCAACACGTAAAAAGGTGGTGGTAGCATACAGTATTTTATGATTTGTAGTGTGACAACACCTTTTTCTCTGTGCCAGTGAGAGCGTAGTCTTGACTCCTCTCATTGTAAAGTTGCACTGTTACGCAAGACCAGGAATTTGCACTGACATCTCCTGTGCTTGTTGAGTGCGTCTACATTAAGCATATTATGCATGTGTGTATGGTAGATGACAATAGCTTCCCCAGACAGTGTATTTGTATTACCTGCTTTCTTGTGGCTGGAGGGTGTTGATTGAGACACTGAAGTGAGAAACACGGAGACAAGGTTACTTTTAGAAATTCCATTAAGCATTTTCTTTTTTGCAAAGGGTTTCTGACTGGTTCTCTCTTAGTGGTGGAAAGGGTAAGTGAATACGTTTCTAGGCGAGGCCTACCTTTTTGGCATAAGGTGGCTTTAGGACCATGCAGCCTTTGTATGGGACACATCTCTATTTTATTGCACCGGCTGGTGCTTCTGAGCTGAGCTCTGGGCACCAACACTTATTGTTTCATAAATTAAGTATTATTGGTATCTAAAAGCCTGCCTACCTGCTGAGAGAGGGAAGGAGGGTTCATGGAACCTACATGAGCAGAGAATGGCCACAAGAAGAATCTGAGCATGTTCCCTGTGTGAGGAACACCGAGAGAAAACAAATGACACCAGAGGGCAAAACTAGAAACACCCATGTCATCAGCGGCTCTCCTAGTCTTTTTAGGCGGTTCCTGCAGAGAAGTGACCCAAAAAACTGCATAAGCACAACTACCAGCATGACTGCGGTTCATGGAACCTACATGAGCAGAGAATGGCCACAAGAAGAATCTGAGCACGTTCCCTGTGTGAGGAACACCCAGAGAAAACAAATGACACCAGAGAGCAAAACTAGAAACACCCATGTCATCAGCGGCTCTTCTAGTCTTTTTAGGTGGTTCCTGCAGAGAACTGACCCAAAAAACTGCACAAGCACAACTACCAGCATGACTGCGGGTACTTGCTGCCATCCGCTATCTGATGCTGTCACTGCAGACAGAAGAATAAGCCTGGAGAAGTGGTCTCTGGTAGACCTGGGAAGGTCGTATCTGCCATATACATAATCGGCCCTTATGCATTCGATCGAGAGGGCCGAAGATGCTGTGTCGTTATTTAGGTGTGCATGTGGGCCTGATAGCATACAATGCATCTTTGCTACACTTGAATGTGAATGCACAGCTAAATCCTTAAACTAGCCACGATATAGGCAACTAAAGCGAACATGTCTTCCATTTAGGCGGTACAGAAAGTTGGAAGCCACAACGCATGCTTTATATGTGACTTCATTATTCATTGTTTGATACTCCTTTGGCCTCTCTTGCTGACACATCACATCGAGTTAGAAAGGTATGTACGCCTAAGAGAAGGGAGGGTTCTGTATGTGGCCTTTTTTTAAAAGTGAGTTACGGTGGTGTGTCTACTGTACAGGAGGTGCCTCCCTGGTTTAGGGTATATCTTGTCAGGAGCAGTTCGTGTGTAGGCGGAATAATTTGAACGATTCATTCGACAGTAGTATGCGCCAAATTGAGTTTACAACATTGTTAATCTCTGTGCATGCGTCACTGTTGCTGCTTAGTGAGTCAGACTCGGAGTCGGCATATGTTGCTTATGGTGTAGTCTTGCCATTTGCGTCAGCAAAATAGATTAAAATGTCTTTGCTTCATTTTTCAGTATTACAAAATGTTTCCACAATATACACTTCCGCTTTACATTTTTTCCCTATTCCTCATACCTTTAACTTATAAAAATGCTGCTCAAGTGTTACCCCAATATATGCCCCAATATATGCTATAGGGTTATTTGCTAGTGCTAAATGCGCAGATGATAGGTGAGGTTGTGGTCTAATGGCGGATATATTTGTGCTTTCGAGCATTTGTGAAGTCCAAGTACTTGTGAAAACCTGTAATGATGCCCATTGAGACTGCTCTTGAGTTCCACACATCTTTATTGTTAGTTTTAAGGCTGTGTGCAAATCCAGCAAAAATATGCTCTTGCGCTTTCTGCCAAACTTCTCTGTTCCTCTCCCGACGTCACCCGTGACGCATCATTCATCAGTTGTATTTACATTGTGCAGCTTTGCGTCGTGGGTGTGGCTACATGGTGGCCGTTTTATCGGAGATTTCAACAGTCTCGTTTCTTCTTCATGGGATTCGATACCATTATGTAAAATAGATTTTAGGAAGGTTGGATGGGGTGGGAGCAATATTGAGATGATGAAAAGCATCGGGTGAACAGTGCAGAATAACCAGGCCCAGGTGAGAGTAAAAGACTGCTTTATTAAGAGAGCCTTATATACATTGCAACAAATGAAATGATCAAAACCCTGCCTCACTAATACAAATAATTTTCTAACCCCCACTTTTAAACCCCTCCCCCAACAAGAACACTCCTCAAACCAGTATCCATTTACTGACCTTCCCACGTGACCCAGCCATCAATCCCGTGTTCCCTTTCGCAAGGATTACTCTGTGAGGCCCTCAACCCTTCCGGCTTGTCGCAAGCTCCTCCATTTCTGCCACCTGCCCTAATAGCAACTGAAAACTAGCTCCAGAACTGAATGACCACCCAACAAAGCTGAACACAAAGGAACCTCACTGGGTTCCAATCCAGCTGCCCAGTCACGACCATCATAGAATGAATCCAATCATTCAAATTTCCATTGATTCATCTTTGTTTTCCTCTTCAGTTACTCCAATGCTTATACATTCTTTTTCCAAATCAAAATGCCATATGCAATGTTAATCAGTACGCAGGAGACGAAAAATCAGTCCACATGTCACGATTTTATTTTAAAAATGTCCCAATGCATTTCTAGAAACATCCCTTCGTCAGGGCACCCAACAAAGCTGACACAAGCACCCCATGGAAATGAGGAAAAGAGAGGGGGAGGGACACAAAAAGTCCTACCGACTACCAGGACCACATCACACCACAGGACAAGTACCCAGCAGAGCATCAGCTGTCAACTAAACCCCTTCCCTAGGATCAAAGGGACCAGTCACACACTCCCCGGTGCCAGGGCTGCACAATTTCCCCGAAGCTCTCCCGGGGGGAAATCCAGCTGATGTCATCCGCAGGAGCCCCCATTGCAAACGGAACGTCTTGTTTAAGATAAAAAACATGTGGGTACCTTTAAATTTTGCTTCCAGGTACTTTTATTTTAGGGGAGTTGTGGTTATTACATGCACCTAATGTATATTTTTAAACAATGCCGATGTCCGAAAGATTTTGGCGAGCTTGTGAAGGCAGGCTCTGTGTCATCATGGATGCCATTTTTACTTCAACTGGACAGTTAATTTGTCAATTGGATATACTGTTATTCTCTTTAGAAAGGTACATTATTGTTAATACGTGTCTGATCTCTTTTAACAGTTTTGACTGCTGTAATGATACTTGATCGTGGTGAAATATATTCCTTTCCGATTTTGGAGTGCAAATAGCACAGGCAAACACCAAATGTGGTGTGGGTGTCGTTAACACAGACTGAACCCATTCCATTAGTAGACCCTGCCGGGTTTCTAACCTATCTCCTGCAGGCCAAGCACAGATCTCAGTAGTATGTGCTTAAGTCATTGAGCTGCCCAAAGGGAGTTTAAGTGAATTTGGTTTCAGACTTTCAAATTTGCTAGGCTGATAGTTTGTGAATACTGAAAATGTTTGGGACCGAAGTTGCGGTCTTTTGGAAATATGCTTCGCCATTGGGACTCCTCCTGGTGGCCCACAGACCTCGGACTCACCTCCACATCTAGCTCACAAGCAAGAAGCCTCAGAATCATCAGAGACCACCAACTGGCACCAACTGGAAATGGCCGCCCAAATGCAATGGTGTAGCCTCGTTCTGCTTCAATACCCTAAGGATGATGAAGAAAATCTACTGAACAACACCAAGAATACTAGACTATGGGAACACCTTGTATGCAGAGAGAGATAAAAAACCAGCTCACAAGAAAACTGCAGACTGTCAAAAATGCAGCAACCAGACTTGTCATGACCCTCCCATGCCCAGCACACATCACACCACACATTAGGGAACACGAGGTCTCTGCACCGTCTCTACTTTGGCAAAAAAAAACTTTGCTTTAATTATTAATTAAGTGTGGTCAATAAAACTTGCATTTCGAATTTAGGAGCCACATGCTAACCAACCTGATACTACAGAAGACATGTCTGTTCAGATAGGTAGATAAACCCTATGTAATCCAATCACAAAAGAGCAGGAAAACTCATTTATATATTGGTGACTGGCTTCCATTGACTTACTAAACAACACTTGTTTATGCCACCATGCACAGTAAAATAAATCTATAGATAAGCTTCCAATAGGACTCTGTGTTACCAAGGACGCAATGTTTTTTTTTTTATCGTTGTTTTCAAACAGGAGTTCAATTGCACCACTGAAGAGAACCAGGACACCCTTAACAACAAAAAAATGAGGTGCTAGAAATCTCTGGGCGCTTTAGCTGAGCTGTAGTTCTTAGTAATAATACAAGATTCCTTTTATGCGTGTGTATCAAACTGCAATTTCAGTGTAAACAGTAAGCACATCCACTGGCCACAGAAGCTCTTTGTTGCTGACAAAATGGCTCTGAGAATTAAGCTCTCGCTACTCACCAGCAGTCCAAGAGCCCTGATCAGCCAAGGTCAATCAATCAATCAATCAATCAATCATGCCATTTGTATAGCGCACTACTCATCCGGGAGGATCTCAAGGCGCTTGGGGGGAGGGGTATGCTACTGCTCGAACAGCCAGGTCTTGAGTTGTTTCCTGAAGGCGAGATGGTCCTGGATCAGCCGAAGGTGGATGGGGAGGGAGTTCCAAGTCTTGGCAGCCAGGTAAGAGAAGGATCTTCCTCCGGCGGTGGCTCTTCGGATGCGTGGTACAGCTGCGAGGGCGAGGCTGGTGGACCGTAGCTGGCCGGTGGGCGTGTAGAAGGTCAGGCGGTCGTTGAGGTTGTGATGTATTCCTATAGGTTCTGAATCGATCCCCCTATTCCTGACCCTATTCTGGTTAAACAAACCAACAAGTTAACTAACAGTCAGCCCATGAGGCAGAAAACCCCCATGATGCAGATACCGTTATCTGACGCAGTCACACTACGGCACAGGAACGTGTTATCTGATTAGGTCATAACGCTTGCGATCTAATTAGACAAGCGATATTCCTCCAGCCTCTGATAAGGCATACGGAGTTCTCATAACAAATCAAACCTATGACAACCTGGGCAAAACCCTGCGGCCATTGTTTTGATTTCACCGAGAACTTCAGCAAAAGAATGTGCTAACGAGCAAGTCGTATGACATCCTTATTGACGTATCTATGTCCATCCTTACGTCAATCTCGGCACCTTAAAGGTATAAATATTACCGATATTGCCCTATGCAAACACACGCGGTGGTGACGAGACGGAGCAGCCATACTTGCCGAAGCCCAGAGCAGAGCAGACCCCGCTGGCGCAGCCCCGCCTTCCTGACGCGCTGAGAGAAGCTGCTTTCTCCTGCCGAGAAATCCAGCACCGGCGTTTCTGGGTAGCCCTCGCAGGCAGCCTGGAATATCGAGACCAGAGACGAGAGATACCATCCCTCATTCAACCTAGATTCCAGGTACAGAACTGAATAACCCCTCACAGAGAATTCTTTAGTTATTCACTTGGCAAAAACAAACTTAACTTAAACTGTAACTTTCTATTCCCGCCCACGTATTAGGCTTAGGTCAGGTACACGGGGTAGGCGTATTTAGAAACACCAGTTGAGTACGTTTAGTCAAATGTATATGTGTATGTAATATATTTTATTCATTTTAAAACATCTTATGGCTTAGAAACCATATCAATGTTTTTACAGTATTATTTTATACTATTGCTTTTAATGTATGCACTTTACTTAGCTATAAGTATTGCAATAATATCGATCCATTTCTCTTGTATGAGAAAAGAGACTGATCAATAAATAACACCTTTTTATTGCGTCTCTTCCTTTTCTCTACAATCTGATGAGACTAAGAATGCACGTACTGACTGAGTAAAATAAATTGCCTTTTGTTCACACGACTCTCGAGATATACTCTTGATTAGGGGAGAGCAAAGTTGTCATGTTCTATGGTTGTCAGAAACTAAATCCCTTCTTGTCTAATCAGGGAAGTTAAGTCCTTCCTGAACATTCGAGAAAGTTTCTAGTGAACTCTGAGCTAGCTGGCAAACCCAAAACTTTAAGTCTAGTATCGACAGTAGTAGACCTAGTTAACGTCTGGTCTAGGCCTTTACTGCTGTAGGTATTATTCCAATGCGCAGAGCCTATTGGGATGATAGGAACTACACTACAAGGTACTTGGGGCCCAGGTCGTGGAGAGACTTGTGTGCGTGGGTGAGGAGCCAGAACGTGATCCTCTTGTCGACGGGGAGCCAGTGCAGGTTCCTCAGGTGGCTGGAGATGTGGCTGCGTCGGGGACATCCAGGATGAGTCGGGCGGAGGCGTTCTGGATGCGCTGGAGTCTTTTCTGTAGCTTGGCTGTGGTTCCGGCGTAGAGGGCGTTTCCGTAGTCCAGTCGGCTGGTGACGAGTGCCTGGGTGACAGTCTTCCTGGTCTCGTCGGGATCCAGCGGAAGATCTTGCGAAGCATACGCAGGGTGTTGAAGCACGATGAGGAGACGGCGTTGACTTGTCTGGTCATCGAGAGGGAGGGGTCCAGGATGAAGCCCAGGTTGCGTGCGTGGTCGGTTGGCTTGGGTGCGGTGCCCAGGGCTGGGGGCCACCAGGAGTCGCCCCAGGCGGAGGGCGAAGATCCCAGGATGAGGACTTCCGTCTTGTCCGAGTTCAGTTTCAGGCGGCTGTCCTTCATCCACTCGGTGACGTCTTTCATCCCTTCGTGTAGGCAGGTTCTGGCGGTGTCGGGGGTCTCTGGTGAGGGAGAGGATCAGCTGGGTGTCGTCGACGTAAGCGATGATGTTGAGGTTGTGCTGGCGTGCGATGGCTGCGAGAGGTTTCATGTAGATGTTGAAGAGGGTGGGGCTGAGTGAAGATCCTTGCGGGACGCCGCAGATGACTTCGGTGGCCTCGGAGCGAAACGGGGGGAGGCGGACTCTTTGTGTTCTTCCGGCGAGGAACGAGATGATCCACTCCAGTGCCTTCTCTTGGATACCGATGTTGCTGAGGCGCTGGACTAGGGTGCGGTGGCAGACCGTGTCGAACGCAGCGGAGAGGTCCAGGAGGATGAGGGCCACTGTTTCCCCCTTGTCGAGCAGGGTCCGGATGTCGTCGGTGGCTGCGATGAGGGCGGTCTCGGTGCTGTGGTTGGCTCTGAAGCCGGACTGCGAGGGGTCGAGGGATCCGTTCGTCTCGAGGAAGGCGGTCAGCTGTCTGTTGACGATCTTCTCGATGACTTTAGCAGGAAAAGGGAGGAGCGAGATGGGGCGGAAGTTTTTGAGATCGGTGGGGTCCGCTGTAGGTTTCTTCAGGAGGGCGCTGATCTCGGCGTGCTTCCAGCTCTCCGGGAAGGTGGCGGTGTTGAAGGAGGCGTTGATGATGTTCCGGAGTTGGGGTGCGATGGTGGAGTCGGCCTTGTTGAAGACGTGGTGTGGGCAGGGGTCGGTCGGTGATCCGGAGTGGATGGTGTTCATCGTGCGGGCTGTGTCTTCGGTGGTCACCGTGGTCCAGGTGCGAAGGGTGGCGGTGGGGGGCATTGGTTCGACGGTTGGGTGCGTGGGTGGGGCGCCAAAGCTGTTGTGGATGTCGGCGATCTTGCGGTGGAAGAACGAGGCGAGGGAGTCGCAGAGGTCTTGTGACGGAGTGATGTCGTTGGTGCCGGTGCTGGGGGTGGAGAACTCCTTGACGATAGTGAAGAGCTCTTTGCTGTCGTGGGCGTTGTTGTCCAGTCGTTTCTTCAGGGATTTCTTCTTGGTGGTGCGGATGAGCTGGTGGTGCTTGCGGGTAGCGTGTTTGAGGGCGTTCATGTTGTCGGTGGTCCGGTCGAGGAGCCAGAGGGTGCGGCAGGTCTTCTTGGAGTCCTTGAGGTCGTCGGTGAACCCGGATGCCTTCTTGCTTCTGGGTCTGCTGGGAGGGTTCTTTAGTGGCGCGAGGTCGTCGGCGCAGGCGGTCAGCCACTGTGTGAAGTTGCGGGCTGCTTCGTTGGGGTCCGTTGTGTTGGCGGGTGGGCTCTGGCTGAGGGAGGTGGTGAGCTGGTCTGCGGTGATCTTGCTCCAATTCCTGTGAGGTACCTGTTGCGGGTGGTGGTGGATCGTGGATCTTTTGAAGCTGAAGTGGACGCAGCTGTGGTCGGTCCAGTGGAGTCCGGTGGCGTGGCTGAAGGTGATGTACTTGCTGGAAGAGAAGACGGGATCAAGCGTGTGGCCGGCGTAGTGGGTGGGGGTGTTGACCAGTTGCTTGAGTCCGAGGTTGGCGAGGTTTTCCAGCAGGGCGGTGGTGTTGCGGTCCTTGTTGTTCTCCAGGTGGAAGTTGAGGTCCCCGAGGAGGATGTAGTCAGTGGAGGGGAGGGCGTGCGGGCTGATGAAGTCTGTGATGTCTTCGCTGAATTGTGTGCGTGGCCCCGGGGGTCTGTAGACGAGGGTGCCTCTGAGGGTCGTCTTAGGGTCGGTGTGAATCTGGAAGTGGAGATGTTCGGCTGCGGCGAAGGAGTCGTTGGCGTCGGTCGTGATGCGGATGGTGTTCCTGTGGACGATGGCGATGCCACCTCCGGTCTGGTTGATGCGGTCCCTCCTGATGATCTTGTACCCGTCCGGGATGGCGATGGCGATGTCGGGTGCAGAGGAGGCGTTCATCCAGGTTTCCGTGAGGAAGGCGACGTCCGGTGATGTAGCGTCGAGGCGGTTCCAGAGTTCCACGGCGTGTCTGTGGACGGAGCGGGTGTTGATCAGGATGCACTTGAGGTGGTTGCTGCTGGTGTGAGGTGGTTGCTGCTGGTGCTGGTCAACAAGTTTTCATTCTTCTGAGGTCGACGGAATGAGTAGTATTAAACTGAGAAATAGTAACATCTGTTATTTACAGTTCTTCAACTTAGCAAAAGTGCTATGAAGCACTAAAAAAAAAAGCTAGCTGTCAGTCAGTCATCGATCTTTATTTGGGTTCACATGGAAACATAAGAGAACACGCATACAGAACCAATTTATAAATATCAAAAACAAAAAAGCAAGAACCAAATACAAGAGAGGGGTTGGCCTAACGGCTAAGGCGCTCGACCTCGGACCTGGGGATCTGGGTTCGAGTCTCGGTAACGACGCCAAAACCTCCTGTGATTCTGGGCAAATCACTTAATCTCCCCGTGCCTAAAATGAAAGTGTGTCCTCATGTAACGTAACTGGTGCTATGTAAAGCGCCTTTATAACTGATTCGGTTCGGTTCTAGTTCGCACTATATAAAACTCTGCAAAAAAAAAAAAAAAAGATTAAAAACCGCAATGGAACAGCCCATGAGAATACAAATTATACAGCAAATAAAGTTTTCCTCAAGCGGACTGCACCAGATAAAAAAAAGCTATGTTAGAACAAGTCAGTAGAGCCAGTAATAGCGTTAAATAACACAGAGCGGGTCGGACCTGTGCAAAGTGTTTATCAGTGAGTATGGGGACAACAAAAAGCTTTCTTAGTCTTTTATAGAAAGGGCAAAACATAGTAAAGTTCAAACTGACATGGGCTGAGTAGTTGTCACAACTAAAAGGTGAAGCCATATGAACTTCTACATGGAACTGCTACTATATGATGAACTAAATTTAATCTAAAATGAATTAGAGGGAACCAATGGTAATTAGACTGGTTATATAAAAATATAGTTCTAGTAAAAGGCTTGTCTGGAATGGTAAATAAGCTTTAACTGACGGCTTATGCTCAAGCAATAATATCCCCTTCCCAGACCTCAGTTATCATTAGGGAGAGGGTGTGTGTCCGTCTGGGTACCGAATGACAACTGAAGCATTCATAAACCAGCATTTGCAATGGAATAGGTCTTGCATTTGCGAGAGTTTGAGTAATTGGCATTGTAGATGACAATGCCTTTTATTTATGTGTTTTGAAACCCTGTAAGTGTTGCGTAAACACGCATTCTCCAGTATTAGGGGTGTCTTTCATAGATTCACATGCTTGAATATTCCCCGTCGTCGAAGTGGGAGTCCCAAGGTACATAAAATAGTAGTAAAATATATATATATATATATACACACATATACACATATATATATATATATATATATATATATATATATATATATATATATATATATATATATATATATATATATATATATATATATATATATATATATATATATATATATATATATATATATATATATATATATATATATATATATATATATATATATATATATATATATATATATATATATATATATATATATATATATATATATATATATATATATATATCTAGTCCCAGTGTGCTGAAAGCACTACGCGCACTCAGTGGTAGAGATGCCCAAAGTTTTTTAATTTACTCAATAAACGTTACGCGTTTCGACACCAAAGTGTGTCTTGCTCACACATTACCCAACTCCACATTTTTTTGCTTTTTGAAAAGGTAAACACCGGGGTCATAGACAGAGAAGATGTACAAATGTATAAGCCAAACAAATGCATATTATACAAAAACTTCCGCCATTTTAAGCTAGTGTTCTCACTAATACATTTCCTAGTTAGAAAACACGATATGCATTATTCTTGAGGTTGTATTCTCACCATACAAACAAAACCATAACATAGAAAATGCATGTTATTTGTTACCTATAACAGGAAATCTGTACTGCAATATTTACAAAAAGAATATCTTATTGTAAAAGTATATTTCATGTATAGTTCTGCAGAAACAGCCCGTTTTTAGTTAAATTTTGAAGGTCTAGTGCCTGATTTCTCACAAAGTTTTTTATATTACTGTTTACATATATATACATTCGGACTAGTGCCTATGAGGTATATAACGCAAACTGTAGAGTATTGTGTTCTATAAACAGTATACGTATGTTATAGTTAAGAATAGATCATTCTCAGACTAGACCCCTCTATGTATACACCTATCCATGCAAACTGATTCAAAAAAGGAAATTCTAACACAATTTTAAACCCGGACAATGTTCAATTCAAAAACAGTGAATTACGTGAATAGAAGTGAATTTCTTATCTTAATCAAGTGCAGTGATTTCCTATTGTGCCGAAGAAAAGGGTAGGGAAGATGTGCAGTGCATGTGAAAAAGATTGAATTCTCCCTTCCTTTTCTCCTGGAAAAAATGATAAAATATGCATTAAAAGATTATACAAGAATTCTATAAACATTCATTACAGAAGCAATTTAGTACAGTATATTCACAATATACAGGATAGGATTACTCTTCATAGAGGTGTGTTGCAAGTTCCTCATCGAGGTTGTGGCCCCCCGGAAATCTACTTTCTAACTCCATGATCCATTTGGATTCTTTCTTTCTGAGTGCTAGAGTACGATTACCCGCTCTTCTGCCTACGTTGACTTGTTCCACTGCAAAGTATCTTAGCAAGGAGGACTTAGATTGGTGATATTCCTGAAAATGTCTTGCGACTGGATATCGTACATCAACATTGGTTATCGCTCGTAAGTGTTCTTGTATGCGTTTTTTGGCCATGCATGTGGTGCTGCCCACATATCTCATGTTGCATGGACATACAAGAACATAAATAACATAGCATGTGCTGCATGTGAGGAATTGTTTAATTTTATGTGTTGTTTTCTGTCCCGGGATACTAACTTCTTGTACCATGTAGCTTGATTTACACGCCACACAGTATCCACAAGGATAAAATCCTTTGAGGCCCTGTACGTGTTGTTTTTTTGTGTCCGTGATATCACCTTTGACCAAGATGTCTCTAAGAATGCGACCCCTTCTATAAGTTATTAAGGGTCTTTCAGAAAGCTTAGGTCCTATTATATTGTCCGACTGAAGAAAGTTCCAATTGTCAGCTATAATTTTACGGACCTTGTCTGATCTTTGGTGAAATGTGGTTATGATTCTTGTGGGTGTACTGTCCTTTTCTTTGTCTATTTTAGGGATGAGTGTTTCAGCTCTCTCTACCTCTGCAACTTTGCCCACAGCTTTTCTCAACACCCATTCTGGATAGCCTCTATCACGGAACCTTGTCAACATGCATTCTTGTTCTTTCTCAAACCCCTCTACATTGCTGCAATTTCTCTTTGCTCTAAGTAATTCCCCATATGGGATACTCCATTTCAGCGGATCAGGGTGTGCACTCAAAGCATGGAGTAGGCTGTTGCCAGCCGTATCCTTTCTATGTAATCTGGAGATCAGTTTCCCTTCCACAACTTCTATTTCTGTATCCAGAAATTCAACCTGATGTTTGCTCATAGTGTAGGTGAGGTGTATATTGTATGCGTTCCGGTTTAGTTTCTCAATAAACCTGGTCGCCTCCTCCTCTGTACCACACCACACTATGAACAAATCATCTATATATCTGATCCATGTTTTAACCTTGGTGAAATCCTCCTTCAACATAACATCATTTCTTAATTCCTCTTCCCATTTCCCCACAAACAGGTTCGCGAAACTAGGCGCGAAGGCCGAACCCATAGCAGCGCCACAGGTTTGTTTGTAGATTGTACCGTCAAACATAAAGATATTGTTTTTAAGGCACAATTTCATCATACGTATCAGCATGGTAGTGTGTTCTCGGAAGCTTATTTCTCTCTGTTTGAGGAAGTGGTAGCTAGCTTCCATCCCCTGTGTGTGGTCTATGATGGTATAGAGGGCGCTTACATCCATAGTGATGAGTAAGGCACCCTCTGGCCATATGATGTTCTCTAGCAATTTGAGGAAATCAGTTGTGTCTTTAGTATATGAAGGTATTTGGCAGACATGTTCTCTTAGAAAATGGTCAATATATTTTGAAAGATTTTCGTTAATGCCGCCTATGGAAGAGATAATAGGTCTCCCTGGAGGTACAAGTGGGTTCTTATGGACCTTTGGAAGAAGGTAAAATATTGGAAGTTTAGGAAAGTCTTTTTTAAGGTAGCGGAACTCATGCCAGGAAATTAGTCCCTCATTGTGCCACTCTGTCAGTTGTTCCCATGTATCTAAGATACTTTTGTTATATTCATCCATGCTGCTTGTACAATAAAAGATGCCCCCTCGAGTTGAGATAGGGCTTCCTTTATGTAGAGTTCTCTCTCCCACAAAACAATATTACCTCCCTTGTCAGAAGGTCGCAGTATAACATTTTTATCATCTGCCACAGAGAAGATGAAATCCATCTCTCCCTTGGTCAGATTAATGTCTCCTTTCCTCCGTTTGGGACATGTATGTTTAAGTCTAGTAAGTTCTTTGGTTACTACCTCGTGAAAGGTGTCGATAGAATCGTGGGGAAGTGTAGGAAAGAACACTGACTTGGGTCTAAAGGAGGTAATAGCGGCCCTATCCGTTCTTGTTTCTCTTACTCCTATAACATCTGTGTCAGTTTCAGTATCAGGGACAATGCCTCCTAAGGAATATACAGTTTGTAGGATCTCAGTGTCACCTATTGTGAGTTCTGGTATGTTTGCACTTGCTTCTAAGTTAGTTCTTGCTTTCTTATTAACAAGTGAGTGCCATTTAGTCAGTTTCAATTTCCTAATAAATTAAAAAACATCCACTCTTGTGTCCGCATAGTCAAATAGTTCAGTAGGGCAAAATGTAAGTCCCAGGCATAATGTTTGTTTTTCTTTAAAAGTCAATGTTCTAGAAGATAAGTTTATTATTGTTTTATTTACCGTTTCTTCATCCATGTTTATTTCCTTCTTTGGTAACCCCTGCGTTTGGTTCCCACTGGTTTTTTGTTGTTTGATTCTTCTCCTCTGCTGGAGCTTGAGTCGTCTCTGTTTCGATCTCCCCTGCCTCTTGCTCTTCCCCTTGGTCGTCCTCTTGTTGGGTTCTGTTTGGGTCCTGTTTGGGTCCTGTTTGTTGTCCTAAGTTCGTGTCTTTTTTTCTGCGTGTTCGCAAGACCCGGAACTCCTGTAAAAAATTCGCCGGTTTCTTGGTGATATCGACCACAGATATTGTACTTGAGGATTGTTGGGAAGTATCGGTTTCTGAACCACTTGTTGGAATTGCTATGGTTTGATCATTTTCCAAATCAATTTGGTTTGCGGTGCTCAGGGTGGTTTCATGTTGGTTATAGAGATAATCATATTTTGGGCTATACGTCAGGATCCGCCCGCTCTCATAATCTCCGCAGTCACGGTGTAAATTCCTGGTGAAAAAAAGCAAAAAAATGTGGAGTTGGGTAACGTGTGAGCAAGACACACTTTGGTGTCGAAACGCGTAACGTTTATTGAGTAAATTAAAAAACTTTGGGCATCTCTACCACTGAGTGCGCGTAGTGCTTTCAGCACACTGGGACTAGTTATTGAATTTTCCGGCTTACGGGTTCGCCGGATGACGCGCCACCCGACAATGGGAGCGGGACCCCGGAAGGACCCTTTTTGGTTGCAGTAGTGATATATATATATATATATATATATATATATATATATATATATATATATATATATATATATATATATATATATATATATATATATATATATATATAATTATACATATAAAATATATAGAAATAAAGTTAAAAGTACCATAGAACTAAAAGGCCCATAGAAGCCTTAAAGGGAGAATTCACGTTAGTATCATATCAGAGTCATTATAATAGTCCACATTCCAGCCAATCAGGCAGCAGCACCCTCTAGAACCTTCTCCTCGGAAGCTCAGGCCCTCAGATTTTCTGCCGCACATCGTGTGAAGGGAGTCTCCCTGAGCTCTGCTCAGTTTTTTCTACTTTCATTGCTACTTCAACTCTTGAGATGTCTTCAACTAAAAAACCTTTATTCAGGCCATGTTCTTCTTTTGGAAAGCTTCGCCTTTTCCATGAAGATCCTCACAGTAAGTGCATTTACTATCTTTACCCGGATCATGAGGTAAGGAACTGGAAATTCTGCAGGACTTTCTCTTCAAAGACTTTGAAAGACAGAGAGGCCCGTCTCCTTCTGTGGCTACAGAAGTTTAAGACTTCAGAAAATCCAGCTTCTGATATGGAGAGTGTTTCTTGATTCCATTCTAAGGCCTCTCTTAAGCGTGGGTCAGAGACAGAGATGTCTTCTCCTTTTCTGAAGAAAAAGAAGCTCGTCGATGTCTCTAAAACTGTCTCCCCACGGGATCTGCCAGCCTCTATGCCTACGGGACCTGGTTCTCTAGCGTCGCAAGTCCCAAGCTGTGCCCTCGTGATCAAAAACGGGTGCCGGCTCGTCGACGGGCTCGTCGACGACTACGAGATCCGTCGACGCTGTACCAACCATGACGACGACATGTTCAATGTCGACGAAGACAACGACGACGACGTCTACCTCGTCGATGACGCTTCAAGAGGTGAGACCAATCTCCTCCATTGTTAAAATCTCGTCGACGACCGTCAAACCTGTCTCGTCGACGGCTCTGACTAAAAAACATTCGTCGACGAAGACTTCGTCGACGCGTTCCAATTCACCAGCGTCACCGTCGGCGGCGAACCCAATGACGACGGCATCCTCATCGCCGACGACGGCGCGAAAATCAACGTCGACGAAAGATACGGGGAAGAAGCTGCCACCGTCGACGGATGCAAAAACTTCGTCAGCGGTTCCCGCTTTGACAATACCATCTACGATCACCTCGTCGACGGGATCGTCGACGACGCACCATTCACTTGCGACTGCAACTACTTTGACAGTGGTAACAGCTTCAGTGGTCAAACGTCCGGCTCCACTACATTTGAGTCCTATTACTAGTGGTGCTAGTCTTCCAGCACAGCTATTTGAATCTGCAGGAGAGGACTCCGATGATGGTTCCTATGTGGATGACGTTTTTCGTCCTGCGTTCAGTCCCTCTGAACTTAATATAAAGTGCCATGAAGAAGACGATGAGGAAGAGGGGAGTGCTCTCTTTCCCATCCATGTCGATCAGTCTGATGCGCCTCAGGAGGAACCAATGACGCAAATACCGTTCTCCTTGGTATCCAACCTACAACATATGCTGGACGATTATAATCGCAGATTCCCTCCGTCTGCGCCTACTTCACCTATTCCTCATCCTTCGGCGCCTGCTTCAATACCTGCAGTAACGCCGAGATCACCGGTTCGTCCACAGCCGGATACAGATAATGATGACAACGTACATCAGGACACAGATCAAGATGACGATTATGTCCTCACGGATTGGGATAATTATAGGGCTCAAACGCCGTCTACACCACCGACGTCACCCTTGGCTTCACCGCCAGTAGACATCGGAAGTTTCCACAATCTAATGGTTCGTGCTGCAAAACGTTTCCATTTAACCTTGGAGGTGCAGCAACAAGATTGCTTCCTCTATGATTTTAAGGACCAGCCCCTAAAGCAGAACCATACCATATCAATTATTGATTTGATTTGGCAAGAAGGTCTTAAACTTATGGAACGGCCACATTCCATCCCGGCTGTACTGCCACGCCTTGATAAGAAATACAAGGCGCCTGCAGATTCACCAGCATGCCTTGTTTCACATCCTAAAGCGGACTCCGTCATCACGCAGGCGGCCCAGAAACAGTCGCGTAATCCTGCCACTCTGCTAACTTCTCCTCCGGACCAGGAAGGACGCTGATTAGACTCTAACGGAAAGAAATTCACCACCATGGCTGCCACGACGGTTAGAGCGGCCAACTCCCTGGCCATCCTCGGAAGATATGACCGTCAAATGTGGTCAGAAATTGCGTCTTTGTTAACCCTGCTTCCAGAATCCGTCAAAGCCGAGGCCCAGACAATTGTCCAAGAAGAAGAGAAGATCTCTTCGGAGATTATTGATTGTGCTGCTGACATTTCTTCAACAGGATTCAGGCAACTTGCTGGAGCGGCTGTTTTAAGACGCCAAGGATGGCTCAAATGTACAGCTTTTCACCCTGAGGTACAGGCGAGAGTTCTTGACTTGCCATACGATGGTGATTCCCTTTTTGGCAAGCATGTTGATGATGCAATGGAATCCATTAAAAAAGACACGGATACTGCCTGTGCCTTAGGAACCCTCCAATACAGTAAGCGGCCTTTCCGGGGAGCATGTGGCAGAGGCAACTCTTCAAATTTTCGTGGCTCCTCTCAGTATCGTTCCTATGGCGACAACAAGCAGAGGTACAACTACCAGTCTCAAAATCGCCAATCCGATTCCAGACCTTATTGGAGAAAAAACAACTACAGAGGTGGTACCACCTCTAAAAAGCAGTGACTTTCCCAGGATACAGTGTTCTCCGACTCTGAAAATTGGAGGTCGAATCTCTCAAAAGCTCTACAATTGGTCACTTATCACTTCGGATCGTTGGGACCTAGATGTCATCTTAAAGGGACAAGTTCTTGAATTTACAAAATTTCCCCCCACCCTCTGGCCCTCCCCCAGCTCATCTGAAAGAACTGTTGGCTCAAGTCAAGATCATGATAAAAAAAAAGGGGCTGTCGAAGTGGTTCCTCGAGATCAACAGGGCAAGGGCTTTTATTCCCGTTTCTTCTTAATCAAGAAAAAGTCGGGAGAGTGGCGCCCCATTCTGGACTTACGAGCCCTAAACAAGTTCATCAGATCACAAACATTTCGAATGTTAACTTTACTGGAAATTCTACAGTACCTCAATCCCGGGGAGTTCCTCTCCACGATCGACCTCCAAGATGCATATTTTCATGTGCCAATATTTCACAAACACAGAAAATATCTTCGCTTCACTGTCGGATTGAAGCACTTCCAGTTCAAGGTGTTGCCATTACAAAGGTCATGGCTCCGGTCGCAGCTTTCCTTCGCCTGCAGCGCATTCAATTTTACCCTTATTTGGACGATTGTCTGATAAAGGCTCAGACATATCAAACAGCAAGGCAACACACTCAGACTTGCCCTTCACTTTTCCAAACCCTGGGCCTTTCTATCAATCAGGAAAAGTCTCATCTTCCTCCATCTCAACAGAGAATTTTTCTAGGAGCCTTAATCGATTCTCGTCTGGCACAGGTGTTTGTCTCACAGGAGCGACAAGTTCGCATACTCAACATGGTCGCTTTTCTAAGATCAAAAAAGTCTGTTTCAGTCCGGATATAGAAATCCTTTCTGGGCATGGCCTTCTCTTGCATCCATCTGATTCCGCACTGCAGACTTCATATGAGAGTCATACAAGAGGAGTTGGACAAACAATGGAAACAGGTCTCGGGGTCGTTCAACGACAAACTCTACCGGAACCCCCGCATTCAGACAGCATTGGAATGGTGGGCTCACCTTCCAAACATCGCCGCCGGGCGGCCCTTCTAGGATACAGCTCCTACGCTTACCCTCACAACGGACGCATCCTTGGAGGGTTGGGGGGCACACCTCGAAGGGATGTCGGTCAAAGGCAAATGGACTGCAATTCAACGCACATGGCATATAAATCGCCTAGAACTCTTGGCCATCTTCCTCGCCCTGAAATCTTTCCGGAGGCTGATACAAGGCCAATCGCTGCTGGTGCGGACAGACAACACCACCAGCATGCATTATCTCAACAAACGGACAAACGAGGTCTCTTCTGCTTTCCAAACAGGCACAAGACTTCTGGGAATGGGCTATTCACCATCAGGTCCACCTGTCAGCAGTTCACGTGCCGGGTGTCTCCAACGCCCTTGCCGACTCTCTCAGCAGATCACTTGCAGACAATCACGAGTGGGAACTCCACCAACCAACTCTGGAATATGTCTTTCGTCAGTGGGGCCAACCGCAGATGGACCGGTTTGCGACTCCGACCAACCGCAAATGCCTACGCTTTGCAAGTCAGCATCCCCACAGAGAGTCCAGCTGGAATGCGTTTTCGATCAATTGGTCGAACAAATTTGCTTACCCTTTTCCCCCGCTCCCTCTAGTTGCACAGGATGAGGCTTCAACCCTGTCACATCATACTGATTGCGCCCAGATGGCCACGCCGCCCATGGTTCACGGATCTCCTCCTATTTTCCCAGTGCGATCCGATTCTTCTTCGTCTTCTGCCTCACCTGCTCACCATGAACCAGGGACGGATTTGCCATCCGATCCGGCATATCTCCAACTGCATGCTTGGAACCTGAGCACAATGAGTTCTCACGTTTGAATATTGCTCCGGAGTGCAGGGAAGTGCTGGCTCATGCACGCGCTCCTTCCACCGTTAAGACATATCAATTGAAGTGGAAGCGATTTTGTGTCTGGTGTCACAAGGAAGCTCTTGATCCGATGCACACCAAGCCAGAGTAAATCCTGCCTTTCTTCCTATCTCTAGCGAAGTCAGGGCTTTCGCATTCCACTCTTAAAGTCTTTCTGGCAGCGATTTCTCGCTTCCGTCATGATGGCTCCACATCACTGTATTCCTCTCGAATCATCCAACAGTTCTTCAGAGGCCTCTTTCGAATGTATCCGCCAATACGTCGTCCGCCGCCTGCTTGGCGCCTGAATCTGGTTTCATCTCAGCTCCTCCTACCTCCTTTTGAGCTCATCCATTCAGCGGAATTAAAATTCCTCACGTGGAAGGTTGCTCTCCTACTCGCACTTACATCCTCCAGGTGAGTAAGTGACATTCAAGCATTCACAATTCAACCTCCATTTCTTCAATTCTCCAAGGACGCTGTTACTTTGCGTACAAATCCAAAATTTAGCCCCAAGGTTCCTACGGATTTCCATCTTGATGAGCCTGTCATTCTCAAAACTTTCTTCCCAAATCCACAGTCTCCTGCGGAGCGTTCTCTACATTTCTTGGATTTAAACCGTTGCCTGAAATTCTACATTCAGCTCACCGCTCCTTTTCGAAAATCAGACCAGCTCTTCGTGGCCTATGGCCGAATGTGCAAAGGACAACCAGTCACTAAACCATCCATTACTAGATGGACTTCTTCCGCCATCTCCTTATGCCATCAACGGGCTGGAAAGCCTCTTTCGGCTCCGGTGCGAGCACACTCAACCAGGGCTGTGGCATCATCTACCGCCCTTTTTGCTAGAGTGCCTCTGCGCCAGATCTGCAGAGCTGCAATGTGGTCGAGCAGACACACGTTTACGAGGCTCTACTGTCTGGATTCAGCAGATGCTGCGGATGCTGCTGTGGGACAGACAGTGCTACGAAATCTTATCAACTAAGGTGAGCCTTTGTTGCTTCCCGCCTCCTGTCATAAAAGGTTTTGCCATATGTCTAAATGTATGCTATGTTCATATGTGCACTGACTTTACTTACTTTGGTTTTCACTGCCTTTTATGACTTATGTATTGGTTTACTGCTTTCTATTCTTATTCAAGCATGTGAATCTATGAAAGACACCCGTAATACTGGAGAAGAACATTAGTTACTTACCTGTAAACTGTGGTTCTCCAGTATTGGTGTCTTTCATAGATTCACATGCGACCCACCCTTCCTCCCCTCAGAGGCTCTCTTCTCCTCATGCACTATGACTCACTTTTGTGCTACGAAAATCTGAGGGCCTGAGCTTCTGAGGAGAAGGTTCTAGAGGGTGCTGCTGCCTGATTGGCTGGAATGTGGACTATTATAATGACTCTCATATGTTACTAAAGTGAATTCTCCCTTTAAGGCTTCTATGGGCCTTTTAGTTCTTTGGTACTTTTAACTTTATTTCTAAATATTTTATATGTATTACATTTTATATTTATATGTATAATTATATATTTTGCTATATGTATGTATGTATATATATATATATATATATAGAAAAATATATATATATATTTTACTACTATTTTATGTACCGTGGGACTCCCACTTCGGACGACGGGGAATATTCAAGCATGTGAATCTATGAAAGACACCAATACTGGAGAACCACAGTTTACAGGTAAGTAACTAATGTTCTTTTGCACGTATAGTCCTTGCTTACAAGAAGCAAGGCTGGCAGTAAAAGAGGCGCAGTTACTGTCAGCCTCGCTTCTCGTGAGCAACTACTACAACTACAAAGTCCGTGTTTACACATCGCTCGTAGGTTTTCAAAACACATAAAGAAAAGACATTGTCATTTACATTGCCAATAGCTTAAACTCTTGCAAATACTTTGTTTTCTAATGCAATGAGCGATGAATTCGACTCTTACCAAATGGCGGAGCAGTGGAGGAATATGTTGCGATGGCGGCACGCAACTCCCTCACTATCAGCCAGTTCTTCGTTGTAACAAAAGTTCCCTTTGTGTTAAAGGTGGGAAAGTAACCGAATGAGTGTTATGTTCACAACGAGTAAATGAAAGGCCACATTTTTCACTTCACTGTATGTCCCGGAACGTGGTCATGCAGCGCTAATTTTATATGTACAGTGTTTGTATGTATAGGAAAATATGGGCTTTAAAACAGAGCTTGCTCCAATGCATACTCGGTCATTATCTGCTGTTCCCACCAGCACCATAAACCTCTGAATTGTATACAGAAGGCTACCGACTGCTGCTGCATGAAGCAGGTTCATTAGCCGTAGAGCTGTGCCTCTGCATTCGTATTGATTTATAGTGCAAAGACCTTTTATGCTGGGGATGTACCCAACAAATGCAATATACGTCGACAAGATGGATTGTCTAGACTGGTCTAATATAGTCGGTGAAAATATATTAGACTATCTGTTCCAAGGGCATGCCCCGTGGCATGTGGGCACTTCATAATCAATAGCTATGTGCTCTGATAATAAATATTTTCAGAGATAATTCAAGCGGTGAACGAATTATATCCGGACTACCAAACTGGATTGCGAAGCAATACGACTGTTAATTAACAATAATAACAATTGGATTGGAGTTGCCCCACATCAATAATAACATGATGATATTTTAGGCATGACTCCTAAAACTGTTTGATAGAGAGTAGATAATACATGAACGGAAATCAAAAACACCTTGTTTTGCATTTGTCCATCATTTCCTTCATAGATCAAAAATGCAAACATTTTCGGAATTCCTTATGTATGGGCGAGTCTGTCAAACACTGGGTAGATATGAGTGTACATGTTTAGGTTTATCGTGGTGCATAGCAATCTCCACAAAGTAAGTTACTCGATTCATGGGGAAGAACAGGCTCTGAAAGCTGAGATTTGAGCACTACCTGGAAGGCCATGAGCAGTAGCAGGGCGGGATGAATGTGCGAATCTAAAGTTTCTCGCCAGCAGATGAAAGATGATGAACTGTGAAACACCCATCCCCACTGGTCACACACCTGGTACCCAGCATCACCAGAAAACTAAAATAAGCAGAACATTCAAATCTGGTATAACAACGTAATATAATGCATTTGTTTTGTGCCCATGTTTGATTGAAATACAGCAAAAATCGTCCCTGTAAATCCCAATAAACCAAGCTAAGCAATGAGAACACCTACAAAAACCTAGTCATGCAACCAAGCACCAATAAACCAGAAACAACATGAGCTGTGTACCTTGGAAAAAACATCCCCAGGTGCCTGAGGGGAGTGCATTGCTCCCGGGGCATTTCAGTCTCTGGCCTGCGATGCTTCTTTCTATGTTCTGCTTCGGCATTGTCTTGATTCTATTCTGCACCCCCGTCAGTGCTTTTCTCTTTTGTCACTGGGTGCAACACGTTTTGCTATGAAATCCTGTAAATCCCTTATTCTTCCCTCCGACAAAGCAATCACTGATCTCCAGCGAATTTGTCCAAATGTTTGATGTATGCATACTTTGAAGGCTTCACGTGAATGTACAAGGTTTCCCTCCATCCCAAGGGATATGGGCCAGCAGTACCGTCTACTACCCTTAGCAATCAGAGCTAGGACACTCAAAGGGCAGTTTAAAACTCACAAAAAATCACTTCCCCTTAGAAAGTGTAGCAGAATTATATATAGGATAAAGTATCCTCGTAATACATTGGAAGAGTATACTAAGTTAAACAGACCAAATAGGGGAACGAGATCAAAGGCTACGTTCATTTATAGGTCCATGGAACTCCGAGGCAACTTGCAATATCCATTTGACTTATAGAACAGGTTATTTGGTTACACCCCTTTCCCATTTAAATCCTCTGTGGTTTGCTCTTTTATTTCAAAGAAACAGCATGGTTGCAGACATGCAGAATAAATCTATTGTACAAAATTAAAGACAACAAAAAGGAGTTGGTCATTTTTTCCAAAAAGATATCAGAATCAGTTTAATGCAAGTCTGATGAAAAAATTCTGTAGCTCCCAATGTGTGAATATAGCGACGTTTTCTACAGGGTTTGCAAGCCCTCATGTTTTGTAAAGAAACTATCTGCTTTAGGTTTTTAGCTCCTTAATATACGTGCATAGTGTGAATCATTCAAGGCACTTAACTTTCTTCTCGTTCAACCTGAAGTGGCTCTTTTGGGTGACTAAACTGTCTTCTTTAATAGTCTAACATTTTCTTCTGTTCAGTACCTGTGCTGTTCTCACACTGTGATAGGTTATGTAGCACTTTCTCACACTCTTCAGTCATTTTTACACGTTCTCTCGGTTCTGCTGGAGAGTCTTCTTTCGCAACAGAGGACATAAGGGAAAAACACTTAGTTCACAGCTGCAAAAACTGTGCTTTCGAGGTGGTTCGCTGGGAAACTAGTTATTTCAGAGTTCACCTCTCAAAAGCCTCGCTCCAACATGAAGGAGGAAGTGTGTCTCACGTAAACTCACGTAAACACAGTTTGTTCGCAAAGCCTAGCCTGGATAAGGGTAAGCCTGAGAGAATCCCTGGATGGTGCTCTAAATTTTTTGACATGAGTGGTTTTTCAGCCTCCACCCATTCTCACCTGAAATTCTATCCCCTCACTCCTAACTGACAATCTCCCTTGCCTGCTCCAGCCCTAACCTTCCAATGCTGACATCACAGGAGGCTTGAGCTCGGCTGGCACTGAACCATTATGCACAACAGCACATATACCTAAAGGTCTTGCAGATAAACAGAAAAAAACCTTGGGAACCGCTCAACCCTTTCAGTGAACAAGAGTAATGTCGCTTTAAATCCTATTCAGGCTGAAAACACAGTGCAGTGCATCAGCACCACCTCTGATGAACAGTCACTCTTTTTTAAAAATAATTTATAATAACAATCCCACTGACTGCACACCTACAGGAGACGCAAGAGACCCCCTGGATTAATTCTGCACCATCAATGGGTCAAACTTTTCAAGACGCAACAACTGAAATCTATGACCCGCTTGAACTCTAAAAATAGAGCAGGTCGTTCCGCTGCCAGGTGACATTCGCTCAGAAAAATTGATTTCTAATTCCATTTTCTATTAACAAAGGCAGAGCAGAATCTGAGCTCGACTCCTCCGGGCTTCCTTGCTCTTTTCATCTCCTCCCTGACTCTTAGATGAGGCAGAGCTCTCTCTGCGCATTTAAACAGCCGCCCTTACATTTGATGAGAGGGTTTTGTTTTTCTTCAGCCACATAAAACAAAAAGATATCTTGGTCATGGTTATTTACCAGCCTCCCACTCTCGGGCAGCATTGCGGCAGCTCCATGAGTCAGACGAGATCTGTGCACTTATTATGAATCAGCTACGAGAAATAATTCACCACAAAAACCCTTGTTTGAAGTGCTAAGCAATTCATGGCAAGACAATAATAGGCATACTCTACACCCACTTAAACAAGCATTTGCAATGCAATAGGTCTCGCATTAGGAAAGTTTGAGCTATTGGTATTGTAAATGGCAAAGTTTTTATTTATGTTTCTTTTTTTTTAAATAGCTAAATTAATAGCTTCGTCATTTACAATGCCAATAGTTATAACTTTCGCAAATGTGATACCTATAGCATTTGTAATGCAATATGTTTTGTATTTACAAACCGCGAGAGGACAAAAAAAAGCTCCGGACCACCGCCTCCTCCCAGGCCTTCAAAAGGGACCTCAAAGTTCTCCTCCTCCAGAGACACCTCCAAAAGTAATTCACGTCCTCTTGCTATTTGTGAGGAAGACTTCCCACTACTGATAATTTCTACTTTCCATGACCATGGAAGTGCCTTCCCAGTGTATGCCTGTGATTGGAGGGTCTGCCTTTTTGCAGTATTTTCCATGTACTGGTGTTCGGTGCCCTTTTGTAACATGCACACACCACTCTGCCCTTGCAACACACGGCTGCTACCTCTCACATGTCTTTGCCTTTGATACTTGCACAAGTGCCACCTTGCCCATGTAACGCTTGTTCCTGAGCCTGAGTGTCTAGCACTTATTGCAGGACTATACCTCTAATTATACTCTGTTTTCTCTTATAACTGCACACTTGTCACTTTCATTTCCTCTTGTGCACTTTTGACTACCTCATGTATTTTGGTTGCTCACAATTTTTACTCAAGTATTTTGTTTGCTCACGATTGTCACTATTACCTTTACTACCCATGTATTCTGGTTGCTCACAATTTTTACTCAAGTATTTTGTTTGCTCACGATTGTCACTATTACCTTTACTACCTCATGTATTTTTGGTTGCTCATAGTTTTTACTACCTCATGTATTTTGTTTGCTCACAATTGTCACTATTACCTTATGTAAGTAACGTATGTTTTTGCAACCTGTTCTTTTGTAATGTTTCTCATTATGTTTCATTTCTGTTCCTAATGTGAAGCGCTCTGACGCCTTCGGGTAAAGTCCGCGCTATATAAAAATGCATAAATACATAAATAAATAAATACCGCCTTCGGGTAAAGTCCGCGCTATATAAAAATGCATAAATACATAAATAAATAAATACCGCCTTCGGGTAAAGTCCGCGCTATATAAAAATGCATAAATAAATAAATAAATAAATACCGCAAATCAAACATCCTCGTCACTCTGCGGGCCTGCGACCAGGAAGTCAGGCAGGCCGGCGCGACAACCGGAAACAGGAAGTAGGAGGGCGGGAGCCTACCCCGCCTCCCACGGAAGAGCCGCGATTGTTTGGAGCACCGGAGCAGGCAGGAGCCTACCCTGTGCCCCGGTGCCGAAGGAGGGAAGAAGATTCCTGCTGCCGGGCCCTGCAGCTGAGGAGAGCCGCCGCACGAAGGAAGCCGGTGAGTGGGTTGCTGAGCTGCGGGGGGGGGGGGGAAGCATGTGTGTGCGCGCGCGTGCGGGGGGGCGGGCTGTGTGTGTGCGTGCGTGCATGTGTGTGTGTATGTGTCTTGGAGTGCGCGTGTGTCTGTTTAAGGGAGGGTGCGTGTGTGTATGCAGTGTGTGTATGTGCGCATGCGTGAGTGTAGAGTGTTTGCGCAAGGGAATGAGGCAGGAGAGGGGCACGGCGCCGTGCGCGCTCACGAGGTCAAAACCGAGCAGATCTGCGCTCGTGCACCCTCTCCTGTCCACATTCCCAAAAACGGGTAGCAATAGTTGTCGAAGCACACTGCAATCAATGCTTACGCATTGAATGCAGGTCGTGCTTCGACCTAAAAATGACACATCTTTACCGCTATTAAAATGGACCAAAAATATATTTGTAGTCTAACTATAAATCTATTGTTTCCATACATATCAATGTAATACATTCTGGAGATAAAATGAAAGATGGCAAACACTAGAGTATGTCTTGGAAAACGTTCTAAACCAACTATACTACACCACTCATCCATATGTGAATCACTTTTATTAAGTTGATGTTTTTAATAGATTTGCCACCTCATTACAAGGCCATGATCGTCATGCTTGGTATTTTAATACCTGTCCCCTGGAGTTACCAACCCCAGCAACCGAATTCTCCAGGTGAAGCTCAATGGATCCCCTGTGTTCAGGCAGATCTTGTAATTGCAAGGGTGTTGGTAAACTTTGGTTATCAGCCCCATCTGAACTACAGAGGGACTTGTAATGAGGTCTAATGTTATCTAGTAGTAAGTCGTTCATCCGGAAAAAGGGGGCTAAAGTTTAGATCCTATCCTCCACACTTAACCACTTTGGGGCGAAGTAATAAAAAATAAGGTATGTCTATATATGGAGGTTTTACGAAATTGCCCAGGTGTAGAGTTATGAATTTTTTGAATTCACCACATTTTCTCAGGGAACACCAAGAAACCTTCAAAGAGATTTCTGGACATTATTTGGGAAAACATTTATGACTTTGCAAAGGCACCTAGAAGATGCCATTCTGTGAGTGCAGTTGTACACAGTGCACAACTGTGCAAGGGGAAATACCACTGCATTTGTGCAACAAGATATAAAACATAAATGATTTATTCATAGAGAAAATTAGTTTTCTCAAGGTGAAAGCCTTCACCATACATAATCACTAATTTTAGGGATGGTCTGATTCCATTCACATCTAAGAAAGGGAATTATTCCCTCACTTGACAGGAGTAAATACAACATTGTGCAAGGTTTTAATGTGTTCTATACAGAAGTTTGTGAATACTCACAAATGTGCATATGTGTGGGTGTACATTATTTAAGTTCATTCCAGCTAAGGAAAGTCCAGTCCCAGGAAGTAGATCTATTCACCGAAAAATCTTAGCTTGTAGGACTTTAAAACCAACTTTTGTGAATTTAAAAAAGGCTATTTATTTATGTAAACCCAATGTATATGTCTAAATAAACCTGATAGGTGAACCTAGCCCAATAGAGTTTTCTCCCTACATATCAGTTCAGTTAATATCGATAAACATCCACTTCAAACAACTTTAACCCCTTCGACGCTCATGACGAGCTGGGCTCGTCATGAGGTAGCCTCCTGCTACGCTCATGACGAGCCCAGCTCGTCATGAATAATGGGTTTTTGTAAAGAAGAGCACAGGAGGGGAATTTCGCTAGCGCTCATGTGGTTAAGAGTTGCATGGAAGTATTGATTAAGCATCTTGTGAAAGCAAAAGACTGTTGGCTGTAAAAGCCTTGGTTAAAGTACTCGCCGTTATGATACATCAACCAACAAAAGCTCTTTAATAAAGGTCTTGTGACCCATCCTGCCATAAAGTAAGTGTTTACAGCGCATGTGTAGAGGTGGCGTCCATTTTGTAGTAACCTACTCATTATTTACACTGATTTTAACAGGCATGAGTGAATTCATAAAGATGTTAAAAAATTAATATATCTAAAATACATATTGAATATCTTCACTTGTTAAATAGGTTACAATGTGCACACTAAAATAATATGGATTTTTTAAAAATACAAAATACATGTGAAGTTTTATCGATGTATTTCATAAATGAATCCTGCTAATTCAAGCCCGAGTGGGTGAATATTAGTTCATAGCAAACACCACAATGTGCACCATAAATATTTCTAGTTTATCTTTCAATGATTCATAAGGGTGGTGGGATGCACACCTGTTTATCCATTTAACCATGTTTAACGAAATAATAATCCAAGAGTGCGTGCTCACTGGCACACTGGTAATCAAACACACCGTATAGGGTGACATTTCACCCCAAACCCAGTTGCACAGCCATAACGTGAGTTCACAATAATGCTCAAATGACATTCTTCGTTTAACTCTTTAATTCAACACTTTAATCCAGTTTTATTGTGTACTCTTTTTTTCCTTCCCTCCACATGTAGGGTATCATGCAATTTTTAAGCTTCCAATGCTAAAGATGTGCCCATCTGGACTTCTTTCAAAAACACGAAAAACACATGATTGTTCGAAGCAGCTCTCTTTATTTCAACCCAATGCATTTCGGGCTAGTGTATCTCTCAAACATTTCTCATCTCATAAAGCATTAAGCTTCAGTGGATAAACATTCTTGGCATCAATTACTCTAATTAAGATTTCTAGGCTGCCCATGATAAAAAATTCATCATCAATATATTATAAACAGTCACAATAATCGTATTCCCTTTCTTGATTTTCGGGCTGATTCAGCTTTAAAAGACCTAAAGAAAAAGAAAATAAGATTCTAAAAAGAGGCAGTCAGAGAAAAACATGCTAAAATGCAGCTAATAATTAATTCACCTAAATGTACATGTAATTCTTCGTCAATCTTCAAGCCCACAGGTTTCTTGTTTTCAATATATACCTAGATTGTATACCTCTCACTATATGTTCCCTGTTGCCTCCGAGTTTACTTTTCGATACAGCGTCATTAGCAAATATTTTCAATATCATCTAGTTTGCCACCACGTTCCTTACAAAAATGTTTTGGTACTGAGTATGTCATCTCACTCTTGGTGGAGGTACATCATTTACATCCAGTTAGGTACTCACTGTAGGCGTCATCTAGCAGGAGCACACACATATGCAAATCACATAACATGTCTGTACGTAGTGAACTTGTTAATTCACATCATTTTGCCAGTAAAATGATTTACATAGGAGTTGCAGCATAATCTGTATTAACGTGCTTCGTATTTATTAAAGCAGACAAACCCTTTGTTTTTATAAAACATTACATTTCCTTCTCTTCAGTTTTAAACTCACTTTGCACTAGGGTGTCCCATATGGATGTTACTCTCCAGAAGGTTAGAGATGGTTTTCTAGGCAATATTTTTCTAATATTGGAATCCGATTTAACTACTTTAAAGTGTTTATATAATAGCTTTTGTAATTGAGTATGCCCTCTACTGAAAGTTGTTGTAAGGATGATTTCATTTGATTTGTTTTCTTCCAGTCTTTTGATCCAAATGGTAGATTTTGTCTACTTTGCTGTTCAGTTTTTTTAATCACACCTTCTAAAGTGGTATGTGAGTACTCCAGCTCTTTGAAATGATTAAAAATAATCTGTTTCTCAGACTCAAATGTTTTTGTCTACATCAATTACGTTTTGCTCTTTATAATTCACTATAGGGGATATTCCACTTTTTTGGACCTTTGTGAAGGCGTTGGGCTTCTAAAATTCTGTTACCTGGGTTAGGTTTTTTATATATAAAGGAAGTAATCTGATTCTCTTTTACGTCTAGTTGGATATGAAGAAATGCAACACTCTCCTTGTAAATTATAAAATTCAGTTCATTAACGTAAACAAAAGCATTCATTTCCTCCTCATACTCCCTCTTCCTGATAAAAAAATAAATCATTGAGTGTTATCAAAATAATTATTTTATTGATGTAATTTTCCAGTTCTTTGCCATGGAGCACCTTCTCCTCCTATCAACCCACATTCAAATTTGCATAGCTGGGGGCTAAGCAAGTGGCCTTAGCAGTCCTCCTG
Organism: Lissotriton helveticus; assembly: GCF_964261635.1. Taxonomy (NCBI): domain Eukaryota; kingdom Metazoa; phylum Chordata; class Amphibia; order Caudata; family Salamandridae; genus Lissotriton; species Lissotriton helveticus. The sequence goes on from NC_136067.1 coordinate 1,370,591,709, forward strand.
ATTTGTCGGTATAAAGTGCCATCAAAAGGGTAGATATTTTCCACCAGTCACCACCATATCACCCTTAATAGCATTTTAGAGTGATCATTAAGTCTGATTTGTCTGTATCTCAAAATATGAGACGCACCTTCAAACCACAAGGATGTCTGTTACTGATGTAAAGAGAGGTGAAGTCCACTGTCATCATCACAAAGTCAGATTCCCATCCTATGTCAAAGATACTTCCCAAGACATCTCTATAATCCTTGACATAAAGGTTAGAGTTACTACATAGCAGCAGAATAAGAAGTCAATACTGAAGTGTTTTGTATTACCTCTAAATGCCAGTCGTCGTCTACACAATTTTTGTAAACTTTCTCTTTTAGACTGGACAGGGCACATGACCGTTAGGGAAATATTTTTATTGGCTATGGTACTGTAATGCTAGCTACTGTTTCAAAAGCGTTTTCAGCCGAAACACGTCCTATTTTGTTGCTACAAGATGCTTAGTCAATTCTTGCATGCAACTCTTGGCCATATATATATATAATTTTACAGTGCTTGCTGGCCATCTTGCTCCTGAACCAAGGCATGTCGGTTCAAAATAGAGTCAGCACTCACTGCACAAATTCATCTCCAACTCCTTGCAAACCATCTCCAAAGAGTACTGACCCTGCAGGGTGTTTCTTATGCAGTTTTTATTTAAAGTTCGCTCATGTTACCGCTATAAAAAAAGAATGCTAAAGTAACATTATAATTAAGTAAATGTCAGTGACAATATTTACCTTTTGAACTTAAAACACAGAAATTCATCATTTACAGTTACTCCTCACACGTTCTGTGGCATTATTTATGACATTACTGATGACATCTAATGTAGGCAAAACCCTCACAGGCATCCAACCTCTTCAGCTGTGTACAGCAGGGGGTTGGCAACAGGGCCTGGCCTGGCCCTGTGACCAACCCTCCCGGAGGTAGACAACGTCCCTGCAAATAGCCAACCTGACACTGCGCATGGCCTTTTGTTGCGGACAGCGTGGGGCTTGCAGTCAGGCCCTGCTTCCAACTCCTGCAGGCAGCCAACCTCACACTGGGCATAGCATTTGGCCCTGTGCACTCGGGCGTTGATCACAGGGCTTGGCCTGCCGCCAGACCCTGTGGGCAAACCCCCAGTAGGCTGCCAGCCCCATGCCATGCACAGCCTTTGCCGTGCCCAGTGTAGGGTTGGCATTCGGGCTCCAAGGTTCCATCCCCTGGGGCCAAAACATATATTATTAAGTGTGTGAGGGGCGTGCAGCTCCCTCCCTGATCCTTAATTGGCTCTGGGGACCCCTTCCCACAGGGCCAAATACAATTAAAGAGGGGAGAAGGGCGCGCTGGACCCCTCCCTGATCCTTAATAGGCACCGGGGACCACATCCTGCTCCTGTTTGGTGGGAGTTTAAAAAATGCTCCCTCCAAGCAGTAGCAACTGAAGTTACCATGCCCGTGCTGGTGCGGGCAGGTAATCCAAACCACAGTATCCTGGGGGTGAGCCGGACCCAGGGAATGTGTTCCCCGGGGCAATTGATGACTCAGGGAGAGGAGCTGTGCAACCCCATCCCTTTTTAAAAGTTTATCGGCCAGAGGGACGGAGACCCTGGGGACTGTAATGGATCAGGGAGAGTGATTGCATGCCCCACGCCCCTTATGGAATGTCAACCCTGAAGTTGGCTCCCAGGGGCCTGTCATGGCTCGGGGGTGGGGGTGGGGAGGGGCACTTACAAAAAAAAAGAATACTTCCTGCAGGAGTCCTGGGGTATTGTGTCAAAAATTGCCATAATGTTTTTCAATTTTGGTCCCCTTATATTATTTTTCCCCTCACACTTTAGGACAGGGGACTAAGTCCTCAGAGTCCTGTAATGGCTGGCAGCAACCCTTTTCTGATGTTGCTGGCAGCCAATCAGATCGCTTACTGTCGTAGGAGCAAATTAACCCAAGGGAAATAAGGCTCTCGGAGTCACTCAGAAAGCTCTATATTTTAAATTGGCACTCCTAAAGGGTCTCGCAGACCCAACTGTCCAGATATGCACCCTTAATTTAAAAAAAACCAAAAAAAACCTTCTGAACTTATTTATACCAAATCACAAAAAGCAAGATTGAAGCTCTAGCTTACTGCCAAATGTGCTGTAATTCCGTTCACCACTTTTTGCTGCAGCTCTTCCTAAAGAAGTCTATGAAAAATGCCTTGGGGTTTGGCGTTTTGGGAACCCCTCCCTTTTTTCTCTGCCTCCTCTTGACAGATCACCCTGAAACTTTCCATGCACAAACTAGTCAAAATGTTGCACCTTTTTGGAAAGTTTTGTTGAGATTAGTAAAACGTAGACAGTTATTAGCAACACAAAACGCTTTTTCTTTGGAACAGCTGACCTAACTATAACTACCAGTGGAGACCGTCACTGGGTAATATATATGTAAATATGTATGTTTTTTACCTGACCTTCGATTAGATTCTAGCAAGAATTATTACAGTGCAAATCTTCTCCCACTCCAGAGTTTGTCAGAGAGAGTAATCAACTAAAAATCCTTCCCTACAAAGGTAATCTGTGAGATTTCCTGTAACCAAATACATGTCTGCAGGTGTAACATGGTACCATACCAATCCACCCTTAAAGGTGTATTGGATTTCACATACAATTTCATGAAAAATAAACAACCTCTATTGCTTTTGTGTAAAAACAAAAACAAATCAGAACTATGGCATCTGGAGTAATTTTTCCAAATGAACCAATCAGGCCTACAGCCTATATCATTGCTTGTCATCATAACCAACTCAGACTTACTGTATTGAACAAAGGCTTTCCCACGAGCCAACCGGTACACAGTAATAACATTACAAATGTGTACATAATTACAGTTGGCAATACCATATAAAATAGCTCCTAAGATGGCCTAATAAGGATTATCACATTGCCGATCTTCTATACCCGCTGTTCTCCAGTCGGTCACCAGCCCCAAAACCCTTGACTACTGTGGTAATCTGTTAGATTCCGTTTAACAAAATACCTGCGTACAGACTCGGGCCACAGTGTAATTTCAATCCAATTTTGAAAAAAGTTGCCTTTAACACATGATTTTCTCAGTAAATCAGGCCTACTGGCTATCTCATGCATTTTCAAGATAAAACCTACGAAATCTGACATAACTTTACCCAGTGAACCAGTACGGTCTATTATTTTTACCATTGGCTGGACGAGATTCAAGCAAAGGCCTACTGAAGATGATATATGCCAGCTACTACCATGCATGCTATCATAAAGTTACAAATATGTGCAAAATTACAGATGGCAAAACAATATAAATCTCCTCTCAGAACGGCCTCACAAGGAATATCACAATGAAAATCTTTTAACGCCCCCCAGGGTTAGACACAGGGGATGACTTACAATAAAACCTGTAAGATTTTGTGTCAGCAGCCTGTAACACAGTGTGGTACCTGCACCATTTAAGACATATTAGTTTTAACAAATGCTTTTCACAATAAATAAATCCAGCCTACTGCCTTTGCCATAATCTTTTATAATGAAGAGATAAGGCCAGTAGCTTTGGGTTATACTTGTAGCAGTTTACCAATCAAACCTGTAACCTTTAACAATGGCTTGTTACCATAACCAACTCAGGCTTACTGTATTGAGCGGAAGGAAGCGTGCAGCAAGGCAACTATTAGGCAAACAGTCACAAAATTAGACATGTAAGCAACAATGCAGTTGACAAAGTAAAGTACTAGGTCTCCTAAGAGGGCATAACAAGGATTATCACAGTGCAAATCTTCTATCCTCGGGGTTTGTCAGAGGGGTTAACTAGCACTAAACCTGTGCCTACTATGGTGAACGGTGAGAATCCATTTAATAAAATGCTTCTCTGCAGATTTTATTTGAGGAATAACGATCCACCTCTTAAATGCCTATTGACTTAACATATCCTTTTCACAATAAATAAGTCTGGCCCACTCATTTTAGCGTAACTTTTCTCAATAAACAACCATAACCAACATAGTTGTGTTGTATTGAGCATAGGCTTTTGCACTTGGCAACCAGAGAAGAAGAAACACCATAATTATCTAGGAGAAGTTGTTTAATATCATTGCAGTGGCACATCTGTGATCAAAACGACACAAACAATAACTTTGCTAGCTGAACAGCCTGGCTCAAGCGGTTTGGCAATAAAATCATTAGAGGTGATTAGAGGGGAAGTATTCTTTTTGTGCAAGCACATAGCCTTTGATAAATCAAAAGGTGTACTCCGGGGAACATCTGGGCGGAGCCACTGTCCCTTTCTGTAGGACTCCTGAAAGATCTTTTTTATATAACGTAAGGTTTGACGACAGCTGCTCTGTTAAGCCAGACTGTAAAACATAGGACAAACTATAGTGGTCAGTGCATGCCCACACCCATCCTGGCACTGACATCCATTTGATCACACCAGGGACCCTCACATTTATAAACATGTTCTTCTTGTCCTTGGAAGAAGTTCAGACATTTTTGCCCTTCATCCAAACCCAAACTCCATTTCTGACTTTTGGAGCTTTAATCACATGCTGCCTGCCCAGAGAAAGCACTGTTTGAAGTGTGTCATCGTCATGCACGAGGTCCTTGCTGATAACTGCAGACATTTACTTGCCAATATGTCCAACAATCCCTGTGCCCTTTGCCAGTTGCCTACATATGGCTGTCACCTGACCACAGCAACTTTAAGCGTGAGTTTTTTTCTTATTGTGGGTGATGCAGCAAAAGGCAGTATTTTAGTCTGCCGTCTCTGTTGTCTGGCAGTTGTTTTAGAAAGGATCTGTGGAGCCAGCTCTTGTTTTGGCTTCATCCATCAGCAAGGCTGAAGATTCAGTTTTGATTTTTGCCTTCAATCAGTCTCAGATTCTTCTGTGGCACCTAGTTGCCTACTGCCTTAATGCAGAAGCTGCATTCGAGTTTTCCTTACGTCCAGCCAGAGTCCTTAGAATCTGGAATCAGATGTGTGTATGTTTAGTTTGGTGCCGGTTGTGCCATGTAGGATTTCTGTGGCTGTCTCTGCCCTACCCAAGTCTGACGCTAATCAGTTTCCAGCCATGTCACCCATACTAGTTAGTCTCTCTCTTTAATATAAGTTTGATACTAAATCTCAGTTTTGTTCTTGCTTGTTCTCTTTTATGATGTCATGTCTGTAGTTCTATTTTCTGTTCTTTTGTAGCACTTCTACTTGTCAGAGTTGTTTTCTAGCACTTACCACTCCTCCGCCCCTGCTCTGCTTGTGAGGCCATTACTCATGGTTCACTCCATGTCTCCTATTCTACGTGGTCGTTTTGCATACTAGACGCACAAGCATTAATACTTCACTCTGTCCCGCACAGTGATGGAGGCCAGGGTTTAGAATATTGATTATGCATCAGCCCAAGTATCTTCTGCTCAGCCTTTTACTTACAAACCAATTTCGGCCTGATGTAAATATGGGCCCGACCACATCCATTTGTAGGATACTCATCTTAATTTAACATCACCCAGAATCTACTCTGGTCAGTACTAACAAAAGACAACTTTAAAATAGTAGACATACCCATTCATTTGTACTTCAAACAATGATTGGCTGAAACTGTTATGGTTTAAGGGATGATTTTATAGTTCCCATGTGGCTAATGTAACATAGTTAACACATTTCCAAAAGCAACTCACATCTGTTCTGTTCTGTTCTGTTCTTTCTGAGGCCTAGTCCTAAAGTACTGCTTCAATGACAATTCATTATTTTATTTGACAGTATCAGCAACAAATTATACACACTTTTAGACCGTGCAGTTTATAATAATACTGTCCTCAGTTGCACACAGTTCCAAATCTGATTTCGATATTATGGTTTGTCAAATCATAACATAGCAGATTACAAGATCAGACATAATGCTTTCTTAAAGGCAGAAAGGGTTGAACACATTTTAAAACCCGCAGAATTACATAATTGTTTTGCCGTTCTCTGAAGAAAAACAGAAGTAAATGTAGTGTTTTTCAGTAACTGTTAAGAATTTGTCATGGCAGTAATTTTAGAAAACAAAGCGGTAGTGGTTGCAATCAATTTTAAACCTCAAATCTTGGATTTTGGCTTCCCAAATGACTTCCATTATGTATGCAGGCCTCACACATAAAATGAAGAAGGGTATTAGTAGTCTAACTGAGCTGTTATAAGTCACATTCAAAACCTTGATAAAAAGTAGGCAAGACGTTTGATTAGTTAACGCTATGAGTATCTTATGTCTTGAAAGCAGTATTCTCTCTCAGGATAGGGGTCCTTGACACACCAACGTAATCCCGAGAATTTCAAGCTGTTTGGCTTGCAGTCGTGTACCGGTCCCAGGGAATAGCAATCACAGATCCAAGAACTTTCTGTGACCCAAAAGCTTTCTAATCACGGCATCAAGATGAAAACAGAAGTACAGACATATAGGGGGACGAGTGATGTTCTCGCAACTCAGATGGCAACTGCTGGTTATTCCCACTCAGCATTGTGCTTAAAATTCTCCTTTAAATCTGCAGCCTATAAGTCAGGAGCTGCCAAGTCTTCAGAGATAGAATTCTGCTGTTTCTTATTTCAGTCTATTCTAGAGTAGAGTATGAAAAGGTTCTGTTGTGGCCAGGAATGGTGTTATGGTATTCATAATTACTATGGTCCCTAATACATGAGATAATAAAATTAATAAGCAACACTGTAAATTTAATGAAAAATATATAAGAACATAGATATAGACTGGTGCCAGTGAAAAAAAACTTGCTTGGTGCTCTTTTTAGTGCGATACACACTAGTGAATAAAGTGATCAACATGTGTATCATGTAAACAAAAACACGTTGGATTCAAATACACCGATGTAGTTAGGGTCAGTGTTTTAAGTCAACAGCGTTTCAATCCCTTAACGCAATGTGGGATCATTAAAAGGACTCTGAGAATATAGAGCCCGGGGTAAGACCTAAAATTGGGAACACAATCAATAGTGAACAGAAAGGAATTTACATTGTATACAGTATTTACATAGGCTCAAAAAAAGAATTATGAAAAAAGAATTTGAAAAGAGAGAATGCTCAACACACAGATAATTAAACCCCGCTGGAAAAGCGCTCCTAGGGCACTAGAAAGCGGCAGGAGTAATGTGTGTATGGGTGAGAAGGACCAGTGAGTTAAGATCCATTTTGAAAGAAGTGAATGTGGAAAGTAAATGTATAAGGGGAATTTACTTGTACGTGATGGAGAGGTCCACGGTTAAAATTGGACTAGGCAGGTGGATACCTGTATGGACAAGAAGGGAGTTTTTTTTTAACTCAGTGCTCATTAAGTGATTAAAAGAGGAACTTCCCATCTTGTAATTATTTGGAGCATACCTGAAAAAAATAGAAATTTCACAGATAAGCCAGTAGTGGGGTCCTGTTGCTGGGGAGCTAGAGAATAGATGTCCTGGGAGAAGAGTGGTCCATGCTGTGTACACAGTAGAGCAAATGGGTAATATGACAGTGAGCCCGATGTGCTAGTGATAGTTCCTGGGTAAGAATCATATTACTGATGGGTTCTGGAGCCTCATAGCCAGCAGAGATTGTCTGCCAGAAGTCGTGGCAATCTTAGATCGAGCAGGGATGTGGCCATCTTGAAGGGGAGTCCGTAAGAGGAGAAAAGGACGTAGGTTCCATTGCCTAAGGAATAAGCCATGGAATCATAGGGAATACCATCAGTCCAAATGAATGCATTAAAGCACTATCAAGGGTCGCTTATAAAGTAAATATAAAACTGGAGTAATGAAAGGAATAGGTTAGCATTCCCAAAAGAGGAATGAACTCTGATAACGAACAGAATAAGGTACTTTAAACTAGTTCAAAAATATTTGGCACATACTCGACTAGTTTTTCACAATCGAGTTGTCCAGAGAATACTGAAAGCTTACAGAATGCGTCTCTTTAAGCTTTAAACAAATATTTGTTCAAAGGGTAGTCCAGTATATGCGATCAACTAACAGCAAGTGGCACTGCACACTGGTTCGAATTCATACAAGTACTTCCTCACAGTAGAGTTGGCCAGCCGTTGTGGTGATTTAGACTAGTTCTCATGGTGTCTAATCTCAAGATCTATTTAAGTTATTACCTGTTCAGAAGTTGCTCCATGTTTTCCTCCTCTTGCAGGTGAGAGATAACCGAGATGATCTGCCATTGGATATAAATAAAAAAAAGTGCTGGATGAAATGTTTGAATTAATCTCAGCCACCGCCTCGGGCTGCATCCCGATCAATCATTTTTCACCCAACTATGCCATCTATGTTTGTTCCCAGCCAAATGCTGATCAGTGTTGACCCTGCCCCTCAGGGAACAGTCCAGTCTGAACTGCCAGGCCAGTTACTAACAGAACCAGAATGCAAGCAACCCAGGACCGGTTTCACCCTTATTGGATGTCATCTTCGGTGTGGCTGACTTGAATAAAGTGTTCTACCAATGTGGCAGTGAAGAGTTTACACCTTAAACGGCTCCTATGTTGGCATTTCTGGATTTTTTTTCTTCTGAGTAGTCTGACCAATGTACAGAGAGAGAGAGAGAGTATGAAAAGAATAAAAGTGTCCTCACTTTACTCTATTTACGTATTTAATCAATATTAATTAACTCTGTAAACGCCTAACTCACAGAACTGATTGAACAATCAGCAGCCTTAGCTCAATTCCGAAATGAATGTAGGCTTCACATTGAATACTGAGACTGTTGCTGATGAATATAAGGCTCTTTCAATGCCCCGCCTCCTACACACCCCTTTTTAAAACAGGAAGTTGACTTTCTTAAAGTTACATTTACCAGGGCTGTCCTACTGTCTTCTGTTACCTGAATTGGTAAATACATTTTTTGAGATACTTTTATTTTTTGCATTACCTAATATTAAATTTCATTATCTAATTTTGAAATAAGTATAACTACCTACTCTTTATATTCTAAACACCCTTAGATTAGGTGATAGTAATATTTTGGGATCTAAATATTGCAGGGAGACCTTTAAAGTTTGTAATGGGAGCTCACAAATAATATATTGGGTTCTTCTATTATTCTCGAATTGTTTTGCAACTTATATTTCCATATTGATTTTCTGGTGACCTGGATTTATAAACTCTTTTGCCTCTCAGAGTACTTTAATTCTGGCCGTTCTTTGTCATTACGGATTAGCATACCTGCATTCCTACACATAGTGAGATAAGTATAGTAGATAGGCGCCCCTGTGACATTGCCTGCATTTGATTTTTATTGAGATCACTTGCACCTTTGAACAGTACTATTCAGTACGCAGAAAAGGGACTATACCTTTCTTTTAAGGTATATAGCTTTTCTCTTAGTCGAAAATGTGACATAAAATTAACATTCTGCAGATGCCTGTATTTCTTTGTCTTGCACGCCCAGCAAAAGTACCAGCTGCTCTACACGGACCAGACCTGTTACAGTAGCTAAGTACAAGTTCAGTCGCATGGTATTTCCCCAAAATGGAACCTGATCACAACAAAGCTGGCTGTGAGTCCAATTTTTTATTTTTTTTGTAAATACAAAATAGAGGCCTGACATGGGCATTTTGAGAACCAGTTCCAATTATGAATCTATTCTCCGCATAATTGCCTTCAATCTCTATCTACTTATCCTTCTATGTTGAATTTGACAGCATCTTAAACCAGAGTTCTTATACCATGCCATCCGCAAAGAAAGCACCAGCGAGGCACTACCACTAGGCAGCTTCCAGGAACTAGAAGTCCTTTCAGACATCTCTAGTCAGTCCATGCAATTTCATTTTTAAATAGCATGTTTTTGCATGGCGCGCGGCAAATAAATACACTTATCCTGTGGCTTTATTCTGAAGGACTTAACATCAGTAATTTATAACTAAGTGAGTACAGCAAGTACAGCTCCCCCTAGTGTTCTCCACAAGGAATAGACATTGTTCCAGTTTCCTAGCAGCCTGAACCAGTGGTATAGCATAGATGCCTGTGCAGGAAATGGCTGTGTGTTGTCATATTTCATTTTCTCTGGTCCCTGTTTATGTTCAGCACGTGGAACAGTTGCCGATATTTTAGGCAAACATTATTAGAGGTGCAGATGTTTTGGACATCTTTCCATCATACATCATGGAATACTAGGCTCATGGCGGCCCTGGGCAGGGAGCGTAGGTAGGGGGTCCGGAAGAGAGGGTCCGGGCGGGGCGAAGCGCGGAGGCCAGTGAAGAGGGGGGGGGGAGGGTTCAGGGTGTTTGGAAGTGGAACAGAGCCAGAGGCCGCAAAATCCCTGCCAGGGGCCGCCACGCAAATATGTAACCATCCTCAGAAGATTATTATATTAAGGATATATATTGGCGTGGTGGCCCCTGGGATTTGGTGGCCCTGTGCAGGTGCACAGCTTGCACCTGCCTAAGGCCGCCCCTGACTAAGTTTTGTAGTGCACTCCCATACGGACGAACCCTTGATCTGCAGAATTGTGCAACCCCCCCCCCCACCAATTTTTTAGGCATGCAGGTTAAGCCAAGGAACGCTTCAGAATTCGTGGGTGTAAAAACTACTCTTTTGTGCAGTTGCAGTTCCCCGTGCAATGGATCTGCCCTCTGTGTCTTGGCCCTGGTGGTCTTTCAGTAGCTGCCTAATTTGTCCTTCTGACGGCAGTCCTTGTTTGCTGCACGTTGGTACTTGAGATGTATTACCAATTGACTTAATGCAGTGCATTGCAGTGCCTACCATATTACATTAATTATTTAATCCAATACTGCTCCCCATTCCTAGCCCTCTAACATTTCCACATTCAAATTGTAACCATTCTTAAAGCTTCAGGAGCGAGAGGGGGCGAGGGGAGGGCTATTCTTCTGTTTTTGGAGAGGAAGCTACACACACCCACAGCTCCACTTCACAAAGTGATTGATCCATTGATATTTCTCTCTCTTTTTTGTACGGCTTTTTTTTCTGATGAAGTTCAAAGGAATCCATTTTAAAGGACTACGGTGGTAGGTGTGAGGTTTGAAGGCCAGCTGCTAAGCAGGAAAACTACTGAGTCGGTTGGGTGCAAATGAGGACACCATATGAGACGTCCTCAGAACTGTCTGTCCCTCTTCCATCTGTATTTCTTCTGAGAGAAGCACGCATTGAATGGTTCGCTCAATGAACAGGCTACAGGGTCGTGGTTTAAAGCACTTTAAGCCATCATATTTTCTTTAAAATCAGCTGTCTGAAGAAGTCATGCATGCAGCCAGGCTGCATTTTCTTTCATTTTAGCCACAGCCACATCTGGGTCATACAAGTGGTGTTTGGGGGTATATAGCCTGCAGGCGCTTAGGTGTTAAGTGTGTTTAATGGATAAAGTTAAATTGAATGAGTTTGAGGCGGGCATTCATTGAGATATGGCATACGTAAACTGTAGGGCCTGGGTCCACTCTGCATTAGTCAGTGATTCACCAAGCTGAGCATCCGATTTAGATCTCAGTGAGGTCAGTAGTTTGATTTTTGTGTCCCTTATGGACCTATAAGCTTTTGCCATGAAGTGTCTGCTGTTGCCTTGTGTCCACAGTGTGTCTGTGATTGCATCTGTCTGTGATCCTGTCCTGCCCTCGCCCCATAACAGTGTTATGGCTCTTGTCAAGGCAGCCTGAGTCAGAAACTGCCCTAAGGGAAGGTCATATGTTTATAGTATGGTGGGGTCGAAGGGCTGGAGGAGACCAGTGCCTTAAAGGTCGCCTGCTGTAGTGACCCCTGCAGGAGTCCAGAGAGTCTTGTTCACCCATTTTGCAAGCTGTGCAAAACTTGCAATACCCTTAATGTAGAGCAAGGGGTATTTTATTCTCTATAATGCATAGTCACACCATCACCCTACCTTCAAACTGCTTAAATGTTGCTGCCATGTCCTTTCATATAAAATATCTAGTGTAGTTGCTGACATGAAGTATAAAAGCAGAATGTAGTACAAATGTAAACACTTTAAAAAGCAGTTATTAATTGGTTGCAAAAAGATATTATAATCAGTTTAGTTTAAATCCGATTAAAGCAATGATGAGGCTCACAATGTGTAACAAATACAGAGATATTCTGTTTTTCCTGTAATAAGCCTTAATGTGCAAATAAATAAATGTGGTCCCTCAAAGAAGTCCTTTGGCCTCATTCCTCTATATGGTTATGGAACTCCTTGGTGACTTGCAATATCCTTATCATGTATGACAGGGAGTACTTTATCCCTTATATTACAGGTGACTAGAGACATCACAAGTCACCTCTAATAAGGAAATTAGAGACTTGCTTTGTTACAGGCTCACATGAATTACATATTGTGTCGACACACTTTACCTCAGTTTTGCAATCTGTGATAAACAGTTATTTATATACAAGCCCAGAACTTCTCTTCTTATCAACTTCAGAACGAGTAAGGGCTGCCTAGGCTGAGCTAACCAAGCTAGGGAATTAATAATTGACCATCAGTTTGCACACAGGTTCATGTAGCAGCAATATCAACACACTGTACTATCTTACTTGTCTACTCGACACACAAGGGTTGTTTGTTGCCAAGTGTCGAATAAATATACGCTAAACAACGATTTGAGTGGCGGTACTGTGATGATTGTGCCGGGGAACCTTTATTGGCTGTAATTACAGTTTTTTAGAAGGAATGTTGGAGGTTCGCTACCTTGACGCCCACTCCTCGTGCAAGTTGGGTGGGACATAAGCAACTGTTATTGGATGGACAATAATCTGTCCTATCTATCTATCTATCTATCTATCTATCTATCTATCTATCTATCTATCTATCTATCTATCTATCTATCTATCTAGTATTAGTATATAGTTGTTGCCTTTTGTAGTTGGACTGAAAGATAAACATTTGTACTTTGCATTTTGTTTGAGGTGGGGAAATGATTGTACTTTTCTGAAAACTTGAGCAGGGGGATGCTGAAAATTCACTGGAATTCTTGCCAGACTTCCAACTCTGAAATTTGGTAGGACTGTGTAGGGTTCACATGGCAAGCCTCAAGGATGTGTATGACCCTACCACATGCCATTCTCAATCAGTAGTTATCGTCTTCCAATTTTCATTGGAGTTCATTTAAAAGTTCATTAAAAAAAATCTTAGCAGCAATAGCCACAAGGATTTAGGTGATCAGAGCCAGCCCAGACAGACATTAAAGTATAGTGCTATGTTTTTATTTTCCACTTAAGTGCAGAGGCTTTTCCCCCAGTGATAACCCCTTTTTTGGGGCGGTTTGTGTTTAAGTCTTCATAATGTTTTTCCACAAAGGTATCCAAGCCAAGATTGCATCCTCTCTTCGCCACATGTTGGAGATTGTAAAAGTAACAATAGTTTGTGGATTCCCCTGGAAAGAACCGGGGAAATAGCCAAAATGTAGCTTTTAACATTTTTGTTAAATGTGCTGTGCAAAAAAGTATGCCTTTTTTCCTAACAATGGCATCAACAAAAGCTTGCTGTACTAAGGTCACCCTTTTCCCAGCTTTCAAGAATAGACAGAGATTTAAAAAACACATTCTGATGGATACTTATAAGTGCATATTCCTCACCTCTTGAACATTCCCCAGGTGCCAGACTGGATCTGGAAACTTTCATAGGAGTGCTCCTGCACACCGCTAGGTGGCATCATGGAGGTCCGTGTTGGTTTTGTTCCATCCCAGAAGTGACGGAGCGAAACTGCATATTAGCGTCTCCTCTGTGCACCCATGTCAATTCCTTTCTTTCAACTCCCTCAAATGTGGATCCCGAGCTCCGATCTCACTTTTTTCAGTCTTTGGTCGACTTCCAGAAAAACAAACTCAAGTGTGTAAGGGATCAATGTCTCCTCCTAAAACTACAGATATCAAACCAAGCAGTGACAGTAGAAAACAGATGTTGGTCACAAACGTGTACAAGAGGTGTCTTTGGTGTTTGGACTTAGGGAATGACTTCAAGTCATACAATGAGTGTGCCCTCATGCTTTCAAAATCTATCCGGGACCGCAAGGCTGTACGTCGCCGAACATAGGAAGAAGTCACGGGCCTTGTGTAAGTCCTGTTCTCTTTCCAAGCCGAGGGTATTTACCCGTTCCAGAGGCCGCTCCTGTGAGAAGTCTTCTTCACAGCCGAATCTCTCCAGTAAGTCAAAGTTCAAGCAGAAACATAAGAAAGCAAATCAGGACTCAACCCCATCCCGCTACTCTCTGTCAAAAGACAAGTATTGAAGGCGTTAAGGTGCCACTCTATCTCTGTCCCAGTGTTTGATTCAGAAATTATTCTGCGGTTTATTCTCATCTACCCCAATTTCCCTGGCTATCAGCTATGACACAACAGGTCAAGGCCTTTAACTAGGCCATGTTGCATTTGTTTGGCACTTTTTTGACTCCAACTGATGCGCCTTTGGGGACAAGAATCTTCAGCGGCTTTCAGTTGGATTACCGTTGGTGAATCCACCATCTATGCTGTCTGGATCCCTTGAACCCGTCACAGATTCCGCACCGACTCTGATGCAGAATTCCACCATAGCTCCAAGACCTGCGTTAGGCCCTCATTCATTGATGGCGGTGCCAATACTGCAAGAGGAGAAATGTGCTGACTGTGTAGTCTTACCCTTAATCTGCTTAGAATCAACCCCAAGCGAGGTCACACTCCGAATCCACTACAGTTCACCTAGGCACAATAGAACCTGAGTTTGATTCTGTGCTTCCACTACCACGAAGGCATCTTCTAAAGCTTTATTAGATTTTTTTGTTCCGTTTCTCACTAGAATTTCCTCCCACCCGAAGAGGACTATGACGGAGATGGTGATAATTCTCAGCCTCATTATGATGATGACCGTATCTACATAGATTTACAAGAGGCATGTGGGATTGGTACTTCCTTTGATACACAGCTGACATTGCTTCTTGGGCCCCCAATGGAAGAGAACGCTTCCTGTCATGTGATAATTCCACAAGTGGATGAGGTCCTGGACCTCCAACTACCTTCTGTTGAGGGCAATATGAATGACCTTACAGAAAGAAGGTTTGTACTCTGGGTCAGCCTTATCTGAGCTCTTGCTTCTGTTCAATGAAGCCCTTTCTGACACCTTGATGGGCACTTGGTCTAAGCCCTGTTCTTGCCTGGTGGTGAATAGGCAGGTAGCCTGATGCCACAGAGTAGTACCTGGTGACCCTGATTTAACTTACACAGCATCCTACTCCAGAGAGCCTGGTCATCAAGGCTTCCACCAGCAAGGGGACCCTGCACTTCCCGTCAGTCCTGGGGATGGAAGTCAAAATGGATTGAGGCGTTTACTGTAAGATCATCAAATTATATTTGTTTATTGGGCTTATATACACATGCCCTCTTGTACCTGGCCAGTGAAATCTTGCTGGAAGCTCTAAAAGACCTTAGTGCTTCCTTGGCTCAAACCATTCAAGATGGTCAAGATGCGCCCAAATACGGGATTTTGCTGGCCTTGATACTGCTGATTTTCTAGGGAGAGCTGTTGGCACCAGTGTGGTGCTCTGTCATCATGCGTGGATGATGCAAGGTTTCTCTGGAGGCATACAGGCCTCTGTTATGGATATGCCTTTCGATGGCTCTTGCCAATTCAGCGAGAAAGCTGATTTTGCCTTATACCATTTTAAGGGATATTAGGGCTACAGCACTTTCGGCTTCTTCCAAACAGGTCCTCGCCAGTTTAGGAAGTTTGTAGAGTACTCCAGAGGTTTGGTGTACAGGCACCGCCAGTCTCTCCAGCTATTACTCCAGTCACCCGAGTCCTTTTAAGGCTGGGTACATGGATTTGGCAGACAACACACAGGTGACGATGGGCATCACAGGCCTCCCCCCGGTCCTCCTCCCCTGTGGCAGCAGTCTCCAAGACATTTTAACTTACCATTAGCGATGCACACCCACCCAGTGGAGAATAGATCCATAATTTCTCCTGTGGTGGCAATCCATCACATCAGTCAGACTGGTCCTCCAATTGATAGCATGGCTATTCCCTATTGTTTATTTCCGGCCCACCACACCTTCCTCCGACATCAGAACGGCTATCAGAGGAGCACCTGTTCATTCTTGTGAAAGAGGTGTCAGCTTTACTGTCCAAAGGAGCCATCAAGAGGGTTCCAGACCGCAAATAGGGGTGGGTTGTTACTCCAACTTTCTTCGTACCAAAGAAGGATGGTGGGCTTTGGCTTATCTTAGATTTTCGCCTTCTGAATGACTAACTGCAGAAGGACAAATTCAAAATGCTGGCTCTGGTTCTGCCTGCCATGGATCTGGGTGACTAAGTGGTGGCCTTGGATCTGCCGGACACAAATTTTCATATACCTCTGCTGCAGTCCCACAAACATCATCTGCATTTCCACCTATCTTCGGAGTTTGGGATTACCAGATTTATGCTACATAGACAACTGGCTATTGACAGCAGACTTGCCACAGTCAGTCGGGGACCACCTCCAGATAACAGTGAAGTTCCTGACATTATTTAGGTTCTCAATTAACAATCTGACATATTTGCTCCTTTGCAGAGTCTTTATTTTATAGTAGATGTCTTGGGCACACTCAGTTCAAGGACTTCCTCTGTTGTAGTGAGGCCAGGGCTTTCAGACTATGATTGGAATGTTTCACCCTCGGTCCTGGATATTGCAGAGAGTGGCTCTGAGACTTTTTGGCCTATGAGCCTCGTGAATCCTGCTTATCGATAATTCGAGACGGCATATGTGGTCTCTGTATTGGAATCTGAAGACCCAGCGGGCCCACCACCAAGGAAACCTGCCCAATGCCCTCCAGGTTTCAAAGGAAACTGCATGCGATCTACAGTGGTGGCTGCTTGACCGCAATTTGACCAGAAGCAAGCCCCTCTCCGTTCCCAACCCAGAGCTGACGGTGGTGACTGATGCATTAACGCTGTGTTGGGGAGGCCATCTGGGGGATTTGGAGATCATTGTACTCTGATGTCTGGTGAAAACCCACCTCCATATCACTCTAATGCACTGGCTGGCCATTCATCTGCCATCATCAAGGGGGAGGTTGGTGCAAATCCTCACGGACAATACCACAGTGTATAGTACTGCAACAAGCAAAGTGGAATAGGGGCCTGAGACCATTGCAGAGAGTTTGTGCATCTCTGGAATTAGTTGGATCATCAGGACATTTCCCTGATCGTGAATCACTAGGTGAGATCCTTAAACACCACGGCAGAGGATTTCAGCTGGTGGCGCCTGGCAGACAGTGAATGCATCCCGAGGAGCCAGCGATACGCCCTCCTGATCAGAAGCTACGCGGGACACCAGCAAAGTTGGTCCGGAGCACTGTCTGGAACCCCCCCCTACTCCCCCCCCGGTGCTACACGTCTCCACAAGGAGGTATCCGGCACATGGGGAGAGAGGAAGCAATATTACATTGCCTGGCAAGGGGAGACTGGAACGGGCTTGGAATCCTTCAGGCAGCTGCGGAAGGTGTGGACTCAGCTGGCAGCTGAATAGGGACATCACTTGGTGTCTGAGAGGCCCCGTCACTGGATGGGCTCCCACAGAGGACTTCAACACCCAGAAAGCAGCTGCCTGGGAGGAGTACTGTGATGTGTCCAGCAGTCTGCAATGGCGGAGGAGGGGCAAGCAGTCACCTGACGGGAAGTGGTCACAGCAGTCTATTTTAACAGACCCCCCAAAGAAAAGGATAGCCAGAGAAACGGGCATTGATGAAGCTAAATTCAAAAGCAGAAACTTGTCTGTCCTGCGTTTCTTTGGACTCTGCACGTGGAGCAAGAGAGAAATCAATAAAGCCCTTTTCAATCTACCCCGGAGCTGTGTCGCTCTCTGTTCGTACCTGAAGAGAGCCTGGTTGTTGTGTTATGCCAGTCAGCAGGTACTGGACAGCGATACGCCCTCCCGGTCAGGAGCTACGCGGGACACCTGCAAAGTTAGTTCGGAGCACTGTCTGCACCGCGTCGCCCCCCCCGTGCTACGCGTCTCCACAAGGAGGTATCCGGCACATGGGGAGAGAGGAAACAATATTACATTGCCTGACAAGGGGAGACTGGAACGGGCTTGGAATCCTTCAGGCAGCTGCGGAAGGTGTGGACTCAGCTGACAGCTGAATTGGGACATCACTTGATGTCTGAGAGGCCCCGTCACTGGATGGGCTCCCACAGAGGACTTCAACATCCAGAAAGCAGCTGCCCGGGAGGAGTACTGTGATGTGTCCAGCAGTCTGCAATGACGGAGGAGGGGCAAGCAGTCACCTGACGGGAAGTGGTCACAGCAGTCGTCTATTTTAAAAGACCCCCAAAGAAAAGAATAGCCAGAGAAACGGGCACTAATGAAGCTAAATTCAAAAGCAGAAACACGTCTACCGAGCGTTTCTTTGGACTCTGAACGAGTACCGAGAGAGAAATCATTAAAGCCCTTTTCAATCTACCCCGGAGCTGTGTCGCACTCTGTTCGTACCTGAGCAGAGCCTGGTTGTTTTTTATATATATATATATATATATATTAACTCCAAACTGCCTGGCAGCCACCAGGCTTCGCTTTCCCCGAGCCTCTTTACGAGGGCGGTTCGTGTTAGGTAGCGAACCTAAATATAAATTCAAAGTCCCGACTTACTTTTCAGTCAGAAAGCACACGGACAGCTTCTTGCTGAAGTCGCGTTTTTTATTGCAGATTACACAGCAAATACAACTCTACGCGTTTCAGGAGTTCACCTCCCTTTCTCACGAGTCAGAGAAAGGGAGGTGAACTCCTGAAACGCGTAGAGTTGTATTTGCTGTGTAATCTGCAATAAAAAACGCGACTTCAGCAAGAAGCTGTCCGTGTGCTTTCTGACTGAAAAGTAAGTCGGGACTTTGAATTTATATATATATATATATATATCACCAAACGACCACTTCCCTACGAAAGCAATCCAGGGACACAGCGGGGAATTTTGACAAAAGCCTTCCTCAGATGCCGCTGTCAACTCGTTATCATCTTCCCCCACCTTTAAATCTCCCGTGGCACTCCCATTGGTGGGACGTCAGCTGACCCTGCTGCAATCAGGAAAATGTAGTTCAATGACCGACTACAGTTCCCAGCATGCACTGGATTTGGTGAGTACCGCAGCAGGATCTGATGATGCTTGTGTGAGCGCTGAGAGTGCCTTGTAAAGGGGGGGCCGTGTAGCAGCTGATGATCGCGAACTTGCTGTGTTCAGGTCCCCCTCAAGTTCCCAACGTCCAGCCTCAAATAGGGAACAAACCGGGCCGTAAAGAGAGCTGTAATCACACTCACTTCCCCGTGTAATCACAGTCTGCCAATGGCAGCAGCCGCTGGCGAGGTCCGTTTTCGAGGCGGTCACTGGAAATACCAATCCCTTGGTGCAGAACAGTTGTGTGCCAGCAAATTCTAGAACTACTTGTTGGACGGGTCCCTGTATCGCGCTACTGGTAAGCGCGAATTTACATCACCAAACGACCACTTCCCTACGAAAGCAATCCAGGGACACAGCGGGGAATTTTGAGGGAAGCCCTTTATTCACAGGTTGCAGCGTAGCATAATGCATTTCGGCAAAACCCTTCCTCAGATGCTGCTGTCAACTCGTTATCATCTTCACCCATCACTTGGTGTCTGGGAGGCCCCGTCACTGGATGGGCTCCCACAGAGGACTTCAACATCCAGAAAGCAGCTGCCTGGGAGGAGTACTGTGATGTGTCCAGCAGTCTGCAATGGCGGAGGAGGGGCAAGCAGTCACCTGATGGGAAGTGGTCACAGCAGTCGTTTATTTTAACAGACCCCCCCAAAGAAAAGAATAGCCAGAGAAACGGGCACTGATGAAGCTAAATTCAAAAGCAGAAACGCGTCTGCCGAGTGTTTCTTTGGACTCTGCACGTGGAGCGAGAGAGAAATCAATATAACCCTTTTCAATCTACCCCGGAGCTGTGTCGCACTCTGTTCGTACCTGAGCAGAGCCTGGTTGTTATATTTATATATATATATATATATATATATATATACACACACACACTTAAATATATATACACACATTTAAATATATATACACACATTTAAATATATATACACATATAAATAAATAATCAACTCACTTACCCCAGGTCGAGGAAAAATGGGCCGCACTCCAAAGGTGAGATTTTGAAAAGGGTATTTATTTTTAATACATCAAATTAAATTAAGGGTTTGACCACGTTCCTGGATCAACGCGTTTCGGTGTTTCGCCACACCTTGTTCACGCTCAGCCACAGGAGAAAGCACCGGCACAGAGCGCTGCAAACCCAAGAAAAGGAACCGAATGGAGGTGTGTGTATGTATATGTATATGTGTATATATATATATATATATATATATATATATATCGATACCTTCACTCCTCTCTGCAGTGCCCAGCCGGAACACCACCAAAGGATGAACAACAGACTCCAAATATCGTGGAAAATGCAGGTCTTTTATTAATCAAATAGTCAGACGCGTTTCGAATACCTTTGTATTCTTTCTCAATTTACAAACACGTAGTCCACTTTTAGTTTTTATACTGTTTTTTTTCAATATGTGATGCTTTCACCCCCTCCATGTGATATATAGAAATGAAGGAAATACTCGTCAGGTATGCATGCTGGGACTTGTAGTTTAAAAGACCTCATTCAATAGATTGTGTAAAATGTGCACAACATTACTGCATGAATGCAATATAATGAAAAATAGTGTAATGCACGTATAATACCAATTTCATCGACTTCATTAAAGTGCATGTTTTAGTTGATGTTTTGATTGCCGTTTTCACCATAGTATTCCAATGAATATAAATAAATAAATATATACATTGATAAAATACCTAGTACAAAAAAATATATTTAAATATATATCTATTATTTTGCAAAAACAAACACTTCATATGTATCGAATACAATATAAAAATAGTAATATGCTATTAAAAATATTGCCACTCTAAAATTCTATACATTTGTCACGGAATAAATTCCTGATTTCATTATTGGTGAAAATCAGCAACTCATGTCAATCTGGGAAATTTATGTGCAAAGATACGCAATGTGCAAAAATACAAACTAAGTGCAAATTTACATTGTTTTATAGCAGCATCCAAACATTTCCTTCGTAAAGTGCAATAAGTAATGTGATAATTTAAAAAAAAGTTCACACAATCTATACTACTTGCTAATAAGAATTGTAACTCATTCATGGATTTATTTTTTGAAAAATTATAAGTAAAAATTAGATTATACTTATAATGTGAAAGACTAAAAACAGTATTGAGACAAAAAAGGCAGGGGCCAAAATTACGTTTTCAAAGTTTCAGGAATATATAAGGTTGGAGACATACGGGGAAAGTTAATTGTTTGAGGACTGGATATCAGAGGAAATGGTGCACATCCTCTGTGTTGTTTGATCCATTTGGGTGCCTACTATCCAATTCCACAATATATTTAGATTCCAACTGACGCAGGCTCTTCTCCCGGTTCCCACCCCGCGGATTGTCATTTACTGCAGCAATGACAAAATATTTTAATTCCGCTAGTTTGTTTTGGTGGATAGCTTTGAAGTGTCTCGCGACCGGGTATGTACTGTCGTTATTAACAATAGCCCGCAAGTGTTGCAAGATCCTGACGTGCACCTGCTGCTTGGTACTTCCCACATACCTAAGCCCACAAGTGCACGTCAGGATGTAAACTGCATACTCGGTTTTACAGTCAAAGCATCCCTGAATTTTAACATCTTTCGGGCTAAATGGTGTTGTATATTTCTTAGTAGTTACTCCAAATTTACAAGCCCGTCATGACGAGCATTTGTAAAAACCCTGTTTTTCAGGTAGCCATGAAATCAGTTTCTTTTTGTAACTGAGGTCTGGAATGCTTTTAGCTATTTGGCTTCTCATAGAGACACCCCTTCGATATGTTATAGTGGGCTTATCGGGTATCTCTGGTGTCATAACTGCATCCGTCTGCACTATCGCCCAATTTCGATTAATTATGGACCGAATTTGGCGATGCTGGCTATTGTAAGTTAGAATTAACCTTGGGATGTTGGAAGTTTCCTCATTCTCCCGGGATTCATTTTCCTCCATATTGATGCCCAACAATGATTCCCTGGGTCTACTGTTGGCTTTCTCCAAAGCCCTTTGTAGACTGTGTGCCGTATAGCCTCTTCTACGGAATCTCTCAATAGCTTCTCGCATGCATGTGTTCTGTTGTTCCTCACTACTACATATGCGTTTAATTCGGAGAAGCTCTCCGTAGGGAATGCTTTCAATTAGATGTCTCGGATGAGCACACGAGGCATGCAACGTAGAGTTGCCGGCCGTTGGCTTTCTATGTAAAGTTGTTCTCAACCCACCATTCTCTACATATACTCTGGTGTCCAAGAAATCCACTTCAGTACAGCTTATATTTGAAGTGAAATTCAAATTAATCTGATTTGCATTGATGTCGCATATAAAATCATTGGCACTTTCATTGTTCCCCTTCCACAATACAAAGACATCATCTATGAAGCGTAACCACAATTTTATGTGGTCTCCATATTTTAAAGAAAGTTCTTGTCTTAGTGTCTGCTCCTCCCACCAGCCAACCACTAAACAGGCATAGCTGGGGGAGAAGCAAGACCCCATCGCCACACCTCTGCATTGTCTATACATCTTTTTTTCAAATACAAAGTAGTTGTTGTTTAAGCACCATTCAATACTTTTCATGATCATTTTGTTATGTTCATAGTTTTCAATAGGTCTGGTCGATAGGAAGTGTTTTACTGCATTTAATCCCACTTGGTGATCTATACAAGTATATAAGGATTCGATATCCATTGTTATCAGTTTCATGTCATCTTCCCATTCCACATTTATAATTTTAATTAAAAAATCACCTGTATCTTTTACATACGATGGTTATTCTTTCACCAGATCTTGTAAATAATAGTCAATGTATTGAGATAGGTGCTCACTGGCACTTTCAATTGCCGATATTATTGGGAGTCCTGGGACTGGTGTCCTCTCCTTGTGGGTTTTAGGGAGAAAGTATATGGATGGTATTATCGGCGATTCATTCCATAGAAAAGCATATTCATCCTTTGAAATCATGTTGTCCCTTTTGCATTGGAGTAGATGTTTCCTCAATGTCTCCAATGCTCTCATGTATTCCTTATTATTTGTTTCCACATAGCACATGGTGTCAGATAGCTGTCGATTAGCTTCCATCAGATAGTCCTTTTTTAGCCACAGGACTATGTTGCCGCCTTTATCTGACGCCTTCACGATTATTTCTACATTGTTTCCTAGTTTGGTCATTAATCGGTGGTATTGAATCTGGTTGGAACCCAATTTTTGGGGATGAAAATATATATATATATATATATATATATATATATATATATATATATATATATATATATATATATATATATATATATATATATATATATATATATATATATATATATATATATATATATATATATATATATATATATATATATATATATATATATATATTTTTTTTTTTTCTTTTCAAACTTAAATCCACAGTAAAGATAAATGAATGGAATGTCCAGGTCAGCTTCGTGCAGAATTACGAGCTTTTATTTCAGCTCCACTCGACGCGTTTCGAGAAAAACCTTCTCTTGGCCATGAGTGTGCTGGTGCTTTAAATATAGTCACATGTGTGTAAACATGATAGACAGACTCCCAGGTATGCTAGAATGAGCTACCTTGCACATTAAAGTTTACAAAATAAAGCATTTCAAAACAAATAAAGCACGATTGTGAGGCAGTGTTACACATTGCACATTATTACTGTAAATGTCAAAACAAACATTTAAAGAAAATAGACCAGCTGGAGAGTTGTTTGCCCTAGAGCCCGAAAGGCGGTGTACCTTGAGTCAGATTGCGCCCATGTGGGCTATTTTATACCCCGTGCTGATGCCAGATAGTAATAAGAAATCCCAATGGTCCAATCTCACCTATAGGACTAAGTTTGTGTCCACCAGTGAGGATTTTTTAATCAAAATTATATATACGGACATCACAACGACATCACAGCGACATAAAAAGTATGTGGGGATGACCACTCGTAAAATTAAGGTACGGATATCAGAACACAAGAGCTCGATACGTTGCTGTAGGCAAGCAACTAGACTGACCAACCACTTCATCCAAGCACGTCATCTGCCAACTGACTTACGCTGGACGGTGCTGGAACAGCCCTTAATTTCACCCCACATCCAAGATATCAGCAAATTTCTCTTTACACGGGAACAGAGATGGGTTCACAAATTGCAGACAGACAAAACGGGACTCAATGAAGACATCCCTTGGATGTCGCTGTGATGTCGTTGTGATGTCCGTTTCTAGTCCGTCTCCAGTCACATTGTAAATATGCCATCTTATAGACAATTATCTCATTTTTTGCCATCAAAGAGATAATGATCTTGCTCTTTGGACTTCCCCTAGGCTCTATTGAGTCCCTCAATTTGTTAGGCATGAATGCCCGGTTGTTACTGATATAGGACAGAGGCATGTGTTGTTATAGATGATGAAATGGCCTGATGAATGAGAGAGGGGAGAATGGATGTCGTCTCATCAGAAAAGAATCGTCCCGCTTAAATGGTGGACCATTCTAAACGTGTTTACTTGAAGAGAACACTATTTTCTTCTGCCATTTTCCACCAGGAACAAGAGAAGGAATGCCTGTCTTTTCGCAGTGCAATTGGTAATATGTACCATCGATTTGAAGATCTTCTCGAATTTCCTTCTGTAAATATTATTATTAATTGCCAACATTCACCCTTTATCACTCCTGTGCTGGCACACAAAACGGAAGGTGATGATCGGGTACCAAAACTATGTAACTACTAGCTGCCTCGGCATGGTGTAAGTTTGACCACACTACAATCCCCAGGGTACTCCATGATTGTACGGAAGATCACGTGCGGGATGACGCACGTAGAATCGGCATGGTGTAGTCTGTTCATACTACAATTCCCAGACATACACCGGGCTTGTACGTAAGATCACGTGCAAAATGACGCACGCGCAATTGGCAATTAATGGCAGCTTCCTGTCCAGTCAGGTACCTCCCACAGACAGCCTAGACGGATGTCCGGGGTACCGACGGACAGGTAAGCGTTGCCGCTGTGCTTTTGTACGTAATGGAGAGATTGCAATTTGAAGAGTATTCATACTGTGTCCATTAGTCGAGACGGGCCAGCAAGATTCTTGCTCAATAAATAGTAGTTCCGGTGCGCAATACCGAAATGGCTTCGCTAGAGGTCTAACTTCACGTGAGAGAGGTGTAATGTGTGGGCGGATTGACGCCAACTCCTCGCTGGAAGTTCAACTTACCATTTTACTTACCGGAGACGCACGTAGTTTGGGGGCTGACTGACTCCCATACTGTGGTTTCTTACTGCCAAGCCGGGTCATCTGGCATTTACACTGTGTGTAATCTGTGGGCGGACGGACGCCAACTCCTCGCTGGAAGTTGCCTTACCTGCGAGGCACGTAGTTTGTGGGCTGATTGACGCCCATACTGGAGCTTCTCACTGCCATGCCGAGTCATCTGGCATTTAAACTGAGTATTCAACAACGAACCAGTACAAAAGATTGCTCGTAGCTTAACCTAATCGTATTGGTGTGGCACTCGAGCAGTCTTTGAACTGAAATGTACTGATGAAACATTTTGAGAACACTAAATCCTTCTAGTTATCATAAAGCTTTTTTTAGAATAAACCTGGCAACGTTTAGTCCTTCCTCTATTTTACTTCCCTATTTTTTCTTTCATTAGAGCGGTGCCCCATTTATACCTGAGCTGTAGCCAGGTGAGGTGGAGAGTACATTCCCTAACAATTAAGTGAGTGGTGACTACAAATTATTTGCTCGCGCCATAGCAAAAAATATGGCATATATGGAGTTACTTTGTGAGAATTTTCTGACCAAGAAACAGTTGGCATAAGTTAAAAGATACATATGTGATAGATGTATGTGTATTATCTAAATAATTCTTGTGTGTTCTCTCTTGTATATTCGTCCATCGACATTGGGTGATATTGAATCATCACAACAGGCGAATTTCAGGTGATATTGTTTATCATATTATTTTTATCACATTCACCTTGAACAGTAGCAACAATCACGGTCCTGATGAAGCATTAGGAGACCTACGGGCTCCACGCTAGATGCAGAAACATGTCGACCACAAACCAACTCTAGTAGTTATTTGTTAACACTACTATGTACTGTCTTTTAATCTCCGGGAGTGGGTGGGAACTAATAAATTTGTCTTTCCATTCCTATTACCCGATTTTAACATTTTCACATAGTTTTTTTCACATATTGCACTGTTATTCAGTTTACCCCCTGATGCCATTTTTGTACCGGTTTGATACACCAGATAGGATTGGGCTACGACCTGCCTAGTCCACTGTGGGTAAAACCACGTCCCTTCATGGTGAAGGATCCCAAATGATGGAGGGCGGTACAGGTTGGTAAACTGATGGGAATATTATTTCACCAGGTTGTACCTTCAGTGGATCCGGCGGCGGTATCTCGAGCACACACATTCTATGTTTTAGATAGTTTATGTTTGACCTGTTGCTATCCTTATTGTTGGTATTCATAGTGTTAAGGGACGATAGCAGCATTAGGTCGGTAAAAATTCCCTCGGACCCCCTCTTTCTTGATTTTAACTTTTTTTAAAAAATACAGTGGAGACATATATTATATTCTAACAAATGTATTCCTGTTTAAAACAAATTACGACATTTCTTATAAGCAAAGGCTTGATTAATTATACCAGTATGATATGTCTGGCAAACCTAATATCAAACAACTGATCTATTATCAACCAGAGTTGTTGTTATAACGGTAAAATGCCTTAAACTTAATCATATTTGTCGCCAAATTTGTGTCATGGAAGAAAATTTAATAGAAAATATATGAATAATGTACGCCACAGATATCGCTTTTTATTTCAGGATGAATCCTGAAAATAATTCTGCTGTTCTTTATGAGTTTATATTGCAAAGTTTCCTGTTTGATATTTACTTGGAAAAATTCCTAAGGTGCATAAGTGCTTAGCAGCAAAAAGGCAAAAGTGCAAAAAAGAGTACTCCAGTGCAACTATGGGAAATATATCCAAAGTTCATAGTATGGTCTGTGCAAATCTTACATGAATTAATAACAGTAAAAACGTGTGTGTGTGTGTGTGTCAGGTACATTACATAACAACTAACATAATCCAAAGACTGTAGGACAATTACCTTGTATTTTTAAATATTGATTTCTGTATCATTTAACAGGACAAACTTAGTTCCAAAGTAATTGTTACTTTGCTTGCAGAACCACTATTTTATATACTGTCAAAATTAAATACAGCCTTTCCTACAGGCAGCACTTCCACTCAGAATGAAACGTGTACAGCAAAAATAGTCAGACGTAGCAAAAATAGGCATTACAAATGATTGCAATATAATCCTTTAACGTGGTCTTGCAAGCACTTACTCATGAATTAGTGATTTATGTGTGCCTCTTTTGCTAAAATTCACATCCCTATGATTTTAAATACACAGTGTGGTCAACTGGAGAAGGTCAGACTGTGAGCTGTATGGTTTATCCTTAGTTCCAGATAGTAACCCAGGCACTGCACCCTAAGTATAACCTGAGTGTGCTCACATTAACATTTTGGGAAATCAAATGAATTTTCAAAAGTTGATTTATCAGAGTAGTTCTCACTGAACTTTCTCTGATTCCAAAGTAAGTAAAAGTGCAATGGTAGAGTTTGAGCAGTGATATAGCCTGAACTGTGCTATAATCAGAACTCTGGCATAATGAAAGTGCTGGCAAGCTCAGAGCCGTGCTCTAATCAAAACGGTGGCCGAGAGAGCCCATTCATAAACAGATCCTTGCATTGCAGAGTCTAGAAATATTGAAAGATTTGAAACACATATAGCCCTGATACTTACAGAGTCCAGTTTACCCTTGCAAGTGGTATAATTAGAGCCTCAATGAAATCCAAACCCTGACATAATAGGATATTTGGCATAATAAGAGAAGCTGCACTCAGAGCTCTGATATAGTGAGAACACTGAATAATTCGTTATCTCTCTGCATGGCACCAGAATGGGCAAATAGATTTTGATTTTTTTTTTTTTTACAAGTAAGATTTTTAATCCACATCCTCCCTCAGAATAATATATATTTGATCAAATTGCACACCCCTGTGATGGTGTCAAGCCATTGAAAAAGGATTTTGGCCTGATTGGTTCAGTCTGAAAAGTTGTTGGACACCATATGGCTGTTCTGTTTATTATGAAAAGTTATGACAAAGGCATTAGACCCGACTTCTTTATTAAGAAAAACGTATGTCAATGCTCACAGGTGGATTTTTATTACACTGTATTAAAGCCTGTAGACTTGTATTTTTTTTTTTTACATGGAAGCGCACAGATTAGGGGCAGTCGGGAAAGTTGGCAAGACCTGTGCAGAGATCGCTGATAGAATGACAGCAGTCGAGGACAGAACGGAACAGTTGGAGAAAGATGTTACTTCTCTTCAAACCAAAACTGAGGAACATGAAGCCGCGGTCAAGGACATCATGTGGAAGTTAGAAGAGCAGGAAAATCGTCAGCGATGAAACAATCTTCGCTTCCTAGGAATACCCGAGGGCATCGAGAAAGAGGATCCAAGGAAATTCATGATCACTTTCCTGCAAAAAGCTTTTCCTGAATTGCAAACCTGGGATCTGGGCAGGGAAATTCAAAGAGCCCATCGGTTTCCTCTGATGATTAAAAATCGCAACGCAGCTACTCAACAACATCCTAGAGCAATGCTAGTATTTTTGGGGAATTTCTTGCTTCGACAAGCTTTCTATGACCTCGCTAGACCTACCAGTAAAAGAACCTTGGATGGTATATCAGTCTTCACCAGGCCAGACTTTGCACATGCTACAGTGGAGCAAAGATGGCGCTTGCGGCAACTCTTTGATCCTTTCCAGAAGCTGGGCGCAGCAGTTTTTCTTCAAAACCCTGCAAGATTGAAAATTGTGTACAAAGGGCATACTCGTAGCTTTGTGTCTGAGATACAGGCTAAAACCTACTTAGATGAAATCTCTGGACAAAAATAATGGCTACTCAAATGCTTAGAGATTCACTTATAGACCTCTTTCCTTCTTTCCTTTCTTTCTTTTCTCCCTCTCGCTTTCCCTTTTCTCTCCTATGACTATTACTTTGTCAATTCATGTCTAACAGGATATTTGAATGGTTCGGGGGGGGGGGGGGGGGGCCCAGGTGGGCTCACCGGGTCCTGCACGCCGGATCTCACACCCCTGGCTTGACCGGAGCCAGGTAACCTTCATAGGTGGCGGGAGGTGATGGGGGAAGGGTGGGGGGGGGGGGACCAGGGCCAGGTCAGGCATATCTCTTCTGCTCTTAATAAAAAGGAAACTTCTAGCCATTCTACGGCCTTCTCTTCGAAAAGATACATAGAGACACATAGAATGATAAAATGGGGGTGTTAAAAATGTAGTCACTAAATATATGTAGATTAAACAATGTGATAAAAAGGCAACTGGTAACAGTCGGTTTACAGTCTATAGGTGCTAATATAGTCTGCCTTCAAGAGACCCATATTGAGGGCTCTCAGTCGCATATGCTAAAATCATTGGGCCACAATGTGATAGGTGCCACCACACAGGGTGCTCGGGTAAGAGGGGTAGCAATTCTGGCTAAAGGTGCAGGTGTAGGGAATAAATTTACTAGAACTAAGCTGGACAAATATGGGAGATGGGTGATCACAGAATATAAACCTGGAAAATCCCAGCCAATAGCCATCTGCTCTATTTATGGGAATAATACTGATGACCCCTCAGCTATCGAATGAACTTACTCACTGGCCTCTACCACTAATAATTTGTGGGGACTTCAACATAAATCTCTCTCATGATTGGTCAACTGGGGATGACTGGCAGTACCGTGGTCTTAAACCAAAAGTATTCAGGGCCTTAAGCAGCTATGTCTTACACATGGACTTGTGGATGGATGGCAATCATCCAACCCCAACCCCAATGATCCAGGATACACATTCTTTTCAAACCCACACCATACACACGCAAGGCTAGATTACTTTTTAATCTCAAATTCATTAGGATCCACATCAGTTTTAAAAAAATTACCCCGGGTACTCTCGGACCATAATCCTCTGTTATACACATTAGATTTAGCCTTAGCACACCAGGGACAAAGAATATGGACTTTCAAGAGATCCTTGCTACTTGAGACTGAATATTGTAAACACATGAGAAGCTGGATTGCCAATTTTCCGGAAGATAACAATGGGAGCACAACAGTAGACTATGTGTGGGATGCCTTGAAAGCAGGAATTAGGGGAGAAACAATCCAATATTCTTTAAGATCTAATAAGAAAGCGAGAGAGTCATTAAATGCACTACAAGAAACTCTAAGGGGGGCTGAGGAAAACCTGATAAATGTAACAACAGTTTCTTCTACTAGAGAAGAAATAACTAATGCTCAATACCAGGTGGCAATTGCCAAAGCGGCAATAACAAATATTTATACCACCAAAGCGTTTCAAAAAGCTACTGCCCACCGTGAAAAGGTATATGAAATTAATGAGCTAGTCGGCCATCAGCTGGCTATTCGGATGAGACAACAGACATCTCAGAATGACATAAGGGAGATACAGGACCCAGTAGAGGGCAGGATATCCGACCCTGAAAAGATCAGAGAGGCATTTTGGCGCTTTTATAGCGTTCTATATAAAGAAGAAGGTGAAGTAGAACCAGGAAAGATTAATGAATATTTGGAAATGGATACTTTTAACAAACTTAATTCAGCTGATCAAGGAAACCTGGAGGTAGCCCCTAACATAGACGAAGTCATAAAAACTGTGAAGGATCTCCCCCGGGGGAAAGCAGCTGGGCTAGACGCTATTCCTTTGGAATTTTATACAGTATTCCTGGATCAACTTAAAAATATATTATTAGATCTATGTATACACATATTTAGAGGAGGGCAGCCCCCCATCTCATGGTCCAGGGCGAAAATTGTCATCTTCCCTAAAAAACAAAAACCCACGGATCTGATGGGGTCATATCGCCCTATCACCTTAATAAATGTTGACTCAAAAATTTACTCTAAATTATTAGCTAACAGCATCTCACCTATTATCCATAAAATCATATATGAATCCCAGCACGGCTTTGTTCCCGGGAGGGAAACCACAAATCACACTCGGCGAGTAATCAGCCTGTTCGACAACACTGAGGTGGCAGGAGACCCAATGGCGCTAGTACTTCTCGACGCCGAGAAGGCATTTGATAGGGTCTCCTGGCCTTTCTTGTAGCAGGCAATGTCCCGGGTGGGATTTAAACAGGGGTTCATTGCGGCTGTCCAGTAACTATATATTAACCCCGTGCCTCGGTCATGGTTAACGGTAACCTCTCCAAAGAGCTGATAATCACAAGAGGCACTAGGCAGGGATGCCCCTGTACCCCGTTGCTGTTCGCAATCTACATAGATCCCTTTATCCGACGATTGGAAAGCAACGGGGACATAGCTCCCATTTCAACAAATGTATATCTAACAAAAACACTTGCCTATGCCGATGACATTGCCATAGTGACCGCTAATCCAAACTCGGCCATGTCCATTATTGAAACAGAGGAAAAAACTTTTGGGAAAGTCGCAGGATACGCATTGAACCAAGGGAAGATACAAATTATATTAAACAGCAAGTGCGATCTGAGAGACCCTCGGGTAACAGATAAAGCTACTTATCTAGGGGTAACTATCACATCCAAATTAAAAAATCTAGTGGACCTAAACCTGAAGCCCTTAGTAGATACAATGCAAAAAGACCTCCGCCGTATCAATAACTTACACCTATCGTTGATCGGTCGGGTAAATGCGCTAAAAATGGTTTATTTCCCAAAAATCCTGTACATGTTCAGAGCTATAAATCTGGAAATCTCAGACCAATGGCTTAAAACAATGGAGCGCATCTTCTCAAGCTTTCTCTGGTCCTACACCCAGCCCCGCCGCGCTTATAAATCTTTGACGCTCCCAAAAGAAAAAGGAGGACTTGCCCTCCCGAACTTAAAGGTATATTACTGGGCAACAGTCTTGTTATACAGTCAGAAGCTCCTTCATCATGATGGGATAGAAACATCAATGGGCAACAGTTGCCCGTCTATTTACCAGCTAATCTTGGGCCACAAAAGTACGGGTTATTTATGGAGACATCTTTTCGACAGCTACCATGAAAAGTCAGGTTAAAAACACTCTTGGGATCCTTCAAAGTATGGAAAGCTGTGAGAAAACTACTTGGTATAGGACGTATATCTTTCTATTCCCCTCTTCAAAATAACCCCGTTCTACCTGAAATATTTAGTGGGGTATGCATGAACAGATGGAAGGCTGCGGGAATCACCCACATAAGATGTATGTTCTCCTTGGAAGGGTTATACTCTTTTGAGGATTTACGAGAAAAGTATCACTTGGAATGGAGAGACTTTTTCAAGTACCTCCAAATTCAAGACTTTATACTACAACATAACAGGGAAAACACATTATCTTGTGAGATTGACATTGCGAATATATTAAGTAACCCCCGGAAAAAAAATCAGGATTGGGGGGATGTATGCTCTCTTATTGTCTCACTTTCCAGATGATATACAGAACATTACGCAAAAGTGGCAGAATAACCTTAATATTACATCAGAAGAATTTAAACTTGCATATTGCCTTTCACTGTCCGTTCTAATGTCAACAAAATTACAGACACAATTTTACAAGATATGTTTTTTCATGTACTATACTCCGGACAAAATAGCCAAATGGGGGAGTGGGAGAGGCACATGCTGTTTTAGATGTAATTTACCAAGTGCTGACTGTATACATATATTTTCTGCTTGTGCAGCCTGCCGGAGTTTCTCTTGCAACGGCTGCAGGTCGTCCAGAACTCGGCAGCACGGGCCATTTTTGGCCTCCATGGGCGAGCCAGTACCTCTGGCCTCCTGCAGTCACTTCATTGGCTACCTATCCGGAAGCGGATAGCTTTTAAAGCCTTGACATTGGCTCATAAGGCTTTGTATGCTTCTGGAGTGAAATATCTTCAAAAGAGGCTAGCTTTCTACCATCCTGCCAGATCCCTGAGATCCGAGTCTTTGTTCCTTGCCGTGGTTCCTCGGGTAAGAAGGGCACGCATTGGGGGCCGGTCTTTCAGGCTGTTGGCGCCACAGCTATGGAACACTCTGCCCGTGTCACTGCGTAGCACTTCCAACCTGTTAGCTTTTAGGAAGGGCCTTAAAACTTGGCTCTTTGCTCTCTAGATTTGCTTTCTTTCTTGATTTTGGTCTCCTTTTCATTTGCCCTGTTGTGTTCTCTGTCACAGGTTAAAAATAAAAGCGCCGGGACACTCCTCGGAGTAGCCGAGCGCTATAAAAGATACAGATAACATAACATAACATGTTTAACCTCTTTGAAATCAAGTATTGAATGCTTTTTATCACTGGTTTTAAATGCAGTAATTACCCTCCCCGATGAAACAGTCATGTTGGGTGTAACGAATCTCACTAATCCGATAATCAGGCGCAAATGAATTTTTATAGCAATGGCTGTACTTAGGATCTGCATAGCCTCTGCCTGGCTTGACCCCATTGCCCCATCATTTCAACAATGGTTTTCAAGGCTGCTAGCCATATTTAACTTAGAGATGGCTATTTACAAGACAAAAGGCAGGAAACGACGGATAAAGGGGCTCAAAATCTGGCTCCCTCTAAGGGAATGGTCTCAACGCCAAAATAGCACTTAGTAACATTGCAGCTTATATATCAGAAAATATTGCTGTATATTTAGAATTGAATTAAATGTTTAAGTCATTATGTATACCTTAATTGAAGAGTATAATTTCTTAATGCCTTTTCCATTTCTCTGTTTCTGTTATTTTTCCTTTTTTCTTTCTTTTACAAAAGTATTTTTTCCTTCTCTTTTTACCTTCTAATTTTATATTTATCTTGCCTGTCCTGGAGGGGGGAGGGGGGAGGTAAACTGTATGTTTGCTGTAAAACCAAATAAAGATATTTTGGAAAAAAAGGAAGCGCACAGATTAGAAAATGAGTAGACAACATCCTGAATAAAATTAAATCACAGAACTGCTTAATTTGTTTTGTGGTTTGCCACTTAGCAAACCACTTAACCTCTAACAACTCCAGAAAACTAGAAGGACATCTAGCCTTGAAGAACACTCACTCACATGGGCCCTTATTTCCTGTGCACAAACCTCTCTACAAAAGATGTTGTGATAAGCAGTTTTTAATGCTCATTCTTTTCCTTCTCCAACATTCCCATTCCTCTGTGGACTTAATCACTTTGATTCACTTATCTCTGTGGGATTCCTTCCCATCTCCGATTAATTTTTTATTTGCAGACATATAGTCTGTCATATCCCATTACAGGACGGGTGCCATGCTACACCGCAGTGGATTGCTTGTTCGAAAGAGTGTTAAGCCTCCCTCCTTATTCGCACCCTCCAAGCTGCTCTTTTCCTTTCTATTCTTACTGCAACATGGACTTCATCTTCTTTTGCCTCCCGACCTTCATGCGGGTTTCTTACTCCTGTCAATCTCTGGCCTCACTACCTTTTAAGGTCCATGCCTACCAGACAGCGCAGATGACTGGTTTGCCAGTGACATCTTGGGGACATTCTAAAAGCTTCCCTGGGATTGCATTCCTCCCGTTGCTTACTATTGGATTGCTTTATATTTGCTGACTTCCTTCTTTTTAGGCTTCCAGTTTTGAGTTCTTACCTTCCGTAGAGGATCACCTACTTACTGTATTCTTTCATCAGTGCTCGCTTTCTGTAAATAAGTCTTTAAGTCTTGTTTTTATCTTGTCTCATTTGCTGTGCATTTAAAGACAGAGTTCAAAGGGCATGCTCTATCTTCCAAGGGTACTTAATGCTTACTTTGTTTCCCCTTAAACTTCAATGTGAGAGGATTTATGTGATCATCTTATTGTGACAGGAAGGGCTTTTCTCTCTCACACAACAAAATGTGAATTTCTTTAAATTAATTGTGCAGATATTTCACAATATATCAGGATTAGGAAAGCACAAATGAAACACTTTTTTGGTACACTTTTCCACTAAACTGTATGACTCTACAAATGTAATGGTCATTTCAATTGAAAATGTGCTGTCTGTAATGGCATTGTGCTACCACACCATGCATACTCCACCCTACACCGCTCCACTCTACTCCCCTCTATGCCCCTCTTTTCAACGCCACACCAATTCTACACCACTACACAACACACCACTCTGCGACTCTCCACTCCACTCTACACCATGCCACTCCACTCTACATCTGTCTACTACACTGTATGCCATGTTACTTTACTCCACTGTACTCAACTCCCTCTACATCACTCCACCTTTCTCCATTCTACACCACTTCACTCTGTGACACTTCACTCTGACGCTCTACTCCACTCTACCCAGTCCACTCTACGCCACTCCACGATACTCTGCCACTCCCCTCTATGACACTACACTCTTCTTCACTCTACAGCACTCTACTCCGCTCTAAGCCACTCCACTACACCCCTTCACTCTACGCCCTTCGACTCCACTCCCTCCAGGCCACACTATGCCACTCAGCTCTGACACTCAACTTTATGGCACATCAAGGTACGCTGTCACTCCATGTCACTCAATTCTATTCCATTCAACTGTACTCCTCTCTAGTTTATTCTACTCCACAACCCTCTATGCCAGTCCACAACACCATGCCAGTCCACACCACTCTGTCATTCCACACCACTCTTTGCCACTCCACGCTACTCCACAACACCCTACATCACTCAATAACACTCTGCTCTGACGGACACTCCACTCTGACACTCCACTCTACGCCACTAACCTTTAACCATGCTGAACGAAAGCCACTCCTCTTTGCAACATGGTTAGCCTCATTTGTAAAGCCAATAGCTCTTGCACAGGCGAGACCTATTGACTGTGCCAATGTTTGTGACTACTGCTTTTCCCTTCCCTGTAGCTTGAGCGCATATTGTTTTTGCAGCTCAGACATGCCCAGTGCTGGCACACCCCCTGCACGCGTCAGATCGTCTGGCTGCAGACAACAAGGCATGGTCTGCTCTTCTAATTTACTGATTCACGCTTGACAGCATTAATGGCTTGCGCTCTGCCTCACACGGCGAAGAGCCATGCCAGACGCTGCTGGCTGGGCTGTGAGCCTCATTTATAGAGAGGCACATGGCGGCTGAAGTGACTGGCATGAATCCTGACCGACAGATTAAGAGGCCTGTGCGCCTGCTTCCTTGCTCCAATCCCTCGTGGATGTCAGGGCGTCTGAATGCTGGGGCTGGTAGATGGAGGTGCATGGCAAATTGGGCAAGTTACTGGTTCTCAGTGTATTAGTCTATTTGGAGGTCATTTCATGCTGGTGTGACTAATTTATCTGGTTTGGATTTATGCCGTAAATATTTACCAATTTGAAAAAGCATTTCAATCCAGTCTGCTCAGCTAGTGAAGCTGCAAAGACTTCTGAAATGTCTGGTGCTGTGGTATTGCCGCAGATACCTTTTTGGTTTAAAATCTCATCTAAGAGTAGACCTGAAGTAGCATTGGCCAGTATGTACTTTTAGTCTATTATAGTAGTATTAAAGAATTAAAAAGTAGCATGCATAACTTAACCAAAATCAAAGGAGTGTTGGAAGCCTTTCAGCCCAACAACCCATCAGAATTTGTAACATCAAACTATTCCCCTAAATTACATCACAGGAAGAGGCATCAGGTGGAAAATAAATTAAATTTCTTGCTCAAGCACATATACATAAAAAATGAATACATCTTTTCTACAAATCCCACTGACATTGGCCATACAAGTAGTGCCACGTTTACTGTGCCCCGCAAAAGTGGGAAGGTGTTTAAGCAACCCAAATTCAATGTCGTAAACAAGTTGGCAAACAGTAGTTTAGTATGCTAAAAATGCTAATAAAGTTGGAATTTGCCTCATAATAGCAGAACCTTAGTGCTGCATAATGTGAAGCACAAATCACGCCAATTGACTGCACCCTATCAGTTAGACAATCTCAAAATGTAAATCACAGTGCCTTTACTACAGGTCAGTATCTCCTAGTCACATCGTATTTTTCCTCTCCTCCTTTTGTTTCGCACCCCAACTGTGATCCTGCCCCAATCTTTTTGTATCTTCATCTCGGTTCGCCATGTCTCAAAATGTGCATACCTTTCTCCTCTTAGTCCCTTCCCCCACCCCGACCATCAGGCTTAAATAAGGCTTCTCCAACAAGTAGTTTGTGAGCTAATGGTAGCTCTTCTGCCTGTTAAGTAGCTCTCCTGTGTGCAAGCCCGCCTACTAAATTGGAATCTTTTGCATGGTTGAATTAATATCTGTGAACCAAAATTGAAACATTTGTATGCGAGACAAAAATGAGTGTATTTCCAGAACACATAACCTGATTGAAGAAAATGGTTGAAATTCAAAAAATATATTTACTGCTGACTTTTGAGTGGGCTCGTAGTAAAGAAGAGGTTGGATACCCCTGACTTTTGATCAGGTCAGCAGCATTC
Source organism: Lissotriton helveticus (assembly GCF_964261635.1). NCBI lineage: Eukaryota > Metazoa > Chordata > Amphibia > Caudata > Salamandridae > Lissotriton > Lissotriton helveticus. The sequence goes on from NC_136067.1 coordinate 1,370,629,282, forward strand.
CCCCTCCCCCCCACCCCTGATTCATCTTCGGTGCAGGTGTGTGGATGCACAATCCCATGTCTGATTAGCAAGGAGGCAATATGGGTGGGTGGAGATCAGCTAGGTATGCTGTGTGGAGCAAAACATTTTTGGGGGAAACCTTTAGGCTGCGCTGTGTACATAACCAGTGCTTGGTAACATGCACAAATACTGAACTACTGAAATAAGCAGGATTGGAGGGATAACAGCTTTCAACCTCCTTTGGCAGCCTTCACTTTTTTCACAGGAGGAACAGACAATGTTTACTCAAATTCAGTACACACAGGAATAATAGTCTTGGCACTCAGCCTTTCCAGGCCCTCGATGTCTAGAGGAATGTGACTCATGGTCAGCAGATCCATCTAGTGCCTGGTGAGTCAACACCGCGGCAGAGGCTCATTGTTCTATTTCACTGCGCAGAAGATCTCCTTTCTGAAAGCAACAGCTTGGCTCTGTGACTTAGTGGAGTAAGTGGAGCAACCACGCGCTGCTCTCACAGTATCTCCATCATTCTCTAACAGAGGGCCGTCGAACGTGGAGGTACTGGACCAACATTGGCTTGGCACAGGGCAAACAAAAAGAACAGTCCACTGTTCCAGCCATGGTTTGTGTGATTCGTGGTAACACCAGCTAGCACTGAAGGTGACCACACTCTCTCAGAAGGATTCTCCTCCTCCTCTGGGGTTCCCTTGCTGCCTCTTCCCTCCCGCTGCATCTGCCGCCACCACTTTCTGCCTCACCCTGACTATCCCTCTATTCCAGCACTGTTTGTCTGGCAGCCTGCTGCAGTTAATGGTTGTATGATGACTACTTCTATAAATCTAGGCGATCGAGCACTCCAGCGCAAATCATCATAGTCAAAGGTAGGTTTGCGCTTATGTGTAAATCACTCTGATACCCTCACAGATATTTTGAGCCATGTAAAAGGTGTAACAACAAATACAAAATATAGTCGACCCTTGAAGGCAAGTATTTGAATTGGCGGCTAGCTTTCCATCATGGACTTTTTTAAGCAGTATATTTTCTAAGTTGTTTCGCACCTCCCGCCCTGGGTGGGTGATGTTATAATGCAGCATTATGCGTCCTCAGAAGGAGAACAAATTACTTGAGTGCTTCGCTGTTCAGCATGGCCGGCTTGTTGTTTGCTGCACTGAACTGCAGTTTTAAAGCAATTTGTCATTGTCAGGAAGGATAACTCTCTTCTGTTAGCGTTCTTTAAAAAAAAATGCAGCCCATTTCCATGGAGGATGTCTATTTAAATCACCAGCAGCACAATATCCGAATTGTTCGACTCTATTCTGCAGACAGCGATTGTTCAATAGTCTGTCTGTCATCGGTTTGAGATTGTGACAACACCTACTAAGTTCTAGAAGCTCCACTTGGACATGTAGGTGAATGAATGTGTCCTTGTGTAACGCAACTGGTGCTCGTGTAAAGTGCTCGGATACCTTCGGGTCAAGTCTGCGCTATATAAAACTCTGGAAATAAGAAGACATTTTAAAAAAGTAGGCACGACTGTGCAGCAGACTTGCTGTGTATAAATGCAACTTTTTAAAGAACTGCTTGTGTGGGGAGAACTTGTACAACTTGAACATAACATGTAAATGCCTCCTTCACTGAGGGGCAAAAATGGCGTGAAAGTATAAATTATTTCCCATTACTGTTATGACATGAGAACAGACAACACAAAATGTATTTCTTTTGTGGCAATAGGCTTATGCTGTGCTAGTCTGCATCCCACCCATACATCTTGATGGTTTTTATCAATGAATTGTTGAGCTATTGCAGTCATTTAACATATGGAGGCGTATACTGGTAAGTCTGGGAGTCTCTGTTTTTGTACCTTTCCCTAAAATGGATTCCATTGGTAAGATTTGCTGGCCTATGCCCTTGTCTGATTTCATATATGCAGGAATTTACCCGCATACTCAACACTGCTTCTTTTTGCACCATGATGCAAGCACAAGTTATTGCACCATGATGATTCCGTTAGACAAATTCACCCAGGTTTCATTGTACAGAACATTCTTATAATCGCTTGATCTGTAGTAACGCAGAAGATATCAGATTTTGCTATAACTGTTTAGGGCCTAGACACGTAATATTGCTACAATTAGTGACTAATCAAATGTCTTACTTCACAATGAGTTTGTGAAGTTGCATTTTATTGTAATTTTGCAGTTTTTCAGGGTGATAAAATGTATCTCCTCCTACTCTTTATATTCTAGAGTTCATTTTGTGATGACTTTGTGGCCACATCACACAAATAACCAGTCCTACAATTCACATGTCTTTGATTCTTAACCATAAGTTAGCTTTCAATTAGGCAAGTCCCTCATGGCAGTGTGTAGGCAGGCCTTTGTAAAAGGGCTGGGTTTGTTTGCTTAATTTGGACCTGCTGGACAGACACTTCTTCCACTTGGAATAATGAAGCTTGCAGTCTACAGATGGAGCCTATCAAGGGAATGGACATATTTCCTTTACTTACTGGTCTGCAGTAAAAGCACACTTTGGATGGCAATCCTGGATCTTTGCCTCTTGAATCTTTTTATTAATCTGGATAAGTTCATAATGTTGTCCCTCAGCTAGATTCTGTTGACCCTCTGCGTCGGAGTTGGCTGGTGTCCCTGGGTCTCTAGGGCACCTACCTTTATCTACAGACCCTACCCGCTTTCAGGCACAAACTGAGGTTCACAATGGTGTCCCAAATCTTTGTCAGGGTTCTGCTGTCTGGGCCGACAGTACTGCACATTCTTACCAAGGGGCCGGCCTTAGTGGCAGCTTCACTGGGGCGATCAGAAGTCAATGCGTTCCCATACTCAGCGTTCATGTTTTGTCAGATAACACCTTCCCCGTCCTTTACATCAATAGGTAAACTTTGTGGGGTTATGGACCCTGTGTTGAGAGGTGACTGGCATTGTACCTAGCAATGATCATTTTACCAGTGGAAGCACACTTAACTGGCACCATCACTGTGAGGGAGAATACTCCGAGTCACTTTTCTTTAGAGGACTAGGAGCAAGAACTTAATGTGCAAGTGACAGAAATAATCCTTTCAGATTGGGTTGCCCATGGATGGATCTCCTTGCCCATGCTCAGACAAGGTAGTGTGTTTGGTTGTGTGTCATACACTTCCGTCTGAATGGTTCCTTGGTTATGTTTTCAGGATCATTTGGTGGTGGGGTCTGCTTTATGCATTTCTTGCTACTGCTTCAATTCAGATTCCTTCTGAAGATGTGAGAGGATTGAGCACTGGTGATCCAGACTGAGGAATGAGGATTCGGGTACCCTGATCTATTAGAAGTCTTCACTCTGATCCCTCTTGCTCTCACACACAGGGTGGAATTGCTCCCCTAGGAGGATGACGCAAAAGATCTCTGTTATTAAGTTAGAAAAAGAGAACAAGCCTGACGGCCATGTGGATTCTAAAGAGCGAGGAAGTAAATTATTAGATCCTAGAAGCTCCAAATAATGAAGGTAATATGAGCCTTCATTTTTTTACTCAGATGGCTCACAGGTCACAGCGATGCAGAGAAGTGAATACATACCTGTGTGTCTCAAGTTTGAAGCACGGGTGAAGATTTTTCACCCTGCACTTCTCAGTGCAACGATGACAAACCAGTACCTTTTTTTGAATGCCCTAGACGCTTGTAGTCCTTTGAATGCCCTGCATCAGGGTCAAACAACACATCATAGGACATTTTGTATGCCTTTGAAGCTGTAAGGAGGCATTTAGCCATAGGATTTGTGTCATTCACCCTGTGTCCCGAGAGATGGGGAAACTCAGAGGTCTACTCCCGTTTTGTTTAGGATTCTGTGCGGTTTGAATTCGGGAGGATAACTGTTGAGTAATGTCAGTCTATGTTTAAACTGCACCCAGCCCAGTGGTTCAATATTTTATTTATTTTGTCTTCCTGGCCAGCTGCCTACTTTCTTTCTTCCTCCTTCAGTTCCCTCTCTTGCATTTGTCCTTCTTGTCCCTATTTTTCATTTTACAATAGCAACACGGTGGGTCTTTATCTGTATTAATCTGCAATCTCAATACATCAGTAAGTCCACCTGAATGCAGTGGCAACACCGATTAAACGCAGACAATATCACCAAACCCAGACAGTCTGGTGCCTGCTATTTCTATTCTTTTTTCACAGAAGCAAGTGGGTTTTTGTGGCGTGCAAGATAAAAGCAAAATAAACATGAAGATTACCACCATTGGTGGTGCATTTTGCTCACAATTTTTCTCTAAATAGTTTCGGTTTTTGTTGCTAATCTCTAGCTCTTTCTGTTCTTAATAAACAAGCAGGGCCATTCTGTAGAACTGGGCAGTTACTACATAATAAGAGAAGCATTGGCGCTGGCGGAGCCAATATGCGTGGCATTGACTACCAGCCTGTGGCTTTGTCAGTGCTTTTTTTGTCATGATTTTTTTCCCAATACTTTCTTAGACAAACTGCTAGTAATTACAAAAAAATGGCTCAAAGCAAAAAAAATGTTGGTATCAAAAAAGCATACATTGCCATAGTAGTGCCATTCTCTTAAGGAAACTACTTTGTATGTCGATGTCGTGCTAGCCCTTATGAAAGACCAGAATGCCATCACTCCAAGAGTAAAGTTATCCATTGGCTGAAGTGGACAGACCCATCCCATGCTGTACGCTGTAGTGTGTAAGGAGCAACAATATCTCAATCGGATTTACTTTTAGTAACAGAAACGTTTGTATGTACAGGCATTACAAAAGATCTGAACAAAGAAGAGAGACTCAGATTTTTAGTTGATTTGGAAGTGCATATAGCATCATATATTTAAAGACATATTTACGCAAAAACAGTCAAAAAGCAGTTTATGGTATTAGCACTAGAGGCATATAATGCATTTGGCAACCCAAGGGGGCTTTGTGCGCTACGTGATAGTGAGACAAACAGTGACAACGCAAGTGACATGTGGGTGAAAAACAGCGAAGGACGCAAAATAATGAAAAAGAAAAATACAATATATACAGAGTTGTTGGTTCTTCCTTAGTGAATGGGTATTTACAATTAGTTTGCGAACCAGAGGAAGTACTGCGCCATGAGTTGCGCTGTATTGTGGGTCAATACAGCCCGACTCACGTCTAAGCATACTCTGCCAACTTATGGCGAACAAAGCGCTACAAAAGAGGGTGGTTATTTATAAGTTGGCAGGGTATGCTCAGACGTGAATAAGTTGGCAGGGTATGCTCAGACGTGAGTCCCTTGTTCACTTTGCCACTGGATTCAAGCAAGCCTGGCTGAAGACGTCTGAAATGCCAGAAGCCGGTCCTAGGAAGCTTGTTTCCGGTCCAGGGAAGGCATGGCTTGGCAGTTCGGGCTGGCTGTTCCCATGAGGCACAGGGTCAGACTGATTTGTATATTTGTATATGGCCATGTCTGAACTGGGGTGGCAGAGTGGGCTAAAGAACGGTGATGGATTAAACCCAGATCTGTTGACTGGGTGTGAGTGTTTGATTGGTTCAGATGTTCCGTCCATCACCACCCCCTTTTGTACCGTATTCTTTGACTAAGAGCACATCCACTCACAAAATAGTTCCCTTCAGTGCCAGGGTCTGCTATGACAGTGCGTGCTTTTTAAGACCATAAAATATTTAGCTTTTATCTGTGGTATTATTTTTCTTTTTTTAAGATTGGTAAGGGCCTAGCAGCGTTTCCAGCAATAAAGGCTTGCAAAAATGATGTGGCAAAACAGAACAAGCATTGACAAAGCTCGAAGGAAGACCTATTAGCTTTGCCAAACGAAATTTGCTAGTTGCAGCCCCCTGGCATATTTAACCTTTTTTTTTTTAAAGAAAATCAGAACTTTCTACTCGATTTGAATGTTTTCCTGGCTGAGTTTATCCAAAAGGTAATCGAGCGGTTTGCTAGACGCCCTTTGACATACTTTATAGGTACTTTAAATATGCTATTGTCTACAGAAATGATAAATGATCTTGGTTCTGCCATAACAAAAGTGCTGCTTAGAAGCACAGGTAGATGGTTTTGCTATGCCTCTCTTCAAAGAGCGTCTTTGGTCGCTTCTTTCCTCGTGGCTTGATGGATGGCTGAGAGCATCACTCTTCAGTGCTCGTTTGATAAACAATTTGTTGCTTCCTGAGTTGTGACTAAGCCCCAGATGGAATTTATCAAGCGAAGAATATTAAGGGTATCTTTCAAAGTGTCAAATTGTTTTCTTTTCTTAGCGGCGGCAATCTGTTTATCTTTTGAATATTAATGCCGCCCCTCACCCCCATATCCACTTCTTCCTTCCCACGCACGTGCTCTCGTGTATAGATTTTACATTCAGGGACCCCACACCCCCGAGTACTGCATTTTCCAAGCACCTGGTGACTTTAATATCTCTCGAAAACCGTCATGGAGGGGGTATTAGTCTACACATAAACCTGGTGGATCATCTTCAACACCTAAAAAGGGGAGGGACACACATACAAACCCCATGTTTGCTTAAAATGTTTGTTTCAGATCAGAAGTTGCTTGTGTATATATCCGTATCAATGCGTACAATTCGATATAAACACACAAAGTAGGGGAGTGAGAAATTGTCAACATTTGCATAATAATCACAGTTCGACACAATAGCATAATTTCGGGAATTTCGCGTAAAAAGAGTAAAACTAAATGAAATGGGACTATTTATGCCAGGGTAATGAAAATTTCACAAGGGTTTAAAACAAAGTCAGATTTAAACAACATTGCTTTGTAGTAAACGGTAGAAGACAAATTAATTGTGTATGCCATGGCAAGGCGTCTCTTTGTCTGGCTTCCTGGCACATAGAACAGCTGTGGTTGTGTGGCCTGGGGGTCAAAGAGGACAAATAGAGCTGGAGCACACGCTCCATGTGGCCCCACCTAGAGACTCCAGTGACCTCAGGCTCAATAAATCTTGCATCCATGTCGGTGACGGTAGACCTCCAGTATTCAAGTGTGATCTTCCTGTTGCTTCTATACTAACAGTTTGCATGCTAGCACAGTTCCACCTCATGTGCAAACAAAGTGTCCGCACTACACGCCTAAGATGTCAGACCATTAGGGGAATGATAAGGGTAGATTCTGCTTAGTTTCTATGTGATTTGGTAGATTCTATTTGGAAAATAAAATGTAACTAACTGAAACGTAGCATTACTAGATACTCTTAACCTGCTCACATCATCAGTTCCACTACTGTTGTGTTAGTGGCTCAGGGCAGTCAGAGGTCCACGTGTCTCTAGTTGTCATTGCCCCATCCTCTTTATCTAGCAGCGTAAGCGCCCAATACAAACTGGCCACTAACCGCCCATGTTGTGCCAGGCTAAATAGTATTTCCATGGTCTGCATTGTTTTCGGGGCTTCTGGAATCAATTTCCATACTTCCCTGGCCATGTGCTCTTCCCTTGCATATAGCAGAAACTGTCCATTCCCAATCCCATACTACACCAGAGCACCCATGAAGGGTTGAAACCTACCATTCGGGTATAGATCCCCAACTGTTGAACACCCTTGTCTCCATATCACCACGCAGTTTAGTCCAACTAAGCTGCCAATAGGCCACAGATGCAGTTTGCTTGCAAAGCAGGGCTTCCTCAATACAATCTTGACTACTCTTTACCATATTTGTCCCACTTGTCAGATGTCATACGCTGCATTCGCTGGGATGTACTTTCAAATCATTAATAGATTTGTAATCAAATCTCTACTATATGGCCCCTTCAAATAACATTTCTCTCAATTTCCCTGTCCGCATGCCATTTAAATGTGCTGCAGTTGAGATGCCATGTAAAACAGTTCTATGGGCCAGATTTAGTACACATTTAAATTGGTCCAAGCGCTCCGATCTGGCATTTGCGAACATCAAAATGCTTTTCCCTGTGTACTAATCGCATTTTAGGAGTTGGAAAGGTTTTTCCAACTCCTAAAATGGGATTTTGAATGGATCCTAGTTAACTATCTGGAATGGACATGTTTATTTATTTTATTTATTTATTTTATTTGCTGAGTTTTATATAGCGCTGGCTAGACCCGGCGGTATCAGAGCGCTTTACATGAGGAATTAGCGAGTTACAAAATGAACACCAGATTACAGGAGCCTGGTTTCACATAGGAAAAATAAAACAGAGTTACATAGTAACAAGAGGTACTATAGCAGAGAATGCCATATAAATACGACATATGGGGAATAGAAGGAAGAGGGGGAAAGGTAAAAAGGGTGGGAAGAAGAAAGGGCTAGGTAACAACCAGCAACGGGGATAGAGCTTCATGGGAACCAAAAGTCAGTGTGAGATACAAACCGGCTAGAAATTTGGCAATCATAACATACGGTGTTGCGTTGACTGAGCAAGATGAGAGGGGAGTATGATGTAGGCGCCGCCTCCAAACACTGAATTGGTATCTTAGGTGTCAATGTTTTGTGACTGAAAAATTGACTAACACCTCAAATGTGGTGGTATCCCATTCACAAAAGGGAAGATGTCCGTAGACCTCTCCTCCTTTGTGAATTGAAAAAAAAGGTTTAGAATACGTAGCATTCCAGGAGACCACTGCCAACTTTCAAACAAATGAAAAAAAATCTTTGTAAATGCAGCCCATTCCCGTTACGGAAAAACGGGGCTGGCCACTATCCCTCTGATGCCATCCATTTGTAGTAAGTCGCAGTTTGCGACCTACCTCATTGATGTTGATGAGGTAAGTTGGATTGTGACCCACAGTGATTCAGAATTTTGTGATCTGACCTTTTAATACATTTGTCAGTTTGCAAAATTATTTTCTAGACACAGAAAGCTAGTGAGCAATTTGCAGTCAATCTTTGTGAATGGAGATTCTGTACTGCAGGTCCAATTTCCAGAAGACCCAAACTTCCACATTCCCCAGGCAGTTTCAAAGTTCTCAATTCCACCCTGCTGCGCCTTCTAGCTTAAAGCAGTGTGACCGGTAGCTGGTCCAAGTTAGAAAATGGATGTTTTGAAATATGGAATATAGACCCCACAGGGTATATAGGCAGTGCAGTAAAATATAATTTTACCAAGGAAATCCCTGCCCATCACAGTGTGAGCCTGAATACAGCTGATTACTTCTGCAAGCTCAGCACTCAAAGAGACTAGTGCACTTCATCTTCATGAGCCACCTAAATGCACAAATATTGAAAATAAGTTCCTAACTTGGGCACACATCCGGATAGTCCTGTCTATGGAACCCTCTTCGGCTTCCTAGCGGGATCCGTTTTGATTTTGCTCTGTTCGTTCATAGGCCAGATGCATCACCACCCCATGGCAATTAATTCAAAAGAAAGTAGGGTTGAATGCACAGGGTGCTCGAGACGAGAGCATCATCCATGTGCAAGGAAACCGGTCTCACTTTTTTGTACCCAATTCTCATATAACTTCCCGCACCTTGCTAGCCCAAGTTCTTCACCAATGCAGCAAATAGAATAGGCGAGAACAGGCTTCCCTGTATTGTCCCTCTCTCTTTAGTTCGCATCTCTGATATTTCATATCCTTTTATAACTCTTGCAGTGGGCGTTGTGTCCAGCAGATTGACCCATTGTTATAACTTTTCACTGTAGGAGAGTAGGGTCTGCTATCCTATGGTCACCCCAAATTTTTGCTTTTTGCTTCACTGGTTTATGACTTAATGTGGCTGTGGGCCTGCTAATCAGACCCACAGCCTGCTGTTCTCTCTCTAAATTGTTACCCATGTACTTTAGGTGCATAACGACATTGAAACTGGTTCTTGTTATTGGCCCCTGTAATAGTGTACCCAGGTACCCAGGGCATAGGTGCTTCCAAGGCCTACCAGGGGCTGCAGCATGTATTATGCCACCCCTGGCCTGGCCTCCATATTTTGACACAACTGGCTGATCACTCAGCTGGGGTAAGTCGGTGTAACCACCCCTTACTTAGGTGTAGTATGCCTATACCTAACCTAAAATGGACACATATGTTCCTATCAGTCACTCCTATGGAAGGCCTCATCAATCCTGGAGGCAGAGTGCTTGGAAATATGTGAGATTGTGCTCTGGCATGAGCTGAGCCTGTCTGCAGCTTTCGGAACCATGTCCTTTAGCTGTTTCATGATACTGCCATACCATATACTCTTAAGTGCATTATGAACCTCGCGGTTAAATGCTATCTTGGGTTTGGCTTTATCAAAACATGTCGAGTAAGGTGTCATACGAATTGGAATACTACCCCCTCGCCAGTTCTGGCGACGGGGGTAGCATTCCACCCTTCTAGAGGGACACGACATGTACCTAGCCTGAACCCCGGTTAAAGTTAAACAGAGCCTCAGCATCACAAAATGGATGCTGCCACCACAGACACAAGTCTGACCTCCTGCTGCTGGGAGTCCTTCCAGCGAGGGCAGCTTGGACAAAGGGTTTCCTGCCTGGGGAGGTGCTAGCACCACCCCAGACAGGATTTTGTGTATTGGGTAGGACAGGGCTGAATAGAATCAGACATGCCTGGGGCACACAAGTTGTCCCTGTGCATAGGCCAGTTCAAACCGGTGCTGGGGCTTTCCAGCCCCAGTCCTGGCGCGAAACTGGACAAAGGAAAGGGGGTGTAACCACCCCCCTTCCTGGTTCCACCCAGAGGAGGGACCTAGTAGGTGATCCGGCCCCCCAGATTCGAATAAGAGTGGGAGCTGTGTCCTGAGACTTGAGATCATCCTGAATCAACTTGAAAAACAGAAGAAGACTGGACTTCGACATTCTGCTGCACAGAAGACGGAAGAGAATCTCCCTTGTGGCCAAGGAGTGACCACCCTGTGAACACAGGCACCAACCAGCAACTCGACGTCTGCTTTGCCGCCGCCTCCCGCCGGAGACCGAGCCCAGAGCCTGACAAGACCCAGACTCCCAGACATCTCACAGCCCGATCCACAGTCCCTGCAAAGAAGGGACCCGTGGAGGCATCGAGAGACGTGGGACCGGACCTCTTGGAATACCCCCGAGAAGCTGACTGCGCAGCACCCGAGGCCCCCTCGACGCTGTGCTTTGGGGTTTGAGAAGCCCCAACCTCGAGCAGCCCTAGCACCGAAGATCAGCCCCCCAGCATCTCCACGATCTGCGTGGGGCCCTTTTGCACTGTGCCACTCGACGCGCCATCCCGTCCACTTGCCACGTGGATAGCGGCCATCTTGGCGACGAAACCTTCAACTTACACTGCGGGTCTGGTTGCTCCAGACATGCCCTCGCTCCTGTAAAAGGGAGCACCTGCTCTGACCTTGCTGGTCCGAGTAACAAGCCTTTTTCGATTCCTGCGTGGCTTGCATTAGCCAAGGCCTGTTTGCTCCAATCAAGTTGCCGACACCGCCAACAGCGAGAAGCCTGCGTGGGACAGCTCGTGATCGACTCCTGGACGTCCTCGACCCCTCGTGTCCACGTGGCTGCAGAGAGAAGCTACACCTCGACGCCTGTTTGCACCCGACATCGCCTGGTTCCAATCTGGTTCCACGGTAGTCACTGGCTAGTGACTTTGAACATTGTCCCCTCTGCTTTCAGGTCTTCACCTCTTCAGATCCACCCTTGGATCCACCGGAACTCTTCACATCGAGCCGCCTGCAGCATCTTCAGCTCCAAGCACCATCGACCTGCGTGACGAAACCCAACACTACTTCGACCCTGTGCACCCGCTTCCTGTGGGTGAGGTAACTCAGCAACGCCGGTGTTCCCACACTGGTATACACCTCTAGTGTCTGTGTCTAAAGTTTCATCCTTCTAGGTCACTCGGAAGGTTCCTTAATAACTAACTTTGTAACTTTTACGCACCATTGACATTGCATTGGTAAAGCGTGCACTTTCCGCACTGCACCCGAGTCCCGCGGGCCTTTCCCGACTTCTTCACTGCTAGTCCCGAACAGCTCCAGCGATTCCCCCGGCCCTAGGCCTCTTCACTTTCCCCATAGTGGTTCTTATACCACTATTTTAGTATATGGTTTAGGTGGCCCCTAGGGCTCATCCATAATTGTGCAACTTTTGTGTATTTAAACTGGGTTTTGTTTTAACGCATTTGCTTCTGTGCTCATAAAGAGTATCCGGGTTATTTGTAGAAATAAATCTATATATATTTTCAATATATATCTGTGTGGTGTCCTTTCATTTGGTATTCAAGGGATTGTGTATGGTAAAACAGCTTGCTTCACATGCCTTTACAGAGTTTAGCCTAAGACTGCTTAGTCCATGCTACCCCTAGGATAGCTTGTCTATAAGGTTGACTTTACAACCTGCACCATAAGGGTTGCTTGGCATGGTACAAGGTGATCACTAGAACTAGTGAGCATCATATACCAGGCCAACTTCTCACATTAGTGGCAGCGGTGGGATTTGAGCTTGCTGTTGTTTTACCATTACAATCTTTGAAAGTATCATTTGAAAGATCATACAGGTACCTGATAGGTACACTAAAACAAGACTAGATATACTTAAGTTCTACTGAACTTAGTTGTTGTAGAGGATAGGGAGTAGCACACCCTGACTACAACTACTAGATAGGTTTTGTAGGAAAACACAAGTGTAGGTAGATTGCAACACATCCACCACACTAGAGCAATGTCTGGAGCAGAGGGATCCACTGGACCCATCTCTGTTGAGAGTGACCCTCCAAGGGCACCATCCAAATTTGCTATCTTTCCATTTAAGGAACTGAGGCAACTGTGTTCCATGAGAGGAATCAAAACAGGTCCTACTCCTACAGTAGGACACCTCAGAGAGCTGTTAGACCAGTCTGAAGCTCTAAAGAACTCCAAACCAGGCCCCTCAGGGACTGGTGAGGAAGGTTCTCCTTCTGAAGAAGAAAACACTGATTCCCCTGCCCCTGTTATCCACATAGATGAGGAAGTCCAGGTCACTGGAGAGACTCAGCCAGAGGATGAGGAAGAAGAGGAGGAGGAGGAAGAAAGTGGGTCTGATGATGAGAGAAATAGCCAGGTGTTAGTCAGCAGGCTTAACCAGGCTAACCTAAGCTTATTTGGGACTGAAGGTGGGTCCAACCCATTCAGACCCCCAAATGGACTTAACCAGGAGCATAGGAGGAGGAGGAATCACTCAGGTGAGTCCAATACTTCCCATGTTTCTTGAGGTTCTCATGGCAACTCCAGAAGGGAGTTGACTAGCCCTCAGAGAAGGGAACATGAGGCCAAAATGAGAGAGGCTGAACTTAGGATCCAGAGGCAAGAGTTAGAAGTTGCCCTGGCCAAAGAGAAACTTGCTAGAGCAAGGCAGCCTAGAGAGAGTGGATTAGAATCCACTGGTGGCAGCACTATCCCTAAGGATAAAGACAGGTCCTATGACAATAGAAACCTAAGTAAGATTGTGCCCCCCTACAAAGTTGGGGATGATATCCACAAATGGATGACTGCACTTGAGAGAGCTTGCAAAGTACAGCAGGTCCCTCAGGAGCAGTGGGCAGCAATCTTGTGGCTCTCCTTTGAAGGTAGAGGCCAAGACAGACTCCTCACAGTTAGTGATGGGGATTCTAGAAACTACCTGGTCCTGAAGAGTGCTCTGATTGATGGGTTAGGCTTAACCACTGAACAGTACAGGTTAATGTTCAGAGACACCCAGAAGACACAGACTCAGGACTGGTCTGAATTTGTTGAATGTGCCACTAAGGCTCTGGAGGGCTGGTTGCTGGGAAGTAAGGTTACAGACTATGAAGGATTGTACAATTTGCTTATGAGAGAACAGATTTTAAATAACTGTCAGAACCAGCAGTTGCATCAACATTTGGTTGACTCAGATCTAACTTCTCCCCAAGAATTGGGAAAGAGGGCAGACAAATGGGTTAGAACCAGAGTTAAGCAAAAGAACCAGAACCAGAACCAGGGTGGTGACCAAAAGAAAACAGACCAGAAGTGTGGGGAGCAGAAAGCTAAAGACCAGAAGTCTTCAACAGGGCCCCAAACTAATACTGAGGGTGGGTCCCAAACTTCCAAGAAGAAGAAGAAAGAAGGTCAAAGAAAACCATGGTGTAGCTTTTGCAAAAACACCACTCACTGGACAAGTGATTGTAAAAAGGGTGGAGCCCCCAACACTGCAGCCCCTAAGGCACCTGCACCCACTAGTACAGTTGGCAGTGTTGGTCCACAGACTAAGGGGGTAGTGGGTATCACCTTGGGAACTGATGGAGATTCTGACCTAGTCAGAGTCCCCACACAGGCTATTCTGATTTGTGATGGGGAGATTGATTTTTCCCCTACTGTCAGTCCCAATAATTTGGGCAAGTACAGACAGACACCTTTAATTAATAAAAAAGTGGCTCAAGCATACAGGGACACATGTGCCAGTGTCACTATGGTGACGCCTAGCTTTGTGGACCCTGGACAATACATACCAGGTGATAATTACCTGGTGACCAATGCCAGCAATGTCACTACTACACATAGTGTGGCAATTGTTAACTTTTCCTGGGGAGGGGTAACTGGCCTAAAAAGAGTTGTGGTTAGTGCTGATCTCCCAGTAGAATGTTTGTTGGGCAATGACCTGGAGAGCTCTCTATGGTCAGAAGTTGAGTACAGGACTCATGCAGAGATGTTAGGGATATCATCACATGTCCTTGCTGTGACCAGGTCACAGGCCAAAAAGTGCCTCTCTGAACCTCAGGTCTTGGATCCTGGAACAATGGACCAAGTACCTTCCAAGACAAGGAACAGGAGGGTAAAGGCTGTGCCTTCCCAAATGCCTACAAGTGAGGATCAGCCTTCACAGGAAGATGATTCTGAGACCCCTGAAGGAACTGTCCCTATAGAGCTTGAACCTGATCAGGTTGAGTTTCTGGGGACAGGGGGACCTTCTAGGGCAGACTTGGGGCAGGCTCAGTTATCCTGTCCTTCTCTTGAACCCCTCAGACAGCAGGCTGCTGCTGAGGCTGCTGGGAATGCTCAAGGTACCCATAAGGTTTATTGGGATGATGGGCTCCTTTATTCAGAGGGTAGAGACCCCAAGCCTGGTGCAACCAGGAGGTTGGTCATACCTCTGCAATTTAGGGGATTCCTTCTTACCTTGGCACACGATATTCCCTTAGCAGGACACCTAGGCCAGAACAAAACATGGGACAGACTTGTCTGTAACTTTCACTGGCCTCACATGTCAGAAGATACAAAGGAGTTTTGTCGCTCCTGTGTAACCTGCCAAGCAAGTGGCAAAGCAGGTGGTACCACAAAGGCCCCCCTAATACCATTACCTGTGGTGGGGGTGCCCTTTGAAAGGGTAGGGATTGATATTGTTGGACCAATGGATCCCCCTACAGCATCTGGGCACAGATTCATACTGGTGGTGGTGGACCATGCCACCAGGTACCCAGAGGCAATTCCACTTAGGACCACAACAGCTCCTGTTGTGGCCAGGGCCTTACTTGGAGTTTTCTCCAGAGTGGGGTTTCCTAAGGAGGTAGTATCTGATAGAGGTGCAAACTTCATGTCAGGATACTTGACAGCTATGTGGAAGGAATGTGGTGTCAACTATAAGTTCACCACTCCCTATCATCCACAATGCAATCGGCTTGTTGAGAGATTCAACAAGACCCTAAAGGGCATGATCAAAGGATTACCTGAGAAGCTCAGGCGAAGATGGGATATCCTTCTGCCCTGCCTTCTGTTTGCTTACAGAGAGGTCCCACAAAAAGGTGTTGGCTTCAGCCCCTTTGAATTGTTGTTTGGACACCCTGCAAGAGGACCCCTATGTCTGGTGAGGGAAGGATGGGAGTTACCTCTCAAAAAGCCCAAGCAAGACATAGTGGACTATGTACTTGGTCTCCGCTCCAGGATGGCTGAGTATATGGAGAAGGCATCCAAAAACCTTGAGGCTAGCCAGGAATTACAGAAAGCCTGGCATGACCAAAAGGCTGTCCTGACTGAGTACCAGCCTGGACAGAAGGTATGGGTGTTGGAGCCAGTGGCCCCAGCAGCACTCCAAGACAAGTGGTCTGGACCCCATACAATCCTTGAAAAGAAGGGAGAGGTTACCTACTTGGTGGACCTAGGAACTCCCAGGAGCCCCCACAGGGTGCTCCATGTTAACAGGCTGAAAGCATATGTTGACAGGGCAGACATGGGCTTGCTCATGGCTACAGATGAGGGGCAGGAGGAAGAGAGTGACCCTCTCCCAGACCGACTGACTCAGAACCCTGAGGATGGCTCAGTTGATGGTGTGGCCTTAGATGGCAGCCTCACTGAACATCAGCAACATGACTGTAGACAGGTTTTGCAGTCATATCGACATATGTTCTCCCTGACACCCAGTCAGACTAACTGGTGTACCCATGTGGTGGACACTGGCGATAGTCTTCCTGTAAAGAACAAAATTTACAGGCAGCCTGACCATGTCAGAGACTGTATCAAGGCTGAGGTGCAAAAGAGGCTGGAGTTAGGTGTCATTGAGCCTTCAGAGAGCCCCTGGGCTAGCCCAGTGGTTCTGGTCCCCAAACCTCACACCAAAGATGGAAAGAGAGAGATGAGGTTCTGTGTGGATTACAGAGGACTCAATGCTGTCACCAGGACAGATGCACACCCAATTCCAAGGGCAGATGAGCTCATAGACAAATTGGCTTCTGCCAAGTATTTGAGCACATTTGACTTGACAGCTGGCTACTGGCAAATCAGGTTAGCTGAGGAGTCTAAGGCCAAGACAGCATTTTCTACCCCAGTGGGCATTACCAGTTTGTGGTGATGCCCTTTGGTTTGAAAAATGCACCTGCCACCTTCCAAAGGTTGGTGAATCAAGTCCTTACTGGGTTGGATGACTTTTGTGCAGCATATCTGGACGATATTGCTGTCTTTAGCTCCACCTGGGAGGATCACTTGGTCCACCTGAAGGAAGTGCTAGAGGCTCTGCAAAAGGCAGGCCTCACTATCAAGGCAACCAAGTGCCAGATAGGGCAGAGTAAGGTTGTGTACTTGGGCCACCTTGTGGGTAGAGGCCAAGTTCAACCACTGGAGAGTAAGATTCAGACCATAAAGGACTGGACTCCTCCAACTACCCAGACTCAGGTCAGAGCTTTCTTGGGCCTGACTGGGTACTACCGGAAGTTTGTTAAGAACTATGGGTCCATTGTGACTCCTCTTAATGATCTGACATCCAAGAAGATGCCCAAAAAGGTTCAGTGGACAGAATACTGTCAAAATGCATTTGACGACCTGAAGAAGGCCATGTGCTCTGCACCTATCCTGAAGAGTCCTGACTACTCAAGAGAGTTTATTGTCCAAACAGATGCTTCTGAGTTGGGAGTGGGAGCTGTGCTTTCACAACTTAATGTAGATGGTCAAGACCAGCCCATTGCTTTTATTAGCAGAAGGCTGACCCCCAGAGAGAAACGTTGGTCAGCCATTGAGAGGGAGGCCTTTGCTGTGGTGTGGGCCCTGAAGAAGTTGAGACCATACTTGTTTGGCACTCACTTCAAGATTCAGACCGACCATAAGCCCCTCTAATGGCTTAATCAGATGAAGGGTGAACACCCCAAACTGCTCAGGTGGTCCATTTCCCTACAGGGGATGGACTTTACAGTGGAGCACCGCCCAGGGACTGACCATGGTAATGCAGATGGTCTCTCCAGGTACTTCCACTTAGAACATGAAGACACAACTGGTCAAGGTTAGTCTAATGTCCCTGCGTTTGGGGGGGGGGGGTGTAGGAGAGTAGGGTCTGCTATCCTATGGTCACCCCAAATTTTTGCTTTTTGCTTCACTGGTTTATCATTTAATGTGGCTGTGGGCCTGCTAATCAGACCCACAGCCTGCTGTTCTCTCTCTAAATTGTTACCCATGTACTTTAGGTGCATAACAACATTGGAACTGGTTCACCTTATTGGCCCCTGTAACAGTGTACCCAGGTACCCAGGGCATAGGTGCTTCCAAGGCCTACCAGGGGCTGCAGCATGTATTATGCCACCCCTGGCCTGGCCTCCATATTTTGACACAACTGGCTGATCACTCAGCTGGGGTAAGTCGGTGTAACCACCCCTTACTTAGGTGTAGTATGCCTATACCTAACCTAAAATGGACACATATGTTCCTATCAGTCACTCCTATGGAAGGCCTCATCAATCCTGGAGGCAGAGTGCTTGGAAATATGTGAGATGGTGCTCTGGCATGAGCTGAGCCTGTCTGCAGCTTTCGGAACCATGTCCTTTAGCTGTTTCATGATACTGCCATACCATATACTCTTAAGTGCATTATGAACCTCGCGGTTAAATGCTATCTTGGGTTTGGCTTTATCAAAACATGTCGAGTAAGGTGTCATACGAATTGGAATACTACCCCCTCGCCAGTTCTGGCGACGGGGGTAGCATTCCACCCTTCTAGAGGGACACAACATGTACCTAGCCTGAACCCCGGTTAAAGTTAAACAGAGCCTCAGCATCACAAAATGGATGCTGCCACCACAGACACAAGTCTGACCTCCTGCTGCTGGGAGTCCGTCCAGCGAGGGCAGCTTGGACAAAGGGTTTCCTGCCTGGGGAGGTGCTAGCACCACCCCAGACAGGATTTTGTGTATTGGGTAGGACAGGGCTGAATAGAATCAGACATGCCTGGGGCACACAAGGTGTCCCTGTGCATAGGCCAGTTCAAACCGGTGCTGGGGCTTTCCAGCCCCAGTCCTGGCGCGAAACTGGACAAAGGAAAGGGGGTGTAACCACCCCCCTTCCTGGTTCCACCCAGAGGAGGGACCTAGTAGGTGATCCGGCCCCCCAGATTCGAATAAGAGTGGGAGCTGTGTCCTGAGACTTGAGATCATCCTGAATCAACTTGAAAAACAGAAGAAGACTGGACTTCAACATTCTGCTGCACAGAAGACGGAAGAGAATCTCCCTTGTGGCCAAGGAGTGACCACCCTGTGAACACAGGCTCCAACCAGCAACTCGACGTCTGCTTTGCCGCCGCCTCCCGCCGGAGACCGAGCCCAGAGCCTGACAAGACCCAGACTCCCAGACATCTCACAGCCCGATCCACAGTCCCTGCAAAGAAGGGACCCGTGGAGGCATCGAGAGACGTGGGACCGGACCTCTTGGAAGACCCCCGAGAAGCTGACTGCGCAGCACCCGAGGCCCCCTCGACGCTGTGCTTTGGGGTTTGAGAAGCCCCAACCTCGAGCAGCCCTTGCACCGAAGATCAGCCCCCCAGCATCTCCACGATCTGCGTGGGGCCCTTTTGCACTGTGCCACTCGACGCGCCATCCCGTCCACTTGCCACGTGGCTAGCGGCCATCTTGGCGACGAAACCTTCAACTTACACTGCGGGTCTGGTTGCTCCAGACTTGCCCTCGCTCCTGTAAAATTGAGCACCTGCTCTGACCTTGCTGGTCCGAGTAACAAGCCTTTTTCGATTCCTGCGTGGCTTGCATTAGCCAAGGCCTGTTTGCTCCAATCAAGTTGCCGACACCGCCAACAGCGAGAAGCCTGCGTGGGACAGCTCGTGATCGACTCCTGGACGTCCTCGACCCCTCGTGTCCACGTGGCTGCAGAGAGAAGCTACACCTCGACGCCTGTTTGCACCCGACATCGCCTGGTTCCAATCTGGTTCCACGGTAGTCACTGGCTAGTGACTTTGAACATTGTCCCCTCTGCTTTCAGGTCTTCACCTCTTCAGATCCACCCTTGGATCCACCGGAACTCTTCACATCGAGCCGCCTGCAGCATCTTCAGCTCCAAGCACCATCGACCTGAGTATATGGTTTAGGTGGCCCCTAGGGCTCATCCATAATTGTGCAACTTTTGTGTATTTAAACTGTGTTTTGTTTTAACGCATTTGCTTCTATGCTCATAAAGAGTATCAGGGTTATTTGTAGAAATAAATCTATATATATTTTCAATATATATCTGTGTGGTGTCCTTTCATTTGGTATTCAAGGGATTGTGTATGGAAAAACAGCTTGCTTCACATGCCTTTACAGAGTTTAGCCTAAGACTGCTTAGTCCATGCTACCCCTAGGATAGCTTGTCTATAAGGTTGACTTTACAACCTGCACCATAAGGGTTGCTTGGCATGGTACAAGGTGATCACTAGAACTAGTGAGCATCATATACCAGGCCAACTTCTCACATTCACCAAATCCCATATGTTCTAAACCCAGCCAATAGTACCAAATGCCTTTTCTATATCCAACACTGAAAAGGCCCACTGTTATCGCTCTGATTTTAAACTATATAAGATGGGTAAGACATCTTAAATTGTGAACTGTACACCTGTGGGGTATACACCCACATTGAACCAATATGAGTTTATTTCCCACTAGTATACAATACACACCACCTCCAATTTTTTTTTAGTCTAATCTAGACCTAGGCGGTGGACTCCGTTCTGTTTGTGGATTTCGCTGAGTTTTCTGCACTCCACGGACCTCGCGGAGTTCAGAAAACTCAACTTTGCGTAGTGCAGCAGAGTTTTTCCCTGCTCGCGCTTGCAAATGGTAAGTTGGCGAGCGTGAACTGCTGCTCGGGTAGAATTTCTACCCGAGCGGCAAGAAGATCTGCGTGAATGGCAGTTCGCACGGCACTCTGCCACTTGTGGAACTCCGCTGAGTTTTTTTGTCACTTAACGGAGTTTCGCTTAGTGAAACTCCCCGAACTAAGCCCAAGCCTGGTTTTATCATGAACATTTATGGGAAAGCCAATAGGCTGAACTTACCTATAGTAAAAAGCATGCATCTTCTTTTTCAGGTCATCAAAGAAAAAGAAATCACGAAAGTACAACATTTTACTGGTTTTGAATCTGCGTAGAAGGATATGTACTCCTAAATTAAGTTGGTGAACTAAATGCCCTCATATTCTATCCCCCTTTTGCAAACCAGGGTTGTGCAAATTATACCGACTGATTTGCGAACTACCTAATGAATATTAATTAGGCAGGTTGCATTTTGTAACCCCCCCCCCCCTTGTTAATGGCTTTGTTAATGGCTTTAAATGAAGAGATGGTGGAGTGAAAGCGTCATCAGACCACCATCCGTGCCTTTGCCTTTTACCGCTGCTGTTCTGCATCGTCAAAAACCACTGGCAAAGCAAATAGATCCCAAAGATGAGACCTATTCGGTGTGCAGTGCTTCTTTTAGGCCATTCTAGCAGAGAGGGATGGTCTTATTTTGCCTGACTTCGTGATGACGTGCTATCTGTCAGACCATGGGCATATGAGAATTGAGAGGGGATGGAATCTTCATCGTGAGATGAATTTGCGGAGTCAAGTACTGATAAGAAATCTAAGAGGAACAGCTTCGACTCAGTGAATTGTTCTGGGGTTTGAACCTTCCATTGCTTGAGTATGAGTCCATGCATGAGTTTGCCAGTCAAGATTCAAGATTCAAAGATAGCTTTATTCGATGTTTGACAAACACCATATAAGCAAACAATACACAAATGCGATTAAAATTCAAACAACGTTAATTACACATTTACATGCTAAAAAAAGAGATTTTTACACAAAATATACATACTCATTACCCTAGTCATTCAGTTAATCTAATATTAAAAACCTTATAAAAGATGTTCTGGAAAGCGATTTGTCTATGTATCGTTACAATTTCATTATAGAAAGGTTGAGGTAAATATGACATATTTATGTATTATATGGTGTTATTAGGCACAGAATAATACTTCTACAAACCCTCAACCTACTAATCATTACTCATAGATCCTCTACATTTTATAACGAACGACAGGAATTTTATCATCACTCCAATAGTACATTCGTCTTGAAGCAGATACAATCTGTGGAGGGCTGCTTTACAACTTCTTAGGCCCCACAGTTTTAACAAGGGCAATAGGTGTTTTTTCCTACCCCATTGATAGTATTTGCAAAAGAGTATGCAATGTATATTAGACTGAGTAGCTACTCCGTCACACGGGCACTTAATCATTTTCATTGACCAATCATTCGGGGCAGGGAACGTTATTAACCTGAAAAGAGAGCCTGTCCTCAGTCGGGCTAGCAGCATTCTATGGTAAGGGGAGATATTTGGCTCCAGATAGGGATGTAAACCATGTTCGTGCAAGATCTGGCGATGGGCAATAACGGTGGACTTATTCCCTTCTAGATAGTATCTCCTCTCCTCCAATAGGCCAAGACATGACTCTTTTAATACTTTTTTGGGGGTTTGAACGCATGATAGTGGGTCCGAAAACAATTCTGGGTTACCGATGGAGTTCAGGAATTTTTTAACATAGGCTAGCCATGGTTGTTTAGCGCCATTTCCTTGCTGGAGGCAATCCTGAATTACCTCCCTATTAAAGGTCGTGTCCTCACATGTCCAGATCTTATGCCACAAGATAACTGGTGCTATCTTTATGATGTCACTAATGTGAGATCTATCCAGTTCATTGTGGCAGATGGTAGTGGATGTGGAGCGTGGGACCCCTAAGAGGTACCTCAGGAAGGCATTCTCCACCCTTTGGATTTCGGAGCCATCTGCAAAACCCCAGATCCCCGCCCCATAGACGGCTGTGGACACACATTTAGCTGCGTAGATCTTAAGTAGTGTGTCTACCGGTTTCCCACCCAGTTTTTTAGAGAATTGCTTAACCGCCCCTATTGCACGGGCAAAGGCCAAGTTTCGGGAGGTAATCGCTGCAGACCATGTCCCCCTGTTATTAAAAATGATGCCCAGGTAAGAAAAAGTTTTCGACATCGCTATCTTTGAATTATTAACAAAGGTTTTGCAATCTGGTACTTTTTTTCTCGTTGTACATGACATCGTGAAAGTTTTCCCCACGTTTATTATGAGACCTCTAGAGCTCATAAAGGTTGCAAAGCCCGTTAGTGCCTTTTGGAGTCCCCGCTGAGTGCGTGCCATAATCACCGCATCGTCAGCGTATAACAATAATGGGACTGCGAATCCGTTTATCTTGGGGTAATCCACCTCCAGGTCATTCATCGAGTCTGCTACCTCGTTTATGTACAGGTTAAATAAAAACGGTGCGAGGATGCAGCCCTGGCGAACGCCCTTTGCAATTGGGAATTTTCTAGTTTGCTCTCCGTTTTTCCCATATCTCACCGTGGCACCTGCATCTCTGTAAAGTTCCTGGATAAAAGTTAAAATGTTTTTATCTATCCCCAATTTAATCAGGGATTTCCACAGGGTTCCATGATCCAGACAGTCGAAAGCCGACGTAAGGTCGACGAATGTCAGGAACAAGTTCCCTTTTTTTGATCCAGTATATTTGTTTATTATAAGGGACAGGTTTAAGCCCTGCTCTATGGTTCCCACCCCCGACTTGAAACCATACTGAAATTTTGAAAGTATCGCGTTAGTCTTAGCCCAAGTTTGTAGTTTAGTTAGGAGTACCCTGCCAGCGACCTTCATTAAATTATCTAACAAAGAAATGGGGCGGTAACATTTTGGGTCTTGTCTGTCTCCTTTTTTAAATATTGGGATGACTATCGCTTCCTTCCATGTGTTGGGGAAACCTATTTTTGTATAAGCATTTAGGACATTTGCCAATAAAGGTGCCCAGAGGTCAACATTCCCTTTAAATAAATCAATAGGTATACCATCAGGTCCAGGGGCCTTTAGGCTTGCACTCTGAGATATCGCTTGTTCCAGGTCTGCGGGGGTGAACATTACTTTTATTGGAAAATTTCCAAGTGGTTGTAAAAAGATCTCACTCCCCTCGGACAACTCCTCTTGTGAGGTTAACACAAACGCGTCTTTCTTGTAAAGGGTAGTAAAATGCTTGACCCAGACATCTTCTGCTATACCAATTTCCATGGTGTCTACCTTCCTATCTAGAAAAAAGGGGGCATTTACCTCTTTCCAGAAGGACGTATTATCCCTTAGTGCGCTTGCCTTTATCAAGGCTTCCCAAGCTGCATTTTTAAGTTCTTTCTTCCTTGTCAGGAGAGTCTGCTTATAAGCTTGTCTAGCCTCCTTGACTTGGCTGCTATCCCTGGGTATGGTCTTTAGTGCCTGTAGAAGTGCTTTATGGGCACTTGTGCAGGCTCGGTTGAACCATCCATATGTTCTCGATTCCTCTCTTGCCTTTAATTTTTTAGTTAGCTTAGAGTTTATTTCAATTTTAATCTCATTGAATGCCTGTAGTATTTGTTCTGGGTTAGTACTTAATTCCAGGCAGGTATTGAATTGTCTAATTTCTTTCTGTATTAGATCTTTCAAAAAGTTCGTGGGTTCAATTTTTGCCCATTTAATGGCATAGCCATTTTTCTTGGCCAGTGCCACTGAACGGCCATGCAATATGTCCATGGTGCTTATTTTTTGAGTACCAGGCTGCCCTAGTTTAAGGGA
The DNA here is from genome assembly GCF_964261635.1 of Lissotriton helveticus. NCBI lineage: Eukaryota > Metazoa > Chordata > Amphibia > Caudata > Salamandridae > Lissotriton > Lissotriton helveticus. The sequence continues at coordinate 1,370,653,519 of NC_136067.1, forward strand.
AATGCTAATGGGAAAATGATCTCCTATTGCTAGGGCCTCCGTTTCGAACCCGCCCACCCAACCTTGGTTCCTATTTGAAACTAGGATAAAGTCTATTATAGTACCTGCCCCATGACCAAAAAAGGTTGTTTGAAACCCTACGGGTGGCTGGCAAAGTTCATTTGCGAAAGCCAAATCCCATTCATGGATAAAATGGTTTAGCAGATTTCCCCCTACGGAGTGTTCAAAATGTGTAGTGGGATCCCCACGTGAGTCTAAAATGCCACAATTTTTTGTTTGGCTATATGGACATAGGTGGCAATTGAAGTCCCCTGCTATAAGTAAGCAGTCTGCCTCCTGGCCGCCTCTCTCTAGCAGTGAATCCAGTTCCGCTATTAGGATTTTTACCTCTACTTTTGGCGTATTATTGTAAAGGTTTATCAAAAAGTAGGAGCGCCCATTTAGTTTAAAAAACAATCCTTGTAGTAAGCTCCCTACACCTGCTTTTGGCCCATTTGCCTGATACATGTGCTGTTCTATATTACAGAGGTTAGAGGTAAAAATACAGAGTCCCCCCGAACCCCTGCCTCGATTACCCTGGACCGAGGGCACATAGAAAGTGCTGAAGCCCTCTACTGATGTCTCATATGGGTCCCAGCACTCCTGTAGGCAGACTATGTCCTGCTTTTCCATGAAGGTTAGGAATAGCTGGTCACGCGCTTTTTTCGCAAGCCCGGCAATATTCCAGGAAGATATCTTTAACAGAAAAGACCCCTCAGTGATAGGGCGAGGTTCTTCCTGTCTGAGTTGTGAGACCATGCCCTCTTGCAAGGCTTCGATCTCGTTATCAAGTTGGGTCTTAGTCCTATCTACTATACTCAGATATGATTTTATATTGGTAGTTTCACTTGTGGACCCAGTACCATTCTCGGTCCATGACCTGCTGGATCTTTCAGTTAATTGCTGGCCTAGCCGGTTTCCTCCACGCGTGTCTAGTACTGATGGAATCTCTGCCATCGCGGGATTATTATTTTCTACTAGGGAAGGAACATCATGGATCCTATGTAGGGGAGCAGTGACTTCTAAAAACCCTGTGGTAACCTTTATTGGTCAATCGACCATGTCTAAACAGTCGAACCTGTTCCTCATGGGAACCCCCTCCCAGTAATCGAAATTTGGGTTGCCTCTGCTATGGTACCAGGGGCGGGAATTCCAGCCTCTGTTCCATCCACCATTATTGTTATTCCTGTTTGTTTTTCTATTAGTATACCCCACCTGTGTCCAGGGCCAATCCTGGACATCTTCCCATCCAGTTCTGTGTTCATAATTCGGGGTATTTAACGGAGGATAAAAGAAGGAAAGGCGCTGTACATCCACCCCTCCCCTTTTTTCAAGTGCTGGCCAGGAAGAAATATAGTCAGCCATGGCGGGGTCGTCACAGTTGACTATGACACAGTCCCCCTGTAAACTTTTTTTAGTGTCCCCAATCCAAAACACTCTTCTAACTAAGTTGATTCTGCTATGATGCGCTGGCTGTATAGGTCTGTTTTGGCTAAGCCATTTCAGAACTTTATTTCTCAGTGACCACTGGGGCTCATCCGAGCCCTCTGGTAATTCTGAGACCCCTGTAAGGACCACAGTGAACGGGGTGGCCTCAGGTGGCAGATGGAACGGCCGTCTAGGTCTAAATCCCGTCCTCTGTTTCCCCTGAGCTTGAGAGGGCTGGGAGAGGTGAGATTTTTGGAGTTTTTGTGTATTCTCCTTTAGATTTGCTAGCTGAGTATTCAAGGCTACAAGGGCTGGGGAGGGTTGTACATTATCACTAATGGCTGGGGTGGGTTGTACATTATCACTAATGGAGACGAGTTGGCCCTTTCCCTCTGCAGTTTGGGGTTTAGGAATATTTTGTGGATTCTGTTTGCCATTTTTAGTAGTCTGGATATTCCCTTCTTTATCTGGTCCACCGGGCTTTGGACAGGCAACTGATGTTGTGGAAGGTTGAGTTGGTTTGGCCAATATGGCCGGTTTAGATGGTTGTATCGTCTTCCCCGCCCCCGTGTCTAGGTTGCTAAGTGATTTTTGCATAAATGCAGGAGTATTTAGTTTGGCGAGTTGTTTTTCAATTACCCTTATGCTTTTCTCCAGGGGTTTCAGATGGTATTTTAACAGTTATTTGACCGTGACTTAGTGGCATTTAGGCACATTGACCTGTGTAAGTAAACGGCTAGAAACATATTGGTTCATTTGTAATGCAATGCAAGTAATGTGAAGTGTTGCTTTGCTATCATATTCACCACAGCACCGGATGTCCTACATGTGGAGCATGGCAGCATTAGCCATCAAAGATCATCCACTAGGGCAGAGGTTCACACCAGGCACAGCCAAGACAGGGTTACCAGCCATGACACCAGAAACGTTATCCCAGTGGTAGAAAGACCTTTTAGTCTGTGTAGCCTCTCGGTAGCTGTAATGGTTGGAGCGCTACGAAGGAGCGCGTGAGGATCAGGATGGAAGAGAGCGAAGTAGCAGACCTTCCATCTCCATTAGAAGAAAATGAGGAAGCAGAGGAGGAAAGCTGAAGGTACCAGGAGACCTGTGAATATTTCCCTGGGTTCCACTAGAATTCAGGGGTTGGTGGGTAGATGGGTGGGGTTGGGTGCTATGTGTGTGGATGTGTGTGTCTGTGTTTGAAAAAAATATATATATATATATTTTTTTATCATTAATCAGGCTTACTTACAGAGATGCGGGTCAAGATCCCCATACATATTACATCATGCAGCAGTCTAAATATTTTTAGACACCCACTAAGTCTTTTGAGACGGGGAGGGAGGTGGATTTTTCAGGTCTAGGTATACTTAATATTTTATCAGCTCGATGTTCTGCAGCCCATTCTGCAGTCACTCGTTCCGTCGTGGACCCAAATAGTCCACAAACTGAAATTAAATCAGCGCCACCGTCACAGAGCGTTTTCCTCCAGGAGGCCGACGTTGCTACAGCCACGACTATTTTTGGGCATATAAACAAGCATATGACAGATGCAATAAATCTGTTGCTGAAAAATGTAAATTAAAAATGAATTCGCATGCATATATTTGTTTTTCTCGACATTTCAGATTTATAGCTGTACTGAGGTTTCAAAAATTGGAAATACCACACACCTTACATAAAAACAGATTTTAGGTGCACAGTGAAGGGAAATAAAAATAACACCAAACAAAGGAACAGATGGAAATGAGGACGTCAAAGCCCCGTTTCAGTGAAGCACCTCTTATAAAAACGAAATCACCTTCAGCATTTTGTGCTGGGGAGTGGAGGATGCAAATGTTTCCTAGTAAAACTAAATTGAAATCTATTGTTAAGCAATTACCGTCGCCTTAAATTTTGAAGTCAGCTGTCTGCATGGTTGCAGTATAGTGGATTCATTTGGAATAACATGTACACATCCTTACTCGTGGCCGCATCTGCTTAAACGTAGTCTTCGTTTTTCGTTACTCAAACAATATAACCCACGGCAGTTTACATACATTTTAATGTTAGTCTCATAGCTGCCAAGGTTTCAGATGGCCATGTTTAACTTTTTTATAATTTCGGTGTAATTATGAGTGATATTTCAACCACAATGAGTGACACTTTTTCTCAAACAAAATCAAGTAATAAAGACAAGGGAAACATATAAATATACGAAATGACACCCATTTGAGCAACAAGAAACTAAGAAAATGTTAAAACTGCTGCAAATCACAGAAGTGGAAACTAGTGCCCTTGAAATCTGATCGTAATGTTGGTAATATGCAATGCAACATTTGGTACAGCCAATAGCTTTCAACAGGGATATTTAACCCCTCTGTGCGAAATCACTGTTACCTTTTCTCCAGTAAAGTTACACTACCGTGAAGCACCTAGGCTGGGAAAAATAAAAAATAGTGCATCTGCCGAAGTCCTTGAGAGAAATATCTGTGTCTGCTCAGCCGGCTGCATACTCTGACCTGCTGTACAGTATCGAAGTCGGTCTGTACCCAGTCACGACTGCTGAGGACCTCTGAATGAAAAACTGGTCACTGAGATGCATATTTATGTTTTGTGCATTTATGGGATCCTTTATTATCTGAATTAGGGATGCTTCAAGCATGCATGGTGTGTTTTTGTTAAACAATTACTTTGATTGGATTTGTAGTTCCCTGCTAGGCGTGTATGAGAGGCGTGCCTTAAACACGACCTGCTCCCGGACTCAGAACAGTGTTCAGGAGTTCTAGTGTCACCAGGCGACAGCAAGAATTTCTAGGGGCCGGGCTGAGGCAGGAAATAAACATCGGAAAGCACTAGAAATGCGCGCACACACGAAGAAGTTTTTTTAAGATGCAATGTATTATTACAGTTAAGATTTCCTGCTGTCCCAGGCACTTACTGAAAAATCATGATCCTCACAGGGCAGCTGTGCCCGGCTGGGGGTGGCGAGGCCCGGTGCGCTGGGCGAATGTCCTGGTTGTGTCAGATATCAGGGCTGCCACTGTCATGCCATTAATCATGCTGCACCCACTCTCACTGCAACTGCCCCCCGGAGGGAGCTGCAGCCTCGATGATACTGATTCGTGAGACAGCAGCTCTGGCCCGGTCTGTGGCCGAGTGGTGCAGGTGGTATCCGATTCCAGATTGGATTCCTGAGCCATGCCGACGGCGGAAATCCAGCACCTCATCCCCAGGCACGCACCCCGCTGCAGTGAGAGCGGTCAGAGCAGCTGCGCAATGGAACTTCGAAAAGCGCGGGTGGCAGCAGTTGGACGGACCCTGACTCAAGGTAGCTATTGAATCTCGCTGTCAGTCAGAGTCTACCATTAGACTGAAGTGACGTCAGTCTAAATTCGGCGCCACGTGAGTCGGCCCCCAGTGTATGCCTAACTTGGCTACAATTACATTGTGGCAGTCAGTACTTGTAGAGCTGCATGCAGTTTAGCCAGCCTCTGCCTACCGGGAGCAGTGCGCACGGCGCTGAGAGGCACCTCAGGCAATCATATGTGCATTATAGCAGCGCTCCACGTGGCAGCTGAGGAGGCGCAATAATGCGTGACAATGCATTTCAGTGCGGTGATGCGGATCACCACACTGAAATGCGTTAGTGTCACACGTGAAGCGTGATACTTGACAGGACTGTAGTCTGAATTCAATCAGACACACCACTTTTTGTTGAGCGTCACTCGCACAGACGGTCCATCTGCATTCCGTTAGAAAAGAGAGTCAACACATTTTCGAAATTAAACTGAAACGAGACATTTTTACTGACTGGAAGACCAAATAAATAGGTATAAGGGTGCTAGAATTATATGCATGCAATTGGCGTAATAGTCTAGAAATGGAAGAGCCAGCCTATCCAGTTACTGTATAGAGAAAAAGAGTAACACTAATATTGGCCTCTGTGGGACATCATAGTTGAGAGACCGGGCAGGAAAAAGGACCAAAATACAGAATGTGAGAGCTTAGGACCTGTGATAGGTAATACGAAAACAAGAATAGTGTAGACTTATAAACCGCAGAGAGCTAAAGTTTAGGAGGATAGATTCATCAACAGCATGGAACCCAGAAGAGGGGGTGAGATGGAAATTTAGCATGATAAACTTGTGATATAAAAGAGCGGTTTTGATACCCTTACTATCACAGATATTTGGCGATAGTGAAGATAATAAACAATGTGTGTCTAAGAATTTAGAAGCAAGCTATTGAACAAGGGTTTTGAGCAGTTCAGGTTTGAAAAAGAATCAGCAGTATTAGATGGAAATTTGTAGGGACTGATGAGTCAATAATGACCAATGTGTTTTTTTAGGTCGAACTGTACCAGACAGCAGAGCTGTCCGGTTTGCTAACGACATCTTGAGGACATCCGGAAAGCTTCCCTGGGCCTGAATCTCCCCCCTTGCCTGCTTTTTCCCTTTCGTATATGTCCTTTTGTTTTGTCTCGACCTTACATGTAACTATGTTGACCAAGCTCTAATAACTGTGTAACCTTTGTGACGATGTAACCTGCAACTATGTTCTGATACTCATGTAAAGCACTCTGATACCTTTGGGTCTAGCCAGCGCTATTTAAAATCTTTAAAATAAATAAATACATAAATGCATTTCGCTTGGAATGCATTCCGCTCGGAATGCATTCCGCCCGGAATGCATTCCGCCCATTTGTTACCATTGACTGTGGTTTGTAACTCAAATTTGCTTGTTTTGCATTTGCTGTCTTTTTGTTTTTGGTTGTCCAGATTGAGTTTGTCCCTTCCGTGGCTCATACCCTATACTGTATTCTTCCACAAGTACTCGCTTTCTGTAAACAGGCCTTTACATCTTGTTCTTATCTTGTCACATTTGCAGTGCATTCAAAGACAGAGGCCAAATATCTGGCTCTTGCTTCTGATGGAGCTTGGTGTTTACTTTTTTTCTCTGACTTCAAAGTGAGAGGATTTATTTGACAATCATGCTGGCCGCTTGGGGTGTGCTGGAGGAAGGCTGTACGATGTTTTTTTTTTACAAGAACAACATTTAAATGTCTGTAAATGACCTGTGCAGATCTTTCAGAACATATCAGAAATAGGAATCACAAATGAAGCATGTTTTTGGGTAATTCTGAAGTGTGGTGGAAACAAATATTTTAATACGATCAAAACAAATCAATACACTAGGTGTATTTTTTGTTTGTGCACTGTATACTTTTGACAGTGCACTACCACACCATGCATACTCCACTTTACCCCACTCCACTCTACTCTGGACCATTCCACGCCACTGCACTCTACTCTGCACCACTCCACACAATGCCACTTCACTCTACGCCACTCCACACTGCGTCACTACCCTCTACATCACTCTACTCTATGCCACTTCAATCTATGCATCTCTATTCTGCACCACTCTCCTCTGTACCAATGAACTATACCGCACACTACTCTGCTGTGTACTATACACAACTCCAGGTTAGGCCATTCCACTCTACTCTTCACCACTCCACTCTCTGCCACTTTACTCTTCAACACTCCACTCTATGCCACTGCACTCTATGCCAGTGCACTCTGCTCTGAACAACTGCACTCTACACCAGTGCACTCTATGCCAATCCACTCTAAGCAACTCGTAACCACTGCACTCTACAGCACTACGCCTCTACACTCTACGCCACTGCACTCTACCCTGCACCACTCCACTCTGCCCTGCACCACTTCACTCTATCATGCACCAGTTCACTCTACACCACTTCACTCTACTCTGAAACAATCTACTCTACGCCACTACTCTCAGCGCCACTGCGCTCTTCCCAACTCCATTCTGCCCTACTCCATTTTGTGCTACTACAATCTACATTGCACCACTCCACTCTGCCCCGCTCTACTCTATGCCGCAGCACTCTACTCTAACCACAGCACTCTACGCCAATGCACTCTACACCTCTTGACTCAAAACCAATGCTCTCTATGCCACTGCACTCTACACCAATCTGCTCTGCACCACTGCACTCTACACCACTATAATCTACTCTGCTCCACAGCACTCTATGCCACTGCAATCTATGCTATGCCATTCTATGGCACTCTACTCTGCACCAATCTACTCTACATCACTCAATAAGGCTGCACTCTACGCCACTCTAATCTACTGTGCACCACTGCACTCTGACACTGCATTCTACGCCTCTCTACTTTGCACTACTCTACTCTGTGCCAATGCACTCTACCACACTCTACTATGCACCACTGTACTCTTCGCTACTGCACTCTACACCACTCCACTCTAGGCCACTCCACGCTACTCTGCTCCACTCCACTCCACTCTACTGTATGCTACTCTGCAACACTACATTCTATTCCACTGCACTCTATGCCAATTCATGCTATTCTTGTGCCATTTCACTCTATGCCACTGCACTGTACCCTGCACCACTCCATTCGAGGCCTCTTCACTTTACTCTAAAACAATCTACTCTATGCCCTTGCACTCTGTGCCACTCTATTCTGGCCCACTACACTCCACTCTACGTCACTGCACTCTAAGCAACGGCATCACTTTACTCACCACCAATTCACTCTACAGCTCTGCGCTCTAAGACAACTACTTTGCACCACTGCACTCGATGCCAATATACTCTACTTTGTAACACTCTACTGTACGCCACTGCTTGTTACGCCATTCTACACCATTGTGCTCTACATCACTGCACTCTTCACCAGTCTATCCTACGCTGGACCACTGTACTCTTGATCATTTTACTCTACACCACTCTATGCGGGTGCACTCTATGCCAATGCACTGTAAACTACTGCACTCTCTGCCACTGAACTTGACACCACTCTACTCTGCACCACTGCAATCTATGCCACTCTGTACCGCTCCACTCTACACCAGTGCACTATATGCCACTACACTGTACTCTGCACACTGCACCAATCCACTGTAAGCCACTAAACTCTATTTTGAAACAATCTACTCTGTGCCACTTCATTCTACGCCGCTGCACTCTAATCGACTCTACTCTACTCTGCACCACTTTAATCCACACTGCGCCACCCCCTTATGTGCCATGCCACTCCAATCTATGCCGTACCACTCTATGCCACTCTATTCTATGCCACTATACTCAAAACCAATGTCCTCTGCCATTTATGCCACTCTACACCATTATACCCTATATCACTACACTCTACACCACTCTATTCTACGCTCCACCACTGTACTCTACAACTCTCTATTCTACACCTCTCTACTCTTTTTCTCAGCTCGCTACAGCATTGCACTCTACGCCTCTGCACTGTACCCCACTTCACTACACCCCACTGCACTCTATGGTGCTCTACTCTGCGCCACAGCACTCTATGCCACTGCACTTTACTCTGCACCACTTTACTCTATGCCACTCTACTATACTCCACGGCACTGAACTCTACGCCACTGCACTGTTTGGCACTCTAACCTACTTTGGACCACTGCACACTGCGCCACCCTACTCCACCCTGCACTGCTCCAATGTGCCCACCCTACTCTGTGCCACTGCACTCTACGCTGCACCACTCCACTCTGCCACTGCACCCCACGCCACTCTACTCCATGTAACTGCACTCTACTCAAAACCACTGCACTCTATGCCAATCTACTCTGCACCAATCCAAGACAATCTGACCACTCAAATCTGCCCCCCTCCAATCTGTCCCACTCTAATCCAAAACAATTGGCCCCTCTCCAGTCCCCCCCACTCCAATCCAAAACAATCTGCCCCACTCGAGTTTGCCCCACTTCAATCCAAAATAATCTGCCCTACTCCGATTCGCTCCACCTCCCCCAATCCACCCACTGCATCCCAATTCACCCCACTCCAATCCACCACAATCCACGCACTGCAATTCAATCCTCCCCACACCAATCCAGCCAAATCCAATTTACCCCACTCTAATCTGCTCCACTCCAAAACAATCTGCCCCACTCCAGTAAAACCTGCCCACTATAATCTGCCCACTCCATAGCAGTCTGCCCCACTCCAATCTAAAACAATCCGCCCCACCTCAATCCAATCCCCCCCAATCCAGTCCACCCCACTCCACTTAAATCCATTCCACATCAATCCACTCCAATCAAGCCACATCCAATTCACTCTACTGCAATCCACCCCACCGTACCCCAATCCATTCCACTCCACCCGGTTCACCCTCCCCAATCCAATCCACCCCACCCAGTCCACCTCACCTGACTCCAATTCAATACACCCCACTGCAATCCAGCCTACTCAACTCCAGTCCCCCATGCCAATTCAGTCCACATTCACCCAACTCCATTTCACCTCACTCCATTCTACCTCTTTCTAGTAATACCACACCCCCACTCCAGTCCAACCAACTCCAGTCCACTCCACTCCAGGCCGCCCCACTCCAGGCCACCCCAACTGGCCTCACCTCACACCAATCCAGTCCATCTCAATGGAATCCATACCAATACAATCCAACTCCCCAATCCACACAACCTCACTCCCATCCACCCCACCCCATTTCAAACCACACTCCAGTTTAATCCGCCCCATCCAGTCCGCCCCATCCAGTCCACCCCACTCCAATCCACCTCTTTCCAATCCACCCCACCACACTCCAATCCAACCCAGTCTACCCCAGTCCAATCCACCCCAGTAAATCCCACCCCACCCCACTCAATCCAATCCATCCAGCCCAACCCACTTCAGTCCACCCACCCCAATCACTCAAATCCAGCCCACTCCAATCCAATCCAGCCCAGCCCAGCCCAATCCACCCTACTCCAATACAATACACCTAACCCAGTCCAGTCTAATCCATCCCAAACCAGTCCAGTCCAGTCCAGTATAATACACCCCACTCCAAACCACCCAACTCTAATCCAAACCACCCAAATCCACCCCACCCATGTCCTATCACTCCAATCCACATACACCAAAACAGTGTGGTTTGCCCCATTCCAATCCACCTCAATCCACCTCACTCCAATCTACCCCATCCAGTCCACCCACTCCAATCAATCCAAACCACTTTACTTTAATCCAATCCACCCCAATCTACTCCAGTCCAATTCACCCTAACACCTCAGTCTCCTACAACCCACTCCACCCTACTCCACGCCACTCTATGCCACTCCACGGTACGCCACTCCACGGTACGCCGCTCCACCCTACGCCCCTCCACCCTACGCCGCTCCACTCTACGCCGCTCCACTCTACGCCGCTCCACTCTACGCCGCTCCACTCTACGCCGCTCCACTCTACGCCGCTCCACTCTACGCCGCTCCACTCTACGCCGCTCCACTCTACGCTGCTCCACTCTACGCTGCTCCACTCTACGCTGCTCCACTCTACGCTGCTCCACTCTACGCTGCTCCACTCTACGCTGCTCCACTCTACGCTGCTCCACTCTACGCTGCTCTACTCTGCTCTGCTCCTCGACACTCCACGACACACTCTGCCACTGAACCACCGAACTGTACTCCCCTCAACTCTGATGACACTCTGCTCCCCCTAATCCCCTCTACGACACTTTACTCAAATAAATCCAGTCTACGACACTCTACTCTACTTCCCCACTCCTCTCCCCCACTCCACTCTAGGATACTCTGTGCCACCAACTCTTAGCCATGCTGAACAGCAGCCACAGTGGTATACAACTTGGCAAAAACATATTGCCAAAACCAAAAGTTCTGGTATAAGCAAGACCTATCGGCTTTACCAATGCTTGTTTAAAAAAAAATAATGACAATGTGTCTCAATAAAACGACGATGTGTTTGGAAAACAGGGCATGTGTTAGTTTGCATGTATAATGCCTTAATATAAAAAGTTTTACGACCTCTAACAATAGATTATCTTGCATACTTAAGACTTTTATTTGTTTTCCTATTCAGACGTCAGGGTCCAGCCATTTTCTTCACCTTAATTATGACATAATCTTCCTCCAGGGTGTCGTATAAAGAAGATGGTCGTCCTGATCCGTGTACTCAGCTTCCCAGGGGCCTCCTAGCATGCATGATTGGTATTTGTTGCTTTGCCAGTTTCCTTATTTGTCAGACTTAACAGATACAAGTAAAAGTTGTCTGCAAGCCAGCGAGCACACACAATTAGCTGTGTTTAAATATTAAAAACTGGCTGCACATTTGTTGTGCAGAGAGGTGACTGCATGTGTGTTCTTTACCTGTCCATGTCGGGAATGGCCCGGTAACACCCCTGTATAGTGTTGAGCTCATATTTATTGTTCATACAGTCTAGTTTCCCAATGTGAAAATGTGTTGTGCATTAGACAAGTTAGCTGCAGCATCACTACATTGAAGGTTGTTTTCTTCTGCTGATGACAAGTTAAACCTTTGTGTTTTCTATTAGAACATTTTCACTGCTTGATGACCAGTGAAGTGTTTTTTTAAAGGTATTGTTGACTAAGACATAAAGGGAAATATTATACAAGGTTTCAGTATGGTAATTTCTTGAGACATGAGGTTCATGTTCTTTACTCACAAAAACACTGCATTCCTTGACACTGAGTTAATATGACACGAAAAAAAATGAAAAAAAAGACTGAAAATGGAACATCATTTTCTCACCCATATGACTTGCAGTGAGCTTTGGTGTTTTTTTTCTTAATTGGTCTAGATGTGTAGGTGTCAATTAATCATTCAGTTTTGAATGAAGAGGTTGCCCCTAGATGTTGAATCTGCTACATCATAAACATTTCGCACTCGACTAAAGTATTAGGTTAAACATTGTACCCGGTCGTTGTATTTGTAGTTCTAGTTCTTTACTAGTTATATGTTACTACTGGGAAACATCATTAACCACGAAGGCATTACCACTACTAACGTTTACCACGTGACACTTACCACGCAGGGTGCCTTCCACGCAGGGTGCCTTCCACGACGTCTTTACCACGGGCTGGGGGGGAGACGTGGTATTCCTTCAAGTCGTTCTGCGTGGGCTTGGGGGGCAGAGGGGGGGGGGGGGCTCGGAGGGGGGCTGGGGGGGGTCTCCCCCCCCAAAAATAACAAGCAGGCTACTTTAAAAAAAAAAACGAACATAAATTTAAAAGAAAAAGGAAAGAGCCTCCCCCAAAGACGTGCCGTGTACGTCAAAAAAGCAGTCCTTTTTTTATTTTGGTATACGTGTTTTGACGCTTGTTTCAATGGAGGATGGAAGTAAGGGCTCGTAGAGAAAGACGTGCAGGTAAGACGTTTCTAGGCGTAGTAAAATCCTACGTTGTAAATACCAGCGTGGTGAAGCCACTTGCGATGTAAAATTCGCGTGGTAAAGCCATGCGTGGTATTTGAAATCGTGGTATAATCATATATTCGTTACTACTAAGCTTAGGTGAATGAGTATCTGACACTTTAATCATCTTAATAAATGAGTCTCTTATTTCATGATCTAGTAAGAGTTCTTGCCAAAATATATGCTCCTCGTGTCTAAAAAATGTCTGTTTGAGGACCACTTTATCTTTTGCTGGAGCATTGTCGGGAAACGAGTTTCAAGAAACTGATAACGTTCTTTCTGATGAGTCCAAGGACGAATGTAATTGTTAACAAATGGAAGCACTGTGTTGGTCTGCCAACCGGTTTTGTAGGGCCAGTAGAAGAAGTAGGAAATAATGCTCTTAACTCAATAGGAATTGGAGCAAATTGTACTCCCTCTGTGTTTGCAGAAGGGGGAAGACTGATTCAGATGACAATTTCTTTGAGGCTGAAGCTGTCTTGTATGTTAGGGGTAATATTGGGAGCCCTGCAGTTGGCTAAACAATTATCATGGTGAAAAGTTCATGCTTTAAAATTCTTTATACTTCGCACACCTTGTTGAATGTCATGAGTTGCAGCTTCTCCTTCAGTAGATGAAGGTTTACCTACTATGGGATCCTTTTTACAGGGAGCTTTATTTCTTTGTTTTTCAGTGCGACCTCATCTTTGCCATACCTTTTCAGGGTGCATACGTCTGTCTTGCATTCACTTTATTAAATAGACATCCTGTGTCCATCAATTTACTTTACCATCTTTAAAAGGTTTCATGGTATTTCTTTATTTTATTTTGTTCACCCATGATGCTTATCCCTTGATATCTCCCACTGGTCTGAACCAGAGTCCCTAAGAGTCCTGTTCCTCCATCGTCATCTGCCCTGCTTCTTCTATCGTGTAGGGTAATACATTTTCCAGGACATTTGTATGTGAACCTTGAATGGATTTGAAGATGGCACACATCTCCATGGCACATTTATACACGAAACGATTAATTAGGATGAACCTTTACTTCTGGAATCATTTATTTGTTCAAGTCTTGTAAACGTATTGCTTTTTCATAAACTGTGTGGCTGTATTCATTTAAATCATTGGACTTTACTCCCTGATTTGGGAAGCAGAAAGGTGGCTGCAAAGGTATGATGCAATCTGTTGAGGGCTCACCCTGCAATGTAAACCAGAGTTATTGCTACATGCAAAGTCAGAAAATCTAAGAAAATGGGGATGCACTTAAATTAGAAGTGTGAAAAGTGGAAATATATTAAATATGAGCCACTAATCTTATAAGATCGTAGAAGAGCGCAATAATACGACCGTCTATTCAGGATACACCTGGTAACTTGACTGCTGAGGAGCATCACACTGAGATGTACAGATTTACCTGAAGGACTTTTCTATAAAACATGAAGGTTACTGAGTGGTTCTGTTTGTTCTGAAAGGTCTTCCCGATATGCAGCGTGAAATCTATATTGTAAAGTGTCCGGATTTGGCTAATAATATTCAGTTCTCTTCCACATGTAAGTATGCAGTGAATTGCTTGCATTTCAAGATCGGTCCAACCTCATGTTTTCGCCAAATGTGAACCTCGGTTGGTCGTGGATACCAGACTATTACAATGCATACATACTTAAATTAAATATATATTGTAATCTAGTTAATGTTGTATTATAACAGCCAATGTTTGAAAACATCAAGGAAGCATCTAATAATAGTCATCTGACCTGCTTTAGATACATTAAAACTTTGAAATGCTGAACACAGTAGAGACTGCAGAGCGTTGTGCAGTTGATTGATCGCATCACCCAGCGTTCCTGGAGCATGGTCAACACCGGACTCCATCTCGCCTGTGGACCTCACCCCACGAAGCATGTAGGCCGACCTCTCATGTCATTTGACTGGAGGGTTTTGTTTAGCCCTGTGTCTGCCACACCAAAGAATGCATCAGCTCCCGGCCACGATTGCTCTGAAGATACCCAGCGCAGCACCAGAGAAATAGGCGTGAGTGAGGCTGGTTTATCACCGCAGTGATAAGTTACTGAGGAGGGAAGTATAGTGACTGGCGGTTCACTGGTCTAGTGTTTCTTGGTGTATGTATTTAACAGCCACTCCCTGAGGGCTAGCTTCCACCATCACCCCACACCCATCCATCACAGATCAAGTAAGAGGGGCCGTGCGCCCGTGTCCTGGGCCAGTACTAGTTACCCATACCACTATATCTGGGTGGTCATTTATTGGTACATGGGGGCCTGGACCCTTACAGGAAGGCTCCAGCACATGTAGTCGCATAGTGGCAAACAGTCTCCATTTTGGAGGGACAGTCCTGACAAGTTGGAATCTCTCCCGGGTAATATTGTTTCAGAAACTGTTCCTTTTTTTATTAGGTCGAGCGCGAAGCAGCGAAGCACCTATTGCCGGCGTGTTTGGGGGAATGTGAGACAGCGTTCAGGCACAAGGCTCGCTGTCAACGATTCCTCCTCGAGGGCGCGCACGGCGCCGTGCACCTCCCCTGCCTCGCATTCGCAGCCTCTCTCAATCACACACAGTCACGCATGCGCACACACATTCCCACGCGCACACACTCACCCCCCTCCCCCCCAGGCATACACACGCACACAGGCACACACACACACACACACGCACACGCACCCCCCTCCCCCACCACTCACAGGGCTCACGCGCACAGACACACATATCCCCCCCCTCCACTCACCATGCTCTTTTGTCGCGTCGCCTCGCCTCGCTCCTTTTCTCCGGCGCATCTCCACACGCGGGGCACTTCTCTGGATCTTCACGCTACCGCGGGGCTCTCCCTCCATGATGGGAGCCCCGCATCAACGACCAACACCGGCCTCTTCCGGCCGCGTCACAGGCCCCGCCCATGTCACGGGCAAGGATGCCTGACTTCCTGGTTAGTACTTTAGTTTTGCGCGCTGCTGCTGCTGTTCCTTTGGTTCTGGCTTACGGCAGGTATGTGTACACTGGGGCCGACAGATGATCATCCTTTACAGTCCCAGGCAGTAGCGTTTTTCTCATGTATGGATGATGTCCGAATGCCAGAGAGTTGAAGCAGTTGAAGAGCGTTTGAATGGCTTAGAGAAGTAGGATGTCCATCCCGGGGAACGTGACCAGGGAATCCGCTTAGAGAGACGGTTTGATCGTGTCCCGCACTTCCTCCAGCAGCAGTCCCTGTGTACTGGAGGTAGCGGGGTCAGTTCCTTTGAATGTGGGGGTGTGGTGTTCATCTATTCTGTGATCCAGTTCTAACGCCAAGGTAATGCCTACAGATACCCTCTACTCCTCTATGATTGATCCTCCAGAGCAGGGATCTGGAACCTCCGCCAGTAAAAGGCCTGTAGGCACAGCTGTGGCAGCCCTTGTGTTACGGGAGCAGCACTTTAGGGTCGATCACAGGGCTGAAAAGTGTTTTGACGGTGCTTCCAACTGCTGATCGCTGATGTATATGGCCAGCAGTTTATATGTTTGCAATTCTTTGGCTTCCTACCAAGGGCTCGTGCTAGAAAACGTGAATGCAAGGTATGAACCTCGTTGCGAAAAGTCAAATGAGTCTGGCAGAGAGTGCAACTAATCTCCAATGTGTGAGACATGATGTCTCAGGGTAATGGGGTGAAAAGTATTACAAATGAGTTTCTGACACCGTGGAGGCACTACAACACTCTACACATACACACATTTGGACTTGTGTTCATCGTTTTCAGTATGTGTTTTAAGTTCTTTTGCAAAAATGCGTTTTCCCCTCTGGAATGTATGTTGTTTTTTTTAGAAATGCGATTACTTTATAGATCTTTCGAGCTCTGGGTTCCATGTGATGGTTGGCAGGTCGAGGACACCCCAGAAATGTTGATCCTAGCTAAATCACCTGCATGTAAATAAGCTTTAGCTTGCGTTTAAAATGTTTAAATTTGCTTAGAGAGAGCACGAGTGTGTGGATGTTTTACCCGTGATTGCAAACAATTACTTGCAGCCAAACAGTTGGTGACTAGCTGTTGAGAGGGGGGAATCAAATATATCCATGGAGAGTAGCTGAAGTAGTTCGCAATCAATTATTGTATTATCCACTTATTCCACATTCCCTAATACCTTACATGTTGCTAGCATGCACGTCACAAGTGTACTCAAAGCTTGGGGGGGCTGTATGTGCAATGCAATAGTTCTCTCAATTGCGAGAGTTTAAGCTATTGGCATTGTAAATGACAATGCCATGTATTTATCTGTTTTAAAAACAGCACATAAATAAAAGCGATTGTCGTTTACAATGCCAATAGCTCAAACTCTCGGAAATGCGAGACCTATTGCATTGGAAATGCTTGTTACAAACAGGTACCAAACAAGAACTCTCTATCTGCCGCAGCCCTGTCCTCCAAAGTGACCCGGGATTTTTTTTCTCCTAATGTTGGCAACTATGCAGTCACAGTACAGGTGAAGGCCTAGCAGAGCCCTTGCAACTCGCCTTTGAAATGGGTTTCTGTTGAACTTGTTGTGTTTGCCTCAGCAACTGTCAGCACTGCGAAGCTAGAGAGAAGCTGACTTAATCACCTTGACCCAACTCCCACCCCTGCAGCATTTGGTCGACCTGTTTTCTGTGGTCCTGCCAAACTAGTAACTGAGGCAGGTGGGGAAACCTCTTTTTTTTTTGCCTTGGTGGTGTTGCTCTATCAGACTGTTTGCTAGACATGAACATTTGGCTAGCCTTTTCTGGGATATATCTCCTTGAACAATTAATGACCATTATTTTAGCCAGTGACCAGGCATTCTTATGCTTGATTGTGAAATATTTTCTCCGTATGAGTAGGTAATGAGGGTTATTGTTTCACACGTTCTGTCGCCTGGTGTTATCCTGACTTCTCTCTTAAGTTGCTTTACTTGACCAGATCTTCTAGCAATAATGGCTAGATTGTCTTGCATTCATCCATTGATCCCCCTGCAGAGGTATGGTTTGTTCTTCCTGCTGTATGGGTTTGCTTCTGCATTTCTATCTGGCTTCTTGTTCTTCTTGAGAAAGGGGGGGGGGGGAGAAGCAGGCATCAAGGGGAAAAGAGAGTAGAAACCATTTCATGCTCAAATAAACTGATGAGTGCTGACGTCAGACTCCCAAATCGTTCAGTAGAGCAGATTTACGAGCCTTTAAAGGTCTGCACATTTACTTGATTAGAATTCTTTCACGTCTTGTGTTATAAAGTGGTAACTCTTGAGACTTAAGCAGAGATAATTGAAGAATTTTTACAAATGCCATTATATATGTGTCACCGCTATGCTTAGTCTGTCGGCGGAGGATGATGCGCAACACCATTAAGGTTTTGGAGTCATTGTGCCCTGAAGATATATTTTATTTTACTGCATTTGCTCACTTAATTCCATGCTTAATATATTGCTCTCAGAAATGTAATTGGTTGCTAAAAAGAAAAAAGATGATTACCCTTCTTAAATCATCGTAATACTGATATTTCTTAAAGTGGTATTTTTTAAGTTACATAAAAAAAATGCGGGACAGTTGGAAGAGTAGGTGGAATAGGTTAGGGTATTTAATTCAAATTAGAGGTTTTTTTTAGGAGGGCAATAAATGCTATTAAAAAGTGATATCTAAGCATAGACGACGGTCTGCTGTAGTCATTGTGATCAGGCACAGCTCAATAAACAAGCACGATTGCTCACCACGAGGCAAGATGGCCGGCTGTCGAAAGTTCTCAATTAGATTTTGCGCTTCTATTTTGTTTCTTATCCCTGGGTCAGTTCTGTTGTAGTTACCCAACATGAGCCCTTATCCTCTAAAACGTTGTTTTTGCATTGCCAGCCAAACACCTCTCATAAGCTATGCTCTCAGTTCCTTTCAAGCAAGACCGTCGATAATGGGCCAGCTAGAGTAGATAATGTTGTAAGCCCAGTTTAGCTCTACGGTGCTGGATGTTTAAAATATAAGAATTGTGCCTTCTGCATTCCATAATCTCACCTCCCACTTTGCTTGAAGCCCTCTCCCTCTCACCTTCCACGTGGTATTTGCCCTCCTGCGCTATTTTTACACATATTGCACAGTACCATGGACTGCTGTGCTAAATGCCTTAAAGAAAAAAAATGCTATGATGCGGTCACCGCTGGCCATGTCATAGCATGCTTTTCTTTTTTTCCAATTTAAGCCATTGGATCATGGCAGCAGTCTGCGTTGTTGTAAAACATGTATAAAAAACATTGGAGAAGCCAATAGATGTCACATATTTATTTATTTAGTTAAGAGTCTTATATAGAGCCGGCCATGACCAAAATTATCAGAGTGCGTAGGTGAAACCTATTGGCTTTGCAAGTGCTTGTTACTTTTGGTGCAGTTTTGAACAGGTTATTTTATCATGCAACCCCTTACATTCATCTCTGTGTTTAGCCAGGTGAAAGCTATGTTCAAACAAACGTCCTTTCAAAATGGAACGTCTCTACTTGCGCATATGTCATCTATTCCACTAATTCGATTGAGTTATCCAAAAAAGTGGAAAACGCGCTGTACAATGACCAGCGCCGGCAAATTCAAAATGCTTCAGCAAGAGTTGTAGAGGAGGCAAATGTATTTACCCTGCCCTTTCCAAATCTTAAGCGGCTGTAAGTAGTAAGAAAGACCTCCTCCCGCTGCGGTTTAAGCCAGAGCCCAGTCTTCTTGAAGTTAGATGAAGGGTCGGAACCTGGCTGTTTGACCAGACGCGGCAGCACTGTAGTAATGTGTTATCTCAGCACTGGCGTTTTTCTGTAGCACTACAAAACCATCTTCAGGTTGGATGCTAACACTTTATAAATAACCTGACCAATAGAATATGTTTTATAAGGCCTTACTCAGACTTCTCAAGAATAAAGTAGCAGATGGCAAACCACGCAACATATTGATTTGGCCTGCACCTATTTCCATAGAATTTAGTGGTGATCCTTAAGAAAGACTGAAGGTGACACATGATTTGCAGTAATGAGCTCAAAAACTGAGACCCGTCTGCCCTCAGCAAAGAAACTATAACTCTAGCTCAATACCATCACAAAACGGAGTATTTTGCTCAGATTTTCATGTCATTCACTATGTGCTGTCATCAATAGGAACTACCTTGGAGATATTACACCTATTAATAAAAAATAAAAAATAAATATATATATATATATATATATATATATATATATATATATCACTCGTCCATACATATGTTTCTTTTTAAAAGGTCTCAAGGATGCTCCAGAAAAAGGGAACACCCAACATGTATTTTGTTGTGTGTCGATAGGTCACTCCCAGAGACTGGTTTCGGAGCTTCTTACAAAAGAGCAGTGTAAAACATGTTACAAGCCGGTAAAACAGGAAATGCTGGTACTTTGCTCTCTATTGTAACCGTCACATGCTCTAGAGTATGCACAAGCATCCAGTAAGGCTTCTTGACATGCAGGCAATTACTTTTAGTTTGAGCGTCTCCGTAAAAGGCTGAGACCTCTCCAAGGCCTTTGGCTGCAGTAGAGTGTTGGGTCTGCTTTCAACCTGGGTTTGAAGCAATCATGAAAGGCCACAGCCTGCTCTACACAGAGCAGAAGCATAAACATACGCCACAGGATGGTGCACCCACAAAAAAGTCCAAAAATTCCTTTGTGCATTTGTTATTTTCTTTTTGGAGAATATTCTATATTCTTTTCTTTAAAACACAGCTAAGATTGTAGCCAGTGCGTTTCTTTTAGTTAAACTGAACTTCATCAGTGCTTATTTGTGAATTTATGACCATTTTGTCTTTTTTCCCCCTGAAAGCTTCACAAAAAATCCACTCTGATATAAGTCAACTTAATGGTTTGTAGCACCATATTTATCCATTTAAACCTGAGTGGACAATTGTTATCCAATCACAACACTGAATCCGTGTCTCTTCTCGTATCATCATGTTCTCCACCAGGTCACAACTGGCCAAAAAAAAAGGGCAGAAAAATCTGTGCCAACCCAATCCTTGTAATGTTGAAGTCCAGATGGTGTTGGCATGCCTGAGAGGATATGTAGGGGAATGCTAAATTCTAACTATTGTTAAGGCCCACATCAGCTGTGCTGTGCTCAAACTTCTACACACATTATTTGCCAGTGTGCTTCACGGCTTTCTCAAGCCTCTCTATACAAATGCACACCAATTTTCAGGACGTAGTGTAACCAGTTGTAATGGCGTGGCTGAAAATTGAGCAAAATTGCTTCTTGAAATATTAACGATAACTACATTAGATACTTGGAGAAATTTTGCAAGGTTTGTTTGTGCCCCTTGGATGAATAGATGATGTGACTCCATGCGGGATGCTTACGGAGAATTCCAGTTTATCCTGTGAATAGCAAGGGGTTAAAATCCCAATCTACGTTTGGCACTGCACCAAATGAAGGATAAATGTCCGTGCCTCTTCTGTACATCACTCTAGAGCCGAGCTGTAATTTTAAAATGTTAATCCATTTGGCAATTTACTGTTCATTTACAACGGCCAGATAGGCAAAGTATTTGTTCGAGGCATGTGGGCTGCTAAATTCATATGTATTGCATAGATCGCCGCCTAGTGTTGGGTCCGGATGATTGCACATTGTTGTCCTGGAAGAGTCTTCGAAGTATCACGAGATAGGTGGCTCCTCCCCTGGACTACAGTGCGCATGGGCATCGACTCCATCCCCAGATTGTTTTTTTCCGCCATTGGGTTCGGATGTGATTTCGACGTCTCCTTGTCGGAATCGGAAAAACATACTTCTTTAAGGCCAAAAGGCCTTCGTTTACTGCGTCGGTATTGTTCGCGTACGGTCTCGGCCTTCATACGACTCTCCGAGTCGAAATTCTGCGGAGTCGACTAACTCTTCGGACATCGAGGCCCTGTCGTCGCAGCAAGAGCCTGACGAGCTTACCATGGAACGAAGTCCGTTCAAGCGCTGCCCCGTGTGTGGATCCAAGTACCCACATATCGACGTGCATCCAGTCTGTAACAAATGCCTCTCGCCGGACCACAACAAGGACAACTGTATGGCCTGCTCACAGTTCAGGTCGAAGAAAACGCTCAAGCTTCGGCGCGCGGCGCGCCTCGAGGCCCAGCGAGCGGCTCCGGCACCCGACGACATCTTCGACGAGCCCGAGGCAGAAGGCCCAAGCCATCGCCTGCAGATTTCACCCCCATTGACGGAGGTCGAGGCAGATCCCGGAGAACCCGTTGAGGGACTGGACCTTGAATACGTCGAGGAGGTAGGGGACGACGAAGAAGTTTATGGGGCCGCGGAAGATAGCTCGGAGGAAGAGCTATGCCCCGAAAGTTACATGACTCAGGCTCAGGTCACGGGATCGCCACTCGGCCTTACCCACGACCCTGCACCGCTATCCCCGGCCCCGCCTTCTGGCCCGGCCTCGGACACACCAGCGGAAACGCCATTGCGCGTATCGAAACCGAAACCTAAACCTTCGGATTCTACGACACCTAAGATGGCCAACGTACCATCGAAACCGAAACCGAAACCTTCGGATTCGACCACACCAAAGATGGCCGACATACCATCAAAAATGAAAAAGCCTGCTACGTCAACGACTCCGTCGCCCGCCGGGCCTCTGAAGCCGAAGAAGGCTGTCGAGCCGACACCGTCCACTAAGAAGGTCGTCCAAAACGTGTCGAGCACGGTTACTCCAGCAAAGTCCACTAAGACTGTTGCAACTCCTTCGGACGCGACTGCGGCGCCAACTGGCAAACGCCCGGTCGAAGCAAAGTCGACAAAGGGCCCCGAGTCACAGTCCGGAGGCCCTACGCATCGGCACACAGACGCCGGATCTAAAGCAACGGCATCGGCGCCTAAGCCTACAACGGAGGCGCGGACCATTGGGGCCGACGATGCGTCGGTGGACACCTCGTTGGCACGGAGGGCCTCCGATGGTGACAAACATAGGGCATCGGTTACAAAACCCTCCGCTTCCTTCCCAAAGCAGGTCACTGACTCCCTCAAACGGATTCGGGAGAAGACTTTAACGTCGACGACTCACACGCCGTCGGCTCCGAGACTGGTTGACGCACCTACGAAGACTTCAACCAAGCTTCTCTACACTCTGCCGCCGAAGGTGGCACCGAAGGCGTTTGCACCCAGATCGGTGCCGAAGACCACTGAAACATCGGAACCTTCGACGCTAAGTGGCCGATTGGATCGACATCAAGCTTCAGAAGAACAATCTGAGCATTATATCGATGCCGAAACGGGGAAATTAACGCTCTATAAGCAAAAGATCACTTCCCACCCATTGGAATCCTATGTCATACCACTAAAGAAGAAGAGGCCGGCACAAGACATTCCTGCCCTTCTTGAACCTCTTCAGCCTCCACCAAGGAGGAGCCCATCACCTTCCCCCAATCAGTCAGGGGGAGAGGACGATGCCCAGGATGACCAGTACAATTTCCCGGCTAACAATTACCCTGATGAGCAACAGGACTCTTGGGTGGACACTGGTGACCAGGGAGGCCATCAGGTGGTACAGGACCCACAGGGTTTTGGTGCACGAACATCCCCGAGGATTCAGCGGCATTTAATGCCTTGATAGAGCGGGCAGCTGCAAATCATGATGTGGACATGCATGCTGACCCGGTGGAGGAAGATTTTCTATTTGACACTTTCTCTGCTTCAGAAAAAACTGTTAAAACACTTCCTATGCTGAAAGGTGTCCTTAAGCATGCCTCAGAAATCTTTAAGGAACCTACCAGGGAGAGAGTGGTAAACCCACGTATTGAAAAGAAATACAGACCGGCACCTGGGGACCCTGCATATATTCGGGGACAGTTGCCTCTGGACTCGTTGGTGGTCGCAAATGCCCGCAAAAGGGCGAACTCCCAGACAACGGGTGAAGCTCCTCCCCCAGACAAGGAGTCGAAAGTGCTTGAGGCATCTGGCAAAAGGGTGGCTGCGCAGGCTGCCAATATCTGGCGCATATCAAACACACAGGCACTGTTGGCACGTTATGATAGGGCGCATTACGACACCCTAGAACAGCTCCTTCAACACCTCCCAGATGAGTTTAAGGAGGCAGCCGAGATGCTCATACAAGAGGGAAAGCTCATTTCAAATGCTGCAATAAAGTGTGCGCTTGATGTGGCAGATACAGCGGCTAGGGCTATTAACACTAGCGTCATGTTAAGGCGCCAAGCATGGCTTCGCATATCAGGTTTTAAACCTGACATTCAAACAACTATACTCAACCAGCCCGTTAATCCAGACAGACTGTTTGGCCCAGAAGTTGACACCACCCTCGAAAAAATTAAAAAGGACAATGAGACAGCGAAGTCCATGGGGGCGCTTCAGTCCCAGCTATTCAGGGGGAACACTTTTCGTCGCTCAGGTACCCGCGGTGTTACCAGAGGACACCTGGCACAACAAACACAATTCACGAAAGGTGGCGCACAGTCCTCGTACCCCAAGCAAGGTAGAGGGGGTTACAGAGGAAATAGTGCCAAAGGCAGAGGCAGAGGAAACAACAACTCCCGTTCCTCTGCCACCAACAAACAGTGACTCTCTGTCACTGCCCCCCGACCATCCAACACCTGTCGGGGGGAGACTCCAGCAGTTCCTGCCAGTCTGGACGTCCATCACCACGGACAGGTGGGTGAGAAAACTTATCCAGTACGGTTATTGTTTGGAGTTGACATCCACTCCACCCAACATTCCCCCAA
The DNA here is from genome assembly GCF_964261635.1 of Lissotriton helveticus. NCBI lineage: Eukaryota > Metazoa > Chordata > Amphibia > Caudata > Salamandridae > Lissotriton > Lissotriton helveticus. The sequence goes on from NC_136067.1 coordinate 1,370,677,913, forward strand.
GACAACGTCCTATGTCAGCAGAGCACTTGCACTTATTGCAGCAAGAAGTGGTGGTGATGCTGCAAAAAGGCGCAATCGAGCTCATACCGGTGGAGGAGGAAGGTACAGGGGTCTATTCCCTGTACTTCCTTATCCCAAAAAAGGATGGATCCCTCAGACCCATTCTGGATCTACGCCCCCTCAACCTGTATATACTGTCAGAACACTTTCACATGCTGACGTTGCAGCAGATTCTTCCCCTGCTAAACCAAGGGGACTTCCTAGCGACCTTAGACCTCAAGGATGCTTATTTTCACATACCACTCCACCCTTCCCACAGAAAATACCTCAGGTTCACCATCCAAAACAGGCATTATCAGTTCAAAGTACTACCCTTCGGAGTGACCACTGCCCCCAGGGTGTTTACAAAGTGTCTGGCGACAGTTGCGGCGCACCTCAGGAGACAAAATATACATGTCTACCCTTACCTAGACGACTGGCTCGTTCAAGCAAAGTCGGAACAGCAGTGCGCCGCAGACATGTCCCACACCATTCACCTCCTTCACAGTCTGGGGTTCTCACTGAACTACCCAAAGTTGCACCTTCAGCCAGCCCATGTGCGGTAGTATCTAGGCGCGACGATAAATACCCTAACTGCTATAGCTCAACCAAACCCGGTGAGGATCGACAACATTCAGTCGCTCATCCAGAGGTTCAGACCGCAACACTCACTACCAGCGAGAGTGTTCATGCAGTTGATAGGCATGATGGCTTCCTGCATCTTCATAGTCCCGCACGCACGGTTGCATATGCGTCCGCTCCAAGAATGCTTGGCGAATCAGTGGACACAGGCTCAAGGACAACTGACAGACCTAGTGTTGGTTACCGGTCGGGCATATAACTCTCTGCATTGGTGGAATCCACACAACCTTTGCAAGGGCCGACCGTTCCAAGAGCCTGTGCCACAGATTATTCTAACAACGGACGCATCTCTCCAGGGGTGGGGAGCTCATGTGCTCCACTACACGGTGCAGGGACTGTGGTCGACGCAGCAACAGAAGTTGCACATCAACTACCTGGAACTGATGGCAATCTTCATGGCGCTCAAGTCCTTCAAAGTACATTTGTGCAACAAGGTCGTGTTGATCCGGACGGACAACATAACAGCCATGTACTACATCCAGAAGCAGGGAGGTACTCACTCTCCACAGCTGTCTCATCTGGCTCAGAGCATGTGGAAGTGGGCCATTCAGAGGAACATCTTCCTCATGGCAGAACACCTCCCGGGCAAGGACAATCAGATGGCGGATCTCCTCAGCAGGTACAGCCATCAAATGCACAAGTGGGAGATACATCCATCAGTACTCCACCCGTACTTCCAACAGTGGGGTCATCCGGAGATAGACCTCTTTGCCACAAGAGAAAACGCAAAATGCCAAAGCTTTGCCGCCAGGTTCCCTCACCCAGAATCGCAGGGGAATGCGATATGAATGAACTGGTCAGGCAGATTTGCGTACGCTTTTCCCCCAGCGCCTCTCATTCCACTGGTGGCAAGAAAGCTAAAGCAACACTCGGTGACGCTCATCCTGGTTGCTCCAACGTGGGCACGCCAACCATGGTACACCACGTTTCTAGAACTTTCCGTGGTACCGCATCAAAGGCTGCATCTCTCTCCAAGCCTCTTGACGCAGAACCATGGCGATATTCAGCATCCAGATCCGCAACAGCTCAATCTGGCGATCTGGCTCCTGAGGTCCTAGAGTTTGGCTACCTCAACCTGCCTCCTGAATGCATGGACATCATCCGGGAGGCAAGAAAGCCCACTACCAGAGCTTGCTATGCAGCAAAATGGAAGCGGTTTGTCATTTACTGTACTGAACACAATATCAACCCGCTAGATGCATCCATTCCTAACATCATCTGCTATTTGTTACATCTTTACAAATGCAATCTGGCGTACGCTTCCATTCGGATACAATTATCCGCCATAGCGGCTTATCTCCAAAACAGGCAGCATCTCTCTGTTTTCAGGGTGCCTGCCATTAAAGCCTTTCTCGAGGGACTGAAACGAGTCATTCCTCCAAGAACACCACCAGCTCCAGTGTGGAACCTTAATGTAGTCCTCACTAGGCTGATGGGCCCACCTTTTGAGCCACTACACTCATGCGAGATTCAGTTCCTGACATGGAAAGTGGCTTTTCTCATTGCTATTACATCGCTCAGGCGGGTTAGTGAGCTGCAAGCGCTCACAATCCAAGAGCCATTCATACAAATTCATTCAAACAGGGTAGTGCTCCGCACTAACCCCAAATTCCTTCCGAAGGTGGTGTCACAGTTTCATATCAACCAAACTATTGACCTGCCCGCATTCTTTCAAAACCCACAAACAGTAGCGGAAAGAATGCTCCATACATTAGACGTAAAAAGGGCGTTGATGTACTACATTGACAGAACACAACACTTTAGGAAAACACAACAACTTTTTGTTGCCTTCTCAGCCCAGCACAAAGGCAACCCTATTTCCAAAGCAGGAATAGCCAGATGGATTGTTAAGTGCATCCAGATTTGTTATCAAAAATCTAAACGTACTTTAACAATCCCCCCAAGGGCGCACTCCACACGCAAGTTGGGGGCCTCCATGGCTTTTCTGGGGAATATTCCTTTAGAAGACATTTGTAGAGCAGCCACGTGGTCTACACCGCACACATTTACCAAACATTACTGTGTAGATGTGCATTCCAAGCAGCAAGCAGCTGTAGGACAGGCTGTTCTCAAGACACTCTTTCAGACTTCTGCAGCTGGCACGGGCAACCGCCGTTAATGGAGGGACTGCTATGTATTCTATGCAACTGATATGAATTTAGCAGCCCACATGCCTCGAACTGAATATGCTACTTACCAGTATGCATCTGTTCTTGGCATGTAGGGCTGCTAACATTCATATCGCCCACCCTCCTCCCCGGTGCCCGTAGCGGCTGCAGATACTCTCTTGCATTCAATCATTAGCATGGACATCCTTTACACTATTTCACTCCATCTTTGCCACAATGGCTAAAAACAATCTGGGGATGGAGTCGATGCCCATGCGCACTGTAGTCCAGGGGAGGAGCCACCTATCTCGTGATACTTCGAAGACTCTTCCAGGACAACAATGTGCAATCATCCGGACCCAACACTAGGCGGCGATCTATGCAATAGATATGAATGTTAGCAGCCCTACATGCCATGAACAGATGCATACTGGTAAGTAGCATATTCATTACAGTCACAATCTGCAAAAATGTGTTTAAGTCTACTAATCCCATTTTAGGAGTTGGTACATTTTTACTGACTCCTACAATGCAACTGCGACTTGATATTGATTCAGTATTTGGAAAGGGGCGTATTGTAGGCATCCCTTCCGAATACTGAATATGTATGCAATGTATCAATATTTCTGTGACCAAAATCCGGTTTTAAAACATTGAAAGAATCCCTGGCTCCTCCGTTGGTGTGGTAATGCAATGCATTCGAACATTTCCCATTGTGAATGTTAAAAAAAATAAAAGTTTGTTGAGTAGGCAGTGGTCCCTAGGACGACTGTCAACTCTTGAACAAACTTTAAAAAAAAGAAAAAAAAGAAATGCAGCAACGTTTCCTTTAAGGAAAATGGACTGCATTCAAAAAAATATTACTTTATTTAGGAGCGATCACAGGCCTGGTGGTCTGCTGACACTAACACCATCTCTCGGATGGCGCAATGAATACTCTGAAGTAGTATTGCATTCTAGGGCAAAAATTTTAATCACCCTACAGCTTTTCATACAAATGCCTTATTCGCGCTATATAAAACTTTATACATAAATAAAATAATCTAGGTCCTGATAGCTACCCTGCAGTATGGAGTAAAATAATCTGACATATGGTTTTGTTCTCGGAAAATAGCGAATCTTCAAATCTATATTTTCCGTGGATGCAGCTTATTGAAGAGCTTCACTGAAATCTTGATCTTGTGTGCCATTTTGAAGTATTCGGTTTTTTGTTTTCCATATTGAAAGGAGATTGATTGTAACAGCAATGAGTGGTGACTGACTCGCACGCTGCTAGATTAGCCCAAAGAGTTGAAAGGAAGAACTTTCCAAAATACTTAAAGAATCTAGGAAATGTTGGGAGTAAACACCATAAAAGAGAATCAGTTGTTTTCCTCAAGTCTGGTACATACTAAGCACTCACTCAGGTAAACGATGCTGCCATATTTTTTGAACCCACAGAGTAAAAAAAAACTCCTGTATTATTATTCATATTTTAAAGAGAAGTTTGATTTTGAAGATAGTGGTTGTAACTGGCACTTCATATTTGTGCCTATCATTTCGATTCCCTATAATAATTTGTCATAGTGCTGAAGAGTAGGCAATAATCCGCTTTTTAGTGATGTTTGTAAGTACCATAGCTGCTCATGAGGACTGACCATATTGTGTGTGTATGACTTGTTTTTAGGTTGTCCTGGTCCGGTGGAATGAACCTTTTCAGAAGCTGGCAACCTGTGATGCTGATGGAGGAATCTTTGTGTGGATCCAGTATGAAGGAAGATGGTCCGTGGAACTCGTCAATGATCGTGGGGCACAGGTAGGTCTTTGGTTTCTAATAAAAGAGGAATGGAAGAGAGGTAGGGTTGTCAGTCATACATCCTCTCAGAACCATAATATGGAGCAAGAGGTACTGCTTGTTTGCTTGGGAATGCAACAACCCAAAACCCAGGAGATAGACCCTAATTATTGGGAATCCCATGGTTAGGATGCAGGGACCCTAACCACTTGAGGCGGCGTGCTTTATCATCTGGTCCTGCTCCTCGCTGGGTGGCGGGTCAATCCCAATGCACATCCTTGTGGAGTTTTTTTAAGGAGATCTTTTATCCTTAGTTCAATAAAGAGCAAATGGTCCACTGAACTACCCCCTAGATGAGATGTTCTCTGGATGCAGAGGACTTTGAGATGAAGACAGAGCGCTGTTTTCTGAAAAGCCAGGGTAGGCTGCAGTTTTCACACATGCTTTGAAAACAATTTAACTTCTTTGTGATAACATACCATAGCAGTTTTGGTGGTAGTGTTGTAATGCGTAAATCCACTACCTGGCAATAAGTGTTACCTGGCCCTATGAGATTTACAGTGGCTTTCAGTTAGCTGTATCTTTTATTGTCCTTTTGTGTGCATTTTATTACATGGTCTAGATTCACACAAACTACCAAAAACTCTGTCTCATTGAAGAACACTTAGCTAATTTGATGTGGACCCTCATAAACTAAATTTACCCTCAAATAATAGATTTTTCATATTATTCCAAGTAGGACTTTGAATTTAAAGCCACTCCTAGGTTTAAGTCTTGCATTTCTTTATTGACAGCATTTATAATGGATAAAGGAAAGCAAAACGGTATACGTGAGAACTGGCTAAACATATCACACCCAAAATGAGACCGCTTGAGATCTCGATGTAAGAGGTAGCTTGAATAGCGAAGTGGAAGTTTATTTCTCAGTCCATCTGAGCCAGGAGATGGGCAGCATACCTTCTCTGTTATGCTGGGTCTGTTTGCTTTGTTTCTGTTATATGGGTTACTGAACTTTTGAGGTCAACTTAAGTGTATTTTTGTATCTCTTACCAGCCCTGGCTCAGTAAGCCAATGAACTCTAGTGGTGCAGAACCACTGGCACATTGTAGGACTATCGAAGAATTTGTTATAGAAATGATACTTCAAAACTAACTTTTTTTGGCTTAGCTGTAGTACCTATCCAAACTAACCCTAGGCGAGGACTACGCTACGTTCGCGTAGTTTGCGCAACTACGCGCTATACGAATTGCATGTAGCACTGTGCAAAACGCGTAGCGGGCATTTTTTGCTTGCTTGCGGCCCTCAACGTCAAGTTGGCGACCGTGAGCTAGCAAAATAACATCCCGGCGAGACTTTTTCCGCGTTCGCGATCAGCAACATCAAATTGCCGATTGCAAGCCTGGAAAATGAACTTCCCGGCGAGATTCTCAACGCGGGGAGGTCAAGTTTCTCATTGCGAGTGGTCATGTATGCTTGCGAACGCTCGCGATGAGAAACTACCAGTCTGCGTTGAGAAAGCTGCCGCTCGAGTACAAATCTACTTGAGCGGCAGAAAACGCCCGCTTGTACTGTGCAAGATGCTGTTTGCAATGATTGCACAGTGCGGACAAGCATCCGGCACTGTGCAATCAGTGCCAACAGCATTTTGCACAGTGCACTACGCAGTTCGCGTAGATAGCGTAGTGCGAAGTGCACTTCGCGTAACTACGCGAACTACGCCCAAGGTTAAGCCAAACCTCACTTTGTAGGGTTATGCATTCTTGCTTCAACGCTTATTGTTTACGGTATGATGGTAAGCCTAACTACTCTCATGTTCTCCAACCGCCATCAGTAAAACGTCCGAAAAAAGAATGAGGCAGCATGTACTCAGAACTAATAAGTTGTTAATGCCTGAACTATGGCATATTATTATTTTTTTGCATTCTGCTCTGGATCAGTGTTCTGAATGTATTGGAGGAAAGGTAACCAATCCTTTAAAAAGTAAAGGGAACACTGCACCCTGCTTGAATACTCTGTCGCTTGAAACACATGATAGCACTGTTGCCCCTGGTCCTGCACCTGTTCACTACATTGCGGCTAGACAGTGATGCTTCCTGCGTGACATTTTGTTTCCCTTCCTGTAAACTATACGTTTTATGGGCTGAGCCTCCACACAGAGGAGTAATACTGTCTCACCGCATGCTATTGGCTATTCAGTGTCCCATTCCACCATCTACAAGAAAGGATGCACGAGGGACTGTTTTACGTCTGAAAAGCACACTTGATCATACCGCTGTTTGTCACATTCATTTCTTTGTCTCCATTATGCAATCCATATAGAAAGAAGTAATTTGTACTATTTTTAATAGGCTTGGCAAAGTCAACATGGCAAGCTTTAATGTAATAAAGAGCCTTTTTGCATTAAGCATACGTAACTAGCGTTTGTGAATGCATGTTTTACGTGCTATGGCACATTAAAGCCATACCTTCTAGATTTGCCAATGTTTGTGAATAGAACCTGCATAAAACTTCTGTTCATTTGATGCCTGACTTAGACCACAGGCGTCATTTGGTGATTCCTCTGAGTATTGACTTGTATAGATAGAATGTTCTTTACTTGCACAACTTTGCTTCGCAAACTCTTAAACGTTGGTGAGTTTATAACTGAGGACCTACCTGGAGCAGAACTAGATGTGGTGCGAGAAGGACCTGTCTTTCTCATTGGTAGGAATTTTCTAAGAAGGGACACTCAACTGTATACGTGAAATAACAGGACCAAAAAGAGTACACCAGGCTATATTATCCAGCAGAACAATAACTGCATACATAAATCCTTAGCCCACATAGTAAGTGTAAGCTGAAATAAGCTGTAATTTCTGCTTCTTGAATTTTTGAGCCGCAACAACCTACAATGGATTAGGTAACGTAGAGTAAATCATATTGGAAAGATGCCCTGAGTCAGTGCCCAAAAACTTAGGTGAGTGAAACAACATTTTAGTGTAGTGATGTTATGATAGCTAGTCAAGATCATTAAATGAGACTCGTCCCTAAAGAAGAAGCCTGAACCTCCTCCCTTTGCTTAGTATACAGACCGCGAACCAAGCCTGGGATACTAGACTTTACTTAGAAGGGCTGCAATATATGGCTTTGCATACAACAGGCTTGGGTCCTAATCTTTAAATGATCTGCACACTTGAACCTGCATGTTTAAGCAATCTTTCCTTTATATACAGAACAACTTAATCTGGTTTCTTTCTACAGCTTTACATCCCCAGGTTGTATTCTGTCCCAGAAAGCCTCATTCTACTATTTTTCTAAACCCTGCTTAAAAAATTGACATTGACAAACAGCTCTCAATTGGTTTCTCTCATTTTATCCTCAGAATGATCCTCTTCTTACTTTCCACCCTCTGTATGCCACCTCTTTTTGAGTGTAGTCTCCCCGCCATCGCATGTCTGTCTGCTTTAATCTCTGTTATTGTACTCCTGCAAATGGCTAACACCTCATTTCATAGATCCTAAGCTCTCATCCTTTAAAACATTATCACTGCAACCTTACAATACCTAATCTCAGCCATCTGATCTGTTCATCTGATAGAGAGTTCTAGCTGCAGATTTCTTACCTTAGAATATTCCTCACGTGTCAGACTGCATCTGGAATGTTGTGAGCAGTTCCCTTGTGCGCCTGTAGGTGGTGTCGGTTGGCTCCCTGTAACATAATCATCTGCACCGGTAGTGAATGGTTGGGTCCCTATATAGGCGCCACCCCAACGTGCTGACCTCAGTTTCTTCTTTTGCATGCTGTCAGCGAGGATCTGGATCAAGCTCCCCTCAGTTATTTTATGGCTGACTTTTTCAACTGTGTCGATTTCCATCGACCAGTGTGCCTTGTTTCACACTTATTTGAAGAAGGTGAGGGAAACCTAAATGGTCTCACACCTAATCGTGTCTGTCCCAAGCAAATGTCTATGACAGGACCCAACTTGATGTGTCTGTGATTCCTCGAGCAGGACCACAAATCCAGGGCCTGCCTGGATTGAAGGACCATGAATCCAAAGGCCATCCGGGAGCGGGCCATAAAGATTCTAGCCACTCGCCATGCAACTCCCTACAGCTCCAGGTTGCATTTGCAAGGGAGGTCCAGGGACTGCTCTCCAAATTGCTCACGTCAGTCATCTGAGATCTCCGACTTCTTCAGGTAAGTCCCATAAGAAGTCAAAGCCTTCTTTGATTTCTCAGTTCTGGTCTCATTCACTGGATAAGGTGTGGGAGTGACGCCAAAAGTTCAGGTCCCGCTCCGAGAGTTTCCCGGAGCGCCCGGCACAACTTTTGACAATTTTGTGAGGCCATGAGTTCAGAAGAGACTCCGACTGGGTCCATTGGTAGATCCGGATCGGCCCTGGTCATGACATCGCAACCTCCTCTGGGAACTGTTTCAGTGGCTCTGTTCCCAGCGCTGCCGAACCCAACTCTGATACAGTGTCGGACCAGCATCGCACAATGTCAATTCCATCGCTAACCAGACCCACATCACCTGAATTCGAGATGGGGCCCTATTTTCTTGAAGGGCTTGAAGAGGAACATGAATGGAGGGACCTGAGGAATCCTATGGTTATTCTGACCCCTAGGAGAGTCCATTGCCGACAACAACTTGTATGAGGACCTGGCTGACACAAGGTCTTGACAGAGGTGCTTTAACCTGGGGTGTCCCGACCTGACCCCCTACTCCCTTTCAGTGATGCCCTCACTGTTGTACTGCTAGGAGCCAATCCTTGCACAGGCTTTCCTGCACAGGAAAGTCTCCTGCTGCCATGGCCCTGCTCCCAGGGACTCAGCCTTCGTCACCCAGCATTCCACCCCTGAAAGTCTTGTGGTCCAGGCCTTCACCTCCAAAATGCATCTTGGTGCGTTCTCTACTTCTTCAATGGATAGAGAATTCAAGATGCTGGATACCTTTGGAAAGAGTATGTTCGAGGCATGTGGGCTGCTGAATTCATATCTGTGCATAGATCGCCGCCTAGTGTTGGGTCCGGATGATTGCACATTGTTGTCCTGGAAGAGTCTTCGAAGTATCACGAGATAGGTGGCTCCTCCCATGGACTACAGTGCGCATGGGCATCCTCTCCATCCTCAGATTGTTTTTTTCTGCCCTTGGGTTCGGATGTAATTTCCTTTACTCAAAGTTCGGAATCGAAACTACACTTTCTAGAGGCCAAAAAGCCTTCGGTATCGTCGGTATTGTCTCGAATCGGTGCCGACAGCTTCTTTACAACCTTTATCCAACTTGGGACGTCGAATCGGGCCGCGGGCCTTCTCGGCGCCACGCGACCAGTCGTCGATGGAACGGAGCCCATTCAAAAGATGCCCTCTTTGTAACTCCAAATACCCACATATCGATAAACACCCTGTATGTAACAAGTGTTTATCTCCAGAACATAATGAGGCCGACTGCCTAGCCTGTGCCCAATTTCGTTCAAAAAAGACACTTCGAGCTCGACGGGCCGCTAGACTAACCATGCAGAGACAAGCGCCAGAGCCAGAAAATATCTTCGGCGACGAAGAAGATCTTGTCGAGGCCGAAGAATACGAACAACAGTCGGATCAAGAATCGGAGCATGACTCCGACTACTACATAGACGAGGAAGAAGACATCGTCGCGGTAGGGGACGACGAACAAGGGATCGGAGCCGTAGAGGACGACTCCAGTGATGAAACGGGCCCACCCGTCAGTACGGCGCCCCATACCTATAGCTCCATGGTTCCACAGGCTCAGGTTGAGGCATCGCCACAAGGCCTTAGCCAAGATCTCGAAAAACATTTTATAGCCCTGCAATACAGCCCGGCTAAGAATATTACTAAAGAGCCATCGGATCAACAAACTCCGAGATTGGTGATATCAAAACCAAAAGTGGTGGAACACAAAACAAAACCGAAACTGATCGACTACACGGACTTCGGACCACACTACGTCGATCCATCGGAGTCGAGACCGAAGAAACTCGTCGACAACACGGTGTTCGGGCCAAACTATATCGAACCATGGGCGTCGAATACAAGGGTCGTCGAGCCGAAAACAAGCGCCCCTGTATCTACTCCGAAACAAAAGGGCGTCTCACCAAAAACATCGGCGTCGACGGCCGACAACACAAAAAAGGGACTCGATCCAAAGAAGGTTGTCGACCCCAAACAAAAAGGCAACAAACCAGTTGCTCTGCAAATGAAAACGATCGAGCCGAAGAACATCGAGCCAAAAAAGGGCATCGAACCAGCATCAAAGAGCGTCGATCCGAAGCCATCGGTTCCGAAATCGACACAAGGACACAAGGCCATAATCGAACCGAAAAAGACTGTCGATAAGACTTCGGCTCCGAAGAAACAGGCACTACCGAAACAAACTGTAGTACCACAAAAGACCATCGGACTGATTAAGTTTGGCCTCCCACCTTCCTCGAAAACAAAAGCGGTCGACCCAAAAAGCGGCATCGAACCGAAACAAACCAATCAAAAGACATTGGCAAAAACACACAAAACTGCTGAACAGGAAGTCTTACATCCAGACCCTGAATCAGTTGAACAATCAAAACTTTACATTGACCCTAACTCTGGGAAACTCACTCTCTACAAAAGGAAGATCAGACCAGAGACTGAGAAAGAGACTTATTATTATTATTATTTATTATTATGCTTTCTTATATAGCGCTCGATTACCCGTAGGCATCTCGGCGCTTGCCTTGGGAACCCGTCCTGGCTTTTCCCTGTGAGATACCTGTAGTGGGCATCCCCAAGGTGAAAGCCAGGCATCCCGCCGCAGGGGGGCCGTAGTGGAGATTAAGCAGGCTAATGCCCAGAGCTGCAGAGTGTGAACCCGTGATTCGAGTAGGCACCGAAACGAGAATTATCGAGTCCGTGGATATTTGGGTTCAAGACCCTGCCGCGTCGGGAATTGAACCCTGGTCCCGGGTCTGACCTCTGCTTCAGGGTCTACCTCCTCTAACCAGTGAGCCACACTTCTCCACTACACTATACCACTCAAAAAGAAAAGGGACTGTTCTACCTCACCTATTCTTTTTGAGCCTATTCAGCCAAATAGGCCTAACCCATACTCATATACACCCACACACTCAGATGAAGAGGTGGATGAGGAATATGATCAGGAATACAGCTATCCAGTAGACACTGACCAAGACCGTCACACTCAACCATGGGCTGACCCAGTACATCCCGGTGACTCTCAACCCATTCCTGATACACCTGCATACCCTGCTAGGCCTTCTCCTACAGAGGACACAGCTGCTTTTAATTCATTAATCGAAAGAGCAGCACGCCATCACAATGTGGACATGCATGCAGACCCTGTGGAGGAGGATTTCCTCTTTGACACTTTTGCCACATCAGAAAGAACTGTTAAGACACTACCTATGTTAAAGGGGGTACTTAAACATGCAGGAGACATATTTAAAGATACCACTAGGGCAAGGGTCATTAACCCAAGAATTGAGAGGAAATACAGGCCAGCGCCACTAGACCCTACATATATTAAGGGACAGCTGCCTTTAGATTCTTTAGTGGTGGCGAATGCACGTAAACGTGCAAACTCGCAAACAACTGGGGAAGCTTCGCCTCCCGACAAAGAATCAAAGATCTTTGAGGCATCAGGGAAAAGGGTAGCCGCACAGGCAGCTAACATATGGAGAATATCTAACACGCAAGCCCTGTTAGCTAGGTATGACAGGGCACACTATGATACCTTAGAAACACTTCTACAGCATTTACCTGACGCTTACAAAGAACAGGCTGAACAATTAGTACAAGAGGGAAAGCTAATCACTAACGCCTCCATTAAATGTGCCTTAGATGTAGCAGATACAGCTGCCAGGTCTATTAACACCAGTGTTATGATCAGGAGACATGCGTGGCTACGCATTTCTGGTTTTAAAAACGAAGTCCAGTCCACTTTGTTAAACCAGCCAGTTAATCCTGACTACTTATTTGGTCCAGGAGTAGATGCACTACTGGACAAAATGAAAAAAGACACTGAGACGGCTAAGTCTATGGGAGCCCTACAGTCGCAACAACATAGAGGCTCCTTTTGTCGCTCAAATTACAGGGGGGCTACAAGAGGCAACTCATCACAGCAGACCACAAACTACAAAGGAAACACACAAACCACCTATAATAAAAACAATAGAGGTGGATACCGCGGCAATAACAACAAAGGCAGAGGACGAGGGAACAACACCACCAGATCCTCTACCAATACAAAACAGTGACTCCTTAGCGCTACCCCCAGACCATATAACACCGGTCGGGGGACGCTTACAACAATTCCTACCAGTCTGGCTAGACATCACTACAGACAAGTGGGTAAGGCAAATTATCCAAGATGGCTATTGCCTAGAGCTAACCTCCACACCACCAACATACCTCCAAAACACCGTCCTATGTCTGTAGAACACCTTAACTTATTGCAGCAAGAAGTCATCGGCATGCTGCAAAAAGGGGCCATAGAACTAGTACCATTAGAACTTCAAGGTACAGGGGTATATTCACTATACTTCCTCATCCCCAAAAAGGACGGGTCTCTCAGACCGATATTGGACCTCAGGCCCCTAAATCATTACATCTTATCGGAGCATTTTCATATGCTCACTCTACAACAAGTGTTACCACTCGCAACCTTGGACCTCAAAGACGCATATTTCCATATCCCGATACATCCTGCTCACAGGAAGTATCTCAGGTTCACGCTACTAAATCAACATTACCAATTCAAAGTCCTTCCATTTGGTGTAACAACAGCTCCAAGAGTGTTCACAAAGTGCCTAGCGACAGTGGCTGCACATTTGAGAAGACAACATATTCATGTCTATCCGTACCTAGACGACTGGCTAATACAAGCAAAGTCAGCCCAGCAATGTGCCAGCCACATGTCAAAAACAATTCACCTACTGCACAGCCTAGGCTTCACGTTGAACTACCAAAAATCTCACCTTCAGCCATCCCATGTACAGCAGTACCTGGGAGCAGCAATACATTTTCTGACAGCAAATGCATACCCAAACGCTGCAAGAATAAACAGCATGCAGCTACTAATCCAAAAGTTCAAGCCCCAACACTCGCTCTCTGCCCGAGTGTTTATGCAACTCATAGGCATGATGGCTTCGTGCATCTTCATAGTCCCTCACGCCAGACTACACATGCGTCCGCTACAAGAGTGCTTAGCACGGCAGTGGAACCAGGCTCAAGGACAATTGAAAGACCTAGTGTTGGTGACCAGTCGTGCATACAACTCTCTGCATTGGTGGAATCCACAAAACCTTTGCAAGGGACGACTGTTCCAAGAGCCTGTACCGCAAATAGTGTTGACAACGGAAGCATCCCTGATAGGATGGGGAGCCCATGTCCTTCAGTGCACAGTGCAGGGCCTATGGACAGCACAACAAAAGAAAATGCACATCAACTTGCTAGAAATGATGGCAATTCTTCTGTCAATGAAAGCGTTCAAAGTACATTTATGCAACAAAGCTGTGTTGATCCGGACGGACAACATGACAGCAATGTACTACATACAGAAACAGGGAGGAACACACTCTCCACAGCTATCACATCCAGCACAGAGCATGTGGAAGTGGGCCATCCAAAGAAACATTTTTCTCATGGCGGAACACCTCCCAGGCAAAGACAACCAAGTAGCGGATCTGCTCAGCAGACACAGCCAACAGCTGCACGAGTGGGAGATTCATCCCACAGTGCTCCAACCATACTTCCAACAATGGGGACAACCAGAGATAGACCTGTTCGCCACAAGGGAAAACGCAAAATGGCAGTACTTTGCCGGCAGGTTTCCACATCCGCAGTCGCAGGGCAATGCGATATGGATGAACTGGTCAGGCAGATTTGCGTACGCTTTCCCCCCAGCACCGTTAATACCGCTAGTGGCACGCAAACTACGCCAACATTCACTAACACTAATCCTGGTTGCTCCAACATGGGCAAGGCAACCATGGTACACAACGTTCCTAGAACTTTCCATGGTGCCTCATCAAGGACTGCGGCTAACACCCACTCTACTCCCTCAGAGCCATGGAGACATACAGCACACAGATCCGCAACAACTGAACCTTGCAATCTGGCTCCTGAAGTCTTAGAGTTTGGGTACCTAACCTCTTCCATGCTCATGACAAGGTCAGCTCGTCATGCAGTACACTGGTGCTGTGCTAATGACGAGCTGACCTTGTCATGAACAATGGGAATTCTGAATAGTCAGCACCCAGCGGGAATTGCCTTAGCAGCCAAGGTGTTAAACTTACCTCCTGACTGTATGAACATTATCAAGGAGGCAAGAAAACCTACAGCGAGAGCTTGTTACTCTGCAAAGTGGAAGCGTTTTGTCATTTACTGCAATAACAATGACATAAACCCACTAGATGCTTCAACGCAAAATATCATTTGCTATCTTTTGCACCTACATCGTTGCAATCTAGCTTATTCATCTATAAGAATACACTTAGCTGCCATTGCAGCTTATCTTCAGAACAGACAGCATCTTTCGCTATTCAGAGTACCTGCAATTAAGGCATTCATGGAGGGACTCAAAAGAATAATCCCCCCAAAACACCCACCTTCACCTGTCTGGAACCTAAACATCGTTTTAACCAGACTAATGGGACCACCATTTGAACCATTGCATTCATGTGAATTACAATTTTTAACATGGCAGGTGGCATTTCTAGTAGCAATTACTTCACTTAGAAGAGTTAGCGAGCTACAAGCCCTAACTATTCAAGAGCCATTCATCCAAATACATGCAAATAGGGTAGTTCTTAGAACAAACCCTAAATTCATGCCCAAGTTGGTAGCCCATTTTCATGTCAATCAGACAATAGAACTGCCAGTGTTCTTTCCAAATCCACAGTCAGTACCGGAAAGGGCTCTACACACACTAGATGTCAAGAGAGCACTTTTATACTACATTGATAGAACTAAGGATTTTCGAAAGACTAAACAGTTGTGTGTTGCCTTCTCACCACAACACAAAGGCAACCCATTTCAAAATCTGGGTTAGCCAGATGGATAGTTAAGTGCATCCAAATATGTTATCTAAAAGCAAAACTCACTTTAACAGTTCCCCCAAGAGCGCATTCTACACGCAAACTAGGGGCACCCATGGCTTTCCTAGGAAACATTCCTCTAGAGGAAATATGTAGAGCATCCACATGGTCTACCATACATACTTTCACAAAACACTATTGTGTAGATGTACATTCCAAACAGCAAGCGGCTGTAGGACAGGCTGTTCTAAAAACTCTTTTTCAGACTGCTGCAGCTGGCACAGGTAGCCACAGCTAAGGGAGAGACTGCTATACATTCTATGCACAGATATGAATTCAGCAGCCCACATGCCTCGAACGGAATGTGCTACTTACCAGTATGCATCTGTTCTTGGCATGTAGGGCTGCTGACATTCATATCGCCCACCCTCCTCCCCGGTGCCTGTCGCAGCTGTAGCATTCATTATTACTTTCTTACTTTCTTGCATGGACATCTCTTATTGTACCATACTCCATCTCTGCCACAATGGCGAAAAACAATCTGGGGATGCCCATGCGCACTGTAGTCCATGGGAGGAGCCACCTATCTCGTGATACTCCGAAGACTCTTCCAGGACAACAATGTGCAATCATCCGGACCCAACACTAGGCGGCGATCTATGCACAGATATGAATGTCAGCAGCCCTACATGCCAAGTACAGATGCATACTGGTAAGTAGCATATTCCTTTCTCTTCCACCAGCCTTGCACTGCAGTCCGTGAACAATGCATGCTTACTGGGCCGCTATTCCAAATCTGTATGGGATATGATTGTGCAAATGCTGCTCGTGGTCTCGGAGGAGGCATGAGCCATACTCTCCCAAGCTATTGCTGATGGCATTGATGCAGCGAAGCTCACAATCAGATGCAAATTGGATACGACCGACTCTCTAGGCAGATACACTGCTTCCACGATGGTGCTTTGACGTCATGGCTTGCTGCCGACGATGGGCTTTTTGGGGGATGCCCAGGCACCCCTTACGGACATGCCCTTCAACATCACTCATCTTTTTGATGACAAGGTGGATTGGGCTCTTGAATGTTTCAAGGAGAGGGCCACCTCTAAGTCATTGGGGCTCACCATGGCGGCGCGTCAGACTAATTCTGCTTATCGCTCCCTCTGTGGCATCGTAGGGACTATCATCTTTGTCTTTTCCCCCCTAGCCATCACAGCCAGCAGGTACCTCAGTCCTTTGATTGCTGTGGATGCAGCTCCCACAAGCCTCATGGAGGGGTCTTCAATCTACTCCTCTCCCTGCAGCAGCCGCAGCTTCAAAGCCGCTTTAATATGCCCTCATACCATCTTTGGCATCCAGTTTGTGACAGGATTCAGCACCTCCTCTCACAATGGCAGGAGATAACATAGGACAAATGGCTGCATGAGATTGTCCAGTGGGGTTACGCCTAGCTTTCCAACAGACCCTGCCACCTTTGCCTCGGTCCCCCAATCGGCAGACGGAGGAGCACCTTTCACTCTTGCGACAGGAGGTGCTGACTCTTCTGGCCAACTGAGCCATCGAGAGGGTACTGCCATCAGGAGTAGGTTGTGGTTGCTTTCCTGCTACTTTTTGGTGGGTGTCCGCCAAGGGGATGGTGGTTGTTTCTGCACATCTGCAGAGGTAAGTGGTTCCAATCTTCCCCTACGTAGAAAACTGGCTGTTGAAGGCAATCCTCTCCCACCTCTAGACTACAGTAGACCTCCTGCATTTGCTAGGGTTAAGTATAAACGTGTCAAAGTCACACCAGACTTCCTCTCATACACTCAGTTTCATCTAAGTTTTTTTTGGATGCAGTGCAGTTTCCTCCAGAATGGCGCATCCAGGATATTCGGGCTATAATTCCGATGTTTAAGCCTCTATCCTGGATTTCGGTGAGACTGAGGCTGCTGAGTCTCATGTCCTCCTGCATCCTTCTAGTGAAATATGCCCTTTGGCATATGCGGGCTCTGCAGTTGGATTTGAAGTACCAGTGGGCGCTGTATCAGGTAAACCGCTCCCACCCGGTCCAGATATGGGTGGGGACTGCAAAAGATCTGCAGCGGTGGCTGACGAACCACGTTTGGGTCAGTGGCAGACCACGCTCTCTTACTCACACAGAGCTCTCAGTGGTGACAGATGTGTCGGTTCTGGGATGAGGAGGCCATCTGGGAGATGTGGAGACCAGAAGACTCTATTCTCTGGCAGAATATCTGCTCCACATAAACCTGGTGGAATTGGTGATTTGCCTGGCATTGAAAGCCCTTCTTCCTTCCATTAAGGGAAGGCTTGTTCAGGTGTTCACAGACAACACCACCACCACCATGTGGTATTGCAAAAAGTGTCAGGACGTTTACCTGGTGGTTTAATAACTAGTAGGCTCTCTGAATGGCAGAGCAGATAACTCAGCTGTCCACGCACTTGCGGATCAGGAATGGCATCTCCATCCGGATGTGGTGCATGGTCTCTTCAGAGATTGTGGAGAACCTTTGTTAGGTCTATTCGCCACTGCAAAGAACGTGCAATGTCAGCGCTTCTGCACGTGGGAGTTTCCAAGGCGCTCTTGCTCAGAGACCCATTTTATCTCAAGTGGATCTCAGAATTCCTGTATGCCTTTCTGCCAATACCACACCTGTCCCAAGTTTTCAAGATTATCAGAAACGAGGGAGGAGCCAAGCTCGCGATCGTAATGGTCGCTCTGTAGCTCGGCTCCGTCAGCCTTCCGGCCTGACTCGCAAATCCTGCCATATATCCTGCCCCGGGACGATGCACTCGAGCAGAGATTGAAACGCAACGTGTTGCTCTTACTCACCGTCTGACCTGGAGGCTCCTACGTGCCGCGACTCCGAAGTTGTGCCCCCTGAGGAACCAGGGCCTCCGCGGTGATGAAGCCGGGGCCTCGCCTATTGGACCCAGCCTGGCATTGTTGTACGCGTCGGCCCCGGCCGAGAGCGTGAGCCGCTGGCGGGAGACCGTTGTGCGAACATTCCGGTGGTCCTGATCCGGACTTGCCTTGGCGGCCGTGGAGCTGGTGTGGGGCACGGTGCACCGAGGGCTGCTCGTGTGAAGGGGGCCCCCCTGCCGCGGCTCCGTCCATCCATCCTGGAGCCTCGCGCCCGGGATCTGCTCTTCGACCACGCCAAAGGTATTGCAGGCTGCGACCCGACTTTGGTGGCTCTCCTTTCTGCACCAAGGCTGCCATAGCGGGACCCCCTTGGTTTCTGTGGAGGTCCGCATCTGAGGCCCTGATCCGGGAGTCGTGGGAGGTGGTGACGAGCCTGACTCCACAAAATGGCGGCCATCGAGATAGACCGTGGATATCCTCCGGACGGCGGACCTGGACTACTGGACTGCACGGGGGCCTGGACTTGTGTGCGCGAGCCTACAATCGGCGACGTTCTGGAAGCACTGCGGTCCTTGCATGCGGCCTTGACCCCCATTGCCTCTGGGGTATCGGTGTGGTCCGCCGCCATCTTAGAGGGCCGGTCTCTCACGGTCCCCTCTCGTCTCGGTGATGCTTCTGCCTCACCCCCCTCGGCCGCGCTGAGAACGGCTGCCACTGGCCGTCGACAGGTATGCGAACGATTGGCTTCTGAACCTCCTGCGCTTCACTGTTTGGAGTTTGGGGGCCCGGATGTCGTTCTGGGGTCGGATCCTACTCGAGTGTCCGAGAAACATGATGGCTTGCTACATCTATTTGCCTTGATGAGGTCGTGTTTCTGCTCTGCGGGGGAACCCCCGCTTTCCCGAGCGGCGAGACTGAACTCCTGTCTTTTCCTGCCCCTGTTAACATTGTTGGGACACTTGCACTGTATACCCGGACTTTTGATCTTTTGCTTATGGATTGCCCTCCCTGGCCTACGTCTTCATCGGACTATGTTTTGTTCGTGTGATTGCCTTGCACCGAGTTGTTCGCTTCTCGCTGTCGTATGGTGGGAGTTGCATGTAGCTAAGGAAGGCCTGGGGTGAGATACATTGCTTCCGGTGGATTGCTGGTATACATATCCATGGCGAGCTTTCCCGTGTGCATAGTGCGGTGGGGGACCCCCTTGTACGTTTTATGATGCTCGAGTTGTATCGCTTTCGTCTACACGTATTACGGTTGACTGGTTGGGCGGAGGGCTGAGGCCGACCATTTTGTTTTTACTTCTTCACTCCTCCCTCACATCTTTTTTGTCTTCTTATTCTTTTTTTTGTCTCCTTATTCTTTTTCTCTTTCGTGTTTCCTACATTTCGGGTTTGGGATTAGGGCGACAGGCACGCTGCTGGGGGGGTAGGCCGTAGCCTTCTGCAGGGGTGCTGGGTGGGATGGGTTTTCTTTCCCGGTTTATTTTCCTTTGTTCTATGGCCCTTTTGTATCCTCTTTATAGGAGCGCCGCGGCTGTCCCTGCCTCCCATGGTATTATAGGGATGGGGGCTGGATTGCTGCTTCTCTCCTTTTGTGGCTATGCTGCGTTTCAGTGCCGACTCCCATCCCTTCCTTGTTGCTAATACTCCTGCTCTTTCTGTGTCCTTACTACGGGATGCTTGTCTCGGCGCGGCGCTCTTCTCTTTCAGTCTGTATTTTTCTTTTTCCCCCTTTTCTTTCCCCTCCCCTTCTCTTTCTCTTTCTCCCTAGGGTTAGTATGACGGGTTGGCTTTAGTGATGTTAGTGTTCCGGTTCCATCGTCCTATCTCTGCTGTGCTATTGGGTGGCAGAGGTGCACACGATGAGTCTACTTGTATGTTGATTTGAATTAACCGCATCTGCTTTCGTACTGATGTAGACTGTAGTGATAATTTTCCGCATTGCTGCCCCTTTAGTTTTCTTATGGCCAATAGTTTGCTCTGGGAACCTGGATTCATTTATACTGTATCCGAGCCTGTTATACTCCTTATTGTAATAATATAAAAATTAACCTTCCTTCTTCCTGTTTGTGGGCCGTCCAGATTCTCCCCCCCCCCCCTTCCTTTTTCGAACTGTATTGACTGCATATTATCCTGATTGTATCTGTATATTTTTCTTTTGTATTTTTTGGATTGCTCTATTGTATCGTGGCCGGCCGGTCTGGTTGTAGGCCCAGATTTGTATTTCCTTTTTGTACAAATAAAGGTTTACAAAAAACAAAAACAAAAAAAAGATTATCAGAAACCACCTGGCCCAAGTCATCTTGGTGGCTCCGGATTGGGCACAGAGAGTCTGGTATCTCGAACTTCTGAGCATTCGCATCTGTCCTCCGATAAGGCTGCCCCTTCCATAGGTTTGGCTGTTGCAGCAACAGGGCAGAGTCCTGCACCTGAACCTGCAAGCTCTTCATCTACATGTGTGGCGATTGAGCGGTGACTGATGAGAGTTTGATCTTCCTCCAGAAGTGTGCGATGGCATTGTCTGCCAGACATCCCTCCATGAAAACAGTAAACACCAGCTGATGGGACAAATGTGGAGCTTGGTGTGCTGCCAAGTCTGTGATCCTCTGTCTGCACCCTTGTCTGAAGTCCTTCTGTTTGCTTGATCTCTTGCCCGACAAGGTCTCACTTAGAGTGCAGATAAAGGATCTTTTTCGGCCATCTTGGCTTTCACCAGTTGTGACTTGTTTACTGAAAGGTTTGCAGCACATTTCCCCCCTACACCTTTCATTATGCCTAAGTGAGATCTTAATTTACTTCTCCCTTTTTTAATGTGTTCACCCTTTGAGCCAATGCGACTTCCTTGTGTTCATAACATCTGCAAGGAGGGTTAGCAAACACCCACCACCCCCATATCCTACCTTTTTTCCGAACAAGCTTGTCCTTAAAACCTGTGCCACCTTCTTATCCAAGGTGCTTACACCTCTTCACGTCAGGCAATGCATCACGCTGCCTACTTTCTTCACCGCGCCTTATCCTACCAAGGAAGAGGAGAGACTCTACCGCCCGGACCCAAAAAGAGCGTTGTCGTTCTACATTGATCGTTCCCAGAGAATTCCGAGTGGTGGATCAACTCTCTATTGGATTTGTCAGTATGAAGAAAGGAAAGGCAGTAAACAAGAGAAATCATCTCCAGGTGGATTGTTCTTTGTATAAAAATCTGCTACTCAGTTTCCAAGAAGCAAAACCCTGAGGGATACAACCACTGCGTTAGTTCTAGGAGCCTCAGTCCTGGACATCTGTCAGGCAGCTACGTGGTCATCTCTTCACACATTTGCCAAATATTACTGCCTGGACAGTCGGGTTCACTTTGATGGGCATTATGCCCATTTGGGCTTTCAGGAGGTTTTGTTTTAACAGATTTGCAAACCCACCTCCAGGGAGAAATTGCTTAGTTATATATTTTGAGTTAAGGAACCTGCAGCTATCTCTTTCAGGTGAACTAGTTACTTACGCTTGGTAACACCATATCTGCTTATCTGGTAAAGACTCTATCAGACTCCTTACCAACTCTCCGATCTTCCCTGTTGTGCGAAGTGTACATTTCACCTCCAAGCGATTTTAAGGATCTCACATTAGCACACTGGTCAAACTACCTTGGTATGGCTCCGTACATCTGATGTGGAAAAATAGTAACCGACTGAGGTCAGCGTGCAGGGAAGCTGTCTGTATAGCCACCGTGCGCCTGTCCCTTCTAGTGCAGACAAAGCCACAAGGAGCCATATAACACCACTGACTGGCGCACTAGGGAATTGCTCACAAAATTTCTGGATCTAGTCTGACGCCTGGGGAATATTCTAAGGTAAGGAATCTGCTGCTAGGTAGTCTCTAACAGATATGGTGTTACTAAAAGTAAGTAACTTATTCATCTCACCATCCATATGCATGACTCCCTATTGTGCCCACACCAATGATCTTTCCTCACTCCTATTAATTAATTTACCACAAAGAAACAGGAGTAAAGGCTTTGACTAGTTTCCTGAGAGCACATGACTAATTCCACTTGCCACCAATAACAGCTGGATTAACCCCTGGCATTGGGTACTAGAGTAGCGTGCTACTTACTGTGAAGTGCTTCAGTGACTCGTCAGGATCAGTAAGCGTTATATAAATGCAATTACTGTACATTACAATGCAGTCTTTCCCTGGACAGAATTTGTAACACATCCCTGTGCTCCTGATTAGATTATTCATCCTCCATTGTTCACATTCAGTAATGCAATACAGCGAATTATCCATCTAAACATGAAAGGGGACATGATGACTCATTGTAGGGCTATTACAGCTGCTTGCCTGCATTGTGTTACCTCTAGATGTGCAATGTTGATCACACAAAATAATCAAGAAGGTGTCGCAATTCAGTTAAAGATGCTCATAAATGTCATCCCAGTATGTCATAGATTGTTTAGAAGAGGCATTACATATAAATGTATTCCATTTGTAGAACATATCATGTACTATTAGTATTTTTGGCTAATATGGGAAGCATCTTGCAAAGGGCAAGAATACAGGTCACTGAACACGTTGTAGAGAAGGGTGGTCCGGCTGCCCCAAAAGAAAGATGTAATTAGAGAATGACTTTCGGAATGTAGCTATCCCTGGGCACCTCTGAAAACAGTATCGTATCACAAAGAGCAAAGATTATTGAGTCATTTGATTCCAACAGCGATGTCGTCACTGGTGTTATTGAACATGTAATGAGTGATGTAATACGTGAGGTCATAAACAATGTGTGGTGGGGTGCAAGCTTATTCACTTCACTGAATTCCAACTGGTAAATTTCTATTTTTTTAAAAAAACTGATAAATGTTTGTTTTTAACCCATTTTAAGACATTATAGTAATGTTTCTTTAACATTTGTGTTTTTTTGTGAATTTCAGTTTTTTTATCATCCTCTGCTAACACTCCCCAACTGCGCAGTCTTTGACCATGCACAGCAGGGGATTGGTCTAGACCCAACCCACAGTAGGCTGCTCCCTACGGTCAGCTTGCTGCCCCTGCCATATATAGTCATCCTGCTGCCCCTGCACTCCTCCCTGAATGGTTGGCTTGCTGCCCCAACCGCCTTCCTCCTGACTATCATGACCTGCTTGCTGACCATGCCAGCATGCCCTCTGGGGTGAGCTTGCTGCCCCTGCCAGCCTACTCTTTTAGGTCAGCTTGCTGCCCCATTACCCATGCCCTCTGTTCTCGGTGTGGATGCCCCTGCCCCCTCCCGGCTGCCCTTTTAGGTCCATTGTGCTGCCCCTAACCATACCTTCCTGCTCTCCATGGTAAGCTTGTTGCTCCTTCACCATTCCCACCTGTCCTCTGTTGTCCTGGTTCATGCCCTTGCACCCTCCCTCTTGACCTGCCCGTGCCCGCCACCTGCTTGACTTCATTTTAGCTTTCTATAGCACTAACCATAGTTTATGTGGCAAAAAGAACCGCCTCTTTGTTCGCTTCTAAAGGAAATGCTTTAGGGTTTACAGCAAAGATACCATCAAGATGGCCTCAGGTGTGGAAGACTTTTTCCATGAAGAAGATTGTTAGTGCCATGGCTGTTGATTAGAACACTGTAGGAGTCTACAGTACTACACTGCAGAATCATTGAAAGGCGGCTGCTTCTGTTGCCTGGAATGTCAGACTTTAATCTGGCTGAGGAAGATAGTGTGAATTTATGGAAAACACGCTCTTCTTTTAGCTTCTGGGGCCCCTTTAATGAACTCTTTGAGAAAGTCATGGGAGAAAAAAGTTGTTTTTCAGACATGGTTCATCGGAGGATTGGCGTTTTTAATTGGGTAAAAGCACCTTAGAACCCACCACAATTCCAAAAAATGCTATTGTGCCACAAACAAATGGTTTATATTGCGACTAAAATCTGTTATCACCCATTATATGTGCTCCTTTTTGTGATCCTCAAAAACTGCAATTCACTATAATGAATTTCAGTGAGACAATGGCTGGAGCGTTGCCACTGGCCAGTTTTATACTTGCTTGAATGGCATTTTAATGTCCTTGCCATTCAAAACTTACAAAAACTGCCTAAAGCAGTATTCTTCCTTATCAGTCCATATTTTAAATAGAAGAAAGTACTTTAAAATATGTTCCAGGAGGAGGAGCTACGCTGCGAAGCAAGATGGCCGCATGAGCTCCCGGCTCCGCTGACCTCCGCCGGCAGCTCGGATATCCTGCTTTCTATCCTTTTCCTCACGCCGGACTCCCGTGCATATGAAGTGCTCCTGACTCCTGCGGTGCAATCCCGGAATTCCCAACTTACTGGGTGACGAAGATATGTCGTGTTTTCTTTTCGGCCTACTTTAGGGCTGAAGCCGGGGCCTCGATTTCTAACCCATCCGGGTTAGAGTTGATCAACATCGGCTGTGGGACCAGGGCTGCGTCCGGTCTTCCGAACTCGGATCATACTTGCATTTACGATTGGCTACTCAGTAACCGGCTTAAGCTAAAGACACGGTACAGTGGCGCAAGTGCACATCGGTAGCTGCAGTCGGGGGTCCGACGCCCGGAGACCCTGCTGGGGGGGCCGGGGTTGACGGGCTTGGGCCCCGCGAGCGGCGAAAGTGTCGATATTGCCAGTTTCGAGAGCGCCCACTGTTGTCATCGGCTCCGTGTGTGCCTGGTGCCTCGTAGTTGTCCTCTCCGGGGTTCGAGTCCTGCTTCGTCGCTTCGTGAGAGGGGATGGAAAGGACGGACGGCACACCAACGTTGAGGTTCGTAATGGCCGCCATTGGGGCGCTCCACTCTCAACTCGCCGTCATGTACCATCAGTTGTCTGTAACGCTGGACAACGTCTGTCTGCGACCGGACGACGACACTCTGACATGCTATCAGCAAACTGTGGTTCCCGTGGAGTACTCTGCCTACCATTTTGAGGTCCCCGTGCGGAGGCCTGGTTCAGCCCGCTTTGATGACTCTGGCTTCACAGATGGCGCACCTATGATCATCGTCAGCTTTCCCTGCTCGAACCCTGCTCGGCGGAACATTGTTGCTAAAGGTTTTGATCGCCACAAACAGTTCTTCAGTGACTATCGGAGAGGTTTGCCCTTCTTCTTCACTCTTCCTTGCCAGTTTTGTGGATGTCGCGCACTTATATCCTGCCTCCGATCCGATTTCATTGACTTGAACTTTTATGTACGCTTCAATTTCCTCATGGTGACTGTGGCCTGGGCGACAAGGGCTCTCGTAAAGACCCGTACTGGCCAGGGTTGACTTTGATTTTTAGGGTTTGCTAATTTATGTGATGTGTGCCGGGATTGTACCTTATAGTGTAACGGGAGTCGGGTGGTTTTGCTGATGTCCTCCCCAGGCTGGGGTTTAATACTTTGCTTCAAACAGTGGATAATACGTCTTGGGGAGGTCGCTGATGGCGGGGGGTATAGGGGCCCGGGAGTGTGGTTTTTTTTTTGTTCTCCTCCTTCACTTTTCTTTTCCTTCCTTTAGGGCGAGTTCCAGGGCGACAGGCACGCTGTTAGTCGGGTAGGCCGTAGCCATTACAGGGGTGCAGGGTGGGGGTATACGGGGGGGGGTTTGTTATTTTAGTTTGTTTTGTTCTATGGTCCCTTTCTTTTCCTTTCTTTCTTTTCAGGGTGGTTGGCTGTTTATCCTTCAGTTACTTCTTACTCTACTGGGCGTCTCTACTAGCTTTTATTTTACTGTCTCCTGAGAGTGGGTTTTCTGGATGGTACTCGCACTAGATCGCTCGCTGATAGATTATCCTTTACTCCTTGTCTGCCTCTGCTAGGCGTTGCGTTACTATGGCCATATTATTTGTTACCTTCTATTGACTGCAGTGCGAGGTACATCCCCCCATCTCTAATCGCTCCTTCTTATATGGTGTGACGCCTCTTATAGTAATGCCACTACTGCTTCTTCGAAAAAAGAAAAAAACGAAACCTCTGTATTATCCTGTTCATTGATATCGCATTCTACCATATGCTGTAACTTGCATCACAGCTGGTGCCAGGGCTGTTGACTGATAAGTAAATTCCCTATTTGACTTTCTGAGTTTACGGCCGGCCCCTGTGGTTGTAGGCCTGTGCTTGTAATGCTTTGAATGCTTTAATAAAGGTTTAAAAAATAATATATATATATATATATATATATATATATGTATATATATATGTATATATATGTTCCAGAGCTGCATTAATGACCCCTGACTGATTACTGAAGTAAAAAAAGAGAGAACTTCTGTGTTAAAAATGAATGCAAACAATTTTACATAAAGTTCTTTCTAAATATTATTTTCGGACATTTGCAGAATCTTAAAACGTGACCAGATAGCAGGTATTTTTTTTATCTAGATTCAGTTTGTGGCCAGCCTATTGGAGGAGGGTTTTATTCTCTTGGAACCCCCACGTGCCCCTCGGGGTCAAGGTATGCTCATCAATCTACCTACCCCTTTGTTTATTTTATTTTTTATTCACTTTCAGGATGCAGGGACCTTGTCCCAGAGGACTGTTATGGCTGCCACAGCATATTGTTGAGTTTCTGGGTAGCCATATCAACATTGGCTAGTCCCCTTTAAAATGGCCAATCCAAGCATTTCTGGACTTCATACAGTTGATAAGTACCTATATTTTAACCCCTTCTTGGCCACCCCAAGCACCTCTTTAAAATCAAATTTCTTAAAGTCTGATGGAATTTACAGTATTAACAAAAAAAGCAAGCTTTCTGATTAAAGTTCTAACTATCCACTAATTTGCTATGGGAATTAACATGGGAAATCAACAATTTGAGACCCTCCTTTTTTTCTCCCCCACTTGACAAATCACCACTAGGAAGAAGCTGAGGTGGATGCATTTTTTTGGGAGGGGAACAGTTTGTGAGGATGAAGAAACTAACCCAACTATAACTCACAATAGTGACAGTGTGTGTTTGTATAGTCTGCAGATGCACAGAGTGTAATTTGCTATTTAATACATTGTTGAGTGGAGAAAGGCTCCATGACTCACTAGAAGCCTTGATACCCCTTCCTCAGTAATGGTAATACATAGCATTATGTATCTGTTTATAGCATTTATGCAATTGCATTTTCATGTGTATTTGTTTTAATAAATTAATTTTACCAAATCCAGGATACAAGGGATTCAATTTATGCAGCAAGTTAAAATCTCACTCATGTGTAAATTTATAGTTATTTGCAATATGTGAGGCAGATAAAAAAAAAATTCTCTTGTTACGTTTGCTTTACTGTGCTAATAATTCTGAAGTTGACCTTTGAAACGTGCCAACGTGTGATTATTAGTATTTTATTGGACTTTCGCTGATGAAACATTCCCAAAAAAAAAGAGCAAATTCACTTTCGCTGCATCCTGGAAAATTTTGCGGTGATCCATCAAGCGGGGTCCTAGAAAAAAGGGGGTTCCAAAAGCAATTTTCCCTCCTGTATTTTCCATAGACTTCTTTAGGCAGCCCAAGGCAAAAACTGCTGAATGGAATCCCACTCCCCCCTCCCTAAAAACGGCGCCCATCTAATTATACTTATAAGGGGAGGGGGTATCAGTAGGGCTCCAGCCCCCAGGGTGGTGTATATTTAAGGAGAGGTGGTGCACAGCCCCTCTTTTCGGCATGGAGACCCCATCTCCTGTGGCCCAATCTATTTATTAACCCCTTCCAGGTTGATGACGAGCTCAGCTCGTCATGAGCGTAACCTGCCGTGCGTTCATGACGAGCTGAGCTCGTCATGTAATGCGGTATTTTTAAAATTACCGCGCACAGCGGGAAAAGCCGCCGCAACGATGCGGTTAAGGGGAGTAGGGCCTGTGGACCCCCTCCCTGAGCTGTGTTCGGCCCTGTGGACCCCATCCTCTGGGGTCCAATGTATTTAATAAGGGGGTGCTGTGTGGCATCACCCCGAGCCTTAAAAAGCTCATGTGGACCCAATCCCCCAGGGCTGTCACTTTATTTAAAGGGAAGGGGGGGCACACGGTCCCCATCCCTGAGCCTTTAATGGCCTTGTTCCCGTTTAATAAGGCTCTGGGTGGACCACGTGACCCTCTCCCACTCTTTTTTTTTTTTAACTCGAGGGAATGGGGTCCTTGGACCCAATGAGGCTTGGAGAGGAGTGGCAAGCGGCCCCCTCCCCTTTCAAATAGGGCATGGTCCAGGGGATGGGGGGTTCCCCATGACCTATAAAAGTTAGTTTAGAGGGGCTGTGTGTCCCCCTCCCGTTTAATTTACATTTAAGCACCAGGGCATGGGGTCCCAGGGGCCTAATAATGCTTTGGGGGCCAATCTCCCTCCCCACTTTTATTAAAGTTTGGCCAGGGTATTTGGACTTCTCGGTGCCCAAAAAACTCAGGAATGGGGCAAAGATTCTACATAAAACATATCAAGTATTGTGAGCAGCCTTGAGTTATTAGACCAAATTGTCTCAGGATGACAACTTCAACATAACATAGAAGACTGTGTGCACCAGGTATAAACCTATGTACGTGTGCTTGTTTTGCTTCAGAAGATGGGTTATCTGCAGGGCCACTGGAATTATGCGGCAGAGGAGGGACAAATTATGCAGTACGATTGAGTAAATTATATGGCAAGAAAAGGTACATTATGGGAAAGTATTACTTAATTATTTTGTCATTTTGTAACTTGTTAAGACTGTCTGGGCATTAGTTGTAACTAATTAGTAGCAGTTTACCACCTGAGCACAGCAATAAGCTACAAAAAGGTGGCCAGTTAATTTTTGCAAAGGGTCATCCGCTGCACAGCAACACTCCTCTGCTTTTTTAGTAACTTTTGAGCTGTTGGAGTTAGAAAAATTATTGGGGGTTAAAATCTGCAGATTATGCAGCAGATGGTGCATGGTGGATTATGTGGCAAATGTGTTTAATTTATAACTATGCGAAAATTGCCGCACAATCTCTTAATTCCAGTGGCCCTGGTTATTTGTAAACTTTTTACCACAGTATGAAAGCTACTGGTAGTATGATCTTTAACACCTTCAGACCTTGGTCATTTAAAATGAATAGTCGCTCTTTGGACACGTTTTGCTACAGTGTACACTGCTCTCTTTTTAATACTCTTTGGTACATTTCTTATGAGAGTTTTACTGTCTGCAAACAGTGTGGTACAGAGTTAACTCTTACCATAGAGTATACCGTGTCAACAGTACCCTTGTTTCATACTCATGTCCACTTCATTTCTCAGTGTAGGGTCAGTGACTTTGATGGTTTTGATAAAGGTAAAGGCTGTTCGTAGTAGGGCATTCGTTATGTAACAGGGCTTGAGTATCTGGAGGAACTTGGTTTTCCCTGAGCAGTTGTATACAGATTGAACACTGTGTGCAGTACATGTCACCCTTTTATCTGTGGTTCATAATCAACATGAACTCGGATACCCATGAAGTGTATGCTATAGGGTCAATGTTGCACATAACACAAGCTTGCTTTATCTATGGGGGTTTGATGTATGATATCAGTAATGATGCATCATATTATTCTAAGCTATTTTGCACTTTCATAGCTCTAATGCTATAAAACAATGTACAAAAGAAACTTGGATGATGTCATCTGTGATGCCATTTGAGATGTCATGAGTGATGTCATACCAATGTCATGGAACATGTTATGAGTGATGTAATATGTGAAGTCATAAGCAGTGCACGGCGGGCACAAATTATAATTCGCTCTGCTAAGTATAACTGGGGAATTTCTGTGGTTCTTTAAGTTCATGTTAATGTTGTCACTGACGTATTGACCTAACTTACTTACTATGTTACTTTAACTTTTGGTTTTTTTCCACGGAGTTTCTATGGTTTTATTTATTTTTTAACAAAAACAGATCTTTGTACCGCACCTTTCTACAGCATTGCTTTAAACTTTGGTTTTTCACTATATGTACATATTCCTCAGATTTTTGCTCCTTAATAACTTTGCATCCATGTGACGGATCTCCATGAAACTTTCTAAAAGTATTCTTCGTTGTACGTTGCTGGATGATGGGAAGTTTGGTCAAAGGGATGCAAAGAAAAAAGGGGTACCAAAACAGATTTGGACCTCACTGCTTTTTACATAAACTTTTTGTATTGGACATGGCGCCAAAACTGCAGCATCGATTACAATGAAAATTCACAGGGTTGCCAAGTATACTATGTAGATTATCTTCTTTTAGGTAAGCCTACATCACGCATGCGCTGTCAGTGAAATGTATCATTTACACACAAAAAAGTTTTAAAATGGGCATAGGGCTTAGAACCTGCCTATTTCGCACCATTGGTTGGCCTCACGTCACTTACCTTTCCTACCTTTTGATTGGTTAGCTCCTCCTTCCTGCTTTCTCCAGGCCTTGTACTGACAGTTCCTCCTGTGGAGCACAAACCTAGTACAGCTTCCGGTCGGTGGTCATTGTCCATCCACTGGCCTCTGACTCCTGCTGGTAACCGATGGGGTTTGACCCATGTAAAAAGTGTCACAGACAGATGCCTGTCTGACCCACTCTTAGTTTGCCTCTGGTGGCTGGGGTCGGGCTACAAGCCTTGGACCTCCGGTGACTGCAAGTCTATGCATCGAAGACGATTTGCGAGCGCCCAATAAGGCTTGTGCGGGGCGGCAGAAGAAGGCTCCCCGTCGATCCCATGGGAGATCTCTGGCCCATTCTCTGAGCTGGTTCTGCGGACTAAAGCCATCCTGCTCCAAGTCATTGTCATGGAAGTCAGGTAAGTCCAAGTAGCACACGAAGTAGGAGTCTAGGCGTTCTTTGACCTTTCCTAGCTGTGCTTCTAGGCCCTGCTCCCGCACTCCACTCGTGGAGCAAGCGACTGGGTCTGCTCCACACTTCTGCAATTTCCGCAGAGTTGAAGCGAATCCTGCCCAACTCAAGGCGTTCTACAATGCCGTGCATTCTACCTTTGAACTAACAGGTCCCTCTGACATACCTTTGGGCCCCATGGAACCGGGCAGTGCCTTGGCTTCAAGGAGAGCCGGGTCACCGCCAGATCACTGGGTCTTTCTTTTGGTTCCTGGCAGCAGTCCTTTTGCCTCTAATGTGGCCACACCTGGGGCTTACCTCCACAGGCCAGCAGACTTCCCAATATTTTTGTGGGCTTGGATGCAGATCCCACAGAGGACGCGGGACCCAAACTCAGGGTACTGGCCAGTCCCCTGGCCGCTGCCGTAACCTCTAAACCACCTCTTTAACCCCTTCGACGCTCATGACGAGCTCAGCTCGTCATGGAGTTTCCATTGATTTCAATGGAAACTACATGGACCTCCTAGCACACCCCTTAGCATCCAAGTGGTTAACAGGCCCTCATCGCAGCACATCCATCCCGTTGGAGTAATTACTCCAAAATGTTCAGCTGGGCTATGACCTTTGATTTCTGGAAACCCCACTTTGCCACCGGTCGCAGAACGGCTGACGGAAGACCGTCTCTTTTTGCTCATTCATGAGGGGAAGGCTTTGCTGGCCAAACTAGCCATCAAGAGGGTGCCACTAGCAGTAGTAGGACGTGATTGTTATTTCTGCTACTTTTTGGGCCAATAAAGAGTAGATGCCTCTGTCCTATACTAGATCTTCACTGTCTCACTGCATTTCTTCTGAAAGAGAAATTCAAGATGCTCACATTCTCTCACGTTTTGTCTACCCTGGAGACTGGAAAGTTGCCTTGGACCTACAGGACACATATTTCCACATTCCTATCCTGCAGACTCACAAGCGTTCCCTGCACTTCACGGTAGACCACTATTTTGACGACTAGCTGTTGCAGGCGAACTTGTCCCAGGCAGTCGTCATGGTGAACCTTTTGCACTTGCTGGGATTCACTAGCAACATACCGAAGTCACACCTAACTCCTTCTTAGATGCTTCCTTCCTACAGACACCCCCCCTCCCCGAGCAGAGAGTCCAGGACTTTTGAGGTAGGATTCTGATGTTTCACCCTCAGTTCTGGATTATGGTGATACTGATTCAGAGACTGCTGGGTCTGATAGTTTCCAGCTTCCTGCTGGCGAAGCACGCTCAATGACGTATGTGGGTTCTGCAGTGGGATCTGGATTCTCAGTGGGCACAGCACCAGGGGAATCTCTCCGACCTGGTCTAGATTTTGGAGGAGACTGCAAAAGATATACAGTGGTGGTTGATGGACCATGATGGGATCAGTGGCAAACCCCCCTCTCTTCCTCACCTGGAGCTAGCAGTGGGGACCGATACATCACTTGTGGTTTGGGGAGGGCATCTGGGAGGAGTGGAGATCTGAGGACTCTGGTCTCTGATGTGGAGCTAGGATTCTATCAGTCTTCTAGAGCTGAGGGCCATCCCATTTGAATTGAAGACCCTCCTTCCATCCATCAAGGGAAAGGTGGTTCAGGTGTTCAGAGACAACACCATTGCCATGTGGTATTGCAACAAACTGGGTGAGGTGGGGTCGTGGACCCTGTGCCAAGAGGCCCTGCACCTCTGGTGCGCCAGGACATCACCCTCTTTGTGCAAGGCCTGGCGGGATCTCTGAATGCCACAAACATAAACACAGCCACCGATGCCTAACAGATCACTAATTGTGTCTACATTCGAGGGTGTCGCTAGGTCTCTTCCGATATTGCGGAGATCCTTGGCTCGATCTATTCACCACTGCTTAAAAGTGCAATGTCGGCACTGCTGCACTTTTGGAGTTCCAAAGTGGGTCTTGCTTGGAGACGCATTGTGCTTAGTCTGGAATCTGGGACTACTGTACACCTTTTCGCTGATACCGTTCCTGAAATGAGGTGTCAATTAGACCAAGAACTTCTTGGCCCAAGTCATGTTAGTGGCTCCGTACTGGCCAAGTAGAGGTTGGTATCCCGAACTCCTGAGCATGAGCATTGGTACTCCGTTCAGGCTGCCCTCTCTAGAGGATCTTCAGTAGCAGCAACGGGACAGGATTCTGCACCAAACGTGTAAACGACCAACCTGATGCGTTGAGATTGAGCAGGGGCAGTTGAATGTTGTTGATCTTCCTCCTGAGACCTCTGATGTCATTCTAGCAGCCAGGCGTCCCTCAACAAAAATTGTATACGCCTGCCATTGGGAAAAATTTTAGGCTTGGTGCTTGTCCCATAATGCTGATCTACTTTCTGCCTCCTTGTCAGAGGTACTATTGCTAGCGTGAAAAGGCCTTGCCTTGGGCACAATTAAAAGTTATCTTTCCACCATCTCAATTTTTTGGAAGCTACCGAATCAACCTCACTGTTTAATTCACGTTTCCTTAAGGGCCTGCAACATTTGTTCTCACATACACCTTTTGTGATGCCTAATGGGGCCTGAATCTGGCTCTGACATTCCTTATGTGTTCCCCATTTGAGCCCCTACATAGCTGTCTTTTGCAGCGCCCGATCTTTAGGACAGTACTCTTGGTTGTCATTACATCAGGCAGGAGGATCAGTGAGTTTCAAGCCCTTTGGTTACACCTCCATACACTACCTCAAGCCTGACAAACTGCTTCTTTGGACTTATGCTTCATTTTTGCCGAAAGTGGTGACTCCTTTTCACTTCGACCTAGGCATCCCGCTGCCTAGATTTTTCACTCCACCTCATCCTTCTAAGCAGGAAGAGAAGCTCCATTGGTTGGATGCAAAAAAAGCCCTCTTTTTTTAATTTATTTTTTTACATCAGTTGCACTGCAGAACACATACGTTTAGCGCTCTATTGGGTTCGATGGAGTGAAAAAAGAGACTGTGGTGCAGAAACTGATCCTTCCTCAATCAAAATTCCCTACACACTAGATAAATAGTAGCCTCCTGAGGGCTTTTGGGCATATTCCACAAGGCCAAGGCCGCTACCACAGCATTGGATGATGGGGTACTTGTCCTGGACATCTACCAAGCAGCCAGCTGGGCGTCACTTTACACATTCACGAAGCACACAGCTTGGACAGTCAGGCCTGTCTTGATGAGCATTTTGTCAGTTCGGTCCTCCAGGACCTGGTATGAGCCACTCTCAGACCCACCGCTGGAAAAGTATTGATTGGGTATCTATTCTGAGGTGAGGAATCTGCTGTTAAAAGCCTCTATCAGAAGAACAAAGTACTTATCTTCGGTAATGCTTTTTCTGGTGGAGACTCATTCTAAACACAGATTCCTAACTAATGCTTCCATCCCCCTCGTTCTGCGAATAGGGCTCTTCACCTGAAAGCCCTTGTTAGTTTCTGCACACTGATCACACATCGTTCAGTTATGGAGCTGCATTTTTAGAGCAGAAATAGAAAACTGATGTCAGCGTGCCGAGGTAGCACTTCTATAGTCAAGAAGACAATGTGTTGGGTATGTAAATGAGTGGTATGAGATACAGGTGCACGTAAGAGTAATTTCTTATTCCTGGGCAAAAATGTGCAAAGTCATTAGGACATAATTCACAGACGTGCATAACTTATGACATAGTAGAATGAGAGAAAGACTAGAGCAGGTGAGGCTTTCCTCCACCACGCACCCTTCTACTTTATTTCTGCAGTTTGATTAGACTTTCATTTATAAACTTTGTCTAGTAAAAAACATCTAGGCCCCCTCCTTTCCTAGATTAGTAGACTGAAAACTTACCTCAACAGCCGGATCTTGAGCTGAAGGAAGAAAAATGCAACTTTTCTGCCATCTGAAACATTTGTTTGGGTCTCGTTTCAGGTGAGTGACTTCACTTGGAGCCATGATGGTACGCAGGCCCTCATCTCCTACAGGGATGGATTTGTGCTGGTTGGTTCCGTGAGTGGGCAGAGGCATTGGTCTTCAGAAATTAACCTGGAAAGCCAGATCACATGCGGGATATGGACACCGGATGACCAGCAGGTAATTGTTTTTCTGATTTTCTCTCATTTTTTTTTTCTGAGCTGACACAATGGTATACCTTTTGTTTTAGGCAAATGCATGCAAATGATCTTTCACTAAATATTTTGTAGGATTGTGAAAAATATTCTCCTGACCATTAAATACCATTTTGTTTTTTGTGGTAACGTGTTCCATTGAAGTTCCTTTTCAGTAAAGCTACTTGAAAAATGAATGTACTGGACTCAAGCTCCAACTTATATATGATGACATGGGGCTGATCGGTTTCGATCTAGAGTGGATCTGCCCTAATAGCTCGGGCAGGACTGTTTCTTTTGAAACTGTACCAAAAGCAATGCACATATGATTGATCCTTATATTTGTTGGCTCACATGAACTAAATATGATGGAATGTTCCCAGATGGATTCAGTTCAGAATGAGTCAAACATTTCCATTCATCACTTTGTTATAGGAAATATATGCAAAATATATCACAGCAAGTAATTCAATAGTCCAATTTTTGTCGAAAGTGTCAAGAACACGGTGAATTCAATTCAAGTCCTGTTCATTGTTTGTGACTTGAAATCTTCAGTGATAGTGACATCGAAAGGCACAATCAACATGTGTTCTGTCACCAGCGTGGCTTCAAGACTGCAAAAGTTGTAGAATACAATAAAAAATAATCAAAACTTTAATACTCTTATATGTTGAGTCACTATCAGTAGGCAGGACTGACATGTTTAATAGAAATGAAAAATTAAAGTGAAAAATTAAACTGAGAAAGTAAGGTTAAAAAATGTCCTTAAAGAATGCTCATAGATAAGGCACCCTAGTATGTGATGGTGTTATGGAGAAAAAGTAGTAAAGATTGGAAAGAACAAGGATTGAGTTAATCATTCCTATGTGCAGGCAAGCCGGAATGGTCAATTCCATTCATACCTGTTTGGCACAGTATACATGTGGAGACGTCTGTGTAAAATGACACCTGTCACCCAAAAATTCACATGCAGAGTCGAAATGAGAATTAGAGGACACACACAAACCTCTTCATGTAGGAGAAAATACCAGAATCCAATAGGGCGAAAAGGTCTGTATGCCAATTTCGACTTTATTTTAGGAGTCAGAGCACACATACTGCCACTGGATAACAATGTCCAAGTGTTAGAGTTCACAATTACCCGTAAGTGAGTCACATAAAAATGTAAAACCGGGTGTGACCACACAAAAAGGGTCACTTTACAATAACCTTTAAAAGTAAACATAAGCACTTTGAATTGATTTCTCCTCAGTATAGGAAGCCAGTGTAAATGTTTTTAAGTGGAGAGAAATGGAATGATGGCGGGGAATGACTAGAATGAATCTTGTTGCAGCATTCTGTACAGGCTAGAGTCAGTGGAGAAGGTATTTTGGAGAACCCACTAACATATTCCCAGTAGTCAAGCCTGGAAGTGATTAGAGTGTAAATCAATGTTTTTCAAGTAGAAATTGGAATAAAGTAAAAAAAAAATGTCGACCGATTTTGGTAGCATAACTCATGTGGTTGCTAATTTTGCAACCTTTTCAAAAGTAGGTGATGATCCACTATGATTCCAAAATTCATAGCAAAAATGGAGGGGACAGGGGGAATTCCAAGTTTGTTATGCACAAGGCATGGCCTTATTTAGTTGGGATGAACAAAGATAAGGATGTCAGTTTTTTCTGAATTAAATTTGAGACAACTGTCTGTGATCCAAGTCGCTACTCAGGATAAGCATAGCTGGAAATTGATCTGCACAAAATCTACGTTCTTCAATATTGGGATGATCAACTGGATGTCTTCAGCATACAATATAATGTCCAGACCGAAAAACTGCACTATCTCATCAAGGGGGCCATGTGCATGTTAAAAAATGTAGGTATCAAAGCAGATCTCTGAGGTACACTGTATGTGGTTTGAGGATTGAAAGGAGCCATTTGACACTGTATGAGTGTTCTTTTTCTGGTCAGGAAGGAGCAAATCCATTTGTGAGCAGTGCCACAGAGGCCTGAGAGAAGGTTAAGAAGGCTAGAATGAGAGACTGTAATAAAACCAGCTGAGAGGTTTAGAGGTATAAGTATAAGAAGTATAAGTGGTATTGAGCCTCCCTGGTCCAATATAGCTGGAATGGACCTGTACCCTTGATATGGGGTGTCCTTAGTTAGTGGAGGCTGAACATTTAATTTTAAAGATCAATCATAATTTCACTTGTGTCTCTCAAAAATATCATCTCAATCAAACACCTTCTGTGATTTGACTGAAACCGCAACTATGGCAGTGACTTCTTTCAGCCCAATAAAGTTATGCTGGTAATTTTCCTAATGTTCTTAGCTTCCTGCATTTGTTGTACAAATCCTCCTTTGTCTCATTCACTTAGAGTTGATGTAAGTCCCAGATTCTGGAACAAAGTGTTCGAGGCATGTGAGCTGTACATCACATGCTTTGCATACTCATGCCATCTAGTGTTGGATCCGGATTTTTGCAAGTTGTTTTTCTTCAAAGAAGTCTTTCCATTCACAAGGTAGGTGACGCCTCCTTTTGGTGATAGTGCTTATGAGCATCGACTCCATTGTTAGATTGTTTTTTTTCGGCCTTTGAGTTCGGACGTGTATTGCTGTGCTCTGCTTTGAAAACGTTTCTTCGGGTTCCCCTCTGTGCGTAATCCTCTCTACCCGCGTTGGTATTGTTTCAAACAATTATACTTCACCTTCGCGTATCCTATCCGTCGAGGAAAAAACCTCTATTGCGATCGAATATCTTTGGGAAGGTCTTCCGGCCTAACTGCGTCAGTCCAACTCACAATCGATGGAACGGACTCCATTCAAATTCTGGCCTCTGTGCCACGCGAAGTATTTGCGCACCGACTCACACGAAGTGTACAACTTGTGCTTGTCTCCGGAGCACAACGAAGAAGACTGCGACGCATGCCGCTCTTTCCGATCAAAGAAAACGCTCCGTGATCGTCGAGCTCATCGTCACGAGATACAGAGTCAAAACGTCAAATACACGCCGTACATCTTTGGTGAAGAA
Organism: Lissotriton helveticus; assembly: GCF_964261635.1. Lineage (NCBI taxonomy): Eukaryota > Metazoa > Chordata > Amphibia > Caudata > Salamandridae > Lissotriton > Lissotriton helveticus. The sequence goes on from NC_136067.1 coordinate 1,370,716,179, forward strand.
TCCGAGCAAGAATTCGATGCGCAAAGGGCAGAGGAAGGTCAAGAGGAACTTGCTTTCATCCCAGAATTGGACTACCAGTCGGAAGAAGAGTTGCCGCAAGTTCAACGTACCGTGAGTACCGAACGCCCCTTAACCCAAAATCAAATTCAGCTGCAACGAAAGGCTTTGATCCCACCCCCGCCTTTGGATCACTGTTGGAACCAACAAGATGTTCCAACGTCCCGCCCTCCGACTCGGCACCAAAACATATCTCTAAGCTTTCTGGCTCGGGATTGAGTCGGCCAAAGACTGCCACCGATCCGAAACCTTCAGGCTTGAGCCGAAAACCGCTTCAGAGCCAAAATCCTTGACGCCGAAGTCAAAGCCGTCTTCGGCATCGAAACCTTCGGCACTAAAAAGTGATTCCACCTTGACACCGAAATCCTCAGCGCCGAAATACAGATCTGTGCCTCTGAAGCGGCAGGATACGAACTTCGATACCCCAACTCCAAAATTGGACCCAAAACAGAAGGAACTCTACATAAATCCTGATACAGGACATGTTCTTACTAAGTCACCTCAAAAACGGAAATCTGAGTTAGGAGAAGAAGCTTTCTTAATTCCTTTCAAAAAGAGAACTGAGGATACTAACCCTTCTCCAGCTCCTCTTTTACCACATTCAACTACACCAACTTCTCCACCTTTGGGTCATTTACTAATTACACCAACTAACTCTCCACCAACTGATGATGATTATGATGATAATGGTGACGGGTTCACCTACAGATAACGACCCAGATCTTTACCCTACAAAGCCTTCCCCTCCTGACGACAATGTAGGACATATAGAATTACTTGCGAGAGCTGTAGAACATCATGGGGTACAATTACACAAGGATTCTTTGGAGGAAGATTTCCTATTTGAAACTCTCAGTACCACACATAGGGCTACTCACACTCTGCCTATGATTAAAGGCATGATGAGACATGCCGATGAAATCTTTGGAGATCCAGTGAGGGCTTGCATTCTCACCCCCAGGATTGCTAAAAAAATATAAGGCTGTTGCTTCAAATCCAGTTTTTAGTAAAGGTCAACTACCACTAGACTCTTTGGTAGTCTCTAATGCCAATTCACCGACTACAGGTAATGCTCCCCCTCCAGACAAAGAGTCAAAACTATTAGACGCATCTGCTAAACGAGTACCCGCCCAAGCAGCAAATCATTGGCACATTGCCAACACTCAGGCCCTGCTAGCTAGATATGATAGGGCACACTGGGATGAAAAGGAGCACTTACAACACCTCCCAGATGAATACAAGGCAAAAGCCCAAAATTTAGTTCAGGAACGGAAACTTATTTCCTATTCCTCAATAGGATGCACTTTAGATGCTGCAGACACCGCAGCTAGAGACATTAATACTAGTGTGTTACTAAGAAGCCATGCATGGTTGAGGATTTCTGGTTTCAAAACAGGAGTACACATTCTATTTTAAATGCTCCTTTTGACAAGGAACGTCTCTTTGGGCCCAAATTAGATGAATCTTTAGAAAAAATGAAAAAAGACACGGAGGTAGCCAAGTCTATGGGCGCTCTGCAGTCTCCCTCTTCTACCGTGGAGGGTACAAACCATGTCCTCAGACAGTACTGCCACCTCTTACAAAGGCAACAATCAATCTTCCTCTACAAGGGGTTTCTTTAGATGAGGATATAGAGGAAACAACTGCAAGGGTCGAGGCAAGGGTTCCGGACAGCATAATTCCCCCACCCCCAATAAGCATTGACTTGCCTACGCTTCCCCCTGGTCATCTAACACCTGTCGGGGTGTGTCTTCTACAATTCCTCCCTATTTGGAATCTATCACCACAGACAAATGGGTGTTAGGATTTATATAACTTGTTTATTGCTTGGAGCTTACCAACAATCCTCCAAACATACCACCAGGTTCTTACAAAATGGCACCAGAACAATTGCATCTACTTCAACAAGAAGTCCAGTCTCTCCTCTCCAAAGGAACCATAGAACCTGTGTCATTACAACATCATGGGACAGGCGAGTACTCCCTGTACTTTCTCATCCCAAAAAGGACGGCTCCCTGAGACCTATTCTAGATCTCAGGTAGCTAAATCTCTACATATTGTCTGAGCATTTTCACATGGTAACCCTTCAAAAAGTGCTGCTGCTTCTACAGCATGGCGATTTTATGTCTACTCTAGACTTAAAAGATGCATAATTTCACATTCAAATTCATCCGGCTCATCGCATATACCTCAGATTCATGATAGCGGGGCACCATTACCAATTCAAAGTGCTTCTGTTTGGAGTCACCACTGCTCCCAAGGTATCTACCAAATGTCTGGCAGTAGTCGCAGCACATCTGAGAAGGCAACAAATTCTTGTCTTCCAATACCTGGACGAATGGCTCCTCAAAGCCGATACTTACCAAATGTGTCTCCAACACACTCAAACCACTATTCACGCACTTCACCAACTAGGGTTTACAGTGAATGCTTTGAAGTCTCATCTACAGCCTTCCAACACGCAAACTTATCTAGCCCCTCCCAATACAACCAGGATTCACAGTATTCAGTCCTTTCTCACTCAATTTCAGCCCAACCAATCATTGCCAGCCAGAGTCTTCATGCAACTGCAAGGCATGATGGCGTCTTGCATTACAGTTGTTCCCACGCAAGACTTCACATGCGTCCCCTACAAGAATGCTTAGCAAGTCAGTGGAACCAGTCGCAGGGTCGATTAACCGATCTAGTGTTGGTAGACGGCCGCACCCATCACTCTCTGCAGTGGTACAACACACAAATGAATCCAAAAGGTGGCCCTTTCTCGACCCTGCTCCACAGACAGTGCTAACAGCAGACTCACCGCTCACTGTTTGGGGCGCTCAGCTACAAAGTCACACAATCCAAGGCTTGTGGACTCTAAAGTACAGGAGCATTCATATCAATCACTTAGAGCTACTAGCAGTGTTTCCAGTGCTCAAAGCCTTTCAAAATCACCTCATAGGCAAAACTATCCCAGTCCGCACAGACAACATGACAGCGATGTATTACATATAAAAACAGAGGGGGACACACTCTTTCCAACTGTCACGCCTAGCAAAAGCCATTTGGAAATGGGCCATACATCACAAAATGTATCTCTTAGCAGAACACCTTCCAGGAGTAAACAATCAAATTGCAGACCTTCTCAGCAGACAGCAAATCCACGAGTGGGAACTACATCCCCAAATCCTTCTTCCCTACTTTCAGGAATGGGGTTTCCTCAGACATGTCACGTGATATCACTCTTGTTAACCATACGGAAGTCCGTCCCCGCACTTCCATCACAACAGCGTAGAGAACGCGTCGGAGCACGATGGCTAAGCTTTTTAAGTAAGTACAAACTCGGAATTACGCAAAGTCACAAGGGTCACTAGCCTGTATATAAATAATCTGTGCACATTAACCGTTGAGGCTTTGAAACATCCTAATACAATCACGCCGGTGGTCGCCCTTCTCACCGGGCTTACTATGTTTTTGGAATCCGAACGCGCCCGACATTCTTTAACAAGGTTTAAATGCCCATAACACACGTCTGAAGCTGGTTTCATAGTTTCCATTAACTAAAACCACTACTCATATACACGACCCGAATTTGTGCACAACTGATTTATTTATTTTGTTTTTCGACCACGCGTTGAATAACGACAGGCATGTTTGCGCACATAACGCACAGATTAATACGCACTATGTAGCATGTTGTGTTGATAGATGTTGCAATCTGAAATCTTTTACTGTTTATACCCTTCATGTATCGTGAACCAGGGATGTTTGTTTAATTATCGTCACAGATCGTCCCCAGATGAAGGCCGCATACTGCCGAAATGCATTGGGACTTGGCAAGCTTTGTTCAAAAATCAACGATTGTAGTGATTAAAACTACAGCTAATTGAAAAAACTAAATACAACTTAAAGAATGAGAAACATGTGTGAGTAATTATTATTTCAGTGGATATCAACTTCATTTAAAAGACCACGTTGAAATTCAGCGACCTTCCACAGGAGGCACCACCCTGTGCCCTGGGGACACACCTCACAGCTGTGGGGGTGCACCATTTTGGTTTCCTCAGACAGACATGGTCGCCACAGATCAAAACGCAAAATGGCCATGCTTCGCCTCCAGGTTCCTACACTCGCTCTCCATAGGCAATGCTCTACGGATTAACTGGTCAGGGATATTTGCCTATGCTTTCCCGCCTCTCCCACTCATTCTGCTGGTAGTTCGGAAGCTCAAGCAATCATCCCTCAAACTCATTCTCATAGCTCCCACTTGGGTGCATCAACGTTGGTACAGCACCCTGTTAGAGCTCTCAGTAGTTCCACACTAAAAGCTGCATCTCAACTCCAGTCTCCTCACTCCGAGCCATAGAGAAATCACCCATCCAAATCCCACGGAACTCAACCTGGCGATTTGGCTCCTGAAGTCATGGAGTTTGGTTATTTAAAATTACCACCAGACTGTATGAATATCCTAAAGGAGCCTCGAAGACCTACTCCTAGGGTGTGTTATGCAGCAAAGTGGAAATGTTTTGTTATATACTGTAAAAATAAAAATATCAATCAGCATGATGCTTCAGTACAAAACATCATATGTTATCTTTTACACTTCAAGCAATCTGGATTAGTTTATACATCCATTCGATCGCATTTAGCAGCAGTTGCTGCATACTTACAAAACAGACAACACTTATCTCTATTCAGAGTACCCGTTTTTAAAGCCTTTAAGGTAGACTAAAGAGAGTAATAACACCAAGAGTTCCACCTGCACCAGTTTGAACTTGAACATAGTCCTTAATAGGCTAATGGGTCTACCTTTTGAACCAACGCACAGGTGTCAACTACAATTCCTCTCATAGAAGGTTGCTTTTCTTATTGCAATCACTTACCTAGGGAGAGTTGGGAAACTCCAGACACTAACTATCCAAGAGCCTTTCTTTCAGCTTCACAAAGACAAAGTGGTTCTTCGAACCAATCACAAATTTCTACCTAAAGTAGTTTCTGCTTTTCACATCAATCGATCTGTTGAGTTACCTATGTTCTTTCCTCAACCTGATTCTGTAGCAGAACGAGCTCTACACGAACTCGATGTTAGAAGAGCTTTACTACATTAAATAGAAAGGACAAAAGATTTTCTTAAGACAAAACAACTTTTTGTTGCTTTTTCGCCGCCACACAAAGGCAATCCCATTTCTAAATGAGGCATTGCAAGATGGATTGTGAAATGCATCCAAACATGTTATATGAAAGTGAAAAGAACGTTGACAATACCCCTTAGAGCGCATTCCACCTGCAAAATAGGGGCTACTATGGCCTTCTGAGGGAATATTCCCTTAGCTGACATATGTAAAGCAGCAACATGGTCTACACTGCACATATTCACCAAACACTATTGTACAGATGTGTTAGAGAGGCAACAAGCTAATGTAGGCCAGGCAGTACTTAAAACACTTTTTCAAACAACTGCAACGCTACAGGTTAGCCACCGCTTTGGGAGAATACTGCTGTATAGTCAATGCAAAGCATGTGATCTAAAGCTCACATGCCTCGAACGGAAAATGTTACTTACCCAATAAGCATCTGTTCTTGGCATGTAGAGCTGTAGATTCACAGGCTCCCATCCGCCTCCCTGGGTACCTACACCTGTTGCATTTCTTTCTTATCTTATATACATATGCCTGGACATTTCTATTCTGCCTTTACTAACTCCAGTCTCACCCCATGCGGGAAAACGATCTAACAATCGAGTCAATACCCATGCGCACTATCACCGAAAAAAGGAGTCAGCTATCTCGTGACTGGAAACACTTCTTCGAAGAAAATAACTTTCAAACATACTGACCCAACACTAGATGGCAGGAGTATGCAAAGCATGTGACTCTACAGCTCTACATGTCCAGTAGAAATGCATAGTGGGGAAGTGACATTTTCCTTATTGGTTTTTTTTTTTATTAAACTTTTTATTGAAAGAAAGAGAAACAAAGTACAAGGCAAAAGAAAACAGTGTACATGGACATGTGTTCACATAGAAGGACACCTAGGCACGATATTACACAACTGATCAATATTACGTATTGTGGGGAGGGGGCAAGCGGGGAAACAAATTGAAGGATAACAAAAAACACACAAGACATGGAATGCCGGATCAGGGGGACAGAGGGACTTCGGGGCTGTCCACAAACGGAGGCGCACATAGATTTCCACGGTACGCGTTCCATTGGCTCCAGATACTATTCCATTTTCTGGGTGTGCCCCGCGCCACATACACAGTCTTCTCTCTGAACATACACCAGTCCATATTCTCCTTCCACACCGATGCCGTGGGCGGGCGCTGGGTACCCCACAACTGCGCTACATCTCTTTTGGCAATCATATTCCCCAAGGTCGCCCACTGCGTCTGGGCCACACTATAATCATTCGGCTCCCACACATTCAACAGGCACCGCCTAGCTTTGGGCTGCAGCACCACCCCCGTGACTCTACCCATCACAGTGTGCACATTCGTCCAGAACCGCACCACCTCCGGACACTCCCAAAGTATGTGGAGGAAAGTACCAAGCATCCCACAACCACGCTTACATAACCTGTCCGAGGAATAACCCATGCGAATCAAGTGCGGACCAGTGATATATACACGATGTAAGATCTTGAGCTGAACGAAACGGAGACGGGCAGGGATCGCGACTTCCTTAGGCGAGGATAATGCAGCCTGCCAATCCTCGTCGTCCAGCTCCAAACCATCGCCGGTCCAGACCTCCCTAAGACGCACTAACAGATCCACTCGGGTGTTGATAAACTTCTTATATATCAGGGAAATGGTACTATCGGGGACGTGGCCGTCAAGGAGCCTATCTTCAAGGGGGGGGAGGACTCGGGATGACAGTACCAGCAGGGAGAACCGAACTCAAGGCATGGTGAATCTGTGTGTATCGGAAGAATTCCCTGTCACTCAAGTCATATTCTGACTGTAGTGCCGCAAAGGTCTAGATTTTGTCCTTGACCCAAAGATCGCCCACGCAGCTAATACCAATCATATCCCATTTGTCAAACCCTTTCGTCTTACAGAGACATCCTAACCTTTCAGAAGCATACAAGGGGGTCGCATGAGTCAATCGACCTTCCCAACCCACAGACGCATTCGCAGCATGCCACACTCGTACAGCAACCCTGGTAGGTCCAGATAAATCCTTGCACGCCGCCTTGGAGTAGAGTGCCCTCCTGTAGTCCCCGCCCGGTAGCAAATATTTATCCATCTCAAACGCCGGGTTAGGAGCAGGCGCGTATGTTGCGTGATTGATCGCACTCAGTTGCGAGGCCCAATAGTAACGCCTAATATCCGGCAACGCTATACCCCCATCATACCAGGGAAGAGTGAGTTTAGCGAGGGAAACACGCGAACGTCCATCCCAAATTAACCGTCTCTGCAGGCTGTCAACCTCCTTAAAGTAGCTTGCCGGAATAATATCGAACGTATTCTGCAGCGCGTACAAAAACCTCGGCAGGGCCATCATTTTAAAAAGGGCAGCACGCACGACGAGTGGCGAAAGCGGCAACCCGCGCCAGCGCTCAACGTCGAGTCTCAGTCGTTGAAGGGGGGAAGCAGATTATGCGCGTAGCGGGCCGCAGGGTCTAAAGTTATAAAGATCCCCAGGTATTTAAAGCCCGTCGCAGAGATCCGAATGGGGCATCTGCTAGGTAGGGGAGGAGGACTGCCCGAGAGCACGTATACACAGGATTTAGCCCAGTTGATAACAAGGCCCGAATTTTTCCCAAACGATGTGAGCACATCGAACAAGACATTGAGAGATTTTCGAGGGGACGTAAGGTACAATAAAATATCATCCGCCTAAAGCGAGACGCGATCCTCAAAGTCCGGGGACAACCGGATCCCCTTAAGCGAGGGCTCCCAGCGCAACCAGGCAGCCAGCGGCTCAAGGGCGAGAGCGAAAAGCAGTGGTGACAATGGGCAACCCTGTCGCGTGCCCCTCCCGAGAACAAAAGACACTGAGACCCGACCATTCACAACCACCTGCGCCAGGGGCTCCGCATACAAAAGTTTCACCCAGCCGATGAACCCGGGGCCGAATCCGAATTTTACAAGAGCGGCCCAGAGATAAGGCCACTCAAGAGTATCAAAGGCCATTGTGGCATCCAAAGAAGCCAAGATGGCCGGTTCATGGAGCGACGCCACCCTCGCGAGAACACCGTGCAAGCGCCGCAGGTTAAGCGCCGTATTGCGGTGCGGGATAAAACCGGACTGATCCGGATGGACCAGGTCGCTGATGACATTCGTCAGGCGGTTAGCTAATACCTTAGCCAGAATTTTCGGTTCAGCGTTTAGAAGCGAGATCGGCCTATAAGAAGAACAGCGATCCCGTGGCTTCCCTTCCTTGTGGATCACTACGATAGTAGCGAGACGCTGGTCACGCGTAAGGGAGCCTAAGTCACGGGACTCTAGAAACATATCACGGAGATATGGAGCCAGCGTGTCCGGGCACAATTTATACAGTTCAATGGGCAGACCATTAGGGCCCAAGGCCTTACCAGAGCTGATTGAACGAATGGCAGTAGCCACCTCATCAGCCGACAGCACCGCGTCCATCAGGTCTCTGTCAGCCGCAGACAGGCAGGGCAAAGTAATATCGCGAAGCAACAAATGAGAGTCAGTCTGTCAGAGACCGGAGCATACACGGTTCGGAAGTGTTCCGCAAAGCATTCAACAATCGCAACTGGGTCAGTCACGCACACTCCATCAAGGCTCTCAATCACAGGGACTACACGACTCGCCCTCTCTTTCTTGTCCAGCCACGCATTCAATTTACCCGCCTTGTCCCCAACATCATACATTCTGCCCTGCTGTTCCCTGCCCATGACCTTTGCAGCATCAGTAACCAGGGCCTTATAATCTAATTGTTTGAGGCTGAGGGAATGAAGCTTGGCACGGGACACACCGCGCTCCAAGTCACTCTCCAGTGCTGTTATCTCCGCCTCCGGACCACCTCTTCATGCTTACTTTTCTTGGCGGTGGCGATCAAAGACAGGGCCTGCCCACGTGCCACAGTCTTAAACGCCTCCCACAACGATACAGAAGATGACACAGATCCCACATTTTCCACAAAATAATTATCAAGGGATTTCACCAATTCGAAACGGGTCTTGGGATTGCGAAGAAACCAGGGGTTGATAGGTGCGACCCGTCCCTCATTACTTATGGTAGTATCCATGCTAAGCCAGACTGGGGAGTGGTCGGATATGCCCGGGCGAGGTGCCTCACCTCCCCAACGGAGGAGGACAGCGCCGCCGGCAACAGAATGTAGTCAAGTCTGGACATACTGCCATGGGCTCCAGAGTGAAAGGTGTATTGCGCCTGATTCTGGTGCAGCAACCTCCAACAATCCACCAGACCAAGTGTCTCCAGGAACCCACGTAACCAGGATTGCGACTTGGGGAGATCCCTGGGGGGGTAGCGATCTATGTCACCGGAGACTACCAAATTGAAGTCACCGCCTATCACCAAAATACCCTCAGGGAGCCCCAGCACTACACGCCCAAGATCAGCAAAAGTCGAGGTCTGTAGACCCGGTGGAACATAGACAGTGACAAAGGAGACCGCCCGCCCCTCCCACCTACCAGTGAGAGCGGCATAGCGCCCCCTATCGTCAAGAAGCACAGCATCAGTTGCCAAGGGGAGGGAGGACTTGACGAGGACACCCACACCCCTAGAACCAGAGGTGAAGCCAGAATGTGCCACCAGACGATACCCTCTCCGATTCATGGCATGGCACGTGTTCCCAACCAGATGCGTTTCCTGCAACAACACAATATCGGGGGAGAGGCGCCGCAGAAGCTGCAACACCACACCCCGTTTTATCCTGTCTCCCAACCCATTGACATTCCAACACATTAGTTTCAACCCACTAACCCCCATCCCAAAAAGATGTGCAGAGCCCACCCCACAACGAACACAATGACCCAATCAAGCAGAAATACGATACAGTGCCTTGAAAAAACCCCACAAACACCCAAGAACCCCCCACCACCCCCCAACGAGAACCCGTTACAACGCCCCCCACCCTGCACCCCTGCGTTAGACTCAAAGGCCACCCCAACTTGCAGTGTGCCTGTCGCCCCATTATTAAACTAGTCTACGAAAAGAAACCCCTGAGGAGGAAAGAGTCCCACTCCCCCCGCTACCCCCGGGTACATAGCAATAGGACACAGTAATAGGAGAAACATCGAACCCAGCTGAATAGTACGTGAATGTTCAAAAATCAGGAAACAGAATGTCACTCTCAGTCCGATACGCCGCCCTCGGCTCCACCCGGATGCCCGGTTGAGTCAGTCTGTTTGGGGAGGGTGTCCAGCCAGTCACTAACTCCGTCAGGACGATCAAAGAAGAAAGTCCGGTCTTTATATTCGACACACAGCCTAGTCGGAAAAAGCATTGCGTATTTCAGGCCCAAGTCTCTCCGCCTTCGTTTCACTCCCTGAAACGCCATCCTTTGTCTCTGGACAAGCTGCGTGAAGTCCGGGTAGAAACTCACCGGCGTATTCTCAAATTTGACGGGGCCACTTACTCTCGAGGCCCGAAGGATAGTGTCTCTGTCCCTAAAATTGAAGATCCTGGCGATGATAGGTCTCGGCGTGGCGCCCGACTTCGGTTTTCCGCCCGGTACTCGATGGGCACGCTCCACCGCAAAGAACTTACTCAGGCCTGTGGGGGCCAGATGATTCAAGACGATGTCCTCCACGAGCAGATCAGTTGCCGAGGCACTAGAAGACTCAGGAACCCCGACAAGGCGTATGTTGTTACGCCGGGCCCTATTTTCAAAATCCTCCAGGCGGTGGACCATGAGATCGTTGGAGGAGCGCAAACGTCCAACTTCCGTCTGCAGATCAGAGACATCGGTCGTGAGGCTACAAGTCTTCAGGTCCAAAGACTTGACCCTTTCATTGGTCTTCGACAAATCAGCTCTGATCAAAGTAACATCAACTGCCACAGTGTCAATTTTGAGAGCGAGAGCCTCGTATTGCTGACCAATGGAAGTCTGCATGTTGGCAATGGCGCCCATGACGTCCTGCAAGGTCAATTCGGCCATCGTAGGTGGATCGTCAATGGGGCCCTCAGAAGCTCGACTGGCACCACCGTAGAGGCGTTTTAGTCTTCCGCTTCTCGTTGTCAGGCCTGGTGGTCATGTTGAATGGTGAGACCCGAGGGGGCCGGCGAGACCTAGTAAAAATGGCCACTCACCCACCGACCACCGCAAATAACGAAAGTGGGCCGAAAGGGCAGAGGCAGCAGCTCAGCCCAACACCCGGACCCTCAGAACAGTTGGTGCATAGTCAGGCAGCAAAGTTAGGCCGGACCCCGATGGAGGAGCAAGGCAATCACGCAGTCGGAGAAGGCAGTGGCTCAAAAACGAAACCGAAAGTCAACTCAGGGCAACAGGGGAAACCCCTCAGGCCGCTGTTGTTCAATTACTGCCCGGCGTCTTGGTGTGCCAGCTCCCGGTGTCGCCGTAGGGCGGGCCTCCAAAACTTCGGTCGGCGTATCTGCGGTTCCCGAAGTCCAAATTAAATTTTGAAAACGGCTTAGGTATCAGCTGAGGTACATCTGCAAGAACCCGTAGTCGAAATCAGGATATCGTTCAGGATATAAGCGGAGGGCAGCGAGGGACCCGGGAGCCCTGTGCCTACGCGGCCATCCTGGATGCGCGCGTAGCTCCTCCCTCATTTTCCTTATTGTTGATGTTAAGTCGACAGGTCTATATTGGCCACATTATGTTCTGTGTTTCAGGTTTTCCAGAATATGCAATATTGTGATTTCTCTCAAGAATGGGAAGACCTCACCTGACACCACAAAGGAAGTGCATTTACAGAGGACTGGCATATTTGCAGTAAACATTTGTGTGATGAAGCTATCAAGACAGGCCCTTTCAGCTTGAGCGACCCAATTGTGTTAAAATCTCCATTTTTAATGGAATACACAAATCATTCATCTTTACTTGAGTAATTGTAGATACAGACAGATTATCCTGGTAAGCCCCCGAAGTCCCTTATCTGGTGGATCTGATTACGTTTTTCTGCTTATCTTGTAAGCGGTTAAATACCCTGAGTATATTTGGGCCTTCCTTTTGTTGGTTTTAAATATTAACTGTTTGCCTTGTAGGTTTCATTTGTTATAATACATTTATGTTGCTTTTGTTGATCACAATTTGGCGTTGTTGAATAGTATGAAGTTTTTGACTCCTAACCGCACAAAAACTCTGACATATTGTTGTTCAGCCAGTGAACTTATAAAGGGACTTAATATCTCTCTTTCTGTAGGTGCTCAAAAGTTCGTTTTTCAGCTTCCACGGCTGGTAAATGGCATCTGATTACAGCCTTGATTGTGTCCAGGCTCATGTTGCTGAAACTTTAAGCATTCATTTTGATACAGGATTTAATATGAAGTAAAGGCTCTTTTATGAACGTTTCTCAGATTTTGGATACTGCCTTCTGAGAGTCAGTGACTCAGGAGGCGTAAGCACACTTGCCAAAGACGAGCAGAGCCCTACCTTGAAGCGCAGAGTGAGGAAAGCGCTCGGAGAGCTCTACAGAAGCGGAGCAGCGGTTCAGCCAGCCACAGTCACCGGAATCCTGCCACCAGTCGCGCCGCCGCCTAGGGACTACACTTCCCATCGGGCATAGCGGCGGCGCGTTCCCCGACGCTGCAAAAGCGCCGGGAGGGGCGCTACATAGTTGGAAGCCCTCGGTGGAGCGGGGGTGAGGCGTAAGCACACTTGCCAAAGACGAGCAGAGCCCTACCTTGAAGCGCAGAGTGAGGAAAGCGCTCGGAGAGCTCTACAGAAGCGGAGCAGCGGTTCAGCCAGCCACCGTCACCGGAATCCTGCCACCAGTCGCGCCGCCGCCTAGGGACTACACTTCCCATCGGGCATAGCGGCGGCGCGTTCCCCGACGCTGCAAAAGCGCCGGGAGGGGCGCTACATAGTTGGAAGCCCTCGGTGGAGCGGGGGTGAGGCGTAAGCACACTTGCCAAAGACGAGCAGAGCCCTACCTTGAAGCGCAGAGTGAGGAAAGCGCTCGGAGAGCTCTACAGAAGCGGAGCAGCGGTTCAGCCAGCCACAGTCACCGGAATCCTGCCACCAGTCGCGCCGCCGCCTAGGGACTACACTTCCCATCGGGCATAGCGGTGGCGCGTTCCCCGACGCTGCAAAAGCGCCGGGAGGGGCGCTACATAGTTGGAAACCCCCAGCGTCGCGGGACGCGAGCGGGACGCCCGGGGCGAAGCCCGGGCAAAGGGCGGGCCCTCTGTGGCCCTCAGAGGCACGAAAAGGCCAGGCTAGGCCATTCCCATTACATCTATTTACTGCAAACTAAGGTACTGCACCCTTTGTGACTTTCTGGTCTCTACATTGCATTATTGCTACGTGTATTGTCATCGCATCATCATTTCCAGCAGTACATCTATTCTACTACCTACTCGGCTCGACCTGACGTTAGGGTTTCTGCTTTTTCCTCTGCTATTATTCTAAGTATGGGGAAAAAACTGGTCCCTGTCCCAGCTGAGCCTGTGAACACCCTAGACTCATATCTTGTGCAAGTAGTTAACGATATCAATAACAAGCGTAGGCAATCTCTTGGGTTGAGTCAATCACCCATTTTTCCGTCAGCAAGCCCACCGACAAGCGCCCTTAGCTCCGAGACATCTGATCTACTGCCAGATAATCTTCCAGGGACTCCTGAAACTTTGATGTCTCAAGATCCGGATTCCGAGGATAAAGCTGACTCTGACCTCCAATCAGATAGACAAGATCTGATTGACTTATCAGATAACACCACCAATGACCTAAATCAGCAGACAGCTGCCACGGAAGTAGTCCTTCACTCTCCGCAAATTGCCACAAGGGCTGTCAGAGCTTGTCGGAAACCTACAGCGAAACGTGGGGGCAAACATCTTAGCAGGAAGAAGGCTGCTACACCACCCCCGACTCGAGCAAGGAAACAGCTCGATCCTGTCACTGATATTGAGCCAAGAAATACCATCGACGAGGACCTCTTTAACAGAATCCAAGATATGATTGATATTAAAATCAGGACCATAATCAAACCCATGATAGGGAAATTGGACAAGTTAACATCTGAGGTAAAAAAGTTGGGTGCGGTACATAGTAAGCTGGCAGACGAGGTTGAAAATTTATCTTCCCTCGTCACAAACTTAATACCCACAAATGTAGAAGCCACCCCTAATGAGAGTAGCTCGCAACCCATTCAGCAAGGGCCGTCACTTCCGCCCCCATCACCCTCACTACCACCATTACCCGCAGTGGGCCAGGTTGCAGATACTGCAGTCCCTAGCATTAGTACATCTGCTGCTATAGCGGAAGCACACCAAGTGGACATTTCTGCCCAATTTATCTTGGAAGCCTCTCCGGTTGTCCTGGTGCTGGCCAACGTCCCAGTCTTAACACAAGGCAAAGCAGAGTCCAACCAGGACCTAAAAGACAAAGCGTTACATTGGCTAACCAACAACATGTTTATGACAGAACAGGGTTTTGATAAGCTGGCAGGGGATATTGTTATGTCAAGGAGGGTTCCATGGATCGGTAGTAAGGCCAAAAAGTTTCAAGGGGATGGTGTCATCTTAAATTTTGCCAATGCCGAGGTCCTCCCAGACATCTTAAACAACATCTTCCCGCCCCAAAGACGTAGTGGCTCCATAATTCCTCTCACCCTCAAGTTCTTTTTTGACAAAAATAGGTTTACCACCTTACCTAAACTTCCTACCTACAAAAGATCTACCAATGCCGATGGTTGGGGAGGGGGCCCTAGACTTCGACATCATAATAACTGGTCTCAATCAACAGCTTATAGGGAGCCAGGTAGACCCTATCGCCCAAATGACCTAAACATCAGGCCACCTCCGGGACAAGAGCCAAGAGGGAATGTTTGGGGTCCTAGTATAAGGGGCTTTGATTATAACACCAGGGGTTTTAGGCCTACACAATGGTTGGGAAACGATCAGTTCCCGGTACACCCAATAACCCCACAACCTTTGTGGAACCTAGCTCCATTTGGACAGGCCCAGGCAGCCACCCCTTTTGAGTGGGGTTTGGGTACTGGCAACAGATTTGCTCCCTTGTCAGACTTAAATTCCTGCGACTGACTCGAACCAGAAGCAGCCCAAGAACGGGAGGAGGCGTCCGATTCATTGGTTACAGGTGGCGGTCAGGTATCGCAAAAACCAATAGCTGAAAGTGCAGAGGAGATTGCGATAGTACATTCAGGACCATCCACTGACCACTGTAAGGTAATGAGTTGGAACGTGGCGGGTTTAAACGCCAAACGCCAGGATCATGCATGGCTAAGTTTTATCTCTAAGCATCATATTATCGCCCTGCAAGAAACCTGGGATACGGCGTTTAACCTTTGGTGGGATGGGTATATTAGTTTCACTAAACCTGCAGTCCCTAGTAGAGCGGGCAGAGCCAAGGGGGGCTTGGCGTTCTTGTTCTCACTGGCTCTAAAAGGCAGCTATAGGCAGATCAGCTCTGATTCCGATAACATTTTAATTATCGAGAGGGTGACCAGCAAAGACTGTAAGTCACTATATGTAAACTTTTATAATTCTAGGAATAGCGATTATAATGGTCGTAATATCGCAAGCCTAGATACCATTTTAAATACAGTACTTCAGGATAAAATTTTTGTTTATGAGTTAATTTTATTAGGCGATTTTAATATTCATTTGTGCGAATTAGCCTGCAAGGGTAGTGATGCAAAGGATGCCGAGGATGTAGCCATACAGGGCCCTCATTTCGAACATTCTGTAGAGGGGCAGGAGCTTGAGGAACTCCTGGCCAACTTTGATTTAATTGAACCTGACTGCGCTCTGAGAATTCCAACTTTTACCGGCACCCTACATGGCACAGTGATCGATTATATTTTCGTAACTCGGGGAATTCTAAGCTGGACTATGGCCTATTGCACCGTACCCACTCACTTCAGCGATCACAACCCAGTTCTTCTTGGGGTGCCTATATGGGGGCACCCCCAGCAACGGAAAAAGTGGCACATCCTTTGAGGACCGCTGATCAAAACAGACGAGTGAAGTGGGCTAAAGTGATACCGGACAATTTCTATAAAAAATGCTTCCCCAAAATTAAAGCCCAAGTTGAGCTTTGTAGAAACCCGGGTACACAAGGGCACACCATAGTCGCAGCATACGAGGCAATTTGCACCCAAGTCTCTAAGGATCTCCTGGTCAAACCCACCCCGGGAGCACAAGGTCACAAGCGCTGGTTTGATCACGAATGCTCGAAAGCACACAGAGAACTGCTAGCGGCACTAAAATTTGTACCCAGGGATAGAGTTGAAATCTCTAGAAAAAGGAAGATCTACAAAGCGGCCACAAAAAACCGCAAAGACGCAATCAAACGCGAAACCTGGGATAATCTCCTTTCCGCGGCTGTACTAAAGGACAGTAGGAGATTTTGGGAGATCTTAAGGCAACCGCTATTTGCGGAAGATAACAACGCACCCATGGACTGTGTGATCGCTGATGAAACATGGTTGTCCTTTTTTAAGAATGTATATGGGGGAGATGATGACGAAGGCAGAAACAGGGGCCAGCTGTCTAGTAAAAACGTACACCCCATTATCTTCAACTCGCAAGAAGTTGAAAAAGCACTCCTGGCAACCACTAAACACAAGGCACCTGGTCCGGATGGGGTCCCGGCTGACTTCTTCATGTTCTCTCCCAAACTATGGGCCGAGGTTATGGCAAATTTGTTTAACGCAGTGAATAGCAACCCGGCGCCTGCCACATGGGCCATATCCACGATCGTCCCCATCTTCAAAAACAAAGGGCGCAGGGACGACCCCGCTTTTTATAGGCCCATATCCCTACTGGACTCGACTATAAAAATATTGGGCAGAGTTCTGTTAGCCAGATTGAGGGAGAACATCGAGGACCGTGGAGGCCTATCCGACTTACAATACGGTTTTAGAGAGAGAAAGGGTACCATCGAACAATGTACTAACTTGCATCTCCTCATTTCCAAGTATACTGTAGCCAAGGAGGGGTCTGTGTTTCTTGCCTTCATGGACCTTTCATCGGCGTTTGATCTTGTCAACAGATCAAAATTGTGGGTGATCCTGTTGGAGCTGGGCATCGAAGAAGCCTTGGTCTCGTTTATGGCCACTATGCATCAGGAGCTCTTCGCAGCAGTCCGAGTGTCAAACAATGGCAGATGTACCCCACTATTTAAATCCTTAAAGGGGGTACGTCAAGGCTGCATTTTAGCCCCCACGCTTTTTACCATCTATATCAACGGCTTGGGGGCACATCTGCGCGGACTGAATGCGGACGTCCCACGTGCAGGGGATGTGCAAATTCCGGCACTCCTGTACGCTGACGACGCCGTGCTGATTGCTCGAACTGGTGTTGGCCTCCAGACTCTTTTGGACGCATTTGGCATTTTTATGAACAATTTGGACCTGAAGGTGAATGTATCAAAATCGCACACTATGGTAATGGGGCGCGAGTGCACCAAAAAAAGGCACAAATCTTTCTTTTGTAGTGGGGTCCCCGTCTCAATGGTAACGACATTCCCCTACTTGGGTGTTTTATTTGATCAAAAGGGAACATGGGGACCACAGATAAGAGCCAAAAAGTTGGCGGTAATTAGATCCTCCTCAGCGATCCTTGGTTTTGCAGGCAAGCTGGGAGCCCGGCCCATGGAAGCCCTTCTAAAGATCTATAAGAGCAAGCCAGTGGCTATTGCCCTTTATGGTTCTCCGTTGTGGGGCTATGCTAACCTTGACCCTATCCAGAGAGCGGAAAACAGATTTATTAGATCCCTTCTATCTGTTCCTCAGTCTACCCCAACCTACTCAATCCATCAAGAGGTGGGCCTACCATATCTGTCTGACCTACTGAGTTTAGCACCCCTGATTCTATGGTTGAAATTATGGCTAAACGAAGACCTCCCACTAAACCATACAATCCTGAAGGATGTTTTATCATTAGATAAACATAGTAGTATCCCATGGATGGCATACCTAATTAAATCTTTTACCGACCTGGGCCGCCCTGAGCTCTTTCTATGCCCAGACAAAATCAGGGTTGAAGATATAGGTCACGTAAAAAAGGCATATATGTATAGAAAGGAAGCGCATCGTGAGGATGCAGAATTATTGAAGCCATCAGTCAGGTCTCATAACCTTTTGGTTAGCGCCCCTTCAATTGCACCTTATCTTATTTTTGTAACCGTTCCCTACCACAGGTTCCTGCTAACCAAATTCAGGTTTAACCTGATACACTACCATCTTGGTTCATATAAGGGATGGCAGAAGCCAGACGAAGCCCCACCATGTAGATGCGACGACTTTTCGGTGCAGGATACACTGCACTTCGTCATGTTTTGCAGCTTTTTTCAGGAGCAGAGGAAAAAATACCTACTCCCTGTCCTGAAAGAAGCGGGCTTCACTCAGGTCCGTCCAGCCTTGCTTTACTTACAGCTTTTGTCAAATCCCCGCACTACCTTTTGCATCGCTAATTTCTTAGTTTCCGCAGCTAGGGCAAAAGCTGTCGGTCAAAACTCGCCTTAGTAATTTTTAAGGTTTTTTTTATCAGATTTACTTTTGCCTCTTATGAATGAACTTGTATAGTCTTAACATTTGTATAGTATTTAACTTTTATTTGTAGTTTTAATGACTTTTATGAAAATGCTGGGCTATGTATGTATGGGCATATGTATCCTATGTTATGTTTTATTGTTTATTGTGTGTGTTTCTTTGTATGACTTGTAATAAGTCGAATAAAGATATCCTGACTGACTGACTGACTGAGTCAGTGACCTTTGCAGAAGAATTGAAACATGGTCTTAGATTGTGATGGTTGTGATCGAGGCGCATTCGAGTGAGGAACTTGGTGAAGCTGGAGGAAAATAATAAATTGATCCTTGGATGGTAGAGGTTGACCTCATATTAGAGATTATAGTTTCTGCACCTTTGGTCTGTCATGGTGTCAGCAATCAGCAACTTTTTGTGTTTTGGTTGAGTTTGTCCAGTGCACTGTTGACGAGAAGATAGGACTCCAGAATCACATTAACGTTTAGGCTACACAGCATGGACTACGATAGTCACTCTAGTACCTCTAGTTCAGCTACTAATTGTTTTAACCTGATGCGTGCGGGCGGAATTCCGCCCGTACGCTGGGAATCTGTAAAGTGCATGTTACATGACGAGCTGGGCTCGTCATGAGCGTGCGAGGAGGCTACCTCATGACGAGCCCAGCTCGTCATGAGCGTCGAAGGGGTTAAAAAAATAATTATATATATATATATATATATATATATATATATATATATATATATATATATTTGTGTGTAGTTTTCAGAGAGCTTGACGAGGAATACAACAAAGTTTGTCCCAAAGAAAAGCTATGGATGAAGAAAGTCAGGTAGGGTTGTTGCTCCTACCATATTGTGGTCCCTGTTCATACAGCAGTTCTGTTAGAAAGAGAGGCGATATGTCTCCTTTTCAAGGGTTTCCTGAAACAACAAGATTTGGTGGGCTTCTCAAGGACGCCCTGTGGGCAGTCTACAGTCTTGGGCCGTGCAAGCCCAGGGATCTTCCTCTGTTTTTCATCCTTTTGAACAGGGATTGATATATCAAGTTAGCAGCTAATGAGTGGTGATTTCGTTCTGGGGTCTGGTATGAAGCTCCTTTCTACAAGTGTTTATGGCATTTTAACTAGATGGCTTTGTGAAAGGTGCAGAAAACCTTGAATTTTATGCAGGTTTGATTGGAAGCAAGTTTATGGTCTGATACTGTGATATTTCTAATTGAGACTCCCAACTTGTTTTTATAGAATGAAATCAATTATTTTAGTCAGAAGTGTGATGGTGGTGTTTCTCGTCCAGTGGCGGCTGGCATGTAGCGAGGGTGGTGCGGAGGGGGGTACAATTATTTTAAAAATAAATAAACTTACCTTCCTTTCTTGCAGCACAACGTCCTCCTCACTCAGATGTTTTCTGGATGCTCCAGACCAGGAAACTTTACTACCCAATCCTGGTGCTGCTCTCGCAGCATGAGAGAAGCATCAGGATTGGGGGGTGTGGCCTCACCCAACGCTCACAAGAGCACTGGAGGCCTGCGCTTTCTCTAACCCAGCTGTCTAAGACAGATAAGTTATAGAAGTTTAAAATGCATGTGTGGCTGGCCCTCCCAAGACAGCCGGCCAAAGAGACATGCGCATTTTAAAGTGCACAGCTCGCTGCTGCTGCCAATCTGCAGCACTGGCCCCGCCCCATCATGACACTTAATTTGGGACGGGTTGCGGAAAAATAAAATGGTAATAAAAAACTTTATTACCCTTTTATTTTTCAGGTCTGGGCTGGTGGGGTGACACTCCTCCTCTCAAATGGAAGAGCTGCCCCTGTTCTCTTCTCTTTCTGAAATTAGATTGTTGCAATTCCATGCAGATACTACAATAACTAGCTTTCTCCCACCCCCAGACCCATCCAGAGAAGCTTCCAAGAGACTCTGGTGTATTTAGAGATCTGAAGGACTGATTCTTCTTTCAATGCGCTTGAGAATTTATGAAAGTATCTGCATATATGTATTTTCACAAGCTTTAATAACTTATTTGTGTCTATCCCAAACGTATAAACTGTGTACCTGTGATGAGACTACTTTAAATAAGGAGTTTGAAAAGTAAGAATTGAAGCAGTAAGTGCTTAGAGGCTAATTTTGATGGTACCTAAAATATTTTTTTCTTGAAGCTGGACTACCCCTACATCTTGCTGAGAAAAGGGGCTAAATTCACAGCAGTTTGTTTGAAAAGTTGAAATCCTTGGTGTTGTCTCCGGTATGCCAATTTTAAACAATTCAAAACTCTTAGCATTCAATGTACGTAAGCGGAAAATAGAAAGGGCTGTCTGTATGCAAATATCGTAGACAACGGGGTTTTTTTGTGTTTTTTTTTTAAAGCTTTTTATTTGGGTTTTATCTTACATTCACTTACATGCACCTTAACACAATACACATTGAGGCTACTTTTCTTAGCGATACCTACAGAATTACTCCAGTCATACACATTGCACAATTATACATTGGTCCACTACATTTCAGCTGGAATTCACTATCGCACTTCGAGGCCAGGAAATAAAATTTCTGGGCAATTCAACTTTTAGAACATAAACACTGAACTATCACTAGGCATCCATTGGGTATTAGTCAGCCATTGTCACACCAATACGGCTGCAAACTAATAGGCCCGCAGGGGGTAGGGTGGCGAGCGGGTATGTCAGCTACCCACTCAGTGGTTCAGTCCTCTTTCAGATCACTTGCTCTTCCCTACTTTCAATAATGAACCTTTCAAGTACCATCGATTTCCCTCAAAAGATTCCAAGACTGTCACCCGGTCATCCTCCATAGGTCGATCGCGTAGTCACCTTTTCTCTTTCTCTCTCAAGGCAGACTCCTCCGCGGGAACTGCAGGGCACGGTATGCCCCTACTTCCTTAATTCAATAGATTCCGTTCCCTACTTTTTTAAATTTAAACACGCGTCCTAGGACGGCAGAAATAGCCACGGCCTACAAAGAAGGCTTGGCGTTCGTGGCCGTTCTTGGACGGCCGAGTGTGCAGAGAAGGAAAAGGACTGTCTTTTCCAACTTGCCCAGAGAAGACAGGGACAGTGTGTACTTCTGCTCTGCTGCTTGTAGCTGACCCCCTCCTCTTTCTTCCTCATATTTCCTCGCATTCTGTCTAGTTCCTCCTCACTTTCTGAAAACCATGACTTCAAGAAACGGTTCACTTCTTCTTTCCTCATTTCATTTATTTGTTCCCCTGTGAAATGAATCCAAAAAAGAAAAACACTTGTCGTCTTTTTGGCATTTTTATGTTCCAAAGTGCAGCCTCGGGAATAAAAGGTTCAAAATATGAAAAATAAATAACTAAATAAATCAAGACCGAGTGATCACAGAGTGGCCAGATTGATTTTATTCACACCATACACATCAGCGTCACTTTACAGAGTTTGCCAGTGAAGCCCTACTTTTATTTTATTTTCTTGTCTTGTCTTTATTTGAACAACATTGTTTTTCCCGGTGGGGAAGTGCACCAATTCTGGAGGTACTGCAATGCCTAATTGATGGATGGACTGGAAAAAAAATGTGTTCCACGGCTCTGTGTGCACGGATGTGGTCTTTTTAAACTATCCTGCTTACGCTTTGTAAGGATATAAGCAATGGACATTGAAATGGGTCCCTTCCGGACCCTGTAGTCATGTGCTTAACTTTTCAGGCAAAAGCACTCACTGATTTCTAAATAGTGAGTATAAAAGCTTTACGGTAACCATGTTCCTGCTTATATTTCAGCTGCTTTACTTAATCTTGCATTCCTTATGAGTGTTTACTTTTTCAAGGATATTGTTTTTCTTTTTTTTATGCAGCATATTGTGCTTGTTTAGTGTGTACTTTGAATTGAGTCGCATTCAGGTGTTTGTAGTGGGCACAATTGGGTTTATAGCTGAAAGCAATGCAAGTTTCTCTCAGTGGGGCAGTATCGTGTTCAGTGGGGTAAAGGATGTGGCCCTGTGGTCAGAGCTGCCGAATTTGGAACTGGGGAACCAGGTTCAGCCTTCATTACTAGTCCCCCAGACCACTCTCCTGATGGAGCACATTCTCATACTAGACCTTAGAAGGCCCCGCATGACCTTAGACGCTCTGGTGTCTTAGCACCAGCAGGTGGACCATAGTAGTGGCAAGTGTGGGTTAACTATAAAGGCCTGTCCACCCCACTCCATACTAAAGTTCACCTCCAGTCTTGGGGACATGCCTATGAAACAGCACACCCTAGAGCAACAGTGAATCTGTCACTGAGGTCACAGGACCCAGCTCTAGGGCCGTGTGACTGGTGTAACCGCACCAGGTGCGGACTTGGGTGGGGTCGTCAGCAACAATAAAAATGTCATGATAACTCCGGTGATTAATGTTCTTCCTCGAGAGAGATCGGAGTTTTGTCTAATGAAACCTCCATTGGCCTCATTTCAGCAGCAGTAGCTGCAACTCTCCAGGGATCAGTAATGCAGGATGTGCACTCACACCAAACTAAGGGTGCAAATTTCACAGTCTTTCTGCATCATGCACAAGCACTTTTAACATGTGCTGCCTGCTTTAGGGGCACTGGAACTATGCAGCAAAGGACAAAATGATGCCCCAGTGTTGACTAAATAATGCAGCAGAAAAAAGGCTGCAGCGTAATGCAGTAAATTTTCTGATACTTTATTATTTTGACATTATCACATATGCTAAGTCTCTGGAAAGAGTTTGCCTTATTAGTACCAGTGTGACATACAAATGCAGCAGTGAGAAAGGCGATTTGTCAACCTTTGCAAAGGGCAGTCTTCTTCGCAGCAACACAATTCACCTTTTGATCAGTTTGAGCTACAGACAATTTATTAGTTAACATTTTCAGATTATGCAGCAGATGTTGTATTATGTGGCAAATATGACAAAGCCATAATTATATAGGAAACCTTTGCAAACTAGAATATGTTGCCATTCATATTTGAATGCCTCTTGTGGAAAAAGGGGGACGTGCTGATGACAGAACTGCACGGCTCGGAGACAAATGGCTTGTGATTAAACTTTTAAGCGTATTTGGGACATCCTGTAATTGGAAACATATCCCACTTTGTGAATGTATTTAATGTCAATAACTCGTATTAAACCTTAAATAAACATGTGTATCCATTGTTTGAATTAAATAATCTAATAAGCTGTAACTGGTCAGTGAAATGCCAAACAAATACAAAAAATTTGAATATTTTGCGCATTCTGGCCACACCTCTGATGCCGCCCACTGATCCCATCCTTGGGTTATTCCTGCCCTCTGATTCTCTGCCTACAGTCCCCTACTTTTTTTCTCCACTTCGACCACTGTCTTCCACCAGCAGTGGGGAGGCCCGTTAGTTGATCTACAATGCACCACGGCTAGGTCTAGGGATCTAGTGGTCTCTCTGGCATTCTCTAAAGGCCTAGTAAGCATACGACTGCACGAAGGAGGTCCGTCCAACCGAGAGCCCGTTCCACCTCCTCGATCACAGCATGCCAAATCCTTGTGATACCTTGGCAGGACCAGGTCATATGAAGGAAGTCTGCATCCAGCTCATTACATGTTGGGTAGGATTTTATCATCAATTTATGGGGTACGAGAATAATTATATGGGGATAATTAAACTGAGTGTACCCGAATCTTGTGTTTCTGGATACTGTGTGAATATGTTTCAGAATTCTATCCTATTCCTTGTCTCGTAATGTGCGACCTAGTTTTACTACCCATTTCGTTTGAGCTGTCTCAGACCATTTTGGTATAAGCAGGTCTGACATATAGAGCCAGAAAACTAACTTACGGTTTCCCCAAATGTGAGAAGGATTTGTAAAACTTCACACACAGGTAGTTAGTTGTGCCTGTCTGTCCACAGTGCTTGTATTGCTAGGTATGTCCACTCAAGCTACCGGAGTAGCCACACGGTGGCACGAAGGTTCTTCCATTGTTTAGCAGTAACCTTGATGAGTATATTCTTTTCTAGCTCAGGCACTTTACATCTTACTTAATGTGATGTCGAAATAATCCATTTGTAATGTTCCGTCCCTCAGTTTCTGGTATGTGGCGGTCCCAGCATACCATGCTCTTGTTCTTACGTTCTACATCAAAATCTCTGCATGCTTCCAGTAAGCAATGCTTTTTACTACACTGGAATGGGTGGGGGATCTTGGTGGCAGTATAAACTTATTCCATTCATATATGTCTGTGTTTATGTCTGTCCTGGACCCTGACCACTGAAAAGTGCATCTTTGGCAGTGGGGGAAGAGAGGAAACATGAAGAGGGGTGTGGGATTTGTCAGGCCAATGTACGCTCTTCACTCCTCATTTTCTCATAACCAAAGAGTAAGAAGTAGTGGTAGTTGTCCACATAAAAGACAAGACACAGTCTATTTACATCATACTCTGTTTAATTATATATTTATGTACTGCTTTCTTTTGTGAATGAAAAAAGTGTTAACCTAATTAAGAAGGTTAGTGGCATCCTCTTTTCGACTCCGCCATCCTTTCTGGAGGTGGCAGGCGTTAAATTGCCATAAGAACTGACTACATTTACTTCATGACTTTCCCTTTAACTCAACTAACTATAGTCTTCTCAGAATTTTTTTTTTTAAGGCTGCCTTTTCTTCTTTTTTCATATCGTAAGCTTTATTGTCGTGCCTATGGACAGTAAAATATTTTTTTACAACACTATTTAGGATTGTCCTACTTTTAAATGCATTTCACATATTTCAGGGTTGACTATAAGCACACTCAAACATATTTGAAGTTACTTTTCTGGAGAGCACTTCTAAGACTTAGTAATAAGATCAGCCCTACAGTCTCTCTGTAAGATTTTTATATTCAAGAGTTGCTGTTGATTTTATGAAGTAGCTTTAGCCTAGATGCTAGCATCATCCTTTACCATTCTATTAGAAGATTGGACGAGAAAGGCGCTGTGCTCACAAAACCTTTAGTCCAAATAACAAGGAAATTAATTTCCCTTTGCTAGAACAGATCATATGTTGTTGCTTTGACTAATATCCCAAGAGGCTCGATTCACCCAGATGCACCGCGAATAAATGACTGCACCTTTTCAAGCGATGCAGCCCATGTCAGAAAGCAGAGCATTGACATTTTGATTTCCCCAAGGGAACTAATAGAGTTATTAATCTTCCCTGCGTTAGAATCGGGCAAAATAATTGACTCATGACATCCTTGTAAGTTCAATGCAGAAAATGTAGAGCTAATCAGATTTGAAATTGTCTGAAATGTATCAATGAGCGCACAGAGCCTGGGAGTGGCCTAATCGATGTCACCTTTCCTAAAGCTGCAAGGAATTAGCCCTTTAAGATTGCATGAGGCATTGAAGGTTGGCACAGGGACACAATATGAGTTGGAAATGGGAATATGTAAAACAGGCAAGAAAAATCGGTCTGGAATTTACCTGCATAGGACTAGGTTGTAAAATACTTGCCACAGCTGACAGATGAACGATTGGAATGTGAACAGAATGCTGAGTCATCCCTCCAATGCAAAAACAACAGTTGATGGACAGAATGCAGAACAATGTCATACATTCACCCCAGTACAGAGATCGGGGCCTAAATCCATCTCTTTTTTGCACTCCACACCACCCCAGTTCAGACATGGCCATATGCAAATCAGCCTTGACCCCGTGCCTCATGGGAACAGTCCAGCCCGCTTGGCAGTTCGGGCTGGACTGTTCCCATGTTGGCACAGGGTCAGACTGATATGCATATGGCCATGTCTGAACTAGGGTGGCAGAGTGGGCTAAAGAACGGTGATGGATTAAACCCAGATCTGTTAACTGGGTGTGAGTGTTTGATTGGTTCAGATGCTCCGTCCATCTTTTGTACCACTGAGTCATCCCTCCAGGCACTGGTCTCGATGGTTCTGTGAAATCCGCCATAGATCTCGCTATCTGGACATTAAAGAGCCTGATACCAGCCGTCATAAAGTTTGGTATGAAAGGGAAGGAATGGAAAAGGTTTGGATGTTGGGCTGCATCACCCACAGACCAGCAGGGCACAGGAATGGAATACTACAACTGTGTTACCCAGAATTGTTCCATTCTCTGGAACCATAGATGGTACACAAAAATAATTACAAAAATTATTCCTAAGCATAGTGTTACACAAAACCTATTAGTATTTGGTATAGGCACTCTTCCATTTACAATTGAATCTGAAATGAAGGAAGCATACTTAAGGCACCACTTAGGACCAAGAATTTTCAACTAATGGAGATCTTGTTTGAGATACAAGATAGACTTTGCACTTCAAAAAACCAAAGCGGACTTGTGAAATCTGGTGGAATTGTTCTGATATTGTGCTGTCTGCTATTAAATGTCTTCCATACATTGGAAATCACTGAAATGTTGAAAGGTGCGCAGAAGATGGGTTGTCTACCTTATTGTGAACATCAGTCACTCTAAAGGCTTGATCCCGCCTATCCCGAAATGACCCACAATTAAAAAAGCTTGGCGTTCGGTTGCACGGGCACTGCATCAGTACCTTTTTTAAATCACAAGTCGGGAAAAACAGGAACCAACTGATTCAAAGTGTTTAGTGATCGCTAAGCTGCAAGATTTAAAGCAAGGCTTACAGAGGAGTTTACGCCAGTTAGCAATTTCAAATGCCTCGTGAAGCTAGCAAGGGCACAGTTTTAATGGAACACTTTGAGATTTGTTAATTGTAGTACAATTTTCCAGAAAGGGCAAGCAGGAGAACAAAGAGGAAAGGCATAGTTTGATAGTGCTGATGCTAGGCTACAGTCAAGTCATTATGTTCTGTGCGAAAAAGACCACAAACATCTGACATGCTCCAAAGTCTGTGTTAATATAGGCACAAGGATAATCCGTGCAAGGTGGCGCATGACTGTCTCCTTTATGAAGTTTCAGATGCTTGTAGTGTTAACTGTGCTTGATCAATCTGACGGTCTACCCCAGAAAAAGAAATATTGTTGTTACTTCCGCTGAAGGGCTGATGAAATGCAAGAGTAGTGTGTGCAGGTTTCAGCATGAGGATGTGCCACACTGGCCCTATAAATAGTAAATATTCCCCACCTCCACGAAACTGATTTCCAAATATCACTCTTCTACTTTCGCTCAAGTTCCAAATCTGCCATCTTTTCTCAAATCGTAGGTGTCTTCCGTTTTGAGAAGTTAAATTCATATGTCATTTCACCCTATGGACAACTCAACGCTGATTCATTCTGCAGTCCATAAATAAATGTCTGGAGAGTTAAGCAAAATCTTTGGTCCCCTGTCCTTTCGTCCCTTCATCGAGGCGCAGGGCACAGTAAATAGTGAATTTGTTTGTGAGTAGCATGTAGGTTATGTCATTAAAAGAACTGTGGCTTCGTAGCTTAAATTGAATTACTGCCGGGAGTCACAGGGAGATTAAGTGACCAAGCGTTATGCTAGGGACATGCTCTTGCCTCCTGGATTCTGGAAGGAAATCTGTCTGCAGGCTCAAAGGCTCTTCTCACTAATGCTTCAAAAGTTGTACACAAGAAATTGAGACTGTTGATGGAGATAAGCTGATTCTTCTTGTTCAAGGATAGATCGAAAGCAAGGAGTTGCAGAGAGTGGTATGAAGGTCTTCTAGACCTACTTCACAAATTGTTTAATTAATCTGTCAGGATGAGGGAAACCTGCACCTCTGTTTTTTAGTGGGTTCCTTACAAAGCTGTGCACTTTGTGAAAACCCTTAGAACTGTACTTGTGTCATAGTGCAATCTTGTAATGGTTTTAGAGCTTACCGCTACAAACCTTGCTGCTTAGAATCTATCGGTCTTGCGAAAAATCTGTAGTAGTGCTTCAAATCTGCCAGTCTTGTAGGAATGTGGAGGTTCATGATTTCAAAGCCGCGAGCAGACAACCAGTCTCCCCTGATGAAGGTTGGAAAAGTAAGGCCATTATGACCATCTCCCACTTTGTACAGTTTCTTCTTCTGCAGTTAATAATAATGATAATAATAAGGTGATTTATAAAGCACATAGTGATTTCTACCGAAGTGTCCCAGTGCTACAGTCTCAGTCCCAGAGGTCAGAACCAGACAAACAGCTAGGGAATCTTAGTAAATTTACGCCTCTCAGGCGCCAAATGCATGTTTGTAGTTGTTTCTTTCGTTAGTACTCATGCAGTATTGTAGATGCCTGGGTGTTCATTCAAGAAGGCAGAGCAACAAGCAGGACAAAGCAGAGTCCAGTACAAGGAGATTCACATGCTAGGTGAAATAGGAGAGCTTTCAAGCCTTTTCTGTTAGTTTCTGAAGTCTGCCGCATGCACAGATAAGTAAGAGAGTTCATAGATATGAACCTTGAGCCAAGAAAGACTTCTCACAGAGGCATCTATTTTTGGCAATTGACTGGTTGTTAGTAAGCATCAGTATTGTTAGAATATCAGATGCGTACGTGTGTATAGCACATGGTTTGCAATTCTAAACCCTTCTTGCAGATAGTTATTGCAGGACCTAAGGTATAAGATGGACCTTGCAGTTTAACACTGTTTAATTTGCCAATGTTTTATCTTGGACATCTCCAAGGATTCATCACTATAACTGTTGTGGGATAGACAAACTGCTATGATCAGTTCAGAAATCATCAGAGGGAATGGGAATGGACGAATGGAGATTTAATTGCATTGTTTATTAATAAGGTGACTGATAGTTCATTATTGAATCACACTCCCAGGTGCAAAAAACACATAAAGAGGAATAGCAGCAAGTGGGATGTTATAGTCCCTACAAGCAAGCTCTTCATTGTGGCTGTATAGAGGTAGAAACAATAAAGCTTCTGCATGTATTAATGTCTGTATATGAGGCAGTTCCTTACATGCCGGCCATCAGAGATCCCAGTATGTATATGAGTGTTATCATTCATATGATGCTCAGTGTTGAGATACCTTGGATGCGGACAAATGGAATTGATTAGAAGTAAGGCTCCCTATTTTCCGTTTTTACTGCTTTTTACAGATAAGTACAGACAGACATTTTTTCTTGTCTGTATTTATTTTTAAATGTGGATAATAACGGAAATTGGGTGCTTTTTGAGTGATTCTAAATACACTTTTTTATGACTGCCAGGCCAATAACTGTTTGGATTGATAGATAAGGGGTTTAAAAAGGTAAGGAATTTTAGTAAAGAGGCATGAACAGCAGCAGATATGCACAAGGCTGATACTGAAATGTGCATATTTTCAGATAAGTGCATTTATTTATCTACAGCTGGTGTTCATATCACTGAAACCTGGTAGGCATTCACTGACTGCATATTTATTGGTTAAATAAATGTGGAAATATACCAGTTTCAGCTATAATTTTTTCACAAACCCCATAATAAATATGGATAAATACAGATAAAGTTGACAAAAAATAAATATGGATAAATACAGACGGAAATGTCAAAAAAATAAATACCATAACACCGGGAGCCCTAATTATAAGATGAAAGTGGTTGGAACTGAGAAAAACATTTACTGCATACAACAGTTGATGATGGAGGACCCGGATACCATGGCATGACTTAGGACCTTTTGAGTGCAGTTAAGAGAAAGGATTTAAACCACAACAAGGCTGTGTTTGGGTTTCTTGTTCCTTAGTGTTAAAAGTATTCATTCGAATTAAACTCTCTTTCTTCACCTACTTTCAATACTTGTTTCCAAAGTAAGTGATGCTCAGAGTAACATTAAGTCTCCCTTAATTTACTAGAGCGGCGGGTGGAAGGGAAACCAATCAGAAAGTACAAAGAGGCTGTGCAAAGATTGTTATCCTTCTTTTAACTCTAGTGCCAGTAGCTTTTTGCAACTAATGTATGTATATATTTATTAAAGTAATATTTATTTATTGTGTAACATGCCATCTTGGAACTTTAGACACTTTATATCACTGCTTATGTCGTATGCTATAAGTTCTAATGTGGACTTAGCCCCTTTTTGCATTTTATGAAGTAGTGTTTACGAGTGCTGTGGAGTCTTTACTGGATATTTAGATACAGGAATCGCCAGGGGTCAGGTTAAACGTGGTGAGGCTCTCTCCCTTTATGAATGGGGTGGATTAGTCGCATTGATATCTTGGTGAGAAGGAAATGACTCTTTGAAGAGGCTTATTTTCAGTGTGTTTGTTGAAACCTCCCTGACTTGGAAGCGTAGATCTGGTTATAACCCATTCTAGATCTATTTGCAAACCACTGTTTAAGAAATTGAGGCTCTTTCCCACCAGTGAGTTTGGCAAGAGCGCAAACTGTAAAAGAAAATGCTTAATTGATCTTTAATGGTGCTTCAATTTCTTGGAAGTCTTCTGATGAAAAGTCTCCCGAATTAAAACTAGAACTTTTGTTCCCTCTGAACTAAAGGCTTTCCTGGAATAACAATGAGCCAATGATCCTACGAGCTTCTCCTACTGAAAATGAAAAACAAGTAACCCCAGACTAGTCTTAGCTCCTTGCCAGTGAAGTACAGCTTGGATTCAGTGGTACAGCAAACAAAAAACACGTCTGGGAATTTGGCAAGTAGGTTGTTACATTAAACACACAATAGGTATTGGAAAGAATGCTTGTAAATAGTCTAAACCACATCCAAATGCTATTGTTAGCATTCTAGCCCATGTGTTTCACCCTCTATGCCTCTCTAGACAGGGCTCGCCTTATATCAATCAATCAATCAATCAATACATTTGTAGAGCGCGCTACTCACCCGTGAGGGTCTCAAGGCGCTGAAGGGAGGGGGGGGATGCCGCTATTGCTCGAATAACCAGGTCTTGAGGTGTTTCCTGAAGATGAGATGGTCCTGGGTCAGTCGTAGGTGTGCGGGGAGGGAGTTCCATGTCTTGGCTGCCAGGTAGGAGAATGATCTTCCTGCGGTGGTGGTTCTGCGAATCCGTGGGACGGTGGCGAGGGCGAGGCTGGTGGAGCGGAGCTGGCGGGTGGGGGTGTAGAACGAGAGGCGGTTGTTGAGGTATTCGGGGCCCATGCTGTTGAGCGCTTTGTGTGCGTGGGTGAGCAGCCTGAACGTGATCCTCTTGCTGACGGGGAGCCAGTGCAGGTTTCTCAGGTGGGCGGATATGTGGCTGTGGCGAGGGGTGTCAAGGATGAGTCGTGCGGAGGCGTTCTGTATGAGTTGAAGGCGTTTCTAAAGTTTGGCTGTGGTTCCTGCGTATAGGGCGTTCCCGTAGTCCAGTCGGCTGGTGACGAGGGCCTGGGTGACCGTCTTTCTGGTTTTGGTGGGGATCTACCGGAAGATCTTTCGGAGCATGTGCAGGGTGTTGAAACATGAGGACGAGACTGCGTTGACTTGCTTGGTCATCGTGAGGGAGGAGTCCAGGATGAATCCCAGGTTGCGTGCGTGGTCCGTGGGTGTCGGTGCGGTGCCCAGTGTCGTGGGCCACCAGGAGTGGTCCCAGGCGATGGGGATTGTCCGAGGATAAGTACCTCCGTCATCTCCGAGTTGCGCTTCAAACGGCTGTGCTTCATCCATTCTGCGACATCTTTCATTCCGTCCTGGAAGTTGGCTTTGGCAGTGAGAGGGTCTTTGTTGAGGGAGAGTATCAGTTGGGTGTCGTCGGCGTAGGAGATGATGTTGATGTTGTGTTTGCGCGCGATGGCGGCGAGGGGGCTCATGTAGATATTGAAGAGGGTTGGGCTGAGTGAGGAGCCCTGGGGTACGCCGCAGATGATTTTGGTGGCCTCTGAGCGGAAGGGAGGGAGGCGGACTCTCTAGGTTCTGTCGGAGAGGAACGATGTGATCCAGTCCAGGGCCTTTCCTTGGATCCCAGTGTTGTAGAGGTCATTAGGGTGCGGTGGCAGACGGTATCAAAGGCTGCCGAGAGGTCCAGGAGGATGAGAGGGGCTGTCTCTCCGTTGTCCATCAGGGTCCTGATGTCATCGGTGGCTGCGATGAGGGCGGTCTCGGTGCTGTGGTTGGCTCGAAATCCGGACTGGAATGGGTCGAGCGAGTTGTTTTCTTCGAGGAATGCAGTCAGCTGTTTATTGATGGTCTTCTCAATGACTTTGGCCGGGAAGGGGAGCAGAGAGATGGGGTGGAAGTTTTTGAGGTCTTTGGGGTCCGCTGTTGGTTTCTTCAGAAGGGCGTTGATTTCTGCTTGTTTCCAGCTTTCAGGGAAGGTGGCTGACATGAAGGAGCTGTTAATGACGTTCCGGAGGTGGGGTGAGATGATGGTGTCGGCTTTGTTGAAGATATGATGAGGGCATGGGTCGGAGGGGGAGCCGGAGTGGATGGTGTTCATGACGCGGGTGGTGTCTTCAGTGCTGATGGGGTCCATGCGCTGAGGCTGGTGGTGGGGGTTGTTGGTTTGGTGGCTGGAGGCGGAGTCTGGGGTCCGAAGCTGTCGTGTATATTTGCGATCTTGCGGTGGAAGAATGTGGCGAGGGAGTTGCAGAGGTCTTGCGACGGTGTGATGTCGTTGTTGCTGGCGCTGGGGTTGGAGAGCTCTTTGACGATGCTGAAGAGTTCCTTGCTGTTGTGGGTGTTGTTGTCCAGGCGCTCTTTGAACGATGTCCTTTTGGTGGTGCGGATCATCTGGTGGTATTCACCGGTGGCGCTCTTGAGGGCTGTCATGTTTTCTGATGTCCGTTTGTGGCGCCAAGCTTTTTCAAATCAAATCAATACTATACTAACTCTGCTCCAAATGGGAACAGTCCATCCTGTATTGCTAAGTGAGGCACCTCCAAAATGGAATTAGCATCCCCAGACTGATTTCAACCTTGTTATGCCTCGTCAATGAGGTATAGCTTGCATCCTGTCACATAGCAAGCAAGGGATCCATTTCTTGGTATACCATTGGCCACTTAGGGTGATGGGAGTTATGCTTGCAAGCAGCCTAATTCACTTGAAGTCGTCCTAGGTAGCATTCCACCACATCCTTTTTCACTACTGTGCCACTTAAGACAGAGGTGTGCCTTGGTCAAATCAGCATTGATCTTGTTTCACATGAGAACCGTCAATGTGGAGCATAGGCTCAGTTTGCTTGTGTTCCTGTTCGCATGGCACCTGGCCTGGCAGGGCTGAACAGTTCCTACTGAAGTAGGCCTAAGGCTGATATGCATATAGCTGGCTCACATTAGAGACGGCATGGTGAGCAAAGAAATTGCTGTCCTAGAATGCCTGAGTATTTACCAGTGGCTGAGATTATTTTAAGCATTCAACCCATTACTTTTTTTCACAAGAACAAATGTAGTGTCCGTAGCCTCACAAACACATGTGCCCTTTTCAAACGTATGTGATTCTGAAATCTAACCAACATGCCCAGCCAGAGCCACACAACATCCAAAAATAATGTCATCACGCCCCTGGCCATAGTAAAACCAGTCCATCTGGAAAGGCCCAGTGGAACCCACCAAAAGTGGTCATAACCCACACCAATGTCAAGTGTGCAGTGTACGAGAAGCAGTTGATACAAAAAAAACAGTTTTTGCTATTGTTAATATTTTCCACTTGACTCATCTTTCAGAAAAGGTGGCGAGTCTGGCCAGGAAGTTTTGCATACTTTATTTTCTTGAAGCCTGGTTGGGCATATGCTCTCTCCTCTACCAACAATTTTAGGTCTGGCGTTTTTCTTTACTAAAATGATACCTAAAATATACGTACTTTTCGCTAATAATCGTCGCCCGTTAGTCTGTTTGTATATGCCATTCATGTTTTTCTGCCACCCTCTACAGCATATGTCTATGGGTAAGGGGCCAGCCCACCTCAGCCGTTAGCGAACTTCAGCATTGGTGATCACGTTCTACCCATTGGCAAGGAGCACGTCCACATACAAAGTGGTTCCCTTTAGGTCAGCTTTTTGAGACCACAACAATATTTTTGCCTTTAGCCATTCTTTTTATGTTGGTGAGGGCCTGGCATCGTCCCCAGATATATAACTGTACAAAAACCATGACAAAACAGCATTGACAAAGCCAAAGACTGGCAGCCAAGTCCACTTCAAACCTATTGGCTTTTCCATTGCTTCTTGGGCTATGCAATCAGATTTCCAACCAGCTGGAAATGAGGGAGAGCCTGATTCCTGGGGACCCACCCGATTTAAGCCCCTCTTAGAAATCGCACCAGGAGGCAACAGTTGACTGTAGCTTGTACTTGATTGAACCTGCCTGGAAAAGGCTTGCTATACTCCTGCAGTATAGGGCCGTCCACGTTTTCTTCCTCGGCTCTACAATTAATTCTAACCTTCACCGCCCCCATCAGACAGCTAATTTGCATGATCCTGCATTATTTATGAATGTATCTTGGATTCTGCAAACATAAGCAGCGCTCTTGAAAAGAAGGACGTCACGCGCATTCTAGTGGAAATTGTTTTCATGGAACTTAATGAGTCCTGACTCATCGGATGTAATGTCAGTCTGCATCAGAGGAACTTCAGTCGTAGACCATTTCCGTTCTCAAGAGATGCTAAAGTACTCTTGTGCTCTTGACGTCCATAACCACCTCCGCCTAGCTCTTGCTGCTTTGTAAAACAGCTTATAAAGTAGACGGTACAAAAACATTCACAGCAACAACTTTACTTGTGAGTGACTTTTGAGAGTGCTTTTCTTAACAGTGAATTATAGTTTTTTTCCCGTAAGCTTTAAATATCCTCAGAATAACTTAAGATGATCGATACAAGTATAAAATCTCAAAAATTACAAAATCGAGATCAAAATAAATTGCGGGTCAAACTCAAAAGAATATTAACCAGGTTTACTCGTGCTCGCTTCTTTCTTTTAAGATTGCTACCAAGTTACATTTACAAATTATAAAGAAGTTTTGTTGATGTTTGCTATGGCAAACTGTTTGATTGCTCTTTAGAGATAGACTTTTGTTTAAACCTTACCTGGTCGCGGTTTCTAATGCCTGTATTGTGCAGACAGTAAAGACAGAACAATGAACCGAGGCATAAATATAATATTTTATTCTCATCCAAAAACTATCCGTTCATTTGTATGCTAAAGTGGAATGAGAGCATTCTTTTTACAAGTTTTTTATCTTACGTTTTCCCCACCTGCCCTTAGCCTGTACTTTCAGTGTATACTTAGGCCCAGATTCTGAGTGATTTGATTATTCCATTTGGGCTGGTAAAAGGAATTTTCCAGCCCCATCGGATTCCAGATTTCACCAGGGCACTCCTGTTGAAAGCAGCCGAAATCTCCAAGTGAAGCTCTGGGTGGAAAATGGGCACAAAGGCACTGATTGCACCTGAATATCCCTCCTCCTGCAGAGTTACCCATGCCGCTAGTGTCCGTGTCTCTGGAGGGGGTGAGGGGTGAATATATGGTAGTATTCCACCCAATTTGGAATCCGGCAGAGGTTCAGACTTCTCAGTAATTCCAGGCCTGGCCGTAGAGTTTGTCTTTCATCATATAGGTAACTAAAGGTGCTATAATTTCACTAATTTGCCAGATGCATCATTTATGGCATAAGTGACTTGTACCAATGCACGTAGCCTTTACTGATATATAAACCTGCACTTTCACTAAGAGACAGATCCCAAATTTCAGCATAGGTGTCTTCATCAATTCCCAGAGATGGAATGTGCCGTAGAGACTGTGTCCATCCACATTATTAAAATAAAAACCAAATATATAGCATCGCCCCTACTCCCAAATCAGATGTGGTCAGCTTCAGAAATGTCCTAGTTTGAATCTCCCACTTCATGGATGCCGGTGAAAGCTACTTGTTGTAGGAGTTCATGCGAGTTTGAAGTTCTGCAGGTCCCCTCTGCCTGAAATAGGCAAATAAGCCTAAGCACCTTCATTCCAGTTACTAAGTTTGTGTAGGGAGAGGGAGGAGATAATGAATGTGGCGATGTGGTAAATTCATCCATGGTAGCAAATTAAGTTTAGTAGAGGAAGTTTGACGCGTGACTGGCGCTTTTTGTTCACCGACTAAAGTGTTAATTTCAGCTCTCCTGCGTTATCTAAGCACTGCTGTGGAACTAGGCAAAACAAGATACTTACTTGGGTGCTCACGGACTTCCAAAATCCGTGGTTATGCGAGCTTTCAAAATGCAATCTGAGGCTTCTAGAGAAACTCTTTGGCTACTACGCGGCCGGGCGACAGAATAAGAAGTGCTCACTTATATTTATGTCAAAATGAAAGCATGTTGGAGATAAAATAGAAAGGCGGTAGTACCCAAAACCAAAAGAGGAACAGATTTATATAAACAAAAAAATTATTTTCTTTTTAATGGGATGGTAGAATTCCTCAAAACCTGTGCATGGTGCACACTTATCCTTAATAGATGCTTACATAAGGGACATTACTAGAGGTAAATTTGTACTGTAATCACCGTGTCAGGATTATCGAAAATATTATTGATGGCTGAAATCTCCTTAACATTATTTCTGGTTTTATATCTGCTTTTGTTGTATCATGCCCACTCCAGCCCTTGACCCCTGGTCACCGCTCACCCCACGCTGCTGACGAGTTGAACGAGGAAGGACTTGGCCACAGCCCTCGAGACCTCCTATTCGGTCCCCGCTGTCGGGTGACTGCTTGCCCCCACATTCCTTCTGATTCCAGTCTATTTTACCCTCTAGTGCGGTACAAGATTTTTGTTTCTGTTTTTTTTTACTTTGGTGACTTTACATTCTTTCTTGTTTTGTTGTATTACATTACTGCCCTGCCTGCTCAAACCTTTTTCCCGCTCCTGCCATTTTCTGATCCCCGCCTCCCAGACAGCACCTCCCCGGACTACTTATGGAGCCAGCTGCGCGACCCCAGTGAGTAGCCCTTGCTCCCTGGTCCTGTGCCCTACCCCCCTGCGCTGCTGGCCATCTCCACGAGGAAGGACTTCGCCCTTGAGGCCTCCTTTTCGGTCTCTGCTGTCAGGTGAACGCTTGCCACCACATTGCTTCTGACGCCAGTCTATTTTACCCTCTAGTGCAGTAAAAGACTTTTGTTTTTGGTTACTATACTTTGGTAACTTTGCATTCTTTTTGGCTTTATTTCTGCTTTTTATCCCCCCCCCCGCCCTACCCCCCCCACCTGCTCCCACCATTTCCTGCCTCAATTGCCCTCCCAACCCCCAGGGCTTTTTATGGAGGCCAACACATGCAGCGGGCGCTGCCAGCGCTTTCGGTGTGCCAAAGGCAAGCCAATCCGCGCCCAGCGCCAGGAACCCTAGCCTCTTATTCCCACAATTACTCTATTGCCGATCTCTCTGCCCTGGGCGCAACAAGAATTGCTGCTTTGGTCCACAGTGGGTCCTTTTTTCTGCATCTGCTGCCAGTTCTCCACAACCCTAGGATTGACTGCCATCACGCCAACCCCGCCAGCCACGACAACCCCCATCAACCCCCCTCAGAACAACTCAGCTGCCTCCTGATCAATGCCAGGTCGCTCTGCAAACACCCCACCGAAGTCTGGGACACCATCTCCACCCTGGCCCTTGATGGGACCTTCATCACAGAGACCTGGCTCGTCCCTGCTTCCCCCCCCGGACATAGCCACCGCAACACCCATCGGCTACAAGATGAAACACTACTACCGTGCCAACAGACACGGAGGCGGCATTGCCCTCGTACACCAACACAAACGACGAAACCATGCAGATCATGGTACACATGAACCTCCAGCTCCGCACGGACGACAAAATCCCCATCAAAGGTACCCTCGCCTTCAGACCCACAGAACCACAAACTGGCCTCAGCAACACCATTGCTGAATTCATCGCCCCGCATGCCATCAAATCCAAATACTTTGTTTTCCTGGGAGACCTCAACTTTTTACCTGGATGACACCAACCCTACCGACCTCTTGGAACGATTGGACAATATTGAACTCAAGCAGCTGGTCACAGACACCACATCCAAAGCAAGACACACGTTGGACCCCATCTTCACATCCAGTAATAGAATCAGATACTGCCATACCACAAAACTCACCTGGCCGGACACTCCATTGTACACTTCACAATCGCTGGACCTCGCCTGCATTTTCCCCAACCGCCACAGCGCCCCCTTCCACAGCTGGACCAAGGTTACTCCGCACCAATGGACCAACGTCCTCCGCATTACCCAGCCCAACATCACCACAGACCTGAACCAGGCAGTAGAGAACTTCAACACCTGGATCACTAGCACCGCCAACCGAGTCACTCCCACCAAACCGGCCAGAACGCACAGATCCACCAAAGAGCCAGCTGGTACACTCCAGATCTCAGCATGTCAAACCGCAGATGCAAACAACTGAAGGAAGTGGCGAACCAGGAGGTACAACTCGAACCAAGCCACCTTCAAGTCGGCCCACAACAACTACCACTACCAGCTCAAAGCTGCGAAAAAGGAGGCCCTGGCACACCAAATCGAGATCAGCGCCATCGAAACCAAGGCACTCTTCACCATCGTCAGGGAGTTCATCTACCCGTCAGCCACTGAAAACTCGATCTCCTCCTCACAGCAACTCTTCGCCCGCTGACCACTTCCACAATAAAATAGCAACCATGTACTGAAACTTCGATCCCCAACCTACTGACCTCCTCAGCATCCGATCGACCACTGCCACCAATCACCCACTCACCACACTGAACACAAATACTCTAATGAACTCCATCCACTTGGGAGCACCCACTGACCCATGTCCCCACTGACTTTTCAACCTTGGAAGAGACAAGATCTACTGCCAGCTCACCACCATCCTCAATTATTGCCGAAACTACCTTTCCCAGCGCCTGGAAACACGCAGAGGTCAGACCCCTAATCTAGAAACCCTCTGCAGTCCCCAACCAGCTCCTGTTTCCTGCCAATGTCCTGGAGAAGGCCCTCAACCTCCAACTCCCTGAACACCTAGAGAGAAACAATCTACTGGGCCCTTCCCCAATCAGGATTCATAGCCAATCACACCACTGAGACAACCCTGATTGCTGCAACAGATGACATCTGCACCCTACTCGACAGAGGAGAATCAGCTGCACTGATCCTGCTCGACCTTCCCGCAGCCTTCGACCCGTCTCCCACCACATACTCATTGACCAACTGCACCAGATTGGAATCACAGACAACGGACTCCGATGGATGGCATAATTTCTCATGGGGTACGCTCAGAGAATCTGTCTCCCTCCTGTCACCTCTCCACCTAAGTGCACAACCTGAAGCGTCCTTCAAGGGTCACCCCAACCGCCTTCAACATCTACAAGACACCACTCGCGGATATCTCCAGAACCCACGACATCAACATCGTCTCCGATGCTTACAACACCCATGCCGACGACCAACTCTCACAACTATTTGAGGAGCGTCTCGGCCTGAATGAAGAACAACTGCACAGTTGATCTTCTGCAGACACACCTCCCTCTGCAATAACTCCTGGTGGCCATTGGAACTCGGACCCACCCCCACTTCGAAAGACTACGCCCGCAATCTCCTCAACATCCTGGACAGTGCACTCTCCATGAATAGTCCAATCAATGCTGTCTCCTCAGCCTGCTTCCACACTCTCCGCTTCAAGTGGCTCCCTATCAGCACCAGGAAAATTGTGGTGCAGGCCCTAATGGCCAGCCGGCTGGACTACCGCAACGCATTCTATGCAGGCACCATCAGTGAACTCATGAGAAGACTACAGACGATCCAGAACGCAGCATCCAGACTGATCCTTAACCTCTTCCACGCTCATAACGAGCTGAGCTCGTCATGAGCCACGGCGCTCCGGTGCTCATGACGAGCTCAGCTCGTCATGAGCCGTGGAACGCTCGCATGCGGGGATAATTCCCCTGCTGTGCCAGCGTTCCACGGCAGGTAATGCACCTGTGACGAGCTGAGCTCGTCATGAGCACAGGAGCGCCATGCCTCATGACGAGCTCAGCTCGTCATGAGCGTGCGGGCGCTGTGCACGCCCCCCTCCCCCCCAGCACCGCGGGAAAATACCCCCCCGCAGCGAAGGGGCTAACCTACCAAAGAGGACCCTCCTCAACCAGCACCTGAAAGACCTCCACTGGCTCCCCATCCACTTCAAGCTCCTGACCTACGCCTACAAAGCCCTCTACGACCAGGGACCCTCCTACATGAACCACCTCCTGAATTTCAACCTACCTCACCGGAACCTCCGCTCACCTCGCCCTGGCACAGATACCGTGCATCTGTCACTGCAGCACCAGAGGTTGCTCCTTTTCACACCTCACCGCCAAGCCCTGCAACACCCTTCCCCTTCACCTCTGTACTCCACCGTCGCTGACCCACTTCCATACCTGCCAATTCACATGGTGCCACTGCGTGACACACAATATCAGCTCCTATCACATGGTCTCCCTGTGAGGAGCCGATATCACACAGTGCCAGGGAAAACGAGCTGAGAAATTGTGGTTTTCCAGCTCGTTTTCTGAGGCTCTAAACTGTTATGGATGTGAAAATACCCAGGACATCGGCAGTGGGGTACAAAAGTGACTTGTAGGTACTCCTTCACATGAGGCCCTAGTCCCTTCAATGCCTCCCCCCCTCCTCACACTGTAAGTTCTTCAAATTGGCAGGTATGCACTTTCAGGGGCTGTTTGACTGGCACCACAGCACAGCACCTGGATAGCCTCTTAGGTGATAAGTAGCACTATATAAGTACCGTCTGAATGATTGATTGGCCTTGGGCAAATATCTTATTGGTGCTACCAAAAACGAAATCCAAGTGTAAAATCCACAATTGATTTCTCCTGTGCGTTCATTTATAAGGATTACTAAATAAATATATTACAAATGCACATTATATTTAGAGCTCCCCTCTCCCCGTTTTACAAAATCTTCGTGTAGTAGAACCCTGACTTTCCGGCAACCTAGTTTTTTTTTAGTATAAACAAGTTTGGCGGCTGCAGCCTATGTGTTTTTCTGCAGTAGAAGTATGGGAGGCAGAGGGGGGTAGCACATATCTAAGAGCGAGGAACTGAACTGGAAAATGCCAGTCCTATGAACCTATCAGGAGAGTCACATTGTTATGTAATTTAGGCTAATGGTGAGATTAGCCGCCTTGAAATTGTCGCCTACACGGAATACTGCGTCTGTTACTATTACTCGTTCTTAAAAGGAGGAAGGACAGTTTGCTTTCTGTTTTAATATTTTTATAGCGCATTTCACCTTGGATCATAGAAATAGATTCATCATGATTAATCTGGAGGCATCATGGCCGGGCAGTTATGTCGCCTCACGTTTGAATACTAATGCTCAACCAGATGGCAAATTAAAGCAAATGGAGTCTGTCCGTGAACTGTGTGCACTGCCGCCCCTCCGTGGAAACCGTTGCAGCTAATATTAATGTGCTTGTTAGAGGCAAGTCAGGTAAACCTAGTCGTCGACCGCAGTTGGTAGCAGCCATCTTGTCTAACTGAAACAATGCCCTAATAAATGCAGTCCGTACTTTGTAAGGTTTTGCCCCAGAGATATGTATGGGTCTTTAGGTTGTTTTATATGATAAAAAATGTGGGTAAATAAGTGGCAAGGCTACATGTGACGAGCAGGAGTCATGTTGTGTTTCAAAATGAAGATTTACAGACATTAGGTAGTAGCCAGAGAGATATAAAATACCCCCCACTTTGCCCCATACATAGCAATAGATGTGTGAGTGAAGTGAGCGAGCTAAACCCTTCCTATGAAGTGTCATTAGAATTGAACCGAAAGAAAAAAATGTGCAGAAATCGGTGCAAAGTGATGACTATTATGGCATGTTTTTAAAGGGATGTGACCCAAACTACACATATACCAGGTTTGTTCATACTTTACATCTTCTTTCTTTTCATGCTTTTATTCCTTCTTTCCATCATCTTTCTTTTGTTTTCATGTGAATTTCATTCTTTCCTTCCATTTGTATCTCATTCTGTCAGTTCTTTTTCTAGCTTTATATCAGTTTATCCTTATGTTGCTCCTAGCATTCTTTCACACTATCTTTGTATCTTTTCTTTTTGCATTCCTTACATTCATTAATACTTTCTTTCTCTTTTTCCTTCAATCTCCCATCCTTTCATCTCATATTTCTTCTCTATTTCATTATATTTGTCTACCTTTCTTCATTCTCTTCTTTCATTTTTTCTTTTTATGTCTTTGATCTTTCCTTTTCTTCTTTCCACCCTTCATTCTTTATTTTCTTTGTTCCTTTGTATTTTCTTACCCCTTATTTCCTTATTTCCTGTGTTAATATGTACCCTTTTTCCTGCATGAATCATTTTTCCTTCCCTCATTCAATTCAATAGAGACTTTATTTCGGTTTTGTTTCAAACCATAAAAATGCACATATAAAATACATTGAATATTTCATATTTAAAATCACATTTACAAACGGACATAATATACGTATTTCATTATTTGCTTTTCACTTGCTTTCCTTTGCGCTGTCTTACTCCACTGGCCACTTTTTTCATTGTCATTTTAATAGTTTGTCTTTCTCTGTGTCACCGTTTTAGTCGACTTTTAGGTTTTCTCCTGGTCCCCACCCATAGCCGTGTTGTTATAGTTTATTCTTGCAGAATTTATTAGTTTGAACTTTTGACTTGCTGTTGACCTGTGAGCCAAAGTTAAATGTTAAGAAGGGTCATAAAACAATGTAATCTGCCTCAGTAGCACCCCTGCTTAATCTGGTATAATGGGTGGTTTCCTATGCCCTTGTTTACAGGCAGATGAAAAGGACGAATGTGGTTGGTCCAAAACATATCTCTCTTAATGCTTCCGCGTGGGCACTGTTTGGTGATGGAAGGCTTCCTAGAAAGGGTCTAGCTGCTCTAGCAAGATGACATACAGACTAAATAACAGGCGTACTCTTGAGCTAGACATGCAGATAAAGGATTTATTTGCAACCCCTGACCTATCCAGTTCTTGACAGGGCCTGCATTGGTGGCACCCGGTGCAACAGTCACTTATGGCATCCACTCCAGTGACCTCTGCCACATATTCCCTCACTTCCATCCTCCAACAGTGCCCTTCATCTCTACATAGCCCCTCTCTCACATACATTTCATTTCTTTTAAACCGCAGGTTGAGGTTGGCTTTACTAATAAGAATGGATATCGACACACATTAACCATTTTAGCAACCATAGGAATAGATAATGAAAGACTAGGGAAAACCATAACGTTCTAACCTATATTATGCAGTTTGCATGCAGCTCTTTGATGCCAGTTCATAAGTCACTGTTCTGCATCAGGATTGTAACTTATGAACTGCTGTTACAAAAAGATCTGTGTGACAAAAACAGAAGCCCACTGAGCTAACCACAGAAGATACAGTTCTTTGATATGCATAGTATGCGTTCTTCGCAGCAGGCATAGTAACCCTCTGTGCTACTTTGATGAGTCAAGTTACCACTAGATAATACTCAGATCTCTCTCCATCAGGAAGATTAATCAGCAGAGTTATCTTGACATTTTTATTGTTACCTGAAAACTGTTGGATACTCAAGGAATATTGTAATTAAAAGGCCCAGAGGTAGTTGCTAGGTAGGGACTGCCACCAGAAGCTCCTATAGCATCCTGGAGTCATAAAAAGGAACATTCCACAGTACGTATACCGGTCCAAGTAATACAATTATAATTATAATTAGGTGATTGTATCAAAGATATTAACTGTTGTTAATAAGCACCCTTATTAAACCTGTCATGATTATTAAAAGTAATTTAAAGGTAACAGAACAGCTAACAAATTAAGCCAATGCCTGCTGCAGACTCTGCATTTTAACCTGGCCAAATCTTCGTTTGGAGCTTGCATTGTTAAAACCTGTGTATCGCCCTATTGCCATAAACTATTGAAACCCCAATGAGGCTGGCGCTATACACTACTACTGTTACCCGCTCTACTGAGGGCATGTCCAATTCAGTGAGGCGATTTGTGAGAGCACTTGAGAACCAACTAGATCTAGACTGAGAGGTGGGCCTTGAAGAGGAAACTAGTGGATATAGAAGATCAGAGTAGGGGAAATAATGTCCACATCCTTGGTGCCCCCGAATGGACTGAATCAGGCAATATGACATTTGGCCTACCCTTAGAATTTCAAAACGCTCATCAGATATGAACATGCACTACAGGAAACCGCACAACTTCTCGATCAGTCATAGCCTACCTCCTTTATCATCATCAGGCTAGACAGTTAGTGATGATAGGGCCAATCAGCACAACTGTCCTTTTCACTACACGGGTGCGGCCATCTATACTGCAGCTTACTACTCTCATGACACCATGATCTGTTGGAAAAGATTTCTGGCACTGAGGGCTTTACTTCGAAAGCTGGGGGTCCGATATGGCCTCCTGGATCCCTCCACAATGCTGCTTACCATTGGTGGCAATAGTAGGAAATGTACTA
This sequence comes from Lissotriton helveticus, assembly GCF_964261635.1. Classification (NCBI taxonomy): domain Eukaryota; kingdom Metazoa; phylum Chordata; class Amphibia; order Caudata; family Salamandridae; genus Lissotriton; species Lissotriton helveticus. The sequence goes on from NC_136067.1 coordinate 1,370,761,082, forward strand.
ATCCGACCGACCTTGACACACCTGCTGCCTTTACCAAGATGGTACCACAGAAGAGCAACCTTTCGAGGCTGTGATGAAACATTGGGAGGGCAAAGACGGCTGACACAACAATGCATAGAGGAATATTGCCAGAGACACAGCGAGCTCTCCATTGAAACCATAAAGACTATCTAATAAACTATGTTTGGGAGGAGATTACTGGTGGCTAGTGTAGCATCTACTACTGTAGCATCTACTACTGGTTAAAATCTGTCCATTGGGAAAAGGCCAGGTCCTAGGCTGCTGGCTGGATGAAATGAATTTAATATCAGTAGGTCTGGGCCAGCATTGACTTATGTACTTTAAGGTCATCAGCCTGGAACTGCTCACTTATCCCATCCCCTTCAGGGCGATCTATCTGTCATATACGGGCCACCTTAATTTCTGGATTTGGACTTCCAAGTATTCCTGAGCGGCATATACAAGGGGCACTGGGTGGCGGAGTTGAGGGGAGTAACTGACACGTCTAAAGCCTTAAGTTTATTGTTGGTTATTGATAAAGAGTTCCTCAAGATCGCGTACTATAAATAGTTTAGTTTTGCTTGCTTGTTTTATCCTTTTCTTTTCATTTGTCACTTGCATACGTTTTTTTCTTTCTTTTTTGGTTTTGGATTTTACATATGTAACCCTGTATCCTCTGCACGTATATAGTCAGTGTGATCACCCTTACACCTGCTCACATTTTTTTAGTTGACCTACATCAAGGAGGTACCAAGTCTCAACATCTACCACATAACCCAACTCTCCATCCAGTGGTCAATTTCTGCGTGAGCACGGCCCACTGGTGACACCCAAAATGGCCTCCACACTGGCGAGAGTATCATTCCCCGAAAAACTTTGCATTGCTTCCCTTAATGTCAATAGATTGACAGATTACATTAAACGAAAATAGACCCTTACTTACCTAGCAAGTAAAGTTCCTGATATTGCCCTCCTCCAGGAGACCCAGCTATCCAAAACTGAATAAGACAAACTTAGGAGAGAGTGGGTTGGTAGAGTAATTAGTAGAAGCCTTCTTGACGGGCCTTCCAACTCTTCCCAGACCGCACTGTCTACCTCATCACCCCAAAAATATGGAGTGGATATACTCTTTCGGAAATCTCTCTTAATATGCCCTGCACACAATTTGGACAGACTCAATAGGCAGATACTTTTTGTAAAATTAAAGACCATGGAAGCCACAATGATAGTGGCCTCTATAAATGCCCCTAATCATGACAGGACAGCCTTTTTTTCACATCTCTCGAGACTGCTTACTGAATTTGGTTGCCCTAAAGTGGTGATGGGTGGAGAGTGGAACTAGGCAGATCTGGACCTCTGGACAAATTCAATGTCAAATATAGGGCAATATTAGGAGGCCTACTGAAAGATTATGGCATAGTAGACCCCTGACACCTACTACACCAGAGATATAAGAAATATACTTTCCTCCCCTGTGTACATGGTACCTGTTCTAGAATTGACTACTATCTTATTGATCGCCTCACTCCAATCTTTCTGCGAGACTGCACAGTAGGTGGGATATCGGACCATGCATTGGTGGTCTTGAAACTGCCACTAGATGATGTTGCCCCCAATACCAAATACAGAACCTAAACATGTCCAACTACATACTTTCGGAAGGCAAAAAAACCTCACAGAGCACTTACATCAGTACTTAGACATTAATTGCCCTTCGGTTGCCTCATCACAAGTTTTCTGGGCAGCAGGAAAAGCATTCGTTAGAGGTGATCTGATGAGGGACTCAACATTTAAGAAAAGGGCCTCTTGGGACAAAATAGCAGCCCTAGAACATGACATTACACCTTTGACTCCGCAGCACACGATGAAACACACCTCCCAACTCCTCAGACAGCTCGAAAAATTAAATTTGATCCGAAAATGCCCTTCAATGCACAGGTGGAATGTGCTCTACTTGGCTTAAAGTGGAGACATTATGAAAATGGAGAAAAAGCAGGCTGTTACCTGGCAGTGCAACTCTGACAGTAAGAGGCTTGCATAGCCATACCAACAATAAGGGACTGGAAAGATGAAATGATCTCACGCCCAACAACCATATCTGAGATCTTTGCCCAGTTCCTTGGGAATTTATATGGTGCAGAAGCAGCTACCATCCCGCAATCTGAAAATGTGTTCACGGCACAGGTTCAACTGCACATGCTGTTGAATGAGGATAGGCATTAACTAGAGGTTGAGACCACTGAAGTAGAGATTGCAGCTGCAATTTCAGCCATGCCTTGTAGCAAAGCCCCAGGGATGGATGGCTTCTGTGCAGAGTTTTATAAATTAAATAATATTATACTGGTACCACTGCTTTACTTAGTCCTTAGTCTTTATGGAGGTGGAAACCACGGTGGAATACAAGCTGAATTTAACAGGGCTCTTATTAACCTCATCGTGAAGCCCAATAAAGACCCGACACAATGTGCGAGTTACCTTCCAATACTCTTAATAATAAATATGGACATGAATATATTGGCCAGTGTACTTGCTACCAGTTTAAAGAAAGTCCTCCTGAGCTTTATTCATGAAACTCAGGTAGTTTTTCTTCCTGGTCACTCCTCCAGGAATCACTTACGACTCTTATCAAATGTCCACATGTAGTGCTGTTGTATAGGCCCGGGGCACAAACACTTTCCATTTTCCATATTCACGTTTAAGTTGACATAATTACAGGATTTGTTAAGTGCTGCAAATCACTAGTCAAGTCAAGTCAGGGACATTTGTATAGCGCACAAATCACATCCTGGGAGTCTCATGGCGCTGAATTGAGGGAAGCGAGGAGATTAAGTGATTTGTCCAGAATCACATAATGTGGATGTGATGCCAAGACTCTAACCTGGTTCCTCCTGCCCAAAGTCGGCAGCTCATGCCATTATGCCACACTCTCTTACAGTGACCTTTGCAGCACATTTTGATTGCACATCAGTATACCCAGACAAAAATATGTGCTTACATGTACATTTACATTTCTTCGTAGGCTCATTATTGTCTCTTAGAACCCTCTGTACCAAGTTCCTGGTACTCTGCTCAAACTATGTTATGGATTTTTGTCTGTTAAGCGACAACTCTGAGTGGGTAAAATAAACGAGATGCGGAAGGACGAGAGCTCCGACACTGAATGCATGGGTTTAGTTTAATATATAAACCACATTGGGCCCTTGCTTAGGCAGAGGAGCATTTCAACAGGATTGTTGTTGTCCCCCAGTCCCTGAATTCTAGCCCAGCTGGATTCCATCCCTATCCCGAGAAGAACGACTGCCTGCTCTACACTAGATATGTCTGTCGGATGATACACGCACACCGGTAAATGGGGAGTTAGACCACTCTATGGAATTTGGCAGATTAGCACATCTATAGACATTAGGATAGGCAGAGCTAGATAGGAGTACCATTATATGTGTTCAAGTTATCTAATGCAGTTGTACAATGGTTGAATTATTCATCCTCGTTACCATTCTTGTCATGCTGGTGACATTGGTCTGCTTCATTCTATTAATCGTTGCAGCACATATATTTTACACAAGATTCCAGTTGCCTCAATAAATATTTGAAACGCTACTTGTGTATTTCTTGTGTATCTTTTTAGGCAAGCCTGAGTTACAAACGAAAGAGTAAGATTTGTTTCCCCAATTTCCTTTGGGGAATTAGGGTTGTCATGTTCTGAGGTTGCAGACAGCATCCGGTGCCCTGTCAGTTTAGTGGCCCAGATGGCGCACTGTGAGCTAGCCAGGAACCATGTCAGCATATTCTGATGGTATGTGTGGACTCAATCCCACTTAGTTTTGATGCTTATGTTGCCCAAAAACACAGTCTTACTGAGAAAGTAGGAACCATACGACATGGTGACCAATGTTCTAGTTTGGGTACTTATTTAATGGCTCTCCCAAGTAGTTTTCTTAAGTGTGCCCAAAAACCCTACTTACCAATTAACTGGAAATGTCTGTGGTGTTAGGGGTACATCCTCCTCAACTAAATGGGAAAGCCCTATTTTTGCCTTTAAGTTGTTCAAGCTTGAACCTTTAAAATGATTATCCCACTATAGTTACTTTCTCTCAATTCCATAAATTAACATGGGCAATGCACAACCAGTAAACACACTAGTAAACATTAGTCGTGCAGTAACAAAAATCGTATTATATAATTGGCTTCCAGCTACAGATGGAGATGTTACCTCCGTGGTAGGGGCTCACGAAGTGTATATAACAGAGATATTCTATTCATGGGTAGCATTTCCGGCAATGAATGCACAATCTAGACAGTTTCATGAATTCCATGTACAAGCAGTTCCCCACAATTACACAGCTTATGCGGATCTAAAAATACTGCTCACATATCAGGAACACACAAATGGGTTCCAAGGAGCCCTCCCATATACCGCAGCACACTTCAGACTGGGTCCCATCAGCAATGTAGGGGTGACATGGCCCGTCTTGGCCTGCAATACACCGTATCCAGACATAGCAAACCTAAACGCAATAGAGCTGCGTGTACTGTACACAGATCTAGTTACATTATACAAAAGTATGACACAATATGGCATGCGAACCATGGCATTAAACCTGGCGAGGAATACTCAAGTTGCACAAGCGCATTTAGCGATACAGGCAGGTGGTTTGGTAACTTGTAATTCAATAATGGGAAAGATTCCCACTGGATGGAAGGACATCCTGTTTTGTATTGCACAAGAAACAGATCAGCTTGAAACAGTATTTCCCTACTCGGGGCCTCAAGAAAAACATAAACTTCTCACAATATGACTAACTTTTGGAATGGTGCCGCCAGTAGAAAATTGTGCCACATGGGTGCACATGGTACACTATCTATTGCTGTTTTGCCTGATTTGTTCAAACAGATTCCGAATGGACAGCCCAGACCCTAGACCTGGGGATGAAACTGCTGGATAACTTTGCCACGGTCTCCTCAATAATTTTAAGCATTAAAGGTGAAGCAGCAGCACTGGCAGTATGCCAGCGTCTCACACAAGTTGCATTATCTGATCAGGAGCGAGAACTACCAAAAATTATTGCAGAAACCTATACATCTATCGGTGAGATAGTTTGGGAGCCAAACCTAATAAACCACAAATTAAGGGCAATTCTGAAAAGGATAACTCCAAACAGGCACCTAAGTCTTGTAATTTTTTTAAAAGTGGATAATACAAAAAATAATAAAGAAAAGTTTAAACCACAGGGTAGATTTCCGCCACAGGAGTCCTCCGAAAAGCACTTTCATTTGTCCAATCATGAAAAACGTAGCCTGTTAGGTATCAGTGTACTGATACACCCCCTTCTTGTTACTTTCTGGAGTCATTCGAAAAACAGTCGGAGAAAGAAGGATGATCAGACCAGAGGCCGGAGGAATATTTGAAGCCAAAGGAGGAGTCAAAATGCTCTCCAGACTTCATTATAAAAAAAGGAAAAACATCCACAACAAAAACCTTAGTTTAAGAAGAAGAAGAAAGGGGCAAATATGTTGGTTAGTAATGCCACGAATACTGAGGACTCTGCTCTTGAACATGGAGTGGGCTCTGACTCTACTAGACACGCAGCGTGGCAGAGGTGTCGATAGTTCACCACAATCTTCAAGAGTTTCTGGTGGCGAGAGCAACTGATGAGTTTGTTCAGGTGGAAACACCAGATAAGAGACTCAGCTCTCCAAGAAGATTAGATGATTTGCAACTCCAAATTGAGGGTGATAAAAAATGCACCAGTAAGGTTCTCTTTTGGGAGAACCTGACATTTGTCTATGACATTTTCTTGGCTTAAAAATATTTGCCACCTGAGTTTGTAAGAGAAGCCCCACGAGGGGAAACTGTGATACATTCAGCTTTTTCCTACTTTGCTCCTGAATCAGTTAAACATGTGTATGCCAAGGAGTGGGCTGTAACACAAGACCCGGAATTATATCGCAATCATATACGCTGGGGTGAGCATTCGCCTTCTCACATAATACCCATAAGGTCCAGCCTGCAAGTGCCGCCTCAAAACCCCATTAAAAATGAGGCTAAAAAAGCAGTTAGAGAATTATTAACACAACTTGAATATCAAAGTGTCATCCAGCTTTGTAACTCACCCGTGAACAATCTCTTGTTTCCGGTAGCGAAACCAGATCACTCATACAGATTGTTTAGACTACAGACAGTTAAACATCCACACTCACACATTTGAAGCAAAAAATGTGCACAGTGCAGCACTAATAAATAACAGTGTGCAAAAAATATAAAACGACATTAGACATATCAAATGGCTTTTTCTGCCAAAACATAGCACCTGACAGCAGGTTATTTAACAGTATTTATCGCCTTAGGGTCACAAAAACAATTCTGCTGTTTGGAACAGGGATATAAAAACTGCCCAGGTTTGTTCTCAGCCCTTGTACAGTACTATAACAAACTGTTACAAAGATTGGACAATGAAGCATTGTCCTATGTCGATGACATATACCTTCCAAACGATGACGTAGACGCCCATCTGGTCAGAGTCGATCACATAATTCTGGGATTTGTAATAGCTGCTTACAAATTCAATTTAAAGAAATCAAAAATTGCCTATCTCAGTGTCCTGTTCTTGGGATACGAGTTGTCAAAAAAAGACAAAAGCTTAACTCCTCAGAGAAGTGTGCGCTTTTACAACCACCAACCTGAATAAAAAGGCTACAATCACTTTAAGGGTTTACAAATTTTGGTAGAACATACATACCAGATCATGAACAACGGGTAAAACCGTTTTATGAAATTATCTGCTCAGACTTCTCAAGCACACTTTGAACACCAGAACACACTAAGATTTTATGCGCAGTACAAACTGACATGGTAGCTGCAAAACAATTACACACACATGTAATCACAGCAAACTTGGAAATCCGCATACTTGCAGGGACGACATGGCACACATATCACTTTCAACAAGGGTGACAATGTACCAATAGCATATAAATTGCATCTATACTCCAATGCTGAAATGAGTTTGCCTCCTGCAGAAAAAATTCTGACAGTGATACAGATAGTTGGCTCAGGGAAAATGCATAATTGTCGTGACTTCCATCCCAGCCTTTGAGGCTGTCACAAAGGCTAGCATTCCTAACTGGAAAGCCTTACATCTGAGATGATACAATGGGCCAATTCACTAACGGCAACTGATGTAGACTACATTGACTGTACACTACAGGCACAAGCATACCTACAATGTGAACTAGAATATCCTCTGCCCAGTCACATAATGCCTTAAGATCAATATGACTTTACAGTTTACACTGACGATTCTGCCCAGCCTGCAGTCGGAACAAACCATCAATACTCTGCCGCTTGAGAATCGGTAAAGTGTAAAAAGGCTGGAAAATTCCAGCCTCTAAAAACATATACACAATCAATAGGTGATTGCACTGCACAGCTGGCTGAACTGAAAGCTCTAATTTTGGCACTAACAAATACGGATCCCGAGTTCCCCGAAGTTATAGTGCATGATTCATACTACGGTATTCAATCTTTTTTTTGATAACCAATTTTGCATTTGGTATAACATAGCAAACAAGGTAACAATTATTTCACTGTAACATGTAAAAAATGTCATTACGGTTTCAAGTATTATCCCCCCATCTGGTTGGTATAAAAAAGGAAGGCCCGTTTGGCCATGAGTAATCAGTCCAGTGGACCTGTCCATTTGCTTCATATTCGTTCATGTTTGTTCGGGCACCCTCTTGCCTCATATACCGCTTTTTCCTGGACAGCAGACCAGTCCACTCCCCTGTGCCATTTTGAAATAGAGGGAGGTGTTGAGTCTTTCCAGGCCACTGCAATGTCTCGTTTAGCAATCATATGGCTGTTCCTAGAAACAACTTGTCGGCTCTGGAGTCGTCTATCCCCTCCATCACCCCAGGAGAAGAGCAGGGAGATTAAGAGGGACCTCCCACCCCAGTATGCCACTCAATTCAGATACGATTGATGCCCAGTATCTGGATAGGACGGTGGGGAACCAGACCATATGGAAGAAGTCGGCTGGTTCTCCTTCACAGCGTGGACATTGCGGGGTTAGGAGAAATCCTGCTTTGTGCAGCCGCGCCGGTGTAAGATATGCGCAGTGAAGATAGTATATCTGAATGAGGCGGATCCTGGTAAATATAGTGAGTTTTCTAGGAGCCATGAGAGCGTCTCGCTAGTCCTAGTCTTCCAGAGGCCCGGGTCTAATGTGGATGGGGTATTGTTTTTAGGGATCGATATATTTGGGATATCCCTCTCTTCCGCAGGTTTCCCATGAGAATCTTGGCCTCCAGTGGGCTGAACTCAGGAGTTATGGTTAGGAATGTGAATGGCCAGGGCGTGTCGTAGTTGGAGATACCTGAAGAATTGTGTAGAATGTAGGGAGTATGCCTGCTGTAGATCATGAAAGGAGGACAAGTGTTCTCCTTTCCATGCATCGCCCAGGCAGGTGATGCCTATTAGGGTCCATGCTTGAAAGCACGTCAAGGTCTCAAACTCCTGCAGCCAAGTGTCGTACCATAAAGGCGTTTCCAATGTGAGTCTAGTGTCCCAGTAGATGTGTTGCAATGCAGATCACCATGCCAGGAGAGCTGTGCGGGTGAGTATTGGCAGGGACTGAGGGATTGGGGGTCCGTAGAGCATAGCTTGAGCCTGAGAGAATCTGAGGCGCCCCAGTTCTAGTTGATATGCTGGGTCTGACCACCCCCGTTAAACCAATCATGAATTATTAAAAGGCAGGTGGCGAGTTAATATAAAAAGGGATTTTTCCTCCCTCCTAAGTAGATCATTGGCGAGTCGTGAGAGCCAGACGTGCTCTTGAACCTCCCCCCCAAAGGAAGTTGGTGATCACTCCATCTAGATCACAAAACCATCTGCGAGGGAGATGGATCGGGAGGTTTTGGAGGACATACAATAGGCAGGGGAGAAACATCATTTTAAAGAGAGCAACTCTCCCGAGGGGACTATGGTAATTGGGGTGTTAATTACACAGGAAAAATGACTTTTCTTTAGATTTCTCAGATCCACCATCTCATAGAACTCCTGATTATATAATTTAGCTCAAAACAATATATTTTGTTCCATCATGGGTTTACATTTGGATTTCACTGGCACTGCTTTTTCTTTCAATTTGTTTCGGCTTTGTAATGTTTTTTTTTTTGCTTTTGAATGGACACTATCTTTCAGAATGCTCTGTGGTTGAACCTGTGGTTGAGGTATTGAAGTCTCATTTGTCATCACACAAAGCACGTAGAGACCTGTCCCTTGTGAACATTTAAGCGGGTCCGGTACTTGATGGAATTGTTTGTTATAAGGTACCTTTTGAAATGTTTGGACCGATCGAAACATTACAAGTACCTTAAGGTTTTAACTCATTCGATGCTGATGACGGAACTGCTCCGTCATCAGCTGCGGTGGCGCTGTGCTCATGACGGAGCGGTTCCGTCATGGCCCGCTCGCCGCGCCTGTGCGGCGCGGATTCCGCGCCTGCGCTGGGCGTTCCATAGAGCAGGCGGGGCCATGACGGAACCGCTCCGTCATCAGCACAGCTCAACCGCAGCTGATGACGGAGTGGTTCCGTCACCAGCACGGGCGCGCCGCGGGGCCGCCCCGCCCCCTTAGCGCTGCAGCGGAATAGCCGCCACAGCGAAGGTGTTAAATTAACACTTCACGATGTTATTACTCCTGGCCCCATTACTACTCATATTTTGGACTTAAATACTGTAAAGTCTGTGCTTGCTGATCTAGAACGTTACTCTGTATTTGAGAATTAATATATGTATAGTGAGAATCTAATTATGATGAAATGTTTTGTTTGTTTTCACCATTTTTGAACCACTTCTTACACAGAGAAAGTACTCCATGTGCAGCATTTAATAATATTCAATGGGAACATTGCCCTACACCACCTGTGGGCAGTTTAACCCCTTGCATGTTTCGGACGTCCGGGGGCCGTCCGATGTCACGGTGGCCGTGTACGGAGGACGGCCGGGGGGGCGTCCAAATCCCACCCACTATTAAAATTGCCCGCACAGCGCGAAAGTGTGCGCAGCAAGCAAAGGTTTAAAACCATACGCTAAGAAATTTGCATGTTTTTCTAGCCACAACCCCGTAGACCCAGTATCTTAGTATTATAAACTCGTTCCTTCCCAGGCATTGAAAAATATGTTAACGGGTACACAATTGATAATTTCTGTTACTTTTATTTCTCAGTTGTCAATACGAGGGTTTCGCTTTTATGAAAGACAATGTTGACTTAAAATCTGTTTAGGGAACGAAAGACTGGCGAGTTCAAGGTAATGAGGCTTTGTTTAGAGCATGTCTAATACCAGGACAGATAACACTCATGAACAAAACAGTGGAGCAAGCATCTTGTCTGGGTCTCGTCAAAATAAGACTTCAACACACCAACCATTCCCTCATTCAGACTATTGGCAACAATTGACAAACCACATGGAGGAAGAGCTCAACAACATGCTTAAGAAAGGTACATACCATTCTTCACATTCCAGTCCTGAAAGGTGGTTCATGTGGCCATTAAACAATAATGGGTGTCATGCATGTTTTCTGAACAACAATACGGGCTTTAGAATAAACAGACAAGCCCATTGTTATGTGCAGACACAACACTTGGAGGTGGTAACAACATACCACTCAAGTTATGCCTTGAGTGGTAATGACACTCCACCTTAGATGAAGTGAAATCACACTTGTCTCTCCTTTCCAATGACCTAGATTTGTAGGATTTTTTTGTTATGTCCTAGAAAGCCACGTCATAAACGTTTTTGTATGCAGTATACAAAGAACTTTGCAAAGTTTCCCAGCAGGAAGCTGCTGAACTGATAAGTGATGTTAACAGAGTTTATTTTTCTTTTTCTTTTAGTTTTACATAGCGCGAACTCTACCCAAAGGTATCAGAGAGCTTTACATGAGTACCAGCTGTGTTAAATACTAACATAATCATTTTGTTAGGCGCAGGGAGATTAAATGATTTGCCCAGAATCACAGGATGTTGAGTGCCCCTAACAAGGCTCGAACCCGGTTCCCCAGCATTTAGGCCCCATAGCAGTTGTAGACAATGGTATGACTACATTATCAAATACAATTTACATCTGAGTAACATTGTGTCGTCAGCTATTGACATTATGCAGAGTTACATGTCCCTATTACAACATGGACAGAGCCAGCTCAGATCAATTATGTTATTGAGCTGGATGTCAGAAACTCTGCGAAGTGGCCGCGTGCCATAGTGGCATTTGAACATTGCTGATTAATTTTGCCCTATAATTTGACCAAGGAGCAGAAAACATCAGCTAAAAAATGTTATACATAGAGCATTTAGAGAAGTTACCATTTGCTGTGGCAGAAACACTATCAGCAGATTGGATAATCCATGGCTTTATATCTCTACTGATACCAGCATTCCACTTCACGAGCTCTTTGAAACATGTTCAGGCTGGCTGATATGAAGTGTTAGCGGAGAGATTTGTGCATGAGTAATGGGTCCTAACTTTCGAGTGCAGGTGTAGAAATAGAGAAACTGAGGTATTTCTCAGTGGTACCGACTGCGAGAACACTTTCGGCCATTTGTTAGTTTGACGGGAGTTAACACATCATGGGGTTTATAATGGGTCCAAGGCAAACTTAGCCTGTTAACTCGAAGGTTCTCCAGCTACCATAATTCATCTGACATTTAGATTTCTTTCTAATGGAAGTTATTTAATGTTGAACGACCAAGCTTGCTGTTGGATAAATCTAGGGTTGCCCAGTGTGATTACTGTTTCCTGGATTGTGACCTGTTGTGGCACGGTTTTATTTGCACTAGCCTACACTGATAGGGGAGTGCCAATTTGGCCTCGAATTACTATTTCTGCTGTGACCTTTGATAGTTTAAGCTGACTGAAAGCCTTATTGTTTCAGAAAGTTTTTTTAGCATCTGCAAGAGAGACGTTTGATCTCCAAGTTGCAAGGTCTTCTGCTGAGATACAATGGTTATTACGCACAAACCTGCCACAGCATTTTGGACAACCTATGTACTGCATATTTAGTGCATTTAAGTCATGCGAGCAGTACACCTTTATAAGGCGATTGGGTCTGGGTTTGTCATTGCGTTCCTGACTATCTTTGAAGTAATTACATTTTTTTTACGCTCCGTTGTGTCCAATGTGTCCAGGGGTTTGGCACTCGTCCTGTTTATGATTGTTGCCATTTTGGTTCTACTTTCGATGCTCCGCAATGGATGTTCCACCTCGTAGCCAAATGATTATGGCAATTACACATGTTTTTCTGTGTCTGGACAGAATTATACAGTATTTTTGCGCACCTTTGCTGCAGGAACAGAACGAGATTTGGTCTCTGTCCTTTTGACCTATGTGGTTACATTGTGTACTGCCCTTGTTCTGGTGCATATGTGCACCTTTGAGTGTGTAATGGATTTATGCCTGTTTAAACAACTAGTCCATCTCCGGATCTAGAGTTGCTGAGGAGTCCCTTAAGAATCCAACTGCACAGATGTCGTGGGAGGTAACCTTTGTTACAGAATGCATATTATGAGCCATCCATGAATAAGGAATCTGTCTCTTCGTCATCCGGAACATTACTGGCTGCCACACCTTCAGCGGCTGCTTTGTGGGTTCGACATGACCGTGTTTGTTGTTTGGAACTTGTCTTTGGGGTACCAATGGAAACATTGTCTGCGGATGCTGGGAACAGTGGTGTTTCTACTGACACTCAGAACTTTTGAACTCATGAAGTTTGAGCCCTTTTTAATTCGGCATCTTTTTTAAAAATTCTTTTTTTTCCTTTTTAATACAGCAATGAATTGCATGTTTAATTGGCTTTTTAGCAATTTGCCTTTCTTTAGGCTTTTTATTATTAAAATGATGCATATATGTTTGGCCCTTAAGCTTTAAAATATATATTGAGTTAGTTTAAGAATGCATTTTTATATTTAGCCTAAATAGTTAGTCACCTTACAGAAAAGGAGTGGGTGTTATGTAGTTGCACAGGCCCTGGGCACAAACATTTCCATTTTACATATTCACGTTTAAAGTTGACATCGTTTTAAACAGTGACCTTTGTAACATATTTTGCTTGCACCTCAGCAAACTCAGAAAATAATTGCTCACATGACATGTACATTTTCTCGTAGGCTCATTATTGTCTCTTTGAACACTGTTCAATGTCCACGGTACTCTGTGCAAATGTTATGAATTATTGTCTGGTAAGCGACAGCTCTGGGTGGGTAGAACAAACAAGATATGGCCAGACAACAGCTCCGGCACTGAATTCGTGGGTTCAGTTTAATATATAAACCGCAAGGACCCTTACTCAGGCAGAGGAGGATTTCTACAGGAATATTGTGGTCACTTTATGCATGAATTCTAGTCCAGCTGGATTCCATCCCTATCATGAGAAGGACGGCTGCCTACTCTACACTAGACCCGACTGTCAAATAATACATGCACACAGGTAAATGGGGAATTAGACCACTCTATGAGATCTGGCAGTTTAGCACACCTAAGCCATTAGGATAGGCAGCGCTAGATAGGAGCCCCATTACATGTATTCATGTAATCTAATGCAATTGTACATTGGTTGAATTATTCATTATGTTCACTGTTATTGTCATGCTGGTGATATTGGTCTACTTCATTCTATTAATCGTTGCAGCACATATATTTTACACAGGATTCCAGTTGCCTCAGTAAATAATTGAAATGCCACTTGTGTATTTCTTGTGTACCTCTTTGGGCATGCCCGAGTTACAAACGAAAGGGTAAGATTTGTTTCCACAATTTCCTTGGGGAAATTAGAGTTGTCATGTTCTGGTGTTGCAGACACCATCCGGTGCCCTGTCAGTTTAGGGGCCCAGATGGAGCACTGTGAGCTAATCAGGAACCAGGTCAACATATTTTGATGATATGTGTGGACTCAGTCCCACATAGTTTTGATGCCTATGTTGCCCAAAAGCACAATCTTGCTGAGAAAGAATGAACTGTTTGACACTCTGGAAAGTGAAGTACGACACGGAGGACAAGATATTGCTCTCCTTGGATGTAGAAAAGCGTTCTGTTGGGTAGAATGGGGATACCTCTTTAGTACATTGAGGAAGGTAGGCGTTGGTACAGGATTTCTTGACAAGGTTCTCTGGTTTACTCTGATCCTACTGCACAGGTTGACTGTGGGTGGCATATGTTGGAGTCCATTACCATATCTAGAATGACGAGACAGGAGTGTCTGCTTTCCCTTCTTTTATTCCTCATAGCATTAGATCCACTGGCAGCGGCTATTCGTCAATATGAGCATCGATACAGCTGCCTGCCACATTAAACTCTTACTCTACTCTGATTACATCCTCCTCACACTTGGCAACCATGAAGCCTGGATTCCTCAACTAATGTTCCTGATTTCAGAGTTTTTGACCTTCTCTTAATATAAGACCAACTGGTCGAAGAGCTGAGTGTTGCCGATTACGAAATGCCCGATTAGAAGGTTCCTTACTGACTTTGGCTTTGCATGGAAATCCATGGGGCATACCTAGGCATCCAGGTCACAAGAGGCGTAGAGGGGAGGATGACTGACAATTTACAGTAGTTGCAGGCACAAATAGACAGCGACTTCCGCAGGTGATCCTCCTTACAGCTCTCCTTGTGGGGTAGAACCTAAGTGGTAAAAATGGTTAAAACTCCCAAATTCAATGATGCTTTTGGTATGCTACCACTTGCAATTCCTAAGATGCTCCTTCGGACCATAAATTACTAAAGCATTTTTCTGGGCAAGCCGAAACTCTAAGCTTGAATCTGCAAAACTTGATATAGACACAAGAGGGGGGACGGGAAAAGGGGGTCTTCATCTACCGGATATGTATGTGTACTATCTTGTACACCATCTCAGTTGGGATACTTTGTTCTCTGCTGTGGTCACAATAGAAATATCTGTGTTGTACATAACACTAGGCCTGAGTATACAATACTGTGCTCGACCTCTCCCGTTAATAATGTGCCCCCAACAATGGTGGCAAAGTGGACAGTCTTAAGAGATGTGCATATGAGCCTGGGTATTAATGGTCAGCTTCACCAAGGAGCACCACTCTGGTCTAAATCAGCTTTTGAGATCGGCATGACACTTTCTACTGGCTGAGAGAGGGATTATGGCGATAGAGGATGTTTACGACACCACTACTAATATGATGAAGAACTTTGAAGCCCTTTGTAGGGACTTTTCCATAAAGGCCAATACACTATTGTCAATACTGCGAATTGTGCCATTGCTTATGCAGTGGGCTTGGTATCAGAGTCACCTATTAGGAAGTACTTACCTGAGTGGGGCAACTCCAGGGGTGCCATCTTCAATTTATACCAGATTAATATTGACTCCCTGTAGTCTTGTAATATTATCTGCGAGGCGGTATTGGAAGACCTGCTTAGGTGTTGAATTTAATGATGAAGACTGGTCGAATTTGCTTGATAATCATGATATGACTCTAAAAGAGACACCATTAAAATGTTCCTATTTTAAAATCTTACATGACTGGTATTGGTCCCCGTAAAAGTTGAAAAGGGCTCACCTACTGCCTCACGACAACTGTTGGAGGTGCCAGGAACCTCGGTGAGACCTTCTCCATATACTTTAGTCTTGTCCCGCTATTGGTCAGATCGATGGAATACATTGCAAAATACTAGCACCTTTCCCTTTATTGCATCGGCCAAACTTGCCGGCTTACATGATGGTCTAGAGGTGAATGACAGTAGTATTCATTGGGAGAGCTGGATATCGACGGCCTCAATGGTGGCAAAGGTCTATATCCTCAGACACATCAAGAATGGACAACAGAACTCTTTAGTTTTATCCATTTATGAGAGACGCATATTGGAAATTTAGTCCAAACTTACCCAGTTCGAAGATGTGGTGGTCCTTACATAGGATTACATGAACCCTAGCCCCCATCCCTTGACGATAAAGGGCTTATGTGCGCTTACTCGATATAGTTGTCTTAATGTTTTTTCATATACCCCATCCACATGACCGTGACTCAACTGGAGGGAGAGTTTTAAAAAAGACAGACTGATTCCGTTAAACAGACCAGTGTACTGATGGACTCCCTATGGTGGAAGTGATGAACTGGGGAGAAAGGTTTGGGAGGAGGAATGCTTTTTGTTCTTGGTTTTCTGCTCTTTGCTACTTGCTCTTTGCTACTTGCTCTATACTCTTCATTGATCACAATCTATTGACTGCATTAGTATTGACTTATATTCTTCAAACCACCCTTATTCAGTTTGTGTTTTTCCACCCTCTGTTTTGTTTTCTTTTTCTAATCAGGCACTTATGTATACAGGTGTTGTAAAACCTGCTATGTTACTCACGTCTGTTATAACTATATATCGTTATAAACTGGTTTATTGCTTGGAGCATTTTTAATTTTAAAACAATAATGAATGAATACAAAAAAAGAAACACTGCAGCTGGTGCTTTTAAAACCATAACTTATTTTTAAACAAAGCCTCCGATGGTCACTGCAAGCAATTAAGGATCCTCTTGTGAGGACTGACTGACTGACTTGTGAGTAATGGCCCCTCCCAACACTCAACAAAGGTAATACATTTGCTTTTTTCACTCTTCATATATAAATATATAAATCCTATATATATATAAATCATATATAAATATCCAATAGATTCAAAATTGCCTGGGATAAGACACATGATGACAACATTGCAAAATAAGCAGATGTATATCTGGGCATCATGCAGATTATCCACGATTACAATAACGTGAGAAATAGGAAGGTTTCTGTGGTCTTTCGCTGCCATCGGACAATGATTCAGGCTAGCAATTTTCTTTCATCCCAAGCCATCTTCTATCTGTAAGTTTTGTGCTTACGCAAGAATGATTGGCCTTCTTATGGCTCCTATATCGCTTACACAATGGGTAAACCAGAATCAGCAGTTTTAGCTAGGTCTTTTGCCGGTGTTCTATTATGCATTTTTGTTTCTCACTGATGTTGAATGCCACTAGATCTGGTTTAACCCCTCCCATGCCGAGCTTCATGAGCCACGGTGCTCCGGTGCTAATAACGAGCTGAGCTCGTCATTGCCCGTGGAACGCTTGCACGCTGGGCTAATTCTCCTGCTGTGCTGAGCGTTCCATTAAACGGTTGTGGTCGTGACGAGCTCAGCTCGTCATGAGCACCGGAGCACCGTGGCTCATGACGAACTGAGCTCATCATGAGCATGGGGGGCGCTGTGCATGCCCCCCGCCTCCCAGCACAGCAGGGGAATAGCCCCAGCAGCCAAGGGGTTAACATCATAAGGAGGGAGAGTGAAGCTAAACAATTTGTAAAAGAAACTCTATATGTTGACTCCAAAAGAAAGAGATTTGACTTCAGTGATCCCAAGAAAATCTTTGACAACTTTAAAGATATTTCTCTCCCCCCAACGTAAAAAAGGTTGCATGATGTGGGGGAGGGAGACAATGGAAGAACAATGCATGTGAGTACACCTTAAATTATACAAATGCTGCCAGAGGACCATGTCAGAGGTTCCTCATATGTTTTTGTCATGTTGAATCATACTATAAACAAATTGATCAACGAGATTTAACTGTAGTCTGTTGTTACGGTACGATCACATTGTGAACGCATTTTTGAATTTGTATTTCATTATTTTTTGTCGTATAATTGATTAATCAAATAGTCCTTTACTCTTGATCACCTGTGCACATTTATTATGGGTATGGGGTTACCTTTCTGGGAATGCCATTGAATTTAGTAATCATAAACCTCCATTTTCTTTCAACGATAAAGGTGTCCTCCACAGATACTTCTGTCATGTTATGTTGGTGCTTGCAGATGGTTGGACCTTAGGACACATGTGAATTTTGCGTATAAAAGATAGTTTAATGAGGCCAGAGTGAACTTTTCCTGATTTGTTGGCGTAATGGTCAACCTGTTCTTGACCTATAAACCAGAAAAAGAAATAATAAAATGATTTATAGTGTGCTTAGCTACTTGTACCGAAGTGTCCCAGCGCTAAGGTCTCGCTCCCGAAAGTCAGAACCAAACAGTATGCTAAGAGGACAGCTCTAATCAGGCCAACCTAAACAACTAGGTCTTCGGATTTTTGTGGAACAATAGTTCTGTTTTTTCTTGTCTTAGTGAAGGGGGAAGGGAGTTCACATCTTGACTGCTAGACAACTAAAGAAGCATCCTTCAAAGCAGACGCTTTTTTCAATGGGAATGCGTGCTTGTAAGGCTCCTGCTGATAAATTCCTTCTAGGCAAGTAGAGATTAACAAAAGTATGCAAATATCGAGAGCCCTTATTGTTAAGGACCATATAGCAATAGCTCATTGCTTTAAAGGAGAGCCTTTACTACACGGGTAGCCAGTGAAGTTTTGAGAGTGCAGGGCCCATGGAAGGCCGTCTGGGGAGATTTAGCAGCAAATAGGCTGCCGCATTCTGAACGTGCTAAAGTCTCATCAGCCAAGACTGTGAGACTCCCATGTACAGGACATTACTGTAGTCCAGCCTGGACGTGACCAGAGCCTGGACTGCTGTCTTTCTGGTGGCTTTGGGGAGAAGTCCAATGATCTTTTTGAGCATTTTTAGGATCCTGAAACAATTGACTGCTAAGGCTGTAATCAAAAGAGAGCCTAGCATCGAACAAGATGCCAAGGTTCTTTATGTTAGGCTTTGGTCAGGTGGGGTCCAAGCGAGTCTGGCCACCAAGCGGAGGACCAAATCGAAGGCTGCTTACCTAGGATAAGGACCACTTAGCTTAAGACAATTGAGGTCCATCCACTCAGCCACCCCAACAGAAAGGCCTTTAACAAAACCGCTGTGCTAGCTTCATCTTGTAACAGGGTGATAATCAGCTGCATATCATTGGCGTATGGTACAATGTTAACGCTGTAGCCCTTGATGATAGCCAGATGGCGCATGTAAAGATTGAATAAGGTAGGGCTCAAGGAGAGGCCCTGAGGCACTCCCTGCTGCAGCAGAAAAACCTGAGATTGAAAAGGTTTTTGTGCCACCTGAAAAGTGTGGTCCTGCAGAAAAGTAGTGAACCACTGCAAGGACTTGTAACTGATGCCGCAGCTCCACAGCTGTTCAAGTAGACAGTCCTGAGCTATTAGCCGGGGGTTTGAGCCACACATTAAGACAGAGAGCATCTCTAGCTGCCTCAGGAAAAGTGAAGTAGGTGGAAGCGACTTTATATGAGAAAATGGACAATGACATTACAGTGTTCCTTCGAAGGTGGAGTAGATGCTAAAACCAGGGAGGATAGACACAATTCAGAAGATTTCTCAAGGGGAGTTCTGGGCCACCTCGATTTTGTCAATGTGAAAAACACAGCGGGTAACCCTGATATGTCTATGATATTCCTTCAAGGCCGATCCATAGTTGGTCTTATCAGTTGAGGTAAAGTTTCTGAGCCAAACGGGTTCTAAGCGTTTGTCGCTGAACCATTCTGCCGAGGGTTTGGATATTCTGATAGTATGATTTGCCAAAGGTGCGATTTGTTCAGGTGCACCTATTATCCATCCTTCCAATTGGGAATTGATTGTATCTACACAGTCATCTAGAGTAGGATGACTTGCGTCAAAAGCATGAGTAAAATCGAGGTCACCTTTGCCTATTTTTGTGTCCTGACCGGCTGACCATGAGTAGATATAGGCAGCAGTTTGGCCTAAAATGATATTGGCTAGAGGATCAGGACAGAGAAGTGGAAGAGCAGAATCCACCACTAGGCTGGTGTCAGATTAAACAAAATAGGGTCCAGCTTGTGTCCCAGCTTGTATGTGGGGGAAAGAACCAGTTGACCTAGCTGAAGAGCCTCTAGGTCCATGACCAGCGCGACTGCTGCCGGACAGGCAATGTCATCAAACTGGAGATTGAGGTCTCCAATGATAGTCAAGTTTGAGTAGCTTAAAACAAATGGCGGCAGTGTATCTGCTAGGGATGCCATAAAACTAGAAGCCGGGCCTGGTGGGTAATGTATCAAAAATCCAGCTAAGGGGTAATTGCTGGGAAAAGTTAGAGAAAATAAGGCTGCCTCACATCCTCCAATGGTTAACTCCGAAAGTGTGCACTGGACCGACGGATTAAAAATAATAGCAACCCCCCCCCCCCCCCCTCCGCCCCCCTTTCGATTTCCTGGCCAACCTAACAATTGCATAACCTTGGGAGATGGCTGTGAATACATCTTGCAACGATGCCCGGCACTAGGGCGAGGCCGGCGGAGCGGAGCTTGCAGGTAGGGGCGTAGAAGCTGAGTCGTTTGTTGAGGTACGCTGGGCCGGCGTTGTGGAGGGCCTTGTGTGCGTGGAAGAGGAGTTTGAAGGTTATCCTCTTGTTGATGGGGAGCCAGTGTAGGTCTCTAAGGTGGGATGTGATGTGGCTGCGGCGGGGGATGTTGAGGAACAGTCGCGCTGAGGCGTTCTGGATGCGTTGCAGCTGTCTCAGGAGCTTGTTTGATGTTCCTGCGTAGAAGGCATTTCTGTAGTCCAACCTGCTGGAGACGAGGGCCTGGGTTACTGTTCTTCTCGTTCGGTGGGGATCCACTTGAAGATCCTGCGGAGCATTCCTAGGGTGTTGAAGCAGGATGAGGGGGGATGTGTGTGTGTGTGTTTGTTTATTTGTTTGTTTGTTTGTTTTTACTTTCCTACAGAGAGACTATCTCTGGGCATCATCGAGTCACACAAGGGCAGTTGAACTATGTCACCGGTGGACTTATCTGCGGTCTCCATTACCTCATGACGTGTGTCTGCCAGACTGTTCCCTTAGATGTTTACCTCCCCTTTCTGTATGATCTTAAGGGGCTGATGCTGGAGTGGACAATTATCCTAGTGGTGACCCTGTCCTCCCAGGATTCAATTTGGAGGCTGACATGGAGTTCTCGGAATAATTTGGACTCGGACAGAGAATCCCTGTTTCCTTTCACAGTGTTGACACCGGAGAATGAAGGGGAAATGACCACTTGGAATGCGACAGAGATGCAACCCAGATATTTGTTGCCTTCTGCCCACCACAGAGACAAAAGCAAAAAGAACAGATGATGGATGGAATGCTGAACAAATCAAACATTCACCCCCAGTCACAGATCTGGGTTTAATCCATAATTGTGTTGCTCATCTCGCCACAACAGTTTGGACCGAGCCATGTGCAAATCAGTCTTGACCCTGCTCCACATGGAAAAAAATCTAGCCAGAACTGCCAGACCAGGTCCTCCCAGAAACAAGCATCCTGGGGCCGGTTTAGGGGTGATTTGCATATGGCTGGGTCTAAACTGGAATGGCATAACGAGCAGAAAAAACGATGGATTTAACCCAGATTTGTTCCTTGGGTGAATGTTTTGATTTATTCAGCATTCCGTCCATTATCTGTTCTTTTTGCATTCACCACAGGGTGACCATAGACCTGAGGTCTATTTTAGATGGATGACGACGAAGCTGGCAGCTTATGGACTTGTACCCTTCCTTGAGGGCAGTGATGATATCCTCCCTGTGTACTGATGTCCCTAGAACAAAATAAACAGCAAGCCCCAAAGGCGAGGTCCCCATTTTTCCCCAAGACACTGAAACCGCATGGGGAGCCAGCGACAATGGATTCCATTGGTCCTGTCCTTACATGAGTTTAAACGATGATGACGCTAATGGCCTTCAACAAAATATAGACAGAGGATTGAGTTGAAGATGTCCTCCATGAAGAAAGTTACAGATGTAATGGGATGCTATGCAGAACAATAATTTGCGGTGCGTCTGTTGGATCAGTAGGGCACCAAATAAAAACTGTAATGCTGAAGCTGGAGTCTGAGTCCCATAGGCATAAGCACCTCGAAGACTGTGCTGTGGCGTCAGTTTTACAGCTTGACACTATGGCTGAGCGTTTGGAAAACACCGCACAAGCTACCCGCATATTAATTCTGCTACAACATTTCCCCCGGATAGTGCAGGACACTGAGTCGGCAATGTATTGCTTGTTGTAATTGAGTTGCTGGAAGGGATATGCCGAAGAGCCTGTCACGGTGCTTAAGGGCGACAAGACTGCTTCCAAGCTCCTGGGATAAAGTGTGGGCTTTCTGTTTTGGGGGTTGGCAAATTCTGCACAAGGTGAGAGAGAAGCAAACTTGTAGAAAAAGACCTGTTGTTTGGAACGAGAGCACGCGTCTTACAGAGCCCCGACTCCACCCGCAGGTGAGACCTTGCAGCGCACTAGACACTAAAAAAGAACTCCCAGAAAGTATAGTTTTGAGGGCGAGGCACTGCAATGGTTTCTTTCAAAACTGATGGTGGATTGTGACGAGATGGTGCACCCATTTCCTCAATCCGCTACTGCTCTTGATTTTATGATCGCCACCAGGGGACTGCAGAAGAGCCAGAAAGTTCCTCGACCTTCACCCATCTCCGATTTATGCAGATTATAGTTCCAAACAACGGCGGACACAGTGACCGCACTTTCCTGTGGTGTTCCCTTGTTATGTATTGCAAATAGTCAATCTGGTTGAGTGTGCACAAAACTACTCTAGCACTTGCCGTCATTGAGTGCCAACTGCTATGCAATCAACTGAAGAAGTCAAACTTTTGGAGTGGTGCACCGCTCGGTATTGAGACAAGTGGTAGTCAATTAGTCAAAGAGTCTTATGATATTAAAGTCTTGAATAATCCTTTATTTTCAAAAAATTGCCAGCCAACGCGTTTCGTTCTTGAAAATGAACTTCTTCAGGGCTGTAAGTTATAACGAAAACACATATAAATGTGCACCAATAAGCATATACACGTGTATAATACAGGATTATCGTGACACAGAAGTGAGTACGGAAATGGAACAGTGATGTGGAGGGGGAGATGAGGGAAGGGAGGAAACGTGATTGGATAGCAGCGATGCCTGGTAGAGGTGTCTGTGAACGAGAGGGTGGCGGGGGACGGAAGGGGACAGGGTTAGTAGGATAAATGTATTGTGGCAATATCATGATGCCTAAGCACTTATGAGAAGACATCCAGGGCTGTAAGAGCCACAAAATCACAATGTGCACCATAGTACTCCAATAATAAAAATCTGAAATGGCATTTTATGACTTCCAAATATCAAAAATTAAAAACCAGTGCCTAACGGAGAACGGATGTCCAATGTGAGGAGCTGGAAATAAAAGAGGTCCCTGCGGTGATGCAGGCAAATACAACAAAGAAGACACCATGATGTGAAGCCCCAAGCTGCATAATGGTGCGGGACCACCTTTGGTGCTGGCATGGAGTGATTCTGGCTAGGAGGTAAAAGCCCTCTGTGTACAGGGTGCACTGTGGATGGGAGCATAGGTCGGTAAGGATGCCAGTGACCGGTCAGGTGCAGCCCTATCCTGAAAACAAGGTTGGTCATCCCACAAATGCTGCACTCAACAGAGACTAAGTAGTAACACTGGCATCTTGTATGCTTGAACGTATATGTACGTACCATGAATCCACGTTCCCTGGTGAGGAAACGGAGGTGTAGGGTGGTAGTCCGAGCTGCACAGGCCTGTGGTTTGGCTGAGTTCTTTGACTGGTCCCCTTGAAGTCATTTCCCACTGTGGGCTGGAGGAGGGTTTTGATACTTTTTTCATATCCGAGGTTCATGCTGTTCCTCGCTTAACTTGCACAATTGTAGTTTCTTTGAAAATAGTTTTGGTCCTCCAGAGTTTACCTATCTTCCCACCACCACCACCACCACCACCACCACCACATTGGCCCCGGTGTTAATCCCCAGGTCTTCCCGCGTACTTTCTCAGTTTGCATTTCCTGTTCTGTTTCGTCACGGCAGTTATGTCGAGGCAAAATGTATGAAGTGGAAACCACTGTTTGTGCTCTTGGAATCAGTCATTCCACCCCTAGAAATAGATACAGCAGCCCTCAAAACCACAAATTACTTTTACAGGTCTGGTGCAGGGAATTACCCATACGATTCGCCAGATGTTTAACCACAGCCTGTCAGCAGGGTCGTTTTAGTGCACCTGCCTTTGAAGCCAAGATGCGATTAAGCATTGGTGAAGGGACATAACTCACGCTCCGCTGAATGCAACGTGAAATAGGCGTGGCCATTAACACCAGCATGAAGTAGCCCTGCCATTGGGGGAGCATCGGTGATGCACAGTGTGATGGAAGAACCCGCCGAGCACACCTTTAGTGAGAATATGAATACAGGTGGATAGCTTCAACTTTCCGTGAGCTGCTGGACACGGGTAGGCTGCTGCTCTTCTTTGGTTCTAGCACAATGGTATGCTGTGCTTGAAAGGATGGGTGTGAGGCTTGTACAGTCAATGTGTTTTTTAACCGGAGATGAACCATTCAGTTCTTTAACGCTTTTTTAAAGCAAAGTGTATTTATTGTCATTCCGAATAAATATTCAGGCGGGCTTTAATAAGATTGTATTAAGGATCTTAAATGGGCAACTCAAAGCTCTCTCCAAGATAGCACACTTCAACTAGAACACTGAAGAAGAAAACATTTAGTTCAAGAATCCTTGTTAACCTAAAAGCAAATGTGGTGAAAGTTAGAATGAGGTAAGAAGAGTGCCAAGTCATGGTGGGTCAGAAAGATATATTGCCAGGTGGGAGGTCTTAAGAAGAGACATGCAACCTTGCAGACATTTGACGAGTACGTGACTGAATGCCGAGTTTATGGATGATTTACCACAAACTGCTTTTATAGCCAAATAAGTCCAAAAGGCACTATTAGTGTGTTTATTTTTGTTTACGTTTTTCGACATCAGTGTCATCAATCAAAGCATCAATCAAAGCATTTATATAGCGCACTACTCACCCGGAGGGTCTCAAGGCGCTGGGGTAGGGGGTCCGCTACTGCTCGAACAGCCAGGTCTTAAGCTGCTTCCTGAAGGCGAGGTGGTCTTGGGTCAGGCGGAGGTGGGTCGGAAGGGAGTTCCAAGTCTTGGCGGCCAGGTAGGAGAAGGACCTTCCTCCTGTGGTGGCTCTTCGGATGCGGGGGACGGCGGCGAGGGCGTGGCTGGTCGATCGAAGCTGGCGTTTGGGAGCGTAGAAGTTGAGGCGGCTGTTGAGGTATCCTGGGCCTTGGTTGTGTAGGGCTTTGTGTGCGTGGGTGAGGAGCCGGAAGGTGATTCTCTTGTTGACCGGGAGCCAGTGCAGGTCTCTCAGGTGTCCGGAGATGTGGCTGCGGCAGGGGATGTCCAGGATGAGTCGTGCTGAGGTGTTCTGGATCCGCTGGAGTCTCTTCTGGAGTTTGGCGGTGGTTCCGGCGTAGAGGGAGTTGCCGTAGTCCAGACGGCTAGTGACGAGGGCCTGGGTGACCGTCTTCCTGGTCTCGGTGGGGATCCATCGGAAGATCTTACGTAGCATGCGCAGGACATTGAAGCACGACGAGGAGACGGCGTTGACTTGTCTGGTCATGGAGAGGGAGGAGTCCAGGATGAAGCCCAGGTTGCGAGCGTGGTCTGTTGGTTTGGGTGCGCTGCCCAGGGCGGGGGGCCACCAGGAGTCGTCCCAGGCGGAGGGTGAGGATCCCAGGATGAGGACTTCCGTCTTGTCCGAGTTCAGTTTCAGGCGGCTGTTCGACATCCATGAGTGTATCATTCTATGGGACCAGTTCAGATACATTACAGATTATAAACTGGTACCACAACTTCAGGACTAAATTAGGACTGGCGTAGAGATGGGAAATTCTGGGGTTTGTGCAATAAAAAATACCGTACTCAAATTAGGACGTGTTGCGGTCTTAACGATGATATAAACTTCTGAGGAATTATAGAATAAAAGTTTAAATGTGTTAATTCAGTAATCACGTCTAACTGCTAAATTAGTGCCAACACTCTGCTATTGTTCTGTGAAATGATTCAAAACGTTTTGTGGTTATTACTCTTTAGGCAAATACGATTTTAACCTGGATAACATAACAGTTGAATTGTCTCCTTTGCAATTTAGTAATCCGTTTGTAACTCAAATGAATCCTATTGTTTAAATCATAATACAACTCTGAGTGACCTGTATAATTTGAATCATGGAAACTGCTAAGTCCTATTGATTGACATGGGCCTTTAGGATATATTTCACATAGCCTTCTAGCATTGTGTATTTCCACTTTTTCACAGTAAGTTTTTGATTGTACCACTAGAGGGCAGTAAATGACCGATTTTACTGCCCTCTAGTCCTTCATTACCACTTTGAGAGTGAAAACTGCGCTGTTACTAGCATGGATGTAAATGTCAGAAAGACCGTATTTACCGTGCTTTACTTGCTTTAAAGAATTCGATTCACTAACATTACCGCAGTCTCCTCACTCCCAATACTTTAGCTAATTAAGAGGCGTAGCAAAATATTGCTGGACTTATGTGCAAATGACTACTATCATTTTGTCTGCGCACGTAGGGAGGGGGGACGCTCGTCTCCTCTGGGCTAACATTTTTCTTTGAGACAAAACGTGTAAAAAAGTAAAATATTTAGATGTACATTTATGTACTAGTACTCTTACTGAAAAGCCACCGGCGTATGTATGATGCAGTACACGTGCACCTGAAATCTGTGTTTTGCATACGTTGACAAAGGCGTTTTCATTAGTATTTTGTGAATGAATCCCGAATAATGAGTAAATCTACTCCACGTCATCTGACTCTTTCTTTGTATTTTTCTGTGGTAATGGAAACGAATTGGTAATGCAGGTTGCTTAACAATTATCTAACGGTCATCCATTTTCACATGAGATTATGGTTGCCCTGATGTCCGTATATTAGTGTGATACCGTCATTGGCTCGTGCACCTTGTGACTTCTGCATTGTGCTGTTTGCTCCCAGGTACTGTTCGGCACTGCGGACGGCCAGGTGATCGTCATGGACTGCCACGGCCGGATGCTGGCGCACGTGCTGCTCCACGAGTCGGACGGCATCCTGAGCATGTCCTGGAATTATCCGAGTTTCCTGGTGGAAGACAGCAGCGAAAGTGACACGGACTCCGATGACTACTCCCCACCCCAAGGTATGAGCGAAGGCTTGCGTCCTTCCTTTATTTCACTTTTAGAGCTCCACCAGCGGGAGGAGGAACCTTCAGAGGCCTCAGTTTTACAATACAGAACAGGCCCATATCCGCAAGTGTATTTTTAAGGAGTATTTTTCTATCAACTTTCCACAATCCGACTTTAAATACTATCAGTTAGATGGGATTTAAGATAGATGGGTGTACTGTTGTTAAAGTAGGATTACTCTCATATTTGTGTATTTTCTAAACTGTCCAAGCTGTGTGAAATGAAAAGCCTATGAAGTTCAGTTTAAAAAACATAAGCTGGCCTCAGTTCAGAGATCTCCCTCCCACACCTCATACCTCAGGTGGTGGATGTCCAGCCTCCACACCCATTTTCTTGCTGGACATTCTGCATCAGGAAATCATCACACCTGGAAGGCCCGAAAAGATAAACCTTACTTCACATAAAGTTAGTAAACTTAATCTGCTTTGTAAAATATGGAAGTTCCCAACTCCACCCAATTTAGTAAATTAAGTATAATTTAACTTGCCACTAATTTAAATTAACTTGACTACAATTATGATAAAATATAAATATGCGTGCACACCGCAGCCCTGCTACACAATGTGCCGCAGGCAACATGGTCATTGCAGGAGACTTCAATGAGGTCTTAGCCCCGGCCCTCGACACAACGGGACCTCCATCTGCCGCCCGGGCAGCGAGTGCGAAACAACTGCAAAACTGGTCTGAGTCCCTGGGGCTTTGCGATGCTTGGCGTATATGGCACTGACGCAGCATCCAATTCACGCATATCTCCGCGGCTCACTGCACCCAGGCGCGCATAGATGCGATCTTTGTCCCCGCGCCCGACTGTTCTCTGACTGTTGACGACTGCATCCTCCCTAGAGGCATTTCCGATCACTCCCCGATACTCCTTAGCTCAGGGGCCCCCCCTCTCACGGCCCTCCAAACATGGAGGATGAATGCCTGGTTTCTCCAGGATAAAGATTTCAGGCAGGAGGTAGGGAAGGAACTTACAAGATACTTTGCTACCAACGAGGGTTCAAACTAAAACTGTGGTGTGGATCCTAATGGAAACATTTCATATGAATTGTCATAATTGTACGAAACTTCACACGTTAACATTTGTTTTTGCAGAATACCCACAAGTTATAATGTATACCACGTCTAGTAACCGCAAACCTAGCGTTTTGTGTTTCAGCGGGTGCTGCGTCTAAAGTGTATATGAATTGTCTCCTAATGAAATGCAAATAAAACATTGGCCTCTCCCTACAGGAGTCATTGGTCATTCCCACTGTGTTTTGCTGCAAGTGGTTGGTGTTTCACATAAGACATGCACAAATTAACTGTCTTTTATTTTTCCCCTACCTGTTGTTGTTGTTGAATGTTATTTGCTTTCAGATGGCCCTGCTGCTTATCCAATCCCAGTGCAGAACATCAAACCACTGCTCACTGTTGGATTCACTTCAGGAGATATTAGCCTCATGAATAACTATGATGACCTGTCTCCTGCCATTATCCGCTCAGGTTTAAAAGGTAAAAAACATATGAATTTCGTCTTTGTTCCCATGTTATTACTTTCTTGTTTTTCTATCTTTCATTTATGCTTGCTTGGTGCATTTCTGTAATAGCCCATAATATCTGATGATGGGTGGAAAACAAGAATGTTGAGAGCTCCATAGAAGATAGTGGAGTGGCTCAAGGTCGATATTGGGTGATACAGAACTATTCCTTTATTACAAAGTTTGTCGTTCTGTTTCTCACTTTTTAATTTAGAACATTCTACCTTCAGCCTTTATGTTCTAATAGTATTATAGTCCTGCCTTGGACTAGCTATTATGTAATTCTCTCGAAGCCTATTTCAGTACTAAACTCTCCCTATTGTCAATCTGAACATATCTAAAGACTTGTCACTTGAGACATTCTCTAATCCCACATACCCTAATTGTTATCTCAGACTGACTGCGATTGTTCACATTCCCTGGGTTATTTCCGTCATCCTCGATCTTTTCTCCTCACCCTCTAGTCTTCCCGCTTTAACTGTAGTTATTTTGATTTCACCTTCACTTTGAAACTGAAAAGTTTATTGAATAGAAAAAAATGAATGTTTCTTTACAGTAAGAATTCACATACATAAACACATAATACATTTTTAAAATCGATAAAAGCGGACATAAATTCTAAAACTGATAAAATCATCTGGCTTCGAGATTTTGGTGGCGACAATAGATCTGAAAAATTCATCAATTTCCCAATAAATCTGAGGTTGTTCATTGAAAAATAATGCATAATAGCTTGAGCAATGGTTCTAATATTGGGTGTAACAAATTCCTCTTGTAAACTTCTCCTTAGGACAGTCATAAACAAATTAAGTGCTCAGGCGCCGCTCCGTTTGAGCCACGCAATTTACAGCTATTAACGATAAACATTGAGAATTCCAAACACCTCCAAAGTGAAAAAAACGGATTGTAAAGTAGACAAAATCTTTGGTACTTTCTTTTGAAAGCAGGCTAAAGAATAGAAGTTAAACAATTTGCCTTAAGACAACAGTAGGAGTCAATAGTACAGGTCACATGTTTATAAATCTGTGAGAGGAGAAGATTGTTTAGTTTTCTGTTATTTCTCAGACTGGTGTTTATTTGGTTCTTTTCACTTCTATCGAGGAGCGTGCACTTGATCAAGGGTGAGAACCCTCTATAGAGAGCCTGCATCTGCCAATGCAGTCACCCTCAGGGTGGACAGAAGTATAGGCATCCCACCTAGGATCCACCGAGAGGGTACAAATGGAAATACAATGGTGGAACACAAACAACATTACAGTGGTCCGATGTTTGACACAGCCAACTCCCTCTGTCACAGTTACAACTGATACTTTCCACACGGGCTGGGGAACCCACATAGGCAAGCTGAACTTCAGGTGCCTGAGGTGGCGGTGAAATACATAAATTAATTAGAACTAAAGACCGCATACCTAGTCCTGAAAGCTTTTCAAGCACATGTCATGGGAAGGGCTATGGAAATCCAGATGGACAACACTACCACCATGTTTTACCACAACAGACAGGGAGGAACATGATCACACATGCTGTCCAAACTAGGAAAAGACATATGGAAATGAACCATACAAGGATACATTACACTAGTAGCAGTACACCTGCCAGGAGTACAAAACACAGAATCCAACAGATTAAGCATACAGACAAAAGTCTAACACAAGTAGTGAAATAAATATTTCACTGCCCATTGACATCTTGGCAACACTGGAAACACTGGAGAGCACAAAATGCCAAAGCTTTGCATCCAAGTATCCATGCCAGCAATCATTAAGGAATGCCCTGTTGATAGACTAATTAGGGTAATTTGCCGTTCTCTTTCCCCGATAAATGCAAGCAGACTAACGTGGCCGTAATACTGGTGGCATCACTAGCCTGCTGACAAACACTGTTCTCTGATCTGGTTGAGTTAGCACAAGGCAAAGTTATGAGACTGCCACCACATCAGGGTATATTAGCTTTACAAGTGGGACCACCTGGAACCAGCCACACTCAGCTTAGCAGCATTGCTCCTAACAGCATAAAGTTCAGTCACCTAAGCCTGTTCGTGAGAATTACGGAAATACTCAAAGAGGCAAGAAGGCTTACCTCTAGTGAGTTCTACAGCCAGGTACGATTCATTGGTGCAACAGCACAAGACCAGGGGAAGGCTGCACAGAGGACACATTCATCCTTAAATACCTCACATACCTGCTAGATAAAGGACTTTCCTGTGTCTCACTTAAGATACACTTGTCAGCCATAGTGACATAGGATGCATTTTCTTCCAAACACCATTCAGAGATTCCTAGAAGGGGCAAAAAGGCCAGCGCCTCCAAGATCAGGTCCCACACCAATGTGGAACCTAAACTTAGTGCTAAATCAGCTCATGAGAAAACACTTTGAACCCACACAATTGGCAGCCTGATGGACTTAATACTTCAAAAACCTTCTTAATTGTGATCACTTCTTTATGAAGGCTGCTAGAACTCCAGGCTCTTACAACACAAGAGCCTTACTTACAAATTCATAAAGACAAGGTGATAACGAGAACAAACCAAGGGTTTTTGCCAAAAGTGATGTCCCATTTTCATGCAAATCAAGCTATACTACTACTGATTTATTTCTAACAGCCAAAATCTCAGGCTGAAAGGGCCCTTTACACATTGGACATCAGAAGAGCCTCTACTGTATTACCTGATAGACACCAAGCAAATCAAGAAAATGAAGAATTTTTTCATTACCTTTGCTCCCACAACAAAGGATTTGCGTCTCTCTAAAGGAACTTATAAGATGGATAGTCCAAACAATTCAGAAAATATAACAAAAGAGCAGAGGTGGCAATGGAAGGAAAACCAAGAGCACACTTGGAACAACACTTGCATTTGTTCGCTCGATAAATCTTTATTCGGCTTAAACAGCCATAAAAGAATACTATAATAATACACATATCAATAAAAACGCCCATAAGAAAATACATTAATTATACAGATAGCAATAAAAACATTCAATGTATCAATTTACATCAACCAATTACAGCATATAATAAATGGGCTTTCAGTAACAAAACAAGCATCCTTAAAAAACATCCAATGGTTCAATTACAGCAGCATCAACTCACAGCAAACAGTGACTGGGCACACACTTAAAAGCGTCACTAAGAGAGCTATTAACCATATCGCTTTCTGATGTAAAGTGCTTCTCTAGTAAAATGTATACACTTCATTCTGCATTCATTACTAACAGTCCATAAATCACATCTGCATGGCGGCCACATAGTCTTCTGTGCACACCTTCTCTAAATACTACAGTTGGACATAAAAACGGGAACCCCGGCACTCTAATCATTTACATGTAGACTTTTGTATATAATGCTCTAGAACAAGGAAACACCATGATGAGGGGAGATACCTTCTATCACAGAAATCATGTGAGAGAACACAATTTGGTCATTTATCGCAAAGATTTATTTGCTAATAAGTTTCAAAAAATATAAACAATGGCACTACATCCAATATCTTAACATTCACGAAAAAGAGGTTTTGTGATGTGCTTTGAATTCCATTTCTATGTCAAGTAGAGCGGAAACAGCCAACGCGCGTTTCGTCACCACCGTGACTTCCTCAAGGCTTAGATCATGTTCACACGGGGGCCTGAAAATCTTTTCTTTGGCTCAATTGTCCTGTACATATGAAATCTCCTGGGTCCTTAATCAAATTTTTAAACAAGTTGATTCTAATAACTGCTTCTGTTCCATTTCTTTCTTTGTTATATCTTTGGCACAGAAGCTTAGTCCTCCCAAATGCTTGTTAAGCTGTATAAACATTAACCACAGTCAATTATTTGTCGCCTTGACTGAGTTCGATTTGTATATAATTGGAAATAGAATCCAAACTCTCATAATATTGAGAAAGATCAATCGGCAGAAAGTAGGTCTAAGTTGCGTTGTCAACCGACAGATGAATGTCCAAATTATTAAGGTACTATAATAAGACCATTCAACAAATAGGATTTTTCTGTCCTATTTTCAAGAAAAGTGGACTCCAGTATTCAGAGTGCTGTGATAAGACCCTGTAATCTTGCTCACATCTGAGCAACCTGCTTTTGGACATCCAAGGTAGCAAATAAGCACAGATGAGACAAAGGGTATTTGAACAACTGTTTGCAAATTCTAACCCTTTTCACCCCAACCCTTGGTGTGGAAAAATACTGCTACTGAGTCAAGGCACAGCATATTAACCCAGAAAAGATTAATGCTGCCAAAATAAATGGTTACTTACCCATGGGAGTAGTTTTGCAGCTTGACAAATTTTAAAGAATTTTCTGGACTCCCATTCGACCCACCTGCCTCCCTGGAAAAGTACAGACCATTGCTGCAGAGGCGAGGTACAGGAACACACAAAAAGGAAGCCAAAACCATTAAAAAAAGTTAAAGGTGGCATCCAAACACATGGGCTTCCAGAGCGTATGTCTGATTTCATCCAAGAAGACTGCCCTCATTGGTCCGACGTGACTCAACGCTGCCCTTCGAGACTGACGGATCCCTTCCAAATGAACATATAGGGACCCCAGACCTAAACATGCTGCATTGACCTAGGTGGCGGTGCCAAAAGACCAACTTTCTACAACTCTATATTTTTGCGCCACGTGGAGAAAAGATTCCTGATGGGGATCCACCATCTAAGTAAGAATAGATTGTCAGAAAGGACGAACTGAAGAGAAACCTTTGGCTCTCTCTACACACAGTTACAGCCAGCTGTTTGGAGGAATAACTATTCTGACCAACCCTAATTGTCGTATAGGAGGGAGGTTTTGTTTCCCCTCGGTGGCTCTTTCCTTTATCCAAAAGGTTACCGTATGAAAAAGAAATCTCCAGACTGAGTGTATACCCATTTTAGTCTTGATAAAGATGGACCTATAAAGATTATTCCATCGAAACGCGTCGACGCTAAACCTCTGTACATAATCTGCTTGGGGAACACCGGTGTCTGAGAAGCATTAATAGTGACTGCTCCAGGCTATGTTCTAGTACACAAATCCATAACAGATATGTAATGTGTTAAGACTAATGTCTTAGGTCTAACTTTTGTCTGTACACTCGCTATTCACTTTTCGTGCATTCGATAGGATATATTTTTATGTAATATGATTCAAATCCTCTCCTGTTTTTAACTGTGTATTCATGTGTTGTGTTTTTAATCTGAGAAGATTGTGTATCAGGTTTAATAAACTGTGTTTTACAATTTAAAAAAAAACATTTTTTTGGTTATATGATATTCATTTGTACTTAGTGGCTCTATCGAGATTTAAAAACGCGGTGAATGGGGCGTGAATCAAATGAATGAGCTGTAAGGTGATGTGAATTTTGCATGTGTGTATAGGTTCCCAAGGGATTTCTTATTCTTTCACTTCATCCAAGGAGGGACATAGTACCAAATAGTCAATGACTCAATGACACCCACAAGAAAAAGAAAGAAATACAAGAGGCAATTTTGCAAGATAAAGAAATAATGAACAGCTTGTGAATCCATAAAATTCTTCAAGTACTTCTACAGGTAAGTAGCCATTTAATTTTCTTACTGGAAAATGGACACTGAGAGTCTTTTTTTTTTTTTGTAAAACAGTTTTTATTGCAGAGGATAATGCAAGTTATACAACATACGTGCAGGATTGTTAGCGGTATCTCAAGTAATTTCGCTACGTCTAGATTCTATGTACACCGCCTTATAACCCACATCCCGGAGGTCGGGTGGCGTATAATCATGTAGCACGCAGCTTTAGTCTCTTGGTACAGATGGTCTCAGTGATCCACCGCTCTCTGCTTTTAACTTTTTCTAAACCTTCTGTTCCCCATCGTCGTGTATGGGTGCGTGAACCCTCTTCAACATCTGTATTAGTTTATTTCCTCCCTCCCCCCCTGCCCCCCTGGTGTCTGTGCCTATATGCGATGGTCATAAATTTAGTTAAGTTGGTGGTTCCAGGATCATGAAGTCAATCATTAGGTGTGTGTGTCTGGTGGCAGTGTTGGGACTAGAACCGCCTCCCCCGGGGTCCCTGGGTTTACTATGTCCTCTTCTTCGCCACTCTCCACTGCACTGTCCCTAAGAGCCTGGACTAGAATCTCCCATGCTAGCGCCGCTTCTTGAGCTTTCTCATCTGCTTTACGCCTGGCCAGCTGGTATCTAAGCGTGCTCTCTGCTGCAGCCCATTTCAGAAATTCGTTCAACCATTTTTGATGTGTCGGTGCTGTCCTAGACTTCCAACCCTTGGTGAGCTCCCTCTTTGCAATAATTAGACCCATGTCTATAAATTTACTCGACAGTTTGGTTTTGCGTGTGTGTGGAAACCAGTGTAAAAGGACGGCCGCGCTGTCATATTGCAGGATTCTATCTGTAACCTCGTTCAGGGTGTCCCCCACCCCTGCCCAGTATTCTTGTAGCTGTGGACAGTCCCTGAGCATGTGTATGAAGTCAGCACCTAATAGTGCACATCTGGGGCACGCTGCATCCTCTGCGCCAAAGTATTGTGCTATTTTATTTGGAGTGAGGTAGGCCCTATGAAGAATGTAAAGATGTATTAATTGGAAGCGGGCGTTTCTGGTGCTTTTCCTAGCTCTCTGAACCAAGTGGGACCATGTTGTGTCTGGGATTTCTCTTTGGAGATCAGTCTCCCACTGTATTTTGAGGCGTGTTAGTGGTGGCATGTTTTCCGTACTCATTCTGGAGTAGAGACACGTAACCGCCTTGAACGTCCCTGCTGTCATCATCGTGTATTGGCATGCCAGTGACGTTTTAGGTTCAATCAGTCCCTCCCCCCAATGTGCCTGAATAGACCCCACTACCGCTGCGTGCAGTAAATAGTCTCCTCGTGGGAGATCGTATTGCTCTTGTAGTGTCTGGTACGGTGTCAGCACCCCATCGGTATATAGGTCTCCCACCATCTGTAGGCCCGCCTCCTCCCACACCCGGAGGTTCGACCAATCTCCTCCATGCGGGAGCGCCGTTATCATTCCTATTGGGATCTTTGGCGCATACGGGTGACCAGGACCGGCACGCTTTTGCATGCGGTTCCAGCATAGTCGCAGCGTCCTTTCTTCTTGGGTCAACCCTCTGATTATTAATTTCTGCTGTAGGGCTATATACGCCAACACATGGCGGGGGGTACCCACGTCTCTCTCTTGGTCAGGTCCTCTGTACACTCTTGCCACCTCCTGCGTGAAGAATTGCAGTTGTGCAGCCAGGTAATAGAGCTCGAAGTCTGGGACCGCTAGTCCACCCCGATCCTTCGGGCGCATTAGAGTCGCCAATGCTATTCGCCGCCTGCCTGCTCCCCATAGGAAGGACACTATGCTAGACTTCAGGCGCTTGAACATTTCCCCTGGTATCCATACCGGGAGGGTCCTAAAAAAGTACAATAATCGCGGAAGGGCTATCATTTAAGGAGGGATACTCGGCCCGTCAGGGACAGGGGGAGGGTAGCCCAGAAGGACATGTTGCCTTTCAACGCTCGAATACATCGACCGATATTCCCGTCTAATAGGTCGGCGGGTTCGTGGTAGATGTAAACCCCGAGATAGTGCAGACAATCAGGTTCCCATCGCATGGTGAGGGTAGATGGACACTGAGAGTCTTGTAGTGAATTTGACACCATTGTTCCAGGACCTTTGACTAGCATATGCTAACTCTTTAGCATGACTATGAGAGGTTTGTTGCAATTAACTAATTTCTCGAACTGTACCTAGGGTGATCACAACAGCCAAGTTTGTAATTAAAATGATGGAACATTCTTCCAAAGCCGCTAAGCTTTGTCAAAGAGTTACCATATGCCAGGCAGTGAGGTAGGATGGGTATCCAACTACAACAAATACAAATGCCAGAAGTCCCGTAGATGCAGTGTCACAGTTCTGTTCTTTGAACTTTTCTATTTTCAAAATTGAACAAACATGGTGACTGTAGTCACTCTGTAGTGTACAGAGTAAGGGGGTCAATTTTCAATAATGAGAAAGCGTGGTACACTCCGAAGCAAATACATTTGCCATTCAAAATGACAGTAAATAGGACATGATATTTTTTTATACATAGAGGTAGTTGACAGTCAACCCTACTACAAAATGAGTTTGTGGTGATACAGTCAAATAGTTAATTGCACCATATGACATTGCATAATTTTGTGTTTGACATATATACCAAATGTGAAAAGGTGTACAAATGATCTTAATTATGACACAGTACCTTAAGCACCAACTACTACATCCAAGTAGGAACAGAACACACAAAATGATGCATGCAGCAGTGATGACTGCACAGATCCTATATGTTTATGTCTACTTTATCAGTATGAATTGGCCACACATTCTGCACAAACAAATGATGAGCGGAATGCTGAACAAATTAAAATATTCACCCCTCCAGTCGAAAGATCTGGGTTAAATCGATTGTTCTTTTGCTCACTATGCTACCCCAGTTTAGACACAGCCATATGCAAATCAGTCTTGACCCTGCTTCTAATGGGAAAAGTCCTGCCCAAACTGCCAAGCCAGGTCCTTCGTGTACCGTAAACAAGCCTCCTGGGACTGGTTTCCGGGTATCACCCCTCATCAGCTTGAATCCAGTGGCACAGCGAGCACGGGACCAACGTATGGGCATGGGGAGGTAGGGGGGTGTCCATTGAGGTATCCTGGTATTGATAGTAATATTGGCTTTCAAATAGAAAAATATTCTCATGTAGAGTTATTGTACGTTGAAGAAAGTTTGTAACCCCTAGGCCATCCAAGTATCTAATGCTTACATAGAGAACAGATACATCTATAATTACTATAAGGTAATCTTTTCCCCAGTGTATTTTATTCATCTTGGAAGAGTACTTGCATAGGATGAAAGATCATGAACCAAGGAAAACAGAAAGTTGTCTCATAAATAAAGTTATTCCCTATAAGATTTCTTTCGGATGAAAAGATGGGTCTACCTGAAGGGTTAACTGCATTTTTGTAGTTTTAGGTAGCAGGTAGAGGGTGGGTGTAATTGGTGTATCATTATTTAAAAATAGGTGTTCATCCCACTCCAAAATACCTGTATCTTTCCATTCATTTAACATGTCACTGCATTTATTCTGTAGCTCAATATAATGATTGATATTTTTTTCAAAGCACTTGTTATTATTGACTTGTCTCATTGCTTCCTCAACATAAACTATTCTCAAGAAAATTACTCAATTTCCCCCTTTTTAGTGTTTAATTACAGTACTAATATCATTTTGTAACGTTAAGAGGGCTGCCTCTCATTGCTCTGTCAAATTCTCTTTAATAGGAAGTCTTTTATTCTGCAGAGTTAAAAGGTCTCTGTTGACTTAGTCACAGTATACATCAATTTATCCCAGGACATGTGTGTTGTAAATTTAGATTGTAGTTTGAAGTGAGTACTGAATATGAAATCAGTTTTAAACCCATATTCTTTCATTCTTGTAAGGTGTTCACTATCTGCTAATTGATTATCTGGTCCTAAAGCTTCAGTGTTGTAACTTAAATTGTATAATTAGTCTAAAATCTCAATATCTAAGATTAACAGATTTGAGGTTACCTTATATAGTTGGTAAAATCTTGGTTTGAATCTTTTTATCTTTCATAGTGCGAAACTTGCCCAGTTTATGTTTGTGTGCAAACACCCTTATGATTTTCAACATAATAAAGACAGATTGCGTGGCAAAATGAGAGGCATAAACCTAATAGTCTTTGTTCGATGTCCCTTGAAGGTCGTACTGACAAATTAATTTCGGTCAGGTGTTTGTCCCTCTTGTTCTTCATTGTTTCTACTGTGTTTGCCCTTTTGTTTCCATTTCGTTTGCATTGTCGTTTTTCTTCTTCTGAATTTCTTGTTTTTCTTTTGTTTCCTCTTTCTTTTCCTCTCAGCGGTTTCTTTTGGAAATCTCTGCCACTTATGAGAATCTTCAATTCCTCTAAAAAGACATTCGAGCAGTGGCAGCCATTGTGTCCTCATTATCAATGGAGTCCATGTCAGACCTCAAATTCGAGCTGGTTCCTTCTGGCTTTTTCTCAACCATTTGTAGATTCTTTGCTTTGTTCTGTTGGGCTCCATCACATTTCTTGGCTATTGTTAGAATGCATCTTCTTTCGTACTCAATTTTGTCACACAGGAATTCAATTTACATTGTTTATGTAACCTTATTTCCTGTTCGTATTTGCCCAAGCGATCCTCCATGGGCTCAACAAATGCCATGATGATCTAAGCTTGATCAGTTTCTGATTTCAACTCTGCCATCAATGATTTGATTCTTTTCAGTGTGTCATCTACTTTCCAGCATATTTCACAAAGTGTATAATTGAACTTTGTAAACATTTTATTATTTGCTCTGCCCGTTTTTCAAGGAGATGCAGGTGAGGGTCTGAAAATGTTGGTACCGTGAATTTAAGTAGATCTCTAGGAACTTGTCCATCATCTAAATACTTTTGTAGAGAGGTCCCTTTCCACCATTTACTCAGTTCCAATGTCTGTAGTTTCCATATTGTGTAAAATGTCTGCTTCAAAGTACCAGAGACACCCGCTGTGTTGGAGTAGGTTGCTGAGTGTATGTCAGATGTTTAATCAGAAAGACAATCTGTTGCCTCCTTGCACCCGTTCAGAAGATCCCCTGATAGTGGTCATCATAATTCAAAACATATTGCTGTTTGATGTCTCGTTACCCTCAGTGGATTACGGGTCCCAGCCTGCTCTCTGACATCTACCGCATTGTTGCTGGGAGGCAACTGCCCAGGCAGAAGGGTCTGATTCTGTCTTGGCGGCGCCCAACTGTATGTCGAACTATCTAATGCCGTTTTGTAGCTGGGAGTCTTGTTTACCAATGGATTTCTCCTAAGTATGAGAGCTAACTATACCTCTATATATATATGAAAGTCTGAGACTTAAGGCTTCCCACTTCTGGACCAGGGCTTGTACCACCACAATGATTCCCGGTCCAGAAACGAGGAGTCTTATCTCTCGGACTATATATTTTTTAGCAGACCAAGCTTCAAAAAGCAAGTTGGTACTTTACTACGGGCAGCGAGCAATGTAAAACATGCAACCCAAAGTTCAGTTATGCGGTGCTACTCCTGTCGTAAAATAATCCTGCCCTCACTCCTGAAGTTTAGTATTTACAGAAGATGGATGACCTAAGCATGAACCACTGGGGAGAAGCAATGAATTGCCTCAAATGGATCTAATTAGACTGCAGCTTTCACTCTTGGAACAGGGAAGATGCTAAAAAGGAGGGGCCTTCTTTCTCATTCACTTTGTGAGCAGAGATCAAGGCAAGTATGGCCCCATCAGACAGAGATTTGGGGTGAAAGATGTACAGAGACCCGCCTCTAAAGAGCACATTCATCTCTTACTGTTTATTGACTGTTGTAGATTGTCTGAAGTGTTGTGGCTGATCTTTGTAAAATTGTCAACGCCAGGTGAAAATGGTGTAGAAGAAGAGGTAAATAACATGAAACATGGGTGAACAGAGCATATTAATACTAAAGACGTGAAAAATAGTAAAGTCATTTCATCAAAATGTACGCAATTTTGATTAGATTTGATTTTGTAAAGTGAGACGTATGCCCAAGAACGCCTTTGCGCTAGCATCTATGAGAGACTGAGCTGCAAAGGCCAATGATCAGGGAACTATAGCGGGAGCGCGAAACGCCAGGCTTTAAAATGCCTTCTGAAAGTCTTCAAATGGCAGCCAAATTTGCAGACTATCAGAAGGCATTTTATAAACCTTACTTTTCGTGCTCCCTCTATTGTTCCCTGATGATTGGCCTTTGCAGCTCAGTCTCTCATAGATGCTAGCGCCAAGACGCCCTCGGTCATACGTCGCGCTTTAAAAAATAAAATCAAAATTACGTCATTTTTCAAGAACCTACATGAAATGTTTGGAAAATTCTGTGAAATGTTATACATTTTGCAAAATGCACATCCTTGCCACCAGTGAAAATTGAATGCAAGGGTAAACACTATATTTAAAAGTCACTCGAGATCCCCGCATGGGTACAGGTTCACAAAGAAAATTCTTGTGACACATTTTTAACTCAGACCTGTCTCTCTTCACACATTTCATCCTTGAATTAATCCTCTGCAGCAGAAAATAATGCAACATTTCGCAAACTGGATGAGTGTAATGAAAAACTTTGCTCAGGCTTAACGTCTTAAGGAATCATTGCCCTGCTTCTGCAAAAGCTTTTGTGTTTAAAAAAATAAATAATTACTATTATTATTAAATAAACAAGGCCTATTGTGTAACTGATGGGAATGTATTTTACTGGTAATGTCAGTCCTAAATTGTCTTGATTTTGGATTTTCAGATGTTGTTGTACAGTGGTGTACACAAGGAAACCTGCTGGCTGTGGCTGGAATAGAGAGGCAAAGCGCCCTTGCAGAGCTTAGTGGAGGCCTGGTGCTAAAAAGTGCTCTAATCAAGTTTTACAATGTCCGTGGAGAACATATCTACACGCTGGAGACGCCTGTGCAGGTAAATATTGCAAGCCTTGTGTTAAGGTATCCCCTATGTAACTGATGTAATTTGTGGTCCCTTTGTAGCGCAACACTCTGTGCTGAAATATTGTGATCTAAAATAACTTGCGATAAAGGTTTTTTATTGTGTTTGTGAAATCTGAGCACGAAAATCTACCTGTCTTGGATGCATTGGTGCATAAGTTAACACATTTTTATTGCAACAAATAGAAAACGTACTGCTGAGATTCTTAGCCTGTCTCTTTAAGAGTTAACTGGATATCTGCAAATACAAATAAAATTTACCATAGACCTTTTTGTGCTTGACGTATTCTACCTTACAGTGTTAGTGGCTGATGGGTCTTATTTTTTAATAGAAACATCTCTAGTGTTGCTGGTCTGCTAGGTTTTGATAAAGGCAGTAACTACCATATCCCGGTCCTCTCTCTTTCATTGATAATAAGCGACTTGTGAGTTAGTAGTCATATGGGGTCTGGTTCACAAAACGATTGCCGCTTACCAAAAAGATTGTGCATGAAAAAAAACACTCGGCATACCAAAATGTTTTCGTAATTCACATGACGGAATCAGTGTATTTTTGCATGCAAAGTTGTCAAGTAGAAATTCTACTTACAATTCAGATTTATTAACAGTTGTAAGTGCCAGCTAGTGTGTAGTCATGTTTGTGTTGACGTTTGCACAGTTCTGTGCTCCTCTCAGCTTACACCTAAATTAACCAGACATAAATGGTGGAGGATGCGTGGGACAGAGCATAGAACTCAATTGTTTCCATGCATATACAAACTTTCCCTAGTGCAGATACTCTGCATACATTGTGTTGGTGAAAACGGGTGTTGCCCGGAAAAGTGCAAACATTGTAATTGTCATGTCAATACCGTGAACGTTTGTGAATCACTCAAAAGTTCTATATCTATGCTATGCATAGATGAGTACATGGAGATATTTCCAAGAAGGGCACCATTTGTGCCCCCTGCTGCTGCACTGCTGCAATAGGAAGACATTCCTCCGAAATATACCATATTATTCTCTGTAATCCATAGTATTCCTTTGTAATCCAATAAAGTAATCCAATTTATCCCAGCTTATTAAATCACTGCGGAAACAGCCTGATGGTACTGGAATGTTTATTATGCATTTTCAGATATCAGATGTCGCCAAAGTAAGCTTAAACATTGATACGTGCTTTTTTACATTCCTTCAAGTCAGCAACTTGTGAAGCCCAATGCATTTCGAACCCTTATAAGTTCTTCCTCAGGGGCACTGTAATAAATCAAAAAGGCTGTGTAAACAATGAGACAGAAACTCAAAGCGTTTCCTACCTCTAAATTTCACGATTGTCAGAAATCTCACCACTAACTTTACCAAAACCCACCCTCTATTGCATTCCCCTTTGAGCTCGTGAGCTCCCCTGTATAATTAATCAAAGTGAACTAAAGTCCTCTCCCAAACCCTTGCGCTCTGCAGTCATTCAAACAAAAAACATTTCCCAATAATCAATCCTGTTTGCTTGCCAAGTGTTCATAACAACTGTTCATAAAGAAATCAGACATATCATGCAAATGCTCTCCCCTTTCCCCATGCTGTTTAATCATTCTTACGAATACTACGATGTTTCCCTTTACCTCACTGTCAGAACCGTGGCTCCAAAAATATGCATGTCTTCTTCCGTGTGAAACGAAAACAAATAAACCAACCTCCCACCGAAACCTTCTTTAAATACTGCTCGCCCATGTGTGCAAGATAAACCCTTGATTAGCACAAAACCCCGTGACCTCTTCCGTTCGCAATGCTAGGTTAAACAGAAAACTCACATTCCCATCACCCACTACTTCGGTGCTCAAAAAACTGTAACCAAACCGCTATAACTGCATCCCTGCTTTTCAACATGACCACTAAATAAAATAAATGTGAGCAAAACATATTACGATTATTTGCTGCATAAATAAACATCTGGACTATATTAAAGCATGTAACCAGGCTATGCAAAAACAAATTAATGTCCTCTTCCATCATGTCGTGTACACAGTCCGATGTTAATCATGATATGAACAATCTGCTTGAATTCCAAAGCTGTAATGCTGTCTCCGCGGTGGTTTTCGTTTCACACGGAAGAAGACATGCATATTTTTGGAGCCACGGTTCTGACAGTGAGGTAAAGGGAAACATCGTAGTATTCGTAAGAATGATTAAACAGCATGGGGAAAGGGGAGAGCATTTGCATGATATGTCTGATTTCTTTATGAACAGTTGTTATGAACACTTGGCAAGCAAACAGGATTGATTATTGGGAAATGTTTTTTGTTTGAATGACTGCAGAGCGCAAGGGTTTGGGAGAGGACTTTAGTTCACTTTGATTAATTATACAGGGGAGCTCACGAGCTCAAAGGGGAATGCAATAGAGGGTGGGTTTTGGTAAAGTTAGTGGTGAGATTTCTGACAATCGTGAAATTTAGAGGTAGGAAACGCTTTGAGTTTCTGTCTCATTGTTTACACAGCCTTTTTGATTTATTACAGTGCCCCTGAGGAAGAACTTATAAGGGTTCGAAATGCATTGGGCTTCACAAGTTGCTGACTTGAAGGAATGTAAAAAAGCACGTATCAATGTTTAAGCTTACTTTGGCGACATCTGATATCTGAAAATGCATAATAAACATTCCAGTACCATCAGGCTGTTTCCGCAGTGATTTAATAAGC
The DNA here is from genome assembly GCF_964261635.1 of Lissotriton helveticus. Lineage (NCBI taxonomy): Eukaryota > Metazoa > Chordata > Amphibia > Caudata > Salamandridae > Lissotriton > Lissotriton helveticus. Next base: position 1,370,804,808 of record NC_136067.1, read on the forward strand.
TGGGATAAATTGGATTACTTTATTGGATTACAAAGGAATACTATGGATTACAGAGAATAATATGGTATATTTCGGAGGAATGTCTTCCTATTGCAGCAGTGCAGCAGCAGGGGGCACAAATGGTGCCCTTCTTGGAAGGATCTTTAAGAAATGCTGTGAAAAGGGACGGTCACGGCGCTGTTCATGCACGCATTCATTTGCAGTTACAGCCATAATTGAATTATTTATAAAAAAAAGGGAAGGTGTGCACTTACAAAATAGTACTCTCTTACATGGAGATATTTACCATTTCCTTTCTTGACAAGCAGGCAGTCCGATAAAGTACTTTGTTGACCCCCGAGTGTGTGTTTTCAGGACAATACTGACACTCAGCCACTGATGGGAAATATCCTGTGCCCTTTGTGTGAAACGGGATTACATAAAATGTAATGATCTGGTGTTTTTTCTTTCATATCTCCAATTTCTCTTTAGCATTTATTGTTAAATTACTCTTAGATGCCTCTTCTTCACCCCAGCAACATTGTGTATGCAGTATGCCATATATGCATCCTTGGCACTAGCATTACCTATCCTTTCCGAACAGTACTCTGCTAGGTTCCTTCTGGTGTCTACCACGTTTGTTTTGTTCGTGTTCTGAATAGTCTTTTCAGCATGGCCAAGAAATCGGATTTGTTACACTTGTTTCCACTCCCCCTGCCGTCTCGCGGTCACAACCAAATCAGCTGTACCTTAAATCACTGAGGTCATCAGTTCAGACTTGTTTTACTCTAGGGATGCTTTCAATAGTGAAAATGCATTAGTCCATGGTACACATGGACCAGTTCCCTGACTTGTGGGACAACAAGGCATATGTAGTATTGGAGTGGTAGTCTGTGCAAAATGCAACGTGCAGTCCCTGCAACAGTGCAAACCTATTCTTATCTGTCCATTTATTCTATCAATTTTTAGGATGGTGAATCTATGTACCCAAACCTCCTGAGCGGGCTACTCTCCAGCTGCTTTATATTCCGGTTGCTACTGATTCTTTGGGTGGAGACTTTATGAATATCGCCATATTAACTTTGTTGGATAAATCCAAAGCAAACCTCCACATAAACCTCTTCAAGAAAGTTAGGGTTTTTTTCTGAGCTCAAAAGTATTTCTTCCAGTAGTTAGTTCCAAGAGTGCACGGACTTATACAGGCAATAGAGCTCTTTTTTTCTATATAGGAAAACATTGAATCACTCTTTCTCCACAGGTGTGCCACTTTTCCATTTTTTATTGAGATTGCTGCTGTGGGTCTTTTTGCGCAGCTTGTTTTGTGTCTACCCCACATCACTGAATGGCGAACCACAGAGAGCATGTGGCCTCAGAAGCTTACCCTACCCCTCCTATGGTAGTCAGCATCATTTGAAGAGCCTGTGGATGTCCCAGTGTTGCATTCCCCTGTCACTCACCAGACCTCCAAATGTGAACATGTGATTTCTTGGATGGGCAAGGGGTTTGAATTCGTAGGGGGCTGTCTAGTGGGAATGTCATCAAAGCTCCCTTTATCGCTTCCCTGCCAACTTCATTGGTTCAACTCCTCCCTCAGTGCTCTGGCATGCTTTGGCTTTCTGAAATCCTGTACTTCCTCATAAGAACACTCAGCCCCCCCCCCCCCCCCCCCACCGAATAAGGACCTGATATCCATGGATGAGGTAAGAGCCTGCCTTCTTCCAGACCGCCACTCAACATGAGTGATTGGTTACTGCTGAATTAGACTTTGCCCTCATACAAGAACTCTGGCAGTCTTGTGGATTTTAGGAATACTGCACCTAATGACAGTTCAAAAGAGGAGGAGGTTTTGATGATTTCAGACCTTGCCAAAAATAGTTATCTGTTTGAAACAGTTGATGCAACAAGTTGGATACCTTTAAAACCTAGCTTGTGACCATTGGCATCTGCAGGAAGAGATTGAGGGAATTCTTTTCTTCTATCAATTAGTCAGTCAAAAGTCCATCTTGCTGGTCTGCTGCATCACTTCTGGGCACTGCTTTTCCCCATCCACTGCTGTCAATTGTCCAATTTCCGATTAGTACTTTAGAACTTCAATCTCATCCTGGCCAGGTAAATAGACTCTCACTTAAACTATCTAGTAATAGGCTGTATAGAAGCTGCATCTCTAAATCCTACAGTGTTTGTTCCTTTATGACAAGGTGTTCGTAAGAACTCATCTGACCTACAGTCCGAAAGGTGTCGATTTTACCTACATGAAGAACGTTTTCTAACTGTATTTTTCTTTGACCACTCTTTTCCTAGAAAGAGGAAACTTTACATAACATGTATAATTCTGTCTTGCACAAAACCAAAGCTTCACATTCTATCAATGCATGGTTTTTTAGTGGTGGCGGCAGTGATGCTGCCTGAGTTGCATCTAAGACAGTGAGTTATGTCCTGTATATCCCCCTGCTAATCTGCATGGGAATTCTTCTCTGATTTCTGAGTGGCCTTTTACCAGAGCTAAAGTTGTCTCAGTACTCCTATATCTGGTGTAGGATATACTCATGGACTGTTCTGCAGAGATTTTGCAGGGAATCCACTTGAGGCCTGTCCCATAATCCGTACTCAGTTTTGCCAGTGGGTTTTTAATCTTCTTTGCCTAAACATACTAAAGATTTCTTCTGCTGTGGAATGTAAGTACAGATGTTTGGGCCAAGACGTAGGATTAAGGTGAAGTTTCCATATGTGTCTCCTTTCCTCCTAGACTCTCCCATTCTTACTGCAGTCCCACCAACCCCACAGGCATCCTTCTAACAAAGCACAAGTAGGTATCTTCTTAATAAAATAGTTCCATAGTTTTGGCCCTTGTCACTTGATGGGCTATTACCCATAGATTCACTCTGGCGAGAATCTACAAACTATGAGTAGTGCTGTCAACTTGAAGGTAAATGTATCATATTGATTGCTGTGGTTTAAATATCACCAAGTCATTCTACTGGAACAGCTTGTGATAGAAACTTAAGATTCTTTGGAGGACTGCTGTTATGTGATTTTCGTCTGCTGGTATTGCTTTTCTCATGTCTGATCTTCAGTATAGCTCAGAGAGGTACAGTCCTGGGCCACTGCTCTTAAATTGCAGTTCTCGAGATAAAACTGTGTTTCCTTGGTCATGTATCCATGCTTCTCTGCCAAAGTGCCTGTGGTCTTCTGAAAGGATGTGGACAGAGCAGTTTTCCCTGCTTTAGTCAAAATTGTTAATTGGACTAGGAACTCCAAGTCTTAATGAAAGCTGTGTACTGAGTTCTATGTAGGATACATGCTTATTCAGAGTCCTGTGGTATATTTAATTTTGGGTGCAAATGGTATTTGCGCACAACCATTTGCAGTTCAGTGGATATTGCTATTGGACCAGCAAATTTTGGCTACACAATTTGCTCCAAGTATAATATGGATACATTTGTTCAAGGAACAGATGTTGATAGGATGAAAACCTGCAGCTTTATCTATCTATACTAATATAATAAAGAGAGAGCCCAAACCTTTGAGGCGGGTAATCTCAGGAACCACAGCACCAATCACAACACCCAATACAGCATTGGAAAGGACAATTGCAGCAGATGGACATAAGCTATACAGCTGGCCACCATATACATTATAAGGGGGAAAGAACGTTAGGGGAAAAATAGTCTGTTGTGGGCGTGGGCGTTCTGCTGGAAAGCCATGGGCGTGTGCATAGAGCGATGGGCACGGCATGCTGGGACTGCCGTCCCGATACGAGGGGGAGTTGCATTTACCATTTGGGCGTGTGCATAGAGTGATGGGCGCGGCCTGCTGGGACTACGAGGGGGCGTTGCATTTACCAATGGGCGCGGCCTGCTGGGACTACGAGGTGGCGTTGCATTTACCATTGTTTTGGGCGTTGGCCGTTGACGCGATGTGGGGCGTGTAATTTACGTCGGATGGAGCCAAGTCGTCCCAATACGAGTGGGCGTCATCCCAATACAAGTGGGCGTTGCATTTACCATTGTTGTGGGCGTTGCACGTTGACGCGATGTGGGGCGTCTAATTGCCGTCGGCTGGAGCGGAGCGTCAGGTGGAGCGCACAAACACGTTCGCGTCTGCAGTGGACACAAACGTTCCCATATTGCATTGAGGACACAGCTTCACAGTGGACGCATTCTTCTGCGGGGGCTGAGCCGGGTGATGAGGCGATTCTGAGTCGCGGGGCCTGAGCTGGGTGATGGGGCGATTCAGAGTACGTTTTTTTTTAAACGCGGGGCCTGAGCCGGGTGATGGGGCGATTCAGAGTAAGTTTGAAAAAAAAATGCGGGGCCTGAGCTGGGTGATGGGGCGATTCTGAGCAAGTTTTTTAAAAAATGCAGGGCCTGAGCCCGGTGATAGGGCGATTCAGAGTACGTTTTTTTTAAACGCGGGGCCTGAGCCCGGTGATGGGGCGATTCAGAGTAAGTTTTAAAAATAAATTGCCTTGCAAATTGAAAGCATTGCAGACATTCTATTTCATCCCCGGACAACGTCGGGACGGGCTGCTAGTCAACTAATAAAGCCAAAGCCGACTGCAAAGCTTGTAATTGCCACAAGGTGAACTGCAACTTGCGACAGTAGTATTTAACTCTGCTGGAGTTTATCAGGCAAATAATCCGCCCAACTCAGAAGTCAGGCGTTTCGGGACAAATACACTCGTACGCATTGAATAACCAGGATGTGCAATGAGCACACCAACTGCTTTATAAATGACTGTGTAGTTTGTATTCAACCTGTGTATTTCAAGGTTGCATTGCAAATTATGTATTCTCAGGAGGTCACAAAATGACCTGTCTAATAGATAATAATTAGTCAAGTCACATTGTGAGACGTCCTTTGAGTGACTGCGAATGCAGGGGCAGCAGGCCTGCAAAGGACAGCAGACTTCTGTCCAGCATTTACCCTCCCAATTGGGCACCTTTAAAAAAAAAAAGAAAAATTAAGCTTCAACCATGTCCATTCGAGAGGCAGCTACTGCTTTTATTTTTAAAATACATTTTCCATTTGACATGTCACGTCACCCCCCCTCGCCCAGCACAATTCCCAAAAGGAAGAGAGCTTCCCTTTTCAAATCATTTTGGGTGATGTTAACTGCTGAATGGTTTTGACCCACAATTAGTTTAACACACCATTGATACATAACTTTGCAATACATAAATAGGAGGAAGATACCCTTTTCTGCCCCCTTTTTCAAGTGTCTTAGATCCTGGTTGGGAGCTTTGAGTTCTACTTTTCACCATGTGCAATCTATGGGGGCTTTGGCTCACGTGGTTAGTGTTAAGTTGCATTATGTTTTAGTGTGCATGCTACAATTGGATTACATCTAATTCTTAAGGCTGCGCAGTAGAATTTAGTTCTGCAATATACATATCAGAACGTCAGTTCAATCAATGCTCCTATTTCTAGTTCATTTTCTAGCTCAACCGCTTTTGTCAGTTTGGACTATTTTCTAATTAAGTGTTGGAATGAGGAAACATCTGTCGTCTTTAGATAGCATTTGACAGCTCAGCATTTATCGTAATGAATTGTGAAGTTATGGTACGGAATTAACCAGGACATGCAAGTCTCAGAGCCTCTGCTTGGCACCTTTTTTTCTTTATGTGCTGCGCAATATTTTTATGAATATTTTAGCATTAAACAAGAGAAGGGACAACACGCACTGTTAGAAAAACAACATACAGTATACATCAAAATTAACTAGTCCATAATTTCAGTAACAGATTATTGTAATTTAATATTGAGGAACACAATCAAGTATTTATGTAAACACCAATGAATGGGGGAGGGATATGTACTTATAGTCAGAATATATGTTGCTAAAACAAAGGGACGATGAAATCCCTTCAAACGTGCCAGAGGATGGGGTGTTTGAGACATAATGTCCAGAAGTGAGGGGTGCATTGGTTCTTTTTCACAGTCAGCATACCAACCCAAGGCCAACTCTCCTCGCATGCAAGTGCAAGTGGAGGAAGCTGAGACACAACTCTCCTCGCATCTGATCATCCGACTCAGTTCTAAAGATGTTGATAGGAGGAAAACCTGCAGCTTTATCTATCTATACTAATATAATAAAGAGAGAGCCCAAACCTTTGAGGCGGGTAATCTCGAGAAGTGCAGCACCAATCACAACAACCAATACAGCATTGTAAAGGGGAGTTGCAGATGGACATAGGCTATACAGCTGGCCACCATATACATTATAAGGGGGAAAGAACGTTAGGGGAAAAGTAGTCCGTTGTGGGCGTGGGCGTTCTGCTGGAAAGGCATGGGCGTGTGCATAGAGAGATGGGCGCGACATGCTGGGACTGCCGTCCCGATACGAGGGGGAGTTGCATTTACCGAGATGTGTCTCAGCTTCCTCCACTTGCATCAAAATTTAAGCTTCTGGAAGGTTCATATCCAATGTAAGAAAGGTCCCTGTTGTGATTGTCATATATTCAATTAATTTCTTTGAACTCAGCCAGCTTGAAATTAGGCAGTTTCCTGGAGGTTTCCATCCTTTTAAGCCTATCCTGTAAGCACAAATCAACATCCTAGAGCATCATTGGAATTTCGAAGACCGGAGCTTTTTGCCTGTTGCAGTGAGGCAAAGCCCTCAGCCACTGTTGTTGAGTTTTTACTCTCTGGTATGTAAGGTTCTTCCTCAGTAACCATTGGTGATATGGATTTCAGCTTGACTCTACAGTACTGTTATATTCATCTTCCTTTGTAGTTTGTTAATCAATGCCATCAGTATACTCAATACTTCAATCAGCCCACCCCAATCCCAAGTCATTATCTCTTCTTTTGACATCAACTGCACCATCCTGTTGCTGGAGCAGGAATTTTAAATATTTGTCCAGATGTGTTTAATTTCAAGGTATTCTTCCTGTGACTGTCCCATGCACTGTGTAGTGTACAGAAGCCCACAAAGGCTCATTAATCAGAGAGTCCTCGAGACATGCATTAGTGAAGCCCAGCACCCATACACAGCAGCTTCCCTCTTCCTTCTGTTCACTGACCAGAGCTGCTCTCACTATCTGTGATGTCAGTAAGAGAAGCTCCAGAGGTCTTTCGGACTCTCTCCAAGGACAAGTCCACTGGTCTAGCCAATCACGCACTGCTGCCAACTGTGTAACTCCCTACTTATTTTTTCATCTCTTGTTCATTGGCCCATCTTGCGTTTGTGTGAGATCGCTCTGCTTATCTGACGTACAATAGTGGGACAGACTCTGAATGTCTCTATTTGTAGGAGTACAAGAGGGTAAAGGTATAATTTCCTTTCTACATCACAATCTAGAGTCACAGGGCTCACAGTCGAGAGACAGCAGCAGAGCAGAGCTTGGAGAAAGCTGCCATTCTGTGGGCCAGGAGTGAACACCACCTGTTTCCTTCTGTTACTTGAATCTTAGGTGGTGGTGTATTTTCAGGATTCTTGCCTTTATATGGGCTTTGCTCTGTGAAGATCCTAGCTGATTGGTATTCCACTGCGTAAGTTCTTATTGTAGTCAGAGCTGTGCTGCATCCTCTGTATTCATCTCCCATCAGTCGTATTTAATTAGCCACATATGAATACTGTGGGTTATTACAGTTTTGCAGCACTTTATTTATTCTCCCTGCCCATGTCACCATGCCACTGCCCTAACCAAACTGGCAGGCTACTAAGCAGACCTATCAGTGCTGGCCCCTGACCACTCTCCAGTGCTGCAGACCCAGCCTCAACTCCATCACTATTTAAATGGACCAAAATGACCCATTGTCTTTTTCATCCCCAGTGCTCAGTTGTGCTTCTTGCAGCATGCAGTGCTATCCTCGGGAACTCAGGAACCAGATATTCAGCAGGGAAGACAGTGATACTTTTACAATGAGGAGGCAAAGACCTTTTTTAGTTGAATCTCTGCTTTGATCCAATGCTGTAACAGGGTGAAGGTGCAAAGGAAATAATGTAGTAGCCAGTAGGCTGGAGTATAATGTATGATATGAAGTAGGGGTTCTGGCTCAGTAAGTATCATCTTGTACAAATACAAATTCGAAAGTTAGATATATAGTATATATTATGTCATGTTTGTAAGCTTCTAACGAAAAAAGGAGAGAGAATACGAGAGCCGGTTGTATTATTTTAATTCATAGTCTCCATTCTCAGGTGTGTACAATCAACGTGTTTCGCCATGTCAAGATTCGCAGGCCTGGGGCTTTTTCAAGGCTTTGATTGTCAGTGATTTATTGATGAAGTGTCAGCGGTCCGAATAAATATTCAATGTGTCTACTTGCGGTCGGGAACGGTTGACCTTACAATAACCTCAAGATAATAGTACACTCTATTTCAACCATCAGGACCATTGATGTTCCAATATATGGATATTTTTAAAGGCATTAGACAAAGCCAGAATAATAAGGACTGCTGACGCTCCATTAAGAAATCACTGACAATCAAAGCCTTGAAAAAGTTCCAGGCCTGCGCGCTATGCTGAGGCACAACACCTGTTGGCTGTAGAATTCTGAGTAGCAACTATTAAATAAAAGAGTACAGCTAGCTGTCTAACAGCATATACTCTCCATTTTGCCTATAGAAATTTACAATAATTACTGAATATATACTATTTAGCCAACTCTCTAATTTGTAATTGTACAGTGTGCTGGCACCCCTACTGCATATCATAAATTACATTAACTTGTGTGGAAGGGGTCATATCCATATCACAGGGATGTGAAAGGTGCACCCTGAATTGAATTTAGATTTTTTTTTATATATATATATATATATATATATATATAAAAACCAAGTCCTCAGCACTGCAAACATTCAGCAACAGAAGACACGGACCCCAGGCTGCAGTCAGGTAGATTTTATTTTCCTCTCAGGCGACGCGTTTCGAGCAACTCGTGCTCTTGATCACACACCAGACACCTGGTCAGCATTTTTTTAAATACATTTTCTCTTTGCAGTGCTCCACCTCCAAAGTGAGTCACATGGTGCATGAACATAAATAAAATACTTCACGACACCCACCTTCCTTACCATTGATAAACAGGAGAAAAGGAAAAAAGGAAATATATAACTGCATGAATGCAATAAGCCAAAATGTTCTCATAAGACACTCATTGTCCAATCCATCATATAAGGGTTAAAATATCACCTCCTACAGACCCAATCAGAACAACAACCCCACAATACAAACAAACTCTCTGTACAAATACAAAAATATATATATATATATAAAAAAATATATATATGTGATTCTTATATATACACAATTACATAACATATACAATATCTACAAATATGTACAATAGAAAAGTTGTTGACTATTGGTCTTTATCTATTGGATATAAGAGAACAAAAACTATTTATCATAAATTGGCTTTTTTCACATTTCCCCTATAGTCCATACTCAAACCCTAAGTGATAATACATATATTAGTGATTGAGACACTTAAAAAAACAACAAAGGACTGCTGACGCTCCATTAAGAAATCACTGACAATCAAAGCCTTGAAAAAGTTCCAGGCCTGCGCGCTATGCTGAGGCACAACACCTGTTGGCTGTAGAATTCAGAGCAGCAACTATTAAATAAAAGAGTACAGCTAGCTGTCTAACAGCATATACTCTCCATTTTGCCTATAGAAATTTACAATAATTACGGAATATATACTATTTAGCCAACTCTCTAATTTGTAATTGTACAGTGTGCTGGCACCCCTACTGCATATCATAAATTACATTAACTTGTGTGGAAGGGGTCATATCCATATCACAGGGATGTGAAAGGTGCACCCTGAATTGAATTTAGATTTTTTTTTATATATATATATATATATATATATATGTTAAGCTTAGAATGAAACGTTCTGGTTCTGTCATGTAGAGTAGCAGATCATCGGCATACAGGGAAATAATGTTATCCCAGTCAGTTTCACATTTAATACCTCGTATTCGGGTGTCGTACCACTTGCAGTTGGCCAGTGATTCTACAGCCAGAGAGTACAATAGAGGAGAGAGCGGGCAACCCTGTCTGGTCTCCACTCCGGATTACATTCCTGTGAAACCACTCCATTTACCTATACTCCCACTCTGGGGGCCATATATATAACAGTTGGACCCAGGCCTGAAATTCCAGACCAATCTCCTCTTGCTCACTCCAAAGAGTCAAATGCATTCTCTGCGCCAAGAGCCTGTCCCACCACTGGCTCTCGAAATGCTGCTGCCCGTGCCATAACCTGTGCAGGGGTCTTAGGTTTTGTCTGGTCAACCTGTGGGACATGAACCCTAATTGGTCCACGTGTATTAGTATTAGTTTGTCCATTATTTGGTAGAGGGAGTTCGTCAACACTTTGGCTAGGATTTTTGTCTTGGTGTTTAGTAGTGATATGGGGCAATACAGGGCACAGTCCTCCGGTGGTTTGGCCTTTTTATGGATGAGGGGTATATTAGCCACTCTGAGGTCCCTGAGGAGAGTTCCTTCGTTCCTTGCCTCATAAAACATCTGTATGAGAGGTTCTGCAATCTTTCCCTCCTGACATTTGAAGAATTCTGTGGGCAGGCCAGTCATTGCATGCCAGTGTATTCTTGGAGTTAATTTGCGTAATGGCATCTTCGACTTCGAATACCTACATTTTCTGATCAATATGGCGGCATCCTCTTTTTTCAGAAATGTGATAGAGAGGTCCTTCACAAACCCCTCCACTTCAGCTGACAAGTATTGAGCTTAGACCACTATACACACTCCAGGTATGTGGCGAATGCCTGTGCAATGCCCAACCCCAATTCCACCAGGGTACCGGCCTCTGTCAGAATGCAGCCCACCCATCTTCGACTCTTTTCTCTATGTACCAGCCAGGCCAACAGCTTGCCCACTTCGTTGCCTACCTCGTAGAACCTGTGTTGTTACGCTAAGTAGAACGTCTGTGCTTCATTCACTAAAACCTGTCTATATTCCTCCCTTAGGAGGTCTACATGATAAACAGTTTACTGCTTGGGTTATTTATATACGAAGCTTCCCTCATACCCAAACAGTATTCCAAATCCTGCACATCCTTGTTTTTCCCTGGCTAAAATATAGCATTGTCGTGAGTGGGAAATTGTCAGATAATGAGAGAAATGTGTGTTCTTGTATCTACTGCCCCCTGCAGTATTGGAGCAGAGACGTAATCAAGCCTAAAAAAAAGTACCTGTTGGTGGCTGCATAGGAATATTCCCTGTTAGTGGGGTGTGAGCTGCACCACAGGCCCATAAGCCCAAACTCCATCGGTAAGTGTTGCCTCGTCTATCATCGTGACTCAAGACCTGACTGTCGTAAACCTGTCTATATCTTAATGGAGCTTCAGGTTAATATCACCTCCCATGACCAGGTGTCCTATGTGGGCTAGTGTAATCCACGTCCCCATTTTTTCTTCAGAAACAATTGCAATCCAGGTGGGAAGTACAAGGGCACCACCAGTATCCTTTCCCCATCACTTCTGCTTTGGGGGCATATCACCCTTCCGGGCACTGGTGCACCTTCGCGTTTCCGCTGTAGTCTTTTCTGTAGCGACCTGGCCAGCCAATGCTGTGGGGGCTCCCCTTCACCACAGCCAGTCTGCAGGGCCTCCAGGACTGGCATCATGCCTCACGGCCGAGGGCGATACAGAACTTAATCTACAACGCGATATGTAGGTATGGGGCGCACTCTGTCAGAGACCTAACTCTCTGGTCGCTGCCAGTCATGTTAGGCTATCTCGGGATTAGCGCCTAACCCCCACAGCCAAACCTCACTCACAGGGAGCGCTACCTGATCCTCCATCTGATTCCGCTGGATAGCCTCCAGGGATTCCCTTCCTTGGTGGTAGCTCTGGATCTTAACTTAGTGGCTAAACCACGCTCCTCTCAAACTGAAAAAGAAGGCAATAAAGTAAAGATTCTGAGTCTGAAGGCTCTATCCCAGTATTTAGACTTGAGAATAAGCATCATTTTTTTGAGTGGACACCAGCGTCACAAGCTGCACCCTACGGTTTAAGTTACAAAAAAAGTTATTCAGTTATGTGAAAGGTTGCATGAGTACAGAGGTGAGTAAGTAATAGTTCACCAATAGTCCCCTGAATCTCAACAGGTAGCATACATGATACCTAATGAACTATAACTGCATAGTATTGTGCAGTGAAAGTGATTTTGAGGGGAATGCTGCATTTTTCTTCCATTTCCAATAGTGTTATATTCAGAGGATTCAGGTTGCTTTGGAAACTTTATTACATTTGTAATTTTATGAACCCGTACCGTAGCAAAGGGGCGATCAAGTGACCCAGGTCAATCAACAGTAAACTGCATACACCAAACAACAGATATGTTTGCCTGTTATTATTAGTATGCCTGTAGCAGCCCACACAAATTCTTACAGCACAATTGTTATCAGCAGAACATGTTTATCAGAGAACCAATCCTACATTATATTAGGGTGCATATGTGCACAATGCCCCGCAGTTTCCAAAAACTGTAGGCTTCTGTGGGAGATATAGAAGGAACGAGGAGATGAGGTGGATTACAAAGGGAGAAGCAAAAGACAGAGTTGAAATAAAGGACAGAAGGAGACGTAAGGGGATTAAAGAAGGACCAGGCTTCCCATTGGGAAATGCAGATACTCAACACCTCATTAAGTGACTCTGCACTGTCAAAAGTAAATCCTCAGTGGTGTCATTTATAAAACTTCCAGGATGAAGTAGAGCCTCAGATCATTTCTCTGGAGCGTGTTCGCTATACTGCTCCATGGAGAGCTAATCACTCATCCCAATGCTGTCTCCCAAAAGCGTGTTGATACTGCCCCAAATTTCTCAAAGTAAGAACTCCTCATGTATGAACGTCTCAAAAACTCGTTGCACTCCAGTGTTTCTCCTCTAATATTGCACTTTGACTGACTGTGACTTCTGTGGTGTGTCATCTCAGTTGCCCAATTTGCAGCAGTAATCTTTTCCATAACTTAAGCTTCTCTCATCTCTTCCACTCGGCTAGTTGTATCTCATATATTTGTGCACCTTCACTCATTCCTTCTCATTTAGCGGCCAGCTGGGAAACTTTTCAATCTATTGTGCAATACACAGTACAAAAAATCCAGAAGCTCAAGTTTCCCATGAATTCCCATATTTCACACATACATCAGTCATAGTTCACTATGTGCTACCTCCATGCAGAATCCCACTCCTCTTCACTTTTTGCAACCAATCCTTGCCCTTTGTTGTTTCTCTCTGGTGCACTCTGCTATGGGACCTTTCGCATATTGCTTAATTGTATCTCCTCTGTGACAAATCCCCAACTCGAGAAGCATCCACTGGTGAGGAGTGAGGGGCATTTTCCTCAACACCATTTTCCTCCATGACCATGTGGATTCTTCCGGGATACCGTCTTTCCTGGACACAGTACTGCTGTCTTGTTTCACTGTCCATGATCAGAGAAGGAGTAGGGTTCTCTTTCGCTGGTATGTCCTACAGTAAGGGCTCCTGAGTCACAAAATTATCAGAATGAAACTTTATTAACTCCCATGTGATGGGAGTATGTCTTAGTCACAGATGACATTGCCTTCCAGTCGATCTCAGCACCATTAGCAAGAGCTCACTGAAACTGAGTTAGCTATGATGAACACATGGACACTCCTATTGGTTTAATTTCCTTATCACATAGTTACTGCAAAGGGAGGTAAAATGCAAAATCAAAACTTTATGAGCATAACTTGGAGAGCAGCGTCTAAATAATGCAATAAAAAGCATGATTCTGATTTTCAGCTTCTAAAAATAAAAAGGTTTCTTCACCGTTTTATGTGACCAAGGAAAGATAAATGTGTTTAGAAAAATATATTTAGTGATTTTTTCCCAAACATGGACTTAAAACCCTGTTGTGAGACTATAGAGAAACTGGACATATCATTTTAGTCACCAGGAAAATCCTAAAATACCTCTTCAAACAATGCTTTGACTGCTAGCCTGGTGCAGTAGAACTCCACCACACTCCCCGCAAAGGGAGGAGGCCCCATCACCCACACTATTATCTTTGTGTATGTGTTAGCAGCCTCCTAACCCACACATCATGATTTATTTCAATTATCTTGGGCACAGCTTTGTGACAGACCCTGGTCAGAAACCCCTTGGAGGATATGCCAGACGGAGTCTGATGCAAGGCACACTCTTCACTCTGAGCTATATTGCCATAGGTAGGCTGGTGTAAAGTAAATGATGACCAAGATAGGAGAAAACTAAATAGGATATGACAGAAACACAATTGTCATTTTCTGCAACATTGCAGTCGGCAACCATTTGTGAGGTTTTTTTTTTTTTTAAATCAAGGCATTAGACTCATTATGTGTACTCAACTGCATGAAGACCTCTTTTGGTGGACAGTAAGCAAGAAATAAGGACTATGAGGCTAGCATTATTCCTTCACAAGATCCAGAGGTCCACACTGAATGTGTGTGTGTGAGTTGCCTTAAGTTGAGTGGAAAGTTCAGCACATTGAAGAAGAGATTGTGCAGTGGAGGAAATCAATCTGGAGAAAAGATTTCACAGAGGGAAATGACATCACGCTGGGACCAGATACTTTCTGTGAGCTATCATGGTAAAAAGTAACACCTGCTTAGGATCCCTGCGTATTTCCTCCCCTGATATCTTAGGGCCTGCTTCCGATCTCGCTAGGAAAGCCCTCTGTATGACTCTGATCTGGAGGGCTTACCTAACGAATCACGCTGGGAGAGTCCACCGAACAAGAATGATGCACTCGTATGGTGACGGACTCGGTTCACTCGGACTCCCATTGAACTCTATGGGGCCCTGTATACCGAACGTGTACACAGTTTCCCAAAGCAAAAAGTGGTGGGTGGGGAAAAGCGTACACCCTGTGGCGGGCACCGCATGGTGCCTGCCACACTGTGCATGCTTGGATCGGTGGGGGCCCATAGGCACTCCCCCCGGACCGATTCGGAGGGCCCGGGTGAAGGGGGGCCTGGTACTGCCCCAGTAGTCTGATTGCCACAACCACTTCGTCTCGCTGAGACCGAGTCAATACAGCTGTCTGAATCGTGCTCGTTCAGAATCAGTCTCCATTGCATGGCACGATTCGTCTGCGAATGAGTCGGACGGACAGGTTGGGGTTTCGGAAACATAGGCTCCGAATTGGATTTGCACGTTCTGGAACCCGTCTGGAGGCCTTCCTAACGACATCGAAATAGAGCCCTAAATGTCTATTGGTAATGAGTATTCTATTATCTAAAAAGCGCGTTCAAACCTACTTCAGCTAACCAATGTCCTAATTTTTTAATATCCATTCAAAGTGCGCTATCTGCTGCAATCAAACATACTTGTTTTTAATTATTTATTTTTCTCTTTAACTAGGTTGACTGCAGATTAGTGATCTAGCTTGTAATATTTGTATACCAGTTAACTCTGATCTATAAGAGTAACTATGAGTATGTTTGATGCCACATGTGCTTTACTTGTATGTTGAAATGTTATTTGGATTTTTCTTTCTTTTCTTTCTTCTGGAATTATTGGATATTTTAACTCTGTTCCATGTAAGGGTTGCTGTGAGACGATCTAGTGCTTTTGGTGTTCATTGTAAAGCGCACTGACACTCAGTTTGTGTAAAAGATTCACTCTATGAAAATCTTAAACCTAAATAAACGTCCTGTTGGTCTGTACAGGGGCAATCAGGGATTTGCAAGAATACCTCTCTACCAAGCAGTCATTTGATTGCCACTTATATCTGTAATAAGCATGTGATCTTTTCCTGACAGCTCATCCACCTGAAAGGATCTTCTGCAAACAGCTCTGGCTGAAGTGGAAGTTTGTGGTTTTCTGCCTCAGCAATGCAATTAATAGTGGGCTTCTGAAGTGTTTTTAAAAGCTCTTGATAAAAGCTGTAATGTATTCAAGACAGACGGGCAGCGGTAACATTCATTAACCAGTAAATGCACCAGCTGCGGAGCCTGATGAGCCATTTGGATCTCACTGCTCTGCAGGGCAGCCGCCCATCTTGCGAGTTCATCATCTTGTCACTGTGTTAAGTCTGAAACTTTTCCAAGCTGATTGAGTTCAATGAACAATGCTTGATGGACAAAGCATCCCCTGACTTGGCACCTAAATAGCTGGAGCCTGAAGGGATGCACACGGCTGTCACTAAGGGGTCCTAAGTACCTAGCGGATACGGGTGAGAACCAGACTGGCTGAAGGCATAGTAAAGAGACAGCTCTTGTGAGTATTTCTTTATGGTTTTATAGACATAAGATGGAGTGTTTGACACTTTCTGTATTCTGGAATATGAATTGATATCAATTTCCATTTTTCTGTTGTGGGTTTAGAAGACTGATTGTGGTGTTCTAACTGCCTTAATTCATGCTGTTGACATTTTTGACTACATTCAAATACATTTTGAAGGTCATGAAAAACATGATCCCCTCACACTAACAATCAAGGGCACTGGTCTCTTGAGACCTTGCTACTGCTTAGAAGTTGCCTTGCCTTTTTCCCAATTATGTTAAAGTTTCTTTCCTACACCTTGGGTGTGTGGGTGTTAAGCTTTTCTTGGAATAATCGGTCTACCACAACAGGCATGGAAAAACAGGGAGCAATAGCAACATAGAGAACACATTTCTTACTGGAATCCCATTTGCGCTTTAGGTTTAGCTCTCTATTTACATTGTTATTGCACCATCCACTGGCATATCAGTCTTCCGCAAATGTACCTGGGCATATTCCTTGACTATTAGGAAGAAGGACCAAAGGTAAAATTGTTATTCTTTTTTTGTTTTCTTCCATGAGAGCTAATAGTCTCAATAATTTATTTTATGGTGGGCTGGCCATAGACTGATCGTGAATTTCAAGGACCCACGCATTAATTTCTGTTACAGATTTATAGAATTGATGATATTGCCCAGGTCATGGACTTTTATTATCCGTTTTCAGGATCAGATCCTACAAGTAGGCCTTTTGAGGTGAAACACCTTGCTGTTGATGTCTTCTGCTTGGTTAGAAAAAAGTTTCTTATTCAGAGTAGCATCAAACATCAGGCATGAGACTCCTTTGATTCCCAACAACACTGTGGCCTTTCTGTCAATGCTGCACTACACCTCGCACCTGGATTGACAGCATCCATCTATTGGGCATTGATTAATGATTAGTATGTTTGGCTACTTGAAAATGACGCAGAAATGTATAGTTGTATTCGACTAAAACAAAAATAAACAAACTTAATTGGAATACTATTTCACCTCCCTTATTGAATTCTTGCATTCTACTGATTGATTTTTTCATCTCACTCCATTCTAGAACCCGATGATCGTATGCTTAATTTTTTGTAGCTTATTTAAATATAGGAAAGTGTAATATGTGAAACAAATTAAATGAATGACATTTTAATTCACCACTGATTGAATCTGTATCCCAATTGTGCACTTACAATAAATTGTATGATACATTCTGATAGTAAATCAGGTAATATATTTGAAGTTTGCAGCAGCTGTTGTAAAAGATGCTAGTTCACTTCAGCCTTGTGGGCTTCACAGAATGGGTGTATCAGTCCACCCAGTACGTGCTTCAGGCTTGATGAATCGTCTTACAGTGGTGACTTGGGAAGTTCTTCTTTATTTTCAACCATTTAACCTTACCAAACGTAAAGATCGCCTTGTACCACACACACCTACAATTTCTTAAAAACACCCAAACTCAACTAGCCACACTTAGGCATTTACCCACTAAAAGTAACATGCCCGATGGAGCTACCTGGTTTAGCTATAGGGGAGATGGGCCGTGGACTCCTTCCTTGGTCGTCACCTACCCAGTCGGCCTTTAGACAGACTTCTTTTTGTCTCTCCTTGTTGTCTCTTCCCCTATTCTCCCTTCTCTCACCCTCCCCTCTACGCTCCATTATTTGCCCTCCATATTCTTTTAATGTTTCCCTTGAGACCCAGCTATTTGGCCAAAGCCCAGTGGAGCTACCTGATAGCTATAGAGGAGATGGGTTTTGGGACTTCCCCCTCGACCGTCACCTACCCAGCCGGACTTTGGGCAGACCTTCCTTCGTCTTTCTGCTCTATCTCCCCCCCACCCCTTTACCCTTACCCCCTTCCCCTCTACACTCCACTTATCTCGTCTTTGATGCTCTTGTAATTGTTTTTCTAGCAACTGTTGTAAATTAAAACTGATGTAATCTTGTAATTTTGTTGAACCTCATGTAAAGCGCTCTGATACCTCCGGGTCTAGCCAGCGCTATATAAAACTCTTTAAATAAATAAATAAATAAATACTTGAGCTCTTCTTACATAGGGATTCTTTCTCTCACAGTTGCTCAGATCTGTCTGTCTGTCACACACACACGCCCTCTCTTTCTTTCAAATGTATACTTGTAGACATATGCTCATTAGTATAATCTTTCTCCTAACATCAGAAAGCACACTGACACACAAATTAGTTAAGAACTGTGCTGTATAAATACTGGAAATTACACGCACACACACCCTCTCAGCCCCAATCATGCGTTAGACACACTATAACGCACTTGCGCGCTCGTACATACTCTCTCAAAGCCTAGCTGTTGCTTCTTAGGAGACAAGCAGCTCAGATGGGGAATGTAAGCTCAGCTGGAGATATTGTGATGTCAGACTCCTGTACTTTTAGCAGGCTGGCTCCGAAGCCAGAATAATATGATAATAGTAATAATTAGGACATTTATGCTCTCAATTTGTTCTCCTTTAACAGTAACAGAAAATAGTAATGTTGTTCATGCTATTGCTATCCCTTATTACATACTGCAAAATGCCTATACACGCTTGCTTTTTTCAAATTAGAAACAAGTTCTGACGTCTGCAGTTTTATGTAAAATGCCACCACAGTTCGCTTGTGATGATGTATAACACTCTTGTGGTATTCCAGTAGCTCTTGAAAGAAAAAGGTGGTTCCCAAGTGTGTGCTTCGATTACATTATTTGTTTTAAGGCTAGTGTGATCACACACCTGGCCTTTGTCTTACAATTAGGCTAAGAGATATGACAATTAACAGCCTCTGTAATAAAACTAAGCTTTATTTTGTTTGAATTTCTCAACTCTTATCGGAAATCTTATGCAAGCATTGGGTGAAGAAGGTTTGAAACAAAACACGGTGTTTGAACCCTGGCCGTTTTGTGAAGAGAGAAATTTTGTCGACAAAGAACAAAACTCTAAAAACAGTGATAAAATGAAAACTGCCTCTTCTATGCAATTTGGAAAATGTTTCAAGAAACTGATTTTCCACTGCATTTCACTCAATTTCGTAGGCTTAATTATTATTATTTTTTTTATAATGTCATTACTCAGATCTTCATCAGTTGCAAAATAAAACATACAAGTGGATAAAATGTAATGAATTATTCAGAACCACTGGTATTTACGCTTGACCACAAGGCAGGCCATCAGTTTTTTCCCACTGTGCCACTACAAACAGCCCAGCCTGAACTGCAAAGCCCTCTCCTGTCAATGCCAGTCAGGATCATATTTATAGACATTCTTGTGAAGGACACTTCTACATGGAGATTCCCCTGGTGCAAGACTAGGTCTAGAAACTTTGACAGCTCTACTGTGCTAGTAGGGGATGCTGGCTCCAATTTAACCCCGGAAATAAAACCACAGTGATCACCAGGACCATGAGGTGCCATCCCAGTGCACTAAACCAGCTCCCTTTTTCTGCACACTTTGGCGTGGATCCACAGCTCATCTCCTTTTTTCTGTCACTTGTTGGGATTTATCAGAGATTTGTCTCAAAAGGTTTTCGTCCTGTGCAGTGCTAAAAATGTTGCATCATTAAGCTTTGCGAATGAGCTGACTTTCCAAAAGCCTAAGCTCCGATATATAGATAAAATTACGTTTACATTCTTAGTTAATCAAGCACGCATCTGTACATGCTATAAAATAGACAAGATGCTCTGTCATTTAGATCAGTCTTTCTACATCCACGCAGAACGTTATGTGCAATTTCCTGAGGCCATTGGGCATTGTGGCTTACTAATGAGTCCCTACATTCACCATGTGGCAATTCCCCTAAGGGTTTGCCGGAATGTGAGCGTGAGTGGTTATCTCGATTGCTGACATCATTTATTAAAGCATTTTATATCGCATCAACCTAGTTCCAGGAGGCAGGGAGCTCTTTACAGAAAACATTTGTATTGTTCTGAAGTACCTCAAAAATGTATTGATGTTAATAGAACAGTATTGTTTGTAGGTTCTAGTCGAGACCAGAGAACTATATACAGAATGCAGTTCGGAAGGAGGTGGTAGAAATCTGTAATTAGCCTGGCAGTAAATAACACTGAAAAGCGTTTTTTAATATATTATTATTTACAACGAATATTACAATGAACTATGCAATTTGCAACTTTCATTTTATGCATTATTAGATCTGTGACACAAGGAGGTGGAGTTGATTTTAATGGTGCAACACAGACGCAGGCATACTTGGGTGCACCCCTTTATGATACACGCTCACATAGACTGGTAGTTACCATGTATACGCCAGCAGTTATTCTATGGGATCTCTCTTCTTCTTCACTGTTGATTTGTGGGATGGACATGGACTGAAGCCGTTGTCCTTACAGTTATAATAGGATGAAGTAGTATACATATACTATATCCCTATAATGGTACTTCATTTAAAAGTTAGAAATGTCTGTTTCCTGTATAACTTCAAAACCTAATAAAACAAAAAAAGGAGGTGCAGTTTATTTGCCCATAATCAACACTATCTTTTGGTCAAGTGTCAAAATTTGGATTAAAACACATCTCCATCCATGAACACAGTCTCCTGTTAACAAGTGGTTGCCAGAAAACAACATTCAGAAGGCTCTTATACACTTTAGCCTTTTCTTCTGCGAGCAGAATGCAGCCTCAACAGCTGAAATTCTTCAGCACGTGAAGAAAAGATGGCTGTCTCACTACTGGTTTATATATGTTACACCTTGTATTGGAATGATAACCTTTCATGATTGTTTACAAAGGTTTGTGTGAATTGACACTTTATTGAAAGGTGAACCTAAATAGGAATAATATTTCACTAATATCCACTCCTATTGTTCCTAAAACAGCCACACAGCCAAATTGCTTTGGGTCCTGACAAATATAAATTGGTAGGCCACATGTAGCTTGGGACTCTGGATTATTTATTTATTTAGCGATTTATAAAGCGCCTGGTGACCCGGAGGCATCCCCGCACTAATGATACAAGTGGAGACCAGAGGGGGAAGGGGAGCTGCTGGGGGTCGCGTAACTAGTTAGCATGGATGGATGGTGTAATAATCTACAGCTAAAACCGGGGTAGGGATGATTCTGGGAATTCTGCCTTCTGCGTAACTTGTAGCATTAGGTAGTCTTAGGCATTCCTGATTGGTCTGGTGCGTGTTTAGCCATTTTTGTCTTCCTTTCTTCTTTGAGTGCTAGCATTTTGTGACTATGGAATACAATTAAAATACATGCATAGCTGTCAAGTTGCCAACAGTAGCAGTGACTACGTGTACAAAATGTAGGGAAGATGTGCAAATGGAGTTAGAAGGTTTAACAACACTCTAGAAGTATAACAATGTAGAAACTGAGAGGCCCAAATATTTCCTTCCATTTTTTTCCTACTTTTCTTTTCACCCCTATTAGACCATTGAATTCAGACTCCTCTGTTTTACTCCCATCTCTCCGTCACTTACATATTTTTATTTTGCCCTTATGTAAGGCTAACTCCTCGCACACACCGGCCATGAAGATTACCAGTAAATTTTTCGATTTGGGATTCATCCTGGCCAAAAGGGAGCTCACACTACATTGGAAAACTAGGGGGGGCCCCAGCTTCCTGAGATGGCGGGGATGTTTTCAGCAATGGGCGTCTAGTGAAGGGACTCTTCGTTTACAAATAGCCAACCGCGCCAATAACGATAAGGCACTAGAAACAGCTAGGGCGTGGAGTGCGCTAGTAGTAGAATTACAATCCATGTCAGAAGTCGCAGAGAGCAGTGAGGCGGAGGTCCAGGCGAGCCAGGGAGAGGCGACGGAGGTGGGGAGGACGGGGGCACCTACTGGGGACACAGTACACTAGGCCTACATACCCAATTGCAGCTGAGGCACTGAAGGGTCATACTGAGGGTTGTGGAAGATGGTCTGAGTAGCATGCACTGGTTTGCATGATGTTTGGACCCCTAATGTGTTGGGGAGTTACTGTTCAAGATCATGGAAAAGTCTCATGCTGTTCATGTAGATTTATGTTGCACTGCGAGAATAACGACTGAGGCACACTGACATGGGGGGGCGGGGGTAGTGGGGGTGGGGGGAGCGAGATAGATAGGGTGTTGACACGTGGGGCACATTGGTTGTGCTATTGCTATGATTCGTGAAACTGATGGAGCCACTGCCACTTGATTGTATGTTGATGTGTAAAACCAATAAAACTTTGTTTAAAAAAATGTAAGGCTAACTCCTAGACCTTCTACGCCATACCATGTCGCATATGTGGCACAGTGCAACACCTCCCAACATGCGGGACAATGGGATGAAATATGTGGGTCCTAGCCATAGATTCTTGCAGCTGCATGCTTCCAAGGTAGATAAAATAAAACTCCTAAGACAGGAGTGATACAAATCCTGGGTGGGGTAGTCATCAAAGAGACGGGGGGGATGGCAGAACCTCAAACCGGATGTGTTACATGGGCAGGCGAGAAAGTGCATGCACACTCTCATGCAAAGTTACACTATCAATCGCACATGGCTAGCTCCTTCCACCACTCCGCAATTGCCTCCTAGTGAATCCTTGATTCATCATAAGCCACCTCTCTTTCCTCCTCAGTGCAGCTCCCCCGCCCCCCTTGGGTTTTCATCTACAGATAGCAGAACTTCGGGCATGGAGATCATTGCCTTTCTTTGGAAGGCAAGAATCTAAGAATCCAGGCGCAATCTTATACGCACATGTGGGATCGGACTATGATGAGGATGGCCTTGTGATAGTTTGTGTCGAAGGCAGGCTAGCAATTCGTTGGGCTTGCTGCCCTGAGCTCCCTTTACTCAGGGTGTCCAGTGCTTCATTGACCATCCGGATCGATAACGTTTCTGGGCTGGAGCAGGGTCTGAAGCCTAACTGGTAAGTTGGTTGCTGAAGATGCCTAGAAGTTGGATAACAAATGTTCGCAGCACTCCACTATCATTCCCAGGAAAGACAAGTATGTGATGGAACAATATTGCTATGGTGTCTGTCTCAGATTATTTTTTTTAGAGGCGCTTATAGGTAGCATTAGCCCTGTTGTTAAGGAGAGAAATCTGTCCTTTTCAAATTTAGCTCAGATTTACCTGTTGGATTGAGCAGTTCCTGGTATGCATCAAGTCTCCGATGACTGGGGAAGCACCATTATTGTTTTCCGGTATCTTTCCTCTCTCCCGCCAGTACGGCTAGTCTTCCTGCTGGGGGCACTGGGGAATTATCCAAATGCTATTGGTTTTCTAAAATACCTGTTAATAATGTATTAAATACATCCACAATGTGTTCCATTCTTCACACATATCATTCAGCTGATATAACGTAAACAAATGTATGAGTACCAGACACACACTACTGTCAGCTGAGGGTAGGAGTTCTGTTCCGTTTGTGCAGCTGACTGTGCCCTCCTTTCTTTACCACAGCGTCCTATCACTTCTATCTGCTGGGGTCACAGGGATTCCCGCCTGTTCCTCGCCTCTGGACCGGCTCTCTACGTGGTTCGTGTAGAGCACCGGATCTCTAACCTGCAGCTCCTATGCCAGAAAGCAATTGCAAGCTGTTTGCGGGACGACAAGGACATTGGCAAGCTGATTCTGCCCCCTCGACTGTGTTCGTACCTCACAACTGCCTTCATATCAACAATTAAGGTAAACAAAATCTGGTATGCTTATTGCAGGCGCATACGACTGGGAAGTGCTTGGCTTAGAGTTGATCTGTTATTTGCCTTATATTGAATTAAACTCATAACCCAGAGGTTCCTTAAAAATGCCTCTGTTAGTTGCAGGTGCTGCTCTTGCAATAGTTAACTTGTTCACTCCGTTTCAGCCATTAAGTTATTGTATTTTATTTTGTGTATATCTGGAGGAACCATTACTGGTGATCAAGGGAATCAAAGGCCTGTTATTGATTACTTTGATGTCACAGAAGTGTAAACAAAATTCATTTTTCACTGCTGTGGTTTCCCTTCTTCACAGCGGACTCTTTTCCCATGTTCCTTTGCTACGAAAGGGTCGCAAAAGGTCTGAGTAAAACGGTTGAATATGTAATAGGGTCTCTCTCCCAAGTTACTAGGTGAAGGCAAGGGGGTATTATTTGCTAAGAAATCAGCAAGTTCCTTGTCGGAACTAGGAAGCCTCACACAACTAATGAGCTGGATGACATGTCTCATTCAGCCTGCTTGAGATGTTGTTTAAATCATCGGCTTCCTGCTCCTACGTCAAGCCGGCGCTGCAATGCCTGACGGGTAACAACAAGTGTCACTCTTTTACGGAGATCTTTTGTTCCTTGCCGTGATATGCTGATATGTGTGCGGCTAGAAAAGGTGAGGTAGTGAGCGAAAGGTGATTTAAAAAAAGTTGGATAGTCCACAAAGTAACCTTTAATCATGTGGCTAGCCACTTTATTAAAAAGTGCAAAGAGGGGTATCGAGGACCAAAGTAACTATTAGTATGGCCTCATTTCAACCCTCAGACATGGTCAACATGTTTCATGCCCAAAGAGGCAATTCTTCAGGACCAGATAGTGCTCATATACTCGTTAGGTGCCCAGAGGTGAGCTACAGGGTATTAATGATACAACCTGGTGGGTCTATGACTATAGCAGGCTGTGAGTACTGCATCACCGTCAGACCTAGGGATCAAGCAAAAATAACAATAACAGCATCATCATTATTTGCCCCAACGCTTACATATTGTGCGTCGTATTTATCCCAAAAGACAATACCGCACCCCGGCATATGTGATCTTCTAGGTGCCGAAAGCAATATTTGTAAGTAACATGGTGAAGGGAGAGAGACTATTATTACATTCGTCGGGACATGACCCAAAGCTCATTAGGAACATGTGTGAGTACTACTCTTAGGTAGAGGTATGTTGCTAACTAACAATAGTACCTCTTGGGTAGGAAGTTTATCGTTTAAAGTGTGCAGCCACTATACCCCAAGGGGGATGTCAGGGACTCAAGGGGATGATTGCCATTAAATTCATGGGGCTTACCATTGCGAACCCACTGTCAGTCTGCGCGGCTAGTTCCTGTGGGGACTGTGCTAGGGACCTAGCCCTGTCAAGGGAATTGACAGGAAAAGAAAACAAAACAAAACAAGGGGTTAAAGCCAGGACGTTGTCGAGGTAAGTCAGTGGACCACGTGTGGCCTCGCCCCGCCAGGCTGCCCCGCAAGGTTGGAGATAACACCCGTTGGAGTGACCGGGTGAACTACAATTCCCACCCACGTACACGAATGGCCCCTGATTGGCCGCCTAGGCAATCGCGTCATGGCGGTCCCGCCCCCACTGGGACTCGCACGCCCTGTTCTTAATGACGGCTGAGCTCCAGGACTCCACCGGCTGTTCCGCGTGCATTGACACGCCGTATGTGTGTGGGGGTAGGTTTGACCGGCGCTGTCTCCTCGCCGCTAAGGTAAGCCCTCTGTGCCGAGCTACTACTCGCCGCCGGGCCTATGTGACAGACTCACTGCAGGGGCCCACGTGGGGCGCCGCGTACCGCTGGGCTGCTAATGATGGGGACTCCCCTTGCTTGGGGCCGACATACGATCCCCCGCTTCTATAGCCCAGAACACCGCTGGCCCCACCCTCGACCACCTGGGTTCCGCCGGTGCCCATAGCAGGGCCCGGTCACTCCAACGGGTGTTATCTCCAACCTTGCGGGGCAGCCTGGCGGGGCGAGGCCACACGTGGTCCACTGACTTACCTCGACAACGTCCTGGCTTTAACCCCTTGTTTTGTTTTGTTTTGTTTTCTTTTCCTGTCAAGTCCCTTGACAGGGCTAGGTCCCTAGCGCAGTCCCCACAGGAACTAGCCGCGCAGACTGACAGTGGGTTCGCAATGGTAAGCCCCATGAATTTAATGGCAATCATCCCCTTGAGTCCCTGACATCCCCCTTGGGGTATAGTGGCTGCACACTTTAAACGATAAACTTCCTACCCAAGAGGTACTATTGTTAGTTAGCAACATACCTCTACCTAAGAGTAGTACTCACACATGTTCCTAATGAGCTTTGGGTCATGTCCCGACGAATGTAATAATAGTCTCTCTCCCTTCACCATGTTACATACAAATATTCCTTTCGGCACCTAGAAGATCACATATGCCGGGGTGCGGTATTGTCTTTTGGGATAAATACGACGCACAATATGTAAGCGTTGGGGCAAATAATGATGATGCTGTTATTGTTATTTTTGCTTGATCCCTAGGTCTGACGGTGATGCAGTACTCACAGCCTGCTATAGTCATAGACCCACCAGGTTGTATCATTAATACCCTGTAGCTCACCTCTGGGCACCTAACGAGTATATGAGCACTATCTGGTCCTGAAGAATTGCCTCTTTGGGCATGAAACATGTTGACCATGTCTGAGGGTTGAAATGAGGCCATACTAATAGTTACTTTGGTCCTCGATACCCCTCTTTGCACTTTTTAATAAAGTGGCTAGCCACATGATTAAAGGTTACTTTGTGGACTATCCAACTTTTTTTAAATCACCTTTCGCTCACTACCTCACCTTTTCTAGCCGCACACATATCAGCATATCACGGCAAGGAACAAAAGATCTCCGTAAAAGAGTGACACTTGTTGTTACCCGTCAGGCATTGCAGCGCCGGCTTGACGTAGGAGCAGGAAGCCGATGATTTAAACAACATCTCAAGCAGGCTGAATGAGACATGTCATCCAGCTCATTAGTTGTGTGAGGCTTCCTAGTTCCGACAAGGAACTTGCTGATTTCTTAGCAAATAATACCCCCTTGCCTTCACCTAGTAACTTGGGAGAGAGACCCTATTACATGTCCACACCTAGGGGAACTTTGTACAACCTTTGTTTCTTGTTCTCTGGACAGGTACACTGGACCCCTTTAAACATAGTCCATCTTCGTCCCCTCTTTTGTTCATATATATTGCGTGGGTCACCCCCACCGGACACGTAGGATACCAAGAGTGACACTTTTTCACTTCTATGGCCCATAATACACTGGGTGGTTGTCCCCAGTACCCCGCACTTGCGGTCCGATTTCGAAATTCCCTGTTAATACACTACACCTAGCCACACCCCGTCCATTATGGAAGATGTACCAGGTCTCAGCTTTGATGATGACGCCATTGACGAAGCCCTGAGGGCGGCACCGAGTTTACTCACCTTATCCACTACCGCTACCTCTGGTGCTACTAGTGACGATTGGGCCATACTTACTGATTTGAAGAAAGAACTAATAAGGATTACGATGCATGGGATAATGATGACCGAATACCTGAGAAATAAAATTGCCCCTCAAGGCCTCATTGTGAACATTATACCCAGACTCTTCCTAGAAGATAAACAATTTAAGGTCGACTGCGTCCAGGTATCCTGGAAATGTACTAAAGATTTACTCTTCTTAATCGTACAAACATCTAAACGGCTGTCAGAGGCCTTATTAGAGAAAATCTCAGCCATAGAAGCCACAATGAGAAGTGCGGTCAATAAGAACACCAAGGCTAACTTCACCACCAAATTAGCGGAGATCAACCAAGAAATGGCAGATCACCACGAATACCTTCTGAACCAAAAAACAGCCAAACTACAGAAAGATATTGCTAAATTTGAGAAGGAGAAGGTGTATCCATACTTGAAGGATGGCTTCAAGAACAAAAAGACAAATTACTCCTCGGATGAAAACACAGATAACAACAGCCGACGAGGCTCCACTAGCAGTGACTCAAGTGGAGGATATAATCCTAGGAACAACCGGGCCCCACAACATCCCAACTGGCAACCAGGATACCATCAAGGACCAGTTTTTCATGGCCCCCCCCACATGGCACCTCCATGGCAATACCCCTTCTACCAACAGGGTCCACCGCAATTTTTCCCCTCAAATCCGCCACCTTTTCAAGGCAGAGGTTGGGGCAGAGGAAGAGGGCGAAAGCGAGGCGGACAGAAAGGGGTCCAGTGGCAAGACCAACCGACACCACAGCCTTCGGTAGAAACCAGGAGCACAACCAGGGGGAGAAGAGTCCGACGGTGAATCTCTCGAAAAGAGCTCTGACCCCCGTGGAAAATCATGTTCTAGAAAAGGGACTGGGCTTTGTCCCCACTCCCACTCCTGATAAAATTCAGGAAATGATTGAGATTAAACAACTCTTCAGGAAGATACGCTTGAGAGCCTTCTTCCAAGACAAACCTGAACCAGACAATCTAGATACGGGTCTACGGAAACCCTCCACCTTCACACCTACAGATGGGATGGTCCCCCCGGAGATTCTGTTTTTTGAGAGGGCCGTCCTTAATAACCTTACTAACAAACCACAATGTAACCAATTCAATAATCTGACTAGAGCGGAGAGACAGGCTTGCCAAGCTCTAGGGAATGACAACACGATCGTCATCAAGCAAGCGGACAAAGGGGGTGCGACAGTCATCCAAGACTATGATGCATATGACCTGGAATGTAGACGCCAACTTTCCAACACTTCACACTACAGACCCCTCACCATAGACCCTACCAAACGCTTGACAACCACGATCATGAGTCTTGTGATAGAGGGAGAAACCAATGAATGGTTGTCTAAAAAGGAAGCAGAATTCCTCATCACCAACGAACCAGTCACGCCCTATTTTTACACACTGCCCAAAATTCACAAGGGGGTCACCCCAGTACCGGGAAGGCCCATTGTCTCGGGAATAGGGTCCCTCCTAGAACCCCTGTCTCAATTTTGCGATGTCTTCCTGCAGCCATTAGTGAAGAAAATTCCTTCCTTCCTCCAGGATACCAGAGATGTCCTACGTCTGATTGAAGATATGGATGGGAGGGAGAATGTCGATTTGATATTGACATTGGACGTAGAAGCCCTCTACACGAACATCCCTCAACAAGCCACACTAGAAGCAGTGGAGACTGCTCTGAGATCTGAGGAATGGATATCACCCACCCCCATCTCTTTCATCATGGCTCTTGCAAGTATAGCCCTGACAGAAAATTTCTTCAGGTATGAATCGCAACTGTACCACCAGATCCGTGGCACGTCCATGGGTTCTACCTTCGCGCCGAGCCTGGCCTGCATATACATGGCTACCTTCGAGGAACACTTCATCTATCCTGCCCCAACCAATCCATTCCTCGAACATCTATCCCTCTGGCGTCGCTATATCGACGACATTTTGATCCTATGGAAGGGGGATCGGACGAGCTGTGAGTCATTTTGCTCTTGGATTAATCTCCAGAATCCGTACCTCAAATTCACGGGTACCATTTCTGCACTATCTCTCCCCTTCCTCGACCTTATCATCAGGTTGGATCCCTCAGAGATCACCACCACTCTTTACAGGAAAGAGACCGACAGGAACAGTCTCCTCCCTTACCAGAGCCATCACACCAGAGCCTTGAGGGATAACCTACCCTTCGGACAATTCCTCCGAATTCGCAGAAATTGCACATCAGTGACTGACTTTGAACGTGAAGCTTGTACCTTACAACACAAACTCCAGGATAGGGGCTACCCTACCAGACTCCTGAAACAATCAGTCAAAAGAGCACGTAACAATAATAGAGAAGCCCTTTTGGAGACGAATACCAAGCCAACAGATGATGTCATCACGTGCGTAACTACGTACACCAAGAATTCCACCTTCATCAAGAAGATAATCAATTCCCACTGGGGCACTCTGAATTCTGCTGGGCTGGATATTCCACGTCCACGCTTCGCCTTCAAAAGAACTGCCAACCTGAAGGACACCTTGACCCACACTCGACCCAAGAAGTCAAGTACCCACCACGAGAATACACTTTGGGACCTGCCACCAGTGGTCGGTCATTTTAGATGTGGTAACTGCATCGTCTGTCCCCAATCCATACAAAGCAAAGAGATCAAGCTTTCAACATCTTTCACTTGGCACATGAACAAACATACAAACTGCAATAGCAGCAGATGTATATACATGCTCATATGCCCCTGCGGGCTCAAGTATATAGGCATGACAATGTGCACTGTGAAAACACGCATAATCGAACATAACAGCAACATTCGCTGTATTAAGACACACACAAGGCTTTACGAACATTGCAAAGAAGCGGGCCACAGAACAGAAAACATCAAATGGA
Source organism: Lissotriton helveticus (assembly GCF_964261635.1). NCBI lineage: Eukaryota > Metazoa > Chordata > Amphibia > Caudata > Salamandridae > Lissotriton > Lissotriton helveticus. The sequence goes on from NC_136067.1 coordinate 1,370,835,078, forward strand.
TAGTTTTAGAATGTCACCCTTCCATCCATCAACAGGCACTGCATAGATTGGAACAGAGGTGGGTGCACCGTTTACAATTAGACACCTGTGGGTTGAATGACTCGATCCCTTGGAATCAACTAGCAAGATGATTCTGCTAATTGACCACCATGAATCTGCCTGCTCCCGACTGACTATGAGACTGGACATCTCTCCTTTATATAATTAGATTGACAGGGTCACACCAGTCCCATGGGTACATTGGCACTCTCACTCCTCAGACTACCCCCGTGTAACTCTATCCCACACGGTCTTGCCACCCCCTCATGGCCACCAATCCCTAAGGGCGCACTTGGATGCCCAGCCACCTGTGGGTCCTGCCAGTGTTGGGTATCCCCATACAATTTTTGGACGAACACTTGATATTCTTACCCTGCATTTCTAGTCCTTCGGACGTCCCCCGACAGGGCCAACGCCCAGCCTTACACCTCCTGAAGGCCCCACCAAGCCTGGGATGCCATCTGCCAAGACTGTAGCCCCCTTTAGCCTCGGGACCTTCCCGGGCGTGGCCTCTGCTATGCCTCGAACCTCCGCCGGGGGTCAATACATATATATACATATATATTTCTTCTCCATCGACAATAACTTTTCCCTCGAGGGACGAACCGCCAATGGTACTTAATGCACATTACTACGCTGGGGTCTGCGAGTCATGACACTTCGCTCCAATCCCTGAGCACTGCCACCCCCGCTACTGTAGTACTAACATCTAAAGAATTTAATAATGAACTACAATTCCCATCCACGTACACGAATGGCCCCTGATTGGCCGCCTAGGCAATCGCGTCATGGCGGTCACGCCCCCACTGGGACTCGCACGCCCTGTTCTTAATGGCGGCTGAGCTCCAGGACTCCACCGGCTGTTCCACGTGCATTGACACGCCGTATGTGTGTGGGGGTAGGTTTGACCGGCGCTGTCTCCTCGCCGCTAAGGTAAGCCCTCTGTGCCGAGCTACTACTCGCCGCCGGGCCTACGTGACAGACTCACTGCAGGGGCCCACGTGGGGCGCCGCGTACCGCTGGGCTGCTAATGATGGGGACTCCCCTTGCTTGGGGCCGACATACGATCCCCCGCTTCTATAGCCCGGAACACCGCTGGCCCCACCCTCGACCACCTGGGTTCCGCCGGTGCCCATAGCAGGGCCCGGTCACTCCAACGGGTGTTATCTCCAACCTTGCGGGGCAGCCTGGCGGGGCGAGGCCACACGTGGTCCACTGACTTACCTCGACAACGTCCTGGCTTTAACCCCTTGTTTTGTTTTGTTTTGTTTTGTTTTCCTGTCAATTCCCTTGACAGGGCTAGGTCCCTAGCGCAGTCCCCACAGGAACTAGCCGCGCAGACTGACAGTGGTTTCGCAATGGTAAGCCCCATGAATTTAATGGCAATCATCCCCTTGAGTCCCTGACATCCCCCTTGGGGTATAGTGGCTGCACACTTTAAACGATAAACTTACTACCCAAGAGGTACTATTGTTAGTTAGCAACATACCTCTACCTAAGAGTAGTACTCACACATGTTCCTAATGAGCTTTGGGTCATGTCCCGACGAATGTAATAATAGTCTCTCTCCCTTCACCATGTTACATACAAATATTGCTTTCGGCACCTAGAAGTTCACATATGCCGGGGTGCGGTATTGTCTTTTGGGATAAATACGACGCACAATATGTAAGCGTTGGGGCAAATAATGATGATGCTGTTATTGTTATTTTTGCTTGATCCCTAGGTCTGACGGTGATGCAGTACTCACAGCCTGCTATAGTCATAGACCCACCAAATTGTATCATTAATACCCTGTAGCTCACCTCTGGGCACCTAACGAGTATATGAGCACTATCTGGTCCTGAAGAATTGCCTCTTTGGGCATGAAACATGTTGACCATGTCTGAGGGTTGAAATGAGGCCATACTAATAGTTACTTTGGTCCTCGATACCCCTCTTTGCACTTTTTAATAAAGTGGCTAGCCACATGATTAAAGGTTACTTTGTGGACTATCCAACTTTTTTTAAATCACCTTTCGCTCACTACCTCACCTTTTCTAGCCCCACACATATCAGCATATCACGGCAAGGAACAAAAGATCTCCGTAAAAGAGTGACACTTGTTACCCGTCAGGCATTGCAGCGCCGGCTTGACGTAGGAGCAGGAAGCCGATGATTTAAACAACATCTCAAGCAGGCTGAATGAGACATGTCATCCAGCTCATTAGTTGTGTGAGGCTTCCTAGTTCCGACAAGGAACTTGCTGATTTCTTAGCAAATAATACCCCCTTGCCTTCACCTAGTAACTTGGGAGAGAGACCCTATTACAGGTCCACACCTAGGGGAACTTTGTACAACCTTTGTTTCTTGTTCTCTGGACAGGTACACTGGACCCCTTTAAACATAGTCCATCTTCGTCCCCTCTTTTGTTCATATATAAAACGGTTGAATGGCATGCGATGCTTTGCTGCCTACACACATCCTCTCCCTTTTCTCCTGCACAAAGCTTGGGAATCCGTTTTGCTCAGCAGTGGCTCAGTTTGGTAGAAGTACTCCTGCAAGACAGAAGGAAGCATGTGAGGCAAGAGTAAAGAAAAGGAAGAGACAGGTGAAGGCAGGTGGTAGGATGCCAGTTTAAAAAAAAATAATACACTGCAGTGAGGGAGGCTTATAAAGATATGAGGTATATTTTGAAATATATTGGTCATGGAGAGTAAGTCTGAGGGAGGTAACAGGGTGGCAGGATCGGATCGCATATATTTTTTTAAATGCCATTCAAGGGAATGTGTGAGTGCAACTCGGAAAGAGGCTTGAAAGGGAGACGGGATGCAAATTACAGGGTTTAAAAAAGTAATAATTTAGTGTGGTAGATGCGAGTGTAGATGAAGTGAGGGTCACCACTGGGAAGTATACTAAAAGTCCACATCATTTGAGAAAGCCCATGTTTTGTTTCAGTCTCCTGTGACTCGTATCACTATGTATGTCTGCTCTATGAGGTTAGCTTGAAGCTGCAAAGAGCAAGCTTTCAGAGTGTTGTACACGAAAAAAGACTTTTACTGGGATAGGGATCAGTAGAGGGGTATTTTACGCCTCTGATCCAACTGACCTGATAGACACTGCAAGCTTCTTTTCATTATTTGATGTCATTCAGGTTCCCCTGGAGAAAGAAAAATGTTGATACTCACCCAAGTTCAGTTCAGGTCTGTGTTTTGTGTAGATGTACCGCCAAAGCACCTCTGCTTCACCATTGGTATTGAGATGTGAGGTCCATCGTCACCTGTAGCCTTTAGTCATAAACGAGGCAGCAACAAAGGACTTCTCATAATATACCTGGCTAATTCTGACGTTTTCTTTTTTTGCTATTTCATGTGATTCAAGACCTTTAACTGTCTGTTAAATGTAGTTTTATTAGCTTAGGACGGTCATGATCTTTCTTTCTTGCAGCCTCCCATTCCAGACCCGAATAATATGCGGGATTTCGTCAGTTACCCCACGGCTGGCAATGAAAGGCTGCACTGCACTATGAAGAGGACGGAAGATGACCCAGAGGTTGGAGGTCCCTGTTACACGCTGTACCTCGAGTACCTTGGTGGGCTGGTCCCAATCTTAAAAGGGCGCAGAATCAGTAAACTGCGCCCTGAATTTGTCATCATGGATCCCAAAACTGATGGGAAAGCAGGTACCTAAGAAATGAAAAATAATCCCTTAGTTGCTTGTTGTTTAGCATTTTCTTTTCTTGATGCACATCGTGTTCTTTGTTTTAAGTTTGGAGTGAGTGCATTCAATTTTCTGTTGTATCATTTTGGGCCATGTTTTAACATTGAACCTGGGCATTCATCTGTAATTGCCATGTGGCAGTTTAACCCCTACTACACATGCCATAGTTAGAACTCCCACCTAGCACTGTGTAGGCCATATCTAGATCTTGAAGGATTTATGCGAATCCACCAATATATTGGGATTAATTACTGGCAGAAAACAGTGAACCAGAAAAATAGTTCCTTACCACAACTAATTGTCATTGTTCGCTGTTTGTTGCAGATCACTCAGTTAGTTACCTTCATTGCCATCATGATCACCACAACTCAGAAAGATAAATAGATTTGGGAAATAGGAAGAGTAGAGAAATTACACCTTTAAAAGTTTAGAAGAGAAAGAATTAAAAAAAAGTCCAGAAAAATTAACCCAAAAAAGAGGTATGAGAAAACAAACTGCAACTGTCTGCCATCTTGAATATTTGTCATGCATATTGTCCTTTTTTTTGGATCCAAATTATGTCAAGAGCCAACTGCACTGTTCTGTGACTACACAAGGTACATTTTCTTGACTCCCAAAGCTCAAGGTAATAGGCAAGTTTTAATGATGCTTGTAGCAGAAACAGAGATACTTCAATATTTCAACAGATCAGGGCTTAACAATTTCCTCAAGATAGTCTGGACGGTCTAAGCAAAAACTATCCATTAAACTGTGATGCCTTTCTGTTCATATGCATAGATATGCAAGAAAGACTTTCAACTGAAAATGGCAAAGGGTATGTGTTAGACCTGTCTGGATTTTTTGCGTAGTCCCTCCCAATTATTATTTATTTTGTCCCCTTTTTGCCCCTCATACCCTTAATAATTTTTGTGTCTACTAGTTTTTTAGGTGTTGGTCAAGGGGATAGGTGTTCTTTTCCCCCTCATAATTTTTCACCTCAGGCCCAGAGGCTTGTTCTGACAGGAAAAGTTGGAACCACACAAAATGGTGGCTACCAACTGCCCTAACTGTCAAACTCAGAACTTGCCCATAGCCTAGCATAGGGCGTTCCAGAACCTTCTGGTCCATTCTGGACCACTGAGGGGCAGCCTATATAAGGCGGAATGCGGGGCAGCCATTTTGTCTACCTGTGAGAGTCAGCTGGAGGACAGGCTATCTTGAGAGGTGGGGGGAGACTAGTGAAAGGGTTGGTCTCCTGGATTGGGAAGCAGCCTAATAAATCCACTTCTCTACCCTTCCTTTGGGATCCTTGTCTTGTCCCCGCTGTGGATGATTAAGGGAGACCCTGGGCGCCTGACCAACCCCTAGCTTAGGAATAGTGGGGTGTCAAAGGAGAAGGAGACTGCAGTGCTGCGGTGCGCAGTCCTCTGCCCAGTAGAGAGGCTTCTTCTTGGAGCAGTGTTTAATAGAGGAAGGGTTAATCCTTGTGGCCCCCCCTCGTGCAGTGGACATCTGCATTCTGCCTCTGTCTGCCGTGACTTTCTTTAGTGGCAGAACCTTTCCCCCCCCCCAGAGTTCATCACTTACTGGCTGGGGCAAAATCTAGTGGTGGAGAGGAACCATCCTTAAGAGAGGCGGAAGCAGGGTAAGGCTGAGTAAAGTGACCCCCAAGCCAGCGCTGGTGGAATAGCGCCGGATTAGCACTGAGGTCGCTGGAAATGTGAGGAGAGGTAGCGAGACCGTCGCTGGACGCAGGCGCAGTCCTGTGGTGATTACCCCGGCCCCAGTGTGTGAGGAGAGCGAGGGGAGGCGCTGACGCGAGTGCGCGATCTCAGGGCTGGAGACACTGCTCCTTCGTGCATGCCCTGTGAGACCGCCGGTTTCTGGGAGGCGGCGCCGGCTGGAATCGAGGAGAGGAAGTAGCCATCAACTTCGCCGGTCAGCCTCAGCGGGGCCGATCGACAACTGAGTGGCCTGTAGCTAGGACCCCGGCAGCGGGTCCGGTTTGTACTAGAAGGGGGAGTTGTGTTCCCCGTTTTTCCCGCCCCAGCATCAAGTGAGCAGCTGGCTGGGCGGGAGGAAGCAGTCTGAGGCAATCGAGACCTCGAGGGAGCCTCCGGATAATCGAGGCACCGGCTGGACTAGGAGAGGCCGTCTCACAGTACAGTAAGGAGAGGGGTCCTTGAGGGCTCTGATAAGAAAGGGGGAAGAGCGGAACTGGCCAAGCAGTAGCTGTTAATGCTAATTTTTCTCCAGCTATGAGCTTTGGGCTGAAGGTGCCTACTTCTCAAATAAAAGACTCAGTTCCTCCTTGACTGAGTGGGTGTTAATATGAAAACTGAGTTTCTAAATCATCTCTAGAACTGCCTATCTATTGTTGGGGAGGATAAGTGTGGAAGTTGGGAAGTTTTGGGCACTATATAGTAACTATGCCTAATTAAATGCTGGAAACTCTAGTAATGTAAAGTTGATGATTTAAAGCTAGCACTTTGGCAGGGACTGTATTAATTTCCTGACTAATAAGTATTGTGCTTTCATCTCTAAAAGGAAGTCTGCATAAGATGTCAATTTAAAAACTGTGAAAGACTAGGAACATTTACAGGTTGAATGTATTGAGTTGTAATTCTCTTTCCACAGACAGACAAGTGGTATCATTTCTCCTGATCTATGTGTAAATTTTTCCTGTGCGAATACTGAGAGCTAAACCAAAGAGAATCTTATTTTTATAAAACAGCTCATATTTTCCTAACAAATTGGTGTAGTGTCCTTTTTAAGTGCTATTGCGTGGATTTACTGTTGGGTGGTCTGCAACCTTCACACTGTGCCTCTAGAATTGTATGTCTTACCCCTAGGCCAGGCTACCCTAGGTGACCTGACATCCCAGGTTCTAACATTTGGTGGCAGCGGTGGGATTCTGACTTGGTTGCAGCTACTCATTAGTAATTCAACGCAATACACTGACCTACACCAGGAGTTTTCTCCTTGCGGCCCTCCTAATTTGAATTTTGTTTTTCCAAATTTATTTCTGGTGGTGGGTGGAGGTTAACCTCAGGTCACTTCTTGGTTTTCTCCTGTGTGTTAATTTTATTCCACAGTGAAAGATGGAATTGAATTTTAAAGAGCTAGAAGCCAATACTGTGACCCAACTCAGAGAATGGTGTCAGCAACAAGGGGTATTCTTTAACAAAGGTGCCAAGAAAGGCGAGTTGCTGACAAGCATAAGGGCATGGGTGGAAGCTCATTTAAGGGAAGAACCAGATACTGAAGAGAGTGACGGGGACACTGTCCTTGAGACTGCAATGTTGAACCAAGCTAGAAGGGGGAATCTGCTGACAGGTCCCAGGACACCTTCGAGGGCGGGCAGCAGCGTCTCAGAGAGGGGTTTAACTGACGCTGAGCTAGAAGATAGGAGGGAGGAGAGGAGAATGAAGTTGGAATTAGCTAGGATGGAGATGGAAAGGGAGGAAAGGAGGTTAGCCCATGAGCGAACCATCAAAGAGATGGACCTACAAGCCTTAATACAAAGGCCTCCCAATCCAGATAATGGTGGCAGCGAAAATAAAGTGAACACCAGGGAACCCAGACCCTATTTACCCAAAGATGTCATCGCTAGTTACACCCCAGGCGATGACATTGCCAAATGGCTGGCCGCCTACGAAGTTTCTCTAAGGGCTCACGGGATCTTAGAAACTCACTGGGGAGGTGGGCTGTATAAATACATGCCACCTGCTGGCAGAGACACCTTGTTGGCTCTGGAGCAGGATGAGCAAACCCACTACCCTACAATGAAGGTGGCACTGGTGAAGAAGTTTGGACTTACCCCTGAAAGGTACAGACAGAAATTCAGGGGAAGTCACAAACTGAGTACCCAGAATTGGGTAGACTTTTTAGACTACGCCAAGAAAGCTTTGGAGGGTTGGGTCAAGGGCAGCGAGGTGAAAGATTATGAGGGGCTGTACAATCTATTTTTGAAAGAACACCTCCTTCTAGAAATGTTTTCCCGAGTTGCGCCAACACCTGGTGGACAGCAAGCTGACTGATCCCCGGAAGCTTGCAGAGGAGGCGGACACTTGGGCAAGTACCCGGGTGTCCTCAAAGGGGACTGGAGGGGATTCTCAAAAAGCCGGACAGGGCGCCCCCCAGAAGAAGGAGGGGGGAGATAAAAAGAAGGAGTTCTCCAAAGGTCCCCAAAATACTTTCCAAGGTAAGGGAGCAGGTTTCACCCCTAGGGCAAACCCGCCCAGAAACCCTAATCCTGGCCAAAGCCAGCAGCCAAGGGTTCTCCACTGTTTTGAATGCGGTGGTGTTGGACATTATAAGGGAGATGTCAGATGCCCAAAGAGACCACCCCCTCCCACCGGAGGAAAGTCACCGGGAGTAGCTAGTGTAGCGCTCGGGGAGGAGTTGCCCTTAGATAAGGGGGGTGAGTGGGCGGGTGTCACCTTAGTGTCCCTGGGAGAGCGGGAGATGGTTCCAAAGATCCAGGTGCCCCCAAATACTACAAAGTATGGGCAATGGGTTATCATCAATGGCCAAAGAGGGGAGGCTCTGAGAGATACAGGAGCAGTATGACTATGGTGAGAAGTCAACTGGTGTCTCCAGAGCAGGTTGTTCCTAATGTACTCCACCCCGCCGCGATGGCTGACGGCAGAATGGGCCACTATCCAGTGGCTGAGGTTCCCTTTGAGTGGGAGGGGGTTGCAGGTTCACTTCGAGTTGCCGTAAGCCCTGCCGTGCCAGTTGATTGTCTGTTGGGGAATGACATGGAGCACAACACTTGGAGAGAGGTGGAATACCGGACGCATTCTGCGATGCTGGGTACACCTGACTGGGCCTGTGTAAGCACACGGTCTGCGACTGCCCGGAGAGGGAGTTCGCCTGGGTTGGAGCCTGGAACAATGGCCCAACCCGCTGCCAAAAAGGGACAGACCCGGAGACAGGAAGAGCCTGCTTCGGCTTCCACGCCCCATGTGTCAGATCGGCCACCTGCGGTGGTAGGCCAGGAGTCCATGGAGGGGGAAGTAGACTCTCTGGAGGATTTACCCATCCCTGCTGAGTGGCATGTGGAGGGAGGACCTACCAGAGAGGAATTCTGTAAGGGGCAGAGGGAGTGCCCTACCCTTGAGGGACTGAGGCGTCAGGCTGAAGCCCAGGCAGCAGGTGATGCTACGGGACACCACCATATTTACTGGGAGGATGGACTCCTCTACAGTGAACCCAAGGTACCCCTACCTGGCTCATCAAGGGCCTTGGTGGTCCCGCAGCAATACCGAGCCTTTCTGCTGGAATTGGCTCATGCGATACCACTGGCAGGACACTTAGGCCAGGACAAGACCTTTGCACGGCTTGTCCTTCACTTTTACTGGCCTCAGATGAAAGTGGCGTCCAACACATACTGTCGGACATGTGTATCCTGCCAGGCCAGTGGGAAAACAGGGGTGAAGCTAAAGGCTCCCCTGGAACCACTCCCAGTCGTTAGCACCCCCTTTGAAAGGGTGGGCATCAACATTGTAGGGCCATTGGATCCACCAACAACAGCTGGTCACAGGTTTATCCTGGTTCTGGTGGATCATGCCACACGGTACCCAGAGGCCATCCCTCTGAGGACTGTTACTGCACCTGTGGTGGCTAGGGCCCTGATGGGAATCTTTACCCGTGTAGGATTCCCCAAGGAGGTTGTGTCCGACAGGGGGACCAACTTCCTGTCAGCTTACATGCGGACAATGTGGAAGGAGTGTGGAGTGACCTACCGGTTCACCACTCCTTATCACCCCCAGTCAAATGGACTGGTTGAGAGGTTTAATAAGACCCTGAAGGGCATGATAAAAGAAGTCTGCCGGAGAGCTTACGGAGGAAATGGGACGTCCTCCTGCCTTGCTTGCTGTTCTCTTACAGAGAGGTGCCGCAGAAGGGAGTGGGCTTCAGCCCCTTTGAATTGTTGTATGGGCACCCTGTGCGTGGGCCTCTCAGCCTGGTGAAGGATGGATGGGAAAAGTCTCCCAGAAAACCTCCTCAGGATGTGGTGAGCTACATGCTGGCCTTCAGAAGCCAGATGACCAAGTTGTGGAAGCAGGCTTCTGACAACTTGGAGGCCAGTCAGGCAGTAATGAAGGAATGGTACGACCAAAATGCTCACCCGGTGGAGTTGGAGCCTGGCCAGAAAGTATGGGTGATGGAACCTGGAGAGCTAAGTGCCCTTCAAGATCGTTGGACAGGCCCATTTGAGGTGTTGGAGAAGAAGGGTAAGGCCACTTACTTGGTGGATCTTAAGACCCCGCGACAGCACCTACGGGTGCTGCATGCCAATCGTCTCAAACCCCACCATGAGAGGCCAGAGGTCATCCTGATGTTGGTGACTGATGGTGCTGAGGAAGCAGAAAGCGAGCCTCTCCCGGATCTCTTTTCATCTCAAGAGAAGGATGGGTCGGTGGAGGGAGTGATTCTCTCCCCATCCCTAACTCCTGAGCAACGAGAGGATTGCCGCCAGGTATTGGAGCAGTACTCTTCGCTGTTCTCCCTTGTCCCGGGAAGAACCCACCTGTGTACCCATGATGTGGACACAGGAGACAGCCCCCCAGTGAAGTCAAAGACCTACAGGCTGTCGGACAAGGTGAAGGCTAGCATCCATGGCGAGGTTGCCAAGATGCTGGAGCTAGGAGTGATAGAACCTTCCAACAGCCCTTGGTCCAGTCCGGTGGTGCTAGTGCCAAAAGCCGCCCCACCAGGCACCACACCAGAACCGAGGTTCTGTGTGGATTACCGAGGACTGAACTCAGTTACAAAGACTGATGCTCATCCAATCCCTAGGGCGGATGAGTTAATTGACCGGCTAGGAGCTGCCCAATACCTAAGTACCTTTGACCTCACTTCAGGGTACTGGCAGATCTCCTTGACAGATGGAGCAAAGGAAAGGTCAGCCTTCTCCACGCCTGAGGGACACTTCCAGTTTTGTGTGATGCCCTTTGGGCTCAAGAACGCCCCTGCCACATTTCAGCGGCTGGTGAATCAGGTCCTCTCTGGAATGGAGAGTTTCTCTGCTGCCTACCTGGATGACATTGCTGTCTTCAGTAGCAGTTGGGAGGACCATTTGCAACATTTGCAAGCAGTTCTCCAGGCCCTGAAAAAGGCTGGATTGACAATCAAGGCCAGCAAATGCCAGATTGGGCAGGGGTCGGTTGTGTACCTTGGACACTTGGTGGGTAGGGGGTCAGTGCAGCCCCTGCAGGCAAAGATTGAGGCAATCATGGCCTGGGAACCCCCCAAGACACAGACTGAGGTCCGAGCTTTCCTGGACCTCACAGGTTACTACCGTCGCTTTGTGAAGGGGTATGGCACTATTGTAGCGCCCCCCACAGAGCTCACCTCCAAGAAACAACCTCGACGGGTAGTTTGGACGAAGGCTTGTCAGCAAGCCTTTGAAAAGTTGAAGCAGGCAATGTGTATAGCACCGGTCCTGAGGGCCCCCGACTTCTCCAAGGAGTTCATTGTCCAAACAGATGCATCAGAACATGGCATTGGGGCAGTGTTATCGCAACTAAATGAAGAGGGCCTGGATCAGCCTGTAGTCTTCTTATCCAGGAGACTGCTTCCCCGGGAACAGAAGTGGAGTGCAATTGAGAGGGAATCCTTTGCGGTGGTGTGGGCTCTGAAGAAGCTGCGGCCATACCTCTTTGGCTCGCACTTCCTGGTTCAGACTGACCACCGACCCCTTCGTTGGCTGATGCAAATGAAGGGGGAAAATCCCAAGCTGTTGAGGTGGTCCATCTCCCTACAGGGAATGGACTTCCGGGTGGAACATCGGCCTGGAGTGGACCACGCCAATGCAGACGGTCTCTCCAGGTATTTCCGCCTTAGTGATGAGGACTCCCAAGGGGTTGGGTAGTTCTCCCCACTTTCAGCTGGGGGGGACGCGTGTTAGACCTGTCTGGATTTTTTGCGTAGTCCCTCCCAATTATTATTTATTTTGTCCCCTTTTTGCCCCTCATACCCTTAATAATTTTTGTGTCTACTAGTTTTTTAGGTGTTGGTCAAGGGGATAGGTGTTCTTTTCCCCCTCATAATTTTTCACCTCAGGCCCAGAGGCTTGTTCTGACAGGAAAAGTTGGAACCACACAAAATGGTGGCTACCAACTGCCCTAACTGTCAAACTCAGAACTTGCCCATAGCCTAGCATAGGGCGTTCCAGAACCTTCTGGTCCATTCTGGACCACTGAGGGGCAGCCTATATAAGGCGGAATGCGGGGCAGCCATTTTGTCTACCTGTGAGAGTCAGCTGGAGGACAGGCTATCTTGAGAGGTGGGGGGAGACTAGTGAAAGGGTTGGTCTCCTGGATTGGGAAGCAGCCTAATAAATCCACTTCTCTACCCTTCCTTTGGGATCCTTGTCTTGTCCCCGCTGTGGATGATTAAGGGAGACCCTGGGCGCCTGACCAACCCCTAGCTTAGGAATAGTGGGGTGTCAAAGGAGAAGGAGACTGCAGTGCTGCGGTGCGCAGTCCTCTGCCCAGTAGAGAGGCTTCTTCTTGGAGCAGTGTTTAATAGAGGAAGGGTTAATCCTTGTGGCCCCCCCTCGTGCAGTGGACATCTGCATTCTGCCTCTGTCTGCCGTGACTTTCTTTAGTGGCAGAACCTTTCCCCCCCCCCAGAGTTCATCACTTACTGGCTGGGGCAAAATCTAGTGGTGGAGAGGAGCCATCCTTAAGAGAGGCGGAAGCAGGGTAAGGCTGAGTAAAGTGACCCCCAAGCCAGCGCTGGTGGAATAGCGCCGGATTAGCACTGAGGTCGCTGGAAATGTGAGGAGAGGTAGCGAGACCGTCGCTGGACGCAGGCGCAGTCCTGTGGTGATTACCCCGGCCCCAGTGTGTGAGGAGAGCGAGGGGAGGCGCTGACGCGAGTGCGCGATCTCTGGGCTGGAGACACTGCTCCTTCGCGCATGCCCTGTGAGACCGCCGGTTTCTGGGAGGCGGCGCCGGCTGGAATCGAGGAGAGGAAGTAGCCATCAACTTCGCCGGTCAGCCTCAGCGGGGCCGATCGACAACTGAGTGGCCTGTAGCTAGGACCCCGGCAGCGGGTCCGGTTTGTACTAGAAGGGGGAGTTGTGTTCCCCGTTTTTCCCGCCACAGCATCAAGTGAGCAGCTGGCTGGGCGGGAGGAAGCAGTCTGAGGCAATCGAGACCTCGGGGGAGCCTCCGGATAATCGAGGCACCGGCTGGACTAGGAGAGGCCGTCTCACAGTACAGTAAGGAGAGGGGTCCTTGAGGGCTCTGATAAGAAAGGGGGAAGAGCGGAACTGGCCAAGCAGTAGCTGTTAATGCTCATTTTTCTCCAGCTGTGAGCTTTGGGCTGAAGGTGCCTACTTCTCAAATAAAAGACTCAGTTCCTCCTTGACTGAGTGGGTGTTAATATGAAAACTGAGTTTCTAAATCATCTCTAGAACTGCCTATCTATTGTTGGGGAGGATAAGTGTGGAAGTTGGAAAGTTTTGGGCACTATATAGTAACTATGCCTAATTAAATGCTGGAAACTCTAGTAATGTAAAGTTGATGATTTAAAGCTAGCACTTTGGCAGGGACTGTATTAATTTCCTGACTAATAAGTATTGTGCTTTCATCTCTAAAAGGAAGTCTGCATAAGATGTCAATTTAAAAACTGTGAAAGACTAGGAACATTTACAGGTTGAATGTATTGAGTTGTAATTCTCTTTCCACAGACAGACAAGTGGTATAATTTCTCCTGATCTATGTGTAAATTTTTCCTGTGCGAATACTGAGAGCTAAACCAAAGAGAATCTTATTTTTATAAAACAGCTCATATTTTCCTAACAAATTGGTGTAGTGTCCTTTTTAAGTGCTATTGCGTGGATTTACTGTTGGGTGGTCTGCAACCTTCACACTGTGCCTCTAGAATTGTATGTCTTACCCCTAGGCCAGGCTACCCTAGGTGACCTGACATCCCAGGTTCTAACAGTATGTTTTCTTTTTTTGACCCATCATTTGTGTTCTAACAAAAATACGACATTGGGGGAATTAGGTAGCTAAGTGACCTAGCATTTTAAATGCCCTGGGAAAAGCAGGATCTGTCCAAATTTAAGTCAAAATAAACTGATAAACTCAGGATCTATCAAAACAAATTTTTTAAGAAAGATATAGACTTTGTTAAAATAATGAATTACGATTTGTCTTCATCAGTAAATTTCACTTCTATTTTTAAGAATCATAAAAGTATATTCAGATAAAATGATATGCAATTAAAATTGGATTTTAAAAACATTGCTTTTCTACAGCATACAATGGATATTAAAAAGAAGCCCAGAATAAAACCGACAATATCATCCTGTAGCATCTGTATGCAACACAAAGCTGGCCTGAATTTAGTAAAATTATAACATTTTAACAGCGGGATAAAAAATCTGTTGTAATATACTTCGTAGAATTTGCACACAAAAAAAGTAAAATGCAGATGTTTCCAAACCAAACCGCTGTCTCAAGAACAAAGACTAACACTAGTACTGCTGTATTAGCCAAGAGGGAAACTTCATGTGGAGAATAGTACCAGTTCTAAATTCGAAATAAGGCAATCCCCACTTCTAGTGTCACCCAAAGTACAGCATGCTAGGTGGGAGAGAAAAAAAACGGCAAAAACAGTTTTCTTCCCTCTGCAGGTGATGGCCGGTATCCCTAAACCTCTGCCCCAGAAGTAGCATTTGAAACGGATTAAGATTTATACATTTCTAGCAGGGGAGCTATGGGTTTGCCACCGGGGTAAGAGGATACATTAATCAACACTCGCAGATATTGGCTAATTTTTAGTCATCTAAATATAAGATTTGTGCTTCAGGCATAAGTAGAATCAAAAACGACTTCAAGATATTCGAAATTGGACACCTTTACTAAGTTGTTATTGTTCATGGGAAAGGTTAACAGCCTTGTACTGTTGGGACCACATGACATTATGTGGGACTTAAAATTAGTTTTAAGGTCTAAGTCTGACATCAAGCAAATAAAAGCTGCGGCCAAACCTAAAAGAGTTCATGTTTAGAGAACAGCATCATCTGCATAAAGTATGGTAGGGATGGGTTTAGAGTTGAACCTTGGCATATCCATGCAATAATTGTCTAGGTAAACATTACATTTGGTGATATAGCAAATAAATAGAATAGGGACAAGTTGTCTTGTTGGACACCACATTCTAAATCTAAAAGATTGGAACGTTCTTCATAAGGTCCAAACCTGATCTTAGTAATATGTTTATGATGCAGGTCTGATAGAAAGTTCATCAAGGCAACATCTAGACACATCTCTTGTAATTGTTGCCATAATTCTGATCGATTGACAGGGTCAAATGTGCAATACAGGCACTTGAAGGCTAGGTACAAAGGGCAGCGTTTGGCAATGGTGTATTTACCAATAGTAAGACGGAGATTTAGACGTTGCTCCAGTGTATCTAGACCCTCTCAGAAGCCGTATTGGCAAGAGATAAGAATGTTCGGTTCATTGGCCAAAACCTTTATTCTGTTAAAAATTATTCTACAACTTATTTTTACAGTGGAATCGATGCAGGAGATGGGCCTTTAACAACAAGATTAGAGACAATTGCCTTTTTAAAAATGGCAACTATTATTGATTCTGACCAAGAACGGGGTTAATGTAAATTCATAAACTATTAAAAACATTGAGTAGAAAAGAGGGACACATATCTATGTTGTATTTGAATAAATCCAAAGGCACCCCGTCTGGCCCCACGGGCTTTGCTGGAGGGACTCTCTTGTAAAGCCTGTACTACCGCCTGGTATTCAAAGGTAAGTGTATTTCCAGTTTCAGGAGGTATAAAAGCACTGGGGCACTTGTCATCATTCGAATTGAGGCTATATATTCCAGAAAAATGAATATGCCAGTGGTCAGCAGTAATATGAGTGCTCATGTAGGAAAAGCACTATTACTGGTCCTTATTAAATAAACATTAGGCCAAAAAAACGTAGTGTTTTTTAATTTACAAGCTGTCAGCAACAGCACCAAGTTACTCCTTTTGATCTTATATTTCCTATTTATTAATGAGGCCATATATTGGACCTTGCAAATAGTCATCTCTATTTTGTCTCTCAGCTTCTTAGAGACAGCTCTGCACATACACCTGTTGGAAAGAGAACATGCAGCATCAAACCATCCAGGGAAAAGGGACGTATCGGCTAAACAGATTTAAGTAGTGATGTATAAATCAATCTATACAAGTCTGTAAAAGTTGCATAAATGATGTCATGGGGCTAGTACATCCATTAATCCAATATTAGAACATTAGAATGTTGGGAGCTCCATTGAAGACATTGTAGTGCTCCATGCTTCTACGGGCGGGTAAGGCCCGCAGAGCAACATTCCAATGTTTTACAAATGTTTTTCGCCTTCGGCTCGGGCCTTTAATGCAGGAGCGGGACTTTAATAGCCGGTATAGCCCTCTACGGCGGGTTTTAAGGCTATATTAAAAAGACTTAAGTTGCATTTAACCAGGGATTAAAGTAACCTGCTAGGGTTAGGTATATTCCATGCTTACCTCAGACAGTTATTTTGGCATGAAACAGTTATGGTCCTCAGGGTCTCTACACACATTGAGGGTTCAGAAATAAAATGGTAGCACATAAAGGATTATGGTTCCCCCAATTGTTAACAATTTAACAATTGTGTTACAAGCCACACAGTAGTACATAAATCCACTGGACAGAAAATTGTAGTTGATTAAAGGAGGCGCAACTCTGACAAAAAAAGAATGAACACTTTTGAATTGTAGTTGCACGAATTGGTGT
Organism: Lissotriton helveticus; assembly: GCF_964261635.1. Lineage (NCBI taxonomy): Eukaryota > Metazoa > Chordata > Amphibia > Caudata > Salamandridae > Lissotriton > Lissotriton helveticus. The sequence continues at coordinate 1,370,851,588 of NC_136067.1, forward strand.
TGATCAAATCTCGTGCTAAAACATAGTTTCCCTGTTTAACACCTTTGGAATCTTGTCAGGCCGAGGTAACATCATTTAACTTGTGGGAGGTAGGAATGTCCAAACCTTAAGTTAATAAAGTTTGCAGGTGAAACCACCACCAAGAATCATATGAAACCCTTGTTGAGAAAATTTAGAGTGATTAGACTGATTATCAATAATGTTAAATGGTGTACTGGAATTACAGTTACTTGAATATGAGAAGACATCATTGTAAAAATGAATGAGGCAAACACTTACATTAAAAGAGCTCTTTACTAAAAAAAATATATCACCTAACTGTGTGCAACTATAGGGGATATAATAACATTTAATGAAATCTTGAACCACGTAGTATGGCCCCCTTTTGCTCGAACTGAGCGTGAGTACACAGCGGGGATTGAATAGCAGGCATAGCTGTACAAAGAAAGAGTGGAACAGTGACCATGTCAAATTAGTAAATAAACAGAAAGTCAAACAGATGGTTGCAGTTTAGAATTAATGTCGCTATATTGCAGCTAATGATGCTGAGGATGTGCAAAGAGGGCAGAGGTATAGGTATCGGGGATATGTTTAAACACAAATCTTCAGCAACGAAGTTACCTTTCTTTATCAGGGGTTAACATAAAGTTATGTTAAATTGCCAGTCAAACTTGTACGTGTTCTGGAGTGCTGACAACCTATTGGAAGTCTGCAAGGTGGAATCAGTAGCAAAATATTGAATTGATGATTGCATGGAATAGTAGATTATATATAATGATTGGGTGGCATGTAAAAGAAGCCCAGAACTACTTATGCCTACAGCTGTCTTAAATTGTGGTAGCAAATTACTGAAATAGAGGGGATTGCTAAAATTATTAACCACGGCTGGTCTTTCGAGAGACTCAGTGTGCTGCTTCAAAACATTTGCCAAAATCAACACATAAGGGCAACACTACAGGCAGTAAGCTGAGGGTGCAAGCGGAGACAGAAGCCTTGGTGCCACTTTCTTCCCTCAAGTGTGTTTAAGCATGTCCGGCAAGAGGCTTGTTGGGATTACAGGATAAGTCCCCAATGTATTCCAATTGGGACTGGAATTGTTCCCTCTTGCTCGACGAACATCACAGAAGGATTAGAAGGAGCCTCAAACGCGATTGGCAAGGTCGATGAAGATAGTGTGACACAAGGTGGGATTCCAATTGAATTAATCTTGAAACCGATGTAAACTGGGATTTAGTAAGATCCTGTTTATCATTTAAAGGTTGCAAATGTTCCTTGATAATAGCTTCAAATATAAGATAAAGTTAGTCCGCTAAAATAAGTTCTGAAGATGTATAAATGGGGAGTTCTTCAGTGGTGTTAATGCTTATATCTCTAGTTATAAAGTTCTCTAGTTATAAAAGTGTGTATGCTCCTTTTTTTGCGCTTAACCAAAGTTTCAACTTGGGGTAAACAATTTGTCAATTTTGGGTTTAACAAGTCCTTGAGAATTCCCAAATTATTATGTTAAATTAGTTAACTTTCAAGTTTATTAAAAACAAATGTTGACCATTTGGCCTTAACTGCATCAGTCACACAAAATACATGAGGTTCAAATAATAAACTTGCAGAGACACATTAGCCTTAGGGATACAATTGCAAGAATATCTGTTAAGTAATGGGATAAAAACAGGAATAGAATTTCACAGTGTGGTTAGAACCAAGGCGGGGTAGGTTGCTTATACCTGGAAACAGTCAATGTTAAGGTATCCTAAATCATGGCCAGGTGACATTGAAGAATGATGCACACTTTTGCCAAAAATAACAGTGATTTGGTAAAACTAGTAATTTAAGGCAAGTTCAAAAAACTGTTGTTAGAATTGAAGATGGTGCCCACAGATGGGATTGGATGGGAAGAGCGTTGACTCAAAGGTTGTAGCCTTCTGTCAGGCCTCCCAGTTCCTCTTCTTAATTCATGATCTCATTGAGGAATTGCCCAGCAATACATTTAATTTGGAGGGTTTCCTTTTAGTTGTTTGTTAATCCATACAAATAGTGGGTGTTTACTTTTATCAAATATACAAAAATAAAATTCACTGACCCCTCTTGTATCTGCATTCTGTGCACTGTGTGCATGTTTTTTTAATTTGAAAACAAATGCCATTTTTATGCTATAACCAGACCAGAAAGGACTGTGTTTCATGAAGCCTCACGTAATCATGTTAATAATGTATTTGTTGACTGCTTTAGGTTTAGTGGAGTATATTATGGAACACAGGGTTGAACCCATAAAGTCAGTGGGACCTGGGTAGTTAGTTATTATAGACAGAGGGGTCCCAGACTACAATATTAAGTGATTGTTATAAAAATAGAGATAGAAAATTCAATTCAAAAACTAGAGATCAATTTCAGTGCAATGTTTTATTCACAGTGCACTATTATAGCCATAGTTAGACAATATATTAAACAAATATTCAATACCATTTTGTGCCCATAAAGAAGGGGAAGGGGAAGGGAGGGTGTGTGGGGTACAGCTCGGGGTAAAGAGAAATTGTGACTCAATTTACAAATGGTATGGCATTAGCATATACATTGAAAATCATGTATACTTTTTATTAAATGGTCTCCATCTGGCGGGACCTTCAAAAATGTGCAAACATCTGAAACATTGTTATATGCAGTCAAACTCCTAAATGGCTGTAAAAAATCACGCTGGTATTAGGGGTTGACGGAGAAGATGTCGGTCTACGTTTCGACCCAGTGACGTGTAGGATTGATGATCCTTACAGGGCGGGTCTTCGTCAGGACAATGGGGAAGGGCAACCCCCCTGCACCCTTATACGTAAGGGGGGGAAAAAGGGGTGTGGCGGCGGTAGTTTGTCGGCGATCAGGTTCAGTAGAAACAGAAGGATAGCTCGGCAGAATTAATCGGTTGGTTGAGATCCAGGGAAAAAGTATTCCGTCTGTGTGTCAGCAGAAACGGCTGGAAACCCGGCAGCGCGATTCTAACTTGGGAAGCTTGAACACGAAACCATCCGTCTAGTGGCTCGTCGTATGTGTCAGGAAGTGATTACGGGGAATTCAGACGAGCCACTAGACGGATTGTTTCGTGTTCAAGCTTCCCAAGTTAGAACCGTGCCTGGTTTCCAGCCGTTTCTGCTGACACATACGACGAACCCTCCCTTCTCCTTCCCCTTCTTTATGGGCACAAAATGGTATTGAATATTTGTTTAATATATTGTCTAACTATGGCTATAATAGTGCACTGTGAATAAAACATTGCTCTGAAATTGATCTCTAGTTTTTTAATTGAATTTTCTATCTCTATTTTTATAACAATCACTTAATATTGTAGTCTGGGACCCCTCTGTCTATAATAATTAGGTTTAGTGGAGAGCATTGATCTAGTCACTGTATTTGGCAAAGACCTCAATTCATGCTTAAGAGCTCTGTGCCTTTGATTAGATCTTTAGCTCTGTTGGAACTCTTTCATTAGGTTTTATCCTGTTGTTCTATGGCTCTTTCCCATCGGATTGCTTTAACAATCCAACGACTCCTTTCACTTATTATGTATCTACTGCTCAGATGAATTTGGGGTTTCTTCTTCATTAAAGTGGCCAAGTTATTACCGTTTGGATACCCTTTAGCTTGACTCATAGCATGTACTTGATTGACTAAGAATTTCAAGTATAGAAGGCTGACCACCAATGATGAGCATTTCTCAGTGGAAATCAAGAGCAAGTGATTCATTGACAGTTGTGATGGACTTAGCTTGATAGTTCAGATGTTAATCATATTGAAAAATATATTCCTGAATCTAAAACTAGTCCGATTCTTCTACAAGGGTGCCCACTTAACAAGATCAAAAACCTTTCAAACTTTAGACATGTATTCATGGCTTATCTGTAATGTACAGTAAATCCCCTGTATGCTTGGCCAAGGATCTACCATGCACAAATTCTCATTGGTCACTGTCCACTAATAGCCAAATGATAGTTCGGAAAGGATTTCAGAGTTTCCACACATGACTAATATTGTTAGATTAGATTTGAGGAGAATAGGACACTCTTTTGCAGTTGGCCAAGTCATGTGATATTTGCCCTGTTCTCTTATATAGTTCAATTGAAAAGTGGCTATGGCAATGATCCCTTCAGTATATGTGTTCTAGAGCTCCCAACAGACAGCATCCATGCTGTTTTGACACACTCTGCTTGAGCTGTACTGACTTTGCCGATAGGTTGTCCTGTGTTGCCTGTTATAGGCTTTTTAAATTAACAATAGGTTTTTTATCTTCTTTATATAGTGTACTGTTGAAGATAAAGAATGCCTTAATTCTGTCCTGCATACACTGTGTGACTACGAGAAACCGTAATTTAAGCACTTAAAAATGCATATTTTGTCTTGTCAGACCTTCAGAGAGTCTACTAGTTTCACCACAGATATGTATGCATCAACTCTGGGTTTAAGTATGTACTTACACACTCGCTTGTGCTTTTGCCATTACAAAGTGTAAGGAGCGGTTTTCATGATTATATTCACATGACCAATTTTGAATATGCTTTCATCCTTTGTATTGCATTGCTGATCCAGTTCAAGTAAATCATTTATTCCCAGGAAATTTTTGTAATAAATAATTGACCTACTGAAAAAAGCTTTACTTCTGTTCCGTAGTATCTGCTCAAAGTTGGTCTTAAATTTAGCATAGAAATGTGCAATGTAACACTAAATATATGCTGCAATATCGGATAGTGAGGTGCTTTCTAGCAAATATTTCGCACTCATCCTTGGCTTCTGTGAAAGATTTGTAAGCACCAGAGTAGTTAATGCAGTTAAATTAACATTGTGTATGCTCAACATAGTCTTCAACTGTCTTTGATATGGACTAATATTAGGATATACTTAAATCTCAAAGAGCAACCATGCCTAGAAGAATAAAAAGTAAACCCCAAATATGAGGGAACATAGAAAGCCCTGTATAGTCACTTCTGTAAATAATTCTTGGGTACTCCAAAGACTGATGATTTGTGCCCCAAAACAGGTTCCTGGCATGGGTAAACTTGTCTATTGTTTTAGTGTGGAAAGAATGGACCTTTATTAAAAGTCTCCTTATCCATTTTTTGTCGTGTATAAGGAGTTCTCCACTACCTGTATTTGTGCAGAGTGCTGATAAGTATAATCATCTGCATAGTGTTTTATTTGATGGTATTACTATGTCCGCACACACTGTCCAAACAGTGCTTGCAGAGCTTTAGTCAGAGGGATCTCCAGTAAACTTTATATTATGTTGTGTCTGTCAGTAGGTTAAAATAGATTCCAATTCCTACCCTCCATGAGACCATTAGCGTTCCAAGACACTACCCTATTCCTCATTGTTTCTTGCATGAGTAGTCATGGAGCCCAGACCTCTTACAGTATCATAGTTAATCATTTGAACCAAATGTGTATTCGAGCATGAGTATAATTAAAGTTTTCACTGATCAAACTCTCATAGTCTTTACCCACAGTCTCCCACCCCACCTCCCCTTCACACCCTCTATCTTTCCCCCCCAAAACTTAAACCTGGATCTCCCATGTGGGAAGGATTGTGCAGAGGTCACAAATGAAGAGATTGTCTAGGCCTCATTGAGTATCAACACAGCAGACTTAATAATTCAATCTGATTATATATCTACATATGGGTGGATTATCATTTGTCATTTTAAGTAGCCAGGCTGGACTTCTAAATCAGTCTTCTTTCTATCACATCAGTCTCAATCAGTCATAACAGGGTTGGCAAATTTTGATAGCAGTTCTGAGGCCTCCTTATAGTTATTGTAGTTATATAATTTTTCTTACAGTATTAACTGACGTTTTGCTAGATCTTCTAGAACCACCTGTGTATGCATGCAGCTTTTAAATCTAAGAAATAACTTCTTTAAATGATTTTTTTTTATTCAAAGACACTTTACATATTTCAAGCCAGATGTTTTGTAATGCAGCATGTATGTTGTAAACCCTCAGCTGTTACAATATCATTAAAGTTTAACCTAAAGCATTTGAACTGACTAAATGGGGAGATGATACACGTTATGGATTTTCCTCATCAACGACTATTATTTAAGATCCTGAAACTTTGCTTCAAGCAAGACAGCCAGTATCTAAATCCTAACTTGCCCCTCTGCGCCCTTTGTCTCCTCTTATACTTGATGCAGCAGAAACCTTTTCTCTACTTCAACTTCCTCACTGGGCCCATCAAACTATATTTTGTGAATTTCTACTGAATACAGATTTACACTATACCCATAGAGGCATTGGTCCTCTGATGAATCATTCTAGGTCGTAGTGAGGGATGAGACTTCAGGATGTCCACACCACAGTTAGCCACCCAATGAGGATCATCAATTAGTGGCCAACTCACAAGTTCGAAATGAGATTTAAATAAATTACACCCAGAACCATACTGTAAATATAAAGTATTGGAATAGGTAGACCCAACCTTCTGAAGGTTGTTCAGTCTAGCCAGAATTACACACTAGGAGTTATGCAGTGGCAACATAGAATAGAAGAAGCAGAACTGTATGCTCTGAAAATAATCTACGACTCTCTCTATTACGCATCTAGAATTAATACTAAATAGCACAGTTTAAAGAAAGAACATCAGGACACAATATCAGTCTCAGGCAAATTTTGATACATTTTGATAAATTGGTTATTGTATTAATGATCCAAAAACAAACAACATTTTATGTAGCTCAGTTAGAATGCCAATAACATGTAGTGTACCACTACACATTTAGTCGAACAATTTCAAAGAGGATGGTTTAAGCATTATAGATTCCAACTACCAAATGAAGTCAGGAAGATGGTTAAAAAGAGGAACAACCTCATTCAGGAAAGGGTCAAAGGATCAAGTTAAAGTCCTCTAGGGAAATGTTCATGAACATGGTGAATGAACAAAAAATGGTAAAGTTCAGATTTAGTATCTCACTAAATCTATCCAAAAGAGTTCAGGTTGTCGGCAAGGAAATGATCCAAATTGATCAGCAATTACAGCAGCAGCTGAAAAAGTATTCCAAGTTGTTGATTGAAAAGAGCTGAAATGTAAGAGAGCTCTTCGATCTGTGTCTCCAATCTAATCCTCATCCTCTAGTTCTCCTCTTCAGGGAGATCTTCTTTATAGAATAGATGATGCAGTTGTGACATCAGCGATCGGACCTCAGTGGTCTGTCCATTGGGCGGTCGTCTTCCATTTGTCGGGTACCATTTGCTACTTGCGAATTGTTTCCCAAGCTAGTCATGAGAAAGAAAAGTCTTTGCCATCCTCACAGGTTAGGTACAAAAAGAAAAATGTATTTGTAGCTCTTTCATGGCTATAGTGCATGGATCGGTTCCCACCAATTCACACATGCAACGAATAAGACTTCATTCAAAGTCAAATTGTTACTTTAAGCGGGAACAGTTAGAGCAACATCTCAAAGAAACATGTCAAAGTTCATTTTGCTAGGCCATGAAATAATGGAGCCTAAGCAAGAAAAGTTCAATGCATTGAAATTATCATCTTTTAGTGAATCAACTCATTAATAACTATTGAGACCACGAGAAAGTAAATCAAATTTTTCAAATTAAGAAATAGTTGGTTTGTCAGTAGTTATATAACAAAAATCCTAAATATGGCCTACTCATACGAATTTCAAAAGTAGCAACATGTAAACTATTTCTAAAAAGCATTAAAACAAAATTGTTGTCCTCAATATATGGTCTTTATGATGTACTTATACTGAAAGTTACAAGCATGCAACCCTTATCAACGCTGATTTGCACTAATGTCGAGTTTGGGAGAACTCCCTGCAATTGAAATCAATAGAAATGCTAAACTTCTCATTAGTTTTCATAACATCTTGTTTTGCAGTATGAATCCTTTTCTGGATTCACATGCGGTGCATTATTCCACCATCTAGTGGTTGGGCCCAGAATATTCTCTGTTTCTTTCTGCCTTAATTTCTTTTGTGGGTGTCGTCGGCCACCATTTTGTGCTAGGTACGTCCCCTGCTTGACAATAGATGGCGCCCCTGAAGTTCTTGTGTGTGGTAGCCATCTTCAGATTCTTTTTTCCACAGTTGGGTCTGGAAGCCAAAGAGGAAGCTCTGAAGTTTTGTAGAAGATTCACAAAAAGTTAGGCTTTCATCCACGGAAATCTGATGGGGGATTCCACTGGAATAACACACATAGCTGGAGAATGAAGCAAAGTAGGGTCATGGAAAATACCCTATTTAAATTTTGTCCAAACTGCCAATCACAAGTTTGCACAAAGCGACCCGCACAAGGTTTGTAACCTCTGCCATCCTAGGGACCACAGTGAAGAAGACTGCGAGGCCTGCACCGTATTTGTGCTGAAAACTCGCAACAGGATTCCTATCACACCTTTCACGACTTCAGTAGGCGAAGAGGAGGAGATTCCCCTCGAGGCATCGGCAACTCCCGCACCTTAGGAGGAGGAGGCCGAAGAGGAATTAAACAACCCAGAAGCGGAAAAAGCAACACAGAGAGATTAGAGGAGGAGGTTTGTAGTTACCCCTCGAGGGCTTCGCCACCTGACAAAATTGCCTTCTACAATAGTCTAGTGAAAAGGGTAGCAAACACTTTCGGGGTGCCCTTAGAGGACGGGGAAAGAGACTCATGTTTTCTTCTAGAGACACTAATGCCATCTACCAAGGGAAACCAATTCTTCCCAATGCTACCAAGTATACTGGACCAGGGCAAAGAAACCTTTAAGGAGCCAACCTCAACAAAGGGCATCGCCCAAGGGTGGAGGAGAAATATAAACCCTCTTCAAAGGACTCTTAAGTATATACAGAGGAATACAGTGGCAGAGTCAGTCATCGTCACCACATTAAGGAGGAGCAATACTTGCTCTTCCTCGGGCCCACCTCCAGAGAGAGAAAGCAAAAGACTGGATATGGTGGGTAGGAAAATGGAGAGAGAGGCTGCAACACAATGGCGTATTCCCAATTCAAATGCTTTCCTCAGTAAATATGGACACCAACAGTGGGACGAGATTGAGAAGCTAATGAAAAAGCTCCCAGAGGATGACAATAAAAGAGCAAAGTCAATCATTCAGGAGGGAAACATTTTGGAAACACATGCCTAAAGTCAGCCCTGGATTCGGCCAATACAGCCAATATACAGATGTGTACAGGCACAATCCTCAGAAGACACACCTGGCTCAGAATTTCGGGCTTCAAACAGGAAAGTCCAGACCACTATAATAAATAAGCCTTTTACAGGAGATGCCTTGGTCGGCCAAGAAGTAGACAAGTCCTTACAAAAACTGTAAAAGGACAACGAAACAGCAAAGGCGTTAGGTGCCCTGCAGTACAGAGGCTCCTTTAGAAGAGAAGGAAGTAATCTCAGGAAACCTGCAGGAAGGGGAAATTTCTCTGCAGGGCAGCATCAGCAACAAAAAACGCAGGGCAATGGACAGCAGATAACCCAGCAGTCAGGATATCAGTCCTGGCAACAACCCTCTAGGCAGCCCTTTCATGATAGAGGAAAGGGATGAGGACAGTTCTTCAGTGGGAGAGGAACAGGCAGCAAGAGTCTCGGATACAAAACAGGCCCCCACATAACTTTGGTGGGAGGCAGGATAGCGCAATATCCACAAGAATGGGAAAAGATCACCACAGACAAATTGGTTTTAACTGTGGTGCGCACAGATGTTGTTTAGCACTAATAAACATTCCACCACTAACCCCTCCAAAAGAGAAGAGGTTTCGAAAAACAGAGCTTTTAAAGTTAAGGGAAGAGGTAAAGGAACTCTTACAGAAGCAGGCAATAGATAAATATACCATGGGACCACAACAAAGGAAACTACTCACCATACAAATTAGGACCAATTGTAGATCTCAGATTCATAGACAAATTTATGCGCACTCAACTCTTTAAAATGAAAACACTACTAGAAGTAATCCCCGTCCTCCAAAAGGGGAACTAAATGGCAACCATACATTTAAAAGATGCCTACCTGCACATACCCATAAATCAAGCGCATAAAAGGTATCTCAGGTTCATGCACGAAGATACACACTACCAATCCCGCGTCTTACCATTCACAATAAAATCTGCACCAAGAGTTTTCACAAAATGCCTAGCTACAGTGGCAGCATTCCTAAGAAAGAAAGGAATTTATGTCTACCCTTACCTAGACGACTGGCTAGTAAAGGCGAAGGCAAAACAAAAATGTCACAGACAGATTCAAGAAGTGATCACAACCCTCCAGAGGCTGGGGTTCTCCATAAACCTCAAAATGTAATCTCCAAACCCGGAACAGGAAAAGATCTTCTAGGGGCAAGACTCAGTTCCAAGATGGCACAAGCGTATCCCGACTCAAAAAACTATCCAAGCAATCAGAAAGTAGACTCACCTCTTCCAGAAAGGTCAGTCTCTGATAGTGAGGACAGTCATAAAACTGATGGGCATTAAGCATTCCCCTCATTACACATGCACAGTTAAACATGCCCCCACTACAAGAATGGCTATGCAACAACTGGTCACAGACCACCGGGAGTTGGGAAGATCTAGTGGTTGTAACAGAAAAGGTACAGAAGGAGACAAAATGGGGGGCATCCAAGCGCATAAACCTAGGGCGACCTTTCAAAACAACAACTCCCTCAATGACCATAACAACAGCTGCATCTCATAAAGGGTGGGGAGCGCATACAGGAAACTTAAGAATTCAGGAACAATGGAGCAACTCAGACTCCATAAAACATGTAAACTTCCTAGAGAGGAAGACAGTGCTACTAGCACTGAAAGCTTTTCAAGCGCACATTAAAGGGAAGACATTATTAATCCAAATGGACAATACAGCAACAATGTTTTACTTGAACAAACAAGAAGGAACAAAGTAAGTCACCCTAAGCAAACTAGCACGAGAAATGTCAATGGGCTAAACTACTGAGGATCAACCAGCAAACAATCCACCTTCCTGGAAAGGATAATACAGAAGCAGGTCAACTCAGCAGACAGAACAGCAGCTCCTATGAATGGGAGATAAAACAAAAGAGCCTAGACAAGATTTTCAGGCTCTGGGGCACACCAACAATAGACCTATTCGCAACAGCAGAAAACCGGAAATGCCAACTTTTTGCCTCCAGGTTACAACACCCCCAGTCAGAAAGGAATGCCCGGTAACTAAATTGGTCTAAGAGATTTGCATACCCCTTTCCCCCGATCCCTCTACTACACAGAGTACTGGAGAAGGCCAGGCAACCAAGAACAAACCGTATCCTCATAGCCCCTCAATGGGCGAGACAAACCTGATATTAAAATCTGCTTGAGGTGTCATGGGGAAAAATGATTGGATCAAGGAATAGCGAGACCTTCTCACGATGCAAGAGGGACATGTGTTCCACCTGGAACCAGCAACACTCAGCCTAGCGCTTGAGGATGTAGAATTCGGACACCTAAACTTACCCCTGAAAACAATGATGGTACTGAGGGAGGCAAGAAAGCCAACAACAAGACAGTACTACACAGCTGAATGGAGAAGGTATCTCTTTTGGTGCAAAGACAACAATGCTTTAGATTTAATGTCTACACAGAAGACTGCAATAATTTACCTCACCCAGTTACTAGCCAGTGCAGTTAACTATTCATCACTCAAGGTGCACTTGACAGCAATTGTGGCATACCCCAGTGGAGAATCATGTAAAAGATTTTCACATCACCATTCATCAAAAGGTTCCTAGAAGGTTCCTTTTAGAAATGGGTAGCGTGGTGTAGAGCGGGCGGGCCAAACTCCGGAGGAAATGTGTAAAGCATCTGCGCATCACACACAGGCGACACACAAGGCACACTACAAAAAGAGACCACACCAGCTTAGGTGAAAAACAATATGTGTATTGCCAAATAAACACATCAGAACGTAATCACAGTTGCAAATAAATTGTGCCAGCCGGAACTAGGTAATGATTTACACGGGGACTATTTACAGGACAGTGCCAATTGGGCCGCTGCCAGATCCATCGCTCGTACAGTTAGGGTAAATGGAAGGGTGAAAAATAAAGGTAAAGTCCATCACTAAATGTATAACAGCCAGGACCCTCGGGCTAGATCATGACCTGGGCGACCTTGTTAAAAGTATCCGGCCTAAACATAGGGCATCCTCATTAGCATGAAGCATAAATAGGGTATCTGGTTTTAGGTTTAAACCTATAATAACTGATAAAACCCCACCGAAAGGAAAATGGCCATCACTGGTGTAAACATATAAACACTGAAAAAACACCTTTGCAACCACAAACTAAGTGCCATTCATGGAAAGGAAAAGATGAGTGAAAGAGTCATTTTTATTTCTTCCTGAAGGGGCCAATACAATGTAACTTTGTCATACAAGGTAGCATCAAGAAAGACTGGGCTAACATTATTCTGCTTGAATTTTGTTGTTTAGGGATGTCACTAAAACATTGTCTCTTCTTCCTTCTGCTTTTTTTTAGTTTTGTGGTCTTCGGTCTAAAGATGCAGTGTTTAGAAGCATGTTTTAGGTCTTATTTAGTTATTTTATAAACTGTCGAGAATCGGGAAATATAAAAGTCAGATTTAAAATGTTGGCTACATTTAATTTCACTAATAGGTAAAATGGCTGGTTTCATAAGAATCTTTCCTAATATGTACCATCACATTTAACCACAGACAGAGAGAATGGGTGAACTCCTTTGATACATCAGCCCCCTTTTCTAGTGAGTCAGTATTGATTGTAAGTGAATTGCCAAACACCAGAGTCTTTAAACATTCAATGCAAGATGTAGTGACCGGTATATGTGAGAAGAATGAAACAAGCATCTGAGATAGTGGTGAAAACATGACACCAGGTGTTTGGTTAACATGGAACGCAGTGTCACTTGGAATGCTGCTGAAAATCCATCCAAGTTCAATAAATATTGGAGTGATATTGTTTGTAATTGCAGTAATTTAGCTACGTATAGGAAAAAGTTGTATGATGGTCTGTCAAAATTGATACCTGAGCTGAAGTGCTTCCCTGTAAGAGATCCTTGTCACTTGCTAGATGGTATACTGAAAGCATCTTTACAATCTTCAGAGTTAATGAAGAATGCTATAAACTTTGTAGTCCATTCTGGAGCAGTAAAGATGTATTTGGACCTTATATACCTTGTGCATACGCTACCTATACACATGCACTATCAGTGCAGAAAGCAAGCAATAATTAAAATTAAATTAAAATTCCATAAACACCGGAAAAACACTGTTTCTGTTGTTTTAATGGCACGAAAATGTGTAACCACTGCTAAACACAGTTTGTTAAGGTATTGAAAAAACAGAAAAAAACCACCAGAATTTACCAAAAATAGAAACTGAAAACAGGAAACCCTAAGCATACACAATGGCCCCAGAATAACACGGCAGGTCAGCATATACACACATTGGGCGCAAGCCTGGAATAAAAACATTAGGCATATAACAGCAGGCATGAAAACTCTAGTACATTGAGCATAACTGTATTGGCATAGATCACGTGGACATAAATATGAAGCACCATAACATCAGTATTCAGCATCAATCACCTTTACCGTAGGCCTGGAAGGAAAACCAGCATGGCATAGCATTAGGAAAGATCACCAGTATAAATACACTGTGCACAACCATATTGACAAAAGGCATGACACCTGCGGTCTTTCGTTAGGCATAAAAACACCTTAATGTAAGCGTCCGGGGAGAACACTAGGCATCCACCTTCAGGGATATAAGCATTAAACATGAATGATATTTAGGTCTAAGGGCATCCGGCCTAACCTAAAACATCCTATTAGGCCTCGCATTGACATAATCAACATCAATAGTGTACACATTAGGGGCATCCACACATTTGCATGAATCTTGAGGCTCCTCCCTAGGCATAACAGCAGTAGCCCTAGCCCTGCGGCGTAAAGGCCATATCATTAGGCATAGAACCATGATGCATCTCAGTATGCGTAAACCTCGTTAGATTACGCACAGAACACCTTGTGCAGTACATCAGTACAAGGCCCTGGGACCCAAGATCCGCAATGGGAACATTCGGGAAAGCAGTAGTCCTAATTCCAATAGCATAATGCTTAGGGCATCACCAGCGTGTCCTGCCCCTGGTCACAGATCAGCCTGGGCGCCACTGCGCCGGGAGAGCCCCTCTCTCTTGCCCCGGGCTGCGGCGGTGATTTTTTTCTTAGCGCCACTGCGGAGTGGGCACCCGCTCACTTTAAAATATAAGGCGGGGTAGGCACCCGCTCCTGGTTCGCTCGGCAGTAGGGGCCGTTCTTTTTGCGGGGGCAATACAGGGTAGGCTCCCATGTTTAAATAAAGCGCCTGTACGGGGTAGGCTCCCGTGAAGTCATCATAAAAACAAAGGGGTGGGCTCCTGCTGGTTTGAAGGCAACACAAGGCGGCAATATGCGGGGTAGGCTCCCGCTATATCTTTAAATACACAGCTCTCCCTGGCCACACACTCCTCACTTCCTTTGAGTCATGAAGAATAGCGCTGAACAGGTGCTAGGCAGCCCCACCAGCTTCAGGGGCCAAAGACAGGGCTCCTCTTCTCCTTTGAATCATGAAGAATAGCGCTGAACTGGCGCTAGGCAGCAGGCAGAGCACAGTTGTAGCGCCCACGAGGTGCTAGGGCAGGAGAGCAGGCATGCAGTGCTAGGCCAGGTCCGCAGTCAGTGGGTCCTCACCAGTACAGGACCGCAGCTCCTAGGAACCATCATCCCCTGTAACGTGGCACGCCACCTGGTACAGCAGCCTGTACTCCAGCAGCGGGCTCTCACTGGCCCTGTGGACAGTGGAGGGGTACAGTTGGGCTCATGGGCCAGCACACAGGCCCATGCGGCAGTACCCCCTGCAGCAGGTCCCCTCACATTCACATCCACGCTCTGACTGAGCACATGGTGGCACAGCCCTCCTATGTATACGCCCCTCACCCCACCTACCAGACAGTGCCAGAAGCTTCTAGAAGCCTCTGGGGAAACTGGTCCTACCTGGCTCAGGGGGAGGAGTAGAGTACCCTGGCTGCCAGGCTTCCCTCCAAAAGCTGGGATGGCTGAGAAACAAACAGCTAGACTGGTAGCCCACTTCAGTCAGGCGGCACCACACACAGCCATGGCATCCATTTTAAAAGTTGAAAAAATTCAGGGGAAAAAGGGCCAATTCCAACAGTTCTAAAAGAATAGCTCCTCCAAAGAAAGCTCCAGCCCCTATGAGGAGCTTAAACACTGTTTTTCACAGCTAATAACAGAGCCATTTGAACCTTTGCATAAAGCAGATCTACGGCATATCACACTAAAAACTGCATTCTTAATAGCAATTACATCACTACGAAGAGTAAGTAAACTCCAAGCATTACCAATTTAGGAACCATATATGCAGATCCACAAGGGCAAAACGGTTCTCAGAACTAATCCTCAGTTCCAACCCAAGGTAGTGAGCAAATTTAATTTGAATCAAAGCATTCAGTTATCAGTGTTCGTTAACCACTTCGCTGCTAGGCCTCCTCCCCCCCCCCCCCGTGCTAATCCTTTTTTTGTCCATTTGGGGTAGTTCACGCTTAGGCTCCTGTAACTTTTTGACCACATAAGGTATCCACGCAAATTTGTGTCCTTTTCTTCCAACATCATGGGGAATTTAAAGGCACCCAGGGTTTGTTGATTCCTCTGGAGGGGACCCAGAAATTAGGCAAAATACAGCTAAATGTTATTTTTTCCAGAAAAATTGAAAAAATGAAAATTGGAAAAAAGGGCTACAGATGAAAGCGTCTTTTTTTTACCCTGCAAATGGTATCAGCAAAGGGGTTGTGGTGTTGAAATCACCATCTTCCTAGCTTTCAGGGACAAGGAGACTTTTGCCGGAAAACTAACATTTTGTACACAGTTTTGCCATTTTACTGGGACATAGCCTCATTTTGCTATTTACTGTGCTTTCAACCTCCTTTCAGTTAATGGTAAAAATGGATATGAAAGCTATACATTTCCAGAAAGTAGACAACATTTTGGATTCAGCAGGGGGTCATTTGTGTAGATCCTTCAAGGATTTCTTATAGAAACTAACAGTTGAAAATAGGATAAATTGAAAATTAGTTTTAAGAAAAACAGCCATTTATGCCAACGCTTTCACCTGTAACTTCAACTAAGTATGACAGATATTTGAAAGCAATATACCGTTAAATCCGCTAGACCCTACTAAGAACCCAAGGAACCCAGAGCCAATAACTGAGCAGCGTCTTGCAATGGTTTTTTATTGTGTACCGGGTAAATAGCAATTCATTTGGGAAAATATAAACAGGGAAAACATTATATGATAGACACCTATGTATTTCTGAAATGGGAACAAAATATAGAGTTTAGAAACAGTAGCTATTAGTACATTTCCGAAATTGTGGGAACCCATACTAGCATGTGAATTAAATAAATTTTTCAAAGTGACTTCTTTTTTACACATTGTCTTGAATTTGCAAGGCAGAAATCCATTGAAAGTCAATAGGTAATAACAGTTGCTCTACAATTCTGTGTTGCCTTAAGTCTCCTGATAAAAATAGTACCTCCCTTGTGTGGGTAGGTGTAGTGCCCGCAACAGGAAACGGCCCAAAACGCAACATGGACACACCATATTTTTAGAGTGAAAACTGACCCTTTTTTTGCAAAGTGCCTAGCTGTAGATTTTGAACCCTAGCTCTGCCGGCACCTGGGGAAACCTAGCAAACCTATACATTTCTGAAAACTAGACACCCAGGGTAATCCAGGATGGGGTGACTTGTCTGGCTCTCACCAGGTTCAGTTACCTAGAATCACTTGCAAACCTCAAACTTTGTAAAAAAAAAATAAAAAACATTTTCCTCACATTTCTGTGGTGGAAAGTTCTGGAATCTGCGTGGTTCTACAAAATTCCACCCACCCGCATTCCCTAAAGATTTGCGAGAAAAATGGTACATCACTTGTGTGGGTAGGCCTAGTGCCCGCGAAAGGAAATGGCCCAAAACACAACATGGACACACCACATTTTAACAGTGAAAAGGGACCCTTTCTTAGCAAAGTGCCTAGCTGTAGATTTTGAACCCTATCTCTGCCGGCACCTAGGGAAACCTAGTAAACCTATACATTTTTGAAAAGTAGACACCAATGGGAATCCAGGATGGGATGCCTTGTGTGGCTCTTGCCAGGTTCTCTTACCCAGAATCCCTTGCAAACCTCAAAATTTGTAAAAAAAAATAAATAATAATGTTTTTAAAAACACATTTTCCTCACATTTCTGTGATGGAAAGTTCTGGAATCTGCATTGATACACAAAATTCCACCCACCCTGCATTCCCCAAAGTCTTCTGAGAAAAAAGGTACCTCACTTGTGTGGGTAGGCCTATTGCCCGCGACAGGAAACGGCTCAAAACACAACATGGTTTACATAAAAGGGGTGACCCTGTGTCCCTCAGAACCTGGGTAAGAGTGGTTAAGTATAAAGTGGTTCTGTCGGGTAGCGAGAAATTGCTTTAAAGGATGGCTAACTCAGCTCAATATGCATGTGGAGTAAACCCTCTAAATATTCAAATCAAATATATATAGTCTTTATATTGTCAAAAAATCACGATACACAAGAATTAATTCATTCTGGTATAACACAAGTTTCAACAAATGGTAAAATCATTACGAAAAACATGTGGTGAATGGACTGTGGTGAACAAAGTGATCAGTGCATTAAATCCAGTGACACATATATACAATATATACAAGGGGAACCGCTCATCACCAGTCAAGATAACTCCAGGAGCCTGTACAATTACCCCTTGTCTCCTTGGAGGACGAACTTACCATACTGACCCATTCCCCTTGTATATATTGTATATATGTGTCACTGGATTTAATGCCCTGATCACTTTGTTCACCACAGTCACGCTCACCACATGTTTTTCATAATGATTTTACCATTTGTTGAAACTTGTGTTATCCCAGAATGAATTAATTCTTGTGTATCGTGATTTTTTGACAATATAATGACTATATATATTTGATTTGAATGTTTAGAGGGTTTACTCCACATGCATATTGAGCTGAGTTAGCCATCCTTTAAAGCAATGTCTCGCTACCCGACAGAACCACTTTATACTTAACCAAAACACAACATGGGCACACATTTTTACAGTGAAAACGGACTCTTTTTTGCAAAGTACCTAGCAGTAGACGTTTTTTTTACCCCTGGTGCCTAGTGGGCTTTCTGCTCCCCGAGGGGGCAGATAGGGGCTAATGCCCCCATCCGCCTCCGATGGGGGCGGGCAGAAAGACTATCGTAATATTTGGGGGTGGTGTTAGGGGAATTGGCATGCCCATTGTGGGTATTGTGGGTAGCCCCCACCCCTTTGTATATAAAAAAAAATCCCTGGTGCCTAGTGGGCTTTCTGACCTCCCCTTATCCCCGAGCGGCAGATGAGGGGTTACTGCCCCCATCTGCCTCCTGGGGTGGGGGGCAGAAAGACTGGCATTTTTGGGGGGGTGGGGGGCATTGGCATGCCCATTCTGGGCACCCCCCACCCCGAACTTTGAAGGAATTAAATCCCTGGTGCCTAGGGGGCTTTCTTCCTCCGGGAGGGGGGGGGAGATAAGGGGCTATTGCCCCATCTGCAGAAAGACTGTAGCATTTTTTTGGGGTGTGGGGGCACTGGCATGCCAATTCTGGGCAACCCCCACCCCTAAGTATATATATAAAAAAATCCCATACGCCTTGTGGGCTTTCTAACCCCCCCCTCCTCCCCCTCGCCCCCGGGGCAGATTAGGCGCCACTGCCCCCATCTACCTCCTGGGGGGCAGAAATACTATGGCATTTTTTTGGGGGGTCATCAGCATG
Organism: Lissotriton helveticus; assembly: GCF_964261635.1. Classification (NCBI taxonomy): domain Eukaryota; kingdom Metazoa; phylum Chordata; class Amphibia; order Caudata; family Salamandridae; genus Lissotriton; species Lissotriton helveticus. The sequence goes on from NC_136067.1 coordinate 1,370,870,416, forward strand.
CCTATTCTGGGAGCCCCAGCCCCGAATTTTGGAGAAACAAAAATCCCTGGTTCCTAGTGGGCTTTCTGCCCCTCCCTGCCTGGGTTGATCCCCAAGCAGGGATCCACTAGGGAAGGGTACCATTGGAGAGGGGAGATTTTCCCCTTCCCAACGTTACCCCTCCTATATTTTTCGGTGCTCGGGGGGCTGAGATAGCGCCACAAGCACCAAAACTATGAAACTGAAACTAAGTTTCAGTTTCGCTTTCATTGTAATGACGACAGCGCGCCATGCGCAAGATCGTCATTACAATGAGAACCCTAGCCATGCTTTGGGAGGTTGGGGAAGATCTTCCACACCTCTCAAAGCAACAAAAATACAAAAGGGAAATCCCTCTGCTGTTTACATGAGAGGGATTTTTTGGAAGTGTGCTCATGATGGAATGGTTCCGTCATGAGCGCACATGTGCTCAAGACGGAACCATTCCTTCATGAGCATGGAAGGGGTTAAAACCTTCAAACAAGACTGGAAAGGAGCCTACATACCCTAGACTTAAGGAGAGCGTTACTTTATTTTCTACAGGAGACAAAACTGTTTCGTAAGGGGAACCAATTGTTCGTCTCATACTCAAAGTACAGCAAGGGTTTACCTGTTGCAAAAGGAACAACCGCACAATGGATTGTGGAGACAATTCAAACATGCTACTCCTCAGCGGTAAATACTCTTTACACCCAAAAGTACATTCAGCAAGGAAAAAGGGTGCAATCCTAGCCTTGATGGCAAATGTGCCAATAGACACTATATGCGCAGCCGTAACATGGGCATCCCCACATACTTTTACCAAACATCTGCCATCTAGTGGTTTGGTCCGGAATAGACTCTGTTTCTTTTCTTTTTTTTTCGTGGGCGTTGTCGACCATATTTTAGTGCTAGGTCTGTCCCCTGCGTGACGTCCGACGGCGCCCCGGAAGTTCCTGTGCATGGTAGCCATCTTTCGTATTCTTTTTTCTTCTCTCCATGTTTCCAGATTCACATGCCGTGCATAAGATTATGTAGCAGTTTCCCCCTTCTTGGATTGGCAGGGATAAAATGAGGAAGAGTTTGCTAGCAGGTGTTGAAGTACTTTCTGTCCCTTGAGCTTCCTTTGTCATTTGCATATCCACACAGTAATTCAACTTTTTCTCTGTATCTGTGATGTTTTTCGTTATTGTGTGTAATGTAAATATTATTGTTTCAGTGTCAAATCTAGTTTATATATTGTGTGAAGAGTAATCAATATCTACGCTGTTACATACTATAAGGTTCAACTTGTAACGTTCATTTAATTTTCATCCCTAAGTTTCAGTACCGCAGTCCACATCTCCAATTTGTTATGTTATGTTATGTTAATTTGGCTCTTTTATAGCGCACGGCTACTCCGTAGGTTGTCCCGGTGCTTTGACAAAGACCCGAAGTAGAGAAAAACCAGGGCAGATGCAGAGCAACAGAAAAAAATGACTGGGTAAAAAGCCATGTCTTCAGTTCCTTCCTGAAAACCAGTAAATTGCTGGTTTTCCTAAGGGAGACGGGCAGGGAGTTCCAACACCGTGGTGCCAAGTATCGGAAAGAGCGACCTCCAATTCTAGCCCGTCTAATGGGAGGAACAGAAGCCATGGCCAAAGAAGCTGATCTCAAAGTTCTAGAGGGCAGATAAAAGGCAAGACGCCTTCTGATGTATCTGGCCCCTGCAAGATGAAGTGCCTTAAAGGCGAGAGTCAGCGCCTTAAAGGTAATCCGTCTCGCAACAGGGAGCCAGTGAAGCCTTTTAAGCAGCTCCGGTGCACTCGCTCTTCGATGAAGGCCAAAAATGGCCCTTGCAGCAGAGTTCTGCACCAGCTGAAGGCACGCAAGAAGAAATTTTGGCAATCCCAGATAGAGCACATTAGCATAATCTAGGCGGGATCCTATCAAAGCCTGTACTGTGGTCTTTCTGTGCTCCAGGGACAAAATCGGAAGGAATTTCCTTAGCATTTTTAAAATGCCAAAACACTTCCCTGTGAGCTCGCGAATCTGAGGCCCAAAGGAAAGGCCATCATCAATCTGGAAGCCAAGATTCTTCGCCTTGGAAGAGGCATCTGCCGGAGGGTGCATGTCAGGAGGCCACCAGGCCTTCCATCTCGGATCAGGCGGGCAGCCAAAGAAAAGCAATTCCGATTTATCGGAATTGCATTTCAGACTGTGTTGTTTAAACCAGTCAAAGACCGCTCTCAAACAGTCCCTGATCCGCATACCATCAAAGTCGGAGCCCTTAGTGCAGGTGAAAAGGAGCTGGGTGTCATCAGCGTAGGATACGATCTGGGCACCAAACGACTCCGCCACTGCCGCCAGGGGGGCCATATAGATATTAAAAAGGGTGGGGCTCAAGATAGAGCCCTGAGGCACCCCCACCTCCAATGGCGGCATGTCGGCGGAGAAAGGTGGCGCCCAGATCGTTTGCCGGCGAGTGGCCAAGAATGACTCGAACCACTTCAACACCACTCCACGCAATCCGATCTCCCAGAGTCTTCAAAGGAGACCGTCATGGGGAACGGTGTCGAAGGCCGCCGACAAATCCAACATAACTAATATGGCCTTTCCACCTAAATCCAGAACTTCCCGGATGGCATCAGTAACTTCAAGGAGAGCGGTCTCCGTACTCATGTTGGTGCGAAAACCCGACTGAGTATCGTGAAGGATGTCATTACTCTCAATGTAGTCAGAGAGGGAGATATGAACATGCTTCTTAACCACCTCTGCCAGAGCCGGGAGAAGGGAGATCGGCCTATAGTTAGCATGGATTAAATGGTCCAAATTGGGCTTCTTGACAAGCGGCAGGATCAAGGCATGTTTCCAGGCCCGGGGAACCACCCCTGTGCTTAAACACATGTTGAGCACCGGGTTCAACAAAAAGTTTAAGACCGGGGCTACTTTTCCAAGGCATTTAGCGGGACAGGGATCCTGCGGGGAGCCAGACTTGAGCTGGGTGAGAAGGTCAAGAGAGGCAGGTAGGGACAGAGGAGGAAACTCAAACAGAGAGGGACCTTCCACTACCAAGGATGGAAACCGAGAGAGCCTGTGTTAAGATACAGATACTGAATTCATGGGGGAAAAGTTATCTTGAATAGCTTTAATTTTAGAGGTGAAAAAGATTGCAAGTTGATGGACCCATGCTTCCGTATGGGAGTGGGATGGTAATATCGAGGTAGGGGAAATAAAATATTTTACAATGCGGAAAATGTCTTTACTCTTATTGGCCGCGTCCTCAATTCTTTTGTCATAATAAGCTTTTTTCCCAGCCATAATATGACGGTGATAGAGCTTCGTGAGTTCCCTATATTTATTTATATCACTGGGATCATACATACGGCGCCGGGCCCTTTCAGCTTTTTTACACACTCGGCGCAGCTCACCAAGAGAAGGAGTGAACCACGGTGCCGAGGCCCGGTTGCAGGATTTTCTAGAAGTAGAAGTGGGAGCTAACTCCTCAAATCTATCCACTAGCCACCTATGTAACAGATCCCTTCCTCTAAACTACCAGACAGTTGACAAGGGTGTATGGAGAGTGCAGATACCAGCATTTCAGGAGAGACCCGGTGAAAAGCCCTAGCAGTCCCTCTAGGGCCTTCCAACGATCTGGAGGAAGTAGTGATGACAGGAGAGATAACAAAATGTATTAAAAAGTGGTCGGACCATAGGACAGGGATCGGAGGGGATGCGCAGATCGCAGCTGTAGAAAAAATTTGGTCTAGAGTGTGGCCTTTGTTGTGTGTGGGGACAGAAACATACGGTAACAGCCCTAGAGTAGCTGTAATGTCCCACAACTTAACAACATCCAAATCACTACCAACATCCATGTGTAAATTAAAATCACCCAACAATATGCAATGTTCGGATTTTAAACAAAGTGCAGAAAGGACAGCCTGCAGTTCCTCGAAAAAAAGACCTATGGAACCCGGGGGTCTATAAATTAAAAGCCCAACACAGGCTTGGCGTGGGGATAGCGATAGGGTAAAACCGAGAGACTCACAGGCCGAAATATTATCCGTGGGGAGAGTGGCGCAGGGAAAGCGCTTGTCAACTACCAAAGCGATCCCGCCGCCTCTTCCTAAGGCCCTGTCCTTTCTGATAATAACATAATCAGTCGGAATGGCATTCACTAGGTCAGGGCCAGAACTTTCTCCCAGCCAGGTCTCAGTTAAGAACAGACAGGGCGGCTTGGACTCCATCAACAGATTGTGGATGTCCAAAGAATGCCTGCTGAGAGATCTGGTATTAAGAAGAGAGCAAGGATTGTAAGTTGGCAGGGTCGCAAGGGATGCGACATGAGAGCCGACCAAACGCATCCGCAACCAGGGCAGCCTTTTCTTAAAGGCCGCCTACCAGGAAAGATGCAGCGGCACGTAGCCACCTCGCCCCGAAGGGAAAGGACCTCCACAGAAGTATAGGAGCGCATAGTGGTAGAGAAAGAGGAGAGACCGCCGATAGGAAGACCCACGTCCGCACTCGTCCGCATCCGGGATGCTGACGGGCGCAGACGGGCTTACCTTAGGCGCTCCTTTGGCGCGGGATAGGCGCGTCCGCTGCGCGGAGCGGAAAGCCCCTGTACTTATAGTCGCTCAGGGGGAGTGAAAGGAGAGCCGCACCGCTGGTCCGCCGACCGGCGTGCAAGATCTCCTCCCAAGATGGCCGCTACTCCAATCCCACAGCACCCAGCGGCACCTCGTATGCCGGACTGGAGTGGGGAAGAAAGAAAAAGACAGATCCCCTCCCACAGTGCTGTTGCCACCCAACACAGGCGGGGGAAGACCGGAAACAAAGTGCACAGAAAACAGCGAGGAGAAAGCACCCGGCTTTCCGCCTCAGGTGCCGAAAAAGAAAAGGTACAAGTGAGAATAAGGGTCAGAAAAGCGGAAGACACAGCCTGTCCAAATATAAAAGCACTCGGCAATAGGCAGGGCTGGAGCTTGCAATCAGCACAATGGTTCCAGGAGCAGACCTGGGGAAAGCGGTGACACGCGCTAGCGCTCAGCGCGAGGAAATAATTAAAATAAACACAGCGCGTTAGCAGTCAGCACGCAATGCATATAATTAAAAACAAAGTTAGTTTTTTTAAAAGTGCCACAGTACATCAAGCTCCAGCGACTCCGCCTCAAGTTCTTCGCGGAGCGAGTCAGGCAACAACTCACCTCAACTAATAGCTCGAACTTATTGTCGCTCAGGGGGAGTGAAAGGAGAGCCGCACCGCTGGTCCGCCGACTGGCGTGCAAGATCTCCTCCCTAGATGACCGCTACTCCAATCCCACAGCACCCAGCGGCACCTCGTATGCAGGACTGGAGTGGGGAAGAAAGAAAAAGACAGGTCCCCTCCCACAGTGCTGTTGCCACCCAACACAGGCGGGGGAAGACCGGAAACAAAGTGCCCAGAAAACAGCGAGGAGAAAGCACCCGGCTTTCCGCCTCAGGTGCCGAAAAAGAAAAGGTACATGTGAGAATACGGGTCAGAAAAGCGGAAGACACAGCCTGTCCAAATATAAAAGCACTCGGCAATAGGCAGTGCTGGCGCTTGCAATCAGCGCGATGGTTCCAGGAGCAGTACTGGGGAAAGCGGTGACACACGCGATCTCCAATCATGTACCATTTCCAAAATCAGGTTCTACTGTGTTTGTCGGTTTCTTTTTTTTTAGTTTACTATTTTCCTTAAATCAGTTACTTCATGTTCGATATTGCAGAGTGAGCTTTGTGGCTTTGAAAATTCTACCGTTATCTGTGCATGCTGTTTTAAATTCGTCTTGGGTACTGTCATTAAAATCCTTAACAATAATTTGAATATTACCTTTGAGATTCAAAAGATCATGGACAGATGGTTCAGTTTCATCTGTCAGGCCAGACTTAAACTTAGCTGACTCAAAGCTGTGCCCAATAATAGCAGTAATGTTCTTACTACCGACGCGCCATGCCTTCAGTTTCAGGTTCGATGACTATCTCCACCTTGGTCTCATTCCGCCAATGTGTTACCAACTTTGTAAAAAATAGTTCTTCCATATATCTAGGCAGAAGCACTTTGTTTCGACAGTGCCTATCAACTCTGCCTCAATGCAACAATATGCTATCTAAACCTAAATGAAATCTACAGATGTTAGTTGGTGGTGTTGATGTTTCTTCTCCAAGGCTAGTGTATTGCCCACTAAGGTACTGCTTACAGTTGCCCGGCATCCCTGAGATTTATCATTACATGATTGGACTAAAGTTTGTAAAGCAGCAGCATTCTAGTGAATTCAGGGGAGAAAGTATTGACTCTGCAAAAATCTGCAAAACTAAGTATCTAAAACTAAATCAGAAACTTTAACAGTGAGTGTAATAAATGGAAAAAACGACATAAACCACCTGAAATATTTTTCATTGTTATGCTTGTGGTACAGTCAGGTTTGGGTAAAAATTCACGTTTTGTTAAGTCACCAACATTAAAATGCTCAATACATTTGCCATTCTTTGTTTTTATCTTGTACCACAACTGATGTTAGCATCATCTCTGCATCAAGTCCAAATACCTGGTGTATCGCCATCTCAGGACAAAGTTCTGTTATTTTGAAATGCAATGGAATATTGGCACTTTGTAGAAATGCAAGAAACCGCACTAAAGAAAGATTTAACAAGCATGTATTAAAATGGCAACAATATGGTGTACATAAAGCACGTTTTGGATGCATTTCATAAGGAATACAAATTCAGAGAAGAGGACAAAAGACAGCCAAACTCTTCCCTTGCAGTCGGAAACATCCGTGTGGAATTTCAACTTCGAGCCAAAAGTGTGGTCTTAAATATCAACCAATCTGGAAGTGATTCTAATGGGTCCGTTGCGTGGAATTTGCAGAATGTTTCTGATTGGCCTAAGGATGTTGTTTGAAAATCTTTAAGACCATTACTAACTTTCGCTTATATATCACATTGTTTTTTAGGTGTCTTATAACACAAGCAGTTGTACAATGTACCTTTCTCATCAATGTTCTCTCTACTTCGCATAAGCCAGAAGGGCTCGTGATAAAATGCCTGTCCCAGGCTACATGCACTGGCATATATATATGAGCATGATCATACATATTTTGACTATGAATTTTCCATCTTCCTAGCTTGCGATAAATGAGCCCCCACCCTGGGAACACCTGTGCAATGTTGTTTTAAAAAATTTTTTTTTTTACTAAAATACCATCCATTCTCCCAGCAATTTACTATTTTTTCTTCAGAGCGAGTTGTATGAGTTTACTGTATGTTACAGGTGCTAAATAGAGTCCCTACAGTTAAGCACTGTGTACTCTGACCTTACAAACAGTTGTTAAAGCATTCTCTCTAGTTGCGGATAAGCTTACAAACCTACACTCATACTGGGCTCATATCATTACCATCGCCTAAAGATTTTGAATTTCTTATTCCCATTTTCTTCCTCTGAAGGCTACCTATCCAAATCTGATTGTGCTTACATTCTTTGTCCTCTAAGTGAGACATAAATGATTAGATACATTTTCTTCTTGTTATGTGAGTGGTATCTAACAGTGGTCCACCTGGGTTATAGCCATACACGAATTTCAAGATAGCCACGAGTCACATATACATACATTTGATCTAATTGGAAATCATATACATTGTCCATGCTGTTATCATGAAAATCTGCAATGGCTTGATGCTACTTGCCCAGTGTTGGGCAGCCCTGCTTTATTTATTGCTTTTTAACCTACAAAATGTATGCACAGAATTCCGATCAATGTCATAATACGCTTTATAAAGTGCACTGGTCTCACAAATGTCCAAACTACTCCCTCATTGGTGTCCCATTACTTCCTTCCATATTATGTGTTTGATATGTTGGCCTCTACGCTGCCTCACAACAGGATCCTAATTTACAAAGGGGCACCCAATCTTGGTTTGCCCATTGGCACATCTGAAGTCTGGTGTTGATATGCACATTGGGGTGGTACGCAACAATGACAAATTCAGTTTCCTGCAACCCCTTGAAGAGGTGGGCCAGAACCAGACTGAACAAACCGTTGTGAAGGCCTTGGAAGCCTCCAAGGACCAGGATATCAGTGCACTTTTACAGGCTGCATAAACCCCAGCCCCACAGTCCGGTTCGTAATGGGGCAATTCTCTCCTTCCTATAATGGCTTTTCCTCCATACCGAGAGTTTAGAGATTCTTTAGGTTCTCTCTAGGGGGATTTCCATTGGTAGTCATCAGCATTTGAACAGTTCCATCCACGAGCGGGAATCCCAGAGCACTTCTTCATAAAATATCTTCTTAAATGTAGAAGTTCGCCTTTCTTCAAGAAGGCCTGAAGAAGCACTTAAGAAATAACAAAATATGCAGCCTAGAATCAGGCTACAGTGGTGAAATTCTTCAAATTGTTCTTAGAAAGGGTTAAAGTACCCATATAAAGGCATAATTTAAGGTACATTTTTTGTACAACCGCTCAATCTCTTTCATAAACCCTTTTCTGTAAAAGTAAGACATGGAGCATAGTAGGACAGTATAGCCTAATAGGCTGCTATTATGTGAGTTTAAAGTAGTATCGGTTCATTTAAGGACCCTGAGACTACCAGTTTCCCATCATGCTCAGCAGGTGGCAGTTGCCTCAGTTCTTTCTTCCAGCACCTGGTGACAAGATCCTTGAGCACTATGCTCTGCATTTTAGGCTTTAGTACTTCAAAATTCACCTGTGAATTTTGGTTTTAACTGATTCACTCAATGTCTTTTATAATTCTCCCACCTTTTAAGGCTGTTTCTGACAGAAAATTGGGGCATTTTGTCATATATTATGCCTTCTCTGACACGTGCCCTGCCTGTGGGAGAAAGAAGGCTAAATCAGACCGTTACAATGTCTGTATTCTCTGCCTTCCATCTAGTCATCTACCCGAGCAGTGTCGACAAAGCAAGACGTTTTCACATCACACCCTGGGAGAGAGGGAGAATATTTGCCTTCATGACATTGAGGAACGGCGCAGACAGCAAGTCCAGTCTCAAGGTGAGACCTCAGAGCGAGGTGAGATTCAGTCATACACCAGTGCTCTTACATCTGCCTCTGAGGGACGTGGACGATCCAAAAAGAGGGTGTCCGCTCAAAAACATAATCGTTTCTAGTCGACTTCGTGACCAGATATGGCACCGACTTGCTCACCGTCCAGGGCTGATCGCCGTTGAGGGAATAACACAGATCGACGTTGAGGCAAGGTAGAACCCATACGCTGTTGACGCGTACTGTAAGTTCGACGAGGAGGAGTGTATGGACATGAGCGCCAATTCCTCTGCCTGTAGAACCGGCAAGACATAGATCGCTCTCCAGAACTCGCCATCTGTCACGCTGTGGAAAAGTAAATTTTGTCATGTTCTATGTCCCTACGTGTCATCCATCATATGTTATGTGTGCATGATTAAATATGCATATGTATTCCCCATGTCCGATTCAAGACGCAATTATAGTTGTGTCCACCTCTGGTATGTCATTTCCCAGTTCTCGTGAGTAATATGAGTGTCAGGCCTATTAAAGTTATGTTGCCACGTTTCTCAGTGTGCACGTTAATTCATTGAAAGTCCCCGTTTCTAGGCCTCAACAGGGCCCGGACACCAGATTCAGCTCCTGTCTCCTGAAGCCTCGCTGAGGAGCGATACAGCCCCCACCTGTATCCTCGACCTTTCACTTACTTCCTGCCTCGCAGTGCCCGGTGCAGCTTGGCTCTGCCTCTGAGTCTGCCAAGACTATGTTATGATTCCAGCTATCAGTTTAGTCCTCCTTCTCTGCATTCCCAAGCTACTGAACTGCATCAATAGTTTCCGTCATTGTCTAGCCTATTCGGCCCCATGTTAAGAGAAATACTGTATTTAATGGTCATTTAATATTCTTCATCACGCACTACATGTAGAATAAATGCATGCTCTAGCCTTAGAGTCTGTTAGCTTTTCCCCTCAGGACTTCTAGTTTATATCAACATGTTCCCTAAACATTAGATACCAGATAGGGTTTAGGTACATGTCGCTCCGACCCTCCAGACTTTAGTCTCTGCTCCTAGCACAGAGTTCATAGCCCCCAGCTTCTCCTAGTAACACGTCATTGCCAGTTTGCGCGCACCATCAGGTTAGAGGTCCCGGCTCCTTAGGTAGCCCCCTCCAATGTTTCCGCCCATTCATGACATATTCTGTTACATTTGCATCACATGTCTATGTGCACACCCAGTTACACCCTCTTTAGCCCTTATCTTTCGCGACTGTTTCGCGTCATGCCTCTTGCTCCACCCACTGCTACGCCCATTGCAATGTAATGCTATGTGTTGGCGTTATGTATATATGCTCATGTATTGTTATTAAAAAGTGTTCCCAGTTCCGATCCTGTTGGTGAGCCATTCTAGACCCTGACCGCGGCAGCGCTGCCAGGCTTGCCATCCTATTCCGTGCAGGTTGTCCTGTTCCTGTCCTTATGCTGTAATAAACCTGCAAAACTCCTACTACCTCGAATTTTGACTCTTATTTATTGAGCTATCTGTTATTCATTCATTCATTCAAAAATAGATCCGGTATTATTTATTTATATACCACATAATGGCGCCCGAATAGGGACTTGCCCTTTCCCCACGCGTCGGTGAAGCCACGCCGACCCCCTGACCCTCTGCAGTCGTGACGGAACTCTTCTGCGCAGTGGCAGATATTTCTGCTCAAGTATCCCTCAGGCCCACGGAGAAGACGGAGGAGGCGGTCCAGCATCCAAACGAGACGGTGGAGGAACGCGGCGAGTCCCGACCAGAGCCCAAGCCAAGAGTACAAGGTCCGAGGTATCCGGAGGTCCACCCGTAACTGAAGTCCGAAGTTCGTCGTCATCGTCGTAGCAGTGCAGTCCAGTCCGAGGCCTTCCGTTCTTGCTGCCCGGTGAGTACCGTTACTGGGGTGGTATCTAGACAGGGTCAATTTAAATTGACTCTGGTCTGTGGGTTGGTGGTACACAGTCCCACAAACGAAGTGTCCACTTCGGTGGATGCGGGTCCTGACGTGTCTCTTTAAGAGACCGGTAAGTTTCGTACTGTTTCAGCAGTGCATCTAGTTTCTGTTCTAGTCAGTTCTGTTCTCGAGAAATTTCAAGTGTTCTGTTCGCAATATTTCCAGGTAGTATTCTGTTCGAACTGTTATTTTAAATGTTTTTCATGTATTTTAATGTCGTGGTATGAATGGGGAATAAGTATCGTGTTTATTGTGTATTGTATTGTGTCTAGATTACAGTTCAGTCATGCCCATATTTTCCAAGTTACGTCAGTTGAAAACTAGAAAGGGTCTGCTGGAAGCAGCAGTTCCCGTCCCGCCTAGGGACAGTCCAGGTCACTTTATGTATCAGAAACATGGCATAAGCGCCATATTATATTTAGATTTATGGGTAGAGTATACAAAGGAGCTAGAAGAGAAGTATAGATGGCCCGTATCAGGTACGTGGGATGCCGAGTGCATCATGAGAGTAGAGGAGGCATTATGGAAAAAGAAAGCCAGACAATCACAGAAAGATGCCATCGAGCTATGGCGCAAAGAAGCTCATAAAAGAACCGAAAAAGAAATCAGAAAGTCAGAACTAAGTAGAGAATCCCAAGAACGAGCCCAAGAAAGGGAATTAATCGAGATAGGTGAACGAGTTAGAACTGAGCAATCAGACAGACAGAGGAACGCCCTCATTAAGGGTATGTATCCTCTTCTTGCCGAGGGCTTGCCAAAAGCGACCCCGGAGGCATCTAGTAATTTCCCGCCACCGTTAGTTCCGACCAAGCTACGTCACAAACCGACCGCAGCTGATATTTTCATCTCGTCCTATTTGGACGACACAATCCCTGAATATGTAAATCCTGTCCGCGCTCCGCCAGTCCCTGTAAATCAGGTAATTCCTACTCCCCCAGACACCGGGGTGCCCTTAACAGCCCCCCCGGGTCAGCCCGCCATACAAGTCCAGCCCACGTTACAATTACCCACCCTGCCAGGACGAAAAGCATCAGTTGATGATTCTAGTTTAGGGGCTGCAGGAGGAGGTCTTCCTCAAACCCCGCCGCCATACAAGCGTTTATCAGCACTCGAATTACATGCTCAAGCATCACAGCGTACTCCTAAAAATAATAAGTCTGTTGCAGAGATCAGGCAAACCCTTGGCGAATGTGTCTATGACCCAGTTCCAGGCGAGTTTAATATGGTTTTATATTCCGTACGCGTAAGGAGAGTGACCGAGTATCTAGTCACCCTGCCGAATATGAAAGAAGATCTAGACAGGATATATCGTTTCATCCGTACAGGGGATGACCCACAAAGTATTAGTGATGCCATGTCTCAAAGGAAAGCCGAGATTCAGCGCATGATATTAAAGTTCTTAATTAACTGTCTAATAAGAGAACAGGATCATCCGTCTAAAGACCCGGAAGAAATGAAAACTCTAACAAAGTGGAGTGATAATATAGCCGAAGGAAAGCACAATACCATTGGTGCCATGGAAAGTATGTACAAGAAAATCCGTAGAGAGATAATAAAGATACACGAACAGCGTAAAGCAGCACAAGTAAGCGAGAAAGAAAGTACCTCTGATCCTGAAGAAGACGATGAGAATACCGCCAGAATAGCGTATGTAGGAAAACCTAGATTTCCAGATCGCCATTTACGTCTAGAACACAAGCCAATTTCCCATCATTCAGCACCAGAACAAGGTTCCCTAGAACAAGTATTCCAAGCTACCGATCACATTCTGAAATCACGAATCGGTTATAGTGAGTTAAGTACTATGCATGAACAAGAAATAGTTCGGTCAGCAGTCCGATGGATTACTGATTCTACCACTTTTCCAGACGAAATAGTGGCACAAATGTTTCTGAAAATGCCCCCAGCCGAGCAGCGACTGGTGGGTATGTATATGATTCAGCACCTCATTACTCTGTATGAGGGTCAACATTCTGATCCAGGCCCGTTACATGATATCCTGAACGAGTTACTCCAGTACAGATGGAGAGGTCTAGGTACCGATTTAATTAGTGTCATTCTAGAACAACGCCATAAATATAGAATGTTCTTGAACCCGCATTTCGTTCATGTCTCACCCCCAGAAAGTAAATCATTCTACATAGACAGACAGAATCCGTTACGAGAAGTCCACCCAGTCAGAGGAGCGGGTGGCGAAATGCAGCGAGTGTTTGTATACACTCCAATCACAAAGATGGAACTTCTAGAGATGAAGAAATTAATTCCCTGTCATGACAAAGATCCAGCAGGGTACCATAGAGAATTAAAAGATATGCTCCGTATGGGAGAATACACATACCCGGATATAATTAAAATGTTAAAGGTTCTGTTGCCCGCAGGGGTGTATGAAAAGCTCAAGGAGAAAGAATGGGAGGTGGGAGAGAAAAAGATAGATTGGGCAGTCCTAGAAGCAGAAGATAAGATACGTGTACCAGGTACTGGTCTAGGAGAGAAATGTAAAGAATTACCAGAATTATTGATTCAAGTTTTACCCAGATTATTGACAACTAGAAAAGAAGACTGGGATGCAATCTCAGCCTGTAAACAGAAACAAGATGAAGATATTAGTGATTTTTATTCTAGGTTTGAAAAGTGCTTTAGTATCAACAGTGGTCTCAAGACAAGTAGTGAGTCGTACCCTCACCTTTTCGTTACTAAATTAGTCGAGAATTCAAGTCCACCAATTAAAAACCGAGTTCTGAAAGTCGAAAGTACCTGGCAAGCTAATACTCCGTCCCAGATGCTCCAGATGCTCCAGTATCACCAGAATAGAATCAGAGAAGAACAAGAACACGAAAGAAAACGTATGAAAGACACAAAAATGAAAGTGCTAGTTGCACAATCTGTTCCTCACGACAGTCAGAAGAGGGGTCCGAATCAAGCCAGTCATCCTGCAGCACCCGTTAAAGGGAACTGCAATTATTGTAAACAGCCAGGTCATTTCATAAACGAGTGTACAGTTCTGAAACATAACATAGCTACTGGTAAGACTAAAGAAAGACCACGTCCGCCTAGACAAGAACAAGTTTCACAGACTCCTCAGTCACAGAATGCACCACAGACAGTTACAGCACCGCAGCCTATTGCTGCAACACAGCATGTTACATCGCAGATGTACCAGTATGCACAGTCTGAGTATCCAGAGTATCAGCAGTATTCATGAAACAGCCTAGAGAGGGAGGTAGGCTTGCCTCTCATCGAGATACCTGTAGATCAAGAGGGTCCCTATGTTCACAGTCAAGTATTAGGGAAAGACAGAAAGTTTTTGATTGATACAGGGGCAAGTAGGACCACAATTAGTCACGCCGAAGTTCCAGGGGCTCCGCTCTCAGGCTCTAGAAATGTTTCCCTTGGATTTTCAGGAAAGCCTATCGTAAATGAGATTTCAAAGCCAGTCACTCTAGAAGTAGGTCCATTGTCCCGCACTACTGATCTGTTACTTACTAAGTCATGTCCAGAAAATCTGTTAGGCATTAAGACATTGAAAGAGTTAGGTGCAGTTATATGTTGTTCCCCCGAGGGAATACGATTGTTCCTACGTGACTTTAAGGGTCACTATGTATTACGAGATTTTGATCCCAGATTGTCTTATGTCCCGCAGCATTTATGGGCGCAAGGTCCAACTGATGTAGGTTACATGCAAATCACACCCCATCGTGTGACTCTCAAACCAGGTGTAGTGTTACCACGAATCAGGCAGTATAGATTGCCACCTGAGGCTGTAGCAGCCTTATCCAAAATTATAGACGAGCTCATGGCTCAAGGAGTAGTTGTAGAAACTGACTCCAATGTATGTAACTCTCCGATCATTCCAGTCATGAAACGTACTGATCCAAATGCACCCCCAGTATATCGATTAGTGATTGATTTACGAGAACTTAACAAATGTATTATTCCTCAGTACCCAGTTGTCCCAGATATCTCTTCCCTATTGACAGCCATTGATTCCGAAGCCATGTTCTTTACAGTAATCGATCTTAAGAATGCATTTTTTAGTGTTCCCATCCATCCAGACAGCCAGTTTCTTTTCGGATTTTGTTTAAATGGAAGGAGCTATATGTTTACACGAGCTCCTCAAGGTTTCACAGAAAGTCCTAGTATTTACAGTCAAGCACTTAAGAGACAACTAGACAATATTCACATGCCAACTGACACTGCCCTGCTCCAGTATGTCGATGATCTATTGATCACAGCCCGTTCTGAACGTGACTGCGAGCGAGCGTCACTGACGGTTCTGTATTTCCTAGCCGAGATGGGGCACAAGGTGTCCCCTTCGAAGCTTCAATTCTGTGTCCAGCAAGTGGTTTACTTAGGACACTTGCTGTCCAAGAGGGGTAGGCAGTTGACACCCGATCGCATCCAGTTGATAGCGAGTCTTCCTCAGCCCAGGACCCAGAAGGAGGTACGTGCCTTTATTGGCCTTACTTCTTACTGCAGACAATGGATTCCTCAGTATGCGTTTCTAGCCAAGCCATTGATACAGTTAACGACACAGGAGACAGCCGCACCGACTGTCCTCCCTTGGACATCTGAACATACACTTAGTTTCAACGAGTTAAAGAAAGCTTTATGTCAAGCTCCAGTTCTAGCTACACCGAACTACAGTAAGCCTTTTACACTTTTCGTCACTGAACGCGAAGGTACAGCATTATCTGTTCTCACACAAGATCAAGCAGGACAATACAAGCCGTGTGCTTATTTTTCTAGCACATTAGATCCAGTCGCCCAGGCTTTGCCCGCGTGCCTCAAGTCAGTTGCAGCCACAGCACTAGCTATCAGACAAAGTGATTCCATAGTTTTAGGACACTCCCTGACAGTACAAGTTCCACACTCCGTGGAAGTTCTTTTAAATAGAACACAAACACAGCACTTGACAATTGCACGTTTAACGGGTTATGAATTGACACTGTTCCAGCCACACATAGAAATCAGACGCTGCAACGTCCTGAACCCTGCTACACTGTTGCCATCAGCTAGTTCAAATTCTGCCGCACACAATTGTGTGGAAGTAGTCAACATTACGACAAAGCCAAGACAAGACCTGACAGACATTCCGTTACTAGATCCCGACCTGACACTTTATGTGGATGGGTCATGTATGAGAACTAGTACAGGAGATTTAGTTGCCGCGTATGCAGTGACTACTGACACTGAAGTTATTGAGACACACCGCATTGACACTCTGTCCGCTCAAGCAGCAGAGCTAGTTGCTCTGACACAAGCTTGTATACACGCCAAGGAAAAGAAAGTTAATATTTACACAGATTCACGCTACGCATTTGGAGTCGTTCACGACTTTGGAGTGCTCTGGCAGGAGAGAGGTTTCATGACTTCTCATGGAACCAAAATTCAGCATGGTTTCCTTATCCAAGCTCTGTTAGATGCAATACATTTACCGACATCCATTGCTATTATGAAATGCAAAGCACATACGAAAGTTACTGACATTATTTCCCAAGGTAATGATCTAGCAGATCGCACAGCCAAGCTTACAGCACAGACTCCAGACATTCATGTTAATCCGACACAGACACAAACTCCAGATCTGACTACATGTATGACAGTTAAGGACCCCACCCAGGATGTCATAGATATCCAGTTACATGCTACTCCCGATGAAATCAAGAAATGGTCTGAACAAGGAGGGGTCCAGACAGATCAAGGATGGGTGACGAAGGGAAGAACCACATGGTTTCTCCCCGACTCTATGGTTCAAGTTATCATTAATACCGCACATAGTCCAGCACATTTAGGAGAAAAAGCAATGTTAGACAGTATCCAGAACATTTGGTTCAACAAGCATTTACGAGCTGCAGCCAAGCAGAAAGTCCGTACCTGTATGATATGTTGTCAGTTTAATCCAGGTAAAAGTGTCCCGGTGGAACAAGGGGGATTCCAGCCTCCTGACCACCCTTTTGAGGTCCTCCAGATGGATTATATTCAGATGGAGCGATGTCGAGGTTTCAAGTATGTTCTTGTAGTTGTATGCGCTTTGTCCAGATGGACAGAAGCATATCCAGTCCCAGATTACACAGCCGCGACCACTGCCAAGCAGTTGGTTCGTGAGTTTTTCCCTCGATATGGACTCCCTAGAGTCGTATATTCTGATAACGGTCAGCCATTCTCATCTGAACTCATGAAGCACGTTTCCCTGTTGTTAGGGTACCAGTGGAAGTTTCATTGTGTACGCCATCCTGAAGCAGCTGGTCTGGTCGAGAGACATAATCAGACTCTGAAAATCCGAATTGCCAAAATATGTAAAGAGAAAGGTGTGGACTGGCTAGTAGCTCTGCCAGTCGCTTTATTTTACATGCGCATGGTCGCACATTCCAGATCAGGTCTGTCCCCGTATGAGGTCGTTTTCGGCCGCCCCCCTAACATGTGGGGTACTCCTAGACCCCGAAGTATTACTGATGTTTCATGTAATATGCTGACAGATTACCTAGCTTCCTTGATGTCTGCCCTCAACTCATGTCGTTCACAGGTTGCCGCCGCATTTCCAGACAATACCGAGGTGGCCCCGCATGAAATCGTTCCAGGTTCAATGGTCCTCGTACGTAACTTCGACAGATCAAGTCCGCTGGAGCCACGTTGGAAGGAGCCCCGTCAGGTCCTCCTCACCACCCGTACAGCCGTGAAATTGGAAGGACGCCGCGGCTGGGTACACCTTTCGCACGTCAAGAAATTCTACGGATTAAAGCCGGTCTCCAAGAACATTTCCCAGGATTTAAAAACTTGTCAAAACATTGTTCCTAAGGACTGTCCCGCAAATGACATTGGCACAACCCCTCCCCTGTTAGAGAAAACTCCGCAGCAGGAGTATAAGCAAAAGCTACGGTCTAGTAAAATAAGTCAGCCAGTTTGATTGTCTAAGTCCTCCCCTAGGTGAAACGGTTAGACTGTTTCTGACATGTATAAAATAGACCCCCATAGTGAGAGAGTCAGTCAAAACTCAATCCGATGTATCGTTTTTCTAAGTTTCATATTATTTCTCAGCCTTTTGACTTCCTGCACTAGTTACGCATTTTATCTGTGTTTTCCAGTTCCTCATGTAAATAAGCATTCTAATATTACAGTAGAGCACACGTTTACTGATCTGCCTCCTCATGAATATTCATACCGCCTCGCTATGCGTAACAATACTTTTATCCGCATGTTGCATTATTCACACCAGACCAGCAATGCCACTAATTGTTGGGTGTGTGGTCGACTCCCCCCTTTCCAGACGTCAAAGGGAGTTCTGCCACTCTTTCCTTATCCTTTTTCACATAATGGTTCGTGTGGAGCATGGTCCACGTTAACGTCATCCTCAACAGATATGTCTTTTCTTAACAGCACATGTTTCCCAGACAAGCATGGTCCCCCCCACAGAACAGGTTTAGATCTAGAAAATGAAGTGTACAATTTAGGTAACTATTCGTCGAATGTTATGGTCCTGAATGTTCAGTCTGATACTACTCCAGACTCACCTGCTATTTCAGTGTTACCAGTCAAAGGCGAATTATGTGTTCGTAATTATGGTTCTGTACATGTAGGACATAGTGATTGTACTACTATTGTCAAGTATAGTGACAGTGGGAAATCTATTTTTAAAGCTTCACGTCATTCTTATTTTGTTTGTGGTCAAACTGCATATGTTCGTCTGCCCCTCGATTGGGAGGGAACCTGTTACATTGCCTTCCTACTGCCACCTGTTTTTCTAGCCCCACCTGACTACCATAGGAATTCCTACCTAGTACATACTAGACACAAGAGAAATCTCCCGATTGTCGACTATACTGAAACTGCTGCAGAGCAATTCATTGATATTGATAAAGGTGTTTTCCCTTATTTAGGTACAGTTGTAAATAGTAAGCTAATCCGTAGGTTAACAAGAACCCTTGAAGCTGTAGTAGATGAGACTGCCTCCGCTCTAGGTAACTTAACCGAAGAGCAATCCTTTATGAGAATTGTTGTGCTCCAGAATCGTCTCGTCCTTGACGTCATACTGGCCGATAGGGGCGGG
Organism: Lissotriton helveticus; assembly: GCF_964261635.1. Taxonomy (NCBI): domain Eukaryota; kingdom Metazoa; phylum Chordata; class Amphibia; order Caudata; family Salamandridae; genus Lissotriton; species Lissotriton helveticus. The sequence continues at coordinate 1,370,889,430 of NC_136067.1, forward strand.
GCCTGTAGACTCATCGGATCCAGTTGCTGCATTTTCATTCCAAATAACGCGCCGTCTGTTTATTCAGCTATAACCAGACTTCATAAAATTGCCCATCTGTTACACCAAGATCCAGGCACCTGGACATGGTCCGGTTGGTTCTGGAATATAATTTCCGCCTGGGGATGGAAAGTCCTGTCCTTTCTAGGTATCGCAGTAGCGATCATATTCAGCTGCTGCCTCTGTATACAATGTGGCCCTGCGATTTGCGGCATGTGTGCTACCTCTTGTATTCCTAGTCCCAAGCCCCGTTCTAAATCTCGTTCCAAGACAATTCGAGATGAACAAATGGTACTGTATGAAATGATAGATGGCATCATGAATATTGATGTTTCCTGATGGAAACGTAGTGACAAGGAGGGAATGTGGAAAAGTAAATTTTGTCATGTTCTATGTCCCTACGTGTCATCCATCATATGTTATGTGTGCATGATTAAATATGCATATGTATTCCCCATGTCCGATTCAAGACGCAATTATAGTTGTGTCCACCTCTGGTATGTCATTTCCCAGTTCTCGTGAGTAATAGGAGTGTCAGGCCTATGTAAAGTTATGTTGCCACGTTTCTCAGTGTGCACGTTAATTCATTGAAAGTCCCCGTTTCTAGGCCTCAACAGGGCCCGGACACCAGATTCAGCTCCTGTCTCCTGAAGCCTCGCTGAGGAGCGATACAGCCCCCACCTGTATCCTCGACCTTTCACTTACTTCCTGCCTCGCAGTGCCCGGTGCAGCTTGGCTCTGCCTCTGAGTCTGCCAAGACTATGTTATGATTCCAGCTATCAGTTTAGTCCTCCTTCTCTGCATTCCCAAGCTACTGAACTGCATCAATAGTTTCCGTCATTGTCTAGCCTATTCGGCCCCATGTTAAGAGAAATACTGTATTTAATGGTCATTTAATATTCTTCATCACGCACTACATGTAGAATAAATGCATGCTCTAGCCTTAGAGTCTGTTAGCTTTTCCCCTCAGGACTTCTAGTTTATATCAACATGTTCCCTAAACATTAGATACCAGATAGGGTTTAGGTACATGTCGCTCCGACCCTCCAGACTTTAGTCTCTGCTCCTAGCACAGAGTTCATAGCCCCCAGCTTCTCCTAGTAACACGTCATTGCCAGTTTGCGCGCACCATCAGGTTAGAGGTCCCGGCTCCTTAGGTAGCCCCCTCCAATGTTTCCGCCCATTCATGACATATTCTGTTACATTTGCATCACATGTCTATGTGCACACCCAGTTACACCCTCTTTAGCCCTTATCTTTCGCGACTGTTTCGCGTCATGCCTCTTGCTCCACCCACTGCTACGCCCATTGCAATGTAATGCTATGTGTTGGCGTTATGTATATATGCTCATGTATTGTTATTAAAAAGTGTTCCCAGTTCCGATCTGTTGGTGAGCCATTCTAGACCCTGACCGCGGCAGCGCTGCCAGGCTTGCCATCCTATTCCGTGCAGGTTGTCCTGTTCCTGTCCTTATGCTGTAATAAACCTGCAAAACTCCTACTACCTCGAATTTTGACTCTTATTTATTGAGCTATCTGTTATTCATTCATTCATTCAAAAATAGATCCGGTATTATTTATTTATATACCACAACGCCATCACTGGCATCATTCCAAGCATTCATCGTCTTGTAGGTGCTCTTGCCATCAAAGCCACTGATCACGACCACGTACAACCTCCAGACATCGGTCAAGATGCAGTCCTCATCTTCATCAACAGGACGATATTCGCAACCATTTTTGGACTCTCCACCTCTTTTCATCTCTCCGGTAGATGACATCACCATCTTCCAGGAGGTTCTAGTGAGCGGTGCGGCAAAGCTTAATATACAGATGTCGGTCCCTACACCTACCACCTCTGTTATATTTGCGACGCTCTTCCAGTGGTCAGCGTCAAGACCTCTGCTTCCATTGGTGCCAGGACTTTTAGAGCCAGCAATGAAAATCTTTCTGACCCCAGTATCAACCAAAATGACACCTTTGAGTCTACAGAAAAAAATATAGGCCTCCTGGACAAGATCCTCTGTTTCTCCAATAGGATCCACCTCCTGACTCTGTGGCCAAGAAGCATCACACTACCACTCCTTCTTCTTCAGTTCCTCCTGATAAGGAGAGTAAAACACTGGATTCTATTGGTAGCAAGGTTTGCAACACAGCCGCAACTACCATGAAAGTGGCCAGTGCTATTGACCTCCTGGGTAGATATGATAGAGCGCTCTGAGACTCTATCCAACAATTTGCAGATGATCTTCCCAGGGACGGAGGAGAAGATGTCCTAGAGATCATAATGAAGGACTCATGATGTACAACCAGGTCCTCAGTGCCGCAGCAGACTCCTCCTTGTTAGCGGCACTTGAAAATTGTCATGGAATTACCTTGAGAAGGCATTCTTGGCTCCACCTGACATGTCTTAAATCCGAGGCTCTACCTTCTTTGGCAGCCACACAGACAATGAGGTGGCTCGCATGAAGTCTGAAATGGAAACTTTTAAGGCGTTCGGCCTAAAAAGGCCAAAAGAACAAAGCCGTCCCTTCAGGCCCTACCAGCACTGGTGTTACCCTCGGAGGGTTCAAGCCCCGCATTGGTATCAATCGCCAGCAGCCACTGCTGCAACGACCTTACCAGCAGCAGCAGCGACTGCAATCTCTAGGGTGATCTTCCCAAGATAATGCACAAACATACAACTGGTACCAGGCTATGAATTTTCCCTTCCTCCCTCTACCGCTACCCATTCCAGTAGGGGAAATCATATCACACTTTTTGGCAGAGTGTCAAAACATAACAAAAGACGTCTGGGTTCTGAAAATTGTTCAAAATGGGTATTGTGTCCGGTTCACCAATTCTCCCCCCACCATACCACGAAAAACATCCAGCCATCATCTGCGCATGCTTCGGAAAGAAGTCAGCATCTTGCTCCAGAAGCATGTGGTGGAGGTAGTCCCCCTCAAACAATGGGTTGCAGGCATCTACTCCAGATACTTTCTGGTAAAGAAAAAAGACAAGAACTAATTCAGACCCATTCTCGACTTAAAAGTAGCCAACAAATGGATTTGGTGAGATGGGTTTCAGATGCTGACTTTGCATCAGATCTATCTCCAACAACACCAGGGAGATTGGCTCTGCTCCATAGACCTCCAAGATACAAACTTTCATGTACCCATCGCCAAGAAACACCGAAAGTTCTTTAGGTTTGTAGTGGGGCAGGAACACTATCAATACCAGGTTCTTCCATTCGGCCTCAAGCCAGCTCCCAGAACTGTCTCTAAGTGCATGGCAGTAATTGCTGTCCACCTCCGGAGGCACCGAATCTCCGTCTATCCTTAACTAGATGATCGGTTAATAAAGGCGTCTACTTCACTAGAAGGCCAGCAGCATTACAACTGGACATGCAAGGTCTTTCAACAGTTGGATCTTCACATCAACTACATTAAGTCGATCTCCATTCCGGTTCAGACTCTGCAGTATTTAGGGGTACTATTGACACCATGCAGGCATGTACTTGTCCTTCGGAGCAGAGACTTTCATCGATCTGTCGGAAGTGTCACTATCTCATGAATGCCTCTTATCCCATGGTGAGGTCAGTGTCATCCCTTCTCGACTCCATGGCCTTGTGTATCTTCCTCACTTCGAATGCACGTCTTCACATGCGCACCCTTTAGGAATGTCTCAGGGGCCAGTGGGAACAGGCAACTGGGAGAACAAGATCACTCTCTTCACTTATGCGAAGCAATCTCTAACATGGGGGTGCTCTCTGACCAACCTGCTTCAAGGGATACCTTTTCACCAACACGCTCCCTCTCAAACCATAGCGACAGATGCATCGTTACTGAGGTGGGAAACCCACATCAATCACCTCCAAATTCGAGGCACATGGTCTCCAAGGGAGAGGACATATCACATCAATCTCCTCGAGCTCTGGGCAGTCCATCTTGCACCCAACCACCCAGTCGCTGCTTATTCAGACAGACAATACAACCACTTTGTACTATTTCAACAAGCACGGAGCAACGAATTCCAGACCTTTATCCCATGAAGTCCAAGCAAGTAAGTAATATTTATTTTCGTAGATTAACCCCTTACCCGCGGCGGTAATTCCGCAGTGCCGCTGGGGGGGAGAGTGGGGGGCGCGCGCGCCACCGTGCTCGTGACGGAACCACTCTATCACGAGCCACGGGCGTGCTATGCTTGTGATGGAGTGGTTCCGTCACGGCGCCGCCCGCTGAATAGAACGCGCTGTGCAGGCCCGAAATTGATGCCACGCAGGCGTGGCGGCCGGGCCGTGACGGAACCACTCGGTCACCAGCACAGCGCGTCCGTGGCTGGTGACGGAGTGGTTCCGTCACCAGCACGCAAGGAGTTAATTAAAATCGTTGCAATTCACATAAAATGTTTTAATAAGTAAACCTTTGCAAGTTAAAAGAATTAATTCATTATTAAAATTGAATTACTTTGCAAAAATATGCCCAAGCAATTTGGAAATGTCTCATTGCCAGAAACCTGTGGATCATGGCAACTCACTTTCCGGGTGTGCAAAATGTGCAAGCAAACTCCCTCAGCAGGCTTCTGCAAGAAAACCATGAATAGGTCCTTCATGGCGACATCGTGCAAACCCTCTTCAGGCTGTGGTGGGACTCTCCACACATTGACTTATTCGCCACCGTAGAAAACAAAAAATGCTAAGACCCCCCTCAAGGTACTTCCAACCATGGACTCTGGGGAATACCCTATGGATCAACTGTGCAGGCACATTTCTCTATGCCTTTCCACCAATCCCTTTGATCCCGGCAGTCCTCCTCAAGCTGTCCTACTTGAGAGCCAGACTCATCTTGGTAGCCGCAGAGTGGCCACCTCCTTCACCAGTATCAGTGTCCACAGCTCAAGGTGCCATGAAGACTAAGCCTGCTAACGAAGTTCGGAGAGCAAATGGTTCACCCCAATCTCTCCTCTTTGAATTTGGCATAATCGCTCCTGAGCTAGTGCAGTATAGACACTTAAACCTACCAAAAGACTACATGGACATCCTCAAATAAGTTAAACGGCCATCGACCCATTCAGCATATGCCTTCATGTGGAAGAGAATTTGCATTTTGTGTTCTTCCAAGAACATAGACACTACATCTTATCAGGAAGACTTCATTCTTCCCTATCTCCTCCATTTGACAAAATCTGGCTTGCAATTCTCTTCCATGAAGGTTCACTTGGCAACTATTACTGCCTACAGAAAATGTCCTTCACAAACCTCTTTTTTAAAAATCCCAGTAATCAAACGTTTTTTAGAAGGGTTGAAGAAGGTCTTCCCTTCCATCAGGTGTCCTTCCCCTCCCTTGGAGCTTATCTTAGTTCTCTCTTGTCTCATGCAGGAACCTTTCGAACCCATTCATAAAGCATCCCTGCAGCATCACTCATGGATAACCACTTTCTTCATAGTAATCATATCGACTTGTAGGGTTAGCAAAATCCAGGCATTACGCTCTAACAAAACTTAAACAGTCTTTCACTCTAACAAGATACTTATCAGGACTCACCTGAAAACCCTTCCCAAGGTTATTTCGGATTTTCATATCAATCAGACAATCTCTTTACCAACCTTCTTTGAGAATTTTTCAACCTCGACTGAAAGAACGCTTCATTTCCTAGATGTAAGGCGGGTTTGGAAGTTATTTCTAGATAATACGCGCAACATGCACAGGTCGGGCCAGCTGTTTGTCAATAATGGTATTGTCCTTGCAGGTTTAGCCACTTCCAAAAAATTCATTACCCGATGGATAGTATCCTGCATACTTCTATGTTACCAAAAAGCCAAAAGACTTTACAGCTAGGCCTGAGGCCTATTCCACTAGGGGCAAAGCAACTACTGCGGCGTTGATGAGAAATGTCACTATTGCCGAGATTTGTCAAGTGGCCATATGGAGACCTGTTTGCACATTTACCAAACACTATTGTTGGGACTCGGATGCTAGAGCAGATGCTCAAGCAGGTCAAGCCTTCCTCAGAGATATCTTTGCTTAATCCAGTCATGTTCTTCTCTCTTCTGTTCTTTCCACCGCAATTGGTAGGGATGAGCTTGCTATTTTATTCAAATGCTTATGACTATCAATGGAAATCCCCCAAGAGAGAAGGTATGGTTTCTTACCTGTAATGCTGGTTCTCTCTTGAGGAAATCTCAATTGAAGTCATAAGCAACTCTCCCTCCTCCCCAGTGGACATAGCAGAGGTAATTATTGGACATACCTATCACTGATGCTTCTCGTCAGAATGAATTGAGGGAACTTCCACCTGCTGAGCATAATGGGATACTGGTGGTCTCTGGGTTCTTAATGGCACAGTCACTGTTTTAAACTCACATACCAGCAGCCTATGAGGATACACTGTCCTACTATCCTCCACCTCTTACTTTTACAGAAAAGGGTTTGTGAAAGAGATTAAGCTATTTTGTTAAACATTAACCTCAAATTATACCTTTATAGGGGTACTTTAATCCTTTCTAAGGACAATCTGAAGAATGTCACCACTGTAGCATGCTTCTAGGCTGCATATTATGTTATTTCTTAAGTGTTTCTGCAGGCCTTCCTGAAGAAAGGCGAACGTCTACACTTAAGATATTCTATGTAGTGCTCTGGGATTCCCACACAATTGCGTAACTATTTAAATGCTTATGACTTCAATATAGATTCCCCCAAGAGAGAACCGGGATTACTTTCAAGAACCATACCTTCTCTTGGACACTAAAAGCTTCTTTCCATATGAAACCCACTAATTATGCACCACATACTGGGTAGCAGACATTCTGATTGCCCATCGAGGCCCCTTGCCCATGCACGTGCTTCAGCATTATGCAGAATTTAAATGTGCAAAGGAATTCTCATGTCCATGGGTCCACACCCCCTTGAAAATGAGACAAGTGAATAGCCCCTTTTGAATGTGCCTTGCTAATTCCTTTATATCATTCAGCGACACTACAAGGCAACCAGCCCACAAGGCTCTTTGTGCAGGTGGCACAGATTCCATAATCCTGCCCTGTTTCTTCCCTTCCCACTGGTTATTTTTGATGCTCCATCCCGCATCACCATTGTCCAATCATACACCTACTGTAAATAGACAAATCTATATTGATGAATCCATTTCAACTTTGTTCTACGATGCGCAACACAATCATAAAAACCTCTCAAGTGGACAGCCTTCGACCAGTTTTCTCTGCAAGCCCGTGTCTTGAAAGGGTAGTTGGACAAAGGTTGCCTATTTTGATAGTACCAAAAGTGCTCTTTCTTTGTTGCCATGTGTTTGATTGCCTTACTATTCATTTCTTTTCACAGTCATGTTACTCTAATATGGTTGATCACTGTAGCGACATCAGACACGTATTAATATGCATAGCAAGTCATGTAAAATATGTTTTTATTACACAAGTCCTTGGAACACTTTAAAGGCAACATCTTAATACTTAAGGTTGTGAATGCTTCCTTTTATATATTACTGTCGGAATTCCCAAGAATGACTCTTTAATTACCTGCACACACATGCTACTGAACATGTACAACTTTTGTTATCGGTATCTTCAGTGCCTGTCGTGCACTTAGTTTATCTCTCAGCCTCTGTGGCCAAGTTCATGTTTGTAGTGAAAGCAATAGTATTTGATTTAGGTTCGTTAATATGTTCTTTTTTATTTTTTATGTTTCCTCTTGCTAGATGAAATCTATGGAAACGGGTTGATCTCCTCAGTGATTGACAGCTGTAACTGCTCCGATTCCAGCGACATTGAACTGAGTGATGACTGGGCCGGCAAGAAGTCTCCTAAAATTTCAAGAGCTAGCAAGTCTCCCAAACTCCCCAGGTATCTTGCTTATGTTATTTTATACTGTTTGTACAACATCCATCTATTTAGTCAATGGTATGTTTCTGTATATTCTTGATTGTGGATTAGCCTGCCTCTGCAATTACCAAGATTTAGAAGTATTCTCTTTCCAGGGTGTGCAGCGCTACCAACCCCTTTAGCTGTTACTTTATTAGTAGCAATAAATAAGTGTACCTCTAATTTATTTAATTATTCTTTCATGATGGTCTGTATTTTATGTTCACACTCTCATTCTTTTTTCCTTCTTTTTTTTTAATGCTTTATTTTTCAGTTTGCCAATGATAAGTAACATATTCACACTCGTATTCTAGGCCTCAATAATCTGTATGGTAGTGTTTCTGCATTTTATAGATGGCTAAGATTTTCAGAATGCTGAGCTGAATACAAAAATGTAGTTATCTCTAATTTCTATCATATATTGTTTTGATTGATGAGGGAAAAGCTAATGTTATGCTAACTTGAGTATATAACTATCAATAACAACTCTCATCACCTACTTAAAATGTTCCAAGTCTGTGAAGTATGGTTTAAGCTGGCTTACCAATTAGAATTTATATTGTGTTTTATAATGACTCCCACATTGTTAAGATAAATACTTATATGATGAGGTTGTGGTCTTGGGAAATTGGTTGTTATTTGTTTTAATACTAAGTAGTATTTCATTTTGCTGGTCTAAATGTGCAACAGATAAGTAAAGTTACATTAGGTAAATAGAGAACCATGTACTTGCAGTATTTTCATTATTTTCTGACCAGAATAATTCTTGTGAGTAAGTATCCATCTGATTACAACTAGCCCAATGTTGGAACACCACACTCATATGTACCACCTGCTTATAACAGGTGGTAGATGTATGCGTTAAAGCCCTTGGAATAGTGTTATCATGTAGAATTCTGCCCCTTAATTGAAAGAGTTCCCCCCTTCCCTTTCTTGCGCTCCAGTCGGGCGTGATGGCAGTCACTGCTGCTGGTGGGCATCCACTCGCACGTCCTTAGATCTTGGAGCCCGGTGGCATCTCTGAGGCCATTGTCCTTGTTTCCTGCATGCCGTGACTCGATCCGAGCCCAGGCACAGGATTATGGGATAATTCTTTCCTGCATGTTGGTATCCTCTCAACGCCGCATGCAGTAAGCTTTTTAGAAACTTCAATTATTTTACACACATTCTTCTTATAATGCCTATTGCAAATCATTAGAAATATATTTTCTGCTGCTTTATTTCCGGTGTTTTTTATTAAACCTGTCTCACAATCCAAGATGGACGAACCTATCCCTGGGTATTGTCATACCTTGTATAGCACTATATAAGGGGGAGTCCATTTTGGGTCCAGTTGCATCACAACTGTTTTTGTGTAATTGCTTGATCACTGGACTTGCCATTTATTTTACCTTCCTGCTGGATATTATTTCTGGAGCAATACTAGATTCCTAGTTACAATCTGGCCTTGTTTCTGCAGGTAGTAATCCTTTCCTTAGCCCGAAGACGACTCTCCAGCCATCGCCCAGAAGACCTGCACTTAACAGTATTGCACAGTTATTCCCCATTCATTGGGTAATTGCATGGTACTGGCGGAGTGTTACGTATGCAGAGTTTGGGCCTCTCCAATTCCATGACACTTGTAATCTTGACCTTTGTGTATTTAACAGTCCCAAAAGTTCAAAATGTCATGATTCATATGGTAATAATTTTGTTACACTTTTCTTTAAAGATCTTAGTTAAGTTATTTTTATATACAATAATTACATTGCTTTCATTAAAACCTACGACCTCCAGACCGCTCTGCAGATGGCCATAGTGAGCGATGACCACATTGAACTACCATACTTTATTCTTTGGGGTATTTTCCCCCCCAAATTTGTTTTTCTATTTTGTGAACTTTGAGTACGGTATATTATTATTTCATCAATAAATGCTTCAAGAGCTACATTAGTGAAAATAATCTTACATATAGTCATGGATTGTGATAGAAGAATATAGTAAAGGATATGCAATGTACAGTACGTTAGAGTGACTCTGAAGAGGCAGCTAACATACAATACAGAATGAATAAACCCCGGTAATAAACCTACCTCATTGGGTTACAATTGAAACTCTTTAAAAACAACCCAGAGTCCTCCCCTGCCCCCACCTCCCTCCTGAGTCTTCTTTGACTTACACCCGGTACATGGGGCAAGCTTCTTATAACAGCAGTCTAGTTTGTTTGTAAGCTCACATTGCTACAGCACGGCTCCAGAAATCATTTCTAATCAATACTCACCATTTCCCTGAAACCTTAAAACACACAAATCATGCATCAGTGGGGCCCATAACACTGCGCATTTACCCTGTTCACTTACACTTGGCTTCAAGGCTTTGGTGAATCGCAATGAAGAAATGCTGTAACATTTGGTGGAGCGTCTAAACCTATTTAACTATTTATTATTTACACCTGCAGATTTAAAACATTTTACCATGGTTTTATTCAGACTTTAATTATTCAGACACACCACCATAGCGGCAATGGATCTACTAGAATGAAAATTAGGCGTAGGAAGAATCAAAGACCAGCTTTTACTTCTTCATTTATCTAATTTTTATTCAGAACAAAAACTTTATCATGTCTGACATTTATGCATTAGTAAATCTTTATTCAGTAAAATCTTAAACTTTATTTCAACATGATCATTTTATTTAGAGCTCAAGAAAATCGCTTTATTTTAGAAAACAGTTAAAGTTTAGCAAAGAACAGATAGTTCCAACTTCATTCTCTCCTAACATCCCTAACTAACACCCTCATCTTATCCTTCAATCCTGCAAAGAAATCAAGTAAAAATCATTAGGATCTTACATCCAGGAATCGGTTAGCAATCGGGCAGCATCTCCAGTAGAAATCGGAAAAAGCGACCCCTTCTAGCTAAAACCAGGGGTTTTATACCCTATTTCTTCAACTTAATCTATCTAAATTGTAACTACCATCACTTATTTGGTTTCTGATTGGACAAAATCAGGGTGGGTGAACATCTCTTCACCATTACAGCATCATTTTCACAACGTGTCAGTAGAAAAATAAAGGGTCTTTGTTTAAGTCAGTCCGTGGCCTAGGCGCTTCCTTGCATTTGAAACATGCATCAACTCTCCCAGGCTCGAAGCATTACATCGTCCATGCTTGGCACCCATCCTAGGATCCGGGCCATGGTAGCCTTGAACTTCCTCGAGCACAGGCAGCTCACTCTGTCTTGCAGGTTTTTGGCGCGCCTGCACTGTTCAGCTCTTGCTCACTGTTTAGCCAAATGTCCATTTTATTTTTGGGCCTCAGCAGCTACTCTTTGGAACTATCGTAAAAACAAACACAGATTTATGTTAATTATTGAATTTAAACCCGTTCTGTTTACCTCCCACCTAACGACTGTTTGCCAGTTAGTTGTTACCTAGCCATTAAGCCACATAAATGCATTTTATACTTACATTTTCGACCTCTCCACCACACAAATGAATACAATAAGCACATTTAAATTGCGTTTTGATTATTTTTCAAACTATGCATTAATTCACAACACAATAACAGTACAAATTAGCTAGTTATTATTGCAACATGCAAGCAAAGTTAGTTTTCCCCGTGTATAATAATAAAATGATGTATGCATCTTACTTTATGGTTGGTTAATTTTCACAAAACGTGTAATTAGTAAATATTAACGTTATGGAACATTGACTTTGAGAGGGGTACACAAAATTTTGTGTTTGCCACCTCGCTCCATCAATTCCCTCATCTGGTGATTTTATCACCAAATAACCCTCAAAATTTTGAAAAATTTAGCAGAACATGTTTCAAATTCTTTTTGTTAATGTCATCTATACTTTTGTCTCTTTTTCTTTTGAGTCTTTGAAAACCTTTTCTTTTATTTCCTCCATTTCTATCTCATTCTTTTCTCTCATTCTTGCCAATCGTTCTTCATTCCTTTTCTTTATCAAGTTTCTGAAATCTCTTCTACCTTTGTATATACAGCATAACCTTATCATAAGGATTACTATCACTAAGATTGTTATCGGTATTAGTATTTTACCTATAATTGAACTACCTATTTCTTGAAACCAATGCTTAATTGCTGAGAAACTTTTACCCAATCTTTCAAGGACACCTTCAACCTCCAGTGGTTCAATTTCTTTATGCAAATCTGTAATATTTATAATATACTTTTCAATGTTTTGACTTTTATCTGGAATATAAGTACAACAATATTGAACTTTCAATATTCCACAGACTCCTCCCTCTTTTGGTAAAATTATATCAAGGGCAAGTCTGTTTTGCTTAACCATAGCTCTCATAGCAACCATTTCAGTATCTACCATTAGGAATCCTCCTGCTGTATCTGTTTACCATTTATCAACTATTGTAGACAATTTTCTGATTCTATTTGCATTAAACGAAATTCCCACTGCTGGTATCAGTGCTCCAAATACATCACCTATTATTTCTAACACAGTTTCTCTTCTTTTTCTACTTAAAACTTTACCTATCTCATGTTTTCCATTAGTGCCTCTATCTACATGGAAAATTATAGGAAAGACCAATCCCACATAACATGTCCCATACCAGTGGTCTGGCAGTCTATAATAAGCTCTATTCCCACATATGAAATAAATTCCAGGAAAAACAGGATCATTTCCTCCTTTAAATCCCCAACCCCCTATAATTCTATAGGTATCTTCACATTGACTTGCACCCACAAAATAATTGTCGTACATTGAGTAATCTCTACTAATACAAAATGTTCCCAACATTGGTGCATCTATTTTGATTGCTACATTCACATTCTTGTCCTCAATGTTCTCATCATTAAATGTATATTATTTAGACTTTGCATGTTTCATTTTCTCATTTCGTTTGTAAGCAATTCTTCTTTCCTCAACCATTTTTAAGAATGCCTTTTCTTCAACTCTCATTTTACATGTCAAATTATTATTAAATGCATACTCGTGCGTTAACTCATCTACTTCTAGAAAATATTCTCCCATTACCTCTGCATGTTTTCTTTTATTTAATGTATTGTCAATCTTTAACTTCGCAAATATCTCATCTACATTAGAGTAATGATACTCCAGTTTCCCAGTCTTGTAAAACAAACTTGCAATTACACTACAAGTTACTCCATATGTAAGAGAAGGTGATGATAGGTCACCCCTTCTGACACTGATGCTGCCAATTTTACACAAACATAACAATCATCAACATTCATTGTTTTAATGTACTCCAGCAATAACTTTGAAAAAGTATTCTTGGTGTAATCACTGATGGATCTATCTTGATGCAATTCTGGTTTATACACATGAGTCTCAGGCACCTTTTCTTTCTCACTTTGTTTACTTGAACTCACATTTGGTTTTAATTTTGTTAAATTACTTTGGAAAGGAATCACAATAGCTAAAATTACCCGCAATATCATCAATAGTCCCATACATATTGTAAAACATCTACACCATTTTCTGAAAATAGAACATTTCGTTCTATGATTATTCATTGCCATCTTCCCTAACACCGTTTCTTTGACCTTATGTCACCTATACATTTCACACCACTCAGCACTCTAACAAGTTTTCTTCGACCTTATGTCAGTTTCTATTCTAAATTATACTATAATTAGATTTTCTAACAAGTTTTCTTCGACCTTTTGTCAATTCCGACCTCTTCTATATTTACAAATCTGTCACACAGGACTTCAGACTTTTTATTTGAATATCATATACTTTGAGCACCTAACTGTCCATTTTCTTAGATGACTTCTTTACTCACTTTTCCAAATTGACTTTGGGTTGTACAAGTTTTCTTGACTACTATTAACTTCAACAATTGGTGGCAGTACAATGTATGTCCACTCAGGTGATTTGTACCTCTGATTTGGACGTCTTACTCTTTTAGGCCTCTGAATAGTCTCTATTTTCTTTCCCAATGTTTCTTTCTGGCTGGAGATCTCATTCACTTGGTTTTCTTGTTCTTTTGTTTGGTTCACTATTTTGAATTTTAATCCCCAAACTCCTTTAGGCCAATTGTCTCCTTTACAGACTTTTAGTCTTTAGCTCTATTGTATTATGCTCCACTCTCCAAGCTCTTTTTCTTGTGCTTTTTCTTAATGGAGTTTCATCTGCACTGTCATCAGTTTCACTTTCAGTGTCTTCTACTGTATCATTGATTATGATCTTCACAATGTCTTTGTCTTCATCAGTTTCAGTTCTCTCTACTGTTACTCTGTTAGAAACACCTTCATAACTGGTACTTGGAATCTCATCCGTGTCGCGAGTTACTTCCTTTTCTCCAGTTTCAGGATTTCCGTTCCTGCTTTCAGAGTCTTCAGATTGCTTTATAGTTTTCTCCTTTTCAACAACTTTTTCTTCACTTTCTTTTGTGTCTTTACTGGTGCTTGCCTTTACCGATTCTCGACCTTCAAGTTGATCTTCTGAATCTGGTATTTCAACAATTTCCCTTGCACCTTCACCTTCAGACGCAGAACTGGCTTCTGATACTTCCAGATGTTGACGTTCCTGTCGATCTTCAATATCTGGATCCTTTTCTGGTTCACCTTCAGAATCAGAGTCCGTTGCACTTTCACCGTCGTATGGGTATTCAGGTTCAGGCACACGGATGGTGTGACTAGCATGAACCCAACTTTTCAGTCCAGCACACTTAACTGCAGTAGTACTGACCAAGATCACTTGACGTTGTCTTTGCCACCTTGGTACCAAACAGTTCCTTCTGCGATGAACTTTCACTCGTACCCAGTCCCCAGGGACTAGATCAGCTGGAATTTTCTCTTTGGTATTTGATTCAGTTCCCACCTGGTGAAGCACAGAAGTTACTACATCAGATAGATTCTTGCAGTAATCCAGTATGATGTCATCATTTATGGTTAACAACTTATTAACTGGTACATAAGCCTGTCTCATCACCCTTCCCATCAAGATTTTGTGTGGACTTAATCCAGCTTTCCTGTCAGGTATGCTTTTTAATGTCATTAACACAAGTGGCAAAGCATCTGGCCACTTCATTCCTGTTGTCAAACACATCTTTGCAATTCTATTTTTAATTGTTCCATTCACTTGTTCAACCACTCCAGAAGCCTCAGGTCTATATGCACAATGTAGCTTCTGGCCAATGTCCAGAGCTTCACAAATCATCTGCATCAACTCATTTTGAAAATGCGGGCCTCTGTCCGATTCAATCGTGACCGGAAACCCGAAACGTGGTATTATCTCACGCAAGAACAGTTTAGCAACAGTTAATCCATCATTCCTTCTCGTGGGAAAAGCTTCTACCCATCGAGAAAATAAACAGATTATAACAAGAACATATCTGAGTCTGTTGCATGGAGGTAATTCAACAAAATACATCTGAACTCTTGTGAAGGGGCCACCCTCCCGTCCTATGGTTCCCAAACTTACATCAGTTTTTCTGTTTGGATTAAATTGCTGGCAGACCAGGCATCTTTGACACAAACTTTCAGCAATCATTCTGAATTTACGATTATACCAAGTCTGTCTAAAGAGATGAATGATAGCGTCTCTGCCAATGTGTGCTTGACAAGGGTACATTCGGGCCATATCTGAAATCATGCTATAGAGCATTACTGGTCTTTCATCTTTGTAAACCCAAATTTCATCTTCCTCCCTTTGTCTGCAATCTGATTTTAACCAAATATCTTTTTCTTCTGCTCCTGCTTCTTCCTGCATCTGCTTCACTTCCTGCCAAGTTTCCACTACAGTGGTTAGCAGTAAAGGACTTGGAACATGTTCTTCAGTTTTTTCTCGATTAATTGAAATTTGATTCTTTGCACAATGCTTTGCAATTGCATCTGCATAACTATTTCATCTGGTGATATAATCCTCACCTTTTTTATTAGCAGAACATTTTACCACAGCCAATTTTTCAGGCAACTGTATCACATCAATCAGTGTCTTTACAAACTCTGCATTTCGAATGGGTGTTCCTGCAGAGGTTAAATAACCTCTTTGGGACCAGAGCTGTCCATAATCATGAACAACTCCATAACCATATTGACTATCAGTCACTATGGTTACTTTCACCTCTTTCCCCAACTCACATGCTCGTATCAAAGCAATTAACTCTATTTGAGCAGAATGAATTCCTTTCAGACAAGATGCTTCCAACACTTCAGCCACTGTACAAACAGCATATGCAGCACTTAGGACACCACTCTCTGTTCTCAAGCATGATCCATCCACAAACATTACAAAATCTGATTCAAGCAATGGTTCATCTTTAATGTCTGGACAAGGCTTTGTACAATATTCTAGAACATCCAAACACTTGTGATCAAGCTCACCGTTCACTTCTTCTTCAACTGTATCAGGTAACAGTGTCGATGGGTTGACATTTACACACCTTGCAATTGTCGCGTTCTCAGCTCCCAAAATTATTTTCTCATAACGTGTCATTCTGCTGTTTGTCATGTACTGAGTCTTTGCTCTTGTGAGGAGAATCTCCACTGAGTGAGGTATATAGACTCTCACAGGAAATCCCATCACAATTCCTTCACTTTGCTCCAAACTTACACTGGTTGCTGCTACTGCTTTCAAACAACCTGGCAAAGCCTTTGCAACAGGGTCCAAAACAGCTGAGAAATACGCAATCGGTTTTCTCATTTTTCCATGCCTCTGAATTAATACTGACAGAGCACATCCTTCTCGCTCACTGCAGTACAGCTCAAATTCTTTTTCGTAATCAGGCATTCCCAAAGCTGGTGCTTCACACAATTTAGTTTTTAGCTGTTCAAATGCTTCCATCTCTGTTTTGGTCAAAACAATAGGGTCTTTGATATCTGCCTTTATCAGTCTCTGCAATGGTTTTGCAATCAATGAAAATCCACGTATCCACTGTCTGCAATAACCCACCATTCCTAGGAACATTCTTACCTGTATTTGAGTCTTGGGGGGCTGCATTCCTTGTATCATTTTAATCCTTTCAATTGTGACCTGTCTGATTCCCTTTGCAATCTTGTGGCCTAAATACTGTACTTCTTCTTGACAAAACTGCAATTTTGATGGAGACACTTTATGTCCCTCCTCAGCCAAATGATTCAATAATGCTACTGTATCAATTATACAGGCATCCTTTGTTTTTGATGCAACCAAAAGATCATCAATATACTGTACCAACACAGATTATCCAGGCATGCTCAAATTTTCTAATGATTTCTTTAGCAACTGATTAAAAATCGATGGACTCTCAGTGTACCCTTGTGGAATTCTACACCATGCTAGGATAATATTTTGGAAACGAAACACAAAAATTGGTTGGCTTTCTGGATGCAATGGAACAGTAAAGAACGCATTGCATACATCAATCACTGTGTACCATTCTGCATCATGAGGTATTTGGTACAAAATCACTGCTGGATTCGAAACAATTGGACAACATGGGACAACGATTTTATTAACCTTTCTCAGGTCCTGCACAATTCTAAATGTTCCATTTGGTTTCTTCAATCCCATTATTGGTGAATTACAAGGACTACTCTCTATTTCTCTTAAAATTCCTTGCTCAATCATTTTGTCAATCACTGGAGTAATTCCTTCAATTACTTCCGCAGTCATTTCATACTGCGGTATATTCTGATAACATGCACCTTCTTTTATGGACACTTTCACAGGATCAACTCCTTTCATCAAACCTATATCTTTTCCAGTGAAATACTACACACTTTCTTTCACTCCCTCTTTCAGTTCAACAGGAATTTTCTCTTTATCAAAAATAGGAAACAGTTTGTCTTGTTCTGCCTCAATCTTGAGCATTGTCAATTTATACAAACTATCTTCATCTGGAGTCTGCAATTCTTTGCCATCTGGTGAACAATATATGGCACAGTCTTCATTTTCCACAATATATCCCTGCCTAACAAATTAATAGGACTGCTGTCGCACACCACAAACCAATGCATATCTTTATATGTCCCAATCTCTATTTCAACTGGTTTTGTCAAAGGAGTATTTATTTGTCTGTTAGCTATACCTTCAACCTGGATTGTTTCACCCGAGAGAGGAAGATTTTGAATTTCCACTGATCTAACAGTAGAACGGGTAGCACCAGTGTCCACTAGGAAAGTTATTTCCACATCATTCACTTTTCCGCTCACAAATGGACCTGACTGATCTACCTCAAGAGTGGCTCCAAGCACACACTCTTCTTCCTCCCTCAGGCACCGTCAGAAACTTTCATCCGGCTCACTGCCATTCTCTTCTTGCAACCAATATTGAGGACACGCATTTACTCTTTGCGGTCTTTTTACCTGCTCACCACCGCTGAATCCTGTCTCTGCACTGTATCTCTGCTGATTCCCACTGTATGGCAGTGGCGGTTGCGGCACCTGACTTTGCTGATTTGCTATCTGCTGTTGCTGCGGTTGCTGCTGATTTACCTCAAACTGCACCTGCGGATTCAATGATGTATGTTCCCCATTAACTCTAGGCGGACATTTACACTCTCGTTTCCAATGCCCTATCTTGCTGCAGTTGAAACATGGCATTTTCTTTTTCAATTCATCAATATTCCCTACCAATTTAGGTTTACCTTTAAACCCACCTTGATCCCCTGCATTCTTATTCTCCATTTGTGCTACTTGTTGTTCAGCTACTTTTACTTGTGCCCACATGGCTTTCTCTTTCAGCTTCTTTTGTTTTGCATCAATCTCCTCACTACAATATTTTGCTTGTCTCAGTACCTTATCTACTGAACTCGACTGCCAATACATCATGCTATGCCTAATCATGTCTGAAATTTCTGGTCTTAATCCATATACAAACCTATATACAAAGTGACTCATGTCTTTCTCATTTAATTCCTCATAACCACTATACTGTTTAAAGACTAACAACAACCTTTCATAAAATGAATGCACAGTTTCTTTCGGCTCTTGAGTGGTTCTGTCTATCTTTACCCAATCAGTTTCTTTTGGAGGTATTTTGTTTTTCAACCACACTATCACTTGTTCATATTTTCTCATCACACCTGGTGATGGAGCTCCTGTTTTCTCATCTCTGGGATATTCCTCCCTTGGCCAATCCACAGATAATTAGCATTCTATCCATAAATCTGTTGGCACCACTATGTCAAACAATCCATCTAAATCAATCCATAGTACCTTTGACACCTTTACAAATCTGTCAACTTGTCGATACCATTCTACTGGCTTTTCTCTCAGTCTGCGGAAATCATTCGTAAACGACAATATATCTTGTCTGCTCCAAGGAACATGTACATATGCTCCTCCAGGAATCTCTCTCATAGGGATTTCAGTTGCCACGTTTCCCTTTTCTCTAATGGGGAAAGCTAAGGTAGACTTATTACTATTTTCTTCTTCTTTGCCCACTTGACTCTCCATTTGCCTACATCACCCCATTTGCGCAACAACACAATCAAATCTTTTATCTGAGCTTGTCTTCCTGCAGTGTTCATATTTTCAATGTCTCTTTCTGCAAAATCTACTCGATAGGTTTTCTGCAATGACTTTATTTTGGAAAAATCTATTCCACATTCACTTGCCACTTCTTCTAATTGATCGTACATTGTCTTAGCTCTCCATGTTATAGTTTTACATAAAAACATGAGCTCATCATCCTGGTAAGTTTTTAATCTGTCAGTCCCAATTGTCCCAATTATTAATTCTTCTATATCTATTTTTAATTTAGTCACATCCAACACTTTTATTTCCTGCTCTTTTAATTTTAGCGATTTTATCCATTCACTTAACTCTTTTTCTGATGGTCCCATGGGTGTCTGCGTTAAATCTACTTTATCTGCACATCTCTCTGGAGTAGCAGAGTCAGATTCTGCTCCTGTCGGGTATCCGCATGACAAATTTTGATTAAAAGTTAACTCTGGTGGATTTACATTTAAATTCTGCCTTATTTTTGATAGATCAGGACAAGTATTCTCTTTTGCACTTTGTAAACGTTGCTGTAATGGAATGGTTAATCTCGGCTCTTTTAATTTCTGGTCTTCAAATACCGGTATCACAGGTCCTATTGTTACTGGCACAGCTACAGCTTCCATATTCTTAGTAAGGTTTTGAATTAATTCATGTGCAGAACGCTCATAATCAGACATATTTGGCTGTTCATTACTTCGTCTTTCTGCACTTAGCACAATTCTGTGTGAATCATTACTTTGTAAAGGAGTTCCTGTAATTCTAGCTTCTCCAATCGGTGTACTCGGGACATATCTTGTTTCTACTCTTTCAGGAAAATCTCTAAAATGTAATGGTTGTCTTGGCGTTTCGTTAACTTTCTTCTGCCATCGGGGCATTTGGGGTAGTCCATAAAGAACTTGGTTGATATGGGGGTGGTCTCCTATTTAATATTTCTTCTAAAATAGCATCCTCTGATTCACTTTCACCACAGCTTTGATTTCCCAATTCTATATTCTTTTTCTTTTCTGTACTTTTTCGTCCCTCATATTCTTCAACCAATCTGGCGGGATACATGCCATCGCACATACTTCCATCTCTCCATCTTCGCATTCTAGTCTCATGTGTTTCTCCCCACAAATCTCTACCTCTACCTCTTGGTCTAAGATGCCTACTCAACCTCTCACTCTCCATTTGATGCATCTTATCTTCCCACTCAACCAGTGCTTCAAATTGAGTTGGTCTGGGTCTCGGTTCAAGTTTCATCATTTTGTCTCTCAAATTCACCAAAATAGCCAGATCAAACGATCCTCCTTCCGGAAAAGCTAACACACCATCATCCTTGGTATAATGTACCCAATTTTCCAACCAAACACACGTATGGTAACCATATTTCGTCAACATATAGGAAGCAGGCGTTTTCGGTGAAGGAAGTATTTTTCCCTCTCTAGTAACTACCTCTTTTTCTTTTACAAACACGTTTTTCAGCTTTTTAAACCATGAAGATTTCTTCCTGTCATCATCATAATAGTAGTATGACATTTTCGGTAAACTTCCCTGCTTTCAAAAGATCGCGTACTATTTCTGTTGTTGATTCCGTTACACCAACCTATCACAGCGCGGTTCTCACTAATGCACCAGTTAGAACACGATAGGTCACTATAGTGCTTAACCAATAGCCTTTGCTGCTTTCTGTAATGAACCAATCAACTCCTACTCTGTCTTGGTTACACGGACCAATCCCAGCGCAACACTTTTGACGTCACCAGTGCGCCGGCTTCTGCAGCGCCGACTGACCCCTCCCTTACAGGTTTTTTTTCAAGAAGCCGTATTTACAATATATTTTACAAAATCAGTTAGTAACTTACACAAAACAATTCTACTAATCTGTTTCGCTAATAAAGTGATAGAATTTTCAATCGCACAAGTATTCTGTAACCGGAGTAGACAACGCTTGTCTCCTCAGAATTTTTAGACTCGCCGATAAAGCAACACTACTGGCTTTACCCATCTATCAGGCAATAACGATCTCGCTTCTCTAGGAAAGCACATACAGAGATCTTTTTCACCTCCTTAGAGACAGTCCCAGAGTTTCACTTGAACGCGTTTTGCAATATCATTTACACACATTCATACGGAAAACCCAATTCATATATACATGAACTCTGTGTTTCCAGTAGGCAGCGCGTCCATCTAACCTACCACAGAATTCCTCTATTGTTAGCAAAAGAGAGACGCCACTCCCTTTACCCTTCAATCAAGCTCGGGTTAAGACCTATTACTCTTCCAGCAGTAAGTTTTAGTCGGAAAGCACGGAATGATCCCTATACTTGAAGGCTGAAATTTCATAGACTGTCCTTACTATACATTTATCCTTTCACACCTAAGGTCCCTAAACAGTGATATACGACGATACCACCGCAGTATTCGGCGATACCCCTTTTTTGAAACAGACTAATTTACTGTGCGACTTTACCTAGCCACACTTCCTCCGTCTGCAGACAGAGTCACTGGCTTCACCCTACTCTATGAAGCCTTTTCAGGACTACATATAACGTAATACAAAGTCAACAGATGTTAATCATTATTCTGTACATCAAACTCTATATAGTACTTTACCATAACCCTAGCTAATTTCCTTAGTAACCACTACTCTGCTACCAAGTTATAACTGCTACAGCACGGCTCCAGAAATCATTTCTAATCAATACTCATCATTTCC
Source organism: Lissotriton helveticus (assembly GCF_964261635.1). Taxonomy (NCBI): domain Eukaryota; kingdom Metazoa; phylum Chordata; class Amphibia; order Caudata; family Salamandridae; genus Lissotriton; species Lissotriton helveticus. Next base: position 1,370,911,436 of record NC_136067.1, read on the forward strand.
CTGAAACCTTAAAACACACAAATCATGCATCAGTGGGGCCCACAACACTGCGCATTTACCCTGTTCACTTACACTTGGCTTCAAGGCGTTGGTGAATCGCAATGGAGAAATGCTGTAACATTTGGCGAGGCATCTAAACCTATTTAACTATTTATTATTTACACCTGCAGATTTAAAACATTTTACCATGGTTTTATTCAGACTTTAATTATTCAGACACACCACCATAGCGGAAATGGATTTACTAGAATGAAAATTAGGTGTAGGAAGAATCAAAGACCAGCTTTTACTTCTTCATTTATCTAATTTTTATTCAGAACACAAACTTTATCATGTCTGACATTTATGCATTAGTAAATCTTTATTCAGTAAAATCTTAAACTTTATTTCAAAATGATCATTTTATTTAGAGCTCAAGAAAATTGCTTTATTTTAGAAAGTAGTTAAAGTTTAGCAAAGAACAGATAGTTCCAACTTCATTCTCTCCTAACATCCCTAACTAACACCCTCATCTTATCCTTCAATCCTGCAAAGCAAATAAGTAAAAATCATTAGGATCTTACATCCAGGAATCGGTCAGCAATCGGGCAGCATCTCCAGTAGAAATCGGAAAAAGCGACCCCTTCTAGCTAAAACCAGGGTTTTTTTTTACCCTATTTCTCCAACTTAATCTATCTAAATTGTAACTACCATCACTTATTTGGTTTCTGATTAGACAAAATCGGGGTGGGTGAACATCTCTTCACCATTACAGCATCATTTTCACAACGTGTCAACAGAAAAATAAAGGGTCTTTGTTTAAGTCAGTCCGTGGCCTAGGCGCTTCCTTGCATTTGAAACATGCATTAACTCTCCCAGGCTCTAAATATTACATCGTCCATGCTTGGCACCCATCCTAGGTTCCGGGCCATGGTAGCCTTGAACCTCCTCGAGCACAGGCAGTTCACTCTGACTTGCAGGTTTTTGGCGCGCCTGCGCAGTTCAGCTCTTGCTCACTGTTTAGCCAAACGTCCATTTTATTTTTGGGCCTCAGCAGCTACTCTTTGGAACTATCGTAAAAACAAACACAGATTTATGTTAATTATTGAATTTAAACCCGTTCTGTTTACCTCCCACCTAACTAATGTTTCCCAGTTAGTTGTTACCTAGCAAATAAGCCACATAAATGCATTTTATACTTACATTTTCGACCTCTCCACCAGACAAATGAATACAATAAGCACATTTAAATTGCGTTTTGATTATTTTTCAAACTATGCATTAATTCACAACACAATAACAGTACATATTAGCTAGTTTTTATTGCAACATGCAAGCAAAGTTAGTTTTCCCCGTGTATAATAATAAAATGATGTATGCATCTTACTCTATGGTTTGTTAATTTTCACAAAACGTGCAATTAGTAAATATTAACGTTATGGGACATTGACTTTGAGAGGGGTACACAAAATGTTGTGTTCGCCACCTCGCTCCATCAACATCATTGACCCAGCAGGGACTCTGGGCACCACCCTAGCTAGCATCGGAGTTATCTTGGGTGGGGGGGGGGAATAGTTACTAATATTTCCTTCCAGAATGTCCGAAGTGAAGCACACTGTCAAAATATATGTAGGAAATCCGGGGAGTGTTGGCAATGAGGATAACCATCCGAGGCCTGTGCATAAAACTCATAAAACTGTGAAAGCGGTGAGATAAGCTCTATGGAGAATGTTAAACTGGATAAATTTCAAACTTGCATTTCGAGACCTTCTAGGATATGTCAATCTGTCATTCCTTCTCGTAGTAGGGGTGCCCCGATCTCCCTTCCCACCAGTCCATAAGTATTTGTAAGGAGATCCCAGGATGGTCAACTATGGCTCTGTGGAACCAAGTGATTATCATATATCCATGCACAATGGTATATAACATTTGTCTTTCAGTGTGTGGGAGATTCTATACTATTCACTCTCACAACCTATGAAGTGTGCATAATCCTGACGTAGAGCAGCAACGGACTTTATGTAGCCCTCGGGTATCGATCAATGACTCTAAGCTCTGAAGAGACCTTCCCTAATAGAGGTCACCCAGGGTTTAGATCTCAGCCTCCTCCCATCTTATTTTGGGGTGTGAGCTGGTCAGCAGACGTGGGGAGGCTTAAGAAAGAGGTAGCAGTTCTGTATATTTATTGTTTCAAAATATGCATCTACATGTCTGCCCTTGGAGCTGCTCAGTAAAGTACCAAACAGAACCACAACAAATATAATTTGAAGTGTTTCAGACAGAGACCTCTAACCCTAGTCTCCTCACCTTTTGAATATTCTCCTAGTGTCTAAAAAATTTTCAGGACTATCCCTGTGCACCAGTAGAATTCCATTGTGCTCCGAAAATGACGTGGGGATCCTATATAAGTGCCAGTGCAGCACACTGATGTCATTTTCTTTCTTTCTTCTCCACCAGACGTTGATCCAGAGATACGTCTCGTCTCTTTGAGACCTTCTTTACCTCAAAACCTACAGAGTGCCAGGGAAATGTCATCTCCCAAAACTACCGGGTTTAAAACTTGTAAGGACTGTGGCAGGCAAATGCCTCTGACAGATCGTCATCAAGTTTGCCTTTAGTGCCTGGGGTTGAGTCAGGTCTCATAAGGCCTGCAGTGAAAGCACATTGATGAACCCAAAAGCCATAAGGGACCAAAAGGCAAAACTGTACTTTGCCAAGCACCGGAAGACTCCTCGTTGATATTCGTTCAAGTCCAAAGGCCAGTCTTGGTCCCATTCCCCGTCAGGAAGTCACAGAAGTAAATCCTGAGGTCAGTTGTCATTGTGCTCCAAGTATTCTGGTAAGTTAAAGAAAAAACTTTTAAAAATCCGAGAAGGACTCTTCCCCTTCCTGCCACTTTTGTACTCCTGAGGGAGGGTGCCACAGTACCTCTTGGTATTGCTCTTGAAGTTGGGCAAATTAGGAGTCAGTCCCACGACTAGCCCTGGCACAACCTGGGCTGCAGGGGCTTTCTGCGACACAGAGGCAGATCCTAGAGTTCCACAAGGTTATGCTCAGACTCTTATGATCCAATCCAACTCCCTCTGGCATGCCTGCGAGCCCCAAGGAGCTGAGAGTCCCTCCATCTGGGATACTCCCAGCAGGTTCGCCCTCGACACCTGTTGAACCCTCCAAAACCACCACCGGCCCTGCGTTCGGCTTCACGATCCACGATGGTTCCCAGAGCATCGACACAGACTCCATCGAGACTGGAGGATAAGCCGCCCGTTGTGCTCTCCACCTCTGAATTGCTATGACCTCGACCAAGGCCACGCTGGATTTCTATCAAACTGCTATCTCCACCGCTTAACATTCCACCTTCACATTAACAAAAACCCATACATTGCATTCCTTGTTTGGGATGGATTACAACGACGAATATGACACCAGTGATGAAATTGCCCAATCCTACCATGAAGAGAATTGGTATAATGACCTCCAGGAGGCCAGTGGCCTTGATACCTTTCCTGATTCTGGCCTTTTCTCTTCTCCAGGGCCTGCCACTGAAGAGAGTTCTTCCTTCAGTGGTCATGCACAGGGTGGCTGAAGTTATTGACTCCCTCCTTTGGGGAAATAAATCAATGTCCTGAACAAAGTGCTCCATCTAGGGCAAACCTCTACTGAGCCCCTACTACATTTTAACAAGGCACTCACCGGTAGTCTCATAAGGCCCTGGGATAAACTTTGCTCTAACCCCCAGTAAATAGGCAAATTGTGAGACGCCACCAACCTTCCATGGGCGACCCTGCATTTTTGTTTTGGCACCCCTCTAATGAGAGGTTAGTGGTGCAAGCATCTACCAGTTGTACAAAGAAAAATACTTTTCTGACTACTTCCCTTAATAGAGAGTTCAAAATAATGGATGCCTTTGGTACAAGGCTATTTTCTTACACCAGTTTGGCTTGCAGGTTTGTCAATGCTAGTTGACTCTTGGGTTGCTATTCCCATGCTCTTTGGGATTCGGTGGCTCAAGTCCTCTCAGATGTCCCAGAAGATCTCTGACCTGTCCTAACTCATGCTATACAGGACGGCTGTGACGCAGCCAAATTCACAATTTGGTTTTTCACCGATTTCAACTGGCGAGCTATTGGCATCAGTGTTGCCATTTATGGACGTGCCCTTTGAAGTGACTCGCCTCTTTGGGGACAAAGCCGATTTTGCTCTAGAGCAGTTCAGAGAGATCAGGGCCACAGCAAGCTCCCTGGGATTTTCTGCCCCATCTCGCCAGCTGCGTCATGGGTTTGGCAGAGGTACCCTATACCAGCAGCTAGTTCTGACTTAGCAAGGTGCCCAGCAGTTTCGTGGCGGAGGTCATGGCACCGACTGAACCCGCAGTCAGGGGCAGCGTACCAGTCAGCCTAATGAACCCCCTCCTTCCCCACCAGCTAAATTCCTTAAGTTTGCTCTCAGTGGAGCTAAATGACCGAGTTGGTAGCATGATCCAACTATTCTTGCCCGGTTGGCACACCATAACATTGGACAGGTTAGCCCTGCAGATTTTCCTGAAAGGATACACCTTGCACTTCATATCCACTTCAGCACACCTTCCACCTACCTTGGTCTGACTGACGGAGACCATCTGTCCATCTTACGGAAAGAAGGGCAAGCCCTTTAGGCCAAAGGGGCTATCAAGATGGTGCCTGCCCCAGAAGTGGATTGTGTTTGTTAATCCCGCTACTTTCTGGTGCGAAAGGAGTATGAAGGCCTTTGTCCCAATATTAGACTGCGCTCTCTCAATGCCTTCCTCCGGAAGGAAAATTTTGAATTCTTGCCCTTGTCTGCCCTGGACCCTGTAGAATGGATGGTGGCATTGCATATGCAGGACACCTATTCCCATATCCCCAACCTGAAAGCCCTTTGGTGCTACCTGTGGTTCCTGGTGGGAGAAGGACATTTTCAGTTCGCATTAATCCCCGTGGTGGTAGCAGCACACCTTTGGAGATCAGTGGTTCCAGTCAGTATGCAAAATACTTTATTCGGTTTATACAGAAAACCATAAAAGTACACATATCACAGTAGAAATAAGATATTAAAATAAAAGAAAAAACATTTAAAATACAGGAAAAAAATAATTTTCATGAACAATACATTATCCATTTCTAAAGAAAAATACATTTCGAAAAGGAAATTAAAAATATTAAGACTACAGCGATTTATTTAATTTAAGGGCCCCAAAAATCAGTTATTTTAACGGTATCCTTGGTGTTGTCACCATCTATATAAATAATTGCTTCATTCTCATGGCTGTGCTTAAGAAAGTGGCAACATTAAAAATTTCCCATGTGTTGGACAACAATTGGAGATATAGGAGCGCAGGTTTCACTTGTTTAAACCCCTTATTCTTTAGCAAAGGTACAATGCATTTTTTCCGTATCTCCCCAAGGTGCCCGCAAAAAAACATAAAGTGGGCCGTATCCATTATTGAGAAACCATCACAGGTACACACTTTCAGGTCAGTCTCCTTGGTCCAACAATGCCGCCCAGAGATAAGTAGATGAACCTTATTTAATCTGAACTTGGTTAAAAGATATCGGTGGTTAGCATTGTTGACAACTTTCAGATATAGTTCTAGATCGTCATCTGATGTAACAACCAACTGATGGGATCTTACAGATGGCTTGGACAACTCCAAACCCTCTCTATACATCCCTCTATGCAATTTAAAGTTGGTCTTAACCCATTTTATGTCCGCTTTAACCAATTTCGATGGTTCCTCAAAAAGTTCCAGACGTCCTAGTGAGACAGCCATTTTTTTCACATAACTTAACCATGGGATATGGTCCCAATGTGCTAGTTTGAGGCAGTCCTTCAGGATCTCATGATTTACCTCAACCTCTTGGTTTAACCATACCGAAATCCACTTCAAGAGGGGGGCAATGGCAATTCGATCTTCTAAATAGCCCACTCCACACTCTTGGTGGACAATAAAACATGATGTCGATTGGGGGACTGAGAGGATAGACTTTAAAAATTTATCCTCTGCCACTTGGAGCTGCTTTACTTTCTTAAATCCCCATAAGTCTGCACCGTACATTGCAATAGAGATGTATTTAGCATCATAAACTTTTAATACAGCCTCCAGTGGTTTTACTCCCAGTTTCCGAGAAAAGCTCAAAACAGCCGAGATGGATCTTACGAAAGCATTTCTCTTCTCCACTAGTTGGGGAAGCCAAGTAGATTTTTCATCAAAGACTACCCCCAAATATGGGAATTTGGGTACCCTGGATAGCCTGTTTCCATTGCAATGTAGGGTCATCAGCTTCCTCTGTCTCCCCTTCGTACCCACGACCATAACATGGGATTTCGTATAATTAACACCGAGGTCCAGGGCGGACATAAACTCATAACATTCGTTAAGAAGACTTTGTAAACCCACTGGGGTACGCGATATAAGGGCAGCGTCATCCGCATATAACAGAGCGGGTAATAAGAACTTGCCTGCCTTTGGGATATCTTTACAGACTATTCCCAATACACTAGCTAGTTCATTAATATATAGAGTAAATAATATTGGGGCTAATATGCAGCCTTGCCTGACCCCGTTAGATATTCCGATCTCACCTGTCCTGTTTCCCTTTTGGTTATATCTCACTGTAGCAGTGAGATCCCGATGGAGGTCAGCAAGAAAATATACAATGTTCTCATCGATGCCCATTTTAAGGAGTAATTCCCAGAGCTTGGACCTGTTTACTCGGTCAAAGGCCGAGGACAGGTCCATGAAGGCTATATACAGGCATCCAGACTTTGCCAGAGTATATTTTCCGATTAACAATTGAAGATTAAGGCTCTGGTCAATGGTACTGTGTCCCTTTCTAAACCCGTACTGTACGGGAGCGAGGGTGTTAGTCTCCTCAAGCCAATCAGATAATTTAGATAATACCACCCTACCAAGTACCTTTACTGCGGAATCGATAAGGGAGATCGGGCGGTAATTACTTGGCTCTCCTCTATTACCTTTTTTAAAAATTGGGACAATTACCGATTGCGACCAAGTCTTAGGGACCCCTGTTGTTGGAATTCTGTTAAAGACATTGGTTAAGACTTTAGACCAGGTCTTTATATCAGATTTAAAAAGGTCGGCTGGTACGCCATCAGGGCCGGGGGCCTTATTACTGGTCATTTTATTGATGGCTTTGGCCACCTCTCCCTCGTTCACTTCTAAGGAGTAGGAGAGAGTGGGCCCCCTGCTACTATTGTCGCCACTTACGGACATAAGTTCGTAAACTGATTTAAAATGTGAAACCACTTATCTTCTTGGATGGCGCAATCTAAGACATTATTGCTTGAATCTGAGAAGTATGGTTGGTTAATCACTTTCCAGAATCTTGCACTGTTTTTTATAACGTCTATAGAGGTCAATTCTGCCCAGGCATCTTCCCTAATTTCCCGTCTCCTCTGCATTACTGCTCCTTTATAAGCTTTCCTTAATAAAACTACTCGCTTCCTGTCGATGGGCTTACATTTCAAGGCCTCCTTCAATTTGCGGTTACATGATGAGCAATTACGGTCAAACCACCCAGTGGATCCTGAGTCTTTTACCTTACTGTTGTTTGTTAAGTCAGTCATAATCTGGCGGCAAATTGTTAAATATGCACCCATTACTTCATTGTCCCCTGCTTCCTTGTCCAAACATATGCGAATCTCCTCACCACTAGTGTGGAGAAGGTTGCGTACAAAATCCTCAGGGATCACTTTGCCCCACTTAATTCTCCGGGCCTGATCTGTAGTCTGGAGATCTGGGTTAACCCTGCTATTTAATATTATTTCGGGACTATTAAAAACTCTGTCGATTCGTAAAAAGACGGGGTTATGATCACTAAAATGGGACCATTCCGGGGAGTATTCAACAATATTACTCCCTAATGCTGAACTTATAAAAATATAGTCAATAGTTGACCCACGACCATTACCCTTGAAAGTTGGTGTATCAGAGTCATCCCCCGTCGGTAACATTAGACCATTTTCTGCAAGGATAGATTCCAACAAAGACCCCTGTACCGTATGCTCAAAGTGAGAATCCGTCTGCCCCGGAGGAGCAGAAAGATCATTGGGCAGACATTTATCGGGACATCTATGGATGTTAAAATCCCCCAACAAAATTACATAACAATCATTCTCCGGCAATCCCATATAAGCTGTTAAAAAGGAATCTAGCGCTGTCAGGTTACCCGTTGAGATTACTCTATCAAAGGAATTATAAAAATTCACAATTAACACATTTCGAGCCCCTCTACGGACAGCTTTGACAACCAAACAATAGGGTGAACCAGAGTCAATCACTGTATATGTACCTGCAATATTAGCGGCCACTAATGTAACCAGGCCTCCTCTAGCTCTACCGCTGGAGGTGGCGACCGCGGGGAGGAAATACGTGGTGTAACCATCTAAGGTAAGAATGTTATTAGTGTCCCAAGTCTCTTGAAGGGCGAGGATGTCAGCGGAGCCTAGGAATTTCCTCCAAATGGGATCATCAATTTTATTTCTTAGCCCAGCAATGTTCCAGGTTCCCACCTTGATACCTCTTACTGCTCTAGTGACAGTCCTATTCTCCAGTTCATGTGCCAAACTAATTATATCTGCATTGCCGGTTCCGGGATCATTGATAAATGGGTCTGCTACCATGTCATTCATCCCATTTGCACTGTTGATTGTGCTCATATCTATCGGGGGTAACCGGTCAGCGCTTTTTGGTTTATCCAGTTTAAATGGGGTGGTCACCTGTTGTCAATCGACCCAATCTAGGTCCGTCAAACATGCAAACTGATTTGTCGTCGGGACATTATATGGATTGTTTAGTGTGTAGGGGGCCCCGGGATACCCGTGGTTATGACCACCCATCATACTGTTACTCCTACACCTATCTGTCTGGAATCTCGGATCTTGATTATACCTGCCACCTCTACGTTGGACTAAGTTCCACCCCTTCTCACTACTCCCATACCACCTATTGGGGTGCCATTCCCTGATTACCTCTTGTCTCATGCTACCTCTATGAGGGATTAGATTATTCAGCCAGCTCCATCTGTTATCTTGTTTGTCCATGGGCATATAAAAAAAGGACAGTGGTCTAGCCGTGACCAGAGAAACATTATTATTGCGAGGGTTTCTCCTACAGATGTAATCTACCACTTGAGAGTCTTCAAAGGTCACGACTATGCAATCACCTTGAATGGTTTTCCGGTTATGTCCTACCCATGATGTTCTTTCAACCATTAGCATATTGCCACAAAAATTTGGTGGTAGGGGGTGGTTATTCATGAGCCAATGACACACCTTGTTTTTAAGTGCCTGGAAGGTTTCTGATTGTGAAGGAGCCAGTTATGTGACTCCAGTCAATATAATCACATATGGGCAAGCATCCGGAGGAAGATGGATGTTGCGCCGGGTTTGATTTATTACGGTATGGACTGGGACAATCTGTGGGGCAGGGATTATGGGGGTACTAGGTTTAGCTTTAGCGTTGGGCTTACTTGATATATGAGTTTGAGCCTGTGGGTTTGCTTTATTCGTCACGGGGGTTGGCAAATTCAGGGTCTGGACCTTTGTCGTTATCCGATTTTCTACTACGGGGTTTTTAACAACTGGTTGGGCTTTAGTTAATGTGATGGGAGCGTTTGTCGCCCTACTGGCATAGCTGCTATCATGAAACCTAATATCTTTATGTATATCATGTAGCACTTTTTCAATGCCATGAAGTCTGGCTTCAAGGGGTGCAAGTAAGTTCTTTAAAATTTCCATTAGATTATGACCCAATGAAGCTTCTACCCCAACAGTTTCCCCGTTGATGTCATGATGAGACCTATCGGCTGCGATGCTATTTTGGAGAATATCCACTAAGGAATCATCCAAGATAGTGTCATCGATGATGGTCAGGGGCAGGCTCACAGTATCTTGTCCATTTTGAACTGCCCCATTAATCTGACCGGTAGACTCAGATACACAATCTCTTACCTCTATTGGGTCGGCCAAATTATTGGCTTCCTCAGTAATTTAACTAACTGGTGCAGGGCGTGTTTTTTTTGCTTTAGTTATACAGGCAAATGATTGCTTGCGCTTAGGGATTGCACCCTCCCTCATCCCCCTACCTTGTTCGTCTGTACATTGTTTCTGATCCACCATTTGGGGAGCTGGTAGTACTTGCCCCGTGCTGCTCTTCAGGGGGGTTGAATACTCGTCCTGACGGTTAATGGGCAATAAGGATGAGGAGTCTATCTGACTACCAACCATGACATGAATATCGGCCGCCACCTGAACTGTATTGAGGGTGTGTGAGGAGTTGTCTGGGGTGCGTGCAGCGCTGATAGGGCCTAACGATGATCTCCTTGCTATAGCTAATTCGTGGGACACCCTTCTTTCCATTAATACAATACCCTCATTAATCAGGGAGTTAGTGCGCACGATGAAATCGTCTAGTGTCCCAGTCAGTTTTTTCCCTCCCGCAGCTGCCATGCTTCTAGTCTCACGACACTCCATAAGTCCTACCAGAACAGGACCAGGGTCTGAGATGGCGTGGTACGTGGGCACTAAAACCGTTGGAGTTAATAATAATACAATTATAACTAGTACATTTATACAATGAATAACCCCCCCACAAACCTAGCTAATATAATGCACTAAGAGAAACTGTCACATGTATATCACAATGAGACCTCACTTCAAAGAAAATGGGTCCAGTCCAGTCTCTACCGGCCTCGGACGGCCACAGACGGTCCCGCCCTTGTCCCGGGCTTCTCCCGGTCGCTCCCGCGCAGCGGTACTAAATGATAGTGAAATAAGGACTGTGGGTAAAGGGGAGGGGCGGTCAGGGAGAGCGGCCCAGGTGTTGGGAATCCGGGCTGGCAGCGCTCCTGGGAAGTGTAGTCCCAGTGCAGCGCTTGCACTCGCTCGCAGCCCTGGTTACCTCACACACCTCCTAAGATACCGGCAAGGTCCGTTGAAGTTCAGCCAGGCACCCCCCACGAAGCGGGACCCGCGGAGCGGGTTCCGCGAGAGGTAGATGGAAATTAGAAAGATTCACAATCCCAACGTAGTCCGGAAAACAGCAGAGCGTCCCACTAAGGTCCAAGGGTTTGTGATATTTAAACAGTTCTGGATGAGGAGGGGCGGACAGGGAGAGCGGCCCAGGTGTTGGGAATCCGGGCTGGCAGCGCTCCTGGGAAGTGTAGTCCCAGTGCAGCGCTTGCACTCGCTCGCAGCCCTGGTTACCTCACACGCCTCCTAAGATACCGGCAAGGTCCGTTGAAGTTCAGCCAGGCACCCCCCACGAAGCGGGACCCGCGGAGCGGGTTCCGCGAGAGGTAGATGGAAATTAGAAAGATTCACAATCCCAACGTAGTCCGGAAAACAGCAGAGCGTGGTTCCAGTCTTCCCCTGCCTCGATACCCTGCTGTTGAATGTGGGCTTCCCCCTGGCAGTCGTCCACCACCTCCAGACTACGGTGAACATCCTGTCTTCTTTGGGATTCACTATGAACGTGCCAAAGTCACCCCTAAATCCTTCTCAGATTCTCCCCTTCACCTGAGCCATTCTAGACATGGTTCAGCTTTGTGCCTTTCCCCCAGAAAGGAGAATTAAGCACATTCAGGGAATGATCCTGTTCTTTCATCCTCCTGGGTTTCAGGGAGTAAGACTCGGAGGCTGCTAGGAATTGATGGCATCCTGCATCCTGCTGTTGAAGCATGCTAAGTGGCATATTCAAGCTCTGCAGTGAGATCTGAAGTCTCAGTGCGCCCAACATCAAGGGAACCTCTATGACCACGTCCAGATTTTGGAGGCGACTGGAAGCGATCTGCACTGGTTGCTACTGGACTACAGTTGGGTCAGGCCCCCCTCCATGTCCCTCCCAGTGCTGGCAGTGGTGACCTGGTTTGGGGTGTCAATTTCGGAGAGATGGAGCTCAGTGACCTATGGTCTCTTGCAGAGTCCTGGCTTGTGGTTGAAATACTTCCTTCCATTTCTCTAGGACAGGCTGTTAAAGGTGCTTACATACAACATCACCGCCTTCTGGTACTGCAAAAGAGTGGGGTGGTGTCACAGACCCTGTACCAAGAGGCCTTGCGTCTCTGAAAAAGTCTGGACCATCCTGGGATTTTGCTGGTGGTGAACAACCTGGCAGGATCCTTGAATGCCAGGGCAAACGAACTCAGCTGCAGAGTGAGTCATGAATTGCAAGTGCAGCCAGAGGTGGCGCAATATCTCTTTCTCGAATGAGGAAAATCTTGGCTTGATCTATTCACCACCGCCGAGGATGCACACTGTCAGTAATTCTGCATGTTGGAATTTCCAAGGCATTTCTCACTAAGAGACGCGTTCTGCCTAGGGTGGAACTCGGTTCTCCTATATGTGTTTCCACTGATGCCTCTCCTGCCTCAAGTTCTGAGGAGGATCTGACTAGGCCAAAGGCATCCTAGTGGCTCCGGATTGGGCACAGAGAGCATGGTATCCAGAGCTCCTGGATATGTATGACCAACTGTCCTCTGGTCAAGCTGCCTCTCCGGGAGGACCTGCTGTTGCAGCGATGGTGTAGGATTCTGTTCCCGGCCCTTCGCAATCTCCAACTTCATGCTTAGAGATTGAGTGATGAGAGCTGAACAGCTTCAGCCTTTCTCCAGAAGTACCTGATGTCATCTTGTCAGCCTGGTGTCCCTCAAAACAATGTAAATGCCTGCCTTTGAGGCAAATTTGTAGCTTGGTGTGGAACGTGGCAGATAGACCCTCTCCAGGCAAAGTTATCTAATGTTTTGTTGTTTGTTATGATGAGGCTTTGCTCCGGGCACAGTTAAAGGGTACTTTTTAGCTCTTTATGCCTTTTTACAGTTCCTGAATCAGCCCTCATATTCAAATTTTGTATGGGTTACAACATCTGTTTCCTTCCTCTACTTTTCTCATGCCACTTTGGAATATTAACTTGTTTCTCACATATTTGATGTGCAGTTTCTTTGAGCCATTTCACAGCTGTCCCTACAGTTTCTCACCCTCAAAACCAGTCATGGCTCGCAATTCTCGCGGGTGGGTGGGGCGGGGGGTCGCGCAATGGTTACCGTGAGAGGAGGTGGTGGGTAAAATAAAAAATAAAACTTACCTGATCGGTCCCACGCCGCCTCTGCTGGCCGCTCCAGGTGCGGGCTATTACCGTCTCATTAGCATATATATACCTCACACGGGAAGCGCTCTCCTGCTCTGTCCCTTCCGCGTTTACTAGGGGCACATACAGCTGTCTTCGCCGGTGTGGATATAGCGGGAGCTGTCCGGGCCCTCGTTACATGTAATCTTCATTTATTGGATTGGATTGTCAGGCTGTCATCGCACCCCCTCTGGGCCGTGGGTGACCCAGACGGCACATCTTTGCATCTGATGTCCATTCCTTTCTTAGGCGGGTGTGGGTGGCTGTGCACATGAGGCGCCGCACGTTCACGGACCCTGGCCCCCTTCTGCCTCTTCTCTCCATCTCTCCCACTTCACTCACTCTCCCTCCCCCAACTCCACCTTCATTACTTTCGTTCTTCTCTGTCTATCTGTTGCTTCACAAGTCACCAGTGCCTGAAATTAAAAAATTCTCTTCCTGGGCCGGGTCCGCATTTTCCTGCTCCTGAACAAGAACAGGCTGCTCCCTCCCCTCCTGTAAGCCAGTCACAATGCTGCAATGGCAGCGTTGTGATTGGTGCGGAGTCCCGGACAGCGCCCAGCCGGGCACCTGTAGGGAGGCCATTTTATCTATGTAGGCAGCCTACATATAGAAAATGTAGAGTGCGCATGACTGCTTTGGTCGGCCCCAGGGCCGACCAAACAGTCAGGGTACTCAGAGCCTCACCGACTCACCCGCTCGCCCCAACCAGGCATATCCTCCCGCCCGCCCGCCGCCAATCAGGCATACCCCTGCCTTCTGCATTCTCGCAGCGCGAGAAGCAGAAAATAAAATGGTATTTAAAATGCCATTTTATTTCTGATTCTCGCACTGCGAGAAAGCAGTGGGGCGGTGCTCCTCCTTCCTAATGGAGGAGCCACCCTGCTCAAAACAGTGTTTCTTGTTGCCATAACATTAAAGCAGCGGGTAAGTCAGCTTCAAGCTCTCTTTGTCAAACTGCTGCACCACTATCTCCCAGTCAAACTGGTTCTGCGGACGCAAATAGCATTCCTTTTAAAAGCCGTGATGCTGTTCCACATCGTTCAAACCATCACCTTACTGGCGTTTCAGTGTTCCACCTCACTCCTCTAAGGAGGAGGTACTCCATTGCTTGGTCCCCTAAGTTTTTACTTAAGTTGTACCAAAGAACACTGAGTGGACAATCATCTCTATGTGAGGTTTGCTGGCATAAAAAAGGCTAGGCCATGTAGAAAAGGACCATTTCCAACTTATCGTGCTCTGCATTTAGATCTAGCATGCACTGGCCAAGAAGCAGCCTCCGGAAGGACTGGGGGCTCATTCCACAAATGCCAAAGCTGCTACCACTGCATTGGTATGGAGTTCCTGTCCTGGACATCTGCTCAGCAGCTACATGGGCGTCACTACATACTTTCACAAAGCTCTACTGTCTGAATAGCCAGGTTTACCACGTGAGGCATTTCACCCACTTGTTCCTACAGGACTTTCTTGTTTTTGTCCATTCATAGACCCTCCTTCAAATATGTACTGCTTTGGTATCTATTCAAAAGGTGCAGAATCTGTGGTTAGAGGTTTCTAACGGAATAACAAGTTACTTACCTACAGTAAAGCTCTTTCTGGTAGACACGCTATCTAACCGTAGATTCCTCACCGACTTTACTCTGCTCCCTGTTCTATGATTTGGACTCTACTATTAGTAAGATCCTAAGTCTAGAAATTTGAACACTGATAACAACCAATTTGCTAATGGAGCTCTGCATCTGGGGACGTGGACAGTTTCAAAAGAAACGGATGTTCGTACGTGGAAGTGGCACCTATATAGGCTTTGACGGATGATTTCTGGAGCGGAATGGTGTCAGTCCAGTCACACATAGCCACCTACAGTCGCACAGAGGTGCTGCTGAAAAACGTTTCTGGATCCAGTCTGACACTAGGGAATATTCAAGAGGTGAGGAATCTGAGAGTCTGTACCAGAAAGAATGTTACCAAAGGTAAGTAACTTGTTCTTCAAGCCGTCATGCACCAGGTAGAGCATTCCTCAGAAACATAACTAGAGAGTGGTGATGGGGTCTGAAAGTTTTGCTTACAGGCTAGAAAAATATTTTTGATGGAGCTTGATTTGGATTTTAACTCTCCAATACTTTATTTGTCTATGTCCTAACTATGGAGCACGATTTTGCTGCTTGATTTCATAGTCCGTTTCTGTTTTCCAAGAGCATAACACTGCCCTAAAAATAGTGTGATGATTACCTTTGAAAGTTGCCATTTATAAGGTATTAACACAGACAAGATGCATATATATATCTTGAATGTGTTATGCTTTTCTTGCAGTTTGCTCACAGCAACGTGGTGTTGAAGCACATGTACACTTTAATTCAGAGAGATGCAAAATAAATGTACTTTAAGACAGGAAACAGGAGATGCCAAAAGAGAATTGAAATCTTCAAACCACAACTCTTTTGGATCGACTCACTATCCATTTGAGCACAAACATGTTTATTACAATTGAGATCTGCCTGAAAATCATTTCCTGACCCTCAAAAACCTCTACTCCCATGCAAAGCAATGGAAGACAAAAAATAAAAATTTTCTACCAATATGTTCTTTATTTGTTTTAAATGTAGAGCAGCATTAACATTCAGGATTTCTGAGGGAAACCGATTTGGGCTGGGGTGATTGGAAGTAGATTGGGAACTCGCATGAACCATATTAGGCCTCTGAACTGTATTACACAACAAATGCCTTAACAACACCCATTGTTTCCATCACACTTTAAAATCTGCATTAATAATACACGTTACAGTATAAACCTCCACTTTGCTCCATTCATGCAGTATTTTCCCTAAGAATTGCTTCTAAGATTCTGGAGTGGTGTCTGGAGTGGTCTGGATGAGGCGCTGGGCTGGGTACTCCCGCGCACACTGCGACTAGGTTTGTTACATGTGATGGAGGGAGTGGGAGGCAACCTCTACAAGAGACATCTGTTATTATTAAGACTCACAGTGGCCAAACGAGATATTGCTAGGGCCTGGAAGGACCCACAACCCCGTCCCTCATCGCTTGGAAGAGGGGCCTAGATTTCTGTATAGGGATGGAGAAGCCCATATTTCTTGCCCGAGGCTGCCCCGGTAAACATTACAAGATTTGGAAGAGGTGGGCCGATTACAGAAGTATCTGGTTAGAACCCCCGACAGAACAAGACCCAGAACTGGAGGTCTGAGTGAGCTCTGCCGTAGGATGTGTGTACGTGAATGGTTGGATTTGTCAGATGCCGTGCAGGGGGGAGGGATCCGGGTGGGGTGGAATTGGGGCCAGTTGGGGGGGGGGGGGGGTTGAGGGGGGTAAGGGTGGGGGATTGGTTACTTGCACTGATCCCATTGTTCCAATTGTAAAAGAAAGGATGGATTGCGTTGTTTTATATGTGTACTGATATCTGGCGGATAACTCTGGGTTACAGAGATCTGCGATTGTCTATGTGATCTGTCAATAAAATCTGTTGTGAAAAAAAAGAATTGCTTCAAACTGAACAATCTCTTATCCAGCAAATTATGCCTTTACGTGATTGTAGAATATTAGCACTCTAGTTATTCATTAGAAAATTTAAAATGGAACACAAAGGTCTGCTGCTGAAAGTATAACTGTTTTTCTTATATTGATGTCAGGCAAGAAGTGTGAATTTTAAGAAAATGTATCCTCATTTTAGCTCTCTGAATCACTATTAATAAATCAAATGAAAGAGAATCGAGAGAATACACTTTTTTCTCCACTGTAGCATATGAAATCAACAAAAGTAATCAACATTTTTCACATGGTAAAATCACCTTAAAACTGACCACCATTCCAAAAATTAGAATGGTGATTTTGACAACTTTTTATGCTCTTTTCTTAAGGCCCTGTATAGTTACCCACCATAATGTATTTCAGTTGCCCGCTCGTAGCATTCCAGGAGAAAAAAACTAGTCAGAGCCTGTCACCTTCAAAAGCAGTTAATGTTCATATCACTTCACAAATATTTATATGATGCAAGAAACACAAGACGTAACAAATAATTTTGTTATTCCGGCCTGATTTCTCGAAGTTCTGGTTTACAATATCATTATCATTCAAGGGATAGTGCCTTCCTAGATTGCTAATCTCCAACCTGGTTTCAAGGGCTGAAGTGACACACAAATGTGACCTCAACTGCCACATTACTCAACATGGCTTTGTCAGTACCTGGTCTCATTCCCTTACCTGATAAATAGGTTCTAGTTTGTGACAAAACTGAATGGTTTTGTCATGAATGTAGTATATTTTTAGACTGATACCTTTAGTTGGAGTAAGGTGTATGTACTAAAACATGCAGTAGAGGTGATAAAAGCTACAATCGCCTTGATGGCAAAGGTTTGCTAATTTCTTGGATTTGAGGGATGATTTAGTCGGGGGTGAGTTTTGAAAATCTTCCAATAAAACTAAAAAATTACTCTCCTGAAACTGATGTGGTTATCTGAACTTGTCCCGAAGAAAGATGGCACTATGGTCCAGTGAACAATTTTATGTTGATTCTAATTATGTAGTGATCTCATTGGTGTGGAAAACTAATTTACTGTACAAATTTTGTTACAATATGAATGTTGTTGGCCCAAGAAAAGGGTATTTCAACGTACATCATAATGGAAAATATTTGCTTTGCATCATGTAATGCTAATTATTTTATGTTTAGTCATTTTACTGTGGTTGAAGTTCTTAAAGAGCTGTTTGTTTTTATTAAACTACTTGTATGCATTTTTGTACCTGCAGGATAAACATAGAGACTCGAAAATCCCCAAAGTTATCTCGAGCTGCACAGGAGATCTCAAGATCTCCCAGGTTGCCAATAAGGAAACCTTCCATTGGTTCACCAAGCTTAAATCGCCGGGAATTTCCCCTAGAAGACATCACTCAGGTACAGTTCTATATGGTTACAGAATTGTATGAACATTGTTTCTTTATTGTGAGATTGTTTTTATATTTGTGAATTGGTAATTTGTGCATAAATCGTGCAATTGAATTTGACTTTTAACTACTTTTTTACTTGTTTACACTTGGTAGTGGGCATCTTGATTCACTAGGTAAGGTTGCACCCTTAGTCTAATGGAAGGGCCCTTTTTAGTGGACTCATACATAATGGCACCACTCTTGCAAAAACATTTGTTTGGTCACTTTCAATCAGTTGAAGGCAGGGCAGAGATGAGCAAGCTAATTGTTGATTCCAAAAGTGCCCTATTTCAATAAACCTCATTCATGGGATGTTCATGCTTAGTGAGGTTGAAAACGTGTGTACCAAATGTATCAAGTTTAAAAGGTTGACTCAAGCTGGCTTCACTGAATGCATGCCATGTGAGTATTGCATAGTTATTGTTTAGTATTTGCAATTATCTATCAATGTTTGACGTGAACCCTTATTAAATCTGATAAGCTGGGAAGCTTCTAATAGGTGGATGTTGGCTTTAAAAAATTGTAGCATTCGTTTGTACTCATGCGATATATTTTCAATAAGAAAAACAGGGTACACGAAAATGCAGAGTAAAAGAAGTAGTGGAAAAGCAACTGACTGAGGTATGTAAAGAGAAAATAATTGATAGTTGGTAATAAGTAGCTTACACCATGCACTGTTTATCTTTAGTGACATAGAAACACTGTCTAATAAAGCTCAGGACTTGGGTCTGATCTAGAGTTCGGCAGACGGTATTCTCTGTCGCAAAGGTGCAATTGTAATACAGTGGACTGGATATCCGTTACGTTTGTGCCGGAGTATCCTGTCCTCCGATCTCTAAATGAGGCCCTATGTGTTTTGTGCTGAGGAGCCTGACATGGCCTACATTTGAAAGTAATATATTTTGTGACTCGTTGAAAACAGAGAGCTTTCTGTTCTTAATAGACGTTAGTTGTGCCTAATCAAGCTCTAGACTGAATTTTTCTCCCTCAGACTAGTACAACTGACGTTCATGTTGAGCATAATTAATCTTCCCACCAATGTGAGTAGTCTCAATCAGTACTCGTACAAATTATGTGAGCTCGACACCTTACCTTTTCTTAAACGTTCTAAATGTTTTTCATTTTCTTGGAACAGTCTCTGCAACTTGCGCAAAACCCTTTTTTCCCAATGTGTTCTTCCTCTGTGTATCACAAGTACCTCAATAGTCAGAACCCAAGCCTCCTATCTTGTGCAGTTATGTACACTTGTTTCATTGCTTTGAAGAGCATTGCTAAGTAACTTCTATTACCTCCTCGCCATACTCCCTCACCCACAATAAATTCATAATGAGCTTCAGCTACCCCACAGAACGCTCCAAGCAAAATTAGCATTCTAGACATTTTCATCCCTCCCCAATATGGCTGGCTTCCTCTTCCCACATCCTGAACCTTAAAAGGACGACACCCGCTTCCTGTTTTTTTGGTTCTGCAGCGCAGACGTTTCAAGCAAGTTAAGTAGGGTGAGATCGTGCTGTAGTGGGCCCAGAGACCCCCGTACGAGGTGCAAAGTATGCCGACTCACACATTTTTAAAAGAAAAGTGCAATCATTAGTGTATGGAATCTCTGCTTTAACGGGATCTTACTGGAAGTGGGGCATGTCAGCACATATGCCGGCTCTGGGATTGCAGTCTTGGAGGCCTTAGTTTTGCAGTAGGTTTAAATCCTGCTGAGTAGGCGAAGGCGTGCACTCGTTCTTGGGCACGTTTTTAGGTTGAGCCTAGGCATCACGCATGCACTGTCTTCAAGATCTGTTGTTATTTCCTCTATCGGCTTTTGGCATGCCCATGAATTACCAATTGTTCGTTGTTGTGCCCTTAAGAAATATAGGGTTTTTCTGATGCATTGGGTCTGATTCTCCCGTTTTTGCGGGCTTGGATCACACCCAGGCGATTTCACTCATTGTTTGCTTGCGTTTGCCATCCCAATACATCCACGGTTCCTCCTGGTCATCCTGATCTGCCTTTTTATTTTGTAGGCTATCAATATAGTATTAGGCTTTCAGGCCGTTTCACGGAGCAATGCTCTGTTCTGCACCTGCAAAGTGGTCATTTCTGTCCGGTAGCTGTTGAGCTATGGCAAAAGCTCTAACTCAAAAAAATGCGAGACCTATTGCATTTCTAATGCTTGTTATGAGTTGCTAAGCAGCAAGGACTCCGGCGAGATTCTCGTCGCCCTCATTGCTTGGCAGCTATATATACCGGGAACGCTGAAGTGTTTTTTGGCATGTTTGTAGCAGCATGGATACAATGGAGAGCGCAAGTGCTAGTGGCAGTGTGATACAGAAGCCTCCTGAACTGCCTAGATTGTAGGCGATTCAACAGATGATACAGGCTCCGGCAGCTGCAGCATTTAAGGATAGACAGGGGCCATCTTCTCCTAAAAAGCAGCTTGTGATTCCCTCCGCCAGTACTGATCCTAGTGGGGAGGAGGAGGTTTTGCGGGGCAGATATATTCAGGTTGAAGAGTTAAAGCAGGTATTGCAACATATCAAGGACAATGTGGCTTTTCAGTTGTTCCAGTGGCAGAGGAATCTGAGGTTTTGTTCAGGCAGTATCCAAGAAAGGGGCCAGAATCACTACCTATGCACTCTTCTATTAAGAAGGTGGTTCAGAATGAGTGGCAAGACATTGATAAATCTACTTTTCCTAAGTATGAGAAAGAGATATGCCTTACACGAGATTCTAAAGACTTTCCGCTTTCAGTTAAGGTTGATTAGTTGATGGCAAGTTTATCATCCCAAGGTATTATTATATAAATCATATAAAGCCAACAACCCCTCCCCCCCCCGAATCCTGTGCACAAAAGAGGGGACACTAGTAAAGCTGTCTTATGCTCCTGTCAATTGTTCCATTAGGGCTTCCACCGATTTGTCATATAACATTCAGTCACTTCTTAAGGACTATCAGAGTCTGGCAGAACTGATGGAACGGGAGGCACATATTACTCCAATTTGGCAATCACGGAACAGACCAGGATGATGTTTGATATATAATATGATACTCTGGGAGCAGCAGCTGCTTCAGCAGGGGCTGCTATTCAAACCAGGAGACAGGTCTGGTTTCGAAACTAGAAGGCAGACGTTGCGCAGAAGGAGTTGTTGATGATCCTCTTTTCAGGCCTTGAGTTGTTTGGGGCTCCATTGGAAGTAATGGTTAAAAAGTCTGTAGAGGCCAGGAAACTTTTAATCCTGACAAGGCCATCCAGGAGTAGGTTTTTTGGGGACAAAAGGCACTTTGGACAGTAGATGTCTTCAAGGGGCAGGCAGCTCTTTCGAGGAAGGGACGCAGCCGGGGTGGTTCCTTTCTCGGGCAAAACCTGGTCTCAGCAGTCAGATGGAGGGGCACACTAGCAAGCGAAATCCTGACTATCTTGGCGACTCCACCATGCAGATCTCATTCTGGGGCAGATTGATGAGGTTTCTGGACAGTTGGAAGAGTTCAATATCAAACCAGTGGGTGTTGAAAGTCATAGAGGAAGGCTAAACCATAATTTTCGATTCTCCGCCAGAGTATTTTGTGCACACACGCCTTCCGTCCGATCCGGTGAAGTGTATGTCCCTTCTACCTGTTATTCAAGATATGCTTTCCAAAAGAGCAATAAACTGGTTCCTCATCATCAGAGGGGTCTTGGACTTAAAGAAGGTCAACTTTCTTATTAACTCTACGTCTTTGTAATTCTGTATCTTTGTAACAAACCTTGTTAACTGTAAAGCGGTGTCGCACCTTGGGTAATGTCTACATTATATAAAAATGCATAAATAAATAAATAAATTGTGCCTGGCAGGCAAGATAACTGCTCTGATATTCTTTTATCTCATTCTAGTAAGGGGACAGACCAGCAAATCAAAAATTAAACACCACTGATTGTAGCCTTAGAAGATATATTGGGTTTACTGCGCATCTTTTTCAACAACTCACACTAACAGCACATTTATTGTCTTGCATATTTATTTATAGTGCATGTATTTGCATCATAATTTGAGTTGCTAGAAAAGATCCACAGTAAGGTTTGGCTATCGGAACTCCTTTAACCCCTTCGCTGCGGCGGCAATTCCACCGCAGCGCTAGGGGGGTGGGGGGCTGCGCAGCGCTCCCATGCTCGTGACGGAACCGCTCCGTCACGAGCCTCGGGTGCGCTGTGCTGATGACGGAGCGGTTCCGTCACGGCCCCGCCCGCTCATCAGAACGTCCAGCACAGGCGCTGAATCCGCGCCGCGCAGGCGCGCCGAGCGGGCCGTGACGGAACCACTCCGTCATCAGCACAGCGCGTCCGTGGCTGGTGACGGAGCGGTTCCGTCACCAGCATGGGAGGGGTTAAAATAAGTGCTTTTCACAGTTGGAAGTCAGAACTGCTTTTAACAAGCATTGGTAAATGCAAAAGATTTCGCCTACGTGATTAAAATGAAGCTATATTTTGTTTTAAGTTGTAGCTTGGTGAGCAGTTGTGCAGTATAAGTTACTGAAACTCCATAAAAGTGTTATTCAGAAAGCCAATATGCTGTGCAGAAACTGACAGTTATATAATGCAGAAAGATTAGGTAAAAGGGCGGGGGACAAAGAAAAAAAACACATGCAGCGGACAAGCACACTAGAGCTTTTGGGTCCTGTGCCACAGCACCTTCTGCACCATTCAAATCATGGCCCTGGTACCTCCTTAATAACTGCGCTTGTGGCTACTTGTTCAGCAGCAACATACAGCAATAATTGTTGTTCACTGGGCTTCCCGGAACTTTTGGCCCCTGGGCCACTCCACTGCACCGTCTGCACCATTCATATCATGGCCCTGGTGCCTGCAAAGTAACTGCACTTGTAACTGCTTGTTTAGTAGTCAAATATACTAATAATGGGTGTTCAGTGGTTTCCAAGAGCTTTACGCCTCTGTGCCACTGCACCTGCTGTAGCATCCAAATCATGGCTCTAGTGCCTGCAAGGTAACTGCACTTGTGACTGCTTGTTCACTAGCAACACACAGCAATAATCAGTGTTCGTTCGGAGGGTTTCCTGGACCTTTTGGCCCCTGTGCCACTGCACCTTCCAAATCATAGACCTGGTGCCTGCAAAGTAAGTGCACTTGTGACTGCTTGCTTAGTACCAACATATAGGTGTTGAGTGGGTTTCCTGGAGCTTTTAGCCCCCGTGCCACTGCACCATGCAACATGGTCGTTCAGGGGGCTGCCTTGGCAACGATTCATGGAGATGAAACCAAAGTTGAACCACTTGCAATGACAAGTGCCCCGCAGCACGGCTCCTGGGTCCTGCTCCTCTGGCTGGCTGTACCGCCTCCTCGGAGAACGAGACACCTCCAGCAGCCGGAGACGGGGGGGGGGGGCATTATTGAGGAGGGTTTTGTAAGGAGGGGCGGCGAAGTGACCCAGCCACAATTGCACATTTGTAAGAGTTTACACTATTGTAATTTATAATGCAAATAGCTCAAACTCTCCTAAATGCGAGACCTATTTCATTGAAAGAAGCAGCCGCAATTGTCCCGGGCTACTTTAAAAGTGAAAGCATGCATGTCCTGTGCAGTACCAGAAACTCATTAAAGAAAATAGTGCTTACAAACTAAATAAGAGATACTATCAATCAATCAATCAATCATAGCATTTATATAGCGCACTACTCACCCGGAGGGTCTCAAGGCGCTGGGGGGGGGGGGTCGGGGGTCCGCTACTGCTCGAACAGCCAGGTCTTGAGCTGCTTCCTGAAGGCGAGGTGGTCCTGGGTCAGGCGGAGGTGGGTCGGAAGGGAGTTCCAAGTCTTGGCAGCCAGGTAGGAGAAGGACCTTCCTCCTGTGGTGGCTCTTCGGATGCGGGGGACGGTGGCGAGGGGGTGGCTGGTCGATCGAAGCTGGCGTTTGGGAGCGTAGAAGTTGAGGCGGCTGTTGAGGTATCCTGGTCCTTGGTTGTGTAGGGCTTTGTGTGCGTGGGTGAGGAGCCGGAAGGTGATTCTCTTGTTGACCGGGAGCCAGTGCAGGTCTCTCAGGTGTCCGGAGATGTGGCTGCGGCGGGGGATGTCCAGGATGAGTCGTGCTGAGGTGTTCTGGATCCGCTGGAGTCTTTTCTGGAGTTTGGCGGTGGTTCCAGCGTAGAGGGAGTTGCCGTAGTCCAGACGGCTGGTGACGAGGGCCTGGGTGACCGTCTTCCTGGTCTCGGTGGGGATCCATCGGAAGATCTTTCGTAGCATGCACAGGATGTTGAAGCATGACGAGGAGACGGCGTTGACTTGTCTGGTCATGGAGAGGGAGGAGTCCAGGATGAAGCCCAGGTTGCGTGCGTGGTCTGTGGGTTTGGGTGCGCTGCCCAGGGCGGGGGGCCACCAGGAGTCGTCCCAGGCGGAGGGTGAGGATCCCAGGATGAGGACTTCCGTCTTGTCCGAGTTCAGTTTCAGGCGGCTTTCCGACATCCATTTGGCTACGTCTGTCATCCCTTCGTGCAGGTTGGCTCTGGCGGTGGCGGGGTCGTTAGTGAGGGAGAGGATCAGCTGGGTGTCGTCGGCGTAGGAGATGATGTTCAGGTTGTGTTGGCGTGCGATGGCTGCGAGGGGGCTCATGTAGACGTTGAAGAGTGTTGGGCTGAGCGAGGAGCCTTGAGGGACGCCGCAGATGACTTCGGTGGCTTCCGATCTGAACGGGGGGAGGCGGACTCTCGGTGTCCTTCCGGCGAGGAAGGAGGTGATCCACTCCAGTGCCTTCTCCTGGACTCCAACGTTGCTGAGGCGCTGTACTAGGGTACGGTGGCAGACAGTGTCGAAGGCCGCGGAGAGGTCCAGGAAGATGAGGGCCGCTGTTTCTCCATTGTCGAGCAGGGCTCGGATGTCATCGGTGGCTGCGATCAGGGCGGTCTCGGTGCTGTGGTTGGCCCGGAAGCCAGACTGCGAGAGGTCGAGGGATCCGTTCGTCTCGAGGAAGGCGGCCAGTTGCTTGTTGACGGTCTTCTCGATGACTTTGGCTGGAAACGGGAGCAGCGAGATGGGGCGGTAGTTCTTGAGGTCGGTTGGGTCTGCTGATGGTTTCTTGAGTAGAGCGCTGAGTTCGGCGTGCTTCCAGCTCTCCGGGAAGGTGGCGGTGTCGAAGGATGTGTTGATGATGTCCCGCAGGTGGGGTGCGATGACAGCGTCGGCCTTGTTGTAGACGTGGTGAGGGCAGGGGTCTGTCGGAGATCCGGAGTGGATGGAGTTCATCGTGCGGATGGTGTCTTCGGTGCTGATCGGGGTCCAGGCGCGGAGGGTGGTGGTGGGGGGCGGTGGTTCGGTCGTGGCGTGCGTCGGTTGAGTGCTGAAGCTGTTGTGTATATCTGCGATCTTGTTGTGGAAGTAGGAGGCGAGGGAGTTGCAGAGGTCTTGCGAAGGGGTGATGTCGTTGTTTCCGGCGTTGGGGTTGGAGAGCTCTTTCACGATGTTGAAGAGTTCCTTGCTGTTGTGTGCGTTGTTGTCCAGTCGTTCCTTGAAAGCGGTTTTCTTGGCGGCGTGGATCAGGTGGTGGTGTTTTCGGGTGGCGAGCTTGAGGGCGCTCAAGTTGTCCGGTGTTGGGTCTCTGCGCCAGGTTTTCTCGAGTGCTCTGCAGTTCTTCTTGGAGCTCTTGAGGTCGTCGTTAAACCATGGGGCTTTCTTGCTGCCGGGTCTGCTCGGCGGGGTCTTCAGCGGGGCGAGGTCGTCTGCGCAGTCGCTGATCCATTTCGTGAGGTTGGTGGCTGCTTGGCTGGGGTTCGTTGTGCTGGTGGGAGGGTTCTTGTTCAGGGAAGTAGCGAGCTGGTCTGCAGTGATCTTGTTCCAGCTTCTGCGGGGAGCCTGTTGCTGGTGATGGTGGAGCGTGGTCCTTCTGAAGCTGAAGTGGACGCAGCTGTGGTCCGTCCAGTGGAGCCCCGTGGCGTGGCTGAAGGCGATGTCCTTGCTGGAGGAGAAAATCGGGTCGAGAGTGTGTCCGGCGTAGTGGGTGGGGGTGGTCACCAGTTGCTTGAGTCCGAGGTTGGCGAGGTTGTCCAGCAGGGTGGTGGTGTTGCGGTCGTTGTTGTTCTCCAGGTGGAAGTTGAGGTCCCCGAGGAGGATGTAGTCGGCGGAGGGGAGGGCGTGTGGGCTGATGAAGTCGGCGATGTCCTCGCTGAATTGTGTGCGTGGTCCCGGGGGTCTGTAGATGAGGGTGCCTCTGAGGGTGGTCTTGGGGTTGACGTGGATCTGGAAGTGCAGGTGTTCGGCGGGTGCGAGGGTGTCGTCAGCGTCGTCAGCGTTGGTCGTGATGCGGATGGTGTTCCTGTGGATGATGGCGATGCCTCCTCCTGTCTGGTTGACGCGGTCCCTCCGGATGATCTTGTATCCGTCTGGAATGGCGATGGCTATGTCGGGCGCTGAGGAGGCGTTCATCCAGGTTTCCGTGAGGAAGGCGACGTCTGGGGCTGTGGTGTCGAGCAGGTTCCAGAGCTCGACGGCGTGTCTGTGGACGGAGCGGGTGTTGAGCAGGATGCACTTCAGGTGGGTGCTGCTGGAGGTCGGCTTGGTGGGTGCTGGTGTGGCGTGGGTCCGGTTGCAGGTGAACTTGCAGGTGTGGCAGCTTAAGGGTCCGTGGGTGCGTCTCGGTGTGGCTCGGTAGCAGCCCGGGGTTCGGCCGGTGTTGAGTGCGTTGAGTTCAGTGGCGTCGTAGGTCCGTCGGGTCGGCTTCCGTCGGTGGGGGCCAGGGGTCCTGGCACTGGGCGCGGTCCAGGCGCGTACGGGCGCAGACGGGCTTACCTTTGGCGCACTTTCGGCGCTCATTCGGTGCTCCCGCTGCGCGCGTCCGCTGCGCGGTCGCTCCGGGGGCGTCATAAGAAGGGAGCCGGTAGGTAGATACTGTGTAATAACAGAAGTAAAAGGGCCAGTCCTCATGGGAGGTTACAAATGAAGACAAGGAGGAACTAACAAGCCTATTAAGTAAACAGAAGCCAGCATTTAAGGAGGATAGTGACACAAGCCAATGACATATCTGGGCGGAGAGTGGGCAGGACTTCAAGTACATATTTCAATACTGCATGCCTCGTAGAGCAGCGCATGCGCTGCCCAGGCTTGACCTAAAAAGCACTCTCTGTGCACCAAGATCTACCTCTCTGCAAAATGTGGTGTAATTCCATTTAGCGGTTTGGCCTGTAGTAGTGTTGAAAATCCCTGTGGGAAAATGCATGAGGTAAATACATTTTGGGACCCCCTCCCCTTTTTTCTCGGCCCAAGATATTGAAGTAACTATCCCATTTGTTGTAACAAAGTAAATAGCATTGTATGGTTGGTATAGTTCATACTGATAGTTAAGGGAAATGCACAGTGAAAAGGACACCTTGTATGCATAATAGTGCCACTTTTTTCTTTTCTATTCTCAAACTGGGGATCATCTGCATTTGCTGGGGAAAGTGTATCATACTGGGCTATTAGGGCCAATTCTTCCTGCCTTAAGCCTCTGTTGATACAGGAAGTGTTTTTTTCTTCTTGGTATTTCATTTGTAAACACAGAATTATTAATGTTCTACTGATTCGTTGTAATAATCTGCATCATAAAACATATCCTTTGTAAAAGCACAGCTCATAGCATTTGTT
The DNA here is from genome assembly GCF_964261635.1 of Lissotriton helveticus. Classification (NCBI taxonomy): domain Eukaryota; kingdom Metazoa; phylum Chordata; class Amphibia; order Caudata; family Salamandridae; genus Lissotriton; species Lissotriton helveticus. The sequence continues at coordinate 1,370,939,103 of NC_136067.1, forward strand.
AATTGCGCTACAATGTATGCAGTAACACCTTTGTTGCTGGTGGGCAGGTCTGTGCAAACAACTTGATATAATATATTTAAAATTAAGCCATATCCGGGAAAACCTCTAATACTCTCAAACTGTGCTCCTGGATATTAACGGCCTAGGAGATAAGCTCACGGATATGGGACTAAACCTCTACATGCAAAGATTCAACCTTATTGCACTGCAAGAAACATGGACCGACTCACCACCAGCACTTCCAGGCTATCACCTGAATTTCATCCCTCCTACACAGAGCGCAATATTTGGTCACAGAAAAGGAGGCCTTGCCACATATAGCTCAATAAGAAGTATTTTTGCAGTAGTGCCTCTAGAACACAAATTAGATCCACCGAATGCAATGCAAGCACTATGAATTTCCATTCGGGAACAGGCTAAAAAAGAGAAGATAATTCTGATAAATCTTTACTTACACCCCCGAGGAAAGAATAGGGACCCAACAGTTGAAAGAAGAACTCACAAAATTACTAACCACTGAGAAAACAAACAGTCTGATCATCAGCGGTGACTTCAACTTGAACATGCTCAACAACTCAGTCACAGAAATCACCGCAGATGAGGATCCATTCGCATGGGAATCAAGCCCCCAAGATAACACGTCCGGAGGCAGAAGCACAAAAATAGGACAGCGACTTCTAGCGACACTAGAAGAACTGGGCCTCCGAGCACTTAACGGAAGACACCCAGGGAACCGCCAAGCGGCAACGTTCCATAGCACAATGACCAGCTTCACGGTTGACTTCACCTTCCTCTCCAGCAATCTGTTCCAATTGGCAAGAGACTTTCACATCAGCTCACTAGATTTAAGTAATCACTTACCTCAAGAAGTCTTGATTGAGGCCTTCACAATCCTAAACCCTTTACTAGCCAAGGGGCATAGCTCAGTCTATGCCGCGAATGATAGGCGAATAAAATGCAGAGCAGATGACCCTCGGCGCCTTCTACTCCACGCTAAACAAGCATTCAGCGAAGCTCAAAATGTGACAACAGTCCTAATCGAGAGCTGGGAGGAGTTTGTAGAAACACTAAGCAACAATATGGGAACAAAACAGGGAAACAACCGGACTGAAGTAGCTGGTAAACTCGAGAAGCACACAAGGTACCATAACTTTAGAAACAACGCTCATCTACAAAACCTAAAGACCTTCATCAACCAAGCACTACGAAGTCTGAGGGTAGATTCCGCTGCCAAAGAAGAGCTGAGGTGGCTAAAGCTTGACCACAGGAGGCTAATCTGGCGGCTTAAGCGAGAAGCAGATGAGTCTCTCTGGGCCAAACTCTTACACGATGTAAAAACTAGCAACAGCGCACAATTTTGGCAAAAGATTAACAATCTGACCAAGGAGCGGAATCAAGGCATTAACTCATGTCACAGAAGATGACTGGACAACCTTTCTTAGTATTAATTTTAACGAAACTGGCACAAACAGTCAAAGAATACTTAACCCCGCAAAGGACACAGAGGGGCAACTACTGCTGTGTTGCGAACACCATGAATCTCAACAGCCAGATCAAGCAATCCCAATCATGAGTGCATTGCTTAGCAAAAGAGTCTCAAAGGGAAAACGCGAGGGGGCGCCTGGACCAAATGGGATTCCCCCTATACTGTTTAAGCAAGAGCTGGTATATTGGGTCTCCGTACTCAAACCAATGTTTGCAAAAATCCTACAGGCATCTATAATCCCATCATCATGGAGGGGAGCTATCATCTCACCTATCTACAAAAATGGAAACCGAATCAATCCAAGAAGCTATCAGCTAGTGCTTAACAACAAGGCCAAATATTTCGCTGGGCCTCTTACTTGAGGAATTGACATCGTGGGCAGCTGAGGTTTCAGCAATTCCATACAATCAAACATGCTTCTGTAAAAGTATGGGGACTACCACCAACATACTTACTCTTTCACTATTAATCGATGCTGCCCTCGAAGCAAAGCAACATCTATAACTGTGCTACATTGACTACAGCTCTGCATTCAACCACATCAATAGAAACCTTCTGTTAGAAAAATTTAAAAAGCTGAACATCCCCCCTCTGCTCTTAAACCAACTAATTGTCCTGCACAGCGAGACATGGGTGCAAGTCAAACTAGGCTCTGGCGAATATCCAACAAGGAAGACCTCAACAAGCACAGGGGTGAAACAGGGCTGCATACTTGCTCCAATACTTTTTCATCTTTTTATGGGAGAGCTATCAAAGCTGCTAAATAAAAGTAACTTGCATGCACCAAAGTTAGGGGGCACCCAACGGTCAAACTTCTTCTACGCAGACGACCGGGTACTTATTAGCCAGACCCCTGTAGGCCTACAGCAGCTACTGCACATTGCGTCGAGTTGCTCTGCAGCTAATAGACTTAACATCAATCATGAAAAATCTAAAGTTATGTGCATTAATATCCCCAAAAAGAAAATAACAAGGAAATGGTTCCTGGAATCAAGGAAGCTGGATATGGTCTGTGAATATAGATGTTTGGGGGTCATCATAGACTGCAAGGGCAACTTCAATCCACAATGCGACGCCATAATAAGGAGAGGGCTAAAGGTTGTGGTAGCACTTAGAAACAAAAAAAACGAGGTCACAGGACCAAGCCTATTACCCCTCATAAAGGTGATCCAGGCAAAGTTAATCCCAGCCATCACTTATGGCAGTGAAGCTATGAGGATGAGGGACGCTGCTTCAGTAGAAGGAACGGTAGCAAAGGCACTATACATGATCTTTGGCCTTCCGAGGGACACATCACTCGCACAGATGAGGCTAGAATTCGGACTGCCAAAAGAAGAGCTGGCATGCAAAGTAAGATACATAAAAAGCTGGCAAAAAGTAAGCAGGGGAGATCCGAAAACACTAAACGCGCTCCTGTGGAAGGAACTTCAAGACAAAGAAACTTGCCCTGCAAGGCTATACTTGGAGGCTGCAATTAACCAGCTTGGTTTACGACAGCTATGGGAACACCCAGGCTCTCCAGCAGGTTCTAACAAGCATTTGCAATGCAATAGGTCTCGCATTAGGAAAGTTTGAGCCATTGGTATTGCGAATTACATTTTTTTTATTAATGTGTTGGTTGTGAAAATAGCTATAAGTAATAGCTAAAGTAATAGCTTTGTCATTTACAATGCCAATAGTTTTAACTTTCACAAATGTGACACCTATAGCATTTGCAATGCAATATGTGTTGTGAACCTGGCTGCCTTCCTGTTAGAGACACTAGGATTGTGTAGCTCTGCCCCTGAAGGTGCTAATCACATCGAGTCAACAATCCTGGTTTCTGGAATCTGGTGTGTTTTTGGAGTGGCTCCAGCGCAAACAACATTTTGTAATACTGACCAAGCTAGACCTAGAGTTCACATAGTGGGACTAGTTCTCGGACTTCATGGGATCTAGGTAAGTGGTGGAGGTGGTGGCTGTTTGATATTTGCACAGGAACGCAGGGTCATGCAGTCTTTTAATGATGGCTCGAAGGGTGCATTTTCAGGACCAAGGCTGGTAGCGATCTTTGCTTGCGCTTGACGGAGGCTAGTGAATCATGGGGTTGATGAAGAAAGAGGGTACCCTACTTAAACAAAAGATCTCTACTAAGCTGGATTTTGAGCGCGCCTACAGAGACTCCCGTGCAAGCTCACCTGGATTTTATTATTTTTACTGTTCTTGAGCGTCTCTGGAAGCCTTCCAGCTCTCTCTGTGGCTCATGTTGCCTTTGTTTGTTTAGTTGGCTTGCAGGGCAGTTTGCGGGGGGGGGGGGAGTTCTCCTCTCAGGCAGTACTTCCAGCAGTCATCAGCAGGGTCACATGAGGAGCTTAAGGTTCAGACAAAGTCTGGGTAAACATGCAGAATGCACCTGCAGTCCAGAAAGCACCAAAAGTCTGTTTTGGTCCAGTTCAGTGTAGTTCTTCAAATTACTGAATTGGAGCTTGAATTTCAGTTTGGGCATCATTCGACTACCTGTCAGGGTGTTTGTAATGCTCAATGATATTCAGTGTGTATTCCAAACCAAAGCCATTTAGTAAAACATGGCCTATCTGAGTTGGCCCCCAATTGTGTTGCTTAGGTAGGGCGGGGACTCTGTGTGCCCTCAACCCCTAGAGAGGAGCACCGGAATAACGAATGAGAGTTAGCATAAGGCGAGGGTACCTGAGCCAAAGGAATAGGAACTATGTATATGTTAGGGTGACCAGATTCTCAAAACAAAAAACGGGGACAGGTCATAGACATAGAAGTAGGACTACGGTTTGCAGTAACCATCGACATAAAAGTAGGACTATTTGACAGCTGTCATAGAAATAGAAAAATGACTACAATGACAGCCGCCTCCACAGACCGAGATGAAGCATTACAGACGACAAGTCGGAGGTCTTTTATTGGCAGTAACAATTAATTCCATTTAAACAGACTTTGCCTCAACATTTGCTATAGTTGGTGACCGCCCTTGCCTTGAAATTCTAAGTATGTTTTCTAATCAATTAAGTATATATATCGCTGCTCTCTTGTTTTCTCCACGAGGAAGTGAACGAGTGCACTGCTATTGAGTTTTTATATATATAACTAAGCAACGTGAATTTTAATTGCACCGACCTGGGACAGGAAGCTGGCAATAACGCTATTAAGCAAGACTGCAATACTCGGCATGTCCCTAATAACTATTGCGATGCACTATGGGGGCCTGAAGTATGTTGAACAGGCACGTGACCACTGAGTCTGAATAATTGTGCTCACCTGTGATCAAGACGTCAGTGACGTCGAAACACGTAAGGACATGAGCATGTTGCACAGGATGCGACGAATAAAGTCATCTGCATCATCAGACACAGTGCGGCTCTTTTCTTTGGAGTGGCTGAAAGCGCAGTTTCTCCAGGATCTCCGTTCCTGGCTAGAGCCCGCCCTGCCGGACCGGTGGCCCCCGGTAAAGCGGAGGTGTTCTTTTGATATATATATATACACACACACACACATATGTATATAAATATACATTCTCTTACCTGTTGCCTGTGTGGACTGACGAGGGAGCTTTGGACTGCGAGCACGCAGGAGCTGCTCTTCCTTTAACCCTCAATCAACTCCTCGCGGAACCCGCTCCGCGGGTCCCGCTTCGCCTTTGGTTTTCTGTTAGCGCTGCTGGAAGTGCGCTGTGTGTGCGAGGACTTCATCTGACTGAGCCTCTGTGGCGGTGGTGTGGGCAGGGCTGCGAGCGTGGTCAGGCGAGGACTTCAAGTCCCAGGAGCGCCTGACCCTCGGCATCACCAGCAGCTGACCCGCTCTCCCTGCTGGCTCCTCCCCCGCCTCAGCGCGGCTAAAACCAGCGCGTCAGTTTCTTCGTTGGTTCTCTTACCTGTTGCCTGTGTGGACTGACGAGGGAGCTTTGGACTGCGAGCACGCAGGAGCTGCTCTTCCTTTAACCCTCAATCAACTCCTCGCGGAACCCGCTCCGCGGGTCCCGCTTCGCCTTTGGTTTTCTGTTAGCGCTGCTGGAAGTGCGCTGTGTGTGCGAGGACTTCATCTGACTGAGCCTCTGTGGCGGTGGTGTGGGCAGGGCTGCGAGCGTGGTCAGGCGAGGACTTCAAGTCCCAGGAGCGCCTGACCCTCGGCATCACCAGCAGCTGACCCGCTCTCCCTGCTGGCTCCTCCCCCGCCTCAGCGCGGCTAAAACCAGCGCGTCAGTTTCTTCGTTGGTTCTCTTACCTGTTGCCTGTGTGGACTGACGAGGGAGCTTTGGACTGCGAGCACGCAGGAGCTGCTCTTCCTCTAACCCTCAATCAACTCCTCGCGGAACCCGCTCCGCGGGTCCCGCTTCGCCTTTGGTTTTCTGTTAGCGCTGCTGGAAGTGCGCTGTGTGTGCGAGGACTTCATCTGACTGAGCCTGTGTGGCGGTGGTGTGGGCAGGGCTGCGAGCGTGGTCAGGCGAGGACTTCAAGTCCCAGGAGCGCCTGACCCTCGGCATCACCAGCAGCTGACCCGCTCTCCCTGCTGGCTCCTCCCCCGCCTCAGCGCGGCTAAAACCAGCGCGTCAGTTTCTTCGTTGGTTCTCTTACCTGTTGCCTGTGTGGACTGACGAGGGAGCTTTGGACTGCGAGCACGCAGGAGCTGCTCTTCCTTTAACCCTCAATCAACTCCTCGCGGAACCCGCTCCGCGGGTCCCGCTTCGCCTTTGGTTTTCTGTTAGCGCTGCTGGAAGTGCGCTGTGTGTGCGAGGACTTCATCTGACTGAGCCTCTGTGGCGGTGGTGTGGGCAGGGCTGCGAGCGTGGTCAGGCGAGGACTTCAAGTCCCAGGAGCGCCTGACCCTTGGCATCACCAGCAGCTGACCCGCTCTCCCTGCTGGCTCCTCCCCCGCCTCAGCGCGGCTAAAACCAGCGCGTCAGTTTCTTCGTTGGTTCTCTTACCTGTTGCCTGTGTGGACTGACGAGGGAGCTTTGGACTGCGAGCACGCAGGAGCTGCTCTTCCTTTAACCCTCAATCAACTCCTCGCGGAACCCGCTCCGCGGGTCCCGCTTCGCCTTTGGTTTTCTGTTAGCGCTGCTGGAAGTGCGCTGTGTGTGCGAGGACTTCATCTGACTGAGCCTCTGTGGCGGTGGTGTGGGCAGGGCTGCGAGCGTGGTCAGGCAAGGACTTCAAGTCCCAGGAGCGCCTGACCCTCGGCATCACCAGCAGCTGACCCGCTCTCCCTGCTGGCTCCTCCCCCGCCTCAGCGCGGCTAAAACCAGCGCGTCAGTTTCTTCGTTGGTTCTCTTACCTGTTGCCTGTGTGGACTGACGAGGGAGCTTTGGACTGCGAGCACGCAGGAGCTGCTCTTCCTTTAACCCTCAATCAACTCCTCGCGGAACCCGCTCCGCGGGTCCCGCTTCGCCTTTGGTTTTCTGTTAGCGCTGCTGGAAGTGCGCTGTGTGTGCGAGGACTTCATCTGACTGAGCCTTTGTGGCGGTGGTGTGGGCAGGGCTGCGAGCGTGGTCAGGCGAGGACTTCAAGTCCCAGGAGCGCCTGACCCTCGGCATCACCAGCAGCTGACCCGCTCTCCCTGCTGGCTCCTCCCCCGCCTCAGCGCGGCTAAAACCAGCGCGTCAGTTTCTTCGTTGGTTCTCTTACCTGTTGCCTGTGTGGACTGACGAGGGAGCTTTGGACTGCGAGCACGCAGGAGCTGCTCTTCCTCTAACCCTCAATCAACTCCTCGCGGAACCCGCTCCGCGGGTCCCGCTTCGCCTTTGGTTTTCTGTTAGCGCTGCTGGAAGTGCGCTGTGTGTGCGAGGACTTCATCTGACTGAGCCTCTGTGGCGGTGGTGTGGGCAGGGCTGCGAGCGTGGTCAGGCGAGGACTTCAAGTCCCAGGAGCGCCTGACCCTCGGCATCACCAGCAGCTGACCCGCTCTCCCTGCTGGCTCCTCCCCCGCCTCAGCGCGGCTAAAACCAGCGCGTCAGTTTCTTCGTTGGTTCTCTTACCTGTTGCCTGTGTGGACTGACGAGGGAGCTTTGGACTGCGAGCACGCAGGAGCTGCTCTTCCTTTAACCCTCAATCAACTCCTCGCGGAACCCGCTCCGCGGGTCCCGCTTCGCCTTTGGTTTTCTGTTAGCGCTGCTGGAAGTGCGCTGTGTGTGCGAGGACTTCATCTGACTGAGCCTCTGTGGCGGTGGTGTGGGCAGGGCTGCGAGCGTGGTCAGGCGAGGACTTCAAGTCCCAGGAGCGCCTGACCCTCGGCATCACCAGCAGCTGACCCGCTCTCCCTGCTGGCTCCTCCCCCGCCTCAGCGCGGCTAAAACCAGCGCGTCAGTTTCTTCGTTGGTTCTCTTACCTGTTGCCTGTGTGGACTGACGAGGGAGCTTTGGACTGCGAGCACGCAGGAGCTGCTCTTCCTCTAACCCTCAATCAACTCCTCGCGGAACCCGCTCCGCGGGTCCCGCTTCGCCTTTGGTTTTCTGTTAGCGCTGCTGGAAGTGCGCTGTGTGTGCGAGGACTTCATCTGACTGAGCCTCTGTGGCGGTGGTGTGGGCAGGGCTGCGAGCGTGGTCAGGCGAGGACTTCAAGTCCCAGGAGCGCCTGACCCTCGGCATCACCAGCAGCTGACCCGCTCTCCCTGCTGGCTCCTCCCCCGCCTCAGCGCGGCTATAAACCTCCTTTGTGACACCGCAACGCGGGAGCGCGCCGGGAGAAGCCCGGGACAAGGGCGGGACCGTCTGAGGCCGTCAGAGGCTGAAGAAGGCTGGGCTGGGCCCCCTCCCTAGGTTCTCCGGTATCAAATTAGTGTGTTGTTGCATCTACAGGCTTGTATTGTATTTTAAGGTTTTGTTTATTCGGCTTCATATTATATATTTGTTATCATTTCATTTTTTCTCTCCTTTTAATACAGTCTTATGACGGCTAAAAAACTACGTTCTGGGCGAGTGATTGTGGGGAGATCTGGGTCTAAAACCAAATCCAACCCCCTACGGAACAAAATTGCATCTTCCATGCAATTGAAAGGTCAATGCCAGCTTTTTAATTTATGGGACAAAGGGAAAGATAAACCCACTGATTTGCAGTCCCCGAATGAAATTCCAGGTTCTAACGAATCGGTGCCTGTTAACGGGGTCATTGATGTTTCCTCTAGTTTAAGCTTGGTTGCTAGTCAATCTTTGCCTATTCTAGTTAGTCCCGAAGTTTTAAGGGGTTCGCCTTCGGCGTTAAACAATGTACATCTGAAACAGAATGTTCCCCTTGAATCTTTGGGTAATACGCCCTCAAAATCTGTCAAAATTGTCCCCTCCCAAGTTGCACTAATGGATGCTCCTAAAGTTTCAGTGAATACTGATCTTTTTTCAGCCACGTTAGTTAAATCCCCTGTAGTAGGGAATGATTTTACACTGCCTGACATTGATTTAACAGCTCATAGGGCGCGGGTAGGATCGGTACAGGGGAACCCTAAAGGTGAGCCTTTAGAGGAAGCAATAACGATTTCAAGTACCGGTCCTCTAAGTAGCACACCTTCTAATAAAATAGATTTTTCCCTTCCACAATTAAACTTTACATCTTGTTCAGGTCCAGTGTTGAACAATTTAGTTGAGGGCTCGCCAAATATTAATGGGAGGCTAATTTCTAATTCTTTGTCCTCTTTGGAATCAATTCTTTCTTCGATTTTAAGTTTACTTGAAAAGTTTGTGGGAGGTTCGGAATGTATTTTTGACACTGTAACGCAAATTTTACAAGTTCTCTTGTTAAGTAAAAATGAGTTAGTGTCAGATCTTCCCATACCATCGGTTTCTTTGTTGGTGCCCCCGAAAATAAGCGCTCCCTCCGCCTCGGCAGTTTCGGATTCAGCTCTATCTTCTCCTCTGACAGAAGGTCAAAAGGAAAAGAAGCCTGTAGTTCTCTTAGCTGTCCCCAATCCTTCCAAAGTGGTTTCGGCTGGCGCTAATTGTATAGCTACAATTAGTGACAAGATAGAGGTAATAGTAACATCTCCTCTTATTTCCAAATCCGAAATTCCATCCCTTTTTCCGATATTCTCCTTGCCATCAAGTAAAGAAGAGGAGATTCCTAAAGTAAATACGGGATTGATGGGAAAAGAGAGTCCCCTGAAACATAAAAAGATTAGAATGAAGAAAAGGAAACCCATTCGAAGGTTCGCTAAAAAAAGACAGAGGAAACTTCTCTTTGATAAGAAGGCTGAATTAAGTATAGATGATTCCCCACAGGTGGAGCAGTCTCCTACCTCTCATGTAGAAGTTAGGGTTGTCTCGCCCAAAAAAGACGCCCCCTCCTCTGGTCTAGGTCCTATAAGCTTTACTAATCCTTTCCTTCCCAAGGTTTCCCACCCCTCCGCCAATCCTTTTTCTTATTGTAATGTTAAAACAGGATCTTGCCAAGTTATTTCTGAGGTTACCTCTCCTTCTGTTATCCCGTCCCCGTCTTCCTTGAATCCTTTAGCAAGACCCTTTCAGGTTCCATCTTCAACGACAGTTATTGTCCCAAAAGAAAAAATAAATGTGGATACGTTATATCTTGTTTTTTCTCCCTTATTTGAACCAGATTTAATTTTAAATAGATCTGCCCTATTGATCTGTTTTAAAGAGATCGAAAGTTTGAAATTAATTCAAACGTCCGATTTAGATACTGTATTTCTCCTTAACTCCTACATGGGGAAACCATTAAGATCATCAAGGGTGAAATTTCATTCGAAAGTTGTATTAAATCTTGTTCTACAGTGGGCAGAGGAATTACAAGTTAGAGGGATAGATGTCATGCCATACTTTGGGGAAAAATGTACTCAAAGTATTTTCGCTAATTCTTCACTATCACTTCCCTCTAATACGGGAGTGCAGTTGTCGGATTGGTCTAATCTTAGATCAGAGGACCTAAAAATCTGTGTGGCCAGGAATGAAAGGCTAGTTTCATACAAAAACCCTCCCCTTAAGCAGACAGTGAAGGATGATCAATCTAAATGGAGTTGGTTACCTGGGGTTCTAGCGAGTAAATCTGCTCCCGGTCTTAAACATCATTCCAATTTTTAACAGAGAGCTGAAATTTATCTCATGGAACACTGCCGGATTCAAGGATTATAAGGAGAAATTGGGTTTCCTACATTCTCAAAAGGCAGATATAATCTGTTTGCAGGAAACCTGGGTTGAAGGAAGATTAGCTTTGGAAAAAGACTACTTTGTTTTGGACTTCAGCGCAACCAGTACTAGAAGAGGCCATGCTAAGGGAGGGTTAGCATGCTTGTTATCTAACAGATTGCAATGGAACTATTCACATTATCTAGATCCAGGAAAATTGTTTCAAGCAATAATGCTAAAAGATGTATTTGAGGATTGCCCTAATAGATTGTTGATTGTGGTAAACATTTATATTCCCCCCAATTGTAGTTTTAATGCTGGTCTAAAAACTTTGTTCACTTTTTTAACTAAAGCGTTTGATATCTCCCCAACTCCGCATGTATTAATGTTAGGGGACTTAAATTGTAATATATCTAACTGTGGGTTGGAGTTGTTTAGAAATATTCTATTGGAAGAGTCTTTGAATATACCATCAGCCCAGTTTCCCTCCAAAATTAAAACTAACAAAAGAGGTAAAATTATATTAGATGGTCTACTTAAAGTTGAATGCTTAATAGTAAATGGGAGGCTTCCATCTGACATCCCGGCAGCTTATACTCGTAAATCTAATAAGGGAAAATCCATTATTGATTTTATCATGGTAGATTATGCCGGTTTTCTCCTATTGAAGGATATGAAGGTCATTGAGACTAATCTTAGTGACCATAATGCGTTGATGCTTTCTGTCTCCGTTAATCTTCAGAAAGTGGATCCGTGGAGTCTGGATATAGATTCTGTGAATTTTGACTCCAGCTCAGGGAAATGTTTTTGGAACCCTTGCACTGTTGGAAATCTGGTGCCTCTTTTGTATTTTACTGTCGAGAATTTACCCCTCTGGGAAGGGAGAGTGCTGTTGTGTTTTAATAATTTTTTAGATTCTGTAACTGCTAGTGCAAAAAAGAAACCAGGTCTGAAACAATCCCTTGTAGTCCCTCATCCTCTAAGGGCTTTAAATAGAGAAATAAACAAAGTTGTAAGGGGGCAATTTTTATTCTTTACCCAAGAAGCTAAGTCAAAGTTGTTTATTTTAAAAAGAAGGAGAGTTAGTCTTAAGGCCCGCTTAAAACGTTCTAAGGAAGATGCACTCTGGATCCAACTGAGGGAAGCTTCTTATAATGGCCAAGCCAAGACATTCTGGTCCTTAATTGGCAAAGGTTGTGGTACCAGAGCCAGTCCTACGCCTATTGCCATTGAGGAACAGGTGTGGGTTCATTATATCGAGAAGTTGTACAGTAACAATAATTCTCATGTTTTTAATGTTGAATCGGATATTGTCTCACGTATACCTGACTGTCCTACGGAAAAGGAAATTGAATGTGCCATTAAGAATATGCGCTCCTCTGGTGCGATGGGTCCTGATAAAATCCCTATCTCAGTATTAAAAAACCAGAGTGAACTTTGGAGTAAAATACTCTTTCCAGTGTTTAAATTTTGTTTCTTTAGCGGAACAGTCCCCCCCTCCTGGAAAGGAAGTATTATTGTCCCTTTATATAAAAAAGGGGCAAGAGATCTACCACAAAATTATCGTCAAATTGCCTTGCTTGACGCCAGTGGTAAGGTCTTTGCAAAATGTGTGCTTACTTTAATGAATCAATGGGTATCTGAACATAATATCCTTCCCATGGAGCAAACAGGTTTCAGACAAAATCATGGATCTTTAGATAACCTGACTGCATTACAAGTTATCAATGAAAAATATGTGAAAGTCCGTGGTGGTCAGGTATATGGCGCCTTTATTGACTTCTCCACCGCCTTTGATAAGGTAGATAGAACTTTGCTATGGAGAAAGTTATTTAACTTAGGTATGCCTTCATTCCTTATTAAGTTAATTCGCGCCCTGTATTCTGACACTTGGTGCAGAGTTCTACTCGGAGGTGAACGTGGTGTATCTAAATTAATTCCCACTTCCAATGGCTTGAAGCAAGGTTGCCTTTTGGCTCCATTGCTATTTTCCTTATATACAGTTGATTTACCCGTCACTCTCTCAGCTTGCGCCGGTATTGCCCCGTATTTGGGTGGAGTTCCAATTGCATGCCTTATGTATGCAGACGACATCCTGATTTTGGATCTCACCCCAAAGGGCCTGAACAATCGGCTGCATGCACTGTCTGAATATGCTGAAAGCCATTTTTTATCTATAAACACGGCAAAAAGCAAGGTGATTTGTTTCTCCGGCAGAAAGAAGTCTAAATGCCTTAACTATCCATGGGTTGTGGGGGGGAAAAAACTGGAATGCGTGAAATCCTACACATTCCTAGGTAAAATTGTCACCTATAATTTAAGTGACAAACAACACATTGACAATAACTCTTGGAAGGCTATTTCGCAGGGAAAGAGTTTAGTTTCCCTGTATAAAGCCACAGGTAGAAGGCATTTTTCCATTCTTTTAGATGTTTTCAGAGCGAAAGTTCCGGCCTCCCTGTTATACGGAATTGAGTTAGTTGATCTAAAAAAGTGGAGTTTTTTAAACTCTGCGGAAGGGAACATTTTACGTAGTTTAATGTCTGTAGGTACTGCAAATTCAACTGCCTCCTTGAGACAGGAACTGGGTTTACGTAGCAGCTGGGTTCAAGGTCTGGCAAGTATTATACGTTGGGTTGTAGCTTTATCTAAAGGTGAAGCTAATACCTTAAGAGATCTTATAAAAAATGAATTATTAGGATCTTTTAATGACTTCTCACTGATTGTAAAAAACTTCAGATTTGCCGTGTTACAATTGAAATTGGATGAGGAGACCTTATTTTTATTGTCCTCTCATCAATTAAAAACAATTCTGAAGTCAGCCTCCTGGGAATTGGGGTTTTGTCAGGATAGAGACCTCTGTCTAGCGAAAAAAGGTTGTACGCCTGTTATTGAATCTTATACCCTGCGGAAAGCTCAACCGTATATGTATTGGAACATTTCCCATGGCGCCAGGCGACTTGTGTATTTATTAAGACATAATTTGCTTCCGCTGAAAGTTCTACATGCCAGCTGGTTTGGTCATTCAGCATGCTGTGATCTTTGTCAATTGTATGATCAGGACTTAGATCACGTCATGTTTGTTTGTCCTACACTGATGCCTTGCAGGCGTAGATGGTTAAGACCAATTTGCTTACAACTCAACATATTATCTGCTTCTTCGTTTAAGGCTGCCTTGATTAACCCACCTAATGAAATGTTTGCTTTTAAACTGTACAACTTTTTCAAATGTTTTTTGGACCTGTATTAAGAGTTTTTTTTTTTTTTTTTTTTTGTAATTGTGATGGAATAATATTTTAAGTATTTCTTGTTTTGTATGTATATGTTGTTTTATGTGGACCTCATAAAGAGTTCCTTATCATAATAAAATAAACTTGAAACTTGTATATAAATATTCCCAAAAAAAAGTGGTCATAGCGGCACGCACTATTTGCTGGTGCAAGCGTTGAGATATGACCAGTATCCCAGAGTATTTTCAAACAAAAAGAAGGATGCTGCACTCCCGGAAGCTCATATTATCATGTTCTTTATTGAGCAAACAGCATTGCACAAACATCACCAATGCCTTTTAGCCATTGCTGCCTTGTTCACGGCAGTCTGTTTTCAAATAGAAGTGTGTGCTACTGTCTTTTATACTCTCAGGGCCATTCTGGTTCTCGTGTTTTTTTATAATATATTGTTATTTCACCGTGTTGCAATTACTAATATGAAAAGAAGTATTTCACTTTATTTCCTTTTCTTTTTCATTTCTTGAGGCAACAGAACGGTTGCATTTGTAATGCTTACATAAAGCGAGCGCACACACAAATCCAACTTGCCAACTGCTAATATTTTGAATAGTTCAATGTGTATGCACCTCTTTCACATTTAGTTATTTTCACATCCATCATTTCATTTTTTGTAGCCTTGATTGGAAAATTAGTCATTGCATGTGCTACGAAAATTATGGCGTTTCAAAACGATCCCAGTCACTTACTTTTAGCACTTCGGAATGCGCTGTTATTGAAGTCCCACAAAGAGTTTCCAGACCCTGCTCTCTGATTTTTCATTCAGTTTCAGGGTTGCATCGGCATGAGAGGCATATTTTTCAAATGGACACACACTCACATTTCCATGAGACTGTCCATGTTCAGGAGAGTTTCACAAGGCGCCATAAAAAGTCCAAGGCCAATCCAGGCTGCAATTATCTTCAAATGTATAGTACATCAGGTGCAGGGAATTTGAATTCCCATTCCACTCTCTAGCTATTTTCGATGTTCACATTTTTCCTCTCATGCGGGGCACTGCCACTTAAGATTAATTCAAAAGCTAAGTGATCATAGCGGCGCGCACTATCTGCGTTTGAAGACCTCTGACAAAACTGCTAGCAGTAACTGAAGAATCAGAACACCAGGGTCGATGGCTGGCACGATGACTAGGTGGCGCTGCGTTGTACAAATAGAAGGGAAATCCTGAAAGTGTCTCTCTTCAAAGGATTTCCCTTCCCCTACAACGCTCACCTAATGCCATGCCTTAATGAGTGCAAACAAAGAGAGCATTCACGCGTACGCTGAACCAAAACACCAATGATCAATGAAAAACCGGGACATTTCTATGTTTCACCCGGACACTATTTAAAAACCCGGACATTTCCTTAACTTGGAAAAAAGTGTCGGGACACTTGTCTAAAAACGGGGACCGTCCGGGGAAAACCGGGACGTCTGGTCACCCTAGTATATGTGCACTATCTTCTCTGTGACATGCTTGAAGCGACACTCGCTATCTCCCACATATCGGGTGAATGGAGATGGCTCATTGCAGGAGTTTGAGAACTTTTGCTGTGGGAGCAAGGGTAAAGCCATGTTGTGTGTTCCTGTTGTGAAGCCTCCGACGCCTTCGGGTAAAGTCCGCGCTATATAAAAATGCATAAATACATACATAAATAAATACCGCCTTCGGGTAAAGTCTGCGCTATATAAAAATGCAAAATTAAATAAATAAATAAATACCGCAAAACATCCTCGTTACAGGCAGGCCGGGGCGGTACTGCGGGACACCTCTGTGACGTCTTTCCCGGGCCGCGCTCTGATTGGCTGCTGGCCCGGGACCTGACGTGCAACCAGGAAGAGGAGCCGGCAGCAGGAAGTGGCGTGAGCGTTGCGGCCCCGGGGCTCCCGTGACCAGGAAGGAGCCCTGGATACTGGTTCCCTTAAAGTCCCGGTCCCGAGATGGGGGACCGGGTGAAGACCCGCGGGGCGAAGCGGGCGCACTGAGGAGGCGGGGCTCCCATGTGGAGAGAGAGTCCCGCGTGATGTGGGGAGAGCCTGCAGCTGCGGAGGAAGGGAAGGAGCATGGAGACCCGGGGAGCGCCTGCCAGACACCGGTGAGTGGAGCCGGGAGGAGAGGGGCTGGTGTGTGTGGAGGGGTCTCTGTGTATGCGTGTAGGTGCGGCGGCGACGGGGGTGTGTGTGCCTGTGTATGGATGTGTATGTGCGCATGCGTGAGTGGCGGTGTGGCTGTGCGCATGCGTGAGTGGCGGTGCGCGTGCAGGCAGTGAAATGCAAGCAAAGCTCGTACACCTTCTCGTCCGTCCTTCCCTCGAGACAGCTAACTATACGTCTCCGACCCTGGACGCATCCTTTGGATGCTCATTCCAGGGCGAGACCTAAAAAGGTGGTCAACAAGATAGTTCGAAAAGAATCATTGTTGCAGGACAAAGCCGCCTTGATAGAGCGTACTCATGGCTGGCTCACAGTTCAATCCTATATCAAGCTCTCGCCCCACGGACACCTACAGACAGGCTTTTCCAAAAAAACAAAAAAGAAGTTCCTGTAATTTCGCCTAGGGTTGCAAAGAAAATACTGTACACCTTATCTCCATTTGCAGTGAACTTATACAAGAACTCTGCTCCCTCTTGAGACCGCTTCTTAATAACCACAGGATACGGACCTGCAGGCAAGCAGTGCTGGCTTGCTTCCAAGGCGACGACATCCAACTGAGCTGCCGAATAGTAAAATTCTGTGGCGGAAGTCCTCTTTAAAATCCTGAAAGATAGCCAAAAATCTAGTAGCAACGTGAAGGACGAGAGGAACAATTTACTCTAATCCTCAAAGAGAAAGCACCAGCTTGCTCTAGCAAAGAAACAGGTGGCATAATGCCGGCACAAGATGCGTCCATTGCTTCTAAGCGACCACAAACCAACTTTGAGAGTTTGGCTCCGGCTAGGGAACTGACAGGCACCAACGTTTACTGCTTTAACCATCAGGAAAGATAATAGCAGTACCCTTACCGAGAGAGTGGAACAAACTAGCAGCCCACTTATGATGCCAGCGGGCAGGGGCCCAACAGATGGGCCATGCAGATTCCCCCAAACCATCTGCTGAGAATGTTCAGGAACACCTCACCGCCCTTAATCACATCAGCCCCTTGAGTATTGAGATTCAAAGCGTGCTTACACCAAGCTCTAGCCTACTCCAACTAAAGATTGCTTCTATACAGCTCTAGCATCGCTCCAGACATTTGGTGAAGACGAATAACATGCTGCTTTTTATGGACCAATTCAATCAGATGGACCATAATCAAGGCCCCTGAATTTTATTTCATGTTGCCACTCTTGATTTCCACTTAGTGGAACAGAGTGCTGAAATCAACCAGCCACTTGCACTATGCTGAATAAAACAAATGAAAATCAAAATGTCTTTATTTCATTTCAATTAAAACCATAAAAGATACATTGTAAATCACATTCAAATTATTTGAAAACAGTTGAAACAGTTATGTCTTCAATTAATGTTACTTCATCATGGTAAGGGGCATTAATAAGAATAGACAGTAGAATGACCTAATCGCAATTCGCTATTAAAGAAAAAGAACAATACAATAAATACATTAAAACTAGGCATTAGTTATTTTTATAAAATCATTTATATGGAGTGCTTAAACCAGTATCCATTAATCAATAAACATCATCTTCCATTATTTAAACCTTTCAGTGTATTTCATTACAAGGTCTCTTAAAAAGCTATAAACACTATTTTAGTGCAAATACAAGATCACAATTTTGCCTTGTGCCACAATTAAATCATAAAGTGCATGTGCATGGCTTGCTAAAATATCACAGGCTTGAGTACACATATTCATAAGTTGTTAGAACTTCAGCCTAGCTTTAGTTCTTATGAGACTCACATTGAATAAATATCTGCTTAAACTGAAAACAATTATTTGGGATGTGTCTGTTTTCAATATTCTTTCTGCCTCTAGACAAATCCTAATATTCATGTGTCTACAAATGGGTTTAATCCATTTGTTCCTTGGTTTGTCATATGCTGGGCAGAAAAATAATACATGTAAATCTTTCTCTTTAGTCTCATTTTGGCATAATACACAAAACTCATTTTTTTCCCCGTCGTAGTTACTAACCCATTTTGATTTGTTCACATTTGTTTGTAGCTCGCCATATCTAAACTTCATGTATAAAGATTTGGCTCGTTGTGGGCGCACCTCATCCAAAAAAAGACTCAAAACTTGCTACTTCTTTGAAAAGAAGGAACTTTGTTATTAATGTGCCAGTTGCCGAGCTATGTAATACACTATTTTGAATGTAAGCCCAGAAAATGGATTTTAACATTTTTCTAGAAAGTAATGTGAACTGGGTTGGTTCTTCCCAAAAGTGGGATAGACCTAGTTCCCTAAACGAGGAAGAAACATGTTTGAGCCACAGGATGCTGCTACTCTGATCAATCTTTAGGATCTCCTCTAGGCCTTCCTTATAATGTGTCAATTCCATGGTTGAACAGAGGGGCACCAAAATAGCAGGGGTCTTAATATAGCATGGTGGTCTGTGCGTTTAACATTTAAGTCCATAAAACTGGGAATTAAGGGTGTTCGTACCGGTAGACGTAGTAATTTCTAAAAAATGTGTTTCCTCCTATTTTAAAACTCTTTTTACAGTAAGGCCTCCATAATTTTCATCCCCGTAAAGAGAGGCTGATTGTGCTCTATGTTTAAATACCTCCAAGGCTGGGGACACCGCTTTCGAGATACTGTTACTGTGCCTCTTTATTATAGCTAATGAATTTTGAAGCAAGGTAATCTTGGTTTTTTCCAATTGTGGCTTCCAAGATAAATTTGTATCTAGGGTTATACCCAAATAATTAAAGCTTTGCACATATTCCAACTTTTTGTTATTAATCACTTCATATTGCAATATGCATGGAAAGAGTCCATTAAGCATTGTAGTCCTTTGGGGGTTTGTGATATCAGTATGGTGTCGTCAGCAAATAAAAGAGCTGGCACCAAGCCCCACCCAGGCCCCCCTCCCCCTAGCTTAGGCAAAACTTTTGCGCATCCGTTCAAATAACTTGGGATATCGTTTACATATAATGAAAATAAGGTGGGTGCCAGTACTCACCCCTGGCGTACACCCCTTCTCACGGGGATAGGCTTGGTGAGTTCGCCCCTCGGGCCCCATCTTACTTTTGCGAAGGTATCCTCGTGTAATCTTATTATTTGCACGAGTAAACCGTCTGGCACCCCTTGGCATTTCAGCGATTCTCAAAGTAAATTTCAGGGTATAAGGTCGAATGCGGCCTTTAGGTCAATATACAAATGGCCCTTTTTTAAATTTGTGTTTTCAGCATCAGTATATAAATCTAAAAACCTGATTGATTGTACTGGTTTTTATTCTAAAACCCGCCTGGAATTTTGAGAGCACATTATTCTCTACAAGCCAGTTGTTCAATTTATTTAAAATACGCCTAGCAATTTTTTTTTTTTAAATGTAAATTAAACTAATCGGTCGGTAATTTGCGGGGTTATAACGATTGCCTTTTTTAAAAATCGTAGTGATTTCTGCCCCTTTCCAAGATTCAGGTATTGGTGCGCCCGAGGCTATTGCATTGCATAAGCAGTTTATGTATGCGCCCCAGACACTGCTGTCATGTCTCAGCAAATCTCCCGGTATTTTGTAGGGACCGGGCGCTTTCCCTGGCTTAACTGCATTGACTGCCGTCAATGTTTCTTGCAAGCTAAAATATAGGTGGAAGGCATTTGGATTAATTACAAAATCAACAGTAGTAGAAGTTTGTTCAGCTTCAGCTGCCGCATAAAGGCGGGAGAAGTGGTCGACCCAGGTATTGACGTCAAGAAAGAGGTCCTTTGAATCCCTAACTTATTTCCTTTTGTTATTAACCGCCAAAAGCCTGCCTGGTCTTTGGACTTTGCTGCGCTAATTAAATCCGTCCAAATATTATCGTCCCCGTTTTTTTTGTATGAGCAAGGGTTCTCTTAAATTTAATCCTTTTCTCCCTTATGACGATTATGTTGTTATTTTTTATTGCCAATATAAGATCGGATTTGGCTTCCTGACACTCCTTAGATTTGAGTCATTTCTTCTTCCGCTGAATAACATTACCCACATCACAGGGATATCCCGAACGGTCACCTTGACTAATCACCTTTTTTATCGCATATTTGCTCTTATTGTATTGGCACTTTCTCAACTTATAAATGCTCTTATTGCATTGGCACTTTACTAGATTACCATTCTGCTGATAACAAAGATCAACTGACTGCACATTCTACTTTGTAAAATAGACTGTCTAACAGTACTCGCGCTTCATTTTAACTCTCAGGCTGCTATCTTCGTATGCTTTTTACTGCTGGACTTATTCTCTTAACATGTATGAACTTGACTTCTGTTTTAATAATTGACTCCCTTTTTATATTGTAAAGGTTTTAAATGACCATGCACAATAAAGCATTACCTTACCATATCTCTCCAACAATGTAACATATTAATTTTATATATATATATATATATATATATATATATATATATATACACACACCCACACACACATATATATATATACATATATATGACACATACATATATATCTATTTCCTATATATATATATATAAAATATACATATATATGTAGGTATGTATGTTCTAATTTGGTACATCCGTCTGATGTAGCCATGTTTGTAGAGCTACTTTTAATTCATTCACAGTTCCTTCCTCCTCGTCCATCTCTAGAATCCTTATGTGTTCCTTGAAAACAATGAACAACACAGTCACTGTTGTTGCTGGGACATGGTACACAACACAGTCAGTAACCAAGGCCACTTCCTTGTTGATCTTCCAATGTTCTCAACCATTACACAACGAGAGGTCATTAGTACGTACATGTGCGGCCTTATCTAATAGTTGGTTGCAAATGAGTAGGCTTTCTCAACCTTAAGTTGTAACTTGTAGTAGTAGAAGGTGCAGGTAGATCTTGTCAAGAACCAATGATACTCTGCTGCTGCTTTGGTGGAATTTATCTCTTTCAGTGAGAGCCATTTACTCATGAACTCAGTCTGCCACATTTTACTGCTGTGTCAGTTGTTAACAGTTCATTAAATAAAACCTTTCACCGAAGTGGAAGGCAATAGGGTCTGTGTGGGGCTTTGAGTACACCCAATCTTCTAAGTTGCAAAATGTGTCCTGTAGATACCGGTGGATCAGGAAAGGCCTGCAGTATCTGGTGATGAAGATAGACCAATATCTCTGTTAGCTCATTGCAGCATTGTAATACCAAATCATTCCTCCTTTGCACTGCATCTTTGTGCAGTGTGGTGATAAGCATCACCCCACTGAAATGCGAAGTCATGCATATTAGCACCTCTGCTTGACTGTCAAGGCACTGCGGTCTGAGCCGGAGCACTGCTGTTATTATAACACTGATATGGCACACAGGCAGGCAGCTTGCGGTCTGCGTGCTGTTTGGCAGACTAATTGGGGGGCAGGGGGGGGGGGTGTCTAAGTTCTCCTTGCTACAATTTAATCACTGATTCTCATCAATCACTGCCCAGCAAATTTCACTGACACCAGTCAGTGCCTGCCAATGGGTACCTCCGAGAGACATAGTGAGGTCAGGAGTCAAACAGTTCTGTCAGATTCACAGATATGGGTCGTTACGAAGGCTGCCACTCTCCCGTGGCATGAGCGGGAAGCATTTCAGAATGGCCAGGCTGCTGTGTTGATGAGTTTGCGGAGCCACGGCTCATCCAGTGGCCGTCGCCACGACTGACACCTACCCGACCGAGCTGACTATATATGCAGCTGCTGAGAGCCAGCCCAAGCGAACCTGATGAGGGCGGATGGGCGTACTGGGCTGGCCGACAAAGAGACTAAGAGAGGCGAGCCAGGCGGCCAGCGTGTACTCAGAAATGCAGCTGCTCTCGTTAGCCCGGCCGGCAGTTGGGTCGTCGCAAATTAAATTCAAGTTAGTGTGCCTGCTGCCTAGGCAGACCGTCAGTCTAAGTGAGGCTAGGGGCATTAAATTAAAATCATTCAGTAAGTTTAGTTAGTTGCGGCCGGGTAATAAAGTTCCAAATTATGTGTTTCAGCTTCTAAGTTTGCCCACAGTGTACCTACCATCTGTCCGCAAAGCCAGCACCAGCCATGTGTCTGCACAGAGTACATCTTTTATTATGTATGCAAAATAACTCAGTCTTGCAATAGACTTTAATTATGTCCATGTCAGGGCTGTACAGTGTATGAGGCAATATGGGGCCGTGCAGACAGAGTATGAAGGTGGAAGGGTCTCTGACTGTATGAAAATGCAAGAGGCTGTGCAGGCACAGTATGATGGTGCACAGGTTTATACAAGCAATGTATGAGAGTGCAACAGGCGGTACAGACACGGTCTGATTGTTCACAGGGCTAGGCAGGCAGGATTTGAAGGTGAAAGGTATTGTGCCAGCAGTGTTGTGGAAGGTACAGGAGGCTGTGCAGACTGGGCATGATGGTACACCGGGATGTGTAGGCAGGATTAGAAGTCAAAAGGGGCTGTGGAGGCAGTGACCTCAGAGTCACTCTGAGGTTTGCCCTGAATCAATGCCCTGTGCTGTTGTCTGCGATGGCTCGAGTAGGCGATTCACTCAGCTGACTCACCAACTTGGCATTCATGTATCACTACAAGGCCCTCCTGAGAAGTTGGTGCCCTTCTATTCCTGTTGTTTTGCATCAGTTTTAAGATAAGCTTAGCGTTTCTCGTTGCTCAAATGGGTGTCATTTCTGATATTTATGTTTTCCTCTTCTTCATTGCTTGCGAGAACATGTCACTCATAGTCGTTGACTGTCAGTCATAATTACACTGAATTATGAAAATGTCACACATAAGCAATCTGAAACCTTGGCTATGTCCACCTACTCCTTTTGTGTACATCAACCTTGAGGCCAAGACTGTAATGCACATTCTTACAACTTGTTACTGTACATGTTGTGGCTCAAAGTATTCATTGAGCATTTCACATCCAACTTTGATCTTTTCTCTGCTTTGTTAGGTAAGCACAGACCTCAGCTACCCATTGATGTGGAAGCGTCAAATGTGTGTCTTAAAGAATGGCTGACAGCCGGCCTGGACAGTTGTATCCCGGCTAAACTGGGAGGAAAGGAGCGAGGGCCATCTAACCCATGGTTTAATGATTCGCTAACTCTGGCTAAGAAGGGCTGCAAGCAGTTAGAGCGCGCTTGGCGACGCTCTTATGAGGCGTCTGCTAAGCTGGAATACCGGGCGGCTATTAAGCAGTACCACAAATGCATTCGGAGAGCACGAGCAGAGTTTGTGGCCAATAAAATCTTGGCCAGTTCAAATCCCGTGAAGACCGTCTTCTCCCTGCTCAAAGGTATGAAGAGTGCGGGTGCCACTAGGGACTCTCTCATTGCTTCCGACCATCAGTGTGACGAATTAGCGCAGTATTTTGTGAATAAAGTTGAGCGGATTTATCAGGGTTTACCTATGGCAGCCTCCCTTAGGGAGGGGGCAGTGCCTAGAGGGGGGGTTATCATGGGGGCACCTATTTGTCGTCATTCCCTCCCTTGACACCTGCTGATTGTGTGGCATTATGCCTAAAAATCAAATCAGGCTCCCCGGCTGACCTTGTGTCAACTGCCCACTATCTCCATTTTCACTCTTTGATTTCTCCTGTGAGTTTAGATGTGGCCAATCTGTCTTTGAGGTCAGCATCTGTACCTCGGGCGTGCAAACACGCCAAAGTCACCCCTTTGTTAAAAAAAAGTCCCTGGATCTGGCCGAACCCGGCAACTATCGGCACCTTTCCCAGCTGCCTTTTCTGGCCAAGTTGGTGAAGGCACCTGTGAATTTTACTTTGTCCAAATTTATTGAGCAGAATGCTATTTTTGATCCATCACAACATGGTTTCAGACCCCGGCATAGTACCGAGTCTGCACTACTGGTAGTTTCGGAAGCCATTCAGGGCAGTCTGGACGTAAGGGACTCGGCGGCCTTGGTCCTTTTGGACCTTAGCGCCGCATTCGATACTGTATCCCATGAAATACTTCTTAAATGTCTTCAGGAAGTTGGGATCAGGGATGTGGCCTCGGATTGGATCCGGTCCTTTTTGGAGGAACGGTCCTTCCAGGTCTCCGTACCCCCTTACCACTCCCAGGAATCTGCTCTGCACCAGGGGGTGCCGCTGGGCTCCATCTTAAGCCCACTCTTGTTCAATTTTTATGTCAGACCCCTAGCGGAGGTGGCAAAGGGCAGAGGGCTGTCCTTTGTGTTGTATGCCGACGACACCCAATAGGTAATTGCTTTCTCAAAGAAATGCAATACCGACTTGGGCAAGTTTATGGGGATCTCTTGGCTATCTCCAACTGGATGGCAGCAAACTGTTTACAGTTAAATGCTAATAAGTCGGAGATTCTGTTGTTCGGGAAGGACCGGGAGTTATGGTCTGAGCAGTGCTGGCCAGACTGCCTCAAACCCGCCCTGCTCCCTAAGGAGGAGGTGAAGAACCTGTGTGTGTGGTTCGATAACGGTCTTCCTATTGAGAAACAAACAAAAGCTGTTGCTGGGGTTTGCTTCGGGCTTCTGCAAGGCCTGAATCCTCTGCTTGGGTTCTTTCCTCCCAAGGTGAGCCAAACCATTGTCCAGGCATCTATTTTGTCCAGACTGGACTATGGTAATTCCCTCTATCTGGGCGCTAATAAGGCCAGCATTAAGCGCTTGCAGAGGGTTCAGAACGCGGTGGCACGCCTTTTGGTTGCACTGCCCAGATCTTGTTCGGTGGAGCATGTGCTTCCTAAACTCCATTGGCTGCCTGTCGAAAAGCGTGTTCAGTTTAAGGCGCTATGTATTTCTCACAAGATCTTGACACACCAGGCCCCAATTGGGCTACTCCAGTTGCTGGAACCCTATGTGCCTGGGCGCACACTGAGGTCGGCTGATCAGGCGCTTGTCTCTGGAGAGCGAGGGCTGGGGGACGTTCTTTCCGCTATTTGGTGGCAACATTTTGGAACTCGCTCCCGTTTTCCATCAGAGCCATTCCTAACCATCTGACGTTTCGAAAGGCCTTAAAGACTTGGCTTTTCCCCTCTCCTGCTGTTTAATTCTAGGCTGCACTCTCGGGCCCCTGTCTTTGGTTTCTGGTTGCGCTGGGACGCCTCGTTGCTGAGGCAGCCATGCGCATTACAAATTCGACTTACATTAAATTAATTAAATTAATTTACTGTGGTGTGGTGTTGTCTTGAGCACGTTAAAAAACACAACCAGTCGTTGGAAGTTTTTTTTTTTTTTTGCATCCATCTAGTGCATCATTTAGTGATGCATAATCATTAGATGATGTATGGGCAGCACATTTCATTATGGTAATTTTTAGACAGAAACAATGGAACTTGCAAAAGACCATTTCAAGTCCTCATGCTTTTTTTCGTGCCCCAAAATATTTCTTGTTTACAGTGTAAATTTTAACTTTTTCTTTTTGTAATGCAGCAGGCCTTTGTTAATGCCTGTTATTCCGTTCCCTGAGCACTTATTTTACACTTGTCAAAAACGTTCACTCTCTGTTAGTCTCTATGTGTTGCAAAACAGCATTAGAAAACCTGCAAGGTATCAAAGTGGTCCCACAGGCAGAAACCATCCCTAAATATTAGCATAAAAAATGTGGTATATCCTGCAAATCAGGTTGTACGTCAGCGTGATGTTTGATCATCAGTACACAATATTAATAATGCATCATAATTCAACAATTGATCTTGAAGTGTGGGTAACAGTTTAGCAGGGTTCAACTTGGTACATCTCTTTAGAACAATGAGTGGTACTACCAGGGTTTATTCATATTTTGTCAACCAGGCATTTGTGAGGTGCTGAATCTACACCATACACCATTCTTAACATTATGCCTGCAACATGGGGAGCGTGTGAAATCTATCGGTGTGTTAAGACAATACTCAGTGGGGTTGATGTGGTGCTGGGGCATATGCATGAAATCATTGGAATAATAGGGAGCAGCCACCCAACCTGTGAGAGCTGTGCCCCCTCCTCTGGTAACTTTTTGCAGCATAGGACACGCATTCGCATTACAGGGTATTCCCAAAATGCGACTTCATTATTAAATCATTAAAACTTGTATAGTTTCAAAAAGCATTGCACCACGGTATCCACCATCAGGAAACAAATAACCATAATTTTAACCATTGTATAAACATGACAATGTACATTTGTTTCTGATGGATACTTCTACCTGCAGTTTCCTCATCTGTAGAACAACCCCAGACGTCAGTCTGATCCAGAAACTTCAGCACTTCGAGGTCACCACTAGAGGGCACTGTATTCTGTTGGTGCTGGAAGTAACGTCAGATGACGTCACGATCCCAAATAGCGCCCGCTCTGGCGCACTGATGTCAGTTCTCTTTTATCCATGCCTTCCATGCGGATCCAAAGCTTCTCTTTTGAGGGAAATGTTGCTTTTCATATTCTGTATACGCTGTACCTTCTTTAAAAGAATGTCATCCCCAAACAAGTTAGGGTTTAAGCCTTGCAGGTGCTGGGAAGGACATTTCACCACAGATCCCCATGCCATTTGTCTGGACTCTGACCACAACACTAAGTCATGCTCTTTATTCCTCATATGAATCCTGAGGCCATTAAGGAACGTGAGTCCAAATTGTTTATCGGGTGAGCAAAGATAAATTGACAAATGGAATCCTCAGCACACGTCTGCAAGGTAACAACAATAGTAATGCATAATAGTGTGCACAAATTAGAAACAAAGTGTTTGTAATCCTTTTTTTTTTCTTTATTCTTTTTTTCATTACTTCATAGAATTCTTTGTCAGCCAACACTTGCTTCGTTGTCACATGCCACTTTTTCAAGGCTCAAGTCCCTCCGGTAAAAATTTCTCACGTTGTGATAATTCCATCCCACAGAACAACATTGGATGATATCCGCTGTTAGTGTCAAGTATTCCAGGTCCAAATTTGTATGGGATCTTAATTTGATCCAAATTAAGCAAACTCGCTTAACATAGTAATCCGTCTGTAAAGCAACCAGCCGTGACCTTGAGTACTGTTTCTAATTTGTGCACACTATTATGCATTACTATTGTTGTTACCTTTCAGACGTGTGCCGAGGATTGCATTTATCTGTTGTGTTGTCCTTGGCCACAGGTTTGGGGAGGTTGGTGGTTCTCCTCACCTTACAGCACCGTCCTCCGATACGGTCTATGACTGATATATGTGTTACTTCTCCTGAGTGGTGCCATTATACCTAATATTAATACCACTGATCATTGGAGTCTAAAGTACAATTGACGTCAGGGAAAAAAGGCACTGCTAACATAAGAAAAAGGAAAAGAAGCAGTCTAGAGGTAGGTCACCTTGACTCTCTCCCACTCCAACAGGACCCTCGTCCTTGGAGCTGGAGCTCATTCTTATCCCCACAGAAGGCTTCTGTGCAGCCCTTCTGCCCCTGAGTAACCGGCTCTGAACTGACCTCCAGCCCCAATGACACAAATTCCTTCGGCCCAACCCATTTTCGCAAAGGCGTTGATGCTATCCAGCACCCTTCAGACCCTACAGGGTTTACTACTGTTCCTGCCCTTAGGGGGAGTTCATGCGGAGCAGATGCCATACTGCTTCGATCCAGCACTTCCCTTCATGCCGCCCCAACCGGTGACGTGGATGGCGCTGATACCACTTCCATCACCACCACCTCCTCCGGTTCCAGATACAGAGCCACTGGTGTCGCAGCCTAATGTCGAGGCACGAACTGATTCCACCCCACTAGAGCACCTTTCTGGCAACAATCCCATGCTTGAACTGTCAAGGACTGCCTTCTGCAAGTGGACTGGACACCTCACCAGAACTTGCTGTAGGTTGTCCCATTGGGCCACCTACTCCAGAGGCTGTCTCACTCCATAACATGAAGAGCAAGGCTGCTGAGGTGCAGGAAGTGGCATTACTCACAACAGAGACTAAACCTAATGTCCTCATTACTGTCCTGCTTCATTTTGTGGCTTCAGTTGAACTGCTTCTCCCACTCAACAATGCTCTGTTAGAGCCAGTACTAGCAGCATGGGATAAACCCTTTCATTGCCAGCAGTGAATCGCTGTGTGGCCTTAACTGTATCTTTCTGCTCCACTCGAACAATTCTTTTTAACTTCTCATCCACCCCTGGAAAGCTTAGTTATACAAGCCTCTTGTTTAGGGACACAATCTAGTTGCCCCTTTCCGACGGTCTCTTCTGACATGGAGTCTAAACTGATAGAAGCTGTAGGAAGAAAATCTTTTCGGCAGGGAGCATGTCCGTCAAATCCTTTAATGCTAACTGCTTGCTTGCTAGATACAACCCTGCTTTGTGGAACATGGCGCTGATGATACTACCTCATATATCGCCTGACATGAAAGAATGTTTCCAAGAAGTCAGGACGGATGGCCAGACTGCTTTGCGACATATGGTCGCCAGATCAATTGGCACCTCCATTTCAGTAAAATGGCATGCTTGGCTTCAGACGTCAAATGTTTCCTCGAATGTCCTAGCCAATCTCCTGAATCTTACTTTCAACTACGTTCAACACTGCAGGGATAAGACAGACTCGGCACTGAGAGGTTTAAGACCTGCTAAGCTTCTGCGAGATCCTTAGTCTTGCAGCCTCTGCCTGTTGGGGACTATAGAAGCTTCAGTCTCTTTTGAGGCTTCAGAAGAGCATTCTCCTTTCATCCCCTCCTGCACCAACAACAGCCGAGCCCACTTGTTGGACATTTCAAGGGCCAGGTAAGGTAAGAGGTCAGTTATCTACTATGCAACCCTCATCCTCTTCCCCAGCACCTCAAGGAAAGCAGACCTAGTTATTTTCTTTAACCCTACGCAAGGCCTGTCGGAAGAAGGTTGTCACATTTTCTACAGGTCCGGAGTCACTTCGGACAATGGGTCCCTACAAATTGTAGCAAAGGGATACTCCCTCCCCTTCCTACAGGTTCCATCTACCATCTCCCCCCTCATATCACTCCCATAACAATCTTACCATCCTGCAACAGGAGGTGGCAGCTCTCCTTTTCAAAAGAAGCTAGTGCTCAAGAAGGAAATGGGCCCAGGTTGTTATGCACGTTACTAACTGGTGCCCAAGAAGGATGGCGGTCTCAGCCCTATCCTAGATCTCAAGATCCTGAACTTCTTCATTAAAAAGGAAAAGTTCAAGATGCTGAACCTAGCTCAAGTTCTACTGGCGCTGGATCTTGGGGACTGTGGAGGGCTCTGTTCACTACTAGTTTGCGTTACTATCCTTTGGACTGATACTCGGGACCTTGAGTCTTTAGGAAGGTGATGGCAGTGGCCCATCTCAGACACTTGGGCATCCCCATCTTTCCGTACCTAGATGACTGGCTTCTCAAAGCCAGTTTGCCAAAGTTGGGGTTGAGCCATCTGCAGTTGATGGCACCTTTGCTGTTTGACCTGGGCTTTTTGATCCACAAGCCCAAATCTCACCTGTGTCCCTCCCAACGAATCCAGTTTATTGGGTCATCGCTGGACCCTAAGCTTCTGCACACCTTTCCACCTTCAAAGAGAGTCCAAGACATCCTCGAAATGACTCCATTCTTCTAACCATCTGCGACAATTACAGTTGTGAGGTTTATAAGTCTGCTGGCTTCCAGCATTGTCCTAGTCACACATGTACGTTGGCACATGAGGACCCTGCTGTGGTGCCTCCGCAGGCAATGGCTACAGTATGGGAGAGATCTAGGCGACTCCATCGTGATCTCCCCCAGTGCTGTTTCCGAAGTGCCTTGGTGGGGAAACAAGGCGAACCTGACTTACGGGATGGCCTTCTCTCCTACGCCAGCTTTGGCTATGGTAGTGGTGGATGCCACCACCCTGGAGTGGGGTGCTCATCTGAGATCAGGGGCCTCTGGTCTTCAGAAGAGCCGGTGCTACACACCAACCCTGCTGGAATTACGGGCAATTTGACTGGCGCTCAAGGCCTTCCTCCCCTCCATTGTCAGTCAATCCCTCCAGATGTTGACATACAACACAAATGCGATGTGGTATGTCAACAAGCAGGGGGTGCTAGGATCCCACCTCCTTTGATAGGAAGCATTGAGACAGTGGTCTTGGGCACACCACCATGGGATCTGGCTCACTTCCAATCACCTGCAGGCCTCTGAATGTCAGAGCTGACAATCTGAGCCGGATTCATCTTGCCAATCACGAGTGGCGTCGGAGGTCATCTAGATCATGTTTGCCAGATGGGGCACTCCTCGGGTGGACTTGTTCTCTTCCTCGGAAAATACTCAATGCCTGCCATTTTGCGCCCTCCAGTATCCATGGAGCGGAGCCTTGGGGGATGCCTTTCAGTTGAAGTAGAACTTTTATCTGCACTAGTCGTTTCCCACACACCCTTGATATCTCGGGTTCTGAGGGAGATTCGCAAAGACTGGGCCCAAGTTATTCTCATTGCCCCAGATCAATGAGAAGGGTGTAGTCTGCTGACCTCCTGCGCTGCTTCATGTGTCCTCCGCTCCGTCTGCCATTCAGGCCGGATCTTCTCTCCTAGTCAGCACCAAATCTCCATGATCTCTACCTACATGCTTGGCGATTGAGCAGGGACAACTGGGCTCCTTTGAGCTGCCACCGAAGGTGGTAGATATCATCTTATTTGTGCATTGCCCCTCCACTAAGATGGTCTATTGGGGCAGATGGTACACTCACTGATTTAGCAAAACACACAATGAACGGAATGTTGCACAATGGCAGAACATTCGCCCCCAGTCACAGATCTGGGTTTAATCCATCGTTATTTTTCTCACCAAGCTACTCCAGTTCAGACATGGCCATATGAAAATCAGTCTTGACCCTGTTCCTCATGGGAACAGTCCTGCCCAAACTGCCAAGCCATGTCTTCCCTGGACCGAAATCAAGCATCCTAGGACCGGTTTCTGGCTATCAGCCGTCTTCAGCCAGGATAGTTTGACTCCAGTGGCTTAGTGAGCACGGGACCCACGTCTGGGCATACCCTTCCCACATAGGGTGAACAGCAAAACACACAAGATGATGGACGGAATGTTGCACAATGGCAGAACACTCACTGATTTACCCATATTTACTGTCAATTAGTCAAACTCATACTTCACTCAGTAAGTGTCACTCAATTTTTCATGTTCACTCAAACACAGTTGCTCACACATACACATGCTCTCACGTACACACATTCTTTCTTATGGAAACATACTCTCTCCTGCAAGATTACCCACAATATACAAGTGAAAGAATTTATTTCTTACCTCAGTTGGCAGTTAAAGATGCATTCTAGCTCCTGGTGCTCTATTTATTAATACACTAATAGCAAATAATATTATGTCATTAACTAACAGTGTAATAAGAAATAGCATAAAAACAAGGAAGTTGGAGGCCTTAGACCCTGTGGTGTTGGTACTGAGTTGGAGTTGGCGACCTCTGACACCAGGGGTCGCAAAGACCGTACTAGGGATTGCAAGGGGCAAACCAGGGGTTGCAGCTGCTACCCTTAAATAACATCTATACTACTCTACCCACTTTTTGTTTCCATGCCAGCTTATGTGAAATAACCTTTGTAAGCCCAGTTACACTAAGACAGAAACAATTTCAAAGACCCACCTGTAACCTGTGTAAATCATAGTTACTTCTTCTGTATCCAAGCACATAATATTATTAAGGCATTCAATTCATCAACTTGTGCATAGTAAATTATTTTCAAAACATCCACAAAGAACATACAGTGTAAGCAACATGAAGTGCAATCAGATAACCTTGCTCGTGTCTCATTGAAGCTTAATGAGGTAAGAAAAGTTAGAGACAAAAATACTTTGAATTAGGAAACATAATCTAGTCACTCACACACAGTAACATCTATAAATATTTGCGTCACCATCAACTAACTGCTAGAGCATCCGACTTTGAAGCTGTGGAACCAGGTTCGAGCCTGGTGAGAGGCTCAAATGGCCTGTGATTTTGGGCAAGTCACTTAGAGCCTAATTAACAGTTTGGCGGTCCATAGGACCAACAAACACGCGGTGGAGGTGCTGTGGTGGTTGGAGACCACCGCACTGGCAGTCTGACCTCCAGGGGACCGTCGCAACCGCGATCCCTGGTGGTCTTGCAGTGGTCTGGGGAAGCAATATGCTTGGCGGTGCCGCTGCGGCATATTACGAGTTTCCCCACCCCCAGCCCTTTTCTTGGTGGTGAAGACACCATGATGAGGCGGACAGTGGGGAAACAATGGGGAGACCTACAAGGTCCTCGTTGCCCCTGTGCACGGGGATGCATGCTGGGGGGCACATGTTATGCCCCCCTGTATGCATGCAATCCCTTTCCTGCATGTGCACAGCATGGACTGCACCATGCAGGAACCGCCATAGGCGCTCCCATTACACTGCCTGTTCAATAGATCCCGCAATGAGACCACCGCTCTTCCACCAGACAACGAGGAAACTTGTAATTTGGCAGGTGGTGATCGAATTTGGGGGTCTGGGAGCAGGGTGCTGGAGTGGTGGCCCGCTCCCAGACCTCCTAAGTCGTAATCAGGCCCAATGCATAGGAATCATTTGTGTTTAATATATCACTAGTGAACTTTTAGTATTCAGTGCAAGACACCAAGAACATCCTATGCCTTTAAACTGCGAATGTCGCTTAGAAATACCCCTCCATTGAAAAGGAAAGAAACCACAACAACAAATACAGACACATATGTAAAACATATGTAAACATTTATAGCCAAACTTGCATACACATCTATACATATACCAACAATTATCCACACAAGTTCATCTTTAAATGTCAAAAGCAGTAGATACATTATTTTAGTACAGTATGTGTTGCCACACACTAACTTCCGTCTGTATTCATTTGCAAGTGGTATCACCTCGCTCCCCCATCACCCCCTAATTTTTTTCAACGTTTCCGCTTTTTGCTTGGTCACTTTCTGCTGCCTACCACACCCAAGAACTTCAAATAAATTAGAAGCAAGCAAATTAGAGTAACAATACAGCCAGGTGACGGTAAGCAATGGGCGTGTAAGTTTTTAGTAAGCTTGCGAAGAGTTTTGTTGGAGCAGCCTCGTGATCAGATTGTGTTGAGTCAAATGCAAAAACAATGAATCAATATATTTTCGCCCTGCCTAGGCAACCGCTGCCTCTATTGTAGCTTTACAATCTACAGTGTAAAGGAAGAAAAAGGCAGAGGAAATTGCTGTTTCCCATTGTATTAGCACCATAGTTGCCCCTGAAAAAAGATTCCAGTGCACACAAAGCATTACTACACGTATTCAAGCTCTCTTGACATTGTCAGCATTGCAGTCCACTCAGTTACTGAATAAGAAAAGTTTAATACCCTAAACCTATTGTGAAATTCAGTCTTTGTAGTGGCAATGGCTGTCTCAAATGAACCTGATAAATCAGGTGTTTTGGCATAGAGCTTTGTTTAGCCTCTTTCCTAGACTGCTGTTAAAAAACAATAGCTAAAAGTTAACAATGGACGTCTAGGTCGAGAGATTGTGGTACAGGTCCACTTGGAATTGTGTCTGTCATTGTATGAGTGGTAAAAGTGTTCTCTATTCTGAATACAATGTATCCACATAGAGTGAGGGTAAATATTTGACACTCTTATGAAATTAATATGTCTAAAATTTAAAACAAATGTATAGGTTTTTGTAGATTCTAAGAATTTGGATTATATTTGATGTTACAGATAATTGATCATCAATTAGCAGGTTTAAAAGTACAGGCTCGGTTTAGTGAAAATGTAAACTCAGTAAAATTGTGTCCCCCAAGTTATGTAAGATTTGTGGGTACTTGATTGCCACTTTGGTTTCAGATTAACTTGGCATGCAGACAGAGGTTATCCAAGATCCGGAAATGATTTCCCTGTGAAGTGTTTATATGGCCATTCAGTTTTCCTCACCCCCATTTCATCCAACTTTCTCATTTCAAAAAGTTGCCTCGTCAGTATTGAAACCTATTTGGATGTGTACATGGAGGTGTGCTCTACATACATACTGTGTCTTTATTTGGTTCAATGTGTATAGTTTACTGCAGAGGAGTAGCCAGAAAATTACAATAGTCCTCACTTTGATCCATACCTCGAATGTCATCGGGTGAACGTAGCGTGAAAGCCCTGCCCACCCTAGAAGAGGTCCCTTCATTCTTCCTTCCACCCAATTATGCATTGTTTAAGCCTTTCACCCATCTATTCCATTTTTCACCATTTCATCCTTCCTTTACAATTCTATCAATCTATATTTTATCATTACAATCTACCATCCACCTTTTCAATCACACTTCTAATCATTCATACATCCTTTTATCCATCCATCGTTTCTTTTTTATTCATCCATCATTTCATCCTCTTTTATCAATCCACTCATCCATCCTTTCACCCAGTTTTCCATCCATCCTGTCTTTCATCCAGCCTTTCATCATTGCGGTCATTCTTTCTTACACCCTCCCATGCAAATGTTCTTTAACACTTTCATCCATCAATACTTTAACCCTTGCACTTATACTTTTGACTGTTTCTTCTTCTCTGTGTCTTCCTTCTTTTCATATATCCTTCCCTTCACTATTTCTTCATGATGTCTGTCTTTTTCTCTTTATTTCTCCTCCGGGCCTCTTTCACTGTAATTGACTTTGCTTCTCACGTTTCCCTATTTTTTTTTTTAAAGATTTTTTATCTGCATAGCAACAAGATAGAACAGGCTCATAAATATCTAATTAGTATTTATATGGTCAACACCACCCCCGCTTAAGCCGCTAAAGAGAGGGGTTCACAGCATCGCTAGTTTACTGTGGACTTTCACGTACCACTTTATTACGCAGTCTGTAATGTTAATAGGCATTGGAGTTTTCCATGTTTAATGCCTTTTAAATGGAGAGAAAATGTTATTAAAAAAATGAGCTTCAATAGAAAAATGCCTAAATCTTATGTATTTTTGTTGCAGCACAACTATCTTGCTCAGGTCACGTCTAATATCTGGGGGACGAAGTTTAAGATTGTTGGATTGGCTGCTTTCCTACCAGCGAACCTTGGTGCAGGTAAAATGTCTTGCTTAATTTGCTTCAGAGTGTAGCTACATTAGGATGGTATTGTTAAAGCCTATGTGTATTCTTTTGTTTAGTTCTCTTCATCTTCCTCAGGTGACGCTCTCTCAAATACAAGCAACCCTATAAATTTGTCCGAGTTACCCCATAGCAGTCTGAAGGATGAATACATTTAAAAGGCTTTCACTTATTCTTCAGTCCATGTTCACACTCCTCAGCTGAAAATACACATGTGGTACTTTTAAGGTGTACGCACCATCTTGGCACATAGTTATCAGTTATTCGATACAGGTAGCAACAACTGGAATAGTAGGTTTGATGGAGATAACATGGCCACATGCACATGCACCTGCATCTCATTGGCATTTACCAGTAATAGTGTAATCACCAAATTATGATTTAACCGCTTCGGTGCGGCAGAAATTCCAGCCCTGTGCTGAACATTCCAATCGCGTGCGTGGTCGTGACGGAACCATTCCGTCATCAGCACAGCCCAACCGTGACTCATGACGGAATGGTTCCGTCACGAGCATGGAAGGGGTTAAAACAATATCGTTTCACATCAAAAGAGCTAATTGCAA
Source organism: Lissotriton helveticus (assembly GCF_964261635.1). NCBI lineage: Eukaryota > Metazoa > Chordata > Amphibia > Caudata > Salamandridae > Lissotriton > Lissotriton helveticus. Next base: position 1,370,974,578 of record NC_136067.1, read on the forward strand.
AAACTTTTTTAATAAATCTCACAGTAAGATTTAGTGCATTCCTCCAAATTTTCTGAAACTGGGGATTAAAATAGAAAATTAGACATTTCTAGAATATCTGTTTGGTAGTTGTGGCCTTTAGCATACGTCTCAAAAGGTAGAGGGAAAAGTCAGGAATTTTGTCACATGAGATTGCCCCTATATTTATTATAAATCTATGACTTTTCATGTGATCTTAAAGAATCCAAGCAGTACTCACTTAAAGCTATAACAGTCGTATTTTTCCAGGAGTACCCACCTGAGTGAATTTCAGCTTAATGAAAACTGATGCAAAGATGCATTTGCACCTTTAACTTTCTTTTTACTTTTACTCCAATGAAAAACTATATATTTGTCCACTATATTCATGTGTTCCCTCTTTTTTCACACCCTTCGAGTTAATTAATCTTTCCCTTAATAGGATTACATTTGCAAGCATTTCCAGGTTTGGAACTACGATTAAGGGTATATGAAAATATCCACAAGTGATTTTGTGGGTCGACACTTACTTCGGAAGGTAGGAGGTCAATTAAAAGTCTGCAAAACCCGCCCCAACCCTTAATTTACAAATGTGGCCATTCTAATATACTGGCAGAAGATACTATTTCCAAAAATACATTTATGAGGGTAAAATTAAACCTATATGGATTCTTCCTTAACATTTGGGAATTTGTCATTAAAAAGAAATTATATGCATTGGACATTGAATTTGAAATCTTTAGTGCAAACAGCTTTGACTCTGGCTCTGTATGTGTAAAATAGGTGTTGTGCACTTTGTCTTAATAAGTGTTTTTTAAATATGCAATATGGGTGGGAAACTCTTTGACATTTGCTATGACTACATAGGTTATTTATTGTAAAATATAATATTATTGTAAATCCACCCACATTCCCATTTATCTTGTCTATTTCTGCTTTTCTCACTGTTGCTATACACTCTTCTCACCAAAACACCAAACTTATAGTTACAGTATAAAGATGAAGGAAAGAGGCTTTTTACTGTTCTTTATAATGTTTTAATATATTTCTATAGTAGAATTCGTAATGCTCATTTTTCTGTAAATAACTACATTGCATTTTATATTATAACATTCAATAAAAATATTACTTATAGATTGCTGGCCTTTCTGACGGCAACCAATAGACTTGCTATGTGACACAAAGGTGGCTTTGCTGCATGTCCCTATTAAAAATTCCTCTTCCATACATAAGTCAGTCGTAAAAATCATGGAAAAAAGTGGTGAATTCCCATCCACAATTAGATCAATGCTGCATTTTGTCTTAGGGACATATTGGTAATTAATGTGGAGTTCTGCCCAACAATATGAATATATTTTGCACTTTTGATTATTAGTGAGTGATGTGAGCAGATTGTTAGCTTAGTGGTCTACGTAAATTATATTTCCATGCTCAAAGTGAAAACACTGTGAATTTTCACAAACCTCTGTAATGCCTTTCCCCATGCTTATATGCACTTATTAATCATTTGTTTGTCGTCCTGGTGTATGTGGTGCAAACCGTTGGAAAGTGCAAATAAAGCCCATATTTTCACAAGTGATGACATCTTTACTTGGGAAGCCATGTGTGACTCATGTAAATATTAGTCAATTTATGTAAGGAATACTCTCCCCACCCCTCCCCACAAGAGGAAATGAGTTTCTGAAAATCACCTATTCCTGACATTCATGTTCTACGATAACATGCATTCTGGGAGCTGTAATCCTGGCTCAATTTAACGTAACCAACCGGTCGAACACAACTAAAATCAGTTATTTGTAAAATAGTCTCCGGCAATCAGATCGGTCATCTATGTTAGTCTGTGTGCTAGAGTTTGAAATGCAAATTATGCTAGGTTTGCATATAATTCTAAGTCAAATGCCTAGTGTTAGCACATAGAATATTTGATGAGACACACAATTGGATTCCAGCATTTTCAAATTAGTATAATAATCCCTGTTCATAAAGCATACCTTGTGTCCGTGTGCTTGGATATTAGTTTTTATCACCTTAATCAGTGGTCCTCGTTTTAGTGAGTTTGGAAGAAGGATACATTGTGTTGCCTAGCCTGGATTTAAATCTGGAACTTGGACTTGTTCTGACCAACTGAGATGTCTTAGTGATGAAGGTGTTCTCATGCCATAGTGGAAGGACTAACATTTACTCCCAATTCTTCCTATACACAAGAAGTATGCATCTGTACAGAAAATCTACTCGATCACATCCCACTAGGGATGAATAGTGATCATGGGAGTCAAGTTTATAACTCGAAAGGGTCCCAACAGCTATTAATAAATCACAGAGCTCCAGTATTCTAGCTAACTCTTTAGTAATTATTGATCCCAGCAAGGCATTGAGAGAAGCCTAGGGATTAAATGAGAAAAGCATTTATGAGTATGGGAAGTAGTATTCAAAAAGTACTTTTTTTCATGCTCCAAAATGCCTTTTTAAGTATGCACTTTTGAGTAAGCGCCTATTATAGTTCACAGAAATGATGCACACCAGTGAATCATAACATTTTGAAAGGCTTGTGGTGATAATTAGATCAAGATGTGTTTGTGCTAGGTTGTATCTACAGCAGCAAACATATTGGCAAACATAGCTTCATTGATGTTCCACTGGAACCAGAGGCTTACCCGCAAGAAAATATTAAACATTAAGTAATCCTTAAGACAGTCAAAGACTGAATTGGTGTTTCGCAAAAACTTAAAAACCTAGTTGTTCCGATAGGCTGTTCTTTTACTACTTTGAGCTACATAATGCTTTTACTTCACTAGAGCTTGACCTCAGCGTCGGGACACTTCAGTTGAAATAGCTGTGCACTATATATAAAAAAAATATTATTTTTACAACACAGGAGCAGTCAGTTTAATATGCAGTGCTGACATGAGAAAAGGTATTCTTTGTGGTTGTTCAAACTCATAGTCCGAATGATTTTTGCTTTTAGAAATGTTCCTTCTACCTACGTTCTCAAGTAAAAACGTGTTGTAGTCTTTATTTGTAGCTGACTTTATAAACGTCATAAAAACAGTTACGTAGTTTTCTGACAAGTTGTACTCTTTTCATCCTCCCTGTTTTCAACAATTTTCTTCTGACTTCTAGTTATCTACAAGACAAGCTTGCTGCATCTCCAGCCACGTCAGATGACCATTTACCTCCCAGAAGTGCGAAAGATTTCCATGGACTACATCAATTTGCCTGTGTTTAACCCCAATGTTTTCAGCGAAGATGAAGATGATTTACCTGGTAAGATGACTTATGTACAGGACATTGTATTTGGCCAGATCATTTCTGATAATGTGTGTAACGCAAAAAAAGGTGCACCCAACCACTCACTTTGAACGGGAAAATCAGAGGACAATATTTCTTCAGTTGTTATTTTGATGGTGATGTGTTAAATAGGGAATCCAACATTTCTTCTCTCTTTGACAATTTGAAGTGGTGCAAACCCTTACAACTAAACTTCAAGTTGTCGGTGCTGTATACTAAGCAGGTCACTGATGCAGTCAGATCAGGGTCAGTTATCTGCATTGCCAATAGCAATTCATGTTGGCTGCTCAGTGTTTTTTTATGGCATTGCACGAAAATAGATTGAATATTGCTTTCTCCGAGGGAGACAAATAATCATGAGGAAATATCTCGCAGGATGTTGACTTCTCTAAGATCACCAGAGAGGATCAATAATGCTAGCTGTAAACCAATAAAAGTAATACAGGCAACCCAACACATGCCATCCCACCAATGGGATCACTCCTTAAATTCTAGCATACTCATCTAGCTATTTCATGTGCCATTCTGCCAATCCTACATTGTTGAAATTAAACCATAGAGAGATAAAATACCTTGATTGAAAGATCTTAAATCCTGATTACTGCGCAGCTTGTTAACATCGTACCCCACATTGGGCATGATGCTCCTTACAAAATAAAAAGGTTGCTTTCAGCTTAGAGTTGAAGCTGTGTCAAATTGACATTAGATTTGCCCCTTTGGCTATATAAAATTGTAGGTAACTCAAATACAAAATATATCATGTATACTTAACTTAAAATTATAGTTTGACATATAGGTGATATATGCATTAGTCCCACAGTCATGCATTGTTAAAACAAGTATTCAGCTTTAGTTAACTCCTTCGACGCTTATGACGAGCTCAGCTCGTCATGGAGTTGCCATTCACTTCAATGGAAATTACATTGAAGTGCAAAGAGGTGCCTTAGCATCCAAGTCCATATGCACAGTAACAAGCCATGCTGACCACTCATCCAAATGGATTGCTCTTATCACTATTACAACCAACTTCCTGGGTAATTTACCCTGGCCAACTGCTATATTTAACTTGAGCAAACTTATAGTGGCCCCATATACCTTATCCTTAAGCCTGATGGTGCAAGGAAAAAGATTATAACAGCCAAACATACAACACACGACCCAGTTACTCACACAACCATTTACCTACGCTTGGGTCGGGGTGGAGCACACCTACCATAAACCTTCCCTCCATACATAGTGTGCAGAGAGCATTATAAAAATAACCTATTTAAAGAATAATAACCCTTCTCTGTTATTTCTGTGGAGGACCCACTACTTGAAGCTTGCCCTGTGCTGACAGTTGGGTCATTGTTTCAGGGGCAATAGGGGCGATAATTTTCCAGCATTTCATAATCAAGCAATTTCACATCTGGCTTAATTAAATGCTCACCCACTCCAGCTCCATTTGAGGTTGTGCCTTGCAGTGAATAAAGCACAGTTCAGTAGTACTTGAAATGCATCAGCATTAGTTACTGTATCATCAATCCTTTCCTATAACTGTAATGTAGGACAGAGCGAAAATATGTTGGCTACGTCGACAAAATCCTACTGCCATTATTTAATTGATACTTATTTCCACATTTTTTATTACTTGGAAAATAAAACAATTCATTTTTCTTGTGCCAATAGCACGTTTATAATACTTTTTTACGCTTTGGTGCCTGTTGGCAGAGCCCGTAGACTCTGGAAATCTATTTGAATGATAGAGGATGGCAATGAAGTGACAAGCCTATTTACTATGACAACATGGGGAAAGATTCTTAAGTGCCCATTGCCCAAAATTCTTAAAATAGTCTCAGCCCTCTGTTTCACACTGGGTGGCACAACTTACACTTCAGGAAAGTCTAGAAAACAGAACTTTCTCTTGGTATTCAATAAGAAACATGTCTCCCAAGGAACTGACGGAAGAATGTCAGATTTAAGACTTTCCTTTTCATCCAGCTGATTGTATCCCTAATAAAACAATAATTTTTTTCAAGATCACCTTTCATCAAGCTGCAAAACACAGGACAACATTATTAAAAATATCGCTCTTCTTCGCCATTGTTCCACCTGCAAAATAGTTCTATTATTACAATGCTGAGGATGCGTGATTGGAATAGTGGTGCTTTTAGAAAGGTATCATTAGTACTTATTTGCTATTCTGCAGGTTGTCCAGGAGGCATCACATGATCTTGCTCTGCAGATATAGTGCTCCTCCAAACACCTTTTCAGTGCTCCAAATGAGAGCACAAGGCAAAGGAGCAAATACTCACCGACCGCTAAGCTACAACTCCCCATTCCCAGAACATTTCCGTTCAGCACCATGGGAAGTGGATTGGGTTATCTGGCACTCCTTCTGTCTCTTTCCATCCTCAGCTCTCTATATGTTTATCTCCAGCCCTGTGTCAGGACATCGGCAGACTGTATCTTTGAAAGGAGTTTCCCAGGTAGCCACAATATCTTTAGGTACTAGAGCTTGTAGGGAGAGGCTCTGCTGTAATAGGGAAACTAATGGTTTAGTGAAATGTGTATTGGAACTTGTCTATAAAGGATTAGAGTGTGTGAATTTTAGGTTTATGTAGAACCCAGATCTATAAAACCAGGAAACAATTATGGAAATTCATGAGGATTCTCTGAGGGGAAAGGTGATAGCTGAGCTCTTTATGTTACCTGATAGTGCCACTAGACAATATTACAAAATGTTGTAAGTCATCAGTAGAGCATTGCCATGGTTTGCAGAGTGCCTAAAAACCCAAAATAAAAGGCATTTCTGGAGTTGCGAGAAGTAGTAACTTGAACCTTGAGAGACAAGTTGAATAAGAAAGACCTGTGCTATTCTAGTTGTGAAGAGTATCAAGAGCCCACGTTTGCAGAGCTGCCAGTGTCAGATAACAGTTCTTGAGTCCGGAAAGGCAGAAGTGATTTCATTGGATATTAATTGGAACTGAAGTTCCATTAGAGAAGACTGAAAGACATCTCAGTGCACCATCTCAGGGAGCTCACAGGGCAAGTGACCGCACTAGCGCAAAGGGAGACCTTTCAAAAGACTAATGAGTGAGGTTTAGAGAGTTGGTCTCAGTAGTAGCAGAGACCAATGACAGCAGAGCAACACTAAAGCAAAACCAGCAGCATTAATATTAGTGTGTCTTCTGGAAGGCTGCTTAAGTAGCACCCTCAGAGCCATCAAACGCTTTGTGTACGAGTTAAAGAGTTTTAAAGATGCTCTTTCTCTTGGAGCCAATAGTGGGATTTTGGGGCTGGTTTGATGAACTTGTGGTGTTTCAGGTCAAACAGAAGATAAGCTGTGTAATTTTGAATGCTCTGGAATTTTTGGAAGTGATGTGTTGGGCAGGCGTGCATCGAGGCTGTAGATATGGGTAGTCCACATGGCAAATTAGGACGATAAGTATTAGGGCACCCTTCTGAGAGCAGTGGCATAACACACAACTTCTATTTGAAAACGTGTATAATGAAATGCTGTTTTGGACACCGCATTTACTTGGTGGGTAATTGATAGATCGCTAATCGAAGAACATTCCCAAGTTGCAAGCAGAAGCTGTAGGGGTGGGGGGGAGCCAATTCGTCCTGCTCAAGTTAAGGGGAAGGGATTGGAATTTGATTTGGCAAAGGAACAGGATAGGATTTCAGTTTCTAAATATTAGTTGTAGTAAATAGAAGGGCAAAATTAGATTTTACTCAGTGAAGTGGAACGATTTGCAAACATTTTTGTCTATGTGTGATTTTTATGAAGACTAATATTTTAGTCATTTATTTTATTGAAAATTTCCTTCAACTCTATTTTCTATTTTTAATGAAACTCTAAAGCCTGTAATGTTTCTTTCCTCCTTACAAAGTGGAGTTTTTTTATCTTTCTATGCTGTGTTTATAACCCACTCCCCTCCTGCAAATTTGCTTTAAGGGAAGATTTGCCCCTCAAAAGAGAGTAATTGAACAGATGTCGCTGATGTTTCAGTCATTTGACTATTGGATATTTTCTTCTTTACTTTGTGTTCATTTGGACAAACTTTACTTTTAAAACAACTGCTTCACTGATCCAAGTGTTATAGTAAGATGTTTTTTTTTCCATTTGTCTTGCAGTGACTGGAGCATCTGGCATTCCTGAGAACAATCCACCGTGCACTGTGAATATCCCGATCGCCCCTATCCACAGTTCTGCTCAAGCTATGTCGCCTACGCAAAGCATTGGATTGGTCCAGTCTTTGTTAGCTAATCAAAACGTACAGTTGGATGTTTTGACCAATCAAACATCATCTTCAGGATCTACAGACCATGGAGGAGACCCCACTATCCAGTACCCAGTGGCCAACCGCTACTCTAATCCTGGACAAGTTATTTTCGGCGGTGTGGAAATAGGACGTATGATACAGGCACCTCCTCAACAGCTTCCCTTCTCAACACCCCTTCAACAACACCCCTTTCAGGTGCCGCCTCAACAGCATTCTTTCCAGGCACCACCTCTACAGCATGCTCTCCAAACACCCCCTCAACAGCATCCCTTTCAGGTACCTCCTCATCAGCATTCTGTTCAGGCACCCTCCCATCAGCATCCTCTCCTGGCACTCCCTCAGCAACATGCCCTCCAGGGACTTGCTCTACAGCATGGCCTTCAGGGGTCAATTCAACAACATGCACACCAGGGACTGCCTCAGCAGCACGGCCACTTAGGGCCGCCTCAACAGTACGGCCACTTGGGGCTACCCCAGCAGCATAGCCACCAGGCGCTTCCTCAGCAACACGGCCACCAGGCGCCGCCTCAGCAGCACGGCCACCAGGGGCCGCCTCAGCAGCACGGCCACCAGGGGCCGCCTCAGCAGCACGGCCACCAGGGGCCGCCTCAGCAGCACGGCCACCAGGGGCTGCCTCAGCAGCATGGCCACCGCGGGCTGCCTCAGCAGCACGGCCACCAGGGCCCACCTCAGCAGCACGGCCACCAGGGCCCACCTCAGCAGCATGGCCACCAGGGGCAGCCTCAGCATCACGGCCACCAGGGGCAGCCTCAGCAGCAGATCCACCAGGGTCCACCCCAACAACACGGTCACCAGGGGCCACCACAACAGCACGGTCACCAGGGGCCTCCTCAGCAGCATGGTCACCAGGGGCCTCCTCAGCAGCATGGTCACCAGGGGCCTCCTCAGCAGCACGGTCACCAAGGGCCGTCCCAACAGCATGGCCACCAGGGGCCGTCTCAACAGCACGGCCACCAGGGGCCACCTCAACAGTACGGCCACCAGGGGCCGCCTCAACAGTACGGCCACCAGGGGCCGCCTCAACAGCACGGCCACCAGGGGCCGCCTCAACAGCACGGCCACCAGGGGCCGCCTCAACAGCACGGCCACCAGGGGCCGCCTCAACAGCACGGCCACCAGGGTCCGCCTCAACAACACGGCCACCAGGGGCCGCCTCAACAGTACGGCCACCAGGGGCCTTCTCAACAGCACGGCCACCAGGGGCCTCCTCAACAGCACGGCCACCAGGGCCCTACTCAGCAGAACAGCCACCAGGGACCCCCTGAACTGCACGGCCACCAGGGGCCATCGCAACAGCACTCCATTCCAGTGTCACCTCAACAGCACATCAACCAGGTGCCACCTCAACAGCATGCTCACCAGGCTCCTAGTCAACAGAATGCCCACCAGGTGCCTCTCTCTCAGCAGCATGCCCATCAGGTGCCTCCTCAACAGCACATCTACCAGGTGCCCTCTCAACAGTTTTCCCACCAGGTACCCCAGCAACAGAATGGCCACCAACTGCCCTCTCAGCAGCTTACCCACCAGGCTCCTCCTCAACTGCACACCTTTCAAACACCCTCTCAACCACACCCCCTCCAGGCACCTTCTCACCAGCACACTCTTCAGGCAGCCCCTCAGCAGCACCCTCTCCAAGCACCCTCTCATCCATACCCATTGCTGTCTCACCCTCAGCAGCACCCCCTCCAAACACCGGCTCATCAGCACCCGCTCCAAGCACCGGCTCATCAGCAGCCTCTCCAAGCCCCCCCTCATCAACACCCTCTCCAGCCCCTCCCCCAGCAGCACCCTTTCCAAGCTCCACCGCATTCGCAGCCTCCCCAAGCCTCCTCTCAACAGCATCCTCTCCCGGCCCCTCCACACCATCAACAGGGTACAGTCCAGATGTCAATAGTGGATCATGGGGAAAGAGACCTTGAACCCTTGCAGAAAGCTAAAGTAGCACGACCATCTCAGCAGTGTGCTGAAGCCGATGCCCTTGTTTTCAGCTCAGCACCAGAAATTCAAATGACAAAGATGAATCCTCCTCCTCCATACCCAGGCACTATTCCGGCTCCACCTACTGCAGCTCCACCTCCCCCTCCAATTCCACAGTCTTCTTTGGAACTTTGCCTCAAAAGGGGAGACTTCTCACTTTTTTCACCAGGAAACTACCAGACTCCAGTGGGTTATGAGAGGATAACAACATTTGATAGCAGTGGTAATGTAGAAGAGGTGTGCCGGCCCCGAACTCGGATGCTGTGCTCGCAGGGCAATACCTATACTCTACCAGGCCCTGGCAGTTCTGCTACCTTAAGAGTTTCTGCCACTGAAAAAAAAGTTAAGCAGCCATGCACTAGTGCTACCCTTAACCGACTTACAGTTCCTCGCTATTCTATACCATCAGGAGACCCACCACCATATCCTGAGATCGCTAGCCAATTGGCTCAGGGAAGGAATACAGGTCAGAAATTAGATAGTAGCATTATCCATGCCACACTGCGAAGGAACAGCAGAGAGGCTGCCTTGAAAATGTCTCAACTAGCTGATAATCAGCGGGCTACTTTGCCACATCCTCCAAAAGCGAAAAGCTCTGTTGTAACATCACAGTTGCAGCAGAAGACCACTGCAGCTTTATATACCTGCAACCAGTGCAGCAGCAGTAACAACAACACTACCAATACAAATAGCAACACTATTAGTACTAATAGATCTGATTTACCTTCAGGGAGTGGCGCTCATCAAAGCACCGTTATTGTGCATTCGGCAAGTACATCTCCTTTGACCTCCCAATCTTCATACAATCTTTTAAGTCCTACTGAGAGCTGTCGTGATCGGACAGAATATATCAACTCTGCATTCACAGAGGATGAGGCACTTTCACAGCACTGTCAAATGGAGAAATCACTGAGGCATAGAACACTGACTGAAGCTGGTCCGGGAGTGAAGCGACCACCTCCTTATCAGTGGGACCCAGTGGTTAATGAGGACATTTGGGTTCCCCAGGAAAGAACAGCCCAGAATTCAGTGTCAAACCCTCATAAACCTCCCCCTCTGGCAATTGCACAGCCCCAGTCTGTGGATATGACCCGCATTCCATTTGTTTCCCCAAAATCCCCAACTAGCCCTACTGGCACTTTCCCGCCTAATTATGGTGTTGGTCTTCCCTATCCGGGAAACTACAACTCTCTTCCCCTTCAGGGAATGCAAGCCCCTTGCTCCCCCAAGGAAGCAACAGCCCCTATGCAGTTTCCACAACACGAACCAAACTTAGGGCTCCAGCCAGGCTACCCAGCTAACCTTTCTTCTTGCCCAATGCCCCCTATGTATCCAGGAAGCAGCACTTGTTCTAATTTACAGCTTCCAGCAATAGCCTTGCACCCATGGAATTCTTATAATACTTGCCCACCTATGCAGGCCTCTACCGGTACTCTTTCTCCTAAACCTCACTCTGCAGTGGAGAAGCCTGCCGTATCGTCCCCTCCAGCAGATTCACAGAGTCGCACAGGCACAGAAGTTATGGTAGAAACTGCAGACGCATTTCAAGAGGTCCTGTCCCTAACAGAAAGCCCGGTGCCACAGCGGGCGGACAAATTTGGTAAAAAGAACCGCAAGCGTTTGGACAGTCGAGCAGAGGAAGGAAACGTGCCTGCAATCACAGAAGGGAAGGTAAAAAAGGAAGCAAGAACCCTGAGTGACTTTAACTCTCTAATCTCCAGCCCCAGGCTGGGAAGGGAGAAAAAGAAAGTGAAGAGTCAGAAGGACCAACTTAAAAGCAAGAAGCTTAATAAGACAAATGAGTTCCAGGACAGTTCAGAGAGTGAGCCAGAGCTTTTTATTAGCGGGGATGAGCTGATGAACCAGAACCAGAGCAATAAGAAGGGATGGAAAACCAAAAGGAACTTAAGGACAGGCAGCGAGCTGGATGAGTTCAAGTGCAGGAAGGCCAATGAGAAGGAAGATGGGAGGTTTGGCAGTCAAGGGTTTGTGTATGTGATGGCAAATAAGCAGCCATTGTGGAATGAGGCAACACAAGTGTACCAGTTGGACTTTGGAGGACGAGTCACTCAGGAGTCTGCAAAAAACTTCCAGATTGAACTGGAAGGAAGACAGGTAAGACGATGTGTTATGTTTGAGCTATCTGGTCTTGTCAAAAAGGAATGCTGCGTTTCCACTCATACTGACTTGATCTCATATCACAAAAACGTTCTAAGTTCACTTAAGGATAGTTAGAACATAATAGTGAATCAAAATGTTATTATGCTTTTTAAAATATATTAGTTTTACAACCATTTTTCTTCATTCTCAAGTTGTGTAAACCGCACCACCAATCAGCTCTACTGGAAAAAAGTGTCTAAGCATTTTGGAAAGAGACCAAGATGCATGGACTTTGCAGTCAAGTTTTTATCAACTGTATGCATCTTCTGCATGCCTCGCTCTTAGGTCTATGTAGATTTCAGTTGTGCTTGGCCTTTTTTTTTTTTAAATCATAGATAATAGCCCAATTTTCTTTAGGGTTGTTCTGTACATGCCTCTCTCACTTCACTGATTTTTGTTTAACCGTCACCAACACTTTACTTGGAACTGAATAAAGTAGATTTTTCTCAGCTTGGTGCCTGTGAGTACCCGGCCTCACATGTTGAAACAAGATAGGATTGTACTAAACGCATCACTGAGGTCAGCACAAGCCTGTTATCAAAAAGTGCACTTCACTATTATCTTGGGAACTTTTCTCTTGTCATAAGGGCTATATGAAGCTCCTGGTTTACTACAAACCTGTGCGGAATCATAGATAGAGGTTCACCCCATAACCCTGTAAAATACTTTTAAACTTTCTTTTCCCAGTTACACGTGAGTCCGGCTACAGCAGTGAAGGGAAAAACAAAAATTCCAACTCTCTTGAACGTCCCTGCTCATAGAACCATTTAAAGAAATTAGTTGGAAGAAAGCTAATTTAGTGCAGAGATCTAATTCCTGGACCGCTTGTGACAAGAGAAGAGGATGATGGTTATGATGAAGCAGAGTTTTCCAAGAACCGTACCTCTATTAGAGATGCAGCCCATTTATCAATAAATTGTTGAAAGATAGACATTAAAGGGCACAATTGATGAGCAGTCTCATGTCCTCCTCCCCATACACAGTGTTTGGGTGAGAGAACACATGTAGAGATAGCGAATTCCATCCAGCCAGACGATTCGCACATAACATTGATCTCCATCAGGAAGTTTCACATTACCATTAATGGGTCATTAATTCTCTAGGACTGTAAGATACTAAACGGCCATCCTCCCCATTTTTTCCAATATTACATTTGCAAGACAAGTTACAGTTTGGCAACTAGATAGATTGAAAGTTACTTACTCATAAGAAATAACACACAACTCTCCCTCAGTAATGGGTGCTCCTTTACCTTGGATTAAGGGCTCCTTAGTAGTGGTTGCCAGCATCCAGTCTCAAACTCATCAATAGTATTGGGTACCTTGAGAAGAGTTAAAATGTATCTTCTCCAGCATGGGATCATCTCCAGCTTCACACCTGAGAAATAGTTGTCAGGATGGGCATCACAAACACCACTTTAAAGATTTTTTTTTTTAAATACATTTTTTATACTACTTAACACCTTTTTTCTATTTTCAGTGGTTTAATCATTTGCATATTGATGATCTGCCATTATCCTTATTCACTCCTCATTGGATATTATAGACTCATCTGTGCGTTGAATGCTGCCTGGGAATTTTCCTCAAAGACCAAACCTCAGCTTCGTATTGCTAACTTTTTCTAGTTGTTCTCTCTGTGGGCCGCACATGGATGCAGAAATATAGAAGATGACAACGGAGTCTGGGGTACAGGACCCCGACATCATCCTCAGAAAGAATCATATTTCTTTTTCAGGGCACCATTTCCAGCAGGTTCAGACCTCACATATCTTAAAAAGAATGAGAGGGGCCCCTTTACCACCAAAGGAGTAGGGCACCAAGTAAACCTCAGTCAAAAAGAAATCCCCTTTGGGCAACCTAGTGAACCAAAACATATACATTCATGATTATGTGTATGAATGAATGTGTTTTGGTAAACTAGGTTGCCCATAGGGGATTTCTTTTTGCCTCAGGCCTGACATAGGCAGCAATATAGAGAGCTAGAGGGAGGGGTGAAGGTTCTTCTTAAGTCCCTGACACTCGTAAAGGAGCTGATAATTTCAAGCAATGATGGGTTCCAGAACCACAGTGGGAGGCAGGATGCAATTTGATCTTCCCAGACTGGAAAGGAGGTATGGCAGGCTCTTGAGTGCTGGAGGTTGTGGCCATGGAGCACAACTTCTGATTTCTAATTTCCTCATCCTCGCTATATGCTGCCAAGAAGCCTTTTGACGCAAACAATCTTTTCACTTGTGTTTGGAAAGAGTTAACTTCTTTTCTTCAGAAAAATGATGGAAAGAGTTTCCTTTCTGTCAGGTTTTTTCTGGATGACACAAAATGAACAAATGGGAAGAAGTGGCTCATTCTAGTTCTAAATACACCTCAACACTGGTCCAGGGGGCAGAATTCAAAGTGATGACCCTATAGTTCATGGCTATTTACCTCAGTCTAGGGCATTTTCTGGTCACAATCCATCTTCAAAATGCTTACTTCCCTCTAGATGAGCACATCATAAATACCTTTGGCTCATGGTTGGAGATTCACATTTTTCACAGCGTGCTTGGCAGTAGTGGCGACCCATCTCTGGAGGGGAAAGCATTCATATCTATACTTATATGGATGTTTGGCTGCCATTGTAGGAGGGAGCCATTAATGCTCTTTGGACCAGGGTTTTCCTTCTGTACTCCCTGAGGTTTTCCATCCATATCCATTGGGAGAAATCAACGGATTCACTAGAATACGTTTCACTTTCTGGTAACTATAATGGACACAAAAAATATGTCCTTCACTGCCTGGAAATATGCCTCGCTGTAGGTTTGAAAGGTGGCTTCTTTGTTGGAGCCGATGTCAACTTGCATTTTCATATGCAGCCTCTTCTAGAATGTGTTAATTTGAAGTAGGCTTGAGTGAGGGGTCATTTGAAGGAAATAATTGTCCTGTTGCCTCAGGTACGTCAATCTCGGTGGAATTTCTGTCTTTTGTGAAATCTGTCTTGTTGGATGAGTGAATCTGGAGAACAGTAGGAAGGGGGGTCATCTTTGGAATGAGCAACTCATTAAATGACATTGCTTGCAGATGCCGCTCTAGCTGGTTAGGCCACTCATCTAGGGGGCTCACTTGACCCAAGTCTTTTGGTTTCCTCAACAGACTCTACATCACATATGTATTCTGGAACACAAGGCCAACATATTAGTTCTGCAGGTTTACCATGATGTTGTGAGGCAAAGAGGCTCTTGTGCGGACAGACAGTACAACAAGAATGTTTTATTTCTGCATTCAAAGGAGAATATGATTGATAGCCCTGTCCGGAGAAGCCCACCAGTTATGCCACTGGGCAATTTAACACAATCTTTAGCTGACAAAATATTTTGGGTGCATCCAACATGCAGACGGACAACTTGGGCAGGTGTTTTTAAGAGTTTAATCAATGGGTCACTCATTCAGTTTTCGTCTACGAGGGAGAGCCTCTCCGGAGCTTGTTGCTAAGAGTGAAAACAAAAGAAAATACATCTTTACACTTCCAAGCTGCCACTTTGGGAATATCTGGAAAATGTTTCTTTTTAATAGGTTGGTCGAGGACAACCAGGGACACCTTCTCTGCAATCCTGTTAAAAAACAATAACAGAGAGAAAGCTCATATATTTTCTTGTTCCCCCATGATCCTGATGGTGCTGGTTAGATGAGGTAGATATGTTAACAAGAACCTTTGTCTGGTTCTTTGGTGCAGCAACTAACTCTCAATATCTTTACTGTGGCTACATTTATTGGTTATTAGCTGGAATTATCAGCTTTTTCATTTACTGTATTCTGATTTATTTGCATCCTTCTCCTAGTTCTAATTTAAGAATGTGTATCACCTTTAGATTTGACCTCCTCTAATTTGTCAAAAGTGGGGTACTTTAACATTTGAACAGATTGCTTATAGCATCTAAATGCAGGTCATTTGTTGGACAATTGTAAATAGCTCGGACTTTCTCAGTTTGTAAAGGCTCTCATGCATACTAAATGTCATACAATATAATCTTCTCTTTTCTTCCTTGGATAACTACAGGGAACACACTTATAGTCCTCTCTCTGGGCCGACCAATTTCCATTCAGTTGGTATGGAAGTTTGACAGCCCACACAAGAAACAACACCCATGGCTTGTAGGGAGAAGATGTGTGTGGCACGGAATTACGAAAGACTCTTTCGATGCAGCACTGGATGCCTTCACTCCTACCTTTTTTTTCTCGAGTTTTATATAGCGCAAACTTGACCCAAAGATATCCGGTATCAGAGTGCTTTACATGAGAACCAGGTTCGTTACAGATGGACACATTAATTTTTGTTAGGCGCTGGGAGATTAAGTGATTTGCCCTGAATCACAGGATGTTGAGCGTCCCTGCCGAGACTCAAACTTTGTTCCCCAGCTTCCAGGTCGACCTCTCTAAGCGTAAGGCTAATCGATATTGATGACAAGGATGTCATTGTTATTAAACAGAGAGTGGATGCACACATCAATAAAATTATGAGCCCCTATTAAGTCATGGATATCCCACCATTCTAACCACCTGCATGCTTGTTTTGGTGGATTTAAACTGCTTTAAAAGGGAATGTAAAAGACTCTAGTGACTCTGGAAGCGTAATAACTGCCAAGAGAGCAAGGTATTTATATCTCTGCTTTACTCCATTATAATTAAATGATTAGATCGGCCAAGGCGAATTATCTTTCAGTGAAGATTCAAGTTTCTACTAACTCATAACCGCTCTTAATAGTGCAAAAAACTAGCCAACCTCTGTTTTTTGGGGAAAAATGATACTTTATGCTTGAATTTTAGTGTCAATCGTGTTTTCATGGTCAAGAACGATAAGAACAGTTTGAATTCCTCTAATCTCATGAGATCAAATCAATTCTTGGCTAATTTTACTCACTTCACACCTGACTGATTGTCTGAGCTCCAACTCTCTCTTAAACTTGAGATGCATCAGGAAGCCTGCTCAGCTCATATTTTTCACGTTGTATTGGAAACTTATTTATTTATTCAAAGTTTTATATAGCGCGAACAAGATCCTTACAGATATCAGAGCGCTTCACAAAGACAGGGTAGGGGCAGTAGGAATGAACAGAGATAATGGGAGCAGTATAATAGTCACTAACATGGTAGGATAATAATAACATACATAAAACAAATCAATATACAAACAGGTAATATAAGACGGCAAGTCATTGATCCCACTACAGAGGTGTTCAGGTACACCTTGGGTGTGCGGATGGCTTATACCAATGTTTTAGTATAGCGAGAACACTGAGTGGGGGCATCGGGAGAGTGGATCAGTAAACCAACGTGTATCATATATTGGTCGGTAGTAAGAGAGTAGCATAGTAGTGTCCCCATCAAGTAGAAGCATAGTGCCAATGGACAAGGTGAACAGTGATACAAAGCAAAGCAGAGTCTCTGATCCAGCACCTATAAGGTTCAGGAGATCTTGGCCAGAAGGATGGTTTTCACCTCTTTCTTGAAGAGTACGGTGGAGGAGATAAGCCTGGTTTCAGGAGGGAGCGCATTCCAGATCCTGGGTGCCATTCCTGAGAAGGAGCGCTTGTATGTTTTCTCTTTCCGGAACCTTGGCTCTCACTATGGTATGTAATGCGTCTCTTGGTACTGCTGTAGTCCCTCTTAGTTTAAAACATGCTGTGGTTGCACCTATCCTAAAAACATTTGTTGGCTGACGCAAACATTCCCAGTACATATTGTCCTATTTCATTGTTGCCAGCCCCTATTATATAGTTGAAAAACTTGTGCCCAATCCGGTTTTAGAAAGGATTGTGTGAAATTAGCATAATTCCACAAAATGTAGGGAAAATTAAGTTCAACTTGGTATAATTACGCAAAAACGTGCAAAAAACGCAAACCACGCTAACAACAGCTGCTCATTGGCTCTTTTCCTTTCACTTCGCATTACATTTTTACATTGAATGCACATTTGCAGCTAATTTTTACAATGAATGCAAACTCTAAGTGTTGTCACTCGAAGTAGCCAAATGGATGCATTGCAGTGCTCTTACACGTAACACTGACAAAATTGAAGTGCTGAAGCTGTGATGTTAGAACACCATCTGGCCAGGTGACTCGTGGCCTATGGATCTTGGTGCTCCTCCTACTCCCAGCATCTGTTAGAAATCGTAGGTTTTTCAATGACACATTTTTTTTATTAGCTCAGGTTAACAAGATTACCTCTACTTGTTTTATTGTTCTAAAAATGTTAGAAGAAATGTCCTCTTTTCTTCTGCTAGTATGTCACAAACCAGTGTTTAGGGCACCCATTATTTCTAAATTGAGTATTGCAATATCGGCTCCAGAGAATTGGTTACAAAACTCCAACTGATCTGAAACACTGCAGTTTACTTGATTTTCTGTCTGGAGTACCAGACTTCTGCTTTCCATCACAGATGCCAATTGCATTGGCTTCCTATTGACAAAATAAGTTTATTCAAAATATTATGTCTCAGTCGTTGTGCAGTTACCAAATCAGATCCCTTCTACCTCTAAGACAGATTTTAGAAATAAGGGGGTGATTACGATGGCGGACAGACTTGAGTCCGTCCGCCATCATCACGGGAATCGGGACCAGCCGGCCATATGGGGGCGATCCCGTACATGCAATTATAATGCGACCGCCACTGTGGCAGTCGCATTGCGCATGTTTACCATTACAGCTGGTGCTGCTGCACCCGCTGTAATGGCAAAAATACATGTTGTGCATTTCCCTGCACTACGTGGCAGGCACCACACGGTGCCTGCCACCTGATGCAGGGAACTATGGTGCCCCCCAAGTGCACAATTGCTTTGCCCCAACACAAGGGGGGCTCGCAACGAACCCTCAAAGTCAATCTTCGCCAACCTTTGAATGGCGGAGGAACCACCAATCAAAGGCTGGCGGAATGTAGCATCCTAATGCGGTGGACGGCGCCTGTTTGGCTCTGCCACCATTCTAGGTATGCTGGCCGGGTCCGACAGGCAATCGGACCCATGGCGGGCAGGCTTTCCGTCTGCTAGCACTCCGCCCGCCATCCTTATCTGGCGGGCAGAGAATGACCATACGATGGTGGTGAACCGTGGCGGGTTCACCGCTATCATAATCACCCCCTAAGTCCCTAACAGATATCTTCTTTCATCTTCTGTTAACTTGGCGATCCACCATTTTAGGACAGTAAGAAGGGGTGATTGCACCTGTGCACAGGAAGGCTCTTTCTCGTTCTGTGAAGGAAACTCTTAACATCCCCTAGTGGAGAAAATAATTATTATTTCTTTTGACTTGGGGGCATCCCCAGGCCTCGTAGACCGGTTGCTCTGAATTCATGCACCAGTCCATTCTCCTCTTCCATTCTGCCGTCGATGGTGAAGTTTCCGATTTCCATTGTCAAGCTATGTCCCTTGTAGCCACTGTAAGTAAAAGCCAAAGCAGTGTTAGCCCGTAGCAACCCTGGGAGAGTTCAGTGGTGATATGAAGAATGGCCAGTTTGGGGTCAAGGGGGAAAGGGTGATCTAAAAAGTATTCTAGGCAGGATAGCATTCGTTCCCAGTAATGGGCGCAGTTTCATGCATCCCCATGTAGTGTGGAGGAAAAATCTATCTTGTGTGTTGCAACGCATGCGCTGGGGGGAGTCGATCATCCCCATCTGTGTATGTCTGTGCCTCGTAAAGTATTTCCTATGTAGGTAGCTGAACTGAACGAGGCGAAGTCATCTAACTATTGCTACCAACCTCTGGGATGTCCTATCCTCTGCCGTAGTCTTTGTCCTCGAGCGTTCCTATGTCTTTATCCCAGGATTTGGGTAGCGCTGGGAAGTTTTCAGGGATATTGTGCACCAGAGAGCAATAATTCTGTGATAGTTTGTGTTCCCCCAATTTCCCTATCAGCAGTTTGGCTTCTAAGGCGTTATACTCAAGGAGGATCTCTAGCCCTGAATTGTATGGTGTTATGTTATGTTATCCTGTTTTATAAAGCGCACAGCTGCCTCAGCAAAGAGGCGTCCCAGCGCTGAAAGCAGAAACATATAAGGCTGCTGTCAGAAGAGAAAACTAAAGTGGGGGAAAGAGGTACGTTTTGATAGCCTTACGGAATGCCAGGCAGTCGTTAATACTGTGCATGGAAATGGGCAAAGAGTTCCAAAGTTGGGCAGCCAGTAGACGGAAAGAGCGCCCACTAGCCCGAACCTTTATCACCCGGGGGACAGCAGCCAGATGGTGTAAGAGCATGACGTTGTTGCAGGTATTGATACAATTGGCTGCGGTGTAGGATGTATCTTTTTGTAACGTTTGATATGTTTTCAGTGTGGTGCCCTCCATCAGATACCCCAGCATAGAGATGCCGATAAGGTCCCATTGATGAAAACCTTCCTGCGTTGTCACCTGTCCAAGAGTTGACCCCTCCCACAGTGATGTTTGACCTGTGAGTTTCCCATCCCATCCTGTGTTTTTCAGGGCCTGGAGTCTGGATCACAACCAGTGTTGCCAGTGAAAGTGTTAAAAAAAAAAAAATCTTTTCTTTTGATTTTTGGTTTACAAATAAGCAACAAAAAAGGGGAAATCAAACGCCCTACATCAAAGAAGAGAGATAGAAGAGGGGTAAAGGTTTATATAGTGCTTGTTACCCCTGTTGGGGTGTTGAAGCACTTTTTTTGGGACGAATAGCACGCTACTCCGGAACCCATAAAGGATTAGTGGTGAATTAGTATAGTGAAATATGAAAGTAATTTAAGTGGTGGATGTTAGTCAGTTATTTGGATTGAGAAGGATAGCGGAGGGATAGAAAAGGGAAAAAAGTTAGCATTTATTTGGCGCTTGTTACCCCTAATGGGGTGTTTAAGCACTTTCTTGGTGAGTAGCACGCTACTCTGGAACCCACAAGGATTAGTGGTGAATTAGTATAGTGAAATATGAAAGTAATTTGAGTGGTGGATATTAGTCAGTTATTTGGTTTGAGAAGGATGGCGGAGGGAAAAAGGTTTGCATTTATATGGCACTTGTTACCCCTGTTGGGGTGTTGAAGTGTTTTTTGGCGTGTAGCACCCTACTCCAGAACCCATTAAAGGATTAGTGTTGAGTTAGTATAGTGAAACATTAAAGTAGTTTGAGCAGTGGATATTAGTCAGTTATTTGGATAGAGAAGGATAGTGGAGGGATAGAAAAGGGAAAAGGGTTGCTTTTGTGTGGTGGAGTGGTGTGGCTCCCTGGTTAGAGGCGGCAGACCCAGAAGCAGAGGTCAGCCCGGGACCAGGGTTCGATTCCCGACGCGGCAGGGTGTTGGGCCAAGGTCAGCAGACTCGATAATTCTCGTCTCGGTGCCTACTCTAACCATGGATCCCACTCCGCAACTCTGGGCAATAGCTTGCTTAATCTCCACTTACGGCCCCATCAGCGCCGGGGATGCTTGTCTTCACCTTGGAGATGCCCAGGAGGGACCATCTCACAGGGAAAGCCAGGATGGGTTCCCCAGCGGTATACAGCGCCGGGACGCCCCTTTGCTGGGGCAGCTGTGCGCTTTACAAGTATACAACATTACAACATTTGTATAGTGCTTTCTACCCCTAAAGAGGTTTTTTTTCAGCCAATAGCACACTACTCGGAACCCATAAAGGATTAGTGGTGAATTAGTATAGTGAAATATGAAATTTGATAAGTCGACCTGTTAGTCTGTTATTTTGATTGAAAAGGATAGTAGAGGGATAGAAGAGTGAATAGAGATTTTTTTTTTGGGGACATCATAGCAGTAGTGGGAGACTTGGGATGAGTAAAAATTGATGTGGAGTGAAAGAGTGAGAGGAAAGAGTTTAGAAAGGCTTGTTTGGGGTATCAATATAGTAAAAAGGGTGTCCGATGGTGCAAGGAGAGGGGTAGAGTAGGGGAGAGTCTAGAAAGGGCTATTTTGGGGGTCATAAGTGGTATGGGAGTTGAGATGAATGAGAGTGGATGTAGAGGATATATTGATAGAGGTATAGGGTGAGGAATAGGTTAGTGCATTGGAAAGAGTAGTAGAAAGAGTTTGGGATTAGTCAAGGAGTTGAGGTAGAAGATTTATTGAGAGAGGTAGAGGGTGAGAATTAGGGTAGTGCATTGGATATGCTGAATTAGAAGAAAGTAATAAATATATGGATCCATAAGTAGATGGAAAACTTATAGATGCAGAAAGGAAGTAAGTATATGTAGATTAAAGATATTGATAGAGGTATAGGGTGAAAAATAGGGTAGTGCTTTTTTTTTAGGAAACTAATAAATACATAGATCCAAGTACATGGAAGGTATATAGATGCATAAAGGATGTAAGTATTAGTAGATTAAAGATGCATTCAATAAACTCTGGTTTTCAAGTGTTGTAGTTAAAAATGTATTTATTCATTTTTTTAAAACATAAATATTCGACAGGTTTATACAAAGCAATACACATGTTTAGGTACATATCTATAGCACAAATAAATGCTTGTATACAGAGGGATATGCTGTATATTTCTGTTTGCTTATTGTGCTTATGTGGGGAAAACCCATTCTTGAGTAGTTTTCTTAAGATGTGGTTGTCGGTGGATCTTATGTTGGGGGGCAGAGAGTTCCATTTTTTGGCTGCTTGTACAGAGAAGGATGTGCCACCCATGTTTTTTTTCTTGTATTTGGGGATTTTGAGGTGAGGTGCCTCTCTAGAGCGGAGGTTCCTATGATGAATGTGTTTGGTGATTTTATTTCTGATGAAGAGTGGTCCCATTCCATATATCTCTTTCTGGATGATACAAAGCAGCTGGAACGTGGATCTTCTGGCAACCGATAACCAATGCAGGGCTTTCAAGGCAGGGGAGATGTGGTCTCGCGGTTTGATATGTAAGAGTAGTCTAGCAGCCAAGTTCTGAATTCGTTGTAGTCTTTTCATAGCCCTTAAAGGAGATCTGTGGTAGAGGCTATTGGCGTAATCGAGTTTGGACAGAACAAGTGAGATGGTAGCTTGGACCTTGTGTGTAAATCCCAAATGGTGGAAGATTTGTTGCAGAGTTTTTATAGTAACAAAGCTTGATCTTGCAAGTTTGTCCACTTGGGCATTCATCGACAGCTTGGAGTCCATGGTCATTCCGAGGTTTCTTACTTTCTTCGATACTTTAGGCGGTGATCCCAGTTCATCAGGCTAGGTGGCAAGCGGGTCATAATGTTTCCAATCGCCACACATGAGTATTTCCGTTTTGGAAGCATTCAATTTGAGATGGCTTCACGTCATCCATTGATCCACGGCTCTGAGACAACTGGAAATTATCGCGTTTCCAATGTCTTAGGGGCATTCCAGTTGAAGGAGTATTTGTGTGTCATCTGCATAGTTATAGCACCTGAGGTGAAATTGATTGATCAATACTGGTAATGACTTCATGTAGATGTTGAAAAGCATGGGCGAGATGATAGAGCCTTGTGGAACCCAAGTTTTTGTGGAGTACGGTTTGGACGAGAAAGGTGGGGTATGGATGACATTAGTTCTGTTTTGAGGGTAGATCATGACCCAGTCTAAAGCAGTCCCATCTATGCCAGCTTCGTAGAGTCTTTGTATCAGAGTGACATAGTCAACCATATCAAAGGCAGCTGAGAGGTCCAAGAGGAGTAGCGCAGCAACCCCGTTGCGGTCAGCTGTGTTCTTCTGGTCATCCCAGATGTCAAGGAGTGCAGATTCTGTGCCTCTTTCCTGACGAAATTCTGTTGGGACGTCAAAGTATGGCATTCTCTTCAATGAATTGTGACATCTGGGCGAACGCTGCTCTTTCCATCAGTTTGCCCAGTAAAGGTCCATTTGTAATGGGTCGGTAGTTGTCAGGGTTCAGCAGGTCCAAGTTTGTTTTCTTCAGTAAAAGGCATATGTATGACTTTTTGAGTTCTTCTGGAAATATTCCGGTAGTTAAGGAGTTGTCGATGATTTTTCTTCCTGGAGTGGCAGAAGAGGTTGTTAGAAGAATACTCTTGAAGGTTTGTGGTGGACACGGGTCAGAAGGGCTGCCGGCAGGTCTGCTTGCTTTGACCAGGTCCATAAATTCATCGTGTGAAATGTGTTGGAAGGAACGGAGAGGCTAAGTTAGAGTATTCTCAAATTGTTGTTTTGTAAAAAGGCTAATGCATGTGCTTTGTCTCTGTTTTAAGTACGAGTCCAACGTGTCTGCTTTGTCCATGTAATGATTTTCCAGTTTGTCAGTGAAATCTTGAGTAACAGGATGAGTTCCTTCTAGGCAATTTGGTTTACAAAATTTTTTTTTTAATTTTTATATTGAGCAGAGCATCAAGAGCATTAAATAACATGTGAGCAAACATTAACACTAATCGGCACAAAAACGATAACTTAATCTTTCCAAATTACGAGCAATGGCAAAGGAAATCCTTTTTAAAACACAGCTATCACAAATATCTATAACAGAGAGATTGATGGTTATATAATACCAAAGTGCAAAAGAAAAAGTCCATGTGCTAGTGCAGAGATGCTAAATTGCAATATTAAAGTGCTAAAGTACTTGACAGAAATATTTACAACAAGGGGTGGTGATGGACAGAGTCTCTGAATTAAGCAGAATACTCTAACCCCGGAAGCTTGTTTCCTTCCCAGTGTAAGAATTGGCTTTTGTAGTTTGGTTTGCCCTGTTCCCATCATGCACTGGGACAGGAACAGACTAATTTGCATACAGCCAGGTTCTGAAACTGGGATGGTGCAATGAGCTAAAAAACGGTGTTGGATCTAGCCCTGATCTTTTGACTGGGTGAGAGTATTCTGCTTTATTCAGAGACTCTGTCCCTCACCACCTCTTGTTGTAAATAAAGTACTTGACAGAGCATATTTTTAATTCCTCCAAACCTTATAATAATGATAGAACAACAGTTAGATTCTAAATTCCGGGCAGTACTATCCGTCTATCGGGTTTTCCAAATTATTTAAAAACGTCTTGTTGAATTTCCTGGAAGCTCCCACCCGTCTTGCATAAGCTTCTTCGTAAGCTTGCATCCTTTTCATTTTGTTCAACCATTTGTCGTAAGTGGGAACATCCATAGACCTCCAATTTTGAAGGATTAAGGAGTGGGCTACCAAGCAAGTGATAGAAAGGAAAAGTTGCTTCGGCTTCCATTAAAATCGTCCTATCTATTCAAATTCCAAACAGGGCAACCTCGGCCTCTGGCAAAACCCTTTTTTCAAATGCCCGGTTTAGGTCCGAGAAGATTGCCTCCCAAAAAGACCCTAACCTAGGACAGGTAAAAAAAAATATGGAGCCATCCCCCTTCTCCTTCCGCCTGGCATCGGAAGCACCTATTTTCGGCATCCGGATACCTTTTCATGAGTGCTTTCAGAGTAAGGTTGGCCAGCCACCGGGATAGGAAGGCCATTCTTTTAAAATTGGCTGCTCTCAGCGACTTACTTCCTCGATGACAGAGCTTCCCATTCATTAATGGAAAAAGTACATTGTGTTTCGCTGGCCACCCTTTCCAAATGGTTCTCTATCCATGGGAGTTGGCCCTGATTTCATAGCAAACGATACCAGTTCCCTATACCATTTAATTTGGCCCCGAATAGAGCTATCACAAGTTTATTTGGTGCATCAAAATACCATTCACATTTTTTACGAAATTAACAATCTGTAAATATTCAAAAAAGGCAGGCTTCCTCTGATTCCCATCCCTCAGCAGCACCTCCTGCCAGGAGATCACCCTATTCTGAAGTGAAAAATATTTTAGCTCCCCTAGCCCGCAGACTTCCCAGTTTCTCAAGTGACCTGACTGGATTTGGAGGCAGAGACTCTTACATTTCCTCAATTTCAAATACTGTAGCCCAGAGGAACCCGTCACTTTAAAAAAAGACTGAAATCTAGTAGAATAGTCCTTCAGAGTCTTATATCTTGTTCGTTTCGGAAATTTTGAGGTTTTTAAAAATATTGGGACCTAAGAGCCGGTTTCCTGCACCATTTTGTCCACAAAGAAGTTATCTCTAGTACCATTTGAGCCCAATAAGCCCGCTAGTAAATCCAAAAAAGCAGCATCGTTGTAAGTTCTTAAATGGGTAAAGCCAGACCTCCTTGTTCAATTGTTAGTTGTAGTGATATAAGCTTAACCCATGGCACTTTTTTCCCCCAGACAAGCTGTCTAATCAGGGTTTCCATTTCTTTAAAAAAGGCACATATTTATTTTAATAGGTACATTAATAAATAGAAATAAGAGTAGCGGAAGTATTGACATCTTAATAAGTGATACCCGTCTCACCAAGGTCAAAGGGAGTAGTAAACACTGCTCTAATAATCTCTTTAGTAGTTCTTGCTTTCTTACATAATTCAGATTATATGGCTGTTGATATTGGTTGGACACTGTAAAGGGGCAGGCTCGGGGAACGCTGGGGAAGACGCAGCAGAAGCCAGGGGGGTGGGATCCACAGATGCAGAGTCAGGGAAGAGTGCTCTTAAAGAAGGTTTTATTTTTAAGTATGCTTTGCGCCTTTTAGAGGACACTCTTAGTTTGGCAAAGTCTGAGGTCTCCGTCCTGACACCTCTTGTAAATCCTGAATTCTCCAGAATGATGTAGGGTATCGAGACACTCTCGTCGGTATGGAGGGAAGGTGATGCCGTCGCCCTCTGGTACAGGAGTGTAGACTCGTCCGGAGGCGTCCCGGAAAGGAAAGAAAAAGAGAAGGCACAATCACTGGGATGTCCGTGCACGACTTGCAAGGGCCCAGGGAGTGAGGGAAACCAAGTGCTCAGTTAACAACAGCCGTTCGATGTGCTCGTGAAGGGATGGGGAAATTCCTGACTGTACAATATTTACACTGGGGCTCTCGGTTTCTTCGGGTCGCTCCTCCCCACCCAGCCAGCCACAGTACCCCGTACCTTGTCCAGCCACGCTCCTCCCGTGGGACCGTGGCAGGGCGAAGCGCCAAATCGGTGGCCTCCTGGCTTGTCGCTCTCAGCTGGGCTCCTTCCACACGCTCCACCTCCGCTTCCAACACTCGACTCCACTGCTCTCCGTCTCCACTCCAACACACCTTCCGCCTCCAGGGAAACGCCGTCCGCCGTCTCCTTCTCTCTTCCGGCATTTGACTCCTCGACGCACGCAGGGGGCGTGGCCACGCCGTCGTGTAGTCCGCAGTTAAAGGGGCCGTGTTCTTCTACCGGAGCAAAGTTCCACATACTATCGGTCTCCTTTGTGCCCCATTCCTGCAGGCCAGGGTCATCAGTCAATGCAGGGGTGACAGGGGGTTTCCGCGGGACAGCCGACCACCACTCCCCAGGTACGTCAGCATAGGCATCAGTCTGTATAAGGACAACAGAAAGGGGGGTCAACGGTAGAGCAGACCAGCCGTCTGCGTGTACAACAGCATTGTCACTCCCTGGCCCCGCCGCCCTGTCACAGACACAAAGGTCCCCAAGTATCTAATTGGGTCTGGCTTTGCGGCTGGCACCCTGAGACAGGGTGGGAGGACGTTCATATCTGAATTCAAAACAAGAACTTCAGTTTTGTTTGAATTTATTTTATAGCCCCCAATTAATTCAAATTTACTAAATTCCCACAACACCACTTCCACATTATAATTGTTGGGCTTCAAATATAAAATAATGTCATCCGCAAAAACCTTCAATTTAGCCATACCCGAGTTAATTGCAGTATTGTCACGCATTCTCATAACTAAAGGTTCTATAAAAAGGGTAAAAAGTAATGGGGAGAGCGGACATACTTGTCTTGTTCCCCGAATTATTTTCATTTTAATTACCACCTGGGCCTGTGCCCCCTGATAAATATTACGTAGCATTGAAATAACCTGAGGGGGGAAACCAAATTGACCAAGAGCAAAAACAAAGTGTTCCAGTTCACCAAATCAAATGCTTTCTCCGCATCGACCATCATAATACAGACGGGTGTAGAGTTAGTGTTACAAAAATTGGGAGCCTGTATTAAACATTCCGTATTTCCTGCCATGGATCTTCCTGATATAAAACATGCCTGGCCTTTGTGAATTGATTCCTGTGCAGCCAATCAAAAACCCTCGGCCCACACCTTCATTAAAATCTTGTAGTCTGAATTAAGGAGGCTAATGGGCCTATAAGAATTGACATCCTTCGGGTTCTTACCCTTTTTTTACGAAGCAAACAACAATTGCCTCCTTAAAAAACGAAGGAACCTGGCCACCGTTTTTGATGTGGTTAAATAGTTTTTTCATGGGTGAAATCAATTCTTTTGAAAAGATCTTATAAAATTCTATTGGGAATCCGTCTTCCCCACACGCTTTAGCCCCGGCCGTTAATTTAATAGATGCCAAGATCTCAGCGGTTTCTAAATCTGATTTTAGCTGATTAATCTGGGAATATTTACGTTGTCAAAGTACTCCTGTATAGTCCCCTCCCCCACCAAGTACTCGGTAGTGTAGAGTTGCTGGAAGTGTTCTAAAAAAATCTGCGGAAACTCTTCACTATTAGCTACTTCTAATCCGGTCTTGTGGTTCGTCAGCTTCGAAACTAAAGCTGCTTCTTGTTTGGTTTTTGTAGAACTGGCCAGCAGTTTGCCGACCTTCTGGCTATCCTCATAGACCTTTTGTTGGTAGGATCGGGAACTGCTAAACTCTTCTAAAACAAAAAAGTTTCTCAGGGCCCTTCTAACCTTATCTAATTGATTTGGGCATGACTGGGTCCTCTGAGCATGAGCCCTTTCCACCACCCCCTCCAGTTCAGCTATTTTGAGCTGCCGGGCCCTAAACTGGGTAGCCGAAAAGGAGATTATTTGTCCATGAGCTGCGTCCTTGAAACCCCCCAAACCGCAAAAGGTCCGGTCATCTCCTCATTGATCCTAAAATATTCGGAGATCCATGCTCTAAAATTCTCCACTCATTCTTGATCATGGAGAAGTAGGCGATCCATCTGCCACCTGGGTCGCTCCCTTCTCCCTTCACCAAATTCTAGCTCAAGCCCTATATACGCATGATCAGAGAAGGGGTTGATCCCAATGTTTGCCTTTAAGACAAGAAGGGATCTCAATGTTAGGAAGAAATCAATTCAGGAAGCAGTCTGAAAGCGGTGGGAATGACAAGTGAAGGTATTTTTATCGATATTTATATTCCGCCAATG
This sequence comes from Lissotriton helveticus, assembly GCF_964261635.1. NCBI lineage: Eukaryota > Metazoa > Chordata > Amphibia > Caudata > Salamandridae > Lissotriton > Lissotriton helveticus. The sequence goes on from NC_136067.1 coordinate 1,371,003,351, forward strand.
ATCTATTAATTGGTAAACATGCCTGATAACCTCAAAGATTCTTTCAGTTTTGGTTTCAGTTGTTTTTTGTTTTTATTTGAGGTGTCCTTCTTTAGGTCTTGTATATAATTAAAATCTCCAATGATCTGCCCGGGGGCTCCCCTCAGGAGCTCATTGATTTTGACCAGCCCCGAGGCATCATCCTTGACTGGACCATAGTAGTTTATAAAGTTTAAGGTCCTCCCCATCAACTTTGCTACATAGCTATCTTCCCCTGTGGTTCCCTTCAAATTTGTTCAAATTCTCATGGCAAGTTCTTGGAAAAATACATATCAGCCCCTCTCATAGCTAGGCCTGCTGACGCGAAAAAGGCGTTCGAAAATGCCCTAGGTAAATATAATTGAGGTGAATTTGTTTTTAAATGTGTCTCTTGAAAAAACAAGACATGGGGATTAAACGAGGCAAGCAACCTAATGAGCCCGCCATATTTTTGTTTGTTAAGCGTTCTATTGGCATTGACTGACAGGATCTTACAGATTTCTATTTCTTGAATAAGTGTCTTGTTTGCTCAAAAACAGTACCTGTGTATACCATTGTCTGCTCTTTTTCCTGCTACTAGTCCCCCCACCAACCAACCCAACCAGCCTAAAAACAGAACCTCCCCACAGAAATGTGGAAAAAAACCCTACTAGCCACGCTAGCCACATTTCAACCCAACCTCCTAACCTTGTGGGTGTCATGGTGCCACACACTAGGTGACCCTGCTGCCCCCAGCAAATAAAGAGCTCAAGCTTTCTTTAATATTAAATCGGGTTCTAGATCCAGCCGAGATTTCTTTCAATAGGACCTGGGCCTCTTCCAAATTTGAGAATTGATGGAACTTCCCCTTAACCAAAAACCCACAGCTTGGACTGTTGTGCTATAGATGCTTGGGCACCCTGAGCTTGCAATTGATAAAGCATCTTTACAAATTATTTTCATCTGCGCGCTGCCACAGCTGTCATGTCGGAAAATATTCAGCATTTAGAGGTTTCATTTATAACAAACTGGCTCTGCTGAATCGCCTTTGTTAAAATACTCTCCTTAACACGAAAGTCTGCAAAGTTCAGCAAAATTGTTTGTGGTATAGTTGAGTTTGGGAAGGGGTGAGCAGGAACTCGATGTGCCCTTGTAATGGTTAAGTCTCCTTCAAATTCAGGAATAACTTTTTGTTTAATAAACTTGTTGACCCATTGAAGAGTTTGAGTCCCTTCAATTCCTTAGGGGACCCCCACTACACGAAGGTTCGACCTCCGAGAGTGGTTCTCGAGTTCCTCTAACTTTTTCTCCAAAAATCTTTTGTTTTTAGCTGCTTTGTTCACCTTCCCGAGCATCTCATTCATTTGGTCTTCCAGAAGTGAGATTCTGGTTTCAGCTTCCTGCAATTTAATTGGGAGACATGTCATAGCTTCTTCAATTTTGCCTAGACGTTGATGTAAAGAGGCAATTTCGAGTTTTTGTGATTTCTTCATTTCCCTGACCTCTTCCAGAATAAGGTTCAACATGTCTCTTATGTCCATCTGATGGGTGAAGGGTGCTTCTACCCTGTTGCTGCAGTTGATTTGTGATGCCGTCCCGTCCTAGTTAAAATCCTTAGCAAATGAGTGGCGCAATTCTCCCTTAGGTCTTCCCTTGATGCAACTGACTCTATGAGACGAGTTCTTGCTCGCGCTGTGGCTTTACGCCGCCATGCTTGGCTGCGTGACAGTCACTTCCCAGATCATATTCGGGTTCCCTCAGAGATCTGTCTTTCAATGGGGTGGATCTTTTTGACCGCCACGTGGATTTGGCGGTCTCCGTCTCTTGTCCGGGCTGCAGTAAATTTTGGTGCCCTATTTTACGGCGCCAACCTCTGCACGGGTTGTTTATAGTGCCCGGTTAGTATTCACGGCTGGTTAGCCATCTCTATGTTCGTTCAGTACAGCCGTTTGGCTGATTCTCTTGTTTTTCAGTCCTCGCTTAGCCCAAGAGGACAACCCTACAGGGAATTAGCCTTACCCTATGTGAGGTATTTCCTGGTATTGGGTTCTGCCTTTGCCTTGGTACGCTCCTATCGGGTTTTTTTCTGCGGGCATCCTGCTGGGAGTCACTTGTCTGTTTCTACAATGCTCCTTGTGTAGCGTTGCTCTATTGCCTGTCTGGGTTGGTCTATCTGCACTTCATCGGAGCCTAGCATGGGCTCCGTGCCGTGCCTATCCAGCAGGCCTGGCACAACACCCTGTTGTCGCAAGTTTTTTCCCAACTGACACCCTATTTGGTGCACTGCGGCCTGCTTATTATTGTATTTTATTAATACAGATTTGGACGTGCTGCCCTTTCTGGGTTTGTCCTCCAAAGCAGTGGTTTACCAGGTGTTCTCTGCTGTGTGTGGTCGTGGCCTCCTTCTGGGTGTTTCTCCTACCACAATTTCCATATTCCCTGCTTTTTCCGTACGGTTGTTTACACGCCTTGCTTACATTCACACGGTGCACTCTGAAGGGGCGTGTTTTGTTTACAATACTCGCTTCTTGGTCTAGTGCTTCTAGCTTGCAGGAGATCATTGTTTCTCCCAGGCAAAGGGCAATTGTTACTTACTGCCCTAGGTGTTGTCCTATCCATTTCCCGAGTGTCTGTGGGTCATTTTAGCGTACTCTAGACTCTTGTTGTGTTCCTCGTCCTTTTTCAGCGTTCTTCTTCCTGCTCGGTATCTGTTCTGTGTTCTTGCCCAGCGGATCCGTGCAGGCTGTTCCTTTATGCGGTGTCCGTGGTCTCTCAGGGAATGGCGCAATTCTCCCTTAGGTCTTCCCTTGATGCAACTGACTCTATGAGACGAGTTCTTGCTCGCGCTGTGGCTTTACGCCGCCATGCTTGGCTGCGTGACAGTCACTTCCCAGATCATATTCGGGTTCCCTCAGAGATCTGTCTTTCAATGGGGTGGATCTTTTTGACCGCCACGTGGATTTGGCGGTCTCCGTCTCTTGTCCGGGCTGCAGTAAATTTTGGTGCCCTATTTTACGGCGCCAACCTCTGCACGGGTTGTTTATAGTGCCCGGTTAGTATTCACGGCTGGTTAGCCATCTCTATGTTCGTTCAGTACAGCCGTTTGGCTGATTCTCTTGTTTTTCAGTCCTCGCTTAGCCCAAGAGGACAACCCTACAGGGAATTAGCCTTACCCTATGTGAGGTATTTCCTGGTATTGGGTTCTGCCTTTGCCTTGGTACGCTCCTATCGGGTTTTTTCTGCGGGCATCCTGCTGGGAGTCACTTGTCTGTTTCTACAATGCTCCTTGTGTAGCGTTGCTCTATTGCCTGTCTGGGTTGGTCTATCTGCACTTCATCGGAGCCTAGCATGGGCTCCGTGCCGTGCCTATCCAGCAGGCCTGGCACAACACCCTGTTGTCGCAAGTTTTTTCCCAACTGACACCCTATTTGGTGCACTGCGGCCTGCTTATTATTGTATTTTATTAATACAGATTTGGACGTGCTGCCCTTTCTGGGTTTGTCCTCCAAAGCAGTGGTTTACCAGGTGTTCTCTGCTGTGTGTGGTCGTGGCCTCCTTCTGGGTGTTTCTCCTACCACAATTTCCATATTCCCTGCTTTTTCCGTACGGTTGTTTACACGCCTTGCTTACATTCACACGGTGCACTCTGAAGGGGCGTGTTTTGTTTACAATACTCGCTTCTTGGTCTAGTGCTTCTAGCTTGCAGGAGATCATTGTTTCTCCCAGGCAAAGGGCAATTGTTACTTACTGCCCTAGGTGTTGTCCTATCCATTTCCCGAGTGTCTGTGGGTCATTTTAGCGTACTCTAGACTCTTGTTGTGTTCCTCGTCCTTTTTCAGCGTTCTTCTTCCTGCTCGGTATCTGTTCTGTGTTCTTGCCCAGCGGATCCGTGCAGGCTGTTCCTTTATGCGGTGTCCGTGGTCTCTGGCCCGGTCTGCTTGTGCCACCGGCTCTTATGTGGTGCCCGGCTTTATTGGTGCCCTTTTTGGGCCGTAACCCTTTTTGCTGCTGTGTGCACCTGAACTGTTCATACTGGTCTACATGAGGCATGTGCTTCTTTCTTGTGGTTCCAGTGTCCACACGGTATGCTTAGGTAACTTCCGGTATGCCTGAGTGCTTTCTGGTCTTCGCTCTTGTTTTTTGGCGCTTGACTACTGGTCATCGGCTCTTTAGCATGTTTTTATTTTTATTTATTATTTTTTTATTTATTTTTTATTTTTTTGTCCTCATTTGCCATTACCCCCGTGCAGAAGACCACCGACCACCACTGTGTGTCTATATGTCCGAGCCCCAAGATCAGGATTAGAGCCCAGACCGGGACACAGATGTCGTATTGGCGGAAGAGGGAACCTACACAAACAGGGCGACCTGCTATGCTCCATCAAGGTAAATTACAACCTGTTGGACCTCAGTGTAACCAAGGGGAGCCCTTGCCTTAGGTCCATGGAGCAGAAAAGAGGCATAATCATAGGACCCGGGAAAAGAAAAGAAAAAACTGAGATCCTAACTCCATTGTGCCAAAAGGTCCCAAAAAGCAAGCTTTTTCCTGCTACAAGATCAGGCCAAGTCCACCCTAGAGACTTCATATAGGGACGTCAGCCACCCAGCATAATTTGGAGGTGCAGCGTCAATCCAGAACCTGCAAATCTGTTTCCTTGCCAGGAGAATTGCATAGAAAAGAAAAGATCTGGCCTGCCCGGAGATGTTTTCATCAATCCCAAAGATGATTAAGGGAAGAGTAATGCTCAGTGTAGTATTAAGAATAGATCACAAGGCATCCTTCACTTCCTTCCAGAAATGACTAATGGCGGGGCAATCTTTAAACATATGCACATCTGAAGCTTCTGGCAGGTCACATTTATTAAATTTTTTCCCTGGCTGAAACTTTGCTAGCTTTTGGGGAGAGAGATATGCTTGGTGTGACGTGAAAAGGTGGTAACGCCTCAGCCATGCTGGTTTCACAATCTTATGTAAGAAGCTGAAGGAGTCCAGCCACATCTGCTCACAGTGGACACCCACCTCACCTCCCCATAATTCCTCGGAAGTTTGAAATCTCCATCTATCTGTTCTAAGATCGCCCAGTACCAACAAGAGACCTCCTTGCCTCCCCCTGGCCTTGTCACCAGTTGGTTTTCCAGGTTGCTGATTTTTCCCAGGGGGACCCCCTTCCTATTCAATGCCTGAGCCCAGCTAGTCAGCTGCATATGCTTGAATCTTGACAGGCCTGGCCCAACTCTGTCCCGCAGCTCCTCCCACAACACCATTGAGCCACCTGCCAGCAAGTCTCACCAACTCAAGATTTCAGCTTCCTTTACTGGGCTCGCCAGTCTGTCTTAAAGACAAGGTGGAGTACCTGGCGAGTCCCACATAGGTGCTAGATTTGAGAAATAACTAAGCCCTATATTTTCTGAATGTAGACCAGCTTCTGGCCAGTGATTGAAGGATTTTTAATGTTACTTTTTTGAAGAATTTATGGTCCCCGAACTTAAAAAGAAAGCCGTCAGGTGGAAGATCGGCGCCTTCTAGCATGGCTCGGAACATCTCTCCCCTAGAGCTAACTGATGGTGTTTTTAAAAGCATTCTAGAGTAAGATAGCTGAAACGCCCAAGCGTAATATTGCAAGTCTGGTAGTGTTAGCCCACCTTTTTCCCTCCTTCTCCTCAACTTCTTCCAAGCCAGTCTCGTGGCTCCATATTTCCAAATAAAGGAGTTTATCTCTTGTTGACATTTGACTATTTGTTTAGTATCGAAAGCCAGAGGGATGGAATTAAAAAGAAAAGTTTATTTGGGCAGGATAGACATTTTTACTAAATTTGTCCTCCCTAAGATGGATAAAGGGAGGTGAGTCCATGCCTTTAGCTGTTTCTGACACTCTTTATATACTCGCTCAAGATTATGAACAGCCGTTTTACTAACATCTTGGATGATTCTAATTCCAAGGTATCGCATGGAAGGAACGACGTCCAGATGAATACTGCTGGTGTTCCAGGCCATGATTTCCGTTTTGTTGGCATTTATCTCATATCTGGAAATCTTGCCAAACTCCTCCGCCCTCTTGATCTCTATTGGAAAAGCAAGGTCTAAATCAGATGTCATTATGAGAATATCGTCTGCATATAGAGCTACCCACTTTTCCCACCCTCCAAAGCTGAATGATGGTGTATGTTGGCCTCCTCTCTGAGAATCTGAGCGAAGGGCTCGATGTAGAGATTAAAGAGGAGGGGGGAAAGCGGGCAACCCTGCCTTGTTCCCCTTGTAATTTTAAAGGGCTCTGTCAAGGAGTTGTTTACAGATAGCCTAGCAGTTGGAGCTTTGTATATGAGTGCTATCATACGGCAGAAGTTTTCAGGTAGGTGAAATTTCCTCATGACCGCGGCCAGATAGGCCCAGTTGACCCTTTCAAAGGCCTTGGTCGCGTCCAGTGTAAGAACGGCCAGAGGGAGAGAGAAGGTAGTGGCAATATCAATGGCCCCAACTAGATCTTGCGTGAGATCTGCTAGGTGTCTACCTTTAATAAAAACCTTTTTGATCTTTATGTATAATCGAGCCTACCACGCCCCCCAACCTAGCAGCCATAATAGCAGCGAAGATTTTATAATCACTGTTGAGGAGCGAAATTGGGCGATATGACCCACACTCTGTCAGATTTTTCCCTGGCTGTATTAAGACTACCGTAGCATCGTTCCAAGACTTTGGAGGGTCCATTCCCTCCAAGAGAATGCTATTAAAAGCCAAGACTGGGGCAATCTCCTCGCTAAGGGCCCGATAAAGTTCCCCCGGTAGACCGTCGGGCCGGCCGCCTTCCCACGCTTCACCTGCCCCATTAACTTGCTCATCTCATCCGCAGAGATCTCTACCTCCAAAGCCCTACTTTGCTCAGGTGAAAGCCTTGGAGTAGAAATTGTGTCTAGCCAGGCATCTCTCGCTACCTGATCTTCACAGGTGTCTTCTTTATAGATGGCCTGGAAGAAGTCCTGGAACGCACATCCTATTTCCGAGTTTGAAAGTCGAGAAAATGCTTCCCCTTCCACCCTAATCTCCCTAATGTAGTTTCGCGCTTGGTCGGCTTTGGTTTTCCAGGCGAGAATCTTACCAGCCGCCTCACCAAACTCATAAAGTGAATTTTTGCTCGCCTCCCACCTCCTGGCAACCCTTGCCTGTAATAGATTTTCTAGTTGAGATTTTAATGTACCTAGTCTTTCTTGGTCCGCACCTGAGCCAATGTCGGCGCCTAAATTATTCTCGATGCCTTTCATTTCCGCCTCCAAATTCTCAATACTTTCCCTATACTTCTTTCTTCTGTAAGAGGCTCAACTTGTAATGCAGCCCCTCCAGAAGGCTTTCAATGCATCCCACACAGTCGGAACATCAGCTGAGTCTAAATTGGCAACCAAAAAATGCTGGGTCTCTGATCGAAGAAAGATGACTTTGTCCTCTTCTAATAAGATGGTACGATCAAAAGACCAAGAAGCATGAATATGTTGCTGACCAGATTTTAGAGTAAATAAAATGGCTGAATGATCGGAAAGATGTGAGGAAAGATAGGTAACATCTGTCAGTAAGTCCTTAAGACTGTAACTGAATAAAGCATAATCAATCCTTGACAGATGTTTGTATTTGAAGTTTCGGAAAGAGACCACCAACTTAGCCCCTGCCCTTTTCCTCCAAATATCTGCGAGGCCTAGTTGTGTCATTATTGTTAAAAGGGCTTGCCTGGATTTAGAAAAGACGCAAGCTCTAGAGTTAGCGGTTTTATCCAGTTTTGGGTTTAAAACGATATTACAGTCACCAGCCCAAATTACGGGGTCATGAAAGGCTACTAGATGGTCTCGAATAATATTCATATAGGAGGGATCATCCTGGTTTGGGCCGTAGTACCCAACCAGGGTATATGGAAGGCCGTCCAGCACAACCCTTACCAAGAGCCACCTGCCGCTCTTATCTACCCTGTACTCTACAATTTGTGCTTTTTCCTGCTTCTTAAAAATAAATATAACCCCCCTGATATTTGCCGATTGATCTGTTCCCAAAAAGATGTCTATCCATTTTTCTTTTCTTAATATCTCTGCTGTTTCAGTTTTAAGGAGGTGTGACTCCTGAATGACAATGACCTGTGCCGGAGAGTCTCTCAAGTATTGAAAGATTTTTGTTCTTCTACCCCTTGTGTGCAGGCCATTGACATTCCAGGATAAAAATTGTGTCTGCGTCATTCCGTCACAACCCACTTCACTAACCCATCCAGTTTCCCTGAGGCTCTATTATCATAAATTCCTTTATCCATCTTAAGGCAAACCGTTAAACTTATCCGGTCCTGGTAGCTCAAACCCTGTCGGTGGACAGATCTATTTACTTTAAAATAATACGAGGATTCTGGCCCATGAGGGAGTTTTGCATTTTTTCCCGTGCCACCCTGCGTGACACCCTCCCCCTCCGCCCCTGGAAAACCCCTCCCTACTTACACTGGACCGATGTATTGCCAGTTTTCCGCCCTCTAGCCACCCCCTTCTCCTCTTCCCCCGCTGCTGCCAGGCTGTGTCGCAAGTAGTGCTTAGGCGTTTCCACTTTATTTCCACTTTTTTATATTATTGATTTCCCTCCATTTTTTTTTATTTCTTTTTTTTTTAAAACACCATCAGTGCCCTTTTATCATTCCTCCTGTATTCTTTTTTTTGTTTTTTAATACTATATATTTTTATTTTATTTTATTTTATTTATTTATTTTTTTCTTTCCAGCTTTAGCGCTTATTTTAACCTTTTTAATCACCGGAGGCTATATTGTTAATTGTTCTTTTCCTTAATCGCCTAACAAAAGAAGGACCACTGCCCTCTACCCTTACTCTAGTTCAACTCGTACCCCCATCGAGTTTCCTGCCCCCCGTGCAAGATCCCTTAATGACTCTAATATCTCATCTGCCTCGAGAGGAGATCTAAGATTATGCATTTTGTTATTATACATAACTCGTAAGAAGGCAGGAAACCTCATCTGCACTGTAGCACCCAAGGCTCTAAATTTTTCCATCCTTTGCCCCAATTCCCACTGCCGATCCAAGGTGGTCTTAGATAGATCTGGGCGGATTTCGAACGAAAAGTCCGGGCCTTTTAGTGTCTTAGCTTTTAGGGCCAAATGTAGGATTTTTTCCCTAAGTGCATACGTAAAAAAGTTAACCAAGATTTTTCTGGGCTTAGCCCTGCCAGTCTTTAAACGAAAAGGGTCCCTATGAATCCTTTGGATGTCATTCCCCAGGGTGTCCAGTGTCTCCTCCAAATTTAGTGTGTCCTTTAATAGGCCCACGACGAAAGACTCAATGTCACTCCCCTCTTTCCCCTCTGGGACCTTCAGGAGCCGGAGGTTATTTCTCCTTGAGTAGTTTTCCAGGGACTCCACCCTCTCACGAATCGCATCCCCTTCTCTTTGCAGAGATTGGATTTTTAATTCAGCGGATCCCATCTTTGCCTTTAGCTCCTCCACAGATCCTTCCAGGGACTCTGTCCTTTCATTCAGTCGGTCTACTTTTTTTTTCAGGACATCGCATGCAGCCCTAATCTCGGGTTGGTTCTCTGCTGAGACCATAAATCCCTTCCTTATGTCCGCCTTCAAAGAAGTTAGCAGAGACTCAATCGAAGAACAGGCTAGACCAGCAACACCCCCTCCCCAGACCCACCAGCTTCTGGAGACACGAGAATTGCTAGCGTTGGATCCTCACCTGACTCACATGTCTCAATCAAATCAAGTGTCGGCTCTTTCGCATGTTGTTACAGGCCGTTTAAGTCCTGGTGTGTCTTGTGCTTTCCTACTACTACTAATGCCTTCTGGACGTAGATTGGCATCTTGCCAATACTGTCTCTTGTGTCTTACTAGTAAAGGTTTCAACACGGTTCCTTTTCTCTGTTGTACATATTGGGCCAGTGTGTGGTGTCTCTGTCATACCAGTTGCCGTCTCTTGAGGCTTTGCTGCAGTCCCGACGCTGCATTCAGCGGATCTCTCAAACCCTTGGTTCCGCTTCGCTTCTTGCAAACTCGTATCCCCCCTTTTTACTCCAGCATATCTAGTGTATGGGTTCCTATACATGCTGACGTTTGCTGGGTAAGGGTCAGCCTTTTGCCACTGCTGCTCCACCTGCCTTGCAGGCGTAGGTTCCAAAGTCCTTTTTTCCATGGTCCATCTTCTTTTTCCAAGTTATGGAATTTCACTTCGCCACAGGCATTCTGGCTCTGTGTTTTCCTTTTACGAACCCTGTATACACAAAAGAGTTTTTAGCGCTGTTCTTGACAGCTTCTAGTGCCTTTGCCTCCCATTGTTTTTCACTCTCTTTAGAGCTTCATGGTAGGGTAGTTTACTGCGCTAAAATTATTGTCCTCACTATTGTTCATCCCCTGGCTGACGGTGCTGTTTTAGTCAACTTCTGGACGACTGAGTTCTCTCGGGAACTTGGTGGGGTTCCGCCTACTCCATGGGTATGGCTTTGGTATCTATTCTAAGTTAAGGAATCTGAGGCTAGACGTCTCTATCAGATGGACGAATTACTTACCTCCGGTAACGATGTATCTGGTAGAGACATAGTCTAACCGCAGGTTCCTTAACGCCCGCCTGCCCATCTATCCTGTTCTGCGAGGAACTTCTCAGTTTGGGGCTTTCTATACTAGCCTCCCTTAGGGTGGCCTGCCCTTTGCGGGGTAACATTTTCTCTTCTCTCCAACACAGCCTGCTTTGTTCTGTTTCCCTGTTCCATTCTGCACATTCTCAAGATTAGGCGGTATGTACATAGGTCATGTGTTCTTTCCAGTCCTCAGCCTGGATTGTACGGTGTGACATCTATTCTCATTTTTTCCACCGTCCCGCACCCCCCCTTTTTCCATTGCCTTGCGTTTTTTGCCACCCTGCGGCCTTTTGCTTCGGATCTATTGGCTCTCTACATTTATGGGTCTTTATCAGAGTTGCAGCGTCCCTTTCTGGTGACATCTTGTGGTGAGCTATCCTTAAATCTTGTGTTCCAGACTTGTTCTCCTTCACGGTTTTACTTCTGGATGCGGACTTCTTCCTCTACCAGGCTGTTTTTCCACATCCTTGTCTCCCTTAATGTTGACTTAGCCTTTGCTCTTGCGGGGTTGCTTTTCAGAGCGCTGCGTGGTCTCACCTGTCAATTTCTTTTTAATTTTTCATACTTTTTGCACACTGTTCCCATATTCTCACAGTTTTTTGTTGGTGGCTCCCCGTTCTGACGCGGAAAAGTTTCTCCGACGAAAACTGACGTCAGTGCGCCGGGAGGGGCATATATGGCTCCGCTGACATATCCGTGGACAACATCAGGGAGGAGCCAGCGGCGCCGCCTCCCAGCGCAAAGAGGTGCTGCTGCAAAAGTTTTCCGGATCCAGTCTGATGCCTGGGGATATTATAAGTTAAGGAATCTGCGGCTAGACTATGTCTCTACTAGATACATCGTTACCGAAGGTAAGTAACTCGTCCGCCTGGTGGTATTCCCCATTTCGGAGGCTGGGACTGGGACTAAGACTGAGGTCGGAGTTGAGGCTGGGATTGGGCTAGGTCCTGTGGTGGTGGAGAATATTGTGCCTCTCTTTCTGGCGTCTTGTTACCTTCCGACGGAAGTATAAGTAGCTGGGTCAGCTGAGAGCACTCTTTTCTGCCAAAGTTGATGGTTCTGATGGAACCCCGGGTCTTGGTCCTGGACTGCCGGGGTTTTCTTAGGGGGTGAAAATGGGGCCTGTCCAGACAACTGCCGGTAAATCGCCTAATATCTCGGGTGGCAGTTTTTATGTTTTTGTAGTTGATCTGGGAGGAGGAGGTGGGAGGGATGCTTTTTTCAGGAAAAGAGGAAATTCCTTTGCAACTTTTAACTCCTTTTTATGTCCATAGACTATTGAGGTGGCTTGTCGTGGCTTAGCCGATGATGCTGGAACCTTCATCGGATTAGGTGCCACTATAATCTCATCTTCTACCGATTCCCGGGACAGAGACGGGGCAACTCTTCTACTGAACTTTCAAAGCTGGCGTCAGAGCCTTGGGGATTGGAACTATGCTCCTTTCTAGCTATTCGTGCGGTTGCCTTTGCCTGGGCTAAGCGGGTTTTAGCTTTCAGCCCTGCTTCTGAGTCAACTTTGGCGACTGCGCTAGAATGTTTAAGGTGTTTACCCGTTTTTTTGTTCTCAGGCCCTCTTTTTCCAACTCAAATCTGTCCAGGTGTCTCCTGACTGCATCCACTGTTCCCAGGTCTCCACACAAAATCCAGGGAGCTATACACATATAATTATGTACATCGGATCAAATGTCTCCCACCTCCTTCCACCTTTTGCTGCTCCATACCTCTTGGCCTCAGTGCCTCTTCAGCTTCCCCTGCATACAGCCTGAAAACTGCCCGGTCCCTCTCCATTAACTATCCTGGCATTCAAGGTTTTTTTTCTTGAGTTTTCAAAGCCCAGGTGTCTTCTTTCGCAATAAAACCCTGGCTCTATTGGCTCTGTTCCTCCCCAGTGTCTTCAAAGGTGTAGAGCCGGCAGGTCCGCGGTGGAAGAGAGACCTGGGAACACCCGTGGCAAAGACAGAAGCCGCGCAGCTGTATGCAGCTTCCGGCTATCACTCTGCGGGAAAGCACAAAAAAGGACCAGTAGGGGGGACGTGGCTACACGGCGTAGCATAATGGCCGCTGCTTAGTGAGCTCTGGTGAACCCAGCCCGAACCCGCATATCAGTCTGCCTGATCTGTCCATCTGCGGAGGAAACTACCGTCCGGACCTCTTTGCTGCAGAAACGGAGTCCGTAACTGTTCCCCGGACCGAGATATCGCTGCCGACGTGGTTGGGCCTGCCGGAGGGTGAGAGGTGTGTCGCGTACGTGCTGACCCCGGCAGCAAGACTTGGTGCCTGGTCCTGGCCTCATCGTCCGGGTCGATCTCCCCGCTGTCGTGCCCCCGCTGCGGAGCGCAGCCGAACTGACTGCTTAGGAGGTTTTTGGAGAGCGGATGCAGCGCTGCGGTGCGGTGAGGACTGGCCGGGAGCATCTAAATTGAAGGAGTGTGTGCACCAGTCCTGCACCCGTGTGGGGATCCGCCTGGGGATCGAGGACAGGCTGGGGGACGGAGCTACTGTGGACCGGAGAGGGGCGCCCCAGAGGACGGGTGGTAGATTGCTCCACATCGGCCGAGCCGCCTAACTGCCCCAGACCAAGATCCCTGGGCGACGCCTGTTGGACAGTGGGATCCGGCGTGTGGGCGCGTGATAACCACTCTTGGTCTCCCTCCTCATGGTTGGTGTGTGACACATCTGGGCCCAGCCTCAACAACTCGGGAGCCCCAGTTGGCAGCCTCATAGTGCCTTTCCTCTCTTGCCCCACAGGAGACCTTTTTGGGAAAGTGCTGTTGACCATTACAAGAAAACAATATGGCATCCACAAGAGGCCTCAAGTCAGTCCAGGCGAATAAGCTAGATAAATATGCCTTCTCCAGAGAGAGTGCGCAGGACCATTCACCCAAGCATAAGGCAGCCGGGGATCAGGAGAACCCGGACAAAGACCCCATCATGTCATGGCGGCAATCGCGTATATTAAATCCTCCCTTGAACATAAAATGGACACCATATCTCTTGAAGTCAATCTCATTCGAGCAGATCTTAACAAGAATAGTGAAAAACTTAAGCAGGTGAAACTTAAGACCAACAGCCTGGTGGAGGACACTTGCCACATGCAATCCGAGATTGGCGAGCTGCAAGCCTTCAGGAAATTTGCAGAGACAAAAATGGACGATTATGAAGGACGTTTTCGACGCAACAACGTCCGAATATTGGTGGTTTCCCGAAAAGGCAGAAGGAGAGGCGGCAGACCTGTTCGTGAAGGACCTCATCCTTCAACACCTCAAACCCAAAGGACTTGGGAACTTCTTCATTGTAGAGCGAGCTCACAAAGGCCCGGGGGGTCTTCCGTAGCCTGGAGCCCCCCTCACGTCCGATCCTGGCCAGGATCCTCAATTATCGGGACCGTGACGCCATACTCCGGCGTACCAGAACGGGGGCCCGCTTCGGTTTGAAAACACTGACATCTTCTTCCCTGACTTCACTTAGATGGTCCAGAAACATCGACGGTCTTTTCTGGGTGTCAAAAAATAGCTGAGATAAAGGCCTCAAATATGCAATGCTTTTCCCGGCGAAACTTCGAGTAGAAGCAGATGGAAGGGCCTGGGTTTTCCATCTTCTGGAGGTGGCAGCACACTGGTTGGAGTCCCGCAAAGCGTGAGTTCGGCGGCGAGGGAGCCGGGAGGCCTGGCTTGGAAGCGCTGAAAGCAACCTGGGAATCCTTTGAACAATCGTGTACCCTGCCAGAGAACTGAAGGTCCGGGGTGCAACCTTGGACGGCTGATGTTGAATTTCCTGAGAACGGTAAAGGGGTGATGCTGATCAGACTTTCGGAACACTCTAGATAGACTGTTTCCTCTCAGAGCCTAGCGAAGTGCTTACCGGGGAGGGTTGGGGGAACCGGTGACATTGCACTCCCCAATTTTCTTCATTTAGTATTAGACGTTGGGCGACAGGCACTTTGCTAGTTTGGTATGGGCACTTACAAGTCCAGAGGGCAGGGAAGCAGGGAGGGGAGTTGTTGGTGGGGGGGGGGTTTGATGTGGTTTCTTGTAATTATATTTCTCATCGACGAACAATGCTACAGGCGTGACGAACGATCTAAAGACTTCCTACACTACCAATGCATACCCCTCCCATCTCTCCAAGCATGGTAAGAAAAACTTCAAACACAAACTTCTCAGTCTCCACCCAGAAACATTATTTGACGATTTCCATAATAGCCTTAACTCCTCCATAATCACCAACTACATCTTCTTCACCAAACGCCCATCAAAATGGAAAAGCCTATTTCTTCGACACCTCCCTATCACTAATTCCCGCAATATTGCCTACGGTCTGAAACTCTCCACCACTCTTCTTCCTTTCCTGGTGAAATAGATATTTCCATCTTCAAATCTGGAAACATTCTCATCCAAGCGTCTGAAAATCACCTCAACATCTTTGAACACCACTTCAGTGCTCTATCCCAATCCCTCGCTCAGTCCCTGAACCCTCCCCTCCCACCCCCTTCAACCCCTTGTTCCGTCACCTCCCCTCTCGTCTCCTGCCCACTATCTCTTCTCTCTGATTTACCTACCTCCTCTCCCAACTTTGATGTCTATACCCAACGTCCATTGACTACCCAAGCTCTCAATTCTGCTACTAGCACTGACACCCTACACCCCCCTGCCCCCCTTTCCCCCCTCTGTGATTCACCCACCTTTTCACCCAACCCTGATGCCCATAGCCAACCGAAACTGACCTCCCTAGCCTACAACACTATTTACAGCATTGACTCCCTACACCCCTTTCCCCCTTATCTCTTCTCACTAACTCCCCCACCTCTTCCCCCAACCGTGATGCTTATTCTCAATCACTACTAACCACACTGGCTCTTCACATTATAACCTGTTACGATAACCTTATCTCTCAATCACCTAGTGTATCTGCCTCTCTCCCATCCACCTCCAGCAATGATTCTCCCTCCCCCTCCTTTCACTCCTACCCCCAGTCCTTTTTCATCCTCTTACATCCTCCCCACCCCCCATAAGTCCACGCTCCCTCACCCCTTTAACCCTCCCCACTTCACTCTTCCCCCTTGTCCTCTCACCCCGTCTTCCTCTCCTGCTCCACTATCCTCCTCACGCCTCCCTTTTCAATGGCCTCCTCAACCAGGGACTACTCCACTCCCCTCTCTTGATTCTTCTAACTTGTTAG
The DNA here is from genome assembly GCF_964261635.1 of Lissotriton helveticus. Classification (NCBI taxonomy): domain Eukaryota; kingdom Metazoa; phylum Chordata; class Amphibia; order Caudata; family Salamandridae; genus Lissotriton; species Lissotriton helveticus. The sequence goes on from NC_136067.1 coordinate 1,371,019,125, forward strand.
ATACTCCTGTTACCCGCACCCTCCCTCTTGTTTCCTCTATAACCCCGAAGTCTTTAAGCTCTGTTGAACGCCCCACTCCTTGTGATCTCCCATTGAATAAACCCCCCCACCCTCTACTTTTTACAATTCGTCCTCGACTCCTCCAGCCTCTCTCACTTACCCTCTTTTATCACCTCATCCCAATAATACACCTTCATCTATTCACCCCTCTCCTTCTGGCTCCCGTACCTCTCCACCCTCTGATGCTCATTATCCTCTCCCTCTTCGCTTAACCACCCCCCTTACTCCCCCAACAGCTCTCACGTCTCCTCCTCTGATATCTCCTTCTCACACTCCCTTGATCACTCCTGCGTCCCTCAGCATCCCAGACACACCGCCCTATACTGTCCCTCCTCCTTGTGTCCTAAACTATCTTCCTAAACCCAATGCCTTAACCACCCCTACCTCCTTTGTCCCCCTTCTCCCTATTAAGAAACCTCCCCCACATCCCTCACTTAAGATAGAGTTTACCACTCTACTGAAAAAATACAAATCTTCAATACTTGAGGCTAAAACATCCTATTTTTCTAGGAAAATTTTGGAGTCGGCTTCTAAAACAAAAGACATTTTTTCAATTGTCAATGAGCTCTCCCTCCCTGACCGCATCACTCTTCCCCTGGTGCCTACCCAGGCTCTGTGTGATGAGCTCAATACCTTCTTTCAAGAAAAAATTTCCATCATCAAAACCAACATCTCTCCCCCCTCTCCCTCTCAATCCTTCCCCCTTTCCCCGGTAAACCCTCAGGAATTCTCTTCTTTCCCTCCGATTTCTATTTCCGATTTTCACAGCCTTCTTCATAAAGTCTGCTCTGGCTCTCCTAGGGATTGCTGCCCCCCTCACATACTGAAGGAAATTTTTACGGCCTGTCCCGGTCCTGCCTTGGCCCTCCTCAACTCCTCCTTAACATCGGGAGTTGTTCCAGAGACCTTTAAGCAGGCCGTGGTACTTCCTATTCTAAAGAAGCCCGGCGCAGATCCACTTGTGCTGAGCAATTACAGGCCTATCTCTCTCCTTCCTTTCCTGGGAAAGATCCTAGAAACTTATGTCACCAGGTGCCTGAGCACGTTTGTGGAGACCTCTCTTTTCTTGGACCCCCAGCAGGCGGGCTTTCGCCCCCTCCATTCCACCGAGATGGTGATTGCGGCCGTCATGGACACCCTTAGAGCTGGCGCCGACAATAACCTCTCTCAAGCCCTGGTATTGTTGGATCTTTCGGCGGCATTTGACACGGTCGATCATACTATTTTGATCGACCGTGTCAGAAATGCCGGCATCCAGGGCATCGCCCTGGACTGGGTGCGGTCCTTTCTGCAGGGCCGATCGCAGGCAGTTCACCTGTCGACCTTCACTGCTTCTTTCTCCCCCCTCACTTGCGGTGTCCCCCAGGGTTCTGCTCTCTCTCCCCTCCTTTTTAATTTATATTTGCAACCACTTATGGTTTCCCTTCGTCACTACCCTGCCACTATTTACAATTATGCAGATGACCTTCAGTTGGTCTTTCCCTTGGACACTTCACCTTCCTCCAAACTTAATTTTCAAAACACTATGTTGTTCATCTCTGATTGGATGGCTCACAGCCAGCTCAAGCTGAATCCGTCAAAGACGGAACTTGTCCTGGTGGGTGGCCCCACTAATCCTTGGGATGACAGCTATTGGCCCCCCTTTCTTGGTTCCTCCCCTCGTCCGGTCAGCACGGTGAAAAGCCTTGGAGTGGTCATTTCTGCGGATCTGTCCATGAAACCCCAGATCTCGGCTATGACATCTTCCTGCTTTTTTCAACTACGCAGGATCCGTAAGATCTGTCGTTTTCTCACCCGTGAGGCACTTATTCTAGTCTTACTGGCTCTGGTCATCTCGAGGGTTGACTTCGCCAATCTCCTGTACGCGGGGATTCCTGCTTATCAGCTCCAAAAACTCCAGTTAATTCAGAACCAGGCGGCTCGTCTGGTGTTTCATCAACCCAAACACCAGCATGTTTCCCCTCTCCTGAGGAGCCTTCATTGGCTCCCAGTAGCCCAACGGTGCTCCTTTAAACTCGGATGCACCGTTTTCAAATCCCTTCACAACTGCGCCCCTGAATTTGTGTCCTCCAAACTAAAGAGATATCTTCCTACCCGCAATCTTAGATCATCGGCTGATAATCTCCTTTGCACTCCATCTCACCGCCGAAAAAAGCATGGCGGATTGCGTTTTTCTTTTCTTGGCCCTTTCTTTTGGAATTCCCTCCCCTCTTCTTTTCGTCACTGTCCCACTTATGAGTCATTTAGGAAAACCCTGAAAACCTTTCTCTTTAAAGCAGCTGCAGTATGATATCCTTGCTCTTACTCGCCATGTCTGTTATGAGCGCCAAGAAACCGTTTCGGTGTATGTGCGCGGTATAAGAATTTTAACATAACATAACATAACACATTTTAACTCCCTTCTCCCCCCCCCAGGTAACCCCCCCCATCCTCTCCCCAATCTCCCTCTCTTGGATAACTCTAACTCCTCACACTTCCTAAAAACTACTGATCCCCTTTCACTCCTCACTTCTTACACAATCGCTCCTTAATGTTGAACTTCTCCTTTCGTCCCTTATTTTAGAACTCTCCTCCCTCAGAACCGATGTTTCACTCCTTGCTAAGGCCCACTCTTTGTACCGCTCACACACATCGGTCCCTTTACAAAACAACATAGCATCGTACATCAACACTCCTCTCACACCCCCCACAAACAGCTCGCCCAGTATTGTTACCAACTCCAACACTCCACCTAGCCCACCCCTCCCTCTGAACTACCTGACCCCACCCAAACCCGTTGAACTTACCAATATCCGACCCCCTCTTACCGCAACTAAGATCTCCCCTCCTCAACATGCTTCTTGCCCAGTGTCCTTGGGAGTTAACTTGACTACCACCTCCCCTGTTTCTCCACCACCAACCTCTTCCACTAGCTCCCCTTACCCTCAGTCTACCATCTCAGTTCTCTTGGGAATGAGCAGATACCCCCTTTACCCGGCGTCACCTAGACCCCCTCAATAACTAACATCTATCCTCCCTTGCCCCTCCACCCAATACCTTGACTCGTCACCCCTCTGTTGCATGTTGATTAACTGCCGATCTGCCTCTTGCCACGCAACAGAGATTGCGGAAACCATCCTCAGTGAAAACATCAACATTGCATTCCTAACAGAAACTTGGCTCAAACCTCACTCCACTCCTATCCTCGACGTGCTCATTCCTCCAGGATATTCCATCATTAAGAAAGAAAGAATCGATCAAATAGGAGGTGGCCTTGCCCTAGTCTTTAAAGATTAACTTAACCTCACGCTAGTCCATCCCCAGGACCCTTCCACCTTTGAATACCTTTGCGCTGATCTTACTATTCCTGGCTCCCCCACCGTTCGTCTACATACTATCTACCACCCCCCTGGTAACTCTATCTCCTTTACTGAGGAGCTGTTTGATCTTATTATTCAAGCATCGCTCTCTCACTCCAGGAATCTGTTCCATGGCGATTATAACATCCATTGGAATAAAAATGAAGACCCTGCTGTCATCCTCTTTAATGACACTATGGACATTACTAACCTGACTCAACTCTGCCTATCCCCAACTCACTCCAAAGGTGCCACCCTTGACGCTATTGTGACTAGCAAGGATCTGGCCTCCCTCTCAAAGATCCTTCCCGTGGACTGGTCTGATCACCACCTTATCCTCTTCTCCTTGAACAGCTCCACTACTCGCCCCACCCCTATCGTCAGTTTTCCTATGAAACATACGCGTAATCTTCACCTTATTCCACCTGGTGATTTGGAATCCTTAATCAAAACTCGCTTACTTCTCCTCCCTCTCTCTCACAGCACCACTGACCTAACTGAACATCACAATAATTCTATCCTTGAAGCCCTTGACCAAATTGCCCCAACCAAACTTAAACAACAAAAAAACATCCCTCCCAAATCCTGGTTCAATTCTGACCTTAATAATGAAAGACTGGCCCTCAGGCAGTCAGAACGTGCTTGGAGGAATCATCCCTCCTCTGATAATTTGGTACTCCTTAGAAACGCCAGAGCCAAATACAAGAAGCACATCCTCAACGAAAAAGCCTCCTTCCTCCGTTCGCAACTTGACCAGGCTCGAAACCGTCCCAGAGAACTCTTTAACATTCTTAAAAAACAAACTTCCTCTGGTCCTCCTAAAATATTATCCACTGTTGAAAGATGTGAAGAAATCGCCAGCTTCTTTTCGAGTAGTCAACACGATTGAACTATCTTTCTCTTCCCCCCTCACTCCAATCTCCCCTCAGCCAACACCCCCTCCCGAGCATTCCTACTGCACTTTTGTCCTCCTCTCCCCCGTGTCATGACCCCTCGCAATCCCTCCTTGCTATCCCTCCTTGCTCCCCCCCAGCCTGACCCCACTTCTAAGGTCCCCCATGCTAAAAACAATGCTTCTTGGAGTGAATTTTGTCCTGTATCTGAAACTACTGTCATCATCATCATCTCTAAATTCAAACCATCCTCTCATACCAAAGACCCCCTTCCCGCCCATTTGGTTCAGGAACTCAAACACATCATTGCCCCCATATGGACCAATATCATCAATTCCTCTTTTGCCACTGGTTGTGTTCCTGCCTCCCTTCAACTAGGTCAAATCTCCTCCATCCTCAAAAACACCGCCGCTGACCCTAATGACTTAAACAATCTGCGCCCTATCTCAAACCTTCCCTTCCTCTCCAAAGCCCTTGAAAAATGTGTCCTGTCCCAATTAGACAACCATATCGCCTCCTTCAATCTCCTTGGCGTTTTCCAATCTGGTTTTAGAAAAGGATGCAACACCGAAACTGCTATGCTCAATATTACGGATGCTCTCTTGACAAAGGTGAATCCTCCCTCCTAATCCTCCTTGACCTCTCTGCTGCCTTTGATACTGTCCACCATCCCACCCTTCTTAATACTCTTAAAGACCGCTTTGGTTTTGAGGGAATTGTACTCAAATGTTTCACCTCGTATCTTCAAAATAGATCCCAACAAATTAAGCTCAGTCACTGCCGCTCCAAACCTCAACCTGTCTTACTTGGTGTCCCACAAGGTTCTATCCTATCCCCAACCCTATTCAATCTCTTCATGGAGCCACTCACCCTCATTCTCAAACAAGCTCAAATCAGTTACCACCTCTATGCTGACGATACTCAACTATATTACAAGATCAAGTCCCACAATGACATCCTTCACCTCAACGATACTCTGAATAAAGTCCAAGTCTGGTTCCATCTTAATCATCTAAAACTGAATCCTAAAAAAAACTTAAATCATCCTTTTCACTACCAAAAACAACTCTCTGCCTATCCAACTCTGGATCAATGATATCTAAGCACTTAATTGCTCTCTCTCCACCTCTAACTCTGTCAAATCCCTAGGCATCAGCATCGACCAGAATCTTAATCTCATCCCTCACATTAAAAATTCAGCTAAAGATGCTCTCTTCACCCTTCACCACCTTAAAAAAATTAAACCTTTCATTCCAGCTGATGACTTCAAGACCGTTGTACAATCTCTTGTCCTTTCCAGAATTGACTACGGCAACGCCACCCTTGTTGGCACCCCTAAAGTTCACCTTTCCCCGATTAAATCTGTTCTCAACCTGGCGGCCAGGCTTATCTCGGACTGTAAGCGATTTGACCATATCTCTCCTGTCCTCAAAAACCTCATTTGGCTCCCAATAGAAGGAAGATCTACCTACAAGATTGCATGTATCACTCACAAAGCCCTTCACCAAAACACCCCCTCTTACCTTTCTGAAAAACTACAAAAAGCAGGGTGTTCCAGGTCTTTGAGGAGCACTAATGCCCTTGTCCTAATGCCCCCTAGACTCAAATGTAAAAAGACCCAATCACGTGCATTCTCAGGCAATGCCCCTACGATTTGGAACTCTCTCCCCAAAGATCTTCGCTGCAACCCCTCCTACCCTCTCTTCAAAAAAAGCCTCAATGTACTTCTACTCAACAAATATTGGGGAACTTAATGTTACTGAATTGACTCTGTCCTTTCTTTTTGTACTCTCCTCGACCCACCCCCTCTTTCTTCCTTTTCCTATTTGCTCTCTCTTTCTCTACCTTTCCATCCCTCTCTCATTTCTCAACCGTCCTCTTCTCCTACATTGATCTCTCAGCTACTTTTTCCTCCTTCTCTCGTCTGACCGAAATGCCTTATCCTATGTGAGTAAACTGCTCAATATTTATTTTTTTCTTTTGTCTTGATGCGTTAACCTACCTTGTAAAGCGCACTGATACTCTTGGGTCCAGCAGCGCTTTATAAAACCTATTAAATAAATAAATAAAATAAATAAAACTATGGGATAAAAGTACCAACATTTTAAGCTGGAACGTTAACGGGCTTGGGGATAAAGTAAAGCGAAGTATCGTCCTTCAATATATCATGTCGTGCCTCTCCAAGAGACACATTTGATGGGCCACTCCTGTAGAGCGTTGAGCAGGGGGGATATAAACTAGTGGCACATGCAGGATTTACGACTGGTTCCAAAGGGGTGGGCATTATGGTGAAGAACACATTCCCCTTTAGCGTGGACTCCACTTGGACCGACGATAGGGGTCGGTATGTAGGCATCACTGGGTCCTGGGAGGGGCGCGTTATTACATTGTTGTTTGTGTATGTCCCCCCTGGCCTCCAGACTTCCACGTATCAGGATCTCCCTACTATCCTTCTCTCGCTGCCGGTGGGACTATTGGTGATGGGAGGTGACTTTAATTCAGTAGGTTTGGGTGGGTTGGATCGTCACCCTCCTCGTGATTTGGGGCCCGCCGCTCGCTGGCTACCTGACTTCCTCGAGGCCATGGGGCTGGTAGATAGTTGGCGTACATACAACCCAGAGAAAAAACAATACACTTTCCACTCCGGTGTCCACCACAGCTTTTCTCGACTTGACTATATTTGGTTCCCAGCTCCCAAATCTCACATATTCACGAAGTCCGACACTTAGCCAGAGGCATATCCGATCACTCACCGCTATGGGTACAAATACTCCTAGATCACGTACGGGTAGGCAGTGTTATTCGGATCAACCCCTGGTTCCTCCGTCATCCCAAAATTAGTAAGGGCCTTCTAACCACTATGGACAATTATTTTGATGAGAATGAGGGTACTGTGGATTCCGTCCAGACGCTCTGGGAGGCTTTCAAAACGGTGATTAGGGGGGAAGCCTTGTCCCTAATATCAGGTCACAAGAAGGAACAACAAAGGAAGGTGTCTGACATAGAGGATGACATTTACCGACTTGAGAGGGAGTTGGAGAGGCAAGATACTCCTGAAATTCTCCATCTGTTATGACTTAAACAGGACGAATATAGGGCGTGAGTTACAGACACAGCTCGAAAATTGGGGAGAGAGAAACTTGAGAGACTTTACGATCTTGTTAACAAAGCTGGGAAACTAATAGCCTGGCTTGACAAACGGGAATGGGCGAGTAGACTGGTCCTGGTCCTCCACGACACTACCAATGCCAGCACAGTGATCCCCGAAGACATTGCACATCAATTCCCCAGCCATTTCGAAGCGGTGTATACAGCGGTGGCACCCTATACTGAAGAAGATTCCGCCGAATGGTTGGAGACATAACAATGCCCACCCTCTCCCTGACTGAAAGACAATTAATGGGCAGTCCTCTGACTACAGATGAAGTAGCACAGGCAATTAGGTTGCTTCACTCGGGCAAGGCCTCCGGCCCCAATGGAATCCCATAAAACTATATAAACTAAACCCTAATAAATTGGCAACCCACCTTAAAGTCATGTTTGAAGAGAGCAGGGAGAGGGGGAACTACCACTGGATCAACGAATAGCTTACATTGTAACTATTTACAAAGAAGACAAACCCAAAACAGACTGTACCTCGTATTGGCCTATCTCCCTTTTTAATGCCGAGTCTAAAATTCTTGCAAAGGTTCTGGCCAATCGCCTAGTTAAAATCATACCAAATCTCATACACCATGACCAGTCTGGTTTTATCCCACGACGGAATACAGCGTTGAATCTGAGTTCTTGGCAGGGTGGACACTTAACGTGAATCTGCTATTTTTGGTCTCCTTAGACGCCACTATGGCGTTCGATATGATCGAATAGCCTTATCTCTTTGCAGTGCTTCAGAAGCTGGGGTTTGGTTCTGAGTTCATTCGGTGGGTGCGCTTCTTATTTGCGACACCATTGGCATGGGTAGTGGTTAATAACAAACAGTGTGACACATTCACTTTGAGCCGGGGCACCCGTCAGAGATGCCCGCTTTCCCCCCTCCCCGTGGATTGCCATGGTCTCCGGATTGGGAGGACCGCATATCGCTTTACGCCTATGACGTACTGCTCTATCTAACCGACCCCCAAAAATCTTTGACTGCTTTACTGGATATATTGGCGGTGTTTGGGAGATACTCAGGGTTCACGATTACCTGGACTAAGTCTCATCTGTATCCCCTCCACAGGGGAATACCAGCCCTACCCCGTAACTGTCCAATTCAAGTTAGCACCACAGGATTTAAATATCTAGGAATATTCATCTACTTAGACCCCATACTCCGCTACAGCACTAATCCCCCCCCCCCCTTCAGCGCCTAAAACGTGATATAGCCAGTTGGAGACCTCTCCCTCTATCCCTCCTGGGCAGGACCCCCCTTTTTAAAATGAATTCCCTCCCCCACTTCCTCTACGCCCTATAAAACTCGCTTGACGCTGTCCCTTTTGCCTATTTTAGAGAAATCGAGCATCTCCAGAGAGAGTTATTATGGAATGGAACACCACGTATAGCTCTTAGGAAACTCACCTTGAAATGGTATGATGGAGGCCTCGCTCTCCCTGACATCAGGAAATATTATCGGGCGGCTCATATGACTGCTATTAATCACAGCACCTACGGGGCTCCTGAGGATCCAGGCTACCGAATGGACAGATGACTTCTCCCGGGAGGGAATTATAATAGGTGGCTGTATTCAAAACCTGCCCGGCCTCCACTGACAGGCCCCACTGGGCACTCAATAACCGTTTGGCATGCTGCCAACAGATGCCTGGGATGGTAGGGTAAACTGATGTTGGCCACCCCCTGTGGGATTCTGCGCAACTGGGAAACCTGTGGACGACAAAGGGATTTGATAAGTGGGATATGATTGGCATCTCTCGCATCCAAGACCTGTGGAAGAGGGCTGATATAAAATCGTTCGCCGCCCTCAAAGGTCAACATGAACTGGCCGACTCAGAGCATTTTCGTTATATGCAGGTACGACATTCCCTACGCTCAGTCTTTCCCAAGGGGTCCTCCCCACCCGAGTCCTCACTATTGGAAAGTAGATTATTAGACGGACACCTCCCAGAAAAGACTATCTCACTGATCTATAATAAATTAATTTACAACATGGAAGATCCTCTCGCAATGCTACGACAAAAATGAGTGGCGGACGGCGTTGAAATGGATGACGAGGACTGGCAGGAAGCTATGTCATCTCCCAGAGTGGTGGCGATTCCAGCAAGACTGCGACTAGTACAACTTAAAATTCTGCATAGAATATATATGACAGGGCCTAAACTGGTGCAAATGGGAAGGGCAGTCACGGGGGACTGTCATAGGCGCTCTGGACATGTGGGCACTTTTCTGCACATTATCTGGGAATGCGCACACATTCAGTCCTACTGGAGGGAGGTACAGGGAGTGGTGTGGGCGGTCCTGGTGGTGCCCCTTCTCCTGGAAGCGCGTAGATGTTTATTGAACATTTGAGAACCAACTGACCTGAACATACACCAATCGCAATGGGTCACGCTGGGATTCATGATGGCAAAAAGGAACATTGCCCAGGCCTGGGGGGCTGCAGCTCCGCCCACACTGGGAGCATGAAAGCCAGGTATGGATTGGTGCATGTTCCGTGAAAAGACCGTATATGTTGCTCGGGCTGCCCCAAAAAGTGGTCCCGAATATGGGGGCCCTGGAATTCGTACAGATGGAACATTTGTACTCCACTTCAGCAACTTGCGGACTGGAGCCATATCATCTCCCAACCATGATTCAGTTATGAATAGTATGTCTGGTTTTGCATCAGTGAGAAGGTCGTAGATGGGATTTTTGTTTTTAGAGACCGATCGAGCATTTATTAGTAGACAGTTTAGAGAATGTGTTTTGCTGCCTGTGAGACGCCCTAAGCCTTGGCCGTTTATATCCCTAGTAGTCAGGTGACCCTTCAGCCAATAGTAACACTAACCCTATCTATCACAACACTAACCCTAAACTCTAGAACCAATACGAGACCAGCACCTCACAACCAATCTTAGCCCTAGTTCAAGCACTCAATCAGGTACAAAAACCCTAATATCTACGTAGTCCCAACCCTGGTCCTAGCAGCCAATGACACAGGAAACCCTAGTCCCTACTTCCAATAAAAAGCCTAACCCTAGTCTTAGTTCCACACCTACTCCAGCAACCAAGCACACAAGAAGCCCTAATCACTACTTCCAATAGAAAACCTAACCCTAGCCCTAGTCCCAACCCTACATTGATTAAATCACACACCCAGAAACCAATCAGAGCCCTCAAATAACCAACCAATGACAATACTAACCCTAATCTAATAAAAACACCAGATACAACCAACGATCAGTGCACACAAGTAACAACCAATAGCAGGCTATATAAGGTCCCAGCCACCTCAGGCAGGGTTTGCTGGCCTGGTAATTTGAAGCTGCTCCTCTATTCAGAATCTCCTAGGAGACAGACAGGCTCAATCCACACTTTGGCTTCTGCAGGTAAGGGCCTAACAAACTCTGTCCTCTAACAATAGTGTTTGTATAACACTTTACTCACTGTCCTAGCCAAAAAACGTAGTGCACAACCCCTTTAAAACACAGCTTAAACAGCACACAGCAGATTACTGCTGTCTCAGAGAACCCTCTGATGTATAATATCCCTGCTGCTAGAGGGGAAAGGGGGGGCTGGTTTCACTCACTTGCTAACACAAAATGGGAGCTGGGGTGCACTACTTAACATACAGGTCTTAGCAAAGAGCAAAGGAGAAATTTGGAGGGAAAAACTCATAGTCACAGGGAATGCAAGGTAAAAACTACAGAGTTTAGACTGCAAATCCCACAATTCAACAGGTTAAATGTAGACATTCACGGACCAGTAAAAACCACATGCTTAAACACAAAACAGAGATAAATTATCCAATCATGAGCAGGTTAAAACTACGATTTTTAAACAGTAACAATCACAAGCATAGACTGTTAAATTAAAAAGAAAAGTTTAAAAAAAATAAAAAATCCCATTAACAGAACTAGGGGGTGCCTGAAAAAGTGGAAGAAGATAAGGGGGCCCTGGAGATGGTACAGGGGAATGGGGAGTGGTCTGGGGTAATGGGTCTTGCAATGGGCGTGTTGTTAATAATTGGCTGTGCTTATCCTATGTATTGTATACTCCTTATTTGTCTAATGAAATGTGACCAATGGACTGACACGTTAAATGAAATGAGCACTGTTAATAAAAAGATTAATTATAAAAAATAAAAAATAAACGCTTTTTTAAATTTTGGGAAAGAGACCGCACTAGTCTGACTCCTCACCACCTTCTGGACTTTGCTGGGGCACATGTAATCTGCAACTCACAAAATGGAAGTGATTGTTTTGGGGTTCACCCAGCAAGCCCTTAAGGGGCCTGGGCAAGTGTGAGAGGAGAGCTTAGGGTTGCCTGAAAGCCAATCAGCAGCACTAGGTTTGCTGGCCTGGGGGTGGGGCTGGGGCTAGGGAGCTGCTCCTCTATTCAGAATCTCCTAGGAGACAGACAGACAGGCTCAATCCACACTTTGGACTTCTGCAGGTAAGGGCCTTACAAACTGTCCTCTAACAATATTGTTTGTATAAAACTTTACTCACTCTCCTAGCCAAAAAACGAGGTGCACAACCCCTTTAAAACACAGCTCACAACAGATTACTGCTGTCTCAGAGCACCCTTTGATGTATAATATCCCTGTTGCCGGGGGTGGGTGGGGGTGGGGGTGTAGAAGGGGGCTGGTTTCACACACTTGCTAACACTAAATGGGAGCTGGGGTTCACTGCTTAACATACAGGTCTTAGCACAGAGCAAAGGAGAAATTTGGAGGGAAAAACCGATAGTCACAGGGAATGAGAGGGAAAAACGACAGGGTTTGGACTGCAAATCCCACAATTTAACAGGTTAAATGTAGACAGTCACGGACCAGTAAAAACCACAAGTTAAACACAAAACAGGGAAAAATGATGCAATCACTGGCAGGTTCAAACTACAATTTTTAAACTGTAAAACCGCAAGCAGAGACAGTTAATCTAGTCTGCCTCCTTACCACCTCCTGGACTTTGCTGGGGCACAGGTAATCTGCAACTCACAAAATGGAAGTAAACGTTTTGGGGTTCACCCAGCAAGCCCTTAAGGTGCCACGGCAGATGTGAGAGGAGGGCTCAGGGTTGCCTGGGAGCTGGGAGCCAATCAGCCGTCCTAGGTGTGCTGGCCTGGCACTGGGACTGGGACTGGGGCTGGGGTTGGGAAGCTGCTCCAATCCTGCCAAGTAGCACGCATCAGGCATGAGACTAACGCATATCAGTGTGGTACTCCGCATTACCACACTGAAATGCATTGTCACACATATACATAGTCACCCTCTCTGCGCTGTCACTGAAGCTCTGCTGCCTAAAAGTGTGGCAGCTGGCAGCGCAGTCATGGCAGGTGCATGCAGACTTGGGGCTCGCCTCGAGGCTCACACTCACTGCTACAATGTATGTAGCATAAATCATTATCCTATTGTGTGCTGACGCCGCTGGGGGACGTCACATCCTGCAGCCAGCGGAGTGTTCCATTTTTTTTGTGCAAGGGCCTGGCTATTCCGGCTGTGCCAAATTCAATTACACCACTCTCAGCCTTGCGCTGCTTGCTACAGGTCGCGTCGCCCAGGCCCACGGCCCATGTGCTCTCAGACTCCGCCCCCTGCTGAATTCAATTAGTAATTTTCCTTAGCCAAGAGAGACATTAAGGTTTAGGCACCATCACCTGGGTGACCCACTAATTGCACGGTGTGATATCCTTACTTGGTGACACCGGTGGCTCCGTGTGGATTGCAGAGTATGACTAACTGCATGGCATGGAGGCGCGGATTGAGCAGAAAATCCGAACTGCCGTGGCACGCGGCCTGAGCCTGCCAGTGCCTGCAGCCTGGCCAGCCTTGGCAGAGTCTGTTGCAGCCCAAGTAAATTAAAGTTATAAGCCTGCGTACCAATAGCAGTGCGCGATCAGGCAACTGCAGCGCCTGCCGGTGTTAGTTACTCAAAAGGTGAACTGGGTGGCAAGACTGGTACCGCCTGAAGTGTGTTTCATGTTGTTGGGGCCTCTCTGACATAGGTTCCCTGTTGGGCCGGCCAGGTCACTCATGTGACGTCCGAACATTCACCCCTTTACAGAGATCTGGGTCTAAATCCATCGTTTTTTGCTCCCCATAGGAACACTCCTGCCTGAACTACGAGGCCAGGTCCTCCCTGGACTGGAAACAAGCATCCTGGTACCGGTTTCCGGGCAGCACCCCTCATCAGCCAAGCTAGCCTGGCTCCAGTGGCATGGAGAGCATGGGGCCTACGTCAGGGCATACCCATCCCATTCGGGGTAACAAATGCACTGGATTCAAGCTAGCCTGGTTGATGAGGGGTGATGCCCCGAAACTGGTCCCAGGATGCTTGTTTCCGGTCCAGGGAGGACCTGGCTTGGCAGTTCGTGCTGGACGGTTCCCATGAGGCACAGGGTCAAGACTGATGTGCATATGGCTGGGACTAAACTGGGGTAGCATGGTGAGAAAAAGAACAATGGATTTAACCCATATCTCTTGACTGGGGGTGAATGTTTGATTTGCTCTGCATTCCATCCTTCATCTGTGTGTATTTTGCTTTCTCGCCTAAGTATGCCCAGACGTGGGTCCCGGGCTCAATGTGCCACTGGATTCAACCTAGCCGGGCTGCATATCAGCCAGGCTAGGTTAAATCCAGTGGCAGATGCCCCAAAACCGGTCCCAGGATGCTTGTTTCCGGCCCAGGGAGGACCTGGCTTGGCAGTTCGGGCTGGACTGTTCCCATGAGGCACAGGGTCAAGACTGATTTGCATATGGCTGGGACTAAACTGCAGTGATATGGTGAGCAAAAGAACGATGGATTGAACCCAGATCTCTTGATTGGGGGTGAATGTTTGATTTGCTCTGCATTCCATCCATCATCTCTGTCTCTTTTGCTTTCTTGATGTAAGTGCGCCGGGTATGCCCAGACGTGGGTCCTGGGCTGACTGTGCCACTGGATTCAAGCCAGCCTGGCTGATAAGGTGTGATGCCCCAAAACCGGTCCCAGGATGCTGGTTTCCGGTCCAGTTCGGGCTGGACTGTTCCCAGGAGGCACTAGACTGTTCCCATGAGGCACAGGGTCAAGACTGATTTGCATATGTATAGGACTAAACGGTGTGTCATGGTGAGCAAAAGAAAGATGGATTTAACTTAGATCTCTTGACTGCGGGTAAATATTTGATTTGCTCTGCAATCCGTCCATCATCTGTGTGCCTTTTGCTAAGGACATCTACATCTCCTCCAATGGGACATATTTGGGCTCTAGAATGTTACCCCAAACACCCTGCTGAGCTCCCCCACCACCCATGACCATACCTGAATGACTGGACAGCTCCAAAGTGTGTGGAAAAATGTACCCCATGTCACCCCACACCGCAGACAATCCGGGGATGCTGCCCTGCCCCTGTGAAGCAGCCCCAAACATAGTAAACTTGATGCAGTATTTTGAGTTGTATCAAGTGCAACTTGAACTTTATGGCGACTTCCATTAGATGCATCAGAGCTGCCTCCCAACACCTGTCCTCGAGTTCTCCCCAACGAGTTCTCCGCCTAGGCATTTTGTCCGCCATATTGTTGTTGAGTGTTTTGTTGGACGGTGGGAGTGCTTGTGGAACAGTCTTCCCTTTTTAGCATGTGATGTATGGTTCCCCTTTTATAATGCGTTGGCTAGGTCACCTTGGGTGTTGTAAAGCCATTAATTAATGATAATTAACTGACATGTAGTGTAATATGCCTATATGTACACTGCTGCAATGCCTTCATCGTAGGTAGATTTAAAGCTTTTGGTAAGACTACCCGGGGTGGCTGTGGTTCCATAGGAAGCTGCAGAGCATGGAGTGGACTTTCCGGATGAAGGATGCAAGGATTGTGTATAGGTAGTTCTTTAAGTGTATAGAAAATGGGGGAGTGAGACCATTTTGAAGATGGCTGGGTGCCCCATGAGGGTTGGTGGGAGTGTAGACCAGGCTGTGATGCTTGCCGTTATTCCATCCAGTAGTGGTTGGATGTTCAGTGTCCAGGCAGTAGCCGCATCAGGGGCTGTATGTACCCTCAAGTATTTAACATAATGTGAGGCTATTGCTATGCCCTTTGCCCATTCCAAAGCTTGTGTAGGAGGTTGTATGTGTAAGATCAATAATTTTTTTAAGTTTATGATGAGACCTGACTTGTCTACAAATATACTAATGTTCTGAATTGCTCTCAGGACTGATGTGTCAGAATCATTAAGAAAGATAAGCACGTTGTTTGCGTATAAGGCAATTCTGTCTGAGAGACCCAATCACCATTCAAAGCTTGTTATCTGGGCATCAGTTCAGAGCCATTCCGCCAAAGGATCTATAGCAATGGCTAACAACAGCGTGTATAGCAGGCATCCCTGTCTTGTGCCACTCTCAATAGGGAATGGGTCGGACGTTTCTGAGCCCACATTGACCTGTGCTTTTAAATCAGTGTAGAAACATTTGACATACTTTATGAATTTGGGTCCAAAATTAAGGTGCCAGAGAAAAACAAAGAGGTATGTCCAACTTACAGTATCAAAGGCCTTTTCTATGTCTGCGAGTAATATTGCTGTTAGTCTGTGCAGTCAGTGTTCAAGGGCTATTGCCTTGTGTAGTTAGCATATATGGTGGCCTGGGTGTATCAGTAGGTGATGACTGACTAGCTTGTTGGCTAGCGCCTTAGTGATGATTTTTGCTTTGTTGTTCAGAAGTGAGATGGGCCGATAGGAGGAGCATAAGTATGAGGATTTCTCTGGCTTTGGGATCACTACCACTTCGGCAGTCTGGAGTTCTGGGTGCAGGTGGATGTTAGCAACTGCCTCATTCAGAACATCATTGAGGGGTTTGATTAGCAGATGTATAAATAGATTAAAGTATTGGCTTGGGAAACCATTAGGGCCCGGAGTTTTTCCGGAGTGGAGCTGGCTCAATGCTGTTGCCATTTCTCTGCTCATGAGGTCCAATTCCAGCGCATTCCTATCGCAGTCCGAGAGAGATCGAAGGGGCAGTCTCAAGACAAAATTGCAGATCAGGGACTCTGATAGGGTGTCTTTGTGGGCATATATTGCTGCCTAATACTGTGCAAGATGGCAGGCAATAGCGTTGTCCCCTCTAATTTTCTGTGTAGTCGGGATGAGTAGGTATAGGATCCCGGTATGTAATGTTAAAGCGAAGGTAATGACACAGTTTTTACTGGCCTTCTACCCAATTGATAAATGTGTGATTGTTAAGCCATTGAGATGTCTCTGGTTGCCATTGTCGTAGTTGCATTTGGACAAGGTCGATGTTGTTGTGCAGTTCTGTGAGGGGGTGTCCCAAAATTGGGGTTCTTGGCTGTGGATCTGTGATTCTAGATCTTGGATTGTCTGCCCTGTCCTATGCTTTTTTTGCAGTCAAGTAGCTAATGATTTCTCCCTGGAGGGTTGCCTGAAATTATTTTGGTTTGATTTTTTGGGAATTGCGATAAGGTCATTCTACTGTCTATTCTTATTAATGCCCCTTACCATGATGAAGTGACAAGTTTATATAGCGCTCCATTTCCTCCTGTAAAGATTTACCCCGTCACAAGTGGTTGAAAAGCCAAGTTTTTAGTGCCTTCCTGAAAAGCAGGAGGTTTGAGCATTCCCTGAGCTCCAACGGGAGAGAGTTCCAAAGTTTTGCAGTTCCTGTAATGAAACTTTTTCCACCCCACTGTGCTCTTTTGATCCTAGGGACGGCCAGAAGTTTAGCATTGGACGACCTCAGTTGCCTTGTTGGAGAGTACCAAATGAAGCTCTTCCTGAAGGAGTGTGGACTGTTATTATGTAAGGCCTTAAAGGCTATGCCTAGAGATTTGAAATTGATTATTTTACTTACTAGAAGCAAATACAGCTTGGCCAAGCCATGGGAAACTGACTAGTACCTAGGGACTCCCAATAGTAGTTGTGCTGTAGCGTTCTGAAGCATCCGTAATTTCTGCAATAGTCCTTTTTGGGTGTTAAGGAATAGGGCATTCCTGTAATCCAGTTTAGAAAGGGCTAATGCCATGACCATTGTTTTTCTGGAGGTCTGAGGGAATAAAAGAGCAGATTGCTTATTATTTTTAGAATAAAAAATACTGAGGATGTCCGGGAATTAACATGGTCTTTAAAGGTCAGTCTGTCGCCAAAGAGGACCCCCAAGTTTCTCACCTTCACAAGAGCGGCAGAGTACCCAGATCTTTCGGCCACCAGTTTTAGAACCAGAAGGAGGTGTTGTTGCCTAGGAGGAGAACCTTGGTCTTTCCGGAATTAAGTCTGAGGCAGTTGGTAGTCATCCATTTATAGATTTGGGCCATACAGGTGTTGAATCGCTCTGCTGTTTCCACTGGGTTACTTGAAATCGAGATCACCAACTGGGTATCATCTGCATGTGACACCACCGAAAAACCAAACTGATTAATCAGTTTTACTAGTGGAATCACGTAAAGATGAAATAGGATGGACTCAAAGACAAGCCCTGCGGTACTCCGCATGGTAGTCTGAAGAGGTCAGAGGAAAAAGGCCCCAGTGTGACCTGTTGTACTCTGTCAGACAGAAAGGAAGTGAGTAGTGTCAGAGCTGTGCCCTTTATTGCAAGTTCTAGGAGCCGTTTAGTTAGAATGTTATGATTGATCGTGTCAACAGCTGCCGACAAATCCAATAGGATCAAGGCAGCCCTCCCTCCTTTGTCCAATATTATTCTCAGTTCTTCTGAGGCTGCTGCTAAGGCAGTCTCCATGGGGTGAGCAGCTTTGAAACCGTACTGAGCTGGATCTAAGAGGTTGTTATCGTTTATCACAGAGATCTGAAAGAAACAGGTTAGTATTAGATTCCTTACCTTAGAATATCCCCAGGCGTCAGTCTGGATCCGGAAACTTTTGCGTAGCAGTACCCCTGCGCGTCGGTAGGCGTCGTCTGCAGGCGTCCCCTGCGGCTCCGCGTCCGTCGTCGGCGTCGTGCGCCGTGATGACGTCGCTGGAGTATATAGACGCCGCCTCCGCGCGCTGACGTCAGTTCTTCTTTTTTCCGCGCCAGTTAGCGCAGATCCGAAGAGCAGTACTCCGGTCTTTTGACCTACGTTTTTTTTTATTAACTTTCTAACTCTAAGGTGCCGATAGGATGCCCGGGTTTAAGACTTGTGACGGGTGTGACCGCACGATGTCGGTCACGGACCACCACCGACTCTGCCTCCGGTGCCTGGGCGCGGACCACGACGTAGAGTCCTGCGTCGACTGCCGGGCCTTGACGAGTAAGGCTAGACGGGCCGGAGGTCGAGGGAGCGGTTGCGGAGCCACCACGAGCGCTCCGGAAGTCGTCACCATTCCTCTGGTTCCTCAGGTAAGAGGCACAAGAAGTCGGGGCGTCGTCATCGTACCCCCGACTCCCCCCGACGCTCGCGCGATGCGGCCGGGGGTTCGGGTGGCCCCACCCCTGCGGCTCCGCGTGGGTCGCCGACGCTGCCTGCTCCATACCCGACGGTCCCTGGGCAAGGCGCGTCGCGAGAGGAGATAGAGGAGTTCCTCATGGCCATGAGGGCGCTGTCTCCTCCGACGGGGCCTACGGCGCCTGCGGGCCCGGTGGTCCCGTCCGGGGGCCCGAGCGGTTCGGGTGCTCCTGCCCCGACGCCGTCTGGTGCTCCGGCCCCGCCGCCGGCTCCGGCCCCGGCGCCGCTGGGCCCTTCAGGGTCGACGCCGGCTGGTCCACCGGCCTCTCCGGCGCCGATTCCATCGGGGCAACCCATGGTGCCGCCTCCGCGCGGCGCCGGGACTCCGACGCCGGCTCCGGCCGGCGTCGGGGCTCCGGCTCCGGGCGGCGCCACCCCCATTCCCTCTCCTACTCCGGACGCGGAGTCGGACCGGCGTCGTCCGACGCCGAGTCCGGCGCCGATGGGGCCCATTGACCCCGAGGAGCCGGTCTACATCATTGACTCCGAATATGGTGAGGATGCAGATTATGGAGAGGGTTGGGAGGGGTCTGAGGACCCTCTGTCACGCGAGTGTCAGTACGACGTGGACTGGACAGGTGACTTGGGTGATGCCAGTGGTCTGGACGATTCTCCTAACCCTGGTTTTGTCTCGCCTCCTACTGTGGCCTCGGAGGCTGGGGCTGCTTATTCAGTGGTGTTGATGAGGGCTGCCAAGGCCTTACACCTTGAGCTCCCCGTCGCGGTCGTGAGGCCTAACATCCTCACTGAGGTCTTCAAACCGCAGTCATGCCCACAGGAGCCTCTGCTGCCGTTCAACGAAGCCTTGACAGACGTTCTTTTGGGCACGTGGTCCAGGCCCGCTTCAGGTTCGCCTGTTGATAGGAACGTGGCCAGACGCCACCGTCCGTGTCCGGACGACCCCAAGTTCCTGTCCACCCATCCCACCCCTGAGAGTCTGGTGATCCAGGCCTCGACCTCTCAGACCGCATTCCCGTCGGCCCCGCCCGATCGGGAATCCAAGAGGTACGACCAATATGGAAAGAAGGTCTTCTCGTCCCTGAGTCTGGGACTGCGGTCTTGCAACACCGCATGCCTCTTGGGCCGCTACACCCACTCTCTGTGGGATACGGTCGCGGAGTGTCTGCCACAATGCCCGCAGGAGGTACGGGCAAAGCTCGGTCAGGCTATGATTGAAGGCCGAGACGCAGCACGATATTCCATCAGGTGTGGTCTCGATACGACCGACTCGCTAGGCAGAGCGATGTCCACGACGGTGGCGATTCGTCGCCACGCCTGGCTGAGATCCGCCAACTTTTCGCCGGATGTCCAAAATACTTTGATGGACATGCCGTTCGATGGCAGTCGCCTGTTTGGCGACAAAGCGGACCACGCGCTGGAGCGCTTCAAGGACTCCAGGGTCACGGCCAAGTCCTTGGGTCTCTCGACCCAGCGCCAGCAAACGGGTTCGTTTCGCTCCTTTCGTGGCCACGGAAGGGGCGGTCCCACACGTGCTGCCAGCCACGCACCGCAGAACACTTCTCAACGCGGTGGCGGCCGTGGCTTTCGCCGTGGAGGCGGTCGGGGACAACGGCGAGGTCAGACCACACCTCCCCCCGCAGCATCAGCCTCCAAATCCTCCTAGTCCGAGCTTTCAGGCCCATGTGACGCCAGTGGGTGGCAGGGTTCGCCATCACCACTCCCGCTGGCGCACCATCACATCGGACGGGTGGGTGCTGCAGCTCGTCCGAAGGGGCTACTCCCTCCCCTTCGAGAGCACTCCTCCAGCCATGCCACCGCAGAACCACCGTGTGTCGGGGGACCACTTGACACTTCTGCAGGAGGAAGTTACGGCCCTCTTGGCCAAGGGGGCCATCGAGCGCGTTCCTGGGCCAGAAGTAGGGTGTGGTTGCTATTCCCACTACTTTCTGGTACCCAAGAAGGACAAGGGGGGCCTGCGTCCTATCTTGGATCTACGGAACGTCAACGGCTTCCTCCGAAAGGAGAAGTTCAAGATGTTGACTTTGGCTCAGGTCTTGGCTGCTCTGGACCCACAAGACTGGATGGTGGCGTTGGACTTGCAGGACGCGTATTTTCACATCCCCGTCCTGCCGGCCCACCGACGTTACCTGCGGTTCACGGTAGGCCACGAGCACTTTCAGTTTATCGTGCTCCCATTCGGCCTTACCAGCGCCCCACGGGTGTTCACGAAAGTGATGGCGGTGGTCGCAGCTAATCTGCGCCGGTTAGGGGTTTCAGTCTTCCCCTACCTCGACGACTGGTTGTTGAAGGCGGGCTCGCCCCAGACAGTCGTCCACCACCTTCAGATGACGGCAGACCTCCTGCACGAGCTGGGGTTTTCCATCAATGTGCCGAAATCACACCTGTGTCCCTCTCAAAAGCTCCTTTTCATCGGAGCGGTTCTCGACTCGGCGCAGTTTCGGGTTTATCCTCCGGAACGGCGGGTCCGGGATATTCAGGCTCTGATTCCAATCTTTCAGCCGTTATCCCGGGTTTCGGTCAGGTTGACGCTGCGGCTGCTGGGGCTGATGGCTTCCTGCATCCTCCTGGTGCATCACGCCCGGTGGCGGATGCGGGCTCTGCAGTGGGACCTGAAGTTTCAGTGGGCCCAGCATCAAGGCAACCTATCCGACCATGTCCTGATCTCGGAGGGCACTGCGAGACAGTTGCAGTGGTGGCTTACGGACCGCGATTGGGTCAGAGGCAGATCCCTCTCCCTTCCCCAACCGGAGCACGTAGTTGTGACGGACGCGTCCCTCCAGGGCTGGGGAGGCCACTTGGGAGAGGCGGAGATCAGAGGCATCTGGTCTCCGGCGGAGTCCCGGCTCCATATCAACATGTTGGAGCTGCGGGCGATTCGCCTAGCACTGAAGGCATTCCTCCCCTTTGTCAACAGGAGTGTAGTGCAGGTGTTCACGGACAACACCACCGCCATGTGGTACTGCAACAAGCAGGGCGGAGTGGGGTCGTGGACCCTTTGCCAGGAGGCTCTGCGTCTCTGGCAATGGCTGGAACGTCAGAGCGTGACTCTGACGGTTCAACACCTGGCAGGTTCTCTGAACGCCAGGGCGGACGTGGCGAAAGGCCTCTTTCTGCAATGGGGAGAGCCTTGGTTAGATCTATTCGCCACAGAAGAGAACGCGCAATGTCAGCAGTTCTGCGCGTTGGAGTTTCCAAGACGGCACTCGCTCGGCGACGCCTTTCGGCGCGAGTGGAGTTGCGGTCTATTGTACGCCTTTCCGCCTATACCACTTCTGCCCAGAGTGCTGAAGAAGATCAGGCGCGACCGGGCCCAAGTTATCCTTGTGGCTCCGGACTGGGCTCGAAGGTACTGGTATCCCGAGCTACTCAGCATGTCTGTCGGTCCCTCGATCCGCCTGCCCCTTCAGGAGGACCTTCTGTCGCAGCAGCAGGGGACGGTCCTCCACCCGAACCTGTCCAGTCTCCACCTCCATGCGTGGAGATTGAGCGGCGACAGTTGAGGCCATTTGACTTGCCTCCTGAGGTTTGTGATGTGATTCTGGCAGCCAGGCGTCCCTCCACAAAGTCGGTATACGCCTGCCGGTGGAACAGATTTGTGGCATGGTGCACAGCAAAGGCTGTGGACCCTCTCTCTGCCCCTCTTTCCGAGGTTCTCCTCTTTCTTCTCTCTCTTGCCCAGCAGGGCTCTGCTCTGGGCACTATCAAGGGCTACCTTTCTGCCCTTTCGGCCTTTCTAAGGCTGCCTGATCAACCTTCTTTGTTCAGGTCCCCTATTGTTACAAGATTCTTGAAGGGCATCACGCACATGTATCCACCTGTTCCGTTCGTGATGCCTCAGTGGGACTTGAACCTGGTTCTGACTTTCTTGATGTGCGCTCCCTTTGAGCCACTTCATTCCTGTCCTCTCCGTCTCCTGACTTTAAAGACGGCCTTCCTGGTTGCCATCACCTCTGCCAGGAGGGTGAGTGAGCTCCAGGCTCTTTCTGTCAAACCTCCTTTCATGTCAATTCATCCAGACAAGGTGGTTCTGAGAACTAGACCTTCTTTCCGGGCAGTCCATCACCTTACCCTCCTTCTTCCCGCCTCCGCATCCTTCAAAAGATGAAGAGCGGCTCTGTAGGAAGGTAGATCCCTGACTATGGTTGCCCCCAACTTTTTGCCTGGTGTTTTGCTGGTTTTCTGACTTAGTTGACCTGGGGCCCTGCTATTCAGGACCCCAGGCCTACTGCTCTCTCTGTAAAATGGATTCCATGTACCCTAGGTACATATCTAATTGGATACTGAGTCACCTTATCAGTCCCTGTACAGTGTACCTTAGGTACCCAGGGCATAGGTGTACCCAGGGCCTACCAGGGGCTGCAGCATGTATTATGCCACCCATGGCTGGCCATCCAAATCTGACACAACTGGCTGCACGACAGCTGGGGCAAGGTGGTGTAAACACCCTTTGCTTTAGATATAGTATTCCTATATCTAACCCTAAAAATGGACACACAGATCTCCTATCAGTCACTCCTATGGCAGGCCTTGACAATCCTGAAGGCAGAGTGCTTGGAATCGTGTGAGATAGTGCTCTGGCATGAGCTGAGCCTGTCTGCGGCTTTCGGGATCCATCCCTTAGCCGTTTCCATGATATCGCATACCATATACTCTTAAGTGCATTATAATCCTCGCGGTTATATGCCAACTCTGGTATCGCTTTATCAAAACATGTCGAGTAAGGTGTCATATGAATTGGAATACTAACCCCTCGCCAATTCTGGCGACGGGGTTAGCATCCCACCCTTCTAGAGGGACACGACATGTATGTAACCTGTAACCCCGGTTAAAGTCAGACATAGCCTCAGCTCCACAAGATGGATGCTGCCACCGAGACACAAGTCTGCCCTCCTGCTGCTGGGAGTCCTCCCAGCACAGGAGGCAAGGACAAAGGGTTTCCTGCCAGGGGCGGTGCCAGCACCGTCCCAGACAGGGTTTTGTGTATTCTAGGTAGGCAGGGCTTTAGAGGAAGGTGACTGCAAGTGGCACCCCGGTGCTCACTGTGCATAGGCCGGCTGAAACCAGTTCCAGGGGCACTCCAGCCCCTGGCCTGGGGAAAGCCCGCCAAAGGAGAGGGGTGTAACCACCCCCCTCCCAGTCCCACCCATAGGGCAGGACTTAGTCGCGTGCCAGCCCCTTTTTGCAGGATAAAGGTAGGAACTGGCCCCCTTCCAAATCAGATCATCTTTGAATCCTGAACCAACTTTCCACGAAAGGAACTCAAGACTCTTCTCAAGATTTCTCCCTTGTGACTAAGGAGTAGTCACCCTGCAGCAGCAGGCACCAACCAAGCATCGCGGTTTGTTGCCAGTCTCTCCTTCGGATCAAGACTGCTCCAGCACGACGAGAACCGGCTTCCCTGGCACCTCTGACCTCAACCTACATCATCCGTGGGTGTGACGAGACCTTGAGGGACCGGCCATCTTCAGAACTGCACGACGCTTGTCCAGCACGATGCCTGAGTGACCCTCGACTGAGTGCCTTGGGGTAAGAGAAGCCCCGACCCTGAGCAGCTCCAGCACCGAAGTCCAGCCCCCCTGCATCCACGAGATCGGCGTGGGGCCCTTCTGCTCTTTGCTGCTCACCGCGTTGTCCAGGTCGCTTGCCCGTTGGCTAGTGGCCCCTTCACGACGCTCCACGACAACTAACACTGCTGGGCTGGTTGCTCCAGACTGGCCCTTGCTTCCCGGCTTCAGAGAAGCACCCTGGACCCTCCTGGTCCACTCAAGACGCCATTTTAGGTCCACCGCATGGGCCTTGCATTTGCCAAGACTTGTTGCCCAATCCTGGGTCCAGCGACGTCGACAGCAAGTATCTTCGTGGGACAGCTCGCACCTCCATCCTGGTCGCCGACAACGCCTCCTGGTCCGAGAGACTGCAGAGCCCAGCAGCGCCCACTCACCTGACTGCGGTGACTTCGCCCGGTGCCATCCTGGTGCCCACTTAATCACTGGCTAGTGATTCAGAACTTGGTCCCCTCTGCTTTCAGGTTTTCTTCTTCCCTGATCCAGGCTTGGATCTCTTCGAACTTTTCTTCACTGGCCGCCTGCCAGCAACTTCTTCTTCAGGCTCCTGGTCCGTCAACGTGGGTATCCGACGCAACTTGAACCCTATGCAGCCGCAGCCCCTGGGCTAGGTAAATCCAGCACTCCGGTGCCCCAGCATAGTCCAACACTCCAAGTGTTCGGATCCACTCCCGTTTTCGTCCCAGCTAGTCGGGTTCGCCCGAGAACAGTAACTTTGTGAGTTCTAGCTTCCATAGACTTTTTCCCGCCTTACGCGTGAGAGTTCCCACTCTGCACACGACGTCCACAGGCCTCCTGCAACTAATCTAAGTGTTTAGCATTGTAGGACCAGCGTTTCTAAAGTCTATGAGAATAGTTACTTACCTGCTAGTAATTCGCATTCCACTTTTGTAATATATGGTTTTTCGTGCCCCTCGGGCATTTGTGTAAATTGTGCGACTTGAAGTATTTTTATAAGAGTTTTGTTGTGTGCTTAGCTCCCTGTCTCATAAAGAGTTCAGGGTAGACTTGTTAGAAATAAATATACATTTATTTTCATAACAACTTGTGTGGTGTCCTTTCACTTGGTGTTCAAGGGGTAATGTGATGGTAAAACAGCTGGCTTAACACGCCCTCTAGAGTCTTAGCCTTAGACTGCTCGTATCCATGCTACTAGGATAGCTGGTCTATAAGGTTGACTTACAACCAATCATCAATAAGGGTTGTTTGGACTGATACAAAGTGCTCACTAGAATAGTGAACATTATATATCAGGCCAACTTCTCACAGGCTCCATCGTCTGGACCCAAAACGTGCGCTTTCATTTTATATGGATCGCACACGCCAGTTCCGGGTGGATGACCAACTGTTTGTTGGCTACGTGGGTGCGAAGAAAGGACGGGCGGTACATAAACGGACCATCTCTCGGTGGGTCGTTCTGTGCATCAAAGCGTGCTACTCTTTGGCTCGGAAGGAGCCTCCTGTTGGGCTGAGGGCCCATTCCACTCGGGCCACGGCGGCTACTACTGCCCTGGCCGGGGAGTCCCTTTGCAGGTCATTTGCCAGGCGGCTACGTGGGCCTCGCTGCACACCTTTGCGAGGCACTACTGCCTGGACAGTCAAGTCCGGAGGGATGGCTTCTTTGGCCGTTCGGTCCTCCAGGACTTTCTGGTGTAGGATTGTATTGGTTCGCAGACCCACCACCGGGGTTGGTATTGCTGGGGTATCTATTCTAAGGTAAGGAATCTAATACTAACCTGTTTCTTTCAGATGAACAAGTTACTTACCTTCGGTAACGATATATCTGTAAGAAACAGTAGTTCGAAATTAAGAGCTCTTTCTAGTACCTTAGAGGAAAACGGCAGTCTGGCAAGGGGTCTCTACCTACTCAGTTCTACTGGGTTAAGATTGGATTTTTTAATTACAGGAAAGATGGAAACATTTTTCCAATCAGCCGGATAAAGTCCAGTGGTAATGATTCTATTAAGAATGTTCGTGAGTTGACTGCTTATAATTTCTGCCGCTAAGTGAAACATCTGTGGGGGACAGGGGTCTGTTGGTGACCCAGACTTGGTTAGTTTTATCAGCTTTAAGACATGATCTGAATCTAACACGGAGAAGGATTCGAGTATTGTTGACATCCCTGAGGTAGCGGTAGTTGCGTCCAGATATCTGTCATGATTCCTGTATATTGCAAAGGTGTTAAAAATACCTGCAACCTAACCCTGAAAATTTTTTGCCAGTGACTTGCAAAACACCTGACTATTGTGCTGCTCTTTACGGTCGGGTAATTTAAGTAGACTTTTAACTGTGCAAAACAGTTCTCTGCATGAATATTTAGATTTTTACATTTTTGTTGAGAAGTATTTGCTTTTTTCTTCTATGATAAGTTTTTTGTAGTAGCCTATAGATTTGGCACATTCACTTTTGGCTGAAGGGTCATACTTGAACCTCCATTCTCATTCCTTCTTATGGCAAAGCTGTTTTTGTACTTTGTTTTTCAGTGTACCAGGGTTCTGCGGGGCCTTTGCACTGCCTAGAGTAATGTTTTAAGGGGGCTAATAGTTCCATTGCAGCGTTAATCCATGCGGAGTATTCGTGCACTTCTTGATTGTTCTCTGGGTTGACGTGCCTCGTTGTGTTAGAAAGGAATACTTGGAGGTCACAGGGATCTATACTCCCAAGCCTGACTAGATGTAGCTAGGTGAGTTGTAGGAAAGTAGGATCTGCTTCTTTTGGTTACCCCCACTTTTTGCTGGATGTTACATTGTTTTTGACTAGTCTGACTAGGATCCTGCTAATCAGGACTCCAGTCTATTTGCTTTCTCCTTAAAACATTATGCTATGTACTTTGGTACACTCCAGATTGGATACTGGAGTGCCCTTATAAATCCCTAGTATATGGTACACATGTACCCAGGGCATAGGTCCCACAGAGGCCTCCCATGGGCCGAAGCATGTATTATGCCACCCATGAGAGGCCCTGCAAAATTGAACTACACATATGCCATTGCAGACTGTGTAATCTGGTGCTTGCACCACTCACTTTAGATATAGGTTCACTATATCTATAAGTCACTACACTTAAAACGTATACGTCACCCCTATAGTAGGCCTTAACAATCCTGAAGGCAAGGTGCTGGGTTTTACGTGAGAGGGTGCCCCTGCATGAGCAGAGCCCCTCTGCAGCTTTCGGAGACCATTTACTGGGTTGTCTGTGGCTCAGCCAGACATATAGCTAGAGGTGTATTATAACTTAGCTGTTAATGCTATCTCAAAAACGGCTGAAACAAAACATGTCATGTTTGGTATAAAACACCTTGGAATCATACCTCCACACCGGTAACTGTTGTGGGAGGTATGATTCCACCCTTCTGAAGTGAGCTTTGTGGCGTCACTGGTCTTTCCGGTGCCAGCCTTCTCGACCCGGTCAACACAAAATGGTTGCTGCCGATCAGAGACACATATCTGGCCTCCTGCTTCTGAGCCAAGCTCGAGCAGGGGAAGGCAGGACAATAGGCATCCTGTCACAGGGAGGTGTGACCACCTCCCAGACAGGATTTAGTGTATTGGGGCTGGGTGGGTGCACTTCCAAAGTGCCTGAAAGTCTGCATCTGGGACACACTTCGTGTCCCTGTGCATAGCCCAGTTCAAACCAGTTCTTGGAGCTGTTGGCTCCTGCTCTGGCGCGAAACTGGACAAAGGACATGGGAGTAACCTCCTCTCTGTCCTGACCCTCCCCCAGGAGGGTCCTCTGAATCTGTCCAACCATCTCCTGTGGGTACATAGACTTAACTGGCTGTAGGACCTTAGATTTGATGTAGACAAGATCCTGAACAAGATTCCACTGACCTTCGACCGTCTGGGCACTCTGGACTTCAACTGACACTTTCTTCTAACCCTGGGCAAAGCACTATGCTACGCTCGCGTAGTTTGCGCTACTTCACACTACGCAAACTGCACGTAGTACAGTGCAAACATGCATAGCGTAGTGCTGCGGTCATTTTTTGCTTGCTTGCGGTCCTCAACGCCAAGTTGGCGACCGCAAGCAAGCAAAATGACATCCCAGCCAGACCTTTTCCTCGTTCGCGATCAGCAACATCAAGTTGCCGATCGCGAGCGTGGAAAATAAAACCCCCGGCGAGATTCTAAGCGCGGGGAGGTTAGGTTTCTCATTACGAGTGGTCGCGTATGCTCGTGACCTCTTGCGATGAGAAACTACCAGTCTGCGTTGAGAAAGCTGCCGCTCGAGTAAAAATCTACTCGAGCTGCAGAAAACTACAGCTCGCACTGTGCAAGATGCCGTTTTCAATGATTGCACAGTACCGGATGCTTGTCCCCACTGTGCAATCATTGAAAATGGCATCTTGCACAGTGCGAACAGGGTACTACGCAGTTCGCGAAATGCTATGCGTAGCTCGTGTAATGCGAAGTGCACTTTGCGTAGCTTCGCGTAGCGCTACTTCGCAAACTATGCCCAACCCTACTTTCTTCCTTCCCGGCAGCAGCACTTCTTTGAAGCTCCCCATTGAAAACAACGTCTGTTTCCGACACCACTTCAGACCTATGCACCCGGCTTCCTTGGGATAGGTAACTTGGGTACACCGGTATCCACTGATGGGATGGCTCTCCAACCTCCTAAGTTCTAAAGAGTTTCCTCAAAGTCCACCGAGAAGGGTCCTTAACCTTTAAAAGTGTAACTGCGACTTCCCCATACAATCGTACGGAGCCCGCAGTTGTGTTAGCACACTGCATCCGTCCTCCGTGGGGTCCCTATCTACTCACCTTGGGTGGTTCCTTGGGGTCCCAGCGATTCTAAGTGTTCTAGACACTGTCTCGACTCAAGTCGTGGTTCTTATACCACTATTTTAGTTATGGTTTAGTCTCCCCCCCCCTGGGGCCCACTGTGTATTGTGCTACTTACAACTGTTTCTTTGCGAAAGTGTTGTGTGCTTTGTGTTGTATCCTTGTGTAGAGGGTACTAGAGAGTGTTATATAAATAAATACTTATTTTTATAATTACTGTGTGGTTCTCCTTTCATTTAGTTAATACTAAAGGTGATGTTCAGGTAAAACAAGCTGCTTTACATTCCTTCAAGATTAAGCCTGAAGGCTGCTCTTCACAGCTACCACTAGGATAGCTTTCTAAAGGTTATCTTTGACCTCAAACATCATAAGGGTCGTTTGGACTGGTGCAAGGTGCCCAGTTTAATTAGTGGATACCATATACCAGGCCAACTTCTCACAGGAGTCACATAAGGTCTGGGTTGTAAGTGTGGGATAGTAGCTAAAAATATTACTGCTCTGTGATCTGACCATAATACTGGTAGTGTTGTTAAGACGTCCAATAGAGGGCTGTAGGTAAAAAAATACCATCAAGGGTATGGCCCGCTATGTTAGTAGGATTTCTTGTGGAGAAGTGTGGCTCACTGGTTAGAGGAGGCAGACCTGGAAGCAGAGGTCAGCCCGGGACCAGGGTTCAATTCCAGGCTCGGCGGGGTCTTGAGTCCTAAAATGTCCATGGACTCGACAATTCTCGCTCCTGTGCCTACTCGATTCATGGGTTCACACTCTGCGACACTGGGTAATAGCTTGCTTAATCTCCACAACGGCCCCTCGCGGCGGGATGCCTGGCTTTCAGCTTGCGGATACCCTGCCGGGGTTATCTCACAGGGGAATACCAGGATGGGTTCCCTAAGCAAGCGCTTAGAAACCGCTTGGTGATTTGCGCTATATAAATTCCTGTACATTTACATTTACATTTCTTACCCTTTGCTCCAACTCAAAGTTAGCCGTAATGTCAATTAAGGAGGTCGTATTGCCATTGTCCGCTAGCTCAAGATAGAAATTAAAGTCTCCTAAAATGGTATAGTCTGCAGATTCTATGCTGGCATCTATAAAAGGGCTATACTTTCTAAAAAAAGAAGCTCTTGACCCTGGAGCACTATAAATTAGCATGCCTTTGAAAGTGTAACATTTGTTAAGTTCCATTTTAAACATGAGCCATTCTGATTCTCTGATTACATCAAGAATGACCCCTGAAACTGGCAATCCGAAAGAGACACGTTAGTGATAGACTCCTTACCTTGGGATCCGCATTGGGAACCGGCGCCGGTCAGGCCCCAGCCGGCACTGTTCACGGCGCCATTCCCAACCCTGTTCGTTCCATCTCCGGTTCTGCCGCATCGTCCAGCTCTCTCCACGTCAGAGGCGGACAACAACGGCAAAGGGTCCGTGGACCTGCATGCTCAGCAATGTGACTCCGAGCTCGATACGGTGGCTGACTTGGAGGATGCAGGCAACCTCGATTTCTCTTCTGACCCGGGGTCGCCTCTCCCCGCCTACAATGGAGGAGGGTGCCTCCTATATGGTGGTCCTCTGTCGGGCTGCCGAGGCCCTCAATCTTGACCTCCCACGGTGGCCCTCAAGACCAACCTCCTCACCGAGGTGCTCCAGCCAGCGTCTACTTCGGCGGAGCCATTGCTTCTCTTTAATGACGATCTTACAGAGGTCCTCTTGGGCACTTGGTCGAGGCCGGCCACGGGGGCCTCGGTGGATAAAAACTTTGCTAGATGCCACTGACCGGCGCCAGGTGACCCCACTTTCTTGACCACTCACCCTACGCCTGAGAGCATGGTCATCCAGGCCTCAATGTCGCAGAGTGCCATTCCCACAGCCCCACCGTATAAGGACTCTAAAAGGTTGGACCAGTTTGGGAAGCGGTTGTTCTCCTCGCCCAGCCTTGGGCTGCGCTTGGTGAACACCACCTGCTTGTTGGGCCGCTACTCCCACGCGGTGTGGGACGCCGTTGCTCAGGTGTTACCTCAGTGTCCTGAGGAGGTGCAGGCTACCCTTTCTCAGGCGATTGCTGAGGGCAAAGATGCGACTAATTTTGCCATCCGGCGTGGGTTAGACACCGCCGACTTTCGGGGCAGGGCGATCTCTACGACAGTGGCGTTGCGGCACCACGCCTGGTTGCGTTCGACCGGGTTCTCGCTCGATGGCCAGAGTCTGCTCATGGACAAGCCTTTTGATGGCACCCGGATTGGCAACAAGGCTGACAGTGCACTGGAGCGCTTTAAAGACTCGCGGGCCGAGTCCCTGGGTCTTTCTACTAAGTCCCGGCCACTCCTGGTTTTCGTTCCTTTCATAACCAGGGTTGAGGGGCCCAGGCGCGCCCTTCCACCAGGCCTGTGCAAAACCAGCCACAGCAAGGCCGTGGTCGCGGTTTCCGCAGGGGCGGGTCGGGGGAACCAGCGTGCGGGTCCATCCACTTCCACCCCGCTGCTTCCACCTCTAAACCTTCCTAATCTGAACATCAGGGAGTACCCCACGCCGGTGGGTGGCAGGATCCGCCACCACCTTCCCCGCTGAGACAAGTTTACGTTGGACAAATGGGTGCTGCAGATAACCTGCAAGGGATACTCCCTTCCCTTTAAGTCCCCACCCCCAGCCATGCCACCTCGGTGCCGCCGCATGTCGGGGGATCATTTGGCCCTTCTCCAACAGGAATTTGCGGCCTTCTTGGTCAAGGGGACTATCGAGTACGTTCCTGGGCCAGAAGTAGGGAGTGGTTACTATCCCCACTACTTTCTGGTCCCCAAGAAGGACAAAGGAGGTCTGCTTCCTATCTTGGACCTCCGGGACGTGAATCGCTTCCTCCCAAAGGAGAAGTTCAAGATGCTAACTCTGGCTCAGGTCTTGACTGCCCTCGACCCAGGAGACTGGATGGTAGCGTTGGACTTGCAGGACACATATTTTCACATCCCCGTCCGGCGGCCCACCGGCGTTACCTGCGGTTGACGGTAGGCCAGGAGCATTTTCAGTTTACCGTGCTCCCCTTCGGTCTTACCATTGCCCCTCGGGTGTTCACGAAAGTGATGGCGGTGGTCGCAGCTCATTTGCGCAGGTCAGGGGTGTCAGTCTTCCCCTACCTCGACGACTGGTTGTTGAAGGCAGGCTCGCCCCAGACAGTCGTCAACCACCTTCAGAAAACGGCCGACGTCCTGCATTTGCTGGGGTTCTCCCTCAACGTGCCGAAGTTGCACCCGAGTCCCTCTCAGTAGCTCCCCTTCATCGGAGAAATTCTGGATTCGACGCAGTTCCGTGTTTATCCTCCCGAGCAGCGAGTCAGGGATATTCAGGCTATGATTCCGATCTTTCAGCCTC
This sequence comes from Lissotriton helveticus, assembly GCF_964261635.1. Classification (NCBI taxonomy): domain Eukaryota; kingdom Metazoa; phylum Chordata; class Amphibia; order Caudata; family Salamandridae; genus Lissotriton; species Lissotriton helveticus. The sequence continues at coordinate 1,371,051,669 of NC_136067.1, forward strand.
TATCCCGGATTTCAGTCAGCATGACCCTCCGGCTCCTGGGCCTGATGGCCTCCTGCATCCTGGTAGTGCGACATGCCAGATGGCAAATGCATCTGCAGTGGGACCTGAAGTTCCAGTGGGCACAGCATCAGGGCAACCTGTCCGATCATGTCCAGATCTCGGAGGGTACTGCGCGACAACTACAGTGGTGGCTCACGAATCGCGATTAGGTCAATGGCAGATCCCTCTCCCTTCCCCAACCGGAGCACACAGTGGTGACGGATGTGTCCCTCCTGGGATGGGGAGGCCACTGGGGAGAGGCAGAGATCAGAGGCCTCTGGTTTCCGGCGGAGTCCCGGCTCCATATCAACCTTCTGGAGCTGCGGGTGATCCGATTTGCACTGAAGGCATTCCTTCGCTCTGTCCGGGGAAGTGTAGTGCAGGTGTTCACAGACAACACCACTGCCATGTGGTATTGCAACAAACAGGGTGGAGTGGATGCTCTGCGCCTTGGGCATGGCTGGAACATCAAGGCATTACCTTGGTGGTTCAACACCTGGCAGGTTCTCTGAACGCCAGGGCGGACGAACTCAGGCGCCGGTGCTTGATGGATCACGAATGGCGTCTGAACTCGGACGTGGCGCAAGGTCTCTTTCTGCAATGGGGAGCTTTGGATAGATCTATACGCCACCGAAGAGAACGTGCAATGCCATCAGTTCTGCGCGTTGGAATTTCCAAGGCAAGACTCGCTCGGAGACGCTTTTCGTCTCGAGTGGAGCTGCATTCTACTGTACGCTTTTCTGCCTATACCACTTCTTCCCAGAGTGCTGACGAAGATCTGGCGTGACCGGGCCCAAGTTATTCTTGTGGCTCCGGACTGGGCTCGAAGAGTATGGTATGCCGAGCTACTCAGTATGAGCATCTATTCCCCGATCCGTCTGCCTCTTCGGGAGGATTTTCTGTCGCAGCAGCTGGGGACAGTCCTCCACCCGAACCTGTCCAGCCTCCACCTCCATGCATGGAGATTGAGCGGCGACAGTTGACGGCTTTCGACCTTCCTCCCGAAGTCTGTAATGTAATTCTGGCAGCCAGGCGTCCCTCCACTAAAACGGTATACGCCTGCCGATGGTACAGATTTGTGGTGTGGTGCACAGCAAAGGCTGTGGATCCCCTTTCGGCCCCTCTTTCTGAGGTTCTTCTGTTTCTCTTATCTTTGGCCCAGCAGGGCTCTGCTCTGGGCTCTATCTAAGGCTATCTTCGAAATTCAGGTCCTGCACTCTTTTTTGCTGCAATGAAGGATTTCCGTTGCTCCTAGACAAGTTTAGTATAGTCTGGGAATATCATAGTTTTATGTGATTGAAACTGTATGGTCGCTCCTGATTGTGCGTGGCAAGGGTTCGCGTCCCTGTTTATGTAGTTCAAGAGTCGCACTATCATGAGGTGAGGGGTCCCCCTTGAGATGGTTTTTAGGCCAGAGCCCAGTAGACCAGCTCGATAATAAAGCATGCCAAGGAGACTTCGTTGGTATGATGGATTGCAGCCATTGATCCATGAATGTTTAGGCCAAGTATCCTTTGCAGCCCTCCGAGAACCCCACAAACCGGAGGTTATTTCTACAGGCTCTCCCTTCTGCACATTCTACTTACACTAAAAGCTCCTTGGTTGTCAAAGTGAGTCTTGTGATAGTTTGTTGCATATCGGATCTGTCATGGGGTCTTCCATGTCTGAATCTCAGACTTCAACTTCAGCTATTCTATCCACTGTTCGGTGTAGGTTTTGCTTTAGTAGTAAGGCATCCGTTCCAACTGCCCCGATTTTTGCTTCTAATGCATCAAGTGATTGAGCAATGGCTGCAAGGATTTTGGAGGTGTCGGTCCCCACATGTTCAGGAATGTGCTTGTAGCATTTGTATACCTTCTGTTATTGCCTTGGAGACCTGTCTAATGTACCTGTCTTGATTGGATGTGACATTTTATCTTTGGCCATGGTGGGAAGCAGTTGATGAGTGGTGTCGCCAGTTCCCACAGGGGCCCAGACCAGCCTACCCCTAGTAGTCCCCTGGGGCGGCACAAGAATTCCGGCTGATTCAGACGAGAGATGTGGGGCCCTCAGCCCATTGAAGCAGGTTGTAGGGTCACTGTAGTCTCCTTGGTGCCCCAGCAGCCTAGATTATACAGAAGGCCTGTGGATTGAAATGCACCTGCAAGGCATCACCCCCAAGACAGTCCGTTCTCTGCCATGCCTGGCAGCTTGGCGCCCAAGCAGCGTCAACCAGCCTCGAAGCTTGGCATGCATGGCCCACTAATGAGCGCCCCTAGGCCGGTTCTGCCTACCATGAGCACCTGGCATGCCAGTGCAACTCTTGTTGTCCGGGGGTCACTTTACCAGGATGGTCTCCCAGACCCGGGCTCACTCCGGCCAGCCACAGGCACCAGACATGCCGAACTGTTCTGGTGCAGCTCGGCCCCGCAGCCTAGGCTGGTGGCAAGTCCAGGCTCAGCCCCCGCCGGCACTCAGAAGCACCAGCTCGGCCCTCATTGCAGGGGCACCATTTAGGTCTACAGCCGAGGCCACAACACCGTGTCTTCGTTGTGTCATCCACGGCACAGGCCAATCTGAGCGTTCCCCCGAAGTGATGCGTGTCTCTAGGCCAACCTCACCTTTCCCCGCATGGCCTTGTGTACTCCACTGGGGTCTCCTGCCTCGCTCATTTCCAGGGGGGTCATGCTCCCTCCATTTTTGGGGGCCCTAGAGATCTGCAGCCCCCCTCCTTCAAGAGTACTGCATGGCAGATTAATGCTTTGCTGCACGTAAGGTTGCTTGCTCCATTCAGGACTGTCTTAGACAGTCAAGCCCAGCCCCCTGGTTTAATCAGTTTTATCATTAACATGACACCCATCTGGGTAAAGGCTGCATTTTTTAAAATGTGTATACGGTTACATCGTTTATCAGATCTCCATACAGATAGAATTTGTTATCCAGAAGCAGAGGCAGAACTTACCATTACAACCTGAGCTCTCTTAGTTGGACCACCTGATGCATGAAGTTCTGATATATTTTATCAAAGGAGCTCATCAGTATTCTACCATCTTTGGTAGTCTAAGTGGAAAATGTTTCTCATACCTTCCACACCCTCATGACCTTTTAAAATGTGAAGAACAGGCTGCAGCTACATATCTGCAGCCCTTAGCCAAATTGGATTTGTAGTATGACTATCAATGTTCTCCTATCTGCTGTTGCTGCCTACAGAAGTTCAAACCTTGTGTACATCTCTTTTACCAGTTAACCACAAGGTTCACCCCCCCCCCCTCCCCCAGTAGCTCCCAATAGTCGGCGGACACACCCAGTCATATGGAGAAAGTCTACAGAGGGCTATCCATTTCTTCATGCAGTGGGGTGTAGCAGGGTAGATCCTTGATAGCTCTTTAGGTGTCATGTGGGTTCTATGTAAGTTGTGAAACTATATAAGTTTAAAGCGTGTGTTGGGGAATACCTGTTCACATGCTTTTTTCTATTCCGTAACTGTTATTTCACTGGGCAGTCTACAGTCCAGTTGTCCATAGCTTAGTAAGTCTTACCTATCCTGTCAGCCACTAGGGCCACATGTAAGTGTGTTTTCTGTCATTTGCAGTCTGACAGTTCCATGACTGCTTGTACTTGTGGGATGTCAGAAATCAAATCATTTGGTCACGTCATTTAGGCAGTATGCGCTAATCTAGCATAGTGCAGAAAACTGTCCCAGTCCCACGCTGAACTGTACCTGAGCTTGTGTGAACTATATGAGTCTGTTGTTGCCCACATGTTCACAACCCCCCTCATGTTATTTAATGTTGTATTTGCCTTTTTGCGATTGTAAAATGGCGTCAAGACCCACAGAGACATACCCTCCACTTGAGGTGATCATCGTAATATCTGACGGACCAGTGAGTGCCACACCTCTGCCATCAATCGGATCAAATACTGGAAATCCCTAGGGACTTCTCTTGCCATCATCTCTGTGAGAGTATAGGAGTCATGCATCTGCCAGTAGCAATTTCTCCCAGTTAGGCCTCTCTTCAGCCCTGTTTACCTCTTGCTCTAGTTGAGATGCAGCTTAGTATAACAGCAGGTCAAGCCACCCTCCAACAGATGTCTTGTTCCTAAATGCAGGACAGCTCTAGGTATTAACAGGAATTTGGTTTGAGCTAAGGCTAGGGTGATTTTATGGTTAAATGGTAAGGCAGGATTTGGGCCCAAGGTATAGAGGTTTTCATCTCAGACTGATTTTTGCCCAGTCTTGCTCACATTTTTCTTTTAGTTTTGGCATTAGCTTATTACAAGAAGGGTGAAAGTGTGTGTGTTAATTTCGAAAACAGTGTATCCTCCATTTACTAGTTTACAGAGGTTAACATGAAGATTGATGCATACATCAGTGAAAATGAAATATCGTCTTTATTAACAGATTCACCTGTTGGAAACTCTAGATCAACCTCGACTCGGAAATATGTAGTTAATCATGCCCTAAGACTTAAGCCCGGGAATTGCTGATTGATAGGTTACAGGTGGAAGGGTGCATAGCTGGCAGGCAAACACTCGGGCAGGAAACTCTTGACCAATCCCACAGATGAGCGCAGCAACATTACAATGATACGGGGAGATTGCCTCAATAAAGCCCACATGGTCGGAGGGGTATGCACACTCCTATAAGCAGCATTAAGTCAGATGCCTCATGAGTTTGGAACACCTAGCCAATCAGGTCCTAGCAAACGTAGTGATCACGCCCTTCCCATGGCGGACATCTGGACACATTCACCTCTAGTCACACTGTGTCCGCGCAAGGTCGAGACCCACCTGAAGTAACTATTGACCATTAATGTATGAATCCAAAAGCAGCAACTAACATTCCTCTCCATATATGATACCCCAGAAACCTGTTGTATTTTGAATACAAGACGGACACAAACCAAATGTAAATTGAGGCAGTCCTCAGACTTAGTACCTGTAACTGTCCTCCCGGCTGAACTGTTTAATTAAACAAACTTCCTGTTTTGCCAAACGCCTCCTGTCTGCTGTTTTTTAAGTAATTCAATTTCAATTCAAGAATTCTTTATTTCGGCCAATATGACCATAAAAGCACAAGTAAAAAAGACATCGCAATTCATACATATAAATTCCAGAAAATAAAGTGCAAGTGAAAATCAGTATCAAAGATTTCCAATTAAAAATTATTAAATGTCGTCATCGGCTGTAGTGTACGCGGCTAATATTCCCCTGCTGGGAATTCCAACGCCACAAGGTAGGCTCACGGACAGAGTACTGCGCCCCTGGAACACAGCTGGGGTAACGGGAGTGGGTGCCTTTTTTGGAGACAATAACCTACTTGATCACGACACCTTCCTACAGGTCACGGGCGCCCCCTCAGACTCTACCTATTGCATGCCACTGTTACTCACTACATTAGAAACATCTGGGCGCCACAACGACTCCAACCTGCACAACATGAACTAGTCCACTTATTATACTACATGGGAGCAGGGGGACATCTGGTCCGCTGGCTATATTTGGGGATTAGGACGCATGCTGCAATCTCGATCACGACACTTATGCATACCTGGGTCCAAGACACGGACACAATACTGACAGAGAAAGAGTGGCAGCTGATCCTGGAACACCCCCGGCGAGTTTCACGAAACGCTAAGTTCAGGTTTATACAGGTGATGGTCCTGCATAGAGCATATCTGACCCCCAAACGGCTACATAAGATGTTTCCGGATTCCCCCCACAACTGCCCACGTTGTGGAGAGGACGAGGCTGGGTTCCTCCATATGGTCTGGTCCTGCACACGAATACGAGGGTATTGGTCGGAAGTTTGCCGGACGCTGCGGACGGTTACGCATCTTCCGGTGCCTGAAGAAGCGTTGCCCTGCCTACTGGGGTTGCATAGGCGATCTAAGTCACTGAAGGCCCAATTAAAACTACTTGACCTAGCACTCCTACTGGCAATAAGAGCGTTAACGATGAGTTGGAAATCTCCCAGACCACCGGGGTCACCCTTGTGGCAGGCGGAGGTGGTAAAGTGGGGGCGAGCAGAGGGACTAGCTCTCAGAAGGGAGGAAGCACGGGGCCAACGGAAATATCTCATATCACAAGATTGGGAGGTTATGCTGCTGGCACTGGAAGATATAGACCTAGCCCTGGCACCTGGACATGGATCACAGGGGTGATGGACAGGATGGAGGCCGATCTGATGGGATCTGGAAGTTCCCGAATACCCGCACAACATAATAAGACGCAGCATATAATAAGGTACACATGAGACAGAGATGACAGGGATCAGTCCGAAAGGGATTCAGTGTCCACCAGGAGACGGGGGAGGGGTCAGAACACGGGTGGGGGGTGGAGGGAGGGAGGCGGGAAGTTGAGTGTGTTATTTGTTTATTCCCACGGAATTGTTGAATAAAGTAGCATACATGCAGCCAATTTGTAATACGAGATAAGAAGATGTAACATGTTGAAAGCATTCAACGATGACAGATTGCACACCACAAGATGTATGTACCGAAGATTACCCTGAGGGGGTGGGAAGTTATGTTTAAGGGAGAAAAACGGAAAAAGGAGCTGCCATAACAATGTGTTCAAATGTAGCGATTTTTTTCTCCTGTTTTGTACAGCTATGAATAAAGAGTTAAAAAAAATTATAAAATTTAATAAATACATTAAAATAGGCATTTATGGTATTTGAGATTTTTTAAAAAGGGTGACGTTAATACCAGTATAAAATCACAAAAGAGTGATGGAGTGACCAAATTAGGCAGAGCCTGGTTTTAAAATAGCTCGGCGCACACACCACATGGAGAATAGGTATCGGGAAACAGAGTACACAATGGGCAGCATGCTAGTATCATATTTTAAAATCCTATAGGCTTCCACACAATGATTTGTTCCAAGGTTTCTGCATATCTGTGCTAGCCATCGGCATCTGACCTTCTTATATTACAGGCAAGGGAAAAAAACATGTTGGACTGTCTCAGAGATGTGGTTACAGGCCGGACAGCCCAGAGTTAGAGTGCCCCCCCAGTTATTTGTAAATGCTTGAAGCGGCAGTGCTCCCTGCCTAAATTGTAGGTACAAAAAATACAGTTGATGGACAGAATGTAGAACAATGTCATACCTTCACCCCAGTCCAAGGATCTGGGCCTAAATCCATCGTTTTTTTGCACTCCACACCACCCTGGGTTAGACACTGGCTATATGCAAATCAGCTCTGACCCTGTGCCTCATGGGAACAGTCTAGTCCGAACTACCAAGCCATGTCTTTCCCAGACCGGAATCAAGCATCCAAGGACCGGTTTCTGGCTATCAGCCTTCATCAGCCTGGATAGCTTGACTCCAGTGGTGTGGAGAGCCTGGGACTCACGTCTGAGCATCCCCAGCACACTCGGGGTGAAATTGCAAAAAATACAGTTGATGGACAGAATGTAGAACAATGTCATACATTCACCCCAGTCCAAGGATCTGGGCCTAAATCCATCGTTTTTTTGCACTCCACACCACCCTGGGTTAGACACTGGCTATATGCAAATCAGCTCTGACCCTGTGCCTCATGGGAACAGTCCAGTCCGAACTACCAAGCCATGTCTTTCCCAGACCGGAATCAAGCATCCAAGGACCGGTTTCTAGCTATCAGCCTTCATCAGCCTGGATAGCTTGACTCCAGTGGTGTGGAGAGCCTGGGACTCACGTCTGAGCATCCCCAGCACACTCGGGGTGAAATTGCAAAAAATACAGTTGATGGACAGAAAGTAGAACAATGTCATACATTCACCCCAGTCCAAGGATCTGGACCTAAATCCATAGTTTGTTTGCACTCCACACCACCCTGGGTTAGACACTGGCTATATGCAAATCAGCTCTGACCCTGTGCCTCATGGGAACAGTCCAGTCCGAACTACCAAGCCATGTCTTTCCCAGACCGGAATCAAGCATCCAAGGACCGGTTTCTGGCTATCAGCCTTCATCAGCCTGGATAGCTTGACTCCAGTGGTGTGGAGAGCCTGGGACTCATGTCTGAGCATCCCCAGCACACTCGGGGTGAAATTGCAAAAAATACAGTTGATGGACAGAATGTAGAACAATGTCATACATTCACCCCAGTCCAAGGATCTGGGCCTAAATCAATCGTTTTTTTGCACTCCACACCACCCTGGGTTAGACACTGGCTATATGCAAATCATCTCTGACCCTGTGCCTCATGGGAACAGTCCAGTCCGAACTACCAAGCCATGTCTTTCCCAGACCGGAATCAAGCATCCAATGACCAGTTTCTGGCTATCAGCCTTCATCAGCCTGGATAGCTTGACTCCAGTGGTGTGGAGAGCCTGGGACTCACGTCTGAGCATCCCCAGCACACTCTGGGTGAAATTGCAAAAAATACAGTTGATGGACAGAATGTAGAACAATGTCATACATTCACCCCAGTCCAAGGATCTGGGCCTAAATCCATCGTTTTTTTGCACTCCACACCACCCTGGGTTAGACACTGGCTATATGCAAATCAGCTCTGACCCTGTGCCTCATGGGAACAGTCCAGTCCGAACTACCAAGCCATGTCTTTCCCAGACCGGAATCAAGCATCCAAGGACCGGTTTCTGGCTATCAGCCTTCATCAGCCTGGATAGCTTGACTCCAGTGGTGTGGAGAGCCTGGGACTCACGTCTGAGCATCCCCAGCACACTCGGGGTGAAATTGCAAAAAATACAGTTGATGGACAGAATGTAGAACAATGTCATACATTCACCCCAGTCCAAGGATCTGGGCCTAAATCCATTGTTTTTTTGCACTCCACACCACCCTGGGTTAGACACTGGCTATATGCAAATCAGCTCTGACCCTGTGCCTCATGGGAACAGTCCAGTCCGAACTACCAAGCCATGTCTTTCCCAGACCGGAATCAAGCATCCAAGGACCGGTTTCTGGCTATCAGCCTTCATCAGCCTGGATAGCTTGACTCCAGTGGTGTGGAGAGCCTGGGACTCACGTCTGAGCATCCCCAGCACACTCGGGGTGAAATTGCAAGAAAATACAGTTGATGGACAGAATGTAGAACAATGTCATACATTCACCCCAGTCCAAGGATCTGGGCCTAAATCCATCGTTTTTTTGCACTCCACACCACCCTGGGTTAGACACTGGCTATATGCAAATCAGCTCTGACCCTGTGCCTTATGGGAACAGTCCAGTCCGAACTACCAAGCCATGTCTTTCCCAGACCGGAATCAAGCATCCAAGGACCGGTTTCTGGCTATCAGCCTTTATCAGCCTGGATAGCTTGACTCCAGTGGTGTGGAGAGCCTGGGACTCACGTCTGAGCATCCCCAGCACACTCGGGGTGAAATTGCAAAAAATACAGTTGATGGACAGAATGTAGAACAATGTCATACATTCACCCCAGTCCAAGGATCTGGGCCTAAATCCATCGTTTTTTTGCACTCCACACCACCCTGGGTTAGACACTGGCTATATGCAAATCAGCTCTGACCCTGTGCCTCATGGGAACAGTCCAGTCCGAACTACCAAGCCATGTCTTTCCCAGACCGGAATCAAGCATCCAAGGACCGGTTTCTGGCTATCAGCCTGGATAGCTTGACTCCAGTGGTGTGGAGAGCCTGGGACTTACGTCTGAGCATCCCCAGCACACTCGGGGTGAAATTGCAAAAAATACAGTTGATGGACAGAATGTAGAACAATGTCATACATTCACCCCAGTCCAAGGATCTGGGCCTAAATCCATCGTTTTTTTGCACTCCACACCACCCTGGGTTAGACACTGGCTATATGCAAATCAGCTCTGACCCTGTGCCTCATGGGAACAGTCCAGTCCGAACTACCAAGCCATGTCTTTCCCAGACCGGAATCAAGCATCCAAGGACCGGTTTCTGGCTATCAGCCTTCAACAGCCTGGATAGCTTGACTCCAGTGGTGTGGAGAGCCTGGGACTCACGTCTGAGCATCCCCAGCATACTCGGGGTGAAATTGCAAAAAATTCAGTTGATGGACAGAATGTAGAACAATGTCATACATTCACCCCAGTCCAAGGATCTGGGCCTAAATCCATCGTTTTTTTGCACTCCACACCACCCTGGGTTAGACACTGGCTATATGCAAATCAGCTCTGACCCTGTGCCTCATGGGAACAGTCCAGTCCGAACTACCAAGCCATGTCTTTCCCAGACCGGAATCAAGCATCCAAGGACCGGTTTCTGGCTATCAGCCTTCATCAGCCTGGATAGCGTGACTCCAATTTGCAATTTTCACCCCGAGTGGGCTGGAGATGCTCAGACGTGAGTCCCAGGCTCTCCACATCACTGGAGTCAAGCTATCCAGGCTGAATGAAGGCTGATAGCCAGAAACCGGTCCTTGGATGCTTGATTCCGGTCTGGGAAAGACATGGCTTGGTAGTTCGGACTGGACTGTTCCCATGGGGCACAGGGTCAGAGCTGATTTGCATATAGCCAGTGTCTAACCCAGGGTGATGTGGAGTGCAAAAAAACGATGGATTTAGGCCCAGATCCTTGTACTGGGGTGAATGTATGACATTGTTCTACATTCTGTCCATCAACTGTGTTTTTTGCAATTTTCACCCCGAGTGGGCTGGGGATGCTCAGACGTGAGTCCCAGGCTCTCCACATCACTGGAGTCAAGCTATCCAGGCTGAATGAAGGCTGATAGCCAGAAACCGGTCCTTGGATGCTTGATTCCGGTCTGGGAAAGACATGGCTTGGTAGTTCGGACTGGACTGTTCCCATGGGGCACAGGGTCAGAGCTGATTTGCATATAGCCAGTGTCTAACCCAGGGTGATGTGGAGTGCAAAAAAACGATGGATTTAGGCCCAGATCCTTGTACTGGGGTGAATGTATGACATTGTTCTACATTCTGTCCATCAACTGTGTTTTTTGCAATTTTCACCCCGAGTGGGCTGGGGATGCTCAGACGTGAGTCCCAGGCTCTCCACATCACTGGAGTCAAGCTATCCAGGCTGAATGAAGGCTGATAGCCAGAAACCGGTCCTTGGATGCTTGATTCCGGTCTGGGAAAGACATGGCTTGGTAGTTCGGACTGGACTGTTCCCATGGGGCACAGGGTCAGAGCTGATTTGCATATAGCCAGTGTCTAACCCAGGGTGATGTGGAGTGCAAAAAAACGATGGATTTAGGCCCAGATCCTTGTACTGGGGTGAATGTATGACATTGTTCTACATTCTGTCCATCAACTGTGTTTTTTGCTAAATTGTAGGTACAGCTTTTTTGCAAGGGGAGGTTGGATGACATCAAGAACAGGTTCTAGGCTGTACTGCTCTTTGATCTCTAAAAAGGATGCAGTCAATGTACCAACCGCAGGGTTCCTCTTAAGCTGATTAATTTTATATTCCCTAAAGATCTTTGACAGGATCTTCTTGGATATTGACATGCTGCTTCCTTCAGCGTTAGCCCATAGGTCGCCCATCCCCATATCTTCTAAGGAGTTTTTGATATACCTCAGCCATGGGATTTTGCTGATTCCTTGCAGGCTCAGCACTTCCTTTAGCTCTACTCTGAAAGCTTCTAATTCTGGGGTGCTCCATAAGCGGCGCCAATGTAGAAAGGGGTCTGAGGGCGACTTCCACTGCAATTGGACCAACCCCAAGATCCATTCGAAGTGGCGTAAGTGGAATACTTAACGGGAGGCCTAAAAGTTGTCTGGCAAAGGAATTCTCATTCTTTGATAGGGGGTCGGATGGCTGATGGCCCTAGATTTCTGCCCCATACAAAGTCGCCCCCCTTATTGGGCTTTGTAAATTTCCATCACTGGTCCAACCATTTTATGAGTGCACTCCTGAGCGCTTTGACCAACCCCCCCCCTCCGTTGTCTGTGCCAGCTTAAGGCTGGCCTTCTTTATTTGTTCGCTCCACTCCATCTTCTCAGTAAGTGTTAACCCTAGGTATTCAAAAATGGTCACTTTCTCTAGCTGTTTCCCATCTAGCTGGGGGTTTGGTCGTGTAGTATTTTTTTACATTGAAAGCCATGTATTTAGTTTTTTGTGTATTTATCTCTAAACCCCTGCTTTTACAAAAAGAATGGAAAATATCTAGAGCCCTCTGTATTCCCATAGGGGATTTAGATAGTAAGAGGGTATCGTTGGCGAACATCAAGGCCGGAAGCTTGATGTTCGCCAGCCTAGGGGCATCAATATCCCTCCCAGCAGTCAGGGTTTCCACTACACCATTAATAAATAAACAAAAAAGGGTTGGGGCCAACACGCATCCTTGGCGTACTCCTCTTTCTATAGAAATGGGGTCAGTGAGCTCACCATTCTTCCCATGTCTGATTTGGGCAACATTACATTCATGGAGCCGTTTCATCTGGTGGCAGAGGTAGGGGGGCCCCCATTTCTAGTAAAATGGACCACAGTTTGTCCCTAGGGACCAGGTCAAATGCCGATTTAAGTAATTCCATTTTGAGCAACACAGATAAGCAATGAAATAAAGGGGCCCGGTCTCACAATGGAAGCTTAGAGAGACCTACTTCGAACTTTAGGAAACCGTAAAAGTCTGCATTCTCTAATTCAACCTTTTCTAGAAGTATTGCAGAGGACACTGGGTTTTTACTGCTTCCGAGGTGTTTGATCCAGAGTATGCCTTTGTTAATCCAGTATCCAATTTTTTAATGGCACCTCACATTTTGACAAAAGTATTAGTCCATTAGACATTTTAGAGTTTTCATTTTAGTCCCTAACTTAATAATTATTTTTAGAAGGACTCTTTTTGTTTCTTCTAGTATCAACAGACATTGTTTAAGTGGAGGCTTTACCAAACTCCGATTCTATATGAGGGGAAGCTTCTAACAAAATTGCTCTTTCAACTTTTAACCATGGAGGTGTGATAGTTTTGAGGGGTGAACCAAAGGACTCATTGCCTGTTGAGCAAGTCGGATATATTTTGAAATCCGCTAAATTAACCCTACCTTAATTTATCGATTCGATTCGATAAGTCTTTATTTCGAATAAAAGATTCATAAAAGACAGTGAACAATCATACATACATATTAAAAAGCATTTTACAATAAGATAATAATATACACATTTCATTCCTAGGAACAATAAAGAATACTTCACGACTGTGTATAATAAGACAGATGGGACGCAAATTAAATGCGCATAGATAGATACCGCTAAAAAACATACAGGATACTATGTGTAACTGAATGGGGGCTTTCAACATACGGGGATACCCAATTTTTTGGATCGAATCAGCCAAGCCCATCTCAAAAATTTGGCAACACATACCACTACGGTTTCAGATCTAATAATACGAAGTTTCAGGAGTGCATCTTGATAGCCACCACTATTAAGGGTCAAGCAGATCGGTCTTAACCACTTACTTCTTGGTGCTCCATAGACAGGACAACCAAAGAAGAAGTGGCCAACACTTTCTTCCTGGTCAGGGCACCAGGGGCAATTGTTTCCTACAGACTTGTCCCATTTTACTCTAAAAGTGTTAATGGGCAAAGTGCCAATTCGAAACTGATGGTATAGTTTTCGATCCAATACACTTGTGATTAGGTCCCAGTACTGTTCTAACGAGGGGACAGCCTTGTGCACTAGAAAAGAGCCAGTCAAATTAACGTCACATGATTGGTTTACAAGAATGGATTTTCTCCAGGCCCAGAAGAGCGCCTTAAACTCAAGTTTAGATGGAAATCTGGACCCCCCTGGGTTAGACCAGAGCTCCGGAAGGCCCATCAGGTTCAATGTGTTTTTCACTACCCCAAACCATTGTAATTTGTGTGCCCCCCACATGAGTTTTACTTCCTCCAACTCTTGGGTAAACAGACCAAGCTCGGGAGTGGACCAGAGACGGCGCCAGAAGGCCACCAGACGGTACTGGGCCATCTCGTCGATTGGACTGCAGCCAAGGTCCAACAGTAGGGGTTTAGTAGGGGTAGACTGGGGGAGACTAACCAGATTCCGTAAAAACCTGTTCTGGGCAGTTACCAAACTGGAAAGATTCTTATGACCCCAGACTTCGGCTCCGTAAAGTGTAGCAGAGATAACTTTCGCGTCATAAATTTTTAAAACAGGGGTAACACACCTAGTTAACGAATTCCTCTGTTCAAGAATCAAACTGCCAGCCAACCTATTAAATTTAAGTTTGGACGTTTCCACTTGGGGATTCCAAGTAAGACGGTGATCTAGGGTCACTCCAAGATATGTCATGGTCCTAACCTGCTCAATGGGGACTCCGTTTAAGGAAACTGTGCACTTAGGGGGATTTTTCTTGCAAAAAACCATAAATTTGGTTTTATCCGCGTTTATTTGCAAGTCGTTCGTAGTGCAGAACTCAGAAAATCTATTCAGGGCTACCTGAAGCCCGGCTCTAGTTTTAGAGAGCAGAAGGGTGTCATCTGCAAAGATTAGCATGGGGTACTTTCGGCCACCCAACTTAGGAGCATCCGACTGGGTGTTAAGAAAAAATTGTGTGACCTGATTAATAAATAAAAGAAACAACGTGGGGGCAAGGACACAGCCTTGACGCACCCCTCGTTGTACTGGAAATCGTTTGGTCACCTGCCCCTGACTACCCCACCTAACCTGGGCATAGTTGTCCTCATGGAGTCGCTGGACTAAAATCAAAAGCTCAGGCGGAAAACCCATGCGACTAAGGGCCTCCCACAGCTTTTTCCTTGGCACTAAGTCGAAGGCCGACTTAAGATCGACGAATGCAGCAAATAACATACCTCCGCCCAACAGGACCACCTTCCAAAAAAGTAGTGTAAACCGAAAAACTTGGTCAACAGTACTAGTCCCAAACCTAAAACCCGCCTGCATAGGGGAAAGTATATTATTTGAATCGATCCAGTCCAGAATTCTTGCCAGGATCATTCTCGACACGATTTTCTGAACTGAGTCGATCAAACTAATGGGCCGATAGTTATTGGGAAGGGAGCGGTCGCCCTTCTTATGTACTGGCAGAATTTCTGCCCCCTTCCATGAAAAAGGAATCTCGGCCCCTGTGGCTATGTTGTTTGCCAGTAGGGTGATATAAGGGATCCATAGGTCAGGTTTAAGTTTAAAAAGGTCAGCAGGAATAGCATCAATACCAGGAGCTTTACCCGACTGAACTGACTCGAGAGCAAATGCGGTGTCAGATTCCGAAAACAAGAGTCTGTCTCCTGTCAGTGGTAGTTGGGGCGGTAGAGCGGGTTTTATCGGCAATACCTCCGCAACATTTGGGTCATTAAATTGAGCGGTATAAAAATCCACCCACGATTGAGCAGAAACATGGTTTACCGGAATCTGGGCAGCAGGATCTTTTCCCCTCCTTATAATCAGCCAGAAATCAGTTGGGTTAGGGGAATCACATGCACCAAGGAGGTCAAGCCAAAAGGAGTCATCCCACTCTCGCTTAGCAGCCTGGATGGTGCGCTTGTAACATTGCCTTGCTATCCTTATGGCATCAAGGTTCCTGGCCTTTACGGCAGCTAGTAAGTTACTGTGGGCAGCTCTACATTTCTTATTATACCATTTTTTGTATACTCTGGTATTAGCAGATCTAGATGGTTTCGTGAGAAGGTTCTTAAGGGTCAAAAAACACTCCTCATGAAGATTGGTAATTATGGAGTCTGAGTTACCAGCAGGAGATAACAGAAGCATTCTACTCCACACACCCCGTACCTCTTCCTCAATCAATGAAATAAGTATAGGATCCTCCAACACCCTAGGCCATTTCACGCGGCGCCTGTTATCGCACAAAATAACATCAGATGTTAGACTATTAGTGCTCCTAACAGGTGCCCCCGTACCTTGAACCAAAACCTCAAGTGAAAGGGGATTATGGTCGCTCTCTGGGCGAGACTCTATCACCATGTCTTGTACAATGGACCAATACTGTATATTAATCAGTATATAATCGATACGGCTTGAAGACAAACCGTTGTCGAAGGTGTTGGACCCAAGGCAATCAGAACGTGTACGCCCATTAGCGGCCCTAAGGCCCCATTCTAAGCAAAAGCCCAGCCAATGTAAGGCTGCCTCAGTGCCCCTGACACCCTTTACAATAGTAAGTGGGGGAATTGCCCAAACAATGTCCTCCTCAGAGCCCACATCCTCTGCCAAAGTGGAGATGGGCTCAATGGGGGTGTTCAAGTCTCCTGCTACTATTACGATCTGGTCAGTCCCAAGATTCTTAAATAGAAGATCCAGATCGTCCAGGACAGCTTGTTTTTTCCCACCCTGATGACCACGAGCGTAGACATCAACTAAAAGGATATCAGTGGTGTTAGGTTTGGTCAGTCTAATACATAAAAGGTCCACACACGCCACCAGTGTTTCCCTACCATGAAAGCCCAGGTTATTTTTTATCCAAATAGTAAGACCACCAGAGGCCCTACCCTTGGGGCTCTTAATTGCTGGTTTTGAGAAGTTCAGGTAACCCAACCTATACAATGGGATAGTTGACCAGGTTTCCTGAAGGATGACAATATCATATAAGTCAATAAAGTTGACCCAATCGTCATTCTCCAGGCGTCCCCGTAGTCCTGCGATATTCCAGGAAATCATTCTTAATGGGCAATCCGTAGTCAGTGCACATGGTAGCAGTGACACACCCTTAACTTCATTGTTGGCCAGAGCAGGAGTGAATAACGGGTCTAAGATTTCGCCCGGGTTATTAGATAACGGTGACCCGACATTGGATAGGTTTGGAGATAGAGGCCTCCGTTGGTGGAGAGTAGACCTAGGAGGCGGTTTATGTCCAGACCTCGCAAGTCAATCCACCTCCTCCAAACATCCAAACCTATTGGAGGTTGGAAACCCTTGCCACCAATTAGGTTGATTTTGTCCAACAAAACTATGGGTCGGGCGACTAACATTCCTAACAGTGGTCCATGGCCCCTCACTCGCTAGTTGTTGCCTTGGAGGATAAAAAAAAGTAAGAGGCCTCACTACTATTGTGGAATTGGCCTCAAGAGATGGCCATGCACAAAGATACTGGGCAGTGTGGGGATCAGAAAATGAAACCACCACACAGTCACCAGCTATCGACTTATGGGTGCGGCCAATCCAAGGAACTCTCCGGACCATAAGTACACTACTTCTTAGATGATCGGGGAGCTGTTTATTGGAATTCAGCCAGTGAATGACTTTGTTTTTTAAAGAAAGGTCATTCTCCTGGGATTCTTGACCCAACTCTGGAACACCGGCTAGTATAATAACATACGACCCTGCTTCAGGCGGAAGGTCAATAAACCCTCCGCGAAAGTTATGGCGACTAACCTGACGTGTTGGATTACGCGTCAAGGGCAGCCTGGGGGTGTGGTTGGTTGGTGCCCTAGTATCGGTATTCAGCCTATATGCTGCTTTATGCGGATGGAAGAGTTTAGGTACCGCTGGACTAGGGGTAGGTACAGTAGTTTTTACAGTGGTAGTACGGGGTTTTGGGATAGGTTTAGAAATAGGTAGAGTCTCAGGGATGGTTAGGGCTGGTTGTGAGGGTGGATGGACAGGTTCTATTTCTAAGGGCTGTGGTGTGGGTGCAGTCGTACATAAATGCCTAGCATCCATTTCCTTAAGGCTCAAACTAGCCAAAGTAACTATAGTCTTATCCATCTCAAGGAGGTTATTCTCTATACGGGAAAGCCTTAGTTCTAGGGGGGAAAGTAACTGCTTTAACGTTCCCCAGACTAGTTGGAGAAATTCGCTATCACCCTCCTTGACCTGCCCGGGACCGCTAGCCCGACCCTCCGGAATGTTCATGTTATTCTGACTAGGAGAGATGATAAGAATATCATCTTCCACCATACTAGCTATTTCCGAAGTAGCTTCCCCATTACAGACACTATGTGTTGGTTTGGGGTTAACATCTTTCACCGCAGGAGACCCCATGGCCCGCCTACTGTTAAAAAACTTTAGCCTTGCTATTCTAGCTTTTTTCCTAGCATGTAAGGTTCTCGCAAGGCATTTCTTTTTGTATGCTGCCGCTTTTTTAACACTACAATGGCTAGGTGCCTGTCTTGCTTTGGAAAGTGGAGGGGGGCCAACAATGCTAAACAGAGGGACGGAGCCAGTATTTTGTTGTACTGGGTTAGGTTGGGAAGTTGGAGGGGAGTATAAAGGGATAATGGGGGGAGCGGGGTGAACTACAACCGATGTTAGCAGGGGTCGTGGGTTGGCAGAACGATCGGGGGTACGGGCAGATGCAATATTCCCCAGGGAAGATTTTTTGGTGTTGGCAATGTGCGCCGACAGCCTGCGTGCGGCATCAAGTTCTAGGGAGACCTTATGCTGCATTTTGCTGATTTCCTGGTCAATAGCCAAATTGGTTTTGACCAGGAAATCATCTATGGACCTATTAGAGTTACTAGCAGCCATAAGGGTTTTACTCCGGCTACCCCGTGAACACATATTACAGAGTACAGATCAATAAATAAATATACACACAACTATAAGACTGTAATATGTGCCACACTATAAAAAATAAAAATAAGACTAAAACCAAAGGGGGGTGGCCCAGCCCAGCCCTCTTAGACCTCGAACGGCCTCAAACGGCCCAGTCTTTGCCCTGTCTTCGCCCGGGCTGCGTCCCGCGCTGCGGGAGTGTTGGGGCAATAAATAAGTGGCCGAGTGAAATAGGGGGGCGGGGCAGCGGGGAGAGCGGACCGGAAGTTGGGAGATGGTCTAGCAGGGACTCCTGGGCAATGGAGTCCCCTGCACGCTCGCAGCCCCGCTGACCGCACTCACCCGGTAAACCTGCTGCAGTCTCCCCTGGCTGTGTCCCGGTGTCCAAACAAACGATGCGGCACCCGCGGAGCGGGTGCGGCGAGAGGTAGGCTGAGTCCTTAAAAAATGCCGCTGTAGCTTTCGAAGTGCCGCTGTAGATTTCAGGAGTGCGTCTGTGCGCTAGGGCGTCCCACAGGTGGAGGAGTGAAAGGGTCTTAAGTACAGCAGGGAGGCGGGGGGCGGCAGCGGGGAGAGCGGACCGGAAGTTGGGAGATGGTCTAGCAGGGACTCCTGGGCAATGGAGTCCCCTGCACGCTCGCAGCCCCGCTGACCGCACTCACCCGGTAAACCTGCTGCAGTCTCCCCTGGCTGTGTCCCGGTGTCCAAACAAACGATGCGGCACCCGCGGAGCGGGTGCGGCGAGAGGTAGGCTGAGTCCTTAAAAAATGCCGCTGTAGCTTTCGAAGTGCCGCTGTAGATTTCAGGAGTGCGTCTGTGCGCTAGGGCGTCCCACAGGTGGAGGAGTGAAAGGGTCTTAAGTACAGCAGGGAGGCGGGGGCGGCAGCGGGGAGAGCGGACCGGAAGTTGGGAGATGGTCTAGCAGGGACTCCTGGGCAATGGAGTCCCCTGCACGCTCGCAGCCCCGCTGACCGCACTCACCCGGTAAACCTGCTGCAGTCTCCCCTGGCTGTGTCCCGGTGTCCAAACAAACGATGCGGCACCCGCGGAGCGGGTGCGGCGAGAGGTAGGCTGAGTCCTTAAAAAATGCCGCTGTAGCTTTCGAAGTGCCGCTGTAGATTTCAGGAGTGCGTCTGTGCGCTAGGGCGTCCCACAGGTGGAGGAGTGAAAGGGTCTTAAGTACAGCAGGGAGGCGGGGGGCGGCAGCGGGGAGAGCGGACCGGAAGTTGGGAGATGGTCTAGCAGGGACTCCTGGGCAATGGAGTCCCCTGCACGCTCGCAGCCCCGCTGACCGCACTCACCCGGTAAACCTGCTGCAGTCTCCCCTGGCTGTGTCCCGGTGTCCAAACAAACGATGCGGCACCCGCGGAGCGGGTGCGGCGAGAGGTAGGCTGAGTCCTTAAAAAATGCCGCTGTAGCTTTCGAAGTGCCGCTGTAGATTTCAGGAGTGCGTCTGTGCGCTAGGGCGTCCCACAGGTGGAGGAGTGAAAGGGTCTTAAGTACAGCAGGGAGGCGGGGGGCGGCAGCGGGGAGAGCGGACCGGAAGTTGGGAGATGGTCTAGCAGGGACTCCTGGGCAATGGAGTCCCCTGCACGCTCGCAGCCCCGCTGACCGCACTCACCCGGTAAACCTGCTGCAGTCTCCCCTGGCTGTGTCCCGGTGTCCAAACAAACGATGCGGCACCCGCGGAGCGGGTGCGGCGAGAGGTAGGCTGAGTCCTTAAAAAATGCCGCTGTAGCTTTCGAAGTGCCGCTGTAGATTTCAGGAGTGCGTCTGTGCGCTAGGGCGTCCCACAGGTGGAGGAGTGAAAGGGTCTTAAGTACAGCAGGGAGGCGGGGGCGGCAGCGGGGAGAGCGGACCGGAAGTTGGGAGATGGTCTAGCAGGGACTCCTGGGCAATGGAGTCCCCTGCACGCTCGCAGCCCCGCTGACCGCACTCACCCGGTAAACCTGCTGCAGTCTCCCCTGGCTGTGTCCCGGTGTCCAAACAAACGATGTGGCACCCGCGGAGCGGGTGCGGCGAGAGGTAGGCTGAGTCCTTAAAAAATGCCGCTGTAGCTTTCGAAGTGCCGCTGTAGATTTCAGGAGTGCGTCTGTGCGCTAGGGCGTCCCACAGGTGGAGGAGTGAAAGGGTCTTAAGTACAGCAGGGAGGCGGGGGGCGGCAGCGGGGAGAGCGGACCGGAAGTTGGGAGATGGTCTAGCAGGGACTCCTGGGCAATGGAGTCCCCTGCACGCTCGCAGCCCCGCTGACCGCACTCACCCGGTAAACCTGCTGCAGTCTCCCCTGGCTGTGTCCCGGTGTCCAAACAAACGATGCGGCACCCGCGGAGCGGGTGCGGCGAGAGGTAGGCTGAGTCCTTTCGAAGTAGCTTTCGAAGTGCCGCTGTAGATTTCAGGAGTGCGTCTGTGCGCTAGGGCGTCCCCCCTTAATTTATCATTAATCTAAGTTTTCTTGTAGAATTTGTGGTCTCTTCCAATTCTGCAAGAATTTTATTATAATAATGACTATCTGTTTTAAGAATTTGTTGAATTATCTCACAGGTAGCCTATTAATAAAGTAATTTACCTTGGGTGTGATCAATATTTTGTATGTTTTGGCTCAGCCCCATCAAGTTAGAAATGTTGGAGACCAACTCTCTAAGAGTTCTGAGATCTTTCTAAGTGTTTTTTCTGTCTCATGCAACCGCTGAATGCCACTCTCAGGATAGCACAACTGGCCGGGTGTGACAGTGGCGATTGAGAGTGGCTACCTAATTAGCCTTATAGCAAATTCCCAGGTAGGCTGGGGGAATCCCATCCAAAAACCTCCATGCTCATGTGGGTCAGACAGACCCTACAATACTTGGCATCTCATCGCTAGGCAGCAATGTTCTCTTTCGGCATCAGCCAAGTCGTAAAAGGAGCAAATCAGGCAAGACTCAAACAGGCTGCCTGGGCAGGGAGAGCTGCATCCTCTCCCCTCATCATATCATGGCTTTGATGTAGCAAGAGAGCGGATGTTAGAGGATGTAGAGCGTTATTACATTTTCAACCAACATATCACTTTGCCTTCTTCCCATTACAGATGTCTTTGAACATCACAGAAATCTAATAAAGAACAACAATCTTAACTAGCTCACAGCATGCCCCAGCACTGGAAGACATGCTGCTGGAGAAAATAGCTTTAGAGTCATTTACTTACCTGTGCAGAGTATGAATATGTACATGGAAATGTTTCTTATGTCTGCTGCTACAAGTTCCTGGAATAAACAAGTTTCCAAAAAACGTCCTTTCTATTTGTTTAAATTACATATTTAAATTGTTCATAGTCTGCCAAAATTGTGTTGTCTGTGATAGCTTTCCCTGTGTTTTAAAATAAAATAAGAAACTTGTTTTTCAGACTGATTTACAATATTACGTATTTTTAAATGTTTAAAAAAAACATTTGACAAGGTGCATTGGTCTTTAGCTCATGGCAACCCTGCAGGAATTCAGATTTGAAGACTAATTACAGAGAGGACTCCAGTGTGCATACTCCTCCCCCGAGGATAAGAGTAAATGGAGTACTCTTACCAGTCCAATGAGGGATGAGACAGGGGTGCCCTTTGACCCTGCTCTTGATTGCTCTATGCATGAAGCCTCTAGTGCAAAGGATTAGGGCACATACCTCCATTGCATGTATCCCGTCTGGGTAAAAGATACATAAGATCAGTCTATATGCCAACAACATGGTCCTCACTATAAGTCATCCTACCCGCTCCCTTCACGTGGTGGTGGATGAGATGCAGACCTTTGGGAAGATTTCAGGTTTGTAACTGAATCTACAGAAATCTCAGATACTTAATCTAAATGTCTCACAACACCAACACAGAGCTTCCCTCTACCCAATCTTGTCGGCCACATGACATGCTCTATATTTAGGAATACAATTAGCCAACACCCTACAAACTACAGTGAGAAGCTTCTTAGACAAGTACGGCAAGACCTACGTTTTGGATAACACAGGGACTCTCCTGGATAGGCCGAACAGCTGCCCATAAAATAACAACCCTCCCTTGGATACTAGTCTTGTTACAAACTATCCTACTGCAGCCACCCCTCAATATGCTACAGCCCCTACAACTGAAACCAAACTCTTCTACGAGAGTGGAACAAAACTTTGCATGCATCTACCAACGTCATATCGTCCCCAGCGAGAGGAAGGCCTGGACATCCCAAATATCACACATTATTGAGCCCACACCTATGCCCTATGTGTCTACATCTGGAAGCCCAAATGGCTGCCCAGGCATCACAGACCATGATGTCTCTACTTTTGCCAAGTTACTAGGCTTGCAGTGCTGGTGTGGGATGCAGTGGTGGCAAGAAGGGTCCTCAGCACCTTCCCCTCCCCTCCCTTCTTACACCGATTATTAATAACCCAGAATACAGTCCGGCACTAAAAAGACCACTTTCAAGTATGGCAAAAAGCAGGTTGCAGGCGCATTGAGGACTTGAGAGGTGAATGTGATGTCACACGTTGAAGCACAGATATATGTGTTGTAAATAGCTTCCTGCACCTTTAAAAAAAATCTCCTTCCATACACTTAAATAGAAACTTAGAGGAAAAAAAACTTCTTTGTCTACTAAAAAGATACAATTTCAAAATTGAGGAGACATTAAGTTTCAGAGCGGATGGGTAGTCGAGTAAACAGGTCTGGAAAGGGGTGCAGGACATAAGTAGGGATCTTGATTATTTGTTCTCACCCATTTGAAATATTTTGCGCCGTAAATGTAAAAAAAATATATATTCCTCAATCTTTTAAACCAGATCATATCTGCATTAACAGTTTAATGCTCATTCTTTTCAGTCTTCTGTATAGCAAAGGCTTTAAATTCAACAGCTCCTATTCCAGCAACATGACGTTCAGGTGTGCCTCACTTTATCATGAGCGCATAATGTTAGCGCAATAGTTGTTCATTAGAACTCTATGGTGAAGCAGCAGTAGAACACTTGGGAGTCCACTTACAGTCTGCTGCTATATATTTTGCTCCACATGTCAGGCATTCAACTCATATGGATGAGGAAGACATTTGTGAATTTATAGAAAACGCTTCTTCATTTTAGCTTCTGGACCACCTTCTGTAATTTCCATGACAAAATCGTTAAAGCAAACTCTTATCTCTCAAACATGGTTTACCAAATCCCAGCAGAGGATTAGTATTTTTCACAGGTTAAATTGATCTTAAACTAACCACAATTCTTAAATTTAGTGTACCACCAAGAAGGGATTTCTAGTTCGACTAAAGGTTTCTTTTGCCCTTTCTATGTACTCCTTTCTTGCCCTCTAATCTAGACATACTCTACAGTGCTTTTCAGTGGGACAAAAATCGCTGATTCCTATCACCAAAAGAATCTAAAAGCTTCCATCTAAACAGTCCCTGGAAAATTAAACCATCAAATGAGTAATATTGTGACTTTTGAAAACCTTCACTCGCCCCCCTTCTCTCCCACCCAAAGTTGCAATATATATCCAACAACAGAAACTAAGTAAATGATTAAGAAAGTATGGAAAATGATAAGGGTGATGCGGGTCTGGTTGTTTGTGATGATTCAGTCAAGAAAGGAGATGCTTCTGAATGTCTTGACCTATAAGTTGATATTAAAGTGGAGGATAAGACTTTACATATATTAGTTGATTTGGGCACACGAATTACCATGATTACACAAGTTTTGTATTCAAACACAAAGGAGAAAAAGAAAACTTTTTCGGCAAGGTTGTTTTTCTGTGTCATATGTGGGGAGTAAGATTTAATTGGAAGGGTATTTTTAAGATATTCTTGAATTTAAGTATAGACCCATCGAAAGGAAGATCTGCGTAGCCGTTATGAGTCTCAATTCTCTTCATTTGGCCTTTTCATTTAAACCAGGAGCCAGAGAACAGGTTTTGGCCATTAGGAGCAACAGTTTGGTTGAAGAATTGGCTTACAAATTTCCCAATGTCTTCTCTGGTGATCGGGCCAAAATTTAAGAATTTAAACATAGAATCAAAATCGAAGAGGGAGCAGTTCCATTAAGCACAAGTTGAGGGAGTGCTGCTCAGTGTAAGGGATAACTTGAAATAGAGTGACAGTGTTATTATTGAACAGTTGGGATTGTCACTATTGGTATCACCTCTGATTGTGTCCCATAAATGGAACGGTGATTCGAGAATTTGCACTGCCCTTCGGAGCCTAAATGAGGAAATTTGGATTAATTCACATTCCTTACCAAAAATGACTGAAACGTTGGGTTTGATTACAGCTAAAAAATAATTCACCAGACTCAACCTAGTGTCTCCTACCATTAGTTCAAACTTCAGCATAAATCAAGACACCTGACAGCATTGATCTCCCTCCTGGGTATATTCCAGTACTGCCACATACTCTGGCCTCCGCAACTTCAGTTTTTCAGTGTATTAGGCTTAATACACTCAGGGATTACAAAAGTGTTGCGATTTTTCTGGATGACGTTTTGATTCTTGCATCTGAGCGCATAATCTCATATTGGGCAACACTCTGGGTATTTTTTAACTACTTGGAGTGGCTTTATAGCTGGAGAAGTGTGAATTTTTGAGGAACAGAGTTGAGCATCTAGGAGACTTTAAATCTCATGAAGGCATTCAGCCAAAAGCTGGTTTAATAAATGCCATTCTTGAAACATCCCCAACTACTGACAGAATGAGAGTCCGATCTTTTTTAGGCTTTAGTGAATTCCATTCTCATTTATCCCATATTATGCAGCAAACATGAGGCCCCTGACTAAACTTTTGAAGAAAAAGTTACCTTTTTGTTGCGTTGATCCGAATGACCCTACATGAAGATGTTGTTTAACTGTGGATGCTAGTAGCTATGGGTGCCATCCTTACACAGAAAAAAAGGAACAACGACTCTACCATTGGGTTCTCATCAGGAGTATTCCAAATTACAGAACTTTTAGTGTGTTGTCTGGCTACAGAGACGTTCTGTAGTTATGTGTGGGGATTACGTTTTGTCCTTCAAACCAACCATAAGCCATTGGTTTACATCCTTAGTGGTATGAATGTGATTAGTAGTACCCCCGGGATAGCTAGGCTCTCCACAAACTTGACCTAAAACGAATTCGATATTGAACAGATATCCGAAAGGAAGAAATAGCAGGGCAGATAATGTATCCAGGTTTCATGCCGAAGATGAGGTAATAGAAAATGAAGCAAATCCAGCCTGTGCTGACGATGATCTTGAAAACTGTAGGATTGCTGATGTCGAAATTGCAAATTTGTGTACTTGTTCTGAAACAGAGGGGAAGAAGCCTGCATGTGAGGATGCAGTGTTAATCCAAGTAACACGTTTTTGAAGGGCGGGTGGCGTAAAGAAGAAAAATTAGACTGGGATTTTCAACCTTTGGCTAAAATAGCTGAAGAACTGTCTGTAGAATATGATTTGCTTTTCAGAATAGAAATGTTTATTCCAAGCACGAGTCTGAGGTTTGAATTATTGGATAAGGCATATGAGGGACATTTGGGTTTAACTCTGGCCAAATGGAAAGTTTGGTCATGGCTGTTTTGGCCACAAATGGGCAGGGACATTGAAGAGATGGTGAAGAACTGTGCAATTTGTTGTTCAACCAATAAGAGTTTTAAAGTATCATCTCCATCGTCGATGACTGTTGATTTACAAGCAGGACCTTGGAGAAAATTTGGTATTGATTAATGGGTCCCTTTAACTTTTTACCTCATCATTCATGTATGTTTTAGCCATAGTTGATTACTACTCAAAATGGTTTGAGGTTAAATTTATTAGTGAACCTAATTCTAAGGCTGTGATTCAATTTATGAAAGATGTTTCCATAGAGGGAGGTTTCCTTAAGCTGTTGTTTCTGCCATGGAGTACAGTTTGAGTGTTGAAGTGAATGGTTTTCTCAAAACAGGTGATATAAAGCATCTTAGCAGTTCACTGTACCACCCCTAGACTCAATTGTCCGGCAAAGTGAATGAACAAGATGGTGGGAGATTGCATACGCTGGGTACTTCCCCGTAATTGTGTAGTTACTAATGCTTTAAAGGCAATGCTGTGGTTTCATAATACTACACCTCATTCCTCCAGCTAGGCGCCACTCTGTGAGATGTTCAGAGGAAGTAAGGCTGCCACTGAATTTTGGCCCGCTTGGATGTCAGTTTGGCTCAAACAAGTAGTTCCTATTTCTGACCTTGATTTATTAGTGAAAATACCCAAATCAAATAGAAATTCTGGTATGAGGAAAGTGAAGGAAGTACTTCTAATGAAGGGTGAATTGGTGCATATAAAAAAAAACTAAATGTGGAAAAAGTGTGAAAAAAGTGTGACAGTAAGTTTGGTGAAACTGTTGTTGAAAAGAAGTGGTGACTATTGATGGAATCTTTCTGCGGTAGTGAAAGTGACCTCTGATGGAAGTCTAGTGTGAGCAAATGACGGCTTTCACAAAAAACGTTCGGTTGGAGAACAGTTGATAGTTTTCTTTCTGAAGGACGGAGCAACTCTAACATGAAATTTTCTCACCCTGTTCGTAGCAGTGTTCGCTGACCGAACTTACCAACTCGGTCGAGATCTTTTTCTTTATTAGGTTGTCCATCATTTGTTTTGTTTTCTTATTTTTTGTTTAGGTCTTCCATTGTTTATTTCTTTCATTTTATTTTCTACCCCATTTTATTTTGTTTGTGAAGGTATTGTAAAGGTTTATACTGTTGGCATTCCTTGAGCTGTTTTTTAAATATTTTATATTAGCAGATTGAGATAATCAAATCCAGCAAACAACAATTGGGAAAATAGGACCATGCAACAAAGATCTAGTGGTGTGTGTTGCACATCAGGATGTTTAGTGAGCATGCTGTTTGTTATCTTAGTAACAGAGCTTGTAACAATTCAACAAATTCCCTTCCCATCGTATTCCACCCCCTTCCATTTACCTAGCAGCACAAAATAAACAGAACTATGTAGTCACGATCATCATGCAGCCGGGCTGCTGAGAACAGTTGTATCATGACAAGGGCGTTAACCCCCACAGTATAAATACGTAGACAGAAGTTTAACAAGATATAGACATGATGTAGTAGATGCTGATAGTTACAGTCAAGGGAATTTAAGGTGTTTGCATATCCTCTTTATCCTACACTTTTAAATGCTGCAAGCATTATGTCCTAAATATGAGAAATACATAGTTTCCATAGGCCAGTACGTTCCTCCCTGTGCAGATGTGTACTTCCAGTGTAAAAGATGCTGTGTACCATATCTTGGCAGCAGAGGAGGAAAAGCTCTTTCAGTTCATTGTGATGTTACGTCGTGTTAACAGTAGCATATGATTCACAAACCTTACCTCGGTTCTAGTGGTGGGATATGGGAAAAGACCAAGGATACAAGCCTGAAATGTATTGGCTGATGATCAGCGCAGTGATTTGCAACAGTATAGTGGTGATTTCCGTGAAACACAGAAGTAAGATTCTACAGGACCACATTATGTGAGCTAATTCTGCATTGTCTACTGGGCATCGAGGAAATCAGATGAGGCACTGATGTAGATCCTACTTATTCTGCTAGGTGCAAAATTAAGCTTTGTTAAGGATATTAAATTGTACATATTTGAAACACGCATTGTCTGAAATTTTATGAGCCTAGAAGTTTTCTCTTTCAGTCCGAATCGAGCAGAGTGGCAGCACTTAACTTGTGGTACAGGGACCCCTGGGGGTCTGCAACACATACTCAGAGGTTCCCCTGCTGCTTAGAATATTAAATATTAGTGTTACAGTTATGGCTCAGTAGGGGTCTGCGGATTCCAGTAATGATTCAGTGGGGGTCCCTGGGTTCCAGTAATGATTAAGTGAGGGTCCCAGAAGTCAAAAGGTTAAGAACCACTGGTGTAGAGGTCCATCAATGTCATCCTCCCACTGCATACAAAGCTTAGGTCGTGGTAAGTCAGAGTGTTGTGTATAGGCATTATATAGCTTTTCGATTTAGTATTTCCCCATCTCCTGTATGGGTTAGAGACTTATTACATCTAATATCCCATACATGCAGCAGTATGTGTTTTAATTTGTCATTAGGTCAGGAATTGGCCTACAGGAATATCCTGTTCCCTCACAAGGGTTTCAAAGTCCAGCAGTATTCCATTAACAAACAGATTGCCATCCGTAGATATACCACCATCAGTCCAGGGTCACAACTGCCTAGTTCTCAACCAGGAGATACAATTAGGAAGGCACTTGGGGCACATGGAAGAACATGTTTGGTGGAATGAGCACTTTAAACAGGAAAGGGCAGTGAGTTGTGGTGGGGAAAAGAAAGGACGCGAAACATGGAACATTTGTCATTACAATAGACAATTATTACTGTATAGTGCCCATTCGTTCCATGGAAGATTACTGTTTGAATTGGGATATTGTCATTTCAGCAGTTACACGTTTTCTGTTGGATTAATACACTTCTGCTCCCTGATTATACTTAACTCTCGTGAGGCATCATTTACCCCTAATTTGCAAAAAAGGATGCAAGTTGTCTTGAGCTCTTTTGGTACCTTCTGCTTGATATTAGCCTTCAGGAGCAGGTCGTCCACGTAGAAACAGATGAAGATACTGTTGGTTCTGAGGTGGGCTGCTATTACTGTCCTAGTCTTAGAGAAGGTGTGAGGAGCTGACTTCAGGCCAAATTGCAGCATTGCATTGGTAGTGATTTTTCCCTACCACAGATCTTAAGTATTTTCTGTGCTGGGTGGGTTATTGGTATGTGAAAGTATGAATCTTGAAAGTCTATCACATCCAACCTGTCATTTGTCTTGGGTGTGGAATGATTTGATAAAGCCAAGCATTCAAACACTGTTTCTTTTTTATGTGTTTATTTGTGAATCAAAGATCTAAAATCGTTCTGAATTCTCACTGAGGCCCTTTCTTTTGCACTAGAAAGTACCTGGAGTATATTCCTAGACCTTTTTTATGTGGAACCAATTCTATTGTATTTAATCAAAGAAGGGCAGACATTTCTTTCTCTAGAATTGAGACCTAGTGATTTAACTCCCATTTGTCTCTTGTGATTGCTTTCCACCCTTCCAGATGCCAAGAACCCACTCCACCAGAGTAGGAAACGGAGGCTGAGGATATAAGTGCATCATTGTCTCCCCCTAAAGACTGCCTTCTTCTAGGAGAGCTTGTTTTGAGATAGTCTTGGGTTTGGGTGCATGCCTCTGATATTCGTATCTCTGGTCCTGCAGATCTGCTGGGCCTCTAAACCTACATGCCCCATTATATACTAGGTACTTATAGTTAGCTTGCATCCCCTTGCCCTATTATCTACAAGAGACTATAGGATCTGTTATTGCCAATTTTAAGTGTACTCTATTACATGTCCCTTTTTACTCTCTTCCGGCTTTCACCTTAGAGGGTAATATGTTTTTCTGTAACGGCTACAAAATCCTGTATCATTATTCCTTCTGATTTGTTCCAGCCAACTCATCATTCCATCTTTAGTTGAAAGTTAAGTCAACCTTGTTCTCAATATTGTAAATTGCATAACACCAGTGTCTATAGACCCCTAAGAGTAGTGTTTGTTAAAAAAGTTAAAGCTGGTTAGTCCAGGGACTCTGGGCTAAGGCACCTAAGAGAAAGACACTCACCTCACCATCAGGGACAGAGCTTGCAGCCACACTCGTGAGCAATTCGGTGCCTGCATATGATCTCTATTGAGATATTTCGAGACTTTTCTTTGCAAAAGAGACTGAAGCAGCAGGTGCAGTGCCATAAGAAAGAGACCAGTTACAAAAGCAAGCCCAATATAAAGTATCATGCCTGACCCCTGAGAATGTAATCGTCTTACAGTAACAAAATATGTTTTGCTTCCAAACTGTTGACCATTCACATATAACTTTTATAGTAGTAACCTGTTTCATTTATTCTGATATTGGTTTTTTTAATTTATTTTAGCATTCCATGCTGAATCAGAGTTGATACGATTTCTTTTCAAAGCACAACCCAGTAAAAAACTTTCTAGACCCTCTGGGATTAAAGAGTTTGTCAAAATGCCAACCTGAGACAGAAAGCCAGCTGGACTGTAGCGATCAATCCTGAGGTTTTACTGGGAAAGTTGAAATCCAGACCCTCTTCCATTATGGGAACGCACACTCAAGAATACTAGAAAACCATGGATATATTTTCTACATTTATTTTAAATCTGAATACTAACTATCCTAGTTCGTACTTGGTGAATAGTAACTATTATAAAAAACAAGCAAGATAATGGAAATGATACCCATCGGTAGGGTGAACAAAATATATTATGATTGTATCATGAATCCTCCTCCCCACATCACTTTCAGCTTAGCACTAAAATCAGTGATGTCAACATTTCGACCATATAGATAAGAATTTGAAAGGGTCTTCCTTCAGGGAAATTATAGCTACCTGGCCTGGCTGGAGGCTATATCTCTCAACAGAGAAGATAAAAGGAGATTACATGAGACCACTAGTGTTGGTCAATAGTGCAATCCTGAACGAATCAAAATGCCTGCAGAGGCTGAAGAAATGCTGCTAATCTCTGGGTCCCTGCGTACAACCATGAGTGGGAGTTTTGGGTCAAAACATACGACTTTATATCAACCACATATTCATTTATTGGAAGGACCACCAATGTTGGGTTAATACATGATTCAAAATTACCATAGACGCATTTTATGTCCTCCTGGTTGATTGCTCTCTTTTCTTTTATTTCTGTGTTTTGTGCACTGTACATATATATTCATTCACATCATCTCACATGATCGCTTTTGCACTGCGCCATCACATGTAGCACCTTGATATTTTGTTTTTATTGTCATATGAGGACCTTTGAATGTGATGAATCCAATCATTAAATCAGAATTTTGTTTGCATTTCTTTTCCTGTTACATACTTTGGGCAGTGGGAATTACTTTTTGTATCGATTCAATATATTTTTCCTAACAATTGCCTTTGGAACAATTTATATTATAATGGCAAGTAATTTACAAGTCTGTCCAAGTTTCAAAGGATTACCAGCCCCATGCAAAGAGATAGAATCACAAGGTAGCAAATGCCCTAGTGAGTTGATGCATAGTCAAAGGCATGTGAGTGCATGCAGCTGGACCCGATACGGAAGATCTGCACTGCGGGAGCCAGCAGCTACGCAAGATCTGGAACTTTGCAATGCAGGAGCCGGCAGCTTGACAAGAAGAGAAGAGCTCTCACCGCCAGCCAGAAAGCAGGAAACTCATCCAAGCTGCCGGAGAATGCCAAAGCAAGCACAGAAACCTGCAGGGACAAAAGAAGACTGAGCTCCCAAACACGGAAGTGTTCAGAACCCGACGCCCTCAAGACATGGCGAAACCAAGCTCAACCACGGCAAGCACCAAACAGAATAGTGAGCACCGAGGGCTGGGCGTGCCTGATTATATTGAGTAGCCACGCCCATGCCACACCCGTAATGGCTATAACTAAGGACTATGGGAAATGTAGTCCAAAGTCAATATAAAAAATAAATAAAAGAAGGATTATGAAAACATAAAAGTACAAACCAGGAAAACACAACAAAAGAAAAATATGAATGCAGCATACTAGAACAGCAAACCAACCAGCATACCATACCCAGCTGGCAATGGAATGAGCACTGGCACCACCAGCAAGCTTGAAGGGCCGCAATATGTGCTTTACCACAAAATGGAAGACACACAGAAGTACGCACCATCGAGATGCGTTGGGATGAGCGGACCCTGGACCGCGCACCACCCTGATCCTGACACTGGCACAAATCCTAAATTTCAGCCAGTGAAGGTGCTTACTCCACGAGATCCAACTGCCATAGAACCCCTACACAACATACATTCCTAAACTCCCAACAGGGGGAATCACTCAAATGCGTATGGTATCAATATTTACAGCATACAAATTCCAACACTTCAAAGAGACCGTTGTATATGTAAAATTAAATAGTACTTTTCTTCTTGATTCTTCGTTATAACAAATAGTTGCCAAACCAAAGTGCTTTGTCCATTCCACAGAACTTTAACCACCATGATGGGTCTCACCTATTGGAGTTTAGGAACATCTGCTGCACAATTAACTTTAGTGTAAATTCCTTCAGTTTTATGGGCCATGGTGTGCTATACATCGACCAAATGAAACGTGTCCTGTAAAACAGCAACCTTTCTCCAAAGTTGTTTGCTTGTTATTGATTTTCCCTTTGAATTACTGAATCCGTTTAAGTGCCAGTGGGGTAAATGTACGATGTAGTTTTCTGCATAGAATGTTGAATTTGACACAGTAAGTCGGGGAACTGACAGATCAGCAGTCTGAAGGGCAAGGAGTAGGGAATGTATTTCTGCTAACTGTGCAGTGAAGCCACCTAGAACTTTAGCGTGTGTATGTGTGCTGCCTTGAGGTCACTATCTTCAAAAACTCCTTGTTCTGCAGCACAAGCTGCTGAGTACTTCTGTTTAGTGCCAACCACTGGCAGGTCCAAGCATGTTCATATAAAATATGCTTTTATACTCACGTCTGGGTAAGATATTTGGAGTTTGTGAAATATTTTGTGTGTATCGCAAGAATTCTTGAGTGCAAAGTGTAGGTTCATATTTAAACTTTACATTGGTTGCATTTAGAGGAGGATCCTACCACACCCAACAAGGGTGCAGAGGGCAAACATTAGAAATGCTAGGTTTTGTTGATTCTCCCAGTATAGGTATGTGAGAAACATTAGCAATTAGTTTTTTTTGTGTGCTAGAGAAAAACAAGTTACTTACCTGTACACCGTGGTTCTCCAGTATTGATATCTTTCATAGATTCACATGCTTGAATCTTCCCCGTTGTCATGGTGGGGGTCTCACGGTATTTAAAATATAGCAGTATATAAGAAAATGTCATATAAAATCAATGTAACAGGAACCAAATTTGTTAACCTATTGTCCTCTTTATAAGACCCAACTATCAGCCAATGAGACGCCAGCCCTGAGATTGCAATCCCCTGCAGAACCACCATACCTGAGATTGCAAGCACAAGTATGAGTCCAAGCTTCCTATCATGAGGTAAAAGTGGTTCGCCTTAAATCGTGGAGGCGAGCGGGCTGCATGTGAATCTATGAAAGATTACTACAAGGCTTCCCCTACTTGGAGGGAAGCTCCCCGGTGCACAGCACTGAAGTGACAAAAAGTCTTAAATTTTATACACAGTTCATCACGCAGTAAAGTCGACAAACTTCAAAGTTTCCATGTTTTTAATCACACTCATTAGTTTTATGAGTACTTCAAAGTTGTTTGATGTATAATTTCACAACGATGTATCAACATGCGTCATCCAAAATAAACTATCCCAATGCATTTCGGGCTGACAACCAGCCCTTCTTCAGGGGAATGCTCTACGAAATAAAGAAAGCAATCTGTCACTGGACAGTTCGTAAAAAAAACATAAAGCGCAATTAGAAATACCGATGTCGGTGAAAACATGCCATCATGCTCATCAGGCACACCATGTGTATCAACCTGGAGACATGCGATTAATTCCCAAGCTGAAGCTGTGTAAGTGAGTTAGTAACGCAAAAAGAATTAACTAAAAAACAATGTAACACTGCCAAAATGCGTGAAACTGAAGCCGCCCAGACCCATGTGCTCCCAAATTAATATGGCAATGTACGACTGAACGAAACAAATGCTAGACCAAGGTTAGCCTCACTCACGTGGATGATCACATAACAGTCACGGCCAGATGGCAAAAACCTACAATCACATGAGCACACGTTAGTAATCAGCGAGACTTAAACGTGACTAAACGCTGGTATGTGGACTCAGTCCTCAAGAGAGGTACTTACGCTATCCAACTGCGTGGAAACCCTCATTCCGCGACCAGTAGGGGAAGAAACAGCCGCCGGTGTGTTGGTGTGATTAGTAAACGTGCAACGAGCAGGGTGAACATAAACAAAGGACTAAAGAAAGTGTGAAAAACGAGCGCCATCTTGGAAAAGGAATATCTATGTGCACAGGTTTGAATAACGAAATGTAAAGAGCATGAAACTGAACAATACTCAAAAAA
This sequence comes from Lissotriton helveticus, assembly GCF_964261635.1. NCBI lineage: Eukaryota > Metazoa > Chordata > Amphibia > Caudata > Salamandridae > Lissotriton > Lissotriton helveticus. Next base: position 1,371,086,090 of record NC_136067.1, read on the forward strand.
TCTTCAATAGTGGCATTCTGACTAAAACAACGAACGAACTGAGAAAGAACATGATGTAAGCAAAAAGGCAGAATGGTAAATCGGTAAATATATGGCAGTGATGTCACAAGTATCAAGCAAACATGTACAGTTAACACAGAGTTTATAGGTAACACAGGAATTCCATCCTGTAATTTAGTCCATGCGGCTGCATCGTCGCCAAGAAGCGGATCCAGAAATTCTCTCTTTTCAACAAAGTGTTCTTATTGTTGTGAGTTGGTTTCACTTGCTCCAGTATCAAATATTTCAATTTGCGACTGTATGATTGTATTCAAGGAAATGTGCTGCTACTGTTGATTTGATGTTCTTCGTTCGTATGTTGCTTTTGTGTTCCAGCAACCGCACACGTATTTTTCTCTCAGTGTGACCCACGTAACATTTACCACAAGGACACTTCAGCATGTAAATTACGTTGGTGGAATTGCAAGTGGCATTAACTCGTAGTTTGATAGGGTGACCCTTCATGGGGTGGTTGGTAACGTTCCCTGGGATACAGTTGTTGCAATTGCTGCAGTTATAGCATGGTCTGAGGCCTTTAAACACTTCGGGTTTGGGTTGCTCTCTGGGTTTAGTCAAAATTTCTTTAAGATTGCGTCCCCTTGTGTAAGCAAACATGGGTGGTTGTGAAAAGGCTCCCTGGAAATCAGGTTCCAAACTAAGTAGAGACCAATGTTTAGTGATGATATTCCAGAATTGATTGCTGGTACCTGAATACTTAGAGACTACCACCATCCGAGAATTCTCCGTTTTGGATTTAACTCGCAAAAGATCATCTCTCTTGATATTCACACAACGGGCAGCGGCCTTATCCAGTGTTTGCCGGGGGTAACCCCTTGCCTTGAATTTCTCCAGCATTTTGGACATTTCTTGTTTGCACTCATTGTCTGATGATACAATACGTTTGACACGTAGCAACTGGGAAAAAGGTACGTTTTGTTTCAACCCAGGTCGATGAAAACTACGATAATGTAGAATTGAATTTCTGTCAGTGGGTTTTCGAAAAATGGTCGTAGCCACGTGGCCCAATTGTCTCAAAATCTCCACATCCAAGAAGTGTATACGATTCCTGTCAAGTGTCCAAGTGAACCGAACACGGTCGTTGACCTCATTCCAGGATTGCAAAAAGTTTGTGAGGGCATTCTCAGTTCCTGCCCACAAAATGAATATATCGTCAATGAATCTCAAGTACAGCTTCCCATGAGCTAGCCATGCTGGTTGATTCAATACGTGAGTTTCCTCAAATGATTTCATGAAAATATTTGCGTACGACGGCGCGGCACAATTCCCCATGGCCGTCCCACATAATTGGTGAAACCACTTGTCAAAAACCGTAAAGTAACTGTGATACAAAGAAAATATGATCAGTTTCATGAGTAGAACTTGCATATCTGCATCCAGATTCGAATTTGAGAGTTCTTGCTCAACAGCTGCTATTCCTAAGTCATGAGGTATTGACGTGTACAGGGAGCATACGTCCACTGTACACAATTCTTGGTTCTCCAACAGGTCAGTGGCTTTCTTCAATTTCACCAAAAAGTCAGTGGTATCTTGAACATAAGATCTACTGTTCAAAACAAATGGCTGGAGATATCTGTCACGGAACTTGCCAATGGATTCGTGCATGCTTCCTTTGGTGGAGACGATAGGTCGTAATGGTGGTCTAGTGGGGTGCTTGTGCACCTTCGGCAACATGTACAATATAGGCGGTTTGGGATTAATGGGTGTCAAATAACGTCTTACTCGATCGGTGATCGTTCCATTATCGAACGCCTGATTGATGATTCTCATAAGAATGGATAAGAACTCGTTGGTGGGGTCCGTTTGTAGCGGTGCATAAGTGTTGGTATCAAGTGTGTGGGCATCGACTTGTTCTTTGTAGTAAGAGGCTTCCAAGATAACCAGTGTGCCCCCTTTGTCAGCAGTTTGACAGATTATCTCAGGATTGTTAGCAATTCTCTGCAAGATGTTTTTCTCCTTTTTCGTGAGATTTTCTTGCTTGGCCTTGGACTGAAAGGGAAGTGTAGCAATCTCCTTTATAACTAGGTTTTCAAACATGTCTATGATCTTGTGGCTTTGGGGGGCCATGAAGGTGCTGTGGGGACGAAGTCCTCGTAGCATGTCATCATCTTGCCTGGCTGTAGGCACGACGTTTTGGAAATAGTGGCGTAAACGAATGTTACGCAATAGCTTAAACGCGCTAACCTCTAATTCCAAAGTATTTGTTCTAGTTGTTGGTACAAAAGATTGACCTTTCTGCAGAGTGCGTGTTTCTTCCTCGGTCAACTGTACAGAGGAAATGTTGATCACCAGGTTGTCCTGGTCCAATATCACCGGCGTTTGCCCTTTTTGCCTTTGATCTCGGGTGGTACCTTTTCTACCTCTGCGGGTTTTGCCCCGCCTGGGTTGGTTTGTTGTTCTTAACCCGACTCTAAAAAATGGACCGCAGAGTCGGAAGTGCTGGGTTGTTGTTGCTCAACACGAGGTGGTGGTCTGGTGGATGGTTGCGCCCTAGTGTCACCATCAGAGGAGGAAGTTTCATTTTCGGAATAAGGATTATAAGGTCGATTCGGGTGTCGGCGGGCGTACACTTCTGCCCAAGTGTACACCTCGCCGAGCTTGTAATCAATGGTATCCCTTTTAAATTTTCAGAACTTTCGTTCCTGTGTGTTCTATGAAAGATGTCAATATTGGAGAACCACAGTGTACAGGTAAGTAACTTGTTTTTTCTCCAGCATTGACTCTTTCATAGATTCACATGCTTGAATCAGAATAGCAAGCAGTACATAACTTTCTGAAAAATGTTTTAAGGGCATGACCCCTTTTCTCCTTATAACCAAATAACCACATTTTACAACCTACGAGTGGAAGAAAAAAAGACACAGCAGTTTGTCTTTCCCAAAAGTTCAAACATCAAAAACTAATTATACACTTGACTAAATACGTAGGCAATATAACACATATTCATGTATATACAGTTATACAAGCCTGAAGAATACCTTACTGAAACAGTCGAAGGAGCACCGCTTGTCCCACTGCCGAATCTTCTTTCCATGCTGTATCCAAGCAGTAGTGCCTGGTAAAGGTATGGACACTCGACCATGTTGCCGCTCTACAGATGTCTGGGAGCGACACTCCCACAAACAATGCACCAGAAATAGCCATCATCCTTGCTGAATGGGCCGACACCTTCAGAAGCAGTCGTATTCCTGCCTTCTCGTGGCAAAAGGCAATTGCTGAAGATATCCATCGGGATATACTGTTTCCAGACAAAGCAATGAGTAATTGGTTTGGTTTGATTTTTGAAATGTCTTTGTCCTTTCAATGTAAAATCTCAAGCAATGTCTGACGTCTAGCATGTGAAGGGATCTTCCCACTGGAGACATTGGCTCCTGAAAGTATGTAGGTAGAACAATAGGTTCATTCAGATGTAATGAACTTGGAACCTTCAGAATGAATGTTGGATCCGTTTTCAGCACCACCTTATCCATCTTGAATTGCATGATGGGTTCACAAATTGAAAAGGCTTATATTTCACTTACTCTCCTGGCTGATGTTAGGGCCAGCAATAGTGTTGTTTTCCAAGACACAAACTTTAACTCAGCCTTATGAATAGGTTCAAACAGTGACCTCATCAGCTGTGTGAGAACCGTGTTGAGTTGCTCGGGAATCGCTGGACGCTTTATTGGTGGGAATACTCTGAAGAGTCCTTTCATAAACTCCTTCATTACTCTGGTAGACCAAAGAGATGCCTGTCCCAATTTTCTCCAATACCCCGAAATTGCAGCCAAATGCACCTTAAGAGATGAATGGGCTAAGCCTGTTGTGGATAGATGCAGCAAATACTGCTGTATTTGATCCGGCGTTGACTGTAAAGGGTGTAAAGAGTGATTCAGAGATCACTGGCAGAACCTCTTCCATTTAGCAGCATACGTTTTATTGGTGGAAATTGCTCTTGAATGACTGAGAATATCTTGGCAGTCTTGAGGAATATTCAGTGATTGAAATTCCTGGTCATTAGGTTCCAAGCTGACAAATTCAGAGAGCCTATCTGTGGGTGCACCACTTGCCCCTTGCTGATGGATATCAGATCGTACACAGGCAGAAATCGAATATGAGGGAATACAGACATTCACAGAAGTTACGTGAACCAGAACTGTCTCGGCCATGCCGGTGCTATGAGGATCAGATGACACGGTTCAGATTTTTTATTTTGTGTATCACTTTCAGAATTAGAGGGAACGGCGGAAATGCGTATGCAAATATTCCCGTCCATCGTAGCCGAAGAGCATTCCGCCATGAAACCTTTTGAGGCAATCTGCTATCAAACCCTTGGCATTTCTTGTTTTCTCGTGTTGCGAATAGGTCCAAATCTGGAGTTCTCCATTGTTCAAATATTTGCAGAATCCGATGGTGATCCAGCTCCCATTCGTGGCATAGGCTTGAAGACCTGCTTAGGGAGCCTGCCCACGTGATGTGGACTCCTGGAACATGTTGTATCTGTAGAGTGATATTGTGTTTTAGAAGCCACTGACACATTTCTTGAGCTTGAGAGGATAATGTCTGTGACCTTGTTCCTTCCTGCTTAAGGAGGTAAAACATAGTGGTAGTGTTGTCCGTTCTCACTAGAACTGGGGAATCATGGATTCTGGGGAGAAATGCTTGTAGACACAGCTTTTAGTTCCAGCAAGTTGATGTGCACCAGTGCCTACTGAGAGTTCCACTGACCCTGATTTCCAGGTCTTGAAGATGTGCTCCCAACCCCTGCAAAGATGCGTCTGTTGTCATTATGAAACTTGGAGGTTGAGTCTTGAATAGTAGTCCTGTTGAAAGATTCATTCTTATTCCCCACCATGACAGAGCTTTCCTCATTTGTGGAGTGATAAAAACGAGATCCTCGAACGATCCTTGGGCCTGCATCCACTGTAGGTCGAGTTGTTCCTGAAGTTGGCCACATGTGAAGCAGACAATTTGAATCAATGGAATGCAGGATGAGAGCATCCCCAGCATAGATTTGTACATCTTCACTGAAATGACTCTTTTCTTTGAATCCGAGACACCAACTTTAGCATTTTTAGAATATTTTCTTCTGATGGGCATGCCTTTGCCTCTCTTGTGTTCAGCACTGTCCCTAGAAACTGTGGAGGATTTTCCCACATTGACTCTTAGACCTAGAGTTTTGAATAGCCGACGACAAGCTCTTAAGGAGTTTTGAGCTGAGTGGTATGTAGGTCTTTTTACTAGCCAGTCGTCTAGATAAGGATAAACTTGGTGTCCTTGCTGCCTCAGAAACTCCGCCACTGGTGCCATGCACTTTGTGAACTGAACACCCTCGACGCTGACCGGAGACCAAAGGGCAATACTTTGAACTGATAGTGGCCCCCGCCACCTCGAACCTTAGATAACGTCGATGTTTGATGTGAATGGGGATATGTAAGTACGCATCCTAGAGATCTAATGATGTCATAAATTCTCCTCTGTTTAGCATTAGGAGAATCTCTTGTAGCAATAGCATTCTGAAGAGTTGTTTTTTGATATACTTGTTCAAACCCCTTAGATCCATTACCTGCTTCCATTTGGTACTTTGTTTTTCCTTTATTAGGAAAAAAATGAGTAGAATCCTTTTCCTCGATGTTGCCGAGGAACAACCTCCATCACCCACTGCAGAAGAAGATCTGAGATCACCTTCTTTAGCAAGGTCAGATGTTGATGTTTCTTGAGGATGAGAGGGCAGGCAGGAGGCTTTTGAACGAACTCTAGGGTGTCTCTCTGATGGATAATGTCGAACACCCATTTGTCTGATGTTATTGCTAGCCATTGCTGGTAATATTGAGCGAGGCAGTGGTTCTGATGAGGTTTGCTTCGCAACCAGGTGGGTGGTGCACTGAGAGTGTCACTGACGTCTACCATTGTCCTGTGACTTTCCCCGTGCGAGTTCTTCTTCTGGCCGCCTGTTGTTGGTAGGGCACATTAGTTGATCGGTACTGCTACTGATACTGATTTGCATACTGGCGATAACCCTGTTGCTGGTAGCGTTGGTATCTATTGGACAGAAAAGACGACCTTTGTTGGTATTGTCCTCTTCCTCCTCTACCTTCAAAGGGCTGAAACCGCTGCTGTTGTACTGACCCTAGTGAGCGTGCCGTGTCCGTATCAGCCTTAATCCCTTGAAGGTCATCATCTATATGTTTTCCAAATAGATTTTTGCCATCAAAGGGCAAGTCTTCTCTTGAATCTCCGGATAAAAAGAAGTAGCTTTAAGCCAGCCTTGCCTGCGTAAAGCGATTGCTCCTGTCATTTGTCTGAATGCCACTGATGAGATGTCCATGGCTATATCAATCACCTTAGAGGCTGCCCTAGCCCCTTCTTGTGTATCTGCGTTGCCTCTTCTTTCTTATCAACCGGTAGATGATCTAGGAAAGGTGCCAAATTGGACCACATTTGCCAGTTATACCGACGTATTATGGCTAGCCCATTTGATGCCTTGATGGAAGTGGCCTCCATCACTGCAAAACGCTTTTCTGTACTATCCAGCCTTCTACCATCCTTATTAGGGGGAGCCGAACATGTAGCCGCAGGATTCCTAGAGCGCCTCTGGGCTGCCTGCATGATGACCGGTGAAACATGCCGGAGACGATTCCGGAGCCTTATATTTCTTTCCCATTCTCGGAATTGCTGCAGGTACTGAAGCCAGACTTTTCATAATTTTTATACCTTCTTCCCAGATGTAGTTCACCATTGGAATGGCCCAAATTGATTTCCTCGCGGAATTCTTAAAATCATATAGAAAACAGTCCACCTGTTTCACTGGAAGAGGAAAGTCAAACCTCTTTGAGGCCCGCTCCAGCAGTTTGTGAAACCCTCCACTTTCTTCCCGCTGAGAATTCGCTGGGGAAGGTGAGGGAAAGGGAGAGGATGGTGCAACATACTCATCCCATTCATCACACACAGGCACCACATCCTGTGTCAGCTCTCCTTCTGGCTAGTCCTCCACATAACTTTCTATATAGTCATCCCTAATGGCTATTACTCTTGAAGGTTGTGTCTTCTGTGGAACCGGTCGCGGCGGTGTAGTCTCAGAAGAAGGTGCACCCTGCTGCTGATTCGGAGTGGGAGGCACAGGAGCATTAGCTTCTGGGAAGCGTTTGTAATAGTCACTTATCATGTGTCTCAGGTCCGTGATCAAAGAAATTGGCACTGATATATCTTCCCATTGCGGCTGTAGATTATCCTCCTCTTCCTCAAAATCATAACTCTCCTGAAAAGATTTGTACCTGTGTGATTCTGGAGGTGGGCGATCTTTAAAGGAGAAATCCGCCTCTTGATACTCATCTTCATTATCCGTATCCTGGCATTTTACCTTGAGCTGCGATGGACTATAAGCAGACCCAAACAAAACTTCCTCCTCCGATTCCTGCATTTCCAATAAATGAGGAGGAGGAATCGGTGAGATTTTACTCCAAGATGCCAACTCTGATGGCATCCTTCCTGATTCCGACGTCATGGAACTCTTTTCTCTCCGTCAACGAGGTTCGTCGACTGAGGCATCCTTTTAATTGTTATTGTCATCGACGAGCCTTGCATCTTTGACGATTTAAATATAATCGTCGACCACTTGGTCGTCGAGGCTGTCGATGAAGCATGTTTCATCATCGACAATCCCTTCGTCGGTGTCGTCGATGGTGCTTTCGTCGATAGTGTCGTCGTCAGGACTGCCGTAGACGGGTCCGTCGAGGGGGCCTTCTTTTCCACAGATGCTTTAAGTATGTGGCACTGAGGAAGATGATGCAGACTTCCTATGAGTAGAAGCAGACTCCAGCTTTCTTTTATGCTCGGAGTAGAATGAGCCTCTTCTACATCTGAACCAGACTCTGATCTGGATTTCTTCTCCTGAAGCCACAGAAGTAAACGTACTTCTCAGTCTTTTAAAGTTTTCGCAGAGAAAGTCATGCAATGCTTACAATCCCTGGTTGGGATGTAAGCAGTATAGGCAGTCTTTGTGGGGGTCCTCAGAAAACAGTCTAGCCTTCGCACAAGATCTGCAGGGCCTAAATAATCTCTTTTTAGAGCCCTCAGACATCTTCACAATATGAAGAAAAACAATACATCTTCTTTTCCAGAGAGTTCTGAAGTGGAAACAGTAGGGTCAAAAGTTCACCAACGAGAGAACTGAGCAGAGCTCAGGGAGACTACTTCTCACACGGTTAGAAATCTGACGTTTGGTGGTCTGCAGGGGATTGTGAACTCAGGGCTAGCGTCTCATTGGCTGATAGTTGAGTCTTATAAAGAGGACAATGGGTTAGCAAAGTGGTTCTTTTTAGATTGGTTTTGTATGAACTTTTCTTCTATACTGCTACCGTAAGACTGCCACTAAGACGACGGGGAAGATTCAAGCATGTGACTCTATGAAAAATTCAATGCTGGAGAATGTTTGTTCAGCATAACTAACTGTACTGCACTGAGAATATTCTCAGTAGGAGTAAATTGTTCTTCAGCAGAGGTATACAGGTGTGACCTGTATGCTGTGGGAGTTGTCTGTCCCTCATTAAGCTCCACATATATGTCGACTGATGTGCTGGGAACAACCCTAAATATAGGTTTGTTTTGTTGTCCCAAGTCTGGAAATAATTAGTCTCTAACATGTCTGATTATAGTCCACATAAGAAAGGTGTGTGTTTTTTCCTGTCTAATAAAAAAAGCGTTGGCTCGATTAATTCATACAAGAGCTTAACTTGCTCAGCGTAATGTGGCAAGTAAGCACTTCTAAAGAAACCGCATTAGGGCTTGTAAGTTGCAAAGTAGCATTCTTCTGTAGTAAGTTTGGTACCAATCCTTTACCCTCATTCGGTAATTCATACCCAAGAAAAATCACAGTAAGATATACAATTTTAGATTTTCTAAAATTCTTTTTGTGCCCTTTTTGGGCTAAAAGTAGGACTATCCTGTTGACCATAGGCAGGTGTTTAATCAATTCATTGTGTTTTGCATATATGTTGGCAATATATGGTAGCGATCCGTGATCTTCTATTAAGCCCTCCATAGTCCTTGCTGTAAAGAGTCCATGGCTACTCTTATAATCCTGGGTAATCTTGTATAATTGTACTGGAAACCGCTGAAAGAACAAGTGGTTAGACACTGGATTCAGGCGCTATATAAGGGACAAAGCACTCCCTGGGGTACAAAATAAGGATATTGCAAGTCACCCACGAGTTCCATAACCTTATAGAAGAACGAGGTCAAAGGCCTCGTTCCTTCATAAAGTTATGAGACTCTGAGGTGACTTCCATATCCTTATCATGTATGCCAGGGTTACTTTATCCCATATAGTACATGGTCAAACCATCAACTTTCCCACAAACCACTGAAAACCTTGGTGCGTAGGTCGTTCATATGAAAGAACAAGCATGTTTGCAAACCTGAAGAATAAAACCTCTAGTGCAAATCAAACACATCAAAAAACTGTTCGATATTTGCTGCCAACAAATATTAGTAACAGTTCAATAAAAGTAGTTTAAAAAAAAAAGCTGCAGTAGCTTGGAATATATAGAAACATGCAGAAAGATTCTAGCTTTCCACTATCTAAGGATTGCAAAAAATAGACATATTCTCACTACTTGTCATTGTAAGCTATTAAAATTAAGCAGAGGAAAGAAAAGCAACATTCCCTTTCCTTGCTTTAACCAGCTGCTGCAGTTATGCTCCATGACTTGGCCTGCCTTTAACCTCTGCAGCAGGCCCTGGCAGCAGGCATTGGGATGTCAGAACTCGAATAAATAACTTATAATAATTGTGTTTTGATGTCTTTTCTTTACAATCAGTGGCTGGGTGATTTACCAGTCGCCGATTATAAAGAAATTAAAAATAGGCATTTATACAGGGATGGAATGCGTTACTTACCTGTAACTGCAGTTATCCAGTATTGGTGTCTTTCATAGATTCACATGCCTGAATCATTCCCCGTCGTCGAGATGGGAGTCCCCGGTATATAAATTAGCAATGTCCTATAGACATATATATATAATAGTAGGCCAAAAGGCCTCACATTAGTACCCTATCTAGGTCCTTTTGTGAAAAGGACCAAAGTCCAGAGAAGAGCTATCAGCTCTCACCTCCCTCTAGAACCTTCCTGTCAGGAGCCTCAGTCCCTCAGATTTTCGTACGCACCAAGCTAAGTAGGCGTGTCACTGAGAGAATCAGGTGAGTCCTTCCAGGGAAGGTGGGAGGGTTGTATGTGAATATGAAAGACACTAATACTGGATAACTGCAGTTACAGGTAAGTAACGCATTCCTTATCCAGTATTATGGGTGTCTTTCATAGATTCACATGCCTTAATCAGAGTAACAAGCAATGCCAGATGCACATTTCTGATGGAACGCATATATACATCATTATACAATACATATAATGCAACCATGAACCATCAAAAAACATCAACAATTAGCATTAGTAAAGAAATGTTCCTATCGGAATAGGATGGAGGGACGGAGGAAGGCTCACCTTACTGAACTAGATGGCGTAGCACTGCTTGTCCCACAGCTGCATCCTTCATCAGCTATGTATCCAGGCAGTAGTGCCTAGTGAAGGTATGCGGCGACTGCCACGTTGCCGCCCTGCAAATGTCAATGAGTAGCACCCCTGCAAAGAGCGCCATAGAAGTGGACACAGCTCTCGTGGAGTGCGCTCTCACTTTGGAATGCAACGGCTGTCCAGCTTGGTCATGACAGAAAGCAATTGCTGCAGAAATCCAACGAGAAATACTCTGCTTTGAAAGCGGTACACCCTCGCTAAGCCTGCTGTAAGCTACGAAAAGCTGATTAGATCTTCTGAAAGCTTTCGTTTTGTCAATATAAAACTTCAAGCAACGCTTGAGATCCAAAGAATGGAGCGATCTTTCCGCTGCTGTGCCAGAATTCGGAAAGAAAGAACGCAGAACCACTGGTTCGTTTAGGTGGAAATCCGACGGAACCTTTGGAATAAATCTAGGGTTGGTTCTCAGGATTACTCTGTCGTGTTTAAACTGCAGAAAAGGGTCTTGGATAGAGAACGCCTGCAGCTCACTCACTCTCCTCGCAGATGTGAGCGCTAGAAGGAGTGCTGTCTTCCACGAAATATACTTCAGGTCGGCTCTGTGCACTGGCTCAAACGGGTGCTTCATAAGTTGATTAAGAACCACGTTCAAATGCCAGGTAGGCGGCAACATCCTGACAGGTGGAAATGATCTGTATAAGCCCTTAAGAAATTGCCTAATTAACCTGCTTGACCAGAGAGATAGTCCTGTTACAGTTCTTTTATAACGAGAAATTGCTGCCAAATGTACTTTGATGGAAGAGTGGGCCAGACCCGACTGTGCCAGATGTAATAGGTAAGGCAAGATTTGCTCCGGTGAAGAGGAGAAAGGCCGAATTCCATTATCCGCACACCAGACACAAAAGCGTTTCCATTTCTGAGAGTATGTCTTGTTCGTACTATCTGCCCTTGCCCTGGCTAGAATGTCTCTACAATCTTGCGGAATATTCAGAGTCCGAAACTCTCTGAACTCAGGAGCCAGGCGGCCAACCTGAGAGATTTCAGATCCGGATGTTGAACCTGCCCGCCATTCATCGTGAGCAGAGCTGGATACTGTCGCAGGTGGATCGGCTGTTTCCGAGATAGACGGGTGAGTTCGGTGAACCAGTGTTGCCTCGGCCAAGTTGGGGCTATTAGAATTAGAGTACAAGGTTCGACCTTCATCTTCCTCAGGACTCTGGGAAGCATCGGAAATGGCGGAAAAGCGTACGCAAATACGTTGTGCCATGCGATGGAAAATGCATTTCCTAGAGATCCTGACTGGGGATGCCAACTTGTGAAGTGTGGGCATTTGGCGTTCGCTCTTGTCGCAAAGAGATTGATTTGTGGCGTGCCCCATTTTGAAAAGATCAGGTCCACAACTTGCTGATCTAGCTCCCACTCGTGTAGCGATGACTTCTTCCTGCTCAACGCGTCGGCAAGCACATTGTCCGTGCCTGGAACATATTCCGCCCTTAAGGCTACATTGTTGTGTATGAGCCAAGTCCAGTGTTGTCGGTCCTGACGAGCACTAGGGAGTTTTTTTATCCTTGGTAAGAATGACTGCAGGGCTAAGAAAACTGCCCTCTGTTCGAGAAGGTTGATATGGAGTTTCTTGTCCTCCACTGACCATTTGCCACTGATCTGCAACTCCTGCAGAAAGGCTCCCCAACCTTCCAAGGAGGCGTCCGTCGTGATGGCTTGAGGAGCTGCGGGGAGTAGGAATGTCAGTCCTAGAGACAGGTTCCTTAGCGTCATCCACCAGCGCAAAGCCTTGACCATTTGCGCTGTTATCCTTATGCGGTCGTCGAACGACCCTGTGCATTGCACCCACTGTTTGGACAGTGCTTCTTGGAGAGAGCGCATCCGCAGACAGCAATGTGGCACCAGCAGGATGCATGATGACATCATTCCCAAGAGAGATTTGAAGAGACGTACCGTCAACACTCTCTTGGAGGCCACTGTCGAGGCTAGAGAAAGGAGCTTGCGCTTTCTCTCCTGCGATGGAAAAACTCTCACAGAACGTGTGTCCAAGACTGCCCCCAGAAAGGTAATGTTCTGCGAAGGCTGCAGGGTTGACTTCTCCTGTTTGAGTGTAAGACCCAGGTGTTCGAAGAGACTGAGACAGGCGTTAGAGGATCTGGCAGCGCCTGAGGAGGATGGTGCGTTTATTAGCCAGTCGTCCAGGTACGGGAAGACTTGGTGGTCGAGCTGCCTGAGGTATGCCGCAACCGGGGCGAGACATTTGGTGAAAATTCGAGGCGCTGACTTGAGACCAAAGAGCAGGACACGGAACTGGAAATGTCTGCCCGCTACAGCAAACCTCAAATACTTCTTGTGATTGTTGTGAATTGGGATATGAAAATATGCGTCCTGTAAATCCAGTGACGTCATGAAATCCCCCTCCTCCAGAAGATGCAGGACTTCTTGCAACGTGATCATGCGAAACGACTGCTTCCTCAGGAATTTGTTCAATGCTCTGAGGTCTAGTATAGGCCTCCATTTCTTTTCTTTTTTCCGAATAAGATAGAAACGGAAATAAAATCCCTTCCCTTTCTGCGATGGTGGTACTTTCTCTATTGCTCCTTTCTTTAGCATAACAGACCGCTCTTGAAGAAGCAGCCGCAACTTCTTGTGGGACATTGGGCGAGGAGGAGTTTGTGGTGGAGTGCTTTCGAATTCCAAGGAATGGCCAAATTGTATCAATTGAAGGACCCAACGGTCCATAGTTATTTTCATCCAATTTTCTAGAAAGTGGGTCAGTTTTCCTCCAATTCGTAATGATTGAGATGAGGCCTGGACTAGCTGGGCAAAGAAGTCATTGACGTCCTCCGTTATTCCTCTTTTGACCTTTGCTCCGAAAGGAAGATTTTCCAAAAGAGGACTGACGGCCTTGCTGTTGTTGCCGCTGTTGGAATTGTGGTCTACTCTGATTGGAAGAGTAGGATGATCTATTATGATAACCACCCCTGTACGAGGAGTGTCCTCTTCCTCTATTTCCTCGAAAGGATTGATTCCTAAACTGGAGCGTACCCAGCGCTCTCGCAGTGTCTGTGTCTTTTTTAATTGTTTGGAGAGCCTCATCAATTTTGGAACCAAACAGAAGTTGGCCATCATATGGCATATCCAAAACCTTGGACTGTACCTCAGGTCTGAATGAGGTTGCTTTCAGCCATCCTTGCCGCCTTAACGCCACTGCCCCGGCTAGCTGGCGGAATCCCATCATTGCCACATCCATTGCACAGTCTATCATCTCAGAGGCAGCGGTCTGACCCTCCAGAAGTATCGCCTTAACTTCCTCCTTTGAAGCATCCGGCAGTTCCGACAGATATGGGGCTATGTCTGCCCACAGTTGCCTATTATAGCGCCCTAAGAGCGCTAGAGCATTCGCCGCCTTCACTGTTGTCACCGACATTGTAGTGAATCTCTTCCCTATATTGTCTAGCTTCCTTCCATCCTTATCCGGTGGTGCCGATAAGGGAGATGATGGATTTTTAGAGTTTTTCTGTGCTGCCTGCGTCACTACCGAATCAGGCTTAAGATGTCCCGTCAAGCAGGCTGGTGCCGTTGCTGGAGCCTTGTATTTCTTGTCCAGGCGAGGGACTACTGGTGACACTGAAGCAGGATTTTGCATCAACTGAACTCCTTGTGTCCACAAATAATCAATAATTGGAATTGATCTCGTCGTTTTCCTAAGAGGTTCTTTAAAATCGTACAGGAAACACTCCTGCTCTTCTGCTTCCATCGTAATCTGGAAGCGTTTAGCGGCCCTTTCCACCACATTGTGGAAACCACCAATGTCAGCCGGTGGAGAATCTGACGTGGCGGGTACCGGAGATGCCGAGGATTTTCCCACGTAATCGTCCCAGTCTTCATGGACAGACTGGTCATCCTGCACTTCACCTTCCTCTTGTTGTTCTTCCTCTCCTTCTTCATCGGAAGACTGAGGAACAGGTACCTCCACTCTTTCCTGCTGGATCACCAAGGGTGGTGGACGTTGTCTTGGCGATGGTACTGCTGTGGAAGCCGCAGGAGCTGGAGATTCGGAGAATCTCTATTTATAATCCTGAATAAGAAATCTCAGATCCGAAACTAAGGAAGCTGGTAGGCAAACCATGGGCGTTATCTGTGTTTGAACTATGTGTTCTTGGACCACCTCCTCATACGAGCTCTGGCACTTCACATTCAAATCTGAGGGGCTAGTAGCTTGGAACATAGCTTCCTCGTCTGAATCCTCATCCTGAAGGAGACATGTTGGTGGTAAGCGCTGCACACGGCTTGGAGAAGTCAACTCCGGTGTCAGCGTCGTCTTAGTGAGCCTAAGGTGAACAGGTGGCGCTTGAAGTCCAAACGCATTCGACGGCAAGGAGCTCATCGACGTCACTAATGTAGACGAAGCGGTGTCTACAGCTGTTGTATTCTGAAAATCCGTTGTCGACGGAATTGACGTCGTCGACGGTGTAGACGCAGCCGGCGACGGTGCCTTCGTCGACGGTGTCTTCGTCGACGGTGCCTTAGACGGCGAGGCCTTCGTCGATGGGGTCTTCGTCGATGGTACTAATGTCAACGGTGAGGAACCCGTCGTCGACGCTGACGACGGCGAGGCAATCGTCGACGAGGTCTTTGGCGTTGACGATGATCTTCTAATAACAATCGTCGACGATAACACTTTACCCGCTGACGACGATGGTGTAGTCGTCGTCGATGTAGCAAATGACAACTAAGCTGTCATCGTCGAGACTGTCGTCGTCGACGTGGAGAC
Organism: Lissotriton helveticus; assembly: GCF_964261635.1. Taxonomy (NCBI): domain Eukaryota; kingdom Metazoa; phylum Chordata; class Amphibia; order Caudata; family Salamandridae; genus Lissotriton; species Lissotriton helveticus. Next base: position 1,371,101,434 of record NC_136067.1, read on the forward strand.
ATAGACAAGAGAGACCGCTTTCCTGGATGCTGATGTCGTTGACGAGGTTGCCGTCGTCGACGACCCTGGTTTTTTGAAGGTGTGAACCTCCTTCTCAGATGCTGATTTCGACAGAGCCTCTGAAGACTTTTTCGATGTCTTCTTTTGAGGAGCGTCCAGGGGGACAGGGGAAACCATCCTTGGCCTTTTCTGAGACATCTTTGAGGAAACTGATGAACCTTCACTCTCCTCAGATGATTCCAAATTCTCTCTGTCCTTAAGTCTTTGGAGCCAAATCAAGAGGCGCCCCTCTCTGTCTTTCAGGGTTTTTATAGAAAACGTTCTACATACCTTGCAGTCCTTGGCTGTATGGTCAGGGTACAGGCAGTATAAGAAATCCTTGTGTTGGTCATCTATGTGGAGCCTTTTTTTCCCACACGAGCCACAAGCTCTGAATAGACCTTTCTTTGGAGTGTCAGCCATAGTGTACAGCTTTCACCTGAAGAAAAATCCAAAATTTGAAGAAAAAAGCTTAGAATAAAGAAACCTGAGCAGAACTCAGGGGAGACTCCCTTAGCAGACCGTGCGGTGGAAAATCTGAGGGACTGAGGCTCCTGACAGGAAGGTTCTAGAGGGAGGTGAGAGCTGATTGGCTCTTCTCTGGACTTTGGTCCTTTTCACAAAAGGACATAGATAGGTTACTAATGTGAGGCCTTTTGGCCTACTATTATATATATATGTCTATAGGACATTGCTTAGTTATATACCGGGGACTCCCATCTCGACTACGGGGAATGATTCAGGCATGTGAATCTATGAAAGACACCCATAATACTGGATAATACAGGATTCCATGTATAATATTTTAGTTTTTAAAAAATCCATTCGACATACCTAATTTGGTTATATATTTTTTCCAGACTAGATTCCTCATTAATAGTGACAGATTTGGTCACCAAACTCATACTCACAAAAGTAAACCAAGTAAAGCATCCCAGGCGCCCCTGGGTTCAATAATGCGTAAAAAAAGGACGTTAAACCAAGAAATCAGAAAGCTATTTGGAAAAGACAGGTCAACGGGTGAAGCTAGTGGTCTCTCTTGTGCAGAAGAGCAACCCACTACCGCAGCCCAATTTAACAACATGCCTGGAACAGGTCAAGAGTTGGATGACAAAGTCATGTCTGAAGCTCAATCATAATAAAATGGAGCTTATGCTCCTAGGCCCTCCAACTCCTTCCACCTTGGATTTGTTATGGCCTCTGAGCATGGGCACAGCCCCCACCCCTAGAGACAACATCAAAAGCCTTGGGGTGTGGATGGACAAATCATTGACCTTCGACACGCAGGCAACCAAAGTTGCTGCGACCTGTTTTGGCCTCTTGAGGATGGTTAAAAAAATCCTTCCACTTCTCCCCTTTGAGGCCAGACAGATAGTCATACAAGGCTTAATTCAATCTCGCCTTGATCTTAACAATGCTCTGTACCTGGGGGCGCCGGAGTACACTCTACAAAAATTGCAGCGCATCCAAAACTGTGCAGCTCGCACATTGCTTGGCACTCGTAGAACCTCAATAAAATCTGGCTTAAGAGCATTGCACTGGCTCCCCATCAAAGAGAGAGTCAAATTTAAAGCTATGTGCATTGCACATCAGACCTATTGGAAATCAGGCCCAGAGATCAGCCACCCTTTGGTATCGCCATATCAACCCACCAAAGCCCTCCGCTCTTCACATGCCTTCCTAGCTCAAGTCCCGAGGATTCATAGGGCGAGGGCTGGAGGCCAATCCTTTGCTTATAAAGCTCCGAAATTATGGAACACCCTACCGCTCCATCTTAGAGCTGATTCCAACTTGTTGAGTTTTCGCAAGCAGCTCAAAACCTTTCTTTTCAATCAATAGGGTCCCCTTGTTCTTTTTTCCTCTGAAAGCATTGGTGGTAGTTTTTAGCGCCTGGACGCCTCAGGGCAGCTGTTAGCGCTTAATAAAAATGGTTTTTATTTCGTTTTCATTTCCATTTCATTTCATTAATTTCATTCATTTCAAGACACCAAGCGACAAATCCATAACTTGAGGCAAAAATATAAAAAAGACGTTTTGGTTAGAAAAATCTAAATATCAAACAGAAATTTGGCAACAACTACTAGAAACTAGTAAATCTAACAACAACAGGACATTTTGGGCAGAAATCAACAAAGTAGCAAATGGAGCAGCCCAGGTCTTCAATGCAAATATTCTACAGGAAGACTGGATCCATCACTTAGAGCAATCTCAAAAAAACAAACTTCAAGCATGGAATCTAGACCGTCCTACCTTATCAACAATACCAAATCCAAGAAGAGGATCACAACTTTGATGATAACTGGATCAAATCATCCCAAGTACAAATGGTCATAAAAAAGCTGAGGTCTAAAGGGGGCGCCGGGCCCAAATGGTTTACCAAATGGACTGTTCAAACACGACCAACTCTTCTGGGCGGAATACCTCACCCCATTGTATAACTACGCCTTTCAAACCGGAAGCATACCTCCATCATGGAGAGGGAGTATCTTGCATCCAATCTTCAAGGCAGGTACAAGAACAGATCCAGCCAATTATAGGCTTATCACTGTCATAGATGTAGAGGCCAAAACATATGCATCTAATCTGTTGAGAGCTCTGGAAGACTGGGTCAGTTCGAACAAAATTCTTCCAGTCACCCAGACGGGGTTCAGGCCTGGAACTAACACATCATGCAATCTGCTCGCGCTAAACCTTCTAGTCGACAGAGCAAGGGAAAAGTCAAACAAACTATACACCCGCTTTGTAGATTTAAAAGCGGCGTTTGACACAGTACCAAGGGAGATCCTATGGCAAAAGATGGCCAATTGGTGAATACCTTTGAAGTTGTTACAAGCCATTATAAACCTATATTCATCCACCTTGGTTAAGATAAAATTAGGTAATGGCGATAGAACAACAGCAAAAATCCCCACTCATGGCGGCCTCAAGCAGGGATGTGTATTGGCCCCTACCCTTTTCAACATCTTCACTGCGGACCTGGATAAGTGCATTTCGGAGATACAAAGTGACCCCCAAAAGTTAGCACATCAAAACATAAGGAGTATACAGTACGCTGATGACATCGTACTTTGCAGCCTGACCCCCCTGGGTCTACAACGTTCAATCATGAAGTTGCATGAATACATCAGTGCGCATGGGTTGCTATTTAACTATCACAAAACGAAGATCGTCTGTTTTGCATCACGACCAGGGCGGCAGTCATTCAAATGGCACATTGCAGGCAACACCATTGATCAAAGCTTCTTTTATAAGTACCAGGGAGTAGTGGTGGACTCAAGGTGGTCATTAAAAGATCACCAATCACATAGAAAACCTCAGGCCAACAAACTACAGTTTGCTCCAAACTTATTAAAAACAAAATTGAAATGCCCATCCAACTTATACCTGTTGAAGGTGATCGCGGCAAAGTTCTTACCATCCCTTACGTACGGCTCTGATCTATACAGAGGAAAAGATGCAAACTTCTTGAATCTACAACAGTCAGAGCTGTTCAAATTCATCTTTCAGATTCCGAGGTTTGCATCCCAAGCACAAGTTCGCCTCGAATTTGGATTACTTAATCAGCACCAAGTCAGACAAGCTGCCACACTAAAAATGTGCTGGAAATTAAGAGCAGCACAAGAGGACACTCTGATGGGTCTCTGTTGGATCGAAATGAACAGCCAAACAAATGAAAAAAACGCATAGAAAAAAGCACTCGAAGAAGCACTGACAAATCTTAATATGCAAGAGGCATGGAACACCAATCATACCTTCGCGGCCTTCAAAAAAGCAGCCAACGGTGCGGCAAAGCAAAAGTCCTGGATAACAGATAAAGCCGCACTAGCAAAGAAAAAACATGGCTGGATGGTGTTGGCCACGTACGAGAGATGTGCGCCGCAACCTTACTTAGTCAACCACATCACACCAGTCATCCAACAAATGCTTCTAAGAATACGGCTGGGAACCTATATTTCAAAAGATCAGATCCCTGCATGGAAGCAAACTTGGCCGACTTCAGTCTGCAGACTATGTGGCAGTGCAGAAGAAACACTGATTCATATATTGTGCATTTGTCCACTTCTGAACAATCTGAGACGTTACTATCTACTCCATACATTTCGTTTATTCCAAATCAGAACATGTCGCCCTGCTGTCATGTTAGCACTGAACAGTCACCAGCTGCAGACAGCTTGCAGGGCCGCCAGATTCTTTCAAAAGGCGAGCCTTCTAATACTGAACACTGAAAAATGGTGACCAACGGCATAAAATCGAAGGCCAGAAGTGCAACGAATGGCTCAGAACATAGATAAAGTAACACTGCTTTTTAAAAAAATATATGGACTCTACAGAATGTCAATGTTCTTTTACTCAATGTTAGTTTGATCATATATTTTTTTTAATGTACCAATATTGTAAAGGTTTTAATTAACCATATGCAATAAACTTTACTTCCTTACTTACTCCCGATTAATACAGCGCTGTGAGCATTGTGTGTATGTTATGTTATGTTATATTTAATTTATACAGTGCACAGCTACTCAAAAGTGTCCCGGCGCTAGCTACAGAAAGAGGCCAATGCACACAGATCAAGGACTAAAACAGCAGTGTTTTCAGCTTTTTCTTGAACAGCAAAGGGTCCTGAGTGCCCCAGAGAGCCGGAGGCAGCGTATTCCAAGCCATACTGGCTTTGTGCACAAAGGAATTGCCGCCAAGTCTTTGGCGGCAAAACCTAGGGGTCTGCATCAGCAGCTGGCCAGACGAGCGCAGCTGTCTTCCTGGTGTGTAAAAAGCAAACCTCTTCTGCAAGTAAATAGGACCCAGCCTGTAGAGGGCCCTATGTGCTATAGTTAGCATTTTGAATTTCAAACGGGATTTGACTGGTAGCCAATGTAACGAGCGCAGATATGTGCGCACACTGCGCCTTGATGTTAAGCCCAGAAGAAGTCTGGCTGCCGAGTTTTGAACAACTTGCAGTTTCTTGGTAAGAAAACCTGGACTGCCAACCAGAATGGCATTTGCGTAGTCCAGTCGGGACAAAATAAGGGCACGGACCACAGTTTCTTTGGCACGACCTGGCAAAAGGGGAAGAAACTTCCTCAAGGTTTTCAAGGTGCCAAAGCAGGTGCCGGACAGCTTCTTCACTTGTGTGGAGAAGTTCAGGTTTTCGTCGAACCAGACGCCAAGGTTTTTGGCGGCGCCTTTGTCCGCAGTTGGTCGGGGAAAACCGAGCGGCCGAAGCCTTTCCCTAAATTCTGTAGTAAACGAGCCATAAAGAAGCACTTAAAATTTACCCTTGTTACATTTCAGCTGAGCATTCGCCAACCACTGAAAAACCACGGACAAACAATCGTGGGCCGCCACTACCGAGTCATCCTCCTTACTCCAAGAAAACACAAGCTGAGTGTCGTCCGCATATGCCATCACTTTAGCCCCAAGTGACTCTGCAAGATAGATCAGCGGAGTCACATAGATGTTGAAAAGCTAGGGGCTAAGTGATGAACCCTGCGGCACACCAGTGGACACCTGCATAGGCACAGAGGCACACTGGGGAAGCCAAACCTGCTGTGACCGACCTTCCAAGAAGGACCTGATCCACAGCAGGGCCAAGCCCGAGATACCTATCTCTGCCAGACGGTCAAGGAGCAAAGAATGGGGCACAGTGTCGAATGCCGCCGAGAGATCCAGCATAACCAGCGCAGCTCTCCCGCTGCCATCCAGACACTCCCGAATCGCCTCTGACACCTCTAACAGAGCTAACTCCGTGCTATACGAAGCACAGAAGCCAAATTGTGCCGGATGGAGTAAGCCTGATACCTCAACATAGTTAGTAAGTTGAGATGTGACCACCTTTTCGCATACCTTAGCCAAACTTGGTAAGAGCGAAATAGGGCGGTAATTGTCAGGTAGCAGGGGATCAAGAGACAGCTTTTTAAGGAGAGGCAGGATCAAAGACTGCTTCCATACCATTGGAACATGCGACTGATTAACCATTAAATTCACTTCTGAATTAATGGTCTCTGCCACATCTGACAGAAGCCTGGCAGCACACAGGTCATTGGGAGAACCCGACTTTAGTGCCCTGAGGACTCTGAGCGAACTAGGCAGATAAACCGCTCTAAACGTAGAGAACATGGAGGCGGATGTGCCCATCGGCCCCACCTGCAGCCCACCTGTAGATATCTTAGAGAAAGCAGAAAACGTCTTTTGGATGCTACTTATTTTATCCTTGAAAAATTTTGCCAAAGTGTTACACCAAGTCCCCGAGATGGGCGCCCCTACAACTTGGGCGCTAGGGGCAAAGAAGTTCTGCACAATGGCAAAAATGTCTTTTGAGTGTTATTGGCCCGATCAATACGAGCAGGGTAGTTTAGCCCTTTGGCCGCATCGATGGCCGCATAATAGAGTTTTTGTTTGGCTCGCAGGGCGTGTTTATCCATGGAACCGTAGCCCCTGGAGCGCCATGCTCTCTCCAATGATTTGCACGCATGTTTCAGCGTCCTCAACTCAGGTAAACCAGGGCTTAGAGGGGGATTCTCTCCTCAGCCTATGTTGACATGGCGTAGACAGAGTAGTGACCGCGCTAGATATCCAGTTAGCAAACTGTGTCAGATTTTCCTCCAGGTCCCCCAGAAGGGGGGGGGGGTTGGAAGGCCGCCAAAGAGCTACTAAGCTGCCCATGGTCCAATTTCCTAGTGGAAGGGTGGCGATGACAGTTGACCGGTTGTGGGGAATGATTAATGTCCCAAGAAAAAAATATGGGAAAATGATCCGACCCGGCGACCGGTCTCAGCCTCACCACCAATAATAGAATATTAGAGCAGATAGTGTCCAAGTGTGACCTCCTTGATGGGTGGGATATTTAACCCATTGGGAAAGGTTGGCCAGGTGCAGGGAATCCAGAAAAGCTACAGAAATGGTTGTGTCAGTATGGTCTAGATGGTGATTAACATCCCCAAGAAGCACATAATTTGAGGAACGCAGTACACGCTCTGCCAATGCACCCCCACAAGTCTCCAAAAAGAGGCTAGCTGAGCCTGGTGGCCGATAGATCAAGGATCCCCCCAAGGTATAGTGGGCCGAAAGTTGCAGGCTAAAATCCAGGGCCTCGCACTCTGCCCAGCAAGTGGGTAGTTCACTATAGAGAGTCCAACAGTACCTATACAAAATAACCACGCCGCCCCCTCTACCCACTGGGCGATCCACCATGTGTACTTTAAAGCCCACAGGTGTAGCCAAGGCCACAATGGGATTTGAGAAGACATCCAGCCAGGTCTCAGTGATAAATAATAAGTCTAGCTGTTGTCACTAACCAAATCAGCGACATCTACGTAGTGCTTCGTCAAAGATCTAGCATTAATAAGGCAAGCCCTAATACACCCAGACCTGGATGTATCATCCGTCATAACATTCGGAGATAACTCCAGTGAGAATCTGAACCCACAATCTACACATCCATAATCCCTAGTACACTCAGCCAACTTTCCATCATGTGACAAGCACGGAGAAGGTCTGAAAGATTGTAATGTCTCACTCGATATGCAAATGACCCTACTGCTTCCTAATGTAAATCGAGCAGAGTGGCTCGCGCTGACTTAGCGCTGACGGGCGCAGACGGGCTTGCCTTAGGCGCGCCTTCCACGCGCCATTGGTGCGTCCCAGCGAGCACCATTTAAATAGGGTGTGGCTGAAGCCGGTGAACAACGTGCATCAGCTTGAACGCTGACTGCGCTAAGCGCGAGTCGCGTCCAAGATGGCTGCTGTCAAGCAGTGCCACCCCAAATGAAGCAGCAAAAGGATCTAAGAGTAGCGTACACAGTAAATTTAAAGGATGTAAAGTGTCCCGAAGTTAAAAAGCAATTTCTTCGAATTTTATATTTTAAAAAGTATCTGTGAGGCAACAGTAAGTTAACAATAGTTCCTCCCAAATTCCCTCTGTTTGAGCAGACAAGACAAAGCTTAGGCAGTTAGAATAGTGAGAGAAACTTGACCTTTCTTATGTGCATTAAAATTTCTATAATCTAAATCTAGTCCTTGAATTATCAGGTTTTAACACCGGAAAAAGAGGTGTGTTCAAGGGAGAATGACAGGGCACAATTATGCCCTGATAATGTATTTAATCTAAAATAGCTTCTATATTATGCTTAGCTTCTGATTTTACGGGATATTGAGTCCGAACTTGGGACTCACACCATAAAGCAATCATTCATGGAACAGACTCTTTGTCGCACTTTGCTTGGTTTCTAAGCAGCGTAGGAGGGCCCATTTAAACACATATTTTTCCCTGAATTCGGTAGATTCCTAGGATGAAAATGGTTGCATTATTACCTCCTGACCTTAAACAGCACCTCTTGTAAAAACCACTGGCCAGACATTCCTCTGTAAGAATGAGGTCATACGCATCCAGCAAAAGAGACAAAAATATAGCTTTGATTTTGAGGCATATATCACCCTCGGTTCGTATCTCTACATCATAAACCTTGTCTGGAAGGGTAACATGTCCCTCCGGTGTCTCGAAATGTATAATTTCTTCATTTGGAGTCATCACCAGATGCTCCTTGAGAGTCTTGCGAACTATTGTCACTACTGCTGCACTGTCCAGAAGCTCTACTGCCCAAGTCTAAATTTGCTACTTTTTCTTAAAATGGGCCTTTATATCCAAACCTTTCTCTTCCTTATTTATACTTAATTAAACTTCACCCATTGACTCCCTTTTCTGTTTGATGTACTTTGTCTTTTCTGCAGTATTCAGTCTGTCCACTCTTTTCTGTCCATTTGCTGTCCCTACAGTTCTGTAAAGCACGGGAAGAATGTCTTTCAGAATACTGAAAGCGATCCGGCTTTCTGATTTTTATCACAGTTATGCAAATGTTATCCACCCCTGCTGCGCTCCTGCCTTGGAGAGAATTCAGTTCTGGTTTTTTATTTTGCTTTCTGCTTCTTCTTAGTCTCCAGTGCAGTTTTCTGCTTACCTAGTCTGCTTCTTGAAAAGGAAAGCGTTGTATTTAACTTGGACAAAAATAATTATTTGCACTATATCAGCCTGCTTCAAAGGTTTGTGGATCAGGTGGTTTTTTTTAACATTGGCTGAATCTTTTCTAAATCTGTCTGAATTTATAAAGTTCCTGGAGTTTAGTTATGGACAGTTGTGAAAGTCCACATAAAGGCACTGCTAGCCATGAGCTTAATCTGTATTGCAAAATTATGTTTTATACATTAATCAGAAAGAAGCAGCAATGTGGCTGAGGTCTGACAGCATAATGAACAAGCATTTGCAATGCAATAGGTCTCGCATTTACACAAGGTTGAGCTATTGGCATTGTAAATGACAATGGCTTTTAGTTTTGTTTTCATATTTAAGTTTTAATAACGAAAACAAAAAAAGGCATTGTTATTTGCAATGTCCATAGCTCAAACTCGCATAAATGAGGGATCTATTGCATTGCAAATGCTTGAGGCAGCTTGGGGGTGAATCCCTGTTTTGTTTGGCTAATCACACTACAGATAAAGCATCACTGTTTTGTACTGTTACGTCTCGCGTTGATTTAGCGCTGTAATTAACAGGTTTTACAGTTCACAGACACTTTTCAGCTCATTTTGGCAGCAATGCAAGAACAAACCAGTCATTTCACACAGTGAAGAAAGTCTATTCACACCGTATAAACATTCGGGAGAGAGGATGTGGCATTATGGCCAGAAATGCTGGTTTAGAAGTCCCAGCGTCTGCACAACAGCCGTGATTCTAGGCAATTCAGTTAATCTCCACGTGCCTATAAAAATGTAAAACTACAAATCTGATCTTGTGTAATGTAACCTGGTGCTTATGTGAAGCACTCTAATCCCTTTCTTCCAAGTTTGCGCTATATAAAACTGAAAAAAACATTCTTTGTGCATACACATCTTTTCATGTAAACAGCACCTCATTGGGTGGGCACAAAGCCCTTGCAAGGAGCGCATTTCCACCCTTGTGATTCAGCTCTTTTTAGTACATTCCGAGTTTTACCTCTATTGTACGTGGAAGTACACAAAACAGCTTCATTTGATCTGTTGGGAGGGGCAGGCTGGAAAGGGCAGTGGGGGTGAAAGGCATTTGTCAAGAGTTCTAGCCTGGCTTGTAGACGCTGTCAGAAGTCAAGGATGGACAGAGCTGGACATGGGCACGCTTTTCCTCCACACCCAGCACTGCATCTGTGCAAACAGCTAATAGACACACAAGAATATACAAACTACATGGTCAAACTCAGGGCTTTAAGTGGGATGAATAAACTAGAGGGCCTCTCAAAGGGGCGTGACCGATGTAATTAAGGGCATGAACGCACTCCAATATCTTAGAGTTTACGTTATATAAAACTGCAAAAGAAAAGAACAAGCACTGTGAACCTGTGAAAGGAAAAAAGGAGTCAAGAATGCTAGGAGGACGTGGGAGGGAGGGAGGGAGGGAAAGTGAAAGTGCACCCTGCGCGCGCTGTGTTTAAACGCCAGCCCTACGCGGGGACAGGAGATGTGCACCCGTACGGAGTGCATAACTCCTGTCCATACGCGTGCACATCTCCTGCCCCCCTTCGGCAGAGAAATTGACGACAATAGGTCTCGCCAAGGCGTGCAGCGCATGTGCTGCATCGCTAGGCGAGACCTAAAAAGGCGTGGAGCTAATATACCTGCCATTGTTTGTAAAATGCATGGTCTCTGGGAGTGAAATGGAAAAAATTAATGTGTGATTATAGTTTGTAAAATTCATGGTCTCTGGGAGTGAAATGGAAAAAAATAATGTGTTATTATAAATAAGACCTCAAAATATAAACAATGTGTAATATTGATAGCAAAGACTAGTACTAGCTATAAACCTATCACAGATTTATAAAGGTTGGTGCAAATGGGAAGAAAAAAACATAGGTTAAATGATTATACTAGAGCAAAAAGTTGAATAAACAAAGTATACACGTGTTCATAATGATACAATACCAGACATCTACATCATTGTTGGATTTGTGGGCAACAAAGTACCAGCGATCACTTGTTATGTGTTAGTCTTTGTGGAACTTTGTTGAAGGTAGTTACGTTTATATTAACTCTTGCCTACCTCTTCCACGCAGGTGATGCAGTTTGGTCGAATCGACGGCAACGCTTACATTCTGGACTTCCAGTACCCCTTCTCTGCTGTGCAGGCCTTTGCTGTTGCTCTGGCCAATGTGACTCAGCGTCTGAAGTGAAGCGCGTGCTGACCGTCGCGCGCCGTCCTGTTTACACGTCCCCCTCCCGCGAGGCCGCGGCCAGGACTACGACGTCCGTCCATACCTAATGCAATGGGCGTGCAGATGACGGAGAAGGGAGGGGCGGAAGGGCTGGTCTTAAAACTGGAAATTTTTGGTGCCTAGAAGGCAACAAAAGTGAACTCTGTGTTTTTTTATATATATATATATATCTATCCAGTAGTGCTGGTGTTGAGCAAAAGCGAATGCACAGAGTGCGCCTTTCAGTGTTACGGAGGGAGTGTGTCTTTTAGCTTGTACTGGTGGTTCTGCTGTATTTGCTGCAATGTCTTTGGAAACAAATTTAAACAAAAACTAAACCTGCCATTTACAAGTAGACCACGTTGTACTGTCAGTCGTTTTCTTTTCACTTTGCTAAAGCAGCAAAAGGCTGTGTTTTTTCTGATCTGATTTACCTATATCACAAAAATCAACGGCAACCACAGCGACAATAACAAATGTTATTACTTGAAGACGGTAGAGTTCTCTTCCGTGGGAACGGCTGGATGCTGCAGGCAACAGGCTGGTGTCTGCAAGCTAGCGTTTTATTTGTAGGCACTGCAGAGATGAGTAAACAAAATGGCAGCTCTGCTTGATTTCAAAACGCATTGCGTTGAAAAAGTAAATATTGATTTCATTGTTGTCTTATGTTGGCTAAAACTGTGTTTTCAAAATGGCAATGGAACATGTAAGCGGATAAGAAGTGACGATGTGATTTTGCAATGTTTGTGCACAGCTGGTTCAAGTTATTATTTTCGTCTCCTTTAGTTACAGGGTCACACTACGCTATAGAGAGCCTTCCCGCCACTGCTGCCCATTCCATAAAAAACAATGCAAAATGATGATTCATTATTCTGGTGCTTTTGACAGAGACTTCCTTTTGTTGAAGACAGCAGGAGAAATTTGAGACATTTGACAGCCCGTGATACTTGTGTGCACATTCATGTTTGATGGTGTAGTGGGGTCTCTTTCCTTTGATACTAAAGAATGACTATCTATCTCACTGTCAATGCTGTTTCGGTGTTTCTTTTTAGCTAGTACAGAATGGATTGGCTCCCAGAGACCATAACAGATCATTTTCAGACTTGTGGACACGATGTTACTCAGAATAGATGAGGAAATTCATTCCGAAATTCAACGATGCATTGATAATTTTCATGGGGGGGGGGATTCATATGAAAGGGGTGTCAACCATCCCTACTTGCAACCTCTGTGTTGTGATCGCTTCAGCTGAGAGCTCAGTGGTTGATGGTGCTGCAGAAGTATGTATCTTGTTTTAAAATACAAGGCACCACACTATTCAAAGGCAACATGCAAGGGAGTCTGAAAAGACAGCGTGCAGTGAGAACTAAGATTAGTTCTTAACCAGAGTGGCTCAGATCCAGGAACTGAAAATATAGATCTTTGTGAGCTGCCTGAAAGGTTGTCATTCTTCCTTCCTACTTATGGATTTCTGATCAACTTTTCTCTGAAGTACTAACCTCTCTGCCAGATGCCATGGTGAAAGTGTTTAACCAGATTAACGTTGCAGTTGAGGCTGCGTTGAAATTATTCTTTAGTGACATTGCATAAAAAAGCACTTTGGTAAGCAGGTGTATAACAGTTCCTGATTGGCAGGGTTATATTATGCAGTTTGATACTCTGCACTATAAACAACTCCGCCATCACTGTGATCGCAGTTTACATTCAATCTGCCCCTACCACCAAAGGTGACCGCAAAGAATAATAGCCAATTTTTAAGTTTTAGATAGGTTTGTCCATAACATTGTACTTGCTTTTTTATTCATAGGAGTCATGCTGTGCCTTACTGATCTGTGTAGCTTTTCTCTGTAAGTAACTGTCACACTGCATAATCAGCATTCGTACTGGTTGTGTATGTTGAATCAGCTGCTGTTCTCAGTCTTGCTGCCTATTCTAGCAGGCAGGTCTGAAGACAGGAAAACCGAATGCCAGGGTGTCTTTGTTTGATGTCTCAGGACACAAGGCCATTATTAATTTTGCATGCTATTGAGGTATCCATTGTGAGACTCAGGAACAAGACATACCTGTGCTTTGAACACATTATTGCAATTTATATGGCATTATTAACGCAATCAACAATCTTTTTTTCTTCATATAGACTAGTCAGTAGCATTCATCTGCTTTGTCTTTTTTAGGGGTGGCTCATATTGGATGCTTCCTCTTCTGGTTCCGGGTCCATAATTCTAAAAACATTCTATTCTCAAAGCCCTATTAGGGATCTCGATAAAAGCCTGCACTGGATTTAAAAAATGTAATTCCTAGATGCCCATTTGTCGTTATAGTTTATAAGGCTTGCTCCTCACCTTTGTGATGGTGGGCCAATAACTTTATTTAGAGTTAGTTGTTAAATTTGTTTCCATTTCTTATCAAGATTGCATTGCATTGCATTGGAGAATATCTGGTTCCAATGTTACCTGAGGAAATCCACAGCTTTCTTTTTTACCACAGGCATTGTATTACAAAGGTGTTGATCAGCGCTAGGAGACAGATGCAATGATTTTTCCCTAATATGGATGAAAGTAGCGCACATGATACTTTTTCATGTACTTTTTCTGCCCGAAAATGCTCCACTGTTGTGCTGTCTTTACAGCAAAGCCTCTTGTATGTGTTGGATCTCTGATCAGTTTTTGCCCTTTCCATAGTCTTCAAGCTGCCATTACATATTTTTCTTGCCCCAAACCAGTCTTGCATTTATTACAATTGAACACTTTATTGCCCTCATTTATTTGGGACAGGATGAGATTTGAGCAATGAAGTGAGAACTATTTGGAAGCAAGAGTGGTTTGATTCCATGGTTCTATTTGCACCAAGATGTTTCACATTTCATTTTCACTTGTCCCTAAAAGAGGTTGCGGTCTATGTGGAAGCCAAAGAAGTTGGTGCAGGAGGTGAAGCTGAGATAGAAGCCATTGCAGTTCACGTTGGACTGTCTTTCTTACGTTTAGGCTGTAGCTTACTGTCATTGATGAGCACAAACTCCGTCTTAGTCAAATTGAACTTAAGCTGAACAGCGGTCTTCAAGGTCTGGGTAGCGTTTATGTAAGATCTGAAGTGCTGGATATTGTTAGCTGATGGCACTTTGAGGGCTATGTCTGTGTCAACATCAAATTAGTGGAAGATGTCTAAATTGGCAAGCATGGGACCCGTGTATAGGCTGGAATTTAGGGGTATCGCAGGTGACAAGGACGTGAAAAAAACTTGGAAGAATTTTTTTTTTAAACTGATCTCGTTCTGAGAGGTGGAGAATACGGTTAATTTCGGAGCAGAGTGAAAAACTGTGTCCAAAGTTATTAATACGCATTGAATCCTTTGACGGCATGGGTCTCCTTTGTCATTTAATCTTATGGTTTTATCATCTACTTTTAAAGCTACTGTTTCAGTTCAGCAGTAGCAGAACCAAGATGGTAGTCTTGAGTAGCTGCTGGTTGAAGTACTCTTGGAGATGAATAGTGAAAACTTGCTTACGGTTTTGCTGTGTACACTGAGCAGGTGGGTAGCGAGGTGATAATTAAAGAGATAGTCTTTGCTCAGTTGTGGTTTTATGAATGTTGGCTGACGAGGTGGTCATTGGAAAGTTTGTCTTGGTTCATGTATAATTGTATTAACATTTTGAAAACCTGTGCAGTATTAGATGTGATTTGAATGTGAATGAAAGAAAGAGAAAGTCAAAGTTCTGTACTAAAATTGAAATATTTTCCAAAATGGATGGTAATCTGCACTGAAAGGTGAAGTGTAACGAATAAGGTGAAGCCACATGAGGATTGTGAGTTTTGTACTTTTTTAGTCGTTTGCTAGACATCCGACAGCATGACATGAAAACATGATTTTTTTTCAAAGCAACATATTGCACTGAATTTTAGAGCCACTCCCTGAATGATGCCTTGAGTTCTGTAGTGACTTGAGACTTGTAATTTCTTTTACTATCAGTTTTAACAAGCTTTAAAATGAAATGCAAAAGGCTCTAAAAGTCATGACCCACTTCAAAAAAATAATGATAACCTTTTGATGCAATAGGAGAAGAGGAAGCCAGTGGAGTGAGCTACATGAGCACGATTCCTGTCTTGAATCATGTCAGCCTTTAATTGTTGTTTTGACATAAGATATTTCTCTCTTTTACTTCTCCATTCTATGTATGTACTCTTCTTGTTACTGTTTTTTGTTTGCTCGAGCTTGTTATTTAATGTAGAATAAAAAATAGTTTTGTGGAGTAGCATGGCAATGCATTTGACTGAAAAAGGCACTGTGGTATTTATTGAAAGGGGGTTGGGGAGTGTTTGCATTTGTTTATAAATGAAATACATTTTTTGGTACTGTTCCTTTTGACATTCTTCAACGTTTATTATGACAGATTTTGATTTTCTACTTGATGTGCCATCATGTGGGCGACTAGGGCAGTTTTACCCTGACTAAACCCATGAAGTAAGCTCTTCACAAGTGCTTTGCACTGCTGTATGCGGTCACAAACTTACAGCTGCCCTTTGAAGAGTTTGGCTTTTCTATTAAACAAGGTGGGCCTGGGTTTGCATTGTGAGGATGATTTTATCTCCCTCTTCTGTGCGAGGGTCAACCAGCGTAACTATATAAATTTCGCAAATGGCTTGTGCCACAATCTGTGACGACTACAGTACATGATTAAAAACGGATTGCCCTATTTTCCTTGATATGGAGTTGTGAGAGTTGTCCCACTGTTGCTTAATAAATTTTGCATATTACAAAAATGTTCAATGTGTGGCACTTCTTGTTGTTTGAGGGGAGGGGAGGTGGTGTGCTTTTTGGATGTGTAAATATCTTTATATGCCATAACAACAACAAAAATCAGCCATCTAAACAAGAGAGAATTTGTGGCAACCCCACCTCATCAAAACACCAAAAAACTGAGCAGATGTACACTAAACCAGACATAATTGACGATCCAGAAAAACATATAGACCCAGTATTCTTGTTTTCTGTTGTTCTTTGTTTGATTCTTCATAATAAAGTAATTGAAAAGCAAATCTGTGATTTCTTTTATTGCATCCACTATTTGAACTTTAGCTGACAAAATCACAGTGACCTATTTCTTATAAGTACCTAAACCTTGACATGAGCCTCTATTAAAGCACAGCAATATAAATAGTAGATGTCACTGCACACCCTTGCTGAATTAAGCCACAGTAAGGCAGTACATACAGTCTCTAGTCAGTTGAAGGGATGGCTAGGTATCATGGCCACTGCAAACACAAACAGTAATAAACGTGTTGTTGTCGACTTACCATTTCAGTATATTGTAGCTACCTTTTTACCAAGAACATTTGATTTACAATGTAGGCCATATAAATTACATTGTCTGGTGTACTGCCATATATATATCAGGGTCTCGGTATGCTCACACTGTCAAGTAAATTACATACAGAACAGGGTAGACTGCATTAATATTGAAACACTAAAGCCATCTATCTGGCATAACGGTAAGTGGTTATGTATTTTACCAGTTCCCTGGAGAGTTTTCCTTATGGGGGCAATAATTTAGTCAGGGATGTCGCCTGGGTTGGGCCGAATAGGTACTTTTTGGTCATGAGCTGGCAGCATACTTGCTTTGTCTGCATCTTGGGAGAAAAGTGGCAGCATATGCGCACAATCTCAGCAAAGTCTCTATATGTACGTTTTTGTTACTGAATAGGCTTGTGCAGACTTAGTGAATAAAAAAGGAAAGACATGGCAGAGTGACTTACTAGGCCTAACTAGTATGATAAAGATTCATTACCTGGAATATAGCTTTTTCTCTCAAGAAAGCTGATGCTGTATTGAACATTTCTACTGCCCGCCTTACTTGAGATTGTGTTCAGACCTGAGTGTGCTGCACCAGACCCAAAATGTTCATGAAAAAGCTCTGAAAATACTGGGCAAACATGAGTCTAATATGAAGGAACAAACAAACAGTTATATATATATACGTCCACTATATAATCCCTCTAAATAAAGGCTGTCTGGGATAGGGTTTGTCATTGGGATCATGAACAAATCTACAGTATTATGTATTTCAGAGGTTGAGGAGGAGCAAGATGACCTAAAAATATTGCATGTGGGAGAGTATCTGCCAACACTCCAGATGTAATTCTGATTTTGGTCTAGAAACAGGTAGACGTCTATATGGTAACCGTTGATGATGTAGTTTGTGAAAAGTAATAGGTATAGCTCAGTCTAATGTAGTCACAGCCCTGTTTAACGAGGAAAAACTTTTCTATTGCGCAATCTTTTTATTAGGCTTCTTTTCACACAGATTGTTCATGTTATTTGAATTACCATGACCTGAAAGAGACATGTTAGTGATAGATTCCTTACCTTAGAATATCCCCAGGCGTCAGACTGCATCCGGAAAGTTTTTCGTCAGCAGTACCCCTGCGTGTCGGTAGGTGGCGTTGTGCGGCTCTGCGTCCGTCGCTGGCATCATAAGCGCCGAGATGACGTCACGGAAACTACTTAGGCACCACACATGGGCGCTGATGTCAGTTCTTTCTATTTCCGCGCCAGCAAGCGCAGATCCGGTTAGAGAACGTACCCTAGTCACTTTTTGACTAACCTTTTGAGACTTTTGTCTCTACTTCTTTTGAGTCTTTGACTCCTGGTGCCACGTAGGGATGCCTGGGTTTAAATCCTGCGGGGCCTGTCGCCGTACGATGTCGGTGGCCGACCCCCCTGGCGTCGGTCTCTACTGTCTGGAGACTCCCGGTCATGTCTACAAAGGCTTTGCGGGAGCGGTCTTGAAAGCTGCTGGAAGCCAGACAGGTGTCCTTGAGCTGTTCGAGGTCCAGGGGTCGCTCGAGGGACCGACCGCAGAGCCATCACCATCGCTCCTCGGGGTCAAAGTCTTCACCCTCGGAATCGGGTAAGGGACGTCACAAGAAAAAGTCGAAAAAGCGTGTTTGCTCTCCGACGTCTCTCCGTCGGTCTCCGGACGCGTCATCCCCCGCGGCTCCATCGGAGCCTGAGAGTCCCGCGGGGACTCACCTTATACGAGTCCTTCGGCGACTCCGGCCCAGGTGCAAGAGTTTCTTGCCGCCATCGACCACCTTTTCAGGCCTAGGGCTCCAGGCAGCTCGCCTTCGGGTGCCACGGTCCCTATTGAGAGCCCTTGCTTGCCACCGGCTCTGGCTCTGGCGACGCAAGGTCCTCCGCCTGCGGCCCCGGCGCTTCAGGGACCTCCGCATGGGGCGACGGAGCCGCCGGCGCCGCCATGGGTTCTGTTAGTTCCACCTACGCCCTTGCCCGAATTTCCGGACATTCCCGGTGCCGTTGGAGCATTTGTTTTCCCTGTGCCTCCCCTGCCGCTGCCGCCTGTACCACAGGCTGTGGAAGAGGGGGATGACTGGGAGGGGTCGGAGGACCCTCTTGCACGGCAGTGCAAGTCTGAACATGAGAGGGCGTAGGACTCGGAGTACGCAGGTGACCTTGACCTCTCCTCCGAGCCTGGATTTATGTCTCCTCCCGTGATCATGGAGGAGGGCGTCACATATACTATGGTGCTCCGTAGATTGGCTGAGGCCCTTGACCTTGATCTGCCTACTGTCACTCACAAGACCAACCTCCTTACTGAGGTGCTTCAGCTAGCAGCAAGTTCTATGGAACCTCTGCTCCTGTTTAATGAGGCCTTGACGGATGTTTTGATGGACACCTGGTCTAGGCCAGCCACAGGGGTTCCTGTGGATAAGAACGTGGCCAGGCGTCATCGCCCGGCACCGGGTGACCCGGCGTTTCTGACAAATCATCCGACTCCGGAGAGACTGGTCATTCAGGCTTCCACTTCCCAAAGTGCATTCCCTACTGCCCTGTCGGATAAGGAATCGAAAAAGATGGAGCAGTTTGGCATGAGGTTATTTTCCTCTGCCAGCTTGGAGCTGCGGTCAGTCAATACCGCATGTCTTTTGGGCCACTATTCTCATGCTGTGTGGGACACAGTGGCGCAGACACTGCTCCAGTGTCCGGAAGAGGTTCGAGCTGTACTTTCCCAAGCTGTTGCGGAGGGGACGAATGCCACGAAGTTCGCCATTCGGTGTGGGCTGGACACCGCGGACACTTTAGAGAGAGCAATCTCCACAACAGTGGCCCTACGACGCCATGCCTGGCTGCGGTCCACTGGGTTTCGGGGGATTTCCAAAGTTCCCTCATGGACATGCCTTTTGATGGTACTCGCCGGTTTGGCATTAAGGCGCTGGAGTGTTTCAAGGACTCTCGGGCTACGGCCAAGTACTTAGGTCTCTCCACCACACACCCGGCCATGTCTACCTTTCGTTCCTTTCGTGGCCATGAAAGGGGTGCCCCTGCATGTTCGTTCAGCCAAAAGCCTGTGCAGAACCAAAATCAGCATGGCCGCGGGCGTGGAGGCCGCCATGGCGGCACAGGGGGGCTAACCGGCGGGTCAGTCCAACTCTGCTCCCGCAGCATCCGCCTCAAAGCCTTCCTAGTCTGAGCTTTGGGGTGAACCCCACGCCTGTGGGTGGCAGGATTCAACATCACCTCCCCCACTGGCGTTCTGTCACTTAGGACAGGTGGGTGCTGCAAATTGTCTGAAGTGGTTACTCCCTCCCCTTCGAGTCTGCCCCCTCCTGCCGTGCCACCTCAGTTCCACCGCATTACGGGGGATCACTTTGCGCTTCTCCAGCAGGAAGTCACAGCCCTCCTGGCAAAGGGGGCCATCTAGCGCGTTCCTGGGCCAGAAGTAGGATTTGGTTGTTATTCCCACTACTTTCTGGTCCCCAAGAAGGACAAAGGGGGCCTACGCCCTATCTTGGACCTCAGGAAAGTCAATTGCTTCCTCCGGAAGGAGAAGTTCAAAATCTTGACTCTGGCCCAGGTCTTGGCTGCCCTCGACCCTGGATGGTAGCGTTGGACTTGCATTAAGCATATTTTCACATCCCTGTTCTGCCGGCCCACCGACGTTACATGCGGTTCACGGTAGGCCAAGAGCATTTTCAGTTTGCCGTGCTCCCCTTCGGCCTTACAAGTGCCACTCGGGTGTTCACCAAAGTGGTGGCAGTGGTCGCAGCTCATCTGCGCAGGTCAGGGAAGTCAGTCTTCCCCTACCTCAACGACTGTTTGTTGAAGGCAAGCTCGCCCCAGACAGTGGTCACCCACCTTCAGACTACTGCCGACCTCCTGCATTTGCTGGGGTTCTCCATCAACGTGCCGAAGTCGCACCTGAGTCCCTCTCAGAAGCTCCCCTTCATCGGAGCGGTTCTGGATTCGACGAGGTTTCGGGTTTATCCTCCTGAGCAGCGAGTCCGGGATATTCAGGCTATGATTCCGATCTTTCAGCCTCTATCCCGGGTTCCAGTCAGCATGACCCTCTGGCTCCTGGGCCTGATGGCCTTCTGCATCCTGGTAGTGCGACATGCCAGATGGCATATGCAGGCTCTGCAGTGGGACCTTAAGTTCCAGTGGGCACAGCATCAGGGCAACCTGTCCGATCATGTCCAAATCTCGGAGGGCACTGTGCGGCAACTACAGTGGTGGCTCACGAATCGCGATTAGGTCAATGGCAGATCCCTCCCCCTTCCCCAACAGGAGCACACAGTGGTGACGGATGCGTCCCTCCTGGGATGGTGAGGTCAATTGGGAGAGGCAGAGATCAGAGGCCTCTGGTCTCCGGCGGAGTCCCGGCTCCATATCAACCTTCTGGAGCTGCGGGTGATCCGACTTGCACTGAAGGCATTCCTTCCCTCTGTCCGGGGAAGAGTAGTGCAGGTGTTCACAGACAACACCACCGCCATGTGGTATTGCAACAAACAGGGTGGGGTGGATGCTCTGCGCCTCTGGGCATGGCTGGAACATCAAGGCATTACCTTTGTGGTTAAACACCTGGAAGGTTCTCTGAACGCCAGGGCGGACAAACTCAGCTGCTGGTGCTTGAGGATCACGAATTGCGTTTAAACTCGGACGTGGCGCAAGGTCTCTTTCAGCAGTGGGGAGAGCTTTGGTTAGATCTATTTGCCACCGAAGAGAACGCGGTATGTCATCCATTCTGCAAGTTGGAATTTCCAAGGCGGCACTCGCTATACAACGCTTTTCGTCGCGAGTTTAGTTGCTGTCTTTTGTACGCCTTTCCGCCTATACCACTTCTGCCCAGAGTGCTGAAGAAGATTCGGCGCGACCAGGCCCATGTCATCCTTGTGGCTTCGGATTGGGCACGAAGATACTGGTATCCCCAGCTACTCAGCATGGCGATCGATCCCCTGATCTGACTGCCTCTTGGGGAGGATCTTCTGTCGCAGCAGCAGGGGACAGTCCTCCACCCGAACCTGTCCTGCCTCCACCTCCATGCGTAGAGATTGAGCAGCGACAGTTGACCGCTTTCGATCTTCCTCCCGAAGGCTGTGATGTCATTCTGGCAGCCAGGCGTCCCTCCACTAAGATGGTATACGCCTGCAGGTGGAACTAATTTGTGGCATGGTGCACAGCAAAGGCTGTGGATTCCCTCTCTGCCCCTCTTTATGAGGTCCTTCTGTTCCTTCTCTCCTTGGCCCAGCAGGGCTCTGCTCTGGGGACTATCAAAGGTTATCTTTCGGCCATCTCCGCCTTTCTACGGCTTCCAGATCAGCCTACTCTTTTTAAGTCCCCGGTTGTTAACCGTTTTCTCAAAGGCATTACACACGTTTCCTCCCATGCCTTTCATAATGCCTCAATGGTACTTAAATCTTGTCTTAACCTATCTGATGTGCGCTCCTTTTGAGCCCCTTAGCAACTGTCCTTTACGTCTTCTCACTCTAAAGACGGCTTTTCTGGTAGCTATCACCTCTGCCAGAAGAGTGAGTGAGCTCCAGACACTTTCTTCTAAACCTCCTTTCCTTTCTGTTCATCCGGAAAGGTTGTTTTAAGGACCCGTCCTTCTTTCTTGCCAAAGGTTGTCACGGCCTTCCACATCTGGCAGACTATCACTTTGCCCACCTTCTTTCCCCCTCCGCATCCTTCAAAAGAGGAAGAGAGGCTCTACCGTCTGGACCCAAAACGTGCGCTTTTGTTCTATCTGAAGCGCACACAACAGTTCCGGGTGGATGACCAGTTCTTTGTTGGCTACGTGGGTGCCAAAAAAGGTCGGGCCGTGCACAAACGGACCATCTCTCGATGGGTCGTTCTGTGCATCAAAGCATGTTACTTCTTGGCTAAGAAGGAGCCTCTTGTGGGGCTTCATGCCCATTCTACCAGGGCAACGGCAACCACTACTGCCTTGAGACGCGGAGTTCCCTTGTAGGACATTTGTCAGGCAGGTACGTGGGCTTTACTGCACACGTTTACCAAGCATTACTGCCTTGACAGTCCAGTCCGGAGAGATGACTTCTTTGGCCTTTCTGTTCTCCGTGATTTTCTGGTGTAATCTTGTTCGCAGACCCACCACCGGGGTTGGAATGACAGGGGTATCTATTCTAAGGTAAGGAATCTATCACTAACATGTCTCTTTCAGTTGCACAAATTACTACTTGTGTAATGATATATCTGTAAGAGACATTCGTTAAGTGATAGGTTCCTTACCGCACCACCCATCCTCCCCGTTCTGAGTACTGATTTCTAGGGTTAAGGTCATCCCTTTGAGGGCCCTAGTTTCATGGCACCAGTGGTCAGTTTCTTGCATGGCTCTGCGTACCTGGTGCGGAAAGTCGTGTACAGAATGACGTAAGCGCGCATGGGTGGCGCCTAAGTAGTCTCCGTGACGTCATCTCGGCTCTTACTACGCCAGTGACGGACGCGGAGCCGCACGACGACACCTACCGACGCGCAGGGGTACTGCTGATGAAAAACTTTCCGGATCCAGTCTGAGGCCTGGGGATATTCTAAGGTAAGGAATCTATCACTAACTAATGTCTCTTACAGATATATTATTACACAAGTAGTAACATGTGCTTCAAAGATATGTATCCATCTGTGCATCACGTTTCTATTGCCACTACATGCATTGTATGATCATATACGCTGTACAGAAAGAAAAAACAACTCTAACTTTGTCCCAATCTTGGGTACAATGAAGTCACACTCTTCCAACTAACTTCCTTCCGATTCTCTCTGGAGCTGTATATTTTTTCTAATTGACCCCCTCATCTGGCCTATTGCCTTTAATTCCCATCCCACCTTGGTTCTGAGCCCAGTTTATAGTTAATATGTTGTCCATAACATACACTTGTTAAGTCCTACCAGACTGTACCTCCTGGATGTACCTTCCCCTCGAGCTATCTATCCCCTCCTTCTCCATTTCACTCTCCCCTGTATCCTGAAACATACTGCCCATAAGAACTGCCCTCTCTATTAAATCCTCCTCCAACTTATCGTCTCTGAGGGTCTTTTTCATATACATTTCCTCCGCCTGGGCCCATTATATCATATCTTAGTGGCACAATTCTATGGTAGGAGACCTCAAGCTCATCCATCCAATGGCCACCCTCCGTTTCGCAAATGCCAACTGCAAGAATTTCCAACTTATCCTCCCTAGGATTCTTGAGGATAGCATGGACTCTTAATATGAAATATGTAGGAGAGAGTGTACTGTGGAGCAGAACCTACTTTATGTGCTAGAGATTATCAAGATATGGTTCCATTAAAGTACTAGACCATATTAAATGTGCAAACATTTGCTGCCCGCAATTGGAAAAGAGCCAATCTGGTCGAATTTCATGCTATACTAGCCTCTACTGCCCCCAAGGGCCTGGCTTCGGTGGCCTGCCAGGCCTCCCACCTTGAACAATGGCTGTTGTCCGCCAGCAATAAAGTGGCTCTGCTGAAAACCTCTAAAACCAAGCGCCCTCACGACGCCCAGCGGTGGTTCACGGATCAATTAAAATTGGACAAATTGGCTCTTCGCCAAGCCGAGCGCCGCTGGAGATGTAATTACGACCAGCAACTAAAAACCATGTATGTAGACCAGTTGAAAGCTTACAAAAAATCTATCCTGCTGGCTTAAACCATCTACTTCTCACAGAAAATCATGGATTCAGCCTCCAAGGCAAAGGACATCTTTTCCATTGTTAACGAGCTCCCTCTACCTGATCGGGTAACTCCCCAACCTACACAAGCCCTGTGTGACTCCCTCAACTCTTATTTTATTGATAAAATTATCATCATTATAAACAATATCCCTTCTCCCTCTTCCCTTACTCCCCAGCCACTACCCCCCATGAACCCTCGCCGTTTGGATGTCTTTCCTCCCATTTCTCCTTTGGAATTCATCTCTTTGTTACAGAAGGTGAGCTCTGGCTCTCCCAACGATTGTTGTCCTCCCCAAATTCTTAAAGATGCTTTCTTGGCCTGCCCTGATCCTCCCCTAGCATTGCTTAATAACTCCCTTACCACCGGCATAGTCCCGGATCTCTTTAAACAGGCCGTCGTGGTTCCTATCCTGAAAAAAACTAATGCGGACCCCACGATCCTGAGTAATTTTAGGCCGATTTCCCTCCTCCCTTATTTAGGAAAAATCCTGGAGACACATGTAACCCTTTGTCTGCGTACGTTCATTGAGAGTTCTTCCTTTTTGGATGATCAGCAAGCCGGCTTTAGACCAGCCCACTCTACTGAGGGGGTCATTGTGTCCGTGATGGACACACTGAGGAAAGGCGCCGACAAGAACATCTCCCAGGCTCTTGTCCTGTTGGATTTATCGGCGGCCTTTGACACGGACGATCATGCGATATTGATCGACCGTGTCAACAATGCGGGCATTCAGGGCTTTGCCCTGGAGTGGTTCAGATCTTTCTTACATCAGCGGTCTCAGGCTGTGCACTTGTCCACCTTCTCTGCTTCTTACTCCCCTTTATCCTGCGGAGTTCCGCAGGGCTCCGCCCTGTCGCCGCTTTTATTTAATTTGTATATGCAACCTCTCATAGTTTCCCTCCGTAATACTCCGGTTACCATCTTTAATTACGCCGATGATTTGCAGTTGATCTTCCCCATTGACTCTTCCCCATCCTCCTGTGTCAATTTTCAATCCACTATGCTGGACATCTCGGAATGGATGTCTCACAGCCAGCTGAAACTTAATCCCACCAAGACCGAGCTAGTGCTGATAGGCGGGTTGGCTAACCCTTGGAATACCAACGTTTGGCCCCCCTCTCTTGGGTCCCCGCCTTGCCCTGTCAATTCGGTAAAGAGCCTTGGTATAATCATATCCAGCGATCTGTCTATGAGGCCTCAAATTAATGCAGTCACGTCATCCTGCTTTTCCACCTTCGCAGGATCCGTAAAATCAGCAGGTTTCTTACCACGGATGCGCTTATCCTTGTTATCATGGCTCTCATTACGTCCTGTATTGACTACGCCAATACTCTCTATGTTGGGATCCCTGCCTACAATCTCTACCGCCTACAGCTGGTGCAAAACCAGGCAGCCAGACTGGTTTTTCACCAGCCTAAGCATCACCATGTCTCACCGCTGCTTAGGAGCCTCCATTGGCTCCCTGTGGCTAAGCGTTGCATGTTCAAACTTGGCTGTACAATCTTCAAGGCCTTGTCTGGTCAAGCCCCTGCTTTTATCTCTTCTAGCTTGAAGTGCTATGTGCCCCAGAGAGATCTCCGCTCCACTTCGCACAATCTTCTGGTCGTCCCTAAATTTAAACGGAAAAGGCGCGGCGGGACGTGTTTTTCTTTTTTAGCCCCCAAGTTCTGGAATTCTCTTCCGACATCTCTTCGACTTTGCCCTAGCTATGACTGTTTCCGCAAATTACTAAAAACTCTCCTCTTTCAGCAAGCCTTCGAGTAACCCCCTGCACCTGTCTCCCGTATTTGTTTGAGCGCCATGAAACCGTTGGGTGACCGTGCGCGGTACAAATATTTTTAACATAACATGTATAATTTAAAAATGAGGCACAGATTAGTGTGTAATAGACAAGTCAACAGAATTTCACTTGCTCTTTTTGGGTCACTCCCTGTGACTTTTTGTAACACTGCGCATTCCACAACTTCTAATGTCTGTGTTGTTTTCCTCCACGATATGATGAAAGTCTAGTGATGAACGTAAATATACTTCGATGTTTTAACCTCACTGAAGCTAAATTCCTCTTTCCTCTAAAAGCGCATATAGAAGGACTGGACGATAATGGTAGTTGGAGCCAGATTAAAAGGCTTTATAGGGTTAATTATAAGATGTGCCATAGCTGCTCCTTAACGCAACAATACACAGAGGTAGTTACATGTGCACTTAAGCGCAACTCAAGGGAGATGGGGGACTGTTTTGTTAAAAGAGAATGTAAAGATAAGTATACCAGAGAATAAGGACAAAGTATATTATGTACAATATGCGCTAGCTATGACGTGAAAAATGTTTACGTGTATGGATGATGTCTTGAAAACCAATCAAATCTAGTTGGAAAAAAACCCTAAAAATCGGGCCTTAGAACAGGATTTACTTAGATTCCTAATTTGTAAGTAATTAATGTATGAATTAAGGAAGCTAGTAACATGAATATGCAAAATGGTGAGAAAACCCACCCTTAATTTATCTCTGTAACATGTAATGAGTGGTAATTTAAAAAGAGACCGTGCTAAGAATCAAACAATATGAAGCAGTTTAGAAGACAGACAGGTCTCTACCAAGATGGTGCAGTTACTTGTGCAACACGCAATCTAGTGGATAATTGGTGAGCTGTTCGTATTCAAATTGATTGCGCCATATATCAATCTGTCCACTGAAGTATGCGGAAAAAGAATTGAATGTTTCCTTCTTCTCCTCAAATTTGTTAAGTAGCAGTGCCTGGCCTTTGCAGATATCGTTGGACAGATGGAGGTTATTGCCTTGACGCTGTACAGGTAAAGAAAAGAAATTAATGGTTTCTGATGGGAGGCTCTTTTCTTTCCATCTGTTTAGGAGTTTGACCTGTGAGATTTTTGGAGATGATATTTTTGTTTTATCTAATCTACAGCTTCCTAGACTGCTGTCGCCTCGTCTGCTAAATTACTGAAACGGGAATTTAATCCTGTGCTGAACAGGGCACAACCAGATCTTCACTATAATTGCTCAACTCTGGTGTTCTAGCTTGATTTCACGCTGTTTGTGTTGGAAGCCAGGAGGTCATTCTTGGAGATCATGAAACAACTGCATTAAATATTTGATCCTTTATCATGCCAAATTAAGAGTAGCTTATAATGTTAAAGTGTCCTTTTTCAGTCAGCCAGAGTCCAAGTTGGATTTTATGGAAAAACATTTTAAACCTAGAGGAAAGACCAGCCGAGATCCAGCTGTGGAGGCCTGAAGAATACATTTATTTATTATAAAAGTTTTATAAAGCATGAACATAACCAGAACGGGTAACAGCGCTGTACAAAGGAACGGAAGAGGAATGAGGTAAAACCACGCGTCGAACATATGCAAGGTACATTAAAAACAATAAAGTAATAGGGGAGCACAGGGAAAAACTAAATTACAATGTTGACCAAGGGTAATCTGCCCATTTTGTGGGACATGTAAAGTTTCCTAAGAGCAATGAATCTAATAGGGCATGTGGGGTGACAAAAATACAACTTTTGAACAAAAGTATAAAAGAATGTAAAACAGGAGATGGAAGTAGTTAAGAGGGCTCAAAGACTATTGCTGTAGATGGTCATTCAGGAGTAACCATTTGACATAATTTTTGAGTGAGGGGGTAGAGGGGTTTGATCTGATCTCGGGAGGAAGAGCGTTCCGTATTCTTGGAGCAAGACCTAAAAAAACACAATTTTATGTTCTTTTCTTATTGAATTTGGGAGGTTTCTATAGTAGGGTATTCTTAGCTTCTTAGGTTCCGATTCGAGCGCGATAGTTTCACTTTTTTGGCCGTCATTGCGGAGGAGCCTCCCCTGCACACAGTTGCTATTTTTCCCATGCTATGAGGCGATTTTAACTTGCCATTCTCGCCGCTTCCGTTCGTCAGTTGGCCTCACACACAAGTGTGGTGTTTACTAATACTATACACCTATATTATTTAGTAGATGTGTGGAGAACAATTGATCCTATAGAGGTAGACTATACATAATACAGTCCATGACACCAGCACCCGTACCAATGTATGGCTTTCCTCGCAGTTCCGGATGGGGAGGGTCAGAGAGTTGAAGATATTGCCTAGGACAGTGTCAGATCACTCACTAGTGTGCTTCTGCTGGATGAACCTACTCCTTCCTCAAGACTTAGGTACCGGAAGCTCAAGTGGACTGACTTGTATGACCCAGTGTTTTACTCAGTAGAGAGCTGGCATACTGGAGTACTTTCAGCATAGGTGGACCGTCTGAAACTGTTTAAAGCTTACATTTGGGGTATATGCATCTCTAAAGTGGCAGGAATCCTTAAATCTTTATGCTCAAGATTGGACATATTAGAAAGGGCAGTTAAAGGCGTTGGATAAGATTTTGGAGCACATAAAGAGCCTGCCATAAGGCTTGCGGGGAGGGTGAGCGACCAGGTAAAACTTTGGCATGGGTGTTAAGAGCAAGTAGGAAGTATACGCAGATATCGGGATTTCCTGGGGATAATGACATTGCTGTCCAAATTTTTTTGTATCTTTGAGCAATACTACATATTGTTATATGCATCTCATTTGCTATCTGATCAATCTATCTT
This sequence comes from Lissotriton helveticus, assembly GCF_964261635.1. Taxonomy (NCBI): domain Eukaryota; kingdom Metazoa; phylum Chordata; class Amphibia; order Caudata; family Salamandridae; genus Lissotriton; species Lissotriton helveticus. Next base: position 1,371,130,263 of record NC_136067.1, read on the forward strand.
TAGCCCGTATGGAAAGAGATGTGAGAGCTTCTCAACTCCACTCTTACGATTTGTGGCGGGGTCGTAGAAAGGGGCCGGAGACTGGATCTGGGTAAATAAGGCTTTATTTTTATAAAGTTTTTCTTTTTGCGCGAAGTGAGTTTTTCCCGGGTATGTATGGCTGGATCCGTTGTAACTGGTGCCTTCTGGGGAGTGTCGGGGTTCTCGCTTCTCGCTTTGCCCAATGGATTCTGCTCCTTCTCGGTTGTGTCACCTCAGGACATGCAGGAAAGAAATATGTAATGGCCGTCAGGACTCACTTCTATCCATATTATGCCCGAGGGGAACCAGGGAGTGGTGGGAGCACTGCTAATAGCGTGTATATACACTTCAAACTATACACACGAAGTGGTCGGTGAGCAGTATGTGAGGAGAGCGTGATAGGGGTGAGGGGGGAAAGAGGGGGTAGGAAAGGCTATGTACAAATGGAGGGAAACTACAGGTAGGAGCAGGTCGGACGAGTTACTGTAGAGACGAGTTTCCCCGCCTCCCAACCCAGCTCGACACCCGCTGCCATACCTGTTTAAGCCACACTCTTCCGAGAGTGTGACTCGGCGCCTCATGGGGCAGATGGCCTCTTGGCGCTCCAACTTCCTCAGATGGTTCTTCTCTCGCCTTCCTGCTCCGGTATTCCTCTTCTTCTCCGCACTTCACTCGATCTCCACAACACACCACAAACTCCTCATGGGTGATGTCACACACCGTTCTCTGGACTTCCTTCCTTTTGGCCAATCCAATCGAACGAGCGTCATCTGGGGGCGTGGCCTCATCTCCCATGTACGCCCAATTAAAAGAGCCGTCTTGTATTTCTTCCTCTTGTGTAGTCCACAGTGGCTGCGTGTCCGTACTCCACTCGTTCAGGTTTGGGTGGATAGAGGGAGGGGTAGTAGAGTCAGCAACCCACCATTCTACGTACGGGGAAATCTCTCCTACCCACCTAGTCTCCCTGTTACACACCTCCCCCCTGGTTTCTCCCGGTCGGGGAGAAAATAGGATCTAGATAGGTAATCCGCATTACAGTTCTCCCTACCCTTTTAGTGACGGATCTCAAAGGAAAAGGGTTGTAAAAACAAGAACCACCTGAGAACCCTGGGATTTTGGGATTTGTTTTCGTACATCCACTGTAGTGGGGAGTGGTCAGTATAGAGTACAAAAGACTGGCCTTCTAAATAATATTTGAGTTTCTCAACAGCCCATCGTATGGCCAGGCACTCCCTCTCTACAGTAGGGTATTTTGTTTCCCTTGGATGTAGCTTCTTACTGTTGAACAGTATGGGTGTTCTAGTCCATCGGCACCTAGTTGTGACAACACTGCCCGAGTCCCGTATTCGAGACGTCAGTGGCTAGTAAGAACGGTTTGGTGAAGTTGGGGGATATAAGTACCGGACTAGTGGTTATGGCTGTTTTTAAGTCCCTAAACGCCTGTCTCGCCTTTTCAGGGGGGTGTTGAAGTTGTGTGGTTCGTGCATCCTTTTTTTAGGAGGTCTGTGAGGGGGCTGGCTGTTTTGGGAAAATTACGTAAAAACCTTCTATAATATCCGATTAACCCAAGGAAGGCTCTCAAGTCCCTTTTGGAGGATGGGAAGGGGGTGTTCACTATCACCTTGATTTTTTCCTCTTGGGGGACTATTACCCCGTCTCCTAGCATAAAGCCCAGATATTTGACCTTGGAACAATCTGCCCTTGATTTTTTTGCATTAATGTGTAGTCCCGCTGCCCTTAGGGCGGTTAGGATTGATTGGATGTGTGCCAGATGTTCGGGCCATGATGCGCTGAAGATGATGATGTCGTCTAAATATACGGAGCGAAAATCTGTATAGGGTTGGAGTACTTCGTTCATCAGTCTCTGTAAAGTTGCCGGTGCCCCGTGGAGCCCGAACAGAATGTTATGTTATGTTATGTTATGTTAATAACACTTTTATAGCGCACAGCTGCCCCAGCCAAGGGGCGTCCCGGCGCTTCTGAAAGAGTACCCAAACACAACACAGCCGTACAGAAGCAGAGACGCACAGAACTGGAGCCTAAGGACTATGAGGGAACAGATACGTTTTGATAGCCCTCCTGAATTTCAGCAACTAATCAATTTCACGAATGTGAGATGGAAGGGCGTTCCACAGTTTTGCAGCCAGGACCCGGAAGGAGCGACCTCCCGCTCTACGTAATCTAAACCGTGGAACCACGACCAGGTTTTGGCCCAGAAATCTCAGGGGACGCGAGGGCACATAAGGCCTCAAAAGATTATCAAGAATCTGGGGGGAGGCCAGCTTGAGGATCTTGAAAGAAAGGCATAGGGTCTTAAAATAGATCCTTTGTGCCATAGGCAGCCAGTGTAAAGAGTGGATGGTACTCTCTGCAGAGCAGAACCTCGGTAGTCCCACCAGGGCTCTGGCCGCAGCATTCTGGATACGTTGCATCCGGGCGTTAAATTCAAATAGTCCGTCGTCAGTGGCGAAGGCTGTCTTATATCTGTCCTCTTCTATTAGGGGCACTTGCCAATAGCTCTTTGTTAGATCGAGTGTGGTGATAAAACGGGCCTCTCCTATTCGTTCAATCAGTTCATTCACTCTGGGTATGGGGTACGCGTCGAAGGAAGATATGGCGTTAAGAGCGCGGAAATCCATGCAGAATCTGGTTGTCCCGTCGGGTTTTGGTACCATTACTATTGGCGATGACCAACTGCTCCTGGAGGGGCGTATTACTCCAAGCCGCAGCATTTCTTGTACCTCCCGTTTTACGTCTGGTCTTCTTGCGGCTGGTATTCTGTTGGGTCTCAACTTGATATGTTTCCCCTCTTCCGTTTCGATTTTATGTTCGATTAGGTTAGTGCGCCCTGGAGTATCTAAAAACATTTTTGCGAAGGGCTGGAGAGTTGCGAGCAGTTCCTTCTTCATTTCGTGTGATAGGTCTTCGTTCAGAGGTAGTTGTTCTAATGTAGAGGCTTCTGATGCTGTGGGTAAACCAAACTGAGTGGACTTTGGGAGGGGTCCCAACCACTTCTTGAGGAGGTTAATATGGAAACATTGTTGCCGGGAAGGGGGGATCTGTATTCTATATGTTGTATTACCGAGGGTCTCTATGATGGGGTAGGGTCCCATCCATTCCCTCTGGAATTTCCTTGTGGACGACGGCAACAGAACCAATGCCCAGTCTCCTACTGACAGCTTCCTCCACTTCTTTCCTCGACCGTAGTGGTGTTTTTGACGATGTTGACTCTTCTAAATTTGAATATGCCAGGTCTCTCAGTTTCCCCAGCTTGCTCTTCAACTGTTGTGTATAATCCAGTAATGATCTCTGTTCCTTCGTTTCTTCCTTTTCCCAAGCTTCTTTGGTTATCTCGAGTAGGGACCGGGGCTGCCGTCCGGATAGCACTTCGAATGCTGAGTACCCCAGGCTGCTTTAGACCTGTGCTCTTTGCACATAAAGGGACAAAGGCAGGAGTCGATCCCAATCCTTGCTTTCCACTGACAACATCTTCTTGAGTGTGGTTTTTAGAGTGCGGTTGTACCGTTCCACCAGACCGTCGTTCTGTGGATGGTATGCCGATGTACGTATGTGTTGTAAATCCAACATTTTACAGACTTCTTTCATGAGGCGAGACACGAACGGCGTTCCTTGGTCAGTTAATATTTCTTTGGGGAACCCCACTCTCGAGAATAATTCTAAGAGCTTCTCAGCGATGTTTTTGGTGGTGGGAGCTCGGAGAGCATATGCCTTGGGGAAGCGAGTGGTGTAATCGACTATCACCAGGGCATAGGTATTTCCTTTTGAGGTTCGAGGAAGGGGCCCTATGATGTCCATTCCCACCCTCTCGAAGGGATTTCCTATAATAGGGAGGGGCTGCAAGGGTACTGCTGGGGGTTTATAGAGATTCCTTTTTTGACATATTTCACAGGTTCTACAATACTCCGTGGACTCTTTATATATACCTGGCCAGTAAAAACACTTCAATATGTTTTGGGTGTTTTTTTCTCCCCCTGAGTGTCCAGCTGTTAGATGTGTATGGGCATAGAAGAGTATTTGTTCTCTGAAGATCTTAGGTACTAATAATTGACGGGGTTCGTTGGCCCTCCCCTCTCTATACAGCAAATCATTCTCTATAACAAACCGTGGGTAGGAGTTAGTGGGCGAGGTCTGGGCAACGTGGGCCATTTCCCATGCATTAAAGAGGGTGGAGTCTGGGCTTATCTGAAATTGCGGTCCAGTACCCATGGTTCTGAGGTTATTAGGGCTGGGCGGGGATTTCTTTTTTCCTTCTCTGCCTCCCTCACCTCTGTTTGGAATAGGGACAGGAAATCGGGGTTGTCAACTCCTATGATCAGGTCCTCCGGTAAAGATTCCACAGCCCCACCCTCACTGTACAAGAAGATCTCCCCACGGGATGGAGGGTTACTTGGGCCAGGTGGTACGGCTTCACGTCACCGTGAACACATATTATGTGCACTGTAGTGTTTGGGAGTACCTGATGTGGGTGTACAAGCTTCTTTTGTATGACTGACTGCCTACATCCTGAATCTAGTAGAGCCCGTACGTTCTTACAATTGACGTTAACACATACATAGAATGAGGGTCCCATCTCCGCGGTATACATCACAGCCTTTGGGATGTATCCCACCTCCATTGGCTCTTCCATCATTTTTCTCCGGGGGCACAGGCGGGAGATGTGGCCCCACTCTCCACATTCAAAACATTGTGGGCCTTTCATTATGGGTATCTCTGTCCTTGGTATGGTGTGTTCCCCGTTGCGTTTGCTATCGGATATGCCGCCTGAGCCTCTCCTAACAATAATGGTGCGAGAAAAAAGGGCCATTTCTCCTCCGGCCATCCACAGGCCCTAGCGGCCCTTTCAAAATTGGTCAGGAAGGCGTCCGGGTCGTCTCCTGCCACGTACTTCTGCAAAGAGATTCCGGAAGGGTGGGGCACGGGGGCCCGTCGCTCTACTACCAGAGTTGCGCCGGGTTCTTGTATTACTTTTTTTAGTCCCTCAATTTGGGCAGCTATGGTGTTTTTAAACAGCTCCCTGTCAGCCTGGGCCGATGACATTTGGCGCTCAATGGCCCACTCCAGCTTCTCTTGCCCCTTGATGAGATGTTGGATGACTTGTTCCATCTTGGGTGACGGGATGGAAGTGAAAGGTCCCACTTCTGACACCAGTTGTGGCGGGGTCGTAGAAAGGGGTCAGAGACTGGATCTGGGTAAATAAGGCTTTATTTTTATAAAGGTTTACTTTTTGTGCGAAGTGAGTCTTTCCCTGGTATGTATGGCTGGATCCGTTGTAACTGGTGCCCTCTGGGGAGTGTCTGGGTTCTCGCTGCTCGCTTTGCCCAATGGATTCTGCTTCTCAGTGGCGTCACCGCCGGACATGCAGGAAAGAAATATATAATGGCCGTCAGGACTCACTTCTATCCATATTATGCCCGAGGGGAACCAGGGCATGGTGGGAGCACCGCTGATAGCGTGTATGTACACTTCAAACTATATACACAAAGTGGTCGGTGTGAGGTTTGTGAGGAGAGCGTGGTAGGGGTGAGAGGGGAAAGGAGGTAGGAAAGGCTATGTACAAGGGGAGGGAAACTACAGGTAGTAGCAGGTCGGACGAGTTACTGTAGAGACGAGTCTCCCCGCCTCCCAACCCAGCCCGACACCCGCTGCCGTACCTGTTTAAGCCACACTCTTCGGAGAGTGTGGCTTGGCGACTCGTGGGGACGATGGCCTCCTGGTGCTCCAACTTCCTCAGATGGTTCTTCTCTCGCCTTCCTGCTCCGGTATTCCTCTTCTTCTCCGCACTTCACTCGATCTCCACAACACACCACAAACTCCTCCTGGGTGGTCAGATGCCGTTCTCTGGACTTCCTCCCGTTTGGCCAATCCAGTCGAACGAGCGCCATCTGGGGGCGTGGCCTCTTCTCCCATGTACGCCCAAATAAAGGCGCCGTCTTGTATTTCTTCGTCTTGTGTAGTCCACGGTGGCTGCGTGTCCGTACTCCACTCGTTCTGGTTTGGGTGGAGAGAGGGAGGGGTAGTAGTCAGCAACCCACCATTCTACTTACGGGGAAATCTCTCCTACCCGCCTAGTCTCCCTGTTACACGATTAAAGATGTTAAACTCACAATTTGTCAAATGGGAAAACTCCCAGGAGCGATGGTATCTCAGTCAAATTTTATAAGGAGTTTTGTGATATTATGCCTCATAAATTATTACTCTTCTGTAATGAAACCATTGCTAAGGGTTAGCTCCCCCTTGATGCTAGAAGCTGTGATTACTGTTCTCCTAAAACCTAGCCGTGACCCCTATCAGTGTCCCACGTATCAGCCACTTCAATTTTTACATGGTAAGAACAAAATACTTGCATCTAATGCAGAGACAAGTCCTCAAGGAACAGGCCGAGTACATACCCTAAAGAGCAACGGCGTTTAATCTACATAAGTTGAGTTGGGTCGACACAACTTTGCTGGCAGAAGCAGTTTTACTTGACACTGAAAAAGTGTTTGATGCATTGTGAATGGGGTTTTGTTACAAGGTGAGACACTACTAATATAACTTAAATTGTGATTATGATAATGACCTGTGGTTGAGCAATTAAATAGGCTGGTGTCATGACAGTGTTTTGCTGTACTATTGAAATGTATTTTTTTCGGTTAAAAAAGGAAGCATACTGCTGAAATTCCTGAGACTGAAGGAAAGGGAACCAGACACCGAAGAGGGAAAAGAGGATACTTACTGTCCTTTTGAAATTCAATTAGATCCTTTGATGCAGAAGGGCTTTCCTGTTTGTCTTCTTGGAGACTATTATTTGGTGGGTGGTATGAGTTGAGTGTGAGTTGTCTTTAAGGTGGAGCTTGGTAGACATTGTGGGAAGGACACCTGAAAGGAGAACTGTCCCTAAATGGTCCTGAAATTCCAGACTGGGAATACACATCTCCTCCTGTATAGGTGAGGAAGCCGTTGATCCACTTGTGTTTAAAGTTTCCAAATTCTCTCTGACAGAGAAGAAGGTTCTCCAAAGATTACTCGTCGGACTACCGATCAAATAGAGCTGGCCAGCTTCCCAGATATGAGCGGACATCATCTGGAGGAAGAACACCCTGTCTGGCCCAGACTCTTGAATGATAGGGGAAGGAGGGAGGCAACTCTGCAAGAGGATCCAACTGCCTGCTTGCACAGAAGCAGATGACCCTGGTCCTGGGGTCCATCCACTAGAGATTAACAAAAGAATGTGACTGGTGCACTCATTGCTTACAGACAATCATTGAACACCAAGGAAGAACTGCAGTATTACTGCAGTGTAATGCTTAAGGTCCGGTAGCCAGGAAGACTTTCAGGTGCACACTTCAGGCTATATCAATACAAGTTTTATTAATGAAATACAGTGGTGCTTCAAGAGTGGATGAGTAGCTACCCAACTCTCCACAAAGACTAAGGTTCCAAATTAAACTGATGCTATCAAGCACACAGCATGCATAGTTGTCCATGGACAAATGTGATTTTATTACTCCCGATTTTTCTTTCTTCAGTTGTTTAGCACTAGCTATTCATTTGTTTCACTCTAGCCATTTAGTTGTTTCACTCTAGCCAACATGTGTTTTGTCAACAGACTTCATCAGGCCTAGAAAACATAAAGTACAACAGAATTACTCTCTTTCTGGACCACCAGAGCCCTTTAAACCTCACGATTTATACCAAAATTACATATGGGATGTAATTGTGTTTGAGACATATCACCCAGTAATACAATTTCGTCATGACCGTGACTAACAATTCTTCACCCTTGTGCCCATATTTAAACTGGTCTGGACTGTTCCCATGAGGCACAGGTTCAAGACTGATTTGCATATGGCTGGGTCCAAACTGGGGTGGCGTAGTGGGCAAAAGAATGATGGATTTAACCCAGATCTTTTGACTGGGGAGAATGTTTGCATTGTCAGCATTCTGTCCATCATTTGTTTGCTGTACCATATTTAAACTGTGGCGTCCATGCCCTATAGATGTACATGATCCTAAGTGAGACGTAACAACCAGTACACCCTATAGAAACTCAATCTAGCACCATGTGTAAAAGCGCCCATATGCCATCAGCCCAGATTTGGCCTGTTGTACAACATATTATGATATCAAAGTACCTAATATGTGAAAAGCTCACCTATTTTGTTCCGAGCAAAAACAATCCAAACTTTCTTACTGTCCGTAACACTGGAGTATTAGGAAATATCATTAAATCAAGGTTCCTAGGAAAATCACATGTCCCTTCGATTCCGCCACCACGTACACCTCTACCCAGTAATAGTTTCCATCTATAAATAACTTAAATTAATTTCAGAACTTGTTTTCTTAATATCTTAATAAAGGAGTGAGCTCGAAATCAGCTGCACTCAAAATCAGACCTGAAATGTACAATGAACGCTAAGAAGCTAATTCTTCTACAATCATGCCGGGAGGACCTGCTGGGGATCCGCAAGTTTCCTCTGTCGCATCACTAAGACGATATGGTGTCGAGCTTGCAGGGCATGGTGGAGGCCCAAGAAAGTGTAGTGTAGTTCCTATATTCCCAATAGGCTCTGCGCATTGGAATTATATAAACAGCAGTGTAGACATAGGACTGAGGTCGACTAGGTCTCTACTGACTATATTACACTTAATTAGTTTTGTCAGCTAGCTCAGAGGTCACTAGAAACTTTCTCGAATAAACAAGGAGGAGTTTAACTTCCCTGGATAGACAAGAAGGGATTAGCTTCTGACAACCATAAAACATGACAACTTTGCTCCCTCAGAATAAGAGTGTATCTCTAGAGTCGTGTGAAAACAATAGACAGTTATTTTACTCAGTCAATCGTGCATACTTAGTTTCACCAGAGTGCAGAGAATAGAGAGACGGGCGTTTTTAATAAAAGGTGTTATTTATTGAGCAGTCTTCTTTCTCATGCAAGAGAAATGAATTGCCACAATTGCAATACTTAGTATAAAGTAAAGTGCGTACAGTAAAAGGAGTATTATGAAATAATACTGTAAAAGCATTGATATGGTTTCTTAGCCATATGATACTTTAAAATAGATAAAATATATACATACATAAATACATTGACTAACGTACTCAACTGGTGCTTCTAAATACGCCTACTCCGGTGTACCTGACCTAAGCCTTATACGTGTGAAGGAGTAAATACGTAGCAGTTTAAGTTAAGTTGGTTTTGCCAAGAATCTGAATCAAGAATTCTCTTTAAGGGTTTAGTTAGCTCCGTACCTGGGTAATAGAAAGCAGGAGGTCTGGTATCTCTCTCTCAGGACTCGATATCCCAGCAACCCGCAAGGGCGGCTGAAAACACCGGAGCTGGATTTTCTCGGCTGGAGAAAAAGACAGCGTCTTTCTCAGTGCGTCAAAAGGGAGGGGCGGCGTCCGTGGGCTCTCGCGCAAGTAGATAGCCGCTCTGCTCCAAACCACCGTGTGTTTGCTTAAGGCAACGTTGGTATATTTATACCTGAAAGGTGCCGGGTTTGACGTAAGGTTGGACATAAGATGTCAATAAAGATGTCAATAAGAACTGGCCGTTCTTTCAGTGCTCACAGGAGTTCTTGGACAAATCAAAACAAAAGCAAGGGGAATTCCCAGGTTGCTGGAGGTTTGGTTTGTTTAAAGAACGCGTTGTACTTTCTAGGAGCCTTGCCGTATTTGGATTGCATGGGCTATTACTAAATATGGATATGATTCTTATGCCTTTATAAGGATATTATTTATTATAGCCACATAAGGGCATAAATCAGGAATATTGGTTTAGGGTCCTAGATAGAAATACAACACCCACTCCACGATCTAATGTCCCTCATTACTAAAACTAAGCAATAGTAAACATATAATGGTGCATGTGTTTTCCAACCCACCCCAAAATACATAATTTGCATTTGAAATGGTATATGGTAAATACACGAAAATGAGTATTGGTACTGTACGCTTCTCAAGCAGTGTCATCATTCAGTTAAATGCATATATATATCAGCTGAATGAATTGCGAAATTTACACATGAAATGGCTCTGAATACAGAAAAGAAGGTCGAGACCATTCCATCACATATTATTACAAATGCTGTACATGTGCTAGAGGCTGAGGTAAAATATTGTCTCTAGAGTTCCTAATATAGAATCTCCGTTCTCTAAGAATAGTTCTACTTTAAGCAGAGTACTCTGTGCCAAAAAAAAGGTAAATATTTTGGAAGTGAGAAAAATAATTTTGCTTTCAGGGGAAGAAAAACAGTTCCACATGTTTTCAGTAGCTTTTGTTTATCAAAGCTGAAGGCCAAATTCAGAGTTCAGGGAACGCTGTGTGCTTGTTGCTTAAAAAGTTATTCTTTCTGTTCAGGGGAGAACATCATTTCAGACAGACTCGCAAAAAATTGGTCAACAACATCAGGTGAAAGTTCGACCTAGTTTGAAAATGCCGAAACAGTGCATGTGTGAGAATGAATGCCATCATCGATGTCAGGATCAGCAATGCTCACAGAAGGTTGTACCTGTGTGATGCTGCTCTCATCTCATACTCCACTGCCACATACTCGTAGTGGTGAAGTCTCAACGAATGCCGTCATCAGAATAGGTAGCCGCTGGGGACAACACGATGCATGAGCCGTTACAGGACCTAACAAAGTATCTCTATCCATTGGTACTGCTGATGGTAATGTAAGACAGATGCCCAACACGCATTCTTCCCTGCATAGCATACATCGAAGCACATGTAAGATGCAATTTTGCCAGATTGGTCTGAATGAAAGAAACAAGGTCATATTCAGATCTCTTAGCCGGGCTAATCCAAGGACTTTAGTTATGCGGTACCGGTAGCGCATTGCTAGAATCGTTTCTGCCATTGTTGCTGGAGTCTTGTCTGCGACTTGGCTTGCCATATCGGAGCAGAAGGATCAAAAATAAAATTCCTGCTACGAGTCCCAAAAGTAGAGGTAGGCCGCCAAAGACAGAATGGACAAAATTGGGAAAAATGCCCAGAACTGTTTCGAAGGGTGTTAACAGTCCCGAAAAAATTGTCTTAAATACATGTGCGATGCCATTGGTATCTGACATGTTTAGGATTTGGCTTAGCATTTCTACGAAATGCGCAGGGCAATTTGTTGATAATAAGGAATGTATCTCTGCTGTTGTCCTTGCGACTTGCAGATCATACGTTTCTTTAGACGAGGTCAAAGGCACAGTTGTCTGTAAAAGAATAGACTTCATTCTGCTTAAAGTATCAATTCGAATAGAAGAGATATTCAAATAAGGCCAGATTGCCGCCTCCATGTCTGGAGTGCTGTTTGGATACAATACTTGCATACAGCAAGTGACCATGGAACTAACGCTTACGAGATAGACTTTCCCTGGCACCATGCCACAACAGCTGTGGTCATTTATTAGAATATAGCTCCCGTTAGAAAGCTGTCTAAAGAATGGCTCTACCTGTGTTTCAGGAGTGCCGTGCAGGTGACATGAAAGGTTATTCGAAGACCCTTCGCAGGCTCCATGCAGGTTAATGCCTTGACATAGGAGTGTACCGCTTAGTGATCTTTTACAATTTTTACCACTAAGAAATGCATCCTTTTTCTTTTCACTGTGACATTTGTGTGTATAAGGTAATTTCCATGTTGACTTGATGTACCCTTTACCCAACCTTTCATACTGGCCTGCTGGTATATACTCTTGGCAATATTTAAATTGGAAAGTTGTTATCGGAATTGTGATTATTCCGTGTATTATCCATTCAATGACAGGTCTTTCTGACATTATCAACGATAATCTCTCAAGTTTTTCAATGCTCAGAATCGTATAGTCTGCTCCTTTTTGTGCCAAACTGATTTGTTTATCAGTAAGGTTAAAGATAGAGAATAATGACGTTGTGTTGATTAAACGCCATGGTACGTAGCCTGAACGCAGATTTTGCAACGTCCAGCCAAGCTGTACAATAGAACGTAATTGGGACTGACCATGTTGTAACATTAGTAAGTCCTGCTCTATTATATCAATAGCAGATGATACGATACTGTCCAGTGAACATATTCTGGAGGACAGAGTCGTTAACCCATTGTCCACAACAGAAAGTGATTTTTCCAAATTAATACGATCAATTTCTCGTATTTTGTCTGCTGTTTCAATTTGCATTACTTTCCAAGCTTCGTTGTACGCAGCGTATATACCGGCCGCTATGAAACGTTGTTGACGCTGTTTGCGTGGTCCCAGAATGAAATCACGCAAGTCAGCACCGTCTTTAAGTAAAGTCAAGTGTTGCTTCATTTCTGCCAGTGTGGATTTTTGTAGCCATTCGAGGCATAGTTTCCCTACACTGTATGTTGTAACTATCCCTGGATGTTGTCTCTGGGCCTGGTCATTTTGAACCCCTGTATTTTGTTCAGGAATCTATCTTGACAGTTATTTGTGTCTGTGGGCCAGATCCACCATTTTTTCCAATCAGGATGTGTTCTGTTTTGGTATAAAATGTGGGATACGTCTATCGCCATATCAGTAGTGCTATTACTATCAGGTGTGGGCTTTGGAATAGACGGTTTGTTTAAGTCTTTAATTTTGGCTAGGCCAAGACAGGTAGTCTGTTGAATGGTGTCATTCAAGAATATTATTTGTTCTGGGATCATGCAGGCTCTAAATAATGCTTCTAAACCTTGGACCTGCCATTCTTTTGTACCCCAGATGGTTTTTGTTTCAATGTTGTTTTTCCAGAATTCAAAACCAAATGTAATCATTTTTTCATAAAATGTTTCAGAATAGATCAATTTAGTATTTGTCAGCATTGTTTTCATTCCTGTCTTATTTAACATTTTAAAATAAAACGTTTCTGCATCACTTGTGTTAAACCCTGAGAAGTGTGGGAATTTCTCATAAAATGTTTTTGAGCTGCTTTTAGGCGGTGTTGCACAATGTTCTCATTGGTTATAATTAAAAACATTTCTAGGCTGTGCAGATTTATGCAAATAGTGATGACCAAAATGATTATAGCAATACATTTCTTCATAATTTGATGAACCCTGTAAGTAATCATGTTCTGTGAATTTGGCTGACATTACTAAATCTGACATCATATTATTAATATTTTTAAAGTCCCAAACATCAGAAAAAGTACTTGGTTTTACAAAGTCACTTAATGAAACCTTGAACTGATGTGGATATTTCAAGAGCTCAATCGGGCCAAAAATGTCAAATTCAGTTCTGTCCCATGCTACCCACCGGGTATTGGATTGGCTGTGACGTTCACTGATGATAGTTCTCTTTTCTCGATGTGAGATGACTTGTGAGGCTTTAGGACCAAGTTGATGTTCTGACTTGCTGTGTCCATTGTACTGTATTTTCCTTCAATTAATTTTCCCAAACAAAGAACCATGATGAGCCAAAGCAGGAGGAAAAGTACACCTAACACAATCCGAAATTCAATCCATGGAGAAATCAGATAGGTTTCTTTGAGTTGATGAAAGAGTTCTGTTACTTTGTCTTTGAAAGTCTTTGTTGCTGGCGTTTCTTCATGTTCACTTGGATCATCAGAAAAGTCATCGAAATTGATGAAGTAGCCAGATGCAGTTCTGTCAAGTGTTGGAATTGCTTCTGGATTTTCATTTGCTTTTGGATTTTTCTTTGTTTCATTAGCATAGTCTGAGGCTACATCGTTGTAGACTGGTGTTTCTTGACGAGCTGTTGCAATTTGGTTTCAAGAGGCACAAGTTCCATGGCTTTGTTGCATAGTCCTTTTTTATTCACTGCAGGTTTATCGAATGTGATTAGTCTCTCAGTTTGAACCTCTTGTATTGTAGCAAATTTTGGTGTGCTGCTATTTCTTGGGAGTCCACTGGGCCTACTACTTATTATTGGCCACATGATTGTGGTTTTACCAGGTCGATGGATACAATTCGGTTCTACTTTTTACCAGCAAGGGGTGGTAGTACAACTGATCTCGTTCCGCTGACAGCTAAGACAGGTACTGCTTTTCTGTAAGAAGGCCCAAATTCCTTCTTTACCGCGATCTTCTCTCTGATCAGATCCCCAATCTTTGGAATCCAGACAGGTCTTGCTGGGACAGGTGGTTTTTCTTCAGTGGCTATTGGCTGTTGCTTTAACTTTATGTTGCTCAGGTTTCGTCTTGTTTCATTTAAGTCCTGTAAAACAGCCAAACGGTCTTTGATATCAAAGCATTTTTCTTCTACCACTGAAGTTTGACTATCAAGGTCCTGGATATGCATTTTAGTACCGAACAATAGTTCGTACGGACTGAGACCTTTTAGAGAATTCTTGGCAGATTATTAAGACTACGTTGGACACTTGTTAAATGTTGGACCCACCCATCACCCGAAGCTAATACCCTCGCCGTTATAGATTGCTTTATGTCCCGGTTTTTTCTTTCCACTACCGCATTTCCCTCAGGATGGAATGGACAAGAGTACCGCAATGCAATGCCCATGCTGGTCATGGCCTCTTTGTAAGCCCTAGAGCTAAACGCAGGACCTTGGTCAGAATGTAGCATGCTAATTGCGTATGTACCGATAAAGACTCGCAAATCTTTTATAACAGATCTGGCATCAGCCGAACGCTGGTGTCTGCATTTTAAGTGAATCTAGTCTTAAATATTATGGGGACGCATTTCTCCTGCTGGATTTCTGCGTATAGATAGCTTTATGCTTTCTAACAAAGGGGTCCTAGCGATACTCTGGTCGGTTCATGACTGCGATCTCGGTTGCAGTCTGGACAATCCTTTGCAAATTTGTAATGTTGCAAGTTCATCCCCGGCCACCAGTATTCTGATTGTAATTCTTTTAGAGATTTTGCGATCTCCTGGTGTCTTAGACCCAATCCCATATGTGCGTCTGCTATTAAAAAGACTCTCCTGTTTGTGTTTGGAATTACTCTATCCCCCACTCCAGGGATTTGAGCAAAAGGAACGGAGTTTGCATCAATTATGTATGTATAAGTGAGTGGATAATTCAGAGGTAATGCTGCATAGTCGCCTTTTAAAGACGCTTTTGCCGCCAGCATTGTTTCTCCGTCTATGTATTTTTTAGAATGCTTTTTTGTGGCTACGGAAGCCGGTTGAGCTGCTTCCGCTGTGGCTCTGTGAGCCAATGAATTCCCTGCAACGTGAACGCCATCACGTTGGTGACTCAGTGTATGTATCACGTGAGTCTTTTGTAGTTCTTTCTGCAAAAGAACTACCAGTTCCCAAAGCTTTTTATGCTTTATTGTGGCAGCTGTGTCATCTTTGTAATCGTTTTGAACCCAGTTCTGCATGTCATTGTTGTAAGATTTGACGCAGTAATGCGAATCGCACACTATTAGTGTGGGGAATTCGCGATCGGCATTTTCAAGCGCCATCTTTAAAGACCTTATTTCAGCTCGCTGAGCTGAACAGTTTCTCAGTGATTCAGTCTTGGTGACTATTGGTCTGAATTTACCAAAGCGCCAGTGACCTTTAACAATCGCGCACGCTGCGTTGTAGGATTTGTTCTCTACATCGTAATGCTGTGCAAATCTGTCCATGTAGATTACACATAGGTATTGTTCGAGAGGCACAATTTCGATTGGCAGAGGATATTCTTCTTCATATTCTAGATTTTCTAGTTTTTTCAGTTTCGGGTCAAAATAGTATTTCACGTCTTCTGCAGCAAGAGAATTTTCCCATTGTATCCATTTTGGATCTAATGCCACGGCAGTCAAATTGTGTGGGCTTTTTAATGCCTCAAGGGCTGATTCTGCTGTTAAAACAGTTATCCTTCTGCCTTGGGCTTGGGCTCTTTCTTTTGCTACAGCAGTTTGAACCGCTATTAGAATTTTTTCAGTTGAACTGAATTTTATTTCAGCTTGTGTGTACAAGTGTGATTTGTAAGCTATTGGTACTGTTTCTCCCTCATTAGAGGTCAGGTACGTGAATCTGCATCTTCCTGGGATGACTCGGATTACAAGGTTGCGTATGTTTTCGCGAGTTTGCAATTTTGTTTTAGCTAACATGTCTGTTTGCAATGATCTTAAAATTTCTGTGTGTTTCTGAGTCCAATTGATTGGTTTGAAATCAGGTTTTATTAATTCATAAAGCGGTTTAACCCTCTCTGCATAATTTAGAATGTATGTTCTTCTGAAATTCAGGAAACCTAGTATTGATTGTAAGTTCTTCAGCGTTTTTGGTGCTTGGAGTATAGCGCAGTTCTCTAAGAAGTTGTCTGCTAGGCTTTTGCCTTCACTTGATAATTCATATCCTAAAAATAGGACAGTTAGATGGGCAATTTGTGACTTTTTAAAGTTGAATTTGTAACCCTCAGCTGCGAAACCAAGTATTATGGTGTTCACTCTTTTCAAGTGAGTATCCAGGTCATCATCTGTGAGATAGATGTCGTCGACTTAGGATAATGCCTCATCATCATATATTTGTAGTAACTCTGTTACTCTTGCTGAGAATAATCCTCGGCTATTCTTGAATCCCTGTGGGAGTCGACAGAAGTGTTTTTGCGACCCCATTATTGAGAACGCGGTCAAATACCTGCTCTCAGGTGCAATGTTTTGATAAAAGAATCCATAAGAGATGTCTAATGTCGTTTTATATTTTTTGAGCACAATGTTATTCATTAGTGCTGCACTGTGTGAGTTTTGTACTGCAAATGTTTTGCAACATAAGTTAAGGTGTCTGTAGTCCAAAACTAGACGATATGAATCGTCTGGCTTGGAGACAGGAAACAAAGGATTGTTCATTTGTGAGGTGCATGTTTCAATCACCCCCTGATATTCAAGTTGATCTAAGATCTCCCTGACTTGCTTTTTAGCTTCTTGTTTAACTGGGTACTGTCTTTGTGCAGTGGGTTGACATTTTAACTGGATTTTGTGAGGAGGAGAGTCCTCATCCCATCCTACATGATTTTTGTATAATGCAGGGGCTTGGGTCACTGCCCATTTTCTTGCATGTATGGATTTTTTATGAGTTGAAATATGATTTGAGAAGGCAGGCATAATCATTTCTTCGCCATGAGGGCACTCCCTGACAAACTCTGGTGGCCAGTCCTTCTCAGCTAAAAGGATGTCATAGCCTTTCGAAAGGTTGTCTCAAAAAAGACTCCTTACTTTCCTAGTCTTATCTCCCTCTATACATAATGTTATTTAGTATATTTTATCAGGTTTGCTAACTCTGGTATCTGCAGTTTCCACCTGAATGTATTCATTCGTGTCCACTGTCTCCAGAAGATTCATCAAGATCTTGCGAGCTATGGTCACTTCTGCTGCGCTGTCTAGCATTGTCTGGGCCCACTCTCCATTTTTAGGTTTCGCACCTGCGAACCGATCGCAAAGCGATCGTCGCAGCGAAACCTATTGCAATCGTTTTTGCTTTCAAGGAGTCAAGGGAGACAGGAGACAAGTGATGTGCACGCGCGCGTAAACGGATCAGGTCACGCGCGCTTCCTGTCTCCCATGGCTCCTTGGAAGCCGAAACGCACGCACACATAGACCCCCCGCCGCCGCGCATACACACACGCACGCACACACACACACATTGAGAACCCCCCCGCCGCGCATACACACACGCACGCACACACACATAGAGAACCCCCCCTGCCGCGCATTCACACACGCATGCACACACACACACACACATACATACAGAACACCCCGGCGCTTACACACACATCCCTTACCTCGTCTCGGCGTGTCTTATCATCGCAGCTTGCGCAGAGACAGCCAACGTGCACACGCACGGCGACGGCGGCTCCTGCGCTACAACCGTGGTTTCGGTTTCGCGCCATTGGCTGTAGTACCGCCAACCGGCACTTGTTTTATTTTTTTTGCATTTCCGTTGCATCGTCTCCCTGGCATTTTGATTGAACTCTGGGACATCGTCGCTCCTCGAGCCTTTAGTGAGGGCGGAACGGTAAGGCACAAATAACCCCGCCGTGATCTCGGGGGGTCTCTGTCTCTTTGGATTGTTCGCACAGGGTGTTGGTGAATGGGGAGAGTGCGGCGTGCAGGCTGAGGGATGGCGTATGTTGGCCGGGGCAGCTGCAGCGGGATGGGACAGGGGAGGTAAACAACTTTTTCAAGGTTTGCTGGGGGGACGGCATTAATGACTGCGGCATTCAGGCTAGTGGTCGCCCGTTCATGCACTTTCAAAGTATGCAGGGTGCCATGGGGGACTCTGTGTTTGGGAAGGGGGCGGGGCAGTGGTTCACGCCCCCTCCCCAAAAGAGAAAACCATGCCGAGCAGCATAACGCTGGAGAGGGGCGTGCCTGTGCAAGATGACAGAGAGCGCACTTCGATTTATCCTAGCTTTTTGAGAACATCCATGGACACTTTGGGACTCTAGTGGTCGGAAAGGTAGTGGATGAAGAGTTCGCCGCGCTGTTGAAAAAGTAATGACGTATTATATAATAGTCCACCTTGTTTCCTCCTTCCCCTAAAAAATAGCATTCCTGCCTGCATGCGCCATGCTTGGGTCTTAAAAGTGGACTTTTTAGCAAGTGTTGCTGAGGGGTTAATGCCGGTATACCTCCACAACTTGGGAAATAATGTGGATTTTGGTGTTGAACGCACCAGAATCTGCATGGTACGGTATATATTGTTCACCTGTTCGATTCCAGCAAGTTTCACCTGCCTAAATTTATCGATAGGTGAGCGCGTAACAAAAGCACAGGGTATGCTCAGAGATAGACTGAACAACATAGCACGTTATGCACGACGATTAAAACCAGCAGTACAGTAAACTCAGTTGCAGCATCACTGCCTTTTGTGGAATATTTGTAAAAGCTGAGCGTTTCTTTTACGTGATACTGACAATAATTGTTTTGTAAATTGAAGCAGCCCCTAGATGGCAGTATCCTCCACAGAATTACAATAGGGACTCTAGATGCAGCTGTAAATGTCGTTATACTTTCCACGTTTATTGTGACTCACTGAAAAGGGAACTGGAGCACATTACCAAATATAATCCAAAAAGTGCAAATAAGGCAGGGGCTTTCAGTAACCAACTTGTGTTCGTAGCTAGTGATGACGATTAATCAGATGAAAGGGGGAAGGAAATGTGAAAGCACTGAGCCTGATAGAACACACAAAAAAGGAAGGTAATCGCGAAAATACCGATGTGACAGTGCTATTTTTTTCAAAATTTATGTCACACTTTTGGACTTTTCGGTTTCTCGAAGGTTGTGATTTTATCTCTTGTATTCAGTATTAACATGATACCACTTTCTTACACAGTTCACATTGCCAAGATTGGTGCCGAGACGACTTTCGCATGATTAGAGATTAGCCGCATTTGCCACATAATTTATCATCTGCTGCATAATCTGCAGATTTTAATAACAAAAATGTTTTGTTTCTAGCTCAAACTGATCAAAAGTTACTAACAACTCAGCGGCACGTATTGCTGCACTGTGGAAGTCCTTTGCAAAGGTTGACTAGTCACCTTTCTGTTGCTTATTGCTATTTTTGAGTGTTAAACTGGTACTAATGAGGTGCACCCAATGCCCAGACAGTGTTAACACGTGTAAACAGTACAAAATAATGAAGTAATCTTATTAAAAAGAGCGCTGCATTACGTCACATACTTTGCTTTTTCTTGCTGCATAATTTACTCAACCTTACGCATAATTTGTCCCTTTCCTATTGCATAATTCCAGTGGTCCTGGCTATAGGTGAGGTCAAAAGGGTGAGAGGGGTCTCTATAGGGGTGTGGCCTAGTAGAACAACTGAGAACGCTCTGTAGGAGGCATGGCTTATGCAAACAATGGCCTAGCTACATACATATCAAACAGAATCATGTGCTTGACAATTCATAAATAGAGTCTTACATAACAAAGAACAAACAAAATAGCATTATGTGCTTGACAAATTCCTAATGAGACTCATACTTAACAAATAAAAACAGAATGCAACAAGGGAATTAACAATTTATATAGCACCACTTAACCTTGACAGTAAATAATAAAATACTTGACAAGATATTTTGAAGGGGGGTTGGTTTATCATACTTGCAATCGCTGGACAGGGTCAGTGATCTCGGCCCCTTGGGTGATGCAGAGTGGACAACAAGGGTGTCTGCTTTCCTCTATGCTATTTGCCCTCGCGATGGAGCGCCAGCCTGCATACTGAGGCGGAAGGGCCAGAATGGGGGATCAGAATAGATGATAAAGACCACATTATTTTCTTGTATGCGGACGATGCATTGTTATACTTTTGCGGCGATCAACCAGTTGATGTGATGCAAGTGTTGGGCGAGTTTTGGGAAATGTCATGACTGCAAATTAACTTGGCAGAATCATTTCTCCATCTGCTTCGCCCACTGGCAGTTGAGGTGCATGTACGTCTGACTAGGGACGGGACTGACTTACAGTTTCACACATTCAAATACCTTGGTGTTCAAATGTACAACGATAAGCAACAGCTGATGGACGTAAATCTGGAACAGGAAATGGCCGTGGTTACGCAATCAATCCCTTTTTAGGTTTCGCACCTGCGAACCGATCGTGAAGCGATCGTCGCAGCGAAACCTATTGCAATCGTTTCTGCTTTCAAGGAGTCAAGGGAGACAGGAGACAAGTGATTTGCATGCGCGCGTAAACTGATCAGGTCACGTGCGCTTCCTGTCTCCCATGGCTCCTTGGAAGCAGAAACGCACGCACACACAGACCCCCCCTCCCCCCCGCCGCGCATACACACACATAGAGAACCCCCCCGCCGCTGCCGCGCATACACACACACACGCACACACACACACACATAGAGAACCCCCCGCCGCGCATACACACGCACACATAGAGAACCCCCCCGCAGCCGCGCATACACACACGCATGCACACACACACACACACATACATGCAGAACACCCCGGCGCTTACACACACATCCCTTACCTCGTCTCGGCGTGTCTTTTCATCGCAGCTTGCGCAGGGACAGCCAACGTGCACACGCATGGCGACGGCGTCTCCTGCGCTACAACCGTGGTTTCGGTTTCGCGCCCTAACCTTGCCATTGGCTGTAGTACCGCCAACCGGCACTTGTTTTATTTTTTTTGCATTTCCGTTGCATCGTCTCCCTGGCATTTTGATTGAACTCTGGGACATCGTCGCTCCTCGAGCCTTTAGTGAGGGCGGCACGGTAAGGCACAAATAACCCCGCCGTGAGCTCGGGGGGTCTCCGTCTCTTTGGATTGTTCGCACAGGGTGTTGGTGAATGGGGAGAGTGCGGCGTGCAGGCTGAGGGATGGCGTATGTTGGCCGGGGCAGCTGCAGCGGGATGGGACAGGGTAGGTAAACAACTTTTTCAAGGTTTGCTGGGGGGATGGTATTAATGACTGCGGCATTCAGGCTAGTGGTCGCCCGGTCATGCACTTTCAAAGTATGCAGGGTGCCATGGGGGACTCTGTGTTTGGGAGGGGGGCGGGGCAGTGGTTCACGCCCCCTCCCCAAAAGAGAAAACCATGCCGAGCAGCATAACGCTGGAGAGGGGCGTGCCTGTGCAAGATGACAGAGAGCGCACTTCGATTTATCCTAGCTTTTTGAGAACATCCTTGGACACTTTGGGACTCTAGTGGTCGGAAAGGTAGTGGATGAAGAGTTCGCTGTGCTATTGAAAAAGTAATGACGTATTATATAATAGTCGCCACCTTGTTTCCTCCTTCCCGTAAAAAAATAGCATTCCTGCCTGCATGCGCCATGCTTGGGTTTTAAAAGTGGACTTTTTAGCAAGTGTTGCTGAGGGGTTAATGCCGGTATACCTCCGCATCTCGCCCCCAAACGTTACTTTTATTAAAGTAAAGCACTACACCGGGGAACCACCCCTCTCGATAGAATTATGTTACATGAATCAGGCATAACAAATACGTTCGCGTTAAGGGTGCACTGCTACAGCTGCGCCGGTAATATGGTTGGTGATCCAGGGGGCGCGGTACGGGTGCTGCGTAGGATGGACAGTGGAAATGTACAACACCAGCAGGCACTGGCTGCATGCTTTGATGGGGACTGTAGGGGGAGTGGCTGTTTACCTTCTCAAAACTCTCACGGCTTCCCAGAGGACTCCTCTAGGGGCGTCTTACTAGTACTGCATCACTCCTTGTCTTTTCCCGCCCTCTCTCCCTTTCCATGGCGTGACAGGCATTCTCACACGGAAGCTGCAAGCTATCTGCGTTGTTCACCTCCTTACACAAGACATCCATCTCCTTAGCGCTCACACATCAACAAACCAAACCGCCCCTCCTCTAACCACAGCGCTTCACATATTCCTAAAAATGCCTGCCCCCAAGCCACAGCATAGCCCGCTTCCTCTGCTATTCCACCCACACTACGAGCTCCACCCTCCGCAAATGCATCGCAAGCCATTCACCACCCCCGAATATAACTGGCACTGACAGCCCATCTCTCGCACATTATGCCAGCCTCCTTCTGCACAGTGAGCATACTTCAACAACGCATCACCCTCAAGCCACAGCCTCTCTTCGCACCTACCGAGCCCTCCCACTTTCATTCCACGCCACTGCCTTTTCCAGCCTCTTTACCCTCTAACCGTGTCTCCTATAGTGCGAGACCCGCGGTACTACTCGCCCACCTCGCATGCACTCGTCAGCCTAACAGCTGTGAGCCCGTGCCTGAGGTGCATCATCAGAGCTGTGTGAATAATAACTGCGTCAGCCCAGTGCGTGAGGTGCATAGTCAGAGCTGTGTGAATAATAACAGCTGTGAGCCCGTGCCTGAGGTGCATCATCAGAGCTGTGTGAATAACTGCGTCAGCCCCGTGCGTGAGGTGCATCATCAGAGCTGTGTGAATAATAACAGCTGTGAGCCCCGTGCCTGAGGTGCATCATCAGAGCTGTGTGAATAATAACTGTCAACCCCGTGCCTAAGGTGCATCATCAGAGCTGTGTGAATAATAACTGCCGGCGGCCCCGTGCTGAGGTGCATCATCAGAGCTGTGTGAATAATAACTGCATCAGCCCAGTGCTGAGGTGCATCATCAGAGCTGTGTGAATAATAACTGAGTCAGCCCCGTGCTCAGGTGCATCATCAGAGCTGTGTGAATAATAACATTTGTGAGCCCGTGTCTGAGGTGCATCATCAGAGCTGTGTGAATAACTGCGTCAGCCCTGTGCATGAGTTGCATCATCAGAGCTGTGTGAAGAATAACAGCTGTGAGCAACAGCATACTCTTGCACACACTCACTGCTCACCAATTCAAAGTTTGCTAAAAAATTTATGCAACGCATTGTCATACACAATGCCAATAACTCAAACTTTAATGCTGCGAAACCTATTGCATTGTAAATGCTTGTTCAGTTGTGTCCTCAGTATCCTCGGCATGTTTAATTATTTTAATACTGGCTACCTTCTTTCTTGGAAATTGTAATGTTTTACTTTAATGAGCAGGTTCTTTGTCTTTGGACTTGACGTGCTCTTCTTTGTGTTCTGACCGTCCTCTTCTTTCCGATTTCTGTGAGGAAGTCTGAAAAGATCGAGAGGGACGTGTATCAATATCTTGATATCTGTCAGGTTTTCTGAATTTATCCCTATCTCTAAGGTTGTATCTTTTCTCAGAGGGCTCCCTCTGGGGAGACTTGTCACCTCGTTCTGGAGATCTAGCTCTTCGTTGAGGAGACCTTCCTCTGGACTGGAATCGTTTTTCCTTGGGAGTGGATTGTTTATTTCCATTCCAAGTCTTTTTTGGAGTGTTTAGATTATTTTTAATAAATGTTTTTTCAGGATTTTCAAGTAGTTGGGGTTTTACTGGTTTCCCACCCAAACTATCTCTTCCTAGTTCTTCATGGGATTTTTCTATGATTCTGGCAAGTTCAAATGGTTGTTCTGCTATATCTGTTTCTTTCCATTTCTGGAGGTATGTTATGTCCTCCATTGCCAATTGAACTAATTCTTTATATGCCTTTGTTAATTCTTTTATTTTATCTAAAAGTTCTTCACTTGACATTTTTTCAATATCGGTATGTGGTGTGTAGCTGGCTAGAACCGGCCACGTTGCTCCTGGTCTACCTAGTGGAACGAGCCTGGTGATGTGATTTTGATGTTTCAGGGTGCCTTTAAACTAGAGCAGGTGCTCTTGGTAATTTAGTGGGATTTCAACATCCTCGAAAGGAGTGTATTCATCCGGAGGTTCCTCTATTTTGTAATAGTGGAATTCGTGTGTTACAGCGTTTGCTGCAGGAAAGTTTATCCATGAGTAGAATACCTCTGTCTGCCGATATTCATGGGCCTCTACCACGAATATGACTGTACCACCTCTTGGTGTCAGTCCATTTTCTATAAGTTTAATAGTTATAGTTTTTCTTACATTTAACGGAATGATTATAGCATTCGGGGCATTTTCTTGGAGACTTGTGTCATCCGCTAGGAGTTGAGCTGCTATTCTAGCTGTCTCCCTTTCGTCTTCACTTTCCGTCATTTTTACTAACAGAAAGCTTTTTGTTGCAGATCAAGTTTCAAGGAAAACAAAGATTAGGTGCACAATATTTTGGAACACTGTATCCTTCAACGTTGATTAAACCAAAAACTGTACATAGGATTCTCATCCTACTAAGTTCCGGCGGATTTCAACCTTTTACCCACTCCAGACGTCTTTTGGAGTATTTACGGGAAAAAGGTCTGTGTGAAAAAGCACGACTGAGTTACTCTAATGTCTTGCGTTAGATTATCGCCTTACCAAACGTTGGGCGCCATGTAGTGTAGTTCCTATATTCCCAATAGGCTCTGCGCATTCGAATAATATAAACAGCAGTGTAGAAGTAGGACTGAGGTCGACTAGGTCTCTACTGACTATATTAGACTTAATTAGTTTTGCCAGCTAGCTCAGAGGTCACTAGAAACTTTCTCGAATAAACAAGGAGGAGTTTAACTTCCCTGGATAGACAAGAAGGGATTAGCTTCTGACAACCATGATAAAACATGACAACTTGCTCCCTCAGAATAAGAGTGTATCTCTAGAGTCGTGTGAAAACAATAGACAGTTATTTTACTCAGTCAATCGTGCATACTTAGTTTCACCAGAGTGCAGAGAATAGAGAGACGGGCGTTTTCAATAAAAGGTGTTATTTATTGAGCAGTCTTCATTCTCATGCAAGAGAAATGAATTGCCACAATTGCAATACTTAGTATAAAGTAAAGTGCGTACAGTAAAAGGAGTATTATGAAATAATACTGTAAAAGCATTGATATGTTTTCTTAGCCATATGATACTTCAAAATAGATAAAATATATGAACAAAAGTTACTTACCTGTAAACAGTGGTTCTCCAGTATTGGTGTCTTTCATAGATTCACATGCTTGAATATCCCCCGTCGTCGAAGTGGGAGTCCCACGGTACATAAAATAGCAGTAAAATATGCATGTATACATGAAAAATATTATAAATAAAAATATATACATACATATAATATAATAAAATGTAAATTTCAAAAGTACCATAGAACATAATAGGCCCATTGAAAAGCCTAAGGGAGAACTCACTTTAGTAACATATTAGTGTCAGTATGTGTTGGTTCACATTCTAGCCAATCAGGCTGTAGCCTCCTCTAGAACCTTCTCCTCAGAAGCCCAAGTCCTCAGATTTTCGAAGCACAAAGTAAGTAAAAGTGCCTGAGGAGAAGAGAGCCTCTGAGGGGAGGATGGGAGGGTTGCATGTGAATCTATGAAAGACACCAATACTGGAGAACCACAGTTTACAGGTAAGTAACTTTTGTTCTTCTCCAGTATTAGGGGTGTCTTTCATAGATTCACATGCTTGAATAAGAGCAGAAAGCAGTAAATCATCACATAAGTCATAAAGGTGACATACCAAAGCAAGTAAGGTAAACATATCAGTCAATATGCAATAAATACCAAAATATTATTAGACAGAGAAAACCTTTATGACTGGAGGCGGGTAGCAACAGAGGCTCACCTTTAATGGAAAAGATTCCGCAGCACCTCTTGACCTACTGCCGCATCCGCGGCGTCTGTTGATTGCAGGCAGTAGTGTTTCGTAAAAGTATGGCTGCTCGACCAAGTAGCAGCTCTGCAGATCTGCCTCAGGGGTACCCCCGCAAAAAGGGCAGCAGAAGTAGACACCGCTCTAGTTGAGTGAGCACGAACTGTAGCAGGAAGGAGATTCCCAGCCCGTTGGTGGCAAAAGGATATGGTAGAGGACATGCACCTGGTTATGGTCTGTTTGGTAACAGGTTGTCCTTTGCAAATTGGACCATATGCCACAAACAATTGATCTGACTTTCTGACAGTTGCAGTTCGCTGAATGTAAAATTTGAGACAACGTTTCACATCCAATGAGTGTAAGGACCGCTCAGCAGGAGTTTGCGGAGCAGGAAAGAAAGTCTTCAGGATTATAGGTTCGTTGAGATGAAAGTCACTGGGAACCTTGGGGATGAATTTAGGATTAGTTCGCAATGTCACAGCCTCATTGGAGAATTGTAGAAAAGGAGGCTGTATGGTAAATGCCTGAATGTCACTGACACGCCTCGAGGATGTCAAGGCGAGAAAGAGAGCAACTTTCCATGTGAGAAATTTTAGACTTGCAGAGTGAATAGGTTCAAATGGAGGTAGAAGCAGTTGAGACAAAACCAAAATTAAGCGCCAAGCAGGTGGAGGGCGACGGATAGGTGGAAACATCCTAAAAAGGCCCTTGAAAAATTGTTTTAGGATTCTCGAGGAACATAGAGATGTAGAACCATCATGGCGGAAGCAGGAAATCGCCGCCAGAAACACCTTCAGGGTTGAATGTGAAAGCCCTGATCTGGCCAGGGATAAAAAGAAAGGCAATATCTGTTCAGGTTTGCAGTCATGGGGTCCAAATCTTTAGTGCGGCACCAGACACAGAAACGCTTCCATTTTAACTGGTAGGTTCTAATGGTGGATGGAGCGCGCGCTAAAACCTCCCTGCAGTCCTCCTCGATTATTCAGACGTGCAAATTCATTGTATTCAGGTTCCAGGCATGGAGTTGAAGGTATGCCGGATCTGGGTGACAGATTTGTCCCTGCTTCATCATGAGGAGGTGAGGTAGAGGATGAAGCGGTATTGGGTCGGACTGTGAGAATAGAAGCAGGTCCGTGAACCATGGACGCCTCGGCCATTTGGGTGCAATCAGGAGGATGTGACAAGGTTGAAACCTCATCCTGTGTAACAGGCGAGGGATTAGAGGAAGTGGAGGGATAGCGTAGATGAAGTCGTTCGACCAATTGATCGAAAATGCATTTCCGCTCGACTCTCTGTGGGGATGCCGACTTGCAAAGCGTAGGCATTTCTTGTTGGTAGCAGTCGCGAAAAGATCCATCTGCGGCTGGCCCCACTGCCGGAAGATGAAATCGACGGTTGGTTGGTTGAGTTCCCACTCGTGATTGTCTGACGACGCCCGGCTGAGTGAGTCCGCCAGAACATTGGCCACGCCCGGCACATGGATGGCTGTGAGATGAATTTGACGTTGAATCGCCCAATCCCATATTTCTTGTGCCAGTTGCGAAAGTAGGAGAGACCTCGAGCCGCCCTGCTTGTTGAGGTAGTGCATGCTGGTGGTGTTGTCTGTCCTCACCAGCAGAGTATGTCCCTGCACTAACCTCTAAAAAGACTTTAGGGCCAAGAAGATCGCCATGAGTTCCAGGCGATTGATATGCCAAGCACGTTGGGTCGCCGTCCACTTCCCTTTCACAGACATGCCGCCGAGATGCGCTCCCCATGCCTCGAGAGAGGCGTCTGTTGTAAGCGTCAGAGTCGGAGGTTCGTCTTGGAATGAACGGCCCGCAGATATGTTTGGAGGGTGAGCCCACCACTCCAGCGCTTTCTGAATGCGAGGTGTTAGAAGGACTTTGTCCTCGAATGACCCTGACACCTGTTTCCACTGTTTGTCTAATTCCTCCTGTAGAGTCCTCATGTGCAATCTGCAATTGGGAATAAGCTGGATGCACGAGGAAGCCATGCCAAGGAATGATTTGAACATTCGGACAGAAACGTACAGTTTTGACTGTAGAAATTGCACCATCTTTACCATGCGGTCCTGTCTTTCTTGGGAAACGAACACTTTCCCTCGTCGAGAATCTAGCGAGGCTCCGAGAAAATCTCGCCTTTGCGACGGATGAAAGTGTGACTTCTGGCAATTGATTGAAAGCCCCAAAGTTAGGAAGAGGGAGACGCAGACCTGAGTGTGCTGCTGCGTCAGCTGAAAAGTCTTGGCCTTGATGAGGCAGTCGTCCAGGTATGGATAAAATTGGACGCCTTGCAGACGCAGAAAGGCAGCTACCGGGGCCAAGATCTTGGTAAAGACCCTCGGCGCTGATCGAAGGCCGAATGGTAGGACTTTGAATTGAAAATGCAGCTGTCTGACTGTGAAGCGTAGATACTTCCTGTGTCTGGGGTGAATTGGCACATGGAAATATGCGTCTTGGAGGTCGATCGTTGAAAAGAATTCGCTTGGATTGAGGTAATTTAGAATTTGAAGCAGAGTTAACATCTGAAAAGTTTTCGAAATGATAAATTTGTTCAGGGCCCGTAAATCCAAAATTGGACGCCATTCCCCCGATTTTTTCTTTACTAAAAAGAATCGGGAATAGAACCCCTTGCCGCGTTGACCTTGCGGCACTACCTCGATGGCTGCTTTTTTTATCATCAATTTTACCTGGGCCAAAAGTTCTTTGAGATGGGGAGAGGGTGGCCCCGAAGGTGGACGAGTGGGAGGGAATTTTGTAAACTCCAGGGTATGTCCCTTGGAGATAACGTCCAGGACCCATTGGTCGGAGGTGATTTCGGACCATTTGCAAAAGTACTTTGAGATGCGACCTCCAAGATTTACAGTCGGCAGAAGAAAGGAACTGAGACTGTCACTGCTTTTTGTTGTGAGCCACCTCTATATGTTGTTTTTCGTTGGTATGGTCTGGTGTTGAACTGACAATTTCGGGATTGGAAGGAACCCCTCTGCCGGTTATCGTTGTAGGTGTTGTACGAACGATATTGACCTGATCCTCGAAAAGTAGAGGAACTTCCGCCTCTACCTCGTGCCCCCCGAAAGGGCCGCTTCTTGTACTGGAGGGTAGCTAAAGACTTTGCAGTGTCGGTGTCCTTTTTTATCGCCTCAAGGGCATCATCAACATGTTTGGCAAACAACAATTCTCCGTCGTAAGGCAAATCCAGGACTCTTGCCTGTATCTCTGGGCAGAAGGTGGTAGACTTCAAACAGCCTTGACGCCTCAAGACTGCAGCCCCAGTCAATTGACGAAAACCCGTGGAGGAAATGTCGAGTGCGCAATCAATAATTTCGGACGAAATTAACTCCCCCTCTTGTATAATGGTCTGCGCTTCTGCACGGATGGCATCAGGCAGTTGAGGAATCAGTGCGGCAACCTCGGACCACATCTGGCGGTCGTAACGGCCCAAAATAGCCAAAGTATTAGCCGCCCTCACAGTAGTAGCCGCCATGGTTGTAAATTTCTTTCCTATAGAGTCCAACTTGCGGCCTTCCTGATCAGGAGGAGACGTGAGTAGTGTAGCAGGATTGCGTGATCTTTTTTGTGCTGCCTGAGTTATAACCGAATCTGCTTTCGGTTGTGATACCAAACAGGCCGGGGAAGACGCCGGAGCCTTATATTTTCTGTCCAATCTGGGCAAAACTGCAGGTACAGAATTTGGACGTTCCGTTAATTTAAGGCCCTCCTGCCAAATATAATCAACGATTGGTATTGTGTGGGATTGCCTTTGTGATAGGTCCTTAAAATCATACAAGAAGCATTCACTTTCATGTTGATGTTTTTCGACCGTGAGATGAAAACGTTTGGCAGCACGGATCATCAAATAGTGGAAATTCGCAATGTCCACTGGAGGCGATGCTAGAGGTGAGGTGGGCGGAGTGGAAGGTGTTTGAGCCCTGTAATTGTCCCACTCATTCATATCGACGTCATTGTCGTCGTCGTCATCTGTATTATGAGGATCAGGATCCTCGTCACCGGTGTCAGGACGAGTACCCCCCGGTGACGCGGGTGGAACTGGTGCAGGTGCCTGAGGAAGTTGAGGTTGAGGCTGTGGAGGAGGTGGTGGTGCTGGAGAGGCAGGTGTAGAAGGAGGAAACCTGCGGTTATAGTCATCTAGCATGTGCTGTAGGTTCGTGACCAAAGATAAAGGTATCTGTGTAACTGGTTCCGAAGTAACTGGTTCAGATTCATCCACAGGAAATAATTTGTTCCCATCTTCGACGTTATCCACTTCATCACCCTCATCACTATACTCCTGGCATTTAATCTGCAAATCAGATGGACTGGATGCCTGTTTAAATAGTTCTTCCACCTCTGAATCGTTTCCGGATTCTTCCTCACCAGACTGAAACAATTGATCCGGGAGATGAGTTCCCACTTCTCACTGGACTCAGTTGAATGAGAGGTACTCTCCTCAAAGAAGAAGCAGTAACCACTGTATAGATGGCAGCTGTTTTTGGCAAAGGTTGATGAGACGTCAACGAGCCCGTTGACGTAAATGTGGCAGTGTTAGAATCAACCTGAGGCATTTGCGTCGTCGCCATAGAGGTAATCGGCGCTGAAATTGAAGGTTTTTTCTTAGTCGACGAAGATTTCTTGTCCGTCGACAAGATTGGAGCCTTAATCGTCGACGATGATGTAGACGTCGACAGGATGACAACCGTCGACGAAGCCGCCGACGATGCTATGATGGTCGTCGACGGAGGCGCCGTCGACGAGACAATCGTCGACGATGACGGACCCGTCGACGAGCTGCTTTTAGATGACTTGATCTTCGTCGACGAGGGAAGCGTCGACGATGACTTCGTCGTCGACGGTTTCGCTTTGGCGCTCGTCGACGAGATCTTCACAATAGAAGTGATGGGTCTCACCTTCTGGGCCGCCGTCGACGAGGTCATCGTCGTCGACGTAGCGCTGGTCAACATAGTACATGTCGTCGTCGACGTAGAGGTTACAGTCACTGATTTCGTCGTCGCTGAAGACGTCGAAGGACGCGTCGACGAGCCCGTCGACGAGCCAATGCCAGATTTTGAAATGGAAGGCAAGGCTTTGGGCACAGACGTCAGAGACCCAGGTCCCGTAGACGTGCCCTGAAGCAAATCCTGTGGGGAGACAATCCTGGAGGACTCAAACAGTCTACTTTTCTTCAGAAAAGGAGATGGAACCTCAGTCTCAGACCCACACTTCTGAGAGGATTTAGAAATACCAGATGATAAACTTTCTACGTCAGAAACCACAGACTCTGAAGTCTTCAACTTCTGTAGCCACAGAAGGAGACGGGCCTCTCTATCCCTCAGAGTCTTGGGAGGGAAAGTGCGACAGTACTTACAGTTTTTCACCTCGTGGTCTGGGTAGAGACAGTAAATGCATTTACTGTGTGGATCCTCATGGAAAAGGCGCAGTTTACCACAGGAAGGGCAGGCTTTAAATAAAGATTTCTTATTTGAAGACATTTTCTGATGGAAAAACAGTTAGAGTTGAAGAAAACTGAGCAGAGCTCAGGGAGACTCCCTTCACACGACGTGCGGTAGAAAATCTGAGGACTTGGGCTTCTGAGGAGAAGGTTCTAGAGGAGGCTACAGCCTGATTGGCTGGAATGTGAACCAACACATAATGACACTAATATGTTACTAAAGTGAGTTCTCCCTTAGGCTTTTCAATGGGCCTATTATGTTCTATGGTACTTTTGAAATTTACATTTTATTATATTATATGTATGTATATATTTTTATTTATAATATTTTTCATGTATACATGCATACTTTACTGCTATTTTATGTACCGTGGGACTCCCACTTCGACGACGGGGGATATTCAAGCATGTGAATCTATGAAAGACACCCCTAATACTGGAGAAACATACATAAATACATTGACTAACGTACTCAACTGGTGCTTCTAAATACGCCTACCCCGGTGTACCTGACCTATGCCTAATACGTGGGAAGGAGTAAATACGTAGCAGTTTAAGTTAAGTTGGTTTTGCCAAGAATCTGAATCAAGAATTCTCTTTAAGGGTTTAGTCAGCTCCGTACCTGGGTAATAGAAAGCAGGAGGTCTGGTATCTCTCTCTCAGGACTCGATATCCCAGCAACCCGCAAGGGCGGCTGAAAACACCGGAGCTGGATTTTCTCGGCTGGAGAAAAAGACAGCGTCTTTCTCAGTGCGTCAAAAGGGAGGGGCGTTGTCTGTGGGCTCTCGCATCAGCTGGGCTCTCGGGCAAGTAGATAGCCGCTCTGCTCCAAACCACCGTGTGTTTGCTTAAGGCAACGTTGGTATATTTATACCTGAAAGGTGCCGGGTTTGACGTAAGGTTTGACATAAGACGTCAATAAAGATGTCACTCAGAACTGGCCGTTCTTTCAGTGCTCACAGGAGTTCTTGGACAAATCAAAACAAAAGCAAGGGGAATTCCCAGGTTGCTGGAGGTTTGGTTTGTTTAAAGAACGCATTGTACTTTCTAGGAGTCTAGGGGAGTAGCCTTGCTGTATTTGGATTGCATGGGCTATTACTAAATATGGATATGATTCTTATGCCTTTATAAGGATATTATTTATTATAGCCACATAAGGGCATAAATCAGGAATATTGATTTAGGGTCCTAGATAGAAATACAACAAAAGGGAACAAGATCAGTAAGTCAGCGCTTAGCACTCTGAAGTACACGCACACACCGCTGGCCTAACTCACAAAACATATGATTCCACACTACGGAGCTGCTACCATTCGTGTCTAACAAGCCTGTCCCTTTCTAGCACATGCGGCAACGGGTCTCGGGCGATTACCCTATCCTTCTCTTGGTTACTTTGCCCTCATTCTGTTGTACCCCACGCCCACAGTTTGATTAAGTAACGCACCATGCCTAATATGGCTCCGATATATTATACCACAATGCCTAACATGGTACTGCCTCAGTCATTGCAAGGACAATCTTCCAGGAACTATTACCAGTGATTCGTTCACTAGCTAACCTGTTAATATGATGGTTTGTATGTTGAATTGCATAACGTTGTCGTTGCCACACATGGTGCCGATGCACTGTTCATGTTGTATGAAAATATGAAAATGCCAAAAAAAAGAAGCTAATTCTTCTACATAATAAAGCACAATTAAAACCAAGCATTACTGTATAACTCAATTCTCTACTCAGTCCAAATATCTGTTACAGAGATCTGACACTTATGTGGAGCTGCGTATGTGGGTGTGTTATAAATACCTAATCTTCATGTGTAGACTGGACCTAGTGACCCATCCTCAATAGTCCAATTGTGTGCGCCATCTTTCAGCGTCCTGTGCCGCCCTATCAACTCAATTCCACTGCCCATACTAAATTCTACTTTTGTTATGTACCCCCATTATAGAACTAGGTAGTTGCACGACCTTTTACTTACCTTTGTCCTACCATGCTCTACATAACGGTTCTGACGCTGACCTTTTAGCTAGTTAGGTGCAAAATAAATGTTGTGTGGTTTTCTCTGAAAAACTAGCCTAATTTATTATGCATGAAGATTCTTAGCATCACAGCAGGATTACCATCTTCTGCATAATAACTGTATAAGGGTCACCGCCATAGTCATCCTTAGCCGGCATGCCCAAAGTACCATGACTTATCCCCTGAGGGTACTTTTTGTGTATATAAGTGCTACATCTTCGCTGGGCAAACCAGAGGATAAAAACATCCATACTGACACGAGATGCTGAAGTCCCTGCCACAGACAATCCAGCATGCAGTGGTCTGACATCCCTCGCAGGGTGTCCATCTCGAGACCAAGACAGGGTCCTTCGTTCTCTCACATTAGGTAATGAGGTTGGCTCTTTCCTTGAGGGATTCTTGGCTATACGCCTACACATGGCTAGGTACACTTAGGTACATCTAGTTAGGGTTTTGCATTGTAGGAGTACTCATGATTACAGCCAAGTATCTATATGCCTACATACATTCATTGTTTTATTTACTCTGTTGGTGCTTATAACTGTATATATCGGTTTCTGTCTAATCGTTGTTGCAGCACACAAATTTTATACTACAATGATGCTGGTTCAATAAATACTTATTGAAAACGTCCCCACTGTTTAATCTGTGTATCTCTCTGAGACACAGTGAGCACAAATAACTGAGCGAAAAGTACTGTACTGTTTCCATGATTCCTAAGAGATCAGGGTTGTCATGTTCAATAGTTGCCAAAAACTATTCACTCCTTGGGTAAGGTTAGGGGGCTCACAGTTGCACTGTGAGCTAGCTGGTCTCCAGGCTAAAATATCCCTTGGGGGTGTCTAGAATCAGTCTGGACACCGATCCCTTAGTTAATGCTGTCTGAACGCGCAGATCCTATATAGATTTGTAGGAACTACACAACACTTTCAAGATCCAGACTCCCCCATTGATAAGATGACAGTTAAAGGTCAAAATGCAATTCTTATTACTACTCCCTCCAAGAGGAAGTTGATCAAAGCTCACTTCAATAGTGTCCTATACACAAAAACAACCTGGCTCCATCTTTATAAATTCAAAGTACACTTAGAAGCTACTGTTGAGGTAGTATAAGCCAAAGTTATACCTTCTCCGTAAGCAGCAATTGTACAAGGGTTAACCTGTCCACCTATCCACATCATACAAACGATAAGTGTTAGTTAAATCCTCACTTCTTAGTACGATTAGACGGTTCCTACATTATAGGTTCCTCAGCTAGTAAAAGGGGCTCAAATTCTACAATGAACAAACTCAAGGTTAAAGTGATTACATTTAATATAGTGTGGTCTCCAGTAATGGACTCCTACCCCCCTCCCTCCAGTCTGTGTGCATTTCTTAAAAAACATGTAATAGTGAATATGGAGTGGATGCATGTGTATGGCTAATGGCATTTTCAGTTAGGGCATCCGGAACAGATCACACACCACCACCATCACAAAAAATATATAGACACCTAAACGAGCCAGACCAATTGGCTTTGCCCAGAAGTGGGTTAGCCATTGAAAGATTGAGCCAAACTTGAGCCTGGCGCCTGACTCTGGCTCAGCTTGAGGTCTTTTCGAACCTCTAACCTTCAATGGAGACACTGAGACATGGAGAACCAGGTTTGAAATCAGCATCCTGTAGATTCCGGCAAATCTCTGAGTTGAAAAAAATGTGTAAAGTAGTCTGTGGTGAAACAAGCTCTTAGGTCCTTGGGCAAGCTTTGTGCTATGTAAAACTGCCCCAGAAAAATGGATTTGTCTCATCACCCACTCCAATCTCATCCTAGAAGAATTAAGGACAAAACATTAACGTTTGATATCAGAAAGAAATACTCATCTAGTAGCTGAATTGCACAGTGTGACAATGGAAAATGTGGGATCGAGCCTGACTTTATATCTTGACAAAATTGTATGATCTTAGGCAAATACTTTATTTCACCCAGACTTTTTTTTGTTTATTATCAGTTATAAGAGCACCATCAAATACATTAGTTCAGTGTGTGTGCCGTACTAAAACTTTATTTAATAGCTTATAATGTTGTTCCTCCTATAATAAAATTCTAAACAACATGTATGGCACACATCAGGGGAGACGGTGGTACATGTGTGTAGAGGCACTATTTTCACTGGGTGGACGCCGTCTAAGAAGTTGGGCCCTAGTGCAATAGGCTGTACTTGTCCTGGTGTAAATGTCCAATACGGGGACACAGCACCTGCACATTATCTGCTTTCTTTTAGAGCAGCAACGTGTAGGCAGTGTGGAGCTTTTGAGTTTTAGATTCCAACTGGGCAGCTGGCTGGGCGTAAAACAATGGTCAAAGTTAAGTTGCCATCAGCCTCTTTTAGTTTGTATGATACTGCCTAGAAGCGATCTGAGTCTCACACATAGATGCCAGTGCAATGGGAGGGAAACAAAGGAGCTCAGCTTAGTATCACTTCTTCACTTCACAAGTCCTTAGGATAAACGATGATTTGGAGGCACGCGTTTGACTTAGATCAGTGCCTGCAGATAAGAGATATGTATGCAATGTAAGGAGTATCAACAAGATGGCGGCGGGTAAGGAGCTCAACGAGCACTAGGACGTCCCCCTCCGGCATCGAGGACCGAGACGCGGGAGCAGTCCCGATCTACGCCTATGATCCCCGAGCTGCAGCCTTCCTCGGAGCGGTCTCGCCCGGCGCCCAAGACCTTCACGCTCATGGGGGGGACGGAAAATCCCTGAAGAGCCACATTGTGCTGAGGTGAGCCCCCTCCCATCGCCTGACCCCGCGCTTATCTCTGCCCCTGCAATTAGAGCCCTCTAGTGGAGATTCTACTACTGTGCTCGCGCTTGCATGCTGAGGCCAGCACACAGATGGACTGATACAGAGGAGCATATAGCATTCGGTAGATTTGGCTATACGCTCTGCTGTCTAGCAACTGCGCACTTATTTGGCCCTCACTCTTGAACTGTGTCCGGCGACCGCGCTTTCATGCGGAGGGGCATTTGGAGCAGCGCACAGAGATGGACCGAGGAAGAGGCACACACCAGTGATTTAGATGGTCACACCTCGATGAACAGCACATGCCCCACCATCTTGAACAGCACATGCCTCACCATCTTGAACAGCACATGCCTCACCATCTTGAACAGCACATGCCCCACCATCTTGTGCCTAAACTATGCTTCAAATTGAGTAATTAGCTATATGGGAAACATAAAGATAGGACTACTCACTAGATAAAGAAGCAGCCATCTTGGAACGATTAATATATTATGCAACCTCCACAAAGCGTGCCCTTTGTCCTCATGACCTAACACTCTAACCCACATATCGACTGATATTATTTCTCTCTACCTCAACCCTGTTTTCACCTCACATATTGGAAATGCAGACGCAGCCGGCTCTTGGGGCACTAGCAGTTGTAACAGAAAGAGGACTGCACAAACACTCCAAACTAGGGCGGCCATCTTGAAGTGGCACCGACCAACTGTATTAATCTACAAAAAACCTGTTTAAACCCACAAAGAAAGCTGTTTCTTAAGGATTCTCCCACAACCTGGCCAATCCGATATCTCCTATAAACTTCCACCATCCTAATGACTAGGGTCCTAATAACTGCTGCTTAATGATCCAGATCTCCCCAAGTGTGCCCAACCCTAGCCAACATGGTTGGTCCTGGTCTGACTGCCTCTGGGTCAAACTCTTACTCCCTGGTCTACCCCCTAAACTCTCAAAAAACGCTACAAAGCCTTCAAACACCTCACCATGAAAAATCATCCTCAGTCACTGATCTCTGACCTTCGCTTCTGTGCGGACAAAGGCACTGTCATCACCGACCTCGTTTTCTGTTCCAGAAGAATCCCCCCTGGCGCAATACCTTTTTGCTACTCCTCAATGTATGCTCATCCAGGAACATTCCCTACGGCACTAAGATCACAATAGTGCCCTCAGTAACCCTGCGAGCTGACCTCACCATCACCCTCTACAAAAACGGCATTGTATTAATCCAAGCTTCAACAAAAAACCTTGATAAATTTGCAGATCTCTTTACCATTCTCCGAAACCACGTGCATGACACTGGCAAGACGACCAACACCCCGCCTGATTTTAATCCGACCACCCTGCCCAACATGACTAACTTCCTCCAAGCCACTTCTCCTAGAGTCTCCAACACAGTTCCTCCCAACCCCCAACTCATCTACTGGCCTGGTCGTAGGGAAGACAACCAACACCCGTCCTGACGTTCCTCCGACCCTCTTGCCCAACATGACTAACTTCCCACAAGTCACCCCTCTAAGAGCCTCCAACCCAGTCCCTCCTAACCCCCCTTGCTCATCCACCAGCCTTGCTAACACTTCCACCACAAGACCACGGGTCTCCTCCCCTCTATCTACCCCCACTGTCCCCACTGTTTCCAACACAGTACGCCCTAATCCCCTCAGTTCTCCTACCAGTCTCCCCAACGCAATTGACCCGAGACCCTTGATCCCCTCCCTTCATGCTCCTCACTCGGAATCCACGGTTTCCGAAACACAGCACTCCTTAACCCCTTCAGCCCTCCTACTACCCCCCCCCCCCCCCCAGAACGAAATTGACCTGGGACCCGTGGTCTCTTCCCTTCATGCCCCCCACTTGGACTCTAAGACCAGTACCTCTTCAATGACTTTTGCTGATGCTAGTCAAGCTAGCCCCGCTAACACTCAATCTCTCCCTTCTATGACCCCTAATACAACCCAACCTAACCCTCCCACCCCCCCCCCCCACAGATATCCACACTCTGCACTCCAGAGCCAACAAAATAATTCAGAGCATCCACTCCTCCATCCTGGATCAAACAAACCTCCTTCACCTCGCCAAATTCTCCTTCGTTAGCCTCATGCCTCAGCTGATTTCTTCTTCCCCTCCCATCCCAGAGCTGCCCAAATGCCCACTACCGACATCCTTGAGGCTTTTTCGCCCTCGTAAGCACCCTATCTGCCTATCGGAGGAGGAAACCCTTGACCTCGCCCTCTCCGACAACCTTTCCCTCGTCACAACAAATTCGCTGGACCTCACTGAAAAGGAAATCCATGACATTCTCCAGGACCATAATGCAGCCCATATCACTCCTTGTCTATCAGACGTGAGTGCTGCACACCCCATCTGCATGGTTGCTATCAACCCCTGCAGATCAGCCTCCCTCTGTAACAGAAGGGTGATCAGAAGTAATCTAGCGCTTGTACACCTGTCTGCCCCGACTCCCGACACCACCACCCTCCCCTCTCTGACTGGTCTCTTAATTAACTGCCGATTGGCAGTAAAGCATGCCGCCAATGTCGCTGCTCTCATTCTGAATAATAACACTGACTTAGCTATTTTAACAGAATCATGGCTTAATGATTTTTCATCCCCATGCCTTGACCTCTTAGTCCCCCCCAACTTTAACATTACTAGGCTAGACAGACCACATAACAAGAAAGGTGGTGGCATCGCCTGCATCCATCGCTCTAACCTCCATGTCACAAAGCTTCTGGCGGATACTACCGATTCCTGCGAATATCTAGCCCTCTCAATCTGCAGTAACACCACTCTACTATGCAACCTGCACATCTTTTACCACTAAAGATTTAATCCCTTCAGAACCTGACCCAAATACCGCCATGTGGGCCAGACATAGATGTTTAAAGGAAACCCTGGCTTGTATAGGTAGCCAGTGGAGATCTTTTCTGGCCTTAGTAGCTGATGAACGCCTAGGCAGGTCAAGGACCAGCCTGGCGGCGGCATTCTGGGCCACCTGGAGACGCTGAATCGATTTTGTATTAATGCCACCAAAGAGCGCATTACAATAGTCACTGCAAATATCTCCTACCATATGTACGCCGACGACACTCCGATCTACATAAAAATCTCATCTCTTGAGGAGATCCTCACCTTGAATGAGGCACTGAAGCTGACCGTCCAATGGCTCTCCTCCAACCAACTCAAACTCAATGCTAAGAAAACTGAGTTCTCGCTTCTCGCTTTGCCCAATGGATTCTGCTTCTCAGTGGTGTCACCGCCGGACATGCAGGAAAGAAATATATAATGGCCGTCAGGACTCACTTCTATCCATATTATGCCCGAGGGGAACCAGGGAAAGGTGGGAGCACCGCTGATAGCGTGTATGTACACTTCAAACTATGTACACAAAGTGGTCGGTATGTGGTTTGTGAGGAGAGCGTGATAGGGGTGAGAGGGGAAAGGAGGAAGGAAAGGCTATGTACAAGGGGAGGGAAACTACAGGTAGTAGCAGGTCGGACGAGTTACTGTAGAGACGAGTCTCCCCGCCTCCCAACCCAGCCCGACACCCGCTGCCGTACCTGTTTAAGCCACACTCTTCCGAGAGTGTGGCTTGGCAACTCGTGGGGATGATGGCCTCCTGGCGCTCCAACTCCCTCAGATGGTTCTTCTCTCGCCTTCCTGCTCCGGTATTCCTCTTCTTCTCCGCACTTCACTCGATCTCCACAACACACCGCAAACTCCTCC
Source organism: Lissotriton helveticus (assembly GCF_964261635.1). NCBI lineage: Eukaryota > Metazoa > Chordata > Amphibia > Caudata > Salamandridae > Lissotriton > Lissotriton helveticus. The sequence continues at coordinate 1,371,170,188 of NC_136067.1, forward strand.
TGGGTGATGTCACACGCCGTTCTCTGGACTTCCTCCCTTTTGGCCAATCCAGTCGAACGAGCGTCATCTGGTGGTCTGGTCTCTTCTCCCATGTACGCCCAATTAAAGGAGCCGTCTTGTATTTCTTTGTCTTGTGTAGTCCACGGTGGCTGCGTGTCCGTACTCCACTCGTTCTGGTTTGGGTGGAGAGAGGGAGGGGTAGTAGAGTCAGCAACCCACCATTCTACTTATGGGGAAATCTCTCCTACTCGCCTAGTCTCCCTGTTACACGATTAAAGATGTTAAACTCACAATTTGTCAAATGGGAAAACTCCCAGGAGCGATGGTATCTCAGTCAAATTTTATAAGGAGTTTTGTGATATTATGCCTCATAAATTATTACTCTTCTGTAATGAAGCCATTGCTAAGGGTTAGCTCCCCCTTGATGCTAGAAGCTGTGATTACTGTTCTCCTAAAGCCTAGCCGTGACCCCTAAAAGTGTCCCACGTATCAGCCACTTTAATTTTTACATGGTAAGAACAAAATCCTTGCATCTGATGCAGAGACAAGTCCTCAAGGAACAGGCCGAGTACATACCCTAAAGCGCAACAGCGTTTAATCTACATAAGTTGAGTTGGGTCGACACAACTTTGCTGGCAGAAGCAGTTTTACTTGACACTGAAAAAGTGTTTGATGCATTGTGAATGGGGTTTTGTTACAAGGTGAGACACTACTAATATAACTTAAATTGTTATTATGATAATGACCTGTGGTTGAGCAATTAAATAGGCTGGTGTCATGACAGTGTTTTGCTGTACTATTGAAATGTATTTTTTTTGGTTAAAAAGGAAGCATACTGCTGAAATTCCTGAGACTGGAGGAAGGGGAACCAGACACCCGAAGAGGGAAAAGAGGATACTCACTGTCCTTTTGAAATTCAATTAGATCCTTTGATGCAGAAGGGCTTTCCTGTTTGTCTTCTTGGAGACTAATATTTGGTGGGTGGTATGAGTTGAGTGTGAGTTGTCTTTAAGGTGGAGCTTGGTAGACATTGTGGGAAGGACACCTGAAAGGAGAACTGTCCCTAAATGGTCCTGAAATTGCAGACTGGGAATACGCATCTCCTCCTGTATAGGTGAGGAAGCCGTTGATCCACTTGTGTTTAAAGTTTCCAAATTCTCTCTGACAGAGAAGAAGGTTCTCCAAAGATGACTCGTCAGACTACCGATCAAATAGAGCTGGCCAGCTTCCCAGATATGAGCGGACATCATCTGGAGGAAGACCAGCCTGTCTGGCCCTGACTCTTGAATGATAGGGAAAGGAAGGAGGCAACTCTGCAAGAGGATCCAACTGCCTGCTTGGACAGAAGCAGATGACCCTGGTCCTGGGGTCCATCCACTAGAGATTAATGTGACTGGTGCACTCATTGCTTACAGACAATCATTGAACACCAAGGAAGAACTGCAGTATTACTTCAGTGTAATGCTTAAGGTCCGGTAGCCAGGAAGACTTTCAGGTGCACACTTCAGGCTATATCAGTACAAGTTTCATTAATGAAATACAGTGGTGCTTCAAGAGTGGATGAGCAGCTACCCAACTCTCCACAAAGACTAAGGTTCCAAATTAAACTGATGCTGTCAAGCACACAGCATGCATAGTTGTCCATGGACAAATGTGATTTTATTACTCCCGATTTTTCTTTCTTCAGTTGTTTAGCACTAGCTATTCATTTGTTTCACTCTAGCCATTTAGTTGTTTCACTCTAGCCAACATGTGTTTTGTCAACAGACTTCATCAGGCCTAGAAAACATAAAGTACAACAGAATTACTCTCTTTCTGGACCACCAGAGCCCTTTAAACCTCACGATTTATACCAAAATTACATATGGGATGTAATTGTGTTTGAGACATATCACCCAGTAATACAATTTCACCATGACCGTGACTAACAATTCTTCACCCTTGTGCCCATATTTAAACTGGTCTGGACTGTTCCCATGAGGCACAGGGTCAAGACTGATTGCATATGGCTGGGTCCAAACTGGGGTGGCGTAGTGGGCAAAAGAATGATCGATTTAACCCAGATCTTTTGACTGGGGAGAATGTTTGCATTGTCAGCATTCTGTCCATCATTTGTTTGCTGTAACATATTTAAACTGTGGCATCCATGCCCTATAGAGGTACATGATCCTAAGTGAGACGTAACAACCAATACACCCTATAGAAACTCAATCTAGCACCATGTGTAAAAGCGCCCATATGCCATCAGCCCAGATTTGGCCTGTTGTACAACATATTATGATATCAAAGCACTTAATATGTGAAAAGCTCACCTATTTTGTTCCGAGCAAAAATAATCCAAACTTTCTTACTGTCCGTAACACTGGAGTATTAGGAAATATCATTAAATCAAGGTTCCTAGGAAAATCACATGTCCCTTCGAATCCGCCACCACGTACACCTCTACCCAGTAATAGTTTCCATCTATAAATAACTTAAATTAATTTCAGAACTTGTTTTCTTAATATCTTAATAAACGAGTGAGCTCGAAATCAGCTGCACTGAAAATCAGACCTGAAATGTACAATGAACGCTAAGAAGCTAATTCTTCTACAATCATGCCGGGAGGACCTGCTGGGGATCCGCAAGTTTCCTCTGTCGCATCACTAAGACGATATGGTGTCGAGCTTGCAGGGCATGGATAATGTCACGGAGGAGGCCCAAGAAAGGGAACAATATCAGTAAGTCAGCGCTTAGCACTCTGAAGTACACGCACACACCGCTGGCCTAACTCACAAAACATATGATTCCACACTACGGAGCTGCTGTCATTCTTGTCTAACAAGCCCGCCCCTTTCTAGCACATGCGGCAACGGGTCTCGGCGACTACCCTATCCTTCTCTTGGTTACTTTGCCCTTATTCTGTTGTACCCCACGCCCACAGTTTGATTAAGTAACGCACCATGTCTAATATGGCTAAGATATATTATACCACAATGCCTAACATGGTACTGCCTCAGTCATTGCAAGGACAATCTTCCAGGAACTATTACCAGTGATTCGTTCACTAGTTAACCTGTTAATATGATGGTTTGTATGTTGAATTGCATAACGTTGTCGTTGCCACACATGGTGCCGATGCACTGTTCATGTTGTATGAAAATATGAAAATGCCAAAAAAAGAAGCTAATTCTTCTACATAATAAAGCACAATTAAAACCAAGCATTACTGTATAACTCAATTCTCTACTCAGTCCAAATATCTGTTACAGAGATCTGACACTTATGTGGAGCTGCGTATGTGGCACGAAATGCAGGTGCCCTATTGGGTGTGTTATAAATACCTAATCTTCATGTGTAGACTGGACCTAGTGACCCATCCACAATAGTCCAATTGTGTGCGCCATCTTTCAGCGTCCTGTGCCGCCCTATCAACTCTATTCCACTGCCCATACTAAATTCTACCTTTGTTATGTACCCCCATTATAGAACTAGGTAGTTGCACGACCTTTTACTTACGTTTGTCCTACCATGCTCTACATAACGGTTCTGACGCTGACCTTTTAGCTAGTTAGGTGCAAAATAAATGTTGTGTGGTTTTCTCTGAAAAACTAGCCTCATTCATTATGCATGAAGATTCTTAGCATCACAGCAGGATTACCATCTTCTGCATATTAACTGTATAAGGGTCACCGCCATATCCATCCTTGGCTGGCATGCCCAAAGTACCATGACGCACCCCTGAGGGTACTTTTTGTGTATATAAGTGCTACATCTTCGCTGGGCAAACCAGAGGATAAAAACATCCATACTGACACGAGATGCGGAAGTCCCTGCCACAGACAATCCAGCATGCAGTGGTCTGATATCCCTCGCAGGGCGTCCATCTCGAGACCAAGACAGGGTCCTTCGTTCTCTCACATCAGGTAATGAGGTTGGCTCTTTCCTTGAGGGAGTCTTGGCTATACGCCTACACATGGCTAGGTACACTTAGATACATCTAGTTAGGGTTTTGCATTGTAGGAGTACTCATGATTACAGCCATGTATCTATATGCCTACATACATTCATTGTTTTATTTACTCTGTTGGTGCTTATAACTGTATATATCGGTTTCTGTTTAACGGTTGTTGCAGCACACAAATTTTATACTACAATGATGCTGGCTCAATAAATACTTATTGAAAACTTCACCACTGTTTAATCTGAGTATCTCTCTGAGACAAAGTGAGCACAAATAACTGAGCGAAAAGTACTGTACTGTTTCCATGATTCTTAAGAGATCAGGGTTGTCATGTTCAATAGTTGCCAAAAACTATTCACTCCTTGGGTAAGGTTAGGGGGCTCATAGTTGCACTGTGAGCTAGCTGGTCTCCGGGCTAAAATATCCCTTAGGGGTGTCTAGAATCAGTCTGGACACCGATCCCTTAGTTAATGCTGTCTGAACGCGCAGATCCTATATAGATTTGTAGGAACTACACAACACTTTCAAGATCCAGACTCCCCCATTGATAAGATGACAGTTAAAGGTCAAAATGCAATTCTTATTACTACTCCTTCCAAGGGGAAGTTGATCAAAGCTCACTTCAATAGTGTCCTATACACAAAAACAACCTGGCTCCATCTTTATAAATTCAAAGTACACTTAGAACCTACTGTTGAGGTAGTACAAAGTTATACCTTCTCCGTAAGCAGCAATTGTACAGGGGTTAACCTGTCCACCTATCCACATCATACAAACGATAAGTGTTAGTTAAATCCTCACTTCTTAGTACGATTAGACGGTTCCTACATTATAGGTTCCTCAACTAGTAAAAGGGGCTCAAATTCTACAATGAACAAACTCAAGGTTAAAGTGATTACATTTAATATAGTGTGGTCTCCAGTAATGGACTCCTACCCCCCCTCCCTCCAGTCTGTGTGCATTTCTTCAAAAACATGTAATAGTGAATATGGAGTGGATGCATGTGTATGGCTAATGGCATTTTCAGTTAGTGCATCCGGAAAAAATCACACACCACCACCATCACAAAAAATATATAGACACCTAAACGAGCCAGACCAATTGGCTTTGCCCAGAAGTGGGTTAGGCATTGAAAGATTGAGCCAAACTTGAGCCTGGCGCCTGACTCTGGCTCAGCTTGAGGTCTTTTCGAACTTCTAACCTTCAATGGAGACCATGAGACATGGAGAACCAGGTTTGAATTCAGCCTTGGCTCAGCATCCTGTGGATTCCGGCAAATCCGTGTGTTGAAAAAAATGTGTAAAGTAGTCTGTGGTGAAACAAGCTCTTAGGTCCTTGGGCAAGCTTTGTGCTATGTAAAACTGCCCCAGAAAAAATGGATTTGTCTCATCACCCACTCCAATCTCATCCTAGAAGAATTAAGGACAAAACATTAACGTTTGATATGAGAAAGAAATACTCATCTAGTAGCTGAATTGCACAATGTGACAATGGAAAATGTGGGATCGATCTTGACTTTATATCTTGACAAAATTGTATGATCCTAGGCAAATACTTTATTTCACCCAGACTCATTTTGTTTATTATCAGTTGTAAGAGCACCATCAAATACATTAGTTCAGTGTGTGCGCCGTACTAAAACCTTTATTTAATAGCTTATAATTTTGTTCCTCCTATAATAAGATTCTAAACAACATGTATGGCACACATCAGGGGAGACAGTGGTACATGTGTGTAGAGCCACTATTTTCACTGGGTGGACACCGTCTAAGAAGTTGGGCCCTAGTGCAATAGGCTGTACTTGTCCTGGTGTAAATGTCCAATACGGGGACACAGCACCTGCACATTATCTGCTTTCTTTTAGAGCAGCAACGTGTTGGCTGTGTGGGGCTTTTGAGTTTTAGATTCCAACTGGGCAGCTGGCTGGGCGTAAAACAATGGTCAAAGTTAAGTTGCCATCAGCCTCTTTTAGTTTGTATGATACTGCCTAGAAGCGATCTGAGTCTCACACATAGATGCCAGTGCAATGGGAGGGAAACAAAGGAGCTCAGCTTAGTATCACTTCTTCATTCACAAGTCCTTAGGATAAACTATGATTTGGAGGCAAGCGTTTGACTTAGATCAGTGCCTGCAGATAAGAGATATGTATGCAATGTAAGGAGTATCAACAAGATGGCAGCGGGTAAGGAGCTCAACGAGCACCAGGACGACCCCCTCCGGCATCGAGGACCGAGACGCGGGAGCAGTCCCGATCTACGCCTATGATCCCCGAGCTGCAGCCTTCCTCGGAGCGGTCTCACCCGGCGCCCAAGACCTTCACGCTCATGGGGGGGACGAAGAATCCCTGAAGAGCCACATTGTGCTGAGGTGAGCCCCCTCCCATCGCCTGACCCCGCGCTTATCTCTGCCCCTGCAATTTGAGCCCTCTAGTGGAGATTCTACTACTGTGGTCGCGCTTGCATGCTGAGGCCAGCACACAGATGGACTGATACAGAGGAGCATATAGCATTGGGTAGATTCGGCTATACGCTCTGCTGTCTAGCAACTGCGCACTTATTTGGTCCTCACTCTTCAACTGTGTCCGGCGACCGCGCTTTCATGCGGAGGGGCATTTGGAGAAGCACAGAGATGGACCAAGGAAGAGGCACACACCAGTGATTTAGATGGTCACACCTCGATGAACAGCACATGCCTCACCATCTTGAACAGCACATGGCCCACCATCTTGTGCCTAAACTATGCTTCAAATTGAGTAATTAGCTATATGGGAAACATAAAGATAGGACTACTCACTAGATAAAGAAGCAGCCATCTTGGAACGATTAATATATTATGCAACCTCCACAAAGCGTGCCCTTTGTCCTCATGACCTAACACTCTAACCCACATATTGACTGATATTATTTATCTCTACCTCAACCCCATTTTGGCCACACATATTGGAACTGCAGACGCAGCCGGCTCTCGGGGCACTAGCAGTTGTAACAGAAAGAGGACTGCACAAACACTCCAAACTAGGGCGGCCATCTTGAAGTGGCACTGACCAACTGTATTAATCTACAAAAAACCTGTTTAATCTCACAAAGAAAGCTGTTTCTTAAGGATTCTCCCACAACCTGGCCAATCCGTTATCTCCTATAAACTTCCACCATCCTAATGACTAGGGTCCTAATAACTGCTGCTTAATGATCCAGATCTCCCCAAGTGTGCCCAACCCTAGCCAATATGGTTGGTACTGGTCTGACTGCCTCTGGGTCAAACTCTTACTCCCTGGTCTACCCCCTAAACTCTCAAAAAACGCTACAAAGCCTTCAAACACCTCACCATGAAAAATCATCCCGAGTCACTGATCTCTGACCTTCACTTCTGTGCGGACAAAGGCACTGTCATCAACGACCTCGTTTTCTATTCCAGAAGAATCCCCCTCTGGCGCAATACCTTTTTGCTACTCCTCAATGTACGCTCATCCAGGAACATAACCTACGGCACTAAGCTCACAATAGTGCCCTCAGCAACCCTGCGAGCTGACCTCACCATCACCCTCTACAAAAACGGCATTGTATTAATCCAATCTTCAACAAAAAAAATGTGCAGATCTCTTTACCATTCTCCGAAACCACGTGCATGACACTGGTAAGACGACCAACACCCGGCCTGACTTTAATCCGACCCCCCTGCCCAACATGACTAACTTCCCCCAAGCCACTTCTCCTAGAGTCTCCAACACAGTTCCTCCCAACCCCCCAGCTCATCTACTGGCCTGGTCGCGGGGAAGACAACCAACACCCGTCCTGACGTTCCTCCGACCCTCTTGCCCAACATGACTAACTTCCCACAAGTCACCCCTCTAAGAGCCTCCAACCCAGTCCCTCCTACCCCCCCTGGCTCATCCACCAGCCTTGCTAACACTTCCACCACAAGACCATGGGTCTCCTCCCCTCTATCTACCCCCACTGTTTCCAACACAGTACACCCTAATCCCCTGAGTCCTCCTACCAGTTTCCCCAACGCAATTGACCCAAGACCCTTGATCCCCTCCCTTCATGCTCCTCACTCGGACTCCATGGTTTCCAACACAGCACTCCCTAACCCCTTCAGCCCTCCTACTACCCCCCCAGAACGAAATTGACCCGGGACCCGTGGTCTCTTCCCTTCATGCCCCCCACTCGGACTCTAAGACCAGTACGTCTTCAATGACTTTTGCTGATGCTAGTCAAGCTAGTCCCACTAACACTCAATCTATCCCTTCTATGACCCCTAATACAACCCATCCTAACCCTCTTACCCCCCCACAGATATCCACACTCTGCACTCCAGAGCCACCAAAATAATTCAGAGCATCCACTCCTCCATCCTGGATCAAACAAACCTCCTTCACCTCGCCAAACTCTCCTTCGTTAGCCTCATGCCTCAGCTGATTTCCTCTTCCCCTCCCATCCCAGATCTGCCCAAATGCCCACTACCGACATCCTTGAGGCTTTTTCGCCCTCGTAAGCACCCTAGCTGCCTATCGGAGGAGGAAACCCTTGACCTCGCCCTCTCCGACAACCTTTCCCTCGTCACAACAAATCCGCTGGACCTCACTGAAAAGGAAATCCATGACATTCTCCAGGACCATAATGCAGCCCATATCACTCATTGTCTATCAGAGGTGAGTGCTGCACACCCCATCTGCATGGTTGCTATCAACCCCTGCAGATCAGCCTCCCTCTGTAACAGAAGGGTGATCAGAAGTAATCTAGCGCTTGTACACCTGTCTGCCCCGACTCCCGACACAACCACCCTCTCCTCTCTGACTGGTCTCTTAATTAGCAGTAAAGCATGCCGCCGATGTTGCTGCTCTCATTCTGAATAATAACACCGACTTAGCTATTTTAACAGAATCATGGCTTAATGATTTCTCATCCCCATGCCTTGACCTCTTAGTCCCCCCTAACTTTAACATTACTAGGCTAGACAGACCACACAACAAGAAAGGTGGCGGCATCGCCTGCATCCATCGCTCTAACCTCCATGTCACAGAGCTTCTGGCGGATACTACCGATTGCTGCGAATATCTAGCCCTCTCAATCTGCAGTAACACCACTCTACTATGCAACCTGCACATCTTTTACCACCCCCCAGGCATGAACGACCCTTTCACTGAGTACCTCATGAAAATCATCACAGCTAAGAGCTCCCCCAACACCAAAGACCTTTTCCTCGGAGATTTATTCCTGCACTGGAACAATCTTAAGGATCCTCATGTCAATGCCATTAAAGACCTCCTGGCCAGTCAAGCCCTGACCCAAGCTTGCTCACTCCCAACCCATTCGAAAGGGGCCACTCTTGACTGGATCATCTCTAAGGAGGCAACCGTCAAGCTTATCTCTATAGACCCCTGTGACTGGTCTGACCACCACGCCATCGCCTTCCTTCTACCTGGCACGCGCAAGACAAGGACACCACAACCAGTGCTTCCTAAACGTTGGGTCAGAGACACCAAAAACCTGGACCACAATGAACTTGAGATCCGCTGCAAATCCGACCTCCCACATATCACATCGGTCAGTTATCTCAATGATCACTACTCTGCAACGATGTCGAACATTCTGGATGACCTAGCCCTTCTTCAACTAAAAAGAACTCAAGTCAAAGATAGAAACCCATGTTTCACTGGTTCCCTCAACGACGAGAGGAGATCCCTCCGACAAGCTGAAAGAATCTGGAGACAGCACTCCTCGGTCGATCACCTAAAACTTTTCCGCCAGGCCAGAAATACATACAACAAGAACATCCTCAACTCAAAAAAAGAGTTCTTCAGAGCGGAACTAGGAAATGCCCAGAACAGACCACGCAAACTCTTTGAGCTGGTCAAACACCAATCGAACAAATTGTCCAAAACAGTGAAAGAAAACCCCAAGTCTCTCATCTCATCCGAGGAATTCTCCTTGTTTTTCGCAAACAAAATCAAAACCTTAGGTAACGAACTTAGTGCTGCCTCACTCCCTCTACCGAACCATGACTTTCTGCCTCCTCCCCCCCTGCCTCCACAGTCCGCACCTAAGAATCTAGCACACTGGACCGATTTCTCACTTTACGATGAAGACTCTGTCGCCAAAATCCTTTCCACCTTAAACCCGAACAACCATTTCAACGACCCACTCCCCTCAAACTGCCTTGCGACCGCTGCCCAATCCATTATTCCCAGCTGGACTGCGATAATCAACGTCTCCCTCCGGCAGGGATCAATCCCGGACTCTCTGAAAGTGGGCCAAGTCCTCCCCATTCTGAAAAAGCCGTCGCTGGACCCAGCTTCCCCTGACAATTTTAAACCGATTTCCAACATCCCTCTCTTGGCTAAAGTGCTGGAGAAGTGCGTGCAACTACAGCTAAGTCACCACATCAACAACTTCCATCTACTCGATGACTGCCAATCTGGCTTCCGACCTGGACACAGCACTGAAACCACCATGCTCCATATTGTTGATGATTCTCTACAAGCCCTTGACCAAGACAAAACCTGTCTCCTAATCCTCCAAATCTATCCTCGGCCTTCGACACGGTCAACCACGAGATGATACTTGAACGCCTCAAACTTAGGATGGGATTAGATGGCACAGTCCTCGACTGGTTTAGTCCCACCTCCAAAACCGATCTCAGAGATTCCTAATCAATGGCAACCTGTCCGTTCCCTCCTTGGTCACGGTGGGAGTCCCTCAAGGATCAACGTTGTCCCCCACCCTCTTCAACCTCTACTTAGAACCCCTTGCCGAAGTCCTTCGCACTGAATGAACGAATGAATGAATGGGTGATTTATAATGCGCAAAACTTAACCCCAAGGGGCATCAAGGCGCAGATAACAGACAAATAGACAGAACAAAGCAGAAAGAGGATATGGTCACGGTTAGTAGGCTTGGGAAAAGAGCCATGTCTTTAAGAGCTTACGAAAGTTCGGCAATGAGAGTTGACCGGACAATTCAGGCGGGAGCGAATTCCATAGTCTGGGGGCTGAGAGGGAGAACGCTCTTCCTCCCCATCTTGCCTTGTTAAATCTAGGGATGTTGAGCAGGTTTCTGGAGGAGGAGCGAAGGGATCTGCTGGGGATATAGGGGCTAACTAAAGATTTAGGGCCAGATGTAGGAGCCATTTACCGACCGGTAACGGCCGATTTCAGCCGTTACCGACCGGTAAATGGGTTTTTGGTATGTAGGGGCACATTTTTACAGAATCAGTAAATTTACCGATTCGGTAAATTTACAGATTCTGTAAAATACCGATTCGGTAAATCTCAGATGTAGGTAGGGCTCTTCAGAGTCCCAATGGCCCTACAAATTCGGTATTTTACCACCCAATCCAATTGGGTGTTAAAATACCGAATTCAGGTGTGCATGCACATGTGTGCATGCACACCTATGCCATGTGACAGACAGACATGCCCTTAGGGCATGTCTGTGTGCCACATGGCGCACATGTCAATTTCTGGGGTGCCAGAGGGTGTCAAAGTGACACCCCCTGCACCCTTGCAGAATTCGGTATTTACCGATTCGGTAATTACCGAATCGGTATTTCCCATTGATTCCTATGGGCTGTGAAGCCCATAGGAATCAATAGGAAATACCGATTCGGTAAATACCGAATATTACCGATTCGGTAATTCCACATCTGGAATTACCTACATCTCCCCCCTCTATTTTACCACTTCTTAAATACCGAATCAGTAAAATTCGGTATTTAAGAAGTGGTAAAATAGAATTACCTACATCTAGCCCCTAATCCCTTCAGAACCTGACCCAAATACCGCCATGTGGGCCAGACATAGACGTTTAAAGGAAATCCTGGCTTGTATAGGTAGCCAGTGGAGATCTTTTCTAGCCCTAGTGGCTGATGAAAGCCTAGGCAGGTCAAGGACCAGCCTGGCGGCGGCATTCTGGGCGACCAGGAGACGCTGAATCGATTTTTTATTAATGCCACCATAGAGCGCATTACAATAGTCACTGCAAATATCTCCTACCATATGTACGCCGACGACACTCCGATCTACATACAAAATCTCATCTCTTGAGGAGATCCTGACCTTGAATGAGGCACTGAAGCTGACCGTCCAATGGCTCTCCTCCAACCAATTCAAACTCAATGCTAAGAAAACTGAGTTCTCGCTTCTTGCTTTGCCCAATGGATTCTGCTTTTCAGTGGCGTCACCCCCGGACATGCAGGAAATAAATATATAATGGCCGTCAGGACTCACTTCTATCTATATTATGCCTGAGGGGAACCAGGGCATAATAGCCTGATAGCGTGTATGTACACTTCAAACTATATACACAAAGTGGTAGGTGTGCGGTTTGTGAGGAGAGCGTGATAGGGGTGAGAGGGGAAAGGAGGTAGGAAAGGCTATGTACAAGGGGAGGGAAACTACAGGTAGTAGCAGGTCGGACGAGTTACTGTAGAGACGAGTCTCCCCGCCTCCCATCCCAGCCCGACACCCGCTGCCGTACCTGTTTAAGCCACACTCTTCTGAGAGTGTGGCTTGGCGACTCGTGGGGACGATGGCCTCCTGGCGCTCCAACTCCCTCAGATGGTTCTTCTCTCGCCTTCCTGCTCCGGTATTCCTCTTCTTCTCCGCACTTCACTCGATCTCCACAACACACCGCAAACTCCTCCTGGGTGATGTCACACGCCGTTCTCTGGACTTCCTCCCTTTTGGCCAATCCAGTCGAACGAGCGGCATCTGGGGGAGTGGCCTCTTCTCCCATGTACGCCTAATTAAAGGAGCCGTCTTGTATTTCTTTGTCTTGTGTAGTCCACGGTGGCTGCGTGTCCGTACTCCACTCGTTCTGGTTTGGGTGGAGAGAGGGAGGGGTAGTAGAGTCAGCAACCCACCATTCTACTTATGGGGAAATCTCTCCTACCCGCCTAGTCTCCCTGTTACACGATTAAAGATGTTAAACTCACAATTTGTCAAATGGGAAAACTCCCAGGAGCGATGGTATCTCAGTCAAATTTTATAAGGAGTTTTGTGATATTATGCCTCATAAATTATTACTCTTCTGTAATGAAGCCATTGCTAAGGGTTAGCTCCCCCTTGATGCTAGAAGCTGTGATTACTGTTCTCCTAAAGCCTAGCCGTGACCCCTATCAGTGTCCCACGTATCAGCCACTTTAATTTTTACATGGTAAGAACAAAATCCTTGCATCTGATGCAGAGACAAGTCCTCAAGGAACAGGCCGAGTACATACCCTAAAGAGCAACAGCGTTTAATCTACATAAGTTTAGTTGGGTCGACACAACTTTGCTGGCAGAAGCAGTTTTACTTGACACTGAAAAAGTGTTTGATGCATTGTGAATGGGGTTTTGTTACAAGGTGAGACACTACTAATATAACTTAAATTGTGATTATGATAATGACCTGTGGTGAGCAATTACATAGGCTGGTGTCATGACAGTGTTTTGCTGTACTATTGAAATGTATTTTTTCGGTTAAAAAAGGAAGCATACTGCTGAAATTCCTGAGACTGGAGGAAGGGGAACCAGACACCGAAGAGGGAAAAGAGGATACTCACTGTCCTTTTGAAATTCAATTAGATCCTTTGATGCAGAAGGGCTTTCCTGTTTGTCTTCTTGGAGACTATTATTTGGTGGGTGGTATGAGTTGAGTGTGAGTTGACTTTAAGGTGGAGCTTGGTAGACATTGTGGGAAGGACACCTGAAAGGAGAACTGTCCCTAAATGGTCCTGAAATTCCAGACTGGGAATACACATCTCCTCCTGTATAGGTGAGGAAGCCGTTGATCCACTTGTGTTTAAAGTTTCCAAATTCTCTCTGACAGAGAAGAAGGTTCTCCAAAGATTACTCGTCGGACTACCGATCAAATAGAGCTGGCCAGCTTCCCAGATATGAACGGACATCATCTGGAGGAAGACCAGCCTGTCTGGCCCTGACTCTTGAATGATAGGGAAAGGAAGGATGCAACTCTGCAAGAGGATCCAACTGCCTGCTTGGACAGAAGCAGATGACCCTAGTCCTGGGGTCCATCCACTAGAGATTAATGTGACTGGTGCACTCATTGCTTACAGACAATCATTGAACACCAAGGAAGAACTGCAGTATTACTTCAGTGTAATGCTTAAGGTCCGGTAGCCAGGAAGACTTTCAGGTGCACACTTCAGGCTATATCAGTACAAGTTTCATTAATGAAATACAGTGGTGCTTCAAGAGTGGATGAGCAGCTACCCAACTCTCCACAAAGACTAAGGTTCCAAATTAAACTGATGCTGTCAAGCACACAGCATGCATAGTTGTCCATGGACAAATGTGATTTTATTACTCCCGATTTTTCTTTCTTCAGTTGTTTAGCACTAGCTATTCATTTGTTTCACTCTAGCCATTTAGTTGTTTCACTCTAGCCAACATGTGTTTTGTCAACAGACTTCACCAGGCCTAGAAAACATAAAGTACAACAGAATTACTCTCTTTCTGGACCACCAGAGCCCTTTAAACCTCACGATTTATACCAAAATTACATATGGGATGTAATTGTGTTTGAGACATATCACCCAGTAATACAATTTCACCATGACCGTGACTAACAATTCTTCACCCTTGTGCCCATATTTAAACTGGTCTGGACTGTTCCCATGAGGCACAGGGTCAAGACTGATTGCATATGGCTGGGTCCAAACTGGGGTGGCGTAGTGGGCAAAAGAATGATGGATTTAACCCAGATCTTTTGACTGGGGAGAATGTTTGCATTGTCAGCATTCTGTCCATCATTTGTTTGCTGTAACATATTTAAACTGTGGCATCTATGCCCTATATAGGTACATGATCCTAAGTGAGACGTAACAACCAATACACCCTATAGAAACTCAATCTAGCACCATGTGTAAAAGCACCCATATGCCATCAGCCCAGATTTGGCTTGTTGTACAACATATTATGATATCAAAGCACTTAATATGTGAAAAGCTCACCTATTTTGTTCCAAGCAAAAATATTTCAAATTTTCTTACTGTCCGTAACACTGAAGTATTAGGAAATATCATTAAATCAAGGTTCCTAGGAAAATCACATGTCCCTTCGATTCCGCCACCACGTACACCTCTACCCAGTAATAGTTTCCATCTATAAATAACTTAAATTAATTTCAGAACTTGTTTTCTTAATATCTTAATAAAGGAGTGAGAGCTTTCTCGGTCTTCCACCAACAGTGCGCCTTTCGTGACTGCGCAATCCCTGCTGGCCAGTTTTCGTCTGCCTTTTCTCTTCACACACTGCAGCTATGCAGGCCCCGAGGAGCATGCTCGGTCGAGGTTCTAGCCGCGGTGGTTTCAAAGGCTCCCGCGGAGGTCGTTCTGAGCCGCCTTCCGCCCCTCCAACCCAAGAGCCCGAAAGCAAGTACCTGCCTCAGCTCCTGGCAGAAAAGGACAGTCTGGATCCGAGCTTTACACACGCTATGAAACTCCTGAGCACTGAAATTGAAAAGGTCCAAAAGGGAGATAAAAAGGACGACGATGAGGCAGACACATACCTTGATTTGTTTTCCCACAAGAATATGAAGCTGAAGGAGCGCATTCTTATTCCAGTTAAACAGTATCCAAAGTTTAATTTTGTTGGGAAGATCCTGGGGCCACAGGGCAATACTATTAAGAGACTACAAGAAGAGACGGGAGCCAAAATTTCCGTACTGGGGAAGGGTTCTATGAGGGACAAAGGAAAGGAGGAGGATTTGCGAAAAGGCGGCGATCCAAAATATGCCCATCTGAACATGGATCTGCACGTGTTCATCGAGGTCTTCGGACCCCCGTGTGAGGCGTACACGCGCATGTCGCACGCAATGGAAGAGGTTAAGAAGTTCCTAGTGCCGGACGGGATGGTCCAGTGGAGAGGGTTGTCACGGAGCTCCCATGATATGATGGATGACATCTGCCAGGACCAGTTTTTGGAGCTGTCTTACCTGAATGGAGCCCCACCAGAGGCTTCGCGTGGTCGTGGTGGTCCACCTACCCGTGGAAGAGGAGCCCTCCCTCCCCCACCGCCTGCACCTGTTGCGAGGGGGCGCGGTGTTCCACCACCGCGTGGTGCTATGGGACCCCGCGGGGCGCCACCAGGTAGAGGAGGTCCACTCCCAAGAGGTGGTAGTGCTGGTCGGGGTGTCCCCCCTTCACCTTCTGGCAGAGGCATGCCTTCAACCCGTTCCAGACCACCAGGAATCCAGAGGATACCGCTCCCACCACCGCCAGCCGCAGAACCCTACAACGATTATGGCTATGAGGATACCTATGCTGAGCAGAGTTACCAGGGGTACGAAGGCTACTACAGCCAGGGTCAAGGAGATACAGCAGAATACTATGACTACGCTCACGGTGAGACACCAGAATCCTACGACAGCTACGGTAGGCCGGAAGGGCAAGATGACTGGAACAGCTCGCGTGCATTGAAGGCTCCGCCAGCCCGGCCTGTGAAAGGCTCATACAGGGATCACCCCTACGGACGCTATTAAACAGTTATTACGACGACATTGTGCACGTTCCCAGATACTGGTTTCCAGACTCATCCTGTTGCTTTTCAGGCAGACAAGTAATTGTCTAACTATTCTTTCGTGCTCTCCTTCATACCAGCTTCTGTACCAAGGAGTATTTTAATGGCGTTAAAATAGTTGTACAAACATCTAATTTTATGTGTAGTGTAGCCGAGACGTTCTTTCTAAACGGTGTTCTGCAGTTCTTTTCAAAAGTTCATTTCAAACTAATTATGGCTTGGTTGTGAAGTCAGTTGGTTCAAGAAACCAAAGTATTTATTTTTTTACTTTTGTTACAAATCTTAAAAGTTGTAGCTACAGAACCCCAAATATAGGTTACATTTAAAACTATTTTTCCTTTTTAGTTTTCCGTTCGGCATTAAAAGCAATGCGTAAATTGTTTAAATAAATCTTAGCTGATTGGCAGTCAAAAAGCAGATTGGCAAATAAATCGTGTTACACTTTTTAATACAAAAAATATAATGGAGGGAAATATTGGGTAATAAAATTGGGACGCTGCCCCTCCACCCCTTCCCCACCAATTGCGTTCGTAACAAAGTAACTGCATTATTGGTGGGGTAGGTTGAAACGCTATAACTGATATTGTAGGCTTGGCATTTATTGGCCACCGTCTTGTGTGCCCTTGTGCCTGCATGCTATCGGAAGCTGGAGCTTTCCCGCCCCCTTATGTACTCTAGTTGTATTCTTTTATTCCCCTTACTTTTCTGGCTCGAGACTGGTAGTTCTTGATCTGATTCCCGATATGTTCAATATGATTTAAGTAGCCTTCTGTGGGAGGGGCATGAACTTGCTGAACAGGCAACCTCCCACTGGATGTGGGAGTGACTTAAGTGCATGGAAATGCAGTGGACCAATCTGGCCTTGTTCAGTAGGGACCACCACCCTTTCCTGCCGAACAGAAATGGCCCTGGGAGTGCTGCTCCACACTGGGTTCACAGGGTGACCACTCCTCTCATTCTGATATCAACACATTGGTACTTTAAACACTGCTGTTAGGGGAAGGAGCAAACCATGAAAAGCTTCCTTTTTGTACATAGTTATCAATCCTGTGGGTTTGTACACCGTCCTTTCAGTGTGCGCGTAGGATAATTACTTAACGAATGTGTGAAGACTGCCTAAATAGGTAGCTAAACTTATGTCAAAATGTCTGCCAGTTTTGTCAATAAAGTTTAGTCATTTAAAAAAAAAAAAAAATAAATAAATAAAGGAGTGAGCTCGAAATCAGCTGCACTCAAAATCAGACCTGAAATGTACAATGAACGCTAAGAAGCTAATTCTTCTACAATCATGCCGGGAGGACCTGCTGGGGATCCGCAAGTTTCCTCTGTTGCATCACTAAGAAGATATGGTGTCGAGCTTGCAGGGCATGGATATTGTCACGGAGGAGGCCCAAGAAAGGGAACAAGATCAGTAAGTCAGCGCTTAGCACTCTGAAGTACACGCACACACCGCTGGCCTAACTCACAAAACATATGATTCCACACTACGGAGCTGCTGTCATTCTTGTCTAACAAGCCCGTCCCTTTCTAGCACATGCGGCAACGGGTCTCGGCGACTACCCTATCCTTCTCTTGGTTACTTTGCCCTTATTCTGTTGTACCCCACGCCCACAGTTTGATTAAGTAACGCACCATGTCTAATATGGCTAAGATATATTATACCACAATGCCTAACATGGTACTGCCTCAGTCATTGCAAGGACAATCTTCCAGGAACTATTACCAGTGATTCGTTTACTAGTTAACCTGTTAATATGATGGTTTGTATGTTGAATTGCATAACGTTGGCCGTTGCCACACATGGTGCCGATGCACTGTTCATGTTGTATGAAAATATGAAAATGCCAAAAAAAGAAGCTAATTCTTCTACATAATAAAGCACAATTAAAACCAAGCGTTACTGTATAACTCAATTCTCTACTCAGTCCAAATATCTGTTACAGAGATCTGACACTTATGTGGAGCTGCGTATGTGGCACGAAATGCAGGTGCCCTATTGGGTGTGTTATAAATACCTAATCTTCATGTGTAGACTGGACCTAGTGACCCATCCACAATAGTCCAATTGTGTGCGCCATCTTTCAGCGTCCTGTGCCGCCCTATCAACTCTATTCCACTGCCCATACTAAATTCTACCTTTGTTATGTACCCCCATTATAGAACTAGGTAGTTGCACGACCTTTTACTTACGTTTGTCCTACCATGCTCTACATAACGGTTCTGACGCTGACCTTTTAGCTAGTTAGGTGCAAAATAAATGTTGTGTGGTTTTCTCTGAAAAACTAGCCTCATTTATTATGCATGAAGATTCTTAGCATCACAGCAGGATTACCATCTTCTGCATATTAACTGTATAAGGGTCACCGCCATATCCATCCTTGGCTGGCATGCCCAAAGTACCATGACGCACCCCCTGAGGGTACTTTTTGTGTATATAAGTGCTACATCTTCGCTGGGCAAACCAGAGGATAAAAACGTCCATACTGACACGAGATGCGGAAATCCCTGCCACAGACAATCCAGCATGCAGTGGTCTGACATCCCTCGCAGGGCGTCCATCTCGAGACCAAGACAGGGTCCTTCGTTCTCTCACATCAGGTAATGAGGTTGGCTCTTTCCTTGAGGGAGTCTTGGCTATACGCCTACACATGGCTAGGTACACTTAGGTACATCTAGTTAGGGTTTTGCATTGTAGGAGTACTCATGATTACAGCCATGTATCTACATGCCTACATACATTCATTGTTTTATTTACTCTGTTGGTGCTTATAACTGTATATATCGGTTTCTGTTTAACGGTTGTTGCAGCACACAAATTTTATACTACAATGATGCTGGCTCAATAAATACTTATTGAAAACTTCCCCACTGTTTAATCTGAGTATCTCTCTGAGACAAAGTGAGCACAAATAACTGAGCGAAAAGTACTGTACTGTTTCCATGATTCTTAAGAGATCAGGGTTGTCATGTTAAATAGTTGCCAAAAACTATTCACTCCTTGGGTAAGGTTAGGGGGCTCATAGTTGCACTGTGAGCTAGCTGGTCTCCGGGCTAAAATATCCCTATGGGGTGTCTAGAATCAGTCTGGACACCGATCCCTTAGTTAATGCTGTCTGAACACGCAGATCCTATATAGATTTGTAGGAACTACACAACACTTTCAAGATCCAGACTCCCCCATTGATAAGATGACAGTTAAAGGTCAAAATGCAATTCTTATTACTACTCCCTCCAAGGGGAAGTTGATCAAAGCTCACTTCAATAGTGTCCTATACACAAAAACAACCTGGCTCCATCTTTATAAATTCAAAGTACACTTAGAACCTACTGTTGAGGTAGTACAAGCCAAAGTTATACCTTCTCCATAAGCAGCAATTGTACAGGGGTTAACCTGTACACCTATCCACATCATACAAACGATAAGTGTTAGTTAAATCCTCACTTCTTAGTACGATTGGACGGTTCCTACATTATAGGTTCCTCAACTAGTAAAAGGGGCTCAAATTCTACAATGAACTAACTCAAGGTTAAAGTGATTACATTTAATATAGTGTGGTCTCCAGTAATGGACTCCTACCCCCCCTCCCTCCTGTCTGTGTGCATTTCTTCAAAAACATGTAATAGTGAATATGGAGTGGATGCATGTGTATGTATGGCTAATGGCATTTTCAGTTAGTGCATCCGAAAAAAATCACACACCACCACCATCACAAAAAATATATAGACACCTAAACGAGCCAGACCAATTGGCTTTGCCCAGAAGTGGGTTAGCCATTGAAAGATTGAGCCAAACTTGAGCCTGGCGCCTGACTCTGGCTCAGCTTGAGGTCTTTTGGAACCTCTAACCTTCAATGGAGACCATGAGACATGGAGAACCAGGTTTGAATTCAGCCTTGGCTCAGCATCCTGTGGATTCCGGCAAATCTCTGTGTTGAAAAAAATGTGTAAAGTAGTCTGTGGTGAAACAAGCTCTTAGGTCCTTGGGCAAGCTTTGTGCAATGTAAAACTGCCCCAGAAAAAATGGATTTGTCTCATCACCCAATCTCATCCTAGAAGAATTAAGGACAAAACATTAACGTTTGATATCAGAAAGAAATACTCATGTAGTAGCTGAATTTCACAGTGTGACAATGGAAAATGTGGGATCGATCCTGACTTTATATCTTGACAAAATTGTATGATTTTAGGCAAATACTTTATTTCACCCAGACTTTTTTTGTTTATTATCAGTTATAAGAGCACCATCAAATACATTAGTTCAGTGTGTGCGCCGTACTAAAACCTTTATTTAATAGCTTATAATGTTGTTCCTTCTATAATAAGATTCTAAACAACATGTATGGCACACATCAGGGGAGACGGTGGTACATGTGTGTAGAGCCACTATTTTCACTGGGTGGACTCCGTCTAAGAAGTTGAGCCCTAGTGCAATAGGCTGTACTTGTCCTGGTGTAAATGTCCAATACGGGGACACGGCAACTGCACATTATCTGCTTTCTTTTAGAGCAGCAACGTGTAGGCAGTGTGGGGCTTTTTAGTTTTAGATTCCAACTGGGCAGCTGGCTGGACGTAAAACAATGGTCAAAGTTAAGTTGCCATCAGCCTCTTTTAGTTTGTATGATACTCCCTAGAAGCGATCTGAGTCTCACACATAGATGCCAGTGCAATGGGAGGGAAACAAAGGAGCTCAGCTTAGTATCACTTCTTCACTTCACAAGTCCTTAGGATAAACTATGATTTGGAGGCAAGCGTTTGACTTAGATCAGTGCCTGCAGATAAGAGATATGTATGCAATGTAAGGAGTATCAACAAGATGGCGGCGGGTAAGGAGCTCAACGAGTGAGCTCAGGGGGCTAGGGATCGAAACTTTTTTAAATATCCCTGATTAGACCATGCTAGACCCACCATCTGAACATACCGCAAAGCACAGGATCACGCCGGCTGAGTCGATGTAGCGGATCACCGGAGGAGCAAAGACGGGTGCACAGGACCGCAGGAGTCTGATCCGACGTGGACGTGCTATTAGGCGTGTCCTAGTGCCGTGCTTGACCCCAATCGCTGGAGTGCCTAGCGCCAGCACCAGGACGACCCTCTCCGGCATTGAGGAACGGGACATCTGATCAGGCGCGCCCACAGACTGTTATTGGCCCCGGTCGCTGGAGTGCCTAATGCCAGCACCCGGAGCACCAGGACGACCCCCTCCGGCATCGAGGACCGAGACGCGGGAGCAGTCCCGATCTACGCCTATGATCCCCGAGCTGCAGCCTTCCTCGGAGCGGTCTCGCTCGGCGCCCAAGACCTTCACACTCATGGGGGGAACAGAGAATCCCTGAAGAGCCACATTGTGCTGAGGTGAGCCCCCTCCCATCGCCTGACCCCGCGCTTCTCTCTGCACCTGCCATTTGAGCCCTCTAGTGAAGATTCTACTACTGTGCTTGCGCTTGCATGCTGAGGCCAGCACACAGATGGACTGATACAGAGGAGCATATAGCATTCGGTAGATTCGGCTATACGCTCTGCTGTCTAGCAACTGTGCACTTATTTGGCCCTCACTCTTGAACTGTGTCTGGCGACCACGCTTTCATGCGGAGGGGCAATTGGAGCAGCGCACAGAGATGGACCGAGGAAGAGGCACACACCGGTGATTTAGATGGTCACACCTCGATGAACAGCACATGCCCCACCATCTTGTGCCTAAACTATGCTTCAAATTGAGTAATTAGCTATATGGGAAACATAAAGATAGGACTACTCACTAGATAAAGAAGCAGCCATCTTGGAACGATTAATATATTATGCAACCTCCACAAAGCGTGCCCTTTGTCCTCATGACCTAACACTCTAACCCACATATCGACTGATATTATTTCTCTCTACCTCAACCCCGTTTTGGCCACACATATTGGAACTGCAGACGCAGCCGGCTCTCGGGGCACTAGCAGTTGTAACAGAAAGAGGACTGCAAAAACACTCCAAACTAGGGCGGCCATCTTGAAGTGGCACCGACCAACTGTATTAATCTACATAAAACCTGTTTAAACCCACAAAGAAAGCTGTTTCTTAAGGATTCTCCCCCAACCTGGCCAATCCGTTATCTCCTATAAACTTCTACCATCCTAATGACTAGGGTCCTAATAACTGCTGCTTAATGATCCAGATCTCCCCAAGTGTGCCCAACCCTAGCCAACATGGTTGGTCCTGGTCTGACTGCCTCTGGGTCAAACTCTTACTCCCTGGTCTACCCCCTAAACTCTCAAAAAACGCTACAAAGCCTTCAAACACCTCACCATGAAAAATCATCCAGAGTCACTGATCTCTGACCTTCGCTTCTGTGCGGACAAAGGCACTGTCATCAACGACCTTGTTTTCTATTCCAGAAGAATCCGCCCCTGGCGCAATACCTTTTCGCTACTCCTCAATGTACGCTCATCCAGGAACATTCCCTACGGCACTAAGCTCACAATAATGCCCTCAGCAACTCTGCGAGCTGACCTCACCATCACCCTCTACAAAAACGGCATTGTAATAATCCAAGCTTCAACAAAAAACCTTGATAAATTTGCAGATCTCTTTACCATTCTCCGAAACCACGTGCATGACACTGGCAAGACGACCAACACCCGGCCTGACTTTAATCCCACCCCCCTGCCCAACATGACTAATTTCCCCCAAGCTACTTCTCCTAGAGTCTCCCACACAGTTCCTCCCAACCCCCCAACTCATCTACTGGCCTGGTCGCGGGGAAGACAACCAACACCCGTCCTGACATTCCTCCGACCCTCTTGCCCAACATGACTAACTTCCCACAAGTCACCCCTCTAAGAGCCTCCAACCCAGTCCCTCCTAACCCCCTTGCTCATCCACCAGCCTTGCTAACACTTCCCCCACAAGACCACGGGTCTCCTCCCCTCTATCTACCCCCACTGTCCCCACTGTTTCCAACACAGTACACCCTAATCCCCTCAGTCCTCCTACCAGTCTCCCCAACGCAATTGACCCGAGACCCTTGATCCCCTCCCTTCATGCTCCTCCCTCGGAATCCACAGTTTCCAACACAGCACTCCCTAACCCCTTCAGCCTTTTTACTACCTCCCCCGAACAAAATTGACGCGGGACCCGTGGTCTCTTTCCTTCATGCCCCCCACTCGGACTCTAAGACCAGTACGTCTTCAATGACTTTTGCTGATGCTAGTCAAGCTACCCCGCTAACACTCAATCTATCCCTTCTATGACCCCTAATACAACCCATCCTAACCCTCCCACCCCCCACAGATATCCACACTCTGCACTCCAGAGCCACCAAAATAATTCAGAGCATCCACTCCTCCATCCTGGATCAAACGAACCTCCTTCACCTCGCCAAACTCTCCTTCGTTAGCCTCATGCCTCAGCTGATTTCATCTTCCCCTCCCATCCCAGAGCTGCCCAAATGCCCACTACCGACATCCTTGAGGCTTTTTCGCCCTCATCCTGTGACCTCGCCCCACCAAGAAACTGGGGGTCTGTCTTCAGTAATTGTAATTGTAATATTATCCTTGTATTCCTCCATCCCTCTGGTACCCAGCACCCCCTCCCCCCTAATGTACAGTACTCTTGTGATATCCTGCCTATTGTATGACTCCCTGACTTTGTTAAGCGCTCTGATGTACAGTACTCTTGTGATTTCCTCCCTATTGTTTAACTCTCTGACTCTGTAAAGCGCTCTGATACCCTAACGGGTCAAGTTCGCGCTCTATAAAACACTAAAATAAATAAATACGAAATAAATAAAATAATAGTGTCTGATGTATCGATCCTTACCAGTAGTTTTTTTCTTTTATAGAAATATCAGCGTGACACCCAGGGTTTAAGTGGGGAAAAAAAAACCTGGTGGTGCTCTAAAAGGGGTGTGGCAAATTTCTTAAACGGATGTGGCCTATCCGAGTAGAGGCATGCTCTAAATCAGAGTTCTTCAATCTGTGGGGCGCGCCCCCCCAGGGGGGCGCGACACCATCTCAGGGGGGGCGCGCACTCCACACAAAGATCTTCGTGTCACAAGTTCAAATGGGAGGTGTCACAAGTTCAAATGGGAATTCTCCCATAACTGAGGGCTGGAGGGAGGAGGGAGGGGAAATAGATAAGGCAGGACGTGTGCTTTTGTCACGTTAAGAGCTAACAGTTAACCTTCCCAGGAGGGGGTTAATTGGTAGAGCTTGGATGCTTCAGCTGCAGTGGGAGGCAGGGTCTCCTCTGCTAAAAAAAACGCACAGACAGTCCTGTTCCTTTGCCTTCGATTTCAAAGCAGAGGAGACTCCTTGCCTCCCACTGCAGCTGAAAGGATGGGCTTTCCATGCTTTCAGTTTTAGCAAAGTAGACATCCTGCCTCCCAAAGCAGCTGAAGCATTTCAGCTTTACCAGTTTAACCCCGTCCTGGGAGGAAGCTCTTAGTAGAAAGGAGACAAAGTTTCTTTTACATTTACAAAGGCAGGCGCTGCATCACCCACAGGGCTTAAAGTTACCAACAGAAAAATGAGCCATGTGTTTTTTAAACAGCCTGCTTGTCTTGACACCAAATATGCTTATAAATAAACAGTTGTAATGTGATGTTTCTGTCTTTGTTCCATATTATTATACGTCATGGACCATTCAGGCAGCTATAGTACACAATTAAAAGTGCTACTATCTATATTTGCTGCTCAAAGTAGACAAGTGCTGACAATACAGCTTCAGGTGACTGTTATTTTTGTACCAACTGGGCCATCAAAATAATGAACTGGCAACCCTAACCATAAGACTGGAAGTTTGTTGGAAGATCAGCACATTTATTACGTCCACCCTGATCCCTGGTTAATGCCATAATAGCAATAGTTTAACATATCTGAAACCCTACGCTGCCGTCAATAACCTGCTGAGTTAGTTCAAGTGTCTGGGAATACACCCTGCATTCTGACAACTCGCTCTCATTCTCGCCCTTCACTTTCATGCTCACCCTGCACGCACAGTGATCTCCATGCACTCACACTGGTCACCATGCACTCACACCATTCACCCTCTCACCCTGCACTCACAGCGATCACAATGGACTCAAACTGATCACCATGCACTCACAACGATCACAATGCACTCACACTGATCATCATGCACTCACACTGATCACCCTGCACTCACAGCGATCACCCTGCACTCACAGCTATCACCCTGCACTCACAGCGATCACCCTGCACTCACAGCGATCACCATGCACTCACACTGATCACCATGCACTCACACTGATCACCATGCACTCACACCATTCACCCTGCACTCATAGCGATCACAATGCACTCACACTGATCACCATGCACTCACACCATTCACCCTCTCACCCTGCACTCACAGCTATCACAATGCACTCACAGTGATCACCAGGCACTCACACTGATCACCCGCTCACCCTGAACTCACAGTGATCACTCTGCACTCACAATGCACGTGTGCTGTTCACCCTGTACCACACCCTGCAACCACACCCTGCAGTCACAAAAGCACACTACTCACCCTGCAGTCATGAAACATTTCACTCACATGTCTTTCTTTCTGCTCAATGTGCATACTCACTCTCATAAGACCATCACTAACCATACATTCATTTGTCCCACTCTACACTTAAATCCGCACCCAAATTCATATGGTCACCACACTCACCTTGCAGTCACTCATCTTACCCTTCTCTCACACTGTCGCATAACTCACTGTGCACTCACATGGGCACTCCTACCACCCAAAAAGTGCAGAGGGTTAATGTGCCTGCTATAAAGAATGTGTACCATGCAGATCAAAGAACTGAGTGTGGGTAAACTATGAGTAGCGCTATAAAAAAATGAAATGTTTGCCAGAAAGGTGCTATAGAGAGAAGGGGTGCATTGTTGGTGAGTGGTAGTGAGGAAATTCAGGGAGAGGAGGAAATGGGGAAGGGGGGCCAAAACAGACCGTTGCACTATGTACGTCCAGTGCTAGGGCCAGCCCTGAATGGGAGAGTTAGCCCCCCGCAGTTCGGGTCTAGTTGCGCCCCTGTACACAAGTATGGGCATGTCGTTCCCCATCAAGGATTATGTAGTGTACCAGATGCCAGAAATTTCTGTCAGGTGGTGGGGGGGGGCAACAGCTAAAAGAATTCAGCTGGAGGGGCTCAAACAACAAAAGTTTTAAGACCTCTGCTCTAAATCAAGATAACTAGCATTGTGTGCTTAAGAAAATCATGACGTCACATCCAGCAAAGGATAATAAAATAGACAAAAAGGTATATTTATTCAGTATAAGCCATAAAATACCAAACACTTTAAAACATGTAAAAATGATTTACATTACTTAGAAATCTATTGCAGGATTTCCCAAAACCCTTGAAGATATTCACTGTGTCTATTTTGCTGGGGTTTCTCACAACAATTTTCCTCATCAGACCTTCTACCATTTGCCAGCCAACTCACACCACACCAGAATGGTGGGAGGAGTAGCACCTGGGTCTCAATAGGGCTGTGCCTGCCTGCCACAATGCTGGCTCCACCTCCTGCGGTGCGTCTGATGGCCCTGGCCCACGCTCACAAAGGAAGAAGAGGTGCACTGGCAGAGTGCACCCATCTGCATGTAGAGTACATGCAGATGTTTTTTTCCCGCCTTGTGCTGACTCAGCCAGCCTCCTGGAGCCACCCCCAGCCCATGTCACTCACAACCAGACAGTCAATACACAGCCAGGCAGAGGCACACAGAAATGTTGAACAGGAAAATAGCCACTTTCTAAAAGTGCTATTTCCGAACTTAGAATTTAAAATCCATCTTCACTAAAGGATGTTATTAAAGTCTGAGCTCAGGGATACCAGATTCCATATGTCTATCTTGCTGTTTTTGGAAGATACACAGGTAAACATGTTACACAGCATTCCCCATGTTATCCTATGGGCAAGATAGCCTTTCAATAGTCAAAAACGAAATTGGCAGTATTTCACTATCAAGACATGTTACCCACACTAGTAACACCAAACAAAAAACGAGATGTCTGGTCACCCTACCTTTGAGGCCCTAAAATAGAGCCCCCTTTCGCGCCCAACCCCCCCCAAAAAAAACCTGGGGGGGGGCCTCAGACCCCCCTCCACTTAAAACCCTGGTGACATCTTAAGAGCGCTGGTCGGTTGGAGGTCTGCTTGGTGCATGTAACCTAACCTATCCCTGTTTAAGTTACACACTGAGTCCCACGTCTACGTCTCTACAGTCCTTCCTCATTAATCTTTCGTTAATTTGACATAATTTGCTTCTCACTTTCATCAGCCGAGGCAAAGGAAGCGCAGACTGGCATGCATCTGCGCGGATTGATCGGGCTGCTACGTGGGAGCTGTCCATGGTGCTGGTGTATACGTGCAGTCGCTCTTCCAAGCATTTCTGGAACAGAAGGGAACGAATTAAGCCCGCCCTTGTATTTCCCACACACATCAACCCGGACCAGTGCTTGTAGTTAAAATCGGGTACTGTAGGTTTCACTGTAATTCAATTGCAAAACGATACCATTCAATAATCTGCCGTCTGCCTTGGCGCTAACGCTGCACTGAGATCTACCTGGGAGAGCACAGGGGCAGCCCCTTACCCCTGGTGCAGCAGTGATGTCAGCACAGACCCAGCCCATTCCCCCTCCTCCCACACACGGAGCATTGACTCAGCTCCGGGCTGCGATGCCAGGGAGAGAGGCGCATATGGCAGGGCGGGCCCTAGCCTACCTTTGATTTGTTTGTATGGTCGATACGGTGCCTCCCTGCCCCCTCAACCCGGCAGAGGAACGGAGAGAGGGAATCGAGCTTTCTTGCACCCAGCAGTGCGCGCCCCCTCTCCCGAGCAGCAATGCTTTAGCCGGGCCCGTCTCTCGCCTTCGCTTCCACCGGAAGGGACCTGCCTTGCCGCCGCTATGGATTCAGACTACCCGTCCTTCGAAACCCCCATCTGCAGCGAGCTGAAACATTTTTGCAAACGGATTAAGGATACGTACCAGGAACTGAAAGAGGACCTCACCCCCTACAAGGATGACCGCTATTACAGGTACGAAGGGGGTGGAGGGCTACAGGAAGACCCCTCGTGCAGGCCTATTTGAGTGGGATAGCTGATCCGGCAAATGCGTCCTCTCTCTCTCAGGCCAAGTGGCGTCACAGGCAGCGCTCAACCGCCGTTAACCTCTGTCCTCGCGGACGTTCCAACGGATTCGAACGCGCGTGAGGGGAGAGCGCGCGCGTGTGGCGTAATGAAACGGTAAAACATCCCTGCGTAGGGCCCCAGAGAGCCATGGTAGGCGACCTGCCTCGTTCCTCATTCCTTTTAACGAGGCCGCGTCAGGTGTTGTGGTGTTGTTAACCCAGCTCTAATAGAGAGGGAACGGCATCCACCCCCAGCTCCAGGAACCATCGGGCACTCATTGCAACAACTGGACAGCTTGTTTGCGAACGCCCGGCTAGGCCAATCCACTGAGGGAGTGACCTTGTGGTTTATGATTTAGAAATATTAAAAATGGTCGCCAAGAAGTACTAGAGCGCTGAGGTGGACCTAATCACTGCCAGACGCATGGATGTTCCCCAAAGGTTTCTGCCACGGTTAATGGTGGGGTTGGTTGTCATTCTCAAACGCGTTCAGCATGTACGACTTGACAGGAAAGAGACCAGAGCTATAAACAAGCATTGGAAATGCAATAGGTCTCGCAGCATTAGAGTTAGTGCTTTTAGAATTGTTTATGGTTTTTTTTTTAAATCTTTAGCATTTTTGTTTCCTGTAGGCAATGCTAAAGAATTACAAAGAAAAAAAGCCATAAACAAATCTAAAAGCTCTAACTCAAATGCTCCGAGACCTATTGCACTGTGTGAGGGTGAGGGGTTGAGGGTGAGTGAGGGTGAGGGTGAGTGAGGGTGAGTGAGAGTGAGGGTGAGTGAGGGTGAGGGTGGGTGAGGGTGAGTGAGTGAGGGTGAGTGAGGGGTTGAGGGTGAGTGAGAGTGAGGGTGAGTGAGGGTGAGGGTGAGTTAGGGCAATGCAATAGGTCTCGCATTAGGAAAGTTTGAGCTATTGGTCTTGTAAATGACAATTTTTTTATTTATGTGTTGTTTTTGAAAATAGCTAAATTATTAGCTTTGTCATTTACAATGCCAATAGTTAGAACTTTCGCAAATGTGACACCTATAGAATTTGTAATGCAACATGTTTTGTATTTACGTGACTTAGATGTATTGATATTACAAATAACGATGGCTTTTAATTTTTTTAATAATTAATACTTAAATAAAAGTCATTGTAATTTATAATGGCAATAGCTTAAACTTTTGTAAATAACATTTGTGAAGATTATGTTCAGTGTATTTTATTGTGACGAAAATCCAAGAACATATGTCAAATATTAACATCTTTTTGTTACATTTGTAATAAAGCTTGAAACATTGAGATAACATATTTGAACCAGTTGTTGTTGAATGGTTGAACAGATTGATGCTGTGGTGGAGCTCAGTGATGTTGTGGTGCCACAGAGTGATGCTGTGTTGGTGCTGAGTGATGCTGTATGCTATGCTATGTTTTGTTTTGCTATCCTATGTTTTGTTTTGTTATGCTATGCTATGCTGTTTTGTTATTCTATGCTATGTTTTGTTATGCTATGCTATGTTTTGCTATGCTATGCTATGTTATGCTATGTTTTGTTATGCAATGCTATGCTTTGTTATGCTATGCTATGTTTTGCTCTGCTATGCTTTGTTATGCTATGCTATGCTTTGTTGTGTTTTATTATGCTATGCTTTGTTTTGCTATGCTATGTTTTGTTATGCTATGCTATGTTTTGTTGTGTTGGTATGCTATGCTGTGTTTTGCTATGCTATTATGTTTTGTTATGTTTTGTTCAGCCATGCTATGTTTTGTTTTGTTAAGCTATGCTGTTTTGTTGTGTTTTGTTATGCTATGTTTTGTTATGTTATGCTATGTTTTGTTATGCTATGCTATGTTTTGTTTTGCTATCCGAAGCTTTGTTTTGTTATGCTATGCTATGTTTAGTTTTGCTATCCTATGCTTTGTTTTGTTACGCTATGCTATGTTTTGTTATGCTATGTTTTGTTGTGTTTTGCTAGGCTATGCTTTGTTATGCTATGCTATGTTTTGTTATGCTATGCTATGTTTTGCTCTGCTATGCTTTGTTCTGCTATGCTTTGTTATGCTATGTTTTGTTATGCTATGCTATCTATGCTTTGTTGTGTTTTATGATGCTATGCTTTGTTTTGTTATGCTATGTTTTGTTATGCTATGCTATGTTTTGCTGTGTTTGGTATGCTATGCTGTGTTTTGCTATGCTATTATATGTTTTGTTATGTTTTGTTAAGCCATGCTATGTTTTGTTGTGTTTTGTTATGCTATGCTATGTTTTGTTGTGTTTTGCTAGGCTATGCTTTGTTATGAGATGTTTTGTTATGCTATGCTTTGTTATGCTCTGCTTTGTTTTGGTATGCTATGCTTTGTTATGCTATGCTTTGTTATGCTATGTTTTGTTATGCTATGTTTTGTTATGCTATTCTAAGCTTTGTTTTGTTATGCTATGCTGTGTTTTGTTATGCTATACTATGCTTTGTTGTGTTTTGTTATGCTATGCTATGTTTTGTTATGTATGCTATGGTTTGTTGTGTTTTTCTATGTTTTGTTTTGCTATGTTTTGTTATGCTATGCTTTGTTATGGTATGCTTTGTTATGCTATGCTTTGTTGTGTTTTGCTATGTTTTGTTTTGCTATGCTATGCTTTGTTATACTATTCTATGTTTTGTTTTGCTATGCTTTGTTTTGTTATGCTATGTTTTGTTATGCTATGGTATGTTGTGTTGTGTTTTGTTATGCTATGCTTTGTTATGCTATGCTATGTTTTCCTATCATATGCTTTGTTTTGTTATGCTATGCTATGTTTTGTTATGCTATGCTGGTGAGGGTGAGTGAGGGTGGGTGAGTGAGGGTGGGTGAGTGAGGGTGGGTGAGGGTGGGTGGGTGAGTGAGTGAGGGTGAGTGTTAGAGCAAGGGTGAGGGTGAAAGGGTTGTGAGTTTGTGTATCCTATGCTTTTTTTGCTATACCATGCTATGTTTTGTTATGCTATGCTGATGAGGGTGTATGAGGGTGAGTGAGTGAGGGTGAGAGGGTGAGTGAGGGTGTGTGAGGGGGTGTGAGGGTGAGGGCGCCATGGGGCCAAACGGGGAACGCTGTGATTTGCAAACCTAGACCTAATAGCAAATGTTCACATTAAGTATACATTGAGTGGCAGACAACATCCATCGTACTCTAAGCCTTGCTAGTTTGCTTGGCAGCCTCTAGCAGATACATCTAAACACTTGTAGTAGGGAGGCTCAGCTCTTCCCTCCCCACAGTCACCGTGTGTGGGCAGGCGAGCCATTCCAGGTGCTCTTCAAACAGCTATAACATTGCTATCGTCTTCAATGAGCACGATTACTCAATGTCCTCACAGAACAACAAAGCCCCTAACAGGAAAGGTCTACACCACGGAAGAAATAAGTAATATTGCCTTAAGTAAAACAAAAACTAGCCATTGACTAGCAGTAGGAAATGCGAAGGAATCCGGCGCGTGACTTCTATGTGCAGTGTTTGCTAACAGAGCACGGCAGAGGCAGGGGCAAGCGAAAACTCCATTTCCTATTCTAAAACAAGTTTTCGTGTCAGGAAAAATAAACCGAGAACACAATGCGTTCTTCCCCGTGGAGGAGTTAAAATATTTCACTGCACCACTTGGAGTTACATACGCATTATATAGATCCATGTATGCACTTACCGGTCTCAGAGGAGCCTCTCTCAAACGTGAATGCAAAGAACGCTGGGAGAAGCAGTGTGAGAACAGTGGGCCCTTACATGAAAAAAATTTTGCAAACATTTCTTTTTAAAAAATTTACACCTTTAATTAACAAAATATGGGTTTAGGAAAATAAAAAGTCAAGAAAAGGCGGGTTTAGTATAATAGGGCTGCCTTAAGACGAACGTCACGGATGCATTGTTTGTGTCCATTAGTACGTGGCTCAGAATGGGCCCAGAGAGCTGCTCTGTGTGTACTCTCCCATCTGATCTTCATTAACTGTGGTAAACACTGTAGTGAGGTCAACCCTTCCCCTACCCACACAAAACGAGGCACTACAAGCTGCAGAGCCTGCAGCCTGTCCTTGGCATGTTTCAGAGAGAGACATACATGACGCCAGGAGAACCAGCACGGAGTGGCATTGGGCCCCAAACCTGAAGAGCTCCAAATATTCCCACGCTATCTTACTCTCTTGAAGGGGAACAAATGGCAGAAAGAGGGCCCTGGGGCCCCGCAGAACAGGAAGCACACAATCCAGGCATCGGGCACCTTCTGGGGATATGTAAATGGATTATGCAAAGGCACGGGATGACTTCCTCTCAAACGGGCAATTGATTAGCACGTCCACTCTAATCTGCAGCACCGAGGCCAGTCCCAAACACAGCGCAGCGGCGGCTGCATTTCAGACAAACATCATTATTTTTAATGCGCACACTGGTAAAAACTGCATGGGACAAAGTGAACAGCAGAAAGAGCATCAGATGAGAAAACCTGCCCGCAAACTAAAACTATGCCGTGCACTTTTAGCCAACGCACTTAAAATGCATGAAGGCAACTCTTCTGAAACAAGCTGGAGGAGCGGCGGCAGTTCAGCCGAACTACATAAAATGTGCTTCTGTCATACCAGAGAGTGCTCGGAGTCTAAACAGGCCGGGGCAGGAATTCCTGGAGTCAAATAATTTGAATGTTTACAGCGTGACAGAAAAGAGCTGCATGCGCCATTGTTGACTGGCCGCCGTGTTAAAAGTGAAAGCGGGTGCCGCGCTGAAACCTAAGCGGCGCCCGGGATAGGGAGGGGGCGGGCGCCCTTGTTGACTGCTATTAATGTAAAAGGGTGCATTTTCGTAGGTCTGCGCGTAATTTAAATTAAAAAAATAACCAACAGGCAAGCATAGGGTCAGATTGACAACATGCAATATTATCAAGTGTCAGAAAGACAGCTATTTCAAAAGAAAGAAAACAAGCTCTCGGCATTGCGTGGCGGGAGGGGGAGGGGGGAACGTCGAGGGCAGGCAGGATGACTCAGGGGAGGGGGCGGAGCGGGGCAGAGCGGCATGTGGGTGTGAAGAAGCCGGGCCTTTGAAGTGAAGCTAAGCTTCACTTCAAAGGTGTCGGAGGAATGCGGGCGGCTGTGCACGCGCTTTTAAGCTCAATGCACATGCGCATTGAGCTTAAAAGTCACGGGCACTGCAAGGAATCGCCACGATTCCTTGCAAGTTAGATAAAGAGTCGATGAGCCCCTATAGTCTCGCTTGCTCGATGCGCATGCGCATCGACAGGCGAGACCTAAAAACAGGCACTGGGAAAAGGGCACGATTGAAACCGGTCCTGTCTTCCCAAATACACTTCTTCCATTTTCCACAGTTTCCCTTTTCCACCGTTGTGCTCCATACAACAGCTTTATGGTTGCAGGTTTGCTTTTATAATTCAATTTGTACTTTAAGCAAAAGTGTTGTACATTTGGGGTAACCTACTGCCAAACTTGTTGAACGAGTGACATTGTACCGTTTATTCGTAATTTTTGAACGATTTCTATTAGCTGGGGGAAGCAATTGTTTATCTTTAATACAGTCGTGGAACCTTTTGCGTACATTAATTGACCAAAGGTCTGTCATGTCCTTCGAATATTCCTAAATACAGGTTTTTAAAACAACCCTCAACATTGTGGCTGCGCATCAAATAACTAGAGGTGGGCGAGCCAATATATTAACAGGGAGTTCAGAGCCAACTCTGGCTCAAAGAGACAGAACAGACGTTGATCTTTGAAAATAATTGCCATGTTAATCATGCAATAAACATAATTTGTAGAATATGGTACAGTGTTTTAAAATTTTAAAAAGTGTATTTGTTTAACACATGGAAGCGTTTCACCTTAGTACATCAGATCATCGCTTTGCATTAATTTAAAGTAAGAGTTTTTAAACATACAGTTAGAAACATACTTGCCCCCATGGTGATGACAATGCTATTATGCTGAGTGGCAAGTCAGTTGTCTTGTGTACTCTGTATGTTGAATAGATTCTTATTATAGATGGAGCAACATTATAAGCTACTAAATCAAACGCACATGTTTTTTGCACAGGTGCATTCTGAACTCACATATTTGAAAGTGCTCTCATATAGGATAATGAACAAAACAGGAGGCTGGTGAAATAAAGTCTTTGCCTACGATCACACAATTTGGTTTAACCAGGAAGCCGGGATTAAATGCAGATGTTCCAGTTTCACCCTGAAATTCAACCACTTGTTGGGTTTCTCTGACATCATTCTTTAATGCCTTGTCCGTAATTCTTGGAGGATGAGATTGGAGCTTCAGTCACAGGGAAAATCCCATTTTATTTTTTGCAGTATTAACATAGTAGAAATCTTGTTCTAGGACATCAGAGCACTTCACAACAGACCTAGAACCTCTTTAATAATGCAACATTTTGACATACTGCGGTCTCGATTTGTGGGGGGTCACTAGTTTTCACACAAAGTGAGAGGAGTGCCTATGAAGCAACATTGTTAAAGTGTTTCTATGCTAAACACAGTTCCACTAGGGAACAAGGGTCCAAGGGAAAATATTTACCGACCCACTACAGATTCAATCCCCAATGCCATACTAGTTCAAAAACACAAATGGAATCTGGTGGTCAAAACATAAGACTAAGGTAGGAGAAGTACGAGGAAATGCAATTGCTGAACATACAGTTCCCTATAAAATGTGTTACATCAACAACAACTATTCATTCAAGTGAACCCATTGCAACATAGGAAAGTGGCTATAGGATTTCGGGGTGACAAATGCAAAAACAACAGTTGATGGACAGAATGCAGAACAATGTCATACATTCACCCCAGTATAGAGATCTGGGCCTAAATCTATCGTTTTTTTGCTCACCACACCACCCCAATTCAGACATGGCCATATGCAAGTCAGCCTTGACCCTGTGCCTCATGGGAACAGTCCAGCCCGAACTGCCAAGCCATGTCTTCCTTGGACCGGAATCAAGCATCCTAGGACCGGTTTCTAGCTATCAGCCGTCTTCAGCCAGGATAGCTTGACTCCAGTGGTGTGGAGAGCACGGGACTCAGGTCTGAGCATACCCGTCCCACTCGGGGTGACAAATGCAAAAACAACAGTTGATGGACAGAATGCAGAACAATGTCATACATTCACCCCAGTACAGAGATCTGGGCCTAAATCCATCGTTTTTTTTTGCTCACCACACCACCCCAATTCAGACATGGCCATATGCAAATGAGCCTTGACCTTGTGCCTCATGGGAACAGTCCAGCCCGAACTGCCAAGCCATGTCTTCCTTGGACCGGAATCAAGCATCCTAGGACCGGTTTCTGGCTATCAGCCGTCTTCAGCCAGGATAGCTTGACTCCAGTGGTGTGGAGAGCACGGGACTCATGTCTGAGCATACCCGCCCACTCGGGTTGACAAATGCAAAAACAACAGTTGATGGACAGAATGCAGAACCATGTCATACATTCACCCCAGTACAGAGATCTGGGCCTAAATCCATTGTTTTTTTGCTCACCACACCACCCCAATTCAGACATGGTCATATGCAAATCAGCCTTGACCCTGTGCCTCATGGGAACAGTCCAGCCCGAACTGCCAAGCCATGTCTTCCTTGGACCGGAATCAAGCATCCTAGGACCGGTTTCTGGCTATCAGCCGTCTTCAGCCAGGATAGCTTGACTCCAGTGGTGTGGAGAGCACGGGACTCACGTCTGAGCATACCCGTCCCACTTGGGGTGAC
This sequence comes from Lissotriton helveticus, assembly GCF_964261635.1. Taxonomy (NCBI): domain Eukaryota; kingdom Metazoa; phylum Chordata; class Amphibia; order Caudata; family Salamandridae; genus Lissotriton; species Lissotriton helveticus. Next base: position 1,371,206,491 of record NC_136067.1, read on the forward strand.
AAATGCAAAAACAACAGTTGATGGACAGAATGCAGAACAATGATATACATTCACCCCAGTACAGAGATCTGGGCCTATATCCATAGTTTTTTTGCTCACCACACCACCCCAATTCAGACATGGCCATATGCAAATCAGCCTTGACCCTGTGCCTCATGGGAACAGTCCAGCCCAAACTGCCAAGCCATGTCTTCCTTGGACCGGAATCAAGCATCCTAGGACCGGTTTCTGGCTATCAGCCGTCTTCAGCCAGGATAGCTTGACTCCAGTGGTGTGGAGAGCACGGGACTCACGTCCGAGCATACCCGTCCCACTCGGGGTGACAAATGCAAAAACAACAGTTGATGGACAGAATGCAGAACAATGTCATACATTCACCCCAGTACAGAGATCTGGGCCTAAATTCATCGTTTTTTTGCTCACCACACCACCCCAATTCAGACATGGCCATATGCAAATCCGCCTTGACCCTGTGCCTCATGGGAACAGTCCAGCCCGAACTGCTAAGCCATGTCTTCCTTGGACCGTAATCAAGCATCCTAGGACCGGTTTCTGGCTATCAGCCGTCTTCAGCCAGGATAGCTTGACTCCAGTGGTGTGGAGAGCACGGGACTCACGTCTGAGTAGCCATGAGTCACCATAACAATCCCCCTCTTGGGGGTAACTTCCTATGCTCATGTGGTATGAGTGACTCTAGCCTTTGGATATTTGGTATGGTCTCTGATCTCAATGAGACAATATCTGCCAATATGTAGATTACACAGGTCAGCACTAACCCTAGCCCACAAGAGTGTCAGGTCATCATCTCTGCTGATTCAAGAAGGAATTGCTGCTGTTCCACATGCTTGGCTTGCAACCCAGCTGCTCAAGAGAGCATTAACCCTGGCATTTATGTTTTGGTCCTAGACTTTCTTGTTGACTGGCTTTGATTTTGACAAATCCCTCAGTGCTTGACACGGGCCAGTTGCAGAGTGTGGGGGATCAACGCTGTTGATAATGTATGCGGATACCTCTGTGGCAAAGCCTGTCTTCTGTTGACGCACTTTCTGGGTTACAAGAAGTTGTTTAGAACACAAACCTTGGCTTGAAAGAACTATAGGTTTGTGGTCAATCGCTACTTACCATTGTTGATACAGGCATTGGAGGAAGTGCTGGCATCCTCAAAATATCATTAAGGCATCCTTTTCAGTATGGGGGTAAAGTTGCTCTGGTGTGGTGAGCGCATGTATGGCATAGACAAGGAATGCCCTCTCATTCAAATCCTGCATCTGGGGCAGGACAGAACCTAAACCTCTAAGCCAACTCTGGCGCTTTCTTGTGGTCCACATATTTAATAGTGGTGCCTAGTGATAGTGAATCCTCCATGGACTGAAATCTGGTTGAGTTCATTAGTCCATTCTGCAGGTCCTGGAACAGCCCTGTGAGAAATGTCAAATTCTTGATCAACTATTAACAGTAGATCATTAGCCCAGGAAACCTCTTACTTTTGGCACGAACTGGAGGCAGCTTTAGTAGCAAGCTTCTTCTTTGGGTTTGGGAAACACTACATCCTCTATGAAGTGATACCTAAATAAATCAATGCTAATTTGATGGGGTAACATACTGTGTCCGTTTCATATTAGTACTGCTCTGAGTCTGCATTGGTGTTGGTCAAGTGTGACTGTAAGATATAATGGCTAACTAATTCCACTAATTCCAAGTGCATCTCCCTAATGAAGTTTTGGAGCATATGAAATTAGTTGCTTATACTGTGGAAGGCTGACATAGGTCAACCACATAGTAATGTAGCAAGGTTATTCCTCTGAAGAAGAGGGCTGCCATATTAAACTCTGCTCTGGATTGTGGAGAATCATTATGACCTTTTTAGCTTGTATTTGATGTTAACACTGGGGTGATGTCTTGGACTAGGGTGCTCAGATAGCCACACCTAACCCAACATGTTCTTGGAATGTAGGCAGATGGGAACAACGATATGGAAATGTCAAGGACATCTACATCAGATGCAGTTACCAGTAATTTATGAAAAGGCAGCACTATAATAAATGTATACGCGATATCCCATAAGTTTCACAAATTCAAAGAATAAACAGTCATTAACACGAGAGTACAAACATTACTGTTTAAATGTGTTACATCCCTGTGAAGCACTGCCAGAGACCCCTCGTTGGCATTCAAGATGAGTACATGGCAGAATTATGATAGTTCTGACCAAATGCAGCAGTATGGACTAATCAGCATCAAAATCTCACAGGTATACTCTAGTGGACAGTCTTTTAGAGCTAGTAAAATGGCTAGCGGTAGTTATTGATCTGGTGGGTGGACTTTTGAAATAATCATATTGGTTGGCTCCTATCTCTGGTGATGTGGTTATTTGTCCATGTGAAGTAATTGGTTGATATCCATTCATGCCTAATGATTAACCCAATATGTTTTCCTCCTGTCCCTTGGAACCAGTTGATTGTTCCAGACTTCCTATAACAAAAGCTTTTATGCCTATCAATAATGAATATCCTCATAACATGTCAGGGTGTTCTGTCCCTTCAGGAAATGTTCCTACGCTTGGTTGACTAACTAGAGAAAGAGAGACTCTGGCAAGATATCTTGTTTGCTTTGAAAATCCTTGGAAGCATTTATGCTAGCACAAGCTAAACGTTTAAGACACTCTGCAAATGCAGCACCTCTTCACCTTTTTCACACACACATCAACTAAGCTCACTTAACCCTCTTGTGACATTGTTTATTGCTTAGACTAAACCATTCTTCTACCCTACACACACTTGATGCTGTGAGAAAATGGGAGCCAGTCTCTCTTCGATTCATGGCTCGCAGTCAATTGTGTAGCCCTTCAAATTCTTGGCACATTAGAGCAGCTGCTTCCTCAGTCAATAGAAGCACTTTCACTTCAATATATATTACATATCTTTCACACTCTCAGTAGTTTCCACATTTTCATTCGCTCTTATTCTCTCGTTCTTAAATATTTTTACTCCCATTTGATCTTTCATTAGCCTTCAAGTTAGCCTCAGTAAAAGCTAGTAATACGTCTTTTATCAACAATGGCATATTCACAATCAGCCTAGCCCTCATATTACAGGCTTAAGGATTTCATATTGTGTCACACAAAGTCAGGCAGTACATGACTGGATTTCTATCCATCATAATTTTACATTGGCATCTCCCACAATTCACGAATTCTCTTCAAATCCAAAGTGGCTGAATGAGGTAGAATTCGCTGTAATATAGATAACTGCTTTGCACATACTGTCCCCTTAGCTTCTGTCCCAACATTCCATGATTGATGACTGTGTCTATCTTCGATATTTTAAAGGATGTAACGGATGTTTACACAGCACCATTCACTCTTTCACATTTCAGAAGTGCATCCAGCAAATGAAAAAAAAAACTTTCTCTATGTTTTCTAACATACACCTTTCATCGTTTGTGTATTAGTGGCGCATTCAGCCTAATATTTTCACTTTATTTGGTGCTTTCCGCTTACACCATACCAAGAGGTGTACATGTCGAGCCCATCCATCCTGTGATATTCAATAATCCGCATTTGCCATTCTCACTTCAGCCTTCTCAGTTTGACCCATTCATCCTCACTGTCCAACACAGATCCGCCCATGCATTTTAATCACACTCATCCTGATGCATTAATACCATAATTTGCAACACTACTTGTTTCTTAAGTGTGTGCCTATGTAGCCATTTTTTAGACCAAGGCAATACAGTTAGATTCTAGATGAAAACTCCCTTTCACTATTGCACTTACAATTCACTGTCATTCTTGTATGGCATTTACTTCTTTCCACTGTTCTCAGTTTGCAATCTCAGTGAATTTGTCTGTGGGGTATGCAGCTGCTATCACTTTCTTCTAACTTTTGCTATTTCTTTGTTGGAGAGCCTTCTAATTTACTCAGCTGAAAACTAGTTGGTGTCCCATCGGGTTCCTTCATGTCTACTACCCCAGGCACTATTAATCGTCCCGCATCAGCCACTAGGTCACCCTTATGATTCACTACTTCCCCCTTGCTCTGTATTCCCATTCCCGCTGCTCCGGCTGCCTTCAGTATGTCCAATTCTTGTTGTTTTGTCACCAATACCACCTCTCCCACAGTCTTTCCCTTAGTGTGTTTTAGAAGGGTTAGTAGAGCTTCTTTAGTCTTGGGCGGGGGAGGTTGGGGGTAGGGGAGAGAAAACATTACTAATCAGTCATACCCTCATTCTTACAGTTATTGGCTGCATGTCAGGCCCCACACATTGTTTGGGGGGTAAATATGCAGTCTGTTCCATTTCCCTTAATTGCTCATTAGCTTTTTTGATGGTATACCAAGGCTACTAGTTTTCCTCAATGTTCATCGCACTTAGGTAAATCAAGTTCAAGTCCTCTATTAGCCAGTGGCGGCTGGCACAGTTCTGGGGTGGCGGGGGTAAAGAAAAATAAAACTTACCACCTTGCCTCGTCTCTCCTCTGTTGTCTCTCTCCGTCAGGCCAGAACAGGAAGCTCCTAAACTCATCTAAGCCAATTACAGCGCTGCCATGACAGCATGGGTAGAGTACATGCAAAGTGCGCATGACTGTTTGGCCGCCCCAGGACGGTCAGCCAAACGTGCATACGCACTTACAGAGTGCCCATCACTCCTCCCCTTGCACTGTGAGCAGAACAGCGCAGCCCGCTTGCAAAGCTGCTGCAGCAGGGACAAATTAAATGATAATAATACCATTATCATCATTTTATTTTTCCTTCATTTACACTGCTGAAAAGCAGTGGGGAACGCTCCTCCGCCTAAGCGGAGGAGCCACCACTGCATAGCCATCCCAATAAGAAGTAAGGCTGTCAAACCAATGCACCTCTTTGTCCTCCTTTCTCCTAGTTGTAACATTTCGTGCATGTGTCTAATCTCTCTAATTTGACTAGCAGTAACACCACATCCCCTATCACTTTACCCAATCCTATGCTTCCTAGTGTGACGTGTACCACAAATCACATAATACCCCATTCTGTTGAGCAAATCAAACAATACATCAATTAGGCTAAACATCTCTCTCTCGGTGTTTATAAAGACTTAAGAAATTCTCTCACGCATATCTCTTTATGACCTCCATATTCCTATTCCCAAAAGACTAACTCCTCCTTGCACTCCTTTCCTGCATTTAGAGTACAATCTTCTTGCCCCCTCCCCCCTCCTTGGTCTCGTAGAGGGGTCCTGTCATTACAAAGCTGTCACAATTTTTGGTTTCCTCCATTACAGCAGTTCATTACAACTTGGATACTCTTTGCTTCTCTGACTCTAAACATATAGTGCATAGAAACTCTCCTTGTGGTGGTCCCTGTATCTTTCCTAAGCTTAAAGCCAGTATGACTCCTGTGCCGCGTGTTAGGAAAACAAGATGGGGAGGCAAGGCCTTTTCTAATCTGGCCCCCAAATGGTGGAATGCTCTCCCTTTGGAAGTAAGGTCCCGCCCCACTCTACAAGCTTTTAGATCTGCTCTGAAGACCCACCTTTTCACACGTGCATACCTGTAGTGGTGCTCTGCAAACTTTCTGATCTGTTTTGATAGGCGTCTTGACACCTTCGGGTTTAGTTTGCGCAATACAAATTGCAAATAAATAAATAAATATGACTCCCTGTAGGCATCCGATCACATTTGCCACACTTGTGTATACATCTTTCCCTCGGAGAGCATTCATGCCAATCCTGCACTCCGCTGTATGACCCTACAAAATTTTAGCAGATAACACCAGTCTTATCGTCCCACACTTCAACCTCGCATGCAACAAACTGAGCTCTTTTCCCCGAATCACCATGTTATGCATGTAATGCGCTGTGTTCTGTTCTAACTTCACGTTTCCTTGCTTTTCTTTTTTATAAGCCACAAATCGTTTGATGCACACATCTAACATCTGGTTATTTCCTGTCCAAAATAAACAATCTCTTGCTCCCTGCTACTGCAGTTCTTTTTGGCACAAAATAATAGATTTTAACGCCTGTAGTCAAACTTGAACATAATTCCCTTCAGATATTATTTTCTTCAGCACTATGCATGTGTTCTTTCTCTTTCTCGTCTTGTTTTTTCTATTGCTTTTCTCCGAGACTGCATTCATCGTCCAGGGCACTCCTGTTCTCCCACAGTAATCTGTTCCTGGGTTCTCTCTGCAGTAGTAACTCACAAAGGTTTCACTTCTCTCCCCTGTGCTAGATGAACAGCACTGTGAACTCTTTCCTCTGTTCATTCAGTTTGCAATAGAGTGGCGATTAATGCCACGTGGGAGTGTAGTCTGCCCCCCATTGCAAGTCATTCGGTCTGCTCCTCTTTTATGCGATTTTCACGAGGTGTCACACACCTGGCCTGCACCGTACACCCATTGTCATTATGTCTTGGACAGGCGTGCTCAGCCAACACCTAATTCGACATTTCACTGAATGTGGGCAACTGAGAGCGGCAACGTGGAAACAACAAAAACATCCACTCCAAAAGAAATTATAATGTAATGTTATTGATCACATGGGGTAATCGATTGACTAGCAGCACTATTTTAAAAGTGTAGGTTATATCCCGTAACAGTTACATGGGTTCAAACAATAAACAGTCATTAACACAACAGTGCAGACAATTCAGATCTTGTCAAGTCTTTTATGTCCATGTGAAGCAATGAAGGAGACCCCTCATTGGTGTTCCAGACCAAGTCAGAGCAGAAGATTAGTATGGGCAACACGCAGCAGTGTGCACTGCTCATTGTCAGAGTCTCATAGATGGCCGGTGACACAGTTGGGATTTGTTCTCATTGGGCCACTGGATAGAATCTTAATAGTCATCCTGGTTGGCACCAGTTTCCGGTGATGTGGCTAGATGTCCATGTGAAGCAATTGGTCGATATCTGTTTATGACTAAGGCATATCCCAATGCTTTCTCCTCCTGTCCTTTGGAAACAGCTCAGTGTTCTAGGCTTCCGCTTCCTAAGAGAAGCTTCCATCCTTATCAATGGTGATTATTCTCATAATGTGTCAGGGTATCTGGTCCCTAGAGGAAATGTCCCTCACCGTGGTTGACTAACTAGAAAAAGGGAAACAATGGCGAGATATCTTGCTTGCTTTGAAAATTCTTGGCAGTGTTCATCCTAGGACAAGCTACATGTTCAAGACGCTCACAACAAATACAGCATGTTTTCACATTTGCACACACGCATCAACTAAGCTAAGCTACTACCCCTTGCTTGATATCAAGGTTCTTGTGCGCACAAACCCTTCATACTACTGGTGATTTGGCAATCTCACTTGATAGCTTGTTTGCGGAGGCACGTCTCTTCCTCATGGTCTGTGCTACGTGGCAGCTCCTTAGGGTGATTCCTTTTAAACCACTTGTCGCTCCTTCGTTATTTTGTCAAGCTCACATGTTTGAACACAAATTGCAAACTGGTTAGATGGTGCTATTTGTCAGCATGGCAGCTGAGTAATAATCTTTAAGAATCTTTCTTATAGTAGTCTAGGCATAAGTTGTGTTTGTCTCATGTGCCATATTGGTTATGACTGTGGTGTTGAACTGGATTGGCACCTTACTGCAGAATACATAATTGGGTACTTAGGTTGGCATTATATACAAAAGGGGGGTGACAGGAGAATCAAGAACAGATGAAGGGCAGCCAGGAAAACCAGTGAGAACATCATTACAGTTGGATACAGTTAACCCTACTTCTCTGCTCCCAGGGAGCCAGAACAAAATAACTGACCAATCAAAGTAGCAAGCTAGAAAAGGAAACCGGTTTAAAGTCTGGCAACTGGATACCCTAGTTATACATCTACTTGCGTTCCCCCTATATCAGTATAGAATAGAAAGAGAGGTTGGAACAAGCTGAAGCTTACAACTAAATGTCTGTGTCCTGATGCTCTTGACCTACATAGGTAACCATACAGGTGGAAACTTTAGGAGAAATTTTGGGTGCTATTAAACCTTTGATTTGTTTTTATCCTTATATTAGGTGGGTGTTCATTAACCTATTTTATGACCTATAGCTCTGCATTTTTAAACATTACTTTTAAACATTATTTCCCTAAACCCTATATAATGTTAAACCAGCAATGCCAGTGTGGCACACAGTACAGGTATACTGTTAGGTGATTCCATCTTGAATATCTGTATCAGGAGAGGAAGCAGTCTATATAGTGAGGATTCAATGTCATTTTTAACTTAGTCAATTCTTGAATCGATCTTCCAAATAAGATCATAAAAGTACATAAAATAAAATTACTTTAAAACATTCAGTTGTATGAAACAAAAATCCTAATAGTTAAGAACATACTTCCAATCAATGTATCATACATTCCATTTCATCTATAGGTGTACTTTGTCCACTTAAAATCAAGTTAAAACATTAAGTGCTAAAATGATAAAAAATTCAAAAGACAATTCCCTTACTAATTATGGGCCCGCTTGTTTCCTTTTTTCATACAAGCCCATAGGAATGATGCAACTGAAAAACACACAGAAGGGTTCGAAACCGATTTTTAAAAATACAGTGCTACTCAACAGAGTTTAAAATTATATCACTTACAGATCGGAACAATACCTTTCTGTCTTTCCTGTCGATAAAGGACACAAAAAATAGGGCATGGAGATCATTTTGCTGTGATTGCATATCACATGTACAGGAGGAGAGTTCAGAGTGCTTAAATCTCTTCCCTTGATATCCTAATATTAGCAGTATCAGATTCAAGCGGAATCTTAATAAAATAAATTTATGGTGCTGTATGGGTCAAAGTCAAAGATAGCTTTATTCGATTTCAGTTGTAAAAAATCATAAAAGCACAAGTAAATATACGATAAAATACAGTACAATTTGATCAACAGTAAAATTCAATTAAAAACAAGCAGTACCATCTAAAGATACAGTTCTTTTAAAAGTTCAATTCATTGTAAGTCTGTATCTAATCGCACTTTTTAAAAACATTGAAACCAAGTACATTGACAATTCATCCTCTAACATTTGGAGTTTCAGTAATGCAGGTCTACATTGTCTCAGGCCCCATTTTTTCAGCAAATGGATTAAATATTTTCTCCTAGGTAGCGAGTAGAATTTACAAAATAGAGTACAATGTATCGTAGACTGTTGTGATGTGTCGTCGCAAGGGCACAGAGCCAGGTTTTTTGACCAGGTATTAGTTTCGGGGAATGTAATTAATCTAAAAAAGCTTCCCCTCCTAGAGCGTGTAACATCATGGTATAACTACTCTGGGTAAGAATTAAATATTGCTGAATTCCCTGTCCCTGCAACATTAATTGATTCTGCATAACAGTCTCCTTCGTTACCTGTGACTGCCAACGTTTATTCTCTAACAAGACAAGGCACATTTTTTTCAGCTCTTTCCTTGAGATTAATGTTAGAGAATTAGGGGAATTGAAGTATTCAGGATGTCCAATCTCTTTTAGGAAGCCCATGACGTAAATGAACCAGTCAATATTATGGGCTCTCTGGTGCATTAGACAGTCCTGGATTATTTCCCTATTGAGCCCAAAGCAATACGGGGCTCACTTTGATAAGGTCCGAGATATAATCCAGACCTAACTTCTTATGGCATGCATTTAGGGACAGCTAATAAGAACCAGAGGAAAGCATTTTCACATGATTGAATATCACGGATGTCTGCAATCCCCCATAGTCCGTCTCCATAGGTGACTGTGGAAATACATTTCGATTTATAAATGTCCACCAATATATGTACTGGACCACCCCCCAATTTATTTGCAAAATTTCATACTGCTCCAATAGCACGAGAAAAAGCTAGTTTCCTCGTGTTGGCAGCAGACGACCAAGTCCCCTTTTTGTTAAAAATGATTCCTAAATAAGAAAAAGTGTTCGTTAGTTCTATCTTAGACTTTGCTAAAAAAAAGTATTGCACTGGGCATTAGTCTTGGTTGTACAACACATACTAAAAGTTTTGGCAGTGTTAATTTTTAAACCTGTGGCGCCCATATAATCTGAAAAAGTGGTAAGCGATCTCTGAAGGCCCACTTGTGTCCTGGCCATGATTACTGCATCGTGTACGTAAAGTAAAATTGGGGCTGGACATCCTCTAACTTGGGGGTAGTCCTGTTGGTTTTGCGTGAGATGGGTAGCCACGCTGTTTATATAGAGATTGAATAAAAAAGGCGCAATTATACAGCCCTGGCGGACTAAGTTAGATGTACATTCGCCCTTGCTGACAAATCGTACTTTTGCACTTGCCCCTCGATACAGTTCTTTGATAAACTTCAGGATATTAGGATCAATACCTAGTTGTAACAAGGTATCCCATAACATTTCATGGCTCAGGCAATCGAAAGCCGAACTTAGGTCAATAAATGTTAAGAATAAATTGCCCTTTTTTCTACCACATGTTTGCCTATTATTATCGCCAGATTTAACCCTTGTTCAACAGTGCCTAATCCTGCTTTCAAACCATACTGAAACTTTGACAAAGCACCTGTGTCTTCAGCCCATGTCTGCAGCCTGTTTAATATAACTCTTCCTGCCACCTTCATCAGGGAGTCCGATAGCAAAATGGGCCTATAGCACTTTGGGTCGTTTCGGTCCCCTTTCTTGAAGATTGGGACCACAATAGCCTCTTGCCACGTATGAAGAAACCCTGTTTTATTGCTACTAATTAAAACGTTGGTCAAGAGGGGTGCCCATATTTCAGTGTTAAACTTAAAAACATCTACAGGGACCCCATCTGGCCCTGGGGCGTTGCCTGCTGCACTTTCTGCGATTGCTACTTCGACTTCAGATAGCGCAAACGTAATATCTATAGGGAAGAATCCCTGTGGGTTGCATTCCTCTGTCTCAGGTATATCAGCATAGCTGCTTCGTACTAGATCATCTTTTTTGTATAATTCAGTAAAATGGTTTATCCAAATGCCTTCATCTATAGCCATCTCTATGGAATCGGTTTTTCTATCCGCAAAGAAGGGGGCGTTCACCGCCTTCCAGAATCCAATATTATCTTTCTGGATGCAGGCCTGGTGTAAAACTCGCCATGCTTCCTGTTTCAGTTTCTTTTTACGATTTTTGATTTTAATATAATAATTAGCTCTGGCCTTTCTTATCTCAGAAACGTTTTTTGTTTTTCTTTTAAGTGTCATCTTTAACACTGCGTGTGCTTTACTACACGCTGAATCGAACCAGCCCTCCGCCTTGATTCTTGAACTTTTCCTCAAGGTTCCTGAGAGGACTTTGCAGATTTCTTCTGATATATTACGGAAGGCCGAGATTACTGAAACACTATCAATGGGTTCTTCTAGACACATCATAACATCTTTATACTTATTTTTTAGTAAGCTTTCAAAGAAGGCATTGGGCTCTACATTATTCCATTTTATAGAGTAGCCATTCCTTTTTGCTAAAAATATCTTGTAATTGTATAAATTATCAATTACATCATTGTTCTTGCTGTTTCCTGAAGTAAATTTTAAGGAAAAACTAATGGGAAAAAGATCGCTTAATACGATTTCTCCAGTTTTAAAGCTAAGAACATTGTGAGAATGGCTATTTGAAGCCAAAGCAAAATCTATTATCGAATTACACCCCCTCCCGTTACAGGTAGGTTCAAAGGCTACCTGTGGGCTACATGATTCGTTTATAAACCCCATGTCCATCCGAAATATTAAGGTATTAAAAAGATTCCCACTGGTGGAATGTGCAAAGTGAGTGCAAGGGTCACCTATGTGGTTTTCCAGCCCACAGATATCTGAGTGGCCATAAGGGCATAAGTGGCAATTAAAATCCCCCATCCAAACAACACAATTCCCTAACAAGCTGGTTTCATCTGGATTTTGCAGGCTTTGCGAAAGCTCTTCAAGGACGTTGTTTAATTTTGCCTTTGGAATATTATTATAGAAGTTGATCAACTTAACAGCTAGATTTCCTCCCATTGTAAGTAACAATAACTGATAGTAGTTAGATCCTATATGATGTTTTATGACCCTAACATTTACAGTATTTGATATGTAGGTGCAAAGACCCCCCCCCCGAGTTTCTGCCCCTCAATGAGAGTTTAGCTGGTGAGTGAAAGGTGCGAAAACCATTGATGTGAACCTCTTTCCGCTCCCAACACTCCTGTAGGCAAATGATTGAAAAGCTTTCTATAAATGGTAGGAATGCTGGATCCTTAATCTTATTAGATAGTCCCGCTACGTTCCAAGATAGGAAGGTACAAATATCTCCCTTCTCTGTGATCTTTCTTGGGGCCTTATCCTTCTTCGGAGCAGCTAAACCACTATCACGAATAATTGAGGCCATGCCTGCTTCTGCAACCTGTTGATAGTCTAACGTAGGTTGTTCTTGGTCAATCGCCAGGGGTATGGCCAGCGTTTCACTGGGGGAGCCTCCAGTGGGATCGGTATTGTGAGAATCACTGGGATCTACTTTGCCTGCTAGAATGTTTGTATTTTGGGGGCCCCCACCAGTGTTGCCTGCTAAATCGTTTTTCGTTGTTATGTTGTGAGTCTTTAACGGCCCCATGTTTTCTTGCCCCTTACCATTACTAGGTTTGTTCTCTGTGGTTAATGGCAGTCAATCCACCATTTCTAGGCAGCTAAACCTATTTTCGGTGGGTATATCCTCCCAGGCATTTAATTGACCATACCCTCTGTTTTCCACCCTCCCCCGTGCATGGTGCGGGACTCGAGTCCAATCATCATTATTGTCATGTGGATTAGTTAACGGATAGAAGTATGATAATGGACGGGCTACTATGGAGGGCCTAGTATTTTGGTTTCTCCAGGTGCAGCTATGTTCCACTGTACGTGGGTCCCTAAAATGTATCAGTACGCAGTCACCTGGGATAGTTTTCCGGCTGTTACCCACCCATGCTATTCTGCGCACCATCAGTATTTTGCTGATAATTTGTGAGGGTAAAGGGCGGTTTATGTTAAGCCAATGTATCACTTTATTCTTCAGGGACATATACGATTCCTCGTTGGGAGTTCTTAGTTCTGGGACTCCAGTCAGTACCACCAAGTATGGACTAGTTTCTGGTGGTAGATTAATATTACCGCCCCCCCCCCGAGTTGCCCCAACTGGTAAGACCTTTCCAGACTCTTTGTGGTGGGCTTTGCGTGGTTTAAGTGCTATGGAATCATTTTCAGAGGGCTGGATAGGTCTGAGCGATTCTACCCGGGATGTAATTGTCGAGGCATGTGGGATATTTAAGTTGGATTGCTGAATGGAAGACGGGGATTTATGTATTACCTGTATGTCGGGAACGGCACTTGGCTGAACTGAGCATGAATGTAACGTATTGGCCTTCCTATTGTCTGCCATACCCCTGGTAGTCAGTTCCAGCTTAGAAAGCTGTTGCTCAATGGAAAATAATCTGTTTTCCAGAGGTGCGAGGAAGGATCTCAACAGAGCTCCCAGTTTTTCTACCAAGGGGTCTTCTTCTTCCTCGGTTCTGGCTGCAATATTTAACCCGTCTCCTGAAACTGGATCTTGGTTCAATAAATCAGGTGACGTGACGATAGATTTATTCGAGATAGTCCGAGCATTATCTCCCTTTTTATTAGAGGAGATATCGCTATTACCCATGCCTTTTGCTACTTTCGCTTTTCTACCTCCCAGAACGGCGGTATTAGCCCGTTTCCTTTTAGATATTGCACCCTCGCGACCCCCCCTCAATTGCCTTGTGTTTAAGTTCTCCGGCGAGCTAACCATTATTATTATTGCTGGAGTGGCCTCTAAGGCAACTAATGATTGAGGATTGGTCGCTGTCAGAGTGCGGGTCTGTTCCTGGGGGCTAGACGTGCTATGTATAAGTGCTTGGACTGCAATGGTATTGACTCTTGCGGTATGCTCTGGTGTGCGAGCAATCTCAAGGTGACCCATAGATGATCTTTTAGCCAGGGCTAAATATAGAGACCCCCGGCGTTCCATTAAAGTTATCCCTTCATCTATTACAGAATTAGCTCTTGTGATGAAATTATCCAATGTGCCTGTTAGGAGGGACCCCGCAGGAGTAGTTTTCTTCCTGTTCTCACGTGTAGGCATATTATAGTATTAGATTCTGAACAGAGCTTGCTAGTATACCAACAAGAACACAATTAAACAAACAATTTCCCTGGGGCAGGCAAAAGGGAGATGGCCCGGTCCGGTCTTTCACGGGCTAAAACGGGCCCGCCCTTAGCCCGGGCTAAGCCCGGTGCCGCCCACGTGCGTCCCGCGATGCGGAGGGAGCGCCAGTGTTTTCAGCGCCACTGGGCGTGGAAGTGGGCGGGGGATGACCCGCACAGGCTTCTGGGGGCTGTAGTCCCCCCACTCGGCGGCCGCGTGATGGTCCTGAGAGCGGCAGCGGGGGGGGACCAACAGCTGGGAGTGTCAGCGCACTCGCGGCGCGGTTCATCAGCTGGCCAAGGATTGCGGTAGCAAAAGAGTTTGTGAGCCTTTGACAAACAATGTCTCCCGGTTTTTATATAAAAATAAAATAAGAATAAAAGAATAAAAGAATCTTTATCTAAAATTGTGTAAGATTCAAAAATAGTAAGAATTCACCATCTGTAATCCACAAGCGTCAGTCAGATGTCCTTTGGTGTGGTGGATACACAGTTCCTAGTAGGGACTGACTTCCAGTTAGCAATCATTAGGGCAAGACCATTCTTAGAAAGCTGTCAGTTGTGCACTGCTCGCAGCACTCACAAGTCTTTTCCACTTCGGATGGGACAGTACTTTGTAGGCAGGGCAAAAGGAAGATAGGGTCGGAAAGACTACCTGGTTTGGGCACAAAATACGGGGTGGAATAGTCCCTGGATTGAGGCAGGCAGTGTTTTGTCTAACAGGGCAATGTCCAAATAGTCCCCGGTGGGCCCACTATGTGATCACTAAGGCTGTCCCCTCCCCTGTGATGGCACTATGACGCTTGTACCAGCGTGCTGTGAGGGGGTTAGGACACGATGCCCTTCACATGTGCCAAGTGCCGGGATGAGGCTGTGACTATTGGTGCAGTCTCTGTCACTCGCTCACAAGAAGGGCAGCCCCCGCAGCCTACAATGCGCCCCAGCCCACTTTCCTCACACGGCAGCTCACCTCGTACACCGTCAGTTGCCTGAGGCCAGCGTGCTGACTCGGGGCTTCCCTGGACGCCAGAGCTCTTGCGACAGTGCACGGTGGGTGGGCCTGCATTCCCTGGAGGGCACGCACTTCCTCTCTCCTTGTCGGCGATGGCGCATCGCTGTGGAGCCCTGGTCGTTAGGCAATGCCGTCTGGCAGCACCAAGCCCAATGCGGCGTTCTGCTGTCATCACTTGGGATTCCCTAGAGTGCTATCCATGGCTCCCCGGGCCGGCAGCGGTGATTTCTGGGCAAACAAACTTATGGGTAATGATGCGGTAGGGTTGCCCGGGCCTGCAGCGGTGATCTTGGGGGAAATCGGTGCTTTCTGGACCCAGCGCTCCACGGCCACAGCGCTTCACAGCGCAGTCCGGTCACGGGCAGTGCTGTATGGGAACGTAAGCTAGACAGAAGTATCCTCACCTCATGCAGGGCTGGAGTTAATTCATACATAAGGGACGACTGACTTTGATAGTTTCTTTCCCTTCTAAGGTATTGGACCCGCAACATAAATGTGTCAACCAACTTCCGTCTCGATGTCGTCCTGCAGGTAAATGGGTCCTTAAAGAGGTGTTTCAATCCAATGGCGGTCAGTTCCAGCTCAACATTCTTTTGCCATCTGATCCTGCTGTAGTTATCTAATTTCAGGATGTCACCTATAATGTTTTGTCTAAGGGGGACTGTATCCCTACGCCAAACAGAAAGCCACAGCAGGAGTGGGGCTAATTTAATAGTATCCATGATGTAAGGTAGAGCCAGTTCTATGTGTAGGACTGTGGAAGAGAGGTTAAAGACTTAAAAAATGTATTCTCCACAGACTGAAGGGAATCAATAAGCACCATACCCCATACCCCATACGCCTGCCTCATGAGATGCTGCAGCCTTAGTTTTAGCATGATACATGTTTTTGATGAGGATTAGAGGTTTTGCTCCCAGCCTATTGAAGAATGATTTTAACGCCATTAAACTCCTCTCCATACCCATTGCTCTTTCCTTGACCAGCTTGGACCATGATTGATTTTTATCAAAAAGTACACCTAAGTAGGGAAATGACTCCACCACTTAAATTTTCCCAGAATCTATGTAGAAAGATTGTATTTTGTTGCGTTTCCCTGCGACAATTACAAAGGATTTTGACTGTTTGACTTTTAAATCCAATGAATACATAAGCTGATATGAGGCGTTGTAGCACCATCCCCGTTCTGGCCATCAGGACAGCGTCATCGGTATACGCCAAAATTGGTAGCACTGATGATTATTGGACACAAGAACATCCAAGGCTGTGCCCTCAAGGTCTTTTCCTACACCGTTCGTATAAATGGAAAAATGGAATGGTGTGAGGACACAACCTTGCCTTACCCCTCTTAGGATCTTGAAAGGATGGGTGAACTCCCCATATTTGCCATACTGGATTGATGAGGAGTCATCACAATATAATTGTCGGATAAAGTCAATTATAGCCTGATTAATTCCCATCTCCTCCATTGTATGCTAGAGTCTAGGGTGGGACACACAGTCAAAGGCTGCAGATAAATCCATGAATGCAAGATAGATTTTCCCACCCTGGGCTCTGGTATATTTGTGCATAATCAGTAAAAGATTCAGGCACTGATCTATTGTGCCTTTTCCCTCTTGAAAGCCATACTGGGACTGCATAAGGATATTCTTGTCCTTCGCCCATGCCTCCATCCTTGTTAAAAGAACACGGCCCATGAGTTTGGCTGTCGTATCGATCAACGAGATCGGCCTATAGTTTGGATTTCCTTTGTCGCCCTTTTTGTGAATCAGGACTATTATGCTTATTTTCCAGGAAAGGGGGGCAATGTTATTAAAAACATTAGTCAGTAAGGGGACCCGCAAGTCCTAATATTCCTGAAAAAAGTCTATGGGGACCCCGTCAGGACCCAGACGTTTCCTGGTGCTACAAGCCTCTAACCCGGCCTTTTCTTCACTGAGCGAAAAGGAGAGATGGTCATGAATGGTGGTACATGGAGTAGCTGTATATAATGCAGTATAGATAATGGGGTAAATATACTTGTAAATTGTGCCACGCAGTCCTCCTATCCTAGAATTAGTATCTAGTGTGGGATCCTACTGTGTCTTAAAATACGGTCCATTTATTATCGCCCACAAATCCTTACTGTTACCCAGAGCTGCTCTAGTTTAGGCCAGGTCTCATCCTTCAGCACCTTCTTCCTGTTCTTTCTAACCAGGTTATATTCCCTGCGGAGTATGGCGATTTTGGCTATATTTCTAGGGTTTTTGCCCAAGGCTTTGAAAAGAGCCTTCCTCTTTTTTGAGCAAGGCGAATCAAACCAACCCTTGTCCTCCTTCGATTTCTCAGTATTTTTCCGATTAAGTGCCCTCCTTATATGTTCTAGGACTGCTGTAAAGGACAAACCCAGAGACAGGAGGGGATTGGCTAGGTCCAAACAGTTACTAATATTATCAAGGGCATTCCTAATTATTTCAGGTACCAACTTCAACTTATCAATTTGAGCCCACTTCAGTTGGTATCAATTTCTCCTGACTAGTAATAGCTGGCCTATTTTCTGCTGAATTGTTACATCCCTGGGCACCAGGAGTATCTCACAAAGTAAGATAGCATGACCACTAAAACCCGTAAATTGGACATTTATGTTACTACATCTACCATTTAGAGGGTTTGAGATCAGTATAAAATCTATAGTTGATTCCTGGTTATCTCAACGGAATGTTGTTAACAAAGCATCCGAGGAGGTGGACAGTTTGTTAACCATTACCATATTCCAGGACGAAATAGTCTTGTTGAGACAATTTCCATCATTGGTATGGGAGAAATGGTAAACAGGGTTACCCATCAGACCCTCCAAACCACAAACCTGGTCTAGGTTGTGCCTGCAGGGATGGATGTTATAATCTCCCATTTATATGATCTGTAAAGCGACCTTTTGCTTAATGGTATTGATAGCCTCTTCAATAGCTCGATTCAAGTCCTCCAGAACTAAATGCATATTTGGGCCAAAGATGTTGTTATAATAGTTTATTAAAAGCTAAGAACCTTGATTGACCATCTCTAGGATGAGGAGATGAAAGTGGGGGCTTTTCCCTTCTAACATCTTGACTTTCAATGCCAGTGTGTTGGGGATCAAAGTTATTAGGCCCCCCTTAGCTCTTCCTGAAGGTGACGGAATTGCCCTTGTCTGATAGGAGCGGTATCCATTTAAGAAGATACCTTCAGTTGCCCATGTCTCCTGTAGAAAGGAAATATCTTGATCCTGCCATAGTTTGAGCCTATGAACATCACCCAGATTGTGGTCTGGCGTGGACACACCTTTTAGAAATTTGTAAAGTACAGTAATTGTTACTGGGGTTGAAATTAAGATGGAAAGTGCAGAAGTTTAACTATGTAAAAGACTGCCATAGATGTATACCTTTATGATGTCCTGGCTAGGACATGGTTAAAGCCTCTGTTACATTGTGTCTGGAACCATTAGAGGAAGAGCTAGGGTTCTGGACTTTTAGGACTACGACAATGTACATCCAGTCACTGCCTCAGTCTCAGAGGATCTCTAATTGTGGTTGTTGCTAGAGAATGTTTTCAGTGGGGCTCTGAATTTCCTACATTCACTGGTTGTTACCATAGGCATTAGCACAACAGATTGACATCTGGCTCCTTCTGTACCCTTGGCACATGGCTTCCACAACTTTTTGAATTTGAATAACCCACTATGGTTTATTTTTTATTGAAAATCACAAAATCAAGTCTTTCGCCAAGTCTTCAGGAAAGTGCACTGCCGATACAGATATATCATTTGATAGCAAAGCCCCAAGTCAACAGATTGAGGTTTAAGATCCAGAAGATTTTCAGACACCTGTTTTGTATTTAATTGTCTTCCAAGTGAATGCTCTCCTACCTACCTTCTTTGTTTTCAAACATCAGCATCACTAACTTTGGGTGTTTGCTTAATTGCTTTTCGTTAGCACTTGTTTCTTACTGATCAATTGGGCAAAAAGCAGTTGAAGCCAACTTTGGAGCTGGAGATTGTGGTTCCTTCTGCTTTTTTATTATGTGCACCTCAGGATTGTGAACTTCCTTCAAAAAGGTCTCTTCATGGGTTTTTCAGTGTCCTGTCTTAGATACTAACATACTCACTTGCCATGATTCTTGGGTTCAGGGCCCCTTGGGTTAGCACCAGGAAAGTTGATGACCATGCTTCTTGATTGCTGAAATGTTTTTACGTCTTAAGGCCTAGTGATCACTGTCCTGTTAATTCACGGGATCCCTCCCTAGATTTGAAGGAATTGCAACCCCACCCCTTTGAGCCACTATTAGGGATTCTTCTGTTATTAATGTCAGCAAAGATAAGGTTTAAAGCTGTAATAATTGCAGCCAGAAGTGTGAAATAGCTAACATGTTACTGTGTCCAGAGCCCTTCCTAAAATTTCCTGCCAGATAGGTTTGGCTTCGAACCCATCTCTGGGGTTTCTGTCAAAGACCTTATCAGTTATTCCAGCTGAACCAGTACACTGCCCAGACATGGGTCCTCTGCTCACTTTGCCACTGTATTCAAACTAGCTTGGTTGATGAGGGGTGTTACCCCAAAACCGGTCCCAGGATGCTTGTTTCCGGTACAGGGTAGACCAGGCTTGGCAGTTCGGCCTGGACTGTTCCCATGAGGAACAGGGTCAAGACTGATTTGAATATGGCTGTGTCTGAACTGTGGTGGGGAAGTGAGCTAAAGAATAATGTTGGATTCAACCCAGATCTGTTACTGGAGGTCTCTGTTTGAAAAGTTTCATTTTCATCATTCTGTCCACCATCTCCTTGTGCTTGCTTTGTTTGCCCTAAGTTGGCAGGGTATCCCCAGATGTGGGTCCCTTGCTCACTTTGTCACTAGATTCAAACTAGCCTGGTCAATGAGGGGCGTTTCCCCTAAACCGGTCCCAGGATGCTTGTTTCCGGTCTAGGGAAGACCTGGCTTGGCAGTTCCGCTGAACTGTTCCCATAAGGAACAGGGTCAAGACTGATTTGCATATGGCTGGGTCTGAACTGGGATAGCGAAGTGAGCTAAAGAATGATGATGGATTCAACCAAGTTCTGTGACTGGGGCTGACTGTCTGAAAAGTTTCAGCACTCTGTCCATCATCTCCTTGTGTTTGCTCCAGTATACTGTCCAGCCTTGCCTATCCATGGCTTATTGGACATCATGGTAATACCATAGGCACTACTTGGACAAAGAGTAGATGGTTATAATTTATCCGGCATGCACAACTGGCTTCCTTACGCCTGGCTTTGATTTGTCAGGTTTGGGAGTGTGCATAAGGGATCATCGACGATGACTGCCACATTGAGTAGGTGGATAATGGCACTATTTCTATGCCATACAAAAAGCATGTATAATTACCTCCTAGGGGGCACAACACCATGAAACTATACATGACATTTAGCAGGACTCAGACCTTGACTTGACCTAATACATTTATTAATCACTATTAGCTGTATGTCCGGGCACCAAGTATATCTTTTGAGATGGCAGTCATCTTTGTGACATCTTTGTAATTATACGTGGCTCTTTAATTTAGTAAATGATGTGTGTTGGCATGACTTTGTGTTCATGTTGGTCAAATCCCATCATGCTTCCTGCTATATCAGCAAAGACAAAACCTGTGGCAAGCAAAATGGACAAAGAGATAATGGGCTAATTACGTGCTGGTAAACTTTCTGCCCAAATTAATTATTCTAATCTTGCTTCCTTTCCACCCTCCAACTGCTTGAGTACTGGTTCAGTTTATGCACCATGAATTTGATTAGTGAGGACTCTTATTCTCGCTGGGGTTGTGGGTAGGGGTAATTGGAGTTTAAAATACTTTTACCATGCCACCTGAATATGGAGGCAGCTGGGTGCCTTTCTCTGAGAGCAGGTTAGCCTCAAACAAAAGAATTGGAAGGACAAAATGTTGGCATCAGTGCAGTACACATTACCTGTATGTAATCTGGGAATTTATCAGAATTGTTGCCTATATCAGATGTTTGTTGCTGAGGAAAGCAGCACTTATGAACCTATTAGTGAAGTGGCTATCTCTCACAGAAGTCCCTGACTGTGTTTCCTTGGCAGGACCATGTTTACTTTACTTTACTGTATTGGATTGTTATTTATGTAATGCTTTCCATACCCCCTACAAAGCGTGTTTCTGTGTGGTCCAGTCATATTATTTATAAAGCCCTTCCTTCCCCTTATGAGGTGGTGAAGCACCTAATTGTGTTTGTGTGCACCCTTTGGAGAGCATGGTTGATAGGGTGTTGTTTATGCATTGTTCTATGTGAGATATGCTTAGAGCAGAGTGTGAGGTTTGACAGTGAAGCCGGTGCACGCTGCATTGTGTGTTGCTGCGGATAACCAGTGAATATATGCACTGGTGCATTGTATTGTATTGTATTTATTGCTTGTTAAGCGCGACTGCCACCCAAAGGGTATCCTGGCGCTGAGACCACATCATTCCCACAGATAGACTACATTACATTGCTCTAGGAAACAGGAAGGTCTTGAGATCCTTTTTAAAAGAAGTAAGATCTTGTCTACTCCTCAGCGCCAGCGGGAGGGTGTTCCAAAGTGTGGCGGCTGTGAAACTAAAAGCACGGCCGCCCATCCTCACTCTATTGATCCTAGGGACCGTCACTAAAAAGGCGGAGGAGGATCTCAGAAGTCTGGCAGCGCGATACCAGGAAAAAAGATTTGTGAGTGGTATCGGTCCCTGTCCATGCAGAGCCTTAAAAACAAGGCATAAAGCCTTAAAGGCAATTCTCTGTTGGACAGGTAACCAATGAAGATCAGCCAATGCTGCGGAAGAAGAAGCAGAACGAGGGCGGGATAAAGCCAGTTTGGCCGCCATGTTTTGGATCCTCTGCAGCTTTAAAATAAAAATTTTGGGGGCTCCCAGAAGTAGTGCATTGCAGTAGTCTAATCTACTAAGAATAGAACTGCGCACTACCTCTGCGCTGGCCTCTATGGGGAGGAGCGGCAAGATCTTACGTAGGGCGCGAAGTAAGCCCATACATGTCGCCGTGGTCCTGTTCACAGAGGCATCAAGCTGCAGGTTAGATTCAAACAGGACTCCCAGATTACGGGTCGATGCAGCAGCCTCTACCGTACCTAAAATGGAAATAGGCCAAAAGTCGTCTGGAAGCCGACGAGGGGTACGATCTAAGGAGCAATGAAGAACCTCCGTTTTGGACCCATTAAATTGAAGCGAGTTAACTCGCAGCCACTCTGCTGTTGCCGACATACAGCAGTGGAAAGTGTCCCTCGATACTGCCTTTGTACCCTCAAATGAGAAAATCAATTGAGTGTCATCGGCATAATTGATGACAGATATGCCGAATGACTTTATCAAGTCTACCAGGGGTCGAAGATAAAGATTGAAAAGGATCGGACTGATCGCTGACCCCTGGGGGACACCCTGATTCACTTGTCGTATGGCAGATCGAAAAGGTGGTAACGCCACTGCCTGCTGTCTGTTGCTGAGATATGATGTTAACCATCTCAAGGCCAAGCCAGTTACTCCTGTGCTCTGAAGGCGGCTCAATAGTACTGCGTCGTCCACCGTGTCGAACGCGGCCGACATGTCAAGCAGCACTAAAAATGCTGACTTGCCCATGTCGACCCGCGCTCGTAGATCGTCCAACACGGTGACCAATGCAGCCTCAGTGCCGTGAGCCGGCCTAAAGCCAAATTGAGATGTATCCAGGCAGGAGTTATTTTCCAGAAAGCTGGATATTGCTCTCGTGACCCATTTCTCGACAATTTTTATTGCAAATGGTAAAAGCGAAATGGGCCTATAGTTGGCCGGGCTTGAAGGATCCAAAGAAACCTTCTTTAGCAATGGTGTAACTATCGCCAACTTCCAGCTGTCTGGAACTACTGCTGTGCTCAATGACTGGCAACAGATAGAGTGAAGCGGAGGAAACAGCTCATCTTGAAATGCCTTCCAGATCTTATGTGGCATAGGATCAAGTGGTGATCCTGAGGACACGCCATTAGCCAAAAAGCAAAACTCCTCCAAAGAAGGAATAGGAAAGCAAGACAGCTGAGGGAACCCTTCCTGATTATAATCCTTCTCAGGGCCCGCAAGAAGGAGGGGTTCTGCAAGGGAAGATAAGGACAATGCGGGCTGACCAGAAGTCTGCAGTCCATTCAAAATTGTCCTAATCTTCTCCTCAAACGCAGAGGCTAAAGAATCGCACAATTTCTGAGAGACAGGAACGGCTGGTGCAGTACAGGACGGATTGGCTAGATTGTCGACCAATTTAAACAAGGCCTGCGACTTGTTAGAGGCCTTGGCCAGCGTATCTGCCAAAAATTGAGCTTTGGCCTTCTTCAGCTGGACCTTGTATTCCTGCAAGGCCACTTTATATGCTACCATATCTGATTCCTTATATTCTCTCCTCCAGAATCGTTCCGCCTGTTTACAGCAGAGTTTATGCTGTCTAAGGTCATCGGTGAACCAAGCGTTAGTTCCTCTAGGTCTGTCCCTCACCTTCCTTAGTGGAGCCAGCTCATCCAGGGATGTCGAAATCTGCTGGCAAAGGACAGAGTAGCTTTTGTCCACACTATCATTCACCATAAATGGTCTTGGCAATAATGTAGGTCTGTTCGGTTGCTTTAGCAGGCGAGACCATTGCCTACTAATCTTGATAACGCCTGAGTCGCCTGTCCTTAGCGAGCCGGGCAAAGAGACAGACATTAGAACTAGTGCATGGTCAGTCCAGCATTGATCCACGACCTCTCCAACTGTAACTAGATCCTTATCGGCAAATACAAGATCTAAGGTATGCCCTTTAACATGAGTAGGTGACATAACCAGCTGTGCAAGTTGTATATTGCTACATGCTTGGCAGAGTTCTCTATAGGCCAGATCTTGAGGGCCAAAAGGCCACAGGTTAAAATCACCTAGCACTAGAAATCTAGTGTGGGAGTTCGAAAGATCGTAAATCAGGTCAATCAATGGCTGAAGGGCCGTGGTGGTTGAAGAGGGCGGTCTATAACATAGAAGACCCGTTGCCAGAGTGCCGCCGTGGGCCGTGATGGAAAAGCCCATGAGCTCGAACTCCAGTACCTCTTTTACCACCAGCTGTGTAAGAGAGATTGAATCTTTAAAAATATAGCCTATTCCGCCCCCTCTGCCAGATACTCGAGGAGTATGTTTTATAAGGTAGCCCGGAGGACAGGCCCACCCAAGTTCCACCCCGCAGTCTACTTTAGTCCAGGTCTCTATTACAAAAAGTATGTCTAAATGTAAGGAATCTATTAAAAGAGCAATTTCAGCATGATGCTTTACAAGAGATCGAACATTCAGCAGTCCACAAGAAAGAACTGTGGAAGGAGAGAGGGTCGAAATACAGTGTTTACCGGCATTATTATCCCTCTGAGAATCCTGAGGATCCACTAGGGGATCTAACACGTGAAGAGTAGCCGAGGCAGACGCACCGGGAGCGCCCGGGGCGCGAACGGGCGCAAACGGGCTTACCTCTGGCGCATCTACGGCGCTTCCGCTGCGCGCACCCGCTGCGCGTCTGTTCATCCATACTAATTTATACTATAACGCCGCGCGGGCTTCCGGCTACTACAGCCACTAGACCGAGCAATATGGCGTCTAAAGGTGGCCCAAGCAAAAACACCCACCCAAGATGGCGGTCGGGACCACAACAACCCGGAACCCCACTAACTGAGTCCCGTCAAATGCGGGTGAAAACCAATTATTATGCGGGTGAGCCTACCTAATTCCCCAAGTTGCAGCAGTGGCGAGCGCCCAATGAATGGTAAAAAACAAACTGCGCAATCACGAACAGCGCGTTTACAATATTTCCCGAAGTATACAATACAAGTTTAAAAAGTGCCCAGCACAGCAATGCGCGCGAGGATGGGCATGCAGGTGCTTACCTTATTTTGGGTGGGTAGTATCATAATTTGATACAACCGTTGATGTGCGTCAGGAGCATTACATTGAATCTTACTCTGGAGCCACAGGTGAGTAGGCTATTGATGGTGCAAATAAGCCACCAAGGAGAATTAAAGTCTAACCAGGTGTAAGCAACAAATCAGCAGCCCATTGTAGGCACTGTTTAGCCACCAGATGTATTAATTGCAATTAACCTAGGAGCAAGGAGCAACAGATGAGAAAACCATGGCTCACTGTTGAACCACCAAGGGTACTTTGGAGTAACAAAGGAACTGCTCTTGGAGCCCCTGTTTAACCACTAAGAAGTTTTACATTGAGACATTTTGGGATCAGCAGTTCAGCAGCCCACTGGAAGCTATATTCAGTCACCAGATAGTAAATGGGTTTTACCCAGGAGACACTGTTAAACTACCAACGATCATTATGCATAGTCTCCTTATTATTGACAGGTGAGAACTGGTTGCACCACATGGGTGGAAAAACGTTTTCTACTTGGGAGTGAATCAAAAACACTATGATCTGCATCAACCATAATGGGATGGGGAACTTGTGCTGACTTGTTGGCAGTTTGCTCCCTACTCCTGGGCATTAAGAACAGTTTACTTGAATGTGACAGGCGAGCAACTGATTAGAGGCACTGTTAATTAACCAAGGATTATTAAATGTATCACCTGGAGCCTTCCCAGGAGAAACCCATTGGAGAGATTGTTAAACAACTAAGGAGTATTATATTGAGGCTAACCCAAAGCAGTGACCAGCAACCTATTGTAGGCAGAGTTAATCCACCATGGTATTAAACAGCCTTGAGTGACAGATGAGCAAACAACGGATCACTGGTAAACTACCAAGGTGTAACAAGTGGATTAGATGGAGTGTACCCAAGAGCAACAAATGAACAACCCATTGGAGGTGATGTTAAACCACCAAGGAGTAAATAAATATGGTCTATGAAGGAGCGAACGTTGAGCAATCCCTTGGAGGTATTGCTAAACCACCAGGGTATCTAGTCTGGAGCAACAGATGAGAATCCATTGGGAGGACTGTTGCACAACAAAGAAGTACTAAATGGGTTTGGCTTACCCGGGAGGCAACAGAGGAGCAACCCATCGGAGTTTGAGAGAGATGCACCTGTTGGTATTTGTGAACCTGGGAAATTGCTCTCTACGGTATCCATCCAGCATTCCTTGAGGTGTTGTTAACACACCATGAATGGATTATAGCAGCATTCCAGGAGTGATGGAATCCTCATCTGAGAAGGCACAACTAAAACCACCAATAAATCCTGGATGGAGTCAATTCAGGTGGCAAAATCCAGTCCCGAAGGCACTGCTAAACCATCAACGAATTACCCCATGAAGACCATAGAGCGGTGACAGGGACCCAAGCTCTGATTGGAATATTACAGCAGGGCTTATGGTATGATATTCACTCTGTGACTCGAGAGCCAACCCGCGGAAGGCACTGTAGAGACACCAGAAAATATTATATTAGGTTTAGCATGTTAACCTGTTAAAAGTTAGTGGGTTACCCCAGGATATTGCATTCTTCTGCTGGAATTGTTATAGGTAGTGGTGTGGTTTGGGAAACTTCTGTAAAAGGAAAGCAATTTGTTTAGTGAAGGGGTAAGAAGTGGGAGATGAGAGGACATGGTTCTATGCACAAGGGCCTGAGGTGTTGTCTGCAGCCCTTTCCAGGAACTAACAGGCCCAAACAGGGAAGGTGCCTTTGGAAGATACACTTATCCAGTCACCTTTTACATAGATGACCATTGGATGCAGTTGGAGGAAGGGTTAAATTGGTTGGAAGCTTTGCGGGATGTTCCGGTGTGACCAACATCTTACAGCAGACCTATAATGGAGAAGAAAGTTAGAGGACTGTGAAGAAGATAGTGTACAGGCCATGTGCAGTGGAAGTTGGCCACGTGCAGTTAGTTTGGCGCTGGGCCAACCCACTGCTGCACACTGTTGAAGGCTGTGTCCTGTTGAGGCTTGGGCGCCAACAGAGTATTGGATGCAGTGCCTGGATCAAAGCTGTGTGTAGTGGGGGCATTGGCCGTAGGTTCCCCAAGGGTGTTGGGCATATGTTTCAGTTTGAATACGATAAAGAAAAGGTTAAAGTGACATTATAGTTGGGTATAGTAATAAGCTCTTGGTTTACATTCAAACAAACAACTCAGAAATCCACTGGAAAAAAACACAAGATAAAGTGATGTTAAATGTAGGTGTTGAAATGAGATAAGAACTAATGTTTAAAACAAAAAACAACTGATATTCATCAGTTATAGTTTAGCTAAGATAAGTATGAATTGCACAGCATAGAGTAACTGTTTGTACATGCATGAGTGCATAGAATGGAAATATCTTAAACCTTGGAGACAAGTATTTATGTACATGTTGAATGTAAAGTTAATGGTATACCCTTCACAAAACAGTAAAGTATGTGGTGCAAGTAATACTCCATGTTGAACAAGATCAAGGCTGAGTGTATCTTATATGGATTGCAGAGGCAAGTTTCAAAGTAGGTTTGAGATGTCATTAGAAGTAAAGACCCGGCCCCAGACATTTTTTTACATAAATAGTCAAGCACTTCGAAATTCTCATTAGAGTAAAGTATATTACCCCACCAACTACGAAACTGCAAAGAGCGAACTATTGCTGCAGCTATGAGAATAAAATGACCGGATTAAACCAGCTGACCCAACATTTTGATTCCTGCTTTAGACATTCTATCCCCATGCGCAAAGGATAATCACTCGGACTTTTTCGAATTCCTCCAAATTGGCAAATGTTTTGCCAATCCAATATATTTCTAAATTCCCAAAGAGAATTCCAGGTAAGGTACAAATCATTTACATTTTTTTTATTTCATTAAAAAAAAGACCCTTTAGTTTATGATCCCCTATCATAGCCTGTAAATACTCAATTTGATATGCTTCAGCAAACTGAGATTCTATTAGTTGCTGGAGAAAGGAAGCAGTATCCGGGCAAAAATATGGTTCAAATTTCAGGAGCGCTCGTTTAGAACAGAACGACATAGTTTGTTCGACTTATTCTTACAACGTTACCATCCCAAATGAATTCCAGGAGAGAAGAGTTTAACTCCTGAAAAAAAATCTCTTAGCAAATGAGTATGGAATAGATTGAAACAAGAATTTAAAAAACGTGGAATAAAACCATTTTTACTAAATGAAAATAAAAGTGGCAACACCCTCCAAGACTCAAATTGAGCTTTGGTTTTGATGAGAAGGGACTTATAAATTAGAGCATATAGTTCTGTAACATCATGAGACACCTGTATTCCAATGTATCTGAGAGGTAAATACATTTTCTTGCATCAGTGCTTCTTCTCCACTCAGCAACAAAATTGCATGTTTTCCCTATTTATTTTATATTTAGATGTTTGTACAAATGCAGTAAGTCAGTAAAGCACATTAGAGAGATTATCATGATTAGGTTATAAATATAAAACTATTGCGCCATCACATAGTTTGATTTTAGTGAGCTCCACGAATCTTACATGGAGACCAAGTATTTTAGTGGACTACTTAACCATAGCAGCCAAATTGCTCACTAAGCATGGCAAATAATGAAGTTGAAACAGGGCACCACTGATGTGGTCCCTTAATGATATTGATCAAATCATTTCTCAGTTGATGATAATCAGCTGTATAATAGCTCCTTCAGACAGTTGGGTCAGAAATCCTATTTGAGCTAACACCAGCATAACAATCTGCAATTCACTAGGTCTAACATTTTCGAAACTTCAAGGAAAGCAGACGCCATAAGGAAGATGCAAGTTGTCTCTAAGTCATATGTGCTTTCAAATGATGGATGTCCGGTGCCAATAATCCAAGAGGAATAAATCCATAAAGTATTAAATAAGGGTCTGCCCTATTAAATCCTCCATTAAGACTGCTAATCGAGTTGACAGTACTTTCATTAATAACCTATAATCCCCATACAAGAGCTTTATAACAGATATGACACGTATAAGTGGGGCGGTACAGGAATCCTTATTAGATTTTAAAACACCCTTTTAAATGAAAGATGCAGCACACTACCAGCTAAAATAGAATTAAATAGTTGTATCAAGTTCTGCATCTAGACTCTTATACCAGTCGCAAATATTAACACCTTCTACTCGGTCGTCCTTAATTGGAAGAGACCTGATAGCTGCAATAACTGTTAGAAATGTAATTTCAGATGTTAGAGACTCTTACCATTGTCCAAATAATTTAGGAAGCGCCAGTTTAGATTAAAAACATATTTTGCTCAGAACTCAACACATACTCCCTATACAGAGTTTGATCAAAACTGGTGAAAAACAGCGACAATAGCCTGATCTGATATTCAACTCAATTAGTTTTACAGAGTTGATAATATTCCTAATAATACGTAAAATCTGTACACGACTCTTCCAGCCCATAATTTCCCCACCTTCTTTCCTTCTTCAAAGAGGTTCCGCTTTAAGTTGGAAGCCCTCACAGTAATTGTAAACCCATTTTATAGAGTCAAAAACTACTTTAGTTCGGGCACAAACTCGGATTCGTAGGTTTTTCTGCTGCTCACACAACTTCTAACTCAGACCAGCTGTCTGACTACTTTTACATTTTCCAAACTGGATTTGTTCTAAAGTAGTCTTGTCCAAGAGAATAGCTTTATACATTTCCAATACCACCAAATGTGAACCAGAACCATTAGTGATACTAAAGAGGGCCATCTTCAAATGGAAGCAGTCAAAGTTCTTGCTTGAAAATAACGAGACATCAAACCTAGGCTTTCCAATAAGCAGCTTGTGACTTACTGTTGCCTCTCCTACTACCTGTAAGTAGCTCTCTAATTTGCAGCCCTACCACTAAAGTTGAATCATTTTCTTGGTTGAATTCATATATGTATACCAAAATTGCAAAGCTTCAAGACTAAAATGTCTGTATTTTCAGAACTCATAAACTGATCTTTGGAACAAAAATGACTCAATTTCAAAATTATATGTAAAGCTCATATTTGAGTGGTAAATGATGCTGCTTTGAGAAGACTTATTACTAATATTATTACCTTGGAGCCTGGACCACTACAGCTATGACTTATTTATTACGTTTGTAGAAGCATTGCAAATTGCTAATGTTTATTGACATTATCACAGGCAACCATGCCTGTAATACTGAGGTTATCTCTGCTTGTAATCTTACATATGGTGGGCAGTAATATAATCATGGCTACTGCGGTCAACTCAGATAATAATTGTTAATAGCTTGGGATGATTATCATGGAACAAAAGTATATCTTGGAGATCCCTGAACTAACCTAATCTGAGTGATTCTGCCTCATATTTCGAGCTTGCTAGGCCTCAGTTGTTACCATACTGTCGTCCAAAAATACCATGGATTTTATTTCAGTGGCTGAGCATGATAGGTTGCTTGTTATCAAAAAGTAATCTGTATGTTACAGGGGTGTGGAATTTAATAAAATATCTACTTGTCCATGGGGCAGGCTGTTTAATAAATCTACTTGTCCAGTAACAAAATCTACTTGTCCCCTTTGTGCCATGTAATGCGGCAACAAATTACGCAGCAATCTCATTATATAAGAGTTCTGATAAAGCCTCTCTGATTATTCCAGGGTTCATACCATAATAGTGTTTGAATACTAGCAATTCCCTTATGCTGCTATGTTTCTGCAGGTCTACATACTGGGGCTGAAGGTAGTCGTAAGCAATAGTTCCAGGGTTGGAATGCCCTTTTTAGTCTGTGCAAACCTACTGACTTGCATGTTTTAAGGGTTTTCAACAATTCTTCTCTAATCATTTTTCATACTGAGAACGGTTGGAAATTTACTACTGACAGTGGCCGACTTAAAACTTCTTCCAGGGTTGGGAAAAAAGTGGTTGGAGGAAAAGTGAACTTGAAAACATATTCACATGAGCAAATCTACACCTGCATATTTTCACATGCTAAAATGCAGTTCACAAATATTTTCTGGGAGTACTATTTCTTGGCCTACTTCTGTAAATTCTTGAGAATTCTTGGAAACTGTACATATGCACTTACTGCAAGGATATATACCATGGATGCACTTTTGAGACTTTCTTTAATAATTGGGTCTCTAATTAGGCCTGGCGTTAACCATGACCTTTTGTTTGGTTTTTTATTCTGTCTGTCTCCGTCTGTCTATCAGCTGGCGTCCCTGTATGGACAGTATTTTGCTCTTTTAGAAGGAGCATATTGGCACACACAGTAGTTTTGTTCAGTGCCCAGAACCGCTGTGGCAATGTGTGCTGAGACCAACATTTTTTTGTTTAGCTTTTGCCAATGCTTGTTATAAAGGTGATGACCCAGCAGCTCCCACACTGTTAAGGTTTTACAAAAACCATGCCTAAACAAGTCACGCCTTGACAAAACCAAAAGGCTGACCACCAATTTCAGACCCACTAGCTTTGCCAATGCTTGTTTATTTTTGTTTTTCATATTCGTATTTAAACTGGTTACACTGATTTTCCATTCTGAATATTTTTGGGAAATATTAACATACATCAACATGTTACTAAATGATGCTGCAAAGATACGGTACCTAAAATCTTACAGTAGTTTAGCTAAATGTTTTCTTTTCTTACATGCATTTTTTTGTGAACGTTTTATTTTGAAAGCAAAGAATCATCACTCTTGCTTTAAAGCTTCTGCAAATATTTGCATATAATTAGGGAGCATTCTGGGTGCATTATACAGAGCCTCATATTACTAAACTTTGAACATGTGTGTACACTTTTATACTAGAACCACCGTCAGTAGTGCAGGCTGAGCTTAAAACATTTACTTTTAGTGCTCACCCTAATAATAAAGGCTTTGCGTTAATGAACCATATATACAAGTTTGAACAGCATTAACACACATATTACCTTAATTGTAGAGAATGCCCTTCCCTGATCCACAATGTGGTACTGTAAACTGGCAGCCAAAGGGTTTGTGCTGCAGGGGGTTGGGCCCACTTGTCCCAAGGACAAAATGCACATTAAAACTTGTTGCCCTTGACCCCAAACAATATGTCCCGGTCGTCGGGCTATAGGAATTCCACATCCATGTGTTATCTAGATTATTATCTGTGCCTGTAGAAGGTATACCTAGTTTGCCCGGATTCCTAAATTACCAGATAATCTGTAGGTCTGGACCACTATTGCTTCCTATCTATATTTTCTTACTTTATGCTTTCATGCACTAGTCTTACCATGCTTGTACTGATTTTGAATAATGCAGGCCTGGCAATATAGGTTGGTTAATGCTAAAGTGAAATCTCCTCCTATCAAAAATGGAGGAGTACATGCAGAAAATGCTGTAGTAAATTCTTGCAGCAGTTGTGGGTCATCATTAATGGGAGCATAAAAATAAGCTACAATAGATCTCCCTCTGCCATTGCCAATAACTGGTGCAATTAGCCATCTGTCTCCCTGATTTGTTTCCAGTGCCTCATTTGCAGATCTATAAATGTATGTTATATTAAAGCTACTCCTCTACATGCTGTGGTGACCATTGAACAAACTGTAGTCTGAACTCAATAAGTGTTTTTCATCCCAACATCCAACACTGAATTGATGTTCCTCTCCTGAACGAGAAAAATATCAGCCTATGCCATCACGGACTTACATTTTTAGGTCTCGCGACCTATCGATGCGCGCAAGCGCATCGAGCGGAGCGAGAATTCAAGTAGCCAAAATCCTCGTGAAACCAAGGGCTTCTTGCGCTGCAGTTTTCTTTAAGATCACGTGACAGCAAGCTCCTTCGTGCACGAGCTTGCCTGAGCCTTCTGCCTATCAGCCTGCCAGTTCTCCTCCCCTAATTATTCACTTCACTTGTGACTCCCCACATCAAAGCCTCAGCCTCCCTCCCTTGCCATTTGCTTCCTAACCAGCCTGCCTCGCATAATTGCATCAGACCCGACACTTCAAAGGAATGCGCCCCCCCCCAGAGCCACTTTCACGGCCGTGCATTTCTCTTCCTTCTTTACCTCATGTGAGGAAACAGCGCCACTCGCTGGGCGGCATTGGAACATGTGCCTAGACTGCAAAATAATGAGGTGGAAGATGTGCTTATAAGGTCCCACAAGCGAGACCTATTGGCAATGCCAATGCTTGTTTAAATCATTCAGCACATTTACCATAGCTAAAATGAACTTCGATCTGAAGAGAAGGCATTAAATCAGTTGTCAGAAAAATTGGTCAGGCTAACATCTCATGTTTCCCCTGTGCTCATTCAATCCCATCCAGATATGGGGGTACGGTGTTAATGGTCATGCATTCCCCTTCCAGACTAATTTACCAGAGAAACTACCCAAGTGCAATAATAGATATTTAATCTGAGAAGTTCTAAAAACTCCGGTACCTGGTATCCCACATAGAATCACCCGCCACAACTCTTACTTACACAAAAAAGTATAGCAACTCAAAGATGTTTCAGCTAAATAGGTCTGGCAAGATTAACTCCTTATATCACCCAGGCTCCCCTTTGCTGATTCTTCCATCCCTCCAAAAAATTCTATAGAGCAGCTTAAGCAATCCTCTATTTGACTGACTGACTGGCAATCCTCTATAACCAAGTTATATGTTGATGGGCTCTCCTCCATGTCTCCTCATAGTCAGGAATTGTCTAACTCCCTCATCTTCAGTGACTTTATAGAAATCGCCCTTCCAATTTACCTAGCTAGCTTCTTAAATTTAGGTAAAAGAGTATGTATATCACTTTGGATTTTCCCTGTATGTAAAACTGAGTCCAGAAAAAATACAAATATGAAGCCATCTGTTGCTTCAAAATGTCTTTATCACAGACCATCACTAGGATTCTCTTTTTCAAAAGAAATCCTGAAAATAAATAATTACTGAACAGGGGTGGAGGTAGGTATGACGCGCATTGACTATGGTCAGCAGCTATGTACAAAAGTTCTTCTCCAGAATTAGGATTTTATTTTAAAATCCGTTCAGCTACCCATTTTATAATAACTTTTCTATAGCAGGTGACTTTTTCTGAACCCACCATTCCTTCTCGAATTCCAACTATGCAAAGATTTGTCCTCAGAGACTAGTTCTCCAGCTTCTCACACTTGTACTCAAAGGCCTTACACCTGTTGTCCTGCTTCTGAGCTCCTGCCTGATTTGAGGATTCTAAGGCCATCATTCATTCTTCTGTTGAAATACAGGCTTCAGTTAGAGGCCCGTGTTGTCGGGTGAACCTGTGATCTGTTCTGCTTGTGTATTCTTCATGGCTTTAACTTCCCATAGGATTGTCTGAGGTAGCCTTTTGCTAAAGACCCAGATATGGTATTGGCTTTCGGGAGAGAGAAAGCACCGTAGCCGCCTTCTTAGTGGCATTAAAGCTATGTTCCTTTGGATAAATAGGTTTTCCACAATCAAAACTTTATTTTTTTTAAAGATTGCTCTTGTATATAGATCCTATGGATCCCTGCAAGAGGTGGAATCTAGAACCCTTCTCTAACACATAAGAGGCCTTGTCTAGGTTTGCCTTCTCATTTATGTCCCCTTCACTGTTTTATTTTATTTTCCACTGTGATATCTTTGTTGTGGGCTCTCTGGAATACCATTCATCAGAAAGGAGGGAAGAGGAATCAAAGTCCATTCAGTTCCCCTGAATAGAATCTATAGCAATCAAAAGTGGGAATGGACACTGGTATCTACCATAACCATTGGTTAAGTTTGAAAACCCTCATAGACGCTTTGATTTA
The DNA here is from genome assembly GCF_964261635.1 of Lissotriton helveticus. Classification (NCBI taxonomy): domain Eukaryota; kingdom Metazoa; phylum Chordata; class Amphibia; order Caudata; family Salamandridae; genus Lissotriton; species Lissotriton helveticus. Next base: position 1,371,241,231 of record NC_136067.1, read on the forward strand.
GACAATGCGGTGTATCTTTTTGTCCGCCCCATTATCTAGCGTCATGGCGTAGTCATCGGGTAGTCAAATGACGTGCTGTGTGCCTGCCTCGCCCGAGGCAACCTCTGGTAACTGTAGAAGTGTCCAGGAATTTCAGGGACAACAGCAGAGGAATAAAGAATAGAGCAGTCAAAAAGGGGGGTTGGTTAAAAAACAGTGTCACACCAAAAACCAAAATTTATTTTAAAGAGGTGAGCACTGAATGGTTAAAATTACTATGGTATATTAGATAATCGAGTTACTGGATTGAAACATGTCGACGCATATGGTAATCCAGTAACTCGATTATCTAATATACCATAGTAATTTTTAACATTCAGTGCTCACCTCTTTAAAATAAATTTTGGTTTTTGGTGTGACACTGTTTTTTAACCAACCCCCCTTTTTGACTGCTCTATTCTTTATTCCTCTGCTGTTGTCCCTGAAATTCATGGACACTTCTACAGTTACCAGAGGTTGCCTCGGGCGAGGCAGGCACACAGCACGTCATTTGACTACCCGATGACTACACCATGACGCTAGATAATGGGGCGGACAAAAAGATACACCGCATCGTCTAAATCAAAGCGTCTATGAGGGTTCTCTCTGGAATACCTTCTGCGCCCTTGCTAACTCATCTCTTTTTCATGTTTTCTGCCATGAAGACTGATGGTATCAGAATAGAAGTGGATATAGTTTATGGTGCAGAGTTCAGTGCCACTGACTTGCATACCATGGTGACCCTAAGCAGTAAAAGGAGCTTGTTTTATTGGGCTACCTAGACCCATGGTGGCTTCCTGTTTACTGCACATAGTGCTTCATCCTCCACGCTCTCTACTGCAGAGAGTGTGGAGGCTGGACCATCGCTCTGAATCGTCAATCCAGTGGATTCTGATCAGAAGACACAGCAAGACACATGGATCCAGGGGAGCCATCTTCTAAGTCTACTGTGAGGAGCCTTTAGACTAGCTGAAGGGGCAGCTGTGAGATTCTTTAGTAGTTGTCCACCAGTGGGTAGTCAAAGGACCAGTGTACAGGAAGGTGTCTGCTGAAGCCTCTCAGGGGAGCATTGGAGCTGAGTGAAGGAAGCACTGTGGGACTATGTGATGCCAAACTGCTCCACTTGCTGCTTCAAGCAGCATCGCTATAGACGGCCCCAATCTTCCTCATTAGCACCTGAAAAGGTGCGGCCGCGGTCGGCGGAGAAAAGGTAAGTGCATTTCTCTCCCCTCCTTACGTCCCCTGCCCCACCACCCCTTGTCGGTAGCAGACGCCACTGTCTATGAGGGGTTTGCCAAAGGCTCTTTCGGGGTCACCATACTCCTTCATAGGAGTTTCCCTCCTGTGCTACCAGCAATAACCTCCGACTCGGAGGGCAGATATTTGGGGGTGGATAACATCCTTCAAGGGAACCATTAACATTTTCTAAGCGTATGCATACCAACTCAGTTACCCATGCCTGCATACAAATGGCTTGAAAGAATGATACTGAATTTCCCACAGGGCACTCATTCATTTTGACAAGGTGTTTGATTCTGTCAACTTGTCCTTCTTAGAATGGGTCCTGGTGGGCATGGGTTTTAGGCCTCGATTAAAGAAATATGTCAAGCTCCTTTACTCAGAACCCCCGCACAGATACGAGCCAATGGCTTTTTCTCAACCCCGTTCCTAATCCGGAGAGGGACAGTACATTGTTTGGACAGATCACTGAATCCAATTATGGAACTGATCTTTGTATCCAGAACAACTGTATTTCATTTTTTGTAAAGGGGTCGTTGTCTCTAGAATTACACAAATAGATTTGAGTAACATCGTTTATATAACAAAAAAATAAGTAGCCCACATAAACAGACAAACAAAACAGATGGTAGAAACCAAACACATAACATTTCTAACAAAGAAAACATTAAGTGAAAGAATGAGACAGCGAGGTCCAATCCAAGGAGTGGATACTGCTCCACAGTGACATGCTGATAAAGAAAAAATATTAGTAGATATGCAGATATGAACATCATCTATTACTGGTGTAAGCTAGAGAGTCCAGGGCAACAGCATTATTCTGATCCATATAGGCAATTCAATTTGTAGGTGAGTAGAAAGATTTAAGAATGTCGTTCTTCCAAATTCTCATAGCAGATAGATCAAAAGCCCATATTTATACCTAACCTTCCTAAGCCAGGAGCATACGTCATAAAATTGTTTGTGTACAGCCACAATCTCCTTCTTAAAGTCCTGGTGGATACATATGTGATAGCACATGATGAGCTTTATCGATTTAAAATGTTCTCAATATTTTGGGCCCTCGGTGTTCTCTGTTAAATAAAATATACGAAGATTGTACTGATGATTTCTATTTTCCCAGTCAACACTTAATTGTTTCATCAACAATATGTGACTGAACCCTGAAATTAGGTGATGATTTGCAATTCTATTACTTTTTATTTTAATTTAGTTGTTGAAAACGTTCATGGTTAACCCTGCCAAATCCCACAGAATATGCTTATAATAGTGTTAATTTGTTCGATACTCAGCTGGGCATTCTGATAGAGATGAGGATACTATGAGGGGTACCTCTTTATGAGCTCATAGGTATATATCCTTAACACAGGATTAAAACAAACTTCGAATGGGATTCATTTGATTGACATTAGTATATGATTTTCTCCTTCATTAATTTTAAATATTTACATATTTTTGTATGTAATAGAATGGATATAGGCTGGGTGACTTTTTGATTTGTATTTAGGATTTGTCAATTGGGTGAATATTAACTATGTAAACTTGTAGAAACCCATAAATATGAGCTTTGTGTTGATTTATTTTTATTTGATTGTTTTATTTCAGCCCTGATGATGTCCTTTTAGGACCAAAACGCATCGGCTGATGTATTGTTTGGAATTTGCTTGGCATACGAATTATAATAATAGAGAAGAAGATTGTGAGTGCTTTTGTTATATGGATTTTGAACTGTGATCATTGAAAAAAAGAAAAAAGAAAGAATCTTCTTGAATTCAAAATACTGCTTAAGGACTTATTATTGGAAGACTCCCAAAAATTTTGGACGGTTGAAAATCTTTTTGAAATTGTTTGGAGCTCCTCTGATTCGCATTTATTGTCTTAAGTATAAAATGATGTTAAGGCAATTCTTTGACTATTACTTGCCTCGTTTTAGCTACAATGTGATAGCACATGATGAGCTTTATCGATTTAAAATGTTCTCAATATTTTGGGCCCTCGGTGTTCTCTGTTAAATAAAATATACGAAGATTGTACTGATGATTTCTATTTTCCCAGTCAACACTTAATTGTTTCATCAACAATATGTGACTGAACCCTGAAATTAGGTGATGATTTGCAATTCTATTACTTTTTATTTTAATTTAGTTGTTGAAAACGTTCATGGTTAACCCTGCCAAATCCCACAGAATATGCTTATAATAGTGTCAGTATTACTATGAATCACATTCATTTCTTCCAGAATTGTTGCCATAAACACGTCGTTTGATTCAAACGCTTTGGACTTGGCAGTTGGTGGAGCGGCAGCCGGTTTCCCTTTATTTTAGGGCTGTTGTACAGGTTTCATATCTGAAGAAGTGCTATAAATACTACACTGCCTGCAAAAGCCTAGCAAGTGTCAAAATAATGGTAATTTGCAATAATATTGCCAAAAGTAATGCACACCACAGTGAAATAGTTAAGGAAATAAAGCTGCTCTTTTTTGTTTTTCTAATGTGACAAAAGGGAAATATTCTGCTGCTCCTTTAAGAAGAAAGTAGTGCTATTTTGGCAGAGTACCTTTAAGAAAGTGAAAAGAGATTATAAGAGCACACTTCTCCACAGAACAAAACATCCCCTACACAGTCACCTGAGATCAAATTAATTCGACGAATTTGTGATCCAGGAAAGCTGCACAGCCAAATACAGACACATGTATACAAGTCCAGGCCTTCACAAGTATTCTCCCATCAGAAAGTAGCAGGTGAGTTGGAGATCATGCTGTAGCTAACATATTTGGTTGTGCACACCACCAAATCCATATTGGAAACCCTAAAACATAATGATGCATTAAATAATGTAGGCTGCTACCCGATCCTCCTCTTTACAGAACATATTACATGAAATACCTGTAAATCACCATACATGGGATACAAATGTTATAACCATAAAGAGAGTTTCAATCCACTGAAAGATACATTGAACAGCTCATAAATGGTTTGTTAAATTAATACATTTGCCAACTAATTCTCTATATCGAGCAGTTAACTGTTTAACGTTTCCATCCCAAACATTTCCTAGCATGAGAGTTTCGTTATCACCACTTGAAACAATGTGACCCATCACTCTGAACAGACCTCAACTGATGCTTTAGTCGGTCAGCTAATATGCCACCATAACTCGCATTCCACCATTGGTTTCTGAAGATTCTCATCAAACTTCCTCGCACTTCCAGCCCTTATGCTGGTTCACAATACTTGGACAAACTATTATGCATAAACAGTGAATCACCAACACATACCACTGATATCTAGTGCTGGCTCTCTGTGCATCAGAGCTCTTCATCACCTCGGTTTCTCTTCATACCTTTCCTTTGCCTTGCGCCACAGGTCTTCACAAACACTTGTGTCTAGTCCCTCCTTTTCCTAATCCACACAGGATGCTGTTCAGAACAAGCCTTGCTTCACTCAAAAGTAGATATCCTAGTGACATTGTGTGGAGCAATCTTATGGAAACAAATTATTTCCTGCACCACCTAAACCGCATCTTGCTTTCATCTCACCTTCCAGTGGTAACTCTTCAAAGTCATCCAGTTGCATCTCCCACTAATCCTCAGTATGAGAATTATATAGAGCCATTCTCACTTGCACATCCAATCATAACAGATGTACATTGAGCAATGCTGTTGGTTAAAATTTACTAAGGAAGTCCCTCCCTAGGAAATACCTCATCATGTAATCCAAACCAACTCTCTTCTTGACATCTTTAATAAACTTTGTATCTGTCCATCTCATCAAACAGCCCACAGCCACAATTGCATATCTGCATTTCTCAGGGAGGACATTAAACGGCTGCAAAATGTTCAACCCCGATCACGCACAATGCCTTCTCTGCCAACTTCACAGGTGTAGAAGTCAATTGGTTGTAACATCACATAGTCTTCAACTTCCTGATCCACTCCTCTTAAAACTGTCTTCACAGCTCTCATCCGCAAATGTCCTTTATATGCCTCCTTTAACAACTTTCCCCATCGCACAGTAGAAGAAACGAGTTTTCCCCTGCAACTAATAGTTCTTGTTCCTCGGATAATTCATCTGCTACTTTCCAGTAAAACTACAACTCTGGCGCACAACTCCTTTCCCAGGGCCAGTCTCCAACCACCATTTCTTTCACCAGTTTTAGAATGGTCTCACCTTTTACACACTCCACTCCATTCTCTTTTACTCCCACAGCCCATACTACAAACATCAACACCGTCCCTGAAATACTGTTCTAACTCTTCTTTCACACTTTGTCGCCCTCCTCACTAGCAGGTATTATAGACAAAAAATCCACTCTCGAGTCTTACCACCTGGAACAAAATCTACATTTAAATTGCATCAAGGATAATCTTGCCAGACTAACTGTAGATTTGTTCATCTATTTTCAACTTATTATGTCCCCAAGAGGCCTGGAGTCAGTCCACAATCTAAGTGCCTGCCCCCACACAGGCCTGAAACTTCCATATATCCAAAACAAAAACCTCTAATTTATTTTCCTATGATTGAGTAGTTCTGTTGCAAATGTATCAGCTTACATGAGACAAAACTATTGAACTGACAACCACCACCCTTTAGTGTTAATACTGCCCCTACACCATTTGCACTGGCATCATCCATCACAATTGTCTCCTTAGTAGCTACTTATGACTGTAAGACAGGTGCCCTACTCAACAGAACTTGTATCTTTTTAAATGCTTGCTGATAATCTTTTATCCATATGAACTCTCATATTTTTCAACAACAGTAAAAAACGCTCAGTGGTGAATCTAACTGTTCTTTGGTTCATGGCGCACTGTCCTTCGAATCCCTTTATTTAAACTTGTCTTGGATCTGAATCCTCCACCAGAAACCAGATGCCCCAAATGCTGAGCCTCCATGGTGTCCAACATGTATTTTTCTGTTCTTATGATAACATCGGCTTAAGACAATCGTCATAATACCTCTTTAACACATTCATCATGTTCTTCTTCAGTCTTTCCCCACAAAAGTATATCATTTTGAAATGCCACAATATTCTTCATTCTCTTATAAAGAGGTGACATGATTCATTGAAAGACAGAGATAGCAGAAGTAAATGCAAAATGCATATGCCTAAATTGATATGTATCATCGGGTGTGATGAAATCCATCAAATGCCTTGAAATGTCACCCTTCATCATCTGATCATTGGCAGATTACAAATCGAGCTTGAAGAACCATCTTGCTCCTACGGCAAATCCTATAAGAATCTGTGTTTGTGGCAAAGGATCAGACTCAACTCAAATACTCTTATTTAACCTATGTAAATCAACAAATAAATGAAGCACATTTGTAACATTCCTTGAAATAATTATCAGTACTAATAACTCTTCTTAAATGGCTGGATCGTGCACAAGTCTTGCATTCCTTCTCACCTATACCATACGTCACCCCTAATCCTACTATTCTGCTTTACCTTTGAACTTCTAGAGATTTATTTTCTATTACCCACACTTGCTACCATGTTACAACTCAGTTCCATCACTAACTTCTACAGCTCCTCCTCATGCATCTCCCCACTTTTTGGTATTTTAATAGCCTTTTCTAATGTGAGTTGTTTACAAGCCAACAATATTTCTTGAGCTTTTTTAGAATTCCTATTTACTACTAATTGATCTCGTCAGCTGGTTTTTGAAACATTCAAATTTGCAATTTAGCGCCATAACCTAAGTGTCCACAGATTTTCCTGGCGCAGGCACCCTTAAACAAGCATTTGCAATGCAATAGGTCTCGCATTAATGCGAGTTTAAGCTATTGGCATTGAAAATGACCATACCTTTTATTTATTTTAAAAAACTAAATAAAAGTCATTGCCATTTACAATGCCAATAACTCAAACTGTCGTAAATGCGAGACCTATTGCATTGCAAATGCTTGTTTTGTATTACTTCAAGGAAACCAATATGTGTCATAGCTCTGCTCTCACTAAAGCCTTTTTAAAACTAGCCATAAACCAAACCGATCCTAATTTTGCATTCCAAATAAAAGTGTTTGCCTCCAATGCCCTGAATGGTTGAAAACTGGTTGAACGATTACAGGATGGAAGAATCACTTTTGTGCACAGACTTGTAATATTCACAAAACCAAAGCAAACAAGTTACCTATGTGTTATGAGGTCATCATGTCCGCGTTTGATTCGATGTCCCAGTGTGTGTTTTTGGTAATGATTTTGGTTGGCTATCACTCTTGTACAATGCCAAGTTGGAAAGTATACATTAAAGGTACATGTTTTGCAAATTAAAATATGTGCAGTGTTTTTCAAATAATTTAATAAAAAACAATGCAAGGTAAACTGCAGCCTCTATGGTTTATTCAACAGGAACCATGAATGACTCATATCTTAACCGCAGTAAAGCCCATGCAGGCGCTTCTAAACGTACATACTTCGGAAAATACTCTACTGTGACGAGCAAAACGAGGTGCTAAGGCTGAAAGCGCTGCCCTCTTATAAAACCTTAACTCCGAGCTGGTCAAGGTTCTGACTCACTGACACTCCCTTGCACTTTTCCCGGATATCATTCAGTGCGTCAAATCTGTATCTGAGTGCCTCTTAGGCGGCTAAGAACATTGCTCTGCTCCAGCCTCTGGGATTCATCACCGACCAGTCACTGGAACGAAGCCCGAGCCCCTGAACAGATCAGCTCTCTCTGTATTTTGCTTTTCCATTGGAGCTTTGAAAGGAAAAGATAACTGACCAATGAAATAGAAAAATCGAAATGTAACTTTTGGATTGGGCTTCACTCTGTGAGTTACTAAAGTTCCAGGACGTAGAATCAGTGTTTCGCGCGCAGGGAAGTCTAACAAGCGGGAGGCGGCTCGGGCGCAGCACGTCTTCCGGAGACGTGCGCGTTCACAGAGCTGAGTCGGCTCGTGCACAGGCCAGTAGCGGCTCGTGCACAGCTCTATCTCCCTTGCCAGTTAACACGGTGACTATAGAACTCGCGCTCCAACGCCAGCTCGACCTAAAAATTGTCTTTATTTCTACATTTTTCAGTCTCTCAAAATACAATTCCATTTGTTTGCATGCTATCTGCAAATCATCGAGCATTCCTTATTACTCTTCTTGTATATACTTATCCAGGCCGAAATAATATCTCTCGGATTTAAACATTGAAATTATTCAGCAAAGTTTTTCATTTCATTGATGCAGTATATTGGTGGTGGGGTAACGTTTTGCTCCATAATGCAGTTTCCTTTTTAACTCAATGGTGTATTATGTTTGCGTGACGTTGCTTTTCACAATTTCAGAGTAGTGTGCCCATTGTCAAACTGCATTGCTTTTAACATACTCACATTCACATATTTTGGGACATGTTCCACCACACTCAACTGGTAACTCACCACACTGTCCACTTTCGGAATACAAATTTCCATGTAATCACAGGTGTATCAATGCAATATGCTTCCTATCCCAATTGTCCAAAATGGTGCTTATAAGAGTTGCCCATTTTTTAGGACCATCTTCTCAGTTTGGCCGTGGCGTGTGTTCATGCTCTTTTTGCATGTTTTCAAAACCTGAGAGAGCACAGTTGCAATAAACTTCAAGATGGCGCTCTCTTCCATAGAATGCAATGCATTCCTCTGGAGGCCAGTCTATTATTACCCCCTCACCATTAGTGCATCAGCCCAATCAACCTTAACCGCATGCGTGCGGCAGCTTTTTTCGCGCTGTGCGGCTTTTTTTAAAAAGCCGCGTTACATGACGAGCTGAGCTCGTCATGAGCATGCGAGCGGCGCAACTCATGACGAGCTCAGCTCGTCATGAGCATGGAAGGGGTTAAAGAGCACAAAAAGGTTTTTGTTCTGCTGTTCTTTCTCGTTTCCGTCCACTCCGTCTCATTCTCAGAGAGACTTTTGCTTTTCTTCTCGTCTGTGCACTGTTGATTTTTAGTTCACGATCAGTTCTTTCACTCCACTGGTGTGCGTCACAGCTGCCACTTCACATTCCATACAAGCATTGTCCAAAAACAATGAGTCTGGCAAAATAGGTAAAAGGATATTTAGTAAAGACAATGGACCACATGCGCGACCTCTGCATTTTGCGAGTTCCTAATTGTAACTTTTTGTGACTCACAATTAGGAAGTCGCAAAATGCGATGTGCTAATGTGTCTCAAACGTATGTGTCTCAGACACATTTAGTGATTCCTAATGGGGTCGCAATTGAACTACCTCATCAATATTCATGAGGTAGGTCGCAATTTGAAAACCACTGAGAATCGCTAAGTATACAAGGGCGGTGGCATGCTGGGAATAGCAGACCACCATGTCTGTGTTTGCTTTTAAGCAATATACATATATTTTTGAATGCATTGTTCTCTTAGATGAAAATGGGATATGTTTCAAAAAGAAGAATGAAACATTTCAGTTAATTTTTTTAAGAGTAGGCAGTGTCTGTGAGACTACTGTCTCCTCTTAAGAAAACGTTTTCCCAGCCATTCAAAAAGGGCGAGGGGTCCCCCTTTCCATGTGCGACTGGCTTGCCACCTACTTAAAGTAGATGGTAACCAGCAAATGTTTTGCAACTGCATTCAGGTGCAAAACATTCATACATCTCCTGCGACTCGCTATTAGGAAGGGACGTCCTTGACACTCACTTCCGAATATTGATTTGCAAATGCTATTTTACAAGTCGGTAATAGTTTACTGAATCACAAAATATGGTTAGTACATGCCAAAAGGCTATTTAGCGGTTGCAAATGGCCTGATTCTCCATTTGAGACTGCTAAAACCTTTTGAACGTGTGGCCCAATAAGACATGCAACAGATGCAGCTCACACCCGAAGCCAACGGACTCCCATAGAATCAAGAACCACATAGCTCCTAGAGTATAATGATGCATGAAATGATGTAAGATGCTACACATTCATAATTGTGCAAATACATTTTATCCGTTTCAGGAACACATACCTCTTATCCACCATCAGAATCATATTTAATAAGCTGATACTCTGGAGTTTACATATTTTCTGTCCTATTTATTTATCTTGCAGTTATTTATAGTGTGTAGAAGGTCCTAGAGAATGAGAGCGCTTTACCGAGGCAATGATTAAATATGTGAGAGTCATAATAAAAGGCAAACAATGGTTGAACTGGTAAGAGACTGGAAGCTCTAAGAACCTGGCATGAAGAAGAATCCTGCTGAGCTGGCCTGATTCTAGCTTCAGCAGATGTAATTTATTCGCAGTCATGTTTAAAGTATTTTCAGTCATTTCATTGACATGTTGAATACAATGCATCCAATGTACGCACAGCAGCGTTGGGGGCAGAGTTACACGCGCAAGCAAATCTCCCAAAAACAGCACATACGCTCAATTTATTCTTGAGGGTGTCCCCAGTATTTAGAAGCATTATATATCTGCAGTATCTAAGTCGGTCTACATTGTAGCAGCCTCCCAGGCAGCATGCTCTGCCAGTTCGTCCATCTGGGATTTTGGACTATTCCCTTTTGATAATGTGATTAAGGTAAAAATCCAAAGATTGCATATTTTTTCCTTTCTTCATCAGTCTTGCTCGCAGCAATAAAAAGGGAGCACCATGTGCACCATTATATGTTTGCAAAATGCAGCCTTTTACAGATGATAGAACACCGACGTGGTTATGAAAGAAACAGCTGGATTTGCATGAGGAACAGTAGGGAATCCTACATAATCATCCCACGCACCTGGAGCTGCATAGCTGTCACCACCTTTGTATACTGGTTGGCGCAGCCCCTTCTGCAGATCTGTGTTGGCATATTCTGTCCACAAAGAGAGCTTCTAATGTTTGATGAGCAGCTGAGCCATTATGGAACTATGCACTTTTCCATTGAGAGGGCTGCTACCTGTCTAGTAGCAAAAGAAATGATCTGGCTCCATGGTCATGCCCCCCCCTTCCCCCTAATAACAAAACCTTATGCTACCCCCGCTAGGAAAAGTGAGGGGGCACTATACCCACAATCCGACAGATACCTACACCCCTCCCTTAGAGGCACCTAATCTCTTCAGTCCAGTAATACAGCTCAGTCAAGGAGAGCATCTATAGCCATGTCATTTTATCATGCTCTACAGGGGCGGCCTTAGGCATGTGCAAGCTGTGCACCTGCACAGGGCCACCAACCCCAGGGGCCACCACTCCTCTGAGGATGGATACATATTTGCGTGGCTGCCCCTGGCAGGGATTTGGCGGCCTCCGGCTCTGTTCGACTTCCAAACACCCTGACCCCCCCCCCTCTTCACTGGCCTCCGTGCTCCGCCCCGCCCGGACCCCCTCTTCCGGGGCCCTCTACCTGCGCTCCCTGCCCAGGGCCGCCATGAGCCTAGAGCCGCCCCTGTGCTCTGCAATAAAACACAGTTTGTTTTTATTTACAAAATGGGAGTTTACAGGGTGACTGTATGTGAACCTCACGTCAAAAATTATGTAAAAAATGACGTTCAGTCATCCACCTCAGTTCAATGACTCATTTAGAGACGAAAGCAACATTATGTTTCTGATGGCATAGCAGTGCTGGCTCTACGATTGGGCAAAGCCTTGGGCTGACACCGGAGAGAACGGAAGTACCTGGTAACTGCACTATTGAGGTTCACCATGACAACAGTGGCAGGCCTGGTCAAACAAAAACCCCAAATTATCCTGGGCAGAGGGAGAGAAAACTCCCCGTACGTTTTGGACATTGGGGTCTGTCTTAAAAAAAAATATGTGCCAAGAGAACCTCAGTGCCAGTTGCCCAGTAGGTGTACAAGACCTCATCACGTTAAAGAAGTACAATACAGGTAGCAGCAATACGGTCTGACTTACAAAATATGTACAGAATAGGAATTTGATGTGCAAGATTCACTCACTACATTTTTTATTTTTTTATTTATTGCGATTTTCTATAGCGCGAACTTTACCCGAAGTGATTACTTCTGGTCTATAGGCAGGGATGAACACCTTTTCTGCCCCCGCACTCCCCCAACAATGATGTGATCAGTTCTGTGCTCATTCTTCCACATTCTAATAACAAATTATATAATTGCGGCATACCTGTAAGAATTGATATCTCTACGGTGGTATACGTTCCAACACTTTGTGACCAAAAAGTACATTTTAAGGTTTTTACAAACAAGCATAATAAATTACTAATAATAATAATCCACATTTGTAAATAGCGAACAATCACCCGTAAGGGTCTATAGGCGCTGGGGGCCGTCAGGAAGATTAAGCAAGCTATTGCCCAGAGTCACATGGTGCTGGGCTAATCTGCCGCCGGAGCCGGGGATCGAACCGTGATCCCCAGATTCCAGCGTCAGTCGCCAGTTATTTGCTATTATAGATATTGTTTTCCGGTGGGTCAGTCCAGTTGAAGTGGATCAGAGATACAGATTCTTGAATGTAGTAAATTGTTAAGTAAAAAATCAGTGATTGCAATACATGGTCGCATTCGTCACTAAACCTACTATTGCAGTAATTCAACATTAACAACAAGCATTGGAAATGCAATAGGTCTCGGATTTATTTGAGTTAGAGCTAATGGCATTGTAAATGGCAATGTCTTTTAGCCATGTGTTATGGAGTGTATGCATGTGGTGTGTAATGGAATTATGTGATTTGGATTGGAATTGTTCACCCTGCACACTCACAAACTGTTCACCTTGCACACTCACAAACTGTTCACCCTGCACACTCACATACTGTTCACCCTGCACGCTCACACAATGTTCACCCTGCACGCTCACACACTGCTTACCCTACACGCTCACCCACTGCTCACCCTACACGCTCACACAATGTTCACCCTGCACGCTCACACACTGCTTACCCTACACGCTCACCCACTGCTCACCCTACACGCTCACACAATGTTCACCCTGCACGCTCACAGACTGTTCACCCTGCACGCTCACACACTGCTCACCATACACACTGACACACTTCACACTCTGCACTCACACTGTGCACTCACAACAACTCTGCACTCGCACTCTGCACTCTGCCCACTCACTCTGCACTCTGCACTCACAACTCTGTACTCACTACTCTGCACTCACTATTCTGCACTCACTACTCTGCACTCACTACTCTGCACCCACTACTCTGCACCCACTACTCTGCACTCACTACTCTACACTCACTACTCTGCACTCACTACTCTGCACTCACTACTCTGCACTCACTACTCTGCACTCACTACTCACTACTCGGCACTCACTACTCGGCACTCACTACTCACTACTCTGCACTCACTACTCACTACTCTGCCCTCACTACTCACTACTCTGCCCTCACTACTCACTACTCTGCACTCACTACTCTGCACTCACTACTCTGCACTCATTACTCACTACTCTGCACTCACTACTCTGCACGCACTACTCTGCACTCACTACTCACTACTCTGCACTCACTACTCTGCACTCACTACTCTGCACTCACTACTCACTACTCTGCACTCACTGCTCACTACTCTGCACTCACTGCTCACTACTCTGCACTCACTACTCACTACTCTGCACTCACTACTCACTACTCTGCACTCACTACTCTGCACTCACTACTCACTACTCAATATTCTGCACTCACTACTCTGCACTCACTACTCACTATTCTGCACTCACTACTCACTACTCTGCACTCACTACTCTGCACTCACTACTCTGCACTCACCGCTCTGCACTCACCACTCTGCACTCACCACTCTGCACTCACTACTCACTACTCTGCACTCACTACTCACCACTCACTACTCTGCACTCACTACTCTGCACTCACTACTCTGCACTCACTACTCACCACTCTGCACTCACCACTCTGCACTCACCACTCACTACTCTGCACTCACCACTCTGCACTCACCACTCTGCACTCACCACTCACTACTCACTTCTCTGCACTCACTACTCTGCACTCACTACTCACTACTCACTACTCTGCACTCACTTCTCACTACTCTGCACTCACTACTCGGCACTCACTACTCTGCACTCACCACTCTGCACTCACCACTCTGCACTAACTACTCTGCACTCACTACTCACTACTCCACTCACTACTCACTACTCTGCACTCACTACTCACTACTCTGCACTCACTACTCTGCACTCACTACTCTGCACTTACTACTCACTACTCTGCACTCACTACTCACTACTCTGCACTCACTACTCACTACTTTGCACTCACTACTCACTACTCTGCACTCACTACTCACTACTCTGCACTCACTACTCACTACTCTGCACTCACTACTCTGCACTCACTACTCACTACTCTGCACTCACTACTCACTACTCTGCACTCACTACTCTGCACTCACTACTCACTACTCTACACTCACTACTCTGCACTCACTACTCTGCACTCACTACTCTGCACTCACTACTCGGCACTCACTACTCTGCACTCACTACTCACTACTCTGCACTCACTACTCACTACTCTGCACTCACTACTCTGCACTCACTAGTCTGCACTCACTACTCTGCACTCACTACTCACTCCTCTGCACTCACTACTCACTACTCTGCACTCACTACTCTGCAACTTCCAAAAGAAGAGAGTTTCCCAGATAAACCAGAAAGGACTGGGTATATGTAATCTGACAAAGGGGGGTTTCCTTTCTGTGTTCTTCCGTTAAAACTAAACCATTTGGCAAATAACAGATAAACTCAATTGATTTACACATGACATAATGGAAAATATAAAATGCTGAAAAATTCTATCAGTTCCTTATTTCTCACAATTTTATTTTTTTTAAAACCAGAGTGAAATATCAATACACAAGTTAAAAACAATATAAAAACAGAAACTACAGAACTACATAAGAAGAATACATACAGTTAGACTCTGATTTTATGTGAGAGAAAAGTTCCCTACTCTAATATGTCATGTGTCTACCTGATTCCGTTATATCCTTTTTATTTTAACCAAAATCTCTAGCTTACTTGTTATTGCGTATTCATTATTATTTTTTTCAGAATACTGGACCATCTGCTTGACTTTTCTAGTCCTCTTATGAGTTCAGGATACTTGTGTCTCAATCATGTAGCCTGTTTTGGTTGAATAAATGGATTTGTCAATCATCTTATTCTTAAATTTACTCAAAAGTTTTCTAAATTTTTCCATTAAAAACTGGATTTATATAACTTACTTTCCAGTCGGTACTACAGTCATATCATCTGCAGCTCACTTAAACTCGATAGTGTGGACCTAGTATTATTGGTACCAATTTAACATCGTGGCATCACCTCTGAGATCTGGGGAATTAAATAGATGGAATAACATAGTGTAAAACCCCAGATACTCTATTATCTACGAAGATTCCTTATCATTAGTTGTCATTCAACTTACTTGGAGGCCTTCCCGTTGCTCGGAACTGCGGCAATATAGGCTTTTCCTATTTTACTTAAAAGGTATACTGGGAGATAATAGAGTATCTGGGGTTTTACACTATGTTATTCTGGAAATTTGAGAACCAACCTGTTAGTAGATAGATCGTTTCTCAAAATTCCCAACTTGTTGCAGGAATACTGGTCGCAATATGAGACTAGTATTTTGAAACCAATGTTTTGCTACCAAAGTTTTGTACATCTGGCCCCAGGTTCTTTTGAAGTAACTCTGTCAATGTTCCTCATTTCCGAGATGCAGCATCGTCAGCCTGCTGTTCCTTGAATAGGGTACTTAAAAGCTGCTCTGCTAATGTACATAAATAAAGATTCGCTGCTATGTCACAAGCTCTGCCAATATGAAAACTCAGGTAAACGTGAGTTTTGAGCTGACCCTGCATGTGTAACCTCCTGCATGTATAACCTCGAGTCTGTAAATCTGCAACCTTCCCTTACAAAGAAGCATCACACCGTCTTACTCAAAGCACTAACTATGCACAGGCACACCAGATTCCCCATCCTTGCAAAATTCATCCTCTTTTTCTTTAATATGTCTTCTTCTCTTCATTCTCTCCTTTTAACTGAATTTATAAACACAACTACGTGTTGATTTGTGTACATGCTGGTTTTGTAGTTCTGTGGACCATTAAAGCAGCACTTGATGTCTGAACTGCAAAACCTAGCATGCCATTACAGGCCTCATGCTTGGCCAAGCCCAAACACAAACCCACCTCCAACTTTTTAAAACAGCAAAAGATTACAAAACGAACATTATTAGGAAAGCAAGCACAAAACAGTCTTGTCCTTGAAGCAATTTAAAGAGGAGTCCTACTCACACTCCTCTCTTCTTTAGTAACTAATATTCTGAGCCACTGGCACGGGAAGGAAATGGCTCTTTCTGTGCATTCATAAATCTTTTATATAAACGCTTTTTATTTATTATATTGTTTTGACAATTAAGAAAACTTGCAATGAAATACAATGCGGTAATCATACAACAAAGGTGCCATGCTTCCTAAGTTGCTCCTAAACCCAACCCCCTATAAACATTGATTCCCATACACATTCAAGGAAGAAGGTACCTGAAGCAATGTCTGTATTCCGGGTTGGCATTCTTGCAGATTTCCATATCCTTTACGTTCGTACAATTGCCCAATCACTTGATGGTGAGCTCCTATGGTCTGCCCAACTTTGGTGTATTTTTCAGGGCATCCCTCGCTTTGTTCACCGGTTTTCTCTGTTCAAGCATCAGTCTAGGCCAGTCTTCCTTTCCGCAATCGAGGGCGGTGTGGTAGATTTCCAGTGGCAGGGAATATCTCTTTTAGCCACTGTCAGGCTCAGTCTTATGAAGGTGGTCACGTATCAGTCAGCCTCAAACTCTGCTGATATATATATATCTCTGGACAATTGTTGTCATGATGGAGTCATTTCCAGTATGAGGATTCTATTTTCATTTTTAGCCTATTATGGCTTGACGTTGATATAGATTGAAACCTTGGTTGCAGTATCAAGACAGCGTTTTGTTTGTAATCATGCCCACTTGGGCTTTACAGCAACAATGTTGAAAATTAATCGTTTATGAAAATGCATCATGAGTTATTTTGAATGATAATGTATTCCATTATCTTGCTAAACATATGCACTGTATAATCAACAAGAGTCTCTTTACTATATCTATTGCAATGGAGGTGGTCTTTGTCTCTTTAAATATGAGCACTGAATCAGAAAACTTTACCTGTGACAAAGCTGTGATTGTAACAGCGAAACGCGTTGGGTGTATCCCGTTGTAAAATCAAGGATTAAATCGTTTTTCAAACCTGTGGCGACTGCTCCAGTGTGATCATTTTCCAGGACTGGATTGTGTTTGGATATATATATATATATATATATATATATATATATATATATCATCAAACAAAGTTTGCCCTTTTGAATAAAGCCTCACAGCCACAGGTTATATTTCAGCCATTTAATCAGGATGTGAACAGCAGCCTCCAAGTAAAACGATGTCCTCCAGATTCAAACGCCCGACGCGTTTCGTGCTTCCTGAGCACTTGGTCACGGGCTGGGATTTGTAAGCAGTTCAAGAGTCAATTGGCACCACCTGTGTTCAAGTACCATGCCCCAGTGGGCGTGACAGCAGGCGCTGCTTGCTGGTCTCTGTAGTGCCAAAAACGTGTTACTCCAGTGAGTGGCTCGTGAAGTGAAAAATAATCCAACAAAAATTATAACCTCAGTGGGGTGAAGACAAACGTCTTAAAATTGAAAGGCTGCAGAGTAGCGTCAGCATCCAGGCTCCGATGGCCCTCCACAGTGCTGGCGTCATCAAACACCAGCGGAGATCCGCAGTGCGGCGGGGCTTCATTCGCGACCGAGCCTGGCCGCCTTTAATCATCAAACAAAGTTTGCCCTTTTGAATAAAGCCTCACAGCCACAGGTTATATTTCAGCCATTTAATCAGGATGTGAACAGCAGCCTCCAAGTAAAACGATGTCCTCCAGATTCAAACGCCCGACGCGTTTCGTGCTTCCTGAGCACTTGGTCACGGGCTGGGATTTGTAAGCAGTTCAAGAGTCAATTGGCACCACCTGTGTTCAAGTACCATGCCCCAGTGGGCGTGACAGCAGGCGCTGCTTGCTGGTCTCTGTAGTGCCAAAAACGTGTTACTCCAGTGAGTGGCTCGTGAAGTGCAAAATAATCCAACAAAAATTATAACCTCAGTGGGGTGAAGACAAACGTCTTAAAATTGAAAGGCTGCAGAGTAGCGTCAGCATCCAGGCTCCGATGGCCCTCCACAGTGCTGGCGTCATCAAACACCAGCGGAGATCCGCAGTGCGGCGGGGCTTCATTCGCGACCGAGCCTGGCCGCCTTTAATCATCAAACAAAGTTTGCCCTTTTGAATAAAGCCTCACAGCCACAGGTTATATTTCAGCCATTTAATCAGGATGTGAACAGCAGCCTCCAAGTAAAACGATGTCCTCCAGATTCAAACGCCCGACGCGTTTCGTGCTTCCTGAGCACTTGGTCACGGGCTGGGATTTGTAAGCAGTTCAAGAGTCAATTGGCACCACCTGTGTTCAAGTACCATGCCCCAGTGGGCGTGACAGCAGGCGCTGCTTGCTGGTCTCTGTAGTGCCAAAAACGTGTTACTCCAGTGAGTGGCTCGTGAAGTGCAAAATAATCCAACAAAAATTATAACCTCAGTGGGGTGAAGACAAACGTCTTAAAATTGAAAGGCTGCAGAGTAGCGTCAGCATCCAGGCTCCGATGGCCCTCCACAGTGCTGGCGTCATCAAACACCAGCGGAGATCCGCAGTGCGGCGGGGCTTCATTCGCGACCGAGCCTGGCCGCCTTTAATCATCAAACAAAGTTTGCCCTTTTGAATAAAGCCTCACAGCCACAGGTTATATTTCAGCCATTTAATCAGGATGTGAACAGCAGCCTCCAAGTAAAACGATGTCCTCCAGATTCAAACGCCCGACGCGTTTCGTGCTTCCTGAGCACTTGGTCACGGGCTGGGATTTGTGATTTGTAAGCAAAAAAGTAAAATTATAACCTCAGTGGGGATCTCCGCTGGTGTTTGATGACGCCAGCACTGTGGAGGGCCATCGGAGCCTGGATGCTGACGCTACTCTGCAGCCTTTCAATTTTAAGACGTTTGTCTTCACCCCACTGAGGTTATAATTTTTGTTGGATTATTTTGCACTTCACGAGCCACTCACTGGAGTAACACGTTTTTGGCACTACAGAGACCAGCAAGCAGCGCCTGCTGTCACGCCCACTGGGGCATGGTACTTGAACACAGGTGGTGCCAATTGACTCTTGAACTGCTTACAAATCCCAGCCCGTGACCAAGTGCTCAGGAAGCACGAAACGCGTCGGGCGTTTGAATCTGGAGGACATCGTTTTACTTGGAGGCTGCTGTTCACATCCTGATTAAATGGCTGAAATATAACCTGTGGCTGTGAGGCTTTATTCAAAAGGGCAAACTTTGTTTGATGATATATATATATATATATATATATGATCCTGCAGTATGGGGCACCCCAGCAAGCAGTCTAGACATGTATTTGATTCGAATATGTCTGCATTTCAGTACCCTCCATACCGTGTGTAAGAAGGTAGCCTCTGGTGCCTTCCATCGAAGCTAGGAGTGGGAGACAATAGTTCCCATTGTCCAGAGCTTTATGTTGTGTGAAGTACACTCTATGGAGGTACTTCAGCTGTATGAGCCACAGTTGGGGTGCTCTGTCTTCTGTCCAGTCCTCATCTGCCAATGTCCCTACATCCCGTTCCCAGGTTGCGTGCAGTAGATCAATTGAGTCGGATATGTTGTGCACAGCGGCAGTGGACATGGATTGGAAGGTAGGGTGGCAGAAGGGGTAGGGCGCGGTGGAAGCGGTATAAAATAATTTAAAAAAATGTAAGCTTTACTTTTCCGCGCTTCTTCGCCTCTGTAGTCCTTCATCGCTCAGTTGCAACAGGAAGCACACTCATGCTCCCAGTCCGCCAATCACAATGCTGCCTTAGCAACGTTGTGATTGGTCTGAGCGCCATGTTTCGGCGCTCAGAAACTGTTTGGGGGCATGGGCATGTTTTCCATGCAGGCTGTACCGCAGACTGCATGGAGAACATGCGAAGTGCGCAAGACTCTTTTGAGCAGCCGTCATTGCGCACTTAGGAGGGTGTTACCCCTCCTCTCCTGCCCTCTCACGCAAAACTGCATAGGAGAAAATAAAATGATATTATGCGAGCCATTATCATTTTATTTTCCCTTTTGTTTCTTTCCAAAAAAGCAGTGGGTCGATGCTCCTCCTCCTTAGTGGAAGAGCCGCCACTGATTGTGCATTATGGACCGGTAGACTTGGGTGACGTTATATGTTTCTAATTCCCCCAGGAGTAGTTTAGCAATGAGGGGGGTTATACTCAGGAAGTTTTTCTTCCAGCCCTATATATGTGGTGTCCAGGCATGGCGCTGCTGGATGGATCGATAGAATTGGCTGCGGTGCAGGTGACATTCTCACTGGAGGGTGGAGTATGATTTCAGCGTGACACTCTCCATTACATCTCCTAAGGTTGAGATACCTATATTATCCGATTTAGAGAAGCCTTTCAGAGACGCCACTTGGCATAGCACTGTTCCCTACCACACTGGGCTCTGTGCCTAGAGCTTTCATAGTGCGCCTACCGGGTGCGAGTCCCCCCCCCATAAAAGACATGAAGCAGGTTGTTGTCGTTCACCGCATAGTCTTTTTATTAAAACTTCAAGCAGTGTCATTAAATTAATCCTTTATTCATC
Source organism: Lissotriton helveticus (assembly GCF_964261635.1). Taxonomy (NCBI): domain Eukaryota; kingdom Metazoa; phylum Chordata; class Amphibia; order Caudata; family Salamandridae; genus Lissotriton; species Lissotriton helveticus. The sequence continues at coordinate 1,371,262,164 of NC_136067.1, forward strand.
TTGATTAAGGTAAATCTTTAAAATGCTTGCTTATCAACACCACAGCATTAGAATAATCTCAAAGTTATACATTGCCGTTACATTTACGCCCCGCTCTCCAAGGGGCCTTTTGCTTGTCCTTCGGGCTGTGCCAGCAGGCCACAACCAAGATAGCCTGCTCTCCTTAAGTTGACCGCCCTCCGGTCAACAGAGCCGCAGGTAAATAATCTGCCACTATTTGTGACGACCATACCGGGGTATACCCTCTCCAAGTTTATAAACTTACACCCGGCATCTTGGGTAGGGCAGGAGTGGTCAGGACCACCAGCAGGTCAGTTCCCCCTCTCCCGCCAGCCCAGAGCCCCACAATGACTGCTTGCCCTTTCCATGGGCAGCCAGTCCATTCCAAAAATGAAGTCTACACCCTTTTCTTGCCTGGGACCCCGCCACTCTCTTCCTTGTTGCAGGGATGGGTGGGTGGGTACTTCTTTGCTGGTCTGCTGCCGCCGGAACTGTTGAGAGAGGACAAAGAGGGTTAGTTCAGCCTCCCCCGAGGCTTTTGTACCCTCGGGGGAGGGAAGGTCGACCCTGCCTTCCTGATGACGTTTAGACTCACGTGGTAGGCTCACGTGGTCATGCCTCCTTTCTATGTTGCTGGCTCTTCCCTGTCCTGTTCCTGCCTAGAGGACGTCTCTGATGGCTCCCGCCCCGGATGCCACTAAAGGCGCCACACCCCTAGGAGTGGGTGGCGCCGTTCATAGTGCGCCTACCGGGTGCGAGTCGCCCCCCCCCCATAAAAGACACGAAGCAGGTTGTTGTCGTTCACCGTGTAGTCTTTTTATTAAAACTTCAAGCAGTGTCATTAAATTGATCCTTTATTCATCTTGATTAAGGTAAATCTTTAAAATGCTTGCTTATCAACACCACAGCATTAGAATAATCTCAAAGTTATACATTGCCGTTATATTTACGCCCCGCTCTCCAAGGGGCCTTTTGCTTGTCCTTCGGGCTGTGCCAGCAGGCCACAACCAAGATAGCCTGCTCTCCTTAAGTTGACCGCCCTCCGGTCAACAGAGCCGCAGGTAAATAATCTGCCACTATTTGTGACGACCATACCGGAGTATACCCCCTCCAAGTTTATAAACCTACACCCCGGCATCTTGGGTAGGGCAGGAGTGGTCAGGACCACCAGCCGGTCAGTCCCCCCTCTCCCGCCAGCCCAGAGCCCCACAATGACTGCTTGCCCTTTCCATGGGCAGCCAGTCCATTCCAAAAATGAAGTCTACACCCTTTTCTTGCCTGGGACCCCGCCACAGGGCGAGTAGCTTACTGGCGCGCTCGCCCTCCCCCCGACCTCACCGCCTTCACTGTTGTGTGGCACCTCAGCACCACTCCCCTGTTCATGTATGACCGGGAACTCTGGTGCCTGCGGATCAGCCGCCGCTCTTACCACTGGCTGTCAATTCACAGCTGCTGGTACACTGGGCCCCCCATCGGTAACCCACCATCTATCATGATGCTTATGTTGAGGCCTGATCAAGGCAACTGCACCGTAGTGAGCTGAATGGGACTAACCCAAGAACCCACCTCTGGCACCTTGGTGCCCTCCCTTCATTTCCAGGGTGGCTTCCTCACTTGCTGTTTTTAAACCCTTTTCATCCAGCTGACCTGTGGCTGCCAATCCTACCGTAGAAGGTAGACAGTTAATAAATTAACTTCCAGGCTGACTGCAATTGCTTGTCATGACATGCATTCCTTGTCAAGCTACCTGGCATCAATGATCCTCTGAATAAAATACACATTGACGACTGCCAGCCAGTAAAGCAGCTGGAGATTCTGTGTTCTTGACGGCTACTTCACCCATTGCCAGTTATGATGCCTGACAAGGCGAAGCCCGAGGAAGGTTATGCAGAAAATAATTAATACGAAGTATGCACCGTGGCTGACGGCGCCTAATCTTAGCTAATGAAGTATTGCAGTAATATGTAAAATATGACCCTTAAAGTAACTGCGGGCGGTCACGTTAAAAGACGTCTTCATATAAAAAATGAATTCAAACTTCATTCCCTCACAATGGGAAATGTGAACGCCTTAAAATGCATCTATAAAGTGGAACATGATTTACCGGCTATATTTGTACACATACACGGACTGCTCTGATACAATGGCAAATTAACACAAATATTCATGATAATGACATAGCTATGCAAGGTTCCAACCTATTATGCTTTGTGCCAAAATCCACAGCTATGAGAGAAATGTCGAATGAACTTTACACGTCCAGGATATATACTAGGAGCAACATATTTTGTCTGGCAATGGTGATCCTCCTAGTGTAGGGATTGCATTAAAGAAGGGACAGCCCTGACATACCAAATATATCTGCTTTTTAATTAAATGTAAATTGGATCTTCATTGATTGTCAAATTTCACTTGTTTGGTTCTTCGAATGAGTAAGCAAGTAATTGTGTAAGGGAGTCAACCAGCAAACCATTCACAATCATATGACATGGACACTTCCCGAAAGGCACATTTGAATGGGCAGAAAACTGCCAACTTTCTAGATGTTACACTTTCAGAATTGAAACTTAATTCCAACTTTACTATTAAAGGGCCGTTTACAATACAACTCCAAAGAGTGGAAAACAAATTATCTATCTCTTCCAAAAATGAGGTTATCAGTTATTAAGTAGGCTAAAGTAACCTAGTGCTAGTCTATTGGAAAACGAGCCATTAACAGTAATAAGAAGGCGACTTTTGGAGCTTTTCGCTGTCCTGACATATAAAACATAATCATATGTCCTACGTTTGTAATACCCAGCCCCCTGCCCTAGTAGTGGTTAGGGCCTGCATTATGGGTGACTTAATAACGATAAAAGGAACATGTATGCCAGGCAAAGGGTTTATTTTGCTGGAGATAAATCGCAGGTTATAACTGCACAACACGTTGCAGTGCAGGCTTGAGATATGTTTTACTATGCTACTACAGGGAGTGCGCCATCTTGTCCCACTCTCTCTCTTCATTGCCTGCTGCATTATGGGACCCGTAGTCTCTGTAGATTGTACCCAGGTTAATGCATCAATCGACCCCTTATCTTCAGATCGCTCTGGAAGGAATAATCTAATAACCTCTAGGGATGAGGGGGCTGCGGAAAAGTTTTATTCACTGTCAGACTATTCAAACTCCTCAGGGGAGGAGCATCTAGTTAACGATTGGGCCACCGATGAGAGCGACAGTAGCAGCCTGCCTTGGGGGGATGAGAATGATAAAAAATTACTGGGTCACGGTGCATGACATGGCTACTTTAGCGGGTCATTCTAAATATCTGGATCTTTGATCTGGGATTACTCCTTCTCCTCTGGGATGGGAAGCACCTGAAAAGCCTAAATTGTTTAATCAGTATGTACACCCTTTTTGAAAGATTCATTCATAATTTTAAACTCAGCAATGTCTAAAGTCTTTTTCCGCAAATTATACTGTAAGTCAAATCATTATTCTTCGATGTAATCTGGAATATGGCTCAATTTAAAACATAAACTGATTTGTTGCGGAAACTGCAATATGAAAAATTGAAATATGAAATTGAATAGGGAGAAAAATGTAAACCAACCTGAAATACATACGTTGTTGCTGAAATGAGTGTCAACACAAATGCATATATTTGTTTCAAAGACTAGAGTTTTTAAGCCACGCCCTTAATTACATCGGCCGTGCCCCTTTGAGAGACCCTTCCATTTTTAATCCCACCTAAAGCCCTGTCAAGCAGACAAGGGGAAAAGGCTTGTGTGAGTGTTCTTTGCCAGGGCTTATGTTAGGTTCCTTCATCCGGCTCTGTCATTTAATAAACACTCCTCCAGAGTGTGATATAACCGAGCAGACACGTATTCTCACTCTTTCAAGAAACAGGACATTGGGATATTTTCCTGTGTTCAAAATCCGTTTTCCCTACTCAGCAAAAAACCAGCCCTTTGGGTCTGGAGTTGGCTATTCTCTGAGTCCTCACAATTAACTTGTACCGTTTTAAAAAAAAGCTTTTCCTCGAAGTAAAGACAATTGAAGAATCGTTTAGACTAAGAATCTCGCACTACTGCACATGTAGCGCCGCTTGAGCTCGGTGAGCATTCTGCCTAATCAGCGACACAGACATCTCCTAACACCCACCTAATGACTACGCTGTGAGGCCCTCTCCTTTCCTCCACGTGCAGAAACCCAGCTAACACTGTACTTCTTTGCTAGTCTGCTGCCGCCGGAGCTGTTGAGAGAGGACAAAGAAGGTTAGTTCAGCCTCCCCCGAGGCTTTTGTACCCTCGGGGGAGGGAAGGTCGACCCTGCCTTCCTGATGACGTTTAGACTCACGTGGTAGGCTCACATGGTCATGCCTCCTTTCTATGTTGCTGGCTCTTCCCTGTCCTGTTCCTGCCTCGAGGACGTCTCTGATGGCTCCCGCCCCGGATGCCACTAAAGGCGCCACGCCCCTAGGAGTGGGTGGCGCCGTTCATTTCCAACTCATCGTTGCCAACGTATCCTCACAGCACTGCCCTTGTTGCTGGGAACAGTAGAGATCACGCCTTTCCTCTGTATAGCAAATGTTGAATTGAGGTCTTTTGGATCGCCCTTTTTTCCGGAGCAAACGCAGGGGTTACTCTGGGTGTCATACCACCATTCGGTAATAATGATTAAGTGGGAAGCTCGATACTAGGATTTAATTTCTTCCACTGTGATCCCCCATCATATGTGGACTTAAAGCAATTACAGAGGGCTGTATGGGGGAGACCTGGTTCCATAGAAAACTTCGAAACATGGAATACAAGATTGTATGATGTTATTTAGCATGCATTTAAATAACATGCTTTTACTACGTGGTTTTTACTTCGCAAAAGCATTTACTTTGCTTTTTTTTAGTACGCATGTCATTACTTCGCAAAATTAGTAATAACATTAGAATTTGATTTTCTTAGCGGTACCTTACTTCGCATGTTTTTACTACGCGTTCAAAGTGTTTTTAGTTTTTATTTGTAACCTAACCACTGGGACGGGATGCCTGGGAAATAGGGGATTTGGGTGGGTAATTAATTTTAAAAATATCGGTTAACTACAGCACTACCCTAAAACCCTTTACAAACTACCCCCTACACTACACATACAATACATCACTACCCTAAGCCCTAAAACACTACCCCCTACACTACACATACACTACAACACTACCCTAAACCCTATAACACTACCCCCTACACTACACATACACTACTACACTACCCAAAACCCTAAAACACTACCCTACACTACACATACACTACAACACTACCCTAAAACACTACCCCCTACACTACACATACACTACAACACTACCCTAAACCCCCTACACTACACATACACTACTACACTACCCTAAAACACTACCCTACACTACAACACTACCCTAAACCCTATAACACTACCCCCCTACACTACACAACACTACCCTAAACCCTATAACACTACCCCCTACAAAATATCGGTTAACTACAGCACTACCTTAAAACCCTTTACAAACTACCCCCTACCCCCAAAACACTACCCTACACGTACACTACAACACTACCCTAATACACTACCCCCTACACTACACATACACTACAAGACTACCCTAAACCCTAATACACTACCCTACACTACACATACACTACAACACTACCCTTAACCCTAAAACACTTCCCCCTACACTACAACACTACCCTAAACCCTAAAACACTACCCCCTACACTACACATACACTACAACACTACCCTAAACCCTAAAACACTACCCTACACTACACGTACACTACAACACTACCCTAAACGCTATAACACTACCCCCTATACTACAAATACACTACTACACTACCCTAAACCCTAATACAGTACCCTACACTACCCTAAACCCTAAAACACTCCCCCATACTACAAATACACTACTACACTACCCTAAACCCTAATACACCACCCCTACACTACACATACACTACAACACTACCCTACACTACACGTACACTACAACACTACCCTAAACCCTAATACACTACCCCCTACACTACACATACACTACAACACTACCCTAAAACACTACCTCCTAAACTACACATACACTACAACACAACCCCCTACACTACACATACACTACAACACTACCCTAAACCCTAAAACACTACCCTACACTACACATACACTACAACACTACCCTAAACCCTTAAACACTACACATACACTACAACACTACCCTAACTACACTGCCCCACTTACCTCTCTCTTCTCGTGGTCCCTCTCTTCACCTTCAACCATAAATAATTTTACATCTTTAACATTATTTAAAAAAACGAAAAACAAAGTAAAATAACGCGTAGTAAACAACATTGCGAAGTAAAGGCATGCTAATTAAAAGCATGCGAAGTAAAAGACAATGCGTACTAATAAATGCTAAGTAAAACACCTGCGAAGTAAAAGATGCAAAGTAAAGGTTGCTTCCCGGAATACACTGTTCGGGAAAAAAAGGGAGCATGGTAGAGGGTTTCAGTATTTTTGTAAGTGATATAAGAATCGGACGAGGGTTCTTTATATCTTGAATATGGCTGAGCGCCCCAAGATGGATGGGGGTGAGCTGACCAAATTTTGACGCTCGTTGTCAGTGCAGCCAGGAGCAGTTGAATATTAATCTACCATGCCACAGATGGGTCAAGAGCGCTATGCACTCCCAAGAATTTGAAGGTGTTTGTAGCTATCTGTAGGCCGGTGGCCCAACCTACATTTTGTGGTTGGAGGTGGGGGGCGGGAGGGGGGACAGGAAGGCAGTGGATGTGGCTGTGTTGAAGGAGAGGTCTGATGTGTCACCAAAAATACGAAGGATTTAGAGCACTCGCGGACCAGAAGTCTCCATTTCAATTAGGAAGGAAGGAAGGAGGTTATAACCTTAACTAGGTGATTGGCTAGGGTTTTTGTCAGATTTTGGCCTCCTTATTTATACTGAGAGATCAGAGGTAGGAGGAGCATTGTTATGGGGGCTTCCCTGGGTTGGGGATTACCAGTATCTCCGCCCTTCGGAAGTCCGTTGGGAGTTGTCCCACTTTGATTGAATCTTTCAGGACCGCTACCAGGAGGTCTCCAAGTTTGTTCATGAACAGTTTGAAGAATTCACTCGGGAACCCGTTGGGGACCGATGTCTTCCCAGATTGTAGGTCACCTAGAGCTATCTTTAAATCCTCGGAAGTGATGTCTTGATCTAGCATCTCTCTATTAGTGGAAAATAGGTTTCTTCTGGGGTGGGCCCGACACAAAACTGACAATTTGTGCATCAGTAAGTGATTGCGTGAAGCATATAACTTTACATAGAAGTATGCAAACTGTTGTGCCATAACATTATCCATGAGCCTGTAAAGTCTTGCAAGTATAGGATCGGAGTGTGATGTCTGATATTACATCAAAGATAGTGCAGCAACCTGTTAGCCTTCCCACTCCCCCCCCCCCATTGATATATATGGGACTAAACAGTCTAGGCCTCTTCTAGGAGTGTGCATTCATAAATCTGAGGACTTTGCTGCCTTCCCCTGAAGCAATCCAGAAGAATAAAAATAGCCATTTGCCACCACAATAATCTCACTACCCGCCTGATTTTGAAGCGCAACTGTGAGGGGGGCTGAAGTCTAAAACAGCATTACATGTTAAGTTTACATCCTGACCTACTCTGAGCAAAAATAATTGCAAACCCTAAAACTGTTGCCATCATGTTGAGTCTCATCTGGGGGCCTAGACCCCTCTCTAAAGGGGACTTCTACAACTCGCACATACAGGCTTTGCAGGAAAGAGAAAGTTATTTGTTGCTTTATTTCCCTTCAGGCCTGGTCAACATGGTATCCTTAAGAGAGAGGGTGCTGCAGAGAGGAAAGCATGTGAAATAGAGACAGGTTTGCACAAACTACAGTCAAGCTGAGGGGGTCCCCTCCAGGGCTGAGGGGCCTGCCTGCACCGCGTGGGCTTCATTACACACCTGCCCATCCCCCTCCCCCCCCCCCCCCCCCCCGCCCCCGTGGAGGCAGAGAGCTGGCATTGGGATTCTCGGGGAGCGATTATAAATCTCCAGCTGCCTTGGGCAGTATGTAGCACTATCAGAATGCTTGCTTGCCATCTATTGATGTGAGTTACATTTATGAAGGTAGAAGCAATCCTATTGTGGTGAAAGAACCCCTTTATCTGAAACTCAGTAACAGTGCTTCATTACAAAAATATGTCAGGGTTGCCGAATACAGAGGTTGCAGATTTTTTTTCTGCCTCTTGACTCTTTCTTGCACCACACTGCCATTCCTGTCTCTTTATTTTAGTTCTACAGCTTATTTTACTCACCCTTTGTCAAGGTTTTCTTGTCTTTCTCTTCCTCGATCTATTTTCTGCATTTGTCTCCCTTGCTCTGAGGTGAAGCCTTGGAATGTAACATAAGTTGCAGTCCTCGAAATGAGTGCTGGTATCCATCACCTGCAAACATCCGCACAAATTAAGCACTGGTCCTACAGTATGTTGATAAGCATTTTGCTGCAAGAATGTTGAGCAACGCGTTTCGGCCATAGCCTCCAACAGAGTAGTGCAGATTGTGCATTTAAAGGGGCAAATTCTTCTCCCACCACCAATCCATTCAGCACAACAACTGCACTGCTAACGTAACCAGTGTTTTTTTTTTTCATGGCATATAACAGTCACCATTTTCTCTCTTTCTATATTACTGTTTTCAAAAGTGAAGTAGATTGTGCCACACATGACTTCCATATCAAATGAGGATTTAGACGAGTGTTTAAAATACGTTTTTAGCCAGTTCTGCATTGGACACCCACACAAGTGAAGTATCATTTTACTTGGGAGACTGAGGGGAACACTGCGTGGTAGGCGATTTGTGCCGGCACAGTGACCCCATCTCAAAAATGTAAGGAAAAAGGGATTTTTTTCCAGCTAAATTTAAAGTTTGCAGGAGATTCTGGGTAGGGAAACGGGGGATCCACGCAAGCCATACCTCATTAGAGTCCCCAGGGCGTCTAGTTTTTAGAAATGTGTGGGTTGGGTAGGTTTTCCTAGATGGTGGCAAGCCCATGGGCCAAAAAAGCAGGTGACCCCCCCCAAAACCAGGTAGTTTTGTTATAGGTAATTTTGAAGTCTCTACAGTACGCATTGGGGCATTTCCTGTTGTAGCCACTATGCCTACCCACACAAGTGAGATACCATTTTTATTGGGTGATCTGGGGGAAAGCTGGGTAGTAGGAAATTTGTGTCTGCCCGGTGATCCTACAACTTTCCCACACAGAAATGTGGGAAAAATACGATTTTTTCAGCAAAATGTGAGGTTTGCAGGGGATTCTGGGTAGGGAAATGTTAGGGGATCCATGCAAGAGAACCAGAGAAGCAGGCAGTCCATCGCAAAACAACAGAACCCTATAACACGAGGACATGATGTTAATGCCTCTGGTTCCATAATTTTAACATTGAATATACCCAGAGAAGCGAGCAGTTCTTAGCGGAACATTAGAGAAACGGAATCTAATCCTGCAAAGGACAAGACTTAGGCGCCTCTGGATTTTAACTATGTAAAGACGACCAGCAATACAGTTTTTTGGCATAACAACTCTGAACTTATCATATGCCTAGGCATTTTACCTACAGGAGTATGAAATTGGACATATGAGCCAAAGAAACAACTCAATAGAATTGGCTTTCAAAAATTAAATAATATAGAAATACTACGTGAACACACGGACTTCAAGGGCAATTATATAGACCCCTACACCACGACAGAAACCAAAAGGTGTCTTGATAAAGGTGGACAATAATTTGGAAAATCACCGAAACGCGTCGACGCTACACACAGTATAATTCAGGATCTCGACATCTTCGCTGATATATTGTATCACAGTACATATAGCTTAGGTGTATACAATAGAGTCCGAATATACAATAAGTATTGCACAAATTTTATGTCTTACTGTTTTTTCTGTCTTTGTGATTCAATCTTGCTGGCCGAAATTGAAACCCCTTTTTATTGTTTTAATATTGTTTTAATTTTGCTGAGTGGACTCCAATCTTTGGGACCACTCTCCTTTTAACATTTGTATGTTTCAATAAATTGTAAGAATTCTTCATATATATTTGTATTGTGGTATTGTTTTTCCTTGACCCCTTGTTGGCCTCTTTTAATCATTCTCACTCAGGGGAATATTTCTAGTTCACAGGGGATCCATGCAAGCCATACCTTTGTGAACTCCCTTGAGTGTCTAGTTGTCATAAATATGTGGGTTTAGTAAGTTTTCCTAGATGGCCGCCGAGCCCGGGGCCCAAAACTCATGGGACATCCCTTGCAAAACCAGGTTGTTTTAAGATAGGTAATTTAGGTTTTGGGCCCTTGCCTGTCGCGGGTGCTTGGCCCACCCAAGCTAGTGAGGTACCATTTTTAATGAGAGACCTGGGGCAACGCTGGGTGGTAGGAAATGTGTTAGATCCACGCAGATTCCAGAACTTTCCCACTCAGAAATTTGAGAAAAAAGGGATTTTTTCAGCTAAATTTGACTTTTGCAGGGGATTTTGGATAGGAAAACATTGGGGGACCCATGCAAGCCATACCTCGCTGGTCTCCCCCGGGTGTCTAGTTTTCAGAAATGTGTGGGTTTGGTAGGTTTCCCTAGATCGCTGCCGACCCCAGGACCAAAAACGCAGATGCCCCCTATGTATCCGAAAATGAGCTGGTTTTGCATAGGGGGTCACATGAGTTTTTGGTCCCCGGCTTGGCGGCCATCTAGGGAAACCTACCAAACCCACACATTTCTAAAATCGAGAGACCCGGGGGAGTCTAGGAAGGTATGGCTTGCGTGGATCCCCCAACGAGTTTAGTTTTCAGAAATGTGTAGGTTTGGTAGATTTCCCAAGATGGCCGCTGAGCCGGGGGCCAAAAACCCAGGTGACTCCCCTTGCAAAACTAGGTAGTTTTGTGATAGGTCATGTTGATGTCTTCTCAATATGTTTTGGGCCCTTGCCTATTAAAGTTACTTGGGGCACCCACATGAGTGAGGTACCATTTTTATCGGGAGATCTGGGGGAACGCTGGGTGGTAGGAAATTTGTAGATCTACGCAGATTCCAGAACTTTTCTCCGCTGAAATGTGAGGAAAATGTGTTTTTTTACAAAGTTTGAGATTTGCAAAGGACTCTGGGTAACAGAACCTGGTGAGATCCAGACAAGTCACCCCATCCTGGATTCTTCTGGGTGTCTAGTTTAACAATATTTATAGGTTTGCTAGGTTTCCCTAGGTGCCGGCAGAGCTAGGGTTCAAATTCTACAGTTAGTCACTTTGCAAAAAAAGGGTCTGTTTTCACTGTGAAAATGTGGTGTGTCCACGTTGCGTTTTGGGCCGTTTCCTGTTGCTGGCACTGCCCACACAAGTGAGGTACTATTTTTCTCAGAAGACTTTGGGAAATGCGGAGCAGGTAGAATTTTGTGGATCCACGCAGATTCCAGAACTTTCCACCACAGAAATGTTAGGAAAATACATTTTGAGGTGTGCAAGGGATTCTGGGTAACAGAACCTAGTGAGAGACAGACAAGTCACCCCATCCTGGATTTCCCTGGGTGTCTAGTTTTCAAAAATGTAAAGGTTTGCTAGGTTTCCCTAAGTGCCGGCAGAGCTAGGGTTCAGAATCTACAGCTAGGCACTTTGCAAAAAAAGGGTCAGTTTTCACTGTGGAAATGTGGTGTGCCCATGTTGCATTTTGGGCCATTTCAGGTCGCTGGCACTAGGCCTACCCACACAAGTGAGGTACCATTTTTCGCGGAAGACTTTGGGGAATGCGGGGTGGGTGGAAATTTGTGGATCTACACGGATTCCTGAAATTTCCACCACAGAAATGTGAGGAAAATGTGGTTTGATTTTCTTGGACAAATATTGAGGTTTGCAAGGGATTCTGGGTAACAGAACCTGGTGAGAGCCAGACACGTCCCTCACCTCATCCTGGATTTCCCTGGGTGTCTAGTTTTAAATAATGGATAGGTTTGCTAGATTTCCCTAATTGCCGGCAGAGCTAGGGTTCAAAATCTACAGCTAGGCACTTTGCAAAAAAAGGGTCCGTTTTCACTGTGAAAATGTGTTGTGTCCGCATTGCATTTTGGGCCATTTCCTGTCGCTGGCACTAGGCCTACCCACACAAGTGAGGTACCATTTCTCTCGGAAGACTTTGGGACATGCGGGGCAGGTAGAATTTTGTAGATCCACGCAGATTCCAGAACTTTCCACCACAGAAATGTTAGGAAAATATGTTTTTTTTAAATACATTTTGAGGTTTGCAAGGGATTCTGGGTAACAGAACCTGGTGAGAGCCAGACAAGTCACCCCATCCTGGATTTTCCTGGGTGTCTAGTTTTCAAAAATGTAAAGGTTTGCTAGGTTTCCTTAAGTGCCGGCAGAGCTAGGGTTCAGAATCTACAGCTAGGCACTTTGCAAAAAAAGGGTCAGTTTTCACTGTGGAAATGTGGTGTGTCCACGTTGCGTTTTGGGTCATTTCAGGTCGCTGGCACTAGGCCTACCCACACAAGTGAGGTACCATTTTTCACGGAAGACTTTGGGGAATGCGGGGTGGGTGGAAATTTGTGGATCTACGCGGATTCCTGAAATTTCCACCACAGAAATGTGAGGAAAATGTGGTTTGATTTTTTGGACAAATATTGAGGTTTGCAAGGGATTCTGGGTAACAGAACCTGGTGAGAGCAAGACACGTCACCTCATCCTGGATTTCCCTGGGTGTCTAGTTTTAAAAAATGGATAGGTTTGCTAGATTTACCTAATTGCCGGCAGAGCTAGGGTTCAAAATCTACAGCTAGGCACTTTGCAAAAAAAGGGTCCGTTTTCACTGTGAAAATGTGTTGTGTCCACATTGCATTTTGGGCCATTTCCTGTCGCTGGCACTAGGCCTACCCACACAAGTGAGGTACCATTTTTCTCGGAAGACTTTGGGGAATGAGGGGTGGGTGGAAATGTGTGGATCCACACAGATTCAAGAACTTTTCACCACAGAAATGTGAGGAAAATGTGGTTTTTTTTTTACACATTTTGAGGGTTGCAAGGGATTCTGGGTGACAGAACCTGGTGAGAGCCAGACAAGTAACCCCATCCTGGATTTCCCTGGGTGTCTAGTGTTCAAAAATATATAGATTTGCTAGGTTTCCCTAGATGCCGGCAGAGCTGGGGTTCAAAATCTACAGCTTGGCACATTGCAAAAAAAGGGTCCGTTTTCACTGTGGAAATGTAGTATGTCCACGTTGCGTTTTGGGCCTTTTCCTGTCGCTGGCACTTGCCCTATCCACACAAGTGAGGTACCATTTTTCTCTGAAGACTTTGGGGAATGCGGGATGGGTGGAAATTTGTGGATCCACACAGTTTCCAGAAATTTACACAACAGAAAAAATGTATAGGTTTGCTAGGTTTTCTTAGGTGCCGGCAGAGCTAGGGTTCAAAATCTATAGCTAGGCACTTTGCAAAAAAAAAAAGTCAGTTTTCACTGTTAAAATGTGGTGTGTCCACGTTGCGTTTTGTGCTGCTCCTGTCGCGAGCACTAGGCCTACCCACACAAGTGAGGTACCATTTTTCTCTGAAGACTTTGGGGAATGCGGGATGGGTGGAAATTTGTGGATCCACACAGTTTCCAGAAATTTCCACAACAGAAATAGGAGGAAAATGTGATTTTTTTGGGACAACTTTTGATGTTTGCAAGGGATTCTGGGTAACAGAACGTGGTGGGAGCCAGACAAGTCATTCCATCCTGGATTCCCCTGGGTGTCTAGTTTTAAAAAATGTATAGGTTTGCTCGGTTTCCCTAGGTGCCAGCAGAGCTAGGGTCCAAAATCAACAGCTAGGCACTTTACCAAAAAATGGTCAGTTTTCACTGTGAAAATGTGGTGTGTCCACGATGCGTTTGGGCTACTTCCTGTTGCGGACACTAGGCCTACCCACACAAGTGAGGAACCATTTTTCTCGGAAGACTTTGGGGAATGCAGGGTGGGTGGAATTTTGTGGATCCACGCAGATTCCAGAACTTTCCACCACAGAAATGTTAGGAAAATATGTTTTTTTTAAATACATTTTAAGGTTTGCAAGGGATTCTGGGTAACAGAATCTGGTGAGAGCCAGACAAGTAACCCCATCTTGGATTCCCCTGGGTGTTTAGTTTTAAAAAATGTTTAGATTTGCTTGGTTTCCCTAGGTGCCGGCAGAGCTAGGGTTCAAAATCAACAGCTAGGCACTTTGCAAAAAAGGGTCAGTTTTCACAGTGAAAATTTGGTGTGCCCACGTTGCGTTTTGGGCCGTTTTCTGTTGCGGCCACTATACCTACCCACACAAGTGAGGTATCATTTTTATGCATTTCTGCATTCCAAATGTAAGACAATGTGTAAAAAAGAAGTCACTTTGAAAAATGCCCTATAATTCACATGCTGGTATGGGTACCCACAATTTCAGAGATGTGCAAATAGCTACTGTTTCTAAACTCTATATTTTGTTCCCATTTCAGAAATACATAGGTGACTTTCATACCGATTTTTCCCTGTTTATATTTTTCAAAATGAATTGCTATATACCTGGTATACAATAAAAAAACATTACAAGACGCTGCTCAGTTATTGGATCTGGGTCCGTCGGGTTCTTGGTGAACCTACAAGTCCTATATATACCCACAACCAGAAGGGTCCAGCGGATGTAACGGTATATTGCTTTCTAACATCTGTCATACTTAGTTGAGGTTACAGGTGAAAACGTTGATGCAAATGGCTGTTTTTTTTAACTCAGTTTCAATTTTTTCTATTTCAACTGTTATGTTCAATATGAAAACCTTGAAGGATCTACCTAAATGACCCCTTGCTGAATTCAAAATGGTGTCTACTTCTCAGAAATGTATAGCTTTCCAGGATCCATCATTGCTTTTATACCCATTTTTACCATTAACTGGACGGAGGTTGAAAGCACACAAAATAGCACAAATAGGTTGTGTCCCAGAAAAATGCCAAAAATGTGTTTTTCTGACAAATGTCTGCTTGTCCCTGAAAGCTGGGAAGATGGTGATTTCCGCACCACACCCCCTTTGTTGATACCATTTGCAGGGAACAAAACAGACACTTTCATCTGTAGCCCTTTTTTCCCATTCTTCCAAAAAATGAAATGTCGCTTTATTTTGGCAAATTTCTGGGTCCCCTCCAGGTGACTCAACAAACCCTGGGTACCTTTAGAATCTCTATAATGTTGGAAGAAAAGGAAGCAAATTTAGCGTGGATACCTTATGTGGTCAAAAAGTTACAGGGCCAAAAGTGCAAACAACCCCAAATAGCCAAAAAAAGGCTTAGCACAGGGGGGTAAAAGGCCTAGCAGCGAAGGGGTTAAATATTTGGTTTGGAGGTGTAAGGTCGATATGAGTGGGTGATACACCACCTAGTTTATACAATAAGTGAAAAATAATTCATTTATACAGTGCAGTCAGTGTTAAAAGAGACAGGCACTGGCCTCTAAAGCAACTCTGTGCCTGAACTAGTGTCAATGATTTAGGACTTTCTTACAGCTGATTAAAAATGTTATTAAATGGCAAATACGCTGTGGGTCGTTCAGGTCGAGGCATTTTAATATAACAATTCTACAGGAGCGGATGCCTCTTTCGTTGAACTTTCTCTTCAGCAGTTTACAGCGCTGCAGACCTATGGCTGGGCATATACATATTAACTGAATAAAGTCCTGTGTGGGTGACCCACAAAGAGTATATGATTTTGAACCCTGGTACTTCCAACGGGGTAGGTCTGCATTGGAGGGTAGCTTCCCCATACATAGTGCTATAAACTTAGTTTTTAAGTAGGGGGGAAAGGGAAGACCCAGGTATGTAACTGTCTCTGATTTTGTGTAAGAATGCGATATCATCCATGCGTGCGCTCGCTTGCTGAGGGTGGCTTTATCTTCTATGAGCGAGTGCTTTTTTACCTCTTTCTTTATGATAAGCTGAAACGAAGCCAGAGGTACGTTCCGCTGCCAGAAGTTTGCCACCCTGGTCATTTTTAAAGATTTTGTAAGCACTTTGTGTAGGCAGACTAAGGGTCACCTTGTAGGGAAGCCCAGAGCGCATTATTGATCTCGAACCCCCAATTGATTAAGATTTTGTACCAGGTTTTTATCGCCACATACCTTCTGTATAGTTGTTGTTGTAGCCCAAACTCTAACCGGACCTGGGCCAGCGAGGAGTCAATTGGCAGGGAAAATACCGTTTTGTACACTCGTGTTTCAAGTCTGCCCAGAAACGCAGCATCATTCCCATGCTGGACTTCACTTCCATAGGCTACAGTTGGTAGAAGTTTGGCTTTAATGATTGCTAGTAGTGGAGTGAACAGTGGGCCTTTTAGGGTTTTTTATAGACTCTAGAATGCAAATATTATGGTGTTTCCCTTTTTTGTGTAGCCTCATTTTGCTTTTGAAAAGATAATCTTCTGTCCAGGTGTATCCCTAGGTATGTATAACTGCGCACCACTTCCAACCTCACATTGTTAATTGTGAACAATGTTTGTTTATGGAGACAGTGACTTATGATCATAACTTTTGTTTTTATGATGTTTATTTCCAACAGGTTGGTCTTAGCGAAGTTACCTAGCTTATTAATTGCTCTTTGCAAGCCGATTCTCGTGTAGCTTAGGAGCACTATGTCATCTGAGTAGGACAGATGTGTTAATGGCAGTGTACCCAGTCGTGGAGGATGTGAGTTGATCTCATCCAGCCTTGGTAATTAATCGGCCATGAATAGGTTGAACAGGTATGGGGCCAAGTCACAGCCTTGCTTTAGTCCCTCACATGTGTAGATTTTCCTAGTGAGCATCTTGCCATCAGCTATTTTTACCTGCATCCACGTGTCAGTATACAGTTCCATTATTGGTTTTAATATTGATTCTGGTAGACCCTGCTTATTCAGTTTACACCATAAAAATGTATCTACTGACTCAGTCAAAGCCGCCTTGAAATTGTGATTTTTGTCTGTGTCACTGATTGAGAAAGGTTTACTAGGAAGGTGACCCAAGTGTCAATCGTCAAGCTTTTTTGTGACTCAAAGGTTACCATTGGATCTTTCCCCCTCGTGGCTATGTGAGATAATGTGTTGTTTGTCCATCGCAATTGCTTCAGATTTATTGTTAATGTGGACCCAACCGCAGTCGGGCCTCTATGTGTCTTAGAAATGTTGTTAGTACTAAATGTTGACACGAATGATCTCTCTCAGTAGTATATTTGATCAGAAACCATTTTATTTGCGCTAAGAGTGGAAGAGTTGCTATTGTGTAGTCTAAGACAGATCTAGCATGAGGACCATGATGTGTGCAGGTTGCTGGTCTGTCCTGTGCCATTCTGCTATTTAGTACACGCATCCCTAGATGTACAAGATCTGTTACTAGTTGTTGTCCTCCAGTGTCAGACCGTTTTGGGATGGAATAGGATTGCGTTTGTACAGCCCAGATTGCGTTTTCTGCAGTTATATTATCGTCTTCTTCTGGTGTGTGTATTAAATTTGAGTTAAACTCTCCAGTTAGGATAATGTCCCAGGTTAGTTGTTCAGACCGGAGTTCTGCAATGGTAGCAATTAGTTTTTTGAATAGTTATTTTTTGATCTTTTGTTTCGGGTGTGCATAAAGGTTGATAAAAATAATGGTGCTTACCGCTTGCTTAGATCCCAACTCCATTTTTATTATTATATTGCAAATCACTTTTGAGTTCCATCACTTCAAAAAGGAACTCAGCATCTGGCCTCATTTTGTTAACTTTGAATATCCTTATATGTACTTATACATTTCCCCTGAAAAACATAAAGTTAAAGGGAACTTAAGGTTGATGGGGTGTAATAGTGCTTGAAGCACATGATCAGAAATACATGGAATTCACAAGTTAAAGCCCACTAAACTTTGTCCTACTGCATCATACTCTGATTTTTGGCTGCATTATTGTTATTGTCTCTAGTAAATAATGACATCTCCAAACATAATATAATTTGTGTCTGAGTTCTTGGAGAGGGTATATTGCATTTGTTTTTCAAAAAAGTTATTTTTTGGCCCAGGACCATGGTAGATAGCTTTGCATACCATAGGTGGATTTCAAACATTGAAAGAAGTAGGAGAAGAACTTATTTAAGGTGTTGCATTTCAGGGTGTCTGTATATTAGCACTACTCCTCCTCCTGTTCTCTCCTCTCTGCCCAGCTTCAGAATAAAATATTGTTTTTGAAAAAAAAATGTAGTCCTCATTTCACCATGGCTACTGCATTCTGGGCCATAAACTAGCACCCTCGATCCATCTGTGGTCCATGCAGATTCAGACTCTTGGCCTCCACGGCACTGGTCTTATAAGGAGTGAGCGGGATCCACCACCACTAAGTCCATGGCATGATGTAATCATTGGACCAAGTTTCCAAATTTGTGACCGCCCAAAAATAAAAAATAAAACCTTTTTACATTAAAACTCTATTCTAACCCCTTCAAGTAATCCGTCCAAAACTCTCTTGGCCTGTGTGGGTTACATTTGATATTAAATTTACATGTCCAATTTACTGTATTTAACCAGGCTACTGGATGGGGAGGCATTAGGTCTAGCCACCTTATACAAATATCTCTTCTTGCCAATAGCAACAGGTAAAATAATAAGCCCCTTTGCTTACAGCTCAAAACCTGATCGAGGAACACTATCCACCCCAAAATGCACCAGCGTTTCGGTCAAAACAATGTTCTTGGTCAAAATTGCCCTTATTATGATTTCTTCCAGAATTCTTGAATACCTGGACAAGTGAAGAAGACATGGACATCATTGCCCCCTAAGAGAATATACCTCTTGCAGCTGGGAACAGGTTGCAATACGAACTTAGCTAATCTTTGTGGGTTCCAATATAGCCTGTGGATGACGAAAAAATTATGACACTTAAAATTAGCCAGAGATACAATGGCATATAACATTTTCAAGGATTCCATCCACAATGTTTATATACAACCTTCCTGTACTGTACTTGACCAGGTATCCGAGGGGGCCTTCAGTTTATCTTCTTCCACCTCCAAGAACTGTTCATACCATTTTGCCACTTCTTTAGTGCCTGGGCTTATATCCTGTAATGAGGCTTCGAAATCCCAACTGCCCCCCACCTTCTCTGCAGTGGTGGAGTTTCAAGAATTTGAAAGTGGTCGAGAGGGGCAACATGGCGGCCGCAAGGTAAACGGTCACCGACTGCCGGGTGAGGCAGGTGCTCGTAATGGCCTTTGTGCTCCCCCCCACCCCCGTTCCCCGTTTCTCCATCTTTGTCTAAATTCAAGTCTTTTTCTTTAGTTTAAACCTGCGGAATTATAATTTCCAGAGATGTATGGAAGTGAAATACCGGTGCGCGTGAACGTTGATCCGCGGCGTTCTGGCCGGGTGTCACGCGGTCCTGACTTTGGCGCTGAGGGGGAGAGAGCGTCTGCATGGATGCGAACGTCAGGGCTGCTATGACGTGTCAGAGCTGCACGCATGCTGAGGGACAGCGCTGGCAGTGTCAGAACAGTTGGAGTGCAGCGTGTGTAGAGTGGAGGAGCGTCCTGCAGCGGGTGTATTGTGGAGGGGGGCCCCAGCAGGATGGAGAGGGTCAGCGAGTTCTGAATGAACACATTCAGTGCGCGCCACTGAAGTGGTTTCCCTCTATGGAGAAGATTAATGCAACGTCTGCTAAGGTCGGTGAGAATATTGATGTAATTCCAGACAAAATATCAAGGTACGCTCTACATGAAAGAATTTTCGGCACTTCAGGAAGCCTTACAGGGGTAAGTGACGATTTTACTCTTTCTGCTAAAGGAGTCCCGGGAGACATTACTATTAGTACTATTCCACCGAGAGCTGTAAGGGCAAACAAAAACATCAAACAACAAGGGAAGAGCCCACGGGGAGAGGGTAAAAAATCTTTCCTATACAAATTAAAGTCACTCCGTCCCTAAAATCTTACTATGAAGTCCTAACACACGGGATGGCCTCTGGAGAAAAAGGGAACGCTGGAAACAGAAATATAGTGGAGCCGCCAATTTTACCCATCGAACCTGAGATAGCTGAGACAAGTAGAGTTAATCCCAGTACGCTAGAAAACTGCATAAACGAAGAGGGGCAAAAGGGGTTCGAAACTGGGAGCAACTATGGCACCGAAGAGATTTGTTTTCACGTCACCACGCAAAACATGTTTAGTGTCTTGTCTACTCAGGAGGCAGATGAACAATCTGAGATGGGGCCAGAAAAAGAGAATTTGTTAACCCCGCTAAGTCACCTCTCACAAGTTGAGCCTTCAACGACACCTATATCCATCCCAGAAAATTTAGATGCTCTACAGGCATCCATTCTTTTAGGCCCCCGGTAAGAACTTAAAACGCGATTTGAAACATCCGAGGCAAATCAAGCTGATATTCAGGCCTCTTGCTCAGTTCTTGCGCAAAAATTAGATGATGTGGTCGCTCGGACAGGGCAATTGGAGGTGGAAGTCAGCATATGCTAAAAGACATAACTAAAAACTCTAAAGGAGTAGAGGCATTGGTTAAAGAGAATGCCAACCTCAGAGACGACATGGAGCGAATAGAAAATCACTCCCGTAGGAATAATCTGCGGATTATAAATATATCAGAAGCTGAGGAAGGAACAAACATAAAAGCCTTTGTGATAAAATTGTTAAAGGAGACGCTTTGAAGGATAGACAGGACATTAACCTCGTTCTGGAGATCCAGCGGGTTCATAGGGATCCATTTAGGAGAAACCTGCAGTGGCAAAAGCCAGGAAAAATCCTGGTAAACTTCTTATAATACTCTGTTAAAGAGACCATTTTACTCGCTGCCTTAAAAAATGGTCTCTACACAGTTCAGAAGCTGACGTTTAATATCAGACGTTTGCCATGCAACAGACCAGAAGCAATGGGAGCTGGGGAAAAGACTGGGGGAGCTAAATAGCCTAGGTGCTAAGGCTCAACTGAAATTTCCAGCCATGCTCCGTGTTATGTGGAACAATCAAATGCAGAATATACGGACTGTAGACATGGCAGACAGTCTGATATATAGCATAAAAAAGGTGGGAGGCCTTGAGGAACAAAACGGTTAAATATGTTATCGTTAGCTTAAGGTAGAGTCACTACGGATTTGGGAAAAAATATATATAAATAACTAAAGATGGGCACAAGTAAACACAAATAGAATAAAAATAATAATATACTTATAAGATCAAAAAAATAATTAAAAAATCAATAAGACAATAGATATAAGTCACACACAAGGCGGAGATGGAGGATGGCAGAGGGGGAGGGGGGTGTAGGAGGGTCTGGTTTTCACACTTGTTATGAAATAAGGCCGTACCTCCCTCTGCGGTTCCAACAGGCTCATGCCTGATAGTATGGGGAGGGTTCCCATGGGCGGGGTTGAAGGGGGAAGGTATCGGGACGGGGCATGCGGTGGGGAGCAACAGAGA
The DNA here is from genome assembly GCF_964261635.1 of Lissotriton helveticus. NCBI lineage: Eukaryota > Metazoa > Chordata > Amphibia > Caudata > Salamandridae > Lissotriton > Lissotriton helveticus. Next base: position 1,371,283,635 of record NC_136067.1, read on the forward strand.
AAAAACCAAAAAATCAGTCCTTATTTCACACATTATTAGGTTAATTTTTTAGAAGTACGAAGCAGAGATCCTCGGGTCCAAGTCTGTTAGATTACCTAAAATAGATGGCCGGGAAGGATAAGAATTTACAAATTACAACATGGAATGTAAATGGTTTAAGAACAAAAAGTATACAGGGACTGGTAATGAGGTACCTGGAGGAATCACACGCCCACATAAGTATTATACAAGAGACCCACCTAACAGCGATAGAGAGAAGGTAGCTTTATAGAAAGCAACACTGGATAGAGAGTTATGTCGCCTCTGACCAATCGAAATATTCAAAGGGAGAAGCGATAATAATAAGGAAAGGATCAGGAGTTGAGATGACCTCTTCTAAAACTGACAGTTCAGGCAGATGGGTCATGGCCCCTCTTAGAGGTACAGGCTTTGAAACTGTTTGCGTGGGGTTTTATGGCCCCAACGTGGACGACCCCCAATATATAGTAGACCTGCAACTTATGGTAGCTGGGGCAGCAGCACCGATAGTAATAGGGGGGATCTTAATACTCTTATAAGATCCAGTATTAGATAGGTCCACCAGTAGGAGGGTGCCCTAAATCAAGGGACTAAAACAAGACAAACCCTTAAGCACATGCTATCTGAATTGGGCTTGGTTGACTCCTGGAGGTATCTAATGCAAGGTCAAAGAGTATATACCTTCCATAGTAAAAAATACAATAATTTCTCACGTCTGGACTATCTGTTAGTAGACAGAGAGTTGGCAGGGAGCCTGAAAGAAGTATGTATACTCCCAGGACATATCTCTGATCATGCTGTGGTTAGTATCTCACTGAAGGGTGTAAAAAAGAGGAATTATCCGAGATGGACATTAAAAGGGTCCATATTATCTGATTTAGATGTGATAGTTCGCTTGAAGGAAACCACTGTAGAGTTTTTTCAGATTAATGCTCAATCAGCTCCAATCGGAGTTATTTGGGACACCTTTAAAACCTTTCTCAGGAGGGTATTACTAAGTCTGGTCTCCTTCAAGAATAAGGAAGAAAGGACAGACTTAAGAAAGTTGGAAGAGGAGATCGGGACATTAGAAAGAAGAGCGCAGCAGGGAGCATATAATATACAGCAGAGAGAGGAGATTTTGAAAAAACTTGAGGAAGTAAGGTTGAATTATAAAATTAAACTAGACCTAAAAGGTAGGGAAAGGTGGACTACTGGGCGCATGCAGCATTTTGAGTACGGAGAAAAAGCCAGTGCACTCTTAGCTTGGAAGTCAAAGGCTGAGAAAACGAGAAACCACAACAGGGTGTTGATAACTAACCTGGAGGAAACCATTACAAATAAAAAAGAAGACATACAGGAGAATTTGGTCTCTCTCTTTTCTGAGTTATATACTGACTCAGTGCGGCCAGATGAAGATCCATTGAAACGCTGGCTAAACAATGTATGCCTTTCGGTTTTAAAAACTGAGGACAGAAATAAGCTTGACATCCCCATCACAGAAGGGGAAATCAGAGAGCAGCTTAAACGTATGAAAAACGGTAAAGCTGCGGGGCGTAACTCTATACCAATTGAGGTCTACAAACTTAAAGCAGACGAGATAGTGCTAGAAATGAAAGCTCTTTTTAATTCAGTTTACAGAGAAGAAGGGTCGGCCCGAGGTCCTGGAGAGAGGCTATAATTACATTAATTTTAAAACCAGCCAAAGACCTGAGGAGGGCCGATTCATATCGCCCAATTTCACTACTGAATGTAGACCACAAAATCTACACGGGTATCTTGGCGGGTCGATTGGCCGAGGTAGCCCCACAATTAATCCACACGGACCAGAAAGGTTTTGTTCCAAAGGAACAATAGATTTAGCAGTTGCTCGATCAATTCCGTTGGTGGTAATCGACATAGATGCCGCCAAGGCATTAGATCGTGTTAGCTGGGGGGTTTTATGGGCCGTTTTAGATATCATGGGCTTTAGTTGGGAATTCATAAGGGCAATGCAAAGGTTGTATGAGCACCCCACGGACAAAATTCTTATAAATGGTACCTTAACAACAAACTTTGAGATCCATAGAGGGACAAGGCAGGGTTGCCCTCTGTCTCCACTCCTATTCGATTTATATATAGAACCCCTGGCACACCTGTTGAGAGCTGATGATCAAATTATCCCAATACATCAGCTTCCTTCACATAGTAAAATTGCACTATACGCGGACAACCTGATAATATATACTTCTGACACAGCCCAAACATTTATTAGACTGGAACAACTGACTAATGAGTACGGGGTCTTTTCAGGTTATTCAATAAATGTAGCAAAGACAGAAGTGATGTGTTGGAATATGGAGGAATGGGACGGTAGAAGATGTAAAGAGATGAGATATTTGGGGATCATTATCACAGATAAAATCGAAGAGATCCCCTCTTGTAATTTGAAACGAGTTATGAAGGAGGTGGAGAAACAAACTAACTAGGTCGAAGAAATTACCTTTGTCCATCTATGGGAGAGTGGACCTGATAAAAATGTCTGTCCTATAGAAACTGACATACCTTTTTAATGGTATACATCTTAGTTTTCCTAAAGAATCCAGGGTAAAATTTCGAGGAAAAGATTACGGAGCAGTCTCAAAAAGGGTGGGTTAGCACTGCCAGACCTTAAACTTTACTGCATGGCTTTCCAATTTAAAAACATCCGCATGTTGGTAGGCGAGCCCACGAGCAGTACATGGGGGTTAATACTTAGAAAAAATGGTAAAAGAATTGAGTCCAAAGGCATTCCTATACAAATTTGGAGCCCCAACATTTTTTTTTAAAAGTGGGGCTAAAAGTCCTAAAATCTGCACTGAAACTGTGGCTCACAGTGAGATGATTATTAAAGATCGGTTACTTTTCGGAATTTTCTCCAATTTGGGAATCCCCTGGAACGCCAGAGTGTATGAAAGACGCTTTGAGTCTGCCATTAAAACAGACAGGAATAACAAATTGGGGGGATCTTATATCAGCAGATAGAATAATTGCGTGGGAGGCACTAAATAATAGGACTGGCAATAAGCGATCCAGGTTTAATTACCTGTAGCTCACCTTATGGTCCTCCACCACTGCAGAATAAAATATTGTTGAGGGGCATTCAGTCAACTCAATGATGTGAACGATTACAAAGACATCTTGATCAAGACCAGACATGGAGCCTCTTCTTCCAATTACATGTGTTACTGCGGATCTATTGCAAGGGATTTTTTCTACATATATTCTTGCAATATAGATGAAGTACCATTAGTATAGGGTTCCCTTCTTGATTTTGAAGGTCCAAAGTTGGTAGATCAGGCTCATTTAATATAGTTTGTGCTTTGAAATATGCCGACCTTGTTATGGTGAGAGGGTTGTTAAAGGGATAGTTATTGGCTCCCTTTTAGGTAAGATGTGGTAATAGTATGTGTCAGATTCTAGACAATCATGGTTTGCTTGTTTATTGATTAGTTACAGTCTTTGTTTTGTGATTGTACATAAATCTCTCCCCGGCTGACTATCTTCCCGGAAACTCAGCAAAGTTGTTACATCAGGATTGTATTGGAGATGAGATGTGAGGATTTTTATTAATGAGACTGCTATCCTCAGTGGCATTAATGTAAGCATTCCAGAGTGAACTTGTACAGCCGCATTAGATGCAGTAATTACACCCATATCTGGATGGGTGCAGTGGGTTTAGTTATTCCTGTGGACAAGCCTAGGTATTTGATGATTGTAAAAAAAGGTTTCTTAATGGCACGAAGCATTTTCTCAGACCCCTGGATCATTATGGTCCCTTTATTGTAGACTGAAACTTATAGCTGGCCTTCTATGGATTGAGATATGACACTGTTAAGTCTTTGCCTGTGAGATATTTTGAGCTTATCGTTAGTACTAAGGGCATTCACAATTTTCTTTATCCAGCTCTATGTTGTTAGAGTGCTCTACGGATCCTGGCTCAAAACAGCTTTAAAGTACCGATCTATGCAAAAAGATTCAAATAAAGCAGCAACTTATGAACACAGTCTACTGGACTGCAACTAGCCTGAGACATGCCAGTGGAGGTAATATCTGGCTTGTGGTGCTATTACAATGTAATTCCCATTTAGGTTGCCAAAAAAGGTCCAGGAGCTCTGAACTAGATACCCATTGATCGCTGTCAAGTAATTCCAATGCCAGGGGTGACCACGGGCCAGGGGCACCAGCGGGGATCACCACTACAGCAAGGACACCGTTAGAGGCAATAGCCTTTACGTAGCAACACATTTCCCCGTAGACGCAGAATGGGTAAACCCTTCTGCTACATCTAGCCCTATGTATCATATGGGGTAGGGACTGTAGATCGAAATTTGAATATCTCTGGAATCGCTTGAGCGAGAAACATGTGGTCAATGGATCCAGACCCGGCGTAGTCTCACCAGTGACAATTGAGCCCCACCAATTCTGCCAACCAACACAGGAATTCAAAACCAGCTATGCACTGCGACCGGGCTATTGGCCAGGGTAACATTAACACCCTGGAATTATTGGATTGTCGTGGCTGAATGCCGATTGGATAAAAGTAACGAGTAGGGATGTGCACTGGTATTTTTCATAAATAACATTAACACCCTGTCTGTGCGAGGGCACACACATTGTCTCCACACACATCATGCTGATATCAAAATTATTTAGGAATATGCTACAAGCTCAATTCAATTCTCACACTATGCACTGATTTTTTTAAAATGTAAAAAAAACGTTTGCGTTATGAACTAAAGTTTATTTGACATCTTTAATGTGATGGCAAACATTTTATGTCAAACACTTTACCTCTGTATTGTAGTAGACATGAACAATTCGTCCACCACATTAAAGAAGAAAATCATTCAGAAGTACCAGAAGGTTTTTCTTTTTAAAAAACACAGAGATTTAAAACAAAATGGAAGAACTTCCTCTAGGTCCTGATTTTTTGGTTTTGTTGCTGTGACGTACTGTACGCTGACATCACATTAACAAAAATGAAAGCAGACCATGCTGCTGATGCTTGGGGGTTTATAACTCCGCAGGACACTTCTACTGATAAAAAGGTACCCCACTTGTGTGGCTGGGAATGGACCAAACTAGGGAGCATCTGAAGTCTACATTGACTTCATATAGTTAGGTTTTTTTCTGTTCCTGTCATGGGCAATAGGCCTACCCACAAAAGTGTGCTGTCATTTTTATTGGGAGAATTGAGAAAGTGCTGAGTAGTAGGGATTTTCCCTCACAGTAAAATAGGAGGAAAATGTGTGATTTTAACCAAAGTTTGATGTGTGTAGTTTGCAGGGCATTCTGGGCAAGAATACATTGTGGTATCCACACAAGTTACACCATTTTGGACTCTACTGAGTTCTAAATTTCAGAAATGTCCAGGTTTAGCAGAATTCCCTGAGTGGCGGCCGAGCACAGGCTCAAATACAGCAAAGGGTTAATTTGAACAGCAAAAATGGATGTCTCGTTGGATGGTGCAGGGATGGGGGAGGTGGGTGGCGGGGGCTGTTGGGGTGGGTGTTTTATAGCTTCCCGAAGGATACCCTCAGCAACCACTAAAATACGTATGTTCATTGCCTTGTTTGAATATGACGTGTTGGGGGCTCTCCCGCTTTGGATGGAAAATTCAATAAAATTTGTTGTCGAAAAACAAAAATGGATGTCTCCATTTTCTTTTTTAGCCAAGTTTGCAGAACTTTGTGGGTAACAAAAGATTCTATGATCACACAAGTCTCAATACACTTTACTTTCCTGTGAGCCTAGTTTTCGGAAATATTGCGGTTTAGTAGGTTTCACTGGATGACAGTTGGAACTGGGCCCAAATACCACAGCTAGCAACCTCACCCAAATGGGTAAATGTTCATGTCTTTGGGGATGAGTGTCTCTCACCATGTGCACGATTATTCATTCATTCATTTGCATCCGTTCTTGATGTGTGCATGGCCAGATAGATGAGGTGGCCAGGAAGATGCATGTACTGGGTGGGTGATGCCTATGGACGATCCCAACAGAAAGGTGGCTGATGAGCAGCCTATAAATGTTTAACTTTGTATTCCAGAAATAATCTGCCCTTACTGTATTGGTTCATTATGCTTCTGTCATTTGCATAGCTTTCAGGTATTGTAACAGCTGATACACTTTTGTCAATGAATAACAGTAAGGAACAAACATCATCCCTTCATTTTCTTATTTTTTCTCCATAATTCCCACTCTTCTTTGCCCCAGTAGATAGGAATTTTCCTCAAGCTTGCTGATAAGTATTCCATGTGGATGCAACCACTGGTTTCTCTGCCAGACCCAGAACCCTTGTGGCTTTGCTGGTAACGTGGGCTTCACAGCATCTGCTCCCGGCGCCAGCTCACACAAGCGCCTACTATCTTATTGTCCACACCTGGCACTTGTCTGGTCCTAAACAAAATGTTATTTTTCAAACACCCTAAAATGTAAACTCACAAAAGCTTCAGAACTCTCTAATCCTGGACCTTCTGCCCCTTTGCCAATTCCATTAATCTGTGGTTATCAGCATTAAATTCAATGTTTTATCTGCTAGCCTCTTACCCCCAAAGCACCACTACAACAATCCGGAGAAAGAATTTCAGAAAATAAATAGTCCATCCTTGCCTCGGTCTGGCCCCTACTCCACATATTACCTATCTTCCCAAAGGCCAAAACTACCCGCGGCTGTGGCATCAGCGAAAATCTGCACTTGCTACATCAAGTCATTATCCGAAGATTAAATAATGGAACCATTGAAATTTCTCCAAAAAAATATACCTTTAGAGCCTCCCTCAAAAAAAGAATACAGGTTGATGGGTTAAAATTGCTTCTGACATCGAGAAACCCAATCTCCCACAAGAAAAATACATGCCCCACTCTTACCGCTGTGCAAATACAATTTAAGCGATCCAGCAACTCTGCACTTTTCTCAACTCCTAGCAAACTTTGCAAAAGTAAATATATCTGCATATATTTGCTCAAGAGAAAATCTCCTGAGCAAGTACAAATTTACCTGTTAAAACTTGCATTTCTTTTTTTTCTCTAAGGGGAATATATTGCCTTTTCCACCACACCACCCTCCCATGGAGAAATTTCCTTCCTACCCTCTAAAAATGCTTACTCCTGCCCTAGTCCGGTCTAACTTTCAGACCTTTTTCAGAGTGGGAAGAGGTTGGAGGGAAGTTAAACATCCTTAAAGATGCACATTTTTGGGTGTGCTGAAACTCTAAGCGCATTCCAGGCCATGAAAAGCCACTTCCTGGCCCTGTGAGTAGATCTAGTCATACGAAAACCTTTGGGTGAATAAATCCCTTTTATGGTGGAAAAACAAATTTAGCATGTGCAAGCCAAACTCATGTATGTAGATAACCTATAACATTCTGACTCTGCCAATACTTTGCAGAGTTTATCTTGATGTAAAATGTATCAGCCCAGTCACTGATATAGCATAGTTTGTTCCCACATTCATAATTAGGAAACTGCAGCCCAATGAGATGAAGTAACCTGATACAAAATTACATGGTGTGGTTAAGTGGTGTATGTCAAACTGGGGGGGGGATCTCCTTGGTCTTCAGCTGGCAACCGAGGCACTGGGCCGCAACTAGAATCTAAGTTTATTTGCAATAGCATTTGTGAAATCGAAAAACAAATGCTTAAAAGTTCATTTTTCCTTAGCAATTCACAAGATGCTTCCTAAGGAACAAAAGAGAGCAACAATATAGTCTTATCTCTGCTGTAATCTGAAATTAAGCTTAAGGGATGTTCTTGTATATTCGGAGCCCTAGTCTGAGCAGAAAACTAGCCTAAACAGAGCCTCTGCAAATGCAGAATCTGTAAATATTCAACTATTTGAAACAAATTGAGCCCTGGATGTTCAGTCTCAGATACAGTCAGGAAAGTGTATGATCAAAGCCTGGGTAGAACACAAACACTGTCCTGATATGAGCACTGGCATAATCAAATAGACTAATATCAAAGCTATGATGACAATAGAGTGCTGCCTTAGGTTTTCCCCTCATTCCATAGCACCAAATGGGGCAAGTAGATTATTTGTACAGGACAAGTAGATTTTAGAAACATCTAGCCCCTTGTGCAAGTAGATATTTTATCAAATTCCATACCCCTGATAATGCACCATTCCTAACTAGCTCCTTTATCAATCCAGAGAACGCCTGCAGGGCAAGTGCCATTTTAATGACCCTAGTTGTGAATGTGTACCTAAAGAACTCCAGGCCGGATTGTACTAGGTTGTATTTCTTTTAGTGAATGGAAAAGCTGCTGCCCTTCACCTTCTGCTGTCAAAGCAGAGTTGCTGCTGCTGTTCACTCAAGGAAAGCTAGCACTTCCGGAGAGTTTGGACTAGAAGGCATTTGAGACGTCATTGTAATATCTGGATCAGTGCTGGAAAGTAAGGGGATCCCGGTTCTGGCAGTTAATTCTTGGTTGGATCTGGCATCCGGCAGACGCAGGGAAACATGCTGAATTTGTCCTGGTATCATTTTCTGATACCAACACATAATTCTGCGGCACCAACATGTTGTCTACATTCCGTTCGGAGCAGCATCCTGCAGGCAGTGAAGAGGCCTTTCTTATTTTCACCTTCAACAGGGCAGAAAAAAGGTCTGAGGTAAAGGGCCATAAGCCCTTCTTTTGTTCAAGTATCACCCTTGCTGGGAGCTGTCTGGAGACTATTACCTAAACGCCAATGCAACTGAAACAAACAAAGCACACAGCTTATCACTTCACATGTACTTTAGAGAAACTAGGACTTGGAGGAAGGTTTTTGAGTTTGTATAACTCCTGAGGTAATATATGCGCATACATTGGAAGAAAGGAAGATTTAATTGTAAGTGTAAGTATTTACAAAAATAATGATGTAAATGGCATCTATTTTATTTTTATTTAATTCCTATACAACGCTACTCAACCCAGAGTTGGGTGTCAGAGCGCTTTACTTCACGCACAGAGGCACATTAAATAATAGAAGTGTGTGAAACAGTACAGGAAATGTTACAAATTACAATGATGGTTATAAGTGGTAGGACTTACACATTGTCCATACGTGTAGCCATTATGTGCTAACTACTTTCTAAAATAACCAATCTTTGAAATCTTACAATATCAAAAGATTGAGGAAAAAACAATATGGATCTAAACCCCTGGCTTAGCTTGCATACAGCTCCTTGATGCCCGAAAATAGATAACAGAGCTATACTAGAAGTATTGCAGCAGCACAGTAGGCCTCTATTCTAGGATCCAAAACTGTGACTGCACAAAACACAGATATTTCCAAGAACTGTGTTAACCATTAGAGTTATCTTACCACTATTATAATCCCCTCAAAATAGCTGGAACACATAGATCTCTGCAACAGGGTTCTTAACCGGATAAGATATTTTAGAAAGCAGCCTGTGTGGCAAATTAAGTAAACTGGAACAGATTTATTGTCACATATGTCCTTGTTTCCAATTTATTTGCTGTGGATATATATATATATATATATATATATATATATATATGACTTTAAGTGGGATGAGAAAACTGGGTGGTCTCTCAAAGGGGCGTGGCTTAAAAACACCTAAGCTAAAAATCTGTGTTTAGCACAGTGTGCCGCCTGACTTGTATTTTGCTGTTCCTGTCATTGCGTCCAGATATATAATACAACAAGTCACATCATACCTACAAGTCAGCACTATTGGCTTTGTCGATTGTTGCTAGTTGCATAAAATAAATAAGCAGCAACTATGGCTTGTAGATAATATTGAAAAAACTTCCCTTAAAGCCCTGGTGACACCACAACAATGTTGCTGCTCCTGAGTTTCAAAAAGAGAAGGGAAATCCAGAGAGAAAATGACTCTCTTTAAAGGATTTCCCTTCCTCTACAACGATCACCGCATGCACATTGATGTGCCTGCTGTCACTGCAGTCTGGGAAAAAAAACGGACCACCTGTGCCAGGGCACACAACAGAGCCTGCTAGAGACCCGTTTCGAGGCCCCTTTGAAAAAACTGCCAGTGCTCAGACCTGGTGAGACCCGGTCCACTTAAAGCCCTGTATATATACCTGCCGCGAAAAGTAAAATTGTAAATATGTACATAATTATTGTGCACTACATATCCCAGAATGCCACTTTAAGGCAGAATGGGATTTAAGACAAACACAAATGATGGCTCACTTACCGTGAAAAAAGCCAAGGTGTGGCTGAAACGCGTTGGTCCGAGCATTGAAATAAATATATCAAATTGGTAAACCCAAGCCTAGAGTCTTTGGTGGAAAATTGTTGTTCTGGGTCATGATCCGATCCCTACGCAGAGCACCGGTAGCAGAGCACGCGGGAGCCAAGGATCACTTTGTGCTGCATATATATATATCCAAACAACAGCGTCTTGTTTCCATGTACCAGGAGTCCTCCTCAACACAGAAATACGCAGACACGGACCAGTTGAGGTGCTATTTTCATTTATTCAGTGCAAATTAGCCGCATGACGTTTCGGCTCCGAAGAGCCTTGTTCACATGACAGTATTCACAATTGTGATACGTTCTTTTAAAGTGCCAGTGATTGGTGCAAATTAGATCACATGTAGGGCTGAATATAGACATGGTAAAAATACTATGGTTTCCACATCATCCATATCATCGTATATTTTACAATATAAAATGTTGTGTTTTTGCAATTTATATCATATCTTCGTATTCAGACAAGTTCATTGAAGTAAAATACCTAAAATCAAGGAAAAAATCATGGTCAAATACCTGTTGGATGTATCTATCACAATTCATCTAGGTCAATAAATTTTGATTGAGCCTACAAATGTCCATTTTAGGATGCGATATAATTAAATAAATATAAATATAATTAATAAATATATATTTAAAAACCATTTCATATTATTTACAACCAAAGTGCAAGTGCCAAAGTGCTTTATATTAGATACAACGTGCAAATATCGCATTTGTGCAAATTGCAGATTTAGTGCAAAGCATCGCATATATGTAAATATATTATAATGAAATATCACATCACAAATATTTTAAGACATTTGTTCTTCAAAGCTGATAGTAATACACTTCCTTCCTAGTTGCTTTCCTCTACATATGTTTACTTCATTTAAAACCTATCCTTATCAAACAGTTATTATAGTTTATTTTGCATTTTGTATGGAGACCATAGATTTTTGTGACAGTGTAAGAAATATTTTTTTAGTGCGTAAAACTCATCATGGATGATATATTTATGTTCAAAAAAGTTCAACCATTAGGGCATTAGGACCCATAAGGTTTAAAACAATACCATATGTCTTCATCATTTGTAAAACATCTTATCAAATCAGACAGAAGCAGTCATAACAAAACGTTAACCTACGTATACACACTTCCATCAGCCCTTTGCATTGATATATCCCAGCCGGGTATAATATCAGGTATAAAGGCTAAGCGGCTGTGGGGTGATATAAGAGAATCCATAGATTTAGGGTAGACATGTGTACATGTCCTCAGTGACATTTAATCCAGTTGGAGCCTTAGTGTCTAACAAAAGGATATATTTTGTTTCCAATTTCCTTAGTCTGGACTCCCTGTCACCTCCCCGTCTATTTGCATTAATCGTGTCAATCACATAATAGGTGAGCAAGTTGTTATTGCTTTGGTGATGATCAAGAAAATGCCTGGCTACAGGGTACGTGTTGTCTCCATTCGTTATGGCCCTCAAATGTTGTAATATACGTTGGTGCACTGGGAGTTTCGTGCTTCCAACGTATTTGAGGGAACATGGACATTGTAATACATATATGGCGTATTCAGTTTTACAGTTTAAAACCTGTGAGATCTGATGATGTGTCTCACTGAATCCGTCCATGTATGTTTTAGTGTTGACTCCATGGTTGCAAGCTTTGCAAGCCTTGCATATATAGAAACCTTTGTTAGTTTGCCACCATGTGCTTTTGATAATGGGCTCAGGGTTAGTATCTACAATACGATCTTTTAGAGATGGAGCTCTACTGTACGTTAAAGACACTCGCTTAGGTAACCCCATCCCAATGATGGGGTCGCTTCTGATTAGGGACCAGTGTTTGTTGATGATCCTATAGACATCACGATGCTGTCTGCTAAAGCCAGTAATGATTCTGAATTTAGCTGACTCATCGTTGCCACTACTTGTCAGTTTACCCCTGTTGGGGTCCCCCTCCAGGAGTTCATTCCTAGTCTTTGCCATGGATTTAGTAATGGCCTTTTAAATTGCCAAACTTGAGTACCCTCTCTCCAGGAAGCGTTCCTTACTCTCTTCTTGGGCTTTTTTCAGTTCAACTGTGTTGCTGCACACACGCCTCATCCTGAGCATCTCCCCATACGGGATACTTGATACGAGGTGCCTTGGGTGTGCGCTAGCCCCATGTAGACTACTATTCCCTGCTGTAGACTTGCGAAAGATTTTGGATTCCACTCGATTGTTTTCAATGTACACCTCTGTGTCCAAAAAAGTGACTGAGTTCTGACTAAGCGTTGCAGTGAACTTAAGATTGAGTTCATTGAGGTTGATGTTATCAATGAAAGTTAATACAGATTCTTTGCTGCCCCTCCAAACAATAAACAGATCGTCAATGAAACGATACCAGGCAATCACATTATTGTCAAGGACTATATATATATATATATCCCCATCGAAGTTACTCCTTCTGGAGATTGTAGCCCGTTGAGGGATGGCGTGATGCTGGTGGAGAAAACCGGTATCAATATGCTTCAGGAACAATGGGGGTTTATTACCGTATGGGTTAATAAGCCGCTTTTGCTATCAAACTTTGGAGTTTCGGTGGTTTGTGGTGTGACCTGAGAGAGGAAAACGGGACGCACTCCTTTAATCGTTTTCAGCATGCGTTGTTTATTGCCATATTTGCATCTTATCAAGGGCAAAAGCGAGCAGATCTACGCGTTTCAGTATCACTGATACCTGGCTCACGATCAACTGGACGCCAGTTGATCGTGAGTAAGGTATCAGTGATAGTGCAAATATGGCAATAAACAACGCATGCTGAAAACAATTACAGGAGTGCGTCCCGTTTTTCCTCTACTTGAGGAATTGTGGTGCGATAGATAGATTTATATAGATAGATAGTGTAATGTTGTTAATGGACAGGGCCCAGTGACCACACTGGTCAGGCACTAGGACCAGCCCGAGGGAAGGCCGAGGGCGGGAGGAAAGGGAGGAGCTGGGGGAAGAAAGGGCAGTTCACTACTGACCACCATGCCTGTACGACCTGAATAAAGAAGCTCCTTACAGAAACAGTTGTCCGCGTGGTCACTGAGTCTCTAACGACTCTACAACTGGCGACGAAGGTAAACGCAGCCTGCGCGTGTGGACCCCTGCAGCGGCAGTGCCCTGCAGTGAAAAGCCTACCGAGTGCCCACCTCGGCGGCAACAGCGGACTGGAAGCGCCCACCGAGTGCCCACCTCGGCGGCGAAATTGGACCAGAGAAGCGCCCACCGAGTGCCCACCTCGGCGGCGGAAGGCCCACCGAGTGCCCACCTCGGCGGCACAGAGACCCAGAAGAGCGCCTACCGAGTGCCCACCTCGGCGGCGGAAGGCCCACCGAGTGCCCACCTCGGCGGCACAGAGACCCAGAAGTGCGCCTACCGAGTGCCCACCTCGGCGGCACCGAGACCAAGAAGTGCGCCTACCGAGTGCCCACCTCGGCGGCACCGAGACCCAGAAGTGCGCCTACCGAGTGCCCACCTCGGCGGCACCGAGACCAAGAAGCGCGCCTACCGAGTGCCCACCTCGGCGGCGGAAGCGTGGCAAGACCACCACCCACCGAGTGCCCACCTCGGCGGTGAAAAGGAAAGAAGACTGCCTGCTACCTGTCTCCAGCGGCGGATCCCCGGTCCCGGTGAGTGACGACGCCGACCCAGCCAGACTCCCGGCAGCAAATCGAATGAGATCGGCCGAAATCCCGCCGAAAACGGGATTCCCGGCGGCCATCTTGAAGTCAGGCAGTATCAACCAATCCCCTGCGAGGGATTTCCGGCGGCCATTTTAGGGTCAGGCAAAGGCCCTAAAGTAGCGAACAAGCACTGGCAAGTGCAACAAAGAAAAGAAACAAGCACTGGTGAGTGCACCGAAGAAAATAAACAAGCACTGGCGAGTGCACCCACAAAAAAAAAAAAACAAGCACTGGCGAGTGCGACGCAGACAATAAACAAGCACTGGCGAGTGCACAGAAGACTATAAACAAGCACTGGCGAGTGCAACGAAGACTCCAAACAAGCACTGGTGAGTGCAACGAGACCGGACCAAAGAGTGTATACGGACTGAAGTAGGCGGCAGGCACTACGAGCAAACAATGGTCGACCCTACCCCTGAGAGCATGTCGAGAGCATCTCTCCTGCGGCACCCTGAACCCCTCATTATCGAATCCGGCAGGAGCATGAGCCTGCGGTGGCAAGAATGGACTGAAGACTTCGACGACTTCATAAAAGCATCCAAGATAACTGACGAGGAAGGACAACTACTTTTCCTCAGGAACCATATTGGCAGGGACGGAGGCCGGGTCCTGAAAGAACTGCCAGAAGAAGCGCTGAAGTCCTACACAAAAGCACGGGAAGCACTGGATGGTAAATTCCTACACAGAAAGAACGTTGACTATGAGCGGTACACCCTCAACAGAGCTGTGCAAGAGAGAGGTGAACGGATGGAGGCGTTCGTGACTCGTCTGAACCGCCAAGCGAAACACTGCGAGTTTGACAAGTTTTCAAAGGAAGACGCTCTGCGACTAAGAGTCATAGAAGGCTGCCTCTCCGAACCATTAAGACGTAAGCTACTGAAGAAAAGCTACACACTAGCACAAATCGTGGACATGACGAGAGTAGAGGAGCAAGCTGATGATTACGCAAAAAGCATGGAAAGCGGGAAAAGCGAGAGACCGGAACAAGCATTCAGGATGCAATCTCGGCACGAACACAGGCGGTCTCCGCCACGTGATCGCTCGTCCAGGTCTAATAAACACCACCACCAGTCCCACAGAGGGCACAAAGACACGAGATACACGAAAGGACGCTCGGACAAGCACAGCAAATGTTTCCGATGCGGCTACGACTATCCACATGCAGATGCATGCCCAGCGCTGGGTGAGAAATGCCGGAAATGTGGGAGAGACAACCATTTTGAAAGCATGTGCGGGGCAGTGCCGAAGAGTGATCACAAGGGAAGTCACCGACGATACCCAGACAGTCGCCATCATGTCAGAGCTGTCGAAGCCAAACGTGACTCATCTTCTGGGTCGTCACAATCAAGCGACCGCTCCTGCAGGACCTGTCGGCCTCGGCGATCCTCCTCAAGAGGATCTCAATCTCCATCACCCGTTCCTCGAAAAGAATACCTCAATCGAGTGGCAGACCTTGACCAACTAAAGGAATACCCGCGCCTGGATATCAACATTGGCTCTCACCCCACGCAGTTCGTGCTCGACAGTGGGGCAACGCTAAACTATCTGCCAGCCGCTGAATATCACCGGATGAGTCCCCCGCCCGAACTAATGGAGGCCCATGTGCAGGTGTACACGTGGATGGCTGAAGAGCCACTGACATGCCTGGGAAAGTTCGAAACTGACTTGTCATATGAAGGTCAGACAATACCAGCGTACATCCATGTCATTGAAGGGCCCGAAGCTGACTGCCTACTGAGCCTAGCAACGGCCGAACGTCTGAAACTGGTAGATATCCTATTCAGAGTCACTGACAAACCATCACTCATCAGAAAATTCCCAAAGCTGTTCCAAGGCCTAGGAAAACTGAAGAACTGTCAAATAAAGCTACACATAGATGACCAAGTCACGCCGGTGGCGCAACACCACCGAAAAATACCATTTCATCTACAAGAAGCCGTGGAGAAGGAACTCAGCGACCTGCTAGAAGCAGACATCATCGAGAGAACGGAAGGGCCGACACCGTGGGTCTCCCCGGTCGTGGTAGTCCCAAAGAAAGGAGAAACAAGTCAAGTTCGTCTGTGTGTAGACATGAGAGTGCCCAATACGGTCATCGAAAGAGAGAGACATCCTGGACCACACATCAGTGACATGATCACGTCCCTCAACGGAGCAAAGATATTTTCAAAACTGGACCTCAACAAAGGATACCATCAACTAGAGTTGCATGAAAGATCTAGATACATCACAACATTCTCGACACATCTCGGCCTATTCTGATACAAGAGGCTACGTTTCGGAGTGTCATCAGCAGCCGAGATATTCCAAGAGGCCATCAGGAGAACAATACACCACATCCCACAGGTTTTGAACTACAGTGACGACATCCTCGTATACGGAGCAACGACAGCTGAACACAACAAAGCGCTGAATCAGGTCTGTCAAGCACTGCTAGACGCGAACCTCACACTTAACGAAGCTAAATGTGAACTGCACAAACCAACACTAAAGTTCTTTGGACACCTATTCTCTGGAAATGGAATGAAACCTGACCCAGAAAAGGTAGCAGCGCTAAACGACACACCAAGCCCGAAGGATTTGGGCGATATACGCTCGTTCCTAGGCATGGCCAGCTACTGCTCCAGATATATTCCCGACTATGCTACATTAAGTTACCCGCTGAGGAAGCTCACTAAACAAGGGCAACCCTTCCAGTGGTCCACCCAGTGTGAAGGAGCATTTCGCGAAATTAAGAGAACTGTTAAAACAGCGAAGAATTTAGCATACTTCAGCCCCGCAATGAAGACGGAGATAACGGTAGACGCCAGTCCGGTAAGACTAGGAGCCATCCTAGCCCAATATGACAGGGAAGAAGACCAAAGGCACATAGTAGCGTATGCCTGACGGACACAGAGAGAGCCTACTCGCAACCAGAAAAAGAAAGCCTGGCGGTTGTCTGGGCGTGTGAACACTTCCACATCTTCATCTTTGGGAAGCACTTCACACTCATAACTGATCATCAAGCCTTAATCACGATCTTTGGAAACCCGAAAGCAAAAATGCCACCAAGAATAGAGCGGTGGGGCTTAAGATTGCAAGAGTATACATACACCATCATCCACAAGCCTGGCAAAGATGCAAACCCGGCCGACTACATGTCACGACACCCCATCAAAGACAACAAACCAGAACAATCAATAGCGGACGAATACATTCACTTCGTAGTGAATCAAGCGAGGCCTCCGGCTGTACATCTGGATGCCATCTGCGACGCGACACAAACGGATGCCACCCTGCAAGAAGTGAAAAACATGATCCAAACCAACGGCTGGAGACGCCAGCCAAGCAATGGACAAAACGACACGGACATGGCGGCATTCAAACATGTCCACGAAGACCTGTCGATCGCCGCCAATGGACTCATTCTACGAGACAAGAGAATAGTAATACCACGAGAACTCAGACAAGGAGTCATTCACTTAGCGCATGAAGGACATCGGGGTGTAGTAGCTACAAAAAGAGCACTCCGCTAAAGAGTCTGGTTCCCAACCCTACACCAGATGGTGGAGGCGACATTGAAGGACTGCCCGCAATGTCAACTCGTAAGTCGGCCGGACCCCCCTGCACCGCTACAAATGTCCCCACTACCGGAGGGCGTCTGGCAACACATCGCCATTGATTTCTTTGGGCCAATCAAATCGGGCCAATATGTCCTAGTTATCATGGACGAATACTCCAGATTCCCCATCGCCCAACTGTGCGCTTCCACGAAAGCATCAAGTACCATACCCATCCTAGATGAGGTCTTCGCCGCATGGGGAATCCCCCTAGTGGTGAAGTCGGACAATGGACCACCGTTTAACAGCCACGACTTTGCTGAGTTCGCACAACACCTCAACTTCACACACCGCAAGATCACGCCCCTCTGGCCACAGGCCAATGGAATGATTGAACGCTTCATGGTCACGATCAAGAGGACCCTCCAGCAAGCAGAAATCACCGGGAGGCGCCTACAGACAGCACTTGACGAGGTGCTGCGGGCCTATAGAAACACGCCCCATTCTACCACGGGCAAATGTCCCGCTACCGTCATGCTAGGACGCCCAGTGCGCACCAGAATACCAATGATGAACCCGACTGCGCCAGAACTGGATACTGACTCTGAGCACGAAGAGATCGCGGCAAGAGACAAAGAAAAGAAAGAAAAGAAGGAAAAGATGAAAGACTATGCAGATGAGCGACGTCACGCGGCCCCCCCCGCAAATAAAGGAAGGAGACTGGGTGCTGGCGAGACAAGAGCAACACCGGAAGACAGACTGTCGATACAGTGAGGTTCCCCTCAAAGTGATCCAACAAAAAGGAACCATGATCACAGCGGAGGCCGAAGGGAAGCGACTCACCAGAAACGTGACATACTTCAAAAAGTGCGGACCCAATGTCACCGAGTTGCTGGCTGATCCTAAAGTGGAGCCAGAAGACCTCGAGACACTGACAATCAACAGCCCATCGCCCAGGGGGATCACTGACGAGAATGAGAGTGACGACTCCGACCTCCAAGCACGCCCCAGACGTGTGATCAAGAAACCATCGCGTCTGATTGAAGAACCTTAAAGAAACGAACTCGTGACTTGACCAGGGACAATGTCATTGTGTCATCATCCACCGAGGGGGGAGATGTAATGTTGTTAATGGACAGTGCCCAGTGACCACACTGGTCAGGCACTAGGACCAGCCCGAGGGAAGGCCGAGGGCGGGAGGAAAGGGAGGAGCTGGGGGAAGAAAGGGCAGTTCAGTACTGACCACCATGCCTGTACGACCTGAATAAAGAAGCTCCTTACAGAAACAGTTGTCCGCGTGGTCACTGAGTCTCTAACGACTCTACAGATAGATAGATAGATAGATATACTGCCAGACTGGTTTGGAAGCTCTGTCCCTCGTTACTCCACCTCCTTTCCTCTGGTACACCTGGACCTCCCCAATTTGCAGGTTCTCGAAAATGTTCAATTCTGGCACTGGACTGAATCAAAACCCCCGCCCCAAGATTCTTAGGAGTTGTGGAAATAGTAAAAAATACAGCAAAATATGGCGCCACATTCAGAAAAAACCAAGCCTCCCAAAAGACATAGAACGGCAATATCGCCCCCACCGTCACATTAAAGTGCAATTCTGAAATTTGGACCACCCACACGCGTGTCCCTTTCTCGAGGCTTGAGAATTTGGGGGGTCCATATGTTACGATAACTCATTCGTCACTGTCTCTGCTATGCGTACAGCTGCTAAAACGATACGGAGACGTTTGGCCCCTCTCCCGTCAGCCGCGCAGATACACCTTGAACGGAGAGCAGGCAGCGGTGAAGTAAAGGCTTCAGGGAGGGGAGGACGCGTCGAAGCAGCCCCTCAAACGCATCCAGCTGCTGTCGCCGCCGGTTCTCATTGGATAGAGCGTCTGACGCCGCCAAGTGACGCCATCGCGCAGGGGAACTCTGTACGGATGTGAGGTGGCGTCCGGGGAGGCAGAGGGCAGCGGAGCAGGCGCTGCGCCCCAGCGCGAGCTTTAACATGGAACCGTGAGTCATGCTTATTGCTTACACCTGTTGGTGATGCCACCTTGCGATGGACACCTAATTTTGGTGTTCTGGGGAGATGGGTCGCTCTACTTAAAGGGGCAGGGGAGCCCGAGCACAGCTGGGAGCTCACCTGAGCAGTAGTTGTAGGCGGTGCCCCGCCATAACTATTCAACACCCAGCCTTCAAGTTATTGAAAGGGTTGTGCTTTACTCCCAGCCCCTTCTCGCGTGCGGCTGGCTTTGTGGATAGTTTGCTGTTTGCATTCCTGCTTTTCTACGTTTAAAATGTTGATTCACCCCTTTCCCCCTGTCACCAACTGGTTTCAGACTCTCTGGTGGTTCAAGTCGTCCCCGACATAGGTTGAATTTGCAGGAACTGCATTAACAGGTTTTTTTTTGCTTATGCTGACCACCTGGGAGTCTTACATTTGGACTCCCTAAAATTATTCCTAGCTGGGATATGACTTTGTTTTGCATTTGCTTAACGCATGCATTTCAGAACATTTTTATTGGACCAGCATTAAGTAATGGAGCTGTTAGTAGGGGGTGAGACAGTCAGCATTGAAACGCCAAACGATGAGATGTCAGGTGTAGTGTATTAGTTCACAGCTGTACATTATGTTATGTATACGCTACTTGGTTACTTCCTTAGTGTCCGGACACTATTCGCCGTTATCAGTTGTAGCTTTCCTTCATAGATTCCGGTTATTGTGCCCCTTCGTTTGAAATAATATCTTTGGGTGAGAATGGGTAAGGTTTCCTTTGTGGCTTTTATCTCTTTCAAGGCATACCTCTTAGTCTTTGATGGACAGCCTCGAATAAAATGCGCCCATGCCGCAGGCGATTGAATGAGCGGGAGTTAAACTCTCAGCTCGAGGACTGCCGGAAATTCCCCACTTAGTCGTTTTTCCAGTTGAGAGTTCATTAAACAGGTCACCCACTCTACGTAGAAAAAGTGGCACTGATATCAGTGTGGTTATTATTTTAAAGAGGCTCTTATCTGACATCTTTCACAAGGCGGTGCAGAAGAGAACATGTTGTTATATGGAAACTAGTCTCAAGTACAGTCAGTCAAGATCACTTTATTTGGTTATTTAAGACCATAAAAGCATGTTAAAATGTCCATTACATCAAAGTCAAATATTACACAATCATAAAATCAATCATAGTTAATATACAGTCCTGGTTAAAAATACACAATTCGAAAAATTCTCTAAAAAGTTCAAATTATGTAATGTAAAGTACATTATATAAGAGAGAAAACCATTTCATATAAAAAAATAAACATTTAATAGGTCAGATCACATGCCCTCTTTCTTTCCTTGTTATGACTGCCGCTACTAAAAAGCTAGCAATATTACAAATTTCTCAGGGATTATTCAGCATCTGCAAGTATGTTAGTGCTGGCCTAGTGTGCAAGAAGCCTTTGTCCTTTAATATTAGAAAAATGAAACCTTTACGAATGTGCAAATAATGCTCACAAAACAAGACAAAGTGCAAAGTATCCTGACTCGAGAAATTGTCGCAAGAACAGGGTCCCAGATCCTCTATCTTTCTCCAGCACAGGGGTTCGGCCAATAAAAAGTGCATATAGCGAAACCTCAATCTTGTTAAAAGGAAACGATGTTGAGGCTTGGTGACTATATCTAAATAAGGCTCCATAAAATAAGTTTTTACAATTTGGTGAGCCCGTACAGTGGGTTTCAATCTCAATGGCCTCTCTTTCTACAGACACTAGACATAGAAATGAGGTCTTAGCCCATGCCAGATCTTTTTTTGCATAATGTTTCCTGGTTATCAAATACCTCTGGGTGACCTAACAACCTTGCTATACTTTTCATGTAACTAAGCCAAGGGACACTACTTGCCCTATCTAGTGTGATACAATCTTGTTTGATCTCTTGATTCATCACTAATTCGGAGTTTTCCACAATTTGAAGCTCTGCACAGTTCTTTAGAATTTTCAGCCCTGGTAGGGAAGCATAAGATGAAATAGTGTGTGTAGGGCATTTAACTGTGGAACTAAGGGACATATTTATTACAAAACATCATACATACACTTATTATTTTCTCCCAGTCCCTTTTTTTTATGGCTTGTAAAGTAAGCAAAAAGCATTCTTGTATAGAGCAGTTGCTGTCATTTTTGAAAATGCCCTGATGTTCATACTTGGCTTTGCAGATGAGATGCAAAGCCAGCCATAGCCAGTCTTTTCTAGTTAAGGCCCGTGATAATAGTGCATATAGGTCATCTCGCCTATTCTCATAGAACCATCAGAGTACATTATAGGAAAATGTGCCCAAGACACCAATACTTGCATGGTGCTTGTAGTGGCAGGGTGATGCCGGCAAAAAATGGGTACCGATAAAAGCTGTGTGAGTGGTAGATGTAGCTTCTGTAAGGTTTACAAGGCTGATACAGTGAAAGGGTAGATGAACAAATCCCTTTACCTTAAATTAAGTGCCGTAGATGCAATTAGTGATGTTATGCTAAAGGGGATTTAAGGTTAAGTATGGAGCGATTCAGTTGTACTGTGTCCTTCTGGACAAAGCTTTGTATACAATGAGGTCGGAATCCTCCATCCTTTGCAGGAAATCTCACAGCTGTATTAACATGACTTTAATTGCTCCCCTCAGCAAGTACTAGTATTAGGGAGTTGGAGACCCTTAATTCTGAACCACAGAATGCGTAGGGATTCTGGTGGAGACACAGATGAGACACTCAGTCATACAGATGCACACCACTTATGCTTCTGTGGTATCACTAGTTATTCTGAATGTTGCACTCCATGAATCGTCATGGTCTCTGGGCTGCTGGTGCCGTCTTCCACTGCTCTACGCTCACATCAGTTCAAGGTCCATACTTTTTTTTCACACTATCCCCTTTCCACCATTTACTGCCAACTTCTGGGTTTCTACCTTCTTCTCGTCCATGCCTTTTTGCCCCTTTCCTTATTACTTCATGTTTTAGTATGTTTTTCCCGTTTACTAGTTGATCACTAAAATACCTACACTCAAAAGTGAAGGTATTGCACAAGCACAGTACAGGACTTTTATTTTTGTTCACCTTAGAGCAAAGGCATAGTGAGAACACTGATTGTGGGGGCTTGAGTCTCTTGGCACTTTTTCTTGTCTATCTCTCTTATATTTTATAGCTTGAGCATTAGGTTCAGAAAGAAAACATAAGTAGGACCAAAAGGTGCTGGTGTAGATCCTCTTCCTTTTGTTTGGAAACTGGAAGGGAAGAAAAATCCAGTGGCAACTTACATGTCCCAAGTGTAGTTGGGTGGGTGGCACATAAAAACAAGTAAGTAAAGGCACTTACCTGCAAGGGGTACGTCGTCCTCCTCTATTGTCTTCTCTTTTTGTGGCAGGCAGGCTCCAAAATCCAAAGCTGGCGCTGCTGTCATGAAAATATCGCTAGGATTGGTTGGAGCGACCTCCATCAGTGCTCACAAAAGCACTGGAGGCTTTTGCTTTCTTTAACCCTGCTGTTTTAAGACAGCTGGGTTAGAGATGTTTGAAATGAGCATGTCTGGCTGGCCGTCGCAAGACGCTCGGCCAAAGAGATATGTTCATTTTAAACTTAAGCTCACAGCTCCCGGTTGCCACTCAGCAGCAATGGCCTGCCCCATCCTGATACTCAGTTCGGGATGGGTTGGCTGTCGAAAAATAAAATGGTATTAAATAAACGTTATTACCATTTTATTTTAATCTCTGGCCTGGGGCTTTTCTTTGGGGTGCGATGCTCCACCGCTCAAACGCCACCCCTGGAGAAATCTAAAAGCAGGGGCATTGTGTATTATATCTTGGAGTGACTGTTTCAGCTCCCTTCCTCGTCTGGGCAATGCTGTGTGTGTGTGTGTGTGTTGAGCGAAATAGAGAGTATATTGAAGTAGAAACCTGTGTGCTTGCAAATCATGTATATAGCCACTGACGTTGGTGCCTGCAGAGGCTCAAAGTCGTGCACACTGACATAGCAGTATTTAAATACCTATGAAGCCATGGGGCTACAAAACACACAGGTATCATCAATGAATTTCATGCTACCTAGTCCATCAAAATCTTTTAAAGAATTTCATTATCTTTGTTTGCCCTGCGTTCTGTCTGATCTCGTAATCCAAATCTGTTTATATGTCATTGTGAACATTAAGGACTATATCTCCTCCAAAGCTGAGAACAAGCTTTAAGACTCAAATCATGCATCATTGTGAAAATAAAATAAATGTGGACAATCTGGTGTAACATCACCCAAGGAGGCAGCAGTAAAATGATCAACTTTTATTTAATGCAAGTAGAATAATCCTCACCTCTGTGTTCTTAGTAAATCGTATTTTTCTTTTCTATTAGCTTGGGAATTTTACATTTCTTGGCAGGACTGTGTATGCGATTGTTCAAAGTTTACTAATTGCCACAGAGGTAAAATCTAATACCGGCATAAAATAAAACTTTTTAAAACTAGACTGGTGATCAGTGGGTTGTCCTTAAAAGGTCTTCTCGTGGAACACATAAAGAAGAAGCCTACGGGGCCTTAACTCACCTCGATCAATGTGCCAAAAGAGATGAGGGGTGGGGTGTGATGACCCCTGCATCGTCCATCCTGATAAGGTCGTTGAATAGACTGCCATAAATAGTTTTCATGAAGCTGCTCTAGTTATCAATGCACTGATCACGTTCTCACACTAATACAGTGTACCCCTCTTAGCCTGGGATGTTCAGAGCAAGCTGGGTACAGAAATTACATCCTTAGTGGTCTTGCGCTCCTGGAAACTGTAAGAATCACCCTGGCCAGGCTGAAGGATCTTTCAGCCATGCACATTCAGCACTTTATGGCAGAAGAACAAATAAAGCAACATGGTGATCTTAGCAATCAACTGTTGACCCTCCAAATCTTCATTGTCCAGCTGTGCAAAATAATCCAACACCATGTTCATAACCCAAACAAATATGTATGTTTCCTCCTTGGGCTTTACCATCCAAGTGCCTTTTAATAGCAGGCACATCAATGGGTGCACAAAAGGTTTATCTACCACCTCAACGTAACACACTGAAAATGTGGCCCAATCTGTACAATATAACTTCTCTAAATCAGTCGACTCTCGTACAAAATTCTAATTATGGTTCAAATGTATTTTATTGCTTTTGTTATTACAATGCTACGTAGGACGAAGGGGTCGCACAAGCTCTCCCTGCTCTATGCTGTACTATATGGAAAAAAATACAACACGACCAAACGTTCCCAACTTATCCCCCATATCTCCCCTATTTGTATTCCCTCCACTACAATGTGCCTGGACGGTGTGGTGTGCCAGTGGCTCGCCCCCGCATCTCCACTCCCTACTTTAGTGTCTTATCATCAGTCTCGATTAAGCACAGGTTGTGTAGGTATCTAGGGCATGTCAATTTGTAGAATTTTGTAGAGAACAGCAAAATATGCAGTTGCCAGAGTTCTTGATAGGTGTCCAATTGAGAGGTTAATGCTAGGGTTAGGTGTTTAATTCACAGTATATGCCATATCATGTGGTGCCATTCTGTGTGTGTCTGGAGCTTCTCTGTTACCCAGTGAGAAAGTATGTTTTGAAGCGCTGCTCCCAATGCCGTGCCAATGTGCCGCCCACTACTTGATTTGAGTGGAAAGGTCAATGGGTTGAGGAGCCTAGGGTAATGTATGCTGGAAAGCGTGGCAGTTGCATCTCCAGATACTTGATGTTATCCAAGACCGCCTTCCGGTATCCCCTAGGCTTTGGATATTCCCAAAAAAGGTGAAGCAATGTCCCGGGAGGCCCACCGCCTCTACAGCAGTCCGCGCTATTGCTCTGGTTGCCGCTGTGAAGTCTGGCAGGAGTTGGGTGCCAATAACTTGTAAATCTTAACAGCTGTTTCTATGCTTGCAATGTTATGTGCTGTGTCTCGCCATGCAGTAGAACCCTTCCCATCCTTTGTGTGTCAGGGTCGTTCCTAGCTCCTGTTCCCATTGTTTTTGCCCCAAAGCTTTGTCTTTAGTAGAAAAGTGTATTAGGAAAGCGTATAATTCAATGATGATACGTCAGTCGCTGTTTTTAAATAGCAGACACATTTCATAGGAAGGAAGCAGGCGGTGATAATAGGAAGGAACATTATTTCCTTTCGAGAGCGCTTAGCCTTATCCACTAGGTGAAGGATACGCTTGATGTTATTACCACACTTGTGATGGGGTGCAGAGCCCAACTGATCAGGATCCACAAATCCACAAGCCTCGACACGTAGAGTCCCAAAACTGCTGCTAAGGTGCTATTGAACAGCTTCACATCCACATTTGTAAGAGAGATGGTCCTATAGGACCCGCACTGATTCTTGTCTTTCCCAGTTTTGGGTATAAAGGTAATGGGAGCATGGATGGCGGCAGGGTGCCGTGTCTGCTAGGGAATTAAAGATTTGCGTAAGAATAGGGGTGAGTATCTGGAAAAACTGTTTGTGGAAGAGGGCGGGGAACCCATCTGGGCCTGGAGAATTCAAAACGTTCTGGCGAACTATGTCCATCACACCTTTCTCAATTTGTATGGGCTGGTCCAGAGTGTCAGCCTGTTAGGATGTGAGTCAGGGCGTATGTGCTTCACAAAGGTAATCACTCAATGTCTCAACTGGCATGTTTCATGCTGTGTGTAATGACATAGAGTAATCCTGGAAGGCTGCCGCTAAGGGTACTTATATAGGTAGTTATTTCATTGCCATTCGATTGTACTATAATTTCCACCCTCTCTGCTTGCACCTTAGCCTTCAATTTGCTGGCCAGCAGCCTGCCACAATTATCTTCCCCCTACATTGAAAGAGTAGTGGAGGCGGAGTGCGGCATATTCCGCCCTGTCTGAGTTGCTAAGCTGCATGCACGCTGACTCTAGTTGCCGCCATATCCGGGGGGGGGGGCGGGAGGGGGCTGTTTTCTTTTGTGGATATTCTCTAGTTCCTCACCTTCCCAGCTCCAGACATTTCTCTCATTTGTATTTTGCTGTCGGCAGCGGAAATAACGGTGAATTCTCCTCGCACCAATGCCTTCAACATCTCCTATAGAGTAGCAGTAGAGGTCTCAGCCTCATTATTTACAGATAGAAAGTCCTTAATCGGCTGAGCAATGCGGGTAACCATTTCCGCCGGTGCAACTGATTCTCCCTCCATTGCCATGGTGTCACCTGTAGAGTGAGGGATACAGGGGCATCGTCGGATAAACTCCAGGGATCTATCTCAATGGCTGCAACCTGCGTTTGTATGCCCCTTGTGTCCAGAAAATAGTCAGGACGAGCATGGGTTTTATGTGCGTGTGAAAAGAAAGTAGTCTCTTGTGTGTGGGTGCATGCTCTGCTATAAATCGTCAAGGCCTATATCTTGCAGCCAAATCACCCCGTCACAAAAAAGTGCCCCAGCCTGTCCATAGCGCTGCTCGACCTGTCGGTTTCATCCCTCCTCACTAGATTAAGATATCCACCAATTAACACCATCTGATCAGGGTATGTCAACACCTCCCATATTGCCAATTTGAGGAACTGCTTTTGGTTGTCATTCAGCTCCTATAAGGAGGCCAAGGTGAGGGACAGTTCATCTAAGTGTACCTGATATGCAAACAGTCAACCTCTCAACTCTGCAATTTTGCACACCACCGAGCCCCGGAAAAAACGCACAAAAAGTGTGGCCACCTGATCTTTCTTGCTAGCATTAGAGGAGAAGTATTGTCAAGGAAAGTGGTGTGACTTCAGTCTGTGCCAGTCCCTGCATATCAAGTGTGACTCCTGTAAAAGGCAGATGTCACTTCCAGTGAGTTCTAGGGAAGATAAAACTGCCTTGTGATTAACAGGCTGTTAAGCCGTTTCACATTTAATGTGATGACCTTCGAGTCAGCGCGTGGGTAGGTGTGAGGTTGTTGATGCGTGCTTATGAGGGCGGAAGTGTTCCAAGGCATGACCATGTGTCTGAGGTCTGACTGTCACTGGCCTTCTGCATGGTAAGGAGTCATCTGTCTCGGAAATGCTGGTCAAGAATGGAGTGAGTACCCCTCCTACCAAACCCCTAAAAAACCAAACTGGCAACAAAGCCAGAACACTAACATAAAGTTGTCCATAGGTACAGGTAAAAAACGGATAAGTCTCATGAGGGCTCCTGGCTGAACGTCTGTAAGAGCTGCCTCCAGCAGTATGAGGAGAAGTTGCTGCCACCCTGCCCCAAGAGCTAGGTGGTGTTTATCGCCATTGGAATGAGGGCATGTTGGCACCGGCTCGTAGTATCTCAGGCTGAGTCATGCTTCTCCTGGTCTCTAGCAATACTGTTGATTGCCTGCCTCTCCAGCGCCATGTCGGGATCAGGTTCGCGCTATATAAAACTTTATAAATAAATAAAATTAGCTGGCACTCTTTCCCACTGATAATAAGGTCGCTCTCTACGTCTTCTGGATCTGCGTGGTGATCTCTTTACCTTTCTCTGGTAGGTTCGGGAGGTGGCGGGCCTCTGCCAAAGATTAATTTGGAGAAGTTTTTGTTCCAGCAGAAAATGAGGCTGAACAGATGGCCCCATTTGTAAGAGATCGACTTGATCCAAAGGAAGGTGGTAATGGGTCCAAAATCCCTGTGTTTCTGTAGAGTCCCAGCTGGTAGGTCCTGATATAATATCAGTGTATGACCTCTGAACTGAACGGGGTGAATATCTCATGCTTTTCTTTTAATTGGAAGTTGTGGACATATATAAGTATGTCCACAGGGCAAGCCCTATCTGCTTGCAGGAGTCCAACCCTATGAACTCTGTCCAATTGTATATCCGTTTCATCTTGTGCATCCAGTATCTGCAAGAAGAGGGCCTTCACATAGGCCGCAATGTCTGAGCCTTTAGCTTTTTCCAGTACACCATGGATGCATATGTGTGTGCCTGCAGGGCACCCTGTTCTCTCAGTTTGATAACTTCCTGCTGTAGATGTTCAGTCTCCTCATTTCAGCCGTACTTGTGTTCCTTGAGGGTGGACACCATGACGCCTATGTCTACTAAATCACGTTTGATTTCTTTGAGATCTGGGCCCAGCTCCGTCCTCACTGCTTGTAGGTCTTCACGTAGAGACGCAAAGAGTGCTTCTGTGAAGGATCTCGTTAATGGAGCCTCCTCCTTACCCCCCTCTGACACTGCAGCTGGCCTTGGCGTCTGCATGCTCTTCTCGGCCAGGCCCCTAGCTGACCATGTGAGCATATCCTTAAGCAAGCGTTCCTTTTTAGGTCTCGCTGGCGTTGCAGCGCGAAGCGCTGCCGCCAACGAGACTTATAGTCACCGTGTTTGCCTCCAAGGGAGACAGACCTGGAGACAGACCTGTGCACGAGCCGATTGTAGTATGGGCACGAGCCGATTCAGGTCTGTGAACGAGCTTCACAGTGGAACAGCTTGTGCGCCGCAAGTAACAATTATCACAGCATGAGACCCCACTTATCACAGCATGTCCAGGCTGCTGGAGCACTCAACTATAATTAATGTGCAGTTGAGTGCTCCAGCAGTGTGGGGCGGCTCTCTGCATGCTGTGATAATTATCACTTTGGGGCCTCATGCTGTGATAATTGGGGCGGCATGCTCTATTTGCAGCACTGAACATTTTCAAAGAAGGCGAAGCAGTGACATTCATTGGAGACACTCGCCCTCACCCCCTCACCCCTCACACACCTCCTCACCCTCACACACCTCCTCACCCTCACATCCTCACCTTCACACCCCCTCACACACACCCTCACATACCCTTACCAGCACAGCAAAACACAACACAACACAGCACAGCACAGCAAAACACAACACAACACAGCACAGCACAGCAAAACACAGCACAGCACAGCAAAACACAGCACAGCACAGCACAACACAACACAGCACAGCAAAACACAACACAGCAAAACACAGCACAGCACAGCAAAACACAACACAACACAGCACAGCAAAACACAGCACAGCACAGCAAAGCACAGCACAGCAAAGCACAGCACGCACAGCACAGCAAAACACAGCACAGCACAGCAAAGCACAGCACAGCAAAACACAGCACAGCAAAGCACAGCACAGCACAGCAAAACACAGCACAGCAAAACACAGCACAGCAAAACACAGCACAGCAAAACACAGCACAGCAAAGCACAGCAAAACACAGCACAGCAAAACACAGCACAGCAAAACACAGCACAGCAAAGCACAGCACAACACAGCACAGCAAAACACAGCACAGCAAAACACAGCACAGCAAAACACAGCACAGCAAAACACAGCACAGCAAAACACAGCACAGCAAAACACAGCACAGCACAGCAAAACACAGCACAGCACAGCAAAACACAGCACAGCAAAACACAACACAGCACAGCACAACACAGCAAAACACAGCACAGCACAGCAAAACACAGCACAGCAAAACACAGCACAGCAAAAAACAGCACAGCGCAGCAAAACACAGCACAGCAAAACACAGCGCAGCAAAACACAGCACAGCAAAACACAGCAAAACACAGCACAGCACAGCAAAACAAAACACAGCACAGCAAAACACAGCAAAGCACAGCACAGCAAAACACAGCACAGCAAAGCAAAGCACAGCAAAACACAGCACAGCAAAACACAGCACAGCACAGCAAAACACAGCACAGCAAAACACAGCACAGCACAGCAAAACACAGCACAGCACAGCAAAACACAGCACAGCAAAACACAGCACAGCAAAACACAGCACAGCAAAACACAGCACAGCACAGCAAAACACAGCACAGCAAAACACAGCACAGCACAGCAAAACACAGCACAGCAAAACACAGCACAGCACAACCAAGCACAGCACAACCAAGCATAGTGTAATAAAGCACAACAAAACATAGCATAACAAAAAATAGCATAACAAAACACAACACAGCATAGCATAACAAAACACAACACAACATAACAAAACACAACATAGCATAGCATAACAAAACAAAGCACAGGATAGCAAAACAAAACATAGCCTAACAAAACATGGCATAACAAAACATGGCATAACAAAACACAGCATAGCAAAACATATAATAGCATAGCAAAACAGCATATCAAACACAACAAAACATAGCATAGCAAAACAAAGCATAGCATAGCAAAGCATAGCATAGCATAACAAAGCATAACAAAGCATAGCATAGCATAACAAAGCATAGCATAGCATAACAAAACATAGCATAACAAAACATAGCATAACAAAACATAGCATAGCAAAACAAAGCATAGCATAGCAAAACACAACACAACACAACATAGCATAGCATAACAAAGCATAGCATAACAAACACAACAAAGCATTGCATAGCATAATAAAACAAAGCATAGGATAGCAAAACAAAACATTGCATAGCATAACAAAACAAAGCATAGAATAGCAAAACAAAACATTGCATAGCATAACAAAACATAGCATAACATAACAAAACATAGCATAGCATAACAAAACAAAACATATCATAGCCTAGCAAAACATAGCATACCAAACACAACAAAACATAGCATAACAAACATAGAAAAACAAAGCATAACACACACAACCACACACACACAACCACACACACACAACCACGCACACATAACCACGACCACACACACAACCACAACCACACACAACCACACACACAGCTATCTATCTATCTATCGCCCTCACTCTATCTGTCTATCGATCTATCGCCCTCACTCTATCTGTCTATCGATCTATCGCCCTCACTCTGTCTATCTATCGCCCTCACTCTATCTATCAGCCTCAGTCTATCTATCTAATCGCCCTCACTCTATCTGTCTATCTATCGCCCTCACTCTATCTATCGCCTTCACTCTATCTATCGCCTTCACTCTATCTATCGCCTTCACTCTATCTATCGCCCTCACTCTATCTATCGCCCTCACTCTATCTATCGCCCTCACTCTATCTATCGCCTTCACTCTATCTATCGCCCTCACTCTATCTATGGCCCTCACTCTATCTATGGCCCTCACTCTATCTATGGCCCTCACTCTATCTATGGCCCTCACTCTATCTATGGCCCTCACTCTATCTATCTATCGCCCTCACTCTATCTATCGCCCTCACTCTATCTATCTTTCTATCTATCTATCGCCCTCATTCTATCTATTTATTTAGATACTGATCGCCATCACTCTATCTATCTGTCTAGCTATCTATCGCCCTCACTCCTATCTATCTATCTATCTATCTATCTATCTATCTATCTATCTCGCTCACTCAATCTCTCTATCGCCCTCTATCTATCGCCCTCCCTCTATCTATCTATCGCCCTCACTCTATCTATCTATCCCACTCACTCTATCTATCGCATCACCACAGCATCACTCAGCACCACCACAGCATCACTAAGGGGCACAACAACATCACTATGCGCTACCACAGGATCATTGAATGCCACAGCATCACTAGTCGCCACCACAACATCTCTCAGCCCCACCACAGCATCAATCTGTGCAACCATTTACCAACAACTGGGTCAAATATGATCTCTCAATGTTTCAAGCTTTATTACAAATGTCACAAAAAGAGGTTAGTATTTCACTTCTGTTCTTGGATTTTCGTCACAATAAAATACACTGAACATATTACAAAAAGTTATTTACAAAAGTTTAAGCTATTGCCATTATAAATTACAATAACTTTTATTTAAGTATTAATTATTAAAAAAATTAAAAGCCATTGTTATTTGTAATATCAATACATCTAAGTCACGTGAATACAACACATATTGCATTACAAATGCTATAGGTGTCACAAGTTATAACTATTGGCATTGTAAATGACAAAGCTATTATTTTTGCTATTTTCAAAACCAACACATATATAAAAAATGTGTCATTTACAATACCAATAGCTCAAACTTTCCTAATGCGAGACCTTATGCATTGCAAATGCTTGTTCCCTGTGGCCGTTGACATGGTGGCTTCCAGCTATGTACCTCCACGAGCTGCCTGCTGCCATCCTTATCACCTGCCAGGGCTCTCAGAGTTCAGAACTCCGCGTCATTCGCCCCCTGCAGTCCCCCTGTTTGTCTCGCTGCTCCGTGATAGGGCACAGCTCTTGAGTCTACACCCGTCGATGGATATCTGTTCCCAAAGGGCAGTATGGGCACGGAAGTGCTGCTGCTGTGCTGGAGCAAAGGATGTGCTCTCGTGCCCGCATGGGGCACCTATCTTGGGCATGTGCCTTTGTACCAGATGGGTGGCCCTTAAGCTGTGTGCATTGTATGGTGGGGATTACTTATTTAACAGGTCCTGATAGTACGGATCTCCAAGAGCTCTCTTATAGGCCTCACTTGCCTCTGGGCTACCAACCCGTACATATAGGTCCCTTCATTTGAGCCTCTCAGAGTAGATCTGATCTCAGGTCACGGGGGGCACTACTGTCTCCCCTGCCCTCACCTTCTCCCTTCACCCAACCCACCTCACTGGTGGGCGTGCCATAGGGCATTCCGGCCTCCTCTCCAGAGGAAGGCGTCCCACTCCTGTAGTTCCCACAGTCCCTTGTGTTGCTGCAGCATCTCTCTGGTGGATGTGGGTGCAGCACCAGTTACTTGTTCAGTCTTCGGCCCATCAAGTGGATCCATGATGTCAGGCTCCCAGCCCCCTCTGTCTTAGGTGGCTCTGCCTCCGGCTGTTCCCTGAACCTCTGGTCTTGCCTCTGCTGCTGCCAAGTGTGTCCGTTTCATGCAGCTACCCTCATTGCACTAGAGTCTGCGGTCTCGAGGCAGCTCCCCTTGTTACTTGCGGGCCTCAGTCACTTGTAGCAGTGGATTGTGTGCGGGCCCTGGCTGCTGCTGCTTAGGCAGTGCCTTCATTTGGGCCCCACCGCTGCAGGTGTAGCAGATGCTGTACCGCTTTCTAGTGCTCCTGGCGGGCCGCTTGTCTCACAACTACGGCCAGTTTGTTGCCTTGTTACGTGCGGCTGTCGCTATCTTGCCATGGGTGGCCGGAAGTTCCGGCTTCTATGCAATGCCCATTCTCTGTTGACCAGGCCACCGTATGCTTTCCCCCAGTTTTAGTGGTCTACCCCGCAAGGCCTCTTCATCTCCGCCTCCCCTCCAGGGCCGAGGCATCGCAGTGAATGCTCTTTGCAGCAGTGATCGAACAAAGGAGCAAGGCAGTGCGTCCTATCAGTTTGACATCTTGGCCAGCCTCCCCAAAATTCACATTATGAGCAATAGCTACCACCACACGATTGAGACACCTCTCCAAACATCAACTGCACAAGGCATTTTAGGTTGCTCTAGAGCAGTTATGTGCTCCCAGCTGCCCTGGCTAGCTCAATGAAGAACTCAAATTGCTGTGAAATTCCCTGCACGTGGCAAAGGTCGTAGAATTTGCTGTATCATGAGGTACAAATGTCTGTCATGGATCATGGAGAGCATTGTCATTGTATGTCTCTGTAGAATTTGGAAAGAAGGACTGGATGAGTCCAATTATACCAGGAATAGCAGAAACCATGCTTGAGATGTCCACATTGGAACAACCACAATCCCATCTGCTGACTGCCGCCTGACCAGAGCCATCATTTCCAATATCAATATGAAGGGTGGAAAACAGTCCTGTAGAAGGTTATCAACTGCTGTTTCATCCACATTTGGTCCCCAGCTGAGAAGGACTATGAATTCTGTCTGGAAATAAAGAAGTGCGCCGTTAGGAAGTTTAATCTCCTAACAGTACCACAGATTCTTTTGGGTCAGTTTACAGTTGTTGGAACCCTGTAGAAAATGTGAGTTCCAGTTGACAGTCCCTTTGGTGTTCCTCTCGATGTATTCTACCTTTACCAAGGCGCCCCCCCCCCCCTCTCCTCCAAGCATGAGTGGCAAAAATACTTGCAGGCTGTGCCAGTTTGAAAATCCCCTTGGCAAATGCAGACTATTGTGTGTCTAGAGGGCCCATCAGGGAATCGATTTTCAAAGTATCATCCGTATAGCTGAAGGCAGTAGTCCAGCAGTTCTGGCGAACATTGTCAAGCCATTGTTCCCAAGGAGACTATGGGGCATATGTATCAAAATCTGTTATTGCGATTCTCAAATAGCGATTTTTTTGAGAATCGCTATTTGAGAATCGCAAAACGGGATGTATTTAAAAATTCGCAAATATTTTGTGATTTCTTGGTATTCGTTAATTGCGATTACCAAATTGCGAAATCGCAATTAAGGAATACCTTCCCATTCATTCCTATGGGCTAGGGCACCCTGATGCACCCCTGAAATGAGCATGTGTGCGCATATGGCGCACATACATGGGCATGTATGTGCACCACATGGCACTTTGAAAAATGCCAAAATGTGAATTTTTCAGAGAAATCGCAAATTACCACCAACTTGAAGTTGGTGGTAATTTGCGATTTCTTAAGGAGAAATCGCACAACTTGGGTGCTTGTTACATAGCATTTAAGGAATCGCAATTTGCGATTCCTTAAATGCTTACGCAAAATTGAGAATCGCAAAATTAGTGATTCCTTAATAATGCAGTGCAAAAATGTCTCATACATGTTTTTTTGCAAATCGCAGCGTTTGCGAATAAAAAATCGTTTCATACATGTGCCCCTTGGTCTGGTGCAATCTTTTTCTTTATCAAAGCCATCTTGGCTCTGGGCATTAGGAACACTGCTGATGTTGAGTTGTGGAGAAACTTCATTGATGTCTGGGTACAAAGGTAAACTTTTTCTGGTTTATCGGAAATCTATCTTCCAGCAATCAAATCATCTGTACCTGCAAAAGCAGGACATTTTGCCCCAGAGCCATAAATATATTTTCTGTGTGCAAATGCGCTCTACCCCAGTCAATAACTAGTTAATCTGTGGATGCAGCAGCTTTGAAGAACACCAGAGTGTAGATGAAAGGCCAAACTTGAGGATTTTGAACTCCTATACCTGTCCTAACCAGTGATAGTGAAATATTCTTCAGTGGGTTCCATACAAAGATAACAAGAGGTATGTGTCTTTTAGGTCTAACCAAACCCCCTTCTCACCCCCCCTCCCCCTTAACTAAGAAAATGTTGCTTAAGCAATCAATGGGGTCACCTGAAATTTGCCCTTCAGTTCTCAGTCACAAACCGCTTGGTCTATTTTAGCGACCTTCTTTATGGGCAGAGCAAGTGGGTCGTGAGTGTACACGCTGTAACTTGGTCATGAATCCCTGTACTTCCCCCGATGGGTCCATCCCTTATTTGTTTTCTCCTTCCACCTCTCCAAACGCAGCAAGCTTATCCCCTCTTTTAGAAAAAAAATGTTTGGCTCCAAGGCTCACTTGTGAAGAAGGGGGGAGATCTTACTTGCAAAGTATCAAGAGCACCTTACTGCTCCCCTCTTTGTGCTAGCAATTAGATCTAGCTGTAGAAGGGAAGAAGGTGAAGCAGTGCTTGGCTTGGCAGCCTCCACCCCTTCTTGGCATGTGATTACCATGCGGGTCTTGTAACCACCCGTAGCCGAATCAATGCCTATCTGCCTCCTCCAAAACTCTTTGACATAAACACTCATCCAGAAAGTATGCATCTTGTCTAGGGTACTAACCATTTACCCATACTTACTTACAAGTGGAGAAGCCAGTGAAGTGTTGGTGCACACATAATCTAAGCATACATTGAACATCTAGACCTTGTAGTGTACTGATAATACGGTTAGTTGTTCGTACTGAGGTTCCGTGACGATTTTACTCGTGTTTGTAACATTGTCGTAAATACATAATTTTGGTATCAGTGAACCGCAAATGATCCATTTAGTATACCCTGGTATTTTCGCGATGCTACGAGCAAGAGCACTCCTGTTACCAACACATTTGTGATTTACCCAGGGCATCCATCTTAGAACACGGAAGCCATTTTGTATTCCTTGCCCTCACATAGTCAATGGACACGCAATGACCTCTTTTCATTAAAGGACACGTAGGCTTTAACCGGCGATTCACCTTGCTAGTGACACGTGCACCTTAGGCCAGCAACGCTGTGGCAGCATGACTCGGCAAGAACTGCCTCCCCAGCCTGAGGCCAGTCCTGCTATACTGGTTTTTGTGTTCGTTGGCCTGATCATGATTAGGCGGCCGAAGCTGGTAACCGTGCCCATTTACGACCCACAAACATTTCTTATCCTGTCTTTCTATCTTCTGCACCTGGCTCTGCTCCTTTCCTTCTGGGCCTTTATTAGGGGGAGGTAACGAAATTTACGATGAGGCGGTCCGGGTCTTGAATGAAGAATTGACATGGGATTATGATGGACTAGTGGGAACCCCTCATTTGTAATGTTTTGACATCAGATACTGTTGACGATCCCTGTGCAACGCCAAATATTTATTGTTTAAGACACGAATGTTTAGAACTGTGGTAACATGTAAAGAATTTGCCTGAAGCCCAATATTTAGTATATAAGGAGCAACCCTCTTTGTACAAATCGAACAGGCTCCTAGATACTGCCCATGTGTAGTTTCTGTGACTTCTGTGTCCCTGCAGTAATAAACCTTTGGTCTTTGACGCCACCATCGAGAAGCCCGTGTTTCTGTTTGTTTGTGCACCGAGACAGGTGGAACTCCGGGGTCTTCGGGTGTTATCCCTGACACCTCTGGACGGAACCAAAAAGTCCAGAACTCCAATTGGCGCCCAACGTGGGGCGACGTCATTCGGTACCGGTCCAAAAGCCTGAAGAGTTCGAGGAGCTTCGTGTGAAGATTTCAGAGGGAGGCGCCCCACTTCATCGATCCCGGCATATCGCAAAAGTGGCCCCGACGTTCTCTTCCACGAGGGTTCCCGTTCAGACGGCTGCAGTGGTCCGTTGCCTTGACCGTCGCCCTGTCTTGGACCCGAGGTGCAGTCCTCAGTACGGCGAAACGTGACGGGTTTCTCCTTGGTGACGTCTTCAGTGCCTCAGTTAAGTATTCAGTGGTTGCTAGTTGGTTATTTTGTAAGGGTTGCTCCTATTTGGATAATCCTTTTAGTTCTCAGTTCAGTTCAGTTCTGTAAGGTTATCACTGGTTATTCAGTTACGATAATCATTCTGTTCAGTTCAGGTATCGATACATTTGTCAGTTCTGGTAGGCCTAAGTTCTTGGTTCGAGTGCGCATCTTTTCTGTTTGTGTCTTGTTTGTTTTGTGTTCCGGATTATAAAATGGTAAGTCGGAAAAATTGTATGTTGTCTTGTTTTAGTTGCAACAGTGATTCCCAGTTGGAGGACTCGTGTTTGGTTCCTCCGATTGGAACTCCCCTTTATGATCTTTATTGCAAGTTTGGTGTGGGCCCTATCTCTTATAACGAGATATGGATCCACTACACAGAGAAAGATGGTGTCCTTAGTTGGCCACTACATGGTAGTTTTGAACCTGAAGTTCTCGATAATCTAGAAAGAAGGTTGTTTAAGAAGAAAGCCCGGCCGGCAATGTTTGATTCTTTCCGTTATTGGCGAAAGGAATCTAAACAGAGAGAAATTAAAAAGTTGAAGAAAGAACAGAAAGAGCAAGAGTTGACTTTAGAACAGTCTGCTAGGCAGCTGCAACTCAACGAGTCTGAGAAAGCGATGGAGGTGGCCGATAGAGAGCGTAATTTAGCGATAGACAAGTGCTATCCTGCTTTGCCATCGAGTACGGCTAAGATAGTAGAGGACCCTGAAAAGGATCCCCTGTTGTCTTACTTGTTACGATCACCCCCACCGTATGCACAGGGTGCTACGGCTCCACCTATACCGAATGTTCAATTACCGGTTGCTGGACAACCTGGTGTCCCTGTTCCCGCTCCCCTGAATCAAGTTCCTGTACCTCCTGTGGTCAATATTAATGTTCCTTCGACAACCCCTCTTCTAGGGTTGCCGGCTTCTTTACCTATGCCTGTGTCGCTCACACCTGCTACTTCACAAGCTATTTTTCCTGCTACTCCTACTGTTCCTGATCTATCTGTTCCAACTGCTACTCTATTCACTGCCTCTGCAAATATTATGACTCCGCTTTCTGTTTGTCGAAGAATCACTGATTCTGTCTCTAATATTCTATCTCCCTTCTATAAAACTCTAATTAAGACTCCTACCTCTGACTCTGTGCAGAGACGTAGTCAGCTTCCCAGTACTGAAGAAAGAGGAATATTAGATTCCACTGCTCTTAGATGGGTTTCGAAAGTTGGGAGATATAATGTACAAAATGTATTAGATACATTTATGCAATGGAACGAACCGACACAATGATATGTGTTCGATGAAATGTGTTTCCTTCTACGTGAGGAATTGGAAGAGGATGACCCTGAATCAAATCTAGGAGAATTAATTAATGTTCAGAAAGAGTTTGCTGCAGGTATGATAGTTGGACAAAATATAAAAGAAGCGATGGAACTGATTTTAAGTTATAGGAATGACCCATCCCTTCGTTCACCGAGAGAATTAGAGAAACGTAGTACGAAACGAAATCGTCAGTATCCAATGAGAGAGGTTCCACCAATTTGGCGTGAAGCTGTGCAAGCTAATGCAAACCTTGGTATTGCAGCCGCTCCGGCCCAATTCCAGAGAGTCTGGATACATATTCCATGGAAGCGAGCTGAAGTATTAGCAGTGAAACAGGCCTTGCCAGATCCGCGTAAAAATCCTGCAGGG
Source organism: Lissotriton helveticus (assembly GCF_964261635.1). NCBI lineage: Eukaryota > Metazoa > Chordata > Amphibia > Caudata > Salamandridae > Lissotriton > Lissotriton helveticus. Next base: position 1,371,322,702 of record NC_136067.1, read on the forward strand.
TACTACAAAGAGTTGGCTCAAACAGTTGACGCTTGTGTATTGAATCTTGCTGACATAGATCTGCTATTTGGTAATGTAGTACCGCAACCAATTTGGGCTAAAATTCGTAAAGAGAATCATCCAGTTGCCCTAGGTGGTGACTGGGCAGCTATAATTGCAGCGGATGGTCAACAAATAGGTGGTTCCAAACCTGAACCTTTAATTGCTAATTTGCCTGGTAGAATAATCGATTTAATGAAAACCTTGATGCCAGCATTGCGCGTTAACTGGGACAAATTGTCCGCGTGCAAACAAAAGAAAGACGAAAGCGTCTCCGACTTTTTCACAAGATTCGAAGAGACTTTCGTGGATCATAGTGGCCAGGATATGAGCACAGAAGGAGGCCAGAGATTATTTGTTGATAAATTTGTGCACAATCTGTTGCCAGAACTTAGTGGTAAATTAAAGAATTCTGAAAGTGCGTGGGCTGTCTCTACGACTGCGCAAATACTTGCGACTGCCCAGTACTATGAAAATAGGGATAAAGAAGAGAAGGAAAAATCAGATAAAAAGACGAAAGATTTAAAAACTAAAGTACTTTTACAGCAAGCTTATCCGCCTCGCATGAATCAAACTAATATGCAGCAAGGGTCATATCAAAGAACGGATTATAATTTTCAAAGGCCGCAATACCAATGGAATCAATGTGCTTATTGCAAAAAGGAAGGTCATTACAAAAGTGAATGTCCAGTTCGAACGCAAAATAATGCTGCGGCAGCTCAGGGAGGTCGTGGTAGTTCTATGCAAAACTCTAGAGGTCGAGGACGAGGTGCTATGCCTCCGCAGACGAGTGATCGCCCCTCTAATTATTTCGACCAGCGACATGGACAATCTGCCCAACAGAATAGGTCTCCACAGTATCATGTCGAAGACTATTATGAAGCTAGTGAGGAAGTTCAGCAAAGTGAGTACTAGGACAGCCATGGACAAAGAGAGGGAGTAGTATCAGTTCCAGTAGATCAGAGTGGGCCTTATGTCGCAGTAGCAACATCAGGTATAGTCGAACCGTTTCTGTTGGATACTGGTGCAGCAAAAAGTTCTATCATACATGCGAAACTCCCTGGCGCACCTTTGTCCGGCTCAACAAACGTTTCAGTAGGTTTTTCGGGCGCCCCTGTTCACAACCCTGTTTCTGGTCCTTTGTCTATTTCTGTTGGACCCCGTCAATTGAAAGCACCCCTGATTTTGACGACAGGTTGTAACGAAAATCTGCTTGGTTTAGACTTGTTAAAACGCCTGTACGCGACATTGTACTGTTCTCCAGCAGGAGTACAGCTTACGTTGGGTAAAAGAATAATCTCCCCGATGTACTTGTCGATGGATGCGCTCCCACCAGAGCTGCGTTCACTCCCTGATACTCTTTGGGCGACTGGCCCTAATGATGTAGGTCTCTTGGAAATTCCACCCTATGTAGTAACTTTGAAAGCAAATGTTAAACTTCCACGAATTCCACAATACAGAATCTCTAATGAAGGTGAGCGTGCGCTCCTACTGATAGTACAAGACCTAATCAAGAAAGATGTTGTAGAAGAGACTAGAGGTAATGTCTGTAATAGTCCTGTACTGCCTATTTTGAAACGAACTGACCCTACAAAGCCTCCAGTATATAGGTTTGTAATTGATCTTAGAGAGGTTAATAAAATTGTGATCCCACAGTTTCCTGTGGTTCCAGACATTACTGCATTGTTAACGTTGATTCCTGCTACAGCAGCATGGTTTTCAGTTGTCGACTTGAAAAATGCCTTTTTCAGCATTCCGATAGCCGAGGAAAGCAGAGATATCTTCGGTTTCTCTCTAGGAGGACGAAGTTTTAGATTTAAACGCGCTCCACAAGGTTATTGTGAAAGCCCATCGATTTACAGTCAAGCATTAAAAAGCCAGTTAGATTCCTTCGTACTTCCTAGTGGTTCTGCTTTAGTACAGTATGTCGATGATCTTCTAGTGGCTGCCGATGACAAGGAAACTTGCAAAACAGCTACGATTTCTTTATTGCATCACTTGTCAGATTTGAATCACAAGGTGTCACCTTCAAAAATGCAATACTGCTGCCAAGAAGTGACCTACCTAGGTCATCTCTTGTCAAAGGAGGGAAGGAAGTTGACCCCAGAGAGAATAAAAGCAATTACACAGATGAACGTTCCTAGCACGCAGAGAGAAGTACGTGCCTTTTTGGGTATTACCTCATATTGTAGGCAATGGATCCCAAATTTTTCTCTTCTAGCAAAACCATTGGTAGCCTTGACTGGGAAAGGTGTTCCGAGTCCGGTACCATGGTCTGCTGAATGTCAGCAGAGTTTTTCTGAGTTACGGAATGCACTGTGTTCAGCACCTGTATTGGGTACACCCGACTACAGTAAGCCATTCACGCTCTATGTCCACGAGAGAGAAGGTTGTGCATTGAGTGTTTTGACGCAGAAATTTGGTGATAAACAACGCCCTTGTGCGTATTTTTCATCAACATTAGATCCAGTAGCTAGAGCATTGCCTAGTTGCTTGAGAGCTACAGCCGCAGCTGCAGCTTCCATTCGACAATCTGCTGGTTTAGTAATGAACAACATGCTAGTAGTTATGGTTCCTCATGCTGTGGATACACTCATGAACCGAACCAAGACGCAACACCTTACCAGTGCTAGATTATCAGGTTATGAACTGACACTGTTAGCTAGTCATATTCAGATCAAAAGATGCAATGTATTGAATCCAGCAACATTGTTGCCGACTAGCCAAGAGTCGAGTGATTCCGAACCACACGACTGTTGTTTCAAAACTGAGGAAGAAACAAAAGGACGAATCGATCTAAAAGACACTCCGTTGTCAGATCCAGATGGCACGTTGTATGTTGACGGGTCTTGCTTCAAATTAGAGAATGGTGATGTGACTGCTGCTTATGCAGTAACAACTTTGAGTACTATTGTGGAGACTGCAAGAGTGAGTCAGAATTCTGCCCAGGCTGCAGAATTGATCGCGCTAACAAGAGCGTGCGTTTTAGCTAAGGGAAAGAGAGTGAATGTGTTCACAGATAGTCAGTACGCGTTCGGCGTGGCCCATAGTTTTGGCCCTTTGTGGAAAGAAAGAGGTTTCATTACGTCCCATGGGACTAAGATTCAACATGGTCAGCTAGTTAATGACTTGTTGGAATCTCTAACCTTGCCGACTGAAGTTGCGATTGTGAAATGCAGTGCTCATAAAGCAATCACGGATGATGTTGGTCGTGGGAATGCTTTTGCTGATGAGATTGCAAAACAGACAGCTAGAAATATGATGAGTAGAATGTATGTTGCAACGTCTGCAAGATGGATTTCTGAGTCTGGAATGTGTGAGAACACAGTGGAAAGCGTGAAGGAAATTCAGAAAGAGGCGACTGAGGAGGAAAAACTTGCATGGAGAGAGAGCACGGGTAAATTGGACTCGAGTGGGTGTTGGATTGACTTGTCGGAACAACAGCGTTGGATGTTGCCTGATGCGTATGTGCTTGCAGTAGTAACGATGGCACATGGAACAGCGCACATCAGTTCAAAAGGGATCTGTAAGATGTTGGCTCCGGTCTGGAAGAATGACGGGATTAGTAAGTGTGCAGAGAGAGTGGTGAGAAATTGTATGGTATGCTTGATGCATAATCCTGGCAAGGGAATCCCCACACCTACAGGTCATTTCGCTCCTCCTTCCTGCCCCTTTGAGGTGATCCAGCTAGACTTCATTCACATGGATCGTTGCAATAATCTGAAATACGTCCTAGTGGTAGTTTGTGCTTTCTCCAGATGGATCGAAGCATACCCACTGAAGGACAATACTGCCTTATCCACTGCCAAAATTCTTCTTAAAGAATACTTCCCCAGATACGGAATGCCACGGATTGTATGGTCAGACAACGGAAGTGAGTTCGTAGGGAAAGTTATGCAGAGTGTGTGTGCCGGCCTAGGGATTAGACAGAAATTTCATAGTGCGAATCATCCCCAGTCCGCGGGTTTAGTCGAGGGTTACAATGGCACCCTTAAACTGAAACTCGCTAAGATACAAGCATCCACGGGTTTGTCCTGGCCAGACGCATTGCCTCTGGCTTTGCTATCAACAAGAGCAACTGTACATTCTAGAGTAGGGCTTAGTCCTTACGAAATAGTTTTTGGCCGTCCTGCAAATGTTTGGGGGGTACCTAGACCGAAAGAATTTAAGCAGCTGGAATACCCAATGTTAATTGATTACCTTTTCGACTTGACTGCTAAATTGAGTCTTATTCACCAACAGGTTTTCGATGCATTGCCAAAGCCACCGGAGAGTCCAGGCCATCAGCTGAAACCGGGTGATCAGGTGGTCATCAGAAATTTTGCAAGAACAAAAAATCTTCAGCCCAGATTCATTGGCCCTTTCCAAGTCCTGCTAGCAACGAGAACTGCTATTCGTGTGGCCGGAAGGAAAAATTGGATCCATACGACACATGCTAAACGTGTGCCTCTGCCACTTCCTTACGACAACTGGGTAAAGAAAGGAATCGGTGCCTCTGAAACGGAACAAGTCCCCAGGTTCATACCTTTCAGGGATGCAGAACTAATCACGGATTCACCAAATTCTGACTCTCCTCCTGAAACTGCTCTTTTGAACCCTGAACATTTGTCATCCACACCCAAAGAACATTTGCCATCTGCGAACGTGAACATTGCAACGTCAGCTGAAAATACATTGTTTCCAGATCAGACAGCTCCTGCAAAACTGAGATACAACTTACGTTCTCGCAATATGGACAAATAAAGCAGGAAACTGCCTATTTTCAGATTTGAATTTGCTATACATTGCCTCCAGCCGGGAAGTTTGCTAATACTTTGTATTGTTTCTTTTTGTTTTAAAATTGCCTTGCCGTCTGGGTAGCCGTAGGGTCGTGGCTGTGTGCCTAGTTGAATCTGCGGGGGTCAGACACAAGGTCGATCTTTCTGTTAGTTCTGGGAACTCCCAGGGCTGATAGAGGCATTTTCATCTACGTACACATCATCAGTGGTCGCGAACGGTCGTAGAAGATGGAGCTTCCTGAGCTACAACGAGAAAATGTAATTTATGTTCGCAGAAATAGACTGTACAGAATACTACACAGCAAATGCTTTCTAATGCAATGTGCAGTTACATTTTTAATTGTTTTGATAACGTTGGTGGGTGGAATCGTCTTTGGTGTACATTTGATTTTTATGCCAGTAACTACAGTACCTCCCCTTGACCCTACTACTTCTACGGTTTCTTCTATGCATTCTTTTCACTCATTTCCTGAACACGAACAAGCTCGACGCTCAGAATTTATTAACAATACATTTGTACAGCTCTTGCATCAACACCAACTGATAGTTAATACTACAGACTGCTGGGTGTGTGGCTTGATACCTCACACTATGGATAAAGGCATTCCCTATCTAGTCTTGCCTTTCAGCTGTAATGGATCATTTCAGGCCTTTCAGACCATTTTTTCATATGCCCTTGAGACCTATCCTTCGCGTCCACCACGGTCCACTAAATACAACTCAGCCAACAAAGCTTTAGTCCAGGGAATTATTGATATGATTAAAGACGTCAATAATACTCCATCTTATCCTAGAGATGAATTACTGGTGTATTTGAGTTGGAACTCTACAGAGTATCGCCTTAGTTTGGGAGAAAGCAAGCGTAAAAGCTCCACTTCAGTTTGGGTCGTGCCTCACCGAGGTCAGGTCTGTTTGCAAGGAAATGGGAGAAATCCGAGAGCTCAGCTAGGGAGGAGTGAGTGCGTTGAGACTTACGTATTTCCGTCTAACTCCTCCCCTGCCTTTCTGACTGCTAAGGGTACCTACTTCATTTGTCAGGACAGAGCATATACATGGCTGCCTGCTGACTTTTCAGGTTCATGTTATATTGCTCGATTGTTACCCCCGACATACACTGCTTCTTCAGATTATCACAAAACCAGAGTAGCAAGAGGTGTCTTCAGCAAGGAAGATACCGCTGGTCAAGAAGCTGGAGACTTTTTCAAAGGTTTCCTTCCGTTTTGGGGGCCTATGGCCAATAGTAGAAATCTTCGTCAACTAACACGGGTAGTTGAATCTACTATTACAGAAACTACTGGTGCCCTTAGTAACTTAACAGCTGAGCTTCAGGCGGATCGTCTCATGACGTTGCAGAACCGTATGGTTCTAGACGTAATACTTGCAGATCGAGGTGGGGTATGCAGAATGATCCAATCGAGCTGCTGTGTCTTTATTCCAAATAATGCTCCAACAGTCTATGAAGCAATCTCTAAGCTACATAAGATTTCCGACTCTATACACGTAGATAAGGGAAACTGGTCCTTCATGGAGTGGTTTTGGACTCTGGTATCAGCGTGGGGATGGAAGGTTCTGATGGTCATTGGTGTCATCCTAGTATTTCTGTTCTCGTGCTGTCTTATTATCCAATGTGGTCCCGCTCTGTGTAGCCTCTGTGCTGCAACCTGTTTCAGAAAACCACCTGCATTAGGAGAAAAGGCACGAGACAGGATGATGATACAACAACATGTCACTAACCTAATGAGCATAGAATTAGACTCTGACTCTGATATAGACTGAGTAATTGCCTATGTAAGGGCAAAAGGAGGGTCTGAGGTTCCGTGACGATTTTACTCGTGTTTGTAACATTGTCGTAAATACATAATTTTGGTATCAGTGAACCGCAAATGATCCATTTAGTATACCCTGGTATTTTCGCGATGCTACGAGCAAGAGCACTCCTGTTACCAACACATTTGTGATTTACCCAGGGCATCCATCTTAGAACACGGAAGCCATTTTGTATTCCTTGCCCTCACATAGTCAATGGACACGCAATGACCTCTTTTCATTAAAGGACACGTAGGCTTTAACCGGCGATTCACCTTGCTAGTGACACGTGCACCTTAGGCCAGCAACGCTGTGGCAGCATGACTCGGCAAGAACTGCCTCCCCAGCCTGAGGCCAGTCCTGCTATACTGGTTTTTGTGTTCGTTGGCCTGATCATGATTAGGCGGCCGAAGCTGGTAACCGTGCCCATTTACGACCCACAAACATTTCTTATCCTGTCTTTCTATCTTCTGCACCTGGCTCTGCTCCTTTCCTTCTGGGCCTTTATTAGGGGGAGGTAACGAAATTTACGATGAGGCGGTCCGGGTCTTGAATGAAGAATTGACATGGGATTATGATGGACTAGTGGGAACCCCTCATTTGTAATGTTTTCACATCAGATACTGTTGACGATCCCTGTGCAACGCCAAATATTTATTGTTTAAGACACGAATGTTTAGAACTGTGGTAACATGTAAAGAATTTGCCTGAAGCCCAATATTTAGTATATAAGGAGCAACCCTCTTTGTACAAATCGAACAGGCTCCTAGATACTGCCCATGTGTAGTTTCTGTGACTTCTGTGTCCCTGCAGTAATAAACCTTTGGTCTTTGACGCCACCATCGAGAAGCCCGTGTTTCTGTTTGTTTGTGCACCGAGACAGGTGGAACTCCGGGGTCTTCGGGTGTTATCCCTGACACCTCTGGACGGAACCAAAAAGTCCAGAACTCCAGTACTTGTTACAGAGGGAGAGCATTTGCTCCTGTGCTCTCCAGGTAAGGAAGTAAATTCCACTGAGCCATGAAAATTGATGCTAGCAGACCACTCTTTGAATAATAAATTCGAAAGAGTCCTTCATGCAAGTCTTCTTTTATTCTGTGCTTCTTTAGATGTGCCAGCTAGCCAACAAATTTCCTCAAGCGGGTGTAACCCATTAACTTCGTGAGGGCGTTTCGGTAATACTGTATCATCTTCCATAGGATATGAGATCCATACTAGATTATCCAAAATGTTGATAGTGTGCTGTTATGCAGAGTATGCTCAGCAGAGAGATTATGAATTGGCCAATAGAGACCTAAACAAGTAGTATCCGATTCTGTGCATATGCGTAGAGCTGTGTGTCTCATTACATTAGATACGAGCTGATTGTAGGAGAAGAACTGTACAAGCCCATTAATAGTGCAGTGTTAGTAATATTTTAGGAACTTCATACTCATGATGTTACTTTCCAAACAAAACTAGAACTTTAAAATATAAACGCTTTCATAGTCTGAATAATCACGCTCTCCATGTGAACATCCAAGATTGGATTAAATAAATTAATGAATTGGCCCTTTAATGTGAAACTTGTTTGTAAATGCAGGGCCCACGTTCAAGGGATAGATCTATGCTCTCTGTCTCAAACGTCCAGGTAGATCCCTGCTTGTCATAAGGTTGCCTGTTTTGATCACCTCTCAAGTGTCACTTTAAGAATGAAATTATCTTTGTAGTGAAATTCTTATGTTATTGTGTTAGTGTGTGGATGTTCCATCCATTGACAGTTGCTCGGTGACTGGTGGAGGGAACACCAAGGTTGAGATTTTGCTCTTGAATAAATACAGGACTTGATTTAAAGAGCTTCTTTTTGCTTTATTACCACATGATTTTGTCGACGAGTTGCCAGCTCAGCAAGAGTGTTTGCCAGCAATCTTCAGAGGATAGTTATGATGAACCTATGAATTCACAAAGTCATAGACATCAGTTAAGTGGAGGGGGACACAATTTGAATATATTTTAACCAGCGCTCATGTGTGTTGTGGATGTTTCCAGGGCTGACATGCCATACTTTCAACTTATGTTGGGAGTGAATATTGCCGTGTTGTCCATGCACGTGTATTCATCTGCATGGCATTAAACCCACTTTGGAATTCAATCTCCATGAGCAATACTGCATGCAGGCTTTGGAATTCTGTGGAGCCTGCTTGCTCTGAGGCACGGGCTCAACTTACATCAAAAGCTATCATTGCGAGCCCACATACTGCCTGCCGTGCAGACCTAGGTTGGTTAAATATACGTTTAGCTGCATCCTTGACAAGGACGAATTTCTGTTCAGTCTCTTTCCCACATAGAGATTGCGTCATTAATATTAGGGAACAGCATTCCACATGATTTGACTGTGTGAAGACATTGGACACATCCCTTTTGGATCATCACAAGAGTTGGAGAAAAGCCATTAAGCTAGCATTTCCTATGCTGGTTTTCATGGGTATTTTGGGGTTTTGGAAGGTTTCTTCTTGAATACCCCTTTTACCAGTTGTACAAAATTTGGAACTTTCTTTTGCTTGGGCTCATTTCATTGAGGGCATGGAGGTGTCTTCCATAACTTCACCACCACTCTTTTTGGCACAACCTGAACTGTCACCAAAAGAGTGGGTGGATATTTTAGAAAATTACTTGGAAGCACTTGATGGGCAGAATTTTCTATCCCGTTGGAAAAAAACCATTCTGTTGAGAACTTTTGGGAAAGAAGGGTACATTTCTATAAGTATTTACCACTGTTAGTCACGATGGTTAACCTGTAGAAGACGTGCATTGTGAAAGAAGGAAAAGAGTTGAGATGAGATTTGCCAAAGCATCTAATGTAGTTAGTTATGAGAAGATACAATCTCTACTTACAGCCACTTTATTGGGTACATGTACACTGTTATTGAGTTCAGAGTCAGACACATGAAGGGCAAGGCATATTTAGCAAAGTCAGGATCATATTTAGCAAAGTCAGGACCACCTATTTTCGGTTGATTTCATCAGTACAATCTTTACATAATTATAAATCCACATGCCCCTACCCAGGTGATGGTGGTTGAGGATACAGCACTTAATGACATTCTGTAGGGAGCAAAACGTGTTCAGAGAAGAGATGGGAGAGTTAAAAGAGTACGTTCATGAGATAAAATTGAAGCAGGAGCTGTGCCTGTACAGCATACAGTTAGAAGGGTGCAGATTTTAGTGAGAGAAGAAGTTAAATAATTATTGGGTGACAAGTTGAAAAATGGGGTGATTGAGCCTATTGAAACATCAAGTTGGATTTCTCCTTTGGCCATCACGGAGAAGGCCAATTGAAAATGAGACTCTGTGTGGACTTGAGAAGTCTTAATCAAAATCATTGTTACTGACAATTTTCCCCTGCCGAATATAAATGAGTTCATTTTATTGCTAAGAGGGGGAAAATTATTTGTATGCCTATCACCAGATTCGTCGTCACAAATGTTCCAAGTCTTTGACGGCATTCATAACGATGGAAGGCATTTACCAGGATGTTATTTAGTTTATTATCCGCAGCTAGTCTCTTCCAGAGAATGATGAGTGAGGTGTTCAAGGGCTTGCTTGTACAATGTAATTTACTTCAAAGATGACATACTGATGTTTAGTGAAAGTGTGGAAAGTCACAATATTGATTTGAAACAGACATTGAATAGATTTTCAGACTCTGGTTTAATACTTCTGGAAGAAACATTTTAATTTTTGGCGAATGAAGTTGAATACTTGGGACGCACTTTGTCTGCTGAGGGTGTCAAACCAAAGAAGGATTTGCTTGCTATATATTTGGCACCTACTCCCCAGGATAAATGCAATCTTTTCTAGGGCTGATTGAGTACTATTTTAAGTTTGTTAGGAATTTTGCAAGCAAACCTGAATTCTTTAAAATTTTAATGATAAAAGGTGTAACGTTTCTTGTGGGGTGAGGATCAACAAAAATGTTTTGATAATATTAAAAAGGAGGTATATCATGCTAGTATCTTGGTTCCCTATGATACAAAACGAAGGGCGATTTTACTGTTGAAACGAGTGCTACCTGCAAAGGGGCACTATTATCACAAATGTATGGTTCTTGTGAGAAAACTGTTGCCTTTGCCTCATGCGCTCTATGACAGAGCGTCATTATTCTGTAATTGAGAGTGTCGCAGGGATTCTGCTCCTACACAGAACTGTGCATAGAGACTTGGAACCTCAGTGAATTAGGGTGTACCAAAACTCACCTTAGTATCCAAAATCCCCTACCAGACTAGCAATCAGTGTCTCATTGGTTCTTCCATACCCCCAATGATGAGACAACCCAGAACATGGACTTAGAACACCTCAGGTAACGTGGAACACATGAACACTCTTTCGTTATACTAACATACCAGTCCAGAACGAGGAGTAAATGAAGACACGTGCACGTTTGAAATATTTATTTCTAATGCCGTGTTCTCAGGCGCAGTAACTTAGCTAATACAAGCAAACATTTTATAAGCAACAAGGTTATCCGCATAGTTACTAGTCCATAAAATACAAAGGGAGAAAGCATGTTAAAATGCTAAAGGGAAGAAGGCTAAATGTCACCTCAGTCTTACACTCCCTTGCCAGTATATTATATTATATCTACAGAAGGTCTCTTTGGGTTTTAGAAGGGCGGCCACATACCTCTGGTCTTAGTAGAAAGGGATCACATCATCTTCTACACCAGTTCTCTGCATGCGAATATTCATCAAGTGTGTGTGCATGCTCTGTGCAGTGCATTATTAAACGCGCCAAAACCAGAGTTGGCCACAGCTGCATATGTGTTATGTCTAGGACGTGCGCTGATCATACCGAACAACAACCACTGTGTTGAAATAACCTTGAAGGCCTCGGCACTCACTGTTCAGACATAGCTTACAAAGCAAAGCTGATACAATAGGAAAACATATTATTCTCGTGTGAAGCAAAATATTCTACTAGGCTTAAATCATTAATAACAATATGTGCCGTGTGCAGAAGAAGCAGAAAGGAAAAAAAAACATTTAAACTTCTAATAAGCTCATGCTAACTTAACACAGTGTGAAGGCAAAGCCTATCTCCATGACAAGAGTGAGGCTCTTGCTGCAGTGATTGGGGTTGGATTTTTTTAGTACCTGTGTGTGGTGATGTCCAATTGTTCTTTGCACCGATCACAAGCACCTGATGAAAATCTTGTCTCCAGGTGGAGCGGGTGGATGTGTTCAGCAAAACTTGTCAGATTATCCTCTCAATTACAAGAATACCATTACACTATTGACTAAATGCCAGGGTGGAGATATTTTTAAGCGGATTGCTTGTCTCGTATGTCGCTGAGTTAGAAATGTATGGATGAGGAAGTAGTAGCTTGGAGTGTGATGGTGCAGAGGCCAGTGTGGTTATGATGTTCCGTGGAGATGTTAGTGACTCGGAGTGGACATTTGCGATGAGTAATGATGAGGTGTTAAAAGCAGTTTTGTAGATGACAAAGAAAGGTGGAAGAAGAGAGAGTACTTTGTCCGTTATGTTGAGACCCTATGATAACGTTTTGGATGAGTTGTCTGTAGTGGCTGGTAAGGTGATAATGCAAGGCGATACAACTGCCTTGTGATGTGCGGAAGAGATTGTTGGAGATAGCACATGAGGGACATTTGAGTCAAATTGTTACCAAGAAGAGATTAAGGATGGAATTTTGGTGGTCCATGTTGGATGGTGATGTGGTACTTGGGTGGAATGTTGTGATGTGTGCGATGAGTGTGAAAAAGATTCAAAATTGATTCTCAGGTGGATTTAGGCAGGTTTGGCATAGTGTATGCATTGATTTTATAGTTCCCTTGTCTGGTATCTACAGTGGAAGATCATTTGCTATTGCAATGTTGGATGCTCATTCTAGATGGTTTATGGTAAGATTTTTGTCTGAGATTTCTACGAGAACTACCTTAAGTACATTACGAGAGGTCTTTCAGGAGGAGTGTTTTCCAGTTGATCTCATAACTGACAATGGTATCCCAGGATATGAAGGAGTTTTTGTTCTCGTGTGGTATTAAACATTCACGCACAACGTTGTACAATTCCCAGCCCAAATTGTATTGTTGAGAGAGCAAATTGTATGGTGAATAGATTGGATGTTGAGGATGTGATCGCTGAGTTGGCTTGGGCAGATTGGACTTCGGAGAATTTAGTCCTTCGATGTGTCCTTCTTTGTGCAGTGAGAGGAACAAAACACATTACATTGCTCGTTCCTTCTTGGATGAACGATTTGATCGAAAGCAGTGGTTTGTTGATTAACCCCTTTTGTGCTCCCGTCGGCCGTTGGCCGTCGCAAGCACTACCTGGCTGGTGCTGCGAACGTCCAACGGTTGACGCGGTCCCGCCCACTCCTTAGAACGCCCGCACTGCGCCGAAATAATGGCCGCGGTAAACAGATTAATGGAAAGGAACTAAAGAGTTATTCTTGTGGTTTGACAGCAAGCAGAGTGAGGATTTTACCTATTGATTGGGTCACGGTACGTTCGTGGCGTGTCAAGAAGGGGTTGAGTAAGTTATGTTGACCTTTTGAGGTGAAAGAAGTACATCGTTGGCATGTGGTTTTGGTCAGGGTTGCAAAGTATGGCACGGGTGAGTGTGTGGAAAGAAGAGGCAATATAGATGAAGGGTTTAGTGATTTTATGTTGATGAAGGATGAAGAATTAGTAAATGGAATACGAACGGATACCAACCAGCATAGCGCTGGTTCAGGTGGTGACAATTTGGGTATGAATGAAAACAGTGGAATGTGAAAATCGTAGTGGTGGTGCCAACAAAATAGAAATAACTCCTAGAATAAGGAGACCTCCTTTATCTGCAAGAGTTTGTAAGATGAGTCTCAACCTGTTAGCTTGTGTTCATCTTAATTAACATTTTTGTTGTGTATTTCAGATTTTGTAGTGCTATTATTTGTAGCTTGTATTGATAAGGGAGGGAGATATGTTGTGATCTACTCCCAAGTATCACTTTAAAAATGGAGTGTTCTTTGGAGTGAAATTCTTATGTTATTGGGTTGGTGTCTGGACACGCTTGAGATTTTGCTCTTGAATAAATACAGGAATTCATTTAAAGATCTTCTATTTGCCTTATTACAACATTGTCCTAAGAAACCTATGTGGAAAGAAACGTTTCAAAAGTTCTGAAAAAGATGAGCTGCTTTTCTCTGTTTGAGTATTTGATTCTGATGCAGTTTAAAGAAAAGCTATGAACAAGAATGCTGTATTACTTGCTCCTTACGGGTCCAAACTTGTTTTACTTGTCTGTCAGAGTTAAGAAAAAAAATTCTTATTCAAAGTCCAGGCTCTTTAAAGTAACATAATATAGTAGAAAAATTAGGACGAGCATAATTATTGAAAGTAATCCTATTATATTACTCGATACAATATTATCAATCATTTTTTATGAAACTGTATTCATAATTGGATAAGTACTAAACAAGCCCATATTGCTAAAATTATTATGAGCATTACGTTTTTTTATTTTTTGCACCTGAATCTGTCTTTTTAGGTGCCCTTTAACCATGAATGCTAAGTTTGTTAGACTTATTTAAAATGAATTGTCATTTTGGTTCTAGGATTTACATGCTGTATTCCAAGATAATCTCAAATAAAAAATAATTTAGAACACACAATCACAAATTCCAATCGTTTCAGCATCTGTTTAGAAAAAAAGTTGTTTCGATTGTGTCCCTTTTTTTATTTTTCATAATACTATTGGTGTTTAAAGCGTTTTCAGCATTGTCTTTTAAGGTACTGGCTAGGCTCCATTAAGCTAAGTAATAATGTATGTGAACGCTTTTGCATTATTCCCTGTAATGCATTTTCTCAATCTGTATTGTGCTCATTAGTACTCATGGCTCATTACAATTGTGGCTCACAGTGCTGACCAGTTTCTGCCCCCATCTGTATTTCCTCCCTCCCAGTCATCTGACCCCTAACAGCATTTTTGTGTTGCACATAATTGCGTTTTTAAATAATGCATACCTATTGCTCTCAAATATGTACTACTGAAACTACTTTGTTGTCAAGAGATTTATTCTTAGCCTCCCTGGCTGCTGTAATTTCAAGGACGTGTTACAGCAAATATGTTTACTGTGCGAAACTGCAGCCACACTTTTTGTATTTAATATTTTTTATGTTAAGTATGAATATACAATGCCGAATGTAACACATAGATTAACAAGCAGTAATAGATGAAAACAAACATTAAGAATGAATAGGTAATAAAATAAGCATGTATATTTCTTCATTTGAGCATAGATTGTTGGCGCAAATATTATAAGAAAGAAACATACTAGACATTTTCATTGAAGGGCTAAGAGCTTGTAGTCCAGAAAGTCCACACATATTTAAGCTTTTCTAAGTGATGAAAGCATTGTCTTTGCAAACTGCTGTGTATTACGCATAACGTGTTTCTGAGGGCTCCAACAGTGGTAACCCCCTCTGCAGTCATACAGGCTCCAAAAGAGTCAAGGAGAATCACTTTTGCCTCATTTGCTGTACTGCTGTGTATGTCACAGGTCTTGGATCATTTTGGAAAACAAATATCTTCAATTCCAGGACCACAAGGTCCTCGGAGCTGATCGGCTTGCGCACAATCTTCA
Source organism: Lissotriton helveticus (assembly GCF_964261635.1). Lineage (NCBI taxonomy): Eukaryota > Metazoa > Chordata > Amphibia > Caudata > Salamandridae > Lissotriton > Lissotriton helveticus. The sequence goes on from NC_136067.1 coordinate 1,371,337,948, forward strand.
GCCATTTGGGCCTTATTGCTTGCCTATTTTGTCAGATGGCTTCTCCCCACTCATTGGACAGTACTGCTTCCCCTTATTCCAGAGCAGGGCACATTGGACATCCTTTTGTATTTATAGATAAACAGCAACTTCTAGAGTCTTGTTTCTGGTTAGATGTACCCTGGTGCAGCTGGGCTTCAACTGAAGCCCAGGCAAATGCATTGCCGGCTCATAGAGGCTTGTGTTCCTATATTGATGTTAAAAATGGGGGACTCTGGAGAGAAGCCAAGCCCAGTATGTTGTGGTGCTTGTTCAGATTAATTAATTATAACCCCTGCCAACAAAAGTGAAGATTATATTCAGTCCTTCTTCAGAGTTTTCACAAAGGAGTTGAAGGCCAAGCATCTTCTGAACAAATAATGTGGATTTCCAGGGAGGATGACAGATTGTTACAGGTTGTGATTTGGTCTTTACAGATTTGACACCCTCAATGGGAGTGAGATTATTTCCTGTTATACCTGTCCAGCTGCAGAACTGTTTTTGACCTTTTGTGTTCAGACAGAACTCTGGGATTACTCTGATTTGCAACTACCACCCACAGAGGCTGAACCTGGAAGGAAGTCTCGAGGGTGCAGCCTTGTGGGCTGCTCCAGTGATTGAGGTATGGAGACGGCCTTCCACCTATGTATGTAACAATAGTTTTCTGCTTCCTGCAATATGTTCTTGCAGAGAACACCATCTATATGATTTGCAGTCATTCTAAAGACCTCATATAAGTCCAAACACAAACCTGTGAGGAAGAAATTGTTTTGCTTACTGGGTGACAGAAATATTGTACATAGCAAGCGAGGTTTTGTAAACTCCTTTCCTGGGGATGCAATTATTGGGCTTGTGCCCATCACTAGAATGTTAACTCCTAAAAACTGTTCGCCTCTGAGTAGGCTTATTTCAAGGGCAGAAGTTGCCCTCTGCTATTGGGCACACCTGATTGTGCCTTGGCCTCTCAATCCACTTTCAGTGTGGCATGTGCTCTGCTGTTAATCAACACAATAGCACACAGTGCACTTTAAGTGTGTTCACAAACAAAAAGTCAACTTGGACAAGACACATGGTCAACTCAGAAGTTCAACAAAAGTGCATGATGACATGGCTATATGCACCTTGTTATGGCTTTCCTTCCCGCACTATTCCACAAACATATTACCTGGTCATTGATATCTGTGTGCTCTGTTCCTATTGCAAAACAATTGATGGACCAAATGCTGGACAATGCAAGTATTCAGCCCCAGTCACAGGGATCTGGGTTAAATCCATCATTCTCTTGCTCACCACACCACCCCAGTTTGGACCCAGCCATATGCAAATCAGTCTTGACCCTGTTCCTTGTGGGAACAGTCCAGCCCGAACTGCCAAGCCAGGTCCCCCCTGGACCGGAAACCAGCATCCTTGGACCGGTTTCAGGGCATCACCCTTCATCAGCCAGGCTAGCTTGAATCCAGGGGTGTAGTGAGCATGGGATCCACTTCTGGGCATACCTTTCTCACTTACCTGGCCCTTCCCACTTACTGTTCCCATTGGGTGCAGGGTCAAGACCGATTTACATATTGCTGGGTCCATACTGGAATGGCATGGTGAGCAAAAATACGATGAATGTAGGCCCAGATCTCTGTACTGAATGTATAACATTGTTCTGCATTCTGTCCGTCAAGTGTTCTTTTGCATTTGTCACCCAGAGTGGGATGGATATGCCCAGACGCGGGTCCCGTGCTCTCCGTGCCACTGGAGTCCAGCTATACTGGCTGATGAGGGCTGAAAGCCCGAAACGGGTCCTAGGATGCTTGTTTCCAGTCCACGGAGGACCTGGCCTGGCAGATCGGGCTGGACTGTTCCCATTGGGTGCAGGGTCAAGACTGATTTGCATATGGCTGGGTCCAAACTGGAATGGCATGGTGAGCAAAAAACGATGGATATAGACCCAGATCTCTGTACTGGGTTGAATGTATGACATTGTTCAGCATTCTGTCCCTCAATTGTTCTTCTTGCTTGTTCATATTTTGACAATAATCTAATTAGAACTGATTTTATGTATCACTCTAACCTTAGTTAACAAGTACAGTAATAAAATATGTTGACTTAAAATGACGTTTTGTAAACTTTATCAGTACGTGCAAATTTCATCCTGGATGATAATAGTAAATTTAGGGCAACAAAAAAAAATAAGTCCTCCTGGACAATAGAATACACATAAAGTGCCTTCAACAGAGAAAGAGCGTGGTATGAGCAATACAATTTTTATTCTCTAAAAGTACAGAAAACCTCTATTCTAACCAGTGTATTAAGCCGGCAGCCTACATAAATACCCCTTTACCTCTAAAGGGCACTTCCTGTGATAAAGTGCTCCCTTTTAAACTGCCTTTCATCATAAAGGTCTGTCATTGTTAACTTTCTCTTAGATACTTCCACCTGCTCAGTACATAATTAAAATTGAGCAATCTATTCCTTCATTACTTTTCAAATGTCACACAACCATGTTGCTATTTCTCACAATACTCACAGCCCATTTGTAGCCACCCCTCCATGGCACTTCGGAAATTCTTTCTAGAACGTAATTACTTCAAAAGCTTCATAAACCAATTCCACTTGCCAGTCTTAGACCTATGTTCTTGGTATAAAAAAAAAACTTTAATACCAATTAGGCGAGTTCCCATTTATATAGAATCAGCCTGTAGGAGAGTAGGGTCTGCTTCCTATGGTCACCCCCACTTTTTGCTTTACTGGTTTTCGACTTAGATGTGGCTGTGGGCCTGCTAATCAGACCCACAGCCCAGATGCACTCTCTCTAAATTTAAACCATGTACTCTAGGTACATACACCATTGGGAATTGGTTCACCTTGTCAGCCCCATGTAGAAGTGTACTCAGGGCATAGGTGTAACCAAGACCTACCAGGGGCTGCAGCATGTATTATGCAACCCCTGGCTGGCCACTCAAACTGACACAACTGGCTGATCACTCAGCTGGGGCAAGGTTGTGTAATCACCCCTTGCTTAGGTATAGTATTCCTATATCTACCCATATATATATAGACACACAGTAACCTATAAGTCACTCCTATGGCAGGCCTTAACAATCCTGGAGGCAGAGTTCTTGGTTATGTGTGAGATGGTGCTCTAGCATGAGCTGAGCCTGTCTGCAGCTTTTGGAACCATGTCCTTATAGCTGTTCTATGATATCGCCATACCATATACTCTTAAGTGCATTATAATCCTCGCGGTTGAATGCTAACTTTGGTTTGGCTTTATCTAAACATGTCATGTAAGGTGTCCTACGCTTTGGAATACTACCCCCTCGCCAATTCTGGCAACGGGGGTAGCATTCCACCCTTCTAGAGGGAGAAGACATGTTAGTCCTGACTATCCCGGTTAAAGTTAACCAGAACCCCAGCGTCACAAAATGGACGCTGCTGCCACAGACACAAGTCTGACCTCCTGCTGCTGGGAGTCCTTCCAGTCACGGAGGTTTGGACAATAGGTTTCCTGCCTGGAGAGGTGCGTGCACCACGCCAGACAGGACTTTGTGTATTGGGACAGGGAGGGCTGAATAGATTGAGACCCTGCCTGGTTGCTGGGGCACTCTAGCCCCAGCTCTGGCGCGAAACTGGACAAAGGAAAGGAGTTGTAACCACCCCTCTGCCTGGTCCCACCCATAGGAGGGACCTAGAAAGTAATCCAGCCCCTTTTAGTTGTATAAAGGTAGGAGCTGAGTCCTGAGACTTTAGATTAGATCCTGAATTGAAACTTGACACAAAACTCTGGACCATAGACGTTCTGCTGAAGCTGAAGACTGAAGAATCTCCCTTGTGGCCAAGGAGTGACCACCCTGGGCAACCAGGCGCCATCCAGCAAATCAACTGCTTTCTTTGTCGGCGCTACCTCCGGGACCTGTGCACGGAGCCTGACAAGGCCCAGACTTCCAGACCTCTCTGACCTTCTCTTCACGTCTGCAGCATAGCTGAGATCCGTGGAGGCGACGAGACACGTGGGACCGAACATCTTGAAAAGCCTGCAACTTGCTAACTGTGCAGCTCCTGAGGTATCCTCGAAGCTGTGCACTGGGGATTGAGAAGCCCCGAATCCGAGCTCCACCTGCACGGAAGACCAGCCCTCCACACTCCACGAGTTCTGCGTGGGGCCGTTCTGCTTGTGTTCTGCTCGACGCGTTGTCCGGTTGCTGGCCCGTTGGCTAGTAGCCTCTGTGACGACAATCCTTTTGAACCGACTCGCTGGTCTGGTTGCTCCAGACTGGCCCTTGCCTCCCTGCAAAGGTGAGGCACCTCAGACCTTGCTGGTCTGCACCAGAAGCCTTCTTTGAATCCTGCGTGGGTTGCCTTTGCCAAGGCTTGTTGACTCCAATCCGGCAGTCGACCCCTCCATCTGGGAGAACCTTCGCGAGACAGCTCGCCGCCAGCACCTGGTCGTCCTCGACGCCTCCTGGTCTGCGTGGCTGAAGAGACAAGCTTCACGACGGCACCTGATTGCTCCTCGACGTCGTCTGGTTCCACCCGGTCACTGGCTAGTGAGCCAGACTCTGTCCCCTCTGCTTTCAGGTCCTCTTCATCCTCGATCCACCCGGACATCTTCCTCCTGGTCGCCTGCAGCATCTTTCCTCATGGCTCCATAGACTTCAACGGCGAAACCCGACGCATCTTCACACCTATGCACCCGCTTCCTGTGGGTGAGGTAACGCGAGTACTCCGGTGCTCCCAAGGGTATTGACTATCCAAGTGTCTAGGTTTTTAGTTGTTTCCTCCTAGCTAGACCGGAAGTGTCCTAAATCATTCTTTTCCTAACTTCTAAGTTCCCATTGACTTAACATTGATTCTCGCGTGTGTGTAAAGACACTGCACGCGCCGCCTGTGGGCCTCCTACTCCTAACCTAAGGTTCAGATAGTGTAGCCCCAGCGATTCTCTAGGCCCTAGGCCTTTTCTTTTCTCGTGACGTGGTACTTATATCACTTTCTTAGTATATGGTTTGCTTCACCCCTAGGGCCTAACTGTATTTTGTGCAACTTAACATATTCTGACTAAGTAACTTGTGATGGGCTTTTGCCTCTGATCTCATAAAGAGTTCAGAGGAGTGTGTTAGTGAATAAATACATATATATTTTTTATATATCCTGTGTGGTGTCCTTTCATTTAGTATTCAAGGGGTTACATATGGTAAAACAGCTGTCTTTACACGCCCTCAAGAGTCTTTTAGCCTAAGACTGTTCTGTCCACGCTACCACTAGGATAGCTGGTCTATAAGGTTAACTTTACAACCATCACCATAAGGGTTGTTTGGACTGGTGCAAGGTGCTCACTAGAATAGTGAACATCATATACCAGGCCAACTTCTCACACAGCCCCTCGGTGCAGTACCATCACCTTAGATTTTTTAAAGTCATCTTTGTAAAATGATTTAAAACTTGCATATTGGGCACAATGTTGTTATAAAATAACCTAATGAAAATCATTTTATGGAGTTTGGAAGGATAAAAGAATAAACCTGTCAGAATCCAAATCTGTGATCTTCTAAATACTCCTAGATCTCAACCCAGTAATCAAATGAGTGTTCTTACTTTTTAATAAACTCATTCTAAGAACCAACAATCTGAGCAGTGGTCATATGCTTAATTATAGACCAAATAACAGTGAAACTTATCATAAGAATGGTTTAATCAAATGTTTTTTTCAAGGGGCAACGAGCATACTAGACTGTCGGTGTGACAGAAAATATTGGGAAGAAAGCCTGTGCAGATACTCTCCACTTTCTTTGTCTTAAATTATAATAATCTGACACCCCAAATTGACTAGCTCTTCTACAGTTCACCCAGTTTTCCATAATTATATTCCTTCTTCAGTTGGTAGATTACAGTAACAATAAAATTGAGTTTAATCACAAATTCAATGTATCTGAACATCATTCAGGTAAAAAGTTTGTTTTTTAGATTTTAGTTGGGTCAGTAAACAGGAGGCATTTTTCATCACCATATACATGGTTAACTGTGAGTTAAAGATACAGGTGTCTCTCCTTGTGTCCATGACTATGGATAAACAAGCTTGTTTCAGGCTGGACAGTTTGATTGGTATGCTCTAAACCCCCGCGGTAGTCTAGAGGGCCTTCTATATAATAAAATGTTTATGTCCACAATCCCCCCCGCCCATTCAACGCTATAAAACGTGCCTTGATGGGGTGACTGAGCAAACTGGGTCGGTAATTTCCAATTTCCCCATGGCATATATTACATATTCGGAAATACTGTCTTTAATTAAGTGTACAGCTGTTATATCTGTATGCTTGAATCGAATGATAGTCAATGTTAGATTGAAGGCTTTGTGTATTACTGTACATCTTTTCTCAATTTGATTAGAGTCCATGGTTGTTTGATCTTTTGACCCACTTTAGAGGGATTCAATCTTCCTGGGGAACTATTTCCAATCAAGGGCATAGTGGATAGATATAAAGACATTGACTAGTGCGAAGGGTAGTTCAAATTATCGAAATATGCTGCCAAACAGCCTTGAGTTACAAATTCCACATCACTTTTACTTCATTATAAAACAGCAAGTACCATAGAAAATGGTAAAACAAATACTTTAAAAAAAATGTTTTTATTAAACATTTTCAAGTATACAATACAAGAAAGGAAAGATAAATCAGTCACAGTATATTACAGTGCTGTCAGTGCTTACCTACATCGCATTATTACATCTCACATTTGTGGTTGACATTACCGCTGAATCATGCCCTGGTTGTCCGTACTTTGGTTTGTTACACACATTACAAACATGCGTCATCATAACAATTATTTATGGGATATTCACTTGCTCTGTTTTGTGACCTCACATTTGCCACCATTTGACTCTGTACAAAGCATATTTACTCCATTGGCATTACAATACGTCGGTATATCTATCTCTACTTCTGTTTTTGTCATTGCTTCGTAACATCCTGTCCCTCCATGGTAAAACAAATACTTATAGCCACCAAAGAAAATTGGAAATTTGCTGGAATCCCTGAAGGCTGGAATAATCTGTTGCCTCTCCTTACTTGTAGTACTATTAAAGATTATTAACTTTTTAATTTGTAAAATCCCAATCGTACAAATACATTGAACACATATTACAATTATTTGTTTAAGATTTCAATATGACAAGTGATAGCAGGAGTATCCTAGTTACATTTCAGTATCAGCCGATTTGTTATAGTTAACCTTTTCTCTCTTCTGAGAAATATTATGCTGATGACTTTGGTTGTGAGCATAAAGGGATTACTAGTGGACTTCAATGACCGGATGGTGTTGAAGCAACAAATCGTCCCTAAACTGCAATTCTTTTTATTGTGATGGGCAATACATAGGGGACACCTAGCAGAAAGGAGCAACAGGAGAGCTTTACATTGAACAAAGACCTACATCACAAATATGGTGAAGTTTGGGATACATTAGGGCATTTGTGCAGATCATTTGATACGTAAGCATTTGATTACATTAATTGAAAAAAGACTGATGCAAGAGGTGAAGAACAGAGTAGTGGGTGGGATGGATATAGTGTGAATTTTCACACAAGTTGTAAAATTAAAGGAATTAGATATGAGAGGACTTTTTTTCTAGGGCCTGGATGTATATGTAGATGGATTATCGGACCCATATTGCAGACTCCAAATGTTCCTTATTGGCATCTTTAATCTTACAAGGATGATGCTACTGAAGTTGTGGCGAGGAGTTGAGGTGCTGAGTTTTTCTACAAGTTATTGCCTTCTTTCTGTACTTGATAGTCTTGGACATCTTTCAGTGGCTATGCATTTAAATCTGGAAGTGTAGTTTGAGGGTAGGTCTGATATGATCATGCGTCTGTTTTGGTTATTAGGAGTAACGGTTGCATGTGGGTTAACCTTCGGTGGTATGAGATTGAGTTGACGCTGAGACAGAGAGAGAAAACACACTGAAGAGACCTGACTGCTAGATGGCAACTCCAGACAAAAGCATAAGCCTTTAAGGCAATAACAAGAAGAGAAAATCGCTACACTCAAGAAACCAGACATAAACAAGTAGGAACTAAATCAGAAGATGACACAACCCCTCATTCCTGTAAGGCAAAAATCTGAATTAAAAAAATTAACTAGCTCACCCAACTACCCAGTCCTGAAGAAGATTGGCATAAATCATAGAGACCAGTCCAATCTCGTTGACCGGATTCAAACTAATCATATCATAGAGGATGGAGATAACTGTGTAGCATTAATATCCACTTCTAAGACAAAGCCTTCCATCCACCTCCTCCTATTTCAAGCCCAGAGAATTACTGGCTGTACAAGAAGCTCTGGAAACATTTTCTAAACAATTATCCTGTTCTTTTAGGAAATATATGGGACTGCAAATTGTGAATCACCAAGTATTCCTATCCCAACTTTTCACATACTTCACAGTAATGCTGGCCACATCAAGCTTTCATTTCATTACTCGTATATCTACTTGTTTTTAATTTGCAATATATTGTTGAGGATAATACTTTCTAAAAGAGCAAGAAAACTACTGCTGCTAGACATCTGGAATGTACATTTGCATTGGAAAAGCAATTTTGTTTTTGCATGGGTGTAGTTTGTGTAAATATTCTAACGTTTCAACAAAAGTTTATGTACAAAAATGAAAAAGAATCAAAAAAGTATTTGAGATAAAACAATTTTCCCCTACTCTATTTAGGCAGAGTAGGACACTGAAATAATCTAAACTGTGTATAATCTATAAAACAGCTGGGCTCCTCTATAGTTTATATTCAGGATTGAAATGGGGAGAGTCATGGGCTGAGTATTATTCTTAACAATGTGAGTCTTGACTAGGGCTTCCATGGTAGAGCAAATATTGTTGAGGAGGGTGTGACGTGGAAACAATTATTTTAATTTTCCTCTATCTAGGAAAGTCAAATATCTAGTTAAAAGACTTGTAACATGGTGCAAGTTGTGATGTTGGGGGCAGTACTGGACTAGGATTTTGTTGAAGAGCATGGCCTGGATTGGGGTCTGAAGCATTAATGAGAATAAATTGAGTTTTAATTGGACTGCCCTTTTGCTAGAATGAGGTGTGAAAAAATCCTTTAAATGGAATTAGTCACCTACGGCCGGGGGCCCTTTATCTGTGTGGTGTTCACTTCCAGCATAGTCATACTTCAGACGTCCTCCATCGTTAATAATGTAATTTAACTATGGGAATGTTTCGAGATCTAATCTGGTACCTGGGAAGGGAATCAATCAAGGACTCTTTGGAGGCCACCGAACATTAGAAAGGATGTTACAGAAGTTAAGAGACTTGCTCATTTTGATGATAGATTTGTAGGTCCTCCCTCTTATCTACATTATTCTTTGGCATTAAACTTACATTTGACTTATCAAACGGTATGTTAGACACAGAATCAAAGTTGTACCTTGGGCAGGATAGGTGTGTATTAGATGCAGCAGTGTGCTTCTGCCATATGATGTTTAGATTATACATTTTTGAAGGGCAGTGCACATAAGCCAGACAGAAGCCAACTGTAACAACTGCTATAGTCACATAAGATATTTTGCACTGGTGCAAAATCAAAACAACTGTAACTTGAAATCCATTTGCTTCGTCTTTGTGGACAAATGTTGTTTGCACTAGGTCAAACACCGGCTTGCAGATTTCACTTTTTGTTGTGTTGTGTATAATATGAAATGCATTTTAGCTGTTTTTTAAAATGTAAAAATTGAATCAAATTCAGTTTGTTAAATTTGTATTGCATAAGGAAGAGCCCAAAGTCTCTGTTATAAAGGCTATCGATAGATTTTTCTTTAATATCTCTATTAAACGTGCAATGTTTCATAGGCAAGAAGATATCTTTGTGTATGTATATATTACCTAGTGGCAGTCACCAATAGCTGGTTAGTTAGGAGTAGGTAGTTATAACCTAGTTTCCGTAGACAAAGCGTTTTTGTTTTGCTAATAACTTTGGTGCCTTTTGATGAATTTTCAAAACTAGTTTGCCACTCACTTCAGCTGCTGTCTTGAAAGTTTTGGGGTGATTCGTCAAGCAGGGACCGAGAAAAAGTGTGTCTGACTGCAACCTTAAAAGATTTTGTAAAGTGAACAGTCTGACAATTGTGCTGTACAAAGAGTGTGAAATGAAAGGCTGTAATATGTTAGGTTTCTTTCTAACACACAGCATTTAAATAGCTTGCAAGTAAACTATACAGGCACTTCAAAATATATTACAGTAGTTATTAAAAAAAGATTTTAATAGGCTAAAAACAAATCCAAACATTTTATGTGGCGATGTGCCAATGACAGATATTTTAGCTGAAACCCAATTTCCACAGCTTGTTTATATGCTATATAGTTTTATCAGTAAAACTACGTTACCAGAAAGGTTTGTGGCCATTTAAATTATAAATGTGTGGTTTGTAAATGGCAGTGCACTACCACATCATGCTATAGTAATATATTAAAAGTAGGGTTTAAACATAAACTGAGACATATTCCTACCCCTGCCCTGATGGCAATGCCATTAGTGAACTAAGAGGCCAGTCAGGCACCATGTGTGCCCTACATGTGGGCTAGACTCTTATAATACATGGAGCAAATGGTTAGTGTATTCAAACAAACAAGTTTTTTGTACAGCAAAAATGCTGAACTTGCATATTTGAAGGTGTGCACAAATGTGGTGATGCAGAAAAAGATGGCTCCGTAATATAAAAAATGTGCCTAGGATGGCACAATAGGAGACCAGTTTACGGGTCAAGTACATTACAGTTAGGACAAGTAGGTTATTCAAGTTACTAGTATAGTAATGTTTTTTGGTATTTTTTAGGAGCCTGAAATACCTTGACACCCTAGGCCTGGTGATAGGGGACCCACAGGAACCCTGCCAAGGGCCAAAAACGTGATTTGATTTTTACTTTGTCTTTTTGCTGGGAATTGACGGAGGATCCTCAAATCTTTTTTAAATTTTTTTTTTTTTTAAAACAAGCGCTGTCTCCGCGATTGTTTTTTAATAGGTCCCCAGGTGAGGCAGGTTCCAAAAGAGAGGAGGGGAATACATTTTATATATTTGGGGGTGCACACAGCCCCCTCTACCCAGGCCGCTTTCGTCCCCCAGGAACTTCCAATCCCAGGGCACAGCCGTTATTTACATGGGAAGGGAGCCGGGTGGCCCCACTCCCGGGCAAATTTTGGCACCAGGGACCCAACCCCCTGTGGTCCAGCCTTTTATAATATTGGGAGGGGGGCATGGAGCAAAAGCAGACTGTTCCAGCATTTTGTTGGAACAAACACAAAGGTTCAACCACCAAAGCTGTATTTCCTGATTCTGGGAATGATGACAGAATGGGAATTAGTAAAGCAGAGGGATCTTTAAGGCATGTATTCCATAAAGAAAGATAAGGTAGGTATTCTGGTTTGGGTGAAGAGGCACTTGGTGACAAACAGAGGGACTGCTTGCAGATAAAAAGCCAATGAAGGGTTTGGAGTAGAGGGGGACTACTGGACGTCCTATTGCAGTTGAAGATGGGCCTCAAAGCCACATTTTGGATCCGTTGAAGTTTGTGCAAAATAACTTCAGGAAAGCCGATGAACAGCTAGTTTTAGTAATCAAATCTGTTAATAATTAGTGACTTTTTCAGGGTTTGTTTGGAAGGCGTTCGAAGATAATGGATTTTTTTGTTGACTTATAACAAGAAAAAACAGTAGAGGGAAAATTTAACTAGAGCACCATTTGATGACTGTATATGAAATTTGGCATACACTTAGCATTTTGAGATTGTTTGGTATTTTTAAAATCGTAGAGATCAATTAACGGAGGACAATTAAAAAGAGGGATATGAAAGTGTTTTTTTTAATAATAACTTTGGCAGTGTGGAACAATTATGCGCAAACTTTGGCACACGTTACGAAGGATTAGGTTTCTGTTGCTGTGTCACGTTTTGTATAATCCATTAGGTTTCAAGATTAAAAGGAGGAGGACAAAAATGTTCATTTGCTAAACATTTTGGAAGTGTGTGATGAATCTGTATGGAATGTAGCAGGCAATTATCAAGTTGTACGTAGCTGAAGTATTTCCAGGTTAGTATGGAGGCAATATTAGGGGGCAAACTAAAATTGTTTTGCTAATAACTTTTACATTGTTTGATGGATCTGCAAGAAATGTGTCAGAAACGTGTGTACCTTATTTGTGGTATTCTCATGCAGGTCTGCAAAGGCACGTAGAGGAAACATTTACAGGGGGGGTCAAAGAAGTGTTAATTTGATACCGAATTTGGCAATATTCGATGAAGCTGCATACAATTTGCAAGGTTTAGGAGGTTTATCCTTCTGTTCCTATGCCAAGGTTGGTGCACATCCAGCGGTGGAAGGGGAGGGGGGGCAAAGATAAATGGGTGGCACTATTTGATGAATCTGCATGAAATTTGACAGTCTGCAACAAAAGCCCAGCAGAAATATCAGATTTCATGCAGATCAGATTTGTAGAGCGGAAGAGGGGGGAATGTAACGGTCAAGAAATCAAGGCTGTGCGACCAACTCGCTAGGCCTGTGACCAACCATCCCTCTGCATGCTGAAAGGCAGTGCGCATTAGAGGTTTGTCTGCTGGCAGGGGTTGGCAGCACAGCCTGGGTAAAGGCCTAGCCCTGAGACCAGCCCCCGCCTGCAAACATTCCGAATAGCTTATGGTCAGGACCTGCAGGCTTGAGTGCAGGACCTGCTATTTGGCCTGGCCGTGCTGCTAACTTCCACTTCATATGGCAAAACGTTGTATGTAATAGTAGTGGTTGACCGACCATGGGGTTTGGGAGCAGGGCCTACCCCAAAGACACAGCGTGGAATCAATACATGCGAGGGAAATGCAGTGCATCATAAAAAGAGAGCCCTGTAAATCAGTGAAAAAAAGTTAGTTATGGTTCAGCGAACACAAAACTGAAAATGCTCTTAAATTCTCTAACTATGGTACGCAATGCATAATGCCCACCCGTGCATCCTTGGGGTTCACAAACTAGGTTTCTAGTCCGCCACCCCTCCTGGAGGTCCAGCTGGGGTTCACAAGCCTGTATGGGTTGACGCACCGCTGCCTTGGTGTCCCAACCCAGTATGAGATCCTTCAAAGGCTCAAGAGCCCATTCTGTGGCTCTACAGATGCCAAGGTAGGATTTGTTAACCTTTGGGGCCTCACTGCTGTCCATTAACCCGATAGTAAAATATTTCTTCTTTCAAAAATACTTTTATTCTGGCGGGGTGGGAGGGAGGAGGAGAAGGCACCCACCCACCACATAAGACAGGGCGTCAGAGGTTAGCTCCTTTACTTTTTTAGGTTGAGCCTAGGCAGTGCATACGATGTTGCGAGGCATGCAGTATTGGAGTATGGCTTTGAAGCCCCACCTATATTTTTTTATTGGCTTGTTTCATTGTCCTTCATAAACACTGGCTTCTGATTTATCAGGCTTGTCAGTCTCTCCTTAGTACCGCCTTGTCTTCATTTGTAACCTCTCATGAGGACGGGCCCTTGTACTTTGGTTGTTACACGGTACGTCTTCTTTAGTCTGTAAGCATTATTTCCTTTTAATGAGTTTCTCTTACTATAGGAGGGTCTCTTGTGTGCAGTTGTGACCACCAGCGTGTTTTTTTAACTTGTATCAAACTGGGAGCTCTTCAGGAGCCATGGGAGACAGAAGGGGGCAACTCAGCTATGCCTTAAAGCATTTGGAATACAATAGGTCTTGCATTTGCGAGAGTTTAATGTATTGGCATTGTATTTGACAATGCCTTTTATTTATGTTTAAAAAAACAAAACATAAATAAAAGGTCATTTACAATGCCAATAGCTCAAACTCGTGTAAATGCGAGACCTATTGCATTGCAGATGCTTGTTTTTCAGGCCCTAGGAACAAAGCCACACATTTGTCTCTTTTGTGGCCAATCTTAAGCTTTGAGTCAGTGTTCCCAAAATTGATGACCGGGAAAGAACCACTTCATCCGATCAGATTTGATTATTTTCTAAAGTTAGTCTGCAGATCATGATTCTCTGGCCATCTGCAGACAAATGGTTCAGATATCGAACTTTTTACAAAATGTTTTTTTAATACCAATTTCTCAGCATACTGAGCCAAACCAAACAGAGGCACTTCCTTGAGTAAAATAGTTTTTTCGCAGCATGTTGGGTGTAATGCCTTTCAGTATTTTTTCCCGAATGAGAAAGCAAAGATTGCTGTGAGAGTTGAGTTAAAAGGGCGATGTATTTTTTGACTCCTCCATTCTTCAGCCACCGCCCTTTCCCTTCCTTCCTTTGAAAGATTTGCAAATACACGCCAAGCCCAAATCGGTTGAACATTTTATAGAGAAAGTTTTATGCAGATTTGAAAATTCACTGAGCAGTGCCAACGTATTTAAGAAAAGAAAACCTGCCTTTTCAGTGGAAACACTGGCCTTTAACATAAATACAGCCACTCTCTGACTGTGTGATATATATAATGTATGTGGAAGTGCAGAGCATAATGTGCTAAAGTTACTATTGTTAAGTGTGGGGAGGGGTTATGACTCATCTGGTTCTTTTGTACATCAAAAGGGCGGATTGATGGATCAAGACTATGTTTGAGTTTCCAAGAGACAAGAGCCTTAAACACAATCATAGCGTTTATCCAGAGAATAAACATAGGAAAATCCACCTGAGACCAGGTTCAAAGTACAAACCATGAAGGTTTATTTAAAATTTAGAATCAGTAGAGAAAGCAAAAGGCTGGTTAGTCAATCAAATCACATAATGGAAGATATAATTGGCTGCAGAATTAAGCCTGTATTATCAATAGCTAGAACCAATCTGGCACAAGGAAAATAAAATGTCAAGGACTACTCACTTCAAGGCACGAGAAAGCAGGAGCATTTTCTAAGTGCAGATTTATAGATTTACAAAGAGTCTGATCTCTAAGGACACTAAGGAAAGACTTGAGCAGGGTAATAGGTGGTCTGGCACACGAGCCTTTATACACCTTTGGACAAAGAAACCATACAGTCATTGTAGTAGGACAAAGAAAGCTACACTTGAAACAAGCATTGGCATTGCCAATAGGTCTCGCTTGTGGGACCTTATAAGTATTTAGTTTTGCAGCACAATATCCTTGTTGCATAATCGGATATTGTGCTGCAAAACTAAATACTTATAAGGTCCCCAAGCGAGACCTATTGGCAATGCCAATGCTTGTTTCATGTTGTAGGGGTGACGGTGGTTGGAGCAAGTGTGCCTCTTCTCCTTGCAAAGTATCTTTGCTGCCAGTGTATTTCTGCTATAGGTTTGGAGACGAGCCCATCTCCGAGATCACTGTGCGAACTTGCTACTCCAAGAAGTTTTGTGTTTGTTGATGGTGTGTGTCTGCTAGTTTATTTTGTGTCTGAGTATGATTTTGGGTTCGTGTTTTTGACAGTTACGAGTGTTTGATATCTGTATGTTTGTGTGTGTGTATGCTTTTAATGAGGGGGTGTCGGTGCTTGTGTGAAAGTGCCAGTGTTCGGCCCGGCTGCTCTTTTGCTGGGGCAGAGTCTGGCCAGGAAGGTAGAAGACACTGTAGGCTTGACTGTCCTTCAGGGAATGGCGTTAAGCAAGGAACGCCAGGCTCGAGGAGTTTGTTTTACCAAAGTTTATTTATGTAAACATGAGGAGTCAACAAACGGTCGGGAGAAGAGCGTGCAGTTTAAACAAAGCGCAAACTGCCGGAAGGTTCAACAAGACAGACAAGCATCTGTGACACAGTCAAAGGAGGAGTCGTGCTTTCCAGGCACCCATGAAACAGTACGTGACGCAGAAGCACTTAAGAGACCGTTCATACCCCATAAAGTGGGAGAGATTGAAGAGCATTCTGGCAAATGCCTTTCACAGATGCAATCGCCATGATTCAGGCAGATATACACACACGCAGACATTGAAACATTTGCACTACAAAGGGAGCCATGCATATCAAGTAAGTGGAAAGAGCACGTACTTTGGAACAGTGGCATCGACCCCTTGCCTAATAAAGCACAAGCCTGGGCTCTCTGAATGCAAAAGAGGGAGGGGTCACATTTGGATTTGCTGAGACCGACAGGATATCACACATGATGGGTACACTGAGGCGAGACATTTGTCTGGAAAAACAGGCTCATCTGCCTTGTAGCCTGTGAGGCCCTATGTTTGACCACGGATCGATTCACATTAACTACTGATGGAAGCCACATGGGGCCAATAAAGTAGAGTATGTGGCTTATCAACCAGAGCTGCGAAATTTGGAACTAAGTTTATTTACCAACATGACTGGCACAAAATAGATCGGCAAATAATTAAACAATTAAACAAAAAGTATATGTAAGAGCTTTTCGTTTAGCAGAGCGCCCGTCAGTAAATGCAGTTGCCCGAATCTCCAAAAAGATGAAGAAAAGAAACAAGAACAAAAGACAGGCCAAAGCAGGGTGAAGGATTCGAGCATGAAAAACAAGGCAGCGCTGGGAGGGGGGCTGGGCACGAAGGAAGGAGAAATGTGAGTCACGGCGGCCGTGAAGTGTGAAGCAGATCCCTTTGAAGCTCTCGGAGGCAGGAGCAAATGGTAAGGGGAGCTAAAAACAAGAGCGGCCGGGAAGCGGCCAGGAAACTAAGTACGGCCGGCCACATAATTAGGGGAGGAGAAGTGTGGCAGGCAGATGTGCGGCCTGGTGAGGGGGCGGGAATGCGAGCCTGGTGGGGGCAGGCGGATTACGGAGATGCTCGTGCTTGTGTGGTCACGTGACCCGCTTTGTGGCCACGTGACCTCACATGCACTGTGAAGAAACGCCAGTGGTTTCACTAGCCGATCGAGCACTTGAATTCGATCCTATCCATTCCTGCGGAATGGGACAGGCTCGACCTAAAAACCGAGAACACATAACCTGGTATCAAGAACCTCTCACTACATCTACTGAATACTCTGAACAATGCCTTACACGGAAAACAAAAGCGCATTCAAAAATATAAACACCATCTCAGTTCAACCGAAGGAAGTGCCTTCAGTTGCATATGGTTGTAAAATCTGTCCTCTTCAGGAACATAAAATAATACATTGAATTAAATGTTACAGAGCAAACAAGACAGTTGAGCTAACTGCATTTTGTATATTTAATACCTTAGTGAAGTTCTTATCCGAGGCTCTCAGTGCATATGTAGAGAAAGAACATCATATTTTAAGCAGGCCACACTGCAATGAAAATGAAAATACAAGTAGGCCACTTTGTCCACTTACGGTAATGTAAGCATTTTGTCATGGTGAAACACAATGGAAATGTGCCATTTGTATCTCGTTAATCCCAATTAAAGCACATACATTATTTTTAGAATTGTCGCCCACAATCACGAAATGTCCTTCTTGAGTGATGAGTAATGTCGCCACACCCTAAACTGTCACTATGGTATATGTGACCTACGTCATGCATTTTTTTTAGTTATTTGCAGTAGTTCTAAACAGATGTTTTAAGCAGAACCAGAGCAGTCTCAATGTATAGACCCACAGTGTGAGCAGTGAAGATTTAGAAAGATGGTTCAGTAGTGGCATCTTTAGTGTGGCAAGAACATGGGATTACACCTTTACTCTGCTGTAATTAATGCCATGCTCTTTGTTTATTGCTATTCACATAGTAAAGTGTGGGCATATGTTCACCTCTTGGGCAGCCATTGTTCCATAGTTTCTTGTTTCAGTTAACGCCCAAGTGCAAACACCCTTCAGGAATGTAAACTGAGCCACGTTTTTAGCTCCACTTCATTTTACACAGGCAGCAATTTATTAGAAAATGGGTGCATCTTGTGTGTTTACACCAGTACTAAGTTTCTTTATTGTGACCCCTGGCCCTATACAGAAAGGGCGAACGGGCGCGTGATTGAAAGAAGTCTGTAATTACAGAGCCAGAAGCCAGACAAACGAGTTAATGGATTAAGAGAAGTAGTTGCAGCCAAAGGGCGCCCTCAGTGACTAATGTCGGCCCCTCCTTATGGCCATAGGCACCGTGCTGCTTTCAATGAGGCAGCTGTGCTGGTGCGTCACACGGCATTGTGTTTTCTTAATGAATTTCAGATGATCTAAGAATTTATTTTTATTTTTTTTGCTGGAGGCTAGACATAGGCCTTTATGTGCCACACCTGCACATGCTGGTTTTGGCAGACAAAAGGGCGTGGCGTCAGCTTTGCGGATACATTAACGTAATTCTTGTGTTAATGGCACTGGTGAGGCAGCGACAGCTGGACGATTTAGTAGAGGGTCCGTGTCAGTGTGAGCTAAGCCATTGGCAGTGAGGAGGCAACTTGCACCAGCCAATTTTTCATGTTAGCACTACCTGAAACAGAACCAACTACTAACCATGAAATAATCATGTAGAGGATGTAGCGTAATGGCCAGAGCTGCTGATCTCAGAGTTGGGGAACCAGGTTCTAGTCTCGGCGTTGGTTCAACTTCCTGTGATTCTGGGCAAATCACTTAAATTAATGTGTCCTTAACTGGTGCTCATGAAAAGCGCTGGTGTTGATGCAGAGCACCGGAAACCACCGACTCAGATGAAGCACTTGGGTCCTCGTAAAAACGCAGTGCTATGGTTTTGTTGTCAATGATGTTACAAAGAGGACAACAGTGCTGGTCCACGCATCGCTATGCACACACTGCACAGTGGCTCTTTTGCAGCCACTATATTGTGAACTTATGGACTTATGTGGTGCAGCTGTAAGAGAGTTTCCTTTATCGACCTTAATGTAATGTCAGCCCTTTGGAGAACCAGTATAGGTTTTGAGACAGGAAGGGGTGCAGTATTTTTGTATCCAACTTAGGAGAACTCTAGCTATCCATGTCATGTGCCAACTCCATTGTCTGGTTATAGTACCTTCCAAAAATATAGGTTTGAGGGGGATGTTCTCCCGTTGGACAGGCATTCTGCCTTCATAGATAGAGTGACTTACTGTCTGTAAAGCAAGAGCTGTCTTCGGCCTCGACTTGCTCTCACTCACTGGAATAAGGGAGATGTAGAAAAGTGAAGACGTTCAACTCTGTCAGCTCCCACTTTGCTTATGTAGGCGTTTTCATGGTAGCATCTAAACGGTGCTGAATGGGTTAATTGCCATGAATGAGTACTGCAGCTAAAATACCTATATGTAGTGTATAACTGTGTGACTCCGCCTGTGTTCTCATGGGTCAAGTCACCCCGCATATTTATCTTCAATGGTGTTATGTTTTGAATGTACATTGTAATTTATGGCCCGTGCGGGCGGTAGAGCGGTCAGCATATAT
Source organism: Lissotriton helveticus (assembly GCF_964261635.1). NCBI lineage: Eukaryota > Metazoa > Chordata > Amphibia > Caudata > Salamandridae > Lissotriton > Lissotriton helveticus. Next base: position 1,371,357,232 of record NC_136067.1, read on the forward strand.
TCCAACTAACCTGGTCAGTTATCTCTGGGATCGTAGCTGGTCAGTCGCTGCCCGTGGTGGGTGCTGTATTTTGAAATAAATTATGTTTTACTTACCATCTTGGAGTCCCTGAGTTCTATTTCAGTATACCTACTTACCTTTCATTTGTTAGGTCTCGCCTAGGCAGCACTTGCACCGTCTCTTCGAGGCATGCTGTATTCAGGATATGTGCATAACGCCCGCCCACTTTCCACCCAACTTTTTAATTGGCTCCTGTCCCTGTCCCTTGTAAATGGTGGCTTTGCATTGGTCAATAGGCTTAGTAGTCCCTCTTTAGTACCGACTTGTGTCTTCTGGTAACCTCCCATGAGGTCACCCTCTGGTACATGTGTTGTTACTCCCTAGGTTTTAATTACAGCCTCAAGGCACTATTTTTTGAATGGCTTCAGGCAAGACACACACTTGGTTCTAAGTTGGGCCAGCAGTGGTTACTTCACTCACTAGAACATCTCACATTTATATGAGACCATCTATAAATTTCCCTTCATCAGTTCCACACAGAGTGCAGCCTAATCCGAAATAAATGTAATAATTCTTTCGTCACATTTCAAAGCTACTAATTGTATATATGGACATAGCTATTTGATAGTACTGTCTTGCATGGAATGCATTATGGGTAGGGTGGATTTATCATATATTCTGCAGGATGCAGTACCATATGTGACCAAAAGAGGTCCGCAGTGCTGGTGCCTTGCTCACTAGGGACCTCTAGGAGCAGCTTGGAGTACTGCAACTAGACATGTAGTGCTGGTGCCTTGCTCACTAGGGATATCTAGGAGCAGCTTGCAGTACTTCACTGAAACATGCAGTGCTGGTGCCTTGCTCTCTAGAGACCTCTAGGAGCAGCTTGTGGTCCTGCACTGAGACATACAATGCTGGTTCCTGGCTCACTACGCAAGCATTTGCAATGCACTAGGTCTCGAATTACTGAAAGTATGAGCTATTGGCGTTGCATTATTAGCCAATACCTCATACTATCACACAACAAAATGTGGCGGAGTGCTTGGTGGGCAGTCTTGTATTTGTTGTAATACTGTGTAGAAACTCTTTTCATGTCTGGGGTGCGTGATCAGGGAGATGCTTGTGTCTTCCGCTGACAGCAAAAGCATGCATCCCGCTTCGTCCTGTCCTCATTCCTCCCCATGAGCCAAGACTTCTTTTTAGTTACCTTCTTTTTCTAGTTTACACGAGGAGCCATCCTCAAGCCTTTGTAAAAGATCTTCTTAGACAACTTCCATTTTCATAATTTGTTCGAAATGGCATTTCTGCAAGAGAAATGTGAGATGAAAATTTCACTTGCTTCCATGGTTTTGGCTAGAACCGCAGAATGGCATAGACTTTGTAGTTCTTGTCTGTTTAGTCTTAGCCTGGCTCTTTTCTGACCTGTGACCCTTGCAAAATCTATTTTTTTATGTCTCCCAAGTTATCTTTCATTAGGATCTCTTCAGCAAGATTTCTTCCAAATTGCCCCTATTCACTGTTATTAACTCTTCTCTGACTTTGGTACAAAACAATAGTAGCCAAACAGATATTGTTTCCTGTTTACGAAAACTCAAGTCAGTCTATCTGAATGACTGTTTTCACCCAGAAAAGTGTGCTGATTTGGTCTGGTCGACACTGCAGCTGATGATTGCCCTGGTAAAGTACCCTTCTCATGACAGGAGGGCATGTGTATGTCAAACAATAATCTTTTCAGTTTATGGTTTTCATAATTGCTGCTCAATTATATTCTACCAAGATTTCGTGGCTTCGTAATAGGATCCGTAGTCCATTCCAGCTCCTCTTTTGAAACGCCCTTCATTCAGGTGTCACCAAAGACAAATTTGCTCTCTTGATAAAAGCCTGTTCAAACAGAAGAGATCATGCAGTGACTGCATTTAAAGGGCTTTACTGGCTTTCTGGGGAGGCCAGAGTACAATGGAAATGCATTGGTATTGCAATTGCATTCAACGGTGTGAAAGTTAGTGATCCAGACTAGAAATTAAAGAAATATTTTTTGAATCTGTATGTTTGTGAAAATACCAGTAGAGATTTAAAGCCCAAGGGCTCCGAGGGGTGTTTGTGAGCAAGCGGGAGGCTGCGTGAGTTCCTCCATCCTAAAAATGGCGGTACCAAAGGAGCAACACATGCCCATTTACCCTTTTGGATAAACAACTCTGTGAGCCTCACAAACTAGGGCTAAATTTTGCCCTAAAATACCATGCACGAACATTCAGGATATCTGGAAGTTTCAGGATTCTCCGAAGAAAGAACACACTAACACTTGCTACCCTGCACTTCGAGGAAAACAAGCATCGCCAAACTCAACAAGTGTGAATTTGGCAAGCATGCAGTGTCATATTTTTTTACATATTTATTTTGCAAGCATATGCAATAGAAATTTAAAGTTTGAAATTAAGAAAAAAAAAGAATTGAAAGGAAAGCATGGCCCCACCAGTCCTAGCGCTGATGTGCACTACCTATCCGTTAGATGTGCAGATTTACCAGTAAAAATACCATCACTCATAGTCAGAATGGAAAGAGCAGTTAAAAGGCCAGACAATAAAAAGGGCTCATCCAAACCCCCTTGTGCATGTACAGAAGTATGTATTTTTATTTATATTTTTTAATGCATGAGGGCGATGACTGTCTGTACGCCAGACCTTCTAAAACAAGCATGTTGTATTTAAAGGCCAGCTGTTTGCGGCGCCCAGTCTGCATTAGTTGGCTGTAATGTCCAGTGATCTCTGCGGGGCTTAAATTGCTGCAGCACAACATATTTACTGCAATGCCGAGGGAGCCTCCTTCATAGGAACCGAGACGTTGTTGTTTCACTTTTCAGTCCTCTCAACCCCTGAAATTGCATCAACCTGTGTGAATGCCATTCAGCAGCCATTGATACCTCACCTGCCAGCGCTCGAGTCTTGAGATGACTCCTGCTTCGGGCGGATAGATTTATCACCGCTATGAAATTTTAGCACAGGCCAGTGGCGTTTCTGCCGCTCTTCTCTCTGGTAACATCTTTATTTCAAACGTGGATCGGCTTGAGGGGCAGAAAAAAAGTTATTCTCTTCCTCCTGCTAGACCATGGCAGCAGCAGCTTGTCTGCAGGGATGTTTTTTTGGGATATCCTTTAAATAACAAGCATCTACAGGGGCACCCATTAAAACAAAAAACAAGGTTTTTATTTTCCTGTCCAGAAATGGTGCGAGGGTGATTGGGGGTAATAAAGGAACACGAGTAAAGGCGGCGTATGAGGAGGGGGATAAAGAAAGACGCATATTACAGCACAATCTGTGGAAGGAAAGAAGCAACAGGGATGGGGCAGATTCTAGGAGACCGAGCAAGTGAAAACACAAGTAATCATGTGGAGTGCACCAGGAAAAAAGTAGCTCCTAAAACGGGAGCAGTGGATGGGCACAAGTACTTGGTCCATGCATTAAGGGTGGGCCAAACACAAAAAGAGGCATGCTACAGGCAAACTGGAATGAAGGGCATGAGAGCAACGTCGGAGCGAACAAATTGTAAACGTATGGGCGAGCTGAAGCCCACTGATTGTAAACAACACGTCTCAAAGTCAGATCTTGCGCTGTCTAGTTGAGACCTAAAAAATTAAAGCAGTTTTGCTAGATCCTTAACCGGACACTCTCCAAGAATCTCAAACACTCTCGACATCTGTCTGCATCTTTATGAAATTATTAAAAATGTTGTCATAGAGAAACACCGTAAGTCTAACATGTTAATCAGTAAATCACTACAGCATTCGCCAGCCCCTGCAGTACTGTACTTACTGTAATCTTGTTTTGAAGTAGCTGCTTCTTAATACCGAATTATTCTTACTACTGTTCATGAATTAATATTATTTAGGCTCCTCTTACTGTTGTAATGTTATACAATCGCATTATTTACTTATTGTATAGCTCTCTCATAATTTGCATTTCTATCATTGCTACCCCTCCCAGAAATGTTAGCATAATTATGGTATAGAGCTTCTTTACCCATGTAAACAGCACAGTTTTTTTTACACATGTTTCTATAATGCTGTTAAGTGAACTGCCATCTGTTTGGTCTACGATGCGTTCGATAAAACAATACAAAGTAAAATAAAGAAGACGGTGTGTGACTGTGAAGGAGTGCTCATGCTGGAGTCATTACTTTTGATTCGCCCTCTAACTTTCTATGGTTCCCCATTGAATATAATCCTGTGGCCTATAATGCCCACAGCCCTGTGCTCCTGACATACACATCCCTGGTACTCCTTACAGGGGCATCATCCTGTGCTCCCCACAGGGGATATACTGGTGTTTCCCTAAATCTTGTCACCTTGTACTCCTGTGAAGCGCATCACCCTGTGTTCCCTTGCTACCACCCTCCTGTGCTCTTCTGACGTCCATCACTACATGACTCCTGTTGCACGGTTACCTATGATTGTTTGTTTATGTGCAGCGATGCTTTTGTTGATCTGTGTGCATGGGGGACTGTATATCTCTTAGACTTATGAGAGTGAGTGTCTTTAGGGGTGTTAGTTTGGGTGCATGTTTGATTTGTGCATGTGCACTTGTAGGTCGTGCGCCTTTAGGTGCATGCACTGTACAAAAGGCCAATACTTCTATCTTTTTTGTTCCCTACTTAGAGTGTATGTAGATGTGTTAAATCAGGGCGAAACAAAAAGCTTCATTCCATTCTCTTCACAGCGTCAGACTTTACAAAACTTCTAAAAGCCCTGACCCTTTGGCTTTGTCAATTACTGTTTCTCTTAGTGGACCCAGCCTCTGCAACACTTAACCACGAAATCATTTGGAAAACTGAAATCCATCATCAGCATTAAGTTCATAGCTTGCTGCTATGGATGTTGAGTTAGTTAATGAAATGGTAGGAAGTGTAAAAGTGATTTTATGTAGCGCTTACTACTGGTGTTCAATACTGGCCCTGTTATAGGCGCGGGCGGAGTTCCATCAGAGTAGTCACTACTTTTAAGATTAAATAAACAAATTCTCTAAACGGCTGCTCACTTCCTGCTTCCAGGGCTGATCATTTCATGCTTCCGGTACCCTCCGCTAACTTAGTCTTCCACCCTTTAAGGCTGAAGGGTCCAACGTAGTTACTATATGGCAAAATCCATCCAGATTATCAGAACATTCACAGAAGGTGTACATACATTAAATCTAAAGGAATTTTAGTTATGTCAGGGGTTTTACCAAAGTTTTGGCCAGGATCTAAGCCCCGAGCCTACATCGGGCATCTTTGATTCAAACAAAATGTCTCTTAAATTTTTGGTGATCAGTGTCTTGAGTGTCATGTCGATAGCACTAATAATTTCCTTGATTCTGTTCTTTTCAGGTTGGCACCTATGCGACTTTACACGCTTTCCAAGCGCCACTTTGTTCTTGTCTTCGTTGTGTTCTTCGTTTGCTTTGGTTTAACAGTCTTCATTGGCATTGCAGGTGAGACTTTATTGTAACTATAATTTTCATTTTAAAAGACTATTTTTTTCTTTGAATTTGTTCACCTAATCCGATCTCTTAAATGTTGGAAACTTTTAGGCCAACTTTTCTTGACAGTTGCTTCTCCTTCAAGACTGCATACAGAATGAGAAAACAACAAGTGTCAATGTCCTTGAAATAAATGCAAAACATGAAATCAAATTATAAAATCACCAATACTTCTGCTAGATCAACCATGACTAGGTCGTGATTTACTTCAAAACATTTATTGACTTTCTTGGAAGGTGCCAACGAGAGGTGAAACCCTTACTATGGAATTTGCGGAAAGTTCTGCCTACAATAAGTGATTCTGTGGTAAGGCTGTGCACTGTTGGCAGTCTCCGCTCCACCAACATTTTGCCACTCAAGCAGAAATTATGTGGTTAACGTGTGGGAGATTCTGAATTCAGCTTTCCCTGTTGGTCGATTATGACTGGCAGGCCCTGGAGGGTTTGACTATTACATGCAGACAAACACAGAGGGAAGCACGCGCACTTGAACACACAGACAACCCAAGACACAGAGAATCATGCAGACACGGATACACAGACAAACAGGCACCGTGACAGAGACATACAGGTACTAAGACTGACAGACTAGTGGGAACTACATAGGGACATCCTGAGACGCATAGACGGACAGACTTGAGACAAACGCATACAAATTGATATAGGCATAGACCTACAGAGACAGAAAATAAGCATTTGCAATGCAATAGGTCTCGCATTTGCGAGAGTTTACGCTATTGGCATTGTAAATGGCAATGCCTTTTATATGTTTTGCTAATTAACACATAAATAAAAGGCATTGTCATGTACAATGCCAATAGCTCAAACGCTTGTAAATGCGAGACCTATGCAAAGAAGCCTCCGCCATAGTCCCGGGCTGGTTAGAAAGTGAAAGCGCGCATGCTGTGCTGAATGTTGCCGGAAAGCATGTCGTGCCTGCAGTAAGGGAAACTACTTACAGAAAATAGTGCTTACAGACTAAAAAATACTCACTGTGTAACAACCAAAGTAAAAGGTCGGTTCTCATGGGAGGTTACAAATAAGGACAAGGCGGTGCTAAGAGTGACTAACAAGCCTATTAACGAATCAGAAGCCAGCATTTAGGAAGGACAATGACACAAGCCAATGACAAATATGGGCAGAGAATGGGCGGGGCTTTATTCCATATTCCAATATAGCATGGCTCTCAGAGCAGCGCATGCGCTGTCCAGGCTCAACCTCAAAAGTTTAGATGAATAGGGAGATAGATACTCACACACTCACTCTCACACTCTCTCACACGCTCTCTCTCTCACACTCTCTCTCTCTCACACACTCACACTCTCTCTCTCTCACACACACTCTCTCCCCCTCCCTCGCAGACACACATACTTTGCAATAACAGAAAACATCTCTGCCACCAAGACAGTTCTAGTCAAAGTTAGGGGGGTTGCGTAAAGTTACTCTGGGGCGGTGATCGACGGACTTTAACCTTAACAAGCTGATGAAAGCAGGCTGCGGGTGATATCTCTTTAATGATAAGGATCAGCAGTATGTCACCAAGTGCCCAGGGATCTTGAAAGGTAGCATGGACACTATGACGAGCTTTGAAGTAATAGGGGGTGGTTTGATTTTACCATTAAAAGATTCAACACGTCCCAAGGCCAGAGTTCTTTAATGAACAAGGCAGGCCGAGACTCCACTCTCCCCGGGCAGCAGTGAACTAACTGCATTTCTCTGCAAGATCAGTACATTCAGTACCATTCAGCTATATAATACGAACACTAATAATTTACAGTGTGTAGCGACAATAGCAGGGTGCTATGAATTGCTTAATGAAAACAATTTACTGTTGCATATGATATAAAGTCGCCCCAACTGCACAGTATAAAATATTGGAACTTGCAAGAGTTTCTGTGTGTGAATAAGGGCATGAGACTGGAGACTAAGTTCCTTTATCGTCACTAAGCTCCGCGGTGACTTACATTATTCCTAATACTGTTAAGCAGATGTTATTTTATCCAATATACGTAGGACAGCCAGTCTTGGGTTTTGGACCACGGCAGTTTGCATGTTGAAGTTTTGAGCCTATGCTTTCATTGTAAAAAGGGAAACTGCATGTCCCAGAATGCAACATATTGCAAACTAAACATCATTTTCTGCAAGGAAATAAAAAAGTATGTACAATCTCTCCCACTTGATGTTATTTGTATTCATCATATTTTTTATTACGCTAGCAGATTCATTACTTTACTACCAGCAACCATAGAAGCTTAATAAAACGTGATGCCTGAATGAATTTTTATTCAGTATTGTTAATTACTTGGGGCACTTTCCAGGTCGTGTTTCTGGCCCACTGTTTCACTCCAGACATAGACTCCAGACTGTTTCACTCCAGACATATCAACTGTGGGCAAATCAGACTTGGTGCTGCTCCAGCAGGAACAATCCATCTCGAATTGACAGGCCAGGTCCCTTCCCAGGGGCATAACGCAGGCCCCCGCAGCCCCTGCGGTGTGGGGAGGGGGCCCAGCCCTTCAGCGGCACCACAATCCTTCAGTGTGGCCCCGTTTATCCTAAAGCCAATGAATACTAGTAATGTCTGGGAGTCCCTCTTCACATTCTCCTAGGGGGCCCCATCATTTTGCGTGACACCACTGCCACTTCCTGATTGGACATAAGCAACCACAGCAGCGCCATGAGTAGACTGACTGCTGGTCTTCTTTTCCACTTAATGACATACACGACGTTTATGAAGTCCCAGCAGACCTTCAGACTCCAGCTCCTCCACAACACCTTCACAGTAACGCATACGGTAGAGGGGAGCATTACAAATTACATGGAAGAGTGGCAAAGAAAGACACAACACGAATGCGTGCTATATATGGTTATAAAATGGCTACTCCTTGAGATCAAGAATATCACCTGTGTCCATTCCATCCAGTAGAACCGTATAGGGTCATATGGCACGGCAGCTGCAGGAGATCTGCTGAGGTCTCAAGACAGGGCACATGCTTCAGATCCTGGTAAGCAGAAAAGTTGACAATTTCTGGCTTAATTGCCTGAAAAAATAATATCATAAATTGCTTGTGATTTTAGGCAGTCTTGTTGCTTTCGTGTCGGATAGTGGTCGTGTCTTCAAGACGCTGCATCTTGTACCCTGTCTAAAGGGCATCTGGTGCGAAATGTCTGTGCTTGCTATTAATTTCATAATCATTCTTGTCACCTTTATATTAATTGTCAGACTCTGTTCATTCTCTTGTCAAGCTCGGCTAATCTCAGCCAACCTGGGAGGTTTAATAATGTGTATTCGCTCCTGCGCAGCTGTTTAATTTAAGGACATTAATATTTGCACAATACTGTGTATTCTAGCACAGGCATATTGTGTTTGTTTTATAGTGCAACATCATCAGAAATCACTTCAGAAAAGACCTTAGTTAGCAAAAACCTTAAATGAGAGACACACAGATATACACGGCTGTTATATGGAGCCTTAGTTAACATATGGCATTCCTAGTTTGGGATGCTGAGTTTTTTGTAAGCCAGGATATTGGCATCAGGTGTTACGTTATGTTTCGATTTACTTCAGTAATTTCAAACTGTATTTATATAGCGCTTAATACCCCATATGAGGCATTAGAGTGCTGTGCAGTGAGTTGCAGGCCACTCCGGAACCCAAGAATGGAGTTTAATAGTTTGTAGATTAGTAACAAGTGCTTTATGTTCCTCTTGGATTAGTTGTGTTAGGTTTGTGCTCTCAATTTCTTGTGTGTTTAGTAGGGATAGAATGATGGGAATGGATTACATAAGGTGAAGTAGTAAGTTGTTTTTGTGATTAGTGGCTGTGTGCGCCAGTTGGATGAATTGGCTGAAAAGAAGAGGGACATGTGAGAAGGATGTTTGGGAGTTCATAGTAGAAAAGTTTTGGATGAGTGGACCTCTGCACCTTTACAAGAGGACTTATCAAAAATATGTGTATCGGCATATTGCTGGTTTGCTGTTTGTGTGGCTCAAGAGACCAAATTAAACCGGTAGCACGAAGAAATGATGGGGGTAGACGTTTCAGAGCGGTAGAATGATAGAAACTCTTAATGGGTTCTAATCTTGGTGTAGTGGTCGTTCAGCAGAGACATGAAAGTCATAATTGATAACAAAGAAGTGGGGAATGAGACAAGAAATATCATCACTCTTTACTTTTCTGACTCCGCTAAAAAGTGCTCCCATTGCTGTTCCTCATGCTGCAGTGTGTAGTAGTGTATTAGCAGGTAGCAGTGGTGTCCTAGGAATTCTGTTTTGCACAGTAATTGTTTGAAGGACCGCCAAAAATGTCTAGTCATTGCTTATTGTGAAAGAGCTATAGCCAGAACAGGTATGTCTTTGCACTTTCATTCTTACTCAATGTACTGCCTCAATTGTATTTATGATTGTTTTTGTTCCTCTTCATCGAGGAGTTCACTTGTCCTCCTTGTAAATCAATTTAGCTTTGGGACTGTTCACCTGAACTCCTTTTATCATTTTTTTTTTACTGTAATATTATGGATAAAAAAAAAAATTCTAAGATGCGATTTGCTTTGTTGGACCGAAATTTCCCACACAAATCAGTACTATTTAGAAACTCGTTCGCATAATGAATTTGCACATTTTATTTTTAATCGTTTATACTGTACCTTTTATGGTTTTTATTCAACTGAAATTAAGGAAATATGATGATACGTCTTTGAAGGCCTGTGTGTTGCACAAAATGCTGATCTCTAACCTGGTACAATTAAGTAGAAAGACATTTATTACATCATTTGGCATTATGGATGCAGAAGTAACAAATCATGATGTGCATTATCACAGAAGGTGCATCGATATTGAGCAATGGTGAATCAACATGAACAGTCCATATACACAAATTACCAATCCATGAGGATAAAACACATGTCTGGAATGCAGGTCAAAGTTCACCGTGATGTGAAGAGGAAGGGTATACTGTTCGAAAGTGACCTAATCACAAAAATAAACCTATCTAGTTGGACTGCATTATAGAAGATGCATTGATCTCCAGGTTATCACTTCTCATTCCTTTACTTTTAGCCAACATTCTTGACTTCCTCATACTACTTGGCCGTGCTTGCTTATTGACGTATTTATTTTTAGGTTTTAAACAGATTTTGTAGCCTTTGGAACATGTGGTGAGGATGTGTCATGCTAAAAAGGGGGTCCATCCAGAGCTCTAGTTTTCTCCAAATGAATGGTCTCCCTGAGTACAGAAGCATGGAAGCCGCTGGGCTGCTGACAGTGGGCACTGTATTGGGCATTAATAGATTCCCTCTTCAAGAAAAGGACTTTTGCATAGATGCAGGCTAGATGATCTCTTCACCCCTTTACCACTTGAATGAAAGCAGCGTATGTATTTGGGGGCATAGTGGGTGGGCCTGCTCCAATTCCTGGAATCTCTCCCCTCGGAGCACATACATTCACCGTCTGCCCTACTGCCCCTGCTTCTACCAGCTCTCTACCTGCACAGGGTCCCAGATCCCAGTCTCCCAAACCCATTCCCACACCTTAGTGGAAGACAGGCTTAATGAGATCTCACTCTGCCTCCCACAACTTAAGTCAGAGGTATGCAGCCTATTGCATATCTACGCAGAACTGCCTGCCAACTCCAGGCATAGCTGCGCCACTATGACCAATCACAATCTCTGCTCGCTCTCATCTAAAGTGTGTAACTTGTGCGCGCCCCCCCCCCAAAATCGTTGGTCACCGGCCTACATCAACCCTCACCCCATAGTTGGGCTTCCACTCCTATTTCTAACGACCCTTCACGGCTATCCAGTTGTAGACCCTCCCTGCGTATAGGGTTATCCATTCTCACCTACTTTCCTATGATCTGGCACATTCCTCCAACATATCCAATTTGCAACAAATTGAATCCATCACCACTGATCCCTTCAGGAACCTAGGCTAAACACTAGAGCATTAAATGAGAATAACCTCACGAAAGTCACCACTTCACTATTAGCTCCAATTGACGCCAGCAGAAAGCTCAAATGCGTGCTCCTAAACTGTAGATCGACAGTGAAACATGCTGCGGACATTGCCGACCTCATCCTTGCACAGGTCTTTGACCTGGTAATGCAGACTGAAACATGGTTAAATGAATAAGCTGCGCCCATCCTGGACATTTTAGTGCCTACCAACTATGATATCATTCTGTTGGACAGAGCAAGTGGTCAGGGTGGAGGCATTGCCTGCTTACATCACAGCAACCTAACCGTGAAAGCACTACAATCTGACCTCCTGCCATCCTGTGAATACCTATGCATTGAAGTGTCTGGTAGCAACAATCATCCACGCAAACTGCACACGTTGTACCACCCGCCTTCGAGACAACCTTCCCTTCACTGAACAGATCATGGACATTATCTCAGCGAACGGGGATTTCCATGGCATTCAGATCTTCCTGGGAGAATTCAACCTGCATTGGAACAATGTGAATGATGAGGTGGTCAATAGCCTTAAAGCCTTCCTACTGGACTTCAACCTAGCCTTAGGTCTTGTCAGTTGTATGCCCAACTCCATCAGTCTGAATTCGATCCTCCCATGTTATTGGACAGACCACTACTGCATCCCCTTCCTCATCCTGGAGTCGGTAAGAGCTAGTAGAGCCCAGCCAAAGAATCCCAAGCAACTGAAAAGATGTCTACGGAACATCAACTCCCACAATCTGAATGCGCTTTGCGATGACAGCCTGCCCCCTCATATGAACATGTCGGATGTATATGACTTTACGGACCATTATAACCTCTCAATGGCCAATGTTTTAGACTTGGTTGCGCCACTACAGCTGAGAAGACTGTCCTCCAAAATCTCCAAACCCTTAATGACAGTCTTAATTCCGAAAGAAGGAATTTAAGACATGTGGAAACATTTTGGCGAGCATATCCCTCCCTTGATCATCTCTACCATCTGTGATCCCTAAGAAACCTCTAAAACAAACGCATCAGATGCTCAAAGGCCTCCTTCTTCCTAAATCAACTAGAGCAAGCAAAAAACCGTCCCAGAAAACTGTTCGAACTCATCAAGTCCCAAACTAAGTCAGACTAATCCATCGCCCCAGGGTCGAGTGCCACTGCCGAACTGCGATAAATTTGCTGACTTCTTCACTGATAAGACCACTATGATCGAAGCTGAACTATGCTCTGCCCTTGAACAACTACTGATCAGTCTGCTGAACACCCTTCCACCCACTGGGTTGCTTGTCATGGTCCCAGTGCAGCCCTACCTCTCCAAAAACAACTTGTACTGGAGCCTGTTCCAAACCTTGGATGAAAGCACCATACGCAAAACTCTGGCTACTATGAAACCATCTAATCACTACAACGACCCCCTGCCATCGAACCTCTTCTCCAAAGTTAGAACCTCCTTACTACCACTTTGGACTAAGATTGTCAATGTATCACTTCAGCAATGTGCTATTCCGACTGCCTGAAAGCGGGTCAAGTTACCCCGATCCTAAAGAAACCATCTACAGATCACACGGACCGTAACAACTTTTGCCCAATCTCTAAGATTCCCACGTTGGCAAAGCTCCTGGAGAAATGTGTTCTCGCCCTACTCTGTAACCACACCGATCACTTCCAACTCCTGGACCAATGTCAATCTGGTTTTCGCCCGGGTCATAATACAGAATCTGCGTTAACTCACATTGTCGATGATGCACTAAGAATGTTGAATCAAAATGAATCTTGCCTACTGATCCTTTTCGACCTTTCGTCAGCATTTGACACCGTCAAACATGATAACCTGATTGACCTCCTGGAACACAGAATGGGGCTGTCTGGGCCTGTACTAAACTGGTTCTCATTCCTTCATGACAGATCCCAAAGCTTTAAGGTGAACCAGTCCCTCTCTCATCCTTCGCCAGTCACGCTTTGGGTCCCACAGGGTTCAGCTCTCTCACCCATGCTCTTCAACCTGTTCATTGAGCCTTTGACAGAAATTCTGAAATCATCCAGCATCCACTATCACATGCATGCGGATGACACCCAACTATACCAGAAGATCGCTTCCCTTGAGGACATCTGGTCCCTCAATTCAGTCCTACTGGAAACCCAAAGCTGGTTGATACACAACCACTTGAAGTTAAACGCTCTCAAAACAGAATTCCTACTTATCGCACGACACAAGCAATCGCCTGTTATTGAACAATGGTTGCATCATCTCACTGCTCTTAACTGTAGGCTGCACCTTGTTGATTCTGAAACCTCTCTGGGAATTATGTTAGACAAAAGTCTGAACATGCAGAAGCATATCAGCTCCCTCTCCAAAGGAGCTAACGTCCAACTCAGCATTGTAAGGAAACTCAAACCATACCTCCCTGCTCATGACCTAAAGGTGGCAGAGCAAGCCGTAGTGATATCAAATCTGGACTATAGTAGTGCAACCCTTTGCGGCCTACCTAGAGTGAAGACTGCTCCTCTTAGGGCTGCACTCCTCTCCGCTGCTAGGCTCGTAACGGGCACTAAAAGATACAACAACATCTCCCCTAACCTTTTGTCCTTGAACTGGCTGCCTTATGAAGCTCGGGGACAATTACAAATTGCTTGCATGGCACACAAAGCCATTCACTTCAATATCCCTTTGTACCTTGCTCAGAAACTGGAGCTCTCATGTGGTGAGAGAGCCTCTAGAAGCGCCAGCACCCTATTGCTCACACCACAAAAATTCAAGAAGAAAAAAACCTATAACCGAGCCTTCTCTGGTATAGCACTGAGGCTCTGGAACCCCCCCTGAAGTCAGGGTGAACCCTTCCATTGTCTTCTTCAACAAGCATTGGCATAGCCAATAGGTCTGGCTTTTGGGACCTTATAAGTATTTTGTTTTGCAGCACAATATCCTTGGTGCAACATCAGCTGTTGTATGGCTAAACCTTGTACCTTATAAGTGTGTAGCCATGCAACAATTGATGTTATTGCACCAAGGATATTGTGCTGCAAAACTAAATACTTATACGGCACACAGGCAGAGAAGGCTAGAGAGCGAGAAATAAATAAATTGGGATAAACACAGAGGAGGTGAAAACAGAATGGGTGGTGGACGGAGAGCCACAGAGCGCTAAAGAAGAGAGGGGGTATAGAGGAGGGTATAGAAGAGAGCTGAGAAGCTGAGTGAGGAGGCAAAAGAGTGTGGGTGGGGGGACTCCAGGAAAGACCCAAATAAAGGAAAAGATTGAGGAGGGAATGGTACAAAATGTGGGGGAGTGAGAGGGGAAGGTACAACGGAAGATGAAGGAAGTGGGTACGGTAAGGGGTCGGGAGGAGTGAGTTAAGAGACAATGGAAACATTATTGAAAGAGGGGAGGAATGGTAAAAATTGAGAAGAAAAGTGAGAGGAGCAAAGAGACAAAGATAACAAGAGACAGAGATAACAAAAGACAGGTGCATATAAAGAAATCAGGAAGGAGCTAAATTGGTGAAGGGGTCAGATGGAAGGGAGAGAAAAGGGGAAGAATGAAAATAAAATGGGACCGAAAATATTCAGCGTAATCCACCCCTGAATGCGAGAGAAGGCTTAGGTGGACACAGGCCAGATTCTCAGGCGCAGTGACCGCATTGAGCTGTCATCTGGGTATAGCTCCTGGGGTGCCTGTGACAGCGGCTAAAGCGATACCAAAGGGGATGATGAACGGAGCGTTTGAGCAAATCAAACACTCACCCCCAGTCAACTGATCTGGGTTTAATCCATCATCATTCTTTAGCTCACTCCACCACCACAGTTCAGACATGGCCATATGCAAATCAGTCTGACCCTGTGCCTCATGGGAACAGTCCAGCCCGAACTGCCAAGCCATGTCTTCCCTGGACCGGAAACAAGCATCCTGGGACCGGTTTCGGGTTCACAACCCTCATCAGCCAAGCTATTTTGAATACAGTGGCAGAGTGAGCAAGTGACCCACGTCTGGGCATACCCTGCCAATTCAGGGTAACCAAAGCGGCTATGGCTGTATTAAATGCAAGGAGAGAATCACTGCTGGAAGACTTCAGTCCTGTTTAAACCCAGCATGGCAATTTACATCAGTGAAGAACTGGTATTATAATCGACACAAGACAGTGAAGTGGTGGCTCTTCCCAAGATAGTCAATGGGGAGAGAACAGAACTACTTACTGTTATTGGAAGCGTTGGCAGAGGAAGACACAAGACTTGGAATCATGCCCAAGTAACACTGGCACGATTTACCATAAGGCTGGTGGGCCCCACCACTTGTACACCCATATCTCACTACTCCACTCCAAGCTTATTCGCAGCTATTTGCTTACCAGCTTAGCCTGGAAGCAGGCCCTTTGGTATACACATACAACATACTTCCAACACCGGCCACAGAACATGCTCGAATTTATCTCCATTCACATCCCAACTCTCACAAGCCTATGTGTATTATGTCTCGCTCCTTTTCGCCTCACTACACACCAAGGCGCAGGCATACAATAACAATAACGAAACACGTAAGACACTGAAACCATACAAACACGAGTCACAAGAAGAACACGCTTTCCACCCAATACTCCCCAGAAGTAGCATGTTATTACTCTGCAAATGCCCGTTTTTAGGGTTTCGAAGAGCTATACAGATAAAACTACAATGCAATAAAGGCAGTTCTCTATCGAGAAGAGAAACAGGAGCCTTACTTATGAACTGTCATTGTCTGACAGCTGTCACTGTTTAATAACGGTACAGGAACGTATTTACTTATCACTGGGGCCATCTACAAAGGGAGCAGGTTTGTTGCTACAAGTCCTACCTTAGTGGGATGCTTGCACCATGTACCGGTGCGGCCGGCGGTTGCTGCATGAGGACCGAAGCAGAGGAGTCACAGAGGGTGGACATCTCGAATTGAGACAGGAGGGCGCACACACCAAGAAACTTCAGAGCAATGAGCACTCTGTGGTTAAATATAGGTTGTTATGGAGCACTCTAAATAGGTAGAACATATCACATAAATTAGTGGTCACAAAAGGGTTTTTGATATAGGGAAGGGATGCACGCTGAACAGGAGCAAACGACCACCCTATAAGGGGGTTATGAAAGGCAGACAAAATATCGAGGCTTAGGAGACATTTCATAGGGCCGGATACGCGGAAATAGGCTGAGAGGGAGGGCACTCAATTGCGTACAAATATCAACTTTTCAAATTGTTTTGTACGATTCTTAGTTCTGGTGCTCGACTTTTTCCAAACATACAACATTTTGACCAATAAGGAAACAAAGACACATTTCCAGTTAGATTAGGGTATCAAGTGGGAAAGCCGTGTTTGGAAGTCCGTCCGCACAGTAAAGTACACATCGGATGCTATTCTGTAAGCCCAGGTTCCCTTCCAACTCCAAATTGGTCCGGCCGGAAACGTGTAAAGTGGTGATCAGAGGTTCTAGGAGGGTCGAATACGAAGAACGGCAGCCAGAACGTCTGTAACTCACCCCCACCGGAAATGCACCGGCCGGACGTTATTGTTTGGTACACGCGCCATGCTCAGAGTGACCATAGAGACTGAAGAAAGACTCCACCACAGCTGTTTATATAGGAGTGTGTACATACATTGTATTGATGTGGTTTAAGGAGTTTAAAACAGAGTTTTGGTGGAGAACTAGAGGCTACGTTTCACTATGAATGATGTAACAAAAGGTAAGTAATGCCGTCCTTGTCGTAGACATTGCTTAAAAGCCTATGCCCATTCTCAGCGAGTATACTCAGAGTGCCCCTTGGCCATGAAAGTGACGCGGCCGCCTGTGAAAGTGAAACTGATCGCGATTGAGTGAACATGAACAAAGGGGGGGGGGCGAGAAGAAGGGTAACACGAACAGGAAAGATCAAAGAGCAAGGGGTGGAGGAGAATGAAAAGGAAAATGAAGCTGACTAGGAGGGAGTGGTAGAAGGGAGGGGGTAGGGGAAGGGATTCATACGCTGTAAGGATGTAAGGCTTAATGAGCCATTACAGAAAACCAGATGGCAGCTGTGCACGTTCACGCGCGCGTAACCGCACGCTTGAGGCCAGCAAAAGCCTTTGGTAGACTTTGAAAACCAAGTTTCTAAATGTCCTGCCAGTGAATTGCATGCGCTGGCTCAGGCGAGACCTAAAAAGGAAGTCAAAGTGCTCTTGATGAAGACATTTCTGCCTCTGACGGGCTATTCCAGTGGATACTGAGGTCACAGTTGCAGTTCTGTGGCCCAGCTGCTATGGTCACGAGATTCCCTTTGCTCTACATGACTTTATATCTTTTGCTTTGTTTGCTCTGTCTTGATTGCATGTATCTGTATCCCTCATGGTGTATAAATTGTAAAGCGCTCCGATACCCCTGGTGGTCATGTTCGCGCCATAGAAAACTTTCAAAATAAATTAGCAGATACTGCGCTGGTGTCCACTTCAGCAGGAGATGTCAAGGGCAACGGAGAATACCTACCTCACACCTTTTCAGAAGTATGTTTTTCATTTTTTAAAGATTCCAGTGCAGTGCTGGTCTGACTTTTTGTTATACTACATCAGCCTATTAAGGTCAAACACAGAATTTTATTTCCTCAGTTTACTTTAAAATAACCAATCTTTATTGTGTTGGGTACCACAAAAAAGCAAATTTGTAACTCTGAAACAAATCCAATCTCTAATCAAATAACTCTTCCAACGACAACTGCTGGACATGGAACAGCACCAGCATGGTACAGGCTATCTTTACTTCAGAAATGTGAAACCATTAGTCCCAGAAAGCGACTTCAGAATTGCAGTTCGAGGCCTTGTACTTTTGCATCTGTTTAGTGGCAATGCCCTAATAAATGACCTCCCAGACCTCAAACACTGTCCTCCTTAAGAGGATCCTGCAGGATGCATCATTAAGGCCCAGAAGACACTGCATTACCCCACCATGATGGAACTCCACTGGCTCCTCTTGCAGGCTCACATCGTCTTCTGAACAAGCTGTATGTATTCTCTTAAAGGCCATTGCTGCCCGCACCCCTGCGTCTCTGACAAGCTTGTCATCTCCTCTGGCAGCCGCAGGTACACCAGCAGCCAGGATATCAAAGAACTGGAGATGAAGAAAGGGAGAAAAAAAGCAATTGGCCTTCTCTATCTCTGCATCTAGGATCTCGAATGATATCCCTGTATGAGGAGTGCTCCAGTCCAGGAAAGAGCTGTATACTCATGTCTTTGAAGAACACTATATTGTGATGCAGTAACACTCTATAAAACTCTTACCTCTACTATCACATATTGACTCTCTTTGACGTTGACCCTATACAACCTACCCAGTAACAGTGATTGATATTTTGTCTATTGTACTGCATTTTAAACTGGTTTTATTGGCATAGGATCTGATGTTCCTGCAAGGTTTTAACTGTTGGATAGCCTATCTGTTGGAACATAAGGGTGTGTCGCTGTTACAGATGAATAATCCTGTGGGATAGAGTGACAAATCTTGAAACATTGAATTACGTTTTGACTCTCACATGAGGACTGCCTCTTAAACCTATTTTTTCACCTATCTTTTTGGAAAAAAGTTATAATACACAGTGTCGCCCTTTTTTAGGTCTCCTGGCGTTTAACAGCGCGTCAGCGCTGTGTCCGCCAGGAGATCTTTTGTCACTGACTGTGCTCCCCAGGAGACAGTACTGGCCGCGCGCATTGCCTCCTCAAGGAGGCGATTTGAGCGGGGCACGCGCTCGCGAACGCGCTCAGCTGCTGTCTCCCGGGAAGCTCTTTCACCAAACACGCATACACAGACGCATACACAGACACACACACACACAAGCGCCCATGCACGCACGCACCCACACATACAGAGAACCTACCCCCGCTGTCGCATACACACACGCGTGCACACACACACTCACAAGTGCACCGAGCGCCCCCCCGCCCCCACTTACCGCCACTCCGGACTTCAGCCGCCACCGCTCCTCTCCTGGGCAGGCACTCCGTGGGCGCGGCTTCCAGCAGGAAACGGAAGTCCCGCCCCACGGTAGTTTTCCTCACGTGCACACGCTCGCGCCAGCTCGGAAAATGGCAGTTCGGCTTCTCTGGGCCTAGGTATGGTTTATTTTTAGGTGCGTGGAATAAAGCCTCGTGGCGTGCGGGAAGGGCCTGGGATATTTGCGGCCCCTGCTACCGTAAGGCCTGTGACTGGAATAGCAAAGGGAGGTGGGGGGAGCTTGGTGACTGACTGCGGCGCGCGGTCTTTGAGGGAAGAGCTGGGTTTGTTGTGCTTTCTTGTGTCAACGTGACCCCCTGTCATTTCAACAATCCCTACTGTTATTTTTGGGCCACATGATGACGAATAATGTCTTGAAGTCAAGTTTAATGAATTAACCCTTCCTCGAATAATTCTAACTGGTCAGATCATCTGCGGCAGTCTAACTGGGTCTGTTATCTCACAATCGATGGTTTAATTACCCCTTCGAAATTAAGGTATTGTCCAAATCCAAATGGCGGGCTATTGATGCTAGTGAAGCGAGTGTCCCTTGAGAAATCCTAGAAGGATAACTACGAGGTGGCCCTGTGTCCGGAGTGACGCCTTCAGCCTGTCTTGGGTTTTAAGTCAACAGCTTTGTAGGGCAGTCTTCAAATTGTGTCCCAAAAAAAACTACAAGCCCCAGCATGCTTAGGTATGCATGAAAGCCTGAAGAAGTGTCATAGGACACGGGGAGCATTATCGAAATGGTATCAGCTGTTTTTATGGCAACTCCGTGTTTCCAAAGGGCAGCAACAAGTGCCGTTGACATCTGCCCTAGAGCTGAAAGTGCCGTTGCATTCCAGTGGGCATGGAAAGATCAGCTCTGGGGCAGATCACAGAAACTTGTGTGGGGACCTGGGGTGCGTAGAGACGTGTAGCAGAGAGGTGTTAAGAAATGTTACCCTAAAAGATGCCATAAACTTTAACATGTGGCAACCCATTAACCCCCCACGGGGTATTTATGGCTACCAGCTCACAAATCACTGCCCTCCTCCTCCCCTGCCAGCAAGGGGTTAGCAAACCAAAACACTGCAGGGGGCTGGGTGAGAGGAGGGGGATGTTGGCATTACAGAAAGAAACAGGTGGCCAGAGCCCCAAACAACAGTTCAATTGCATACGTGCACTTAAGGTCAAAAATTGTAAACTGGAGAATTCCTTTTCCTGCGGTATCGTGGACAATTGAAAAAGAATGAATGACTGTTTTATGTCGTAATGTCATTATTTTGTACCTTAGGTTACAGCTTTCACTTTGCCGGGATCCGTAGAGCTGCGTGCTTCCCCGATGGGACGTCCTTTCAATTGGGGAAGGGGTGTTTGTGAGTGTGTGTGTTTTTAACATTGCAGCTTCTGCCAGGCTGAGGGGCGGGGGCAGCTCTCTATCATGCTGAGAATGGGGGTGGGGGGTATGAAGGGGAGGGGGGTTTGCCGTCTTCGGCCTCCATTCACAGCCTTTCAGAATAATTTGCAAACCCCATCCCTGTCTGATTAATATTAACGGGACAAGGATTCTGCGATACCTCCCGATTGCAGTTTGTTTGCACTGACGTCACGTACTGCATCAGGCACAGCACAAAGTAATCTTGCACAATAAATGCATCTGCATTGTAACCCGATATAGGTGCCCGGGGCTCTGGGTTATGCTGGCTCGGACTTCTGTTGACGTTTAATAGTAACTGTAAGGATTGAGTTGTATTAAGCTGTAGCCTTATACAGTTCACAGACACACTCTGTTCTAAAGTAAACACCCCTCCCTTATACTGATCTGCAAATGGCGTGCGGCCTTACAACAACAGTGTGTGCCTGTTACTGACATCAATGCACACAGACTGCACTTACAGTGAATAGCTACCAAGGGGTCCTACGTCGCGTGTGACATTTCCACCCATTCTTTCATTTTGTTCCAACAGCGCATTGGTTTCTGGGGCTTGCAGTTTTATTTCACGCTCCTACAATTACAAGCATATATAGAATGTTTCGGCTTAAAGCAGGATGGAGTAGAGGTGTGACACATGTCACAGGACAGTGCCAGCTGTGTTATAGTGTGACAGCGCCACGTCATGGACATTTACCAGCACAGACATTGTTGGGCTCTTGCTTCTTTGAAAACGCCGGAAGTGTGTTCTTTGCAACTGTGCACGTGCATTGACAAGGGCGGAATTGAAACAGCGTTCACTACTTGGCTGCACCATCACAAAGCACTTTTGTTTATCGAAGGCTCCACGCTAACCCCCCTTCTTTTCTTTTTAGGTCTCCTGGCGTTTAACAGCGCGTCAGCGCTGTGTCCGCCAGGAGATCTTTTGTCACTGACTGTGCTCCCCAGGAGACAATACTGGCCGCGCGCATTGCCTCCTCAAGGAGGCGATTTGAGCGGGGCACGCGCTCGCGCTCAGCTGCTGTCTCCCGGGAAGCTCTTTCACCAAACACGCATGCGCATACACAGACGCATACACAGACACACACACACACACACACACACAAGCGCCCATGCACGCACGCACCCACACATACAGAGAACCTACCCCCGCTGTCGCATACACACACGCGTGCACACACACACTCACAAGTGCACCGAGCGCCCCCCCGCCCCCACTTACCGCCACTCCGGACTTCAGCCGCCACCGCTCCTCTCCTGGGCAGGCACTCCGTGGGCGCGGCTTCCAGCAGGAAACGGAAGTCCCGCCCCACGGTAGTTTTCCTCACGCGCACACGACCAGCTGGCAGGGACAACACATGCACATTGCGCAATTAGCTCAAGCGCGTGTGACATCAGGGGCGTGCGCCGCGCAGCAGAGAAGAGAAGACAAAGCCAAGCTCTCAGGTCACTCAGGACTCATCACCGGCGGGGCCTTTATTTGCAAATTGCATGCAATCATTTAAATTGTCCGCCCCCTACCTGGCTAGCCTTGAGGCTTGCGCTGCCCCCCCCTCTCAGCTGCCTCCCCTCCCCACCTCAGCTGCCCTCATCCGCTCCAGCTCGCCTTGCGACCCCAGCCCTCTCAGGTCAGGTGAGTCCGTTCTCCTCTGTTAAAGTTAAAAAACGTAAAACTTCAAAAACGTAATTAAGATGTAACGCTCGGCTCATCATCATGTATCGGTTTTGTTCCTATTGTGAAGCGCTCGCCTTCGGGTAAAGTCCGCGCTCAAAAACACATGAATAAATAAAGTGGCGAGTCAGTCATCATGATGCAGTGTGAGACGGTGTGTGCGGGCCACTGTGGGATACTGAAGTAGATTGTAAAGTTCTTTCAGGAACATCCTCTTGCATTACGACATTGCAGGCAGCAGGCCATGCAGGAGATGGTAGGGAAGTCACGTGACACAAATCATCTTTATACAACAATTCAGAGTTTGATAACAAATTAATGTAACACATTGTAATATACAATGCCAATAGCTCAAACTTTAATACTGGGAGACCTATTGCATTGTAAATGCTTGTCTCCCTATGCAGTGTTTGATAAAGTGCAGAAGGCCTATATGCTACCCGTACTCAGTTAATATAACAGGGGCCCAAACTTGCTTTTGGTTCACAGTCTAGACCAACTCCTTGTTGCGCTGCCCGGAACTGGCCCCTATTCGGCCCGCACCTGTCCTGGGGGCCCGCCATCGGTTGGAATTGCCCCCTGGGCCAACAGGTGGGGGACCGTCTCAAGACCTGTCCCAAACATTCCACCAAAGGGGGTTCCATTCCACCTCCCCACACTGCCTGGTTGTACATTGACCAATGCATAGGATAATGGAGACACGCTGACAACATTCCTGCGTTAGAGAATTTACCTATTTCTCAGGCCATATTTATTAACACATTCTCCATAAGTCTTCTCATATTTACAACACTGACATCAAAATCAAAACATCATATTCTCAGGGTAATAAAACATGGCTTTTCCTAACCACAGATCTCAGTCATGGTTGAGCAGCCCCCCAGGCACCATGGCATTGACTATTCCGAATGATATGGGCTGTGATCCCCCTATCACAAACAAGTTGTATATCACAAGATCGAACTCACCTGCCCCTCAAGATAGAGGGAGCATGGGCCAGCATTAAATCTGGACCCCCAAACACAACAATGCCAGAGCCAATCCAAAAAGGGATCCTCCTGGCACCCAGTGGGGGATGGGCCTGGCAACCAGGCCAATACCTTGGTCCCCTGGTGCAGTCACAATCCCCCGACCTCCTCCGGGGCCCAGTAATCCAGTACCGTGGATTGTTAAGGACAATCGCTGTAGTGCGTGTCCCGAGCCATTCACGGCACCCCCAGCACCGGTTTAAGCCAAAGGCTTCCTAATTCCATCTGCCAGGTGCTCCAACTATTTTGTGCCCAAACAAGACTTCTTCCTTGTCACAGGCCTGGGTCGTTCCCCGGCCGACTAGGCCTACCCCAAGATCGGGTGACTTAGTGTTTTTAAAAAAAAGAAATTATTTATTGATTTTCATCATACAAATACAAACAGTGGTCACTTCCACATAAGACACAACATGGGCATTACAATAATGACAGTTTCACATTGCTCATCTGCTACAGTTTAAGATTAGGTGACAGTGTTCAAAATAATTGCATTACGATCAGTAGCCTATCAACATATAGTACAAACTATCAATTGTTCACCTTAAGTAAGTCCGGATGCTCACATAGAAAATCAGTTAGGAGTCTCCATATATCGGATGGCTTGGACGCGGTGGGGAGTTCTTCCGCATAAAGCAGAAAATTATCTCTGCAGTATACCGCATCTAGCAACCAGCGTTCCACTGTGGGTGATCGCCTGCTGTCCCAGTGCATAGCCACTCTACGCTTAGCGAGTAATAACATTATAGCTACCAGTTTTTTCTTTACGAACCTCAGAGGTGCATCAAGGCCCAGCAGACACACACGTGGTGTGCATGGCAATTCACATGATATCATCGAGCCCAGGATGCCGATCACCTTCACCCAGTACTCTTGCACCCTCTTACAGCCCCATGCCAGGTGCGGAAAGTCTGCTTGATCAGTTCCACATCTTCTACAATATGCATTGTCCCTCATTCCGTGTTTAAATAAACGGGCCGGAGTGTGGTAAACCTGGTGCATGTATTTATAGTGAATAAGGCGAAGGTTACCATTGGGCGTGAGTAGTGTGATCAGTGTGCAACAGCACGTCCAGTCGTTGTCTGTGAGGGGGTGTTCCAACAACACATCCCACTTGGCTCGCGCCTTCGCAGTGTCGGCCCCTATTTCCGCCTGTACCGATCTGTATAATCGTGAGATCAAGTGTGAGTGAGTGGTGGCGGCTATTAAGCTTTGTAGCGGTTGTAGACAAGGTGGTTCTGAAGGGAATTCCGGATATAACGCCCGAACAGCTGCACGCAGCCTATGGTATAAAAACTGAAACAGTAGTGACTGATTACTAATGTATGATAGGTCATCTGGTGTAATGAAAGTACCCTCAGAGTATAAATCACCAAATTGTGTGAGGCCCACCTGCGCCAATAACTCCATGCTGTTCTTTTCTAGTGTTACAGAGAGTTCAGGGTGAAATGCCAGTGGATAATTAGGGGCATAAATCGGGGTTTTATGAGCTAATTGACCAATACGCTGCCAGGCTCGAGACGTGGTTCTCACCGTGTTTATTTCTTTTTGCTTTAAGTGAGTACGCGTATGCAGTAGTATACTAGGCAGTGCAATCGGGCAGGCATCCCCATCTTCAACTGCAAGGTGTGGTAGGTATTTCACTGGATGATACCAATAATATGCAAAGTGTGCTTGAGCACACAAGTAATATAGATAAAAATCTGGCACCGCGAAACCACCTGCACTATAAGGAAGCGAGAGGGTGTTAAGACTGATACGGGCTTGCCCGCCAGCCCAGATTAGTTTCACTAGGTTCGTTCGCAATCTGGCTAAGACCGCAGATGGGGGCATTATTGGTACATTAATAAACAGATACAATAGTTTTGGCAATATGACCATTTTTATCTGTGCAATACGGTCCGCCAGTGAAAGTGGAAGCGCTATCCATCGAGCAATTTGTGTTTCTACATGATCAATTGCGACACCATAATTCATCCTTATCACTAAGTCTGCGTCTCTATGGACCCATATTCCCAGGTATTTAATGGGTTCATCCTGCCAGATTAGAGGGAAGTCCATCTGTGGAGATGTAGTGCACTCCGTCAGTGGCATGACTGCAGATTTACTCCAATTCATTTGGAAGCCTGACTGTCTCCCAAACTTCACATATTCCCGCAGTAGCGGCGATAAGTTGTCTTCAGGATCTCGTAGGTATAATACCATATCATCCGCGTATAAAGATATGCTAATGGGGCGTAACTGGAACCGTAAGGCTGTGTGTGCATAGTGTTGGCGTATTTTACATGCAAGAGGTTCCAATACTATCGAGAACAGGAGCGGGATAATGGGCAGCCCTGCCTAGTGCCTTGTTGTATGTTTATGCTATCTGAAATGTGTCTATTTACTTTTACACGTGCCGTTGGTTTGGTGTACAGCAAGGTTATCCAGGTTAATAGTCCCTGGGGCAACCCAATTTGTCGGAGTATCGTGAACATATAGGCCCATTCCACAGAATCAAAAGCCTTGGCAGCATCTAATAGGACCGCCACCGCTTTCAGGTTTGGACTGAGCTGATGCAGGAGAGAGAAGATAGTGCGTAAATTATGTGTAGTGGATCTATCGGGTATAAAGCCTGACTGATCGGGGAGAACGATTGTTGACATAAGGGGCTGCAGCCTTGTGGCTATAATTTTCGCCAATATCTTGACATCTGTGTTGATCAAAGATATAGGTCTGTAGGAGTCTGCTTTGTTGGGGCTTTTATCTGGTTTTAGGAGCGCTACTATAAGTGCTTCACGCAGTGTTGGGGGGGAGTATCTTATTATTATAGGCTTCATCATGCATCTCAAGAAGAGGGGGTATTAACAGCTCCAAGTATGTCTTATAGAATTCACTCGTGAACCCGTCAGGCCCCGGTGATTTACCATTTGGTAGCCTTTTTATTGCAGCTAGTGTCTCCTCCTCTGTTATCGGCTGTGCCAAGAACTCACGGTGGGCGTCCGACAGCCACACCAGCTCTGTCAGCAATATATTGTAGGACCTCAGATTCGGTGGCAGTATACTGTGTGGTATAGAAGTCACTGTATGTCTTTACAAATGTATTTAGTATACCCTGAGTGTCATAGTGCGTTTGCCCTGTATCGTCTTCCATTTGCGTGACAGTATATTGTGTGTGTTCCGTTCGAATCCGCTGCGCTAGCAGACGGCCCGGTCTACCCCCCTCTCCCATCCTACGTGCTTTGTGACATCGTGTTGTGTATTTCATCTCGTCCTCAGCTAATTCATTGTAGCGATTTATCTTAGATCTGAGGTTTCCCAGGGATGCGGCATCATGAGAGGCATCATACTCGGCTTCTAACAGACAATATCATTTTCGCAGTTTTCTAATTGTGTCCTAATATCCCGCAGATGCCTGCAGTGGTACTGATGCAGGTTCCTCGTATGGTGGCCTTGAATGCCTCCCAGACCGTTCCCGCACTATCTACAGATTGCGTGTTGTGTGTGAAGAAATCCTCTATTGCCTTATGCACCGTTTCCTTATATATGGGATCTAAAAGGGCCTTCGCGTTAAAGTGCCAGAGAAATGGTAGAGGGACATATGTCGGTATATGCAACTGGAGAGATACTGGTTTATGGTCCGATAGGGTTTTGGGTAGATGTGTTATGTTCATAGCCCAAGTGGATGCATATTCCGATAGTAACCAATAGTCCAGCCTGGACCAGTTATGTGCCGTAGAGGAGTGTGTGCTTTCTTGAACATCAGGATTCCGCTCCCGCCAGACATCATGAAGACGGAATTCCGTCATGCCATGTAGGATGGTTGAGAGTGCGCGTTTGTGATGTTCTGTTGTGTCGTGGGATCTATCCCTGGTAATGTTAAGGGCTACATTCAGGTCACCTCTCCAAATAATATCCATAGGTGGAATGTCTCGTATCTTTGCAAACCAGGTTATGAAAAAGTCCGGGTCGTCGACATTCGGCCCATACACATTAACTATGCCTACCCTTGTGCCTCTAAGGAGGCCTGTTATAATAACAAATCTGCCGTGTGGGTCAGTATGTGTATGTTCGAGGAGAAACTGTGTGCCCCTACAGATTAGGGTCGAAACCCCACGTGCATAGGACGAGTATGTAGCAGACACTGTATGTTCAGACCATCTGTAGCCTAGTTTATCCGCCGTACCTGGAAGAAGATGGGTTTCTTGCAAAAGTGCTATGTCTACAGCATGTCTATCCAGGTATGCGAAGACCTGCCGTATTTTCTTGGGGTTATTGAGTCAGCGGACATTCCATGTCAGGAAGTTTAAGGGTCTAGCGGTAGTCATGTTGTCACGCTAATGTAGCTCATCTCCACCCCAAACTTTGGGCGCATAGTGAATTTGTCAAGCGTCGAACCATATGGAGGTAGTGACCGCAAACAAACAAAATAAAAACAACCATCCCTTCTCCCACCCACTTCGCCATCCCAATCATGACAAAGCCTAAATCCCAAGGCCCTCATTACAAAAGGGAAACCAGAACAAAAGGAGCTGCAAGGTAGAAAATCCCAACAGCGCACCAAATATCCTAAGATCTGATATGACAACAAAAATAACAAGCATTAGAAATGCAATCGGGCTTGGATTTATTTGAGTTTGAGCTAATGGCATTGTAAATGCCAATGTATTGTTGCTATGTGTTATGGAGTGTGTTCATGTGGTGTGTACTGCCAGTGATCTCCTTGTGAGTGTGAGAATATTGCACCGTTACTGCCTGTGATGTCCTTCTTGTGAGTGTGAGAAGCTTGCACCTCTGCTGCCTGTGGTCTCCTTGTGAGTGCAAGAAGCTTGCACTGCTGCTGCCTGTGATGTCGTTCTTGTGAGTGGGAGAAGATTGCACCTCAGCTGCCTGTGGTCTCCTTGTGAGTGTAAGAAGCTTGCACAGCTGCTGCCTGTGATGTCCTACTCACTACTCTACTCACTACTCTGCACTCACTACTCTACTCACTACTCTACTCACTACTCTACTCACTACTCTACTCACTACTCTACTCACTACTCTACTCACTACTCTACTCACTACTCTACTCACTACTCTACTCACTACTCTACTCACTACTCTGCACTCACTACTCTGCACTCACTACTCTGCACTCACTACTCTGCACTCACTACTCTACTCACTACTCTGCACTCACTACTCACTACTCTACTCACTACTCTACTCACTACTCTACTCACTACTCTACTCACTACTCTACTCACTACTCTACTCACTACTCTACTCACTACTCTACTCACTACTCTACTCACTACTCTGCACTCACTACTCTACTCACTACTCTACACTCACTACTCACTACTCTACACTCACTACTCTACTCACTACTCTACTCAATACTCACTACTCTGCACTCACTACTCACTACTCTACTCACTACTCTACTCACTACTCTACTCACTACTCTACTCACTACTCTACTCAGTACTCTACTCACTACTCTACTCACTACTCACTACTCACTACTCTATTCACTACTCTACTCACAAACTCAGGCGGCAAGAGCAGGGAACAGCGTTGCGGCCACCCTGGGCCGGGAAAAACAGCAGGTGAGCTACGTATCAAGCGGCAAAGACAAGGGGAAAAACAAAACTCCGCCTCCCTGGGAGCTAATGCAGGCTGATCCTCAAAGCGTTTATACCCAAAATGTGTTGAAAAATAGAACAGCACACAAAAATTTAGAACTCATAGTGTTTATTCAGATTGAAGTCTATGCACTGGTGTTCTAATCATTATACATTTTCTCTTCTAGGTAAATCATATATGTTCGTTTATTTAGGTGTATGTTTCAAATACAAATGCACATTTATTAATGTCATTATTCTAATCATTCCAAAGTGATAATTCAGTCTATTTTAATATATTCCAGTTTTTCTGTAAGGTATGAATTATCATTCCGTGTATTGCTTTTAAATAATAAACAAGAGTTCATGCATATTGATTTTTCGATTTCTTACGGTTTAAAAAAATAAATAAACAAAACAGGTTTTCACTGAACGGGAGTGAAAGTTTAGGGGGACTTTACTACCAACTGTTTCGTTTAAAAATGTTCAGACACACTACATAAACCAAAACAAAGTATTATGAGATTTATACCAGGGTTCAAGACTGAGGGACATACAGCGCCGTAATCACCCCTCCTTGCTTTGGATTTCAACAAACTCTTGAAAGTATGTTCTTAATGCGTATTCATGGTGAAAGGTTTGGAACTCAATAACAACCATGCTGTGTGTCACAATATAGATCGTTGTCTAAAAGTAACAGCCCAATGGTTTCCCCGTCTCATATTGTTATGTTGACTAAGTATGTGCTGGCAGAGGGTCTGGACGGACAATATCCTGCAAAGTTCCAGATATGTATCATCAGCCCGTCCACACACCGGGTTACCGTCCCTAGTACATTGTAGCACACTGCTAAAAAACTCAAATCTACTCTCCTGTGCACTATCCACAACACCTTGAACATGTGACAGGCCCCAAAATAATTCTCAAAATAGCCACTTTTGTTCCACGCAACCTACTCTCCACCCACCTCTCCTATGCACCTACCTTATGGTGCGCTTCAGTAGCTGGTCGTACTGCATGGGGTGGGAGCAATGTATTTTATTTGTTTCCTATATAGCGCAGCTAAAAGCAGAAGACGGTGACAGTGCGTTTAACAGAGAAAACAAACTAGTAGTTAATACACAATACCAAGTTGCAAACAGCGGAGAAAATCAACGGCAGGTGAGGTTGTAGTGGGAGACGGACAAAAAACAGGTTCGAAGCTGAGAGGGGTGAGTGTCACGACTAACCAGGGGCTAACGGTCTCTCGCGGGCCTCCCAGAGGCTGTGGGGCATTGGATTCCATCGCCTACTTCGGTTTTCACTGTGTCTTCAATGGGTTGCTGGAATGCCGCTGCTGGGGGCGACGACGGCGCCCGTCTACCGGTGAACCTTCCTCGGCCAGGGCAGGTCTGTCGAAGAGCCCCGTCACCAAGGCAACAGCACTGGCCGCTGTACGGTTGTCTCCGTGATCCTGCTCCCTGCCTGGCCGGTGGCTCGACGATCACTTCCAGTGTGGCTGTGTCATCTTTTCCGGGCTGGTCATTCTCGCTCCTAGCCAATGACAGGCTTCAAATGCAGACATCGCCTGAGGACACTCGCTATGCCTGTGTGCACGTGAGCAGGACGCGCGCCCGACAAACGCACTGCTAGATGGTGAACGCGCGCACACCATCTGGAATGCATTACACGCCCACCCTGACAGCTCCTAATTAAAATTAATGCACTGCCGAGCACGTAACCGCAGACAAAATGCCCAAAATGGCGCCCGACATTTACAACTGCCCAATAGCATCAACACTACTAAAAATACATCACCGCGAGGACCAATCACCATTTAGATAAAAAAAAAAAACACGCGCACTAAGGAATGTGTCTTTCCCGAGCCCTAAAGAAACTTTTTTTCTTTCTGTACTAATAGGATCTCGGAGCTTCGCCCGAGCCCTAAAAAGGAACAGTCTGTGTGGTACACACAAGGGGGGGCTATAGTGCCCGCTCACAACCCCAGCAGAAGTATGCCTGGGGGATCAAGCCAAATTCACGGATAACCGTGAAGGGAATATAGCAAGGGCAATCTGTCGCCTCAAGCGCATAGCCGCCAACATGGTAATATAGATTATAATGGTAACATATGCAGATATGACCATAGTCCTAGTCAGACCACAATTACACACAGTATAGTCTTACCATCCAGTCTGCAACCAGAGAATCTTAAATTGGTTAAAGCATCTATAGTTGGGAAACCCATAGTCATATATCTCCATACATACAGTGAGTCTTCATATCATAGATACAACCATTAGCCACAAATACGAAGGATACAGTCATGATGTCCATCAAAAGGCGGCATAGCCGAGGACAGCAGTCCAGGTTAAAGATGATGGAGAGCAGAATGTTATTCAGCATCCGATGAGGGATCTTGGTCAGCATGCTGACCGTGTGGGGACTTCCGCCGGAGGACGTGTGGATGATTCAGCTGCAGGAACTTCAACACTTCCTGTGGGGTGTTACAGATCGTGTTCTTCCCATCTATGGTGATCTTTAGACGGGCCGGATAGAGCATGGCATACGAAATGCTGTTGTCTTTTAGCTTTTTCTTCACGTCCATGTACCGTTTCCGGGCTTCCTGGACCTGAGAGGTAAAGTCAGGGTAGAGAGATATAGACATGCCCTCATGTGTTAGTTCTCCTAGTTCACGGACCCTGCGGAGGGCCACGTCCCTATCTCTGTAATTTAAAACTTTTGCTATAATAGGGCGGGGCCGTGCACCAGGAGCCGGTTTTGGCGCAAGAGAACGGTGAGCCCGCTCCACAATAAACACAGGAGAGAAAATTTCTTTGCCAAGAGTGGTTATAAGCAATTCTTCTACATATTTCTCCATTTTGCCGGTCCGCGTTGTCTCTGCAACTCCCATAATGCGTAGGTTACAGCGTCGTGACCTCGCCTCCAAATCCTCCGTTTTTGCTTGGATAAGTTGCAGGGCTTTGTCCACTTTCTTATGTTTCAGTTCGAGCTGCTGGGCCGCGTCCTCCGCATCAGAGATCCTGCGTTCCGCCATATCAATGCGTTCTGTGTGTTTGTCCAGTCTCTCGGACATACGATCCACCCGATAGGCCAGGGAATCTATTTTCCCGCCTATATTGGCTAGGGTCGACTGTATGGTCGCAAACATTGCCTGTACATCCGTCCTCGAGGGGGTGGTGGCCATCGGTGCGGTCTGCAGGTCTCTGTCAGGTACGCTCCACAGGATCCGGATGACGAATATAAGGCCCACCTCCAAACGTCACAAACACTCTGATATTTATCAACAGAGGGTTTGAGCCATTAGGTGAGGGGAAATGTAAAATAATAAGAAGGGAAGGAAGGGGACAGCTGGGAAAGGGAAGTACCTGAAACGACAGAACATACAGGGATAAGAACACCATTCATACAGCACCGGTAATATCTACAATACTTTATAATAGACTAGATACCTGTGGAGAAAAGGCAGGACTTGGCAAGAGATATTCTCTGTTCCCCCTCTAGTTCGTTAAGCTCGAGACCTATATGGAACATACACAGGTTAGAATTGATCTCGTGACAACCACTAACACCCATGAACCAGGCAAGATACCTCCTATCATACCTGAAGATTAGCATAAGCCTTTAAAATAAGGGATTCTGGGTGTGAGTTACCACCATGAAAGAGTAATTGAACTGAGGGGAAGAAGTGTAGGAGCAAACGTGGAAACGTACAGAACACGGTAATGCGTGGGGCGCAAAAATCACAGCACTCCGCTCTGTCTGGTAAGGAACTCCAAGTCACCTATCTAGAGTGGTGAAACCACTCAACTTTTGCGCACTGTTGCACCTGGTCTATATGTCAGACCAGAATCACTTTCATATACTTTTCTGCTTTTATCAACTCTTCACAAAATTTAACATATAAGTCTCAACACTTCAAAATCATGTGGGTGATTTAATTTGCAAAAATCATCAAAATAATTAGTATCATTCAGCTTTAGTATTGACAATAAATGACAATTTCACAACAAAACTACATAATAAAGCTTAGTAGTAAACAGTTGAAGTGGCCATTGTAGTAGTAGCCCGATGCATTTCGAGTCCCTTGGGACTCTTCCTCAGGGGCCTGTGAATGGGAACCAATTTTTTATATTACAAACATTCAAGATTCCGAAATTTATCAGGCAAATGTAATGCGAAGGCAAACAACGTGCATTTAAAAATTCCAGGCATATTATCAGCAAACATTTTTGAACAAATACTGAAGTGTACCTTCCAAACAGTAAAGCCGCCACCACACCACTGTGTAAAAAAACTTAAACCAACCATGCGGTAACTCATACTCACATCTGTTGTTAACACAGTCCGCCCTGCCTGTGAACAAAATGAATATTAAGAACCCGCTCTAACCGAAAAGAAGTGTAACTATAAACCTTCTCAGTGAGCACCTTACCTCAGGTTCAGTTCACTTCACGCTACCGCGTTTACTCCCTTGTTTGCCACAATACCAAATCTTATCTGCAAAGAAACATGGAAAACCGTGCTCAAAACCTCTCTCCACTAGAACTTTCCCTCCGTAGTGAGGTCGCACCTCGCCAAAAACATCCTACCTGTCTTATCGTGCTCGTGCTTCTAATTGCTCCGCTCCTCTCCACAAACAGTCTATGCCGCGAGATGTCCCGCCATGTTTTAAATACAAGCTCTTTCGCAACTAACATTATGGAAAGCGAAAACGGTCTACCTCAATGTATCCAGACCTCTCAATTAACAACATAGACAACAGACTACCGCAAAACCTGCCAAGCCGCCATGTTGAAGCAATCAGAGTTTAGTGCAAAAAGTGCTAATAAAAATGAAAATATGTGAAAAAAAACGTGAAAGAAAAATAATAACACATCCGGGCTGGGGAAAATGAATGAGATAATCAAGTCAAGTCCAGTCAGTGCAAATTCAGTTCATATGCATACATGGAAAAATATGAAGAAATAAATATGAAAAAATAATGCCTGCCAGAAAACACACTAGCATCTCTACAGGGTACAGTCACATTTTTACAGAAAACAGGTGTAATCAATTTTTTCATTTAACCCTTTTGGTTCTTGTGTCCCAAGAAACCTAATCCAGAATATTTCTCTCTGAAGGAGTGATCTGGTGAGATCGCCTTCTTCAAGGTTTTCTGTTCTCTCCAGAACTGAAAACTTCAGTTGGGAAATGTTATGCCTATTTTCTAACCAGTGTCTGGCTAGATTGCTTTTGACGTTGGCATTCCTAATGGTACTTTTATGTTCAGAAATTCTGGTTTTTATTTTCCTTTCTGTTTTTCCTACATATACTTTGCCACACGGGCATTTGATGTAGTAAATTACATTTTTGGAGTTGCAATCGCTGTCGTGGTGCAGCTCTATGGTTTTTCCAGTCTGAGGATGATTTAAAGTGGAACCTATAATGGCATTATGGCAATGCACACAATTTGCGCAACGTTTCATCCCTTTGTATGTCTGTTTTCTGCTGATTAATGGGGTTTTCAGTAATTCCTTCAAGTTTTTTGCTCTTTTATAAGCAAACATGGGCTTGTGTGCGAAAATACCCCTGAAATCTGGTTCGTGCTGTAAAAGTTCCCAGTGTCTTGTAATGATATTCTTAATTTTTACCGAACTCGTAGAATATTTAGATACAAAAACTTGTCTCTCCAGAGTTTTTTTTGGTTTTTGCTCTAAGAGATTCTCTCGGTTGAATAAATCAATCTTCTCCTTCGCTTTATTGAGAACTACTTCTGGGTAGCCTCTCTGGACATATTTCTGTTCTTGTAAGGTCAAATGTTTTCCCAATTTGTCAGGCTCAGAACAAATGCGTTTTATTCTCATGTATTGCGATAATGGCAAATTGACTTTGAGATTTTGCGGGTGGAAACTCTGAAACATAACATTTCCCAACTGAAGTTTTCAGTTCTGGAGAGAACAGAAAACCTTGAAGAAGGCGATCTCACCAGATCACTCCTTCAGAGAGAAATATTCTGGATTAGGTTTCTTGGGACACAAGAACCAAAAGGGTTAAATGAAAAAATTGATTACACCTGTTTTCTGTAAAAATGTGACTGTACCCTGTAGAGATGCTAGTGTGTTTTCTGGCAGGCATTATTTTTTCATATTTATTTCTTCATATTTTTCCATGTATGCATATGAACTGAATTTGCACTGACTGGACTTGACTTGATTATCTCATTCATTTTCCCCAGCCCGGATGTGTTATTATTTTTCTTTCACGTTTTTTTTCACATATTTTCATTTTTACTAGCACTTTTTGCACTAAACTCTGATTGCTTCAACATGGCGGCTTGGCAGGTTTTGCGGTAGTCTGTTGTCTATGTTGTTAATTGAGAGGTCTGGATACATTGAGGTAGACCGTTTTCGCTTTCCATAATGTTAGTTGCGAAAGAGCTTGTATTTAAAACATGGCGGGACATCTCGCGGCATAGACTGTTTGTGGAGAGGAGCGGAGCAATTAGAAGCACGAGCACGATAAGACAGGTAGGATGTTTTTGGCGAGGTGCGACCTCACTACGGAGGGAAAGTTCTAGTGGAGAGAGGTTTTGAGCACGGTTTTCCATGTTTCTTTGCAGATAAGATTTGGTATTGTGGCAAACAAGGGAGTAAACGCGGTAGCGTGAAGTGAACTGAACCTGAGGTAAGGTGCTCACTGAGAAGGTTTATAGTTACACTTCTTTTCGGTTAGAGCGGGTTCTTAATATTCATTTTGTTCACAGGCAGGGCGGACTGTGTTAACAACAGATGTGAGTATGAGTTACCGCATGGTTGGTTTAAGTTTTTTTACACAGTGGTGTGGTGGCGGCTTTACTGTTTGGAAGGTACACTTCAGTATTTGTTCAAAAATGTTTGCTGATAATATGCCTGGAATTTTTAAATGCACGTTGTTTGCCTTCGCATTACATTTGCCTGATAAATTTCGGAATCTTGAATGTTTGTAATATAAAAAATTGGTTCCCATTCACAGGCCCCTGAGGAAGAGTCCCAAGGGACTCGAAATGCATCGGGCTACTACTACAATGGCCACTTCAACTGTTTACTACTAAGCTTTATTATGTAGTTTTGTTGTGAAATTGTCATTTATTGTCAATACTAAAGCTGAATGATACTAATTATTTTGATGATTTTTGCAAATTAAATCACCCACATGATTTTGAAGTGTTGAGACTTATATGTTAAATTTTGTGAAGAGTTGATAAAAGCAGAAAAGTATATGAAAGTGATTCTGGTCTGACATATAGACCAGGTGCAACAGTGCGCAAAAGTTGAGTGGTTTCACCACTCTAGATAGGTTGCTTCAGTTCAAGGCACGGTGTTTGGACAAACGTGCCACTTTTGCTGCACGCATGGTGAATAAACAAAATATTCTTTAAAATACTTGCCCAAATATTTCGTAATAATAGAGGTGTGCCCCTCATTTTTGTAAATTTCAAGGAACTCCAAGTCACCTAGTAGTCCTCAGGTACAAACAACGGTTGAGTTCCACAAACAATAACTGAAGGCTGTTGAATAGCATGCAAATAGGCTAATACCATAAGAGCACAACCTCCTTAAGACTTGACAGTAGGTTCTCACGGCAACGCGTAGCTGCGACCGCCACTGCGCTCCGCGAGAGAATTTAATCCTTTTTAAACACACAACAACAAGCGCTTGTTCTGAATACACGGAGCTGCGACCGCCACCGCGCACCACCTACACAAGGTAGTATAGAAACAAGTTTGGCGATAGAAAGTTACACAGTGAACAAGAAGACACGGCAGCGTGTGGTGCCCTACCACTCCGCTCCGCTCTTCTTTCTGAATCAAAGGAAATTGTACTCCTGACAACTAGTCTTGCAACAGCAGCGTGTGGAAAGAACCACACGGCCTTGCTCACTTGCAAATCCCAAAACAAAGGTAATGCGCGGCAGTTCCTTCACTGCGCACACTGGAAACGGCAACGCGTGGGGTGCACCACAGCGCTCCGCTCAAAGACGGACGGAGAAGGGCGGGGGGCCGCTCCTACCTGGTTGCAGAATCTCACACGGCAGCAATCCAAAAGAGTCCAACACAAAACAGCCGAAGCGACCTCCTTTCTCCTGCTCGAGTTCTGAACCCAGAATAACACGCAACAGGAAGCGTGTCACACCGTCTAAAGTAGCCTCAGCCGAGGCATCTGGGAACTGAAGTCTTTTCCTACCCGGAAAGGATGTCAGTCTATCTACCGATTAGCGCTGTAATGCAGGCGCTTCGTCGGTCTCTGACAGTATGCCCTCCCCATCAGCGCCTACTAGGACCAGGCCGCAGAGGAAACCTTCGATGGAAGGAACGTATAGCAGCAGGGGCATGGATGTTGGACACAGGTTCCCAGGAGTCATCCTCAACCGAATACCCCTTCCACGACACCAAGTACCATAACACTCCCCTCCGATACTTCGAATCCTTTATGCTTCGCACTACATATTCAAAGCCCCCATCACACAACACAGGGGGGGGTGCCCTGCGCCTGTCCGAGAAAGCAGGTTTCAGCAGACTACAATGGAACACTGGATGTATGCGATGCGAGCCAGGCAGTTTCAGTTTATAGGCCACAGGATTGAGCTTTTTCACCACCACATAAGGCCCTATGTACTTGGGGTGAAAGATGCTGCGGAGTTTAAACCTGATGTTCCTGGTCGAAAGCCACACCTTATCACCCACCATGTACGATGGACCTTGTCTCCTGTGTCTATCTTCGTACTTCTTGTACTCCTTCTTAGCCTTTAGTAGGTGAGACCTGATTTTCTTGTGAATGGCCTGATCCTTACGCATCTGACCCAAAACAGTAGGTTGATTGGCTACAACTCCAGGAATAGTAAGGGGAAGGATGTTAGCGTCATACCCATATGTAGCACAAAGTGGAGACACCCCCAAGGAACAGTGCCAAGCGTTATTGTAGGCCACTTCAGCCATCCACAATAACGAGACCCATGAGTCGTGAGCATCCGCAGCATAACACCGGAGATATTTCTTCAAGGTTTGGTTCAACCTTTCCGTTTGTCCATCCGTTTGCGGATGGAAGCTGGTAGAAAGAGAGGAACGGATACCCAGGGCCTGACACCAAAACTTCCAAAACCTGGCGATGAACTGCGGACCCCGATCAGATACAATGACCTCAGGTATCCCATGTAACCTGATGACGTTGGACATCAGTAATTGTGCAGTCTGTCCTGCTGTAGGCAGATTCACGCAGGGAATAAAATGACCCAATTTGGAGAGACTATCTATCACCACTAGGATGGCGGTCATACCCTGATCCGGGGGTAAACCGGTAACAAAATCTAGACTAATAGTCTGCCACGGTCTTTTTGGAGTAGGTAGCGGAAACAACAACCCTTTCCTTTTTCCGGTTTCATTTTTTGCCATAGCGCATTCGCTGCAAGATCTTACCCAGGCGACAACGTCTTTCTTGACCGTGTCCGACCAAAAGTACCTTTGTAACAACTGCATAGTCTTACACACCCCTTGGTGTCCCACCAATTGTGAATCGTGACGCCATTCAAAAGCAGTCTTTTTGGTAGCTTCATTTGGGAGGAACAACTTCGTGTTTTGAAAAGGGAGTCCTTTCTTCAATGCGCGACCTCTCCCCTGGGTGGCCCACACAACCCACTCCCCCGGGGTCTTTGCTCGACTGATGCGGTCCAAGAACGAGTCAGCTTGTATCACACACAACACCTTTCTAGGTTCCACAATGGGCTCAAGCCTGGTAATCTCTGTTGACACCTCCCCCTGCTGTTGTCGGGACAGAGTATCAGCCTTTTTGTTGTCAGCCCCAGGACGAAAGGTGATAACAAAGTCGTATTCTGAAAAAAAGAGCATCCACCTCATTTGTCTCTGAGTGAGGTTGCGGGCGGTTTTCATCTACTGTAAATTTCGGTGGTCGGAAAAAACAGTAACAGGAAACGCAGCCCCCCCACAAGTGTTGACGCCATTCCTGAAAGGCCTTTTTAATAGCTAGCAGTTCTTTCTCCGCTATGGTGTAATTTCTCTCTGCCAGGCTGAGCTTCTTTGAGAGCTATGCCACGGGATGTAGTTGACCCGTGAGGTGATTCCTTTGAGACAAGATGGCCCCTACAGCTTCATCCGAAGCGTCAGCTTCAATGATGAAAGGATGTTCAGGCTTAGGATGTGCCAAGATTGGTGCGGTAGTAAATGCAGCTTTTAGGGTCTGAAAGGCTCTATCAGTGTCCTCTGTCCATTGGAAAGGAACCCCTTTTCTTAACAATCTAGACAAAGGGGCAGCCACCTGAGAGAACTGTGCTATGAATCTACGGTAGTAATTAGAGAACCCTAGAAAGCTTTGCACGTCCTTAACACACGTCGGGATTGGCCACTCTTGCACCGCCTTCACCTTTCTTTCCGACATCTGTAAACCAGCATGACTCAGCACCACTCCCAGGAATTCCACTTCAGATACACTGAACTCGCACTTGGACAGTTTACAAAATAGTCTGTTCTCCCCTAGTTTCTGCAAAACCTGAGATACCTGAGCATGATGTTGTGTGGTGTTGCCAGAATAAATAAGGATGTCGTCTATATACACAACAGCGCAGACATCCACGAACTCCTTCAGGACATCATTCAGAAAATACTGAAATGCCGCAGGGGCGTTGCACGGCCCAAACGGCATGACAGTATATTCGTAAAGGCCATAACGGGTTTTGAATGCAGTCTTCCATTCATCGCCTTCTCTAACTCGGACCAGGTGATACGCTCCCCTCAAATCAAGTCGAGTGTAAGTCTGAGCGTCCTTCACCTGATCCAGTAAAACAGATATTAGGGGTAAGGGGTATCGGTTCCTGACGGTGTTCTTATTTAATACCCTGTAATCGACACACGCTCTCAACTCCCCGTTGGCTTTTTTGATGAAAAACAAAGGGGAGGCAGCCGGGGATCTAGAGGGACGGATGAACCCAATGTCCACATAATGGTCAAGATATTCCCTCAAGTGCGCTGTCTCAGGAACCGAGAGAGCATACACACGACAAGAAGGTAGAGTAGCCCCATCCACTAAGTCTATCCGACAATCATAAGGACGATGAGGAGGCAGTTGTTCCGCCATACTTTCACTGAACACCTCCTCATACGCCTGATATTGCGGAGGCAAAACCACCATCTTTTCGGCCGCTGTGGCCACTATCAATGGTAGATAAGACACCGCAGCATTCGTCACACCTGAGGAAACCCTATGCTCTCTGCATTCCTCGGACGCAAACCGGACCTCCTTTGACCTCCAATCGATTGTAGGATTATGGTGGCTCAACCAGGGCATTCCCAGAATGACCTCGTATTGAGGCGCCTCTATAATATTCAGCGTCAATTCTTCTCTGTGATGTCCTTCTAGGATTTCTACAGACAACACCAGAGTGTCTGTTTGTTCGGTAATCTTTCCTGATTTTAACGGTTTTCCGTCCACAGCTAGTACTTCCTCAGGAACGTCTCTTGGCACTCTTTCTAAAGACAACGCTGTTACCAACCCACTATCAATGAAGTTCCCAGTGGCTCCAGAGTCGATCATGACTCTCACCTGATGGTTCTGAAACTGACTCTCCAAGCACATGGAAAGGAGTATGTGTGTTTCGGTCTCTAACAGCGTCATTACTGTCAACGAAGGGATCTGGAAAGGGGGAGAACTGATGCCGAGGGCACAATCTGCTTTTCCTCCTTTTTCTATGGTACCCATAGATGTGATGGCCAACCGTTTGCTACGGTTCCATACACCACTTGTTTTAGGTTTAGTAGGGCAATCCCTAACATAGTGACCCTTTTTGCCGCAATAGAGGCAAAGGCCCAAGGCTCGCCGATGTTCCTTTTCTTCTTTGGACAAGGGGGCTTTGACTGCCCCTATCTCCATAGGTTCGGAACCTGATTCTCTTGCTGTTAACGCTCTTCGTGGGGTAGAGTCGGACCCAAGGTACCCCCGATCCCATCGTCTCCTGTCACCCCCTCTGTCACTCATCCTACCATCTAGACGTAAGGTCAGGTTTATCATGTCTGTACAGGTAGTTGGCTGGGGGTCTATCTGGGCTATGACGTCCTTGAGTCCATCCCTCAAACCATGATAAAATAGGGACATTCTTTTTTCCTCGGGCCAAGCAGTTTCAGCTATCAGCCTGTTGAAATCCATCATGTAGGATATCAGGTCTCTCTTTCCCTGTCTGAGTGTCAGTAGCTCTCTGTCTGCACTGAAGGTAGTGGCCCTGCGGTCGAACACTCGCTCGAATTCAGCCCTAAATGCCGTCCAGTTGTTCAGTACAGGGTCATCATTGCGCACCAATGGTACTGCCCAATTAGCCGCATCTCCAATCAAGTAGGAAATGGCGAAAGCCACTCTAGAATGGTTGGTCGGAAAGGAGGCCGGTTTGCATGAAAAATGCATCATAATTTGTGTCAGGAAGACTTGGGTTTTTGCTGGATCCCCAGAATATCTCTCTGGGCTAGCAAGGGGTATAGGAGGTGGAACGGTAACCTGAATTTGTGAATGAGAGGCATCAAAGGGGTTCCTACTCAACCTGTCCACCTTTTCTTTTAGGGCAGTAGCCTCAGCCTTGGAAGCAACGAGTTCTTGTTGCACCAATACCAAGGCTTGAAGCACATCCTCCAAAGTAGCCATATAGTCACCACCCGGATCGGGTGTAGCTTAATTCGTGGGCGTGTTATTCTGTCAGGTACGCTCCACAGGATCCGGATGACGAATATAAGGCCCACCTCCAAACGTCACAAACACTCTGATATTTATCAACAGAGGGTTTGAGCCATTAGGTGAGGGGAAATGTAAAATAATAAACAGGGAAGGGAAGGAAGGGGACAGCTGGGAAAGGGAAGTACCTGAAACGACAGAACATACAGGGATAAGAACACCATTCATACAGCACCGGTAATATCTACAATACTTTATAATAGACTAGATACCTGTGGAGAAAAGGCAGGACTTGGCAAGAGATATTCTCTGTTCCCCCTCTAGTTCGTTAAGCTCGAGACCTATATGGAACATACACAGGTTAGAATTGATCTCGTGACAACCACTAACACCCATGAACCAGGCAAGATACCTCCTATCATACCTGAAGATTAGCATACGCCTTTAAAATAAGGGATTCTGGGTGTGAGTTACCACCATGAAAGAGTAATTGAACTGAGGGGAAGAAGTGTAGGAGCAAACGTGGAAACGTACAGAACACGGTAATGCGTGGGGCGCAAAAACCACAGCACTCCGCTCTGTCTGGTAAGGAACTCCAAGTCACCTAGTAGTCATCAGGTACAAGAAACGGTTGAGTTCCACAAACAATAACTGAAGGCTGTTGAATAGCATGCAAATAGGCTAATACCATAAGAGCACAACCTCCTTAAGACTTGACAGTAGGTTCTCACGGCAACGCGTAGCTGCGACCGCCACCGCGCTCCGCGAGAGAATTTAATCCTTTTTAAACACACAACAACAAGCGCTTGTTCTGAATACACGGAGCTCCGACCGCCACCGCGCACCACCTACACAAGGTAGTATAGAAACAAGTTTGGCGATAGAAAGTTACACAGTGAACAAGAAGACACGGCAGCGTGTGGTGCCCTACCACTCCGCTCCGCTCTTCTTTCTGAATCAAAGGAAATTGTACTCCTGACAACTAGTCTTGCAACAGCAGCGTGTGGAAAGAACCACACGGCCTTGCTCACTTGCAAATCCCAAAACAAAGGTAATGCGCAGCAGTTCCTTCACTGCGCACACTGGAAACGGCAACGCATGGGGTGCACCACAGCGCTCCGCTCAAAGACGGACGGAGAAGGGCGGGGGGCCGCTCCTACCTGGTTGCAGAATCTCACACGGCAGCAATCCAAAAGAGTCCAACACAAAACAGCCGAAGCGACCTCCTTTCTCCTGCTCGAGTTCTGAACCCAGAATAACACGCAACAGGAAGCGTGTCACACCGTCTAAAGTAGCCTCAGCCGAGGCATCTGGGAAATGTAGTCTTTTCCTACCCGGAAAGGATGTCAGTCTATCTACCGATTAGCGCTGTAATGCAGGCGCTTCGTCGGGCTCTGACAGTCTCGGCCGGATTGGCTTTCGGGCATTTCAGTGGGCTTTCGCTGCTGCTCGAACTGCAGCTTAGGCTGATTCCTATCTGGCTTTCCCATTCTCCCACCAAGGGACCTCAGGGGTGGTGTGTCTCAGTCCCAGCGTAGTCCAAGCACTCACTAACCAGTAGTGACTGCCGCAGGATAGGAGCAATTCCTAATTAGGAGCTAATGGCTAATGCGTATGCAAAAGGTGGCTTTAAATACAATAGTTTAGAGGATAGGTGGCCAGTTCCAACAGCGTTCGGAGCTCCGTGCCTCAGCGCTCCTGCAATCTGTAAGAAGCTCAGTGGCCCTAGTACAGTTTATACCCCGCAGCCGTTGGCAATCGTGCCTATATCCAGATCGCAAGCGTAGACAGCAGGGACAGGGATGGGTCGTTCATACAGTGCAACAGCCGGAAGGAGTGGGGAAGAGGAACTCTATCATGGGCAAGCAGTCTCACACCCCTCCAGGCGTTCTCTCCGCACCGGGGCACAGCGTTAGTAACCCAGCTGCACAGACGCGGCACCCGCAGGGCCCAGGCGCTCGGTCACACACTCACCACCCACGACCTCAGGTCTCCAGCGGTATCCAGCCAGGTCCATTCTCGTTCACAGTCGGGGGGGGGGAGCTACCAGCAGGCCCGCAGGTCTTCCATGCAGCCAGTGTATTTGTCAGGGCTCCGCATAGTGCTCCGTGATTAAAAATGTCCGCTAGGCCTATTTTCCCAGCCCAATCCTCGGGCTCGCGTAGTCCATACGTGATAACGTACGGCAGCAGCAGCTTCACGGAGGTCCCGGCCCAGAGTTATGCAGCGCAGTTTCAGTACCCCGCAGCGTCGGATTTCGGAGCTGCTTAGTCCCAGCAAGTCACCATATATTCCCGCTACAGCGGCGGTAGGAGTGATGCATTAGTTGCCCAGGATAATGGTAGGATAGATGGCTTGATCGGGAGAGCTCGCCTATGGCGCGGCAAGCTCCGCCCCCCCGGGTGACTTAGTGTTGGAACAAACTCTGAATTGCAAATGCCACCAAATTTCTCAACAAAACGCTCATGACCACTGTCTGACAGGTGAACCCCACCCCATGAAACATGGCCTCCCCATGGGGCACCCATGCGGACTAGACTTTAACCGTGCAGTATTGAGAAATTGCCTCATCCTGTAATCGAGGCGCCTGGCTGACTCATTCATGCCTTTTGTTGACCGCCCTGATCTCCAAACGCGTCTAGGTATGATGTGAGACCATGCGATGATAGCCCCTGGGCATCTTTTTGCCAACCAAGAGATTTCCACCATCAAGTTCTCAAATAAGGCTCTTCTGCCCATTGCTGCCAAATCATTGCCCCCTAAGTGTAGGATGATGAGCGCTGGCGGCGGTAGCTATTGTCGCAAAACCCCCTCCACCAGCGGACGAAAACCATCAAGTCTCAGACCGCCTTTACCATTCCAAAGAAAGCATTTCTCCATGC
The DNA here is from genome assembly GCF_964261635.1 of Lissotriton helveticus. Classification (NCBI taxonomy): domain Eukaryota; kingdom Metazoa; phylum Chordata; class Amphibia; order Caudata; family Salamandridae; genus Lissotriton; species Lissotriton helveticus. Next base: position 1,371,401,919 of record NC_136067.1, read on the forward strand.
GGCCGCGGAACTAGCGGAGGAACGGCTCTGCCTGATGCACGAAGGAATGGCCAAAAACCTAAACACTGGCAGGAGCCTATCAGAATGAAAAAGGAATGCTTACAGAAACTAGCACATTGTGAAAAGGAGGCACGGCTTTGGTGTCACTTAGGATGCAAGATTGTTGCATGTAGTTGAGAGAATGGATAAAGGGGTAACGCCTGGAAAAGTAACTCGGGCCAAATACCCCACGGAAAGAAGGAGGTATGCTTCAAACATTGAGTGGCAGTGGAAGAGGGGGTGTGTAGAGTTGAAAAAAAAATGGAGTGTCGACTAAAAAACTGAAAAATAAATCTATACATAATCACAGAAAAATTATTTGGGACATACAGTAAACTTAGGAATAGAAACATAACATGGTTGATATGTATGTGTAGTGATTTTAGCCACCTAATAGAAGTGCTCTATATCCAAAAGAACTGGGTTTTTTTGATAGTGAACTTTATTGGTTTTTGAATAACTGAAATTCATTGGTAGCAGAATCAGCATCGTAACAAAACAGCACATCCCATACACTCGACAAGACAATGTAGTTGGCCCATTTGGACCGGGCGTGGATTTCCCAAACTCTTTCAAGTGTACAACAGAATTTAGACCCTCACGGTGGAAGCATATTAAACCATTTACCCCAGACTTTGCCAAATAGTTCGGGGCAACCCTGTGCCTCATAGAGAGATTCCTCCTGTGCTCTGCACCAGTCCACTCCCCTGTTCCAGTTCCGCACAGTCGAAGCCTTAGCCTGAGACCAAAGCGCGGCTATGTCTCTTTTCTCCACCGCCACTGCAGTTTCCAGAAAACGTTTGTCAGCCCTGGAGCCGTCAAGGCCGTCAAAGACCCCCAATAGCAAGTGCAACAGTTCATGGGGAACCTCCCATCCTAAGGCCTGCGTAAGTTCAAGTTCCACCCCTCTCTAGAACTTCGCCAGGGCTGGACATTGCCCTACCATGTGATAGAAATCCGCTGGAGCGGAGTCGCTGGGCGCACATGCGGGGGAGGATCGCATCAGGGCCCGGAAAAGGCGCATGAGTGAGGTAAGCCGCATGAAGGTAGTAAAGTTGGACCAGGCGTAATTTAGAGGATGTTGTCAAAGTTTTAAGTGCCATAAGGGCGTCCCGCCAATCTGCTTCCTCCAGGGACCCAGCCACCCCTCCCAGCGAGCCCGGAGTCGGTCCAGGGACGCAGGGCCATTGTTCAGCAGCGACCGGTAGATTCGGGACACCCCCCCCCCCTCCCCAGGTTCCCATCATCACCTGAGCCTCCAGGGGGCTGAATTCGGGGAGAGAGGTGGGGGATGGAATGTGGGTTTGGAGGGCGTGTCTAAGTTGTAGATATTTATAGAATTGGGAGGGAAGGAGGGCGTGACGTTTCTGTAGGTCAGTGAAGGATCGGATGTGGTCTCCCACCCACACGTCTCCAAGCAGCGGTATCCCAATGAGGTCCCTAGCCAATAGCCATAGCCAAGTGGAGACGACGAATGCAGTGACGGGTTCCCCTGGCCGGCATGAACCCACACTGGTCAGGATGGACCAAGTCCTGTAGGAGGGGGATGAGTCGCTGGGCTATCGCGGTGGCAAAAAATCTTAACCTCTGTATTAATCAACGAAATTGGAAGGTAGTCCGCACAGTCCAGGGAAGGAGCTTGCGTCTTTGGAAGGACCACTATGGTAGCCACATCAGTTTCAGGTGGGAAGGACCCCTCCTCCACCACGTGACTGAAGAGCTTCACTAGGTGGGGAACCAATTCCTCGCGGAAGGCCGCATAGTATTCCTGGGGATAGCCGTCAGGCCTGGGCGTCTTGCCTGGGTGCAATAGGGAAATCGCCCCGTGAATTTCTTCCGGGGTGAGGGGTGGTCTAAGATATCTGCAGTCTCCTGTGGGAGGCATGGCAGACGAGTACCGGTCCCGTCCAGCAGGTCCGTCAGGGGAGTACAGGGGGGGCGAACCTCGTACGGGGTCGCGTAGTAGCCAGCAAAAGTTTGCGCGATGGCAGAGGACGTTACGTGGTGAACCCCCATTCCAGACCGAATCTTGGGGATGATACGGTTAACTTTGGGATAGGACACCAGGTTGTGGAGAAGCTTGCGGTTCTTATCGCACCACCCGTAAATACGCGCCACCGAGGAGCGCCAGAGCATTTTAGCGGACTCCAGCGAGATCCGGTGAATCTCTTCACGGACCAATGCGAGTTGTCGAGAGGAGTCATCTTCGCCGTTAGTCAGTTGAATTCTCTCTAGGTGTATTGCCTGATTCTCCAGCTACACTAGCTGGGCGGTCTTCTCCACATGTTTCGCGTGGACTAGTCCTCGGGCCACACCCCGAACGACGGCCTTACCTGCCTCCCACAGCGTCCCCGGTGTGGGAACCGAGCCCGTGTTGGTACCGAAGTAGTGACGCAATTCGTGCCCGAGGGATTCCACCAGCGCAGAGTCCTGCAGGACCCAGGCATTCAGCCGCCAAGTCACCCGTGGACCGACAGTGGGGGTTCCAAGGCGGAGGGAGACAGGGGAGTGGTCAGAAATCCCCCTGGGTAATATAGTAACCCCAGACAGCAGCTGGCAGTCCGTGGCGGGCATCAGAATTAGGTCTATACGGGAGTGGGTGTGATGAGCCGCCGACGTGTGGGTGTATTGTTCTTTGCGGGGGTTCCAAACCCGCCAAACATCACAGAGGCCCGAAGACCACCAGAGAGGGTCCTCGCAAAGGGAAGGCGATTTATCAACGGGGTACCCGTCACATCCCGTGCAGGCTGCAGAACGGCGTTAAAATCACCCCCGACAACAGTGAGGCCCTGTGGAAAGGAGGGAGCCATCTGCGAGAGGCGCCAAAGTGTAGTCGTCATGAGTGTAGGGGGAACGTAAGCGCATAGGAGGTTCATAGGACGTCCCTCAATCGACCCGGAGATGGCAATATACCTACCCCGTGCGTCAGTCTCGGCTCTAGCCAGGGTAAAGGGAAGCCCTTTCCTAAGTAAAATGGCCACTCCTCGGGAGCCCCACGCAAAGCCCGAATGCCAGACCCTGTCAAACCCATAGCGAGCTAAAAAGTTGCATTGGGAGCCCAGGAGGTGCGTTACTTGAAGAAACAGGATGTCAGGCGTGTGGCGATGGGCAGCACGGAGAACAGCCGCGTGCTTAATTCGGTCGAGGAGGCCATTAACGTTCCAGGAGAGGATGTGGACAGGCCTATTGAGGGTGTAGGACATCTAGCGGAGTAATATGTGGAAGAGCTCTTGTACCCGTGGGTTCCTCCTCAGTCTGGGGGAATGCACCCACCCACCCGGGCCCAGGGCCTGAGAATGAGGGCATGGGAAGTAGTGATTTGCCTGCCGGCAGCAGGAACATCTAGGAACGCGCAGCTACCAATGAGAACAAACAACAGCGGCCCATAGGCGGCTAAAAACAACAAACTAACAGGAGACAACAGTCCCCTTCCTTTCCCCCGCCCCCCAACTCCCCCCCTCCCTACACTTCTGAAGTGGAAGCATCTGTCGCCCTGAAAAACCAAACACCAACTACCCTACAAAGAGGTGAATCGCTAATCTAAACGGTTAACAACAAGCGAGCAGGGACATGGCTTAGTTGGACCCCCCTCCATGTACACGGATAAAATGCTAACAGTTGAGTCCAGTAGTTAATGGGCATGAAAGAACAGAGTATCAGTCCCAGGACTAAAGTGAAGGATCAGACCCCACCGGATCAATCCTAGAGCCAGTTCGGCCCCAGCCCGTTGGGGCAGGAACAGTTACGATGCAGAGTCCCAAAGGGCACATTGCAAGTTGCACAGCTTGTGGCACCGGTCATACTCCATCATCCCCACCGGATCCACGGATCACGGGGCTCCCAGACAGATCCGAATCCGACATGGCCCCTTGTAGAGTCTCTTCGGGTCCGGGAACAATGCCCAGATCAATCAGTGAGGAGGCTAGGGTGGGGGAAGCGGCTCCCTGATTTAGAGTTTGGGGCGGAGAGCGCTGGGGCTGCGCCTCTGGTGAATGGGATGTTCCACCCCGTCGGTTACCCCTCTTCCGGGACCCGGTGCGTCGCTGCTGGGACCTGGGCTCATCCTGTCTTGGCTGGGGCCCTCCGAGCAGGAGGGAGGGACACCCCCGGTAGGAGGGGACGCCCCTCTGTGAGCCAAGTCCATGCCGCTTGGCGGGTATCAAAGAAGAATGACTTGTCCTGGTAGATCACCTTGAGCCTTGCTGGAAAGAGGAGACCGTTGCGAAGACCCATGGCCCTGAGTTTTTGTTTCACTTCGTCATAGGATCGACGTTGGGTTTGCACCTCTCGGGAGTAGTCCGGAAAGACCATAATCCTGGAGTTCTGGAAATGCAGTGGACCCAGCTACCTGGCTGCCCCCAGAATAGCGTCTCTGTTACGGAAGTTGAAGGTTCTAAGGATGATGGGGTGAACAGGAGCCCCAGTCGGGGGCCTGGGGGCGAGTGAGCGGTGGGCTCGCTCCACCGCAAACCAGGGGGAAAGCTTCTCGTCGGGCATCCAGGAGCGGACCCAGGTCTCTATAAAGGTGGCAGTACGACCCTTCTCCACCCCCTCCGGGAACCCCAGGAGGCGCAGGTTATTTCTTCACGCCCTATTATCGGCATCCTCAGCCCTGCGGTGTAACTCCGAGGTGTGCGTCTGTAGGCGGGCCACCTGTGATTTGAGGGTGCCCACCTCGTCCTCCACAGTGGAGATGCGGGATTCCGCTTCTGTGATGCGTTCCGAGGCCTTACGGAGGTCTTGGCGGATTAGGGCCACATCCACCCGCACCTCCCCGATCTTATTCTCTACAGAGGCCTGCGATGTACTTATCGCCTGTAAGATGGGGGAGAGATCCCCTCCGGCAGCTCCAGACAACGCCGCCGGTCCTCCACCTGGGTCGCGATCCGACTTAGTGAACTGATCCATTTTAGTTTGGGTTGGAGGAACGGGGTTCTGGGTGGTGCGGGTCCTGCCCATGCCGTAGAAGAAATCAGCTCAATGCATCCCCGTCACAGCCTCGGGAGTGGGTGTGATGAGCCGCCGACGTGTGGGTGTATTGTTCTTTGCGGGGGTTCCAAACCCGCCAAACATCACAGAGGCCCGAAGACCACCAGAGAGGGTCCTCGCAAAGGGAAGGCGATTTATCAACGGGGTACCCGTCACATCCCGTGCAGGCTGCAGAACGGCGTTAAAATCACCCCCGACAACAGTGAGGCCCTGTGGAAAGGAGGGAACCATCTGCGAGAGGCGCCAAAGTGTAGTCGTCATGAGTGTAGGGGGAACGTAAGCGCATAGGAGGTTCATAGGACGTCCCTCAATCGACCCGGAGATGGCAATATACCTACCCCGTGCGTCAGTCTCGGCTCTAGCCAGGGTAAAGGGAAGCCCTTTCCTAAGTAAAATGGCCACTCCTCGGGAGCCCCACGCAAAGCCCGAATGCCAGACCCTGTCAAACCCATAGCGAGCTAAAAAGTTGCATTGGGAGCCCAGGAGGTGCGTTACTTGAAGAAACAGGATGTCAGGCGTGTGGCGATGGGCAGCACGGAGAACAGCCGCGTGCTTAATTCGGTCGAGGAGGCCATTAACGTTCCAGGAGAGGATGTGGACAGGCCTATTGAGGGTGTAGGACATCTAGCGGAGTAATATGTGGAAGAGCTCTTGTACCCGTGGGTTCCTCCTCAGTCTGGGGGAATGCACCCACCCACCCGGGCCCAGGGCCTGAGAATGAGGGCATGGGAAGTAGTGATTTGCCTGCCGGCAGCAGGAACATCTAGGAACGCACAGCTACCAATGAGAACAAACAACAGCGGCCCATAGGCGGCTAAAAACAACAAACTAACAGGAGACAACAGTCCCCTTCCTTTCCCCCGCCCCCCAACTCCCCCCCTCCCTACACTTCTGAAGTGGAAGCATCTGTCGCCCTGAAAAACCAAACACCAACTACCCTACAAAGAGGTGAATCGCTAATCTAAACGGTTAACAACAAGCGAGCAGGGACATGGCTTAGTTGGACCCCCCTCCATGTACACGGATAAAATGCTAACAGTTGAGTCCAGTAGTTAATGGGCATGAAAGAACAGAGTATCAGTCCCAGGACTAAAGTGAAGGATCAGACCCCACCGGATCAATCCTAGAGCCAGTTCGGCCCCAGCCCGTTGGGGCAGGAACAGTTACGATGCAGAGTCCCAAAGGGCACATTGCAAGTTGCACAGCTTGTGGCACCGGTCATACTCCATCATCCCCACCGGATCCACGGATCACGGGGCTCCCAGACAGATCCGAATCCGACATGGCCCCTTGTAGAGTCTCTTCGGGTCCGGGAACACTGCCCAGATCAATCAGTGAGGAGGCTAGGGTGGGGGAAGCGGCTCCCTGATTTAGAGTTTGGGGCGGAGAGCGCTGGGGCTGCGCCTCTGGTGAATGGGATGTTCCACCCCGTCGGTTACCCCTCTTCCGGGACCCGGTGCGTCGCTGCTGGGACCTGGGCTCATCCTGTCTTGGCTGGGGCCCTCCGAGCAGGAGGGAGGGACACCCCCGGTAGGAGGGGACGCCCCTCTGTGAGCCAAGTCCATGCCGCTTGGCGGGTATCAAAGAAGAATGACTTGTCCTGGTAGATCACCTTGAGCCTTGCTGGAAAGAGGAGACCGTTGCGAAGACCCATGGCCCTGAGTTTTTGTTTCACTTCGTCATAGGATCGACGTTGGGTTTGCACCTCTCGGGAGTAGTCCGGAAAGACCATAATCCTGGAGTTCTGGAAATGCAGTGGACCCAGCTACCTGGCTGCCCCCAGAATAGCGTCTCTGTTACGGAAGTTGAAGGTTCTAAGGATGATGGGGTGAACAGGAGCCCCAGTCGGGGGCCTGGGGGCGAGTGAGCGGTGGGCTCGCTCCACCGCAAACCAGGGGGAAAGCTTCTCGTCGGGCATCCAGGAGCGGACCCAGGTCTCTATAAAGGTGGCAGTACGACCCTTCTCCACCCCCTCCGGGAACCCCAGGAGGCGCAGGTTATTTCTTCACGCCCTATTATCGGCATCCTCAGCCCTGCGGTGTAACTCCGAGGTGTGCGTCTGTAGGCGGGCCACCTGTGATTTGAGGGTGCCCACCTCGTCCTCCACAGTGGAGATGCGGGATTCCGCTTCTGTGATGCGTTCCGAGGCCTTACGGAGGTCTTGGCGGATTAGGGCCACATCCACCCGCACCTCCCCGATCTTATTCTCTACAGAGGCCTGCGATGTACCTATCGCCTGTAAGATGGGGGAGAGATCCCCTCCGGCAGCTCCAGACACCGCCGCCGGTCCTCCACCTGGGTCGCGATCCGACTTAGTGAACTGATCCATTTTAGTTTGGGTTGGAGGAACGGGGTTCTGGGTGGTGCGGGTCCTGCCCATGCCGTAGAAGAAATCAGCTCAATGCATCCCCGTCACAGCCTCCGCCACCCGGCGCAGTGGCCAAACCCACCTCCCGCCCACCGCGCACCCCTGGTGAAGAGAGGAGACAGTCTTCCAGCAGGGCCCAACAGTCGGTGACAGTGGTGGTCTCAGACAACCCCGATGGCCCCAAGCCCTCAGAATACCTCTGCCGGTCTCCAGCCCCAGGGCTCCGGGCACCCCGGGAGAAGGGGGGGCATGGTTAGGGGGGGGGGGCTCGCCACCCGATACGATGGCCGACTTGCCCCCACTCCGGAACACGGCACAGGGCCCAAGTGCTCAGGTGGGGATATGGAACGGGCAACCGCAGCAGGGCCCCCGGGGCCAACCGATGTCTCGGGCATCAGAGGGTGGAGCCCCCAACCGCTCCCACACCCGGCTCCCACTGGAGGCACCGCAGTACGCCAGAATGCAACACCGTCCGAATCGGTCGTCAGGGACCACCCCGCGCCGAAGGTGCAACGGACTTGGCAAAGCCAGCAGCCCTCCTCGCCCTGGCTCAGCGTTCTCAAAATGGCGAGGAGCGCGAAAGTCAGGCCCGGAAAGGGTCTCAGCAGGTCAGTCCCCCTGAACCAGGAGCGAGGCGCGTACCTCTAATAGCAGTATGCCACACAATGTCCTTCCATTCTCAGGGGCAGCCAGCCTGTCAGGGTACCATTGCAGCGCACCTCCCCTCTATGCACATCGGGGATGTGCACACGTGCGTGTCTTCAGCGATGCAGGGCAGCGCTCAGGGGAAGCTCTCGATCCCCGCTCACACCTCGGGGAGGTCCCGCACCACCACTCAACCACTGCCCAGGCCTCCGTGCCCCATGCGGCCCAAACGTCTGTCTCGCGCCGGGCACCTCCACCACTGCAAGTCCGCCGCTTCACACAGGCGCTGGCGACACTCATCATGAGGTCCTCCGCGGGCTGGTGCAGCGCGGGTGGGGCACGGCGACCGGGCTCGGTCACGCGGTCCTCCGCCGCCCGTCAGCATCAACACAGCACAGGGGTGCCTCCTCACAGCGGGCGCCCCAGGAGCGGGACCACCAGCCTCACGTAGCTGCCGTCGCTCCGTAGCCCAGGGCACACCATTCCCGCTTCCGAACGCCTCCGCCAGCATCAGCAGCCGCCTCCCGCCCTCTTCCGGGCCCGCAGTCAGGGGAGGCGGGTCACGCACAACAGCCTCGGGTCCCAAGGCGAAGCCGTCGGGCGCCGCCACAGTTTACCGCCGCCTGGTGAGTCTCAGGCAGCAGGGGCAAGCCAGGCGCCGAATCGTCAGGGCAAGGACTTAAGCTCCGACAGCGAGGTGACCGCCATCTTAGACATCCAGGGCCTCGGGGGAGAGGGGGATCGGTGGGGGCAGCAGAGAGACCGGGCAGCCCCAAAAGTGAAATCGGGCACAGCAAACAGAAGGGGGTGCCGCCGCAGACCGGTGCCGAGGTTTGGGATCAGCTGAGAGCAGGTTGGTTCAAGGCGGATGACGGAGGTGGTCCGGAGCACTCTTAGAGTGCCACCGCCATCTTGACGCCTCAGGCCATGCCCTCCAAAAGAACAGTTTTTCAACAGTAGTATATACATATTATGAAGATTTCACATAGTATATTATATCTCTCATACATCTCTAGGCATTAAAGTTTGGTGGGTCAAGAAAGTAGTGATTGTGTCGGCATTTCGTCATATTCATTAAGTCCATCATTTACCGCAACAAGACTGCCAATCGAGCTTCCTTCTGGGAGACATAGTTGAGTTGTATTGTCACTCCCACTGAGCTTAGAAGTGGCCAGTTCAGTGGTTTGCCACCATATTTATTCTGCTTGTGTATCATTTGTGTGAAGTGTTCAAACTGAGAAGGCAATCTGCTGTTTCGTTTTTTCACTGTTGCAGGCTTTAAATATTTTAGTCATAACTCAATGCAACCCAGACCTATTGCCTTTCACAATTCTTGTTTTATTTATTGCCTTTATCTGCATAAAACCTAATAAACAATTCAAAAGTAAGAGTGTAACCTGGGTAAATATCTGATTAACCTCTCAAGTAAAGGACAAAATCAAGAACTATCCTGAAGAGGTGTTGTGGCCTTGTAGTATGTACAAATCAATAACTTTTCTTTATTATTAGAAACATCTAATGCTGACTCTGCTAATCATCAGTAGTCCAGCGTCAATTGACTCTGATAACATATGATATACAAGCATACCTTTTATGTTGTCTGGGGGGATATGACAAATATGTTTTTAACCCGTGTTAGATTTAGGATTTTTCACCGGTTAATCAGCTACCCAGATATGAACAACTGGTCTAAAGAATTATGTTGCTGTCCCTGTGACGACTTGTCTCCACAAACAACTATACATGTGATCTTATTTTGTACATTTTATGTTAAGGAGAGATTAAGATGGATCTGCCCCTTATTAAGGAGGGGGGTGGAGACAATGCCGACTCGCCTTTCTATATCTACAATCCCTGAATAGCGTCTACTGTATTGGAGTCATGACCGTTTTTTTAAAAAGCATGTTGAGATGTAAGGAAAACTGTTGATATCTAATTCCCTTAGAAAGCTTGTCTGGTTGTATATTTCTGAAATGCTTTTTCTCACTGTATAGTTTTAAATATGTCTTGTTACTTTTATTAAATATACATGGCTTATATGCATATGTAAATAGAGGAAACCTAGAAATACTGTACATATGTGTTTTTGAATCAAAGGTATATTCAAGAGGTTTATTTTTATGCGTACTATGCTTTTGTGATTTTATATGATTGAAATCGAATAACGCTGATTCTGACTCTGCTAATTTTTTCTTGCAGGCCCTAAAGTGATTGAGAGTTCAACTTTACAAATAGATACTAATATAAGTACACAGGTAAGAGTTTCTAGTAATCTGTTGTATGCTAAGTGCAACCCGATTAGCTATGGAACACATTGTCCTATCAGTTCTGGGTTTAGACAGCACATTTGTTGATAGGACCAGTTGCGTGCAATATTCTTTAAGTGAGCTTTAAGTGCATCCCTTTCAGCCATTGGCTTGAGACTTTAGCAATCATGTAGTATATTCAGTATTCATTAGTCTTTATCCGATAATTTATAATCATAAAAGACACATAACATACATAAAATAGAATAGCCTTTAAAACTAGCAATGCATGCTATAACCATCCAAAATGTAAAACTGATCATTATCGAATTCTGACAGAATTTTTTGAAGCTAAAATCAATACATTCAGGTATTCTATATAACTGTTTGGTACCAATATCAAGGTCTATCTGATTCCTCCACAGCCTTCATTTTTTTTTCCTCAAAACCCATGCCCAATTCAGAAATTTTGCTATAGCAATAACTATATCTGGACGGGTATTCGTTACTAAAATGCGCATGGCTGTCCTGCAGGATCTCGTGCCAAGATTAATGCACAGTGGTTTAAGCCACCTGCGACGAGGATCCTGATACACGGGGCACTCAAAGAGCAGATGCATTATTGACTCTCCCTATTGCAGCAAAAGGGGCAATCAGTCGTTGAAATCCTGTCCCATTTGGCTACAAATGATCTTATTGGAAGGGTGCCCACACGGAATTGGTGATAAAGTTTTCTATCACTGATTCTTGTAATCACATTCCAATATGGTTCTGCTTTGGGTATGAATTTGTTGTCGTAGAAGATACCTGTGAGTGACGAGCTACTCGTCTTTGACAGGTTCTTCTTTGTTATCATATCATAGCAATCATGTATTTCCTCAGCCCATTGGAGTATTTTCTGTCACCTAGTTTTGGCTGTTCTGGTGAATCCTTCTGCCTTGACATGAGTGCTTGCATGGAAATCCATGAAGGACTTTTTTACAATTCTACCCTTATCTGTCTTCTCCATTTGGCGGCGGCCCTTTGTGTCTTATTGTAATATGCTGATGCTGCTGGTATTGGCACATTAAACCCACACCTAGTTGATTGGACATTGCTTGTTTGAGGTTTGATTGCAGTAGAGCCTTTCTAGGGCAAAATATTGCATTAGAGGGACCAACGTGTCCCAAAAAAGTGTGTGTGATTATCTGTATAAGAATGGCGCTCTGATCCAATGAATGAGGCATCATAGCTGGCCTACATGTATGTGTGTTTCCTCAAGAGAATGTTTGAATTCCCCGATAGGGGCTTGGTTCAGCGCTTGGTCTGTTGCGCTGCTAACAGTGCCTGGAAGCTGGGGACCCCCTCATATACCATTAAAAAAGCTAGTACCTAGAGATTCACAGGTTTATATTAAAGTAACAGGCTGGCTCGGCATAGTACCAGATTCAGTCATTGATTTTGAGAAAGACAAAAATGTCCTTTTGTTTGCAGTGCAGAGAAAAGATAATGTAGTCTCCGAGTGAACACACCTAGATAGGCTGCTGATATAGCGGACTAGACAGCCAGCATTTCAGGCTCCAGTGAAACTGCTTTCTTCGTGTCAGGGTAATTAGTGTGTCTCTTACAGGTCTCAGGTGCTGCTGTCATGAGGACAAAAGATTCAGTGGAGGGAGTGCCTGTGGGTACAGGGCAGGGCTTTGGGAGGCACTTAGGCTAAGTTTGATACAGTAACAGAAGCATTCACTCAAACTCTGCTCTGATTTTGGGCTACAGCCCAGAGGCACAGCCAGATAGATCCTGCTCTCAGCTCCGGTCAAATACGCCTGAGTCATTGGCTGGGTGAAACTCTGACAGGATGGTGTGTGGTGGAGATGGCGGACAGTGATGACTGAGGATGGAAGAGCTGCACACTACCTCACATCTCCCTCTCAGCCGTTACCTTTTAGGAAAGAGGAATGAAAACATGCACAGCACCTTACTATTCTAAAGTGCGACCTGCAAAGTTTTAGTAGAGTTGAGTATGCAGGCTGCACTCAATTTGCATCCTGCTTCTGAGAGGTTTTCTAGTGCCGAGACCAGGTCTAAAAGATGCATTGGAGTGTCGGAGGATTTCAAGAAGTCCCAATTTTAGGCTCATTCATTTGATTGCCTTAACTGTAGTTGTATAATTCTGCTTCTTTGCCCCTCCACTCCTTATTTTTCTCTTTAAGTTTATGTATTTTATGTTGGTATGTCAATTAACACTTTTTTGTATTTACCAACTTATTCCGTGAGTTAAACACCTGCACAATTAATCTCCAATTTTTGGAAACATTCATTTGTTCTTTTTATTTTATCCCCGTGTCTGAGTCTGCCTTTTGTCCTAAAATGACCCGGGTTTTGGTGGCGTTACAGATACAAGGGCAGTTTTGTCGACCTCGGGCACCTTGGCAAAAGTAATGTGAATTTATTTATCTGCGACTAACATGAGACTACTGAAAATAATTCTTCAATTTGTAGAGTTCCCTCTATATCTAAGCAGCTCTTTAACTTAGAAATCTAAATGCACTTTGCGGATCTTTGGATTATTTTATAAACAAATGTCTAATTTGTGTAATGTTTTAACATAATATACTGAAACAATACCAAGAGGGGTGGCGGGAAACTACAGAAAAATGCACGGAGTTAGTAAGGAGCAGTTTTAGAGGAAGAATTCAGTAAATGAGAATGCCTCAAAATTATTTTCAGAGAGAAGTTAGAAGAAAGGAAAGGGAACACTCTCTGATGACTGCAGATTTCTTTGTAAAAATGGAAATATTTTACTTTTGCACAAATATTGCCATTTTACATTGGCAACAGTTTTTGGCGTACAATGTGTGGTTCCAAGGTCCACAACTGATTCAGCTCCAATTTCTATTTGATGAGCCTTCAACAAGACCAACGACAAATTGCATCATTACCTTGTACGTCAATCACTCTTTAAAAAACAGAATATACTATCAACTTTACAGTATTTCAATACATTTCGTAATTCGATAGAAAACATGTAAGTAATCACTGTAGAAAGGCTTGGAAGATAAAACAATTGGTGTTCCGATTATTATTCAATTTGGGTATATTTGCAGGCTTAAGCCAATAAAGTTCTGACTTGGCATGGCCCATGTATTTGCTATGTAGTTTGGGCACCCTTAGTACACTAAATTCATCTCTGTGGGATTAAAGCCACCATTATTCGGCAGATACATACAGCTACATTTTTGTTTTGATAATACATTCATCTGTTGTGTGCCTGATTCTGGCAGTGGCTGCAGGAGTACACAGATCAGGCAGATTAAGGAACTTTCAGCTAAAGATAGCAATTACAGGTTGCAGTCTGACTTAAATCCATGTACATAACATATCTCTGCAACCCTCATGAGCGAGCAGCAGGGTCAACAGTCCCTGGCAGAAAAGAAAGATAATGAGCAGAAAGGGAAGTGAGTAATGATTTCCCTGAAGGGGTTTTAAAAGAACGGAATCGGACAGGTTGGATCGATGTCTTGTTACAATTTTAAATAGTGCCACTTCCATGACCTTTTGTGCTAGCAGAACTAATTGGGAGGCGGCTGTTTGCAGGTTGTGTTATTTCTTTATAGAAGGGGCACCATCAGGGGATATTGGGTCTAGTGGACCTACATCCTGCTCTCACCTAAAAACCCTCCCTAAATCTTCCATGCTTCTTGCCTCCCTCAGCAGATTTCCTACATTGAATGCATTCTTCCATAAGTAGTAGCTGCAACACCTTATTCCACGTCAGATTAGTGGCAGCAGCTGGGCTGCTTGGGGCCAGGGCAACAAGAAGTGAAACCTCTTTGTTCACGAACACTGGGTGAGCTGAAAAAATTAAAAATGTGAAACTTTTGGGATTATGTAACAATTAAGAGTGTGCCATGTAAGGCATTTGCAAAAATGTATTTGCTTTTCAATGTACTTTACATATTAAACTATCAATGCTATGTGGGAGCGAAAGCCCTTCAGAGCAATTGATACACTGTGCTTCAAGATTGGTCATGCCCCTGTAGATTAAATCGACCCATCCTCCTGACCTTTACCTCGGTCAAAGAGGATTGTTGGTCCCACTGCCACTGAATCACATCTCCACTTACCTAGGTAGGGAAATAGAGAATATATAACCTATTTGGTTATTTTGCACCTGGGCAATTAATCCTAATATATGTCGCAAGTTAGCTAGTCTGGTCTGTTACTAAGGTTTGCCCTATGTAACGAGGCTAATTAGCGTCAGATGAACGTCTGTTATCAGCAACCATATTTTGAATGAAATGGCATGTGAATCAAATGCACTGCTTTAAACTTATTTTTTGTGAAGCAGCAGTATCACTGCTGAAGTTCAAGTAAGACCACTTGACAATATGTCCTCTCATGTTGGAGAATTTTAACACCAGGAATGCGTCTGTTGCATTGACTCTTGACTCATGTCGTTAAGTTCACTGTGTTGGAGTGGCTTGTCTATTTAAAATGTAATTTGCCAGATGTAGTTGTAATATTTCACTTTAGTGTAAATAACGGTTTTCCTTCAATCCTTTTGGAAAACTCTTGCTGAATAATGTTCATGTTATAGAGAACTAAAACCTGACTGTTCACACAAGAATCTGCACTATACTTCATTTAACTGCAGCATACCTTGATTTTGTGTCTGACTGTAATGGGGTTCAGCAGGTGGTGGTGGGAGCCTAATCGTATAAGAGTTAACCCAAAGTGCAGAAATGATTTGTTTTGAAATCTAAAAAAATATGTAAATATGCTGTCCTTGTGTTTGTATTTCAGGTTGGACCATATCTATTGGAATCGCAACCACTGACAACATACGATCAGCAACTTTGGTTAACATGTGTTGTTGTTTTGAAGCAGCCAGGTGGTAAGCATTCTTTTCTTTGAGCTTCTCAAAAGAACATTTATTAATGGATGTGTAAAAAAGTGCTGAAGGTCATAAATAGTGCCAATATATAGTCCTTTGTTGAGTAAGTATTTTATTTACTATATATTTTATTTACTTTGAGTTGTTTGTAGGCTGCTCCAATGCCTCCTCTGCGGGCAGTTCAGAGCAATGAACCTTTTTAGGTGGACATTGAACAGATTGGAGTCTTCAGTCAACTGGTGCAGTGCTCTGTAGGCATTGTGTGCAGTGCTCACCAGTCCATCAACAAAGGAAGCTTGTTCCCAGTTTTGCTGGCTAAAAGGTGATTGTGTGTAAAATCTACTGAATGCAACTGCACGAAGCAGCACACGCTGTTACTATCAAGCACTATAATAAAGCTAGCAACGATCATACTTTCAAGTGGCAAAAATAAGCAGTACATGTTTCCTTTCTCCACTGAAGAGCTTTGGTGGGGCATGTAGCTCAAGCAGTTTCCATGGAACCATGTACATTTTCTCATGGGTGAAAAGGGAGTGAAGGTGGGGTGCTGGATTTTCCTAGGAGATGACTGCCCTCATTCAATTCCTGGCCCCTTAGTTCCCACGAACACCCTGGTTCTGTGGAGAGAATAGCTGCAGATGCCTAGGCATACAATCCTACTAGGTCAACGTGTGCAATGAGCAGACCCTGCATAATGGGAGGTTACAGAGCAGGTTTCTGTTTAAATAAAAATATTATGATTTTTTTTTTCCAGCATCACAAATTAGTTTTGAAAAAAATCCCAAACAAATTTCAATCTCATTAACTTCTAAGATCGAAAAACATACAGGTGGCATGTGTTTAACTGTTGCCATTAGAGCCTTCTTCAGCCCGGCTAGAATTCATGACTGATTGACTCAATTTTCCTTACTCACATTTCTCATGCAAATGTTTGTTCCTGCCTTCCATCCCCTTCCCACTCCCCATACCCCCCCAACAAGGCCGATGTCTTCCTGAGTCACTCCCGGGTGTCTACGTTTCAAGACCCGTTCCACCTTTAGAACCCAATCCCTCCCACCTTTGTCACTCCCTCTTCTGTATGTAATATGTGAGCTCATAACAAGTGCAAGTTACTGTTAGTTCAGTAAACTCTTAACTGGTGAAGTTCATTTTTTTTGTTGTTTTAAAACCAAAGTTTTTATATTATTACAAGGCCCAACTATTGGCCCGATTACGATATCGGGCGGAAAGCCTCTGACCAACTATCAGAGGCTTTTCGCCCAACATCGTGGGTTTCAGTCCGACTGCCGTATTTGAATGACGATGGTCCGAGTGAAACCGCGGGGGGATTCAGGCGCGTTTCCGATGACCCATCAGAGTGTTGGAAGCCACCATAATTCCCTAATGACGGTGGAGCCAGGCTCAGCTCTGCCATCAGGATTATGATGGCACTTTCCGATAGCCTTATCATGACGGCCTTTCCAACATGGAAAGGCTAGCGGAAAGTGTCTTCGGGGGCCCCTAGCAGGGCCCCCTTTCCCCCCTGGCCCTCTGCTACGGTGCCTGATTGACACCAATTGTGCCCCCCTAATCATCCCTGCACCGTGTGTCAGACACCGTGAGGTGCCTGCCACACGGTGCAGGGATGTTCAAAAACATCCATTTTGCAGCTGCAGCTTGTGCTGCCGGCCTTTTCCGCCTGCCACACAAGGCTGTCATTATAAAATGGAGGTTTCCGACTGCCCATAGGTCGGACACATCCTAATACTGAGGTCGGAACTGCTGACCTACTGGTCGGCTGTTCCAGACCTCTACGTCCGCCCGACATCTTAATGAGCCCCAATCTGTCATTTTAACCATTGCTTATTCCAGTGAATTTTTAGGATTTCTTTTTATTGTAAGCAAAAAAACGTATTACCATATCTAACTATAATATCACTTTCAGCTTTTTTTCCAGTGAATTTCTTGAACATAAAATAAGATCTTATTACCATACCTAACAATACCATTAATTTAACCTTTGCTCTTTTTCATTGAAGTTCTGTATTTTTTTCACCCATATGCGCCCAACTTCTTCAATGAGCATAGATAGACTTTGACCGGGCCCAGTAGGAGGTTAAACAAAGGTCCTGGCCTGCACTCAATTCCTCGCGAGCAGCTAATGTCCAATTGCAGACAGACAGACACAAATTTTTCGATGCACCACAGCATCATTAAACAGTACCAAAGATATTAGATAAACAAAACTTTAGTATTATATATCATCTATTTATATTGTGTGTATATATATTCACACAATATATATATTTTTGCCTTTGTGTGTGTGTGTATATATATATATATATATATATATATATATATATATATAATATATATATATATAGTGTGTGAGATTCGGCAAACCACCCACACATATTCCTTTTTAATATAAAAATATATATTAATATAATAATATATAATAATTTTGTAACTTCCCTATACTCACCCCAATACCTAAAAACTCCTCATTACCTCTTAAAACTGCCCACCCTAAACCCCTTACTGCCCTATACACTACCCACCCCATAATCCTAGAAACTCCTAACTACCCCCTGTACACTATCCACCCCTTAAAAGTCATTAGTGCCCCTTAAAACTACCCACCAGGAGCCCTTAAAACCTCCAGAACACTTTAAAACTACTCATCTCGACACCCAAATAAACTCTTGCTACCCCTTTTTAAGAGATATAACCCTAAAGTAAAATAAGGAAATACTTATCTTATTGTAAAAGTTGAATACGGAAAAACACTGAAATTCACCAGTTCTACTTTAATCAGCTAGCTATAACTTGTGCATCTGTTATCCACCGCTAATTACCTTACACTTTACAAAATTCACAACATGTTAAGTTACATAATTGGTAACCTAATTGATGACACCATCCATATATTTGGCATTCTCATTGCGCAATAAACCTTTATACCATTTTAAAATAGTACGTTGTTAGTAAAGGACCTAAAGCCACATACAGCATAGAAATATTTTGTGTATACATGGGGGTGCATAGAATTGAAATATTGTAGTCCATGGAGCCAAGTCTGGTTCTGCATGTTAAAAGCGATATGGTGCTTGGTTTCGGGTGCAATCAGTACTCCATGTTAAGCAAGGTAAAGGATGAGTACACCTGGTGTGGGTTGCAAAGGCACTTTTCAAAATGTGTTGTGGTTAAAGAGAAGCTGTTGCCAGAAATCTGTCAGTGAAAGCTTCTGTTCACAGTTGATTATTTGCCTGTGGATGGATGCACACAGGCCCATATTAAATATGTCATACACTGCTGTAGACCGATTCTATATAAAATGGAGGTTTATAAGGTGTGGTCACTTATTTGCAGAATTCCCCGATGATTTGATGCATTGCACATTGTTTAATAATGTACACGGTTGAACCACTTAGAGATGGGGTAACTCAGAGGTTAGTTGTAGTCATGACTCTGATTGTTCATCCATCTCAGTATTGTGTGCAGTGTATTTTACCAAACTATAGAGGGTTGTGCATACATCCTGACTAAAGGTGTGTTATTAGTGGCTTATGCATACTTGTCAACCTCTTGACTCAAAATAGTGGCTTATGCGAGGTATTTAAGAGGGTGATCTGGTCAAGGTGACTAAACACACTATTTTGGAGGATGTTCAAGGTTTAAAAAGTAAGAGACCACATCAAAGTATACACAGGATTATTGTTTATTAGACGGGTGAACACCAATAAAGAAGGTTATATCCATTATCACAGGTGTGGATTGATGAATTATTTACATCCCACAATTCCTACAGCATACTGTCAGTCACTGGATGACGTCACGAGTAATGTCATTTGTAATTAGAAATATGGTATGTGTGGTTATCACCAGTGCATGATGGGAGCGCAAGTAATAGTTGACTTAACTATAACTGGAAAATAGAAGTATTTTTTACCAACCTCTTGTTTTTTTTCAGTGAATCTCTGAGGGATTTTCTGGTATCATATTCTAAATTTAGCATATGTAAAACCTTCCCAAGGTGTGCAACACTACTGTTCATGACTTAGGGTCGTGCGCAGTGGTGGTTGCGCAGAGTCTGACCTCAAGTCAGGCCTTGCACCCAACCCTCTGCGAGCATCCAACCTGACCCCCTCTGCACACAGTGCCTAGTTGTGTGTAGAGGAGAATGGATTCATGGCTTTACCTTTGTTTTTAAAAGCGTTTTTTTTGTGTAAATGATTTTTTTTAACATTGATTTTTTTAACAATGTGCTACTGTTTTAGTTTCAAATTTGTTTTATTAGTTTCAAGAACGACAATAAACAGTACAGCATATGAGAGGCAGAGCAAACACAGAAAGACACCGAGGCATTCGAATACATAGGGTCTGCAAAGCAAACGGGTGTCAGGTAACGCTCGATTTAACCATGGTATGAAGCCAGGCTTGTAGACGCCTCTTGTGAGGAGGTGCTGAAAGTGTATGCATAAGAATTTCAACCAAAGTTCCGGCCCCAGATCCTTCCCCTTTCCCATCCCACCCAGTGTGCCAGATCCATGAAACTAATATAGCTGTGAACATAGAACTGATGGTGCAATCACCCAGACGTGCTCGGGGAGTCATGCGTGTGCTCTGTGAGCCGCAGAATGCGGAGGTATCTAGGACACGTAACCTCGTTGAACTCCCTGGATAGTAGAGACAGCAATGGAAGCCATACTTTCCGATAAGCAGCCGTAGAATGTGTGAGCGTAGCCTGGATGCGTTCCATACCCAAAGTAAACCATATTTTATGCAGCCACCCCGCATGAGTGGGTTGGGTGTTAGAACCCCAGAGGGACAGATTGTGGTGTGTAGCGGCCTGCATGGCAATACCCATCTGGCGTCCTCTGGGGGGTTTTAGGGGGAAAGTGAGTGCATTGGGCAGACCCAAGACGGTGCAAGCTGGGAACCTAGGGATTTCAGTGTCAATTGTAGAGTCTATGTCATCCAAGACTGCCTTCCAGTATCCCTGGAGCTCCTTGCATTCCCAGAGGAGGTGGGTTAATGTGCCATGTTCTCCGCACCCTCTCCAACAGAGCGCACTACGTGTGGGATTACTTTTATGGAGCCGGGCTGGGGTGAGGTGCCAGTAGATGGCCAGCTTCACCGCCACCTCCCTGCCTGCAGTGTTCCGTGTGGTGTGGGATGCCCTGTAGTACACAGCTGTCCATTCTGTGGGTGATAGGGTACGCCCTAGTTCCGCCTCCCATCTTTTCTGACCTGCAGTCTTGCCTGAAGGGGCGGGAGGAGTGAGTATCTTATAAAGTTCTGTGATAAGATGTTTGTCCGATTCTTTTGTTACGAGCCACTTTTCAAAGGTCGTCATGGGCCTGCCGACCAGGGGGGCAACGTCGGGGTGTGTGAGCCAATGCCTAATTTGGAAATATTGGAATAAGTGTGGGGAGGCGACATCGTAACCCCGAATTATGTCTGATAGGGTAAGAAAACCTTGTAAATCAAAGAGATGACCGGCAGAGAGGCGGCTGACGCTGCGCCATTGCAGGAACGCCCGGGGATTATGACCAGGCGGAAAGTCAGGATTGTCCAGAATGGGAGTGAGTGGGGAGGGGAAGGTGGTAAGCCCCTTTTTGACTGCCACCGCGTCCCAGATCCGCATGACAGTGCGAGTGACGGGGGATCGTGAGAGATAGCGTGGTCTATGTTGTCGGGACAGGAATGGGACCTTCCAAAGGGAAGTGCGGGCCATTGCTCTGTCCTGAAAGAGCCAACGTTTCTCGGACTTTGGTCTAAACCACTCCACCAGGTAGCGAAGCTGAGCAGCCTGAAAATATTGGAAAAGGTTGGGGATCCCAAGGCCTCCCTCGTCTGCGCTTCTGTAGGACAATTGTTTGTGCAGGCGCGCCCTCTTGCCTCCCCAGATAAAGTGGTGGAAGGCCGCCTGTAAAGCCGCGATGTTACCGGCTGGCGGAAGCACTGGGAGTGTCTGAAAAATGTATAGTATCTTAGGTAGGGCCGACATTTTGACTGCTGCGATGCGTCCCAGCAGAGAGAGAGGCTGTTTGGACCAGCGTGCGAGGTCAGACTGAATCTGGGAGGACAGGGCCGCATAATTGAGTCATTGTAGACTCTGTGGACGCGGTGAGAGTTACACCTAAGTATGGGAGGCGCGTGGTCATTGACAGTCCCCCCCACCCCCGTAGGAAGGTATAGGTGACGGCCGTTGGGCGTTGCTGCCCAGAGGCAGGATGAGGGATTTCCCTTTATTAATCTTGAACCCTGATACAGCCCCAACGGATTCCAGCTCCGTCAAAAAGGCTGGAATCGAGCAATCTGGACGGTCCAGAGCGGCTAGGATGTCATCGGCATATAAGCCTATCACATGGGGTTCCCTACCAAAGGTCATGCCGTGAATGGCAGGGTTATCGCGGATTTTTTGTGCCAGGGGTTCCACATATAGGGCGAATAAGAGGGGCGATAAAGGGCACCCCTGCCTCGTGCCCCGTTGGATCTCAAAAGGGTTCGAACGCAGGCCGCCTAGGCGGACACGAGCTTGAGGACGGTGATAGCAGCTCGCAATCCAGGCCTGAAAGCAATCGCCGATCCGGAAGCGGCGCAGGACCTGCTGGAGGTAAGTCCAGTCTAACCGGTCGAACGCTTTCTCAGCGTCGATCGCCAATAGCGCAGAGTCCGAACCCTGGAAGTGGGCCTTGTCGATCAGATGAAGTATCCGTTTAGTGTTGTCGCTGCATTGGCGGTTGGGAACGAAACCCGATTGGTCAGGTTCCAGAATCCCGGGAAGGCAGGGACCCAGACGCGCCGCCAGGACGCCAGTGAAGATCTTCAAATCCAGGTTAAGTAGGGATATAGGCCGAAACGCTGAGCAACATGTGGGCTTTTTACCCGGTTTGGGCAGCACAACTATCTCAGCTGCCAGCATGTCTGAAGGAATGGAGCTCGGACCTTCAAAGGAGTTGAAAAGTCGAGTGAGGATTGGGGCGAGCATCCGACCGAAAATCTTATAGAAACCGGCCGAGAAGCCATCTGGCCCCGGGGACTTATGGGGGCGGAGGCGGGAGATGGCAGCGAGTACCTCATCCACGCGGATAGGGGCATCAAGAGTGTCAGCGTTGGCCTGCGACAGCTCTGTGACGTTCGCCGAGTCCAGGTAAGCGCGAGCCTCCTCCGGTGAAACTGAATCGGCTTTGTACAGGGTGGCATAAAATGTCTTGAATGCGTCTGCGATTTGGGGGTCGCCTGTAATGTCCAGGCCATTGTCGTCAGTGAGGTTAGTGATTTTGGAGCGCTGAATCTTTGCCTTCAGAGCGCTGGCAAGTAAGCGGCCTGTTTTATTGCCGCCCGTGTAGTATGAGTGTCGCAGACGCAGTGCGGCAAGTTCGGCACGGTCCGTGTCTAAGCTAGCCAGTTGGGCCCTGGCAGCTTTGAGTTGTCTCCAAATACGTGGTGCCCCTGTTTGACTATGGACCCTTTCCAATTCAGAGACTCGGGCAGTGAGGTCGTCCTTCTTGACCTTGCGGTCTTTCGCTTCTGCCGACGCAATGGCAATGAGCTCGCCGCGGATCACTGCCTTCAAGGCTCCCCACAAGGCAGACAGCGATGTTCTGGGGACGTCATTAATGGCTAGGTAGTCAGTGAGGCGGGTGCGTACCTGTTCCGTGACTTCCGGCCGTTGCAGGAGAGTCTCCCTCAGCCACCACGTCCCCGGGGATCGGGCAGACGCAGGGACCTGTAGTGTCAGTTCAACTGCATCATGGTCGGACAACGCCGCTGGAACAATGCTTACGTCCTTAAGAATGGCTAGCAGTTCAGCGGAGCCTAAATAGTGGTCCAGCCTAGCGTATGTGTGGTGAACATGTGAGTAGAATGTAAAGTGGGATATGTTGGGATGGGTGGCCCTCCACAGATCTACCAGCCCCCTTTCTTGCAGCCAGTCTTTACCGGCAGCGGTTATGGCACCAGTGTCTCCATATCGGCGACCCGATCTGTCTGCATTTGTGTCCATTACCAAGTTAAGGTCCCCCCCAAGAAGTAGGAGCGGGGCTGGAGATTGAAGTGATTCGGAGATGGCTTTCGTCAAAAAGAGTTCTTGCCCTGAGTTTGGTGCATAGAGAGAGACAAGTGTGAAGTGTTGGTTCCCCATAAGGAAGGTGTACTCTAGTAATCTACCCTTGATCTCCCCCGCTTTGACGCCAATGCTACCGCGGAAGCGCTTGGAAACTAGAATAGCCACCCCCGCTCTTTTTGTGGGTAAGGAGGAGAAAAACTGCTGGGGAAAAGCGCGCGCATTCTATGCCAGTCCTTAAGTAGGAGGTGGGTCTCTTGTAAGAGGCATATGTCCGCTCCAGAGTTCTCCAGGTAGGAAAGCACGGCCCTGAGCTTAATCGGATTGTTCAGGCCCTTCACATTGAGGGTTAGTATCTTTAAATTAGACTCCATCTCTAGAAATCAAACTCGCCATAAGCCATAGACAGGTGTAGCAAGGCGAACCTGTTGCTTCCAGCAAAAGCACATGCCCCTGGTGAGTCCGACGGTGAGTCAAGAATTGTAGTCTGGCAGGATCCCCTGGCACACTGAGTCCCTCCCCCAGTCCCCCCCTCTGACCCCCCCTAACAACCCCCCCCGCAAACTTCCCCATGGCCCCCAACCCTCCCCCCTCCCCAAAAGGACCAACCCGGCACCCCAACTGCCCCCAACTGCGGTCCCCCCACCCGGATCCCTCCCCCCACCCCTCACCCGGTCCCATCAAAAGAAGGTATTGTCCCAG
This sequence comes from Lissotriton helveticus, assembly GCF_964261635.1. Taxonomy (NCBI): domain Eukaryota; kingdom Metazoa; phylum Chordata; class Amphibia; order Caudata; family Salamandridae; genus Lissotriton; species Lissotriton helveticus. Next base: position 1,371,425,837 of record NC_136067.1, read on the forward strand.
TCCTGTTGGTCCACTCAGGACTGTGGTAAAGTTTTGTACACGGGTCATATCCGACGGCGGCCAGTTCGGCCCCCCCCCCCCGCCACACGGGCATAGTGTGTGCTGTAAGCATTCTCCTGAACGAAAGGACAGGTCACTCAGAAGGGGAAGTTTCTTTGGCCACCTCCGCCACCGCCGTTGCTCGTTCCTGTGTGATAGCAGAGGCATCCGGTTTCAAGCGGTGTAGGGGGGATCGCCTACGGCCCACCAGCTGCCAGCCCCCTCCGGGTGGTCCCTGCGATGGTCTCAATATTGGCTCGTCATCTTCCTGGTCAAGCACCAAAAGGGTGCAGGTGTCTTTAAGTGATCGTAGTTGGTGTAGCCTACCGTTCCATTTGAATATTAGTCTGAACGGGTGCCCCCAGGAGTAGGGGATCTCTTGTTGTCGCAGGAAGTCCGTCACTTTTTTAAATTCCTTTCGTTTTTGCAGAGTAATGGATGACAAGTCCTGATATAAGGCTATGGAGTGGCCCTGAAATTGAAGGGGTTGTGCTCGCCGGGCTTCACGGAGATTCCGCTCTTTCAGCGGGAAATCAGGGAGGAAAGCCAAGATGTCCGGCGGTGGGGCATTAGCGCGTCGAGGCATCCCAACTCTATGTGCCCTATCAATACGGATGGCAAAGTCCGCTGACTCCCCCAGGATGGTTCTGAAGAGGTCTTGCAGGTACCCCGTGACATCAGTCCCCTCTGTTTTCTGAGGGACCCCCCGGACCCGTATGTTGTTGCGACGGGAACGGTTCTCAAGGTCCTCCGCGTGGGCCTGAAGGTCCAGCTGTTGGTCGGTGAGTCGCAAGACTTCTTGTTGGAGTTGTTCGATTTCACTGCTCCTGGTTTGGTCTGCTTCCTCTATGGCAACCACCCGCTCCCCGAGGCCTTCCACATCCCGCAGGAGCTCTCGGACCTCACCCGCCACGTCCTGTTTCAAGGACTTGAAGTCTTCCCTGAGGGAGTTAAATAGTGTTTCAAGGAAGGATCTGGTAATGGGTATCTGATCATCCTCCGGTGCCGGGGAGGGTTTCGTGGCCGTCGGAGAGGGTGGATCCCTGCTAGGTTTGGGCTGATTTTTGGCCAAGAGTTCGGGGAGTGTCTGATGCCCTTTCTTTCCTCGTAGTCCCGCCATATCGAGATGAGCTCTGAGCGCTGAGGAGCAATGCGGGAGTCCGATGAATGAGGGTTAAGAGGAGTCTTGCTGTCCCCGGGCTTGCTCCCTCACGAATACTTCGGTGGTGTCGAGGCCTGCGGCGTTATCGAACCCAGCGCCAGCAGGGTCTCACTGGTCAGCCCCCGCACTGGGAGCCCGAATGTGCCCCCCGAAGCTGCTCGGCAGTGCCCACTTCCACTCTCTGCACCTCCCAAGTCGGGCACCTCAAGGGCCGCCTTCTGCGGTGATTTCGGCTCGCCAGGGGGTCACCGGGTATCGCATTGGCTTCTCTGGTGTGAGGTCTGCAGCTGGCAGGGTCCGCGTAGTGCTGCAAGGGCGCGCCGGCGGCCGCTGACGGTGGAGCAGAGGGCCCAAAGCCGGGGCCTCAGTTTTCGCGACCCCGGCCAGTCTCCGCCCCTTCAGCGGCCGGGCCGCAGAGGTGTGCGTTGGTCTGGGCCCCGAGGACAATGCTCCGATGGGTGATGGGCCCCTGTGCCAGGTAATGCGCAGCGAGACCAGCCCTCCCCTCGGGACCCGCAGGCCACACTGGTAGGCCCCGCAGGGGTGTGTGTCGTCCCGCCTGCCCCGGCGCTGAGGCGGTCCGACCCTCAGGCCCCCTGGCAGCCCTCCCGCCGGGGGCTTGATCGTGCCCCCCGAGTCTTCGCCGCGTCGCGTTCGCTCTCTCTCCTCACCTTTCTCGCTGGTCTGGCGCGGGGCACCCCTCCGCGGTTCCTCTCGGCAGGCTCCAGCCCTCAGCTCCGTGCAGCTCTCCCGCACGGTCCCTCAGCGCATTGAGCGGGCGGGATAAGTTCCAGCGCTGCGGGGATGGGGCCGCAGGGCAGCGCCAAAGGCCGCGGTTGCCAGCGCAGAAGGCCCAAGCCGGGGCCTCGATTTTCGCGACTCCCGGCCGGTCCGTTCCTCAGCACCGGCCGGGTCGCGGCTGCTGGAGTGCACGTCAGTCCGGGCCCTCGCTCCGGTAATGTCGGCAGGAGTTCCCTCCGGTCGGCTCCCAGGTGCTCCGGTCGTCCCACCGCCGGGGGGGGGGGAAGCAGGGGCAGCAATGGAGCAGTCAGTCGGCCCCAGCCTCACAGCCGCGATCCGGCGGTCTCAGTCTCCGGAGCCTCCCAACACAGCCCTGGCTACTTGGCTCACGGGGTCACCGCCGCTGTCCGCTGTCCTTCACAGCAATTTACCGTGCTTTAGGGAGGTTAGGCTGTGCATATAGCTGCGTTTAGGCGGGATCGGGCAGGGAGCCTCGGAGACCTGCGTCCGATCACGCCGCCATCTTGGACACGCCCCATGTGCTACTGTTTTAAATTTTTAATGTCATGTTTTGTTGCTTGCACTGGAACTTTTTATTTCCTATATTGCGTTTACAAGTCTTTGTGGTGGTGTTTCAAATGGCCCAGCATTGCTTTTGCAAAAAATAGTTTTGTGTCTCTGAAGTCTATGACCTGCAAGGCATTGTTTACAGTACTGTAATTTTCATTGTCTTCCTCTTGTGGTTGCTGCTGTTCTTCAGGTGATGTTTCAACACTCTGTTACCAGACGCCCTCTTTGCATCCCTACCTTAACTGTCTGGTATGGGTGCAAAGCCTGCATGTGCTTCACATGCTGCATGTACCTGTAGAGTTCTGCCCAGGTTGGCCCCGGTGGTGCAAGTTACTTTTTGGGCATTGATCTGCTATTCGCCCAGTTGGAAATGTAAAAATATTCCAAGCCACTGGTTCCGTTTTTGAGTCTAGTGGAAGGTTTTACTATTGATGACAGTGCAATCACATCATCTTGTGATATTACAACACAGGAGGGAGTTCTTTTCCTGAAATGATGGTGTTACATTCCCTGGGCAGCAAGACTCCTTTGTAAAATAGCACTGTGTAAATGGTATTCAGGAAATTGCTTTGTGCTTTTTTTCTGAAGCCTGTGGGTGTACTTTTTTGAGTAGTGAACCTTGAGTGTCAAATCAGATTGCTGCTTTCATTTTTTATGCCTTATTTGTACTGTGGTACTCCAGCTGCACCCATAGTGTCAATGAAAGAGTGCAATCGTACTCTTGTGAGAACTTTGCTTCTTTTTCGGAGCCTGTGGTACCCACAAACTACAGCGAGACCCGGAGGTTTATCGAAAATTCTGTTTAATATGAAGTGGTAATTTTTTCCAAGTTTGAGCTTTGGGTTTTCCTGACTGGTCCAAACAAGTAAGAGATTTTGTAGCTTTTATTATAATTTCTGCAAGTGTAGTGGTACCAAAATATGGTACTGTGGTACTAAAGACTCAGTAAAACACGCAGATTGGCTGTGTGATTGTATCCAAACAATCTAAAGTCATTTAAGCACCATTTCCTTATTAGGCATTGCGATATAATTTGGTTCATAACTTTTGCAATTGGTTCCTATTTTCTTTTTTGCTTTTGGGCTTGCCTCTTTTTTTCGTGGATTAGATCAAAACTAACTTGGAAAAAGCCATCAGGAGGAGACCACTGTGAAACGAATGAGACCCTGAATATAAGGAGGAGGAAAGCAGAGGCCCTCCCAAACCAATACTATAGTTCTTCTCAATTTGACCTGGCTAGAAGAAGGTCTCTGCAAAGAAAGTCACATTCAAAATCTGTGACCAGAAATTCGGCAGAGTAACAGGTGAAAAGTACTCCTTTGATACTTACGGGGTGCATAATCATCTCCATGCATTGGCATTCCTGCCAGTTCAGTGCTGCAAAAAGGAAAAGGCAAGAAGAGCAGGGCACATCTCCATATAGCACCTCCCTCCAGCACGAGTGACTCCTGAAGATTCACATCGCCCAGGTAGTCTAGCAGCTCAACAGCAATGTCCGAATTGTCTTGACTGTGACAAAGTAACATCTGTAGGTGAGCAGAGTGCCACTGTTTGGAAAAACCAGGTGATAGCTCAGCAGGCAACTTGAATTTTTTTTTTTAGTTAAATTTCTCTTCCTAAGATCAGACACCCTATTTTTGATTTATTTCTATTTTACTTACTTACTGCTCATTAAGCCGGCTGCATGTGGAGCAGCAGTGACTCCTCTTCTGTCTGTGTTGGGCAAGTTTCTGTATCGTGCACCCGCTGTGGTGTAGGGACTTAATTTCTGTTTCCACAGTTTGCCGCCAGGTGTTCTTTGCGCCTGCCTATCTTCCGTTTACCTTCTGAGGTCCAGTGGAGAGCTATTCTTGTGACTGAGTCTTGTTCTCTTGTGACGGTATGTTCAATCCATCATCATTTTCTTATAATGATGCTGTCCATTACTAAATGGTATTTTATTCCCCTTCAAAAAAAAAATTACAGAGTTAAAAATTGATAGGGTTAGATATTTATGTCTGTGTGTCATGCCTGACAGTTTGTTACTATGTACCTGGTCCAGAATTTGTAATGTTGAAGTTGCAGAAAGGGGTCACAATATCCGCTCCAACATTTTTGCGAATTGTATGATCGTTTGTGAACCATCTTTTGTACCGAAATGTTGGTTCACAAAATACTGGATTCTAGTGCTTCTGAGTCCTACCTCGCTCATCAGTGCTCATGCTCTTGCAGACTGCAACCTACATTTGCCGCCATCATAGAGCCATGGCCAGGCAGAGTGCCCAGCCTTCACCCATACCTCCCTTTTCTGGAGGCAGTCAACTCCCTGCGACCAACCCACCCCCCAAAGTCTGCTGCCAAGTTCCACTGCCACAACCATTGGCAATGTGCAGCCTCGTTCCAGTCCTTTTGCCCAACCTGCCACGAGGAGCCAATCCCCAGCACCTTTTTATATATATATTTTTTTAGTTGTTGGTGCTGTGGTACTACTGTGGTACAGTTAGTGTCACTGTGCCTCAAAGGGGCTTCTTTATTTGCCACAATAGTTCTGAACGACCTGTGATAAAAAGAGGTTTTTATCTGTTGCTGGTACCCTTCCTGTCTCTTTTTATATGCCTTTTTAGATTTTCAAGATGAGGGAACCGAGTCCCTGAGTCCTGTGTTAGTGCATGCAACATTTTACCCTAATGTTGCATCCGACTACTCAGAATGATCTGGTACCGTAGTTGCTGCAGTATTGTATTGACCAACAGGAGAAAATGCTCCCTTGAACAATCAGGTTTGAGTCCTTTCTGTATTTTTGCCATTTATATTGTTGCAGCTGCAATTTCTGTATCTGGATCATGTTCTCCATTGACCATCCGTACAAACAATACCACCATCAGGATCCAAAATACCACTAAAATGAATGTTAGTGTGAGGCTAACACAAGTCCAAGGTGGTTTCACATGTTCCTCCATGACACATTTAAAGTGCATCCTTTTGCTTTGCAAGGAATTCTCTTTGGAAACTGTTCTCACTTAGTTATATTTTCTTATTGTACTTTTTTCGCAGGATAGTCTCACATTCCGATAATTCTGCATCTGAATCTTGTGAGGTACAAATACTTGAACATTGAAAGGTTTAATCTTATTCACTTTTGAGTACTAAAGATAGTGTAGTTGGCAAAAAGCAGTTGTTACAGCAGTTGTTTCAGTGCTTATCGCTTGTGCTTGGGATGGATTTAACTTCAGTTTCATGAGGAATATCTGACTGGTACACATTCTGTGACTGGGTTTTCGGTTGCACAATCATCAGTGACTTGAAAGTTGCACTGCACTGCTCTTTTGTATGGAATAAGTCACATGATATGGCTTTACCGTGTCCACAGACACAATCACATTCTTTGTTTTTTTCAAGGTACTGGTTGTAATATCAACTCACTTGTTCCTTTTGTCCACAACTCCGACACAGGATCGTGATCGGGTAGACTGAACTCTTCCTTTAGTTCCAATTCCTCTACTACGAGTTAACCTTCCTACAGCAGCCAGCCAAAAACTGGAAATAGGTTTGTAGTTTAGCGTAGACCATCGCAGGTTTGCCGTAAATCCTGCAGCAAAGTCAAAAGTGATTGATCACGTGAATCGTTCCCTCCTGTAAGGTCAGGTACATATATTGTGACACGAAACAGCAACTTATTAAGGAGTGCAATTTAGTAGCTCAGACCTTCGCATATTATTTAACGCTCTCTCTGTCCTATATTAGTTTTAGACCCTTGATCCACCATTATCTACAACAATTGCAGTGGAGGCTTATTTTGCTATACTGTTCGATCTCTTGAACATTCAGTCTGCACCAAACCTAAAAGGTGATGGGAATTGGCTATTTAGTTCTTCCTTAACAAGTGCCTCTACTAATGCCTTTGAAGTAAAAGCTGGCGCTTGTTCAGAATGAAATGTATGAACACCACCCAATACTACTAAGCCTTAAAAGTCTTTTTGGGCTGCGAGAATTGTGAATTGTTGCCGTGGCCACACCCATATAAATCTTGGACACAAATTAAACCACTACTGTATATATTTGAATGTATTTATTGACTGAAACAGACTGTCATAGTCTAAGTACACAATTTAGAAGGGATGAGCTGCTTTTTGCAAGGGAGCTTGTGTGGGTCTCACAATGTAGAGTGCTTTATTTTTTTGACAGATTTCACATTGTGGTGCATATTATGTTGCTTATTTTGGCATTAATGACCACCAGTAATGCTCCTTTAGTGTGTGTCATTTCATTTAGCTGGGCAATGCCTCATTATAGCACTTATAGTGAGTGGATTCATGGATGTTGTATTTGTCTCTTTGGGTATTTATACCATCCCTACTTCAGTACCTCAATGCTGCAGTATGTTCTGTCTCAATTGTCGTATATGTTTCCAACTTATGTAAGCATTGTTTAGTCTCAGGTGTTCCTGTTGTAGATGTGGTATGTACATAGCTAATACAGGCTAAATCTGCCCTTTTAAAATGTGTGGACCTAACCATACATTTTGTGTGGAAGTATCCCCTGAAACAATGTGGAGTATCCAGTGCTAGTCAGTGGCAATAAAAAATAAAACAAAAGGATCATATTTGTTGCAGGAGAAATCCTTGCATACTTTGTAAATAGCCTTGCCATATCTGCAGTCTCTAGTTCAGTGTAGGAGCAAAACAGCCTAACAACCTTAACCAAAGTCTCCCGATTACCTGGGCTCATTGCCCTCGCACCTACCCACTATCGCATACCTCCTGGATCACTGCAGCCTCCGGCTCTGGATCCTATCTACTCCTCCTCCAGAATTCATCCGCTCCCACTTCAAGTGCTGCTTAAATCTCCGGACATAGCCAGCTCTCTTCCAGTGCCCAATCCAACTGGTCTTGATCCTTCAGACCCTCCAGCACTGTTCCCTAACTATCTGTAACCAGGTCCCGATGATGGCCTAACATTGTATATAGGCCGAAACACTGTTGACTTTCACAGCGTAATTTACAGCACCTTTCTCGAGATTGCCCAACTAAATGATTTTGTACTATCTGCATTGATTGTATGGGCATCACTACGATTTTACTTTGTATATATAAATTGTATTGTTTGTGCCCTTCTCCCGTTGTATATACTCCCTCATGTGTCATGAGCGCCGTTCACTCTTACACGAGCACTTGCACACAGTATATCACAGGTTATATGTCATTCAATGTAACCCAGTGCTTTGTTTGTCCTTGAATATATGACTATATGCAAAAGTTTCTCATTTGCCACATGTCTCTTCAATTTGTCTCCCTGCTCCCCCTTTCTTGCTCACAGCAATTAATTGTGCTCCCTCAGAAATGGCCTCTCAAACAATACCCTCTGAGACACTGTTATTCTTCAAGGTGCTTTGCCTGGCACTTTCGGCCCCTTCGAGGCAAATTACCTAACGGTTTCACCCCTTTCCTGGTTTTCCAGGGTTTCCAATATTGCCAGCACTAGACTCCACCATCAGGACAACAACCTTCTCAGTCATTGGGTGGCCCCATCAGAGACAACGTGCCATTTGGTCCCCCTCCCCTTGTACATCCACAGCGGCTAAACCTTTTCAGTGTGTCCTTTTAGACACACACCCATCCTATGTGAGGTGAGATCAGACATTTTCCCCAAGGGTCGCCAGACATCACTTTGGAGGCATGGGTTCTCCAAGTTGTCCATCTGGGCTGCACCCTTTCATTTCTTTCTAACCTGCTGCACCTTCCAGCTCCATCAGTGTGGCTGACAGAGGAGCACATGCCCATTTTGCAGCAAGACGTGCAGGCCTCTTTAGCCAAAGGAGGCATAGGGAAGGTTTTGGCCTCGTACGTAGGATCGTCTTTGTTACCCTGCTACTTTCTTGTGTCGAAGGACAGAGGGCTTTGATCTATTTTAGATCTCCACCCTCTCAACGCCTTCTGCCGAAGGAGAAATTCAAGATGCTCACACTGGCCCAGGTTTTGTCTGCCCTGGATCCTGGGGAACTAGATGGTAGTGCTGGACTAGTAGGAAGAGTATTCCCATTCAGCGGGCCTTCAGGCATGATCTGCAGTTCATAGTGGGCCAGGTGCATTTTCAGTTTTGTGTGCTCATCGTTGAGCCTCACCATAGACCCTCCGATGTTCACAAAGTAATGGTGGTGATTGCAGTGCATCTTCCAAGGTTGGGTGTGCCAGTGTTTCATTGGCTAGCAAAGATGGGCAAACCAGTGCAGTAAAGAACCATTTCTAGGTGGATAGCCCTCTACATTAAAATCTGCAGTGCAAAAGCTAAGAAGCAGCCACCTGAAGAATTAAGGGCTCATTCCACTGGAGCCAAGGCTACTACTGTTCTTTCATACAAAGTACCTGACCTGGATATCTGTCAGGCTCCTACGTGGCCATCAGTGCACACATTCCTGTAGCACTATTGGTTTGACAGTCTGGACCTTTGGGGTAGGTGTTTTGCCTGTTTGGTCGTGCAGAACCTTTTGGTCTGACCTACCACCAGGGTGCTGCTTGGTCTATCCACAAGTTGAGGAATCTGTGGTTATACGTATCCATCAGAAGAACAAGCTACTTACCTTCTGAAATGCTCTTTGTGTTATATACGGTAACCACAGATTCCTCCCGCCTCCCTGTTCTGTGGAATTGACTCTTTTCTATATAAAAAGGTCCCAAATTACAGATATGCCCGCTAGTCAGGCCAGTTTGCAATGGCCTCTGCTTCTGAAGGCTTACAAGCCTTCGAAAGCAACTGACGTCCACGTGCTTGACTGGCGCTTATATGTTCCCCTGCTAGTCACTTCCAGAGTGAAAAGTCGTTGGTGTGACGCCCCATGACCCCATCTACCGGCAGTTATCAGCCAGAAAGAGCACTAACGAACATAAATAACTTTTTCATCTTGCACACTCTGTTAACACTGCCATTAAGAATATTTGTCTTCTAGGCCCTAAGCCTCAGACACTCAAGCACGCACACACTCACTCACTGTCTTTCACTGTCACTTTATCCTTCTCTCCAGTTAGTGTCCATGCTGGAATACAGTAAGGATTGGTTTGTATGTAACATGTATGTAAAAAGCCCTTCACGCACAAGTTTTGTAACAAAATGCACTCTGCTTACCCTTAAGGCTTGTTTTCTGGCAGTAGTTTGATTTACTTCAGCCTGTTCTTTATCATTCATTGCAGGGTATTAACTTTAATATCCCTCATTTAACTCCATAAATTCATACGGTTGCAAAAACTTTTCCTAGAAACTATTTATTTATTTATTTATTTATTGAAGTTTTGTATAGCGCTAGCTGGACCCGGGGGTATCAGAGCGCTTCACAGAAAAATACAGAAATGGGTTTGGGAGATGGTGTCCTTTCACCGTCAGGTGTGGGGTTCTCGTTAAGCACCGGAGCGCTCAAGGAAGAGGGCTTTGAGTAGCGATTTGAATTGCGGGGGAAGGAGGTGGTCATTCTGATATGGGGGGCGGGGGGGGGGGGGGGGGGGTTCCAGATCTTGGGAGCATTCCCCGCAAAGGATTTATTTGAGGTTTTGTGTTTCTGAAATTTCAGAGGGATAAGTAGGAGTATATTGGAGCTTCTGAGGTTCCTGGATTGACCGGCCCTTTTGAGTTTGGAGGCCAGGTATTCTGGTTTACCTGTATGCAGGGCTTTATGTGTGAGGCAAGCTGTGCGGAAGCTGGCTCGTTGGTCAATCGGGAGCCACTTCAGTTCCTTGAGTGCCGGAGAGATGTGCTCGTATTTCTTTGTTCCTGTGACCATTCTTGCTGCTGCGTTGAGGGTGGAGGGGAGAGGTCCCAGGTGCGACTTGGCTGTTCCAGTCAGCACTGCGATGCCATAGTCAATTCTGGAGAGCACAAGTGCCTGAGTGGCCTGTTTCAGGTCTTAGGGGGGGAGGAAGGGTTTGATTTTGTAGAGAAGTTTCAAGTTCCGGAACGCGCTTTTGGCGGTTTTTGAGATGTGTTTATTCATGGCTAGTTTGGGGTCGAGAGTGATCCCTAGGGATTTTGCGGAGTCCGTTGGCGTTAGAGAGACATTTAGGGCATTTAAGGCTTTGAGCCATTCCACTATTTGAGGGTTTTCATCTTTGTTCGAAATGAGGAGTACTTCCGTTTTTTCTTCATTAAGTTTGAGGTGGTTGGCTGAGAGCCAGTGTTGGACCTCCATGAGTGTAACATTTAGTCTGTGAATGTCTGCGATCGATGTGGTTTCCAGATAGAGTTGTGTGTCATCCGCGTAGAGGTGGAAGGGGATGTTGGAGTTCCTTAGAAGTGAGGTGAGGGGTTCCATGTAGATGTTGAAGAGTTGTGGGGAGAGTACTGACCATTGCGGAACTCCTCTGCTGATGGGGAGGGGGTCTGATTCGAAGCTGTTGATCTTTATTCTTTGAGTGCGGTTGTTGAGAAAAGATGAGAACCATTTTAAGACCATCTGTTCAATGTCTGCTCTCTCCTGGAGGACATTAAGTAGGAGGGTGTGATCCACTGTGTCGAACGCAGCCGAGAGGTCAAGGAGGATGAGAAGGACACATTGGTTGGAGTCGAGTGACATGTGCAGATCATCTAGGACATTTAGGATTGCGGTTTCAGTGTTGCAGCCCTTTCTGAACCCTGACTGGTGAGGGTCAAGAAGATTAGTGTTCTCTAGATGTTGGGTTAGTTGTGACAGCACACATCTTTCAAGAATTTTGGATAGGAACGGAAGGTTAGAGACTGGTCTGAAGTTGTTCATGTCCATGGGGTCAAGGCCAGGTTTTTTCAGAAGTGGTGTGACTTGTCCTAGTTTAAGGCAGTCAGGAATGGAGCCCTCGCTCAAGGAACTGTTGATGATCTTGCCCCAGATTGGGGCTAGAGTGAGCTTCAGCTCCTGGGCCAGTCTCGAGGGGAGTTGATCGAGGGAGTGAGATGAGGGTTTAGCGGAGGCGATAAGATTGCTTATCGTTTCCTCCTTGACCGGCTGGAAGGATGACCAGCTGATAGATGGGGTTACTGGGGGGATGTGGTTAGTTGCAGAACTCCGGGTTTCTGTGCAGGAGGGGAGTTGCGAGCTGAAAGAACGATCAATTTTGTCGATTTTTTTTTTTTATTCTTTCAATGAAAAAGCTTGCAAAGTTGTCGCATTGGGTTTTGGACGCCACTAAGTTGGCTGCCATTGGAATGGAGGTTTGATTCCTGATGATGTTGAAGAGTTCCTTGGGGCGTTTTCTGGCAGTGTCTAACGCAGAGCAGAAGAAGGATGACTTTTTGTTCTTGATATGAATATAGTAGTTTTTGCGTGCTGCCTTGAGTTGATCCCGATGGAGGGAGGTGGGGTTGTTCCTCCAAGTTCTTTCCAAGGATCTGAGGTGTCTTCTTTCCTCATTAATGTCAGTGGACAACCATGTTCTAGACGGAATGCTTCTGGGTTTTTTTAGTTTCAAAGGTACCAGTTGATCCAGAGTGAGCTCCAGGTTAGCATGATAGAGCGAGGTGAGTTCCGCGGTTGAGAGTGACTCCATTGTGTTCGGGAGGAGTGTGCTGAGTCCTTCTTCTAGCTTGTCTCGGGGGACTCTGGAAGTGCTCCTGACCCACTTAGGGGGGGCTTGAGTGGGTGGGAGGGATAGGGCCGGCTGGTTGATATGGAAGAGAATGATGTGGTGGTCTGACCAGTCCACCGGGATGATGTGATCAATCGAGACTGCATTTTTGTTCGCAATGATAGCATCCAGGATCGCTCCTCTGTAATGCGTTTCCTCTGAGCAGTGTTGGATCATATCGTTGTCATGCAGAAGGGTGTTGAGAGATTGAATCAGCGAGTTATTGGATTCGTTCCATCTTAGGTTGAGGTCACCCAGAATTAAGCTGTGGTTGCTAATGAGTGCTGATTAAGTGATCAGATCCGACAGCTGAGCTCTAAATTCTTGTAGTTGCCTGGAGGGTGGTAGAGGAGATGGCATTGACGTGAACTGTGAGAGTGAAATTTGATGTTGACCGACAGGCATTCGAAAGAATTGTATAGGCAGGAGGGAGTTTCAGAGATGGAGAGGTCTGACACCCCCACTCACACAGCCGGACACACGCTCGACCCTATCTTCACCTCCAGCAAGCACATCTCCTTCGATCACACTACAGCTCTCCACTGGACGGATCACAGCTGTGTTCACTTCAACTACAAAACAACCCTGACCCACAACCATCCACAACCCATTCCCCGAAGAAAATGGAACAAAATCACCACCGACCAACTCCTCGCATCACTCAGCCAAAACACTCCCACCCTAACAACGGACCCAGACCAAGCGGCCACAAACCTCAGGCAATGGATCACCAACAGTGCGGACGAACTAGCACCCCTGAAAAAACACCAGTTGAAATCATTCAGCAAAAGGGCTCCCTGGTTCAATGACGACCTTAAAAAATCCAAGAAGACATGCCGCACCCTGGAGAAGAATTGGAGAAAAGAACCAACCTCAGGCAACATGGCCTCCCTCAAGACAGCCACCCGCAAACACCACCAACTGATTCGATCCGCCAAGAAATCAGCATTTAAGGACCGTCTCGACAACAATTCTCATAACAGCAAGGAACTCTTCAATATCGTCAAAGAATTCACCAACCCTCCCGCAGCATCCAACGACATCACTAACTCCCAAGACCTCTGCGATGCGCTATCCTCCTTCTTCTACAACAAAATTGCCGACATCCACAACAGCTTCATGAATACTCCCAATGACCAACTCACCCCTCCCCCTTCTGTTCCCACCCCTCCAACTAACTACCTCAAGTCCTGGAACCCAATCACCATTGAAGATACCATTCGCCTCATGAACTCAATCCACTCTGGCTCACCCTCGGACCCCTGTCCCCACTACATCTTCAACAAAGCTGACTCCTTCATCGCTCCCCAACTCCGCGATGTCATCAACTGCTCCTTCAACTCCGCCACCTTTCCAGAAATATGGAAACACGCCGAACTCAGCGCCCTTCTGAAAAAACCAACAGCAGACCCCTCAGAACTGAAAAACTACCGACCCATTTCCCTCCTCCCATTCCCGGCCAAAGTCATCGAGAAAGCCGTCAACAGCCAACTCGCAGCCTTCCTTGAATCCAACAACTCCCTGGATCCCTCACAAAACGGCTTCCGAGCCAAACACAGCACCGAAACCGCCCTCATTGCGGCGACCGACGACATCCGAGCACTCCTGGACAACGGTGAAACAGTGGCCCTCATTCTACTCGACCTCTCCGCCGCCTTCGACACTGTCTGTCACAACACCCTCATACAACGCCTCTACAACATCGGCATACAAGGAAAAGCATTGGACTGGATCATCTCGTTCCTAGCCGGAAGAACCCAGAGAGTCCGACTCCCCCCTTTCTACTCCGAGTCCACCGAAGTCATCTGCGGCGTACCTCAAGGCTCCTCACTCAGTCCCACCCTCTTCAACGTCTACATGAGTCCCCTCGCCTCCATCGCACGTCAACACAACCTCAACATCATCTCCTACGCCGACGACACCCAGCTAATCCTTTCCCTCACCAAAGACCCCAACACCGCCAAAAACAACCTTCACGAAGGCATGAAAGAAGTAGCCGAATGGATGAAACAGAGCCGCTTAAAACTAAACTCAGACAAAACGGAGGTGCTCATCCTTGGATCCTCCCCCTCGGCTTGGGACGACTCCTGGTGGCCTTCCGCTTTGGGATCAGCGCCCACACCCACAGACCATGCACGTAACCTTGGCTTCATTCTAGACTCCTCTCTCTCAATGTCCAGACAAGTCAACGCTGTATCGTCCTCCTGCTTCAACGTCCTTCGCATTCTCAAAAAGATCTTCCGCTGGATCCCCCTCGAAACAAGAAAGACTGTCACCCATGCACTGGTCACAAGTCGACTGGACTATGGCAACACACTCTACGCCGGAATTACAACAAAATTGCAGAAAAAGCTCCAGCGCATCCAAAACGCATCAGCGAGACTCATATTAGACATCCCGCGCCAAGAGCACATCACCGGTCACTTAAAAAACCTCCACTGGCTTCCCGTCAACAAAAGAATCACTTTCCGCCTTCTTACCCACGCACACAAGGCCCTTTATAATCTAGGACCCGAATGCCTCAACACCCGACTGTCCTTCTACTATCCCACCCGCCAACTAAGATCATCCAATCAAGCCCTCGCCATGGGTGGCAGATCCTTCTCCTTCCTGGCTGCCAAGACCTGGAACTCACTCCCCACCCACCTCCGCCTTACTCAGAACCACATCTCCTTCAGAAAAGAACTGAAAACTTGGCTATTCGATAAACAGTGAACCCCTCCCCCAAGCACCTTGAGACCCTCTGGGTGAGTAGTGCGCTTTATAAATGCCTGAACTTGAACTTGAGAGGTCACTTTTGTGGATAATTGCTATGCCGCCACCTTTGTGTATGGGCCTGTCTTTGCGGATGATAGAGAAACCGGGCGGCACCAGCATGTCAATAATGGGGAGGGATAGGGTGTTTAGTCATGTTTCCTTGATGAAGACTACATCCAGGTCATGAGAGAGGATGGATTCAGCTATTTCCGTTGCATGTTTGACTGCGGACCGGCTGTTGATAAGCATACAGTTCATGGGGGGGGTCTTCTTTTGATTTCAAATTGTCAGGCTTGGTTCGGGTATGGAGGAAAGAAACAATGGGGGTCTAGTGGCTCTGTGGAGGGGCAGGTCCCTACCCACTCCTGTGATGACTTAGATCGAGGAGGTGAGAGTCGAGTTCGGGAGTGGGACCTGGGCTGGCTGGTTCGAGGGGAGTTCATAAGAGGCGACGAGTGCGCTCACTTCCCTGGGGGGAGAGGGTGGTTATATATTTCTTCTGGGACTGACTGATCGCGACACAGTCAGGGCTTTAGTGAGAGGAGGCAGGGAACCTGGAAGGGGGTGGGCCCAGTTGGTGGGCAGATAGTCATTCCTAGGGAGAGGCGGCGGGATGTGGGGTGGTGCGGAGTGAGGGTAGGGCAGCTGGAGATTCCCTAGGGCAGATAAGGTTTCCTGCAGGCCAAGGATCAGGTCGCGATCTGCGCTTCAATAAGGTCGAGGTGTTGCGACAGCTCGGGTGAGGGGGAGAGGAGGGGAGGGTAGGCGGAGCTGCGCCCTATATGTGAGGGGCTTTGGGGCGAGTACCTACTGGGGGGTTCATAGGAGGGGGGTAGCTGGATCCGGGTTGGGGTTCGGTTGTGGGAAGGCTAGTAAGGGAGGTGAGTTGCGGTCCCTTCGGGGGTGGAAGTTATCTTCAATGAAGGGGGTGGTGAGAACTAGGGGAGAGTGGGTTGGCGGATTGGGGGGTTGAGTCTCGGAGTTGTCATGTCTATGTATCAATTGTGGCAGGGCTAGAGAGTGAAGGGGGTTGTTGTCCAATAGGGGGTGAGAGTTTTCTTCAATGGCTGGGAAAGTGTGAGCTAGAGGAGTGGGGGTTGGCGTGGGGGAAGACTGAGAAACTGAGTTGTTACGGGCTCTGGGAACTCTACGGGGGAGGCTGAGAGCTAGTGGTGCTTCGGGAGCTAGGAAGAGGGGGGGTTGGGAGTCCTTTGGGGAGGCGAAGGGGGCTGAATACTGGGAGGTTGGGAGAGATGGGTGGAGGACGGGAGTTTGGAAATAGGGGGAGCTAGGGCTGGTTGAGGCGTCTGATTGGCGGAGTGACTAGGCAAAGTGGGAGGGAACGCTGGGGTGGTGAGGACATGCTCCGGAGACTAGGAGTTTATAAGGAGCCAATTGGGGGGGAGGGGGTAAGTTTGTGCGGGTAATGAGTAATAGCCATCTTGAGTGAGGGGAAGAAAGAGTCGAAGAACTCTAGGTTCTCGTCTTTCGCCTGAATTAGAATGGTGCCATTGGCATAAATGGTGATGGAGATGTCTCCTGTCAGTGACTGTTGGTTCAGGGGGGGCGATAGTTAGTTTGCGGTTAAGTTCAGTGAAGGTGGTTTTGGAGACTGGGAGGAATGAGTTAAAGATGGTGACCCATACGTTAGATCTGTTGGTGTGGACAATAAAGTCTATTTTCCTCTGTCCTCTAGTTGCGCAGTGGTAGGTGTCAACAACTAGCGTTTCGGGGTGTTGCCTGATTAAATTCTGTTTGAAGCGTTTTTGGCTTTGAAGGAGAGGGTGGGTGGGAATGTTATGGCGAAGGAGTTCTGCCCTTGTGGAGATAGGTGGTTAGGAGAGGGGTAAAGATGCATGCCCAATTGCGAAACCGGGGGCATCCTAGCAGGGAAGGCAAGACCTCTGAGGCAGGGAGGGGGGTAGGACGGAGAGGTGCAGGGTAGATTGAATCGGGGCAGAAGGTAAGTTCGCCTGAGAGGTGAGATAGGGTCTGAGGATGCCAGCGATTTCAGGAAGTGGGTAGTCTGCTACGATTATGGTGCGAGGCGCTGTTAGTTAGGGGTCTCCGCTGTCCCTTAGCTGGGAGAAATTGGTACGTTGAGGTTAGGGCCGTAGTAAGTCCGGTTTCCTTGCCCATTAGCTGTTCAGGGTGATCTAAGCCGCCACGGCTGCCGTCTTGAAACTGTCAGAGCATGTAGACTAGAATGGTCAGAGCGAGTCCGAGCACCTTGCTCATATAGAATCAGTCAAGTCAAATCACGAGTAAGTTAAAATCGGGCGTAGGAAGTTAGACTTCTCTGATCAGATGATGACCCGTGTGTCGGCCATAATAAGGTCAGGCGACTCTTAGTGAGAGAAGGTGCTCGCCGGGGCTGAAGGCTTGAAACCGGCAGAGCACGCAGTCTAAAACGGGCAAAGCGGCTCCGAAGGCCTGCTCCAATACTCAGTTCAAATCAAGTCAGGAGTAGCCTTAAATCGGGCGGATCAGGACCAATTTTCCTGCCCCAGTGATGTCCTGAGTGGCGGCCATATTCAGGTCAGGCAGCCCTTATTGATAGAAAGTGACTGGTACCTGCATGGTGGGCGGGGGAGGCGCCCCTGTGGGATGGTGCTTGGGTCCACTGGATGCGGCGACGGTCTAGTGGTGTGGGGGCCTTTAATTCTCCTGAATTGGGCTCAACTGGCACTTTCGTGGCCCTTGCATATTTGGGCAGTCGGCCATCTTGAGGCCAGGCAGCCCTGTCGGTGGAGAGCGTCGGGACTGGCCCGGGGTCCGCCGCCCGACGTGAGGTCCGTCATTTTTCGACGATGTCAGATCGTCTGTCCCATCGTCGGATGAGGCGTCCCTCCTTTGCCGCCGCCAACAGGTACTCCCGAGTGCGGCTCGGCACCGCCCCCTATGACCCGGGCTCTCCGATCCGGTGAAGCCGTCCCAGGAGGGAATCGCTGCCGCCCAGCACTCCGGTAAGTGAGGGGGGACCACTCACTACTTGCGGGGTGTTTCAGCGGGTGGGGGTGCGGGGCGAGGCTCCTGCGCAGAATCCTGGTGTTGGTCTCTTGCGTGCCGGGGTCCTGGTCCTACTAGACGGGCAGGCTACCCCTGCAGACGGTTCTTCAGGGTCCCGGAGGTAGCCGGTATCGTTGTGAAGGGGTGGTGGGTCACGGGGGGGTTACGGTGGGGTCGCTCCGGTCGGGATTTACACAGTGATACCATGACCCGGAGCTCGTCCCACTCACTCTCTCCTTGCGGCCATCTTAAGAGTCTTAGGAACTAATGTGCATCCTTTTCCAGTTGTAATTGTAAAGCACATTTTCAATCTCTGGGGTCTTTTTTAATACTTGCAGGACCTAAGATAGCCCAAGCAGAGCAATCCAATGAAAATTTTTTAATTCACAATCCAAATCCGACATCTTCTGAAAAGCATAAATCAGAGGTCAGTGGGCCTATTTGTGCGAGGCAGTGTTAATTACTTTTCAAAACTAACCTTCTCTTTAGTATTCCACACTCTACTTTTGTCCTTTACCCGTAAACATTTGAAATCCACATTCTATCATGATTGCACCTAAAGCCTCTTTAGTCTATTCTTTGATCCCCTTGTTATAGACAGTTCTAGGTCTGTTTGTGTATATTGTTTGGAGGAAATGACCATGCCCAATACATTTCTTGCCTATTCTTTTTTTAAATTCCAACTACTGTACTGCTGATCCCCTTCATAATCAAGTGTTTGTGATAGAGATATACACCTTTTGCTCCTAACTGTTGTATTCTGACCTCAGTTTATTCATATCTGACCATTTGTGGGATGAATGTCTACTTTAACTTAAGTGCGTCTGTGCACCTTTCATGCCAGTAAGCAGTCTAGTTAAGGATGTTTAACTATGTTGTTTTTCTGATCTCTTTTAAAACTGATCTAATCTCTTGAACAAACTTTGACAACCTATTTCTGTCCTATCATTACAGAATCCGTCCTCTCAACCCACTTCAATGTGTCTGTTAAAATAAGTGGAGTGGTCGGGGATGCAACAACAAAGTTGATTAGTACTCCAGCTCATAATCGTACAAGGACCCTCCGTTGTGCAGGGGTAAGATTATTTAATATTATATTGCATTAGGGCTGCAATATGTTTTGTAAATAATTTTTTATAACACCCAGCACCATTTGTTCTTTCAAGAGCAGTTGGGCCAGACAGAAATGTAATGAATTTCTATGTAAACGTGTATAGCTGTCTATTAACCACATTGAAACCCAGCTTTCTCGCAAAAAGCTTTTTGAAAGTAAAGCACTTTTGGTACTGCAGACCATTGACAGCTTGGAAATATTGCTTGTTGTTATGCAATACGTTTATTAGTTTGGGAGCTAGTATTGTCTCAGTAGAGAACATTTAAAACATAGACCATTCATACTTCGCATAGCTACCGGAATGTGACTGGTAATGCTGTATGGCAACACCGTAGAAAACTGTATCGCAACCTGAAACTTCCCTCTAATCCTCATGGATTGTTACAGTTCTTTTAGCTGAATCCTGTTAATCACTTTATCCATTTTAAGTACAAGAACAGTGCATTTATCTCTGTCTTGCTGGATAAGTAAGTGACTGTAATGTGGCAGTCGGAGATGTTTGTACGACTGAAAGAAAAGATGCACTGAGCTGTAGCAGTATAGTGTGAAATTAAATATATATTTGAGATGAAAGATTACAGGATTATTCTGGGCACAGGCACCATATATATTGTTCAGGAGAAGGTAGAAAGTATGCTTTTGCATGGCATCACAAGAGATGGACAGATGGAAAAAAGCAGCATTTTGCCAAAAACTGCCGGGAAAGATAACTGTTGGACTTGACCCTTTTGGCAGGTTCATCCCTAAACTTTTTGCATGTCTCCCCCCTTATTTCTGACAAGGTGTTGGTGGTTTTAGGCCTCTGGGCACTTTAGCACTGTGGTCCAGTGTAAAGTGCATGTGCTCTCTGTGTTACATTGGTAAAGTTGGCCTGCCCTCCCATAGGAATGCATTGGGGATTCCCTGATCAGTGTGTGTCAGTGGTATTTCATTGTATGGGAGGAGCAGCGTGGTCAAGTTTAGTATGTATGGAATTGTAATAATGCTGCACAATGGTGTGCGCAGATTTATTGTGGTTATTTTACAAATGCCACTTTTAGAAGTTGGCATTTCTGTGTGCTATTTGTCTGCCTACCTGATGTGAATCGAATGTCTGGCTTGTGAGTGACAGGGGCTGGGAGGTGTGTGGCTCCAGGAGGGGCAGGGTGAGTGGATGGTGAATGGAACATCTGTGCTGGGAGTAGTGGGAGGAGTAATCCCCTGACTCTGAATAGAACTGTTCCCAGCCTACACAATGCGGGCTCCGCACTCTGTGGTGTGTCTGATCACCTAGCCCCCACCTGACAAAGGGGAAGAGGAGCTTGGAAAACAAAGTGCTCCAAATCCCCCCTGAACCAGTTGCATCTGGTTCTCCAAGCCCTGTGCTGCAGACAAAAGATGGTGTAGTATAAGTATAGGGGATGTGAACACATGAAATTGCTCACTCTCTGTGCTGTTCCTGACTTGGGGGCGTGCTGCTACTGGGGTCCAGGAGGAACCGCCATGGGGGCTGGCCTCTCTGGGCCCAGCTATGCCCCAAGGACCTGGAGGAACTTTTGCTTGGACTCGTGTTTTTCTTTTGATGCAGGACTTCTTGGGACTCCTAGCGCCTCCTGGGCGCTGTGCTTTCTTCCTTCAACTTTCCCCAGAAGACGAATGCGTGGGTTTTGCAGCGCTGGGCTGCCCGTGGAGGAGGGAATCCCCGGCATAGGGATTCCCCTGAGTTGCCACCGAGCGGGTGCCCACCCCGCATTGTGCCTGCCTAGCAGGAGCCTACCCCGCTTTGATTCTTTAAAATTGCGGGTGCCCCCACCGCTTAGGTGCTTTGTTTTGATAGAAGGTGCCCACCCCACGTTTCACCGCCTCGGCCCGAGCTGTAAAAAGAAGCCAGGTGCGCCGCCTGACTGGGGGGGGGGGGGGTCCTCGCGGGCGTCACTTCCGCCTTTCCCCGTCCAGGAAAAGGCAGCCCGAGAGAAATGCCTAGCGGGGCCCCTTGACCGGTTGGGAGCCCCAGTGCCGAAGGAAGCTGGTGAAGAGAGAGCCCCCCATGCTCAGAGAAGACACCAGAGGAGTCCGGCCCGCATTCACAGTGAGTGGGGGGGGGGGCTTGTCCATTGTGGTGATGCCGTTGAGGCACATTACCGGTGCTGGTGGATTCTGAGCGGCCCCGCCTGGCAGCGGGCCGCTCCAACGTGGGCCACATTACTCGTAGGGCTCCCGTGGCGGTCCAGAGGGCCCCGGGGTGCCCGTACCTTTTTGTTTAAGCAAACTCAGCTGCCCCGCCTGACAGTGGGCAGCTGCAACATTGGGGGCAATTTGGTTTAGTGGTAGCCCCCGAGGGCTCCGGTGAGTTGGTGCTGATCGAGGCACATGGTCAGTGCTGTTTGGCCACCGTTGCCCCACTTGACAGTGGGCAACTGCAACAACGGGGGCAAGTTTACTTAGAGAGCCCCAGTGGAGGCCCAGAGGGCACAGACGTGCCAGAGCCCCTAGTCTGTGAGTACTTCCCAGCTGCGCCGCACCAGCGCGGGCAGCTGCAACCTGTCTGCCTATTGGTTCAGAGGGCATAGTGAGTGCCCAGGCCCACGTTTTGCATCACAGCTGCACAACAATTAGCGTCGGCTGCAACGTTTAGGCCAACAGTTCTTTAGGGGCATTATTGTAGGAGATAGGAGTGAGATGCACTCCTCTGCCCCAGCACAATTGCGCATGTGGACTCTGCTGCATTGGCAGCCACCCTGACATTTGGACATAGGGCATTTGAGCCCTCTGAGAAGGCCAGTTGGCCAGAGGGACTGTTAGGTTGCTTGGGCACCAGGCCCTAATGTGATTTATGTGGTGTGCTTAAAATGTGATTCATATACTAAGATTTATGCACCCCAATGTATGCCTCTAATGTGGTTTGTGTATGAGGTTTTGCATACGGTGGTTTATGCTTGTGAGGTTATTCTCTACCATGATTTATGTCTAATGTGTTAGGCTTATGAGGTTGGCGCATAATGTATTTTACGCCTGAGGTTATACTGTGCATAATATGGTTTGTGTTACAGGATGATGCTGAGTACAGTGTTTGGCCAGTAATTACTGGTTGTGTTCTACATTTATTATTGGTTCTACATTTACTATTTTCACTTTGTGATGGTTCTGACAGCGGCCCAATTGGCCCTGTCATGTGTATATAATCCCCTGTAAATATTGCCTAGTACCAGTCGGCACAGTGTATATTGTGTGATTACTATTCTAATGTGTGTTGTGATAATACAAAGGCTATTTTTGATATAACCTTGTGTGGAGTTCCTTTTGTGGTGTGCCTAGTATGTTGTTGCTGTGTGTGTGTGTTGCGCAAACACTTTACACATTGCCTCCGGGATAAGCCTGACTGCTCGTGCCAAGCTACCAAGGGGGTGAGCAGGGGTTATCTCTGGCATCTTACTCCCTTGCTCTGACTAGAGTGATGGTTTCTGTCTGGCTTTGGCGCACGCCTTAGCCAACCAGAAATCCCATATCTAGCAATAACCTACTAAATTGTCCTTTATGTATCCAATGCTGTTTTGTTGAGAACATGTGCATTATTTCTCATAGGAATGGACTACCTTTACATTGTACTTAATTGTATTGCAAAACCAGATTTTCCCACTCTAGTTGCCTGTTTCTTTTGTTATAAGGGCCTAGTACTGCAAAAACAGAACCTTTGTATAGGTACAGAAATCCTGAGACAAAGTAGGTTCCTTCCCTCTACATCCCTAACGCAGTCTTTAGCTGGACTCTACTTGATACTTTAGCAAGTGCACACATTATTAGATTTTTATTGGTATGTTGAGCTCACTAAGAACTGTAAATACTGAACAAGGTTAATGGAGTACAAGAGAACAGTGCAAACATAATTGTGCAGGTATGGTAAATATGTCTAGCATCAAAGTGATATGGATTTAGTGTTACTGATGTAGCAGTAAATCATTATCCAACATTGCTCCATGCATTGCTCCCATTTTATGTAAGGTAAAGTAAACTTTGAAGACAAAAGAGATATGGCTTTTAGCCAGCCCTATCCAAGTTAGAAGAACAGGGGCCTCGCTGGAACATCCAGATAGGCAACCATGGGCAAAGTCTAGTACATGTGTAGGGGCCAAAATGCCAGGACCCTAAAATGGACTCCACCGAAGATGCCTTGATCATCCGAGAAGCCCATGCACTCAGTACCTGAGAGTCCACCAGCTTTCTCTGTTCCTCCCTCTGCTTTCTTTTCCATCTGTCTCTCGATCCGAATGCAGTCGCAAAGTGGAGGCAATTGTGAAATGTTGGACTGTAGTCAATGTGGGAAGGATGGTGAAGCCTGAGTCTTTAGCTGCCTATTGGCTCTCAGACTTCTCAAACGCTGATCTCTGTTTTTGCTACCCTGCGTTACACTTCTTTCCTTTTGATGCTGATTCCTCCCACCCCTTGCCAGTAATGTTCTTTTCCTCCTTTAAAATCAGATGCCTGTAGCATTTGGGGAAGTTAATACCATTGCTTGCATACTCTCCCCATCTCTGTTCCATCACTCCTCCATCTCCTCAGCACTTTGAGGTTATCTTATATTGGCAAAATGTCAATACGAGTACAGACATAATATAATTTTCTGTAATTTAGAACTGCCAAGATAGATTACTGACACTACTTAAAAATGTATCTATTGTTACGTTTCCTTATTAAGAAGACGTGTAACCTCCTGTCACCTAAAAAACGGTGCAAAATGCATTGTACTTCTCAAGAACACAGAAAGCCCTTTTTTTTTTAAGCACCTACAACCTTGTAGGTAGTTTCTATATCAAATGGGGTTTGTAGTGTAGCAGCAAGACTAAGACATATTTATAACAGGTCTGCCAAAAGAAACAACCATAGTACAACAGTTGCACAAATTAGGGTACATAAATTCTTGTGAGAATAACCTGATTGGAAAACACATTTTACAGAATATATTATGTTAACATTTATTTTTTTCACTGCATTTTGTAAACCTGTGGCTGCTTCAGGGTGCAGGGCACAGCTCTTTGAACACATCAACATGTAGTCCATAAGAGAAGCTATAACTGTAAGCTTTCCTGAACTAAATTGTGGCTAGTGTTGCTTGGACTAGATAGCATGCATTCCAGTGCATAGCTGTGCTGAGCTTTGTTTGTCCTCACAATATCGACCTCTCACTGATGCAAGAACTGTGCTCCTCTAGATAACCACAATGAAACTATAAAGGGAGTCTGTAAACTCTTGTATTTACAGTGAATTACCTTTCAACAATTGGAAAGGCAAATATAGGGTACTTTCAACAGGGCATGCATTATCCAACTTCTAAAATAAATGGCAAGGTGAACACAGCATGTTTTAATATTAACCAAAATAAATGGATTCTGGGAGAAAGGAATGAGTCTAGAGAGTTGTGACAGCAGCATAAAACATGTGTTTTCTGTTATTTGAGCAAAAGTTTAATATTATGCAAGGGTATTGTGTACTGGTTGAGGATGCATTGCCAACAATTAAGGAACACACGCATGTTGGAGCTCTAAGATGTACTAATGTATACCTATGTACACCCTAACTAGCTTTTGAAATTACCATTTCGAATCCATAAAATGTGTAACACTCTTGTAACTAAAATAGAAACCATACCTTTTTATATTCATGATTTAAGGCAGACCACATTTGAAACTGATACTTCAAAATTGGAATTCGTCCATAACTCTACAATTGAATGTTATCCCTTTCGCTGCTAGGCCTTTCCCCCCTGTGCTAAGTATTTTTTGGGCTATTTGGAATAGTTCACACTTGGGCCCCTGTAACTTTTGGTCCACATGCCAAATCTGCGTCCTTTTCTTCCAACATCCTGATGATTTTTAAGGTACCCAGGTTTTTTTGATTTCCCTGGAGGTGCCCCAGAAATTAGCCAAAATACAGTAACATTTTTTTGTTTTCTTTTAGAAAAATGGGGGAAAAGTGCTGCAGAAGAAGCACCTTTTTTCCCCTGTAAATGGTATCAACATAGGGTTTGTAGTGCTGCTAAAATCACCATCTTCCCAGCTTTCAGAGACAGGCAAACTTTTGTCAAAAACCAAAAATTTCTACACAGTTTTGGCATTTTACTGGGACATAGCTTATTTGTACTATTTTTTGTGCTTTTAACCACCTTCAAGTTAGTGGTAGAAATGGGTGTGAAAGCAATAATAGATCCCAGAAAGCTATACATTTCAGAGAAGAAACCAAAATTCTAGATTTAGGAAGGGGTCATTTGTGTAGATCCTTCAAGGTTTTCCTATAGAAACTAACAATTGAAATACAAAAATATTGAAATGGAGTTGAAAAAAACCAGCCATTTGTGCCAACGTTTTTATCTGTAAATAACTATGACAGATTTTTTAAAGCAATATAGTTATGTCCGCTGGACCCTTTTGGTTGCGGTGATGTATAGGACTTGTAGGTTCACCAAGAACCGTAGCTACCCAGAGCCAATAACTGAGCTGCGCCTTGCAATGGGTTTTCATTGTGTACCAGCTATATAGCCATTCAGTTGGTAAAATCTAAAGAATGAAAAATAGGTATCAAGGGACACCTATGTATTTCCAAAATGGGACCAAATTTAGAGTTTAGAAGCAGTAGTAGTTTTTTGCACATCTCTGAAATTGTGGGTACCCATACTAACATTTGAATAATGAATAAGAGGGCATTTTTAAAAGTGACTTCTTTTTTACACATGGTCTTACATTTGGAAGGCAGAAATGCATTCCCCAAGTCTCCAATAAAAATGGTACCTCACTTGTGTGGGTAGGTCTAGTGACCGCAGCCGGAAATGGCAACGCAACTTGGGCACATCACATTTTTCCAGTGAAAACGGATCCTTTTTTCGCAATGTTCCTAGCTGTGGATTTTGGATCCTTGCTCAGCCGGCACCTAGGGAAACCTAGCAGACCTGTACATTTTTTAAAACTAGACACCAAGGGGAATCCTGGCTGGGGTGACTTGTATGGCTCTCGTCAGGTTCTGATACCCAGAATCCCTTGCAAACCTCAAACTTTGTCATAAAACCCCCACATTTTTCTGTGATGGAAAGTTCTGGAATGTGCAGGGAGCCACAAACTTCCACCCACCTAGCATTCCCCCAAGTCTCCCGATAAAAATGATACCTCACTTGTATGGGTAAACCGAAGGGCCCGCAACAGGAAACACCCCAAAACCTACTCTGGAAACTTCAGAATTATTGATCGCAAAACTACCTGGTTTTGCGAGGGAATCACCTGTGTTTTTGGTCCCGGGCTCAGCAGCCATCTAGGGAGACCTACCAAACCCGAACATTTTGGAAAACTAGACACCTAGGAGAGTCCAGAGAGGTGCTACTTGCGTGGATCTCCCAACATTTTCCTATCCAGAATCCCCTGCAAACCTCCAATTTAGTTAAAACAAATCCCATTTCCTCCCTTTTCTGTGTGGCAAATTTGTAGAATCACCAGGCTGCCACAAATTTCCAACCACCCAGCATTATCTCCGTCTCACGATAAAAATGGTGCCTCACTTGTGTGTGTAGGCCTAGTGCAAGTAATAGGAAATGTCCCAAAACGTACTGTGGAAATCTCAAAATTATCCATCACAAAACCATTTTGGGAGGAAGTCACCTCCGTTTTTGGTTCTGGGCTCAGCAGCCATCCAAAACTAGACACCCAGGTGAGTCCAGGGGGGTGTGGCTTGCATGGATTTCCCTACCCAGAATCCACTCCAAACCTCAAATGTAGCTAAAAAAAAATCACATTTTTTTTTTAACATTTCTGTATGGGAAATTTGTGGGATAACCGGGCTGACATAAATGTCCTTCCACCCAGCGTTCCCCCAGGTCTCCCAATAAAATTGCTACCTCACTTGTGTGGGTGGGCCAAATACCCGCAACAGGGAAGGGCCCAAAATATATTGTGGAGACATCTAAATTATCTACCACAAAACGACCTGGTGAGGTTTGCATTGATCCCCCAATGTTTACCTACCCAGAATACCCTGCAAACCTTAAATTCAGTTAAAAAAATCACATTTTTCTCACATTTCTGTGTGGGATCACTGCACTGGCACAAATTTCCAATCACTCAGGGTTCTCCTCAGTCTCCCGATAAAAGTAATACCTTGCCTGGTGATCCTACAACTTTCCCACAGAAAAGTGAAGAAAACTTTATTTTTATAGCTAAATTTGAGGTTTGCAGGGGATTCTGGGTAGGAAAATGATGGGAGCTCCACGCAAGCCGCACCTCCCTGGACTCCCCTATTTTTCTAGTTTTCAGAAATGTTTGGGTTTGGTAGGTTTCCCTGATGGCTGGGACCAACAACGCTGGTGACCCCCTTGAAAAACCAGGTTGTTTTGTGATAGATAGGTGGGCACCCTTTTTTGCTCCCAGGCTTGCGGTCATCTAGGGGAATCTTAAAAAAACCCAGACATTGCTGAAAACTAGACACCCGTGGGAGTCAAGGGAAGTGTGACTTGCGTTGATCCCACACCATTTTCCTTCCCAGAATCCGCTGCAAACCTAAAATTTTGCAAGAAAGTCACATTTTCCTCTTAATATCTGTGTGGGAAAGTTGTGGGATCACTGCATGGCACGAATTTCCTACCACTCCGCGTTCCCCTCAGTCTCCCGATAAAAATGATACCTTACTTGTGCCAAGTGCCTATGACATGGAAGGGGCAAAAATGTTTATAGATTGATGGGGGCCCAAAGTGTGTCCAAAAGGGGAGCTTGTTTATAAGTTTTTAGGCTGATGCTACTTTCCACACCCACACAAGTGAAGTATCATTTTTCTTGGAACACCAAGGGGGACGCTAAGTGGTAGGAAATTCGTGCCTGTGCGGTGATCCTACACCTTACCCACACAGAAATATGAGAAAAATGTGACTTTGTAAGTAAATTATAGGTTTGCGGGATTGTGGGTAAGAAAACGCTTGGGGGATCCATGCAAGCCACACCGCCAGGCAAGAGTCAGTACAAGCACACCGCCAGCCATGCGCCATCCTCGCTCTTCACCAGCCAAGCGCCATCCCCGTACTCCGCCAGCCAAGCGCCATCCCCACACACAGCCAGCCAAGCACCATCCATGCACACTATCAGCCAAGTGCTAGTAAAGGTACACCGTCAGCCAAGCTCCACAAAATCAGGATAGCGCTAATATACACACACTGTAATCAAGCTTGAGTCCACACACACCATTAGCCAAGTGCAAGTCCACTTACACTGCCAGCAAAATGCCAGCCAAAGGTGAGTACACGCAGACCGTCAGCCAAACTTCAGTTCTCACACACACAAACTCTCCCTGGTTTTTAGTGGTTTTCCGAGATGAGACTAAATATATCACTGTAACAGCCAAAATGTGTGCCTAAAAAAAGGGCAACAACGCTTGCCTATGGGGCTTCTCCCTGCCCATAAACCTATCCCTGGTGTCTAGTGGGCTTTCTGCCCCCACGGGGGGGGCAGATTGGGGGGGGGGGGCTACAGCACTCAATCTGTATCCAGGAGGGGGGCAGAAAGACTGTTCCCCTAAAATATTTGGGTGGGGACATGGTCTTGCCCTTTGTGGGAAGCTCCCACCCCACTTTTATTAAAAATATAAATAATCTAAAATTCCTGATGTCTAGTGGGCTTTCTGCCCCCCCCCTCCCTCCACCAGGGGGCAGATTGGGGATAATACCCCTCATTTTTCCCCAGGGGGACATATAGTCTATGGAGGTTCTTTGGGGGGTGTGGGGATTGGCATGTCCATTTAGGGCATCCCCGACCCCTAAATACAATTTTTATAAATAGTCCCTGGTATCTAGGGTGCTTTCTGCCCCCCGGGAGGCAGATTGGGGGCTACTGCCCTCCTGGGCGAAAGACTACATTTTCCCAAATTCTTTTGGGGGGAGCAAAGGCCCATGCCAATAGGCCGGTCGCCCCCCCCCCCCCCCCGGTGTCTAGTGGTGGATCCCTGCTTGGGGTATCGCCCCTCCCCCTGAGGTGGTCTCCCAAGCAGGGATCCACTAAGGTGGGGTACTATTCTAAAGGGGAAATTCTCCCCTATCCAATGATACCTCTCCCACCTGCCTCATGCAGCGAAACTGACACAAGCCGATGGGCTCATTTCAGTTTTACTTTCACGGAAATTACGTCAGCCCGACATGCGCGCTGATCGTCATTCAGTGAAAATGACTGAGCAGCCTCATGAGTTGGGGAGGCTCTTACAAGCTCCTTAGGCTACTTGGAGGGATAGGAAATTCTACTGGTGCCGGCACCAGAGGGATTTCCTGTGCCATGGGGTTAGACGACCAGGAGCCTTCCTACGTACATGAGCACTTTTGTGTCAGATGGCTTCCAGCTGTCTGACGCATAGGATTTAGATGTCTGTTTTGTTCATTTCGCAGTGAAGGAGCAAGTAAATAAAAGAGACTTGCTACTCTCCAGTGTTATCTTTCATAGTTCTGCATGCTTGTATTTCCCGTTTAAGACTGGGGATCCCTATTTAGATATGTCAAATGTATCATTGCTGCAGCCCTCAGAATATGCTTCTATGCACCAACTTTCTATCTAGCCAGGGCTCATGCTGGAGGGAGCCAGTCCATTATGGTCAGCTGGGCCTTGATGGAGTCACAAGGCCTGTGACTTTTTGTGTCCCTCTAGCAGGCAACAGGACACAGCCACTTGATCTTTGGAGACCAGTTTGAGTTACAATCCCTAGGTGCCAGCAGAAGTCATCGGAGCTTCTTTTTTCCTAGTGACCAGGCAGAGGCTTCCTAATTCAAAATGTTTCTTTTCAAGCCCAGTTATGTTGTGAGGAGGCGGTGGTAGTGAGTGCCAGATTTGTCCTACACACTAGCCAGCGATTGGAGAACTTCCTACAGCCAATCCTGGCTACCTTCTTCGAGAAGGCCCTCCTTCTTTTTCAGCACCTCCTTTCTCATTTTATTTAAAACCGACTCTAATGCCCAAAACCAGATTCGCTCTAAGCTTTTCCCAGCTGCAGGAGCCCAGTACCTGCTCTTAGCCACACCCCTCTGTTGGTGCTAAAACTCGTTTTCTCTACTCCTAAGGGCACAGTCAAGAAGTCTGTGGTAGATCTGGGAACCTGTGGTTCTGGTTCCTGACAATTCCCTATGCCAATTCCACTTCAAAGGAAGACCTATGACAGCGGCCCTTTGTTTTTCAAACTGTTCTTGTCCCCCTCCCAAGTGGATGATCCTTGGTGAGTAGCCACAGTTAGTACAGCTCCTGCCTTCATACATCGGGAGGCAAAGCCATTTTTTTACGGTGAGAGATTTGTTAGGAGGCAGCCAGGGATGTGTTTCATAGCCGTTCTAAACAAGTTTACTCTAAGGCTGCCCAAGGTTCCCTTTTCCAAAGGTACTGTTCCAATAAAGTTATCAAAAAAGGTTTCACCATTGAATTATATTTTTGACAGCTTTTGCATTTCTCCTAATCTAAGGCAGAATATATTTATTTATTTTTGATTTTTATTTATAATTAGGCCCTATTTGTGGCAAAATAAGTTCTACTTACGCAGTGAGGAACAGCTGTTTGTAACTGTTTACAGGGAAGCCATAGTTCATCCAGTTATACAGCATGTCCCATTATTCTATATTGAGTGCCCAGCCGCAACAAACTTATCAGGCATATTTCCGGGGTGACCTTTATGTCTTATTTTACATGGCAAAGGCTCGTTTCCTCCCCATTTGAGTTTGAACTGCAACCCATCCATAGCATGGAGGTGTTCTCTGGAGCCATAGGGGTTTGAGTATGTAGGTGGGTGTAACTACACATTGTAGGGCACGGTTTTCATTTAACTTCATGGTACTAGTGCAGCTTCTTCATCAACTTACAATGAATTTTCTGGGGAGTTTAAATAACCGATTTCGGTGAGACCAATTTTCAGAATAGATTTAGGGGCAGAAAGCAAAAATAGGTTCCATAAAAAGGTGAACATTCTGTGGTAACCAGGCAACAAAATTGGATTCGTACACTCCCCCTGTGAAATGTTAAACCTAGCAGTAAAAGCCATTAGCTTGATTTCGTTGATCATTCATTTTGATTAACTTTAGTCTAGTCGTTTTTAGGTCAAGCATTCAAGACCTCTTGTATATACTTTAGTAAATACTTATATGTGCATGTACTTTGTGGGCTCTGGAGATCAGCCCTAGGACTTTAGTATATACTTATATGTGTATGTACTTTGTTGGCTCTGGAGATCGGCCCTAGGACTTGTCTGCTTCCGCTTAGGCACTTTCTTTCTGTTCAATTGCCTCTAGTTAACTGTCTTGATAGAAAACGACCAGCAGAGGTCAGTAAAATACCAGAATTGCTTTCTGCTTAGGGACTTTCCTTTTTAAATTTTTCTGGCAACTGCCTCTATTTAACTTTCTTGATAGAAAACGACCAGCAGAGGTCCGGAAAATACCAGAATCACTGTAGCATTCTCTAGATTCCAGTCCATAGAAATTCTTCCGAGAGCACCCGTAGACAATGTTTTTCAAATCTTGTATTTCTGTGAAAAGGCCACCGAAGGCCCTGATTTCATATTAAAAACAGAGCTTTGGACTATACCATTTCCCGCTGAAGGGCAATATTTCTCTCCATGTGTTCCCATCCCTGGCGTGTCACGCAGTTTGGTGCTTACTTTACCTCCATGTTAAAGAACAGTAGATGTTTCTGCACCCAGGCTATTGTGCTGCATAGCTAAATACATATAAGGTCCCAAAGGCGAGATCGATTGCATTGCAAATGCTTGTTGTCTTATTTCTGCAGTCAACCTTGCCCTGTTTGTGTCTAGCAAGTAACAATCCGTGAATTCATTGTCCCATCCTATGTCAACAGTGTGTTCTGCCATTACACACACAGATGGACTTCTTAGTAGTCATCAGCTTATCGAGCAATTATTTGAAGGCATAAAAGCTTTTTGAAGGTATGTAGAATTTAACTTTCTCCAGTTTTCCACAGTCTCAGAACCATAGCCCCATGGAGAAGGTTATTGTAGAGGATGGTCATCCAACTCTACCTAATAGGATCTAGTTTCAACTTATGTTGCTTATACCTCCACAGATGGCTCAGTGCATCTTCACCTATATGTTTGCCAATTGGATACTTTTACTGAACCATACAGTGTTCAACATCCATTAGTGCTCATGTCAAGATATTGTTGCCTTTCTCAAGATAAAGTGGTATTTCACCCTGAAGGATTGATGGCCACAGGTTTACTTTAAATGATGGGTCTAAATCAGTATTCCTCGTTATGTGATGTACTTTGAAATGCTTTCTACTGTACTTCCGGTGGTTCATTGTTTGAATCGTAGGTTCTACAGTGCAAATTCCCTTTTCTTTTCTAGAGATCGACAGCAAAGTGGACATGACCTTCCCTTCTACAGAGATAATCTGGACCATCAAGAAGATCGCATTTACCTTATTATACAGCAAATCTCTTTATTTGGTTGAATTTGTGAGGTGTAAATCCTACCACTCATTTTGTCCTTCTAGTTCCCCTAGTTTGAGAATTCAAGAAGTACAGATTCACTGCTGTTCTTTTGGAGAGCCAGTGAAAAATCTTCCCTGGGGTGTGCCTAAATGCATGTCTCCTGTTGTTAGTGTAGGATACAAGCTTAGTAAAACAACCTTGCAAGTGATGGAAGGAGGAGGCTACAGTCTTGATGAGAATTGTGGCTGAGTTTTCACTTATCCCAGTATTAATAGTGGAGCATTGGCTCACCTTTTTTAGAAGGCAGTTTCGGCACACCAAACTTTAGAGAAATGTCTGTAAGTAATTATGTGTTCGAGGCATGTGTGGCTGTAGATGATAAACATGCTTAGCATAATCCTGCCACCTAGTGTAGGGCTGTGATGTGTCCAAATTGTTTTTCTTCAAAGAAAGTCCTTCGAGCAACGCAATACTGTGACTCCTCCTCTCATTGGTAATGCACATGGTCATCAACGCCATTGTTAGATTTTGTTCTTCCGCCGTCAGGTTTGAATGTGTGCTCTTCTGCTCTGGTGTGACACTGTCATGCTGCCCTTTTCTTGGTTCATATCTGCTTTCAGTCTGTATTGTTATCTATCGCGGTCGTCTCTCTCTCTCTCTCTTTCTCTCCCCCCCCTCCCTCTCCCTCTCCCTCCATCTGTAATCTGTCCCTCTCCCTCCATCTGTAATCTGTCCATCTCCCCCAAAAATGACAAGGCTATCTGCGAGACTTGCCGCTCCTTCAGGTCAAAGAACACTTTATGCGACCGTCGGGGCCCGATGTATTAAAATGGCTCGAAGGAGCGCAGACGATACACCGGATCTTTTCAGACCTGAAGACATCTAAGAAGAACATCACGCACAGGCATCTACTGTGAACGAAGGGATCTTCTCCCCTGGCTACCGCTCTGGCTCCAAGATTGAGATGCAAGATCTACCGCCTGCTCAACCAGCTGTGAGTATTCTGCCTCCACCACCTTGACATTGACCCCAGCAGAGCACCACAAAAAGTCGACCTCCAGTTTAAGACGGAACTAAACACATTGCCGGGCTACCACTGCCTTTGGGCCATGGTCAGCACAACCCGTCGTCTTTGGACACTCCGAGCCCTAGCTTCGAAGTTTAGTCGAACTTTGGAACCAAAAGTTTTTGCATCGAAATACCGGCCACTGTCAGTACCGAAACCTGCCCCATCGGAGCTGACCTCTCCTGAGCTGAAAAAATTGGCGTCGGAGCCGAGAAAGTGAGTATCCAGCAAAACTGTCCATGGATCGATCTCCGTGGAATCCCTTCTTCATAGACAGCTGGAAGAAATAGACAATAGTCAGAAGCATATTATGTTCCATCCAGACACTGACTGGATAATTACTCAACCTCCACACACAGGTGCTCAGCCCTCCAAAAGGCAGTTGTCTTTTGAAGATGGTTTTGGAATTTCCAACTCCGCTCAAACAGTGAAAGTAAACAGACAAGACCTCTACACATTGGCCTACACCCCATACCGGTTGTACACCACTCCTGCTCACCACTTGTTTCACCAGCTGCCCTGCACTATATTCACCGGAAGGGTCAACTCATTTTTTCATAGGGGGGAAGAGGCGATAGGGCAATTTTGATATCCCCCCCAGAAGATTCCCCATGGGATACTTATCACACTGACCCACCAGCTGATACAGACCCAGACCTGTACCCTGCAAAACCATCCCTTCAGATGACACTACTACATATCACAGGGCTGCCAACTTCCGTAAGATGCACCTACGCAATGAGCCCCTTGAGTAAGACTTCCTTTTTGAGACACTGTCCTCTACTCCGTGTTCTGCACAATACATACCAATGCTAAAGGGTATGCTACTTCACACCACTGATGTATTCGTGGACCCTATAAGATCTAGGATGATAACACCCAGGGTAGACAAAAAATATAAAGCATCCCCTAATGACCCACAGTACATACAAGGTCCACTTCCGCAAGACTCTTTAGTGAAAGCAACTGCACGTAAAAGAGTCAATTCTCAAACATCTCGGGAAGCCCCTCCACAAAATAAGGAGCGCAAGAAAATAGATGCAGCTGGAAAGAGGATAGCCATCCAATCCGCCAGTCACTGGCGCATCACAAATTCTATCGGTCTTCTTTCTAGGTATGGTTAAGCCCATTGGGACGAAATGGAGGAACTCCTCCAATACCTCACAGAGGAACACAAAAAACGATCCTATCAAATAGCTTTTGAGGGAAAAATATCCAACACAATTATAGGTTGTGTCCGCGACGCTGCGGATACTGCAACTAGAGGAATAAACTCCAGTGTGCTACTATGCTTGGCTTCGGGCTTTGGGGTTCAGACTCAAGATACAGCAAAATCTACAGGCCCTCCCATTCGATGGTGTACATTTGTTTGGCCCTCAAATAGATACATTATTAGAAAATATCAAAGACACAAACAGCCAAAGCCGTGGAAGTGCTGCAGACACCCTACCATCGTGGTGCCTTTCTCCACTCATCCTACCTTGGAGGGTCCAAAACGACCTCTCCTGAGACCTCCACGTCATACCATTAGCCCAAACAACCCCACCTAGAGGATACTACAGAGGAACATATAGGGGTAACAACTACAGAGGCAAGGGCAAATTCACCAAACCATCTGCCACAACCACCAAACCCTGACTTACCTCTGATTCCACCAATAATACAGCAACTGTCGGGGTCGTCTACAGAACATCACCTACGAACTGTGCGTGTTGGATATTATCCAACATGGTTATTGTCTGGTGCTTACTTTCACACCTCCCAACATTCCACCAAGCAAACACAGACTTTCCCCACAACATCAGCAGTTGCTCAAGGAAAAAGTACTAGCATTTCTCAAAAAAGGGAGCTGCGAACCTGTTCCACTCTACCAACAGGGCACAGGAGTCTACTTACAATACTTCCTTATTCCCAAAAAGGACTGGTCCCTGAGGCTGAAAATGGTTCTCAGACCCCTACACAAGTAAATTCTCTCATCTCAGAGCACTTTCACATGGTACTCTTCAGAATGTCCTTCCATTATTACAACAAAGCGATGTCATGGCCACACTCTACCTCAAGGACGCCTATTTTCATATTCCTATTCACACGGCACATGCCTGTATCTGAGGTTTGTAATAAATGGTCAGCATTGTCAGTTCAAAGTGTACCCCATTGGGGTCACTACTGCACACAGGGTCATTACCATATGTCTCGCGGTAGTAGCTGCTCACCTGCACAGACAAAGCATACATGTATTTCCATACCTAGAAGACTGGCTCGTCAAAAGTGTTACCAACACGCTCAGGTCACCATAAACCTGCTTCACAACCTCAACTTTACAATCAATGCCTTAAAATCCCACCTCCAAATCCTTCAGAGCCAACCTTACCTAGTAGCAATTCCCATCTCACAACTAGGGATACTGCCAGGATACGATCATTCTAGACACTCATTTCCCAATTTCAACCAGGTCAACAGGTAACAGTAAGGACAGCCATAGGTCTCCTCGGTATGATGGCTTCATGTATCGACATAATAGCCTGTGCCAGATTAAGCGTGCGCCTGTTGCATGAGTGCTTAGTACACCAATGAACTCAAGTGGAGGGTCAATGGGAGGATCAAGTGTTGGTCGGTCGTCAAGATTGCCGCTCTCTGCAATGATAGAGCACCAACAACCTTTTAAGAGGGCGGGCTTTCCTAGAAGAGAACCATATTAACAGAAGCCTCCCTTACGGGATGGGGAGCACATTTGCAAGATAAAACTGTCCAGGGCCATTCAGCGATTTCTCCACATAAATCACCTGGAGTTACTAGCTGTTTGCCTAGCTGTCTTGCTTCGCCTTTCGGATAATACAGAAACTCCAACACGATGGCTCAAACACATGGCGAAGCAGGAGACATAAACAAAACAACACCTAGAAAAGGGTTTTATTTTCCAAAATGCAAAGACACTCTTTTTAGAATAAGGTTTGGGGTTTTTATTTATGCAATGTTCTCTAACAGAAAGGCTTTCCCAGATGCCAAATGCACAACATTCAAATACACATAGAGATATATATTTATATGCAAACAATAATACACTTGATAGATGCAACAGTTAAATGCATTAATAATACTAATGAATAAACGAGCAGCAAATAATATGAGATAACACTCAAGAAAATATAATATGGACGTACTGCAAGATTTCAGAGAGATGTATATACTAGATACACCAAATTATTACTTTGGATGCGCACCTCACTCATTCACACATCCCAAAAAAAAACATCTCAAATGATCAAAGCCACTAGCCACACATCACAATGGCAATAATCAAAACTCAAACACCTCAAATGACCACAGCCACTGGAACCAAGCATCGCAATGGCACTAGTCAGAAACAAATCACCTCACCCTATTGTTCACTTGACATCCTTGCCAAATCTTGCTGGGGGGCCCGTTCACAGCTGGCTTGGACTCTCGACCGGGACTCCATTTCCGTTTGTCTTACAGCAGTGCATCTACTCTGTAAGTGAGCTTCCAACTTAGCTGT
Organism: Lissotriton helveticus; assembly: GCF_964261635.1. Lineage (NCBI taxonomy): Eukaryota > Metazoa > Chordata > Amphibia > Caudata > Salamandridae > Lissotriton > Lissotriton helveticus. The sequence continues at coordinate 1,371,462,785 of NC_136067.1, forward strand.
CAACAAACCTCAGCTTTATAGTCTCAAAACTCACACTAGAAGGTTTGAGAGTCTTCCTCCCCTCGCCAAAGGAATCTTACTAGGACTGGACAGCTTCCAAGCAAGCATTCCATGGCAGGAAGGAGTTCCCATGTCACCTCTACATTCTCCATGTTCCAGCCTTTATCTTAACGAAGCTCACGAAAGCCTTCCAGGGTACATTAAACAATCTCTCACAAAACAGTCCTTGAACGTGATTAACCCAAACAACTTGCAAGCATGTCTGTGCGCGCAGAGAGTTAGAATTCAGGATGACATGAGGCCATGTCAAAGCCAATAGTAAGAACTTCATAATACTTATCAATGTACAACACTATGCACATTTGTGCACCACTGCTTATAGCATCACATACTTCATCTCGCAATGTACGAAACAGTGCACATTTGTGCACCACTGCTCATAACACTGCACTTCGAGACCAAAAGGTACATTCAACACCTCTCTCTCTCTCATGCTTTCAAATACACATCCCACACTTTCTGTTCTTGGCAAGGCTGTTCTACTCCGTGACCGCTCCTACTGAAAGACTTCAAGATTACAAGAAAGAAACCTTTAAGAGAAACAAGGCATATGCAGGACGTCGTAAATTCAGGCTAGGATAAAATAACACTGTCATATTTTCAGGCTAGGATAAAATAACACACCAAATTCAATTATAATAGCAGTCAAAGGACATCACAGGGTGTCAGACCAGAAGAGTGCCTCTAGCACTACACTAGCGCTGAAAGCCTTCTTTCCTCACCTGATTGGCAAGGTAGTCCTCATCAATACGGACAAAATGGCAGGCAGCTTTCTCATTTAGCCCAGACCATTTGGAGGTGGGCTGTCCGATACAACATTCACGTATCTGATAGAGACTACTAGCCGCCCATTCCTTAACGTAGAATTATCCCCAGGCGTGAGACTGGATCCGTAAAATGTTCTTTGCCACAGCATCTCTGCGCGCAGGGGGCGGTACCACGTGATTCCGTCCTGACGTCGTCCGCAGGCGTGACGTCAGCCAGGTCACATAAGTCCCACCCAGGCGCGCCAACATCAGTTTTTATTCTCTTTTCTATGTGCAACACTGATCCTGGATAGTGTCCTGGCCTGTTTGTAGGCCTCCTTTTCATGTTTTGGTTTGTGGAACAGTGTGCGAATGCCTTCGGACTTCAAGTCATGTACGGAGTGTGCACGCCAGATGTCGGCGACGGACCCTCACCTGATATGTATGTGGTGTCTGGGCGAGCACCACGACTCTGTGGACTGCGAAGCTTGTCAGCACCTTAAACCAAAGTCCCGGTGGGAGTGTCAGATGAAATTGCTGTTGGCCCGCTTGTCCCGGTCAATGTCGTCCCAACGTCCGTCCCCCCCTCGGAGGCCAGGAACCTCTGATTCCGTCTGCAGCAACGTGCGCCATGGGCCCATGGGCGTCGCTCGCCAGCTGGTAGGTCCTGTAGTTTGTCCCCGAGGTCTTGTCCTCGTTCGGCGGAGGGCGTGGACTCCCCTCGGGTTGTGCGCCCCGCCAACCGACCCGCCGTTTCCCGGCACCGGGGCGACTAGGACCCATATGACAGCCTACGCTGCAGCTCTGCAGGCTTCTTTGGCCCCTCCTCCACCGACGGCCGCGGATCCCTTGCCTCATGTGGGGTCGCCGGCGGCTTCGACCCCGGCGCTGAAGGTTTCGGCTTCAGGTTGTAGGAGAGTGGTGTCGTCGAGGGGTAGTCCTTCGGGGCTCCGCTCTTCGACCCATGGCATCCCTGCCTCGCCGCACATCCCTACGGGGCTGCCGGTGGCGTCGCAGGTGGTCGCTGGGACTCTGGGCTTGTCCCTGAGTACCTCTTGGCCCTCGGAGCAGGTGGCTACCTCTCCAGAGGCCGAGCAGGCGTTGTTTTGGTGCCAGAGGCTCTCCTCCCTGGCAGTGCCGCGGGTGGAGGCCGGGCCTGGAGTGCTTTCCTGAGTCCCTCTCAGTCAGTGGACCGCCCTCCATTCCAGGGATGGCCGCTCCCCCCTATGGCTGGATTTGGGGACGGACAGCTCAGTTTACAGCCGCTGCCCACAGAGGAATTGCTTTCTCCCCTGCGGTGCCCTACGGAGGCCAGTGTCCTTCGTTCGGGCTATTTCCACGGCCTCTGGCATTTTGCGGATGGGCGAGCCAGTCACCGCTTTCCCTACAGATAATCTCTTGGAGGTTCTACACCAGTGCTCTAGTGGACGGGAGCTGTTCCTTCCTTTTGAAACGTCGCTCCACAATTCTCTTCTGGTGGCTTGGGGGCGTCCTGCCACGGGTGATCCTGTGCCCCAGCCGCTCCTGCATCGCCATCGACCTGCACCGCATGACAGTCTGTCTTTCCTTCTACCCTTCTACTCAGGGCTCTCTTCTGCGGACAGCTTTTCCATCCTTGCCTGTGGTGTTGTTTCCTCCATCTAGGGAGGCCCGATGGTTGGATTCATGGGGGCGTAACCTCTTCGCTTCATCCAGTGCTGCCCTATGGGCGCTCAACACTCTGTGTATTGACGAGGGCTACCTCCAGCCTGTGGGATTCTGTCGAGTACCTGCTTTCTCAGGTTTCCCATGAGGGTGCCTGCGCTGATCTACCGCACCATGTTTTGGACGGTCGGGAACTGGCCGCGTTCATTCTTCGTGCGGCCTTGGATGTGGCAGATGCTCTTGGTCGTACCATGGCTACTTCTGGGGCTCTCCGTCGCCATGCTTGGCTGCAGGATGCTGTGTTTTCTGTGAACATTAGGGAGCATCTGGTTGACCTGCCCTTTGATGGGGTCCTTCTGTTTAATACTCATGCGGACTCTGCCATTCAGCATCTCTGTGCGGGGCTCCGTCCTCCTCCTCCTCCTCCTCCTCCCCCTCCGTAGACTGGCTTGTTGTTCCTCCGGGGTTTGATGGAAGGTGCTATCCCATCTGCTCCTGGGCTCTGACTTTTTGAGTAGTCCGTTTATATGTTTGGTGTGGTGTGACGTGTCTTCTGGGTCCCTTGGTTGGCCCTTCTCTTCTGTTGGCTGCTGGTCCAGGGCTTTGGCAAGTGTGTCTTTTTTGGCTGACTGTTAAGCCGTCTGTGGTTCTAGCCGCAGGTTCTTATGTTCTTGTTCTCTGATGCTGGATTCTTTCATCAAGAGTTGTTCCCATGTTTCCTTTGGGACGTGTCCTACCCTAAGTGGGATAGTAGTAGATATTACAGAGCTCTGTCCTATGCTGGGAGGGTGTGGACTCCCCCTTGCGGGTTCCTCGCCTTTTCTGGCATTACTGTATACTGCAAGTGCAGTTTCTTTGCTCTTGTCTGGAAGTAGCTTGCGCTGCTTCAGGTTCTGTCCTTTCAGTGTTGCCTGGCTTTCGCATGCCTTCTGAGGCGTTGCATTGTGGTGTTTACGCCCTCTTTTTGGCGGCGTTTCGGCCTGGTCCTCTGTCTGGTGTTCCAGGGGGGAGCGGCTTTCCTTCTGTCTTCCCATGGTCTTGTGGACGGTTTGTCTGTCCTCCGTCCTTCTCCTTCTTTCTTCTGGCTGGTCCCACTTCTTTTTATGGGTCGGTTTTGTCTGGATCGGTCTCCCTTAGGGGTTGTTCTTCATTTCGCTGGCCTTTGCCTTCGTCTTGTGTTCCGCTTGGTTGGGAGCTCGGCTTCATGGTACTTGTCAGCTTGGTGGGGCTGGGCCGCCCTTCTTGCCCCCTTTACACATCCCCAGCTGGGGCCCTGTGTTCTTCCTACTGGGAGGCACTCTCGCAGGCTCTCCTCCTCCACGCTGGGTATGGTTAGGTTATCTATTCTATGTTAAGGAATCTCCGGCTAGTAGTCTCTATCAAATGTACGAGTAACTTACATTTGGTAACGATGTATATGGTAGAGATGATTCTAGCCGCATAATTCCTTCACAACCTGCCCTTACTCCCCGTTCTGCAAGGACCCTTAGCTTGGTCTTCTACACTCGCCTGCCTATGGGTGCTTTGTCTTCTGCAAGTGCCCTCTTTCACTCCTCCCTAACGTTATGCCTTGTTCCTTGTGTTTGAGTCCACTCCTTCCTTTCTGGTACTTGATTGATAGGTTAATGGGTACTCCTGCATCCCTACACCCTGGTGTTTCCAGTATGGGGCCTTCTCATACTTCTCCCTTTTGCCTTGGTTCAAGTTTCTGACTCGTGTGCAGTACTCTGAGCTGAGGTCTCTTGACTGGGTCTCAGCTTTGGCTCCTTTCAGGGGACGCGACACTCCTCGATGGTGTTGTCTTAGGGTAATTTGTTGTTACTCTTCCGTTCTGTGCAAAAAAACAGAAGAGGGACCCTGAAACCTAAATGGAATGAAGAGGGAACAACCCACCAGGGTAATGTAAATATCAAACAACATGGAAAGGGAGTTCCCAATTATAAAAGGGACAAAAGTTCCAAAACTTAGCAGAAAACGCCCACAGAACAGCTTAATATTTTTCAAATTTTATTTTGTATGTTTGTTTTTGTTCTCATAGAAAAATATATCGAATATAAATAGTTAAAGTGAATACATGGTTCATTTGTTCATCTCATTTGTAAAATACACATAAAAAACACATCAGACTAGGAACACATGGGGCGTTGAAAAATGGCACACAAATCAGTTACTCATTCAATCAACCAATAACTCATAACACAACCACTCCACACATACAAACTCAGACAAAAACAGCATTTCATCAAACATACAGGGAAAGCGCTGACGCGTGTTTCGGAACAGTGCCAATAGGAGCTTCCTTCATCAGGGCGCATATCATAAATACAGTAGTCAGTACGGTCTCTCGAGATCCGAAAACCCAGTATTAGACAAGTGTCCTAGTCTAAATCATGGCTGGCGAAGCATATCTGTGGGCGAGAAGAATACGTCAAAATACAGAACAATTTTAAAATGTAAAACTCATCCTAACTGGTCACGAACATGAGCAAGGCAATATGCACTCACATCTTTAAGCAACACACACACACACCCTTCGTGCTAAGGAAGACAGATTAGATAGTGACTCAGGAATTACCTTATAAGCCAAGTGAATAGAGACAGAACAACTGTGTGATCAACAATCACCAAGACCTCTTCCGTTCTGGACTCCTTGTCCTTCACTGTTAATGCACTGTAGTTGCAGACTTCGTTTGTCTGCTGCAACGTTTTTCACATGTTTCTTTGCTTGCAGGGTTGCTTGCAGTGGCTGTGCTCTGCTCTTCCCTTCTCTTCCCTTTCCTTTGGTGCCACAGTGCCTGGCACTTCCCTGAATGGTGCTGTTTCCCTCCATTCGATTCTTTCCTTTCTGTTTATCTGCTATTTCGCACACTGTTCCCATATTCTCACAGTGTTTGGTTGTGATGGCTCCGCGTTGTGGCGAGGAAAAGTTCTCCGAAGAAAACTGATGTTGGCGCGCTGGGGTGGGGCTTATGTGACCTCGCTGACATCACGCCCACGGACGACGTCAGGACTGAGTCACGTGGTACCGTCCCCGGCGTGCAGAGATGCTGTGGCAAAGAAAATTTCCCAGAGCCAGTCTCACGCCTGGGGATAATTCTACGTTAAGGAATCTGCGGCTTGAATCGTCTCTACCAGATACATCGTTACCGAAGGTAAGTAACTCGTACATAGGCGCAGTACCTACCAGGAGTGGACAACGACTTCGCCAATCTCCTCCGCAGGAGCCGCCAACAAGTCCACGAGCAGAAACTCCTCCAGCAAGTACTCCTGCAATACTTCCAGTGTTGGGGGCAACCCCAAATAGACCTCTTTGCCACAGCAGAAAATTCCAAATGTTTAAACGTCTCTTCCAGGTTTCTACACCCACAGTCCAAGGGCGACGCACTATGGATGACTTAGTCAGGGATATTTCCTTATGCTTTTCCACCTCTCCCACTGCTTCCATATGAGGTTCGCAAACATCTCTTAACCTCATCCTAGTGGCTCCCACATGGACATGACAACCATAGTTCTCCACACTCCTTGAACTGTCAGTAGTTCCTCACAAAGTACTGCGGAACAGGCAGGACCTTCTCACACCGAACCAAGGAGAAATCAGACACCGACCCCAGAGGAGAGTATGGATTTATTTTTCACACCTACCTTCCAATTCTAGGCAAGACATCTCCCTGTTTATTGTACAGAGGGCATGACAGGCTGGGCAAAGTGAATGGCTTTAAAAGTCCTTATCTATTTCTTAATTAGATTTTCTTCTTAGCCCATAATGGCAAATGGCTGGATAAAGTGTAAACATGTTATGCTCTTATAACTTTAAAATCAAATGAGACAATTTAAATTTAATTTCAAGTTTGGTAGTTTTGACCTGATTTTCACACATTTCTAGATGCCTCTAGACAATGATTTATGGTCATTTACAATATCGGGAGAGGAGTAGCTGCAGCCATGTCCCGTGAGCCACTTGTGTAGCAAGAGACAGATTTACTTGTGGATAAAAATAATTCTGTGCAATAGCAACTTAATTCATGTACACAAGTGCTCCACTGAAGTATCTGTGTGCAAATCAGTGTACCAACTATTAATATTTGCCATCTCCCAGTGTCCGGCAAGAGATCGGACAAAGTATCAGGGCAGTCCTATGTTAACAGAGACTGAACTGGGAGTGAAGACATAACCGTTTCAAACCACAGAGTTTATACTGGCCGAATCAAGTCAAGAAGGCATCCTGTGATAGCAGAAATAATAAAATACATTTATCTGTTTTAAAGTTGAAGCTCTGGAATTTTCAAATCACTGTATGATTGTGGCCTTTGTTCAGAGGAAGATAAGTTGCTGCAGGTAAAAACTGTTACGATGTGTTCTGGCTTACCATGTGTAAGTGGTGCTAGAAAACAGTGTTGTCTTTCTCTGTCTTATTTGGTTCAAGCAGCAGTGTACTCAAATAGTTTCTGAAACGCACTCACAGCAAGCATGCGTCTCTTAAATAGGTGCAAAATTGAGAACATTGTGGCCTGCCTCAGTAAATTGAAGGGACCAGGATGTGATATCTTGTTTATAAGTCAGAGCTTAGGAAAACAGAACTAATTTGTTTGTTGTACCAAATGTAGACCGCCTTTTGTATAATCTTGAATGCCTGACGAGCCGAGACCAGGAATTGTGTGTAGAGACCCAGGCACATTTATACATCCTATATTGTCGCCTAAAGAGGCAAGGACACCATTCTGACTCCTTGACAACTGATTATTATTCTGAGCGGACACACACTGAGAAGGTTCAGCATATTTTAATGAGGGGGTTTCTAATGTTATTTTGATAAAACAATTACTAGGATAATAGGCTGCAGTGTCTGTTGGCTTTCTGGACTGGTGCATCCACTGAAGGTTTCAGTTGTGACCACAAGGTCACAGGTTTGAATCGCAGCATGTCCACTGAGCCTCTAGAGATTGATGAAGTGAAGACCAGTGAGCCGAGTTACATCTGTTATGCAGGGCCAAAAAACCCTTGGGATGAAAGTGGGCTTCACAAATGTATGCTTTGTCATGTCCTGTTACATTGGCTTTTTACAAACATTCAAATCTTATTTTTTTTATTCCAATATGCTGGATGCCATGGCAGGACTGGCAAAACCTACAGGTATTTAATAGTTTAAACCCGTGTATCCAGCATAGGAGAAACCCTTTGCAACAAATTGTTTTTAAAAGTTCCCTTCATTTGGCTTTTAGGAAGGCAAAGCTAGATCAAGACATAGCTATTCCAAATTCTCAAACAGAGGTTGTGTTAACGCTCAAGCAAACCAGCACAGAACGTTTCTCAGGTTTTTGCCTTCAGTAAAGCTGTCCAGGATAATGTCCTGTAGCATTGTGTAAGATGTAGCTGTCAAATCTTTCATTGCTTTTTTTTCAGCCTTCAGTTAACAGTAAAACGCTGACCAATTTCTGAATGAGCTAATCTTCTTTCATTTAAACATTTCCACCTTCACAAAGATACTTTCCTGATAGTATGATTTTCGCTTTTATTAAAGCTCTTCAGAGAAACTCTAGTTGTTCTGAATGCAGCAGAACAGTTTACGTGGTAAGACCGCTAGATAGCTCTTCCAGCAAGGGGGCAACTTTTAGGCGCAGAACAATAACCCTGGAAGTCACAAATTTCACATACATAAACACAGAATGTGGTAAGGTTCAAACAAAGCAGCACAACTTTTTTCATGTGTTTACCTTCAGTTAGGCTGCCTTCAGAAAAGCCCCATGGCATTGTGGTAGGTGGAATCCAACTTCTGTTTAATTAGATCAGCTATTGTTATACCTTGTATTTGTAACTAAGCACATCCAAGCATTTTAGGTTTTCATAACGGCTATGTTGGCAGCAATACCCCTCTCCTTTAGTTTTACCTAAGTATGGCATTGGTCTCCTATACTTGCGGATTGTTTATGGTCTGGCTTATCTGCACCTCTGTACTGCTTCACTAACTGTAGGACATGGCCTACATTTGCTATAACACCTAATCCCTTCGGTTATCTCTGCCCCCCTACCCCCCACGCACACAGCAATTAAATTGCATTTTAACCCCATCCTCCAAAATGTGTGTAATAGTTTACAAAATGTACCTCACCCTCGATTTACATCTTTAAAGTGTGACAGAGCTCGTGGAATGGAAAAAACTACAAAGACCAGGAGATAATCGAAGGACCTCTAGTTGTTTTGATGTCTTTAACTGATTAATATGTATGTTTTAACTATGAACATCTTGCCTGATTAGTTTTCAGTCCAGGAGTACTAGGGTACACCACATTTATCTATTTGATACATATATTGCAATTGTTGTCTTTTTGCAGAAATGTGCAGAAATTATTGTGGTCCACCTTGGCTATTTGAACTTCACTCAATACAAGATTGCAGTTGGTTTTGAAGACCTACAGTATCCAATTGCAGGAGTTAATTTCACTGTACGTATATTGCCACACAATGTTTTTATTGTTACTACCCTTTTTCTTTAAAGTTTAGCTTATCAGGTTGCCAAACACTACCTTCTATGTATTTTGTTCAGTGTGTTGTAAGAACCTTTTTTTTAAAGTGGGTTAAAGGCATGTTTTGTGAATCACAAAAGATGATGATGTTGAAAAATTATTTTGAAAAGAGAAGCCGGTCCATGTATTCATACTTTATTCAGAGAAGGTCACTGATATTTTTCCATAAAATATTTTTCATTCTGGTTTATCTTAGCCTTACTATACCTATATATGGCTGTTGTCTCACATACATGTGCATGTACACCTTTTTTAATACAGGCTTGCACAGTATCTGTGCATGCAGTCACTTCCATCACAAATCTTTAAACACCTGCATGTTACACTTACTTAGATTCAGGGCCTCAGAAAAGTGTCTGACAAGGTCATTTCATTCTTAAATGACAACAGTACAGAATGACAGTACTGTAGTATGTTCAAACAGTGGTATTACCATTTTCATGTTCTGTTTAGCTGCCTGTGAAAAAGTATATAATCCTATTACCATCTGTGTAATGTTGTATCTGCAAAGAGTATATCCTTTCTCAAAATGCAATTATTCATAAATGAAAATACATTTCAGGCCACACCGGCACGCTGACGTTCCTTTCTTCCCTTGCCTTCCTATGTGGATCTGTAGCTGCACTCATAACCTGTCGTCCCTGCTCTTCTGATAACTCCTGAAAATGAATAGTAGGCTAGGGAACAATGACTCAACCGAAAATGAGATGATTCAAGCAGTGCTATGCCTACAGAAGCAGATGTCAGTTCCCGATCCGTGCAAAGTGTGCCTTTAATGCACCAGCTCTGTACGCAGCTTGAAGATGTGTGATAAATGCACCTGGAGATAAATCGAGACCAGGAGGCAAAGTTGTATGTTGCCGAAAACAAGAATTCTCAGACAGATTAAGCTCCCTCTTCAAGTCACTGGGTTGCCCCCGCAAACTCTTGACTTCTCACTCAAAATCTTCTGATAAATTGAAGTCCAAGAGCATGTATAAGAGAGCTAAGTGGGATTTAAACCTGTCCCACCACTCTGAATCCAAAGAAAAGGCATGAAGGTGTCACAAATTAAGTTGTGCTCCCTCGACATCAATGACCATGAAACCAATTCCTTAGTTTGTCCTGATACGCCTGAGTTTCCTGGCAAATGTTTATCTTCTAGCCCATCGAAGTCTTCAGCCCATTACATTACTGTGGCTTACCCCAGTGTACCTCAGGACCTGGGTAGCGTTTAGTACAGTAAACAAGTAGTCCTGTCGGCAACAAGCAAATTCAAACAAACAATATTTCTTAAGAGAAAAATGAATTAAAGGAAAAAGAAAACACAACCAGAAGTAACGTTATCTCTATTGCACATATTATGGCTTAAGAACATGGAAGTATCTATGTACATCGTACTATAGGTTGCTCAAAATGTGCGAGAGGTGAAGAAAGTGCTCCTGTAGCGTGACAAGTGAGAATGAAGTTACTGAGTACATAAAATATCAACAAACAAATCGGTAGCAGTGCTTCAGCCACCTGCATGCTGCCTGTTGGGTATATCAGAGTTCAAAATTCTCCTAAATCCAGGGCATCTAGAAGAAATGTCTTAAATGTCCAAATGGGACTAGGTCTTAGTACATGTAATTTTTAGAGCATCGATGTTTCAACTCCAGATAGCGCAGTTACTTAAAACATTCAGGGTGCGTCTGCATCAGGACATGAGGATGGAGCAACCCAGAGTTGTATGAAAACTCCATGGGGTAAATCCTATGGGTATGGAAAGACATCAACACAGCTCGGCTGCAGACATTTCTCAATAGAAGATACTTTACTGCAAAGTTTACTTTTGAAGGGGCCCTTCTAACTATCAGGAAAACTGAGAACAGCAAGCCGGCCGCTTTGGCTCACTACTTAAATGTTGGAAGGCCCCCATTAAAAGTACATTTTGCAGTAAAGTGGCGACTCTTCTATTAAGAAATGTCTGCCTATTGCTAAATGTAAGGAGCATTTAGATCCTTTAGCTTTAGAAATATGCCAAACAAAAGTTTAGTGATAAAACGGTGTGGAGATTTGGGGAAGCTTTTCATCTAATGTGCCAGTGGGCCAAGAGAACACTTTAATACCATCCTTGCCACAAGTCCCAACAAGTGCACCTTTTGATACATGAATCCTCACTGATCCGTGTATGTTTCTAGGTCTTACTTGATAGTGTAGATGTTTGTATGACCTATTGTTACCATTTCTTTAATATATACATATAGAGGCCTTTAGCGCTCCCCAGGGGAATTTTTTCGCTTTCCTCAAGCTGTTGGCTGTTTGGTGCATCGTTCTACCTCTTATAGAGTGTTTATCATCTCAAAATGTACTTTGATTCATCTCATAAACTATTTATCTGATAGCTGCATTGCACACAGAAAACAATATTTTTTTTCACCAGAGTACATTTTTTTTAATGTTTGAGTCAGGACACAAAACCTGACCTTGGCTTTGGCAATGCTTGTTTTTTATGCTGCATCATCTTCTACAGGTACCTCTTTCTAACCCTGTGTGAGCTTATAGATTGATTTAGAAACTAACAAACATTTTGTGGACCTCAGTTTGACCATATAGTCATTTGTAATTTGCTGTCATGATTTCTGATCTGATACCCTCTTCTCTAAATTCTCCACTTAATGATATGCGCCCAAGTTACAGCTGTCAATATTAAAACTGAGATATAAGACAAGTAGGCAACTTAATAGGGTACAGCCAAGGACACATGCGAGAGGACAGCTGTTAATCCTGCATAATATTTTTAGGTCTGACGTTAATCAAGACCGTTTCATTTTACTAAAATTACATGCATAATATCCTCACTTACTAGGGCTTTCCGCCATCCCTCTTCATCCATTTATCTGTGATTGGGTAATTCACATTTTTCGTCCGACCACTACAGCATGGGTCCGTCATTGCCAAACTTCACTGCTGCTAACTACATGTTTTCCCTTTCACAAGGAGCACATCCACACTCAAAGCAGTTCCCTTCAGTACCAGAGTATCCCATGGCAATGTTTGTTTTTTGAGACCAAAAACATATTTTTGGGGTTTTAGCCACTATTCGTTTTAGTTGGAGGTGGGCCCAGCAGACTTCTCAACAATAAAGTCCTGGACAAACCTTAAAACAGAACAAGCCTCAACAAAATCGAAAGGCTAGCAGCTAACCCCAGACCTCTTGGCTTTGCCAGTGCTTGTTTTAAATGCATTAGTACTGAACAGGCTCAACTTCCATTATGAAGTGGTAAGAAGTTCCCAGTGTTGGTTAAAGAAGGGGGTTTATGAACTAGTGCAACATAATTACTTCAATGTCTTCCTTCTCTCACACTGAGCACTGAAACATTAGTTTGCTTAAACACAAGCTTGCTGTCCCCAAGTATTCCTACAACCATGTCAAGGAGTCAACAATGTTGCACATGTTTCTGCTGAAAGTGCACAGAGCATGGAAATGTTAAAGGGGTATTTCTTGTGCCTAAATGTGCCCTTCCATACACATTAAATTTGCATGTAATCAGAACCTAAGTTCTGCCTTGTCGAACTATGTATTAATGTAACTATGTCATGTTTGCTTGCTGTTCTCACCGTGCATCTCTTTAGTTATATTCTGACAATTGTTTTTCAGTGGAAATCTTACAACCCGTCCTTTTCGCAAGTGGAAATATGGTTTCGATTTGTTTTTGTGGTTCTTACGTTTATGGTCACGGTAAGTAGCACTTAATATAGTTTACCTTTTGTCTGGAAGCTTTCTTGACAAATATTTCTACTTTCTAAAATAACAACGTACACATATTTGTGGTGCAGTGTGCCAACGATTCACCTGCATCTTGAGAGGCCAGTGAGATAATGCTAAGATGTAGACTGCATTTTGTGTCAATCCTGATTGTCTCATGCCTCATGGTGAGACTAGTGTTAAATAGCAAACTGGGTTCTGTCTCAAAAGATACTTGAAAGGCTTGAAATGTATCATTGTGCCAAGTGTCGGTCAGCTGTTCTTGCATGTTGCTGTGAGCATAAATTATTTTAAGAGTCTTCTCTATGACGAAATATTTTCTGCTTTGCTGCCTGTCAGTAACGTTTTATTAATTCTAGGTTGGGATCCTTTTACATGTTTTATATTTGTCATTTTGATTTCTAGTGTCTGTTTGCTCATTCCTTGCGGAAATTCTCCATGAGAGACTGGGGAATTGAACAGAAGTGGATGTCCATTCTTTTGCCTCTTCTTCTACTTTATAATGGTATGCTGCACTGAGAAATAATCTCTTATTAAGTAAAAAGATGTATCTAATACTTACTGACCCATTTTCTGTCTATTCTAGCAACAGTTTAGTAGTTCATTATAACAAATAGTGTCTCAGGACAGGCAAGAAAGTTTCATGGTGAACGTATAATTGAAGGAAATACAATAAATGTGAAAAGCGAGGACAGCTGAAACAGTCAAGTGTATTTTATCATTCAAAGTGGCTGTACAGTTTACATCTGAGTTCATCCCTATAAAAGTCACAGCAATTGCACATTCTCTGTTAAGCGTCCTAAATATATTGCGCGTTTCCCCAAAAGCATGTCTTAAGTGTTCTTACCCTAATTGCAAACTTTCCTTTTTCTGCACCCTATGTATGTTTCTAGATCAGCACCTAGATGTTATATTTGTGCAGTATGAAAGGGAACTCACTTACAAGTTACAAAACTACAGTGACATTCCCTGGCATCTACTTGTATCCAGTCATATTAAGGATATAAATGGGGCATACATTTCTAACACATACTTCTCATGTGGCGGGTAGGCTTTCATATACTGTCTAATCAGATTCCCGTTCCTTGGTGATTAACAAGTAAGGACTTGTACTCACTGCATTAGCTTAACATAATTTCTTCACAGTGATTCTACATGCTGCATTCTTTATCCGACTTCCAAGTAGGATAAAGCTGTGCTGCTGTATCAGTCAGTGAAATATAGCAAGCTAGACTTGAGCGATTCATGTATATTGAAGCATGTTTGCAAAAATGCTATCATTTAACATATTAGATGAAAGAAGCAATTTCAAAGACATGTACAGTACAAGATTTCTATTATTGGAAAATACACATACGACAAATCCAGTTTTGCTCAGATAGCAAGATTCTTTTTTTTTTCTTTCAGAGCTGTGGATGTTATTCATGGGTCTTTTCCTAGTGTAGTGTATGTGATGCACACTCACTGCTTGCTTTGCATTATTTAAGCTCATTTAGGCACGGTGCAATCTTTTCGTTGGTGATCAGAAAAGGTGTGTAAAAGAGAATTGGGTAAAGTAGAGCACTAGAGTGGAAATAGCCAAGCTTTAAGCTCTTGTCTGAAAGCAAAATGATCTTATATTTCTGCCAAATATAAAAGTGTGTTCAGCAGAACTGCCGCTTAATGCCCCTCCCTCCCTCCCTGTTGTCATTATCTTTAACGTTGGAGGAAAAGCCAATAGGTCAAGCTTAACTGATGTGTATCCTAGTATCAATCAGCGTAAGCGAGTTTAAGAGGGCTAAGAACAAAGTAAGCCTGATGGCTCAGAAACATGCTTTGAACGGAATGTACTTTGTTTGCAAGGAACCATTGCAAATCTGGAATTCTGGGAGAGATAGTCATGCCTACCATGTTTGTCTATATGTATGGCAGCAGAATTTCTAACTTGTTCATTGCTTTTCAAGAGGTGCCAAGGCATTGACAAGCATGGTGAACTGCTGTAGGGCAACCAAGAAGATGTATTGCTGTTATTTGTATTAATTTCTCCAACCTGAGAGAGATAGTGGAATATCTTCCAAACTATCTGACACACTTCCAGGATTAGAACCACCACTTATTTTTTATCATTTTGGTCTTATATGCTTTCTAGTTAAGGGTTTTGGTACACATACAGTTCTTCAGTCTGTCAGTTTGCCATCCAGCCTCAGTAAAGTCCTCAGCATCCGTATAAGAACTTACCATTTAACAATGGAAAAAATATTCAAACATATACATCACTTTAAGCATGACTAAATAATGTTTTGTGTGTTCTGGGTGCCAAAAGATAGAAGTACAATGTAAAATGGGATAGAGTTATGGCTAAAAGTAATCTGTCATAAAGAGAAAACCAGTCCTGGCAGTTTATCAAGATTGTATGACCAATGTTATGTAATACCCCTTATAACTCTTAAATACTTACATTGCAAATAAGATCTCCACCAGTTGTCTTTCTAATGCCACTAAGCCTAGAAATTTAGACAGATCAGTAGCTACCATTGTGGATCAAAGCCTGTTTAGGGAGGAGCCGCAACACCTGTATGTTTGTGGTATTGTAGATTAAGATTACATTTAACTATTTTTAGTACCTTCTTTCAAATAGTAAACGCAGGCTTGTCACTTCTTGGTATTCATACTAATTGTGCTTGGATTTTCGATGATAATGGCTTTGTCCCCTATTTTAACACACCATTCAGGGCTGTATATGCTTTGCTGTGCAGATTTTCATAACTAATTATTGTTTCTTTGTCTTTTTGCAGACCCTTTTTTCCCTCTCTCCTTCCTGGTGAACAGTTGGTTTCCAGGAATGTTGGATGATCTTTTCCAGTCTATTTTCCTCTGTGCGTTGTTGCTCTTCTGGCTGTGTGTCTACCATGGGATACGAGTACAGGTGGGGAATGGGATTTCTTGTTTAGCATGGTGTTGCTACATTTCCAATCAAGCATATTTACTTGAAAAAAAATGTTTATTTGTTGAACGATTGTCTGAGTTTTTGATTTTTTTCAACATTTTTTTAGTAGTTGGGTAGTTAGGGGTTTCAGTCATAGCTAGGGGTAGTTAGGGGTTTCAGTAATAGCATTTGTCATGTGCTGCTTCTTTTAACAAGGGTGAAAAGCAAATTATACTAGTCTGCTTTAGATTATGTTGTGCTAACATTGAAATTACTAATAATTCTCTGGTCATGTTGCTTAAATGATACTGTTTTTTTGTGCAAATTGTTTTAACTAATGAAATGGTGTTTTTTAGAAATGTTCCTTTCTGAACTCCAACTGTTGTCTAGGAGTTTAATACTGGCTAGCAAGCCTCAGTTTCCAATACAGGTATTCGCTTTAATGCTGTGTAAACAATGTTATAATCCACCTCAATCAAAGCAACCTAGTGTGATAATAGCTGCCAATCAGAATGTTGCCATGAATTAGAAATACACTTTATAATATTAATTACTTCGGCCTTTCTAATTGGTTTCAGTTCATTTAGATTTATGCTGTGCTTTACGTCACTTTGGCATTGACACACACACACACTAACTCTGCTGTTCCAGCAAGGCTCTCGCCTGTGTCCACCAGTGTAGGAAGCTGGCTTTTTATGTAGTGTACCAAAATGAGGTGCACTATGTAGAAAGTCCTGACAACCCTTATTGGCTTACAGTGCTTAAATTAATAATCCCCAAATGCTCTTTGTGGTAGTGCGGGCGAGCAGTTTAAGTTTATCAGAGGGTAGTGTTGAGCATTTGTTGTACACACGTCAAATAAACGAGACACACAATCAAGAAAAAACTTGAGGCCAATTTAGAAAAATCACATATACTTTTATATAATTTTAGACACCAGGATTATCGGATTCAGGTAAGTACTTTGTCTATTATCAGATTTTACAGTAGAAACTGTACAAAAGGACAGCTATCAGATTTGAGGCATGAGGATCGAACGTGGTAATGTTATCTTATGGGAGAACCATACACTGCATAGGCAAACTTACAGGTGACTTACAGGTCTGTTCTGGACTTAAGGTGAGTAGGGGCCAACAAGGTGCAAGAAGGCACCAACAGTTCAAGTTTACCTGTCCTGGTGTGTCCGTGTGCAGAGGTACTTTATGCGGCGGTTGCCTTGAATGTTACCCGTTAAAGTCAATGGGAAAAGTGCCTAAAAGAAAAAAACTGTAAGGAGTTACTAGTTCGGCAGAACCCTGGGGGGGGCAGCTCTTGAGAGTCTAAGGACCACAGTTTATGTACCTGCATAAGAGGAAAAAGAAACACAGCAGGGCCTCTCTCAGTGGGGAGCAGGCCTCTCTTGAAGTTCCTTGACATGCAGGTAAGTTTTGGTGGTGATGGTGCTCCGACTGAACACAAACAAGTCTTGGTGCTTACAACTGGCTCCAGTACCTCAGGTATTGGTGCAGGACTGCTCCTGGGGGTCCTGGCATCCCCACACTTGGCAGAGAGATGGATCCAACCTCCTGGAACACAAAGACCTCTTGCTGGGGTGCTGCACGCTCAGTGGGCCCGCGGGTCTACCGAACGGTGTACCGTGCAACTGAAAGTGCAGGGGGTAGCTCCTTCCCTCCAATGGTGATGTTGCTGGGTCGATGAAATGCTTGGAAAACCTCCAGGGTTGTGAGGAGGCTGTCCCACATCTGGACGATTTGGTGTCTGTGATTGTTGAGAGAGCAGCTGTCACGCAGAGTTTTGCACCATGGTTGATCCTGGTCCACAGTTCTCACATCTTCGGCTCTTCTTTGTCCTCCTTCTTTCAGGCAGACAAATCTGACTTCTTGTGTCAGGGGCCACCTAAATATTCAATGTAGGGGTGTTAAGGAGAGTGAAGGGTAGTAGTGAATGGGCTACTCACCCCTGGGGTCACTACACTCCTCCCGATATGACCACTTCCTGTGGGGAGTGGGCAAAACCCCGTCCCAGAGTTCCTAATACCACCAAAAACAAAAACAAGATGGTGGAATCTTTTTGTGGAGCACATCAGGCAGCCCACTCAGGGATGTGACTAACCTGGAGGTGCAACACGCCTACTGCTAAGCTAATTTCCCACCTGCCCTCATACCAAATGAAGCAAAAATCAAAGGGGATGATGGACGGAGTGTTGAACATTGCAAGCACTCACCCCAGTCAGGTACCAAATGGGCCTCAGGGCAGTGGGTGGCAACTCCCAGGTCTGAGGGAATCAAATGTCGCATATCAAAGGCTGCAGGGGCTTTAAAGCTCCTGGCCTTGATATTCTTAATCACTAGCCATCCTACTGGAGGAGGTGTGACCACCTTCATCTAGAGCAGACATTGTTTCTGACCTCAAAGAGCTCATGCTATCCCCTGAACGGGGTCAGAAATATGTCTGTGGTGGCAAGCTGGACCATACCAGTCAGCCAGCACACTAGATATTGGTAGGTTTTTCAGGGGGCACCTCTAAGGTGCCCTCTGGGTGCATGTCATAATAAATTTAATATTGGCAACAGTACAGACAAGGTGTTTGATACCATACACCATAGATTTCAGTAAAGCCATCATGTAATTGGGGAACTCTTAATGGCCAGTGCCCAGTACATATACTTAAGATGGATTCCCTGTTTGCTTGTACCTTATAGTGATCAAACAAGACAGGGGTATACCTGCTCATTTAGATATGCCCGCACATGTCATATAATGCACCCTGCCGTAGAGCTACAAGGCTGGCTGGAGCGGTGACTTACATATGTTAGATGCAGTGACTTTGGCATGGCACACAGTGAGTGTTGTATTTTCACTCATGGTTTGCATTGTGTCACAGAGTCCTCAATGGCAGGTTGCATGCAATTGTGTATGGGGGTCCATTAGGGTAGCTTAATACATGCTGCAGCATTTAGGGACCCTGTTTAGTAACCATGCACTTGGTACAAGGGGTACCACTTACTAGGGACTTCTAGGGGTGGTAAGGATGTGCCAATTGTGTTGCAATTAGAGCATTTTACCTTGTTTTTAGGTAAAGGGCACTGGTGCTGGGGCCTGGTTACCAGGAACCCGGTTACCAGGAACCCGGTGCACATCAGTTAAAAAAACATCAGTACTAGTGGGCAAAAAGTGGGGGTGTCAATGACTAAAAGGGCACTTTCCTGCAACCAGTATCCTGGCTTTGAGCACCAGCATCCCAGTTATGCAAACTAGGAGATTAGATTTGACCTGCTGAATGTCAGTTGTGTCTCAAACAACCTAATTTATGCCATGCTCGATCTCAGTTGGTTTCCATTCAGGATCTTATTTAGTTGCATCAGTCAAACGTTTGGTTGCGCCTCTCTGGATCGTCTTCATGCCGCCTTGGGCAAGCATCGCCAGATTAGCCAACATGTTTGAGATCGAAGCTGTGCCATTGCTGTATTCAAAATACTGGACACATTTGAAAGTAAGAAGGTAGAATGAAGTAAAGACATTGAGAGGTGCAACGGAACAGTACATTTTAAAACCTTTTTTGATCACGATGGAATGAATGCAGATTAGGTAACAGCTGAATACTACAAGTATTTGCAATGCCAATCTTTTTGGTGTTTGTATTGTAAAAAAAACCGTTTTCCTCTAGATTCACGGAACATGTACCACCTGGGTATTGGCAGTGGATATAGTACAGCATTAACAGTGCAAGATTTGCTCGCTTTCAGAACAGATGCAGCCTTGGAAAAAGAATTCCAAGGTCCCTTCACTTATATACACAGAATGGTTACTTTGCGTCTGTGGGTTCAGCTTGTCTCTGTACGCTGAGGGTTCAGCTATCGGAGACATTCTCCCACCGAAGTGCCGGGGCTGAGAAAAAGCAGGCTGTAGGTGTGGGCATGCAGATAAATGTTTTGGTGCAGAAGAATAGCCTCAGCTGATTTAGATCCACGCTCTCTAGGTCTGTGTCCCTGTCCCAACAAGGACAAATAGCAGGTACTGGAGACACTAACTAGTCACTAACAAGAGGCATGGGATAGAGGAGCAGACAGGACTCTTACCTCGTCTTAATACTTCGGCCTGTGATCAAGAATTAAGTTCAGAAGTAATAGGATTAGGCTGAATAATGTAAGTCTTTTTGTAAAGTAATAATGTATTGGACTGAATTGTCTTCATACTTTCACTGCATTGATTATGGCATGTCATGTACTGCTTTGTCATGGTCCTTCCTATTCCAAGCCGGGCTTTTTCTTAAACTCTGTGTGTTCTAGATATCACTTTTCATGGTGTTTTTGCCCATTGTGATCTACAGTTGTATCCTGTAGGCTTTGCCGTTCTATGTTCTTATTGTGTGACATTTTTGTGTTTTATTGCAAGAATTTAATTTCCATGGCCACAAGTTATTTTGAGACTTTACCAAACTAATTTTTGGACACGTTTGCATGAGTTTTTCTAGTCCAATACTTGATGAATTGTAACCTCAAATTCATGTACTCTGGAGTTTATAGCTATAAATCTGAAAGAGACACGTTAGTGATAGATTCGTTACCTTAGAATATCCCCAGGCGTCAGACTGGATCCGGGATGTTTTGCTTAGCAGTACCCCTGCGCATCAGTAGGTGGCGTCCTGCGGCTCCGCGTCCGTCGCTGGCGTCGTATGCGCAGAGATGACGTCACGGAGACTACTTGGGCACCACCCATGCGCGCTGATGTCAGTTCTTTGTTTTTCCGCGCCAGCAAGAGCAGATCTGGATTGAGCACATACCTTGGTCACTTTTTGACTACTATTTTGAGACTTTTGTCTCCCCCCCCCTTTCTTCTCCTGGTGCCCGTAGGGATGCCCGGCTTTAAGTCTTGTGGGGCCTGTCTCCGTAATATATCCGTTGCGGACCCCAACAATGTTTGCCTCTACTGCCTGGAGACCGATCACGGCTCCCGGAACTTTTGAGCCATGGTCCCCAAGGCCTTGCGGTAGCTCCACCGGAAATTTCTGGAGGTCCAGCATTCGTCACATCGACGCTCCGGGTCAAGGGGCCACTCACGGGACTGGAGCCATCGCTCCTCGAGCTCCAAGTCATCGCCGTCGGATTCCGGTAAGCGACGCCATAAAAAAAGTCGAAGAAGTGTGTTCGCTCTCCGATGCCGCTCCTCGCAGGCGGACGAGGGGGACAGGGGCTTTGCCCCTGTGGCTCCTCTGGAGCCTGGGAGTCCTGCGGCCTATCCGCCATACCCGGGTCAGTCGGCGACTCCCGAACAGATGCAAGCGTTCCTTGCTGCCATGGACCGCCTTGTTAGGCCTCGGGCTCCCGTCGGCACGCCTTCGGGCCCCGCGGTCCCGTGTCCAAATCCTGTTGGCCCGGCGGCTCCTCCACCGGCTCCAGCCCTGGCGCCACAGGATCCTACGCCGCTGGCTCCAGCTCCGGTGCCACGAGGTGCAGCATTGCCGGCTCCGGCGCCGCCCTCGGCTCCACCCTTGGCACCGTTTATCCCACCCTTGCCCTGGTTCCAGGACCATTTTGGTCCGAAGTGGGATCCGCACTGGGAGGCGGCGCCGGTCTGGCCCCGGCCGGCAACATTCCCGGCTCCGTTCGTCCCTTCTCCGGCTCCAGCTCTGCCGCCGCGACCGGCCCCCTCTACACCAGAGGTGGACGAAGACTGGGAAGGGTCCGAGGACCCGCTTGCCCGGCAGTGTGACTCCGAACAGGATTGGGTGGACGACTTGGAGGATGCAGGCGACCTTAATGTCTCCTCTGACCCGGGGTTCGCCTCTCACCCGCCTACGATGGAGGAGGGTGCCTCCTACACAATGGTTCTCCGTCGGGCTGCTGAGGCCCTCAACCTTTACCTCCCCACAGTGACCCTCAAGACCAACATCCTCACGGAGGTGCTCCAGACGGTGTCTACTTAGTCGGAGCCGTTGCTTCCCTTAAATGACGCCCTTACAGATGTCCTCTTGGGCACTTGGTCGAGGCCAGCCATGGGGCCCGGTGGATAAAAACCTCGGCAGGCGCCACCGACCGGTGACCCCACTTTCTTGACCACTCACCCTAGGCCTGAGAGCCTGGTCATTCAGTCCTCGACGTCGCAGAGTGCCTTTCCCACGGACCCGCCGGATAAGGACTCTAAAAAACTGGACAAGTTTGGGAAGCGGTTGTTCTCTTCAGCCAGCTTGGGGTTGCTGTAGGTGAACACCGCTTGCTTGTTGGGCCGCTACTCCTATGCGGTGTGGGAGGCCGTTGCTCAGGTGTTGCCTCAGTGTCCTGAGGAGGTGCAGGCTGTCCTTTCTCAGGCGATTGCTGAAGGTAAGGATGTGGCTAAGTTCGCCATTCGGTGTGGGTTACACCCCCCCCCCCCGACTCATTGGGCAGGGCGATTTCTACGACTGTGGCGTTGCAGCGCTACGCCTGGTTGCCTTCGACTGGGTTCTCGCTCGATGTCCAGAGCTCACTCAAGGACATGCCTTTTGATAGCACCCGCCTGTTTGACGACAAGGCTGACAGTGCACTGGAGCGCTTTAAGGACTCGCGGGCTATGGCCAAGTCCTTGGGTCTTTATACTAAGAACCCGGCCACTCCTGGTTTTCGTTCCTTTCGTGGCCAAGGTAGAGGCACCCAGGCACACCCCTCCAACAGGCCTGCGCAGAACCATCCTCCGCGCCGCCGTGGTTTCCGCAGGGGCGGGGATCCAGCGTGCAGGTCTTTCCACCTCCACCTTCGCTGCTTCCACCTCCAAACCTTCCTAATCTGAGCTTCGGGGAGCACACCACGCCGGTGGGTAGCAGGATTTGCCACCACCTCCCCCACTGGTGCAAGATTACATCGGACAAGTGGGTGCTGCAAATAATCTGCCACGGTTACTCCCTTCCCTTTCAGTCCCCCCCTCCTGCCATGCCACCTCGGTGCCACCGCATGTCGGGGATCATTTTATTCTTTTCCAGACAGGAAGTCACGGCCCTCCTGGCCAAGGGTGCCATCAAGTGCGTTCCTGGGCCAGAAGTAGGGAGTGGTTGTTATTCCCACTACTTTCTGGTCCCCAAGAAGGACAAAGGGGGGCTGCGTCCTATCTTGGAGTTCCGGGACATCAATCGCTTCCGCCGGAAGGATAAGTTCAAGATGCTGACTCTGGCTCAGATCTTGGCTGCCCTCGACCTTGGAGACTGGATGGTAGCGTTGGACTTGCAGGATGCATATTTTCACATCCCCGTCCTGCCGGCCCACCGGCGTTACCTGTGGTTCACGGTAGACCAGGAGCATTTTCAGTTTGCCAAGCTGCCCTTCGGCCTTACCAGCGTCGCTTGGGTGTTCACAAAAGTGATGGCAGTGGTCGCAGCTCATCTGCAGAGGTCAGGGGTGTCAGTCTTCCCCTACCTCGACGACTGGTTGTTGAAGGCGGGCTCGCCCCAGGTCTTCGTCGCCCACCTTAAGACTATGGCCGACCTTCATTTTCTGGGGTTCTCCATCAACGTGCCGAAGTCGCACCGGAGTCCCTCTCAGAAGCTCCCCTTCATCGGAACGGTTCTAGATTCGACGCAGTTTCGGGTTTATCCTCCCGAGCAGCGAGTCCGGGATATTTAGGCTCTGGTTCCGATCTTTCAGCCTCTATCCCGGGTTTCAGTCAGGATGACCCTCCGGCTCCTGGGCCTGATAGCCTTCTGCATCCTGCTAGTGCAACATGCCAGATGGCATATGCGGGCTCTGCAGTGGGACCTGAAGTTCCAGTGGGCGCAACCTGCCCGATCATGTCCAGATCTCGGAGGGCACTGCACGACACTTGCAGTGGTGGCTTACAAATCGCGATTGGGTCAATGGCAGATCCCTCTCCCTTCCCCAATCGGAGCACACAGTAGTGACGGATACGTCCCTTATGGGATGGGAAGGCCACTTGGGAGAGGCGGAGATCAGAGGCCTCTGGTCTCCGGCGGAGTCCCAACTCCATATCAACCTTCTGGAGCTGCGGGCGATCCGACTTGCACTGAAGGCATTCCTTCCCCATGTGCGGCAAGGTGTGGTGCAGGTGTTCACGGACAACACCACTGCCATGTGGTATTGCAACAATCAGGGCGGGCTGGGGTTGTGGACCCTATGTCAGGAGGCTCGGCACCTCTGGACATGGCTGGAACATCAAGGCATTACCTTGGTGGTTCAACACCTGGCTGGTTCTCTGAACGCCAGGGCAGACAAACTCAGCCGCCGGTGCATGATGGATCACGAAGGGTATCTGAACCCTGTGCAAGGTCTCTTTCTGCAGTGGGGAGAGCCCTGGTTAGATCTATTCGCCATCGAAGAGAACACGCAATGTCATCCGTTCTGCGCATTGGAATTTTCAAGGCGGCACTCGCTCTGAGACGCTTTTCGTCTCGAGTGGAGCTGCAGTCTGTTGTATGCCTTTCCGCCTGTACCACTTCTGTCCAGAGTGCTGAAGAAGATCAGGCGCGACCGAGCTCAAGTCATTCTTGTGTCTCCGGACTGGGCTCGAAGGGTATGGTTTCCCGAGCTACTCAGTATGAGCATCGATCCCCTGATCCGTCTGCCTCTTCGGGAGGAACATCTGTCGCAGCAGCAGGGGACGGTCCTTCACCCGAACCTGTCCAGCCTCCACCTCCATGCATGGAGATTGAGCGGCGACAGTTGACAGCTCTCGACCTTCCTCCTGAAGTATGTAATGTCATTCTGGCAGCCAGGCGTCCCTCCACTAAAACGGTATACACCTGCAGATGGAACAAATTTGTGGCATGGTGCAGAGCAAAAGCTGTGGATCCCCTTTCTGCCCCTCTTTTTGACTTTCGTCTGTCTTTGGCCCAGCAGGGCTCTGCTCTGGGCACTATCAAAGGTTATCTTTCTGCCATCTCCGCTTTTCTAAGGCTTCCTGATCAGCCTTCTCTTTTTAAGTCTTCGGTTGTTTACTGTTTCCTCAAAGGCATTACACACACGTTCCCTCCCGTGCCTTTCATAATGCCTCAGTGGGACTTTA
This sequence comes from Lissotriton helveticus, assembly GCF_964261635.1. NCBI lineage: Eukaryota > Metazoa > Chordata > Amphibia > Caudata > Salamandridae > Lissotriton > Lissotriton helveticus. Next base: position 1,371,487,375 of record NC_136067.1, read on the forward strand.
ATCTTGTCTTGACTTACTTAATGTGCGCTCCTTTTGAGCCTCTTCATAACTGTCCCTTACGTTTTCTCACCTTAAAGACAGCTTTCCTGGTAGCTATCACCTCTGCCAGAAGAGTGAGTGAGCTCCAGGCTCTTTCCTCAAAACCTCCTTTCCTTTCAGTTCATCTGGACAAGGTGGTTCTAAGGGCCCGTCCTTCTTTCGTGCCAAAGGTTGTCACGCCCTTCCACATCGGGCAGACCGTCACTTTACCCACCTTCTTTACGCCTCCGTATCCTTCTAGGGGCTCCACCGTCTGGACCCAAAACATGTGCTTGCATTCGATCTGCAGCGTACACAACAGTTCCGGGTGGACGATCAGCTCTTTATTGGCTACGTGGGTGCCAAAAAAGGTCGGGCTGTGCATAAACGGACCATTTCCTGGTGGGTCGTTCTGTGCATCAAAGTATGTTACTCCTTGGCCAAGAAGGAGTCTCCTGTGGGGCTGTGTGCCCATTTGACCAGGGCAACTGCAGCCACTACTGCCTTGGGACGCGACGTTCCCTTGCAGGACATTTGTCAGGCAGCTACATGGGCCACGCTGCACACTTTACCAAGCACTACTGCCTTGATGGGCAGTTCCGGAGGGACGGCTTCTTTGGCCGTTCCGTGCTCTATGACTTTCTCTGGTGTAATCCGGTTCGCAGACCCACCACCGGGGTTGGTATTGCTGGAGTATCTATTCTAAGGTAAGGAATCTATCACTAACGTGTCTCTTTCAGTCGCACAAGTTACTACTTGTGTAACAATATATCTGTAAGAGACCTTAGTTAATGATAGATTCCTTACCTCCCCGTTCTGCGAACTGATTACTAGGGTTGAGGTCATCCCCTTTTAGGGCCCTAGTTTTATGTACCAATGGTCAGTATCTTGCATGGCTCTGCATTCCTGGCGCGGAAAGTCGTGTACAGAACTGACGTCAACGCGCATGGGTGGCGCCTAAGTAGTCTCCGCGACGTCATCTCGGCACATACGACGCCAGCGACGGACGCGGAGCCGCAGGACACCACTTACTGATGAGCAGGGGTACTGCTAAGCAAAACTTTCCAGATCTAGTCTGACGCCTGGGGATATTCTAAGGTAAGGAATCTATCACTAACGAATGTCTCTTACAGATATATCGTTACACAAGTAGTAACTTGTGCTACTGTGCATTTCCTGTCATTGGTGCTGTGATTTGTAGCATAGAAAGGAACTATGGAAGCTATATCCATTTGTATACATTAATGTTACTTTCAGAGACTGATGCATTGTAGACCACATCTGTGTCACTCCTAAAGGCCTGCTGAATTTTGTTAATGTTCTGCTCTAAGATTACTTCCTACATTGTCTTCCTTTATTTATTGTGGGTCTATTTATTGTTTATCCCTGAAGTGGTATGTTTTGTTTCCTCTCTTTAGTGGAGCTATCTTTGCTTCTTCTAGCTCTTCTCAACTTACTGAGAACCCAAGTCATTTATTTCATTTAAATTTTAAATTCTGATTATTTTCCAAATCCCAAACTAACTAGGATTTAAAAGCAACTTTCCCAACACACATGCACAGAAATGTGAGTTCTACGTGCCTGTAAATATGCCCTCATGTTTTGCTCTCCACAGAGATTACTTCCCTATTTAAAGTATGTGGGGGCATACTCTCCTTTTAACAATGATTCTATCAGCTCAAAAGCTTTCTCTAATAACATACGCCCATCTGTAAAATCTGTCACCGGGTATTTGTTGTACACCATATCAGTTAATCTTCAACAATACAAATTATTGCCTGTGCATTCCAGGGAGTCAAACGTGATGACACTTACTGACCTTGGCAACAGCAGGATTTTTGTCAGAGTTATTTCCTGTTTGGAGGTAACCTATTTGCTCTTCCTGAACCTGCTTTCAGTTCTTGAAAGATGTTGAGGGAAAGTTTAGTGCAAAAGAGGTAATGTGAAAAATAGTTAGAATTTGCAATTTGCGGTCAAACGCGTCAAGTTCAAAGCTGTGCACCTAAATTCCATCACTTTTGTAGAGGCGGACATGTTTTAGTGGCAAGGCCTCATACATCATTCTAGAAATAGCTTTTGGGGCTTTTTTATGACTGTGTACCATGTTGGAATGGGGAAGCCTCCTACATGGTATACAAGTGTACCCCTGCCCTTAGTGACCCAATGGCATACCAAAATGGTATCTTGGCTTTTTATTAACCCAGATAGCACACTGATTTAGCGTGCACACTGCAGCCTAATCCTGTTCCTGGTAATGTCAAGGTCCAGGAATGGTTCTGTAACTTGAGTGTGTACCAAGCATGCTATTGTTTGTCGACACAGGACTACTGTCCATGCCTTGGGTTATTGACATGACACGGTTTACCATTTTTGTCTAACAAATTATTAGCCCTGAACAGATGCTTTTTCTGTGTCATAAATCCACTCTTAGTTAAAAGTTATGCTACAGTGTGGCTCCCAGACCCTTGGACTAACATTCGGTGTTCGTGTCGAATCCGTGTGTACATTGTGTATGTGTGTCACATACATTAATATGTGCATTGTGATTATGTTTGCTGGGACCAGTGGGATCCAATTTGGACGAACCCTTGTTTAGCATGGCACAAGACTGAGGATGGACACAGCTTTCCCAGACAGTGCAAGTGTATTGCTTGCTTTCCTCCAGGCACTGAAAAGAGCGGGGACAGGGCTACCCTTAGATACCTTTTGAGCACCATTTACCAAGGGATTGCTGATTAGATTTTCCTGAGCTTTGCCATTTGATGGATGGTAGGGGAGAGGGGTGAGTGACCAGATTGTCTGCCCCTGGTTGGTACTTCAGGAAGGCCGATGACAGTCAGATGCAGAGTCTTCACACTTCATTGTGCCCCTTGATTTGGATGTTCCTGCTTGTAGCCAGCTTCATCTGTTCTTGCTGTGAGAGCATCACCTTTCACAAAGGCTGTATCTGTACTACCGGTAGAAAATGACATTTGAAAGAGAACCCCCAAACCAGTTCCAAGACATTAGAGAGAGGATGAACATCCCCAGTGTGCAAAATGAGTATAAATGTGTGACCCAAACCACCTCACGTTGTTACAGTTCCAAGCTCTTCTTAACTAAAGAATGGAGTGCCCTACAGAGTACTGGAGCATCTGTGAGCCTAGGGCTGGTGTCTGCTTGACAGCAATTAAGCAAGAGGTGATGAGACTGCTGAATAACCTCTGGGTCTGCTTAGTGCCTAGAAGCCTTACTGCTCATAGAGGGAAATAGAGTACCTAGCCCTGTAGGAAAGACTGCTCATGGAGATAAGCCCAGTCCTGTTCCCGGTGCGTGGACCACCCAGAAGAAGTTAATTACCAAGTTGGAGAATAGCTGTGACTGACCCATGTCATGATACTTGATTCACCCAGAGCTTGGTTCTCATGAACTGAGCCAAGCAACTAGGTACCATCTGGCATCCTGTGTAGCCTGAAGGATTACTACTGCCTCTGCCAAAGTGATGTGCAACCTCACAGGAGCTGTCAATGCTGAAGCTGGAAATTTGACCCAGCCAGGAGTCTGCAACTACTGACCCATTAGTCTGGTTCACAGGTTGCAACTGTCAGAGAAATCTGAAAGAAACAAGTTAGTATTCGATTCCTTACCTTAGAATATCCCCAGGTGTCAAACTGGATCCGGAAAATTTTGCGTAGTAGTACCCCTGCGCGTCGGTAGGCGTCGTCTGCGGCTTCGCGTCCGTCGTTGGTGCCGGGATGACGTCAGTTCTTCTTTTTTCCGCGCCAACGAGCGCAGGTCAGGAGAAAGTGGTACCCTTTAGTCATTTTTTGACTAAGCTTTTTCGATCCTTTATGGATCCGTTTCAAGTCTACGACTCCATCGGTGCCGGTAGGGATGCCCGGGTTCAAGCCCTGTGCCGACTGCAACCGACTGATGTCGGTTACCGACCCCCATCGCCGGTGCCTACATTGCCTGGGGCCCGATCACGATGACAAGTTGTGCCCCGACTGCCGGGCCTTGACGTCGAAGGTTAGGCGGGAGCGGTCCCGTAAGCGCCTCGATCTCCGGCAGTCGGCCCCGCGCCGCTCGAGGTCCCGGTCCGGAAGGAGGTTGAGGGACCGGTCGCGGTGCCGGAGTGATCACAGCTCGGCGAGTCGACACCACTCGTCGGGCTCCAAGTCCTCAGGTAAGAGGCACAAGAAGTCGAAGAGACGACATCGCTCTTCTGACTCCCCCCTGACGCTCGCGCGACGCGGCCTGGGGTTCGGGTGACACCGCCCACACGGCTCTGCTGACACCGCCCACACGGCTCTGCTGGAGCCGCAGACGTCGCGGCCTGCTTCATACCCGCCGGTCCCTGGGCAAAACGCGACACTGGAGGAGATGAGGCCTTCCTCATGGCCATGAGGTCGCTCACTCCTCCGTCGGGTTCCACGGCGCCTTCGGGCACATCGGCCCCGACTGGGAGCCCAAGCGGGCCGGGTGCTTCGGCCCCGGCGCCGTCGGGTGCTTCGGCCCCGGGGCCGTCGGCGACTTCGGTCCCGACGCCGCAAGGCCCCACTGGATCCGGATCCGGTTCGCCGCTGGTCGACCTTACGACACCGTCAACCCCTAGGGTGTCACCCCCGGCCCTGTCCCCGCACGACGCCGTCCCTAGTACAACCCTCTGTCCGGACCCGGCACCGGAGCGGTGTCGCTCGACGCTGCTTTCGGCGCGGCCAAAGAGGAATTCTTCGAGGATCTGGGTCCATCCTTTATCCCTGAATTTCAGGACACGGACAACAATTGTGACTGGTGGGGGTCTGAGGACCCCCTGGCACGGGAGTGCCAGTCCTTTCAGGACTGGACACAGGAACTGGGGGGAACCAGTGGCCTGGATACCTCCCCTGACACTGGTTTTGTCTCCCCTCCTACCGTGGCTACGGAGGAGGGGGCTGCTTATAGTGTGGTGCTGATGAGGGCAGCCAAGGCCTTGGCTCTTCAGCTCTCCATCGCAGCGGTGAGGTCTAACATCCTCACGGAGGTCCTTAAACCACAGGTAAGTTCCCCAGAGCCTCTACTGCCGTTTAATGAGTCTCTCATGGACGTCCTGTTGGGCACCTGGTCCAGGCCCACTACAGGTCCCCCTGTAGATAGGAACGTCGCTAGGCGCCACCGCCCTGCCCCGGGGGACCCTAGTTTCTTGTCCACCCACCCCACTCCCGAGAGCCTGGTTATCCAGGCCTCTACTTCCCAATCCGCATTCCCAACTGCGCCACCAGATCCGGAATCCAAGAGGTATGAACAATTCGGCAAGAAGATGTTCTCCTCCCTTAGTTTGGGATTGCGGTCGGTTAACACTGCGTGCCTCTTGGGCCGTTACACCCACTCTCTGTGGGATACGGTCGTGGAAGTGCTGCCTGAGTGCCTGGAGGGGGCCCGGGTGAAACTCGCTCAAGCCCTCGCGGAGGGAAGAGACGCAGCGCGGTATTCAGTACGATGTGGACTGGATACCACGGACTCGCTAGGAAGAGCGATTTCCACGTCTGTGGCGGTTTGCCGCCACGCCTGGCTAAGGTCCGGCAACTTTTCAACCGATGTCCAGAACACCCTTATGGACATGCCGTTTGATGGCAGCCACCTCTTCGGTGGCAAGGCAGATAGTGCGCTGGAATGCTTTAAGGACTCCAGGGCTACGGCCAAGTCCTAGGGCCTGTCGGCACCGTGCCAGCAATCTTCTGCCCAGCGCTCCTTTCGTGGCCACGGAAGGGGCGCCCCCACACGTCTTGCCAGCCACGGGCCGCAGACTACCATACAGCACGGCGGCGGTTGTGGTTACCGTCGCGGCGGTAACAGGGGACAACGGCGAGGCCAGTCCACATCCACCCCCGCAGCATCTGCCTCAAATCCTTCCTAGTCCGAGCTTTTAGGCCCATTTTACGCCAGTGGGGGGCAGGGTTCGCCATCACCTCCTCCACTGGCGCTCCATCACGTCGGACAGGTGGGTGCTGCAAATCGTCCGAAAGGGCTACTCCCTCCCTTTCGAGGCGACCCCTCTAGCCATGCCACCGGAGAGCCACCGCGTGTCGGGGGATCAATTGAAACTTCTGCAAGAGGAAGTTGCGGCCCTCTTGGCCAAGGGGCCCATCGAGCGCGTTCCTGGGCCAGAAGTAGGATGTGGTTGTTACTCCCACTACTTTCTGGTTCCCAAGAAGGGCAAAGGGGGCCTTCGTCCTATCTTGGACCTGCGGAACGTCAACGGCTTCCTCCGGAAGGAGAAGTTCAAGATGCTGACTCTCGCTCAGGTCTTAGCTGCCCTGGACCCGGGAGACTGGATGGTAGCGTTGGACTTGCAGGACGTTATTTTCACATCCCCGTCCTGCCAGCCCACCGGCGTTACCTGCGGTTCACGGTAGGCCACGAGCACTTTCAGTTTACCGTGCTCCCCTTCGGCCTTACCAGCGCCCCATGGGTGTTCACGAAAGTGATGGCGGTGGTCGCAGCTCCTCTGCGCAGGCTAGGGGTTTTAGTCTTACCCTACCTCGACGACTGGTTGTTTAAGGCGGGCTCGCCCCAGACAGTCGTCCGTCACCTCCAGACTACGGCCGACCTCCTGCACATGCTGGGGTTCTCCATCAATGTGCCAAAGTTGCACCTGTGTCCCTCCCAGAAGCTCCTCTTCATCTAGACTCGGCGCAGTTTCAGGTTTATCCTCCCGAACAGCGGGGTCGGGATATTCAGGCTCTGATTCCGATCTTTCAGCCGTTATCCCGAGCCTCAGTCAGGTTGACGCTGCGGCTTCTGGGGCTGATTGCCTCCTGCATTCTTCTGGTGCATCACGCCCGGTGGCGGATATGGGCTCTGCAGTGGGACCTGAAGTTTCAGTGGGCCCAGCATCAGGGCAACTTGTCCGACCACGTCTTTATCTCGGAGGGCACTGCAAGACAGTTGCAGTGGTGGCTCACGGACCGCAATTGGGTCAGTGGCAGATCCCTCTCCCAACCGGAGCACGTAGTTGTGACTGACGCGTCCCTCCAGGGCTGGGGGGGGGGGCCACATGGGAGAGACGGAGATCAGAGGACTCTGGTCTCCGGCGGAGTCCCGGCTCCATATCAACCTTCTGGAGCTGCAGGCGATCCGGCTTGCACTGAAGGCATTCCTCCCCTCTGTCCGGGGGAGTGTAGTGCAGGTGTTCACGGACAACACCACAGCCATGTGGTACTCCAACAAACAGGGCGGGGTGGGGGCGTGGACCCTATGCCAGGAGGCTCTGCGCCTCTGGCAGTGGCTGGAACATCAGGGCGTAACCCTGGTGGTTTAACACCTGCCAGGGTCCCTGAACGCCAGGGCGGACAAACTCAGCCGTGGGTGCATGATGGATCACGAATGGCGTCTGAACTCGGACGTGGCGCAAGGTCTCTTTCAGCAGTGGGGAGAGCCTTGGTTAGATCTATTCGCCACAGAAGAGAACGCGCAATGTCATCAGTTCTGCACGTTGGAATTTCCAAGGCGGCACTCGCTCGGCGACGCTTTTCGTCGCGAGTGGAGTTGCGGTCTGTTGTACGCCTTTCCGCCTATACCACTTCTGCCCAGAGTGCTGAAGAAGATCAGGCGCGACCGGGCCCAAGTCATCCTTGTGGCTTCGGACTGGGCACGAAGATACTGGTATCCTGAGCTACTCAGCATGTCAGTCGATCCCCCAATTCATCTGTTTCTTCAGGAGGACCTTTTGTCGCAGCAGCAGGGGACGGTCCTCCACCCGAATCTGTCCAGCCTCCACCTCCATGCGTGGAGATTAAGCGGCGACAGTTGAGGCCATTTGACTTGCCTCCTGAAGTCTGTGATGTTATTCTGGCAGCCAGGCGTCCCTCCACAAAATCGGTATACAACGGCAGGCGGAACAAATTTGTGGCATGGTGCACAGCAAAGGCTGTGGATCCACTCTCTGCTCCTCTTTCTGAGGTCCTTCTCTTTCTTCTTTCTCTTGCCCAGCAGGGCTCTGCTCTGGGCACTATCAAGGGCTACCTTTCTGCCATTTCCGCCTTCTTAAGGCTACCTGATCAGCCCTCTTTGTTCAAGTCGCCAGTTGTAAATAGGTTCTTGAAGGGCATCACTCATATGTTCCCTCCTGTTCCTTTCGTGATGCCTCAGTGGGACTTGAACCTTGTTCTGACCTATCTGATGTGCGCTCCCTTCGAGCCACTTCATAACTGTCCTCGTCGTCTTCTTACCCTTAAGACTGCATTCCTGGTTGCCATCACCTCTGCCAGGAGAGTGAGTGAGCTCCAGGCCCTTTCTTCTAAATCTCCTTTCCTTTCTGTCCATGCGGACAAAGTTGTGTTGCGGACGCGACCCTCTTTCCTGCCCAAGGTGGTCACAGCCTTCCACATCGGGCAGTCCATCACCTTGCCCATCTTCTTTCCGCCTCCACATCCCTCGAAAGAGGAAGAGAGGCTCCACCGTCTGGACCCAAAACGTGCGCTCTCATTTTATCTGGATCGCACACGCCAGTTCCGGGTGGATGACCAACTCTGGTTACGTGGGCGCTAAGAAGGGTCATGCGGTGCACAAACGAACCATCTCTCGGTAGGTCGTCTTGTGCATCAAGATCTGCTACTCTTTGGCGAGGAAGGAGCCTCCTGTTGGTCTGAGGGCCCATTCTACTCGGGCCACGGTGGCTACCACTGCCCTGGGTCGTGGAGTCCCCTTGCAGGACATCTGTCAGGCAGCTACGTGGGCCTCGCTGCACACGTTCGCAAGACACTACTGCCTGGACAGCCAAGTCCGGAGAGATGGCTTTTTCGGCCGTTCCGTTCTCCAGGACTTTCTGGTGTGATCATTGGTTCGCAGACCCACCACCGGGGTTGGTATTACTGGGGTATCTATTCTAAGGTAAGGAATCTAATACTAACCTGTTTCTTTCAGATGCACAAGTTACTTACCTTCGGTAATGATATATCTGTAGGAAACAGAAGTTAGTATTAGATTCCTTACCGCCCAACCCATCCTCCCCGTTCTGTGAACCGATAATTAGGGTTAAGGCCATCCCCTTTCAGCGCCCGAGTTTTATGGCACCAGTGTTGGTTTTTATCATGGCTCTGTGTTTCCTGGTGCGGAAAAGCTGTGTATAAGAACTGACGTCAGCGCGCGAGGGCGGCGTCTAAGTCCTTCGACGTCATCCCGGCGCCAACGACGACGGACGCGGAGCCGCAGACGCCTACCGACGCGCAGGGGTACTGCTACGGAAAATTTTCCGGATCCAGTCTGACGCCTGGGGATATTCTAAGGTAAGGAATCTAATACTAACTACTGTTTCTTACAGATATATCGTTACCGAAGGTAAGTAACTTGTGCGTCGGGCTTCTGCCAGTCTGACCAGGTGCATTGATAACTTCAGCGCAGCCAGCCCAAGGAGCTAAACTGCAGCCGCTTTTGAACAAAGCCAAAGATGCCTCCAGCGACAGCCCAACCTCATCTCCACTTAAACAGCTAAACCCTGATGTGCGGTCTCCAGAAACTGAGAGACTGTAACACAGGCAAAGATAAGTGTCAAATAGGAAATTATGGGTGAGACTCTTCAGACTAAGAACTGTTTGAACGGACCACAAGTTGCCAATGTGGGGACAGTTTAGTGAAACTTGCACCTGTGCCTAATCTTGCCTAAATTCAATGTGCAGGGAGTTGAACTTGTACATTAGGAGACACATTAGAGCGGGACAAAGGGCATCACAGAGTGTTCAGTATTTGAATGCCCATGGGTTTAAACACCCACATTTAACTTTCTGGTCGTACCCTTATCTAATTGTGTAGTATTCTGTACTGCTGTGAAGTACTTTGTTTTACTAAAAAGAAAAGCACTGGCCTGGATAGTGGTTTATTGAGTCCGTTGTTTGTTGAATACGGAGTCTGTCCCCCAACACTATCTCCCTCAGAATCCTTTAACTGTACGTTCTCACTACCCTGAGAGTCTAATTTACAGAACCATAGTAAGATGGACACTAGGACACAAGTGGCAAATGACCCCCAACTAACACATATTGTGAGAAGTTGGCCTGGTATATGATGTTCACTATTCTAGTGAGCACCTTGCACCAGTCCAAACAACCCTTATGGTGATGGTTGTAAAGTCAACCTTATAGACCAGCTATCCTAATGGTAGCATGGACAAAAGCAGTCTTAGGCTAAACTCAAGAGGGCATGTGAAGCCAGCTGTTTTACCATATGCAAACCTTTTAATAGCAAATGAAAGGACACCACACAGGTTATATATTCAAAATATATATGTATTTATTTCTAAATCAATCCTCTGAACTCTTTATGAGCACAGAAGCACAAGCGCATAACAAGTGGAGTGCCCCAGCACCGGTTTGAACTGGCCTATGCATGGGACACCTTGTGTGCCCCAGGCAGTGTCTCCTTTCATTCAGCCCTCCCTGCCCCAATACACTATAACCTGTCTTGGGTGGTGCTAGCACCTCCCTGTGACAGGAAACCTATTGTCCAAGCCTCCCTCGCTGGAAGGACTCCCAGCAGCAGGAGGTCAGACTTGTGTGTGTGGCAGAAGCATCCATTTTGTGATTCTGAGGCTCTGGTTAACTTTAACCGGGATTAATGGAAGTAACATGTGTTCTCCCTCTAGAAGGGTGGAATGCTACCCCCGTCGCCAGAATTGGCAAGGGGGTAGTATTCCAAAGCGTATGACACCTTACACGACATGTTTTGATAAAGCCAAACCAAAGTTAGCATCTGACCGCGAGGTACATCATGCACTCAAGAGTATATGGTATGGCAATATCCTGAAACAGCTATAAGGACATGGTTCCGAAAGCTGCAGACAGGCTCAGCTCATGCTACAGCACCATCTCACATAAAACCAAGCACTCTGCCTTCAGGATTGTTAAGGCCTGGCATAGGAGTGACTTATAGGTGTATATGTGTCCAGATATAAGGTTAGACATAGGTATACTATATCTAAGCAAGGGGTGATTACACAACCTTGCCCCAGCTGAGTGATCAGCCAGTTGTCAGTTTGGATGGCCAGCCAGGGGTGGCAAAAGATATGCTGCAGCCCCTGGTAGGCCTTGGGTGCACCTATGCCCTGGGTACCTATAGTACACTGTACAGGGACTCATAATGGTGACCCAAATCCCAATTGGTGATGTACCTAAAGTACATGGTGTGAAATTTAGAGAGAGAACAGCAGGGCTGTGGGTCTGATTAGCAGGCCCACAGCCACATTAAGTCGAAAACCAGTGAAGCAAAAAGCAAAAAAATGGGGTGACCATAGGAAAGCAGACCATACTCTCCTTCACATATATGGTCCAGTAGCCCCCTGTCTACCATGTGGCCCCCGAACGGTGTCTGACGTGTCGGGCAAGAAATAGTTCTAGTTCAGTATTCAAAGAGAGGGTATAGCCCTGAGAAAATGAAAGGTTGTTTTGCCACTATACATGTAACATCTGAAAGCAACTGTTAGTTATAGATTCCTTACCTTAGAATTACTCCCAGGCGTCAAACTGTATCCATAGAATTTTTTCTCAGCAGTACCCCTGTGCATCGGTAGGTGGCGTCGGTCAACTCTGCGTCCGTCGTCGGCATCATGTTCACCCAGATGACATTGCGGTGTCTATATAGATGCCACCCCTGCACGCTGACGTCTGTTATTTCTTTTTCCGCGCCAGCCTAGCGCAGATCTAGATAGAACTACCCCTTTAGTCACTTTTTGTCTAAGCTTTTTTCGACTTTTGTCAGCTTCTTTTTCGAGTCTTGGACTCCTGGAGTGCAAGGGATGTCTCATCGACGAACCGACTTCAAGCCCTCCGAGGCCTGTCATAAACTGATGCTTGCGATGGACCCGCACCTTGTGTGCCTCTGGTGCCTGGAGCGTGACCACAACCCGAAGTCTTGTTCCTACCGTCTGACCATGAATCCAAAGTCTTTGCGGGAGCGGTCCTGAAAGCTATTGGAGACCCCGCAGTTGGTTCCGTGTCGTTACTGGTCCCACTCGAGAGGAAGCTCTCGAGACTGGTCCCGGATTCATCCCACCTTGTTGCACTCCAAGTCCTCAGAGTCTTCGGGTAAGTCGAAGCACAAGAAGAAGCATCGCCTCTCTTCGCGTTCTCCCCGTCGGTCGGCTGACGCGATGTGGGACCCAGAGCGTCGTCGCTCTAAGGCTCTGTATTCGGTGCCTGTTTCTGAGACAGCTCCGCGCCTCTCTCCCCCCCATCTTCGTGCCTTTTACGAAGCTCTCCACTCCATTTTTGGGCAGCCCAACTCTGCTGGCGCGTCTCCGTGCCCCACAGAGTCAGTTGGGGGTCCTGGGCCTTCGATGCCGAAGGCTCGGCGCATGTGGACTTCCATGGATCCGGATCGACGCCGGTCCACCTTAGTCAATCTTCCCTTGGGCTGGCCATGCCCCAGCTGACGCCGTGCCAGTCCTCACCCCCGAGATGGACCTGGAGCCGGATCAACGGCGAACGACGTCAAATCCGACGATGGGGGGTACTTTTGTTCCCCTGTTCATCCCTGGTGTTGCGTATCGCCCAGAAGGTGGTGATGAGGATTGGGAGGGGTCTTCTGACCCTCTAACAAACCAGCTGGAGAAGCCGGACTGGAGAGAGGACCTGGGTGACGCCAGTGGTCTGGACACTTCTCCTGACCTTGGCGTGCGTTCTCCCCCTACCGTGGCTACGGAGGAAGGAGCATCTAATGCTGTGGTGGTGAGGAGGGCTGCTGAGACCTTGGGCCTGCAGCTCCCTACAGTGGCAGTCAGGACTAATCTCCTGATAGAGGTACTTCAACCGGCGACAACTTCATCTGAGCCCCTTTTGCTGTTCAACAAAGCCCTCACTGACGTCCTTCTGGGCGCCTGGTCCAAGCCCAGCACAGAGGCTCCTGTGGAACGGACAATTGCCCGCCACCACTGCCCGACTCCGGGCGACCCAGTTTTTCTCACTCAACACCCTTACCCAGAGAGCTTGGTCATCCAAGCCTCTTCCTCGAAGGGCGCATTCCCTTCTGCTCCTTGGGAAGCGCATGTTCTCTTCCTCCAGCTTGGCATTGCAGTCTGTGAATAACACATGTCTCTTGGGCCGAAACTCCCATATCATCTGGGATACGGTTGCGCAGGTGCTGCCTCAGTGCCCGGATAAGGCCCGGGATGTTATCTCCCAGGCAGTGGCGGATGGGAGAGATTCAGCCAAATTAACGATTCGATGTGGATTGGATACCACCAACTCACTGGGCAGAACGATTGCCAAGTCGGTAGCCCACAGAACTATGCCTGGTTGAGGACATGTGGCTTCTCAGAGGATGTCCAGGCAACCTTGCAGGACATGCCCTTTTATGGCCGTCGCCTTTTTGGTGACTGGCAGATTTGGCGCTGGACTGCTTTAAGGATTCTCGAGCTACGGCCAGATCCTTGGGCCTCGAAGTGGCGACTCGTCCAACTCAGTCTGCTTTTCACTCCTTTCGTGGCTACGGAAGGGTCACCCCAACACGTCCAGCCCAAACCAGCCACTGGTTTAGGCAAGCTACCCATTCTCAGCGTGGACGTGGGACCCAGCAACGTGGGTCTGGGGGCCAGCGGGAGGGCCAGTCCACCCTTCCTACCCCTGCAGCAGCCTCGAAACGTTCCTATTCTGACCTTCCTGGGTCATCAAAAGCCAGTGGGTGGTAGGATTCACCATCACCTCCCCCACTGGCAAACCATCACGTCGGGCAGGTGCGTTTTGTGGTCAGTCCCAAGGGGCTACTCCCTCCCCTTCGAGCCTACCCTTTCCTCCATGCCAAAGTCTTTTGATCGCATATCAGAGGATCATCTGGCACTTCTTCGCCAGGAAGTCTTGACTCTTTTGGTCAAGGAAGCCACTGAGAGGATTCCTACGCTACGCCAGAAGTAGGGCGTGGTTGCTATTCCCGCTACTTTCTAGTGCCCAAGAAAGACAAAGGCCTGCGTCCTATTATAGACCTCAGGGCCCTCAACCGCTTCCTCCGGAAGGAGAAGTTCAAAATGCTAACCCTGGCTCAGGTCCTGTCAGAACTCGACCCTGGAGACTGGATCGTAGCGCTGGACTTGCAGGACGCCTATTATCACACCCTGTCCTGCGAGCCCACAGACGCTACCTGCGGCTCAATGTAGGCCACAAGCATTTTCAGTTCACCATGATCCCCTTTGACCTTACCAGCGCCCCTCTGGTGTTCACGAAAGTGATGGACGTGGTCGCAGCTCAGCTGCACAGATCAAGAGTTCCAATCTTCCCCCTATCTCGACGACTGGCTGTTGAAGGCGGGCTCGCCTCAGACTGTCGTCTCCCACCTCCAGACTACGGCGTACCTCCTACACTCGCTGGGGTCGACTATCAACGGGCCAAACTCACACCTGACCCCTTCTCAAATGCTCCCTTTTATCAGGCGGTTTTGGACACAGTACAGTTTTGAGCCTATCCTCCCGAGCAGCGAGTCTGGGATGGTCAGGCTAGGATAACTGTTTCAGCCTCTGTGCCGGATTTCAGTGAGAATGACCCTGAGGCTGCTTGGCCTCATGGCTACCTGCATCCTGCTGGTGGATCATGCTAGACGCATATGCAGGCTCTGCAGTGGGACCTGAAGTTTCAGTGCATGCAGCATCAGGGCAATCTTTCTGAATACGTCCAGATCTCGGCGGGAACTGTGCAACAACTGAAGTGGTGGCTAACAAACCACACTTGGGTCAGAGGCAGATCCCGCTCCCTTCCCCAACCAGACCTCACAGTAGTGACAGATGCATCACTCCTGGGATGGGGCGGCCATCTGAAAGAGGCGGAGATCAGAGGTGTCTGGTCTCCAGTGGAGTCCTGGCTCCATATCAACCTGCTGGAGCTCCGGGAGATTGGTCTGTCACTGAAGGCATCCCTTGCCTCTCTCAAAGGGAAGGTGGTGCAGGTGTTCACAGACAACACCACCACCACGTGGTACTGCCACAAACAGGGCGGGTGGGGGCGTGGACCCTATGTCAAGAGGCTCTTCGTCTATGGACATGGCTGGAACATCAGGGTATGACCCTGGTGGTTCGACACCTGGCAGGTTCTCTCAATGCCAGTGCGGAAAAACTCCACCACCAGTGCCTGGTGGATCACGAATGGCCTCTTCACTCGAAGGTGATACAAGGTCTCTTTCAGCAGTGGGGAGAGCCTTGGTTAGATATGTTCGCCACCGAAGAGAACGCTCAATGTCAGCAATTCTGTGCGTTGGAATTTCCAAGGTGACACTTTTCATCGCAAGTGGAACTGCGGCCTCCTGTATGCCTTTCCGCCATTACCACTTATGCCGAGAGTGCTGGAGAAGATCAATCGCAACCAGGCCCAAGTCATTCTTGTGGCTCCGGACTGGGCACGAAGAGTCTGGTACCCAGAGCTCTTGACCACGGCCATCGATCCTCCACTCAGACTGCCTCTTCTGGAGGATCTTCTGTCGCAGCAGCAGGGCAGGGTTCTTCACCCGAACCTGTCCAACCTCCACCTCCTAGCGTGGAGATTGAGTGGCAACAGTTGACCGCTTTTGACCTTCCTCCCAAAGTCTGTAGCTTTATCTTGGCAGCCAGGCATCCCTCCACTAAGTCGGTAAACACCTGTTGATGGAACATGTTTGTGGCATGGCTGTGGACCCCCTTTCTGACCCTTTTTCAGAGGTCCTGTTATATATACTTTCTTTAGCCTAGCAGGGCTCTGCGCTGGACACTCTTAAGGGCTATCTTTTGGCCATCTCTGCTTTCCTTCGGCTTCCAGATCAGCCATATTTGTTCAAGTCCCCTAATGTACAGAGATTCTTAAAGGGCATTACTCATCTCTTTCCTCCTTCTCCCTTCATAATGCCCCAGTGGGACTTGAATCTTGTCTTAACCTACCTTTTGTGCGCTTCCTTCGAGCCTCTTCACAACCGTCCTTTCAGGCTCTTCACTCTGAAGACAGCTTTCCTTGTTGCCATCCCCTCTGCTCACATAGTGAGTGAGCTCCAGGCTTTCTTCTAAGCCACCTTTGTTCTCTGTGCATCCGGACAAAGAGGTGCTTAGGACAAGATCTTTGTTCCCTCCCAAAGTGGTAACACCCTTTCACATTGTACAAACCATTACTTTGCCCATCTTTTTCCCACCTCCGCACTCCAACGAGGAGGAGAGACTCCATTGCCTGGACCCCAAGTGTGCGCTGTCTTTCTACTTTGACCGCACAAAAGATTTCTGGGTGGCCGATCAGCTCTTCGTTGTTTATGTGGGTGCCAAGAAAGGTTGGGCCGTTCAAAAGCAGACCACCTCTAGATGGGTTGTTCTTTGTATTAAAATATGCTAAGCTTTGGCGCAGAAGGAACCTCCAGTGGGGCTCCGTGCTCATTCTACCAGAGATACGGCGTTCACCACTGCTCTTGCTCCCGGAGTTCCCCTCCTTGAGATCTCTCAGGCGGCCACGTGGGCATCCTCGCACACGTTCACTAGACATTACTGCCTGGACAGCCAAGTCCGGAGAGACGGCTATTTCGCCCATTCTGCCCTCCAGAACTTTCTGGTGTGAACTTAGTTCGCAGACCCTCCTCCAGGGTTGGTATTGCTGGGGTATCTATTCTAAGGTAAGTATTCTATAACTAACAGTCTCTTTCAGATGCACAAGTTACTTACCTTTGGTAACGTGGTATCTGTAAGAGGCATATGTTAGTTATAGATTCCTTACTGCCCCACCCATTCTCCCCGCTCTGTGAACTGACTTCTAGGGACAGGGACTCCCTTGCAGGACCCTAATTTAGCGCAC
Source organism: Lissotriton helveticus (assembly GCF_964261635.1). Taxonomy (NCBI): domain Eukaryota; kingdom Metazoa; phylum Chordata; class Amphibia; order Caudata; family Salamandridae; genus Lissotriton; species Lissotriton helveticus. Next base: position 1,371,504,126 of record NC_136067.1, read on the forward strand.
CAGTGGTCAGTGTCTTGCATGGCTCTGCGCTTCTGGTGTGGAAAGTCGTGTCAGAACTGACGTCAGCGCGCAGGGGAAGCTTCTATTTAGACACCGCAACGTCATCCTGGCGAACAAGATGTCGAAGACGGAGGCCTAGTCGACCGACACCACCTACCGATGCGCAAGGGTACTGCTGAGAAAACATCCTCCAGATCCAGTCTGACACCTGGGGATAATTCTAAGGTAAGGAATCTATACTTAACATATGTCTCCTACTGATACATCGTTACCAAATGTAAGTAACTTGTTCTTTAGGGCCCCCTCTTGTGGTATGTCCATAGTTCTAGAAATAATATCTCCAGATAGATGAAGACTGGTTGGAAAATATCCAGAGACCAAATTCATAAATGGTTTCACAGTATACATCTCAAATCCTATGAGGAAAGGCTAAAGAATTAAAATCTATAAACTGGTGGAAAAGAGAGGAAGGCAGGAATCGATAAAATTCCCAGAAAGGAATGTAGACAGTAGACTTGGCACAGATGTTTCATGGGAAACTGCTTCTTGAACTATATGTCTTGATATGAAACTGGGAAGAGTTGGTAAGCAGTATTTTACCATGCTCTTTTCATCAGAGGGTATCAAATGCACTTAGTATCTTCACACCTAAAATTGTGGAAACAAAACCCGGCAAATAGTTTGAAAAAGGGTAGAATAGAAACCCGATGCATTACTACAGAGTAAGACAAGGTGAATATGGAGAAACAAAGAGGGTACTTCTTGTGAAAAGCTGGCAGGAAATGGACTGACTGGCGGACCCAATGATTCAAATCTTATGACATAATGTCTATATTTCTATCAATCTGATGAACAATTGACATTGAAAAGCAATATACTTGTGCAGTTCTCTGCAAAATCAGTTGTTCACAATAGGAAACGGCAAACCAGAATATATCTGCATTGGGGAGACTTTATCCATTTCTGAGTAGGTGTGATTAGTTTACATGCTAAGCTGAAAGCCTACTGTGAATTGATATATAATCAGTTTGTTATAAAAAGTGTTCCCCATGTTAGAAATAGTTATTTTATTTTTGTTCCTCGTGCAGGGAGAAAGGAAGTGCCTGACTTTCTATTTACCTAAAATTTTCATTGTTGGGCTTCTGTGGATGGCATCAGTGACTCTGGGAATTTGGCAAACGTAAGTTATTTCGTTTAAAAAAAAATAATAGTTTTTTATAGTTTCAGATGTTTGACCCTGTGGCTAATAGTATTTTATCTGGATTTATTTGTTGTCCTTATATTCCCCAATACAGATTATATGAGTTGCTTTCTTACTAACCTTTCATTCTTAGTTTCAGCTGAAACAGATCTCACCGCCTTTACCCAACTCCACCCCATTTCTCTCTCTAAAATGTTTAATCACTTTGCAGTTGAATTACCTAAACTAGGTGCTTTGTTCCACGATTGCCAAGCCAATTATAAACTCACCTGCTCCTAGGACCTAAAGAGATTATCTATAGCTAACGTACCAAGAGAATAGTTTAGGAAGCCTGATGCAAGCAGCTTCAAGATTGATAGACTTTAACATAGGGATACACAGTATATGTCAAGAAGTAGATTGATCCCTTCACAGATAATTACATTTTAGTGACCACCCTTAACACAAGTGTGGTCTTTGAGCATCGCCAAGTTCCAGGTATTCTTATCCCGCAGTCAGGGTTTTGAACGAACATTGAAGCATGATAACCTTGTGCATTATTCTAGCACTCTTGGTGTTTGCACCTATTTCAGGCACATATTTCAGGAATGTCTACACAGTTACTGACTACGTGCTGTGCTCTACTGAGTTCGGGTCACATAGACCCAAGTAACTGAATAATGCCAGCATTGAAGTATTTTCAGACGTTGCTAATTTTGACAACTACAAAATCCTGCTCGGCTGCACAGTGAATCGTTTCTTCAAGATCTAAAGCTCTATGCCTATCTATCATTGTCCAGAGTGTTAGAAATACAGAATCTTTTAGAATCTTTTGTCTTGCATCCAGTTGAAAGACAGTCTTAGTACAGCAAGCCATCAGCTTCATCCTAAAGCAATAAGGGGTGCCCTCAGAAGATGAACACGATCTTCTCAGATTTTTATTTTTGCGACTCTAAACCAAGTACCTCTTCATTTACAGCACATTTGAGAAACACAAAAAAATCCTGAAGATGACTCTTATTGCATTAGCAGACTGCCACAAACATGTAAAAATTTAACTCTGAGCACTTTGTATATTGTGTCAGTGTATTTCACCCTTGCGGTGGGATGTTCATATTAGCCTACTCTACCTGGTGATCCTTTCACATGCACAATGACCGTTCCTTTGTCTTTTAATTCATTTAACAATATTTAAAAACTAATATAGAAGATGCAGCTGTATTTGTAAGTAGTTTAAAATTCTACATTTTGAAACAATATTAAACGCAAAGGAGGTTATTTGTTTGGCATATGACCGACTGTACTGTTATTTTGAGTCTGATGTTTTTAAACTGTTTATTAATTTCCTTTTTATAGGGTAAATGAACTACGAGACCCAACATACCAATACAAAGTCGACACCGGCAATTTTCAGGTTAGCTGTCATTAACAAATACTACTTATAACTCCTGTACTTAGGAGAATGGACTGTTTAGTGGTTTGGCACTAATCCTGCTACTCCAGCTACTCCACATCCGATGTAAGTAGCAGCCACTCTTGTCCGAGTTCAGATGTGTGAGGTCAGATGCTTGAGCTCGTGCTTACCCTAGATTACATGTCTTGTGCTCCTCCTCCTGAGTCTGTTGTTCATCTCATCTCGTTATCCAGGTGGACGAGGACATAAATTGCTATTTGTCCCGATAAAGAAGGCTGTGTTAAAAGATATTGCGGTTATTTCAAATATATTTTGTTGCTCACTTAGTGGTAACTTGACTGCCAGTGTATCTTCATTTGATAATTTTTGAAAGTTTTCAAAATGGTTATTGTAAATGGGGATAAAACTGTCACAGTATCCTGTAGTGTCCCAGGGTATCTTTGTTTCAATATGCCAATTCCTTTACTACTGTAGACCTGAGATACATATTCAATAAGGATTTGACGTGGAGTTGTTCCCCCTTCTACTACCTGAACTGCTTAGATTTTTTTCAGAGGGAATCTCCCCTCGGACCCCCACCCCACCCCGAAAGGCCTACATGGTTGTTCGAAGGATGTCCCTGTTGAATCTTCTGTTCAGCCCGGGTAGCACTTTTCATGTTTAAATCAGCATTATGCCTTTTGTCTTGGAGTCTGTTGCCTTCTATAGAACAGCTACTCTCACTGGTTGAAGTCCTCAATCCTGGAATTTGTCTGTTTCAACCCTTTTTCATTGTCCCTGATTGGACCAGCCTGTCCACTCCATCGTGCACCAGCATGGAGTGCATAGGATATTAGCATCCAAGACATCGTAGCTGTCTTTTTACGCGATATAAGATAGAGGTTGCTCCCTCCCATTATTTTTCTAGTCAAAAATAAACACAAGAGTGTTAGGCCATTTGTAGACCTTGCTGTTTTCAACAAATTGACCGAGATAATCAGAATTATTTCTGTAATCAAAATCTACACTGCTTTAGGAGATGATTGTTAGATGCTCGGGCAGTTACTGCAGTAGCTGGGGTTCTCCTGTGACCTAATCACCCTTTTGCCTTAGGAAAACGAGTCCTGTGACTACATTAAAAAAAGGAAATTGAAAGTCGTGTCAGCAGTTCTTCTTATTTTTTGAGTTGGCTCTAGGGCCATTCGTTTTCCAGGTGAGGGCAAAGCTCATGGGAAAGACTAAGGTAACGCGTGGAATAGAATCCATATTGTCCCCATGTGCAAGAAACAGTTTACTGTATACAAATCACCCTACACTACAGCAAACATATAAATTACTCCCTAACTGGGGGGAAATGTTGGGTTTAAGTATCAACTGGATCTGGTCAGAGGTTTTCACCATCTGTGTCCTGGAACTAAGCATGTTTAAGGAATTACTATTTGACTATTCACCTTTCTCATTGAAATTTCTAGGTATAAATGTATATAGGATTAAAACGGCCAATCTGAAATGATATTTAGGCAGTGTTTTGGGACACTTTCAGAGTAAGGTTGATAAACGTGTAAAACTGCCCACTCAGTTGCAAGCACATCTTGGAATAAAATAGATGTCCATTGTATCAATATTCCTGTCTAAATTCATAAATACACATAGCATACCGCCTAGATAGTTTTAAAAATAAGTTACCCATGTTTACTAAGTTAGTGAAAGGAGATAAAATGCAGGGTGCAAAGATGGACACACTGACCAGGCCAAAGGAGTACCATGTTGGGGATTCATACAGATATACCCTGCATGGCAGCTCCATCATGCTGTGCAGTGAATGGTAGGTAGTGAGGTGGACCCTTATTTTATTATTGAATAAATACCACTGTTGCCTTGTTAAGTGAACTACTACCAACCCAACCACTAATCGGTGTAATAATACTAACTGCACTCAAAAATGTCAAAAATGTATGTTTAAACAATTGGAATCCAATTTAACAAAAAAAGATATTTGTGTGAGCATATATTGAAATATATTCTACATTTCTTGCGTTTATGGTTTGCACTTAGTACATTAGCTATCTCAAAACAAAGCTATTGTTAGCTGTTAGTGACTAATTGTTACATTTTTATTACAGGGAATGAAAATTTTCTTCCTCGTGGTCGCTTCTCTGTATGTCCTATACTTGCTTTTCCTGATTGTACGTGCTTGCTCAGAACTACAAAACATGCCATATGTTGGTAAGATGGATTTTTAAAAATATTTTAACGATCAGTTGCCTTAACGTCTGCCTTAAGAAATAAGCCTTTCATTTCCAAGAACAAAGCGACAAAATAAAGTTTTCATCCTCCTACGTAGAGCTTCTGGAAATAAAAATGTCTGTTAATTTCTTTACCAGTTGATATTCAAGATGCTGTACATTGTACAATCTTCCTATTATTTCCAAGAGTCCTTCCACGTTGAGTGTATTAGTCGGTGCAGGTAGCCTCTTACCTTTTGATTAAGTAGAATAAAGCATCCATTCACATGTCAGGCACATACTCACACTTTAGCTGCTTGCAAAAGAGAGACTCTGGAAATGTTCCTATTTTTTGCTGTCATTTTTTCACCAGTTGGACTGTAGTATTTTGCCGTCTCCTGCAGGTAGTCTAGAGTTTCATGTTACTCCTGTTTCTGCAGACAATAGGAGTGATTATCTGATCATACACCTAGCAGGAATGCTTTGAGTGTGTTTTGTCTCTTCCCTTCTCTCCATACATACTGTGGATATCTATTTTTACATCTCTTAAATGTATGTTGAGTGCTTGTAAAGAAGCAAACTTATTTTCTTTTTTGGTGGGGGAGGGGGCATGTGTCCTAGGTTGGAAGCTTATAGATCCTTTTGAATTTTGGGCAGTCTCGTCCTGTTTCTTAGACGTAAGGTGAGGAGTGTCACTATAATACAAAGCATGCTATTGACATGACACATGAGACCAGTATCGCCAAAGTAATATACATGAAAAAATGTAATTACTAAGCTCTCTCATAGTGACCATTTCAGCTTCCAGTCTTTTTCGGAGCCTCTCTGGGGGTATTCAGAGTTCCCTCCCTCATTATTATTTCTAGTTTTGGGGTGGTGTTTACTTGCAAGTAACAACATTTTCATTCAAAATCACAGGTGCCCTGATTGCCTTGCATGGCGGGTATGGTAGGATGAGTGTTTCTTTTTTACCACAGGCACGCTGTTGGCAGTTTATCCTTTTTGTGTTCTGTCTTTGAGTGGTGTGGCTCACTGGTTAGAGGCAGCAGACCTGTAAGCAGAGAACGGCCCGGGACCAGGGTTCAATTCCCGACGCGGCAGGATCTTGGACCAGGGTCAACGGACTCGATAATTCTCACCTCAGTGCCTACTCTAACCAGGGAACACACTCGGCAACTCTGGGCATTAAGCTTGCCTCATCTCTACAATGGCCCCCCACAGACGCCGGGGATGCCTGGTTTCACCCTGGAGATACCCAGAAAGGGACCATCTCACAGGGAAAACCAGGACGGGTTCCCCAGCGGTCTACAGCGCCAGGACACTCGGTTAGAGTAACAGTGCGCTTTACAAGAATCCCACATTTACATTTACATTTGTTGACCAGTGATATTTTGAGACTGCATTCATTTATTATTCATGAGAGTTTTTCTGCAGTTTGTTTTTTGATTTTATTGTTTGTTGAAATTTGTTCATTTAATTTCAGTCTCACAAAGTACTATATTTCGGTAAAAAAAAAAAAAGTAGTATATAATTAAAACGCAATATCACACAATTTATTATCATAATATCAACAATGTGCATAGTAGCATACGGGGGGCAAGGGGAAAAAGAGTACAATGGAGAAATATATCAAGCACAAACCGGAGGAAAAAACCTAAAAAACAGTCCGCTCTGCGATCAGACTATGCTAATATCTACTGGCAGAACCTATAAACCTGGTGTCATAGAGAATACCCTCTCGTGCCCAAACCTAGGTGCATGACAATCGATCAGCAATACTGCGACAAACTGTATACAGTATTAGTGACATTAATAACACAATGAAAGATATCAAAAAGTGCATTCAAAATATGAACAAATATGCACATTTCAAAAAGTAACACAAATTCTTTCAATAAAACATCAATTCAAAGGCCCCAGCATGTGCTAGATTGAATTAAAACTCTTTAGCTTTCGTCTTTCTTATTAAATATACAATGTGCAAAAAGCTGCTCAGGCCAAAGACAACAATAGGCGAGGTATTAGTTAGAAATAATAGAAGGGCTGGCTGGAAAGTGCAAAAACCTAAGGTAAGACACAAATGTCTAATCCATTTGCATCTGGGTTTTATATACATTGGACCGAAAAATAGGACATGTTCAATGTTTTCTACAGCATTATTAGTGCACAGATTGCATAAGGTGGTATTATCTGAGCTGTTATCCCACTTAGCTGTATGCATGTTGATTTTAAGGAATGCAAAACGCAACTTCATAAACGGGGAGCTAGCCAATGGTCTTGGAATAGAATAAAACATATGCGTCATACCTAGAGAATGGCTTATGAATGATGCATCTAGTAGTAAATGAGCCCAGGAAAATGGGTCTGTGTGGGACAAGATGGACATATTCCCAAAATGCACCTTTAGCAATGCCTTTGGAACTCTGTGATTGCACAGGGGGTTGTCCCATACATCGTCTAGGCCCTATTTCCACTACCATTGGCATTTTAAAATTGTGGACAAATTATGTTTTTTTTATCATTCTTTTTTATTGCATTTTTAAAAACATGTAACAGGTTACATCCATGTTGATAACAATAAATGCCATAGTTTTCTTACATTTCTTTATGGCAGCATTTGCTGCCTTGTTCACAAATTATGTTAATAATCAGGCATTGTCGTCACTTCTCCCTCCTCCTTTCCCCCATGTTCTATTTAGTGACCCATTTTCTCAGCTGAGCCTCTTCTTCTGCCCCAGAAATATTAAAGCTCTGTTTGTGTGGCTGCCCTCTCCTTTCCAAGGCCATAATACTGTCTTTATTTACCCCATGTCCTGTCAAATATGTTGGGGCAGACTCACATATATCATCCTCTCTGCTGCCATACATTGCTCCATTCCGGTGATCCACTGCTCTTAGTAGGCGATTGTTGACACACACCCCCAGCACCTCACCCTCCCCCCACAGCATCTTAAGTATATCTTTTTTTGTCAAGTGTGATTATGTTTAGGGAAAGAGGTGTCTCAGATGTCTTTTGGTGTGAACTGCTTCATGTTTAGTTCATAGTTTGTGAATAAAGTGCTTGTTGATTATCCAATAATGATAGTTTCCTGTCTGGTTAATGCTCTTCATGAATTCATACAACCCATCCTTACCAACCCCAAGCTTAATCTTTACTACAGTGTTCTTCTTAGCAGAATTGTACCTAAATATAATGGTACCTTCTGGACTGACATGAGTGCGCCTCTTGGGTGCTGAATGAACATTCGCAGTACTTTCTTTCAGTTTTATTTATTTTTGTAAATGGATTGTGAGGTATTTCTATCAGTGGAGGTGTGATTGAGATAGTGGCTCCATCAAGTGCAGTGTTTATTTCTGTGTGTAAATATATAGATCACAAAATATTTGTCTTAATGTCCAATTGTTGTTCTTTGCAGATCTTAGGTTAAAGTTTTTGACTGCACTTACGTTTGTGGTGCTCGTAATCAGGTAAGAATTTATCGAATTATTTTCTCGTGATATGCACAGATTCACCATCTGAGGGGTTAATGACTGTCAGTAAATCTTGTATTCATATAAAAATGTAGGAATGCCCAGCAGAATTAATAAATGATGTGCTTTTAAGAACAACAATAATACTCTGCTCCAAGCTCATTCTGGAGTGTGATGGCCTTAAAGACGTACACACAGAGTTTATTTTTCGTGTTTTTTTTCTTACCTTGGTTGGGGATGAAAGCGATGTTACCCTCTCCTATTCTTGGTGCTACTTCCCCTATTTTACCAGTAAGTTAAAAAGTGAGAAAATGTGGGTTGCAAATGTATGGAGAAACGTTTTATAAAATTTGTTGTAAAGCCAGCCGGGCCTGATGCTTTTTTTAAGTTTAAGTGATTTCATTGCTACATGGATCTTGGCTTGCATCATTGGGAAGTTGTGACCCAGGGAATCCTTACATTACACGCCCAATGGTGCCTGGGTCGGGAACAGTGTTAAACCTAATTTTCATGAGGCAAGGCACCGTACGACATATCAAAAATAAAGTCAATTAAGGAAGGATATACTCAATAAGTGAGTTCTAGGTCAGAGGTAGAACATTTAAAAATATTTATTACAAAAATTCACAGGGTACAATATAGAAATTATAAGTGATCAGTGTCATGAAGGATGTCCGTATTAGGGCAATACAGAAAGATGATCAAAATCCGGAAAAATCTAAGCCCCAAATGAGCAGCAAAATCCGTATGAAATCAGACGGCATCCATAGCAGCATTGGAAAGTTTCAAGAAATGTCTGACTGACCGCCAAAATTGAGGGGTTATATAGGAAAACTGCTCATAGAACTTAACTAAAATTGCAAATTCATTATGATGGGAGCAAAAGAATTACAATTTCAACTAATCAGAGCACACTTTTATTAAATGTCATTGCCTTACCATCTAATCACTATCCCACTGCGTTAATAGCCCTTCTATGCTTATGTCATCTGGAGATGGCAGGATAAACTAGTTTCAAAACCAACAACAAACTATTGTAAATGAGAGCAGTACAGTGAGCTAGGGGAAGAAACCATGATTGGCTGCAACGTTAATGAGCCCAGGTTGGAAACGTTTTCTTGGAGAACATTGAGAAGAACATCCATGGAAATAAACAAACATAACTTTGCTTGACTGTTTGCAGCAGAAATAATAGAGTGAACGGGCACGGTGAGACTTCCATTTTAAACACGATGGTACTGAAGCCCAGTTAGCATGAGCCAAGAAAAGGTACTTTAGCATGTCATAGTAAAATCATTAAAAAAACGATAGCATTAGATCCATGTACACGTGTAAATTCGAGTGTAGATTCATATTCTACACAATAAATGGACAATTTTATAAATGAACAAAAACGCTCACAGAGTCATGCTTAGGTTTGCAGTTGGTATATTGGTGATATAGCTTTGGGGAGGTGCTGCACCGCATCTAATGTCCTTTCAAAATATTTAAAGGCCCCAGTTTTTTTTTCTTCTGAAGTATACCCTTACCCAGGGGATCTTAAATGTCTCCCATGAAGCCCTCTCCAACTTTGATCTCAATTACCTCTCTATTACCTCTCTAGGTGAGTGCCTATTTTATTTCCTTGGTGACAAGATACTGACTTAAAGTGGAGGAGAGTCGTTTCAGCGTTGTTCACTGTAGGATTGCCTCAAAGGCTTGTCACTTTAAGTAGAGGTGAATGGGTGGGATAGGCCCTATGCTTTCCAATATTGAATCCTTCATAGATTTACATGCTTGAATCATCCTCATTATCGAACTGGGAGTTACACAGAAACAGAAAACATAGAAGGCAGTACAATTATAAACATTCACAGGAATATACTTTAACATAATCACAAAAGTAGCCTAGTCACATCATTATAAAAGATCTAAAACTCAGCCAATCAGAGCAAAGCACAGTCTTCGCCTCTTCCCACCTTGGTTCAGATATCAACCATACCTCATGTGCAAAATGAGTTCCCTTGAGCATTCCTAGTCAGTCAGATAAGTGGATTTATTCATATTTCTCTCAACATTTCTGAAGGAATTCACAGTGCCACATCAGATTACTGAACCTCATGCATCAGGCCATGTCTGAACCTTCCAAAAAAGGTTGTATTTTTACCATGTGGATCTTATGGAAAAAAAAGACTCCATTCTGAGACCTCCAGCCACCCCCTCTCCTTCCCCCCCACCCCGAGAAGCAAGAATGTTATTTTGGCTTCAGAAGCCAAAAGCTAATTATAGTCAGTCTTTTGAGGAATATGGTGAAGGCTCCTCCAGATTACCTAGAAATTCTCCTAAAAGGGGGCATTCACACTCCGAACGCCTTATGAAGGCAAAGCTGAGGTAAAATCTTCAGCCACTGAAGAACCACCTGAAAACTCTTTAAAAACTCAACAAGGAAAGAGAACCCATCCTCTGTTATGGTTCTGACTGAAAAACACCAAAAAACACCAAATGAACCCAGATTTATGATAAGGGCATTCGAATGATGATAAAGCCTTAACATATCTCGTGAAGTAAAGTGTCTCCTTGTCCACTGCAGCATCTTCACAACACGGGAGACTAAGAAGAAAGACCTTTTGATCGGCATACAATCCAACACAGTTAAAAGTGAAATACCAGGATACGAAGAAAGTATATTTGCAACCTATCGGGGTCACGTAGACAGTCCGGATACTAGAGACTCTTACCAGTCTTTTGACCCACATCATGATGATGACAAAGAATGTCACTACAGATTTGCACACATATGAACAAATAATGCAAGCATCATTGAGGCGATGATGCAGGTGCCATTGGTCTTGGTCAAGGATCTTTGTCTGACGCTTGCTTACTACTATGAACATCTTCCTGAACTGTATCCTATTTACTTGCGAAATTTGAACATCTAATTATTGCACACTAATAGGTTGACCGGCCAACGCCCACTTGGGCTGTATTACTCAGTGTTCCTTTACTTATTTTAGTGAACACAGCGGTTACGCATGACCGGAGATGAAAATTCCATTTGCACAGTCTAAGATTATTTTGTAGATCCTTGTTATTTATTGGTTTTAACAGGATTTTACTCAGTCTTTCTTAGCAATGTGTTTATCAAGGAATGTGTGCTCATGTATTTTAACAGCAATGTTTATGAATATTTATATTTTTACATATTTATTTATATGTTTTATATTTATTCTCAATTGCTGCTAGTGAAGGTATTATTCACACAACCCTAAGTTTATCTGATTTACCGAATTGTTTGAATCAGTATATCATGGTCTGCAAATTTCTTCTGGATGCAAAGATCAAGACAGTATGTCTTCTATGTTAACTACTTTGGCATGTTGCACATTAAATATAAAGGAGCACTCCGCCCCTTGAACGTTGTCATGTGATCAGACCTCTTCAGGCTGAAACGCGTTATGGCGGTATGGTGTAGAGCACAATAAATTTATAACGCACCGGTTTTGGGTTCGCCTCGTCTTTTGATGCTGAATATCTACAAGACGTCCTTCTGATAGATATATATATAGATAGATAGATAGATAGATATATATATAGATATATATATATATTGTATCCCGCTCTTTTTTAAGTCTTAATGTAATTTTGTTTAATTTACCCATCCCTAAACCCTAAAAATCCCTTAACACTCAATACCTCTACACACTCCTAAACCCAAAAATACCCTTACCACCCTATACCCCCTACCCACCCTACACCATAAAAGCTCCCTTACCACCTCTGGCCACCCCTGCATCCTTAAAAATACCCTTACCACCATGTACCCCTTCCCACCCCTAAACCATAAAACTGTCTTACCACCCTATACCTCTACCCCAAGCGCTAAAAATACCCTTACCAACCTATACCCCTACCCTGAGAGTGTGTGGCTAATGGGTTACTTGAACTCCGTTTTCAGAAGTGTTACACCCAGGTGCTTCAAAGGATAGCAGGTGCTTTGGAGAACCTAAAGTAGTGTGTGTAGGGCTGTTGTTGAAATCTGTGCTTGTGATATAAATGGAAACACTAACTGGACAAATGAATTTTTCATTATAACTCAAAGTTGGTGATTAAGCAGGGACAGAGGTTTGACATTGTCACTCAAACTCAAGGACCTACTCATACTAGAGCTTAAAGAGAACACCCAGAACGTGTTTATAAAAGTCCTGTTGACATGATGATGTCAGACTACATCAGATACATATAAATTCACACCAAAGTCAGGCCCAAACCATTTATGCCTGTGAGCTGGGCCTCCCTTAGGCAGGCATCATTTGTACACTACATTCTTTTAAATGAGGGCATATTTGTTGGTAAATACCCTGTCATTACTATAGTCGATTGTCCATGGCATGCGTACATATGTAAATGTTATCACAATGCATGTTTCCATTGAAAAATAACTTTGATTTTTATATGTACACCTTGCGCTAATTTCATTTAGCTCATAGTGAATGTAGTATTGTTAGCTTGGCAACAAGCGGTTAGGACAATAATCCTTTACTTAGACCATTTCATTAGGGATACTAACCAACAATAAATCTCCAAATTTAACTATAGCGTTTTCTTTGGAGCCCTTCTGGAATATATTTTGTTTTTATTTATTAAGTTTACTTATTAAACATTTGTATTGTACTGCCTTGTTTTTGTTTTGTTTCTCTGTTTTTTTTTGTTTTTTTTGTTCCTTGAATTCAATAAAAAGATTTAAAAAAAAAAAGTTTACTTATTAAATACAATGCAGATCTAGTCCCAGTGGGATCATCATTGCAACAGGAGGTTCTTAAACAAGAGGGGCAGTATGTTTGTGGGGGTGAATGGGACGAGCAAATTGAATGGCGTGGAGTCTGCTTGAAAATGCATTATGGAAAACAAATGGTGCTCTATGTAGTTAGTTTTAGATTACATTAGGCATAGTTTCATATTTGCAAGCATTGTACATTACAATTTTACAAGCAGGGTAGTAATGTGATATACCTGGGGTAACACGGTTTCTTGATCGAGTGGCAAAGTACTGGGACTTTGGGACCGCAGTCTAGGTCTCTAGCTTCCAAAGTCAGTATCTCTGCACCAGATAGAATGTGCTGAATGTTACTATACAGTAAACCTTGCTCCAATGTTAACATGGCCAGTTCTAAGAACAGCTCTAATGTTAATATCAAGACAGCCAGTTCTCAAACGTGTATGCTTCAATATTTTTGTATGATGCATAGCCTCCTGTTTATCATTTGTTGCAAATAAGAATAGGGAACGAGGGCTTGCACTTAAATGTTATCTATCATATTGAGTCACCAAATATGCAACATTTCTCATGATTTTCGAATGCATGAAATAGAACTTCTATAATGAGCTCCTGAACACTTTAGTAGTCACTTCTCAGACAGACACCCATCGTTGTAATTGTACTGTAGATGGCAGACTTTCCCTCATTTTCAGGCAGTGATCCATTATCAAGCATCTACACAGAGAAAAAAATTGTATAATTCTTAAGCCCTCTTATCCGTCCAGAAGCAAAAAAATAAAAAAATGAAGGGCTTGATGCATTAAGGATTTCCAGCAGAGCCTCATAGGGCTTAGTGTACCGTTTTGAGTACAAGCTCCAAAGGTACCTCCCACTGTCTTCACCACTAGCATCGGGATTTTACTGGGCGGACATCAGGCCTGCTCTCACTCACCGTTTTCTTTTCAGTTTCTGACTGAACAAGAAGCAAGAGGATGGAATGGGGGTAGAGAACAACCTGGGTGACCGAGCCTAGAAAGGAGACAGCTGGAAAAGGAAAACTTGCCCTCTCATGCAGCGCTACACATATAAGAAAAAATAGATTCCCAAAGCCAGCAAGCCTTAAAAAATGGAAGGAGCCAGCCAAAGAGGTTGTAAACAGGCTATGCTCCATGAGAAGGACAAACACAAGCTGGACGGCCTAAGAGAAATAAAGCTAGCAAACAAACATGAGTGGCAAATGACAAAGCCAAAGGTAAGCAATGGGCAGAATGCATTTCTTGGTAAGATTTCCGTATGTCACCAATATATCTTTGCAACCAGACAGCTGCACTCTCTGGTAGACTTCGATCTAAACAGGGGTGGTAGAACTGGTTGGAAAATCATAAAGGAATGTCAGATTTTATTTCCATACTGGAAGAGTGGGGACTGATATTAGATCTTTGGAATCTCAACAAATATCTGAAAAGGTAGAAATTCTGCATAGTTATGTTGCAGGAGGTTCTACAAATTCTCCAAAGCAAATTTTATATGACATTTTTTGACCAATAGGGTGCATAACTCCGTATCCCAGTACAGCTGCTCTTAAAATGTTCTTAAAACTCCAAGTGGCTTATCGCTGTCAGTTCAAAGTCCTTCCCTTCGGTGTCAAATCTGGCCTAAGAATCTCGGTGTATGGCACTAATAGCTACTCATCTAAAAAGGTCAGATATTTCCCGATTTAGACAACTGGTTAGTCAAGGGGAAACTTTTAAAACAGTCTCCAGGAGATTCCCTAGCTGTTTGTAGAAAAGCTACAATCTATGGCTTATATTATCCATCCTCAACATAATCTTAGGTTGTCACCTTTGCTCCTGAACTCAATGAATTCCAACTACTAAACATTCCATAAGACTGCAAAGAAATCTTGTCCAAAACCAAAGCGGCAGTACCATTCAAACATACACAGCAAAATGGAAAAGGTTTTCATCTGGTTTAATGAGCATTATTTGCACTGTTATATCTACACTACTTCAACAGCTATTACCATATTATTAGCCATTGGCAAAGTCAGGATTGACTCATGCTTCAGTCAGGGTTCATTATTTGGCTGACATTTCACATTTCAAAAGAACACAGAACCTGCTCTCTTCAGGTCTTTCCAGTTGTTTTGCCTGAGGCTTGGTTTATCTTGCCCCTGAAGCAGCTTTGCATTCCCATTAGGATGTCAGGAATACTGGTCCCTATTGGTATATTTCCTTCATTTTGGTCTCCAAAGCTTCCTCTGTAGATTTGAGCTGGTTATGCTTTGGGAAAGCTGTTTGACTTTCATGCTGCTTTCTCCCACACCTACAGATTTGTATGAATTTGCTTCTCACTGTTCTCCATTCAGCTTCCATACTTAGCTTTCACAATTCACCTTTTGTGAATATTTTTATCTTTCGCTCACTTTGAAATAGAGGCTCTAGGAAAATGACCCTTTTTGACATATTCACCCCCACTTTTTCTCAGGTAAATGATGCAATGTTGATAGAAGTGCACTGGATTCCTGTTGTCCAGGTCCCCACAGCCAGATCTTTCTAACCAAATTATTAAGGAATTATTAAAGGCCTTTTTAGAGTCTCTCCCCCAATCAGATATCCTCCAACTTCATGACAGCCAAATGTAGTTCTATCTCAATTGATAAACACCTTTCAAAACAATACACGTGGCAAAATTAAAGTATCTCTCTTGGAAGGTAGCCCTTCTTTTAGCCCTCACATCCGCTAGAAGGGTCAGTGGCATTCAAGCCTTTACAATTAAGGAACCATTCTTCCAAATCAGACATGATAATCATTTTAAGGAATAATCCACATTTTATACGTAAAGTGCCATCACACCCGCATCTAAACGAACCAGTGATTTTGAAAACATATTTTCTAAACCGGACTACTGCAGCAGAAAGAGCACTTAATAGTTGGATATTATAAGATGTTTAAAGTTTTTCATTAGTAAGTCTGACCTGCTACCTGTGGCATATGGTCACCCATGGAAAAGACTATCATTGTCGAAGCACAATTGAACTCGATGGCTGTCTTCAGCCATAATGTTTTGTCATGTAGGTCATTCTCACCAAAGGAAAGTGGAGCTTATTCCACAAGAAAGCTTTTTCCATTTACAGCTCCCTTTGCTGGTGTGCCCATTGTGAACATATGCAAGGCAGCAACATGGAATAACAGACACACGTTCAAGCAACCTTACTGCCTAGATTCAACAATACAAAAGGATACGTCATGTAGTTCAGTGAGGTAAGCTTGTTTTGCCTTTGTTAACCTCCATCTGCTGAATGGTACTTAATGCTTGCTGTTCTGATTCAACTGTGTGAATCTATGAAAGATCCTCTTTTGGAGAAGAAAAAAGTTACTCTTCTGTAACTGAGGTTCACCATTGTTGGTACCTTTCATAGATTCATGTGACCCACCCTCCCCATCTCAGGCACATCTGTATTGAAAAAATGTCTTTAATACTTGTGCTACGAATTCTTTACTATGGTGGCCTGGGGAAGGGGGGGGGTCGTACTCAAAAGATATTTCATTTGGAGATGTCCATCGATACTGTACTTATGTATGCTCCAAAGTTTTCATTGACTAGACTCAAAAATTACCCCCTCAAAGAGCCAAGAGCTGAGTTCCTTGAGCCTAGAAAGACCTTTTCTTGGTCTATAACGCTGTGAAAGTTTACCACAATATCAGTCGTCCTGCTTCTCCTGTTTTTGATCCCAGGCTTGAAATTCTGGCTCTTAAAATTCTGTCAGGCTATTGGTAAGATCAGGTTTGATTTCCTGTCTCATTTCTCGCATAAAGGTTTAAAGACTAGGCCAAAGGTCTGCCTTTACGGTCATTTTATCACTTCTGGTATTTTCTCATGTAAGTCACTAGTTTCTGGCTATGTGAGATGAGTGTCTAATGTGAAACATGATCGAAGAGAGCTACCTCTCTTGGGTGGCATTTGTATCTTATGTTTCCTTTGATGGACGTCTTTAGTCCTTCTCAGCACTGCCCCTTTAGTCTGACTTCGCACACAGATGCAGCAATTCTCCTTTCTTCGTAATTATTCATCCTGTGAGTCAAAGTTACTCTTGTACTTCAGTAGCTTTCAAATTCCAATTGGGGTACTTCCTGCTAGATTAATTGAACACCATGCTAGTGTGCCACAGGGATCAACAGTGAAAGGGAAATCCCTTGTGTGCCTCTTACCTTAAAGGCAAAGGGATGAAGCCTCCTAAATAGTACCCAATCCTGAGATGAAACAAATGTTTGGTTTGGTCATGGCCAAGACGCTGCAGACATTGGTGGCACCAGGACTGCCAAATTTCCTCAAGTTGTCCTCCATGCAAATCCATTCAACCGGACCTTACTTTTTCCCTCAGCTACTTTCCTATTCAGAGAAGGCAGCAGGGCTTCTCTGATGCCTTATGAGATTGAGTTTTTCTTGGAGAATAATCATCTAGCCATTTCAATACAAACTTAACATTTAGTTCACCTGGTACACTTTAATCGAGACACTAACTTTATTTTTTCAGCTATTAGGCACTTGGGAGCACGTTGTCCTTGATAGAATGTTTCTTATTTTGTTCCCGAAGGTGCTCCTCATCCTGCAGTGAAATAAATTGCATGGGTCAAGTTATTCTCCTTAGTAAGGAAGATTTCCTCTGCCTTTCAAATGGCCTCTTTGTCACTCTCAAGGTTACGCTCAAGTCTTTCCAGTTGTTTTGCCTGAGGCTTGGTTTATCTTGCCCCTGGAGCAGCTTTGTATTCCCATTAGGCTGTCAGGAATACTGGTCCCTATTGGTATCTTTCCTTAATTTTGGTCCCCAAAGCTTACTCTGTAGATTTGAGCTTGTTGTGCTTTGGGAAAGCTGTTTTCATGCTGCTTTCTCCCACACCTACAGATTTGTATGAATTTGCTTCTGTAGTAGGGGATCTCGGTGTATAGTCATAATCTAGTGAATAGTCCCGCCCATGTGCGGGGACTCTGGAGCAATCAAAAATAATCTCTTAAGCTGTCTTCATTGCAGTCCTGCATAGACACTTAAGAGAAAATCGAAGACAAATAATGCAGCCTATAACTACAAGGCTACACTGGCCAGCACTTCAACTTAAAGTGAAAAGGATAGCCAAATAAAATCAAATTTTACATATATTACCAAGTTTCACTCATAGAGAAACTTCCCTTCACCAAAATCCTTGAAATGATAGTGAGGAAGGGTTGGACAGACAAGCCCCCATAGGCTGCCATTATGTGTCTGGAAAAGGGATACCATGCCTTTAAGGAACTCTCCAGAGACCCTCGGTATCCCAGGATGCACAGCCAAAGTCCTTTTACTTTCAGTTCTTTTTTCCGGCTCCTGCTAGCAGGACCCTGGATCATTGAGCTCTCCTTTTTTGGGTATTTCATCAATTTTTGGCACTTTTCCAATGTTTTGAGGATTTCACTCGACGTCTGGGGTCTTCCTCTTCCATTTGCTGTGTTTTTTAACCAGTTTTACCACCTCTTTCTGTCGAAAATGCCAGCTTTATTCAACAAGTGCCCTGAGTGTGGTAGGAAGAAGGCTAAATCTGACCCCCACAGAGTATGCATACTCTGTCTCCCTTCCACCCATGTCCCTGACTCCTGTGAGATCTGTCACTCTTTCTCCAGGAGGACCCTGCCTGACAGGGAGAAGATTTGTCTCCAAGGACTGGAGCAGAGAAGACATGAACCAGGTGGAACTTCTGGGCATGGAGGGACTCAGTCATCGTCCTCTGCCCGTGCTTCGGCCTCTGGGGGGCTCCCCAGTCAAGAAAAGGCCCAGATCCCGGTCGACGTCGATAGCTTCGGCATCGAGAGGTATGATCACCATCTGCTCCCCGTCAACCCAGGGCTCTGGGTCCAGGCGGCGTCGCCGCTCGACGTCGAGGGGCAGGACGTCGAGACCTCCGACGAGGTCGACGTCGAGGACTTCACCGGCGTCGACACACCATCGACGTCGAGATGAGTCCAGTAGGCGGCGACGCTCACCGTCGAGGCTGCACCGCCGTCAACGTCGACACGACGGTCGACGTCGAGAAGAGGCAAGTCGACGTTGAAGAGAAGACGTTCGACGGCAAGGAGTTCGTCGACGTCTAGAAGATCGACGTCGAGAAGTAGAAAGTCGAAGATGTCGACGTCGAGGAGATGTTCAAGGCTCAGGACAGTGTCCCCTGCCTCAGTGGTCAGTCTGTCGTCTTCATCGGCGAGTTCCCGGTCGGGCCGGCGCTCGGCCGCGAAGAGGTCTGCCTCCAGAACATCTTCTTCGAGGCCTGCTCAGAAGAAGAGGAGAGTGGTGAGGTCATCGGAATCGGAGTATTCACGGACCTACTCACCTTCTAGGCCCAGGACGCCTACGCCTCCACCACTGCCTCCGAGGATGCCTCCTCTGCAGCTTCCTCCTCCTCCAGCAACGATTCCTCCTCCTCCTCCTCCACTTCCACCGCCTCCTACACCGCCCCTGCCTCCTCTTCCACCGCCTCCCCGACCTTCACAACCTCTGCCTGAGGTTCCGGCTCCGACTCCTCCGCTTCCGCCTCCTCCAAAACCGGCGGCTCCGGCAAGGCCCAGGAGATCTAGATCAAGGTCTAGAGGAAGGGATCGCACTCGCAGTAGACTCCGCTCCTCCACAAGGTCCCGTCATCGCCATCGGAGGGACAGGTCGCGGTCCCGTTACACGGGCTCCTCGAGTGACCGGAGGTATTCTCCAACGTTATCGCATTCCCCTCCTATGAGAGTGTCACCTGTGGACGACATTGTGACATTTCGGGAGGTGCTGCTGAGGGGGGCAGCGAAATTAGAGATCACGTTGACGGTACCCACACCATCTACCTCTGTGATCTTTGAGACTTTGCACAAACGGCATCTCTCTCGCCCGTAGTTGCCCTTGGTGCCAGGACTGGAGGAACCGGCCATGGAGCTGTTTCTGACACTGGCTTCTGTGAAGTCTGCTCCATCTCGGCTGCAAAAGAAGTATAGGCCCCCGGATTCTGATCCGGCGTTCCTGTGGTCAGATCCTGTACCGGATTCTGTCATCGTGACAGCAGCCAAGAAACAGCATGGTACTGCTCCGTCTTCTACGGTGCCTCTGGACAAGGAGAGCCGTCAGATGGACTCAGCCGGACGGAAGGTTTGCGGTACGGCTGCCACCTCAATGAAAGCAGCGAGTGCCTCACCACTCTTGGGTCGCTATGACCTCGCCTTGTGGGAGTCTCTACAACAGTTTATTGAGCTCCTCCCGATGGATAGGAGGGAAGACTTCCAGGAGATATTGAACGAGGGCATGATGGTCTCCAATCAAGTCATCAGCTCTGCGGCGGAGGCCTTTCTCTTGGCGGCTCATGGTTATTGCCATGGCATTAATTTAAGACGCCATTCCTGGTTGCCCCTTACCTCTCTCAAACCGGAGGCGCAACAGAGAGTCGCAAATTTGCCGTTCTCTGGATCGACTCTCTTCGGGACGCATTCGGATGAGCAGATGGCCCGCATGAAGGCAGAAGTAGAGACATTGAAGGCCGTTGGTTTGGAGAAACCAAAGGAACAACGGAAGTCCTTCCGTCCGTTCCAGAGGAGGTATGGGTCCCAGAAAGGAGGGCAAGGTCGTCAAGCTGGCCAGCAGCAACAACAACAGCAGAAGTACCAGCGGCAGCCTTTCCAAAAGCGTCAGAGGGGCAGAGGCGGCCAGCAGTCCTCGGCAAACAAAGGCCCAGCTGGGTCTAAGCCCTGAGGTGCTACTTCCCCGACGTCCGTTACCCGCTCCGGTGGGGGGAAGCATACAAAATTACCTGGCAGAGTGGAGAAAAATTACTCAGGACAAATGGGTGCTGAATATTGTTTGCAATGGATACAGTCTTCGTTTTGTCAGCCCTCCTCCAGCAATTCCACCAGTTCGCTCACAGTTCCAGCTGCGCGAGCTCCAAGCGGAGGCCGATACCCTGTTAAGAAAAAGGGCGATAGAAGACGTCCCTTTGTCTCAAAGGGGAAAGGGTCTTTACTCACGGTTCTTCCTGGTGCGCAAGAAGGACAAGAACGAGTTCAGGCCCATTCTGGATTTGCTACAAGCAAACAAATGGATTCGCAGGGAAAAGTTTAACCTGCTGTCTTTGCACCATATTTATCCTCCGCTGCAAAGAGGAGACTGGCTTAGCGCAATATATCTACAGGATGCGTACTTCCATGTGCCTATTGCACGGAAACACTGGCAGTTCCTGCGCTTTCTAGTAGGCACCAATCACTATCAGTACACCGTACTACTGTTTGGACTGAAGTCTGCACCCAGGACTTTTTCAAAATGCATGGCAGTGGTGGCAGCGCACCTGAGAAAGAATAAGGTGTTTGTCTACCCGTACCTGGACGACTGGTTGATCAAAGCCTCCACCTTCCAGGAAGCGCAATTACATTTCAACAGGACGGCCGTTCTGTTAAACCAGCTGGGGTTGCACATAAACATGTCCAAGTCTGTTCTGACTCCTGTCCAGTGCCTACAGTACTTGGGCGCCTCCATCGATACTCTTTCAGCAAGTGTGTCTCTTTCGGAGGAGCGGCGCTTATCGATCCTTCGGAAGATTCAGGCTCTCATTGCTGTTCCATCTACGACAGTGAGGACGGTGTCTTCTCTACTGGGGTCGATGGCCTCTTGCATCTTCCTCACGCCACACGCACGCCTCCACATGAGGCCGCTGCAGGAATGTCTGGAGGATCAGTGAGACCAGAAGCAGGGGAGCTGGGACGACAGGATCCGGCTGTGCCTTCACGCTCAACAGTCCCTGAGATGGTGGTGCTCAGCAGCGAATCTCCTCAAAGGGGTTCCATTCCACAAGGACATTCCCATTCAGACTATCGTCACGGATGCTTCTCTCCACGGCTGGGGAGCGCATTCAGACCATCTACAGATCCAGGGAACATGGTCCCCGGCGGAATCCACGTATCACATCAATTTCCTGGAACTCAGAACTGTTCACTTGGCACTGAAGGCCTTTCATCGGTCCTTCCAGACCAACTCCTTGCGTGTACAGACGGACAATACGACCACAATGTATTACCTCAACAAGCAGGGGGGCTCGAGATCGCGCACACTGTCACAAGAAGCGCAGGCGATGTGGCACTGGCTGCTAGCCAGAGGACTGACGATAATGGCTACCCATCTGCCAGGTGTGCAGAATGCTCAGGCGGACGCACTCAGCAGGCTGGTGCAAGAAAACCACAAGTGGGTTCTAAACGATGAGGTGCTAGGAAACATATTCGACAGGTGGGGCACTCCGGACGTAGATCTGTTCGCCACTGCTGAAAACAGAAAATGCAGAGACTTCGCTTCCAGGTTTTACCAACCGGGGACTCTTTGGAACGCACTATGGATCAGCTGGTCGAACAGCTTTCTGTACGCTTTTCCACCCATTCCCCTGATTCCGGCGGTACTCATCAAGCTGTCTCAGTCCAGCGCACGGATGATCCTCATTGCTCCGCAGTGGCCCCGACAGTGGTGGTTCATGGACCTGCTTCACAGGTCTCTCCTACCCCACCTACGGCTGCTGTGTCGGCCGGACCTTCAAACGAAGTTCGGGGGGCAGATGGTACACCCCAACCTCTCATCGTTGAGTTTGACGGCATGGCTCCTGAGATAGTGCAATATAGACACCTGAATCTGCCTGACGATTGCATGGATATACTCAAGGAGGCTAAGTGACCTTCCACTAGGACTTCCCTTGCCTACAAGTGGAAGAGGTTCTGCATCTGGTGCACGTCCAAGAACTATGATCCGACGACCTGCAAGGAAGATCTCATACTTCCATACCTTTTGCATTTGGCTCAATCTGGCCTTAATTTTCATTCTATAAAGGTCCACCTTGCAGCATTAACTGCTTATAGGAAATGTCCTTCACAGACATCCTTCTTCCAGATTCCTGTGATTAAAGATTTTTTGGGTAGGATTGAAGAAGGTGTTTCCTCCTGTTCGGCGTCCTTCGCCTTTATGGGAGCTGAATGTGGTGCTGTCCAGGTTGATGAAGGAACCTTTTGAACCTATTCATAAGGCTTCACTACAGCACTTGTCATGGAAGGCGGCTTTTCTTGTGGCTATTACATTGGCCGGCAGGGTGAGTGAAATTCAGGCATTGTGTTGCCAAGAACCTTATGCTGTATTTCATGCTGCTAAGGTTGTGATGCGTACTCACCCTAAGTTCCTTCCTAAGGTGATTTCTGATTTCCATGTCAATCAGACTATAACTTTACCTACGTTTTTCCAAAATCCTTCCACTCCAGCGGAAAGGTCTCTTCATTCCCTGGATGTCAGAAGGGTGTAGAAATTCTACTTGGATAAGACCAAGGACATTCGTAGGTCAGACCAATTGTTTGTCAATTATGGGTCGGTCAGGACTGGTCTTGCCACCTCTAAACAGTCTATCTCGAGGTGGATTGTGTCCTGTATTCAGTTATGTTATCAGAAAGCTAACAAGACCTTAGGGGGTAAGCCTAAGGCTCATTCTACCAGGGGCAAAGCAGCTTCAACGGCTTTGCTACGTAATGTTCCCATTGCAGATATCTGTAGGGCTGCCGCTTGGAAGTCTGTCCATACCTTTGCTAAACACTACTGTCTGGACTCTGATGCCAGAGCAGATGCTCAGGTTGGGCAGGCTTCATTGAGAAATCTGTTTGCACAGTAGTGGTGTTGTCTTTTTCCTCCACCGCCGGATTGGTTTGTTGGGATGGGCTTGCCATTCTATTCACTAGATTAGGACTATACACAGAGATGCCCTACTATAGAAGGAGTCATTTCTTACCTGTAACTCCAGTTCTGTAGTAGGGGTATCTCTGTTATAGTCATAAGCGCCTGCCCTCCTCCCCGGTGGAGGAAATGATAATGTACTGTATGCTACAGGCCTTGCTTTATTCACCTTCAAAAAGAACTGAAAGTAAAAGGACTTTGGCTGTACATCCTGGGATACAGAGTGTCTCTGGAGAGTTCCTTAAAGGCACGGTATCCCTTTTCCAGACACATAATGGCAGCCTATGGGGGCTTGTCTGTCCAACCCTTCCTCTCTATCATTTCAAGGATTTTGGTGAAAGGAAGTTTCTCTATGAGTGAAACTTGGGAATATATGTAAAATTTGATTTTATTTGGCTATCCTTTTCACTTTAAGTTGAAGTGCTGGCCAGTGTAGCCTTGTAGGTATAGGCTGCATTATTTGTCTTTGATTTTCTCTTAAGTGTCTATGCAGGGCTGCAAAGAAGACAGCTTAAGAGATTAATTTTGATTGCTCCGGGGTCCCCGCACATGGGCGGGACTATTCACTAGATCATGACTATAACAGAGATAACCCTACTACATAACTGGAGTTACAGGTAAGAAACTACTCCTTCTCACTGTTCTCCATTCAGCTTCCGTACTTAGCTTTCACAATTCACCTTTTGGGAATATTTTTATCTTTCGCTCACTTTGAAATAGAGGCTCTAGGAAAGTGACCCTTTTTGACATAGTCACCCCCCACTTTTTCTCAGGTAAATGATGCAATGTTGACAGTAGTGCACTGGATTCCTGCTGTCCAGGTCCCCACAGCCAGATCTTTCTAACCAAATTATTAAGGAATTATTAACACCTTGGCTGCTAAGGGGTTTTCCCGTCCTGCGCTGAAGCTTCTTGATTCCCATTATACATGACGAGTTGACCTTGTCATGAGCACAGCTCTAGTGTGCTTCATGACGAGTTCACCTTGTCATTAGCATCCAAGTGGTTAAAGGCCTTTTTAAAGTCTCTGCCCCAACAAGATATCCTCCAACTTCATGACAGCCAAATGTAGTTCTATCTCAACTGATAAACACCTTTAAAAACAATACACGTGGCAACATTAAAGTATCTCTCTTGGAAGGTAGCCCTTCTTTTAGCCCTCACATCCGCTAGAAGAGTCAGTGGCATTCAAGCCTTTACAATCAAGGAACCATTCTTCTAAATCAGACATGATAGTCATTTTAAGAAATAATCTACATTTTATACCTCAAGTGCCATCACACCCGCATCGAAATGAACCAGTGATTTTGAAAACATATTTTCTAAACCGGACTACTGCAGCAGAAAGAGCACTTAATAGTTGGATATTCTAAGATGTTTAACGTTTTTCATTAGTAAGTCTGACCTGCTACCTGTGGCATATGGTCACCCATGGAAATGACTATCATTGTCGAAGCAAAATTTAACTCGCTGGCTGTCTTCAGCCATAATGTTTTGTCATGTAGGTCATTCTCACCAAAGGAAAGTGGATCTTATTCCACAATAAAGCTTATTCCATTTACAGCTCTCTTTGCTGGTGTGCCCATTGTGAACATATGCAAGGCAGCAACATGGAATAACAGACACACGTTCAAGCAACCTTACTGCCTAGATTCAACAATACAAAAGGATACGTCATGTAGTTCAGTGAGGTAAGCTTGTTTTGCCTTTGTTAACTGCCATCCGCTGAATGGTACTTAATGCTTGCTGTTCTGATTCAACTGTGTGAATCTATGAAAGATCCACTTTTGGAGAAGAAAAAAGTTACTCATCTGTAAATGAGGGTCACCATTGTTGGTACTTTTCATAGGTCACCATTGTTGGTACTTTTCATAGATTCATATGACCCACCCTCCCCATCTCAGGCACATCTGTATTGAAAAAATTTCTTTAATACTTGTGCTACGAATTCTTTACTATGGTGGCCTGGGGGAGGGGGGGGGGGCTGTGCTTGTTCATCGTTGGCTCCTCGTTGGGAATCTTTGATCGCTTCCAGTTGAATTCCCAATAAATGTGCTGCCTTGGCTCTGTCTGAGAAAAAGTGAATTTTACTTTTGTACTCAAAAGATATTTCATTTGGAGATGTCCATCGATACTGTACTTATGTATGCTCCAAAGTTTTCATTGACTAGACCAAAAAATTACCCCCTCAAAGAGACAAGAGCTGAGTTCCTTGAGCCTAGAAAGACCTTTTCTTGATCTATAAAGCTGTGACATTTTACCACAATATCAGTCCTCCTGCTTCTCCTGTTTTTGATCCCAGGCTTGAAATTTTGGCTCTTAAAATTCTGTCAGGCTATTGGTAAGATCAGGTTTGATTTCCTGTCTCCGTTCTCGCATAAAGATTTGAAGACTAGGCCAAAGGTCTGCCTTTACGGTCATTTTATCACTTCCAGTATTTTCTCATGTAAGTCACTAGTTTCTGGGTATGTGGGATGAGTTTCTGATGTGAAAGATGATCCAAGAGAGCTACCTCTCTTGGGTGGCATTTGTATCTTATGTTTCCTTTGATGGACTTCTTTAGTCCTTCTCAGCACTGCCCCTTTAGTCTAACTTCGCACACAGATGCAGCAATTCTCCTTTCTTCATAATAATTCATCCTGTGAGTCAAAGTTACTCTTGTACTTCAGTAGCTTTCAAATTCCAATTGCGGTACTTCCTGCCAGATTAATTGAACACCATGCTAGTGTGTCACACCCCAGGGATCAACAGTGAAAGGGAAATTTCTTGTGTGCCTCTTACCTTAAAAGCAAAGGGATGCAGCCTCCTAAATAGTACCCAATCCTGAGATGAAAGAAATGTTTGGTTTGGTCATGGCCAAGACGCTGCAGACATTGGTGGCACCAGGACTGCCAAATTTCCTCAAGTTGTTCTCCATGCAAATCCATTTAACAAGACCTTACTCTTTCCCGCCGCTACTCTCCTATTCAGAGAAGGCATCAGGGCTAAATTTAGGGGTGTTACAGGTAGGTACAAGTCGGGACCAATGGGTCCCATCCTTGAGGTGGGTACACCCCCATTATGCCACCCTCCAGTGGAAGGGATATGCCTCTCTCTGGTTGGCTGGGTCGCCCCATCTGCAAGATTGCGGGGACTGATAGTTGTACTTCACCTTGCCTCGACCCACCTGAGGGGTGGGTTGGCAAAGGTGGGCACACCTCCCTTCCGCACTTGATTTCCCCGCTGATTCTCCCGTCCAAAGTTGGGGTCAGAACAGGTGTGGTCCAGTTGTTGGAAGCAGCAAATTGCTGGAGTAGCTCACATTGGCAGCAAGCCTTTGATGCTTCCCCTTCGTGGACCCTGTCCATCCTGGGGGATGAGGCTTGGCACCTCGTCCCAGGATGTGCATTGTTTTACACCCCCGAGAGCAGCAGGCTATCGACCCAGGGGTCTAGAAACATGTCGGTAGTGGCAGCTGCCGGGCACCCACTTAGCCAGGACACTAGAGTAAGGTCGTTTTTCACAGGGCTTCTATAAGATGCCCTCTGATTGCATTTTTCATTAAATGTCACTCTGGCATCAGTGTGGGTTTAATGTGCTGAGATGTCTGTTACCAAACCTCCCAGTTTTCAGTGAAGCCATTATGGTCTGTGGAGTTCGTAATGAAAAACTCTCAGCATCATATACTCTTAATGGCAATACTGCACGCACAATGTCTGAGAATTGGTTTTGACACTGTCGGGGTACTGTGTGTGTCTGTCTGTCTGTCTGTGTGTCTATGTATATATATTCTCTAAGGGGGGCACAATAAGTGCTGCAGCCCTTAGAGGCCTTCCCTGGCCACTGGACCCTTGGTACCTATGGTACCATTTACAAGGGACTTACATGTGTCCAAAGAGTGCCAATTGGGTTTTGTATCAATGCAGTTTAGAGGAAGAACATAGGTCCTGGGTACCTGGTTGGCAGGAACCCAGGCCACACTCAGTCAAAGTACATCAACAGTTTGGTAAAAAGTGGGGGAACCATGCAAAAAGAGGGCTCTTTCTTAAACCCTACATTATGAGTGGGTACAAAAATATGTCAATCAGCTTGCACTTAACTGGCAACAGACCTTGTAAAGAGGACATTAAGCAATGCCAAATTTCATATTTGAATGTCTGACGAGTAAAAATACAGTAATGCAGCAGACACATGTTTTTTGGTTTGAATGTGAGGGTCACAGCCGGGACATTAATATAACAGCATACAGAGAAAGGGAGCTTAATAAACAGTACACATTGATTTATGCTGGTAAGGAATGACACTGAAAAACTAGTATCTAGCCTATGATTATGGCTACTTTCTGTCTTGGCGCTCCTAGGGAGATGATGGGGAGAAGAAATAGGTACTGCACTAGGTCTATATCCTGCTTGGCATTTTGGAAGGGCCAGATGCATCTCTGTATGAAGTCCTATAGCATCTCACTGCCCTATTTGGATAGTAAATAGTGTGTGCCACGTTACTGTCCTAGATGTGCCCATTAAATAGAAATGTGAGGTGCTCAAACATCTCTTTAGGAACCTGAGAAACATATTCCTCCCTAAACATGATAAGCCATCATCATGCAGCAGTACCACCAAGTGTCTCTTGCATAGGCTTTTTGACTCTTTCAAAGCAACCTCTACAATTTAGCATATTTTGTTGTAACAAATGTGTGTAGGCCAACATCATAGGATGTACCAAAATTGTAGAACACTTGGTAACTACTTTAGCAATATCATAATTAAAAACCGAATACAAGAACACACAATGACTGCTCTTAAAAATAAATTGCTGCAGTTAACTAAGAATAGTTGCTTTTCCTTTAATGACTGAAGGCAGATGATGGATTTTCTCATAAAGTTTCAATCTTTTGTTAATAATTGCAAGATTGTATTTTGGTTTTGTAATGTTTTTCATTGGTAAGAAAGTTAAGTGTTTGTATTCAAGCTGTTATATTAACCACCCGCCTCCTACTGAAAGGTTTATTTGCTCCTATTTAGGTAACATGCTTACATTTATTTTGCTATTTTTTTCTTTTCAGCATTGTTATACTCTACTTAAGGTTTGGGGCTCGAGTCCTGCAGGACAACTTTGTAGCTGAGCTGTCCACTCACTACCAGAACTATATCCTTTAATTGTGAAATTATGTTTTTTCTTTTTAAAAATCATTACAAACACTTTTTTATTACAGATGGATTCAGGGAGTATGCAAAAATCAGCCTCCAAATCAATCTAATCTCACTGTTTATGTATAACGGGTGTTTACTCCAACCATGTTTTTTTTTACCCTGATATGTAATTTCACTATTAACAAATTTGACATTGTCTGTGTGGACATTAGAAACCGCAGTGCTCGCTGGCATTTAAGAAAAGTATTTGGACGTAGGAGTGAGGACAGAAGGGTGTGCTTTTATAGCAATAACATACCAACCTCTTTGTCGCTCACCCTCATATGTGTATACAAAGGTTCGTCCCAGTCTTGCCATTCCGATGTTTGTTCTTAGATCTCTGGGTATTGTATTCTGGCCTGAGAAAATGGCAAGATTTTTCGCACCCACATTCACCGCCTGCCCCTCCCTCATGCTCTTTATAAACATATTTAAAAAAACATTTTTGATGGCTTGTATGATGCTTGAAATATTTATGAACTCTCCCTCCAAAGCAAGTTGCTCAGATTCCACTACTGAGCAGTTGTGAAAGTGGCCAGTATTGTTACTTGAACTTTAAAGAGTGTATATCATTCAATGAACAGCATTTGTAAAGTGCAGCACCGTGACTCCTAAGGGTATCTGGGTGCTGTGTCTCCGTCGAAGAGCCAGTTCTGAGTCTCTTTCTGAAGTCTGTCAGGGAGGGGGAAGGTCTTTCCAGTTCTTGGCAGCAATGTAGAAGGAGTGGCCACTGCTGCAACGAATGCAGTGTGAGGGCTAGTGAATAGCAGCACAGGTGTCTAGCGGGTTGGTGGAAATTCAGTCAATGTTTGAGGGAGGCAGGTTCTAGGTCACTGAGGGCATTGTAGGCATGTGTGAGAAGCTTGAAGTGGCATCTTTTCTGGATGGGGAGCCAGTGGAGGTCTGTCAAGTGGGGGTGATGTAGGTTTGTTTTGGGAGGTCCACGATGAGTCTGACTGCAGTGTTTGGTATGGTCTGGAGTCTTCTGAGGAGCTGGGTGGTGATGCAGACAAAGAGGGCGTTGACGTATTCAAGGCAACTGGTGACGAGGTCCTGAGTGACGATATTTCTGGTGTTGGTTGGAATCCATCTGAAGATTCTACGAAACATGCGCAGTGTGTGGAGGCAGGAGGAGGCGACTGCTTTAACTTTTTGTTTCATGGGCAGTGGCTGTTGAGGATGATGTCGATGTTGCGTGCATGGTCGGTAGGTGTGGTTCCGAGTTCAGTAGGCCACCATCTGTGGTTCCATGAGGAGGTGTTCTTTCCAAAGATCAGTACTTCAGTTTTGTTAGAGTTGAGTTGAAGGCAGTTGCCTCGTCCATTTGGCTACATTGGCATTGGTGTCATCTGCGTAGGAGATTATGTTGAGTCTGTGTGATCTGATGACGTCTGCGAGGGTAGTCATGTAGATGTTGAAAAGGGTGGGGCTGATGTATGATCCTTGTGGTATGCCTCATGTGATGTATTTGGGTGCGGAGGTCAAGGGAGGTAGTCGGATGCTCTGTGTATGTGCTGTAAGGAAGGAGGAGATCCACTTGAGGGCGTCTTGCTGTATGCTTATGTTGTGGATTCTACTGATGTGGGTGTTGTGGGAGACTGTGATGAATGGCGCGGAGAGGTCGAGGAGGATTAAGGCCACAGTTTCTACAGGGTCAAGGAGTGTTCTGATGTCTGTGGTGGAAATCATCACAGTCTCAGTTCTGTGGGTGGCACAGAATCCTGATTGAGAGGCGTCAAGTAGATGGTTTTGTTCCAAGAATTCGTTGAGCTGCTAGTTGATGGCTTTCTTGAGAACTTTGGCTGGGTTGGGGAGCAAGGAGATCTGGCGATAATTTTTTTATGTTGGGTTCAGTGGAGGCTTTTTTTAAGAGGGGTCTGACGTCTAACGTTTGCATGTTTACATGTGTCCGGGAAGGTTGCTGTGGAGATGGAGGTGTTGAGGATCCTGGTAAGTTGAGTGCTGATTAGGATCATTGTGAGGTTGTAGAGGGGGAGGGGGGCAGGGGTCTGTAGGCTCCCCGACCAGGATAAAAGACTACATGGCTGAGGTGGTCAGGGCGGTGACCAGGTGGTGATGATTTGGCTGGTGTTCGCTGATTGGTTGAGGTCGTCGGGGTAGGGGGTGGTGGGTTGGAGGTTGAAATTGTTGTAGATGTTGATGATCCTGCTGTGGAAGTAGCTTGAGAGGGTATTGCAAAGCTCTTGGGAGGGATGAATGGTGTTCTATGTGGCTGTCGGGTTGGAATTTTTTTTGATAATTATGAAGAGTCCCTGTGTGTGGTTTGCTGCGGAGTCTGTGCGGGTAGTGATGGCTGCTTTCTTGGGCTCTTTGATGTGCCGGTGATAATTGCTGAGGGCTGTTTTGTGAGCAGCTCCGTCAGCGGGGTTCTTGGTAGCTTGCCATCGTTTCTACAATTGGTGGCAGTTGCGCTCAGTGGTCTTGAGTTCTGGGGTGTACGAGCTGGCATGTTTGGAGATCTTGTTGGATTTTGTAGGTTTCAGTGGGGTGACTTTGTCGGTGATCCAGGCGGCAAAGTTCTGGGCAGCCTGATTGAGGTCTGTTGAGTTGTATATAAGACATTAATGAGCAGAGAGCCATGCTTATAATGTTTCTAGTAAAATGATATTGTTTTGTTTAATTGGGGCATGCATACATTTGTTGAAAGGGTTTGCTTCTTTAGGTAACAAAGCAGTAAGAGACTTGATTGTGGAGATCAGTTCACATATTCCTTTTATGAGGGAACCTGCTTCACAAATGGCTATCTTAGAACAAATGTTTTGGGTCTATGTGAGAAACCCCTTTCCAAGAATATTGCCTCTTAATTGCCATTAGGCACATTAGAGAATGTCTACTTTCCAGTATTTTCCAGTATTTTGCTGTGCTTCAGGGTAAAAGTCTGTCCACTATTTTGAGGGCAGACAAACCCTGAAGATATATATTAAGAGAAATGAGGACCTTAAGAAGCTTTCGGAGTGTGTGTCACTTGCATTACAAATGTCTCTGGTGGAAAATATTTTCAGGCATCCATATCTATATTTTTCTTTATTGCTGTCATGGAATAAGAGGCTAATATGATTCACAGAATATGTATGCTCATCCCGTAGGCAGGGAGGAAGCGAAGCGACTTTGCCGATTGATACAAACATGTCACAGGCAGGGAAATTTGTTGGACAGATGTGTGGATAACATTACCTTTCATGGCTAGAAGGCTGCTAGTTCAAGCACTGATTCTGTCACGGCTTGACTATCCTAACGCTCTATTCTTAGGAGCCCAACTTTCTACAACCAAAATATTAGACAGTTCAAAATTGTGCAGCCCAGTCGCTCCTAAATGTCCCGAAACGTCTCTCAGCCAAACCTGCTCTTACCTCTGCATTGGCTCCCAATTCAGAAGATTCAGTTTAAGGCTATGTGCATTGCACCTAAAGCACTTTCCGGAGAAGGATCCCCGATTATTCATGCGATGATCCATCCCTACCAGCCCAAAAGAGCTTTAAGATCAGAAAGTAAACATCTGATGACAGTTCAAAAAATTAAACGAATGAGAAGTGGAGGTAGTCTTTTTTCATACAATGTTTCCAAAACTTGGAATCACCTCCCTTCCACACTCGTTCACAATTAAACTACATGAACTTTCGTAAGCAGCTAAAAACTCTCCTTTTCCCTTGATATGTCTTGAATCGGGTAACTATTAGCGCTGGGATGCCTTCTGGTAACCAGGCGCTTTATAAGTGCTACCTCATTCATTCACTTGGTCATTTGTTCCTATAATTTGGAAACAGCAGAGTAAAGGCCATAAAAAAATTAGAAAGATTAAGTCTTATCCATCCGTGATTCACTGTTTCGATTTGACAGGATTTGTCAAATGGTGGTGACTATGGTATACGCAAAGGAGGCATACGGGAGAAGGTGACCCTGGGGTCATGAGCGGTTGAAAGCAGTGCTAGCCATGCTTTATAAAAATAATGGCTAGCATCTGTAGCAGTTTTTAGTCCCTCCAGAAGGTAGTGCAACTTCAAGTATATAATCTGTGGGAGTTTTTATCCCAATAGCAGAAAACAAAATGTACACAAATTATTATCTCGCAGTAAAAAGGCTGTGAGTGAAACAAAGTTAAATCAAATTAGGCTAAAAACATACCAGGAACATTTTGTAGGCTGGGCCTACAACAGTCATCATTTAGAAGAATGTGTGCTCTTGATTTGTATGCGTTTACAAACATGTTTATTGTACCGAATTTTCATTTTAGTTTGATATTTTTCTTTTAACATTTAATGTGTTGCAGTGAGCTAAGATATTTCCTTTGAATCCTTTATAAAGTGTTCTTTGCATTACCATTGTGGTTAAACATGGGAAAGCACTAAAGTGCTGTTTTTTGCCACTTACCAACTGGATCTCTTCTGATGGGTACCTGTAACAGCAGGTTCCACCTCCTTTGAATCCCACTGGGCACGAGACTGGATCTGAAAAGATTTCCTACGATGCTTCCCTGTGCAAACAGGTGATGCCATCTGACTGACTGGCGGCTCCGCCCCACCGCCTAAAGAGACAACAAAAAGCTGCATTTAGGTTCAATTCCTGCGTGCAAACATCTGTGTCTTTTTGTTTGGCTCCCAGTGTTTTCAATGTGTTTACAGATTTCACAAATTCTGCTTCCTTGACACTGTGTAGAGGTGTATCTTCCAGAAACTACAGATTTTCTAGGCCTCCCCTGTTGGAAACAGATGTCAGTCACCGATCCTCACAGGGCTGCCTTTGGTGGCTTGGTTCGAAATATGACTCTGAGGTCTGCCTCAAATGCTTCCTCTTGTGCCTGAAAGCCCTCAGGGAGTGTGAAGTGAAGCCCTACGTTGCAAGCATAGGTGATGCTAGTCATGTTTGAGGTCCCAGGTCCATTTCTACTGCCATTCCCACTCCCTTTTGTTGTCCTCAGATAAGTCCAAGATGAAGTTGTAAAATAAGCCTCAATGCATGTATAACAATGTCAAGCAGCTTCGACCCCTTTCCTCTGTGCCTGCTTCAGGGTGTACACACGCATTTGGCACTCAAAGTCTCATCCTCCATCAGTATTGTCCAACTCTGAGATGATTAAGTGATTAGAGCCAATGCAACCATGAATTTCCTGAGCCACTGTCGACTCTACAGCAGGTAGAAGCTTTTAGGGAGGCAATTGTGCAGTTATTCTGGATGTTTCCGGGTCCCTCTTGCCTGCGTTATAGCCCCACGTAACCATCGGAGGCTTCAGTTGTACGTTTGCTGTGGGTCCTTCCATGGTGCTGACTGACACTGTTCGACCCCAGCCTGACTCTTGGCTGATGGCGAACTGCACCTCAACACCTTTGCCACAGGCCCTGCCCATAGTGAGCACTTCTGTGCCAGCTTTGGCTTCAGAGGCACCATTGAATACTCTGCCCTGAATCTGATGTCAGAACCTGAAACAATTTCAATACACAACCAGAGGGTAACTCAAAATAATTTATTTTGGGTTGGGCAGAGGAGTAATTAGATTGTCAACACTCATCCTCGATCTATATGATCTGTAACCCATCTCAATCTACAAATTGACAATATTCAATTTATATTCATACAAAAATCATCATGACAGTATGTTTACAAAAAATTGATTCTGATATACATTGTACATTTTAATATTTAAATACAGTTAGTTATTTGAACAATAGTTCATTATTTCTGTCCAAAAGTCCATTTACTCAAAAGTGTGTTGTACCCTCACCCGTAAAGCATTCTTGCAAACATTCATACTATGTCATCCTACTCCAAATAAAAACCAAGGTTCCTCGACATCACTCACAATGCCCAAACCAGGTATTAGTGTGCCGTGGTTATTCTACATGTACTGCATACAGATGGGACCCAGCCAATGAACCCAAACCGGATCGATCAACGTAAAATATTCGGTGGCCATTGTTCCATAAGTGCGGACTCTTCAGCACCAACATACCTTAAACCTTAGAAAGTAAAGGTACATAGGGCTGGGCTAAATCTGAGTTGCCTTTGTGGGGTAAAAAAGGATGGACTGGGATACAGGCCTTAGTTATTATTATTACCAGTGGTTGAGATTAATTCAAGCATTTCACCAATCACTTTATTGTATACTCCAGTGCAACAGGTATGCTCAGACTTGGGTACTGTGATCACAGTGCCACCAAGCTACATGCCACCAAACCGGCCTTAAGTTGGATGTGTTCCAGTTCAGGGAAGTCCAGGCCTGGCATTTCCGGCTGGACTGTTCCTATTGGAGCATATGACTGGGTGTACACTAATGACTGGCTGAATGCAGCGAGGCCCAGACTGATGGCAACATTCAAGTCCCAACTCCTGGGGTGTGTGCGCCCCTGGCAACCACATCACTGAAAGGTTTATGAGGGAGACGTCTCTATGAGGTCTATTAATGATGCACATTCGCCTGACCCTGATCCTGTGGCTAGGTGCAGGGAATATAGTTCTAAACTAAATCCAGGAGGGGGAAATCATCCTAAAACTACTAACTCAAGGAAAGGGCAGTCGCTCTTAGTACCTAGCTCTCCAAAATCCCACTTTACTCCATGGGATCCTTCGGACAGTATTTTTGGGCGGTTGAGTGGAGCGATCTTTTAGAGCTTAAACTCCACCCTTGGCACAAGCGCCTTACAGCTGTTGAGGACCACTTGAAGGCTGTTAATAAAAAAAAAAAATGAGGCATGGACATCAGGCCCCCCAAAGTAGCAACTTTGCACTCACAGGAGTGAACCACAGCCCTCCATCACAACTGGTCCTTCTATTGTGCCCAATGGAAGGTGCCCACAAGGTGGAGGCAATGCCGTCATATGTCCTGGGGTTACTTCTTCCTCCGATTACTCTACCGGTCAGGACTTAAGGATACCCAGGAAACCCAGGACCTTGCTGAAGGCCCGGGGGTCCTTTGGCTGTAGCTGGCCTGCAATCTAGCTTGGATACTCTCCCTGTGATTAATCTGCCTCTTGCCCATACATGGTTATATTAGCCAAAGCCCCACGTCTTCCTTCTGCATCTACAGAGACCACACTAGATCTAAAATAAGTTAACACCGGATCTCCAATCCGATCGGCTCTGCCCACAATCTCCATAATGACTTTCTTTCCATTCACAGGGTGGGGGGGATTGGGCCTCTCTCTCTGCAATTCCCGAGTGATTGTACTGTTATAAACTTCCGTAAGGCATCAACTGTGGGGGAAAGTTTACTCTAGGCCATAACAGGTGTATCATATCCCTGAGCTATAAAACATCGCTCCTTGGGTTTCTTCTATAGACATTTGGCGCCATCTACTCTCCTGTCGAGTGGATGTCAACCCCAACATCAACTCTGTCACAGTCAACTTCTGCATGGGATCAGATACGCGGCTCTTGCTAACCTTGAGATATTGCTTGACAAAGAGAGACTGAATGTGTTTCTAGCAAGGTTGTGGTCATCGAAAACGTCATCATCTCCCCCAAGCTTATAACTCCTCATCCTGCCAATGCGGGGCTCTCCTGGACCCATTGGCAGGGGCGTAGCTAGAGCTTGTGGCGCCCGGGGCTATCCCTCAGATTGCCGCCCCTTGGAGGGGGTGGGGGTGCAGGGGGAAAAGGACGGTGAGCACTTGAAAGATGTCTGAGAGACACATAGTATTGCTGCTAATAGTTACCTCGATCTTAGATAAACATCCTGCTACTTGTGACTTTATTCCAAGTGTTGTGATCACAAAAAATACACCGGGGTGCAAACACTATTTGAATGTGAATTTCCACCCGTGTTTTAGTTCTGCAGTAATCAATGAGGAATAAAGCGCTCAAATGTTTTTCGAGCATGAATTTCGTGTTGGCGCTAACTCTACTGCACAGTTTTTCAGACACAATTATTTATTTGAAAGGTTTTATATAGCACTGGCTAGATCCGAAGGTATCAGAGCACTTTACATGAGTATCAGAATTCGAATGCAAAAAATACATTTATTCCAAAACTGAGACAAATGTTTTCAACGAGACGACCTATCAGAATAACCTCAGCTACACAATAAGGCTACATGCATTGATCTACACTGGAAAGCATTTTCCAGCCAGCAAATACACCTAAAGGTATTAGCTTTTAACAATTATTCGGACATGGGGCCAACGAGGTTCTCCAACATGCAGATCCATTCATGGTTTTATAGCAAAGAAACACAAATGTGGAAAGTCAGCTCGAATTCATTATGTTGTAAGTCAGTGGGCTTAAGTGCCATCATATTCTTTTAATTTTCTCTTGCACAACTTTCTAACAGGTAGGATGCTGCAATTTGCATATGCTCAAGTATAGCAAGGTTCTGCATTAGTAACTTGAAATACTGCGTCTTGGAAGAACGAGAACAGAATACCTTTCAAAGGCGGGTACAATAAACCGAACACACCCATGCTTTTGCCTAATAGGACCATTAGAAAACTACTCAATGTCCTCTTCTACAAGGTTCAACAATATGCAGCATCCTCGTTAGTGCCACATTCGTCGTCCAGTTACAACAAGCTATTCCAAACAGGTCAGTTTGGTTTTGAGTGAATGGAGACAAAAAGCGCATCACATGCACAAAATAACAAAATATCAAGTCAATGAGAAGAATTGAGAACGCAAGACAGAAGGGGGCAGCCAGTGTGTTCTGTACAAAATAAAACGTGTGCCCCTTTAATTATACTTGTCACTGTTGTGATTTCAGATTTGATCTCAAAGTCATTTTGGCAAAGTGGTGCTGTTTCACGTACTCTTATCTCCTGACAGGCCGCAGTGGAAACTGCCTGTGCCAAAATCGGAAGTGAGAGATATTTACTCATTCCAATCCAATCTGAACATCGGGCTCTTGGGGCCAGATGCATCAAAGGGTTTTGCCCATTCTGTGTCAATGGGAAAATGTGTTGATGCATATGGCCCTTAGTGTCTCCGTATTCGTAACGGGATATGCGGTGAGTTACTGGTGTTATGGTGGGCATAGTCTGTCAAAAACGTCCCCATTTCATTCTGTTTTCTGTTGAGGCTTCCTGCTGTCAGGGTTGGTTCCTAAAAACTGAGTGGCACAATCAGTCATTGCAGTAACTGTTATTTGTGTTAGTTTGTCTAAATTGTAATGTTTTGGCGGCGAACAGCAAAGCTGTTTGCAAGGATTTAACGTGTTGCTGTACACTCTGATTTATCATTCATTTTTCTGGATATGTAGTTTTATCTGAGTGAGGGAAACTCACAGGAAGTAGATGTCCTCTGACACTATGCAACATAAGGCTCGGGGGGATTTACAGCCAGACTAGATGTTGTTAACTCAGAAACATTTGATTATATTTTTCTCCGTTTCTACAGTGACACTGAAAGCATACTGCTCAAGTAACAAAGTACATTGTTTGTGACACTATGCCTTCCACATTCACTCTTACCCTGTTCGTTTTATGGAGTGGGAAACCTGGAGAAATATTGTCTTGGTGTGCCCCTTCTGGACTCTTGTATCCTCTCTGCTCTCCTCGTTCCCAAGACAATTTGTTCAATGTCACAGTCAATGGTACACGGGTAGTTTCTCGCCCCCTTTTTTCATGCAGAGTCAGCAGTCTTGAAATCTTGAAACGAGGTTTAGAAAACAATATTTAAGGTTGCATAAAGACAGTGGCGTGAGCTGGTTGCGTAGAGCAGACTGGCCTTTTTGAGCACCCTCTTGCAAATTGTCAAAAGAGTACATACTTTGTGGTGGGTTTGGTTACACGACTGAAGACTTCACCGCCCTTACCCCGTTATCAGGGGGGCACGAATAGCACCAGAAGACAAAAACCCAAACTGAACGATGGAAGAGCGGTGCCCAGCTAACCATGTTAAAAGAATGGGAATTCAAATTTCATGCTCAAATTAGACATTCCATCTGAAGCTTTTTTTCAAGCAAATGCTATTACCACAGAGATACATTCCTTGTTGGTGGCAAAAGTGCATGTACCTTAAATCCCTTTCCACAGGGATTCCCGCTTTTCGGAAATGAGTCCCCTAGGAGACCTTAACGGCACAGAGAGTTGCAATGCCCATTATATAACAGGGGCCTAAGGCAATCCAAATCGGACTCCAGGATACAAAAATGTAACGACTTCTGATGAAGAACCTGAGCATGAGCCTCTTGATCTGATGCTTATCAGATAATATATATATATACACAAACAATAGTGATCGCCACTGTCTTGTTACAATTAGGTCAGAGTTTCCATATGTGTTATGATTAGGTCAGCATTTCCATAGAAACAGCGCTTTTTGTTTCACTAATAACTTTCCTGCCATTCGATAAAAACTTTCCATAAAAATCTTCATCCACCTCAGCTCTTTCCCAGTATGTTTTGGGGTGATCTGTCAAGCACAGGCCAAGAAAAATGGTGTACAAAAACATTAATTTCCCAGGTTACTTCCCATAGGAAAATTTGGGAAACGATGCAGAAAAGACAATTGAACAGAATTCCATCAAATTTGTCAAAAAGTTGGAACTTTTCTCAGAGAGTGCTTTTCATTATTTTGTTTGGAGCCATTCTGCCGTTTTTCAGAAATTTGCGTTTAAAGAGGCACTCTGGGTGAGCATAAAGGGGTCAGAAATATAGTAAAATCTGGATGGTTGGTCCCACGGGCCTCTTGTGGTACCGTAATTTCAAGATATGGCCAGTCTGTCTTTTTGGTATCGTGGGGGGACTGGCGGCAGTCTCAGTAAACCGAGAGCTGATTGACTGGACACAAAAAATGGGGCTGCCATTATAGTATTCGGGGAGTAAGTTTTTGATGAAGTTATGTTTTTGGAAAAAACTGTGAGAA
Organism: Lissotriton helveticus; assembly: GCF_964261635.1. Lineage (NCBI taxonomy): Eukaryota > Metazoa > Chordata > Amphibia > Caudata > Salamandridae > Lissotriton > Lissotriton helveticus. The sequence continues at coordinate 1,371,543,852 of NC_136067.1, forward strand.
GGCAGGGTGGGGATTCTCGGACCCTCATAGCACGTGCTCATAGCACGTGTGGAAAGGTTTAGAGAAACTTGCATGATTTATTGTGTGTGCGCTGTGAGTAGCACAGTAATCTTGTAGGACTCGGTGCGGATAGCCCTTGAGGTACTGCAGTGATACCATGGGAGTCGCAGCTGAAGCGACCCTACGTAGCTGCGCGCTGTGGGGCTATTTTAGGTAAATATAATTCTCAGAAACTTACGGTTTTGCAGAATCAGTGTGGCCACGGGAACTGCTCCAGTGGCAAGCGTCGGCTCGGCCATGATTATGCAGCCTGACTTCGGAGTGACCCGGTCGCGACCACACCCCCATGCGTGCAATGTGCGTGCAGCGTGCTTGCGCTGCAGGCAGCAGTTGCAAGCAGGCGAGTTTGCTTGCACCACTTGATCAAACTGTGCCTCGGCGAGGGCACGGCACAGGTGGCCCGTTGCGGCGGCCTTAATAATTTATTTAGGGGCTGGGGACAGTGGGACACTGACAAAGTGTCAGACAGTGAGTGTCCCCAAATAAATCACTAAGGCCGCCGCAACGGGCCACAAGTGCGTGCTTGCCGCCTCCAAAACAGTGCCGCCTGGGGCTGTCCGCCCCCCTCTAGCTACGCGGGTGCCCATTGGCATATTTTCTTATGATTTTCCCACTGCGTCCCGTTGTTCATATGAGCCCCTGGACTTGTGTTCGAGGGATAATCATGTTCTGGATCTGCATCAATTTGTAGCTGGGGATAGCCTGAATGGTCAGGGGTCATCTCTTGCTTATATGGACGATATTAAGGACAACACTAACCTTGAATTCCTCAGCTGGAATATCGCTGGTCTGTCTTCTAAATTTTAAATATATATTTTAAACAAGTATATTTCTTTATTGATTAGTAAACAAACAAACATAACAAAAAGAAAACAATATATGAGAAAAGAATGACTGAAGGGAGGAATCTATAGCAAACAGAAACTTACAATCACCATGTGCATTCCTGTGGAATAAAGAGAAATGAAAGTGGTATACATGTACAGAGGTAACCAGTGCATGGGGCACCTGGTGCAACAATGTGATTTAGTGAAGCCAAATTTGGCTTCAAAATTATGGGTAGTGTAGGCATGATGTAGACATTTGAAATGCAGAAGTTTGTCGGTGATTATTTCAAACTAGCCTGGTTTGCTCACAGCAGAAGTGCCACGTCTTGTCAGGTATTGGGCTACCCAGGTCTCTTTCCCGTGCCGCACGTGCCCCATTTCCACCACTGGTTTCAGTGAGAGAGCTGCATGATACAGCCGCAAGACTAGATGAGAACTATCCGGAGTTGTGATGACTAGTGACAATTATGAAAATTCGGAAGGCTCTGACGGGGCAGTCGGAATCGTGGCACGTACTGTATTGTAAAGTCTATGCAGAATACATCTGTCCATGTATGACATGTTGTATGTGCCCTTCCGCTAGTGATGTGACAGATTGCATTTCGGTATTTGCAAATAGGTCGGCCATCTAAAGTAGTCGACAACCGGATAAGGTGTGTTTAGTGAGGGATTCTGTGGTTCCAGGTAGCCAGGGATTGTCAGCAAGAGGGATATGTGCGGTATCTAAATTATATATATTGACAATTGGATTACCCTTGTTAAGGCTTATATTTTTTTCCCCAAGAGACGTGGTCACAGGAGGATATTTGTATCAATGGGTATACTTGTTTTAATTGTTCTGCATCTCCCTCCACGGCGGGGCGAGTGAAGGGTGGTTTGGATGCATGGTTTAGAGTAGGTATTGGCTGCAAAATAACACCAATATTGCTGAATGAGGAATACAAGCAGGTCTTTGAAGTAAGGTGGGGACCAAAGTGTTGTGTTTTTATGTTTAATTTTTATAACCATGATTTTTCTGGTAGGGACAACGGGATTCTGCATTGACTGTTTACCTGGATAGACTTTGTGGTTCTTATGTCAAATATCATTTTAAATTGGTATGTGCTAGCTGAGTTTGATGTTTTTATTTGTCTGCCTCTGTGTTTTATCTTTTGTTATCTATAATTAAATACAGTGTTTTTATAAGGTATCTTTTAAGATCTGCCTTTCACGAGATCGAATAAAGATTAATTCGAACAACCCCTGTGGACGTCCTAATCAATGGGGATAAAGGTTCCTGGGGCTAACCCTACCCACTTTTTTCAACATGGCTGAAGTCTTTGGTCATACTGAGCTTGGGCTCTGAGGGCTGGGTGTGTGTTTGTGGGGAGTGTACTATGGTAATCGTGGTGTCCTTCAATGTCTAATGATGAAATCCAGTATTAGGCACTCTCTGTACTCCCAACAAACTCCGACAGAAGTCTGGTAAAATCAAAGTTGAGCTCTCAGCAACCAGACAGTGGATGCACACAAAGGACCCCATTAGGATGGTGGGCGGATTGCCCCCGCCGGGCCGGCGGTGGTCACCGCCGGCCCGGTGGGGGCAATCCGCCTGCCATCCGTGTAGAAAAGCCCTCCCGCCATATTAGTATGGCTAGGGGGCCAGCGGCGGACGGAAAGACCGTCCGCCGCATTTCCGCCCCGGTCGGCTTGCGACCGGGCAGAAAAGGCTGCAATATAGTGGCGGTGTCTTTCAGACCCCGTCAGCCATATTACAATGTGCGTTTAGGAATGCCTGCGGAAAGGCATGCGGAGTCTGCTAAGGGGACCCTTTGCGGACCCCCAAGGACTCTGCGGGGTGGGGGGTGCATATGGGGGGTACCTATGGTACCCCCTTGCAGTTCCATGCACAACATGGCAGGCACCGCGCGGTGCCTGCCATGTTGTGCATGGAAGTGCACAACCTGCCTCCCTAACATTGTGGTGGCATTGCGGAGTGCACCGCCTGCCACAATGTTAGGGATGCAGGATGCGCCCGCCACTGTGGCAAGCGCATCCTAATGGCAAGTACGGGACCCCCGCCCTTATGGCGGGCGGTCCCTCTGTACGACGGGATAGCGGGCGAACTTTGTCCGCCCGCCATCCTAATGTGCCCCAAAGTGTTTTGACATTCTGTTTCCTTCCTTTGAAGAGTGCCCCAAATTGTATATGTAACCCAGCTGACCTGTCAAACAGGCTCTGGCACTGTAATGTCAAAGAGTCCAACTGCGATTGGGGCATGACTGCCTGGTAGGGCAAAAGAAGGGTCCTGCCTAAGTGACAGCTAACAGTTGCCGGAGACGGGGAGGCCATTTTGAAGTGACCCCAAGTGTCATGAAAAACACCAGCAGACCTATCGGACAGGATGTGACATTCAAGCAGGAATTTACACTTGTAAAAGAGGATCCTCCCAGCCTTCCCTGGATATTCTATCAGGTTGAATTTGAGCATTCCTGTCCGTTCTGATCAGCTCATTGTTTGCTCCTGGGAGCTGTTCAGGCCTCCCTAGAGAGGAGCCATCAGGTGACAGCTAAAAAAAACTCAGTCTTTAGTCATGCGAAAGGTAACTTTTCTAAAGTATGTTTTCAACAGTAGGCAAAATTAAATTTACCATTCAATTGGATTTTGTTTAACTATTAAAAAAAGTCCTTGAAATATTTCTCAAGCTGTTCCCTAAGCAGGGATAACATTTATTAAACTAAATATTGTATCCCAGTGTTTTTCTATGTAACCGCTAACCCTGCTGCAATTAAAGTAGTCTTTTGTGCCTTTTCACTATAAGGACATGCTTAACATTACCCTTTTGCATGTACTTATTTTAAATACTCTGCGCCCGACCTGTATGCGCTTTTAGGCCATTTTAGGGGTGGCTTGTAAATATTTAAAAGGAAGGTTTAGGCCGTTCAAAAAGATTGTTGATAGGTCAGATTTCCAGTTAGAAGCTGCACAGTCAAGCTACTGGTGGCAGCCATGCAATCAGGTTTACATGGTCACTGTAGTGGATGGCACGGGGTGATGCAGTATACTTGTGACATTTAACTTAAGGCCCTGGATACATCGTAGTGACTTCTATGTAACTTAAATATGCCAATTCAAGAGTATACCAATTTTATCATGTTGAAAGCACTTTCCCCATTGGGGTAATCGTGTAGAAGGGGCTCATTTCCAACATGTCAAGGATTCTGTAGTTAGATGGAGCATCCACAAGACAGAGTGTTATTGAAGGTCAGTAACTTGTTCTTGTACCATAGAGAAATATCACACAGTAAGCGATTGATTGCTGCAAAATAAAATGTTACAGAAGTACTGTATTTTGGAATTTTGTTAGGTAAACCTGTTTTATTTCTATCCTTAACTACTGTCACCTGCAGAATTTTTATCTTTTTATGGCCTGTTGAACTTCTATCTGTACACCCTGGCCTTTGTTTATTCACCATCAAAGAATGCTCTGTATGGTAAGTGTGTAAGCAACAATGTAGGTATGCATGTATACCATGACAGTAAAAATAAAGCTGGCACAGTAATGTGTTAAATAGAGCAACTCAACGTATTACAGGTCGGTGGACAAATTACTATAGGTCAAAGGTCAAATTCAAGTTTATTAACATAGCACAGCGACATTGATTAAAGAAAACTACTTTTTTCCCTCATTGATTGCATTTAACAATTACTTTACACTAGGAAAGAGCTCTCTCTGCCTTTTTGTGCAGCAAATCCTCATTAAAGAGTATACTTTGGCATAAACCAAATTTGAAGATGTGTAGAGTATAATATATGTATTACTATAGTTGAGGGAGGGGAGGGGTATTATGATTCACTTGAGGCTTTGCCTCTCGTATGTCATGGCCTGGTAGGTAGGTAGGTGTGTGTGGGTGTGAGAGAAATAAGTGAATTTAACATTGAGTTGAGAAAAAACGTTACATATATTTATTGTAACAAAGCAACTACTACCACAGTGTCTTGTAAAAGATAATGGCCTGCAGAGATGTTCATAAGTAGTGAATAGCTTACTTTAATTCATAGTAAATTACATCAACAATCATTTTGCAAAACAATGGTTAGCGGTCAAGTGTTCCACCGTTTTAAAACATGGAACATGTGTAACTACAGAAATGGGGCAAAAGACCAGTTAGTGCTAGCTGTATTTGTTCAAAATGACTGGCCTACTTTAAGCAGTGATTTTCATCACCTAATTGTCCACAGCGCCAATGGCATTTCAACCTTGAGGTGATATATGGGTCATCCTCAGGGCGAGGGCTATTTGGAGCGTAAGCATAACATTTCTGAAAAATTGAAGGAAATGGGCTGTGTTAATACTGAACTAGTATAACTTAAGTTTTGGAGAGGGAAAGAACTCTATAGAAAAATCAATTATATGTAGCCAAGTTGTTTCTTATGCAGTTCAAAATTCAAGGCTGATACCAAAAGTCCCTTGAGAAAAAAATGTAAAAGGTTATGCAGAAAAAAGTAAGTCAAAAAGCGACATGAATGTGGAAACGCACACGTGAGAAATGTATACTTGTGTGAAAGTGCAGTTACAACATATGTTTAAAATTAAGTTGGAACCTAATTTCTAAACAAGTTATTATATTTTTAGAAACAAAACACTGCAAGATAAAAACGAATTGTAAGACTATGTTTGTGTAGTACTTGCTTGCTTAGACATAATGATTCCACAACTTACATTTATTCTAGACTCAAAGACATATGGTACTAGATCTAAACAATTATAATAAGGAATACTTTGTTAAATTTACTGATGTACTTACTGACAAATCAAATTATCAGTAAATTAAGAAAAGAAACGTATTTATGTTAATGAGCTGTGCATGGTACAGTGACCGTCGGTGTCCATGTCGAATTTAGTAATGGAGCATCCGCGCAGGCTGGCACTAAACAGACAAAAAAAGATAGCGATCGCACAGGATACAGTGTTGAGTGTATTGTGTTGGCATGCCATAACAATAAGAAAAGGAATAAATGGGCCAGTTATTTAATAAGGTGTAAAGGACGAATTAGGGAATTATTTTGGGGACTTAATAGGTTTAGTAGTGATATTAGGAAAAGAAACTCCCAGATAAACAATACTGCAGCCTTTGTTAAATGTACAGGATGTGTGCTGTTTGGATTTACAAATCAATCACTGATTATATGTTACCATAAAACAGATGTGATAAATATCAGTAGCATGAGACTAATACCAATTAAAGCATTCTGCATTGATCTTTCACGCTTGTAACCACAGACGAACATTTTCACAGATGTCCCTATATTATATTTGTCCTGATGAGACCCTTTTAATCTTTTAATGGTCGAAACGTCATCAACAAATAACAACCAAACCAGTGTAGGAATCTTTATCTGTTGTACTTAAAACTATAGGTGTTTGTTTGTTAGCAACAAGCCAACCCTATTGTAAATGTGTTTTGTTTTTGTTTCATTTTGTGTTGTGCATCACACCGGGGTCACATTATACCAAATGATGTACTTTTTTGTATGATTTCAATATGTCACTGGTCTTGAATTAACTAAGAATATTAATTTTCTCCTTTTGTTTAATTGTGGTTTTCTGTTTTCTTATTGTCACACAAGCATTGATAGCATGACGTCATTTAACCTTCAAACATATAACTGAGCATGAATGATACCTGTTAGAACCACTGCATTATTATTGCTTTGATACCCTTGTTCTCATGGTTCTACGGTTTGCTGTTGTAGCAGAGCTTTATAATTATAGGTTCCATCAAACTTGAAATAGTTCGTAGTAAGGTAATGATGTTATGAAATGTGTACACTCTGCCATTGTGATATGACAAGTATATACAGACCCCAATCACTCCCAATTCCTTCTTGCTGTGACATGTTAGTGTATAGAGACTCCGTTTCCGATAAAACCAAAAAAATCAAGGTCAGGATCTAAGGAAAAGTACTCGATTGTCACTGCTGTCTCTTGTATAAAATTTTGATTTCAAACACGAACTATTTTAAATAACTATATTTACCTGCTGGTTGGACTTGTTGATCTACCAATTGCACAGTAATAGGGTAGATAGTACTAGAGTATTCAGTAATAAAAATTAATTGTGATTTGGGAAACTCCCATTCTTTGCATCCATACATATCTTAAATGTTTTGTTTGTGTGTGTGTCCTGTGAGGCTGCAGTTGAGTCACAAATAGTGGTCAACATTAGCCTTCTATTTCTCTCTTGCTCAAATTCTAGGGCGTTCCATATAACAGTACCTCCATACTTATGTGGAGGTTTTATTGTTATAGAGTGGACTATTCCTCATTAGGTTCAATGCAATGTGTTTTGTCTTTTGTGTCTTTATATGGAATACATTCAGGTGTGGTTTTAAAGTGTAGAGAGAGATCTCTTAAGTATCAAATTGTTTAAGGCTAGTAGTTCTGCAAACATGGTAGCGTTAGGAAGAATAAAGGTGGAGGGAGGCCTAAGCTCTGTTATACTCCTCTTGCAAGGTCGATTAGAAAAATAGGTAATTCGCAGTATTTTTCTCATTTAGAAGTCCGTTTTTTTCGTGGGGACAGAGAAGGATCCTTGCTTACGAGTAAGATTGGAAACTGTATAGTCATTTTGCCTTCCATTTCTGTTGAAACCCCTACTGGTAAAACGTGTCTCGTCTGGTGTTCTCCTGGTGTAAAGTTGTACTGTTGGCCCAGTCCAAATCCTCTATAGCGACCCTGGTTTCTTCCTTAAAAAGGATAGTTAAAACATTTTCTAACAGCAGATCCTGTTCTTGTACTCGCCATTTATGGTAACTGAGCTTAGCCTTTTAAACAACTTTTTGAGTTGGTAATGAGTGGATTCAGATTGATGCTCGACAGAAGTAAAGGCTTTATATATCTGTAAAATATTATTTTTGTTGTGAATTGAAATGTATCCTGTAGTGGTGGGACCTGACCTTCATTAAGGATTCATTACTAAATACATGCTTACTAGCTTTGCAGGTAAATTCAACTGAAACATTTTTGAAACCCTAACCAGTGTCCACACCACCAAGTGCCTAAGCAGACATGCGCAGCTGAACAAGCATGTTAATTTCAATGAAAATAAATGTTTCTGAGAATAATAACAGTGGGAACTTTGAAATACTGTAATTAACATTGATTCTCATCCATAGGGTCTTTATTAATAGCCATAAGCACTGAACAGTCCTGCCCAGGTTCTGGATCCCGGAGCACTTTAAAAATACAAATTAGTTTGCAAAAGCTTTTTTACAGGAAGGTCCTATTTAAAAATAAGGAATAATTTTGGAAAGCTATCAACCAGCTACATTGGCCAATTTAAAAAAAAAAAAGAAACTGCTACATTTAAATAAATGTAAGCTTTATCTGCAGAATATTAGCCAGAAAAATCCCTTTCACAGACATTTTGGAAGAAAACATACGTGGAACCTTGCAATTTAGACATGCTTTAGCCTCTGAAGGTTGGCAAACGTTTTTTTCTGGGGAAAGCCTAAAAAATATCCTGGAGGCCTATTGCCGCGATGTGGAGAGGTGGAGGAAACTCATGCTATCCCTCCTGGGCTGTGCAGCCCTCTACAAAATGATCCACTTACCTAAATGTTTGTGCATTTTGCAGAACACCACCTGTGGGACGATGGGGTCCCGAGGATTGCCCTCTCACTTCTGACTAGACACCTAATGGTGGGAGACATTGCCCTCCTGAATTTCCGGCTCCATTATTGGGCCTCACAGTTGATGGTTGTCAACGACTGGGCTTTTTCATCCCAGCAGAAACCGTCACTGAGAGCGGACTGTACTGCTATGGCCCTGGAGAGCTACCACTGATGACTCTTTGGAGAGAGGGGGCTGCCCCCCTCACCTTCCCCTGCGGAAACAGTGGTCAGTATATGGAAGAGGGAACCAATACATTGAGGCAGATTGACCCCAGAGACTCCTCTAGGATCCCAAACTCTTGAGTGGTCTGCGTGAGGTAGAGGGACGCAGGAAGTGGGATCTCTTGGGGATCTCCAAATTGAGAGACTTGTGGAAGGAGGGTGCAGTGATCTTGTTTGCCAACTTGCAGATCGAATATGAGCTATTGGGGAGACAAATCTTGAGATAGCAACTGATGGGATATATATACTGAGCAAATGTGAGGCACACTGGGGGGAGGTAGAGGAGTAATCTCCACTAGAATAGAGGGTATTGGGTGCCTTCCCCCCCACCGACTGATCATGCTGTGTCCTGCCCCATCTCTACGCTACTGAACAACAGTCTCCCATCGCCTAAACCTCTTGGAGAAAAATGCGAAAGAGACCTGGGGAGGTTTGTGGGTGATGACTAGGGGCAGGCATGTGGGTACCCAGGCGTGGTCGCAATTGGGGAGAGATTTCACTTGATCCAATTAAAACTCCTCTACAAGGCATGTAATACACTGACCTGTCTATTCCGTATTGAAAAAGCACTGCTTGAGAGGCGGTCGGAAGAAGGGCACCCTGCTGCATACTCTATGGGAATGCCCGAGGATTGAGACCTACTTGGAAGCGGGTGGGTAACAGACTATCAAAGTTGTTTTTTGTTTTTTTTTACTTTATTTTCATTTTGTGTGCAAACACGTGTCCATTGATCATTGCATTACATACAGCGGCAGCAACAACACAAAGAATAATACATCAGAATATGTCCAGGCAGTTACAACAGAATAAGTACTTTCCATTTTGAATTTACACTGCGGGGGGGCAGTATCATTATACATTGATGCTCCAACAACAGCTCAAACAATAGGGGGATATAACGCAATCCCTTCCCGCAGGTGCCTAAGACAGCCCAACCCAAAAGGCAGCACACAGACAGAACCTCTCTGCATTCCCACGGGGCACCCATCGCTCTAGCCAATCCCTGACCTGTCATGTTCCTCCCCGCCTCTGCTTCAGTGGATTTGCGGGCCAAGTATGCCCGAAATGGTGCCCAAATATTTTTGGGTTTGCAGCGGGTGGGCATAAGCGCATTGACATTTTCTGAATGCGTGTTACAGCGCGATAGGTGAGCACACCATTCCTCTATTGTGGGGCTACTCCTGCATCTCATAGCAATCCTGCGCATTGCTATTAGGATGCACAATGCTAATAATTTGCATGTGTCTTTGGGGTACTCCTTGGTATAACCTAGCAGCGTCTCCAAGGAAGTCAGTCTAATACCTACACCAGCTATAACCTGCAATTCAGTGTGCACTATCTCCCAAAACCTCTGATTCCCTGGGCAGGTCCAGGCCAAATGTGTGAAATTTGCCTCAGCCACCCCACATCTCATGCAATAGTCATCATCGGGGAGCCCGGTCTTCTGCAGATGAGCTGGCGTATAGTAGACTCTCTGCAGAAACTTATAGTGTATTAAGCAATGTCTGTTGTTTTGAGATATAGTCTTTGTGTCCGTGTAGCAATATGCCCACTGCTCATCAGTAATATCTAACCGTAACTGCACGCCATTCCGGAAGTGATTTTGAAGCAGGTGGGTCTGGCTCCGCATTGGCAGGTGTGTATAATATCAAAATCATGTGTTGTGCGGTTTGTGCACTAAGCAAGTACGTGAGAGGGGTAAACTCTGGCGGTTCTAGCATGTCCTCCCCTAGTGTTGTCTGAAGTGCATGCCTTGCTAAATAAAAATGAAATATTGCTATTAGGGAGGCATCCGGGAATTCTGTAGCCAACGTGTTCCAATGCTTGACTGTACTGTCTAGGAAAAAGTCACCTATCATGTTTATACCCAAAGCATGCATGGCGGAGCAAATTCCCTCTCTCCTCTCATTGGCAACAACCTGCACATTTCTAATAACAATTTGGGAGAATAAAGAAGGCGACACCCCTCATGTCTGCCGCCCTCCAAAGTAGGCTCCTTGTGCACCCAACTGGATCTATAACATGATAGCGCCTCATCGGTGTCTCGGAAAGATACTGTGGTAATGAATAGGGCTTCCCGGCTGCTTTTTCAATGTATACCTGTGGGCTATCTGAGGCCCCATGCAACCAATGAAATGCATGCATCTGTTGTGCAGCACAGCAATAAAATTTGAACTTTGGGGCTCCGAGTCCACCTACTTAGTATGGTTTGGTAAGTATCTCCCATCACACCCTCGGCTGTTTACCAGCCCACACCAGATTGAGCAGGAAGGAACGCAGTGTACAGAAGAAAGACTATAAGATAGAAACATTGGCAAAGAGAAACAGAAACCGTGGGAGTACTATCATTTTCAGGAGTGATATACACCCCCAACAGAGGCAGGTGTATCCATTTCTCGATAGATTCCGACAGTTTGGTTATCGCTCTACCACAGTTCTCATGAACCACTACTTCCTGGTCTGTGTGGATCTGAATTCCCAAATATTTAATAGGTTACATAGACCATACAATAGGGTAATCTACTACAACTGGAACGGTGCATGGAGTGAGAGGGAACACCGTAGATTTAGTCCAGTTAATACCCTGAATGTTGACCGAATCGTTACACTTCCTGCAGCACAGGCGTTAAGTTCCGTGTCATCTGCATAGGCTGCGACAACCAAATTGTACTGAGGGAACCTTAAACCACGGTGTCCGTGGTATTCGCGCAGTGCGTACACCAGGGGCTCTGCCACAAGCGCATACAGGAGAGGAGACAGGGGGCATCCTTGCCTTGTACCTCTTGTAATGTGTATGGGTTCTGAAAGTAACCCGTACTCGTGCTGTAGGACTCTCATGTAGAACTTCTATTAGTTTGATAAAAACCCATCCCAACTCTTCTCAATACGGCATTCAAGAAGCGCCATTCAATAGAATCAAAGGCCTTCTCTGCATCGAGAGAGACCGCTGCAGCCTGCATCTCTGGATTAATACTAGCCATAACGCTCAATAGGGTACCTAACTTACTTGTCAGCGAACAAGTTGGCACAAAGCCCAAATGTTCTGTAGTAGGGGATCTCTGTGTATAGTCGTAATCTAGTGAATAGTCCCGCCCATGTGCATGGACCCCGGAGCAATCAAAAATAATCTCTTAAGCTGTCTTCATTGCAGTCCTGCATAGACACTTAAGAGAAAATTAAAGACAATAATGCAGCCTGTACCTACAAGGCTACACTGTCCAGTACTTCAACTAGAAATGCCAAGGATATAACACCAATAACACATTTAACACAATCTGTCAAGTTTCACCCATAGAGAAACTTTCCTCCCCTCACCAAATCCTTGGAATGATAGAGAGGAAGGTAAGGACAGACAAGCCTCCATAGGCTGCCATTATGTGTCTGGAAAAGGGATACCGTGCCTTTAAGGAACTCTCTAGAGACCCTCGGTATCCCAGCATGCACAGCCCCTTCCTTTTACTTTAAGTTCTTTTTGAAGGTGCATAAAGCAAGGCCTGTAGCATACATCACAGTACCATTTTCCTCACCGGGGAGGAGGGCGGGCACTTATGACTATAACAGAGATACCCCTACTACAGAACTGGAGTTACAGGTAAGAAACTACTCCTTCTGTAGTAGGGGATCTCTGTGTATAGTCATAATCTAGTGAATAGAATGGCAAGCCTATCCAAAAACAGCCCGGCGGTGGAGAAATATAGACAACACCACTATTGTGCGAACAAATTCCACAGCGAAGCCTGCCCAACTTGAGCATCTGCTCTGGCATCCGAGTCCAGACAGTAGTGCTTAGCAAAGGTGTGGACCGACTTCCAAGTGGCTGCCCTGCAGATCTCTGCAATGGGAACATTTCGAAGCAAAGCTGTTGTAGCTGCTTTGCCCCTGGTAGAATGAGCCTTAGGCTTACCCCCTAAGGTCTTATTCGCTTTCTGATAACAGAGCTGGATACATGACACAATCCACCTAGAGATGGACTGCTTCGAAGTACCCAGACCAGTCCTAACCGACCCATAGTTGACAAACAATTGGTCGGATCTACGAATACCCGTGGTCTTATCCAGATAGAATTTCAACACCCTTCTGACATCCAGGGAATGAAGAGACCGTTCCGCTGGAGTGGAAGGATTCTGGAAAAATGTTGGTAAAGTTATAGTCTGATTAACATGAAAATCAGAAATCACCTTGGGAAGGAACTTAGGGTGAGTACGCATAACAACCTTAGCAGCATGAAATACAGTATAAGGTTCCTGGCAACACAATGCCTGAATTTCACTCACCCTGCGGGCCGATGTAATGGCCACGAGGAACGCCGCCTTCCAAGACAGGTGCTGCAGTGAAGCCTTATGAATAGGCTCGAGAGGATCCTTCATCAGCCTGGACAGCACCGCATTCAGTTCCCATGAAGGCGAAGGAAGCCGAACAGGAGGGAACACCTTCTGCAACCCTTCCAAAAAATCCTTAATCACAGGAATCTGGAAGATGGATGTCTGTGAAGGGCATTTTCTGTAAGCAGTCAATGCAGCCAGATGAACCTTAATGGAATGGAAATTAAGGCCAGACTGAGCTAGATGCAGAAGGTATGGAAGGATAACATCCTCCTTGCAGGTCGTCGGATCATAGTTCTTAGACATGCACGAGATGCAGAATCTCTTCCACTTGTAAGCATAAGAGGTCATAGTAGATGGCCTCTTAGCCTCCTTCAATATGTCCATGCAATCCTTAGGAAGATTCAAGTGGCCATATTGCACTATCTCAGGAGCCATGCCGCCAAACTCAACGATGAGAGGTTGGGGTGCACCATCTGCACCCAAGAACTTCGTGAAAAGGTCCGGCCGACACGGCAGCAGGCGATGAGGCAGGATTGACAGTGGAACAGGTCCGTGAACCAGCCCTGCCTGGGCCATTCCGGAGCAATGAGGATCATCCGCGCCCGGGATCGGGCCAGCTTGATGAGCACCACCGGAATCAGGGGAGTGGATGGAAAAGCGTACAGAAAGCTGTTCGACCAGCTGATCCATAACGCGTTCCCCAAAGTCCCCGGCTAGTAATACCTCGAGGCGAAGTTGCGGCATTTGCTGTTTTCGGCGGTGGCGAATAGATCCACTTCTGGAGTGCCCCACATGGCGAAGATGTCGTCGAGCACCTCGTCGTTTATGACCCACTTGTGGTTTTCGTGAAGCAACCTGCTGAGGGCGTCCGCCTGAACATTCTGCACACCTGGCAAATGAGTTGCTGTTATCGTCAGTCCTCTGGCTAACAGCCAGTGCCAGATCGCCTGCGCTTCCTGTGACAGTGTGCGCGATCTCGAGCCCCCCTGCTTGTTGAGGTAATACATTGTGGTCGTATTGTCTGTCTGCACAAGCAAGGAGTTGGTATTCAGTAGATTATGACTATAACAGAGATACCCCTACTACAGAACTGGAGTTACAGGTAAGAAACTACTCCTTTCGGTGCCACCACTATTGGGAGTAAGGGAGAAAGGTGGTTGGCAAGAATCTTAGCAAATATTTTAGTATCCGTATTGAGCAGCAACAGCGGCCTATATGCGGCGCATTGGTTTGCGGGCCTATCTTTATTTAAGAGAGTGATCAGAGTGGCTTCTCTCATACTTTTTTTTTAATTAGATGTTCAATTAAACTTGTTGGCGTTGTTACAAGCAATGCATAAATAACAATTTACATGACATGACACATACACAGTAAAAATTATTGACATTTGTTAGCATCTGCAATCGGGCCACATTGGAGTATAAATAAGCTCACATACGTGTGCTGTTTTGGGGGATAAGGAGTGAAGAAGATACATTGGTTATGTCCCAAGTTGCCCAAGTGAGAAATTTTCATTCGGACAGGCCATTTTGCAGGGCTTCTAGTTGACGGAGATAGGTAGTGAAAGATTCCCAGATGGCGCGCGGGCGAGACCTTGTTGGCATTAATTTCCAGTAATTAGACAATTGTTTGTGACAGTATGCGATGTATTTGAGTCAGTGGTGCCCGAGCCCTCCCCCAGTGCATCACAACTTTGCGTTTTGCTAGAAGTAGCATTAGCGTCACTAATTTCCTAACGTCCCGGTCTAAGTTTCCCACATGTCCCAGAAGGCCCATCAGTGGGGAGGGATCTAGTTGTGTGCTTATAATTTCCCCATTGGTGCTAAATACCTCCGTCCAGTAGGTGGCAACCGCGGGGCACCGCCAAGCAAGGTGAAGGAAATCCGCATCTGGTCTGTGACATCGGGCGCATTGGGAATCTGAAGAAATACCCAAGTTCGAGGCATATGAGCTGCAGATCACACACTATGAATAGATCACCATCTGGTGTTGGGCCCAGATGCTTTCAGTTTGTTATTGTCTTGGAACAAGTCTTTGGATGTCACGAGATAGGTGACTCCTCCGCTGGACAATAGTGCACATGGGCATCAACTTTTTCCACCATCGTGGCTCGGATGTGTTCGACGCATTCCAGTTCGGTGTTACCGATCTAACTTTCGACGCGCAATCCTTACCCTCTGCTCGGTATTGTTTTTGAACTACAAACTTCAACTCTTCTGTTCCGGTCATCGAAGCAGGCCTTTGGACCTATCTGCGCCATCAGGCCTTTTGGCTCATGAAAAGGACTCCCTTAAAAAAGTGTCCTCAGTGTAGATCCAAGTTTCCACACGCTGATTTTTATGAGGTGTGTAACCTCTGCCTTTCACCTGAGCACGGGGCCAAATACTGTTGAGCTTGCGCCTCTTTCCGCTCCAAAAAAACCCATGAGAGATCGTCGAGCTCGAAGAAGCATGGCTCCATCATCAACATAGATACTGGACAATATCTTCCAAGAAAGCATAAATGTGCAGGAGCACATGGAAGAAAGTACGTTTAGCGCCTCCTAAGCCGAAGAATCAGACGTCGAAGACATCACTCCGGGGCAACGGGTCGTAAGTACTAATGTCGACCCATCCCCCCACCCATCTATTCAAAGGCTTCGGTAACACCTTAACCTTCGGGCCTATGTGCACACCGGGATAAAACTTCCCATGCCCCGCCTTCAGGCCCGGCAAAGAAGTCCACATATAAGCCTTCATGCCACTCTATCGAGCCAGCCTACCGTCGGTGCCACAACCCCATCCTTGTCACTGACAACAAAAGGCAAACCGAAAGAGAAACCCTTGTCTTCGTCCGCACCGAAGCCTGGTTCCACATCGGGGCATTCAGCACCAAAATCTACAGACACTGAACCTTCGGATCCGTAAAAATCATCGGAGCCGACCAAGCAACCGGTTCCGAAGACCCCAAGCAAACCTTTGGGACCCAACAAAACTCCTGATTCCAAACCTATGGAGCATAAGACAACCCCAAAAACTGTGCCACAAAAGCACTCGGACCCGAAAGAATCGGCACCCAAACAACAAACTCCAGAGGAGGAGCTTTTTCGACCCAATCCTACCCAAATAGACCCAGAAACAGATCATTTTAGAATTAGTCCTTCCAACAAAAGGAAAATGGACAAACCTACACCACCTCCAATTCCTTTAAAGAAAAAAAGACATTGCTCCTTCTCCTTTAAGGAGTCCTTCTCCACCTCCTCCTCCACAATACATCTCTCCTATCCCATCTCCAGTACCCTCCTAATCTCCTCCACCTCCAGATGATGACGGTACCACTGGTGACGAAAGGGATGATGAACCTCTAGGGGAACGTAGTCATCCTTGCATCCCAAATGACCCATGGAAAAATTATGTCCCACCAGATGTTCCTAACGTACCACAAGAGGATGTCTACCCATCAAGACCATCCCCTACAGAGGACACTATAGGATTCACTCAGCTTACACACAGGGCTGCAGAATACCACAGGTTAAATCTACATACAGACCCTATAGAAGAAGACTTCCTCGTGGACACTTTTGCAACATCTCAAAGGTCCACCTCCATTCTTCCACTGTTAAAAGGGGTAATTAAACACGCTCCTGAAGTCTTTAACGACCCTGTAAGGGCTAGAGTCATTAACACCAGGATAGAAAAAAAGTACAAGGCTGCCCCAACTGACCCTGCATACATTAAAGGACAGCTCTTGGACCCATCTGCTAAAAGAACAGCGTCTCAAGCAGCCAACATATGGAGAATTGCCAACACACAGGCCTTACTAGCTAGGTACGAAAGGGCGCACTATGATGAACTAGAGACCCTACTACAACACCTTCCAGATCAATATAAAACAAGGGCCAATGATCTCATACAGGAAGGTAAACTAGTAACCAATACCTCCATTCATTGTTCTCTAGATGCGGCAGAGACAGCCTCCAGAGCTATTAATACCAGCGTCCGTTTATGCAGACATGCCTGGCTAAGGATTTCAGGGTTCAAACCAGAGGTTCAGACTACCATACTGAACCAAGCCTTTGACCAAGAACGCTTATTTGGACCTACGGTAGATTCATCTTTGGAAAAGATGAAAAAGATACTGATACCTCCAAATCAATGGGACCTTTGCAATCGCAAGCTCCCAGAAGTTTCTTTCAGCGCTCCTTCCTATAAGAGTCCCACACACACCTCCACTACCAGAGGTTATTACAGAGGAGGCTACAGAGGCAATAATAGCAAGGGTAGAGGCAAAACTACGAATACTCGCACTGCCTTCACCTTCAAACAATGACTTCCCGCCGCTCCCCCCAGACTATTATACTCCAGTCGGGAGAAGATTGACCCAGTTCCTACCTGTCTGGAACACTATCACCACGGACAGGTGGGTGAGACAAATCATCCAATCCGGTTATTGCCCGGAGCTCACTTCAACTCCCCCAAACATACCACCCAAACAGCGTCCAATGTCAACAGAGCATTTAACGCTTCTAAAACAAGAGGTGCTTTCCCTCCTGCACAAACATGCAATAGAACCAGTTCCCCTGCACCATCAAAACACAGGGGTTTCCTCCATATATTTTCTAATTCCCAAGAAGGATGGAACCCTGAGATACATCTTGGACCTCAGACCATTAAACCTATACATACAATCAGACCATTTTCATAAGGTCACTGTTCAACAGGTCCTTCCTCTACTCAAGGCGATTTTCCTTGCCACTTTAGTTCTCAAGGACGCCTGCTTCCACATTCCCATTCACCCTGGAAATATCTTTGATTTGTAGTGGACGGTCAGCATTACCAATTCAAGGATCTCCCATTCGGAGTCACCACAGCACCCAGAGTATTCACAAAATGTCTTGCAGTGGTAGCAGCCCACTTAAGAAGACAACAAATTCACGTCTTCCCATACTTGGACGACTGGATCATGAAAGCCAAGTATATATACCCAGTGTCTAAATCGCACACACACCGCAATCCAACTACTTCAGGACTTAGGGTTTACAATAAATCTCCCAAAGTCTCACCTCCTATTGTCGCGCATCCAGCAATATCTAGGTGCCACAATAGACACCTCAAAAGGCCTTGCATATCCCAATCCAGCCAGGGTAGCAAGTATGCAGGGCCTTATAACAAAATTCCAACAGGAGCACTCGCTTCCAGTTCACGTGTGTTTGCAACTAATAGGAATGATGGCCTCTTGTATATTCATAGTACCTCATGCAAGACTCCAGATGCACCCCTTACAGGAATGCTTAGCATGTCAGTGGAACCAAGGTCAGCTAACAGATCTGGTGTTGGTGGACAGCCGCGCACTGCAGTGGTGTAACACCCAAAACCTTTCCAAAGGGCGACTGTTCCTAGAGCCGGTTCCACAAATCGTGTTAACAGCAGACGCATCGCTCACCGGCTGGGGAGCTCATCTACTACATCACACCATACAGGGCAGGTGGACACCTCAGCAAAAGCTACTCCACATCAATCATTTGGAGCTACTAGCAATCTTTCTGGCATTAAAAGCATTCCAGAAACACGTATCAGGCACAGCTGTTTTATTCCGGACGGACAATATAACAGCAATGTATTATCAACAAAAACAAAGGGGACGCACACTCTCCAGCTCTCTCAACTAGCACAGAGCATATGGAGATTGGCAATTCCTCAAAACATATTCCTTTTAGCCCAACATCTTCCAGGAATACAGAATCACATGGCAGATCTGTTAAGTCGTCAGACACAACAGATTCACAAGTGGGAGCTTCTTCCACAAGTTCCTCAACCATTTTTCCAAATGTGGGGGCATCCGGAGATAGATCTCTTCGCCACATATTCAAACACAAAATGCCCAAGCTTTGCCGCACATATCCACACCCATTGTCCAAAGGCAATGCGATATGAATGAATTGGTCAGGAAGATTTGCCTACGCTTTTCCGCCTCTCCCACTCATTCCATGAGTGGTACGCAGGCTGCAACAACAGTCACTAACACTACTCCTGGTTGCTCCAACATGGGCCAGACAGCCATGGTACACAACTTTGCTGGAACTATCAGTAGTCCTGCATCAAAACCTACATCAAGGGCTTGCAGAAAGTGGCTGGGTAGTGTCTCGCGCAAAACCGTAAGACAAACAAATTGGTATTGATGGATGCTCTAGGGAACACAAAGGCAACGACCACTAACGTGCCAAAACAATCTCATGTGAAACACAGCGAAATAACTAACAAAAACACTTTGTCCCCGAGCAATCAAGTACAGTATCAAAGATCACTTATTTTCAGTCCATAAAGAATCCTCCAAAATGTGTCATTCAAAGAATAAGTGCTTTATTTTCTTTATGCTCAAATTCGGAGTAACAGATTCTGAGAGATGATCCTGTGTAGTTGGTATCATCCAATGTAGCCAGACAGCCGACACGTGTTTCGTCTTGGGGACAAATCACCCAATGACTTCCTCAGGGCAAATGATCTTATAGTAGTTTCGTCATCACAACTTGAATGTGTCCGTGTACGGTCCCATATAATAATAATCTAAAGGCAGGTAAGTCCCGTTGGGTATGTTGTATTCCAACGTCAACCTAATCAAAGATGGCGAATTATTCTTAAAGAGGACTAGTATTTCAGGTCCAATCTTTATATCACATAGAAGTTTGTTAGTCTTGTGTGGACTAAGGCTTGAAGTCCAGCAATAAATTAGAGTAGCAAGTCCAGGTCCCAGAGAGTGCTCCCGCCGTCTTTTGGACGCCGTCAGTCAAAACCTACATCTCTCCCCACAACTCTTAAGACAGAACCATGGAGAGATCAGACACCCAGATCCAACACATATCAACCCAGCGATCTGGCTCCTGAAGTCCTAGAATTTGGTTACCTCAATCTTCCACCTCATTTTATGAATGTCATGAAAGAAGCTAGGCGTCCCACCACTAGAGCCTGCTATGCAGCCAAGTGGAAAAGATTTGTGATATACTGTACCAATAACACAATCAATCCTCTAGATGTGTCCATTCAACTCATCATATGTTACCTGCTGCATCTTCAAAGATGTAATCTAGCATACACATCAATCAGATTACATCTCGCTGCCCTAACAACCTACCTGCAAAATAGACATCTGTCATTATTCAGGGTGCCTGCCATTAAAGCATTTATGGAAGGCCTCAAAATAATGATTCCTCCCAGAGTACCACCCTCTCCAGTGTGGAATCTAAACATCCTCCTCACTAGGTTAATGGGTCCTCCATTTGAACCTCTGCACAAATGTGAGCTACAATTTCTTACATGAAAAGTCGCTCTCCTTGTGGCCATCACATCTCTCAGAAGAGTCAGTGAGCTACAGGCACTAACTATTCAAGAACCATTTTTACAACTCCATCATAACAAAGCGGTTCTCAGAACAAATCCAAAATTCCTTCCAAAAGTTATTACTCCCTTCCATCTCAACCAATCTGTAGAGTTGCCAGTCTTCTTCTCGCAACCACAAACAGTAGCAGAAAGAGATCTGGACGTAAAAAGAGTCCTTCTTTACTACATTGACAGAGCAAAACCCTGTCGCAAAACAAAACAGCTTTTTGTTTCCTTTTCACCACCACATAAAGGCAATCCCATATTAAAGTCTGGACTTGCAAGGCGGATTGTGAAATGTACACAAATTTGCTATAACAAAGCAAAACGTAGACTTTCTATTCTCCCTAAAGCCCATTCCACTCTCAAAATAGGGGCTTCCATGGCATGTTTAGGAAACATTCCCTTAGATGATATCTGCAAAGCAGCTACATGGTCTACACCGCACATATTCACAAAACACTATTGTGTAGATGTGCAAGCAAAACAACAAGCTAGTGTGGGCCAGGCCACCCAAACACTATTTCAAACTACTGCAACAGATACTAGTGGTCGCTGCTAAAGGGACAGGTCTGCTATGCAATCTATGCATAGTGTGTGATCTGCAGTTCATATGCCTCGAACGGAAAATGCTACTTACCAGTATGCATCTGGTTTTGGCATGTAGAGCTGCAGATTCACACATGCCCACCCACTTCCCCGCCTACCTTTATTTGTTCCAGTATTATCTTAATTAGATACAACATACATTGACATCTCTTTCTATTTCTCAGAAAACTGCATCATTTCCCTTCTTGGCAAAAAAACATCTGAAGATCGAGTTGATGCCCATGCGCACTATTGTCCACAGAAGGAGTCACCTATCTCGTGACTTCCAAAGACTTGTTCCAAGACCATAACAAACTGCAAACATCCTGGCCCAACACCAGATGGCGATCTACGGATAGTGTGTGAATCTGCAGCTCTACATGCGAAGAACAGATGTATACTGGTAAGTAGCATTTTTCTTTGTATAATTGGGCAGGGGTACGATATATGCGATGATGACATTTTAAATGTATGAGGCGTAACCTGTAGTTAGGAGATAAGCGTTCTAATTGGCCACAGCAGTAGCCCCATTGTTTGTAAGTAAGAGGTGTGTGAAGGCCGTTGCCCCAGGGTTCCCGTGCTGGTGTTCCCTTCGCAGGAGCTGAGCACTGCATGTGATTGTATAAAGATGTGATGAGTTTACGCGCAGTGCTGGCTGTGTAAATGTGTTCTAGGGCCTTTATTGTTTGTGGGCCAGGGCTGGAATGGTGTGAAATGCTGCACAACATGCTGCGCGAAGTTGATAGTAGAGGAGGGTGTCCAGGGGGGTGCTTCCGCCCTGAGTCTGGACCATGAAGTGATCGTTGGGGTAAAGATCTGCAGAATGTGTGGGTGCCAAGTTTGGCGGCGTGAGCGCAGGCCCCCCATCCATCAGTAGAGGCAGTGTGGATTTTTGGACACTGGGATGGAAGGGCCATATAGCTGCGCGCATCCCACTGTGCGCGCTAACCCCTGCCACGCCCACCTCAGGCATTGCGGATTGTCTATATCGAGTCCTGGACGTTTGTTTGGCAGAAAAGGGGCTGTCGAGAGTGGACCTGAAAGACTTTGTCGATCTCTACCGCGACATGTGGCTGACAGGGTATTGGGTGCGTCCAATAACGTAAAAAGTGTGCCTGGGCGCAGAGTGCATAGAGTTGTAAATCCTGTGCTCCCATTCCGCCCTGTGCCTGTGGTAAGGTCAATAACTCGTATTTAACTCGGAGCTGTTTCCCAGCCCAAAGTAGCTTTAACAGATTGGATCGTAAACGCATAATGAACATTTGTGTAAGTGGTATGGGTATGTTAACAAACAAATAGAGGAACTTAGGAAGGATCACCATTTTCGCTATGGCGAAAAGTCCTGCCAGGAACAGCTGGAGTTTTGTCCAGTTGTGAATTTTGTCTTCTAGCCAATTAATTGTGTTGCCATAGTTGGCTCTCCAGACCGCCTCCGTGTCCTTGCATAAGTAGATTCCCAAATATTTCACCGGGCCGTCTGCCCATTGGAGTGGATATTCCATGGGGAATGGGGTTGGGACCTCTTAAGGAGAGCAGCGTAGACTTGGCTCAATTTGAATGCCCGACATGCCGTCAAATCTCACAATTTCATGGATAAGCAGCGATAAATTTTGTACCGGGTGGGTAACGTACAGTGTGATATCTGCATAGAGGGACACGACCAATCTACGGGTGGAGAAACCTGTTCCCCGTTTTGCGTGGTGCTGGCCTATTTGCGCGGCCTGGGGTTCCATGGCTATGGCGAAGAGCGGGTGGGAAGGGGGACACGCCTGCCTCGTGCGTCTGCCAATCCGAAAGGGCTCAGAGATTTGCCATTAAGGCGTATACGTGCTGTCGGGTGGGCATAGAGGAGATTGATGGGCGATAGAAAGATACCGCCGAGTCCCATTCTTTCAAGCAATGGGAACAAGTATTTCCACTCAAGAGTGTCAAACGCTTTCTTAGGGCCTAGCAGCGCTGCCACAGCAGGGGTCTGAGAATTCAAGTGGTGCATAACTGAAAACATAGTTTGGAGATTATGCGCTGTAGATGAGCCGGGTATGAACCCTGACTGATGTGATCATCACCGGCAGCAAGAGTTGTAATCTGTTCGCCAAGTTTTTTGCAAAGATTTTATTATAGAGGTTGATAAGGCAGAGCGGCCAATATGAGTCACAGTGATGGGCTGGCTTGTCTGGTTTTAGGAGCGTAAAAATCACCGCCTCCCGCATTGTGGGGGGAGCAGCACCACCTCAAGTGCGTCTTGATATGTGTCTAGTAGCTTGGGAGCTTGGATATCTGAGTATTCCTTATAAAAGGCAGCCGTGAGCCCCTCTAGTCCTGGAGCTTTATCCGGGGAAAGTTCAGCGATAGCCTGTCGGACTTCTTCTAAGGTAATGGGAGAGTCCAGGAATTTTCTGTGGGTGTTCGATAGCCATACTAGCTCAACATCATTGAAATATGCCTGCAGGTGTGGGGAATGTGTGCCTCTGTGCTGTGGAATAGAGATGTGTGTAAAAGTTGACCATTATTTTTAACAGCTCTGGTGTGGAGGAATGACTGTTTCTATCCCGGTCGAGCAGTTCCGCAATGTATGATGCAGTGCACATTTTTTTGAGCAATCGGGCAAGGGTTTTGCTGTGGGGTCCCCCTCCCCGTACCTGCGTGCCCGTGTTTTCTTACCCAAGAATAGGGTCTCCCTCTCTGCCTCCTCCTGGTAGTCTGACATCTTCCTGCGAATGCGTGCTAAGACGTACGCGCTACCAGAGCTATGTAATTGGGCCTCCAGTGTTGAGATGTCTTTCTCCAGCGTTGCTATTGTATGGGGTATAGCTTTGAGAACCCTGCATTACTTGGCCAGGCATTCCCCACAAATCACCGCCTTGAAGGCGTCCTACAGTGTGGCAGGGGAGCTAACTGACAGTGTGTTATGATCAAAATATGTTTGGATTGCATCGCGTAATTCTTTCCTAAAGACTGCATCCTGCAGAGCCCCGGGGGCAAACGCCACGTAAAGTGTGTGGGAGAACATCGGGTGGGTGGAGTGTCAGCAGCACTGGGGCGTGGTCTGACAATGTATGAGGTAAATAAGTGGCCAGGAGACGCCAGGGGAGGAAGTCTCTGGTTTCTAACCAGTAATCCATGTGAGACCACACACCATGTTGCAGGGAAAAGCAGGTGCCGGCCCGGGTGCGCATCGCACCAGAAATCCATGAGGTGGTTATCCTCAATAATTGTGATTGGGGCCTTGGCGGCCTATGGGTGTGGGTATCTAGAGCTGCCCTCCCTGTCCAGAGAGTCTGCTAATGGGACATTAAAATCCCTACACCAGAGGGTCGTCCGCACATCTAGGCCTGAGATCATGTGCCAGATCCTAATGAAGTGGTCCGGGTCATCCCCATTAGGGTCATATACCTTGACCAGATTCATGTTATGATGATATAGTTTTCCTGTCAGTAGCAGGTATTGCCCTTCGCTGTCAGCAATCCAGTGATTTGTGGTCCACGCCAGGCCCCGTCTAATGAGAATGCACACGCCTTAGCGTAATTTGAGTATGTGGCAGATTATGTGGTGCCCCAACTTTTTGTTAATAGCGGAGGGTAGGCTTGACCCAATAAGTGGGTTTCCTGAAGGAGGCATATATCGATTTGGTGCCGGAGTAAGTAAGTGTGTACTAAGCGGACCTTTTTACTATTGTCGAGCCCCCGTACATTCCAGGTCAGGAGTTTAACAGTGGCTAAACTGCCCATCTCCTTCTCACCTTAACATATTGCAGCATGTTAGCAGGGCAATGCCCCATGGGTGTAGTGTCCTATGTCGCGATCCCGCGCACATGCAGTTCGATAACACAGATGCTAGTGTGTGTCGTGTCACCAACATCCCTAAAACAAGTTAAACAATTTCCCAACATTGGAACAAGGAAACACCCCACCCCCTCTCCACCCATCCCCCACCCACACCAACACCCCAATTAGGTTGAGAAAAAAACACCCTCTCCCATTTTGAGAACATTTGGGATTTATCCCTGGGGAAAGCGGAGACGCCGCGCGGTCTAACCTGCCAGTAAAGGCTGGGTGGCCGAGCAAAGTGTTGTGGGAGTAGAAGCCATGTGTTTTAGACCTTACATGCTTGTGACTCTGCATTTGTCCTCCAGAGTACTACTAGGGCACAATCTTACCCTTGAGGAGTATAGAATACAGAAACCAGGATTTCTGAAAGCATGACGTGCGTATGGCAAATGTCAGCTATCCAGCAGTGGGAAAGTTTTGCCACCAATATGCGATGCGCGCATACATTAGTGGGTTAATCATTATCACTCAGTTGAGCATGGGAGGCCGTTCTTTGTGTGCTCTTGAGATGTGTTTGGTTTTTGGCGAATTTGAGGGCCTGCTTGGGATCTGTAAAATATTGAGGTTAGTCATCCTGTAGCACTCTTAATTTAGCAAGGTATAACATTGCGTATTTCAGGTTGGCCTGCTGTAAGAGTTTCTTCGCTGGCTGGAAGTCCTTCCTCGCTAACTGTACTGCCACCGTGAAATCTGGAAAGAAGGATAAATGATCTCCCTTGTATTGGATCTGCCCTTTCTCTCTTGCGACACGGAGGATGGCGTCACGATCTTTGTAGTTTAGCAACCGTGCGATGATCGGGTGTGGTGGCGAACCTGGAAGCAGGCGGGGTCCCAGTGTTCTGTGGGCCTCTCCACTATGAAGACTGGGGACATTCGGGGGTGAACAAGTTACGGAGCATCACCTCTATGAAGTCTTCCATCTTCGGTACGGCCATGGACTCTGGCAGGCCCGTGATTCAGAGGTTGTTTCTCCTCGATCAGGCTTAAAGGTCTTCATTCTTCTGCTTGAGCAGATCCAGGACCTTGTCCATACGCAGAAGACGCTTGGATGTGGTGGCCTGGTTATCAGGCGCGTTTCCAGCTGCTCCAGTTGGAAGTCATGACCATCAACACTCTGTTTGACATTGTCCAGGCTATGCAGTGAGGAGGTCGGGTTTGGTGTCAATGTTTTTGAGACTTAACTTGACGTCCAGCAGGATTGTTTTAATGTCCAGATCCTTATCTTCCAGCGTTTCCATGGAATCTGTCACAATGTCCCTGTCTGCCTCAGAGTCCAGTTGTCTGGCGCAGTGATTTTTCTCGAAGGGGAGCTTTGATTGTCGTCCCTCCGTTTTCCCCATGGTCGCCCACAGATGAGGGCCGCAAGTAGGTGCTAAGAACAGTGATCAGCACACGCCCGTCCGGGCAGCTGGAGGTTTTTTGAAGCGCCTGGTTTTCACGTGGCTGTCTCGCCGGAGGGTTGTGGGATTTTATTCTTCTGTTTCCTGTCCTCGAGGCACACAATGATCAGCACACGCCCGTCTGGGCAGCTGGAGGTTCTCCGCAGCGCCTGCTTTTCGTGGGCTGTCTCGCCGGAGTGTTGTGGGATGTTATTCTTCTGTTTCCTGGCCTCGAGGCGCACAGGGGGGGAAATGTGATGTTACCTGGCCGGAGGTGTCTGTTGGAGGATCTTGGTTGCGCCCTGTCAGTGTCTGTGATAGGATGTGCCCCGGGTGCCCAAGTGGTAGTTCTTTCTTCTTGAACCCCTCGATACATGCACTATGTCACTCACTGACCTAGTCAGTTCTTTGTCTGCTTATCAGGAGCGTAGGAGGGAGGTAGAGATTACCCGCGCAGTTCCGTGCATCAGGGTAGATCACGCCCGGTTAGGCCACGTTGTTTTAAATGTTCGTTGGGTTGCGGCAGCGCCACGCCAAACCCTGGTGTCCGCACTGCCCTGCGTTAGGATGGGGATGATCGCGGGTCTGCAGCGGACCCTGGGGCCCACCCTCGCAATCCCAACCACAGTACTATGTGTGTTCATGTGGGTCCTACCTCCTTGGGCACCAGATTCAGTCCCCTCGCCACTAGGGCCAGCTGCGCACCGCAGGAAGGCTCACCCCGGCAGACAAGCCATACTCTGTTCTCGCAGCGTGCAATGTAGGCTGGTGCCGTCTCCCAAGCAGCCGGGCGTCTCTTGTGACGCCGCGGTGTGGGATAGCGTCACCACAACAGGATCTCGTCTCAGTCTCTGGCCCAGTTGTCAGTATGAGGCCGCTGCGAGACGTCCCATCTCTGGTGCCCATGCAGGCCTCTCCCACCTCAATTGTCAGATCTGGGCCGCTCGGGCGTCCTCTCAGATGGTGTACCTGTTGGTCGGGAGGGGGAGGGCCGGCGCAATAGCAGTATGTGCGTGCACCCTCGGCCTCCCTCCGTCGCAGCACGGCCCTTCTCGTGGAGCGGCAGCCCGCGGGGTCCGGGAGCTCCGGGCTGGTACGTTTCACCAGGCCGCGGCAGCCATCTGCAGTTTCAGCGCTGCTCCCGTGTCGCACACCATTTTTTCTCCTCAATTTAGGATCACCCTGGGAGCCTCTGCATGATAAGCTCGATATTGCAGCTGGATGGCTTCTAGAAATTATGTTTTTTTTAAAGAATTATTTGCCCGTCCGGCAGAGCTCGCACACTATGCGGCCATCTTGCAACGCGACGAAACCACGCACTCCTGGCTGCTCTCATATTTGGGGTTATTATCCCATCTGTAGCCATCTCCTCCAATAAATTCACCAGGTGTGATAGCAATTGGTCAAGATATGCTTTGTGAAAAGCTACCGTTAGCCCGTCGGACCCCGGGGCCTTGTTATTGGCCATTGTTTTCAGCGCTGCAGTAATTTCTGTAGGGCGCAGTGGTGCCATCAAGTGTTCCCTATGATGAATCAGATGAAGAATACCGAACACATATAGCCCTGAAATGGTTGACAAATTTGCAGAGTCCAATGGGCGCGAGCTGTATAGTTCTATGTAATAGGATCCGAATCTGTCCGCTATTTGCACCGCTCTGTGCAATGTCGTGCCTCAGTCATCTTGTAGCTCCAGCACTTCATTAGACCCACCGCCTGTCTGGTCAGGGAGGCCAGTGTTGCGTCTGGCTTCTCCCCCTCCCCGTACACTTTATCTGACACATATTGCCCTAGAAGTAACACCTCAGCTTGGGCTTCATCATTATACTCGTTTATCCTATCCCTGATCTGTATTAGCACTTCAGGTGAGGAGTCCGCGGTCGCTTGGCGTTCCAGTTCCGTCAATTCTGTCTCAAGTCTGTGTAGACGTCCCCTGATGGAGCGAAGGACTCCAGCATGTTTTGAGATGACCACACCTCTAATAAACACTTTAAATGTTTCCCATGTAGTGGCCATTTTGGGGACACTTCCCAAATTGCTCACAAAGAATTGATCAATCTCCTGAGAAACTTATGCTCGGAAGACCTCATCCAGCAGGGAATATTGGGGAAAGCGCCACGTTTGAACCCTGGGCTTCATATTCTCTATTTTCAACTGCAATTTACCAGGGAAATGGTCTGAGTAGGTACGTAGAAGGTGTATACAATATGTTACAAAAGGTATTAATGGGTGGTAGACCAACCAGTAATCTATGCATGTGTGTTTATCGTGCACCGACAAGTAGTGTGTATACTCTCTACACGTCGATGCCAGGTGCCTCCACACGTCAACCAAATCTTCAACCTCCGTTATCGTCGCAATGATTTTAGCGGCAGCCGAACAAGAATACAAACTATCAAAGTTCCTGAACTACGAGGTGCGACTCTCCCCAACTGATTGCATTAGACATCTGGGGTGAACAATCTCTGGACCGATATGCCTTACTTTTATAGTAACCTGGCCCTAATGGTGGCACATAGGGATTTACTGGAATACTGGGGGAGGTGCAGACTCTGCCTACCATGCGAGAGTGGGAAGGAGGCCTGGATTGGTGCATGGGGTGTAGAAATTGATGTACCAAGTAGGAGGCTGCCCATGTGAATTCAAGAACTTTGGGGTCCCTGGATGGAGGCAAGAGTAAACAGTGTATGACGAGAGAGTGAAGGTCCAGTGCTGCTGGGGTGTGGGCCAGGCCCTGTCACACAATGAAGTGTTGGGCTTTTGAGTTAAATGTTCTGTCTGCTGGGATGTGATGTGAACCAGTCCGAATTTCCAAAAGCCAAAGCAGTTCCTTCATAAATTCCGAATGATTTCTGCTGTATGATCGCGCTCATGTCCTCGAAAGTTGGGGGGGGGGGGGGGGGGGAGCGATATGTTATTTTGTGTTTTAAAAATAAAAAAACGTTGTAAAACTCAGTTCTTCGACGGAAGCCCATTTCTCGACCAGACAGGCATGCAATGTGAATGGCATGATTAGGTCCGTTCTAATATTTCAAATAGCTAGATCCTGGGGTGATAGTTCTCATTTTCCTTGTTCCTTTCCTTACGGTGATATGGGTGGGTAGTCCCTAATTTCAGTTCCAATCGAGAACAGAAGGAATACAGGTATGTAACCCTTCCTTTTCTAACAGTAGACTTTTAGTAGGCAGAAGCACTGAATAGAGTAGCGAGACCATCCTCTCAGAAAGTTGGAGAAAACACATAAGAATAAAAGCCTGCTATGCTTACTGGTTCCTCAGCGACGTCTGTGCTACTTGGATGTCAGTTCTAGCATCTGATTCAAGACATTATTACCATAGGAAAGAGTGAATTGGCTTCTAGGTGGTCGTTTTGCACACATCTGCAATCAGGATGTTTCTCAGCAGAGCAGTAGCAAAGGCCTTGCCCATATGTAGAGTGTGCCCTGGGTTCACCGGACAAAGACTTGTTGGCATTCAGGTAACAAAGTAGAATACAGAAAACTATCCCCCCCAAGATAGACTTTTGTAGGTGCTACTCCTGTTCCAACCGTGCCATAACACAAAAAAGATGCTTTGTTTTTGTGAAGTCCTTAGTGGTATCTAGGCAACCTTATACCACCCTTTTAATGTCTAGATAACAAAGAGCTCTTTCTGGAGGGAGGATGAATTATTGAATATCAAAGTCTAGCCCTACCTTTTAGGTGAAACTAGGGTGTGTCCTTTATGCTCTACTCTTGTGAACATCGTTATAAGGTTCATGACAACGTAAGGCTTGGATTTCACCAACTCCTTTTTCATTTGCTGGGCTGGATGTCTTTTGTTTCTAGAATCGCAGTTGAAAGACAATCCTGCTTTTTCCATGCTGAATGACTCGGACGATGATGTGATTTATGGGTAAGTGAAATTGCTCATCATTCGGGGTTTCAAAATTGTCATACTGTACGAGATATCCCAAATGAGGTTTGCCTTAATTTCTAGAAAGGCAAACCTTATTTCTCGAACATTGGACCTTTTGCTAGTTTACCAGCACAATAAACCACATTAACATTACACATTAGCAAAATTGTTTGACGCTTGCAAAATTTTCCATTGTTTGCTCATACCATACTAGTTTGAGTAAAAAAATTGCTTGCAGAAGACACTTCCATCTATAACCTCCTGCTGGTAGTACTGACAAGTAAAGGTTTCTCTTTTTCACGAAAAATTGATTTTGCCCTTTACAATTAAAATACCCCAGAAAATACATTTGTGTTTGCTTAGTAGCACATCCACCTCCTTTGGAACTGCCCAAACTTCATCCGGTGGGTGAGTGGAATGTGCTGAGTAGTCCACTCCCCAAAAGGCTGCCAAAAATCAGCATTGCAACTGCACCGCATTTATGAGTGAGTCCCAGACAGAGCTGTAAACTGTATATTTCTTCAGGGGGTTTTACCTAGCTAATTTAGTTTTCTTGTATTCACTGGGTAATTTAGACCAAAATGGATTCAGCTACACCTTGTGATGAGTTGTTTCCATGATTTTCTCGGTGCCAGGGGATATCATGTGCCTCACGAGACAGTCAGCCCTTCCAAGAACAAATCTCTGTCCGCAGCCAAAATAAATTATTTGTGGATGATCTACAGCGCCTTTAATGCCGGGATCCACAAGCATAAGTCTTCAAAGTGTGGAAACCTTTACATCCAAGATACTACGTGACCGCGAAAGTATTGGATTTATTTCTTCTCTAGTGTTAGAAACGCAGGAACGTTTCCCTGTCTCCAGGGCATGCTCCTCCTGTTATTTCAAAGAAAGATGTGTTGGAGTTGCATTTAAAAGGTGCATTACTATACCTGCGGAAACAGTTGTGTTTTTTTGCATGCCCGTACTTCCAAAACGTAAAAAAAAGCATCTTGTATGGTCCATGTCGAAAGTGGTACAGAAATCTGCTCCTCTCAGCACATTCCTTCTGTCCTGCCTAAATCCTCGTCAACTCCTGCCAGGGCTTACTATAGGTTGAGGATGCACACTTAGGGCGTCTGCTTTGTTATGGTGTTGCACTCTGACGATATCAAAATGATTACTATGAATTACTAGACTTTGTAAACTCTGTTTTCTTTACAGGAGCGACTATGAGGAAATGCCACTCCAGAATGGCCAAGCCATCAGGGCCAAGTACAAAGAAGAGTCTGATAGTGACTGAACTTCAGAGGCGAGATGGGATCTACCAGAGGACAAGCGATTGTGAGGCTTTCCTTTCGGGACCACTTCCACGCTTTGTGCAGATGTCTGCTAGCGCTGGGAATACTTTTGATAAAAGAAGGATTTTTACTTGTATTTGTTTACTGAATTATCAAAAAACTGAAGGAAACCCTTCTTAGCAGGACGTATTAGAAAGATATAATGCTAAGAAAATATATTTAATTTTGACTCCGCATCTGTCGGGAGCATACACTGCGGCATCGGACAGGATTCCAGTGGTAGCCTCCGGCTGATTACTGTAGTCTTTGGACTGGTTCAAAATGTATGTGTCTTTTCCGAGAATTACATGCAGCATATTCTTGTAGGTTGGTTTCGGCAGTGACACTTTTTGTAAAATTTGCATGTTCTTTTGTTCAAATGCTCTCACAAACAAAGTATCGCTACTCGTTTCACTTGGAAAATTAAGGTGGAAAGGACTTTTAATAATGAACATTTTAGATTGATATTTGTGTTAAAAATATTCTTCCTCCAGACATTCTGTTTCAGTTATTGAACACAGATTTGGGAATTACTTGATGAAATTGCACTGTTTTTTAGCAAATTATTATCGCAGACTGTAAATAGGATAGTGCAAGTGCACATTATACAATTACTGGGCTTCTCTGTTAGAAGGAAAGAAAGGTACAAAAATGTAAGGTTGAAACCGGAGAGGTACTGTTGCAGGCATCGAATGGGGTGAGCCCTGTAATGTACTTGGGGTGTGCATTTTAGCATTGGAAATCTCGATTTTCCAGCTGAAATTAAGAAAGGAGAAGAATACATAGGAAATTGAAAACATAGCCAAATGTTTAGTCAAGCATAGATGCAAAGCACTATGTTTCTCTTTAGTTTGAAGGGAATAAGAAATGAGGGTCACACTGATGACATATGATTATATAAAAACAAGGATAAATAAATAAAACCAGTCTTTGTGACGCAAGTTGTAAATAGAAATCATCTTTTCTATGCGCCCATCTTCATCATATGATTGCATTTTATAAGTAATTTATTAACGGGATACATCGCTCTGGCCTTAGTTGGAGGAATTGGAGTACAGTAGTGCAGGTTGCAGCTAGGAGTGTACAGCGGCTGTGTAGTTTTCTAGAGTAAGGTGTCGTGGAACAGACTAATGTGAATTGGAAGCAAAGAAGTGGGTGTGAAGACATTACTGTGGTGAAGAACTGGAAACATGGATTGATTGAAGGATGCGTCCAAATGAACCGTCAATGCCACTCCAACTTCCTTGTGTTGTTTACAAGCTATTATCTATATACACATATTTCCTCAGAAAGTGGACATCTGTACAGTTCTCTGTTGCTGATAATTTTTTGTTGTTGCATTTGCCTTTGTTAATTAAATAGTGCATTTACTTTTTGTGTGTATGTATATATACATATATATATATATACACACATCTGTTGCTGCTTCCAAAGTGTGCCATGTGCGCAGAAATCTTTGATCAGATGTATTGTGCTTCTGTCTGTTGAAATGTTAGTTAGCTGTTGTGATTAGGAAAGGTAAACTTGCATTACACGACATTCTATGAATAGCCGTTCAGCTGCGCTGTACTATTGTTCGATAGATTGCAGCTGCAGTCCCTTAACAGTGGATTACTTATCCTTCCCGACTAGAACATTTCTGCTTGACGGGACATGGTGGTACAAGAAGTTTCGATATGTTTTTATTAAAACGACATTGTGAATCGCAGAATAATATGGAAACATAGGAAATTTAGAATATTAGTATTTTTTTTGTTATGCCAAAGAATTGCAAATAACGCATGTACTCCATACTTCGACTTCCACTGTAGTCCTTGCAAGGGTTATTTAAATGTCTGATCCTCAAACGTTCCAGCCTGTGTAAAAGTAGATGCGGTTTCTTCCTGCAAGTTGGTATTCATTGTTTGTTTAATGGTTAAGCCTCTTTTAATACTGTTCGTTCACAGATTGTGGGACTTTATATTTCCTTTCTTTCTTGTCATGTAAAATTCTGTTAAGTGAGGTAAGACGTTATCAGTGAGACGTTGATGGCAGAACTAGTTTCAGCTGCAAGAAATGTGTAAAATCCTAAGAGCTTTCATAAATATATGGCACATTGTCTATAAGGGTGCAGCAGTCACTCATGGGAACATAATGCTCTTTGGAAAAAACCATTGTGTGTATCAGCGTGAGTGTCGATGAAAATAAATGTGCCCCAAGAAACATTATTGGACCCAATACACTAATATACGTGCATGCCAACATTTAACACTACGCTGCTAAAGCAATTGTGACGTTTTTACTATAGTGGATCCTAAATAACCAGAGAAATCACTTTCCATAGGAAAACAACTTGGCCATACTCAAAATGATTATTTGAATGAGATTTGTATCTCACTGCCTGAATTTAACCTCTTTCCCTTCTGCTTCTAATTATTAAATATGTTTTCCTAACGTCCATACCTGCAAATCTAGCATGGTTTAAATCGTACATTCAGATCTGCTAAGAGTAATGCTATGTATTCCTATTGTTGAGAGAGAGCAAAGATGAATCTTGATCCACTCAAGGCTCAGCCTCTTACAAATCATGGCCCCTCACCACACTCAACAAAGGTGATAGATAATTATTATACTGAGCTTTTAAATGTAGCTTCAGGTGCTAGGCACTCGTCATATTTGAATGATTTTATGTAAATCGGTTTTAAAACAAGTTATACAGACCTGCAAGTGATCAAGACTGAAGCAAATGTGAGAGTTAAAGTAAAACTCAAACCTGTTTGCAGCTTTGTCGGGCCACCCTAAGAAACTCTAGGTAGTTCCATATCTTTAGGTTTAGCGCTGCTCCTTTCTGTCGATCACAATGACAACACCTGCAAAGCTCTAACGTGCCCCTTCAGTTGTCTGTTTTTGCTGAAGATTTTTCCCCAGCAGCAGATAAGCTCGTTTTATGTCAATGCAGGGTTAGAAATGTGACGTAGTTTGCAGCTTAGTCTCTAAACATACATTGTATATGCTGCAGCTGCTTCACTTTTAAAAAAAAAAAAAAGAAAAGTTGTCATTTTATTTAGTGAACTCCACAGTGCATCGAACAATTGTAGCCTTTCAAAGATGGTCGGTGTCCTCGTGGGTGTGTCTTTAGTTCCGTAGGCCCTGAGTTGATTGTAAGCCTGCTTTGTCTAATGAAATTATTTTTCGTGACTGAACCAGTAGGCAGACCCTTAAACTCATATTGTGCCAGAAAGAGTGCCATGAGAACTCCCAACTCATTCCAGAACATTTAGGATTTTCATGAAAGTCAGAACACATATTTGACAGCTGAATTATTTTCCTCAAGTTAAACAATAGTTTTTCCAGTCTTACCACCATATTATTTGCATCTGTACCATATTATTTGCATCTGTACATATCACAGTTGCATAGAAAACAAAATGAGCGCACTCCTAAAGTGTTAAAAGATTGCTGTACTCAAGAGTGATGAAACCGTTTACATAACTATACCTAAAAGATATTTTTGTAGCTTTGCTAGCTATTTATCAGCGCCAAAGCAGTTATTGGGGATAGCAGTGTATGCATACAATTTTCAGCAACGAAAAAACAAAAAAGCAATACCGCTGGGACTTTTTAAAGAATTGTTTGTCTATAGCATGCATCTAAAACTTGATAATTTGCTTTTGTTAATACAGTATTTTGCAATGTGGTTTCTTTTTGCCTCTACCAGTGCACTGTTTCTTTGTTAATCTGTAATATATTTACATTGCTATAGGCAAATCTTTTAAAGTCTTAAACTCTGTAGAATGGAAATAGCGACTTATAGGAATTGTTTTCTGTAGCTAAATGCACTTGTGACACAGTAGGCTATCACATTTCACACTATGCTGCTTACCCATTAATTACAACTTAGTTTCAAACTTTTGTGTAAGATATAATGATGGTTTTATCAACGAGGCCATGAAATACACATGGGAAAATAGTAATGTTGACCCTTAAACACACGTGGTAAAGCTTTGTGTAAAAACAAGTGAAAAGGTTTGCCTTTGATAGAGAAGAACATCTCTATTAAACAACAATTTAATCTTGATGTCCAAGAAAGTGCATACTTTTTCCCATTTGAAGGGTAGAAGTTTTGTAACCAGGCCTGTTAGTAGTGAAAAGCAAAATGTTCAGTTTTATTGGCCATAAGTAAAATAGGCTCCACTTCTTCATGTTTTCATAAATGCCTTTTTGAATTGGTCTCGTAATTAATTGCAGTGATATAGATTGGACTCTGCAATAGAGCCTGTCTTGGAAAAATAGAGGCTTAATTGTCATTTGCAAATTTTGTTCTTCTGTTCTCTGAAATTGTTGTTTGAACCCCAGAACATTGGGGACAGTAATCTTTGATTAACTTGCAGATCTAGGTAGAATGATACTATGATACTGAAAATTTACATGTACCATAGAGGTACAATGTGACAGACATGTAGATAGGGAAGAGGTATAAGACAAGGGATCTTAAACATCTGTGCTTATGTGTGTGTGCGTGTATATGAGAGTGAGAAGAGAAACTTGCTAATTTTTAAATGCTATCAAATCATAGGAAATGAGATAATGGTTAATGACTGTTTACATCTTGATAATGTTGTATATATCAGAATGTGGGTGAAAAGTCACAATTATGGTAAATATGTTAATAAAATACATTTTAAACATATTTTAATGGCGAGTGCTCTTTTTATTTGAACAGCATAGATACAACTGAAAAGTGAAAGTATCCAGCTTAAAATGTGCATCTCTTAATGAACTGACTGGTCATCTCTTAATGAACAGACTGGTCGTGTTCTCAAAATATATTTTTTTCTTGCATTTGTATGGCTTCAGTATGACATTTTAAACCTGCTGCTAAAGTACAAGTTATTTAAATTTGTTAACACTCTTTCTGGAGGATACTCTTTCCAACTGCAGATTCCTCATAATTTGAACATCCCCCATATACTAGACTGGATATATATTTTTTCCTAGTACCTGCTAAAAGGGGCTCCTACCGGAGTCCACAGCGGGCAAATATAAGCACTGCCCATGTGCAGTGATATCTGGTTACTTTGAACTCTTCCGTGCCCTTGGATGGCAATTGGCAATGAGAGATTAGAGATCACAGGGTGCCAAATCTAATTAGGAACCTTTTTAAACTCTCTGGAATGAACAGGCAGAAGGGAGGGTATCCTCCACAAAGAGTGTTACCAAAGGTCAGAAACTTGTTCTTCTGGTGGATACTTCTATCTGCCAATTCCTCAGAATAGATACCAAAGCAATACCTCCCAAAAAGGTCGAGGGGACTAAGGAGCGGACGAACACCAACAAGTCTTGCAGCACAGAATTGTCAAATCTACATACCTGACTGCAAGGCAGTATTGCTCTGTGAACATGTACACGTGTGCCCATGTAGCTGCCTGGCCTGTGAAGTACTGAAACAACCTTGCCAGTGCTGTTGTGCCAGTATTGGCTCTAGTGGAATGGGTTTGTAAGTCTTCATGGGAACGTTAATGACCAGGGCATGGCATGTATTTATGCTCAGGACGACCCACCTGGGCAGAGTTAATTTCTGCCCTGCCTTCTCAGTACCAGAACGCCCCCCCCCCCCCCCCAAAAAAAAAACAAAAAATCATCAACTTTACGATGTGGAAACTTAGGAGCGCTCATTGTGGCTGGTTAATGAAGCCTCTATTCCTGCTTGGAGACATGGGGCAGAGAGAAAGGCAGACTGGTAATAGACTAGCCACATGTAAGGGCTGTACAGTTCTCAGCAGAAATGAGCCATTGATTCTCAGCACCAATCTTTTAGGGAAGAAGGTTACTTAAGCAGTAATTGCAAGAAGGACCATAGTTTTGATGGTGGGCAGATGCAGGGAAATTTATGTAAGGAACATAGGGGCATATGTACAATAGAAGTGACGGACTGCGGCGTTAGCCTTCTTAGCTTAACGCAGCGCTCCACCACTTCCGAAACACAGGGCTACACCATATTTACAACAATATGGTGCAGCCCTGCATTTCCCCCTGCACTGGTGCTACATTTAGCTGCCTAGCGCCATAGCAGGCACCCTTGCACCATAGTTCAAGGGTGTGTGCGTTGCAGGGGAAGATTGTTTATCTGTAGGAAGGTGTCCCTTCCTGCCGTAAACTTTAAATGGTGTTTTGTAACTTCTATGCGCGCTGCTTAAATTGATGTTTATGTCCTCTGGTTTAAACACGTTCACCTCTCCTGGTGATTCAAACGAGTACGGCGTTTGAGGCAGCATTCGCAGTTTGTGGTTTTGGAATCTCATTACCGGTAAGGAAAGTTTTGCCCTTCAGGGGTATTACGGGTGTTTATTACACCTCTAGAACTCAGTGGTGATGTGCGTTGCCTCATTTGTTTGGTTTGAGACATCATATAGATCAACCATTTGGGCTAATTGCGACTTTGGGCCAGGGTAAGTGAAATCCCGCACCAGATTTTTTAAAATGTCTCTTTGGGAGTATATGCATTGAGAACACTGACATATATTTGTTCACTTTACAGTTATATATGCATGCATGCAGAAGAATTGACTAAGACTGTTGTGACCTCGTATTAATATACAGAGGTGAGCGGTTCATTATCTTTTCACATTAGAGATTACAAGAAATCCACATATTTGTTTGTTAGAATGACACATTTTACCATTAATTTTTCTACATAGGTTTATCTTTCCAATAACTTGTTGCCATGTGTTTGCTTTTATGAAGGTATGTCCTATATACTGATCTTCGTTCATCTTTTTTTTTTATTTTTCTTTTAAATTTTTTTAAGCTAGTAAAAAACAGAACTTACAGATGGGAAAAGAAATCATTAATGCAAGAAGTGCGATCAATAGTAGGCATGGAGGTACATCAATGGACAATGAATATCGCACAAGGTTGCCCAAGAAAAAGCATACATTCTCATCGACAGTGGCAGTCCAGCAAGTACATAAGACAAAACCCTCTAGAATCCCAATCTCAAACATAAGGTGAGAAAGTATTTCTTACGGGCCAGAACCAGATGTCACATGAGACAGCACGAGGGCTTCCTCTTCTACATCAAGACCCAACTTCTAGTATTTCAACCATGGGGACCAAATTTTCCGAAATTTACGTGGGATCTTCGTTCCTTTTCACACATATTGGAGGACAGTTCATTTCCTGTCGCTATGGAA
Organism: Lissotriton helveticus; assembly: GCF_964261635.1. NCBI lineage: Eukaryota > Metazoa > Chordata > Amphibia > Caudata > Salamandridae > Lissotriton > Lissotriton helveticus. The sequence goes on from NC_136067.1 coordinate 1,371,582,472, forward strand.
GTATATTTTTTTCTTCTCTCTTTTTCACTAACCACATATGTGCACTGATATTAGAGCACCTAGCAGACGAATTGGGCAACAGTTTAAATAGAGTATGGGTAACGGTACCTATCTCTTTGTATGTCTGTATTTGTTTAATTGTATCTAAGCATATTGTAATACCATTCCTTTTTTCCATAGGTTGCCCCTGAGGAAGGGACGATATAGTCCCGAAATACATCGGGCAATTTAAAAATGCTGTTAAACGCTATGTGAATCGTGAAAAAATTGTATTTTCTGTTATGAGCTGACATTATGTGAATTTTCATGAATGATTTATGTTGACTATATGGTGTCAGGTCTATTACATTGTTGTATATGAATTTAGGACCCTAGTGTAATTTTCCCGATTCATGCCCATATATAGGTATAAATCACCCTATCCTTATATAGGCATAGAAATCATAAGCATATTTAGACTTAGCCTATGCAGTCCAAATACGGCATGGCTACTTTAACTAGTTCCGAAAATCCACAACGATTTCTTGGAAAAACCCGCCTTCAGCAGTCAGGGACTTCCCCTTGCTTGAATATTGATTTATCCAAGAACTCATGGAGTTTTCAAAGAACTGAGTCTTTGATGATGGTATTATGTCCAACCTTACGTCAAACTAGACACCTTCAAGGTATAAATATGCCCACACTTGCCCAGGCAAACACACGGTGGTTTGGAACAGTTCGACTACCTACTTGCCAGATGCCCCGCTACAGCAAGTGCAGAAGGAAGCCGACCCTCCAGCAGACGCACTGAGAGAGACGCTGTCTTTTCTCTTGCCGAGTAATCCAGTTCCAGTGTTTCCAACCTACCCTTGCGGGTTGTTGGGAAATCGAGTCCTGAGAGAGATACCGACCTCCTTCATTCTAAAACCAAGGTACGGAGCTGATTAGACCCTTAGAGAATTCTTGGATAGATTCTTGGCAAAAGAATACTAAAACTAAGCTACACCTCACTTACTTCTTCCCTTGTACTATTCCTAGGTTAGGTACACCGGGGTAGGCGTATTTTAAAAGCACCAGTTGAGTACTTTTAGTCTTTATTTAATAATGTATGTATTCTATGTATTTTATGGCTTAGAAACCATATCATGCTTTTACAGTATTATTTTATATTACTCTTCGTACTGTACGCATTGTACTTTGCAACTAGTATTACGATTGTAGCATTTCATTTCTCCTGCATGAGACAGAAGACTGTTCAATAAATTCTTTTTATTGAAAATGCCAGTCTCTCTATTTCTCTGCACCTCTGGTGAAACGAAGCATGCACGATTGACTGAGTGAAATACCTATCTGTTGTTTCCGCGACTCTAGAGATACATTTCTTATTCTTGGGAAACAAAGTTGTCATGTTTATGCGGTTATCAGAAACTAATCCCTTCTTGTGTATTTGAGAAAGTTTCTAGTGATCTCTGAGCTAGCTGGCACTCACAATTAAGTCTAGTATATTCGATAGAGACCTAGTAGACCTCAGTCCTACGTCAAATCTATAGGATATATTATTCCAATGCGCAGAGCCTATTGGGAATATAGGAACTACACTACATGGCGCCTAACGTTTGGTAAGGCGATAATTAAACGCTAGATACTGGAGTAACTCAGTCGTGCTTTTCACACAGACCCCTTTTTCCCGTAAAATACTCCAATAGACGTCTGGAGTGGGTTAAAGGATATAATATCCGCCATAACTGAGTAGGACGTAAATCTTATGTATTAGTTTTTGGTTTGTTCAACGTTGAAGGATACAGTGTTCCAAAATATTGTGCACCTAACCTTTGTTTCCTTGAAAAATTGCTCTGCAAACTTTGGGTCAACAAAATGACGGAGAGTGACGACGAAAGGGAGAGAGCTGCACTAGCAGCTCAGGCAGTTTTAGACGACACAAATCTCCAACAAAATGACCCAGATGCTATACTCATCCCGGTAAATATAAGGAAAACAATCACTATAAAACTTATAGAAAATGGAGTATCATCGAGAGGTGGTAAAGTAATCTTTGTAATAGAGGCACATGAATATCGGCAGACAGAGATATTCTATTCATGGATTCTGCAGCAAATCTAGTAACACACGAGTTCCACTACTACAAAGTAGAGGAACCTCCAGCGGAATACGTTCCTTTCGAGGACGTTGAAATTCCACCAACTTACCAAGAGCATCAGCTCTGGTTTAATGGCGTCCTACAACATCAAAATCACATTACCAGGCTCGGTCCACTAGGTAGACCAGGAGCAACATGGCCTTACTAGCCAGCTATACACCACATCCTGACATTGAAAGAATGACAGGTCCACAACTATTAGCTCAGCTAAAACAGCTAATTAAAATACATAGACAATTGGTACAATATGTCATGCGGACTTTAACAGTCCAACCAGCTGTAAGAATTCCACAGCACACCCCTCATCAGGGGAACACAAACAAAATCACACCACAGACTATACAGTCCGTAATCGGTAAATTACCCGCAAAAAGGGAGCAAATTCCGTTCTGGTGAGGCTAGAAAATTACTCAAATAGAGGCAGTATTTCCTGATAGTACACCTCATGAGAAACACAGAATTCTGACAATCTGTTTACCAATGGGGATTGCACCACACGTGGAGGACTGTGACACTTGGGGTACAGTCTTTGCTTCAATCTACACAAAAACACATGGTGTTCCGTCCATGGCGGTAATACCAGACGTCCTAAGGCAGATTCAAAATGAATACGGACCAGAACCTGCCTTAAATCTTGGTATGAAGTTACTGAAAGATTTCAAACAGGTCTCGGCTATACTATTGGCCAACATTAAAGGTGAAGCAGCATCCGTGGCGATTCACCAAAATCTAAAAGAAACAGATATTACTGAGCAGCCATATGAACTTGCCAGAATTATTGAAAAATCCTATGAATTATTGGGTAGAGATAGTTTGGGTGGGAAACCAGTAAAACCCCAACTAACTGAAAATCCTGAAAAAGTTTTTATTAAAAATAATCTCACTACTCTTAAAAAGAAGTGGGAAAACACCAAACAGACACTTCCTAGAGAGAAGCGTTCCCAGTCCAGAGGAAGGTCTCCTCAACAGGAGCCCTCTGAAAAGAGATATAACCTCAGAAATAGGGATAATTTGAGAAAACCTGATAGATATCAAGATATTGAACACGTTCCTCTCGTACCTTTCAGACTTCCTCGCAGAAATCCGAAAGAAGAGGACGATCAGAACAAAAAAAAAGAACGCGTGAAGTCCAAAGACTAACCGCACGTTCCAAAAAATAAGAAAACTCAATTCACCAAGAAGAAGGTAGCAAGTCTAAAGATCAGACATGCCGAGGATCTTGAGGACACAACTCAAGAACGGGAGTGGGCCCAGACAATGCTAGACAGCACAGCAGAAGTCACCATAGCGCGCAAGATCTTGAAGGATCATCTGGAGACAGTGGACTTGAATGAATGCATTCAAGTTGAAACTGCCGACACCAGGGTTAGTGTACCCCATAAGTTATATGAAGTAACACTCTGGATGGAAGGGGACATAACTAGGAAAATAAAGGCACTCTTTGGGGAGAAGCTATCTAAGCGTTATGACATTCTTCTAGCTGAACAAGACTGGCCACCTGAATTTGTCAGGGAGTGCCCACATGGCGAAGAGATAATTATGCCAGCCTTCTCTAATCACATTCCAATTCATAAAAAATGCACCTATGCCAGAAAATGGGCTGTAGCCCAGGCTCCAGCATTATACAAAAATCACGTAGGATGGGATGAAGACTCTCCTCATAAAATCCAGTTAAAAAATCAACCTACTACACAAAGGCAGTATCCAGTTAAGCAAGAAGCTAAAAAACAAGTCAGGGAGATCTTAGATCAACTTGAATACCAAGGGGTGATTGAAACATGCACCTCATCTATGAACAATCCTTTGTTTCCTGTCTCCAAGCCAGACAATGCATATCGTCTAGTTTTGGACTACAGACATGTAAACTCTTGTTGCAAAACTTTTGCAGTACAAAATGCACACAGTGCAGCACTGATGAATAACATTGTGCGTAAAAAGTATAAAACCACATTAGATATTTCTAACGGTTTCTTCTGTCAAAACATTGCACCAGAAAGCAGGTATTTGACCGCTTTCTCCATCATGGGGACACAGCGACAATTTTGCCGTCTCCCCCAGGGATTCAAGAATAGTCCAGGTTAATTTTCAGCCAGAGTAACAGAGTTACTACAAACGTATGATGATGAGGCATTATCCTGTCGATGACATCTATCTTACAGACGATGATTTGGACGTGCACTTGAAAAGAGTGAACACCATAATACTTGGGTTCGCTTCTGAAGGGTACAAATTAAATTTTAGGAAATCTCGAATTGCCCACCTCAACGTCCTAGTTTTGGGATACGAACTTTCAAGTGAAGGCAAAAGCCTGGCAGCCAACTTTCTAGAGAAACGTGCGCTGCTTCAACCTCCAAAACGCTGAAAATCTTAGTCAATTTTAGGTTTCCTGACTTTTGGAAGAACTTATGTTCTAAATTACGCAGAAAGGGTTAGACCTCTACGAACTAATCAAACCTGATTTCAAACCAACTAATTGGACTCAAAAACACAGAAATTTTGCGTTCAGTGCAAACAGACATGTTAGCAAAAACACAGTTACAGACGCGCGACAACGTGTGCAATCTTGTAATCCGAATCATCCCAGGGAGATGTGGATTCTCATACCTGACCTTTAATAAAGGTGAAAAGGTACCAATAGCTTACACATCACACTTGTACACACAAGCTGAAAGGAAATTCACTTCTACAGAAAAAACTCTGACAGCGGTTCAAACTGCTGTAGCAAAAGAGAGAGCTCTAGCGCAGGGTAAACACATAATGATCGTTACACCTGTACCGGCTTTAGAGGCGGTGATAAAAGCGAGCATTCCAAATGCTAAGGCTTTACATCCGAGATGGATACAATGGGTTAACTCTCTTGCTGCAACAGACGTTGAATACGTTTTGACCCTTACTTGAAGACACAAGAATTTCTCCAAGGGAAACAAGAATGTCCTCTGCCGACCGAAAATCTGCCTCTAGAACATTACGGCTGTATAATCTATACAAACGGATCAGCACAGCCCGCAATTGGGGGTAAACAAGCCTAAAGTGCTGCGTGCGCAATTGTTAAAGGTCGCTGGCGCGAAGGTAAATTTCGACCTATGGTCACTAAAACTCAATCACTCGGAGACTGTACAGCTCAGCGAGCTGAACTACAGGCTTTCAAGATGGCGCTTGAAAATACCGATCGCGAATTCCCCACACTGATAGTGTGCGATTCGTATTACTGCGTTCAGTCTTACAATGAATACTCGCAGAACTGGGTTCAAAACGGTTTCAAAGATACAAAAGGTGGCACAATTAAGCATAAATTGCTGTGGGAACAAGTAGTTCTTTTGCAGAAAGAACTATAAAAGACTTGCATGATTTAATCAATCAATCAATCAAAGCATTTGTATAGCGCACTACTCACCCGGAGGGTCTCAAGGCGCTAGGGGAGAGGGGGTCCGCTACTGCTCGAACAGCCAGGTCTTGAGCTGCTTCCTGAAGGCGAGGTGGTCCTGGGTCAGGCGAATGTGGGTCGGGAGGGAGTTCCAGGTCTTGGCGGCGAGGTAGGAGAAGGACCTTCCCCCTGTGGTGGCTCTTCGGATGCGGGGGACGGCGGCGAGGGCGTGGCTGGTCGATCGAAGCTGGCGTTTGGGAGCGTAGAAATTGAGGCGGCTGTTGAGGTATCCTGGGCCTTGGTTGTGCAGGGCTTTGTGTGCGTGGGTGAGGAGACGGAAGGTGATTCGCTTGTTGACCGGGAGCCAGTGCAGGTTTCTCAGGTGTCCGGAGATGTGGCTGCGGCGGGGGATGTCCAGGATGAGTCGTGCTGAGGCGTTCTGGATCCGCTGGAGTCTCTTCTGGAGTTTGGCGGTCGTTCCGGCGTAGAGGGCGTTGCCGTAGTCCAGGCGGCTGGTGACGAGGGCCTGGGTGACCGTCTTCCTGGTCTCGGTGGGGATCCACCGGAAGATCTTGCGTAGCATGCGTAGGATATTGAAGCACGATGAGGAGACGGCGTTGACTTGTCTGGTCATGGAGAGGGAGGAGTCCAGGATGAAGCCCAGGTTGCGTGCGTGGTCTGTTGGTTTGGGTGCGCTGCTTAGGGCCGGGGGCCACCAGGAGTCGTCCCAGGCGGAGGGTGAGGATCCCAAGATGAGGACTTCCGTCTTGTCAGAGTTCAGTTTCAGGCGGCTGTTCTTCATCCATTCGGCTACCTCTTTCATACACTGAGTCATCAGCGTGATGGCGTTCATGTTGCAGGGAATTCATTGGCTGATGAGGCCGCGAAGGCAGCCGTGCACACGGCTTCCGTAGCTGCAATCACTCGTTCAAAAACAAAAATAGACGGTGAAACAATGCTAGCAGTGAATGCCTCAATGAAAGGCAGCTATGCAGTGTTACCTCTAAATTATCCACTCGGTTATACATACATAATTGATGCAAACTCCGTTCCTTTTGCTCGAATCCCTGGAGTGGGGGATAGAGTAATTCCAAACAGGAACCAGAGAGGTGCTTTGGTTTACGAAGCACATATGGGAGAGGGTCTAACACATCAAGGGATCTTAAAATCTATAATAGAATTAGAAGAGATGTACTGGTGGCCGGGAATGAGCGTCAAAGTTTACAAATTTGGAATTAACTGCGATTCCTGTTACAGAGATCATAGCTTTGAAAGCCACCAGGTACCTGACTACAGTGTACCCAGCCCGGTACAGACACCATTGTTAGACAGCATTAGACTTTCTACACGCAGACGTCACCATGGACGAATGCGCTCCAACACCTATTAGGACAAGTTTCATTTGGATGTGGCCTCAGCGCTCTGCTGACGCACGAACTGTTATAAAAGATTTGCAAGTCTTTATCGGCATATACGCAATTGGCAGGCTACATTCTGACCAGGGTCCTGTGTTTAGCTCTCGAGCTCACAAAGAGGCCATGGCTAGCTTGGGTGTTACATTGCGGTACTCCAGTCCATTCCATCCTGAGGGAAATGCGGTAGTGGAAAGAAAAAAACGTGACATAAAGCAATCTATAACAGCTAGGGTATTAGGTTCGGGTGACGGGTGGGTCAAACATCTAATAAATGTCCAACGTAGTCTTAATAATCTGCCAAAAAATTCTCTGGGGGGAATCACTCCGTATGAATTACTATTTGGTACTAGAATGCTCATCCAGGATCTTGATTGTCAAACTTCAGTGGTGGAACAAAAACCCTTTGATATCAAAGACCGTTTGGCTGTTTTATAGGACTTAAATAAAACAAGAAGAAGCCTGAGTAACACAACACAAAAGCCAACGATCACCTGTCTGTATTCCAAAGATTGGGGATCTAGTCAGGGAAAAGATCGCGGTGAAAAAGGAATTTGGGCCTTCTTACAGAAAAGCAGTACCTGTCTTAGCAATCCATGGAACAAGATCAGTGTTACTACTGCCCCTTGCTGGAAAAAGGGAGTACAGAATCGTGTCCATCGACCTATTCAAACCACATCATGTGGCCGATAATAAGTAGTAGGCCCAGTGGACTCCCAAGATGTAGCATACGACCAAATCTTGCTACAATCCAAGAGGTTCAAACTGAAAGACTTATCACCTTTGATAAACCTACAGTAAGAAAAGAAGGACTATGCAACAAAGCCATGGAACTTGTGCCTCTTGAGACCCAAATAACAGTTCGTCAAGAAAAACCTGTCTACAATGATATAGCCTCTGACTATACTGATATGACAAAGGAAGAAACAGCTCCAGCGATTCCGAAAAATCCGGATGCAATCCCAACAATTGACAGAACTGCCTCTGGCTATTTCATCAACTTTGATACATTTTCTGAGGATCCCAGTGAACCTGAAACTACTCTAGTTAATAAAACATTCAAAGAAAAAATAACAGAACTCTTTCATCAACTTGAAAATACATATCTGGTTTCACCATGGGTTGAATTTTAGATTGTGTTAGGTGTACTTTTTCTCCTGCTCTGGCTCATTCTTGTTTTAAGTTTGGGAAAGATGATGGATGGAAAATACAGTACAATGGGCACAGCAAGTAAGAACATCAACTTTCTCCTGAAACCACAGAAATCATCTCATCGCGAGCGAAGAGACCTGTCATCAGTGAACATCAGTCGTTCCTATACCTGGTGGTATAGCATGGGACACAACTGATTATGACATTTATGGCCCGGTGGAACTGTTGAAGATTCCACACCAGTTTAAGGTTTCTTTGAGTGACTTTGTCTCACCCAGCACATTTTCTGATGATTGGGACTTTGAAACTGTTAATAATATGATGACCGATTTAGAAATGTCAGCTAAATTCACAAAACATGAATACTTAGAAGGTTCATCAGATTATGAACAAATGTATTGTTTTAATCATTATGGTCACCATTATTTGCACAAATCAGCAAACCCTAGAAATGTTTTACTTATAATCAATGGGAACATTGTCCAACGCCGCCAAAAGGCAGCTCAAAAACATTTTATGAAAAGTTTCCATACTTCTCAGGTTTTAATGTCACAAATCCAGAAACGTTTTATTTAAAAAATGTGAATAAGACAGGAATGAAAAACATGCTGACCAATACTAAACAAATTTATTCTGCGAACTTTTATGCTCAGCTGTCTACATTAGTTTTTAACTTTTGGAAAGACAACATTGAGACAAAAACTGTTTGGGAGAACTATGCCTTGAGTGGCTACAGAAATCCACACTTCCAGAAATTAAACAATACTTAACTTTACTTAAAGAAGGCGTTGACTTACGAGACTTCTTACTTGGACCTCGTAAACCATGTCAAAAACGTTTCATATACGCCGGTATATATTCTGCTTACAACGAAGCATGGAAAGTCACGCAAATGGAAACTGCAGAAAGAATACGAGAAATTGATCGTATTAATTTAGAGAAAGCTCTCTCTGTAGTGGACAATGGGTTAATGACTCTGTCCTCCAGAATTTATTCTTTGGACAGCATTGTATCATCTGCCATTGACATAATAGAGCAGGACTTGCTAATGTTACAACATGGCCAGTCTCAATTACGTTCTATAATGCTGCTAGGCTGGATGTTAAAAAAACTGCGTTCAGGCTACGGACCATGGCGTCTAATCAACACCCGGTCATTGTTTACTGTCTTTAACCTTACAGATAAACAAATCTCTTCAGCACAAAGAGGAACAGACTATACGGTGCTGAGCATAGAAAAACTGGAAAGATTACCATTAACTGTTTTTGAGAAACCAGTCATGGAATGGATAATACATGGCACCATCATGATACCAGTGACGATTTTCCAATTTCAGTATTGCTTACAACATATACCAGCAAGCCTGTATGAAAGGTTGGGTAAAGGATACATTAAGTCAACCTGGAATTTACCATACACACACAAAATGTTGGAGTGGGGGAAAGGAAGTGGTTGTTAGTAGTAAAAATTGTAAGAACTCACTAAGCGGTACACTTTGATGGGAAGGTATTCATTTGCACGAAGCCTGCAAAGGTTCTTCAAATAACCTCTCCTGCCACCTGCACGGTTCACCAGCAGCAGTGATAGATCCAATTTTCAGGCAGCTTTCCAATGGCAGCTACGTTATGCTCAATGATCACAGCTGTTGTGGCATGTTGCCAGGAAAAGCGTATCTAGTTAGTGTGTCAGCCAGGGTCACTTGTTGTATGCAAGTATTGTATCCAAAAAGCAAGACAGATAGGGAGTCGGCGTTATGGCCTTCACTGAATATCTCTTCTATACGAATTGTTACTTTAAGCAGAATGAGAACCATTCTTTTGCAAAAAACTGTGCCACTGACCTCGTCTAGAGAAACGTATGATGTGCAAGTTGCAAGGACTTCTGCAGAGATACATGCATTATTAGCAACCAACTGCCCAGTACATTCTGCAGAAATGTTAGGTCAAATCTTAAACATGTCTGATACCAGCGGTATTGCACGTGAATTTTTTCGGGGCTGTTGGCACCATTTGAAGCAGTCCTTGGCATTTTTCCAAATTTCGTGCACTCTGTTCGGCGGCCTCCCTCTCATTTTGGGACTCGTAGTAGGAATTCTATTTTTGTTTATTCTGCTCCGATATGGCAAGTCCAGTCACCAACGATACCCAGACTACCATGGACGCCCTCCTGGCTATGCGGTACAGTGACAGAATTACACAGATTCTTGGCTTGGCTCGTTTAAGAGATCTGAATACCACTTGGTTTCTTTCATTCAGACCAATCTGTCAAGATTGCATCTTACCTGTTCTACGATGCCTGCTTTGTGGGGAAAAATGTGTGAAAGATGTTTTTCTAACACTACCATCGGTTGTGCCAACGAATGCAGACGCTTTACTGGTTCCGGTAACGGCTCACGTGTTGTGTTGCCCCCAACGGTTACCAATCCTGATGACGGCATTCATTGAGATCTCACCAGCGAATACAACAGGAGGTGAGATACGCGGATCAACAGGCACACAGGTACCATCTGATTTGAACATTGCTAACGCGGCTGACGGCGATGCTTCTCATCTGTGCACAATTGATCTACTTAATGAAGTAGTTCCACTTTCACCTACTGTGGTAGACGATTTCTTTGCCAGCCTAGACGATTTAATGTTTTCTCCTGACACCGAGAATAACTTTTGAAATCTGCACATAGCGTTCCATGAACTCTGAATTTGACGTTCACTTTTAATAACAATCCTTCCGAAAACCTTTGGAACTCTATTTTTCTACGGCTAATTTTGACTTTTTCCCAAAGAACTTAAAAGAATTTTTTTTTTTTGGGCACAAAGTAGTCTGCTTGAAGTAGAACTATTCTTAGAGAATAAGAAATTCTTTAAATACTTCCTAAGAGACAATATTTGACCTTGTCCTCAAAACCAAAACAGTATATTATTTCTGCTATGGAATGGTCTCGACCTTTTATTCTGTAACTTAGAGCCATTTCATGAATGTCATTACATGATTCATTCAGTTAGCTTTGCCAACATCATAATTCATGTTTTAAATGACGCCTATTGCTTTTAAATGCATACTATACAAATGCTCATTTTTTGTGTGCAACCTTATCAAATGCATTTTGTGTATTTTGGGTAGGATTGTAAACACATGCTTTAGATATGTTTTAGTGCTTATAATTGAGTAATGTTTAACATAATAAAGTGGAGTGGGTGCAATTTATGTATTTAGGACCCTAGTGTAAATTTCCAGATTCATGCCCATACATAGGTATAAATCACCCTATCCTTATATAGGCATAGAAATCATAACCATATTTAGACTTAGCCTATGCAGTCCAAATACGGCATGGCTACTTCCACTAGTTCCGAAAATCCACAACGATTTCTTGGAAAAACCCGCCTTCAGCAGTCAGGGACTTCCCCTTGCTTGAATATTGATTTATCCAAGAACTCATGGAGTTTTCAAAGAACTGACTCTTTGATGACGTTATTATGTCCAACATTACGTCAAACTAGGCACCTTCAAGGTATAAATATGCCCACACTTGCCCAGGCAAACCCACGGTGGTTTGGAGCAGTTCGACTATCCACTTGCCCGACGCCCTGCTACAGCAAGTGCCGAAGGAAGCTGACCCTCCAGCAGACGCTCTGATAGAGACGCTGTCTTTTCTCTTGCCGAGAAATCCAGCTCCAGTGTTTCCAACCTACCCTTGCGGGATGTTGGGAAATAGAGTCCTGAGAGAGAGATACCAGACCTCCTTCATTCTAAAACCAAGGTACGGAACTGATTAGACCCTTAGAGAATTCTTGGATAGATTCTTGGGAAAAGAATACTAAAACTAAGCTACACCTCACTTACTTCTTCCCTTGTACTAGACCTAGGTTAGGTACACCGTGGTAGGCGTATTTTAGAAGCACCAGTTGAGTACTTTTAGTCTTTATTTATTAATGTATGTATTCTATGTATTTTATGACTTAGAAACCATATCATGCTTTTACAGTATTATTTTATAATACTCTTCGTACTGTACGCATTGTACTTTGAAACCAGTATTACGATTGTAGCAGTTCATTTCTCCAGCATGAGACCGAAGACTGTTCAATAAATACTTTTTATTGAAAACGCCCGTCTCTCTATTTCTCTGCACCTCTGGTGAAACGAAGCATGCACGATTGACTAAGTGAAATAACTATCTATTGTTTCCGCGACTCTAGAGATACATTTCTTATTCTTGGGAAACAAAGTTGTCATGTTTATGCGATTATCAGAAACTAATCCCTTCTTGTGTATTCGAGAAAGTTTCTGGTGATCTCTGAGCTAGCTGGCACTCACAATTAAGTCTAGTATATTCGAAAGAGACCTAGTAGACCTCAGTCCTACGTCAAATCTATAGGATATATTATTCCAATGTGCAGAGCCTATTGGGAATATAGGAACTACACTACATTAGAAAACATAAAAAATACACTTTACATGACCTTGTTCTAGACTTCGAGTTGATTATTTTTGGTAGTTTGAGTAAATACTTTCAGGGATTGTTTTCAACCCAGTGAACATTGCATGGTGTACACAAGCCTTCGGCTTGTATTATCTCTGCTTGATGAGGCACACATAGAAGTTGCAAAAAAAAAATTTTTAATGATCGTTTGTGCAAGAATGGACATCTTCCTGCACAAAAGCAATCAATGGCCTTTTGTAGTTTCTATGTGTGCTGCACAACGCAGTACACATGGAAACGGCAAAAACAAGGAGAAATAAAACATTTCTCCTTGTTTTGCCAGGTTAAGACCAGGTTTTCCCTGGTCTTAATTTTGGCGCTGCCCCATATTTACTCCACCCTTGTAAATATGGGGCACTGTCAAAAATCAATGGATGTTGCAGTGGAATGCCCATCCCACCACCCATTGCCCTCCCCTTTCACGCTAAGTGTAGCGTGAAAGGGTGCCTTATTTACAAGGAAGCGTTAAGCCACATTAAGTGGCTTAATGTTGCCTTGTAAATAAGGGAAAGCCCCTATTGCCACCACAACGTCCAAAAAAGTGACATGGTGGTGACAGGCGCTTGTAAATATGCCCTTTAGTTTTGATGGTGAGCAGATGCATTGAAATCTATGCATGGGCTTGAAAGGCATGTACATTAGAAACGTAAGGTCCAAGTGAAGGTCACTTTGAAGCATAATGAAAGGCATTGGTAAGAAGATATACATCAGTCCTTTGAAAAGTCTTCTCACAGCTGGTGACGTTAACAATGAAATTCAATTGAGCGAATGGAAAGAGCCCAAAATGATCAACATAGAACCTTTAATTGTTCCCACTATAAAACTATGCGGGACCACCGATGAAATGAACAACAAAAAATCAGATAACTTGGCCTGTAGAGGATCATGCTGATGATCCTCACACTAGGTAATAAACATCACTCAATGTCCAGAAGAGGAGATAGATTTAGTAGATGGCGTGTAGCCACAGTACTCTCATCCTGTACTTCAGCTGGTAAATCGAGACCAATCAGTTGTTGCTGCACACAGTCCACGCATGAATTTGTATGTTGTGGAAATTTAAAAGCAGCACCCTGCTCCTGGTGCTGAGCCATTGGGTCCTCACGAAGCGGTAGAACGTTCGCAGGGCAAATGCTCAGGCTCCACAGATCTGGGTAACTTACTCGCCTGGGCTCAATCTGGAGTTATCAAGATGACCTAAGCTCAGTCCATCCTGATCATCTTCAGAAGTCGATGCAAGGGAAAATAATAGTAGAAAGGCGTTCAAGAGACCTGTGCTACACTTTAGACAGACTACTGCCCACAGGGATTCTCTTGGAGGGAATTCATGATAATGCACATTCTCAACAGTGGTAAAAAGATCCATTCAGAGCATGCCTCACTTGGAGAAGCCAGTAGCACCACCTCGGATGAAGCAGCCATTTACCAGCCAAGCTTGTCCACCATGGTTTTGAGCAATCCGGCCAAATGATTGGCCACTAAGGAGATCCCTGATGGTCCCGCCATGTCCAAACGTGCCGTTCCCCCTAGCACAAGGTACATGACCTCACAATGTCCAGCTTATTGCAGTATCACATGGCAGTCATTTTGTTCATAAGGACCTGAATTGGCGTCCCATTGATGGATGGAAGGAAGACCTTCAAAGCCAACTTGATGGCACACAGCTTCAGAAGATTGATGTGGAGCTTTTGCTCCACTGGGGAACCAGGGAACCCTGGTTCCCACTTCTTTCAAAGACCCAGAGACTATGCGTTTGTCACTAATGTGATCTCTGGTGGGGAAAAGGAAAAACGTTATGCTGATTGACAGGTTGGTGTCCACCACCACGGTCCTGGGCTATCTCTTTAGAGATGCAAATGTTGTCTCACAGGCATCCTCAATGAAAGCACCCTGTTGAAAGCAGAGTTCCACTGCATGGCCTACCTGTGCCAAGGGGCAGGTAGGACCAAAAATATTCATGAGCCCAAAAGTTAAAGAAGCCTCCGGGCCATCCATACAAGAACCAAAGATTGGGGCAGGACTAGTTGCCCTGAGTGCCACCATGTCCATGATGGGCCATATGAAGGAATCGTCTGTATAGGTATCAGATATGACTTCTGATTGCGGATGGAATCCCCTAAGGATGAGCGTTGTAGGTCGTCTACGACTGAATGCAGCAAACCTGTCTTCGGCAGTCAGTTGTGAGGTAAAAGAATACATGTATCCTGGCTGGGTTTGTGAGGTCAATGGGGCGAATAGATCTGTGACGTAGGCATCGTATGCTTGCACGTACCTACTCATACTTCTGCCGGGCACACAACCTTTTTAAGACCGGAGTAGTTATTTGCTCCAGCGGGGCAAATATGGACAGTCGAGAAGTTAAGTACCTGGCATGGAGCATCTCTGATCACTCCCTGTTAAGATTACGTGTAGGAGGGAACCACTTGGAGCACCGGAATGTGACAGTGATGGAGGTCATTAAACAAGACACTGCGCTGTTCTTCCAAGAAAATGACGGCTCGGTGTCCTCCGCGGTCACCATCTGGGAGGCCTAAAAGGCAGTTCTCCGAGGTAGGCTGCAGGATACAATAGCGAGGAAACTCAGAGCAGAAGTTCTTCAGATAGAAACCTTGAAAAGCTAACTTCTCGACCTTGAACATATCACCCCAGAAAACGAGGCAATCCTACTTAGACCGTTAGAGGTGGCACGTAGGCAACTTTGTGCGCTGACTGATAGGGAGGTCCAGTTGCGAATACAGGCAACACAACACAGACTCTGAGTCAGGCGACAGAGCAGGGAAACTCCTAGCGTGGCTGATCAGGAAGGAGAGGGAGGCAAACTGGGTTGGCCATATAGTGGACGCAGGTACACAACATACTACTGCAGTGGACATAGCAGGAGAGTTCGAGTGCTATTCTACCAAGCTATACCAGGCTAAGATAGCAGCTGATGAGGGTGATATAAGCAGTTATCATAGCGCTGTTGAAATGCCCATCCTGAGCCAAGAAGACATAGATGCCCTGGAAGGAGAGCTTACTCTTGAAGAGGTACATTCAGCCATAGCCAATCAAAAATGGGGGAAAACCCCGGGTCCCAGCGAGCTACCGGGTGAGTTTTTCAAACGGAATTGTAGTCTGCTGGCCCTTCACATCCTGCGCATGTTTACGGAGGCCAAAAAGGAGGAAACACTATCCCCAGACCTCTGTCAGGCCACGGTGGTGGTCATACCAAAACCTGGCAAATCCCCAGAAGACTGCGGGTTCTACCGTCCAATCTCGTTTTTAAACATTGAGACTAACATCTTGGCTTCTATACTTGCCACGCAGCTGTTAACGGTTAGCACATCATTGATTCAAAAGGACCAGTCGGGCTTTATGCCCAAGCGTTCCACGCGCCTTCATTTGCATAGACTTGCAAACTGAATGGACACGACTAAAAGGGGAGACAGGCCTTGGACACTCGTGTCTCTCAATGCCAAAAATGCATTTGACACGGTCCACTGGCCTTTCATGAGACACGTGCTCCAAAGAACTGGATTTGGGAATAACTTTTGGTCATGGATAGATATATTGTATACAAACCCAAAAGCCAGAATTCAGGTCAACTGAGTCAAATCAGCGACCTTTCCCATCCAACGAGGGACTAGACAGGGTTGCCCACTGTCCCCTCTGCTTTTTACACTGGTCCTTGAGCCATTGGCATGCCTAATCAGAGCACATCCAGCACTGAAGGGATTTCAGGATGATGAGGGGCAGATGAGGGAGGAACGACTATCACTCTATGCAGATGACGTCCTACTATACATTGCTAGCCCGGACAGAACACTCCCTGTGGTATCTGAATTAGTCACGGAATACGGTAAACAAGCAGAGTACAACATCAATTGGGGGTAAATCCAACATTTACCCCATTGGTGGCCCTACTGGCATACAATCTATACCGCTGAGTTTTCCGATTGCAGCTGAGGGCTTTAAATACCTAGGTCTGTTTATCTCCATTAATGATGCAGATTGCCTCACCCATAATATCCAATGTGTCCTGCAAGAATTCCGGGAGGACGTGGCCAGATGGCGCGCCTTCCATTGACTTTGCTTGGAAGGGCCACCATGTACAAAATGATTACACTCCTAAAGCTCCAATATATTCTTCAAAATACGTACCACAAGATACCAGAGACAATTTTCCGGGCTATAAACTACAAAGTCCGCACATTATTGTGGGATAGAGACCACCCTCGAGTTGCAATCTAGACATTGCAACGCAGTCGATATAATGGGGGTATAGCGTTACCAGATATACCGGCATACTATAGGGCTGCTCACCTCACCATACTTAACGAATGGGGACACGCACCCGCAGACCACCCCACATATGCACTAGAGAGACTCCAATTTCAAAAACATTCTTACCTTACACTACACGGAGTGGGAGGGGTACAGGGCCTACTGCCAGCAACTAGGAGAGTAATAGAAGCATGGAAAGAAGCAGAATGTCAAATGAAATGGGGGGAAAAAAGGTTGACGAGGGCTACCCGCCGTGTGGGAATGCAGGCGTTTACAGGAGATAGCGAAACTGCAGGGATTCAGAGGATGGGACACCATCGGGATAACTAGCCTGGGGGACATTGTTGGACAAGGAGATTTGATGACTTTTCTACAACTACAAGAGGATTATAACTTGTCAGATAGGCAATACTACCAATATATCCAGCTCCGACATGCCTGGGAAGCGCAGAAACCAAACATCGCCGACCTCCCAGAGTATGCTCCATTAGAAGGCAGGTTGCTCCAGGAGGAGATATTTGAGAAGGCAGTTTTGTGGACATATAAGACTTTAATAAATAACATGCCTGATAACCTACTAGCACTGAGACATAAGTGGGAGGCTACATCGGGCGAGTTAGAGGATATAGACTGGGAGATGGCCCTAATGCAACCTAGAGAAGTGGCAATAAAACTCAGGCTACGATCGATTCAGTTTAAAATATTACATAGTGTACTACGACGGGGCGAGACTAAATGCAATGGGCCTAGCTGAAACACCGTAGTGCCTATGATGCAAAATCGAGAGGGACTTCCATACTCTCTGGGACTGCCTAATAATACACCACTACTGGACGTGGGTACTACAAGAATTGACTAATATACTTGGGACGCAAATCCTGTTAGACCCTAAATCTGTCCTGCTGGGCATACATACAGATGTCGACTTGCCTATATATAATCTTTTGTTAAGTAACCTAAGACTCATAGTAGCAAAACGCGACATAGCTAGGAACTGAGGAAGGGTAGGACCTCCCCCCAACTATGAAAGATTGGAGGGCTGGCATGGACATGTACATGGGGGCAGAAAGGACAGTGTATCAGGCAAGAGGGTGTCCCCAAAAATTTCAGAAAATTTAGCAACCATGGCTGAGATACTATAGGCTAGAGCTAGATGATGGGGACACGGACATTATGCAATTGATGACACGGACATTATGCAATTGATTTCACAGGAGTGTGTAAATGTAGAGCCCAGAGCCTTAGATCATGAATCTTTTGTGGGAGGGGTGTAACAGCTACAGTGAGGGTGAGAACCGTAGGAGAGACCTAGAAATAGCGAAATGTAATGTTATCTACTCCGTGAGCCCACCAATTGAATTGTAATTATTATTTATATATGCAAAGAAGATATGAGAGTTATGTCTGCTGCTGATTGTTTTGTCACCTTTTACATTTTTGTTATTGTAAATATAAATAAAAACAGCTAAAGAAAATAAAAGAATACATGTATCCTAAGCCTGTGATGATAGGCCGCCACCACCATGACTTTCATAAAACAGGAGCAGAGGTGAGGTCAAAAGGTAAAATGGCAAATTAGAAGTGTTCAGAACCCACTACAAAACGAAGGTAGCATCTGTGGGACGGCAGGCCAGGCACATGAAAAGTACATATGCTGAGGGTCCATGGACACCATCTAATTCCTTGGATCCACAAAAGAAAACCTAGGTCAGAGTCAGCATCTTGAATTTATCTTTCCGAAGGAAGGCTTTCAGGGAGCGAAGATCTAAAATCGGCCTGAGTCCTTAATCCTTCTCAGGCACCAAGAAAAAGCAGCTGTAGCACCATTGCCTTCTCTACCAAGGGACCATTTCAATGGCTCTTTTGGCCAAAAGCTATTGAACTTCCTTCAGAAGGGTGGCCGCATGATCCGCTGAGGTGAGCGGAAAAATAAAAACAGTGGAATGCCAGATGGGGAAGACCAGGGTATAACCTCTCTGAACAATCTGTAGTACTCACTGATCTGATTTCTAGTTCTCAAGCCATGTAGGATATATTGAATCCTGCCCCCTACTGACTCAGCATATCCTTGGGGGAGAAAACGCCTGGATTCCCCATAGGATTGTTGACCTTGGTGGTCTCCAAGACCTGCAATACTATCACGTACTTTGGGGCTAAGAAAAATCTGGATTGGCTGGGGTGTAAATGTTGCCTTTGACAATAAGCCAAGCCTCGCAAGTACCCTCTGGGGCATATTTACAAGCCCCTTGTGACACCTTTGCGCCACCTTTGCGTCACTTTTGTGACACAGCGCCGGCGTAAAAATTGCAGCCAATTAACAATGCGAAGCATCTGAGGAGATGTCACATTATACCTGCATCAGGTATAATGTACGCATGGTGGGCATTCTCACGCCTGAAAGCCTTGTAAAAGCTGGGTCCCTTGCTCCTCTTCAGTTTGCTTTGCCAAAACGCTTTGCCTCTTTCTAGGACTTTTAGTCAACAATCAACTAGTTGATAATTGCGTTATTTGGTGTTAAGAAATACCTTGTTGCTACAGCTAGGCAATTACGCTCTGCCTACTTCTGACATCTCATTGAGGCCACTCACAGCGCTATTAAAATTCTTAATTAAATAAGCCTCTTTTTGTAGCAACGCTGCCTCCGTATCTCCTTGCCTTGGGTTTGATTACACATAGGGGCATATTCTCAAGGACTTATCGCTGAGTTGTCGGCACTTTATCGCAGCCAAAGTGGCAATACATTTTTCGCTCTGTTCACAAGCTGGTGCTAACAGCTTATATCACCAGTTTACCTGGGATAGCAGCCGCTAAAAACATCGCCACAGATGACCCCGGCAACTAACGCTAATGATATGCAGAGTAGGCGTTCTCGTGCAAAAAGCCGCAAAAACACCACTTTGCAACCTTCTCAATGACCAGCCAGATCGGTGATAAGATCACAAAACATGCGATAAGGCGTGTTAGCACCTGCTCCTACCTGGTGTAAACTCGGACGACTACCTGCACCATAAAAGGGAGCCCAGCCCAGAGCCACACCAGAAGAACAACAGATGCCATGGAGCTACTGATCCTGCAGAACAGAGCCCCAGGAGGGCCACAACACCCCCAGGCTTGCCCCCCCCCAACACCAGAGGATGTCAGTGCCCACTACATATGCAAACTACAAGCTCAAAAGGACAATCATCATCCGCATCCTGAACATCATAGCCCACAGGCTGACGGTACCAACATAGCGGACAACCGACATCCCTCTGCAGACAAAGCTGCTGGCAGTGCTGCATCTGGGGGCCTCTGGTACCTTCCAACCAACAATTGCCAGAGTCGGAGGAGTCTCACAGCCAGCCCTATCAAAGTTCATCACAACTGTCTTGAACACCATCATCAGCTTGGTACTCCAGTACCTTCACTTCCCCCACACCAAGCAGGAACAGCTGGAGACCAAGAAAGGCTTCTACGCCATAGCTGGCTTCCCGCACATGTGAGGAACCAGAATTCGATCTGGGCCTAGTAAAACATGTAGTTATTGTTAGTAATTAGCGTGGTGTAGGTATTATACAGATATAGGGATTCGAACACTAATAAGTCTGCACACATAACCGCTTAGGGATTCATGTACACTTCAGTGCACGTTTTTTTCCATGTTATACCCAAACACAGCTTGACCTGACCAGCGCCATTTTGTGGCCTAGTCCGCTTCCAGCACTAACGAAACCCTTCCATTTCCATAGCCGAAATGCGTTCCCCTGTGAAATAGTACAACTGTAGCAACCTGCTGCTTCTGCACGTTAGGCCTGTCAAGGTTATAGGTGGGGGTAGATTGGGTAAGCACATTCTAGGGGAGCCCTGTGCAGACTCTATCGGAGTTAGCAGGAGGGAGTCACCCTCTCGACCTTGCTATAATGAGCTGAACTATACTGAGGAGGTTTTTGTGTTCCATATATGGTCTTTCCTTTGCACCAACCTGTACTTTTCCATCTTAGGTAACGGTTTCGAAATGTAAAAGTATATATGTGATCTGCTGATAATGTGCCAGCAGTCTTCTTGGCGGACCTCGTGGGGTTAGGTCGCAAGGAGCTCCTCTGGCAGAGTTTGTTTGTTATAATAAACGATTGGACCTTCTACACTGCCAACTGACTGATTATTGGTAACTGGTATAGGGGCTATTTGTAAGTATGGCTCCATTTTTGGTTGTAATATAATTTTCGGTACTTCAGTGTTGGGAGCAATCGACTGCAAACATGTCCTACTTGTGTCCCCTGCCGACACTGCACACAATTACCGCAACAGAAAGCACACACATTCCATCAATGTGCAGGCAATAGTGGACCACCGGGGACTCTTCACCAATGTCGTCACCAACTACCCAGGCAGTGTGAATGATTCCTACATCTTCTGACAGTCCACCATCAACCGGCGCTTCCAGGATGGCACCTACGGAAATGCTCTGCTCGTTGGTAACTACCAAATGAAGACACCACACACCCCAACTCAACAACCATGCAACTCACAGATCTGGTAATGCACACGTCACAAACTCACATACAACATGCCCACCCAGAGGACACACAGCATAACTTACTGTGGTAACCTGGGCTAGCCATGTACATGAGCCATCAACGGCATGGCACCTCAGCCACACAATAGCAGAATGTAGGGAGAGGTGGGAACCAGGCATGTGCGAAGGAGACAAGTGACCCATGAATGAGAATGTACACAATGCCAAGTGTGGCGTGGATGTGCTGGCCAGACTGCAGTATGGATACCACAGACATATCCATGTTGACAAACACCGCTGGTGTTTGGAGTGTAGTGGACAGTGTACGCAACCATGTCACCCCAGCCAGTGGGGAAGATCGTGGAAATGTAGCTTGGTACGTCCCCCCCCCCTGTAAGCATGAGTGGAGTGGGCTGTCCCGGCATACGCCAGGCCAGAGTAGGGGTGTGAATAAAAAGCACGTAGGTCTGGGTGTGGCTCTCTTCTGGAATGCCCAACATGTCTGCCAGGGATGCGCTTTCACCCCGAGGCCAACGCCGTGTGTGGTGTTTCCTGCGAACCTGTGTGCCTACTGCACCCCAGGCCACTGGTTCCCGAACCTGTCTTGCCCACCCCTGCGCACCCAGGCCTCACTGCTCACCTGCCAACACGACCATGTGTCAAAGAGGGCCCACCATGTGCCGGCGCAAGCTCCAAACCTAAGGCCCGCGACCTTGGCAGCCTCCTCAGACCACCACAGCTTCCGCGACCACAGGCCCGCAGTACTCCTTTCTCATTGACGTACTCCACCGCTGCCTCCGGCCTGCACTACGGTCAAGTAGGTCACACATTGGAAACTGAGTCTTGATATCCTGATGGCTAAGTTCATATGTTCATGGGACGTTTGATATCACTGTACTCCCTTTGATGTGGTGCCACCAACCCTGTGCATAGCATTCCAACCACACGTGTCTGTGGTCCCTTGCTGACTATTGCCTTCGGCCACACTGCGGTCCAGTAGGTCACACATTTGGAACTGAGTCTTGATTTCTCAATGGCAAAGTTCATATCATTGCACACAAGGAGAGGTGTAAGAGGAAGACGCGTTTCAGTCCAGAGGAAAAAAGGATCATCCTTACTGAGGTGATCGAACACTAACAACAACTGCTCTGGTGTCACTAACTCTGTGCATCGCGAGCCAATGACACGTGGCTGTGAGCCCCTGCTGACCGCTGCCTATGGCCTACTCTGCGGTCGAGTAGGTCACACATTTGAAACTGAGTCTTGATTTGTTTATGGCAGAGTTTATATCATTGTACAGGCCTCATTGCAGACTGCATACCCTTTCAGCCCTGGTGCCACTAAGCCTGTGCCCCGACATTCATGGACACTCTCTGGTTGAACTTTGGTGGCGTCTGAGTCTATGGCCTGGGGGTTGTTTCCATCATCATGTAGGTGATACTGACTTGGTGGTAAAAACTAGGCTGTAGCATTCCACTCCTCCATTTCCCTACTTCTGCCCTGCATCATGCCGAGGAGGGCATCTTCTACTGCCCCCACAAGCCTCCGCGACATTCACCTTCGACGTAGAGGACCCGCCTCAGCTCGCGTGGCCCTACCTCAGTGCACCGCATGTCACAGTCCTGTGGCTGTGTGCCTGTGCTGGCCGCAGTGCATCCAGGGCCACTAACTCTGTGCAGCTCATGTCATGGACCCTTGCTGTTAGAACTTTGCACTTCTGATTGTCTGATCACTGTTGTAGTTGTTGCCAGCACCAACCAGCCCCTGAGGGGTGGCTTACACTCACCCCACACCCATCCAGCACAGGTGTCACTGAACATGTGACCCTGGCAATAAAAGTGACAGGCGCACATGCCCGTAGCCAGTCCCACAAACTATCTAAGTGTGTCTGTGTGGTTATTATGTATGCATGAGGGCCCTGGGACCCACCACATTACATTGTGCTGTGTACAGCGGACGCAACCATGTCACCTCAGGCAGTGGGGTATACCTGGGCCATGTAGCTGTATCATAACCCCCTGTGAGCATAAGCGGAGTGGACTGCGTACGACAGTCCAGCGTAGGGGTGTGGTGAATCAACCCAGGGCTCTGGGCGTGGTTAAGTTTAGGCCTTGCCAAGGAAGTAACTAATGTGTGTGTCTCTGTTGTAGGGTCGGCGCCACCCGTGCCGCAATGGACAATGTTGCTATGTAGCATGCCCCCGGAGTGCGGGCTCAGCCGAAGCCCGCTCGGGGTCAGGGATCATATATGCCAACTGTTGTGTGTGTCGCCATTACCGCAGCATAAGCCAAAGGTCTACCCTCAAACGTATGGCAAGTTCAGCCAGCCATGAACTCTTCATCTGAGTCCACCCTATCCTTACCATAGGCCTACACACACGTGCCCGCCCACCTTCAGCGCACAATATCACGGTGTTGTTGTCAGGCTTGTGGACATGCGCTGACAGGCATGACAATGGTGTGCCGTAGGAGTGTAAGTGATGCAACTGTGCTACGCACACTTGTAAATAGGCCCGGGGGGGTGGAGGAGCAGCAATGAGGCTACGTAATACACATTGATGCCGCACATTTGCTACAAGCAGTACATGTCAAACAGGAATCACAAAGTCACACATATCATACACCAAAGTACCAGTGAGCCTGCCAACACATCATGCAGAACCAACTATTGACTCATGCCTCGCTGTACTGTCACAGCTGATCAAGGATATGCACTCAGCCCGTGGATGATGACACCCCTCTGAGCCCTGAACACACAGGCCCAGAGGCAGTACAATGTGGCCCACAAATGCACAGGGGCATTGTGGAATGCACACTTGGCATGTTGAAGTCACATTTCAGGTGCCTGGACATCACAGGTGGAAGGCTCCTGTACAGCCCAGACATTGTGTGCAAGATGATCATTGCATGTTGTATGCTGCACAACATATGTGTACGCACCAATGCCCCATGGATCCAAGTGCCAGATGCACCGGACGATGATGAGGAAGATGAGGCAGGTGCACCACACCCCACTGCAGCCGCAGCCGAAGCCGAAATAGCCTGTAGGAACACTATCATTGACAATTTCTTCACAGGAGTACGGCACATTGTGACAGTCCTTAGCAATCATGGGACAGTACAAAATGACCACATGCACAGCATGTGCAAATAAATGCATTCCAAGACACATTCCCTGAGTGCATGTCACTCATCTGTACAAGCACATCACTCAGACTACATGTAGAATTGTAGTGCTAACAATTTCATAATTTGATGATAGTTGGTGGGTATGTCACCTCTGTGCGGAGAGGCTGTTTAAGGTGTCATATTCGAAATGCCAGTTCTGTGTGTCACAGATAGTATGGAATCCCACTCTTCGGTGTTTCACATGTGTCCCAAATCATTACATATAGGCTGTCATTTGTAACCTAAAAGTTACAACAGGGCTTCTTTTGGGGTCACATATGTACCACCATGATGTAGGGATGCACCCTATGTCTCAAGTCCCACAACATGAGCAACATGTATGTAAGGGGGAGTCACTGCCCCTGCATTTGTCCATGCTTTCACACTTGATTGATCATAGACATGACACGTTTGTGTGCAGGAGGTGTTGATTGTCCCTCTGCAATGTGAAGGGGAGATGCGGTTTCACAGTGTGTTCCATGTATGTTTCCGTATTGGAGCAGTTTACATGCAGGCTGCATGTCAATGTACATTGTGACTGTGAGGAGATGCCTATTTGATGCGGGACAATGGACATTTGTTGTACATCACGGATGTGGGTTTGTACTCGTACATTGTCATCTCACTATTTTTTTTCTCTGCTTTTCTGGTGCATTTTCCCGCATGACGTTTGGGAATTGCAGGCCTGTCGCTGGTTATCACTGATTTTTGTATCGCGGTTTGGGACATCGCGGCTTTTTCTGCGTTCGTGTTTTGCATTTTTGCGGTGTCGCGTTGATTTTAACGCAGTCATTGACGCGTGATCGTGAGACTATTGCATGGTACCGCAGTGTTGAGAATACGTTAACACAGCGTTATTTTCCCGCGATGTGAAGAGTTGCATTAAGCTAATTTTGCGATCATTATCACACGTTCTTGAGATTATCCCCCTAAGTGTAGTCCATTAAGATCTTTCTCACTGTGTTTCTTTTCCATGAAACGACGGACCATCAGGGCAGTAACCACCTTTGTTTTAATTCTCGAGCGATGTTGCACTATACGTTGTTTTACTTCTTGATTTGTCTTCGCAATGTATATTTTTTTGACATGGGGATATAATGGCATATGCCACAGTTTTTGTTTTACAATTTGAAAAGTCTTTATGGATCCATTTAAGGTTGTTGTGTAAAAACTCCGTGCCCTCAACTGTATATTCACAAACTGAGCAACTCCTGCACTTATGATGGCTTTAAACCGGTTTCAAGTTCCATTGTGCTCCTAGATCCTTTTTTTTAGGGTTAGGGGCAATCTCCACCCGCACAATCTGTTGGCCAATGCTGGCCTTCTTCTTCATTCCGAATAACGGTCGTTGACGAGGATATTCCAGATTCTGTAATAGATGCCAATTCTTAAGGATAATTTTCAGGAGTTTATTTGTATGGGGACCATACTTCGAAACACAAACCAGTTTATCCATTGGCTGTTTGACTTTCTTTGTCAGGAGGCAATCCATTGGTGTACACCACACCCTTTTCATTGCATGTTTAAGTAGTTTTCTATGGTATCCCCTATCTGTTAGTTTGAAAGTAAAATGTATCTTCAAACTTAAAGTAATTTATCCTCAACGCTACGTAGCAGTGCGGATTAATGAGGCCTCTGGGACAGCAGTGGAATCATAGGCCGGAGCCAGGAAGATTCCGATTTGGGCTTGGTTGGTGCAGGAGAAGGGCCTGCTGGTGGAGCACTGAGGGACCCCCACAACTCATGGGCCATGTAGGCATGCCAGGTGGCCACATTACCTTACAGCCTCTTTCTGATGGATACTTCTAACCACAGATTCCTCACCTTTAGAATATTCCCCAGGCATCAGATTGGATCTGGAAGTTTTGATCGCAGTGCTCCTGCATGTTGCTAGGTGGCACTGTGCAGCTCAGTGTTTGCTTCATTCCAATCCAGAAGTGACAGAGTGGATCCACACATAAGCGCCACTCCTGCATGCCGATATCGGTTCCTTTTGCAACTTTGAACGCAGATCTGGAGCTCTGCTCCCTTTTATTGCCTGTTAACCCCCCCCGCCCATTTAAATCCAGTGCACAAGGGAAGATGCCTCATCTTAAACTACAGGGTTCATGCCATGACTGTCAAAAACCTGCCCAAGTTACATGATGAATATGCACTTATACTCCTGAAGGCAACCTAGAATTGTGAAGTGAAGCAGTATGTCGCAGAACATCGTAAGAAGTCATAGACCTCGCGTATGTCTCCTTTCCAGGTCAAGGACCCAAACTCATTCCCACTCAAGGCTAAACCCATGACAGATTATCTTCATTGTCGAAGTTATCAGGTAAGTCAAAGTCGAAGAAGAAATAGAAGACAAAGCGGAGCTCAACCCCACCCGCCACTCTAGATCTAAAGGGAGAATGCGAGGGTGCCACTCTGTCACTCCTGATCAATGAGCCAGTTACGCATTTGATCTCTTTAAGTCCCGAGTTCCCTGAGCCATCGGCAATGTAGGAGCAGGTTGAAGCCTTTAAGAACAATGTGCCTCATATTTTAGCTCTCTTTCGGCTCCCTCTGGTGTGTCTTCCGCCCACAAGGATCCCCAAGGGCCTCCAGTTCTGTTACTGTCTTTGGATCCCTGCTCTATGCCAGTTTGTCCATAGAAACTTGTGCCGCTATGACTTCAGTGCCAACTTCCAGTTTGGCTCCAAGATTTGTGCTGGTCCCTCTTTTTTGATTCTGGTCCTGCTGGCAATGGTGGAGGATCTGGTGCAAACTCCAATGCCCAACCCCCGAACTGAAGGCATCTTGAAATCAACCATGGTCGTGCTTCAACACCACTCTAGCACACCGAGTCCCAGTACAACATGATACAGATAATGCATTCCCACAATTGCCAAGCCATCCTCAGATGCTCCATTAACTTTTGGGTTCTGAATCTGATTGGAGTTTACCACCACTCAGAGATGATGAGGGGCATAATTTACCCCCACATTATGATGATGACAGTTTATACATGGATTTAGAGGAAGCCAATGAGCTTGGTATGTCCCCTGAAACAGAGCTGATTACCCTCTTGGTCCACCAACAGAAGAAGATGCTTCCTTTGCTGCAGTGATTAGATGTTCTGCTGAGGTCCTCAACCTGCAAATGCCTTATATTGAAGTTGTGACAAATGCCCTTACAGAGGTCCTGGGACTTCCTGCTCTGAACCCTTACATTTAAAGAATCCTTGACTGACATTGATGGGCACTCTAATATGTGTACTTGGACACTGGTGAACTGTCAGGAGGGCCAGATGCCTGGCAAACTTTATTTTCTCTTGCAGTATCCTACTCCTGAGAGCTTAGTTGACCAAGCTTCCACCAGCTAGGTGAATTCTTATTCATTCCTTTAACCGCCTGGACAGGGAGTAAAAAGGAATTGAGGCATCAGGGGAAACTAATCTCTTCGGCCATCCTAGCCTTTAGGTCAGTCAATGCAGTTTGTCTAGTATGATACTTATGCTGCCTGGGACATGCGATGGTCAGTGAGATATCGACGGACGTTCCTGTAGAGTTTAGGGCCTCTGTGGCTGAAACCATTATAGATTATCAGGGTGCTCTTAAATATGTGATTCATACTGGTCTGGCTACTACCGATTGCTTGAAAGGCAAGAAGTTGGCATTGGTGAGGTGCTCTGTCACCAAGTGTGGATGCAATCCACAGGTTTTTCCGGAGATGTTCTTTATCAATGTGCCTTTTGATGTATACCACCTGTCTGGTGAAAAAGTTGATTCTGCCATGGAATACTTTAAAGAAATCAAGGCCACTGTTCTTTGGGCTTTTCGACGGCTGCCAGACAGTTTCAACTGTTGCGGGGTTACTCCAGAGGATTGGCTTATAGACCTCCCCGCCCACTGTAATCACCCCAGTCTTTCATGGCTAGGGTCGGGGCGCTCTCTAGGTCAGCAGGGGCCCCAATCTTCTTAGTCTCCTTCCACTGTGGCCTCAGTCTCAAAGTCACTTTAGTTTGCCCTTAGCAGCGCACTACCACCCTGTGGAATTCAGAATCCAACATTTTCTCCTGGGGTGGCAATCAGTCACATGTGACAGATGAGTCCTCCAGATTGTCCAGCAGGGCGGTGCCCTTCCATTCCTTTCTGACCCCTCCCTGAGGTGTTAGCACTACTGTCCAAAGGGGCAATCCAGGGGGTTCTGGGCTCAGAAATCGGGAAGGGGCATTACTCCCCTCTATTCCCTTAGGTTTAAGAGGAATGGAAGCCTTCATCCTATTTTGAATCTAGGCCCAATGCTTTACTGAGGAAGGAGCAATTCAAATGTTTTCACTCTGACCCAGGCTCAGTCTGCCCTAGATCCAGGTGACTGAATGATAGTCTTGGAGCTGTAGGATGCAAATTTTCATGCAGCTGCCCTGCAGACCCACAGACATTATCTACAGTTCATGGTTGACCAAGAGCATTTTCAGGTTGCTGGACTCACCTTTGGCCTTACCAGCACCCCTCAGGCGTTGGTTGCTGCCCTCGTTAGGAGGCTTGGGATACCAGTTTACCCCTACCACTACAACTGGCTGTTGAAAGTGGGCTCTCCACAGTCAGCCATATACCACTTCCAGACAACAGCTTTTGGGTTCTCGATCATCCAGCCAAAGTAGCACCTACCTCCTTCGCAGGGACTTCCTTTAAAGGAGCTGTGTACCAGTGTAAATCAGTGTTTTTCCTCTGCTCCAATGAGTCAAGAACATTTGAGCTTTACTCCTGATGTTTCCACTTTCTGTCCTGGATTTATGTGAGAGCAGCTCTGAGGCTGCTCAGCTTCATGCATTCTGCATGTCAACTTCACACAGTGGCATATGTAGGCTCTACAGTAGCATCTAAAGCCTCTACTTTACCCAGTACCACAGAAACCTGTCGGATGTCATCCATTTTCAGAGTTGACTGCACAAGATCTAGAGTGATTGCTGCTTGACTGCAGTCTGGCCAGCAGCAGACCCCTCTCGCTTCTCTTCCCCTCCCCACAACCACCCCCGAGCTGACGGCAGTGACAGGTGCTTCATTGCTATTTGGGAGAGGTGATCAGAGCACTCTGGCCTCCAGCGAAAAACTGCCTCTATATCAATTTACTAGAGTTGCGGGCCATTCGCCTGGCAATGAATGCCTTTCTACAGTCCATCAAGGGGAAGCTGGTGCAAGTTTTCACAGACAACACGACTGTCATTGTGGTCCTGCAAGACGGTGTGTGGGCCTGTCAGGAGTGCCCAAACATTTGCATGATTGTCCTTCCTAGGAGATGCATTTTGACTGAGGTGGAACCATGCCTTCCTGCCTCTGCTTCTCCTGCCCGGAGTTCTGAATTTCAGGAATGACCTGGCCCAAGCCAATCTAGTGATCCCAGATTGGGCCAAGAGTGTGTGGTGCCCAGAACTGCTGATCATGTGTGTCTGCCCTCCTTTCACTCTACCACTTTAGAAGATTTTCTGTCACAGCAGCAGAGCAGGGTTCTCCAACCATACTAGGCAATCTATGTTTCCATGCGTGGAGATTGAGCAGAGGCAGTTGACTGGGTTTGATTTACGAACTGAAGTGTTGGATATCATCCTGGCTACTAGGCACCATTCCAAGTTGTCTTTATACACTGGGCGCTGGAACAAATTTGTTACAGTGTGTGGAGCCAGAAAGAAGGACCTATTGACAGCCAAGGCCTTGCAATAGGCACAATAAAAGATTACTTATCAAAAAGGTTGGCTTTCTGAATTTACTGGACCAACATTCCTTGTTTAAATCACCGGTGTGTGATACATTTTCTTTAATGTTTGACTCACCGGGGGCATGGCCAAAATGGCGGTGGGAACAGTCGCATAGAAGCAAGATCCATCCTACGCCACAATAATCCTGGCTTGTACGGGGATCTGAGACCTCCTCCAAACATTGCCCTGAGCGGTGCCTAACTCGCAGCTGCTCTGGGGAGGTTGGGGTCACTGGAGTAAGCTCCCTGCAGTGTCAGCTGAGGCAATACAAAACCGCGATGGGCGTGGTAAGCCACTCTGCTCCTGACGGGCTGATCAGAAGCCCCTCACCACAGACGACACGGGCGGAGTGTGTTGGGGGCCCGAAACAGTGGAATGCGTGCATGGGAGCTGTTGCTGCCAGGAAGGGGCCATGGACTTGCACTGTGTCCCACAATTGCTGCATACCTTGTGGCCTACATTTACCCTGCTGCCTTGTTCCTGCTGTTGGGGCAGGTGCCTGCGCTACGGTGCCTCTGAGAGGCAAATGTGGGTTGCAATGATGAGTTGAGTTTCCCCCATGCAGGTGCCACTACCGGATTCATTGCTGTTGGTGAGCAGCTGTACTGAAGTGATCACACCCAAAGGTGATACCTGGAGGACCCCACACTTGACTGGTGGGGGCCTTCTGTTATTGAATTGCGCATACTTGAGAATTGGCCAACTGACCTCTAGGATGCCCTTGCAGAGAAAGACGGGAGGGGCTCAGCCTCTGTCTGTATGCTGTTGATGCCTTGGGACATCAAGATGTACATACTAGTGCAGTGGGGCGCCTTCTGATTTTGCACAAAGAGGCCTCTGACTATTTGTGGGGCGGTTGAAGCCCTGTCCACTGGCACGAGAGGGGCCTGGCTTCTCCTGGGCAGTACTGACTTGAGGTGAAGAGAGGACACTGGGCTACCACCTACAGAACGCAGCGGACAACCTAGTGGGTTTCTTTTGCTGTACCCCAGCTGCCTATGTTGGTGTCTCGATGGCGTAACCAAAGGGTTCCAAACTAGAGGACACCCAACTGAATCCTTCCCTTCTTGCTACTGTGCATGGTCGGAAGACGACCCTGGAACTGAACCTGAACACTTTGCTTATTGCCATGGGCCACAGGTGCAAACAGCATATTAAAATGAAGGTGTCCACAGATGATGTGGCCATAACAGAGTTGCAGCCGGTTGCACCAGAAACACAGACCAAAATAGCAGCCCTGCAGAGGGAAGTGGACCTCCTGAAACGCAAAACTGATTACAAGGAAGGGCGATCACCCTGGAATAACATTAGGGTAATGAGTCTGCCCGAGAAGATTGAGGGCCATAGTATGGATCTGTATCGGGAACAATGGCAGTCACAAACAGTTCTAAGGGGCAAAACCTCCACATTATTTTCAGTGAAACGGGTGCATTGTGTACTAGCCCAGCCGCCTTCACCCGGTGCACCCTCACACCTGGTGGTGGCACGTTTGTTCAATTTGAGACATGGATAATATCCTACAGATCGCCCCCACCGAAGGCCATGGTAGGTCCAAATCCTGGCAGTTGTGATAGTTCCAGACTACACAACTGATGGTCAGAAACGAAGGGCGTCCTATTATACAGTAAAGCTTTGACTCAAACAGATAGGGTTCAAGAATGCGCAGATTTTTCCAGCTAATCTCAAAGTCCTGGACGGTGACAGGGTGCTCATTTTCCAATTGCCACATGAGGCCTGGAACTGATTGGAGTCTAAAGGGGAACCTGCTTCATTGGACCAGCCAGACATTGAGTAGGGTTGGACAATGACTCAGAATTGATGCCGCTTGACCCGCAAATCCCGCTCCCAACCTTCCCAGGAACAGTCAGCAAAAGAGAGAGCTCTAGTGGTGGCTGTACTGGTGTGAGTGGGATCCCCTGGCTCTGGCACAAGCACTGGAAGGCAGTGGATGCCTCAGATATACTCATTAGGTGTCTCCCTGCTGAACATGATCCCAGAGACATTACGAGGGCCCGGAGGTCACCCCACTGACAGCTGATCTCTTCTGATGACTATCATAACGTTTTCCTGCTGTGGGGGGGAGGGGAATGCTGTTTATGCAATGACTGCTCCAGATTCTACTGATGTGACCCTGATATGCTGTGGAAGTGGGGAGGGTTCTGCACTGGTTGTGGCGCTAAAGGAACACGATTGTTCTTCTTGACACACACTATGGTGATCACATACTACCCTGCACCATCCGCAGGGCTTTTTCTCTGTATGTTTGATACACTTTGTAGGGTTTGTGGCCAGATGCTGCACTGTTGTGTGGAGGCCTGGGGAAGGGAGTTTGAAGTACTTTGTGTTCCCCTTGTGTGTGGCTGCACCTGTTGGCACCTCCTCTTTAGCTTCTACACTTGGGGCCATCCCGAAGATGTAGGTTTCTTTGCCCATGGTGTTGCAGGAATATAGGCTCCTTTTGTGGTACATGAGGCATGGGCTCATATGTTAGGCAACACAGGATTTATGCTCACTTAAGGTACACTGCAAGGTACAGTTTGTGTGTTTCCAGTAGAGACACCTCACTGCATTAGAACTCACTAGACAGGGTAGGCGATAGAGTGGCAGGGTATATGGCATGATGTACTTGAATTATGCGAGGTGAGGTTTGGTGCACCACTCTAAAATAGATCCGGCAGGTCAATTTGCAGTAGTGGAAGGGGCGCTGGATAGGTTAATAGTGACTCCGGTGGCAGTATACACCCCGACCACAGGGCAGGCTGCCTTCTTGATGACTACAATACTCGCACTGTTGGTGGATGTAAGAAAGTAGATTATGTGGTATGGGTAACTACCCTGATCATGCAATATTATCATAAAGCCTCAAAGATGATCCTTCAATTCACCATAATAATCCTTAGCTCAGTCCTGGTAGTGTGGCAAAGAGCAGTTAGGTGTTGGCAGGAACATGTTAATTATTTTACAGTAACGTAAGGATTCCTAAGTAATTGACAAGACTTGACAAAAATCCAACACCAATTTATAAAAGAGTATATATTTATATAATTTAGACACCAAAACATACAAAATAGCTTACATATAACGGAGGTTATGGATTTTCAAAGTATTAGAAAATAAATAAATAGTGCAGACATTTAACATTGCAGTCAATTAGAAAATCTGCTAGTGACAATCTGGTCACTTAGGGGGCAAGTTGCATTGTACCCTTGCAGGGTAGAGGTCTTTGGAGTCCCAGGCCTAGGGCCCAAGTCAGGTCAATTTTACCTGGCCCCTGGAGTCTGGATGCAATGGTTGTCCTGACAGGCAGTGGTCTTTAACCCCTTCGATGCTTGTGACGGAACCATTCCGTCATCAGTCACGGTTGAGCTGTGCTGATGACGGAATGGTTCCGTCACGACCGCACCCTGTTCTGGAATGTCCAGCACAGTGGGGGAATCGCCGCCGCACGGAAGCGGTTAAACGGGAGTCGCGCCAAAGCTGCTTTCACCATAGAGCTGACAACACCACAAAGGAGATGCAAATACACAAGAGCATGGTCGTTGCAGACGTCGGTCGCAGGTGTTGTGAAGTGCTCTCTTAATGCAGCGTCGAGTGAAGGGGTCGGTTACCAGACTGGTGACCAACAGGGCTTGTTAGCAGTAAAAGTAACTTTGACGTCTGGCGTTCCTAGGGAGTGCTGTAGTGGCTTGAGTTGAAACTTCAGTGAAGGCCGTACTACAATCCCCACAAAACACAAAACCCTTTACCTTCAGGCAATTTCTCTGAGGGCCTAATGGCCAGCGCTTCTTTGGTTCCAAAGTGTTTAACTACAGTATGCGTGGGACTGGTCCCATAAATCTAGGGGAGTCTTCTGGCTTCTACAAGGGTCCCTCACTTAGGGAGTGTCGAGTTTTAGTCAAGGATGAGGGTCATTTACTCAGTTCCATGTCTGTTGCCTCAGGGACACAACATTCCTCTTTTTTATGTGCTGGTGGGCAAAGTCCTGTTCTTGGTGACACAGGTCTCCAATTGGTCCTCCTTGAAGTAGGTTTACCAGATCGGAGATTCTGGTGTCAGTTGAGTCTCTTAAATCCTAGTTAGGGGGTGTGGGAGCTAGTAGTCAATGGGCAGCTAGTCTGCCCCTTAGGTGACCACATTTGGTGGTGTAGGTCACCTTTTGTACTCGGAGCCCACTATTCCTGCAGTCCCAAAGATGGCAGAAATTAACTTTAGGTGTACAGGTACAAGCTTCTCACCCTGGAGATGTGGCCAGACTTCCTGGAGGTGTACATCTCCTGCATACCGAATTTACCGGCTTGCCAGGGTCCAAGCACGCCTGGGAAGGGCTGTTCTTTCGTCAAGGGCACAGCCTAGATACATATCACCGTTGGTGCAGCCTTTGAAGTTCTATTCTGATGTGTCACTTCAATGGCCTACTTGGGAAGAGGGAGGTGTGACCTCCTTCCTGTCCAAACCTTTGTACTGACTCCTGGGAGTGCTCACACTGCCTGGCAGGAGACCAGACGCTTGTCTTGATGGTAACTGGGGCAGGAAATCCAGGCCTGCCAACCAATGCACGTCAGCTAGGGTAACCAGGTGGGCAACCCCTAAGTGCCACCTGTGTGAATGCCAGCCTTCCTTTGGCACCAGATTCCAATATACTGCACCCTGCCTCCTTGGCACAAGAGGCACTCTCTAAGGGTGACTGACCTAAGTAAGAGCAGTGCTGTGACCCTGTCACACATGGGGAGGACAAAGTCGAAATGTAGCAGTGAACACTGTTCCTGAAGTCTGCAATACAGGCCTGCTGCCATCTGTTTAGCTTGGTCACTCAGGGTGGCACAACCAGTGCTGCATGCCCGAGTACCCCTTTACCAACCATTCCCTGGGTACCACAGTACCATCACCAGGGACCTACAAAGGGGGTATGCTCTCAATTTGGGATGCTAATTACACATCTCTTTTAGGGAGAGAGCACTGGCGCCTGGTTAGCAGGCTTCAGTGCACTGTCGGAGTCAAACACCAGCAGCATATAGTAGTCGAAATGGGGGCAAAAAGAGTGGGTGAACATCTTCAAAATGCCCTGTTTTCTTACCCCCGCAGCTGACTCAGCCTAACCCTGGGAGAGTCTTTTTGGTATGTCAGATGAAAAAGAAGGTAGGGAAAACAGAATGTACAATTCTAGGACATACTCTACCTTACATCCTGCTCTTAAGCCCTCTGGGTTGGTGACACATTTTAAACTGAAACTTCACTACAGGTGTTTTGTTTATCTCCCCCTCTTACTTTTGGTAGTGAGGTGCCCATCTCTCCTACCCCTAACTTTGCTAGGGCAACACCTAGTTTACACACAGACGTCATCCCACGCTTGAGCAACCCCACCATGATGAGCAGGTTCAGGGGGCCCTAACTAGCTTTTGGCTATAGTGTCTGCCTCCAATGGCAAATACAGTGCTGCCATGAAGGCCTGAAGAGGCTACTGACATTTTCAGAATCCAAAACAACACTTGAAGCTCTCCACTGACAGGAGGCTGAACTGCTTTAGGGGCGACATTGGATTCTTGGAACCTCTTATGCTGTTAGGGAAGGCTACCACAACCTGTGGCAGACACCCTTCTTCCACTCTCTCTTCTGTCAGTTCAGGGGTAACACCCTGATTCTGAACAGCTGCCTACGTTTTCAGGACTTCCTTGGGGTCAGGTGAGGCCTTACCAGTGCCAATCTTGAGTATCCCCCCGTTACTAGGGCAGACTGCCCTTTGCTCACTGGATTTTTAATTAAGAGTAACTTCCCTTTCCCCCCTTTCTTTTGGGATCCTGGTCTCCTAACTGTAGGAACAGGACCCCCAGGATCTCGGGGGGGAGGGGAGGGAGGGGGGGGCGGCGGCAACCCCCTCTGGTATCTTACCAACCTCTTGGTGGTCACTGCCTAGGGTACAATCTAGGGGGGTCAGGATTGACTATCACCCTATGCCAGCTAAGGATAACCTCCCTTTCAATGGGAACTATGGCTACAGGCTATCCTTATTTTTGTCTCTCCTGGCACATACTGATCTGTGGACACCAACCTCTCAACCACTATGGTGTGACTGTCACATGTCTGCCAGGCCAGTGGCAGGGATCCCATTCACCTGAATGGTGTGAAAGTGTCTACTACATCCCTCAGAAGTTTCATGAAGTATTAATGACTATTCTGTTTCCCTCTAGTTAGAAATAACAGACGCCTTCTTTTTTTTTTTTTTTAAAGAATTTTTATTGATTTCTCCATCCAACATATCACCACTCCAATATCACGTTCTAGACCATTGCGCAGATGGTCCCAAAACCAATTTATTAAAAAAACAGGAGGAATCAACTCTCAACATTCGTCCCCTAACTACCCTACCCGCCTCCCTCTCTACCCCCACCCCCCTTGTCAGTGTGCCCTTGCCTACCCCCCTCATCTAGATATGCAAACAAAGAATTCAAATTATCTAACACAGGTTAACGGAGGGTAACACCATCCCCGGTCTCGGTAGACAGGAAGTTCCTTTTAGTTATTCATGTGTGCTCTGATCCCTACCCTGATTCCAAAAAACTTCTTAACCTAGAGTGTGAGCTGACTCCTCTCATAACAGACGCCTTCTTATTGCCTGTTCTATGAGTGAGGTCTTATTGGTTAGCTGCCATCAAAGATACCTTAGTCAGGAGGTTGTTGAGCTTTACAAATACAAGTGATTGAAGAAATGTAGTTATCCAAAAAATCTATGTTTTTGTTATTTTCTACACAATGAACAAGTGACTTACCTTCGATAATGGGTTTTCTCGTAGATACAGTATCTACCTGCGCATTCCTCACCTTCTGAATATCCAAGCGCCAGCTTGGACCGGAAACTTTGCAATAGCTCTCCCACGTCAATAGGGGAAATCAGTATAGACATGACTCTGCTCGCTGCACCGTGTGACCTCACTGGAGCCATAAGAAGCCCCATCAGCAAGCTAACAACCGTTACCACCAATTTTTCATGAGCCTTTGAGGTGAGTAGATGGAACTAATATCAAAACTGCAAGTAGTTTCTAAACTAAAAATCAAAGATTTCTATATTAAAATGCATATACATAAATAGGTTTCTTTAGAATATACAGATGAGCAACGGGAAGGAGGGTGGGTTGGTGAGGAATCCACAGGTAAACACTGTATCCACCAGAAAAAGTGTTACCAAGTGTAAGTTACCTTGTTCTTCTGATGGATACACCTACTGGCAAATCTTTCACTCTTTGAATAGAACCCCCAAGCAGTCCCACACTCTGAAGTGGGTGCATTTCTGTCTATACCAACAAAACTTGCAAAGTAGAACACTCAAAGTGACCATCCCGCCACACTTTGGAATCTAAATAATAGTGTTTTGCAGAAGTGTGAAGGTAGGCTCAAGTCACTGCTTTACAAATATAGGTTACAGGGACTCCTCTACTAGATTTAGAAGATTTAGCTCTAGTAGTGTGAGCACAAATACTTTCAGGAGGGTCTTTTATGAGTCATTGCTTAGCAGACCTTAATAGAATAGGTAGGCCATCTTGATAGTCCTTTTGTGAACAGCCTTTCCTTTCATTTTTCTGATGTATCCCACCAAAAGTTGATCATCCAGCCTGAATTTATGTGTCCTGTCCTGTCCACATAAAAAACTGACAGCCCTTTGGGGGTTCAATCGATAAAGTATCTCTTTGTTAGTAACATAGCAAGAGGAAAGGTTAATGGCCTGAACCAAATGGAAGGGAGTGAACACTTTGGGCATGAAACGCGTTGGCTGGTGTCTTGTCCACAAGTGGATCATTAAAAGAACACTTATTTTTGCATTCTACGACTCAGCGTCTTCATACGAGGATATTCCAGAGACTCGTTCTCCCAAGATTGGTGGAGATTTATTTATGTAGCGGTGCTTTTGCCACTCAGGACAAAAAATTGACTTTTTCCCAAGGTTTGGGTAATGCTCCTGGGACAGGGAGCATGTGGAATGTGCACGCTGACTTATTGAGAATCGATTAAGTTGGGAACATTTGGATTGGTGCTTTGAGTGTGTGTTTGGGTGGTCCACTGTCCAATTCATGTTGTAACATAAATCTAATTTGGACCTATTTGCTGCACAATCCAAACCGATTGATTTGTTATCACTTTATGGTCTTTCCACCCTAAGGAGGTTTGTGTGGGACCGCTTTGCGTAGAGTATTCAACTAAAGTACATTTTTGTTTGCTGTTTTTTGTAACATTATGTCCAAATTCAAGGATACAAGGGAAGAGATGGCATCGAGTCTATTTGGGAACAGCCGGGTGGTTGGTCCCAATCGATCAAAGGAGCAAAGCATAGAGGGCCTACGATCAAAATCTTTAAAGTTAGAAAGACTAAAAAAATTTGAGATGTCCAGATGGTGGGACGGAATAACTTTGCAAAAATATCTAGACAACCAAAAGATCCCACGAGGCCTGCGAATACTTATCTTCCCAACCTTTGAGGATTTAGACGATGACGCACTCACGGATTGGGAAGAGAATCTGAAGCAGGCTTCTCATACTATGATGAAAATACTGATTTGCCACTCGGAGAAAAAGGTGGCGTCTTTGAAACAGGAAATTGTAGAATTAGAACGAGAAATTGACGAATCTAGTCTCAAGGACAGTATAAAAAAGAACTATGAAATCTTTGATGATGTGATAGGTCGATATCAAATTTATTTACGGGACAAAAAGTTGAGAAAGATTAAGCGAGACGATAACGATTACAGGACAGGGCGTATATACACCTTTGCCCACAAATTTGACACGATTAAACCAGGGGGAGAGGGCAAACGTGCAAGAGAGGAATCTATTAGGGCTAGCAGCAGCTCTATCTCCTCCCTGGACAGTTCATCCTCCAAGGATGGTGGGGCATGTCAGGCTACCTCTCCGAAACAGAATTTTTTATTGGAGATGGAGCGAATCCGACAAGGGAAAAAGAAAATAAATACTATCCCAAATCAAAAACCAGGAGGGGGGGCAGGGGGTGGAAAAACAGCCCCTACAAGAGGGGTAACTGTACACCAAATGGACACCAGGTCCAAGACAACTTAGAATGCAATGTACTTCCAACTACTAGCAACCCCAGTCCCGTGGTTGAAAACACCCTGACAATTGTAAATTTATCAGACCGCATGCTTACTGATGTTGAAACAAATATTCTACAAAAAGGTCTAAGTTTTTGTCCGTCACAAGTTGGGGACCCAACTTCATTGATGATTGATTTGTTTAAATTTGTAAGACTTCTAAAATTAAAATATCATTTTCGAAATTATCCAAGCGTTTGTAATGACAATTTTATTACTAGGTCAACATGTAACACTACCATCTCTGACTTGCAGAATGTACAATTATTGTTGTCCATCGAAACAGGTGACAACCCTTCTTTGCATGAAATAAGATCTGACCTCAACATTGAGGAGGACATAACAATCACAAGTGGCCTCAAACCTCGCTCAAAATACATTCCAGCTAACACACACAGGAATATTGATTTATTTAGAGAACGAGTGTCAAAAGATCTCTACAAAATGATTGACTCTCCTAACAAATATGTTAACAAACGCCAAAATATGACAAAGAGAGAAAGACTGGCACTTGATGGTCTGGCTAAAGATAACAATATCACTATCAAGGAGGCCGACAAGGGAGGAAACGTGGTTGTTATGAACACTGTTGATTATGAGAATGAGATCAAAAGACAACTTTCAGATACAACATGTTACAAGACTTTAAGCAACAATCCCGTTCCCTCTCTTGTCGCTCATATTAATGCAAGAATACACGACTGGGGTGAAATTGGTCTCCTCTCTGAAGAAGAGTGTCGATATCTTAAAGTGGTAAATCCAATGGCACCATGTATTTACCTACTTCCAAA
This sequence comes from Lissotriton helveticus, assembly GCF_964261635.1. NCBI lineage: Eukaryota > Metazoa > Chordata > Amphibia > Caudata > Salamandridae > Lissotriton > Lissotriton helveticus. Next base: position 1,371,622,553 of record NC_136067.1, read on the forward strand.
GGTACACAAGGGAGGGCCTTTCCCCCCAGGACGGCCTATCATATCGGGGATCAATTCCCCAACTGAACGACTTTCACAATATGTCGATGGGTTTTTACAACCCCTAGTGGGGAATTTACCTGCTTACATCCAAGATTCTGGCGACATATTGAATAAATTTGATGGTTTCCAATGGTCCTCTGGCCTCATGTTTGTCACATTAGATGTGACAGGTTTATACACCTGCATACCACAACACTTTGGCATAAGAGCTCTTTCCTCATTTTTGTCTTTGAGAACAGCTGATCACGTTGAACACAATGAAATGCTCATCGAAATGACGGAGTTAATACTCTCTAGAAACTTTTTTCTACATGGTGAAACCTGGTACCACCAGATTAGGGGTACCGCTATGGGGAGCAAATTTGCTCCTTCGTATGCGGGACTCTTCATGGGGTGGTGGGAGAAAGAACATGCCTGGGGCAGATATGCCTCCCCCTGGATGGACATGATTGTCTTTTGGGGGAGGTATATCGATGATATCATAATGCTCTGGAAGGGAAGCGAAGCCCAGTTGGCAGACTATTTTTCCTACTTGAATAATAACCCCTTTAACGTACAGTTGACCATGAAGTCAAGTTGCACCCAAATTGAATTTTTGGATGTACTTTTTTATGTGGACAACAATGCGATACAGAGCAATTTATATCGAAAAAGCACCTCCTGCAATAGCTTACTGCATGCCTCGAGTGCGCATCCTAGGTCTACTATTAACAATATACCGTTTGGAGAGATGGTGCGCATTCGACGCAATTGTAGTACTGAAAATAACTTCCTGGCACAACTTAAGGAAACCAAAACCAGATTTACAAACAGGGGGTACAATGCAGATATCTTGGAGAAAGCAGAGAAGAGAATACAAACTGTTACTAGAAAAAACACTCTGAGTAAGAAAGGAAGTAAAGATAAAAAACCCAAAAAACCAAACTTGGCCTTCATCACACAGTACACACAAAACAGTACTGAGGTTTTCAAGGTTTTAAGAAGACATTGGAGTCTCCTCACTGAAATACCTAACCTGAAAAATGAGATTGGTGACACTGCACAAATCACCTTCAGACGGGGTAAAACTTTACGTAATGTACTCTGTCCCAGTTACCCTCTAACTGCGAAAACTACAAATTGGATGCCCTCAAAACCAAAGGGTTTTTTCACATGCTGGGGCTGTAACATCTGCCCTCTGGGAAAGAACAAATCTAAGAAATTTCAATATAACACCAACTGTGAATATGAGATAAGGCACTACATAAATTGCAATACCAGCCATGTCATTTATGTAATTGGGTGCGAATGTGAAAAAATCTATGTCGGCAGTACGGTACGTCCGCTAAAATTGAGGATTCAGGAACATGTACGTGCCATAAAAAATTACGATTTGAGATATCCTATGTCTTACCATATGCGTGAACACCATAAAGATAACAATACCATATGGGTCCAAGGCATTGATCATGTACCTTCTCATCCCAGGGGGGGTGACCGAAACCTTACTTTACGCAAAAGGGAGGCTGCCTGGATATGTCGCTTGAGATGTTTAGAAAGGGGACACAACACGGAAGATGAGATGCATTTTCATCTGCAATGAATGATGAGATATTACCCTTATGGATCTGATCTTTCATCCGAACATATAGGGGCATCTCTCTCAGGTGAATATAATTGGATCTTCCACCTTTCCTCAAGTCCTTTCTGATATGGCTGGAATGAATTAATCTGATTAATGTTGTCAAAGCTGTATCTGTTGTCCTTTATGACTGGTCAAGACTTTTGTAGCATTTGTTGCAACATATGTTCAAAACAGTATTATCACATTGCCATATTGCTCCTTGTATTGTAATCATCATGTTAATAATTATGTCACAGATAGATAGTTGCCCTGTTTACTCCTTTTCTTTGTAGTCCTACGACCTGCCCCGCGTGACCCGTGGAGGCGTGTTTAGATCATCGGCACGTGTGCTATATCTCCAATACTGCGATCTTGTCGTTTTTATTGCGACATTACAAAACAGACCACAAAAACCCTTTTTTTGTATAACAAAGGATCCATACACCGTAAGTTCAAAAACGGTGACCTTAGTTGTTTTCTTATTGCGATATTATAAAACGGACCGTATTTTCAGGCATAATATAGGATAACAGGATCATCTAACAACGCTAATGCATAATAATTCTAGTGTTTATACGTTTTATATTTACCAATCTTTGTCGCGTTACCGTCCGAATAATAAGATTTTGTGACCGCTTTTATGTTAACATAAGTGCGGTTTCAAGTAAATTACATCGATCTTTGTGTTTAGTAATACTTTGCCAAGATGGCGGTACCATTGGTCTTTTGAGTAGTGGTTCCCACCGTACGGCATTAACGACCGGCACACGTGATTCAGGCGGCCACCCATTTAAACTTGGACTTGGGCGGGTCGCGTTTCCAATAGCTGAGCCGATCGCATACTAAAGTTCCGGACCGCGGACCTCACGAATCATGGACTGATAGAACAGGTATGTGTTGCGAAGTGTCATTAGTTATGCCTCTTAGAATTGCTTAGACACCATTTTGGGGACTTAGTTTTTGCGATATAAGTCCAGCGTTTACGCTTTATAAATCTAAGCGTATTGCTTATTTCGACCACCCTTTGAGTCGGTCAACACATCGCGTTTCCCCGCGCGTATACATTAACCCATGACACGAGTGAGTGTATGGCACTTTTGTTTGAGTGCTTTTTTCACCGACCACGCTTTGAGCCGGCTTAAAACACCGCGTTTCCTTGCGCGCTCACACAAGTACACTATGAGTGCGCGCAGGGGACTCTTGTTTGAGTTGAGATGAGTTGGTTTACGTATATAGTTTTCGGCACATAGAATAAGGCATGACTATGAGATGTTCGTCATATATTTTTTCATAGGTTACTGCCGTAAGGATATTATTTTGGTTACCCTCAAGGAATAGGATTTGGGACCATTTCTTTTTGACTACTTGGAGCTAAGCCTTGAAAATTACAAGGTAAGTGCGCTATCGTATGCTGTACTTAAATTACAGATCGAATATGTATTTGGGACTCAATTTTCACGACAGTATAATTCTTTTGACTGAGACTCCTGGTCCCTTCCAAATAGGATAACCAAAGATAGAAAACTCTGAAATACAAGCAAGATATTGAAAATAAAGGAATCGGTTCGAAGTACCATACGACTGGAGTTAGTGATAGCGGTAGGATGCATGATTTATTCTTCTTCATCTTTCTACTTACATCTGTAAGACGGCTTGTGTGGGGCATTTGAGTGACACATATTTTGTAAAACTAGTGGTTCGATATATAAAAACACACTTAATCGTATGGGTTTGGAATAGCTTTCCACCAACTGGTATCTTAAATATCTTATTTACTGTTTGGTGGCTAGTTAAGAAATACATTGGAGATAGCGTATGTGGCTAGTGGTGGTCTGAATACGTCTCCATGGGCATGCGTGCAGATCGGGACATATTTGTTTCATGAGTGTGATGTTTTGATATACATAACAACATTTTTAGACAGGTAACTGGGCACTTCAACAAGTGGAAAGTAATTTCCATTGATTATAAACAGAACCAAAAGCTTTACCATGCTGACAGTAATTGACATATACAAATGTTTAATAACTATGTATCTAGAATTCGTTTGTGGTCGATACTTTACGCGTAGGATGTCCATCACAGTTAACTATGTTTAGGGTGGATATATTGAAAGACGCTGAGTACATTAGATTATTTCATATAGGTATTGAATGATCCACAATAGGTATCTAATTATTGAGAGTAAACTCTTTCATAGTGAGTTACAACATTTAATGAAGTTGTTAAAATTGTATGCTATTGAAAAATATTGGATATTTCATTGCCAAATACAAATGAATGAATATCAAATTTAAAGCCCTTTTCAGAACCATATGCCACATCATTTGTGTGATGGTAGGCATTATACTGTTGGAATGCTCACTTATATATACTCATTTGATATATGTTTGTTTTGTTATAGATGTTTTCAGGTGTTAGCAATGATATGATAAATATCTTTGTATGTGTTTTCTCCCCAACTATGATATGAGAAAGCCTTTTAAGAACTTTATGTCACATTATTTTGTGTGTGTTTGTAGGCACCCTTTTTTTTGTAATGTCTATACATTGTTTCTTATATATGTGTATTTATTTATTTATTTACATGTGGTTTTATGTGGTAGTCATGGCATTATACACTTTTTGTATATCTTTTTAACTCACAGCCCTGAAGAAGTTCTGCTTGACAGAACGAAACGCGTTGGCTGGTGTCTTGTCCACAAGTGGATCATTAAAAGAACACTTATTTTTGCATTCTACGACTCAGCGTCTTTATACGAGGATATTCCAGAGACTCGTTCTCCCAAGATTGGTGGAGATTTATTTATGTAGCGGTGCTTTTGCCACTCAGGACAAAAAACTTTGGGCAGGAAAGCTGTCCTGGTTCTCAACACCAACTGATCAGGAAAGAAGTTGTAAAAAGAGGTTTGCACTTATGGCGTGTACCTCACTAACTCGCCTTGCAGGTGTTATGGCAATGAGAAAAATGGTTTTAAATATTTTAAGTCTCAACTGACAACTATGAAGAGGGTCAAAAGGCGAACACATCAGATATGTGAGAAGTGAATTAAGATCTCACCGAGGCAGAGTGAAAGGAGGGAGGGTAGGTATCATTTGTAAGTCCCTTAATGAGCCTTAAAACCATGCGAACCTTAAATAGGGAAGGTTTATCTGGGAAACAGAGAAACACTGAAAAGGCAGATAAAATAACCCTTAACCATGGCAACTGCACAGCTTTGCTAAGACAAAGAGATAGCAAAGTTTAAAATATCAGACTAATGGGCCTTTAAAGCATCTAATGAATTATCTTCACACCACCTACAAAATATAGCCCAATTCCAGCAGAAAACGGTTTGGCAGAGTATCTTCTGGATGATAAAAATAACATCCACCACATCAGGGGAAGTGAAAATGACCCAATTCAATATTCAGGCATACAGGTGCAGGTATGCAGACAAAATATCGATATTTAAATATCGATATACAAATATATCGAAGTTTAAATATCGATGGGACAAAATATAGAAGGTAAGTAATATCGATAAATTAAATATCGATATTAGTAATATCGAAGTTTTAAATATCGATGTCAGTAATATCGATGTTAATAATTTCGATGTTACTAATATCGATTTTTAAAATATTTTTGTGTATATTATTATGTATTTATTTTTATGTAATGTAATAAAATTTTGTATTTTAGTACTGTAGCGGGTTGTGGGTTTATAGGGGAATAGGGTGGGAAGTAATTTAGTTATGTTACATTAATTATTAATTAGTAGGAATTATAAATTAATATTTATTAATTGGTAATTATTTTTAAATAATTGGTAATTAATTTTAATTAATTGATTAATTGATAGATATGTTCTGTAGTGGGTTGTGGGTTTATAGGGGAATAGGGTGGGGAGTAATTTAATTATGTTACATTAATTATTAATTATTAGTAATTATAAATTAATATTTATTAATTGGTAAATATTTTTAATTAATTGATAAATATTTTTAATTAATTGATTAATTGATAATTATGTTTTGTAGTGGGTTGTGGGTTTATAGGGGAATAGGGTGGGAAGTAATTTAAATGTAATTAAGTAATAATGTTCTTTAATTAATTGTTTGGTTAATTATCTAATTGTTAAGTAAATATTAAATGTTAATTAAATATTATGAAATGGTATTTTTAATAATTTTTGAAATTACATTGGTTCACATGTTTTTAATAATTATGTATTGGTATTTGTAAATGGTTTATATTTATTTAATAGTTAATATTTTTATTATTTAAAATAAAACATTTATTTATAAGGATGTTATTTTTACCCCTACGCTATCCAACATTTTCCCTAATGTTGCACTCTCTGGAGTGGGAATAGTAATTTTTACCCCTACGCTATCCAATACTTTCCCTACTGTTGCACTCTCTGGAGTGGGAATAGTAATTTTTACCTCTACGCTAACCAACACTTTCCCTACTGTTGCGCTCTCTGGAGTTGGAATAGTAATTGTTACCCCTACGCTATCCAACTCTTTCCCTACTGTTGCACTCTCTGGAGTGGGAATAGTAATTGTTACCCCTACGCTATCCAACTCTTTCCCTACTGTTGCACTCTCTGGAGTGGGAATAGTAATTTTTACAACTACGCTATCCAACACTTTCCCTACTGTTGCACTCTCTGGAGTGGGAATAGTAATTTTTACCTCTACGCTATCCAACACTTTCCCTACTGTTGCGTTCTCTGGAGTTGGAATAGTAATTTTTACCCCTACGCTATCCAACACTTTCCCTACTGTTGCACTATCTGGAGTGGGAATAGTAATTTTTACCCCTACTCTATCCAACACTTTCCCTACTGTTGCGCTCTCTGGAGTGGGAATAGTAATTTTTACAACTACGCTATCCAACACTTTCCCTAATGTTGCACTCTCTGGAGTCGGAATAGTAATTGTTACCCCTACGCTATCCAACTCTTTCCCTACTGTTGCACTCTCTGGAGTGGGAATAGTAATTGTTACCCCTACGCTATCCAACTCTTTCCCTACTGTTGCACTCTCTGGAGTGGGAATAGTAATTTTTACAACTACGCTATCCAACACTTTCCCTACTGTTGCACTCTCTGTAGTGGGAATAGTAATTTTTACCTCTACGCTATCCAACACTTTCCCTACTGTTGCGTTCTCTGGAGTTGGAATAGTAATTTTTACCCCTACGCTATCCAACACTTTCCCTACTGTTGCACTATCTGGAGTGGGAATAGTAATTTTTACCCCTACTCTATCCAACACTTTCCCTACTGTTGCGCTCTCTGGAGTGGGAATAGTAATTTTTACAACTACGCTATCCAACACTTTCCCTACTGTTGCACTCTCTGGAGTGGGAATAGTAATTTTTACCTCTATGCTGTCCAACACTTTCTCTACTGTTGCGTTCTCTGGAGTTGGAATAGTAATTTTTACCCCTACGCTAACCAACACTTTCCCTACTGTTGCACTCTCTGGAGTGGGAATAGTAATTTTTACAACTACGCTATCCAACACTTTCCCTACTGTTGCACTCTCTGGAGTGGGAATAGTAATTTTTACCTCTACGCTATCCAACACTTTCCCTACTGTTGCGTTCTCTGGAGTGGGAATAGTAATTTTTACCTCTACGCTATCCAACACTTTCCCTACTGTTGCACTCTCTGGAGTGGGAATAGTACATTTTACTCCTACACTATCCAACTTTTCCCCTACTGTTGCACCCACTGGAGTGGGAATAGTAATTTTTACCCCTACGCTATCCAACGCTTTCCCTACTGTTGCACTCACTGGAGTGGGAATAGTAATTTTTACCCCTACGCTATCCAACACTTTCCCTACTGTTGCACTCACTGGAGTGGGAATAGTAATTTTTACCCCTACGCTATCCAACACTTTCCCTACTGTTGCGCTCTTTGGAGTTGGAATAGTAATTTTTACCCGTACGCTATCCAAAATGTACTTAATTTTTTTAATTAGTTTTACATTATTAATAATTGTTATTTATATTATTAATTTATGTATATACATTTATTTGTAATTTATTGTATTTTAATTTATTTATAAGTTATTAAAATAAATATTTTAGAGTTAAAATTAATTAAGTATATACTATGTATTATATTTATATTATTATTAGTTTTTATTACATCATTTATTAATTTTAAATATTATAATATATTTTTAACTATGTTTACTATATTTATAAGTATTATTTTGTAAATATTACATTTTATTTACATTTAAAAAAAACGATATTTTCTAAAAAACTATATTTTTGACATCGATATATTTTTTTCGATATTTTTGTACTTACCTTTTTAGAGATAGGATCCCGATATTATTGTCCTCGATATTTTTGTTGCGATATTTTTGTACCTCGATATTTTTGTGGTCGATATTATGTCATACAATCACAGGTGCAGGCTCTGGAGTGGGGGTAAAACCTGACTCTGCGACTGCGAGAGTGAGATGAGTGAGGTCAGTATTAAACACTCGTTGTGACCAGTATAGGGCTATCAAGAGTACTTGGGCCTAGTGATGGCGAATCTTCCTCAGCACCTGAGGAATCAAAGGTATTGGAGGGAACGCATAAATCAGCTGGGAGCTCCAGCGCAATTAAAACGTGTCCCCTTATGCTTCCTTCATAGGATACTGGAGGCTGCAGAAGGACAAGTAGTTCATTCTCTCAAGTAGCAGACCGGTCTACCTGATGGGCCCCCCTAACTGGAAAAGGCATAGAACCACTTCCGGATGGAGATTATGCTCGTGGTTGGCTGAAAAATTCTGGCTGACATTGTCTGCACGCACGCACGCTAAGAACTCCGGCCAAGTGATTTGCCATCACACAAATCTGAAGATCCTGAGCCCAGGACCAGAGTCACAGAGCTTCTCTGCACAGAGGAGACAACCCTACTCGTAGATGTACCACATTGCAGTAGTGTTTTCTGTCAATACTTAGACTGACGGACTGTGAATGGAAGGCAGGAAGGCCTTCAGGGCTAGGCTTGTCGCTCACAATTCTAACAGAATGGTCTCCAGAAGAACAGTTGCTTCATATCAAAGTCCTATGATCTCCAGATCAAGTCCCCACCATAGGGTGGAGGTATCTGTTATGACTGTGGCCACCGGAGAAGGGGGAAATGGTTTCCCCGGACACAGATTGTCAGACGCACTTCACCATTGAAGATCCACTGCAGTGTCTCTGGAGATCTTGACAGAAGCCTGGAGATCCCTGTTGTGCTGATACCAAATGCCTATGGAGGAACCACTGAAGGGCCCTCTTGTGCCTGCATGCAGGGGTGACCAACAGAATAGAGGCTAGCAGACTTAATAGGCACAAGACCTTCAGCACTGGAACCTCTGCTCCATTGTTAAACATCAGAATCATAGCCTTAATGTCCAGGATTCTCTGAAGTGGAGGTTAGGCTCAACTCACCATAGTGCCCAGTACTGCCCCAATAAACTGGGTGCGCTGAGAGGGCTCCAGGTGAGACTTGGGCTTCTTGAACCTTCTAAGATGAGTTGCAACCACTGCCATCACCTTTGTGAAGACTCCGGGGGCGGCACCAAATGGGAAGATTGCAAATAATTTTGAGACTCCACCCTGAAGTGGAGGTACTTCCTGTGTGACTGCAGAATAGAGATGTGAAAGTAAGCATCCTACAATTCGATTGAAAATATCCACTTTTCTTTCTCCAGTGCAAAAAGCACTTGAGCTAAGGCTGAACATTTCCTGCTTGAGAAATCAGCTTGAAATCCTGAGGTCCAGGATAGGAGACAAGCAACTTTCCTTCTTGGGAATCAGGAAATAATGTGAGTAGGTTCCCTGACCCTGTTCCTGCTCTAGAACCAATTTTGCTGCACCCTTTTGAAGTAAGGATTGAACTTCCTGTTGGAGGAGCTGAAGATGGTCTGTGGAAAGCAAATTTAGAAAGCGTTGTGGAAGTTCCTGTAAAGGTATGGAGTACCCCTTTTCCAAAATATTTAACACCCAAAGGATCCACTGTTATTAAACTGATGTAGAAACAGCCACCCGTCCTCTCCCACCGGTAAAGCATGCTCTAAGATGGCAAAACTAGGGCTGTTTTCCTGCAATGTGGGCAGAAGAGAATGAGGAGGCAGATGGGGGAATGGGAAATGCTAGCTGTCAACCCCTTCCACACCCCCTGCAACTTCTGCAGAGAGGGCTGGATGACTACTGCCAGGGCCGGACTGGCTACCAGGCAGTTTGGAATGCTGCCGAGCTGCTGGAAGATTTTACTGCAGTGAGGGCTGATTTCGTACATGGAGACCTGCGTGCACTTCGAAATAATTGTAGAGGCCTAGCATGAACACGGTCTAGTGTTCAAGAGTGTTTGTATTACACTTTACACCCACCCACCACAGACGTCATGGTGTCACATGACGCTGGCAATAAAAGGGGCCGAGCGCACGTGCTCGTGGCCATTCCCACTACCCCTAACTGGTGTCTGTGTCAGGTTATTGCTGCTAGCTACCATGCGGGCCTAGGGCCCTCCCCAAACACTACAATGGCGACGAGGCCGGTAGTGCAGCCCATGCGTGCCACTACCCACTGCTCATCTACATGAAAAAGGGGAAGAGAGCTGCCCGCCTAGAGGGCATCCCCTGCAGCGAGGCGCAGCGCGCCGAGAAGCCGGTGGGCACATCCAAGCCCCACAGCAAGCCGACCGGAGCCCACCCGCGTCGACCGCCACCACCGAGTGCCACCAAGCAACAGCGGACCGCCCAGAGCCCACCTGCGACGGCCGCGAGGCTGAAAACCCCCACCGGAGAGGTGCACGGGCCGGGCGGAGCCCACCCGCCACGACCGCAACCAAGCATCTGGCCCGCCGGCCGAAGGTGAGCCCCAGGGGCGAAGTGCCCGCCATGAACTGTACCAATAAATAAGCAGGACCAGCGGAGCCCACCCGCGGCCTTCCCGAGTCGTCCCCTGCCCCCGCCGCGTGTGTGCTTCGAAGCGGCGGGGCACAGAGACTTAAGGCAGCGTAGATAAGGGGTGACCGGACCCGCAGCCAAGAACGAGGGGGAGGGAGCGGATTAGCTAACCGTCCCCTGACCCCCCTCGCAGTGTGGCCTGGACAGTTAGCGGGCCAGCGGAGCCCACCCGTGGCCCGCCGGTAGCGACACCCCGAAGGAAGACTCAACAGGCCAGCGGAGCCCACCCGCGGCCTGCCGACGGCACCCCCGCGAGGAAAGTCACTGCAGAGCCAGCGGAGCCCACCCGCGGCCTGCGACAAGCAAGGCAGGTCTCCGCCGCGCAGCGTGTGCAATGTGAAGCTGCTGCGGCGGGAGACCGGAGAGTGGAGCCTCATCAGCATTAAACAAAGGCAGAGCCGACGGAGCCTACCCGCGGTCTGCCTCAGGCGCCCCCGCTCAGGGAAGAGTGACCGGAGCAACGCGCTCCCCCACCAGAGCGAGAAGCATCAGGTTGCAAAGCCTGCATGCGGCCGGCGCCGCCGAGTATAAGTGTGCCCCACCTCCTCGGCTCCCTGGTGGAGGAATGAAGCGTCCATAAGCTGCCAGCGCCGGGAGGGAAAAAAAAAAAGTGAAATTAACCGTGCCCCTCCCGCTGAGACAGTAAATAAAGTGCTGGGGCACCAGGCAAGAACCCTAGACACACCTACTCACAGAACTGCCTAGCTATCATGCCTGCTCACTCCCACCGCTGAAAGCAAAGTGCCGGTGCACCCGGCAAGAACCTGGACATGTGCCCCTCTGCAGCAATCAACCAACTGTGAGGCACCTGTGCATTTCTGCCCCCACTAGGAAAAAAAAAAAAGAGACTCACCGGGAGGACAGGTTGAAACAAGTTCCCAGCAGCAGCCCCAGCCCCCTGTGCACTGAGTGAAACAGTAGAGTGCACATCAGGGAAGACAAGACCCACAAGACAGGCTGCTACCAAATCCAGCAATCACTGCCACCCAGTGGCCAAATGCAAAAGTGCACCTACATTCACAAGAACTAAAACAAGCATTGCACGACGCAAGAGAACTCAGCAGCAGCAAGGGGCAACAGATTGAGTAGCGCCCCCAGGGAAAGCGTCTAAACTCCCGCAGCAAGAAAGCACCTAAACTCACGCAGCAAGTAAGTGCGCAACAGCGCAGAAGACACCCACACACTCCAGCGAGGAGTTGGCGGCTGCCACTTCCAACGCGACGTGGGAAGAGGCGCAAACGTCTCACTAAGCATCCAAGCACTCACAAGACGTCTGGAGGAAACGACTGCCAAGCACTGGAAGAACGTCCAGGGAAAAGACTGCCGCGACCAACGGACGGAGAGAGCAGCGACGCCTTGTGGCCACAGGCGCTCACCGCAGCATCAACTACTCCCGCCAACGGTCCAAAGCATCAAGTACCTGACGACAGCCAAAGCAGCAAGTACCCAACGTCCTGCAACAGGCGTCCCAGAACCCTGAACAGTAAGTGCGCAAACAACGCGCCACGTGGCGACGCACAGCCACCGCAAGCAGAAAGAAGAATGCATGCAGCGCCATCGCGCAGAACAATCTTCGCGGACGACCCCACGACATGGCGCCTCCAAGGAGCCGATCCGCAGAACGATCGCCCATCAAGTGCCGACCCGCGACAGATCCATGGCGTCTCCAAGGAGCCGATCCGCAGAACGATCGCCCATCAAGTGCTGACCCACAACGGGTCCCCAGGAACTGTTGTAGCGCAAAGTCCGACAGGACGACCGAAAGCAACCTGCCAGGCATCGGCAGACGTGGACCACCAACCGGTCCAGGACGTTCAACCATGAAAAGGTCTACAAACATGGACCCCCGAACGTCACCAACAAGCATCAAGAAAAGACAGCATCAAGAAAAGAAGGTTCGCGACACCAACTCTGGCTGCTGAGGAAGAAGGAGAAAGTGTCCCCGACGGGGACAAGACCAGGGGTACACATGCAGAGTGCGCGCACTGCATGGAGGACCCAGGTCAGGAGTGAAGACACAAGATCGGTCCAAGTGATGTCGCGAAGCAGGAGGAAGAAAAGGAGAGATCCGAGTGGCACATCTGCCACCGTGAAAAGGAAGGAAGAAAAGAAGAGACCTGAGTGGCACGCCTGCCACCGCGAAAAGGAAGAAGAGGAGAGATCCGAGTGGCACATCTGCCACCGTGGAAAGGAAGGAAGAAAAGAAGAGATCTGAGTGGCACGTCTGCCACTGTGAAAAGGAAGGAAGAAAAGGAGAGATCTGAGTGGCACGTCTGCCACCGTGAAAAGGAAAGAAGCATATCCATGTGGCCTGTTGCCACAGTTAAGAGTAGAAGGAGAAGTCAGTGCGAAGCAACGTCCCCATGGTGAACCAACTAAGGAAAGAGAGAGGAGTGCAGGAAGACCACTCACACTCCTGAAGAGAAGGAAGGCGACAAGTGCCAGGACAACGGTGCGAGGAACACGAGGCCGGAAGAACACCAGTGGCAAAGAAGACCAGCTGATAGACGATGTTTCCGCACACCCAGGATCTGCGGAGAGGAGCAAGCGAGACCGTTCGTGACATCCACCTTTGGGGTCACACGGGCACTGGACACATGCCAGCCGTGGTGACTCAGGGGCAGAGGCCTCCGGGATGCATGTCCCCGCGACGAGAGACGGTCCTCTGACGCCCATCCGAAAGGTCCGGGGAGGGCGAAGACATCGCAAGCAAAGACAGAAACCAACAGCTACCTCGGGACGAGGCTGCGGAATCTGAGGTGAGGCACAAGGTCTGCTACATACCCCCACTGACGGCGGCGCAGGAGCAACCTGATGTGGCACATCCAGCCCAGCGCAAATCCGAGAAAAGAGGACCTCAAGGATATCCCGTGGCAGGGGAACACCGACGAGAGGGGTCATCCTAGTGAGAGGGATGCCTTGCAACGGATCTGCTTTTTGCCAAGTAGGACACAGACTACACGTGAAGCTAAGGCCGAGACCGGAAATCGTGCATCATTCCCCGGCGAACCACAAGAACTCTAACTGCACCCGTCGCCATGGAAGTGAGTAAAAGAAGGACTGTGAGGACAATCTTGTCGCAGAGTCGTCAATAGACTGGTTCCATCGAGCACCCTCAAACCGGTGCCACTGTGAACTGATGTTCCCCGCAGCAGATTGTACATCGTCTGTGATTCCAAGCAGCGGCGGATAAAAGGACTCAGCGGAAGTTGAACACTTTACTGCACCCTGATATAGTTTGTTTTCCCACAGGTTGATTTCTGTATGTGGGTTTTTGCGATTAAAAAATGGGAGGGATGTAGAGGCCTAGCATGAACACGGTCTAGTGTTCAAGAGTGTTTGTATTACACTTTACACCCACCCACCACAGACGTCATGGTGTCACATGACGCTGGCAATAAAAGGGGCCGAGCGCACGTGCTCGTGGCCATTCCCACTACCCCTAACTGGTGTCTGTGTCAGGTTATTGCTGCTAGCTACCATGCGGGCCTAGGGCCCTCCCCAAACACGACAATAATGAAAACAAAACGAATTTCGTTTAGTACACGCAGGTCCCCATTAACGAAATTACCCTCCAGCTAAGCAGCATTCCAAACTGCCCGGTAGCCAGTCCGGCCCTGACTACTGCAATTGCCCACAAATAGAAAAGCTTCTGGAAAAACCTCGGAATCTTTGAAATTGCCTCTATTCCTTGGGCTGAGACTGAAGACCCACAGAACCAGCTGTTGCCGTGCTCTCTTCGTTCTAGGCCCGAATCTGCTTTAGCATTTAAATGAGCGCCATCAAAGGGCAAATCCATCATAGCATTCTGCACATCTTGAGAAAACCCAGAACCTCGCAACCATGAATGCCTTCTGGTAGAAACCAAAGCACCCATTGCTCTAGCCACAAAATCGGCTGTATCTAGCTCAACTGTATAACCTGGTGGGCTGCAGCTTCGCCATCATTCAAAATTTCAGAAAAATGTCTCTAAACATCATCAGGAAATTTCAGCACAGACTTGACAGAATCCAACAGTGCATGATTGTAGAGACCAGGGACGGTGCGTCCATTAGGGCACCGGGGCGTTGGCCCCCCGCCTCCCCCAGCTCCCTCGGCGTCTCTGAACTTAAGTAAACTCTCAGTTTACTTAAGAGACGCCAAGGGAGAACTGACAATCATGTCAGTCAGCATGACATTGGACCGCCCACCCCCTTCAGAGTCTGGCCATGTCTTTGGATGCGATTTCAGGAACACTTTCCTCTCTCGCCCATTAGGTGTGGGAGAGGTATTCCCGCATTTGAGATCAGTCCATGACGCTTCATATCAGACGGCCAACGCGTGGACTTAACCCTTCCTTTATGTTGTGTTCAGTTCTGATAAAGTTAAAGGCTTTTCTATTTTCTACTTCCATGTGATGTTTGACCTTGTGTGATGTAATCTGGTGCTGCTGCCCTTAGTTAAAGTTTGCGCCATATAAAAAAAACCCTACAAAATGATTAAATGAATAAACCACACACCTTTCCTAGCCAGGTGCCATATTAAAAAGAACCTCAAAATAAATAATTAAATCACGCTCCTTTCCGAGCCAGGTAGCGGAGTATTCTGTAGGGCAGCTTCCAAGTGGGGTCGTGTGCCGGTTAAGACACCTGTGAGTTTTTGCTTCACTGTCCACTGGCTGCTTGGTTCCCGGTTGTGTGCGAAATGTGTGTAGGTGTTATGAGGTCCCATGCATGCCCCTCGTGAAATTAAACTCAGCTTCTCTGTTAGTTTTCCGTGATTCCTGGACAGTGTAATTGGGATTTTAACCAGCAACTAAAACCAGCTGTATACCAGGATGTGTAAACGTGAATTGTAAGTCGGTGGAGGAGTACTTTTTCTCCCCAGTGAAAAGTGCTGCCTTGGATACGTTTTTTTTAGGTCTCGCCTAGCGATGCAGCGCATGCGCTGCTCACCTTGGTGGGACCTATAGTCGCCGGTTTCTCTGCCGAAGGGAGACAGGAGGTGGCACACGCGGACAGGAGACGTGCATGCGTACGGACAGGAGATGTGCACTCCGTACGCGTGCACATCCGCTGTCCCTGTCGGCTGGCGTTACACAGCGCGTGCATCGTGCGCTTTAGGAAGGGCGCCATATGTTGCGTCACCCCTTCAAAATGTGAACCATTTTTATATAACATTGCAAAATGTAGTATTGCTTAAAACGTGGCGAGCACCGACCACTGCCGTTTCCTCTTGAATAATAAGGGCTACATTTATGGTGCACCTCTTAAAAAAACTATATATTTTACGGTTTTCCAGAAGCCTTTGGTGGTTGAGCAACGGGATAAACAGCCGGAGCGTGTGCCCAGAGCAGGGAGCGCACCGGCCCTTCTGTGCGTCGCTGGAGTGCTGGGAAGAGCAGTGCATGAACCCCGGAGCTGGCAGGCGACTAAGCTGCTGAGAATAGTTTAATAGGCACCTTAGGGGCGGGGCTCGGACTGAGTGATCCCAGGCCACAAATGTCTCCTTTCAGGGGAGCAGGGCACGCTGCTGGTCACCTGACCATTCCCCCTGACTCTGGGGAAAAGGGTCAGGGCTTCCTGCTTCTCACCAGTAGTGTGCGTGTTTGGGGTGCCCAGTATGTGATTAGGCAGTGCCACGGGCCTGTCATTAGATTCTTCTTTTTTTAATTGAGTATAGCTTTGTTATTATGTGTTGTTACCACATAAATGGATATAAACAATGTGATCTCGTAAATTTGAATCTGTGTTTACAAACATTTCTAGGACTCTATTACAGGATCTCACGATTTTCTATTAAGAAGTCTGAAATTGAAAGCGGCCAGATTTGGGATGATAAAATAAACTTAAAAAAATACAAGCTGGGGCGTTTGTAAACAGCAAGCGTTTGCAATGCAATAGGTCTCGCATTTGAGAAAGTTTGACCTATTGTTATTGTAAATGACAATTCCTTTTATTATTGCAGGCTTTTTAACCACTTCCCGTGCTCGTGAAGGAACCGCTCCGTCATGGCCCTAAGGTGAGCTGTGCTTGTGACGGAACGGTTCCATCACGGACCCGCCCGCCCATTAGAATGTCAGCGCAGGCGCGGAATTTGCGCCGTGCAGGCGCGGCGAGCGGGCCGTGACGGAACCGTTCCGTCACCAGCACAGCCCACCCGAGGCTCGTGACGGAACGATTCCGTCACGAGCATGGGAGGGGTTAAACACATAAATAAAAGTCATTGTCATGTACAATGCCAATAGCTTAAAATCTCACAATTGCGAGACCTATTGCATTGCAACTGCTTGTTTATTTTCTGAGTCCATTCCGACTAATAAATTGTGCAGGCGCACAAGCAGATTCTTACATGCATATGAAATACGCAGACATATCTTCTCCCACACAATCTGAAACTCATTCTCCCAATGAAACAGTCATTTTCATTCATTCTCTCACTCATACCCAAACACACTCTCACGCAAATGCATTCTCTGTCCGATGCAGGCATTTCTGTCAGACTCATATACTGGCATGCACACACTTTTAGACATTCATGCAAATCCACGCATCTGCGCACACACGCTGCCATTCTTATACCATACTCACCCACACATTTTCTCAGGTGCACATGCTCATATTCTCACACTAACACTGAACCTTACAAACATCGAATTAATTTACACATAAACACTTTTACACAGTCTCAATGTCAGTAGCCGATTGAATCAGTTTAAGTATTGGCGAGCGTGTGGTGTTAGAGCCAGAGCTGCCAACTTTACAACTGGGTCTTGGCGTCGGCTCAACATCCTGTGATTCTGGGCAAATCATCAGTCTCCCCGTGCCTACAAAGTGACCCTTTGTAAAGTAACTGGTGCTCATGTAAAGCGCTCCTATACCTTCAGGTCGAGTTTGCGCTATATAAAAACTGAAAGCATGAATACATGTATAAATCGACGGGTGAGCATCAAGATATCTCTATATTTTAAAAATATGTTGTTGTTGCTCTAAACATAGGCGAGATTAAATGGTCTACTGGTAATTAAAGAGTTTGCTTATGTGCCATAATTTAGACTAACACTGCGCGGATCAGACGTAATGTGTGTTCTTCTTTTCACGTCATCCGGTTTTCTGGTACTTGATGCTTTTTATCACCGAAGCACATTTTGAGCAGCTGGACTGTTTTTGAGCCTATTTTAGGACTCATCAGGCGTTCCGCAGACTTGAGAAATGCATTTCTGGCTTGGTAGGCTCAGCAGAGGGCCCTGTAAAGAGTATTGCTGATGTGTTGTCTTAATCGCCGGCATTCCGAGAGTGGAATTCTCTCTTTTTACAGTTGGAAACAGTGTTCTGTTTGTAGCACATTATGCCCCCCCCCCCCACCCCCCCCCACCCCCCAATAGGCTATTGGGGGGCATAACGTGCTACAAGGTCATCTGAAAACAAATGCACTAAAGAATTACCCCAGAGAAGGCATGGGCCTCATTTATGAGGCTGTGCGTCACTTTTACGCCGCCGGTGCGTCACTTTTTGTGACGCACCAGTGGCGTAAAAAATGCGCCTTGTTGCACCAATTTACAAAGTGATGCATCTAGGTAGATGCGTCACTTTGTAAACCCCTGCGCCACATTATACCTGCGCCGGGTATAATGTATGCAAGGGGGGGGGCGTATTGACGCTAGGAAGGGTCGTAGAAGTGACGCAGTGAAATCTATAAGATTTCACTGCGTCACTTTTAGGACGCCGTTGCGTCAAAATCGTGCGCCTGCCTCACAGCAGGCGTAAGACTGACGCAGGCCCTTTCACATGGGGCTTGCCCCATGTGAAAGGGCGCATTGCTGGAGTTGCGTCACTTTTGTGACACACTCCAGCAATGCGTCACTTTTGCGCTTACAGATACGTCAGAAATACTGACGTATATGTAACTCCTTGCGACATGATGCGTCATACATTAAATATGACGCATCAGGAATGTCGCAAGGAGTGCGCACTGAGAAGTGACGCATCGCTGTTTTCACGCACCTGTTTTTAACGAAGTGGTGACTTGTGTGTGGCTGAGCGTGTATGTATGTGAATGTGTGTGTGCACGTGTGTGCACATGTGTCTGCATTGTGTCTGTTCTTTGAGTTTGGTGGTTTGTGGCCATTAATCTACGGTGCCGTGTGTGGTCATTGTTTTGTCATGTGCTAATAGGTCGTTTAATTATGGTTTTGTGAGAAAGTCACCAGCGCACCAGAGGGAGGTAGAAAACTGAGCCTGGGTTTAATGTCATCTGTGTGAGCTTTCACAGCACCTTAAACGCAACCCGAGTTCTTGACAGGCAAGGGGTGGAAATCCTAGAATCATCGAGAAAATGTAAAGCTGCCCCATTGCGCTTCTTTTGTGCAGAGCGGCAGGAGGTGGTGCCAATGTTATTAGAGTATGCAACCGTCTCAGTTGTAAGGACGAGTACTGCCTTATTTAACCTGTCCTTCTGCGGGGACAGTCAGTGTTCGGTGGCAGGAGAGGCACCAAAACACAATCCCTTGTAGAGAAACTTGAACTGGTTACTGCCCAGAACGTTCCTCGTGGCCTCTCGTCGCTTGTGTTTTTTCAGTTGTATATTTGATTTCTCAGAATTACTATAACTTTATTTATTTAAAGTTTGAAACTCTTGAGAGTAAGTTTCCATCCTTCCTGTGTGCACTAAGCAATCTGCTCTGATTAATAGGAAATGCCGATTTTTACAGATATTCACTTGTGTTTGCTCTTTGTATCACTTTGAATGTGAATGCACTGTGAACGCACCCTTTTCAGTATATCCAGCTGCTTCCCTTTCCACCCCTTTTATAGAGAAATATGACCATTTACGTTCTCGAAATGAAATTTGATCGGAAATCAATAAGAACTTCATTTTCATTTGCCGGCCATCTATTAATCCCCATGCTTTCGCTTACCACTTTTTGTGAAAAATGCTCATGGAATTGTGCAGTTCATTACATTCGACTTGTGCTGTGCTGCACATGTTGAACTGGTGTTTGCATATGTAGGTTACAATTATAACAGTAAGCACAGCTGCGCTTTACCATAGAACACATGTACAGCGAGACACCAGTTAGGTGTTGGTACATGTATACACTAATTTCAGTACTGCTTGCACCATATTGCTTATGGGAGGATATGTGTATGTTCATGCAGGGTGCATCTATTTGGGCCTGGGGTTTCCAAGAGGCGCCGTTAGCCCTGGATGGGAGAGGTTGGATGGAAAACATGTCCTGTGCACTTTGTGTATTAGAGTCAGCCTTCCTCTTTTTAATGTGCCGTGCTTTGTGATTAGCAGTGCAATTTGAACAGTGTGTCTGTAGCAACATTCAAAATGTTCTTGTGCTGAGAAACAGTATATTGGGTCGCAGTATTAGATTGTTGCAGCAATCTAGTTTACTATTAGCAGGAAGTGTGTTAATCAGAACATTAGCAGTGTGGACGGGTAATGCGATTGGGGTTATTTCTCCTGTTAAGTAGCTGTAATCAACTCATGGTAGTTGTGAATGCTCTGAAGAACTGTTGTCACAAACTAGGATTAAATAGGGTCCTTAAGTTCCTGGCAGAGGAGGAAGAAGAACATCATTGAGATCACCATCATGTAAAGAAAGACAGGTCCAGGACAGAACCATGGGGCTCACTAACAGGTAGGAGAGCAGGTGGCAAGTGGAGGAGCAGCAGAAGGCCAAGAAAGATCATTCGGTGAGATAGGATATCCACTCTTTGGCTTTACCATCAAACAAGGCTTAGGTGAGATCTGCAAATAAGGTTCGGTGGCCAGCCTATCAGAGTCTAAGATGTGCTGAGATGAGGAACTTGTAGATAAGCCTGTGAGGGCAGTTTAGGCCCAGCACTAATTGCTTTATTAACCTTCCTGCTTCCTCAAATTTGCTTAAAAATGCACAGTTTTTCCACTCTTTTTTCAAACTTTTTTTGGGGGGGTAAACCCCCACCGAAACCTCCCGTAGGTTGTTCACACTCGCTCGCCGCAGTGCAGACGAGAATAATGTTACGCCTCACCACTTTCAAATGTCACCAGCCGCCACTGGTAGAGACCCCACAGGAAGGCTGCAGTTGAATATTGTAGTGCCATGCTGCCTGATGAGAAACCCTTTTTTTTTTTGCAGGCTGTCCACCTCCTTGTATTCTCTATCTGCATGTGAAGAAGGGAAAAATCCAGTCAACTTTGATAAACATGATACCTGAACAATTAAATGCTCAGGTGAAGGATGAGAAAACAAAGAGAGGATATCCTGGTTCTGGTTTTACCTGCTGGAGATTGGCTTTAAAACAGCCCAAGACAGTCATTGGCTTTTGCCAAATGTCTAGATTTGGCTTTGTTAAGGCTAATTTGCTCAGTTAAGGCCTCACTGAAAAACAACAAACGCTCAGATGATAATGAAGACGAATGGGGTACCTCAGTCAGTATATTGGATTTTCAGCTCTGCAGTGGCCATAGGCAAATCCAACATTTTCCTGATTTCCTTATAACAGAATTGTATGAAGTGACTTCTGGAGGCAGAATGACCTTTGGAGACAACTGCCATTCTTGAGACATATCCAAAACATTTGCCTCCCTCAATCCTTTGAAGTCTGGGTCAAAAGAACAAGTTACTTACCTTCGGTAACGCTTTTTCTGGTGGATACAGTATCTGCTGTGGATTTCTCACCTGCGCCAGCAGCATTCAGAACATTTTTGTAGCTCTCCACACCGACAACATCACAGAAGCCTGACTCCGCTGACGTCACTGGAGCCATAAGAGAGCCTCATCGGAATGATGACGTCAGCTCCGCCCTTTTTTCCACCCGGACGGACCGACACAAATATGTACAGTATGCATAGTACACAGGATTTGAAACAATACACACAGTGTAAAAACAATTCAGAAAAACACTTCCATTGAATGTAAACAATATCAACATTGTAGGTATACAAGGGTGATCAACGGGGAGGCCAGTGAGGAATCCACAGGCAGATACTGTATCCACCAGAAAAAGCGTTACCGAAGGTAAGTAACTTATTCTTCTGATGGGTACCTGTGTCAGTGGATTCCTCACCTTGTGGATAGAGTCCCACAGCAGTCCCCACTCCTGGAGGAGGGTGTCAACCTTTCTACCTGTCAACCTTTCTATACCAAAAAGTCCTGAAGGACAGAACGAGCAAAGTGTCCGTCCCTCCTCACTTCGGAATCTAAGCAGTAATGCTTCGCGAAAGTGTGGAGGGAGGCCCTAGTTGCCGCTCTACAAATGTCCTCAACAGGAACACCTCTAGATAAGGCAGATGTAGAAGACTTCGCCCTGGTAGAATGAGCTCTTAAACCCTCTGGAGGTTCCTTACCAGCCAAAGAGTAACAAATCTTGATGCACAAAACAATTCATCTGGAAAGTGTGCGCTTGTGCACAGCTCTGCCTTTCCTGCAGCCAGCAAAACGCAGGAAGAGCTGGTCATCCATACGATAGTCTTTAGTCCTTTCGAGATAAACACTCACCGCCCTATTAGGGTCCAAACAGTGAAGCCGCTCCTCCTCCTTGGAAGGGGAAGGATTGAAGGAAGGGTAATGGACTGCCCCAGATGGAAGGGAGTTACCACCTTAGGCAGAAAAACAGCCCTGGTCCTGAGAACCATTCTAACAGCATGAATAGTCAAGAATGGGGGGTTTTGAACTCAGAGCTTGAAGCTCACTTACCCTCCTTGCCGAGGTAATGGCAAAAAGAAATACAGTTTTTAAAGACAATAGTCTCAAGGGACACTTGTGTAAGGGCTCTAAGGGAGAACCCATCACGTAGGTTAAGACAAGATTTAAGTCCCATTGAGGCACAATAAATGGAGTGGGCGGATATTTGTTGATAAGGGCCTTAATGAATCGTAACACAATGGGCGATTTAAACAAAGACGGCTGGTCCGGCAGGCAAAGGAACGCCAACAAAGCCGATAAATAGCCCTTCACAGTAGCCACAGCAAAGCCCTGCTGGGCTAGAGAAAGAGCAAATTGAAGGATGTTGGATAAACAAGCCTTTAAGGGGTCAATAGACTTCTCTCCACACCATGAGACAAATTTGGAACACCTATATGAATAAATAGACTTGTTGGAGTGCCGCCTGGCCAAAAGAATCACATCCACCACGTCAGGCGGGAGAGGAAAAGAATTCAGATTGCCCCGTTCAATCTCCAGGCATGAAGGTTTAAGCTCTGGAGGTGGGGGTGTAGAACCTGCCCCTCCGACTGAGGAAGGAGGTCTGCCCTGAGAGGGAGACTGCGCGGAGGGCACGAAGAGAGGTGGAGAAGATCTGACTCTTCTTGGCCAATCCAGAGCGATCAATATGACTTGGGCCCGGTCTTGACGAATCTTCCTCAGAACCCAAGGAATCCAGGTTATGGGAGGAAACGCGTAAAGGAGTTGTGAGTCCCAACACAACTGAAACGCGTCCCCTAAAGCTCCCTGCATCGGATACTGGAGACTGCAGAATGACGTGCAGTGAGCGTTCTAGTGAGTGGCAAACAGGTCCACCCGAGGAGCTCCCCACATCCGAAAGACGTGATGAACCACCTCCGGATGAAGCCTCCACTCGTGGTCGGCAGAGAACTGCTGACTGAGACTGTCTGCACGCACGTTCAGAACTCCGGCCACATGATTTGCCATCAGGCATCTGATGGTCCTGGACCCAGGACCAGAGACGCAGAGCCTCTCTGCAGAGACAATGCGACCCCACTCCTCCCTGCTTGTTGACATACCACATTGCGGTAGTGTTGTCCATCAGGACTTGAACCGACTGACCGCGAAGGGAAGGGAGAAAGGCTTTGAGCGCCAAATGTATTGCTCGCAACTCTAGAACGTTAATGTGAAGCAACCTTTCCTCTGGAGACCAAAGACCCTTGATCTCCAGGTCCCCCAGATGAGCACCCCATCCTAAAGTGGATGCATCCGTTATCGCTGTGGCCACCGATGGAAGAAGATGGAAGGGCTTTCATTGAGACAGATTGCCCTCCACGCTCGACCAAGACAGATCCGCTGCAGCTTCTCTAGAGATCCTCACAGACTCCCTGAGATCTCCGTTGTGCTGATACCACTGCCTGCGGAGGCACCACTGGAGCGCCCTCGTGTGCTAGCGAGCATGGTTGACCAACAGGAAGCAAACAAACCGAGCAGGCGAAGGACCTTCAGGACTGGAACAACCGCTCCATTGTAAAACAAGGGAATCATTTCCTGTATATCGAGAATCCTATGAGGTGGTGGGAATGCTCGACACACAGTGGTGTCTAGAACCCCCCCCTTTAAACAGGTTGCGCTGAGAGGGCACCAGGTGAGACTGGGCACGTTTATCGAAAAACCCAATTTGTACAACAACTGGGTTGTCACCTGCAGATGATGAAGCACCTTCTCTGGTGACTCTGCTTTGAGCAGCCAGTCGTCCAGATAGGGGAAAACTGGAATCCCCGATCTCCTGAGAAGGGCTGCCACCACCTTGGTGAAGACTCGAGTTGCAGTAGTAAGTCCAAACCGGAGAACCGCAAACTGATAATGTTGCGACCCTACCATGAAACGGAGATACTTCCTGTGCGACTTCAGGATCGGGATATGAAAATACGCGTCCAGTCCTCTTGTTGCAGCGCTTGAAGAACCTGCGCAAGGGTGAGTATCTTGAACTTTTCCGGCTTCAGAAAAAGGTTCAAGATCCTGCGATCCAGGATTGGACATAACCTGCCATCCTTCTTGGGTATCAGGAAATACCGGGAGTAGCATCCCTGACCCCTTTACCGCTATGGAATCACCTCTATCGCAGCTTTTTTCAATAATGTTAGGACTTCCTCCTGCAGGAGAAGAAGATGGTCCTCCGGGCAAGCACCTTGGAAAGGAGGGTAATTTGGAGGGAATTCCCGAAAGGGAAGAGCATACTCATTCTCCAAAGATTGAGAACCCAAAGGTCTGTAGTGACCGATTCCCAATCTTGCAGAAAATGAGTAAGCCAACCCCCCCACAGGACCAACATGATCCAGAATGGTGTATCTAGGGGTGCTTAGCTGTGGCAAGAGGGGGAGGGGTAGAGGAAGAAGAGGGGGGCTGACGGCCTCGTGGACGACCTCTGTTCTTGCCCCTGTAGGATTTGTATAAGGTGTTTTGCTGCTGCTGAGGCTGTCTATAGGTCCGACAGAATGTCTTGTAAAAGAGAGGGGTGTACCCATCGGGCCCCGGGGCCTTCCCAGGTTTAAGACGGGAAATGGCTGCAATCACCTCCTCCGGACGGATGTCCCGTTCCAGGTATTCCGCCTGTTCCGGGGTGAGAGCAGGTAGCTCGACCGACTGACCGCGAAGGGAAGGGAGAAAGGCTTTGAGCGCCAAATGTATTGCTCGCAACTCTAGAACGTTAATGTGAAGCAACCTTTCCTCTGGAGACCAAAGACCCTTGATCTCCAGGTCCCCCAGATGAGCACCCCATCCTAAAGTGGATGCATCCGTTATCGCTGTGGCCACCGATGGAAGAAGATGGAAGGGCTTTCATTGAGACAGATTGCCCTCCACGCTCGACCAAGACAGAGCCGCTGCAGCTTCTCTGGAGATCCTCACAGACTCCCTGAGATCTCCGTTGTGCTGATACCACTGCCTGCGGAGGCACCACTGGAGCGCCCTCGTGTGCTAGCGAGCATGGTTGACCAACAGGAAGCAAACAAACCGAGCAGGCGAAGGACCTTCAGGACTGGAACAACCGCTCCATTGTAAAACAAGGGAATCATTTCCTGTATATCGAGAATCCTATGAGGTGGTGGGACTGCTCGACACACAGTGGTGTCTAGAACCCCCCCCTTTAAACAGGTTGCGCTGAGAGGGCACCAGGTGAGACTGGGCACGTTTATCGAAAAACCCAATTTGTACAACAACTGGGTTGTCACCTGCAGATGATGAAGCACCTTCTCTGGTGACTCTGCTTTGAGCAGCCAGTCGTCCAGATAGGGGAAAACTGGAATCCCCGATCTCCTGAGAAGGGCTGCCACCACCTTGGTGAAGACTCGAGTTGCAGTAGTAAGTCCAAACCGGAGAACCGCAAACTGATAATGTTGCGACCCTACCATGAAACGGAGATACTTCCTGTGCGACTTCAGGATCGGGATATGAAAATACGCGTCCAGTCCTCTTGTTGCAGCGCTTGAAGAACCTGCGCAAGGGTGAGTATCTTGAACTTTTCCGGCTTCAGAAAAAGGTTCAAGATCCTGCGATCCAGGATTGGACGTAACCTGCCATCCTTCTTGGGTATCAGGAAATACCGGGAGTAGCATCCCTGACCCCTTTACCGCTATGGAATCACCTCTATCGCAGCTTTTTTCAATAATGTTAGGACTTCCTCCTGCAGGAGAAGAAGATGGTCCTCCGGGCAAGCACCTTGGAAAGGAGGGTAATTTGGAGGGAATTCCCGAAAGGGAAGAGCATACTCATTCTCCAAAGATTGAGAACCCAAAGGTCTGTAGTGACCGATTCCCAATCTTGCAGAAAATGAGTAAGCCAACCCCCCCACAGGACCAACATGATCCAGAATGGTGGATGCTTAGCTGTGGCAAGAGGGGGAGGGGTAGAGGAAGAAGAGGAGGGCTGACGGCCTCGTGGACGACCTCTGTTCTTGCCCCTGTAGGATTTGTATAAGGTGTTTTGCTGCTGCTGAGGCTGTCTATAGGTCCGAAAGTACGACCTCCCAAATCCTCTGTACCTCCCTGAACGACGAGCCTCTAGATTGAGCGTGAAGACCAAGAGATTTGGCTGTTGCTTTACTGTCTTTATTAAATCTCTCTAAAGCAGCATCCGCTTTTTTCCCAAAAAGTCCTGAACCATCAAATGGAAGATCTAAAAGCGTAGCCTGAACATCTGATGAGAACTCTGATCAATCAATCAATCAATCAGGTCATTTATAGAGCGCACTACTCACCCGTAGGGTCTCAAGGCGCTGGTTTGGGGGGGGGGGGGTGCCGTTACTGCTCGAACAGCCAGGTCTTGAGCTTCTTCCTGAAGGAGAGGTGGTCTTGGGTCAGGCGCAGGTCGGTTGGGAGTGAGTTCCAGGTCTTGGCGGCCAGGTAGGAGAAGGACCTTCCTCCTGTTGTCGCTCTTCGGATGCGGGGGACGGCGGCGAGGGCGTGGCTGGTTGATCTGAGGAGGCGTTTGGGGGTGTAGAAGTTGATCCGGTTGTTGAGGTAGCTCGGGCCTTGGTTGTGTAGGGCTTTGTGTGCGTGGGTGAGGAGACGGAAGGTGATTCTCTTGTTGACCGGGAGCCAATGCAGATCTCTCAGGTGTCCGGAGATGTGGCTGCGTCGGGGGATGTCGAGGATGAGTCTGGCCGAGGCGTTCTGGATCCGCTGGAGTCTCTTCTGGAGCTTGGCGGTGGTTCCGGCGTAGAGGGCGTTGCCATAGTCCAGTCGGCTGGTGACGAGGGCCTGGGTGACCGTCTTCCTCGTCTCGGTGGGGATCCACCGGAAGATCTTGCGTAGCATGCGCAGGATGTTGAAGCAAGACGAGGAGACGGCGTTTACTTGTCTGGTCATGGAGAGGGAGGAGTCCAGGATGAAGCCCAGGTTGCGTGCGTGGTCCGTCGGTTTGGGTGCGGTGCCCAGGGCGGGGGGCCACCAGGAGTCGTCCCAGGCGGAGGGCGAGGAGCCCAGGATGAGGACCTCCGTCTTGTCCGAGTTCAGTTTCAGGCGGCTGGTCGTCATCCATTCGGCTACCTCTCTCATCCCTTCGTGCAGGTTGGCTCTGGCGGTGGCGGGGTCGTTGGTCAGGGAGAGGATCAGCTGGGTATGTCGTCGGCGTAGGAGATTATGTTGAGGTTGTGTTGGCGTGCGATGGCCGCGAGGGGGCTCATGTAGACGTTGAAGAGGGTGGGGCTCAGTGAGCATCCTTGAGGGACGCCGCAGATGACTTTGGTGGCCTCTGACTTGTACGGTGGTAGGCGGACTCTTTGTGTTCTTCCGGCGAGAAAGGAGACGATCCATTCCAGTGCCTTGTCCTGGATTCCGATGTTGCCGAGGCGCTGTATTAGAGTGCGGTGGCAGACAGTGTCGAAAGCCGCGGAGAGGTCCAGGAGGATGAGGGCCGCTGTCTCTCCGTTGTCCATCAGAGTTCGTAGGTCATCGGTGGCAGCGATGAGGGCGGTCTCGGTGCTGTGGTTCGCTCGGAAGCCAGACTGTGAGGGGTCGAGGGATCCGTTCGTCTCGAGGAAGGCGGCCAGCTGTTTGTTGACGGTCTTCTCAATGACTTTGGCTGGGAACGGGAGGAGCGAGATGGGACGGTAGTTCTTGAGGTCGGTGGGGTCTGCTGTGGGTTTCTTGAGAAGAGCGCTGAGTTCGGCGTACTTCCAGCTCTCAGGGAAGGTGGCGGTGTCGAAGGAGGTGTTGATGATGTCCCGCAGGTGGGGTGCGATGACAGCGTCGGCCTTTTTGAAGACGTGGTGAGGGCAGGGGTCAGTCGGAGATCCGGAATGGATGGAGTTCATTGTGCGGATGGTGTCTTCGGTGCTGATCGGAGTCCAGGTGCGGAGGGTGGTGGTGGGTGGCGTTGTTGCGGTTGTGGCTTGCGTTGGTTGGTTGCTGAAGCTGTTGTGTATGTCCGCGATCTTGTTGTGGAAGTAGGATGCGAGGGAGTTGCAGAGGTCCTGCGACGGGGTGATGTCATTGTTTCCGGCGTTGGGGTTGGAGAGCTCTTTCAAGATGTTGAAGAGTTCCTTGCTGTCGTGTGCGTTGTTGTCCAGCCGGTCCTTGTATGTATTTTTCTTGGTGGCGCGGATCAGTTGGTGGTGTTTCCGGGTGGCGAGCTTGAGGGTGGTCATGTTGTCCGTCGTTGGTTCCCTTCTCCAGACTTTCTCGAGGGCTCGACAGTTCTTCTTGGAGCTCTTGAGTTCGTCGGTGAACCATGGTGTTTTTCTGCTGCAGGGTCTGCTGGGCGGGGTTCTCAGAGGGGCGAGTTCGTCCGCGCCGTTATTGATCCACTTCGTGAGGTTGTCGGCGGCCTGGCTGGGGTTCGCTGAGCTGGCGGGGGGGTGCTGGCTCAAGGAAGCGGTGAGCTGGTCGGCTGTGATCTTGTTCCAGCTTCTTCGGGCGACCTGTTGCTGGTGGTGGTGGATAGTCGTTCTTTTGAAGCTGAAGTGGACGCAGCTGTGGTCCGTCCAGTGGAGTCCTGTTGTGTGGCTGAAGGTGACGTCTTTGCTGGATGAGAAGACGGCGTCGAGTGTGTGTCCGGCGAGGTGGGTGGGGGTGGTCACCAGTTGCTTGAGTCCGAGGTTGGCGAGGTTGTCGAGCAGGCTGGTGGTGTTGCGGTCGCTGTTGTTCTCCAGGTGGAAGTTGAGATCTCCCAGGAGGATGTAGTCGGCGGAGGGGAGGGCATGCGGGCTGACGAAGTCGGCGATGTCCTCGCTGAATCGTGTGCGTGGACCCGGGGGTCGGTAGATCAGGGTGCCTCTGAGGGTGGTCTTCGGGTTGGTGTGGATCTGGAAGTGCAGGTGTTCAGCGGTGGTTAGGGTGTCGTCGGTGTTGGTCGTGATGCGGATGGTGTCTCTGTGGATGATGGCGATGCCTCCTCCCATCTGGTTGGCGGTGCGGTCCCTCCGGATGATCTTGTAGCCCTCCGGGATGGCGATGGCGATGTCTGGGGCTGAGTAGGCGTTCATCCAGGTCTCGGTGAGGAAGGCAACGTCAGGGGCGGTGGTGTCGAGGAGGTTCCAGAGTTCTACGGCGTGTCTGTGGACGGAGCGGGTGTTGAGCAGGATGCACTTGAGGTGGTTGCTGCTGATGTTCGGCTTGGCGAGTGCTGGTGCAGGGTGAGTCCGGATGCAGGTGAATTTGCAGGCGTGGCAGCTGAAGGGTCCGTGGGTGTGCTTCGGGGCGGCTCGATGACATCCTGGGATGCGGCCGGTGTTGAGCGCGATGAGATCGGCGGCGTTGTAGGTTCGTCGGGTTGGCTTCCGTCGGTGGGGGCCAGGGTTCCTGGCGCTGGTCGCGATCCGGTCGCGGACGGGCGCAGACGGGCTTACCTTTGGCGCGCCTTCGGCGCACAATCGGCGCGCCCGCTGCGCATCAACGCTGCACGTTCGCACGGTCGCCATTTAAGGCGAAGTGCGCGGGTGGGCGGAGCAGCTGGGAGGCGGGAGCGGGGAGGGAACAGAATGAAAAAAGGGGCGGGGTCGGCGGTGGTGGCGGGAAGCGGGGGCGGCGCGGAAGGCGGGAAACACGGGGGAGAGCGGGCAGCGACTACGAGGGAAACAGGCACAAATGGTGGTCACAACAACACTGAATACGGGCACAAACAGCGAGGGCAAAACAAGCACAAATGACGGCAAAAACAACACTCAGAACGGGCAAAAACAGCGAGGGCAAAACAAGCACAAATGACGGCAAAAACAACACTCAGAACGGGAAAAAACAGCGAGGGAAAAACAAGCACAAATGACGGCAAAAACAACACTCAGAACGGGAAAAAACAGCGAGGGAAAAACAAGCACAAATGATGGTCCAAACAGACCAGAGCAACGACGGCAGGGTCAGCCGGAGCGCGGCTGGCAGCGAGGCAGAGGGCACAGCAGGGGGGCACACGCAGCAGCTGACGGCCGTGCGGCGCGGGGGTGTCCCACAAGTGGGTCACACTCACCTGTGTCGCACGGTCGCCTTTTAAGGCCAAGTGCGCGGGTGGGCGGAGCAGCTGGGAGGCGGGAGCGGGGAGGGAACAGAATGAAAAAAGGGGCGGGGTCGGCGGTGGTGGCGGGAAGCGGGGGGCGGCGCGGAAGGCGGGAAACACGGGGGAGAGCGGGCAGCGACTACGAGGGAAACAGGCACAAATGGTGGTCACAACAACACTGAATACGGGCACAAACAGCGAGGGCAAAACAAGCACAAATGACGGCAAAAACAATACTCAGAACGGGCAAAAACAGCGAGGGCAAAACAAGCACAAATGACGGCAAAAACAACACTCAGAACGGGCAAAAACAGCGAGGGCAAAACAAGCACAAATGACGGCAAAAACAACACTCAGAACGGGAAAAAACAGCGAGGGAAAAACAAGCACAAATGACGGCAAAAACAACACTCAGAACGGGAAAAAACAGCGAGGGAAAAACAAGCACAAATGATGGTCCAAACAGACCAGAGCAACGACGGCAGGGTCAGCCGGAGCGCGGCTGGCAGCGAGGCAGAGGGCACAGCAGGGGGGCACACGCAGCAGCTGGCGGCCGTGCGGCGCGGGGGTGTCCCACAAGTGATGATTTCAGCCATGCACCCCTTCTAGTAGTCACAGAAGACCCCATGATTGTGGCGACAGAGTCAGCAGTGCCTGAGCCACTTTGTATTACTTGACGTGCAGCCGCTTGAGTATCTTGTAATACCTCATTAAAATTCTTTCTATCCTCTTCGGACAACTTGGACGCAAACTGTTTAGCCGAATCCATTAAAGCATGGATATATCTACCCAAAAGACAGGTGGCATGGGTGGACTTTAGGGCCATGCTTGCCGAAGAAAATACTTTCTTTGCAGACTGGTCAAGTTTCTTTGACTCCCTGTCTGCCGGAACTTGTGGAAAGGCCCCTGAAGATCTTTTTGAACAGGCAGCTTGAACCACTAGACTCAGGAGAAGGATGGGAAGATAAAAAGTCAGGATCCCCTGAAGCCACCCTGTATCTCCTGAAGCCTCCCTGTATCTCCGAGCAATGGTTTTAGAAACTGCCGGAGCCGAAAATGGATTGCGCCAGACTTCCATTACAGGCTCAGTGATTGCCTCATTGAATGGCAGTAGAGATTCTATTACAGAAGAAGGTGAATGAAGAACTTCTGTTCAAATGTTCGATTTAAACTCAGTAGTAGTAGGAAGCTGAAGATCCAAAAGCTCTGCTGCCTTTTAGATCACTGTGTGATAAGGAACACATCCTTTGAAGGAGTATCAGATGTAGGCGAAAGTTCCCACTCTGGAGAAACGTCAAGGCCACTTGCTTCCCTTAACTCAGTAAAATAGTCATCTGAGTCTTGAACTTCACCTTCCTCCATCTTCTCCAACTGATACCTCTGCTCCGCTATAACCCTCTGGGCTTCTCTCCTGGACCTTATTCTAGGTACCGGCGTCTATGGAGCCAAGACTGACTCAGTCGGATTCGGAGCCGGCGTCGTACACGGATCCGTCGGCACAGTCTGCGCTGAACGAGGTCGAGCAGACTGCGCCGTAGAAGATGGAAACGGCGTTGATGTCCTCGGCGCCGGGAAATTCCAAGACGGCGCCACCGGATAAAAATGGCATTAAAGGGGCCTGGGCATAGGACTAAGGAACCCCCAAATTAAAGACTAATGGACTCATGGGACCCGAAGGTGCTCCAGAGGGGTACATAGCTCTATTGAAAACTCCATACATGGCATTTATGTTTAAAGTATTTTATTGCAAGGTTATCAACAAAGACAGAGTACAAACAGTGTGAAACTTGTCGTCTAAGAGTTGCAAATCAGAGTCTCCGCTCCCAGAGTGCCATCAGAAAGCTAAACTGTACAATCAATACACATTGTGGAGCCACGTGCTAGGTGAAGAGGCAATGACGACTAACACCCAAACCAAACCCCCCCCCCAACTGCCCCCCGCCCTACCCTCCCCCCGAACCACCCCAGCCTCCCCCCTCCACCCCCCCCACCGTGTCAACCCCCCCCTCCCCCCGTATGTGCTGAGCCAATGTCTCGCTCCTTCTACACCCCCGCGTCAGCATCTTGCCTCACATCGTGGATACCCACACCGCAATTAAACCTGCGGAGAAGTCAAGGACGTCAGTCTCATGAGCCTGAGGTATCGAGGGCAAGTAATTTCCTTGAACTCCGACTGCAGTAGGGTGAGAAAAGGCTGCCACAATTCCTCCAGCTTGTCTACCTCACCCGCCACCGTTAGGGACAGTTTCTCCATACCCAGAACGTGCCACAACCTGTGTAACCAGCCTGTAATGTTGGGAATAGTGGTGGTGCGCCAATAAATGAGTATGTTCTGTACCGCCGAACCCAGCGCAATCGCTATTTGCCTACCCCTTCTGGATCTTAGAGGATACATCAACCCGTTAGGCAACCCCAATAGGACATAGGCG
This sequence comes from Lissotriton helveticus, assembly GCF_964261635.1. NCBI lineage: Eukaryota > Metazoa > Chordata > Amphibia > Caudata > Salamandridae > Lissotriton > Lissotriton helveticus. Next base: position 1,371,655,212 of record NC_136067.1, read on the forward strand.
GGGAAGCGAGGCAGTTCAATATCAAAGCACTGGTCAATCTCATTTAGGACCTCTTCCCAATATGGACCTAGCAATGGGCAGTCCCACAGTATATGTGTCAGTGTGCCAGTCTGTCCACACTCGCGCCAACAGGTGTTCCGGATGACGTGGTTCATCTCATGTAGTTGTTGGGGTGTGTAGTACCAGTATGTGGTTATTTTAGTGAAGGTCTCGGTGAGCCCAGTGTGATATGCCGAGTGACGTGCGCGGTAGGAGATGTCGTCCCATTCCTTGTGACTTAGTTCCCTCCCTAGTTCCCGTTCCCATCGGTTCCGACCGGGATTATGGATGTGAAAGGGGGGGGGCTGCAACAGTTTGTAAAGGTCTGAGACTAGCTTGGCATCCGATGAACGTGTCGCCAGCCATATCTCGTAGGGCGTAAGTTTCCGATCGGCGAGGTCACGTACCGCCCGTTGCAGCGCCCAGTGGCGAACCTGTAGATATCGTAAACGCTCAGTCTCAGGCAGGCCGTATTCTCGCCTGAGGTCTTGGAACGACAGATTCCCTCAGGACCGTACATGTGAACCAGAGCGCAGCACTTGGCCGCTCGCCAAAGCGAGAACGCGCCATGTTCCATCCCGGGTTGAAAGTCAGGATTCCCAATCAAGGGTGTAAGCGGCGACGGGAAGGTGGTAAATTCCCGTGTGGCATTCACGGCGTCCCACACTCTAAGAGGAACTTGCGTGATCAAGGACGCGTAAAGATTGGGAGGGCGATGAGATCTGCGCATGAAGGGTATCTCCTGCAAGGTTCTACCCGCCACAGCTTGGTCCTGAAACAGCCAGTGCCTGTCAGATTCCCATTTGCTCCACTCCACAAAATACCTCAGTTGCGCCGCCTGAAAATACTTGTGGAGATCCGGTATGCCGAGTCCCCCGGATTCCGGGGCTAGCATACACAAGGTCCTTTTAAGCCTCGTCTTACGTCCCCGCCAGACAAAGCGGGCGATGTCAGCCTGCGCTTGTCCGATCCAGCCCTTCGGGGGCAGGAGCGGCATGGCCCGAAACAGATACAGGATCTGCGGCAAAAGAGTCATTTTCACCGCAGCGATGCGCCCCAGCATGGACAGTGTAGTGTGCCCTTGTTCCAGCGGGACAGTTCCGCCTTCATCTTTTTGCCCAGTGTCGCGTAATTCGCCGTCGCCATGTCGGCCAAGGAGGGTGCCAATAAGACGCCCAAGTATGGGATCAGATCTTTAGACCAAGTCATGGGGAAGCGTCTCTGTAACTCAAGTCTCGTTGCAGCGGTCAGCGAGAGGTCTAGGGCGGACGACTTCTTCATGTTCATCTTGAAGCCCGCCACCGCGGCATAGGCCTCCAGTTCAGCTATACAGGCTGGGAGAGCGTTCCCCGGGTCATCAAGCATGAGGATCACGTCGTCCGCATAAAGGCTAATGGTGTGAGTGTAGCCCCCCATCCGGACTCCAGTCACTTGCGGGTTCTGGCGGATCCTCTGGGCAAACGGTTCCATGTAGAGGGCGAAAAGAAGTGGGGACAGTGGGCACCCCTGCCTGGTCCCCCGTTCTATCGCAAAGTGCGCTGAACTGCACCCGTTCACCCTCACCACCGCCGATGGGTGTTTGTAACAGTTAAAGACAAGGGTGCGGAATTTCTCCCCCACCCCTAATTTGCAAAGGACTCTTTCAAGGTAAGACCAGCGCACCCGATCGAACGCTTTCTCAGCGTCAACCGATAACAACATGCGCTCCCCTGGGACGCGAGAGGCCTTCTCTAGGACGTGTACCACTCTCTTAGTGTTGTCCACCGTTTGCCGGCCGGGGACAAACCCAGCTTGATCCGGGTCCACAAGTCCCGGTAGATATTGCGCTAGTCGAGTCGCCAGGATCCCCGTATAGAGCTTAAGGTCCACGTTCAACAAGGAGATTGGCCGATAGGAGCCGCACTCAGACCGGTCCTTCCCAAGTTTGGGAATAACCGATACTGTCGCCCGGAGCAAGTCTGGAGGGATAGCTCCCGGCTCCGCGAAGGAGTTATAGAGACGCGTCAACAGCGGGACCAATTCTTGACAGAATGTCTTGTAAAAGAGAGGGGTGTACCCATCGGGCCCCGGGGCCTTCCCAGGTTTAAGACGGGAAATGGCTGCAATCACCTCCTCCGGCCGGATGTCCCGTTCCAGGTATTCCGCCTGTTCCGGGGTGAGAGCAGGTAGCTCGACCGACTCAAGGTAATCAGTCTCAGCCAACGCTGAGGGTGGTTCGCCTGTGTATAAGTCAGCGTAGAACCGGCGGAATTCTTCCGCAATCTGAGGGTCCTCCGTAGCAGTCTCTCCGGTGGGAGTCGACAGCTCCGCAACCCGCTGACGTTGATGTTTCACCCGGAGCTTGTTCGCCAGGAGGCGGCCGCACCTATCTCCACCAGTGTAGTATGCATGTTTCAGGCGCAGCGCTGCATATTCCGCCCTGTCCATGTCCAGCGCGGAGAGCATTTTCCGGGCTGCCTTAAGTTGCTTCCAAATTCTAGGGGCCCCTGTTCTTTGATGCATCTGTTCCAGCTCCCGCACCCTGGCGGTGAGCTCATCTCGTTTTTGTTGTCGGTCTCTATTTTCCGCCGACGAGGTGGCGATGAATTCCCCACGAAGCACCGCCTTCAAGGCGCCCCATTGCGTCGCGCGTGAGGTATCCCCATTCTCGTTATGGGACCGGAAGTCGGCGATCGCGTCCCGTATCTGTTTCACCACCACTTGCTTATGCAGCAGGGTGTCCCTGAGGCGCCAGACTCCCCGAGTGGGTGACACCGGCGGCAGTTGAAAGGAGCCTGTCACCGGGGCATGATCCGATAATGTGAGTACCCCTATGTCAGAATCCGTCGCAAGTGCGGCCATCGGCCCCGTAACTAGGATATGATCCAATCTCGCGTATGTCCTGTGCGCGTGTGAGTAATAGGAATAGGCCCGGGCATTCGGATGTAGGCGTCTCCAAAGATCATGCAGGTCAAGATCCCCTAGGTGAGAGCGACAGAGGTCTGAGAACTCCCCGGTGTGTGGGCGTCGCTGTGCCGACCTGTCCACGAGGGAATCAAAGACCATGTTCAGGTCCCCCCCAACGATCACGTGTCTGTCCGGTGTAGTCGCTATGTTCTCGAGGGCTGTTTGTAAGAACAGGTCTTGGTGGTCATTCGGGCTATAGATGGAACCCACAGTAAACAGGAACCCCCCGAGTTTGAGCCTGTAAGCAAGGAGCCTCCCTTTCTGCTCCGCAACTTTGTGTAGGACCTCTCCCTGAAACGACCTAGATATTAAGATGGCAACCCCCGCAGTCTTGTTAGGCCCCGAGGAAAAGAGCTGTACTGGGAATTTCGGTGACCTCATCCTAAGGCAGTCACGTGATAGGAGGTGAGTCTCTTGTAAAAGGCAGATGTTCGCCTGGGTGTTTTCAAGTAGGGATAATATCGCTCTACGTTTGACCGGGTTGTTCAGCCCTTTCACATTGAGAGTGACTATCTTAAGGGCCATGAGTAGTCATCCCAAAAAAAGCGTTCAAAAGAGGCTAAGGCGGGAGGGATCGCCGTGCGCACCAATGGCGTAAGGCCAAGCAAATGCCGGATCCCAGGAGCACCATAATCGTAGCGCAGTGCATGCAGTGTGAAGTCAGCGCAAAAATAGCAACAAAGCATCATAAGCCAGCACAAGTCCCCTAGTCCCCCCCCCCAACATCCCACAACCAACCCAACTCCCGGCAACTCCACCCCGAACTTCGAGCCCCCGGGTTCACCCTCCCCGAGCCCAACTGCCCTCTCTCCGTGCCCCCCTCCACCCCCCAATCCCCCCCTTTCCCCAACTCCCCATGAGCAAGGATCATAGTCCCAGTCCGGTCCTTATCGGACAAGTCTGTGGTAAGTTATTTATGTGGACGTCCAGCCACCTCCTGCACCCCACCGCCGCCCCCTCACCCCCCGGAGCCCCCGCACCTGCTGTGAAGATGAGGCCATAAAGATCTCCCCCCGGAGCCTGCTCAGGCCGTCAGGGCCACATCACCAGACGACGTGTCTCTGGATACCTCCAGTATCGCGCTGTCCATTTCAGCTCTGACTGTGGGTGAGTCCGGTCGCGATGACAAATTAGCGGGTCGGCGCCTTCGAACAGTCTGCCAGCCATCCCCGGCGGGCCGCCGGCGGGAGAACGTGGGAGTGTCGGTGTCCACCGCTGTGATCCCCAACACCTCGCAGGTGTCCTGGAGGGACCGGAGTTGATGCAAGGTCCCGTTCCAGCGAAAGATGAGCCGAAAAGGGTGGCCCCAGGAATACTGTATGCCGTGTTCTCTCAAGAAGTCCGTGGCGATCTTGAAGGATTTGCGCCATTGAAGGGTGATCGTGGATAAGTCTTGAAACAGCGCCACTGGACGGCTCCGGAACTGCAGTGGTTGGCGACGCCGCGCCTCTCGGATGATCCGTTCCTTCAAGGAGAAGTCCGGCAGGAATGCCAAAATGTCCGGGGCTGGCGCCGAAGCCCGTCGAGGTGGGCCCACCCTGTGTGCTCTATCAATCCTTACCGGGAAGTCGCTCGGTTCTCCTAAGATGTCGCGAAATAGATCTCCCAGATAAGCCGTCATGTCCTCCCCTTCTTCTCCGGATGGAACGCCTCGGACTCTAATGTTGTTGCGCCTGGATCTATTCTCGAGATCCTCCGCATGGGCCTGGAGGTCAATCTGCTGATCCCTGAGTCGCAGAACCTCCTGCTGCAGGTGCGTTACTTCCTCATCGCGGGTGTGGTTAGTTTCTTCCACGGCAGCTACACGTTCACCGAGGGAGTCGACCTCCCTCCGCACCTCCCGCACTTCCCCAGCCACCTCCTGTTTCAGCACCTGAAAATCTTCTCTGAGGGTGCTGAATAGCGATTCCAAAAATGAGCGGGTCACTGGGGGTTCCCCACCTTCTGCCCCGCGAGAGCTGGATGGGGGGCTTGGGGCCGGCTGGCTCCTATCATGCCTTGGGGTCGCTCTGCTCAGCATATCTGGTAAGGTGCGCTCGCCTTTCTTACCCCCACGGTTGCCAGACATTGTGGGAGTGAGGGTGTCTGTGTCGCGGAGTGTCACAAGAAGGGACCAAGCCTCGTGGGTCGTGGTGAGTGCGGATGCACTCCCGATGCTACTGACTCTACAGTCTCTCCCAACTGCTCTCCAGGGTGGGCGCGGAAAGCATCCAGGACCACCGGTAGCCGGGCCACTCCGCTACCTCCACTCCGCAATGGAACACCACCCGGGCTGTCCTCAGCGTTTCCCGAGCAGATGCATAAGTTCAGGTCCCATAAAGAGGGGGTCGGCCAGCCCCCACCGTGTCGCTGTAGAAACCGTGCAGTCCAGACCCCTCCAAGGCCAGCGCGTTCCACCGTTGCCCCTGCACCGTCTAATTCAACGTCCAGGCCGAGAACTCGTCACCTCCGGGAGCCCCCCGAAGGGGTCAGCCGCACAGTTCAGCCCCAGCGGCCCGCGTGGCGCAGGAGAGGGGGCTCCTATTTAGATATGGGTCCGCAGGCTCCCCGGAGGCCGCCTGAAGGGTGGGCAGGGTTCTCACGACCGCTCGACCGGGGGCGCTCTCCGGTCGCTGCGTCGGACCCTCGGGTCTTGGAAGGCGCCACGGAGGGCTCCGCGCCTCCCGGATCGATGCTGAAGCGTGGGCCTCCTAGAGGGGTCTGGGGAATCCCTCACCGTGTCGCCATGGAGGTGGTGCCAATCTTTCGACTCCCCGGTCTGCGTCTTGCTCTCACTCCCCCCAACGGTCCGCGCAGGCCGCCAGAACGCCACCCAGGCCGGGCCCCTCAGTGGTCCAGCCGCACAGTCCAGGGCCGGCAGGCCGTGCGGCGCGGGAAGCGGGGTCCGCAGGCAGGCGGGGCTCCGAAATGAGCGACGGCGCTCCCCGGAAGGCCCACCGGGGCCCGGCCGAGAAGTGCGCCGGGGCGAGGGCCTCTGTGCAGGGCTCTGGTCACTCCAGGCGCTCACGAGCGCTCCCCGGCTGCTCCGTCGATCCCCTCGGCCTCGCAGTGTGCGGCAGAGGGCCCCAGAAGCCGGCGCCCCGGGGCGGGCCTCCCGGCCCTCCGGATCCCCGGGGTCGCGTAGTCCAGACTCCCCGAGTCCGCCGCTCGGGACTCCGGCCCGCCGCTCGCGGGGCCGCCGCGATGTGCTGTCTTTTCCTTGCGGCAGCGATCTGCTAGGGCGAGCCCCTCCTCCGCCTGTCGCCGCACCTCTCCGGGGCTCCGGGGCTCCCCGCCGCTCCGCTGTTGTGCTGCGCGGGGCGGCCCGCAGACGCTCCCCGGCCCGGTGGTAGGCCCTCTCCCGGGGGCTCCCTCAGCCCGGCTCCGCTACGCTCCACAGGGCACCGGGGATCCCCAGACTGCACCGGCGTTCGTGCACCGGCACCGAGCACCGTCTCCCACAGGTTTCGGGGGAGATCAGCGGGAACAGGCGGCACAAAGGCTCCGGGGTCTCGGGAGCTCGCTAGGAAAGCGTCCTCCTAGCCCGCCATCTTGGCCACGCCCCTCCATACATGGCATTTAGATAATGCGATGGATCCTGACCCGGGCCAGGGAAAGGAGGATAGGCGGATAGGCCCCCGGGACCGACTCTGAAGCAGGTGTTACCGTGTTCGGGCCAGCCGGCGCCAACGGTGGAGCCAATGGAGTCGCCTGCTCATCCGGCACAAGAACCTCTTCTACTGGAGCCGGAGAATGATCCGAAGTCAGTGAAGGAACCGGCCGGCGTCAGAGATAGAGGTGGAGAGGCTGTAGGAGAAGCCAATTTTGCAGGAGAAGCTGGATTCGTGGGAGAAGTAGACAAGAAGTCCTTAAGGCGTAGATGAGATGGTAGAGGTCGACTTCGGCGCCGCTTCTTTATCAGAATGGCGGCTTGATGAATGCCTCTTCTTCTTCTTCTTGTGCTTCTTGGCTCTCGAGGCATACCCCGATGTCGACTTCGACTTCGAGCCCGACCTCAACCTGGAACGAGACCTCGACCTTCTTCTACCTCTTTTCTCCTTCCTCATCCTCCCATGAAGAGCTTCGCTTCTCTCTCCTTTAGTGCCTTCGGGTTAATTTTCCTGCAGCAGGCACATCCCTCGACGTCGTGATCCGACGACAGGCACCAAACACAATCCTCGTGCAGATCTGTAATGGACATATGTCCTCCGCACTCCCTGCAGGGCTTGAACTCGGACTTCCTCGACAACATCCTAGAAAGGAAACAAGAAGAAGCACAGGAATACAGCCAGAAACACAAAGTATCAAGCGAAACTGAGGAGAGTCCTAGAAAAACCATTAGCGTCGACGGCGTGGAAAAAAGGGAATTGACGTCGTCACGCCGATGAGGCTCTTTTATGGCTCCAGTGATGTCAGCGGAGTCGCGAGCAGAGCCGGGCTTCTGTGACGTCGTCCTCGTCGGCGTGGAGAGCTACAAAAAATGAGCGATTGCTGCTGGCGCAGGGGATATTAACAAGGTAAGGAATCCACTGGCAGATGTATCCATCAGAATAAGGGCTGCTCTTCTATTTCACCCTCTTCTTGGGGATCTTTAGCTCTACAGAAATAATGTCCCTCTTCTATGAGCCATTAGGCCTCTCATCTCTACCTATATTGTGGAATCGGAGATGCTAGAAGAGGTACCGGAGTTGAAGCTTGCGATGTCAGTACAGAGGTAGCTGGCGACAACTCTATAGGAGGAAGGATCAAACGAGTTCGAGTTATTTTTCTAGGAACATCCAGCGGTGCCGGATTAGCCAGGAAACCTGGCCAATTGGCATTAAGGACATAAAAGACACCTGGTGGAAAGATGTCGGAAAACCTCCTACAGAATAAACCAGACGACCAATGGGGCCCGTAGGCACACCAGATAAAGTAATTGCTCTATTAAAAATGCTAAATATGGTTTTCAAAAAGTGACTAGGATCCACACCCAGAGCTGTGAAGGCTGGGTACATCTGGTTAGACTGAGGAACCGGATCAGAGATTGACATAGAGTCCTGAGGCTGAGGTGAAGTCGGACGTGGTACTAAAGTCGGCATTAGAAATGGTGCCACAGATTGAGCAGGAGTGTTGTACTGACAACCGTCCTCCAAATCCTCATGTAAAGCGCTCTGATACCTCCGGGTCTAGCCAGCGCTATATAAAACTCAGCAAATAAATAAAGACGGATGTGGAGACACCATCTTCGGCGACTTATCTTTCGAAGAGGGATGTCCAGAACCATGGTATCGCTTCTTCAGTTTCTTCCTTGTTGACTTCGGTGAATGAGGAGATGGAGACTTCAACATAAGACGAGATTCGTGATGATCCCTTTCTGAAGTGGTAAGGCGGCAGAGCCCGATAAGCTGCCGGTTGAAATATTCAAAACTTTTTTCTCTGTGTTAAAGGAAGATCTCCCCTTAACAATGCGTATGGCCCAGAAAGGGGCCCACCCTAGGAGTTGGAGTGAAGCTTGTATAGTTGTATTTTTAAAAAAAAGGCAAGCCGGTGAATCTGCCCGGCTCTTTTCGTCCCATTTCGCTTTTAAATGCGGATGGGAAGATCTATTCTAAGATCTTAGCCAACAGGCTGTCATCTGTCATCACTCAGTTAGTTTCTACTATACAGCACGGGTTTATCCCACATTGAGGAACGGTGAACCATGTTCGGCGTGTGATAACTTTGTTTGATTATGTTAACGTAACCCGGGATCCATTATGTTTAATTTTGTTAGATGCAGAGAAGGCTTTTGACCGGGTCTCATGGTGCTTTCTGTGGGAGGTTATGAGGCGTCGTGGGTTTGGTCAAGAATTTATAACATCTTTGCAGACATTGTATCGCCAACCGACCACCCGCATTAGCACCATGGGACTCGTGTCAGAGGTGGTTCAAATACAAAGGGGAACTAGACAAGGTTGCCCCTGCTCTCCTCTTTTATTTTCATTATATATTGAGCCGTTTTTAAGAATGTTGGCAGTTAGCGCTAAGATTCAACCGGTCACGATACAAACCTATCAATTCAAGGTCCTCGCTTACGCGGACGATGTTGCCGTCATCACACCGTGTCCAATTGCAGCGATACAGGAGATTGAAGATCTAGCCTCAAATTTTGGTCTGGTTTCTGGCTATAAGTTGAATGCTGCTAAGACCCAGTTGTTATGTGCTAATATGCCGAAGTACTCGGACCCAAGGGTATGCCAGGAGGTCATTTATCTGGGGATTAAGTTAAGGGTCTCTACAACTGCCTTGGTCAAATCCAATTGGGAGGGGCTTATTTCGGGGGTAAAGAAACGACTAGATCAAGCAGAATGTCTGCATTTCTCCTTAGTGGGGCGATGCAGTCTATTAAAAACGATGATACTCCCGAAAATACTTTATTTTTTTAGATGTGTTCCTCTTGAAATCCCTAGGGCAACTCTGATACAGCTCCAAACTATCTGCATGCGTTTCATGTGGGCTGGTGGCAAGGCCCGCAGGGCGGTACGATACATGAAAATTAGGTGGCTGGTCTGTACCAGACTTTACGTTGTATTATTACGCTTGTATGTTACAAGGAATTAATGTTTTGTTAACAGGGGCTCTTCCTTTGGACATCGCTGAATGCCCAGCTATATATCAGATGCTTCTAGGGGTGAAAGCGAGAAATTGTTTGTTTCTGCATCATGAGTGGAGCTATTACAAACGCACGAGATTTAAGACCTTGGCTGCAGCATATAAAATTTGGCGGGTTGTACGGAATATGTTTTGCTTTGGGAAAATTTCTTGGTGTACTCCCTTGGTATCCTCAATATTTTTGCCTTTGGATTTATGGGATCGGGTGGTTTACCACTGGAGGGGGAAAGGTATAAGGTTGGTGGGGGATTTATATGGTGATGGGTGTTTGAAATCTTTCGAACAATTGAGGGAACAATATCAACTCCCTAGAGACCAGTTTGCTAAGTATTTACAAATCAGAAATCATTTGGTGAAGTGTGGAGGTATTTTTCAAGCTAATGATTTGATAGAAGATATTGTGAAAAATGCAAGGATTGGCGTATTATATGGTATGAAGGCTAATGATATTGAGCAACAAAATGTTAAATGGGGGACAAAATTAGGTAGGCATGATATTCAGATTGAAATTTCTTTGGAAATGGCCAAAAACTTGTTCCTCTCGGCAAAGTTATCCGCGCAGCATTTTAAGGCACTTTTCAACTTATATTACACACCTGATAAGATCTCAAAATGGCCGGTGGATGCTATTGGTAAATGTTTTCGGTGTGGATATCCATCTGCAGATGATTTACATGTTTTCTTTAGTTGTTCAAAGTTAGCACCGTTATTAATGCAGGTGGAGAAATGTTTATCAGACATTACTGGGACCCCACTTCAATTGACAGCCACGCAAATTCTCTTAGGGGTAGAAATGGGAGCAGTCGAGACTCTCATACCAAGACAACATGTGTATCTAATATTTTTAGCCACCGCTGTATATAGACTTAGCATTGCATCTTTCTGGCTGCAGCAGGAACCGCCCTCCTTTGAAATGTGGAGGGCACGTTTTTTCAGAACATTTAATATGGAGTATAGTTTATATGCCCTGAAGGGTCATCGTAAGAGAAAGCTGGGAGAACAAATATGGGGATATGTGAGACGGTACTTAGAGCTGGAAACCTAAATCCTGTTTGTTCTTATGTATTTATCCTAAAATGCTTGCATTTCTCATGCTTTTATCCTTGTTTTTTTATTTGTTATTTTTTTTTAAGAATATGTTTCTTTTTCTCTGGCTCCACATGACAATTACAATTATAATTTATGAATATTTCTTCTAGCTAGTCAGATCATACAATTTGCGCTATGTATTACAAAGGTTTTTGCTATTCTTTATTTGATCTGATGGTTTAAGATATTGACTCTGTATATTGAAATGAATGGCTGCAATTTCATACTTATATATGTATAAGCGACTCATTCCGATTGCCTCATGTATTACGTAGAAATAAATAAAATAAAATTTTTTTTTAAAAATGGTGCCACAGATTGAGCAGGAGTGTTGTACTGACAACCGTCCTCCAAATCCTCATGTAAAGCGCTCTGATACCTCCGGGTCTATCCAGCGCTATATAAAACTCAGCAAATAAATAAAGACAGATGTGGAGACACCATCTTCGGCGACTTATCTTTCGAAGAGCGATGTCCAGAACCATGGTATCGCTTCTTCAGTTTCTTCCTTGTTGACTTCGGTGAATGAGGAGATGGAGACTTCAACATAAGACGAGATTCGTGATGATCCCTTTCTGAAGTCTTGATCTGGTCATGAACAGCTGGGCTTCTCTTTCCTTCATGTATCGACATAATGATCCGATTAAGCTCCAAAAGCAGATGTCATGAGGCCCAGTAATAGGCATCTGACTCTCATATACCTTGCAGGGCTTCAATTCCAATTTTCGGGGTGGTAGCATTATCCTGAAAAAACCTGTAGTATATAGGAAAAATATTTGAAAAATTCGCCAGATCCCAATAGAGAGTTCATGAAAACAGTTACACGTCGAAAGTGCATAAAAAAAGGGAACTGACATCAGCAAACCCATAGGGGCTTCTTATATTCTTATAGATCCATTTACGTTACGTGGTATCACGTGCAGAGATTTTATATATATATATATATATTATATATATATATATTATATATATATATATATTATATATATATATATATTATATATATTATATATATATATATTATATATATATATATTATATATATATATATTATATATATATATATATTATATATATATATATATTATATATATATATATATTATATATATATATATTATATATATATATATATATATATATATATATATATATATTCCAACACAAAGTTCGCCCAGATGAAAACGCCACTCGCATGAGGGTAAACTCCTTTTTATTGTCAGGTCACAGCAGTCAGGCATCTTTCCACTTCAAGTTGATTGACTCCGGCCAAACGCGTTTCGGGAAACACTCTTCCCTTGTTCACTGGCAAACACGGTGTCACGGCTACCTACAGGGAACATCTTAATAAGTTCACTGAGTCCCCGCCCCAGTGGGCGTTAGCACAGCAGTGCCTTCTCGTACTCGCAGTCCCGTTGGGCCTAACACAGTGGTTGGTGCCGTGCTCAGTGTGACAAAAAGTATCTTACCCATGTGGGTTCCTGAACGTGAAGAACACTGCATGAGCTGTAAATATCTTCCCGCAACAATGGACTCTCATGCCCTTTCAGTACATCGATTGATGATGCTGCAGGGCCTCTACTACGCGGCGGGACGTTCTCGCGGTTTTGGCTTCACCGCTCAAAAATTCCAACACAAAGATCGCCCAGATGATAACGCCACTCGCATGAGGGTAAACTCCTTTTTATTGTCAGGTCACAGCAGTCAGGCAGCTTCCCACTTCAAGTTGATTGACTCCGGCCAAACTCATTTCGGGAAACACTCTTCCCTTGTTCACTGGCAAACACGGTGTCACGGCTGCCTACAGGGAACATCTTAATAAGTTCAGTGAGTCTCCACCCCAGTGGGCGTTAGCACAGCAGTGCCTTCTGGTACTCGCAGTACCGTTGGTCCTAACACAGTGGTTGGTGCCGTGCTCGGTGTGACAAAAAGTCTCTTACCCATGTGGGTTCCTGAACGTGAAGAACACTGCATGAGCTGTAAATATCTTCACGCAACAATGGACTCTCATGCCCTTTCAGTACATCGATTGATGATGCTGCCGGGCCACTGCTACGCGGTGGGGCGTTCTCGCGGTTTTGGCTTCACCGCTCAAAAATTCCAACACGAAGATCGCCCAGATGAAAACGCCATTCGCATGAGGGTAAACTCCTTTTTATTGTCGAGTCACAGCAGTCAGGCAGCTTCCCACTTCAAGTTGATTGACTCCGGCCAAACGCGTTTCGGGAAACACTCTTCCCTTGTTCACTGGCAAACACGGTGTCACGGCTACGAATACCATGAAGCTGCGGGGCAGCCACGCCCACTGACGCAGGTACTGTTTAAATGTCGAGCTCACAATTGGTGTGTTTGCGGAGCTGTTTAGAAGTCAGACAAAGGGCAGAAGCCCGAAACGCGCCGGCAAAAGACTTTGAATAGACGGTGTTGTTTGCTTTGTACCTGTGTAGCTGCAGCCTCAATGAAATTGAAAACAGAAATTTTCACTCGTGTGGGCTCCATCATTCAAAGCAACCTTTTGTGACTGTTGTGGAGCGGCGAGCCCAGCCGCAATGAGAGCCCCGCTGCTGTTGACGGACCCTGGTGATGCCGATCCGGTCATCACCTCTGTGGGACGAGTGCTGTGATGGAGACTACTGATGGCAGCTTCGCAATGCTCACAAAGCACAAGCCACCCACTTGGGTTATTATTTGGTGATATATTACAGCGCACACGCCAAACTCACTTGAGAAACATTCTACGAGCAAAGACTACGAATACCATGAAGCTGCGGGGCAGCCACGCCCACTGAGGCAGGTACTGTTTAAATGTCGAGCTCACAATTGGTGTGTTTGCGGAGCTGTTTAGAAGTCAGCCTAAGACAAAGGGCAGGAGCCCGAAACGCGTCGGCAAAAGACTTTGAATAGACGGTGTTGTTTGCTTTGTACCTGTGTAGCTGCAGCCTCAATGAAATTGAAAACAGAAATTTTCACTCGTGTGGGCTCCATCATTCAAGGCAACCTTTTGTGATTGATGTGGAGCGGCGAGCCCAGTCGCGATGAGAGCCCCGCTGCTGTTGACGGACCCTGGTGATGCCTATCCGATCATCACCTCTGTGGGACGAGTGCTGTGATTGAGACTACTGATGGCAGCTTCGCAATGCTCACAAAGCACAAGCCACCCACTTGGGATATTATTAGGTGATATATTACAGCGCACACACCAAACTCACTTGAGAAATATTCTACGAGCAAAGACTACGAATACCATGAAGCTGCGGGGCAGCCACGCCCACTGAGGCAGGTACTGTTTAAATGTCGAGCTCACAATTGGTGTATTTGCAGAGCTGTTTAGAAGTCAGCCTAAGACAAAGGGCAGGAGCACGAAACGCGTCGGCAAAAAACTTTGAATAGACGGTGTTGTTTGCTTTGTACCTGTGTAGCTGCAGCCTCAATGAAATTGAAAACAGAAATTTTCACTCGTGTGGGCTCCATCATTCAAGGCAACCTTTTGTGATTGTTGTGGAGCGGCGAGCCCAGCTGCAATGAGAGCCCCGCTGCTGTTGACGGACCCTGGTGATGCCGATCCGGTCATCACCTCTGTGGGACGAGTGCTGTGATGGAGACTACTGATGGCAGCTTCGCAATGCTCACAAAGCACAAGCCACCCACTTGGGTTATTATTTGGTGATATATTACAGCGCACACGCCAAACTCACTTGAGAAACATTCTACGAGCAAAGACTACGAATACCATGAAGCTGCGGGGCAGCCACGCCCACTGAGGCAGGTACTGTTTAAATGTCGAGCTCACAATTGGTGTGTTTGCGGAGCTGTTTAGAAGTCAGCCTAAGACAAAGGGCAGGAGCCCGAAACGCGTCGGCAAAAGACTTTGAATAGACGGTGTTGTTTGCTTTGTACCTGTGTAGCTGCAGCCTCAATGAAATTGAAAACAGAAATTTTCACTCGTGTGGGCTCCATCATTCAAGGCAACCTTTTGTGATTGATGTGGAGCGGCGAGCCCAGCCGCGATGAGAGCCCCGCTGCTGTTGACGGACCCTGGTGATGCCGATCCGGTCATCACCTCTGTGGGACGAGTGCTGTGATGGAGACTACTGATGGCAGCTTCGCAATGCTCACAAAGACAAAGCCACCAACTTGGGTTATTATTTGGTGATATATTACAGCGCACACGCCAAACTCACTTGAGAAACATTCCATGAGCAAAGGCTACGAATACCATGACGCTTCGGGACAGTCACGCCCACTGAGGCAGGTACTGTTTAAATGTCGAGCTCACAATTGGTGTGTTTGCGGAGCTGTTTAGAAGTCAGCCTAAGACAAAGGGCAGGAGCCCGAAACGCGTCGGCAAAAGACTTTGAATAGACGGTGTTGTTTGCTTTGTACCTGTGTAGCTGCAGCCTCAATGAAATAGAAAACAGAAATTTTCACTTGTGTGGGCTCCATCATTCAAGGCAACCTTTTGTGATAGATATATATATATATATATATATATATATATATATATACATATATATATATATATATATATATATATATATATATATATATATATATACACCACTTCCCACTCAAAGAATGGGACCGACACATGCTCCGAGGTTCAGGTAAAATTTATTTGCTTCTTTCAGGCCAAGGTCAAATGTCCTGTTAAAAGGTGAAACGCTGGGCAGACGCGTTTCAGCCTGTCAGCTTTCCTCAGTGCCCATTTCACCATAGATGATGTTACACTTGGGGGCTTACATTTAAAGATGAAGTCATCGTTTGCTGATTGGTGCAAACAAAGTTGCCCGCCCACCACAACCTCCAGCCGTAACAGTTCCGCGTCACTCCATGCCGGGTTTTGTGCTCTCCTCGCTGGTGAATGCTGGTACAGTGAGCAGCAATGTTCAAACACACAGTGGTGTCCCAGTCTCTGCTGGCCTTGAGAGGAACTTTATTTTCCGGCAGGGTCCGCAGGAAGCAGAGATGTTCAAATTACACCCGAACCTCTTCAAGCAGCATACAGCTGCTCCTTTTTTCCCCGGAATGGCCACACAACTACAGTGAGTGATCAGGACCCTCCCGTCTGAATTTCGCCCACGGGTATGCCCTGTTGCCTCTGTTGCGAGCGTACCTCAGAGCCTTGATTTCGCCGATTTACTGGGCATATCTGTGGGCACAATGTACACGCCACCCACTGAATCCATTTTTTGGGGCATACCCACTGCAAAAGCCATCTCCTTCACGATTGGCCTGTCTTGCATAAAGCAATATAACGCTCAAATAATCTTCTGTCCTGATGATGACCGCACAGTAACCCAGCGGTTGAAACGCCGTAGACGCTTTTTGTGGCCATAATTTGTGAAGGACACATCATTTTGTTTCTGTTGTTCTTTTTGCACATGTAATGTTTGTTTGTTAGCCACATGTTTGGCACGTGAGTCGTTTGTTTTTGTTTTGCCAACACTTTTTCTTGAGCGCTATTGTTCTTTCTCTAACTTTAAAAAAAATATATATCTAATAAATTATAATTGCTTTTGAAATTTGTTCATGAGTATACATAGGCTTCTTCTTTCTCCTTTTTAATTTTTATTATACATTTGAAGTTTGATTTTCTATCTATTATGTACCAGGGCCTTACAGAGGAGGTCATGCTAATCACAGGAGTACCCCAACGCATAGTGTTCCCTAGTGTATGTAGGTGTTTTCACTGTATTACAAGTGTCTTTTAGCACAGTACTGGCTCTAGGCCTGGTTAGTCAGAGTCAGTTACTGTGAGAAAGTGGCTCTATATATACTGGACCGGAATAAGGTACAGTGTGTATAGAGTCCACAAACCCCAGAGGTATAACAGAGGTTAAAGCCAAGTGTGACCTTACTCTCTAAAGTGGTAGCTTGGTCGAGCAGTAAGGCAATACCAGAGGACAGTGTAAAGCATTTGTTGTACACACTCAGTCAGCAAAAGGTTTCACACACTCAAAGACTGAACTCCAGGCCAATTGTTTTTATATCAAAGATATAGTTGTTTTATTTCTAGAACCAACAGGTATCAACATATACTGTTCTCAATATGAGAGATCTCAGATGAGTACTTTGCAGAAAGGCAATAAACTTTGTAAACACAATAGGTACAGGGGTTGCAGTAGGCAACACAATTCTACACACACTTTAGCATTGAGCTCAATGGGTTTTCTATATAAACACAGGTGATTACTTTGTAGATTACGTTGGTAGTTCCAGGACTGGATCCTAGATCTGGTGGCTGCTGGCTAGCAGGCCACGCGGCTGTGAGATCGGGGCTCCTGGTCACTAGCTCAAGGCAAATGGGGAAGTAGGATAGGGCAAAGATGGCACGGCCAGGGGCACTCGGGCGGCTGGGTGCAGGGTGCTTTTGAGCAGTCTGGCGCTCAATGTTATTCAATGGGAAAGGTAAAAAACGAACAAAGGCTGCAGGCTCGGGGACGGAGACTCTTCAGGTGCGACCACCACTTCGAGAGGTAAGTTGGGATCTTGGAGCACAGGTAGGTACCCCAAAGGAAGGCACAGGGGGCTGTAGGGCGCCGGGGTGTGTTTAGGTGTCGGGAAAGCTTACCCTCAGCTGGTCGCGGTTGGAGGGGCACCTGGTTCTGAGTCTGCAGGTGTCGTCTGGTTCGTCGAGGAGGGTCTTTGGGCACTGGACTTCGGGTCCCAATGGCCAGGGGACGTCCTTGTGGTCTTGTATTCTTGGGCAAGGGCCGGGCTTGGCGGGTGCAAAGTGGGCTGGTCCGGAGCTTCCTGGCTGGCACCAGGGGTGTTGTTGCAGCAGAGCCTCTGCTGATGGGAGTCCCAGTCTTTAAGAGGGTCAAGGCAGGCAGGTCCTCTGGGTGTCCCAAGGTTCCTGTCCGCTGGAGTTGCCGGGATTTAGGCAGGAGCAGGTTCCAGGATCGACAGGTTGGTAGGGCTGGGGCCAAGTCAGTTGTGAGTGAGTACATTCTTCTATAGCGCATGGCTACCCTAAGGCATCCCAGCGCTGTGTGACCTAAGAGCTGGTGGAAACTCAATGGAACAAGAATGTCTTCAATCGCTTCCTAAAGGCCAAATGGTTGGTCTCAAGCCTGATGTTATCCGGGAGTAGGTTCCAAAATTTGGCCACTTGAAACAGAGCTGGCGGCCCACCATGCGCGCCCGCTTCACCCTACTAGGAGATTACGCTGATTAGATCTCAAAGGTCTAAGAGATTGATGTCGCTGGAATAGGGGAGCCAGAATAGCGGGCCGGTGTTAGAGATGGATTTATGCGCCATTACCATGGTTTTAAACAAGATCCTTTCCTGGATGGGCAGCCAGTGAAGGGACCGAAGTGAGGCTTTCGCCGAGCTGCGTCTGGGAACGTTCATGATTAGCCGGGCAGCACAATTCTGTACTACTTGCAGTATTTGGATGGTAGCTGCGGGGGCCCCGAGATAGACAGCATTCGCATAATCAAGCCGTGATAAAATCAACGACTGGACCAGCAAGCATCTGGCCTCGAAAGGCAGCAGAGTCAAAACCTTCCTAAGGATCCGAAGCAGACCATAGCAAGTCGCCGCAACCTTTTTGGCCTGAACTTGGAAACCCAAAGTGGAGTCAAGCCAGACCCCGAGGCTCTTAATCTGGTTCTTAGGGACTGGAGGAGGGCCCAGACTGGTTGGCCACCAAGGGTCAAGATTAATGGGGGTTTTGTATCCCAAGAACATGATGTCAGTTTTGGACCCATTTAGCTTGAGGAAAGAGGCAGTCATCCACTCTAACACCTTGGAGAGGCAGGGTGTCAGATTATTCATCTCCAGGTCTGTGGTATTCTCCCTTGACAGGGAGACAACCAACTGCGTATCATCGGCGTAGGTAACCAGATGAATTCCCCAGGGAAGAACCACCTCAGCCAATGGTCTCATATAGATATTAAACAAGGTTGGACTGAGAGAAGATCCCTGGGGAACGCCGTGACGCAGTGGGAGTTGTTCAGATGACACCTCGTCCTCAAAGACAGAAAAAGATCTCCCAGACAGAAAGGACCAGAGCCACTTCAGAGCCGTTCCGGCTACTCCTGCCTGGCTCAACCGCTGGATCAGGAGGGGATGATTTACCGTGTCGAAGGCCGCGCTGAGGTCAAGTAGGACCACTACAGCGCAGCCTCCGGCATCTACAATCCTCCGGGTCGCCTCCACCACTGACACAAGGGCCGTCTCCGTCCCTTGTTTGGCTCTAAAACCCGTCTGAGTGGGATGAAGGGCTCCCTTAGACTCTACAAAGGAGGATAAAACCTGATTTATGTGTTTTTCAGCTATTTTACTTATCCCTGGCAACAGCGAAATGGGCCTATAGTTAGAAAGATCCTCAGGGTCAAGGTTAGGCTTTTTTAAAAGCGCCTTGACTCTAGCCAGCTTCCAGGCCGGAGGCACCACGCCTGCAGCCAGGGAAGAGTTTACAACCTGCAATATGATAGGACAGACCGTCCCGGAGACCTGTCTGAGGGCCGAAGGTGGGGCTACGTCTAACGGGGAGCCCGACTTAAGGTTGTCAACAAGTCTCTCAACAGAGGCCAGGTCAAGCAGCGGAAAGGCGTCGAGGGTTCCCGAGGGGTCAGAGGCAACGTTAGAGGGCATCATGTCCTCAAAATTGGTTGCACTAGGGACATGGACCCCTGGCAAAAAACCAGAATAGATGTTCGTAACCTTGGCTGCAAAGAATGAGGCAAGGTCGTTGCAGCGTTTCTGGGGATCAGGAGCTGCACTGCTAGGACAGGGGGGGGGTGACCAATGCTTGAAATTTTTTAAAAATTTCGCTAGGCTTGTTGGCAGCATCCAGAATTTTCTCCTCAAAATAGCCAGATTGCGCAATTTTTAGCTGATTTTTATAGGTTCTAAGCGCTAATCTGTATTCAATTTTTCTAGTAGCTGAGTAATCCTTCCTCCAGTTCCTTTCCGCCCGTTTGCAATGTTGTTTCAGACCTTTTAGTTCCCCGGAGTACTAGGGCTTCTTATTCGGGCCCGTTCTATGGCACATTTCTTTCTTGGGCAGAATGGAATCTAGAGTGGTATCTAACCACTTATTGAAAATTGCGTTTGCTATTACAGGGTTCTCATGATAAGCTGGAGGGGACATCTTCAATGCATATGCCCATGCCTCCGGGGATAGCTTAGACCAAGTCCGGTTCAGTTTACTGGAAAGCTTCACTATGTGAATTTGGTCATATGGGGTCCAGACAAAAGAGAGCAGAGCATGGTCAGACCACGGAACAAATAAGGGCTGATCACCTTTAATATTTTCCAAATTGGTAAAAAAAATGGTCGATTAGATGCCCTGCAAGATGCGTGGAGCCAGTCACGATTTGTTTCAGTTGGACTACCCCAAGTGTGTCCAATAGACCTTGCGCTGAGTGGGCCTCAGGGTTGTCAAGGTGAATATTAAAATCACCTAAAATGGTGAAATTAGATTTGCTACTAATAGACAGGGTGATCTTGTCCAGGAGGTTGGTACAAAAACTATTATGGGCTCCTGGAGGACTATAATCCAGGATGCCCGAAAAAGTACAGGTAGGGGAAAAAGATATGGAGAAACCTAAGCTCTCACATTCCGATAGGGGGCTATCTGAAACTCTGCACTGGAATGTGTTCTTATAAATAATCGCCAACCCTCCCCATCAACCCTTTTTACAGTCACACCTACTAATTAGGAAGCTGCGTGGGAGTGCACGGACTATATCCGGGTCAGACGTTTCCGTTAACCACGTCTCAGTCAAAAAGAGAACATCAGGGTCTCGCTCCTCCAAAAGCATACGGATTTCCACCGCATGCTTTGGAAGGGAGCGACAATTTATCAAAGCCAAAGAATAGGATTTGGTTTTACCATTCCGTGGGACACTTAAACTACATAGTGGACACAAGACCCTCACCTCCTCTAGCGGTGTACAGCTGGGGCAGCATACGGTAGATCTATCTCTCAGGGCACGCAGCTGATCGCCACTATAACAGACCTTCTCCTGTACAGAGGCTCCCATTTCCCCTGTCCCAGAGCTCAGCCTGGCACGGACGGGCACAGACGGGCTTTCCTTGGGCGCTCCTTCGGCGCGGTAAGCAGTCTTAATTTATGCGCAATAGCCAGCGGGCCGAGCACTTCCTCAAACAACTAGTGCGGCAACCTATATCTCCCCCAATATGGCCGCTGTGAATGATCGGCCCCTCAAGCCCCGGGAGCAGATAGCCCTAATCGGCTGTGGGGACAGCAAGATAAGTCCCTAGTGCGGCGCTGAGATGGTGAGCCTACTCGCTCATACATGGGGAAATTAGCAAGAGAGTGAGATGGACAGGTTAAATTTTATTAAAAGCAGTACGAAAGCAAAGTGATTTTTTAAAAATATAAACACACAGAACTGGCTCCCGGCTTTTCGGCTCAGGAGCAATAGAGTGTCCCTAGGTCTGACGTGGTTTTCCTGTTAGCAGCTGCACAGCGGGTCTTCTTCCTCTTGATCTTCTTTCTTCTTTTCGTATCGGGATCTGAGGAAGGAAGGTTCAGGGTGCCCCTAAATACTAAATTTAGGGGCGTTACAGATAGGGCAATGACAGGGACCAATAGGTCCCTGTCCTGGGGTCGGTACACCCCCTAGCCTGCTCCTCTCCTGTGGGAGGGGGGGCAGGAGCCTAGCTGTGATTGGGCAGGGCTCCCCATCTTCAAGATGGCCGGAGCCCGGGGTCGTGCTTTACCTTGCCTCTCCCACCTGAGGGGTGGGGTTGGCACAGGCTGGCACACCCCCCTTTCTGACAGAGTACAACAAATGGTCTGGAGAAGCTCACAGAGGCGGCATGCCTTTGAAGCTTCTCCCTGCCCATCCTGGGGGAAGAGACCTAGCACCTCGCCCAGGATGTGCATTGTTGCAGGCCCAGGAGAGCGGGGCTCTCCACCCAGGGGTCCAGCAACATGCCTGCTGTGTGGCAGCCACTCAGCCCAGACGTGGATTGTAGGTTAGGTTTTCAGGGGGCATCTCTATGATGCCCTCTTGTGCATTTTACATTAAACCTAACACTGGCATCAATGCGGGTTTAATGTGCTGAGAAGTTTGGTACCAAACTTGTCAGACTTCAGTGTAGCCATTATGGTGCTGTGGAGTTCGTAATGACAACCTCCCAGCACCATATACTCTTATTGGCATCACTGCACTTACAATGCCCAGGAATGGCCCTGGGTACTGTAGGGGCACAGGGCTCATGCACCTGTGCCCACACCTCTGGCACAGGGCACCCAGCTAGAGGGGTGATTGAAGTATGCCAGGACAGTGGGTTCTGTGGGCATGGTACACAGGGATGTGTGCCATGTCGACTCTTTGATTAGTTCTGTACTTGGACACTCAGCCTGCAAAGGCAGTGTGTGGGCGTCTGGGTACAGGGCCCCTGAGGGTGGCACAATAAGTGCTGCAGCCCTCAGGGGTCTTCTCTGGTCACCATGCCCTGGGTACCATTTACTAGGGACAGGTGGCCAGAGATGCCAATTGGGTTTTGGTTTCAACACAGTTTTAGTGAAGGAACACCGGCCCTCGGTACCTGGTTGGCAGGAGCCCAGGGCACACTCAGTCAAAGCACATCAGCAGTTCAGAAAAAAGTGGGGGCATACCAATGCAAGAAAGATGGCACTTTCTCACACAACCCCCCCTCCCCAAACGAAAGGTGATGAGACTAACCTTGCCTTAGGGAGTCTTCATTGTCTAAGTGGAAGAACCTGGAAAGTCCATCTGCATTGGCATGGGCAGTCCCTGATCGGTGTTCCACTTCAAAGTTCATACCATGTAGGGAGATGGACCATCTCAATAGTTTTGGATTTTCCCGTTTCATCTGCATTAGCCATCTGAGAGGTCTGTGGTCAGTTTGAACCAGGAAGTGAGTTCCAAACAAGTAGGGCCTCAACTTCTTCAGGGACCAAACCACAGCAAAGGCCTCCCTCTCAATGGCACTCCAACGCTGCTCTCTGGGGAGTAGCCTCCTGCTTATAAAAGCAACAGGTTGGTCTTGGCCTTCCTCATTGATCTGGGAGAGTACCGCTCCTATCCCCAGCTCTGAGGCATCAGTCTGCACTATGAACTGCTTGGAGTAGTCTGGTGCTTTTAGAATGGGTGCTGAGTACATTGCTTCTTTCATGGTGTCAAAAGCCTTTTGGCAGCTAACAGTCCAGTTTACTTTCTTGGGCATTTTATTGGATGTGAGTTCTGTGAGGGGAGCCACAATAGACCCATATCCCTTCACACACTTCCTGTAGTATCCAGTCAAGCCAAGGAATGCCCTGACTTGGGTCTGGGTGGTTGGAGCTGCCCAGTCCAGGATACTCTGGATCTTGGGCTGTAAGGGTTGGACGTGGCCTCCACCAATAAGGTGGCCCAAGTACACCACAGTGCCCTGCCCTAGCTGGCATTTAGATGGTTTGATAGTGAGTCCTGCAGATTGCAGGGCTTGTAGAACCTTCCCAAGTTGGATCAGGTGATCCTGCCAGGTGGAGCTAAAGACAGCAATATCATCAAGATGAGCTGCACTAAAGGACTCCAATCCAGTCAGGACTTGGTTCACCAACCTCGGGAAGGTGGCAGGGGCATTCTTTAACCCAAAAGGCATTACAGTAAACTGATAGTGCCCATCAGGGGTGGAGAATGCTGTTTTCTCTTTGGCTCCTAGGGCCATGCAAATCTGCCAGTACCCTGCAGTTAAGTCAAAGGTGCTGAGGAATTTGGCTGCCACTAGCTTGTCTATCAACTCATCTGTTCTTGGAATGGAGTGAGCATCTGTCTTGGTGACCGAGTTGAGTCCTCTATAGTCCACACAGAACCTCATCACTCTCTTTCCACCCTGTTGATGAGGTTTAGGGACCAGAACCACTGGGCTAGTCCAGGGGCGCTCAGAGGGTTCAATCACTCCTAGCTCCAGCATCTTACTGACTTCAGCTTTGATGCTTTACTTGACTTGGTCTGATTGTCGATAGATTTTGTTTTTGACAGGGTTACTGTCACCAGTGTCCACATCATGGGTACACCAGTTGGTCAGACCAGGGGTCAGGGAAAAGAGACTAGCAAACTGTTGCAAGACTTGCTTGCAGTCAGTCTGCTGTTGGGGAGAGAGGGTGTCTGAAAAGACCACTCCATCCACTGACCCATCTTTGGGGCTGGAAGAGAGGAGATAAGGGAGAGGTTCACTCTCTGCTTCCTGTTCCTAATCAGTCACCATCAGCATGGTGAGGTCAGCCCTGTCGTTGTAGAGTTTAAGGCGGTTCACATGGATAACCCTTTTGGGTGTCCTGCTGGTGCCCAGGTCTACTAAGTAAGTGACCTCACTCTTTTTCTCCAGGATAGGGTAAGGGCCACTCTATCTGTCTTGGAGAGCCCTTGGTGCCACTGGCTCCAAAACTCACACCTGTTGTCCAGGTTGAAATTCAACCATGGCAGCTTTTTGGTTATACCAGTGCTTCTGCAGCTCCTGGCTGGCCTCAAGATTCTTGGATGCCTTGTCCATGTACTCAGCCATTCTGGACCTGAGGCGAAGCACATAGTCCACAATGTCCTGTTTGGATTCTTGGAGAGGTGTCTCCCATCCTTCTTTCACAAGACAAAGTGGTCCCCTTATAGGATGTCCAAACTGAAGCTCAAAGGGTGAAAACCCCACTCCTTTCTGAGGCACTTCCCTATAAGTCAAAAGCAGGCATGGCAACAGGACATCCCACCTCCTTTTGAGTTTTTTCAGGGAGTCCCATGATCATACCTTTCAATGTCTTTCAACAAGACCATTGGTTTGTGGGTGGTATGGGGTAGTAAACTTGTACTGCACACCACACTCCTTCCACATGTGTTTCAGGTAAGCAGACATGAAGTTGGAACCTCTGTCTGAAACCACCTCCTTAGGAAACCCTACCCTGGTGAAGATACCCAGGAGTGCCTTGGCTACTGCAGGAGCTGTAGTAACCCTAAGGGGAATTGCTTCAGGGTACCTAGTAGCATGATCCACTACTACTAGAATTAATTTGTTCCCTGTGGCTGTGGGAGGTTCAAGTGGACCCACAATGCCCACATCTACCCTTTCAAAGGGTACCCCCACCACTGGCAGTGGCATCAGGGGGGGCTTTGGTTTGCCACCTGTCTTGCCACTGGCCTGACAGGTAAAGGAGCTCACAAACTCCTTCACCTTTTGGTTCATCTGGGGGCCAGTAGAAGTGGCTAACTAGCCTTTCCCAAGTTTTGTTCTGCCCCAGATGTCCAGCTAGGGGGGATGTCATGAGCTAAAGTTAGGCGGAACTCCCTGTACTTCTGTGGCACTACCACCCTCCTGGTAGTTCCAGGAGTGTTTTTTTTTGGCTCAGCATACAGTAATAAGCTCTGTGGGTACCACCAACATCTCCCTGGGCTTCTGAAACAGCTTGCTGCCTCAGGCTTTCAAGAGTGGGGCAGTCTCCCTGACCCTGGCACAGCTCTTCCCTAGTGGGTCCCCCTGGGCCCAGGAGTCCAACCTAGTAAGGCTCAAGCTCAATGGGCTCAGTTCCCTCTAGGTATTCCAAGTCCTCTCCCCGAGGAGAGGGGTCCTGAGAGGTTTGCTATGTAGAAGCTGGTCCCCCAGTCTTCTTACTTTTTCTCTTGGTTGGTTGGGCCATACTTTCAGGCTCCAAACCTACTTGTTCACCCTTCTTTTTGCTCTGTGCTCTGGTTTACACATACACACCAGTCTAGGGATACCCAGCATGGCTGCATTGGTTACTTGCTCAACCTCAGCCCAGGCCATTTCCAAGCAGTCAGTCAGCTGGCAATTGCGGAGAGACCACTACCAGTTTCAGGCCAGTAACCTCCCCCCCATCTAATGTCACCATAGCCATAGGGCGTTGGGTGGTAATGCTGTCAGCATTGGTGACTGGGTAAGTTTTCCCAATCAAGTATTGCTCTGGGGAAACCAGCATTTCCTTCACCATAGTGATACTGGCACCTGTATTCCTCAGGGCTTCTACTCTAGTACCATTAATGGAGGGGTATTGCAAATACTTGTTATAGTTGGGTGGCCAACCAGCTACAGTGGCAAACTCCATTTCCCCCAAGGAGAGTAGACTAGCTTGAGTGTATTCCCAGATTTGCTCTGGGCACTCCTCTGATCCCATCTGTAGATTCACTGTCCCTGGAGTAGCTGTATTGGGTGCCTTAGGAGCTTTATTGTACAGGCAGTTTTTGTCTACAGTTATATGTCCCAACTTTTTACAGTTGTTACAATAGGCCTTGTTAGGATCAAAGTTCTTCCTCCTATAGGGCTGAGGCACATAGGGAGTAGTTTGTGACCCACCCACCTGTACAGGTTTTTGGGGCCCTTTGGAAGACTCTGACTTTTCATCTTGGGGATTCTCACCAACTTTACCCTGGGGAGGTTTTGTAACCACCTTCTTTTGGTCACCCCCAGTTGCTGTCCTTGTCACCCTAGTCTTGACCCAAAGGCCTGCCTTCTTTCCCAATTCTTGGGGAGAAATTAGACCTAGGTCTACCAAATGCTGATGCAACTTTTCATTTGTGCAATTACTCAAAATGTGTTCCTTCATAAACAAATTATAAAGTCCAGTAAAATCATGCACATTGTGTCCAGTTAACAAAACATCCAGTGTCTTTACTGAGTAGTCTACAAAATCTATCCAGGATTGGGTCTGGGTTTTGTGAGCCCCACTGAACCTAATTCTGTACTCCTCAGTAGTGAGTCAAAATCCCTCAATCAGAGTTTTCTTCATGAGGTCATAAGACCCTGCATCTGGTGCAGAGAAGGTCAGAAGCCGGTCTCTGCAGTTACCAGAGAACAGTTCCCACAGGAGTGCCCCCCAGAGAGGTTTCTTTAGTCTTCTGAAGTCACAAGCCCTCTCAAAGGCTGTGAACCACTTGGTTATATCATCACCTTCCTCAAATTTAGGGACAATCCGTTTGGGGATTTTAGGATCATAAGATTGCTCTTTATCCTTATTACTGGTATTGCTGCCACCAGAGAAGGGGGCTAAGACCATCTCTTTCCTTTCTTTCTCCAGAGCCAGGAGTCTGGACTCTAGGTCTAATCTCTTGTCCGACTTTGCTAAAAAGGTGTCCTCTTCATTGGGGCTCTCCCCAATGTGTTCTCTGGGGGCTAGTCCACCTGTGTGGTTCCTAGGCTCCCAGAAGCTGACTCTTTGAGATAAGGGTACAGAGATCCTTACCTCCCTAAAGATAGGGGGGGGATTGGTGTTATTCTCCTCCTCCTCTGACCTGGTGTCACCCTGTTCAGAGGGGTGGCCTTTTGCATACTCAGCCAGGAGCTCCTGGAGCCCTTGTTTGGTTGGATGCAGGCCCATGACTATATTTTTAAGTTTGCATAGGGACCTCAATTCCTTGAAATTCAAGTGCAAGTAAAGTGTGAGGTTGAGCTCCTCAACCAGGTCCATGTTATCTCCACTAATAGCTGGGTTCTGTTGAGACATTCTAACCTGACAGTTCAAACCCTCTACCCTAACTAAAGTGACTTATTTTTCAAAAATTCTAATGGGACTTAAGCAAGGTCCTACCAGACTTAGTATTTTGGAAAAAAAAAAATCTGAATTCTAAAGGCAATTTATGAGTTCTGTAATGTGTTCAGATGGTACCCAAGTAGTCCAACAAATGCAAGTTTGTATCCCACCGCTGCCACCAATGTGAGAAAGTGGCTCTGTATATACTGGACCAGAATAAGGTACAGTCTGTATAGAGTCCACAAACCCCAGAGGTATAACAGAGGTTAAAGCCAGGTGTGACCTTACTCTCTAAAGTGGTAGCTTGGTCGAGTAGTAAGGCAGTACCAGAGGACAGTGTAAAGCATTTGTTGTACACACTCAGTCAGCAAAAAGTTTCACACACTCAAAGACTGAACTCCAGGCTAATTGTTTTTATATCAAAGATATAGTTGTTTTATTTCTAGAACTAACAGGTATCAAAATATACTTTTCTCAATATGAGAGGTCTCAGATGAGTACTTTGCAGAAAGGCAATAAACTTTGTAAACACAATAGGTACAGGGGTTGCAGTAGGCAACACAATTCTACACACACTTTAGCTTTGAGCTAAATGGGGTTTTCTATATAAACACAGTTGATTACTTTGTAGATTACTTTGGTAGTTCCAGGACTGGATCCTAGATTCAGTCCTGGGGTCTAAACTGAAAACAAATTAGTAAAAACGTTTTAGTTATTGCAGTGATTTTTCAGGAATATAAAGCTATTTTAAAAGTTCACACTTAGAAACTTTTCAACAGAAATCTGGCAATGTTATCCAACGGGAGAAAATTCAGGTTGCAGGTAAAGTACGATCTTGTTACTTTTGTAATCCAGTAATTTGCTCCTAGGTCCGGCACTGGGGTCCCAACTTAAAACAGGTAAGTAATTACGTTTCAGTATTTCGTATGATTTGTAAAGAATATTTCAAGTTTTAAAAAGTAGACAGAAGAAATTTCCTAGAAAAGCAGACAATTGATTCCTATGGTGAAAATACAGGTTACGGGTAAACCCGGTTCGAATTACTTTTGTGGTTCAATATTGGGCTACAAGCTACAGTACTGGCTTCTCTCCTGATCACAGGTGAGTACTTCGGAGTTCGTTACTCGGCTGATTTTATAGGAATATTTTAAGTTTTCAAAAGTAGGCACTTAAAAGATTTTTCAAGTCAAACCAGTCAATGTTATCCAATGGCAGGTAAGTGAGTTACCGGTTTCCAGGTGAGTACTCAGCTGGTGAAGAAAACAAGTTACTTACCTGTAACTTCAGTTATCCAGTATGGTTATCTTTCATAGATTCACATGCCTCAATCATTCCCCGTCGCCGAGGCGGGAGTCCCACGGTGTATAAAAAAGCAGTGCCAAAAGCAAACTATAGTAGTAGGCCTAAGAGAAAGGCCTGAGGCCTAAACTGCAATAGCCTATCTACCTCCTTTTGCCAAAAGGACCAAGAACTTTGTCCCAGCCAATCAGCTTACAGCACCCTCTAGAACCCTCTCTGCAGAGCTAGTTCACTTCAATTTTTTTTTTTTTTAAATTAAAAAAAAAAAAAACTTTATATGAAAAAGGAGTACAGTTACAGACCCACAACCACCAAGGCCGGTCAGTTAGGCGAAGAAAAAATAACGAAGCAGTACACAGCTCATCAGCCGACAACCCGAGGGTCCAGCAGCGTATAAACTCGATAGTATCCGGAGCTCATGGCGGGCGGGGATAAGAAAAGGTTTCATATTTTATAATACATACACAACAAAAAGAAAACACAAAAAAGAGTTCGAGGCAAAACCAAGCAATATAAGGACTGTTACATGCGATAGGGGGGAGACAAATGAGCAGCAAGCTCAGAAAAACCATGGAAAAGGGGGGAGTGGGGATCGAGAGTGAGCAATACATCACAAATAACAGTAAGGCAAAATACCGAAACGTACAGTCAAGGACATTGCGGAACATCAGGGGACTCAACAAAGGGAGGATCACATATCTCTCCACGGTACGAATTCCACTGACCCCATATCCTTCCCCACTTCTTAGGTCTACCACGGGAGATGTATACAATTTTTTCTCTAAACATGCACCAGTCCATGTTGTCTTCCCAGGTCGAGACCAGTGGTGTCCTCTGAGATCCCCACAATTGAGCAATATCCCTCTTCGCTATCATGTTGCCCAGTGTGACCCATTGAGTCTGAGCAACCGTACAGTCATTCGGTTCCCAGATATTCAGCAGACAGCGTCTGGCCTCGGGGAGTAGCCCAACACCAGTGACCTCACTCAGCACCGCATGCACTCGATTCCAGAAAATCACTACCTCCGGGCATTCCCATATAATGTGGAGGAAAGTAGCAAGCATACCACAACCACGCCGACATGATCCATCCTCAGAATAACCCATATGCATCAACCGTGGACCCGTGACATAGACACGATGCAGAATCTTCAGCTGCACCAGTCGGAGACGCGCCGGAATTGCGACTTCTTTAGGGGAGGATATTGCAGCCTGCCAGTCTTCATCGTCTATCTCCAAACCATCACCAGTCCATGTATCCCTTAGCTGTATAAGAAGGTCCGAACGGGCATTAATACGTTTTTTATATATAAGGGAGATAGTGCTGTCAGGGACATGCCCATCCAGCACTCTATCCTCCAGAGGAGAAGACTCAGGGATCGCAGTACCAGCAGGGAAGACCGAGTCAAGAGCGTGGCGGACCTGAAGATATCGGAAATACTCCCTATCACTCAGCTTATACTCCCGTTTCAGCTCGTCAAACGACTTGACTCTGTCAGTAGCCCAAAGATCACC
Source organism: Lissotriton helveticus (assembly GCF_964261635.1). Classification (NCBI taxonomy): domain Eukaryota; kingdom Metazoa; phylum Chordata; class Amphibia; order Caudata; family Salamandridae; genus Lissotriton; species Lissotriton helveticus. The sequence goes on from NC_136067.1 coordinate 1,371,685,171, forward strand.
CACCCTGCTGATACCAATAAGGTCCCATCTGTCGAAACCCCTCGAGGACCACAGGCCACCCAATCTCTCAGCTGCATACAGGGGAGTTGCTCTAGTCAGTTTATCCGTCAAGCCCGTGGCCGATGTTGCACTATCCCATACACGTACCGCCACCGCAGTGGGGCCCGTCAGATTCCTCCTGGCTGTCCTGGAATAGAGCGCTCTATTATAATCGCCCCCCGGCAATTGCCACCTGTCCATCTCATAAGCGGGATTTGGAACGGGACCATACATGGCATGATTGATAACACTCAACTGAGACGCCCAGTAATAGCGTTTAACATCAGGCAAAGCAATACCGCCATCATACCAGGGCAAAGTCAGTTTTGCCAATGCTATGCGAGGCCGTCCGCCCCAAACCAGTCTCCTCTGGAGGCCCTCGATTTCCCGAAAATAGCCGGCCAGAACCAGATCAAGCGTGTTTTGGATGGCGTAGAGGAACCGGGGAAGAGACATCATTTTAAACAAGGCCGCACCTACCCAAAGGGGACAGAGGCAGTCCACACCATGCCGCCACATCCGACCGAAGCCGGGCAAGCGGAGGAAGTAAATTCCGCTCATAGCGTACCTTGGGGTCCATCGAAACGCAAATCCCCAAGTATTTGAAGCCAACTCCGGAGACAGGCATAGGGCAAACGCGAGGCAAAGAAGGCTGTCCACCTGTAAGTGGATAAAGACAGGATTTAGCCCAATTGATAACCAAACCAGAGTTCTTTCCAAAAGAATTCAGGACGTCAAACAAAACACCCAATGACTTACGGGGAGAAGTAAGGTACAACAGTATGTCGTCGGCATAGAGCGACACACGATCCTCGAAGGTAGGGGACCACCGTATGCCCCGGAGCGAGGGCTCCCAACGGAGCCACGCAGCAAGGGGTTCAAGAGCAAGTGCAAAAAGGAGAGGCGACAGAGGGCAGCCCTGCCTCGTGCCACGCACAAGGACAAAAGGATCCGAGGCCCTTCCGTTGACCACCACCTGAGCCAGTGGTTGCTCATACAAAAGTCTAACCCACCCGACAAACTTAGGACCAAAGCCAAATTTGGCAAGGGCAGCCCAGAGATAAGGCCATTCCACCGTGTCGAAGGCCATCGAGGCGTCAAGGGAGACCAAGACGGCCGGCTCCTCAAGAGACCCCGCCCTTGCCAGGACACCATGAAGACGTCGAAGATTGAGTGCGGTATTGCGGTGGGGGATAAACCCGGACTGATCAGGGTGTACCAAATCACCGATCACCGTAACCAGTCGGCTTGCCAAGATCTTAGCAAGGACCTTGGGTTCCACATTCAAAAGCGAGATCGGCCGATAGGACGAACAGTGGTCACGAGGTTTGCCATCCTTGTGGATGACCACAATGGACGCTAGTCTCTGATCTCGTGGTAGAATCCCGAGATCTCGCGATGCCAAAAACGCCCGACGAAGATATGGCGCCATTTTGTCTGGGCCCAGCTTATACAGCTCAACTGGTATACCGTTCGGGCCCGAAGCCTTACCCGAACGGAGCGCACGGATAGCGAGCGCTACTTAATCGGTGGAGAAATCCGCCTCCATAAGCTCCTGGTCAGAGTCCGACAGTCTAGGCAACGCTATATCGTGGAGCAACAGGTGTGAATCCTCCTCTGGTCCGTCCGAGACCGGCGCATAAACCTTCTAAAAGTGCTGGGCAAAGACCTCCACTATCTCGACCGGGTCCACCACTCTCACACCATCCACTCTCTCAATAACAGGCACCACCCGATTCAATCTTTCCCGTTTATCAAGCCAAGCAATCAATTTCCCGCCTTGTCACCCACATCATACAGACGCCCCTGCTGTTCACGACTCATTGCCATAGCTGCATCAGTCACCAGAGCTTTGTATTCAGACTGTTTAAGCGCCAAGGAGTGCAAGCCATCAGGCGTAGTTCCAGACTCCATCCGCTCCTCCAACTCAGTAATATCGTTTTCCAGTCGCACCACTTCCATAGTTCTGCGCCTCCTCTCGCTAGCAATCAAAGAGAGAGTCTGACCACGGATAACAGTTTTATAAGCCTCCCACAAAGAAACAGGGGAGGATACTGACCCCTCATTCTCAGCAAAATAGTAATCCATACATTTAACCACCTCCGCACCAATGCGGGGGTTACGAAGATGCCACGGATTAATCGGAGCAACCCGACCCCCGGACTCTAGCCGCACGTCAAGAGTGAGCCAGAGTGGGGAGTGATCCAAGATTCCCCTAGCCAAATGCCTAATTTCCCTTACAGAGACCATCTGCATGGCTGGTAAAAGGATGTAATCGAGCCTCGAAAGACTACCATGATCCCCTGAATAAAAGGTGTATTGGAGCTGGCCACTGTGAAGTTGCCTCCAACAATCAGCCAATCCCAATGTGTCTAAAAAAGTCCCCAACCACAACTGCGACGTGGGGAGGGTCCTACGAGGGCTACGATCCTCCTCTCCACTGACGACCGAATTAAAATCGCCACCCACTACCAACAAGCCATCGGGGAGCCCGAGGACCACCCCGCCCAAATCAGAAAACGTAGTGGACTGTAGACCAGGGGGAACATACACAGACAAAATGGAGATCGTCCTTCCCTCCCATCGACCCACAACAGGGGCATAGCGACCCCTATCGTCCAACACCCTATCATCTATCTCGAGGGGGAGGGAATTTCTAACCAGGACGCCCGCCCCCCTCGATCCAGTAGTGAATCCAGAGTGGGCCACCAAACGGTAGCCTCCTCTATTCAGTGCGTGGCACGTATTACCCACAAGATGTGTTTCCTGTAGTAAAACGATATCCGGGGAGTGTCGCTTCAAATACTGCAACACTATCCCCCGTTTAATCCCATCCCCGAGACCATTAACATTCCAGCTCAACACTCTCAGCCCCCTACCCCCCATCCCAGAAATGAAAAAACAGTCCCCCCACCACGAAACAGGCACAAAGGATAGAATACCAACCAAATCGTAGCCTCGAAACAAACAAACAAGAAAAGACCCCCCCACCACCCCCCAAGGAACCCTCAACACACAACCCCCCACCCTGCACCCCTGCGGTAGACCAAAAAGCCACCCCAACTTGCAGTGTGCCTGTCGCCCCATTAAACTAACCTACAAGAAGAGAGAGAAAAAGTCCCCTGAGGAGGAAGAGTCCCGAATCCCCCCACCCCAGGGTATCTACAACGTACAAACAGTGCTATCACAGAGCCACTGCAAAGCGTCCAGAAATTGGCTCGTCGGCATAGACTCACTACTCCTGTTCTTCCAAGCCGCCCTCGGCTCCCCTCAAATTCTCCGGACTGGTATGTTGCGTCGGCAGGTTGTCCAGCCAGTCACTGGCCACCTCGGGTCGATCGAAAAAGAACGCACGGTCATTATGTTCAATCCTGAGGCGAGCCGGAAAAAGCATGGCGTATTTCAGTCCCATGTCCCGAAGACGTCTTTTCACCCCCGTAAAGCCCATACGTTGCTTCTGTACAGCCTGCGTAAAGTCCGGATAGAAGCTGATCGATACATTTTCAAACTTGTTAGGGCCATTAACACGGGAAGCCTGCAGGATAGCGTCTCTGTCTCGGAAATTAAAAATCCTGGCTATGATGGGCCTCGGAGCGGCACCAAGCTTGGGCTTCCCACCCGGAATCCTGTGAGCACGCTCAACAGCAAAAAGATTACTGAGGCCCTTTGGCGCCAAGTGGTTCCGGATAAGGTCTTCCACCAAGAGGTCCGTAGGCACATCCGTAGAATTCTCCGGGACACCTACGATGCGAACGTTGTTACGCCTGGCCCGGCTCTCGAAATCGTCCAGTCTACGGGCGAACGAGTCCCTCGCCGTGCGGAGATTACGGACCTCGGTCTGGAGATCCGAGACATCCGTAGTCAGGCTTGTCGTCTTGATGTCCAGGGTCTTGACCCGCTCATTAGTTCGCCCCAAATCCGTCCTGATAAGATTGACCTCAATCGCCACCGTGTCCAACTTAGTGGCTAGTGTTTCATATTGCTGGCCCATCGCGGTCTGGATACTGGTAATGGCGCCCATGACATCCTTTAAAGTCGGCTCTTCAGTCGCAGGCGTATCGTCACCAGTCTCCCCAAGGGCCTTGTTCGCTCCACCTGGGGATCCCTTCGGGCGAGTAAAGCGATCTATAGTCTGAGCTTGGGCAGCCCCCCCACGGTTTGGGCCTCTGGTGTTGCGCCTCTCAGAGTCCGCCCTGCCCGTCATGATAGGCGACGAGCTCCGACAGGACCTTAGGGATCTGGCCAAAATAATTCCCTCTAGGGCAAGCCTGTAAAGTCGGAAGGGCGAAGATCGACGGCAAAAGTAGAGTTAACGACCAGACCAGGGCAGCAGTATAGATCAGCACCGAGGGGGCGTCAACAATAACCAAAATCGAAACCGAAAGTACCACAGGGGCAGCAGAAGTATCTCTCCAGCCGTTGTTGTTCAATTGCCACCTGGGGATCTCGGGAACTCAAACCCCCGGTCGGCCTACGCTATAGGCCTCAAATTACGAGGCGCAGCAAGTCCCGTTCCCGGCGGCCAAATCGAATTACAGAAAAAGTTTTTGGTATCAGCAGGGCATCAGCAAGAAATACCCGTCGTCCAAATCAGGATTTGCTTCAGGATAGATGAGGGTGGCGGAAGGGGTCTCGGGAACCCTGTGCTCACGCGTCCATCTTGGATCCGCGCGCAGCTCCTCCCCTTCTCCTCAAATTTTTGTTAGCACAAGTGGGAAAGGAGTATCACAAAATTAGAGAACTGACTCTCCGGGGAGGAGGGTGGGTGCATGTGAATCTATGAAAGATACCAATACTGGATGACTGAAGTTACAGGTAAGTAACTTGTTTTCTTATTCAGTATTGGGGTATCTTTCATAGATTCACATGCCTGAATCAGAGTAGCAAGCAGTATGCCAGGTAAAAGTCGGTTGCGGATGGTGGGAGACTTACATTATATTTACCAACCAACAATTGTGAAGTAAGCACATTGCTAATGATAAAACATGACTATATGCCAAAGAGTAGTCATATAATATTAATCAGGAAGAGTAACATCACACATAATAAGTAGGCAATCTTAATACGTTTACATCTTTACATACACAGATCTATTGAAAAGCATAGTTTTACCGTAAAATTAAGGAACACTGTGTGGTATCCTTCACTGTAATCCCTCACCCTTGTATTGCTGTCTCACTATGTTCTATTACAGAGTGGGGTTGTTTAGAATGTTGAGTTCAGAGACAAGCCATTTGTCAGCTGGTCTTTGGTGGATGAGGTCTCTAGTTATGGATCTACAATAAATCAACCATAGATTTCATCTCTGGTGTCCTGCTCTTCATTTGAACCACGATACTACACACTGGTTACCTGAAGCTGTTCTTATGGAAACAGATGATGTAAGTCCGCTTGACCAACTGCCGCATCTTCTTGACTTGCCAATTGCAGGCAGTAATGTCTTGTAAACATGTGGACATTCTTCCGTGTCGCAGCATGGCAAATATTTTCTAACGTCACTCCTGCAAACAATGGTGTAGACGCTGCTACAGTTCTTGTAGAGTGATACTTGACAGTTCTTTGTACCGGCCTGTTGGATTTGACATGACAAAAATGGATCGCGGAGGCTATCCACCTGGAAATTGTGGCTTTAGTGACAGCTTTCCCCAGCGTAGCTTGGCCATAAGCCATGAATACCTGATCTGATTTTCTGAAGCTTCTTGTTCTTTGAAGATAAAACTTCAAACATTGCTTGATGTCCAAAGAATGCAGTGTTCTTTCTGCTGGAGTAGTAGGATTTGGGAAGAAAACTTGTAATTTCACTGGCTTGTTTAAATGGAACTGAGAAGGTACTTTGGGTATAAAAGTTGGATTCGTTCGAAGAGTGACATAATCCTGAGAGAAGTGCAAGAAGGGTTCTTTTATAGTGAAAGCCTGAATTTCTCCTACTCTTCTGGCAGATGTCAGAGCTAGAAGTAAGGCGACCTTCCATGTTAGATACTTGAGGTCGGCTTTGTGAATAGGTTCGAATGGGTGCTTCATCAGCTGTGAGAGGACCGTGTTGAGCTCCCATTCCAGTTGGGAAGGCTTAACCGGAGGATAAGCCTGGAACAGACCTCTCATGAACTGTTTTATTAACGATGAAGAACCTAGTGAGGGAATGTTAGCTACCTTCCTGAACCTGGATAGAGCCGTTAGATGGACCTTTATTGAAGAAAAAGACCAGAGCGAGCCAAACGTAAAAGGTAAGGAAGATTTTTTTCTGCAGGAGCTTCAATCGGGTGTAAAGTGTTTGAGATACACCAGGAGCAGAATCGCTTCCATTTAAGACTATAAGTCTTCAATGTGCTTTGGGCTCGTGCCCTTTTCAAGATGTCACAGCAATCCTGAGGAATTTGGAGGTGCTGAACCTCTAAGAAGTCAGGAACCATGCGTGTAATTTCAGAGATTGAGGGTCTGGGTGAAGTATCTGACCCTTGTTGCGTGATAGCATGTTGGAGCTGGGAGAAGTTTGATTGGAGGCTCCTGTGATAGCAACATGAGCTCCTGAAACCAATACTGGCTGGGCCACCTGGGAGCAATTAGGATGAGACGGCAGCTCTCCAGCTTCATTTTGCGCAACACTCTTGGAATCAACGGGATCGGAGGAAAGGCGTAAGCATAAATCCCTGACCATGGCATGGACAGGGCATTCCCTCTTGATCCCTGTTGAGGGTATCTGCTGGCGTAATACTGGCATTTCTTGTTTTGCTGTGTTGCGAATAAGTCCAACGTTGGCTTGCCCCATGCCTGGAACACTCTGACCAATTGAGTGTTGTCCAGTTCCCACTCGTGGCAATCTGACAAGGATCTGCTGAGCTTGTCCACTAGAGTATTGTGGAGGCCTCTGACATGTTCTGCTCTGAGAGTTATGTTGTGAAGTGTTAGCCATTCCCATAACTCCTGAGCTTCCTTTTAGTGTAGCTGATCTTGTTCCTCCCTGCTTGTTTACATAAAACATGCTGGTGGTATTGTCCATCGGACCAGGACTGAAGACCCTGCGATTCTGGGAAGGAACGCTTGTAGAGATAGAAAGATGGTTCTCAATTCCATACTGTTGATGTGACATTGTCTGTATTTCTGAGACCATTTGCCCTGCACTTGTAAGTCTTGGAGATGACCTCCCCAGCCCTCCATGGACACATCTGTCGTCAGAACGAAGTCCGGAAGAGTTTGCAGGAATGTGAGTCCTTGCTTCAGATTGCGCCGCTGCGCCCACCATTGAAGAGCATCTACCATGCGTGGGGTTACTTTGATGATGTCGTCAAAGGAACCCGCCGCTTGTTCCCACTGAAGAAGTAGCTCCTCCTGCAGAGGCCGTATTTTCAGACGTGCTAGTGGGATGAGATTTATGGCTGAAGAACACATTCCTAGAAGTGAAGCGAACAGGCGAACAGAAAGTGACTTTCTTTTGGACACTTGTATGGTTAATTTCTGCAGACGAAGTTGCCTTTCTTGAGACAAGAATGCTCTGCATTGCATTGTATCCAGACGAGCGCCCAGGAAAGGCAGGATTCTTCTTGTAAGTAATTGGGATTTGCTCTTGTTCACAGTAAGACCCAGGTATGCAAAGAGATTGCAACACATTGTTATGTCGTTCTGTAGTCTGTACTTTGAGGGAGCAATGATTAGCCAATTGTCCAAGTACAGGAAGACCTGGATTCCTGAAAAGCGTAACGCTGCCGCTACCGGAGCCAGGCACTTCATAAAAGTCCTTGGAGCCGATTTGAGGCCAAATGGGAGTACCTTGAACTGATAATGGGTGCCAGCAACAGTGAAACGGAGATACCTTCGATGTTTTGGATGCATTGGGATGTGAAAGTATGCGTCTTCCATGTCCAAAGAAGCCATAAAATCTCCCTCATTCTGGCAGCTTAGAATCTCTGATAGAGTGACCATGCGAAAACCCTGTTTCTTGAGATATCTGTTGAGATTGCGCAGGTCCTAGATCGGTCGCCATTCCCCTGATTTCTTCTTTATGAGGAAAAAACGGGAATAGAAGCCTGTCCGCCTCTGATGAACTGGAACCTTTTCTATAGCGTTCTTGAGGAACATTGAATGAACCTCCTTGAACAGTAAGGGCCATATGTAGGTAAATGGCATTTACCGAATTGTAAATACCGAATTTTACCAATTCGATATTTACAATTCGGTAAATGCCATGTAGGTAATTATTCTGTAACAATGACCGAATCGGTAAGAATCGGTAATTACCGATTCGGTAATTACAGAATCGGTATTTGCCATTGATTCCTATGGGCCTTGAAGCCCATAGGATTTAATAGCAAATACCGATTCGGTAATTACCGAATCGGTAAAATTACCGATTTTACAAGGGGGACAGGGTGTCACTTTGACACCCTGTTGCACCCCTGTTTCTGGCTTGTATGCCATGTGACACACATACATGCCCTTAGGGCATGTCTGTGTGCCGCATGGCACAGGTGTACATGCACAGATGTGCATGCACAGAGGAATTCGTTATTTACCATGCCATAATATTTCATGGTAAATAACGAATTCCTAAGGGCCTGTGGCACTGTTTCCAGTGCCACCTACATCCCATATTACCAATTCTGTACATTTACCGAATCGGTAATTTACCGATTCGGTAAATATACAGAATCGGTAATATTTTGGCCACCTACATCTGAAAATCACAATACCGGTCGGTAACGGCTGAAATCGGCCGTTACCGACCGGTATTTGGCCACCTACATATGGCCCTAAGTGAAGACGAGGGAAAGGGGGTCCCCTGGGCAGAGTAGTTGGTGGTTTGGTGACAAACTCTAGGGTGTGTCCATGTTGAACGAGGTCTAGCACCCATTGATCGGATGTAATCTGTTGCCACTGGTGTAGAAAGCCAGATATTTTCCCGCCCACAGGGTGGGAAGGAAATAAGGGTGGCGCCAGTCTGATCTCACTGTTTTCTGTGAGTATCTCGACCTTGATTGCTGGGAGCGTTTTCGGCCTCCTTGGCGAGAGAAACCATCCGTACCAGACTGGCGGTAGGAAGACTGATAATTCTGCCGGTATTGAGGCTGATATTGTCTGTTTTGTTGGTAAATGCTTCCTCTAGAGGAATATTCACGTCCTCTAGCACCTCTAAAAGATCCCCGCTTGTACTGCAGGGAACCCAGGGATCTTGCGGTATCAGTGTCCGTTTTGATTGCTTGGAGGGCTTCGTCTATGTGTTTCCCAAACAAAGATTCGCCATCATAGGCCATATTCAGAATCTTTAGTTGGACCTCAGGCCGAAAGGTGGTAGCCTTTAGCCAGCCCTGACACCTGAGAACTGCAGCCCCTGCCAGTTGTCTAAAATTCGTATTTGCAATATCCAAAGCGCAGTTGATTGTTTCTGCAGCTGCACGCTCCCCTTCCATCAAGATCTTCCAAGCCTCCTGTCGTTTATCTTCTGGGATTAGATAAATCAGACCAGCCATGTCTGACCACATTTGGCGATCATAATGTCCTATGATCGCCAAAGAATTCGCTGCCCTGATTGAGGCGGCAGCCATGGTGGAATTTTTTTTACCGATAAGGTCCAAACGACGTCCCTCTTTATCTGGTGGCGTAGTGATGGGAGTGGCTTGGTTGTTTGATCTTTGTTGTGCGGACTGCGAAATGACCGAATCTGGCCGCGGGTGTCCAGTAAGGCATGAAGGGCTACCGAGAGGAGAACGATATTTTTTATCAATCAGTGGAAGCACGGCAGGTACAGAAGCAGGATTTCTCATTACCTTGATGCCCTCCTTCTATATGTAGTCTATAATAGGAATAGCCCTGGACACCTTCCTAGTCTCTTCTTTAAAATCGTGAAGAAAACACTCCGACTGTTCCACTGTTACCGGCAGTTGAAATCTACTCGCAGCTCGCTGCATAAGATTGTGAAATCCACTTATGTATGTATGTATGTATTGCAATTTTATATAGCGCAACACTGTCACCCAGAGGGTATCCTGGCGCTTTGACAGAACATAGCTGACACACTCACAGGGATCACACTACTCTTGGAAATAAGTAGGTTTTCAAATTTCTCTTAAAAGCAGCGGAAAAGCTGAAAGAGCGACCTCCCATCCTTGACCTCTGAAACCTGGGAACCGTTACCAGGCATGCAGAAGAAGAGCGCAAGGTTCGAGGAGTAGAATACCAGGAAAAAAGATTCTGCGGCAGAGCAGGTCCCTGTCCATGCAAGGCTTTAAAAACCAAACACGATGCCTTAAAAAGAATCCGTTGCTGGACAGGCAGCCAGTGAAGATCAAGCAGCGCTGAGGTAGAGGAGGCAGTGCGCGGACGAGAGAGAGCCAACTTGGCTGCCATATTTTGTATGCGCTGCAGCTTACCAACCAGGGTTTTAGGTGCTCCCAGAAGCAGTGCGTTGCAGTAATCCAACCTGCTTAAAATAATCCCCCGCACGACTTCAGGTCTAGCCTGTACTGGGAGCATAGGAAGGACTTTGCGTAGCATACGAAGCAGCATCATACATGTAGCTACGGTCTTATTGACGAAGGCATCCAGTTGTAAATCTGGGCCAAACATGACCCCCAAGTTACGAGCAGACTCTGCTGCCGTCACTTCCCCCGAGAAGGAGGAGGGCCAGAAGCCCTCTGGCAGGGAGCGTGGGACGCGGTCGTTAGAGCAGTACAACACCTCCGTTTTAGACCCATTAAACTGGAGTGAGTTGGAACACAGCCAGTCCGCTGTTGCTGTCATACAGCGGTGAAAGGTCTCTAAGGAAACGGCCTCTTTACCTTCCAAGGAGAAGACTAATTGTGTATCAGTGGCATAATTAAATACCGAGATACCAAAGGAACTTATCAGTTGAATTAAGGGGCGGAGGTACAGGTTGAATGGTATTGGGCTGATGGCCGAGCCCTGGGGCACCCCCTGCCCTACTTTCCGAACACCTGATCTAAAAGGCGGCAATGCCACCACCTGCTGCCTATTGTGAAGGTACGAGACTAGTCAGTCCCGTGCCAGCCCTGTTACCCCAGCCTCCTCCAGTCTCCTAATGAGTCTCCTAACTTATGTCTTCAGGTGGTGAGTCTGAAGGTTGTGGAGTTGGTGGAGACGGCATGGAGATAATATGATCATCCCACGGATCCAAAGGAGGATTATCTGGTAATTCGCCTTCGTCTACTTCTTCGTCCGAAGAAGTATCTGGAGTCTGAGTAGGCAAAGTAGGTTGCTGAGGTTCCGCGACCGGAGACATAGGTGCTGGAATCTCAGGTTGAGGAATAGAGTCCAAAACTTCAGCAGGCTGAAGTGGAAAAACGACCTGCTGTGGTGGAAAGTGTTGTCTATAGTGTGCCAACATGGCCTTTAAATCCTGGATGAGGCTCGGTGGCCGATGGCTGGACTCTGAAGCACGAGACTGTCTCTGATATGCTGTACCATGAGGAAGGATTAGTTACTGTAATCCTAGTTCTCTTCCAGGGGTATCCTCATCAAAGTCATAAGCATTAGAATATTCCCGCCAATGCGCGGGACCCCGGAAACACTATATTATATGTGCCCCATATATATATATATATATATACATATATATATATATATATATATATATATATATATATGAAAACCAAGTCCTTAGAAACACGAAGTAGGGCAAAACTCCACCCAGCGCTTCTTCAACAGGAACGGACCACACAAAAGGTAAAGTTCTTAAAGTGCAAATTTATTTTCTACCAACATGACGCAAATTCAACCAGGTTGCCCCGGCCTTGATCACATGACATGCTTAAAGAACCCACACCCTTAAATATCATATGGCTCTATCCAGGTCACTCCCATACAATTCATAGAAGTAAAAAACAGACTTCATGAATAAAGTGCAAAGTGTACTTTCCTAACAAAATAAATGTTAGAAAAAACAAACACAATATTATCGAAATAATCAATACAATGAAAAATCCAGGGCTAGTGCCCATATTCACACCAATAGAAGCAAGTAAACATCTCATATTTCTTAATTTCTTAAGGGGGGAAGAGCCAAAATTAAGGTACACCCAAGTGTAATGACTAAGTACTGATTGATTGCTCCAATACTTGTCAGAAATTAGATTAAAATAATTGTAACGGATGCAAATCTATATAGATTTATAGCAAAACAGCAAACAGGATGTCACAACTTTCACAATCATAAGTATTAATAATATCTGATTCCACAAAGAACAGATTTTAGCACTGCTTATTGAAATTTTTACAGGAGTCAGAAAAGAGGTTAATAATTCATAATGCATCAATCATATGAGAAGACATAGGGCACGATAATTTCATTATAATTGGAGAATTGACCACACCCCTGCCAGAGAAAACTACTAGTACAACTAGGAACCTAGTTAAACCAATAAAACTCTACAGTATTGAATGTAATTCATAAAACCAATTAAAATACAATAAATACATCGTCATAATACCTAAAATTCATCATTGATATATATACACACAAGTATTTAAAAACCTCATATTCATATATCCATTCTAATTTCATGTTATTTACAACAGAAAAGGAAGAAGGTTTATTTGTATTCATAATAGCCAGAACTTCTCCTAGTTCATACTTTAGAAAAATAGAAATACCATTTAGAGGAAATTGACCAAATCCTCCCCAGTGTTAAGCCCATTCGGCATTTTGGTATTCAACCGTACAATGTATTGACTTTCAAGTTGACGTAATTTTTTCTCCCGATTCCCACCTCTTATGGATTTAGGAACGGAGTCAATAACATAGTATCTTAAATCCTGAAGATTATTCTGATGCACTAATTTAAAATGTCGGGCAACCGGATAAGTTGGATCCGAATTTACGATTGCCCGTAAGTGCTGCAAAATACGATTGAAAACTGGGAGTTTGGTACTGCCGACATAGGAGAGCTGGCATGTGCATTCAAGAATGTAAACTGCAAACTCTGTTTTGCATGTAAAATAGTCTGCAATTTTGTTAGACATATTTGAAAACGGATCGACAAAAGTCTGTTTATTTATCCCAAATTTACATGCTCGGTATGAAGTGCACTTAAAGAAGCCTTTCTTATTGGTTAACCAATTTACAGGGTTAACTACTTCAGGACTCATTCTTACCAGAGCATCCCTCATAGAGGGTGCTCTCCTAAAGGTAATAGTTGGTTGTGCTGTCAATTCGGGGGCTAATGTCATATCAGTTTTTAGGATAGGCCAATGTTTACTAACAATTTTCCTTATTTCCCTGTCTTGGCTACTGAACGTAGTAATGAGTCTAACCACAGGTTTAGTTGGAACAACTGGTTGCTCTATCATCTCATCTATGTTCAACACATCCTCAGAAGCTGTCCCCTTCTTCATTTTAGCCAATGCAGTTTGTAAATCCTTAGGGTCATATCCTCTGACAAGGAACCTATCCATAGACTCAGCAAGACAAATATCCAAATCTTCCTTTCTGCTGCAGATTCTCTGAATTCGTAAAAACTCCCTATAGGGGATACTTTTAATAAGGTGCCTAGGGTGAGCACTACTGGCATGGAGTATAGAATTTCCTGATGTGATTTTTCTGTGCAATTTGGTACAAATATTATTTTCTTCTACATAGATTTCTACATCTAAGAATTCGACTCTTGTGCTGCTAACCTGGGCAGTAAACTCGAGATTTAATGAGTTCACATTAATCTTATTGACAAACTCCAATGCAGTTTCTTTGGAGCCCTTCCACACAACACACACATCATCGATGAATGTCAACCATCTGATGACATGGTCAGAGACCTCATCTGCGAAGGTCTGCGCCAGGACGTGCTTCTCCCACCAACCAAGGTGCACGCATAGCTAGGGGAGAAGCAAGCCCCCATTGCGACACCACGCAACTGCTGATATAACTCCTTATTTTTTATTTATTTTATTTATTTATTTGGCGATTTTTAGAGCGCGCAAATACCCATGGGTGTCTCGGCGCTGTAGTTGCAGAACTCTCAGGGGGGGGGGGGAAGGGAGGTTTAGGCAGGGAACAACCATGTCTTTAGTTTTTTTCTGAAGTTGAGAAGGGTCGGAGCACACTTGATGTGTAGAGGAAGTGTGTTCCACAGTATGGCTGTTGCCACGGAGAAGCGTTTGTCGCCCCAATTGGCCCTTCTTGTACGGGGGACCATGAGTAAGTGCGCTGATGATGACCGCAGGGCTCTTGAGTGTTCAAGCGGTCGGAAGGCTCTTCTTAGGAATAGAGGTCCGTGATCATGGATAGCCTTATATGCTATGCATAATGCTTTAAATTTGATACGGCTCCTCACCGGTAGCCAATGTAGCTGTCGGATGTAGGGGGAGACCGGTGCAAACTTAGGGATGGATAGCAGTGTCCTGGCTGCTGCATTCTGCACTGTTTGCAGTTTATTGAGGACCTTTTGTTGTGCATTGAGAAGCAGTGCGTTGCAGTAGTCAGTTTTGGAGAATACTAAAGTACTGACTAGGGTTTTGCCTGCATGTGGAGGAAGGTATGGAATTAATTTTTTTATCCTTTTTAGTATGTGGAAGGAAGAGGAAACCACTGCATTGGCATGTTGCTGGAATGACAGCTTGTTATCGAAGATAACGCCCAGGTTGCGTACCTTCGTTACAGGTTCTGGGGGTTGTCCCATCTGGTGGGGCCACCATTGTGGGGACCAGGTAGGTTGTAGCCTCCCGAATGTCATCACTTCTGTCTTATCAGAGTTGAGTTTAAGACAGTTGGATGACATCCAGGAGCTTATTGCCTTCATTCCCGTTTGGAAATTGGCTGCCACCGAGATTCCGTCGTTGTAAATCGACAGCACCAATTGGGTGTCGTCGGCATAGGTAGTGAGGGAGATTCCGCAGGATTTTATGACCCTCGCCAGGTCCGACACATAGATGTTGAATAGTGTCGGACTTAGCGAGGATCCCTGCGGTACTCCACATGGCAGGGAGAAGGTCTGTGATGTGAAATTGCCTAGTTTCACAGTTTGCGGACGGTTTGACAGAAATGAGGCCAGGAGGTTTTTAGCTTTGTCTGTAATTCCTATGGCCTCGACACGGTCGATCAAGGTGGCGTGGTCGACCGTGTCAAAGGCCGCAGATAGATCGAGGAGTATCAGTACTGCGGCTCCTCCGTTATCCATCGTGGACCTAATCTCATCTGCTGCTTTTAGCAGTGCCGTCTCCGTTCCGTGGCCTTGTCGTTAACCCAAATTGGGTGTCATCCAGTAGATTGTTGTGGTGGATGTAATTTGACAGCTGGGTATTCATGATCTTTTCAAAGATCTTTGCGGGGAATGGGAGGCAGGCGATGGGCCTGTAGCTAGCAGGAAGGAGAGGGTCTAGGCTGGGTTTTTTGAGTAGCGGTTTAATTATTGCTTTTTTCCATACCGGGGGTAGACACCAGATGCAAACATTGCATTGCAGATGGTGGTTAGAGGTGGAGCAATAACTTCCGGTATGAGGTTGAGGATGCTTGGAGGGCAAGGATCTAGAGGTGAACCGGATTTGGTTCGAGCGATCAGGGGTAGAGTGAATTCACAGGTGGTAGGTTCGAAAGCTGCGAATATGGGGCCAGTATCAGTGATAGAGTGAGGGGAAGTGGGCACTACGTCGGGTGTGAATGTATTGAAAATGGCTCTGACCTTGTCCTCGAAGAAATTTCCCAATGCATCAGAGAGGGCTTGAGATCCTTCTGACTGGGGAACAGGTGGGTTAGACAGGTATGTTACTACTTGGAATAGTTTCCCTGATGAGTTTTTATTTTTTTTTATTTTTTTATTGAATATAAAGAAGTTATTGGTCAAACAAAGTTCTGTCATACGCAGCAGTATTTTGGTGTGTTCATTGAAACAAACATTTCTGTCAGATAAGAAATGGCCAATTGCATTTAAACCATCCTGGTGGTCAATACTAGTATAAAGAGAACAGATGTCCATCACTAAAAAGTGATAGTCATCTTCCCATTTGACCTCTTTCAATTTTTCCAGGAAGTGTCCCGTGTCCCTAATAAAGGAGGGAAGGTTAGTAACATAGTCATGAAGAAAAAAATCAACATATTTGGACATAGCCTCCAATAAACTACCTTGGGCAGAAATTATTGGGCGCCACGGAACCGGGGTGACTTGCTTGTGCACTTTGGGCAAAAGGTATAAAGTGGGAGTGGTAGGGAATTCGGTTTTCAAGAAATTAAATTCATCCTTGTTGATTAAACACTCCCTCTTCCACTGTGAAAGTTCTTACAGAACCTGTTCTTTAACTTTAAGCAAAATGGGGAAAGCTACCACCTAGCGTCACTCAGTTGTTTCTTAGCCTCCTCCATATAAGCATCACGGGGCCAAAGCACAATATTCCCGCCTTTATCAGCTTTATTGACAATAATATTTTTATTACTGCTGATTTTTTCCATAAGGCGAGAATATTGCTGTTCCCTGTATTGTCTATGTTTATTTTTAGACAAACACGTTTTGTGAAGGTTCTTTAAATCACCTATAACACAATCGCCAAATACATCAATTGCATCTCTAGCCATGATAGGCACAAAAGTAGAAGTCGGACGGAAATGAGTCGAGGCAGCTCTGGTAGTGGTAATGCCCATGCCCATTAGATCATCCTGAGTGCTAAGAGATATAGTATCATTCACATCAGCCAATTCATTCACAGTTCTCAACACGGAAACATCAGATATCTGAAACACAGCACTAGGTTGATTAGCTGCATCAACAGCTGAAGCTTTTGAATTTATATTCTTCAATTTATGGAATTTGACCAGTTTCAACTTTCTAATGAATTTAAAAATGTCAATTCGAGATTGAACATATTTAAAATTACTTTTTGGACAAAAAGAAAGTCCCAAAGCAAATAATTGAAGTTCTGCAGTATTTAATTCAAGCTCCGTCATATTGATAACAGTATTAGCAGCTGCTGTGCTGATTGTTTCTATGTTCCCCTCCTTTAGCTTCAGTTTCTTTTGTTGTAACTGCCGCGCTTTCCACCTCTCTTTGCATTTCTTGTTTCTCCGGCGGCAATTTGAGGTTGGGGTTGTACATGGGGTATTCTCGGCCTGAGTGTTTGCCGACGGTCCTCTATCATTAACCCCAACTCTTCTGAGGGACTGAAACTCGGGGGCTCATGAACCACTGAAAATGGCTGATTATTATCATTAGAAATGGATTCCACACTGCTTGAAAGGAGACTTTCCCCAGAAACAGATGCTGCATCAGTTCCCTGATTGATAGAGATTAAAGGTGGCTGGTTCTTGTTACTTGCCAATTTCTTCACTGTGTCAAAACGCTTTGCGAATGTGAATATGCGACCAGTCTCACAATCGCGCTTATCACAGCAAACTTTGTAATCTTCCTATTCATTATCACATTCTCATGTTTGTCCAAACGTTTTTGAATCTCATCTCTGCCTTTCTTGACAAGATCCTTTTGATCCAGAGCATCCAATTAGGCGGTCAATAAATCAATTTGGGCCACAATCTCATTACGATCTATTTCTGCATATTTCACCAACATGCAGACTATATTCATGGAGGCTTCCAAGTTTTTCGTGGCCCACTCCTTTGGCATAAGGGGGTTTGGGTTCTCAAAGGAAGGGGCTATTAGCACTCGTAAGCCCCTCGGCACTCTCCCCGCCTCTTTGTACTTCTCAAGGGATTTCCGCTCCCACCATTTAGTTAGCTCGTTTCGCTGCAGTTTTTCTAGTTTTTTGAGCAAGCTTTTGACACCCTTTTGCTCTGTTATTTGCGCCTTGTTCTGTTGACCAGTGCTAGTCACCACCGGCATGTCGGCAAACATCGCATCCGCACGTTCATCGCGGCTTCTAAGCACGTCTGTTGTTGACGCCATAGCGTAATTTCAAGTAATTTAATTATGCACAGTTCTTGTAAAATAAAGCTGAATGAATCCCTCTCTAAACAACGCCTGAGCCCAAACGGGCTTCTTCTTCAGAGATTCACAGCTACCTTCATATCTTCACACCCGCTATATTCAATGGCAAATTACTGCTCCTTTAAACTCAGAGCAGCGAGCGGCTCACCTGAAAACAGAAACCGAACGAGCCCCAGAGTCCTTCGACGCCAAAATCGGTCTCAGTCCCTGCACGGCTTACCGCTCACACACACCGGTTTGCGAGCTTCCTGATTGCCACTATGCGGGGAGCCAGGAATTCGTACCACTTCCGGGTCAAATCATAAATCGCAGAACGTGATATCAGCTGCCACAGTCCCGGCTCTAGACGTGAAGAGGGTCCGTAGAAACGCTGACAGCAACAGCGTTTAGAATCAATGAAAACCAAGTCCTTAGAAACACGAAGTAGGGCAAAACTCCACCCAGCGCTTCTTCAACAGGAACGGACCACACAAAAGGTAAAGTTCTTAAAGTGCAAATTTATTTTCTTCCAACATGACGCATTTCAACCATGTTGCCCCGGCCTTGATCACATGACATGCTTAAAGAACCCAAGCCCTTAAATACCATATGGCTCTAACCAGGTCACTTCCATACAATTCATAGAAGTAAAAAACAGACTTCATGAATAAAGTGCAAAGTGTACTTTCCTAACAAAATAAATGTTAGAAAAGACAAACACAATATTATCGAAATAATCAATACAATGAAAAAAAAAAAATATACATATATATATATATATATATATATATATATATATATATACCTACTGGCGGTCGCCAGTAGGTAGTTATAGTTAGGACCTAGCTACCATTGGAAATCCGCAACATTCTATTGGGAATAACTTTGGCGCTGGTTGAGGAATTTGCGTGTAATTTTCCAAAATTTAGGCCAGCTCCGCTCTGCTCCTTCCCTGACAGTTTCGGGGGGATTCGTGAAGTGGGGGCCGAGAAAAAAAGGGGGGTTTCAAAACGTGTTTTCCCCATGTTCATTTCCCTAGGACGAATAGACAAGGCTACAGCCCGAACCGCTGAACGGAATTACACCAAACTTTGCAAAATTGTAGGGACTGCTACGCAGAAGTGCCTTTTCTATATTTGGTGAAAATTGCTCCAGTGTTTTTTTCGAAAATTAACTTAAAAAATACATATATATCTATAGGCGCACTTCGAGCGCTTACCGGTATGCGTACCGGGGAGCGCACCCAGCGCGCCACGGGAGTGCGCGAGCGGAAAGCGGATTGGCTCTCGGGTGTCTGTCAACATTCCAAACAGTCCGGAGAGTCCGCCATCTTGTGTCTCGGTAGAATCGAGACACAAGAGGTGTAAAAAAAAAAAGGGGGAAATGATTAAAAGGGGGCAGGGTAGACACCCCCACCCCCTAGGTTTTCTGAGGGGGGCCTAGAAGGACCCTTAAGGGCAAAAAAACTATTATAATTTTTTTTTTCGCGGGGTAAGCGCTGGGTGCGTTCCCATGTACACTTACAGGTACGCGTACCCTGAGCGCACTACGGAGAAAAACAGTGTAAAAAATTAGAGTAAAAAAATTATTTAGAGTGCTTAGAGGTAGGGTAGCTCTGAAAAGAGCTGTTGTGTTATGTGGGTGTATTTTGTACCTACAAGTAGGTACCGATGCAGAGTCTAAAATTCAAGAGTAAGACTCTATTCCCCTCATCTGTAAAATGTACAGCATCTCTCCTATAGATGCCTTGCATGTTGTAACGCAAGTTGTTGTGGTATATGGAACCCATACCATAGTCTCTGAGGAAAGCAGAAACAGATTTATTCACAGGTTTCCTTGCTTTCTCAATCTGTGGACAAAATTGGTTGGACCAGTTCCATTTTTGCCTTTGGCATGTATTAGAAAATACCAAGGCAGTTTTTGGAAAAAGTGACATCAATTGCCCAAAGCTGTCCTTTAAAAGCATTTCCAGACCTACCCCAGTCAAAGTGCCCAGGTCATTGCCACCACAGTGCACAATTATGAGGTCAGGGTGTGGTAGATGCATAAAGGATTTTACCAATTGGTGACTTCTCAATCCTCTCTGTCCAATCCACATAATATCCACATTTGGTAAATTAACTTCACTCACTCCTTCTCACACTCCCTCCTGTCCTCTCACTTCTTCACTGCTCTCCTCTCACTCCGTCTGTCTTACCCTCCCTCCCTCTGTCCCCTCACTCTCACTTCCCTTCAATCACCCTCACTCTTCTTCAAACCCTCACTGTCATCAACTCACTCTCACTCACTCCACCTTCCTTCTCCCTCACTCCCCTTGGCTTAGTCTCACTCCCATTACTTTATCCTCCCTCACCCTCTTTCCCTCAATTTCAATCCTCTTTTTTCACCTTGACTCATTTCTTTCCGTCACTCCCTGTCACTCTCCTTCGTTCACTCCACTTCGACTCACTCTTGTTTACAACTCACCTTCTCTCACTCCTCTTCTGTCACTTGTTCCCTCTATCACTTTCTCCCCTTCATTCACTCATTTCATTCATTCATTGATTCAGTACACATTCTCTGAAAAAAAGAATTGCAAAATATATAAAGAATATAGCTCTTTTTGGAGAATTGGAGGTAGTTCCGAAAATAACTTTTTTTTTCTTCTTTTTATAAGGATTTTATATTTTTTTTGTATTTTTTTCAGGGGAAAAACAAAACCAGGGATTCCAAAACTGCTCAACAGGAGCAAAAAAAAAGGGGGAAAATTAGGGCTGGGGAGGGCAGTGGTGTTCCTCTCTCCTCCGAGCAATCAGTTCAATACTCTGCTCTCCATAACAGAGCAGTTCATCGCAGTCCATGCATACAATTTTGATTCGTGCAAAGACCGGCTGCACGTTCGGGATCATTCTTCCACCTTGTCTTCCCGAAGCTGTTGTTCCACCTGTCGAGGTGCTGGCCCCATCTCTCGGTGCATTGCGTGCCAGGTCCCTGACACTCTCCCTGGAAAAATTGTTCGGGTGTCTTCTCTGCACATGCCTAATTAAAGTGGCATTTCCAAAACTATATTTTTTATTAGGATTGCCACATGATAAAGTGGTGCCACAAATTTTGCAGCAACCTTTGCTGCATTCACCTTTTTTTGTCCTTCGGGGAAGGTAAAAAACGTCCAAATGAAGTGTTCTTTCACTTTCCTGGTAGGAGGATCCTATGGCAGAAATTCCTCTTCAGAATCAGAGGAAGTGTTGTGCAAATCAGCCATCTCTCCAAAATTAGATGCAGAAGCAGGCAAAATGTGTTCTCTTAGCAATTGCAAAGAGGTAGTGAGGGATATGGGTGGGGACTTTCAATATTTGTGTAAAAAAACTGTTATGAACCAATGAAAAGTGTTATTTTAAGGTCACATGACTTGACGCGCTTACGCTACGCGCTCCGGAGCGCTTACGCGGCACGTACGTAGGCGCTTACGGGGGCGCTTACGCGGCGCGTCTGAATGACGTTTTGCTAGATTTTCGGAAATGCGTTTAAAGTTAAAATACGGTTATTTAAAATTAAAAATACTACTTTTATGAGTATGCCACTGAATGTCTTGCATTATTATTTACTTTAAATACATACTTATATTTTTTTCTGCTCAGGGGAATAGCGCTCACGCTACGTGTGCGTTTACGGGTGCGCGTACCCTGAGCGCTCCGGGGTTAAAAAATAAAAAATTAAAAAACAGGAAAAATACATTGAAAAATTTATGTTAAAAAAATATACAATATTTAAATAATTTAAAAAAAATTATAATAATTAATAGCTTTAAAAATTAGCTATTAAAAAAACGTAAAAATTCACTTTAAAACCGTAGGTTTCAAACTCGTTATAGTTAGAAATTAGCATTTAAAAAACCTTTGAAATTCACTGAAAAAAACATAGGTTTAACACTCGTTATAGTTAGGAATTAGCATTTAAAAAACCTTTGAAATTCACTGAAAAAACCATAGGTTTAACACTCGTTATAGTTAGGAATTAGCATTTAAAAAACCTTTGAAATTCACTGAAAAAACCATAGGTTTAACACCAGTTATAGTTAGCTGAACATTTTACTCATACAAAACCATTGAAATTCCCACGTTATAGTTAGTTGGACTCACTATAACTCGCGCGCCCGCAATCCTCTGCTGATGATGTCACATATTACATCATTCATGACATGGTCAGTGACATCACTGACGACATCACTGATGACATCTCAAATGATATCACTGATGACATCACTAATGACATCATGCATGTGATAATACGATGCACCTCCTCACACTCTAATCTAACCTTTGATACACCCAGTGTTAAATACAAACTACCATTGCTGAAACCATTGACATACCAATACCAGTAACTACATACGCACTCACTAATTCCTAGGTCTACACACACATCCACTCATTCACCCATACAATCACTCATAGATACAGACACATCAATACAACACTATCATATGCACTCATACACCTATACAGACACTCACACACTGCCACTCATCCATGGAGTTACTCACACACCTAGTCAGTCATGCAAAGAATCAATCACACTCCCATTTCCTCATCTATACAGTTATACAGACAACACCTCAAAAATAAAAACATACTAACACATACTTACTCTCTTATACAATCACTGATACAAGTACACATTGATCCATACAGCCACTCACACAATCACTGCCTCTCATGTACAGTCATTTATATATGCCAACTCTCACCAACACTGTGTTTTACATATGTACTTACTTGGACATGTAGCACTGAGATATCCATTCACTCACCCACACAGTCATGCACACAGTCAACCGCCCATACAGCTGTTTCCACATGTACTCTTGAACCCATACACCTAGTGAATCAACTGGTCACACATCTATGCACAGACTCACACACCTCACAGCCACCCACACACACACTCACTCACATACAAATAGTTGCGCAACCAATCAATAACCCATATAGCCACTCATATAGCTATTGATCAACACATGCAGCAGCTTACATAGACATACTGATGCACACATTCGAACAGTTTAGTCACTAACCTATGCATTCAGTAAGACACATTTAATCACTCACTCATACAGTCAGTCACGTACCAACTAAATCCTTCATCCAGACACTTATACACCCACTCATTCTTGAATATGCAAAACATATTTAAACTTTACAGAAACACACAGTCACTGCATGATGTCATCAGTGATGTCATTTGAAATGTCATCAGTGATGTCACTGACCATGTCATGAATGATGTAATATGTGACATCATCAGCAGTGGATTGCGGGCCCGCGAGTTATAGTGAGTCCAACTAACTATAACGTGGGAATTTCAATGGTTTTGTATGAGTAAAATGTTCAGCTAACTATAACTGGTGTTAAACCTATGTTTTTTTCAGTGAATTTCAAATGTTTTTTAAATGCTAATTCCTAACTATAACGAGTGTTAAACCTATGATTTTTTCAGGGAATTTCAAAGGTTTTTTAAATGCTAATTCCTAACTATAACGAGTGTTAAACCTATGGTTTTTTCAGTGAATATATATATATATGTATATATATAAATAAATAAGCAATTGCAGCCGAATAAACACCAGAGCTGAATCATGCTCTAAGGAATTTCCACCATACGTGAAAAACATGCACTAGAAACAGGAGAAACAACAACAAAATTTGTTTAGAAACTGTTTTAATGCTCAGAAAACAGTAGAAATTCTCAGAAATCACTGAAAGCATAGGAAGCTCCCAGGCTGCATTGCAAGCACAGTCTAAAAAGACTGAAAAGCAAACCTGTAGCTGCATAGCAATAAACTGACAGCATGCCTTTAAGGCACTCCTGACCCCCAGCTACCCATCATGCCTCAGGGGTGACAGTTAGGTCAGTTGTTCTTTGCGGAGACTGAAAAAAACATGGAACAAAGAGGTTAACAATATCTCCAAATTATAATAGTCCTTTGCCCGGGGAGGCGGGAGGGTTGCTTATGACTGATGAGGATACCCCTGGAAGAGAACTAGGATTACAGGTAAGTAACTAATCCTTCTCTTCCAGGGGATCCTCATCAATAGTCATAAGTATTAGAATAGAATAGCGAGCCTCACCTCATCTCCCTGCGGGCAAAGGAGAACACAGAAAACGTGATCAGTAAGTTTAGAAAAAAACAAGCTAGTATAGAGCAAAAAAACTATCCAAACAGATTCCTCAAGGAGGCTTGGCCTACTTGAGCATCAGTCCTGGAATCAGATTCTAGGCAGTAGTGCCTCGCAGTGGCGGCTGGTGACATTTGAAAGTAGTGAGCGTAACTATATTGTCCTAATGCACCGCAGCGAGCGAGCATAGCGAGCAAGCCGGAACAACTTACGGAAGGGTTCGGGGGAGAAAATTTTGAAAAAAGAGAGACAAATGGTGCATTTTCAAGCAAATTTGAGAAAGCAGGAAGGTTAATAAAGCAATTGTGAAAGTGCAGTTATTACATTAATAAAGAGATGTCATATAACATAGGTAGCTGCTTATTCAGTATGTGTGTCTTTGCTCTCCCTGTGCCCTTACATATCACTCCTCTGTGTCTTTGCTCTCCCAGTGCCCTTACATATCACTGACTCATCTGTATCTTTGCTCCCCCTGTGCCCTTACTTTCCTTTGTCCGTGTCCTAACATATCTCTCATCTGCGCCTTTGCCTCTCCATGTGCCCTTACATATCACTACTGTTTGTTTTTGCTCTCCCCGTGTCATTACATATCACTACTGTTTGTTTTTGCTCTCCCCCTGTCATTACATATCACTCCTGTTTGTTTTCCTCTTCTTGTGCCCTTGCATATCACCCCTGTCTGTCTCTGCTCTCACAGACCCCACTAGCTGGACACAGCAAGAACAATTGTCACAGTTAAAATACAATTTACACCAGGGAGTCTAAAATCGGAGCAGTACATTTCATACGTAAATGGTATTATTGCTGGTATTAATCTTTTACATCACACATAACAACAAATAGCATTGTATCTCGATGCTTCATCGTCATACCTGATATACACCGCCACTGAACAGCAGAAGTGCGAGAATCCCTAACCGTGTCCCCAACAATGATCGTACATGTAGCAGCAGCATATTGCTTCGATTTGAAAAATGAGCTGCCCCTTTGAAGGAAGATGTTTCATAGAACAGTAAATCTGCCCTCGCGCTGCGTACACCCACAGCTGCAGGAACGCCAGAGCTCTTCCTCGCAAACAACCGCAGCATCCATTAGTCTTCACAAATTTGTTTTCAGGCAGCAAGTAATGTATATGTGATTAAAATTACATGATGCCTTGATAAAACATGTCAGGCAGCCGTGCCAAAGCCGTAATTGCACAACAACAGGCATTTAAAGATCCTGCGCACAAACCGATCGAGGGGAGAGCAGAAGAGATGATCGACGGTGGCAAGGCTCAGCGCTGTGGAGTGTTGTTTGACATGGCAGTTACCTAATAGGGGTGTGTGATGCTGTAAACACTTTCTCATGCAAACACCCCTTCAAAGGCAGTTGCTTCAGGAACCTTGCTCATGCGCGGGCTGTTGGCCCATCTCTAACTATGGTAATTCTGTCTGTGTGAAGCCCTGACCACCGCAACTGGTTTTAGCCGGGCCAGCAGAAGACGCTGGTAGCAGCATACCGGCTGCTGAGAAAGAAATATTTTTACTTCTTCATTAACCAGTATCAGATAACGACGCAAAAATCTCACATTCAAAAACTGTGCCTGTTCGCGCAAGAGATGAGAAGGAGGAGGTGTGTGCAGTTATTTCTTGAGCATTGTATGATTTACAACTCATATTATGCATGGCTTTCGTGAGCATGCGCTAAATTTCGATGTTCAGTTCCTGAGAAGTCGCAATATTAGTTGTACAGTTATTTGGAGTTTGAGACATGGCACGCACACATTTTCACTGGCGACCTCGTGTGTATCGAAATGTGACCTAAAATATGTCTGTTACCTTTGGAAGGGGCACCCTTGCTATGCCTGTGACATGCCGGATGGAGGGCAGTGGACTGCGCAACTATTGCAGTAGCAGAGTGCGGATCGAACCAGTGCCACTTACACCCAGGGTCTGTAAATGCGACAGATACCTCGTAAGCGTTAGAGAACGGCCACCGCGTGCCCGGTCTGCCCAAATTGCGTCCATATGACAGCCAACTAACGGGCCTGCTGTCTAAAGCGAACATATAAATCCAACCACACATGGGCCCCTGACGGATCCACCACACTTCATGCTGCTTTAACCCTCAAAACCCGGGTTAGCTTCCAAACTCGAATGCAGGCAGCCCTGCGGCTGAGACGTAAATGTAATGGCTTTGTTTTGTTGCTATGTTCGTGACGAACACGCAAGTGTGTTTTTTGTGTTCCGTGGTGCAGCGCTCAGCAGTATGATTGGTGAAAGCGTACGAACCAGGCTTGGATTTTGAGTTGAGAAAAGTCAATAATAAACTTTTACTTAACTTACCTATACCTTCCCAAGTTCCCGCCTTCAAGTTCCGACTCGGACTCCAGCAGACTCCCGACTCCCGCCATCCTGTTTAACTCCCATGGTGCTCGACGTCGTCACGCAGGAAGGCTGCAGGCAACCTCCCTCCACCACAGCACAGCGCTGTGATTGGTTCGGCCGGCTGCCGCAACACCACGTCATTTCTCTGTATGCTGCAGCATACAGAGAGCAGGGAGAGTGGGAGGGGTTACTCGAGGGCAGGAGGGAGCGGCTTGCCCACTGTTCTTAATACAGTTAATACTGTCTGTTTGGACAGCCTCTGAGGCTGCCCAAACAGACAGTATTAAAAACAGTGGGAACGCCACTCCCCCCTGCCCTCAAGTAACCCCTCCCACTCTCCCAACCGGAACTTCTGCTTTCTCGCTGTGCGAGAAGGCAGAAACAAATGGTAGTTCTCTACTATTTGTTTCTGCCTTCTCACACGGCAAGAAAGCAGGGGGGCAGCACCCAAACGCCCCCATGGAGGATCCGCCACTGGTGCCTCGTAACGGTATGAACTGATTTCCAGGTTGCAGCCTTGCAAAACTCTGACATAAGGACATCATGTAAGAAAGCAACTGTGGCCGCTTTGCCCCTAGTGGAATGTGCCTTAAGAGGCAAAGGTAAGGGCCTTTTCGCCAGCTGGTAAGCTAAGGTGATACAGGAAACAATCCATCTTGAGATGGATCTCATGGCGCCATAATTGACAAATAACTGATCGGTCTTCCTTATGCCTTAGGTACTTTCTAAGTAGAACTTAAGCACCCTCTTGAGGTCTAAGGAATGAGGAGACCGCTCCGCCGGGGTCGCTGGATTAGGGAAAAAAGATGGCAGGGAAATAGACTGATTGGTATGAAAATCAGACACCACCTTAGGGAGAAAAGAAGGATGCGCCCTTAAGACTACTCTGTTATAGTGGAAAACAGTGTAAGGCTCATTGGTACACAGCGATTGGATCTCGCTTACTCTGCGCGCTGATGTAATGGCTACCAGAAAAGCGGCCTTCCAAGACAAATGCTGCAAGGAAGCTCTATGTATTGGCTCAAAAGGTGGGCCCATCAATTTAGATAACACCAGGTTCAACTCCCACGGAGGAGAAGGGTTTCAAACAGGGGGATACACTTTCTTCAACCCCTGTAAGAAGAGCTTGACCACCTGCATTTGGATAAAGGAGGGCTGACTAGGCGACTTCCAGTACGCCGTAATGGCCGATAAATGCACTCTGATCAAAGCATACTTTAGACCAGATCTTGCTAAGTACAGAAGGTAAGGGAGAATGGCATCCTCTTGCCCCTTTGTAGGATCAAGGTGATGTTCTCTACACCAAAGAAAAAACCTCTTTCACTTAATCGCGTATGACGGTCTTGTGCAGGGGAGGCGTGGCTAGCAGCCAGAGGAGATGGTAGCAGCCTAACGAGGCTCCCGACCCCACCGCCCTTAATCCGTTGAAACTCATCCTTTAAACAGCTTGGGAACCCCGTGTACACCCGGGTGCACCCAAGCGACACCCTGCCTCTGCTCCGGTGCCACGAGAGGGCTGATACCTGCATCGGGTGAGGCATCCAGAGCCGAAGGCGGCTTACGGTCCCGGGACACAAGATGGCGGCGTCCCATTAGCTACCGGGACACTGCGGCGCTGAGACCTGCGGCGCGGACCCCAGGACCCGCCTGCAACGGCCGGTGCACTGCCCGAGAGCCCTGAGGAGTGGCAGCCCGGCGGCGGAACCCGGCGACCCCCGGACTCACTGTGGACACGCGGGAAGGCCGCGCTCGGCGCCCCACCAACTCCGGTGTGACTCCTCCCTTCCCGGGAGGCGAAAATCGAGGCCCCGGCTTCGGCGGGGCCTACTGCCCCCGGAGTGTGAGGGAGTGCGGGCTCGGGACGCCCAACCGAGCCTAGTGTCCTACGCCTGGTGCCTCCGGAGAGATCGGACCGGTGGCTGTGTGCCTGCTGCAGGACTTGGCCCCCAGAACCACGGGGGGAGCGGCGCCCGCTGGACGACACCGTGGGGCAGACGCCCAGCGACAGGAGAGACGTGCTGGTGGTGCCCCTACTGCCCGCTAAGGAGACTAGCCACGGCCCCGTCCCTGGAGCCGGACTGCGGCGCTCCACCCGCCGCGGACACGCAGTGACGACGCTTGCCGGTGAGTGAGCCCGGGAGGAGACCGCCCGGTCCAGGTCTAACCCGGGGGAGCGCCGCTGTGGGTTGCGCGACGAGCCCTGCGTTCCGGGGCAGCTCTGCCCTACCCAGGGGACGGGACTTGGGGCCCCAACTGCACTGAGGCCCCCCACTGCGCCCAAACGGTGGACAGGGCCCGGAGAACATCCTCACAGGGCCGAAGAGGCAAGGCGACTGGGGGAGGCCTTAAGTCCGGCGCCCGACTCCCGAGAGAGTGCAGATAGACTCTGGCCCTACGTACATAGGAGGGCTGCGCCTGGGGGTCCGACGCTCCGACCTCGCTGGGGCCAACATCTGCTGAGGGCCCTGAGGAGTGGCTCGGAGCACCCGATTGGGGGCCTGGTAGCCCGAGCTGGACCTTGTACACTCAAACGTCCTGTGGGAGGTGTTCCCTGCGGGGCAGCCGGCCCCCACGAATCCCACCTTGGTTGTACCCCTCGTGGAGACCCCCGACCCGGCGGGGGGCCCCTGACCGGGCCTGAAATATCCTAGTGGAGCCGCAGATAACAGACCCCCAGTGTCCGCGACCCCGGACTGGGAGATACCTCTGCATTGGACGGGGAGCTGCTGCGGGCGCCCGAACTCTGGCAGTGAAGCAGGGGCAGACCTAGTAGAAGACTGCGGAGGACCTTGCTCAGCACGCGGCGTTGCGGCCGCGTAGCCGACCGGAATAGGCCCAACTCTTGCGGCGAACACAGGGAGCTAGCCGACCCAGGGGACACACTCAGAAACTCTGCCCGGCCACGTCAAGAACACCTGGCGCCCCGTTCCTTCACCGATACCTCGATCCACCGAAGTCACACGGCAATGGGGAAACCAAAGGGAGTGCGAGGAGATGCCAGCCCCACCACAGAAACACCGGAGGATGCCCCTCCACCAGCAACAGATCTACTGCAAATGCAAGATAGGATCCTTCAAGCGATTGCAGCCACGAAAGATGCCTTGCACCACGATATTGCGCAAGTGTCAATGGGACTGGGACTCCTTCGAGCGGACCACGCAAAACTAACGGATAGAGTCAAGGAGATGGAAGACGCCATAACGATCATGGCGCCGGCGCAAAAATCGATGGAGGGTCGACTCACGGACGCACTAGACCGCATACAGGCCTTAGAGAGGCGGGCGGAGGACGCTGAAAACCGCAGCCGCAGGAACAACGTACGCCTCGTGGGCCTTTCGGAGAAAAAAGAAGGTACGGACATGGTGAATTACCTGGATAACTGGCTAAGGACTGTGGTAGTCCCTGAGGGCCTTTCCCCCTTCTTCACGCTGGAGAGAGCGCACCGGGTCCCATCCAGGCCCCCGAAGCTGGGACTCCCGCCTCGCCCGGTGGTTATCAAGCTGCTGCACTACAAAGACAGAGACTGGTTGTTGCAGCGGGCCAGGGATGCGGGTCCCTTCCAAGTGGACAACAGCACTGTGACCCTGTTTCCAGACTATACGTTTGAAACACAAAAAATGCGCGCCTCTTTCCTCTCCATCAAAAAAGAACTACACGCGGAGGGCATCCAATACTCTCTGCTGTTCCCGGCCAGGCTCCGCATAGTGGTGGATGGAAAAGCTCAGTTCTTCACGACGGCGGCGGAGGCATGGACCTGGTGTGACACTTACAAGGCAGGCATGGATGGTGC
Organism: Lissotriton helveticus; assembly: GCF_964261635.1. Classification (NCBI taxonomy): domain Eukaryota; kingdom Metazoa; phylum Chordata; class Amphibia; order Caudata; family Salamandridae; genus Lissotriton; species Lissotriton helveticus. The sequence goes on from NC_136067.1 coordinate 1,371,715,373, forward strand.
GCGATATAGGGCCGCGGAGGAGCGCCAGAACCAACCGGTGAGGAAATCAAGAAGGCTCCGAAGGCTGAGACGGAGAACCGGGAAACCAACGCAATCTCAAACGGATGGCGAGCGGAAAGCAGCACTGCAAGCAGTGAAGGAAGTCTCGGGATCAGCACTGCTCCGATTGGAGAAAGACTTGGGTTCGGAGGAGCGGGGATCTGGATCGGAGACTGAATTGTCGGAAATGGGGAAAGCAGGAGGCCCGAGAATCACGCCGCAGACATCGGACGTGATAATTGAAAGTTAAAAATCTTGGACGCAGCCTCTTGATTCTGGCGACGGCTCGCCGGACGGCCTCTATGAACACCTGAACAGAACACTATCAGACTGCAATGTCGTAAGTTGCACTGTATATGGCGGGATGGGGCTAGGGGGACGGCATTGGACAGCACCAGTAGCTTGCTCACGCTTCCCAGAGCCCATAAGGCTTCCGTGGTACTAGCCACGGATTACGTAGAAGGTTAGAGCACGGTTGCTCACTTGTTTGGATGGGAACAACTCTACCGCAGTTAGGTCCTGTTCTGGGGGGGGTGGGAGCCTGGCGTAGTTGGGGGAACCCAGGGCACTGTTCAGGGGGGAGGAAAGGAGGGAATGTTGGGGGGGGTGGGAATGTTGTCGTACCTACTGCTTGGGTGCTCCTCATGTTTGGGCTGGATCGAACGCAATGGGACTATGACTAGTGTGGGATCATTGAAATGTGTGTCCTGGAATGTGCGGGGGCTAAACACGATGACTAGGAGACACAAAATTCACTCCTATTTAGTCCGCAGGGGAGTGCACATAGCATTCCTTCAGGAAACTCACTTAACACAGAAGGAGGGGGTGGCGCTGCAGCGTAGGTGGAGGGGCCACCTATATTACACCACATACTCTGCCTTCGCTAGGGGGGTACTGATCTGGATCAGAGCGGGCATCCCTTTCCAGGTCACGCGGCACACTGTAGACCCGGATGGGAGATATGTAGCGGTTGAGGGCCTGCTTAGAGGCCGAGACATAGCGCTCACCAGTATTTATGCGCCGAATGTAGACCAGGCGGCGTATTTTGCGAAACTCTCTAGAACACTCGCCAGTTACTTCACTAGTCCCGTGCTGATCGGGGGGGATTTCAACTCAATAGTAGACACAGTCCTGGACAGATTACACCCACCACTGCAAGCATCCCCAGTGCATAGACTGGCAAGGCACAGAGCGGACTGGCAGGCGAAATGGGACTTGTCGGATGTCTGGAGGGTACAACATCCGAGGGAGCGTGACTACTCGTTCTACTCCGGCATCCATGACCTCCATGTCCGCCTCGACGCCTTCCTATGTTCACAGACGGTACTCCCGACGATAGCCCGGACAGAATACCTAGCGCGAACGATCTCTGATCACAACCCCCTACTCCTAACGCTAGACTGGATGACCGAAATCGCACGAATCCCGACGTGGCGCCTCAGGCCGGATACGCTAGACGACCCTCCATTTCGCGAAGCATTGGGAGAGAGGATCACACAGTACTTTGGCGAAAACGAGGGTACTGCCTCCTCTAGAGCTGTGGAGTGGGATACGTTTAAGGTAGTGTTGAGGGGACACTGTATAGGACACTTTGCGGGGGCGCGTAAGACGCTACTAGATGATTTAGATAAAGCCGAGCAGAGACTGAGAGAAGCGGAGCGAGAGCGCCCCAACCACCCAGAGCTTCAGGGCAAGGTCTGCGAGGCACGAGAGGAGATGGCGGTAGAAGTGGAGCGCCTTCGCAGCTTTGATTATAAAACATACCTAGCAAGAACCCTGGCGGAGGGGGACAAGACCGGCACACTACTGGCCTGGCTGGCGAGTCCCAGCCGAAACAGTCAGCCGATTATGTCCCTCAAGGGAAGTGGAGGAACCCTGTATCAGACACAGCCGGATATACTAGACTGTTTCCGGTCCTATTATGGGAAATTATATCAAGGCGGGCTAGTAGATCAGGGCGCGGCGACACAGGCCTTCTTAGCTGACCTAATTTTGCCCCAACTGGAACAAGAGGACGCGGATTCACTGGGCAGCCCGATAGACCTGACGGAAATAAAGAGAGCGATAAAACATATGGCGCATAATAAAACGCCGGGAATGGATGGACTGCCCATCGAATTCTATATAAAATACCTTGATCAGCTGGCCCCACGACTTCGACTAATATATAACGAGGCTAAAGAAACGGGCAGACTTCCTTGCTCAATGCGCGAAGCCATAATGATTCCCCTCTTAAAGCCACGAAGAGAAAGCACAGACCCAGCGTCCTACCGACCACTGGCTATGTTGACGACGGATTATAAGATCCTGAGTACAATACTAGCCACCAGATTGTTGACCCACATGACAGGCTTGGTCCATAAAGACATATCAGGATTTATTCCCACTAGAAACACAACGCACAACATCCGCAGACTACTCAGACTGATAGATGACCCTCCGCCTGAGGCACGTACTCCCCTGGTCCTGGCAGTCGATATAGAGAAAGCATTCGATAGCCTGGAATGGGATTATCTCTATAGAGTAATGAGGACCTTTGGTTTAGGAGAGGGGTATATCGGATGGACAAAGGTGCTGTACGCGTCAGCGACAGCCAGAGTGAGGGTCAGACCCTTGGTGTCAGACCGATATGATGTGGCCCGGGGAACCAGACAGGGATGTGCACTTTCTCCCCTACTATTTGCACTCGCGGTGGAACCCCTGGCTGCAAAGGCTAGGCGGGGTGAACACTGCAGCGGACTAGATTCCGGAGGAATCCGCCACTTTATCTCCTTGTACGCAGACGACCTACTCCTCTTCCTGGAGAATGCTGAGGAGGCAGTAGAAGGAGCCGAGAGACTACTGGCATGCTTTGGCGACATATCTGGCTTACGGGTGAACTGGACCAAGACCTGTCTCTTCCCTCTACGGCGGGATGAGGCGCGCCCCCCAACCCACTCGATGATGAGATGGGAACCTGACTGCCTCAGTTACCTAGGAGTACACATATACCATGAGCCTGCTGACCTACTAGACGGCAACGTCGGACGCTGCATCCGCGCCTTACAGGGCAGTATGACCTTCTGGGCGACCCTGCCCCTGTCCATGACGGGCCGAGTATCGCTGCTAAAAATGATAGCCCTACCAAGGCTGTTGTACTTCTTCCGGACCCTCCCGGTATGGATACCCGTAACAATCTTTAAACGGCTGAAGTCACTAGTGGTGTCCTTCTTGTGGGGAACGGGCAGGCGTAGAATTGCATTGGCGACGCTAACCCGCTCGAAAGACGAGGGGGGACTAGCGGTCCCAGACTTTGAATTGTACTACTTGGCGGCCAAACTACAGTACTTCACACAAGAGGTTGCGAGAGCCTACCGAGGCCCGGAACAGGAGAGGGAGAGTGGTATTCCTCGCCATGTCCTGGCATACATTACTCTGCAGCAAAAACTGGTACTCAGAGGGCTAACACTAGAAGAAAGGACGCTTCGATTGTGCTGGAACCGAGCACAAAAGCGAGCTGGGCCCACGCACCCGTATGCGCCTGAAATCCCATTGGGTATGGTGACGGCTCTACCGCATGGTGGAGACTGGTCGGGCTACAGAGTTGGGAGGAAGCAGGACTACAAATGGTAGGAGACCTCTACGATGACGGAGTGCTAGTACCGTACCAGACCCTTCAGGAACGCTACGGCCTCCCAAGGGGCGATTACTTAATACATGCGGCAGTGGTGAGAGCCATACAAGCGCACTGGGGGGAGGGGCTGGTCGAACCACGGACATCTCTGGCTTGCCAATATACGATGATGGCGGTGGGGACGTTCAAAGCAGTCACGTGCCTTTACTCCAGACTGTCGTCCGAAAACGTACCACCCCTCACAACACTTAAGTCGAAGTGGGAAGCAGACCTGCAGAAGGAAATCCCTGACACAGTGTGGTCCCAACTGGTGCGACGAGCTAGAAGATGCACCAGGAGTGCGCGATTCTAGCTCATCCACCTATACATCCTCCACAGAGCCTACCTCACCCCGAGCAAAATAGCAACATATTTTGGAGTGACGGACGCAGCATGCCCCAGATGCAACTTAATAGAGGCGGACCTACTCCATATGCTGAGGAATTGCCCCCACTTACAGGAATATTGGAGGGAGATAGGAGACACGTTGAATACAGTGGTGGACAGGGACCTACAGTACGACAGTGCGGTCACAATTCTACACTGGTTCCCACACACACGCAAAAACAAGCTTACAAGCCGATTCATAGATATGGGCCTGCTCATAGCCAAACGGGAACTGACCAAGGGGTGGAAATCGAAATCTGGGCCCACGCACAAGAGATGGCTGAACGAATTCTTGAAGTGGGCAAAGGCTGAGAGCACGATTAGATACCAACTAGCTCGCCGAAATGCGGATGAGAAAGCGCAGGAAGCTGCTATGGCGTGGGAAATATTGGTTCAGGCCCTGAGGGACAGCGCAATGGAGGAACTAGAGGGAGAAGAGAATGAGGACTCACTAACCCCAATGTCACCCACTGTTGACCCAGCACTAGCACCGGACACACACACACACAGAGAAGTACATAATACTCCTTAGTCCACCACCGCGGCTACACGTTCCAGCACCAAGCATAGGCGTAGACACATGGGGGGGGGACAGACCAACAGCAGGAGCATTAATATCGCTAGACGTTTAATATTTGGGGTGGGGGGGGGATGAAAATGATGTAAAGCAGAGGGCGGAAGAACCGATCATTCCCCACACGAGCCAGAACACCTAGAAGACTAACTGGACCACGAGTACCGCCGCCCGACCCCCGGGATGTGGGCTCATTGGCTGTGTACAATACTATAATTGGGAACGAACCTGAATAGTCTCTGGACAAAATGGTTGTAAGTGGACTGCTTTATGACGTGTGTAACTCTGCCATAAAAATTGTTTTACAAAAAAAAAAAATGACGGTCTTGTGCAGGGCCTTTTTGCTTCTTTCAAAATATGCATGCATCAGGAGGCAGCTTCAAATATCCGTATTGCAGGACCTCAGGAGCCATGCTGTCAAGTTCAGGGAGGGAAGGTTGGGATGAAGAATCCTCCCACCCATCTTGGTCAGCAGGTCCGGCCTGCAAGGTAGTCTCCTGTGTGGAAGTACCGACAGATGAAGAAGGTCCGGGTACCACCACTGCCGTGGCCATTCTGGAGCTATCAGGATCATGGTCATGCTGGATCTGAGAAGCTTGGACACCACCTTCGGGATCAGGGGCAGAGGAGGAAAGGCATAGGCAAATGTCCCTGACCAGTCCACACAAGCACATTCCCTCTTGTCCCTGGACGATGGAATCTGGACGCAAAGGCGTGGCATTTTGTGTTTTCGTCGTCTGCGAACAGGTCTATTTCCGGACGACCCCAACAATGGAAAAGGTCGGCCACCACCTCGTCGTGTAGCACCCAGTCTGGCTGATCTTCGAAGTGCCTGCTGAGTGCGTCTGCTTCGACATTTAGCTCTCCTGGAAGGTGCACTGCCACCACCGAGAGCTTCCAGGCGTGAAGCCAGAGCCAGATCGCCTGTGACTCCAGGGAGAGAGGACGCGACCGAGTTCCACCCTGTTTGTTCAGGTAGAACATGGTCGTCGTGTTGTCGGTCTGGACCAGGACTGAATCTGACTCGATTGCAGGCAGGAAAGCTTTCAGAGCCAGATGGACCGCTCGTAGCTCCAGTGGTAGGACTGCTCCTTTGCCGACCACCGTCCTTGTATCTGAAGGCACCCCATGTGTGCCCCCTAGCCTTGCAGAGACGCGTCTGTCACCACGATTGCACTGAAGTGGCTGGTGAAAAGCGACTCCCACAATCAGATTCTGCTGCGGAGTCCACCATGAGAGGGAGGATCTCGCCGCCTGGGAGAGAGATATCTGATCTTCCCAGCGACCTGTTGACTGATCCCACTGGTCCTCCAGAGTCTGCCACCTGCCGGACTGTCGGATTCTGCACCTGGAGCAGAAGCCTGCACCTCTGTCGCATTGCTCCGAAGGATACCCTCTTCCCACGATTGTGTCCAGAACGGAGCCGAGGTAGTGGATGGTCTGGGTGGGATGCTGCACTGACTTCTCCATGTTGACAGGAAGGCCGAGGTCGTGCAGCTGTTGCAGACAGGTCTGGAAGTCGTGCCTCACTTGCAGCGGGGATGGGCCTTTCAGCAGCCAGTCGTCTAGGTATGGATAGGCGAAGAGACCTTTTTTGTGAAGAAAAGCTGCCACCACTGCCATGCATTTGGTGAAGACTCGCGGAGCCGACTTGAGACCAAAGGGTAGGACCTTGTATTGATAATGTTTGTGGCCGACCACAAACCGTAGGTACTTGCGATGACGTCTTGCAATGGAGATGTTGAAGTTCGCATCTTGGAGGTCCACCAAACACATCCAATCCCCTACTTGTAGATGTGGACATATTTGGTGAAGGGCCAACATGCGAAACTTCTCCTTGACTATGACCGTGTTAAGAAGTCGAAGGTCCAGGATCGGTCGAAACTTGTCCTCCTGATCTTTTTTGGGGACAAGAAAGTACCTGGAGTAAACTCCTCTTCCTCTTTGAGAGGGCGGAACCTCTTCTATCGCCTGCTTTTGAAGAAGAGCTCTCACCTCTTTTCGAAGCAGCTTTAACTGATGAGTACGAGACTTTTTCGGTGGTATGTCCTTTGGAAGAGCACGGAAACGTAGCGCGTATCCATTGCGTAGTATATTCAGCACCCAGCGATCTCTTGTAATGCTGGCCCACTCTGCCAGATGTTGTGAAGCACTTTTTCTCACTGGAGTGGGCAACAGCGGCAGGGGAAGCCACTGCTCATGACTTTCTTCCCGCTCTCGCCATGGTAGAGGACTGCTGTTGGTGACCACCTCTACCACTGTTGGACTTTCCTCCTCAAAACTGGGTTTTCCCTTGGTTCTTGTTCTGGGACCGCTGAGGGGTTTGAACCCTCTGTTGAGGCCCCTTGCGCTGGTTGGATTTGTAGCGGCGCTTTAATTCCTTCCTTCTTTTTCTCCAACCCGACCGCCTTGACGGTGTCCAACTCGGTTTTTCATTCTACTCATCTCTTCATCTGCGTGCGAGCCGAAGAGAGAAGAGCCAGAGAACGGGAGGTTCAAGATTCTCTGCTATGCATCTGGCTTTTGTCCTGTCAATCTTACCAGGTCAACCTCCTGGCGCATATTCCATGCGCGTAAGAGTGCGCTGATAGCACCGCACCATCTGCCGCTGTGCTTATCATTTGATTATCCACCAAAGAACCCTCCATGACTATTTCGTCGAAATCCTTTTGGTCTTCCTTTGGGAGCTTGGTTTTGAAACGCTCCAAAGAGTCCCAGAGAGCTCTGTCATAACGGCCAAGCAACACAGCCTTGCTGGAGACCTTAAGGGATGCAGCAGCAGAAGTGCAGGCCCTGCAACCCCACAAGTCCTGGGACCTGCTCTCTGTCTGGTGGAACAGAAGAAGTGGCTGATACAGCATGTGTCTTCTTTGCTGCCGCCACGATGACTGAATCTGCAGGAGGATCCCTCCTGACGAAGACCGGATCCGAGGTAGCCAGCTTATATTTCTATAAGAGGCGAGCCGGCACCGCTTTGATGGTTGCTGGAGTTAAAAAAAGTGTCCATGACCGGGTCAAGGATCCCAGGAACCAATGGAAGCAATGGCCGAGATGCAGTCTTCTGATGGAGTCTCGAAAATCACTCTTGTTGTGACTTGTGGGACAGACATCTCAATATTGAGCTTCTGAGCACCTCTCTGCAGAACCTCATGGTATGTGTTAATGTCATCTATGGGAGAGACCCTGGAAATCGTGCTGTCCTTTAGTGTGGGGGAGTAATCCCTCCTGGAGGACCGGGTAGAGGAAGTCGAGGAAGTAGATGGTGTTCTCCTACTTCGTCAGTGTGTACTGCGCCTTCTTTCCCGTGATCTGACTGTGCGTTCTTCACGCCTCGGAGAACGCGATCTATAGTGCCTTCCCTCAGGAGACCTCTTGTGCCTGGGAGAGCAGTCTCTGAAGAGGAGATCTATGAACCGGACTGGCATACTCCTGCATACGCCTTGTTGCCCCAGTGTCCTGCCAGTGACTTGAGGGCAGCCGCCATCTTGGGGACAACTGAACAGCAGCAGGGGCCTCCTTTAGCCTTGAAGGAGACTTGCGGACATGGGCAGCAGCTTCCAGAGTGGCCGACCTTAAAGAAGCCCTCCTGAAAGAATGAGAGGACGAATGGCGCGAGGCTGACTCCGTCACCAGGACCACCGATCCATCCCCGGTTCCTATGAGAAGCAGGTGAGTGCTGTCTCGACGCCGAACAGCGATGAGAAGCAGACGACGGAGGGTCTCTGTCTCTCGACGCTGAGCGTTGTCTAAACGACGGAGGTGCTGCGTCCAATCTCAACGTCGAAGGCCTGCGAGACGACGGCGGAGGGGTTTTTCTCTCCCTCGACGCCGAACGCCGTCGAGACGACGGAGACCTCATTCTCGATGCCGATCATCGCCGAGTTGAAGACGGCGGAGGGGTCCTTGCTCTCGACGTCGATCGCTGATGGGACTGCGATGACAGAAGTGACCCTGCCCTCGACGCCGAACGTCCTGCCGATGCCGGTGGAGGGTCTTCGCTCCTCGATGCCGATCGCCGCCGAGTTGACGACGCTGATCGTCGCCAGGTTGACGACGGCGGAGGGATGACACTCATAGATGCCGATCGTCGCCGGGTTGACGACGGCGGAGGAGTCTTGTCCGTCGACGCCGATCGTCGCCGGGTTGACGCCGATCGTCGCCGGGTTGACGACGGCGGAGGATCCCGAATCTTCGACGTCGACGACATATCTTTTCGCTGTCCTTTAATGTTCTACTGGACAGGTCTGGCAGAGAGGGCAGGTCTTAGGATCATGATCATCAGGTAGACAAAGAATACAGACCTCATGAGCGTCTGTTTTGGCCTTCTTTTTACCACAAGAAGGGCAAGAGTCAAAAAGAGATGGCATTTTAGGTTGCTAAAAATGCCCAAACCTGTCAAAAAAAGACAGCTTCTTACTTCTACAGATGAAAAACGTCGAAGTAAGGAATAAAAGTTGTAAACATCGAAGAGATTTTCTGACAGAAATCAGAAAAGAGAGGAGCTGTGTTGCCAGGATCCTTCCTGAAGGAGCCGGAAAGAACAAGTGACCTACTGTCACCCCTGAGGCATGATGGGTAGCTGGGGGTCAGGAGCGCCTTAAAGGCACGGTGTCAGTTTATTGCTATGCAGCTACAGGTAAGTTTTTCAGTCTTTTTAGACTGTGTGTTTGCAATGCAGCCTGGGAGCTTCCTATGCTTTCAGTGATTTCTGAGACTTTCTACTGTTTTGAGCATTAAAACAGTTTCTAAACAAATTTTGTTGTTGTTTCTCCTGTTTCTAATGCATGTTTATCATGTATGGTGGAAATTCCTTACAGCATGATTCAGCTCTGGTGTTTATTAGGCTGCAATTGCTTATTTTTATATATATATATATATATATATATATATATATATATATATATATATTCACTGAAAAAACCATAGGTTTCACAATCGTTATAGTTAGGAATTAGCATTTAAAAAACCTTTGAAATTTGTCATTTGAGATGTCATCAGTGATGTCACTGACCATGTCATGAATGATGTAATATGTGACATCATCAGCAGTGGATTGCGGGCGCGCGAGTTATATTGAGTCCAACTAACTATAACGTGGGAATTTCAATGGTTTTGTATGAGTAAAATGTTCAGCTAACTATAACTGGTGTGAAACCTATGGTTTTTTTCAGTGAATTTCAAAGGTTTTTTAAAAGCTAATTCCTTTGTAAATCGACTTTGTAACCTCCGATTTTTAAAGTGATTTTTTTTTGTAGCTGTTTTTTTAACTATTAATTATTTATTTTATTCAAAAATTAATTTTTCAATGTATTTTTCATGCAGGTTTTTTTTTTATCATTTTGTCTCGGAGCGCTCAGGGTGCGCGCACCGGTAAGCTCACCCGTGAGCGCAGTTAGAGCGCTATTCCCGCGTGCGAGAAAAAAAAAGTTTGTATTTAAAGTAAAAAATAATGCAAGACATTTAGTGGCATACTTATAAAACTAATATTTTTGATTTTAAATACCCGTATTTTAACTTTAAACGTATTTCCGAAAAGCTAGCAAAACGTCATTTAGGCGCGCCGCGTAAGCGCCCCCGGAAGCGCCTACGTTCGTGCCGCATAAGCGCCCCCGGAAGCGCTCCGGTGCACGCAGCGTAAGCGCGTCAAGTCATGTGACCTTAAAATAACACTTTTCATTGGTTCTTTACAGTTTTTTTTACAACTAATGAAAACCCCACCCATTTCCTTCACTACCTCTTTCACTTTGGAGTGTGCAAGGCCTGTTCCTTGTTTCTCTTGATTACTTTTGAAAGAATGGCGGCAAGACCACCTAGCAGCAGTGAAGACTCTGATGAGTTTATCCAGGAGGAGCCTCCTCAGCCAAAGGTGAAGGAGCACTTTATATGGAAATTGTTCTCTATTCCAGCAGGGGAAAAGAAGGTGAATGCTCCTAAGGTGGAGTGTAAGATTTGCCAAACAGTTCTTTCACGGGGTGACCCTAGAAGGAAATATAGTTTTGGCAATTCCACAATGATTCGGCATGTTCAAAGGAGGCACCCCCAGAACTATGCCCGGGAGAGTGTCAGGGACCTGGCACGTAATCCTCCAAGGGATGGCGCCTCAACATCCACCGGAGGACAAACAACATCGGGGAGAGGGAGACCACAGGAGCTGATCCCTAACATTCAGCCTGTCTTCAGTGATATCACTATCAAGTGTAAGCAGTGTGATGAACTGCTTTGCTACGGAGAGCAGAGTATCATGCTCATTGTATGCAGAAGAGAAGAACATCGCTGCCCTCCCCAGCCCTAATTTCCCCCCTTTTTTTTGCTCCTGTTGAGCAGTTTGGCATTCCCTCTTTTTGTTTTTGTTCAGAAAAAAAAGAAGAAAAAACCCAGTTCTTTTTAGAACTACCTCCAATTCTCCAAAAAGAGCTGTATTCTTTACAAATTCAAAAGGAGTGTGTGAAGTGGAGGGCAGTGAGAGAGGAAAGGAAAATGAGTGAGGGAGCAAAGAAAGGGACGAGAGGGAAAGGGTAGTGAAGTAGGGGGATTGAAAGAAGGTGAGTGTGGGAGGTGAGTGAGGGGAAGAGGATAAGTGAAGAAAACTAAGTAAGAGAACGGGGTGAGGAAGGGTAAGAGAAGAGCAGTGAGGTTGAGAAAAGAGTGGTGATAGAGAGTGGATAAAGGCAAGTGAGCGTGAGACAAGGGGAGTGAGGGAGTGAGGAGACAGAGGAAGTGAAGGAAAGAGTGAGAGAAGAGGACTGAGTGAGGGAGCAAAGAAAGATAAGTGAGGGAGTGTGGCTGAGTTATAGGGAGTAAGGATAAGGAAGCCCATAAGACTCTGCTGAGGAAATACAAGACGGAAATCATAAAGGCCAAACAAGAACATTTCACGGCCTTGACTACTTCTCTGACGTCGTCTAAGGAGCTCTTTAGGGTAGTGGATTCTCTTATAACCCTTCAAACCCCTGATCCCATTGTAGCTTCCCAAGAGCTGTGCAATAATATTGCCTCTTTTTTCCACTCTAAAATATTAGACATTTATTCAGCCTTGGAGCTTCAAAGATCTCTTATCAGTGAGTCTCCCGCTCTGGGGAATATGGACTACGCCCCTGCAGAAATACTTCCCATGGGAACCCTAGACGCTTTTCCTCCTCTCTCCCTAGAGGATCTGGATATCCTTCTCAACAAAACTAAATCGGGCTCTCCTCTGGATGTATGCCCCCTCAGGATTCTTAAACAGTGTAGGGATACTCTCCTCCCCCCTCTGGTCGATATTATGAACAGAGCGATGAGGGATGGTCATTATCCCACTCAATGGAAAAATGCGGTGGTAAAGCCCCTACTTAAAAAGGCCACTCTGGATCCTGCGATTCTAAATAAATTTCGGCCTATATCATTGCTTCCAGCTCCTGCAAAGATGCTGGAAGCACATCTTAATAAACATCTTGCCGCATTTGTAGAGAGCTCGGGTTGTCTTGATTCATCACAACATGGTTTCAGGAGGGAACACAGCACCGAGTCGGCCCTCACCATAGTGTTGGATAACATCCGCACGTGTGTTGATGGGGGCCAGACCACCCTCCTGATCCTTCTGGATCTTACGGCGGCTTTCGATACCCTCTCTCCCTCAGTGCTAACATCTCGGCTGAGGGAGGTAGGGGTTCAGGGCCCAGCCTTAGATCTACTCACTTCTTTCCTCAGTCATCGAGTGCAAAGAGTGAAGTTGGGGGAATATCTATCTCCGTCCCGGCCTGTGCAATGTGGGGTCCCCCAGGGGTCGGCTCTTAGTCCGACCCTATTTAACATCTATGTGACCCCACTTGCCAGGCTTATTAGATCTTATGGGATGGAGATAGTATCCTATGCGGATGACACTCAGATCCTCGTCTCTCTCTCCCAGTCAGGTGTTCCGACTGCCTCCAACTTTAGATCTTGCATGGAGGCAGTCGGACAATGGATGATTCACAATTCATTGAAACTGAATGGAGAGAAGACGGAGGTGATGGTGTTTGGGGGAAAAGATGACGTGTGGTCATCTTCCTGGTGGCCAGACTCATTAGGAGCCTGCCCCACCCCTACCTCCTCCGCGAAAAATCTTGGGGTCATGATTGATCCTGCCCTCAACCTAGGTAAACAGGTTAGTAGAACCATCTCTACCTGCTGGGGCATTATCCATACCCTGAAGAGGATAAGGCAGTATCTATCTCTACAGGCAAGAAAACAGCTTGCAGTTGCCCTCATTGGTTCTCGTCTGGACTACTGCAATGCGCTGTATGCTGGAGTGAGTAAAAGTCTACTACAGCGCTTGCAGGTAGTCCAGAACGCTGCTGCCAGGTTTGTGCTGGATCTCCCTAAACGCGCCTCAGTTTCAGCGGCCAGAAAGCTGTTACACTGGCTCCCTGTTGAGGATCGTATTCGTTTCAAGATCCTATGTATGACCTACAGGGCTCTTTCAAAAAATAGTTCCACTGGCATAGGATCTATCCTGTCCCGCTACCTTCCCTCTAGGGACTTACGTTCCTCTAGTAAATCTCTTCTCTCCGTCCCTCGCTCTAGAAGAGCTAAATGGGGTGGCAGGGCTTTTTCCTCCTTGGGGCCCAAGTGGTGGAATGCCCTCCCATTGGAACTAAGATCCCTTTCAACCCTCCAGGCATTTAGAAGTGCTTTGAAGACACATCTTTTTGTGCAGGCATACTTGTAATGGTGTTAGGTCTATAGATTCAAGATATGTATTGTTAGGCGCCTTGATGCCTTCGGGTTACTGTCTGCGCGTTATAAATTTTATTCAATCTAAGCGTAACAGAAGAGGAGTGAGAGACTAAGAGGACGGAGAGAATGGGGGTAACAGAGAGAGAGTGAGGGAAGGGGAGTGAGTAAGTTAAAGGACAGAGGGATTGAGAGAAGGAGTTACTGAAGTGGAGTAAGGAGAGTAACAGAAGGGAAAAGAGTCAAGGAGCGAAGGAAGGGAAGAGAGAGGAAGGGAAGTAAAACAGGAGAGCTGAAAGAAAGTGAGTGAGGGAGTGTGGCTGAGTTATAGGGAGTGAGTGTGACAGAAGAGGAGTGAGAGACTAAGAGGACGGAGAGAATGAGGCTAACAGAGAGAGAATGAGGGAAGGGGAGTGTAGAAGTAAGAGGACAGAGGGAGTAAGAGAAGGAGTTAGTGAAGTGGAGTTAGGAGAGTAAGGGAAGGGAAAAGAGTGAAGGAGTGAAGGAAGGGAAGACAGGAAGGAAAGTAAAGGAGAAGGTCTGAAAGAAGGTGAGTGTGGGAGTGTGGCTGAGTTATAGGGGATGAGTGTGACAGAAGAGGAGTGAGAGACTAAGAGGACGGAGAGAATGAGGCTAACAGAGAGAGAATGAGGGAAGGAAAGTGTACAAGTAAGAGGACAGAGGGAGTAAGAGAAGGAGTTAGTGAAGTGGAGTAAGGAGAGTAAGGGAAGGAAAAAGAGTGAAGGAGCGAAGGAAGGGAAGAGAGAGGAATGGAAGTAAAACAGGAGAGCTGAAAGAAAGTGAGTGAGGGAGTGTGGCTGAGGTATAGGGAATGAGCGTGACAGAAGAGGAGTGAGAGACTAAAAGGACAGAGAGAATGAGGATAACAGAGAGAGAATGAGGGAAGGGGAGTGTAGAAGTAAGAGGACAGAGGGAGTGAGAGAAGGAGTTAGTGAAGTGGAGTAAGGAGAGTAACAGAAGGGAAAAGAGTGAAGGAGCGAAGGAAGGGAAGAGAGAGGAAGGAAAGTAAAGGAGAAGGTCTGAAAGAAAGTGAGTGTGGGAGTGTGGCTGAGTTATAGGGAGTGAGAAATGTCCAACTAACTATAACTCCCCTGAAACCTATGTTTTTTTCTTAACTCAAAACCAAACTGCCCATTTTAATTGGTTGTACATTTCAACACTTTGAAACTCACATAATATTCACCCATCCCCCCAGTGCTCATTCAGCCTGTTACCATGGTAACTCCCACCTAACTGAGCACACAGGTGAAAAGTTCATGATACTATGTTGCAAATGAATCCAGCAAGGGTGTTTGACTTCTCAATATAGCAGCTTATCATGTGCAATGTTTCTTTCAATGACTTTTTCTTAACCATTAGAATTACATCTTTCAAAAAACAAAAGCATGCACCCTAATTTTCAGTGGAGAATGTTAAGAAAGCACCAATCATTTCTTGTTTTTCAAGTGCACTGAATCTCAACCACTTTTTTTTCATAACTCCTACTTTCAAACTGCCATTTCATTTCCACAACTCATCTGAATACAAGCACAACTACCTTCAAGATGCCAAACGTCTGGTTTGTGGGTCATAGCTTTGTCTACTGGAGTGAAAAATTTGCAAGTAACAGAGGTATTTACAACCTTGATTTACCAAATGTGGACATTGTGTGGATTGGACAGAGAGGATTGAGAAGTCACCAATTGATACCATTGATAAAATCCTTTATGCATCTACCACAGCCTGACCTTATAATTGTGCACTGTGGTGGAAATGACTTGGGCACTTTGACTGGGGTAGGTCTGGAAATGCTTTTAAAGGAGATCTTTGGGCAATTGATGTCACTTTTTCCCAAAACTGCCTTGGTATTTTCTAATATATGCCAAAGGCAAAAATGGAACTGGTCCAACCAATTTTGTCCACAGATTGAGAAAGCAAGGAAACGTGTAAATAAATCTGTTTCTGCTTTCCTCAGAGACTATGGTATGGGTTCCATTTACCACAACAACTTGCGTTACAACATGCAAGGCATCTATAGGAGAGATGGTGTACATTTTACAGATGAGGGGAATAGAGTCTTCCTCTTGAATTTGAGACTCTGCATTGGTACCTACTTGTAGGTGCAAAAAACACCCACATAACACAACAGCTCTTTTCAGAGCTACCCTACCTCTAAGCACTCTAAATAATTTTTTTACTATATTTTTTTACACTGTTTTTCCCCGTGGTGCGCTCAGGGTGCGCGTACCGGAGAGCGCACATGGGAACGCACCCAACGCTCCCCCGCGAAAATTTAAAAACAAATAGTTTTTTTGCCCTTCAGGATCCTTCTAGGCCCCCCTCAGAAATCCTAGGGGGTCAGGGTGTGTCTACCCTGGCCCCTTTTAATAATTTCCCCCTTTTTATTTTCACCTCTTGTGTCTCGATTCTACCGAGACACAAGATGGCGGACTCTCCGGACTGTTTAGAATGTTGACAGACATCCGACAGCCAATCAGCTTTCCGCTCGCGCACTCCCGTAGCGTGCAGGGTGTGCTCCCCGGTATGCGCACCGGTGAGCGCTCGTAGCGCGCCTATAGATATATATGTGTTTTTGATGTTAATTTACAAAAAAAACCACTGGAGCAATTTTCACCAAATATAGCAAAGGCACATCTGCGTACCAGTCCCTACAATTTTGCAAAGTTTGGCGTAATTCCGTTCAGCGGTTCGGGCTGTAGCCGTGTCAGAACGTCCTATGGAAATTAACATGGAGAAAACACGTTTTGGGACCCCCCTTTTTTCTCAGCCCCCACTTCACGAGTCCCCCCGAAACTTTCAGGGAAGGAGCGGAGCGGAGCTGGCCAAAATTTTGGAAAATTACACGCAAATTCCTCAACCGGCGCCAGAGTTATTCCCAATAGAATGTTGCGGATTTCCTATGGTAGCTAGGTCCTAACTATAACTACCTACTGGCGACCGCCAGTAGGTAATATATATATATATATGTGGGGCACATATTATATAGTGTTTCCGGGGTCCGGCTCATGGGCGGGAATATTCTAATGCTTATGACTATTGATGAGGATCCCCTGGAAGAGAACTAGAATGTCTTCTTGATAGTAATGCTCAGAGTACTCATCCTCCTCCTCATCATCCTGACATTTAATGTTCAATTCCGAAGGAGGGTGAGCTATCCCAAACGCTCCTTCGTTATCATCATCATAGTCATCCTACTCTTCATGAGCATAAGTCTCGTGGCGGTGAGATGGCGTAAGCGGCGAGATATAAGAACATCCTTGCCTCTGGAAAGATGTTAGTAGGAAAGTCTTTGAGGAAACAGGCGTAGAAAATGCCTGTATTGTGACTGGAGGCTTTGTAGAAGCAGTGTCTAATGATATCGGTGGCACCGTAGACAATGGAGACATTGGTGAATGAATCGTTGCCATAGGACTCTTAATGGCAGGCGTCGTCTCTGGCTTCATTGACAGAACTCTCGTTGACGGGATCACAGTCGACGGGCTCGACGTAGACGGGCTCGTCGTCGACGGACTTGACTTAGTCGTCGACGAGACGGTCGTCGACGGACTGGACTTCTTCGTCGACGGCACCGTAGATGTCTTCGTCGATGACGGAGGCCTCGTCGACGGTACCTTCGTTGACGAGTGCTTAGACTTCGACGACGAGGCTGTCGTCGACGGATCGTCGACGATGATTCTTTTCGCCACAATGGAAATCCTAGTTGACAGGATAGGAGAGGTGATAGCTGTGGTAGAAATTGTCGCCGTGGACGAAGGGGCAGAAGACATAACAGAGATGGTAGGCATAGGAAAAGCTGATGAGACAGAGCAGCTTTTACTCATAGTTTTATGCTCTTTAGATTTCTTGAGAGCTGAAGCTTCAGAGAAAGAAGATGGAGATCTCTGCGAAAAGCCAGAAGTGGAGTGGGAGGTTTTGACATGTTTTCTCCCCTCACTTGAAGAACCATCTTGTGATCTTGCTCTTTTACTAGAGGTCGAAGCTTTGTCATCATCATCAGCAGAAGAAGATTTGAGCCACAATAGTACTCTGGCCTCCCTATCTCTTAAGGTCTTAGAAGGGAAGGTGCGGCAGATCTTACAATTTTTTGCCTCATGCTTTGGATAGAGGCAATAAATACAGTCCTTATGTTGATCATCAACATGGACTCTTTTCTTGTCGTATGTTGTACAAGGTCTAAACAAGGCCTTCTTGTCAGACATCCTGAAGTAGAGAAAAAACTGAGTAGAGACTCAGGGAGACTCCCACACGACGTGCGGTGAAAATTTGAGGAGAACTAGCTCTGCAGAGAGGGTTCTAGAGGGTGCTGTAAGCTGATTGGCTGGGACAAAGTTCTTGGTCCTTTTGGCAAAAGGAGGTAGATAGGCTACTGCAGTTTAGACCTCAGGCCTTTCTCTTAGGCCTACTACTATAGTTTGCTTTTGGCACTGCTTTTTTATATACCGTGGGACTCCCGCCTCGGCGGCGGGGAATGATTCAGACATGTGAATCTATGAAAGATACCCCAATACTGGATAAGTTATGGTTATGGGCATAGACTATGGGGTCCCCCAGGGTCAGGTAGGTACAGTTGGTTCACCCTCAGCAGCACAGGGGCGGTCAGGTGCAGAGGTAGTTAGGCCCAATGTTATCCAATGAGGGGCAGGGGGCCTCCGGTTGGTGGCTAGCAGGCCACACGGCTGTGGGAGCGGGGCTCCTGGTCACTTGCACAGGGCAAACGGGGAAGTAGGATAGGGCAAAGGTGGTACGGCCAGCGGCACTCGGGCGGCTGGGTGCAGGGTGCTTTTGAGCCATCGGGCGCTCGATGTTATTCAATGGGAAAGGTAACAAACGAACAAAGACTGCAGGCTCGGGGACCGAGTCTCTTCAGGGGCGACCACCACTTCGAGAGGTAAGTTGGGATCTTGGAGCACAGGTAGGTATCCCAAAGGAAGGCACAGGGGGCTGTAGGGCGTCGGGTGCAGGGGTGTCTTTAGGTGTCGGGAAAGCTTACCCTCAGCTGGTCGCGGTTGGAGGGGCCCCTGGTTCTGAGTCTGCAGGTGTCGTCTGGTTAATCGAGGAGGGTCTTTGGGCACTGGACTTCGGGTCCCAGTTGCCAGGGGGACGGTCTCATGGTCTTGGATCACTTGGGCACAGGCCGGGCTCGGCGGGTGCAGAGTGGGCTGGTCCGGAGCTTCCTGGCTGGCACCAGGGGTGTTGTTGCAGCAGAGCCTCTGCTGATGGGAGTCCCAGTCTTTAAGAGGGTCAAGGCAGGCAGGTCCTCTGGGTGTCCCAAGGTTGCTGTCTGCTGGAGTTGCCGGGGTTTAGGCAGGAGCAGGTTCCAGATCGACAGGCCGGTAGGGCTGGTCCTCTGGGTGTCCCAAGGTTGCTGTCTGCTGGAGTTGCCAGGGTTTAGGCAGGAGCAGGTTCCAGAGCGACAGGCCGGTAGGGCTGGGGCCAAGTCAGTTGTGGTTGACCTGTTTTTTTTTTTTCCTCATCTTCACCAAGACTTTCACAGATTTAACAAGCCAATTTTACACTCTTTTATTCCTGGGGGCCCCTTGGTTCACTGTTTCCGTCTAGGCCCCTTGGCCTTCCTCACGAATATGAGGGTTGGTGTAATCATAGGACCAAGGGCCATATGTATGAAACTAAATTTCAGTCGCAAACGCTGCGAATCGGTAAAAATAGCGTTTGCGACTGAAAATTCGCAATTCCAAATGTATGAATCCAAAATTGCTCACAAATCAAGGAATCACAAATATAGCGATTTCCAAAATTTGCGAGAGGCAGAAATTTGCGAAATCCATAGCGATTCCCAAATCTGCGAATATCCCATATTGCGACATTCGCAAATGTGGAAATCGGCAAAAAAATTCGCAATGGTATGTATCAAAAATTCGCAAATTGCGAATATACGAAATTCGCTTTTTTAGAAATCGCAATTAACACCAAGTGGGAGCAGGTGGTAACCAGGTGCAAAGTATTTAAGGAAGCCCACAATACAACACACTCTTTTCCACAATGTCTGGGCTGTACGTGATAGCGAGGAGGCGAAGATTGAGAGCACTGGCGCAGAGGAGGAGACGGCAGGAGAGGATATTCCGTGCGTGCACCACCATCTACCAGCGCACTGAGGAGGACATCTATACCCACTACAGACTGGAGGAAGACAGCATACTAGATTTAATTGAAGAACTCAGACCCTATCTGGAACACCCCACACGCAGGACACAAGCCATACCACACACATCCAGGTCCTGTGTTCACTACACCTGCTGGCCTCAGGTAGTTTTCAGGGGGTGATCGCCTCAGCAGGAGGGGTGTCACAAAGTGCCCTGTCGCGCTTTTTCCATGCGTTCCTCGATGCCATGACACAGAGGATGCAACACCACATACACTTCCCCAGCACCCCACAGGAACTAGCACAGACCAAGCAGGACTTTTACAACATTGCCCAATTCCCCCACGTCATAGGATGCATAGATGGGACACATGTTGCAATATTCCCCCCCTCAAGCAATGAGTACGTATACAGGAACCGGAAATGCTACCACTCACTAAATATACAGGTGGTGTGCGATGCCAAAAACATCATCACATGACGCCTTTATCTTCCGTCACAGTGGGCTATACCGTAGACTTGCAAGAGGTGATTTTGGCAAGGGATACCTACTAGGTAAATGCTCACATTCATATGGCACATTGCAACTGACTAGCATGTGCATTCCAGTAACTAACCGTTTACATTTCCAACCACAGGTGACAGTGCTTATGCAGTCCGTGATTTCGTCCTGACACCCTACCTCAATCCTGCTAATGCTGGGGAGCGGCGCTACAACCGGGCACACATTTCAACAAGAGGCGTCATTGAGAGAACCTTTGGCATATTGAAGAGCAGATTCCGGTGCATCCACAAAAGTGGAGGAGCGCTCCAATACAGCCCCGAAACTTGCTGCAAAATTGTCGTAGCATGTGCCATGCTGCACAATATCGCTACCAGGAAAGGCACACCGGTGGAGTTGAGCGAATCTGAATCC
The DNA here is from genome assembly GCF_964261635.1 of Lissotriton helveticus. NCBI lineage: Eukaryota > Metazoa > Chordata > Amphibia > Caudata > Salamandridae > Lissotriton > Lissotriton helveticus. The sequence continues at coordinate 1,371,735,753 of NC_136067.1, forward strand.
TCTGACGTGGAGGGGCCCAGACCTGGACACATGGCAGCTGGGGTAGCTAGTGCAGCAGCTGGGGGCCAGAGGCGTGATGAGATAAGGCGCAACTACTTCTAGGTGAGCAATAATCACACAATCACAACTTCAATCTTTGCAACTGTGTTTTAATAGCTACTGCAACAATGCCACACATCCTTAAAGGCAAGTACATACACTCCCAATGTAATGCACATGTTTAATTAACAGTGCAACTAAGTTATTGGAGTGTCTGCAAAGTCAACACTGTAGTTGTCCATATGTGGCCCCTGCTAATCATTGTCATGTGGCAGCACATTCTAATTTTGTGTAGCAGGCCTGCTGCTCCTGCCACTGCGGCGCCTCTACGGTGGGTGGTGGGGTGGTGGAGCTACGCACTGACTGGGAGTCCTCCTCACTTGGAGTCAGTACACCAGGGCCTGTGGTACGTAGGGCACGCAGTTCATCCACAGCAGCTGTGGACTGCACAACGACAGTGGCGATGTCCTGTATGCCGTGTGAGAACTCACGCTGTGTAGCAATGGTGCGCCTGGTCAGAAGATTGGTCGATGAGGCCAGGCGGTTGATTGCGCGCGTGTACCGGTCCATGCGAACCAGCTCTCTGCGCCTAGCAGCGCGCTCGGCACGCAACTCCTCACGTAGCATTTGCACAGCACCCCTCACTTCTTCCCGTATGCCCTTGAGTCCTGCCCTCATTTCACGCTGTAACGCCTTCATGTGTTTGGCTTGTAGGCGCTGCACCTGGAGCATATTCAATTCGAGCCCTGCAAAAACAGACTCTTCCTGCTGTTCAACAGAGCTGCTGGCCGTGCGGGGTCTACGCCTGCCTGTGCCCTGTGGACCTTGGCTGTGTTGTGGCCTTGACTCCTGCTGCGAACCTATGCCATCAGACTGCACATTGTTATTGTTGTCCTCATCATCTTCCTCCATGACTGCCAAAGGTCTCACAATCCTCCTCCTGGGTATCTTTGGTGGAATGACAGGGCTGTCCTCCCTATCAGTTTCCAGCTCCTGCCCTGCGTCTCCAGAGTCTGGAGGTTCTGTCTCCCTTCCACTGGCTATGGGCTTATCAGTTGCAAGTGCTATGGATAGAACAGCACACATTAATTTGATGTACTAATTCAAAATGTGCAAATAAATTCACAGTTTTTCCTTACATTGCTTTACTTATTCCCCTTTCCTGACCTGCACATGTGAAAATTGGCTAGATTGGCTCCTTCTCAAAACATTTGATTTTCATGTGACTACATATCCCACAATGCATTGCTGTGACTGCCCGTGTACTTGCTCTAGCGTGACATGTGCTTCCCCTAATCCCTAGGTTGCTGCAGAGGGGGATGGGGGGGGGGGTTGGGGTGTGATGGCATGCATCTTACCTGGTCTGGTAGCTGGTTGGTCGGAGCTGTCTAGCACAGACACGCCCGCCACACTCTCTGGAGCCAGTGTTCCCACTACAAGTTCCTCAAGTGGTGTTGAATCAGGTACATTGGAGGTCCCTCCTCCGGTGAGCTGTAACTGCTTCAGCCTGGATGCCAATTTGTCTTTGGAGCGCTGGCGCAGGTCGTACCAGCGCTTGCGCAGTACCTCCACACTCCTGTGTGCGACTCCCAGGACATTGACTTTCACCTGTATGCCTGCCCAGATGCGTCTTTTCCTTGCCTCAGGCACCTTGTGGGAGCTTTTACCAAACAACAAATAATGGTTTGGCACCATCTCAGAGATGAGTGTTTCAAGTTCAGCTTCTGAGAACTTCAACTTTCTCTTTCTTGAGGTTTCTCCTTCCTGCTGCTCCTGCTGGGTTGCAGGCAGTTCCTTGTTCCCACTCTCAGCCATGGCTCCTCAGTAGCAATCCTCACTCTCCCACTCACTAACAAACAATACTGTTGCAGCATGGGTAGTCAGTCACTTCCTGGATGGTGATGTCATCAAACTGCATCAGGTTAGCGATTGGCTGATTTCCGAAAATCTCAATTTTGCGATTTTTACCGTTAAGGAATCGCAAAATATTTGCGATTATGTTGATACATTCCGATTTGCGATTCAGAGTCTGCGATTCGGTAAAAATCGCAAATTCCGATTCGCAAATCGGAATCTTCATACATATGGCCCCATGTACGAAAAAAAAAAACAAGAAAACTCCAGGGACTTGGTTGAGACTATTGGGACTTTAGTTAAATAATCAGATGTCTATGTCGTGCCCATCTTGTGAAGGGCTGCCAGATGTTGGGGGGGTCGTCATTTCCGGTGTCTAATTCCAATCTTGACATATTAACTGCTGCTCTAAACCAGTCTTTTTTTACCGGGGGCAGGGTAGGAGATTTCCAGTTAATACATATCTCTCTTCTTGCTAGAAGTATTAGGTACAACATTAATGCTTTTTGACACTGAGAGAATACTCCCATGGTTTGATCATTCATTCCAAAAAAGACTAGAGATGAATCTACTTCCAAACAAATGTCGAAGATGGATGACAACGTATCCCCAACACCCTTCCAGTAAATGGTTACGGTTGGGTATTGAAAAAAGATATGCAGATCGTTTGCCTTAATTTGGGCACATCTGGTACAACTTGGTGGCGGGTCTGGGGCAAATTTCGATATTTTTTCTGGGATGTAATATAACCTGTTTATTACAAAAAAGTGCTTTTTCTTCAATGTGGCCGGTTTCACATATTTATATAGGGTCTTCAATGAAATATCATATAGTTCTTCAATATTTGGAAAGGCTAATATTGAATTCCATACTAATACTGGAGATGGAGCAGTGCCTTCCTCTGCTTCTTGGATTTGTGTGTACCAAATAGCTATCTCTCTCTTCCTTGGGCTAGGATCTTGTAGTAGCATTTCAACTTCCCAATTACCTAAGATGTCGTCAGCTTCTGATTCGGACCAAGATTTTAGCTGAAGATACTTAAATCTCGAAAAACTGGGGACCTATCTTGGCTTGTAAAAATTCCCAGGGAAGAATGCCCTCTGAATCAACAAAATCTAATCATCTAACCATCCCTGCATTTTTTATAGACATCGCCAGACTGTCTTTCAAACAGAGTGGTGTCCCCGGGGAGTCCCAAATTGGGGCGAAATCCGAAAAGTATCCTAAGCCCCAGATGGTTCTTATTTTATACCAAGTGGAGAGTGCTAATTTTAACACATTTAGCCGGACTCTTTTGAAAAATCTTGGTGCGACGAATTTGTATAAAAAGCCACCAGAAAAGCCCCCCTCCTCAACCATAACCATTTCGCTGAGTACTCTGCCCCATGCTGATTGCTGTGGATAGGTTAATAGCATCCTTATACCTTTGAATTGAAAGGCCATCAGGTACTAGTACATGTCCGGGAGTGCTAATCCTCCCTTGAGGAGGTTCCTCCTCAGCTTTTTCCACGACATACTGGACTTTTTCTGACCCCATATAAAACTACATATTTTCCCCTTTATTTTGTTGATAACTTTACTAGGAAAGGTTAGAGGGATTGCGTAAAAAATATATGTGAGTTTGGGCAGCACTGACATTTTAACTAAATTGACCCTCCCATAGATGGTCAAAGGGAGGTTTTTCCATTTAGTGAACAAAAAATCCAGATCTTTCTCGATTTTGACCAGGTTGATCAATGGGATTTTATCTAGTTCCTAGACTACCTCAAATCCAAGGTATCTAAGTTCCCTACTTTCTGAGCCGTTTCTATAGACTGTAATCCAGCACATTATTTTGGTTTTATCCGATTTAACCTGAAACCTTGCCAAATTCCCTCAAGGTGCATTCGAGTTGTGGTATCGAATGATCTGGGTTACTGGTGTAAACTATAATGTCATCGGCATATAATGCCAGTTTACACTCATAGGCCGAGGATTTAAAGGGAGTCATGGCGTTGTTCAATCTAATGGTCTGTGCTAGAGGTTCTATATATAAATTGAACAGAAGGAGTGACAGGGGGCATCCCTGCCTGGTCCCCCTCTGAATTGAAAAACTCTGGGTCAAAGAACCATTCAAAAGAATCTTAGCCAAAGCATCTGCATAGCAGTGCTTCACCGTCCGAATAAATATTGGGCCCATCCCATAACCTCTAATGTTCCCCAAAGAGATCTCCAACACACCCGGTCAAAGGCTTTTGCAGCGTCGATTGCAACTACTGCTAATGGGTCAGTCTTAGCCATTGCAAGATCAATATTGCCTATAAGGACCTGGGTTTGTTCTTGAATCACCCTGCCTGGCATGAAACCCTTCTGATCTTGATTAAGTTGGTTGCCAATTTCGCCAATCTCCCTGCTAAAATGGCCATAAAGATCTTGTAATCGGAGTTTAGCAGGGAGATTGGGCGGTAAGAGTCTGCGGCCAAGGGGTTCTTTCCAGGTTTTAAAATTAATACCAACGTAGCCTCATTCCACGATTTTGGCATCACCCCCTTGGAGGAATATATTGAATTAAAGAGTGTAAAGAGGGCGTGCTGGAGTTCTTCCTGTAATAATTTGTATATTTCATTGGGGATGGCATCTAGACCAGCAGCTTTTTTATTTTTTGCTCCTTTTATTTGGATCTTTATCTCCTCCATCGTTATGGGGCATCAAGTATCGCTCTAGAGGTCTCAGTGAGAATAGGCAGAGATTTATTTACTAACCAGGAAGATATCTCGGCCTGAGTTGGTTCAACATCTTCTTTATAGAGGTCCGAGAACAATGAAAGTAAGGCGTTTTGAATATCCTCCTGGTTGGTTGACTTATTACCACTATTATCTATAATTAATTCATTTATGTCATTTTTGGCTCCATCCATCCTAGCCTTCCAGACGAGGAGTGCCCCCGCCTTCTCACCATATTCAAAGTGCTCCATATTCCTGGATTGCCATTGTGCTTTGCATTTTTGATCCAAGAGTAGCCTAAATTTTTGTCTAGCCTCCTCCAGCTTTTTGTCTACTAAATCAGAGTTCCCCTGGTCCCCCAAACTAAGATTATTTCTTTCTGCCTCAAGGGCAGCGATCGTCCCTTCTAAAGCTCGTAAGTCTTGAGTTTTTTGCCTATTTTTAGAGCTTATTAGGGAGTGCAGCTGGCCTCTCAAATTAGCCTTATAGGCGTCCCATACCTGTTCTACAGAAGTTGATCCCAGGTTAAAGGCAAAAAATGCTGAAGTAGATCGACTAATTGATTCTACGATCTCTCTATCGACAAGCATTGCTCTATTCAGTGTCCATCTTGGACCTACATATTTCCCACAGATTACATAAACAGTTATTTAGGGGGCATGGTCAGATAGATGTATTGGCTGGATTGAGATACTTATAATATTATTTAGATTTTCTTTATTTACCAACATGTAGTCAATCCGGGAGGAGTGCCTATACCTTTTACTAAAATACGTGAATCCCTGGGTATTTCCTTTCTTTGATCTCCATATATCCGCTAAGTTTAGATTTCGAATAAAATTTTTCATTACCCAGCGTGATTCTGGGGTTGTGATTGTGTGTTTTGAAATAGAACTATACTTCTCGGGATCGAGCCTTATGTTAAAATCTCCACCTATTATCAGCGGAGGATTTACCATCATTAAGCACCCCTGTAGTTTGGTCAAACAAGAAGGGTAGTCTATGTTCGGACCATAGTACGAGGAACAGGTCATCTCCACCCCTAAAAGTGCAACTACCCACCTACCGGACTGATCAGTTTGGACGGGCTGGATACTATGTTGAGAGACACAAAAGCATTGTACCCAAGGGGTCCTGGAGAAAATCTCACTAAACTCATTAGGGCTTAAATGTGTCATCTGGTTCGTCGAGGAGGGTCTTTGGGCACTGGACTTCGGGTCCCAGTCACCAGGGGGATGTCCTCATGGTCTTGGATCACTTGGGCACGGGCCGGGCCCTTTCGATGAACTGGTTTCAGATATTTGCATACGCCTTTCCACCAATTCCTTTAATCCCCAAGGTCATCAGGAAGATGAAGGAAGATGAAGAGGCAACCATGTTGTCTAATCCTGATCGGTCCGGTGGCCCCTACAGTATTGGTTCACCGAACTTCTCCTCTCGGAGTGCAGTCCAATCCAACTGTCACATATACCGAATCTCCTGACCACTCAAGGGGGCCAAGTGTGCCATCCGGACACCAGCTTCCTTGAAATTATCAGCTTGGCTCCTCAACAGAATGAGTTCGCCCACTTAGACATCCCTGCAGATTGTCAAGAAGTTCTGGTCAATGCTAGAGCGCCAGCCACGATTAAAACCTACAAGCACAAATGGAAGCGTTTTTGTGCCTGGTGTCGCTCTGCTGAACTGCATCCCATCCATGCTAGACCAGAACAGATCTTGCCTTTCTTCCTTCATCTGGCTAGATCAGGTTTATCGTATTCAACTCTAAAGGTATTTCTGGCAGCCATTTCCAGATTCCGTCAGGACGGATCAAATTCTCTTTTTTCTTCAAGGGTAATTCAGCAATTTTTTAAAGGACTATTCCATATGTTTCCTCCAATTCGATGTTCACCTCCATTTTGGCATTTGAATGTGGTGCTCGCTTAACTCATGCGTCACCCCCTTTGAACCCATTCATAAGATTGATCTCAAATTCCTTTCATGGAAGGTCTTTTTACTCTTGGCATTGAGGTCAGCTAGAAGGGTCAGTGACATTCAAGCATTCACTTCAAAATCTCCTTTCTTGCAATTTACTTCAGATTCTGTGGTGCTACATACTAATCCTAGGTACATGCCAAAAGTTCCATCTGACTTTCATCTTAATGAGAGTGGAGAAGTGTGGCTCACTGGTTAGAGGCGGCAGACCCTGAAGCAGAGGTCAGACCCGGGACCAGGGTTCAATTCCCGACGCGGCAGGGTCTTGAGCCCAAAATATCCACGGACTCGATAATTCTCGTTTCGGTGCCTACTCGAGTCACAGGTTCACACTCTGCAGCTCTGGGCATTAGCTTGCTTAATCTCCACTATGGCCCCCCTGCGGCGGGATGCCTGGCTTTCACCTTGGGGATGCCCAGTACGGGTATCTCACAGGGAAAAACCAGGACGGGTTCTCAAGGCAAGCGCCGAGATGCCTACGGGTAATCGAGCGCTATATAAGAACGCTTAATAATAATGAGCCTGTGATTCTCAAGACATTTTTTCCAAATCCACAATCAGCGGCTGGAAGAGCTTTACACTCTTTAGACATCAGGAGATGTCTCAATTTCTACCTTCAAAGAACAGCCACTATTCGCAAAACAGACCAACTGTTTGGGGCCTATGGAAGACTGCGCCAGGGATGCGTGGTATCCAAACAGACTATAGCCCGATGGGTTTCCTCAGCAATTGGACTCGGTCATCAACAAGCAGGAAGACCCATGCAGTCTTTACCAAGAGCGCATTCTACAAGAGCAGTATCCTCTTCCACCGCTCTTTTCGCAGGTGTGCCTCTTCTTCAGATCTGCAACTTGGTCCAGCAGGCACACTTTTACCAGACACTACTGTTTGGACTCGGCCAGTGATGCAGATGCTTCGGTGGGAAGAGCAGTTCTTCGCAATCTTTTCAAATAAGGCGAGCCTCTGTTCTCCCTCCTCTATGCTCTTTTTAGACGCTTCTAACATGTTGTTATTGTTTGGCTAGTTATGCATCTATACTATGATTCAATAAGCGTCTAATGAGCATGATGTTCTTTTGTACTACTATCTACTCTGATTCAGGCATTTGAATCTATGAAAGACACCCCAATACTGGAGAAGAACAATGGTTACTTACCTGTAATCTGTGGTTCTCCAGTATTGGTGTCTTTCATAGATTCACATGCACCCACCCACCTCCCCTCAGAGGCACCCTCAGGCAATTTTTTGGTTTCACTCCTGTGCGAGAAAATCTGAGAGCCTGAGCCTCTGAGGAGAACATTCTGGTGGGTGCTGTCGCCCGATTGGCTGCAGTTTGGTCTATACAAAATGACTAGGTTAGTCATGAGTGTGGAAGTTTTGTACACTGTAGCTTAGGGCTACTTTACTTCCTGGTTTGTTATTACCACGGTTTTGGTTTTTCTATAGGCATATTATTGCTTTTTTATGTACCGTGGGACTCCGACGACGGGGAATGATTCAGGCATGTGAATCTATGAAAGACCCCCCAATACTGGAGAAGTGCATTGGTGCAGGCCCGGGAGAAAGGGGGGCTCAACACCCACGGGTCCAGCAACATGTCTGCAGTGTGGCAGCCTCTGCAGCCACTCAGCCTCGACGTGGATTGTAGGTTAGTTTTCCAGGGGGCATCTCTAAGATGCCCTCTGGTGCATTTTACATTAAACCTCACACTGGCATCAGTGCGGGTTTAATGTGCTGAGAAGTTTGGTACCAAACTTGTCAGTCTTCAGTGTAGCCATTAAGGTGCTGTGGAGTTCGTAATGACAACCTCCCAGCACCATGTACTCTTAATGGCATCACTGCACTTACAATGCCCAGGAATGGCCCTGGGTACTGTAGGGGCACAGGGCTCATACACCTGTGCCCACACCTCTGGCATAGGGCACCCAGCTAGAGGGGTGACTGAAGTATGCCAGGGCACTGGGTTCTGTGGGCATGGTACAGAGGGATGTGTGCCATGTTGACGGTTTAGTTCTGTACTTAGACACACAGCCTGCAAAGGCAGTGTGTCGGCGTCAGGGTACAGGGCCCCTGATGGTGGCACAATAAGTGCTGCAGCCCTCAGGGGTCTTCTCTGGTCACCATGCCCTGGGTACCATTTACTAGGGGCTGACAGGTAGCCAGAGATGCCAATTGGGTTTTGGTTTCAACACAGTTTTAGGGAAGGAACACAGGTTCTCTGTACCTGGTTGGCAGGAGCCCAGGGCACACTCAGTCAAAGCACATCAGCAGTTGAGAAAAAAGTGGGGGCATACCAATGCAAGAAAGATGGCACTTTCTCACAGTTACCACCAGTACCAGTCTGAAAAAGTTGTGGGCACAGGATGATTTTGCAACAAGGCCTTTTTCTGCTCCTTTGTTGGTTATTTCTGCACATGTCTTGCTTCTTCCTATACTTTTCTTCGTGGACTTCTGTTGCTTCCTTCTGCATTTCTTTTGCTTCGTTCTGTGCGTTTTTGCTTCTTTCTTCACATGTCCTACCTCTGTAGGCATAATTAGAAACTAACATTTAAAAAAACCTTAGAAATTAACATTAAAAAACCCCATAGGTTTCAGGCACGTTATAGATAGAAATTAGCATTTAAAAAACCTTTGAAATTCACTGAAGAAACCATAGGTTTCAGGCACGTTATAGTTAGAAATTAGCATTTAAAAAACCTTTGAAATTCACTGAAAAATCCATAGGTTTCAGGGGCGTTATAGTTGGGGGAATTTCACTGGTTTTGTACGAGTGAAATGTCCAACTGTTCTAGTTAGTTCAGCTAACTATAACTCACGCCCCCACAATACACTGCTGATGACGTCACATATTACATCACATGACATGGTCAGTGACATCCCAAATGACATCACTGATTACATCATCCATTTGATAATTTCATGCATCTTCTCACACCCTAATATAACTTTTGATACACCCACTCTAAATTACAGACTTCCATTCTCAAAACCACAGACACTCCAACACCAATAACTACATACCCACTCACTGATTCTTACGTCTACACACTCACCTGTACAATCACTCATACTTATGGTCACTCAGTACAGGACTATCATATGCACTCATTCACCTATATAGGCACTCACACACCACCACTCATCCATAGAGGTACTCACACACCTAGTTAGTCATGCAAATAACTACTCACACTCCTATTTACCCACCTATACAGTTATACACACCAGCTTACTTACTCATACAAATACTAGCACATTCTTACACTCTTAAGCATTCACTGATACAAGCACACACATCCATACAGCCACTCTCACAATCACACGCTCACTTATAGCCATTTAAATACTCTAATACATATATATATTGCCTTTCACATATGTAGTTACTCACACATGTACCACTGAGATATACATGCACTCACTAACACACCCATACACACTCTCACGCACCCATACAGTCCATCACAGATGCACTCTTGAAACAATGCACCCAGTGAATCACCCACTCACACATCTATGCACAGAGTCACACACACCCCACCCACACAAACACTCAGGCACCCATACAGATACTCAGACAACCAATCAATAACTCAAATAGACACGCATGTAGCTATTCACAAACCCATGCAGCCGCTTACACACCAAAAGACAGACGGACACAGACATTCACAGTTTAGCCACTAACCCATGGATTCGGTAAGATATGTTTAATCACTCACTTATAGACTCAGTCACGCACCTACTAAATCATCCATTTAAACACCTATACACCCACTCATTCTTCAATACGCCTTTCCCTACATATATTAAACATATTTAAACTTTACAGAAACACAGTAACTGGATGATGTCATCAGCGATGTCACTGACTATGTCATGAGTGATGTAATATGTGACGTCATCAGCAGTGCATTGCGGGTGCGCGAGTTATAGTTAGCTGAACTAACTATAACGGGGGGAACTTCAATGTTTTTGTACGAGTGAAATGTCCAACTAACTATAACGCCCCTGAAACCTATGGTTTTTTCCAGTGAATTTCCAAGGTTTTTAAATGCTAATTTTTTACTATAACGTGCCTGAAACCTATGGTCTTTTCAGTGAATATATATTATATACACACACACAATATATATATATATATATATATATATATATATATATATATATATATATATATATATATATACATACATACATACATACACACACACACACATATATACACACACACACACACACACACACACACACACACACATATATATATACACACACAGCGGCCCCCTGTCAGCGTGAGACAGCTATCGAAAAGGTTCTGATCCAAGCTAGCGGATGGATATTCAAAAGGTGAGGAAACCACACATAGATGTATCCATCAGTATGTGCTATTTATCGATACATAATTGCCACCTTTCATATTATTTGTTAACCAACTCACTCCCACAGAGCTACGTACAATCAATGCGGATTTTTAAAAAAACATTTTCTAAATCTGCCTTTTAGTAACTGATGAAATAGTTAGTGGTGCTTAGATATAGAGTGGCACAGCTATATGTAAAATGTCTTCTTTATGCTGAATAGTTTTATTAAAAGAAGAATCACTTGCTGTCCCGGGGCTCCCTGGTGATAAATCAATGCCTCAAAATCATGTAGTAGTTAATGAGTTGTCACTATCTCCTGGAGGAGCTCAAGAGGCAAGGGGATATTTTGGCATCGTCTTTAATTGGCTTGGTATGCAGACGACCGATCCCATTGGTCCATTAGTGCATGCCGCCCAACACTTTTGTGGTACTCCTGCATGAGGTTTTTAAGCCAAATGTGCTACATCACTGAGAAACCGATTCATTCATTTGATCTGTAATTTATAATCATATATAGGGATGTATTTACCAGGCAATATCTGCACTTGTGTGGGGTAATGAAACAGCAACATGCATACACAGGACATACAAATAGACTGATTTTGTCACAACACAAGTATAATATGTCCTAATTGGAAATAGCTTCCAAAGAACCTCTAGGGAAAAAAATCTGAAACAGAACCTGAACCTAACTGAAACCACCAACTAACCCTATTTGAGCAGAAAAGGGCAGTTAAGAGTGATAAAAATAAATATGCCCACAACCAATAATAAATAATGAATGACCAGAAGTGCTAAAAGAATTCACAAAAAACAAGCCTAGTGGCATGAGATTAACAAGAAAATGTGGCCAAAACTGAAAATGGCATTGTGGAAAGTGGGTGCTATACATTTGCAGTATCACAAAGTTTTAGTAAATAGTAGAGCTCTAGATATTTTGTCCGACAAATGTAAAAAAATAAATGATTGGAAAATCTTCCCTAGTTGTGGTAACAAAAATAGTAATCCCAAGAAAGCAGCTACTTGAAAACATCAATATTGTTCAAAGTTTGATCAACAATCTCATGTTTACAAATAAAATCATAATTTAGGGAAGAAAATGAAAGTGTCACACTCCGTGTACTGCCTACAATAATTTATTAAACTCCTAACAGAAGTAAAAAGTGAGGAAATTAGTTTTTGAGTGCAGTTTGTCATTCCAGAGATTAAAGCTTAAAACAAAGTGTTTACATTGCAGCAAATCAGAGTTTTTTTAGCACCTTAGAATGAGTCAGGCTGAAAAGGTTTTAAGACACAGTATCATGGCAACAATGGTATTTGGAAAGCTGTGATACAAAGTAAGGTCAAATGTAAAGGTCACATGACCTAAAGAATCACATTTCTATATTTGTGGATGTTGACATAATAGAAACATAATACTTTTTGCAGTAGTTAAAACGCGTGCTGAAGTTTATGTCCAGGATATGTAATTAAATGTTGAAATTGAGAACACTGTTATGCAGTGGGTTGTTAGATTCCAAGTCCAAAGGCACTGACTATGCAGTACATAGTCTTATTCTCCCATCTCACAGTGCAACTTCCTGCAGAAAGAAAATAATTTTAGATTAAAAACATTTTTGAAAATGCAATTTAATCTTAGTCTAGAATACGAGTATTATTGCATAGTTGAGATGTTTGAAAAACAATTTACCATCAGTGCCATTGTCCCAAAAGCACGAGCTTGCTGTATGCAGTCCGGCTCCATTCTTTTGCATAATTACACAGGTCACTGGGAAAGAAAAGCAAATTATAATTTGGTATACACAATCTACAACGGGACAAATGTAAACATTTTTAAAAGGCAGCATAAATCCTCAATCTTTTCTGTACAAAATATTGGTCCCACAAACCCAAATATTTTTCACATTTAAAATAAAAGGTTTGCTCAAGCAATATCCCTTGCATGCGCCGTCGGGTGACTCCTTCGGCTCCACGTGACGTTAGCGTGGTTAGCGACGGGTATAATTCATGGTCACCTATATAGGCGCCACCCACGCGCACGGACGTCAGTACTTTGCACTTATTCCACACCAGAAGCACAGAGCCACAAATTAACTGATGAAAACGTGTGCAAAACTAGGGCCCTGAAATTGAGAGTAACCCTAGCCCTTACAAAATCAATCGGCAAAGTGAAGAGACATGGTTGGGCCTGTAAGGAATCGACAGCTAGATAGAGTCTCTACCAGATAATGCGTTACTGAAAATAAGTAACTTGTTCATCTCATAGAGACTTCTAGCTGCAGTTTCCTTACCTTTGAATTAGATACCAAAGCTAGTCTCCCGGCGGTGGGCTCCGGACCAATTCCACACACTAGGAAGTCCTGCAGGATCGAACAGGCAAAATACTAGTCTCTGCAGACTTGACTTTCCAGGCAGTCTAGCTTGGCAAACGTGTGCAAAGATGCCCACGTTGCTGCCTGACAGATGTCCAGGACTGGGACACCCGGAGCCAAGGCCATAGTCGCAGCATTTCCACTGGTGGAATAGGCCCTCAATTCCTCAGGGGGCTGCTTCTTATCCAGAGAATAGGAGATCCGAATGCAGAGAACGACCCAGCGAGAAGGGGTCCTTTTCTGCACTGCCTGCCCCTTCTTAGCTCCCTCGTACCCCACAAAGAGTTGGTCGTCCAATCCGAACTCTTTTGTGCGGTCAAGGTAAAACAACAATGCTCTTTTTGGGTCCAGTCGGTGGAGAGGCTTCTCTTCCTTAGAGGGATGCGGGAGAGCAAAGAAGGTGGACAACGTGACAGACTGACCCAGATGGAATGGAGTCAACACCTTTGGCAAGAATGAGGCACAACTTTATCTGGAAGGACATCATGTAGGAAGGCGAACAAGATAAAGCCTAAACTCACTCACCCTCCGGGCAGATGTTATCGCCACCAGAAAGGCTGTCTTGATGGTAAGCAGCCGGAGGGGACAGTTGTGTAAAGGCTCGAAGGGAGCACACATAAGTAAAGTGAGGAGCAAATTCAGGTCCCACTGTTGCATAACAAAGGGCGAAGGCGGAAACAAGTGTGGCAGCCTCTTCACAAACCTATTTACAATTTGAAACCTAAAGAGAGAGGGTTGGTCTGGCAGCCGCAAAAAAGCAGATAGAGCAGAAAGATAACCCTAGAGAGTACCCAATGCAGAGCCCTGTTCGGCAAGGGTAAGAATAAAAAGTAGAACAGTGGAAAGAGAAGAAGAAAGAGGGTAAATAGATTGTCTGGACAGTATAATACAAATTTCTGCCTAAGGCAGCCGTATACAGTCTTAGTGGAGGGCCGCCTGGTTGGCAAAATAACGTTGCATAATTTGGGAGGAAGGTCAAAATCCATCAACTGTCGCTGCTCAATCTCCATGCATGGAGACGAAGAGATGATCGGTTCGGGTGAAGGACCCTCCCCTGCTGCTGCAACAGAAGATCCTCGAGAAGAAGCAGCCAGATCAGAGGATCGATGCTCATTTTTGGAAGGACTGGATACCTGACTCTCCTTGCCCAGTCCGGAGCCACAAGAATGACTTGGGCCTGGTCACTCCTAATCTTCTTCAGAACCCTACGCAGGAGTGGTATGGGCAGAAACGCGTACATCAGGCCTGAGCTCCACTCGCGATGAAAGGCGTTGCCAAGCGATACCTGCCATGGAACTATACCATGCAGTATTGCAGACACTGCGCGTTCTCTTTGGAGGTAAACAGATCTAACCAAGATTCTCCCCAATGCTGAAAGACCTTGCGCCATCTCCGATTGGAGATGCTATTCATAACCCGCTAGGCATCGATGGCAGTGTTAGTCCGCCATGGTGTTTAGAGAACCTGCCAGTTGTTGAATCACCAAGGTTATGCCCTGCTGCTCCAGCCATGTCCAGAGACGCAGGACCTCAAGACAAAGGGTCCCCGACCCCACCCAGCCCTGTTTGTTTCAGTATCACATGGCAGTGGTGTTGTACGAGAACACTGCACTAACTTCTCCTTTACAAAGGGAAGAAATACCTTCAACGGCAACAGAATCGCTCTATGCTTCAAGAAATTGATGTGGAGCTCCGATTCCACCAGAGACCAGTGTCCCCTGATCTCCACTTGTACCAGATGGCCGCCCCATCCCACCTGGCGTGCTTTACTAACAGGATGCAGGAAGCCATAAGGCCCAATAGCCTCAGAGTAAGTCTCACTGAAATCCAGAATAGAGGCTGAAACATCAGACTCATGCCCTGAACATCCTGGAATCACTGCTCGGGTGATAGGCCTGAAACTGTGCTGTGTTTAGAACAGACCCAATGAAAGGGAGCGTCGGAGAAGGAGTCAGTTGTGACTTCAGCACATTTATAGAGAACCCCAGTGAATACAGCAGGTTCGCCGTGGTCTGTAGGTGGGAGCTGACAGCCTGGGACGAGGACGCCTTCAACAGCCAGTCGTCGAGGTAGGGGAAGATTGATACCCCTTGTAGGAAGGTAGATCCCTGACTATGGTTGCCCCCAACTTTTTGCCTGGTGTTTTGCTGGTTTTCTGACTTAGTTGACCTGGGGCCCTGCTATTCAGGACCCCAGGCCCACTGCTCTCTCTGTTAAAATGGATTCCATGTACCCGAGGTACATATCTGATTGGATACTGAGTCACCTTATTAGTCCCTGTACAGTATACCTTGGGTATCCAGGGCATAGGTGTACCCAGGGCCTACCAGGGGCTGAAGCATGTATTATGCCACCCCTGGCTGGCCATCCAAAACTGACACAACTGGCTGCTTGACAGCTGGGAGCAAGGTGGTGTAATCTCCCCTTGCTTTAGATATAGTATACCTATATCTAACACCTAGAATGGGCACACAGATCTCCTATCAGTCACTCCTATGGCAGGCCTTAACAATCCTGAAGGCAGAGTGCTTGGAATCGTGTGAGATGGTGCTCTGGCATGAGCTGAGCCTGTCTGCGGCTTTCGGGATCTATCCCTTAGCCGTTTCCATGATAGCGTCAGACCATATACTCTTAAGTGCCTTATACTCCTCGCGGTTATGGTAACTTTGGCCTGACATTATCTAAACATGCCGTGTAAGGTGTCATACGCTTTGGAATACTACCCCCTCGCCAGTTCTGGCGACGGGGGTAGAATTCCACCCCTCTAGAGGGAGAAGACATGTTGGTAGCCTGTAACCCCGGTTAAAGTTGAACATAGCCTCAGCTCCACAAAATGGATGCTGCCACCGAGACACAAGTCTGACCTCCTGCTGCTGGGAGTCCTTCCAGCGAGGAGTGCTTGGACAAAGGGTTTCCTGTCAGGGGCGGTGCTAGCACCATCCCAGACAGGGTTTTGTGGATCCCAGGTAGGCAGGGCTATAGAGGAAGGTGACTGCAAGTGGCACCCCGGTGCTCACTGTGCATATGCCGGCTCAAACCAGTTCCTGGGGCACACCAGCCCCTGAGCTGGGGAGAGACCGGACAAAGGAGAGGGGTGTAACCACCCCCCTCCTAGTCCCACCCATAGGGCAGGACTTAGTCGCGTGCCAGCCCCTTTTCTCAGGATAAAGGTAGGAGCAGGCCCCCTTCCAAATCAGATCATCTTTGAATCCTGAAACTACTTTCTACGAAAGGAACTCAAGACTTCTTCCTAAGATTTCTCCCTTGTGACTAAGGAGTAGTCACCCTGCACCCGCAGGCACCATCCAAGCATCGCGGTTTGCTGTAAGTCTCTCCTCCGGATCAAGACTGCCCAGCTCGACGAGAACCGGCTTCCCTGGCACCTCTGACCTCTACCTGCATCATCAGCCCAGCTGAGATTCGTGGGTGTGACGAGACCTCGAGGAACCGGCCATCTTCAAGACTGCACGACGCTTGCCCAGCACGACCACCGAGGGATCCTTGAGTGAGTGCTTTGGGGTTTGAGAAGCCCCAACCCTGAGCAGCTCCAGCACCGAAGTCCAGCCCTCCAGCATCCACGAGATCCTCGTGGGGCCATTCTGCTCTTTGCTGCTCACCGCGTTGTCCAGGACACTTGCCCGTTGGCTAGTGGCCCTTCTGACGACGAACCACGACGACAACACCGCTGGTCTGGTTGCTCCAGACTGGCCCTTGCTCCCCTCCAACAGAGGAGCACCCTGGACCCTCCTGGTCCACTCCAGACGCCATTTTGAGTCCACCGCGTGGGCTTGCATTTGCCAAGAGTTGTTGCCCCAATCCTGGGTCCAGCGACGTCGACAGCAGATACCACCGTGGGACAGCTCGCACCTCCATCCTGGTCGCCGACAACGCCTCCTGGTCCGAGAGACTGCAGAGCCCAGCGTCGCCCACTCACCAGGTCGAGGTGACTTCGCCCGGTGCCATCCTGGTGCCCACCTAATCACTGGCTAGTGATTCAGGACTTGGTCCCCTCTGCTTACAGGTCTCCATCTTCATCGATCCAGGCTTGGATCACATCGAACATCTTCACTGGTCGCCTGCCAGCAACTTCTTCTTTCAGGCTCCATAGACTGCAACGAGGATTCCCGACGTCTTTTCAGACCTATGCAGCCGCAGCCCCTGGGCTAGGTAACCTAAGCATTTCGGTGCTCCAGCATAGCTTAACTATCTAAGTGTCCAGATTCTTTTTCGTTTCAGCTCTACCTAGTCGGATTCGTCCGATAACGCTAACTTTGCATTTACTAGCCTCCATAGACTTTGTTCCGCATCCCGCGTGAGAGTGCACACTCTGCACCCGATCTCCCTAGGCCTCCTGCTCGCAATCTAAAGGTTCAGTAGTCTAGTCCTAGCGATCCCAAAGCCTCTGAGAATAGTTACTTACCTGCTAGTAATTCGCATTCCACTTTTGTAGTATATGGTTTTTCGTGCCCCTCGGGCATTTGTGTAAATTGTGCGACTTTCAGTATTTCTTTAAGAGTTTTGTATTGTGCTTGGCTCCCTGACTCAAAGAGTTCAGGGTAGTACGGTTATAAATAAATATACTTTTATTTTCATAACAACTTGTGTGGTGTCCTTTCACTTGGTGTTCAAAGGGTAAATGTGGTGGTAAAACAGCTGGCTTAACACGCCCTCTAGAGTTTAGCCTAAAGACTGCTCTTGTCCATGCTACTAGGATAGCTGGTCTATCAGGTTGACTTACAACCAATCATCAATAAGGGTCGTTTGGACTGATACATAGTGATCACTAGAATAGTGAGCACTGCATATCAGGCCAACTTCTCACACCCCTAACGTGCGCAGATGAGCTGCGAACACTCCCATTACCTTGGTGAACACCCGAGGGGCACTGGTAAGGCCCAAAGGGAGCACAGTAAACTGTAAGTGCTCGTGGCGTACCTTTAACCGCAGGTAACGTCTGTGGCCCGGCAGGATAGGGATGTGAAAATACCCATACTGCAGGTCCAAAGTTACAATCCAGTCTTGTTGGTCTAGGGCAGACAAGACCTCAGCTAACGTAAGCATCTTCAACTTCTCCTTCTTGAGGAAGAGATGGGCGGTCAGAAGTTCTGAAATGAGCCGTATCCCTTTGTTCTTTTTCGGAATCAGAAACTAGCGGTAATAACAGCCACTGCCTACCTCTGAATCTGGGACCCACTCTATAGCTCCCTTGAGAAGGAGAGCTGTAACTTCCTCTTGGAGCATTTTTAAATGATCCTCCGACAGCTATTCAACTTGGCAGAATGGGAGGAGGAAAAGAAAGGAAAGGCAGAGAATAGCCCTCCTGAATGATCTACAAGATCCACTTATCCGATGTTATGTACCTCCAGTGGGGGAGATGAACAATAGTTACTTACCTGTAATCTGTGGTTCTCCAGTATTGGTGTCTTTCATAGATTCACATGCCTGAATCACTCCCCGTCGTCAGAGTGAGAGTCCCACGGTACATAAAAAAGCAATAATATGCCTATAGAAAAAACCCAAAACCTTGGTAATAACAAACCAGGAAGTAAAGTAGCCCTAAGCTACAGTGTACAGAACTTCCACACTCATGACTATCCTAGTCATTTTGTTAGTCAAAACTGCAGCCAATCAGGCGACATCACCCACCGAAATGTTCTCCTCAGAGGCTCAGGCTCTCAGATTTTCTCGCACAGGAGTGGAACCAAGTAATTGCCTGAGGGAGCCTCTGAGGGGAGGTGGGCGGGTGCATGTGAATCTATGAAAGACACCAATACTGGAGAACCACAGATTACAGGTAAGTAACTATTGTTCTTCTCCAGTATTGGGGTGTCTTTCATAGATTCACATGCCTGAATCAGAGTAGATAGCAGTACAAGAAAAAACAACATGCTCGTAGGACGCTTACAGTATACAGCAGATATGCACGCAAGGTAATAACCAATAACATGTTAGAAGCGTCTAAACAAGAGCATAGAGGAGGAGGAGGAGGGAGAACAGAGGCTCACCTTATTTGAAAAGATTGCGAAGAACTGCTCTTCCCACCGAAGCATCTGCATCACTTGCTGAGTCCAGACAGTAGTGTCTTGTAAAAGTGTGCCTGCTGGCCCACGTTGCCGCCCTGCAGATCTGAATAAAGCGGTGGAAGAGGATACCGCCCTTGTAGAATGCGCTCTTGGTAAGGACTGCACGGGTCTTCCTGCCTGTTGATGACATAGTCCAATTACTGAAGAGACCCATCTGGCTATAGTCTGCTTGGATACCGCGCACCCTTGGCGCAGTCTTCCATAGGCCACAAACAGTTGGTCTGTCTTGCGAACAGTTGCCGTTCTTTGAAGGTAGAACCCGAGACATCTTCTGATGTCTAAAGAGTGTAAAGCTCTTTCAGCCGGTGATTGTGGATTTGGAAAAAATGTCTTGAGGATCACCAGCTCATTTAGGTGAAAATCCGATGGAACCTTGGGCATGTACCTAGGATTGGTACGTAGCACCACCGAATCTGATGTAAATTGCAAGAAAGGCGGTTTTGAAGTGAATGCCTGAATGTCACTGACCCTTCTAGCTGATGTTAAAGCCAATAGCAAAGAGACCTTCCAAGTAAGAAACTTGAGATCATTCTTAAGGATAGGTTCAAAGGGTTGACGCATGAGTTGGGCTAGCACCACATTCAAATGCCAAGATGGAGGAGGTCGTCGAATTGGAGGGAACATATGAAAGAGACCTTTAAAGAATTGCTGGATTATTCTTGAAGAAAACAGAGTTAGATCCGTCCTGACGAAATCTGGAAATGGCTGCTAGAAATACTTTAAGGGTAGAATGTGCCAAACCCGATCTAGCCAAATGCAGAAAGAAAGGCAAGATTTGTTCTGGTCTAGCATGAATGGGATGCAGATGAACTGCTTGACACCAGGCACAGAAACGCTTCCATTTAAGTTTGTAGGTCTTAATTGTTGATGGCGCTCTAGCATTAGCGAGAACTTCTTGACAATCTTGAGGAATGCCTAAGTGGGCGAATTCATTGTGTTGAGGAGCCAAGCTGATAATTTCAAAGAAACTGGGTCCGGATGGTATACTTGGCCCTCTTGAATTGTCAGGAGATTCGGTATTCGAGGCAGCTGTATTGGCCTGCACTCAGAGAGGAGGAGAAGCTCGGTGAACCAATATTGTCGGGGCCACCTTGGAGCAATCAGGATTAGACAACATGGTTGTCTCCTCATCTTCCAGATGACCGTGGGAATTAAAGGAATCGGCGGAAAGGCGTATGCAAATATCCGACACCAGTTCATCGAAAGGGCATCCCCGCATGAGTTGCTGTGGGGAATCCAGCTTGCAAAGTGTGGGCATTTCCGGTTCTGACTTGTCGCAAACAAATCCAGGTCGGGGTGACCCCACTCTTGGAATATTTGATCCAGGGTAGGCTGATGCAACTCCCATTCGTGATTGCATGCAGTAGACCTGCTGAGGGAGTCCGCTAGCACATTGGCAACCCCTGGAACATGGACCGCTGACAGATTGATGTTGTGATCGAGGGCCCAATTCCAAATCTCTTGTGCTTGATGGGATAATCGGGCCGACCTTGTGCCTCCCTGTTTGTTCAGGTAATGCATGCTGGTTGTTTTGTCTGTTCGAATTAGAACCATGGAACCCTCTAAAATTGCTTGAAAGGATTTCAGGGCGAGAAAAATGGCTCGTAACTCTAGGAGGTTTATGTGTCACTTTTTCTGCTGTATGTTCCATTTGCCAGTGATTGCCATTCCCTGGAGGTGGGTGCCCCAGCCCTCCAGAGAAGCATCTGTGGTCACGATGAATCTGGGCACCTCTGTCAGGAATGCACATCCCACCTGTAGGTTGCACTTTTGCTTCCACCATCGAATGGAGTTCCTCATCCGAGGGGTTATGTTGATAATGTCTTCGAATGAGCCTACTACCTGTACCCACTGAAGACTGAGTTCCTCTTGCAAAGGCCTCATTCTTAGGCGACAGTTGGGGATGAGAGGAATACAGGACGAGATCATCCCTAGGAAAGACTTGAACTTGCGAACAGAAACGCACTTTCTTGTTAGTAATGTAGAAGCCATCTTGTGAATCTTTAACTGCCTTTCTCTTGAAATGAAAACTTGGGCGAGCTTCGCGTCCAGCGTCGCTCCCAAGAAAGACTTTCTTTGGGATGGAGTCAGATGAGACTTCTCGAAATTCACTGAGAAACCAAGGGTCTGAAGTAGTGACAGACATCTTTGAACGCGAGTTCTTGCTGTGACGAAAGAACTGGCCTTGATAAGGCAGTCGTCCAAATTTGGATAAATTTGAATTCCTTCCAATCGCAGGTGGGCCACCACAGGAGCTAACATCTTTGTAAAAACTCTGGGGGCTGAACATAGTCCAAAGGGAAGAACTTTGAACTGGAAATCCCTGCCAGCCACTCTGAACCGTAGGAACTTCCGGTGTCTGGGAAAAATGGGCACATGGAAGTATGCGTCCTGAAGGTCGAGTGTTGCCATGTGATCCCCTTCTGAAAGAAATTGGAGGATTTCTTGAAGTGTTAACATCCGGAAGGATAATTTTTTTAGGTATTTGTCGAGGGCACGCAGGTAGAGGATGGGGCGCCATTCCCCCCTGACTTCTTATGAATCAGGAAAAATCTTGAGTAAAATCCTTTCCCTCTCTGATGTTGAGGTACCCTTTCGATTGCTCCTTTTCGAATCATGGAATGTATTTGGGAGAACAGCTCCTTGAGATGAGCTGGTGGTGGACCTTTTGGGGGAGAATTTGGAGGGGCTTTGACGAATTCTAGAATGTGACCCCTGGATACCACGTCCAGGACCCATCCGCCCGTAGTAATGTTGGACCAATTTGAGAAGTATAGGGATATTCTTCCTCCAATTTGCTTTCAGGTTGGGTAGAAGTGGTGGCAGGATGTATTTCTCACTTGCTCTTGTTGTTGTCTCTTCCTCAATAAGAGGTTTTTCTTCTTGATTGTGAGTAATTGCCTCTCCTTTGACCATACGTTTGTTGTCGGTATGGTTGGTATCTTTGGTTACCTTGTGAGTTGTTGTAGGAACGCTGTTGTGAATAACCTCCTCTGTTAGAGAAATTGCCTCTTCCTCTTGCTCCACGAAAGGAAGACTTACGAAAATGAAGAGATCCCAGCAATCGTGCGGTCTCACTGTTTCTTTATGGCTTGTAAAGCCTCATCCACATGTTGCCCAAAAAAGGAACTCTCCATCATAGGCCATGTCCATGATCTTAGACTGGACCTCCAGGCGAAAGGATGTAGATTTTAGCCATCCCTGTCTCCTCAGAACAGCTGCACCCGCCAGCTGCCTGAAACCTGTGGCTGCCACGACCACTGCTGCATCAATAATTTCAGATGAAACACATTCTCCCTCTTGTAAAATCTTTCTGGCTTCAGCTCTATCAGGTTCTGAAAGCTTTTCAATGTAAGGCGATATGTCTGACCACATCTGCCTGTCATATCTCCCAAGTATTGCGAGGGAGTTAGCGGCACGGACAGTAGTTGCCGCAATAGTTGAGACTTTCTTTCCTATTGAGTCGAGGCGTCTTCCCTCTCTATCCGGGGGAGCAGTGACCTGCGCAGCTGGATTCTTAGCTCTCCTCTGAGCCGCCTAGGTAACCACTGAGTCCGTTTTAGCCTAGCCAATAAGGCATGCCGGTGACTTGGTAGGCGCCTTATATTTCTTATCTACCCGAGGTAAAACTGCAGGAAGAGAGTTTGGCGTAGCCATTATCTTAACCCCTTCGACGCTCATGACGAGCTGGGCTCGTCATGGCGTAGCCTCCTCGCACGCTCATGACGAGCCCAGCTCGTCACGTAAAGTGCGATTTTAAACAAACCAGCGTACGGGCGGAATTCCGCCCGCACGCATGCGGTTAAGACCCTCCTTCCAGATAAAATCAATTATTGGGATGGTCTTGACTTGTCTATGCGGTAAATCTTTAAAATCATATAGGAAGCACTCATCCTGTTTAGCCTCCATTTTGTTGCCCTTTCTTTGATTTGGTGGAAGGTCGCAATGTCAACCGGCGGAGAATCCGCTGTAGGTGGGCCAGCTGGAGAAGGAGTTTGTGCTTGATACTCATCCCACTCCGACGATACTGACTTGTCGTCCACTTCACAACAGATTGTAAAGGGTTTCCATCAAATTAGACTCAATGATCAGTCCTATCATTTGGCCAAACCCATGTGCAGATGAGGCTGGTCCCCTGATCAGTGGGACACTCAGCTCCGCACCTTATTGTTGTATCAGGATTTGGTCCACCAAATACACAAACCGTCCATGATGACTGATCTTTTGATGGTAAAGTAAGAAGAAATAGTGCAACGAACAAGAAAGTGATTTAAAATAGGATGGAATGTCCTCCTTCTAAATACTTTATTCTGCGGACTGGACACGCCTCCTAATTAAAAAAATAAAACTGTGCAAGAGAAGACAGTGACAATTATCTGTCTACATAAGGGCCAACATGTTTCTGCCTAACGGGTATTTAATCCCTTGGCATTCGTCAGGGCCTCTGCTCGTATAATAGTTGCACTCCTAATAGTGAAATATAGAATTCACCACCATCACCAAAACAAATTGTAGTAAAACTGGTTAGAAACGGTACAACCTGTAACAACCATGGACATTAACCCTCCGATTCACAATGGTTACTGTGAATTCTGTGAAGGAAAAAGTTATATCATTAGTACTGTATTCGATGCATCAGTCTCATGTGCATAGTGTGTCACCAAGTCAACCAATAATGTGTGTCAGAAAATTAATTTTTATGCTTACCCTTTGTGGTAGGGCAATAGACCTCACCTCACCTGGACACTGCTCAGGTACTAAGAGGCCCCGCACTACAAAGATATAGGGAAAACAAAAGAATGTGGCAAAGTACTGTAAAGAAATTTTTCCGCTTTACACCCTGCCTATAATCATTCCTATAACCAAATGCCCTATATCTAGAGGCAAAACATGTGAGGTAGATAAACACCCCAAACTCAGTGTACTAAGCCTCAAAATGACCCAGAAACTCGACTAAGACACCAAACTTTAAGGAAGATTAAAACTCCTTTGTATGCTTATTCAGGAATTTTACAACATTCTGATCTTCAAAACCTGTGATTTGCTAAAGTTTACAACATAGTATAGCTAAAAGTATTCTGTGGTAGCTGCTCACCTTTCCGTCGGTACCTCAAGCTCCCATCTGAGACTTGGGGGAGGCACCGATCTGTAGGAGATGCTAGTATAAGTAGTCTAGTGAGGGTTTGTTAGTGAAGTATCCCTCCACCTTTAAGATGTATACTAGATAGTGGCAATCTTATCATGTGTCCCTTCAATTGGTATATATTAGTGGCAAGGACACTATCATAATACATTTATTGTGTGGTCTTTATTTTCATAAGAAAACTAAGCGCACTACTTTACGCTCGAAATCTCGCGAGAGGACGTGCTCAGAACTACCATATGATGTCATATCGGCCATCTTTGTAGTTCCTAACACTATAATCTGGTAATCATTAGACCATGATTATTCCTCACGTGCATATGATGTTAGAATGCCCCCAGTGTTGTGAGTCCCTGCCTATTTTTCTACAAAGTAAGCCTAGTTGAGCTTGTTTTCTTAGGAACAAGAGCGCACTACTTAGCGCTCGAAATCACGCGGGAAGATGCGCTCAGAACTACCCGATGACAACATATCGGCCATCTTTGTAGTTCTGAAGGCTCCAACCTGTATATCATAGAATCACGATTGACCATGTGTTGTTTTTGAAAAAAGTACCAGTCATTGGGCAATCACAGCTGCCCAATGATGTCATTTCGGACATCTTTGTAGTGCGATGACTGCAACCTATTGGTCTGTGATATTCCAATGTTGTTTTTGGGAACGCAAGTGCTCTGAGTAGTGTGCCATGAGTGGCCTCAGAGTATATTCAATGGGCATAACTATGCAGATGCTCCAAAATCTTACAATGTGGGAACCATCCTAATGATTGTGCATAGCTATATGTCACCCTCCAGTGTATGTCAGAAAACTCCCATAATCAAACCGATTTGTGATATTATAAGAAGAGTGTGAGCAAAGTAATTCAGGCATGAATCAATATGTACAACATGTTTATATAGACACACCCTATTACAGTCAGTATATCCCAGTTATTGCTCACTAGTGCCAAGGCTACAGGGAGGTCCAAGGAATATCATCATTTAATCCTCCTGTATCAGTCCGAAGTTTATAAATCCATTTATGCTCTTTTCTAAAAAGGTAACCCGACACATCACTTATGTGACTGGGTATATATGGCTTCTCCAGGACAGTCCATTTGGAAGTCCGTTTCTAAATGTGCACGCTCCAGGAAATGTCTCGTAAGTTTAGTGTTGTTTTTCTTACAACGAAAAGAACTCTTGTGTTACAACATCCTGGTGCGGACTTTGCGGGTCGTCATACCCACATATCGTGTGGAGCAAGGACATGTCAGCATATAAATCAGATTGGTAGTATCTGAGGGCAGACCAAACACACGAAGGAGATAGATATAGGCACCCTTAGACCTTGGTTGCAGAGTAACTATAGTAAATGCAATAGTACCAATCTGATTTATATGCGGACATGTCCTTGCTCCACACGATATGTGGGTATGACGACCCGCAAAGTCCGCACCAGGATGTTGGAACACAAGAGATGGAGGGAGAGAGAAAGTGTGAGATAAAGAAAGGATGGGAACATGAGAAAGAGGAGAGGGCTTGAGGGAGAGAGGCAGGGGGGAGAGAGAGAGAGAGAAAGAGGCAGGGGAGAGAGAGAAAAAGGCAGGCGAGAGAGAGAAAGGCAGGCGAGAGATAGAAAGGCAGGCGAGAGATAGAAAGGCAGGCGAGAGATAGAAAGGCAGGCGAGAGAGAGAGAGGCAGGCGAGAGAGAGAGAGGCAGGCGAGAGAGGGAGGCAGGCGAGAGAGGGAGGCAGGCGAGAGAGGGAGGCAGGCGAGAGAGGGAGGCAGGCGAGAGAAGGATTGGATCAGTGGGTGGAGTCAGAGGTGTGGCCAGAATGAGCCAAACATCCCAATTTTTAGTATTTGTTCGGCATTTCACCGACCAGTTACAGCTTACGGTGTTATTTAATTCAACCAATGGATACACTTGATTATTTAAGGTATAATAGGAGTTATTGGCATTTAAATACATTCACAAAGTGGAATGTATTTCCAATCACACAATGTCCCAAATACGCTTTTAACTTATAAGCTGCAAGTAACAAAAGGATCTCTCCGACACAAGCAGTACCCTACTAACCTAGTTAACATTATATGCACTTTGTGATCTGCATGGTACATGTTCTTTGCAGCAGGCACATTAACCCTCTGTGCCACCTTTCCAGGAGTCAACCCTTCCACTAGACAAAACTCCGATCTCTCTCTAGGAAGAACATTAATCATCGTAGTTATCATGACATTGTTATTGTTGCTGAAAGTTGCTGAAGGTCAGGAAGGAGGCAGCAAGTTTTTTTACAACTATAATATACTTGCAAACACTACGCACCCACCTGAAATAGGTACCCAGTGCGGTCACACTGTTCGCACCGCCCTAACCTGCTCAAGGTTCATGTGACCTCAGTGACAGTGTCACAGTGACTGAATCACTGTTGCTCTAGGGTGTGCTGCTTCGTAGGCCTGCATGCAAGGCTGGAGGTGTACTTCAGTATGGATTGTGGTGGACAGGCCTTCAAGGTTAACCCACACTTGCAACTACAAAGGTCCACCTGCTGGTGCCAAGACACATGGGCTTCTAAGGTCTAGTGGGGCTTTCTAAGGTCAATCATGGGAATGTGGTCCCTCAGGAGAGTGGTCTGGGGGACTGGTCATGAACGCTGAACCCGGCTCCACCATTCCAAATTCGACAGCTCTGGCCATAGTGCCACATCCTCTCCCACACTGAACACCATACTGCCCCACTGAGAAAAACCTCACAATGCCTTCAGCTACAAACCAATTGTGCCCCGTTATGAACACCAGTAATAAGCTGCCTGAAAAAAAAAAAGTAAAAGCAAACATGCATAGGGAGTGCAAGATGAAGTAAAGCATGTGAAATGTAAGCAGAAACAACATGGTTACCGTAACAATCTCTCACTCACTATTCAGAAATCAGCGAGTGGTTTTACTTGAAGTTAAGGACCTGACTACAGGGCCTTGAAGGAACAGTTTCAATGTCCATTGCTTATATCCTTAAATAAATGTAAACAGTATGGTTGAAAAAAGACAGACTACATCCATAAACACAGAGGTACACATTTTGTTTTCCAATCAACCCATCAACCAGGTATTGCAATACATCCAGGAATGGTGCACTTCCCTGGGGACAACAATGCTGTTCAAAGAAAGATGAGAAAAGAAAAGTAGCACTTTACTGCAAAGTCTGTAAAGTGAGGAAGATGTGTTTGGATGTGAATAAAACCAATCTGGCCACTTTGCAACCACTCTGTATTGCTTTATTTATTTATGTTTTTATTTTTTATATTTAAAACCTTTTATTTCTCTCCATACCGAGGCTGCACTTTGGAATAGAAAAATGTCAGAAAAAGGGCATTTCCTGCAAGAGTGTTTTTCTTTTTTGGATCCATTTCACAGGGAAGCAACTAAATGAAAGAAGGAGAGAGAGGTTGTGAACCGTTTCTTCAAGTCACGGTTTTCAGTAAGTGAGGAGCAAGACAGAAAGAGAGGGAATAATAGGAAGAGGGGGTCAGCTGCCAGCACAGAAAAGAAGAGGACATGGTCTGTGTCTTCTCTGGGCAGTAAGGAAGAGACAGTCCTTTTTCTTCTCTGCCCGTCCCCGATCGTCCACAAAAGCAACCACGCTCACACATGTGCCCCCTTCCCCCCTCAGAAGTATTCTTTAGTCTCATTGCGTCACAGCCTTAAGATAAGAGGAAGAAGGAGGGAGTGCAAGATACACAAGGCTTAATGAGCCTTGACAAAAACTCACATGGCGACTGCGCACGCACACGTGACCGCACGCTTGCGGCCAGCAAAATCCTCTGGTAGCACTTTCAAAACCAACTCACTAAATTTCTTGCAGAGCAGCGCATGCGCTAGCTCAGCGAGACCGAAAAAACACACCAGTATACAGTGATCCAATAATAAATATCCTTTAAGAGTCTACTAACATGTGCACTCCTCAATGTAAGATCTCTGCCTAAGCATAGTGCAGAAATTCTGCTGTTATTGCTCTCTCATGAGCTTGACATGTTGTTTCTGACTGAAACTTGGACCAGCCCGGATTGCGAGGTCGATCTTGGTTGGGCTTGCCCACCAGGTTATAAAATCCACCATCAACCCAGAGCCTCCAGGGGCTTTTAGCACTCAGCAGCAGCAACCTCTGCTAAATGCTCTTACTGATATGGCAGCCACTCACCACAAACTTATTTTGGGTGATTTTAATCTGTGGTCAAATGGTACCCTTGACCCTGGGCTCCATAAATTGCTTCACTCTTGTGAGGGTCTTGGCCTCCATCAGTTGGTCGAGAAAGCCACTCACAAGGCTGGGCATCTCCTTGACATTATTTTCTCTAGGCCCCTCCTCCTACATATTGGCGATATTCTGCCAATGGATTGGACGGATCACTCCATGATAAAAGTTTTCGCTGAACTTAAACCTCCTTCGAGTCTGGTCTCCTGCCCCCGGACTGAATACACTAGCAGGGACTGGAGGGCCCTATCACGCTTGAAGAGCTCGGGCCCTGTGTTCGAGGTTGGGGATTGTTTTTCGTCGGACCGGTCAGTTATGGATAATTACGCCATACTGTGCCAAAATATCACATCTACGTTGGACTCCTGCGCCCCTCTGGAAACCCACAAGGCTAAGAACAGAAACTCGGCTCCTTGGTTTAACACCACACTGAGCGCGCTCAAACTTACGTGTACACAGGCAGAGAGGAGATGGAGGCTAGACTATAAGGAGTCTGATAGGCTGCTATGGAAAAAGAAAATTGGGGAGTATAAGAATGAGATTAAAAGGGCAAAAGCTGATAATTTCTCCTCTGTAATCTGTAATGCTTCTAATAGCTCCAGAAGCATTTTTAATATTCTTGACACTCTAATCAATTCTGAATGCTCGAAGAATGTAATTACACCTTCACTTGAACTTTGTGAGAACCTGGCTGGGTTCATTCAGGAAAAGATTCAGCTGATCATTGATGACCTTGTGGGTGGTCAGCAAGCAGCAGGGAACCTTGGCCTGACGGCTGAAGGCTCTATAGTGCATGAGGTGGGCGACTCAGAGGATGTGGTCCCCGGCCTTTGTGATCAAGCTCCTGAACCACTCCGTGGGTTTTCACCTCTCACTGTGGAGGCGTTCTGCAGCCTGGCACAGGGCATTTCTTCTGGATCCCCCCTTGATCCAGTGCCACACAAGATCTGGAAAGAACACAAGGAAGAGCTGTTCTCCGCCCTACGGCTGATCTGTAACCAGTCACTTATCAGTGGTGATGTTCCTCCACAATGGAAGCAAGCGTTAGTTTCTCCATTGCTGAAGAAGCCCTCCCTCGATCCTGAATGTTCTAAAAACTACAGACCTATCACCCTGTTGCCATTCCCAGCTAAGATCGTGGACGAGCTATTAGTCGGACTCTCTCTT
Organism: Lissotriton helveticus; assembly: GCF_964261635.1. Classification (NCBI taxonomy): domain Eukaryota; kingdom Metazoa; phylum Chordata; class Amphibia; order Caudata; family Salamandridae; genus Lissotriton; species Lissotriton helveticus. The sequence goes on from NC_136067.1 coordinate 1,371,765,677, forward strand.
CCTATCTTGAACACCACAATCTGTTGGAAGAGGTTCAGTTCGGCTTTCGGCCGGCTCATGGGACAAAGACGGCCTTGCTGACCATTACGGACGAACTTCAGAGGCGGGCAAACAGGGGTCAGGCAGCAGCATTAATTCTGCTTGACCGGACTGCTGCCTTTGAAACGGTCAACCATGAGATCCTGCTGAGAAGGCTGAGCGAGTGTGAGGTGAGGGGGTTCCGCCTTGCAGTGGTTCCGCTCCTTTTTGCGGGATAGGCAGCAGGCGGTATCCCTCACCCCCTTTCAATCCGCCTTCTTCAATGTGCTGCATAGGGTGCCTCAGGGATCAGCTATCAGCCCTATTCTAGGATAGACTATCTTTTTTCCTTCCTCCAAAAATCATTATACGAGTCTTGCTTAAACTGACCATGAACTCAAACATGGTCTTGCAGGCGTTACAGGCCATTCGGAGTCCTGGCAATCTGGACAGTGTCATCTGCATAAATTAGTGTGGCGATACTATGGTCACCTATGCAAGGACAGACTGCCCTAAGTTCTGCCAATTTATCTTCCAGACTATTAATATGATTTGAAAGACGAAGGGGGCCAGGAACAGCCCTGGCGTACGCCCCTTGATAGGCTGAAGGCTAGCAGGCCGTATTTTACACTGGCAGGGACGTCATTGTGTAGTTCTCTAAGAAAATTAATATACAAGTCAACTCCCTTATCAGACAAAATACCCCACTATTTGGACCTGTTGACAGAGTCGAAGGCAGAACTTAAATCCATAAAAGCCAAGTACAACTTGCCACGCTTTGCTACAGTATATTTGGCAATTAGCAAATATAGATTTAAGGACTGCTCAACTTTGCCTATGCTGGAAGGGAAACCAAATTGAGGTTCCAAGAGTATGTTATGCCCCTCGGCTCATGATTGAATGCGGTCCAACAAAATTATTCCCCAATCTTTGCATTGGAATTAATCAGTGAGATGGGGCAATAGCAGGGGGAATCATTTGTTGAGCCCTTTTTAAAAACAGAAATAATTGTCACCAATTTCTTGAGGGGGGCCAGTGGCTAGGGCGACATTAAGGGCATTTGTCGGCAGTGGCACCCACAATGAAGTATTAGCTTTAAACATATCAGAAGGATACCAGGGTCTCGCCCAACTGGACAGCTTGCCACTGCCCGCGAAACCTCACCCAATTCAATAGCTGGACCAGCAAAAAACTAAACGGGAGGCTGGGAAACAGTGGAAGGGATAGCCTGCAGCTCAGGTAAGACTAAAGGAATATAATCAGTGGTATCTGAGTGCCCTTAGCAAGGTACACCATAAAGCTTGGTAAAATGGGTGACCCAGATATCAGGTGGAATAACCGTATCAAAACCAGGACCTTTTTTAGCCTCAAAATAACTGCGATTCACTGTCGCCCAGAAAGCCTTGCAATCCCTTAACTCACTAACCTGCATCAGTGAGGAAAAAGCTGCATCTCCAATAGTGTCCTTCCTAGTTAACAAAACTGTATCAGTAAAACCACGTCAGTGGGAAATGTGTGCTGATTGTAAATAAGTGTGCTATCACTTCATGCATGTATTTATTAAAAGTGATAGTTTTTAAACATGATTCGAAAAACATTCCTGCCCGCCCTGATGACAGTGCAGCTAATGAACTACGAGGCAAGTCAGGGGTCATGTGTATCCTATATGCGGCTAGATATGTATTATCGATGGAGCAAAAGTTTAGGCTATTAAATTAAACATAAGTGTTTTTTGTTCAGCAGACATGCTGAACTTGCGTATTTGAAGGTGCTCTCATCCATACTAATATTATAAAGAGAGAGCCCAAACCTTTGAGGCGGGTAATCTCAGTAACCACAGCACCAATCACAACATCCAATACAGCGTTGGAAAGGGCAGTTGCAGCAGAAGGACATAGGCTATGCAGACGGCCACCATATACATATTTATTTTTGCGCAGAGTTTTATATAGCGTGAACTTGACCCGAAATGAATCAGGTATCAGAGCGCTTTACCTAGCACCAGTTACGTCACATGACGACACACATTCATTTTTGTTAGGCAGGGGGAGATTAAGTGATTTGCCCAGAATCACAGGATGTTTGGCGTCGTTACCAAGACTCAAACCCAGATCCCCAGGTCCGAGGTCGAGCGCCTTAGCCGTTAGGCCAACTCCTCTATACATTTAAAAGGTAAAAGAACCGTGCCAGCAAAGTAGTCCCTTGTGGGCGTGTCTGCGTTGTGCTGTGGGCGTGGGCTGGGGGCATGACTAACGCTGGGGGCGTGTCGTACGGCCATCACATCGTGGGCGTGTGCTGGGGGCGTGACATACGCTGGGGGGGTGTGTCCGCCCTTCATGCCATGTGAGTCGTACATACAAGCGCCAATTACGTTGCTGCGCAGCATCAAGGGGTATGCTGGGGGCGTGTGTCCGGCCTTCATGCCTTGTGAACGCAATTGCGCCACATCAAGGGGCACGCTGGGGGCGTGAGAATTGCTGGGGGCGTGTGCTACGTTCCGCCTTTCATGCCATGTGGGTCGAACATTAATCAGACGATCGTCTGCTGTGGCCGTGTGCTGGGGGTGTGACAAACGCATTCACCTGGAGGCCTGGTAAGTAACGTTACTGCAGCCTCTCCTGCGCGCTGTTGCTGAACTCTCTCATTCAACGAAATTACACGCGCCTGCTACCATCAAACAGGACTACAGCTGGGCCTCAAGCGGGGGATCATGCGCCTGCTAACATCAAACAGGCCTGCATCTGGGCCTCAAGCAGGGGAACACGCAAATGAGCGTGTCTGCGGGGACAATTACTGCAGCCTCTCCTACTCGCTGTCACTCAACTCTCTCATTAAACGGATTTACCCGCGGCTGATAACTCTCTCATTCAACGACATTACACGCGCCTGCTAACATCAACCAGGGCTGTAGCCGGGTTCAGGCGGCGAATCACTACACCAATTACACGCGCCTGCTAACATCAACTAGGGCTGCAGCTGGGCCTTCTCAGTCCCTTTTCTAAAGAAACAAAAAACGTTGTCTACCGCGAGATTTTAAAATAAATTGCCCGTGCCAAATACACACATTACACACATTCTATTTCATACCCGGACAACGTCGAGACGGGCTGCTATATGTGATAAAGAAGAAAATGGCAGCTCGGTAAATTAAAATATTTGCCCAGGACCGCATAATTTGAAACCAGTTAATGGTTCAAGAGTGTTAGAATTAGGTTGAGTAGATTATTAAAGTCACTAGACCTGCAGGTCTAGCAACATTTTCAGGATTTTTCAAGATCTGAACAGGAATGTGTTTTTTAAGTCACATTGGTATCTGTTGGACTGAGCCTTCAAAGAGCTCATATGATGAACATGAAACAAAACTCCCAATTCCTACTAATAGTGGCAGTTACAGCTTTGTTGCATAGGAGTAAGACAACCATCAACATGTGAAAAACAGTTCCTGTGACAGTCCAAGGATTTTGTCATTACTAGGTAAATGTCAGACTTCTAGAAATATTTCTAGAAATATTTAGGTTGTACAGGACTTATTCAGTAAAAGCTGTGTTGGGTCTAGGCTGGGAGGACAATATCACAATTTGAAGAAAAAAACCTGTAGATGTCTTCAGAATGAAAAAAAAGGTAGCCAGGTGAAAGGAGGATAGAGGGTCAAAAGGTTTGGCATGAGAATGGCCAAAACTAAATTTAAATCCCACTGGGAAATACTCTGCCTCACAGGAGGACGAAGATGGAGAACACTGTCTAAACTGCGCCTCTGATATTAATTTTTCAAGAAAAGAAAAGTTCAGACTGTGCACAGAAATACGCCACAATAGCCCGAAAAAAATTCTTACACCAATCCAATAAGATCACTGTACCAGCCAAAATTGGAAAAGAAAGTCAGAATATCATTTGAAAATTCCTTTAAATTTCAAATGCCCGATGACAAAATCTTCCTGTGAAGAGACATAACTGAGAAAATGATGGTCTTTTAGTGACCACTCGCAATATTATTAACAATTAAGTTATAAAGAGACACCAAGTTCCCTTCTTCAATTTTCAGGTAAAACATTGCAATAGTGTTGGTTAACGCTTGCACAGCCCTACTCACGGAAGTGAGGGAAACAGACTTTAGTCAAAATAACCTTGTGCTGCCAATGGCAAGCGTCGGTCGTTGGGAAATTCAGCTACCTAGTGTTCGATAATGCCTAGAGTGTGCCTCAAACTGGAGTGAGAAGAAACTATGGTCAGATTAATAGACAAACTCTGAATTTGAAAGGGTTCCACTTCAGACGTCTCCAGAGCCCAAAAATAGGACACTTGTGCTTTCTACATGGTGAGCGCCACATGTTATGGTGCGTTGCATACCATAACTGCCCATGTCAGCAGTTTTACCAGCAAACCAGAACAACTCCTCATTTAAACGTTTCAGTGAATTGCTATGTTTTTGTTACAATACACTCCCCCCAAATAGGAAAAATTGACTGCCACTTAGAAAGAATTGACAAACTGATGTAAGGGAGGGGGGCCGACTTTTTCTATACACAATTCTGGTTACTGAAAGCTTGGAAAGATGGTAGTTTTAGCAAACCAAAACTTTTACTCCTGCTATTTTTACAGGGAAAAAAAGTCTTCTTGTCCAGTCAATTTCCCCATTTTTGCAGAAATAAAGAAAAAAAAAAAAGGTTATATTTTGGCGGTTCTCTCAGTTCCCTTCAGAGTAATCCACAAACCCTAGGTAGGTTTAGAATTTCCAGCATGTTGGGGAATAAGGGTACAACTTTGACCTGGATATGTTTTCTTTTTGTTTTTTTTTCTTTATTAAAGTTTTGGAGCATGTTCAAACAAAGCATTATATAAAAAAAAACAATCTTGTAAAACAAGAAAAGGAAAAAGAACAGTACATGCACAGGTTGACAACTGAAAAAAATATCATACGTGATCTATAGGCGAAGATGATGTATAGAGCCTCTGGACATGTCCCGTCTCAGTATAAAATTGTACATAATACACATATACAGACAAAAATACAATACTGACTCAGGGAGTTGCGTCAGAGTTTCCTGTCTGATGCAACAGGTATGTTCGTAACGGCTCCCAGATGTGTTTAGGGCGAGAGGTTGTAGGCAATTCTTCAGCATATATTTCTAAGGTTTCCTAACAGTAAACCAAATCTTTGACCCACATATCTGGTTTAGGAATGAGTTTACTGTCCCATGCTATCGTTACACGTCTCTTTGCAAGCAGCAAGGCTATGCGGACAAATCTGGCCTGCACTCCTTTCACTATGGGTACATGATGGAGTAGACATGTAAGAGGTGTACATGGAAGTAGGACCCCAGTCATGGTATGTAAGAAATGCGTTACTTACCTGTAACTGCAGTTATCCAGTATTGGCGTCTTTCATAGATTCACATGCCTGAATCATTCCCCGTCGTCGAGACGGGAGTCTCCGGTCAAAGATGTTGCGCCATGTGATGGAAAATGCATTTCCGATAGACCTTGACTGGGGATGCCAACTTGCAAAGCTATGGCATTTGGTGTTTTCCCTGGTCGCAAACAGGTCGATTTGCGGTGTTCCCCACTTTGAGAAGATTTGAACCGTGGTTCTCATGTCTAGCTCCCATTCGTGTGTTAAAGACCTCTGCCAGCTTAGGGCGTCTGCGATGACATTGTCCTTGCCGGGGACGTACTCCACCCTCAACGAGACGTTGTGGAGAATGAGCTAGTTCCAGATCTTCTGCGATTTGCGAGATAGAGTCAGCGAATGCGTCCCTCCTTGTTTGTTCAGGTAGTGCATCGTCGTGGTGTTGTCGGTCCTGACGAGCACAAGGGAGTTCTTGATCCTTGGCAAGAAAGATTGCAAGGCAAGAAAGACTGCTCTTAGCTCCAGCAGGTTGATATGGAGCTGTGTCTCCGGTTCTGACCATCTGCCACTGATCTGCAATTCCTGCAGGACTGCTCCCCAACCCTCCAGGGAGGCGTCCGTTGTAACGGGATGAGGAGTTGCTGGAAGCAGGAACGGTAATCCCTGCGAGAGATTCTTGAGCGACCTCCACCATTGCAATGCCTTGGTGATTTGAATCGTGATCTTTGTGCTGTCTTCGAACGATCCCGTGCACTGCGTCCACTGTCTGGACAAAGCCTCTTGGAGTGAACGCATCCGGAGGCGACAGTGCAGTATGAGCAGAATGCACGAGGACATCATTCCCAAGAGGGATTTGAAGGTGCAAACTGGTAAAGCCTTCCTTGAAGCCACCGCTGAGGCCAGAGAGATGAGTTTGCGTTTTCTCTACAGAGATGGGAATGGCTTCGCCGCTTTTGTATCCAGTGTTGCTCCGAGGAAAGTAATGACTCGAGAGGGACGTAAAGTGGATTTTTCTTGATTGAGTGTAAGACCCAAGTGCTGGAAGAGATTCAAACAGGCGTTGGAGGATTTGGTTGCGCCTGTTAGGGATGGTGCCTTCACCAGTCAGTCGTCCAAATACGGGAAGACTTGATGGCCATGTTGTCTGAGGAATGCTGCCACTGGGGAGAGACACTTGGTGAATATCCGGGGCGCAGACTTGAGGCTAAAAGGGAGGACTCGGAACTGATAGTGCCGCCCAGCCACTGCAAATCTTAGAAATTTCCTGTGAGTTTTGTGGACTGGGATGTGGAAGTATGCGTCCTGCAGATCTAAGGACGTCATGAAATCTCCCTCCTCCAAGAGACCCAAGATCTCCTGAATCGTGACCATGCGGAACGATTGTTTTTTTAAGAATGCATTGAGTGCCCTGAGGTCTAGAATGGACCTCCATTTCTTTTCCTTCTTTTGAATGAGGAAGAAGCGGGAGTAAAACCCTCTCCCCTTGTGAGCAGTTGGTACTCGCTCTATTGCACCTTTCTGCAGCATAATGGAGATTTCTTGAAGAAGCAATCGCAGGTTTTTGTGGGGCATGTGGCGAGGAGGGGTTGTCGGAGGGATAGTTTTGAATTCTATAGAATGTCCGAATTGTATTAACTGGAGGACCCAACGGTCTGTTATTCTCTTCCAATTGTCGAGGAATTGGGCCAATTTTCCTCCAATTTTCAAAGAAGGAGATGAGGGATGGACTGGCTGTAAAAATAAGTCATTGGCTTCTGCCTGTGGCCTTCCTTTGGTTGTTTCCCCTGAAGTTGGACTTTCCAAAGGAGGACTGTTTGCCCTGCTGTTGCTGTCGAGGTTGGTATTGTGACTTGCCTTGGCTGTAATAATACGAGGATCTATTTTGACAGTTGCCTCTGTAAGAGGTTTGTCCTCTGCCTCTGTTCCCTCGAAAGGACTGGTTCCTAAATTGCAGCGTGCCGAGTGCTCTCGCTGTGTCCGTATCCTTTTTTATTGTTTGAAGCGCTTCATCGATCTTGGCTCCCAACAGGTGTTGTCCATCGTATGGCATGTCCAGGACTTTAGACTGTACCTCCTGCCGAAATGAGGTAGATTTGAGCCACCCTTGCCTTCGCAGGACAGCTGCTCCTGCTAGCGGTCTGAATCCCGTCATTGCCACATCCAGAGCACAGTCGATTAATTCAGAGGCCGAAGATTGACCCTCTAGGAGTAGGGATTGAACTTCCTCCTTCATGGTGTCTGGCAGCTCAGATAAGTACGGAGCAATGTCGGCCCATAACTGCCTATTATACCTTCCTAGCAGTGCGATGGAATTTGCCGCTTTTACTGTCATTGCCGAGGTGGTGGAAAAACGCTTTCCGATATTGTCCAGTTTCCTGCCCTCCTAATCTGGTGGAGCTGTTAGCAGGGAGGAAGGATTTCTGGAGTTTTTCTGCGCTGCCTGTGTAACCACAGATTCTGGCTTGGGATGCCCTGTAAGGCAGGCGGGTGCTGAAGTTGGGGCCTTGTATTTTTTGTCCAGCCGTGGAACCAGTGCTGAAACTGAGGCTGGAGTCTGCCTCAACTGCAGGCCCTCCTTCCAGATATAGTCAATTATGGGAATTGATCTGGTTGTTCCCCTAAGTGGCTCCTTAAAATCGTAAAGGAAGCAGTCAGATTCTTGAGCCTCCATCGTCATATGGAACCTTTTGGCTGCTCTCTCCATCAGATTGTGGAACCCTCCTATGTCCGCTGGAGGAGAACCTGAGGTAGCGGGCTCCGGAGATGCAGGGGAAGAAATGATGTAATCATCCCCATCATCGTGATTGGAAGGGTCATCTTGGATCTCCCCCTCCTCCTGTTGTCCTTCCTCATCCTCCGATGATGGAGAATCTTGTATCTGTTCCCTCTCCTGATGGAGTACCAATCGCGGTGGTCTTGGCCGTGGAGACGGAGTCATCGCCGTTGTTGGAGGAGGCTGTCCAGCTGCCGGAGCTGAGGACTCCGGGAATCGCTGTTTGTAATCCTGTATCAAAATTCGCAAATCAGACACTATAGACGCTGGTAGACATACCATGGGTGTAACTTGCGTCTGAATCTGTGGCTGAACCTCCTTTTCCTGTGTAATGTCAACATCATCAAAATCCTCATCCGTGCTTTGGCATTTGACCACTAGATGGGATGGACTAGTAGCCTGTGAGCATTCCTCCTCATCCGATTCCTCATCCTGTAGGAGCCAAGTTGGTGGCAATCCTTGCACCCTACTTGGGGAGGTTAATTCTGGCGTAATCGCCTTTTTTGAGCTCTTAAACGTGGCCGAGCTCGTTGACGGCAGGATCAATTGTCTACAGATTGGAATTCCTGTGCTTGTCTCGTCGACGGCGGAAGCGTCGACGATTGTTTCCATTGAGGCGTCGACGATGTGGCCGACGACAGTAGCTCCATCGGTGGTGCCTTCGTCGACGATGACGATACCTTAGTCGACGATGCCACTGTCGACGGCATCTTCTTCGTCATCGAATCCTTCATCGACTGAACACTCGTCGACCACGATTACCTCGTCGACGGCACGGACGTCGACGGTGCTGGTTTCGTCGTCGACACGGGTGTCGACGCGGACGTCGTTGACGACTTCTTTATGAGAATAATCGCCGTCAAAGGCTTACCCGCCGACGAAGGTGTAGTCGTCGTCGATGAAGAAAACGTCGACGATGCAGTCGTCTTCCACGTGGAAACAGACGGGAGATACAGTTTTCTTTTGCGCCGATGAGGGCATCGACGAGGTCGTCGACGACACAGGCTTTTTGAAGGAGTGAGACTCCTTGTCAGACGCAGATGACTTTGTCTCTGAAGGCTTTTTGACAACCTTCTTTGGAGGAACATCTGCAGGGCTAGGGGAAGCCACCCTGGGCCTTTTCAAAGACAGTTTTGAAGAAACTGAAGAATACTCATCTTCCTCTGAAGATTCCAGATTGTCCCTGGTCTTGAGCCTGTTAAGCCAGAGTAAAAGACATCCTTCTCTGTCTTTTAGCGTCTTTGTAGAAAAGGTTCTACAAATTTTGCAGTCTTTTGATGAATGGTCAGGATACAGACAATATAAACATGTCTTATGCTGGTCTTCTACATGTAACCTCTTTTTTCCACAAGAAGTACACGCCCTGAAGAGACCCTTCTTCTAAAGATCAGCCATAGTCAAAGTTGAAGTGGAGAAATCCAAAGTTGTGAAGTAATAAGCTAGGAAAAAGGAAACCTGAGGAGAACTCAGGTGGAGACTCCCTTAGCACAACGTGCGGTAGAAAATCTGAGAGACTGAGGCTCCTGACAGGAAGGTTCTAGAGGGAGGTGTGAGCTGATTGGCTCTCTTCTAGAGTTTGGTCCTTTTTACAAAAGGACATAGATAGGCTACTAAGGGGAGGCCCTTAGGCCTACTTTTCTCTATATATGTCTATAGGACATTACTTTTCTATGTACCGGAGACTCCCGTCTCGACGACGGGGAATGATTCAGGCATGTGAATCTATGAAAGACACCCATAATACTGGATAATTTGCTGGTCACTTCACCCCAGAATTGTAAAACTGATCCACAGCTCCAAGCAAGCTGGAGAAAGTCAGCCTCCCCAGACCTGGATATGTTTTATAGGGAAGGGGGGGGGGGATGAAGGAGTAAGTGTGCAGTGCCCCAAACATCAAGTAATGGATCAGTACTGGTGGGAGAGAGGAGAGCTTTAAACTAAGAGGTGAAGCGTCATGATTTTACTGTAGTCCTGTGGTAGGGCACCTCGCATGTCCCACCCCTACACCTCTAGTACTATGGAATTTAATTTAACCACACCGTGAAAAATAGCAACTTGCAAAATGGGGGGAAAAACCTTCAACAGCCAATACATGCGAGAAAAAAAATTCAAATGTACTTAAAACGATTTGCAATTTCTTGAATTGCAGTGCTAAAGAGCACAAAAATGCAAAGTTTCTAAATTGCGCACACAAAGTGTTCTAGGCACTTGAATGTCAAAAACTACAAATTTACACTTGACGAATAAAAGCATTCTTTCTGAATAAAGTTCTACTTTCATACAAGTTTGGTATAAAACCATTGCGCTGTTTTAGCTTCCGGCATGGGCACATTTTCTAAGGGAACTAAAAGGGGCAACAATCTTTTTTTAATGCCAGGCGCAATTACCTTTTTTTTTCTCCTGCATGGTTATGCAAAACAAATTGGCAAGCAAGACCCTAGCAGGGCTATTTCAACCGACCGCCATATTTTTACAGATTTGTGGGGGGTGAGGGTGTTTAGCAAAGTCACAAGCAAATCAAAACAAGCATTTACAATGCAATGGCCTCGGCATCATTAAAGGTAGAGCTATTGGCATTGCTCATGACATTACTTTTTTTTATTATCATAAATAAATGGCATTGTCATTTACATTGCCAATAGCTTAATCGCTCAGTGCTCGTCGAGACCCCTTTACCGACAAGCAATGGGACAAATAAAGCATATTTCTATACCTGTAATTACATTGAGAACACCCAGAGACCAATGTATATACCTACGACAGCAGTATATTTAATACTGTAAAGAAAATAACGGGTTAAGCAAATCGAATGCACCAAACAAAAACTATACATATGATATAAAATGTGTTCTGTAAACACTCAGCAACTTAAAAACATAACAAGGCAATGAACACATTGCAGGAATCATTAGTATATGCAGTCCATATTTGCGTGTGAATACCTGGTTGAGAAGGTATTCCCCACCAGAAGAGCAGCCCCACAGAAGATACCATATCCAGTAGAATGGGTGTGTCTGAGGTCAACTTCTAGCATCCACACTGACTCGTAGTGTCAGCAGTTCCCTGTCTAACATGCAGGAGTCTGATGTAGTAGTAGTAGTAGTAGTAGTAGTAGTAGTATTTACTAGGGAATAAATGGGGCCTTCTAATATTATAGCTGGACCAGTCTTTAAAAACAATCACATTCTCTTATACCTGAAATCTACACCATCACAATCTACCTGCACTGTACAATTTTACATGAAGTGTTTCATAATTGTACAGTGATGCATGATGGGAGACGTGACTGTTTTTAACCACTTGGCTGCTAAGGCACATGATGCTCTTCCATTGACTTTCCATTGAAATCAATGGAAACTCCATGATGAGTTACCCTTGTCATTAGCACTGAAGGGGTTAAAGACTGATGAATATATCTATTTTCAATTCTTCTGTGGTTGTGATTGGCTGTGTTTAGCAAACACATGCTTTTTAATATTTAAATATATAAAAAAAAGATTAATATATGAATGTAATAACATTTTACTATATGTGTGGTACCCATGGTATTGTTTACTTTGGGCTCAGGTTGGTATTGGAAATGTGTTATTGTGGATTGAATGGCATTTTGTTATTTCACCAATACCTAGGGAAGCTTTGTTGCCGTTTCTCCCTACTAGTATCAAAAAACAAGGGTGCCAGGGCTCGGGTTCAACTCACAACCGCTTTTTATTTAGCTGGTGTGGACCTTCTTTTTATCGATTCCGAAGGCTTGTATTTTCATTTAAACATTCTACAATTTCAAATTATTTACATTTTGTATGTGATACAGAGGATTGGACATTCCTTAAACAGTCAAAATAATACAAACATGAGTCATAATTATGATACTTTCAAAAAAGACAAATCATCACATTCCTTAATAGTTACACTTTCACTATTTGTACTGGAAAACAAACTCAATTTTGTACACCAAAAACTATTCTGGTATTAGTCCTTATGACCAAGCAAACACAGTTGATAGGACTAAACACATTGGGCCATGTAATTTTGATTGAATCGCCCTATGTTCGTGTGCAAACCCTAGAAATTTAGGTTGCCTTTGAAACAGCCGAACAGCCGACGCGTTTCCAAACCCTTTCTTTCAGTTTATGGGGTTCTTCCTCAGGGCTGAGCTGTGTACCTACTAAGCACCAACCCCTAACCATTTTAGGCACAACTAGTACACACGTGTACGCTGCTTCGGAGTTCTTTTACAATACAGTTCAATAATTCGCTTCATTTTTTCTAACTCATTTAGACCAAATGTATGAGAAGGGTCCAAAACATCCACCGAATAACTAATTTGAATACTGCTCTTAACAGAGAGATCCACATACAAAGGAGTTCGAGACAATGAAATAAATAACTAAGACCATGAAATAAACATAAGGAACATGTTATAGGATAGCAAATAAAATTACTGTTGTGTCGTCCAATCGGTTTCGCCTTTACTAAGCAAAGCAAGTTGGCAGTGTGGCGGCTTGATAGAGAGCTTTGGCTAACTAACGGTACTATTTAGGTATGAGGACAGGAAAGTCCTACAGTCCTCTGCCTCAGCTGTGGGTGCTAAACTGCGCTATGACCTCTTACCCAAGCAAGTGGAACTGAGGGTGTTTGGAACTCCTTCTGACATGGGATGATGGGAGGTTGCTGTTGCGTGCCATTAAGAGATAACTCCCATGTTAGCACGCCGGACAGAGATTAACTGGAACGTTGCTTGGATTACAGTAGTAGGCAGGTATATCACCTGAGCTGGATGGCCAGCCGGAGATTGGTCGCCTCCATAAAGGAGGGACTGACAACTTAATTATCTGGGCACGCTACACAGGTGCCAGCAGTGCCTACTTCCTGGGATCGCGTTCAGGGTGGGCTGATGCTGGTTAAGGGGATATGGAGACTTGGGCCATCGCTGGGCAGAGGTTGGCTGATTGGGTGTGGTCCATGACGGTGTTCTGTTTCTTACCTGAGAAGACTGGACAGGGGGTGGCTAGAATCTCCAGCGCTGCTGCACTCCCCGCCTCGCTCTCCAGATCCACCAAAGCCAGCGGACAGCCTCTTCCCAGACAGCAGCTTCTACACGGCCGGCAGGTTGCCAGTGCGCGCGGCCTCCAGAAGCTCCTGTTCCTTCCCCATGGTGGGGCCTCCCGTGGCCCCTTGCCCCGGGATCCCCCCAGCTCCCAAGCTCCACCGCTAGCCCTCGGCCAAACTTTTGTCTCCGAGCGACCCCGCCTCCGTGAGCACCTCGAACACACCCACCGGTGTCACGTCATTTCTGACATGCGTGCAACCTCAGACAGCCGAGCGCGATTGGGAAGGAAGAAAGATTGTTCAGTACGAGCAATCAAAAGAAAGAAAGACTAAACTAACAGACAAAGACTTACGAAAAAGACAAAACCATGAACCATCGTGGGAACAGGCCAGGTAAACGCACGAAACCTCGCTTAACTGCAACAACGTAAAAATATCAAGCAGATGACGTACTGAAACAATATTTATTTTTTATGTAATCGGGTTTTGATAGGAAGCTTTGATGCCCCCAAATCAGCGTGGTAAAGCGGATAAGCCAATAACACAACCATGGCTCTTCAGATAATAAACAGCAGACATTTAAAAACAAGGGTTACCACATGTCCTCAGTAGACGGAGCAGCAAAATGGCAGCCGCAAAGCTCCGCAAATTTCAGAATCAGGGGCGTGTTTTGGCGTTCTGAGTGACGGGTGATGTCACAGTCGAAAGAACGCAAAAAAACACGCCCCCGAATCCGAAAGAGACGGGGCTTTAAAGGAGTGACGCCCCTCTCCTCCAATGGCTGGCCTCCATTTAGGAAGCCAGCCAATGGAGGAGAGAGGCGGGTTCAAGCCCCCATACGCCAAAACATTAAATCTCCTCCCGGAGACTGCGCAAGCGCAGCCTTCGGTCCTCGACCTAAAAATGGCCTTTTCAATCAAATGGGTTTGCTGAACCATAAACTACGCACTGGTGGTTGCCACTGTCAGATATGTACTGGGTCGGATATATAGATATGCATTACACACAGATACACACATGCATACACTGGAAAGAAACTTAGTTATGGTTCTAGATCAAACATGCAAAACCACAAAAAGTCTCCAGTTATGGAATATAATGCACAAAATTGATGACACTCGTGCAACTCCTGGTTTAACCAACCCCCGCCAATTTTTTTCCTGTGCCATTTGAAAATGGGTGTTTTGTGAGAGTTTTTGGTGTTTTGTGCATGGCAGGGGACATGAATTATGGCATATGCTTTGCATTCTATAACTGGGGAATGATGAGGATGATGAAGGAATTAATTACTTACCTGTAACTCCATTTCTCCAGCATTGGTATCTTTCAGATATTTACGTTTGAATCATTCCCCATCCTCAGATGGCAAATCCCCAGTTATCCCAAATACAAGTAGTTGTGTTTAGTAGCACATCCACCTCAACTAAAGCAACCTGAACTTCAGCCAATGAGACAGAAGTGCCAGCTCTCCTACTCCACCCCATAGAGGCCACTCATAGCTCAGATTTCTATCACATGTCATGTGAGAGGAGGCTCTAAGCAGAGCTCTGCTTTAACCTTTAAGTGACCTCAACCTCTTACCTTATCCGATATACTGTGGGACTGAACAAGCCCTACCTTCAGCTTTTAGACATCTGTAAGTCGTTTTTAGGAAAAATTGCACTTTTTACTTTGTTCTGGAGACTCTTTTAGCTACCAGCTGTTACCATGGCTTACAGATGAAAACTCTTCCTAAAACCTGCAAACCTTGTAGTCAGAAGAAAGTCTAAACTGGTGCCCCACATAAGTAATGGATTTATTGTCTTTACCCTAAAGCACAAGCTTTCAAACTGTAACATTTGTAGAACCTTTCCATCAAGACTCTAAAAGACAGATCAGCGATTAGCACAATGTGTTAGAGGAAAAAAAATACCTTACTGATAAAGAGATGCCCCTTTTCAGGGGAGGATTCTGTGAGAAGTGCTCCTCAAAGCGCTTCAATGAAGGAGGTGCACAAAAGGAATAATTTGTACTTTCCTCCACTGGACTTAAAACCTGTAGCGCCTGCAGCGATCTCATCACAGAAAAATATTGGGGTTTTCTGAAAGAACGCTCCAAACATGGAGAATATAAGCAAACAACTAAGCAAAAATCAAGTTCTCTGGACCTTCTGACTAACTTCTAATCTGTTGAAGAAAAGTGAAGCTCGGGTTGCTTCAAGTGTGGAGGATGTGCTACTAAAACTGTTGTGAGGCCTAATGACATTTTAACAGTTTACTGCTATTTAGGATTACCTAGGATTCATAGTCTGAAGAGTAGGAATGATTAAACATGTGAATATATGAAATATGCAATGCTGGAAAATGAGGTTTTATAAAGTGCACTGTTACCCCAAAGGGTGTTCTGGCATTAGGATGAAAGACATTGAAGATTACTCATAGAACCAAGTCATAAGAGAAAATTTAACTTTTGAGATGTTTAGGAAAGATGCAAGGCAAATGGACATTGGATTTCAATTCCAGACCCAGAAGGTAAGAGGGAGAAAGAGTAACAATCTGCACGTTTATTCTGCATTTTAGGGACTTTAATATAACAAACTGATGAACAAAGAGGGTGTGATAGATTTGTAGGGATACAATTTTGTTTGCAAAGAAGCAGGACTCTTGTTGTAAATGGTCCTATGACAGAAATACAATCTAACACAGGCAACGCTTTTCAATGGGGAGCCATTAGAGTTAGTGTAAGCCATCAGAAATGCGCTGATGGTGGGAAATCTTAATATAAAGCAATCCGGCGCTAAAGTTCTGAACCAGCTAACAAATATTTAGGGATATCAAAGTAAAGTTTTTGATAATCAGACAGAAGATCAAATAATTTTTGGAAGCGCCAGAGATAAAATAAACTATCACAAACATTGTTAATCTGAAAAAATGAGCTGGGAGCTTAAAAAAAATAAAAAATGAAGAACCCCAGGTTTTGGCAGAAGAATTATGAAAATATGTATAAATATTTTACATGTTGGGGAAATATTGCACGATTTCCTGTGAATACAGGTTTCATCATCATAATGAAGGACCCCAAAACTACTCTGCAAATTATGCATCAAAAATGGCAGATGAAGTCACACAATCAGTGGCAGTGGCTGCTGGGTTCATTGTACCCGGATTGGGACTACAGACCTCGTCTGCCATTTTAGTGTTGAGGATTCACAAATCAAAGTTAATTGAGAATCTTGTGCTTCTTCTAAATTTTCTTTTTAACATATTAAACAGTGGGAGAGGGAGAAAGTCTTTGCCCCCTCTTCCCCATACTGTGGACTGGGAGTCCGGGTAGCCCCCATTATGTGACCTTTCTCACACTACAGTACATCGGGACTGTGCCCGGCACCTTATAATGGATGCCATAAGATATGTTTTTTCCCATTCTCTTTTTTATTATTACCAGACTCTCAAATCGTTCACAAATTCCGAACTGCGGGTATCTACAAATAGAATTTAAGTCAACTCAGCCACTTTCTTTAAACACCAATATCTCGAAAACTACTGAATAGTTACACCAAAACCACATACTTTTTTAATAACGTACTACAAGGGAGGGGACAAGAAAAGGGGGTGTCCCAAATTGGTGATTTCTCATGGTAATTTCTATAGGGAACTTCTTTTGCAGGTAAAGGAAAAAATGAATTACACCATAATTGGCAGAGTGTTAGAACCTCACTCAGAAAGTGTGCTTTTCAATACTTGGTATGAATCTGCTCAACCGTTCGAGAAATTTGTGATTAAAAAGATACAAGGTACTCGGTGTGATAATGAAGGGGAAAAAAAGGAAGAAGAAAAGGGATATCTAGACCAGGGGTATCCAACCTGTTGTGTAATAAGAGCTACTCTTATTCAATGAAAGTCACTGTCAGAGACTAATATTATTATTGTTTTAACAGTGACCATAGGCAAGATTATATAAGTGGCCACCATATGTAAAATTACTAGCAGTGATCACCTCAGTGCATTAGATAGGGGTGGGCGGAATTTGCGGAATTGCGTTACACAAATCTCCGCGAAACGGTAAAAAAATCTCCGCGAACACGCAGAAATTCCGCGAACACGCTGAATTGCTTGTTTGCAATGCTTTTTTACTGTTCGCGATCGCTGTTGCATGCTCAGGGGAAATATATCTCGCGAACACGCATTTTGAGAACGCGAACAAGCCAAAAATATCGTGAAGTGGCGGAACGTAGAATTTCTGGCAATTTCGCGTTGTCTGCGGAACGCGAAATTACCCAAATTCCACAATTCCGCGAGCGGAACGGAATTTGTCATGCAGGCCTAGCATCAGACAGGGTTGCCAACAGTAATGTAAAAAAAAGAAAAAAGGCTTAGTCTATTGGCATTGCTTTACATGGATAATACACAACAGCCACAGCTGCAATGCCCCTGGCACAAGTAATGATAATAGTGATGTCTCACAAAATGTTTTATCATCACACATCCAAGAAGGCGTGAGAGGAACTACTGCTTTCCCATTCTCCCTATCATAAGCGCAAATACCCACAAAAAGAGTAAAAAGAGGTAGGTGTTTAAGAGAACACCTCTCTCTTGAAAAATGTAAGGGTTTTTTCTTTTAATGCCCTCACCCACCAGATAGTGGCATGCTTCATCATAGGGCTGCTACAACATCCGTGTGCAGAACAATGCCTGGAATGGAGCAAGGGCAGGGGGGAGACAATGCAAACATATGTATAGGGATCTATGCAGTTAACTAAATAAGCAGAAGACGATAGTATAAGTGTAAACCACCTCAGGAATACCCTTCAAAGTCTTTAATCGTGGGTTCCCTGGATAAGACTAAAAATTGAAAAAATAGAGATGTCTAGGGGGTAATTAGGGCCCCTTAGTCTGTCCTTACTGCTAATATGTCGACATGTTTCGGCCATTTTTACCACCCAATGAGGGTTGTCTCGCCTTCCTCAGAACTAGCAATCCCGTTCTTATAGGTCCCTTTTTCAGTTAAATATCCTGGTATTCAAAGGGATATATGTAATAAAAAAAGCTATTTTTGCTTACAGTGGCCTTACTTGTCACTTTCGGTCTATACACTCTAGTATTCAAGTTTCATCAGTAAAGTCATACAAAGTAGAGTGCAAGCAGGAGCATACAATGGTTGTCACACTTTCGACAAGAGCTGGATGCCACTTTGTCATGCTTTTCGCCAATCGAGTAGCTCCTGAAATAGGGACCTATTAGAACAGGATCGTTAGTCCTGAGGAAGGACAGACGACCCTAATTTGGTGGTAAAAGCAGAGTTTTGCTCCTTACTGGGCAGATGTAGGAGGTAGAAGGAGGCAGTGTCACATTAGGCTAATAAGGTTCAATTATCTCCTCCAGTAGCGTACTTCTTAATAGCAATTCTTCTCTAGCAGTTTCTGAACAGTTTTCTACATTGTATCTCAACCAAGACCTATTAGACGGGGGTATATGCAACTCAGTTTCACATTATGTAAAGCGGTAGGCAAATTAGATGAACCAGAGTGAAAAATTCTAAAGGTGGTGGTCATGGGATCGTACTGAGGCAAACTCTTTTCACACTGGGGACTAATTCATAAGTATGTATCCCTTCAGATATCCTGGCACAACCTTAAAGGTTTTGAATTTACCAACCTGGTAAATACTGAATCTCTTGATAATCATGCAACCAGCCAAGCTTCTTGCAGTTCAGAACTTCATGATATACCTCACTTTTGGTCTATCAACCCATGTGGCAACATTAATGTGAATAGTCTTTCTACAATGGCTCCCAGTTAGACAGATTTGATTTCAGGTTTCCCTACCTGAATGAAAAGTCCCTCCATGAACCTGCTCTCTCTCTTGTTTCTGATACGCTAGGTCCCTGAAAAAGAAATATCGCTCTCTTCCCACAATGAAATGTCAGGAATGAAGACTTTATGTACATACACCTCGGTTCTGGAACAACATTTTTTTAGGTTGTTCAGAGGCATACTTCTTTTGTCATTCAGGTAACCTGCAAAACCTTGCTTTATTAATCCTGTTGTTAATCTGCCTACTGTGTACAGATAGGTTAGCCTCGAAGAATGTTGATGCCCAAGAGATAAACTTTTTTCTTCTTCTCTGTGGTATACAAATATATCCGACACTACTTGGAATACAGATGGGAAAGATACCACCTAAAGCAGGCGTGAACTATATCTGAAATAAACTTGGGTATAACCCAGGCTCTATAGGATTTAGGATACTAAATTAGCCAGGGATAAAATGCTGTCTCTCTGATGCAACTTCAGAAAGGGCTGCAACCTTGATCAAGGTCCATAACTAACTAGTTAACAAGTCCCCAAATAAAGTAATGTTATCAACTCCCATTACGCATGACGATCATCACAAGAGCAGTGAATTATCAAAGCTTACCAATGTATTTGAAAGGTTTTCCCAGCTTTGTAAGTTGACTCAGAGTTTGTTCAACTACATTTGTAGTCCACTGGTTAACTTTGTTATGTTGGTAGGCATTGCCGCCAATGGCACTTTCTATGGACTAAAGCAAAAAAGAAAAACATTAGTACTAATTTGATATAAACCACTAGTGATATGGCAGATTATCCTCACTAGACTATAAAAAACATAATCAACCAGTAATCGTGCCATTTTCAACATTTACACTGTCATTTAAAGATTAGTCCATTCATTTTATCCTCTTTAGTGATCATAATATGATATTCTAAAACATTTAGAAAGGAGTCTGGCAGGTTCATTAAGCAATCAAATTACTGAAATGTCTTACAAATTAACAGGGAGAAAAAAAACCTTTAAAATGATGAGGCTGCTACTTTTCCAAGCTCGAATTACTTTTAAAACTCTGAGCAACTGGTTTATTGATGAATTACAGTAGATGGTTATACATAAGAGTAAACACCAAGATCTATTATGAAGCTACATAGAACAAATAATATAACTGGAATGGATTGTAAGGTCCCAGTATGTACAGAGCATAAACGATGTAATTGAGAGGACGCAGGCTAGTGTTTATTTGGGGGCTCAGTCCTGTGGAAATGAAGGAGAAAAGACACTTCAGTTTCGGCGCCTGAATTTTTGGGACCTAGTTTGAGGTTAGTCAATAATGACTTACGTTTAGACGTATGCATTTACTCTGCAACTGTACTTTGTTTTACTTTATTTACTTCCATTTTTAAAGCACAGTTATTCTTGCAATGGATGTTACAATCATATAAAAGTTTGAAATATTTTCAATAAACACCTCACATTGAGGATAAAACTTTCAAAATAGTGTGGGACCAATTTAAAACTCGTCCTGCAATTGGTTAATTATCATTAGCTGTGCTTATAAGCATATAAATATACAGTCCAAGCTGCTGGAAAAAGACTAACATATGGATCTTTCAGGCCATCACAAATTCCTATGTTCTTGACCATGAATTAACTTTAGGATGTGGTCCTGTAAGGCCCCCAAGCCCCTTTGCTTTGGTGAAAAGTGAGCCTACTAAACATCTAGCAAGTTTAGATACAGTGGCATGCTACCTCCATGGACAAATAGTCTAGTTCTAGTCAAATTCACACCATTTCCCCTAGAATTTCTCTTTAATAGTCACAGGTGCCAGAGAGCATGTAAGTTAGTTGTCTAGTTTTTATTAAGTCTGCAAAATCAGCTTCATGGTTTTCTCTGGCGTGTCAATGAAGGAGTTATTTGGTGAGAGGAAAGAGAGTATAGCCAGAGACAACTATTATTCAATATTATATTATAAACCTTGAAGGTAAAGGCAGCACCTCAACAAATAAGAACAATGTCTCCTGTATTGTTACTTTCAATCTCAAGTGGTATAAAATTGATAAATAAGCGGCTCTATCAATCTTCTTATATTCACGTAGCAATGGGAACAGGTTATTCACAAAGTTGTGCCTCAAAGTCATCAAGTTCACCAAAACCCTTAATGAGGTCAATTGACATGTTAAAGCAAAATCATGAGGGCCCAAGGAATTGAGACATCAATTTCATGTGTAATTATTCAACAGCACACACGATGTTAAGACTCTTCTTTCTACATGAATGAATGAATGAATATTAAATTTATAAAGCGCAAACTTAGCCCAAGGGCATCAAGGTGCTGCAGAGTACCAATGCACAGCCGGAAAAACATGCTCATGTCAAAGTTTGAGTAAAAAGCCAGGTTTTCAAGGCCATGCGAAATAGAGAATGAGACTAGTCCAGATGGCTTATCAGGAAGAAAGTTCCACAGCCTAGCAGCAGCGGTGGAGAAGGCCCTGCCTCCCACCGTACCTTTTTTATACCTAGGGACTACCAGCAAATTTTTGCTAACAGACCTGAGCTGTTTGGTAGGGACATAGCGCTGAAACATTGTTTTAATAGCATCAGGGCCTAAACCATAATAAGCATTATGGGTGAGGCAAAGAGTCTTGAAAAGAATTCTGCGATCCAAAGACAGTCAGGGTCAAAATAGTTTTTAAGATTGCAAGGGCTAATCAACTTCTGCTAAAAGGCTGTGTGCTGTTATTCTATATAGTGAGTATGCCAAGATGATGTGTAGTGGGCCTCAGCCACCAGAAAATCATGATGTAAAACTTCTCTATGAATAATTAGCACAAATAGCAATCTTGATCTCTGCAGATGGTAAACAAAGTCCATGACATCCACAACAAGCATTTGCAATGCAATAGTGCTCGCATTTGCGAGAGTTTAAGCTATTGGCATTGTAAATGACAATGCCTTTTATTTATTTGTTTTCAAAACCAACACATAGATAAAAGGTTTGTCATTTACAATGCCAATAGCTCAAACGTTTTCAAATGAGACCTATTGCAAAAAAAGAGATATTCTCTCCAAAGTGTTCAAGGATGGAGTCAGTGTGAGACAGAAAAAATAGGACTAGGAAGGCGAGGCAAGTTTCCAGTACAGTGCATGCTGGGAGAGAGACAACTGCTGAGCTCTTAAAGGAACAATGTCCTCTTTTTCCTCTAGTTCACTTTAGTTAGTAGGCATTATTTCTAAACTACAATTTAGAGTAACATATTTCTAGCAGTGGAAGCTATCGTTTTCAGCTAGGTGCTGCAATGTAGCCTTATACGAGGTCACTTAATTGGTTATTTCAGTAAGAAAAGCTCACCAAAAGCCTCCCAGCATATTCATATGAATGTGACATATAAATAACAGACTTTGAAATGCCCACCTCCAGTGAAGTTATTTCTAGTATTCAATGAAACCAGCTTTGGCAAAGCCAATAGGTCGTGCCTATTTTTTTGTTTTTGCTTGCTTACTTTCAGCCTTGCTGCAGACAGCCATGCTGCTGTACAGCATGGTGGGAAAAAACCCATCAACAAAGCCAAACAGTTCTTCAGTATGCGGCGGAGAGCTATTTGGCTGTGTCAATTTTTGTTGCCATGTTGCAGAGCTGTGTGGTTGCTGTACAGCATGATTTAAATTTAGCTAGCATTGACTGTATCATAGCGTTTTTAGGTCTCGCCTGAGCCAACGCATGTGTTGCCCTGGCGAGACATTTAGTAAGAGTGGCTTTTGGAAGTGCTACCAAAGCGCCCACCAGCTTGCGATTACGCACACCAGCGCACGCCTCGGTCCGCCCCCGCTTGCACTTTTGGCGCCGCGCGCGATGCTGCATCTGCTTAAAAACGTCTATTTCTTTACTTCTGCGGTGCCGCGATTATAGCAAAAGTAAAGAAATAGAAAAAAACTTCTATTTCTTTACTTTCGCTCGCTTTGCTCCTCTTCCACTTCACCCATGGTTGTACTTTATGGAAGCTGCTTCACCAGCAAACAACATTGGCAAAGCCAAACTGTTAGGTCCAAAATTGCAGCCTATTGGCTTTGCCACTGCTAGTGTATTTTAAGAAATTGCAGCTATGTTAGTGACATTGACACAAATCCCTTTGGGACCTTATATGTGTTTAGCCACGCAAGGATATCGTGCTGCATAACTAAATACTAATAAAGTCCCAAAAGCAAGACCTATTGGCTATGCCAATGCTGGTTTGTTTTGTTTTACATGTACTTTAAAGCTGTGCTGCTGGGCAACATGGCTAAACAAAACAAGAAAAAAACCATTGACAAAGCCAATAGATCTCGTTTCCTCCTAAAGCTGCGTGATAAGTGTGTGAAATTCTCCTGTGAAATGTATCCTATATTTCACTCCAGGAAGCTGCAGCTTTAAATACACAACAGGAAGGCCCTACCATTCAGCAGCAAAGGAAAGCAGCCATTGGCTGCACATCAACGGAACAGTTAAAAAACTGACAACCATTTTTCACTTATTTGTTTTTTTGATAATCATATTTTTATTGAGTTTGGAGATAACAAAACACAGTTCGTCAATTCCATACTGCAATGCAATAGGTACCCACTCGATCATTTTAAGATCCCACTTCTAGCTTGTGGCATGTTGACCACTTGCCCCATATCTTGTCTTGTTTACGGGGGCATCCAGTCCACATCTCTATGCCAAACCGTCAGGGAGAGGGGCTCTGGCGACTTCCAAATGAGGCAATGTCCCTTTTGCCATGAAGGTAGTCATCAATGTCCCTTCCATCCTCAGCGCCCCAACCTTCTCCAACAGGCCAAGGAGAGCAACCCTGTGGATAAGACCCTAGAATCATTAAGAGCTCGTGTCCTACACCTTCCCAGAAAGAACACAGTGCCGGATAAGTCCAAACCATAAGGCAGAAGTCAGCTGCAATCAGGAAGTATTGCGCACAGCAGGCCGGAGAGGTTCCACCAGGTCGATGTAACCTCTTAGGGGTCAAGTAGGTGTAGAGAAGTTGGATCATGCGGCGGCGTGAGCGGATAAGTCCGTTGTCTAGGGGCTAGGCAGTTCTCGCGTCAGTCATCATCCTCAAGTGCGCAACGAAATACAATGATGGACCCTTCCTAGAGTCAGCACCTGACTAACTTTCTCCCAGTAATATTCGTTAACCCTTGAATTAATGAAGGGGATTGTGTGCACACTGAATGGCACCCATCATCACTGTGCCTATTCCCTAGGGAATTTTAGTGCAAGTAAAACAACCGCAAAGGTGCACCACAACAAGCAAGATAATAAGTGCAAATGGTATTTAAGCACGATGAAGAAATATTTCACAAAGAAATGTTGATAGTCTTCTTTTATTCTTTAATTTTCAATTTGCAGTGAAACATATACAGCCGACGCGTTTCGTCCCAAGCTGGGACTTCTTCAGGGCTTTGAGTTTATAATACGTCGCTTTTGGAGACAATGTAAGAGGAACCGGAGTCCAAGAGTCGCCTTCCCAGAAACTTTAATCCTGATGTGAGTTAGTTCATACCCATGTTGAATTAACAGGTTTGGACTGTACGCATGCTAATGGGTGATGAAGGCAATGCTTATCAAAAGTTCATGAGTGGTGAAAACGGTCTTGCCACCTTAGTTGTATATCTGTCTTAAGCCATCTACTGAGTGGTCTATAGATCTAGTGATGGACTGGAGGTCCTATTTATCCAAGGGAGAAGGGTGTAGGCACGACGTCGCTGTGGGTGTTTCGGTGGGACGAGGGCTGTGGATGGACGCCGGCCGTTTTATCAGGAACGGCCTGCTGGAACACAGTGCCTACACCCTTCTCCCTTGGATAAATACATGGGTATGAACTAACTCACATCAGGATTAATTAAAGAATAAAAGAAGACTATCAACATTTCTTTGTGAAATATTTCTTCATCATCCTCAAGTGCCCCCACCCTTACCTCCCACCTCTGGCAGGGCAGATAAACTGTCTGGAGCATTGACGATCAGAGAGAGGTAAATCCTAGAAACAGCTCCCTTGCCCAGCCTCCCCATTAGGATATTGGCTTCGAGGGGATTAAAGACTGGGATCTGGATATTTGCGGAAATATGGTCAGATAGAGTGTGGCGTAGTTGAAGATAATGAGGACAGTGTGTATGAGAGAGTCGGTAGCATTCCTGCATGTCTTGGAATGACATCAACACATCGTCCTACAGGTGAGTAATCCCTATTTTATTCTAGGGTGTAAAGCCTTGTAAACCAGCCATGTACCTTCCAGCAACTGGGTCAAACCAGTGAATTTGTGATCCCATTTAATGAAACGAAGAGCTGCCCTCCAACAAAGCAAAGTCACTCTGGTGCAGTCAGGGAGAGATTGAGGAATTGGGGTCCCAAAAGCAGACCCAGGAGACCATATAGACCCAATAAGTGCAGTTCTATAGTAGGCGGTTGTCCAATCTCCCATTACCCAATCATGTATTGTTGCGATTTGTGCGGCTAGGTAGTAGTCATGGAGGTCTAGCATTCCCATTCCTCCATCATAAGGAGATTACCTGACATTAATAAAAGGCCACTTAGTGGTGACCTCTGCCCAGAAAAAAAGTCAGTGATTTTTGAGGTCCACGTTTGGAACCACCTTCGAGGAATAGTCTCTGGAATGTTTGCTGGGACATTCAAGAAACGTGGGAGACTCATTTTAAGCAACGCTACTCGTCCCAGTGGATTCAAGGGCAGCGAAACCCCTTCTTCAAGTCTTTACTCAGTCCGGTCATAAGGGGCTGAAAAGTTAAGATTCCACACCAGTTCTAGGAGGTAGGAGATGAATATCCAGGTACTTGAAGGAGAAGACAGCGTACCGGGATTGTGGGACACGAAGAATGTTCACTGGCATTACCCTCAACCAGTACCAATAGAGACCTGGTCTTGTTGACCCGCAGTCCTCTCCATACAGATGAAGGATCTCTAGGAATCATGGGTCAGAGTATTGCAGGTCTCCAAGAAACAGCTGGATATCATCCGCATAGAGAGCTCTGTGCTTGAGAAATTTGACTGGGAATCCGTCTGGGCCAGGCGTCTTACCCATGGTCAGTTCCGATGTGGCTTCTATAATCTCTGCCTTGAGCAAATGGTCAAGGTCTTGGGCTAGGACAGGGGGATATCGAAGGCAGGGGGATATCGAAGGCAGTGGGATCTCCTCTAATAATGAAGATTCCAGTTCCCACTGAGGTATGGTTATTGCATCATATGTCTTAGTATCGCGCAAAAACCTAGGCAACCTCAGTCGTACACTCATGTGCTTGCTAGATTTGGTGGGGGAGAGGCAAGATGGCCGCTGGAGCATTGTAGGGAGTAGTCGCACTACACTCCCTCTCCTGGACTGACTGCTAAAGCTAGTACTAGACCAAGAATGCAGTAAAATGCGAATATGTGGATAGCGTATTGGTTGCTCCTGAGGTTCTGGAAAAAGGCACAGAGGAAACGCTGGGTAGGACCCCCTAGCTCGAAGATACCAACAATGTCAGCACGTTCTAAGGAAGGCAGCGGATCGGGGGCCATCCCGAAGACTTCACAGCCAGGCAGAAAAATCATCCCCGCATTAAGTGCCACACAGAAAGCACAGCAGCGGAAGATCGAGCGGGAGAAAAAAGCCGAGTTAAAAGCGCAGAGTGGTGCGGAAAAATGCGCTTTGCTACATGGGGAAAAAGGAAGTTCAGCAGCGGAAAAAGAGCGTGTAGAAACTAAACAGAACGCCAAAACCCCCAGTTTGCTGATCAAGGAGAAGGAGACATCGTTGAGACAGCCTACCTTATCGGAGACCTTCACACGGAAACCCTTGGCGGCTCTGACCGGCGGACCTGGCGGAGATGTAAAAGCGGGACTTGTGCCCACCCTGGCGAGGCAAACAGAGGAGAAGGCAGCCGGAGATACAAGTCACACAAAGACCGAGGAGAAGGCAGCAGAGCGAGGCGGGGTCCCGCCGGGATGCAACAGCGCGGGCTCAGCAGGGCAGATCGCTATACAAACACCCTACGCGGAAGGCTGCATTGGGGTTGCTGAGCAACCAGTGGAACACGCCGGAGCGTGCACGTCCAGGCCAGAGGAGGAAAGAACGCTGGGAGAGACAGACCAAGCCGAGGAGGTGGGGGCTGCTGCTGAAGCAGCTCCTGGTGCAGCACGATACATGGAGGAGACGAAAATCCAAGGTTCAAAAGGTAACGGCAATGGTTATGGGGAATTAACATCAAAGGAGATTGAAGGCATGAATAATAATGCCTCAATGTTGGACGCACTGCTGCAAGTAGAGGCTGAGATAAGCAGCAATTTGAGGCCAAAAGCGAACACGAACTGGGGAAGTATGATGAGCATAGACTCACAGAAAGAACGAGAAGGGGACAAATTCTTTTCAGTAAATGAAGGCTCAACCTCATCAAGTGCTGAGGAATTAGGGACCTCTGAGATATCATCAGAGGAAGAGGAAAGTACTGAATCTGACACATTAATTACACAGAAAAAGAAAAAATCTGCCTTAAAACGCAATTCAAACGCTAAATCGGATAAAAAGCTACTGTGGGACTATTCTGCCACTACAGGCCTTTTTCAAGAGGGGATGCAAGGGTCTCAAGGGTCGCAGGGGGTACAAGATAAAGACATGGCAAGTGAGGAGGATAATCTAAGAGAGCAAGCCACCCTGAACCTACTAGTCAATATGCTAAAACAAATCCAGGGGGAAGCCAGGGCGGAGAGCCGCAGAGCTAGACATGACACAAAAAAAATACAGGCCTCCATCAGGAAGATGAACAAAAAGTATGAGGAAGTGGAGGGGAGAGTGGAACTGGTAGAGGAAAGGACAGGAAGATTGGAGGACGAGGCAACTGAGTGGCTCAAATTTAAGAGGGATCAGACAAAAATAATGGAAGACCTGCAATGGAAAGTGGAGGACTCTGAAAATCGTCAGAGACGGAACAATGTAAGACTTTTGGGCCTGGAGGAAGGAGTGGAAGGGCAGGACGCAAGGGGGTACGTGATCAGGCTTCTAAAGGGAGCCTTCCCTGAGGCTAGGTGGAGATGGGAAGACGAGGTTCAAAGAGCCCATAGATTTCCACTGTCAATTAAAAAAAGGCAAGGAGGGTCCCAAGAAAATATGCCCAGAGCAATGCTGGTATTTTTTGGCAACTTCCTGGCAAGGCAGGAGGTGATGGAAAAAGCTAGACCAGACTCTAAAAGATCTGCCGAAGGGGTTACATTCTTTGCGAGACCTGACTTTTGCCATGTCACTGTCGAGAGGCGATGGCGCTTAAGACAGTTAATAACCCCTTTTCAACAACAAGGAGCTGAAGCATATCTGATGTTCCCGGCGAAACTTAAGGTTATCAGTGGTGGGCGCACAAGGTGGTTTTTTTCTGAGATAAAAGCAGGGGAGTACCTCGAAGAGCTAAAGGAGCAACGCAAGGGGAAATAGGAAAGATCAATAAGGAACAAGACTATGGAATACTTATCAAGGTCTACGGACTGCAAATTCGGGACAGCTAGGAGGGAGAGGGAGGGCGACGCTACAATGCAAGCAGCCAACACATAGGTCAGGATTGACCTATTTGCCTGTAGAAGGGGGGGGTGGGGCTGCCGTGGGAGGGAAGGGGTGGGGGGGTGTGGGGTGGGAAAGGATCAGGTAAAGTCGGTGAAACAACACAAAAGAATAGATTGGAATGAGATAAGATTTGCAACAAAACAGAGCAAGTGGGTAAAATTTTCTTTAGGAAAAATTTATAAGGTGAAATGGCGTTAAGGATTGCAACAGTGAATATATGTGGATTAAACGATGGAGGGAAAAGACAAAAGGCGGCGTCACTGTTCAGACAGCTGAAACTGGATGTGATTTGTTTACAGGAGACGCACATTCTGGAGAAAGAAAAGTTCAAACTTGAACAGTTGGGATATGAGGTGTTGGCTAGTACAAATCAAGACACCAGAACAAAGGGGGTGGCTATATTAGCAAGGAGAGGGGCTATTAAACTTAGAAGGAAAAAAGAAGATTCTGAGGGGAGATGGGTTATCATTGAGGGGGAAACTACTGCTGGGAATTTAACAATAGTATCTGTATACGGCCCAAATGACGACAACCCGGAAATGTTTGAATGGCTAGATCAGGAACTCGCACTCTGGATAGAGCCGGTAATTATGTGCGGTGATTTCAACATAAACGGTTTGCATGGCTTGGGGGGAGCAGGAGGGGGGAGATACGTAGGTAGGAAAAAAAAAATATGTAATGCTGTAATCAATATGCTGCAGAATAATGCTCTTTCAGATTTTTGGTCTAAACGCAACCCATTCGGGTCAGGAGCTACCTTTTATTCGGCACCCCACAAAATGATTGCAAGACTAGATTATATCATAGTGTCTAATGATATAACAAACGGGGCCCAGATAGAGCGAATACCGAGAATGATTTCGGACCATAATTTATTGGTAATAACCATCCCCAGGGTAGATAGAGGGAGTATTAAACCCTGTACTTGGACATTTGAGAGAAGATTACTGAAAGAGGAAGAATATATCAGCAGGATGAATAAATGGATCACACAGTTCTGGGAAATAAACAGGGGATCGGCTCCAGCTAAAATCGTCTGGGATACATTTAAGGCCGGAATAAGGGGGGAAACCCTGAGTTGTACCTTAAAAAAGAGTAAGATGGAGAGAACAAGGATGGACAGATGGGTAAAGGAGATGAATAGTTTAGAAGAACAATTAAGCTGTGCAGTGCAGGGACAACACATAACTGAAATAGAGGACCTTATACTGGAAATAGAAGTCAAGAAAGCAGAAACGGGAGAAGCCCTCTTGGCAAAAGCGGCGGGGAATTACCTCGCTAAGAAAGAAAAGTGCTATGAGTACAGTGAGAGAGTAGGACACCTCTTAGCTATTAGAATTAAACAGAATCTGGCTGCAGGGGAAATCAAAGAAATTAGTAATAGCGATGGGATAGTGGTAAATAAGACAGAAGAGGTTCAGGAGGCATTTAGAGAATTTTACGAGAAAGTATATGATCAGAAACCAGAGGATATAGGGGAAGGGTGCAGGGACTATCTGACAGGGATATCGCATGATAAACTGGACAAGGAAGAAAGGGACAAATTAGATCTACCGCTAACATTGCAGGAGATTAAAATGGCAGTGAATAACTTACCAGGAGGCAAGGCTACAGGGCCAGATCAAATACCAGCTGAATTTTACAAAACATTTTGGGAAAGACTTGGGGAAAATATGCTGGAGACTTTTAGACAGGCACAGCTGCAAAAATCTGCACCTCAGTCTTGGGATGATGCAAATATTATTGTGATATTGAAAAAGGATAAACCCCCACTAGACCCAGGGTCATATAGACCTATCACTCTCCTGAATGCAGATGCAAAATTATATGCCAAAGCTCTAGCACAAAGATTGAGTCGAGTTATCGAGAAACTAGTAAGCAAGACACAACACTGTTTTATTCCCGGGAAAGGGACTACTCAGCACACCAGGCAGTTAATTACTATATTAGATGCTGCTGAGGTAGCAGGAGACCCTGTCGCAGCCATATTTCTTGATGCTGAAAAAGCATTTGACAGGGTCTCCTGGCAGTTTTTATGGAATGTAATGGACTGGTTTGACATAGGCAAAGGGTTTATAAGTGCTATACAGGTGTTGTATTTGCAGCCAAAGGTGAGGGTGAAAATAAATAAGACATACACTAAAACGGTAAAGATCACACGTGGAACTAGACAGGGCTGCCCGGCATCACCCCTACTCTTTGCCTTATATCTAGATCCATTTCTCAGGAGACTAATAGGTAACATTAACATCTCGCCAATAGTGATACAGGAGACAGAGTACAAAGTATTCGCAGACGATGTGGCACTGATAACTCCGGAACCAGGAAGGGCCATGAGGGAAATAGAACAGGAAGCAGCAGTTTTTGGGGGCTTATCAGGATACTCAATTAATAAAGGGAAAACCCAGATTATTTTGAATGAATTTACACCCTTTGCGGATCCCAGAGTGGTAAAGGAGGCAGTATACTTAGGAGTAAGAGTGTCGGCAGACTTGGTGGAGTTAGTGAAAATAAATATGGAACCGTTATTATCTAAGGTAAAAAGCAACACAGAAAGAATTCACAACCTGCACTTGACACTATTGGGACGCATAAATGTAATCAAAATGGTTACGTTACCTAAATTTCTTTATCTGTTTAGGGCTATACCTCTATTTTTCGAACAACTTTGGTTTACTAGGCTGGAAAAAATACTTAATAGACTAGTATGGGCACAAGGGAAAACTAGAAGGGCCTATAGACATATGACACTTACACGGGAGAAAGGGGGATGGGGAGCACCGGATTGCAAATTGTACTATTGGGCGGCAGCACTGCAATACTTTCAAGGTTTAATTGGAGGGAGACGGGAATACACAAATGTGTATAGAACCATAATGGGGGAGACCGCGGTTGATGGTCTTCTGAACACAATTGATTATAGACTCTTTAAGAACACCAGGTTTAAAACACTAAAAGCTGTTTATATGATCTGGAAAGCTGTGGTGAAAAAAGTGGGTATAGGCAGATTTAATAGATATACTAGGTTAATTGATAATGAAACCCTTCCGGGGGACATCTTTAGGGATGGAACGATGAGGATATGGAATGAGAGGGGCATCAGGAAAATAGGGGATCTTCTAGATACAGAAGGAGATATAGTAGAATTTGTAGATTTACAAAACAGATACGACCTACCCACTAACACTTTCTTTAAGTATTTACAGGTGAGGAGCTACTTGAGGGATAAAAAGGGTGGTCGGATAGGTTTTAAACACTGTAGGCTATTAGATTGTATAGAACAAAGTAAAAATTGTAAGATACGACAGATACATGCAGAATTGTACGCATACAAAGTAGATGACAGAGAGAAATTTTCAAAAAAATGGACAGAAAAAGTTGGGACCTCCCCGGAAGGACTTCAGAAGTCTCTAGATTTAGGAAGATCGGTTTTATGTTCGGCCACGCTGCAGTCACAGCACTACAAAACATTATATTGTCTCTATTACACGCCGGCAAAAATAGCGCAGTGGGGTGGGACAGAAGGTACTACATGCTCTAGATGTAATTCTACGGAAGCTGATATAGTACATATGTTCGCCCAATGCCCACAGCTGTACACCCTGAAAACGGCCATAGAGGAATTCCTGGGGAAAGCTCTCGAGATTAAGATAAAATTAAGTAACGAAAGACTATTGTTGGGGGTGAAGACTGACGAAGAAGAAAATGACTCTACAAAGTTTTTGTTTATGGTGGCAGCTGTATATAGAATTTGTATTGCACAGGCTTGGCTTGATAAGACACCTCCTACATTCCAAATTTGGATAGCTAGATTACTAGCGTCATATAACCTAGAGAAGGCTATATATGAGAGAAAGGGGAAAAGAGCAAAAAAATTGGGAGAGGAGATATGGCAACCCATCACGAGGTGGAAGTATAAGCAAAATAGAGTAGGAGTCGGCTAAATAGCTGTAGGCAGGATTGGCCTATCTATTTGTATTTTATTTATTTATGTATTTATCTGTTTCTTTTTTTTTTTTTTTTTTTTTTTCTCTTTTTCTTTGTCTTTGCTATTTTCTTCTTAAGTACAAATTTTGGGGAGCACTGTTGCAAGAAGGTATCTGCTCGGTATTTAATTTACTCTATATTATATAGGATATATAATATGTGTATTTTGTGTTGAAAAATTTGATGTCTGTAATATGGGGGGGTAAAAATTGCTTTTAAAAATGTCTCAATAAAAATATTTAAAAAAAAAAAAAAAAAAGGAGCTTGCTAGATTTATCTCTGTGCTCATAGACCCGCTGGTTCGACGCCCTCAAACATTGCATTGCCTCTTCCAAGGAAATCTGCTTTGTTGTAGATCTCACTAATGCCAGTTGGTGATCAATCCGTAATGTCATTTTATGTGCTGCGGACGCATGGGTGTAAGTCTGCACTGATGGGTGCCACACACTCCACGCATCACACAGGCCCATCCAGTCAGCCCACAATGAGAGGTGGGAAGAGCGTGCACAGCTACCTCGGCTAGGAGGTTCAGAAGTAGCTAACACTGGGTCAGTGACCGCGTTGAAGTTGCCCCCATCAGTGTAGTCCCCAAGGGAAGAGCCAGGGGTAGATCTTCGAAACAGCTTTACTGCTGACTGAAGGCAATGTTGGGAGATGTAGGTCAAGAAGAAATTATAATGTCTGGCGTCGGCCTTCAGTCGCTAGGTATTTCTCCTGGAGGTCCACGGTAGAGGTGGAAACCAATAGCGAAAGGCTTTGAACAACAACATTGCCACCCCTCGAGAACCCAAGAATAAGCCGGCGTGGAACACTGTCATAGCCAAAGTGCTTGAGAAAGAAGCATTGTGAACCTAAGAAGTGGGTATCTTGAAGCATAATCAATTGAGACACAAGAATGTCACAAAATTACAAGGAGCACTTTTCACAAGCCTATCGATGGCGTGGCTTTCTGCAATTTTTAACAATTTTTAACCAAAATATTCCAAAGTGGTGTAAAAACATACAAATGCAGTCATCCACCATTTTCTTAAAAAACATATTGCATCTAAATATTCAAGAACTCGTCAGTTCAACAAATCATTTCTCATGCAGTTTTTAGTTCTTTTCTTGTGCAATAAGTAGGTCTGCACATGTAATCTTCAATTACAAATTCATTGTAATTCCATGTAGTGTTCAGGGTCCCAATGCATTTCGAGATGACCTTTCGTCAGGGGAACACTAAAAGTAACCAGAATTAATTAAATTCCTTACTGTTTCTGTGGTTCTGATAAAGTCATGCTTTTAAATTCTACTAGAATTCAATTTTAAGGCTTTTCATGAATATACCGTATTCCGCAAAAAAATAAGTGCATTCAAGCTAAATAAGAAGAATGTAGAACGAGATTCAAGCTTTTCACCAGAGTAGATGGGAACATAAAACATCCGGAAAGTGTATGTGAACAGGTTAAACCGCAGGCAAATTCACCAACGAAACACCTAATATAATGAATACAGGGCCCCTTATAACCCCAGAGATGCGTAATATCTACATATGGTCCGTAACAGCTCACCTATCCACGGGCGAAGCACATATATATTGGACTGACTAAACAGAAACAGAAATAGAGCCAAAAATTGAATCAGCTGTGCCACTCACGAATAAGCACCTAAACTAGGTTACTAAAATGTACTCAGAGGTGTAACTCACGTAAAAAGAAGACGCTCCCACTCTTGTACCTCAACCGCTATCCTAAGGGACCACTGATGGTGTATTTGCAACAACCCTTAAGATAGCGATTGAGGTACAAGAGTGGGAGCGTCTTCTTTTTACGGGAGTTACACCTCGGAGTACATTTTAGTAACCTAGTTTAGGTGCTTATTCGTGAGTGGCACAGCGGATTCATTTTTTGGCTCTATTTCTGTTAGGCGGTTGTCTGGTCAGGGACCGATATACCCTTTCCATCACAAAGTAGCGGAATAGCTTATCAGGGGGATCCAGGAACGGAGCTACTCCACTAGCAGGCAGTCTGTGCCAGATGTCTCAACCCCCTCCGGAAAGCCAATGAAGTAGAAGTTGTTTCTGCGAGAACGATTCTCAACGTCTTCAATCCACTCCTTCAGGGACACCGTTGTGGAAAGCAGCTTAGAGACTTGGAGCTTGATGGCTGTTAACTTGTCTTCCACCGTAGAGACCCTGGCCTCTGACTCAGTCACACTGCCAGCCATATTACAGAGGTCCTGGTGCAATAGGGAGACATCCATGTCGACTTAGTTTACCTTGGTTTCCAAATGCTTCTGTAAAGTCCTGGATGGGCTTGAGGATGACATCCTAGTATGTATGTTGGGTGGAGTGCCCATGGGGAGAGGGGCCTCTGTGCTCCCTCGGGTGTCGGTGGTAGGTCTAATGTATTCGTCTATTTTGGCTTGTGCCAGTGTCAGCGGTGGGGGCTTGTTTCGCCCCATCTCTAGGCGTGTATTAAGAGATGGAGTCATGAAGTTACGATCGCACCACCACTGGCCTGCTTGCCACTTCAGGGCAGCAGGAGCAGCCAGTGCTGCTGGGTAGTCACTGAGAGGCTAACATTGGGGTGTAAATAATCACCAAGCATCTCTGGTGCGTCCCTCCTCATCCCCATTTCTGATGTCCAACTGGGCCAGGTGAAACAGGTCAATAGGCAGGCGTCGGCCCCCCGCAATAAACGACAATGCATGGGAGGAAGGCAGGCATAACAGGTCGCTCCCAGGAGTAAAGCACTCTCTCAAAGTCAATGACACGCATGCTCTGGCTGCATAACGGCTCAGGATGAGTCCCCAACGGGGAGCCAGTATATGTTGCTGTTAAGCAGGATGGCAGTGGATATTCATGGGGGCCGCAGGAGCAGGCTCAGAACATTGACTCCATCTTGGCTGACCAAGCCATGTTCCCCTATCTTCTTTGTTAATGTTCACACACAATTACCCAATCCTACTGCATTGCAGCCAAGCAGCTACCATGTCGGAGTTAAAAAGCAAACATCTTACAGAATATCAATTAATATGTCAACACGGGACGAGTTGTGGACTACAAGCAATAAAATAACACAGGACCTTCCCAAAGGGATAAGAAGCAGAGTTGTTCTGCAGGTGATTTGAAGTTATGAACCGGATAGTTAAAAAGTAATGAGATTATAGCACAATCTGCAACTCAGAGTTGATTTTGGAGAGTCCTGTAAATGTGTCAGTATTTGGATGCCAGTGTATTCGGCAATTCAGGATTGATGTGCATTGTGAGATCTATGGTGCGGGTAAAAAGAAGTGTGTCATGAGAGCTCCATGAATGAACAATGACCCTTATTCAGTGCACCCTGCAAGGCAGACTGGAAGTGGATTGTGAGAGCTCTGTGAATGCATCAAAGGCTGTATCTCTGTGCATGTTGCTGGTTAACATAGCTATGTATTATAACAGTTCTACTAATGTCAGAGGTATGTCAGTGTGTGGTGTAAAACACCACAGAGGGGCACTATTAATATAATTTGTGGACTGAGGTTTGATAGAGAGAACAATGGGTGTATTGTAAATGGTAATTTTCCATACGGTTTCATTTTAAAACACGTAAACCCACAGTACAGCAGCATTAGTAATAGTGATGCAGTAATTTCACACTCAGAATTACATATTACTTGTTGATTGAATACTTTGACCATTATTGCGCTTATAAGCTCACTGTCTTCTTGCTTCAATGGGAGCAGTGTTTCTTTTACATTCTGTCAACTGCTAAAACCAAATAAAATTTGTTCTGAAAAAAAAGAATTACATATTACTAATTCCAGGATGCAGAATTACCTCAGGCTTACAAGTAATGCCATATGGGGCTCCCGTGCAATGTAAACTAACATGGATATATGTGTTAATCTGCCGATGGCGGTCCCTTTTCATGGGGACAAGTCTCTCCAGGCTTGATGTGGAGAATAAGATAATAACATATGTTAGTGTGCATTACTCTCCTAATGCACACTTGCTGAAGCTTGGGTTCATGTGCTGGGTGAAAGTTATTAATGAGAGGAACTTGATTGGTGCTGCCAGTAATGCTGAAGTAGGTCTCTTGTAATTTCTTAAACACTAGGGTGGGGATCGATTCACGAATAACACCAATCATGTTTGTTTTTCAGAATGTCATCTTCACCCCTTTTGGCACCCCAAACCACTCTACCCTCCAACTTCACCTACACCTGCTCGGTACATCACATTTTTGATTGGTTACCACTCACCTGAAGTCATTTAGAATCACACACCCTGCAGCCCACTAAGACAAGGCCCTGGCCATTCGCACATTGGATGTTCCTAAGAGATTGAGTTTGGAGAGGGGCATGGGAGCTCTTTTACGACCTAATCCAGAACAGAGAGCCCCAAGGTTGTCAGTGATACCCAGAGGCTGGAGGAGGCCAAGAATTATTTTGTGTATGGTGACTGGAGTAAACAAATGGGGGGTGCATAAAACAAGATACGTAGACGCTGCCGAGTTCATGAGTGATCATTAAATTTATCTAGCCCTGCAAACAGCCCCCTCAGAACACTTTAGAAAAATCAAAGTCTCTATGAACATCATGTAGTCTCATTGACAGGCTAAAAACCTTAATGATCGTGATATTGTTGGCAATTTCCCCCAGAGGCCCTCTTTAACTGCTGGATACATTCTCCTACTTTTTCACCCATTAGGCACGAAATGTTGCTTGTAATATTGAACACCCACAGTTTACTAAGTCATTTTACTCAATACTCAAAGCTGTGACCACACAATTTTCAGGACTGAACACTAATTTCGAACCCTACTTATGCCAGTAATAACATCTGAATACTGTCGCAAAACGATGGCCTCAACTGTGGGTTTGACTGCCAAACAGATGTGCTGAATGCCTCACAAAGGTGTTCAAAAAACACAGATACATTTTGCTCACTTTGAGAACCGTCTGTGTGATTGAGACATGCTTGTTTATCATTAGTTTTACCTGATAGTTTGTAAGGTTCTCCCATTGGCTTCAGGATACAGCTACAGACAGAAGTAAAGCAATACCAATAATGCTTTAAGGCATGGATGGGTGTACAAGTATACCAAATTCACAGCTATCTATTGCTTTCAAACGAGGCACTACTAACAAGGAAAGGAGTAGATGGAGGATCCAGGAGTCTTTGTTGCAAAGCCATTTAGCAGTGTTTGTGGGTCCTTTACAGTGGTACAATGAGGCAGAGATCCATCTGGTCATTTTGCTCAATAACGAAAGGTGTGACCATACAATTTTCAGTGGGGAACACTTATTTTGTAGCCCCAAAAATGCTAATAAGGTCAGAATATTGCCATAGAAGCACAACCTTAACTGTGGATTTGACTGCCATAAAAAACAGACATGTTGAAAATCTCTCAAAGAGGTTCAACCATCACAGCCAAATGTTGCCCACTTTGATAATTGTCTGCGTGATTAAAGGGACATGCTTATTGATCATTCATTTTATTTGAATGTTTGTAGAGTCCCCCGCATGACTTCAGGATGCATCTACCAACAGAACCAAAGCAATACAAATAATGCTTTAAGGCATACAAGTATAACAAATTCATAGGTAACTGCAGTTTCACACGAGGCACGGGTAACAAGGCAAGACATAAGCAGATCTTTTGACTGGGTGTGAGTGTTTGATTGGTTCAGATGCTCCATCCATCACCACCCCCTTTTGTACCGCTTTGGCCACCATAAGTGTGGCAGGGTATGCTCAGACGTGAGTCCCTTGCTCACTTTGCAACTGGATTCAAGCAAGCCGGGCTGAAGACGGCTGTAATGCCAGAAACCGGTCCTCGGAAGCTTGTTTCCGGTCCAGGGAATGCATGGCTTGGCAGTTCGGGCTGGACTGTTGCCATGAGGCACAGGGTCAGACTGATTTGCATATAGCCATGTCTGAACTGGGGTGGCAGAGTGGGCTAAAGAACGGTGATGGATCAAACCCAGATCTTTTGAATGGGTGTGAGTGTTTGATTGGTTCAGATGCTCCATCCATCACCACCCACTTTTGTACCGCTTTGGCCGCCATAAGTGTGGCAGGGTATGCTCAGACGTGAGTCCCTTGCTCACTTTGCCACTGGATTCAAGCAAGCCGGGCTGAAGACGGCTGTAATGCCAGAAACCGGTCCTCGGAAGCTTGTTTCCGGTCCAGGGAAGGTATGGCTTGGCAGTTCGGGCTGAAGACGGCTGTAATGCCAGAAACCGGTCCTCGGAAGCTTGTTTCCGGTCCAGGGAAGGCATGGCTTGGCAGTTCGGGCTGGACTGTTCCCATGAGGCACAGGGCCAAACTGATTTGCATATAGCCATGTCTGAACTGGGGTGGCAGAGTGGGCTAAAGAACGGTGATGGATCAAACCCAGATCTTTTGACTCGGTGTGAGTGTTTGATTGGTTCAGATGCTCCATCCATCACCACCCCCTTTTGTACTGCTTTGGCCGCCATAAGTGTGGCAGGGTATGCTCAGACGTGAGTCCCTTGCTCACTTTGCCACTGGATTCAAGCAAGCCCGGGCTGAAGAAGGCTGTAATGCCAGAAACCGGTCCTCGGAAGCTTGTTTCCGGTCCAGGGAAGGCATGGCTTGGCAGTTCGGGCTGGACTGTTCCCATGAGGCACAGTGTCAGACTGATTTGCATATAGCCATGTCTGAACTGAGTGGGCTAAAGAACGGTGATGGATCAAACCCAGATCTTTGGACTGGGTGTGAGTGTTTGATTGGTTCAGATGCTCCATCCATCGCCACCCCCTTTTGTACCGCCTAATACATTAGCAGAGGCTCCAATCTTTGGTGCAAAGCTTTCCGCTGTGTTTGTGGGCCAAGGACAACGATAATACCGAGGCAGCTACCCATCTGGGCGGGATAGGCACTGTAAGGACAGGGATGTCGACTGGTTGACATCTGCCTGCATGATTCAGCAGCATTTGTCATGGAAATACACTTCTCTAGTGCACATACCTCAGTTTCTACGTATCCAATGGAAACAATACGAGTTTTGCAGACAATTGTTGCACTCGCTGTATAGTTTGTAGAAACACATGTGAGGACTACAGAATTGTAATTTAAGAAAATTGTAATTAAGAAGAAAAGTAGCATGGTGTGGATGAGCTACACATGCAGGAGCAGGGATGAAGGGGAGAAAACGTCAAGGACAACTGAGAGGAACAAGGGGGGGAGAGAAGCACATAAGGGAGAGAACTTGAAAACACATACACTCTCTGGAAAAAGAAAAGAGTACATGGAAAGGAGGCACTTGTGGAAGACACGAAAAGGCTTATCAAAGAGGTGGTAAAGAGGCTATGCTCCACAGGAAGGACCAAGACATGCTGCACGAGCTAAAACAAATAGAGCTATCGAATAGGAAAAAAGCAACTGAGTGACAAATCACACAGACAATGGTAAGCAATGGGCGAAATGAATTCCTAGGTAAGTTTTCAGCATGTCCCAAATATATCGCTGCAACCAGCAGATGTGCTGTCTGGCAGGCTTCGACCTAAAGAACAGAACTTGAGCTGTTTCGCGAGGGCTTTGTAGTCCAAATGAAACTCCAAAGCACTATGTATATAGCCATAAGCCATAGAGAAAACGTCACATTAAACATAAAATACATTACGAGACCAAACGACTTTTACAAACATGACATAAAAAGTTCATTAGCCCAGGTAGGCATCTTACCTCTTTAATAATATTGCTCACTTCTTCAACCACAAAGGCGGTCTGTCAAAACAAAAAAAGTACAGAACATTAAAATATAATTATGGGACCTAGTACTTACAAAGGAGATAGTATTTACTCAAACCCCGACGTTTTTATTATACATGAATGCCGTTTTGCCACTAGAGATTAGATCTTTCTTCGCCCACCAACAGAACTCAAATGGTTCCCATTGCACGAAATTCAAATTTCAGAGGGAAATTTAAGGGTGTGTGTGGAATAGGCAAGACAATTAGAAGAGCATTGAATTGGGACCACACTGGGTGTGGGAGAAGGGGCGTGACCGCATTGGGTGGAAGAAGGGCAGTCAATGTGGCAAAATCCAAAAGAAAACATGTATTGTTATTAAACTCACTATAGAAAGTGCTGCCAAAAATAAAAAACACCCATGTAACAGAAAACAGGCTAAAGGGGGGGGGGGGGGGGGAGACAGTGAAACTAACCCGGACTTCCCTGTTAGTTCCAGAACTATGCACTACTGGAAATGCCGGCACCAAGCATGGCGCACCTGTTATGGGTGACGCTGAAGTAAGTGGAATGTCCTTTAAACATTTTTCATAATCAGTCAACAGCTCATCAATGACTTAGCATACACCACCTTGAGTGACATCAAGGTTAACATAACCAATACGATCAACCACCACATCACTGGTAACCAATAACCTGGACATATTCGTCTAGTAGTCAGCAAATAAGCCTTTAACAAAAAATGGAGTAAACTATTTTTGGAATGTATGCAAGATGTACCTAATAATAGCTTGTGTGATATTTAAAGTAATGGCATTCCTTGTGCTCAACTCACATGAAACACTGGCAAATTACTGTTTTGAGCAGTAAATCTGTATAGCCACAACTTTACTATTCAACTGAGGCATTTTCTGCTCAAAGCAAGTATTCCAAAGGTGAAAACCATACACAGTTTAATCTGTTGTCATCCCAATCGATCAAACCACAAAATTATGAGTCAGAGGAGATTACAGAACGGCAGGAGTTGACTCCCCACTATTCGTAGCCAAACACAAACAAACCCCTGGGTCTGGAGAGAGAAATGAAACAAGGAAGAAAGAAAGAAAATGAGAGAGTTCGTGTGCTTAACTAATGCAGAGCATTTCCTTTAAAGGACAAATTCCCTACCCACCAAAGGTGGCATGCTTCATCATATGACAGGGAACATCCTCACACCATGATGTCTATTCACGGTGTAGGCTACAACCCACTCACCAGAGGGAGGAGCTCAGGGATTTTTTCAGAGGTATGCTAAATACCATTCTAATGAGCACGGAGTGGTGAGGGAAGCAGAGTGTTAGTTAAGGGGTGTGCTGGTTAAAACTGGCTCCAAGGTATGCGACACATTTTATTTATGCGACCCTGGGTCGGGGTTAAAACAAGCAAAACCAGCCAGGTATGTTTATACCCGCTGGATATTTCCAAACATGTAGGTCAACATGTTTCTGCCTATGACCCTCCGTAGAGGCATTGTGGCTCATTAGAAAGATCTTTAACATACCTCTGAAAATATCCCTGAGCTCCTCCCCCTAGTGAGGGGGTGTTGGCCTGCACCATTTATTTTTTATTTTCACATTCATTTTATTATAATTACTTTAACAAAACAAGCAGATTAACGGTTGGACTTGGCCACGCGTTTCAGCTCATCTTTTTTCTTGATGGCGTAGGAGTTTGAAGAACCCTTAGCAGCATTGATCAGTTCATCAGCCACACACTCTGCAATGGTTTTAATGTTTCGGAAAGCCGCTTCACGAGCCCCTGTGCACAGGAGCCATATTGCCTGATTGACACGACGTAGAGGCGACACATCCACAGCCTGTCTCCTCACTATACCAGCACAGCCAATACGTGTGGAGTCTTCTCGGGGCCACTGTTGACGATAGCATTCACCAGGACCTGGAGAGGGTTCTCTCCTGTCAGGAGGTGGATGATCTTGAAGGCATGTTTTACGATGCGCACCGTCATCAGTTTCTTGCCATTGTTCCGACCATGCATCATCGTCGAGTCAGTGAGACGCTCCACGATTGGGCACTGGGCCTTGCGGAAACACTTGGCTGCATAGCGGCCAGAGCTGTGGGGAAGGTACTTGGCATACTTCTTGACAGCAATGTAATCCTGTAAGGAGATGTCGTTGATCTGAACATCTTCTGTGCTCCATTTTCCAAAGAGCTTAATTTCGGGGGTCTCTGCACCAGCCGGTGCTGCCTCCCATTCGGTCATGGTGGCGGGCAGTACGGACTCCATGATTTTGGCCTGCACCATGACTAGGCATCACGGTGCAAGGAGGTTCCCTATAATGAAGCATGACACCTTAGGTGGGTGAGGGAATTCGTCCCTTAAAGGGAATACCCCACATTAGTTAGGCACACCAACTCTATTTCCTCTTTCTTCCTTGTTTCATTTCACTCTCCAGACCCAGTTTTTTTTTGTGGGTCATCCCAATCAAGACACCCCTGAGGGAGAGGAGTACTACACATAGCCAACAAGTGGGAGGAAAGAATACACAAGCTCTTGATTTAATTCTTCCTATATCAACACATGCTAAAAGACCAGCAGTTTGCATATAAACATTAAGGATCGTAGTGGGTACAATCACGATCAACAAACACAAGCATATGTACCCCCTTATACAAGGACATTGGCAGAAAATCTCAGAGTTGGTACTTCAGTATTTAATTCAATTGAGGCACCAATGTTTAAAATATTGGCTATATAAGCCATACGTACAGAATTCCACTGCCAAAAATAACTGGGAAAGAAGGCAAAGGATCAGTGTGTTCTAGGTCAGCCCGTCACCAAGTCAAGAAGCTAACAAACAGTTTAAGTAGTTAAGATAAAGTTCTCTTAAGCATTCCTTCACTCCCAATCCTTGAAAAATCTACTCACCGACTCACTATGGCAAGTCAACTTTTATCTGGGTGAGCTATTTTTAGGGATACCGGCCTATTTTGTCGAGAAAACTACAGCTAGCAAAGAACAGGAGTTCTGTTCATTCAGAAAGTAAATGAGCAATAAAGATACCTTTAAATCATATTTTTATCTTGTCATAGTTACTGTGCATTTAAAGACAGAGGTTAAATGTCAGCTTATGTCTTCTTACAAATTGTTGCTTATTTTCTCCAGGAGATTACTGTTTACTTTTCTTTCTCATACAGAAAAGTTAGATATTTTGTAAAGTGAACTGTCTGACAATCATGCTGGGTGGGGTACAAGGAGTGTGAAATGAAAGGCTGTGGGATGCCAGTTTTTATTCTAAAATACATTTAAAAATTACCTGAGGAACATTTCAAAAGATATCACCAACAAGGAAAGCACATTTGTTTAGTAATTCTGAGGTGTGAAGGAAACAAAGATTGCAATAAGATCAAAACAAATCGGAACGTTTTACTTGGTGATGTGCAAAGGACAAATATTTGCAGAAACCCGATTTCCACACACTATCTTTCCTATGCTATATAGTTTATCAGTAAAACTGGATAGCAGTGGGAAAGTATGTGGCCATTTATATGGAAAATGTGCTGTCTGCAAATGACAAGTGTGTTACCACATCATACTTTAATTATATATTTATTAATAACTAGATTTTTTAAACATGAACTGAGAAACATTCTTGCCCTTCTCTGGTGACAATGCTATTAGTGAACTAAGAGGCAAGTCAGGGGTCATGTGTACCCTATAGTCACTTGCTTCCTACGTTTTTTTTTTACAGCAGTCATACTGAACTCAAATATTTAATAGTGCTTTTAATGTGATAATGAAGAAAAATGAGGCATTGAAATTAAATATTTGTCTAAGATCACATATTTTGCGACCAGATAAATGGGTCATGCGCATTGCAGTTAGGTCTATTTGATTATTCCTGTCACTAGATCTGCAGGTTTGGTAACATTTTAAAGTTTTTTTTTAAGCCCGACTCCCCCAATAGCTACCACCCAGTCAGAAAGGATATGCAGTGGATGAAACAGTAAGTAGGGAATGCTACAATGTAATACATGTATCCAATACTTGCCCACAGATGCATGCACACTCCTTCAACCATTTGATACCTAACTACAGAAAACAAGAGAGTTCTAACCAATGCCCCCACTTAATTGCTTTAATTGTCTAAAGAGTCTACTGCATCTCCCTGGGATGTGCCCAGCAGCACTTAAGACTACATGTTGTCCTTGAAATCGTTTTAATAATGAAATATTAAGTAGTCGGGGTAAGAGTGAGCAAGCTCAGGAAACAATATCTAGTTTCCCACAAAAACATCAGCGATTGGTATGGGTTGGACAACTCAGCTGTCCAACCAACGAAATGAGTTATCTTGGAAGATAAAGAATCCATACACTCTGGCAACTTTCAGATTGGTGCATCATTCCGGAGTTAAACATGCTGGCTTCCTTGCATTTTATGTTGTTGACTGGCACGCAGTAGATTCTGTTTCAGACTGGTATATTGTTACCAATATTAATATGGTGCACAGTAAACTCCAGT
Source organism: Lissotriton helveticus (assembly GCF_964261635.1). Lineage (NCBI taxonomy): Eukaryota > Metazoa > Chordata > Amphibia > Caudata > Salamandridae > Lissotriton > Lissotriton helveticus. The sequence continues at coordinate 1,371,810,398 of NC_136067.1, forward strand.
GTCACTGATACTAGTTCAGCTTACAAAATTAACTAACTGCGAGAAGTCTTCCATGTTGATAAATACCAGTGTGGCAGAGTCTTACTCCCACCACTATAATAAGTTATTTTCTGTGCTACGGGTCTTGGATAGGTTCAACTTCCTTTTCTGAATCCACTATGTGCAACTACATGGCAGCATGACTATATGAGTTACCGATTACATGAAAGATCCCAAAGGGCTACCTAACAATCCTTAAGTCAACCAAGTAATTAATGCATATAATTTATTCCACAGCAGTGTAGTAGGCAGAGCAAAAAGTGAACGATCTGACTCATGAGCCATCCTTCTAGATTGGTTCAATACCTAGCTGGAGGAAATAAGGCTGAAAGAAGTTTAGAATGATTTTTATAGTTGGCTAACACTTGGCAAACGTAAAAAAGAAGTCATGTGTTTATTGGTTGTAAAAGCTCTGAACCACAACTATTCCCGGGGTCGCTATGTTAAAGATGTTCTATGGCGAGTCTGCTAATTTGGAGACAATACCAGCAACCTAGATCTTGGAAAGACATTTTCTGGGACTAACAAACATAGTAAAATCATGAATGGATTGTGGTATATGCTCTTTTTTCGGCTGCTCTTGCATTTTCCAATTATTATACTCAGTGAAACACCTCGTCTGTCCATGAAATGGCATGTTCTACTGAAAATGCTTAATAAGACTGACTATAGTACATACGATTGGCGCTATCAAATTCCAGCGTTTTCATTAAGAATTATCAATTATTTCAGCCATTTTGTGTACTTTGAGATTCATGGTCATTTGGACATGGTGTGTCAATGAGCACTTATCACTCAGCTGCGATTGACGATGCATTGTATGGTAGGTATAAGTAAAATATGAGTAGCGTCACAAAGAATACATAGGATTTGCCACGTGAGACCAATAAAAGCGTGGTCAAAACTAACTTGCATTTGGCTGGGTCCAAACTGAAATGGTATGGTGGGCAAAAGAATGATGAGTGGGAATGCTACCTGAGGTATTGCCATTAGTTAGGTTTATTGCAAGCATTTCTCCCATCACCTTTTGTGTGTTTGATGTACTGCCCTAAGCTGCAAGGGTATTTATGCCCAGACATGGGCCCCATGCTCACTGGCCCACTAGAACCAAGATACAGCAAACGATCCCAATCAGAAAGTAACTTATCTTGGATTGCTTGTGTTCTGGTTCGGGAAGGACCTAGCCTACATGAGCAGGTTCGAATGCTTCCCCTAGCGATAGCCAGAAGTTTAACTTATTGCAAGCATTCCTCCCAACATCTTTAGTGTGTTCGAGGCTAATGACTGAACCAAGAGAAAATAACATTTGCGCCAAATGAAATCTGGTGACATATAATTATATAAAATAAAAACATCTCGCCCGTGGGGTTAAAGTAGATGTTCCCGTGACACGAGGCTATCCGACAGGCATGTGCGCTAATGACGCTTCCATCAAAAAGCCCGAGTGTGAAAGATTAAGCAACGCCAGTAGGAACAGATTTGCATTTATATCTAGTCGCTTGAAATGTGGCAGTACCCGATTTGTGCTTTACTTCTTGCATTGGACTGGGCGAAGTCTCTAGGCTAAGATAATAAAAATGCAGGCTCTTTACTACATTTCAGCCTTTTCCTACCCAGAACCGCATTGCGCCTTAGTGGCCGCCAATGAAGAGTGGGAGGGGTATCATGAGCTTTCTGCGCATCTGACAGCACTGCTCTTTGTCTCGCGCACACAAACGGAAATACCGGCGGTGATTGTAGGGGTGGTGAGGGGGGTGATCACATTACACGGGTGGTGGGGCTCGCGATAGGGAGTCTACATCAGCGGGTGGCACTTCCAGCTGGAAACCGTTAACTCAACAACAGCCTAGAATTCTGGGAGAGTGTATGTCAAGGACTCTGCGTGCGCCGTTACCGGTCGCAACGGTTTAACGCCCGGAACATACAAAGGCATTTTCTTATTTTCTTGAGGGTTGAGGCGCGACGCTTTGCGTGAGAAGGGTTGGCTGACAAGTACTTGGTTCTCGTCGCTCGTTCTCTGACATCTAGAGGAAAAGTCTCTGTCCCCAAAGGGACCGTGGACCAGCAGGTTATCACGACCACCCTTCCTCCCCGCAAGACGACCCTCCACATATCCTGTACCTCTTCCGCGGTCTGAAACTCGTCCATCGTCAGCCTGCGGCAGCCCCTTACCAAGAAACTGCGCACGCGCACCGCCCCTGGTAACGGATACACACACAGCCACGCGAGGCACCGCCCCCGCGGCACGCGCTGCAGTAAAACTAAGAAAGGACTCACCAAGGCACGCTTATCCCACCGCCCAAGCCGTTGACACAAAGAAAGGACTACAACGGAAAGAAAACGGTAGTTCCATTTAGCTAGTGTGCCATGGGCGAAGTGTTCCGTTTATTTTGCCGGATTTTACAACTTGAACGCATCTTCCTTTGCGGTTATACATACCGCGAACGTATTCTGTGTCTATGGGAAAATGTGTTCGTTAATACGGCCCTAAGGGATTTAGCCAGCATTACCGGATGCGGTGCTGGGATGGGAACATGTATCCCCAATCTTCGAAGTCGGCAGCCCTGGCCATTAGGCCACATCTCTTTCCCTGTTGTGTTTATATTTGTATAAAGCATCGTAATCTATTCATTTTAACATAGTTGACGTATTCCCTTTCTAACTGTCTTGCAGGGCGTTGTCAGCTCGCATCTTTGTTTTGTGCAAAGCCGCCTTTAACACACTGGCCTCAGTTGCCTGCTTCCTGTTTTGAACTTTTACATGTGGAATTATCGGAATGTCTTGAGCGGCCGAGTTAGTTTACGAATATACTCAAAACAAGGATGTCGGCTTGCAATCACTTGGAATATTTACAAATACATTATTTCATACATTACTTTTACCTTTCTGGAGGCTCATAAAGCTTATTAAAATGTCATAAGCGTACTACCCGAGCCGCGTGCGGACAGAATGCTTGGATTCGGTAATTGCTTTTATCATTTCTAGGCCATTCGTGGAGCTCGTGCCCGGGCAAGCCGTTAGTACTACAGCTTGTGACGTAATCTTTGGAATGTAGTGATGCACGCCCAACGTTTCAAAGGTGCTCTCTAGGCGGCCATTAGTTTACAGTTTCTATAGTAACGTTGTCCCTAGGCAACAGCTAAGCGTCGGTTGTCGAAACAACCCACAGACGGCAACGAAACCAGGCGTGTTTCGAGTATTTAGTTTGACAACAAAACTGGCATTTTTGAGTTCGCGATATATCCATAAGACCCCGATTTATCCTTCTCATTTTCAGGTTTTATATAAAGCGGATCGCGTCGTTATCGATGGCAGAACACTCTTTTTATTACTTTATTTTATGCAGTTTTATATCGCGCGAACTTTACCCAAAGGCGTCGAGCGCTTTACAATAGAACTAAGTACCTTGCACAAGGACATTTACACACTAACAAGTTACATATACAATCTGGATTATTAAAACAAAAATGAAAAGAGGCACAATTAGGTTAAAACAGGTATAGAATACATATTTACAAAGTTGAGCATAAGTGAATGCCTAGCGGCCTTGAGGATCATGATAACGGTGGGTTAAAGGAGTCCTCAGCTGTGGAGAATAAAAACTACAATAATCTGCTCCCAGTGTTATATCCCAGTTCAGCATTTCCCTCGAGCCCCTTGTGTGACGTCCACTTGTCATCTCTCCTGCGCGAGAGCACCCATTGTCATCCTACCCCTTTCTATTGGTTCCCAACGTTCTACCCTTCCTCCGGTTCCACTGCCAACTGCCTAACTGTGATAGCTGTGATTGCCTTCCTGACCCACGCACCGCATCAGGTGTGGGGCTGTTCATGAATAAACCAGTTACTTGATTCCTACTGCTGAGTACGTGTAATCTACTTTTAACAAGTGGCGACGAGGATGGGATAAATTAGGCCTAGACATTGCTGGACCAATTGAAGGACATGATGGAGGAATCAAGTATATTTTAGTGGTCATTGATCACTTCTCAAAATGTCCGGAAATATAAATTGTTTCGGAAATAGACAGCTCTACAGTCATATCCTTCCTGGATAAATTGTTCTTAAGTGAAGGTTTACCCACATTTATTCTCACAGACAATGGTCCACAATTTTGCTCAGTGGCGTTCAAGTCTTTCCCCGATAGGAATTGTATCACCCACCACACCAACTCATTATACCATCCTGAAGGCAATGGCCTCACTGAACGTTTCAACAAGTGGCGACGAGCGGAAACAACAGCCCCTCACCGCGGACCTCGTGAATGTAAAGTCATCCAAAGAACTTTACTTGAAGTTTCACCTGTTTTCTGAAAATTGGACTTCCTACCTGGTTTGTGTCGGACTTTCATACGTTGCATTCTGAGCGACGTGGGAGTTTTCCCAGCCTTCCGATTCATTGAAATTGATGTGTGTCGTTCTCTTCGACTTCTGCTACGGTGACGCGACTGGCTCCTGAACCCAGCTTTGCCATCGCGGGATCAGCTACTGCCACGATTGCCAACTCATGTGTTATCAGGTCAGTTTGGGGGCATCCGCCCATCTTCATGAGTGATTGGCTGGTCGTGCATCTCCTTCGGCAATAATCCTGTCAGCTGGTCGTGCGTCTCCTTTGGAAATAATCCTGTCAGCTGTTTCGCGCCTCTCTGGAGCACCTTCTGCGCATGTCTAAGCGCGTAATGCGTCACTGAAACGCAGCGTCAGGCGCCATCTTTAATGGGTTTTTTTCGCCGGAAACTTAATATGTATGATTCGTATTTGGACTGTTCCCAGTGATGTGCACACCATTGAAAGTGTACATTAGAGCGCATCTAACAGTGAAGCATTAATTAGTATGCTTGCTTGACGACTCCTTCTCACACTGTCGTTTGTCAAAGTGCGTGCAGCAACTGCAAATCTTCATGATATGAAACAGTGCCTTCTGCAAATTAAAGGCAACAGAATATTGCTTGTTATATCGTTGATTGAGACTCCATAATTATTCTATCTGCATGTCTTCTTCATCTTATCAGCCACTGTGTTAATATTTATTTAAATAGTAAGAGAAGAAGGTAAATATTAAATAAAATTAATAGCAGTTTACTACAACTGCAATTCAAACCTTCTTCTGTGCATGCATAACACGAGGCTATTTAAATTTAAGGTGAGATTGCAATGTGTGCTTTAAGTTCCTTGAATCTTGCGCAGCCTCAAGCCTTTCTACCCCTCAAGGGTGCTCCATGTATGCCATGAAAGGAATGAAAGAGTACTTTACAAATTATATAGAGACTGTTGAGGATGAGGACTTCACAGCTGAAAAGAAAAAGAAAGTGCTCTTGTACTGTTTAGGTCCTGGGGGTGTCAAAACTTACAACAATATTGAAAAAAAAGTGAGAGAAGGCAACAATGTTTATCAACACACTTTGGATGACCTGGATGCTCATTTCTCACCTATAATATGTGTTGCTGTTGATCGATACAAATTTTCCAGAAGAAAACAGGGCAAAGATGGGAGCATTGATGATTATGTCGCGGCCTTGAACAATTTGGCTTTAACCTGTAGATTTGGCCAATTGCAAGAAGAATTTGTTCGTGATCAAATTATTATGCATGCTAGCAACCCTAACATCCAAGACAAACTTTGGGTGAACGGAGAATCTTCCTTAAAAGAAGTTGTTGTTCTGGTTAAAAAAGCAGAACTTACCGGCAGATGCGCCAAAGCAGTTTTGGACGATCCAGTAGTTGTCAAAGCTATACATTCATCAAATGCCAACAAACTGAGACAAAAGGTCAACAGTAAGGAAATTGCGCATTACTATCACAAGAAAAGTGAACCTCACAAATCCAAACACAGAAGTGAGAAGAGTCACAGCATAAAATATAAAGATCTCCCTGATCTCAAATGTTATCGATGTGGTTCTCCTAACCATTTGGCAGATTCAATGAAATGCCCCGCCAGATATCAGAAGTGCATGTCATGTGGTTTGACAGGTCACATTGCCTTGCATTCGGGGATCTTTTAGACATAGTAAACATGTCAAACACATTCAAGAAGAGAGTGACTCCTCGGATGAAAATTCAGAGTACTCAGACTCTGATAGCATCAACTACGTATTCTCTATTGAATATGACGTATTGGAGCTTACACCCACTAAAAAAAAAACCCATGTGTGATGTGAAATTGGGTGGGGTAATTGTGAACTTAATGGCTGACTCTGGCTCACCTTTCACGATCATCAATGAGAATGTATGGAAACAACTGCTCACTAACAAAATTGGTACTTCACTAGAAAAATCCAACATCATTGCTAGAAGTTACACTAGCAACAACATTGAATTTTTAGGAACACGTGAATTAGAATTTGAATTCAGAAACAGGAAAGCATGTTGTAAACTATTTGTAGCCAAGAAGGGACCTTCGGTACTTGGTTGGAGCGATTAAGCCGATCTGGGAATAATTCTCAACCCTAACAGCGCAGATCCTGTTTTGTCTGTTGATGAGTCAAGCAAGAACACCATTCACAAAGATTTTCCTGAAGTATTCTCTGGTAAAGTTGGTCTTCTTAACAGTTTTGAACATAAAATAGAACTAAAAGACTCGGCCGTTCCATGTATTCATAAGGTAAGACACTTACCAGTGTCGGTAAGAAATGATGTTCGAGTTGAACTGAACATATTGGTCAAAGATGGAATAATTGAGGAGGTTGAGTCTGCTGAGTGGGTTTCTCCCTTGGTGGTGGTCAAACATCCCAATGGGAAATTACACTTTGCATTGACCTTAAGGATCTTAACAAAAACATTATTGTTGATCAGTATCCACTACCACGTATTTGTGAAATGTTCAATGCCACTAATGAGATGTGTGTATTTTCCATTATTGATTTAAAATCCGCATATCACCAAATACCCCTACATGTTGACAGCAAGAAATACACCACTTTCATTACCCCATTTGGTTGTTACCGTTTCACCAGGGTACCGTTTGGGTTAGCCTCAGCCGCAGCACTCTTCCAAAGGGTCATGACTACCATCTTTGAGGGCGTTGATGGCATCAGGTTTTTCCAAGACGATATCTTGGTCATGGGCAGCAATCAACTGGAACACGACACACGCTTAAAGCAAGTTTTTAACAAACTAAAAATGCATGGTCTTACTGTTGAATTAGACAAATGTAAAATATCTCAGGACAAAGTGGTTTATTTGAGGCACACTATTAGCCACGATGGTATCAAACCGAAACAGGGTTTAGTAGATGCCATTCTTAATGCTCCCTGCCCATCCAGCAAAGAGGATGTTAGAGCCTTTCTCGGATTAACTGAGTATTACTCCAAATTCATAAGAAATGTTTCAGAGAAAATGTACAGTCTAAGACAATTACTAAAAAATAAAACAAAATTTGAATGGTCACCGGAATGTCAGAACACCTTTGAGACAATCAAAAAAGAAATCGGCGAAGCACCCTTCCTCAAAGGATTCGATCCCAGAGCTGAAATCTATGTAACTACTGATGCCAGCAACAAAGGATTGGGTGCTGTGTTGGCGCAGAAGGATAATTCAAACCAAGAATGGGTTGTGGCCTTTGCCTCAAGATCACTCACCTCTGCTGAGGAAAAGTACTCTGTAATAGAACGTGAGATGCTAGCCTGTTCATGGGCACTCAATTATTTCAGAGCATACATATGGGGATACAATATACATCTTCGCACAGACCAAAAACCCTTAATCAAAATCTTATCTGCCTCTGGTTTGCAAAATGCTTCACTACGACTAAGTAAAATGTCAATCAAATTGTTAGATTACAACTACACAGCTGAATATTGGCCGGGGATAAAGAACAAAGTTGCAGATTTCCTCAGCAGACTATCCCTGCCACACAATGAAAGTATGGATGCACTTGAGAATGATGAAAAAGTGGCCCTGCTTTTCAACACAGATCTAGATGGAATCTCTGCAGGAGAATGGGAGAATCACATGTCTCAGGATTCAACACTCAAAGACATATGTAAATTTGTCAACACCTCTTGGCCAGAGAATCGCCATCTTCGTGACAATGTCAAAGTTTATTGGGAAATAAGAAATGAACTCAGTTGTGAAAACGGGGTGTTATATAGAATCGGCAAGGCGATAGCCCCCATCACACTCAGAGACAAAATTCTAAAACTTTGCCACATAGGTCACCTAGGCATTACAAAGACAAAGCAGAGAGTCAGAACCTGTTATTGGTGGCCCGGTATTGACAAGCAAATTGAAATATTGATAAGAAACTGTGTAGAATTCAGTGATTCAGATAAAACCCTCAAAACATCCAAAGTGTCCCTTTCTCCACTTCAACCCCCTTTAATGGCATAGGATAAATTAGGCCTAGACATTGCTGGACCAATTGAAGGACATGATGGAGGAATCAAGTATATATTAGTGGTCATTGATCACTTCTCAAAATGGCCGGAAATAGAAATTGTTTCGGAAATAGACAGCTCTACAGTCATATCCTTCCTGGATAAATTGTTCTTAAGTGAAGGTTTATCCAAATTTATTCTCACAGAAAATAGTCCACAATTTTGCTCAGTGGCGTTCACGTCTTTCCTCGATAGGAATTGTATCACCCACCACACCACCTTATTATACCATCCTGAAGGCAATGGCCTCACTGAACGTTTCAACCGTGTCCTAAAGGGACACATACAGTTGTCAAGAAATGCTAATCTTAACTGGGAAGAGGAAATATTCAAACTCATCTGGGCCTTTAGGATTTCTCCTTGTGCCAGCACCCGCAATGCACCTTTTGTTCTCATGAGAAGCACACAGCCCCTGAGTATAGACCTAGGATGGATGCCTACGTCAAAACAACTTGAATGGTCACCAGACGTCATCAGGAATAACATAATCAAAGCGCAAAAATACTACAAAGAATGGTATGACTCAAAACATGGCGCAAAAGATCACTCATTTAAGGTAGGGGATCTGGTAAAAGTTCGTTTAGAAAATAAAGTAAGAAAAGGAGAAAGCAGATTCACAACTCCTCTTCACATCGATGAACTTTATAACAACGCTGCAAGGCTCAGCGATGGGAAAGTGTGGCACATGAGTAGACTGGCCAGATATCATCATGGTGGCAATGTACCCAGTCAAGTGCAACCTAATGTGTACTGCAAAGATCTGTGGCTTGATGCTGATAAGACCAGTCCTGAACACAGTCGCTTGTCCAGTAATGTGACTTCACATGATCTTCCACCTGTCACTGACTTTGCTGATTGTCACTCATCAGACCAGTCTGTTGATGTCAGTCCCCACACTCCGATACCTAGGCGGAGTTGTTACGGCGACTCACACTCTGACTCTGAGGTCATGTCTGACAGTCATAGCTTCAGTGGTAGGTCTGGCAGAACCAGTAATGATCCTCACTCCGACACCGAAAGTGTTCCTGATCCTCACTTGGTCACGGGGAGGTTTGGGAGAGTCATTCATAAGCCGAAACGTTATGAAGACTTTGTATTTGACTAAAGGTTCTTAGTTCAATTCACATGACTGCTTGTTATACCACAGAATGTGTTACTAGTCAAAACTCTCAAGAAAGGGAGATGTGTTATATCCCAGTTCAGCATTTCCCTCGAGCCCCTTGTGTGACGTCCACTTGTCATCTCTCCTGCGCGAGAGCACCCATTGTCATCCTACCCCTTTCTATTGGTTCCCAACGTTCTACCCTTCCTCCAGTTCCACTGCCAACTGCCTAACTGTGATAGCTGTGATTGCCTTCCTGACCCACGCACCGCATCAGGTGTGGGGCTGTTCGTGAATAAACCAGTTACTTGATTCCTACTGCTGAGTACGTGTAATCTACTTTCAACACCCAGTCCTGCATCTCAAAAAAATCACCAATAATAGGCTCACTAGAATGTTGCTTTGTTTGATGTTGTCAGCCAGGATTTTGAGATGTACAGTGTAGGGCAAGCCTAGAATCCAAAGCAGTCCTGGCAAAAATTCTCAAACTAGCCAGCTCCCTTCATCTCCTTGCACAGTCTCTCTCTTTCCATCCACCCATTCTCTCTTTCTCTTTCACCCTCTCTGATTGCTTTCTCTATAACTTTCCCTCCCTCCCTCCCTTTCCTTCTTGAAGCCTCTCTGTGCCTGCTGCAATTAACCATGGGCAGCTGGGGAAAGTGACAGATGCACCAGGGGCAGCAACCTGCCATAGAAACAAGCATTTTAAGAAAAGACAACAGTTCCTGTGGAATATATACTTAATAACAATTAGAAGGCAAAGGGAAAATCACAATTGGCCAGGGGTTATAGGTGATGTCAAAGAGAAAGGAACACACATACACTGACTCTGCTTTTCTATGTTTGTATTCAAAGATAAATTGGAGATGAAAATTCAAAATTATACACATAAGGACAAATATTTAGTTGTGTAAAGTGTCCCAAGTGAAATATGAACCTTAAATAACATAAATGGAGTTGTGTGACAATATTTACAAGGTTTCAAAGACTTTTTGTTTTTAAAAGCAACCAAGATTCCATTTTTACAAGTACTAATCCCAATACAATGATAGAGTGTAGTTTCAATGGTTCGCTTTTCCTTTTTTCTGTCAATGGCGTTTCGACCCTAGTTTGCGTGTAGGGTCTCTTCAGGACCTACAATGTTAAGGACACGTGGGGAAGGTACAAGAAAATATTTTTAGAGTTTGGCCCATGCAAAGGCACAGTTGCTGTTTTCGGAATTAACCATAAGTTTACTGGATGAAGAACTGCTAAGGTGAAGTGGGGTGTGTGTAACCCGTGTAGAAGTGAAAGCAAAGTACTCACTAGGAAACCCAGCCGGGTTCTGTGTGAGAGGGAAGAATGAATTAATTATTATTTAGGCATGCTGTGCCAGGCGAGGTACATTGAATCTAACAAACACGCTTTCTGGGTATTGTAAACCAAAATCACTTACCCCTAATTGAGGGCGTGGGCCTAGCAATCCTAATTTGGGCGTTGCTTAGTAGCTATTCTCACTGCTTTAAAAATACGCGATCTAAAAAAGGGGGGTGAAAGGGTGTACAGCACGCTTAATAATATGTGGGGTACAAGAGGGATCACAGAGATGAACAATTGCCTGACACGCATTAGTTCTTGCAGCAGTGGCTGATATCTGTGTACTTACGGGGGGCTCCCTGGCCGTGTAAGTCCGCAATCAAGACGATTTCTCTGTGAAAAAACCGTGAAAGAGAATTAGTGTAAAATTTTGTTCCGATGGAACGTGCAGAGCAATAGTCCCATGTGGTATTGGATCACACCTCTATCGATCCAAAAATTAGGAAATTACTTTTTACCTTTTTAGTAGGGATAGATCGTAGGACCGCTTCCGTCAGTCCTTCCAGGTACAGTGACGGCTGCCGAGAGTTATCGGTATGTATATATGCCGTCATGGGCGTCCGCAGGGGGGGGGGGCAAGGAGGGGCGCTTGCCCCCTCCTGGAGCGACCCTCCTTGCCCCCCTTGCGGATGCCCATGAAAACCGTGACTTCAAGACGGGGTTCTCACTCTCTTTCCTCTCCTTTCTTTTATTTGCTTCCCTGTGAAATAGATCTAAAAAAGAAAGACGCTTTTGCTGGAAATGTCATATTTTTCTGAAATGTTAATTCCAAAGTGCAGCATTGGGAATAAAAGGCTACAAATATGAAAAATAGATAAATAACTAAATAAAGTAAGACAGAGTGGTAGCAAACTGGCCAAACTAATTTTATTCACACTGAAACACATTAGCGCCACTTTTACAGAGTTTGCCAGTGAAGCGCTATTTTTGTTTTCTTGTCTTTGTTTTCCCTGGACTTGGAACTAGTGCACCAATCCTGCAGGTACTGCAATGTGTGGATTGGAAAACAAAATGTGTGCTGCGGCTCTGCGTCCAGGGATGTGGTCTTTTTACCATACTGCTTACGTTTTGTAAGGATATAAGCAATGGCCATTGAAATGGGTCCATTCAGGGCCCTGTAGTCTTGTCCTTAACTTTTCAGGCAAAAGCACTCACTGATTTCTAAATAGTGAGTGCAAAAGCATAAGGTAACCATGTTGTTCCTGCTTACATTTCCCATGGTTTGCTAAATGTTGCATTCCCTATAAGTGTTTGCTTTTTCCAGGATGATGTTACTTTTTTTTTGTAGGCCGCATATTGCTCTTGTCTAGTGCGTAATTTAAATTGAGCCACATCCAGGTGTTTATAGCGGGCAACAATTGGGTTGTAGTTGAAGACAGTGGGAGTTTTTCTCAGTGGGGCAGTACGGTGTTCAGTGGGGGAGAGGATGTGGCACTATGGTCAGAGCTGCTGAATTTGGAACTGGGAACCAGGTTCAGCCTTAATAACCAGTCCACCAGACCACTCTCCTGCGAGAGCACAATCACATGCTAGACCTTAGAAGGCTTCGCAACACCTTAGAAGTCCTGGTGTCTTCGCACCAGCAGGTGGACCCTAGCATGACAAGTGTAGGTTAACCTTCAAGGCTTGTCCACCACTATCCATACTGAAATTCACCTCCAGTCTTGTGGGAAGGCCTATGAAGCAGTACACCCTAGAACAACAGTCACTGAGGTCACAGGACCCTTGAGAAGAGCCAGCTCTAGGGCGGTGCAACCATTGTGACCGCAACGGTTGCTGACTTTAGGTGGAGGCATCATGTTTGCAAGTATATTATGGTTTTAAAAACGCTTGCTGCCTCCTTCCTGGCCTCCAGCAATTTTCGGCAACAATAACAATGTCATGATGACTCTGGTGAGTAATGTTCTTCCTAGAGAGAGATCAGAATTTTGTTTAGTGGAAGTTTTGACTCATGGAAAGGTAGCTCAGAGGGTTAATGTACCGGCTGCAAAGAACATGTGCCATGCAGATCACAAAGTGCACATAATGTAAATAGGTCAGTGGGCTACTGCTTTTGTCAGAGAGATCCTTTTGTTACTTGCAGTTTATAAGTTAACATCCTAACTTAGAACAGTGAGCTATTAACTGTCATCTAAGAGCTGCATACAAACTGCAAGGTATAAATTAGAGCATTATGTCCCCCTCAACTCCCCCCCAGTCTTTGATTATCCTAATGCCCCAAAAAATGTTCTTTTGGACAGAAATCAATTCTGATTATTAAGGAGAACCCCCAACCATGGTATTACATTTTAAATTCCAGGTATTGTGTTTCTCCAGACCAATCACTATAAAACTATACGGGCTACTAGTATGGTTGTCATGTGACTCCTACACGTTGTAGTCCTTAGTCTTATGTTACATTTTCTATACAGTGATTTACACACGTATTGATTGGCTCTGTGTAATGTGTGTGATGGAAAGTGCTCTGACACCCTACAATGATATGACTGGCACTGTAAATCAAATTAAATGCATCTGAGAGAGAGTGGTTATGGAAACTTGGGGGGCACAGTTAAATGGTGGTAGTCTGGGAATGCATGGCAGAGGTGATCATTGGGGGGCACTAACAAACATTAATGCAGAGGACACCACCAGTGCTACGGCTCGCCCTGCCCTTGAGGCCAGTCTGCCTCACCCATAGGTACCTCCATTAGCCGTGTTTCAGCAGTAGTAGCTGCAACTCACCAGGGATTGGCAATGCACGATTTGCACGCACACCAAACTAAGTTCGCAAACTTACAGTCACCCGGCTTCATTCACAAGCACTTTTAACATGTGCTGCCTGCTGTGGGGCCACTGGAATTAATTATGCAGCAAAGAATGACAACATTATGCCGTAGTGTTGACTAAATTATGCATTAAAAAAAAATGCAGCGTAATTCAGTATATTTTCAGATATTTTATTATTTTGACGTGTGTACACATGCTAACAGTCTCTGGAAAGATTTTGCCTTATTAGTACCAGTGTAACATAGAAACACAGGAGTGAGAAAGGTGACCAGTCAACCTTTACAATAGGCCATCCACTCCGCAGCAACACAAGTCACATTTTATATTAACTTTTGATATGTTTGAGCTACAAACAATTTATTAGTTTAAATGTTCAGATCATGCAGCAGATCTTGCATTATGAGGCAAATATGACAGAGCCATATTTTTAGAGAAAACATTTGAAAACTAGGATATTTTGCCATTCATGTTTGAACTGCTGTTGTGGAAAAAGGGAGTAGTGCTGATGACAGAAACTCCATGGCTCGGAGACAAATGGCTTGTGTTTCCACATTTTATCGTATTTGATACATTCTGTGATTAGAAGCATATCCCACTTTGTGAATATATTTTAATGTCAATAACTCATTATAATCTTAAATAATCATGTGTATCCATTAGTTGATTAAACTGGGCAGTGAAATGCCAAACAAATACTAAAAATTGGGATGTCTGCGCATTCTGGCCACACCTCTGACTCCACCCACAGATCCAATCCTTGGGTTATTCCCGCCCTTTGATTCTCCGCCCACTGTTCCCCTACTTTTTTCCCCCACTTCGACCACTGTGCAAGACTCAGCATCCCTGGACCTGTGATGTGCCGCCGTTGCGGGCGCCACATGTGCCACACATTTACGGTGCCGGGCTTCCGCATAAGGGTGCTGGCCATTATTGTATCCCTAAACGTGGGCACGTTGTCAGTTTGACATTGACTACACGTAGAGGGACTCTAAGTTTCTTTTAAAAAATATAGCAAACATTTGGACCAATACATTTTATTTTGTATAAATTAATTGAATGTGTGTAAAATTTAGCAATGCCTGGGGAATTCTAGTAAAGGGAGCACCCATTGACGAATCACTAGCGTGTGTGATTGATGCATTATTTATTACTAACTTTGACGTTGTGCTTTAACTTTGGATAAAAGTTATCATGAATTCTAGCACCAAGAAGCCAATATTGGTAAATATGCTACAAATAATCCCTAACATACACTGTGCATACAGTATATTTAATCTGGTGCTTTAATCATAGGCTGTTTTAAAGTATTCTGATAAAAATCGAATCGTGCTGAAGACAGCCTTGATTGGTGTTGGATCGAGGACCCGGAAGTCTGCACACCTAGCAGACAGAAATAAAGCACCTTGTCAGAACGTTTAGCGTTTTCCCTATAGGTGGTGTTTGTTGGCCTGTGGCAGGGTCAGTCACAAGTCCTGGATTCCTGGCATTTAATTGAGTCTATCCCAGTTCTGCGCCCCAGTGTTTCTTGTGCCCCACCTGGCACACATCTTGTCGGAGGATGGTGATGACGTTAACATTTTGCCCCCCCCCCCCTCGAAAAATGTCTGCGGACGCATTTCCAATACCGGTTTAAATCGGAGGTACAGGAGGCGTGCACGGCAGCTTCCCCGTCGTATGCAAAGGGGCACGTTTACGTGAGCTTAGTCGGGTTCTGTTGCATTGGCCGGATATTTGTTCGACTTATTTCTATTTGCGCGTGTATAGTTAGAAAGAGTAAATATATTACAAGGTTAAGTAAGAAAAATAATATTATAAAATGAAAATGAAAAGGAAGAAAGACTTCCCTGTTGTAAGAGGGTCATTTATGCAGGGCCGGGAGTATTTTCGGGAATTCAAGTGTGCAGATTGAAAAGGGGGGGGGGGGGGGGAATGCATTCCAGCCATATACGCGCGTCCATTAAAAATTAGTATTATATGTGGTGAGTCCCAGCATAGTGTTTCGAGGGGCCATAGCAAGTATTGTTAAATGGATAAACCTCCTTCACAAAGTGCAGTTGTCGCAGGCTACGTGGAGTGTTGAAGCGTTCTATATGCAAGGGGCCTAACACACAAATATATGATCTATAATGCTACAATTTCATAGGTAACCAGGGGTGGTACTAGTACAAGTCTAAGGCTTATTTCTTTTTATAGCATACTGTATGTCTAATATAAACATAGTCCTCTCATCGTGATGTAACAGTATTAACATATAGGTTATACAATATTGGTATAATTTTCTCGAAATATATGTGACCGTGTATGGTCAAATAATATACCCTATACCTATACCCCTAGTTAGGACATACATATCCCCAAGCATATATCCCAAAGGTCCACTTTTTATCAAATTGTTGGCATGAATTCCTCAAAAGATACATCACAGTGGTAGGTCATATGCTTCATATGTACATGTACATAAAGTGTGCACATATATTTTCCTGGTAGTTTCTCGTGAGTGACCTATGTCTCGTGAGTGTCCTATGTAGGTCAGTGTCGCTACAAAACCACGCCATTCCTCAGCAGTGTTCAATCCCTGGTTAATAGAGTAAATTCTATCTATCCAGTGGCACTCTCGTCTCTGTAGAATTTGTGCAATGTCTCCCCCTCTTTCTGGTACTGCGGCAATGTCGATGACTTGCCATATGATCTCCTCTGCTGAATGGTTCTTATCCTTAAAGTGTGCGACCAGGGGTGCATTTTCCACTGAGCGTTGTATTCGGCTGTGATGTTGCCCAATGCGAGCCATGATAGGTTGTTGGCTCCGACCAATATATGGTAGGTCACAAGGACACCATATGCAATCACATTTCTAGTGTTGCAATTCGGAAAAAAAGTTTAATCTGTGTTTCCAATTTCCATGTTCGAAGGTGTGCGTGTTCGATGTGAATGGACAAACCACATAGTTGCCACAATTGTGGTGGCCTTTGATCTCAGGCAGACCCCATGTGGACTCAAATGTGTTTATCTTTTGTCTGGTGCTTTCAGTGGAGGATCTAACCAAATGGTCCTTTATGTTTTTACCTCTCTTATATGCGAATAGAGGGACCTCCATACCTGGATCGTAGCTCTTGATTATGTTCCAGTTTCTTGTGATCAATTGCCTAACTTTATTTGTGTGTGTTCCAAAGTTTGTGACACATACAATTTTTTGTGGTTTCTTTTCTTTGGTCTTCAACATTTTCTCACGCGGACAGTACCATGCCCGCTTCATTGATTTCTTTACCACTCTGTTGGGATACCCTCTCGCTACCAGTCTGGTTTTTAGGATTTCTGCCTCCCTCATATAGTCTTCTTTTAATGAGCAACTTCTACGAATGCGCTGAAATTACCCAAAGGGTAAACCATCTCTGAGTGCCCGTGGGTGCCGGCTTTAATAGGACAGGAGGGTATTACGTTCTGTTGGCTTCCTATGTAGTGCAGTATAGATCAACCCTTCCTCATGTGTAATATTCAGATCTAGGAAAGCTATACTGGATTTATTCAGTGTTGAGGTGAAAACCAGATGCGGCTGCACTGTATTAAGATATGATAAGAAGTTGTTGAAGTCTCTTTCACTCCCTGACCAAATAAGGGAAATACCATCCAGGTATCTGAGCCAACATTTAATTTTACTGCGTTGGCAATTGGCGTTACTCAGGACATAAGTCTGCTGTATGTGGTCCATGTATATGTTTGCCAGATTTGAAACGAAAATCGCTCCCATACTGGTACCGGAGCACTGTTGGTAATTTGTACCTCCGGATACAAAATAATTAGATTCTAGTGCAATGCACAGTAACCTAACCATAAAAGAGGTAGGTACCTGTTGAGGCTTTGGTCTAGAGTCCAATAATCTCTCTATGGCAAGAATGCTGTCATTTTGGGGAATATTGGTGTACAACGATGTAATGTCGAGTGTGGCTAACTACTCAGTGGAAGCGTCAAAGTGTTTGCCCTCAACCAAATTTATCATATGCATAGTGTCTTTTACATAGCTTTCCTGAGTGGGTATAAAATCCTTTATGAAAAAGTCTATATAGTGATTAATTGGTTCTAAAATATACCCACATCCAGACAAGATTGGTCTTCCAGGAGGGTTTGTGGTATTTTTGTGTATCTTTGGTAGAGTGTATAGGACTGGTGTTCTGGGATTATCTGTATTTAAGAATTCAAATTCCTTTTTATTCAAGAAACCCTCACTGAGTCTCTCTCATTTTTGATTTCAGGTAGGGCATTCTTCTGTACTTTTCTGTAGTGTTTTTCCTCTCTGATCTGATTATTAATCTCTTTGTTGTAATCTTTTCTCGAATGACAATCCCACCTCCCTTGTCTGCGGGTTTTAGTATGATGTTTTTGTCATTTTTCAATGAGTTCAAAGCGTACCTTTCCTGTAATGTGAGGTTGTATGGTATGAATAGTCTAGTATTCTTCATAGTGTCTATACCTGTCAAAATAAGTTTCTGAGAATGTCAACATTTCATGTGGCATCATTCCATTACTTGGATAGAAGGTTGAGGGTGGTCCAAGACCTGTCACAGCGCCTTGTGTGTCCCCTGTCTTTAAAAAATATTTTCAGACGCATCTTTCTAAAGAACTGGAATAGTTCCGCCTTTAGAGTAAAGAAATCTGTTTTCTTAGTAATGAAATATGATAAGCCTTTTGTCAAAAGTGATTCTTCTGCAGGGTATAATGTGTGTTGGGAGAGGTTGAATATAGGGATAGTTTCCATGATGGTAGTGTCTTGTGTTAATATGCTTGCGGGCCCCACTGGTAGTATTTGTTCCTTGTTTGCCTCTCCCCTGGGTATTGGTACCAAGTTTTTCTTTTGGATTTGCCTCCTCGGTCTAAAAAAGGCAGTCCGGGGTGGTTTTCTATGCAGCTCGGCCCTGGTTGTGCGTCTGAGTCACTAGATCCTCCAGAGGATTCTGAAAAAGTAATAGGTTTGTTGTGCCTATATATGCCCCAGGTGTTTTGTCTACTTTGGTTACTCATGTAATGTAATAGTCCTCTCTGAGGTACGGCTATGCTTTCTCCTTTGAGAAGTTCGTTATATCCTTTGTTACCTTATCTGATTTCTTCTTTAATTCAAAAGTATTAAAATCCTCCATGATTTTATTCAACTTTTCCAACAGTTTTTTTGCTTCTTCTACTCCATCTCCCCCCAATAATTCTTTCTCCAAGTCTTCAATTTCCTTTAGTTCTGCTTTTGCATGTTCCAAAGCAGTTTCCACCCCTAGCACCATCCAATGCCGCGAACAAGTTGTGGAAATACTGCTTAAACCCCCTTTGAATTTTGGATCCTCACAGAAGATCCCTGGTACATTTCTCACTTTTAATCCCTGAGGAACAATTTATTTATTTATTTATTTATTTATTCATTTATTTATTTATTTAAAAGGTTTTATATAGCGCTGGCTAGACCCGGAGGTATCAGAGCGCTTTACATGGGTATCAGACAATAAATTGCAGGTTGCAGCTTTACAAAGGTTACGCAGTTATTAGAGCAAGGCAATTTTAGTTACAAGTAAGGTTGAGACAAACAGAAAGGAACATATAGGTAGGGGACAAAGCTGTCAAGGGGAGATATTCCGGGGAGTGGGGGGGGGTAAAAGCCGGGGAAGTAGACAGAGAGTGGAGGAGGGAAAGAGGAGGGGAGGGTTAGAGACACGGCATGGCAAGAGGAGGGGGAGGGTGACAGGGACACAAACCGGTAGGCGAGTCAAAGCTGCGCCCAAAGTCCAGAAGCTGTGATCCCAGGGGGAGTGGCATAATTTCCACATCTCTGTTGCGAGAGGCTCCCTAAGTGCAGTGGACTCTCTCAGAGGGGTCTCTGATACTCCAAGGCCTATTTACTGGACCCTTCCCCAAAAAGGGGAGAGGGAGTGCTTTGGCAAGGGGTGCCATACCATACCTCAATTGCGAGTGGCTCCCTTGGCGCTGTGGACTTTCTCAGCGGGTATTCTGAGACTCCAGTGTATATAACTTTGATCTTTCCCCAAAAAGGGGAGAAGGAGTGCTTAGTCAAAGGGCACAAAAGGACAGGGGGCTAGGTGGTGAAAGCAGGCAAGGGGAGATATTCCGGGGAATGGGGGAGTAGGAGCAGGGAAAGTAGACAGAGAGTGGAGGAGGGAAAGAGGAGTGAGGATTAGAGACACGGCAAGGCAAGAGGAGGGGGAGGGTGACAGGGACACAAACCGGTAGGCGAATCAAAGCTGCGCCCAAAGTCCAGAAGCTGTGAACCCAGGGGGAGTGAAAACAGCGATGCTCTCGCACACAAAAACACAAGGTGTAAAACTAGTGGGCAAGTAAATGTCAACATAAATTAATATAGCACAAAAAGGACAGATGCAGATTATTGGATGAGTGTCTCAAGGTGGGTTGTTTATTGGGTCCACAACCGGCCTTTTCGGTCCACAACCAGTCGACACGTGTTTCGTCGTGTGGGAATTGGTCACAACGACTCTTCAGGGCTTGTGGCACAGCCCGCATGTAAGCAGGTCTGGAAGAATAAAGAATCACTGTAGACGCGGTTCAGTACTTGCTGGATGGTATTCAATCTCACGGAGAGTAAGTCAAGGTAAAGTAATCCAGAGAACAAGTGTATATGCCTCTGTCAAATGTGAGCACGCCGTGTTGCCGGCTCTTTAAGTATTACGCTTAATACGTGTAGGTATTAGGCAGTTACCGGGAGGGGATCCACTTCTCATTCGTTTTGTCAAAAAGGAATTAATTCACAGTCTTGGCGTTTCGTTCAGATACGTGGTCTCCCTCCTCCGAAGTTTCCCGGTCGCCGTCTTCCGAAGAACGGACCCAGGGGGAGTGGTTTCATTTCCCCATCTCAATTGCGAGAGGCTCCCTAAGCGCAGTGGACTCTCTCAGAGAGGTCTCTGAGACTCCAAGGCCTATTTACTGGATCCTTCCCCAAAAAGGGGAGAGGGAGTGCTTTGGCAAAGGGTGCCATACCATACCTCAATTGCGAGGGGCTCCCTTGGCGCTGTGGACTTTCTCAGCGGGTATTCTGAGACTCCAGTGTATATAACTTGGATCTTTCCCCAAAAAGGGGAGAAGGAGTGCTTAGTCAAAGGGAGCAAAAGGACTGGGGGCTAGGTGGTGAAAGCAGGCAAGGGGAGATATTCCAGGGAATGGGGGAGTAGGAGCAGGGAAAGTAGACAGAGAGTGGAGGAGGGAAAGAGGAGTGAGGATTATAGACACGGCAAGGCAAGAGGAGGGAGAGGGTGACAGGGACACAAACCGGTAGACGAGTCAAACCTGCGCCCAAAGTCCAGAAGCTGTGAACCCAGGGGGAGTGGTTTTATTTCCCCATCTCAATTGCGAGAGGCTCCCTAAGAGCAGTGGACTCTCTCAGAGAGGTCTCTGAAACTCCAAGGCCTACTTTACTGGATCCTTCTCCAAAAAGGGGAGAGGGAGTGCTTTGGCAAGGGGTGCCATACAATACCTCAATTGTGAGTGGCTCCCTTGGAGCTGTGGACTCTCTCAGCTGGTAAGCTGAGACTCCAGCGTATATATCTTAGATCTTTCCCCAAAAAGGGGAGAAGGAGTGCTTAGTCAAAGGGCACAAAAGGACAGGGGGCTAGGTGGTGAAGCGGGCAAGGGGAAGAATCAGGTGAGAGGGGATAGGAGCAAGGAAGTAGACAAAGAATGAAAGAATGCTGAATAGGAGCAGATAGATAGGAGACAAGGAAAAAGCAGAGTCACAGAAATACGATGGGGGTGGGCAAGACAGGGAGATGGGGAGAAAAAAACTGTGCCCAAAGTCCGGCTGGGTAGGTGACGGTTCGGGGATGAAGCAAGATTGATCTCCTCAATAGCTGAACAGAGCAGGTCCACCGGGCGTCAGACATAGTGCTCGGACTCAGC
This sequence comes from Lissotriton helveticus, assembly GCF_964261635.1. Taxonomy (NCBI): domain Eukaryota; kingdom Metazoa; phylum Chordata; class Amphibia; order Caudata; family Salamandridae; genus Lissotriton; species Lissotriton helveticus. Next base: position 1,371,831,936 of record NC_136067.1, read on the forward strand.
TGTCAGGATGGGGATCTGGGCTGGGCACTGCCAGAGCTGTTCCTGGTCTTCGGTACGGGTGCCCACTGTTTTTTCAAGGTCATCTGCCCTCTCTCCCATGTCTGTTACCTCCTTTCTGATTTCCGTAATAAAAGTCTGGCCATCAAATGTAAGGAAAAAGGGGGGAATGAGGAAGTGAGGGGTGAATCACAGGAATACAATATAACCTCTTCGCTGCGGCGGCTATTCCGCCGCACGCTAAGGGGGCGGGGGGGCCGCGCGGCACACCCATGCTGGTGACGGAACCGCTCCGTCACCAGCCTCGGTTGAGCTGTGCTCATGAATGAGCGGTTCAGTCATGGCCCCGACCGCTCAATAGAACGCGCCGCGCAGGCACGTCTGGCGGGCCATGACGGAACTGCTCCATCTTCAGCACAGCGCTACCGCAGCTGATGACGGAGCGGTTCCGTCACCAGCGTGGAAGTGGTTAAACAGTTTAGAAAGTTCAGAGTTACTGGTAATCAGAGACCAGTTTTAGTGGACCTGTCCCAATACGCTCATTTACATGTAATCATTTTCAATGGAATAACGGGATGGAGGTAGGTACAGGTCTTGACAGGTGGAGATTGTCGTCGTTTCCACTCGACTGACGCAATGAGGGCAGGTGAAGCCTCAGCTGCGAGTCTTCTTCAGGACATGGGGTGGCAACCTTATCCTGATGCCAAGCCTGGCTACACAGGTAAGTCTCGTTACAAGGATCCCAAGGGTTCAAGTCCACCAAGGGTCCAATGTTCAATGGTGCGCAGAGCACTCAAGCACCAATTCAATATACATCCAAAAGTGATGACAGGGAAACCTTAGTACAATCGAGTCAACATCAGAGTTCCAGCAAGCCGCCAGGCATGTCGTCTTGCGGAGCGACATGCCCGGCGGCTCGCTGGAACTCTGCGCATCTGCTTCTTTCCCTATTAGGAGAGGGGTTAGGCAGGACTGTGTCCTTGCCCCCTTCCTTTTTCATCTCTACATTAATGGGTTAGGGCAGGCACTCCTTAAAGACGCTCAAGACTTCCCACAAATAGGTAATCGCCCCATCTCAGCATTGTTATATGCGGACGATGCTGTGATCATGTCTTGCACCCAGACTGGCCTACAAAAGACTTTAAGCAATTTTTTTAACTTTATGAAGGACTTGGATCTTAGAATTAACATCTCAAAAACCTTTATAATGAGATGCGGTCATGGGATCCAGAAACGTAAGGACATATTTGTGGAGGGAATTGCAATAGCCCCAACTAACAGTTTTTCATACTTAGGCATCTTGTTGAGCCATAACGACACATTAACAAAAGCTCTTATGGCCAAAAAGATAGCACTAATTTGAACAACAACTGCTCTTGTTAACTTTGCAAGAAAACTGGGATGCAAACCACCGCTGGAACTTTTGAAGATCTATAAAGCTAAATGCGTCTCAGCTGGGAGCTGGGGTTTGGGGTTTTGCTGACACAAATTAAATTCAACTAGTTGAGAATTCTTTTTTGAGATATGTCCTGTCGGCATCCACTAGTACATCCACGTATGTCTGTCATACGGAGCTGGGTCTCCCATATATATCCAAGCTCATAAAACTTGAGCCAATTCTGCTCTGGCACAGGATCTGGTCTAAGGAAGAGACTAAACTTAACAGGAACATACTACAAGATAGTATTAGGTTGGATGGTGCCCAAAGAATACCATGGGTTAAGTATATTCGAGATTTTACTAAAGTTATGGGCAATCCCAAATATTTTACTAACCCTAGCACCATCACTAGGGTTCCCAGGAAAGTCCTCAGAAAAATTACCCTGTCCTTCTTGGACACACTACGACTGTCGGGGGAAATCATTAAGCCCAGTGTCCTGCAGCACCAGATGGTACTTACAACTTTTTTTTTTTATTCTTTTTATTGCAGTTTGAACAAACAAAACATACAGTGGTCACGTAGGCAAGTTACAAAGGCGCACAGTAGAGCACAGTGGGACTATCAGGTACATTTATGTGCTAGCGACAGGTGTTGACAGCGTTTGACAGTTAATGTTCAACCTCGAGCGCCGATCGGCTGGGCTGGGGGAGATCGCATATGACACCTCTATACTCATTCCATTTGCTCCACACCTCCCCCCATTTTTGGGGGCATCCCCGGGATAGAGAAACCGTTCTTTCTTGTAGCATGCACCAGTCCATGTCACGCTTCCATTCCGCAAGGCGCGGAGCCGTGTTTGCCCCCCAGAGTATTGCAATGTTCCGTTTTGCCACCATCTGGCCGAGTGTGACCCACAGTTTGCCTCTAGATGATAGGTCCGTTGGTTCCCAGATGTTCAGAATGCACCGCTTCACCTCTGGGCGCAATGTAGCCCCCCACACATCCCGCATACATCGCACCACCTTCCCCCAATAGGCCTGTAGCACCGGGCATTCCCATATCATGTGGAAAAAGGAGCCAATCATTCCGCATCCCCTCCTACATCTGTCATCCTCGCTCCTACCCATAGCCTTAAGTCTAGTGATGGAAATGTAGACTCTATGGAGAATTTTCAGTTGAATGAGTCACAGCCTGGATGAGATAGCGACCTCCCTGGGGGAGGCCAACGCGGACCTCCACTCCTCATCATCGATAATCAACCCATCCTCCTCCCACCTCCCCTTGAGACCCTGAAGTAGGTCAGGGAGATTGTTTATAAGTTTCTTGTAAGTGAGTGAGATTGCGTGTTCAGGCAGGAAACCATCCAATAGTCTATACTCCAGGGGAGAGGCTGGTGGGGGCACAGTGCCGCGTGGGATGTTTTTTCGTAAGGAGTGACGGACTTGAAGATATTGGAAGTACTCAGTGTTCGCCAGTTCGTACGCCGTTTGGAGGGATGGGAAGGATTTAACACCTTCTTTGTCCCAGAGGTCCCCAATCCGGGAGATACCTATGAGGTCCCAACTCCGGAATCCCCGGGTGCGACCCAGGAAGCCGAGTCGTTCCGACACCCACAGTGGGGTAGCTAATGTGAGCACATCATGCCAGCCCAAATTCCGCTGGACCATGTGCCAAATTTGCACCGATTGGAGTGTGGGGCCCGTGAGGTCATGTTTGAGTGGTCGTGAGTAGGGCGCTGCTTCGTAATTCCCACCAGGCAGGAGCCAACTATCCATGCCGTATCCCGGGTCGTTACCAGCACAGTAGGTACCCTGATTGATCGCCGCAAGATGGGCTGCCCAATAGTACCTACGGATGTCAAGCAGAGCTATCCCCCCGTCGAACCAACCGAGAGTCAACTTCTGTAAGGCAATTTGCGCTGCGCCTGCCCATAAAAGGTTTCTCTGTGCCGCCTCTATGGCCGAAAAGTAGCCAGGTGGAACGAGAGCAGGATAATTTTGGCGAACGTACAGGAACCGGGGCAGCGCCATCATTTTGAATAACGCTGCGCGGCCTAGTAAGGAGACTGGGAGCTTTTGCCAGGCTGCAGAATCGCGCTTTAGCCTCTGTAGGGGCGGGAGTAAGTTCTTGTCATACATTGCTGCCTTATCTTTGGATATATAGATACCCAAATAAGTGAAGCCCTCGGTGGCTATCCTAATAGGACAGTCCCTTGGGGGAGCAGGGGTGCTACCGTGGAGGACGTATAGGAGGGATTTACCCCCGTTGATAGTGTAACCGGAGTTCTTACCAAAGCTTGTGAAGATATCAAGGGCTATGATCAGCGACCTTCGGGGTCGGGAAAGATAGAGGAGGATATCATCAGCATAAAGTGATATCCTGTCCTCCCAGCAGTCCACCCATCGGATCCCTTTCAGTGCTACGTCTTGTCTGATCCAAGTGGCCAGAGGCTCTAGAGAAAGGGCAAAGACCAGGGGCGAGAGCGGACACCCCTGGCGTGTCCCTCTCTGCAGGGTGAAGGTCTTGGAGACCTTATTGTTGACAACCACCTGTGCCAGCGGTTCCGAATAGAGGAGGCGCACCCATGATATGAAGGCAGGGCCGAATCCCATCTTACGGAGGACAGCCATCATGTACGGCCACTCCAAAGTGTCGAAGGCCATCGTGGCATCCAGCGATACCACCACTGCATCTTCTCTTAGTGTGTGACATCTCCCCAGTACTCCGTTCAAACGGCGAAGGTTAAGTGCCGTATTTCGGTGGGTCATAAACCCGGATTGGTCCGGGTGGACCAACGTGGCAAGAACAGGTTGTAGTCTATTAGCCAAAACCTTGGCGAGTATTTTGGGCTCAGCGTTCAATAGGGAGATGGGCCTGTACGAGGCGCACACCTCCCTGGGCTTACCTTCCTTCGGTATTACGACTATTGTTGCTAGTCGTTGGTCACGGGGTAGTATTCCCCTGGACCGACTCTCGTCGAACATTCGTGTGAGGTAGGGGCTAAGGAGGTCAGGCTTGAGCTGGTAGAGCTCAATCGGTAGGCCGTTAGGACCTAGCACTTTGCCAGGATGTAGGTCGCCGATTGCACGCTCCACCTCCGCCGAGGTGAGCGGTGCGTCTAAGAGGTCCGCGTCGGAGAGGGCTGGCATCCTCAGATCTGTCAAAAGGGCGACTGAGTCTTCTTCCGGGCGATCAGATCCCGAGCTGTATACTGTCCTAAAGTGACGGGCAAATTCCCAGGCTATGTGTCTTGGCTCAGTGATCAGTGTGCCGTCAGGTGCACGTATTTCCGCCACTACTCTACTCGCTTTTTGTTTTTTATCGAGCCACGCTAGGAGCTTACCCGCCTTGTCTCCTTGGTCATATATTTTAGCCTCTCTAGTAATCGCCATCTTTTTGGCTGCCTCCGTGACTATCGCTTGGTATTCCGCGGTTTTTAGTGACAGTCTATGGCGTACCTCAGGAGTACCCTCGGCTCGTGCCACCTCCTCCAGTGTCTCAAGTTCAGCCTCTATCCGACTCAGCTGCACCTCCCTCTCTTTATGTCGGCCAGCAATCGCTGAAAGGGTCTCACCCCTGAGGACCGTTTCGAATGCCTCCCAGAGGGTGACCGCCGAATCCACAGAACCTTCGTTGGATTCAAAATAGTTGGCAATCGAAAGTGTCACTGCCTTACGGAGGTCCTCATTGCGCAAGTGCCAAGCATTGATAGGCGCACCGCTACCCTCCCGCCTGTTGCCTACGGTAATATGAACCAAAACTGGTGAGTGATCTGAGATTCCCCGCACCAGGTGAGTGGCCACGCGCACCTCCGTGTCGTGTTGCAGAGGAGAAAGGATATGGTCTAGACGGGAGAAAGAGTGATGTGACCCCGAAAAGAAGGTATATTGGGTGTCTGTCGGGTGTGCAAGGTGCCATAAGTCCGTGAGGCCAAATGTGTCCAGGAAATCCCCGAGCCATCTTTGTCCCCCAGGAGTGTCACTAGGCCGATGTCTGTCCAAAGCCCCCGAGACCACCGCGTTGAAGTCCCCTCCAATAAACAGTTGCCCATCGGGGAGGGAGAGGAGGAGAGTCCCGAGGTCAGTAAATGCCTGCGACTGCAAGCCCGGCGGGATATAGACAGACACCAGAGTAAGCCTACGCCCCTCCCAAATCCCGGAGAGCGTGGCGAAGCGGCCCTGGAGGTCCATTGCAGTAGGTATACACCCGTTACAACGCATCTTTTACTCCGCACTACCATTACAACGCGACTTTTACTCCGCATACCATTACAACGCATTGCGCTGGGGGGCGCTCTAGGATAGGGAATAAGTATAATTTACTATCCAACACCTTCCCTAGGGTCCACGGGGACTGGAGTTAGAATAGTAAATTATACTTACCACTATCCAGCACCCCAAAGCGCTATGCGTTGTTATGGTATGCGTTGTAAAAGTTGCGTTGTAACGGTATGCGGAGTAAAAGTATGCGGAGTAACATGGTACATCCATTGCAGTATAATCTGGAAGGAAAGGCAAGCTTCGTTTGAGGAGAATACCCACCCCTCAGGACCCCGAGGTAAAGCCAGAATGAACTGCCAGGGTGTAGCCATACCTGTTTAGAGCGTGGCAAGTGTTCCCTAGCAAATGAGTCTCCTGCAACATTACAACATCAGGTATGTGTCGTTTCACAAATTGCAGCACGGTGGTGTGTTTGAGCCTGTCCCCCAGCCCATTTACGTTCCAGGAAATAACTTTGAGACTCTTATCCCATCGCTCAGCCATAGCCTTGTTTCACTTTCAGTACCGCCACCTGAGTTCGCCCTTGCCATTCAAACGTGACCAATCAAACTTCTGCCCTCCACCCCAACAACCCACAACTGCTCCCTCCCCCCGCCCCAACATCCCCACCCCACCCCCCTTTCCAGTCCCCCCATGATCCATTCACTCATTGTACCAAAAATAAATACCCCCCACCCTGCTCCCTGCTCTGTAGGTTCTGAACTACCCACTGCCCCAAATAGCAGAGCGCCTATCGCCCCACCCTAGCTCGGGATTGAGGGAACTACCCCCCGTTCCTGAGGAACTTAGTACCGGAGAACGTGGGCCGGCCCCAGCTCCGGACGCCGTCTCTGTGCTGCCCCCAAACTGAATGTCCTGCGACCTTTAAGCGTTCAGCGTCTGGCAATAGAGCCATAGCAACACTCGAGCAGACAGGAAGCCCCCCCCGTAGGTGCTTTTAAGTATAAATTGTACACAACACAATCTTAGAATACGTTACAGTTCGGCTGGGCTTGATGTAGCAGTTCAGGTTATCAGCGGGCAGCCGTATCTCTAGTTGGATCTCCGCGGGGGCTTGCCGATCTGGAGCGCCAGGATCTCTGACTCTGTGCCTCCCCCTCCGATTGTTCAGCCGCAGAGCCAGGAGACGGGGCCCGGTTCTCCCGCCAACTGCCCCGGCCCTGTAGCTCCTGATCCACAGGTGCCGCCGAGTTGAGCCATTCCTGGACCGCAGCCGGCGACGTGAAGAAGTGGGATTTTCCTCCTACGATTACCTTTAGCTTGGCAGGGAAGAACATCATGTACTTGATGCCCCGCTCGCGGAGCGCCGCCTTGACTCCCAGAAACGAGCGCCGCTCCTGCTGGACCTGCAACGTGAAGTCAGGAAAGAAGCGGATGGTGGCTCCTTCAAATTGCAGGTCGCCCTGTTGCCTGGCCAACCTGTAGGATAGCGTTGCGGTCTCTGTAGTTCAATATTTTGGCTATTATTGTCCTGGGTGGGGCCCCCGGTTTAGGTTTCGGAACCGGCGCCTGGTGGGCTCGTTCAATTGTAAAAATCTTGGACAACCTCTTGGGCTTCAGGTGGTTGAGGATGAGGTCCTCGAGGAACAGGTCCACACTGTGCCCCTCTGTTTCTTCTGGCACACCCACCACGCGGATGTTACTCCTTCGGGCCCTCCCTTCCTGATCCTCGAGCTATAAGGCCATTTGTCGATGCTGGTGGACTAGGTCGTTGATCCGGTTCTCGAGCTTCTTTTCCGAGGCCTTCAGTTCTTGTATGTCTGTGGCGTTGGATTTAGAGCGCTCCGTGGTCTTACCCAAGTCCGTGCGGAGTAAGTTCATCTCGATTGAGATCTTGTCCATTTTGGACTTAAGGTTAGTGCCGAGGGTCTGGATAGCGGCCATGATGGAAGTCAGGGAAGGCTCCACTTGGCCGGATTGGCCTCCGGACGTAGCACCCATCTGTGCTTGAAGCAGTGGCACCGCATACTTGTCTAGCTTGTTCGTTTGGGGGACCACTCCCCCTTTTGGTCTCATTGTCAGAGACCACTTGCCTACCAAACTCTGTTTTCTTAAACACTTGCACAGGAACAGAAGATGCTAGCTTCCCGACTCCACCTTCCAATCAACCAGAGTCAGAATGACATTGTGACTCCCATTAATCAGACAGGGGGAAGGGGGAAATTGTATAAAATAACAAAGATAAACAGAAGAGACTGGTCCGGACTTTCTGGTCTTCAGTCAGGTTCTTCAATCTGCTATCAATCAGCCTATCGAAGATTCCTAGAAAAACTAAGCATATGCAAATATTATAAGTCTCCTTTCCTACTCTGCTCTAGCTTTCCAAAATGTACTCCACTACCTTAGCTACCCCAAGTCCTATGTAGACCTGCCTCTCTTCTTTCTTCTGAAGTGTACCTCTAGGGCGACTTTAAGTTACTTGCTCGTTTTCATCTGCAAAATATCAGATTCTTATTTCCTGTTATTTGCCTGTATTAGGTTGCTATTTATATTCTCTAAACAACCTACCAAGTACTTGCTGCACTATGCCTTATGTCGCCTTCTTGTTTAATTACAAGTTGCTGCGTATGTTTTCACTTCTGGAAAATATTAAGAAGATTATTACTACTCCTCCTTAGCCTTTTACTCTTAATTTATTTTCGCTCACTCGTGTGACCTACCAGATTAAATGTCGTGTAGTATTTTCATTCTGCTTCACCTTAATATTGATTAACTTCTTCTTACTCTTATATTCTTTATTTACAGGTCTTCGTTTTCAGACTTCTAATGATTCGGCTCACTAGAACATCCAGGTAAGTCAGTTTATATGGCTCTAAAAATATCTTTGCTCTGAGTTGTTTATCATCTAACTGTCATTACTTTTCTTTTTGTTTCTAAAGAAATATCGTAGACTGTTGCCAACACAGGGAACTCAAAATGTCATTTAAAAGCTGACCGCTTTCATTATAACTTAGTTTCTGTCTTATAACTTAAGCAATTGCGCAACTTAGCTTTCTGTTCGTCAAGACTGCTTTTCCGCGTTGTCTTTCATTAGACGCCACTGCTCTCTCACTCACGGAGTTGCTGCCAGGTTACCAGATGCTGACGAGATGATGAACTCCGAAGTTAAGTCTGTTCATGTGGTTCCGTTTTCACCTGTTATCTCGCTACTCTGAAATATACTTCTGCCTTCGGAAAAATACACTTACTTCTAAATAGCGTACGAACGCTTCTCTAAACCGACTACCTCAGCTGAATACCTTGGTGAAGTGCGCACTTCCACTGTAGCGCGCGCGTCACCTAGAATCTTCTCTGGACCTGGCCGATCAACTAGACCGCCAACTCCAGCTTCTTAACGGCCATCTTTAGATTCCGCGAGTGCCACAAACGGGACCAGGAAAAGTCTCTCTTACTTCTTTTAGGCCAGTACAGAGTCATCTTGTGGCACACAGGTCTGAAACTTGATTCCACAGTAGTTGGGATCCTGACAGTACCCGCCACCAAGGAAGGTCCTCCCGGTCTTGGTTTGGTGGGATTTCGTTGATGGAAAAGCTTCACCAGTCGTGGGGCATGAACGTCTGAATTAATCTCCCAAGAACGTTCCTCTGGGCCGTAACCTCTCCAGTCCACTAGATAGTACAGTTTCCCTTTCACTAACTTGGAGTCCGGAATTTCCTTAACCTCATATTCCAATCCAGTTTCTACCTGGATGGGTTGTGGAACTGATTCTCTTCTCAAACCTGGAGCTGACTTTTTCAATAAAGAGACATGAAACACAGGATGAATTTTTAACTTAGATGGTAAAGTCAATTTGTATGTAACTGGATTTATCTGTTCCTCAATAGGATAGGGGCCAATAAATCTAGGCTGAAACTTTCGATTGCCTTTTAGTCTAAGATTCTTTGTGTTTAACCAGACCTCATCCTCAATGTCTAATTTTGGGGGTTCTTTTCTCTTTTTGTCTGCATACTTCTTATAGCCTTAGCCTGTTCTAGATTCTTAGATGCTGATTCATGTACCTGATGTAAGTGAGTCACTAACTCCTTAACCCTGGAACTGAAATCTGAAAATCTTGCACTGAGGAGTTTGGGTGTGTTCCATAGTTCAGATAGAACGGTGAATACCCAGTGGACACATTCTTCGCATTGTTGTGAGCGAATTCTGCTGTCCATAAATAATCCGGCCATTCTCCACTCTGCTTCAAAGAAAACAACCTTAGGTACTGCTCTAATTCCTGGTTTACCCGTTCAGTTTGTCCATCAGTTTCTGGGTGGAAGCTGGTGGAATAACGTGTCTCAACCCCAAATCCCTTCATGAAGGCTCTCCAGAAATGAGACACAAACTGGGGTCCTCGATCAGATATTATGATCTTAGGAATTCCATGCAGTCTCACAACTTGTGTACTAAAATGACTAGCTAACTGTTTTGCAGTTGGGATTCCTTTCAAGGCTACGAAATGTGTCATTTTGGTATATGCATCTACTACCACTAGAATGGTATTGAATCCCTGGCAAGATGGAAGGTCAGTTATCAAATCTAAGGTGATAGTGTGCCAAGGAAAGGGGGAATGGGCAAGGGCTGTAACAAACCCTTGGGTGCCTGCCGTTCTGATTTTCCCTGCGCGTATATCTCACATGTTTTTACATATTGCTCAATGTCCTTATTCATTTGTGGCCACCAATATTTGCTTTTGACTAGATCCGCTGTTTTGAACTCTCCCTTGTGTCCAGCCAGTAAATGATCATGACATTCACGCATGGCTTGCTTCTGTAATGTGGGTGTGGGCAAGTACAGTGCCTTTGCTTGGTAGGTTAACCCATCAAGAATTTCTCTTCCATCCTCTTGTTGTTCCCATTTCTGCATTTCCTCAGGATTTAAGGCCTGAACAATCTGTTCCTTAACATTCAAGGTGTCGATGGTGCCGATGATTTTAGAGCTGGGAATAATTGCTTGTGTCTTCATTTGATTCTTTTCTTCTCTTGTTTCCATTCGAGACAAAGCATCTGCCTTCCCATTTTGAGCTCCCGGTCTATAGGTGATTACGAAATCATAATCGGCAAAGTACAACGACCAACGAAGTTGCCGTGGCGTTAGGGTTCTTGCTGACTTCAGAAATTTTAAATTACGATGATCTGTATAAACGGTGACAACATGATGTGCCCCCATTAGGTAATGCCGCCATTCTTTAAAGGCATCCTTTATTGCCAACAATTCTTTTTCCGTAATTTTTATTTATTTATTTATTTATTGAAGTTTTGTATAGCGCTGGCTGGACCCGAGGGTATCAGAGCGCTTCACAGCAAATAGGGAAATGCAACAGGAGAGATAAACATAGAAAACAGGAATCAGGAACAACAGGTAGGAGTTAGAGTCTGTAAAACAACAGCTTGGGCGCAAAATGGGATGGAGATCAAGAGCGAAACAATCGGTTCTCGATCAAGAGAGATATCGGAATTCACCAACAGGCGGAGTTCTTGTTAAACAGAGGAGCGTTCCAGGAAGAGGGCTTTGAGTAGCGATTTGAATTGCGTGAAGGAGGCGGTCATTCTGATGTGGGGGGGATGGCGTTCCAGATCCTGGGAGCATTCCCCGCAAAGGATTTATTTGAGGTATTGCGTTTCTGTGATTTCAGAGGGATGAGTAGTAGTGTGTTGGAGCTTCTGAGGTTCCTGGATTGACCCGCCCTTTTGAGTTTGGAGGCCAGGTATTCTGGTTTGCCTGTATGCAGGGCTTTATGTGTGAGGCAGGCTGTGCGGAAGTTGGCTCGTTGGTCGATTGGGAGCCATTTCAGTTCTTTGAGTGCCGGAGAGATGTGGTCATATTTCTTTGTTCCTGTGACCATTCTTGCTGCTGCGTTGAGGGTGGAGAAGAGAGGGCCCAAGTGCGACTTGGCTGTTCCTGTCAGTACAGCGATGCCATAGTCAATTCTGGAGAGCACAAGTGTCTGCGTGGCCTGTTTCAGATCTTTGGGGGGGAGGAAGGGTTTAATTTTATAGAGAAGTTTCAGGTTCATGAACGCGCTTTTGGCAGTTTTAGAGATGTGTTTAATCAAGACCAGTTTCAGGTCGAGAGTAATTCCTAGGGATTTTGCGGAGTCCGTTGGCGTTATAGAGACATTGATGGCATTTAAGGCTTTGAGCCATTCCACTATTTGTGGGTTTTCATCCTTGTTCGAGATTAGGAGTACTTCCGTTTTCTCTTCGTTCAGTTTGAGGTGGTTGGCTGAGAGCCAGTGTTGGACCTCCAGGAGTGTAGCATTTAATCTGTGGATGTCTGTGATGGAAGTGGTTTCTAAATAGAGTTGAGTGTCATCCGCGTGGAGGTGGAAGGGGATGTTTGATTTCCTGAGAAGTGAGGTGAGGGGTTCCATGTAAATGTTGAAGAGTTGTGGGGAGCGTACTGATCCTTGAGGGACTCCTCTGCTGAGGGGGAGAGGGTCTGATTCGAAGCTGTTGATCTTTATTCTTTGAGTGCGGTTGTTAAGAAAGGAGGAGAACCATTTTAGGACTGTCTTTTCGATGCCCACTCTCTCTCGGAGGACATTAAGTAGGAGGGTATGATCTACTGTGTCGAACGCAGCCGAGAGATCAAGGAGAATGAGAAGGCTACAGTGGTTGGAGTCGAGTGACATGTGCAGATCGTCAAGAACATTTAGGATTGCGGTTTCAGTGCTGCAGCCTTTCCTGAACCCTGATTGGAGAGGATCCAGTAGGTTAGAATTCTCAAGATGTTGGTTTAATTGTGAGAGCACACATCTAATTGTGTAGTTGATTTCTGCAGGTGTCAATTTTCTGGACCGATAGGCCACTGGGTGCAACTGACCTGTCTCTTTGTTTCTTTGAGAGAGTACTCCTCCTACCGCATAATCTGAAGCATCTGTCTCAACATAGAAAGGCTCCATTGTATCCGCATGAAGAAGAATGGGTGCCGAGGTGAACTCCTCTTTCAAGGCCTTGAAAGCTGACTCTGCTTCCTCTGACCATTCAAAACGTGTTCCTTTCTTCAACAATTGAGTAAGAGGTAAAATGCGTCGAGAAAATTCGCTGATGAATCTCCAGTAGAAATCTGCGAATCCGATGAACGCTTGGACTTCTTTGACACTGCCCGGGGACTTCCACTCTAAAACAGCCTGAATTTTTCGTTTGTCCATATGAATGCCAGTTGGTGATATCACAAAACCCAAAAATTCTACTTGAGTGGCATCAAAGGCGCATTTTTCCAATTTGACAAACAATTTGTTTCTGCAGAACTCTTCGTACTTGTTGCTGATGCTCCAGAGTATTGACGGAATAGATCAATATATCGCCTATATACACTATTACACATTGATCAATGAATTCACTAAGAACATCATTAATAAAGTGTTGGAATGCCGCTGGGGCATTGCATTACCCGTAGGGCATTACTTGATATTCAAATAATCCGAAACGAGTTCTAAAAGCTAAGCGTGGGCGTAAAATCCGTTCCGCTCGCGGATTTTGGGGATTTTTGGCAAATTCGCAATCCGCGAACTCTTGCGAATGGTGCATGGGCCTAGTCTTTCTGTGGGGTCTCTATAATGTAAACATCATGGAGGGCATGGATGGCATTGGATTGTGGTGATTTTTGTGTGTTTTTCGATTTTTTGGGGTGTTGATGGGGCATGGCCATGTGGGTGGGGGCCATTTTGAAGCCTGGTCCAGGGCCATGTGGTGGGGGTGAAGGGGCCATTTTGAATCCAGGCAGTGTGCTTTGTGCCATAGGCCTGCATCCAATGTGCCTTGCTTTCATCCATTATGCCCAGGGGTACCCAGTGGTGCATGGGTCTAGTCTTTCTGTGGGGTCTCTTTAATGTAAACATCATGGAGGGCATGGATGGCATTGGATTGAGGTGACTTTTGTGTGTTTTTCGATTTTTTGGCTGTTGTTGGGGCCTTTTGCCCAGGGGTACTCAGTGGTGCATGGGCCTAGTCTTTCTGTGGGGTCTCTTTAATGTAAACATCATGGAGGGCATGGACGGCATTGGATTGTGGTGATTTTTGTGTGTTTTTCGATTTTTTGGGGTGTTGATGGGGCATGGCCATGTGGGTGGGGGCCATTTTGAGGCCTGGTCCAGGGCCATGTGGTGGGGATGAAGGGGCCTTTTTGAATCCAGGCAGTGTGCTTTGTGCCATAGGCCTGCATCCAATGTGCCTTGCTTTCATCCATAATGCCCAGGGGTACCCAGTGGTGCATGGGCCTAGTCTTTCTGTGGGGTCTCTATAATGTAAACATCATGGAGGGCATGGATGGCATTGGATTGTGGTGATTTTTGTGTGTTTTTCGATTTTTTGGGGTGTTGATGGACATGGCCATGTGGGTGGGGGCCATTTTGAGGCCTGGTCCAGGGCCATGTGGTGGGGGTGAAGGGGCCATTTTGAATCCAGGCAGTGTGCTTTGTGCCATAGGCCTGCATCCAATGTGCCTTGCTTTCATCCATTATGCCCAGGGGTACCCAGTGGTGCATGGGCCTAGTCTTTCTGTGGGGTGTCTTGAATGTAAAGATCATGGAGGGCATGGGTGGCATTGGATTGTGGTGATTTTTGTGTGTTTTTCGATTTTTTTGGGTGTTGATGGGGCATGGCCATGTGGGTGGGGGCCATTTTGAGGCCTGGTCCAGGGCCATGTGGTGGGGTGAAGGGGCCATTTTTAATCCAGGCAGTGTGCTTTGTGCCATAGGCCTGCATCCAATGTGCCTTGCTTTCATCCATTATGCCCAGGGGTACCCAGTGGTGCATGGGCCTAGTCTTCTGTGGGGTGTCTTGAATGTAAATATCATGGAGGGCATGGGTGGCATTGGATTGTGGTGATTTTTGTGTGTTTTTCGATTTTTTTGGGTGTTGATGGGGCATGGCCATGTGGGTAGGGGCCATTTTGAGGCCTGGTCCAGGGCCATGTGGTGGGGTGAAGGGGCCATTTTTAATCCAGGCAGTGTGCTTTGTGCCATAGGCCTGCATCCAATGTGCCTTGCTTTAATCCATTATGCCCAGGGGTACCCAGTGGTGCATGGGCCTAGTCTTTCTGTGGGGTGTCTCGATTTTTTGGGGTGTTGATGGGGCATGGCCATGTGGGTGGGGGCCTGTGACGGGGCGAGTATTCCAGAAGAGGAAGAGAACACTGACTGGTGGTACACCACCCCCCTATTACCCCCTTCCTTTGCTTCCCAACAGCCGCCTGACCCCCCTTGGAACAAGGAGCCGGAATCATACTGGCCGAGCGAGACAAGGAGCAGCGGCCCCTTTAACTATGAGGCTAGGGACGACATGGCCCCGCCCTTCTACAGCCACGACGGAACTTCAAAAGAGAGACCAGCCCCGGAAGCAGCGGATGGCGTTTCCCAGGTGGAGAAAGGAGAGTTGAGTGCTGAGTACGGAGAGAAGACGGGAGAAGGAGAACCGAGAGAAGCGACAGAGAGCGGAGAAGGAGAAGCGGACCTGAAGCAAGGAGGCCAACGTTTCCATGCTTTGCCCTGCCACGCTCCCACGGGAGGGGCGTGGGTCCAACAGGTACGGGGCCGAGTGGCGGGTTGGGTGGGACGCCGAGTCCAGCCTCTTGAGTGATTGTACAGCCCCGTGTATAGCTCCAGTTCCAAAACCCCCTCCCTACACGAGCACTACCCTCACGGCGTGTATATACTGCACTGATTCACCGGTTTCTCTCACCCCCGGCCCCGCCGACCTGTATGGTCCCATACTGTGATCTGACACGGCCTCTCTCTCCCTCTTTTCCACACGCCCCGGAGCCGGTGAGGAGGAGGGACGAACTCTGTGGAGAGACCCTACCGAAGCAAGCTGGAGTCATCACGAAACACGCCCTTTGACCCCGCAGCGTTTGCCCGAGAACGGATCACCAGTCGGCAAAGACGTTGCTATATTAAAATAAAGCCTTCGTTGACAACCCTACTTAAGGATTCGGCCTCTCACTTGACTTCCTCCCCCTTGGTAACCCCTGTGGAGTTAGATCCGAGCCTTGCTCCCCCCCCCTACCTGGGACAAGTGGTGTCAGAAGTGGGATCAGCAACATCCCCCCTCTGTAGTAACAAGATGGACACCCTCATTGAGCATCTCATTAAAGGCCAACAAAAACTCGAGTGGGCAGTCGAACGACAGATGTCCTCGTCTCAAGCGGACAGGGAACTGTTTAAAACCTCGATCACTGCCCAAATAGAAGGCCTGAAGAATGTGCCGCCTCTTATCCAGATCCCAGCTGGCGAAACCCGGGTGCAAACCCACCATCCCACCGGTATTGCGCTACAAAAATACATACAGGGTGACGACCCGGATGCCTTCCTACTGAATTTTGAGAGGGCCGCCCGGGCCTTAGGGTAGCCCGAGGACAAGTGGCCCTTCTTTCTCGCCCCCCTCCTGACAGGGGAGGCGCAATCCGCCTACCAGGCCGCGAATCCCCTGGGAAACACCCCATACGTGGTAGTGAAGGAGGTAATATTGGATCACCTGGGCCTGGATCAAGAAGCCTACCGTGTAAAATTCAGGAAAGAAAGAGGCCTGCCTGGAGAGAACCCCAAGACCTTATTCTTTAGGTTGCGGATGGCCGCCAACAAATGGTTAAGACCTGAAGTATGTAGTAAAGAGGAAATTCTCAATAAAATTTATTTGGAACAGTTCATGGACGCCCTGCCGTATGCAACTCAAAGATGGCTGCGCCAACACGCCGGGTTGGATGTCGACCAGGCCATTGAAATGGCTGCACACTATGCCCGAGCCCAGCCTAGAATCAGAGGTGGGGAAAATGAGAAGACCAGCAAGACTCTACCACCCTTTAAAATAGAGAAAAAACCCCGACCCGGGGTAGAAGCCCCAAGACCCCGACCATCAGGAATGATGTCCCCCATGTTCAAAGGGCCCCAATGCTATGACTGTGGGGAGTGGGGCCACATCGCGAGGATGTGTCCCCATAAGAGATCCCCTGAGGAGCCGATGGAGGTTGGATATCTCCCTAAGACTGTTATGTATTCGGCCGAACTGGGTACATCGTTCTACGTGAGTATGAGGATGAATGGTTTTAGTGTGAGGGCCCTCCTAGGTGCCGGCAGTCCGAGATACAGGAGCGCTTTGTCCTTCCCGAACAATTTATACAGAAGTCAGAGGTACACATACGCTGCGTACACGGAGACGTGAAGCCTTACCCTTTGGCTTCCATACCCATCATGATACCGGATAGGGCTCCGTGTACCGTCAGGGTAGGAGTGGTGGACACCCTTCCGGAAGATATGATCTTAGGAATAGACAACCCAGAGTTCTTAACCCTTTTTAGGGGGAAGCTCACAGTCCCCCCCTCCAGGAAGGAGGGGCCCTTCCAAGCATTCATAACCCCGAGCCATGGGAAATAGATAGGAGCTTCCGGTTCGCGCAGGCAGAAGACAGAACGCTGTACAACGCCTGGGAAAGCGCTCACCACAGTCAAGGAACCTCTTCCCAGACGTACCCCCGATTCCTGACCAAAAACGACCTGCTGTACAGACAGACCACGGAGAGTAGCAGTTGTCAATTGTTAGTGCCAGCCTCCTTCCGGGACCAAGTGCTCTTCTTTGCACACACCCATCTAACGGCAAGCCATGCGGGAAAAGAAAAGACCACCGAGAGTATCCTCAGACACTTCTTCTGGCCGGGTATTTACCGTGATGTCCAGGATTATTGTGCCAAGTGCGATGTATGCCAAAGGAGGAATACCCATCGTCCCAGTGCCGCGCCTCTGCAACCCATGCCTATCATCGGTGTTCCCTTTGAACGAGTGGGCATGGACATCATCGGATCCACAAAAGGCCATCTATATGCACTGGTCCTCGTGGATTATGCCACTAGGTTTGTGGAGGCCTTTCCACTGAGGACCACCACCACGTCGGCGATTGCTGAGAAGTTTGTGGAGCGGTTTTCCGAAGGAGGTGTTGACGGAAGAGGGTACCCCCTTCACATCCAAGCTCATGAAGGAAGTGTGTAAAACCCTGGGAATTAAACATCTAAAGACTTCGGTATACCACCCTCAAACCGATGGCCTCGTCGAAAGGTATAACCAATCCCTCAAGTCCACCTTGAAGAAAATGTTAACCTCAGAAGGCACGAACTGGGACCGGCTTCTGCCTTTGGCCCTGTATGTTTTAAGAGCCCAGAAACAAAGTAGCTTGGGCTGCTCGTCCTTCGAGTTGTTGTACGGGCGCCTCCCCAGGTCCCTCCTCGAAATGACCAAGGACCTATGGGAAACAGAGGAGACACAAGAACAAAAGAACATGTTGGAATATACCACCCAACTCCGAACCCGGTTGGGCAAATTACGGAACCTGGCCCACACCAGTCTGGAGCACCACCAGGACAGATATAAAGGGAACTACGACAAAGGCAAAAGGCTAAGAAAAATAGAAGTAGGAAAATGGGCTCTGGTATTTTTGCCCTCATTGAGCAGCAAGTCCAAAAATGAGTGGCAGGGGCCCTTTCAGGTCATCGAAACAATAGGACAAACGACCTACCGCCTGCGTCTCTCGTCCAAAAAGACCCAGACCTATCACATTAATCTGTTGAAGGAATGGCTGGGGCCTGTACCCCAGGGGACCCATTGGATTGTAGCGTCCGCCCAAACAACCTCCTCCACGTTGGATCAACTTGTGGTAAACCCGAATCTAACGGTGCCAATGAAGAAGAGTTTACATGATGTCCTGAGGCCGTTTTCGGACATCTTCTCGGACCTACCCGGGAGAACGGACCGCGTAGAACACCATAGCGAAACCCTGCCAGGGAAGATAGTGAAACAAAGACCCTACCGGATCCCAGCTGCCCGACGTGAGGTCGTACAGAAAGAAGTGCACGAAATGCTCAAATTGGGAGTGATACGCCCCTCCACGAGTCACTGGTCATCACCCATCGTGATGATACCAAAACCCGTCAGATCCAAATGCTTTTGTATGGATTTTAGGGCATTAAACGCAATATCTAACTTTGACACATACCCGATTCCGAGGGTTGACGAATTAATTGAAAAAATAGGAGATGCCCTCTACATCACGACCATTGACCTCACGAAGGGGTACTGGCAGGTGCCTCTTCGTGAGGAGGATCGTAAGAAAACAGCCTTCGTAACAGAGAACGGACTATACGAGTTTACCGTCCTCCCCTTTGGCCTCCATGGGGCACCGGCGACATTCCAGAGACTCATGAACAATGTTTTGCAGCCCTACTCTTCTTTCAGCTCCGCATATTTGGATGACATAGTAATCTACAGTTGTGATTGGGATGAACACCTGAGCCATCTTCGCATCATTCTAACTGCACTCCGTCGAGCGGGGTTACACATAAATTCAAAAAAATCCAGAGCAGCCTTTACCAATGTCAATTATCTGGGGTACGTCTTGGGGGATGGAACCATCGTTCTCCAAAGCGAGAAGGTGAAAGCCATAGCCAATGTCCCCTTCCCAAACAATAAAAGAGACCTGAGAGCCTTCCTAGGCCTAATAGGCTACTACCGCCGCTTTATTGCCAGGTTCGCAGAGGTGGCCGCCCCCTTGACCGACCTCTTGCGTACAGAGACCAAAACCAGGGATATAACGCACCCCTCCCCGGAGGCCCTAGGGGCTTTTCAACTCCTGAAACAGACCATGACCTCGGCCCCTGTGCTAATGTCCCCAGACTTTTGCAAACCCTTCATTCTTGCCACAGATGCCTCCAACGTGGGAATAGGGGCTGTCTTGTCCCAGACAGGTACAGATGGGCAGGAACATCCTGTGTCATATATCAGTAGGAAGCTTTTCCCCCGAGAAGGCAGGTATTCCACCATTGAGAGGGAGGGTCTAGCAATTAAATGGGCCGTAGAGAAGTTGCGGTATTACTTAGAGGGGAAACCATTCATCCTCCATACCGACCACGCTCCCCTGAAGTGGATGCACCAAAACAGTAGCAACAATCCTAGGGTACTACGATGGTTCCTCTCGTTGCAACCATACTCCTTTTCTGTAATGCACCGTAAGGGAAGGGATAACGGGAACGCGGACTTTCTCTCCTGAGTGTTTCCTCTCCCCGATCGGGAGAAGCCAGGGGGGGTGTAGTGTAGTTCCTATCTTCCCAATAGGCTCTGCGCATTGGAATAATACCTACAGCAGTAAAGGCCTAGGCCAGACGTTAACTAGGTCTACTACTGTCGATACTAGACTTAAGTTTTGGGTTTGCCAGCGTAGCTCAGAGTTCGCTAGAAACTTTCTCGAATGTTCAGGAAAGAATTAACTCCCCTGATTAGACAAGAAGGGATTTAGTTTCTGACAACCATAGAACATGACAACTTTGCTCTCCCCTAATCAAGAGTGTATCTCCAGAGTCGTGTGAGCACAAGGCAATTATTTTACTCAGTCAGTACGTGCATTCTTAGTCTCATCAGATTGTAGAGAAAACGAAGAGACGGGCGTGTTCAATAAAAAGGTGTTATTTATTGATCAGTTTCTTTTCTCGTACAAGAGAAATGGATCGATATTATTGCAATACTTATAGTTAAGTAAAGTGCATACATTAAAAGCAATAGTATAAAATAATACTGTAAAAACATTGATATGGTTTCTGAGCCATATGATGTTTAAAATGATTAAAATATATTTACATACACATATACATTTGACTAAACGTACTCAACTGGTGTTTCTAAATACGCCTACCCCGTGTACCTGACCTAAGTCTAATGCGTGGGCGGGAATAGAAAGTTACAGTTTAAGTTAAGTTTGTTTTTGCCAAGTGAATAGCTAAAGAATTCTCTGTGAGGGGTTATTCAGTTCTGTACCTGGAAGTTAGGATGAATGAGGAATGGTATCTCTTTCTCTGCTCTCGATATTCCAGGCTGCCTGCGAGGGCTGCCCGAAAGCGCCGGTGCTGGGTCTCTCGGCAGGAGATAGCAGCGCGTCTCTCAGCGCGTCAGGAAGGCGGGGCTGCTGCCAGCGGGGTCTGCTCTGCTTCTGGGCTTCGGCAAGTATGGCTGCTCCGTCTCGTCACCACGCCTGTGTTTGCATAGGGCAAGATCGGCAATATTTATACCTTAAAGGTGCCGAGATTGACGTAAGGATGGAGATAGATACGTCAATAAAGATGTCGTACGACTTGCTCGTTAGCACATTCTTTTACTGAAGTTCTCTGTGAAATCAAAACAATGGCCGCACGGATTTTCCAGGTTGTCATAGGTTTGATTTGTTATGAGAACGTCGTATGCCTTATCAGGGGCTGGAGGAATGTCGCTTGTCTAATTAGATCTCAAGCGTTATGACCTAATCAGATAACACGTTCCTGTGCCGTAGTGTGACTGCGTCAGATAACGGTATCTGCATCATGGGGGCTTTTCTTGCCTCATGGGCTGACTGTTAGTTAACTTGATAGTTAGTTTAACCAGAATAGGGTCAGGAATAGGGGGATCGATTCAGAACCTATAGGAATACATGACACCCACTCCACGCTAACTATGGTCATATTTACTAATCTATGCATAGTATAACATAGTACAACATACTATAGAGTATAGTGTATACCTCACCACCCCAAAATACATAAATGCATTTTGAAATTTTCAAATATACTGAAAAATTGCAGTCATATATATTGTATGCACTTAAGCTATGAATTAAACGCTAAAGTAAACACGCATTTGTAGACATTATTGCTCATTTGGTATATGAGAAATACACATGAAATGGCTCTTAATATGGCTATACAGAAAGAAAGTTCGAGACCATTTCATCACATAATAAAATATTTGTGAACATACCAGCGGGCAACTAAAGTTTATAAAGTATCTAAAAATAGAAATCTTAGTTCTCTAGGAATAGTTTCTTACTTTAAGCAGAAGATAAGTGTCCCAAAAATTTTGTAAGAAATAATTTGGGGCTGCTAAAAAATTGTTGTCCGTGAACTGGTGGGAAAAATCGTTCATGTGACTTTATTTTTAAAGTTGAAGGCCGAATTCAGGGAACGCCGTGTGCGAGCTTGCTCAAAAGTCTCTATTTCTGTTCTGGAGAGAACATCATATCATTAAGGCTTTCGAAAAAACTGTCAACAGCTTCATGGGAAAGTTCCACTAGGTCGGAAATAGGTGTAACCATGCATTCGTGCGCATGATTGCCTCCATTGACATTCTGATTCGCATTGCTGACAGAAGGTCGTACCTGATCGATGCTGCTTTCATCTTGAACTTCACTACTCTTCAATCGTAGTGGTGAAGATTCCACGAATGCCGTCATCAGGATTGGCAGCCTTTGAGGGCAGCACAAAGCGTGAACCTTGGTAGGAACCAACAATGTATCTGCATCCACTGGCGCATCCGATTGTAGCGTCAGACAGGTGTCTAACACGCATTCTTCTCCGCATAGCAGACACCTCAATACAGGTAAAACACATCTTTGCCACATTGGTCGAAATGATAGAAACCAAGTCATGTTCAGGTCTCTAAGCCGGGAGAGTCCCAGGATTTTTGATATCCGGTCCCGGTATCCAATGGCTAGGATTGTTTCTTCCATTGTCGCGAGAGTTTGATCTGTGACATGGGTTGCCATAACGAAAAATAAGGACTAAGAATAGGATTCCTGCAATTAGTCCCAGGATCAGGGGAAGTCCGCCAAAAATCGAATGGACGAAATCTGGAAAAATACCCAGTATGGCTTTGAATGGTGTTAATGCCATCGAAAATACTGTCTTAAATACCTTTGAGACCCCAGTGGTATCAGAAATATTTAAGATTTCGCTCAGGATTTCCGCGAAATGTACGGGGGAATTAGTCGATAATAATGTATGTATCTCTGCAGTCGTCCTTGCGACTTGTAGATCATACGTTTCTTTTGATGACGTGAGCCTTGTAGGCGTCTGAAGAAGCACTGTTTTCATTCTGCTTAAAGTATCTATTCGAATAGAAGTAATTTTCAAACTGGGCCATGCCCTTGCCTCCCTGTCTGGAAACGAGCTGGGGAACAAAGAACGTCCACAGCACTTGACCTTCGCAGTCGTAGTGACTAGATAAGGAGTCCCGGGCATAAGACTACAACATTTGCGGTCTACAATAAGAATGTAACTCCCATTATAGAGTCTTTGAAAGAATGGTTCTATTTCAGTTGCAGGTGCGCCTTGCTGGTGACATGAAAGGTTGTATGAATTCCCTTCACAGGCTCCATGCAAACTAATTCCGTTACACAGAATCGTGCCGCTTAGTGACATGGCACAATTGTTGCCACTAAGAAACACTTTCTGTCCTTTATTACTGACACATGCATGTGAATAGGGCAGGTTCCAAGTTGTTTTAAGGTACCCCTTCCCCAATTTCTCGTACATGCCAGCCTGTATATATTTTTGGCAGTATTGAAACCTGAAGGTTGAGATTGGAATATTTATGATTCCGTGGATTATCCATTCACTGACAGGTCGTTCTGACATTGTCATTGGTAATCTTTCTAGTTTTTCAATGCTCAAGATTGTATAATCAGCACCCTTTTGCGCCATACCGATTTGTCTATCAGTAAGGTTAAAGATTTGGAATAGTGACGTTGTGTTGATTAAACGCCAAGGCACATAGCCTGAACGCAGATTTTGTAACGCCCAGCCAAGCTGTACAATAGAACGCAATTGTGACTGACCATGTTGTAATAACAGTAAGTCTTGCGATAATATATCGATTGCTGAAGACACAATGCTGTCCAATGAAAAAATTCTGGAGGACAGAGTCATTAACCCATTGTCCACTACAGAAAGTGATTTTTCCAAATTAATACGGTCAATTTCCCGTATTCTCTCTGCTGTTTCAATTTGATTAACCTTCCAGGCCTCATTGTATGCTGCATATACAGAGGCTGCTATGAAACGCTTTTGACGCTGTTTGCGTGGTCCCATTATGAAATCACGCAAGTCAGCACCATCAGTAAGTAAAGTTAGGTGTTGCTTAATTTCAGGCAGTGTGGAAGTTTGTAGCCACTGAAGGCATAATTTGCCCACACTGTAGGTTGTTATTATCCCTGGGTGATGTCTTTGGGGATATCTAGGGTCTGGCCTGGTCATTTTGAACCCCTGTGTTTTATTCAGGAATCTGTCTTGACAGTTATTTGTATCTGTGGGCCAGATTAACCATTGTTTCCAATCAGGATGTGTTCTGTTTTGGTTTAATATATGGTTTACGTCTATCTCTTCATCCGTATCAGAGCTATTGCTAAACATTGTTGGCTTTGGAATAGACGGTTTATTTAAATCTTTGATTTTGGCTAGGCCAAGACAGGTGGTTTGTTGAACAGTGTCATTTAAAAATATCATTTGTTCTGGGATCATGCAAGCTCTAAACAAAGCTTCTAAACCCTGTACTTGCCATTCTTTTGTACCCCAAACACTTTTCAAATCAACATTTTTGTCCCAATAATCAAATCCAAAAGTATTCATTTCTTCGAAGAATCAATCTGAATATATCAACTTTGTGTTGGTTATCATGGTTTTCATCCCTGTCTTGTTTGACAATTTAAAATAGAATGTTTCAGCATTACTTGTGTTAAAACCTGAAAAATATGAATATTTGTCGTAAACGGTTCTTGAGCTCCCTTTTGGAGGTGTTGCACAATGTTCCCATTGATTATAATTTAAAACATTTCTAAGTTGTGCAGATTTATGTAAAAAATGGTTACCATAGTGGTTATAGCAATACATACTATCATAATTTGTAGAACCTTGCAAATAATCATGTTTTGTAAATTTAGCAGACATTACTAAGTCAGACATCATGTTATTAATGCTTTCGAAGTCCCAATCATCAGCAAATGAGTTTGGTTTTGCAAAGTCACTCAAGGAGATCTTGATTTGGTGTGGATATTTCAGGATCTCGACCGGACCATAAATTTCATAGTCAGTGTTGTCCCAGGCTACCCCACCAGGTATAGGATTGGCTGTGAAGTTGGCTGAAGAAAGTTCTCTTTTCTCGACGTGTGAAGATGTGTGTGGTTTGAGGACCAAGTTGATGTTCTGACTTGCTGTGTCCATTTTAGCATATTTTCCCTCAATGAAGCGTCCCAAAGTTAATACCATGATGAGCCAAAGTATGAGGATAAATGCACCAAAACCCACCCAAAATTCAATCCATGGAGAAATCAGATATGTTTCTTTCAGTTGGTTCAAAAGTTCCTTAGCTTTGTCTTTAAAGGATTTTTTTTTTTTTTTTTTTTAAAAACCTTTATTGAAAGACACGTAGAAGTACAAGCGCTGGCCTACAACCACAGGGGCCGGCCGCAAAGTCAGGAGAGTCAAAATAACAAAGCAATGTATACGATAGGGTAAATACAGGATGGATGCAAATAAAGTCATTACATCGCCAGCGCCAGGATAAAAGAGGTTTCATTTTACATTATATAAAGGAGGCAGCAACCATATCTACCCGCGCGTCATGCAACATATACAGAAAAGAAGGGGGGGGGGCGGGAGGGAAATAGCCCCCCACGCAAGCAGACGACCACAGTAGGGCAAAGCCCAAAGACCTCACACACCCATACCAGGTGCAGAATAGAGGAAGAATACCAGGAAACAAATAAAGTGGACGCCACACGTACAGCCCACCCGCCCCGAAAAAGGAGAAAGTGCAGACGCTAGCGAAACAGAGGAGTAAACACCAAGGGACATAGCCCACCCCCTGGAAAAGGCAAAAAAGGGACCATAGAATAAAACAAACTAAAATAACAAACACCCCCCCCACCCTACATCACTGTAATGGCTACGGCCTACCCCACTAAACAGCGTGCCTGTCGCCCAGAGTCACCCGAAATATAGAAAAAGAGAAAGGGAATTATAACAAAGAAAGAGAGGGGAATAAGAAAAAGAAGGAGAGGAAAAGGGAAGAAAGAGAGAGGAGAGGAGCCAGCGATCGAGACATAAAACACTACCCCCCCGCAACAATAATTCACTAATCGAGGTCGAAAAGGAGAGTCAAGAAAAGCCTACACCAGGATGTAAACAGGAACCATCCAGAATAACGAGGCCCGGAGATGCCATGTAAAAAGGGTCCCACAGTCTTCCGGGCACGATCACCCCTGTCCACTTTTATGAAGAGTCGAGCTTCCCAACCCCGCCACAGCCAAAAAACAGCAGAACACAGTGGGTCCATACCAGTCAGGAAAAGCCGGTGGGATCTCCGCAAAACAACGTCCCGGCAAACTAGAAGCAACCAGGAGAACTCGGCAACAGTCAGAATGCAAAAGTTCCTCAAAGATCCACGTGGTCAAGCACAGTATCTGGGCCGTCCAGCACGAAGTAAAGAAAACAGGATGTAGAAAGCACTGCAGCATCGGCACCGGGTCCGCTAGATCCCATAGAATCGAGCACCCAGCCGGAGATCCCAGCACAGCCGCCGGCGAAGTTTCAGGCAGTACAATTCGGGGAGACGACACTTCGTCACAAAATGGCGGAGCCACCATGGCAGCTATCCGCAACTCCAAGGCTCGACATTTCAAGGACAGGTCGATCCGCAGAGCAGACAGGGCAAACCAGATAGCACTCCGAGTAGGGGCCGCCCAAACCAAACGAGGGCTGGAGAAAGCAAATGCGGCAACCTCCCTGTCTCCAGGAGAAAGACACCCCGAGGGGCCATCCGCCATCTTAAGTACAGCACCCTCCGCCATCGCCGCAAGTTCTTCCAAGTCCATCAGGAGCACCGGCGGCCCCAGGGCTCACCGCCAAACCGCGGCGGATGGCGCTCGGCGGAGAAAGGAGAGTCACCAGAAGAACGGGCGTGCTCCCCACAGCACTCGGGGGGAGCCCAGCACCGGATCCCGGGCGGGACTAACAACAGGAGTGGGTTTCTCACTCGAGGGGTGCCGGACAGTGCGGCTTCTCTTCTTCAGGCCGGTAGGCGAACGGACATGCGGGGTGGCCCACCAGCGGGGGCGGGTCTGCCCCGGGGGTCCCGGCCCGCGGCTCTCAGGCTCCCACCATCGGGTCTCTCCACCGGTTCCGGACCGCCGGCACTCCGATCATCTCCGGGCAGGCACAGCACTCGAGGCCCCGGCGTCAGGGCCAGGAAGGCCAACAATGTGACCAGGGCAGAACGCCGGAATCACTGCACGCCAGAGCCCCGGAAAAGGATGGTAAGTGACGGCTCTTCCTCAGTGACCAAATTCGGAACACCCCGAGCAGGATAAAATACAGGATAGGTGGCGGGGAGGAAGAGATCACGGAGCGAGGCGGTTATGCGACCGTCCCGATCGCCATCTTGGCTCCTCCCTCCGTCTTTAAAGGATTTTGATGATGGCTGTGTCTTTGATTCACTGAGGCTTTCAGAGGAATCATCGAAGTTGATGAAGTAGCCGGATGCAGTTCTGTCAATTGTTCCAATTGCTTCAGGATTTTTGTTTCTTGAATTGTCACCTGGTACTTCATTATAGATTGGTGTGTCTCTGCTAAATGTTTTTATTTGGGTTTTCAGAGGTCTGAGTTCTATTGCATTGTTGCATAGTCCTTGTTGTTCTTCTGTAGGCGTTTCGAATGTGATGAGCCTCTTCGTTAGGACCTCTGTACTGGTAGCAAACCTTGGTGTTCTGCTACTTATTGGGAGTCCACTTGGCCTACTGTTTGTTATCGGCCACATGTTGTGGTTTTACCAGGTCGATGGATACAACTCGGTTCTCCTTTTTACCAGCAAGTGGCGGTAGTACAACTGATCTTGTCCCGTTGACAGACAAGACAGGAACTGCTTTTCTGTAAGAAGGCCCAAATTCCTTCTTTACCGCGATCTTCTCCCTGACTAGATCCCCGACTTTTGGAATCCAGACAGGTCTTGCTGGGACAGGTGGTGATTCTTCAGTGGTTGTTGGCTGTTGTTTCAACTGTATGTTGCTCAGGTCTTTTCTTGTTTTGTTTAAGTCCTGCAAAATAGCCAAACGGTCTTTGACATCAAAGCTTTTTTCTTTAACCACTGAAGTCTGACTGTCGAGGTCAGAGATAATCATTCTAGTTCCAAATAATAATTCGTACGGACTGAATCCCTTCAGAGAATTTCTTGGCAAGTTATTTAGACTACGTTGGACACTTATTAGATGTTTGACCCACCCAGCTCCCGAACCTAATATCCTTTCCATTATAGATTTCTTTCTGCCTTGGTTTTTTCTTTACACCATCCCGTACCCTCAGGAAGGAAGTGAGAAGATTCCCGCTGGGCTGTGCTCATTTGGCCATGTTTCCCCCCCGGCCGGAGGGCTTGAGTGAAAACAATGGTCGAACGTAGCATGCTCTTAGCGTATATGCCATTTAGACTCGCAAATCTTTGTATAACAGTCCGGACGTCAGCCGAGTGCTGAGGATCGACATTATAAGTGGAAACTAGCCTGTATATGTTAATCGCAAGCCCTGCTTTTTATTGGTCATATTATCTGCCTTGATACGACGAGGTATTAAACTGTTTCTCTCCCCACTGCGATCTCTGTTGCAGTTTGGGCAGTTTTTTACAAACATGGTGTGATGCAGGCTCATGCCTGGCCACCAGTACCGTGATTGTAATTCTTCCAGAGAATCTTTTAATTTAAGGTGTCTGAGACCCTCGCCCATATGTGCGTCTGCGATTAACAAGTTTCTCCTGTCCATGTTTGGAATCACTCTATCCCCCACTCCAGGGATTCGAGCAAAAGGGACGGAGTTTGCATCGATTATGTATGTATAATTGAGTGGATAGTTGATCGGTAACGCTGAGCAGTCGCCTTTTCATGACGTTTTCACCGCCAGCACTGTTTCACCGTCAATGTATTTTAATGTACGCTTTTTTCGAACTACGGGAGCCGATTTAGTGGCTGCCGCTGCGGCTGCTTCAGCCAATGAATTCCCTACAACGTGAACGCCATCACGCTGATGACTCAGTGAGTGTGTCACGTGAGTCTTTGGTAGTTCTTTTTGTAAAAGAGCTACTTGTTCCCAGAGCAGTTTCTGCTTTATTGGTGCATCTGTGTCATCTTTGTAACCGTTTTGAATCCATGCCTGCATATCGCTGTTATATGATTTGACGCAGTAATATGAATCTGACACTATAAGTGTCGGGAATTCGCGATCCGCTTTATCTAGCGCCATTTTCAATGCTATTATTTCAGTTTGTTGTTCTGAATTAGTTTCTACTGAGTGTGATTTTGTTAATAGAGGTTTTAGTTTACCTCCGCGCCACACTTCTTTTGTAATCTCACATGTGGGGTTGTATGCTTGTTCTCCCCAAACGGGGGGTTGAGCATGTCCGTCTGTATAGATTACACAGGCGTACTGTCGTAAAGGCAGAATATCGATTGGCAGAGGATATGTTTTTTCATATTCTAGATTTTTTAATTCTTCTAGTTCTGGATCAAAGTAGTAGTACACTTTGTCCGTTGTGATTGAATTCACCCATTGTAACCATTCTGGATCCAATGTTGTTGTTGGTAAATTACACGGTGTTGTTAATGCCTCAAAGGCTGATTCAGCTGTTCTGACTGTGATATGTCTACCGTCTGCTTGATCTTTTTCTCTAGCTATTGCGGTTTGAACTGCATGAACAATTTTTTCTTTGTTGCTGAATTTCTGTTCAGCTTCTGTGTACAAGTGTGATTTGAATGCAATTGGTACCTTTTCTCCCTCATTAGAGGTCAGGTATGTGAATCTGCATCTCCCTGGGATGACTCGAATCACAAGATTGCGTGTGTTATCACGTGTTTCTAATTTTGTTTTAATTAGCATGTCTGTTTGTAAGGATCTCAAAATTTCTGTGTGTGTTTGAGTCCAATTGGATCTTTTAAAGTCTGGTTTAATTAGATCATAAAGGGGTTTGACCCTTTCTGCGTAATTTGCAATGTATGTTCTTCCGAAATTTAGGAAGCCTAGAATTGACTGTAGGTTTTTTAGTGTTCTAGGTGCTTGGAGTACGGCACATTTCTCTAGGAAATTGTCAGCCAGGCTTTTGCCTTCACTTGATAATTCATATCCTAAGAACAGGACTGTCAGATGGGCAATTCTGGACTTTTTAAAGTTGAATTTGTAACCCTCTGCTGCGAACCCAAGTATTATTGTGTTCACTCTTTTCAAGTGAGTCTCCAAGTCATCATCTGTTAAGTAAATGTCATCGACATAAGATAATGCTTCATCATCATATAGTTGAAGTAATTCTGTTACTCTCGCTGAGAATACCCCCGGGCTGTTCTTGTACCCCTGGGCTAACCGACAGAATTGTTTTTGAGTGCCATTTACTGAGAATGCAGTTAAATATCTGCTCTCTGGTGCTATGTTTTGACAAAAGAATCCATTGGAGATGTCCAAGGTTGTTTTGTATTTTTTGCGGACTATGTTATTCATTAGTGCAGCACTGTGTGAGTTTTGCACTGCAAAGGTTTTGCAACATGTGTTAAGGTGTCGGTAATCCAAAACTAGACGATATGAATTGTCTGGTTTGGAGACCGGAAACAAAGGGTTGTTCATTTGTGAGGTGCAAGTTTCAATCACCCCCTGGTATTCTAGCTGATCTAGTATTTCATTTACCTGTTTTTTAGCTTCTTGCTTAATTGGGTACTGCCTTTGTGCAGTAGGTTGTGATTTTAACTGGATTTTGTGAGGAGGAGAATCCTCATCCCATCCTATATGATTTTTATATAAAGCAGGTGCTAAGGCCACTGCCCACTTTCTAGCAAGTGTGTATTTTTTATGAATCGGGATTTGATTCGAGAAGGCAGGCATAATTACTTCTTCGCCATGAGGGCACTCCCTGACAAACTCTGGTGGCCAGTCTTTTTCAGCTAGAAGGATGTCATAACCCTTGGAGAGGTTATCCCAAAATAGTCCCCTTATTTTCCTAGTCTTATCTCCCTCTATACGTAATGTTATCTCGTATATCTTGTGGGGTTTGCTAACTCTGGTGTCTGCAGTTTCCACTTGAAGGTATTCATTCGTGTCCACTGTCTCCAGATGATTCATAAGGACTTTGCGAGCTATGCTCACTTCTGCTGCGCTGTCTAGCATTGTCTGAGCCCACTCTCCGTTTTTCAGTTGTGTCCTCAGTATTCTCGGCATTGTTAACTACCTTGATACTGGCTACCTTCTTTTTTGGAAATTGTAATTTCTTTTTTTGTTGAGCAGGTTCCTTGTCTTTGGACTTGGCGTGCTCTTCTCTTTGTTCTGATCGTCCTCTTCTTTCCGATTTCTGCGAGGAAGTCTGAAAAGATTGAGAGGGACGTGTATCAATGTCTTGATATCTATCAGGTTTTTTAATATTATCCCTATTTCTAAGGTTATATCTTTTCCCAGAGGGGTCACTCTGGGGTGACCTGTGTCTCTGGTTCGGAGATTTCTCCCTTCGCCTAGGAGACCTTCCTCGGGACTGGAATTTCTTTTCTTTTGGATTGGATTGTTTGTTTCCATCCCAGTTCTTTTTTGGTGAATTATTATTAAAAAATATTTTTTCTGGACTTTCAGTCAGTTGCGGTTTTACTGGTATTCCACCTAAACTATCTCTACCTAGTTCTTCATAGGATTTTTCTATGATTCTGGCAATTTCAGCTGGTTGGTCTGCTATATCTGTCTCTTTTAACCTCTGGCGGATCGCCACGTTTGCGGCTTCACCTTTTATATTGGCTAATAATATAGCCGAGACCTGCTTGAAGTCTTTCAGTAATTTCATACCAAGAGTTAAAGCTGGTTCTGGACCGTATTCATCTTGAATTTGTTTTAGCACATCTGGTATTACCGAAATAGATGGAACACCGTGCGTTTTTGTGTAGATTGAAGCAAAGACTGTACCCCAAGTGTCACAGTCCTCTATGTGTGGTGCGATTCCCATTGGGAGACATATAGTCAGAATCCTGTGTTTTTCTAGCGGGGTGGTGTCAGGAAACACCGCCTCTATTTGGGTGATTTTCTGTGCCAACCAGAATGGTATTTGTTCTCGTTTAGCCGGAACTTTACCTAGGCAGGATTGGATGTTCTGTGGTGTGATTTTATTTGTGTTCCCCTGGTGAGGGGTCAGCTGTGGAAGTTTAATCGCTGGCTGAATTGTTGAAGTGCGCATTACATACTGGACTAATTGTCTATGAATTTTTAGTAATTGTTTTAGCTGTATTAACAGCTCTCCAGTAGACATCCCTTCGATGTCTGGGTGTGGTGTGTATCCGGCTAAGACCGGCCACGTTGCTCCTGGTCTACCTAAAGGACCGAGCCTTGTAATGTGATTGTTATGTATTAGGGCGCCATCAAATAAGAGCAAATGCTCTTGGAATTTGAGTGGTACTTTCACCTCCTCGAAAGGAGTGTAAATGTCAGGTGGAACCTCTATTTTGTAATAGTGGAAGTACTTTGTTACAGCATTTGCTGCTGGAAAATGTATCCATGTATAGTATACCTCTGTCTGCCGATATTCGTGTGCCTCAATTACGAATATGACTGTGCCACCTCTAGGTGTCAGTCCATTTTCTATAAGTTTTAAGGTTATAGATTTCCTTTTGGCGACCGGGATGAGTATTATATCCCCGTCCGCATCTAGTGCTGCAGTATCAGCTGCTGCTATTTCAGCTGCTAATCTAACTGCCTCTCTTTTATCCTCATTGTCAGACATTTTACTGTCAATAAGGTTATTTTGTTTGTTTGCAGATCAGGTTTCTTATGGAACAAAGATTAGATGCACAATATTTTGGAACAGTGTATCCTTCAACGTTGACTAAACCAAGAACCTTACATAGGACTTTCCTCCTGCAAGGTTTTGGAGGATATTACCTTTCACCCACTCCAGACGTCTTTGGAGTATGTGGGAAAAGGGGTCTGAGTGAGAAAGCACGACTGAGTTACTCTAAATGTCTTACGTTAGTTTTATCGCCCTTTCCAAACACGTTGGGCGCCATGTAGTGTAGTTCCTATCTTCCCAATAGGCTCTGCGCATTGGAATAATACCTACAGCAGTAAAGGCCTAGGCCAGACGTTAACTAGGTCTACTACTGTCGATACTAGACTTAAGTTTTGGGTTTGCCAGCGTAGCTCAGAGTTCGCTAGAAACTTTCTCGAATGTTCAGGAAAGAATTAACTCCCCTGATTAGACAAGAAGGGATTTAGTTTCTGACAACCATAGAACATGACAACTTTGCTCTCCCCTAATCAAGAGTGTATCTCCAGAGTCGTGTGAGCACAAGGCAATTATTTTACTCAGTCAGTACGTGCATTCTTAGTCTCATCAGATTGTAGAGAAAAGGAAGAGACGGGCGTGTTCAATAAAAAGGTGTTATTTATTGATCAGTCTCTTTTCTCGTACAAGAGAAATGGATCGATATTATTGCAATAATTATAGTTAAGTAAAGTGCATACATTAAAAGCAATAGTATAAAATAATACTGTAAAAACATTGATAAGGTTTCTGAGCCATATGATGTTTAAAATGATTAAAATATATTTACATACACATATACATTTGACTAAACGTACTCAACTGGTGTTTCTAAATACGCCTACCCCGTGTACCTGACCTAAGTCTAATGCGTGGGCGGGAATAGAAAGTTACAGTTTAAGTTAAGTTTGTTTTTGCCAAGTGAATAGCTAAAGAATTCTCTGTGAGGGGTTATTCAGTTCTGTACCTGGAAGTTAGGATGAATGAGGAATGGTATCTCTTTCTCTGCTCTCGATATTCCAGGCTGCCTGCGAGGGCTGCCCGAAAGCGCCGGTGCTGGGTCTCTCGGCAGGAGATAGCAGCGCGTCTCTCAGCGCGTCAGGAAGGCGGGGCTGCTGCCAGCGGGGTCTGCTCTGCTTCTGGGCTTCGGCAAGTATGGCTGCTCCGTCTCGTCACCACGCGTGTGTTTGCATAGGGCAAGATCGGCAATATTTATACCTTAAAGGTGCCGAGATTGACGTAAGGATGGACATAGATACGTCAATAAAGATGTCATACGACTTGCTCGTTAGCACATTCTTTTACTGAAGTTCTCTGTGAAATCAAAACAATGGCCGCACGGATTTTCCAGGTTGTCATAGGTTTGATTTGTTATGAGAACGTCGTATGCCTTATCAGGGGCTGGAGGAATGTCGCTTGTCTAATTAGATCTCAAGCGTTATGACCTAATCAGATAACACGTTCCTGTGCCGTAGTGTGACTGCGTCAGATAACGGTATCTGCATCATGGGGGCTTTTCTTGCCTCATGGGCTGACTGTTAGTTAACTTGATAGTTAGTTTAACCAGAATAGGGTCAGGAATAGGGGGATCGATTCAGAACCTATAGGAATACATGACAGGGGAGGTATGTGACGGGGCGAGTATTCCAGGAGAGGAAGAGAACACTGACTGGTGGTCCACCACCCCCCTATTACCCCCTTCCTTTGCTTCCCAACAGCCGCCTGACCCCCCCTTGGAACGAGGAGCCGGAATCATACTGGCCGAGCGAGACAAGGAGCAGCGGCCCCTTTAACTACGTGGCAAGGGACGACATGGCCCTTCCCTTCTACAGCCACGACGGAACTTCAAAAGAGAGACCAGCCCCGGAAGCAGCGGACGGCGTTTCCCAGGTGGAGAAAGGAGAGTTGAGTGCTGAGTACGGAGAGAAGACGGGAGAAGTAGAACCGAGAGAAGCGACGGAGAGCGGAGAAGGAGAAGCGGACCTGAAGCCAGGAGGCCAACGTTTCCACGCTTTGCCCCGCCACGCTCCCACGGGAGGGGCGTGGCTCCAACAGGTACAGGGCCGAGTGGCGGGTTGGGTGGGACGCCGAGTCCAGCCTCTTGAGTGATTGTACAGCCCCGTGTATAGCTCCAGTTCCAAAACCCCCTCCCTACACGAGCACTACCCTCACGGCGTGTATATACTGCACTGATTCACCGATTTCCCTCACCCCCGGCCCCGCCGACCTAAATGGTCCCATACTGTGATCTGACACGGTCTCTCTCTCCCTCTTTTCCACACGCCCCGGAGCCGGTGAGGAGGAGGGACGAACTCTGTGAAGAGACCCTACCGAAGCAAGCTGGAGTCATCACGGAAGACCAGGGGTACCCAGTGGTGCATGGGCCTAGTCTTTCTGTGGGGTCTCTTGAATGTAAAGATCATGGAGGGCATGGATGGCATTGGATTGTGGTGATTTTTGTGTGTTTTTCGATTTGTTGGGGTGTTGATGGGGCATGGCCATGTGGGTGGGGGCCATTTTGAGGCCTGGTCCAGGCAGGGCCTGGCCATGTGGGTGGGGGTCTAGGGGCAATTTTGAAGCCAGGCAGTGTGCTTTGTTGTGTCATAGGCCTGCACCCAGTCTGCCATGCTTTCATCCATTATGGCCAGGGGTACTCTGTCAGCGGTGCATTTTATTGGTCTTTCCATTTTGGGGGTGGGTATAATAAAAATGCTTACTTGCAAACTAGTAATTGAAGCGCTACATATGCAACATTTATTTAACTGATGTTCCTCTGGCTTCGTTTGCTTTTAGGTGCAGAAAGACGAATCATCAGCCTCATCGTTCCTCATCAGTGCCTGGAAGAAGTCCTGCTGCGGTGTGTGCAGCACAACGTCACGTGTGGCCACAGACAACTCTGCAACTTGTGCAACTGCGGCCTGCTGTTCTGACATCTGAAGAAGAAGGCCCCAAAAAAAGTTGCCCGTAGCTCCTCTAGCAAGAAAGTTGCCAGTAAGGAGCAGAAGAAGCAAGTGGCGCCACTTACCAAGGAGACTGGTGTGCCGACTGCCGCATTTGTTTGGGAAAAAAAAGTACGCCTGCAGCAGCAGCAGGGTCTGCTGGGGACCAAGCTGGGAGCAGCACCTCCGCTCCATTGGGCTCAGTGCCACCACCACCACGCCAACTTAGGTCCAAGCCCTTGAGTGCTGCAGAGGCAGCCAGTATAGTTGTTCAATCACCATCGACCAGTGATGTTGGCTCATCGCAAGAAAGTAGCAGCATCCCTCAATCAACACAGGTTGTTGTAACTCATCTGACGAGTGTTCAACAACCACAGCCGCAACAACAACCACATTTGCAAGTATAAGCCCAAGTACATGTGGAAGGAGAGGCGGCGCAAGGAGAGGAGCAAGCAGAGGTGCATGGAGCGGCACAAGTGCCCACAATAGTTGTTCCTCCCGAAGTAGGGGCACATCAGGAAATCGACATTCAAGCCGAGGTATCACATGAGGAAGCCACTCCTCCTGATGATTCATTGTCTTCCAGATCCCCAGCAAGGAAAATATCAAGGATGGTGTCTACTTCTTCTTCAAGCCCCCTTCCTTCTGATGATATGGATGAAACTTGGGAACCACCACGGCCGTCTGAGAGTGAGGCACACCATGATCTGACAAAGGTAGCTAAGCGTAAAAGGAAGGTCCCCGAAAGTCTCAGAGTTATGGAGTGTGATGATGACGCTGAACAAGGAGTGGCGTATACTCTTGCTGATGAAGTCTCTCACCACGATGACGCAGTCATCATACACGTCACTCCAGCCTCAGCAGGCATGCAGCAAACAGACATTTTAACCCTAGCCCGAAATGCTGCTGAGCGTGATGATGATGATGGCGACGTGGGAATGGGACCACCACAAATGCAGTTAACTAGTACACCACCACCTACAGCTTCCATATTTTATCGCCAGAAGGGACCTCCATCCACCTCGACCTCCATTTCCTCAATAAGTGGTGCTGTAAGTGCACAACGTACTAAATTTCTGCAACACACATCCTCCAGTTCATCTGGCATTAGCAGCATTCCCAGTATCGCCTCCTCCGCCCCCCCACAGACATTTGAAGTCCGCAGTTTGGGACTTCTTTAGTGTTAGCCCAACAAGGGAAAACATAGCCATTTGTACCATTTGTAAGGAAGGTTCGAGTTAGTCGTGGTAAGCTTAGTACCAACTATGGTACCGGAGGCCAGAGAGGTCATCTTGAGAGACAGCACATTGTCAAATGACATGCGCACCTAAGGGAGATCAAGGATGCCCGAATTGCAAGTCAACAAATTGTATCCGTTGATGTTTCATCTGCTGATGACGAGGAGGAAGAAGCGTCAAACATTTCTTCAGTTACACCCAGTACCCCTGTCAGCAGCACACCCCCTGCAAGATATATGAGCCACACTAAGAGTGTGGGAGAGAGTGAGACACCAATGCGAAAAAGTTCATCATCACTGAGCGTAACTGGGTCGCAGAAGTCATCATCATCCCGTAAAATGGTCCAGCCCACCATTAGAAGCATGTTGTTTTCAGAAGCGCCATATGAACGCAACCACCCAATGGTGCGTCTGTATAACACTAAGCTGGCTAAAATGCTAGTGCTGGACCTTCTCCCTTTTTCTTTTGTGGAAGGGGTGGGTTTTCTTGAAATGGTGGCAACGCTCTGCCCTAAATGGAAGGTTCCTAGCCGGTTCTATTTTGCCAGAGTTGCGGTTCCAGCACTACATGAAGATGTGCTGGAGGTGATTGGGGCAGCTTTGCAGAAGAGTGCTGTTCACACTATACATCTGACAACAGACATGTGGACCAGTTGCGCAGCCACTGATTACATGTGCATCACTGCACACTGGGTCTCTTTTTCAGGGGTTAACCGCATGCGTGCGGGCGGAATTCCGCCCGTACGCTGAGATTTTCTAAAGCGCATGTTACGTGACGAGCTGGGCTCGTCATCAGCGTGCGAGGAGGCTACGCCATGACAAGCCCAGCTCATCATCAGCGTAGAAGGGGTTAAAGCAAAGATAAACGCAGGTGTTGACGAGGACAAAGTTTATAAAGCTGCTCGGAAACATGCAACAATAGCCATGTTTGCCATGGAGAAAAGTCATACAGGAGAAAACATTTTGCATGAGTCAACACAAAGGTCTTTGAATGGCTGTCCCCAAGAAAACGCATGATTGGTTATGTTTCCACGGATAATGGCGCCGATGTAGTTAAGGCCATGGATATGGGTAACTATTTCAGAGT
The DNA here is from genome assembly GCF_964261635.1 of Lissotriton helveticus. NCBI lineage: Eukaryota > Metazoa > Chordata > Amphibia > Caudata > Salamandridae > Lissotriton > Lissotriton helveticus. Next base: position 1,371,869,425 of record NC_136067.1, read on the forward strand.
GCTGTGTCTGGCGCACTGTATAAACCTGGTTGTTAAAAAATTCTTGAGTGAAGAAAGTCCAGTCTCCGAGTTACTGACCACCTGCCGAAGAATGTGCACACATTTCAACCATTCTTTTAAGGCCCGGAAGCAGCTGAGGTGCCTGCAACATGAACTTAAATTGCCAGTGAAAGCACTCATCCAGGAGGTGGCAACACGTTGGAACTCAACCTTCTACATGCTTGAGCGTCTGTATGAGCAGTATGCGGTAGTCGATCAGTATTTCTTTAAACTGGGTACACCTATGATAGACATGAGGATACAGGTGGAGCAATGGGACCTAGTTAAAAGCCTGACAGACATGCTTCGTCCTTTTGAGGTCTTCACGCGTGCAGTCAGCAGGGAGGACTGTAATTTGGGAAAAGCTATCCCATTGTTGAGCATGCTAGAGCACCGACTGAAGGCGGTGTGTTCTAAGTTTGAAAAAGATGGAAAGCAAGAAGCATGTGAGTTGGCGGAGAAGTTATTACACTGCCTACTTGGCGATGATCGTCTTGAAATGATCAACACAGAACAGCATTACATTTGTGCTACTATTCTGGATCCACGGTACAAAAAGGCAGTGGCAGGCAGAGTATTCTTTCCTTTTGATGACGCAGATGTTACAAAGTACAAACATTGGCTAGCTGTGTCAGCCACTCGGTTTGAAAGAGAACGGCAGGAAATTGAAGGAAAAGGCAGTACATCAGCATCAGCAGGCCGTGCGCAGTCAAAAAAATCCACTACTGCATTTGTGGCTGTGGCAGAAGTGAGTGATTTTCCCTCTCAGCCGTTAACGACACCAGCAACCGTCTCATCTGCACCAGACACAACAGTAATATTGTGTGAAGAAGAGTATTGGCTAACTCAGCTTGGGTTTGCTTCTGAAATGGTCCCAGAAAAAAGTAAGCAAAGTGGAGGAACCCTGGAGAACCTTGAGTCAATGGTGCAGGCCTATCTGAATGACTCAACAGAGGTCCATCTTTCTCATGACCCATTGGCGTATTGGCATGGGAAAACAGATGTGTGGCCAGAGATCACCAACCTGGCTATAAATTACTTGTTTTGCCCACTCGCAAGTGGGTCTTCTGAACGTGTTTTCAGTGCTGCTGGTGGCATTGTAACTTCCAAAAGGACCCGCCTCTCGCCCAAAAATGTGGAGAGGTTAACAATGATCAAGAAGAATCAGCACTTTATACCACCAGATTACAAAATACGAGAATGCACGCAGGAAGAAGACGAGGAGGACACCAACTTAGATGAGGGAAGTTCTTCCCTGTTAACTGACCTACTCCCGTCTGAATTAGCAGAGTTTGAGGACGAGCTCTTCTTCCCTGACACCGAGCCCTGAAAATGAGTCAATGAATCACTAACTTTCTTTTTCGTCCTTATTCACTTTTATTCCTGTGTGTCTGTCTTTCTTTGTTTTGCAAAATCTATATAAAAAAAACTTTAATCACCTAATCACAAAAACAAGCCCATCAGCAGAACTGTCTTCACTTATTTGCTTATTAATTTGAAGGTGCCGCAGTCTGCATTCCTCAGGTTCACAAGTTCGCAAGAACATGCTCCTCTATCCTCCTCCTCCTCCAGACTCCTATTTCCGTAAAGCAGATGGCTGGATTACGCCCAATGAAGAAAGACTCTGCAATTGTGGGGGTGTTCTACTTCTTTGCGGGTGAGTTGACGGGTCTGGGGCATTGCTGTGAAGGTCTAATACCGGATAAAAGTGGTTTGGAGAAAATCGGAGCAGAAAAAGATTTTGCGCTTTTGATCACTTGTCTGTCTTTGGGGTGCTGTTTGGCGGGCTTTTAGGTTGTTGTGGGTGGGTTTTGGGGTCTGGGAGCACTGCTGGCACAGTCTAATGTTGATTGCATTTGTTTTTCAGGAAATCCATGGTGGAAAAGGGGAGTTAGGGCCTAGCTGCACAGCGTATTTGGACATAATTGAAGGTAGTAGGCCCATTTTTGCTTTTTGCCTGTTTGGGGGTGTTCTGCTTTTTTGCGGGTGGCTGCAGGGGTCTGGGGCCATTGCTGGGAATGTCTAATACCGTATAAAAGTGGTTTGGACAAAATCGGAGGTGAAAATTTGTTTGCGTTTTTGCTGACTTGATTGTCTTTGAGGTGCTGTTTGGGGGGGTTCCGGGTGGTTGTGGGTGGGTTTTGGGGTCTGGGAGCACTGCTGGGTATGGATAGTTTTGATTGCAAGAGGTTTGAAGCAAATCCATGGTGGCAAAGGGGAGTTAGGGCCCAGTTGCAGAGCGCGCGTGGAGTGATTTTGGAAATTTGCCTGAAAATTTCTAAGTCCCCATCTTTGTAGTTTTGCTTTTTGGCTGTTTGGGGGTGTTCTACTTCTTTCCGCCTGGGTTGACGGGTCTGGGGCCATTGCTGGGAAGGTCTAATACCGGATAAAAGTGGTTTAGAGAAAATCGGAGCAGAAAAAGATTTTGCGCTTTTGATCACTTGCCTGTCTTTGGGGTGCTGTTTGGCGGGCTTTTGTGGGTGGGTTTTGGGGTCTGGGAGCACTGCTGGCACAGTCTAATGTTGATTGCATTTGTTTTTCAGGAAATCCATGGTGGAAAAGGGGAGTTAGGACCTAGCTGCAGAGCGCATTTGGGCTGAATTCCAGGTAGGCCCAAAGTTTTTTAAGTGTGGCTTTTCCCGGGTTTTTCCTTTTGGCTTGTTGGGGGGGTTAAACTTGTTTTCGCCCAGGTTGACAGTTCTGGGGCCATTGCTGGAAAGGTCTAATACCCGAAAGAAAGTGTTTTGGAGACAATCCCTGGGGAAAAAGTTTTTGCATTTTCTGAGATTTCGCTCACTCTATCGTTTTCGGGGGGCTGTTTGTGGGGGTTCCTGGTGTTTGTGGGGGGTTTGCGGGTCTTGGAGCAATGCTGGGTATGGATACTTTTGCTTGCTTGCAAGTGGTTTGAATACAATCCATGGTGGGTAATGGGGGATTTGGGCCTACTTTACTTTCAAAGTACGTTTTGTCACCATTTTCTACTAGGCCTCGTTTTTGGAGATCTGATTGGGGGTCTTCTACATTTTTGCGACTGGGTTTAGTAAGGGTCTGGGAGCACTGCTAGGAAGGTCTAATTTTGTTCTAAAACAGAGTTTACAGTACACCTAGCTTGAGGGGAAAGATCCGCTAAATTAATTCGCCCATACTTATTTATCCTTCAAAAGGAGACTCAGACAGAGTAGGCACTTTCATAAATATTGTACTGTCTATTAGGAAACTCAAAGTGTGACTTTTTGCACTACACAGCGTACATACCTTATATTTATTTGTCAGTGGTGTTCTAATATCACTTCCTGTTTTTCCATCAATAATTACAGGCCGGGTTTCAGCCTGTGCAATGGGAAAAAAAGGATGAAGTCAGGCTTCACATTAGCAAGCCGCAATTCAGCATCCGCCAGGCAGGCAGTGGACAGGGTGTCTTCTGGTCACCAACATTGATGGACGGAGCGTCAGATGGAATGGAGGAGTCCCTCTAATAAGAGGAATGGTTGGATGCATGCAACTTACCAAATTCAACAGGACAACTGCAAAAACATACAGATACAGTATCCGTTCTTTTCTAATTATCTTTTAAGTAATGATATTGCTGTGAACTTCTATGAGTGTGACTCTGCATTTCTTTGATCTCTGCTTCTAAATTCATCCCTACAGCCATTCTATAGGTTTTACTTCTGCTATTTTTTAAACCTAATTTAATGTAAGAAGTGTTTCTCTGAGTGCAGAGATAGGCAAGTTAAAACGCATAATTATTACTGCAGCCCTGTACTGTCTCATTCTTTCATTCACGGTTGTCGAAAGTACTACTTACTTTTCAGTAACCATGCATGCAGTAGTGCATGCACTTCCTTTATGTCGCTTACAAGATTTATGGATAGCTTTGTACCCAAAGATTTGTTTATCTTCAATTATTGTTTGTCCATGCTGTGCTTTTTTTTCTTCTCTCAACAAAACTTTCTCAAAAACCCCCATTCCCATCCATTTTCCAAACCCTAACCCTCTTCCCCCGGGCTGTGTGGTTTTGATTGATGTGTGACTAAATGACAGCAATAATTCCACACACTTGCTGGGGAGGATAAGGTCATAGCAACAGGTTGGTGAAGGAATCCGAGGATATATTCTTACTCAGCTTGACACTGAGTCACTATTGGCAAATGAAAGCAGATTTTCATGTGCGCCATCAACTTGATTGGTCATCAAGAACATCCTCCTCCTAGACGTGGCAAATTATTACGCTGCTGTGTCCTTCACCTTCAGTACTATTTCTTGTAGTAGTAGCCAATGTCAAAGAAATTCAACGCAAGTACTTTCAATACTTTACCATTTGTTCGGCTACATTGTGGCACTGTTCTAGTGTACTGTCACCTGCTATATTCTCTATCGTACCATTCTAATGCTACGGTAAGGACAAACAAGGTTTCATTTTCTTTTTTTTCAGATGCTGCAACTGCCACTGTGTAACACCACAAGTACCACCGCAATGATGACATTTCATCCGCCCAGGATTGCCAACCTTAATCGCCATTTCCCGTGCAGCCAGCCCTGTGCCTAGCCCTATTTCCAAACATAAATTACAGGTAAGATAAGCGTTTGGGGGAGGTAGTATAATGGAGTATTAGGAGAGACGAGAGACTGACGGTCCTAGGACTATTGAATTCACTTACTCTGTGACAGGCACTTAGTTTTGAAAACATTTGGGCAATTACTAGTACTTACACAACTTGAATCAAGATGCCACTTAAGTTTCAGGAAAACAAACTTACTGTTAAACCCCCACCCACCAGCCTCAAAAGCAGTAAAAAACACGTATGCTAAGATAAAGTTTAAAGTATATTTATATATCCCTAACATAAATAATCTCCCGCAAGACCCAACCCACCCCCCCTCCCAAACCCCAACGAATGTCCGTGAAAACTAAGTCCAAAAAAGTAGAAAACCCAACTCCCAATTCCCACCCCCCAGAAGTCTTTCAAAAAGGGGCAAGGGACAGTCTCCTCCTACTGCTGGCTGCTGTTGACTTTTCGGGCCAGGTCGGCATGCTCCTTGCGGAGGGTCTCGAGCAGGGTTTTGGTGTTGAGGAGCTCCTGCTTGAGGTAGGACACCCTCAGTGAAAGGCGGTGCACGCGTGCCTTGCACCTGCTGTGGGGGGCAGCTGATTTCTTTGCTGCTCGGCGGTGGCGGGTGGCTGCGGTACCCCGGCTCCGTACCGCTGGAGACCTGCTGCGCTGACTGGCTGACCCAGGGAGCGCGGAGGAGGATGCTAGTGTCGCCGTGGATGTTGTCGACGTACTCTGTGTGTCCTCCTCCTCCTGGGCCACCAGCCGCCGATATTCGGCGATAGTGGCCTCCAGCCTCCGTTGCCGGGCCCTTTTAGCCAGCTCCTTCCGTGTTGGTTTGGAAGGAGCATCTATATGAAGAAAGAAAGACATAGTCTGTAACCAATGCTCTTTAAGATTAACACAAAATGATTCAGCAGAAAGTTGTGTCACAGTAGAACTAGCAACTTGCAAGCGCAGTACATAACTATTGTGGCCAGTATCTATCTAACCTCCCACTTCTTCATCCTTGCTCTAACATTAGTGGGAGTTTAAGGAATCAATTCTACGAGCACTATGGACTCACTCCATTAGAGTCGACTATGACAGTACACCAGTCTTATTCTTCTTCTTCTCTCTTGTTTAGCAAAATTGGTACATTAACTTCTGCAAGCCGGCATAATGCCAGCGCAGTCAACTTGCACCCGAGAAAAACAGACGCCCGCCATGATGAGTGAGACAGACTTGCGTTACTGTACCAGTCCAGTACATACAGGTGGTGATGCTCTTACTTTTCTATTACGGGTGGCACTGAGAATACTCTGTTACAAGAGCTACTGCTTAATTAATTTAACTTTCACCCTACAGTGCCAATGAATACTAGAAAAGGAAAATGAAGAAGATAAATAATCTGATTATCTATCACTGCACATGGTATGTATTTGCTTACATATGGGATGACTTTAAGTCCTTTGCTTTTTATTGAGTGAACAGTGATACATCCACACATGAATGACCGAGTTCTACTAAACTTATTAACAGAGGTAGTGAGTGGCCATCGTAATAGCCGGATATATGCTGTGCTTGCAATACAAACTACTGCTACTATTCATGGTAGTATTCGGACAAAATTACAACTTTTTTTCCTTGCCTTTCCTACACTGGGACGGACGTGCGGGTGCGGTGTTACATGCTCTTCAAAGTAACACTTAGTTCATCCAGTGACCGTCTACTCTCTCTAGATACACATATGCTATATAAGAGTCAGATAGTACCATGATCCAGGCATCCATCCATTCAAACTATATGTCAATCCTTCTTCTTCATGTCTCTCATCTGGACAAACCTTACGTTTTCTCACGGGAAAACAACCTTTTCATTTTATTTGGGAAACCGCAAGCCATACATCCGTGCTTGACTTGCATTTGAATTTCAACCAAAGCATATATTGCGCACACATACAGTTTCTGTTTCACCCACCCAGGCTGTTCTCCTTCCACCCATCCTTGCTTCATCCTTCACCCAGCCATGCATCATATTCCTTCCCAGCCACCTTGGGCACCAAACACGTATCATTCTTCTTTGTCAGTCATCATTACTTTTAACTTGCTCATCCTTCCACACTTACTTACACCCTCCTTTCGCTTTCCGTTCATCCCATCCATCAAGTTCATCTCAGATCAGATTTGGATTCTCGAAAAAAAAATCACCGCTGAGTTGAAGTAAATTTAGAGGAGGCTACTACCTGGTTGATAAAAAACTTTGTTCTAAATTTGAAAGTCTGCTTAACAGTATAGTAACTTAACTGTAGAACATATATACTACACCCGTGCAGAGAGCACACTATGCAGTCTGCAATCTCAATAAGTAAGGAATATAAGAGCTTACCACTGTCCGCCACTACCGTGGCAACACGCACAGCAGTTTCGTCCGGCACTTGCACCGCCTCCTGCTCAGAACTGTCCTCCTCCACCTCCGCGCTGGGCCCAGCACCAGATGTTCCACCTACAAAGTACATTTAAGAATGTTAGATGTCATAGACATACACCACTCACTAGTATTTTGTCTAGGAATGAAGAAATGTGAATACAGAAACCAATCTAATAATTTGTGACTGTCTACTCTAAAGTAAAAATGTCCCTTTTTCCAGGGAAGGGTGTTGTCTTGCTGCACTTTTTGGCACAACTGATGAATGCTTGCTTTTTAACACGCAACATTTTTCTCATAACAGACAGAAGCTTCACTTCTAAGAACAAATCATCATTACTAGGACGGAGTGACCAACGATTCAGCACCAAAAAGAAAAATTAAAGTTCAAACCAGGTGAGGGCTCGGCTCGCCCACAATAAATGTGTGAAATCACTAAGCACTTTCCCATTTTTAATCAACCGTTTATGTTTTATGACAAGCTTGATTTTAATAAATATTTTTACTTTTAATAAAGCTTTAAAACTTAAATAGACTCTGTGGTTTTTGGTCAAGAGTGAATGAGCAAAAGGTTTTGCAATTTCCAAGCATGAGTCCGTGCCTCTGACACTTCTGGACTCTGACTCCGTACTCTTGTCCTGCGTTGGATAATCATCATTGGGGATCAATCATCGATGAATTCGGGAGCTAAATGACTCTGCCACACTATCTAGTCAGTAAGGAGATTGGGGGTTCTTCAAAGTCTGATATCACTGAGGTATGTGGAAAGTCTACCTGCGCCTATTATAATTGATAAACAATGCACTATTTAGTGTCCATAGTTCTGTTTGTGCAGATTTGTCCCTGCAACAGTAGTAGTATGGATTGTCCTCCTATCCAAACCAAAAGTAAAGTAGTATCTTATTCTTTCTTGGTGGTCATTCACCTTTTTATTGTTGGTAATTTTCAGAGCATAAACATTTAGAAGACTTGAAAAGACATTATGGACAATCCCAGAGGACTGCACTCAGTGCATAGAGCTATTGCTGACTAGAATGGGAGTTTCGTTTAACACCTTTTGCCAAATGTGCAATCTTAGTTAGCTACACAGACAGACTAATAAGAATAATCTAGTAATACCACAGGGAGTCATAGTAGAGGCAGGATAAGAATTTACATACAGTCTACAAGAAGATCAAAGACGATTTAGAAAAAATCGAATGAGGAACGCTAGGAAAAAAATAGGTACTCTATATTAAAATTAAAACTTACCGGGGCCAGCAAAGGAGCCCTCGCCTGACCGATCCTGGCCTTGAACAGCAGCAGCAGCCGATAACCCCTCCTCCTCTGTCCTCTTGCCCCTGGGGGGAGCTGATGTACAACATGAAAGAAAGAAAGACCCGAAAACATGGATGATTGTTGTCAACCAAATCAAACATTTCAAAAGAACAATAACAAAATATTTTGGCGAAATAGCAAATAGACAACTATTCCACGGGATATATTGACCTATCTCATGTGGTCTACTACGATATTAGTATTGCTTGATTTGCGGACCGTCGACTTGGAAAGTTATGTAACTCACTAAACAACCTACTAAAAAGGTTCGCCTAGGACTGGCAGGCAGCAGTCGGCAGCACTACTACATTAACCAGTCATTAAAATACTCAAACTATCAATCCACCACCACTATTTCTTCTTATTGCCAGGTGTACAAAGGAAGGACTGGACTTGAGTCTGTAGAGGCAGATTTACAAGCCCCTTGCGGCTCTTTTGCTCCATTGCTGCGTGACTTTTGTGACGCAGCGGCAGAACAAAAGAGGCGCCATGGTGCGGCGTATATTAACAACGTGACGCATATGGGAGATGCATCACGTTGTAAAGCCCTGCCCCATCAGGGGGCGTTCCGGCGCAAGGGAGGGCGTTCCTCCGCAGGAACGCATCCTAAAAGTGGCTGAGGGAAATCTACAAGATTTCAATCAGTCACTTTTAGGACAATGATGCGTGACTCAAACCCTGCGCCTGGTTGAAGCAGACGTACGGCTTCACGCAGCATTGGGGAGATAGGGCACCCCAGAGCATTGCTGGAGCTGTGCCATCGTTGCGACGCAACTCCAGCAATGCGCCGCCTTTACGGCACAGATGCGTAACGCTTCGGTGACGTTTTGGGCCCATTGTGTGCCGCATTGTAAATACGGCGCATCATGGGTGGTGGTGGCGTGGCGCACAATTACTGGCGCATCCCTGCTACTTTGCAGGGATGCGCCGGTAATTGAAAATCTGACCCTTAGTGTCTAGCATTACGCAGTTCTTTACACTACACTCATACATAATTTCTCAGGCCAATGAAATGAACACAAAATCGAAAACAAATAAGCATAGGAGCAACACTACTGAGAAGGAGAGCAGTGCACCTGAAAATGCACAGAAGATTTTGAAATATAATTTACCTACAATGTAATCGGCAGCATTATTGCTCTTGGTAAAAAACAAAAATTTGCAATATAATAACACACAGAGCAGGAGAAAACAGAGTAGTGATGAAATAGCTAGAAATAGCTACTACTACTCACCAAGCCCGGGGATCTCGATGCCGAGCACGTCGAGCAAGTCGCGTTCCCGGTCCAGGAGATCCGTCCACAGGTGGGTGGCCTGGTTGTAGGTGCGCCGGACCCGAGAGTATTGAAACATGGCCCGGCACACCTTCTCCCACCGCTTCCTGCGCTCCCGGAGCCCGTAGCCGCTAGCGATCTTGCCGCCTGCCATGATGGTCCTGGGGAGGCGGCGCTGGACATAAAACACTAGTGCGGCCACCTCCTCCGCGCTAAAAATCTCCCGGGCTATGACTTGCTCCCCCCTCAAACGCAAGCACCGGGAGCCGGGCACGGGGTGCGGGACCCTTCCCCTTCTCAGGCTGCTTCCCAGCTCCCTTTACCATGGTCTGGGCAGAAAGGAAGGTAAATAATAAATAAGAAATAGAATAGGGAAGAAGAAAAGAAAAGGGTTTAAAAAAGTAGTTTAAAATTAACCAAAAGTAGCAGAAAACACAAAAATATAGAGCTAGAAAAATAGAGGGATAGATAATAAGTAAAATGGATTAAAAAAACTTCAAACAAGCAAAGGATGGCAGAGATTGACAGAGGATATAGAAAGCATGCCCAGAACCATAGCAATGAATGAAAAACAAGATGGGCGCGCCCGTTCAAGACCGCGTGGGTAAGTTCGCGCGAGATTCCCCCGCGATCACACGCAAACTTGTACTAGCGAGCCGCTCACTTTGCGAGATTACACATAGCGCCCGGAAACGGAAATACGTCACGCAAACAAGATGGCCGCGCCCATGGACGACCGCTAGGGTAACTTTGCAAACGTTGCGCTACAAGCGGCTTGCGAAAACGCAAAAAATCACGCAAACTAAAACGCCGCAAAAAAACCAAATCGTATATTCGCAGGAATTTGCGGCTTCCGAATTCGATCTCACACAAATTTGCCCCCCTCGAATCGTGCGAAATTGCAGAAAAACGATTTTTGCAAAACTGAAAGCACTCAGCAGGTGCAAAAGTTCAATCTTATCATTAGTAACCATCCCCTGTAGTGCTTCCTGAGGGGCCCCTTCAGAGTTCAGTTGCCTACTTGCAACTATTCTATGACCCTGCTCTGACCCTCACAGCAGGCTCAGAGAATAGCTACAAGTATGCCACAAAGGTCCTGTTAAAAAAAATTACACTGCAACAGAAAGCAATTACAGATAAGGAAGCAGGTGCCAGCCTGGAAGTTCACATTCAGTGATACATTAATCAGCCCCTAATTCATTCATGTCAGTTGAGGCAGGGCAGGTGTGCTAACGAATTTGACAAAACTGAAAGCACTTGGCAGGTGCAAAAGTACAAGCTCATCATTAAGGAAGCACTTACAGCTAAGGAAGCAGGTGCCAGCTCAAATTCAGTGACACATTAATCAGCCCCAAATTAATTCATGTCAGTTGAGGCAGGGCAGGTGTGCTTTTCCCCCCATAATCTACAGTGATGAACCAGAGGGTGACATGGGTGAGCCAGAGGGTGGCAGTGGTGAAACAGAGGGTGACAGTGGTGAAACAGAGGGTGCTGTGATGAACCAGACGTAGAAACAACATGGTCGCGACCGTTGCTACCCGACAAGTAAGTTTGCGTTTGCGAACTGGTAAAAAACCCTTGCGAAATGGCAGAAACACTTGCAAACACACAAAAAAAAAGAATCCGCAAAATATGCGAGAGTTCGCGGATTTTGCGGATTGCGAATCCGTAAATACGCAATTTCGTGGATTGCGAGTTCGCAAAATTCACCCATGCTTACTAAAAGCTGTCTTCCACTCATCTCCTTCTGTTATTCGAATGAGGTGGTATGCTCCTCTTAAGTCCAATTTCGTAAATATCTGCGCCCCTTTCACCTGATCCAACAAAACTGAGATGAGTGGAAGTGGATATCTATTCTTCTTAGTTATTCTGTTGATGGCACGATAGTCAATGCATATTCTTAACTCGCCTTCTTCTTTTTTTGGCACGAAAAATAAAGGCGAGGATACCGGGGATTGGGAGGGACAAATAAATCCATTCGCCAAATACTTATCAATGTACTCTTTCAAATGATTATGTTCTTTCTCTGTCAAAGCGTAGACCCGGCTACAAGGCATATTCGCCCCTGGTTCAAAATCTATTTTGCAATCGTAAACACGATGTGGCGGTAGTTGTTCAGCTTCTTTCTCATTGAACACATCTTCAAAGTCTTGGTATTCCTGTGGAATTTGGTTGTGTATTTATAACACACACCATTGCATCTGCTGAACACAAGGCTTGGGCCGGGTTTTCTTTATTCACTTCCCATTGTTTTCTGAAACAGTTCTCTCGACAGTAACTCGAAGTCATTTCTATTGTTCTGGCCGCCCAGTCTATAGTTGGATTGTGCTCCGTAAGCCAAGGAAGTCCTAAGATGAGTTGAAACTGAGGAGCATCAATTAAATTAAAATGTAACTCTTCTCTGTGCCCATCGTCTCGAATCAACTGTGCGAATTCTGTGTGACTGACGATGGGACCTGAAGAAAGGTTCGTCCCATCGATGGCTCTGACTGGTTCACTCTTAGTTTTAGCGATTGCTCTTAAGCCAATCATAGCAGCAAATTTCAGGTCGCAAAAATTACTAGTAGCTCCCGAGTCCACCATTACAGTCACTCCTTCTCGGATCTCTTGACGAAATTTTATAGTCATAGATAATATCAAATGTGGCGAAGATGACTGCAAGGTATTTGCTAATTGATGTTCCAGTGGAGTTGATTCTTGACTCGCATCCACCTGTACAACTCGTTCTACAGGTGGTGCTGCTAGTTTTCCTTCAGCTTGTATGATCCCTTGGGCTTCTTTGGGCAGTTACGCACAAAATGTCCACTAGAACCACAATACATGCATAGATTGCTGGCTCGTCTTTTTTCCTTCTCTTCCTTATTAAGCGGACCCCTTATGGTTCCAATCTGCATTGGTCCGGGAACCGAGGATCCTTCAGCTCCTTTTCCCAAATCATTTCGTGCTCTATCGAACCGAGGTACTGTGCTCCGAAACTCACGCCTTCTCTCTCCTTTTCGTTCCCCTTGACGAAAATCCAATTCTAAAACCAAATCGATTAGAGCTGATATTTCTGTGGGGCGATTTGGTATTTGCGCCAGCCCATCTTTTAACTCGTCTCGTAAGCCCCTATAGAAGATTGCTGTTCTTTTACTTTCCGGCCAATCAGTTTCCATAATTAACTTATTGAACTGGGCCAAATATGCCACCAAATCTCTGTTCCCTTGTTTTAAATCCAGCAACTCGTTATCCACTGCCTGAGATATTCGTCTTCGATCAAATATTCGTAGGAATTCTTTTTTAAACTCGTCATAGTTCTGTAACAAGGGATCATCTCGTGACACAATAGGCATTGACCAAGCTACCGCATCTCCACTTGAATACGATAAGATGAATGCCACTTTAGATTGCGCATCAGGAAAGATAGAAGGGCGACACATAAAATGCAAGGAACATTGCGTGATGAATACTTTTGCTTTCTGGTGCTGCCAAAGGAATCACTGGAGATAAAGAGTGTATAACCTGTGTTGTTAATCTGTTAACTTCCCCCGCTTAAGTAATTGGACTCTCTCTATTCCCAGGGTGCGTTTGCCTGATTCTCTGCGCTAGTTCCGCTGTCTCTTTTCTAGAATTCATCACTTCTTGCCTCAAATTTTGATTTTCTTCCTTCACTGCTACCAACTCCTTTTGAATAGCATCTAAGACTTCCCCTAAGGTCTGCAAGTTAACTCCCTCAACCATTCTGTTTGGGTGCAAGTTTTACAACTTGGGCACTTCACTCTGTCAGAGACCACTTGCTTACCAAACTCTGTTTTCTTAAACACTTGCACAGGAACAGAAGATGCTAGCTTCCCGACTCCACCTTCCAATCAACCAGAGTCAGAATGGCATCGTGACTCCCATTAATCAGACAGGGGGAAGGGGGAAATTGGATAATATAATAAAGATAAACAGAAGTGACTGGTCCGGACTTTCTGGTCTTCAGTCAGGTTCTTCAATGAATGAGTACTTTCTTGTAGAGCGCATGGCTACCCTCGAGCATCCCAGCGCATTAAGACCAAAGGACGTGAAGAGGACATTATTGAAACAAAAATGTCTTTAGTCGCTTCCTGAAAGCCAGGTGGTTAGATTCATGCCTGATGTTATCTGGGAGTTTATTCCATCCTTTGGCTGCTTGGAAAGAATGTTGGCGGCCGCCCATCCGAGCCAGCTTCACCCTGGGTACTACCAGCAGATTTCGCTGGTTAGATCTAAGAGATCTCACCGATTGATGGCGGCGGAACAGGGGGTCAAGAATGGTGGGCCAGCATTATGGATGGACTTATGCGCCAAACACAAGGTCTTAAACATAATCCTTTCCTGAATAGGCAGCCAATGAAGCGACCGAAGTAAGGCCTTAGCCGAACATCGTTTTGGAACTTTCATGAGCAGACGAGCAGCACAGTTCTGCACAGATTGCAGAGTTTTTATGGGACCTGCTGGGGCCCCCATATAGATGGCATTAGCATAGACCAGACGCGAAAGAATCAGCGACTGGACCAGCACTCGTCTGGCTTCGAATGGAAGAAGATCTAGGACTTTCTTAAGGACTCTCAGCAATCCGTAACAAGTCGCGGCCACCTTCTTAGCCTGGTATTGGAAACCTAAAGAGGAGTCCAGCCAGACCCCCAAGCTTTTTATTTGGGTCTTAGGCACCGGAGGGGGTCCCAGACAATGCGGCCACCAGGGGTCCAAGTTGATTGGGGCTTTATAGCCCAAAAGCATAATGTCCGTTTTGGCCCCATTTAACTTTAAAAAAGATGAGGTCATCCATTCCAAAACATTGGTGAGACACGGGGTCAGATTATTGATCCCCTGATCTAAAGCATCGTCCCTCACCAAAGAAACAACCAGCTGCGTGTCATCGGCGTAGGTGACAAGTTGGATTCCCCAGGGAAGCACCACCTCAGCCAGAGGTCTCATGTAAATGTTAAACAAGGTGGGGCTGAGTGATGATCCCTGGGGAACGCCGTGATTCAATTACAGCTGGCTCGATGATACCTCTTCCTCAAAAACGGAGAAGCATCTGTCCGATAGAAAGGAATGGAGCCATCTAAGGGCCAATCCGGAAACCCCTGCAAGGCATAGCCGGTGCAGTAGGAGAGAGTGATTCACGGTGTCGAAGGCTGCGCTGAGGTCCAGCAGGACCACCGCAGCGCAGCCTCCCGCATCCACAATACCCCTAGCTGCCTCCACCACCGCCACCAAAGCCGTCTCTGTACCTTGCTTGGCTCTAAACCCTGTCTGGGTAGAATGTAATGAGCCCGCGGTCTCAACAAAAGAAGAGAGGACCTGATTCACGTGTTTTTCAGCTATTTTGCTGATACCTGGTAGCAGCGAAATAGGCCTGTAATTAGCCAGGTCTTCGTGGTCCAAACTAGATTTTTTTTAGCAGGGCCCTGACCTTTGCCTTCTTCCAGTTGGGGGGCACTACGCCTGAGGCCAGAGATGCGTTAATGACCTGCATTATCGCTGGGCAAACTGTCCCCGATACCTGTTTAAGAACCGCCGGAGGTGCAGCATCCAAAGGAGAACCCGATTTCAGGTTACTAAGAAGGCTTTCCACAATAGCCAGATCTAATAGAGGGAAGGCTTCAAGACCTCCCGACAAGTTTGAGGCTACCTCCGCAGACACCTCGTTTTCACTTTCCATATTATCTGGAATATATGCAGTTGGCGCAAAACTGGAGTAGATGTTAGACACTTTTGACGCAAAAAAAGCGGCTAAGTCCTCACAGCGTTTCTGTGGGTTCAGGGCAGGTAAAATAGCCCTAGGGGTAGCGACCAAAGATTGAATTTTTTTTAAAATTTCTCTGGGGGTATTAGCTGCTTCCGAGATTTTAGCCTGATAGTATGCCGCTTGTGTAGATTTTATTAGTTTTTTGTACGATCTCAGAAATGATTTATATTCAGTTTTCGCCGCAGGGGCAAAATCCTTTCTCCACTTCCTTTCCGCTCGTTTGCATAGTTGTTTATGCTCCTTAAATTCCCCGGAGTACCACGGTTGTTTATTAAGGCCCTCCCGATGTGGCACCTCTTTTTTAGGGAGGGTGGCATCTAAGGTGGAATTAAGCCACTTGTCAAAAGGCTTCATTAGCTACCACTGGGTCATCGTGGAGAACAGGCGGGCACCTCTTCAGGGCTGCCTCCCAGTCCTCGACTGGTAGTCTCGACCACACTCGACTGACTTTCTTTGAAAGGGTGACCCTGTGATTCTGTATTGCTGGGGACCACACAAAGGAAAGTAGGGCGTGGTCTGACAAAGGAACAAAGCTAGGCTGATCACACACGATGTTCTCACGATTGGTAAAGAAGTGATCTAGCAGGTGCCCAGCTACATGAGTGGAGCTGGCCACAATTTGTTCCAAATGTACTACTCCCAGGGTATCCAACAGACACTGCGATGAGGCAGCATCAACTTCATCTAGGTGAATATTAAGGTCGCCCAAGATGGAAAAATTGGAGGCACTACTGATGGAAAGCGAGATCTTATCTAAAAGGTTGTTACAGAAGTCTTGATAATCACCCGGAGGTCTATAAACCAAAATCCCTGATAAAGTACAAGTGGGCGAGAAAGATATAGAGAAACCAAGGCTCTCGCACTCTACAAGTGGGCTCTCAGAGGTTCTACACCTGAAGATGTTCTTATGGATAATCGCCACACCTCCTCCTCACCCCGTCTGACGATCCTGCCTAATAATAGAGTAGTTAGGCGGGAGCGCCTGGACTATGTCCGGGTCAGATGCATCGGTCAACCAGGTCTCGGTTAAAAAAAGTACATCTAGAGCAGATGTATTTCCACCACATGCTTCGGGAAAGATCGACAATTTAGCAGGGCGAATGTAAAGCTGTTGTTGTTGCCCCTCACTGGCTTTGAAGGCTCACAATGTGTACAAAAGGACATCACCTCCTCTGGTAGTGTCTCCTTAGGACAACTAGCCTTAACACCTCCTCTGAGTGCCCTAAGCAGTTCCCCACTATAACAGAAGGTATTGGGAGATAAGGGTTCCATAATTCTAGCCCACGAGCCACGTCCTAGCCCGTCCTAGCACGGACGGGCACAGACGGGCTTTCCTTAGGCGCTCCTTTGGCGCGGTAAGGCGCGTCCGCTAACGCGTACGCTAGCGCGTAGAAGGACCGTGTGAATATATGCGCTTTAGCGCGACGGGTCCAGCCCTACCTCCCAACAACTAGAGCAGCAACCTCGTCCTCCCCTAAGATGGCCGCTGTGGTGAATCGGCCCCTCTAGGTCCCGGTGAACAGAATGCCCAACTCGGCTACAGGAAGACTATGAGGTCCCTAGAACGGCGCAGCGAAAGGTGGGTCTGCTCACTCACTCGTGAAGGTGTCCGGTGCAAAATAAGCAATTTCAGTTTTTGTTAAAAAATGGAGGCAGTAACAATTTAAAATGTATTTAAACAACAAACTAGCTCCCGGCTTTCCGCCTCAGGAGCAACGAACGTCCCTAGGTCTTACCCGGCTGCTCTCTCCCGCACAATATATGCGCTTTAGCGCGACTGGTCCAGCCCTACCTCCCAACAACTAGCGCGGCAACCTCGTCCTCCCCTAAGATGGCCGCTGTGGTGAATCTATCAATCAGCCTATCGAAGATTCCTAGAAAAACTAAGCATATGCAAATATTATAAGTCTCCTTTCCTACTCTGCTCTAGCTTTCCAAAATTTACTCCACTACCTTACCTACCCCAAGTCCTATGTAGACCTGCCTCTCTTCTTTCTTCTGAAGTGTACCTCTAGGGCGAGTTTAAGTTACTTGCTCGTTTTCACCTGCAAAATATCAGATTCTTATTTCCTGTTATTTATTTGCCTGTATTAGGTTGCTATTTATATTCTCTAAACAACCTACCAAGTACTTGCTGCACTATGCCTTATGTCGCCTTCATGTTTAATTACAAGTTGCTGCATATGTTTTCACTTCTGGAAAATATTAAGAAGATTATTACTACTCCTCCTTAGCCTTTTACTCTTAATTTATTTTCGCTCACTCTTGTGACCTACCAGATTAAATGTCGTGTAGTATTTTCATTCTGCTTCACCTTAATATTTATTAACTTCTTCTTACTCTTATATTCTTTATTTACAGGTCTTCGTTTTCAGACTTCTAATGATTCGGCTCACTAGAACATCCAGGTAAGTCAGTTTATATGGTTCTAAAAATATCTTTGCTCTGAGTTGTTTATTGTCTAACTGTCATTTCTTTTCTTTTTGTTTCTAAAGAAATATCGTAGACTGTTGCACAACACAGGGAACTCAAAATGTCATTTAAAAGCTGACCGATTTCATTATAACTTAGTTTCTGTCATATAACTTAAGCAATTGCGCAACTTAGCTTTCTGTTCGTCGAGACTGCTTTTCCGCGTTGTCTTTCATCAGACGCCACTGCTCTCTCACTCACGGAGTTGCTGCCAGGTTACGGGATGCTGACAAGATGACAAACTCCTTAGTTAAGTCTGTTCATGTGGTTCAGTTTTCACCTGTTATCTCGCTACTCTGAAATATACTTCTGCCTTCGGAAAAATACACTTACTTCTAACTAGCGTACAAACGCTTCTCTAAACCGACTACCTCAGCTGAATACCTTGGTGAAGTGCGCACTTCCACTGTAGCGCGCGCGTCACCTAGAATCTTCTCTGGACCTGGCCGATCAACTAGACCGCCAACTCCAGCTTCTTAACGGCCATCTTTAGATTCCGCGAGTGCCACAAACGGGACCAGGAAAAGTCTCTCTTACTTCTTTTAGGCCAGTAAAGACTCATCTTGTGGCACACAGGTCTGAAACTTGATTCCACAGTAGTTGGGATCCTGACACTCATCTTGCAAAGGCGGTGCTCCTGCGGTCCGACCACCGCGCCGACCCACAGCAGGGGAGATCTATGAGGCAAGGGTCTCTCACTCGTAGGGACTAAGTTTGTCTCGTTGTGGGGCGAGCACCACTACCCACTGTGGTGTGTACACCGGATTCTCCACCGGCCCCCCGGTCGCCTCCACGGACGTCTTCGCTCCGGCACCCAGGGCTCCACCTACCGCCGCTCACGGCATGCGTAGGACTCTGTCACCTCCAAGGATTACTCAGGCCAGGTACAGTTATGCGTCGCCGTGCAGGGGAGCCCGTGGTACTCCAGAATAGTCCCACAGTTATTAAGGCCCAATGCCCCTTCGCAGGCACTGGGACCCCAGGGTCAAGATAGCAGACAGGTCCCTTCAGGCGTATAGTTGCACCCCCCGCAGAGTCAGAGCCGGCCACCAGCAACCAGTGCGGCACTCCGCGGCCGCCCACTCACACTTGGCCTGTGTAAACGATTATATGAGTCCCCTCTCCGGGACCACAGCATCTCTGGATCCCCTTATGCATCGTCGATCTCTTAGACGGTACCTTGGTGCAGGGCCCAGACGGACCACTCAGTGACTCCGAAACCACCACTAATGATCCGCCCCTCGCCGAGGATTCAGGTAACGTGGCGAGGTAAGGGAAGGCAGGCGCGCTGCCCAGCACCGGGCAAATGGCGACGTGGGCCTCAAGGCGGGGTCTCAGTTGCAGTATGCGCTTACACAGGGGCTCCAAGTCCCAGGCCCACAGTCCGCTGCAGCAACGAGGTGAGTCGCGGTGCCGCCCTCAGGGGTTTCCAGGCGCCGCCACAGTGGTACACCGTCTCACAGGTCAGGAGGGCGCCAACGCTGGAGCGCCCCGGACAGGCCTCGCGCGGCCGCCCACTCACTCGTGGGCCCTGCAGACAGTCACCGGAGGCCCCTCTCCATGCCCGGTGCATCTCCGGTGCCTCGTGTGCACCCCCTCTCTCCCCCGCCGGTCTCCTGAAGTGAGGCCCAGCAGCCGTCCTCAGGCAGGATGATCGCCCTCCAGGATCGCCGTGGCGCCCCCCGGGGGGCCCCGACACCACCGCTGCTGGTCCACACACAAAAGGAGGATGCCAGCGGCATGCAGCATGCGTGGGGAACTCAGAGTCTCCGCCCAGCGCCGGGAAGATGGCGACGTAGGCCCCTAAGCAGGGGCCTAGATTTTTTTGTTCGCCCGGTCAGGTTCTCCGAGTCCCAGGCCTCAGGTCCGCCGCCACAGAGAAGGGAGCCACGACGCAGCTCACATTGGCGTGCAGGCTCCGATTTTTTGGCCCGCGGCCGCTCCGATCAGCAGGGAGCCGGGACGCCGATAGCAGGGCCCCCAGGTCAGGATAAATGGTCGGATTCTAAGGGGACAGCTCCGGTTCCGACGGAGCTAGGGAATTAGGCGGCCATCTTCGCCAGCACCTGGCCACGCCCCCCGATACTTATAACTTTTAATCTGCAGCCATATCTAGAATTTGTTCCCAGTGTTTTTGATAGGTTTTTATTAATAAGATTAAGATTAGGGACAATACACACACTAGCTTCTTTTCCCAATATGAATGACTGGGCAAGGGAGTTACAATTATGTCCATGCGATTGTTTGTCAAATCAATCCTCCCTACATCTGGTCTTATTCTCTAAATTCTATAAGGAGCTAAGAAAGACCTGGATAGTCCCGATCTTACAGAACTATGGCCTGAGACAATGCTGCCCTGCGTTCATTAAGCTCCAGCTCTTAGAAAATGAGCATGTAGCTTGGAGGATGTCTATGTTTTAAAAAACAATATTGCATCAAAGAAAGAGCATCGCAATCTAGATATGATGAGCTGGCTTATCTTGGATGTGTTGTTTTTATTCCTTTTCTGTACCTTTGATTATGTGACTTAAATATACATGAAATGTATTTTTCATCAGATAGAAATGTGTATCTCTTTTTAAATTTGCAATGGAAATTTTTGTATGTACTATGTATTTTATCGGTGCTTTTTATGATTGTTACAATACAATCAAATAAAGCTTTGTTTCAGTTTGAGTCATGAAACCATTGATAAACACAAAGCAGTCTCTGGCGGTGAGAAAGGGTTGATAAGGTCTCTATAAAATATTCAGAGTCATTCTCAATATCGTTAGTCACTTGGGGCTCTCGAAAGGGCACCATTTCAAATAATGTGGCGTCATGTGGCACTTCATAATAAGTCATGGAGCTGTGTTGAACAGCAGACACAGTGATGGTGTCAACATCAGGTGCATTTGTAGAGCTCAGTGTTCTGCGTAGAGTGCTGTGCTCAAATATCGCTGGCGTGGAACTCAAGCTCGCAATGTTACTGCTTTGTCCAAGTGGTAGTGTATTCAGAGTAAGGAATGGTTGAGAGGCGCTACTCTGAATCCTTCTTGGTGTCTGCAAGGTTCTGCTGTAGAGGTCTATAGGAAGCTGGGGTTCTGTTGCAGTAACCCCCCCACTTTTTGCCAGACTACAGGTGCACTTTGACCTGGGTCCCTGCCAATCAGATTCCCAGGGCCTGTGTTCTTTCCCAAACTGTACCTTGGGCCCAAATTGGTACCTCTCTGGCCACATATCAGTCCCTTGTAAAAGGTACCATGGCTACCAAGGACACTGTGGCCAGGGATGGCCTCTAAGGGCTGTAGCACTTATTGTGTGCAACCTTAGAGACCCTGGTCTTTTACAAAAACACACTGCCATTGCAGGCTGCATGTTTTGGTGCAGAACAAAGTGAAGAGTCGACTTGGCACACATCCCTGAGTGCCATGCCTACAACCCACTGCCCTGACGTAGGTCAGACACCCCTCTTGCTGGGTGCACTATACCAGTGGTGGGGGTACAGGTGCATGAGCCCTGTACCCCTACAGTGTCTAGACCAATTCTTAGACATTGTAAGTGCAGTAATGCCATTAAGAGTATATGGTGCTGGGAGTTTGTAATTGCAAACTCCTCAGCATCATATTGGCTTTACTGAACACTGGGAAGTTTGGTATCAAACTTTTAAACACATTAAACCCACACTGATGCCAGTGTTGGATTTAATTAAAAAAATGCACTTAGAAGGCATCTTAGAGCTGCCCCCTGAAAAATGGCCAGCCTCTTGCGGGTTCCCTGACTGGTGCACACCAGCCTGCCACCACAAGACATGTTTCTAGACCTCTAGGGTGGGAGCCTTCGCTCCCTGAGCCCAGTAACAAAGCCTTTTTTGGGCATAGGTCGTCACACCTCCCCCAGGCCAGGAAGAGCCATCTGTGGCAGGGGAGCTTCAAAGGCCATGCCGCCTTTGTAATGCGACCCCCAGGAGGCCAACTTTCTGTCTCCCCTCCTATTCGGCAGGAAGACAGGCAGGAAAATTTAGCCAGCCCAGAAGGTGTGCCCACCTCTGCCAATCCCAACCCTCAGGTGGGGGAGGCGAGGTGAAGCCCACTCTTTAGTGCCCGCCATCTTGCAGATGGCGGGCACTCTCCAATCAGGATTAGGGATTGGGCCCACTCCTCCACGTGCGGGTGAGCACACCACGGGTGTAGTCACCCTAAGGTCAGTAGCCCATTGGCAACTGACCTAGCGACCCCTAAAACACCCCCTAAATACAGTATTTAGGGAGCAGCACTAAACCAAGAAGTTATTATTATTATTATTTAAAATTTTATATAGCGCGCAGTTACCCTAGGGCATCCCGGCGCTTTGAACAAAGCAACAACAGCTAAAACAGTCAGTTCGTCAGGGCGAGTCATGCAGGAAACAAATGTGTTTTCAGACCTTTGCGAAAGCGCAGAGTGCAGGTCTCGGCGCGAAGAAGTCAGATTTCTGCAACCTACGAATTAGAAGGGCGGATGAAGACGCCCAGCAGAGGAAACTGCAGAGAAGAACTGACTTGGCCCCAGCCCTCCCCAGTCCGTCTGCAGTTTCCAGCGATCCCACGCCAAGAGTCACCTTGTCCTGTAGCCAGCAACCTCCAGAACCCTGGGAGGACTAACTGCCTTCAACAAAGACTGGATCTCCTGTGAACAGCAGCTCTGTTCAAAAGAAACTCCCAAAACAGATCTGAGCCTGCTGAGAACAAAGAAAACCGACGCCTGGAACCACCACTGCACCCGTCGCCTACAGCCCGAGTTCGAGTGGCCCACTGGTCCCAGTGAGGTCCCCCAGCACCCCAGAGTCTAAGTCCACTGTGGGTTGACCCCTCCAGGACTCCCCGACGTCGCCTGCAGCCTCTGCAAGGAGCACCCCCACAACCGCGAGTGACCCTGTTAGGTGATATCCGACCTCAAAGGACACCCCTGCATCCAGCCGCCGTGAGCCCTGGAGAAGAGAACCAATATCCACCTCTGTCCCTGAGCCCTCCAATGTACCTGCCCAACTGTTGGTTCCTCCTGGAAGACTTCGTGGACCAAGCCTGCAGCTAAAAAACAAAAACGGCAATCCCCATTGAAAACAACAGGGCACCCGATGCCAAAACAGCACCCTCCACCTAGCCGCCCTGCACCAATACGGGTGCATCTTGGGTGCTAACTCGTATCACACTTTGCCCTGAGCCTCAAACCGGGAGCTTTGCTCCCACAACCTTGTGGCCTGCTTGTGAGCAGCCACCAACCGGCAGCCCCCCAATCCCCCATTAGATAACATTGTGCCTCAGGACTCTGCACCCGGCCGCCCTAGTGGCACGGAGGGTGCTTTGAGAATGCACCCTTGACATTGGGGGAACCCTGGTTCTAAACTCAGAATACCAACTCCCACAAACGTGTACTTACCTTTAAACCGATAACTCAATCTTCCTCCATAGGATTTAATTGACAGCTTTTTCCTAAAAATTGCTCTAAGTGTTGAGTCCGTTTTGTATGGAACTTTGAAAAACTGCAAAGAACTAAAAGTTGCTTACTTACCTTTTCTCTAGGAAATGTCCCATAGTGATATCTAGGTATATCACACTGAGTAGAAAAAGTAAATCAGAAAATAATATGTAAAGTAATCCAAAGTAATCTAACAGTAATTTCCACTGTATTGAAAGCATTTACAAACTTGTAACACAATCATTTTCATTCAGCTTTTTTGTATTGTTCAACCTGCCTTAAAATGTATCATATACACTTACCTGGGACAGGCTTGCTTGGTTCTAGGAAATAAATACAACTAAATAGTATTTTTATACAACTCAAATTGGTCTTAGTTCAGTCTTTGAGTGTGTGACATCATTTGCTGATTTTGTGTGTACAACAAATGCTTAACACTTCCCTCTGATAATAGCCTTACTGCTCGCCCACACTACCACAAATAGAGAGTAAGATGCTATCTACTTTTACCCCTCCCTACCTTTGAGGTTCCATTGGACTCCATGCACACTATACCTTATTTTGGTATAGTATATACAGAACATATTTCGGCCGTTTCCGACCGGTATTAGGGTTTTCAGATGTAGGGGGCTGAAAATTACAGAATCGGTATATTTACCGATTCGGTAAAAATTACCGATTCTGTAAATTACCGAATCGGTAAATATGCCGATTCTGTAATTCCAAATGTAGGTGGCACAGTTTACAGTGCCACAGGCCCTTAAGAGTCGGTATTTTACCACACAATCCTATTGTGTGGTAAAATACCGAATTCAGGTGTGCATGCACATCCGTGCATGCACACCTGTGCAATGTGACACACAGACATGCCCTTAGGGCATGTATGTGTGCCACATGTCACACAAGCCTGTACTTGGGGTGCTAGAGGGTGTCAAAGTGACACCCCCTGCACCCTTGCAGGATTCGGTATTTACCGATTCTGTAAATACAGAATCGGTATTTCCCATTGATTCCTATGGGCTTCAAAGCCCATAGGAATTAATGGGAAATACCGATTCTGTATTTACAGAATCGGTAAATACCGAATGTTACAGATTCGGTAATTCTGAATTTAAAATTACCTACATCTGCCTCCTTCCTATTTACCTACTCTTAAATACCGAATCGGTAAAATTCGGTATTTAAGAGTAAGTAAATCCGAATTACCTACATCTAGCCCCAGATTCCTACAAGGGCTTTCCCACAATGTCCTTTTTCACATGGTTGATGGTTACCTGTCTGTTTTTTCTTGAGCCAAGCAAAGGAGGCAGGATAACAGTTCTATTGCCTTTTACCCCAAGAACAGTGACCGGTGGTCTGTAAGAAGGTTCAAAAGCTTTCTTGTCATGGATTTTTTCATAGACTAGGTCCCCAAGTTTGGTAGCCCACCCGTTGGCAGCTGTGATGACCTTGTCTTCACAGGTAGTGGCACCAGAGTGGTTCAGGTTAGCTTGTTCCTGACTTCTTGGATACTCAGTAAAACATTAAAACGTTTCTCTAAGACAAATTTATAATCCATTTGCTACCTTACCAGGATTAACTAAGCCAGGCACATATATAGGAACTCTGAAAAAGAATCTCATATGAAGTGTGTCCTCCCAGTGCTCGTCTAGGCAAGTTAGTCAATGTTCTCTGAACTCCATACAGATAATGATACCCACTAAGACCTGAACTTATGGGCTGATTACGGTGTAGGGCGGATCACCACCGCCCGCATGGCAGTGGCGATCTGCCCTACATTTCCCTCTGCCCGCCCCCCATTTCCCCCGCCATATTAGTATGGCGGGGAACCCCGGTGGACGGAAAGACTGTCCGCCGGTCGACCAGTCGACTGGGCAGAAAAGGGGCTAGATATGATGGCGGTGTCTGCTAGACACCGCCATCCATATTAGCATGGGTGCAGGAAGCAGCCCGCCGCCACGGAAAGGGATGCAGATTTTGCTGTTGGGGGCCCGTTGCGGGCCCCCAGGTTATTGGGGGGGGTGCACATGGGAGGTACCTATGGTACCCCCTGCATTGTCATGGACAAGGTGGCAGGCACCGCGCGTTGCCTGTTGCCTTGTGTATGACAATGCAGACAGTGCATTCTTAGCATTGTGGCGGGCGGTGCTGTGAGCACCGCCCGCCACAATGCTGGGAATAGAGCATGCCACCGCCGCGGTGGTGGTGGCATCCTAATTGCAGGTGCGGGACCGCCGCACCACTGGCGGCCGGTCCCAGCACCGCTAGGGTGGTGGGCGGCCGATAGTCCGCCCGCCATCCTAATTGGCCCCTAAGTGCCTTAGCAGTCAAGACTTGTTTAATCCCAACAAAGATTTTTTTTTTTTATTTAAAAGAGTTTTACATAGCACTGGCTAGACCCGAAGGTATCAGAGCGCTTCACATGAGAATCAACAATGTAACAGAACAAGTTCAACAAACTACACAATACATCAAAAAATAAGCAATACAATTAGGAGGGGAGAGAAAGGAGAGAGAGAAGTAGTGGAGGGGGCAGGGGAGGTGAGAAAGGGAGGATAAGGGAAGAGACAATAAGGAGAGACGAAAAGAAGTCTGTCTAAAGACCGACTGGGTAGGTGACGACCAAGGAGGGAATTCTTGGCCCATCTCCTCTATAGCTAAACCAGGTAGCTCCATCGGGCGTCAGACAAAATAGTTCAGTCTCAATACATTGAGAGAGGAGAGAAGGAGAGACATAAAATAGGGGGAGGATGCGGGAGGAGAGGACAGGAGAGACGAAAGGAAGTGGAACAATGTGGTTCAACAATATAACAGAAAAAGATCAACAGTTACACATTACATCAAACAATCAGAAATACATTGGGAGAGGAGAGAAAGGAGAGAGAAAAGTAGTGGGGGGCAGGGGAGGTGAGAAAGTGAGGATAAGGGAAGAGAGAAAAAGGAGAGACCTAAAGAAGTCTGTCTAAAGACCGACTGGGTAGGTGACGACCAAGGAGGGAATCCACGGCCCATTTCCCCTATAGCTAAACCAGGTAGCTCCATCGGGCATCAGACACAATAGTTCAGTCTCAATACATTGAGAGAGGAGAGAAGGAGAGACATAAAATAGAGGGAGGATGCGGGAGGAGAGGACAGGAGAGACGAAAGGAAGTGGAACAATGTGGTTCAACAATATAACAGAAAAAGATCAACAATTACACATTACATCAAACAATCAGCACTACATTAGGAGAGTAGAGAAAGGATAGAGAAAAGTAGTGGGGGGTCGGGGAGGTGAGAAAGTGAGGATAAGGGAAGAGACAATAAGGAGAGACGAAAAGAAGGTTGTCTAAAGACCGACTGGGTAGGTGACGACCAAGGAGGGAATCCACGGCCCATCTCCCCTATAGCTAAACCAGGTACTCCATCGGGCATCAGACAAAATAGTTCAGTCTCAATACAATGAGAGAGGTGAGAAGGAGAGACATAATTAGAGGGAGGATGTGGGAGGAGACGACAGGAGAGACGAAGGGAAGTGCAACAATGTGGTTCAACAATATAACAGAAAAAGATCGATAATTACACATTACATCAGACAATCAGCACTACATTAGGAGAGGAGAGAAAGGAGAGAGAAAAGTAGTGGGGGGTAGAGGAGGTGGGAAAGTGAGGATAAGGAAAGAGACAACCGTAGAGACGAAAGGAAGTCTGTCTAAAGACCGACTGGGTAGGTGACGACCAAGGAGGGAATCCATGGCCCATCTCCCCTATAGCTAAACCAGGTAGCTCCATCGGGCATCAGACAAAATAGTTTGGTCTCAAGTGTCGAGGGAAGAGGTTCACTCTGAGAAACAGGGTGGGGACAAGGGGCAGGGGCAGGTGATGGCAGAGAATAGAAGCTGGAAAGAGTAGGAGCGGAGAGAGGAGAGGGTTGGGGGAAGAGAGAGGGGGAAGATAAGGTCCGGAGAGACGCAGGAGCAATTGCCTGAAGTCCGGCTAGGTAGGTGATAGTCAAAGGCGGGAGTCCAAAGGTAATCTCCCCTATGGTTCGCGAGGTAGCTCCACCGGGCATCATACAAAGGAAGCTTTAGGCTTGAGGCCACAGAGTTGAGACAACAGAGTGTAGTGACGCAGGCTCCCGTCACCGCCCACTGGAGTGAACACTGTTGTTATGTTGTCTTCTTCACTTCACTTTCTGCTTCTTTTATGGAGTTTTAGAGTCCAATCCTTTTTTCTACCTCTATATGCTGATGTCAGTCTCACGTCCTGCTTCACTTTTTCTTCTGTACTCTTCCTTTCTTCGGTACTCGGATCTACTCCCTCTCACAAATTCAGGCTTTTAATTTGTTTTGCAGTTTCCTAAGTTGTAATCACCCCAACCAGATTCCCGAGAAGCGGGCGATCCAGCCTGTCTTTTCTCTTTGTCCCTCTATTTCTTCTTCTCTTCTATTGGATATATCTCTTTAATGTTACCCTCAGTGCCACTATTAGGTTTTGAATGTACCTTAAAGGGTCATGTACCTAAGGTATTTCGACCCACAAAGGTATAAGCTTCCACCTCAGTGGGTGTTAGATTGTGGGTGCCAGGAATCGGCATGTAGCCAGCCAAGACCATCCACATAGCCCCTTCATTGCACAGAGACTCCAAACAGACATTTCTAAGCATAGTTGCAACTGACCAGCAAACAAGTTCTGGTGCTCCTGGTAAGTCAAAGGGATTTCCAAATCTTAGTAAGCCCTGTAGTGTGCAGCTGGGTTTATCGCTCTGCGTGTACTAAACTGCCCTGAGGCAGCATTGATAGGCTGGAACTCCATCAGGAGTAAAATGTCTCAATGGCATACGCTGCATGCCCAGCTGTTACAAAAGTAACTGCCCCCCCTCTTTATCAGGGACACCTCGAGCTTTGAGATGCTAAGTGCTTAGCATTTATTCCACCAGGATAAATCTGTACATATAAAAAACTACATAGAATATCGTAAAAATAGCCAGAGGGCACGTTGTGAGCAACGAAAATAAAAGAAACATTTCTAACATGGTTAAAATATCATCTAAAATTTAACACCCTAAATCCTACTTCTAAGCAGTACTGTTAGACCTGACACCTTTGGCGTGGTTCTTCCCCCATCTTTTTGCCTCTGACTCATGTTTTTTTGATGCTGTGCTGGATTTCGTTTTTGCTGGTTTAGATGTTTTGGACACTCTGCCACTGCTGATCAGTGCCAGAGTGTAAGTGCTCCCTCTGTAAATTGCCATATTGATTAACTATACCTGATTGGCATATTTGCATCACCCTGAAGTCCCTAGTAAAGTGCACTATGTGTGCCAGGGCTGGTGATGACAGATGCTACTAGTGGGCCTGCAGCGCAGATTGCGCCACCCACATGAGTAGCCCTAAAGTGGTGACTCAGGCCTGCCAGCGCAGGGCCTGTGTGCAGTCAGTGACTGCCATGTCCGCCCGACCAGTGTCCCCACTGGCTGGGCCTAACCCTTCCCTGTCTGTGCACCTCAGTCACCCGTATGGAAGGCTCAAGGTACCCCCCTGGGCAGGGTGCAGTGTATGGATAAGGTAGAGCATGTACTAGTGCAGGTCACATGCTCTGGTAGTGGGCAGCAGCCATTTTGTGCGCTCACCGCTGTAAGGCTATCTTGCTCCATAGAATAACATGGGGGAGGCTGGTCCCAATGGATACCAGCCTATCTCCTCATAGGAACAAGATGGGACATGAGTGAAAGATATCCCTGAACTCAGAATTTAATAACACATCTTTTAGTGAAGGTTGTTTTTAAATCTTGTGTGGGAGAATAGCACTTTTAGAAAGTGGCTGTTCTCTTGTCTAAACCTTGCTGTGTGCCTGGGTTTGTGGAATGCCTGTCTGGTCTGGGTGTGACAGGGGGGCTGCAGAGCCCCCGGAGGAGAGGGTCTGAGGCAGCCCGGGGATGAAAGGGCACATCTGCTGCCAGGGAGGTGGGAGGAGAAAGCGCCTGACAGTGCCGGGCTGTGCTTGCCTGCCCACCATGCTGGCTCTCCCTCCTGCCGGCCAAACTGACACCTCTGACCCTGAAGCTGACAGGAAGAGGAAAACCAGAAACACCTCAGTGCTTCAGCAACCCCCAGAACTGGTTTAGACCGGGCTCAGGGCCGACTTGCACAAAGACCTCAAAGGACTTCAAAGACTTTGAGGGGTATAAGGGAAGGACCCCTGACTACAGAAGATTAGATTCCAAGATTCTACACTCAAGAAGGAACCTCTGCTGGAAGAAGGACTGCTGGAGAACTAAAGGAAGATTGCCTTGCTGTGTGCTCTAAGGGCTGACCTGTTCTGCTGTTCAACTGAAAGCTGAGGAGGAGAAAGGGACTTTGCTGTGTGCTGTGACCCTACCTGCTTGAAACTGCCAAGACTTTGCTGTGTGCTGTGTCTACAAACTCGAATCTCCAAGGGCCTGAGAGGAGCTGGCCCCCTGTCTGCAACCCAGGGACATAAAGGTTGCCCAAGGACTACAAGACTCTGCTGTGCCCCCCTGAAGCTGCTGTGTGGCGAGGAGATCGTGAAGCCCTGTAAGCTGTCTGCTTAGCGCACTGGCTGCTATCTACTTGGAGCGAGGGCGCCGCGCTGACCCAGCCTGCTGTGTGGCCGAGATCGACGTGTTCATCGACACGTGTGGGGAGGCCAGAGACTTGTGGCCCTTCCCCGTGCAGGGCGCCCTGAAAACAACTGTGGGCTGCTTCACCGCCGCTGCCCGGGGGCCAGGAATAGCTCCAGAAGATTGCCGATCGTTGGGGAGCTGAAGCGGCGAAGAACGAAGCCGCCGTGCTCGCATTGGCTGAGGGAGCCGAGCCCCCTCACTAACGCCGCGACGGGGTTGGCCCGTGCGGCGCCGCGTCATCAGCGTGATCGTGCGGTGATTGGAGGAGAAGCGGAAGCGTCACGACAAGCCTGACCCGGGAGCTGCGCTGCCATTGGCTGACTCCCGGGTGTGCAGAGGGGCTCGCCCCAAACGCCGCGACCGGATTGGTCCCCGTCCTCGGGACCCCTGGGAGTGCTGCGCGATCACCGCCGGACCCGGGAAGAAGTGACCGGTCCTCGCCGAGGGATTCTCCCGGGTGTCTTCTGTCCCCGGCCTGCCGTCCCAGCATCTGAGTGCCCGGTCCGCCCCCCGCCGCTCGTTGGATTGTCGAGAGCAGGCGGGGGAGCAGGAGGGACCGGCCGGGACCAGACACGAGTGCGTTCTGGTAGGCGCAGGGCGCCTGAGGCCATCAGGCGCACGAGAGAGTGACGCACGAGGGAAAAGGAGTCCCCCCAGCATTCCAGTGAGGCGCGCTTGTAGCGCGAAGGGCCCCTGGCGTCAGGGGCGGATCCTTTTGACCAAGTTAACAGCTGGCATTGTTTTTACTGCTCGTTTTTCGAGCTAACGTACAGTAACTCACTATTACTCGTTTTTGGATACTGATTCACAAGAGACTTGAGACAATGTTATATGAGAACTTCCTGACCTTAACTGCAACCATTAAGATTAAGCGCAACCTATCCTTGAAAAAGTGATTATCGTGCAACTGCTTGATTTACCTTGCTGAAACTAGATAAAGGTATATATTTTTATAAACTATACTTACCTGTGTGGTCTCAGTTTGTGGTGGATTGGGGATTATTGTTGTGTTAAGTGCAAATGTTATCCACATTGCCTCTGTTTAGCCTAGACTGCTCGTGTCAAGCTACCTAGAGGGTGAGCAGGGGTTATCTCAGAGGGTTATTCCTTCACCCTGACTAGAAGCAAGGGTCCCTATTTGGTCTAAGGTACTTACCTCTGCCAACTAGAGACCCCCAGTTCTAACATTGGTGGACAGCGGTGCGGATTTTGAACTAATAATTGCACTTGACCGACAGTGATTTCTTGTACATCACTAGTCTAGTTTGGTAGCACAGGTTGCGCAAGATTTTTTTTCTTTTTTGGTGAAACCTTTTAGTTGAAGAGGTTAGGAAGCATCATGTCTCGGAAAGCGCCAAGCGTGAATGGAGAGTGGTAGTGGAATTTGAAATCCAGGAGTTGTTCACCTATAACTAGGAGCAACTGGGAAAATGTTGCAAACGGCTTGAATGCCCAGTAAGGGGCAGCGCAAACAAGGAAGAGCTAAGGAAAGCTCTGAGGGCCTGGTGGGAGGCCAAACATGGTGATCCAGAAGCTGCTACTGGAGAGGGAGGCACACAGGAGAATGCTTTTTTGTCCAGTGAATTGCCAGTGGGGAAGCCAGCGTCTAGGACCGGCAGCAACCACTCCGGTAGGATTATGTCTCCAGAGGAAGTGGAGGAGAATCAGAGAGCTAGGGCCCATGAGATTGAGCTTTTTAAGCTCAGAGCGCAAGCAGATGAGAAGAGACTGCGCCTTGAAGTTAAGAAAGAGGCGCAGGAGAGAGAGGCGCGGGAGAGAAGGAATGCTCTCGCTTTGGAGGAGAAGAAACTCCAATTGGCTCATGAGTTGAGCATGAAGGAGCTGGACATTAAATTCAGAAAGGCGGAGTCCAGTTCTAATGGTGGCAGCGCACAACCAGTACAGGCGGGTACGGTATACATACCAAAGGATCTGGTACAGAATTATCAGAGGGGTGAGGATATTTATGCGTGGTTCAGAGCGTATGAACTTGCCTTAAGGATGAATGAAGTGCCTGAGAAGAATTGGGGGGCAGGATTGTGGAAGCATTTTGAGGCCTCTGGGAGGGATGTTTTGGCACCCTTAGAAGCAGCGGATGCTTTATACTACCCCGATATGAAGGAGGCTTTGTGCCTCAGGTATGGGCTCACTTCAGAACAGTACCACCAGAAGTTTAGGAACTCAAGAAGCTTGATTCAAGTACTTGGGTGGAGTGTGTGAATATGTACACGCGTGCACTGGAAGGTTGGATAAAGGGCAGCAAAGTTACTGATTATGTGGGGTTGTGTCACTTGATTAGTTGGGAGCACTTAAGTAGTTTATGTGTTCCAGAGCTGCGCCAGCATCTTTTGGATAGCAAGTTAACTGACCCCAGTGAGCTTGCTAAAGAGGCGGACCGATGGACTAGCACCAGGGTCCACAAGGGGGTGGTAAGTACCCCAGCCAAGGGTGGACAGGGTCCCCCGCAGAAGAGTGGGGGGGACACGGGGAATCAAAAGGAGTCTTCTAAAGGGCCCCAAAATGGTTCCCAGGAGAAGGTGTCTCAACCCCCCAAGCCTAAGAAGTCCTGGCCCCCTAAGGGCACGCAGGACAGAAGGGCCCCACTTACTTGCTATTCATGTAGGGAGGTGGGGCACATTGCCCCCAAATGTCCAAAGAAGAAATCAGCACCCACTGGTGCTCCAGCTCCAGCTCCGGCGTTAGCCAGTGTAGCTTTGGGAGGGGATTTGATTTCTAGTGGGGAGAAGAGGTTAGCATTGATGACCCTTGTCTCTCTAGGAGACCAAGAGATGGCCCAGGAAACTTTGCTGCCCCAAAACACTAAGAAATACGGGCAGAAGGTGACCATCAATGGACAGGAAATAGAGGCTCTGAGAGACACAGGGGCCAGCGTGACATCTGTCAGGTGTCGGTGGGTGTCTGAAGAGCAAATTGTTCCCAAGGTACTCCGGTCTGTGGTGGCATCTGACAGTTCAGTGCGCTACTGCAAGTTGGCAAATGTTCCATTTGAATGGGGAGGGGTCTCCGGTATTTTGGAAATTGTTGTAAGTGATGCCTTGCCTGTAGATTGTCTATTAGGTAATGACCTGGAGAGCTCCCCATTGAAAGAGGTGGAGCACAGGACTCACTGGAGATGTTGGGTTTGCCTGCGTGGATCTGTGTGTCCACCCGTGCAATGACAGCCAGAGAGGGCGGTCTAGCAGAGCTGGAGCCTGGAACAAAGGCCCAGGGACCTGCCAAGAGAGGAAGGGGTAGAGGGCGCGGGAAACCAGCCCCCACTGTTCCCACGGTCCAGGAGGAAGCAGACCCTGAGGGGGATGCCCTGGAACCTACAGGGGAGCAGGTGGCCAAACTAGGGGAATTGCCTGAGCTGTCCCAGTGGCAGCAAGAGGGTGGTCCCTCCAGGGAGGAATTCTGCCAGGCTCAGAAGGAGTGCCCTTCTCTCATTGGTGTGCGGCAGCAGGCTGCAGACCAGGCCGCAGGCCTGGGGTCCAAGGAGCATTTGATCTACTGGGAGGATGACTTACTTTATAGTGAGCCTAAGTTCGCTGAGCCCGGTGCAGCCCGTGTGCTGGTAGTACCGGAGCGCTTCAGGAACTTCCTACTGGATCTGGCTCATGACGTGCCTCTCGCAGGACATCTGGGGCAAGACAAGACCTATCACAGGCTTGTCACCCATTTCTACTGGCCCCAGATGAAGAAGCACGTCTCTGCCTTTTGTAAATCTTGCCAAACTTGTCAGGCCAGTGGCAAGAGCGGAGGGAAGTGCGTGGCACCCCTCCAACCCTTTCCTGTGGTGAGCACCCCTTTTGAGCGGGTGGGCATTGACATCATGGGGCCCCTGGATCCCAAGACAGCCATAGGCAACAGGTTTATCCTGGTCTTGGTGGACCATGCCACTTGGTACTCGGAAGCCATCCCGCTCAGGACGGTCACAGCCCCAGTGGTGGGCCGTGCCCTGATGGGAATCTTTTCCCGGGTGGGATTTCCCAGGGAGGTGGTCTCGGACAGGGGGACAAACTTCATTTCTAGGTATATGAAGTCCCTGTGGAGTGAGTGTGGGGTGACATACAAATTCACCACTCCTTACCACCCTCAAGGAAATGGGTTGGTTGAGAGATTCAACCGCACATTGAAGGGCATGATTATGGGCCTGGAAGAGCCCATGAGGCGGAAATGGGACGTCTTGTTACCATGCCTGTTGTTTGCCTACAGGGAGGTGCCTCAGAAATCCTTAGGGTTCAGTCCCTTTGAGTTGCTGTATGGCCACCCTGCCAGAGGGCCTCTTACTCTGGTGATGGAGGGGTGGGAGAAATCCCGTG
Source organism: Lissotriton helveticus (assembly GCF_964261635.1). Lineage (NCBI taxonomy): Eukaryota > Metazoa > Chordata > Amphibia > Caudata > Salamandridae > Lissotriton > Lissotriton helveticus. The sequence goes on from NC_136067.1 coordinate 1,371,903,626, forward strand.
GGAAAACCCCTCAGGATGTGTTCAGCTATGTGCTGGCCATTCGCAACCAGACCAAGCGCTTCAGGAAGCTCGCTCAAGAGAACCTGGAGGCTAGCCAGGAGGAAATGAAGAGATGGTATGACCAGAACACTTCTCTGGTTGAATTCCACCCTGGTCAGAAAGTGTGGGTGATGGCGCCAGTGGAGCCTTGTGCGCTCCGTGACAAGTGGTCTGGGCCATATGAGGTGGTGGAGCACAAGAGCGAGGTTACCTATTTGGTTAACCTGAAGACTCCCAGGCAGCCCCTGAGAGTGCTACATGTGAACCGCCTCAAACCCCACTTTGAGAGGTCCGAAGTGACTATGCTCATGGCTACAGATGCTGGAGGGGAGGAGGATAGTGATCCTCTCCCTGACCTCCTGGCAGTCAAGGAGCAAGATGGGTCAGTGGATGGTGTGGTCCTCTCCCCCACCCTGACCCCAGAGCAGCAAAAGGACTGTCGCCAAGTCTTGGGTCAGTTCGCCCCCCTGTTCTCCCTGACCCCAGGTGTCACCAAGTGGTGCGTCCACGATGTGGACACTGGAGACAGTCTGCCTGTGAAACAGAAGTTTTACAGGGTGGCTGATAAGGTCAGAGCCAGCATCAAGGAAGAGGTTTCCAAGATGTTGGCGCTAGGGGTTATTGAGCCCTCCAGCAGCCCCTGGGCTAGCCCAGTGGTCTTAGTGCCTAAGAAAGCTGCTACCCCCGGTGGCACCCCAGAACTTCGGTTCTGCGTGGACTACCGTGGGCTCAATGCGGTCACCAAGACTGACGCGCACCCCATCCCCAGAGCTGATGAGCTGGTGGATCGGTTGGGAGCTGCCCAGTACCTGAGCACTTTTGATTTGACTTCAGGGTACTGGCAGATTGCCTTAACCGAGGGGGCAAAGGAGAGGTCAGCATTTTCAACGCCAGAGGGGCACTTCCAGTTCCGTGTCATGCCCTTTGGGTTGAAAAATGCCCCCACCACATTTCAGAGATTGGTCAACCAGGTGCTGGCGGGGCTGGAGCAATTCAGCGCAGCCTACCTGGATGACATTGCTGTGTTCAGCTCCTCTTGGGAGGAACACCTGCAACATCTCACTGAAGTGTTGAAGGCTCTGCAGAAGGCAGGCCTCACTATCAAGGCCAGTAAATGCCAGATAGAGCAGGGATCTGTGGTGTACTTGGGACACCAGGTAGGGAGCGGCCAGGTGGCGCCCCTACAGGCAAAGATTGATACCATTCTGGCTTGGGAGCCCCCCAAGACCCAGACTGAGGTGAGAGCCTTTCTAGGTCTCACCGGGTATTACAGACGGTTTGTAAAAGGTTATGGCACCATTGTGGCCCCTTTGACAGAGCTGACATCTAGAAATCAGCCCAGGAAAGTGAATTGGACTGAGGCCTGTCAAACTGCTTTTGACACCCTCAAAACTGCCATGTGCACAGCACCGGTGCTTAAGGCACCTGACTTTTCCAGTGAGTTCATTGTGCAAACTGACGCTTCAGAGCAAGGCGTGGGAGCAGTACTCTCACAGATCAATGAGGAGGGCGGAGACCAACCAGTGGCTTTCATTAGCCGGAGGCTAATCCCCAGGGAACAGAAATGGAGTGCCATTGAAAGGGAAGCTTTCGCTGTGGTCTGGGCTCTGAAGAAGCTGAGGCCCTACCTGTTTGGGACTCACTTCCGTGTTCAGACCGACCACAGGCCCCTCAGATGGCTAATGCAGATGAGGGGTGAGAATCCAAAATTGCTGAGGTGGTCCATTTCCCTACAGGGGATGGACTTTACGGTGGAGCACCGCCCTGGTACAGAACACGCCAATGCTGACGGTCTGTCCAGATTCTTCCGCCTTAGTGATGAGGACTCCCAAGAGGTTGGGTAGTTCTCCCCACTTTCAGCTGGAGGGGACACGTGTTAGACCTGACACCTTTGGCGTGGTTCTTCCCCCATCTTTTTGCCTCTGACTCATGTATTTTTGATGCTGTGCTGGATTTCGTTTTTGCTGGTTTAGATGTTTTGGACACTCTGCCACTGCTGATCAGTGCCAGAGTGTAAGTGCTCCCTCTGTAAATTGCCATATTGATTAAATATACCTGATTGGCATATTTGCATCACCCTGAAGTCCCTAGTAAAGTGCACTATGTGTGCCAGGGCTGGTGATGACAGATGCTACTAGTGGGCCTGCAGCGCAGATTGCGCCACCCACATGAGTAGCCCTAAAGTGGTGACTCAGGCCTGCCAGCGCAGGGCCTGTGTGCAGTCAGTGACTGCCATGTCCGCCTGACCAGTGTCCCCACTGGCTGGGCCTAACCCTTCCCTGTCTGTGCACCTCAGTCACCCCTATGGAAGGCTCAAGGTACCCCCCTGGGCAGGGTGCAGTGTATGGATAAGGTAGAGCATGTACTAGTGCAGGTCACATGCTCTGGTAGTGGGCAGCAGCCATTTTGTGCGCTCACCGCTGTAAGGCTATCTTACTCCATAGAATAACATGGGGGAGGCTGGTCCCAATGGATACCAGCCTATCTCCTCATAGGAACAAGATGGGACATGAGTGAAAGATATCCCTGAACTCAGAATTTAATAACACATCTTTTAGTGAAGGTTGTTTTTAAATCCTGTGTGGGAGAATAGCACTTTTAGAAAGTGGCTGTTCTCTTGTCTAAACCTTGCTGTGTGCCTGGGTTTGTGGAATGCCTGTCTGGTCTGGGTGTGACAGGGGGGCTGCAGAGCCCCCGGAGGAGAGGGTCTGAGGCAGCCCGGGGATGAAAGGGCACATCTGCTGCCAGGGAGGTGGGAGGAGAAAGCGCCTGACAATGCCGGGCTGTGCTTGCCTGCCCACCATGCTGGCTCTCCCTCCTGCCGGCCAAACTGACACCTCTGACCCTGAAGCTGACAGGAAGAGGAAAACCAGAAACACCTCAGTGCTTCAGCAACCGCCAGAACTGGTTTAGACCGGGCTCAGGGACGACTTGCACAAAGACTTCAAAGGACTTCAAAGACTTTGAGGGGTATAAGGGAAGGACCCCTGACTACAGAAGATTAGATTCCAAGATTCTACACTCAAGAAGGAACCTCTGCTGGAAGAAGGACTGCTGGAGAACTAAAGGAAGATTGCCTTGATGTGTGCTCTAAGGGCTGACCTGTTCTGCTGTGCAACTGAAAGCTGAGGAGGAGAAAGGGACTTTGCTGTGTGCTGTGACCCTACCTGCTTGAAACTGCCAAGACTTTGCTGTGTGCTGTGTCTACAAACTCGAATCTCCAAGGGCCTGAGAGGAGCTGGCCCCCTGTCTGCAACCCAGGGACATAAAGGTTGCCCAAGGACTACAAGACTCTGCTGTGCCCCCCTGAAGCTGCTGTGTGGCGAGGAGATCGTGAAACCCTGTAAGCTGTCTGCTTAGCGCACTGGCTGCTATCTACTTGGAGCGAGGGCGCCGCGCTGACCCAGCCTGCTGTGTGGCCGAGATCGACGTGTTCATCGACACGTGTGGGGAGGCCAGAGACTTGTGGCCCTTCCCCGTGCAGGGCGCCCTGAAAACAACTGTGGGCTGCTTCACCGCCGCTGCCCGGGGGCCAGGAATAGCTCCAGAAGATTGCCGATCGTTGGGGAGCTGAAGCGGCGAAGAACGAAGCCGCCGTGCTCCCATTGGCTGAGGGAGCCGAGCCCCCTCACTAGCGCCGCGACGGGATCGACCCGTGCGGCGCCGCGTCATCAGCGTGATTGTGCGGTGATTGGAGGAGAAGCGGAAGCGTCACGACAAGCCTGACCCGGGAGCCGCGCTGCCATTGGCTGACTCCCGGGTGTGCAGAGGGGCTCGCCCCAAACGCCGCGACCGGATTGGTCCCCATCCTCGGGACCCCTGGGAGTGCTGCGCGATCACCGCCGGACCCCGGAAGAAGTGACCGGTCCTCGTCGAGGGATTCTCCCGGGTGGCTTCTGTCCCCGGCCTGCCGTCCCAGCATCTGAGGGCCCGGTCCGCCCCCCGCCGCTCGTTGGATTGTTGAGAGCAGGCGGGGGAGCAGGAGGGACCGGCCGGGACCAGACACGAGTGCGTTCTGGTAGGCGCAGGGCGCCTGAGGCCATCAGGCGCACGAGAGAGTGCCGCACGAGGGAAAAGGAGTCCCCCCAGCATTCCGATGAGGCGCGCTTGTAGCGCGAAGGGCCCCTGGCGTCAGGGGCTGATCCTTTTGACCAAGTTAACAGCTGGCATTGTTTTTACTGCTCGTTTTTCGAGCTAACGTACAGTAACTCACTATTACTCGTTTTTGGATACTGATTCACAAGAGACTTGAGACAATGTTATATGAGAACTTCCTGACCTTAACTGCAACCATTAAGATTAAGCGCAACCTATCCTTGAAAAAGTGATTATCGTGCAACTGCTTGATTTACCTTGCTGAAACTAGATAAAGTTATATATTTTTATAAACTATACTTACCTGTGTGGTCTCAGTTTGTGGTGGATTGGGGATTATTGTTGTGTTAAGTGCAAATGTTATCCACATTGCCTCTGTTTAGCCTAGACTGCTCGTGCCAAGCTACCTAGAGGGTGAGCAGGGGTTATCTCAGAGGGTTATTCCTTCACCCTGACTAGAAGCAAGGGTCCCTATTTGGTCTAAGGTACTTACCTCTGCCAACTAGAGACCCCCAGTTCTAACAAGTACATTAAGAGAGTACGGAGAGTAGAGCAACTTGCAGTCTAGAGTTTCTTAGGGAGAAACAACACACTGTATACCTTGTTGACAGCGATAGCTGTGATTATCAGTAGAGGAGTGAAAACAATGTTCCCTGTGGCCTTCCTGTGGGAATCTGCTTAATCAGCATCAGGCGAGATGTAACATCTTCGAAGACCACCTCTCATCGCGGTTCCATGTGGACTACCGAGCCCTTTATGACGTAACCAAAATCGATGCCCATCCATTTTCAAGAACGAAAGAAAGCTTGTGGATTGGTTAGGTGCTGCAGAGTACTTGAATACCTTAAATCTGACAAGTGGGTATTGGCAGGTTGCTTTGGCACCAAATGCCAAGGAGAAGTCTGCATTTTCTATGCCAGATGAGCTATTTCAGTCAAGGTGATGCGGGTTGAAGAATGCTTCTGCCACTTTTCAGTGCCTGGTGAACCATGTTTTTGCTGGACTGGAAGAATTCTGTGTGGCCTACCTGGGAGACATTGCGGTATTTATCAATTTGTGGCAGGACCACCTGAGACACAAGTGTTGGCTATGATACAGGAGGCGAAACTATCCATCAAGGTGACTAATTGTCAGGTGGGGCACTCCTCTGTATTCTACCTTAGGCATGGAGTGTGGAACAAGAAGATACACCTGTTGGATGCCAAGATTCAGTCTGTGATGGATTTGAAAGGGCCTTCTACCCAGATTGAGGTGAGGGCCTTTTTTAGGACTCACTGGGTAGTACAGAAAGTTTGTGGCGAACTATGGAAATATAGTTGCCCTATTAACTGCTTTGACCTCCAAGAAGCAGCCCAGGAAAGTTATATGGACTGAGGAGGAAACAGGCTTATAACAGAATCTTGAAGAGCAGGGCTGCCGTTCTGGGGTAATCTTTTGATACACATATCATTGTGGCTGGCATCCAGGTGTGAACCTCTAGTTACTCCCATATCCTTTGTTGTAGGGCTATCAGATTTGGAGTTACTTCCGATGTGAAAGCCTGCTTTCTGGAGAAAAGGAGAACAGAGGAGAGGGCACTTCTAAAGTAAGCGGACCTCCAATATAAACTTCAATGGATCAGGCTCTAAATCACATTTGGTGTCTAGAAATGGACTATCTGAAGGGGAGCTTGAGACCGCAAAAATTGTCAAACGTCGAGCAGCCAGTTAGGCTGTGCTAGGAAGAGAAGCTCTACAAGACTTCTGCCTCTGACCAGGACTGGGGGGCAAGGCCTGCTAGGCTACCAGCTATGTGAGGGACATCATCCAGGGAGTCCCACCTGCCCTTGGGGCCTGGAGCACCAGCATCTGCCTGCTTACCAAGACCAGTGTGCTCTGTGAGGGAGAGGAGAGCATTGGAGAGACTGACTTCCTGTGGGGAAATTCTGGTGATTGGATCCCTGTCACAAGGTGTCAAGAGACGGCTGCTGCAATTATTTGATTGTTGCTTATGTGCAAGGAAAAGTCGTCAACCACTGTGAAGTTAGCCATGAGCTTATTGCACTGAATGGGTCATCACCCATGTGCAGTGCCAAGTCTGCAAAACTGTATGATGGTTGGGGCCGCCATGAAGAATGCTGTTGTACTGAACAGGCTGTAGCTGTGGGCAGAGGAGGAAATATGATGCTGTATGTCAGCGGGCCACTGGGACTAGGCAAGGAGCGTGGTCTAGTTGAGAACATTGACGGATGAAGGAGTCTCCAGTGATGACCCAAGTAGCCCCAAACCGTGAATGAGGACCAGCACCAAAATTGTCACCCCCCATTTTGGGAGGATCACAAGAATACTACCAAGCATCATAGGAGCATTGAGAAGGCCTTGCCTCTACTGGACCTCAACATTTTCATATGCGTGTTACTGATAATCATTTGTATTTAGCAGCTGCTCTTTTTAATTGAATATTCAATTTCTTATCTCACTTTTTCTGCTTTATCAGTCTGCTTACTGTGAGGAACTCAAGGACACCTAACCAAAGCCTTCCTGGGCACATGTGAAAGATTTTCCAAAGGCAGCCGCTGCAGCTTCAGAGACTCCTGTCACTCAGGTCCTGCTGGTGTGGGTAATACAGATTTACAGGTTGTATGGCCTGAGGGAACTTGCCTCCCAGATAGCGCTTTGGCACTGGAACACATTTGACTTTAATAAAGAGTTGGGGTAGGACTTATGAACCTTGGACTGCTCGTTGGGTTTAACCTGAATGTCACCTATAGTAAATAAGGGATAACCACTACCACTAACTAGAGGCGATGTGTGACTCTGAGATCTGCCTATGAAACACCAGGATCCTGACCTATTGGGACTGTGTGTATTGTTTGTGACTATTGTATCTTACTTTGTGGTAGTATATAAATACTACTTTGTTCATAAAATCAGGTATTTGGCTGGACAATCATTTATTGCTACTGCTGCATGAATTTTGAGTTGTGAGCCTCTATTCACCCCCTCCGTGTCTACCTCCCCCCGAGAAGACTTTAACTGCTGAACCGGCTACCACTGAGAGTCAAGTGCTGACTGTGTGCTTGGCCCAGTTGAATGTCAATTGGGAGGAGTTGGACGCACAGCAATGTTGTATGGATGTTTAATAGTTTGTGAGGTGCTCCGGGGTATCACCCTCCGATGGGGGGTGTGCGAAATATATGAGGTAGCACTATTCATGCAGTGAAAAGTGTCCCCCGTGCTCCTCGCTAGTCCTTAAATGAAGGTTTCAATAAATTCCACGATGTGTAACGTATATTCTATCAATGTTTATTTTGGAATTCTTTTCATATTCTCCTTGTTACATTCACAAGGACATCATGCTTCAAATGGCTCTTTCAATGTTCAACAATGCACTCATATAAATCCCAATGCATTTCGGCATCATTGCCTTCTTCCTGGGGATTAACATTCTGTCAACAAAAGGAAAATAGGAATAATATCAGTAAATGTCGTCGGTGTGAAGCGTCGTGCGTGATTAAAAAAGGTAAAGTGGAAATTGTGCCCATAATTCGGTTACAAGGAAAGGGTGAAGGGTTATGGAGTGAAAATCGACCTGCGAAAGGAAACGCCGTAACGTGCTTTGAAAGAGCGTTAAAAAAAACCTCACCGTGAATAAAATTTAACTATATCAGTGCCTGCGGGACCCGGGTGCGGGAGTCCGAACGTTTAACCAGAAGTAAAAATTCGTTAATGCCGCTTGTAAACACTCACCGTCGTGTGCATGCAAAGGTGAATGGAGCAGTGCTGCATTCATTATTCCGGTCAAGACGAGTGGATAGAACCCGGAAGTATTTAATGAAAAGGGTTACCATGGTATCAATGGAATGACACGGGGCGTATTAGGAAAAGGTTAAACATAGAAACGGGACTGTGCGGGGAGGTGAGTGAACGAGGTAAAGACGACAGAAATCAGGACTGAATGGGGTGGAAACTGTGGGATCATAAATACGAGTGTATATAAAGAATTAATTAATAACATAGCGAACGCCCCATGTAAACGGCAAGTGAAACAGAATAAAAACATGTAACAAAGGATTAAGACAAAAATATGTAGAGCTCACAATAAATAATATGAAAGAAACATTCTTGAAAAAAAACCAGCTGATAAGCAATCAGAACTAGCCTGTCGACGCATGCAGGAACGATCTCAATAATTAATTACAGGTAACAATTAAATTCAACCCGGTCATTGAGGCCGTGAGGTTTCATGCTAGACAATGCAAAAATCCAGTAATTTTCACGTTTTAAGAGTTCATTGTGGTTGTCTTTGCCTGGTTCTTTGATGATGGTTTCCAATGCGCAAAAACGCAATTGGCTAATGGCGTGTCCGGCTTCAAGAAAATGTTGGGCTACAGTTAATTTGAGTTGTTTGGTCCTTATATTGGACTTGTGTTCGGTTAGTCTTACTTTGAGTTTTCTCTCGGTTTGTCCAATGTAAATTTTGCTGCATGGGCACTTTAACATGTAAACAACGTTGGTTGTGTCACACGTGGCTGTAGCTCTAACCTTGATTTGGTTCCCTTTCATAGGATGACTTATGGTTGCGCCTTTGATGACGCTGTTGCAGTGACTGCAGTTCCAACAAGGGTTTGTACCTTTGAATGATTGTTTTATCACTTTTGGGTGTTTGATCAGTTCCCCCAAATTTTTGGATCGTGAATAAGCAAAAATGGGTTCTAGCTCGAAAATCTCATTGAAATCAGGTTCCACTCTGAGTATATCCCAATGTTTTTTAATGATTTGTTTGTACTTGTGACTGGTAGTGGAATATTTCGAAACCAAGGTGATGGCGTCTATTTTGGGTGTAGAGGATGTTTTCAATAGTTCTTCCCTCGGTTTTTTGGCGCATCTCTGTTTGGCCTGCTCAAGGACTGGGTTAGGATACCCTCGGGCTTTGAAACGTGACGTGATGGTATTGACTTCTTCATGAAATCTGTTAGGATCTGAAATTATCCTTTTAGCTCGGATAAGTTGGCTGTATGGTAGATGGTTCTTAAGGGGTTGAGGATGAAAACTTGAATAGTGTACCGTGTTGTTCCTATCTGTTTGTTTGCGGAACAAGTTTGTCTCGAATCCAGTGTGGGTGTGTGTTACTTGAACATCCAAGTATGTTATAGAATTTGATTGGATTTCAAATGTAAATTGTAACCGTGAGTCTATGGAGTTGAGGTGTTTCAGTTCTTTGAGTAGAATATCCTCTGGGCCTTGCCACATGAGAAAAATGTCATCAATGAATCTGACGAACATCTTCAGATGAGATTTCCATGATGCCTTACAAAGGATGTGATCCTGTTCGAACCTATGCATGAACATATTCGCATAGGTGGGCGCTGCTGAATTGCCCATGGAAGTTCCGGTCAGTTGTTGAAACCACTCTTCTTTCCATGTGAAATAACTGTGGAGTAAGGTAAATTCTAATAACTCCATCAAAAATAACTTCATATCTACCTACGAGAGCCGAATCTCGCCTCCCGCCCGTGTGGCCCTTCGCCCCGCGCCAGCTCTGGTATCGAGTGGCTGGTCGGGCGGGCGAGGCCGATCGAGCAGCCAGAGGTTACCGGCTGAGACTTTTGTCGTAGTCTCTCTTTCCGCTCAGCGGTCCGAGACTTTGGCCTAGTGGCCCCACCTGACAAGTAAGGAGTGCGTGGTGGGGGAAGTCTAAAACCCAAAGTTCTACCGCCAAGAGAGACTGAGGATCGGTTCCTCCCAGAAGGTCTCATTTTGCGGGGAAATTCAGTCATTGTGCCCTTGAAATTTCCCCAGGTAACCCGTTCGCTCCCCATGCTGAGTCCTAGAAGTTGGTAACTGATGAGATGAAGTAATCCTTTTGGTTTCAGGTTCAGAGGAGAGCGGACACAGAACAGTGATCTGGGGGTAATTCTTTCTGTCAAAGTATTGCTAAAAGTACCTTCTGTCAGAGAAAAGTGTAAAGACCTCATAATAAGTTACGGGTGCATAGGATATTCTAGGATAATCACTGTTATCCTTTTCTAGCTGCATTATATTGTTAGAAAGGAGGGGTGAAACTAGTACTGTATCTTGATGTAAATGTACTGAGAAGAATACGTTGGAATTGTTAAATGTGACCCAACACTCAAGGTGAAAACGAGTAAGGAGAAATACTGGTGTAAAGGAGACAGAGTAAAACAAATCTATTTTTATAAATCAATTCATATTTTTCCAAGACATTGGTGTAGCGTCATTTTTGAGTGGAATTGCTTTGAGTTACTGCTGGGTGGTATGCAATCTTTACATATGTGCCTCTGATAGTTGACTGTCTTACCCTAGGCCAGGCTACCCTAGGTGACCTGACAACTCTAGGTCCAACATATTGGTGTCTAGCGGTGGGATGAAAACTGTGGTTGCGACTACTCTGCAGTAACTAAGTGTAATCCACTAACCTACACCTGGAGTTTTCTCCTGGCGGACTTCCTAATTTTTACTTTAGCTTTTTCCAAATTTATTCCTGGTGGTGGGGTGGAGGTAGCTTCAGGTTGCCCTTGTAACTCTATTCTTTTTGTGGGCTTGACCTTGAATTGCCTTTAGCAAAAATGGAATTTGCACTGGAAGAACTGGACACTTATTCTGTGGCCCAGCTAAAAGACTTCTGTCAACAAATGGGAGTGTTCTTTAAGCGTGGTGCCAAGAAGGGGGAACTCCAGACCAGTTTGAGGGCTTGGGTGGAAGCGCGCAGAGAAGGGAAGGAGGAGGATGAGGGGACAGACCGGGACACGGTCATAGAGGTAGAGGGATTATTCCACCCTGAGGTGGGAAACCTACTTCCAGGACCAATGACCTCCTCTAGGAGGGGCAGTAGTGTCTCCGGGGGAAGCTTGACCGAAGCGGAACTCACAGACAGGAGGGAAAAGAGGCAACTGAAATGGGAGATGGCCAAGTTAGAAGAGGAGAGGGAAGAGCGGAGGATGGCTCATGAATTCAAACTAAAAGAGTTAGAACTCCAGGCCCGGCAACGGGGTCCCTCTCCTACTCCAAATGGTGGCAGCGAAACCAGAGAACCAACCAGGGAGTCCAGACCCTACCTGCCTAAGGATATAATTGCCAGCTATAGTCAGGGGGATGACATAGCCAAGTGGCTGGCTGCCTATGAGGTCTCCTTAAGAGCCCATGGGATCCAGGAGAAACACTGGGGGGGTGGGTTGTACAAGTACATGCCTCCTACTGGTCGGGACACCTTGTTAGCCTTAGAACCAAAGGAGCAGACCAACTACCCCAATATGAAGTTAGCGTTGATTAGAAAGTTTGGGCTAACCCCGGAAAAGTATCGCCAAAAGTTCAGGGGGAGCCACAAGTTAAGCACCCAGAACTGGGTGGATTTCCTGGATTATGCAAGGAAGGCATTGGAGGGCTGGGTACAGGGCAGTGAGGTGAAGGATTATGAGGGGTTGTATGACCTTTTTCTTAAAGAGCATCTACTCGAGAAATGTTTTCCCGAGCTGCGCCAACACCTGGTGGACAGCAAGCTGACCAACCCCCGGAAGCTTGCAGAGGAGGCGGACATCTGGGCAAGTACCCGGGTGTCCTCAAAGGGGACTGGAGGGGATTCCCAAAAGACCGGACAGGGCGCCCCTCAGAAGAAGGAGGGGGGAGATAAAAAGCGGGAGTTCTCTAAAGGTCCCCAAAACAGTTTCCAAGGAAAGGGAACAGTTTTCACCCCTAAGGCTAACCCGCCCAGAAACCTTCATCCTGGCCAGAGCCAGCAGCCAAGGGTTGTCCACTGCTTTGAGTGTGGTGGTGTTGGACATTATAAGGGAGATGTCAGATGCCCAAAGAGACCACCCCCTCCCACCGGAGGAAAAGCCCCGGGAGTAGCTAGTGTAGCGCTCGGGGAGGAGTTGCCCTTAGATAAGGGGGGTGAGTGGGCGGGTGTCACCTTAGTGTCCCTGGGAGAACGGGAGATGGTTCCTAAGATTCAGGTGCCCCCAAATACTACCAAGTATGGGCAGTGGATCACCATCAATGGCCAGAGAGGGGAGGCTCTGAGAGATACAGGAGCCAGTATGACTATGGTGAGAAGTCATCTGGTGTCTCCAGGGCAGGTGATTCCCAATGTACTCCACCACGCCGCGATGGCTGACGGCAGAATGGGCCACTACCCCGTGGCCGAGGTTCCCTTTGAGTGGGAAGGGGTTGCAGGTTCACTTCGAGTTGCCGTAAGCCCTGCCGTGCCAGTTGATTGTCTGTTGGGGAATGACATGGAGCACAATGCTTGGAGAGAGGTGGAATACCGGACGCATTCAGCGATGCTAGGTACACCTGACTGGGCCTGTGTAAGCACAAGGTCTGCGACTGCCCGGAGAGGGAGTTCGCCTGGGTTGGAGCCTGGAACAATGGCCCAACCCGCTGCTAAAAAGGGACAGACCCGAAGACAGGAGAAGCCTGCTTCGGCTTCCACACCCCATGTGACAGATCGTCCACCTGCGATGGTGGACCAGGAGTCCGTGGAGGGGGAGTAGTTTCTCTGAAGGACCTGCCCATCCCTGCTGAGTGGCATGTGGAGGGGGGCCTACCAGAGAAGAGTTCTGTAAGGGCCAGAAGGAGTGCCCTACCCTTGAGGGACTGAGGCGACAGGCTGAAGCCCAGGCAGCAGGGGACGTTGCGGGACACTACCACATTTACTGGGAGGATGGACTCCTCTACAGTGAATCCAAGGTACCCTTACCTGGTTCATCAAGGGCCTTGGTAGTCCCGCAACGGTACCGAGCCTTTCTGCTGGAATTGGCTCATGAAATTCCCTTGGCAGGACACTTAGGTCAGGACAAGACCTTTGCTTGGCTTGTTCCCCACTTTTACTGGCCTCAGATGAAAGTGGCGTCTAACACCTACTGTCGGACGTGTGTAACCTGCCAAGCCAGTGGGAAAACAGGGGTGAAGCTGAAAGCTCCCCTGGAACCACTTCCTGTCGTTAGCACCCCCTTTGAAAGGGTGGGCATCGACATTGTAGGGCCATTGGATCCACCAACAACAGCTGGTCACAGGTTCATCCTGGTTCTGGTGGATCATGCCACACGGTACCCAGAGGCAATTCCTCTGAGGACTGTCACTGCACCTGTGGTGGCTAGGGCCCTGATGGGGATCTTTACCCGAGTGGGATTCCCCAAGGAAGTTGTGTCCGACAGGGGGACCAACTTTATGTCAGCGTACATGCGGGCAATGTGGAAGGAGTGTGGAGTGACCTACCGGTTCACCACTCCCTATCACCCCCAGTCCAATGGTCTGGTAGAAAGGTTCAACAAGACCTTGAAGGGCATGATCAGAAGTCTGCCTGAAAGCCTGCGGAGGAAATGGGAAGTCCTCCTACCCTGTTTGCTATTCTCCTACAGGGAAGTGCCACAGAAGGGAATGGGCTTCAGCCCCTTTGAGCTTCTGTATGGGCACCCTGTACGCGGTCCTCTCAGCCTGGTGAAGGATGGATGGGAAAAGTCTCCCAGGAAACCCCCCCAGGATGTGGTGAGCTACATGCTGGCCTTCAGGAGCCAAATGGCGAAGTTGTGGAAGCAAGCTTCTGACAACTTGGAGGCCAGCCAGGCAGTAATGAAGGAGTGGTATGACCACAACGCTCATCCGGTGGAGTTGGAGCATGGCCAGAAAGTATGGGTGATGGAGCCTGGAGATCTAAGTGCCCGCCAGGATCGCTGGACAGGCCCCTTTGAGGTGTTAGAAAAGAAGGGTAAGGCCACATACCTGGTGGACCTTAAGACCCCTCGACAGCCCCTACGGGTGCTACATGCTAACTGACTCAAACCCCACCATGAGAGGCCCGAGGTCATCTTAATGATGGTGACTGATGGAGGAGAGGAAGCGGAAAGCGAACCTCTCCCAGACTTGTTCTCGTCTCAGGAAAAGGATGGGTCGGTGGAGGGAGTGATTCTCTCCCCATCCCTAACTCCTGAACAGCGGGAAGACTGCCGCCAGATACTGGAGCAGTACTCTATGTTGTTCTCCCTTGTCCCGGGAAGGACTCACCTGTGTACCCATGATGTGGACACAGGGGACAGCCCACCAGTGAAGTCAAAGACCTACCGGCTGTCCGACAAGGTGAAGGCTAGCATCCAAGGTGAGGTTACCAAGATGCTGGAGCTAGGAGTCATAGAATCTTCCAGCAGCCCCTGGTCCAGTCCGGTGGTTCTAGTGCCAAAAGCCGCTCCACCAGGCACCACTCCAGAACTGAGGTTCTGTGTGGACTACCGGGGACTGAATTCAGTTACCAAAACTGATGCTCATCCAATCCCTAGGGCGGATGAATTAATTGACCGGCTAGGAGCTGCCCAATATCTCAGTACCTTTGACCTCACTTCAGGGTACTGGCAGATCTCCTTGACAGATGGAGCAAAGGAAAGGTCAGCCTTCTCCACGCCTGAGGGACACTTCCAATTTTGTGTGATGCCCTTTGGGCTCAAGAATGCCCCTGCTACAATTCAGCGGCTGGTGAACCAGGTCCTCTCCGGAATGGAGGGTTTCTCCGCTGCCTACCTGGATGACATTGCTGTCTTCAGCAGCAGTTGGGAGGACCATTTGCAACATTTGCAAGCAGTTCTCCAGGCCCTGAAACAAGCTGGCTTGACAATCAAAGCCAGCAAATGTCAGATTGGGCAGGGGTCGGTTGTGTACCTTGGACACTTGGTGGGTAGGGGAACAGTGCAGCCCTCCAGGCAAAGATTGAGGCAATCATGGCCTGGGAACCCCCCAAGACCCAGACTGAGGTCCGAGCTTTCCTGGGCCTCACCGGTTACTACCGTTGCTTTGTGAAGGGATATGGCACTATTGTAGCGCCCCTCACAGAGCTTACCTCAAAGAAACAACCTCGACGGGTAGTTTGGACAGAGGCTTGTCAGCAAGCCTTTGAAAAGTTGAAGCAGGCAATGTGTGCAGCACCGGTCCTGAAGGCCCCAGACTTCTCCAAGGAGTTCATTGTCCAGACAGATGCATCAGAACATGGCATTGGGGCAGTGTTATCGCAACTGAATGAAGAGGGCCTGGATCAGCCTGTAGTTTTCCTATCCAGAAGGCTGCTTCCCCGGGAACAGAAGTGGAGTGCAATTGAGAGGGAAGCTTTTGCGGTGGTGTGGGCTCTGAAGAAGTTGCGGCCATACCTGTTTGGCTCGCACTTCCTGGTTCAGACTGACCACCGACCCCTTCGTTGGCTGATGCAGATGAAGGGGGAGAATCCCAAGTTGCTGAGATGGTCCATCTCCCTACAGGGAATGGACTTCCGGGTGGAACATCGGCCTGGAGTGGACCACGCCAATGCAGACGGTCTCTCTAGGTATTTCCGCCTTAGTGATGAGGACTCCCAAGGGGTTGGGTAGCACTCCCCACTTTCGGCTGGGGGGGACGCGTGTTAGACCTGTCTGCCTGTGGGTAGTCCCTCTAATGTATTATTTATTTTGTCCCCTTTTTGCCCCTCATACCTTTCTACACTTTTTGTGTCCACTAGTTTTACGGTGTCGGCCAAGGGGTTAGATGCTCTTTTGCCCTCATAGTTTTTCACCTCAGGCCTAGGTGCCCTTTTCTGACTGGAAAAGATGGGACCCACAAAATGGTCGCCATCAACTGCCACAACTGTCACACCTGAGATCTCACCTATAGGATAGAATAGCGCATTCCAGAACCTTCTGGCCCTTTCTGGACCTCTGAGGGTCAGCCTATATAAGGCGGAATGATGGGCAGCCATTTTGTCTTGCCAGAGTGAGAGTCAGCTGGAGGACAGGCTGAAGCATAAGGTGGGGGTAGGATAGCCAAAGGGTTGACCTCCCAGTCTAGGGACGCTTCCTTATTGATTCACCACCCTTCCTCCCTTGTGGTTTCTTGACCTGACCCCGCTGCGTGGGAATCCTGGAGACCCTAGGCGCCTGACCAACCCCTAGCCTAGAAGTAAGGGTTATGAATGGTTGAGGGTGACTGTATTGCTGAGGAGCACAGTCCATTGTCCAGTGGGAAGCCTCAGTGAGACTCTAGCAGTGTTTTGCCGAGCAGAAGG
Organism: Lissotriton helveticus; assembly: GCF_964261635.1. NCBI lineage: Eukaryota > Metazoa > Chordata > Amphibia > Caudata > Salamandridae > Lissotriton > Lissotriton helveticus. Next base: position 1,371,919,775 of record NC_136067.1, read on the forward strand.
AAGGGTTAATGCGGAGGGACCGTTGATTGAGACCCCCTCGATTGGCTCCTTAAATGGACTGAGGACGTAGTTGCCTTTGATTTCCCTCTGCAATTTACCCAAGCGGAGTTTCCCCCCTCATACCTGTGGTGTCAGGCTGCTGGTGTGGATAGCGGCTCACCAAAGGGGGGAAGGCAGGAACTGTCTGGTAGGGGGCGGAGATCGCCGGTAGCGTGAACGAGCAGGAGAGGCGATCTCATCCTTCCCTGGGCCAGTGTGAGATAGGCAGAGGCTTTGCCTGAGGAAAGCATTCCCCTGAGCGGCGCAGATCCGGTGCGGCAGCCGCCGGTCCTGGAGTGGGCGGAGCAGAGAAAGAAGAGCCGTCGGAGCTGAGAGGGCTCGGGTGTGGAGCCACTACACTCCCGCGCATGCCTGGTTGGGCCGATTGTCCTTGAGAGGCGGAGTCGGCTGGAAAAGAGCACACGGGCGGGAGGAGAGATTCGGCTCTCGTCAGCCGGTGTGGCCCTTCGCCCCGCGCCAGCTCTGGTATCGAGTGGCTGGTCGGGCGGGAGAGGCGGATCGAGCAGCCAGAGGTTACCGGCTGAGACTTCTGTCGTAGTCTCTCTTTCCGCTCAGCGATCCGAGACTTTGGCCTAGTGGGCCCACCTGACAAGTAAGGAGTGCGTGGTGGGGGAAGACTAAAACCCAAAGTTCTACCGCCAAGAGGGACTGAGGATCGGCTCCTCCCAGAAGGTCTCATTGTGCGGGGAAATTCAGTCATTGTGCCCTTGAGATTTCCCCAGGTAACCCGTTCGCTCCCCATGCTGAATCCTAGAAGTTGGTAACTGATGAGATGAAGTAATCCTTTTGGTTTCAGGTTCAGAGGAGAGCGGACACAGAACAGTGATCTGGGGGTAATTCTATCTGTCAAAGTATTGCTAAAAGTACCTTCTGTCAGAGAAAAGTGTAAAGACCTCATAATAAGTTACGGGTGCATAGGATATTCTAGGATAATCACTGTTATCCTTTTCTAGCTGCATTATATTGTTAGAAAGGAGGGGTGAAACTAGTACTGTATCTTGATGTAAATGTACTGAGAAGAATAAGTTGGAATTGTTAAATGTGACCCAACACTCAAGGTGAAAACGATTAAGGAGAAATACTGGTGTAAAGGAGACAGAGTAAAACAAATCTATTTTTATAAATCAATTCATATTTTTCCAAGACATTGGTGTAGCGTCATTTTTGAGTGGAATTGCTTTGAGTTACTGCTGGGTGGTAGGCAATCTTTACATATGTGCCTCTGATAGTTGACTGTCTTACCCTAGGCCAGGCTACCCTAGGTGACCTGACAACTCTAGGCCCAACAGTGTACATCTGTGTAACGACTACATATGATGCGATCGATCATATGCAATAATATAAATATATTTAAGGAAAAATAATTTATAGTGGAGCTGCTGTACTTGAACACTGCATGCCTTTCTCAGGTTAGTTGTAAGGGTATGGGCAACTTGCAGCAGAGATGGTATTAATTTAATCTGGCAGTACATGGACTTTACATCATTCTTCAAGAGTAAGGCTTGACTGCTTTCTATCACTACCCATGGAGAGTCAAAGAAAGAGAAGCAGTCTCTGCATTAACTGAGCTCCAGTAGTTTCTGGTTCCATATGTTTCAGGGGCAGATTGCAATATTTGAATCAAAGCGGTACCTCGCTGAAATTCTCTAGTATCATTAACCCTTTCATATTATAAGTGTACTTCAACTGGACATACAGTTGCCGTAATATTCCTCAACTAACTTATGGATTTTTATATTTCCATCTGGATGTTACTGTTATATGTCATTACTGAGCTCTTTCATCTTTGCCATTTGTACTTTATGTCTATTTTTAATGCCACCGGTGATCTACTAGTTATTGTGTAGAAGTACCAAACTTTAGCCTTTGATTTTTTTTTTGTCAATTTTTTTTATTGGTTTTACGAAGAAACACAACATTTGTAGCTCAGCCGAGCTCAGTACACATGCCTAGATCATCAGATAGCTACAGATAATGTACAGCTTCTCCACAAGTTTTCGGTATGACTGTTAGTCTCACCTAGGCGCAGACTTTCTGTCATCACAATGCCTTACTTGCATACATTACAGATCTCATGTTGACTCTGCACTCTACCTTCGGGAGCTAACAAATAAAACATAACTCATGAAACAAAAAACAGTTCCGTGGTGTCTCGTGCAAGCGACCCTAATGTAGCTAAGGGGAGAGGAGAGCGGGTGTCACCCGCGGCCCAAAGGTCCCGAGAGGTCCCCTGCACAACACTCAGGGGTAGGGGTGAAGCACAAGTCCCCCCCAGGGGAGCCGTTCGACGGCCCGGAGACCCAGACCCCCCGAACCAAGAGCCGGGGCCCGGTCCATTAAATAAGGAAAAGATGAAGGGCCCGCAACCTAGGGAGGCGTGCAACCTCCGACAAGTAACTCACCAAGGGGTTCCAGATGAAGTCAAAGCTCTTGCAGGAGTCTTCAAGCACATCCGTCATCTGCTCTAAGGCGAGGGCTCACCATAGGTGAGAATGCCATAGGGTTTCTTCCATTCTGCTGCAATTGCCATTTTGGCCACCCCCAGACATAACCACATAATAGAGCGGTCTCCCTGTGTTTGATATTTCAGACTTGGGTCGCGTATCCCCAAGAGTCTGTGTTCAGGAGAAGCAGGGATTGGGTACACCAGGATCTGTTTGATTTGGGACAGGATTTCTTTCCAAAAGGGTTGGATGGAGGGACAGTCCCACCAAATGTGACGGAAATCTCCCAAAGACCCACATCCCCTCCAGCGTCTATCGAAGGTGTTTGGGAAGATGGTATGTATTTTTGGGGGGTGGAGATACCATTCATACATTATTTTGTAATGGGCTTCTCTCTGGAACATGGAGCTGTTATATTTAGCAATGTCTTTGTATAGGGCGCTCCACTGCTTCTCTGTTATGGAGGTGTGCAGCATGTCATCCCAGAACCCTCTGTTCTGGCAACCCGGTCCTGATGAAGATCCTCAACTAAATAGGATCGAAACACCGTCGACCCACCCACAGCGCGACTCGTGGCACACTATCAACTTTGGTTCCCTACACGAACAATTATTACTCATTAATCGAGCAAGAACCATTGCCTCTGTACATATTGTTTTTTCACAAGTGTTACCTTGCGTCTCTCGCTGTATATACCCACCTGTCACTTGCTCTGTCACTCTTTGCTTCACTATCACTATTGCACAAAGCCCCCCCAGGGTTGCCTTCGCATTTTGTGCTCACAGTGCTGTTTTAAACTGTTGTGTATGAAATGTTTTTTTCAAAAAATATATGAAGCTATATGCACTGTCAAAAAACCTAAAATTACAGTCTCTCTTCCCCTTTTTTCCTGTTTTCTTGCAATGTCTTGTCCATACGCCTTTATTTGTCCCTCCTACTAAATCCGGTTGAGATATTGTTGCCTATATACATGGGTCTATATGAGGCACATAGCTGGGGATCTTTTCCTGCCTTGGGGATTACAGTGATTAGTGCCTCCCCCATCGAAGGAGAAACCTGTGGATTGTTGCTATGGCATTGAAGAGGTCAGTGAAATTGGGAGTAAACTCAGCAGCGAACAAGATGGTCAACCTTCAGGTCCTGGGGCATTCAGAAGTTTGAAGTCATCTATTGCATTCTGAACTTCTTCTCGGGACATAGGACTGCTAAGTTCATCATTCGTGGTCAGGGAGATCTGCAGGAGCTCTAGTGAGTCCAGGTACTGAGATTGGTCTTTCTCTAGTACGAGTGGCTCTGCTGCATAGAGTGAGCGGTAGAAGTCCTGGAAGGCCCCCACTTTTTCTCCCTCACTAAGATGAATGGCACAGTTGCAGCCCTCCACAGGGCTTGGTCGCTCCACACTCTGCTGCCGCTCCTGCCTGCCTGCCGCCTCCTGACCTTCCCGCCGAACCCGCTAATCGCCGCCTGGATTTCCCGCCGCTGCCTCCCTGCGGCCCCGCCCCCCCGTGATCCCATTAGCCGCCCCGCTCCCGCCACCCAGCTGCTCCTCCTCCCGGCTCCTTACTTATGACGCCCCCCGAGCGACCGCGCAGCCGACGCGCGCAGCGGGAGCACCGATTGAGCGCCGAAGGTGCGCAAAAAAGGTAAGCCCGTCTGCGCCCGTCCGCGCCTGGACCGCGCCCAGTGCCAGGACCCCTGGCCCTCCCCGCCAAGGCAAGACAACCCGACTGACCTACGATGCCGCAACTCTCAACCCACTCAATGCCGGGCGGACCCACGCCTGCTGCCGAGCCACCCCGAGACGCACCCACGGACCCTTCACCTGCCGCACCTGTAAGTTCACCTGCCTCCGAACCTGCCCCGCACCCGCCAAGACAAACACCAGCAGCAACCACCTCAAGTGCATCCTGATCAACACCCGCTCCGTCCACAGACACGCTGTGGAACTCTGGAACCTCCTCGACGCTACATCACCGGACGTCGCCTTCCTCACGGAAACCTGGATGAACGCCTCCTCTGCACCCGACATCGCCATCGCCATCCCGGAAGGGTACAAGATCATCAGGAGGGACCGCATCAACCAGACCGGAGGTGGCATCGCCATCGTCCACAGGAACACCATCCGCATCACGACCGACACCAACGACTCCTTTGCCGCAGCCGAACATCTCCACTTCCAGATTCACACCGACCCTAAGACGACCCTCAGAGGCACCCTCGTCTACAGACCCCCGGGACCACGCACACAATTCAGCGAAGACATCACAGACTTCATCAGCCCACACGCCCTCCCCTCCGCTGACTACATCCTCCTCGGGGACCTCAACTTCCACCTGGAGAACAACAAGGACCGCAACACCACCGCCCTGCTAGAAAATCTCGCCAACCTCGGACTCAAGCAACTGGTCAACACTCCCACCCACTACGCCGGACACACGCTTGATCCCGTCTTCTCCTCCAGCAAGTACATCACCTTCAGCCACGCGACCGGACTCCACTGGACCGACCACAGCTGCGTCCATTTCAGCTTCAAAAGATCCACGACCCACCACCACCCGCAACAGGTACCTCACAGGAATTGGAGCAAGATCACCACGGACCAACTCACCACCTCCCTCAGCCAGAGCCCACCCGCAAACACAACGGACCCCAACGAAGCAGCCCGCAACTTCACACAGTGGCTGACCGCCTGCGCCGACGACCTCGCGCCACTAAAGAACCCTCCCAGCAGACCCAGAAGCAAGAAGGCATCCTGGTTCACCGACGACCTCAAGGACTCCAAGAAGACCTGCCGCACCCTCGAGAAAGCCTGGCTCCTCGACCGGACCACCGACAACATGACCGCCCTCAAACACGCTACCTGCAAGCACCACCAGCTCATCCGCACCACCAAGAAGAAATCCCTGAAGGAACGACTGGACAACAACACCCACGACAGCAAAGAGCTCTTCACCATCGTCAAGGAGTTCTCCAACCCCAGCACCGGCACCAATGACATCACGCCGACACAAGACCTCTGCGACTCCCTCGCCTCGTTCTTCCACCGCAAGATCGCCGACATCCACAACAGCTTCGGCGCACCGCCCACGCACCCAACCGTCGAACCAACGCCCCCCACCGCCACCCTTCGCACCTGGACCACGGTGACCACCGAAGACACAGCCCGCACGATAAACACCATCCACTCCGGATCACCGACCGACCCCTGCCCACACCACGTCTTCAACAAGGCCGACTCCACCATCGCACCCCAACTCCGGAACATCATCAACGCCTCCTTCAACACCGCCACCTTCCCGGAGAGCTGGAAGCATGCCGAGCTCAGCGCCCTCCTGAAGAAACCCACAGCGGACCCCACCGACCTCAAACACTTCCGCCCCATCTCGCTCCTCCCTTTTCCTGCCAAAGTCATCGAGAAGATCGTCAACAGACAGCTGACCGCCTTCCTCGAGACGAACGGATCCCTCGACCCCTCGCAGTCCGGCTTCAGAGCCAACCACATCACTGAGATTGCCCTCATCGCAGCCACCAACGACATCCGGACCCTGCTCGACAAGGGGGAAACAGTGGCCCTCATCCTCCTGGACCTCTCCGCTGCGTTCGACACGGTCTGCCACCGCACCCTAGTCCAGCGCCTCAGCAACATCGGTATCCAAGAGAAGGCACTGGAGTGGATCATCTCGTTCCTCGCCGGAAGAACACAAAGAGTCCGCCTCCCCCCGTTTTGCTCCGAGGCCACCGAAGTCATCTGCGGAGTCCCGCAAGGATCTTCACTCAGCCCCACCCTCTTCAACGTCTACATGAAACCTCTCGCAGCGATCGCACTCCAGCACAACCTCAACATCATCTCTTACGCCGACGACACCCAGCTGATCCTCTCCCTCACCAGAGACCCCGACACCGCCAGAACCTGCCTACACGAAGGGATGAAAGACGTCGCCGAGTGGATGAAGGACAGCCGCCTGAAACTGAACTCGGACAAGACGGAAGTCCTCATCCTGGGATCTTCGCCCTCCGCCTGGGACGACTCCTGGTGGCCCCCAGCCCTGGGCACCGCTCCCAAGCCAACCGACCACGCACGCAACCTGGGCTTCATCCTGGACTCCTCCCTCTCGATGACCAGACAAGTCAACGCCGTCTCCTCATCGTGCTTCAACACCCTGCGCATGCTTCGTAAGATCTTCCGCTGGATTCCGACCGAGACCAGGAAGACTGTCACCCAGGCACTCGTCACCAGCCGACTGGACAACGGAAACGCCCTCTACGCCGGAACCACAGCCAAGCTGCAGAAAAGACTCCAGCGCATCCAGAACGCCTCTGCCCGACTCATCCTGGATGTCCCCCGACGCAGCCACATCTCCAGCCACCTGAGGAACCTGCACTGGCTCCCCGTCGACAAGAGGATCACGTTCCGGCTCCTCACCCACGCACACAAGTCTCTCCACGACCTGGGCCCCAAATACCTCAACGACCGCCTGACCTTCTACACGCCCACCCGCCAGCTACGGTCCACCAGCCTCGCCCTCGCAGCCGTACCACGCATCCGAAGAGCCACCGCCGGAGGAAGATCCTTCTCTTACCTGGCTGCCAAGACTTGGAACTCTCTCCCCATCCACCTTCGGCTGACCCAGGACCATCTCGCCTTCAGGAAACAACTCAAGACCTGGCTGTTCGAGCAGTAGCATACCCCCTCCCCCCAAGCGCCTTGAGACCCTCCCGGGTGAGTAGTGCGCTATACAAATGGCTTGATTGATTGATTGATTGATTGAGTTGCTGTCAATTATTTGTTTAACATATTCTCTTTTTTTGTTTTACTCTAAGCTGGCGTGGTAGCAGGGGGCCTATTTTTCATCCCCAGCATGACCCCGGGCTTGGAGGTGCAAAATGTTTTTTTCAGCCCTATTGGTGTATATTGCCTGAAGTTTTCCCTTTAGTGACATGACCTTCCATAGGGTATGAGCAGACGTGTCTTTGTGTGCCCTCTCTGCTATCTGGGGCTCCCTCTCTAGTGACAACCTTTCCGGGGTCTGTTGCTTTTTCAAAGTGGTAGCTAGGGTGATGCATTTTCCCCATATGACAGCCTTGAAGGCATCCCAATTGTACAAGTGGGAGGTATTTGCGGGGTCATTGGTGGAGAAGAAGTCTTTAATCGCCTTCCTCAGATTGTCCTGGAGGAGCCGATTTCTGCTAAGGATATTGGGAAAGTACCACCTAGCGAGTTTAGAGCGGAGAACTGGACAGTTTATTGAAACTTCCAGTGGGGCATGGTCTGAGAGACATATTGGGTGCAGGGGAGCACCCGAAATCGTCTGTTGGAGCGCTTGGCTGGCAAAGATATGGTCATTCCTAGAGTAGGATCAGTGGGAGTTAGAGAAAAAGGAGTAATCTTGTGTTGAGGGATTGAGGGCCCTCCATGTATCCACCAACCCCATGTGTTGTAAAGAGGATTTGAGAGCCCTGATAAAGACCCCCGCTGATCTCTGTGGATGGGTTGTGTCTATTAAAGGGTCCCATATGAGATTAAAGTCTCCCAACAGGATAATGTCCCCTGTAGCGAATCCCTCTAGAGTGGCTAAGAATGAAAGGAGAAATTCCAATTGCCCAGCATTGGGAGCATAGACCTTTGCTATAGTGCAGGGGCATCCCATCAGTACCCCCCTGACCATCAGGGACCTTTCCGCCTTGTCAGTTTTAATGTCATGCGGTTGAAAGTTAATTGAGGAATGAAGAAGAAGGGCGACCCCATTCTGTTTAGTAGTGGCTGAATAACGGAAAATTTGTGGGTATGTTTTGTGTTTCAAGCGGAGGTCGTCTCCCTTTTTTAGGTGGGTTTCTTGTAGTGTTACAATGCGGAAGCAGTGGTCCCCTAACAATTTCCACAAATGTTGCCTCTTATTAGGGGAGTTGAGGCCCCGTACATTCCGTGACATACTGTTAACTGCCATTTACATGGCGAGTAACATCTTCATGAGGGCACCAAATCTGTTGGTTCGGGTCAACCACAAGCCCCCCTGGTCCCATGCCCCCCACAAACCTGACAAATATGTCACATCCTAGACACCACAGTGAGAACGGTAAAACGGAACAAAAACTGTAACTTTTAACTGAGAAGTCTCCTAGGCGATATGGTAAGTTCACTCTTGGCGACTCCAGGGGAGAGTCCACTTCCGCTCCTAGAGCCCCATTTGCACACATGTTTGGACACTAATTTATTATAGCATATCGACTATTAAGCTGAATGAGTCGTGGATAGAGACAAATGAGAAAGACAAACATTTGAGGCTGGTCGCGGTCCGTTAAGAGAGAGGTAGTCCTCCTTTTCTGCCTTTTTCTTCCCCCCTGCCCTGCTTCGTCCCGCATCCCGAGAACTGAGTGCCAGGAGGAGCTTCCATCATGACACCTCTCTCCCAGGGTGATGGTTTTATTTGATTTGCGTGCCGGGGGAACTGCATTTTCCCTCTCTGGTTTGTGGGTAGGAGTTCCACAACGTGTCAGCGCCTTGTCATCTTGCCCCCCTTTTTTGGGTGTCTGCCAGAGACCCGTAGAGCGCTGTTCCATTGTACGCTCCATTTGGCCTCTCCCCGAGGTTGTTGCCTGCTGTGGTGGGGAATTCTAGAGACCTATCAGGGTTGCAGCTCCCTCCACATTAGTGAAGTGGTTCTGTTTGTTACCAAAATTGAAGGTTATGCCAAAGGGATAAGTCCATAGGTACTTGATCTGGCGTTCCCTGAAGCTGCTGTGATTGGGCAGAACTGTTGTCTGCGGACCAGGGTGGCCTGGCCACATCTTGAAAGAGGGAAAATGTTGCGCCTTGGAAAGTGACTGTATTACTGCTCCTGGCTTTTCAGAGAACAAGTTCCTTGATTTTAAAGGAGCTAAATTGGGCCAATCTGTCTCTCGGGCATCTATGTTCTCCTTGTAGCCATGGGCCCACCCTGTGCACTCTCTCCAGCTGCACCTCAGGTCCGTCGCCTCCTAGGACACCGGAGAAGAGGCCCACCATGAACGTTTCCAGGTTAGTTTCCTCGCTTTCTTCTACCAGACGCCTCACTCTTATATGATCTCTACTGGAGCGGTTCTCTAAATCCTCGCATTTGAGCAGGGCAGAGCTCAATTGGGCGGTCAGATCGGCTGCGCCCTCTTCCAGGGGTTTCACTTGGCCCTCCAGCTCCTGATATTTAGTCTCTAAGTCCAAGGTACAAGTACCGACCGAATCTATGTCAGCTTGAAGCGCCACGAGGCTTCATACCCATCTCTGCTCTAAATGCGTCGAACGAGGCACCAGTGTCAGACTTTATTTCTTCCCTCAGCTCCCTCTTGAACTCCTTCAGAGTTGCCAGTAGGTCCTCTCGAGTGAGAACCATCCTGTCAGTTGCGGGGGCTCTCCCCTCTCTCTCTCTGGGCCCAGTTGGGGTAAAAGAGCTTGAGACTCTTTTTCAGTGGCATGAGGGCATGGGTCTCAGTCAGCATAGAACCGTCCCCTCTTTGTTTGTGAGTTTGGCTTGGGCTAGGTAGTCCAGGGCACGTTGAGGCGCTCACCTTCAGCTCGGGACCCTTTTGTCTCCACTGAGCCCCAGGGAGATAATCGGCTTGAGTTAGGGAGTTGTAGTCTTAAAAGCTCCCCGCTGTCCCCCGATGCTTACTGCGCTGTCGTTTGCAAAGTCAAACCTCTGTTTGGGTCCCTTGAGGCATGTGGGGTCTTGCAGCCACCCTTTTAGGACAGGAAGTTACGGTCAGTTCCTTCGGGAGCTTTGCCAGAGCTTTGAAACCCCGTTGGTCCTGCTGGGCCCCAGGACGTAGTCGGGGGTCAAGCCTGAGGAGGACCTCACTCTTCCTTAAACCCTGGTGCGGTCCCACCTGTAGTTTACTTGCTTATTGGGCCTCCCTCTGCAACAACCGTCCCGGGAATCATTGGGATTCTTGGTCACTGACGCCCCCTATGGTTTCCGAAAAACACTCTTCCCGGGGCAGGGCCCGCTTCTTTCAGGCCAGGTCCGAGTCTCTGTGGCATTAACTCCAGGATGGGGAATCACATGGTGCCGGTGGCCATGCGGGTACTATGTTAGGGTCAGGCAAAGTCTCCTGCAGCTTCTTGGCGGTATAGTTAGTGTCCTTCTGCCCCTGTGCGCTTTATTCTGCCATCCCCAGATGTTTTTCTCTACTTTTTGCGTGTCTTGGTGTCCAGATTCATGGGGCTCTGAGCGGAGCTTATCTCGCAGCCATGATGGCTGGCCACGCCCCCTTGCCTTAGATTTTTGCAGTGAAAAAAAATAATATATATATATATCTCGACGTTCACTTCTCTTGGTTATCTATTTCAAGAAAGAAGCACTCACAATGGGTTTTCTCCTCATCCCTCCATTTTATTTTGGAGCAAACGTGACGCGTTTCGGCATTCTCCTTAATCTAATGTTTTATTAAGGTGGATGCCGAAACGCGTCATGTTTGCTTCAAAATAAAATGGATGGATGAGGAGGAAACCCCTGTGAGTGCTTCTTTCTTGAAATAGATAACCAAGAGAAGACAGCGTTGAAAATTTTCATGGATGCACCTCTGCGATCAAAGCACCTGTGAGCGCCCTAGCAAGGTGCAACGGAGCGTATATATATAGGACAACATGTTACTCCATTCAAACCCAAATCCACTTTCCAACCTATTATGGTTCGTGACAATCTGGATATATTTCAGGAGAGTGCGGTTCGTGATATGAAACAACTTTACACCACAACTAACAAAAAGAAGTTCCACATTTCTAAACAAAATCGATGTTATAAACAACTGATCGCTAAATTACAAAAGGATCATAACATCATTGTGAAACAGGCCGATAAGGGCGGAAACGTGGTCCTTTGGCCCAAAGAAATGTATCTCCAACAAGCGGAATTACAACTCAACGATATTTCTTGTTACCGCTGAAGTAATATCCAGATTGTAAAAAACACGTGGATTGAACAACATCAGAAACTTCAAATTTGGAGAAGTGCTGGACTAATCACACACGATGAGTTCAGATACTTAAGAAAAGATCATCCTGTTATTCCCTCATTTTATTTGCTCCCAAAGATTCACAAAGGCATTGATTTACCACCGGGTCGTCCTATTATTTCGGCCATTGACAGTTCTTTGGAACATGTTTCCAAATACATTGACTTCTTTTTACAGAGCCATGTCAAGCGTCTCAAATCTTATGTTAGGGACTCTTTTGACTTTCTAGAAAAAATTGAACATTTCATCTGGGAAGAGAACATGGTATTAATGACATTGGATGTTTCATCCCTCTATACCTCGATCAGACATCATGACGGACTCAAGGCCTTGGACTACTATCTAAATAAGGATTTACTGCAACCGACGGCACACAATAAGATGCTAGTAGAAATGACTAGAATGTGCCTCGAACAGAACTTTTTTATCTTCAATGGCGTAATCTACCACCAGGTCAGAGGTGTGGTGATGGGGGCCTGCTTCTCACCTAGCTACGCGTGTTTACACGTTGGGCTATGGGAGGAGCAGGTCCTAGTCGGCCAACACCATAATATTCTTTCTACCAACATTGCTTTATATTTATGTTACATTGATGATATGTTTCTTATTTGGAGAGGCAGTTATGACAGTGCCAGGGCCTTTGTTGATTTAATTAATGTGAACAATGTTAATTTAAATTTTACTTCCAACATGAGTTCTGATTCTATTTGCTTTTTGGATGTCAAGATTTTTGTGACAGGCACCACTTTACATACGAGACTCTACAGGAAGCCCAGTGCAGGGAACACTATTCTACATTCCAACAGCCAGCATCCGGCTCATTTGATTCGGAGCATTCCATTTGGAGAAATGCTCAGAATAAAGAGAATTCGCAGTACAGATGCCGAATGTGTGGCTGCACAGGAGGCATGCAGGTTACGTTTCCTGGCCAGAGGCTATTCGCCTGAGAATCTCACCAAGGCGATCAGGCGTTCCAATTCAGTTAGCAGGCATGAGGCATTGATTCCCAGAAGTAGAAACATCAACTCTGATATATCTTTGCCAGAGGAGGCTCAGACTGGTTCCCCACGTGTAATCTTAACATATAATCGTCAACATGGGGCCCTTCGGAAAATTCTAAATGACAACTGGAATTTGGTCCAAAGTGATCCAGTGATTGGTCACAAAATGGATCCTAAACCAGTATTAACATACAGGAGGTCTCCCTCAATGTCTAAAGCTCTAGTTAGTAATACCTTAGAGCCTAAAGCCTCTACCACTTGGTCAGCTCTAAAGAAGGGTTTTAAAGTGTGTCCACACTGTAAAGCCTGCCGATTTGGTAGCAATCGGACGCACTTTCAAAGTCCCTTCCATGATCATCCTACTGCTATTTCCAAGTGGCTCACCTGCAAAACTGGTTATGCTATTAATGTGTTGGAGTGTCCATGTGGGCTCCAATATGTGGGCAGTACCAAACTGCCCGCCCACAAACGGATACTCCAACACATACGCGCAATCACAGGCCATGATCAGAATTACCCGGTTGCCAGGCCCGTTCAAGAAAAACATGAAGGCATACCTGATAGGCTCCAATTCTTTCTAATTGACTGTGTCGAAGTCTCAAGAAGAGGAGGTGACCGTGAGGCCAAACTCCGTCTTCTTGAGACAAGATACATTTTGGAGCTCAACACAAAACATCCTAATGGTCTCAATGACAGAGAGGACCTTTATACCTGTCTTTAGAACCATTCAATATGCCCATAAGACCTGTCCGGAGGTTTCTCTTGATATTTTTTTGTTCCCCCTCATTAGTTCCCGTTCCGTACGGATTACTGTATATAATTATAATGAAATGAACTCTTATGAGTAACTTGATTTTAACTTGTATTTTAGGAATTATTTACCTTTAACTCTAGCACTTTATTGAGAAAATTGCACAATCACTATTTTGCACTTTATACATTTTTGGCAGACATTGTGACCAGCCCACTAGGGCTCTATTTAGAATTTTGTGACATATTGTCTTATGAATTTGGATCAACGCTGCTGCTTTGAATTTGCACGGATCGACTTTATTCATCATACAAACCGAATATATTTGATTATGAGCCATCGCTCTTGCACATAGATGAAACTATTTATCGTGTATATATATTGTCAATATATTGTTCTATTTTGGTTTGTGATATGGAAAATTGCTTTTATATTTGCCAAAGCGTATATTTCCAACTACATTACTTTTAAAACACCACTATTTGATGTTTTGTAAAGACATGTTCTTATGACTTCTGTCGATTACATGATTGCAGCGTTTTACAACTCAGTATTTTTTCCATTTTCATGTCACGTAATTATGCACTGTCACTTTAAAAGGTCTGCTTACTGCTATGCGGTTTGTCATGTGATCAAGCCTTCTCGAAGGCGAAACGCGTCATGGCGGCAGCGCTGGCTTTATTGGATTAAATCACTCTGCACCAGCACCTTTGGGTCGACTCTTTGTTGCTTTCTATCGGCATGGTATCCTGTGTGGTGTCCTGCAAGCGGCAAGTTTCTTCATATATAATATATATATATATATATATATATATATATATATATATATATATATATATATATATATATAATGACCGCAGATATCGAGGTACAAGCCACAGAGATTAAGGGCCAGATGTAGGTAGCCCAATACCGGTCGGTAACGGCCGAAAATCGGTAATTTCGGCCGTTACCGACTGGTATATAGAAAATGAGATGTTGGAGTCAAAATGTTACCGATTCGGAAAATATGAGTCGGTATTTTCCCGAATCGGAATATACCGAATCCTTAGTTACCTGATTCTTATTTACAGAATCGGTAAATAAGAAATGGTAAAAAAATGTGAATGGAGATGTAGGAAACCAAAAAATACCGAATTCAATGAAATTCGGTATTCGGATTGAAAGCAGGTGGTAACCAGGTGCAGGCTATAAAATAAGGCCCCAAAATGCAACAGTGTAACCAGAATGGCGGCTTTCTACGTCATAGCAAGGCGGCTACGGCTACAGGCAGCAGAAGAGAGGGAATGGATAAGGGAGGAACAAGTGTACAGGCAGAGGATAACACTTTTCCAACTGACTGAGCCAGAGATACTGCAAAGGTACAGGCTACACCCCCAAACCATCCTGGACCTGATCAGGGACCTGCACCCACTCCTGGAGCACCCAACACCAAGGGCGCACGCCATCCCACCCCATGTGCAGGGGCTGTGTAGCCTACACCTGCTTGCCTCTGGGAGTTACCAAAGTGTGATTGCTGCAGTAGGTGGTGTGTCCCAGAGCTGCCTGTCCCGTTTCTTTAGGAAGTTCCTTGAGGCCATGATGCAGAGTATGCATCATTATATTTGTTTCCCTGACACACCTGCGGAACTTGCAAAGACCAAGACAGATTTATATCAATTGGCACACTTCCCACACGTGATAGGCTACATAAATGGCACCCACATCCCACTCTGCCCACCTGCAGCCACAGAACACATATACAGGAACCGGAAGTCAACGCACTCCATCAATGTGCAGGTGATATGCAACGCTGGCAACATCATTACAGATATTGTGGCTAAATTCCCTGGGAGTACCCATGACTCGTACATATTCCAGAACAGTGGAATATACACACGCCTAGTCGCTGGAGATTTTGGGGACGGATACCTGCTAGGTAAATGACTTTGACACACCCTGACAGTCATAGCAGATGAATGTATCATGAGTATGTAACTAATGGCACTCTCTTTTCCACCTAGGCGATAGCGCATATGCCCTGCGGTCCTTTGTGCTCACCCCCTACCTCAATCCATCTACCAGGAGTGAGAGGCGTTACAATGTGGCTCACAGATCTACTCGCAACGTTGTGGAACGCACATTTGGACTCCTCAAGAGCAGGTTCCGCTGCCTCCACAAGAGCGGAGGTGCACGACAGTACACTCCAATCCTGTGCTGCAAAATTATAGCGACCTGTGCCATGTTGCACAATCTTGCCACCAAGGAAGGCACAGAGGTGGAGATTATACCACACCATGGTATTACAATGCTATTATCATGACTGGGGGGTCAAAGTTAACCTCAGCGTGACCTGTCCTATGGGTTGAGAGCATTTTCAATGTTTGCGTCCACGCAGTACAGTGCGGGATGCACAAGGCTGGTTCTCAAGGCTTTCGGTGGTGCCTGGCTCAGCAGATTGGCGCCTGCTACTCCTACGCATTTCAGGGACAGGAGTGCTTGAGCCACTCCTGCTGGTGGATTCATCCGTTTCCCCCACACCTGTGTCTCTAGCAGTGGCTGCCTGCTGTGTGAGCATCAGCTCCATGGCAGAGGTGACTCTACCCATCCCCCTTGACAAATCGGTGCAACAGTGCACAATTGCATCCTGCATAGCAACAAAACAGGGGCCAGCAGGGAGGTTCCAGTGGCAAAGCGGTTCAATGCTTTTGTATGTTGCCACTTACACAGACAATCTCTGCGCCTCTCTGAGTGGTCCCTATCTAATTTGTTGCATAGAGCACTCATGCACTGAGTCATGTCTGTCATCCCCTTTGCCATCGCCTTTATGCTCACTGTCATGTTGCCTATGCCCTGGTCGATGTTTGCCATCTTGCAATTCATACTGCGCACCTGCCTGTGAACTGCCAACATTGCCTTTGCCTGCAGGTGCTGTACCTTCACCATGTTGGCCTCAAGACCGCAGAAGACCCCCTCACCATCCTGGCCTTCACCTCTCTCCCGTGCCCTTCGGCCTCGGACACTGGACCGCACAGCTCTTGAAGTAGTCTGCTGGCCAGCGTTGTCTGACACAGGTGGATTGGTTGGCATGTCACCCTCCTCATCTTCCTCCTCTGATGTTTCAAGAATCCGGAGAGGGGGCACATCTAGCCTCCTTGCCCTTCCCTGCACAGGTGACTGTGATGTTGGTGTGGGGGAAAGTGCTGCTGGTTCTGACTGGGGCTGTGGTATGGTGGGTCGCTCAGGTGTAGTGGCTGCCTGCGCTGTGGTTTTCCCTTGCTGAACAGCGCTGTGACCTGCTCTTTCTCTTGTCTTCTCCCTCCTCTCTGTTGTCGGTGCCCTCTCCTCCCTCTCCTGTGCTGTCTTGCGCGATGACTCTCCTGAGGACAGATATGGACATTGGGTCAGTGGTGTAGTTCACCTGTGTGTCATGATTACATCACATTTCTATCACACATTTGCCTGGTCTTCATCAGCTTCTGGAAGTAGTGTGTGGCATGCCTTGGTGAATTCTATGGTGACTGCATTGATGGATCTACCTATGACTACATCTCCCATGATGCATTGCTGGACATAAGTAAAACCTGTTCTGGAGTGTGATGCAGGCACACATAGTGGGGAAGGGGGACAGGGAAATGGGATGGGATTAATGTCCATGTTTCTTATCTTGTTTCCTTGCAGCTCTGGCAGAGCTGTCAGCGTCCCCAATGCCATGGATACTCTCCGGCTCCAGGGTGGATTCAGCCAGCTCCTCAAGCTCTGTCAGTCTTGGTGCTCTGTTGTTTCCTCCACCTGTGGCTGCAGCTTTTTTTCTGTGTGCAGCAATTTTTTTCTTAGTGATGATACGCAGATCGTACCATCTTTTTTTGAGGTCATCTATGTCCCTGTGGGTGACCCCAATGGCATGGACCTTGGCTTGGATGTCAAGCCAGGTAGTACGTTTCACAGACTCTGCAACATGCAGAGACTGTTTTCCCAAAATTTGGGTGTGGTGTTTAACCACCTCCTCAACTAGCACCTGCAGTTCTGCTGGGCTGAATTTGATCTTCCTCCTGCGCTCTGCTGCATCCTTCTGGCCATCCTGGGTCTCCATTCTGCTGCTCAGGTATGCTCAGGTAAGTCAGCTCCTCTGTCTTTCCTCCTGCTCTCTAAACTGTTCAGTTGCTCTGCACCTGCATGGGTGTGGCCACTCCCAGGTACTGGGGAGGGGTGCTTGACTCTGATTGGTTGGTTCCTCTGTACCTTTGTTGTGGGGTGTGGTGGGTGTTCCTGATTGGTTTACAGGCTCACATGTCTTTTTTTTCAAATTCCCGATTCGGTATTTACCGAATCGGTAAATACCGATTCGGTAAATCCCATTCATTCCTATGGGCCAGAAGGATCATTGGAATAAATGGGTATGACCGAATCGATATTTACCGATTCGGTAAATACCGATTCGGTAAATACCGATTTTGAATTCCGATTGATACCGAATCGGTAAATTTTACCGATTTTTTACCTACATCCCGTTTTCCGATTCTGAAATACCGATTCGGTATGAGTCGGTATTTAAGAGTCGGAAAAAAGGATTCACCTACATCTGGCCCTAAATCTTTTATATTTTAAGCAATGTTGGAATAGTAGCCTATCTAGTTAACAAAAGTAAAGGCAGACTGACACCACGGTGGGTTTAAAGGAACACAGCAAGGCAGAACAAGCTGACTTTAAAACCCATGTAGCCGTCAGAATAAAAAAATATTTAAATTTGTTTTAAAAAAAATATTTTTATTGGATTTTTAAGAGCACTTTGGTACTGTCGATTTGGGACTGTTTTTTAATGACGTTCTTCGGAGGCTACCATTTCCATTGAAGAAATTCCAACATCAACATTTTTTTAAATAACCAATCTGATCAGTTAGCAGGCAGTGGTACTCCTGATCAAGCAGCAAAAGTGAGAAAAGAAATTGAAGCATTCAATGAAAATGAGAAGCTGCTAAACGCAAATAAATATCAGTAGTACATACATGAAAAAGAGAATACAGTAGTTAAAATGCTATCTTGGCAGTCAAAAGTCTATATATTATTAGGCATAAGCATGGGTCTGTACGGAGTTCTTGGAGCTTGGTTGCTCTGTGCAAAAAGGAATGTAAACTTCAGTACACAAAACTCTGATTATCGAAGAAAATCGACACACAGATGCAGAGTTAAGCCAAAGATCTGAGAAAATGCATAGCTTAATTCGGGGGTCTAACAATTAATGCAAATCATATTTTATACTATATTGATTATATTACACACCAACCAAGATTCAGACATGATTCTCCAAGACTGACACTAAATGGCCTTACTGTAAAACTTAAAGTAGAACATGGGAACATATATTAACTGAATGATTCCAACTTGAGGATGTTTGGGTGGAAATAGCGTCAACTATCTTTTTTAACAAGAGAACATATGGGGATAATCTAAAAAATGCTTTAAGTGGACTTTCTTCTTATTTTAACTATCTGTTACCCCATAGATAACATGCTGTATTTACAGGCCATAGCGGCTAGAAACTTATTGTCAAGAACTGGAAAGATAGTATACTCCAGAAACAAGTGCAATGGAAAGATGAAATGAAAGAACTTATGAAGTGGGAAAGAATTTATTATTTACGAGCAAGCATTTCAATGAAAAAAGAAAACCCTTGAGGAATATCAGTAGGGGACATCCAGTTGTAGAAGATAACTCATCTCTAGGATTTGATTTTCTCTCAGAAGGGTACTGTGATGAAGACAGACCTCCTTAATATACTCACAATTACTGAACTACTTTTACAAACCATCATGCACTTCACAAAATGTAATAGTAATACAGTGGTAATTTTTAGATGCAATGTTCAATATGGCTTGGGTAGTTTTTATAGAGAGAATGAGTTAATGGGATTTTGCTGAAAATGTGAGATGGTGTATTATTTATTTACTTAAGTTATGGTTTAGATTGTATTTATAAAATTGTATACCAGTTTCACGCTTGACCCAAATAAAAAAAAAGAAATAAGAATCACTCATAGGACATACTATGATTCAGGACCTTCTTTTACCATGGATGAAATACTTTTTTTTACAAATTTCATTTTTTTTTATTGCAAAGGTCACAAGTTGCAAGCGGCGCCGCTTCTGTAATTCCAGACTTTGACCCAATCGCACGTTGCATGCTGGGACTGTTGTATTTTTTTTTTACTTATTTTTTTTTTATTAAGCACGGCACCAAGGACATCTGTAACAGTTGTCATGCACATACATTTCAACAATTGTGTTGTTGCAATAAAATAATTGCATGACATCCCTTTTTCCTTCGCCCTCACTACCCATGAGTCTAATGGCTTCGAAGAGCAGTGCATTTTGAATGAGCGCTCAAACATGTATACAATAATCTAATAGTAATAACAATAATCAAGAGGAACAAAATTCCCCCACCCCTATCCCATCCCTCCCCCTGGCAGCGACTGGCAAGTATTACTGGCTCCTGAAAAGGTCAATCTGGCAGTGTACCTGTAGCTAGTTTATAATACACATAAAATATGGTGCGAGAGGGCACTTTCATTGTTGTTGCATCGGGTCGCGGTGTGGGCTGGGTGGATGGTAAACTGCGTGCGGTATTCTCCTCATTTTGCTTTATTACTGCAGACACAGCAGTCAACATTTGGCCCCATTCCAAAATATCATTCTCTGCATTCTCATCAGTTCGTACTATTTTAAGGCGACATTCCTCAGCCACACTCCACTCACGTAAATCATCCCTCCATCTGTCCCATGTGGGAGGGGGGTGGGAGTCGGACAGGACATATCCAGTGGATTGCTATCCGTCTTTTTGCTAGAACCAGTCTTATAATATGAATTTGTATTGCATCCTTGTCCCCTTCTTGGGTATTGGAAGGACCTCCAAGATGCATTGTTATATGGAGAGTTGAATTTGCACCGCTGTTGCGGTGCGAAGAGATTGCACCACCTGGGTCCAATATTGTCGGAGTCATAAACAGCTCCAGGTCATATGTATAAACATGGTGGGGTCCATGCAGCAATGCCGACATGAAGAGGACAACCCTGGTGTGAATCGTGCATGGCGCTGTGGAGACAAATACGTGTGGGGTAAATAATAAAACTGGATAGGCTTAAACCGCGCATTACTTGTTGCATCTGCTACCTGTGCTGTCCTCCATTCACCATCCGTCAGTGAAGCTGGCAAGTCATCATCCCATCTCGCTCGGAGCAAGCCGAAGTTAGACCCCCAATCCTCCTTCAGCGTTTTAATAATGCACAAGATAAGACCCCTGCTAGAGCCTGGGTCCAGCATTGTCATCAACATACAGGACCCCTTCGGCTCGTCCGGAAAGGTGGTCCACATCTCGTGCACAGTGAGCGATATTTTAGCGTACTGTAAAAAATGCCCGGGCGGCACTTGGACCAGTCCTGAGCCTCACTAATGGTCATGAACATCTCATTCTGATACAGATCTCCTGCTGACTCACATCCCCCCTCATGCCACCTTGAGATGTCCATGGTCTCCTTGATATTTTGAAACCCCTGCAACCAACGGAGGGGTAGTGCTTTAGCATACGGAGCCTTACGAAGAACTAATACTACTGCCTGTTCCCAAACTTCCGTAACTCGCTGAACTATGTGCGGGCAGTCTTTAGGGACCTTTGAGCCCATCATTAAAAACCGTTGTAGTTGCATCCCCTCATTCCATCTCCCTAGGAGGTCCGTCTCGACTGTTTGTACCCCCAGGCACCATTGCGCGGCATCTTGCAATAATCCAGCCATGTAATATAATCGAAGGCCCGGCAGCCCCAGACCGCCCCCCTCCATGTCGAACTTGAGCATCTCCAGCCCGACCCTGCTCCGTTTACCAGCCAACAGTAATGAGACAAAGAGGCCATTCTAAGCATGAAACGTAGACTTCGGGATTTTACAGAAGGAGTTCTGGAGCATATAGAGACAGCGAGGCAGAAGCAGCATCTTGGAGACAGCCACTCTCTCCATAACCGACAGTGGCAACCTATTCCAGAATTTTATTGATCCCTGTTACCCTGTGAGGACCCTCCCCATGTTCAATTCAAACTGGGACTCCAGCTGATGGGCTAACTGTATACCAAGGTAACGAAATCGATCACACCGCCAGTCCATGCCAACAGCAGAAAGGTCCCGACGTGTCACCTTCGACAAGGCCGCGAGTGGGAACAGTATAGTCTTCTGGGAATTAATACGGAGGCCAGACGAAGATCCAAACGAATCTTGTATGTCCCAAACTGCCGGGATCGCCTCTTCTGCATCGAGACCATGTATGGATGAAATAATTAAGTTAGTTCCCTATGTCTTTTCTTGACTCCAACATTCTGCAACTTATTTCTTGTTCATGATCCCATTAGTCAATAGAGCCAGGCAAAAGCTATACTTTTATTCTGCTCTCCACCATATAAAACAATTTGTCCTCCTCCATCTGGCCAATCACTTAAAATTTAGGAAGTTGATAAAAGCCCATCTTTTAATGCATTGAGGTCATAGGGTCTCCATGAATATTTTGGCCTTTATGCATTATTGGCTTATGTATCAAATATAAGCTACAATGAAATAATGTTGTATAACTTGAACAATGACTCAGTATAGGGGTGATTGAACTTTGCCTGATGTTTAAATTGTAAGCATAGTTGTAGTTGTGGGTCTTTAAAGAAGGCGTGTTGCCCGAAAAAGTAATTGCTGGGGTTATGGTAACCCGATGGCAAGAATGCTGCTACCTGCTAGCACTAGGATGCATGCTTGTTTCACTTAAGAAATCATTAACCAAGCATATTGTAAGAAAAAATTAAGGAGATGTATGAATTATCATTTACACATATAACTATTATTTTGTCTCCACCTGGAAAATATTTTTTCCTAGTCGAGAAATCTCTTCCACCATAAAATACGTAGATGTGAAATTTGGGTGTATAGAACCTTTCTATAGTTTATAAAAACAAAATATTATGATCCGGTATGTTCCCTACCTTCTGATCGCCCACCACTACCTAACCACTTACTTCAAACATACAACTGCAATACATCTGCGATACTGAATTTCCTCAGTCATAAAAAATATTTGTGGTTAGAAAAATCTGCATTATGTTATCAGATACTGAATTCTGCGGACCCCCACTGAATCACTCCTGGATTCCAATGACCCTCACCTAGGCAATTTCTGTGAGTTGAACCTCAAAAACTACAAAAACATACAGAAACAAGTACATATCTAATACATACACACTTTACAAAATATTTTCATTTACAAGGTAAATATAGAAAAATCTAATTTTAATTTTAATTGGAAGGCTGGTGCTTTTCAAAATGTAGTTTTATTTCTAAAGGACATAGCAATATGCTAGACTCCAGCTTATAACTTTCTTTTTTGCTTCCAATGTATACTTTCTTTTTTTCTGTGCATACCAGTCCTTCAAAGGAGGCCATCAGTCGTCCATACTATTGTAGGTAAGTTTTATTATCTGATTAATAAAAACCATCACAAAATGATATAGAGCATAACACATTTAACATAAAATATTCTTAGATAAACCATATAACAATTAAAACCAAAGTAAAAGTTCATCAAAGTTAAAAGTAAAACTGCAATTATCTTAGATCTCAGAAAACCATACAGGTTACTGCAAAGTGGCAAGTGTATACAGTGTATGGCTGTAATTGTTGAAACGTGCGACCTATTCATACAGGGGCCAAACGTGGAAGGAGAGTATATAAAAAGATATAAAACTTATTATAATAATGTGAACATACTTTTACTACGGTTAAAACTTGCGGTACAGCCATGCAATGAAATTATGAAAACCTAAGATCATAACATGAAAGCCTATCCACATTGCGAGAGAAGAGCAAAGTTCAGCCCACTCAACAAGATAGGAGAAATGAAACAAAGTGTCTAGTGCTTATGGTAAGGATACAAACATTCTTTCTTCCATGGTCAAACAAGCATTTGCAATGCAATAGGTCTCGCATTAGGAAAGTTTGAGCTATTGGTATTGTAAATGACAATTTTTGTATTTATGTGTTGGTTTTGAAAATAACGAAATTAATAGCTTTGTCATTTACAATGCCAATAGTTATAACTTTCACAAATGTGACACCTATAGCATTTGTAATGCAATATGTGTTGTATTTACGTGACTTAGATGTATTGCTATTACACATAACAATGGCTTTTAATTTTTTTAAATAATTAATACTTAAATAAAAGTTATTGTAATTTATAATGGCAATAGCTTAAACTTTTGTAAATAACTTTTGTGAAGATTATGTTCAGTGTATTTTATTGTGACGAAAATCCAAGAACAGAAGTGAAATATTAACATCTTTTTGTGACATCTGTAATAAAGCTTGAAACATTGAGAGAACATATTTGAACCAGTGATGCTGTGGCATTCAGTGATGCTGTGGTAGCACACAGGGATGTTGTGGTGCCCCTGAGTGATGCTGTGGTGGTGCTGAGTGATGCTGTGGTGATGCGATAGATAGAGTGATTGCGATAGATAGAGTGAGTGCGATAGAGTGAGGGTGATAGATAGAGTGAGGGCGATAGATAGATAGATAGATAGATTGACTGCCATAGATAGATAGATAGAGTGAGGGCGATAGATAGACAGATAGATAGAGTGAGGGCGATCGATAGATAGATAGATAGATAGATAGATAGATAGATAGATAGATAGATAGATAGATAGATAGATAGATAGATAGATAGATAGAGTGATGGCGATAGATAGTAAGTGCGATAGATAGACAGATAGAGTGAGGGCAATAGACAGATAGAGTGATGGCGATAGATAGATAGATAGATAGAGGGCGATAGATAGATAGATAGATAGAGTGCGATAGAGTGAGGGCGATAGATAGAGTGAGGGCGATAGATAGAGTGAGGGCGAAAGAGTGAGGGAGATAGGTAGATAGAGTGAGGGCAATAGATAGAGTGAGAGCGATAGATAGATAGAGTGAGGGCGATAGATAGGTAGAGTGAGGGCGATAAATAGACAGATTGATAGAGTGAGGGGCGATAGATAGAGTGAGGGTGATAGATAGATTGATAGAGTGAGGGGCGATAGATAGAGTGAAGGCGATAAATAGAGTCAGGGCGATGGGTAGATGGATAGATAGTTGGATACATAGATAGATGGATAGATGGATAGATGGATAGATGGATGGATAGATAGATAGATAGATAGATAGATAGATAGATAGATAGATAGATAGATAGATAGATAGATAGATAGATAGATAGATAGATAGATAGATAGAGTGAGGGCGATAGATAGAGTGAGGGCAATAGATAGATAGATAGATAGGATAGATAGATAGATAGAGTGAGGGCGATAGATACAGTGAGTGCGATAGATAGAGTGAGGGCGATAGATAGAGTTAGGGCGATAGATAGATAGAGAGATAGAGTGAGGGCGATAGATATATAGATAGATAGAGTGAGGGCAATAGATAGAGTGAGGGCAATAGATAGAGTGAGGGCGACAGATAGATAGATAGATAGATAGAGTGAGGGCGATAGATAGATAGATAGATAGAGTGAGGGCGATAGATAGAGTGAGGGCAATAGATAGATAGATAGATAGGATAGATAGATAGATAGAGTGAGGGCGATAGATACAGTGAGTGCGATAGATAGATAGATAGATAAATAGATAGATAGATAGATAGATAGATAGATAGATAGATAGATAGATAGATAGATAGATAGATGGTTGTCTGTGTGGTTGAGGTTGTGTGTGTGGTTGTGTGTGTGGTTGTGGTTGTGTGTGTGTGGTTGTGTGTGTGTGGTTGTGTGTGTGGCTCTGTGTGTGGGGTTGTGTGTGTGGCGTTGTGTGTGTGGGGTTGTGTGTGTTGTGTTTGGGGTTGTGTGTGTGGTTGTGTGTTTTGTGTTTGTGGTTGTGTGTGTGGTTGTGTGATTGAGTGTGGTTGAGTGTGGTTGTGTGTGTGCTTGTGGTTATGTGCTTGTGGTTGTGTGTGTGTGTGGTTGTGTAGTTGTATGTGCTGGGGGTGTGTGTGTGGGGTTGTATCTGTGTGGGGTTGTGTGTGTTTGGGGTTATGTGTGTGGTTGTGGGGTTGTGTGGTTGAGTGTGGTTGTGTGGGATTGTGTGTGGTTGTGTGTGTGCTTGTGGTTGTGTGCTTGTGGTTGTGTGTGTGGTTGTGTGTGTGTGGTTGTGTGTGTGTGTAGTTGTGTGTGGGGGGGTTGTTTGTGTGTGGGGTTGTATCTGTGTGGGGTTGTGTGTGTGGGGGTGTGTGTGTGGTGTTGTGTGTGTGGGGGGTTGTGTGTGTGGGGGGTTGTGTGTGTGGGGCTCTGTGTGTTTGGGGTTGTGTGTGTGGTTGTGTGTGGTTGAGTGTGGTTGTGTGTGGTTGAGTGTGGTTGTGGTTGTGTGCTTGTGTGATTGTGTGTGTGTGTGGTTGTGTGTGTGTGTAGCGGTGTGGTTGGGGGGGGTTGTGTGTGGGGGGTTGTATCTGTGTGGGGTTGTGTGTGTTTGGGGTTGTGTGTGGTTGTGGGGTTGTGTGTGTGGTTGAGTGTGGTTAAGTGTAGTTGAGTGTGGCTGTGTGTGGTTGAGTGTGGTTGTGTGTGGTTGTGTGTGGTTGTGTGTGGTTGTGTGTGGTTGTGTGTGTGCTTGTGGTTGTGTGGTTGTGTGTGTGTGGTTGTGTGTGTGTGTGTGTGGTTGTGTGTGTGTGTGGTTGTATCTGTGTGGGGTTGAGTGTGTGTGGGGTTGTGTGTGTGTGGGGTTGTGTTTGTGGGGGTGTGTGGGGTTGTGTATGTGTGGGGTTGTGTGTGTGTGGGGTTGTGTGTGGGGGGATTGTGTGTGTGGGGGGTAGTGTGTGGGGGTGGGGGGGTTGTGTGTGGGGGGAGTTTGTGTGTGTGGGGGGTTGTGTGTGTGGGGGGGTTGTGTGTGTGGGGAGATTGTGTGTGTGGGGTTGTGTGGGGGGGATTGTGGGTGGTGTGTGTTTGTGGGTGGGGGTGTGTGGGGTGGGGGTGTGTGTGGGTGTGTGGGGTGCGGGTGTGTGTATGGGGGGTTGTGTGTGTGTGGGGTTGTGTGTGTGTGTGGGGTTGTGTGGGTGTGTGTGGGGTGTGTGTTGGGGGTTTGTGGTGTGTCTGTGGGTGTGTGGGGGTGGGTTGTGTGTGTGGGATTGTGTCTGTGGTGTGTTGTGTGTGTGGGGGGGGTTGTGTTTGTGTATGGCGTTGTGTGGGTGGGGTGTGTGTGTGGGGGTTGTGTGTGTGGTGTTGTGTGTGTGTGTAGGGTTGTGTGTGGGGTTGTGTGTGTGGGGGTGTGTGTGGGGTGTGTGTGGGGGGTTGTGTGTGTGGCGTTGTGTGTGTTTGGGATTGTGTGTGTTTGGGGTTGTGTGTGTGGTTGTGGGTTGTGTGTGTGGTTGTGTGTGGTTGAGTGTCGTTGTTTGTGGTTGAGTGTGGTTGAGTGTGGTTGTGTGTGGTAGCGTGTGCTTGTGATTGTGTGCTTGTGGTTGTGTGTGTTTGGTTGTGTGTGTGTGTGTGTAGTTGTGTGTGGGGGGGTTGTGTGTGTGGGGGGTTGTATCTGTGTGGGGTTATGTGTTCTTGGGGTTGTGTGTGTGGTTGTGGGGTTGTGTGTGTGGGATTGTGTCTGTGGTGTGTTGTGTGTGTGTGGGGGGGTTGTGTTTGTGTATGGCGTTGTGTGTGTGGGGGTGTGTGTGGGGTGTGTGCGTGGGGGTTGTGTGTGTGGTGTTGTGTGTGTGTGTGGTGTTGTGTGTGTGGGGTTGTGTGTGTGGGGGTGTGTGTGGGGTGTGTGTGGGGGGTTGTGTGTGTGGCGTTGTGTGTGTTTGGGATTGTGTGTGTTTGGGGTTGTGTGTGTGGTTGTGGGTTGTGTGTGTGGTTGTGTGTGGTTGAGTGTCGTTGTTTGTGGTTGAGTGTGGTTGTGTGTGGTAGCGTGTGTGCTTGTTGAGTGTCGTTGTTTGTGGTTGAGTGTGGTTGAGTGTGGTTGTGTGTGGTAGCGTGTGATTGTGTGCTTGTGGTTGTGTGTGTGTGGTTGTGTGTGTGTGTGTGTGTAGTTGTGTGTGGGGGGTTGTGTGTGTGGGGGGTTGTATCTGTGTGGGGTTATGTGTGCTTGGGGTTGTGTGTGTGGTTGTGGGGTTGTGTGTGTGGGATTGTGTCTGTGGTGTGTTGTGTGTGTGTGGGGGGGTTGTGTTTGTGTATGGCGTTGTGTGTGTGGGGGTGTGTGTGGGGTGTGTGCGTGGGGGTTGTGTGTGTGGTGTTGTGTGTGTGTGTGGTATTGTGTGTGTGGGGTTGTGTGTGTGGGGGTGTGTGTGGGGTGTGTGTGGGGGGTTGTGTGTGTGGCATTGTGTGTGTTTGGGATTGTGTGTGTTTGGGGTTGTGTGTGTGGTTGTGGGTTGTGTGTGTGGTTGTGTGTGGTTGAGTGTCGTTGTTTGTGGTTGAGTGTGGTTGTGTGTGGTAGCGTGTGTGCTTGTGATTATGTGCTTGTGGTTGTGTGTGTGTGGTTGTGTGTGTGTGTGTAGTTGTGTGAGGGGGGTTGTGTGTGTGGGGGGTTGTATCTGTGTGGGGTTATGTGTGCTTGGGGTTGTGTGTGTGGTTGTGGGGCTGTGTGTGTGGTTGAGTGTGGTTGTGTGTGTGGTTGTGTGTGTGGTTGTGTGTGGTTGTGTGTGTGCTTGTGGTTGTGTGTGTGTGGTTGTGTGTAGTTGTGTGTGTGGGGGGCTTGTGTGTGTGTGGGGTTGTATCTTCGTGGGGTTGTGTGTGTGGGGAGTTGTGTGTGTGTGGGGGTGGTGTGGGAGGTGTGGGGGGTTGTGTGTGTGGGGTTGTGTGTGGGGTTGTGTGTGGGGGGTGTTGTGTGTGGGGGGTTGTGTGGATGTGTGGGGTTGTGTGTGTGGGGGGGCTGTGTGTGTGGGGGGTTGTGTGTGGGGGTTGTGTGGTGTGGGGGCTTGTGTGTGTGGGGGGTTGTGTGTGTGGGGGTTGTGTGTGGGGGGTTGTGTGTGTGTTTTTTTTTGTGTGGGTGGGGGTGTGTGTGGGGTGGGGGTGTGTGTGGGGTGTGAGTGTGTATGGGGTGTGGGTGTGTGTGTGTGTGGGGTTGCGTGTGGTAAAAAATCACACCAGGGGCACGGGCGGTGGGACTGAGAAATGCTGGCTCATGATTCAAATTAGCCACTGCCCCCGCAGGGGTCATACTGACAACACTAAGGGAAAGACAATGGTGGTGTATCAGTGTGTGAAGAACAGATACTATCTAAACTAAGACCACATATATATAAAATACCCTGCAAAGAACCCGGGTAAGTGAATCAGTTCTATTGACAGTAAATGATATGCAATAGGCTACAGAACATACCTACGGGCCCCATTTGCGCTTGAAATATATAACTGGATACAGTACTCAGTGGTGCTTCTGAGGCGGAACCGGCCTAATGACAGACCATGCATAGCCCTCGTAAGGTAAATAAAACAGAAGGGTACATGCCAATGCGGATGTAAGATGGATGGTGCGTCGAGGACTTGGGTGCAGTAGGCCCAGCCTGGGCCGCAGCTGGTGCATGGGAACTGAATCAGCAGCACTCAGTGCTGGCAATGGTGAAGTGGCCACCTTGATAAGGGCTGGTGATGAGAGACCTGATGAAAATGAGAGCCTGTGAATCAGGGTCAGTCATGGTCAGCCCGTGGATAGTAGCTTGATGTGATGAAAAGAAACCAGAGGTAAGCGCCTCACTGCGGGGAATGCAGAGGGCTGTTGAGCAAACATGGCAGCGAAGGCTGTTGACCCCGGATTGGCACAATATGCTCGGATGATGGCATGTGAACGATGGCGCAGGGGGAAAGGAGCCTAGTCACCAGTAAGCGGTGATGTGCAGCTGCACTAGTGGCGTGTAGCGGCCTGACATGGTAATGATGCCTCGAAAAGGTGGTGGTGGCCTGTGGGTGCTGTGTGCTAACGGAATTTGGGAAGCACTCAGCCCCGGGAGCTAACGGGTTTGCGGAGACATGAGGGGCCGGAATGCATGCTGGTCGTCAATAACGCTGCCGTCCAAGCAATAGCACACTGGTGGTGCTGGTATTTGGGGGGTCAGACCAAGTGAGGTAGGTGCTTAGAAAGTAACTATGGGAAAACTGAGTGGGACAGCATATGGAAAAGAGGCAGAAGTGCATAAGTGAGCGGCGCATGTATAGAAATGATGGCTGTGGGAAGCCCGGAGGGGCAGGGTGTCGTTTAGTATAAGTGCAGTGATCCGCAGCAAACGTTTTAAAATCCGCTTCGGGTGAAAGGGGAGTGCAGGCTGTAAAG
The DNA here is from genome assembly GCF_964261635.1 of Lissotriton helveticus. Classification (NCBI taxonomy): domain Eukaryota; kingdom Metazoa; phylum Chordata; class Amphibia; order Caudata; family Salamandridae; genus Lissotriton; species Lissotriton helveticus. The sequence goes on from NC_136067.1 coordinate 1,371,949,307, forward strand.
AAAATGAAATAAAATAAAAATGCCCGGGGTCTATGTTGACAAAGCTCTGCAAAAGTGCTTACCTAGAATCTCGGTCTCGGTGTGTCGGCTATCCGGGCAGAATGGCCCAAGTGAGTCTGGGAAGCCGAATATATGGAGAATGTAAAGTTTGCGAAAACGTTAACTAGCAAGCATGCAAGAAGACAAACTGCAATGTCCTCCAGCTGATAAGTGTTTGTTCCGTGCTACCCATGGTCATGCGCGTCAGTGACGTCAAGACCCCTGGTAAAAAAGACGGAGTCTCCTGTTGATGGTTGTTAGGCAACGAGGATGCGTGTGTAATAGGAAGAAAGACTGTCGGACGAAAAGAACAGAGGAGATAAATTAACAAGCTTGTGATCCCCGTGCCTACTGAAAACAACCTCTCGGCATTGCTGTGGCAGGGGCGGGGGAGCGCATTCCTATGAAGTCTGATGCGGGGGCGGGGCAGCGGATTCCTTTGAAGTCTGATGCCGAAGCTCATGTGCAATTTGGCTGGCGATGTGCACGCACCTGGCTCACATGAACTGTACCCAATCCGCAGTTTGGGTAGACTTTTGAAAGCCTTATTATAATCTCGACAAACACGCATTGCTAAAGCAATGCTGTAGTCGAGACCTACAACTTTATCAACTGACAAGTCAGTGCAATTAAGACACCTGATAACCATAGGATGAGGGCCTGAAGGACAGACCTCACCCCTGCTTCGTGAAATGATGGCTTTAAATATATACACTGGGTGTTAAGCAGGTTAGGTCAAAAACATACAATATGCAAAAAGGTTTCTTGCGAAAGCCCGCAGTCTACAATCAGTGCGTGCCCATTGCTGGGTCCATGTTGGAGTGCCGTCCTTAGTGGAATGTCTGCCGAGTCGCAGTTTTAGAAATGTGTCCCTCATATGGAAAATAGGTAGTCAAATATGACTGAATTTCCAATCTTTGAAGAGAGTTTATCACTCTCCAGGCATGCTTCTTTGGAGCTAGAGCCTCCGTGTCAGCAATGAGTGACTTAACTTTTATTTTTCCGCTTAAGAACTGGTTAAAACAAAGCTTATTAATTTCAGGAGACCCCCGACAGTAGACTGAAGCTTTGGAAGCACAAAGGGGCATATTATCAAGGGGGGCGATAGGTAATTTTTGCCGTTTTAGCGGCCGTTTTTGGCCGCTAAGCGTCAATAATACTATCGCCCTATTAGCAAGCTGTCGCTAACAGCAGTTAGCGACAGCTTGAAGGTGATAGCGAGCGGTTTGGGTCCCGCTTTGCATGTCAGCGATATTTATCGCAAATGACTTGCAAAGTGGGCGTGCCCAACCTGTTAGCGACTGAAAGCAGTCGCTAACATCGCTATCGCCTATTACCAACACAGGCGTAGCGATGGAAATATTTGCTCTAGGCACGAATATCTCCAAAAACTAACACCTGCTCAGACCAGTTCTTAGCCATTATATCCAATGGGAGGTGGATATATTGGCTAAGACCCTGTTAGCGATAATGCGTGAATATCGCTGTATTCTCAGCGATATTCATGGATTTTGCCGCTATCGCTGGGAATTTTATCACTTTTGAGATAAACATTGCTAATAGCACGTTATCTCAGCGATAAAATCCCATGATGCGCGGCGATTAAAAAATTGCCGCTTACCCTACTTAGTGATAAATATCGCTATTTGTTGATAATATGCCCCAAAGATTGGTAGGATCTCCAAACCCCAGCATATTCGGAATGGTTTTTTTCGTACCAGCAATTATTTGCTAAGGAAGCAACTTCATGTAGAGACAGAGAATGAGTACATTTAAAAAACGACCCCTGATTCACTAAAATTTGTCTTCGGAGTCCGAATTTCTAACGTATTTTCACCTAGCCAATAGCTTCTGGAATTCTTAAAACTGACTTACAGGCCCTGATTATTAATAAATCCAATAATTTTGCATCCATTCCCTTGATGATAGTTGAGCTGAGGCAATAGTAGGAAGCAGCTTGGCTCCCATGACTTTGAGAAGATGTTCATACAATTGGCATTTTAGTGTTTCTCGTAATGACTTAAAAGCGAATATTAAGGATGATGTTTTAGCTCTTAAAACGTTACAATTACTTTTAAAGAAGACTTCATTATCGAATAGGATGCCTAAATATTTATATGTCTTTACAATCTCAATTGGCCTTCCCCTAGCTTGCCAAGATCGGGGTTTGGTAGCTGATGGGCCTATTGCCATTATCTTGGTTTTCTTGATATTCTGTTCCAAACATTTCATCAAATGCAGCAATTAGTCGTCGTAATCCTGTAGGGTTTTGGCTAAGTATATCATGCCGTCAACATACTGAAGATATTTTAAGTGACAATTGGCAAGTTTAGGAGGGTGAGCAGAGATGGTGCCGTAACAAATCTGACATAACAAGCATTTGCAATGCAATAGGTCTTGCATTAGAAAAGTTTGAGCTATTGGTATTGTAAATGACACATTTTTTATTTATGTTTTGTTTTTGAAAATAGCGAAATTAATAGCTTTGTCATTTACAATGCCAATAGTTATAACTTTCGCAAATGTGACACCTATAGCATTTGTAATGCAATATGTGTTGTATTTACGGGACTTACATGTATTGATATTACAAATAAAAATGGCTTTTAATTTTTTTTCAATAATGAATACTTAAATAAAAGTTATTGTAATTTATAATGACAATAGCTTAAAGTTTTGTAAATAACGTTTGTGAAGATTATGTTCAGTGTATTTTATTGTGACGAAAATCCAAGAACAGAAGTGAAATATTAACATCTTTTTGTTACATTTGTAATAAAGCTTGAAACATTGAGAGAACATATTTGAACCAGGTGTTGTTGAATGATTGCACAGATTGATGCTGTGGTGGCGCTGAGTGTTGTTGTGATGGCGAATGAGTGATGCTGTGGCATTCAGTGATGCTGTGCTAGCACATAGTGATGTTGTGGTGCCCCTGTGGGATGCTGTGGTGGTGCGGAGTGATGCTGTATGCTATACTATGTTTTGTTTTGCTATCCTATGTTTTGTTATGCTATGCTATATTTTGCTATCCTATGCTTTGATTTGTTATGTTATGCTATGCTGTGTTTTGTTATGCTATGCTATGTTTTGTTATGCTATGCTATGTTTTGCTATGCTATGCTTTGTTATGCTATGCTATGTTTTGTTATGCTATGCTATGTTTTGTTGTGTTTTATTCTGCTATGCTTTGTTTTGCTATCCTATGTTTTGTTATGCAATCCTATGCTATGTTTTGTTGTGTTTGGTATGCTATGTTTTGTTATGTTATATGTTTTGTTATGCTATGCTATGTTTTGTTGTGTTTTGTTAAGCTATGCTATGTTTTGTTGTGTTTTGCTATGTTTTGTTATGCTATGTGTTGTGTTTTGTTATGCTATGTTTTGTTATGTTATGCTATGTTTTGTTATGTTATGCTATGTTTTGTTTTGCTATCCTATGCTTTGTTTTGTTATGCTATGCTATGTTTAGTTTTACTATCCTATGCTTTGTTTTGTTATGCTATGATATGTTTTGTTGTGTTTTGTTATGCTATGCTATGTTTTGTTGTGTTTTGCTATGCTATGCTTTGTTATGCTATGTTTTGTTATGCTATGCAATGTTTTGTTTTATTATGCTATGCTTTGTTTTGCTATGCTATGTTTTGTTATGCTATGTTTTGTTATGCTATGCTATCCTTTGTTATGCTATGTTTTGTTATGCTATGCTAAGCTTTGTTTTGTTATGCTATGCTATGTTGTGTTTTGTTATGCTATGCTATGTTTTGTTGTGTTTTGTTATGCTATGCTATGTTTTGCTATCCTTTGCAATGCTATGTTTTGTTATGTATGCTATGTTTTGTTGTGTTTTGTTATGCTATGCTATGTTTTGGTATGCTATGTTTTGTTATGCTATGCTTTGTTTTATGTTATGTTGTGCTAAGTTTTGTTATGTTATGCTATGTTTTGTTCTGCTATGTTATGTTGTGTTTTGTTATGCTATGCTATGTTTTGTTCTACTATGCTGTTTTGTTTTGCTATGCTTTGTTATGTTATGCTATGCTTTGTTTTGGTATGCTATGTTTTGTTATGCTATGCTATGTTTTGTTGTGTTTTGTTACGCTATGCTATGCTTTGTTGTGTTTTGCTATGCTATGTTTTGTTTTGTAATGCTATGTTTTGTTTTGCTATCCTATGCTTTGTTTTGTTATGCCACGCTATGTTTTGTTATGCTATGCTGGTGAGGGTGTGTGAGTGTGTGTGAGGGTGAGTGAGGGTGAGGGGGTGTGAGGGTGAGGGGGTGTGAGGGTGTGAGTGTGGGTGATGGTGAGGGCGAGAGGGGTCGAGGGTGTGTAAGGGTGAGGGTGTGTGAGGGTGAGGGGGTGTGAGGGTGAGTGAGGGTGTGTGAGGGTGAGCGGGTGAGGGTGTGTGAGTGTGAGAGGGTGTGAGGTTGAGGGAGGGTGTGTGAGGGTGTGTGAGGGTGAGGGGGTGTGAGGGTGAGAGGGTGTGTGAGGGGAAGTGTGAGGGTGAGGGTGTGAGGGTGTGTGAGGGTGAGGGGGTGTGAGGGTGTGTGAGGGTGAGGGGGTATAAGGGTGCTGGGGTGTGAGGGTGTGTGAGGGTGAGGGTGTGTGAGGGTGAGAGGGTGTGTGAGGGGAAGTGTGAGGGTGAGGGTGTGAGGGGATGTGAGGGTGAGGGGGTGTGAGGGTGAGGGTGTGAGGGTGAGGGGGTGTGAGGGTGAGGGGGTGTGAGGGTGAGAGGGTGTGTGAGGGTGAGAGGGTGTGAGGGTGAGAGGGTGTGTGAGGATGAGAGGGTGTGTGAGGGTGAGAGGGTGAGTGAGGGTGTGTGAGGGTGAGGGTGTGGGGGTGTGAGGGTGAGGATGAGGGGTGTGAGGGTGAGAGGGTGCGTGAAGGTGAGAGGGTGTGTGAGGGTGAGAGGGTGGGTGAGAGGGTGAGTGAGGGTGAGGGTGTGTGAGGGTGAGGGTGTGTGAGGGTGTTTGAGGGGGTGTGAGGGTGAGGTGGTGTGAGAGTGAGGGGGTGTGTGAGGGTGAGGGTGTGAGGGAGGGTGAGGGGAAGTGAGGGTGAGGGGATGTGATGGTGAGGGTGTGTGAGGGTGAGAGGGGGTGAGAGGGTGTGTGAGGGTGAGAGGGTATGTGAGGGTGAGTGAGGGTGAGGGTGTGTGAGGGTGAGGGTGAGGGGGTGTGAGCGTGATGGGGTGTGAGAGTGGGGGGGTTTGAGGGTGAGGAGGGTGAGGGTGTGTGAGGGTGAGGGGGTGTGAGGGTGAGGGGGTGTGGGGGTGTGAAAGGGGTTAGGGTGAGAGGGTTGTGGGTGGGGGAGGGCTGAGGGTGTGAGGGTGAGGGTGTGAGGGTGAGTGAGGGTATGTGAGGGTATGTGAGGGTGGGTGAGGGAGTGAGGGTGAGTGAGGGTGTGTGACGGTGTGTGAGGGTGAGGGTCCGAAGTAAATGGTGGCAGGGCAGACATCATAAGACAGAGAGAAGAGACTGCATCGTTACTGCGTTGGTCAGTTTCAGAATCAGGAGGGGCAGAGTCAGCACAGTCTGTGAGGGATCAACGCGTCTAGAGGCAAAGCATAGTGGATGTAGCATTGCAGCTAGCAAGTCGAGTGTTTCCTAGCCGAGTGTCCCTAGAGAGATGGCAACACAGCAACAGCATTTGAGGAGCAAGGCTACTGTAAACAAGCATGGTAGGCTTTCACTTTCGTCCAGAAAAAAAAATTAGAAAGGTGCAGAGAACGCCGAACAACACACGGCTTTCCCGTGATATGGATGCAAAAAAACACCAAGCTCTCGGCATTGCTGGGGGGGTGAGGGGGGGGGGGGCGCGGGAGCGCATTCCTTTGAAGTCTAATGCCAAGGCTCAGACAAATGATGGTGTGCGATGTGCACGCGGGGGGGGCGGGGGAGCGGCAGCCTTTGAAGTCTGATGCCGAGGCACAGACAAATGGTGGTGTGTGATGTGGCTGGCTCTGTGCACGCGCATAGCTCACATGAATTGTACGCGATCCGCAGGCTAAGTAGACTTTTCTTTTCTGCTTACTATAATCTCGCCTATTTATCCCTGCGGGATATAATGGGCGAGACCTAAAAAGGTTAAAAAGACAAGGGGTCAATACACAGCCTTGTTTTAGGCCATTACAGGTTTTAATTCTCTGGGGCAGGCTGATGCCATCGCCTAACTTAACCTGTACCCAAGTATTTGTGTACAAAAGAATAATAGCATTAATCAATTTTTGGGAGATATACCATCCAGCAAGTTTTCTCCATAGTATAGATCGTGGGATAGAGTGAAATGCAGCTTTTAGGTGTATACAGTAGATATATACATTTTGTTGTTTTAGAACTTCTCGCTTGCCAGCAGGGTCAGGGTAGGTTAGTAATTGTTGATTGGCCCTTACGAAATCCCAATTGGTTGATTGGGATTAGTTCATGTGCGGTTGCCCACGCTTTCAAGTCTGCCAATAAACGGGAAGCATAAACCTTTGCCTCAACATCAGTTAAAGCAATTCACCAATAGTTTGAAGGGTTATCTAGCAAGCCGCTCTTGTGAATTGGCTGCAGGTTACTTCCTTGCCTAGATAGAACCTCATTGTACAAGAGAGTCAGGAATTCGACCCACAAGTCACGACTGGCTCTGACTAGAGCACTGGGGAGACTATTTGGGCTTGGGCCACATTTTGTTCCAGTCCTGTGCAGGAAAGTGGTTATTTCTTTTTTGCTCAGGGGTTCAGAATCATATAGAGACGAAGCCAGACAATGGCTACTCCCTAACATTACTGATGTCACATTATTAGTCACAGGGTGGTTATTCATCGTTGTACCAGTTGAATTGGCAGTACTAGGGCCATACAGATTAATGATGAAATCAACCCATATATTCTTCCTAATGTTAGCACTATAGACCCTATTATCTCCTTTTTTCCAGTTTGATAATTATCCCCCCAAAAGCTTTAGCATTGTTTGTCTTAGTGGTCCATACTAGATTCTGTTTGCTGTGACCGCACTACTCCCACGAATCAAGATAAGAATACCAACCTAAATTTTAGCCTCCACATTTACAGAGCATTTCAAAATTTTCAATTTTGCTTCTTAATATATGTACTTTATTAATCTCTGCTAATATTATTCAATTTCCTAAACAGTTACGGACCTCCCTGAGTAGGCGTCACGACCTCCCGGATATCCACGGACCTCAGTTCAGAACTACTGCTCTACATATCGCGAACGCAAAGATAGCAAGTCCAAGCAGAGATGTGTCTTTAGGTAGATTTTGTGGGGTGCAGCCCTCAGAAATACTTTTTTGGGTTGCTAACTTTGTCTGATTCCTCCCACTAAGGCATGCAGTGTCTGTGTCTGGTTTCAGTGCAATCAGCAGCACAGCATAAACGCATGTCCCCCTGAACATTTAAGTGTTATTGTATAACAACCACCCACACGTATGCCACTGGAGGGGAAACAAAGGGGTTCCTTTCAGTGCACTGTGATGTGATAGTGCTTTATCCATCTGCTACCCATAAACCTTACACATATTAAAAGTATGCTCACCCTTTTTGTGGGGAGAGTACTTATTTCATTTGTTTCAAATGTGTTAAAAAACAATTTTGTGATGGGAAACGTAGAAGGACGTTGGCAGCTCTTCTCTTTTTGGGAGGGGAAGGGGGATTGAGTGGGAGAGCTAGCCAAAGGTCTAGCTCCTGGCATGCTAATATTTTAATACTGTAGAGTAGGTAATGTGCTTAGAACCCTATATATTATAGTGTGACAAAAATATGACAAACATACCTATGGTATGCGCCAGAGCGCAACAACCATCAGCTGCATGGTGTGATCAGCTGGCTTTCTTCTTTCAAAGTTAAAATTTCTAATATCCATGCAAGCTTATCACCGGTCCACTGGTGGACGGGGGATCGGTGGACGTAGTTAACAAGATGGCGGTTATTAAAGTGGAGAGCTTACTATCAACTTTTGACCACATCCCTTTGGAGGAGACACTGGTGGCTGTTAGCGGCCTTAAATCAGGACCACCTGTGGATCCTTGTCCTCCCAACCATTTAGCACTGGAGACAACTGCTATTCACCCTGCTATTATGATTTAGTTAATAAGGTGCTTAATGACTCTTTGTCGATGGCGGTTATGCCGCATGCCTGGAAACAGGCAAAAAGTCTCCCATGTAAAAAAAATATATATATGGTACATCCCACAGTATAGTCCAACTATAGACCAATATATTTGTTGACAGCTCTGTCTAAAGTGCTGTAATACATTTTAAACCAGCAACTCTCCTGGTACCTGGAGGCAAACAGTTTCTTACACCTTAGCTAGTCTGAGTCTCAATCCTAATTTTAGCACTGAGACCGCATTGATGGAGGTTACAGACATACTCTGGATGGAAGGGGGAAGGCGGTGCTGACAATGTTAGATCTGTTAGCGGCCTTTAATATGGTCCCCCATTCCAGGCTCTTGGCGCGCCTCCAGTCAATTTGATTGAAAGGTCAGGTCTTGAACTGGCTTGCATCTTTTTTGAGTGACACAGGACAGGAGGTGTTGGTCCCTTAAATTTCTACAGGCTCGTGGGCCTCTGGGCTCTCCCCTGAATCCCACGCGGTTTAACATCTATCTCACACCACTAGCATAGTTGGTGGAAGCCTTTGGGGCAAAAATAATTTCCTATGCAGATGACACAAAGTTGCTTTTCTTTTGTAAGAAGGGAGAAAATATCACAGAGGAGTTGATTAAATCCTGCTTAGCAGCTGTATTCTATGGGATGACCTCAATCAGTTGAAGTTTAATGCAGGCAAAACCGAAATTTTATTTTTCGGTCAAAATTCTCCAGCAACTTGGCAGATCTTTTCGCCGTATGGTGCCCCCCTTTCGGGCTCGCAGGGTGGAGGAGTCAAAAATCTCTGTGTCAAATTTGATCACTTTCTATCCTTCCAACCGCAAATTACTTTTGTGGCGGGCTCATGCGTTGGCTTGCTCGCATTTTGAAAACATTTCTGCATTTCCTTTTATTCTCAGCCAGGATATTAGTAACTCATCACATCTAGGTTGTACTATGCGAATGCTTTGCATTTGGGCCTGCCGGACTACCTGGCCAATGGACTCCAGATGGTTGATAATGCTGCATCCCACTTACATCTCAACCTGCCGTTGTGAACACTTGCGGCTCCCAGGCGTGGCCCGTACAGGTAAGAGTGGTGGGTGGCGTGGGGGTGGAGACGACAGATGTTGAAGAGGTAAACTTACATTTAAAAAAACGAAAACCACTTACCTTGCGCTCGCCGCATCGCCAACTCGGCTATGCGGCGAGCACAAGGTAAGTAGTATTGTTTTTTTAAGGTTAAGTTTATCTCATCGTCATCGGTCGACTCCCCCCAACCCTGCCCCACCATTTTTACCTGCATGGGTTACGCCTGATGTCCCCTCACCATCACTCTCTTCACTGGCTTGCTGTGAGGAAGCGGATCCTGTTTAAAGCTCTGGTCCTGGTTCATAAAGCACTTCAGCACACGGGCCGGGCTACTTAGGTCCCAGAATCAGTTTCTATCTCCTCACTAGGAATCTGCATTCTGCCAACAGGCTACTAGCAAAGATACCCTTGATACGCCGCGCCAAAGCAGTAGGAACACCCCATCCCGAAATGCCAAGCTAGATTCTCCCTGAACCAGAACACAAACAACCCAAAATCGATTTTGCCCTGATTGGAACTCTTCAGTTGAGTACCTAATGACTTTATATCACCAAGCATACATTGCTTCTTATCTGCTTTTTCATTTAATTTCAAATGCATTGTGGTAACTATAGTCCTGGTTTACTTCAGTTGAATGAGCGCATCTGAAAACAATGATTTGTAAACGAAAATCCCAGGGCTGAAGCATTAGTTTCCTGGTGGCAAAGAGTCATCTGGAAACCTTATTCCATATATCAGGTCATTCATGCCAGATGTCTCTCTGCCTGTATTTGTTAAATGTGTCTACATGTTACTTATTTGGTCTTCATAAACCTGCATTCTGCCAAATGTTGAAAGATGCTTTTTTCTATTGTTGGGTAGTGGAGAGAAGTGAAGCAAAGTATCATATTAATTAGAACTGTGCATAATAGTGTGGTAGCTAGAGTTTTACGTTTTTCTTTTGGCTCTACCAACACTGCCTTCTATAGCAAATTCCTTCTTCAGAATGTTCCTGGGTGAAATATCCTGGAGCAGAAAGTAGTGATGGGAAAGACTGCATCCACCCATGCAGGCCATAAGATATGTACTTTGGTCCAAACTGCGGTGGTGTGGTGAGCAAAAGAATGATGGAATAAACCCCGATCCTTGTGACTGGGGGTGAATGTTTGCAGTGTCCAGCATGCCGTCCATCAATTGTTTCTTTTCCATGAGATATGTACTGTCATAAGATTCTTAGGAACTTGGGTACCTGCTACTTGCTCCCTTTCTTTAACCCCTATGTTCCTACTAGAAGGTTAAGATCTGCTGACTCTCTGCTAGATCGGTTCCCATTGTTAACAAGCATTGGTAATGCATCGATTTTGCCTATGTAATGAAGAAAGAGCTGTTTTCATCAATCATCGTCCGGCAGAAGGAAAGAGTTCCCTGACCGATAGCACAGGAGAGGAGAGGATGTGGTGCAGCAGCCAGAGCTGCTGACCCTAGAGCTGGGGATCCCGGTTTGAATCTCGCAGGCGCTGAGCAACATCCTGTAATTCTATGCAAATCAAGTAATCTCTCCGGGTGACAAATTGTTATATAAATATGCTGCAAAAGTAAAAGGCAAAACGTTATGGAAATATAGTTCCACCAAAGCGGATGTTAACAGTATTTCGGCGGTGGGAAACTTATAAGAAAAGCAGATGAGGAATAAGCATTGGTAAATGCAGGAAAATATGCTACAGCCAATAGAAATGGCGGAAAGGTAAGTGACAGGCACAGGAACCAATGAGAAGCCAGGACAGAGAGGAGGCGGGATGTAAGTCCCCAGCACAAGCGTTGTGCAGGCAAAACCTAAAAGGGCGCGGTTTGGAGGATGCTCCTGTACCTTTCGAGCAGCCAAACAATGGAACTCCCTGCCTCTTCAAATTTGACTGGACATTCAGAACCACTGGTCTCCAAAAGCTAAGAACTTGGCTGTTTAGGTCAGCCTAATGGGCCATGTTTCATCTATAGTTTATTGTGTTGGCAATCTGGGTCACTTTACCTAGCGCTGGAACACTTCGGTGCTTAGAAGCCATTCTCTTTATAAGTGATTTTATTATCATTATTTTGTAGGTCCCAACATTATGGTATTTGTGGTTGTTTGTGTGATAATGCATTTCCTCACATTTTGTTCACTGCAATTACTGATGTGTATTTCACCCTATCAAGGCTGGTTTAATTGAGTGCAATGACGAGAAGTACTTTGGCAGAAAAGGATGTTACTCAATAGGTAGTGAGGCATTATGTTGTAAACCTTAACTGTCTTCAAACTGGCACTGCTAAAGTTTTCTGAAGAGCCCCAAAAAGAGCAAAATACACGTCAAATGTTTCATTGAGCCCATATTTGAGAAATTGCTTGTATTCCACACATTATTACAACACAACCACAATACATTAGGACTTGAGTACATGAGATTGTAAGCCAAGGACTAGATGCAATTATGAAGTAGCACTTTAACTTTAAAATATAAACTAAGTCGAGAATGTAATGGGAGACCATAAAGGGGAGAAAGGGCTTTTAAAGAACAAAATGTGCCCCAAATGTAAGTTATTAAGGTAAGTTAATGGACAGCATCCACAATATGAGCCATGACTTTTACAACACCATGTTGTTAACTCTGACTTTATCCTCATATCTGTGTTTTGTGATGTGATTTTAACCAGACCCTATGTGGAGAACTCAAGTCCCTGGGAGAGGATGCGGCATAATGGCTAGAGCTGCAAACTTTGGAGCTGGGGAACCAGGTTCTAGTCTCGGCGTCGGCTCACCATCCTATGATTCTGGGCAGATTACATCCCTGTGCATACCAAAAATGAATATGTCCTTGTGTAACGTAACTGGTACTTATATAAAGCTCTATATAAAACTGCAAAATAATAAAAAAGTTTAAGATGATGTTGCTGAAGTAAAAATATTCTCAGTAAAGAACCTTGTTGCTCCTCAGAGTAAGTTTCATGCTACATCCAATACAGATCAGCAAAGTACAAATTGCTTTAAGGGGACACTCTCCTCTCTATCTGACTCCCATGCTCTCTTTCTCTCCCTCAAGCCCTCCCCGCTTCTGTCCTATTCTGGAAACGATTTTACAGTCACTTACAGAAATTTGTTGACTTGTCTTTTTGGATCGCATGCTCTGTTTATTTCTAGATTTATGCGGAGACATTTCTATCTTAGAGGTTAAGGTCTAAGGCTCTTTAGTCTGAATGCTAAAGTTTTGAGTCCTGGTGTATCCATGGCTTGTTTCATTTAAAATAATTCTCAGGTTCAAAAAAAGTTTGATAAAGTTCACATTGGACCTATATGTCTAGTAAGTAGGATTAAGTAAAATTGCATTTTGATGATTAGTCAATATATGCGTAGGCATTCTCTCAGAAGATATTTTGATGAACTCAGGCTTCTCCAACGAGTAGCTCGCAAGCGAATGGTAGCTCCCCAGCTGCCTGTAAGTAGCTTTCTTGGGGGCATCCCATCCTACTAAATTGGAACCATTTGCTTGGTTGAATTAATATACATGAAGTTATATGAATTAATGTATATGTCCCAAAAATGTTTATTCAAGATGAATATGTGTGTATTTTCAGAACTCAAGCTTATGTCTTGAGAAAAATGGTTGAATTTTCAAAATATATTTAAAGCAGTTTTTTGAGTGATATATCATGTGTGGTGACTTATTACTAATATTGTTACTTTCGTAGCAGGAGCACCGCGGCATATGTTACCTATGTAGAGGCATTCCAAATTGACAATGCCTTTTCTATATTACTGATGCCCCACCTGTCTGATGCACTGAGGTGATCACTGCTGATAATCTTACATGTGGTGGCCACCAATGTAATCTTGTTGGATGTGGCCACTATTAAAACACTAATAATATTAGTAACTCACCATAATTTTAATTGAACATAAGTAGCTTTTATTACACAAAAGGTTGGGAAGCCTACTATGTCCAAAAAGAACAAAACAACTTCTCTCTCCTCTATACCGGCCATTCTCACTTTCTCGCTTCTTCATATTGTCTAAATGATAAATATCATAGGTATGATTTTCACTTATTTCCAAATGGGTAACTTCTAAAACTCTCAATCTGAAGTTTAAGGGTTTGCGTCCTGCTGTCGCTCTGGTCATGATTCTGCTTAAAGGTCTATTCCAATATCAAGAGTTCAAGGTTCAATAAAAAGCTTATCCTTTTTTTGTTTTGCACCAGTATGTCTAAAATTGTATTTGTTAATGGGAGAATAGTTTCATTGATAAGTAAATACGCTTATTTCCTTTTTTCTCTTTTTGGCTCCCTAATTAGTAAATCAGTCACCTGTGGAACCACTGACATTTATTTTTGGATCAAATTTCAACTTATGTCCATCCCTTTCCATAGTCAAAATACTGCGGGTCTTTGACATCTTTGGGAGCCATCCGGGCTATCACATTAACTTGGCCAAATCTTTGGTCTTTCCTCTGTCATGTGAAGCCACGAGGCTCCCCTCGACTTACATGGCGAAAATAGTGTTGGAGGGCTTCCAATACCTTGGAATCTATGCCACTCGTGACCCACTAGAGTTCCTGCACAGAAACATACTCCCACAACTAGACAGGCTCTAAGAGGATGTAGCTCACTGGTGGAACTTACCGCTATCCTTAATGGGCTGAAAAGCTCTCTATAAAATGATGACCCTCCCACAGCTCCTGTGCGTGCTGCAAAATACTCCATTCAAGATCTCATCTGAGTTTTTTAAGAAAATCGATCATGAAGTCCGATTACTACTAAGTAATGGTAGCACACTGTGTAAGCTACAGAGGGGGGGATACGATGGTGGGCTAGCAGTCCTGTATATCCTGAAGTACTTTTGGGAGACACAGTTGCTAGTCATTAATAATTGAGTCTTCTTGGACCGTCAAGATCTGTCCTATCGAGTAGATTGAGAGGCTATGGATCGCACAGGCCAGGTGATGATTCTTTATAGTAGGAAATGAGAACAGAACTTGCCAACGCACATCCAGACTGTGGTTAGGATATGGAGAAAGGCCACAAATTACTTGGACTGGAGAGGTAAACTCACCAACTTGACCCCGTGACTTATTGCACAAGTTGTGGGGGGCTTCACAGACTTCTCTAGATGAGAATGAATAGGTATAGAGCACCTGGGCAATATCTGGAGGGGACAGGCCTTGGAACAGTTTGAGGCCCACTACCAGGAATACGAACTGGTGGAATCAGAGAAATATAGGTACCTACAACTGGAACACGCCCTTAGGAGACATATACTAGAGGGAGAGCAGTTACCAGAGGACTCGCCACTGGAGGACCGTTTACGCACAAAGCCTGTAGCTGACGGGTGGATCTCTACAATATACAGTGCTGAGAGACGCCTGGGCTGGAGAACTTGACGACAAAGACTGGGTAGAAGCCATTCAGAGCCCATGGGAAATAGCGATTTGTGCCTGGTTTAGGCTAGTTCAACTTAGGATTCTGCATAGTTCCTACTACTTGAGGACCCTACAACATAGGATAGGTAGAGCAGACACAGCATTATGCCTATCGGGGTGCAACCAAGAGGGCACATTCTTTCATATCCTATGGGAATGTCCGGTGATACATGAGTACTGGCAGAAGGTCACTGACGAAATGTCCCAAGTTTTGTCTTTGGAAGTTCCCATAGATGCAAAATGTCTCCTCCTGACGATATCAGGAGATGAGCCCTGACCCAGATACCAGAAGATCTTGTTGGTGGCGGCTGCAGGAGTGGCCATGCGCAACTTAGCACAGGCATGGCTGCTCCCCAAAGAATCGAAGATTAGGAATCAGACCTTGACTTGAGGGTGGAACAGGTAGTCTACCGAAGGAGGTGCTGCCCATACATGCTGTATGATGAGGAATGTTTAAATGAAAAGAGTTTATAAAAAAAAAGACAGGTTATAAGTTTATCAAAATCAATAGAGAGTTACTAGTCACTGTCAGCCTAAATTTAATGTTGAAATCCTACAGTCTCCACAGTCAAGTGTCTGTTTGATGTCTTCATCTATTTTTAGGTGTTCCAATGAGTTCTTAAATAAATAGGAGATCACTTGTTTTCATTATATAAACAACATCTCAGACTGTTTTGTTTTTTCATGGGAGAAAAGTGATATTAGGTGAATCTTTTTTTTGTTAAATGATTTTTATTTAGAAAGTAAACAGGTACCAGGAATATAATTAGATACAAGAAAAAAGAGTAACATATAAAAAACACAATAAGAGAAGATAGAAAAATAAAATACAAAATACAGACTATGCAATAGAGGAACTGTTAAGTGCAATTATAAGCAATAAGTAAAAATAGGAGAAGAGAGAAATTAGGGTACCATCTGGGATCTAGGTGGTTGACCAATTTAATAATGAGGATAAAGAGGGAAAAATGAGGAAAGGAAAGGAAAACGGGGAAAGAAGAGAGAAAGAAAGAATAATTTTAAAAAGTATTAGTGTAAAGAAGAGTATGAAGATAGTAAAGTAGTAAAAGGTAACCAGAGTAAATCAGATTTAATTTGTAATAGTAAGTTAATATATTTAATGGTATTCTTTCAAAAACTTTTTGTTGCACCATTACATGTCCCAAATAACAAAATAACTTCCCCCTCTCTCTCCTTATCCATCCCAATCACCCTATCTTTAACTCTACCTCCTATTGTCTAAATGATGTAGCTGTCCTTGTAGAGTAGAGTCCCCCATGGAAACTTACTGGCTTGTCTTTTTGGCTCACATGTTGCATGGCCTAATGATTCAGGTCTACCTTTGAATTCTTTTTCTGAGCTTGAAGAATAAGAGTTTGATCCTTGCAGTCTCCGTGGCCATTCAACTGCTTCAAGGACTGTTCTATTGTTTTAAAAAAATATATATATTTTCATTGGATTTGGAATGCATAAAACAAATCACTCTTAGTAACAGATAACATAAGGTAGCGGGACAGGTTGTCACTGGTTGTTTCAGTAGATCCTGACTGATGTAACGGGGTAACAGCTATGCTTGTGGGTGGTCTAGGTGTTGGTGGGAACCCTGGCATGTGTCGGGAGGAAGTAGCTGAGAGAAGGCTTGTCACCTTGGTTGGGGGAGCAAGGGACAGTGGGGATATGGATGGGGGAGGGCGGGCAAAGTATGTAAAGTGCATGGATGTGGGATTTTCTGGTACTGCGGCTAGCCTTGGTGAATTATAACTGGTAATGGCAGCGGGGCCTGGGGAGGAACCAGTGCGGGCTTGGGAGAGGTTACGGAGGTGGTGCCCTAGGCAGACCTTGCGGAGGTGGTGGGTGTATTAAGTACACGCTGTCATGGGGGAAGACAATCTGAGCTCACATCCTGCTGGAAGTGAGCCAGTAGTGTGGCCCAGTGGGGAGAGATTGAGTGTTTACGCAGGTGCCTTACCTCTTTAAAATGGAGGACAGTCTCCTCAGATGCGCCCTATTTCCATACCGCACTGTGCCATGCGGTCACTTCGGAGGCAGTGGGGCATCGCCAGAGCAGGGTGACAGTCCACTTAGGCAGTAGGAGTGCTAAGGAGGTGAAACTGGCTCGAAGTTTCTGTTGCTTCCTACATTTGCAAATACAGAGGGAGGATGCCTCCCATGTGTATAAGTCTGGGAGTTCCAAGATGACCTCTAGGGTGGTGTGGACAACCTGCCAATAACTACGTAAGGTGGAACAGGACCAGAGCATATGTTTGAGATCAGTATCGGGAATTTGGCAGCGTGGACAGTTCGCTTGTGTGTTGGGAAAGAAAGAGTTCAGCTGGGCTGGGGTCAGACACGCCCTGTGAAGTATGTGGAATTGAATGCTCTTGAAGCAGGAGTTGCGGGATATGGCTTTGGGGAATTGAAGCGCACCGTCCTACTCCTTGTCGTGAATTGCTCTCTGGAAGTCGTCTTCCCATTTTTGATTTAAGAGTAGGAGGGAAGTAACTGAGTGTAAGCTCCCTTATGGCTTTATAGAGCCACGTAATGAAATGCCGGCCTGTGCCCATGACTGAGATGGACTGGGTGAGTGAGAGGTTCTTTGTGACATTTCAGAGTGTACGAAAGGTGCGTCAAGTTACCTATGCCGAAGGGATTGCCCTAGGGGGAGGCCGTAATCTTCGGCCATGCAATCACGGAAGTAGATATCCGTTGGAGAAATGTCACCTGTAACATGTACTGAATGGTCCATCCAAACCTCTAAAGCCTTGGCTGTATAGAACCCTGGATAGCGAGGCATGCCGATCTGTGGGAAGGTTGGAGCATGAACTGTGGTTGTGCAGGAGAGGCAGTGAATGTGAGTCATACAAGCCTGTGCCACTGAGACCTGTAGGGGCCAGGGAGAGAGAGGCACCGCTTTCAGGAGGAGTAGATCTCTGGATTTTCGATATTGGTATAAGGCCATGAGTGCTAGTGGCTTCCACTAAATACCAACCCGCTGTCCCGCGGGACAGTCATTCGAGTTGCGATGCCAAAAAATAAGCCTCAAAAGATGGAGTGCCCAGGCCACCATGATCCATTGGGAGCTGTGGTTTAGCAAGAGCTACTCGGTGGCAGTTAATACCCCAAATTAGTATGGATACGATAGTAACTAGCACTTTGAAAAAGGTGCGCGGGTTGGGAAATAGTATATAAGACGGGGTAGAATGACCCTTTTCGCCATGGCTATTTATTCGGCGGGGGCCATGGGGAGAGATTGCCAAAACTGGGCTTGGACTTTAATCCCAGCCAGAGCTTTATGGTGGTTTCCATCATAGATGTCAATGGGGGTGTGGCACAGACAAATTCCCAAGGTTCTAGGACTGTTCTGTTATTATGGTTTTCAAGATTCAATAAAAGGGTGATCTTTGTTTTTTAATTTCACTAATTTGTTTTAAATTGTGTTTGTTAACAAGAGAAGAGTAGGATTAGATAAAAATTGTTTTTATCAACAAGCAAATATTTTAATTTGCAATGTGTCTGGAAATGTCTGTAAAATATTGGCCTGAGGGTAACTCATGCAACTCTCTACCTTCACAATACACTCACCCTACCCTCTCAATACACATAGCTTATTATGTTGGTGCACCTCAGTTCTCGCCTGGAAATCTCTGACTAAATGCTCCAGAATCTCACTGGCTAAGATATGCCCCTCTGTCTGGTCCTACATGGTTTAACTTTGTCTACATTGGCCAGGCCCAGGTGGTATCTTTGCCTCCGCTGCTGTTCTGAGCAGTTTGTCGCCTCTGGGATTCCTTGGAATATGCACTTGGCTGTGTTCTATTCAACCAATATATGCAGCCTCTTGAGAGGTTGGTTTATTATTTTTGATATGAGGTACTCTCTTATGCTGACAACAAAGCTTATGGTGTCATTTGTCGGTCAACTCTATTGGCCATACATGGGAGTGCCTAGCAGCCGTTCACAAGTTTCTTAAAATGAACAATAAGATAACTGAGGTTCTGGTCTTAGACAGAGATTACTTTTCCTGGTCCAATGAGAGGCGGTCCGATTGTTTGAGTTCCTCCCATGTTATTATTCCGGGCTTAAAAAGCTGAACGTCACCTTCGATAAAAACCTCTTGTTCAATGTCTAGTGCCAAATTGTGTGATACTCTTGCTTCCATTCCTCCATAAGTTTGGGGCGTGGTCACTGGCACCTATGATCTCTTGCCCCTTGGCTACAGTAGTGCTCTGTATCTCAACCTCCCAGAATCCTTGATTTCCGAGCTGCAAAGAACCAGAACATAATTTCCCGATTACTTTGTAAACTGCAAAGTATGAAGCCATTTCGAGAGCTCGACGAGCAATTCACTGGCATCCTTTGAGGTAAAGGTTTTACTTCAAGTTTTTATGCACTACCCAAATGGCCCTGCAGTAGAGCAAGCTAGACTTTTTTTCCAAACTGGTAGTCCCACATGTACAAGTGGGGTGTCCTTAGATCTAACACACTATGCCTACTCAAAGTACCCTGTACGTTCTGCGGATGTAGAGCATTCTGAGTTTTGGGGTCTAAATTAGGGAATTTCCTGCTTAGGTACTGTGTCATGGAAGATTGACAAAATTTCTAAAGATCCGTAAAATACTTTATTTTTTAGTACCTTTTCCATCTTCTGCTGACCCTCTTAAGGTCTCCAGATTAGAGCCTAACACCCACATTCCCCTGGATGCTAATTGTGCTTTACAGATGAATACAAACACATTAATAATAATTTATACAAAAATATTTTTGTTTATCCAGCTCTGCAGTTCCCTTTTGTCGGCGTAGTTTTCCACAAATCCCTTTCCTTGCCTATTTCATGTGCATCTGGAAGTCTTTGTTTAATACAAATGCACCATAAGACAGCAACCTCCTCAATCCTCACAACTGTGCAATTTTAAAAAGCAATCAGTTATCACCACTTGTGTCTTATTTCCTCATAGGAAAAGAGTAAATCCTCTTTATGTTACTTGTTAAAATTACTGCTTTGACGGTTTCCATTGTTTATTATCTAGTGTTCACTTGCCCAGTGGTGGAGGTTGCCTCATGCATTATGCATCCAAAACTGTTTCTGTCTGAAAGATTTTCCAAGAATAGGAGAGTTTTTTCTGCTTTCACACATCCTGTAGTTAATTGCATCACAGTATTGTGCACCCACACACCATTTTATGATTTAATATCTGTTCACAAATAATGTCCTGTGTTACATGATTTCGTAAATAAACACGCATTCACATTACACACAGAAGAAATTATTGTAATGGCCGTTCTGTCCGTGAGCTCAATGGCTGTGTTTTCATTGATCTAATTTGAAACTGATTAGGAGTTTCAATGTAAAGTTGTCTCTTTGGGGTTCCTTTAATGAACTACTTTCTAGCCTGTATTTCCCAATGGCAAATTGAGTTAGAACTCTGGGCCTGATTTAAACATTGGACTACAGTGTTTCTCCGTAAGCGTGACAGAGTAAAATACCTTGTCGTCCTTATGGAGTACTCGCACTCTGAATTTAGAGATATCCTCTGGCCCAGCAAATATCTCTAGACACTGACAGGAACCACTGTTGAGGTGTGGTTCCTCTTATTAAAGACAGGACACCTTGTGATGTTCACGCTATATTTATTTATATATATTTTCTCCTCACGGAGAGCGCTGAGCGTGCTGCCACTCAGCTCCTGCTCCGGCACCCGTTCTGCGCTCTTCGCGCACAACCAAAAATGGCTGCCGTTCACGCTACGTAGTGACGTAGCGTGAACACTAGAACAGCAACTCTACATATCTCCCCTTTTTTGTATCACATGAACAAAACAGTCTTAGGGGTTATTGTCCATCACCCATCTCGTAGTCCTTGAACCTGGAAGGTCTCACAATCACTCGCCCCCCCCTTGTGCATTTCTACCGGGGTGGACATCGCTTCTCTTCCGCTGGTCATCGCGGACCCCCTCTCTCTACCGTCTTGGGTACCCGGGCTCTCTCTGCAAGTCGGCTCTCTCCTCTCTCGTTTCTGTGTCTCTGCTCTGGGAGTTTCAACGCCCCCTTGCTCCAACCCTGGGTCCACACCTTCCATGTCTCTTTCCGGGGTGATGTTCTCATTCTCTGTTGTACTCTGATCTGTCACTCCTTGTTCCCGATCTTCGGGAGTCCATTGTAAGATCTTGTTGCATCGAGCCATGCGGTCCTGAGACCACACATTTCCATCACTCAACATTGCTGCTCGATCATAAACTTCTTTGACTTGAAGGGGCCGGCTATATTTACCGTCCCCCTTTTTCTGTAGTACTGCCAGCTTGACCCTCACCCATTCTCCTTTTTCCAACGATGTATCCTTTACATTTTTTCTCTTGTTGTAATGTTCCGTATATATGGTTTGAGCTTTTTCCAAATTTCTCTGTACCACAGCAGGGGACCATTTGCTGGTAACCGTCTTTTCCTTCCATGCCAAATTGTCTTTGGTGAAGGGATCTCTGCTTCTGAGGATCTGGAAGGGGCTGTACCCTGTAGTGGTAGGGGTGATGCGATAGGCCCAAATCATGTGTAGTATCTCTTTTTCCCAGTCCTTTCCAATCATGATGGCTGCCTGGATGGACCCAATTAGTACTCTATTGAATCGTTCCACTTGTCCATTTCCAGCGGGGTGATATATGGACGTGTGTTTTGTGGTGATTCCATTCCTTTCCATGTATTGGAGCCATTTTTCTGAAGTGAATTGGGGACCATTGTCGCTCAATATGGACTTGGGAATTATATGGACTTGGGAATTCCTTCTCTAAGAAAGGTAGCCGTCAGGAACCTTAGTATGGTCTCCGTACCCATCTCCTCTTGGATGTGAACTTCAGGCCATTTAGAGTACTTGTCTACTAGGACACACAGGTATTTCGGAGTTCCTTGTTCGTCCAGAATTGGTCCCAGTATGTCGATGGAGAGTTCCTCCCATGGATTCTTCGGGGTAGCGAATTTTCCCAATGCCGGCCTCAAAGGTGTCATCGTTTTGTCTGCACGCTGGCATTGGTCGCACTCTCTTACGTGTCGTTCGGCTTGTATGTCCATCCCTGGCCACCAGTATCCCTGTTTGGCCCTCAGTTTGGTTTTCCCGATACCTAGATGGCCCTCGTGCAATATTGCTAGTAGCCTCGGGATTAGTCCCTCTGGGGGTACCACCATGTCCCCTCTGTACACAAACACTCCTTTGTCATCCAGAGACAGTTCCTCTCTTACTTCATAATATTTCCTCATGTTTCCATTTAAGTGCCTTTTTTCGGGCCATCCCCCGGCAATGTGTTCTATCACCTCTTGGATGTTCATGTCCGCTTGGTACGCATCCTTCCATTCTTGGTTGCTTATCACCTTCTCCGGGTCTTCCATCAATGCCACCATCTCTTCCCCCGCTTCCTTCTCTTCATCGGCGTTTTCCATTGCTGCAGCCCAGCTCAGGTAGTCAGCCACCTTGTTCCTGCTGCCCGGGATGTATTCCGCATCGTATCGATACTCCAACAGTTTTAGGGTCATTTTTGCAATTCTAGGAGTGGCGCTCGCATGCCCATTGGACGTGAGAACTCTCACCAGAGGTTTGTGGTCAGTTCTAAGTTGGAACCTCGTGCCCCACAAGAGCTGACGAAATCTGACCATGGCCCATACTACTGCTAGCATTTCCTTTTCGATGACACTAAACTTCTTTTCAGTGTCTGTCAGGGCTCTGGATGCGAAGCTTAATGTCTCCATCGTTCCTCCTCCTCTGTCTTGCATTAGGACTGCTCCCAGCCCCTTGTCGCTGGCATCCGTTGTCACCACCGTTTGGCCCTGCGGATCGTATCCTTGGAGGGGTATGGCCTGGACAACATCCCTTTTGATACCTTCGAACTCCTTCTGCGTCTCTTCCGTCCATGCGAATGCCGTTTTCTCTCTCGTAAGCTGCCTCATGTGGTGGGTCTTGGTGGCAAAGTGTTGTACGAACTTGCTATAATATTCAGCCATCCCTAGAAAGGACCTTACTTCTTCCTTGCTAGCGGGGGGTGGAGCATCACATATTGCTCTCACATTCTCCTTCTTTGGTGTGATCCCCTGTTCACCAATTTCATGTCCCAGATAGGTGACAGAGGCCATTCCTAGGCGGCACTTCTCCCACTCTGCAGTCAGTCCTTTATCTTCTAGCACTTTCAGCACCTTGGACAACTTAGTGTCGTGGTCTCGTTGATCTCTACCCATCACCAGGATGTCGTCTTGGAAGTATTGGATCCCTTTCATGTCTTTAAAGAGGCGATGCATGAGTTTCATAAAGACGGCCGCCGCTGATGCGAGGCCAAAAGGCATCCTGCAGAATTGGTAACACCCGAAGGGAGTCATGAACGACGTCAGCTTCCTACTCTCCGGGTGTAACGCTATCTGGTGGTAGGCTGATGTCAAATCAATGGTGGAGTACCATTTTTTTCCTTTGGTTTTCGCTAGCATTTCTTCGATACGGGGTAACGGGAACTTCTCCACCACGATACTTTTGTTTAGTTCGCGCAGGTCCACGCACAACCGGACCTTTCCATTTGGTTTCATGACCACCACCAGGGGTGCCAGCCACTCCGCACACGTGATGGGTTCAATTATTCCAATCCTTTCCAGTTCACGCAGTTCCTGTTGCACCGCTTCCCTCACTGCAATCCGCACATTCCACACTTTGTGTGATACCGGCGTGGCATCCATCTTGAGGACGATCTTGTGAGAAATTTTTTCCAATTTCCCCACTTTTCCTCCGAACGCCTTAGGGAAGTCTCTTTTCCACTTTTCTAGGTCTGGCCATTGTTCCGGCTCCGTCATCAGCACCTCTACCGCTCCGCCGGGGTCCAGCTTGATGCCCAGGTCTCCTTGATCCATCCAGCCTAGTACCGACGGGCCCTTTTCCGCTACATATAATTTGCAAGCGGCACTGCGTCCTCTGCACTCAAATTTCAACGGTCTAATCCCACTATTGGGATGCGGTCCCCCAGGTACGTGACAGGTCTGATATCTGGCGGTTCCAACTGCGGACCCAATTGAGGCGTGAATTTCTCAGTCCATACTGCCCTCTGCACTATCGTGTATGGTGATCCTGAGTCCGCCACAATGCTTATCATCACTCCGCCTATTAGCATGTCCAGTACCGGTTTGTTCGATCTCCTGGTGTCCACACTTAGAACTTGCTCCTCTATACCTAGCACCTCATCCTCTTCCTCTTGGCATCTTCCTTCCATGCCTTCTTGGTCTACATACTTCACTGTGTTGCGGCCCGCTTTCCTCCGGCATACCTTTTCGTAATGTCCCATCACACCGCAAAACATGCACTTGGCACGGAACGCTGGGCATCTCTTGTCGTGTGCTTCATGGGCCAAACTGCCGCAACGGTAGCAGGGATTCTTCACACCTTTCGACTGCTTCCCTTGTAGACCCGGCTTCCCTGGCCATTTGTTGGGCCCTCTGTAAGCCATACTCACGTTCTTATTCCCTCCTTTGGGTTCTTCTTCATCAATCTTATTCACCATTGGCCTTACTGCTGGTTCTCTTTTGACTGCGTCCGCGCATCTCCGCGCCAGTTCCGCCTTCTTCACTATTGCGATCACTTCTTTCAATGAGGCCTCTCCGCTGGCCCATAGTTTGTCCCGCACTGATTTATTTGTTGTGTGCATCACAATTTGGTCCTTGATGAACTCATCATGGAGCGCGCCATATTTGCTTGTCATCGCTAACTTCTTTAACACCGCCACATACTTGTCAATAGATTCTCCAGTTTCTTGTTTCCGCTGCTGAAAGTTGTAGCGGTCTATCGACACGCACACTGCTGGCCGGTAGTGCTCGTTGAGTTCTTCAATGGCATGGGCGAAGACATCGTCGTCTGTGTCTTGCCGAGGTTTGGGTACTGAGGGCCAGGTGTAGGTAAATGTCATTTACCGATTCTTAAATACCGAATTTTACCGATTCGGTATTCAAAATTCGGTAAATGAGATGTAGGGAAAAAATCGGTATTTTTTACCGAATCGGTAAAAATCGGTATCCGACTTTCGGAATTTACCGAATTGGTATTTACCGAATCGGTACATTACCGATTCGGTAAATTCCGAATTGGCAAGCAAGCAAAAGTGAAACTTAAGAAAACAGCCAATCAGGTGCTACCACCCTCCCCCTCCCTACCAGGAAGTGGCTACACAGGCAGCTGCAACTAATTAGAAGGTTCTGGAGAGGCAGTCAGAGCAGAGCAGAGACACAGAGCAGCAGGGAGAGTTTTGTTGAAACTTTACAAAAACATAAATGGCAAGCAGCAGTGAAAGTCAGAAGGCTGAAAGGAAGAGGAAGATTAAGTTCAGCAGCATGGAGTTGCAGGTACTTGTGGAGGAGGTTGTGAGAGTGCACAGCAAACTATTTGGCAGGCACTCCCTCACTGTCCCTGAGTATGCAAAAAGAAAAATCTGTCTGGCAATTGCAGAAAAAGTTAATGCAGTGGGAGTCACACCCAGGAACATTGAGGATCTGAACATTGAGGATCTGAAAAAAAGATGTTATGATATCAGGAGCCTCACCAAGAAGAAGATGTCTGAAATACACAAGCAGGCTGGTGTCACCGGTGGAGGTAGGAACCCAGCGCCCCCCCGACTGACCTGGAGGAGTTGGTGGCCTCAACCATTGAGGCAGACAGCGTCGTGGGACTCGGAGATGTGGACAGCTCAGCCAGATCTGCAACAAAAAAAGGTAAGACGCATGCGCAGCATGACACCCCATATCAACCTGCTTCCCTTTACCCTTTGTGGACAAGCCAACCCCAGTCCAGTACTGCTAGCACTATAAAGGAGCAATGCATTCTGGGAAATGTAGTCAGCCAATGTAAGACCACGTGTAACTGGCAGACATCGGCTAGTCACTGAAAGTAATGCAGATAAATGAAAGTGAAATGTGTGAAGAATTTATTGTAGTCACTGTGACACAGTAGCACGCAGTTGATATGAGCTTATTTATACCTAGGTGCAAAATCAGCCAGTAGACCCACAGAAACAGAAGGGATTGCACCAGCGAGGGAGGAGAGTGAGGAAGCAGGGCCAAGCCAAGTACAAGCCTTGCAGGAGGAAGGTGACACGACTGGCATCTCCCATGAAGATGAGACAGTACAGGCCCCAGAGTTGATGCACTCCCCACAGCTCTCACAATCCCCTCCCCTGGTTTTCTCACCAGAAACCTCCCCAACACTGTTCCTGTCCGCTCCTGCAACCCCACCAGCCAGGAGGCGTGTCGTGGCCCCACTACCAGCAATGGAGGCAGCAGAGGGTGAGGCTCAAGTCACTGTACATGTGAGTCCTGCTGCACTGCAGTCCACCAATGACCCAGTCACCTTGCGCAGAAGGCAACGCAGACCCAGCAGTGCAGGTGGTCGTGGAGATGGCACTGTGTTCCGTGGGCTGGAGGGGAGCATGGTGCGCATACAACGGATGCAGGGAAAATCCATTCAGGCCTGCCATCGCCAATTCCGAATCCTGAATGAGAAAATAGGAGACATGGAGAAGGGCATGAGTGACATTGTTGATTCCAATAAGGAGGTTGCAAAAACAAATGCGGACATTGCTGCAGGGATTAGCCAGCTCTGCTCAAAACTAGACAGCCTGGAACACACAAGGCGCAGGGAGGCCCGTGTCCACAATATGGCCATCAATCGTCTGGCCACTGCCACATCCCAGCTATGCCGTAGGGGCATTAATATGCAGGAGAGCCTGACACAGAACACGGCCGAGGTCACCAGGGGCATGGCCAGAATCACAAGTGCACTAGAGGCTATGCTGATTTCACACACTGCACAGAATCCTGCCCTGGATGTGGCAGAGGCAGAAGACAGTAGTAGCCGCAGCAGCATGGCAAGCACTGTATTGGAGCCACGTAGGAGTAGCAGGCGCCCAGCTGAGGCTGCAGGGCATGCTGAAAGCAGCGGCCAACCTCCCAGTGGCTCAGGGAAGCGCGGGCGCAAGTGACATTGCCGGTCATGGGTGAAGTAACCCGGGACATACAGTCCCCACGTTCATGATGTTAATTTTGTTGCACTGAAGTGCTTGAACGTTGTGGCTACATTAAAATACGGTGGTCCCTCACACAACCTGTCTGTGTCTCATTACTTACTCAGAAATAGTTGCGCGTAATCTCCTCACGTCTATATCTGCCATCACTTGGTGTTGACACTCCAGCAGGTTGTGTTTCAGGCACAGCAATGTCGTCATCATGATCCTCGTAGTCTGACAACTCCACCTCAGTACCCTTCTTCACAGCAAGGTTGTGCAACATGGCACAGGCAGCAATTATCTTACAGCAGGTGATGGGGGTATACTGCCTTGCACCTCCACTCTTGTGCAAGCATCTAAATCTGCTTTTCCAGATGCCAAAGGTCCGTTCGACCACATTCCGTGTGCTTTTGTGGGCCCGCTTATACCTCCTTTGGCTGGGTGTTGAGGGGTTGAGGTAGGGGGTGAGTATAAATGAGCGGAGGGCATATGCACTGTCTCCTGAAAGGAAATGGAAATACATTACTCACATGCATACATGTACTTCTTACTGCAATAGGTGTTAAAGGGGTTGCACACTGTGTCTTACCTAGGAGGTATCCTTCAACAAATTCCCCTGCAGTCAGCCATGCATAGATGCCGCTGTTTTGAAAAATATAGGAGTCGTGGGTACTCCCAGGGAATTTAGCCACAATGTCTGTGATGGCGCACTTTGCATTGCAAATCACCTGCACATTGATGGTGTGGGTGGACTTCCTATTCCTGTAGATATATTCTGTGGCAGCAGGGGGACAAATGGGAATGTGCGTGCCATCTATGCAGCCAATTATATTTGAAAATCGAGCCTCTGGTAAAAGTCAGATTTTGTTTGGACCAGTTCAGCATGGGTAGCAGGAAAAGATATGTAATGGTCCATCCTCTGTAACATGGTGTCAGGATTCCCCGGCCGCTGGTAAATCACTGCCTGCGGCTTAACGGACTCTGCAGGGTCTGAAAACTACAGTTCCCATGATGCCTAAGCCGGCGTGGCAGTATGACGCCGGGCAACAGGAAACAGGATAATACGGCACTAACAGTGGATGCATTGCCGATTATTCTTTGTACTTGGCTAGACGGAGACGTTCCGTGTACTTGTGTCTGTTATCGTTGGATTACTTGGCGGGGCTTTGGAAGCGCCCGAGGTGGCGTGCGGGGTGCTTGCCTCCTGTTTACATCCGGGTGGGACCCTGGAGTCACCCGCTGTGCCTCAGTCATTGGTACCTGTTAACCTCGTTGGATTACTCGGTGGGGCTTAGGAAGCGCCCGCAACTGGTAACGGAACCCCCGTTTCAGGTCTTCTCAGTGGGGGGTTGTTTTTCGCCTGTTCGGAACACCATGGGGTTTTTCACCATTTTACTGTCACGTGTACCATTTTCTCTAAGTAGCGGTTGCAGAGAAGGATCTGCAACAAACTGTGGTTTTCTTTTGTACTGTTCTGGGCTGCTTTTCTGTACTCGGTCATCTGAGAAAACCATTTCCACAGATCTATGTACATAGGTGTGCAGGACTCTAGAAGGGTGTGTGTTATGTCGGTACGCCCTATTTTGGACTCTTGATCTCCAACTATTGATCTACACCTCGGAGGGGTTGTCAAGAACCTTTGGTGACGTAACCAGTGGGTTCTATGTTTCTTTCGTTTATTATTTTGGAGAAGAGTGTAACAGAGGTCATTTCTAGTTCTCGGGGCTTCCTTGTCTTCCTCAGTCCTGATCAGGGTAGGTTGATCTATCATACCTTCCTTACCGGGAAAAGGGTAGAAGGGAAGCCGATAATTATATTCTCTTTTCTCTGTTACTATAGGCATACCTAGGGAATGAGAAGAAGCCTGTTCTATTTCACTCTGACTACGGTCTTTCCTGTTTGCCTTACAGGTGAGGTGTTGCTTATAATGTACATAGTATAGCTTGTTGGTAACTCAGGGGACATACCACTTATTTCGTGCTTTGTATGTATTACAGGTCTCCAGTTTCACCAGCCCAGCTGTTCCCCTCCGGACCTCTTTTTTCCCCCGCTTGATCTCCTTTAAAGTCTGTGACAAATATCCGGACTAGGGATGATCTAGAGGTGGGCCCCTTTTGAGCTTCAATACAATCCCGAGGATAAAACACGGCAAAACCTGACAGAATAATCGGCCTACGAGTTCTTGTCCTCCTGATTGTATTGAGGCTAGGATGGCCTCACTAGATGATGTGTTAGAGGCCTTAGGCCGGGTACAGACAGAACTCGCTGCTTCTCGTCAAGAAACGGCTGCTCTGCAAGCTAGGGTTGACGCGTTACAGCGAAACCCTTTCGATGCGGGTAACCCTCCGCCTGCTTCGGTAGTAGTGGAAATGCCTTCTCCAGTCCCGTTGGCCCCCCCTGAACGTTCCTTAGGGGACAGAAAGAAGGTGCAGGTTTTTATGACCCAGGTTATGTTACATTTCACATGTAAACCCAAAAGCTTTCTGACTAATCAAGCAAGGGTCTCTTTTTTGATTTCTTATTTGGGTGGAGAAGCAGCGCAGTGGGCTGTCCCTATAGTCAGGAGTAATAACCCCATCCTGTATGATTGGGATTTGTTTCGAGCTGAATTCGAACAGACGTTCGATAGGAGAGCCGAAACATTCTCGGCTGATAAAGAACTGCTCTTACTTAAACAGGGATCGTCAGATTTAGTCACCTACTTGAATCACTTTCGGAGATTAGTGTCCGAAACCGATTGGCCTGAAGCAAAGCAAACGGTCTTGTTCTACCAGGGACTCACAGAAAATCTGAAAGATGTCATTGCCCAGGTTGACCCCCAACCTACCACTTGTGCTGCCCTTATAAATTTGGCCATGAGATTGGATCACCGGTTAAGAGAACGGAAGGGAGAACAAGGAAGAAGAGACAGACCGTTAGCCCTGGGAGATAAACCGGCCAGTGGTGAAAAACCAGAAGGAAAGACGGAACCGATGGAAATAGGGGCAGTAAGGGCGTCTCTGACTCCTAATGAAAGAGAACATCGTCGCAAAAATGGGCTTTGTCTTTACTGCGGAAAAAAAGGACTTTTTTTGCGCGAGTGCCCTGTCAAGCCTAAAGGAGGTCGTTATCGTACCGGGCAAATGGCTGTGTCCTCAGTGGAAAAGGGGTCGGAAAACTCCAAAGCTTGAGTTTAGTGGAAGGGAGCGACTCAAGCAAACTTTTCATCCCTTCAGTGACAGAAGACATATCCACGGGAAACCATCTGTTCTTCCTGGACATGGAATTATGGATAGACCAAACCCCAAAGAACATCCGAGCTATGGTAGACTCAGGTGCTACCGGCTGTTTTATGGATATAGAGGAAGCTCGACGACTGGGAGTGACTCCTGTTACAAAACAAGTCCCGGAAGTGGTGTTCGCGGTGGATGGACATGTTCTGGAATCTGGTCCGATCACTCAACATACACCTGAGTATGAGCTCTGGTATGGGGGTTACCATAGAGAACGTTTGTCATTTAACCTTATTTATGCACCTCAGTATGGGGTGATCCTGGGACTCCCCTGGTTGAAGATACATGAACCAACCATTCTATGGACGGAACGGTCTTTGGAGTTCCTCTCCATGTACTGTCAAGAACAATGCATCGGGGAACACTTCCGACCTGCTGAGGTCCTGGCACTCACACATTGCGTTTCCACTGCAGCAGAAAAAGAAGTGTCACTACCCAGTTGTTACCAGGAGTACGGGGAAGTCTTCAGCAAGAGCAAGGCCGAGGTGCTCCCACCACATCGGGAATACGATTGCCGGATTGAGCTGGTGCCAGGGTCTGTGATCCCTTGCGGGAGAATATACGCTCTCTCTCAACCTGAAACGGAGCATCTTCGAGAGTACTTGGACACTCTCCTTAAGTTGGGATTCATTCGGCCTTCTAGGTCTCCCGCAGCCTCCCCTCTTTTCTTTATTCCTAAAGCTAATGGGGAGCTACGCTGCTGCATCGACTACAGGGCATTGAATGCCATAACCATAAAGAATCAGTACCCGCTCCCCCTGATACCTGTGCTTTTGGAGCAAGTACGAGCAGCCAACATTTATACAAAATTGGACCTCAGAGGAGCCTATCACTTAGTGCGCATGCGAAGAGGCGACGAGTGGAAAACAGCTTTTAAGACGCGGTACGGGCTCTTCGAATATCTCGTGATGCCCTTTGGGCTTTGTAACGCTCCAGCCTCCTTCCAATTCTTCCTGAACAAGGTTTTAAGGGATTTCCTAGACATCTTTGTAGTGGTCTACATAGATGACATCCTTATCTATTCGAATAGCGACCAGGAACACCAAGGACATGTGTGTCAAGTTCTCCAAGTTCTCCAAGCACTACAACAGCATCATCTGTACTGTAAACTGACAAAGTGCGAATTCCATGTGACTACCGTGGAGTTCCTAGGGGTCATGCTCACTCCTTCAGGACAGGTGATGGCAGAACGGAAGGTACGAGCAATCGTGGAGTGGCCTACACCTAACAGCGTCAAAGACATTCAAAGCCTCCTCGGATTCGCGAACTTCTACAGGAGATTCATCTCCCACTTCTCTGAAAAGGTAACTCCGCTCACTAGGTTAACCAGAAAAAACATTCCCTTTGAGTGGGGAATTACTGAACAAACAGCCTTTGACCAACTGAAAGCTGCATTCACCTCAGCACCCGTATTGACTCATGCCGATCCAAAGCTCCCTTTTGTGGTAGAAGCCGACGCCTCAGAACTTGCAATAGGGGCAGTCCTCTCCCAACGAAACGAGAATACAGGACATCTGCACCCCATTGCCTTCATGTCCCGCAAATTAAACTCTGCAGAGTGCAACTACACCATAGCGGAGAAAGAACTATTAGCCATAAAGGATGCATTCGTCGAATGGAGGCATTGGCTAATGGGTGCTTCACAGCAAATCACAGTGTATACAGACCACCGGAACCTGCAGTTTATGCGAGCAGCCCGACACCTAACCCCCAGACAACTCCGCTGGATGTTATTTTTTGCTGAATATAATTTTTTGGTCACTTTTCGTCCAGGAAGTGAAAACAGGAAGGCGGATGCACTGACCCATCAGGAGAACAACCACGTGGTGCGCTTCACACCAGAAAAAAGCATCATTGAACCCCTAAAGGTGGTGGGAGTGGTACACACGGAGGAATTTCTTCACAAGATCAAAAGGGGCATACAAACATTTGCCTGGAAATCATGGATTCGACTACATCCGGAGTGGAGACTCCAACAAGGGTTGCCAAGGAAAGGCCCACAGTTGCTCCTTCCTACACTCGCATTACGGAAACAGGCTTTCCAGTGGTGTCACGATCTTCCCTGTGCCGGACATACGGGAGGAATGAAGACTCTGGAGAAAATGCTTCGGACTTTCTGGTGGCCAACCATCCGCCCTGATGTGCTTGCATGGGTAAAGAGGTGTACCATTTGTTCTCAGGCCAAGAGTGATCATCGACCTGCACAAGGACTTTTGCAAACCATGCCAACTCCTGTGAGTCCCTGGGAGAGCTTCTCCGTAGACTTTGTAGTGGGACTCCCCAAAGATCAAGGTATGACCGCGATCATCGTAGTTGTAGACTATCTAACTAAGATGGGCCATTTCATCGCGAGTAAAAAGGAGGTCAAGAGCCTCGGTGTGTGGCTGGAGACCGACCTTACCTTCCGGACCCAAGCCAGAAGGACTGCTGGAACCTGCTACGGGTTACTCAAATCTTGTAGGAAAGTAATCCCTCTCCTACCCCCCCAGTCGCGCCTTATGCTGATCCAGGGCTTAATCCTGTCCAGGCTGGATTATAGCAACGCCATCTACCTGGGCGCCCCGGAATCCACCTTCCAAATTCTGCAAAAGGCTCAAAACGCCGCCGCCAGACTCCTAACAAGCACCCCGGCCAGATCATCGGCCAAACCCGCTCTTAGGAAGCTACACTGGCTCCCGATCAAGGAGAGGGTCACGTTCAAGGCCCTCTGCCTGGCCCATAAGGCCCTCCATAACACCGGCCCCCCCATACTAAACAATTGGATCACCCCTTACAGACCCACGAGAGCGCTCCGCTC
The DNA here is from genome assembly GCF_964261635.1 of Lissotriton helveticus. Lineage (NCBI taxonomy): Eukaryota > Metazoa > Chordata > Amphibia > Caudata > Salamandridae > Lissotriton > Lissotriton helveticus. The sequence goes on from NC_136067.1 coordinate 1,371,982,024, forward strand.
AGAGCACGGAAACCTTATCACGATCCCCAAGGTGAAAAAGGCCCGGATAGGCGGCCGTCGCTTCTCGGTAAACACCGGACTCAAGTGGAACGCACTCCCCCTGAACCTCAGAACAGAGCCTGATCTACTCCGGTTCAGAAAAACCCTCAAAACTCTCCTCTTCCCCTAAACCGGTCTCCTACCTTCCCGCTCCCTCCCCATGAGTTACAAGGTCCTAGCGCTGGGATACCCCCGTGGTGACTATGCGCTCTATAAATCTTTAAAATAAAAAAATAAAATAAGTAAAGGGGTACCTACTGCTTGCCAGTTAGCCCATTTGTTGCTCATACACGTGGTCAGGTTACATGGGCTCCCCAGGGTCATAGTGTCAGACAGGGGGGCACAGTTCACTGCCCGGTTTTGGAAGGCATGGTGTGGAAAGCTAGGAATTGCCTCTTCATTGTCCACCAGCTTCCACCCCCAGACGGATGGCCAGACCGAAAGGTTAAATCAAACCCTCAAGCAATACTTACGTTGTTTTGTAGACACCACCACCGAGGCATGGGTTGATAGGTTATGGACAGCTGAGGTAGCGTACAACGATGCAATACATACCTCCACGTTGTACACCCCGTTTTTTTGCACTTATGGTTTTCACCCACGGTTTGCCCCTTTGAGTGCCCCTTCCCCTGAGATTAAGATCCCTAAGTTGCGTTCCAGATTGGTGCAGCTACGGAAGACCATGATACAAGCACGAAATAACCTGGAGAAAGCAAAACAGAAATATAAGGATCAGGCTGATAAACATCGCCGGTCATGTCCAGAATACAGCAAAGGGGAATGGGTGTGGTTGTCTACTCGTAACATCCGTTTCCGCAAGTATAGCGTATTCAACCCCAGGTTCATTGGCCCTTACCAAGTGATCAGACACATCAACCCTGTAGCTGTAAAACTGCGTCTTCCTGCGCATTTCAGAATACACCCAGTGTTTCATGTTTCCCTGCTCAAACCGGCTGGGTGTCCTCGTGGGCGTGCCTCTACCCCTGTGAGAGTGTGTGGGGATGTGGAATATGAGGTGCGGTGCATCTTGGACTCGCGGAGAGTGCGTGGTAGGCTCCAATATCTGGTGTCATGGAAGGGGTATGGGCCTGAGGAGGACTCCTGGGAGCCGGTGGCTGCAGTGCACGCCCCCAGATTGGTGCGAAAGTTCCACCTTGCGCATCCTGGCAAGCCTGGTGGCAGTCAGTGAATCTTGCGGAAGGGGGGGCGTCCTGTCAGGATTCCCCGGCCGCTGGTAAATCACTGCCTGCGGCTTAACGGACTCTGCAGGGTCTGAAAACTACAGTTCCCATGATGCCTAAGCCGGCGCGGCAGTATGACGCCGGGCAACAGGAAACAGGATAATACGGCACTAACAGTGGACGCATTGCCGATTATTCTTTGTACTTGGCTAGACGGAGACGTTCCGTGTACTTGTGTCTGTTATCGTTGGATTACTTGGCGGGGCTTTGGAAGCGCCCGAGGTGGCGTGCGGGGTGCTTGCCTCCTGTTTACATCCGGGTGGGACCCTGGAGTCACCCGCTGTGCATCAGTCATTGTACCTGTTAACCTCGTTGGATTACTCGGTGGGGCTTAGGAAGCGCCCGCAACTGGTAACGGAACCCCCGTTTCAGGTCTTCTCAGTGGGGGGTTGTTTTTCGCCTGTTCGGAACACCAAGGGGTTTTTCACCATTTTACTGTCACGTGTACCATTTTCTCTAAGTAGCGGTTGCAGAGAAGGATCTGCAACAAACTGTGGTTTTCTTTTGTACTGTTCTGGGCTGCTTTTCTGTACTCGGTCATCTGAGAAAACCATTTCCACAGATCTATGTACATAGGTGTGCAGGACTCTAGAAGGGTGTGTGTTATGTCGGTACGCCCTATTTTGGACTCTTGATCTCCAACTATTGATCTACACCTCGGAGGGGTTGTCAAGAACCTTTGGTGACGTAACCAGTGGGTTCTATGTTTCTTTCGTTTATTATTTTGGAGAAGAGTGAAACAGAGGTCATTTCTAGTTCTCGGGGCTTCCTTGTCTTCCTCAGTCCTGATCAGGGTAGGTTGATCTATCATACCTTCCTTACCGGGAAAAGGGTAGAAGGGAAGCCGATAATTATATTCTCTTTTCTCTGTTACTATAGGCATACCTAGGGAATGAGAAGAAGCCTGTTCTATTTCACTCTGACTACGGTCTTTCCTGTTTGCCTTACAGGTGAGGTGTTGCTTATAATGTACATAGTATAGCTTGTTGGTAACTCAGGGGACATACCACTTATTTCGTGCTTTGTATGTATTACAGGTCTCCAGTTTCACCAGCCCAGCTGTTCCCCTCCGGACCTCTTTTTTCCCCCGCTTGATCTCCTTTAAAGTCTGTGACAAATAGCCGGACTAGGGATGATCTAGAGGTGGGCCCCTTTTGAGCATCAATACAATCCCGAGGATAAAACACGGCAAAACCTGACACATGGCGTCAAGGAATTTGTGGAAAAACCTTGAGAGGCTGCTCTGGGTCACCCCACCCACCGCAGCAACCACGCTCTGGTAGCTCCCAGACGCAAGCAGGTGGAGGCTGCACAGCACCTGCACATGGGGTGGAATAGCATGTGCCCTTGGGGTAGTGTGCTGCAACAGTGGTTGGAGGTCCCTAATGAGCTCCAAGATGGTGTCTGGGGCCAACCTGTACCTCTGCAGTATCTCTGCCTCTGTGAGCATGAACAAGGTAACCCTCTGCCTGTAGACCTGCTCCTGTCTCTGCCATTCCCTCTCGTCTTCCTCCTGTAGCCGTAGCCGTCTTGCAATGACATAAAATACTGCCATTGTGCAAACAGAATTGCATTTTGGGTCCATTTTTATAGGCTGCACCTGGTTACCACCTGATTTGAATCCATGGTAAATACCGACTCTTAAATACCGAATTTGAAGCAAAATCGGTATTTAAGAGCTTACCTACATCTCAATCTTCAATTTTACCACTTCTTAATTACCGATTCGGTATTTTACCGATTCGGCAACTTTACCGATTCGGTAAATTTACCGATTCGGTAAATTTACCGATTCGGTATATATTCCGATTCGGTATTATACCGATTCGGTAACTTTTCCGAATCGGTAAATTTACCGATTTAGGCGAATTTCGGTCACCTATATCCCGATTGCTCAATAGCGGTCGGTAACGGCCAAAAATACCGATTTTCGGCCGTTACCGACCGGTAAAGGGCTACCTACATCTGGCCCTAGGTTCTTGAATACCCTGATCCCTTCCGGGCCTAGGCTGTGCAGTAAAATTCTTCTTTTCCTTTTGCTTGTGAACGCCTCCTCATTTTCGTCTTCTAGGACCTCTATGTAATTTAGGATGTACTCTCTCCAGTCATCCCACTTCATTAGGGGTTCACCCGGTTTAGGTAGAAATGGTATTGGGGCTGTCGCCGAAGTCGCCTGCGCGCACATGGTATCGCGCTTATCCGGCGCTGTGATCTGACTCTTGGGACTGCATGGCGCACTGTTCTCCTCTCCCTGTTCTGGTTGGAGGTGGGGGCTCTCTACGTCTCCTTCCTCACTGCCCCTTGGTTCCGCCAGTGCTCCTGATCAGTTGGGGCACCCTCTGTACCTTGTAGCGCCCCTGCGTGCTCTGCTGGGCGTGCGGTGGCCGTGGGCGACTATCTTCCTACCCCCCTCACACTTCTTGGCTATGGTGTTTCTACCCCTTTGCTTCTGGGTGACCAGTACACTTGTACCTGGTTCTTTGCTGTTCCCTCTTGGCTCTGGTGGTTTCCTGCGCTTCTGCCGCGCTCTCCGTGATCCTCCGGCCTCTCAGTGTGGGGCCTGCCTGTGCTGCTGTGTGGCTGTCCTGCCTTGGTGCTTTCGTGGGGTGCTTCCTGTGGTTGTTGTTTTTTTTTTTCAGGTGCCAGCCTCGTCGCCACTGTTGAGGTGTGGTTCCTCTTATTAAAGACAGGACAGCTTGTGATGTTCACGCTATATTTAGTTATATATATTTTCTCCTCACGAAGAGCGCCGAGCATGCTGCCACTCAGCTCCTGCTCCGGCACCCGTTCTGCGCTCTTCGCGCGCGACCCAAAATGGCCGCCGTTCACGCTACGTAGTGACGTAGCGTGAACACTAGAACAGCAACTCTACAACCACCGTCATGGGGGTTCATGTCAACGAGTTAAAAGTTTGGTGGGCAGTGCTGTCCATCAAAACATTTAACTTATATTTGTTTTTTCGACCACAAAATCTCAAAGTGGGATTTTGTTTTTGAGTAGACAAAAACGAATGGCCTCCACACCCCAGTGCGGGGGTCATTTAAATGTTTTTACTGTCCCTTACCACTTCTTTTTTCATGGTAGTAAGGGAGAGTAAAAACTAACCATTATACCACACACTCTAAATCTAGCGGGTAGAAGAACGGCCAAACCTCTGACAGCCTTTACTCCGTCATGCCGTCGGAGGAGTATGCCAACAATGGAGACCGAGTAGTGCCCATCGCTGCCATATCGAAGGTCGGCTCAACTGTAAATCGGGCCGGTGGACCTTCAGTTTTCATGAAGAGGGCACTCCGTCGCCATTGTGACAGAGTACCCTTTCCTCCAAACTCTAGAACCAGACAGGCAATGTTAAATGTAGGAGCAAAACTTCATTGATGTGATTATTAAAAGGGAAAGTTGGAGTTTTATCCCCTGCCCATGCCTTAACAGAAGTTCTCAAGTATTCATGTGACTTTACAACTAGGACGAGAGTGCAATGTTGGTGTTTTCCACAACATAAAAGAGCATTCAGAGTTGCCCTTTTAAGTATAAATGTAAAGGTGGTCTCATGAAGGTGGTCCTCTTTTAGTTGCATTTAAGTTATTTTAACCTTTGCCAGTTTGGAGCTACCAAGCGAAAATGTAATAAATTCTGGACAGACACCAAGTGAAAAGTCCAGAAAAGCAGAAATGTCAAGAAACACCTCTAAATTGGAAACAATATAAAACTGGAACTGATGCAGCTTTCACAAAGAATGCAACAAACCTGTTGCCAAGTGACAAGTCATGCCCGACAATGTATCCTTTTTTTAATGTACGACAGACTGGGTATTTTCTTATGTGGGAGACTCGGAGCACGAGTACCTTAAAGGTGCCTTAACGTGTTTTTTGTGAATTACTCATCAGCAGACGGAGTTAGTGTCCTCTCAAAGTGGTACTTCTTGCAGCATGGATGTCTACTGTGTGTGCCATGACAGAAACATATCACTTCCCACAGTTGTTCGTGTAGGCACCACTTTGCCTTAGCCATGATGCTATCTCCACCACTCATCCAGAGTCCCCACTTCTCGCTTTCCCACCGACTACGACCTAGAGCAGTGAGAGCGAGACTAGCGTGTACGGTAAAGGTGGTGATAGACATCTGGAAAAGAGGATGGAATTGTGTGAAGGAGCTTCTGAAGTGTTTGAGTGCATTGTGCTGCGAGCCTGGGGTTTGGTCGAAGGTTTCTTTGGTTCAAGCACCCAACAGTCGGCGGAGTGGGGTTTGCATGGACAAAGTGTTGATAATGAACAGCTGGATCCTGAGATCCAGGGTAAGGCAGAGTCTGTGCCCCATATATATATAGTCTCAATTATAAATTATTTTTGATATTATGACTATTTTTGCTATTTTTGTTTTCATTGTTGTTATTGCTAGTGTTAGTATTATTGTTATTATTGTTAGTATTGAGAAGGTGGGCTACTGAGGCATATGGGTTATGATCAGGATGCTGCAGTCTACATTTTAGAGCACAATACTGTGCTAATTTAAGTGTATTTGGAAGAAGTGGTGTGGTAGATAGTGGTGAATGTAGGCGTGGTTGCTGAGATCTGCAGTAAATATGTGATATGGCCGATCCATGCATATTTAACTCAGTACCCCAGGAGTCATCCCTAGAACTGAACACAATACAGCCTTAGGAGTTCACAAAGTATGCCAGATGTGACACAATACGACAGTGCCCCAGATCTTGATACAATAGACCTAAGGTGGCCTAGTTGAACTTCATGTAGTACACCATAGTTGGTCTAAGTACCTGGCCATAGTGTCCTGGAGATGGCATCCAGAAATTGACACAATATGCAAGAGAGGCTTCCAGAACTATGAAAGATACTTTAGATGGGGCCTAGAGGAGAGGACAGATTATGACCGAATATTACCAATGGGGCTTCCAGAAAAGCACACCATGTTTTAGATGAGATATTTGAAGATGCAGCAAATACATCAAGGTGATCCTCAAAGTGGACAAATAATCCAGCTGAAGTGTACAGAACTGGATTCAGTATTTCTTACCAGGCCTTCACAACAGGACACAACATTCCACATGAGCCCCAGAAGTAGGCACAATAATTCCAATTTGGATGCAAAACTCCTTATTATCAGGTGACCCATGGTACCTGCTCCATCAAATAACAGGGCAGTGGAAAAGAAGCGGGTGGAGCTGTGTCCATGTTAGCACAGGGATGCTGACTGACTGAGAGAGAAGAGATAACAAATCAACAATACAGATACCAAAATGTCAGCCTTCCATGCTCTACTGGGATAGGCTAAGCTCCCCGTGCAGTGCTGGGAGGGTGGGCAGTATGGAACACAGTTGGAGGAACAGGGTTGTACGCCAACGGTCACTGGAAAGAAGGGCATTGCTGGTTCTGCTAGAGGCTGACCAGCCTGTGGGGTGTGGGCCGCATTGAATAAAGGGATTTGTGTCAGGGAGATGTGAATGTTACCAAGGCTTTTGATCTCCTTTGCTTAGCAGGGCTTGGCCCATGCAACCTTGGATCAACATCAACATACACAAAGCCCCAAACAGCCACCATTGGAGTGGTACCAATGTTTGGGCCAACACATTAGAATTTTGCCATAGAAAGTATGATTAGTGCTGCAGAAAGAAATATTAGGGCACATATTGAGTGACTTCTCTAATCATCTTCTATTTCATTACAAAATATGACATGCAGACTGAAACATGCACTTTCAATACCAGCAGCAGACTTCCCTGGTGAGCAGTAGCTTTACTACAGTGATCTAATAAGCAACTAGAGTGCTTACATTCTGAATGCATGGCAAATATGTGACACACATCTGAATGCCTTCTTGATGCAATCAAAGTTAAAAACTGAAAGTATTTCCTACTGAGGAGACTGTAGTAAATGAGGAAATTAGGAAACTTCATAACAAATAAGTCTCCAAAGATGGCCACCAGAGACAAAAGAGCCCAAATGTAGCACAAATATCACCCAGATGTAGCCCACATGTAGCCCAATGACAGAAGTGTGCAAAACTCTTTATTTTGTGTGTTTTTGCAGTTTTATATAGTGCAGACTTGTCAGGTATTGGAGTGCTTTACATGAGCATTGGTTACATCACACAAGAACACATTCATTTTGGTTTTAGACATGGGGGGATTACGTGATTTGACCAGAATCACAGAATGTTGTGCTGAAGCAGAAATTCCAACCTGGTTTCCCAGTTGCAAGGTCTGCAGCTCTGGAAAAAACACCACATCCTCTCCCCTAAGTGCAACATTTAATCAAGTGGTCAACTGGGTAAAAAAACATTAGAATTACAAATAATTTAAAAGTGCTCTGTCGCTATTTGAAAACTCAGAAAATATGTCCTCATTTTAGTTTTTTAGAGCACTAACCATAATTTTGATGCAAATAAGACCCTCTCATATATGTAATTTCTAAAGGAAATTCTCTAGGTATCACAGTTTTGATCACATCAAGAAGACGTCAGGCGTTCCACACTTTTGTAATAAATATAGAATGTTAGCAATCTAGTTGTTCATTAGGATACTGTTGAGAGGCAGAGGCCAGGGGCACGGACTCTGAAAATTGAAGGCAGGTAGGAGGGTGCAGAGTCAACAATTTGACCACACTGGGCAGGCAGGAAGGCCAGTGGCAGCACAACAGACTATGGAGGGCAGTGGAAAGGGGGCAGGGGCAACAGACCAACAATACAGGACTGGCAAGAGAGGCTGTGGCAATATAATAGACCATTGTGGGCAGAAGGAAGAGGCAGTGGTAGTACAACCATACATGCCTACAGACCCGATCCAGCCAGGAAATGTCCAATGTTTTTAAGCCCAAATTGGTTTTATTTGATTTGTCTCCTGTCTACAATCTCCTCTTTTTCAATGTAAGTCAAAGGGGAAAATCACTATCCCAGTTTGTTTTCAAAATTTCTCTTACCAAGTTCAAAATGTTAGCAAGTATGATACATTGGATCATTGAAGGCAGGAGGAATTGGGGTAGGGACATGGAGTCGGGTAACAGAGAACAGGAGGGACATGGAGAGGTGCACCAAACTGACGCTACAGGGCAGGCATCAGGGTTTGCAGCAGCACAATACACCACACAGGGCATGCGGGACGGGAGTGCAGCACAACAATCCATAGAAAGCAATAGGGAGGGGACAGGACCATGCACATGGACAACAGAGGACAGAGGGGAAAGAGGCAATGGTAGCTAGCTGACCATAATGGACAGACAGGAGAGAAAGCTGCAGCATAACGGACCATAAAGGGCAGGAGGGATGGATGAGGGGCATTACAATGGAACAGACAAGCCAGGAGGGAGGAAATAGGGGTCTGCACATGGAAACAGAGGGCTGGGGGCAAGGGGGCAGGGCAGGAGCAGCAAGATGAATATGGAGGTCAGGCAGGATGGGCGCTAGAAAGCAAGACACACCATGGAGAAGAACAGTGAGACTATGATTGCATACACACAGACCATGGAGGGAAGGTGGGAAGGGGTCAGGGGTAGCCAGCTGACCACACAGGGAAGGTGGGAGGGGTCGTGGCAGCACAGGAGACCATGCATGGCAAGCGGGAGGGTTAGTGGCAGCACAATGGCTATGATGGGCAAGAAGGAGAGTGCAGGGGCATGCACAAAAGACCATGGAGGATAGAAGGGAGGGCCAGGACCTGGGCACAGACAAGAGAGTTCAGGAGAAGGGGCCTCACAACAGACCAGGCGGGGCAGGCAGGAGGAGCAGTTGCAGCACAACAAACCAGGGAGGGCAAAAGGGTATGGCAGTAAAATGGACCATGGAGGACAGGAGGAAGGGGATAGGGGCATGGAATGTGGACAGGCAGGGTGGAGGTGGCAGGGACAGGTTACAGTCATCGGACAATGCTAGGCAGGTGGGAGGGGAGTGGCAGCTCAATAGAACACCCAGAGTAGATAGGAGTGGCAGGTCCATGGAACATGGTGGGCAAAAAGGATGGAGCAGGGGCATTCACACAGACATCAGAGGGCAGGGGGAAGGGGAATAGGGGCAGCAAGCTAAGCACAGAGGCTAAGCAGGAGGTCAATGATGGGGCATAGAATTGGGCAATGGTGGGCAGGAGGGGTGGACTGGTACATCATGCTAAATGGAGGGCAGTGGCAGCACATCAGACCATGCATGGCAGAAAGGAGGAGGCTAGTCCATGGATTCAGACAACAGAGGATAGGGAAGAGGTTGATGGGGCAGAAAGCTAACTGTTCAGCGAAGGCGGGAAGGCCAGTGGCAGAACAACAGCCACACAGGGCTGTTATAAGGGAGCAGGGACATGGGCTTGGACAATGGATGGCTAGGAGGAGGGAAGGCAGGTGCCGCAAGCTTGGGAGGGGGCAGCACAATGCCTGGCCCTGCTTCCAACCCCCCACCATCCTTTGTAATATGCATCTTACTTAACGTTAAAAACAATTTAGAAATTTGCTGAAAAAAATAAAAATTACAGGGACAGTATAATTAGACTCAGATTTCACTCATAGACAACCAGTGAAATTCAGCAGTTATAGTTACCTGAGCTAACTATAACTTACGCCCCCGCAATGTACTGATAATGACCTCAGACATTACATCATTCATGACATGGTCAGTTACATCAGTCATGGCATCACTCATGACATCTCAAATGAGCTGTGAATGGAATGAAACTATAATAACTAGAACTTTATTTAGGGATAGTGTGTGTACTTTAACACACCTTTTTTTTCTTTTCTTTCATGTAAGAACCATTATAATATGCAACGTGCCCAGATTAATATGTCCGATAGCCTTTCACTTTAAAATAATGTGTAGTCCATTGTTTATGTTGATATTTGCAATCCTAAGTATGTTTACTATGAATAAGTCATGTTGACGAACATACAGTTATGGCGGTCACGGGGCAAGATACGCTGAAATGGCATTGTGTGCATATTAACACTTGTTTTCTTTTCTTTATTGTATCAATTCCTGAATTTTCACATAGTGACCAGGCCAATATGGCTGCCAGCTTTTTGGATTAAAGTAATATATAGTCCTTTGTTAATGTTGGCAACTTTAGGCATTTGTACATTTAAATAAGGATGCTACAATGACGTCTTGTATCGTTATCAAGGTTCGGACAAGCCGAAACACGTGGCTCATGTCCTTTGCAGATTAAATACTTCCAAACTACATCCTGAGTGCTGATTCTTTCCTTGTAGGAGTGAGAGGAGATTAAATACATATATATAAATTCACTGAAAAAAACACAAGTTTCAGGGACATTACAGTTAGAAATTAGCATTTAAAAAACCTCAGAAATTCACTGAAAAAAACACAGGTTTCATGGACGTCATAGTAAGTTGGACATTTCACTCATACAAAACAAGAGAAATTCGGCCGTTATAGTTAGTTTTGTTAACTATAACTCGCGCCCCCGTAATGCACTGCTGATGACGTCACATATTACATCACTCATGACATGGTCAGTGATATCACTGATGACATCTCAAATGACATCACTGATGACATTATCCACGTGGTCATCTGATGCACCTCCTCACACCCTAAAATACAGACTACCATTGTCGAAACCATATACACACCAATACTAGTACAGCTACAATATTCTGTGCACTATGCATGCAGACCTCTAACCAGCTACATACTATTGATACGCTCTTCTAAATACCCAGTTAGTACCTATGCAGTCTAGGCATTCTTCCGTCTGTCCGATGCACTTCTCCATTCACCCATCCAGCACTATCTATGTATCCTATCACTCCACCAATACCTAAGCACTTATAAATTCAGCACGCACTTTCTTTTCAACACTGAAATTACTCCAGCTGTTAGTCGTATACTTAAGGAATGGCGTAGTCACTAACACAAGTGCAGGTACAATATTTTGTACACTATGCATGCACACCTCTAACCAGCTACAAACTATTGATACGCTCTTCTAAATACCCAGTTAGTACCTATGCAGTGTAGGAATCCTGCAGTCTGTCCCATGCATTTCTCCAATCACCCATCCGGCACTATCTACTTATCCTATTACTCCACCCATAGCTAAGCACTTATAAATTCACTATGCAGTCTTTGTAATACTGTAATTATTCTAGTTACTAGTCATGAACTTATGGAATGGCCTAACTACTAACACAAGTACAGCTATAACATTGTGTGCACTATCCAAGCAGACCTCTAACGAGGTACATACTTTTGATACACTCTTCTAAATACCCAGTTAGTACTCATGCAGTGTAGGAATCGTCCTGTCTGACTCATGCACTTCTTCATTCACTTATCGACCACTATCCACGTATCCTTTCACTCCACCAATACGCAAGCAGTTATAAATTAAGAGTTCACTCTTTTTGCAGCACTGTCATCATTCCAGTTACTAGTGATATTCTTATAAAGTGACCTAGGCACCAACACATGCACATATAAAATAATTTCTGCATAATCTCTACAAATCTCTAAGCATATACATACTACTGGTCCACTCCATTAAATACTGAAGTAGTACCCATGCAGCATATAATACCTCCTGTCAGTCTCATGCAATTCTTCAATCACCCATCTAGCACTATGTTCTTATTGTATCAGTCTGCCAATACCTAAGCACTTATGGGGCAGATTTATAAGCACCCTGCGCCACCAGTACGTCACTTTTATGTAACGTAGTGATGGCACAAGGCACTCCTTCATATTTACAAGGAGAAGAAAATCCACCCTGCATGGTTTTTCCTCTCCTTGTAAATACGACTCCTTCATACACAGAACTTTGCGTTGAAGGGGCGTTCCATAGGTGTTTCTGTGGGTGTTCCAAAGCAATGAGGAGAATTGTTTTAATTTCTCCTCATTCCTTCCTCTTTCAATGCATGCTGCATTCCACAGCATACATTGAAATGCCTTTACTGATTGTTTTTGTGCAGGAAGGTGTCAAAAACAATCTCTGCACGACACAGACATCCTTTCACCATGGTGCAAGGGTGCCTGTGTCACCGCATGGCTGCAGTTTGTGCAGCAGTGCAGAGGGAAGCACAGAGTTGCAACATATTCAAGTGCATATGTCACATCCCTGTGCTTCGGAAGTGCCACAGTGCAGTGCAGCTAAAGAGCTTGCAGTGTCACTCTGCAGTACTTCCTCATAAATCTTCAACTATAAATTCACCAAACACTACTAATGCATTCTTTCAGTCAATCATGCTGTATACATATATTAAACCAATAAGGTAGTTCTGATAAGAACTTTCTTTTTCTTCTTTTTTCTTTTGTAATTTTTCGAACAATTTTGTATTTTTTATGGGTGTTTTGTCAAAAAATGAACAAAAAAAAGAACAAATAAAACAGGAAACTTTTGGAATTACTAATCATTCCAAAAACAACAACAACATAAATTAACAACAATGGTTGTGTTGCGCAGCACAAACTGCATCCATCGACTGCTCACCGAAGCATATACGTTTCTTACACTTCACACAGTGTTGCTCGAGAAAGGCAAATTCTGGCCTAATGTCCATTACAGGTGTTCCTGAGGACGCTCCAGACTTACTTGCCACAGCAGGTGAAGGGTTCAAAGCAGCATGCCTCATTCCCTCCTGAGCAAGATTGAGAGGATGTGTGGTCCGGAGATGCTTGTACATAGAAGCAGTGCCACAAGAGTATTTTTTTTCACTGTCTCTTGACTGGACTTGGTCACAAATTTTGCACGTCACCTTTCTCGCATTTACTTTCTTCTCTCCAGGTGGAAAAGTGGAGAATTTCCACATGACAGATTCCGGCCTCTGTGGACGTGGTGACTCCTGCAAAAATTCTTCTTCAGAAGATACTTCTTCCTGCTGCTGCTGCTGTCCAGATGCCATTTTGTTTGATATTTTTTAAAAAACACCAAAAAATAACAAGCACAAAGGGTTCTTGAAGGAAAAGAGATGTCTCTCTAAAGATGCTCCAACAAGAATGATTAAAATGAGTGGGGTCCTTCAATAGTTACAATGGGAAAATGTTATGAACCAATGAAATCTTTTTTTTGTTTTAGGTCACATGGCATCCGCGCATTCTGAGCTCACGAAGCTCGCACCCGGCGCGACTTCGCGAAAATATTTTTTTAAATAATATAAGTTTATTATAAGTACAAATATATTATTTTTATGAATATCTTAGATAATCTCTAGCTATAATATGTATATTAAAGACATATACATATCATTTTAGAACATAAACATTTTTTGCGGGAGTCGCGCACCCAGCGCACCCCAGCACGCATATGACGTCACGCGGGACCCCCCAACGCACAAGCATCGTGTACCATAATGCACATGTGTCGCAAATGCACGGGAGCAGGAGTCGCGGACTGGTCGCATACCAATCGCGCACATCACGTAATATTAAATGTATAAGATGTAATTGAAAAACATGCAGCCATCGCACACCGTATTAGGATCCTTCATGACTTTTCTAAAATAGCGGCTAGAATCCGCGCACCCACCGTAATGTGTACGCTTTGGGTGCGCGACTCTGAAAAAAATTTGGAAAAAAAAGAAACTCACATAAATATATTACAATTAAAAAAATAAAATAAAAAAATGAAACCATATTTCAGTTTCAATAAAAAAAACAATTGTGCAATTTTCAGAAAAATATTCAATGTTAATTAATGAATAAAATATTGTTAATAAACAGTAGAAAAAACTGTAGAAAATCAGTACAAAAAAATAGGTATAACTACTATTACACTTTAGCTTTCTAAAAAACCTTTGAAATTCACTGAAAAAAACCATAGGTTTTAGAGACGTTATAGTTAGAAATTAGCATTTAAAAATCCTTAGAAATTCACAGAAAAAAACATACGTTTCAGGGGTGTTATAGTTAGCTGGACATTTCACTCGTACAAAACCATAGAAATTCTTCCGTTATAGTTAGTTCTGCTACCTATAACTCGCGCACCCGCAATGCACTTCTGATGATGTCACATATTACATCATTAAATTTGCAGGGGTGCCGCATGGGCCTCCCGAAACCCTGGGGACCACCACCTCCCCGGGACTTTGAAAATAGAGTAAGGGGGGGCCGCTTCCCCCTCCTGGAGACCATGATGGCCCTGGGGACCACCACTCCCCCAGGACTGGTCCCTGCAATGACCCGGGGATCCCACCCCCGGGACTTGATTTTTTGCTATGACCGGGTGGAAGCACGTCTCCCATCCTGTCATAGCAAACCCTGCTTTGCTTCATTGAAGTGAGAGCAGGAAAACCTGCTCTTGCTTCAATGAAGCAAAGCAGGATTGCTTTTGGGCAAGAGGAGCTGCATGTTAGCAGCTCCCCTTGCCCAAAAGCAATGCCGGTTCCTGCAGGAGGCAGGGCGCCGTCAGGACTGTTGGGGCATTGGGGCCCCCCCATTGTCCCCAACGAAGAGGCCAGGCCCAGGGGGATGGGGTCCCCTGGGCCAAAAGTGGGGAAGGGAAGGGGCACCATGTGGCCCCCTTCCTAATGACTAATAAAAACATTCAAGAATTGGGCATGCCCCGGGGGATGGTGTCCTCGGGGCAAATATTAATTAATGGACGTGGACCGTTCTTTTTGGGAAAAGTTTGGAGTCGTGATCCTAACGTGGCGCTGAGCATGCCCCCCTAGTGTGAACACGCTGGGTGCGCAGCTCTCAGCACGACCCTCTAGTGTGATCACCCTGGGTGTGCGGCCCTCAGCGCGGCCCCCTAGTGTGAAAGCACTGGGTGGGCGGCTCTCAGCGCGGCACACGAATACTTCACAGGTCTTTAAAATACCATTTACCTGTTAATGAGGCTTTGTTCTTGTGTTTTCACCCCTTCTTAGAGCCCCCACATCTCCACTCTGCCTATGACTGGAAGAATTAGCCACCCCCACGTGCGCCCGGCCCCTTTTTATTACCAGGGTCACATGTCCAATGACGCCTGTGCTGGGTGCGTGTGCAAGACAGCCCTCAGGGAACGGTTGGTGCTGGCAACAACTTCAACAGTGATCATCGGATCACACACAGAGATTCAATCATAAAGGGTCCATGACTTGTGGTGCACTAAGGTAAGGGCACCAGACCTTAACTCACACACAAAAGATTGTATTTTTAAGGGTCCATCACTTGTGGTGCAGTGAGGTAGGGGTACCAGATATGAGTGTGCTCATGTGAAGATATTGTTAATGTCCCTTCAGGATATTCCTGTTGCCTGAGGGGACATTGTTGCATCCGGAGTCTACAGCACGAAAGTCAATCATAGAGGGTCCATGAGTAGTGATGCACAGAGTTAGTGGCACCTGAAGAGCTCAGCGTGTGCTTAGCCGTGATGATGCGTCGTCCAGGAGATCGCACTGGATGCAATGTCTGTTGCCTATTGGACTCTCCCGAAACCTGGCGCTCTCAAACTATGTTCCTCGTTGCTCTCAAAAGGATGATCTGCAGACTTTTATTTCTCTTACTGTTTTCATGGTCTTGTTTACTGCCCCAAAAAATTCTCTTGTTCATAATTGTACATACTGTGAAGCGCTCCGATACCCTCGGGTCCAACTAGCGCTATACAAAACTTCAATAAATAAATAAATAAATAAATATTTCTAATGACTTCCTTTGAATATAAAGGATGTACACTAAAATGTTCATACATTTCTTCACTTTTGGAAATGTCCACTTTTTCAATTTGGCCACTTGAAATTTTGCTATCATCAACTCAATTGATTTCTTCTTCTTCCACATTCACATTTTTGTAGTAAACATTATTTTTGTGAGATATAACGTAGCCTTTTGCACTTTGCTGACATCTGCTAATTCTTGCCATATTTTTCGACTCTTCGTAGGAACACCATTAATTAGAATAACTACAGGTTCAGTTTCCTCTTTCTCTACAGCAATAGTTTCAAGATTTTAAAAAAAAATCTAAAGGTAAATACACAACTCTTCTTTTTAAACCTCTTTGTGAATCTGATGGAGGCAGCTTACCTGTTTTTGGCTCCATACGAACAATAGCCTGAAGCGGGTGTACTTTTGCCTAATGAATTCTGCCTCAATAAGGCCACATGGCGGTGACTTGTGTTGCACTGAGTTAGTGGCACCTGAAGTACTCACTGTGTGTGCAGCCAGTTTTCTATCGTATTCGGTGGACGCCCTGATACTACATGAGATGCCGTATTCTTGAATTTCATAGAAAACGACGTGAATGGCAAAGAATAGTTGAATATTGACGTTGTATCTGGAATAACGCAAATTGATTTGGAACCCCAATGTGGGTTGGATTTTTATCACCACATTCAAAATTTCTACACTTTGATGGATTTAGCCTTGATGAAGTCGCGGGATCATGCCCCAATTGCGATGAAACACGTGTTGGCTGTGGCTGAAATCAAAGAATAAAAGCCTGAAAAGAAAGGATCAAAAGAAAGTGTCTATGTTTTGTATTGTAATTATTGTGTCTTTGAACTAACGGGGAAACCTTTTTTTCACATAACGTGTGCTTGGGAGTTAAGCAGCCAGTGATGATGCCTACTGCACTGCGTCATCTGCAATCGCGACTCGACCTGAATTGTGAGCCCTGCTGACCGCAGTGTAGGCCGGAAGCAGTGGTTAGCAAGGGCCCACAGGCACGTGGCCTTGAGTTGAGCTGCACAGAGTTAGTGGAACCTGAAGCACTCAGCTTGTGCGCAGCCAGCGATGATGTGTGGTCCGGGAGGGCCGCACTGGAAGCAATGTCTTTTGCTTACTGGACTGTGTCATCTGCAATTGCGACTCCATCTGAATTGTCAGCCCTGCTGACCGCAGTATAGGCTGGAGGCAGCGGTCAGCAAGGGCCAACAGCGTATGTCCAGCCCTCAACATGATGTACTTGATGCTCCTGAAGTGCTGGGACCAGCTCCCTGGTCACCGTGTTGCATATTTTGTTGTGCACGCAATGGATTCTGGTCTGCTTTTAGGAGGTGGTTTCAGGGACGTTAGAGTTAGTTGGACATTTCACTTGTACAAAACCAGAGAAATTCAGCAGTTTTAGTTAGTTGACCTAACTATAACTTGCACCCCCGCAATGTTCTGCTGATGACGTCACATATTAAATCAATCATGACATGGTCAGTGACATCACTGATGACATCTCAAATGACGCCACTGATAACATCACTGATGACATCAACCATTGACTGTGTGTTTCTATAACTAAAATGTCCAACTAACTATAACATCCCTGAAACCTGTGTTTTTTTCAGTGAATTTCTAACGTTTTTTAAATGCTCATTTCTAACTATAACGTCCCTGAAACCTATGATTTTTTCAGTGAATTTCAAAGGTTTTTTAAAATGCTAATTTCTAACTTTAACGTCCCTGAAACGTATGTTTTTTCAGTCAATTTCTATGTTTTTTTAAATGCTAATTTCTAACTATGCCTACAGAGGTAGGAAATGTGAAGAAAGATGAAGAAAGGCGCAGGAAGAAGCATGAGAAATGCAGAAAGAGGCAATAGAAGTCCAGAAAGAGGAAGAAAGGTGCAGAAAGAAGCAAGAGATATGCAGAAAGACCACTATCCAATACACAAAAGTGCTAAACCCGTATGCCCCTAGTATCCCTCTGATGGAGATCCCCACACCGACTGGTATAATTTCCTCTAGACAGCTGTCTCAATGGACTGAGAAATGAGTAACTACTGTAGGTATGCTGTTTGCTGGTAATATGCTTCTGAATCATAATTAAGGCTCCCTGTTTTCCGTTTTTACTGATTTTTACAGATCAATACAGACAGAAAACATTCATTTTCTTGTCTGTATTTATTTTTAAATGTGGATAAAAACAGAAATTGGGTTGCTTTTTGAGTAATTATAAATACTGTATGCCATGACTGGCAGGCCAATAGATATGTAGGTTGACAGATTAGGGGGTTAAAAAGAAAGGAATTTTAGTAAAGAGGCTTTAACAGCAGTAGATATGCAAAAGGTTGATACTGAAAGTTGCATAGCTTCAGAGAAGTGCACTGATTTATCTTCTGCGGCTTTCACAGCACTTAAACCTGGCAGACATTCAAGCATGAGTGCATATTTATCGGTTAAATAAATGTGGAAATATACTAATTTCAGCTTAATTTTTCCACAAAACCCAAAATAAATATGGATAAATACAGATAAAATTTGCCAAAAATAAATACGGATCAATTCAGACGGAAATGGCAAAAAAATAAATACCATGAAACCGGGTGCCCTAATCATAATGTATTTGTAAGAGAGCAAGGAGTTCCTAACTCACTTTATATGTTGCATGCTAAGATAAGCAGATATATGAGAAGCACCTGGGCACCGGATGGCACTGAGCCCCAAACACATGCACTAGTACACATGACGTATCTCATGGGGAATGGGAGACACTTATCTAGGTGGCTATATAGAAGCATCCGGACGCATGCATCAGTCCTGCTCCAGGAGCTCCGGGATAAATGGTCAGCGGACCTACGCCATGAAATAACAGACACGGAGTGAGAGAAAATACTAGAATATCCCGAGAAAGTGTCATGTAATCCTAAATTTATGTTAATCCAATTTATGTTGGTACACAGAGCTTATTTGTCCCCACATAAAATGAGTAAAATGTTCCCGGGTATAGTAGATGCTTGTCCTAAATTTCATACACAACCGGCAGGGCTATTCCATATGATCTGG
Source organism: Lissotriton helveticus (assembly GCF_964261635.1). NCBI lineage: Eukaryota > Metazoa > Chordata > Amphibia > Caudata > Salamandridae > Lissotriton > Lissotriton helveticus. Next base: position 1,372,000,949 of record NC_136067.1, read on the forward strand.
ACTTGCGCAAAACTGGCACTATTCTGGGAGGCGGTATACAAAGTCCTTGCCGATGTAACACCAGGAATAGGGCAAAACAAGGTGGAATACGGTATATTGGGGCTTTACGAAAACGCAAATCACAGGGAACGCAACACAGGTTTGCCAACCTATTGCTTATTTTGGCAAAATGATCTATCACAATGAGAGAGAAATCTCTGCATCCTCCATTAGCACAAACATGGCATACCGAAGTAGTGCGATGGGGGAGTGCTGAACGTATGGCACTACATAGAGAAGAAAACAGAGGCCTAAGAAAAAACCCGATAGCCATGGAATGGGTTATGATGGTAGAACAGTGTGTGGCTGCTGAACCTTCACTGCATTGAATATTAACGTACACCTAATCTAAGCAATAATACTCAAGAATATAATGGTTAAATGACAGACCCCATCGAGACCTCATGCATATATATAATGTAAGAATACCAGACTTGACCTCAAGGTTGCTTCGCTTGGCATCTCGGTGAATATGTATATGTGATGCTGTAGTTGTAATCAATCAATCAATCAAAGCATTTATATAGCGCACTACTCACCCGGAAGGGTCTCAAGGCGCTGGGGGAGGGGGGGTCCGCTACTGCTCGAACAGCCAGGTCTTGAGCTGCTTCCTGAAGGCGAGGTGGTCCTGGGTCAGGCGGATGTGGGTCGGGAGGGAGTTCCAGATCTTGGCGGCGAGGTAGGAGAAGGACCTTCCCCCTGTGGTGGCTCTTCGGATGCGGGGGACGGCGTCGAGGGCGTGGCCGGTCGATCGAAGCTGGCGTTTGGGAGCGTAGAAGTTGAGGCGGCTGTTGAGGTATCCTGGGCCTTGGTTGTGTAGGGCTTTGTGTGCGTGGGTGAGGAGGCGGAAGGTGATTCTCTTGTTGACCGGGAGCCAGTGCAGGTCTCTCAGGTGTCCGGAGATGTGGTCGCGGCGGGGATGTCCAGGATGAGACGTGCTGAGGCGTTCTGGATCCGCTGGAGTCTCTTCTGGAGTTTGGCGGTGGTTCCGGCGTAGAGGGAGTTGCCGTAGTCCAGACGGCTGGTGACGAGGGCCTGGGTGACCGTCTTCCTGGTCTTGGTGGGGATCCACCGGAAGATCTTACGTAACATGCGCAGGATGTTGAAGCACGATGAGGAGACGGCGTTGACTTGTCTGTTCATGGAGAGGTAGGAGTCCAGGATGAAGCCCAGGTTGCGTGCGTGGTCCGTTGGCTTGGGGGTGGTGCCCAGGGCGGGGGGCCACCAGGAGTCATCCCAGGCGGAGGGTGAGGATCCCAGGATGAGGACTTCCGTCTTGTCCGAGTTCAGTTTTAGGCGGCTGTTCTTCATCCATTCGGCTACCTCTTTCATTCCTTCGTGTAGGTTGGCTCTGGCGGTGGCGGGGTCGTTGGTGAGGGAGAGGGTCAGCTGGGTGTCGTCGGCGTATGAGATGATGTTGAGGTTGTTCTGGCGTGCGATGGCTGCGAGGGGACTCATGTAGACGTTGAAGAGGGTTGGGCTGAGCGAGGAGCCTTGAGGAACGCCGCAGATGACTTCAGTGGCTTCTGATCTGAACGGGGGGAGGCGGACTCTCTGTGTCCTTCCGGCGAGGAAGGAGATGATCCACTCTAGTGCCTTCTCCTGGATTCCGACGTTGCTGAGGCGCTGCACTAGTGTACGGTGGCAGACAGTGTCGAAGGCCGCGGAGAGGTCAAGGAGGATGAGGGCCGCTGTTTCTCCGTTGTCGAGTAGGGCTCGGATGTCATCGGTTGCTGCGATCAGGGCGGTCTCGGTGCTGTGGTTGGCCCGGAAGCCAGACTGCGAGAGGTCGAGGGATCCGCTCGTCTCGAGGAAGGCGGCCAGCTGTTTGTTGACGGTCTTTTCGATGACTTTTGCAGGAAACGGGAGCAGCGAGATGGGGTGGTAGTTCTTGAGGTCGGTGGGGTCGGCTGATGGTTTCTTTAGTAGAGCGCTGAGTTCGGCGTGCTTCCAGCTCTCCGGGAAGGTAGCGGTGTCGAAGGAGGTGTTGACGATGTCCCGCAGGTGGGGTGCGATGACAGCGTCGGCCTTGTTGAAGACGTGGTGGGGGCAGGGGTCTGTCGGGGATCCGGAGTGGATGGAGTTCATCGTGCGGACGGTGTCTTCGGTGCTGATCGGGGTCCAGGCGCGGAGGGTGCGTGGTGGGGGGTGGTGGTTCAGTCATGGTGTGCGTTGGTTGAGTGCTGAAGCTGTTGTGTATGTCCGCGATCTTGTTGTGGAAGTAGGAGGCGAGGGAGTTGCAGAGGTCTTGCGATGGGGTGATGTCGTTGTTTCCGGCGTTGGGGTTGGAGAGCTCTTTAACGATGTTGAAGAGTTCCTTGCTGTTGTGTGCGTTGTTGTCCAGTCGTTCCTTGAATGCAGTCTTCTTGGTGGTGTGGATCAGTTGGTGGTGTTTTCGGGTGGCGAGCTTGAGGGCGGTCATGTTGTCTGGTGTTGGGTCTCTGCCCCAGGCTTTCTCGAGGGCTCTGCAGTTCTTCTTGGAGCTCTTGAGTTTGTCGGTGAACCATGGGGCTTTCTTGCTGCCGGGTCTGCTAGGCGGGGTCCTCAGAGGGGCAAGGTCGTCTGCGCAGTCGCTGATCCACTTCGTGAGGTTGGTGGCCGCTTGGCTTAGGTTCGTTGCGCTGGTGGGTGGGTTCTTGCTCAGGGAGGTCGTGAGCTGGTCGGCTGTGATCTTGTTCCAGCTTCTGCGTGCAACCTGTTGCTGGTGTTGGTGGATCGTGGTCCTTCTGAAGCTGAAGTGGATGCATCTGTGGTCCGTCCAGTGGAGTCCGGTTGCGTGGCTGAAGGCGATGTCCTTGCTGGATGAGAAGACGGGGTCGAGTGTGTGTCCAACGTAGTGGGTGGGGGTGGTCACTAGCTGCTGGAGTCCGAGGTTAGCGAGGTTGTCCAGCAGGGTGGTGGTGTTGCGGTCGTCGTTGTTCTCCAGGTGGAAATTGAGGTCCCCGAGGAGGATGTAGTCAGCGGAGGGGAGGGTGTGCGGGCTGATGAAGTCGGCGATGTCCTCGCTGAATTGTGTGCGTGGTCCCGGGGGTCTGTAGTTGAGGGTGCCTCTGAGGGTGGTCTTGGGGTTGGTGTGGATCTGGAAGTGCAGGTGCTCGGCGGGTGCGAGGGTGTCGTCGGTGTTGGTCGTGATGCGGATGGTGTTCCTGTGGATGATGGCGATGCCTCCCCCTGTCTGGTTGACGCGGTCCCTTCGGATGATCTTGTAGCCGTCTGGGATGGCGATGGCGATGTCGGGCGCTGAGGAGGCGTTCATCCAGGTTTCAGTGAGGAAGGCGATGTCTGGAGCAGTGGTGTCGAGCAGGTTCCAGAGCTCGACGGCGTGTCTGTGGACGGAGCGGGTGTTGAGCAGGATGCACTTCAGGTGGCTGTTGCTGTTGCTCGTCGTGGTCTTGGGCAGTGCTGGAGTGGTGCAGGTCCGGATGAAGGTGAACTTGCAGGAGTTGCAGCAGAAGGGTCCGTGGGTGCGTCTCGGGGTGGCCCTGAAGCAGCCCGGGGTTCGGCCGGTGTTGAGTGCGGTGAGTTCGGTGGTGTCGTAGGTCCGGCGGGTGGGCTGGTGTCTGCGGGGGCCAGGGGTCCTGGCACTGGGCGCGGTCCAGGCGCGGACGGGCGCAGACGGGCTTACCTTTGGCGCGCCTTCGGCGCACAATCGGCGCGCCCGCTGCGCATCAACGCTGCGCGTCAACGCTGCGCGTGCGCACGGTCGCCATTTATGGCAAAGTGCAGGGAGGGCGGAGCAGCTGGGAGGCGGGAGCGGGGAGGAAGGGGGCGTGTCCACACTCCCGGCAGCGGGAGGCGGGGAGCGGGGCGGGCGTGCAGGGGACAACAGCGCGGGGGGGGACAAAGATTAAATACAAAAATACAGAAATACAGTACTAAGAGAAACGAGGCAAAATAATGAAAATACGAGGCAGCAACAGGTAAACAGAACAGAGTAGAAACGGGGCAGCACCAGGCAGAGATGCGGAAGCTACGAGCGGCGGAGGGGGGCGTGGCCCGAAGGCGGAAAGGCTCAGCGAGGCTGAGAGCAGCGGCAGGCGGGGGCACACACGACAGCTGGTGGCCGTGCGGCGCGGGGGTGTCCTATGAATAGTAATGAGTAATGAGTCTAGGGTGGGTGGGGTGGTGGGTATTTCTAGCTAATAGAGCTCGGGAGGGGGAGGGAATGGTGTTTTGTTTAGTATGATTATTCTGTACACAGAAATACTAATGCCAAACGTTGAACAATATATTCCCTGCATTGCAATGTTGATAGCTTGGTAATATTATACACTCTGGTCACATTCTATGGCCCTGTTATTCCTTGACTATGTTATCACATGTTTGAAAATAATAAAGTATGTTTTAAAAAAAGAGATATGCAGAAAGAACCAACAGAGGTGCAGAAAGAGGCATTTTGCAAAGGCATCCTGTGCCCTGGGCACCCCCCAATTTTCTGCTGACTGGTACTGGTGGTAACTGACTCTGACTGACCCTGGGATCTTCCGAATCAGGCCCGGAGCCAGTGCTATGCTGAAAGACACTTAGAATACAGTGAAAACACCTACATACACTAGGGTACACTATTGGTTTGGGTATCCCTGTGATTGGCATGACATCCCCTGTAAGGCCCTTGTACATAATAGGGAGGGGGATTAAAACTACCTCTAAGTCCCTAGCATATAATAGGGCATGGCAGTTTAGAGGCCAGCAGCCCTTTTTGGACTTGCATGTGTGCACTGCTGAGCCTGAGGTCAGTTTAAAAGTCGCCCTGTGTGTGCCGAAAGGGGTAAGAGAGGTGCCGAAAGAGACAAGAGAGGTACAGAAAGAAACAAGAGAGGTGCAGAAGGAAGCAAGAGAGGTGCAGAAAGAAGCAAGAGAAGGGCGGAAAGAAGCAACAGAGGTGCAGAAAGAGGGAAGAGTGGCCCTGTGTGTGCAGAAAGGGGTAAGAGAGGTGCCGAAAGAGACAAGAGAGGTACAGAAAGAAACAAGAGAGGTGCAGAAAGAAGCAAGAGAGGTGCAGAAAGAGGCAAGAGAAGTTCGGAAAGAGGCAGAAGAGGTTCAGAAACAGGCAGAAGAAGTGCAGAAAGAGGGAACAGGTGTGCAGAACGAGCGAAGAGGGGTGCAGAAAGAGGCAAGAGGGCTGCAGAAAGAAGTAAGAGCAGTGCAATAAGAAACAACAGAGGCGCAGAAGGAAGCAAAAGGGATACAGAAAGGCAAAAGAAGCGCAAAAACAATCAAAGAGAAGCATAAAGAGGCTAGAGGGGTGCAGAAAGAGGCAGGAGAGGTGCAGAAAAAGGCTAGAGAGGTACACAAAGAGGGAAGAAGGGTGCAGAAAGAGGCAAGTGGGGTGCAGAAAGAAGCAAGAGAGGTATAGAAAGAAGCAAGAGAATTGCAGACAGAAACAACAGAGGTGCAGAAAGAAGCAGGAGCAGTGCAGAAAGAACCAACAGACGTGCAGAAAGAGGCAAGAGGGGTACAAGAGAAGTACAGAAATAAGCAAAAGAGGTGCAGAAAGAAGCAAGAGGGGTGCATCACGAGGCAAAAGCAGTGCAGAAAGAACCAAGAGACGTGCAGGGAAAGGGAAGAAGGGTGCAGAAAGAGGCACAAGGGGTGCAGAAAGAAGCAAGAGATGTGCAGAAAGAAGCCACAGAGGGGCAGAAAGAGGCAAGAGGGGTGCAGAAAGAGTCAATAAAAGTACAGAAGGAGGCAAGAGAGTGGCAGAAACAGGCAAAAGAGGTGCACAAAGAGGGACCACAGGTGCACACAGAGGCAAGAGAGGTACATAAAGAGGCAAGAAAGGTACACACAGAGGCACAAGGGGTGCAACAATTTGTAAGAGTGGCGCAGAAAGAAGCAACAGAGGTGCAGAAAGAAGCAAGAGAAGTCCAGAAGGAAGGAACAGAGGTGCAGAAAGAGGCAAGAGGGGTACAGACAGAGGCTAGAGAGGTGCAGAAAGAGGGACGAGGGATGCAGAAAGAGGTAAGAGGGTACAGAAATTTGCAAGACAGGTGCAGAAAGAAACAACAGCAGTACAGAAACAACTAAGAGGGGTGCAGAAAGAGACACAAGGGGTGCAGATAGAGGCAGGAGAAGTGCAGAAAGAAGCACCAGAGGTGCAGAAAGAGACAAGAGAACTGTAGACGGGCAAGAGAGGTGCAGAAACAAGCAATAGATGTGCAGAAAGGGAACAGGGGTGCAGAAAGAGGCAAGAGAGGTGCAGAAAGAGGGAAGAGAAGTGCAGAAAGAGGGAAGAAGGGTGCAGAAAGAGGCAAGAGTGGTGTAGAAAGAAGCAAGAGAAGTGCAGGAAAAAGCAAGAGAAGTGCAGAAAGAAGCAAGAGGGGTCAAGAAAGAGGAAGAGAAGTGCAAAAAAGAAGCAACTGAGGTACAGAAGGAGGCATGAGAAGTTGCAGAAACAGGCAAAAGAGGTGCGGAAAGAAGCAAGAGCAGTGCAGAAAGAACCAACAGATGTGCAGGAGGAGGCAAGAGGGCTGCAGAAAGAGGCAAGAGGGGTGTAGACATTTGGTGAGAGGTGCAAAAAGAAGCAAGAGCAGTCCAGTAAGAAACAACAGAGGTACAGAAGGAGGCAAGAGGGGTGCAGAAAGTGGCAGGAGCAGTTCAGAAAGAACCAAGAGATGTGCAGGAAAAGGGAGGATGGGTACAGAAAGAGGCACAAGGGGTGCAGAAAGAAGGAAGAGAAGTGTAGAAACAGGCAAGAGTGGTGCATAAAGAGGGAAGAGAGGTGTAGAAAGAGGCAAGAGAGTTGCACAAAGAGGGGAGAGGGGGACAGAGGAGGCAAGAGGGGTGCAGAAAGAAGCAATGAGGTGCAAAAAGAGGCAGGAGAAGTGCGGAAAAAAAGCAAGTGAGGTGCAGAAAGAGGCACGAGAGGTGCAGAAAGAAGCAAGTGAAATGCAGAAAGAGGCAAGTGAGATGCAGAAAGAGACAAGAGAGGAGAAAAAAGAGGGAAGACGGGTGCAGAAAGAGATAACAGGGGTGCAGAAAGAAGCATGGGAAGCACAGAATGAAGCAACAGGGATGCAGAGAGAGGCAAGAGAAGTGCAGTAAGAAGCAACAGAGGTGGAAAAGGAGGCAGGAGAACTGCAGAAAGAGGCAAGAGAGTTACAGAAACAGACAAAAGAGGTACAGAAAGAGGGAACAGGGGTGCAGACAGAGGCAAAAGAGGCGCGGAAACAGGTATGAGGGGTTCCGTCAGAGGCAAGAGGGGTATAGAAATGTGCAAGAGAGGTGTAGAAAGAAGCAAGAGCAGTGCAAAAGAACCAACAGAGGTGCAAAAGGAAGCAAGTGAGGTGCAGAAGGAGGCAAGAGAACTGCAGAAACAGGCAAAAGGGGTGCAGTAAGAGGGAGCAGGTGGCAGACTGAGGCAAGAGAGGTGCAGAAGGAGGAAAGAGTGGTGCAGAAAAAGATAAGAGGGATACAGAAATTTGGAACAGAGGTGCAGAAAGAAGCAAGAGCAGTGCAGAAAGAACCAACAGCGGTGCAGAAAGAGGCAAGAGGGGTACAGAAAGAGGCAAGTGAAGTGCATATCAAAGCAAAAGAGGTGCAGAAAGAACCAACAGGGGTGCAAAAAGGGGCAAGAGGGGTGCAGAAAGGGATAGGAGAGGTGCACAAAGAGGCAAGAGGGGTACAGAAAGAAGCAGGAGGGGTACAGAAAGAAAGACGAGAACTGCAGAAAAAAGCAACAGAGGTGCTGAAAGAGGCACAAAGGGTGCAGAAAGAGACAAAAGAGGTGCAGAAAGAAGCAACAGAGGTACAGAAAGAAACAAGAGTGGTGCAGAAAGAGGGAAGAGAGATATAGAAAGAGGCAAAAGAGTTGCACAAAGAGGGGTGCAGAAACAGGCAAAAGGTGTGCAGAAAGAAGCAAGTGATGTGCAGAAAGAGGTAAGTGAGGTACAGAAGGAGGCAAGTGAACTACTGAGAGAGGCAAGAGCGTAGCAGAAACAGGCAAAAGGGATCCTGAAAAAAGGAACAGGTGGGCAGACTGAAGCAAGAGAGGTGCAGAAAGGGAAGAGGGTTACAGAAAGAGGCAAGAGGGGTACAGAAAGAAACAACAGAGGTGCAGAAAGAAGCAAGAGAAATGCAGAAAGTAACAACAGAGGTGCAGAAAGAGGCAAGAGAAGTCTAGAAAAGGGCAAGAGAGGTGCAGAAGCGGGCAGAAGAGGTACAGAAAGAGGGAACAGGGGTGCAGAAAGAAGAACGAGAGGTAAAGGAAGAAGCAAGTGAGATGCAGAAAGAGGTAACAGCGGTGCGGCAAGAGAGGTGTAGAAAGAGGCAAGAAAGGTACAGAAAGAGGCAAGAAATGTGTAGAAAGTGGAAGAGATGAGCAGAAAGAGGCAAAAGAAGTGCAGAAAAAATAAAGTTGCAGAAAGAAGCAACAGAAATGCAGAAAATGGCAAGAGAGGCGCAGAAAGAAGCAAGAGTGGTTGGCACATGATTAGTAACAATTTAACACCCACATTTAGCAATAAGTAACAGGTGACCATTCTAGGTTTGCAAACAGCCTTCCACCATGCTGTAACACTTGTTGCTGCATTTATGGTAGCGTTTGAGCAGTTTGAGCGAGAAATACGTTTTTTTTGTTCAAATATGCAGATTATGCAGCAGGTGATGGATTATGTGGCAAATGCGAAAAATTTATAATTGGGCTGCCAAACAGTGGCATAGTTTCAGTGGCCCTGCTCATACCTCGGACTAGGTCCAGAAGTGCTCCTCATTGGTTCCTTCTTTTTTTTTGTCTCATTGAGTTTATAGTTTATCTTCTATGGAAACGAGGAAGACTAAACCTGAGGTTACCACTCCACAACACAGACTACCATACCACATAATTACTCTCCATAACACATAATCCCACTCTAGATAATTCCTATACACTAAATACCACATACTTTTTATCCCCACATCAGTTAAAGTCTATCCACATAATTTCACTGCACATCATACCACATAATTCCACTACACACAACCTACATCCACTCCACTCCAAGAAACATTAGTAAAACACTTTTACATTTACAACACCAATAGCTCTAACTCTCACAAATGTGAATCCTTTTAAATTGCAAATGCTTCTTTAAATAGTAGTTACGTTTGCAGATAGGTGGAGAAAGGGGGCTGGACCGCCAACCAGTGCTCAGGAATTCCACGGAGTAGGACTTACAGGAGGTACCAGGAGGGCTACTTGGCCCCCAAAGTCCCTCAGGAGTAAAGTGGACTTTATCCCCCAACCAGCACTGTGCCCGGAGGCGCATTTGCAGAGTGGTGGAGAAAGGTATGTGCGACCTCCGAAGACCTCTTCGCAATCCCACTGTGTGGGACTTAGTGGAGGTAACAGGAGGGGTAGTCGGCCCCAAGGGCATTCTTCAGGGCCAAATACCCCTCCTATTACCTCCAGTAAGTCCTACACAGCAGGGTTGCTAAGTTCTCATAGCAGGCCACGCCCCTGTGCCCACCACTCTGCAAACACACTCCCTGGCATGCTCTTGGATGGGGATTGAAGTCCACTTCGCTGCTGGGGGTTCATAAGGTCCAACTAGTTTACCTGTTACCTCCAATAAGCCACACACAGTGGGATTGCTGAGAGGTGGACAGAGGCCATGACCCCTTTCCCAACCTCTCTGCAAACGCTTCTCCTGGCACACTCTTGGTTGGGGAATTAAGTCACCTTGCCTCCTGAGTGACCCTAGGGGCCAACTAGCCCTTCTGTTATCTCTAGTAAGCCCCACACAGCTGGATTGCTGAGAGGTGATCCAAGGCCACGCCCCCTTTTTACACCACTCTGCAAATGCAGCTCCTATCACACTGCTGCTTGGGGGATGAAGTCCACTTTAGTCCTGAAGTCCTCAGGACACAAAGCAACCTCATCACCCCACCAGCAGTGCACCAAGAGGCGCATTTGCAGAGTGGTGTAAAAAGTGGCGTGGCCTTGGACGACCTCTCAGCAATCCCACTGTGTGGGGCTTACTGGTGGTACCTGGTGGGCTAGTTGGCCCCTAAGGACCCTTAGTATTCAAGGGGGCTTAATTCCCCAATCCAGAGCGCCCCAGGAGGCACGTTTGCACAGTGGTGCAGGGAGGGGCCTCCTGCAGGTGCCGGCATTGCTTTCGGTTAAGGGCAGCTTCTAACATGCAGCTCCCCTTGTCCAAAAGCAATTCTGCTTTGCTTCTTGGAAGCAAGAGCAGGTTTCCTGCTCTTGCTTCCAATAAGTAAAGCAGTGTTTGCTATGGCACACTGCCATAGCAAACGGCAATGTTGTGGGGATGGGCACCCCGGGACATTGCCGGAGCTGGCCCGGGGGGGTGGTCCCCAGTGCCAGAGGGGGCTCCAGGAGGGGGCCACGTGGCCCCCCTCCCTTTGTGAAAATAGCTCCGGGGAGGTGATGGTCCCCGGGGCCAGGGGTCCACAACAGGTCCCTCATTATCTTAATTAGTGCTTTTTTTTTTGGCAGGTGTTCGCGCACCCAGCGTGAATTCTGCTGATTATTTTTTAGGCTTTTTTGGGCCCAAGGGGTCCCTGTAAGACCTCCTGAGCGGGCCTAGAGGGTCAGGTGTTTCCACCCTGCCCCCTTTTCTTGTTTTTTATATATTATTTTTACTGTTTTCTCAGGAACTACTGAATGGATTTACACCATTTTAAATAAAGGGCGTTTTCTCAACCAAGAACTACCATTTTGCCAAATTTGGTGTAATTCTGTTCAGCAGTTTGGGCTGTAGCTTTGTCTAAAGTTACTGTGGAAATTAACATGGAGAAAACGTGTTTTGGTACCCCCCCTTTTTCTTGCCCCCCAGTTGACGAATGACCCTTTCAAGACAGGATCTGACCTGAGTGAACCATTAGTTTTGAAGATTTCCCAAAGATTCATCAAACAACGCCAAAGATATTGACAAAAGAAAAAATGCTTTTTGAATAGAAATGAGGTCCTAACTATAACCGCCTACTGGTGACCGCCGGTAGCTAATATATATATATTTCTCGCACTCCTAGAGCATTCCTTGCCCCACCACAACGAGAGTTGCATCGTCGAACAGACTCCTCGAGTCGACTCTCACAATATCCAATACAAAGAAGATGACGCTGTGTGCAATTTTTCAATCTTTATTTACTGCCGCTACCGAAAGCATTTCGACTGACAAGCAGTCTTGCTCACTGGTAAAAGGATTTCAGAATGCTGCCATTTTTAAAGTGCATGACGTGCATTTGAATAAAACTACAACTGTGACTCACAATAAAACAGACTCGTAGTTTTTAACATCTCGACAGTGATACACATAAATTGTTAATTCATTCAAAATTAATTGCCACTATGTTACAACATTAATCTGCACTTTGTAAACATTTAAACAAGTTAACATGTAATTCCATATGTTGGGCTTGTGCCCCATTTTATGCTCGAGTGAGCTTAGTTGAGTCCCTTTTGTCAATCGCATTTGCATGAGCTTTAGGTTTCAAGCTCCAGTGAGCTTTATTGACACAACTCTAAAACATTATGTTGGTAATTTCACTCAAGTGAGCCTTTGGTCCTCACACAAAGAGCAACTTAGTTACATATAACATTTCTAATGTTAATCTTGTTTCTCAATTTTGCCCAAGTGGGCTAAAATCCCAGCAATCATCTTTAGTTGTGCAACATCCACTGATCTGTCATAAGCATTGAGTCTGTTTCACTATATGTGCATATTAAAACCATTATAATCTTCTCATTCATTATTGGCGCTTGTTACTCTCCATTGCATTATAAGTGTGTGTGTAGGTACTCTTACATATTTAGGCCTCCTGGCTCTTTAGAATTCAGTTCTATGATAAAGCGGGACTCAAGTCTTCTCAACTTTTTTATCCTATTGCCCCCTCTTACATTCACTTTCACAGAATCAATTACATAGTAAGACAGACCTCTTGTACCTTTATTATGGATTTTCTCAACATGTCGGGCCACTGGGTAAGTTCTACCCCCATTCTTAATCGCCCTTAAGTGCTGCAGAATGCGCTTATGAACTTCAAGGATAGTGCTACCTACGTACCGCAGGCTACAAGGGCACTGCAGCATGTAGATTGCATAATCGGTCTTACAAGAGTATTTTCCTTTGATCTTCAACATCTTGTTCGTTAAACCTAATCTATACTGATCAGTATTAATCTCATGCGCACATGCCTTGCATTTTTGGCATTTGACAAATCCCTGTCTTTTGTTCAACCACATAGTTTTTACTCGTGGTTTTCTTATGGTACTGCTTACCAAAACCTAAACTTGCGGAAAGTGATTTTTGGTCTCTTGGTAACCTGCTTGCCTAGCACTGGATCATTCTTAATGATATGCCAACGTTTATTGAGTATTCTTCTCACCTCATCATGCTGTCTGCTAAATGTAGTGATGAATCTACATTGATTCTCACCTCCTTTATTCTTTCTCTTTGGAGCATCAAACAAAATGTCCTCTCTTTTCTTTTTTGATGCTTTGTCTATACCACTGTCAATCCATACATCCGGATAACCTCTGCTCCTGAATCTTCTTCTCAAGACACCCAACTCCTTATCACTTTCTTCTGGCTCACTACAATTCCGTCTAACTCTCAGACTTTCATCATAAGGGATGCTTCTTTTCAATTTACTTGGGTGAAAGCTTCGAGCGTGTAATAGAGTGTTGCCAGACGTGGGCTTCCTGTATAATCTTATTTCAACCCTCCCGTTCTCTATGTACACTGTTACATCAAGAAAGTTGACACTCTCCCTACTGATCTCACTGGTAAACTTGAGATTTCAATTATTTTTTTGTAACTTAGCAATAAAGCATTTTGCCTCAATTTCAGTGCCCTTCCACACTATCAACAAGTCGTCAATAAACCGACTCCAATGCATAATTTTGTTGTCCCATTCCCTGTGGTACTGCACCTGGATCACCTGCTCCTCCCACCAGCCCATATGCAAATTCGCATAGCTGGGAGCGAAGCAGGTGCCCATCGCAGTACCACAGGTTTGATGAAAAAGCTGGCCATTGAACAAGAAAAAATTGCTAGTTAAGCACTTCCCAACCATGCGTATGATCATTTGGGTGTGGGCCCATAGTTTGATAGACCTAGTTCCCAAAAAGTGTCCTACTGCACGCAGGCCATCTGTGTGTCATATACTCGTGTACAGCGTTGACACGTCAATGGTTACTAGTAGGAAGTCATCTTCCCAGGGGAGATCATAAATCCTCCTGAGAAAATCTCCTATATCTTGAATATAGGAGGGGAGTGCCTTAACCAGAGGATTGAGGAATGAGTCAACAAATTTAGATGTATGTTCCAGGGCACTACCCATTGCTGAAATTATTGGGCGACCAGGAGGATTATTAAAATCCTTGTGCACCTTTGGGATTAAATAAAGTATTGCAGTGACAGGATGTTCTACCTTCAAAAACAAATATTTGTCATAGCTTAAGAGTGTTTGATCGTACCACATTTTTAGCTCATCATTAAATTGACTGTTACGGTCTAAAATCAATTTCTCATCAACTCCTAAATAACAGTTATTGTTGTCCAATTGCTTGTATGCCTCGATTAGGTATTTCTTCTTGTCCCATAGGACAACATTGCCCCCTTTGTCCGCATTGCGGACTATACAGTTATCATGGTCAGACAATTTCTTAATCAATGCATAATACATTTTCTGTTTGTTACTGATAGAGCGCGCAGGTCACCCGACTTACAATTTTACCATATACGCATCGGGCCCATAAATTCAATTCACCATATTTATTTATCGGGTAACCTTACACTCTACTATCAGTAACCCTGTTCCTTCCTATTTATTTCCAATGTACCCGACTTACCAATCCACTGTTACGGGTACCTATGATCACAATGGATCAGGGAGCTAGCTGTAAAAGAAAGGCAGACACAAAAATACAAGGATCATTTACTATAATTTGCACTCATATAATAACCACAGACTCAGGAAGTTTTAAAACTTTTATCTAGTTTTCATCAAGTTCAGAAAGCATAAGGTTCACAGCAAGTAAACTGTCAATGACTAAGATTATAAAGAGTACATATCCAGATAGGAAGTAAATAAGACCAAACATTTAGGATTTATAAAGGGAAGGTAAGAAAGGGAACATACTAATATAGGTTTCAGTGCTTAGACTCAGTATGATGTCTAAAGGACGGGGAGAATAAGGAACATACTAGAATTTCACAGTTTGTATAATTCCCATGAAGATGGAAAAGGGAAAATAACTTTAATCTGTACTATGATAATTTTGAGATACCAAGTAGCTATAGGGGAGGTAAGACTGCAACATGCTAATATTCAGAGTTATGACTTTAAATTCAGTAAAAGGGTGGGTAAAGAGAAGGAACATCTTCTCCTACATGGAGACTCTCTTCCTCCTACATGGAGTTCCGGAGGTCACTAAAAACATTTTTATTCCAGCAGGCTTTTGGCACTTAGCTATCCTATCATCTCTAGCTCTTTTCTTTTTTTTTTCTTTTAGGGACCTCACCAGCGCCATGAAACTGACTCAGTGTACGTGCGCTTTATAAGTTCTTTTTTAAATTTAAATTTAAATTAAATCTATTTATTCAGAGATATGTATTTATTTATCCACCTAAAAGGTAGGGAAAAATGGAACAAACTAATGAGAGCAGTTTCACGATTTCAGTAAATTATAAAAGGGTAGGGTAAGAGAAAAGGACATATGCAATGATGATTTAGCAAAAGTTCAGGCAAGGATAATAATAAAGAATGCAAGTGTGTTTCCCTAACAGCTCTATATTTACCTAGCACGGTGTGAAGACCAACCCTGACCACGGGTCAGATAAGAACAGTAGGAACCCAAGGAAGATATACGCCAATAGGCCACCAGGTGCAGAATGGACACCCCAGGACAGGACAGGAAAACCAGATTAGGATCAGGACAGGATCATCAAGGTAAGACCAGCACCCACAGTTCGGTAGCAACGCCTGCGCTACACCCTCTCTGCAGCTATCAGCCAGAACCCTGATTGGGTTATCGAATTCCCCAGCAAAGTGCTCCGCCAGCACTTAAGGTTTCAGAACCCCGACTGGGTCTCTGGAAATTATGGACAGAGTGCTCCGCAGCTCTCTGTATCAGTCACCTATAGAGTGCGTTGGGTCAGTGACAGGTCAGCTATTCGGACAAGTCGGACAATTTCTCTAGCTAAACCTAGGCTAGTTATACTGTCTTCGGGTCAGTGTACCACCCCCCAAAGGTTGCAAGTGTAAGAATCCCCAATTTCGATTGGTCCAAAAGTAGGATAGGTCAACACACCAACCAGGATTTGACATTTTCAAGCCCCAATTTACATCTTTTGGGACCTCCCATTGAATTTGGGGTTCCCATGACATGTTTTACAAAATACAATGGAGAATACAAAGTTTATATACAATTGTTTCAAATGCAGTACAGTTCAGCTTCGTTTTGCTGGGTCACAGGTCGGTTCCCCTGAGCATCTTGTCTGTGGCAGCCAGCTGGCTGGGTTCCACTTGTACAAGGTTTTCTTCCCTCTGCTAGGATGACATGCGCAGTAGGGACTTCTAAGATGGAGTTTCAGACACCTCCCAGGCCCAAAAAGATTTGCCACATGAAAGTAAAGGAAAACAATTTAGAACATAGAAATAAATGAATACACTGTATACCAGGAATCCCTATATGACTCCCCTTACTTTATACTAACTTATAGCATTAAGATTAGTGCAAGACGAACAGCAGTGCAAAAGCTGCAGGGCAAGCATCGGCATGTGAGAACACAAAGCGGCCATTTTTGTAGCTAGTGCGCAAGTGCAAAGATTCCCACCAGAACTGCGAGTACGTCACGTCACATGAGTGTGACCAACGCATGCGCAGAAGAAATTCCCGCTAAGCAGTGGCCATTTTATTAGCAAGCGTATTACAGTTAGAAAACACATAGGCAAGCGTCTCTGGGACACCCATAATGTAAGAATAAAGGGGAAATTAATAAGACAAACAGGTTGATTTAGTTTCATTAAGGTTATTCGAGGTTCATGAATTCAAGCAAGTCGCTTTACGTGCGAATCCTTGCTCCATCACTATCACTCAATTTATCAGAATTATGATATGCCTCTTTGCCCAGTTTCTTAAGTTCATTTGTAACTAAATCATTATAGACATCAGTCACATCCCTTGACGTCATAGGTGTAAACCTTGAACTGGGTCTAAACCCCGATGGTGCATCCTGATAAATATCAATGCTCTCTTCCTGAGCAATATCGCTCGGACTGATCACAGTACCTTCATTATGAGTCTCCATATCCATGGCCCTCATTTCCAGCATTAAGTTCATATCACTTACTGTTAGTCCTCCTTCCTGGTTTATCTCTCCTCCTGTGGTCCTGGTAGATCTCGACGATGGATTTGATAGAAAAAACTTCTTTAGCTTCAGCGACCTGATGAACTTAAATAAATCTATTCTTGTTTGCACGTAATCCAGATTGGCCATTGGCCTCTGGGCAAAATTAAAGTCCCAATGTTAGGGTTGCCTGCTCTTCCTCGGTTAAAGTAATGTGTGTTTGATTCACTATTGTTGTTTCTTTACTTTCATCCATTAATTGCTTACTTTCTTCTTCGATTCTGCGCCTCCTGCGGGCTGCCCCCTTCCGCCTCTTCGACCTTTATCTCTTCCTCATTGTGTGTTTGTGTTCTTTGTTGGCGGCCTGTGACGCAAATGGTACTTTCTTTCTTCGCGTAAAAAATCAAACTCATCTATTACGGATGGAACCACTCTTTGGGCATTACTGTCCTCCTCCATGTCAGTGTCCACCTTTGAGCTCTGCAGACTGCTCTGTTCTGAGCGAGATTCCTGTCCTGATTTGTTCACCTTCCCCAGCTTTAGGTTTCTAATAGTATCAAACTTCCTCGCGAAGGTGTCGATTTGCCCTCTATCATAATCCTGTTTGTCTCTCAGGAATTTCTGAGCTTTGCGTTCTTTTATAGAGACTTCCAATTTCTTGAGTCTTTCTTTTATATCACTCCTAAATTGTTTGATAGTCTCTTGGTCCTGTTCTTTGCTCAGATCTCCTAACAGTTGATCTATTTCTGCCAGAATTCTCTTTCTGTCAATATCAGCGTATTCGATGAATATTGCCAACATTCTTTTAGAGGCGTCATTGTTATTGGAAGCCCATTCACGCCGCATCTTCGGATTTGGCTCTTCATAGCTAGGTGCCACCATTACTCTAAGGCCTCTGGGAACACGCTGTACTTCCAAGTAGCATTGCAAAGATTTTGATTCCCGCCACTTGGATACTTCCATGCGTTGCAATTTCTCTAGCCTTTTCAAGCGCGTTGTCAAATTTGTTTGGCTGTTACCGCCCGTGCTGCTCCCAGTTAAATCACTCACACTCGTATGCGTATCACTGAATATTTCAAGCGCCGCTTTTTCGCGCTCTTTCATCTCTGCGGCAGACATTTCCAACACTTGACAAGTGCTCCCACTTGTATTGCAGCCGCTCCGCACCTCTGTGTTAAATCACTGCGGTGCGCGAGCTTCACTCTCGCCCCTGCCATTAACCTGAAGTCAGTCTTACCCAGATTGCGGTTGGCGCACCTTTGAGTCCTCTGACCTTCGAATCCGCTTACACGCTTTCCAATGCTGATCTTCTGAATCCTCGGCTCCTCAGCCTTCCAGCACTGGAGGGTGTCAATTCTTCGAATTTCTCGCACTACTCAAGCATTCCTTGCCCCACCACAACGAGAGTTGCGTCATCGAACAGACTCCTCGAGTCAAGTCTCACAATATCCAATACAAAGATGACGACGCCGTGTGCAATTTTTCATTCTTTATTTTCTGCCGCTACCACGCGCGTTTCGACTGACAAGCAGTCTTGCTCACTGGTAAAAGGATTTCAGAACGCGGCCATTTTAAAAGTGCATGATGTGCATTTGATTAAAACTACAACTGTGACTCACAAGAAAACAGACTCGTAGTTTTTAACATGTCGACGGTGATACACAGAAATTGTTAATTCATTCAAAATTAATTGCCACTATGTTACAACGTTAATCTGCACTTTGTAAACATTTAAACAAGTTAACATGTAAATCCATATGTTGCGCTTGTGCCACATTTTATGCTTGAGTGAGCTTAGTTGACTCAGTTACGTCAATCGCATTTGCATGCGCTTTAGGTTTCAAGATCCAGTGAGCTTTATTGACACAACTCTAAAACATTATGTTGGTAATTTTGCTCAAGTGAGCCTTTGGTCCTCTTGTGAGTCACAGTTGTAGTTTTAATCAAATGCACGTCATGCACTTTAAAAATGGCCACATTCTGAAATCCTTTTACCAGTGAGCAAGACTGTCAGTCGAAACACATTTGGTAGTGGCAGAAAATAAAGATTGAAAAATTGCCCATGGCGTCTTTGTATTGGATATATATATATATATATATATATATATATATAGATCAAGGGCGGGGGCCCCCGAAACGCGTAGTGGCAGAGCTGGCTAAATAAAGATACATTCTGCGCAATATTTGGGTCCGCGCTTGTCTTTTCCAAGAAGGATGGTGTGATTGAGCTACAAATTATATATATATATATATATATATACATACATATATATATATATATATATATATATATATATATATATATATATATATATATATATATATATATATATATATATATATATATATAAAGATATCTTCCCCAACTGTATTAAATTGAGGAGCCAGCACAGGTTGTTGTGGGGTTCTCTCATTTATTGCTTTGGTTACAGCATACACAAGAACAGAGACGCGTTTCAGCAGTCAAGCTGCCTTTGTCAACCTGAATTGCGCCATATTGGTGCTTCTTTTAAAGCTTACATTTCATTAAAATTGAAGATGCACTACACTTCACAGTAATTGGGTAATTACAAGCATGTGAGCAAAAATGCAGTTCGTTTTTTGCACAAAGAGCATAACAGGAATATATTCAGATAAAACCACAACAGTGTAAATCCTGCAAAACAAGATTTGCCTCAAGGTTATTTACAGACTGTGTTACTGAGCGTTATACTATCCTGTTTGCACTGTTTCAAAACAATTCCCAGCATGCTATGTTATGTAACAAATGAAACCCGGACTGGAAGTAAATCTAAGCGTACTTACCAGTAACTTGTATTTCCTTCCATAGAAATCTACTGTGTGGTTTTCAAGAAAAGTTTCAAAGTGTCTATTTTTGAAATGTACAAATATTCCTCTAAAATCAGCCGAACTACGAATTCCGGTTTACTCACCTGTTATCAGGAGAGATCTCAGTGCTGCATCTTTCAGCCCACTACTGATCCTGAAAAGTAATTTTAACCGTACTTATCAGTAACTTGAATTTCCTTCCATAGGATATCATTGCCTGCTATATAAAATATATATAAATTAAAAAATATATTAAATAAAAAAATATTACAATTTCAAAATTATTAAAAAAAAAAAAATCTTCAATTTATATTACAAATATGTAATGTAATTTAAAAAATAACATATCTAAAAATAAATACTTTAAATCAATGTAGTAAATCAGTATAAAAATATAACAATTAATACATTTAAAAATTATCATTTACAAAACCTTTGAAATTCACTGAAAAAAACCATAGGTCTCAGCCATGCTATAGTTAGGAATTAGCATTTAAAACACCTTAGAAATTCACTGAAAAAACCATAGGTTTCAGCCATGTTATAGTTAGGAATTAGTATTTAAAAAACCTTAGAAATTCCCTGAAAAAACCATAGGTTTCACATGTGTTATAGTTAGCTGGACATTTCACTCATACAATACCATTGAAATTCCCCCGTTATAGTTAGTTCAGCAAACTATAACTCGCCCACCCGCAATGCACTGCTGATGACATCACATATTACATCACTCATGACATGGTCAGTGACATCATTTCAAAGGTTTTTTAAATGCTAATTTCTAAGTCTAATAGTAGTTATACCTATTTTTTTGTACTGATTTTCTACAGTTTTTTTACTGTTTATTTATAGATATTTTATTCATTAAATAACATTATATATTTTTCAGAAAATTGCAACAAAAACATTTTTTAAAGTCAAACTGAAATATTGTTTATTTATTTTTAATTTTTTTATTTTAATATATTTATATTATTTTCTTTTTTTCCAAAATCTTTCCGGAGTTGCGCACCCAAAGCGTACACATCACCGCGAGTTTATAAAAGTTGTGAAGGATCCGCGTAGGGTGGGCGACGGCTGCATGTTTTTCAGTTAAATCATATACATTTAATATTACGCGATGTGCGCGTTTGGTTTGCGACCAGTCCGCGACTCTTGTTCATGTGCATTCACAACACATGCGCATTACGGTACGCAGCTCTTGCACGGTGGTGGGTCCCACGTGACGTCATATACGTGCTGGGGTGCGCAGGGTACGCGACTCCCGCAAAAAAAAGTTATGTTCTAAAATTATATGTATGTGTCTTTAATTTACATATTAGGGCAAGAGATTATCTAAGATATTCATAAAAATAATATATTTGTACTTATAATAAACGTATATTATTTTAAAATATATTTTCGCAAAGTCGTGTCGGGTGCGTGCTTCATGAGCTCAGAGTGTGCGGATCCCGTGTGACCTAAAAAAAAAAGTTTTCATTGGTTCATAACATTTCCCACTGTAACTATTGAAGGACCCCACCCATTTTAATCATTCTTGTTGGAGCATCTTTAGAGAGACATCTCTTTTCCTTCAAGAACCCTTTTTGCTTGTTTTTTTTGGTGTTTTTCATAAACAGCAGCAGGAGGAAGTATCTTCTGAAGAAAAATTCTTGCAGGAGGCACCACGTCCACAGAGGCCAGAATCTGTTGTGTGGAAATTCTTCACTTTTCCACCTGGAGAGGAGAAAGTAAATGCGAGAAAGGTGACGTGCAAAATTTGTGACCGAGTCCTGTCAAGAGGCAGTGAAAAAAAATACTCTTGTGGCACTGCTTCTATGTACAAGCATCTCCGGACCACACATCCTCTCAATCTTGCTCGGGAGGAAATGAGGCGAGTTGCTTTGAACCCCTCACCTGCTGTGGCAAGTACGTCCGGAGCGTCCTCAGGAACGCCTGCAATGGACATTAGGCCAGAATTCCCCTTTCTCGAGCAACACTGTTTGAAGTGTAAGAAACTTTATGCTTCGGTGAGCAGTCGATGGATGCAGTTTGTGCTGCGCAACGCAACCATTATTGTTAATTTCTTGTTGTTGTTGTTTTTGGAACCAGAAGTAATTCAAAAAGTTTGCTGTTTTATTTGTTTTTTTGTTCATTTTTTTAAAAAACACCCAAAAAATACAAAATTGTTCAAGAAAATACAAAAGAAAAAAGAAAAAAAAAGTTCTTATCAGAACTACCTTATCTGGTTAAAGAAAGAACTATAATTGCAAGGTAATATGGGAAAATGTGGTTGAATATATGTATACAGCATGATTGACTGAAAGAATGCATTAGCAGTGTATGGTGAATTTATAGGTGAAGATTTATGAGGAAGTACTGCAGCGTGACACTGCAAGCTTTTTAGCTGCACTGCACTGTGGTACTTCCGAAGCACAGGGATGTGATATATGTACATGTATATGTTGCAACTCTATGCTTCCCTCTGAACTGCTGCACAAACTGCAGCCATGCGGTGACACAGGCACCCTTGCACCATGGTGCAAGGATGTTTGTGTCATGCGGAGATTGTTTTTGACACCTTCCTGCACAAAAACAATCAGTAAAGGCAGTTTCCTCTTTCAATGTATGCTGTGGAATGCAGCATGCATTGAAAGAGGAATAAATGAGGAGAAATGAAAACAATTCTCTTTGTTGCGTCGTGCTACACCAATTCTAAGATGAGCAGCATTCACACACATCTCCAGATTTACGATTTCTCATTAATCTCGAGATGTGTCTTGTTCTATGGGTGTTGCGTGTTAACACCCACAGCAACACCTATGGAACTCTTCAACTCAAAGTTCTGTGTATGAATGGTTCGTATTTACAAGGAGAGGAAAAAACATTCAGGGTGGCTTTTCCTCTCCTTGTAAATATGAAGGAGTGCCTGACGCCATCACTACGTTACAAAAAGTGACGTGCTGGTGGCGCAGGGTGCTTGTAAATCTGCCCCATAAGTGCTTAGGTATTGGCAGACTGATACAATAATATCATAGTGCTGGATGGGTGATTCAAGAATTGAATGAGACTGACAGAAGGAATCCTACGCTGCATGGGTACTACTTCTTTATTTAATGGAGTGGACCAATAGCATGTATCTGCTTAGAGATTTGTAGGGATTCTGCACAGAATATTTTATGTGTACTTGTGTTGGTGCCTAGGTCATTTTATAAGAATACCACTAGTAACTGGAATGATGACAGTGCTGCAGAGTGAACACTTAATTTATAACTACTTACTTATTGGTGGAGTGATAGGATAAGTAGATAGTGGTCGATAAGTGATTAAAGAAGTGCATGGGACAGACTGGACGATCCCTATACTGCATGAGTACTAACTGGGTATTTGGAGAGTGTATAAATAGTATGTAGCTAGTTAGAGGTCTGCTTGGATAGTGCACAAAATGTTATTGCTGTACTTGTGTTAGTAGTTAGGCCATTCCATAAGTTCATGACTAGTAACTAGAATAATTACAGTATTACAAACAGAGTGTATAGTAAATTTATAAGTGCTTAGGTATTGGTGGAGTAATAGGATAAGTAGATAGTGCTGGATGGGTGATTGGAGAAATGCATGGGACAGACAGGAGGATTCCTACACTGAATAGGTACTAACTGGGTATTTAGAAGAGCGTATGAATAGTTTGTAGCTGGTTGGAGGTGTGCATGCATAGTGTATAAAATATTGTACCTGCACTTGTGTTAGTGACTACGCCATTCCTTAAGTATACGACTAATAACTGGAGTAATTTCTGTGTTGCCAAGAAAGTGCGTGCTGAATTTATAAATGCTTAGGTATTGGTGGAGTGATAGGATACGTAGATAGTGCTGGATGGGTGAATGGAGAAGTGTGAGGGCCAAGATGGCGGCCGGAGCCCACCCTTGACGAGAGACGGGCCGATCCCTCTGAGCAACGTCGCGCCTACAGACACTACAGACACACCAGCACCTTGAGGATCGCAGCGCTGAGCCCCACAAAGCGCGCTCGGGGTTTCTGGAGGCAGTGGAGTCTGCGGCGCTTTACATCCTTAATGCCTGACTTCAACAATCCAGCGAGGGCCAAGATGGCGGCCGGAGCCCGCCCGTGACGAGTGACGGCCTGACCCCTCTGAGCAACATCGCGGCTACAAACTCTACTGACACACCGGCACCTTGAAAATCGCAGCAGTGAGCCCGGCGAAACGCGCTCGGGGTTTTTATGGAGGCGGTGGAGTCTGCGGCGCTTTACATCCTTAATGCCTGACTTTAACATGGTGGCCGAAATTGCCCTCAAATGCGCCTGGAGCTGAAGCTCCGTGCCGACCATGCTCTCCAGGCTACAGGGGTGATCTTTCCAGCACTGCACTCCGGAATAGAGAGCCGGTTCCTGCGCCGAAATTTGGTTGGAGGCGCTTGGGCATAATATCACTGCCCTAACTTGTGTAGCTGGCCCCGAAATTAGAGTTTTCGGTTGGAAACACTGGTTGCAGTAGCACACAAAGTCATCCCAAGACTGGAGACACCTTCCACCATGTTCACACAAGTTTGACATGCACCTGGAAGGGGTGATTCCAAGCAGAAAGGTCTGACTGGAAGCCGCTGCGCATCTAGGACATCAAGACGGAGAATGTCGCCCCGTCGCCCCCGCAGGCCGCCTCCCCGGCGCTGCAGCCCGTGCCCAAGATCGGGAGCCCGGACAGTAGCAGCAGCATGTCAAGCAGCAGCCCCTCAGGCTGCTCCCTCAGCCTGGAGGGCCCGACCCCCACCAGCAGCAGCAGCACCCGCAGCACCACGGCCAGGCCTTCAGCGTGGATAACATCATGACCCCGCTCCTCGCCGCACCCAGGACTGGCATCCCTCCCTCCTTGTCCCTCAGCTACTCGCTCAGCCAGGTCTCCGTCTACAGCTCGCCCTGCAGCCAGAACAGCAGCTCCAGCGCCGGGAGCTACCTCTGCAACATGCAGGCCATGAGCCTGTACTCGGGAGAGCGCTTCCTGACTTTGATTTCTGAACTATGTACCCCCCGGACCTCTCCTGGCACTCTAATCCATACTCACTGGGTCACTTTCATGGACTTTTTTTTTCCTGGCCGCCATTTTGCTGCTGTCCACGGCCTCTTTTCTCTGGACCCTGACCTGCCATCTTGTCCATTCCCTCGTCCTTTCCCCTTTTCCCTCTTGTACCCCTTGACGATCCTTAAATGTTTCTTCCTTTTTCTGATTTGCCTTTTCTCTATACCCTTGTATCCCTCCCACCCTCCCTTGGTGTTGTGACTGCGTCCCCCCTCCATCCCCACTTAATGGAACTCTGCTCTCCTGTTTTTTGGGTCTTGACCTGAGAAAATCTATTTGTATATCTATGTATATAGAGATAACTCTAATCACTAGTATATGCAGTAGACCTTTGTATCCTCTACTATTCCTATGTGACTCTTAGAGTATATCCATTTGTATCCCTTCCCTATGTATATAGAGATAACTCTAATCACTAGTATATGCAGTAGACCATTGTACTCTCTACCATTCCTATGTGACTCTTAGAGTATGATCCTGCCCTCAAGCTCCTATATACAAAATCCCCAAAAATCTACCATCGTAGCATATGCAAGACCAGGGCAACCTACTACGCCACGGAGATCAAAAATAGCAATAACGCATCAAAAACCATCTTCAAAATTCTTAAAGAACTGAGTACCAAAAAAACAATGGCTAACCCAAACTCCTCACCTACGCTATGCGATAACCTGGCCTCCTACTTCTTAGAAAAAATTCGGAAAATCTACAGCACTTTTCCCCCTACCCCAGAACTCACTCCTTCTGATGATCCTAATAAACCCAACCTCGCTAACATTCCGGCCCTCAGCCAAGAAGACTTTTCTAAAATTTGTAATAAAATCAAGTCCGGCTCACCAGCAGACCCTCTCAAACCTGGAACCTTTAGAGAAGCAGATTAAATCGTTCTAGGCCCTCTGCGAGGGATCATTAACAAATCCTTCTCCACTGGTATAGTCCCCTCCAAGTGGAAACAGGCCCAGATATCACCTATTATCAAGAAGCCCACACTTGATCCCAACAAACCCGAAAACTTTAGGCCAATATCCCTCCTCCCTTGGCCAGCCAAAGTAGCAGAAGCTCATGTTAACAACATCTTGACCAATCATCTGACATCTAATAACATCTTAGATTGGTCCCAACATGGCTTCCGGGCTGGCCACAGCACTGAGACAGCCCTACTAAGTGTGACTGAACACCTCCGCACCATTTTAGATTCTGGTGGAACGGCAGCACTGATTCTCCTCGATCCCAGTGCTGCCTTCGACATGGTGTCACACGAGGTTCTGCTGTTCAGGCTAAAAGAGGTCGGGATAACAGGGTTAGCTCTTGAATGGTTCAGAGACTTTCTTTCGGGCCGGTCCTTCCGAGTCTCCACCCCCCCCCCACCTCTCCAGGGAATGTCCCATTGAACAGGGCATTACCCAGGGCTCTGCTCTTAGCCCCACCCTGTTCAATGTGTATGTTCAGCCCCTGGCTGAAGTGGCCAGAAGACACGGACTGTCGCTCGTTTCCTACGCTGACGACACTCAGTTGGTGGTGGCACTGAACGATGAAAGTGGACTTAGTACCCAAAAATTCCAACGCACCCTCGTGGACATCACAGAATGGATGACAGTGATCTACCTTCAGCTCAACGCCGGTAAAACCGAGGTGCTGGTGGTAGGAAAAAACACTAAAGCTTGGGGGGACAACTGGTGGCCAGTAGACCTAGGACAACCACCGGAACCCAAGGACTGTGTCAAAAACCTGGGAGTCTGGGTAGACTCTGCCCTTAAATTCACTCAGCATACAAAAAAAGTGGCAGCAACCTGCTTCGGAATTTTAAGAAATCTCAGACCCATCCTTGGTTTCTTTGACAGCCAAACCCGTCAGACGATAGTACAGGCAGCCATCCTCTCCAGATTGGATTATGCCAACTCCCTTCTCCTAGGGACTAACGTAGCTGAAAAAGCTAGACTTCAACGAGTACAGAACGCAGCCGCCAGGGCGTTGGTAGGCATCCCCCGCTATGCGTCTGTAACCAGTACTCTCACCAAACTCCACTGGCTCCCAATGGAGAAACGAATTCAGTTCAAAACACTGTGCCTAGCTTTTAAAATTCTAAAAATGGCTTCCCCACCCATGCTCAGCCCCCTTCTGTCTAACTACGTCCCTCGACGTACTTTACGCTCAGAAGGTCAAAACCTTGCAATAGTACCTCGTATCAAATTATCCAGGATGGGCGGCCGCTCCTTCAAGTACTTGGCCGCAAAACTTTGGAACAACCTCCCTGACCTTATCAGAGGGATTCAGGACCTGCAGTCCTTTAGGAAAGCTATCAAAACTCACCTCTTCTGCTAAACTCCTCTCCCCCCCTTCCTCCTGATCCCATCTCCTGTCCACTCCTCTCACAGTAAGCGCCGGGACGCCCCTTGGCTGGGGCATCTGCGCGCTTTACAAGCTCTTTTAACATTAACATTAACATTAACATATCCATGAGTATCCCCTCCCTATGTATATAGAGATAACTCTAATCACTAGTATATGCAGTAGACCTTTGTACTCTCTACCATTCCTATGTGACTCTTAGAGTATATCCATTCGTATCCCTTCCCTATGTATATAGAGATAACTCTAATCGCTAGTATATGCAGTAGACCTTTGTACTCTCTACCATTCGTATGTGACTCTTAGAGTATATCCATTCATATCCCTTCCCTATGTATTTAGAGATAACTCTATTCACTAGTCTCTTCTTTGTGTGGCTTTACATCTTGTACATTTGCAATTTTTTTCTGTTTGTATCTTTTTGTAACGCATGTAATCCTTAGTCCTTATGTTTTGCAACTGGTTCTTATGTAAAGCGCTCTGACACCTTCGGGTAAAGTTCGCGCTATATAAAATCGCATTAAATAAATACAATAAATAAATTACATAACAGACAGAAGGATCCCTAGACTGCATAGGTACTAACTGGGTATTTAGAACAGTGTATCAATAGTATGTAGCTGGTTAGAGGTCTGCATGCATAGTGCACAGAATATTGTAGCTGTACTAGTATTGGTGTGTCTATGGTTTCGAGAATAGTAGTCTGTATTTTAGGGTGTGAAGAGGTGCATCAGATGACCACGTGGCTGATGTCATCAGTGATGTCATTTGAGATGTCATCAGTGATGTCACTGACCATGTCATGAATGATGTAATATGTGACGTCATCAACAATGCATTGCGGGGGCGTGATTTATATTTAGCACAACTAACTATAACGGCCGAATTTCTCTTGTTTTGTATGAGTGAAATGTCCAACTAATTATGACGTCCATGAAACCTGTGGTTTTTTCAGTGAATTTCTAAAGTTTTTTAAATGCTCATTTCTAACTATAATGTCCCTGAAACTTGTGGTTTTTTCAGTGAATTTTATCCGCATGCGCGCTAGTGGTTTTCCCGCTGCACGCTGCGATTCGCAAAAACCCTCGTTACGTGACAAGGTAAGCTCGTCAAACGCGCAGCGCAGGTAACGCCCATGACGAGCTGACCTTGTCACGCGCGTCGAAGGGGTTAAATAATGTATTTAATTTCCTCTCACTCTTTCAAGGAAGGAATCAGCACTCAGGTCGTTGTTTGGAAGTATTTAATCTGCAAAGGACGTGATCCACGCGTTTCGGCACAACCGAACCTTGATAACGATACAAGATGTCATTGTAGTATCCTTATTTAAATGTACAAATGCCTAAAGTTGCCAACATTACCAAAGGACTACATATTACTTTAATCTAAAAAGCTGGCAGCCATATTGGCCTCTCATGATGTGAAAATTCAGGAATTGATACAATAAAGAAAAGAAAACAAGTGTTAATATGCACACAATGTCATTTCAGCATATCTTGCCCCGTGACTACCATACCTGTATGTTCGTCAAAGTGACTTATTCATAATAAACATACTCAGGATTGCAAACATCAACATAAACAATGGACTACACATTACTTTAAAGTGAAAGGCAATCGGCCATATTAATCTGGGCATGTTGCGTATTATAATGGTTCTTACACAAAAGAAAAGAAAAAAAGGGGTGTTAATATACACACACTATCCCGAAATGAAGTTCTAGCGATTATAGTTCCATTCCATTCACAGCTCATTTGAGTTGTCATAAGTGATATATCCACTCAATCTTCAATACAGATTAGTATATATATAATACATATTTAAATTTCAAACTAAACCACATTCACTGGATGATGTCGTCAGTGATGTCATCAGTGACGTAATTTGAGATGTCATCAGTGATGTCATCAGGGATGTAACTGACCATGTCATGAATGATGTAATGTCTGAGGTCATTAGCAGTACATTGCGGGGGCATAAGTTATAGTTAGCTCAGGTAACTATAACTGCTGAATTTCACTGGTTGTGTATGAGTGAAATCTGAGTCTAACTATACCGTCCCTGTAATTTCTGTTTTTTTCAGCAAATTTCTAGTTTTTTTTTTTAACGTTAAGTAAGATGCATATCACAATGGATGGTGGGGGGTTGGAAGCAGCAGGGCCTGGCATTGTGTTGCCCCCACCCAAGCTTGCTGCTCCTACCTTCCCACTTCCTAGCCATCCATTGTCCAAGTCCATGTCCCTGCTCCCTTATTACAGCCCTGTGTGGCTGTTGTTCTGCCACTGGCCTTCCCGCCTTCTCTGAACAGTTAGCTTGCTGCCCCATCCACCTCCTCTCTATTCTCTGTTGTTTGAATCCATGGACTAGCCTCCTCCCTCCTGCCATGCAAGGTCTGATGTGCTGCCAATGAAGAGCAGATCCTGTGCACACGCTGGTAGGTTACGTGGTCCTGGTGTAAGGACTTGTTTTAACCCGCTGAGACAAATATTTTGCATCAAAGTACAAAAACGCCAAACACAAAGATTCATGTGGGTGAAAATTGTTTATAAGTCAATTGTTGGTCAGTACAGAAAATAGTAGCCAGCCGACATGTGTTTCGTCACACTGTGAAGGTAGATGTGACTCATCAGGGCTAGGGAGGGCACAAGGAAAGACAAAAAGGGGGAAGAAATGAAAATATATATATATTCACTGAAAAAACCATAGGTTTCACACGTTATAGTTAGCTGGACATTTCACTCATACAAAACCATTGAAATTCCCCCGTTATAGTTAGTTCAGCTAACTATAACTCGTGCACCCGCAATGCACTGCTGATGACGTCACATATTACATCACTCATGACATGGTCAGTGACATCACTCATGACATCACTGATGAGATCTCAAATGACATCACTGATGACATCACTGATGACATCATCCTTGTGAAAGAGTGGCAGACCTCCTCTCACCGTAATATAACCTTTGATACACACATTCAAAAATAGAAACTACCACAAGGCTCCAGTAGGGAGGCCGCGTGGCCCCCCTCCCAACATTTAAAAGCCCCGGTGGTGGTGGTCCCCGGGGCTGGGGGGTCCGTCACGGACCCCCCAATTTAAATATGTAGTGCCCCGGGGAGGTGGCGGTCCCCGGGAGTGTGGGGGGGCTTGAGCCACCCACACAGGTTTTTGCATTATTTTTTTTTAAAAAGAAGCCCTGGGTGGTGGCGGTCCCTGGGGCTGCGGGGGGGCCATGTGCCCCCCGCTATAATTCATACTTTGCCCCGGGGGTTGGCGGTCCCAGGGGCAGTGTGGGAGGGGATTTGGGCCCACTCACACTTTATTTTTATAAAGCCCCCAGGATTTGGCCCCCCGGGGGCTAATTAACATTAAAGCGCTGGAGCCTGCGCTCTTTTGGGGATCGGTAGGATACGCGTATCCTACGTGCACCCCGTGATTTTTTTTTTAAACATTTTTTGGGGGGCCTTGGGGGTCCTTGTGGGACCCCCTAAGCAGGCCTAGGGGGTCAGGGTGTTTCTACCCTGCCCCTTTTCTTGTTTTTTGCGTTTCTTTTTTCTGTTTTCTTGTGTCTCGGTTCTACCGAGGCACAAGATGGCTGCCAACACTTCCTGGTTTGGAGTGTTGACAGCCAATTAGCATAAAGCTTCTGCTCGGGAAGATACGCGTACCGTACTCCGTCCATAGATATATCTATGATTTTACTTTTGATTTTCTCAGAAACTACTGCACTGATTTACACCATTTAACAAGAAGCGTAATCTGCAAACCAAACTCTACCTTTTTGCCAAATTTGGTGTAATTCCGCTCAGCAGTTCGGGCTGTAGCCGCGCTTAAAGGTCCCTATGGAAAATTGCATGGGGAAAACACGTTTTGGGACCTCCCTTTTTTCTCGGCCCCCGCTTCACGAATCACCCCGGAACTTTCAGGGAAGGTCCGGAGCGGGCCATCTTCTTGGAGAATTTTGCGAAGATTTGTAGACCGGCGCCAAAGTTATTCCAAATAGAATGTTGTGGATTTCCTATGGAAACTAGAGCCCCGATGTAGGTAAAACGCATTTACCGATTTTTAAATACCGATCCGTACCGAATCGGTATTTCAAAATCGGAAAATTATATGTAGCAAAAATTATTCAGAACAATACCGATTCGGTAGCAATCGGTATCGTGAGTCGATACGTACCGATTCGCCAAGTACCGAATCGGTATAGCCCGGATCGGACACGTCCGAATCGGTAAATAAAAATGCGGATCCTACCGATTCGGTAAACGCCGAATCGGAAATAGAAATACGCCCCATGGGCCGAAAGGCCAATAGGAACGCATAATACATACCGATTCGGTATTTACTGAACATATTCGGTATATTCCGAATCGGAAAATACCGAATCGGAGAATGCCGATTCGTCGAGCAGGTTAACTGACACTGAAGACATCAGCCAATGAGCTGGAAGCACCCTCCCCCACAGGGAGTGGCAACCCAGGCAGGTGCAACTCATCAGAACTTTCTGGAAAGCTGCCTGAGCTGAGCAAACACAGTGAGCAGCAGTGTTAGCAGGATCCCTGTGAGACATGGCAAACAGCACTGAGAGCCAGAAGGCAGAGCGCAAGAGGAAGACCAAATTCAGCACCATGGAGCTGCAAACGTTGGTGGAGGAGGTGGTGAGGGTGCACAGGCAGCTTTATGGAAGGCTGTCCCTCACTGTTCCGGAGAGCACAAAGAGGAAGCTGTGGATAGACATCGGGGAAAAAGTCAACGCTGCTGGTGTCACCCACAGGAGCCAAGACGACCTCAAGAAGAGGTTTTACGATATCCGTGGCGTGACAAAGAGAAAGCTGGCTGACCTGCACAAGCAGGCTGGACTTACTGGAGGAGGCACAAACCGGGCGCCACCCCTCACTCAGCTGGAGGAACTAGTGGCGACCACCATCGAGAGGGCGAGTGTCGTGGGAATTGGGGACCTGGATAGCTCATTCCGAGCTACAGCTACAGGTAAGAAGCATGCGCGACTTGACACACCATACCAGACACCTCCCCTATAGACCCAATGCACAGCCAAACCCCAGGCCAGTACTGCTAGCAACAGACATGAGCAATGCATCTTGCTAAATGTAGTCAGCAAAAGTACCCAATAATGCCACTGCAGAAGCATAAGAAAAATAACAGTAATACTGCATCTACGTTTTTGTAATGAGATGTGCAATGCTTTAATAGTAGTGACTGGAACACATTAGCACTCAGTTGACAAATGCTTATTTATACCTAGGGGCACCATCAGGCGGGGGAGCAGCACCAACTCAAGCACCAGCTCCAGCACCAACAGCCAGTGCGGTGGCGGTGGCAAGCACCAGTGTAGCAGCACAGGAGGAGGACAACAGCAGTGCCCTGGACAATGAGGAAGACACTGGACATTCCCTCACACATCCACACTCCCCCCGACTGTCTCTGTCTCAGTCGTCCACATTGCAATTCTCCCCGGAGATCACACCACCACAGAGCCTCCCTGCACCTGCCACATCCCCTGCCAGGAGGAGAATTGTTGCTCCATTAATCATCATGGAGGGAGCAGCGGGTCAGGCTCCTGCACAAGACCCTGTGACACCAGCGTCACCCCAGCACACACAGCAGGGCAGCAGAAATCCACGGAGGCCACGTGCAACCAGCAGTCCAATACAAGCACAGGGAGGCAGCGTCTTCGCAGGGCTGGAGACCAGTATGGTGACGATTCAGAGAATGCAGGCAAAATCCATCATGGCCTGCCATCGCCAGTTGCGCCTGCACAACCTGCAGATGGGGGAAATGGCACAGGGCTTCAAGACATTTGTAGATAGCAACAAGGAGATTGCAACATCTATTGGCCGAATGACCACTGCCATCACCCAGCTCTGCAACAGGATGGATGACCATGAGCAATGTCGTCGCAGGGATGCACGTATACAGAATAGGTCACTCAACCGCCTTGCTGCTGCGACCGCCCAGCTATGCCAACGTGGGGCAAACATGGAGGCCAGCCTCACACAGAACATGTCCGAGGTCACTAGGGGCATGGGCCGTATTACCACCGCCATGGAGACACTACTGATCTCCAACACTGTTGTGAATCCCGTCCTGGGCGAGGCTGGGGACAGCAGCAGCCGCAGCAGCCCGGCCGGCGCAGTGTCAAAGCCGCGCCGGAGCAGCAGGCGCTCAGCTGAGGCTGCTGGGCATACAGAAGGGGGTGAGGCTCATCCTAGTGGGGCTGCTAAGCGCAGCAAAAAATAAGACTGGCAGTGAGGGTGAGGCAACCCGGACAATGGACATTTCACCACTTCTTGTTTACCTTTTCTTTTGTTGCACATCAGTGCAGTAAAGTTGATGCAACATTATTAAATTTCATTTCTGAAAACATACATTGACCTGTTTGTGCATCTGTACTCACTCAGAAATAGTTGTCTGTTATCTCCTGACGCCTGTATCTGCCGTCAGTTGGTGCAGGGACTCCAGCAGGTTGTGGTAGTGGCACAGCATTGTCATCATCAGGGTCCTCGTAGTCGGATAACTCAACCTCAGTGCCTTTCCTGACTGCAAGGTTGTGCAACATTGCACAGACAGCAATAATCTTGCAGCAGGTGATGGGGGTATATTGCCTTGCACCTCCGCTCTTGTGCAGACATCTGAACCTGCTCTTCCAGATGCCAAAGGTCCTTTCCACTACATTCCTCGTGCTTTTGTGGGCACGGTTGTACCTCCTTTGGCTGGGTGTTGAGGGGTTGAGGTAGGGGGTGAGAATGAACGAGCGTAGGGCATATGCACTGTCGCCTAGAAGGAAAAGGGGTAACATTACTCACATGCATACATGTACTTCACACTGCAATTTTGGTTATGGGGGTCTGACACTGTGTCTTACCTAGGAGGTATCCTTCACCAAAATCCCCTGCCATCAGCCGTGCATAAATTTCGCTACTCTGGAAGATATAGGAGTCGTGGGTACTCCCCGGAAACTTTGCAACCAGGTCACTGATGACAAACTTACCATTGCATATCACCTGCACATTTATGGTGTGCCATGACTTCCGATTGCGGTATACGTATTCCGTGTCAGCAGGGGGGCAAATCGGAATGTGTGTGCCATCTATGCAGCCAATGATGTGGGGGAATCTTGCCATCTGATAGAATTCAGCTTTTGTCTGTGCCAGTTCTGCATGGGTGGAAGGGAAGGAAATGTAGTGGTCCATCCTCTGAATCATGGCATCAAGGAACTTGTGGAAGAACCTTGACAGGCTGCTCTGGGTCACCCCTCCTGCCACAGCAACTACACTTTGATAGCTGCCAGACGCCAGCAGGTGTAGGCAGCATAGCACCTGCACCTGCACAGGGATTGCGTGTGCCCTTGGGGTGGGGTGCTGCAACAGGGGTTGGAGGTCCCTAATGAGGTCTCTGATGGTCTCTGCCTCCAGCCTGTACCTCTGTAGGATCTCTGGATCTGTCAGCATGCACAGGGTGATCCGCTGTCTATACACCTGCTCCTGTCTCAGCCATTCCCTCTCTCCTTCCTGCTGTAGCCGTAGCCGTCTTGCTATGACATAGAAAGCTGCCATGTTGCAAGTAGAACTGCATTTTGGGTCCTTTTTTATAGGTTGCACCTGGTTACCACCTGATTCCAATCCATGGTAATTTCCGACTCTGAAATACCAAATTTGAAGCAAATTCGGTATTTCAGTGCTTACCTACATCTCATTCTTCAGCTTTTCGCATTGAATCGGATTATCACCGATTCGGTATTTATACCGATTCGGCGATGTCACCGATTCGGAAAGTCACCGAGTCGGTAGAATTCCGATTCGGAAAAAAGTAGGAATCTGAAAAATCTCCGATTCGGTATTCTACCGAATCGGAGATTTTTCAGATTCCTACTTTTTTCCGATTCGGGATTCTACCGACTCGGTGACTTTCCGATTCGGTAAAATCGCCGATTTCGGCGGATTTCGGCCTCCTACATCCCGTTGTCTCTATTCCGATCGGTAACGGCCGAAAATACCGATTTTCGGCCGTTACCGACCGACCTACATCGGGCCCTAGGTCCTAACTATAACTACCTACTGGCAACCACCAGTAGGATATATATATATATATATTTATATATATATATATATATATATATATATATATATATATATATATATATATATATATATATATATATATATATATATATATTACCTACTGGCGGTCGCCAGTAGGTATATATAGTTAGGATTTTTTCTCTATGGGATTTTTGAAAATTCTATGTCTAATAACTTTGGCGTTTGTGGACGGAATTGGCTGAAATTTTCAGGAAAATGGAACATTTTGTTTCTGAGCAGCCCCTGAAAATTTGGGGGGGTTTCGTCAAGGGGGGGCCGAGAAAAAAGGGGGGTCCCAAAACGTGTTTTTAACATTGAGTTTTCCATAGGGCGGTTGGCCTCACTCTTAGCCCGAACGGCTGAATGGATTTGCACGAAACTTGGCAAAATTGTAGGGACTGGTAGCCCGATGTGCCTTTGCTAGGTCTCAATATATGTGCTCCAGTGGATTTTGAGAAATTAACGTTCAAAAAAAGATATATATCTGTAACAGCGGACCAGGCAGTGCTCCAGTTCGCGTACTTTTCGCGTTACGGAGCTTTGTGAAGCGAAGCTGATTGGTTCTCCGGCGTCTGTAAACATTCCAAACAGTCCGTAGCGGCCGCCATCTTGTCTCTCGGTAGGATCGAGAGACAAGAGGAGGCCAAAGCGAAGGGGCAAATGACCATAAGGGGGCATAGTAGATCCTCCCTGACCCCCTAGGTTTGATGTGGAGGTTTTAAAAGGGCCCCGCGGGGCAAAAAAAAAAAATAATAATAATCGAACGGCTGAATGGATTTGCACGAAACTTGGCAAAATTGTAGGGACTGGTAGCCCGATGTGCCTTTGCTAGGTCTCAATATATGTGCTCCAGTGGATTTTGAGAAATTAACGTTCAAAAAAAGATATATATCTGTAACAGCGGACCAGGCAGCGCTCCAGTTCGCGTACTTTTCGCGTTACGGAGCTTTGTGAAGCGAAGCTGATTGGTTCTCCGGCGTCTGTAAACATTCCAAACAGTCCGTAGCGGCCGCCATCTTGTCTCTCGGTAGGATCGAGAGACAAGAGGAGGCCAAAGCGAAGGGGCAAATGACCATAAGGGGGCATAGTGGATCCTCCCTGACCCCCTAGGTTTGATGTGGAGGTTTTAAAAGGGCCCCGCGGGGCAAAAAAAAAAATAATAATAATCGAACGGCTGAATGGATTTGCACGAAACTTGGCAAAATTGTAGGGACTGGTAGCCCGATGTGCCTTTGCTAGGTCTCAATATATGTGCTCCAGTGGATTTTGAGAAATTAACGTTCAAAAAAAGATATATATCTGTAACAGCGCTCCGCTTCGCGTACTTTTCGCGTTACGTAGCTTTGCGAAGCTGATTGGTTCTCCGGCGTCTGTAAACATTCCAAACAGTCCGTAGCGGCCGCCATCTTGTCTCTCGGTAGGATCGAGAGACAAGAGGAGGCCAAAGCGAAGGGGCAAATGACCATAAGGGGGCATAGTAGATCCTCACTGACCTCTTAGGTTTGATGTACCATTTTGCCAAGTTTGGTGTAATTCCGTTCAGCCATTCAGGCTGTAGACGTATCTAAATGTCCTATGGAAAATTGCATGGGGAAAACACATTTGAAAGTGTTGAAATTTAGAACCAATTAAAATGTTACTTTGGTTTTGTATTTGTGTGTGATGAAAGTTAATTGGTTATGTATATATCTAAAATGAGAGGAAACCACAGCCATTTTGTGATACTACTGTCTGAGGTACATTTGTGAGGAATTTTTGGTGCTCAATTTCTGGTGTTTGATTTACACAGTACTAACACTTCTCCTACTTTCAAAAAGGTGAGTTGTTAATTTGTAAGGGGAACTATGTTGTACACTTTAAGATAATTTGAAAAATGTTTTCTGTTATTCATTTTCAGTCCTTCTGTTATACTAAATACTTGATAAAGTTAGTTTTATATTATGTATTACTAAAAACGATAAATGAAAGTGATTATTTTTTTCTGCAATTTACAGCAAGAAATTTCAAAATAAAATGGATCACAATGAAGAGACCGTGGCAATTTCTTTTGAATTATCCACTACATTTATTGAAATTGACAGCACCAATAATGAAATATTCTCACAAGGAGGAGATGACTTGAATGATTTTTTTGATCAATCTCTTGACGGCGAATTTATCGAATGTTTGGAGACCATAGAGTTACAAGAATCATCATTGCAGACTTTTCATGAGGAGATTTCTGATGAGATGATTGAAGAGGAAATTCCTGATGAGGACATGTTACTAGTTCTTTCAAATTATGAAAATTCAGAAGAATAAATTTATATTTAGAAATCAAAAATTGTTTGAGACATTATTCATTTTTATTTTTAATTTATGAGGTTGTAGCGAAGTGATTGTAGTATAAAAAAAGACCTATAGTATAGAGTGCAAAAATTGGTTCTTTTTGGAGGGGCAAAAAAAAAAAATCGTTTTTTGGGTGGGGTGCGCCCGGTTAGCGTAACGGGAAGTGGACTGGGGAGCGTACTACAAGGAAAGAAGAATGATTGACTTTTAACTTATTGTATGTTTATAGACTTGTTTTTCTGCTGAGTGACGTCTCGGCCTATCTCCACGGGATGCAGTCCCTACCATCTCGGCGTTTAAGCCCAGGGGGACCGGTAGTGTGGGAGAGATAACGGGGCATATTATCAAGGGGGTTTATCTCCGCTTTTTTGGCTTTAAAAGCCAAGAAAGCGGAGATAAAATTATCTCCGTTTTACGTAGCTGTCGCTAACACCAGTTAGCGACCGCTAGTAGGAGATAGCGACCATCTTGGGCTCCACTTTGCATGTCAGTGATATTTATCACTAATGACATACAAAGTGGGCATGCCAAGATGTTAGCGACTGGAAACAGTCGCTAACATCGCTATCTCCTATTACCAACTTTTGGAGATATTCGCGCTAAGCGCGAATATCTCCAAAAAGTAACACCTGTCCTGAGCAGTTCTTAGCCATGTCATCCAATGGGAGGTGGATAACATGGCTAAGAGCATTAGCTCGGTAATGCATGAATATCGCTGACTTTTCAGCGATATTAATGCATTGCGGCCGTTTTTTATCGCATTTGCGATAAACCTTGATAATAGCAAGTTTTATCTGCGATAATTTCTGACGATGCTTAGCGGTAAAAAATTCGTTGCTAAGCATCGTTAGGGATAAATATCGCTTAACTTTGGTAATATGCCCCAACGTCTGTTAACGTTCGATTCGAAGGAAATGAGGAAGTGTTGAAAAACATTGTCTGCGCCATCTTGCCTTTTTTCAAATGCCACACTTTTGTCGTGCACGGCAGCCATTTTAGATGCCTTGACCAGACCCACTCTCTGCACGCTGTCGATCCGTAGCATGGCTCCCCACCCTCGCAAGCATCTTCCCCAGGCACTGGTCACCCCCGCTCTCTGTCTTATGCATGGGCAATAAACCTCCCCCCATCTGCGCTGCTCTTCCCTGAGAATCACACCCTGTGCCCGCCCAACACCTCCCTTTCGCCCTATTCACTACCGCACCCTCTGACACTCCTCTTCCTCTGTGTCCGATTGTCCAGGCCGGTCCCAGGCTATCAGCTAGCCCTGCAGATGTAGTTTATGGCCGCAGCTGTAAAGAATCACCCCTCTTCAAAGGAGTTATAGTAGATCAAGGCCCACACCCGATGAGATCCGTCACACCACACGCGTTCCTACTATCTGAAAACCATCCTGTATTGTGATTGGGGAGGGGACCGAGCCTGAAGCGGAAGATTCCAGGGATGACTCTTTGTACATCAAAGTTTTTACAATTATGTGTCACATTAAAAATATATAGCACTCCAACAAAGTAGTAGGAATATAAAACTTTAATAACTTATAAATATATACAACAAAACAAAAACAGTAAAAACATTTAAACAATGAAGAGACCGTGGTAATTTCTTTTGAATTATCCACTACATTTATTGAAATTGACAGCACCAATAATGAAATATTCTCACACGGAGGAGATGACTTGAATGATTTTTTTGATCAATCTCTTGATGGCGAATTTATCGAATGTTTGGAGACCATAGAGTTACAAGAATCATCATTGCAGACTTTTCATGAGGAGATTCCTGATGAGATGATTGAAGAGGAAATTCCTGATGAGGACATGTTACTAGTTCTTTCAAATTATGAAAATTCAGAAGATGTTGCCTGGGTGCCGCACTGATTTGGGTATCCGGCATGGGGCGTCCCGGGGGGTGGGTCGTCAGTAGCGGTCTGTTGTGCGAATAGTTCCAAGGCAGCAGAACGCGCTGAAATCTGGATTGCACCAAGGTGATGTCCAGTAAGTTGCCGCCCACCAAATAACAGCGTGGGGCGCCGCGGGGGGGGGGGGAGGCAGTCCAAAGTTCCGTTAAAAGGGCAAAGGAAAGGATCGGTGGTTTGAACCATCAGTCAAAAAGGGGGGGGGTGCAACAATTTTTCCTACCGGGTCACACTGTGCTTTCACCGGAACTGAGGTCTGCAGGATTCCAGTCATTCAAACTGAGGCTGGCGCCAGCATGGGAGCGCCGACGTCCCGCAGCTACAGTTTCGTCACTCCACGGGCGATCATGGCAGTCATTCCCCATCGGGGGTGTCTGCGGGGGTCGGGGACTCCCGCGGCTCCTCTAGAATCTTCAAGGTCGTGGAGGACTACGGTGGTGGAGTCAACCAGTGACCGGGCCATTTCTTTATGCTGGGCCCGCTCTTGCCAGGTCGACCGCCATTTTGAGAGTTCGGTAGCTACCGGCGATCGCGGGGTCAAATGAGCGGACGGGCTCCACCCTGCCGGGCGAGACGTTGCAGCATGGCCACAGTGGAAGAACCCTTTTCCGGGCGCCTGGAGCGCTGAGGGTGCAGCTGGGAAGCCTCCACCTGGGGAGGCGGTAGAGGCCTGTTCGCACCGTCTCTCCCTCCCAGTGCACCCCACGGCGTCTCGCTTGACATTTGTTATGGCCGGACCAGGCGATGAGGACGAGGGGAGGGGGGTCGGAGGCATGTGCAAGACATCCCCCCCCAGTGTTGTCGCAGCCATTATAAAAGAAAGAAGAAATGTCCCGTCCGTCTTTGGGCCGGACCTCCGGTGGATGGCGGCCGGACGCCCTTTGCTCTGGCCCCATGAACGGGTTCCTTGGCTCATCCGGTGGGGCAGGCCTTGGCGTGTGGTGCCTCTCCTGGGCCTTTCGTGCAGTGGCCTCTCCACTCCCAGGCCCTCCATGGATGCTGGCCCAGACTGGGAGAGAGAGGGTCTAACCTGCAATTCTCCAGGGTTACCGCCACCGCGGCTGGATCCCGTCGGCCTCGGCCTCTGGTTGATGGTGGCCGGACTGGGAGAGAGAGGGGAGGATCGAGGACACAGACATTCCCCCCCTTGCAACTCTCCAGGGTGGTCGTAGCAATCCCCCTGGACGGGTGCCATTGGCCTCGGCCTTTCCTCCGGCTACACCCTACGTGATGATCTTCTGCCGACGGTTGGCAGCAGGACCCGCCTTATATGTGTTGCTTCCGGCTGGGCGTAGCCGGAAACCTGTTGCACTTTGGAAGTTTCCAGAATGGGGCGGATGTCTGCTGACTTGTATCTTTCCCAGTTTGCCGTTATTTGGCCGTGGCAGGCGGTGGGACAGACACGTTTTGGGGCAGTGAGGGGCGATGAAGCCTCGTTGCCTTGTGGCCGTTGCAATGTCATACTTGGTTTCTCTTACTGTTTTCAGGTTTCTTATTACGGGCTTACTTCTAACGTTTCTTGTTTCTAGGACAATAATAGGTTTTATCATTACGTATTGTTATCGTTTCTTTGTTTGTTATTTAATAAAAAGTTCATCAGTGGCCTACTGATTTTCGTTTTCCTATTCCTTTCTTTCCAGGTTGTTTCATGCTAAAGTTTCTGTTAACAGGATACAGTGATCACTTCGTTATTATTGCATATGTCCTTTTCACTAGGGGTGCTCTCTGGTCGGGCCAGATGACCTATCTCTAGTAAATGGTCCGGGTGAAACAGGTGCATCAATCAGTGGGGAGTAGATAGGCATGACAGATTACAACGGGGGACAAAGGTCCGCATTACCTACCCTTTCACTACTTGCAAAGATTTTCCTACGTTTATTTGCAAACAGGGAATACCTCCAAAAAGAACCAATTCCCAAACAGTCAATGTTCGGGCAAACAATCAATCAATGAGGAACGAAATAGGCACGATGTGTTAAAGGTTTGCGTTACCTACCCTTCACTATCTGCAAAGGGAGAGAGAATATTCCTATTCTTCCCCGTTTGCAGGCAGAGAAGATCCTTAAGAGAACCAACTTCGAACAATTCAATGCTCGATTCAATCAATCAATCAATGGGGAGAAAAATAGGTATGACGGATTACAATGGGGACAAAAGTCTGCATTTACCTATCCTTCACTATCTGCAAAGACTAAACAGAGTATGGCGATTCT
Source organism: Lissotriton helveticus (assembly GCF_964261635.1). Lineage (NCBI taxonomy): Eukaryota > Metazoa > Chordata > Amphibia > Caudata > Salamandridae > Lissotriton > Lissotriton helveticus. The sequence goes on from NC_136067.1 coordinate 1,372,042,100, forward strand.
GTGCTTGTTTGCAAATGCTTGGATAACAATCAATCAAATGGATAGAGAAGCAGGCACGACGGATTACAACGGGGGCAAAGGCCTGCGTTAACTAACCTTCACTATCTGGAAAGAGAGAGTACTCCTAATAGAAATGAGGGGGGGGGCAGCATTGAAAGCAGATCAGTGTGCATAAACACGAAAATGTTTTTTCTTACCACGTACTTGACAATCGACAGCTTATGATATTTGCTATTAAAAAAACATTGAAATTCACTGAAAAAACCATAGGTTATAGACCATATATAGTTAGGAATTAGCATTTACAAAACCTTGAAAATTCACTGAAAAAACCATAGGTTATAGACCATATATAGTTAGGAATTAGCATTTAAAAAACCTTATTTTACTCACACAAAACCATTGAAATTCCATATATAGTTAGTAGTACTAACTATATATCGCGAACCCGCAATCCACTGCTGATCATGTCACATATTACATCATTCATGACATGGTCAGTGACATCACTGATGACATCACTGATGACATCTCAAATGACATCACTGATGACATCTCTGATGACATCTCAAATGACATCACTGATGACATCACTGATGACATCTCAAATGACATCACTGATGACATCACTGATGACATCATTGATGACATCTCAAATGACATCACTGATGACATCTCATTTGACATTACTGATCACATCACTGATGACATCATTCATGTGATAATACGATGAACCTCTTCAGACTCTAATATAACCTTAGATACACTCAGTGTAAACAGACACTCACAGACTGTCACTCATCCATGGAGTTACTTACACACCTAGTCAGTCATGCAAAGAATCAATCACACCTCAATTTCCTCAACTATACAGTTATACACACCTTACTTATTCAAACATATACTAACACATATTTACTCTCTTTTACAATCCCTGATACAAGTTCACAATGATCCATACAGCCACTCACACATTCACTGACTCTTATGCACAGTTATTTATATATGCCAATTCTCACATGTACTGTGTTTTACATATGTACTTACTTTGACATGTAGCACTGAGATATCCATTCACTCACCAATGCACTCATGCACACAGTCAACCACCCATACAGCTGTTTCCACATGCACTTTTGAACCCATACATCTAGTGAATCAACTGCTCACACATCTATGCACAGAGTCATACACCTCCCAGCCACCCACACACACACTCAGTCTCCCATACAAATACTTGAGCAACCAATCAATAACCCATATACTTACTCATATAGCTACAGATCAACACATGCAGCAGTTTACAGAACAACAAACATAATGATGCACAAATTAAGACAGTTTGTCACTAACCCATGCACTCAGTGAGACACATTTAACCACTCACTCATACAGTCAGGCATGCACCTACTAAATCCTTCATCCAGACACTTCTACATCCACTCATTCTTCAATATGTAAGACATATTTTAACTTTACAGAAATACACAGTCACTGGATGTTGTCATCAGTGATGTCATTTGAGATGTCATCAGTGATGTCATCAGTGATGTCATTTGAGATGTCATCAGTGATGTCATCAGTGATGCCACTGACCATGTCATGAATGATGTAATATGTGACATGATCAGCAGTGGATTGCGGGTGCGCGATATATAGTTAGTACTACTAACTATATATGGAATTTCAATGGTTTTGTGTGAGTAAAATAAGGTTTTTTAAATGCTAATTCCTAACTATATATGGTCTATAACCTATGGTTTTTTCAGTGAATTTTCAAGGTTTTGTAAATGCTAATTCCTAACTATATATGGTCTATAACCTATGGTTTTTTCAGTGAATATATATATATATATTACCTACTGGCGGTCGCCAGTAGGTATATATAGTTATGATTTTTTCTCTATGGGATTTTTGAAAATTCTATGTCTAATAACTTTGGCGTTTGTGGACGGAATTGGCTGAACATTTTGTTTCTGAGCAGCCCCTGAAAATTTGGGGGGGTTTCGTCAAGGGGGGGCCGAGAAAAAAGGGGGGTCCCAAAACGTGTTTTTAACATTGAGTTTTCCATAGGGCGGTTGGCCTCACTTTTAGCCCGAACGGCTGAATGGATTTGCACGAAACTTGGCAAAATTGTAGGGACTGGTAGCCCGATGTGCCTTTGCTAGGTCTCAATATATGTGCTCCAGTGGATTTTGAGAAATTAACGTTCAAAAAAAGATATATATCTGTAACAGCGGACCGGGCAGCGCTCCAGTTCGCGTACTTTTCGCGTTACGGAGCTTTGTGAAGCGAAGCTGATTGGTTCTCCGGCGTCTGTAAACATTCCAAACAGCCCGTAGCGGCCGCCATCTTGTCTCTCGGTAGGATCGAGAGACAAGAGGAGGCCAAAGCGAAGGGGCAAATGACCATAAGGGGGCATAGTAGATCCTCCCTGACCCCCTAGGTTTGATGTGGAGGTTTTAAAAGGGCCCCGCGGGGCAAAAAAAATAAAAATAATAATCGAACGGCTGAATGGATTTGCACGAAACTTGGCAAAATTGTAGGGACTGGTAGCCCGATGTGCCTTTGCTAGGTCTCAATATATGTGCTCCAGTGGATTTTGAGAAATTAACGTTCAAAAAAAGATATATATCTGTAACAGCGCTCCGCTTCGCGTACTTTTCGCGTTACGGAGCTTTGCGAAGCTGATTGGTTCTCTGGTGTCTGTAAACATTCCAAACAGTCCGTAGCGGCCGCCATCTTGTCTCTCGGTAGGATCGAGAGACAAGAGGAGGCCAAAGCGAAGGGGCAAATGACCATAAAGGGGGCATAGTAGATCCTCACTGACCTCTTAGGTTTGATGTACCATTTTGCCAAGTTTGGTGTAATTCCGTTCAGCCATTCAGGCTGTAGACGTATCTAAATGTCCTATGGAAAATTGCATGGGGAAAACACATTTGAAAGTGTTGAAATTTAGAACCAATTAAAATGTTACTTTGGTTTTGTATTTGTGTGTGATGAAAGTTAATTGGTTATGTATATATCTAAAATGAGAGGAAACCACAGCCATTTTGTGATACTACTGTCTGAGGTACATTTGTGAGGAATTTTTGGTGCTCAATTTCTGGTGTTTGATTTACACAGTACTAACACTTCTCCTACTTTTAAAAAGGTGAGTTGTTAATTTGTAAGGGGAACTATGTTGTACACTTTAAGATAATTTGAAAAATGTTTTCTGTTATTTATTTACAGTCCTTCTGTTATACTAAATACTTGATAAAGTTAGTTTTATATTATGTATTACTAAAAACGATAAATGAAAGTGATTATTTTTTTCTGCAATTTACAGCAAGCAATTTCAAAATAAAATGGATCACAATGAAGAGACCGTGGCAATTTCTTTTGAATTATCCACTACATTTATTGAAATTGACAGCACCAATAATGAAATATTCTCACAAGGAGGAGATGACTTGAATGATTTTTTTGATCAATCTCTTGATGGCGAATTTATCGAATGTTTGGAGACCATAGAGTTACAAGAATCATCATTGCAGACTTTTCATGAGGAGATTCCTGATGAGATGATTGAAGAGGAAATTCCTGATGAGGACATGTTACTAGTTCTTTCAAATTATGAAAATTCAGAAGAATAAATTTATATTTAGAAATCAAAAATTGTTTGAGACATTATTCATTTTTATTTTTAATTTATGAGGTTGTAGCGAAGTGATTGTAGTATAAAATGAGACTTATAGTATAGAGTGCAACATTTTTATGTTACATGGTAAGTTTACTCATATTTACTTCTCTTCTCCCATTATATTATCTCCAATGTGTATTTGACATCTCTTCTTCATCTCCGGCCTCCTTTCTCTCACTGTCTGTCTCTGATGCATCCTATCGCTGCCATTTTGTGTAATTACAGAAGAGAGTAAAATAAAATAGTTCGGAACGTGAAAAGGGGGCAAAGTAGAGTACCCCTCACCCCCTAGGCCTTCTCAGGCGGTCCCAAAAGGATCAGTTCCTGCTTTCCTGAGAGATTATGGTATGAGTTCCATATACCACAATAACTTGCATTACAACATGCAAGATATCTATCTCCTATTACCAACTTTTGGAGATATTCGCGCTAAGCGCGAATATCTCCAAAAACTAACACCTGCCCTGAGCAGTTCTTAGCCATGTCATCCAATGGGAGGTGGATAACATGGCTAAGAGCATTAGCTCGGTAATGCATGAATATCGCTGACTTTTTAGCGATATTCATGCATTGCGGCCGTTTTTTATCGCATTTGCGATAAACCTTGATAATAGCAAGGTTTATCTGCGATAATTTCTGACGATGCTTAGCGGTAAAAAATTTGTTGCTAAGCATCGTTAGCGATAAATATCGCTTAACTTTGGTAATATGCACCAACGTCTGTTAACGTTCGATTCGAAGGAACTGAGGAAGTGTTGAAAAACATTGTCTGCGCCATCTTGCCTTTTTTCAAATGCCACACTTTTGTCGTGCACGGCAGCCATTTTAGATGCCTTCACCAGACCCACTCTCTGCACGCTGTCGATCCGTAGCATGGCTGCCCACCCTCGCAAGCATCTTCCCCAGGCACTGGTCACCCCCGCTCTCTGTCTTATGCATGGGCAATAAACCTCCCCCCATCTGCGCTGCTCTTCCCTGAGAATCACACTCTGTGCCCGCCCGACACCTCCCTTTCGCCCTATTCACTACCGCACCCTCTGACACTCCTCTTCCTCTGTGTCCGATTGTCCAGGCCGGTCCCAGGCTATCAGCTAGCCCTGCAGATTTAGTTTATGGCCCCAGCTGTAAAGAATCACCCCTCTTCAAAGGAGTTATAGTAGATCAAGGCCCACACCCGATGAGATCCGTCACACCACACGCGTTCCTACTATCTGAAAACCATCCTGTATTGTGATTGGGGAGGGGACCGAGCCTGAAGCGGAAGATTCCAGGGATGACTCTTTGTACATCAAAGTTTTTACAATTATGTGTCACATTAAAAATATATAGCACTCCAACAAAGTAGTAGAAATATAAAACTTTAATAACTTATAAATATATACAACAAAACAAAAACAGTAAAAACATTTAAACATTTTTAGGGAAAAAGAAGGAACAATGGTCAGTAGCGGTTGGTTGTGCGAATAGTCCCAAGGCAGCACAACGTCCAGATTTCTGGACGGCACCCAGGTGATGTTGCCTGGGTGCCGCACTGATTTGGGTATCCGGCGTGGGGCGTCCCGGGGGGTGGGTCGTCAGTAGCGGTCTGTTGTGCGAATAGTTTCAAGGCAGCAGAACGCGCTGAAATCTGGATGGCACCAAGGTGATGTCCAGTAAGTTGCCGCCCACCAAATAACGGCGTGGGGCGCCGCGGGGGGGGGGGAGGAGGCAGTCCAAAGTTCCGTTAAAAGGGCAAAGGAAAGGATCGGTGGTTTGAACCATCAGTCAAAAAGGGGAGGGGGTGCAACAATTTTTCCTACCGGGTCACACTGTGCTTTCACCGGAACTGAGGTCTGCAGGATTCTAGTCATTCAAACTGAGGCTGGCGCCAGCATGGGAGCGCCGACGTCCCGCGGCTACAGTTTCGTCACTCCACGGGCGATCATGGCAGTCATTCCCCATCGGGGGTGTCTGCGGGGGTCGGGGACTCCCGCGGCTCCTCTAGAATCTTCACGGTCGTGGAGGACTATGGTGGTGGAGTCAACCAGTGACCGGGCCATTTCTTTATGCTGGGCCCGCTCTTGCCAGGTCGACCGCCATTTTGAGAGTTCGGTAGCTACCGGCGATCGCGGGGTCAAATGAGCGGACGGGCTCCACCCTGCCGGGCGAGACGTTGCAGCATCGCCACAGTGGAAGAACCCTTTTCCGGGCGCCTGGAGCGCTGAGGGTGCAGCTGGGAAGCCTCCACCTGGGGAGGCGGGAGAGGCCTGTTCGCACCGTCTCTCCCACCCAGTGCACCCCACGGCGTCTCGCTTGACATTTGTTATGGCCGGACCAGGCGATGAGGACGAGGGGGGGGGGGTCGGAGGCATGTGCAAGACATCCCCCCCCAGTGTTGTCGCAGCCATTATAAAAGAAAGAAGAAATGTCCCGTCCGTCTTTGGGCCGGACCTCCGGTGGATGGCGGCCGGACGCCCTTTGCTCTGGCCCCATGAACGGGTTCCTTGGCTCATCCGGTGGGGCAGGCCTTGGCGTGTGGTGCCTCTCCTGGGCCTTTCGTGCAGTGGCCTCTCCACTCCCAGGCCCTCCATGGATGCTGGCCCAGACTTGGAGAGAGAGGGTCTAACCTGCAATTCTCCAGGGTTACCGCCACCGCGGCCGGATCCCGTCGGCCTCGGCCTCTGGTTGATGGTGGCCGGACTGGGAGAGAGAGGGGAGGGTCGAGGACACAGACATTCCCCCCCTTGCAACTCTCCAGGGTTGTCGTAGCAATCCCCCTGGACGGGTGCCATTGGCCTCGGCCTTTCCTCTGGCTACACCCTACGTGATGATCTTCTGCCGACGGTTGGCAGCAGGACCCGCCTTATATGTGTTGCTTCCGGCTGGGCGTAGCCGGAAACCTGTTGCACTTTGGAAGTTTCCAGAATGGGGCGGATGTCTGCTGACTTGTATCTTTCCCAGTTTGCCGTTATTTGGCCGTGGCAGGCGGTGGGACAGACACGTTTTGGGGCAGTGAGGGGCGATGAAGCCTCGTTGCCTTGTGGCCGTTGCAATGTCACACTTGGTTTCTCTTACTGTTTTCAGGTTTCTTATTACGGGCTTACTTCTAACGTTTCTTGTTTCTAGGACAATAATAGGTTTTATCATTACGTATTGTTATCGTTTCTTTGTTTGTTATTTAATAAAAAGTTCATCAGTGGCCTACTGATTTTCGTTTTCCTATTCCTTTCTTTCCAGGTTGTTTCATGCTAAAGTTTCTGTTAACAGGATACAGTGATCACTTCGTTATTTTGCATATGTCCTTTTCACTAGGGGTGCTCTCTGGTCGGGCCAGATGACCTATCTCTAGTAAATGGTCCGGGTGAAACAGGTGCATCAATCAGTGGGGAGTAGATAGGCATGACAGATTACAACGGGGGAGAAAGGTCGGCATTACCTACCCTTTCACTACTTGCAAAGATTTTCCTACGTTTATTTGCAAACAGGGAATACCTCCAAAAAGAACCAATTCCCAAACAGTCAATGTTCGGGCAAACAATCAATCAATGAGGAACGAAATAGGCACGACGTGTTAAAGGTTTGCGTTACCTACCCTTCACTATCTGCAACGGGAGAGAGAATATTCCTATTCTTCCTCGTTTGCAGGCAGAGAAGATCCTTAAGAGAACCAACTTCGAACAATTCAATGCTCGATTCAAACAATCAACAAGGGGTACTGTGAACACAAATGAACGCCGCTTATGTACATACACATTGCTATTTTGAACAGGTTGTTCCTAATGTGTCTATTTTAGCGAGGTCAAAAAGAGATCCCATTAGTGGCCTACTGATTTTGCTCGATTCCTTTTGTTTTTTTACACGATTTTTCGCTATCTGCAAAGACTAAACAGAGTATTGCGACTCTGTGCTTGTTTGTAAATAGAGTATGAACCAAAGAGAACCAATTCTAAAACAGTAAATGCCTTTGCAAGGCCTCAAGATATGTGCACATGTGGATTTTGTCTAATTAAGGTTAAAAAAAATATATATATCTGTACGCGTGCTCCGGCACGCTTACGTTACGGGTTTTGTTTGCGCTGCAGAGCCGATACGTCACGGTTATGCGACGCGTCATGAGGCGTCTCACGTCGCTACGTGATACGTCACGTAATAAAGAATATATTTTACAGCTATAGATATTAGCTTTTAAAAAACCAATGAAATTCACTGAAAAAACCATAGGTTATAGACCATATATAGTTAGGAATTTGCATTTACAAAACCTTGAAAATTCACTGAAAAAACCATAGGTTAGAGACCATATATAGTTAGCTGGACATTTTATTGACATAAAACCAATGAAATTCCATATATAGTTAGTTGCACTAACTATATATCGCGCACCCGCAATCCACTGCTGATGATGTCACATATTACATCATTCATGACATGGTCAGTGACATCACTGATGACATCACTGATGACATCTCAAATGACATCACTGATGACAACACTGATGACATCTCAAATGACATCACTGATGACATCAGGACACACCAATACCAGTTACTACATACGCACTCACTGATTCCTACGTCTACACACACATTCACTCATTCACCCATACAATCACTCATACATACAGTCACTCATTATTACAACACTATCATATGCACTCATACACCTATGCAGACACTCACACATTGCCACTCATCCATGGAGTTACTCACACACCTAGTCAGTCCTGTAAAGAATCAATCACACTTCCATTTCCTCATCTATACAGTTAAACACAGAACACCATACTTCAGTGACATCACTGATGACATCACTGATGACATCTCAAATGACATCACTGATGACATCTCAAATGACATCACTGATGACATCATGACACACCAATACCAGTTACTACATACGCACTCACTGATTCCTACGTCTACACACACATTCACTCATTCACCCATACAATCACTCATACATACAGTCACTCATTATTACAACACTATCATATGCACTCATACACCTATGCAGACACTCACACACTGCCACTCATCCATGGAGTTACTCACACACCTAGTCAGTCCTGTAAAGAATCAATCACACTTCCATTTCCTCATCTATACAGTTAAACACAGAACACCATACTTCAGTGACATCACTGATGACATCACTGATGACATCTCAAATGACATCACTGATGACATCTCAAATGACATCACTGATGACATCATGACACACCAATACCAGTTACTACATACGCACTCACTGATTCCTACGTCTACACACACATTCACTCATTCACCCATACAATCACTCATACATACAGTCACTCATTATTACAACACTATCATATGCACTCATACACCTAGTCAGTCCTGTGAAGAATCAATCACACTTCGATTTCCTCATCTATACAGTTAAACACAGAACACCATACTTTTCACACATATACTAACACATACTTACTCTCTTATACAATCACTGATACAAGTACACATTGATATGCACAGAGTCACACACCTCCCAGCCAGCCACACACACACTCAGTCTTCCATACATCCACTCATTCTCAATATGTAAAACATATTTAAACTTTACAAAAACACACAGACACTAGATGATGTCATCAGTGATGTCATTTGAGATGTCATCAGTGATGTCATCAGTGATGTCATTTGAGATGTCATCAGTGATGTCATCAGTGATGTCACTGACCATGTCATGAATGATGTAATATGTGACATCATCAGCAGTGGATTGCGGGTGCGCGATATATAGTTAGTGCAACTAACTATATATGGAATTTCATTGGTTTTATGTCAATAAAATGTCCAGCTAACTATATATGGTCTCTAACCTATGGTTTTTTCAGTGAATTTTCAAGGTTTTGTAAATGCAAATTCCTAACTATATATGGTCTATAACCTATGGTTTTTTCAGTGAATATATATATATATATATATATATATATATATATATATATATATATATATATATATATATATATATATATATGTATATATATATATATATATGCCTGTTTGTTCAAATCAGCAGCTCGCTCGCCTTCAGGAACCGCAGCATGAAAAGAAACAGAAGACCCAGGATGCAGGTGAGTTTTTTATTTAGGCACACCTCGTCAGCATAACGTTTCGGCCTGCACAGAGGCCTTGGTCACATATATATATATATATATATATATATATGTAGAAATATATATCAAGCCCACAGTTACCCAAAGGTGCGGGGCGCACTCCCAGTCAGCACGTTGAATTTGAGGCAAGAAGCAGACATCACCCAACGCCACCAGAGCCTGACGCATTTCGGGACTCCGCCCTTCTTTTGAGGCTACTCTGCATACTGAGCTACTGCCAACCACAAGACTCCAGTAATCCTCCCATTTTATTATTTCAGCAATCAAACTCAGATGAGTAATAACAAGCCAATTGCATTCTGGGATCGGTAGTCTTATTCCATGACACTGCAGTGAGCTGGTGGCAGGCATCCAGTAAAATATTCAAAACATCACGGGTGTTTTTGCTGAGTTCTCACCCGTTAACATTACTGTAATTTCATTGCTATTTGGATGTTAGATTGCCACCTCTTCCTCGACTCTGCAGCATTACGAAATCGTATGTGGTTTCCTCCTATAAGGGCTGGGTGAAGAATGCTTAAGAGATGTATTTTGCCACTGTTCAAAACTAGGCATGAGACACATTTTACAGATAAGCGTGGTCCTTTACTATAAATCCACTTTCCGTAATCCCTGCAACTATCTCTTGTAAGTCCTGAATACATTTAAAAGTACACAAAGTTAGACGAGGCGCTGTCTCACGTTTCTGCACGTGCGCATCTCTGTGACTGTGGTCGCTTAGCACAAGCTGTGGCTTCTAAACGCCCAGCGCTGAGATCCTTTGGGGTCTCAGTGAGTGAGTAGGCAGGAAGGAAGGGAGCTGACGTATGAATTTCCACAGTAAAAAAAAAGCCAAAACGCGACCTGCTTGTGTGCCTCTAAACTAAACGTTGCTCTGCACTGCTTCTGCTCCATGGACGCTAAAGAGGTAGGCTTGATTATTTATTTCTCTCTAAAGTGGATTTTAATCGGTGGGTACGGTAAATGATGTACCCTCTCCCACCACCCTGCATATTATGGTGATGGACCCTAAATTGTCCACCAGGCTGGCGCTGGCCACGCATAAGCAGAGTCTATACTCACAGCAAGGCAGTCCTTAAGTCATGCCAGGAGTTGCAGGCGGCGACATCGGCGCCGAACTTTGGGGACAATGGTTTGTTTTCCTTCATCAGACTGTGAACCAGAGCGAGAGAGAGAAAGACTTAAAGGGGAGGGGAGGGGAAGGGAGGAACAGAAAGAACAGCAAAACAATAACGAGGAGAAAGGAACCTGCAAGAGTGAGATAACGAGACAGGAAGTTTAGAGCAATGGGAGAAAGAGCCATGAGATGGAAGCAATTCCAGACATAGCATTTAGCGACCCGGCATTCATCACTGCTGGTGGTGGACTCCAAGAAAAACTCTGGACTCCTGCGTATGTATGTATGTATGTGTTTTACAAATGAACATACGTGCCGACATTGTGAAACAAAAAAGAGAGATTTTGAAAAAAATCGGGGTGCATCATTTTCCCCACAAAAGAATTTTTATTTTATGTTATTTTATTTAATGCGATTTTATATAGCGCGAACTTTACTGTCAGAGCGCTTTACGTAAGAACCAGTTGCAAAACATAAGGATTTAGGATTACATGTGTTACATAAAAGATACAAACCGAAAAAATTGCAAATGTACAAGATGTAAAGTCACACAAGGAAGAGATACAAACATAAAGAAAAATTGCAAATGTACAGGCGGGAGACAGCTAAATTATCTTAAAAATCGGGAGCCCCCCCCCGCCGGGCTCATTTCTGTTATCGTGTATGATGCATTAAGCACTAGGGGGCGTCCCATACGTGCCTACGCCGGTGTCGTCGGACCTGCCCCACGTTACCCGATGCTGTTCACGCGGCTGGCACACCTGAGGACACAATTTTAAAAGCGTGTTAGAGAAGGGCATTCTTTTGAATCGTCTGACAAGACTCTGAAGCAGCATGCGTTTGAGAGGCGAAACCTATGAATTTTGTATTTGCCCTGTGTTTGGCTGACTGATTAGTAAAGGTGCCCGCTTCTTGCAGTGTACACGGGAGTAGGGTAACCAACTGGCATGGGTGCAAATTCAGGACGGTCAGCGTAAAAATTCAGGACAAAGGGTCAAAATTCAGGACAAAAATTCAGGACAGAAGGTCAAAATTCAGGACAAAAATTTGGGACAAAATAGAAGTTTTACAGACATATCAGAGAAGGTGGCACAATCATATGTATAAGTAAAGGGAGAACTTTATTTTTGCAAAGACTCGTTATTTTAACACCCCGTACCTTCCAGGAATTCGTCTCCCTCATTCAACACGCACCTGAATACAAGGCATACAAGGCATTCTGGTAGCTGTAGTCGTGGCAGGACTGCAGCCGAGTTGATATCATGTGACCTTGGGTCAGCGGACTTCCGCCAATGAGAGAGACACTGGACATTTAAAGGAGGGGGTGGAGTTACACTTTTGCTCACGGCGGCATCTGAAGAAGGCCGTAAGGCCGAAATGCATCATGCTACGCTGTAATTAAATAAAGAATCTTCCGACGTTTCCCCTGAGTGGCCTTACCTTTTCCTTCTGGAGTGGGAAGTTGCGGATGTGTTCGCGCCGGCCAGAGGCGCGTTTAAGGCCCCGCTCCATCAAGAGGCTGGAGTATCACAGGCTCCCCGTTGCTTGCAGCGTTCTCTTTCTTCAAGGTATTGAAATGACTCAGGCCCGCCCCTGAGTGCATGCCCAGTCAGGAATCGCTGCTTGGAGCAGATTGTCATTGACGAGAAAGCAGGGACACTGTGTCCTGTCTCACGACCCTGCGGGCACACGTGCTGAGTGGCTGGAGCGTCAAAGGGGACTCAAGGGAGAACTTTATTTTTACAAAGACTCGTTATTTTAACACCACGTACCTTCCAGGAATTCGCTCCCTCATTCAACACGCACCTGAATACAAGGCATTCTGGTAGCTGTAGTCGTGGCAGGACTGCAGCCGAGTTGATATCATGTGACCTAGAGTCAGTGGACTTCCGCCAATGAGAGAGACACTGGACATTTAAAGGAGGGGGTGGAGTTACACTTTTGCTCACGGCGGCATCTGAAGAAGGCCGTAAGGCCGAAATGCATCATGCTACGCTGTAATTAAATAAAGAATCTTCCGACGTTTCCCCTGAGTGACCTTACCTTTTCCTTCTGGAGTGGGAAGTTGCGGATGTATAAGTAAATAGACAACCGAAATAAATACAAGTCAAAATAAGTTTATATAAGGTTACGCCAATCGTGCACTTCACAGTTTTTCAGTATGCGTGCAGCTTTGCAAAGCGACATCGGGCCTTTTCGCCAATCAAGATTTGTGCTAGTAACAATAACCATTAATAAATAGTATTTATGTATTTGTATGTTGAAATCTGAAATGTACAGTGAAAACGCTGTTAGTTATTCTATTTTCCCCAGCATGGCGCCAAGACAAAAGCAGAATGCTTTGCCCTAGTCCCATGCAGGAGAAGGCACCTCACATGCTGTCACTACAATTGGGCCCATTGTCATTCTAAAGTACTAATCAGCTGCAGTCTCAGAATGACAATGGGTCAGTCCACAGTCTGCGCAGGTCCGGGAGGGGCGGCTGCAGGGAGCTTCTACAGATTAAAAGTTAAGAGCGAGAGGCCCGAGTGAAATCTTTTAAACTCACGGGGCCTCTCGCACGGGAAACAGCATTCCTTACTGAAATTTCCTATTTCGATTTTAGTATGATGCCTGTAAGGCGTCCGTAATTTGAGATCCCCAAATTACGGACGCCTTACAGACATCATACTAAAATGACGGACGGTCCGTGAAATTTATGGACGGTTGGTCACCCTACACGGGAGAGCGTTATACTCGGGACAATAGCAAGTATTTAAATTCATTAGGGAAAGTTAAACGCTGAAAATATTTGTGATTAATTACTCCTTTCTCTTGCGATTCTAAATGTCTACTAATGTTATTATGCTGCGTAAATAAAAGTATTTCTAGGTATGCGTGTTTGCCTCAGACAACCCCCGATATTAGTTTCATATTTCCTGGCCGAATTCTTGTTTTGTGAGGTCAGGCAGTTTATTGGACTAATCAAGCTGCAAAGCGACGGAGCGCATCACATGCGGGGGTTTTACAGTGGGCGGTGCTGTGAAGTGAGGGGAGATCCTCCCAATGCTATAATGCAATAACTAAGCCTGTAAAATATTGTGAAGTACCTCCCCGTGTTAACTGTCTTCACCCGTGTTGTAACTCTCCTCAGGGCAGGGTCGGATTGGGATCACAATTTGGCCCAGGCACTGATGAAAAAAGTGGCCCACCTTTGCGGGGCGTGGCCCACCTTTGCGGGGCGTGGCCCACATTTGCGGGGCGTGGCCCACATTTGCGGGGCGTGGCCCACATTTGCGGGGGTGGCACACATTTGCAGGGTGTGGCCCACATTCGCAGGCGTGCCCTTTCCTGAAACACACAAGGAATGTAAGTGGGAGGATATTGTTCTTGGAAAGGACACAGGACCAAGGTGACAATGTCCTACAAGCTGAGGCCCCTTTCTATTGCCAAGTTATTCCCAGCCCTCCAGCGCAGGAGCAACTGAAAACAGTGAGGCCCCTTTCGCTTTAAAAATTATTCCCCAACCGTCCAGCGCAGGAGCACCTAAAAAACAGCTTGGCCCCTTTCTATTACAAAATGATTCCCCAGCCCTCCAGAGCAGGAGCACCTGCAAACAGCGAGGCCCCTTTCTATTACAAAATGATTCCCCAGCCCTCCAGAGCAGGAGCACCTGCAAACAGCGAGGCCCCTTTCTATTACAAAATGATTCCCCAGCCCTCCAGAGCAGGAGCACCTGCAAACAGCGAGGCCCCTTTCTATTAAAAAATGATTCCCCAGCCCTCCAGTGCAGGAGCACCTGCAAACAGCGAGGCCCCTTTCTATTAAAAAATTATTCCCCAGCCCTCCAGCGCAGGAGCACCTGAAAAACAGCGAGGCCCCAGCTATTTGTAAATTACTCAGCCCTCCCCAGCCCTTCACTGCCTCAGGGCAATGGTGTGGCAGGAGAGGGGCTGAAGCAAAAACATAGCTTCTGGGCCATCCTTGGGGCTGGGGTGGGGAGGCTAAGGTGAAGATGGTGCAGTTCCCCACATCACCTGGCCCCCACAGTGAGACCCATTCTTCCTCACCCACTATGTCCTGAATGAGAAGGGCTGTGGGCGAGGTTGATGGGATGCGTGGGTCTCAGGGGGGCAGAGGTGAAAATGGCTCAATGGCCTGAGCAACACCTGGCCCCCTGGGAGGCCGATTCTCGCACACAATCGCCCCTCCCCAGCCCACCATTAGCGTGATTGCTTGGCAGGGCAGGGTGTCAAGGAGAGGCCACAGTTGATCATCGCTGATCGGCCGGCCGCACAGCGAAGCTGCTTTCCTCTCCCTGTCAGTGCTCTCTGTGGACCGTTAAAGGGGGAAAAACGGCCCACAGAGTACACTGAGACACTGGCCCATCGGCCCATGCCCGAGTGCACGCAGTGCCAATCCACCCCTGCCTCAGGTCCGCCATCTCGCTCTATGCTAGCAGGATGCCATATATGCAATATAACACTAAGTGCCTAGGGGCCGCAGTGGGCCGCGTGTGCCTGCTTTCTACGACTGTGGAGCACAATTGCTAGCATGGCCCCTTCTGTAATATAGATCGCACCAGTGGTACACATGTCCGGCGCCGTGATGAAACTCTTTGCCTCTATGTCTGCACCCTATTACCAGTTGCAGCAGTTGGCAATGTACAGTGGTGGGATGGCGGGGCAGCAGGGGTAGGGAGGAATTCATAATTAAAAACAAGCATTTGCAATGCAATAGGTCTCGCATTAATGCAAGTTTGAGCTATTGATATTGCAAATAATAATGCCCTTTATTTGTTTTTTAAACATAAATAAAATACATTGTTATTTACAATGCCAATAGCTGAAACTCTCGTAACTGCGAGACCTATTACATTGCAAATGCTTGTTTTAATTGGTGTGTACATATTTTTCCTGTATTTTAAACATCTAGTTTAATAACAGAAGATGTGAAAAAGATATATCTAAGTCAAATACCAAAGACTTGTTTTTATTTTACTTTTATCTAATTTTAATGGCAGCAGGTTTTACATGAAACACTAAAGGCATACAAGAAAATGTCCTGTTAAGTGTGGGAGAGAGTGGCTGCGGATCCTCTAAAGGACTGATTTAGTGGCAGAGATTTTTTTCAGATTGGTGCTTTCAGGAGGAGAGGGTCTTTGATCTTGATTTTTGCTACTTGTGTATTCAATTCAATCTCAGTGTCTTTTGGTGAATTTAGCGGCTATTGTGAACTGAAAGGCTTATCTAGTTTGTGCAAGCCATGAGTATTATTTACACACTCACTTTACGACTTGGTTATTTGCCTTACAGTCAGGGGTTTTAAGTGGGTCGGATCCTTCCAGGTCTGACTCATCAGTAATTAAAAACTGAAACGGAAATTAGTCCTTTCTAGCTTTCTTCAATGTTGCAGGCAAAAAACAGCGATCAATATTTGAACAATGACGTTAAAACCCATGTCAGAAATGTAGTTCTTGTTAAAATTTCACTTGCTTTACTTAATCTTGCATTCCCTAAATTATTTGCTTTTTCCAGGATGTTGGATTTCTTTATTTTTTCATGTAGCATATTACTCAAGTATAATGCGCCCTGTGAATTGTCACCTCTAGGTATCTGTGAGTTTACATTGTGGGTAGGTGCATATAACAGGCTAGGACTGAGAGCTTTGTAGTTGAGGCTCAAGGCAGTGTTAGTGTTTAGCCACTAGCTGTGGCTAAACACTTATAAGGTTCAAAAGACCTATTGGCTATGCCAACGCTTGTTCTTCACTGTAGCTTAATAAAGCACTTTCGAGGATGCGAGTTCTGAACACCAGTTGTACAAAGCCTATTGCCTTTGATTTGTAGATGCCATATTGCTCTAAAATAACCTGGGCCGCCTGCAGGGTGTGCATGACAACTGTTTAGTGTTCTGCTCGGCTGGTGCTGGGTCAACAGCTCTGAAAGGTCGGGGCTGAGCATCTGTGAAGAGGTATAGCGCCTTAAGATGTAGAACTATGGAGGGACTTGTGAAAGGTCGTCAGTGGGCTTCAGACCAAGGATAAAGCAGGGGCTGATCTGCACGTTCTTGAGAGTGGAGTGCACTACAGGCTGCTGCGACCCCCAGGGCGGTGGTGTGATATCGGAAGGTGTAATAATCAGTGCTTGAAATGGAAAAACAAAAGTGTGGATGTTCTGTAGCAGAGTACATGCTTGTTTCTGAGAAGTGCGGTACTCTTCAATTAAATGTATTACGTCTCTCTTGAGAAGTGCTGGTACTCTCCCTCTCAAAATAAAAGTAATAATTGCTAGAAGTAAAAAATACGTGCCAGGTCAAGTTTCACACTTTGGTGAAATTCGCAGGTTTTGACATGTTT
Source organism: Lissotriton helveticus (assembly GCF_964261635.1). Classification (NCBI taxonomy): domain Eukaryota; kingdom Metazoa; phylum Chordata; class Amphibia; order Caudata; family Salamandridae; genus Lissotriton; species Lissotriton helveticus. The sequence goes on from NC_136067.1 coordinate 1,372,059,353, forward strand.
TAGTGCGCGTTGCCAAATGCCTTGGAGCCTAAACAGTTATGTTTGCCTCCGCCTAACATCGAAATAATTATTTCCTGTCCTCTAATTACGTACAAATTTCAAGTAACTTTGCAGCATATCTCTAGCAAGTTTAAAGATGTAGACATTTTCTCTACATATTTTTGGTGACAGCTGGTGAAAGGAAAGCTCCTTCAGCGAATGGTGCGCGCGTGAGAGAGAGGGGGAGTAGGAGGTGAGCCCGCGAGTGGTTCACGCGCGCACGCTTGGGAGAGCAGTCTGCTCATTTTCAAGCACTGCACTCATGTTTGTGGCACGCCGCTGCTCGCTCCTGCAAGGTGGATGCCGCCACAAGCACGAGTGTGTGCTTGAAAATTAGCAGAGCGACGGCTAAAGGCCCTCCTAGGCAGCGCATGCGCGCTGCGTAGGGGAGACCTAAAAATGTAACTGATGCTGACCGACCGGCGTCCGCACGCCTCGGTACTCTTCTGCTCTTCCTGCTCCCAGCAGTGCCATCACAGACCCTCCATCCACTCCAGATGCTGCTCTCAGGGAGAACCGCGGGGGGATTGGCCTGAGCGGCCTGGCTTGACGCTTGCTCGGATACAGGGAGTCTGTGCTGTTTCTCCATCCGGCTGTGGAACACAGCTGGGTTGGAGAAACCTAATTCTGCGCTAAGTGGGGCAATGCTCCTCTGCCATTACAGAGGAGCCACCGCTGCCTATTACAGAAAAGGGAGCTGAGGCAAATGAGCAGTAGAAAGCTTCACTGATTGTGCACCACAAATATGTGGTGCACACTCACTGCATGCGAGGGCGAAGAGAGTTCAATGGAATCCACAGGCCCTGCCCTTTCAAAAGCAGGCCAGGTTTCCGCCTGCACAGTGAAAGGGGGACCGGCTGCTTGTAGCAGGCTGGGTTGCCTCCTTTCACTAATGTACTATCCCGATTCATAGCATTTGTGGAACAGGGCACACTCTTCCTATCTGACCCTTTTACAGGCATAGCCAGACAGGCTAGCTGGGCAAGCAGGCAATTTCCTGCGAGGCTGTAGCCCCAGGAGGCAGGTTTTGACACTTGGAGGCCGGTTTCGGTCTTCAGGAGTGGCGGTGCATGTTATGCAATCCCTGCGGCAACTTGACAGAGTTGCTCCGGTTCTAGCAAGTATTAGCAGGTCTGCACATGGGGGCTGAATTTATATAATTAGCCAGGGCAGTTTTAAGTTCCCAGTTCCGCCCTGTTTAAAGGTACACCATGGTGCAAATCCCAACAGTGTGGCGCATGGAGCATCCTAACCCTTCAAAAGGTCCTCATTCAGCACAAGGCCAATGAATAACTGTGAGATATGGGAGACTTAGAGCCCCCTCATCACGTTCTGCAGGGAAGGCATCATTTTCAATAATGCCACCACAAACAGTGGCCCCTATATGTAGTGCAAACCCTGGGCTTTTGTGTCACAAATCTTTGTGAGATATGGCACAAACACACCAGGCGCTCATAAAGGGTTGCTTCAATGAGAAAATAACCCCCTGGAAACATCACCCAGCACAAAGCCTTGAAAGCTAAAAACTGCTCCCTCACTAATACAACACCTTTATTAATACCACTACCCTTAAACCTCCCTGTTCTCACTGCTCTGGACACATGGGCTCTAGAGGCAGCCACATTTATTACTAAGGTGCCATGAGCTTTCATCCGGCGAGGATGCATTGCTTTCGTACGGCGATTAAAATTAACAAGTGGACACAAAGGAGCAAGACTGCATCTTACCCAACAATCAACAAGGGGCACCAATACCAAGTGAAAATAAACTCAGCAAAAAAGAGTTACTCATAGTACTGCAGTTTTTGAGGCAGTCACAGTTTCGTCCTCAAATCATATCAAGACCAATTACCTCTTCTGATGGGCATTTACGGGTGTTGTATTGGGGGTCCACTTGGCTTTATGCCAAAGTCCTGACCGCGCTACACCAGGGTATTACGTTTTCTTACCTATTCCTCTTTTGAATGGGAGCTGCATGTGGTCAAGAAAGCGCAATGTCTGACTGGACTGAGAATTCGTGTTGTTCTGCTTGCTGCTAGTTTCCAATCAGGTTTGATCTCCCCTTTTTCTGCATGTGGAATGGAATGCGCCACTGACAGAGAGGTAGTGGTGAGATGATATTGTCACTGTGCAATTGTGCTTGCTCGCCTCCAAATAGCCAGATCTCTGGACCAGAGACACATTGTAAAGATGTCTTGCAGGTTTGTGATGCAGAAGAGGATCTCTACTTGCCATAAGACACCTGGGCTTTGAATATGTTAACCAAGGCTTTGAATATGCAAACATTGCTCCCAGAGCAAATGTTGGACATCAGTCCAGGTTGAAGTTGCAACTGTTCTTCTAGTGATGATGTTGCCATATGTATGAAGCACTGTGACAGGAAGCCTCACAATCTGCACCCAACACCAAGACTGCCTAGTTACAGTAAGCTTTTTAAGGTGGATTCTGAGATCATGAAAATGTCAGGACCATCACTTGATTCAGCCTTTTAAATCTCACCACCTGCACCTTGGTATCCTTCATCCTTGACATCGCTGTGGTAGACATCAATATCCTTAGTCTGTCCAGAGGAGCCTGGCACCTTGATGCTAAATAATTTAGCTTGCTGCAATGAACACATTATAGTCCTTTTGCAGGTATGTTTTGAACATTCTAAGATATGACCCAAAGACTACAGAGAACCCAAGGGGGCTTACGAGGAGTGAGAAACATAGCTTTGCAGACCCCACAAACGCTAGCTGTAGCAAGAGCAGTGGTAGTAACTCCTGTGACTCAGTAAAAAATCAAATACTGGCCATGGACCAGTTCTACCTCCCCCTACAAAGTCTTAATTTTTGGCCCTTGAGTCCCAACTCGAGAGAGGCAGTAGAGCAAGTAAGCTCATTCGTACATAAAAGGAGTGACATGCGCAACTCAGTGTGCACCCTGGACATTAACCTGGGACACAAAATTGAGGACAAAATATAGAAAAAAACTTGACAGGCATTAGTCTAGATTCTTTGTACCTAACTATACACATATGTCCTTACGTAGTGCATACATCTTCAGGATTCATAGATTTGCAGTTAGGAATAGTAAACCTATACTTCCCTATATGCACTCAACCTTCGATATTGTAACCCTTGATATTCTGTCCTCAATATTTGTGTATCACAATATTCTTGGGATCTATATTTAGTATTACCATACCTCAATTCCCAGGTAGGGCCTCACCAGAGAAGTGATTCACTACAAGCTCTTGAAGACAAACAAATGGGTCATGGGACTATGGCTGGAGGACACAGAGAACTGGTTAGTGTGTTGATGGACACGGCTCTGTCATCTGAATTGCTAGCAATAATAAGGACACCAAGCCAATTGATCGGGAGCCTGCAAAAATAAATGTCTGAGATGATATGAGTACTGGGTGAAATAAATGAGAAGCTACAGATGCAGACAGCCAAGAAAGCCTCTACTCAGACTAATTCTGACAGAAACATTATGCATCCACATGTTTTCCAATGACAACCAACACTAACCTACATATGCTATCATGCAGTAAACCCTCTCTGATCATCACAATTGGAGATCACTGAGCAAGGTGGGCAGAGCAATAAGGAACAACAGTTGATAGATCTTCAACTGGATGGTAAAGAAAAGTGCTTGGGTGGAGGTGGAAAATACCCGTCATGGGTTTCCCAACCCAAAGCTGGGTCAAAAGCATCCACCTTGAGGTCCAACATGGAAATGCCATCAGTCATGGTCAAGAAGATATGTTCTCTGGTGGGGGATAAGAGGATCCGGATATCATTAAAATCACCAAAACTACAAAGATTGAGCTGAGGGACGTCCTACTAAACAAGAGTCTGACATCGCTTAAGGACAAAGCTGCCTTAAAATGACCTTAAATGTATAAGAAGGCTAAACATACCTGAAAGGAGCCCAGATACAGCCTGCATCATGTAGAGTATGGAGAGTGTAATTTGCGAACATGTCTAAAGAAGTGCCAATGACAACATAGGGCGGTCTTAATCCTTAAACTTCTTTTCCAGCTTGGCTCTTTGCCCCTATCGAAGTTGAGCTGGCTATGCTATTTTTTAAATTTTTTTTAATTTTCTTTTTTATAAAAGACCTTTATTGCACACTTCTAGAGTAACACAGCCATTGGCCTACAACCCCGGGGGCCGGCTGCATCAATTACAAGAACCTCTCAACGTCATATTGGTAACACAGCCCTTTAGCCGACATCCCTGGGGTCCGGCGGCGTTGTAAGGAATGATGTACATAATTTACTCAATGCGTTTATTGGACCATCGAAAAGGCCTACATTTTTCTCATTGCAGTCTGTCTTGTCTCATAATGCACTTATATAAAACTTGGCTATGCTGTTTTTTAAAAGGCATAAGACCCTCATGCCCGTGAGTCACTCCACAATATCGTGTCACCTATGTAGAGGAAGTTTGAGCTGAAGTTCAAGTGTAGAAAAAACACAGTATTTTTAATTAGAATATTCTAATTCCACACTTAATAGTCTGCTTGTTCTTCATGGGTCGACTCCAAGACAGTCCACAATCAAATGGCCAACTCTCTTTGTCTTGATCCTATGGGGAATTACAGTCAGGTTAAGATTAAGTACTCAGCAGTGTACATTTTTATTGGTTTTATTGTTTTTAGAGCTCTAGTTATACTGACAATAAGCATGTTTTGGTGTATATCTTATGCTTTCCAACATGTTATAATTTTTGCTGCATTTGAGTAAAACCTATATAATTAGCTTCAGTAGAGGTATTTACATATTTGTTAGTAACACTAAAGCAAAAACTAGATGCTGGTATTGGAGAGCTTCACTATTGCAGCACAGGGACTGTAAGGAAATGCCTCTTTTTGTATGGTCACCACCAGGTTTTTTTTACTGATGCTGCTGGTTTTTCGACTCTTTGTGTGCACTGAGGCCTGCTAAAAAGACCTCAGTGCCAGTGCCTGATCCTAAAACGTGTATGCTAAATTGGCTACACCCAATTGGCATGCGGACACTTACTTGTGAGTCCCTACTATGTGGTACCCAGGGCTTGTAAGTTAGATAGTTACCCCAGGGTTTGTAATACTGGTTGTGCTCCCATGGGTGTGACAAAAGTAAAATGAGTCCCCCAGTCTGCCATTGCAGACTGGAAGGGGAGCTTGGAACTACTAGCCCGACTTTGCCATTTAAAGCCATGGCAAACTTTACCATTTAAAGCCATGGCAAAGTGAAATGCCCCTGTGAAACATGTGTAAGTTACCCCTATGGCAGGCCTACCAAGCCATAAGGCAGGGTGCCGCATATTTCATGGGTAGAACATGTATTTTATGTGTTCTGATGGTAAAAAAGCGAAAACTCATTTTTATTGTGGAGAGACTTGGTCACCCCGTTGGATAGTGCAGGGTTACACTGTGACCCCTCAGCTGTGCTAACTCCTGAACGATGCAACCAAATTTGATACTCCAAGGTATCAAACAACTTGTTACATTAAGCCTGACTTGGTTTTCAAGTCGAAATTAATGTAACAAGCTACAATGTGCAACTTTTCCAAAGCTGCCACTTGGTTGTCTTCAATTTCCTGTGCCCTTAATGGTTGTACATGAAGCTTGTACCTGAGAGAGCTTTCTGTCTTCCTAAGGAGATGTGTTAATGACTTCCTGGAAAGGAGGCAATAGGAGCCTGCACTGGATAGCGGTGTTACCTCCCTCCTGTAGGAAGACATTCTGGTGTTGGCCCAAAAGGCGAGCTTCAAAGCTGAAGCTGCCTTTGAAGAACAAATTGGGAACACTTGGGAGTGATTAGGCAGACTAACTGTCAATTGCGAAGGAGTGAGAAACTCTGTTGTCAGACCGTTTTCTTAGTGGCATACAGCCTCGTAGGTAGCCACACCTCTAGATTGGTCTAGGGAGCTCTGTACATCAAGAGAGGGGTTCTGCCATGTTGGGAGTGGGCAGAATGGCATCTTGGCATAGATAGATTCCACACTTCCCAAGAAGTGGTCATCAGGAGGGAGGGAACCTGGTAGCCCATTGGGTACCAACTGGATCCTGCTCTGACTGCATTTTCTGAACATAAATAGGGCACCCAGAACTCAGATCTTATTTGGACTGGAAGAAGGACTGGCCTTTTGTACCATGGGACCGGCAAAGGAAGGCTTCACCGGCGTGGACTGTACCTGCTGAACTTGGTGGCTAGCATAGGAGGCCGGCTGTGCCTGCTGTGTCCTGCTCGAGGAGATGTCTCCAGAGCCCAGCCAAGAGACTACAAGGGTCAGCTAGCTGACCTCCAGCATACAGCACAAGACAACAACAGCTGAGAATCCTGCTGGGGCAAGTTGATAGCCCACCGCCATTAGCCGCTGTGTAGCACCGGAGACCAGGACCCAACACTCACCCGAGTTCATTGAGCCCAGGAGAGTAATCCGAGTGCAGCTCAGTTGTCCAGAAGCCAAGTTATTGCCCAGGGAAGGATTTGAATCTAACCACCATACCGGGTGACAGGTAGTTCAGTAGTAACTAGATTTCTACCAGCACTAAAAACACCTGATGGGACCTCGATGCTGTGACTAGGACCATCTAACCCTCTTTGTGGACCAAGGAGTAGCCACTGGAAGATCTCTGTTGACTGCAACGCCTCCACAGCACCCTTGAGCATCTTCAGCAGCCCTCATCCCATGCATCAGGACCACTTCCATAGAAATCCATTTTAAAGGGGATAAAGTGCTTGGAACTGCTACAAGACTACTGCACCTGTAAAGGTAACTGATTCCGAGGACCTTGCTGGTCCTCCTGACTGGCTCCCTACTGGAGTTGGTTGCTAAAAGTCACTCTTTTTTTTTTTTTTTTGAATATTTTTATTATTGCAGGAAGAGCAAAACAACAAAATTCACATATAATATATATCTCAAAAAGGAAGTTACAGTACAAAATAGATATGCAATTTACTGACAAAAAACGTAAGAAACAGAGGTCTGACAAATACAGATCTTGACAAGAATAATAAATAAAGATATAGTCTTACAGGTAATAAACATGTATTTAAACTGGCCTCGTTCTCTTCTGATTCAGATAGATCATAGTTCAAAAAAGTTTAACCAAATTTTTTCTTTCTTTTGCAAAGCCTTAAGACCTCTATGTCTTGCTAACGAAAGTTCCATAGTATTTATTTTGTTTATCAATATCCACCACTTGAAGACATTCGGGATATCTTTTGATATCCATAGTCTTGCTATGACTAGCCTAGCACATGCATAGATAATGGTTATTAAATCTTTGTGAGGGCAGTTGATTTCCTGGATGTCTAGTAAAACCAGTTTTGCTGTCATTGGTGGGGTGACGATTTGTTAGCTATTTAAGAATTTGGACAGCCCTTTCCAGAATGGTAAGAGCGCCGGGCACGAAAAGAGCATATGCTCTATACTTGCAGCTTCTAAATCGCATTTCGGACACTTTGTTTTCTTATTTGCCTGGTTACCCTGTGCCCAACTAGCTATTCTCTGTGGAGTGTAATACAGTTGTGTAATGGTTCTGTACGACTGTAGCCTCAAGCTAGTAGCCTGGACAATCAGGGTTATATGGCGTAAAGAATATGAGATCTGTATTGGGTTAATGTTCATACCCAGTCTGGAAGACCATTTAGCCGCTATTTTCGTGCAATCTTCAGTTTTGCCTTGTGTTAGGTATCCATACCCCAGACTTATTAATGATTTAACTTTGTTCGAGTATAAACATATAAGTATGTCTGATTCTACTACTTCCATAATTTTCATCTTAGAGAGCAGATAATCCCTTATTTGAATATATTTAAAGTGCATATTATCCCTTAAATTAAATAGAATTTTGAGTGCATCAAAATCCATAAAACCATTTTGACCGTATAAATCTCCCAGTGTGTTAATACCGTGTCTCTCCCAGAGAAGCCCTGCTCTGTCAGAGAAAATATCGGGTAGTCCTGGGTTGCCCCATATTCTAAGCTCGGCATTATAGAAGGAGATTTTCCCAATTGTCAGAATTTGGTCCCAAATTTTTTTAATGTGCCTGCCTGACTTAAATTTCACTCGTTTAAAGTAATTAGGGGGGTGCGTGGCTAAGATGGCAGAGTGAGTTGTCACACTCTCCGCGAGCTCCTCCAAGCCTGGGCCCTTAGACCGCTATTTTGCACTGATCTCCCCCCACGTTGCTGAGCCTTAGCAGCGGGAGGTAGGGGGACTCCAGCGACGTCGCCTGGGTCGACTGCGGATCCCGTGGCTGCGGTGAAAGGCTCCGGAGGTACTGCCGGGAGCGGCGGCGGCCCTGTGCGCGAGCCGGAGACAGGATCTGTCTTGTGGCGGTAGCGCTGCCTGGAGGTGCTTCGGACCTGCGTGGTCGCTTGGCGGTGACGGCGGTGCCGGCCTGACCTTTCGGAAGGTCTCGGAGGCCCGAGACGACCGGCGCCCGGGAGCGGAGGAGCTGAGGTGCGGGCCCCGGCGTGGGACGCTATGTGAGGCCAGGGCTGCGGCCTATGCGCCGGACCTTGGTGGGGTTCGGGAGCGCCCTCGGCCTGCCGCACGCTACTGAAGGAGCCAGGAGGGGGCCTGCAGCATCCCTGAAGCAGCGGGTGATTCCGGCGACGGTGCATACACCCGGGGAGGTTAATCAGGGACTACAACACCGCTAGTCGCGTGGTGCCACGAGACGCCGCGGCTGCGGCCTATATTTCGGATCCTGGTGTCGCTTCGTGGATGGCTCTCGGCCTGGCGGACCTCATCGATTGAAGCAGAGAGGGTCCGCTTGCCTTCCCCGCCATAGAGCACGACCCTGGCTGCTGTGCCGATGCTTTGGGCAGACGAGGCCTGAGGGCGGTTCGGCGCTGAATCGGCCCACCCAGCGGTTGCCTACATAGGTGGGGAGGCACGGAGGACGGACAGCGTGGTGTGGACTACCCCCCTAGGCGATCACCATCAAACGTGGAGGCGTGCTGCCCGCGCCTGACCTGCAACACCGGAGGGCCTCTGGCAGTCGGCCGGAGCTGGAGGAGGCCGGCACGGAGGGGGAACTGCCCTGGGGCTGGTGACCGGCTGGAGCGCTGGCGGCGATAGCTTGGTGAGCAAAGTGCCTGAGAGCCCAGCGACCACTGTGCGGGCGGTGGAGACGGAGGGGGGCTCCTCTCGTGGTGCCATTGGGACCGGCCCGGCACCGGGACTGGGGGCTCAGAAGCAGTGCCCGGCCCGGAAGTGGAGGTGAGCGGGACGCTGTGCACGTGGCTGAGGGGCTGCACAGCCTGTAGAGCGGCGTCGGCCGGCCTGGTGGTGCCCCAGGGGCGAGGTGTGTGACAGCGACTGACCGGCGACATCACAGACAGCCCGGGAGTGCGCTATCCCGCGCGGAATGGCCAGCAACAAAGGGACCAAGAAGGGGGAGCGAACTTTGCCGGACATGTTGAGCAAAAGCAATGCGAAACAGGATCGAGGGCAGCAATCCTCGAGCCCACCGGGTGGCTCCCAAGGAGCGAGTGGAGGGGAGCCTCCGGTCACCAGATCTTTCCTGGAATCCCTTTTCAGCTCCCTGAGGGAAGACTTTCAGACATTGAAGCAGGAGGTGGCTGGAGAAGTGCGAGAGGTGCGGAGGGAGGTCGACGGCCTGGGTGAGAGGGTGACCACAATGGAGGAGGCCGGACACGCCCGGGATGAAGCGATCTCACAGCTGCAGCAGGAGGTGGTACGGTTGCGGGACCAGCAAATCGATCTTCAGGCACATGCCGAGGACCTTGAGAACCGGTCCCGGAGAAACAACATTCGGGTCCGGGGAGTTCCTTCCGGAGCAGAGGAAGAGGCCGTGGCTGGATACCTGAGAGACTTGTTTAGGGAGATTCTAGGGGAGCCGGGCGACTTCTCCATCCGGATAGATAGGGCGCATAGAGTGGGCCTGCGGCGCCGGTCTTCGGCACCTCCTCCTGATATCCTAGCCTTCCTGCCGGACTACCCTCTGAAGGAAAGGATCCTCCGTGAAGCGCGATCGAAGCCATCCTTGGACTTCCGGGGTCATCAGGTGGCCCTATTTCAGGATCTGTCGGCGGTCACGTTGCAGAAACGCCGGGCCTTCAAAATCGCAACTGACTTCCTGCGGGAGCATGACACTCGGTACTCGTGGGGCCACCCCTTCCGCATCATCTTCCGTTGGAACGGGACCTTGCATCAGCTACGCTCTCTCCAGGACACCTGTGGGGTGCTGGGAATCACTGCAACAGACGAAGAAGCATCCACTCTGCGCCGAAGGCGCGTCACCAGAGATGGCTGTCAATCGGTCCCTGGTCGACGGCCCTCTACCTCTTCCGCGCGGCCAGATTCGCCCACTATTCGAGCTGAGATGGACAGTGCAGTGCGGGGAGTGGCCAGGGACACGGCGTCCGGCGAGGTTGCACTGACAGCTTGAGAAGAACTCCGGGGGGAGATCGACATCGCTTCAACTGTAATGCAGATTTGGGGGCCGGGGGGAGGGGGGGGACGGGTTGGTGCGTAGTGGCTGGACGTCCACTTTAGTAACTCTCCACAAACTTGTCCGCTGAGGACCGGACTGGGACAATGGGATCTTGGGAACAGTTGGGGAACCAGGGGGGGGGGGATGGGGTTGTTGGGGTGGTTCTGGTTGCGGGTCGGGGTTGGGAGTGGTTGGGGAGTTGGGATGGGGGGAAGGGATCCGGGAGTTGGGAGGGAGGGGGAGGGTCGTCCAGTGCACGGTACGGTTGTTGGATGTTCTAGAGACGGTCATACACCTTGGTTTGCCTAGACTGGGAAGCTGCGCGCACACATACACTTCCTTCTTTGCCTTGCTGCTTCTGGTAACGTTATGGGCGCCCATGCACCCGCCTTATACGGGCGGGACCCTCACGCCTTCTGCCACATTCCTTTTTATGCCCCCTGACACTTTTAAAGTGGTTCCCTGAACGTCAGGGGTTTGAATAATCCTGTCAAGCGGCGGGCAGTGCTCTCTCTCCTTGAGAATACACACGCAGACATATGTCTACTTCAAGAGACGCACCTGCTGCTGCAAGACACACACAGGCTCCGTTCCCGTAAGTTCCCGTCACAGTTCTTCTCATCATGCACCACTAAGACGGCGGGGGTAGCAATACTGGTGGCCAGTGGCTTTAAAGGGGAGGTCCTCCACAAGCTCACCGAACAGAGGGGCAGACTGTTAGCATATCAGTTTAGGATTGGGGGTCTTATTTTTACAATTGGGTCTCTGTACAGCCCTAATGAACGACAGGAACGTTTCCTGCGATCGGAGGTTGAGGATATTACTGCCTCGCAAGACAGACATATTATCATCGGAGGGGACTTTAACATGGTCTTTGATTCTGCTATGGACAGGTCGGCGCAACGCTATCCGCAGGTCGGGGCGTTCTCGGCCGACTGTAGGGAGTGGCTGGTGGAGGTGGGCCTCCTTGATCTTTGGCGTCATCTGCACCCCACGGACCGAGACTATTCGTACTACTCCCACGCACACAAGACGTACGCGAGGCTGGACCACCTGCTGGTCATGTCTCCGGTGCGAGTGCTGGTCTCAGGATCGGACATGGGGGTGTTGTCCTTATCGGATCATGCCCCGGTCGATGTTACGTTGTGTCTGCCTCCGGCAGCTCTTCCCCCCAGGACGTGGCGCCTCCGTGACACCCTGCTGCGCCGGAAAGTGGTGGTGGACCGTATTGAGGTCACGATCCGGGAATACCAGACTCACAACAACAACTCTGACACCGCCCGGGCCACACAGTGTGCAGTCCTGAAGGCGGTCCTCAGGGGGGAATTTTTAGCAATCTCCTCTGCTGAAAATAAAGAGAGGCAGGCTAAGAGGGAAGAACTCACCAATAGGGTCCGCGAGCTTGAACAGATCCATCGCAGGACAGGGGCCCCTAGAATATGGCGGCAGCTCAAGGGAGCGAGGAAGGTCCTGGCGGCCCTGGACTTGGATCGAGCGGAGTAGGCTGCACTCCGGCTGCGCCACACCTTTTACACAGGGGGGGACCGCTGTGGCAAATTACTGGCCAACAGACTCCTTGTGGCGCGCCAGAGTCAGCTAGTGAAGGAGATCTCTAGCCCTACGGGGACGGTGGAGACGGATGACGCTCATATTGCGGCCGTCTTCCGCGGGTTTTATGAAGATCTCTACACGGGGGAGCCGCCGGACGAACTGGCCATGGCCGCATATTTAGACTCGGTCACCTTGCCCTCCCTAGACCCCCTGCTGGCGGAACACTTGGAACGGGATATCAGGATAGAAGAGGTGATCTCTGCCATCGCCAGGCTTAAACATGGCAAAGCGCCAGGCCCGGATGGATACACCACACTCTTCTACAAAACTTTTTGCACGTTGCTGGCCCCTATCCTTACTCGTCTTTTCAACTCGTTTGCTGCACCAGGGGCCATCCCGCCTGATCTTCTACGGGCTTCCATTACAGTGATCCCCAAACCTGGGAGGGACCCGAAGCACTGTGGATCCGACAGACCGATATCTCTTCTGAATGTTGATCTAAAATTATACACGGGGATCCTAGCCGCCCGCTTAGCCTCTCACTTATCCGGTCTTATAGATCCTGATCAGGCCGGTTTTGTCCCGGGGCGACAGACGGTTGACAACACAAAACGGATCGTCCACCTTCTCGAGAAATCATCGCGGATTCCGGGGGAACGGATGATGTTAGCGGTGGATGCGGAGAAGGCGTTCGACCGAGTGCACTGGCCTTATCTGGAACAAGTGCTGGTGAAGGCGGGCATAGGGGATAAATTCTGCTTCATGATCTTTAACTGCTACAGACGGCTGACTGCTGTGGTGCGCGTGAATGGGTATACCTCTCGGGACTTTAACATCGAAAGGGGCACTAGGCAGGGATGTCCACTCTCGCCCCTGCTCTTCGCTCTTTATATGGAGCCATTCGCCCAACGAGTGCGGAGCAACCCGGCGGTGGCGGGGGTACGGATGGGAGGTTTCACACACGCTATAAGCCTCTACGCTGACGATGTCATCCTGTTGCTTGACGAGCCCCGGACGGCCTTACCGGCCTGCATCGAGGAGCTGGCCTCCTTCGGCGCGGTCGCGGGGTTTAAACTGAATATGGGAAAGTCGGTGGCTCTAGATGTCTCCCTTGAACCGGCCACTAGGACCTATCTACAGGGCCGATTCCCCATGGTTTGGTCATCAGCGGCGGTACCCTATCTGGGGATCCAGATAGCTCCCACCTTGCCGGCCATGGTGTCGGCGAACTACTCGGCACTGGGTGCAAAAATCAGGGAGGAACTGAGCCGTTGGAACCGCGGCACCCTCTCCTGGCTGGGCAGGATAGCCGCCGTTAAAATGACGGTTCTGCCGCAGGTGCTTTACTTGTTTCGGGCCCTACCGCTCCAGCCACCGGTCGGGTGGATCCCGCAACTACAGGCGGACGTTTCGCGCTTTATCTGGCAAGGGAAAAAACCCAGAATGCGTAGAGCCCTCTCACTATTGGCTCCTGAGGCGGGAGGGTTAGGGATACCTGACTTTCGTAGGTATTTCCGGGCAGCGCAGCTGCGTTACCTCGTGGAATGGAGTAGGTGGGAGTCCGACAAGCACTGGCTTTTCCAGGATCAAGCAGTGGCGGGTAGGCCCTTGCAGGAAATCCCATTTCTGCGCCGGATTCACCGGCCCAAAAATGTGTACGCCTCCTTTGTTACAAGAGTGCCACTGCGGGTCTGGGATGCCACTGCCATTACGTGCAGCCTCACCTCTTTCCCATCGCCACTCACACCGTTAGTGGACAATCCAGACTTCACCCCAGGAATGGAACGGGGAGCATTCACACACTGGAGACAGGCAGGATATAGAGCCCTGTGTCATATGTACGACCCGAAGGGGGTTGTCCCCTTCACGCAGTTTCGCCAGGAGTTTTCACTCCCTGAGACTGAACGGCACCGCTATATGCAAGTTCGCCATTGGGCTCTTCAACCGCAGCTGAGAGAGTCGGCTGATAGGCGCTTTCTACCATATGAACAGTGGCTGCTAACGCGTACGTCGGACTCAAAATTGATTACGGATCTCTATAAGTTGCTACAACCGCCTTCCACACACCTCTATCACCCGGGGAGGGAACGCTGGGAAAGGGAGTTGGGGAGGACACTGAGCCCTAAAGAATGGGAGCACATATCCTATAGAGCAAGGCATTCGGCGTACCACATGGGTCTCACTGACACACTGACTAAGGTCTCCACCTACTGGTACTACACACCAGAACGTGTTCACGAATTTGACCGTAGCAAGGAGGACTCATGTTGGAGAGGGTGCGGGCACCGAGGTACACTTACACACATTCTATGGGATTGCCCACTCCTGGAAACATACTGGAGGGAAGTGTTGGATGAAATTGATACCCATTTTGGTATTTAACTACCACGCTTCCCCGCATACACATTGCTGGGGCTACCGAATGGACTAATGTACCCCCCTCAGATCCCGTAGGGGTAGGCAGATTGCCATTGCGCTAGGTTCAGCGGTTCAAAATATCCTGATACACTGTCGCACTGCCACGACGCCCTCTGTCACGGGTTGGCTCCATAGATTGTGGCACGTGTTGGGCATGGAGAAGTTGTCGCTCACAGTGGTGGGGGATATAACGCAATTTAATGAGCTTTGGCAGCCATTTCATTCCTTGCTGCTAACAGAATTTAAAGAAATAACCTGTCCCAAGTACCTCCGCCTCATGCGGCTCACGAGCCCGGCAGCACAGGCTCCGTGACTCGGTGGGAGAACCGCTTCCCCTGTAGGAGGTGACTTTGGTGTACACTTTGGATAGAGTCTGTGCACTGGACGTAGGGTGGGGAGGGCTGGGATCCGGGAGTTGGGAGGTCGGGGGTTTTTGGGGGGGCGTTTACAATGGAAATGTTACCTCACACTGAGACAATGCATACCATGTATGGCTATGGTGGACTGGTACACACACACTGCACTTGACAGTTCCAGCTGGGGATGGGGCTCCATCCGCCTTAACAAGCTGCTCCGTGATGATGTATGTTTGTCCTTGTATCTTGTGCTGAATAAAATACTTTAAACTTAAAGTAATTAGGGTCATGCAAACGATGTAAGAATTGATTACAATCAGATCCCAACATGAGCCGGTGGTAGAATAACGAACTATCGTTTTTTATCAGACTTCGTATACGACGAAAGAAAGTGGCTAAAAAATAAAACCTTTAGTCGGGAAATGCTAGTCCCCCCTTTTCTATTGGGAGTTCAAGTAGTTTCAGTGCCCTACGCGCTTTTTTATATCCCCATACAAAGCTGCTACAGATGCCCTCTAGTTTTTTAAAGAAAAGTTTATTGGGTTGCAGAGGGATAGATCTAAATAAATATAACACCTTCGGTAGAATCTTCATCTTCACTAAGTTTATACGACCCACTAAACTAATCGGAATCTTGTGCCATTTTTTAAGGGTCGCTTCTGTTTCCTTTAGAAAAGAATCATAATTCAACGTAATGATTTTATCAGTGCTTGACGCTAATCTAATACCTAAATAAATCACACATTGACATATGCCAGTGATCGGTTCCAAAGGCGTATAGTTGGCAATAACCTGCGTCTTTCCTACGTTGAGTTTATATCCTGAAACATTGCCAAAATGTGCAGCCTCTTTTATTATTTCAGGTGTAGCTTTAACTAGATCTGTAGTAAATACAGCGATGTCATCTGCAAAAGCAGTTATTTTTAAGCTCTCTCCGCCGTGCAGAAATGGAAGAATATTTACTTGCATAAAGAGTGCGTTTAAGAATGGCTCCAGAGATAGAGCAAAAAGCAGAGGGGACAGAGGGCAACCTTGCCTAGTTCCTCTCCCTATAAAAAAGCTCATTGATTCTTTGCCCCCATAGCTGACTTTGGCCATCGGTCTATCATACAATGAGCACACCCACTGTAAGTATTTACCCTGAATACCTGCTTTCTTTAGTACTTCCCACAAATAATCTCACCCCACTCGATCAAATGCTTTTTCTGCATCTAACATGACCATTCCGAGTGGGGTGAGAGTAGTTGAGCCAACATCGAAGGCTGTGATCGCAGTGTTAACATGGGCCGTTGTGTCTCTCCCCATCACGAACCCATGTTGTTGAGTGTTAACCAAAGTCGGCATAATGGGCGCTAAGCGATTTGCTAGTATCTTAGAAAAGATTTTAACATCTGCATTAAGCAGGGAAATCGGCCGGTAGCAGCCACAATCTTCCGGAGGTTTTTTTTTTTTAAGAAAGAAAATTATTTTAGCTACTTTCCATGATGTAGGGGCTTTCCCCGACCTGTCTATAAAATCAATTACAGATTCAAACAGAGGTAATAATTCTTATGCACAAGTCTTGTATAATTCAATAGGCAAACAGTCCTCTCCGGTGGCTTTCCCCGGTGGCAGGGCTAAAATGGCTGTATTTATTTCAGCTTGTGTTATTTTTAAGTTAAGTTGTTGTAATTTTCCGTTAGCGATGTCTCTTTGTATGGGCATATATTTATCTAAATATTGTGAAATTCCAACTCTAGTGGGAGTATTGTCAGGAGTGTATAAATTTTGGTAATAGTTAACAAACTGACCGAGAATCTGTTCTGGCTGATCATATTTATGTGAATCAGACCCTTTGATCATTTTAATCGTGGTTCTCGCTTTCTTGTCCGCAACCTTATGTGCCAATACTTTTCCAATTCTATCTCCTCCTTCGTATTGAGTTAATTTGAAGTTATGTATTTTGGCACAGTATCTGTCTCTTAGTATCTTTTTGAGAGAGGATTATAATTTTAGAAGTTCAAATCTTAGCTCCTCAGTGTATGTATTTAATTGTTTGGTTGCGTCTGCTAGTTTCTGCTCCATTTGCAGTATATTAGAAGTGGTTTTCTTAGTAGCTCTGTGATTTTCAGTATTAGTTCTAAAAATGTGTTGTTGAACAAACCCCCTTATACTGCATTTACATGCGTCCCAAACAACATTAATAGTAGTTGAATTAATGTTCAATTCAATAAATTCTTTAATGTGTTTTTTTAAAGCGATCACGAAACCCGGGTCGGTAAGTAAGTATCTTGGAAATGTAAATTGTCGTACATCCGACCTAGAATCATCATTCTCGAACTCAAATAGTATCGGGTTGTGATCTGAGGTGATCCTCGGACATAATTCTATCTTGCAATTACCCACTATTTGATCAGTCGCCCAAACCATATCAAGTCTTGAGCAGGATCTATGGGGCACTGAGTAATATGTATGCCCCGCAAGATTAGGATGTTTAGAGCGCCATACATCTTTTATATTAAGCAATCTTCCCAGTTCCAAAATTGCAGACCTGACCTTACGCATCCGGCGCGGAGAACCCTGTCCTGTAGAGCCAATTTTGTAATCTATTACGCAATTAAAGTCTCCCATCACCAATATTTCGCCCTCCCACTCTAATAACTCGATACTTAGTTGCTCAAACAACTTAGGGTCATCTATATTGGGGCCGTAAACTAGACATAAAACAAGTTTCTTATGTTCCAGTTGAACTTGGGCTATCGCCCACCTTCCCCGTTCATCTGATGCTGTTTTTATAATTTCAATCCCCAATCCTTTCTGTTTTAGTATGGCCACCCCCCCCGAATAGAGGCCCCCAAAGTTGAACAAACAACAAGCTCGTACCCCATTTGTGAGAGCAACTTCCTATCTTGGTAACTAATGTGAGTTTCAGAAAGAAGAGCAAATTGTGGTTTATACATGCCTATCTCCTCCTGTACCAATCTCCTCTTTTGCTTGCTATTGAGGCCAGCAACATTCCAAATTAACAGTCTTGTCGTAAACATTACTTACATCTTTGTTTTTTGAATTTCCTCTGCATATAGTCTCTAATAGAGCGTTTCAATACTTTGTCCGCACCATAGTTCTTCCTTGCAATACCTTTTTTCCCCTTTCCCCCCCCCACCATGCCCCTACCCTTCCCGCCCCTCCCAAGTCCCTTTGGGGGGAGCACCCCTCTATCCCCTGCTGCCGCTGGAGTGGCAGCCTAATGAAGTGGCAATCGCAGAGGCAGATTCTGCCCGCTAGTCAGTGATATTATTCAATACATCCGTAAGAAACAAGAAGAAGAAAAAAAAATAAGAAGAATGTGAGAGTTTTATATATATGAAGCAGTGAAAAACAAACAAACAATGCAAATATTCAACCCATTTTTATCCCCCAATATGTTTTTATATGGTTCAGCAAGTATGAATGAAAGGAGCTCCTTATGATCAGAAGTGCAATCGCCCATCGTTAGTGACGGTTTCATTTCTGTCTTTCAGATGTAAATTTTTCTAAAGCCAAAACCGCCTCATCTTGGTCAGTGAAAAAGAAAGACCACCCATTTCTGATCACCTTGAGACGGGCAGGCTCTTGTAAATATACTGTGCAGTCAATAGCTTTAAAGGAGTCTATCAACTTTCGAAGCTCCCACCGTCTATCCATTGTTCCCTTGCTTAAATCTGACCATACAAAAAAGGTTAGATTATCAATAATGACCGGGCAGTTGGGTTTAGCTTTAAGGGATACAGCTTGTCTTAACAAAAAGTTGCCAAAATATATCAGAATTGGTCTAGGGAATTTGCTGTTTTTGTTTTTTTGGACCAGAGGAAGTCTATGTACTCGTTGTAGTTGGGAGTCCCAGTCCCAATCTGAAAAGTCGCTAAATGCTTTTTGAAATAAGTTCACTACGTATGATCTGGCATCCACTCCCTCTGCCCCTTCGGGGATCCCAAACAGCCTGAGATTAAGTCTATGTGCCCTATTTTCCATATCCTCGACCTTTGCTTCAAGTTTAGATATTCGTGTAGCGTGTTGTTGAGTTAGCTCGTCTGAGCGAGTAGCTCCTTCTTCGACGACCACAACTCGCTGTTTAAGATCTTCCATCTCTTGAGTGACTCCTCCAAGCTTCTCGCACACTTCACTCATAAAAGCCTGGAGTTTTGTGTTGTCTTCTCTTAGCTGCAAGAAATGCTGCTGACTTTCTTGTCTTTGAGCTGTAAGAGTCTGCATGATCATATCCATAGTTGCAGCATTTGAGTGGTCTTCAGTTGTCGATGCCCTCAAGGTCGTTTTATCTTGTATTAGACTAGCAGATTCGATGATATCCGACCTTGGTATTAACACATTAGCTGAAGAGGGTCCGTGGCTTATTTTGGATGTTCTCTTATCTAATCTGTCCGTTTCCAGTAGGTCATTCTCTGTATCATTCTCTGTGCCGGTTCTCAGGACCGTAAGTTTAGAGACTGGATCCAGTGTAGTTATCTGTGAGCTTTTTGATCTTTGAACACTGGTTAAATCAGCTGGAGGATTTAAAACAGGGGAAGTCAGGTTTAAGTCTGATATTATACCTGTATCACTAGATGCTACATTAGATGGCGATGTGGTTACGTCTATAGTTACATCTGTACTTATGGGTGTTAAAAAGCCAGGATTTTCCAATCGCGGTGTCGTTTTCTTACCCCCTTTTGAATTCTGATTTTCTTCGAGGCTAGCTCCAGAAAGCCTCATTGCCATGTTCTTTACCCCCCCCTTAGCTTGTATCCATTTTCTAAGTGGGCTATCATCAACATTAATCTTAGTCTTTGGCGCCATTTTGGATATTGAGGAGGAGGTGTCTTTAATCAATGATTTAGTACGAGCTTTTTTCAACTTGCTCCTAGCTTTGGTTTTAATTTTCCTTAAAACTGATGCTTTAAGATTGTTAGATCTGTTATGGATAGTTTCTGTCTCACTATCATCCCCTTCAGACACCTCTTCGTAGTCTAGGTTAAGTCCATCATCGTTTGCTTCGTCTTCATCTATTGGTGTACTCTCTGCCGCACTGTTTGTATTGGGGTCTGTTATCAGCTGAAGTATTGGTGTTATATCAGCATGGCCTAAAGTATTATTAAAGTCTGAGATGTCTGAAGTTGCGTCATTTAAACATTCTGGTTGATTTACACTCGCAGCCGCTTTCTCCCAATCAGACTTTATCTTA
Source organism: Lissotriton helveticus (assembly GCF_964261635.1). Taxonomy (NCBI): domain Eukaryota; kingdom Metazoa; phylum Chordata; class Amphibia; order Caudata; family Salamandridae; genus Lissotriton; species Lissotriton helveticus. Next base: position 1,372,079,365 of record NC_136067.1, read on the forward strand.
GCTCCATCCCTGTTCGTAGTATTAGTTGTTAAGGTGGTTATTAAGGTAGGATCACCTTCTGATAGTCCCTCGCCTTCTACCGTGTCGTCTAGTATGGTCTGCCCAGTATTATCTAAAGACGAGTTAAGTATCAAATTTTGATCAATTGAAATGGTATTCGGATTTTCCTCTTCACAAGAAAATGTCTCTATCTCTGTGTTTCTACCAACCCCCTTAGCAGACACACCCGGGCAGGTTGTTTGACTCAAAACCAAAATTGTACTTCCTTTAGCCCCATTTGCTGCTCCTACCGCTGCTTTCCCTTTTGTATTGTTCACATTTTCGCCCAATTTCAAATTGCTTTTGGAAGCTATAGCGTTAGCAGTACCTGACACATCCTGTCCGCCGATTTTGCCGGTCCGTGTAGATCGGGTATTCAACTTAGGAGCCATACCGGTATCCCTCTTCCGTGTAGCTCCCGACGTTCGGTTCACAGTTGTTACTGTGTCCAGCTGCACCATGAGCGATCCAAGACCCGCCCAGCCGAACCAGCGAGTTTGTGGCAGGGAGGTGCGTCTTAGCTTCCACACCGGCAGTATCTTTCTGCCCAGACGGCCCAAGCGGCAAAGAATCTGCAGCATTCAGTTAAGTGAAGGTAAATTTCTGCATATGAAAGTTTTAGCTGCTTTAAAGTCATCGCTTTATCCGACGTCTTTAATGCTCAATCGCTCGAAAATCAGCGCTCAGCTTCCCACTCTATTATCGAGTTTCGTGGTAGTTGATACAGCGTCGTAGACTTTGCAAACGCTATCAGCTATCGGTAGTTCGGCAACCTCAGCAAAGTTATTCGATATCGCTGTTTTGTATCGTTCTCCTTTTGATTATTCCGCTCTGGTTCACCCAAAAATAGGTATTTTTCACGGTCGGCTTCTTACAAAATGCTAAAAGTGACTCTAAGTAACCATAATACAGCTAGCAAAACATTTTGTTGAACACGTTTCTAAGTTTCAAATTCTTTGAATTTGCCAGTGCTTATTTGCAGTTGAATGAAATGGTTTGATTTACTATACCTTGTAAATTCTATATCTCCGGAGCCCCCCGGTGGATCTTTTTCATTGTGGTGCCTAAAACTACATACAAATACAGTCTATTTGTATAAATTGGTGTCGGATTTCTTCCTTTTTGGTTTCTTCTTCAATTGTTTTGGTGCTGTTTAAATGCTTTACACTTTTCCTTTGTGTAAGCCTTGCTGCTCAGAGCCACAGCTACTCAACGTCGAACTGAAGGTTTAACAAACAAAACCTATGGGTCCTAAAGGGGTTGATAATGGTATTACACGGCGAGGTTGCACAACCACACTATATAATACACTCCTTTTCCTCACAAGGACATACTATCTTTGCATGGAACCAGGGTCAAAATGGAAACCATAAACAGCACTGGATTTTGTTAACACCAATCACGCACTGCTGTAAGCCCAGACCCCTCCATTGGTGTTAGATATGTTCTCCCTCCGAGAACATTGCAATATTTTAGCGTCAACTACTTTACAGAGGAGGGGCTTTTCTCCTTAACACCAGATCTTACATGGGCCTACTTGAAAATTAAGTGTACCAATATTTACACCACATGAAAAGCAGTGCTTAGTTGATAATGTGAAACCCAATATTAAAAAAATGTTAATTGGAAATGGTATGACAGGAGAAATAACCATCATTATTTCCGTGCAAGTTGTTAGCCCATCAAAAATGATGGATCAAACATAAAATATCAGTTTTTTTTTTTTTAATTGTTTTTATTCGCATTTTATCAAAAGTTGTAGACAATTTCTCAAGTAGAAAAATAACGCCATGACTGTAACATGAAATATCATCAAAACAGGAGTAAAAATGATCAGAAAAGACCACTGTGCATCTGTAGTGAATTTACCAGGGTAATCTGTGTACATCTACATGGGTTGCCCTGCTGACATTGTAATGTGCATAGGAAAGCTGCAAGTGCGTCAGCAAGCCATCTATACAATGTCAGGCGCATTAATGCTGTGATACACGTCAGGGTAGTTCACATACATGTCTTAGTGTAGTTTAAGTATCCTAGGGCTATGCTAATAATACAATTCATGATGGGCCTGCCTACCAGACAGGCTGCTCAGATATGACCGAGCTGTTCAGATGCCAACCTGTCAAGGGTGATTATTGTTATTGGCAGCTGCTGGCAACAGATAGTGTTGGGGCAACGTGGAGGAAAAATAATAATAATAAAAAACCCACTTACCTGCCCCTCCCGGGCCCGCTGCCAGCTGCCTCTGTGCTCCTCTGCTCCGGCGGCCACACAGCACTGACTCCCAGACTCCTCACCCAATTCAGAAGCTGCTCTCATGCTATTACCCAGCATGAGAGCAGCGCCGGGATTGGCCTGAATGTACTGGTTTGATGCTCGCTAAGGCACGGGGAGTCTGCGCATTTTCTCCACCCAGTTGTACAACTCAGCTGGGTTGGACAAATCTAAGTGCGCAAGTCAGTTTGCCCGTCCTAAGACGGCCGCAGGCAAACCGGCATGCGCACTTAAGTTCAAGTTCAAGTTCAGAGATTTATATAGAGCACTACTCACCCAGAGGGTCTCAAGGCGCCTGGGGGGGGGGGGTGCAATTATTTGTTGAATATCCAAGTTTTTAGTTGTTTACTTACAGTGCCCACCACTCCTCCTCCCTGCTGTCTATGGAAGATGGCCCAGCCCATCCTGCTCTACACTCGCGTCATTGGCTCACCCAGTCAGGGAATGAAAAATAAAATAAAATTATTTATCATCATTTTATTTCCAATTTGCTGGTGCTGAGCAGTGGCATGATGCTCAACTGCCATTACGGAGGAGCCGCCGCTGGTTATCTGTATAGGTCACAGCATCTCACTGTCCCGGTAGAGATCTCCAGGGTGCTAGAATTGCTGCATACCGATCATAGACGCTCAGACATCAGCCAGGTCTGTTTCCAGTTAGGTTAAATACACTTACTTGACCGCAGTTGCCAAATTGGTCTAGTATCGAAACCTAACACTGAGTACCTGTTTCTACAATAACTGAGTATGTAAAGCCCCACTGCCATGCCAATTTCCCTCTTTACTTCTAAATTGTTAACGAATTCACATCACATTGCCAGTTTCCTCATTTCCCCCCCCATATATGTAAAGGGACATTGACAAGCCACTTTCAAAATGGCTCCCAGTCTTGGAGGACCTGGATGTTTGTCAATGTAATACCCAAAACCTTCAAGCACTTTCTGCCATTGGAGGTGTATATAATCGTCACTGGGGTAACTTGTCAGGCAGCGTCTTCATTAGGTTTCACTGCTAGGTACTTGCTTCCCTAAGTAAGTACCACCACCACTCGAAGAAAAGTACTGGTCGGATCCGTCTGATGGTGCCTAAAAATAGCTCCTGTATTTTCAAGAAATGTCTTTTAATGGGGTAGAAAGTACAGGTGTAAGATTAAAAAGAAGTGCCAATGAAGATTTCTGATCTGGGGAAACGTTCCTTTGTATTGATATTCCTACATCTTTTTTTGGATGATCTTTTCATGTAAATCGTAATTTCAGCATAGCCTTGGCACTGTTTTTGCTGGGTTGTGTGCAAAATGAAGAGTCTAAGAGCCATCTAGATTTAGAAAACTGATTGCTTTTCATAGATGAGCTAAGGCAGTTTAAAAACATTTTAGGGGCTCTTTTCCAGGATCTATCAGTCAGGCGCTTGGTCTAGCCGAATGCTCTTTTCATGGGCTAGTATTTTTTGCTCTACCTTCCATTGGCGTGCACCATAGGTCTCCGTCCAGCAGTGTTGTTGCTGAGGTTTGAGGTGAGGCGCATAACTTTTTTCAACCTGTATCATGCCTGTGCCTCATATTTCAGCTCATGGTGTATCACTCCTCCTATTTTTGATTGCCGTACAGTTTAATGGGTTTGTGGGTGCACACATTTTAGTAAATTGTGAGAGGGCCATTGCAGCACCCTTAGCCCTGGCCAGTGTTTCATCAAGATGGTTCTTCCAGATTAGTGAGTTTAACACAATCACTGCCAAGTATTTGAATGTTTTTACTGTTTTCCCAGTGTTATTGGTTTACAAAGTACAGTTTTGGGTCGTGTAACCCAAATCGTTACCTTAGACTTAATAAAATTGATATTGAGATGGGGTTTGTCACAGTACTTTACCATTGCATTTAGTTTGCCTGGTAGTGCATGTTGCATCATTGCCAAGAGATTGCTGTCACTCTAGCTGGTTCTTTTTCATCTATGCTTTCCACACTTGTCACAGTTTTGCCCTCTTTCTGTTCCTCGTTTTCTCTCCCAAAGTCTGATGATGAAAAAAAAGTCAATATCCTCAAAAAAGAGTGCAGCGACTGGTACAGAATGGCCGCTGTGCAGATGATGGACACTGTAAAATCCAAGATGGGGTCTGGATCCAGACCCCAACAAGGTTTTTTAAAGATCACCAAATCCGAGTGCAATCCATTTAATTAAATGTAACCATCAACCTCATTATCACACCTTGAACTTATATCAGCAGAGGTCCTCTCATTGGTATGTTTTGTCACCCAGTAGACCTCAGCTTGGTTACCAAACATTTTCACAATATACAATATGCTTCCTGGAAACAAACAAGTTCAAGGTTGGAGTCCTAAACCTCTTGCTGATCACCTTGAATGCGTGAGGGCAAATGGACGGTTTTTGAGACATGGGAATGTCTCTGCCGTGCTCAACTGCTCATACATTTATCGACACCTAAATGTGAACAGTCTTTAGAAGTCACAGATGTTGCTCCACCCAACAACCCAATTGAAACCTCAGGAGACCTTGAGCTGGAGATATTACTCCCTTATGGTGATTTATTGTTGTTGTTGTCACCATGTTGCCAGATAAAAACATAGCAACTCGATGGCATACTATTACGTCTTTCAAGTCATACAGATACTGAAAGGCCTCATGATGGTAAAAAATATTATTTCTTTAAAAAAAAAAGTGGTTTAAGGTAAAGTTTTTCTATGTGTCAAAGCGAACCTACAAAAAAGTGCAATATGCTGGTAGAGGGCTCCGACATATTATCAGATGAGCATTTCCGAGTGAGGATACCCCACCCTTACTTCCTAGGAAATGAAACCATACAATGGAAGATAAGGACACGAAAGCAAGTCAGAAGGTATCTATGATGATTATTGTTTGTTAGCAGAAGGTACAATTTACATCCGGGCTGCTCGTTCAGTGCTATGCATCTTCCCACTGACGCCTTATGAGTATCTGTCTGGGCTCTATTCTCAAGACAAGCTTTGAGTACATACTCCCTTGGGTCTTTTTTGGAGTAACCAGTGATGACCTCCGCAAGCATCCAAGGGTCCCTTTCTATCTGACCTAGGCCCTCTACTTATGTCTGACGTGCCGTAACCAGGGAATTTTAATGCGGTGATCAAGATCCATACAGTCCTTGATGATTATCCTGGTGAAGTGAATCTCTTCCTTAGACCATATGGATTGACATGTCAAAATTAACAGTTTACTAAGGTTGGGTGCTTCGTCCCTGTAAATTCCAAACACCTTTTTTAAAATTAAATATTAGCAAATGTTATAAGAACATGAATCTTACATTTTGCTTCAGTGAATGGCCAGCAAAGTTACTTTCATTTTAAATGTCAACTTTTTAAAAAGCTTTATAGAATTTTAAAAGTCATACTTTGGCCAAGTCAGCCTTAAAGCGCTTTTACAGTCAAGAGGTTTTTACGCTGGACCACGGCAGAAGGCGTAGCTCTGAGGCGAGAGGAATATAGAGGCCTTCGTAAGAAGCCAATCTCGATGGAATGGACTCACCTGCTGGAGCAATTCCGGGCACATATATCTGACATTTAACAGGCATAGGTAAACGTTCGTTCTCCACACCCAACTGCCATACATTGGGCACATAGCAACACACTACCATACAGAGAGCGATTATAGCCCCCAGCATGTACACCATAAACCTAAACAGACCACTCAAGCTAGTTTTGGGAGGGAGGGAGGGAGGGAGGGATAGGGTGACCAACTGGCATTGGTGCAAATTCAGGACAGTGAGTGTAAAAATTCAGGACAAAGGGTCAAAATTCAGGACACAAATTCAGGACAGGAGGTCAAAATTCAGGACAAAACTTCAGGACAATAGGTATGTTCTACAGACACATCAGAGGTCGCGCAATAGTATATAATTAAGCCCAGCCATTTCCAAACATATTCAACTATTTGCAAACCGATCCATCATGTATCCTTCCATCTATCATTTCACTCATCCATCCCTTCATCCATCCTTTCACTCATCGATCCATTATCCATCCATCCACCCTTTCACCCTATCCATCTGTACACTTATCCATCCACTCTTCATCCTATCCATCCACCCATCCATCCATCCAGCCATTTACCCTTTCACTAATCCAGCCATCCTTTCACTTACTAATCCTTCCACCCATCCACTCTTTTAGTCATCCATCCATCCTCCCTTTCTCTCTCCATCGACCCTTTCACTTAGCCATCCTTCCTTCCACCCATCCATCCACCCACCCATCCATCCATCTACTCATCCACTCATGAATCCATCCATTGACCCTATCACTCATCCATCTATCATTTCACTCCTTCACACATCGATTCATTCTTTTGTCCATCTACCCTCCCTTTCACTCACTCATCTATCCATCCTTACATCCACCCTTTCACTCATACATACATTCATTCACCCTTGCACTTATCAATCATTTCACTCATCCACCCAACCACCACTCATCCACCCAACCACCCCTTATCCACCCAACCATCCATCCACCCACCCACCATCCACCCACCCACCCATCCATTTTTTACCCACCCACCAGCTAATCCACTCATCCATCCTTTCACCCACCCACCATCCACTCACCCACCTACCATCCACCCACCCACTCATCCATCCTTTCACCCACCCACCCTCCAATCCACTCATCCATCCTTTCACCCACCCACCATCTACCCACCCATCCATCCTTTCACCCACCCACTCATCATCATCCAACCATCCTTTCACCCACCCACTCATCATCCATCCATCCTTTCACCCACCCACTCATCATCCATCCATCCATCCACCCAATCATCATCCATCCATCCATCCTTTCACCCACCCACTCTCCATCCATCCTTTCACCCACCCACTCATCATCCATCCATCCATCCATCCTTCCCCTCCTCATCCATCCATCCTTCCACTTGTCATCCATCCATCCTTTCACCCACCCACTCTCCATTCATCCTTCCTTTCACCCACCCACTCATCATCCATCCATCCTTCCCCTCATCATCCATCCATCCTTACCCTCATCATCATCCATCCATCATTTCACCCACCCACTCTTCATCCATCCATCCATCATTTCACCCACCCACTCATCATCCATCCATCCATCCTTTCACCCACCCACTCTCCATCCATCCTTTCACCCACCCACTCTCCATCCATCCATCCATCCTTTCACCCACCCACCCACTCTCCATCCATCCATCCTTTCACCCACCCACTCATCATCCATCCATCCTTCCCCTCATCATCCATCCTTCCCCTCATCATCCATCCATCCATCCTTTCACCCACCCACTCTCCATCCATCCATCCTTTCACCCACCCACTCCATCCATCCATCCTTTCACCCACCCACTCTCCATCCATCCATCCTTTCACCCACCCACTCTCCATTCATCCATCCTTTCACCCACCCACTCATCATCCATCCATCCTTCCCCTCATCATCCATCCTTCCCCTCATCATCCATCCATCCTTCCCCTCATCATCTATCCATCCATCATTTCACCCACCCATCATCCATCCATCCATCCATCCTTTCACCCACCCACTCTCCATCCATCCTTTCACCCACCCACTCTCCATCCATCCATCCTTTCACCCACCCACTCATCATCCATCCATCCTTCCCCTCATCATCCATCCATCCTTCCCCTCATCATCCATCCATCCTTCCCCTTATCATCCATCCATCCATCATTTCACCCACCCACTCATCATCCATCCATCCATCCTTTCACCCACCCACTCTCCATCCATCCATCCTTTCACCCACCCACTCTCCATCCATCCTTTCACCCACCCACTCATCCATCCATCCTTCCCCTCATCATCCTTCCCCTCATCAATCCATCCATCCTTCCCCTCATCAATCCATCCATCCTTCCCCTCATCAATCCATCCACCCTTCCCCTCATGAATCCATCCAAACATCCATCATCCATCCATCCTTCCTTCAACTCATCCATCCATCCTTCCTTCCACTCATCCATCCATCCCCTCATCCATCCATCCATCCTTTGCCTCATCCATCCTTCCCCTCATCAATCCATCCTTCCTTCCCCTCATCAATCCATCCTTCCCCTCATCCATCCATCCTTCCCCTCATCCATCTATCCTTTCATCCATCATCCATCTTACCCTCACCCATCCATCCTTGCCATCCATTTATCCTTCCCCTCATCCATCCTCCCCCTCCATCCATCCATCCATCCATCCCCTCATCCATCCATCCTTCCACTCATCCATCCTTCCCCTCATCCATCATCCAGCTACCCTTCCACCCATACATCCAGCTATTTACATTTTCTCTCATCCCTCCTTCCCCTCACTCATCACTACATCCATCCTCTCTCATTATCCATTTATTCAATCTTTCATTCATCACCCTTTCGCTAATTCATTCAGCCATCCACCCATCCCTTCACTTACTCACTCGCCCACCTTTCCATATTAATTAGAGCTGAGCCCTTTTGAGAAGAGGCCCATCAGGAACTTCACCCTTGCTGCAGGAGCGGGTTCCAGGCCTGGAACAGAAGCCACCCAGGGCGGAGACGGGATCCACCACAGGCAGGGCGTTGGGGGGGACAAGATCCACCACAGTGGGGGGACAGAAGCCATCACAGGGGGGGGGGGGGATAGGAGCCATCACAGGCGGGGGGGGGGACAGGAGCCATCACAGGAGGGGGGAACAGGATCCACCAGGGTGGGCACAGGGGTGGGCATGCAGTATTCTAGTATCATCTTGGGCTCCTCACCCCCTCCTGCACAAGAGATCAAGAAGACAGGCTCTCTGTCCAAAATGCCCTCCCCCACTGTGATGTACAGTACTTAAAGGAGATACTCTAAGAGAACTGGTTTAACTGATTGTCCTCCATTCTTTATTAATCAGTGTGGGTGCGATTGTGCCATTTCTTAATTTTATTACATTATAGACTGCATGTTTGAAGAACTGAGCGGTGTAATCTGGCCGAGTCTAGGATGTTTGGGGCCCTGGGTAGAAATGGAATGTGTGAGGCCCCTCTAAATTGCAGAGACATAACGCATTCAGGGCTGTTTGCATCTGAATAGATGCCCCTGCTCCTGAATCTGCCGCCCCCAACACTCCCTGTCACCTTCAAGCACCTCTTAACAGCTCATCACGGGCTGAAGGTGTGAGGCGTTGCCATCCCGCTGTGCCTCTCCAATGCTGCTGGGTATCTGAGCTTTGGAACAGCCTCGGAGTCAAAGAGGGAGGTGGGTGGAAGCTGTGCCCGGTTAAAATTACGGACAAATGGCGTCCGTTAAAGAATCCTTCACGGACAACGGACAGACGGCCAAAATTACGGACTGTCTGTGAAATTTACGGACGGTTGGTCACCCTAGGGAGGGAAGGATTGTTTGCTCCTTTTGTTTGTGAATGTTTCTCATTTAGGAAAATCTCGTACCAGAATATATCAATTGCCCACTGCCTTAACCCTGCCAACTGATATGTTATATCCAGAACGAAGTATAAACTACCACCATATCTGTGATATGTCGGTAATAAGATCAGAATATATGTGTATATTATCTGGAAACTGGAAATCGATAAAGTATGTTTGAAACCCCCCCAAAAAACACTTTTACAGTCACCCTGGTGTTTTGTTTGAAATTATAAGTGTTGTCACTCTTAGCTTGAGTTTTACCCCCTTAGTGGCTCTCTTTTTGTCTCCTATATATTCTTGTCAGTGGTCCCAGTCTGCCACCTATTTTTATTCCTCACACTAGCCATAGCAGCCCATTGCCCACTCATGAGTTTCAGTGTTTTTGCGAGCTATATTACAGATTTGGACATTACCAGCAATCAAGTGCATCAAATAATACTCCTAAGCAGTGCTTCCCAAACTGTGGGTCATGGCCCACTGGTGGGTAGTGGTGAAAGTCCCAGCAATAAATAAAGATGCCTTTAACCCCTTTGCTGCGGCGGCAATTCCACCGCAGCGCTAGGGGGAGGGGGGGCTGCGCGGCGCTCCCATGCTCATGACGGAACCGCTCCGTCACGAGCCTCGGGCGCGCTGTGCTTGTGACGGAGCGGTTCCGTCAAGGCCTCGCCCGCTCAATAGAACGCGCCGCGCAGGCGCCCCGAGCGGGCGCCTGCTATAAGGCGCCCGAGCGGGCCGTGATAGTAAATATCCCTACCACAACCCCATTTTAACATTCTCAGCTAGAGAAGTGAATACATTGTTTTTTCTACTAGCCAGGGAAATTTCAAAACATCTTAATTCATTCACTTTTCTTCACCCCCTACCACTCACTTCCTTCACAATACACATAGCCTGACTCCAAAAACAACAAGTGCTCCCGCGTAGTTCACAGGTAGAAGCACGCCCGCACCGTAGGGGGACGGGAAGATCCCCATGATGAAGCATGACACTATGGGATTCATAGTGTGTGAGGGGTATTTTAAAAACACATAGTGCTTCCCTTGTCATCGACAAGGGCTAGCAATATCACTGTCCTTTCACCAAAGATTAAAAACACCTATTTAAAAAAAAAAGCTAAAATATTGATAGAATTATAAAAATGGGATGAAAGATGGACTGATTTTCCAAAAGGTTAGAGAGATGTTTATTAACATGTTTCTCTAAAATGCTACTGGCTTTTGGAAGCAGGGAAATTGGTCTGTAATTCTCAAATACCAAAGGGTCTGCATGCGCCTTCTTAAGTAGCGGTTTGGTTATCGCATGTTTCCATGCAGGGGACTGTTTAAAATCTTCATTAGCATTGGTAAAATAATGGTTCCTGCTTTAAATAGGACATCAGGTGTGGCTGGGGCTGTTTGCCTACCATATTTTATGGAGAATAGGATGGATCTAATGTCCTCCACATTTAGAGATGGAAAGAAGGTCAGCTGGGCTGTCATTGTTGGTTCTTCAAGAGGGGTTGGACATGGTGATGTGCATCTACGGAGGGAATCCACGATTTTCCTTACTTTATTAATAAAACCAGAGGCAAACATGTTGCATCACTCAATGGAGGGTGGGGGACTGTCACGCAAGTAGGAGTTGTCATTAGGATGTTAGCTACTTTGTATATTTGCCTAAATTAATTGCTGGCATTTTCATTTATTGTGCTAAAGTAAGAAACTCTGGTCTGTCTTATGGCCTTTTGATATTTTTTGTAGCTTGTCTGTAGATTATTTTGTTACCCAAGTAATACTCTTTTCTCCAAATTCTTTCCTTTTTCTGTGACTCTTTCCTAAGATTTCCAAACTCCGGAGTATACCATGGAGCTTGGCTGCCATTACACATTGGTTTCAGGGATTTTAAAGGGATGAAAGGGTGAAGTGACTCGGTCAGCCATCAGTCAAATTCTGTATACATTTCAGACGTATTGACCTCCTTGACTGGAGTGGTTTCTTTCTGGGCTTTGTGCCATTTGCTCATATCGAGTTAATTCCATAATCTTCTGGTCCCTTTCACTTGTGTTGTGGGGAGATTAAACCAGGAGGAGACAAAGAAATGATTAGAGCATTTGAAGGGAAGTGCCTCCTCCGTGGCTAACTGTGAAATGCTACAAAAGATTGGGTCAAATATATGGCCCTGACAGTGTGTAAATGTAAATGTAAATGTAGTATACTTGTAAAGCGCACAGCTGCCCCAGCAACGGGGCGTCCCGGCGCTGTATAACTCTGGGGAACCCGTCCTGGCTTTCCCTGTGGGATGGTCCCTTGCTGGGAGTCCCCAAGGTGGAGCCAGGCATCCCCAGAATTGGTGGGGCCGTCGTGGAGATTAGGCAAGCTAATGCCCAGAGTTGCCGAGTGGAACCCCTGATTAGAGTAAGCACCGAAGCGAGAATTATCGAGTCCGCTGACCAAGGTCCACGACCCTGCCGCGTCGGGAATTGAACCCTGGTCCCGGGCCGACTTCTGCTCTCGGGCCTGCCGCCTCTAACCAGTGAGCCACACTACTCCTGTCGCAGATCTAGTGATTAATTTTAACTGTAGTGCTGCAATATCTTGTGCTAGTCTGGTTGTGATTATGTTTCGATCATCCTCAAAGTGTAAGTTGAGGTTGCCCAGCACAGTGAGGTTTTTCCCTCTTTAGGCTGGTTTCAGTCACATTTTCAGGCAGAGCTAGTGCAAATTGAGTTGCTGACTCCAGAGGACTGTAAATAAGGCTCCCTGAACATGTGAGAAACAAGGCATCTGGGGTTTTAGCATCAATTAGAGTAAAAATCTCAGTTCTACGTTTAGGGAGCAACCTGCTTATATTATTAACTTTGGGAGTAGGTAGCATTGGATCTTTGCTATTGCCATCCAGATCTTGAAGTCCTATGAAGCAGCGCTCTGCTCGGCGGAGCGCGGGGGACATTGATACTCACTGTTTTGGAGGAGGGGGGAGGCGAGCAGGCCCCCATTGTAGCCGCCACCGCCAGGAGTCAACTTGTGCAGTCCACAGCGCCGCCGCCCCGGGACTACATCTCCGGCAGCCTTAGCGGCGGCGCTGCTTCCTGACACCACCACGGAAGCGCCAGGAGGCGCCTAAAAGCAGCGCTCTGCTCCGCTCCGCGGGACGCCAGGCGAAGCCCGGGCAAAGGGCGGGCCCTCTGTGGCCCTCAGAGGACCCGAGGAGGACGGGACGGGCCACCCCACTTGGCCCCATCGAAGGAGGAGGTACAGAGACTCTAAATCTTTCTATCTTTTCCGCTTTGATTTGCCTAATATCGTTTCCGGATTTCTGCTGTCCAATAATTATGTCCATCTGGGAGGAGCTGAATGCCCTGTGTGGCACAAACTATTTACCGGAGGTATCAACCCCCCCTATAGTGGGCAGAGACACTGACCAAATAAACTGCACTCCCCAGGATGTACCTTTATCCCCCGAAAAAATCCTTCCTCAAGCTAACATACTGTCCCGGGTCTCAACCAGTAAAAGAAACCATGATGAGGCTAATAACGATCAAATGTGCTGTAGCCCCTCATTATCCCCCTCCAGCCCAACTTTATTAATGACGGATAAGGCTGGGACTAGAACAAATGACTCTGTGTCGCCCCTCCAATTGACCCTACTGGCTCAAATCGAGCGATTGTTAAACTCTGCATTATTACCTCTGGTCACTAAAATCAACGATCTGGGGGACAGGTTGTCCAGTATTGAAAAAACAGTAAAAAGGATTTATCCATTACCTGAAAATACTGCTATACCTATATGTCCTACTCTCTCTACCAACCTCGAAAAGGCTAAGTCCGTTGCAAGCAGGAAAGTTCAAACTCTTGATTCCCCTCTTACCACACCCACTCCAAGTGGCCGCAATGTTACTTCTAATCCTGTATATGTCCCTCACACAGCTCCTAGAATTATTCAAGAAAGAAGGCATCAAATTAATCTACCCCCTGAAGCCGCCCCATACGTGACTGTTCTCTCTGGGGTCCCTGCACTTAATCAGGGCAAACTTGAAACACATCAGGACCTGCTGAATAAAGCCATCTTTTGGCTCCAAAACAACAGACCGTTACCACCTGCTCTAGATGGCGGAATTTTGAGCGTCAGGAGGGTGGGGTGGCTAGGTATGTTGCCCAAAGATATTCCGGGGGACTTGATATTAATTAAATTCAAACACAGGAACATTGTCCCCTACCTACGATCTCCCCAGCCCAAAATTGGAGATGGTCCCATCTGTATCTGGGACTTGTATGACTTTTATCCTAGCCCCCAACCACTGAATTATAATACTTGGTGAAAGGGGACTGTGTGCACTTTGTGTTATTACTTTGATTAGTTGACTCGTTTTTAGTTTGTTTTAAATAGTCGGTTTTCTTTTAACTTTGTAATGAATTGTCGAGTTATTTATGTATGTATGTATTTCTTTCTGTTGCTTTTATGGTTTTAAACTTAAAAACCGAATAAAGCTTATTTGATTTGATTTGATTTGAAGTCCTATGATGGTTTTACAAAGTTTTCAGGTAGTGGAAACTGCAACGCACCATCAACAGTACCTTCAAACCAGGCACCTTCCCAGACAACTGGAAGCGTGAAGAAGTTAGGCCCCTGCTCAAGAAGCCCACAGCTGACCCCACCGACCTCAAGAACTACCGGCCCATCTCACTCCTCCCCTTCTCAGCCAAGGTTGCAGAGAAAAACAGTAAACAGGGAACTGACACGATTCATCGAAGAGAACGCTGTCCTCAACCCATCCCAATTCAGATTCCGAAGCAACCACAGCACCGAGACCGCCCTACTCGCCACCACAGATGACATCCGCATCCTCCTGGACCAAGGTCACTCCGCAGCCCTCATCCTACTCAACCTGTCTGCAGCCTTCAACACCGTCTCTCACAGCACACTAGTCACCGGACAGCATGACGCCGGCATACAAGGAACAGCCCTGGACTGGATACCATCGATCCTCACTGGAAGAAGCCAAAGAATCAGACAACCAGCCTTCCTCTCTGATCCCACGAAAATCACCTGTGGAGTCCCACAGGGATCATCACTAAGCCCAACCTTATTCAACATCTACATGGCCCCCTTCGCAGCCATCGTCTGACAACACGGCCTCAACATCATATCCTACGCCAACGACACCCAGCTCATCCTCTCCCTCACCAGAGACCCCACCACTGCCAAACTCAGCTTCCAGAAAGGAATGTAAGACGTTGCAGTCTGGATGACCAACAGCTGCCTGAAGCTCAACGCCGAGAAGACAGAAGTCCTCGTCTTTGGAGCCACCCCTTCAGCATGGGACAACACCTGGTGGGCGACTGCCCTCGGAAGCCCACCCACCCCCTCAGACCACGCCAAAAACCATGGCATCGTACTTGACTCATCACTCAACATGAACTGACAGGTCAGCACCGTCACCTCCAGCTGCTTCAACACCCTCCGCATCCTTCGCAAGAACTTCAGATGGATCCCCCCTGAGTCAAGGAAGATAGTCACCCACACACTCATCACAGAAACGCACTCTACACCGGCATCAACAAGTCCCTACTCCGCAGACTCCAGACAACACAGAACACCGCCGCCAGACTCGTCCTCTGGATCCCCCGGCACAAACACATCAGCCAATACCTACAAAGACTTCACTGGCTCCCAGTGGAGAAAAGAATCACCTTCAAAATCTCTACTCATGCCTACAAATACCTACACAACAGCGGACCCAAATACATCAACGACAGAATCAACTTCCACATACCCAAAAGAAACCTCTGATCTTCCAACCTCGCACTGGCTGAAACCCCGCGCATCTACAGAGCCAGAGCAGGCAGAAGATCCTTCTCTCACATTGCAGCCAAGACCTAGAACAAGATACCGGCAGACATCAGATGCACCCACTCCCTGAACACCTTCAGGAAGACTCTCAAGGCCTGGCTCTCCGGCTAAACAGATCTGCGGACCCCCCTCCTCAGTGCCTTGAGACCCTCACGGGAGAGTAGCGAGCTAACAATTCCCCTGATTGATTGATTTAGAAGCATCCATAGTGTCATAAAATTCAGAAAGATGATGCAAGCCAGTGTATTTAATCCTTTCAGTTCTTTCAGCAAGGTGCATAGTTAAAAACTACCAGGGGTTCTGGCCCCTAGTCCCGGTCGGACGCGGATGGGCTTGCCTTTGGCGTGCCCGCTGCGCTTCTGGGCCCCAGATAGGCTTTTGTAGGGGTGTACTTAAGCAGGCAGAGAACTAGATTGCTAACTTAAAAATGGTGGGTCTGGTTGAAATAATAGGTAATCTGGAATTGATGCTGAACATGGCCACTAGGCTCGATCCTAACAAAGATTCAGTCCCTGTTACTGTCCTTCAACAATTAAAACAGTTAAAAATCAACATTATAAAAATGAAACCCCCTCAAGTAAATAGCAAGTGGGTACTGTCAGGCAAACAAACAGGTAACATTTCAGCCCGTTCCCTCTTTAAACTTTTACAACAGGTAAAAATACTGCATTAAAAGCCCTCAGGCAGATAGCAGCAAAATACAATAGTGGCACAGTAGATCGCTGAAAAAGCAATTACCGGCATGTTTCTCTGCACGTTCATGCCCCAGACAGGCTTTTGTAGGGGTGGACTTAAGCAGGTAGAGAACTAGACTGCTAAATTAAAAATGGCGGTTCTAGTTGAAACAATATGTAATCCTGAAGTGGCGCTGAACATGGCCACGAGGCTCGATCAAAACAAAGATTCAGCTCCTGTTCCCACTTTTAAACAATTAAAACTGTTAAAAATCAACATTTAAAAAGTTAACCCCCTCAAGTAAATAGCAACTGGACACCGTCAGGCAAAACAAACAGGTAATGGTCCAGCACATTCCCTCTTTGAACATTTAAAACAGTTCAAAATACTGCATTAAAAGCCCTCAGGCAGCTAGCAGCAAAATACAAAAGTGGCAGAGTAGATAGCCAAAAAGCAATAACAATAATAACAATGATAGAAATAAAAAGAACATGTTTTCTAATAGTGCTTCCATTCTGTCTTTTACGTCAACAACATATAGAATTATAGATGAGTAACAGTGAATTACAGGGATGTTTTTCACCGAGGGGTTCTGAGTGACATCAAATGGACAACTTTTTACCCATGTAGAATTTTATGTTATGCATGGCCCCAAAACATCTTACTTGCCATCCTTAATAAGCCCCCACCACCTTGCCTGCTTTCTTTCTCCTTCCAGCAGCTGTGCTTTCTGCTTTCAGTGAAAGCAAACAAACAGCACTGCTCTGACAGACTGTCAGAAGGCCTTTATGACATAGCACAGTAGGTAAGAGTTTTGTTATCAACTATTGTTCATTGCAGTGGATTTAGAAACTGGTGTAACCGATAGAGGATCTGGTGTAAACGATACAGGTCTCTACGAGAGCCATACATAACATATCGAATTATAGATGGGTAACAGTGAATTACGGGGATGTTTTTCACCTAGGGGTTCTAAGTGACATCAAATAGATGGGAGCAAAGCTTGAGTTGTGTGTGATGTCACTCAGAACCCTGAGGTGAAAAACATCCTAGTAATTCACTTTTGTACCCATCTAAATTTTATGTTATTGTCAGGGTTCTGAGGATGGCCTGGGAGAGGTGGTGCCTTACTCCCCGATACGCATTCCGACTTGAAGTACTGTTACTCTACATACAGGCTTCAGATTGTGACTTTCAGTCTTCACTGAGCATCCTCAGGGAGGAGCCCCGTAGGACGTACTGGATGACGCCTTTTTCTCGGGCTCTATCAAGAAGCAGCATAATCAGGGAGAAGGAGAACGGGTTTCGGAAGGAGGAAGCAACCACAAATACAGGAGGAAATTGGACCCACAACCATCCTGTTGATGAGACCCCGGCCATCTGAGGAAGAAGAAGCCCAAGCCAATGTCCAGGAGGACAAGGAGACGCCAGGAGGCCAACGAGACCAAACATCGCCTTGTCACTCTCAAGGAGGAGAGTGGCTGGACAAGGTACGGTTCTGGCTACGGGGGCTCTCAGGGCACTGGGCGGGGAAGGGAACATCGCAAAGGGAGAACACCGTCTCTCTACCTGAAAACGAAGCTGGGCTGCACAAGGTGGTGACAAATGGTGATACTCCCTCACAATCCCAACCCCGAATCTGAGAAGTGTTTTGGTTCCTCATACTGACCCGAGTTTTTTTGTTCTGTTTTATTCTTTACTTTCCGAGACAACGATGGAGTTTCGTGGTCCCCGGTGTGCATCTCTGGACCCTCGGTGAAGATAGGAATATCTCCTAAACCAGGACTGCACTTCTAGCTAAAAAATTAGCATTACCAATTTTATTTTGTTTCCCAAATAAAACGGAAGAAAAAAGAATACCGTCTCTAGAGCTTCCTTTGAATACCCGTTTCTGAATAGTACCTTCCCGGGTGGAACCCATGCCAGTTATGTATGGCCCCCCAAAGTCATCTGGCCTCCTTTACACTGCTGCAGTGCTTAATATGAGCCGGTGGTTTCCGGTGCTCTGCACCAGTACTTAATTGGTTTCTGGTGCTCGGCACCGGCACTTAATTGTCAACACCACACTTATGACACTCTGCCACATGGTGGCACTGTTCATCTAATTTAGCGAACAGTTGTTCATGAATACAATATACATTAACAAATACTAGTACCTGCCTCCCCAGCCATTCCTTTAGCTCAGGGGACCTGGAATAATCTGCACTGTCACACTTGCAGGTGAGAGAGCAGGTTAGTAGTTGTTTTGGCACTGCCATTGGCAGGGATAACGGAGCAGTGGGTGGTGCAAGCTGCAGTGGCCTCCTGGTCAGAGCCCTGGTTCTTAATATTTTACAAATGAGGCACTGCACTGCACTGCAGTGACAGAGGAGTAATTGGGAACCCCTACATAACATGGTCTTTGTTATGTATCTCTGTCCCAGATGTTAAAAAAAAAGACCTCAGCTGCAACATTGACAAGCCCCAACCATCTACCCTGCCTTCCTTGCTCCTCCTGCAGCTGTGCTTCCTGCTTTCAGTCAAAACAGACAAGCAGTGCTGGCTGACAGGATCTCAGAGAGCCCTGTCAGCTTAGCCTGGAAGGCCTTTGACATACCAACCGTGGCTAACCTGTTTTGTTAGCAACTGTTGCTACGTCATAGCAGTAGGTTATGAGATTCAGAAACTAAAATAAAGGATAGACGCTCTCTATGAGAGACATACATAACAAATGTCTGACTCACTGAGACATCCTGCCCCTATATCGGTTTTATTTGACAGCCATTACTTCAGCTCCTCCTGTATAAAATGCAGTGGTGCAAAATAAAATGATGGACCCCTGCAGAATGTGAAGAGGGGCCCATGCGTCTCCATACATCACACACATTCACTGGAGTTGGGTTAGAAAGAGGCCCCCCTAAAGGTTTGGGGGCCACTGAAGGGATGCCAACCCCCCTGTGTTGCATGTGCTGAAAGGGCCTACTTTACGGCCATGGTCAGTCCATTTGGCCATTTGCTGTACCCAGCAACTGGCCCCCCACCCGTTCTACCCCCACTCTGGCGGGAAGACTGGCGGGAAAAACCACGTCAGGAAGGAGGGTGTGCCAACCTTTGCCAACCCCACCCCTCAGGTGGAGGAGGCGAGGTGAAGCACGACCCTGGGCTCCGGCCATCTTGTAGATGTGGAGCCCTGCCCAATCCCAGCTAGGCTACTGCCCCCCTCCCACAGGAGAGGAGCAGGCTAGGGGGTGTCCTCACCCCAGGACAGGGACCCATTGGTCCCTGCCCTTGCCCTACCTGTAACACCCCTAAATTTAGTATTTAGGAGCTCCCTGAACCTTCCTTCCTCAGATCCCGATATCAAAAGAAGAAAGAAGATCAAGAAGAAGACCCGCCGCGCAGCTGCCAACAACAGGACAACAACAACTGACTTGGCCCTAGCCCTACCGGCCTGTTGATCCTGGAACCTGCTCCTGCCTAATCCCGGCGACCTCCGCGGACAGCAACCTTGGGACACCCAGAGGACCTGCCTGCCTTGACCCTCTCGAAGATTGGGACTCCCATCAGCAGAGGCTCTGCTGCAACACCCCACCTGGTGCTCACCAGGAAGCTCCGGACCAGCCCACTCTGCACTAGCCAAGCCCGGGCCGGGCCAACCTGAACCAAGACCACGAGGACGTCCCCCCGGCGATTGGGAAATAGTACGAAATACTGAAACGCAATTACCTACCTGTTTTGAGTTAAGCCTCCAGTGCTGGCCCTAGGAGACTAGTGCTGGGTTACAAAAGTAACGCGATCGTACTTTACCTGTAACCTGAATTTCCTCCCATTGGATAACATTGTCAGAATCACCTTGAAAAGTTTCTAAGTGTGAACTTTTGAAACAGCTTTATATTCAGGAAAATTCATCATAGTAACTAAAACATTTTTGCTAATCTGGTTTCATGCTTAGACTGCAGGGCTGAATCTGAGATCTAGTCCTGGAACTACCAAAGTAATCCATAAAGTAATCAACTGTACTTTCCTATGAAAGCCCCATTGAGCCCAATGCTAGAGTGTGTTTCAGAACTGTATTGCTGATTAGCTATCCTGTAATTATTGTGTGTACAAACGTATTGGTCCTCTGCAAAGTATTTACATGAGAGTACTCGTACTTTGTAAAGTATATTTTGATAACTGTTGGTTCTAAAAATAAAACAACTATATCTGTGGATATAGAAACAATTTGCCTGGAGTTCAGTCTTTGAGTGTGTGAAACCTTTTGCTGACTGAGTGTGTACAACACGTGCTTTACACTGTCCTCTGGTGCTGCCTTACTGCTCGACCAAGATACCACTTTAGAGAGAAAGGTCAGTTCTGACTTTAACCTCTGTTATACCTCTGGGGTTGGTTGACTCTATACACACTGTACTTCCTTCTAGTCCAGTATATAAAGAGCCACTTTCTCACATTGGTGGATCAGCGGTGGGATACAAAGTTGCATTTGTTGGACTACTTGGTTATCATCTGATCACACGACAGAACTCATACATTGCCTTTAGAATTCTGAAATTGGTCTTTTCCAAAAATACTAAAAATCTGATAGGGCCTTGCTTAAGTCCCATTAGAATTTTGTGAAAGTAAAAGTCACTACAAGCTAGGGTAGAGGGTTAGAACTATCAGGTTAGAATGTCTCAACAGAACCCAACTGTTAGTGAAGATAATACAAACATGGTGGACAAACTCGACCTCACACCTTACTTGCACCTGGACTTCAAGGAATTGAAGGCCCTATGCAAAGTAAAGAAAATAACTGTAGGTCTGCATCCAACCAAACACAATCTACAAGAGCTCCTGGCTGAGTATGCAAAAGACCACCCCTCTGAGCAGGGTGACACCCAGCCAGAGGAGGAAGGAGTGGATGAGGAGGATGACACTGATAATCCCCCCATCATTCCTAGGGAGGAGGGGGTCCCTGTACCCCTGACTCCAAGAATCAGCCTCTGGGAGCCTAGGAACCACACAGGTGGACTAGTCCCCAGGGAACCCATTGGGAAAAGCCCCAGTGAAGAGGACAGCTTCCTAGCAAAGTTGGACAAGAGATTAGACCTAGAGACCAGGCTCCTGGCTCTAGAAAAAGAAAGAAAAGAGATGGGCCTAGCCCCCATCTCTGGTGGCAGCAATACCAATAACAAGGATAGAGAGCAATCTTATGATCCTGAAATCCCCAAAGGGATTGTCCCTAAATTTGAGGAAGGTGATGACATCACCAAGTGGTTCACAGCCTTTGAGAGGGCTTGTGATATCAGACAGCTAAAGAAACCTCTCTGAGGGCACTCCTGTGGCAACTGTTCTCTGGTAACTGCAGAGACAGACTTCTGACCCTCTCTGGGCCAGATGCCGGGTCCTATGATCTCATGAAGAAAACTCTGATTGAGAGATTTGGACTCACCACTGAGGAGTACAGAATTAGGTTCAGGGGGGCTCACAAAACCCAGACCCAATCCTGGATAGATTTTGTAGACTACTCAGTAAATACACTGAATGGTTGGTTAACTGGACACAATGTGCATGACTTTACTGGACTGTATAATTTGTTTATGAAGGAACACATTTTGAGTAATTGCACAAATGAAAAGTTACATCAGCATTTGGTAGACCTAGGTCTAATTTCTCCCAAATAATTGGGAAAGAAGGCAGACCACTGGGTCAAGACTAGGGTGACAAGGACAGCCACTGGGGGTGACCAAAAGAAGGTGGTCACAACCCCCCCCAGGGGAAAGCTGGTGAGAATCCCCAAGATAAAAAGTCTGAGTCTTCCAAAGGGTCCCAAAAACCTGTTTAGGTGGGTGGGTCCCAATCTACTCCCTATGTGCCTCAGCACTATAGGGGGAGAAACCTTTGATCCTAACAAGGCCTATTGTAACAACTGTAAGAAGTTGGGACATTTAACTGTAGACACAAACTGCCCCTACAACAAAGCCCCTAAGGCACCCATTCCAGCTACTCCAGGGACAGTAAATCTAGAGATGGGATCAGAGGAGTGCCCAGAGCAAATCTGGAAATACACTCAAGCTAGTCTAGTCTGCTTGGGGAATATGGAGGTTGCCAGTGTGGCTGGGTGGCCAACCAACCGTAACAAATATATGCAATACCCCTCCATCAATGGAACTAGAGTAGAAGACCTGAGGGATACAGGTGCCAGCATCACTATGGTAAGGGAAAAGCTGGTTTCCCCAGAGCAATACCTGATTGGAAAAACTTACCCAGTCACCAATGCTGACAGCATTACCACCCAACGCCCCCTAGCTATGGTAACATTAGGATGGGGGGAGGTTACTGGCCTGAAACTGGTAGTGGTCTCACCACAATTGCCAGCTGACTGTCTGCTTGGAAATGACCTGGAGACCTCAGCCTGGGCTGAAGTTGAGCAAGTAACCCATGCAGCCATGCTGGGTATCCCTAGACTGGTGTGTGTCCAAACCAGAGTACAGAGCAAAAAGAAGGGTGAACAAGTGAGGTTGGAGCCTGAAAGTATGGCCCAATCAACCAAGAGAAAAAGCAAGGAGACTGGGGAACCAGCTTCTACACAGCCAGCCTCTCAGGGCCCCTCTCCCCAAGGAGAGGACTTGAAAACCCTGGAGGGAACTGAGCCTATGGAGCTTGAGCCTTACCAGGCTGGACTCCTGGGCCCAGGGGGACCCACTAGGGAAGAGCTGTGCCAGGGTCAGCGAGACTGCCCCACTCTTGAAAGCCTGAGGCAGCAAGCAGTTGCAGAACCAAAGGGAGATGTCAGTGGTACCCACAGAGCTTATTGGGAAGAGGGATTACTGTATGCTGAGGCAAGAAACCCCAATCCTGGAGCTACCAGGAGAGTGGTAGTGCCACAGAAGTACAGGGAGTTCCTCCTAACTTTAGCTAATGACATCCCCCTAGCTGGACACCTGGGGCAAACCAAAACTTGTGAAAGGTTGGTTAGCCACTTTTACTGGCCCCATATGAACCAAAAAGTGAAGGAGTTTGTGAGCTCCTGTGTTACCTGTCAGGTCAGTGGCAAGACAGGTGGCAAGCCAAAGGCCCCCCCTGATACCACTGCCAGTGGTGGGGGTACCCTTTGAAAGGGTAGGTGTGGACATTGTGGGTCCGCTGGAACCTCCCACAGCCTCAGGGAACACATTCATTCTATTAGTAGTGGATCATGCTGCTAGGTGCCCTGAAGCAATTCCCCTTAGGGTCACTACAGCTCCTGCAGTAGCCAAGGCCCTCCTTTGTGTCTTCATTAGGGTAGGGTTTCCTAAGGAGGTGGTTTCAGACAGAGGTACCAGCTTCATGTCTGCTTACCTGAAATACATGTGGAAGGAGTGTGGGGTGCAGTACAAGTTCACTACCCCATACCACCCACAAACCAATGGTCTTGTAGAAAGATTCAACAAGACACTGAAAGGTATGATCATGGGGCTCCCTGAAAAACTCAAAGGGAGATGAGATGTCCTGTTGCCATGCCTGCTTTCCGCTTATAGGGAAGTGCCACAGAAGGGAGTGGGGTTTTCACCCTTTGAACTTCTGTTTGGTCATCCTGTAAGGGGGGCACTTTGTCTTATAAAGGAGGGTTGGGAGAGGCCTCTCCAAGAACCCAAACAGGACATTGTGAACTATGTGCTTGGCCTAAGGTCCGGAATGGCTGAGTACATGGATAAGGCATCGAAAAATCTTGAGGCCAGCCAGGAGCTGCGTAAGCACTGGTATGACCAAAAAGCTGCCATGGTTGAGTTTCAACCTGGGCAACAGGTGTGGGTTTTGGAGCCAGTGGCACCAAGGGCTCTCCAAGACAGATGGAGTGGACCTTACCCTATCCTGGAGAAAAAGAGTGAGGTCACTTACTTAGTGGACCTGGGCACCAGCAGGACACCCAAAAGGGGTATCCATGTGAACCGACTCATACTCTACAATGACAGGGCTGACCTCACCATGCTGATGGTGACGATGAGGAACAGGAAGCAGAGAGTGAACCTCTCCTTGATCTCCTCTCTGCCAGCCCAAAAGATGGGTCAGTGGATGGAGTAGTCTTTTCAGACACCCTCACTCCCCAACAGCAGGCTGACTGCAAGCAAGTCTTGCAGCAGTTTGCTAGCATCTTTTCCTTGACCCCTGGTCTGACCAGCTGGTGTACCCATGATGTGGACACTGGTGACAGTAACCCTATCAAAAACAAAATCTATTGACAATCAGACCAAGTCAAGGAAAGCATCAAAGCTGAAGTCAGCAAGATGCTGGAGCTAGGGGTGATTGAACCCTCTGAGAGCCCCTGGCTAGCCCAGAGGTTCTAGTCCCCAAACCTCATCAACAGGGTGGAAAGAGAGAGATGAGGTTTTGTGTGGACTATAGAGGTCTCAACTCTGTCAGCAAGACAGATGCTCACCCCATTCCAAGAGCAGATGAGTTGATAGACAAACTAGGGGCAGCCAAATTCCTAAGCACCTTTGACTTGACTGCAGGGTACTGGCAAATTGGCATGCCCCAGGAGCCAAAGAGAAAACAGCATTCTCCACCCCTGAGGGGCACTATCAGTTTACTGTGATGCCTTTTGGGTTAAAGAATGCCCCTGCCACCTTCCAGAGGTTGGTGAACCAAGTCCTGACTGGGTTAGAATCCTTCAGTGCAGCCTATCTTGATGATATTGCTGTCTTTAGATCCACCTGGCAGGATCACCTGATCCACCTTGGGAAGGTTCTACAAGCCCTGCAATCAAGCAAGCCGGGCTGAAGACGGCTGAAATGCCAGAAACCGGTCCTCGGAAGCTTGTTTCCGGTCCAGGGAAGGCATGGCTTGGCAGTTCGGGCTGGACTGTTCCCATGATGCACAGGGTAAGACTGATTTGCATATGGCCATGTCTGAACTCGGGTGGCAGAGTGGGCTAAAGAACGGTGATGGATTAAACCCAGATCTGTTGACTGGGTGTGAGTGTTTGATTAGTTCAGATGCTCCGTCCATCACCACCCCCTTTTGTACCACTTTGTTCGCCATAAGTTGGCAGGGTATGCTCAGACGTGAGTCCCTTGCTCACTTTGACACTGGATTCAAGCAAGCCGGGCTGAAGACGGCTGAAATGCCAGAAACCGGTCCTCGGAAGCTTGTTTCCGGTCCAGGGAAGGCATGGCTTGGCAGTTCGGGCTGGACTGTTCCCATGAGGCACAGGGTCAGACTGATTTGCATATGGCCATGTCTGAACTGGGGTGGCAGAGTGGGCTAAAGAACGGTGATGGATTAAACCCAGATCTGTTGACTGGGTGTGAGTGTTTGATTGGTTCAGATGCTCCGTCCATCACCACCCCCTTTTGTACCTCTTTGTTCGCCATAAGTTGGCAGGGTATGCTCAGACGTGAGTCCCTTGCTCACTTTGCCACTGGAGTCAAGCAAGCCGGACTGAAGACGGCTGAAATGCCAGAAACCGGTCCTCGGAAGCTTGTTTCTGGTCCAGGGAAGGCATGGCTTGGCAGTTCGGGCTGGACTGTTCCCATGAGGCACAGGGTCAGACTGATTTGCATATGGCCATGTCTGAACTGGGGTGGCAGAGTGGGCTAAAGAACGGTGATGGATTAAACCCAGATCTGTTGACTGGATGTTAGTGTTTGATTGGTTCAGATGCTCCGTCCATCACCACCCCCTTTGTACCACGGACTGACTATCAAGGCCTACAAATGCCAGATAGGGCAGGGCACTGTGGTGTATCTGGGCCACCTTGTTGGTGGAGGCCAGGTCCAACCCTTACAGCCCAAGATCCAGAGCATCCTGGACTGGGCAGCTCCAACCACCCAGACTCAAGTCAGGGCATTCCTTGGCTTGACTGGATAGTACAGGAAGTTTGTGAAAGGATATTGGTCTATTGTGACTCCCCTCACAGAACTCACCTCCAATAAAATGCCCAAGAAAGTGAACTGGACTGTTAGCTGCCAAAAGGTTTTTGACACCCTGAAAGAAGCAATGTGCTCTGCACCCATTCTAAAAGCCCCAGACTACTCCAAGCAGTTCATAGTGCAGACTGATGCCTCAGAGCCGGGGATAGGAGCAGTCCTCTCCCAGATCAATGAGGAAGGCCAAGACCAACCTGTTGCTTTTATAAGCAGGAGGCTACTCCCCAGAGAGCAGCATTGGAGTGCCATTAAGAGGGAGGCCTTTGCTGTGGTTTGGTCCCTGACGAATTTGAGGCCCTGCCTGTTTGGGACTCACTTCCTGGTTCAAACTGACCACGGACCTCTCAGATGGCTAATGCAGATGAAAGGGGAAAATCCGAAACTACTGAGATGGTCCATCTCCCTACAGGGTATGGACTTGGAAGTGGAACACCGACCAGGGACTGCCCATGTCAATGCAGATGGACTTTCCAGGTTCTT
Organism: Lissotriton helveticus; assembly: GCF_964261635.1. Taxonomy (NCBI): domain Eukaryota; kingdom Metazoa; phylum Chordata; class Amphibia; order Caudata; family Salamandridae; genus Lissotriton; species Lissotriton helveticus. The sequence continues at coordinate 1,372,105,943 of NC_136067.1, forward strand.
CCACTTAGATAATGAAGACTCCCCAGGGCAAGGTTAGTCTCATCACCTTTCGTTGGGGGGGGGGGGGGGTTGTGTGAGAAAGTGCCATCTTTCTTGCCTTGGTATGCCCCCACCTTTTTCTGAACTGCTGATGTGCTTGACTGAGTGTGCCCTGGGTCCCTGCCAATCAGGTACCCAGGGCCTGTGTTCCTTCCCTAAAAAGAAAAGCTATGCTGAAACAAAATACCCAATTGGCAACTCTGGCCACCTGTCAGCCCCCAGTAAAATGGTACCCTAGGTACCCAGGGAATGGTGACCAGAGGAGACCCCTGAGCGCTGCAGCACTTATTGTGCCACCCTCATGGGCCCTGTACCCTGGCACCCACACCCTGCCTTTGCAGGCTGAGTGCCTAAGTACAGAACTAAAACAAGAGTCGACATGGCACACATCCCTGTGTGCCATGCCCACAGACCCCACTTCCCTGGCATACTTCAGTCACCCCTCTACCTGGGTGCCCTATGCCAGAGGTGAGGGCACAAGGGCATGAGCCCTGTTCCCCTACAGTAACCAGGGCCATTCCTGGGCACTGTAAGTGCAGTGATGCAATTTAAAAGTATATGGTGCTGGAAGGTTGTCATTACGAATTCCACAGCACCATAATGGCTACACTGAAGACTGACAAGTTTGGTACCAAACTTCTCAGCACATTAAACCCACACTGATGCCAGTGTGGGATTTAATGTAAAACGCACCAGAGAGAATCTTAGAGATGCCCTCCAAAACCCGAACCTACAATCCACGTCTGGGCTGAGTGGCTGCAGAGGCTGCCACACAGCAGACATGTTGCTGGACCACTGGGTGGAGACCCCCCTGCTCTCCTGGGTCCGCAACAAAGCACATCCTGGGCGAGGTGATGTGTCTCCTCCCCCAGGATGGACAGGGGGAAACTTCAAAGGCATACCGCCTCTGAGAGCCATTTGCTGTACCCAGCAACTGGCCCCCCACCCATTCTACCCCCACTCTGACGGGAAGACTGGCGGGAAAAACTAAGTCAGGAAGGAGGGTGTGCCAACCTTTGCCAACCCCACCCCTCAGGTGGAGGAGGCGAGGTGAAGCACGACCCCGGGCTCCGGCTATCTTGTAGATGGGGAGCCCTGCCCAATCCCAGCTAGGCTCCTGCCCCCCTCCCACAGGAGAGGAGCAGGCTAGGGGGTGTCCTCACCCCATGACAAGGACCCATTGGTCCCTGCCCTTGTCCTACCTGTAACGCCCCTAAATTTTGTATTTAGGGGCTCCCTGAACCTTCCTGCCTCAGAGCCCGATATCAAAAGAAGATCAAGAAGAAGAAGACCCGCCGTGCAGCTGCTAACAACAGGACAACAACAATTGACTTGGCCCCAGCCCTACCGACCTGTTGATCCTGGAACCTGCTCCTGCCTAATCCCAGCGACCACAGCGGAAAGCAACTTTGGGACACCCAGAGAACCTGCCTGCCTTGACCCTCTCGAAGATTGGGACTCCCATCAGCAGAGGCTCTGCTGCAACACCCCACCTGGTGCTCACCAGGAAGCTCCGGACCAGCCCACTCTGCACCAGCCGAGCTCGGGCCGGGCCAACCTGATCCAAGACCACGAGGACGTCCCCCCGGCGATTGGGACCCGAAGTCCAGTGCCCAAAGACCCTCTTCGACGAACCAGCCGACGCTGCAGACTCAGAACCAGGCGCCCCTCCAACCGCGACCAGCTGAGGGTAAGCTTTTCCGACCCCCAAAGACACCCCTACACCCGTGCCCCCCGGCCCCCTGTGCCTCCCTTTGGGGTACCTACCTGTGCTCCATCATCCCAACTTACCTCTCGAAGTGCTTGTCGGCCATGGAGAGTCACTGTCCCCGAGCCTGCAGCCTTTGTTCCTCTTTCAAGATCCTCACTGGATAACATTGAGCGCCCGACGGCTCATAAACACCCTGCCCCCAGCCGCCCGAGTGCCGCAGGCTGTGACCTCTCTGCCCTATTCTACTCCCCCCTTGCCCAGAGCAAGTGACCAGGAGCCCAGCTCCCAGAGCCGCGTGGCCTGCTAGCTAGCAGCCACCAACCGAAGGCCCCCTTTCCCTCATTGGATAACATTGGTCCTACCTACCTCTGCACCCGGCCGCCCCTGTGCTGCTGGGACTGAACTAACTGTACAAACCTGACCCTGGGGGACCCCTGAGTCTACGCCCAGAACCCTAACTTCACTAACCAAGTACTCACATGGAAACCGGTAACTCACTTACCTGCCATTGGATAACATTGACCCAAGGGTGAAGTTTTGAAAACTGAAAATATTCCTAAAAAATCAGCCAAAGTCTGAATTCGAATATACTCACCTGTGACCAGGAGAGAAGCCAGTACTGTACCTTTCAGCCCAGTACTGAACCGCAAAAGTAATCCCTGGTGGGTTTACTAGTAACCTGTATTTTCTCCGTAGGAATCCATTGTCTTCATTTCTATGAAATTTCTTCTAAGTGCCTACTTTTGAAAACTGCAAATATTATTTAAAAATAGTACGAAATACTGAAACGCAATTACCTACCTGTTTTGAGTTAAGCCCCCAGTGCTGGCCCTAGGAGACTAGTGATGGGTTACGCGATTATACTTTACCTGTAACCTGAATTTCCTCCCATTGGATAACATTGTCAGAATCACCTAGAAAAGTTTGTAAGTGTGAACTTTTAAAACAGCTTTATATACAGGAAAATTCATCACAGCAACTAAAACGTTTTTGCTAATCTGGTTTCAGCTTAGACCCCAAGACTGAATCTAAGATCTAGTCCTGGAACTACCAAAGTAATCCATAAAGTAATCAACTGTACTTTCCTATGAAAATCCGTTTGAGCCCAATGTTAGAGTGTGTTTCAGAACTGTATTGCTGATTAGCTATCCTGTAATTATTGTGTGTACAAACGTATTGCTCCTCTGCAAAGTATTTACATGAGAGTACTCATATCTTGCAAAGTATATTTTGATAACTGTTGGTTCTAAAAATAAAACAACTATATCTTTGGATATAAAAACAATTGGCCTGGAGTTCAGTCTTTGAGTGTGTGAAACCTTTTGCTGACTGAGTGTGTACAACAAGTGCTTTACACTGTCCTCTGGTACTGCCTTACTGCTCGACCAAACTACCACTTTAGAGAGTACGGTCAGTTCTGACTTTAACCTCTGTTATACCTCTGGGGTTGGTGGACTCTATACACACTGTACTTCCTTCTAGTCCAGTATATATAGAGCCATTTTCTCACACCACGCCCAACCTGGGAGGATGAATGTTGGCCTAGTCATGTCCCGCCCCCGTTGGCTCTGCCTACAATAGTGTGAAATCTAGGAGTTACTTTTGACAATCATATTTCCTTTGTCCTTCAGGTGACGGGTGTGGTGGGTTTCGGGTTTGCACTTTTAACGTCTATGAAGAAATGACTCCATCTACTTCCGATACAGTTTCAGAATACGATTATTTATTCCCTCATTACTTCCCGTCTCGATTATGCCAATGCTCTCTACTGGGTCTTCCGGCGTATCAGCTGAAGAGACTTCAGCTGGTACAAAATGCTGCCGCCCGGTTACTACGAAAAGTCCCCAGACTGGCACATATTAGCCAACACTTTAAGGAGCTATATTGGTTGCCTATCAAAGAGGGGATATGGTTTAAATGTCTCACATTGGCTCATAGAGCCTTCTATCAAGATTGCCCTCTGTATCTGACCTATAGACTGACTCCATATCATCCTGCAAGAACTCTCCACCTCTCTGGCGCAGTACTGGCTGTGGGCCTGCGAATCAAGAGGGAAAGATGGGGCGGCACTTCTTTCTCCTTTCTTGCTGCCAGGGCTTGGAATGCCTTCCCCTTGGACTTACGGGCAATGAAGGATGAACGTTGCTTCATACACAATCTTAAAACTTTTATTGGGCAATTGAGTTATCAGCAGACTGGCTCTTGCACTTGCTGTCAACTATTCTGTCTAGCACTGAGACACTCTTCAAGCTACTGTGCACTTAAAAAATCCCCCCCCCAAAAAATCCACAACCCTGGTAGTTTGTGTGGTTCACCAAATTTGACAGCTGTCAGAACCCTGGTCCACCCACAAACCGCTCCCTAAGTGTCAGGTGAGTGTGGACATTACAATTTGGTTCTCTTCAAAAACAGTTCAGCAGATTAAGTTATAATCTGAAATTATTTTTATGATCTATTTGTTATCCTCTATGTTGCACGACTATGATTTTTTGTATATATACAACACAGTATGGGTATTTGGTGTATGTTTTGTACGATGTAAATGGCCATAAGCAATAACACATATTATTACTTAGAAAAACACATATGAAAAGTTTCTAGATTTAATCTTCCCTGTTTCCCTTCCTCCTAGATATCTTCATGTCACTGACGCAATTTCCTCACTACATCGCTGAACTGTACAATTTTTTTGCTAGAAATGTTGATAAGGGACTAAACACTCTGACAGATATTATTGACAGTTCCCTCAGCTTTCATGTTTCTGCCACTCGTATTCTCTCCTCCCTGTCACTCTTTACTTCCACGATACATACTTTTGATGCTACACCCTGTGCAGTTGCCATGCTTGCCTTCCCAGCCATTGTACTCTTGCATCATCATTATGGCAGCCATTGTTGGATTCTTGGTAGGCATACCTCCTCATCCAGTCAGCAAGCTTTGATATTCTTTAACCATCCATGCCAACCCTCCTGATTCAGACAGGAGACTACTGATTTCAAGGCTAGTCTCCCGACTCCTGATTCCTACATTCAAAAATCTGATTCCTCCATGGGCTTCTGCTGACCGGGAATGGTCTGGAGACTAGTTGTATTTACTGCCAGTAACCTGCTCCTGCAGGCCAGTACACAGTATTTTTGTCACGCTGCCTCTGCCTGCCATAGCGAGTTCTCCGTGCTCATGACAGGTAAGGAGAAAAAAAATCTATCTGCATTTCTGATATCCATTCCTGCAGCAGCACACTTTCAAGTCCCATTCATGACAACAGACCCGATTCAGGCCTCGATATAGTCAATGGGAGAAATACATTATCTTGATTATTTTTCTAAAATCTCTCACTTTCATCTTCTAAAATGTTGGCTTGTATGTATAACCACATGGTTCCCCTGTTCCAAAGTCTGTAGCTCTAGCCTGGGATGTATCACATTCACATTGTTTTGTTATCAATGAATGACCATAGTTTGACCATGTTTTTTGAAAACCTTAGGCTTGCACTTAGCTTCCAGGATTGGACACCAACTCTTGCCCACTGCTTCTAACTTCCCTCAATTGAAAGAAATTGAGAAGCCCCGTCATGGTTATATCTGCCTTTTCCTGATATTTCTAAACATCTAATTATGCATTTATTAGGCATTAGCCCACCGTTGCGAGAAGAATATTTATTTTCTAAGTGCCCTACTTTGACACTATTCTAATAGAAAGATGAATACCTTCAGCTAATTGTAGTTTGACATCATGGTGTTTTAGCAAGATTGTCAGGCCAGTTAGGTAAAAGAAAGTACAAGTCATTATCGCAGCGCAATTGCACAGTTTTAAATGTTGTGAATTGTAAACACAGAAAGAAGATTATCCTTCCCACCCACAGCGTGTTTCAAAGACCGTGGCGAGGATTGTTCAGTTATTGCGATCGACCCCACGATCCTGGACTCCTATTTAACATCTACTTACGCTGAATTGCCTTGTGCACAGATGCCAGCTGAGACCTGAGTAGATGTTGAATTAGTACATGTTTCAGTAGAGTCCCCTACAAACAATGATGACCAACTCTGCACTCTGATTACTCCCCCCCTGTGGCAATTTTAAAACCTGGTAGGGTAGGCCCCAAGACGAAAAAGGATAGTTTTCCTAAAAATACCGGTAAAAAGAAGCAGGCTAACCATAATTTGGTGACCCCGTCTGATAACACCCTGCATTCATCTACAGGGATACCATGTTGGGTCACCAATATGGTGGCCGACCTTCAGGCAAGTTTGGAGCAAACTATTGCCTCCCATATTAAACCTCTGGTGTCAAAACTGGACAGATTAACCTCCATCTTAAATAATAGGATAGTAGGGACAACAAAGTCACCAAATCCCCAAGGTAATCTGGCACCTTCTACATCTGTTGGTGCTTCTACAAAGACACCATGTCCGGAAGTAGCCAAATCTACTGTCCCAGTAGTATTGAATAAAAATCTAGGGTTAGCAACAACTACCGCCAAGCCCATAAACCCTGTACCTCCCCCCATATCAACTACCAATACACCAGGCCATTCCATTCTCCCCGTAGGGGTCCCTACTGGTAAACCTAGATGACATCATAAGGAGGGTAAAAATGTGGGAACAAATAGTACAGCACCATTACCGAGACCTTCTGCGCCCAAGGCAGTTCCTAGCCAATTGCCATCAATAAATCTGCCCCCGGAAGCACAATCATATGTGGTTGCCTTAGTGGGTGTCTCAGCCCTTAGTGAGGGGAAAAGAGAACATGAGGCAGACTTATTTAATAAGTGTGTTCAGTGGTTGAACCTAAATAGACCTTTGCCTCCAAACATCTCGGGTGAAATATTGGCAGTGAGAAGATTAGATTGGATTGGAAGGGGCCCTAAAACAGTGGCAGGGGATGTTGTTACAATTAATTTTAGGGACTCCGCCGCTGTGGACCACATCTGTAAAGCCCCTTCCCATAGAGATTCCCAAATATTTTCTCTGCACTTATCCTATTTCTATCCTACACCTATTCACAAATTGACCTTTCATAGGAGGCCACAACATATCAGAAATCTCCATTCCCCTCCTAATAGGACTCACCCCTGGCAGCCAATCGGGGAGGGTATCTTTCCACCTATTCCTACTTATCCGTTGCAAGCCCACTGGAACATGTTTAGTGTCCTCGAGGAGGTCGATTGACTGACCCCGAGAGGCTCCCCTCCACTAGAACTTAACAACGGTAACCTAGTGGAGGGCCTTGAAACAAAGGAAAAGATTTTACCCACGGTCATTGGTGAGAACTCCTATTCTAATGAAGTAGTAAGGGTGGGGACTAGTGCAGAGCAGTGGTCGGACCAGGGACTCCCTATAGAACAAGGGGATGCGCAAGGTATAGAAAAGGTCATGGAAGGAAGTATAAAAATCCTCTCATGGAATGTAGCCGGGCTTAAGAGTAAGCTACTTGTACCGGAGTGGTCTTCCTTTATGGCCACACATGATATTTGTTTGATGCAAGAAACTTGGTCCCTAGAGGAGAGTGCCAGCCCCGGTTTTGCGACCTATGACATTTCTGCAGTCTCTGGGGGGAAGGGCCGTCCTTCGGGTGGCCTTTCCATATGGGTAGGCGTACACCTAGGTGTACAGGCCACCCATGTGGACACAAAATCCCCAGATATACAATGTCTCTTACTAAAGCCCGTTGATAAATCCCGAGTGGCTATTATAAATATTTACTCCAGGCCCACCGTGAATGGAAAGGAATCGAGCACTATCAAAGCACTCGATATTTTTCTCCAAACACTTGACCCCACAACCTCGATAATTCTCGGCGGCGATTTTAATTGCCAGTTTGAGCCCCTGGGTGGATCCGAGTTGTGCCATGAGGATGAGGTCGATTTGCTTTGGCATATCCCTGCCCCAAGGATCGCCCCGGTAAGGGCCTGGACCTCGTTAGTACTACAAATCAAATCCCTGACCCTTGCAATGTCTCTGCGGGCATGTAACGGAAGGGCCAACAACGACAGTTCCGGCCTACCGACATATAATCGGACTAATCGTACTTCCACCATTGAATACCTCATGTTGGAAGCCAAACATTGGGACAGGTTCAAAGATTTTAGGGTTGTTCCAAGGCACGACAGCGACCACAACGCGTTGGTCCTGACGCTTAAGCCTGGTACATTTGGACTAACTAACCCTGACTCCAGCCCTAATTTGGTAGTGCCACCTTATATTATATCCAACAATAGGAGAAGGGTTAAATGGCCTTCTCGTGTGGACTCCCCAATCCGTCTTGCAGAAATCTGCCAGATAGCTACCCCACTAATAAGTGACATGGGGAGCTCTACCTCCCATGGGCAGATCATAGAGATCCATAGAAAGTTGGTTGTGAGTCTAGGGGATGTATTCTATCCAGTTAGTGGGACTAAGTTGCGTAGGACTAAAACACACCCCTGGCATGACCACGCCTGTAAAAAATCAAAGAAAGATCTTCTTACAGCAATTAAATCTAAGGACACCCTAAAAATTCGAGCATCAAGACTGCTGTACAAGAAGGAACTCATCAGGGGTAAGAGTGAGTGGGAGGAATCTAGATGGGATGAGCTGAGACTGGCACTCCTCTTAAAAGATTCTAAGACCTTTTGGGCCATTGCTACCTCCTCGGTGGGAGGTGAGCGAGATGCTGGGGTCACGAATATCGCTCCCATGGTCTGGGAGGCGCATTTTAAGTCACTTTACACAAGTCCTGAGTTGGGGCACCTGGGTGCCAAGGTCGGGACAAATTGTCTGGAGTGGCTTTGCTCCCTCGGACCTGTATGGCCCAGGAACTCCGGCACGAGCATCGACTGCCGGGGGTCCTGGGGCCCGGGGTTTCTTCCTGTAAAAATCAGGACAATATGTTAGTTCCCGGGACTTCCACGGCCCCAGACCTCCTGCACGAGCATCGACTGCCGGGGGTCTGGGAGCCCGGAGTTTTCTCCTGTAAGAATCAGGACACCATGCTAGTTCCCGGGTCTTCCACGGCCCCAGACCCCCCGCACGAGTATCGACTGCCGGGGGTCCTGGGGCCTGGGGTTTTGGTGCCCCGGACCTGTATGGCCCAGGACCTCCTGCACGAGCATCGACTGCCGGGGGTCCCGGGGCCTGGGGCTTCCCCCTGTCAAAATCAGGACACTTTGCTAGTTCCCGGGGTTTCCACGGCCCCAGACCCCCCGCACGAGCATAGACTGCCGGGGGCCTTGGACCCTGGATACCGGATGGAGCAATTGGGTGCCCACGAGAGGATCGCCACTAATAATCTTGACTCTATCTCCCTCAAGGAAGTTGAATCAGCAATTGAGAGACTGCTTCCGAATAAAGCTCCCGGCCTTGACAAGCTCCCGGGAGACCTTTTTCGTTCTCAACCAAAAATCTGGGCTCCATACCTGGTGGTCTTGTTTAATGCGGTCCTACAGGGTTTCGCATTGCCTGAGACCTGGCTGGGAGCCGAGATTGTCCTGATTTTCAAAAAGGGTTGCCCGCTCGCCCCATCTAACTACAGACCAATCAGCTTACTTGACACCACCCAGAAGCTGATGGGCCGAATCCTACTCGATAGATTTTTGGGCTGGATGGAGGAGAATAAAACCTTGACCACCCTCCAAGCCGGATTTAGATCAGGGGTCTCGACCATGGACCAGATCTTTCGGCTCCAGGTCCTATACTGGAAAACTGCAAGAGTAGAGGGTGGCAGCCTCTACCTTGTCTTTGTGGACCTGCGGGCCGCATTCGATCTGGTTCCCCGGGAGAGGCTCTGGACGGTGTTGGAGGAGCTTGGTCTCCCTCCTTACTTACTAGATGCCCTAATCAGACTTCACACTGGGAATTACGCACAGGTGAGGTGTGGGAGGAACGGGGAATTATCAGCTTGCTTCCCCGTTACCCGGGGCGTACGCCAGGGCTGCGTACTGGCCCCCACTCTTTTCAGCCTATATGTCAATGCTCTGATAGATGTACTCAATGGCGTTAGGGATAACGATGCTCCCCGCCTGGCCACTGGTAGGGTGCCCGCTCTGATGTTCGCGGACGACACTTTGTTGTTGTCGCGGACATCATCGGGCATCCAGCGGGTCTTGGACGGGTTTGTGTCCTTTTGTGCCTCGCGGGGATTGGAGGTCAACTTGGAGAAAACCAAGTTCATGATTTTTAATCCCCCGAGGCACACCCGCCCAAATCCCGCACTGAATGAAACTCCCCTAGAGCGAGTTAAGACTTTTATATACCTGGGACACACCAGAGGACAGCTGCACGAGGACGCAAAGGTCTGTATTAGTAGCGGCTGTAAGGTCACATAACCTCAAAACACTATATTGCTCGACTTCCCTGGGCAGGCTGTCTACGGAGTTCCTACTGATGAAAGTTGAATCCAGGACGGAGGTGTTCTTGGACTTGGTGCAGCCTCCACTTGCAAGAAAATTATACACCCAACTGAGGCATGGCTCTATACCGATTGGGGCATTAACATCTAGATGGGCAAATTCGACGGAGGCCAACTGCCCTGCCTGTAACTACTGGAGGGAAGACATTGTACATATCCTCTTTTTCTGCCCGGCATACAGTGAAATTCGGAAATGCTGGATCATTCCATTGTGTAAAAATCTGGGTTTTAGACAATGTGCACAAGCTTGCAGAGTTTTAACCTACGATACTGCCCCTCCTATTGTTTTTGCTGTCTCCCGTTTTTTATATGGCATGTGGCGAAGAAGAACTGTGTTCTTATCATCATGAAATAACGGCCCATTACTCTTCATTTTCTGATAACTTAATGTTTAATAACTTCTTAAATTAACTGTATTTATGGTTTTATTTTTGTGCCTGTACATATCTTATTGCACTTTTATGGTCATTGACCAAAATAAAGTTATCAAATGAAAATAAAATTTGTGAATTCGAAAGTGACGTGTGAAAGTGGTTGATATACTGTTATTACGGGAGCAGCCATTATGTTGTTGAAGTATTAATATTCCAAAAAAGGTGGAGCAAACATAGGAAAACAATGCATTCGCGATACACAATTTTGCATTTATCCGAAAATGTGTTATTGCTTTCAGATCTGCTTGCTATTCAATTTTTAGCAAAAGCAAAAAGTGCATTCACAGGCCCAGGTTTACTACCCTACCCCTCACTACTTTTCTCTCTCCTTTCTCTCCTCTCCTAATGTATTGCTGGTTGTTTGATGTAATGTGTAATTGATGATCTTTTTCTGTTATATTGTGGAACCACATTGTTGCACTTCCTTTCGTCCCTCCTGTCGTCTCCTCCCGCATCCTCCCTCTATTTATGTCTCTCCTCCCCTCTCTCAATGTATTGAGACTGAACTATTTTGTCTGATGCCCGATGGAGCTACCTGGTTTAGCTATAGGGGAGATGTGCTGTGGATTCCCTCCTTGGTCATCACCTACCCAGTCGGTCTTTAGACAGACTTCTTTTCATCTCTCCGTATTGTCTCTTCCCTTATCCTCCCTTTCTCACCACCCCTGCCCCCTCCACTACTTTTCTCTCTCCTTTCTCTCCTCTCCTAATTGTATTGCCTATTTTTTTTTATTGTGTAATTGTTGAACTTTTTCTGTTACACTGTTGATTCTCATGCAAAGCGTTCTGATACCTCCGGGTCTACTATATAAAACTCTTTAAATAAATAAAATAAATAAATAAAATAAACTATTATCTCGACTAGCGACTCACGAGACGCAAAACAATGCAAATGCCAGCACAAACCACCATGGATGTCAATTCACCAAAATCCCTGTGGTAGCAGATGTAACAAGACTTGCCCTTTGACTAACCCCAAATACATCACAGAAAGTGGCATCATGCAACCTTTCCCCCATCCTGCAACCTTTCCTCTAATATCATCCTAGGAAGTGATGTCACAAGACACTTTACTCTGATGACACCATGAGAAAGGACATCACTGCAGTTACAAATCATGCAACAAGTGCCAAGGCTGACAAAGAGGTTAGGTGCTGTCTTTCTGATCTGCCTCTTACCTGCTTCTCTCATCCAACTGTTTCTTTCTCATCCATCTGCCTCTTTATCGAAGCACCCACATCTTCCCCTCAGCTCTGTCTCAACTTGTTCCATTTCTGCTCTCTCCCCTCTCACCGCTCCTACAGCTGTCTGTCATCTACATCTCACTCTTCAAGCCTTGCTACCTCTCTCAGCTATTTGTATCTAAGCTGCTATCTCTTTATCAGCCCTCACCTTCTCACCTGCCTCCCTATCTCTAAGGTATCGCATCAATGTCCCTGTTCCCCTTCACCTATCTCATACTATCTCTTTTAACAAAGTCATTGCCACCTGTCACTCCACTCTTGCCCCTTCTCTGAATTGTCTTTTTCACCTGTTTCTCTCACCTGACTTCTTATTACTTCTCCCATCTTTGTCACACCTCTCACTCCCTCATCCATTTCCTTCCTTTGCTCGCTCTCTCTATATCTCATCTACCTTGCACCTGTACCTTTGCACACCTCTCTCTCATCTGCCCTTTACCTCTCTAACACTTCTCTATTTTATTTCCTCCCTCTTTTACAGTTCTCTTTGTGAATTATTTCTCACCTGTCCATTCCCTCTCCGCTCAGTTTTTTCTATTCCCTCCCTCTCACCTGTACCACCTCGTTCTCTTTGAGCTCTCTCACAGCAGTCTTTCAATATCGCCTTTATTACACCTGCCTCCTACTCTCCGTCTCTTTCGACTGTCTCCAACTCACCTATCTCTTACCTGTCTCTTAGATGTTTCTTTTTCACCCTGTCACATCTCTGAAGTGTTTTTCTGGCCTGTCTCTTTTTTAGCCCTTTTCTCACGCCTGTCTCCTCTCTATGTCTCTATTGCGCCTTTCTCATGTATATATACCTGTCACATCCCTGTCTTTCCCACTCTGTCAGGAGTATCTTTTTGGCCCTTGTATTACAACTTATTTCTTGTCTCTCTTTCTCTCACACATGTCTCTACTGTTCCAACATATATTGCTTAGTCTCGATTTTAACTTTCTCATCTGTCTGTCACAACTCTGTCTTTCCCTCTGTCAGCTGTCTCTTTTTCGTCTGTCTGTCTTAAACTTCTCTCTTGTCTCTCTCACACCTATCTGTCTCTACCTCTCAACCCATATCTCTTTATCTTTCCATCTCTCTCAGTTGTTGCTTTATTTTTCTTTCTCTCTCTCACACACATTCTTCTGTATCTCACCTATCTGTTGTGTCTTCTTCCTCTCTTCTGGTCCATCTGTTTCTCCCTCGTTCCTGTCAACACTTCTTTTCGGATGTACGTTGTTACAACGCATGCTTTTACCACGCATGCTGTTACAACGCAAGTTTTACAACGCAAACCATTACAACGCATTGCTTTGGGGGGTGCTGGATAGTGAATAGTTTAATTTACTATTCCAACTCCAGTCCCCGTGGATAGTAGGGAAGGTGTTGGATAGTAAATTAAACTATTACTTATCCTAGAGCGCCCCCCAGTGCAATGCGTTGTAATGGTTTTCGCTGCAAAACCTGCGTTGTAAAAGCACTGCGTGGTAAAAGTTGCGTGGTAAAGGATGTTTACCCTTCTTTTCTCTCTACTCTCTGCTGTTTTCCCCCTCTCCCCTGACTGTCCAGGGCATGGAGGCGCCTTTTGCCGGGCCTACTCAATCAGCAACAATAAATGATGTTGCATAGTTTTGTTTTTTTACTTCAGTTTACCACTGTGCTAGGTTTTTGCTGGAGATGCAAGCTGCAAAAGCAGCTCAGCTCATGTACCACGGGCCACAAATGGTAGCATTTAGTTTCGGTGCAGTGTGGTTTCACCGCTGAATGTTTTTCATGTTAATATTGACCACCAGTTAAAAGAAAAATCTTCAGGAAGGCCCAGTTCAGCATTCCTGACACTACTTTAGCGATCTCCTAGGAAAGGGATCGCAAGGGTAGTGCCAGGGGTAGCAAGGGGCAAACTAGGGGTCGCAAAAGTGACTCCTGTCGACGCCTAAATGACCTCCATGGCGCTGTGAATGTTCATTTTTTTTATTTAATATTTTTTCTTTGAAAGTTTATGCTTTCACCATAAGACACCACACTGTTACTTTTTTATTTCAAATATGTCCGTTTCCATTGCACATACTAGCAAAACAGTACATTGCTCGCTTGCCAAAGCCAACCCTAATAGCTCTACTAAAGCTTGCTTGATAATAGTTTGCAGTTAATTCAGACTTGAAGAAAGAATAGCTGGTCTGTTGTCCCTGTCTGCAGTAATTGCCTTTACATTGACTTTTGAAAGCACTACATGTGCATTAAAATCAATTGGTATATTAGGAGGCCTCTGATTTATGGTAGCTTTAAGCAGAGCAGATACAGGGGAATATCAACCCGTCGTGCGCATGCGTAGATGTCTCGAAGCCATGGACGTATCATTCGAGAACTGACCCCGGTACCTGAGGAAGGGGCAGACCTCATTATTACTTGTCAGTGCTCGCACATCCTTTCTGAAAGGTCAGACGCCTTTTAATCAATCTGTGGCTTCGCTATGTTACAGAAATCGACATCTTTGAATATACCTTCCACAGAGGTCTTGTGCTTAAAAGCCCGCCCTCTGACCAGAAAAGGTCACACGAAAGCTGCAGATCAAATTGAACTGGCCGCCTGGAACATTTCGTGTACGGTTGCCTGTTTCCAATGTGTAACTACTTCCCAGCGTCATTTGAAAACTTCTAGTGAAGATAACCTACTTCTTGTACTTAACAGAAAGCACACAGTCACGATTTTTATGGCGGAACCATTAACCGGCACGTCTACCTTCTGAATATTTCATACAAAGGTAGAGGCTGCCTGCTCGATGTTTTTTTCTCTCTCTCTCTCACAGTTTATTTCTCTTTCTCCTCCTTCTCTTATCTATCTATCTATCTATCTATCTATCTATCTATCTATCTATCTATCTATCTATCTATCTATCTATCTATCTATCTATCTATCTATCTATCTATCCATCCATCCATCCATCCATCCATCCATCCATCTATCCATCCACCCACCCACCCACCCACCCACCCATCCATCTATCTATCCCTCCGTCTATCCATCCATTGTTTTATCCGTCTCCCCAGTGCCGCCTTTGGCGTGTGCGAGCTGGTCCCACGCCCAGGGCGCTAACTCCAGAGGGCTGCAGGTGCTTAGTGCAGCAGTGCCCCTACTTCTTAGTGTGTTTAAAAACGATTCCCCCCTAAGGTTTGCTGGCGCCCTTGTCTGCTTTTGTCTGTCATTCTTTTCATGACACTTTTTCATCTTGCCTTTGTCAACTTCCTCCTACTTCCCAAATGTTCAGTATATACAGTATATATATTTCAGTATAAATAGTATATACACAATCAAAGAGACTGGTTTGCCCAGGAGCTAAGGCCACTTCTGTGTCTGCTCATACCTATATATGACTGTCTATATTTTAAAAGTCTCCTGTGTGTGCTTTTCTACCATCCTGTCTGCACAAAATGCAAAGCACTTTGGCATCCCTAGCCATTAAAGCCATTGGAAAAGCTTTCTGAGAGTTTGCAAAGTAAAGTGTGTGTCAGCGAGGCTGAGTGGTGTATTGAATTCTCATAAAACGCCGGCGAGGTCACGTGAACGCGCCTCTCGCTGGATATTCCTGTGCTTGCTTCTGATGTGCCGAATAACAAGCTCCAGGTATGCAGGGGGCATTAATTTTTTCTTCTTCTCCCAAATGCAGGGGCTGAGGGGATAAAATGACGTCCGCTTCGTGATATTCCTGAAGAAGTCACCATGAGTGTGTTTTTCAATCTTCAATCCCTTCCTGAAGCTGTAGTTTGATAATTACATCAGAGAAGCCACCTGGGACCTCACATTGGTCCTCTGTCATCTTTGCAGTCACTGAGTCTGACTGGCTTGTGCTCGGAAGCCCGCGTCACGCCCCTGGAAGTGATGAGTATGTATTGCTGGCCTCCGGAACCTGTCAGGAGATGGGCATCTTTTTTACCGGCAACCTGGACCAAAGACGAGTGACGGTTTGCTCTCAGTATTCTGGTGAGGCCTAGCAGCTTTCCTGGGGTTGTGCTGGATCTTACGTCACAGAATCATTGTTTTGGCGGGAACACGGAGAACACCGCGGATTGGCGGCACTTCCGGAAAAAGAGGAACAAACCAGATATGGCGCAGGAATTAAATCTGAACTTCCTCAAGGAAATAGAGCGGGAGAAGGTGTTGGGTGTTTTATACCGTGATCAATTGGTGCGACGAGTAGAGGAGGAAAGAATAAGGTACGGTCTGTCTTTTTATCTGACTTCACTTTCATAAACGCACCCTTTTTGAAATTACTCACACTTCAACACCTCATCAGAGGTAGGAGAGCTATATAAATACAAACCCTTCCCTCTTCTATCTCCCCACTATCCTTTTCAATCCAAACAACAGACTAACATATCCACTGCTCAAATTAATTGGATATCTCACTATACTAATTCACCACTAATCCTTTTTGGATTCCAGAGTAGCGTGCTACTCGCCAAAAAAGGCAATTCGAGGCCTCGTCAAGGGTAGTAAGCGCTATATAAATGCCATTACAATAGAATTAAAATGCAATACTTACAAAGCACTGCCCAACTAAAGACCTGCATACCTGAACAGCCCCATCAGCTTCCACACCCCTGCCAGACATTTTCGCTTCACCAGCCTGCTGCTCTCCCTTATCGCTCACATAGGAAGAGCTAGAGCCGGTGGCTGTGCCTTCCACTACCTAGCTCCTAAATTCTGGGACGGGCCACCCTGCACATTAGAGCTCTCAGCTCAGTGCTAGATTTCAGAAAAAAACCTGAAAACCTGGCTCTTTCAATAGTCCCCAGCCAGGGAAGCACCACTCTACTAGGCGCCAGGATACCTTCCTGGGTGATATGGAGAGCTGGACTGGTTATAGTGTGCTTCAGGCATTTCCCCAGGAGGCTGGAAGGGTAGGAGTGTTTTGCAGCAGTGGGGGCTGGTTTGGCAGCGGTGCTGCAATATCGGCCCCCAGTAACAATAGCAGCAGTGTCTCACACTTGCACCCCTAACCCCCCACTACCCCCACCCGATCCGACAAAACTGCCAGGGCTACTTGGGGTTCCCAGTCCGGCCCTGGTTTTATGCACGCATTACAAAAATACATAACTGCTCCCAGTTGTTCAACTACTCATATTCTACCACTCCTAGGCCGCTGTTTGTATTCTACCCTATTAGGCTACATGTCTTAGGGCATCACTTAGACAATAACCACTACCTTACTGATCCTCATACGCTAAAATGAATTTGCTACACTTCATGCCCTACTAATCATATGCGCCAAGTCATGTTCTAGCTCTTTTATAGAGTCATTGTATTTCTCTGGCAGTATTATTTCAATGTTTTGTCATCTTAACTAGGGCTGGGGCATTTTTTAATTCTGCTGGCGGAATTGGAGAATTTATTAATTCCACGTTACTCATGTAACACAGAATTACTAATAAATTCCATCATTGTGCAGACGGAATTAATCAGCCCTGTAATTGTTTTTTAAACAAGACTCGAAAGAGAGCATTCCTTCTGTGTTTGAAAACCACTGCAGATTAAACTTTACTCTGCAGTGATTTAAACATAGAGAGACTGCTCCCTCTTCCACCCTGTTTAAACCACTGCACAGAAGTGTATACCCCTTGGTGCCCTTACATAAGTATGTAAGGGTGCTGACTGCTATGCACTGGAGTAACATAACATTACATATGTATTCGTAAAGCACACGTTCACCCATGGGCATCTAAGCGCTTAATAACAGGTATTTATTGTTACCCAACTCAATGGTACTTATTTTAGCAACCTCAGAAGGATGAAAGGCTGAGTGGACCCACTGTGATTTGAACCTGTGACTGAGGTCAAACACAGGTCCCTACAATGGACGTATTAGTCCACTTAGCCACCAGACCCCCCCACTTGGCGGTCTTACATGCTTATGTAAGGGCACTGAGGGGTATGCATTGCACAGCCCATTCTGCACCTTCATGGAATTCCGCAGAATAAAACTTTGCCAATTCCTCCCACCCCTAATTTAATACACAATAAGTATGTCGGGACAAAAAGTAGCCTTATTTGTACCAGTTTAACACATGACTACCGTAATTCGCAATTGAAAATGACTAATTAACCTTTGCAGAGAGCTTTCTAATGCATTCCACCATGCACTTGTAACAGTTTTTAGTAAGCTTTGATCTGTTTGAAAGAGAAACTAAATTTAAATTTGTTGAAATCTGCAAATTATGCAGCAGATGATGGATTATGTGGTGAATGTGGTAAATCCATAATTATACGGAAAATGCCACAACAGCAACATCGCATAATTCCAGTTTTCCTGCCTACCGCTCACATGCTGTCATTTGTAAATGTAAATTGATACTTGTATAGCGCACTACTCACCCGCAAGGGTCTCAAGGCACTTGTACGAATACCGCTGTGGAACCCATCCTGGCTTTCCCTGTGAGGTGTCCACTCCTGGGCACCCCCAAGGTGGAGGCCAGGCATCCTTAGCGTTGTGGGGGCCATTGTGGAGATTAAGCAAGCTATTGCCCGAGTTGCAAAGTGGGACTCCATGATTGGAATAGGCACCGAGGCGAGAATTATCAGGTCCGTGGAATTTTGAGCCCAAGACCCGCCAAGGCGGGGAATTGAACCCTGGTCCCGGGCTAGACCTCTGCATCAGGGTCTGCCGCTCTAACCATTGAGCCACACTTCTCCACTTCTTCTTCTTTGTAGGTTAACAGTAATAGTGTATTGTACTATGGTTTCAATTTAATAGTGCTCCATGGCCCATACAAGGATCTGAGCTCATTTCATTTGTTGCATCAGTGCTTAATTTGAGCCAGTGGTGTCTGGTGCTCAGCACCAGAACTTAATTGTCAACACCGGAACTCATGACAGTCTGCCACATGGTGACACTGTTTGTCTAATTTGGAGACAAGCACAACAGTTGTTTCTTAATTCAATATACATTAAAAATGACTAACACCTTCCGCCAAAGCCATTCTTATAGCTTTGGGGGCTTGAAATAGTCATAACTGTCACACTTCTACGAGTGTGATGGTTAGTAGTTGTGTGTTTCTGTAATTGGCAGAGCTGACAGCGTCAATGGGCGGTGCTAGTGGAAGTGGCCTTCTGACGAGGGCCCTGGCACGTATTGTTTTATTTACCAATTAAACACTGTTTTTCATATCTTTCCACTTTGTTTTTTTGTGTTAGGTTAGAAGGGCGCGTGCTTATAACATAACCTATGTGTAGGCTACCACTCATGCTTTTTCTTCCATAAGTGACTGTTACCTGTACACTTATATCTTAATGGTCACACCCTGCTGCACATATAGGTTACTTCCTATATGCTCTTACTTACGCCCTACTACTCATAGACTAAAAATCATACTTTTTTCCTCACTTGCTGTCTCTTTGTGCAGAACTTACCTCTCATAGGATGAATCTCATACACTGCCACATATTTGATGTCACATACATGCTAATGCTCACATGCTAACCCACATCTTCATACATGCCACAGAAGCAAATCTGGTTGGAATCTTTCATTCTAAAAAAATTCACACTATTTACTATAATAATGTTTCATCTACTGGCAATCAGGCTGTGAGAGATGAAGCTTGGAAGCTGTGGCACTGGATTTAGTGGGGAATGGTTTCAGTACAGGAGCAAGAGGGTGTAAGTAAAACATGTTGTCCTCACTATAGATGACTGCAGGCCCTGAGCATAAAACTGTCTTGTGTTGATGAGGAACAAGATGGATCCACCCAAGGGAGATGTTATGGTTTAATCATCATATACTGGGTCCACAGATTATAGTTTTTGCACTAGTTTTTAATATTGCTAAATAGGAAATGCCACAAACTGATATTGCTCAGTTTTTTTGCTCATTACTAATCTGTGCAGAAAACTGTTTGCTCTGTTAAGTTTGTACATGGTTTGCTATGTTATATTTGTCCATGGTGCTAAAATACACACTATATCAGCATTTCTTACGCATTAAAACATACAGAATAACAACAAAGTAATGTCTGTGTGAAGTCCAGAAAATATTTTACCTGGTGATAAATATTCTATGTCGCTCTGCTCAGGTTTTTTAACACCATTGCTGTTCAGCAAAGATCATGTATTTTAGACCCTTGGTATATAGTAACACAATAAATTAAAAAAGAATAAATAACAAAAAAGATTGGAAGCTGAAAAGTTCATTTATGACCTTATAAACAAAAAAATGCAGAGATGCTTTTAAAAAAAAACAAAAAACATTCGGCTTGTTTAATGTTACGAAACTAATGTGCCAAAAAACGAGAAAAGTTGACTATCTCAGAAAATTAAGCAGGGACAGAGAAAAGACAAAGAAAAAGAAGGGATAATAATGGGTTAATAAAGGAGTGGAGAGGGAAAATGCATTTACCCCTCCCTTATATTCTGGTATCCAACGGTGTTTCTTAATAAAGGGTGCTGTACTCACGGATATGCCTTTGGAACACGGAATCTCTACTGAAATATTGAGAATGCCAAATATTAGAAATGGGGTCTGTAGTTGGCAGAGGCATGCGCCGTGTCCAAGTATGGACCACAATCCTAGTCAGGGTAAGTCAGATACCGACTTAACCTGTGCTCTCCCTCTGGTAGCTTGGCACAGAGCAGTCAGGCTTGACCTAAGGGGCTATATGTTAAGTATTTATGCACCCTTGGAGTACAGTAACACAGTGAGGACATCACAAAAAGACTCCACATTAAGTTAAACAAAAAGTAGTATTTCTTTTACTGATCAAAACCAGGGCGGAACAGGCGTAGTGCCTTTATGTGGAGTTCCACAAAGTTGAAAAGAAACTCAGTCGAACTCTGCTTCGCTCCGCTCCTTCCCCCCTCCCAAATAATTATATAAAGTAAGAAAAAGGCACTTACCTGCCATGGCTGCCTCCTCCTCGCCATGGCTGCTCTCCTTCCTCGTCCTCGCCGTCCTTCTTCTCTGATAACACCTACGTTGTATGTCTTGCGAGTGTGTGCACTCTGTATGGCATTTCTGCCATTCTATATCTGAAACTGGATTGGTAAAGTGCGGGGTGACACGCCTGGGGTGCACTACAAATAAGCTCCTTGATCATTTGGCAGGTGTCCCTTGGTATCATTGTTTCCCTTGATGCTTATGGGAGTGAGTATGCCCCCATACGAAATTGTCCACCATGGGGAAAGATAAGCTACAGCAGCCCTCTATACATGAGAAGATCAATAAATATAACAAACCCACTTCCTGTGCGGAGCTCTCGCCCTCACCTGTTGGCACACAGTGGGCTGCCCCCGACCTCGGAAGACTCCCCCATCTTGCAAGCTCTCCTGGAACTTTGCACGTCTGTTGAAGGAAAGATTGGGGAGCTTTGTGTGGATCTCTCACTCATCCGCCAAGAGTTAAGCAACACAGCTGACAAAGTCGCAGACCACGAGACCAGGTTATCTGTGGTGGAGGGCTCCCTGCTGACCCGCCAAACTGTGGTGACAACATTGGATTTGCGAAGCACGGTAGCTCTGCTTGAGGCACGGGTGGAGGTTGTGAATGGGCACTCCCGATGGGATAATATAATTGTGGTTGGCATACCAGAGAGAGCGGAGGGTTCCAATTTGACTGCCGTTGTCACTCCTTGGCTCCGGACCTGGGTGCCACCCAGTTCAGTGTCTCATTGTTTCATTGTGGAGCACGCCGCAGATCCCCAATGTCCATACCCCCGCTTGGTGCCCCTCTGTGGCCCATCATTGCCAACCTGCTGAATTATGCTGATCATGAAGCAATCCTGCGGGTCTCTTGCTCACATGACTAACTACATTGTGATTCAGCTAAAGTAATGGTTTTCCCAGACTATACTCTTAATGGCCAGCAGCAGTGCTGTTCCTTTTGGGGGAATGAAACAATAACTGAGGGTACTGGGAGTACAATACCTGCTACTCTTCCTGGCTCATCTCAAAGTGGTGGGAGTGTTAACTGTACCTATTAAGCAACACAACCATTCCCTCACATTCAGACTTGGCATGACATCCAGGGCTCATATGTTGCCATTTGAAGCCTCTTTAGGGGCAAACCCTTTTCCCCTCCTTAATGTGTATGCACCTCCCCACCCCTTGTCGGAGGGGTTCTTGCGAATCATACACACCACCGTAGTGGAGTTCCCTGTGGATCCCTGGCTGCTTGGGGGGACATGAACTGTGTTGACCACACACAATTGGATTGATCTTCCAGGGGCTATGGGGCTCCCCCAACTCAGACACCCCTGGCGTGATATATAGACATAGTGGATCTTCTAGGCACCTGGGGGTTTTATCACCCCCACAGAGAGGGCATACAAATTATTCTTGGGGTATACAGGATCTTTTCTCTGTATGATTATTTTCTCATGTCTTAAAGCCAGGGTTGTGCGATCAGCGAGTTGCACATCAGACCACGCGGACTGTCGGACTACTAACCAGTTGAGTTGTGGGTAGCAAGGGGAGAGATGGGGGCCCACCTTAGTGGTGGCTCAGTAACTGGACCCTGGTAGAAGCCCAGTTTAAGTTGGTGCTTCATGACGCCACACGCAAGTATCTTCGCCATAATGGGGATTGGTTGTATTTTCTGGCTCCTATGGGAGGCAGTGAAGGCAACAATGCAGGATTTCATCAATAGCTATTGTGTGGCCCACTGAGCCCACACTGACACTGAGGTGGAGGAGTTGGAGGTGAGACTTCTTGAGCTGGAGCCCCAATACCTGGCCTTCCCTGACCCGGCGGTCTTCGGAACTTGCTGCACACCGTAACTCTCTCACTTCAAACCCTGATGGAGGAGGTGTGTTCGGCACAGACGGTAACTCAAGAGTCACATTTACCAATGGGGGGGGGATAAATTCAGCAAAACCCTTCATTGGATTTGCTCTGCTGTATTATCGTTGAAACCCGTCCCCTGCATCTTCAATGCCCTGTGACTGGCGATCAGCTGATTGCTGGTGCCTTTGCTGATTACTACAGTGGGCTATTTGCCCCCCAGGATACTGAGAGTCCCTCGGACATGGAATTGTTTGTCTGTGACCTCCCTGCCTGAACTCTCTTGCCACATAACAAGGAACCCTTTGAGTTGGATATTACAGCGGAGGAGCTAGGAGCAGCCTTGATGCAGCTTTAATTGGGAAAGTTGCCGGATTCAGACGGTCTTCCAGCTGAATTTTATAGGGCCACTTGGACACTCCTGGGCCTTCGGTGGTTGGGAGTTTTCTGGTAAGGCCCTGAAGGAAAAACTGTAGCCTTTGACCATTAGGACTTCAGATATCATAGTTATTCTTAAACCACATCAACCACCGGAGTGTTGCAGGTCTGATCGCCCAATTTCACTTTTAAACTTCAAGGTCAGGCTGTAGGCAAATGCACTGGCTAATAGGCTGATCAAGCTCATATCTACTGTGATCCATCAGGCCAATCAGGTTCCATGCTGGGCCAAGCTACGAGGCATAACGTAGGGCAAGTGTGTAATGCTATCAGTCTCTCGCAGAGTCACCATGCCGAAAGTGCGCTCTTATAGGTGGACTTCTGTAAGACCTTTGACTCAGTCAGAATTTTGTGGCCCCAATGTATTAGCTATGTAAAGCTACTTTATAGAGAGCTGTTCGCTCTGGTGAGAGTAGGTCGGGTTACGCCCACCACCATTCCGGTTGAGCGGGGAACGAGTCAGGGGTCCCTCCTCTCTCCACTCCCTTTTGCTTTGACCATGGACCCTCTGGCGGACTGGGCCCGTGTGGACATGCAGCTGAGGGGTTTTGAGTGGAGGCCAGGGACGGAGGAGTGGATTGCTTTGTATGTCGAGGATGTGATCATCTTCCTGACTGACCACAGTAATGCCTGCACTCTAAATACTGGATACATTTAGGACATTTTTGGGGCTCAGGGTTCCTCCCAGTAAGTCCTCTGTTTACCCAGCGAGTGCAGGCCTGGTGGCCTGTCCTGGGCATCAGAGCTCCAGGTCCTTGCTTAGGAGTTTTGATACTTGGGGGTGCATGTTACTGCGGTCAAGGCCCAGGTGTGTGCCCTAAATATACAACCGCAGTTGGACAGACTGATGGTTGATTTGAAGCACTAAACGACGTTGCCCCTTTCTCTACTTGACAGATCTGCCATCTTTAAGATGGTGGACCTTCCCCGGCTTTTGTACCAACTCCAAATTTTCCTTTTCCCCCGTACCTGCTACCCTCTTTTGCTGTATTGATTCACTGTTGCAGGGCATTTTATGGGATTCTGGCCCGTCCAAAATCGCCCTCTCCAATCGCTTTAAATCCACTTATGAGGGTGGCATCGTCATTCCAGACATACGGTCCTATTATAGAGCTGAGCAGCTGATCGTCCTGCATGACTGGTGGTTTGGGAGCTTAGGTGAACCCGCCTATGGATCCGTGGGGTGGGCTCTCTCTCTGAACCTTCCTCCATTATACAGGGTGGCCATCACGGAATGAAATGTGGCATGGGGGTCCATGGGGTGGGGGAAACGTCCCACCAGGGAGACTCCCTTGTGGGAGGGCACCGCCCTGTGCCAGGTGGCCGAGCTGCAGGGGTTTAGACACTGGGATTTAACCTGATGCGTGCGGGCGGAATTCCGCTCGTACGCTGAGAATTTGTAAAGTGCACTTTACATGACGAGCTGGGCTCGTCATGAGCGTGCGAGGAGGCTACCTCATGACGAGCCCAGCTCGTCATCAGCATCGAAGGGGTTAACAGGAATCTCCAGGTGGGGGGCATTCTCAGAGGGAATTTGATTACATCTTTTTCTGCATTTCAAGAAGACTTTCAACTTCAAGACCCAATTTTATAAATACTTGCAGCTCCACCATGTGCTTACACCCTATATCCCACATGCAGAGGACCTCCCAGAATTTAGTTACATAGAAGCCAAAATACTATTGACTAACATGCCGCAACACAAGATCTCTACCATATACTGCACTCTGGTGGTCACTTGTCCGGGACACCTTTACCCCCCTCCAGGAGTCTTGGTTTTGTGACCTGGACCCCCGGAGAAAGAAAATTGGAGAGAGGCGTTAGTCTCTGCTCATGAGGCACCCAGAACTTCCCAGTACTGCCTCCTTCGGCTGCAGCAGGATCTGTTACACTAGGGAGAGATTGTGGAGGACAGGACTTATTGCACCCGCCAGCTGTCTACACTGCCTAACTGAGACAGGAGACTTTGTACATATGGTCTGGGGCTAAGACATTCTCGCCCCATTCTGGAGCAGGGTCTATTCCTGTAATTTCACTGATGTTTCAGTTGCTGGTTATTTACTTCTAATGTACTGCCTTTTTCTACAAAATCTAATACAAAATTTTGATTAAAAAAAAAGAATGACATTGACCAATGTGCCAATCCCCTAGATACAAACTAGATATCAGAAACACACAGATTTAATGAAAGTCTACTATATATACTATATATATATATATATATATATATATATATATATATATATATATATATATATATATATATATATATATATATATATATATATATATATATATATATATATATATATATATATATATATTCATCACAAATGCCCCAAGCATTTTGAAGAGCAACACGACCTCTCTCTCATCATCCGGCATTCTATGCAGCTCGCCAAAATCATCCCTCTTTGGTTGACAATAGCCGACGCGTTTCAAGGCACTCGGGCCCCTTCTTCATGGGCAGGTCATACATACCATTGAAGCCTGCAGTGTTTTGTTTTTCGGTTTTTATTCACACCCCATGTTCCCGCTGCAGCTCCTCCCATCACGTGTTGCAGCGCTGCCTTCTGGGGCATGTAGGCACCACATTGCAGGTATTGTTTATGCTTTGAGTAAGTTCAATGTATATTTATAAAATTAGAGCAAATTCAAATCCTTTAGTAGGTGGGGGATCTGTCAGTTGGCGAGTTCGTTCGCATCTAGAGAGAGGTGCCGTCGGAGCGGATCAGTTCAGCTCCCAGCCTCTCCTCGTGTTTGGCTGGAGATGGTGCTTCTTCCACGGCAGGGACCGGCCGTGTGTTTAGATTCATCACAAATGCCCCAAGCATTTTGAAGAGCAACACGACCTCTCTCTCACCATCCGGCATTCTATGCAGCTCGCCAAAATCATCCCTCTTTGGTTGACAATAGCCGACGCGTTTCAAGGCACTCGGGCCCCTTCTTCATGGGCAGCTCATAAATACCATTGAAGCCTGCAGTGTTTTGTTTTTCGGTTTTTATTCACACCCCATGTTCCCGCTGCAGCTCCTCCCATCACGTGTTGCAGCGCTGCCTTCTGGGGCATGTAGGCACCACATTGCAGGTATTGTTTATGCTTTGAGTAAGTTCAATGTATATTTATAAAATTAGAGCAAATTCAAATCCTTTAGTAGGTGGGGGATCTGTCAGTTGGCGAGTTCGTTCGCATCTAGAGAGAGGTGCCGTCGGAGCGGATCAGTTCAGCTCCCAGCCTCTCCTCGTGTTTGGCTGGAGATGGTGCTTCTTCCACGCAGGGACCGGCCGTGTGTTTAGATTCATCACAAATGCCCCAAGCATTTTGAAGAGCAACACGACCTCTCTCTCACCATCCGGCATTCTATGCAGCTCGCCAAAATCATCCCTCTTTGGTTGACAATAGCCGACGCGTTTCAAGGCACTTGGGCCCCTTCTTCATGGGCAGCTCATAAATACCATTGAAGCCTGCAGTGTTTTGTTTTTCGGTTTTTATTCACACCCCATGTTCCCGCTGCAGCTCCTCCCATCACGTGTTGCAGCGCTGCCTTCTGGGGCATGTAGGCACCACATTGCAGGTATTGCTAGATGCGAACGAACTCGCCAACTGACAGATCCCCCACCTACTAAAGGATTTGAATTTGCTCTAATTTTATAAATATACATTGAACTTACTCAAAGCATAAACAATACCTGCAATGTGGTGCCTACATGCCCCAGAAGGCAGCGCTGCAACACGTGATGGGAGGAGCTGCAGCGGGAACATGGGGTGTGAATAAAAACCGAAAAACAAAACACTGCAGGCTTCAATGGTATTTATGAGCTGCCCATGAAGAAGGGGCCCGAGTGCCTTGAAACGCGTCGTCTCCCCGAGGAAATAAAATACACTGCTCACCTGCACTTGGGTCTCCTCTCTTCTTCCACTGCGCTGTGGTATCCAGGATTGGGC
The DNA here is from genome assembly GCF_964261635.1 of Lissotriton helveticus. Lineage (NCBI taxonomy): Eukaryota > Metazoa > Chordata > Amphibia > Caudata > Salamandridae > Lissotriton > Lissotriton helveticus. Next base: position 1,372,132,881 of record NC_136067.1, read on the forward strand.
TCCAGGCGAGAGCAAGCAGGAACTGTTCTTATATATATATATATATATATATTCACTGAAAAAACCATAGGTTATAGACCATATATAGTTAGGAATTAGCATTTACAAAACCTTGAAAATTCACTGAAAAAACCATAGGTTATAGACCATATATAGTTAGGAATTAGCATTTAAAAAACCTTATTTTACTCACACAAAACCATTGAAATTCCATATATAGTTAGTTGCACTAACTATATATGGCGCACCCGCAATCCACTGCTGATCATGTCACATATTACATCATTCATGACATGGTCAGTGACATCACTGATGACATCACTGATGACATCTCAAATGACATCACTGATGACAACATCCAGTGACTGTATTTTTCTGTAAAGTTAAAATATGTCTTGAGTGGATGTATAAGTGTCTGGATGAAGGATTTAGTAGGTGCATGACTGACTGTATGAGTGAGTGATTAAATGTGTCTCACTGAATGCATGGGTTAGTGACTAAACTGTCTTAATTTGTGCATCATTATGTCTGTTGTTCTGTAAACTGCTGCATGTGTTGATCATTAGCTATACGAGAGGCTATATGTGTTATTAATTGGTTGCCCAAGTATTTCTATGGGAGATTGAGTTTGTGTGGGGGTGGCTGGAAGGTGTGAGACTCTATGCATAGATGTGTGAGCAGTTTATTCACTAGGTGTATGAGTTCAAGAGTGCATGTGGAAACAGCTACATGGGCAGTTGACTGTGTGCATGAGTGTATTGATGAGTGAATGGATATCTCAATGCTACATGTCATAGTAAGTACATATGTAAAACACAGTACATGTGAGAGTTGGCATATATAAATAACTGTGCATGAGAGCCACTGAATGAGTGAGTGGTTGTATCGATCATTGTGAACTTGTATCAGGGATTGTATAAGAGAGTAAATATGTGTTAGTATATGTTTCAATAAGTAAGGTGTGTTTAACTGTATAGTTGAAGAAATGGAGGTGAGATTGTTTCTTTGCATGACTGACTGGGTGTGTGAGTAACTCCATGGATGAGTGGCAGTGTGTGAGTGTCTGTATACACTGAGTGTATCTAAGGTTATATTAGAGTCTGAAGAGGTTTATCGTATTAGCACAAGAATGATGTCAAATGAGATGTCATCAGTGATGTCATTTGAGATGTCATCAGTGATGTCATCAGTGATGTCACTGACCATGTCATGAATGATGTAATATGTGACATGATCAGCAGTGGATTGCGGGTGCGCCATATATAGTTAGTGCAACTAACTATATATGGAATTTCAATGGTTTTGTGTGAGTAAAATAAGGTTTTTTAAATGCTAATTCCTAACTATATATGGTCTATAACCTATGGTTTTTTCAGTGAATTTTCAAGGTTTTGTAAATGCTAATTCCTAACTATATATGGTCTATAACCTATGGTTTTTTCAGTGAATTTCAATGGTTTTTTAATAGCAAATATCATAAGCTGTCGAATGTCAAGTACGTGGTAAGTAAAAACATTTTCGTGTTTATGCACACTGATCTGCTTTGAATGCTGCCCCCCACCCCTCATTTCTATTAGGAGTACTCTCTCTTTGCAGATAGTGAAGGGTAGTTAACGCAGCCCTTTGCCCCCTTTGTAATCCGTCGTGCCTGCTTCTCTCTCCATTTGATTGATTGTTCTCTTTGGTTCATTCTCTATTTACAAACAAGCACAGAGTCGCAATACTCTGTTTAGTCTTTGCAGATAGCGAAAAATCGTGTAAAAAAACAAAAGGAATCGAGCAAAATCAGTAGGCCACTAATGGGATCTCTTTTTGACCTCGCTAAAATAGAAACATTAGGAACAACCTGTTGAAAATAGCAATGCGTATGTACATAAGCGGCGTTCATTTGTGTTCACAGTACCCCTTGTTGATTGTTTCAATCGAGCATTGAATTGTTCGATGTTAATTCTCTTAAGGATCTTCTCTACCTGCAAACGAGGAAGAATAGGAATATTCTCTCTCCCTTTGCAGATAGTGAAGGGTAGGTAACGCAAGCCTTTAACACGTCGTACCTATTTCATTCCTCATTGATTGATTGATTGTCCGAACATTGACTGTTTGGGAATTAGTTCTTTTTGGAGGTATTCCCTGTTTGCAAATAAACGTAGGAAAATCTTTGCAAGTAGTGAAAGGGTACGTAATGCGGACCTTTCTCCCCCGTTGTAATCTGTCATGCCTATCTACTCCCCACTGATTGATGCACCTGTTTCACCCGGACCATTTACTAGACATACGTCATCTGGCCCGACCAGAGAGCACCCCTAGTGAAAAGGACATATGCAATAATAACGAAGTGATCACTGTATCCTGTTAACAGAAACTTTAGCATGAAACAACCTGGAAAGAAAAGAATAGGAAAACGAAAATCAGTAGGCCACTGATGAACATGAACTTTTATTAAACAACGAACAAAGAAACGATAACATAACGTAATGATAAAACCTATTAATGTCCTAGAAACAAGAAAACGTTAAAATATGCCAGTGGTGAGAGACCAGAAAAACAGTAAGAGAAACCAAATCACCCCTCGCTGTCCCACCGCCTGCCACGCCAAAAAAATCGATAGACTAGGGAAAATGCAAGTCAGTAGAACATCCGCCCCCACTCTGGAAACTTCCAAGGTGGGGCAGGGTTCCGGCTACGCCCAGCCGGGAGCAGCCCATATAAGGCAGGTCCTGCTGCCACGCCTCGGAGATCCTAACGTAGGGTGTAGCCGGAGGAGAGGCCGAGACCAACGGGACCCGGCCAGGGAATTGCCTTTACAACGCTGAACAGTTGCAGGGGGGGGGAATGTCTCCTCGACCCTCCCCTCTCTCTCCCAGTCCGGCCGCGGTGGCCCTTGAGAGTTGCAGGTAGTCCCGCCACATGCTCTTCCGGTCCGGCCACCAACGGTCGGGGGGCCGAGACCGACGGAATCCGGCTGCAGCCGATAAACCAAGAAACCCGTTCATGGGGCCAGAGCCAGGGGCGTCCGGCCGACATCTACCGGAAGCCCGGCCCGAAGACGGACGGGACACTTCTTCTTTCTTGTATAATTGCTGCAACAACCCTGGGGGGGGATGTCTTGCACATGCCTCCGACCCCCCCCCCTCGTCCTCATCGCCTGGTCCGGCCATAACAAATCTCAAGCGAGACGCCGTGGGGTGCACTGGGAGGGAGAGACGGTGCGAACAGGCCTCTCCCGCCTCCCCAGTGGAGGCTTCCCAGCTGCACCCTCAGCGGTCCAGGCGCCCGGAAAAGAGTTCTTCCACTGTGGCCATGCTGCAACGTCTCGCCCGGCAGGGTGGAGCCCGTCCGCTCATTTGACCCCGCGATCGCCAGTAGCTACCGAACTCTCAAAATGGCGGTCGACCTGGCAAGAGCGGGCCCAGCATAAAGAAATGGCCCGGTCACTGGTTGACTCCACCACCGTAGTCCTCCACGACCTTGAAGATTCTAGAGGAGCCGCGGGAGTCTCCGACCCCCGATGGGGAATGACTGCCATGATCACCCGTGGAGTGACGAAACTGTATCCGCGGGACGTCGGCGCCAGCCTCACTTTGAATTACTAGAATCCTGCAGACCTCACTTCCGGTGAAAGCACAGTGTGACCCGGTAGGAAAAATTGTTGCACCCCCTCCCCTTTTTGACTGATAGTTCAAACCACCGATCCTTTCCTTTGCCCTTTTAACGGAACTTTGGACTGCCTCCCCCTCTTTTACATTTTCTAGAGAAAACAAAACATTAACCACTACATTAGCATAGCAGTTGACACCAGAACTGTTTTCAAATTGAAAACCAACAACATCTTCAACAGAATCCTTTTTGTTTCTGCTGTGACCCTGCTCCAGCACAGGCATTGTCCCCAGCAGTAATTCTGCAATGCCGGTAAGAATAGCTGTGGTGCCTACTGGACTCACTCACCCCCGCGGCGCCCCACGCCGTTATTTGCTGGGCGGCAACTTGCTAGACATCACCTTCGTGACATCCAGATTTCAGCGCGTTCTGCTGCCTTGGAACTATTCGCACAACAGACCGCTACTGACAAGAATATTTCATTATTGCTGCTGTCAATTTCAATAAATCTATTACTGTTTTTGTTTTGTTGTATATATTTATATGTTATTAAAGTTTTATATTCCTACTACTTTGTTGGAGTGCTATATATTTTTTATGTGACACATAATTGTAAAAACTTTGATGTACAAAGAGTCATTCCTGGAATCTTCCGCTTCAGGCTCGGTCCCCTCCCCAATCACAATACAGGATAGTTTTCAGATAGTAGGAACACGTGTGGTGTGACGGATCTCATCGGGTGTGGGCCTTGATCTACTATAACTCCTTTGAAGAGGGGTGATTCTTTACAGCTGGGGCCATAAACTACATCTGCAGGGCTAGCTGATAGCCTGGACAATCGGACACAGAGGAAGAGGAGTGTCACAGGGTGCGGTAGTGAATAGGGCGAAAGGGAGGTGTCGGGCGGGCACAGTGTGATTCTCAGGGAAGAGCAGCGCAGATGGGGGGAGGTTTATTGCCCATGCATAAGACAGAGAGCGGGGGTGACCAGTGCCTGGGGAAGATGCTTGCGAGGGTGAGGAGCCATGCTACGAATCGACAGCGTGCAGAGAGTGGGTCTGGTCAAGACATCTAAAATGGCTGCCGTGCACGACAAAAGTGTGGCATTTCAAAAAAGGCAAGATGGCGCAGACAATGTTTTTCAACACTTCCTCATTTCCTTCGAATCGAACGTTAACAGACGTTGGGGCATATTACCAAAGTTAAGCGATATTTATCGCTAACGATGCTTACCAACCAATTTTTTACCACTAAGCATCGTCAGAAATTATCGAAGATAAACCTTACTATTATCAAGGTTTATCGCAAATGCGATAATAAACGGCCGCAATGCATGAATATCGCTAAAAACTCAGCGATATTCATGCATTACCGAGCTAATACTCTTAGCCATGTTATCCACCTCCCATTGGATAACATGGCTAAGAACTGCTCAGGGCAGGTGTTACTTTTTGGAGATATTCGCGCTTAGCGCGAATATCTCCAAAAGTTGGTAATAGGAGATAGATATCTTGCATGTTGTAATGCAAGTTATTGTGGTATATGGAACTCATACCATAATCTCTCAGGAAAGCAGAAACTGATCCTTTTGGGACCGCCTAAAAAGGCCTAGGGGGTGAGGAGTACTCTACTTTGCCCCCTTTTCACGTTCCGAACTATTTTATTTTACTCTCTTCTGTAATTACACAAAATACCAGCGATAAGATGCATCGGAGACACACAGTGAGAGAAAGGAGGCCGGAGATGAAGAAGACATGTCAAATACACATTGGAGATAATATAGTGGCAGAAGGGAAGTAAATATGAGTAAACTTACCATGTAACATAAAAATGTTGCACTCTATACTATAAGTCTCATTTTATACTACAATCACTTCGCTACAACCTCATAAATTAAAAATAAAAATAAATAATGTCTCAAACAATTTTTGATTTCTAAATATAAATTTATTCTTCAGAATTTTCTAAATTTGAAACAACTAGTAACATGTCCTCATCAGTAATTTCCTCTTCAATCATCTCATCTGGAATCTCCTCATTAAAAGTCTGCAATGATGATTCTTGTAACTCTATGGTCTCCAAACACTCGATAAATTCGCCATCAAGAGATTGATCAAAAAAATCATTCAAGTCATCTCCTCCTTCTGACAATATTTCATTATTGGTGCTGTCCATTTCAATCAATGTAGTGGAATCATTCAAGTCATCTCCTCGTGACAATATTTCATTATTGGTGCTCTCAATTTCAATCAATGTAGTGGAATCATTCAAGTCATCTCCTCCTTGTGACAATATTTCATTATTGGTGCTGTCCATTTCAATCAATCTAATGGAATCATACAAGCCATCTCCTCCTTGTGACAATATTTCATTATTGGTGCTCTCAATTTCAATCAATGTAGTGGAATCATTCAAGTCATCTCCTTGTGACAATATTTCATTCTTGGTGCTGTCCATTTCAATCAATCTAATGGAATCATACAAGTCATGTCCTCCTTGTGACAATATTTCATTATTGGTGCTCTCAATTTCAATCAATGTAGTGGACAATTCAAAAGAAATTGCCACGGTCTCTTCATTGTGAGCCATTTTATTTTGAAATTGCTTGCTGTAAATTGCAGAAAAAAATAATCACTTTCATTTATCGTTTTTAGTAATACATAATATAAAACTAACTTCATCAAGTATTTAGTATAACAGAAGGACTGCAAATAAATAACAGAAAACATTTTTCAAATTATCTTCAAGTGTACAACATAGTTCCCCTTACAAATTAACAACTCACCTTTTTAAAAGTAGCAGAAGTGTTAGTACTGTGTAAATCAAACACCAGAAATTCACCACCAAAAATTCCTCACAAATGTACCTCAGACAGTAGTATCGCAAAATGGCTGTGGTTTCCTCTCATTTGACATATATACATAACCAATTAACTTTCATCACACACAAATACAAAACCAAAGTAACATTTTAATTGGTTCTAAATTTCAACACTTTCAAATGTGTTTTCCCCATGCAATTTTCCATAGGACATTTACATACGTCTACAGCCTGAATGGCTGAACGGAATTACACCAAACTTGGCAAAATGGTACATCAAACCTAAGAGGTCAGGAAGGATCTACTATGCCCCCTTATGGTCATTTCCCCCTTCACTTTGGCCTCCTCTTGTCTCTCAATCCTACCGAGAGACAAGATGGCGGCCGCTACGGACTGTTTGGAATGTTGACAGACGCCGGAGAACCAATCAGCTTCGCAAAGCTCCGTAACGCGAAAAGTACGCGAAGCGGAGCGCTGTTACAGATATATATCTTTTTTTGAACGTTAATTTCTCAAAATCCACTGGAGCACATATATTGAGACCTAGCAAAGGCACATCGGGCTACCAGTCCCTAATATTTTACCAAGTTTCGTGCAAATCCATTCAGCCGTTCGATTATTATTATTATTATTTTTTTTTGCCCCGCGGGGCCCTTTTAAAACCTCCACATCAAACCTAGGGGGTCAGCGAGGATCTACTATTCCCCCTTATGGTCATTTGCCCCTTCGCTTTCGCCTCCTCTTGTCTCTCGATCCTACCGAGAGACAAGATGGCGGCCGCTACGGACTGTTTGGAATGTTGACAGACGCCGGAGAACCAATCAGCTTCGCTTCACAAAGCTCCGTTGCGCGAAAAGTCCGCGAACCAGAGCGCTAACCGGTCCGCTGTTACAGATATATATCTTTTTTTAAACGTTAATTTCTCAAAATCCACTGGAGCACATATATTGAGACCTACAAAAGGCACATCGGGCTACCAGTCCCTACAATTTTGCCAAGTTTCGTGCAAATCCATTCAGCCGTTCGGGCTAAAAGTGAGGCCAACCGCCCTATGGAAAACTCAATGTTAAAAACACGTTTTGGGACCCCCCTTTTTTCTCGGCCCCCACTGGACGAACCCCCCCCAAATTTTCAAGGGCTGCTCAGAAACAAAATGTGCCATTTTCCTGAAAATTTCAGCCAATTCCGTCCACAAACGCCAAAGTTATTAGACATAGAATTTTCAAAAAACCCATAGAGAAAAAATCCTAACTATATATACCTACTGGCGACCGCCAGTAGGTAATATATATATATATATATCCAACAACAGTTGCCTGCAATGAGGGAGGCCACAAAGGTAAGTTGATTACGCCACACTTTTAATGAAGAAGAAGCGCTTCAGAACAGCAGCAGTGCCTCGCTACAAATCAAAACGTCCTGCCCAACGCGTTTCATGCTGAGAGCACTTTGTCAAGGGCCACGGGCATCATGCTGAGTAATGTTCACGGCAGATTCAAGCACTAACATTTTAAAGTTTTTCGCTCCGCCCAACTGGGCGTGGCCACCCCAGTGGCCTGTGGTTGCTGTAGTGCCAAGTTATCTCCAGTGAGTTGCCGTGTTCAAACTCAATTCCATCAATTTATTTTCCCCAGTGGGCTGCGATGAACACACTGCCAGCGTCCATCATGCTTTTAATCTCCTCCATTTGGCATACCTTTCCCAATGCCGCAAAGTCGCTTGGCTCCACAGCGGGGCCGCATTTGCATGCAGCGGTCCTCACCTCGCGGCTCAGGCGGTGCCGCTTTTACATCCAACAACAGTTGCCTGCAATGAGGGAGGCCACAAAGGTAAGTTGATTACGCCACACTTTTAATGAAGAAGAAGCGCTTCAGAACAGCAGCAGTGCCTCGCTACAAATCAAAACGTCCTGCCCAACGCGTTTCATGCTGAGAGCACTTTGTCAAGGGCCACGGGCATCATGCTGAGTAATGTTCACGGCAGATTCAAGCACTAACATTTTAAAGTTTTTCGCTCCGCCCAACTGGGCGTGGCCACCCCAGTGGCCTGTGGTTGCTGTAGTGCCAAGTTATCTCCAGTGAGTTGCCGTGTTCAAACTCAATTCCATCAATTTATTTTCCCCAGTGGGCTGCGATGAACACACTGCCAGCGTCCATCATGCTTTTAATCTCCTCCATTTGGCATACCTTTCCCAATGCCGCAAAGTCGCTTGGCTCCACAGCGGGGCCGCATTTGCATGCAGCGGTCCTCACCTCGCGGCTCAGGCGGTGCCGCTTTTACATCCAACAACAGTTGCCTGCAATGAGGGAGGCCACAAAGGTAAGTTGATTACGCCACACTTTTAATGAAGAAGAAGCGCTTCAGAACAGCAGCAGTGCCTCGCTACAAATCAAAACGTCCTGCCCAACGCGTTTCATGCTGAGAGCACTTTGTCAAGGGCCACGGGCATCATGCTGAGTAATGTTCACGGCAGATTCAAGCACTAACATTTTAAAGTTTTTCGCTCCGCCCAACTGGGCGTGGCCACCCCAGTCATTAAAAGTGTGGCGTAATCAACTTACCTTTGTGGCCTCCCTCATTGCAGGCAACTGTTGTTGGATGTAAAAGCGGCACCGCCTGAGCCGCGAGGTGAGGACCGCTGCATGCAAATGCGGCCCCGCTGTGGAGCCAAGCGACTTTGCGGCATTGGGAAAGGTATGCCAAATGGAGGAGATTAAAAGCATGATGGACGCTGGCAGTGTGTTCATCGCAGCCCACTGGGGAAAATAAATTGATGGAATTGAGTTTGAACACGGCAACTCACTGGAGATAACTTGGCACTACAGCAACCACAGGCCACTGGGGTGGCCACGCCCAGTTGGGCGGAGCGAAAAACTTTAAAATGTTAGTGCTTGAATCTGCCGTGAACATTACTCAGCATGATGCCCGTGGCCCTTGACAAAGTGCTCTCAGCATGAAACGCGTTGGGCAGGACGTTTTGATTTGTAGCGAGGCACTGCTGCTGTTCTGAAGCGCTTCTTCTTCATTAAAAGTGTGGCGTAATCAACTTACCTTTGTGGCCTCCCTCATTGCAGGCAACTGTTGTTGGATGTAAAAGCGGCACCGCCTGAGCCGCGAGGTGAGGACCGCTGCATGCAAATGCGGCCCCGCTGTGGAGCCAAGCGACTTTGCGGCATTGGGAAAGGTATGCCAAATGGAGGAGATTAAAAGCATGATGGACGCTGGCAGTGTGTTCATCGCAGCCCACTGGGGAAAATAAATTGATGGAATTGAGTTTGAACACGGCAACTCACTGGAGATAACTTGGCACTACAGCAACCACAGGCCACTGGGGTGGCCACGCCCAGTTGGGCGGAGCGAAAAACTTTAAAATGTTAGTGCTTGAATCTGCCGTGAACATTACTCAGCATGATGCCCGTGGCCCTTGACAAAGTGCTCTCAGCATGAAACGCGTTGGGCAGGACGTTTTGATTTGTAGCGAGGCACTGCTGCTGTTCTGAAGCGCTTCTTCTTCATTAAAAGTGTGGCGTAATCAACTTACCTTTGTGGCCTCCCTCATTGCAGGCAACTGTTGTTGGATGTAAAAGCGGCACCGCCTGAGCCGCGAGGTGAGGACCGCTGCATGCAAATGCGGCCCCGCTGTGGAGCCAAGCGACTTTGCGGCATTGGGAAAGGTATGCCAAATGGAGGAGATTAAAAGCATGATGGACGCTGGCAGTGTGTTCATCGCAGCCCACTGGGGAAAATAAATTGATGGAATTGAGTTTGAACACGGCAACTCACTGGAGATAACTTGGCACTACAGCAACCACAGGCCACTGGGGTGGCCACGCCCAGTTGGGCGGAGCGAAAAACTTTAAAATGTTAGTGCTTGAATCTGCCGTGAACATTACTCAGCATGATGCCCGTGGCCCTTGACAAAGTGCTCTCAGCATGAAACGCGTTGGGCAGGATGTTTTGATTTGTAGCGAGGCACTGCTGCTGTTCTGAAGCGCTTCTTCTTCATTAAAAGTGTGGCGTAATCAACTTACCTTTGTGGCCTCCCTCATTGCAGGCAACTGTTGTTGGATGTAAAAGCGGCACCGCCTGAGCCGCGAGGTGAGGACCGCTGCATGCAAATGCGGCCCCGCTGTGGAGCCAAGCGACTTTGCGGCATTGGGAAAGGTATGCCAAATGGAGGAGATTAAAAGCATGATGGACGCTGGCAGTGTGTTCATCGCAGCCCACTGGGGAAAATAAATTGATGGAATTGAGTTTGAACACGGCAACTCACTGGAGATAACTTGGCACTACAGCAACCACAGGCCACTGGGGTGGCCACGCCCAGTTGGGCGGAGCGAAAAACTTTAAAATGTTAGTGCTTGAATCTGCCGTGAACATTACTCAGCATGATGCCCGTGGCCCTTGACAAAGTGCTCTCAGCATGAAACGCGTTGGGCAGGACGTTTTGATTTGTAGCGAGGCACTGCTGCTGTTCTGAAGCGCTTCTTCTTCATTAAAAGTGTGGCGTAATCAACTTACCTTTGTGGCCTCCCTCATTGCAGGCAACTGTTGTTGGATGTAAAAGCGGCACCGCCTGAGCCGCGAGGTGAGGACCGCTGCATGCAAATGCGGCCCCGCTGTGGAGCCAAGCGACTTTGCGGCATTGGGAAAGGTATGCCAAATGGAGGAGATTAAAAGCATGATGGACGCTGGCAGTGTGTTCATCGCAGCCCACTGGGGAAAATAAATTGATGGAATTGAGTCTGAACACGGCAACTCACTGGAGATAACTTGGCACTACAGCAACCACAGGCCACTGGGGTGGCCACGCCCAGTTGGGCGGAGCGAAAAACTTTAAAATGTTAGTGCTTGAATCTGCCGTGAACATTACTCAGCATGATGCCCGTGGCCCTTGACAAAGTGCTCTCAGCATGAAACGCGTTGGGCAGGACGTTTTGATTTGTAGCGAGGCACTGCTGCTGTTCTGAAGCGCTTCTTCTTCATTAAAAGTGTGGCGTAATCAACTTACCTTTGTGGCCTCCCTCATTGCAGGCAACTGTTGTTGGATATATATATATATATATATATATATATATATATATATAAACATATATATATATATGTCGTCCTTTGTGTTAGATACAGGTGATTTCCTCAAAAAAGTGTATGATGTGAGGTGGAAATCTAGTTACTTATTACTATCTCTTGATGTGACTGCATTATACACAAGCATACATCACAGGGACGGCCTGAGAGCAGTGCAGCACTTCTTAGGCTCTAGACCTGAGGGGTTAAGAGATCATACCCGTATGGTTATTGACATGATCAGTTTATGTCTGGAGAACAATTTCTTTATGTTTGGAAAACAGTTCTTTCAGCAAATCAGAGGCGTCGCGATGGGGGCCTGCTTCTCTCCCAGTTATGCCTGTTTGCATATGGGCTACTGGGAGGAGCAGGTCCTTTCGCTTAAATTTGCAGACACCATGTCTACCAAAATAGTCAAGTGGTTCAGGCACATAGACGACCTTTTTGTAATTTGGGATGGCTCTGCCCAAGAGGCGGCAGAGTTCATTGACAAACTAAATGACAATGGGTTGAATCTACAGTTCACTAGCCAGATAAGTGACACATCTATATGCTTCTTGGACGTAGAAGTTTTTGTAAGAGACGGCAGGCTGGAAACCAAGCTGTACAGGAAATCAACAGCTGGTAATAGCGTTCTCCATTCAGGTAGCCATCATCCTGCCCATCTTATAAGGAGCATACCTTACGGCGAAATGCTCCGTATAGGACGGATCTGCAGCACGGAAGCATTCTGTAGAGCAGCTCAACTACAATGCAGTAACAGATTTAGACAGAGGGGCTACAACAGCGAGGTCATAAAGAGAGCCATGAACCGAGCCAATGCACACGATAGGGCATCCCTTCTATCGATAACACCAATTGGCTCAGTTACCTTACAGCCAGCAACAGGGAATGCTAACAAGGCAGATACCCGCAAAACTGAAAGCGAAACTCGACTGATCTTCACTTTTAGTAACCAACATCGTACCATAAGAAATATTGTTAAGCGCAACTGGTCACTGATTATGAGTGATTCAGTATTGGGCAATGAGATCGTTGGGGCACCCAAGATAGCCTATATACGCGCAAGAACACTAGGCAATTGCCTGGTATCAAGCAGCCCAGAGATGAGGACCAAGGGCTCGTGGTTAGACACAAGTATGGGATTCCTGCGTTGCTCATCTTGCAAAGCTTACAAGAATGGAGTAAGCAGAACAGAGTATTCTACGCCATTTAACAGCACACCTACCACCATCAAGTACAAACTGACGTACCACACCGAGTACGCAGGGTACGTGCTGGAGTGTCCCTGTGGCCTACGCTATGTAGGCAGCACGAGGCCACAGGTGTACAAACGTATACTCCAGCACCTAAGGGCCATCACCAACGGCGACTCTGCGTACCCGGTGGCCAGGCACTTTGGTGAGGCACATGACAAAAAAGCGTCAGACTTGCGGTATTTCGTTATAGACACGGTCCCACCCCAGAGAAGAGGAGGAGACCGGGATCTGTTACTGCGTAGATTAGAAACACGGCACATTATCCTACTCGATACCAAGAATCCCAATGGGCTGAATGCGGGGGAAGATTGCCACACTTACCTATGAAACATAGTATGCAAACATGACAAGTGGGTCTATATATACTAACATGGTAGCTTCCTCTTCCACAATTTTTAACCAAAACACATTCACATTTGAAGTAACACAGGGTTGCAGGTAACTGTTTTTAGCCATTATTAATTTGCCGAATTTGCACACATGTCTGTTGGATGCATATTGCAATGTTTATAGCCCATTGGGGCACAATTATAGTAACTCAGTATCAGTTATGAACTGCGATAAGAGAAAGCAATACTAGATGGCTTACACCATCTAGAGTACAGTACAGGATAAGCTGTGAAAGAATGATATTATCCCTTTTTTTTTTAACTCTATTTTTTATTATACTTTAGATCATACCCATTATACATTCCGCAGTTTGTTTACTCCACAAACAAAAGTTAATTATAGTATTACCGTACAAGCATTTACAGAAAGAAATAAAATAAAAAGAGAAAGAAATTTATAACCAGACCGTTGTACTTGAATCTTCTGAGATCCCCCTATTTTAAACCAAAATCAACATTTTACCCTATCCCATCCCTCCATCGAGCTAAAGGCTCCCAAATTCTTACTCCTCGAGCTCTCCCTGATATTATTCCTTAGTGTGATTATATATTTATATTTTGATAATTTTTATATTCAACAAATATTTATTTGAAGTATTTGTATAGTATGTATATTGAAATATTTGCATAGTGCTTTTCCGTTATCTGCTGCTTTAGGTGTATATAGATGAATTTAGTCAAATAGATGTATGTATTTATATTTATATTCATGTATTTATTTATATCTAATGTATATCATAATCTTGATTGTTGAACATCGTACCGCAGTTCTTGAGATCGTTTGGCCACTAAGGGTTAACTAAAGACAACAGAGCGTAACTGCATTTAAGCAGTTAGGTAGCAATAACAGTATGTTTTTTATGTTCATTGTCATTTGGAACGTAATTATTGGCTGTGAGCACTTTAAATGGAGCACGTCTGCCCCAAGACGTTGTCATGTGATCAAGGTGCTTCGGGCACCGAAACGCGTCGTGGTGGAGTGGTGGTGAGCTAAATAAATCACTAAACACTATACCTGGGTTTGCCTCGTTTTCTTCTGCTGCCGGACCGCTGCAGGACGTCTCTATGCTGAATATATATATATATATATATATATATATATATATATATATATATATATGTGTATATTACCTACTGGCGGTCGCCAGTAGGTATATATAGTTAGGATTTTTTCTCTATGGGATTTTTGAAAATTCTATGTCTAATAACTTTGCCGTTTGTGGACGGAATTGGCTGAAATTTTCAGGAAAATGGCACATTTTGTTTCTGAGCAGCCTTTGAAAATTTGGGGGGGGTTCGTCAAGGGGGGGCCGAGAAAAAAGGGGGGTCCCAAAACGCGTTTTTCCCATGTTAATTTCCATAGGGCGGTTGGCCTCACTTTTAGACCGAACGGCTGAATGGATTTGCACGAAACTTGGCAAAATTGTAGGGACTGGTAGCCCGATGTGCCTTTTGTAGGTCTCAATATATGTGCTCCAGTGGATTTTGAGAAATTAACGTTTAAAAAAAGATATATATCTGTAAGCGCGGACCGGGCAGCGGCCTAGGACGCGTACTTTTCGCGCAACGGAGCTTTGTGAAGCGAAGCTGATTGGTTCTCCGGCGTCTGTCAACATTCCAAACAGTCCGTAGTGGCCGCAAACAGTCCGTAGTGGCCGCCATCTTGTCTCTCGGTAGGATCGAGAGACAAGAGGAGGCCAAAGCGAAGGGGTAAATGACCATAAGGGGGAATAGTAGATCCTCGCTGACCCCCTAGGTTTGATGTGGAGGTTTTAAAAGGGCCCCGCGGGGCAAAAAAAAAAAATTATAATAATAATCTTACGGCTGAATGGATTTGCACGAAACTTGGCAAAATTGTAGGGACTGGTAGCCCGATGTGCCTTTGCTAGGTCTCAATATATGTGCTTCAGTGGATTTTGAGAAATTAACGTTCAAAAAAAGATATATATCTGTAACAGCGCACCGCTTCGCGTACTTTTCGCGTTACGGAGCTTTGCGAAGCGAAGCTGATTGGCTCTCCGGTGTCTGTAAACATTCCAAACAGTCCGTAGCGGCCGCCATCTTGTCTCTCGGTAGGATCGAGAGACAAGAGGAGGCCAAAGCGAAGGGGCAAATGACCATAAGGGGGCATAGTAGATCCTCGCTGATCCCCTAGGTTTGATGTGGAGGTTTTAAAAGGGCCCCGCGGGGCAAAAAAAAAAAATAATAATAATAATCGAACGGCTGAATGGATTTGCACGAAACTTGGTAAAATATTAGGGACTGGTAGCCCGATGTGCCTTTGCTAGGTCTCAATATATGTGCTTCAGTGCATTTTGAGAAATTAACGTTCAAAAACAAGATATATATCTGTAACAGCGCTCCGCTTCGCGGAGATAAAATTATATCTGTATTACCTAGCTGTTGCTAACACCAGTTAGCGACGGCTAGTAGGAGATAGCGACCATCTTGGGCCCCACTTTGCATGTGAGTGATATTTATCACTAATGACATGCAAAGTGGGCATGCCAAGATGTTAGCGACTGGAAACAGTCGCTAACATCGCTATCTCCTATTATCAACTTTTGGAAATATTCGAGATAAGCGCGAATATCTCCAAAAAGTAACAGCTGCCCTGAGCAGTTCTTAGCCATGTTATCCTATGGGAGGTGGATAACATGGCTAAGAGGATTAGCTCGGTAATGCATGAATATCGCTGAGTTTTCAGCGATATTAATGCATTGCGGTCGGTTTTTATCGTATTTGCGATAAACTTTGATAATAGCAAGGTTTATCTGCGATAATTTCTGACGGTAAAAAAATCTTTGCAATGCATCGTTAGGGATAAATATCGCTTAACTTTGGTAATATGCCCCAACGTCTGTTAACGTTCGATTCGAAGGAAATCAGGAAGTGTTGAAAAACATTGTCTGCGCCATCTTGTCTTTTTTCAAATGCCACACTTTTGTCGTGCACGGCAGCCATTTTAGATGCCTTGACCAGACCCACTCTGTGCACGCTGTCGATCCTTAGCATGGCTCCCCACCCTCGCAAGCATCTCCCCCAGGCAGTGGTCACCCCCGCTCTCTGTCTTATGCATGGGTAATAAACCTCCCCCCATCTGCGCTGCTCTTTCCTGAGAATCACACCCTGTGCCCGCCCGACACCTCCCTTTCGCCCTATTCACTACTGCACCCTCTGACACTCCTTTTCCTCTGTGTCCGATTGTCCAGGCTGGTCCTAGGGTATCAGCTAGCCCTGCAGATGTAGTTTATGGCCACAGCTGTAAAGATTCACCCCTCTTCAAAGGAGTTATAGTAGATCAAGGCCCACACTCGATGAGATCCGTCACAGCAGAAGCGTTGCTATTATCTGAAAACCATCCTGTATTGTGATTGGGGAGGGGACCGAGCGTGAAGCGGAAGATTCCAGGGATGACTCTTTGTACATCAAAGTTTTTACAATTATGTGTCACATTAAAAATATATAGCACTCCGACAAAGTAGTAAGATTATAAAACTTTAATAATTTATAAATATATACAAGAAAACAAAAATAGTAATAACATATAAACATTTTTAGGGAAAAACAACGAAGTAGCGGTCGGCTGTGCGAATAGTCCCAACGCAGCACAACGTCCAGATTTCCGGCGTGGGGCGGGTCATCAGTAGCAAACTGTTGTGCGAATAGTTCCAAGGCAGCAGAACGCGCTGAAATCTAGATGACACGAAAGTGATGTCTAGTAAGTTGCCACCCAGCAAATAACGGCGTGGGGCGTCGCGGGGGGTGGGTCTTCAGTAGCAAACTGTTGTGCGAATAGTTCCAAGGCAGCAGAACGATGGCACCAAGGTGATGTCCAGTAAGTTGCCGCACTGGTTTTGGTATCCTACAATGCTGCTCCGAATAACGGCGTGGGGCGCCCCGGGGGAGGCGGCGTGAACGGGCCTCTCCAGGTGGAGTGTCATCTGTTGTAGTGGGGCGCCCCTTTACCGTTTCAGTTGCCATTCCGTCCGTTTTTGGTCCACTGTGTCAAAAGCCGCAATTCAGCTGAGTTGCGCCCACTCTTGCGGTGCAGCGATAGGCGGCTGTCACAGGACTCTCAAAATGGCGGCAGGCTCTTTCCTTTTTGGGCCTGGTCCACTGAAATGGCCCTGGGACACCTTGGAAATCGGACGCTTGTCTGCTAGGTCTTGGACCCCATTCTCGAAAGCGTCCCCTCCGCCTTGAGAATTCATCAAAAGTTTTGGGGGCCCCGACTCCTGCAGGCTTCTGGTGGGGAGCGGCTGCCATGATTGCTCGCGGAATGACTACGACGGAGCTACGAGATGGTGGTGCTCTCATGCTGACGCCAGCTTCAGTCTGAAACATCCAGAAACAAGGTGGGGCTTTCATCGTTTGGAAAAAAAAAAAGTTTTCATCCAATGAAAAGTGTTGTTTTTAGGTCATATGATCAAGCCTTCCATCATTAGGAAACCAAAAGTAAAATGAACCAATGAAAAGTTTTATAAACAAGTCACATGACCTGTTATGCGGCATAGGGTATAAAATGCGGAGAAAATACGTTGGCACGTGAGGCGGCGTCAGTAGCGGACCGATGTGCGAATAGGCCGAAGGCAGCACAACGCGCCAAGATCCGGATGGCACCGAGGTGGTGTCCAGCAAGTTGCAGCACTGGTGTGGCCATCCTACAATGTTGAAAGTCGGCGTGGGGCGCCCCGTTGGCCTGTGAGTTTGCGTCAGTAGCGGACCGATGTGCGAATAGGCCGAAGGCAGCACAACGCGCCAAGATCCGGATGGCACCGAGGTGGTGTCTAGTAAGTTGCCGCACTGGTGTGGCCATCCTACAATGCTGAAAGTCGGCGTGGGGCGCCCTGTTGGCCTGTGAGATGGTGTCAGTAGCGGACTGATGTGCGAATGGGGCCAAAGGCAGCGCAACAATATTTTCTGACGAGAAGACACCACAAGGCGCTGAGATGCCAAGATCCGGATGGCACCGAGGTGATGTCTAAGTTGCGGACTGATGTGCGAATGGGGCCAAAGGTAGCGTAACAATATTTTCTGTATGGAAGATACCACTAGGCGTTGAGATGCCAAGATTCGGATGGCACCGAGGTGATGTCTAGCAAGTTGGTGTGGTCATCCTACAATGCTGAAACTCGGCGTGGGTCGCCCCATTAGCCTGTGAGATGGCGTCAGTAGCGGACCGATGTGCGAATAGGCCGAAGGCAGCACAACGCGCCAAGATCCGGATGTCACAGTGGTGGTTTCATAGTTGAGAGGCACTTCATCTGCAGTGGGGCGCCAAGATCCGGATGGCACCGAGGTGGTGTCCAGCAACTTGCCGCACTGGTGTGGCCATCCTACAATGCTGCGCCGAAAGTCGGCGTGGGGCGCCCCGTTGGCCTGTGAGTTCGCGTCAGTCAGTGGGGGCTGTTTGAGGATCTGACTGCATTGGAAAGCAATGTGATGCTGTGCGTCGCCCCCAAGATGGAGGTTCCTCGGCTGCAGTGGGGCGCCCCTTGGTGTTTCACTCGCTATGCAGCTGAGTTGCGTGCGCACTTGTGGCGAATAGGCCGAAGGCAGCACAACGCGCCGAGATCTGGATGGCACCGAGGTGGTGTCCAGCAATTTGCCGCACTGGTGTGGCCATCCTACAATGCTGCGCCGAAAGTCGGCGTGGGGTGCCCCGTTGGCCTGTGAGGTGGCGTCAGTAGCGGACCGATGTGTGAATAGGCCGGAACCAGCACAAGGCGCCAAGATCCGGATGGCACCGAGGTGGTGTCATAGTTGAGAGTTCTGAGCAGCGCTTGTAACACTGTCTGAAGCTTATTTGCACCTGCTGCAGCTTCACTATTGCCCTGGTGTGGCCTAAGATCGCCCATGACATAGGCGGCCACCTCCCGGGGTCCGGCGGAACTTTTTTCCTTTTCCTTTCTGCATCTTGTCCCAAATTCGTTTGACCTGAAGACACGACCAGGTCCCTGAATGTGTGCAGGGGGACGCTATTGATTGAATCAAAATGGCGGCTTCACACAAAGCTGACTCAAGCGTTTTCTGGTGGTTTCATAGTTGAGAGGCACTTCATCTGCAGTGGGGCGCCGAGATCCGGATGGCACCGAGGTGATGTCTAGCAAGTTGCTGTACTTGTGTGGTCATCCTACAATGCTGAAACTCGGCGTGGGTCGCCCCATTAGCCTGTGAGATAGCTGTTCTTTGGATTTGGGCCTGGTCCACTAAAATGGCCCTGGGACACCTAAGAACTCGAACGCTCGATTTTTTTTTCCTTTCCTGTACATGCAAAAAAAGGTAAATGCCCGGTATGTTACACGCTTCATCTGCCACGATGAACTCTCCAGAGGAAACGAAAAAATATATAGTTGTGGTAACTATACCATGCATCGTCATATGGAGAGGTGGCACCAATTAATTATAGTGCTGCATAAAAGAGAGATTTGGAGGAGAACCCCTGACCTGCTAGTACATTCATCAAAGAAGTGGCACTGAGAGCTTCAGAGGCAAGGGAAACGGTCCCAAATATTTAGAAGAACTTTGGAAAGATTAAAATGACATGTTTAGATTGTGGTAAATTAATTTCATGTGGGCAGATGAGTGTTACTCTAATAAATACAGCATATGAACATCATCATAGTCGATGGTTGGTAGAGACATTTTGACTATATCCTGGACCTGCCCGTCCTCGCCCAAAATGGCGCCGGAATAAATGGGACTCGTAACTCCTTGTTGTGTACTGGTTGCAGAACCTTGAAATCACGAGATACGTATGCAGTTTTGAAGCACATGGCAGGCGGGGACGAGAATTGATTGAATATTTCGACATCCCTATTGATATTAAGTTCTGATGTGTTATTGATTACTGTACTGTTGAAAGTTCGAATTAACGTCACCCATGGTACTTGCCCGCAAATGTATATCTAGATAATTTTATTGTAACTGGCCCTGTCGTATTTTAATTATAAAATGTACGTCCACCGATTCCATAACTGTTAGACACCTTAGTTCTTGCAACCTAATGGCCCGCCCGTTACGTTCCTCTACAGTGTAAATGTCTACTCATCACATACGATTACAGTTTGCTCCGTGGCCGGCCCACGTGGTTATAGGCTCGTATTTGTATAATGAAATTTTCACAATAAAGGTTTTTAAAAGAAAACATGGTAGTAGTATATACATTGGTAAAGTTTGTAATAATAGTCACTGTTTTAGAATCATTAAAAGGCAAGTGAAATAAAGCAGACCAATTACATGAAGGGTAAAAGGTATAATACGAAGGAACGCAGTAAAGATAAATGGTCAAGGGCTGTTGTGTTTTCTATTCCTGCAACATAAAGTGATCGATAAGAATCTCATATTCAGGCGTATCGGCGACTAAGACAGCAGGTCGACCCTCTTTTGCTCAACGGCTCCATCATGGGACGAAGAAACGCTCTTTTTCTCGAAAAAAGAATATATTTTACTTGCAGGACAGTTGTAAAATTTCCGGGAAAGTACATTAGCCTGGAACATTATAACATATATTTAAGAAAAAATAATGTTCGGAAGTAATGAAAAGCGTAATTTTTAGGTCATATGAGCAAGCCTTTCATCATTACAATAAGAAAAGTAAAATGAACCAATGAAAAGTTTTATTAACAAGTCACATGACTTGTTATGCTTACGTTACGCGCTGCGCGCCCCGGATGACTTCCGGATGCGCTAACGCGGCGCGTCATATGACGCATTACGCGACAACGCAGGTCCAGAATATAGTCAAAATGTCTCCACCAACCAGCGGTCGGAACACAACCCCTTTCAGCAGGCTAAATAGTTCTGTTAAATGAGAACAGAAGGGACAGGCAACAAGAACCATCAGTGAAAGAGGGGAGGGCTAGTTCTTCTCTACCGGGTTACATTGGGGCGCTACCGGAACTGATCGAATTGGTAGTCTACAGTGTTTCTGGATGTTTCAGACTGAAGCTGGGGTTAGCATGAGAGCAGCATCATTTCGTAGCTCCGTCGTGGCCATTCCGCAACCAATCATGGCAGCCGCTCTTTATCGTTATTTTGGGCGGGGTGGGTGGCGGAGCCGAGCTGTTTTGCAGCCATCATTGTGTGGAGTTCAGTTCATCTCACTAGTTTTGTATTTGTCATGAGGGGTTGTTCCTAATGTTTCTATTTTAGCGAGGTCAAAAAGAGATCCCATTAGTGGCCTACTGATTTTGCTCGATTCCTTTTCTTTTTTTTTACACGATTTTTCGTTATCTGCAAAGACTAAACAGAGTATTGCGACTCTGTGTTTGTTTGTAAATAGAGAATGAACCAAAGAGAACTAATTCTAAAACAGTAAATACTTGGATAACAATCAATCAAATGGAGAGAGAAGCAGGCACGACGGATTACAACGGGGGCAAAGGCCTGCGTTAACTACCTTTCACTATCTGCAAAGAGAGAGTACTCCTAATAGAAATGAGGGGGGGGGGCACCATTCAAAGCAGATCAGTGTGCATAAACACGAAAATGTTTTCACTTACCACGTACTTGACATTCGACAGCTTATGATATTTGCTATTAAAAAACCATTGAAATTCACTGAAAAAACCATAGGTTATAGACCATATATAGTTAGGAATTAGCATTTACAAAACCTTGAAAATTCACTGAAAAAACCATAGGTTATAGACCATATATAGTTAGGAATTAGCATTTAAAAAACCTTATTTTACTCACACAAAACCATTGAAATTACATATATAGTTAGTTGCACTAACTATATATCGCGCACCTGCAATCCACTGCTGATGATGTCACATATTACATCATTCATGACATGGTCAGTGACATCACTGATGACATCACTGATGACATCTCAAATGACATCACTGATGACATCACTGATGACAACATCCAGTGACTGTATGTTTCTGTAAAGTTAAAATGTGTCTTACATATTGAAGAATGAGTGGAAGTATAAGTGTCTGGACAAAGGATTTAGTAGGTGCATGACTGAATGCATGAGTGAGTGATTAAATGTGTCTCACTGAGTGCATGGGTTAGTGACTAAAGTGTCTTAATTTGTGCATCATTATGTCTGTTGTTCTGTAAACTGCTGCATGTTTTGATCAGTAGCTATATAATTAACTATATGGGTTACTGATTGATTGTCCAAGTATTTGTATGGGAGACTGAGTGTGTGTGTGGCTGGCTGGGAGGTGTGTGACTCTGTGCAGATCAATGTGTACTTGTATCAATGATTGTATAACAAGGTAAGTATGTGTTAGTATATGTTTGAAAATGTAAGGTGCTCTATGTTTAACTGTATAGACAAGAAAATGGAAGTGTCATTGATTCTTTACAGGACTGACTAGGTGTGTGAGTAACTCCATGGATGAGTGGCAGACTGTGAGTGTCTGTATAGGTGTATGAGTGCATATGATAGTGTTGTAAAGATGAGTGATTGTATGTATGAATGATAGTATGGGTGAATGAGTGAAGGTGTGTGTAGACGTAGGAATCAGTGAGTGCGTATGTAGTAACTAGTATTGGTGTGTCAATGGTTTCAAAAATTATATTCTGTATTTAACACTGGGTGAAACAGAGGTTATATTAAAATGTGAGGAGATGCATTGTATTGTCATATGAATGATATCATCAGTGATGTGGTCATTGATGTCAAATGAGATGTCATCAGTGATGTCATCAGTGATGTCATTTGAGATGTCATCAGTGATGTCATCAGTGATGTCACTGACCATGTCATGAATGATGTAATATGTGACATCATCAGCAGTGGATTGCAGGTGCGCGATATATAGTTAGTGCAACTAACTATATATGTAATTTCAATGGTTTTGTGTGAGTAAAATAAGGTTTTTTAAATGCTAATTCCTAACTATATATGGTCTATAACCTATGGTTTTTTCAGTGAATTTTCAAGGTTTTGTAAATGCTAATTCCTAACTATATATGGTCTATAACCTATGGTTTTTTCAGTGAATATATATATATATATATATATATGTATATGTGCATACATATATATATACATTTTGGATTAAAAGATAAACAGCCAGCACGTGTTTCGTCCATTAGACTGCCTCAGGGCTTTTATGTGTGAAGTAAGGAAACCATCCAAAAGCTGGAACCCAAAAAGCCGTAATATGAATCAATAACTAATAGATATTATGTATAGTTACTTTTAATATAATATCTTGGCACAAGAAAGGACCACTTTAAATTTTAAATTTCAGACAAACAGCCGACAAACGCTATTTTAGTCGCAAAAACCAAAGTGGGTAGCGACCTCCTGGATGTCGGAATCCAAATGCGCTTTGTATTATAACTAATTTTGAATCTTTCCAAAACATATTGTTATAATATCTGAATATTATTGTAACTTTTTGTGAGATTTAATCTACATGGTGTGCTGCAGCCAAATTTGAGGTGTCACATTTGCTATTAACAATTTCCATATTCACACTTCTTAGCAGCAGGAGTGTTGTTCGTTGTAGCACCTTTCTCTATTTAATTGTACAATTTCTTTTTTTATACTGACCACATTTTGTGGGGGGTTGTGCGGGTACACTGTTCCCGTTGCTACAAGTTGTGATAGTTGAAATAACAGCTATCAGGTGTGTTAGTGTAATTAGGTAACTAGAAGCAAATAAATACTAAAATACCCAGACTGCACAAGGTTGTCACAGAACAGCCTAGGATTGGAGAAAATTTCCATGCTGTCGTGGAGCGAGGTGGCCACCTTGATTCATAAAGCATCTTCTCTGTAAGTAGTTACATCTTACTCTTGCCCTACATGCTACTCATCCCAAACCTGCTCCTGCTTCTATGATCTCCAAATAAACACTTTCTAGACCCTTCCCTCTTTTCTATCCCCATCATTATATTTTTCAGCCCAACTAACAGACTCCCATGTTAACCTATACTAATCCACCACTAATCCTGGTCGGGTTCCGGAGTAGCGCGCTACTCCTGGAACAGCGCTTCAATGCCTCGTCAGGGGAAGTAAGCGCTATATAAGTGCAATTACATGTGCCTACTCGTGAATGTCCAGAGTAAATCAACCTAATTAGTGGAAACAGCCCATGCAAATCTCCTACTACGAGCCTTTCCTCAGTGGTGTTTAATGTTCATGTATGTTTACGTATGTTCACACTGCGAAGGAAACTTAAAGCCTCTTGCCCAGTAAAAGCTCACAGGCAAGCAATTGTTTGGTTCCTGAGGAAGTGGCGGAGATAAGCTGAGGCTCATCAGGGAAACTGCTAGGCCATTTAAGAGGGCGTTAACTATAATGTCTTTCTACCATGGCACAGATCAGTTTCACAGTTCCAGCCAGACATATTGAACCACTCTTTCACAGCAGAAAAATTACACAAAATAATGTCACGGTTAAACAGAGATATGTGAAAAATGCAGAACTGTTTAATTGGCTAATATTCGAAAGTACATTTCGATAATAAACTTTTCGCCTGGGCCTCGACTCCGAGGAGCTTAGGGGTGAATGGGAGGAGCTGACTGTTCCAAGCTTTAACCACTGTTTTGCACATTTTCCCTCTACCTTCCAAGCATGCTTGCACCTACTGCTCTGTCAATTTTGACCCTTTTCCTATTCAGAGTTTTTCTTTAAATTTGCCTTCATTCAATCAACTACTGCCATGCTGTTTATTTTATTTCAAATGTTTTTCTTTTTTCTTCTTCCACCCCCTTCATTTGCGGTGGTGGCTCCTCTGCTAAGGCGAGGGGAGCGACGCCCTACTGCTCCTTGAGCAGTGCAAAATAAAAATAAAATTATAATAACAATAAGTTATTATAATTGTATTTTTCTTTGCTCCAGCCAGGTTGGGCGGGGCAGGCTTGCCACAGAGGGAGCAGGAGGGATTTGCACTCCCTCCCTACGTGTGCATGGCGGCTTGACCAGCCCTCCAGGGCCGGCCAAACCGTCATGGTCACTAGGCATGTTCTCCATTGGGCTGTGTTGCACAGCCCCATGGAGAACATACCCAGCCTCCCCAGGCACTGCCTGAGCGGCCAAACAAGCTGCTCAGACCAATCATAACGCTGTGCAGGCAGCGTCGTGATTGACTGGGAGAGTCCGGAAGCCTGGGAGCTTCTGGTGCTCCCAGCAGACGGAGGAGAGGCGTATTGCGGCAGCGGAGAAGGTACGTTTATTTATTTATTTTTTCACCCACCACCCCACCACCCGCCCCACTACCCTGACCCACTCTCCCGCCCCCCCTTCCCCAGTCCCCCGCCTGCCCCACCACCCCTGCCACATCACCCCATTCAGAGGCAGCCGCCACTGTTCATTTGTAGTAAAGGCAGAAGAGAGAGTGAAAGAAACACTGCGAACTTATGAGATGAGGCTTGTGCTGCCCCTTTACTTTTTTAATTAAGGTAGCAACACCAAGGTAATAACCAGACATAACAAATGCACTATCCGTAGGGACAGTAATATAACATAGGGAACAATAGTAAGTATAAATGGTAATCACTAAATATAAGGTGTAATGGTTAGTACATCGCTCCAAGTCATAATAGCTAGACATGAGAGACGAATATAAGTATATGTCCAAAGGGCCTAAAGCAAAACATGGGGCAAGGGAATAAATCACTTCTGGGCCATAGAAAATATTGGGGGGATGATAGCTCCATGATTCCAAGGGGTATCAAACTGGCATAGGAACAGCTGATCTGCACAAATCTTCCAATCCCCTAGCCAAATGATAGTTTATTATTTTTTGATGGTCTTTTATGTAGCAAAAGGCCGCCATTTTGAGTCAAGTTTGTTGCATGCTAGCATCCTCTTGCGACCATGCCACAGGTGGCGCCGAAAGTCAGCTTCATATACAGTGGCCTTAATGTAGCAGGATCCTGTTTAGATGCACTCTTGTGGCGTATCCAACCCATTTAATACCCTAGAAAACAAGACAATAAAAGAAGTTGTGTCAGTAGGAGCGATAGCAAGAAATATGGCAATGGGAGGTAGATCAACCCAACTGATATATCACACCATAGGGGACAATGGCAGGTGCACTGAGTCCACAGGTACAATAAAAAGTCATTCTCAGAGCAGAAGGGATAGCATTCCTGGGCTACACTTCCATTAATGGCTTTAGTCAGATTATAAGCTGTCTGAAGCTATGGGTGGGCAGCAAACGAGAAGCCCCTACTTTGAAATAAAATCTTTGATGACACAAAGCAAGTGAAGCGACCCCTATCTAGAAGATCTTCCCCGTCTCTTCCATTCAAGCATCTATCTATTCACCCATGCACCCTTCCTTTCACCCACTGATATCCACAATTTCACATTACATTCTTACATGCATTTATTTTTTCATCCATCATACAATCTTTCCTCATTCCATCAATCCATCCACTCTGCCATCCATCCTTCCATCATGCCATCCACCAGTCAATCCATCCAGCCATCCATTTCTTCACTCTGTCATCCTTTCACCTGCCCATCCACCTAATCACCCATTGCTTAACATTGCCAACCTTTCACATGTTCATCCGCCTATTTCACCATCCTCTGATCCATTCACTCACCCATCCTGTTATTCTGCCATCTTTTAAAATGTTCACCCACCTATCCAATCACTCACTCGTCCACCCGTCCATCCCTTCACTCTGTCATCCTTTCACCTGTCCACCCACCTATTGATTCACTCACTTACTCATCCATTCAACAGTCTATTCATCAGTCTATCTATCTGTCCATTCACTCATCTCACCCATCCATCCATCTATTCACTCATTCTTTAACCCATCCATCCACTCATTCTTAAACCAATCCATCCACTCTGCCATACTTTCAATTGTCTAGCCACTCATCCATTCACTCATCCTTTCATCCATTCATCTATCCATCCCTTTATTCTACCATCCTTTCACCTGTCTATCCACCTCTCCATTCACTAATTTATCCACCCATTCATTCACCCAATGGGGAGGGCAACTGACGCAAGTTTCTGTAGGCAGTGCGGCCAACATGGTACTTTCTTTCATATCATTGGTAGCTACCCCGTGATACAACCCGTGATACAACCCTTTTGGGAATTAGTGGTTGCATGCATGAACAACCTATGTGGGAGCAACATGGCAACTTCTGCTAAATTGTGCCTGTGGAACATTTGTGATACAACTGACCTAAACAGTATGGAGAAAATCTGGATGACCTGTGGACTGGCAGTAGCCAGACGCAACATTGCTCCACTATGGGGTGTGTTGCAAGCACCACAGATGAGGGACTGGAAGCGGGACATGGACTGGTGCATGTTGGCTGAGAGGGTCATATATAAAAGCTGTGGCTGTCCTCGGATTTGGATAAAGATCTGGGGGAAATGGAATGAAGACAGAGGGGGTATTTCCACTCCCAGCATTTGCGCTGGCTCGAGGATCTTGCCTTCTAACGGCTCCAATCCAAATATCAAATACAAAAAAGAAACTAAAGAATCTGGCTTTTGAACCTGTTGAGACTGTAAAATGCACTTGTGTATTTCAAGAAGACATTTCAAAGTGTGTGAGGTAGGTTTCCAATGAAAGTGACAATTTTATCTGATTGTGTACTTAAATAAAATTGTCAACACATTTTTCTTCAATCTCAGAAACATGCATTGGAGGTTGATAAAAAGCAAAAGTAGCATAGAGTGGCCTGACTTTTTAACAAATATTGAGAAATTCATGAGTCTGCTAGTAATTATAGATCAAACTTTAATTTAGGTACTTCTTGTTCATGTTCTCATTGTATACGAAAGAGCATCTAAAGACCAAACACCTTCTAAATCAGTAGTCTCCTGGATACAATCAAATCATCAGGCACTGACTGGAAAAACCTTTTGCAGGTTGTGGTCATCATTTGAAGACACACCTAAACCTTCCAAATTCAAATAAAGATAATGGTGAGAGATCATTTGAGATTTGGTCTAGTATTTTAGTGTACTGGTAATACATGATTTCATAAACTGAGTTTAAAGGGCTGTACCACCTACAGGTGATGTCACAGTGAGGTGATTGGGATCTACATCAAATAACTAAAATATTGTGTCTAGTGTTAGCTGCACATTAATCAAATTCAAATTCAACTTTAATATTATTGATTTAGATTTCGTCAGAGAGCCACAATATAAAATTACAATATATACAGATAATAGAATTATTCATAGATTTGACATCTTTAAAACTGTGGTAAAAAGGTTTTAAGAAATGAAAACAAATTATAACATACAAATTAATCTGGTGAAACTCTTATTAGCTCAATCAAATCATTAGTTCTAAAAATATTTTATTTAATACATATAGGATTTATCAAACAGCTACAAGCTGCAACCAGAAGTTTATTTGGGCAAATGTAAAGTACATGTACCATATCTTGAGCGCCTCCTCCACACAGATCACAAGAGCCTGATTTATCAAGTGTGCCGCCCCAATTTTTGGTTTAGTCTTTTAATGTAAGAGTCCTTAATTGCAGCTTCAAAATGCAATGCCTGACTTTATGTTCTAATGTAAATCTAAAATATTTGGACTCACTATAGTCTATACTAGCTATATAGGGCTTACAATGGGATAGCTGTGAGCAATGTGCCTTATCAGAGCCAAAGCTCAATCTCGGGGTAGATATATTCAGGAAAAACTTCAAAAGTACTGGTGACCAAGACTGTAGTAGCTTAATAGAGCATTGAAAAGACTCCAAAGCAGTCTCTAGGATTTCTTTAAAAGTAAATTTCCCTGAACCAGCCTTAAAAGTTTCCTGGCTTAAAAACGCTCTCAGTGAGCCTTCAGGTGAGTGAAGCAGATTATAAGCCCATTTAATAAGGGTTGCCAAGGCTCTTGTGTATACAATCACTATTTCTAATTCTAGTCGTAGACTAGATTTAGAATGCCCCACTTTTTTATAGGAATATTGTAGGAAAGTAGGATCTGCTTTTATGTTTACCCCCACTAGTCGAGTCTTGTGTAAACCCCCATACCCTATCCCTTTGTCTAGTTTGTCAATTTATTTTCACAGGTACAAAGTGACCTTTAGGAACAGGACACAGTTTAGTTCCATTCATCGCGGGCACATTCGGAAATGCCTTTATGTACCTTTCACCCATAGAGACAATAATGGTCTCTATACACTACACACCCTGGTCCTGAAGAAAGCCCACCCGACCGACTGGCGCAGAAGGCTGAAACATGTCGACCTAAATCACAACTGAAGTGTGAGAGAGTCATAACCACTCTCAATCCCCTATATTGTTTTTACTGCCTCCAATAACCAGAACAATTAAAACACATTTCTGGGAATGAGAGACTTTTAATCCTTTTCACTACACCCTATCACAATCACTATTTCTGATCACTACTGATCCTAACAAAGGGTATTACCTCTTGGTGGAGGCTGCATAAAAACTAAACCCTATGATTATGCAGACACGTGCGAGGGCTAGCGGAGAATCAAGATATACCGCTTGACATTACCACCAATAACACGTGCATGAGGGTTTTTTATTGGGACTAGAAAGAACAAATCCCGCATACACGATGTTATGCAGGACAAGTGGCCCTCCTAACATAGTCCAGTTCAAACCAGCTCACAGAGCCGTTGGACAAAGGACATGAGGGTATCCTCCCCACTGTCTGACCCCTCCCCAGGGAGGTAACACTGAATTGTCCCAACCCTTTCCTTAGGGTACTTAAGGACTTACGTGGGTCCCTAGATTTTTCATGGGGCAAGATTAACTTCAAGACACCATTTCTTCTTCGACCATCTGGGCACTCTGGACTTTTGCTGGACTTCGCTCTGGGAATCAAAGCTGCAACTAGGAAGACTCCTGCTGCTCCTGATCTCTTCACCCGGCTCGTCTACTGCAACGGTCATGCCTGTGCACCATGCAGGAACCTTCCAAGACACATGAAGCAATCTCCCTTGAAGTGAAGGAGTCACTTCCCTGCATTTACAGGCACCCCAACTAAGCTGACTGGTCTGCTGATTCTTGGATTCCATGGACTCCAAAAGGATTAGAAACACAGGTGGTAGTTCTTCACATCTCTCGAGGCCTGCCCTGTCCTCTCACCCAGTGTGAGGCCAGTTTCCCTTGTCAGAGCCGCAGGAACCGAACCCTTGTTCACCATGTTGACTTGCAGTTGCAAAGGCTTGTTGGATTCCTTCCACCAAGATCTTCAGGCTTCAAGTAGCTCCAACCTCAAGAATCTCCTGTGACTAAAATCTTTGTCCTCACCACATCACTTGCATCGTGGGCTTGTTTCTTTGGTGAGCTGCTTGAGGTCTTTTCACGCCTCAAGTGCCTCTCACCTGTAGGTCTCCTTGAGGGTCCTGTTTGAATTCTTTGGGCTCCCCATATTTCTCGGGGACTGCTCTGACTCTCCTGCTTGTAGTGAGTCACCTAGAATTTGCTGCTCCTGACACTTCACCTTCTTTGCTTTCCACATTGTTTGCAGTTGCCAAGGCTTGTTGGTGCTCCCGACATACACCGACCCCTCAGATCTCGACATCTGACGTCGGACAGCTCGTGAAGGGCTCCTGGTCTTCCACAGAGTCGCCTGGTCCTCACAGGCGCAGCTCCAAGGTCCCCATCCTCTCACCTGCAGCACTCGACATCGGTGGGCATTTGTCTTCTGTGCCTCCTGGTCACTCCTGAGTGGCATAGACTCTGTTCCCTCTGCTTGCAGGTACTTCTCAACTTGAATCCAACTTTGGGTTTGACTGGACATTTTCACCTTCCCCAGTAGCGGCATCTTCCTGTAGTCCTCCATTGGGTTCGACGGTGGTTTCCGATGCCACTTCACACCTATGCACCCGGCTTCCCTGGTGTAGGTATCCTGGTTCCTAGCATATCCACAGGTGGGGTGGCTCTCCAACCTTCTGTCTTCCACTGGGTTTCTTCAGTGTCCACTGGGAAGGGTCCTTCTTCTTTAAAATTGCAACTGCGACTTACCCATTGACTTGCATTGATCCCGCAGTCGTGTTCCCACTCTGCACATGGCCTCCGTGGGGCTCCTGGTTACTTACCTTGGGTGGTTCCTTGGTTCCCCGGCACTTCTACGTCTTCTGGGTATAGTCTTGACTTGAGTCGTGGTTCGCATTCCACTATTTTAGTATATGGTTTAGTCTCCCTCTGGTGACCACTGTGTATTACGTGCTACTTACCTGTTTCTATTGAAAAGTATTGTGTGCATTGTGTATATCTCTGACTAGGAGATATCTGTAGGTGTTAGTGAGTGTCTTATAATAAATACATATTTTTATAAATACACTGTGTGATTCTTTTTTACTTAATCTATACCTATAAGATTATGTTCTGGTAAAACAAGCTGCTTTACACTCCTTATGGACTAAGCCTGAAGGCTGCTCTCCACAGCTACCACTTAGAGAGCTTTCTAAGGTTGTCTAAGACCACTTTAAAACGCCATAAGGGTTGTCTGGATTGGTGTAAGGTGCCCACTTACATAAGTGTACACCATTTACTAAGCTATCTTCTCACAAATATGCTCTAACGCTTACATTAAAATAGGAGTGTTAGACCTGGCACCATTGGTGTGGGTCTCCCTTCCATCTTTCGCTTTTTGTCTCCTCTGCGTTTGCTGTGTTAGATGCTCTAGGCACTGTGCCACAGCCATTCAGTGCCACAGCGCAAATGCTCCCTATTGTAAATTGACTGCATGAATTGGTATTCTCATAATTAGCTAATTTGGTTTACCTGTTAGTCCCTAGTGTAGTGCACCGTGTGTGGCCAGGGCAGATAGACCGAATGCGGCTGGTGGGCCTGCAGCGCTGATTGCGCCACCTACCGAAGCAGCTTGTAAAGTGGACCGTCAAATTTAGTATGCCTGAGCTCAGAATATTAAAGTACATCTTTTAGTGAGGATTATTTTTATATTCTGTGTTTGAAAATACCACTTTTAGAAAGTAGGTATTTTCTTGCCTAAGCCTTCCAGCGTGCTCTGCTGTTATGTCTACTGGCTGTCTGGTTTTGGAGGGACAGGGCAGGCTGAGCCCAACCTGGATTGAATAGAGAGGTCTACAGTTGGAGTTTGGGGAGGGGTACCCCTTTGATCTGAGCAGGGCTGTGCCTGTCAAGGTGAATAATGGCTCTACCTCCCACTGTGTGTCTGATGGCAGACCCCCTCTTCCTGAAAGGCAGGATGCAGCCTTATAAACAAAGTGCTCCAGGATGACACCAAACTGGTTCTGGCTGAGTTCAGGGGTTGTGACTTTTGAGAACAAAGACTTTTTGGCGTATAAGTATCTGTGCAAAAACCCCTACATGTGTGTTACTTCTGGATGTCAAAACGAACCTCTGTCCATGTAACTAGTGGAAAGGACTTTGAAACTTTCATCCATCTTGCTGAAGCAACTACCCAAGGGCCTGATTTGAGCTTGCCTCCTGCTGAAGTCTCAGGGACATTAGACTTCACCCATCAGCCGTCTGGATTCCTATTTGAGGGGCATTCTACTCGCAGGTGAGGCCTCTGTTGAGAATTCCAGAGCCTCTGGTTCTACTGGGGGGAACACGGGCTGAAAGTCATCGTGATCTCTATTCTGGGCCGCTGCAGCTGAGGAGCTGTGCCGCTGAGTGCCCGCATTTGCCTTCCTATGAGAATCATCTCTATCGCTATTGTGGGCCGCTGCAGCTGAGGAGCTGTGCCGCTGAGTGCCCGCAATTGCCATCCTACAAGAATCATCACTATTGTAGGCTTCTGCAGCTGAGGAGCTGTGCTGCTGAGTGCCCGCATTTGCCATCCTACGAGAATCATCGCTATCGCTATTGTAGGCCGCTGCAGCTGAGGAGCTGTGCCGCTGAGTGACCGCATTTGCCATCCTACAAGAATCATCGCTATCGCTATTGTGGGCCGCTGCAGCTGAGGAGCTGTGCCACTGAGTGCCCGCATTTGCTGTTCTATGAGAATCATCGATATCGCTATTGTGGGATGCTGCAGCTGAGGAGCTGTGCCGCAGAGTGCCCGCATTTGCCGTACTACGAGAATCATCACTATTACTGTTGTGGGCCACTGCAGCTGAGGAGCTGTGCGCTGAGTGCCGCACTAGTCACCACTTCAAGGATCTTGTTTCCACCTGCATGTGCCGCTGGGTGCCCGCCTTTAAGCCTCGTCCCAGGATTATCGTGAGTGCACGCCGTGGACCGCAACAGCTGGGAGCTGTGGCCGCTGCGGGTCCGCCTGTCATCACCGCAGCTTCCTTGTGAGGCTGCATGCCGTGACCCTTTAAATCTCAGGTACATTGTGCATCCCCGGATCGCGTGGACCCCAGCCTCAAACTAAGTCCGTTCCCCACCCTTTTCGAGTACCTTTATTGCTTTTGAAGTAAATATGTAATTATGTGCATTGTGGCTCCTTGAGTGTTTTTAGTCTTGTGTTCAGTCTAGCTAAAGATAAATATTTTTCTGTAACTACTTCTGGTGTCCGTTTCTAGTGTCTCTCCTGCGTTATTGTGTATGGTCATAAATGCTTCACACACTGCCTCTGAGATAGGCCTGTCTGCTCGAGCTAAGTTACCACAGGGTTGAGCAGGGGTTATCAAAGGGTTTAGCCCCCTTACTCTGACTTAGGAAGAAGGATCCCTATTTGGACCTCAGCACCAGCTGCTGCCAATTAGAGATCCTCATTTCTAACAAGGGGTAATCTTAGTGTGATAAATTTCAAGGAGGGCTGTAAAGTTTATTGGGTATATATATAAAGCTGCCCAGTTTAAAACCAAAGAGTGCTCCTAGTGTATTATAACATCCCTGAAGAAGAAGGGCCTAACTGAGTCCGCTAAACACTAATTTTTCCTCATCAGTTATGAATCCACAGCTCCTCATTGCTGTTTAGACCTGTTGATAACTTAGTTTGATCAAGCACTTGCTTCTTTGCTGGATGAGTCTCTTTTAGATGTGATTAGTCATCATCCTTGCAACCTCATTCTAAAATTCTGAGAATGGATCTGGTAATAGGTTCCAAGTAAGTCTTGTCACCCCAAGTCACATACAGAAAAAATTCCTCACTTGAGGACCACTCAGTAGATAGTGATTATTCAGACAACATTCTGACAAGGTTGTTTTCCTTGTACGGCATGCAAACATAGCAGTAAAGTATGGGGTTATGAAATCCTTGGAATTAAAAAGAAGAATGTGATCACCAAACTGCTTAATTGAAACTCAGAATTTGTGATATATTGTCTCGATTGCCCATGTGAGAAAAAATATGTGGGAAGCACCTTGCATCCAGTGAAGAAGCGAGTGCTTGAATAAATGAGGGTCATTGCTAATCTCGCATATCCTGTTGCAAGGCACCTTGAGACCAAACATGACAGTATTCAGAACCTATTAAGGTTCTTCTACCTGGATCAGGTATGAAGAAAGGAGGGGGGACAGGATTCACAAACGTAGGCAGCTAGAATATAAGTAAATTATTGAGCTGCAAACTAAGACACTAACAGGTCTAAACAGCGATGAAGAGATGTAGGTTCATATCGGATGGCTACTGGCTAGGTATAGTTAGGTAATTTGTTCCGTAAGAAAAGTGTTTTTTGTGTTGCTAATAACTTTGACTCCGTTTGATAAATCTCCATTAAACTTTCAAAAAAGGTGCTACTTTTTGACTAATTTGTGCATAAAAAGATTCAGGTGATTTGTCAAGTGGGGGCCGAGAAAAAAGGGGGGTCTCAAACACAAAATCCCCATGCGCTTATCATATTCTTCTTTAGACAGGGCTACAGCAAAAACTGCTGAACAGAATCACAACAAATTTGGTAGGAAACTAGATCTTAGTCCTCAGATTGTGCTATTTGGATTTGGTTTAAATCCGTACAGTAGTTGTTGAGAAATTAAGGTACAAATCTATTTGTATATCTGGATGGTGGGTTCAGGAGTCCCTTGAGCACAATTAAAAAAAATAGAGCAATCTTATTGGCCCAAGGAGCTTTTTTTCTTGGGCTATCTCACTCCAGAGGGAGCGAGCATTCTGATTGGCTGTCAGCAACATCAGAAAAAGTTTGCTGGCAGCCATTACATGACTAGAAGACTTAGGGGGCACATGCATGACTGTTTTAAGCGGTCGCAGACAGAGAACTGGGACGTTTGTGACAGCTAAAATGGCTTGTGCAATGTACCGGCCCTATTTTGCGAGTTGATAACCTATTGCCGAATTGCAAAATAGGGTTTGCGAGTTACTAATAGGAAGTGGTGTGTGTTATATCCTGGCTTTGATGATATTCATGTATCTCTTGCTCTGCCAGTGGAATGTTCATCCAATGATGTGTTTCAGAATGTTGGGAGCCAGAGATGTCCGTTGAGAAGGGCTGATCAGCATCCTGGCTGCTTCTGGTGGGGTCTTATACTGGATTGAACTGGATGACTTGTAACTTACTACAATTAAACATCTAAAGATCCCATGTCTGGACTAAGTTACTACAGTGTGTCAAAGGCTTCCCATCCTAATAGTGAGTTGCAAGAACATGTACGATTGTTTGGCGAACAGAATGCTGTCGCAAAACAATCGCAGTTTACTGCCTACTTCAAGTAGGTGGTAAGCCAGTCGCAAACGGAAAGAGGTCCCCAGGGTACCCCTTCCCCTTTGTGACTGGCAATGTTTTTTAAGAGCAAAAATTGATCCCACGGACTACTGCCTACTCTAAAAAATGAAACAGAAACCTTTCATTTTTCTTCATGAAACACATTCCATCTTCCTTTAAGGAAAAACACACTGCATTAAAAAAAAAGATGCTTTATTTAAAAGCAAACACAGACATGGTGGTCTGCTGCCTCCAGCAGGCCCCCATCCCTGTGTTATAGCCCATTCCTGATGGGTCGCAAATTGTGACCTACCTTATGAACATTGATGAGGCAAGTCCATTGCGACCCCATTGGGAATCGCTGGTGTGTTGGAGATACATTAGTACCTCTCATTTTGAGAGTCTCTAATTGTGAGTCGCAAAAAATCACAATTAGAGACTCGTAAAATCAAATGGTTGTACATGTGGCCCCTAATCCCCTGTCCTGCAGTTATAAAACAAATTATATAAGGGGGAAGGGTAGGTATGCCCCGTCCCCCCCCCCCTAAACCCCCTGGGGCCAAAATTGGAAAAAAAAAGCTTGACGATTTTTGCCATGATCCTGCAGAACTCCTGCGGGATCGACAAAAAGAAACTGAAGTGGCAGGCTGGGGAAGCCTGTATTGTTCAATTATGGAGAGTGGGGCACACAGACCCCATGCCCAGGCCATTTTCCACCTCAGGGTCTCCATGCCTCCAGGCTCAATTTATTTATTAAAGGGAAGGGGGCCCTTCAGCCCACACCCAAGCTGTTTTTGGCCCCAGTGACCCCATCTCCTGGGGCCTGATTTAAAAAATGAGAGGAGGCGGGCTGCTCAGCCCCGCTCCCTGAGCCGCATTCGGCCCCAGGGATCGCCTACCATGAGCCCACAGTATTTTATAAGGGGAGGTGGCCATGAAGCCCCACTCCTGAGCCTTTAAATTGCCATGGGTACCCCATTCCCAGGACTGTCACTTACCTCTAAAGGAAGGGGGGCCACGTGGGGCCGTCACACTTGCTGTGTCCCTAGGAGCCCACCCAGCACCTGCTCTGGCAGGAAATGTGTTTGCTCCCGCCTGGTAGGAGCATTTGAAAAACTCCTGCCAAACTAGAGCATATACAAAGTTTGCCCCAGTGGGCAGGAGCTTTAAAAATGCTTACACCTGCTGGGAGCAGACTTGATATCTGTTTCCCTGCCTGCACTGATGTGGTCATGGAAACAGTTCAAGATACTGCATAAATAGCTGATCCCTTATGAGCGGGAGCAATTCCAGTTCCCACAACATGTGGGCAGCCAGCTGGGGCCTCGGGGTCCCTGGGCTCCTCCTACAGTCACCAACATCTGCATGGTGGGTGCCCTGGGTGGGCACCCACCTATTTAAAAAGGAAGCCTCAGGGGAGGGGGTCCTCCAGGCCAAGTTAGGGTTCGGGAGAGGGGCCATGAGGCCCCATCCCCTTTGAATTACAGGAGACCCTGGGGGATGGGGTTTCCCAGGGCCTAATGACGCTCAGGAAGGCGAGCACCCGGGACCCTTTTCCTTTAAAAAAAAAAAAAAAAGGACAGCCCCGGGGGTCTGCAGGGTCTGAAGGATCTAATAAGGCTTGGGGAGGGGGACCACGAGGCCCCCCTCTCTAACTTACATAAGGCCCAGGGGGTCCCTAGGGCCTAATGAGGCTCATGCAGGGGGGCCATGTGGCTCCGTCTCCTTTCATTCACATAAGTCCTAGGGGATGGGGTCCCTAGGACCTAATGATGCTCAGGGAAGGGGCCAAGCTGCATCTCCCCTAGGGTCTAATGGTACCTGGGTATGTTTTCCAATGACCTCTTCCCCTCTAAAATACTTAAAGCCCTGGGGGATGGGGTTCCCAGGGCCTAATGAGGTTTGGGGAGGGGGTCACACAGCCCTCCCCCTTTTTTAATAATATGGCCCTGGGGGATGGGGTCCCCAGAGCCTAATGAAGCCTTGGGAAGGGGGTCACACGACCCCCTCTGCTTTTTTATTGGTTTGGCCCTAGCGGTTGGAAATCTTGGGGCCTAATTGGCTTGGGGAGGGGACTGTGCAGCCCTCTCTCCTTTTTTATTATATTTGACCCTGGGGGATGTGGTCCCAGGAGCCTAGTAAGGCTCTGGGTGGGGGACTGCACGCCCTCCTCCCCTGCTAATTGTTTTGTCCCCGGGTGATGGGGTCGCTGGGCCAATTAAGGGTCAGGGAAAGAGCTACATGCCCCCTCCCCTTAATAGAAATGTTTTGATCCCAGGGCATGGGATCCACGGTGTCCGAAGGACAACTCTAAACTCTGCACGTCAAAGGCTATGCGTGGCGTTGGCAGTCAGCTGGGGGTTGGGCCACGGGGCCTGGTGGCAGCCCACACCCTGTGACCAATTCCCCACTGCAAATGGCCGAAGGCTGTGCATAGCATGGGGTTGGCTGCCTGAGGGGAGTTGGAAGGAAGGCCTGGATGCAACACAGGCCCTGTGGCTAACCCCATGCCACTCATTAGCAAAGGGCGTGCATGGCGTGGGATTGGCTGCCTCGGGGTGGCTTCCTGCTGGGAGTTGGATGCATGACCTGGCTGCAGGTTAGGTCCTGCAGCCAACCCCATGCTGCACATGAAGAAAGTCTGTGCACAGCATGAGGTTGGCTGCCTGTGTGGGGAGGACGGTTGTCTGCTTCTGGGTGGACTGCCAAACCCACTGCTGGGCACAACTCCGCCGTGCGCTGCAGGGTGTTGGCTTTACGTATGGTAATAAAATATTGCTTTACGTTAAAAACTAGAAATTCACTGGAAAAGCAAAGGTTAAAGTAATTTTATATTTATGTGTGATGAAAAATCTGTTTTTGGTTAAAAAAAGTATAAAAACCTGAAACAAAATAAACGTTATAGTTAGGTGAATATGTCAGTGACAACAGTAACGTTTTGATTAAGAAAACACAAAAATTCACCAGTTAACTATAACTTGCGTCCCTTCCTTGTACTGCTTGTGACCTCACATATAACATCACTCACGACTCATGTTCTATGACATTATTTATGACATCAATGATGACATCTCAAATTACATCATTGATGACATCTTCCAAGCTTCTTTTGAACACATTGCTCTATAAATTGATTTGGCATTAGAGCTATGAAAGTAAGTACGAAATAGCTCAGAATAATATGAAGCATCATAACTGATATCATATATATAATCCCATAGGTGAAGCAAGCTTGTGTTATGTGCAACTTTGACCCTACACCATGTACTTCATGGGCAGCCGAGCTCATGTTGACTATAAACCACAGATGAAAGGGAAACCTGTACTGCACATGGTGTCCAATCTGTATACAACTGTTCATGGAAAACCAAGTTCCTCCAGATACTCAAGCCCTGTTACATAACTAATGCCCTACTATGGACAGTCTTGCCTGTGTCAAACTCCTGACAGTCGCTGAACCTAAGTTAGGAAATTAAGTGGCTATGAGCAGAAAAGTGGGTACTGTTAACACTGTTTACTCTATTGGAGAGAGTTTACTTTGTAATACACTGTTTGCAGACAATGACACTTTAATGAGAAATACAGCACAAAGCAATAATAATAATTAACTTTATTCGATTTGGTGAACAAATCATAAAAACATATGAAAAGCAAGTCATTCAT
The DNA here is from genome assembly GCF_964261635.1 of Lissotriton helveticus. Lineage (NCBI taxonomy): Eukaryota > Metazoa > Chordata > Amphibia > Caudata > Salamandridae > Lissotriton > Lissotriton helveticus. Next base: position 1,372,172,177 of record NC_136067.1, read on the forward strand.
TACATATTTCACAAGGATACATTTGACTAAAACAGGCTGTGAGAGGGTTACCACATACATGATTCAACCACTTAGACTAGGTATTACGGGGGAATGACAAAAATACCTCAAGACTTCAATCCCCCCTCGTGATTCTTAGCTTTAGAGCAGCAGAGTATTAAAAAGTATCTGCTAAGAACAGCATACACTCTATGCAAAACTTGTCCAAAGAGTGACTAATCACTTAAAATAATCAAAGTATGAAGGTGCTAAAGAGCATACTACCTGCAGCCTTCATACTGTGGTGACAACTTTACAGGTAACCCATCTACTGGAGCATAACAAGCACATGTACATAGGTTAGTACCTGGTGCACACAGTCTTCTATATTATATAGAAATTGTCATGCTGAGATGATTCGGTCTAATAAAGCAATGCTGCTTACAATTCCTAATATGTTTTATGTAGAATATATGCCCTGTTGGAAATCTTTTCTGCAGAGTCAAAAAACCTGTGTGGAACATGCTGAACACAATACCTTCAATTGTCATCTGCACACAGAGTTACTCTTCCATACAAAGATTTATAATGTTTTCAATACCTCTACACACCTATGATGCATTAGAAGCACATGCATGTTGTAACCACTTACACCTACTAGCTATACAGAGGTTGATAAAAATTAGGTAGAAAAGTAATACGGTAGTTAACCGCACTATGTAAACTATAAAACAATCTAGCACACTAGTTGGAGGAAGTCATTAGTGATGTCATTTGAGATGTCATAAGTGATGCCAGAAATTATGCAATAGATCATGTCATGAGTGATGTTATATTTGAGGTCATAAGTAGTGCAATGAACTCTGCTAACTATAACTGGTGAATTCCTGTGTTTTTTTATTTCAAAATGTTAATGTTGTCTAACCCTGGGCGAAGTATTACGCTACGCTCGCATAGTTTTCGAAGTTGCACTACTTCGCACTACGTGTATTGCATGTAGCACAGTGCACACACGCGTAGCTTAGTCTAGCGGTCATTTTTTGCTTGCTCATGGTCCTCAACGTCAAGTTGGCGACCGCGAGCGAGCAAAATGACATCCCGGCGAGACGTTTTCCTCATTTACGATCAGCAACATCAAGTTGCCGATTCTGAGCCTGAAAAATAAACCTCCCGGCGAGATTCTCAACGCGGGGAGGTCAGGTTTCTCATTGCGAGTGGTCCCGTATGCTCGAGACCGCTTGCGATGAGAAACTACCAGTCCGCATTGAGAAAGCTGCCTTTCAAGTAGAAATCTACTCGAGCAGCAGAAAACAACCGCTTGCACTATGCAAGATTCAGAAAAGGGGGTGGTGATGAACAGAGTGTCTGAATTAAGCAGACCACTCTTACCCAGTCCAAAGATCAGGGCTTGATCCATCACCGTTATTTAGCTCACTGCCCCATCCCAGCTCAGAACCTGGCTATATGCAAATTAGTCTGTCCCTGGCCCAGTGCATCATGGGAACAGGGCAGACCAAACTACCAAGCCAATTCTTCACCAGAAAGGAGACAAGCTACCGGGGACCGGTTTCTGGCATTTCAGCCTCGTCGGCCCGGCTTGCTTGAATCCTGATGGAGCAGTGAGCAAGGGACTCATGTCTGAGTATACCCTGCCACACCTATAGTGGCCAAAATCGATTCAGAAAAGGGGGTGGTGATGAACAGAGTGTCTGAATTAAGCAGACCGCTCTTACCCAGTCCAAAGATCAGGGCTTGATCCATCACCGTTATTTAGCTCACTGCCCCATCCCAGCTCAGAACCTGGCTATATGCAAATTAGTCTGTCCCTGGCCCAGTGCATCATGGGAACAGGGCAGACCAAACTACCAAGCCAATTCTTCACCAGAAAGGAGACAAGCTACCGGGGACCGGTTTCTGGCATTTCAGCCTCGTCGGCCCGGCTTGCTTGAATCCTGATGGAGCAGTGAGCAAGGGACTGAATCATTTTGTCCACCATAAGCGTGGAAGGGTATACTCAGATGTGAGTCCCTTGCTCATTGCACCATCAGGATTCAAGCAAGCCGGGCCGACGACGCCTGAAATGGCAGAAACCGGTCCCCGGAAGCTTGTTTCCTTCCCAGTATAAGAATTGGCTTGGTAGTTTGGTTTGCCCTGTTCCCATCATACACTGGGACAGGAACAGACTAATTTGCATATAGCCAAGTTCTGAGCTGGGATGGTGCAGTGAGCTAAAAAACGGTGATGGATCAAGCCCTGATCTTTGGACTGGGTAAGAGTGGTCTGCTTAATTCAGGCACTCTGTTCATCACCACCCCCTTTTCTGAATCATTTTGTCCACCATAAGCGTGGAAGGGTATACTCAGATGTGAGTCCCTTGCTCATTGCACCATCAGGATTCAAGCAAGCCGGGCCGACGACGCCTGAAATGGCAGAGACCGGTCCCCGGAAGCTTGTTTCCTTCCCAGTATAAGAATTGGCTTGGTAGTTTGGTTTGCCCTGTTCCCATCATGCACTGGGACAGGAACAGACTAATTTGCATATAGCCAAGTTCTGAGCTGGGATGGTGCAGTGAGCTAAAAAACGGTGATGGATCAAGCCCTGATCTTTGGACTGGGTAAGAGTGGTCTGCTTAATTCAGGCACTCTGTTAATCACCACCCCCCCTTTTCTAAAGCACTATGCAAGATGCATTTGCACTGATTGCACAGTGCGGACAAGCATCCGGCACTGTGCAATCAGTGCGAACAGCATTTTGCACAGTGCACTACGCAGGTCGCGTAGCTCGCGTAGTGCGAAGTACACTTCGCGTAGCTATGCGCAGCGCTACTACTCGAACTATGACCAGGGTTATTGTTGTCACTGACATAACAATACTTTAACCTTTGTTTTTTTCAGTGAATACCTATGATTTGCTAAAAAAAAGATAGATATTTTTATCATATCTAGCTATTATGTTACTTTGACCTTTGTTTATTTTGTGAATATAAATATACAAATATGTATATGTATATATGCATGAATATATATATACATACTTACATATATATATTAATATATATGAAAAGCACACTATCATAATGTGAAAAACATAATTATTTTTGGTATATATCACACAAATATATTCACTCAAGAAAACAAAGGTTAACGTGACTTTATAGTTGGGTCGTTAAATGAGATAAAAACGAATGTTTAAAAAAGAACCTATTGCAATTTGCTAGTTACTGGTCTAACTATAACGTTTGTGTAGGTGCATAGAATAGAAATGGCATAAGCCCTGGGGGCAAGTGTCATTCAGCATGTATAAAGTTCCATGGTGCACCATTTAAAACCCAGAGAATTGTGGGGTATAAGTATTACTGTTAAACAAGGTAAAAGATGAGTTTACCTGATGTGAGAAGCAGTGGCATGTTTCAAAATAGGTTATAGCTTAAACCCAGAGGGTCTCATTTACAATATTTTGACGCCTGGCAACAAGCCTTCCTGCTACATTGTCGGGCGCCAAAATAAAAGGGCGGGAATGCGCCGTATCTACAAGATACAGTACATTGCTGTCCTTCTCCCCTATTACGGGGCACAAACAGCAGCTGTGTGCTAGCACAGACATCCATGCATCATTTTGCAACGAGGCCTACCTTGAAGGGATGATTGTTTTTGTGCAGGAAAGGACACCTTCCAGCACAAAAACAATCATTAAAAGCATTTTACTCTTCCCATGCATGCTGCAGAATGCAGCGCGCATAGAAAGAGGGAAAAAAGAGGAGAAACTAAAGTATTTCTCCTCGTTGTGCCTCCTTATGCCTCCCCTGGGGAGGCGTAGGATTCTGACGCATTCACATGTTTAAAAATTGTTGTAAATCTGGGATTGCGTCAAGTTCCATAGACGTTGCGTGGGAACACCCACAGCCACAGCCATGGAATGCCCCTTTCACATAGAGTATGTGTGAAAGGGAACCATATTTACAAAGCGATGAAAAGTCACGCAGGGTGACTTTACCTCGCCTTGTAAATATGGGGAATCCCATTGTGCTGTCGGTGGATCAATAAAAGTGATGCACCAGCGGTGCAATGGGCTAGTAAATAAGCCCCTAAGTGTTGCTTAACATCTGTTGAAAAAAGCCAAGCATTCTGTTGACTATAGATTATCGACCAGTGGATGTCTGGGCATGTGCCAAGTTAAATTGTTATAATACACTGCTATAGACAAATTGTATGTAACAAGGATTTTTATGGTGTGGATTTTTATTTACACAAATTTACTGAAGATTTTAAGGCATTGCAGATTGCTGAATAATGTAGATTGTAGGAGTAAGCCCCTTACAGGTGTTTTAACTCACACTGGGGCTGTAAACATGGCTCTAAGTTTGTGTGTCATGCCCTCTTCTCAGGAATGTGTCTAGTGTATTTTACCAAACTATGGAGGGTTGTCCATAGGACCTGTCAGGAAGTATCTTTTCAGTGGTAAATTCATATCTGCCAACCTTTTGATTTGAAATTACGGTTCATGTGAAGTCTTTAGGAGAAAAGTCATGTTATGATGAATTCTATGTAATGTCTTTTTGAAGATTTTCAAGGTTTATAAAGTGGTTGGACTTCAGACATCAGCTCTTAAGTGCACTTCAGGATCTGTGGATACTCTGCCAGAAAGAAGAACTGCTGTGCTGCTGACAGGACTGCACCTTGATTGACTGCTGCTCTGAAGGAACTGCTGCCCTGCTGAACTGCAGCCTACTCCCCTCTTGTGCAGGGAGATAGAACTGACCTGCAACTTCATCTTGAACCCAGGGCTCCCAGAGTGACTCCAATTGCTAGTCTGCTGGCCTCCTGATCTGTTCCTCAGGGACATAAAAGGCTCCCCAACATACTGCACCCACCCCTGGACACAGCTGCAGTGAGTTCCTGACATCAAAATGATGCCTCACATGTTCTGGACCCTTGTTGTGGCTCAATGAGCTGAAATCAAGCATTTGGCCTCTTCGCAACCACGAACGGGCCATTTCTCGCGCAGAACACGTTACTCGCACCACGATTCAGTGCTAAGCTCCGTCAGCCCGACTCTTCACACTCCAGCTTTGAACGCTTGAGGATCGCCTGCGCAAAACTTCAGCCACGCCCGCCCTGACACAGACTGACTCTTCGTGCTATGGCGACAGCCTCCCATGATGCTCTCCCTGCTCCTCGCTGCCCTCTACATCGCGAACGGGACTCGACACAGACTTGAGAAGGTAAACTTTGGTGGACCTAACCTGGTGACTGTATACAACCTGCGCTCCATCGCTGTCGGCCTGAAAGTGTGACTTTGACCCGGTCCAGCGTGACCAGATAGCTGAAGTTGTCACTTTGTGCGTTTTGGCACTATTTTTACTAAAATCTTTTTAAAATTCATAACCCGAGTTCTACTGATAGCATTTTTATCATTTGTGTCTTGTTTTATTTATTAACTTTTGCTCTCGTTTTCTAACTTGGTGTGGGATCCTTTTTGTGCGGTGTTTTTCACTTTGTACTGTTTGACGTATTACACAAATACCTTACACATTTCTCCTAAGTTAACCCTGACTTCTCTGTGTCAAGCTACCAGGGTGTTGAGCACAGGTTAATTTGGGGTTTGTTTGTGCCTTACCCGGGAAAGGATTGTGGTTGCTGTTTGACCAGGGTTCTCCCCCCTATCAACCAGTAACCCAATATCTCATACTTGCCAAATATGCAATATGCCCAGCATGTGGTCAAATTTTATGCCCAGTATCATATTATTGGTGAGAGAAAATTGGGAAGAGGTGTGGCATGTTGAATTATTCAAGTCCACAAACCCTATAGGAGGCTGTCACAATGAATGCATGATGTCATCAGTTATCAATGATATAATTTGAGATGTCATCAGTGATTTCATCAATGATATCATTTACCATGTCTTGAGTGATGTACTATGTGAGCTCAATATGTGATCAGTGGCGCAGGTACAAGTTATAGTTAGCTCACTGAAGTATAACTGACAAATTTCAGTGGTGTTTTGTTTTTTAAGCATTTGTTTTTAACTCATTTTAACACTTAACTATAACGTTCTTTTAACCTTCGTTTTTTAAAAATTAATTTTATTTTTTCAAATCATATTTATACTTGAACATATACCCAACCTCGTTTAGGCAACCTGCAGCCAACACTTTGGCTGCTCATCGCCAGCCGATGAGTTGGCCGCCGGGATGCCTCCACTCAGGCCCTGCGCTTAACTCCCTGCATCTGTAGAACCCCCGCTGCAAATGTCTTTTGACAATGCACAGCGGGTGAGGGTGGCTGCCAACAACCAACCCCCCATATGCAGGAAACAGCCAAGTCCTGCACCCAACCACCCTTAGGGTAGCCAACCCCCTGGCTGTGCATACCCTTTGGCCAGGTGCGGGGAAGAAGGGGGTTTGCCAGAAGAGATACAAAACACGTTTTTTTCTCTGGATAGTCAAGGTGCATTTTTCTTATGAAACTGTTAAAAAAAAGACCTAAAGGGATATGTCACTGTGCTGAGATGATGTCACTTTTTAGTAGGTGTTTTTGAACAACTCAAATTATTTGAAAGTGAACGGGTAGGAGTAACAACTGTGTGATACCTTTGTGTAAAAATGACCCCAGTAGTAGGGGAAATTCTTCATATGCAGAATTTGCATAATTGTATCTTCCATTATTTGTAAATGTTTTTCCGCGTATGAATTTTATTTTCGTAATTTAGAGTGTACACAATTTTTCTATGCATGTCCTGAGTTCCCTACTAAATCTACTTCACACAAAATGATACATTCAATCTAGAGTTGTTCATAAATTGCTGCAGATTCAGTGTGACTGTAGCACAAGCAGGACTGTCAGGTTCAGTGTGCAATATTTTGTGTATTGCACTTACAATTAAAGTTCTTATGGTCAGAGAGTAAGTGTCTGTATGATCAGTTACTAGTGCAGCACTTTCGTTGACTATGACTTTTGTTTGCTCCTTGTGCAGGAAATTGAAAATGCAACTGCAGCAACTTCGGTGGAAAGGGGCAAAAAATGCCGGGAAGGAATACAAAGAGAGATCGTGTGCTCGGTGCCAGAAATCACTGGGACGCATAATGAACCAGGGCGCGGTGTGTGTAGGGTGCAGCCATCGAGTGTGCTCTGATTGTCGCGTCTGTTTTGGACTCCAAGTTTGGAAATGCACTGTCTGTCATGCAGTGGGGTAAGAAACACGGTTTTGTCAATGTTTGTGTTTACATTCTTGTTTCACCAATATTATAACACTGCACTATTGGGATGCGATTCAAAGTACATTAAGCCAACAAACAAACAGCCAGATTCATGAAAGAAAATCCGGCTCGCAAAGGGCCAGATTCTGAGAATCTGGCCCTTTGCGAGCGCAATTTTTGCATATGGGATTCATCATCCCAAATGCAAAACTCGCAAAACGCGAAATCGCTATATTGCGAGGAATTGCATTTAAGGAATCTCTATTTGAGATTCCTTAAATGCAATTCATGAACCATTTCAGAATTGCGAATTCGCAATTTTTGGTCGCTATTTACCGCGAAGTCTGACTTCATGGTAAATAGGGAAAACTTAGAAAAATGCACTTTAGTGCATTTTTCTAAGTTGTATGTTACACACACACATGTCCTTTGGACATGTGTGTGCGCAACATCACTCTACATTTCCATTTCAGGGGTGCTACAGGGTGTCATTTGGACACTCCTGGCACCCTTGAAATCGCATCCTTATTTGCGAATAGCAAATTGCTCATCGCAAATAAGGAATGACTCCCCATTCATTCCTATGTGCCTTTAGGCCCACAGGAATGAATGGGGAGTTATTCCTTATTTGCGATTAGCAATTTGCTAATCGCAAATAAGGAAGCTGTAGGAATCGCAATTTGTTTTGCGATTTCTACATGAATCCCGTTTTGCGAGTCTTTAATAGCGATTCCTTAATAATCGCTATTAAGGACTCACAAAACGGGACATTGATGAATCTGGCCGATAATGTATGACTATTTGTAGACCAAAAGGGAGATTTATTGATTGTCACACCTCCTCCAGTCTCTAATCCAGTTTGCACTTATTATTTTATAGTTTATCTTATTTGCACAGTTTTTATAGAGTGTACCAGACCGTTGGGGGTGTCAGAGTTCTTTCTATTTATGATATAACTAGCAGCCCGTCCCGACGTTGTCCGGGGGCAATCAGGCTTGCTTACAGCCTCCCAGCGCTGTTGTCCGCTAAACTTCACCTTTCCTCCGGCAATCAGGCTTGCTTACAGCCTCCATGCGCTCCTGTCCGCTAAACTTCACCTTTCCTCCCCGCGCTCGTGTCGGCTGCATTCGGCCAAACCCAGGCCCCCAACCACCTCCTCGGCCCACCACGGGCGCCTCTCACCTACCTCAGCCCACAGCGCAGTTGGTAAAAGTTCACCGCTCCTCCCCAAGGTCCTGTGTGCTAAACTTCACCGCTCCTCCCCGCGCTCCTGTCCGCTGCAGTCCGCCAAACCCAGGCCCCCAACCATCTCCTCAGCCCACCGCGGGTGCCTCTCACCTACCTCAGCCCACAGCGCAGTTGGCAAAAGTTCACCGCTCCTCCCCAAGGTCCTGTGTGCTAAACTTCACCGCTCCTCCCCGTGCTCCTGTCCGCTGCAGTCCACCAAACCCAGGCCCTCAACCACCTCCTCAGCCCACCGCGGGCACCTCTCACCTACCTCAGCCCACAGCACAGTCGGCAAAAGTTCACCGCTCCTCCCCAAGGTCCTGTGTGTTAAACTCCGCGCTCCTGTCCGCGCTCCTGTCTGCCACTCCTCCTCGCGCTCCTGTCCGCCGATCCTCCCCGGGCTCCAGATGATGTCATCACACACGTCGTTAGCACACACAGCCGGCTCTACTTCCAAGGGACTACTTTTTTTAACGTATATTTTTTAAAGAACGTATATTTTTGGGTGGTATATAGCCTATGTCACTCTGCAGACCCTGACAATTCCAATGATGTATTGGGTGTTTGGATTGGCGCTGTGGTTCCCGAGTTTACCCGCCTCAAAGGTTCACAGTTCTCTCTTTATAATAGTAGTATAGATTTACAGTAGTATATGCATATACGCAAAGAGTGATTGAAACAAATAACTTGGGGAGATACTTCAAGGAGAGCAAAAGGGAAGAGTCAGTTATAAGGGAAGGCAATATAAATCCAGTATTGTTTCAAAGGAGAAACCTGTATAGGCTGACAAGAGAGTCTGAAAGGATCGCAATTTTATTTGAAAGTCAATGCAAAAGTGATGAGATCAACAACAAAACCTTTGGAATACATCTTCAATAAATCACTCAAATACCACTCATTTTGCGGGGACCCCATTTACTTCTTAACAGACAACAAAACTGGGGTACCACGGTTGACCTTTGCCATAGACTACTGCTGAAACAGAGGGATCTTAGGGCTCTGGCTGAGGGAGAGGCTCAGACCTACGCTCCAGCCACGCAGCATCGGATCTACGATGTGGGTGACAAAGCACTGAAACTAATGGCGTGGCTAGAGCGCCAGGACAGGGAACTCTCATGCTCGTCCGAGGTTAGAAATGCATCTGGTTCTGTCTGCTCGACCAGCACGGACATAGCGGAAGCCTTTGTGGCTCATTTCGAGCAAGTTTACTCCCCTGTCAGCACGAGATCAGAGAAGGACTGTGCGGAATGTCTGCGCAACTTTGCCCTTCCCACATTGACCGCTGAGATGAGTGAATGGCTTGAGTTAGATTTTACGGTAGAAGAGATTAGTACTGCCCTGAACTCCCTGCAGTTGGGGAAAGCCTCCGGGCCCAATGGGCTTCCAATTGAGATCTACAAAAGACAAGCTATGATTATAACAGCCCCCCTTCTCAAGATGTTCAATGAAATGCGCAAGCTCAGGGAGCTCCCCCCTGATCAAAGGGAGGCTATGATTGTAGTGATTCACAAGGCAGGGAAACCTGCAGACCAGTGTTCTTCATACCGTCCTATATCCCTGATCAATGTGGAAGCCAAGGTCCTGTCCAAGGTCCTGGCGGATAGGTTGATTTCTGTCATCACGGACTTAGTGCCCGTCGACCAATCCGGGTTTATGCCCCATATAACGACTGTATGGATTGCTGTACATGACTGAGGATGTGGGGGATACTCAGACGGCATTGATGGCGCTGGACGCCTCAATGGCCTTTGATAGTAGAGAATGGCCCTATCTGTTCATGGTGCTCCAAAGGCTGAGCTTAGGGCCGGTCGTCTGCAGTTGGGTAGGTCTCCTACATGAAAAACCAACGCCCGAGTTCAAGTTAATGGGGCAGTGTCGAGGGCCGTCTCCCTGTGGAGAGGCACCAGACAGGGTTGCCCCCTGTCTCCTCTCTACTTTGCTCCAGCTCTGGAACCACTGGCTCACTGGATCAGGAGGGATTCCACAATCTGGGGACTGGCGGCAGTGGGAGGGTGGGAGGAGCATTTATCCCTTTACGCTGATGATATCATTCTTTACCTGGCGCAGTGATATCACTCGATAGCCCAGGTGCTCCACATTTTTTAGCTGTTTGGCAGCTACTCTGGCTATACCATTAACTGGTCGAAGTCAGTGGTTTTCCCACTGTCGGGTCCCCCCACGGATCATATCTCGGTGCTCGGCACCAGTGGTTACCAAGGGATTCAAATACATAGGCGTCTATGTCACAGCGACATCAAAACCAGCGACAACCATTTAACGCAATGCCACCTACTATATCATCCCCCAGGTAACAACGCCACATTCACGGAGCAACTTTCAAACCTGATCGCCAACTGTTTTCTCTCTCAACGATTCCAACACCCTCATTCTGGGGGATCTTAATCTACACTGGAACAATGAGAACAATGCCACTATTAAATCCCTAAACGATCTTCTGCACTCCAACAACCTCTCCCAACACTGCACAGAAGAGACCCACTACAAAGGGGCGATCCTAGACGCCATCATTGCCCGCCATGATGCAATCACCATCGACCACATCCTCCCGGTAGACTGGTCGGACCACCACCTAATTCTATTTCAACTTTCCCAAGGGATCCAGTCTTGTCCCCCCACCGAAACCCCCCCCCACATGGTCCAGAAACCTATCACAAATTAACACCTCGGAACTAGAAGAAAGAATAGCCTCCGCCCTACCAATCTCCACAGAAGGACTATCAGCTACCGAACTCACCTCACACTACAACACGACCACGTCCAACATCCTAAACCAACTGGCACCCCTTAAACGGAAAAAACAAAGGAACATTCCATCAAGAACTTGGTTCAACAAGGACATCAACAAGGAGAGGAGGCTGCTCAGAGCCACAGAACGACACTGGAGAAAGAACCCCTCCACCATCCACCGCAGGGAACTTAGGGAAGTACGAAGAAGATACAAAAACCGTATCAACAACGAAAAAACAAACTTCTTCTGCAATGCGCTGGACAAGGCTAAAAATAGACCCAGAGAACTCTTTGACATCATCAAAAAACAAACATCCAAGCCAACAATTGACCTTGTACAGCCCTCCAAAACTCTATGTGACAACTTCGTCACCTTCTTCAACGAGAAAATAGACAGGATCGAACTATCACTAGACACCAGCCCTCCCTTGTCGACCAGCATCATTCCAACAACTACAGAAACCACCTCCACTGACCACACCGCTAACACCTGGTCTTCCTTCGACCTTGTCCATGAAGCCGAGATCCTCAATCTAATCTTATCCTCCAAACCCTCCTCCCACAACCTCGATCCCATCCCCTCACAAATGGCCAAAGACCTCAAACACACTCTCGCGCCACTTTGGTGTGAAATCATCAACAGCTCCCTAAAGACTGGCACCATCCCGGACTGCCTCAAAGTCGGCCAGGTGACTCCCCTCCTGAAGAAACCAGGCTTAGACCCCAACGACCTCAACAACTTCAGACCAGTCTCAAGTCTGCCTTTTCTAGCCAAAATCCTAGAAAAATGTGTACTACGCCAACTCAACAACCAGCTTGATAACATCAACCTCCTGGACCATAATCAATCTGGCTTCAGAAAAGGATATAGTACTGAAACCGCAATCCTGAACATAGTAGACGACATACGCAACTCCCTCGACGCAGACCAGTGCTGCCTACTCATTCTCCTCGACCTGTCAGCGGCATTCGACACGGTTGACCACAAGCTCCTCATCAAGTCCCTCAAGGAAAGAGTAGGTGCAAACGATATGGTCCTGCAATGGTTTGACTCCTTCCTCCAGAACCGCTTCCAAAGAGTCAAAATAAAATCCTTCACATCCGACCCCCTCCCCGTCACCAGAGGGGTTCCCCAAGGATCCGTTCTCTCCCCGCAACTGTTCAACATATACATGGTACCCCTCACCATCATACTGAAGAAAGCAAACATCCCCTTCCATCTTTATGCAGATGACACACAGATCTACATAGAAACCACCTCCTTCAACGACATTCTAAAGCTCAACAACTCGCTCAAAGAAATCCAAGCCTGGCTTGGGAAAAACCATCTCAAACTCAATCAAGGAAAAACAGAACTCCTCCTCATCTCCAACAAGGACGACAACCCCCAAATCACAGAATGGATGAAAGCTATCGACGCTCTCAGTGGGAATCTCACTCTGACTAACTCAGTAAAGTCTCTCGGAATCACCCTTGACCATAAACTTTCAATGACGAACCACATCAAGAACTCCGCAAAGAGCGCCTTCCTTAATCTGAAACTCCTCAACAAAATCAAACCTCACATCCCGCAGAGGGATCTCCAAATAGCCACCCAATCCCTGGTGCTATCCAGACTGGACTATGGGATCGCAACCTTAACAGGCACAGCCCTATCACACCTAGCGCCAATGAAAACAACCTCAATGCAGCCGCCAGAATGGTCTCAGGGGCAAAGAAATTCGACCACATTTCCCCAGCACTCAAAGACTTAAAATGGCTCCCAATGGAAATGCGCGCCAGCTTCAGAACGGCTTGTCTGACGCACAAAGCCTTGCACACAGGGAAACCGGAATACCTAGCCTCCAAGCTCAGGAAAGCGGGCCAGTCCAGAAACCTCAGAAGCTCGAACACCCTACTACTCATCCCCATGAAAGCCCGGAAACAAAAAACCGCAACGCGCTCGTTTGCCGGCAACGCCCCAAAAATCTGGAACTCCATCCCAGTTGACATCAGGACTACGACCTCATTTCAAGATTTCAAGAGACGCCTCAAAATCCTCTACCTCAACCGTGCATTCCCAAACTCTACCTCAGCAGCTCACCCTGCAACTATGACTACCTCTAACCCACTACCTCAAACTCGCCACTCAGGCGCCAATTAACAATGTTAATCCTTGATCTTACATGAATCTCTTTTCCTTGATATATTACTATGCACCCGCTCCCTCCAGCTCGATTGTAAAGCGCTCCGATACCCTCGGGTCTGGCCAGCGCTATAGAAAACTCCAAAAATAAAATAAATAAAATAAATGATGTTATCTGTTTTCCATCAGTTCTACACTAATTTATAATCTGGGCTAAAAGGCTGTATATACCTAGCAAAATGTACACCATTTACTAACGTGAACCTGAGTTGTGGCAGCACAGTTCTAGAACCGTCTCTCCTATCATCACATCACTCTTAAGTAGGCAACACACTGATGAATATAATCTTCTCCATAAAGAAGGTATTACCTGAGTGGACAAAATACCAACCACATAAATATTGAATGGGAGCTATTTAGACTCCAAAATATCAACGGGTACAATATGGGCAAGGTGAGCATGCATAGGGGAGTGTGCACTAATACAATATGGTCAAGCTGAGCATGCATTGGGTAGTGTGCACTAATACAATGTGGTCAAGGTAAGCATGCATAGGGGAGTGTGCACTAATACAATATGGTCAAGGTAAGCATGCATAAGGGAGTGTGCGTTTACTAATACAATATGGTCAAGGTAAGCATGCATGGGGAGCGGGCACTAATACAATATGGTCAAGGTAAGCATGCATTGGGGAGTGTGCGTTTACTAATACAATATGGTCAAGGTAAGCATGCATGGGGAGTGTGCACTAATACAATATGAGCAAGGTAAGAATGCATAGGGGAGTGTGCATTTACAAATGCAATATGGTCAAGGTAAGCATGCATCAGGGAGGGTGCGTTTACTAATACATTATGGTCAAGGTAAGCATGCATAGTGGAATGTGCGTTCACTAATGCAATATGGTCAAACTAAGCATGCATAGGGGAGAGTGTGTTTACTAATACAATACGGTCAAGGTAAGGATGCATGGGGAGTGTGCACTAATACCAATATGGTCAAGGTAAGCATGCATTGGGGAGTGTGCGTTTATTAATGCAATATAGTCAAGGTAAACCTGCATAGGGGAGTGTGTGTTTACTAATACAACATGGTTAAGTTAAGCATACATAGGGGAGAGTGCGTTTACTAATACAATATGGTCAAGGTACGCATGCATAGGGGAGTGTGCACTAATAAAAAATGGTCATGGTAAGCATGCATAGGGGAGTGTGCATTTACTAATACAATATGGTCAAGGTAAGCATGCATAGGGGAGTGTGCGTTTACTAATACAATATGGTCATGGTAAGCATGCATAGGGAGTATGCGTTTACTGATACCAGATGGTTACGGTAAGCAGACATTGGGGAGTGTGTGTTTACGAATACAATATGGTCAAGGTAAGTACACTTAGGAGAGTGTACTTTAACAATTGCAATATGGTCAAGGTGAGCGCGCATAGGGGAGTGTGCATTCTATTACAATATGGTCAAAGTAAGCTTTTATAGGGGAGTGTACATTTATTATCACAATAGGATCAAGGTAAGGGCACATAGGGAAGTGTACATTAACTATTACAATATGCTCAAGGTAAACGTCCATAGGGGAGTGTGCATTTACTATTACAATAGGGTCAAGGAAAGCATACATAGGGGAGTATGCATTTACTATTACAATAGGGTCAATGTAAGTGCCTATATGGGAGTGTACACTTTGGGGGTCATTACAATGGCGGGTGGATCGCCACCGCCCAAACGGCAGTGGTGATCCACCCACCATAATACACTGCCCGCATGCCCTTTACGGCCCGCAATATTATGATGGCGGGGGTACTGCGGCGGACGGAAAAAGGACACAATATGGTGGCGGTGTCTTGCAGACACCTCCATTCATATTATGATGGCAGCGGAAATAGGCCTTTCCATGGCGGCGAAGCCGCCGTGGAAAGGCATGCGGTCTTTGTAATTGGGGGCCTGTTGCGGACCCCCTGGGTGTTTGGGGGCTAGGGGGTGTACATGGGGGTACCTATGGTACCCCCCTCCATTTGCATGAACAAGCTGGCAGGCACTGCTCTATGCCTGCCACGTTGTACATGCAAATGCACAACATACATATTGTGCTTGCGGCGGGTGCTGCTGACAGCACCGCCCGCCACAATGCATAATATGCTGGATGTGACCACCAGTGTGGTGTTTGCATCCTAATCTGTATGGCGGGACCGCCACAATCCTGGCGGGTGGTCCCGATTACCGTTACGGTCGCCCGCCATCGTAGTAAGCCCCTCACTATTACAATATTGTCATAGGGTAAACAGTCAGAATATTGAGTTTTTATTGTCGACTTGAACTAATATTGAGTGCAAAATATTGGGATACAAAAATATCGACTGTTAGAATTTCGTGTTAAAGAATATCTAGACTAAGGTAAGTAATATCGTTTTTAACAGTCATTAATATCGTTTGCAAAAATATAGTTGTTAAAATATCGTTTTTTTAGTTAGTGTTATGGATTTTAGTATGTATTTTAAATGTATGTGTTCTATTTTTTGTTAAAGTATTGCATTTATTTTTTAGTATATGTATTACATTTTTAGGAGTTATTAATTTTATTTTACGTACATTTTGCGTTTTAGTTCTGTAGCAGGTTGTGGGTTTATAGGGGAATAGGGTGGGAAGTAATTTAATTATAATAAATGTATTAATACGTTTTAGAAGTTATTAATTTTATCGCAATTACATTTTGCTTTTTAGTTCCGTAGCAGGTTGTAGGTTCATAGGGGAATAGGGTGGGAAGTAATTTAATTATAATTAACTAATTAATTAATATTTTTTATTAATTAATATTTATGTATTTAATATTTCTTATTGTTAATTGTGGTAATTAATTTATTATTGATTACTCCAGAATTGGAACTTGTATATATTCCCATTGCTTGTATCATTCCCCCGTCGTCGAGAGGAGAGTCCCTGGTATATACAAAATAACCATAGAAATAGGTTAAAAAAAGAGAATAAGGCCTAGGCCTCATCTGGTTTTGTAGCATATCCACCTCTTAACAATAAGAACAGCCTCACCCCATAGAACCTTCCTTAGAGAGCCTCAGATTTCCTACCGCATGTTGTGCAAGGGAGTCTCCAAAGAATTCTGCTCAGTTTTCGTCAATATTTACCCTTATTTTGAACCTAATCTTTCACTTCAACTCTTCACTACATGTTCAACATGTCAGACAAGGAGAAGAAGGCTCTGTTTAAGGTTTGTGCCACCTGCTCAAAGAAGAGACTTTATGTGGAGGACAAACATAAAGACTGTATTTATTGTTTGTATCCTGACCATAAGGCGGCTGACTGCAAAATCTGTAGGACCTTCTCCACTAAGACCTTGCAGGACCGTGAGGGACGTCTGCTAACTTGGCTTCAGAAACTAAAGTCACGGAAGGACCCTGTCTCCAGTGACAGTGATGATGCTTCATCGGCACCAAGAGGTCTCAGAAACGGGGTAGGTCTTCACCTTCCGCTTCTTCAGACCCCCCTTCCAAAGCCTTACAAAAGACCTCTCATAGGTCTGACAGGCGTAGTCCCATCAAATCTCCTCACTGGGATGTAAAGGAGAGGGAAGGACTTGTTCCAGGAGTGGCACCTGAAAAGAAGACAAACTATGTGCCTTCTTCTCCTCCTCCTTCTGAACAGGCTAAAACCTTTAGAAAACCAGCTTCTGTCCCACCTGATGGTAAAGCTGAGAAAAAGATTCGCTCGTCAACGACGACAACATCTATTCCGTCGACGACGACTTGCAAGCCTCTGCCGGCGTCTTCTTTGGCTCCGTCAAAGGGCTCGTTGACAAGAGTTTCCTCGTCTCCACCGGTTATGAAGGGGTCAGCGTCGATACGGAAACGTCGCATTAAACCGGAGATGACATCTCCCCGGAAAGTGACACCTCTGCCTCCTGCTCTTCTTTTAAAAGAGGAGAGGACGATGACGGTCCTTACGTTGCTGCTTTTAGCCCATCACAGCTGCATGTTAAATACCAGGACTCTGACTTGGATGAGTACTACACGGAGCAGCAGCAATATGAGCCCCAGTTAAAGTCTCAGGAGCAATTTCAACAGGAGATGGTCTGTATGCCATCTTCCCTCATTACAGACTTACAGTTCATGCTATCTGATTACAGGTGGAGATTTCCTACACAATCTTGTGCCCAAGAAACAGCGCAAGTGCCTCCTACTCCTCCTGCTCATCCGGTTGCACCTCAACTTCCTCCTCAAACTTTGTTGCCGGAGTTACCTGAACCGCAACAAACAGTAGTTACTGTCCAGGATGATACATCTGATGATGACTAGGGGATGGGATGATTACATCATTCCGGATCCCGCCTCTCCCGTTCCGGAGCCAGCAGATTCCCCTCCTGCAGATATTGGGGGCTTTCATAATCTAATGGAGAGAGCGTCTAAGCCAGGGGTCTCCAACCATTTGTGTAGTGAGAACTACTTCTGTTCAGTGAAAATCGTCATGAGCTACTAAACTCCAAGCAACTCGCGCATTTTTTGGACCGACCTCCCCGCCCAGTTTAATTGACTTTAAGCCTAATTTCTTCAGAGCCCATACTGTAGTTTGAACACAATACTTAAGAGTTCCCTAGAAACACTGAAAGGAATGACTTTGGATTTGTGTTGTGACTACCTCTACTTGACTCAATGGGATTCCGCAGCCTTTTATATTTTTAAAAACAATAAAAATAATGTTCAGTTTTGGAAAACGAGATCTGCTACTCAACATTGAGCAACTGACCATCTAGTTTTCTCCTTGAAACTGTGTTGATTGATTGTTCGGCTTCATGAGAAGTAAAAACAAATATGTAGGTATATTAGTGGCATGGTGAGGCGGGAGCTGTTGAGGCTGGAATGTAACCCCAAGGTGATGGGATTGGGTCGAGCTACTAAAGAACTCTGTACTGACAGTTTTAACATTTCATACATTTGCACTTTAAGACGCCAGAACAAGTGATTAGCCCAGAATCAAGTATTTATGATGAAATTACCCCAGGTTTGCATTCGCAAAGAGGTCAACCTTTGAGCCACTCCACACGTCACTTCCGCACATATAACACACGACTACCACAACTACATCCACTCCTGCTGGGTAACTGCAGAAAAACACATATAAATAAAACAAAGGCTTTTGTGGATATTTCTGTGCAGCACTTTGGTTTGTTCACTGTAAGTCAAACACCCAGCAGAATATAAGACAGACATTTGTGGGTTACAACTGTTGATCTCAGCAAACATGGAGCATGTTTAAGTGGGGAAAAACCCTAACCTTGAGGTGAGAATTAAGGCAAAAGACTGCGGTTTCCAGTTTCCGTTGCCCTGTAGTGAATTGCTTGGTAACCTTAAGTCGGTCACCTGAGCTCCTTTGGTCTTAATTTACCCAGCAGCCATTGGCTAATAATGACACCAGGTTGTGTGAACTAGTCTTCAGGGCAGCAATACTATTGTTCTGGAATTCTTTCCCAACTGGCTGAGTGGACAAAAGAAACAAGAACTTCCCAAACTGGGGAGCCCCAACTTAGAATTCGACCCCCCTACTCATCCTTCCCACCAAAGAGTGCACTGACTGCCCGAGGCTGTCCTGATGGCTTAGCTTAGCGAGCCTTAGTGGCCTGGTCAAGTCCTCACATGTAGCAACACCCCCTCTGCGCTGTAATTGGCAGTCCTGGTTTGTTCCATGGATGCTGTCTGAAGATGGCAGAGACACATTTCCATTTTAAATATTTACTGTACTATCTCATCTGCACATAAAATAGGAAATGTATTTAAGGCTTGCTGCACTTTTGCTGGCAGCACATTCTGTCAATGAACCTGCCACATTTAAAGGTAAAAACGTAAACGCGAATGCCTATTTCTTAGCTTTTCATTTCTTTTCCTTTCTGTTTTTGTTACCAGCATGTTTCAGTACTTGCTTTTACCTTTCATGTTTGCACCCAACTCATCGATACTTTACTGTCCTCAAAAGATGTCACGCTGAGTTGGCCCTACCATCCTTCAAAAACCAGTAACTAAAAGACAAGCCCTTCCTGACATGACAATTGTCGTCTTCTGATGTTCCCAATCTGTAGGTAGCCCATTTGCTGCAGGGAGAGCCGAGCTGACCCAGCCACCACCTCCCCGTCAGTGTGTGGTCCATGCCACGCCCGAGCCATCCCCGAGCCATGCTCCTCTATGACCTCTCGACTCAAATACTTGACTTGATGGACCTCTCTTCTCTGCACTAATCTGAATTCACCGCGCATCTGAGAGGAAAGGGCGGGAAACCTGTGTTAGAGTCAATCTGTCCCTAAATAGAGTTCGTATTTCAGTGTTGCCAAAGCTGATTGTGAGGTGTCACTCCTCCCCCCTCCCCACTCACGCTCCCTGGGCCGATAACTTTTGTAATTCACTTACATTTTTTGGTTGTCAATTGTAACCACCCGGTACAATACAAAGAGTGGTCGCATAGCACACCCAGCTTAAAACATAAACAAGTTGACTTGCATTCACCATTAAGATTCTAGAAGTCACTGTTGCAATTTTATGCAGTTCATTCTCAATAGATTAGATTTATCAGTAGTGGCAACGCAGTTGCTCCATCACTTTGAATATATTAGAAACATTTGCAAAAAAGAGCGGTGCTCAGGATGAAAGGATGAAGGCTGGGATAGTGGTAGTGATTCAGGAGTGGAGGTAGTGGACAAGGACAGGGTAGTTTGACATATATACATCAATTATATCGTAATAGTACTGGTCCGGCCTTGGTACAAGGTCAATTGTTCCTACAGTAACACAAAGCAGTCAATGGACACTATCACATTTGGTTAGAGTTGTCCTGGCTTGTGAGTTGGTTGAAAGTCGACGTTTTGACCCCTATTTGGCACACTAGGTGAGTCCAACCTTAGGGTGGGGTCTTCCTCAGGACTAGCAATGTGAAGAGCACCGGAATATGAGTCATCCAGCGTGTTTCCTATGAACTGGGAATGTTTGTCGCGATGGGGCTCAGCCGAGCTCTCTATGTAAGGGTAGACGTACGGCCGTCTGTGCATGTACAGGCGTAATGACAATGCAGGTAAATAAATCCCTGTCGAATTCCAGATTGATCTAATCGTATCTGCCCAGCTCAGTTATTGTCGCATCAATTAATTGTAACCAAGCACTAACTTTTAATCCAAGCCGGTATATTTATTAGTAACCATTTTATCAAATTTAGCAACACGATTAATTGCTCCTGACCTAACATGCCCGTTTGAAAGCCACACTTCTACAATATGCATTCTAAATCAGGCCTGTTCTAAATGAAGGCGGGGTTGATGGCCGAGGTTGGAGGGGGGTCGGGGGTCGGTAAAGTGGAGGCAGTTCATTAAGAAGTGATTTTACATAAATTCACCTTTCGCTGTTAAAAGTGCATCACAGGTTGTTTTTTCTTTCATCCTGTTGCCAGTTTACAGCCAGGCTCACGAGATAACGATAGCCGGAATAGGGGGCTAAATAACTACTGTCCCCTGGGAGATAGAGGGGAGGGGAAGCCGGAAGAAGTGGCAGAATGAGGGTCTACTGATCTTTCAGTCTTGTGTTGTTGTGAGAGTGTCGGGTGGGTTGGTTGAGGGTGGGGGGAGGGATGGCATTGACCAGGGTTTATTTATCGGGTGACGGTTATTGTCATCATCAACAAAATGGAAAACTCCAGATAACTATGCATGTATATGCTCTAAGCGCACATATGAATGTATTACCCTGTTTTTTGCCTGGACTGGAAATTTCTGTAACTGCTTTACCTACTATGCTAATAAACAGATTTTCAAAAAAAAAAAAAGAAGTGGCAGAATGAGAAGTGGAAAGCGCAGAGAATGAGGCCATCACAGATTAACAGCTGTTTGTGAAAAAATGGCAGCAGCTGCAAATTCGAATGTGTTGTGCTTTTTGCGTGCCATCCACTGTAATTATAATTAAAGACTTCAGAATTGTTCTGGGTGTGCTCCCACGCCGGCTTACCTGCTGCTCTGGTGAAGGTAAGGTGGCAGGCGGTAATGCTGAAAAGGGCAGATGGCGCGGGTCCCGGCAGTTCTATACTGCTTGTGCGACCGGCAAACAGCTGCTTTGCCCTGCCACTCCTAGTGCAGCTCCGCACTAGCACCCTCCGCACTTGTGACTCTCACAATGAGCGCAGTACCCGTGAGGAAAAGGCAGGGGGCGCATAGACGCCTGGTCACAAGGTACAAGAAGACGCTGATCTGCGTAGGAGGGAGAGGCAAGTTATCCTCTTCGGCCCGGCCTGCCCCGCCCCAGCTAAGCTCAAAGCCAATCTGAGCAGCTGGTTTGGGTGAGGGCGGGCAACAGAGCCTGCAAACAGCCTAAAAAGCCCAAACAACACTAAAGGGCTACTAAATTCAGCCGCAAGCATTACAAGCTACTCACAGGGTCTTGGCGAGCTACTGGTAGCTCGCGATCGACCGGTTGGAGACCCCTGGTCTAAGCGATTCGATCTGCCCATACCATCTGTGCAGTCGGAATGTTTCTTATATGACTTTAAAGAACCATACAGAAAGTCAGTCCGCTCTATCCCTATCGTAGGTCATGTCTGGGATGAAGGGCTCAAGGTTATGAAGATGCCTGACACAGTCATACCTGTTCTTTCTCATCTAGAAAAGAGGTAGAAGCCCCCTGAGGATAACCTAGCTTGTCTTGTCAGCCAGCCTAAACCGGATTCTGTAATTTCTCAAGCGGCCCAGAGAAAGTCTAAATATCCGGCGGCCCCTCTCACTAGACCTCCGCATAAAGAGGGCAGGCGGTTAGATAATGACGGGAAGAGGTTCTCTTCTAGGTCTGCCTCCTTGTCAGAGCAGCCAACTCCTTGGCAATTCTCGGAAGGTATAATCGCCAGATGTGGTGTGATTTGTCCCCTTATCTGGACCAGTTGCCGGAAGATTCTAAGGTGGAAGCTAAGAAGATCGTCCAGGAGGGAGAGAGAACATCTTCAGAAATAATTGACTGCGCAATGGATATTGGCACAACAGCTTTCCGTTCCCTGGTGGGGGCAGCAGTCCTTCGGTGCCAAGGATGGCTTCGTGCTACTTGGTTTCGGCCTGAAGTCCAAAATAAGATCTTGGACCTTCCCTTTGATGGTGAGGCACTCTTTGGGAAGCACATTGATGATGCGATGCAGGATATAAAAAAGGACACGGAAACGGCAAAATCCCTTGGGAATTTACAATACCGCAAGGTATCCTTCCATGGAGCTAGGGGTAGAGGTCTCCACTCCTAAAAAGGCGGATATCAGCAGCAGCGCTATTCCTCTTATTCGCAGCCTTCTCAATCATACCGGCTTCAATATACTCAACGGCAAGGCCAGTCGTCTTCTTTCTCTCGTTCATCATCTAGCAGACGACAAGGGCGCCAGGGGAGGGATTCCCCTAAGTGCCAGTAGCGGCTGGTTGGCTCTTCCTACTGTTCCTTTGTCCCCTGTAACACCAGTGGGGGGGGGGCAGGATATCCGAATACTTCCACAGCTGGCAACTAATAACATCAGATCGATGGGTTCTGAATATAGGTCAGTCGGGCCATACTCTGGAGTTTCAACATCAACCACCATCCAAGCCCCCTCGCGCCACCGAATCCAGACATCTTCATCTTCATCTTCTACCTCAAGAAGCGCACCAATTACTCCTCAAAGGAGCGATAGAACCCGTCCCGCGATCCCAACGGGGAGAAAGATTCTACTCCCAGTTCTTTCTTGTTCAAAAGACTGTAGAAAAATGGCGCCCTATTTTAGATCTGAGGGAGCTAAACACCTATCTCATCAAGCTCTCGTTTCGGATGGTCTCCTTACAGGACATTTTGCGGCTCCTCAATCCGGGAGATTACATGGCCACTCTGGACCTCGAGGAAGCATACTTTCATGGCCCCATCCACCCTGCCCACAGGAAGTTCTTACGCTTTACAGTAGCCAAGAACCACTTTCAATTCAAGGTCCGGCCTTTCTGACCCAGATCCGCTCCACAAAGGGCCTAGCCCCTGTGGCGGCGTTTCTCAGGAAGCAGAAGCTCCAGGTTGCTGAAAGTTCAGTCTCATCACTCAACGGAAGAGGCTGTCAGGACATGCACACAGCTCTTCCGTCACCTGGTGCTTCAGCTCAACACAGAAAAGTCAGTCCTGTGCCCGTCCAAATCGGCCCGGTTCTTGGGGGGCATTCTGGACATATCTAGCTGCAAAGCATTTCCTTCAAAGGAAAGACAGACAAAGTTGATAACCTCTGCTCAAAGAGGATCACTTTCAGTTCGCCTCTACAAGTCCATCCTGGGGTCAATCTCGTCCTGCATTCCTTTAGTTCCCCATTGCAGGTTGCGAATGCGCCCTCTGCAACTGGATTTGCAGTGGCGCCAGGTGGAAGGCTCTTTCGAAGACAAGATCATAATCACTCAGCCTATGAAACAGGCTGCAACATGGTGGACAATCAAAGACAATATCTCCCAGGGTCTCACCTTCAGGGTCACTCCAGCTCCTCTCATAATAACAACAGACACCTCACTAGAAGGCTGGGGAGCGGTCTTACAAGGCCTTTATGTAAGCGGCCGCTGGCTGCCCCAGCATCGGCTACTTCACATTAATCTGTTGGAGCTCCGGGCGATTCGTCTAGCATTGCAGGCCTTCCTTCCGCGGATTCAACGATCCTCCGTCCTGGTCCGTACGGACAACACGAAGGCCATGCATTATGTAAACAAGCAGGGAGGTACAAGGTCTCGTGGATTATCCAAAGAGGCTCATGTGATTTGGGAACGGTCAATCCAGCAGGAGATATCGCTCTCAGCGGAGCATCTTCCAGGTGCCCTCAACAAGACAGTGGACACACTCAGTCGCCTGAAATCAGTGAGCCACGAGTGGGAGTTAGACCGCGACACTCTGGAAGAGATTTTTAGACACTGGGGCACTCCGCCCATAGATCTCTTTGCCACTCTGGAGAACAAAAAATGCCGACTCTGCGCAGGCAGGCATCACCATCCGGGATCGTTGGGGAATGCGCTTTTTATGGCCTGGTCAAGCACCTTTGTTTACGCTTTTCCTCCGATCCCACTAATTCCCAGACTTCTCCGGAAGCTCAGGGCGGAACCCTGCAGAATGATTCTGGTGGCCCCGGCGTGGCCCTGCCAGTTTTGGTTTATGGAGCTTCTTCTACTCTCCCTGGACCGTCCAGTTCATCTACAGCCAAATCCTTCCCTGCTGACAACGTCCCAGGGCCAAGTGGTACACCCGGATCTGAGATCTCTTCAGTTATCGGCGTGGCTTCTGAGCACCGAGAATTTCAGGATCTGAATATCTCGTCACAATGTAGAGAGGTGCTTGCTCAAGCTCGAGCCCCGAGTACAAATAAGATGTATCGCTTGAAATGGAAGCGTTTCTGCCTTTGGTGCCGGCAAGAAAAGATTCATCCCTACTCTTCTGCACCTCATCAGATTTTGCCGTACATTCTGGCATTGGCTAAATCAGGTCTCGCTCATTCTTCTATCAAAGTGCACCTTGCAGCCATTTCTAGATTCAGACGGACTTCCTCTGGACCTTCCCTGTAGTTGGCAAGGATTGTGAAGCTATTTCTTAAAGGACTTTTTAGGGTGTTCCCACCAGTTCGGCCTC
Source organism: Lissotriton helveticus (assembly GCF_964261635.1). Lineage (NCBI taxonomy): Eukaryota > Metazoa > Chordata > Amphibia > Caudata > Salamandridae > Lissotriton > Lissotriton helveticus. Next base: position 1,372,197,087 of record NC_136067.1, read on the forward strand.
CACCGCCTCTGTGGCAGCTTAACTTGGTTCTTACTCAACTCATGAGGCATCCTGAACTTGAACTGATTCATAGGGCGGACCTTAAATTCCTCTCATGGAAGGTGGCCCTCCTTCTGGTCTTAACATTGGGCAGAAGGGTGGGTGAACTGCATGCTCTCACTATTCAAGAACCGTTCTTACAGTTTAAAAGAGAGACTTTGATACTAAGAACAATTCCTACATTTATTCAGAAGGTGCCTTCAGACTTTCACTTGAATGAACCAGTTAGTCTCAGATCCTTTTTCCTCTACCCGCTACTCCAGCGGAGAGGGCTCTCCACTCTCCGGACGTTCAAAGATGTCTGAAGTGTTATCTACAGCATACCAAAGACTTCAGGAGGTCAACACAACTCTTTGTGGCCCTCAGTGCTCCTCGCAAAGGTTTCCCTCTTTCAAAGCAGGGTATTGCTCGCTGTATTGACAGCGCCATCCAATATTGTCACCAAGCAGCTAGTAAGCCCCTTGAGGTGCGGGTCCGAGCGCACTGTACGAGAGCTGTGTCTTCTTCAATTGCTCTCTTCGCCGGTGTGCCTATCAAAGACATTTGTAGAGCAGGGACCTGGAGCAGTGCCCATACCTTCACAAGGCATTACTGCTTGGATTCCTTCATGTGTAGTGACGCTGCAGTGGGACAAGCAGTCCTGAGAAACCTCTTTCAATGAGTGGTGAGCTTTCCCTTCTAACCCTCCTTCCTTTTTATTTGCTATTCGCATATTTTGCAAGTCTAGATGCTTTTATGTTTCTTCTCTAATGATTGATTACTGTTTTTTTATCTCTACTGAACATGACGCATCTTGCAATGTTTTATAACACTGTATTGTTTCACAAAATGTGCGTTCTGACGGCTAGCTATTCTGATACAAGCAATGGGAATCTATGAAAGTTCCAATACTAGAGTAAGAAAATAATTGACTTACCTATAACTTTGGTTCTCCAGTATTGGTAACTTTCATAGATTCCCATGTGCCCACCCTCCTCCCCTGGGAAAGCTCAGCCTGCAGCATCTTCTTTTACACTGTTACACAACGGCTAGGGAAATCTGAGGCTCTGAGGCTCTCTCAGGAAGCTTCTATGGGGTGAGGCTGTTCTGATTGGCTGTTCATTTTATTTGGTCTCTTTTACAAAAAGAGGTGGATATGCTACAAAACGAGATGAGGCATAGGCCTTATTATTTTTTTGTACCTATTTCTATGGTTATTTTGTATATACCGGGGACCCCCATTTCGAAGATGGGGAATGATACAAGCAATGGGAATCTATGGAAATTACCAATACTGGAGAACCAAAGTTACAGGTAAGTAACTTGGGGCTAGATGTAGGTAATTCTATTTTACCACTTCTTAAATACCGAATTTTACCGATTCGGTATTTAAGAAGTGGTAAAATAGAGGGGTGGGTATGTAGGTGTTTCAGAATCGGTAAATACCGAATCGTTAAGATTCGGTATTTACCAATTCTGTAAATACCGATTCGGTAATGCCCATTGATTCCTATGGGCATTGAAGCCCATATGAATCAATGGGCAATACCGAATCGGTATTTACCGATTCGGTAAATACCGATTTCAGCAAGGGTGCAGGGGGTGTCACTTTGACACCCTCTAGCACCCCAAAGACGGGCATGTGTGCCATGTGGCACACAGACATGCCGTAAGGGCATGTCTGTCTGTCACATGGCTAGATGTGCATGCACACATGTGCATGCACACCTGGATTCGGTATTTTACCACCCAATTGGATTGGGTGGTAAAATACCGAATCTGTAAGGCTTTAGGGACTCTGAAGAGTCCCACCTACATCTGGCCATTACCGAATCGGTAAAAATACCGATTCGGTATTTTACAGAATCGGTAAATTTACCGATTCGGTAATTTACCGAATCTGTAACAATGGCCCCCTACATACCAAATACCCATTTACCGGTCGGTAACGGCCGAAATCGGCCGTTACCGGTCGGTAAATGGCCACCTACATCTGGCCCTTGTTTTCTTATTAATTAATTGGTTGTTAATTATTATTAATTCATTAGTAATTATGTTAATTGCGTTATTTTTTTAGGAGTGGGTTGATAGGGGAGTAAGGTGGGAAGTAATTTAGTTCTAATTAATTAACTAATTAATATTTTTTATTAATATTATTTATGTATATATAATGTTTTATTATTAATTGTGCTAATTAATTTATTATTCATTATTTATTAGTTGGTTGATTATTATTAATTAGTTGGCTAATTATGGTAATTGTGTCATTTTTTAGGAGCAGGCTATGGGCTGATAGGTGAGTAGGGTGGGAAGTAATTTAATTTCAATATTTTTTTTATATTTGTAATATATTTATTTAATTTTATTTTATGGTGTTACTTGTGTGAATTAATTTATTATTAATTGTTTTTATTTTGCTTGTTAATTGTTGTCAATTAATTAATTAATTGTTTATTAATTATGTTAATTGTGTCATGTTTTACAACATTGGTGGTGTCATTTATAGGGGAATGTGGTGGGAGGTAAATTATTTATAATTAATTAATTATTTGTTAATTAATGCTAACTAGTTTATTAAATATAAAATATGCTAAATGTGGAATAATTTTGATGTGAGTTGTGGGGTTTATAGTTGTAAATGTTGGGAAGAAAGCTTTTTAAAATTAATTAATGATTTGTTGTTACTTGTTATTTATTTATTAATGTAAAATTAGTTATGGAAATTGTGTAAATATTTTTAGGTGTGTGTTTTGGTATTAATTGGGGTTGAAGGTGGAAAGAAATGTAATTTAAATAAATGAATCATTAGTTGATCATTAATATTCATTTATTAATTGATAAATATTTTTGGTAATTGTTTTGTTTTTATTTTGTTTGGGGATTTAGGTTCAATAGCTGTAATCTTTGGTTTTATCCCCTCCGCTATCCAACACTTTCCCCACTGTTTCACTCATTGGAGTGGGAATAGTAATTTATTCCCCTCCGCTATCCAACACTTTCCCTACTGTTGTACTCACTGGAGTGGGAATAGTATTTTTTTTCCCTTCGCTATCCAACACTTTCCCTACTGTTGCACTCATTGGAGTGGGAATAGTAAATTATTCCCCTCCGCTATCCAACACTTTCCCAACTGTTGCACTTAATGTAGTGTAAAATGTAGTTTTAAATTTGATAAATATTTTAATAATGTAATTTATTATATATATTTTTTTGTTACAGGTGTATGTATGTATATGTATATATGTATTTAGAATTTGTAATATATTTCTAACATTTTATAATTTATTAAAATAATTATTTATTAATGATTATTAAGTAATATATATATGCCATTTTATATATGTATGTTTAATTTATTTTTACATTCGATTTATTACTTATAATTGTTAACATTTATATGTATTATTTAATTTATTTTACATTATTATTTATACATTTTAAAAAACACTATATTTTTTACCTTGATATTTTTAACAACTATATTTTTTTCTCTTCATCTTAGTACTTACCATTATGAAGATTGGATGCCGATATTTTTTACATCAATATTCATGTCCTGATATTTTGGGAACACAATATTTTGTCACTCGATATTTTGTCAGTGTTCCATTGTCATGGTGAGCACACATATTACAGAATACTCAGGATAAGCATAGATAGCGGGGTGTGCATTTACTATTACAATATGGTCAAGGGTAAGCTTATATAGGGACGTGTACATTTACTATTACAGAAGTATTAAGGTAAGCAAATGTAACAAAGTGTACGTGTACCACTACAATACGGTCAAGATAAGCATACATAGGGGAGAGTAGAGTTTTTTTTCTATGCACTTCAAAACCTCCACTTCACCGGTCGATGATGGTACAGTGTTAAAAGAAAATACTCAGGGGCATATTCTCAAGGACTTATCGCCGAGTTAGCGGCACTTTATCGCACCCAAAGTGGCGATAAATGTATTGCCCTATGCACAAGCTGGTGCTAACAGCCGATATCACCAGTTGTCCTGCAATAGCAGCCGCATAAAACATCGCCACAGATGACACCGGCAACTAATGCTAATGAGATGTGGAGTAGGCGTTCCCGTGCAAAAAGCCGCGACAACACCACTTCGCAACATTCTCAACGATCAGCCAGATCGGTGATAAGATCCCAAAACATGTGATAAAGCACGTTAGCAGCAGGGATTTAACACCTGCTCTTACCTGGTGTTAAGTTAGACGACAACCTGCACCATAAAGGGGAGCCCAGCTCAGAGCCACACCTGAAGAACAACAGATGCCATGGAGTTACTGATCATGCAGCGCGGAGCCCAAGAAGGCCACAACACCCATCACCACCACCCCCAGGCCCGCCATACTCTGGACCCCCACGCCCCACCCTGGACTACCACAGAGGCAGTGCAGACAAAGATAGCAGACCTTCAGAAAATGCACCAGCCACACAGACTTAACACCAGAGGATGTCATTGACCACTACAGGCCCAAAAGGACAACCATCCTCGCATCCTGACCATAATTGCCCACAGGCTTACGGTACCAACACAGCAGACAACCAACATCCCTCCGCAGACAAAGCTGCTGGCTGTGCTGCTCCTGTTGGCCTCTGGTACCTTCCAACCAAAAACCGCCAGAGTCTGAGGAGTCTCACAGCCAGCCCTATCAAAGTTCCTCACACCTGTCTTGGATGCCATCATCAGCTTGGTACCCCAGCACCTTCACTTCCCTCACACTGCGCAGGAACAGCTGGAGACAAAGCAGGGCTTCTACGCCATAGCTGTCTTCCCGCATGTGTTGGGGGCAATCAACTGCACACATGTACTCCTCATGCCCCCTGCCGCCACTGCACACAATTACCGCAACAGGAAGCACACACATTTCATCAATGTGCACGCAATAGTGGACCACCTGAGACTTTTCACCAATGTCATCGCCAACTACCCAGGTAGTGTGCATGATTCCTTCATCTTCCGACAGTCCATCATCTACCAGTGATTTGAGGCTGGCACCTATGGGAATGCATTGCTCGTTGGTAAGTTCCAAATGAACCCACCACACACCTCAACTCCACAATCATGCAACTCACAACTCTGGGAATGCACACATTACAAACTCACATACAACATGCCAAACAACATGCCCACCTACCAGACACAACAGGACAACTTACTGTGGTAACCTGGGTTATCCATTTACACAAGCCATCAACGGCATGGCACCTCAGCCACAAAATAGCAAAATGTGGGGAGAGGTGGGAAACAGGCAAGTGACCCATGAACGAGAATGTACACAATGCCAAGTGTGGCATGGATGTGCTGGACAGACAGCAGTATGCAGACCACTGACATGTCCATGTCAACATACACTGCTGGTGTCTGGTGTGTAGTGGACAGTGGACACAACCATGTTACCTCAGCCAGTGGGGAAGGTTACGGAAATGTAGCGTGTTACGTCTCCCCTGTAAGCGTGAGTGGAGTCGGCTGGGCCAGCGTGAATAAAAAGCACGTTGCTCTGGGCGTGGGTCTCTTCTGGAATGGCCGTGTCTTCCAGGGCCGCGCCTCCCACCCCGCCACCAGGCAGACGCTGTGAGCGGTGGTGCCGGCGAACCTGTGCACCTGCTGCACCCCAGGCCGCTTGTCCCCAGACCCGTCTTGGCCGCCCCTACTCACCTAGGCCTCACTGCTCATCTGCCGACACCGGCGTGTGGCAAATAGGGCCCACCACATGCCGATGTAAGCTCCAAGCCCGAGGCCCGCGACCTTGGCAGCCTCCTCAGACCCTCGCTGGCCTCCGTGATACAGGCCCGCAGCACTCCTTTCTCGTTGACGTACTCCACCGCTGCCTCCAGCCTACAAAGTGGTCGTGTAGGTCCCACATTTGGAACTGAGTCTTGATATCATGATGGCTGAGTTCATATTTTAATGGGACGTTTGATATCACTGTACTCCCTTCGATGTGGTGCCACCAACTCTGTGCATTGCATTCCAGTAACACTTGTCTGTAGTCCCTTGCTGACTACTGCCTTCGGCCTACACTGCGGTCAAGTGGGGCGCACATTTGGAACTGAGTCTTGATTTTTCAATGGGCGAGTTCATATTGTAAGCAAGGAGAGGAGTAAGAGGAAAATGCGGTTCAGTCCGGAGGTAAAAAGGATCTTGCTCGGTTGCCACTAACTGTGCATCACAAGCCAACGACACGTGGCTGTGGGCCCCTGCTGACCGCTGCCTCCGGTCCACACTGCGGTCAAGTAGGTCACACATTTGGAACTGAGTTTTGATTTCTTTATGGAAGAGTTTATATAATTGTACAAGCCTCATCGCAGACTGCATCCCCTTTCAGCTCTGGTGCCACGAACTCTGTGCCCAGGAATTCATGGACACTCTCTGGTTGAACTTTAGTGGCATATGAGTATATGGCCTGGGGGTTCTCTTAGTCATCATGTAGCTGATACAGACTTGGTGTTAAAAATTAGTCGGTAGCATTCATCTACTCCATATTGCTTGTTTCTGCTTGGTTCTGCCCTCTGCATCATGCCCGGGAAGAACACCTTAACTGTCCCCCGAAGCACTCCGCGACATTCACCTTCGACATCGACAAGGACCCACTCAGCTCTCGTGGCCCTAACTCAGTGCACCGAAAGTCACCGTCCAATGGCGGTGTGCCTGTGCCGGCCGCAGTGCATCCGGGGCCACTGACTCTGTGCAGCTCAAGTCATGGACCCTTGCTGTTTGAACTTTGAACTTCTGATTGTCTGATCACTGTTGTAGTTGTTCCCAGCACCAACCACTCCCTGAGGCTGGCTTACACTCACCCCACACCCATCCAGCACAGGCGTCACTGGATATGTGACCCTGGCAATAAAAGGGGCCGGGTGCCCGTGCCTGTAGCTAATTCCACAAACTTTTTAAGTGTGTCCGTGTTTTCTCCTTGGCCTTCACCGAGGATCCTTGCCGGTCGTCTGTGGGGCTTGTGGGGTTCGCGTTGTCCTCTGCACTTGGTCCGGGTGCATCCATGGTGCTATGCAGTTTATTTATTTTTGCCCTTTTTTTTGTTCTGTTTTTATAGTGCATTTTCCCGCATGACGCGTGGGAATTGCAGGCCTGTTGCTGGTTATCGCTGATTTTTGTATTGTGGTCGTTTGTATTGCGATTTTGGGAGTCACATTAATTTTAACGTGGTTGTTTGATACGTTATCGTGAGACTATCGCATGGTGCTGTCGGGTTAAGAATACAACGTTAACACAGCGTTATTTTCCCGTGATAGACTGTAATTATCACACGTTCTTGACAATATCCCCCTCAGATTTTCAATCGGGAAAGAGGAGCGATAGATATGTTGAAGCACAACCTGTTTCTATTAAAAACTGTTGCCTGAGCAGAATGCACTTTGGCGTGACAATGTACCAACCTCCAACAGCTATGATGACAGATGTGAATGGTTTTTACTCAGCTGGACATTTTATCTGCTCAGAGAAAACTTGCAATTCCATTTGCAGATTGAACTCAAAATAAACACAAAGCATGGAAGTCAAATAAAGCAAATGTTTTATTTTTACATGGATGACTAAGATACGGCTGTGTTAAGCATTAGTTGTCAGAGGTACTCCAAAAATGCATATGATCCAAAAAGATCTAGGACCCGATGAAGCTTCCAGTTAGAAGCGATTGCAGTTTGCAAAGCTGTTCATTCCAAACGTTCGCAACCAATCGAGAGTGAGCATGGTACCTTGGTGGAACTGGAAATTGAAACAGTGTTGTGTCATTGACAATTCTTGGTAAAGCCATGATGTAGGGTGCATTATACCAAGGTGTTTTGCAGTCACCATCCTGTAAATCACTAAAAACAGCCTTAGAAAATTCATAACACCTATTTACAATGTACCAAAGCCATTTTAAAGGCTTTCGATTGGCAAAAGGGCTTGTGCACCAATGCTTGTTTTGTTTGTAGCTGGAAGGATTATATCAGCGACTGAGTCACATATTATGTTTGTTTTCAAGGCCATGCTTGTTTGATGGCATTCACAAGGGTGTTCCTATCAGCCAAACTGTGTCCTACAATCAGTTAGAGTTGTTTTTGTCTAAAGGGACCTTGTCACCATGTAAAGGATTCCACCATTGAGCACCTTGTATTTTTGATGTGGGCTGTCCCCTCATTTTGCCTGTGACTTGCAGTTTTCCGCCTGCATTTGTGGGTATTAGCCGTTTATTTCTCATGTGTAGTTGTGCCTGTTTTGTTTTTTAAATCTTCATTGACATGCAGAAGTCAATTTCTGCTGGATAATTATATCATACATAGAGCTATGGATCAAATGTCAAATCCACAGGAATTCCTCAGGTCTACGTTGGAGGATTCCAATTCTTTGCATGCTTAAACCATGTGAAATCTTTTCTCTCTGAAAATGTAGATATTTGAAATGGAAATGTTAGCTGAAATGCCAAGAGTGGTCATTATAAGAAGGCCAAAACGCAGCTTTAATTTCTGTTCTTCATGCCACCAGCCAACCAGCATATGATCCTCAGATACACTGGGGCCTATTTGTAAAGGTAAATCTACATGTTTAGATTTACAACTAGTAAATTTACTACTAAATTTTGAAGTAACTTTACTACTTTTTCCCCAAATCCGAGTGTAAAATTGCTCAAAAGTGTAAACTTACATATGTGTAAAGTTCCTAAAAAAGGGGTCTAACCAACTTTACAAGTGTAAAGTGTAAAATGAGAAGTAGTAGGTCCAGCACCACACATGGCCAACCTCTGACACTGCAACACCCTTATATAGATAATAATGGAGACAGAGGGCCATATGTATGAAGGTAATCGCAAATGCCGAAATTCGCAGAATTTCAGCAGTTTACAATGTATGACACAAAACACCCCTCGCAAAATAAGGAACTGCATATTTTGCGATTCCCTATTTTGGGATTGCATTTAAGGAATCACAAATTGCGATTCCTTAAATGCAATGTAAAAAGCACAATAAAAGTGTGATTTGGCTGTAAGGAATCAAGTTGGTGGTAATTTGCGATTTCTTTGAAAAATGCACTTTTTTGCATTTTTCAAATTGCCATGTGTGCCACATGTGCACACATGCACATTTCAGGGGTGCAATAGGGTGTCCTTTTGACACCCTGGCACCCTTGAAATTGCATTTTCAATTTGCAATTCTCTAATTGCGATCGCAATTTGAGAATGACTTCCCATTCATTCCTATGGGCCTCTAGGCCCATAGGAATGAATGGGGAGTTATTCCTTAATTGCGAGCCGCAATTTGCGATTCCCAATTAAGGTATATGTAGGATTCACAAGATTCCTTGCAAATCCTATATACATAGCGTTTTGCGATTCTCAAATAACGATTCGCAAAAAATCGCTTTTTGAGAATCGCAAATTGACTTTTTCATACATATGGCCCAGAGACTTCAAATAGAACTCAATAGAAACAATGCTAAATGTAATTATTTAAAATATTTACAAATATAATTTAGTAAAACATTTGTTTGTATTTTATTTGACCTTTTATTTTTATCTCCTACTGCTCCCTAAGGTAAACAGTGGGTAAAATCTGGAAAATGTTTTAAACATGCAGAAGTTAGTAAAATTATTTTGATGTTAATTTTTATTCAAATTAATGTTATATATTTATTTGAAATGTATACCACAATAAAACATATTACCACTAATAAATACATTTTAAATTAAATATTTGATTTATTTAAATACATTAAATTAAATTAACATTATTTTTCTGAAGTTTAAATTATGAAAGAAATAACACCTACAGTAAAATAAAATGTATTTTTATTATATATTAGTAATTATTAAAAGTGATGTATACAATTAATTAAAAGTAAAAGTAATTGAATTATATTTTCATTAAACGTTACATTAAAGCTTCATTTAAAAAAGTTATTAAATAGGTTACAAGAAACAAAATATGTTTTATTGTTAGATTATTTTATAACATTACATTAAATGAATATTTTCGTCTATTTTAAATAATTTAATTAAATCTAGTATTGTTTCCTATGAACTTTTATTTTATGTCCTTGCCTCCATTATTTTCTACGGGAGGGTGTTGCAGTACAAGTGATTGACCATGGTTATGCTGGACTTACTTCAAGTCTGTGTTGGAGTAAATGTATGACTTTTTTCTTTCGTTTTTGACTGTAGTAACTTTAGAAATGCAGTTTGTGGAAAGGAATGGGCCTACTCTTTTGTGGATGGGTGCACATCCCTCATTAAACCTCCTCCCTAACACTTCCTTAAACCCTACTTACTACTCCCTTAACTCCATCCTTTAGTTGTAAAGGCCTGATTTAAGGCTTGGCTGATGGATTAAAGGTAGACGTGGTGGCAGGCTTTTAATCCACCACCCTGCTTTTACTCCACCCGGAAAATTGAGAGAAGTCCGCAACCATACGGACAATTCTATACATTGGCGGGATCCACCCTCATGGCGATTCCTATCAATGTTGGAAACGTTTGACGTACGCCCATCAAACACTTCCGAAATTTTTAATTTTTCAAACACAAGCCCCAACAGCAGGAGTTTACTTTTGAAAAATGTAAAGCCAATGGCACCCACACTGTGGGAGTTTTATCCCATGATGTGGGGGTCAGTTTTAATGTTTACTGCCCCTCACCACCAGCTTTTACCTGACAGTGACGGGGAGCAAAAAAAGCGATCCCACCGCCCACTATAAGTGGACGGATGGTCAGATAGCTTACCTCCGAAGTCGTGCACTTTGTTAATCCGTCAAAGAAGTATGTCGGCAACGAAGCCAGAGTGGTGTCTGTCCTCAAATATTGTTGGTCTTCGCAGCCCTAATTCGTGCAGTGGGACCGAGAGTCTGGCAGAGAGGGATCTCCGTCGCAATAGCGACTGAGTATCCTCTCCGCCAAACCTTAAATCAGGCCCTAAGTATTCCACTTTTCAGACACTATGTCCTGCCCCTCCCACTATGTCCTACTACTAAAATGTATACCTACATGTGCAGAGACTCTGCAGTCAGGGTGGAGATCTCTGCACAGATAAAGATATGGCATGTGAAGGCATAGACCTTTGCACATAGCTTGTGAATATGATCTTTTAGTATGTTTGTGCTACTATTGAAGTACTATAAATAGTACTACAAGGTGTTGTTTGTGAATAGACCCCATCTTCAAGCCCAAGGTCCCCCACCCAACCATGCTTATCATGACATCGAAATTTGGGGAGGGTTTGGACATAACGATCTTGCTATGTGGAAGTCAAGCATAATATCGATGGAGCAACTGTTTCCAAAATGTTTTCTGAGCAAGGTCTTCATTGCATCAAAATGCCAGGGATTGCGGGAATAACACACACCAACTTTTGACACTCAGTGACATCACAAGCTGACTTCTTGTCCGTCGTACAGCTTGTTAAAAGTCTCCTTTTTGGGAAGGCAAGGAGGGGGAATCGACAAAGTAAGCACAGCTTTCAGAACCTTCTGTTTCTACCCATGAACGTCAATTCACCAAAATGGCAGGGGTAGAGGAAGTGACTTCGCACGACATTTGGCCTTTACTTTGACTCACATACACATGCTTAAACATACTAACACTCTCTCGTACATAAACACACACTCACCTGCAAGGATGCATACAACATACATTTAATAGCATTTTTTGCTTACCTTAGCTTCCAGATAGGGTCATATTCCAGCTAATGTACTCCATTTTGTATTACACTAATAGTGAATAACAATGTTCACTATTTGTTTAATAAAAAATGGACAAATACCAGGCAAGTGGAGCTCCAACCAGCGTCCATTAGGAAGAGCTGCCCCTGTGTTCCAGGCACTGATTTAACCACGTTTGAGACCAGGGTATCACAAAAGCAGTGCCAGAGGTAGCAAGGGTGTTAGCCAGAGGTCGCAGCTGCGCCAGGGCCGAACTGACTAGCGGGCAGTTTGGAATGCTGCCGAGCTGGGGGCTGATTTCACTGCGGTGGGGGCTGATTTAGTTCATGGAGACCTGCGTGTGCTTCAAAATAATTAAAGCAAAACGAATTTCGTTTAACACACGCAGGTCTCCATGAACGAAATCATGGAGACCTGCGTGTGCTTCGAAATAATTAAAGCAAAACGAATTTCGTTTAGCACACGCCGGTCTCCATGAACGAAATCAGCCCCCAGCTCAGCAGCATTCCAAACTGCCCGGTAGCCGGTACGGCCCTGAGCTGCCCACCTTGGCGATCAAACTAAATGACTTCCATGTTTCTGCCATTACCCTTTACGGACCTTGGGTCGAGCAGTAGCCATTACAGTTCCAGAGCAATGGGCAAGCCAGTGACGTAGCAAATGATATCCCAGGTGAGCCCTAACCGACGTTCAGGCATCTGAGATTAAACTTAAACTCTGCATGTCCCCAGAAACAAACTTTACATGCTTTCTCCACTGTCTGACTGACAGTGAATTGTGTTTTATTTTCTTTCCAGGGAAGTGAAAGTGAAAACAGGGGACTGGTTCTTTGAACAGCGGGCAAAGAAATTTCCAAGTGCAGGTATTTAATTTGTTTATATAATTCGATATAGTGCGTTGTGCTACATCACCAGTGTCTCATAATAAACTCGATGGAGTGGATGATGGAATAAAGAACGGACAAATTAGAAATATGTCCTATGGGCAGTATTGTAGCCCTTACTAATAGTGCTGGGCTAATTCTATGAGTGATACCCCAATGCACTAATAATGCTCCCATAATCGGAAAACATGATATGTAGACCCATGAAAGTTATTGTTTGTATGTACTTTATTTATTCATTCATTCATTTCGTTATTAATTATTTTTATGCAGTGCGGATATGAGTCAAAACTGACAGAGCGCTTTACAAGGTAGCAAATCTGTGTAGTTAATATAAAAAACAATTAGCTTAGAAGTGTAGAGCATCTCAAGGTGATATTAACAATCACAAGTTCTGTAGGAATTTTCAACATGGAGACAACATCATTAGTCAAGTAGAATAATTAATGAAGTAGTGCTGCATAGCTCACCTAAGATCAATGTCAATAACATTGCCATTTACACCCATAAGGTAAAAACGAGAGCAATATAAGGAGATACCAATATACCAAGTGACCGATGCTACTGACATTAGTGCAAGGCATACAATTGTCCCAGCAATGGGGAATAACATGAGTGATGGTATTTGTTCCAGTTTTGCCCGTATTATCAGTAGCGACTGGCAAGGAATTAGGGTGGCGGGGAGGGGGTAGCAGGGGCGGGACAAAATAATAATAAAAAAAAAAAAAATACCACTTAACTCGCCTGTCAGTCGCGTCTCTCCTCTGCTTCTCCTGAACCAGGAAAGCACCTAGGCTCCACAAAGCCAATCACAACACTGCAATTCAGCGTTGTGATTAGTCTGAGCACAGTGGATAAGCGCAGATGAGGACTCGGAGCCTGGGCATGTTCCCCACCAGGCACTGGCGTAACGAAAAGTGAGGGGGCCTCCCTGCACGGTACTTAGAGGGGCCCCCTCCGGGCTCAATCAGGAGCTCTCCGGCCACAGTGCAGTGCCGAGGGGGCCCCTTGGAGCTAGAGGCCCCCCTGCACCGCGGGGGCTGCGTGGGCCTGTGTTACGCCTCTGCCACCAGGCTGTGCATTACCGCCTGGCGAGGAACATGCAAAGTGAACATGACTATTTGGCCAAGACAGGACGGTCAGCCAAGCAGTCATGCTCACTTGGAGTGTGCAAACCACTCCTCCCCTTGTGCCTCCAGCCCCGCCCCACCCTAATTCAGCCCCGAACCTTCAAAAAATAAAATGATCATAACTACATTATTATCATTTTATTTTTCCTACTCAAAGAGCAGTGGGGCACTAGTCACCACCTTAGCGGAGGAGCCGCCCCTGTGTATTATTACACCTTGAATTCTGTTTTGCATGGTAGTTACCTTCTGTTACCTTTCATGAAAGGTTATGCATTATGTTATAAAAATTATTGAAAATATGTCAAAACTGACATGCACTGGGCCGGGATGGTGGTAGCTCATTATGACTCCCAAATAGTCTGTCCCAACCCATCTTTTTTTTATCCATGGGCGAAGTATGCTGACACTTGGTGGCATGCTTGTTGTGCCTGTGTTAAATGAGAGAAACTACTAGTTGTGTTGGATGTTTTTTAAATGTTTCTTTTGCCAAAGTGTTATTACCTCACCTGGAAGCCCACCAGAGAAGAAGGCACTGATACCCATCTTTCAGTCTGGAGTTCCCGCTGGTGAGGTCTTTTCCCACCAGTTATTTTGGTCCCACGTATATCACTGGACTGCACTGACTGGGATCCTTTTTGGTCGAAAGTGCTCCAGAAGGGGATTGAACGTGCTGTGCTTTATATAACAGGATGAGCAACCTTTTTTGTAATAAGAGCTACTTATATTCAAGGAAAATCGAGTTACTAACATTATTAGTGTTGTAATTGTGACCACATCAGTGAAGATCACATTAGTGGCCCTCTATGCAAGACTACTAGCAGTGATCACCTCAGTGCACCAGGCAACTTTTCCAGGAGTAATGTAAAAAGGCTTTGTCTATTTTGAATGCCTCTACATGGAGCGACCCTTGACCTTGCCAGGTAGGTCACTCCCCCCCCCCGCTGCAGCTCCTCCAGCGCTTGTGCCAGCATCCTTCTCTCTGCCCTCCTGGGCGCTGTTTTTCCCTTGCCCCCCCTGCTCAATTTCCCGCCGCTGCTGCCCCAGCGGGCCCGCCCCCACACACCCATTCACCGTCCCCTGCCTCTCGCCTCCCAGCTGCTCCTCCCTCCCAGCTCCCCTTCATAAGGCGCCAGCTGCACGGTGAGGAGAGCCACCCATGACCTTGCCAGGTAGGTCACTCCCTCCCCGTTGCAGCTCCTCCAGCGCTTGTGCCAGCATCCTTCTCTCTGCCCTCCTAGGTGCTGTTTTTCCCTTGCCCCCCCCTATCCACTGCTCAATTTCCCGCTGCTGCTGCCACTGCGGCCCCGCCCCCCCGCGCTCATTCACCGTCCCCTGCCTACCGCCTCCCAGTTGCTCCTCCCTCCCAGCTCCCCTTCATAAGGCGCCAGCTGCGCGGTGAGGAGAGCGACCCTTGACCTTGCCAGGTAGGTCGCTCCCACCCGCTGCAGCTCCTCCAGCGCTTGTGCCAGCATCCTTCTCTCTGCCCTCCTGGGCGCTGTTTTTCCCTTGCCCCCCCCTGACGACATCAGGCGCCAACTAGACAACGGCGAAACATCAGCCCTCATCCTCCTGGACCTGTCGGCCGCCTTCGACACGGTCTGCCATCGCACTCTAAAGACACGCCTCCTAGAAGCCGGAATCCAAGAGAATGCCCTTGACTGGACCACGTCCTTCCTCACCGGCAGAACCCAGAGCATCCGCCTCCCACCCTTCCGATCCGAAGCCACCGACATCATCTGCGGCGTCCCCCAGGGCTCATCCCTCAGCCCTTCAACAACTACATAGCCCCCCTTGCACAAGTGGCCCGCCAGCACGACCTCAACATCATCTCCTATGCCGACGACACCCAGCTCATCCTCTCCCTCACCAAAGACCCTCACACCGCCAAAACCAACCTCTACAAGGGAATGAAGGCCGTCGCCGACTGGATGAGGAGCAACCGTCTGAATCTGAACTCGGACAAGACGGAGGTACTCATCCTCGAACCCACTCCCTCAACTTGGGACGACTCCTGGTGGCCGACCACACTGGGAGTAGCACCAACACCCACCGACCATACACGCAACCTAGGATTTATCCTCGAATCCTCCCTCTCCATGGCTAAGCAGGTCAGCGCCGTCTCCTCCTCCTGCTACAACACCCTCCGCATGCTCTGCAGGATCTACAAGTGGATCCCGACCAAAACAATAACAGTGAAACAGGCCCTCGACAGCAGCAGACTGGACTACGGCAACGCACTCTACGCAGGAATCCCAGCCAAACACCTACGATGACTACAACGCATCCAAAACGCCTCCGCCCAACTGATCGTCAACTTCCCCCGCCGCAGCCACATCACCCCCCACCTGAGAGACCAACACTGGCTCCCAGTCGACAAGAGGATCCCCTTCAAGCTCCTCACCCACGCACACAAAGCACTCCACAACGCCGGACCAGCCTACCTTAACAGCAGACTCAGCTTCCACACCCCCACCCGCCATCTCCGCTCCGCCAGCCTCGCCCTCGCCGCTGTCCCCCGCATCCAAAAAACTACCTCAGGCAGCAGATCCTTCTCCTACTTCGCTGCCAAGATCTGGAACACCCTCCCTACCCACATACAGCAGACCCAAGACCTACTCGCCTTCAGAAGACTCCTCAAGACCTGGCTCTTCGAGCAGTAGCAGCACCCCCTCCCCTCAGCGCCTTGAGAACCTCATGGGTAAGTAGCGCGCTCTACCAGTACTCTGATTGATTGATTGATAATACTTAACACCAAACGCTGCACTGCCCCTGGCACCAATGTAATAATGCTAGATATAAGTGTCCATGATGCCACATGATTTATCACTATTTTAGAAATGTAGCCAAGTTTCTTCAAACCTTATTCTATGAGTTCTGAAAATGTGCACATTTTCTTCTCAAATACACTCTCTCCATTTTAGTATACTTATTATTCCAACCAAGCAAGAACTTAGTAGGGTGGGCTGCACCCAGGAGCTGGGACGGCTCCTCCGTTGCAGCAGAGGAGCGTTGCCCCACTTAAAATCACCCCCAAAACCCCAGAGATGTAAAATAAAATGACAATTAATCACTAAACAGAACCTCAGGACGGGGGCAGGCCGCTGCTGAGTGACAGCAGCAGGGAGGAGGTTAGGCTGTCTATGCACTGTTTAAAGTGCACATGTCTTTTTGTCTGGCCGTCTTACGACAGCCAGTCACACATGCGCACTTTCAACATCTCTAACCCAGATGTAGAGCAAGTACTGCCCTCCAGAGCGCTGTGGAGCGCAGATTGAGGCTGCTCTCTCCAATCAGGACACTACTGCTCGCATGCTGCATGAGAGCAGTGCCAGGATTGGTCAAGGGAGTTGTTGCTGCATCCAATTCCTGGGGGAAGAAGAGGACCGGAGTGGAGTACGTCACGTTTGTTAAGTTTTATTTATTATTTTACTTTGGGTGCCCGCCTGTCCCTATCCCAGCCCGTAGATGCCAGCCGCCACTGCCCAGGATAGCTACCTACCAGTAACTTATGTCATGTCAAAGGTTCTTATATAGCACCTTATCACCGCAAGGTCTCAAGGCGCTTGCTTTGGGAACTCGTCCTGGCTTTTCCCTGTGAGATAACCCTACTGGACATCCCCAAGGTGAAAGCCAGGCCTCCCGCCGCGGGGGGCCGTAGTGGAGATTAAGCAAGCTATTGCCCAGAGTTGCAGAGTGTGAACCCGTGATTCGAGTAGGCACCGAAGCGAGAATTATCGAGTCCGTGGACATTTTGGGCTCAAGACCCTTCCGCGTCGGGAATTGAACACTGGTCCCGGGTCTGATCTCTGCTTCAGGGTCTTCCTCCTCTAACCAGTGAGCCACACTTCTCCACTCTTATTGTAGAAGGCTGGGCCTTAAAGAAACTGTTATATTTCCACACGTTGGTAGGAGTGAGAATGGATATACCAAAGCTTATGCAAGTATATTGTGAAGCGCTCTGACACCTTCGGGTAAAGTCCGCGCTATATAAAAATGCATAAATAAATACATAAATAAATAAATATAATTGTAACAAGTAATGGATTAAAGCACGGCTGAGTTTTGAGATCCAATGTTTTGTAAAATAGACTGCCAGAATTTTCAAATTCTCTGACTGGAGCAAATGTGTTACTTCCAACTCTAGCCCTTTATTGTGTTATCTCTTTTAATGTGTACCCGAAGACATGGTGTCATTGCTTCAAAACCCCCGCCGTTTACAAAAAAAATACTAGATGACACAGTTTAATATAAAACATGAATACAATGGAAAACACAAAAATTATGACATTTGTTTTTTTAAATGTTTCTGTTTTTTCAAAAGTTCAAGGGAATTTCAAGTAGTGATGCTCATACACATTGGTCGGTTATATCACAGGTGTAACTTCTATGCTAAAAAGACAGCAAGCAAATACCATAGTAACAAATGACAACCACAACAATAAAGAACTACTGCTCTGTAACCTGCGATCTGATAGGACTAAAGAAGCCAGAAAAAATAGAGAAACTAATACAGGATGCAGGACTCCCACTTTGGTTTTCGATGCAAGGAGGAGGTTGTAATTAAGGAACATATACGCTGGTAAAATGGAAAACACAGTATGTGGTGCCACCTAGTGGTATTGCGATGTTAGGTGCATCACAAAGTGATAGGCCAGGCCTGTATTTTGTTTTGTAAATGCTTCTAACAGGAGCACAGGGCACCCGAGGAGTGTGGGCCAGTGTGAAATGTACTCCAATTGCCCTCCTCTTTAACGGCCCTGACGGGATGTAGCAATGCTTGATCAAGTGTAAACCAAATGAGTTAAGATAATATTAATATATAATCTTGTAAGCAATTTACTACATTTGTACTCATCAGTACATAAAAATCATTGTGGCCCTTCCCATGGGTAGCAATAGCTTTGTAAGTAATGCTGAAGTATTTTTAGATATGTTCTTATACATCTAAATATAACATAACAATATTACAATAAATTATACAGAAAAATAATACTGCAATTGGATGGAAAATTGGTAATTTAATTAAGAAACTAAAGACACATAATAAGAGAAGTGAGACCTTGCTGGATTCTTCTAAATCATTGTTAATAGTATAGATTTTAAAATATAGTCAAGTTATGAATAAAAAATGTGGGCTACCGAGAATGAATTTTTCTTGGTTTTTCGTGGACGACAAACTGGAAATCATCGAACACAATGCATTTAAGAGCAGCCTTTGATTGATTCTTTTATGGCGTCGCGAGGCACTCAAAGGCAACTGATAGTGCTACGAGGCCTTACTGATGGTAGAGAATGTGCTATACAAACGCCAGTAGCATGGCAGATGCCTCGAGCCAAACATCTGGAGACCATTTCTTTAGGATCAGTTCCTGTCATAAAAGCTCTAAGTTGAACCCAAAGTAAGACAGGAATGTATTGCAACATACTTGTGGTTTTCGAACCAAAAATAAATATCCCTTACTGAATTAACATCTGTGTCGGATACTTGGGCCTGGACCCATTCTGAGAAGGCCTGCAATGAGCAGAGTAAGATTCTACGCCTCTTGCTGATGGGCCGTCACTCAACTCTTTCCACGCATTGTGTCTATAAAAGTAAGTTTTCTATCTCATGATTTACACGTGTCCTAATGTCGAATCAGGCCCGGCTCCAGGATTTTTTATTTGGGTGGACCACGGGTGCATTTGGGTGGGCCACTGCGGGCTTGATTTGTCGCATATATGTCTGGGCAAGCCTGTTTCAGGGCCCTCCTTTATCTCTTCTTAGTCTTACAAGGCCCAGTAAAACTCTTTTTCAAATCTCTTTTTAATGTAATCACTCTCAAAAAGCGTTTTTTCCATGTAATGTTCCTTTGATGGGAAGAGGCGGTTTCTGAGCTGGGAGTATCAGGCAAGTGACACTCCTCGGGCTCCCTCTGTGCGAGCCTTCAGGGGGAATTCCTCTTCATTACTACCTCCACCTGACCACAGACTCTGCAATGCACTCCCTTACAGGCTTGATTATCCACTACACCTCTCCAGTGCACCTTACCTCAAAGATGACCTTGGGCACCAGCCCCATATCAGGCAACATCGGGCTCAACTTTCATTTTTCCCGGTAAAAACATTAGTAAAATCACCTTCATACTTAATACATTGAATATGGCAGTAAATATAATTAGCACACACTTTAAAGTATGTTCCACAGTAGCCCTTATGGTCCGACTGCTAATAAAATAAACAAAAACAGAAAGGCCATGACAGGGCCGGCTTCAGCGCTGATGCGAAAGTCTTTTTTGGCGCCGTACCAATAACCTCTTTCTCCGTAAATACCTTTACTACCACCTCCCAACAGTGCCCCTCATCCCTCCATGGCCCCCCTATTGACCTCTTCCTCAGATTCCCTCTCTGCCACACTCCACAAGTGCCCCTCATCTCCCCATAGCCCCTCCCCCTTATGACCTCCTCCTCCGATTCCCTCACTGCTACCCTCCACCAGTGCCCCTCATCTCTCTGTAGCCCCTCCTCCTCATGAACTTCCTCACTACCACCCTCCTACAGTGCACCTCATCTCTCCGTAGCTCCCCCTATTGAACTCCTCATCGGACTCCCTCACTACCACCCTCCACCAGTGCCCCTCATCTCTCCATAGCTCCCCCTATTGACTTCCTCATCGGATTCCCTCACTCCCACCCTCCACCAGTGCCCCTCATCTCTTCCTAGCTCCTCCCTCCTTCCTCCACCTCATGACCTCTTCCTCGGATTCCCTCACTGCCACCCTCCAACAGTGCCCCTCATCGCTCCATAGCCCCTCCCACTACCCCCTCCTCGGATTCCCTCACTGCCACCCTCCACCAGCACCCCTCATCTTTACATAGCCCCTCTCTCATATGCATTTCATTTGTTGTATAGCGCTACTCATATCAGTGTAGTGTGTGTCAGTACTTTACACCACGCACACATTATACAGAGACAATGAATCATACTAGTATGTAAATCGGTCTTCAGGGAATGTCACATAAGCCAATGAGGATTACAAGGTGTAGGAATCACATGTCATCCATACTGGTGGGCAGTATATTTTAAGAGGGTTTGGTCTGGGCAAACACAACCTTAGGATTTAAAGAGTATCCCATGGGGTTCAGCTTTACTGATAAAAATGTATATCTGCCAAAACATACTCTTTTTTAGCAACATTAGAATAATGAAAGACTGGGGAAGTTCCAACTATATCACAAAACAAAAAAGTGAAGTTCTAACTATACCGTTCATGTTTGTATACAGCTCTTTGGTGACAGTTCATTGGTCACTGTCCTATGTTAGGATTGTAACTTCTGAACTGCAAGTAACACAAGGATCTCTGACAAAGGCAGTAACCCACTGAGTTATCCACATACAATACAGTTCATCTGCATTTAAAAACTATTAACAGACAAATGATTGCTCTCCAGCAGGATCATTAATCACCAGCGTTATCTGGGCATTTTGTATAGTCTTATTGTTGTCCTGCATCGGCCATGATAATGATAAAAACTGTTTAAATGAGCACACACGAAGTATGTGTCCTGCTGGCCCTGTGCAGATTTTAAAAAGAAAAAAATATAGTAACACATTCTCTTACCTACTCCATTAGTCAAACTTTGTGTTACAGCCTAATGTGGTAAACTGCTGCAGGGGTTAGGAAAGGTGACTAGGAATAAACAAACTTCTTTTCTCCTGTGTTGCATAGAAAAAGAAATATCAACGCAGCAGGACAGTAGGCAAAGGTTACCAAAGGTTACCGTTGTCAAAGAAAGGATTTGTCTCCTTTTCCCATGCAGAGATGAAGGGGTGAAAAAATAAACAAAGCCTCACTAACATGTAAATGATCTTTAAAGACCTGTGAAGTACTCCAGTGTGGCTGCGATCATCTCTTAAAACTGTCTGTGTATGCGCGCCCAGTAAGCTGTTTCGGCCCGGGCTAACACACAGGACCTCTGCGTTGCACACCTGCCTTCAAGCCCTCACTGCAAGGGCCATGGCTACCATTTGGGTGGGCCAGGCTCATGTTTGGGTAGACCTAGACCAGCCGGCCCACCCGCTAGAACCGGGCCTGTGTCGAATTCTGGCCAGGAACAAGATCTTTAGAGCACAACCTAGCAGCCTTTCGTGGTACTTGACAACCTAAGCTGTGCCAATCGGCTGTTGGAAAAGATTCTTTAAGAACAGTGTAAAAGAAGTGAAATGCTGAGCACTGATCTTACATCAGACACACAAAAGGTGATGGGAGAAATGCTTGCAATAAGTCTGACCCCTGGCAATTGCTCGGGGTAGCACACCAGCCCGGTGATGTTTTGTCCACCATACCACCTCAGTTTGTACCCAGCCATATGCAAATCCTGCCCGAGCTGCCAGGCCAGGTCCTCTCTGAACCAGAACACAAGCAACCCAAGACTGGTTTTTACCCTGATTGAGTCTCGTCAGTGGGGTGTAGCTTGGTTCCAGTGAGCATGGTACTCATGTCTGAGCATACCGGGGGTGGCTCCTCCGTAAAGGCGGAGGAGCGTTGCCCCACTCGTCAGAGTAAGTCACAGAAAAATTAAATGATAATAAAACAGTATCATTTTATTTTTCTGCTACTGGCTCTGGCTTAGGCATGCGTGTAGGGCGGAGCCGGGTCATGACAGGGAGGTGTGGGCACTTAGAAGTGCGCTTGTCCGTTTAGCCGGCCGTCTGAGGTCGGCCAAACAGGCATGCACACTTCTATTTCTCCAACCCTGCTTGACTGCACAGCTGGGTTGGAGAAAAGCTACAGGCTCCCAGGCACTGTCTGAGCAGCAGACCAGGCCTCTCGGACCAATCCAGGTGCTGCTCTCATAGCATGAGAGCAACAACTGGATTGGGTGAGGAGCCTGTGTTTTCCCAGAGACTGTTGAGAGGGAAGCACTGAGGTCACTGTCAGAGGCAGAGGCAACAAAAGGTACGTTTAAAATGTTTTTATTTTCCCCTAAATTTTCCGTCCGCTCCTACCCAATCCCTGCCCTCCCCACTTTTGTGGTGGCCGCCACCCAGGGTCGTTCATAAGTCACACTAAAGGTGGTGGGAGGAAAGCTTGCGATAAGTGTAACCACTGGCAATCACTTTTTTTTTTTGAAATATTTTTATTGTGGCGAAGATAGGAAAAAGGCACAAGGCATACAGTCAACAAGCCAGTTGACATGCAAACAGTAGGAACAAGCAGTCCCAACGTCGATACACAGCCATATATGGCCCACATCCCGGAGGCAGGGCGGCGCAGGAGTAAAGCATGTATGTTAGTAGGGAAAATTGCATATGTGCTCCAAGTATCATTAGAAACTTTATCAGTGTCTACGCCAGTTTTCGTATGTCGCACTCTTATACTACATAACAGTTTAACAGTAACTAATTACCCCATGAATTGCATTTCTAGTGCTGATCCGAGTAAAGTAGGAGATACATGCAAGGGCCAACTAGGCCGCGGTCATCACAATTCAGTGTGGCCTTATGGGAATCACAGCTAAATACAGACCTATCTATCAAGGAATATCGGCGTGACCACAAGGGACCCCTACCCTGCTTCCAAACTCCCCGCATCAGACTCCCCACCCCCACAGCCAGACTCCGAGGACGCAGAGGAAAACAACTCAGCGCTAGTGGCGTCTGAGTCTTCCCCCTCCAGCCCCTCCATACACATTGTCCTCCAGGCGTGTAAGTCGTCCTGGAGCTTCTCATCTTTGCGAGTGCTTTGCATGTGAGTTTCCTCTGCTAAGGCCCATTCCTTTGCATCCCTCAACCAGTGAGAAATCTCAGGCGCCCTCTGACCCATCCAAGTAATGGCCACCCATCTCCTCGCCAGAACCAGTAAGAGTTGCAGAAATTTATACGACAGACCTTTCTTTTTTGGCTTAGGCACTAACGCCAGTAGACAGTGGAGTGGGTCCAGATGCAACCTAAGGTGTGTGGCACGGGCAATGTACACCACCACCCTCCGCCAGAAATCCTGAACTAAAGGACATTCCCACGCTAGATGTAGGAAACCCGCCCTCTCCATCCCACATCTAGGGCAATTATGACGTCTATCTGTTGATATACGATGGAGGGAGACAGGTGTCAGGTAAGTGCGGTGGACAAAATTAAAGTGTATAAGTTTAAAATGCGCATTGCAGGAGACTTTGCGAGTCAACAGTCCAATTCGCTTTCTCTGATCAGGACCCAACTCTATCTCCAGGTCTGCCTCCCAAGCCACCCAGGCCGGCGCCAACGGGGGGATCGAGTCCCTGCGCATGGCAGAGTAAAGGAGGGAGATCAGACGCTTACCTCTCCCTCAGGATAGAATGATGTCCAGGGTATTAGTGAGCGAGGGCGCCTCTGGGAATTGGGGCCATGTTGTCCTGGCCACATCCCGAAGACTTCCGTAATGCAGGTATTGGCCCTCGTCGAGATCAAAAGAGTCCACGGCACTCTCAAAGGACACGAAGGAGTCATTCGGGTAGAGATCTGCAAGGGTCTCACAGCCGCCCGAGCGCCACTCTCGAAAGGACATATTTTCCTCTAGTTTGAGTATCGGGGCCAATATCCAAATTGGGAGTTCCCTATGGAACGGCGCGTGCCGCAGCACCTTCTCGACAAACCGCTGCCAAATGCTAGCTGTGTGTCTCACCACATATGGCAGGGTGCCATCGGCACCCCGACCCTGCATTAAGGCCTCCTGTAGGTCCTTATCAGTGGCCGTACCAGCCAACAGTGCCAGTTCCCAATTCTCGTCTCCAGCGAACCACCTGGAGGCCGGGAGAAGCTGCGCCGCATAGTAATACAGGTCAAACCTCGGGGCCTCGAGGCCGCTCTCGTCCCAACATCTCGTTACGGTGTGTAACGCGACTCTACTGCGCCCACCTGCCCAAAGGAGGGAGGTGAGGAGTGAGTTCAGCGCGCGAAACACTCGGGGTGGTAATGGGCATAGAGTGTTTTGTAGCACATAGAGGACCTTAGGGAGCATCACCATTTTGGCATCTGCCAAGCGCCCCATGAGAGAGAGAGGGAGTGTGTTCCAAAAGGCAATAGATTTACTGAGGGCCGTGAGGATTTTGTCGATATTGTAAGTCAGGAGCGTCTCTTCAGCGGTGGCTACCTGAATACCCAAGTACCGGAATGCCAGCCGCTCGTACCGGAGGCCCAAATGATGGGGATCCGTATCCAGGTCAGGGACTGCATCAGTCAGCGGAAACACCAGAGACTTGTTGACATTCATACGCAGTCCAGAGGCTGCGCCAAAGCGGTCCAAGAGCCGCAGCAAGGCGGGGAGGGCCTCCACTGGGGAAGTCAGATAGAAAAGCGCATCATCGGCGTATAGGGAGATGACATTGGTGGTGTCCCCCACCACTATACCCCAGTCTTGCAATTCCGTGCGGGCAGAAACGGCTAAGGGCTCAATCGCAAGAGCAAATAGGAGGGGAGAGAGAGGGCAGCCCTGCCGGGTGCCTCTCCCCAACGACCACTCATCAGAGCGGGCCGAACCCAGGCGCACCCTGGCTCGGGGCGCCCCGTAGAGCACCCGGATCCAGTCGCGAAATCCAGGCCCGAACCCCATTTTCAGGAGCACGTGCATTAGATAACCCCAGTCCACCGTATCAAAGGCCTTGGCTAAATCAACTGAGACCAACACGTGAGGGCCCTCTCGTCCCCGCACCTCATGTAATATGTGATTCAGGCGACGCAAATTCATCGCCGTGTTACGACCCGGGATAAATCCGCACTGGTCGGGGTGGACGCAAGGCGAGTGGCCAATAGTTTAGTAAGGATTTTTGCATCCGTGTTTATCAACGTGATAGGGCGATAAGCTGAGGGGTCTGTTTTGTCACCGCCCGGCTTCAAAATCATACACACCTCACCCTGATTCATGGTGGGTGGAAGGGTGTTAGCACGCAAAGCCTCATTGTAGACTTGTAAGAGGGGGGAGGCCAGGATATGACCAAAGGCATGATAAAACTCAGCCGGAAATCCATCTCCACCAGGGGTCTTGGCCTGGGGGAGGGCGGCTATCGCCGCAGTAATCTCCCCCAGTGTCAGCTTTACATCAAGTTCCTTCGCCGCAGCTTCCGGTAGGGTCTGAAGGTGGAGGTCTTCAAGATACGAGTGATAGACATCCTCCGATATTGACAGGTCAGCCTCATATACGGTTTGTAGATGGCCCCGAAGGACCGCAAGGACATCAGTCTCAGAGTGGACCATGACACCAATAGGGTTCCGTAGGGCCACTATTCGTTCAGGCGCGAACTCCCGACGAAGTATCCAGGCTAACAAGCGGCCAGACTTATCTCCTTCACGATGAAGACGTTGCCTGTATTGGCCCAGAGTAAATTTATCAAGCCGTGCGAGTACGTCGTGTATCGATACCAGGGCAACACTCTCCGCCTGTTGATCCAACGCGTCCGGATCCAACTGAGATTGGGCGCGTTGGAGCGCAGTTTCCGCAGCCTGTAAGTCAGACAACAGTTGTTTCCTGACCCCGTACGACAGGCCCATACACGCTCCACGCACCACTGCTTTCAGTGCCTCCCATTAGGTGGAGTAGGATAGGTCACCCCCCACCCAGTTGAGTTCCAAGTAGTCGGACAGCGACGTCGCCACATGATCCCTGGCCACCTGATCCTGGAGCAGGTCAGTTGGCAGTCGCCACGTGCGCGAGCGCGCCGCGTGATCCGGCCACTTCGCCACGCATGTAACTGGGGCATGGTCCGACAGGTATCGGGCCTGGTGTGTAACCGTCAGTGTAAGAGAAGAGGTAAGGTTAGCCGCAAGATTCCGATCCAGCCTACTATGTGTGCCATGCGTCCGGGTGTAGCATGTGTAAAGCTTCTGTGCGGGGTGGCAGGTACGCCACACGTCTACCGCCCCGAGATTGTGCATCACTTCCTGTAAGCGCGCCGTCATACGGGGCTTAGTGCCCGCTCTGGGTGCGTGACGGTCCAGCTCATGATGCAGTACGCAATTGAAATCCCCGAACCAGAGGAGGGGTGCGTCCAGACCCGGAGCCACAAGATCCTGTATCTGAGAAAAGAAGGCCGGGTCATCAGTGTTCGGGGCATACATGTTAAGGAGCAGGAGTTCTTTGTCGTCTAATCTGAGCCTCACTAATATGTACCTGCCTGCCACATCTGCATCTATATATTGAACAGCACAAGGAATCCCAGGGGCCACCCAAATGAGGACCCCCCTAGCATATGTGGAATAGGAGGAATGAAAAATCTGGCCTCTCCATTTACTAGCCAGCCGCTGCGCGCCGTCGTCATCCAAGTGGGTTTCCTGTAAACAAGCAATTGAGACCCCATGGCGGTTAAGGAAAGTGAGGACCCTGTGTCGCTTAGTGCACGTGCCCAGGCCACGCACATTCCACGTTAAAAACTTAAATCCCATGGCCAAAGATCACGCCCAGATGGGCCACAGTGTAGGTGCAACCTGAACCGCCTCCACTTGGCCCCCACCACATGTAAAGTCAGGGGCGCAGCCCTATGGACAAGCTCCCCACAAATCGGAAACAGCGTGCACATAATGCCAGTGTCATCTTTGTCACAAACCCCAACCCACCCCCCAACAACCCCAAAACACGGAACTCTTGCAAAAACACCCTCATCCCCACCACCCACGAGCAATAGGATAGCAACAACCAAAACCGCCACCCCGCCCTTCCCCCGCCAGTGCCAGGACGTGCACAGCCA
This sequence comes from Lissotriton helveticus, assembly GCF_964261635.1. Taxonomy (NCBI): domain Eukaryota; kingdom Metazoa; phylum Chordata; class Amphibia; order Caudata; family Salamandridae; genus Lissotriton; species Lissotriton helveticus. The sequence goes on from NC_136067.1 coordinate 1,372,224,471, forward strand.
CCCCATACAACACACTCTACACACACTCACACACAACAAAACAACCCCACCCACCCACCCTCCCAGCTCCCCGAAAGACCCAATGATCCTGAGAAAATTACCCGGGCATGTCTCCTCAGCTTTGCCAGCAGTGTGGATACGATATCACTCAAAACTGCAGCCACCCCCACCCCCCTCCCCCCGTAGCTCAGACCACACGGGTGCCAGTCCTATGGTACCAACCATTGTTCGAAAAGGCCCCAACGACAAGGACGAAATGCAATAGATCAGAGAATTGTAAGTCAGTGCAGGATCACACAATTAAAGGCGGGTTTACAGAAGGCTCATTCAAGTCAAGGCAAGAGATCATTCCAACCCCGGTGCAGGTAGGGCTGTCTCCGGGACCACCGGAGCCGTAGAGTCTGCATTCAACGGCGTTTCCTGGAAAGTGTCTGGCACCAAGATCTCATCAGGAGCAGGAGCCCCAGCTGAACCCAAGCCAGCTCTCGTCGACGAGGTTTCCATATGGATAGCACCATCTGGCCCCACCGTGGGTCGAGCCTCAGGAGATCCACGGGAGCCAGAACGGCGACCCCTCCTACCACGACGCCTCTTCTGTGGCGTGGTCCCCCAAGTTTCACGCGAGCCCCCTCTCTCACCCGGGGGCAGGTCATCTCCTCTGATCTCAAGCCATTCCCACACCTCCGCCGGTGTCTCAAAGAAATGTGCCCGGCCCTGGGAAAGTACCTTGAGTTTGGCAGGATATAAAAGCATGTACTGAAGCTTCATGTCGCAGAGTTTTTGTTTGACGCCCAAGTAGGATTTCCTTTGTTCCTCTACTTGTTGGGTATAGTCAGGGTAAATTGACACGCGACTGTTCTCAATCATGTGGGGCCCCGTCTCTCTCGCCGCTTTGAGGATACAGTCGCGATCTTTGTAGTTCAGGATTTTCGCGATGAGGGCTCTAGGAGCCTCCTCCGGTCTCGGAGGGGGCACCAGGGCTCTATGTGCCCGCTCCACCATGAAGACGCTGGACAATCCAGTCGGGCATAGGTGCTCATGGATCCAAGTCTCTAGGAAGCGTTCAGGGTTCCCCGCCTCCAATCGTTCCGGCACTCCTAGGACCCTTATGTTGCTCCGACGCGCTCTTCCTTCCGCATCCTCGGCGTGCCTTTCCAATGCACGGGTAGTAGAGGTGAGTTGGGCAAGCGATTTTTGCAGAGAAGCAACCTCTCCCTGCAGTTGAGTGATATTGCCCTCCGCGTCTGAGACCTTATCTGCCACTTTGCTAAGGTCTGTCCGCAGAAGGTTTACATCAATAGAAACCGTCTCTATCTGACGTTCCAGGGCAGAGTGTGAACCCTGAATAGCCTTGAGGATTTCAGCTCTGGACGGTTCCGCCGAGTCGTCACCCCTGTCATCAGGCCCCGTCTGCCGCGTGATCCGTTGTGGTTGCAGGCGAGGGGTAGTGTACTGCACGATCGTGTTAGGCTGGGAGGTCTTTGAACCACGATCTTTGCGGGCCGCCATTGCGATTGGCGCAAGTCTGTATGGTACAAGGCGCGCACCTCAATCTCCGCCAGCCAGGGAGGGCCCCCGAACTATTCCAGGTCAGGAACAGCAAGCGCAGCGTGGCCACACCTGGGCTCACAGGTGATGCAGCGCAGGCGGCGCCCAAGGCAGTCCGATCACTTTGGCAAGTATGGCAGCGCAGGAACAGCATACAGCCGTCTCCCTCCAGTGGGGGACCAGGATTCAGGACCCCCCCCGAGGCAATAAGGATCAGCGCAAGCGGGATCGCGGGCACCACCTCCTCCTCACCTCACGATTTCCACCTCCTTCAGTCCATCAGCAGAGCAGCTCCCAGGCCTCAAAGATCTGGGCAGGGAGGGACACAGGTGCACTCCGCTACAAGCGGTCGCGGTTGCACCGGAGGGCCGCCCGGCACAGCACACAAGATGGCGGATGAGTGGGGGAGGGGCGCAGCCCAACCGCGACTCCAGCGGTGCCGCTCCCCGACCCCCTTCGATGTAGCAGGGCGGCGAAGGGCAAAATCAGGATGCAGTCCGCAGTCCGGAGGGAGGAGGGAAGCAAGCACCAAGCCTCCGCAGGAGCCAGGGCAGCGGCATTCACGCCCCCCTCCGCCGGGCGCAGACACTCCGAAGACCAGGTACGCAGTCTCCGGGAATGGCAGTGGGGGGCCGCTTCACAAGATGGACGGCGCCTCCGTCCCGTCTCCCTCCTCACCTCTCAGCAGCAGGGTCACTGAGCCGCCGCTTTCCGCCCCTCCACCGTCACTCCGGGAGTCACGGCAAAATCACTGGCGCTCACCAGGGGGCTCGCTCAGGTCGGCAGCCCTGGGTGGTTCGCCCGCAGTCCGTCTCCGCAGCGCAGGCCCAGACCGCGGCGTCGCGTGAGTCAGCGCGCCGTCGTCGCCTCCAGGAGCACCAGTGTCGCCGCTCACGGAGGGATTCAGGACCTCACTCTCGGTTCAGGGGTCTCGGTGGGGCGAAGCGCCTTTCCGACACGCTTCTCAGCTATCGAGAGAGCCCGGGCAGGAATAATTCAAGGATTTTGGTGGTCTTCGGGACGGAGCTGGTGGAGCTCACGTCCTGTCGGCCATGCTGCTTGGCCACGCCCCTACTGGCAATCACTTTGAATAGCTTTCCATCTCATCGTTCTTTTGCTCACTATGTGACCTTAGTTTGGACCCAGCCATATGCAGGTTAGTTGAGGAGGTCCTGGCCTGATAGTTCATGCCAGACTGCTCGTATTGTAGCCGGGTCAAGACTGATTTAAGTATGGCTGGGTCCAAATTGAGGGGCCAGGGTGGGCAAAATCATAATGCGTTGGGATGCTTCCCCCGAGAGATTGCCATTGGTTAGACTCATTGCATGCATTCCTCCCATCACCTTTTGTGTGTTTGATGGAGCATTGACCTTACTGCAGAGCTAATCCTTGTACACTTCATTTGAGGCGCACTGGGGCTCTGTACATTTAGATATTCTGCAGGTTTGCTTGGTGTTTTCCACAACATATTACATTTGTGTTCCTATTTTCTACCCCCTCGTTATTTATTTTTGAAGTTTCTTCCGAGAATGCTGTTACCTTTTCTGATGAAAGTAAAGAAGTATGTTCGGATAGTTCACATTTTATGGGCTATTTCTATTTCCTTTTTTAATTGGTTTTATTCGGTCTCTCGGAAGTATACATTAGTACTACATTAGGAAATCATACAATATGATTCAATACAAAAAAAGGTAATTTGAGTTTAAATTGAGAAGAAAAATAGAATTTCTGTCTACCATCATTCCTAAATTATATTTTAGCACCATGAATGCATTTATTGATAAGAAGAAGAGTCCTGAGCTTGATGATAGTTCTCAAAACACCACGGGCATATTTACAAGTGGTTATTTCCACCAGAACTGCCTTGTAAATGATGCCCCTATTCACGCAGCACTTAGCATGAAAGGGAAGGGCAATGGGTGTTGCAGTGGGCGTTCCGCCACAACTCCTATTGATTTTTTATGCTGCCCCCTATTTACAAGGTTGGCGTAAAGCATAATCTTAACCTGGTGCAATGAGGAGAAATTATTAATTTCTCCTTGTTTTTGCTGTTTCTATGTGTGCTTCATTTTGCAACACACACAGAAAGAGCAAATCATCATTAGTGATTGTTCATGTGCAGGAAGGTGTCCCCTTCTGCACATAAACAATCATTAGAAAATGCCGAGTTGAAAATTCTATATGTGCTGCATTCTGCACTAGGGTACAAGGGTGCCTGCATTGGCGCTAGGCAGCTAAATTTAGCACCAGCGCTAGGGGAAACGCCGTGGTGCACGGTATTATTGCAAATATGGCCCATCACAACATTTTAAGAATGTCGGAGTGTGGCGTTACCAATTGTGGCGTAACACGGCGCTCCACCATTCTGTTGTAAATATGACGCCCAGTTTTTCTGAATCTATGGAATGCGTTCATTCGTTTAAAATATATATTTTTTCAAAGCAAACACCTTTTTAATTTTTTAACCCACAGTTGAAAGTATGGGAGACTTTTGCTGTCCATAGAACTGTAGCTATGGATGTAGTTACTACAATGGCAGTATACCACCACCTATGCATCCCTACAGGTGATATTTATTAATGACAAAAAATCGCAATGATATTAAAACAGCATCAGGATTCAGGCCTTTGCATAAGGAGTTAACTGCATAAGATAAAACCGTTAGTCTGTATTCCTGAAGCAACTGTCAGGTCAATATCATGTGGAGTCCAAGGCCTTATCATATAGGGTACCAGTCCGAAACATGCTAATTGCATTCATGTAAATACACAGGAGTGAAATAGATCATCCTCTGGGCACACAGCTGCACTTTTTAATTACCCCCCCCACCCCCTTGCTCAAAATTTAAGATTGCAAGCCTCTGTCCATATAGTTCAGAATTAATATGGAACGTTGTTTCTTGCTTCCAATTAACTAATATTTTATTCAACACTATTTTTTTTTAATAAATCGAAGACATTTAGCTCATTGGCCAATTCCATTAATCTCTCACCTTTTTATTTCGGTAGGACTTATGTTTATTATACAGACTCTCCTAAAGGTTTCTTTCTCTGTGTGGACATGTTGAACATTCAACTGTCTAAGTAATTGGGATTGACGAGTATCGATCAGAACCTAGCTTTGGATTTTGGGATACTTGTGTTCTTATAAGCCAAGCAATTACATATCTTTCCCATACACCTAATCGAACAAATGATTATCAAAAGACTCTTTTCCTTAAATCTACCATGAACTTTTGAATAAGATCCTGTGTAGTGAGTATAGGTAGAAAGGCAGGAAGGGTTGTAGTTTTTCTTTAAATAGTAATACCTCGGTTTGAGTGAAATTTGCTTTCTGACTTTCCAAAACTCAATACAGTTGTTAATTATGTTAAATGCAGGCTTGATATTTAATTCACCTGAAAACAAGAATAATTCCAAATTCTTCGTGTTAAGCTTGAGGCTAGGCCTCTGGCAGAATGTAGGTTTAATGAAATTATGTGCTCTTAAAACAGCTGCTAATAGATCAATTTATTGGTAAGTTGTGCAAAGAGCACTGGGGATATTAGACAGACCTAACACTATTTCACAGCGCCTCAAGATCCTAATGGGTGAAGCAGTAGCGCTATACAAATCCTGATTGATTGATTGATTGTTATGAGACAGACTTAAAACAAATCTTTGAAGAGCCTATTATTTAATACCAAGGATGCTGAAGCGTTTTCGTAGAGAGAAGCGAGTGACTCCGTGAGCTGGGCAGGAAAGCCCATTGATTATAGGACCTCAAACAAAAATTGCCAGCTCTCAAGTTCAAAGGCCTTCTCTGCTTCCAGTAATATAAGGGCCTCTGGACTACTGGTGGTGGGGATATAATCAGTGCTTCAACCACAAAATAGGTGTTTGTGTATATTTAGGGTAGGGAACAAAGCCATTTTGGATCTTGAGGGATCGAAGAGGGGTCTTGGGCAATTATTCACAGGCTGTCAATTTAGGCCAATTTGTTTGTAATTGGTGTTTAATAAAGTTAGTGGATGGAAAGAGCTAGAGTTGCTGCTTCATTCATGCGAACTGCTAATTTTTGTAATGGAAGCTGATGGTGGCACGCAGAAAATGTGGGGAATGTTACGGAAAACTACTTTTGACAACAAATCTATGTTCAAACTGTTTTTAAAAGTGTCAAGTTGAGCTATGCTCAGTACAGTAACATTTTCTAAAAGTATAATTAATCTTACACAAGAATTTAGTCTAATGCATTGGTTTCCTTCCTATGAATTAAGACAGTTAACTTATAGGGGGCGGGAGGCCTATTTGAGTCATATCATATTTGATTGGCCCTGCCACCAGCAGCCCTTTATGTGCCATACCCCTTATTCATGCTGGCAATATTTTGAAGCTTAACTAAAAGGGCTTTGTATACCAGTGTTTGTCTTGAATCATGTGCATTATTTTAGCAGAAGCCATTGGAGGTCTTGAGGGTACCAGAGCCATGATATATTTTGCTAAGAGCAAAAAGTCTCATCTTTTTTGATAAGTTTGGAATTTTATTTTCAAAAAGTTCAAAAACTCTTGAAGGGTATGTGGTGTAGTCACCATTTACACAGTTGGAGAGAGGGATGCTGGATCTGAGTTATGCTAAAATATGGATTTCATGCATTGAATTCCCCATTGAAGGGGAGGGAGCTTCTACTAGATTTTGTCATGCTCAGTGTTGCTTCTCTTGTCTCCAGGTCTAGGATCTGAGCTTTGATGGGCACAAAGCAGGTCCGTTCTTCTAGCAAGGTCTCCTCAGCTTTTCGACAGGCAAATAAGTGTTCCTTCTTGCACAGGTTCAGCAAGGCAGCTTCACAAGTATTTGCTGGATTTCGACCCAGACTGTATGGGTAGTGGTATTTCTCCAGTATTAGGGGTGTCTTTCATAGATTCACATGCTTGAATATTCCCCGTCGTCGAAGTGGGAGTCCCACGGTAATAAAATAGCAATAAATGCTAAATATATATATATATCATAATAATAATAATACAAGAAAAGAAAGGAAATACACTGAAATCCTCTAAAAAATCATTCCTACATAGGAATGCAAGGCAAAGAGAAAAATCATTTGTAACACATTAGTGTCATTATGTTAGTCCAAACTGCAGCCAATCAGGCGCCAGCACCCTCTAGAACCTTCTCCTCAGAAGCTCAAGCCCTCAGATTTTCTACCGCACGTCGTGTGAAGGGAATCTCCCTGAGCTCTGCTCAGTTTTCTTCTTCAGAACTCTACTTTCAAAAATTTCTTCAAACATGTCAAGTAAGAAGTCTTTATTTAGACCCTGCTCTTCTTGTGGGAAGCTGCGCCTTTTTGAAAAGGACCCCCACCAGAAGTGTATTTATTGTTTATATCCTGATCATGTGGCTGCCAACTGCAAGTACTGTAGAACTTTTTCTACTAAGACTTTGAAGGACAGGGAAGGCCGTCTTCTCCTTTGGCTGCAGCGTCTAAAGGACAAAGACTCTGTTGTGTCCGACGCAGAAAGTTTGCATTCTGGTTTTTCCTCAGCAGCCTCAAAGCGTGGTAGTGTTCAGGAGGTACAAAAATGGTGGGGTATTACTTTGCCCCCACCGCAGCGGCGACAGCCTCATTTTTAGAAATGCCAATGCTTCCATTATTTTCTGTTAATCCTTTTTCTCATTTCATACTTAATTCCTTATATTATACGCAATGCGATCGTTTTACTTTTAGTCATCTTTTTTAAACTCCTCATCATACAAGGTGACTGCCAATTTCCCATGTTTTCTCATGTAATGGCGGGCCATCCGAACCTCTTAACCAAAAACACGTAATGATGCATGGTTCCATTCAAGCAGTTAGTTTATTTATCCAATGCATTTCGGACCCTTTCTGGGTCCTTCGTCAGGGAACATACTGTAAATAACAATAAAGCATTTATTAGCAACCCACACTTTAAACCATGAACTCTAGTATTTTTGAAAAAAACATTCTCATTGTCTACCACGTGTTTAGCCATAAGTATTATTTAAAAGCGTTCTACATATTGTACTTTCTCAATTACCCTATTTCTGTTCAATCCGTCTCCTTAACATCACTCCCTTTAGTTGTTTACAAAACGGAAAAACGGGCTTCTTCGCTCTCACTGCGGGTCTTACAATATCCTCTCTTCTTTCATTCCGTACTAATTCTCCATACCCCCTTCCACCCTCAGGCTTCCTATCATCTATCAACAACACCTTCCATTTCCCCACCATCTACCATCTATTCTAGTTCACTCCCGCTTTTCAACCACCCTCGTCCCGATCTCTTCAATCTACACATTAACCCTACCTGCTTGACTGCCAACATCCTCCCGTCCTCGGTAGAAAACGGAAGCTCTCCCCACCCAGTTACACTCCATCATTATAAGTTCCAAACTCCCGCCTTCGTGGCTAAGACCCGCCCCTTTGCTACACCCACAATACACACCTGAGTGAACTGACACTCTTAGAGCGACTACCTTTCCCATAATCCCTCTGGTGACATGATCTGACATCGATGTAATGAATCACAGTGCTTAGACATAACCGCGCCTCTGTAGCTAAAAATTGTCTTCTATAGACTATGAACAATTAAATGAAAAATAAATAAAAATGTCCACAGTAGATTAATCAAATGTCCATGGTTATGTGTTTGTTTTCACTTTTTCCACTGATTCGTATAAAACAAACTTGCTGGGTGAACCATGATGTTCCGCCTTGTATGAAGAGCTGGATATTTTCTCCATGTTCTTATGAATAAAGCACTCTTATCCCTGGGTGCTAACCCTCTTGGGGCTAAATTTCAACAATGTCACGCAGGAGAACGGGTTGCACACCGTTTATTTAAACCTTATTTACTGTAACTTTTTCAACCATTATTTTTGTGAATGGCGTGCTCGCTGATTCGTGCCAAGCACACACAGCACGTGTACAACATAAACACAAAAATTGGTGGGGTATTACTTTGACCCCAGTGTTCAGGAGGTTCCTTCTCCTTTCCTCAAGAAATCTAAATTGGCTTTGCCTGTGGCTCCTGTGATGTCTTCTGCCACTCCTACCACAGCTACGCCCACGAGACCTGGCTCTCAGGCGTCTTTGGCAACCTCTCGAGGGGTTTTCACGCCTCTTGAATTTTCACCGTCGACGAGCGCTCCGACGACGAGAGCAGCTTTACTTGCATTTTCGACGACGACGCTGACTACCTCTTCAGCATATTCCTTGTCGACGACGGTCTCGTCGACAGCCTCGACGTCGACGAGGGTTTCATCGTCGTCTGCACCTGTCCCGTCGACGATTCCCATCTTGTCGACGAAGAAGAGAGAGTCTACGTCGACGAAAGTCCATATGTCGTCGTCGACGTCGACGACGCCGTCGGCGAAAGCCTCGTCGACGAAGCCACCGTCGACCAAAGTCCCGTCGACGAAGAAGACCTCGTCGACGAAGACTGGCCCGTCGACGAAGACTGGCCCGTCGACGAAGACTGACCCGTCGACGAAGACTGGCCCGTCGACGAAGACTGGCTCGCCTACGGAGTCAGTGCCAGCGTTGACGATTGACACCGTCGACGATCCCGTCGACGATCTCTCCGTCGACGAAGAATTCTACTTCATCAGCATTGCCAAAATCAGCCTCGTCGACACTACCGACGACAGTTCCGACGACGGTGGAACCACTGTCGTTTACGTCGTTCCCGTTGGTGCCATTGCAGACAACGAAATCGTCACACCTGCGCACTACGGTGCCTTGCCAACAGATCTCTGATCCAGAGACTCTACCACCTTCTCCAATGTTTGCAACAAGTACAGAGCATGACACTGAGTCGGATCAGGAAGAGGGCACGTTTGGAGCAGCACGTAGTCCCTCTGACTTGATTATAAAATGTCAGGACACAGATTCTAATGATGACAATGGCCCAGAATTTCAAGACCAACAGTTCAATCAAGCTCCTGTGGCTGCCATTCCTTTGTCTTTAATATCTAATCTCCAAAGTATGCTGGATGATTATAATCGCCGTTTTCCAGCCTCACAGCAGGCGACACCCGCTACTGCGGCGCAACCTTCACCTGCATTGCCGTCTCTTATACCACCTGCACCTTCTCAGGTTCATAGATCTGTCAGCATCCATACTACCATCTATCCGCACCATGCAGAGACGGTGGAAGCGGATGCAGAATGTGAGGAAGGTGAAGTCGCTGACAACACCGATGATGATGCAGGCGACCAGGATATGACGGAATATGATGATTACCAGGCGCAGACGCCCTCTCCGCAACCTGGTACCTCGAGTGAGTCTCCACCAGTGGATATCGCCAGCTTCCATCTTTTAATGGATAAGGCGGCTCAACGTTTCAAACTCCCACGCTCTCAACGCGAGGAGGAATGTTTTCTATACGATTTTAAAGACAAACCTTTCAAGCAGATGCACACAATTCCAATAATTGATTTTGTATGGAAAGAGGGTGTTAAGCTAATGAATGCTCCAAATTCCTTACCTGCACAGATTCCGCGCCTTGAAAAGAAGTACAAGGCCCCTGCAGGTTCTCCGGCTTGCCTGATTTCACATCCTAAGGCAGACTCTGTTGTGACTCAAGCAGCACAGCGTAGAGCACGTAATCCGGCGTCCCAAATCACAGCCCCTCCGGATAGAGAGGGTCGGCGCCTGGATGCAATTGGCCGCAGGTTCTCGACCATGGCCTCCACGTCTGTCCGAGCTGCCAATGCCTTGGCCATTTTGGGTCGTTATGACCGACAGATGTGGTCGGACGTTGCAGATTATGTGGCACTCGTTCCTGATGCTTCAAAGGCAGACGCACAGCAGATCCTCCGCGATGGACAATGAGCTGCGGAAGAAATCATCGACTGTGCTGTCGATATTGCGAACACTGGCTTCCGCCTCCTGGCAAGTGCAGCTGCACTTCGGCGTCAAGGCTGGCTGGAGTCCACCTCCTTCCGGCAGGAAGTTCAAGCCAGAATATTGGATATGCCATACCATGGTAAATCTTTATTCGGATCCCATATTGATGATGCCCTTGAATCCATCAAGAAGGACACCGATACGGCAAAGTCCTTAGGCACGTTACAATTTCGCAAGCAGTCCTTTCGAGGTGCGCGCGGACGCGGCACTTCCTCAAATTTTCGAGGTGGTCAGCAATACCGTTCATACAATCAAGGTGGCCAACGTTACACCTCCAATCAACAGTCTCGCCAACAACCCGCCAAGACATTCAGAGGAAAGTTGTCCTATCATGGCGCAAATCAAAAACGTCAATGACTTTTGCCGCTCACAAAGTGTTGGAGGACGAATCTCTCTGTTTTATTCCCAGTGGTTCTCGATCACCTCGGATCAATGGGTTTTGGACATCGTCAAACGGGGTCATTCCCTGGAATTCACAGAGATTCCTCCTTGCACTCCACCTCGTGGCCCACCTCCTCCGCATCTCGAGGAGCTTTACCATCAGGTCCGTCTTCTTGTACTGAAAGGGGCAGTCAAAGTGGCCCCGAAACATCTAAGAGGACAGGGTTTTTACTCTCGTTTTTTCCTCATACTCAAGAAGAACGGAGATTGGCGACCCATTCTGGATCTGAGGGCTCTCAACCAGTTTCTAAAGTCTCAGTCATTCCGTATGCTGACATTGCTGGAGGTCCTGCGTCTTCTGTCCAGCGAGGATTTTATGACCACCATAGATCTTCAGGACGCTTACTTTCACGTCCCCATCATCGCACAACATCGCCAGTACCTACGGTTCAAAGTGGGAACCATGCATTTCCAGTTCACAGTCCTACCCTTCGGACTGCGTTCAGCTCCTCGTGTGTTCACGAAGGTACTGGCCCCGGTGGTAGCTCACCTGCGTCTACAAGGAATTCAGATCTTTCCCTATCTAGACGATTGCCTTCTCAAGTCTCAATGCCATCTTCAACTCGGTCTGGACACACACCTTTGCCAACAGGTGTTTCAGTCTCTGGGGTTGACCATCAATGTCGAAAAGTCACAGTTTGCACCCCTGCAAATCAGGTCCTTCCTGGGAGCGATCCTGGACACGCAGCTTTCAAAAGCATTTGTCTCTCACGAGCGACGTCTGAAAATACTTTGTCTGGTCGCACTCATTCGACGAAAACAGTCCATTTCTGTCCGGACGTTAAAATCCTTCTTGGGAATGGCCTCGTCATGTATCGCACTGATCCCATATTGCAGGTTACGCACACGTCCTATTCAGGAAGAACTGGACTTACAGTGGCGCCAGGTCTCCGGGTCTTTCAACGACCTAGTTGCCGTCACAGCACGTATGAGAATGAGCCTGCGTTGGTGGGCGCAGCCCGTGAATCTGAAAATGGGTGTGTCTTTCCTCGACCACGCTCCGAACCTGACGCTGACGACTGACGCCTCCCTGGAGGGGTGGGGCGCTCATCTCCAGGGCCTCTCCATCAAGGGCAAGTGGTCACCAATACAGCGCAAGTGGCATATCAACAGGCTAGAATTGATGGCAATCTTTCTTGCGCTCAAATCATTCCTCCCAGTTGTTCACGGAGAGTCAGTGCTGATCCAAACGGACAATACCACCAGCATGCACTACGTAAACAAACAGGGCGGGACCAGGTCTCCACTTTTGTCCCGTTTGGCCCAGTCAATCTGGAACTGGGCTCTCCGCCATCACGTAACCCTGACGGCTGTCCACCTTCCGGGGGTGTCCAATCTTCTAGCAGACTCTTTAAGCAGATCCACGTCCTCAATACACGAATGGGTGCTGCACCAACCGACTCTGGATCTGGTGTTCCGCCAATGGGGTCACCCAGATCTGGATCTCTTTGCAACACCGGAGAATCGGAAATGCCCGTCTTATGCAAGTTGGCATCCCCACCCAGGATCCTGCGGGAATGCCCTTTTGATCAACTGGTGCGATCTATGCGCTTACGCTTTTCCTCCGCTCCCGTTAATACAGCGGGTACTGTGGAAGATGCGGAGGCAGCCTTGTCACATTCTGCTGATCGCACCTCGTTGGCCCAGACAAGCATGGTTCACGGAACTGCTCCTGATGTCCCAGTGCGAGCCCATTCCTCTACGTCCTCGTCCAGACCTCTTAATGATGGACAAGGGCCTAGTGTGTCATCCAGATCCCTCAACACTTCAATTGTGGGCATGGAACCTGAGTACCTTGAGTTCGCGGACTTGAACATATCCCAGGAGTGCAGAGACATTCTAGCTCAAGCCAGAGCTCCGTCTACCATTAAGACTTACAAACTTAAATGGAAGCGTTTCTGTCATTGGTGCGTTTCAGCCAATATCCATCCTATTCATTCCACTCCTGAACAGCTCCTTCCATTCTTTTTGAGTCTCGCTCAGTCAGGACTCTCTCATGCTACTCTGAGAGTTTTCTTAGCTGCTATATCTCGCTTCCGACATGATGGCTCTTCGTCCCTATGTTCATCGCGAATTATACGTCAATTCTTAAAGGGGCTCTTTCGCAAGTTTCCACCGGTGCGTCGCCCTCCACCAGCTTGGCACCTCAATGTGGTATTAGCTCAACTTATGAAATCACCATTTGAGCCTATTCATAAGGCCAACATAAAATTCATCACTTGGAAAGTGGCTCTTCTTCTGGCTTTGACCTCATCTCGTCGCGTGAGCGACCTTCACGCTTTTACTGTCAAGCCCCCTTATCTACAGTTCAAACCGAATGGAGTGGCACTGCGCACCAACCCTTCTTACCTACCTAAAGTACCTACGGATTTTCATTTAAATGAGCCTGTGTTCCTTAAGACTTTCTTTCCAGACCCTGCATCTCCGGCGGAACAACGCCTCCATTCTTTAGACATCAAGCGATGTCTTAAGTTTTACATTGCAAAGACTGCTCAATTCCGCAAGTCCGACCAATTATTCATTGCATATGGACGATTGCGCAAAGGACATCCAGTTTCCAAGCCGACTATTGCCAGGTGGCTTTCCACAGCCATTGCTTTCTGCCACCAGCAAGCGGGCAGACCATTGCAGTCTTCAGTGAGGGCTCATTCTACGAGGGCGATGTCTTCGTCCACCGCCCTGTTTGCTGGTGTACCACTTCATCAGATCTGCCGTGCAGCGACGTGGTCCAGCAGGCACACTTTCACCAAACATTACTGCTGGGATGCCATCAACGAAGCGGATACCGCAGTGGGGCAGGCAGTGCTTCGCCATCTTTTTCAGTAAGGTGAGCCTCTGTTCCCTCCTCCTTATTATCTCCTGTGATTGCTTTGCTGTTATGTACTGTATTATTTTTATGATAGTACTGTATGGTTTTATACTTCTTATGCTTAGCAATCTCAGTTTTCTAGGAGGTTACTGCTTTCTATTCTATTCAAGCATGTGAATCTATGAAAGACACCCCTAATACTGGAGAAGAACAATTGTTACTTACCTGTAAACATGTGGTTCTCCAGTATTGGTGTCTTTCATAGATTCACATGCGACCCACCCTCCTCCCCTCAGAGGCTCTTTTCTCCTCATGCGCTCTTAGTTACTTTGTGCTACGAAAATCTGAGGGCTTGAGCTTCTGAGGAGAAGGTTCTAGAGGGTGCTGCCGCCTGATTGGCTGCAGTTTGGACTAACATAATGACACTAATGTGTTACAAATGATTTTTCTCTTTGCCTTGCATTCCTATGTAGGAATGGTTTTTTAGAGGATTTCAGTGTATTTCCTTTCTTTTCTTGTATTATTATTATTATGATATATATATATATTTAGCATTTATTGCTATTTTATTACCGTGGGACTCCCACTTCGACGACGGGGAATATTCAAGCATGTGAATCTATGAAAGACACCAATACTGGAGAACCACCTGTTTACAGGTAAGTAACAATTTTTCTTATTTATTTATTTAGAACATTTTATATAGCGTGAACATGACCACCGAGGGTACCAGAGCGCTTTACAGTTTATACAACAGGCAGAATACAAGCAATCAACAACATCAACAAAAAACAACAGATTAACAGTCTAAAAATTGGCCGAACATTCTCGTAAACCCAGCAGCTGGGCCACAAATCTATGTTTCTGGCCCCGAATCAGATGGGGAGGCCTGACAGAGGCAAACATTTCTCCATCAGGAGCCCTTCGACCTCTTTTTTTAAGAGGACCTTGGAGGAATTCACCCTGTCTTCGGGGGTAAGGGAGTTCCAGATTCTCGGTGCCTTACCTGAGAAGGCTTGATTGTATGTCTTATTTTTCTTACATTTTTGTGGTTTGAGTAAAAGGGTGCTGGCGTTTCTAGAGGCTCTTGAACCACATGAGAGCTCAAAGTTTCTGAGCGAGGTACAGTGGGGTCTTGAAGTGTATGGCTTTGTGTGCCTTGCATGCAATTTTTTACTGTATCCACGCTTCATAGGGAAGCCAGTGCAGGGTCAGCAAGTCCGGAGAAATATGGTTGAATTTGTTAGTGCCCATTATGAGCCTAGCAGCGGAGTTGAGGGCAACCCTAAGAGGAGCTGTCTTTACTTTGGGCAACCCGCAAAGCGTTGCGCTACCATACTCCAACTTGAAGATCACTAGTGCTTGCACATCTACCTTTAGCTCCTGAGCCGGTAGATAGTGTTTGAGTTTCCTCAATATACTGAGTTGATAGTTAGCTCCTTTGGTAAGGGAGCTGATGTGCTTCTGCATGTTCAGGCTTTTGTCTAGAATGATACTCAGAGAAGATGCCGAATCAATGAGGAGAGGTCTGCAGTTTAGAGCCGTAAGTTGATTCAACCATTGTTCCAATACCGGGGAATACTTGTGGGGTGAGATTAGGAAGAATTCAGTTTATAAAGCATTTAACTTCGGGTGGTTACGTGTCAGCCAGCTTTGTGTTTCCAGCAGGATTGAATTGAGGAATTGGATGTTTTCAGGGGAGGCAATCTTCAGGTATTGTTGGGTATCATCCTCATACATGTGATAGTGACTGTTGATTTCAGAATTTCTGTCAGAGGCTCCATAAACAGGTTGAAGAGCGTGGGAGACAGTGCTGAACCTTGGGGGACACCAAGCGTAACCGGTGCAGGATGGGAAAGGGATTGGTTCACCTTGAAACTTTGGGATCTATTCTGAAGGAACAAAGAGAACCAGTTAAGTACAGGCCCAGAAAGCCCCATCCTGTGTTTCAGGAGGTCAATTAGGTTATCGTGTTTGACAGTATCGAATGCTGACGAGGGGTCAAGAAGGATCAGTAGGCACGACCCATTATGGTCCAATATTCTTAGTGCATCATCAACAATGTGCCTTAATGCGGACTCTGTACTATGACCCGGGAGGAAACTAGATTGATATTGGTCTAGGAGTTGAAAATTTTCAATATGGGAACAGAGTTGAGCGAGCACATATTTCTCCAGGAGCTATGCTAAGGTGGGGATGTTAGAAATTGGGTGAAAGTTATGAAGGTCAGTGGGATCCGCGGATGGATTCTTTAAAATCGGGGTCACTTGACCCGATTTAAGGCAATCAGAAATTGCACCTTGCTGAAGTGAGGCAGTGACGATCATAGCCCAGAGTGTTAGTAAGGAGGTTCCAACCTCCGGGAGAAGGTTCGCTGGCAAAGGGTCATTGTAGTGATTGGAAGGTTTCAACGTCCCCGGCATTTTGCAAATAGTGCCTTCATCCAGGGTTTGGAACAAGCTCCAGGATGTGTTATTTTTCGACAGGTGGGGAGCGCAGGGTCAGTGAAATCCAGGCCTGGGGGAACAAGGGTGATCAGGGGAGTAATCGAAAGGTCATCAAGGGCAGAGCGTAATTCAGTCTCAATCCTGATAGTCTTATCCGTGAAGAAGACCGCAAATTTTTCACAGTTCGGCAGAGACCCTTTACCCGGTGACGAGAGATTAGGATGGTTGTTAGCTTGGGACTTGATGAGTTTGAACAGTTTTTTTGGACTGTTTTCTGCTTGGTCTAGTTGCGATAGGAAAAAGGTGGCGTTCGAGCCTCTGATGCGATTATTGTATAGGTTTTGCAGGGATCTCAGATGGTGGAGATGTTGAAGGTAGGGGTTGCATCGCCATGACCTTTCTGCAAGTCTTAAGTTTCGGAATTGAGACTTTCATTGAACCATGGTTTGGAGAGTTTAGCTACGCTTTAAATTTATGGGGGCTAGCGGCGTCCTCTTCATAACACAAGAGAGATGGAACGCGCTGAGGGTTAAAGTGTTTCGCCCGCTCGGCTAACTTTTCGGATTTGAACTTATCAAGGTCAGATTGTCACCAGTTTATAACTACGAGTGGAGCTCATTACATATAGGTTCTCAAGATTATTTTCTTTGGATCAAACATATACATGACTCACCAGGCGTTTCCTACCCCCTGTTTGACGCGAGGTGACATTTAAGTTTGAAAATCAATAATATTGGATCAATCATATGTACCACCTACTAGGCGCATCCCATCACCTTTAATGCGAGGTGGTAATTAAATTGAAAAACGGTTGCTATTTCCTGATTGGGGTATGGTCTGCATGGTCCCGTGGATCCTTACTATTTTCACAGCTTATATCAATACTGAAATCTTATAAATTGATGACAGCATCTATGACAAATTGTGCCTATTGACCACATCTGAGCTGCCGGTTTATGTTCAGATATATCTTTATTACACCACGTGCCTTGACAACGTCTATGGGTAGACGAAACACGTGTTGGCAGTTTTGTCTGAATTGGAATTTTTTTTGTCTGGATTGAATACAAAAAGAAAAAGAAACAAAAACAATAAAGAGGGAAAAAAACAACACTTGAAGATATTTATTGACGTGGACTCTGTTTTTCTGTCTGAACTTGCTTGAATACTGAAAAGATAACCTATCTGACATGGGATGTACGGATGTAAAACTGGCTTCATAGATCTACGGTCTTGACATTGACCGTTAATATCAACATAAGGGTGTGCTGCATATGCCTTCCAAATTGTCTTAATTTTGTGTATACAGCTTTTGTTGTAACCTTTGGTACTCTTTGGGTAGTGGGTGCCGGGAGGACCAAAATAGCACCCTAACAACAGCGTTCAATTCTTTGACTAACCAAAACTCTCTATATACACTGCAAATTGTCTAGTGGATGTGCGATTCCATCTCTTATATCTGTATAAGGGAACACTACTACCTTTTCCTGTTGTTTGGGATATTCTCTTAAGCTGTAGTGGAGCAACGGAGCCTAGTACATTGAGCGGTTATAGCGGGCTGGGAGGTCGTGGACGTCCGACATGTGCAAGGGAGGGGCAGGATGTTATTGCAGAGAGCAGTCAGATCTTGTGAGTTAATGTTCCGTAGACATCTTTTCTGCTGTTTTGGGTTCTTAGGATGGGATCTATTTACTCTTACCCAATCCAAGATGAGGAAGGTGATGCAATAGTGGTCTGTCCAATCACATGGGAGGATCGACTCAAGGAGGATTGAGTTGGGCTTACCAATGACAAGATCTAAGGTAGCTCCTTTGATATGAGTCGAGCTGTCACAAATTTGGGCTAGGTTGAAGTCAAATAGGAAGGATTTATGGCTATTAATCACCATATTATTTGCATCATTCCAGTGGAGGTTGAAATCGCTCAAGAAGATCTGAGTACCATGGAAGTCAGCATTAGCAGAGATAATGTCTATGACCTGTTCTGTGAAGGGAAGATTTTCACGTGAGGGGTGGTAGAATGTGTGCAGTCTACATGAGAGATTGTTGCCACCAGTTACTTCAATGCAAAGGTATTCACAAGACGGCAGGAGGTCTGCATGAAGAAATTTCACTATTAGATTGCTGCGGTGCAAACATGCTATGCCTCCACCTTGACCACCAACTCTGTCCAACCCAATGATATCATAGTTGGGAGGTATTAAACGGTTACGGGAGACAGCAGCTGCGTCATTTAGCCAGGTTTCTGTCAACATTACAAAGTCAAGATCCTGGGCAAGGATGATGTCGGCAATGTCCGCTGCATGTTTAACAGCTGATCGGCAGTTTAGGAGTACGCATTTGAGTCTTATGTTGGTGTCCATTGGTGCAGTAAGAGTGGTGGTGATCCTCCTGAGGTTGTTATCATTTAGAGTTCTGGTGTTTGGCCTAGGTTCTTTGAAGGGGTCAGTGGGGATGGGTTCAATTAGTTGCAAGTTTGGTAAGGGGGAGGGATGAGACGGATCGTATGAGAGTAGTAGGAATTCGATATCTCTATCAGACAAGGAGGTTCTACATCTGGAGGGACGAGAAGGCTCGTTGAGTGAGAAGCGGAGGCCCAACTATGTGTGATGCCGGATGTAGGCTGCCAAGTATAAGGGAATGAAGGGAGCCTGGTACGACCCCTAACTGGGTTCCAGTGGGGATGGTGGTTGTTTCTCATGGAGCAGCTTAACCTGGAGTTAGCTTACAATTCCTCGGTGGCAAGTAATAGGCTGCGCACTTCTGCCTTAAGTTGTTGTAGGCAGAGTGTTATCTCGTCAAGTAGGCCTTCCAGTGAAGTGTGAAGAAGGGAATGGAAGGGTCTGTTCAGGGGCCCCTGCAGCGGGAGGGACCTGGAGGGGGCAGGGACCAGTCAGGCAGTTGTTGAATGACTGTGTCCCACAGGAAAGGGTTCAGGGGAATGGAGCTGTGTGCACGGAGGGGAGGGTAGGATAGGGGGAGAAGGATCAGATCGAGAGAGGTCCCTGGAGGCATGACGGAGCAATTCAGGATCGGGAAAGGGCTTCTGGGGGGAGACAACGCACTGCCGTGAGCAGTGGAGGAAGGGGAGCTAGCGCTAGCTAACCATGAAGGGAGGAGGAGGTAGCCTAGGGTGCTGAATGTGATGTCTTGACTTCGTCACAATGGGCCATGAGGGGTAAATATTATTGAGTGATACGGTATCTAGGTGGGGGTCCTTCGGGTCAGAGGATCGTGGTGGAGAGGAAGGAGCTGGACTTTGCGAAGACTGGGTGTTCGCAGGGCCAGGCCCATCGATGGGGACGGAATTAAAGTTAGCCACTGTATTTATGATGGTAGGGAAGATGTTATCAAATGACACCTAATTGCGTACTGAGGCTTGGACAAGGATGGTTACATTTTTGGTAGCTTCAGCTCTGTAGGTCGGGGAGGGAGCAACCATCAATCTAAGACCATGTGGAGTTTTCAGAGAAGTGGAGATCTTGAGTAGGGAATATATGGCCTTCCATTGAGCATGGAGTTTAGTGTAAAAAATTAGATCACTTATAGTATCACCCCTTCTGATGGAGAAGAAGGGGTCCGAGATGAGGGTTTCTGGATGGATTTTGAGAAGTCTGTGTTTCAAGTTTGTTGCAGCATTTTTCAATAGATTATGGGGATATAAGATTCGGAAAGCATTTTGGCCAGCAAGCTCCAGGTTGGGAGAGATGCGGTACGGAGGGACAGGATCCATAACAACACGGGTTTTGTCTGCGAACCAAGGAGGCGTAGGAAGGGCCGTAAGGGTCATAAGTAGTTCTGTGAGATGTTAGGCGGAGAGTTTATTGGGGGAGAAGATGCAAAGTGAAGTAGAGTCACACTTGCTAGCAACGTGCTAGTTAGCTCAGGCCGGCAGGACACGCACTATCTTCCAGTGGACCATATACAATGTTGTAGTAGCCTCATTGGGAGGGAAATGCCTTAGCACTTTATAATCTATGTTGGTCATCATGCAGTAGATTCCCACTCCAAGATGGCCACCATAAGTTAAGGGTGGGGCAGGCTCATTTCTCTTCCAAGGACTGCAGAGTGTGAAGCCTGCTCATTACTCATTCCGTAGATTAAAAGGGCAGAGAGGTTGAATGGGGGCGCCCCTCCTCAGTATGATGACAAAATGGATACCAACATCAATTGAGTGTTGCTGCTATAAGTACCATTACTCGCTCATCTATTTTTCTCTCCCCTTTATAGTGTTTAGGTCCTCCTTGATCATTGAGGTCCGATGTTGAACTGAGCATTGGCTGACAGCCCTGTCCTTTTCTTACCCTGAAGGCTATCCAAGGCCAGTCGGCTTGCCTGCATATTTCAAATCTCATGTAGGCCCTCTAACCTTGATGGTGCATGAGATCCTGCAGCACTGCTGCCCTTTCCTAGTCAGTTTTGCCCTTGCAGAGAGAGCTCTGTTACATCAAAGGCCTGCCCTCCCAGAGGGGCTTCAGAGCTTCAAATGACAGGCTGGGCTACTGCATGCACTCCACCAAGCTCAGCTACTATCAGATAGAGGGGAAAGGGATGTGAATCTGGGCTATGTCCAGCAGGAGAATACCATCATGCAAAACAGCTATCCATGCATGGAGACTCCAGGACTCCAGCACCAACCAATCCATCCTCGCACAGTGAACACACATTTTTACCACGCCACTCAGAAGCCGCTCATCATTATCCCAGACATCATAAAAGGCAAAGGATCCTAGTTACATGGGGCTACACAGAGTTTAGGCAGAGGAGCCAGTAAGCAAACCCTTCCTACCTGTCTCTTGACTCTGGATTCTGCTATCATCAATGTCAAGTAATTTTACACACAGCCTGAGTAGAAAGGTCAGTAGTCAAGCTCATTAAAAGGAGTGCCCTTTGGGTACCTAGTTCTAGAGCCTCACAACTGGAAAACTGGCAAATGCCCAGTGGGCTTGCATGATTGATAAGTCCACTCGGTGAAAATGTGTAGGGATATCCCGAAAAAAGTACAAGAGCAGGGAAGCATAGCTTGGCAAAGCCCTGCTACGAGCGTTCATCCAAGCAGCACCTTCCAGATTAGACTGGCAGAGAAGCTCAGCCATCTGATTAGTTAAACTTTCAAGAAAGGCTGTGCGCATTCCCATGTGATGCCTTTGCCCTTTGCTTCACAGGGAGTCTGGACCCAGAAAAACAATGAACCACCCAAGCAACGTAGGGTTTTCACCAAGGGATGACGATTCCTAGGTTTCAGGCCGGTAAGAAAGGAGGTTGGAATTGCTCCTACCCAGGCCCCTGAGCTTTGTCAGTGCACTACTTTCCAGACAGACTCTCCACAAAAACTTTAGGGTGTGAAGTCCAGAGTCCTAGAACAAGAGAACCCCAAGTCCTGTAGGCATTGTCAGATAGAGCACAAGGACACTCACCCAACCAGTGGGGGTTCTACGTATTGGGTCTCCATCAATGCACCCAGTGTGGTGCAGTGGAATACACTCAGGGCAGTTCAGTGCAGTGCAGTGATAAGTGGCCTGGATCATAACTGAACCAGCACCCAGTCCCTCGGAACTGAGGGGCATATTAACAAGCTGAAGTATCGCCGCTTTCTCGGCACAATTCTCAGAGAAAGCGGCGATACTTCCTGCGCCCTATTAACAAGGGCATTGCAACGCCTGCCTCAAGCCCACTTTGCATGTCAGCGAGAAACATCGCTAATGACATGCAAAGTGGGCGCTCCCGTCCAACCACATGTAAAATATGGTTGGAGGTGGGAACACCCTATCACCAAGGCAGGCGTTGGGAGGAAAAGACCTGCGATAAACTCGTTTATCGCAGGTCTCCCAACGCCTGCTCTGACCAGGCGTTAGGCATAAATAACATGGGGGTGTGGATCATAAAGCTGAATCCACCCCCCCATATTATCAAGGCACACATTAGCGCGTGAAAACAACTCTTGTTTTCACGCGCTAATGTTCACTATCACTGGCTATCGCAGGATTTACTATCGCCTACGTGTTGCGCGTTGATAATAACGCGCTAATACGGTGAAAAAATCCACCGATAGCCGGCGATAGTGAAATGTGCGAAGTGCGTTTTGTAACGCACATCTTGTTAATATGCCCCAGAGTCCCTCCTTCTTGCGCTGTCGCAAGAGGCACAGAAGGAGCACAGCCCACCCAAACTGAGTGTTGAAATCTGTGCTATTCTCGATGCTACAACACATTTCTCATTGTTTCTGGGGCCGCTCCAAACATGGACGGGGTCATTGGGAATTACTTAGTGCTGGGAAAGTCCCTCTCCTTTGTCTGAGAGATATTGGTCAGTAGTGTGCAAAACCTTCTCTTTGACCTTTTAATCACATCATTTGCTACATATCTGTGGGGACGAGTATTTTCCATAATCACTGATCACAAACTTTTTGCATTTCTCTTGAATGATAAAAGGTTGGAAATGCCAGTGTAAGGAAAATGTGGGTATGCCACAAGACATAGTGGCACATTGTTATTGTGTAGGGACTTTTCTGATTTCCAACACTCTACACATATTCTCACCAGAATATTCACATCAACCTACATCCCGCACCACAAGTAGTGTGGGTATCCAAAGAGCTGTTTCTCCGCCATAACCCTCATCGCCAAAATATGTTGCGATCTTGCATAAAAGTAACAGGGCACACTGGCTAGAGATCATTAAAATGTATTTATTACCTGGAAAGAGGAAACAGCATTTGATGTCGCTCTGTGATAAAGCCAGGCTCTCTAGTCAGGTAACCTAAGACTTCAGAACACTCACATGGCAATTTGGAAATAAGATAGAACACTAAAGATAAATATACACAAATTAAAGAGAAAAGCCCTAACACTTTTGAAGGTTTTGTCCAATTCTAAATCTTACTTTGGATCAGGCACACATCAGTGGTACCATTGTGCACAGCTCATCAGATGGGGCAGTTCAGTTGCTGGGCCTTTCCTTGGGCTGCTCCAACAGGAGCGTTGGTCATGTGACCAGAAATTGTGCATTGCATTACAAAAGACCTGATGTTGAACACATTTGGGGTCTAATCTCAAAGCTACCCACCCATTCTGGAAAACCACACATCAGTGGTGCCATAGTGCACAGCTCATCAGCTAGTGTGGTTCTGAGTTTGGCACGTTCCTCGTGCTGCTTCACCAAAAAATGTGCCTTGCATTATTATAAAACACCTGACATCAAACGAATTTGGGGTCTACTCTCAAAACCACACGTTCTGGAAAAATACGGAGATAAGGATGTTACGTGGTCAAAGCCTGTAACATTCTTAATCCCAATGCTGATGTAATAGCCACTAGAAAAAAAGTTTTAGCCAAATAGCCAGCAAAGACTTGCTTGTTCCAATGGCTCAAATGGACCCTTCCACTAACCCTTTAGTACAGTTAACATTTGCCATGCTGGTAAAGGGGAATGAACTGTCCGTTCCTGCAATCTAACGTTCCTAATGAGCCGTGCCAGTAATGGAGATATGTGTGACAAATTCCCAGATAACTGACAAAAAGCCATATTTGCTGTCCACTGGGAATTTAACGTGGAAGGCGCTAGACGTTTTCAGAAACCATCGCAAAAAAAACCTAAAATCTGAAAGTGGTCGATATCAAGTGGATTTTTGGGTTTCTCTGCTCACCATATAGCAAATACTCCCAAGTGCTTTTTATAAGACATTACAGAAGCATTCTGCCTGGATGACTGATTATCAATGGCTACCTGTTCAGAACAACCCCGACTCTGCACAGCTAACCGTTCAACAGCCAAGCTGTTAGCTTGAGATGACTGTACTGATATGGGTTTAGGTGTGGACACTGCAACGGATGTGGCTCGATCTGAAGGTGAAAGAATTTCCTCTCAGACATTATCAGGAACAAGGAAAACCAAGGGTGCCGCAGCCAGTATTTGAGCTATGATAATCGCCTTGACTTTCTCTGCTCAAATCTTTTGCAAGACTCAGGAGTACAGGATTAGGCTGAAATGCATAAAGCATCCCTGGCACCACAGGATTCAAATTTCATCAACTGCCCATACTTGAGAAACCTGTTACTCCATGCAGAACTCTAGACATTGCTGTGGTCTTGGAAGCAAATAGGTCCATATACACAAAGGGAGCAAAGGGGGATAAGAAGTGAGACCGCCCCCCACTCCACCAAATATAAACACTATTAGGTCTGACCTCTATTGAAGAGAAACTCTCATGATTTTAGGATCTGCAGGGAGTTTTATCGGAAACTTTCAACTTCCCAGGCCAGTCCAGACTACTGTCCATGAACTGCTAGTCCTTACTGTTCAATTTAAAAAGAAAAGAGAAATGTCAATAACCTCATAGCATACACAAAACCCGGTGGTTTCATACCATCACAAAAAGTGTGTACAACAAAAAATGTGAAGGGTGGCCAGAAGGCACCTCACGTATGCAAACCCAAAGAGCTGCGGGATGGTACTCACCAGTATGCCACGTCATCATCATCTGTTGCTTTTGTGGCCGAAAAAACGAGGGTGTGATTGAAATTCCTCATCGGTGAGAAATCAAAACCGTGAACAACAAAAATTGTGTGTGACAGTCAGCACTGAGAAAATAAGACTAACTCAGTGCCCACTGGTCCCCAACTGTGAAAAGAGAACACTTATTCTCACAATTAAAATGGGGTAGCACTCACATACAAGATATCCTTTATCGAGTGTTGTGAGTGTCCTCAAGTTAAAAGAAGGCTTGTATATGGCCACTTTTACTCACAGAAGGCCAACATGTTTTGTTGCCGAACTTATTTAGGGCAACTTCGTCAGGGCTGTCGGGGAACCAGTCTTCACCTCATTCCTTCTTCACACCAAATCGGTAGTTATTGACAAAATAAAAAAAGAAGAAAGTGCCAATCATGAACAAACCCTATGTCCACCATATTTCTTCGATATCTTTTTTTCAACAAAAGAAGATCCTGCTCACAATTGTATATTTACCGAGTGGTTTCTGAAGTCCCTGGTACCTGCAACCACCTTCACTAAAATTTGAAAATTTGAAATAATTTATTTGATTCAATTCTTTTACGAGAACAACACATTTATAAACGATAAAAATTACAATTTTTGTTAATAAAATTATCACGTTAATATAATTTAAAAAAAGACAAAAAAATTATACATGTTAATACACACAAATTCATTGGGTGGACCTTTGGGGAGGGAAATCAACATCTGGACCGAATTTATATTACATTTTGTTTTAATCGGAGTAATGTATCTGTTCCTGGCTGCTACAACGGTCTCATTTGGACATACAAACAGAACATGTTCTAGATCTTGCACCCCACCTTTGCATAAGTCACAGAGATTAGTCCCTCCTTGATTTTATGACCACTTAAAGGTGTATGATTTCAGAGGTAATATTCCTAGCCGTACTTGAATAATAGTTCGCCTTACTCCATGATTTAGATTAAAAAAGATATATGGTTGTGTTTTTTTTAAAACTATTGTGTCCGCGTACTGTTTGTACATTGATAGCCTGGAGCAGTGTTGAATGTCAAGTTCCATGCTTATCCTTGGTGTTAGGTGCTTCAAGCAAAGTTTCAGCTGGGCTGCTGTCCAAGATTTTAACATTTCTAGGGAAACTGATGTTAGTTTAAAAGCATTGCTTAGGTTTTTACTAAATATATACTTTGGAGAGTCTTGCTCCAGTGTCTCTGTTTTTAACAGGGCTCTAAGGGTTCCTGGATCGGCATGAACCAGGTTATATGCCCATCTAATTATGTTTGTGATCTCTCTGGCGTAGGAACTGACTAACGATAGTTCTAACCTAAGAGCTAGGACCGGAACTGCTTGCGGCATCCTGGTTAACTTCCGCAGGATGTTTCCTTCTTTAATGTCTATTTGAATCCATTCTTTTGTTGGGATATGTTATATTACGTATGATAAAACTGCTGGAATTTTTTAATTATAAACCTGGAGCAAGGAGGGGAATTGTCCTCGACCGGTGGATGCATAAAGTGTTTGGAGGGCCCCTGAATGGACATCTGCATTACGACCCATTTTTTGCAGATGAGGCTGGTGGTGCAAAGACTGAGTAAACGTTCTCCCGAGATATATGTATTCTTTAAC
The DNA here is from genome assembly GCF_964261635.1 of Lissotriton helveticus. Taxonomy (NCBI): domain Eukaryota; kingdom Metazoa; phylum Chordata; class Amphibia; order Caudata; family Salamandridae; genus Lissotriton; species Lissotriton helveticus. Next base: position 1,372,250,721 of record NC_136067.1, read on the forward strand.
AACTTCCAATGGTTTTCCTCCTAGTAAGCAGTTATATTTGTAATGAGTCTTCTTTCTTGTGAATGGTAGAATTTTAGTTTTAGTGATATTTGGAATTAAATAATTTTTATCTGTATATCTGGTAAGTGGCGAGAGGTTTCGTTGGAGGCCGAATGGAGTCAGGTCCAGGATTACTACGTCAGCGGCATACATCATACAGTGGATTTTGGTGGTAGCGATCTTCGGCGGGAAGTTATTGACCTGATTAAGAATTTCCGGTAAATCATTCAGATATAAAGAGAACAATAAGGGAGCTAAGAGACACCCCTGACGCAGGCCGTTTGGAGTTGGTATTGGGGAGGTTACACCCTTCTCCCTCCCCATTTGGACTTGGCACCAAGTCCCGAGTACAATGATGTTAATAAATGGAGAAGGTTTTGTGGTATTCCCATTTTCTGAAGTTTGTTCCAAAGTTTCATTTGGTCGACCCTGTCGAAGGCAGTGGTAAAGTCTACAAATACTGCATATACTACCTGCGATTTTTTGATCACATATTTTTCTAGTATTGTTTGGAGTACTGCAATATTATCTATGACTGAGTGTTTGGATCTGAATCCTGCTTGGTAGAGTGGAATGGAGCCGGTTGAGAATGCCCATTATTTTAGATGATCTAGAAGTGCGGCTGCAAAAATCTTCCCGGTTGCATCTAGGAGAGCTATCTGTCGGTAATTGCCGGGGAGCAGTCTGGAGCCTTTCTTATGAATTGGGATTACTATACTTCCCTTCCAGGACTTTGGAGTTTCCCCTGTACTGATTATGTGGTTATACAGGCATGCTAAAAACTTACTCCACTCCTTTGAGTTGTTCTTTAGGACCATTATCGGAATTTGGTCTGGACCCATTGCAGCCGAGGGTCTCGCCTTTTTTATGTAATATTCTACTAAAGATGGTGTTAGTGGCTCGATGTATATGACTTTGTCCTGTCCTATATTGACTTGCATTACTGTGTCACAGTTGGAAATTTGGTTTACTTTGTATAAATTAGTTTTGTATGTTTCCCAGTCTGAAGGTGGGACAGGGTTTGGTTTTAACGATTTTTTTGTTCCTGTTTCTTGTGCTAATATAATCCAATATATCCCGTTTATCCTGTCTTTTTGCTGCTATCTGTAGGTCTATCCATTTTTTATCCTGTAGGTTTTGTTTTTCTTTAAATTTTTGTCTTCTGCAATCATTTTTTAGTTTATTGATTTCCAGTTTTCTGGTGTCATAGAAGTACAAGAATTGTGCCCTAATTAATTTGTTTAATTCCCTTGCCTTGGGTTCTGTCATCAATCTTTTGTTGCCTTGTGTTTTTATCGTTCTTCGTTTTCCACTTTCCTGTAATAGTTGAACAAGACTCTTGGCCACTGCCTCAAAATTTTATATTAGGTTTATGGTGTGGTTAATTGAAAGTAAATTTGAGTTCTCAATTGATTGGGTGATTTTTTCAAATGATTTGGGATTCCACGCTACCCGGCCTTGGACTGGTTTTATCAAAGCTGTTTTGTGCAATTCCATTATATTTACTGGAGTTGATCGTTTCAATATTATACCTGTTGTTAATTGAAGAATAGCGTGGCCGCTTCCTTTCTCGAACCTTATATTAAGTTGATGGGCTAATCCGAAGAGGCCTGGACTGCAGATCATATAATCGAGGATTGATGCATTGAGTCCTCCCTTTCTTGTAAAGGAAGCTGGGATGTCACTTTCGATGTTGCCATTTAGTAGTACTCCGTTGAGGGTAGCGAGTGATGATAAAATGATTTTCCCTCTCTTATTTGATTTACTTCCTGAGGGAAATTGAGGAATGGGTATTGCCTGGGCCTCATCTTTTTCTCCTGACTCCCATGTTTCTAATAAATCATTAGAGATTTGCCCATTTAGGTCTCCTGTAAGGAACGTCAGCGGGAAATTCTGTTCTTCCACCACCATTTCAATATCCTCAAATATGGTTATGGATAATGTGTCGATTTTTGATCCCGGGGAATATAAACGTTAAAGATAATCATTTTGGTGAAGCTTCTGGTCTTGTCGGTCCCTATTTTGATTTTTAAACATTGAAAATTCTTAGAATGCGTAGGTAGGATCTCCTGATCCCAGTGATAATCTTCAGATAGTAGGATTGCAATCCCTCCTTTTGCGTGCCCATGCGTAACCGGTTCTGCTGAAGTATCATACACAAAATAGTCAGGGAAGTCGAAATTTGTAGTTGCCCAGGTTTCTTGTAAAGCCACGATCCCTGGACGATCTTGGGAAATTGTTGCTAGTTTTTCTTGAGTTTTCCCTGCAATGTTCCAGGAATAGATGGTTAGACCGTGGCTAGAAAGGGCGCTTGATTTCGGGTCCCAGTTTTTTGTTATTAAGGTACTCTGCGATCCAAGCCCATGAGTTGTCCGTTGGTATTATTTCCTGAGTCTGGTCGTTCTTGACCCAGCTTCGCCTTTTTCCGTTGATAATTGAAATTGAAATGTCATCTTTGTAGGGATTTAGCCAGTTGTTATTTGCATGCCGGGTTGCTACTGGCTGGTGTTGTTTGATTAGATGGAATTCTGGTGTCGGGCCTGTTTCCCCTTTTACAGGGGCCACGTCAAATCCGCGTTTATGAAGGGTCTCTTTTTCTTTAAATATCATTGCTTGGATGACTGGCGACCAGAATTCTGCGACAGCTAATGTAGTTTTGTTTTTATCTGGGAAGAATACTAGTTTGATGTCATTTCTTGCTAGCGCCTGTAGGGGTTGTATCCGTTGGAGCAGATTTATTATTCTTTTCCGATTTAGGGGGTCCTCGTCTAAGGGAAAAAGATCTGTAATTTCCACTCTGCAAGTACGGTTTATCTGTGATTGGATAGACACGTCCCTCATCAATGGGGTTTGTTGTTGGCTTTCCTTTTGTGTCTTTAATTCTTTATCTATATTCCTAGGGACAAATATTGGGGTGATGGGATTTAGAGGTTGGGAAAGTGCTACTTGTGCCTTAGAAGTCGTGTACTGTTGCCTTTGTTCCGTCGTGTTGTTACATATCTGATCTTCCTTTGTTTTTGTGTTGTCAGTTGGTATTATTTCTGGAAATCTTGTTTTTCGGGCCTTCTGTTTTTCAAGCCTTCTATTTTTTCTTTTCTTTGCCCGCTTACGACAGTTGACATTTGTTCTCCTTCACCTTCACTAAAAGGTCCCGCGCCAATTGGTCGCGTACAGCTTTCCCAACGGCAACTGTCAGTCTCCATCTGTAATCACATGTATCTTAGGTGACTCGTGTGCAACTACATATCTAAACACACTCTTTTTGCATGCGTACCCTACATCGCTTAATGTTCACTGCCCCTTTCTTGACAATGGGTGGTCTCAAAAAGCCTGTAACACATATAAGACCACAAGCTCTCTAAAATGTCTGTGAATTGACTATAGATCATTCCATCAATCACTATTCATTTTATTTTAAAAACCATGTCATATTTCTTAGACGCTAATGTTATTTAATCGCCAGGTCCACTGTGGTACAATGATGTCACCCTATTCAGTCCCTTGCACACCTTAATACAACATTTGACCCAATGCTCCGATACTCAGGGTTCCAGTACAATAACCTGCTACAGTCAGCCCCACCGGTAATGTCACTGCCTTCACCATGCAAACTATATAAATCAAAACAGGCTTGTATGGGGTATACTCGTATTGTCAATCAGCCCCTCAACCGGATCCTCCTTACCGCACTTGCGTGGTGGCCTCGGGTTCACTCTTCCTTCCTGACCGCCTGCTATACACGCCACTGTTGTTTTTAATGACGCCAGATGCCGGCAGCACGTGACTCCTAAGCCACCCCTCGGGAACAGATTCCCAGCACCAACATCACCCACATGGCGGCCATCCTGAAATGGTGCACGCTTATATTCAACTACATGTAATTCCCCTGGTAAAGCTCCTTGTAGCTATTTTATGGGTCTTTCTTCTTGTAATTTAGTATTAATGTTGGCGATTTAAAACGAAGAAAAAAGGGGAGATGAAGTATTTGGATTATTACATTTTCAAAATTCTATTCAAACTCATTTTTAAAAACTCATTATTTAAAAAAAGGTTTATAACCAAAGGGGAGTTCTTTTTTATTTTTATTTTCAGTTTGAGACAGAAGGGCAACCTCTTATATTAATTGTAATCAATCCACAAATATTAAATCAAAAAGATCACTCAATACAGGGATTCTTATGCCCGAATCACAACAGGCCCTACTGTTTGACTATTTTATTCCATTCAATGGAATAATTCAGGCCCACCCGGTCCACTTTTTTGGTAAAAATCCATTTAGCTTCTTTCCTAGCCAAAAATGTCATCAATGTTGTATTGCTCACCCACTACCTTCTCCAACACTACCCATCTAAGGTCCTTAGGATCTTGTTTTACTTCCTGGAAGTGTTGGACAAGGAGTGTGGTCAGCTTTCATGTTTTTAAAGTACTAAGATGCTCTTGTATTCGCACCTTGACTTTTCATGATGTAAGGCCTCTATAATGCAGTCCACATCCACATGTAATCCTATAGATAACGTGTGTGGTGTTGCAATTGCTGAACTTGTTAAGGTACCACGTCTTGCCATTTACAAGTTGAACACTCTTTTTCACTTCAGTCAATCCACATACCGAACTGCCACCACATCGGTAGTGTCCTGTCGGTAGACCCAACTTCTTCTTCTGTTGGGCCGGTTGTGTATGGACCAGTTTATCCTTTAGATTTTAAGGCCCTTATAAAGGCAAATCTGGATGGTGGCATTTTCTCCCTCCCCAGTGTCCAACAACGACCAGTGTTTCCGTATTATCTGTCTGATTTTGGTAGATAAGGGGTCAAAAGTTGTTACTACAGGCACACACTGATCTCTTTATTTGTCTGACCTTTCCAATAGCGCTTCCCGGGGAGTATTCAGGGCACGTTTCCGGGCTTTCTTCACCACATAGTTGGGATTCCCTGTGTTCTTTAATTTCAGAACGAGATCTTCAGATTGTTCCATGAATGCTACCGTCGAGGAGCAGATCCTACATTATCTCAAGAACTGCCCCACAGGCAAGTTATCACGGAGAAAATAGGTCCAACCAAGGGGAACTGAACTTCTGACACATGAGGGTGAACATTTGGACAGACAGGTGAAAGGTCATTGAAGTTGGCAAATCAGACTCTCTGCCCAGTAATTCAATGCCAAAAGATGAATCTCTGCCCACTCGAATATCTGGGCTGCCAACTGATTGAGAGAAAGAACCTTCGTTCCCCCTTGGCGATTCAAATAGCATTGTGCCACCTGGTTGTCAGTCTGATTACAAAATTCCTGCCTTCTAACTTGTTTTGGAAGGCTAATATGGACTTCAGAACTGGACCCAACTCCCTCAGTTGGATGACAGAATCATTCCCCATATGGACCAAGGTGCTTTCCTCTCCTGACCTTCCAGGACTGCCTCCCAGCCTCAAAGACTAGCTTTCTTGTTAAGCACACTCAGAAATGGGTATTGAAATATCAACCCCTTCTTCAAATGTGTCTCTGTCAACCACCATAATAAATCCTGGATTCTCCCAGCAGTTACTAGAATCCACTGCTCTTAATCCACCAAGCTTTACACCAATGTTCCAGGATGTGATTGACTACTTTCTTCAAGTGATGCCATGCCCAATAAACCACAGCAGTTGACATTGGCAAAAGACCCTGGGGCAGATTTAAAAGCCCTTTGCAACCCTTTTGTGCCGGCGTTGCATCAATTTTTGTGATGCACCGGTGGCATAAACAATGCGCCACATTGCAGCCCATTTACAACGTGACACATCTAGGGAGATGCGTCACCTTGTAATGCTCTGCGCCACATTATACCTGCGTCAGGTATAATGTATGCCGTGTTGGTGTTCCCCCGCGGGAAAGCCTCGTAGAAGTGACACAGTGAAATCTACAAGATTTCACTGCGCCACTTCTAGGACACCACTGCATCAAAACCCTACGCCTGCTTAGAGCAGGTATAAGGAGTGATGAAGTGTATTAGGAATAGGCCTCCCCATGCATTGCTGGAGTTGCGTTGTGCTTGCACCGACAAATGCGTCAACATTTCTGACGCATCTGTCAATCCTTGCGCCATGGTGTGCCGTATTATAAATATGGGCATTTATGGCGGTGAAAGGGTTTCACGCGGAGGCGCAGGGGAACTGACGCATCTATACAGATGCATCAGTTTCTTATAAATAAGCCCTCCTGTGTCCTGAACCATGATCTGGATGTCACCTGAAACAATTGTATCCAAATGAAAGTGCTTGAAACTGGGAATGGCATTCGCTCAGGGGGAATCTCAAGAATCGTTGGCTGGCCACATGAATGGGGACATGAAAATATGCGTCCTGCAGGTCTAATATCATCAAATAATCCACTTTCAAAATTAACGGCATTATAAATTGAAGAGTCACCATCCTGAATAGTTCCACCACCACAAATATGTTCAAGGTTATTAGATTCAAGATGGAACCTTGCATCTGGTTTCGGTACCTAGAAGAGAGTGGAATATATCTTGTATTTCTCTAGTCTACGGTGACCAGAATCTTAGCCTCTTTTTCCAAGAGAGCCCAAACTCCCATCAATAGTGCATTGCATTTGGTACTGTCTCTCGGAAAAGAAGCGGTCTTCACTCAGGTACTTCTTTGAAGGTTATCTGATAGCCATCTTGGATTTATCAGGAGGTCCCAGGAGTCTGGGATTGTCTGAGATCACTGATGACAGAAGTGTTTCAATCTTCCTCTGCCCATTTAGTCATTTTTGCTGGACATTTTCTTGATTCCGAACCAGAAGCTGGTTGGGATTTATCTGTAGAATGTGGCCCTCAGATCTCGGACCTGTCCTCAAAAGGGCTGTTTATCCTGTTGAGTAAATGCTGACTTTTTCTGAACGAAAGGTTTCTTATTTGGAGAACCCTTAAAAGGCCTCAAAATCTTTCTTTCTTCAACCACTTTTTGTACAATCTTGTTCAGTTCCAGACCAAACAGTTTCCTACCAGAAAATGACAACTTCTTGAGTAAGGCCGGCTAGCTTTACTCTAGCTTCTAAGCTCTCAGTCATAGTGCATGTCTCCCTGAAATCGAAGAACATGCTATTGACGAGGAGGCACAAATACTGTTGGAAGTAATTTCAGAAAGGAACTGTGGCAGCATTTCCACATTGGATAATAAGGATGATGGACCCTCCTTTGCTTGTAGACATTCAGCCAGAGAGTGGAAATCTTTCAGTAAAATCTGTGTTGTGAAGGCTGCATTAGTACTTGTTCTAGTAGCCACATTAGCTGCTGCATAACAACTTTTCAGTGAGGCTTATACCTTTTTATCGGTGGGATCTGATAACTTAGATTCTTCGGAGTCCAAGGAGGCTGCTGAGGCCATTGTTGCTAAATTGGTATTCACTTTTGGTGTCTGTGGGAAATTTTCTTCCAAACCATCCAAAATATATCTCTTGGATAGAAATCTGGAAACTGCTGCTTTGTCAATGTCCTTCCATTCTTTCATCATCAGCAATCTTATAACATCATGAGTGGAAGAACTTTAGAATCAGAAGTATTAGAAAGGGCAAAAAATTAATTTTGATCGGGAATTTTCACTTCAAAACCTAACATGTCCCTAATATGTGTGATCACATCTGACAATTGATTTGGTTGTATACATTTCCATCTGTGTTCAGGAGCATCATCCAGCCCACCTCTTTTAGGCTTAGAATCTGCACAAGTAGTATCTACTGCCACCTATATTAAGAACTGCAAACCTGCCTAGAGATTTGCAAAACCTCCTCAGCACCTTCCTCTTGTGTCACATCCCAATAATGAATCTTAGCAGTTGCCTTTCTAGCAGCCATTGATGAATGCAGGAAAATAAAACCCATAGATCCCGCATAAGGACACAAATTGCGGTTCGCATATAGCAATCGCTATGTGCAACCCTTGAATTCCTCACTACGCTATTACTTAAAAGACCTGCCAGCGATGGCTCTCGACGCTTATGAGCCCCAGCCCTCCCCTCTCGGGGACTCTGTAATACACTGCCACTACAGACTAGGTAAGCCGCTGTACAGCTCGGCCCAGCGCGGCTGCTTTATTTATTTATTTATTTTTCGGCATGCGAATCTTCACCTTCTCCGCGCTCCCCTCCGCCCACATGACTCGCTTCTCCCGGGCCCAGTTACCGATGAATGTCCGGTACTAAGGCTTCTGACAGTGAGCACTCCACACTCGGATTATTACAACTCTGAACTGTAATCACCACTAGCTGCTCACCTACAGCGCATGAATCTGCCATGATCACCTTTAGTAATTATGTGAAGAACGGATGTATGACATTACAACGCATGCTTTTACCACGCATGCCTTTACAACGCGTTTTTTACAACGCATGCCTGTACAACGCATAGTGCTTTGGGGCGCTGGATAGTGAATAGTTTAATTTACTATTCCAACTCCAGTCCCCGTGGATAGTAGGGAAGGTGTTGGATAGTACATTAAACCTATTCCCTATCCTAGAGCGCCCCCCAGCGCAATGCGTTGTAATGGTTTGCGTTGTAAAAGTTGCGTCGTAAAGGCACTGCATGGTAAAAGTTGCGTTGTAAAGGATGTTTGCCTGTGAAGAACAGTGCCCCTCCACTGTTTCTCTGGAATTAATTTTCTCACCTATTCCGCGTAAATACCCTACAGTGCATGGAACTGCCATGATCCCAATTAGTATTTATGGGAAGAACAGTGTCTCTCCACTGTTTCTCTGGAATTAATTTTCTCATGTTAGTAATTCAGGCGTGACTATCCACATATGTGTGCAAGTACCAATTCCCCTCATACTTGTGTGCTCCACTGATCCCTCTTAATTAGGTATGCTCATAGTAATGAACGTATGTATGTATACCCTCATGGACCAAGGTTCTAAATACACTTTCTCCTCCTCTAGATTCTTATTGCTCACAGGCTCACGTCCTGATGATGATCTCAGTAACTTGAGATCGAAACGCCGTCGACCTTTCCAACAAAAACTCCATTACCATTTTCATTTATTTGTGGAGTTTTGAAAATTATGACTGTTGTTCAAAGCAATGTATTTTAAAATGTCACCTACACACCTTCACTTCACGCACCTCTAAAGCCCTTTGTGAGCACTAGAAACACTACATAAAAAATATATGATAGTTTATTTATGAAGATAATGAATGTGTTGTCATATAAAGCAAAACCCTGTGTCCATGTATACTAAATAACCTAGTCCTCCAAGGACTCTTCATGAAATTGTTTATCTGATTGGATCTATTGTGAAATTACTTTAGCCCAGGCTACCAGAGGACCCCTTGGGATCTACCTAGACCACTTTTCAGCAGTACAGCCTGCCACCTTACCTTCACCAGAGCAGCAGGTATGCCGCGTGGGAGCACACCCAGAACAATTCTAAATTCTTTAATTATAATTACAGTGCAGTGGATGGCACGCAAAAAGCACAACACGTTCGAATTTGCAGCTGCTGCCATTTTTTCACAAAAAGCTGTTAATTTGTGATGGCCTCATTCTCTGCGCTTTCCACTTCTCATTCTGCCACATCCTCCGGCTTCTCCTTCCCTCTATCTCCCAGGGGACAGTAGTTATTTAGCCCCCTATTCCGGTTATCGTTATCTCGTGAGCCTGGCTGTAAACTGGCAACGGGATGAAAGAAAAAGAAACCTGTGATGCACTTTTAACAGCGAAATGCTAAATTTGATAACACGGCTAATAATAAATATACCTGCTTGGAGTAAAATTAGTGCTTGGTTACAATTAATTGATGCGACAATGACTGAGCCGGGTAGATACGATTAGATTAATCTGGAATTCGACAGGGATTTATTTACCTGCATTGTCATTATGCCTGCACATGCATACACGGCCGTATGTCTACCCTTTCATTGAGAGCTCGGTTGAGCCCCATCGCGACAAACATTCCCAGTTCATAGGAAACACGCTGTATGACTCATATTCCGGTGCTCTTCACATTGCTAGTCCTGAGGAAGACCCCACCCTAAGGTTGGACTCACCTAGTGTGCGAAATAGGGGTCGAAACGTCGCCTTTCAACCAACTCACAAGCCAGGACAACTCTAAACAAATGTGATAGTGTCCATTGACTGCTATGTGTTACTGTAGGAACAATTGACCTTGTACCAAGGCTGGACCAGTACTATTACAATATAATTGATGTATATATGTCATACTACCCTGTCCTTGTCCACTACCTCCACTCCTGAATCACTACCACTATCCCAGCCTTCATCCTTTCATCCTGAGCACCGCTCTTTTTTGCAAATGTTTCTAATATATTCAAAGTGAGGGAGCAACTGCGTTGCCACTACTGATAAATCTAATCTACTGAGAATGAACTGCATAAAATTGCAACAGTGACTTCTAGAATCTTAATGGTGAATGCAAGTCAATTTGCTTATGTTTTAAGCTGGGTGTGCTATGCGACCACTCTTTGTATTGTACCGGGTGGTTACAATTGACAACCAAAAAATGTAAGTGAATTACAAAAGTTATCGGCTCAGGGAGCGTGAGTGGGGAGGGGGGAGGAGTGACACCTCACAATCAGCTTTGGCAACACTGAAGTACGAACTCTATTTAGGGACAGATTGACTCTAACACAGGTTGCCCGCCCTTTCCTCTCAGATGTGCGGTGAATTCAGATTAGCGCAGAGCAGAGAGGTCCATCAAGTCAAGTATTTGAGTCGAGAGGTCATAGAGGAGCATGGCTCGGGGATGGCGCGGGCGTGGCATGGACCACACACTGACGGGGAGGTGGTTGCTGGGTCAGCTCGGCTCTCCCTGCAGCAAATGGGAAACCTATTGATTGGGAACATCAGAGAATGTGAATTGTCAGTGTCAGGAAGGGCTTGCCTTTTAGTTACTGGTTTGAAGGATGGTAGGGCCAACTCAGCGTGACATCTTTTGAGGACTGTAAAGTATCGATGAGTGGGGTGCAAACATAAATGGTAAAAGCAAGTACTGAAACATGCTGGTAACAAAAACAGATAGGAAAAGAAGTGAAAAGCTAAGAAACATGCATTCGCGTTTAAGTTTTTACATTTAAATGTGGCAGGTTCACTGACAGAATGTGCCACAAGCAAATGTGCGGCAAGCCTTAATTACATTTCCTATTTTCTGTGCAGATGAGATAGTAAAGTTAATATTTAAAATGGAAATGTGTCTCTGCCATCTTCAGACAGCATCCATTTAACAAACAAGGCCTGCCAATTATAGTGCAGAGGGGGTGTTGCTACGTAGGACATTCCAGCCACGGTACGGGTTTGAGAGGAGCAGGAAATGTTTTCAGCACATTCGAAACATTCCCTTACTGTGCTATCTACAGTTTTATCTAAACCTAGCCACCAAAAACTAGATCTTATTAATCTCTTTATGGACTACATCCCAGGATGCCCTTCATATGCAAGTTTAAGAATGGGATCCCTCATTGACTCAGGAGGCGCACACTTTCTGTTTTTAAAAATTAAATCATTTTCTACAGTAAGTTCAGAAGAAACTTGCAAACATGGCTGGAGTTCAACAGGAATACTTCCATTGTTGGGCCATCCCTTAAGAATGAAATTCTTAAGTACAATGCAAGTTTTGTCAGAAATTACACTCTGATTCCACACTTCTCAGAAATTGTAGAGAATTCCTGGGAAACTAAATTAGACACAGAGGCAATCATCATAATGTCACTAGAAACGTTAATTTCACCCATCTGAGAACTGGGAAGCCGAGAAAGACATTCTGCTGTAGCATTATGTCTTCCCGGAACATTTTCCACAGAAAAATTATACTCCTGCAACCTGGACATGAGTCTACTAATTCTTGCAGTGGCATTCCACCCACCACCAGGCGATAAAATAGAAACAAGTGGTTTGTGATCAGTTCTGAGTATAAATCTGTTTCCCCAGATAAAATTCAGAAAATGCTCAATACCCCACACTCATCCTAATAACTCTTTCTCAATCACAGAATATCTCCTTTCTGTTTCGTTGAGAGTGCAAGAGGCAAACGCTACACACCACTCATTCTTCACAGCTTTTTGTGAAAGTACTCCCCCTAATCCATACATGCTGGCATCAACTGTTACAATACAAGTCTTATTAATACAAAATGGATTTAAGGTCCGAGCCTCAACAATTTCCTTCTTGATCAGTTGAAAAGCATTTTCGTGTTTCTGTGTGCAGCAAAATTCCACCCTGTGCCTAGTAAACTCTCTTAAAGGCTCCATTTTTGTAGCAAAGTCTTTGATGAACTTGCTGTAATATTCACAAAGTCCTGCAAAGGATAACAGTTTCTCTTTGTTATCAGGAGCTGGGGCATTTACAATTGCTTCCACTAAGGACTTCTTTGGAACCACGCCATTTCCAGATAGTGTATGTCCCAAGTACTCAACACTCTGATGAAACATTTTACACTTCTCTTATTTCAAGGTTAAACCATTTTGTTCTAAACGTCTACATATCTCTTTTATACGCTTAGCGTGTTTTTCAGGGTTAGGAGAGAACACAAGAATATCATCTTGGAAGCAACTCACAAATCCTTCGAAATCCCTAAAAATATGATACATAGCTCTCTGAAAAACTGACGCTGCAGAGGTCAACCCAAATGGCATTTTTTTATATTGGAATCAGCCTTGGGGCGTTAGGAAAGCAGTACAATTGTTCGAATCTTCTGTAAGAACAATCTGATGATAAGCAGAGCGCAAATCAAACGTAGAGAATATCTTGGCTCCCTCAAGCATGGAAACTACCTCATTAATATTAGGTAAGGGTGGCAGTCCACTATTAGATTAGCATTTAGTGCTCTCAAATCGACACATAGTCTCAAACTTTTATCCGATTTTCTCGCAAGAACAATGGGAGAAACCCATTCAGAGGATTCCACTTCCTCTATTATATCCTCATCAATGAGGCCTTGCAAAAGTTTTTTTAAATCTTCCCTCACAAATATGGGCACAGTTCTAAGTTTTTGCTTTATCGGCCATGCTCCATCTTTAACTTTAATCTTTTGCGAAAAATTGTTGAGCTTACTTAACTTATTAGCAAGAACTTCAGGAAAGAGATTAATAATGATGTCACTCTCATTTTTAAAATCCACACTTTCACTCACTTGAGACACTAACAAAACAGGATGAAAACTCCTAGGATTAAGCATAATACCAAGAGACCATTGATCTCTCCATCCTAACATGTTCACTCCCTTAACAGCAACATACTTTTTAATATTTGCTGTGCGACCTTTAAACTCAATAATAGCTTCAACAAATCCATCCATCTCGATCACAGAACCATCAAAAGCCCTAGCAACAATGCCAGATTTTTTCAAATCCTTAATCGAAAATTTTCATTTAAAACGATCTAAAAAGAGTTCCTCAGTGACAATGGTCCAGGGAGAACCGAAGTCCGATATGAGCTCCAACTCTACATTCTGTACATGTACCACACACTTTGGGGGTCTCAGATTACTGACATCCTTATCCACTCCATCATCTGCTATGGACAATATCATTCCCCCTATACATCCTTTGCTATTCCCTTCATCAGGTCCAAAATTGACACAAGAGACTTTTCCCTTAGCACTCCACTGTCACGGTTCCTAGGGTCCCTACAGATAGAAGCAAAATATCCAAGTCTTCCACACTTTTTGCACTCTCTATTGAGGGACGAACACTTAGGAAAAGAAGCACCATGATTTGGGTTTCCACATCTGAAACAATGAAAACCCTTCTCAGGTCTTTTGAAAAATGCTTGACGCAATTAACCTGTTTGATAGGACTCAACACCAACCCGTGATGATTCTGTACTGGTACCAACACGTGGTGGATCTACCTTCACAGCACACACTTCATCACCTGCCCTTTATTTTCGTTATGTAGACACTTAACCAATTTTTCCAATTGTTCTATATCCTTGGAAGTATTAATGACATCCCCTAGACTGGGATCTCCCATGATCCATAATTGCTCCTGGATCTTTTTACTTTTAATATGTACGATGATTTGATCACGGATCATCTCATCGGTCATAGAACCAAAATTACAATGCACAGATAATCCACGTAACCTTGTAAGAAAATCATCAAATGTGCTCTTGTGCTCTTGTATAAAATGTATACCTGGTTAGCGCGACACTGAAAGTGTGTTTAAATCTAACTTTTATCCTATGTAAAGCATCTTCAAAAACATTTCTGTCCTCACCTCCATCAGTTTGTGGGAGAGTCCTAAACACAAGCTGCCCTTCGGACCCTAAACAATGTAAAAATATATTGTTCTTCCTTTCAGCAGAAAGCCTCTCGCCATCGATAGTTTTGAGATAAGTCAGAAACTCCTCCTTCCATCTAGACCAAGGAATAGGAGGGTCTCCTTTACTTGAAGAAATTTTGCAGGAGGATCAAACTGCTATGAAACACACAACTAAAAGCACAAGAGTAAAATAAAATGAGCAAGACTAGTCTTAACCAATGCAAAACTTTACAATACTAGAACTTTAAAGGAGTTGGTGTGCACATCACCATGTGCAAATTGTTTTCAAAAAATTGAAGAAAATGTGTACATCACCGTGTGCATAAAATAGTCCAAGAAATCGCTATCCAAAATAATGTCCAAACCTAAATAATATGGAACGCTGGATTATAGTTGCAGAATGGTGTGCACAACACCGTGAACATGCACAAGAAATTTGCCAAATTGTATATTTCCATGCATTGAAGTCAGCGTGTGCACAACATGCTGTGTAAGTAAATAAAAGAATAAATACCACTGATAAGAGTTGTCTTTTAGTGTTGTCCACCTTGCGAGAATATTGTTCCGTCTTGTTTCCGTCTTGTTTCTCCTCGTATTGCGTGTTGTTGCTAAGAGACCAAAACCACAATAACAAAATGGCCTCCTTACGCAATGCGACCTTATGTGATGCTTGCGTAGCTCCGCAAGAGTAATGACGAGAAAGGTCAATTAGGCAAATTGAAAAAGAATTCCACAAGAGGAACGTAGGTCGCAAAGTTCCAGGAGATGCTAAATGGTCGAGAGGCAGAAGAAGAATCCTATGGAAACTTGAAGAAACACAAGTTGCAACGGTCTTCCGAAAAAAGCAAGGAATGTAAATACCTTTACGTAGATTCTTCAAAGTAGATCAATACAATTTGGGGAGTTGAAGTAGCCGAACATTGCTACTGTGAAGGCACTGACAGTAGTAATTGTAGGAAAAATAAACATTAAAATTGAAAACATCAAATATCCTCCACACGAAAGTAATTGTAAATCCAATAAAATGTAGGAAAATGGCAGGAACACTTCGCGAAGTGGTAATCATCGCCAAAAATGTTATGTTCAAATAAATCCAAAAAGTATATTTCCTAAAAATTCTAGTTTAATTAAGAGATCCAAAGTAGTGCAGCTTATCAAATCAGGAGTTGCAGCAAATCTGACTCAGAATGTGGAATGCTTAACAAAGCAAAGCAATCCAAAGCTAACAGGGAATTCTGAAAGCATTTAAAGATACAACATACAAAATATACAGAGAATATAACTACTGGCAAGTGGGTGCACTTGCCAAGTCAACATGGCAGAACCAGACTGCACACAGGCTCTGCGATGGCAGGCCTGAGCCATGTTTTACAAGCTGCTTCTGTGGGTGGGACAACAGTGCAGCAAGCCCACCAGCAGCATTTGATTTACAGGCCCTGGGCACGCTTGTTACACTATACTGCGGTCTGACAAGCAAATCAAATAGCTAATCATTGAGTCACTAATCCATTACAACAATTTACAATGGGGGGCACTTGCACTTTGCATTGAACAGCAGTGGCAAAGTGCCCAAAGCATCTAGACCAGCAAAAACACAGGCGGCAGCAGCAAAAAATGGAAAGGAGACCCACACCCAGTGCTCAATTTGTGCCGGTGCTTTCCGGTGCTTAGCACCGGCACGTTTTGATCAGGGCCGGGTCTACAACTTACATCAACTGCCTGACTGCACTGCATTCTATACGTCATGCGTCAAATAAAAAAATTATATATAATTGCCTTACTGCAGTATTGTTCACTTCACACTCGTACAGTCTCCGGAGTCCTTCAGTGAAAAAGAGTGCTGCTGTACAGTGCTGCACTCAGTGCTGCGAGAGCGAGCCAGTCGCCCGATAATACATCCAGTTCCATGATGCGATTGTGAATCAATTTGTTTTTTCAGTGTGTCTGGTGGGCGGGCCAAAGATTGGGGGTTGGGGGCTGTCGCAGAGTGCCGTGCGTAACCTTTTTTCATGCCAGGGACGGTGGAACTCACTGCAACACACACGCACTGAATGAGTTACCAGCATGGCAGCACCAGTTAGCAGGACGTGAAGCAGCAGCAGGCCTCTGAATAAGGCAGTCCTGCAGTGCCACCACGCAGTGAGTAATAAAAAAAAACAATGCTCCTTTTACTGGTGCGCAGTCAGAGCCTCTAAGGCCCCAGAAAGCATGCCTCCGGCGTTGGGCGGGGCACCGCGTGCAGTGCAATGCTCCGAGCCTGCTGGGAAGCTTGCCCTTGCTTAATTTATTTTAACCCCTGTCTGTCTACTCTAAAGTGTCTGACTCTGCCACTGCTCAAAAGAAATGAAATCCAGCATGAATGCCAAAGCGTCAGCGGGATAAAAAAAGGTGTGATAGTGCTTTGGCCATTATGGCCATGAATACTACAGTGCACACTGCGTCGCACACGATACAACAATGTTGAGCCTCCAAAGCCGAGACTTGAACCTGGTTCCCCTGAAGGGAACAAGATTCAAGTATCGGCGTTGATGGCTCAACATCATATGATTCTGGCAAATCAAATATCACTTGACTAAGATATAATAGATCTCAATTTCCCCCTTTTGTGCGTGCCGGTGCCTACCCAAAAAGGAGGATCATGACTGTTGCAAATTCTAAATTACTTTGTGTGTGAGGACACTTATTTGGGATGTATGTCATCACAACTCATGCTTTTACTACGCATGCCTTTAGAACAAAGGTTTTACAACGCAAGTCGGTACAACGACTTGCATCAAGGGGGCGCTAGATAGTGGAATAGTTTAATTTACTATTCCAACTCCAGTCCCCGTGGATAGTAGGGAAGGTTTTGGATAGTAAATTAAACTATTCCCTATCCTACAGCGCACTCCAGCACAAGTTGTTGTAATGACTTGCGTTGTAAATCCTGCGTTCTAATGGTAGTGTGTCGTAAAAGTAGCGTTGTGATGGATGTTTCCCCTTATTTGTGTACCAACTGACGCATGCCCTCATGTAAATCCAGCCACGGCCGCGTTCTTAATTACCTTCGACTCGAGCCGGGTTCCTGCTATATATAAATACTCACACTGATTCTGCACTTCAACGAGGGAGTGTTTTTATAGAGGAAACGCAGACTGGTGCAGAGAGAAATGTTTCTGAATCTAGATTCAGAAACATTTCTGTCTACAGGAATTGTTTTGTTTCTGAAGCTTGGCCCTCTTGGCACGCACCTCTGAAAAGCAGGCAGGCTGCATGCCATCAGGGCCTAGCTTCAGAAACATAACTTTCCTTGTAGATAGAAATGTTTCTACACTACTAGGCCCTGCTGGCACGCAACATGCTGCATGTATGCTTCTCTGATTCCCTTACGTCCCCTACACCCTCAATTCCTCCCTCATACTCCATACTACCCAGAGGCCCCTGTATACAATTACGAGCTGCTCGAAGACAAAAAGTCGGCCTCACACAGTAATTACCAATTTCATTGGGTATAAGATGTAATTGCCCGATTTTGTCATTCCACCAGCTCCGTACAACTCAGGATGAGGCCCTATATAGGTATTAGTTGGTGTCCACCTTGGGAGCGTTCAAATGCCGTGATATCACGCCCATCATGCTCTGATATAAGCTGTGACTGTCTGTATGGTGGGCACGGATGTATGACATTACAACGCATGCTTTTACATCGCATGCTTTTACAACGCGAGTTTTACAACGCATACCATTACAACGTATAGTGCTTTGGGGCGCTGGATAGTGAATAGTTTAATTTACTATTCCAACTCAAGTCCCCGTGGATAGTAGGGAAGGTGTTGGATAGTAAATTAAATCTATTCCCTATCCTAGAGCGCCCCCCAGCGCAATGCGTTGTAATGGTTTGCGTTGTAAATACCGCGTTGTAAAGGCACTACGTTGTAAAAGTTGCGTTGTAAGTGTTGTTCACCGGTGGGCACAGTTGTCCTCTGCTTGGACACTCTTAATTGTGAAAGGTCTATGGTTAGGATTCAGTTCTGTGACCTCTCGTCAGGGGCTCTCCACTGAGGGAAAAAGGCATTGTGTGATAGTTGCTTATGAAAGGGCAAAGCTTTATGAAATATTAATGAAAACAAGAATAAAGGTGTGAAAAAATCAGTATCAATAGGGAAATCGCTAAAAATCAAGTAGTTGACACTGACGTTTGCCAGTTCTGTTCTACAGTCTTGCCCTAATGATCTTCAATAATAATTAAACAGATTTTTTTTCAATACCAAGGACTGCGAATGTAGTTTTCCTATAATTTATTTTTAATGTGGGTGATGTGTGAGACTAGTAGTCTATTACCGACATTTTGCAGAGAAATGCTGTTTACGTTTCATGCAACATCCTCAAGAAAGTTCATTTTTGATCAAAACAGTACCACACATGTGAAAAATGGGTGGGGCGTCACAGAAATTATTTGCATGAATATTAGTGAGTTGCTGTTGTGTTACAATACTCAAAACACACGTCATCCCAAGCCATGAATATAATAGATGTAAACACATTTAGAATCTTGGAGGAATGGCTGTGCACTGTCAGTGACCTGGTCAAAGAGGGCATGAAACAGCTGAAACTGGTCTATATATTCAAAGCTGTTCCTAACAGGGGCCCCCCAAGTACGTTTGGCCCTGAGGTGCCGGGTTTTTAGGAACCCGGTGGTGTCAGGGGATAACACCCGATGACCTCTGAGTTCTCCCTTGTTCCGGACCACAGAAACAATGAGTCTTCTAGTCGCAGTCAGAGATCAAGTTTTATTGGTAGCTACCAAGTAACACATGTCCTAGAAGCATGACAAACACAGGTCATGTATTCTCAGGAGACTGTACGTGTTCGTTTTTACAGAACCAGTCTTCTCCTTTTATACAGAAATAATGGCTTCAAGCAAGAATTCTTGAGTTTATGATATGGCTGTAAACATATTTCTGTAATAATACAAAGTGCGGCGTCACGTAAGCAAACCCACATTTTAGATGTCCAGTTCGTGACAGATTACCCAGCAAGATCCGGGACTCCCATCAGATATCGATGAAACACCAAAAAAGGCAGGTACCACCCAGTCATAAAACTGGCCATAAAGAAGAAGTATGGGCAGGTGCATGTTTGTAGAAAGCATGTTCTGTATGGGGTGAATGGTTTGTGGAATGTTATGTGTCGATAGTATCGTATTCGGCCACTGGGCGGGGAGCCGCCCAAACAGGTTTGGCTTAAGGCAATGGAGTCAGTTTGGACAGGTCAGGGGGAAGTCAGGGAAGGTGGACGTGTCCTTTTGGATCAAGCTCGACCTTTAATTGACTTAACATGAGGGCAAGACGTAAGATGGATGCCGTTCACAAAATGGAGTCTAAGGGATTGGGACGGAAACTACGATTTAGGGGTGTTGGCTACCCTCGATTGTCACGCAAATACATAGGAATGGTGTCCTAATCATTATCGGTTCACGGACACTAAATTCGTCATGGTACGTTGATATTTTGTGACACGGGTATTGGACCTCGATATTGGGATAACAATAGGGTCCAGATTTTCAGAACCACAGACCCTCCTTTTGCCCTTATGTAAGGCAATAACTCATGTTAATCCGAGTCCAAATCTGTATGAAGGAATTCGTGGAGATGCTGCTGTAACATCATCCTGTTGCTTAGTTCGTCCCTTGACGCAGGCTTCCGTACACACGAAGTAGCACAGAGGCCACAGAGTGCAGGAGCGCACTGGACACATAGGCAGAACATAAACAGAAGTGTTAAGATCATCCCAATGAAGATTAGCGTTTTCCATCCCCAGGCAGCGATCAGTCCCCAGAACCACCCTAGCAAGGACCAATCCCCTTTCTCAACGTGAAGGGAACCAGATATTTCATGTAGTTTAGAGATGGCCTGGTATACTGTCGGTGCATTATCAGGGATGAATATGCAACAACTGGATTGGATGACCCTACACACACCACCACGATCGGCGAGTATGATATCAAGGGCAATTCGGTTCTGAAGGGTCATAAGTCGATCCGACTGAAGCTCGGTTGTCAAATTGCCAAGTGCTCCGGCCGTTGTAGTCACGGCGGATTCAACTATCCTTGCTAACTGGCGAATATTCCTGCTGTTCACCATAGGCCCCCAAAATGGCAGAAAACCTTTTGCGAAGTCAGCGAATTCCTGACCCGCGGTGTCGTCTTTACTCACGACACCTCTAGCTGTCCTTGTCCGATGGTAATCTGCTCGGGCCGTGTAGGTAGGAGGCAGCAGAAATGAGATGAAGCACGTGCCTGAGAAGTCAGGGGGTAACCATGTATAGGCTTGGTCGTGGCAGACGAAATACGTGCCTTTGGCTGCTAAGAGTATAGGGGAAGTTCGGGAGGCGAGCACATATGTTTCTGTGCAAATGCTCTTTCCTAACTGTGCAGTGGGATCTCTACCAATACCTTGTAAACATAGGTGACCTCGGTGGGGTACTATCCAAACTGGGCGGGATTTCTTCGCTGCCTGGCTCTTGATCAGGTAAACGCCATGTTTGGTTACGTTCCAACGAGTGTATGGAGTCAGTTCATCTTTGGGGATAGTCAGATATGTGTCGAACTCTCTACTCATATTTCTTATCCCTGCTATTAGTGCCTTGTTACTGGAATCGCTTTCAGTGGAACGGGTCGGGTATGGCTCTAGGGCGAATAGGAACATGGTCTGAAAAGCCCACAGAGAACCATAATAACTAAATGGCAGGATGAAGTATGGGATACCCTTATCCGTCGTGTGCGGCATGAGTCCGCATATCCAACAGTGTGATGTGTTCATTATAGACTGGTGTTGGTTTAGGAGTTGGATGAAAGAGTTATTTACAAATTCGAGCCTTCTGGCAGACTCGTGTTCAGGTAGAGGGTGAAAAGAATGTGGGGAGAGAGTGGGAGAAGGCGTCGGCAGAGTGTCATTTGAGAGTAGGGAAACTTGAAATACGAATAGAGCATAACCAATCAAAAGCATCACAGTGCTACACAGCATTAGAACACATATTATTAAAAATCTTTTCTTGGACAGTATAGTACACAATTGTTTTTCAAAGTTCGTAAGCTTGACAGGTCTCTCTACCCTTGGAAACTCCATCCTCTACTTGCTGCCCGCGGTGGTAGGTTGATTCTGCCAGGGAGCGCGCTCTGTTCGGTCCGGGGTGACTCCCTTGGACCAACCAGAACCGTGGACCTAAAACTTCCTTGGTTGCACTCCCTACACTTCAACCGCGACCCTAGCAGCGGAACCGGATGGCGGTTCGAAAATCAAAAATGAGCTAGTTCCCTGGGACGAGAGAGCTGGAAGATAAAAAATAGTTCTTGGGGGAAAAGGGGAAATCACATTAGATCAAGGTTTTATTAGTCCCTGGGGCTGGATCTCAGGTGGTATCGTCGCTTCTCAGGTACGGTGTGGTCTTTAAACAATGTCTCAGGTTCGGTAGTGTCCAATTGCATAGATGGTGACACACGTCCTTGCAAAATACGATCACTCTCCTTTTCGGTACCAGTCTCTTTTAAACGTGCATCGCTGAAAGGGATGAAACGAGGTACGGATTCAGTCTTAGAGTCGGCAAGTCCTTTATCGACCCACCGGTCGTATGGAAGGGGCAGAGGGACCCGTTTGCAATGGGTCCCATGCACCCAGTTCTTTTTGCCATCCACCCGAACCGCTGATCTCGTGGAAAGAAGTACCAGGTATGGTCCGGTCCACCTCGGCTGTCCGTTGCTGGTGCGCTGGCAGTTCCGAACCAGGACCCACGAGCCGGGTTCGATGGTATGACCTGGATCGTCAGAGGCTGGCGGAGAGGAACTGTGAACCTGTTGGTGTAAAACACGCAATTTAGCTGTCAATTCTCACAAATAATCAAGCAGTACGGGGTGTTCTATTTCACGGAATTTCTTTGGTCTTGGCACGCCCCAGACGTTGGCTGGGCGGCCAAACACTATCTCGTGGGGGCTAAGACCTAATCTGGAATGGACAGTCATCCTAGTTGACAAGAGTGCTAGGGGCAAGGCGTCAGGCCATTTAAGACCTGTACTGGCTTGGATCTTGGCTAGCTTGAGTTTCAAAGTGCCATTGTAGCACTCTACTAATCCAGCTGATTGGGGGTGATTTGCAGCGTGGAATTTCTGGTGTATGCCTAGACACTCACACACTCTCTTCATCACTCGTCCTATGAATTCACTTCCATTATCACTCCAGACAATTCTAGGCATACCGAATCTCGGGAAGAACTCTTTGACAAGGGCTTTGGCAGTTGTCATAGCAGTATTGTCTTTAAGGGGGTACGCTTCCACCCACCTTGAAAAAGCGCAAACAACAACGAGCACATACTTTACATTGTTGCACCTTTCCATGTGAATGAAATCGAGCTGCAAAACCTCAAACGGATACGTAGGAGGCACAAAGTGACCAGCTGGAGTTGGAGTTCCTTTACCGGGATTGTGTTTTAGGCATATCATACAGTTTCTGACCACATTTTCTGCATATTTTGGGATATTGCTATTCTGCCATACTGGGGCCAATAGCTTACATATTCCTTTTGAACTGATGTGTGCCATGCCGTGAGCCATTGTTACTACTGCAAGTACGTATGCATTAGGTAGTAGCCATCGCTGGTGTTCCGATAATTCGACCCAACAACCATTCGTATCCAATCTACCCTTACTTTCTCTCCATTCATTCAACTCATTCTCAGTTGCCTCAGCTTGTATACATTTCACGCTTTCAATGGTGTCCTCACACATTCCCACATCAGCAGTACATCTAGCGGGACCTGCAACATACATTCGACTCATCGTGTCCCTTGCGGTCTCTTTCGCAACCTCGTCTGCAAATGCATTCCCGCGGCCAATATCGTCTTGAATTTTCTTGTGTGCACTGCATTTCATAATGGCAACTTGTAGTGGCATGGTCAGTGACTCAAGGAGCTCATTAACTAGCTGACCATGTTGTATCTTTGCACCATGTGAGGTAAGGAAACCACGTTCACGCCATAATCTCCCAAAACTGTGAGCCACGCCAAAGGCGTATTGGCTGTCCGTGTACACATTCACTCGCTTTCCTTTTGCTAACACGCATGCTCTGGTAAGTGCAATAATTTCCGCAGCTTGTGCAGAGTTGTGGGAAATACGTGCGGTCTCTATAATGGTGTGTAATGTTGTTACAGCATATGCGGCAGTCGTATCACCATTCGGTAACTTGAAACATGAACCGTCAACCCATAAGGTATCATTGCATTCAGGAAGGGGAGTGTCCTGTAAGTCTACTCTCCCTTTTGTCTCTTCTTCTGTCCTAAAGCAGCAGTCATGTTTATCACTCTTGTCTGTTCCTGTCGGAATGGGTAATAACGTTGCGGGATTTAGCGTATCACACCTCTTTATGTGGATGTGGCTTGCTAGCAACGTCAGTTCGTAACTGGATAGTCGAGCGCTAGTAAGGTGTTGTGTCTTCGTCCTGTTTAGTAAAATGTCTACTGCGTGCGGAACCATAACGATCAGAGTATTATTCATGACTAATCCAGCGGATTGTCGAATGCAGACAGCTGCTGCGGCGGAAGCCCTCAGACAACTTGGTAGTGCCTTAGCCACAGGATCCAGAGTTGCCGAAAAATACGCGCATGGGCGCTGTCTGTTCCCAAAATGTTGTGTTAAGACTGATAATGCACAGCCTTCCTTCTCATGGACATATAATGTGAAAGGCTTACTGTAGTTGGGGTTTCCCAACACAGGGGCTGAACACAATGCATCACGCAACTTGTGAAAACTCGTCTGACAATCTTCAGACCAGGGCATAGGATTGGGCGTATCTTTACGGAGTAGTGCCAGCAAGGGTTTAGCTAGCAGTGAGAAATTCGGTATCCATTGTCTACAGTACGATGTAATGCCCAAAAAAGCTCGAACTTCTCTCTGTGTCCTTGGGGCACTTAGTTCTGCAATTGCCTGTATTCTTTCTGGTGTCAGTCTCCTTCCCTCTTTCGACAAGACGTGACCTAAGTAGGTTACTTCTTGTCGGCAAAATTGTAGTTTGGAAAGGGAGACTTTGTGCTTCATGTCACATAAGTGATGCAATAATGATAACGTAGCTTTCTTGCAAATTTCTTCAGTGTCCGCAGCGATCAGCAGATCGTCTACGTACTGAATCAGAGTTAAACCACTTTGTAGAATAATCGTGTCTAGTTGTGTTTTCAGGGCCTGACTGAATATGGATGGGCTTTCGCAGTAGCCTTGAGGAGCGCACTTGAAGCGGAAGCTTCGTCCTCCTAAATTAAATCCGAAAATATCTCTACTCTCCTCGGCAATCGGGATACTGAAGAAAGCGTTCTTCAGGTCAATCACCGAGAACCAATTTGCTGAAGCTGGAACCATTGTCAATAAAGCAGTAATGTCGGGACGACTGGAAACTGTGGGATAACTATCTTGTTTACTTCTCTGAGGTCGATCACGAACCTATACACAGGGGGTTGTGAAGGATCAGTACGTTTTAAGACGGGCAAAACCGGACTGTTACAGACATTTCCTGTCGTTTCTTCGATGACGTCTTTATCAATTAAATCATGAACAATTTTCAACAACGCTTTTTCGCATTCGCTAGATATTTTGTATTGGGGAATACGTGGCAACCTAACGTCGGCTTTCAACGTTATGACATATGGTGTTATCTCCAAACGACCTACATCATTAGAACCATTAGCCCAGAGTATATCAGGAAGTGACAATAATTCAGTTGGAATATTTTCCTTTGATAAATACATCGAAGAAATGACCTTCTTGCCTAGAGTAAGTTGTACTCCCGAGGGAGAACAGTACAAGGTCGCATATAACCTTTTTAGTAAGTCCAAACCTAACAAATTTTCACCACAACCTGTTGTCAAAATGAGGGGTGCTTCTAATTCGCATGGGCCAATAGAAAGAGATACAGGACTGGAGATCGGGTTTCTAACAGGGGCGCCAGAGAAACCTACTGAAACATTCATTTCGCCAGACAAAGGTGCGCCAGGAAGTTTTGAGTGCATGATAGAACTTTTTGTGGCACCAGTATCCAGCAGAAATGGCTCTGACACTCCTGAGGCTATTACCTCGACATAAGGTCCATTCTGATCTACCGGAACTGAGACAACTCCCTCTCTTTGTCCATGGCTGTCCTAGCAATCGTTACCCTCATTTTCGTGTTCAGCGTAATAGTCGTCAGCATAGTACTGAGCTGATTTAGACGATGAATTATTCTGTTGGTCAAAGCTATTCATGGACTTCTGAGGCGGAAAAGAAGTTGTATTCTGAGTGAAATTTCCACGGCCTCTACCTCTAGGGGCATGTTGAACACCTCTCCCCCTTACACCTTGACCACCGTTTAAACGTCGCGCAAGAGCCGGACAATTATCCTTAAAATGACCCTCTTCTTTGCAATACACACATTGATTCGGGCCATATGTAGGACGCTGATGGGAAAACTCGTTACCTTGCGCGTTCCTCGAATACTGCTGTCGTGGTTGATAGTCGGGCTGACTAGCCGTGCGAGGCGGATAGGCCTGTTGGAGGAGAACCTTAGTTTTCAAATCTTTCGTCTTTTTATCTGCCTTGTCTAGCTCGTCTTTACGCCTATTTTCATAGTACTGGGCTGTAGCTAAAATCTGTGCTGATGTAGAGACAGCCCAAGCACTCTCAGAGTCTTTTAGTTTATTACATAGTTCAGGGAGCAAATTATGTACAAACTTGTCCACAAACAATCTTTGGCCACCCTCGGTAGCCATATCTTGGCCACTGTGGTCGGTGAATGTTTCCTCAAATCTCGTGAAAAAGTCAGACACATTCTCATCTTTCTTTTGTTTACATGCTGATAGCTTGTCCCAATTTACGCGTACTTCAGGCATTATTGTCTTCATGTACGCTATAATTCTACCGGGAAGTTCAGCTATTAACGGCTCAGGTTTAAAACCACCGACTTGTCTAGCATCTGTTGTCGCAATGTTCGCCCATGAGTCACCTAGTTCCTGATCGTGATCCGTATGACGTATCTTGCTCCATAAAGGATGTGGAACAACGTTCCCAAATAACATGTCTACATCTGCTAAATTCATTATACATGAGCTTGCAGTTTGCGATAACTCCTTATAATACCCAGTTGGGTTCTTACGAGGGTCAGGTAGTGACTGTTTGAGTGCTAATACTTCCGATCTTTTCCATGGGACATGTACCCATACACGCTGGAAATGGGGCAGAATTGGTGGATTAGCATTCGCATCACCTTCCCTCCAAACAGGAGGAACCTCTCTCATGGGGTACTGTCTCGCTCTTTTCCTACTAGACGTACCACATTCAGACGATGACCCAGAGTTACCACCTGTGCTTCGATATGATAATAATACCTCAACTGCTTTGTCGACATCGGGACCTACAATCATGCCTTCCCCGAATTTAAATCGTATACTACACAACTCTCGAGAGTTGCTCTCTTGACCATTATCTTCCAAATCCTCACACAGAAAAACACACATCTGTTCAAAAACCTATCTTTGCGTCGGTTCATCCCATTGACGGAAAACGTTCATGACGGACTCTACATCATATCTGGCTGTATCCAGAGCCCAATTCCGTGCTAACTTATTCAGGCATTCCCTCTCTCGATAATCAGGCATTTGGCTTCGTAACTGTCTTAGTCCCGTATTAGGGGTCGTGGTAGGCGACCGAAAAATTGGTGAAGGAATGTTAGTAATAATGCTGGCCGTTTTATGCCAGACGGAAGGTGAAAGTGGAGGAATAACTGGTGTCAGAACAGAGTCACGCAAAGCAGAAACAGAAGCGTTCGCAGAACTAGTATCGGAAGAAATAGAAGGTGCGCTAGGCGAAGTTGTAGAAGGAACAGTAGGAGAAGTAGATGTGACTGGTGAGCCTTGAGGAGGCTGCACTAGAGAAATAGAAGCCAGCTGAAGAGTAGCTGGTGAGTGCTGTAGAGGAGCTGGTATAACAGCTACCAGAGGTGCAACTAAAGGTTGCGGAGGTGCTGTGGCATTTTGCGCATAGGGTGGTGGCGAACTCAGCAAATGCGCCATTAATGGATCTTTCTCACGCTCTTTTACTGTCTCTTGCTGAAGAGATGGTAAAACAGGATAGCATTTATCTATTGCCATTTTACGTTGCCTGTGCAACTGCTCACTTATTCGATCCTCTTCGTTGTCTTTAAATTTTATCGCGGCTTGTATTACTGAAATACCCCTTCCCTCTTATTCTTCTTTTCTAGTTTAATTGCCTTTTGTTTGGCCTCTTTACGCCATAAGCGGAAAGAGTCAAACATCGCCGGTCGGGCTTTCTTTTTGAACAGTTTGACCTCTAGGTTATCTAGAATTTCTGAGTCGAAACTACCATATTGGGGCCATTTTAAAACACCAACTTTACGGGTGTATTTTATCCACACTTCATTATATGTGATAGGACCTACGCCATGTTTTACATAGAGCTCATACGTTGGAGTTCCAATTGGAGGAACCGGACACGAATCCTCTAATCGGGAGTCCCTATTATAACCAAGACAAAACAAGTTTCCAAGTCTGCTAAAACCAGGCATCTTCGCTCACTAGTCTAGCTTCAAACTTCAAAGGTTTATCTATTATGATATTTCTCGTGAAAACACAAGTCCTTCGGCTTTGGGGCTTGCAAGTGCCAAATCAAGTCGTATCTCCAGGATACCAAAAACTAAGGGCAAACTAAGGACTGGGAGACGCTCCACTTATACTTAACTGAAGTATTTGAAGATCGGTGACGTCGCTAGAAGACTCGTCTATCGTTTCGCTCTACCAAGGATCACTGGGTCCAAAACAAGGCGATAGTCAGGGCAGCAGTCCTTCGTAGCCGTCGGGACGCGGGGAACCTCGCAGCAAAGACCTTCGGAACCACGTCGACATACAGGGGTCGCTGAAGTGGCTGGCCGTCCTCCGGAATTTTCACACGAAGCTCCTCACGAACATCTGGCTTGGACCGTCGCCGCTTGATATCGCACCGAGTTGGGCGCCAATTGAGGTGCCGGGTTTTTAGGAACCCGGTGGTGCCAGGGGATAACACCCGATGACATCTGAGTTCTCCCTTGTTCCGGACCACAGAAACAATGAGTCTTCTAGTCGCAGTCAGAGATCAAGTTTTATTGGTAGCTACCAAGTAACACGTGTCCTAGAAGCATGACAAACACGGGTCATGTATTCTCAGGAGACTGTACGTGTTCGTTTTTACAGAACCAGTCTCCTCCTTTTATACAGAAATAATGGCTTCAAGCAAGAATTCTTGAGTTTATGATATGGCTGTAAACATATTTCTGTAATAATACAAAGTGCGGCGTCACGTAAGCAAACCCATATTTTAGATGTCCAGTTCGTGACAGATTACCCAGCAAGATCCGGGACTCCCATCAGATATCGATGAAACACCAAAAAAGGCAGGTACCACCCAGTCATAAAACTGGCCATAAAGAAGAAGTATGGGCAGGTGCATGTTTGTAGAAAGCATGTTCTGTATGGGGTGAATGGTTTGTGGAATGTTATGTGTCGATAGTATCGTATTCGGCCACTGGGCGGGGAGCCGCCCAAACAGGTTTGGCTTAAGGCAATGGAGTCAGTTTGGACAGGTCAGGGGGAAGTCAGGGAAGGTGGACGTGTCCTTATGGATCAAGCTCGACCTTTAATTGACTTAACATGAGGGCAAGACGTAAGATGGATGCCGTTCACAAAATGGAGTCTAAGGGATTGGGACGGAAACTACGATTTAGGGGTGTTGGCTACCCTCGATTGTCACGCAAATACATAGGAATGGTGTCCTAATCATTATCGGTTCACGGACACTAAATTCGTCATGGTACGTTGATATTTTGTGACACGGGTATTGGACCTCGATATTGGGATAACAATAGGGTCCAGATTTTCAGAACCACAGCCCAGGGCCCCCAAAATCCATAAGATGTCCCTGGTGGTGCGTGCCAGCAGGGCCTAGCTTCAGAAACATACATTTCTATCTTGTAGATAGAAATGTTCCTGAAGCTAAGAGCATTGGCACACAGGTTGTATGCTTCAAGCAGGTACCTATGTTATTTATATGACATTGCTTTATTAATTTAATAACTGTACTTTCTTAAATTGCTCTATTAACCTTCTGGCTTTCTCAAATTTGCTTGAACATGCACCATTTGGCCATTCTTTTGTCAAAATGTTCTCAGTGGGCGAGCCTCCCCTGAACCCCGCTTAGGTTGTTTGGGGTTGCTTGCTACGCGCTCTTACCATGGTGCACTCTGCAACAAATTTTACGCCTCTCCACTTTCAAATGTCACCAGCCACCACTGTGTGAAAATATTTCTGTAAATCATCATCACATCATGTGATTTGCACTGTGTTTGAAGTGCCACCAGGCCAGCAGTAACGCTTGGGCCTGTGCAGCCTTCCTGTCCATAGACGGCGGTTTCTGCTGGTTCAGGAGCCCCGGTTTTATGTGTTTCTTAGGTACACAAAACACTGCAAATTGTGTTTACCAAACAGGGACAGCAATAATTCCAGCAACCATTAAAAATTGCCCAAACATTCTTTATTTTGCGACGGGGTTAGAGCCTTTGTAGTGGGGGTTGTTTAAATGCCCACGGTAAACATGAACACAATGCTGCCATTAGTGAAACGTGCCTCTCTTCAGCCCATACTCTCACCTCAGCTCTGGGGAGGACCCTCATCATGAAAACAGACTCGACGGGAGGTGGATGGATATTGCCCAATCGTTGGCAAGTGCGAGGTGAAGCAGGCTTTGAGCTCTGATGGTCTCAGAAAGCCAGCCTAACAGCTAGGGTGATGTTTGCCAAGAGAACGAAAATAACACTGTGCATCAGAGCTATTTGTTAGCTACACAGCTCGGGGCAAAAACTATACTGCCCTTTCCAATGAAAATGGGGATATCAGTAGACAATCTTCGTTTTTTGTTCGTTAAAGTTGTGTAAGTCCGCGCTGGAGGATGCATTACAACTTTTGCATAGAGCATGATTGAATCGGATGTATGACGTTACAACGCAGGCTATTACAACGCCTGCCTTTAAAACGCGTTTTTTACATCGCAGTCCATTACAACGCATAGTGCTTTTGGGTGTTGGATAGTGAATAGTTTAATTTACTATTCCAACTCCAGTCCCCGTGGACACTAGGGAAGGTTATTGGATAGTAAATTAACCTATTCCCTATCCTAGAGCACCCCCCAGCGCAATGCGTTGTAATAGTTTGCGTTGTAATGACCGCGTTGTAATGGTAGTGCGTTGTAAAAGTTTTGTTGTAAAGGTTGTTTACCGTTTGAATCTGTGCATTCCCTTTACAAAAACAGAACTAATACCTGTCATAGCAGCAAGTGCTCTGTGGCATCAATGAAGTAACACCAGTTCTAAGTCTCCCCAGCTAAGCTGCATGGCTTTAAATATACACAAACTCACTTCTTCCAAACAAAAATATGTAATTGTCTGAGAAACACAAACTGTGCCATAAGGTACAGTTTTCGTGTTGGTAAATACTGTATATTCGACTTCCAAATTGCATGCTATTTAATCGAGTACACATATGTTCTACTCCCTCACAAGGCACATTGTTTCCCACAAGCATAGGTATTACCATCAAATGCCAGAGATGGCCACCATAATGCCAAGGACAACACAATAGGCCAATAATGGGTACCATTGCGTGGATGCCACGTTTGTGTCAGGTCTTGACACCATTAATACTATGGATGCCCAAAATATATTAAAAACGGTAATAAGGGTGGCCCCATAAGTTCAAGGATGCCCTCAGTTTGTAAATGGTGGCCACCATTATACAACATGTGGCTACCTCAATTTGACAATGATGCTAATATCCGAACACTGGCCACTACCATGTCATGCCACCATTATGCCAGGGCTAAGGCATTATAATGCATGTGAGTATTGTCTTTTTCATAAATCGGCACTTAGAGCACTGGAATGTTTCATATGTCCCTTTTCAATGCACTAGTCATTTTAGCTAATTTATTCCAAAATTGTGCTTTAAATGCACTTTTAATTTGACCTTTTTCAAAATGTTCACAGAGCAGGGGAATATATCAAAACCTTACCCAGAGGAAAGCTCCCTTGCTGAAATTCAGCTTGGGTATTACATCTACCTTTCATCAGTGCCAGTTGAGGATGTGGACGGAGCCAACAGAGTAGTGGCGCAGTGGATGAAGTGGGTGAAGCCAGGTGAAAGTGGATGTGGCTTCCGACCAATATTTGAGCACCTGGATTTCATATTTTACAAATTCAGCACTGCCCACACCAATGGTGCCAGTTCTAACAGTCAGGTTGCACTGAGATTTCTGCAACAGTTTGAATGCCCCACTCATCTATTATGCATAATGCACAGTGCACATCCATACTATGGACTTCTGCGATATTTTTCCACCTACCTCATTTGTTGTGATAGGCACTAAGGGGCCTATTATGATTGCGGTTTTTCCGCATCCTCCGGGCCGGCGGAAGCCACCGCCGGCCCGGAGGATGCGGAAAAAACGCAGCGGACCCACCAAAGACCCACCGCCACATTAGGATGGCTGGTGGGTCCTGGTTTCCGTCTGCAGCTTTTCCGCCGCGGTTGGCTTACAACCGCGGCAGAAAAGCTCTAATATGGTGGCGGTGTCTCTCAGACACCGTTCGCCATATTAGGAAGGGCTTTAAAAAATGCTTTTCCGCGGCGGGTTTTCCGCCGTGGAAAAGCATGTGTAACTTCACTGCGGGGGCCCGTTGCGGGCCCCCTAGGTGAAGGGGGGGTGGGGGGTGCACATGGGGGGTACCTATGGTACCCCCCTGCATTTGTATGCAGAAATCGGCAGGCACCGCACGGTGCCTGCCTCTTTCTGCATACAAATGCAATGTATGCATGTTTACCATTGCGGCGGATGCAGCTTGAATCCGCACCCGCCGCAATGGTAAAAATAGAGGATGTGACCGCCAGGGTGGCGGTCACATCCTAATTGCACAGGAGGGAACTCCGCAGGCAATGCGGAGGTTCCCTCCTGCTCTATGGTGGCGGACGGACTCGGGTCCGTCCACCATCATAATCGGCCCCCAAATTCTGTCTTTCACGTGTAACTTTTCAGAAAACAAGCCAACAGCAGGTTATTCTAAAAGCTACACAATACATCTGCAATTCCTCTCATGATTGTGTGCTGAGGGTATTTGCAATAGGTCCCAAAGACGAGATCAACTGGTTTTAAATGCTTGTTTTTGAACTCTAATCAACAAAGAACATTTTTTTGTATTGAATAATTAAAACTAAATGACACCAGGGGGCGCCCTTGGGGAAACATTTCTTTTGTGTCCTTGGAGAGTCTTGTTTACACGTTGTTTGAACTTTAATTTGCCCGATGTATGAAGTACAAAGAAGCGATTATACTTTTGATTTAGGGATCAAACGTTCGTGGCGCCGAAAGGAAATGTTAAATACCATCATTGTATTTTATATGTGCTCCAAGCAAAAAGTAGGAAAACTCCTTCTAAGAACAGCAACTAAGTTCCATTTTTTTAAAATCTTGTCTTCTCGAAACTTCTCTCTTAATTTAAGAGTTCTGTAAACAGTTAACTTTACTCACATCGCTAGCATTCACTGTTGCTAATATTCTGTGTTATGAGTCAGCGCGCGCCAGTCAGAAAGCGTGTCCCATGACCTCTGTGTTCTCTCTCCCTGCACAGGTAAACAAGAAACGGCCGGTGCAGCGCTCCTGAAGTCTTATCAAAAACCGAGGTGAGACTCGTGAAAGGGCAAGGTGCCCTGGTATGCCGCAAAAGCTCATGAATCTACCGGACAATGATCAATAGTTAACTATTTGGCATTTTTACAGGACTTTTTTTTAAATTAAAAAAACAATCCTTTACGCAGAAAGGCCTGAGGTGAATACATTTTCAAGCTGCCTTCTTGGGTTTCGAACATCTATTGCCTAGATTTTTGTCATTAAAATAATTGCCTTTTACCTGTTTTACACATAGGCAATCCTGCTTTGACTTCATACAGTAAGAAAAAACCTATGATGTCAAAAGGCTATTGTCAACTTCCCTCATCCTCTTTCAGAATCAGCCAACGGCTAGATTCATCAAAGACCCGTTTTGCAAGTCTTTAATAGCGATTCATAAGGAATCGCTATTAAGGACTTGCAAAACGGGATTCATGTAGGAATCACAAAATAAATTGCGATTCCTACATCTTCCTTGTGGTGTCCAAAGGACACCCTGTAGCACCCCTGAAATGCAAATTTACACAGTTGTTGCGCACACACATGTCCAAAGGACATGTGTGTGTGTAACATGCAACTGAGAAAAATGCACTAAAGTGCTTTTTTCTACTTTTTTCGCTATTTACCACGAAGTCAGACTTCGTGGTAAATAGCGGCCAGAAATTGCGAATTACCTTTCATGAATCTAGCTGCTTGTCTTTAAGGCCCAGATGCATGAAGCTAAAAACCGCTCGCAAAGGGGCAGATTCTGAGAATCTGCCCCTTTGCGACCGATATTTTTGCATTTGGGATGCATCATCCCAAATGCAAAAATCGCAAATTGAGAATTCGCTAAATTGCGATTACTTGCATTTAAGGAATCTCAAATTGAGATTCCTTAAATGCAATGCATTAAAGTTTAAAAAAATAGCGATTTCGCTAATAGGGCTCGCAAATTACCATGAAGTACAACTTCATAGTAATTTGCTAAAACTTTGAAAAATGCAGTGCATTTTTCAAAGTTTCATGTTGCGCACACACATGCCCTAAGGGCACGTGTCCGTGCAACATATGTGCACAGATCAATTTCAGGGGTGCAACAGGGTGTCCTTTGGACACCCCTGCACCCTTGAAATCGCATTCTCATTTTGTGATTCGCTAATTGCGATTAGCTAATTGAAAATTCTTCCCATTCATTCCTATGGGCCTCTAGGCCCATAGGAATGAATAGGGAAGTATTCCTTAATTGCGACTCGCAATTTGCGAATCGCAATTAAGGAATTTTAAGAAATCGCTATTGTGATTTCTTCTTGCATACCATTTTGCAATTCCTTATTAGCGATTTTTTATTTTTCGCTAATAAGTAATCGCAAAATGGATGCTTGATGCATCTGGGGGTAAGTCCCTAACGAGGGCAATGACCATTGAGCGCTCTTGATGCTAATAGTAATATAACGCAAGCCTAGATCTTCTGTCCTGAAATCCATCTCAGGATGTGACTGTGAGGTTTAAGGTTCACTGCCATGAGCCTGGACACAGCGTGTACACTGCCCATTTTTTGAGGAAAGTATGAAATGGAAAAGTGTTATGTTAGCACTAGATTCAGAGACAAAACCATCAGAGGGAGCTGTGTATACAAGATCACGCCCATGTCACAGCACTGGGGTCATTGACAAGATGGGACATACACATATTTATTCATGGGGTTCGCGGGGCCTATTAAGGCTTGGGAGACGGGTCCCCGGGGCCTCCCATAGGCTCGGGGAGGTGGGTCCATGAACCACCCTCCCCATAATAGGGTTTTTTGTTCCCCAGGCCATAGCCCACCCCAGGGGGGTATTTCTTTCAGTGGCGCAGGAGCCCATACTTAAAAAAAATATTGTTGCAGATTTGGGATCCTCTGAGAATGTTTGCAAAATGTTTAAAAAAAGATTTTGGACCCTAGGCGGAGTCTCTCTGGGACCTCCCCATAATGCCTAGAGGTCAGAGTATCCCTACTCTTCCCCCTTATGTTATTTTCCTAGGACTTGGCTGAGTCCTTAGTCCTAAAATGGCTGCCGCCACATCCTTGTTGATGTGGTGGCAGACAATCAGATCGCATCTTGACATCTATTTGCCCTGCAGATCATCCGCAGAGTAAAATATACTCTGGGCCCGATTCACAAAGGCAATCTGAGACAAAAGTCTAACTTTATGACTTTTGGTATTCACAGAGGTCAATTACGAATCATATCTTTACATCTGCAGTCGAGCCAGACTCTCCGGCTTGGACCGGAATCTCCACACCCGGCCCAGAATCTCTGGATCGGGCAGAATAAAGTGGAATCAATGGGCGGGAATGCAATTTTTACAAACAGGAACATTAGGAACATGAAGTAAATTGTAGAGGAAGTCATGATAATCAGTTTGGGCAGGGAAAAGGGTGTAGCCAGACACTTTATCACATCCCAGAAAAGTTTGCTCCTTTGCATCATGGCACATGCAGTCCACAATCTGCACTCCCGGAAATTCCGGCCCGACTGCTGACGTAAAGATATGACTCGTAAATGACCTCTGTGAATACCAAAAGTTGTCATGTTAGACTTTTGTCTCAGATTACTCATGTGAATCAGGCCCATTGTTTTTAGCCTTAATTGCTCATAAACTACAGAACTGATTATACACCAAATCACAAAAAGAACATTTTCTGGACCAAGATCTAGCTTTCTGCCAAATTTGGTGTAATTCCGTTTGGCAGTTTTTGCGGTATCACTGCTTTTTTTCCTATGGAAAAATGAATTGGAAAAACTCATTTTGGGGCCCACCATTTTCTTGGCCCCTGCTTGATGGATCACCTCAACACTTTACATGAAGGAGCTGAGGGGGAAACATCACTTACAACGCAACTTTTACAACGCGATGCTTTTACATTGCAACTTTTACAACGCAAACCATTACAACGCATTGCGCTGGGGGGCGCTCTAGGATAGGGAATATATTTAATTTACTATCCAACACCTTCCCTACTATCCACGGGGACTGGAGTTGGAATAGTAAATTAAATAATTCACTATCCAGCGCCCCAAAGCACTATGCGTTGTAATGGTATGCGTTGTAAAACTCGCATTGTAAAAGCATGCGATGTAAAAGCATGCGTTGTAATGTCGTACATCCAGCTGAGGTGGATGGGACTATTTTGAGGCAAGATTTATGAAGATTTGTCGAATAGCACCAACGTTAAAAGGAAAAAAAAATGCTTTTCCTATGGAAATGCACACCTAACTATAACTACAAAATGGCAACCACCACTGAGTAATGGGAAAGTGGAATCGTGTTTCTGAATTCTGTGGCATGCGTTAAAGTATTAGATTGTTAAATGAACTTCTCATCAGAACCATCTCTAAAACCAATAGTCTTTGAGTGCCTGATTCACAAAGGTATTTTTCCCCCTAATTTAAGTTTAATTTACAAGCATACTCTATTTTCTATTCACAAAACATGAATTTACGCTAATAAACACATTTATCCATATGTAACATTACACCAGCATGCTGTAGTATAATTTATGTAGATCTGCTCACAGTGATGGATTGGGAGTGTTCTATAATGGGGATGCCAGCCTTAGTAGATGAACACCCCAAACCTTGGTGGGTGAGTTTATGGGTATTCAAAAACATTTGTCTGGAATAGCCTCAACCTAGATACGTTCAATGATTTTCTCTTTCAAGTGCGGGAGGCTCAAGCAAAGGTCCCTATATTGGTGGAAATGCAGAGGGAATACACCCAAAATAGTTGCGGTGTTGGTGGAAGTTACTTGTTGATGAGTAGAAATATTGTCCCTATCGAGAATCAAAAGAAACGTCATCTTGTGCAATTGCACTTGGGTATTAGATCTATATGCTTGTAAATTTACACCTGTCACATTTATGTATGTATAAACAAATCAGCATGTACATACCCGGGCAAGCAGCAACAGTTACAGCTTCACATGAGAACTCCTGTAATTGTTTAAAAATGCAGTTTATACGCAGACGTAAGCTTATGGGAGTAGATTTCTTCGTTTTTGTAAATGAACCGCAAGCCATTATATACATGGAAACGTGCTAACACATCCCATTTAGTTCTATTTCTGAAGCTAATTGTGGTATCTTGCTCAGTATACTTACAAACTCACCTAATCACAAAAGTTCACACACAGCAAAAAAAGACTGCATGCAAAAGTGACATGTTTGATGACAGCACGGTTGGTTCTTCCTCATTAGTGTTCATCAGGCCTTTTGGGGTGCTTCGCACTATGGTGCGGCTGTGCTAGGTCCATTTTTCTGTTCCAAAAGATGTTTATAAATGTACCAATTAGACTTTTTTGCGGCCCATTGTTGCAAAGTAAGAGATTATATGTTGTGAAGAAGCCACAAGATAACAGTATAATGCCAAACCTATACGACTGCTTCTTCCTCGCCGCTGATGCAC
The DNA here is from genome assembly GCF_964261635.1 of Lissotriton helveticus. Classification (NCBI taxonomy): domain Eukaryota; kingdom Metazoa; phylum Chordata; class Amphibia; order Caudata; family Salamandridae; genus Lissotriton; species Lissotriton helveticus. Next base: position 1,372,288,185 of record NC_136067.1, read on the forward strand.
AGGTGGGCAGTGGGCCCATATGCAACACTGGTAGAATCCTAGCAAAATTGTGGGCTCTGAGTTTATTTATTGATTTTTGTTGTAGAAAATTAAGCACTAATTGTCACAGGGATTATTGCCCAGTTGCCCCTGAACTTGACAGGCCCTCGAGAACTTGCCTGACAAAGACCACCTCCTTGGTCCAAAGTGAACTGGAGCATTTCAGCAGTAGAGCACCCTCTGTCTCAGTCAGTCCATCCCTGTATTCAACCCAAATGTGGCATCTGCTCTTGAATCTCTCCACTTCTGGGCCACACCCAGCCCTCTTTACGCAGCTTTAGCATGCAGGTGCTTTGTTCTCCTTGCTTTGAAATGCTCCTGCGCTGGATTAGAAGCCCCACAAACAGTTACTCTCCCACGATTATCCAACACATGGTCTTATCCCTGCCATTCCTTAACTTAAGCAAAAGGAACAAATTATGGATGGAATGCTGAACAATGCAAACATTCACCCCCAGTCACAAACATCTGGGTTTAATTCATTGCTCTTTTGCTCACCACCCCACCCCAGTTTGAACCCAGCCATATGCAAATCAGTCTTGACTCTGTTCCTCATAGGAACAGTCCCTTCCGGAACTGCCAAGCCAGATCCTCCCTGGACCAGAAACAATCATCCTGGGACCGATTTCGGGGCATCATTCCTCATCAGCCAGGCTAGCTTAAGCCCAGTGGCACAGTGAGCCCGGGAACCATGTCTGGGCATACCATTCCCACTTAGGGAGACAAATGTAAAAGGAACAATTGATGGACGGAATGCTGAATAATGAAAACATTCGCCCCGAGTGACAAATATCTGCGTTTAACCCATCGTTGTTTTGTTCACCATGCCACTCTAATTTGGACCCAGCTGATGAGGGGTGATGCCCCGAAACTGGTCTCCGGATGATGTTTCCGGTCCAGGGAGGACCTGGCTTGGCAGTTTGGGCTGGACTGTTCCCATGAGGCTTAGGGTCAAGGCTGATTTGCATATGGCTAAGACCAAACTGGGGTGGCGTGGCGAGCAAAAGAACGATTGATTAAACCCAGATCTTTGGTGACTGGGGGTGAATGTTTGTGTTGTTCAGCATTCCATCCATCATTTGTTACTTTTGCTTTCGACTCCCTAACTTTTAAGCATCACACTGAAAGTCTGTGCCAGTGTTCAGAAAGCAGGAGCATGCTAGGCAATAGTTTACGCAGTACATGACTGAAGCATACATACTGGAAATCATGCAGCAGCCAGCCATTTAATGGGCCTGGGGCACTTGACTTAATATGGCTTCTATTCAATATAATTCACATACTGGCTGGGTATTCTTTGTAGGTTCAGATTCACTGGTTCTAATGCTAGTGAAGTTGACTTATCATCTGTCCCCTTCAACTGTACAAATACGTACCTAATCTAGCAACAATAGCATAGAAGGAACAGTGATGCCCTTCTTCAGTGAAAGCAGGATGAGAACGGAATTTCATTGCATTAAAAACTGTGGAGTCGCTGTTCTGGCTATTGTTGACTTCCCCTCCAGGTTTCTTTCTGTTAGCTCAGTTGTGTTTTCCATCTCAGTGGGTAATTTAAGGATAATCATGCCATCTAGGAATCATGGTTTAGGCACTGGTTGGCTGCAAGTCCATCTATCTGGCAAATTGTAGTCCCGTTTCTCTCGTCGTTCATCATCAATATTGAACATACATTGCAGGGATGCATTTTAAGATGATTGCATGGATTTCTGTATTATTTTTTTGGTTTAAAAAAAAAAAAGCTTAAAATATGAAAACATAAAACTAGCAATGGCAGTTTACATGTACACATTTTAGTAAAATTGTAGTACAGCTGAGCAATAAAAAAATAATACCACTGGGGGCAACACTTGGCCCTGCAAGATGGTGTCTGCTTTTTAGAAGAACCCCTGACTAAGCCCATATCAGCCTTGTCAATCCTGTAACTGGGACGCCCTATTTGGTGCCTTGTCCCTATAGATGTACCCTTCAGGCCTTCCTAAACTGCCCAATCCCGTTTGTCTATTCTTTCTCCATCTCCGGGGTGCTCTCTGACCGGAACAACCAGGAGCTGCCTATAGCCTAGTTTCTGGGCCTGGTCGGTTTAGGATGCTGACACTATCCAGCATTAATCTTGCCTCTGGAGTATATGCTGGTTGATCCCCCGAGTAGAGCTATTGGCCCTGTTGTTTGCGGTTCCCTCACCCTGCTGCTGCTTGCCGGCTGGCCGGCCTGTCCTGCACCCTACTCGTGGTTTTGCCAGTGGGGTGGAATCGTGGACCTGCGAGTGCATGCCTTTCCAGTGTTGTGTGTGGCCAACTGGGGCTCAGGGCGGTGTTTGAACATTGTCCCACAATTGTAAGTGGTGCATATCCTGCCAACTAGGACAACACTAGCAAGTGGCCAGTCCCTTTATATGTGGAAGGAAGACAGTGCCTACACATCATACTGCTAACTCACCTCAAGTCCTTGCAAACGTGTTTTTTGGATAACCCCCTGCTCCTGACGGACACGCAGGGCTTTCTGACACTGCCCTTGGGGTCTACACAGGGTTTGCAGGGCATGCACCTGTTTGATCTTTGACACTCCACCCGCCTAGTGGATTGACATCTGACCTCTGGCAAAATCTGCTTCATCTTAGGAAATCTCTGTGATGAGACATTCTCTGATCCTGGGGACTACATATCCTTGCTTCTGATACTGGGGAGTGACGCAGGCCCCTCTTCACACTGCTGCATTTTGTCAGAGCTCTGGAACTACAATACATAGTCAGCTTGTTGATCTGTCAGTGTGGCCTTGCATTTACTCTACTGTAGTAATGACAATTGTACACTCCCATCTCTGTCACTTGTGCCTTTAGAGGGATCCATTAACATCCTTTGTCGCCTATTACAAACAAGCATTGGAAATGCAATAGGTCTCGCATTAGGAAAGTTTGAGCAATTGGTAATGTAAATGACACTTTTTTTATTTATGTGTTGGTTTTGAAAATAGCAAAAGTAATAGCTTTGTCAGTTACAATGTCAATAGTTTTAACTTTCGCAAATGTGACACCTATATCATTTGTAATGCAATGTGTGTTGTATTTACGTGACTTAGATGTATTGATATTGCAAATAACAATGGCTTTTAATTTTGTAAATAATTAATACTTAAATAAAATTTATTGTAATTTATAATGGCAATAGCTTAAACGTTTGTAAATAACTTTTGTGAAGATTATGTTCAGTGTCTTTTATTATGACGAAAATCCAAGAACATTGCATTTGCACCTACACACCCACACAGCCCCCCCCCCACACACACACACACATAGATGTGGTGGTGGTGGATCTGGGGGATATGGTGGTGGTGGATGAGGTGGTGGTGGTGGTGGATGTGGTGGTGATGGTGGTGGATGTGGTGGTGGATGTGGGGGTGGATGTGGGGGTGGATGGGGTGGTGGATGTGGTGGTGGATGTGGTGGTGGAGGTGGTGGTGGAGGTAGTGGATGTGGTGGTGGTGGATGTGGTGGTGGTGGATGTGATGGTGGATGTGGTGAAAGGGGTGGTGGATGTGGTGGTGGATGTGGTGGTGGATGAGGTGGTGGAAGTGATGGTGGTGGAAGTGATGGTGGTGGTGGACGCGGCGGTGGATGTGGTGGTGGTGGATGTGGTGGTGGTGGATGCGGTGGTGGTGGATGCGGTGGTGGATGCGGTGGTGGATGCGGTGGTGGTGGATGTGGTGGTGGTGGATGTGGTGGATGTGGTGGATGTGGTGGTGGTGGATGCGGTGGATGTGGTGGTGGATGTGGTGGTGGTGGGTGTGGTGGATGTGGTGGTGGATGTGGTGGTGGATGTGGTGGTGGTGCATGTGGTGGATGTGGTGGTGGTGGATGTGGTGGTGGATGTGGATGTCATGGTGGATGTGGAGGTGATGGTGAATGTGGTGAATGTGGTGGTGGATGCGGTGGTGGTGGTGGATGCGGTGGATGTGGTGGTGGATGTGGTGGTGGATGTGGTGGATGTGGTGGTGGTGGATGCGGTGGATGTGGTGGTGCATGTGGTGGATGTGGTGGTGGATGTCATGGTGGATGTGGAGGTGGATGTGGTGGATGTGGTGGTGGATGCGGTGGTGGTGGTGGATGCGGTGGTGGTGGAAGTGGTGGTGGATGTGTTGATGTGGTGGTGGATGTGGTGGTGGATGTGGTGATGGATGTGGTGGTGGATGTGGTGGTGGATGTGGTGGTGGATGTGGTGGATGTGGGTGTGGTGGATGTGGTGGTGGATGTGGTGGTGGATGTGGTGGTGGATGTGGTGGTGGTGGGTGTGGTGGATGTGGTGGTGGATGTGGCGGTGGATGTGGCGGTGGATGTCATGGTGGATGTGGAGGTGATGGTGGATGTGGTGGTGGATGTGGTGGTGATGGTGGATGTGGTGGTGGATGTGGTGGTGGATGCGGTGGTGGATGCGGTGGTGGATGCGGTGGATGTGGTGGTGGTGGATGCGGTGGATGTGGTGGTGGATGGGGTGGTGGTGGTGGATGCGGTGGTGGTGGTGGTGGATGGGGTGGTGGATGTGGCGGTGGATGTCATGGTGGATGTGGAGGTGATGGTGGATGTGGTGGTGGATGTGGTGGTGATGGTGGATGTGGTGGTGGATGTGGTGGTGGATGCGGTGGTGGATGCGGTGGTGGATGCGGTGGATGTGGTGGTGGTGGATGCGGTGGATGTGGTGGTGGATGTGGTGGTGGATGTGGTGGTGGATGTGGCATGACATTTTTATTATATACAGATGGGTACCTATTTTGTACCAATCACTGACCGATGTTAATGTAAGGGTTGTAGATGGTGGGTTGCGCATGCCTTGTTTTCATTTCCATTATAATGACAATAATCCTTTCTTTGACCCTGTGCTCAATCAACGTGGACTGTATTATAGTGAATACGAGGGGCTTAGATAAAGAAATAGGAGAGGCGAGGAGGAAGGGAAACTGGGGTAAGGAACAGCCGACGGAGGAGAACAAGACGGAGGGCATTGCTGTGGGGAGGGGGGAGGAGAAATGCGACACGGCGGGCAGGGGAGGGGGCGGAGCGGGGAGAGCGGCGATGAGGGTGTGAAGGTCTCACATGAGGGGGTGTGGTATCTTAAGTCGTGTTGCTTTGGGAGGCAAGATTTAAAAAAAGCGCCATACTGAAAGAAAGGCGTGCGCCGCCTTGTTGAAAGTGAAAGGTGCTGAAAATAAACATATGCAGCGGCACTACTGCTGAAGCGCAAGTGCGGAGCTGGTTAAAAAACCAGGAGTAATTGAAATTTAAGGGAGCCTGCTGTGAGGAAAAAAAGCCTCGCCCGCCATTGTTTGTATGCGCGGTGCTTTGCTCAAACATGAAGCACGACGCCCAGGCGATGAGGAGTGCACGACCCCAGAGCCTAACCCTGCTTGGTGTACATTTAAGAACTCCGTTTGGTCTCTCATGAAGGGGCGTCGGATCTTAAGTTGCGTCGCTGCGGGAGGCAAGATAAAAAAACAAGTTAAACAAGTTTTAAGAGGAGACGCGGCCTGTGAAACTGAAAGAACGGCCGACCGGCCGTGAATAATTAGGGGGTTAGAAATGCGCTGGGAGGGCTGCCTTTGATGTGGTAATGAGAGGCAGGCAGGCAGGCGGCTGGTGGCATTGTGCACGCGCTTTTTAGTGCTTGAGCTTGCGCAATGACCTAAAAAGCACATGCACTGCATGGAATCGCCAGTGGAATCGCCAGTTCGGTAAACTCTCGATAAGCCCCTATATATCTCGCTCCCGCTCAATGCGCATGCGCATTGAGATAGGTCGCTCGACCTAAAAACAACTGCAGTGGGACAATACAACAAGCACTGGAACCCCCACAGGCTGTAGGCAGTAAATGGACATCTCATGTGCTAGAACAGACAGCACTCCTGCAGCATTGAAGTGCAATCCTAGACATTGCCCAAAGCCAATGCCATATGCAACATCCAATACAAGTCTGGAGCACAAAACAATTGTCATTGTAACTCGGTGCCACAGCCCTAAAGAGACCCTCCACCTGAAGTGTGCAGAATGCTGCGACCTGGCAGGCGCAGACAGGAACCCCTGCCGTCACAACGAGGTTCTTCCAATGCGCTTATATCGATCCAAGCCCAATTTGAGAGAATTTGGGCCCTGCCTATGCCTTTCCAACTGCACCAACCAATACAATCTACTCTGGTGACTCCAGCTCAGCTTCATCGGGCAATGACTCACTGTTGAGCGTAATTACTTGTTGAGTTCACCAGCTGTGACCTTACCAGTTGTCACTCGACAAACAGCAGATAATAATTATGCATACACATTAAGCTGTTGTAGCTCCAATATGCATCTCTGAGTCTTCGTAATCATATGTTACTCACTTTCTTATGCTTATGCAACATTTATATCAAGGATTAATTATGTTGCCGGTTGTTCCATAAAATACTGTTATTATAGTCTTCCACAATGTTTATTTAGGTTGCAAAATGTTCTGTACATTTTAATGCTATCAGGTGCTGTTTCTGATAATGAATAATCAATTAATAATAATGATGTAAAAATGAATGAAGAATAAAGCCGGGTCTGGTGGCTCAGTGGACTCATTCTTCCACTGCAAGGGCCTGTGTTCGACCTCATGGTCACCGGTTCAAATCCCAGCGGGTCCACTCAGCCTTTCATCCATCTGAGGTCGATAAATTGAGTACCATTGAGTTGGGAAACAACTGTTATTCAGTGCCAAGTTACCTAAGGGAGAACGTATGCTTTACAAATACTTATGTTATGTTATAATACTTGTAGGAGTGGCTCTTGAAGTATAGTTCTTGAGACCACACTGATAAATGGATGAGAATTAACTTTCTCTGCCATGTACAGTGTATTAGTTAAATTCTCCCTTAACAGTTCATACTACTCGGTATACGCGAGGTATACCAGGTCTATATACGTATCCTGGATACCTCATTACTGTTTTCCTCTAACAGACCTAATTGACCCTACAGGCTTTACAGTTGAACACAATGGTTAATTGTATTAGTCTTTTTGGGTTATTTTGCTACCCTGGAAAATGATTTGGGAAATGCTCACAGCCAAGCCTGGTTTCTCTTCATCATGAGGAATTACAGTGGAGAGACACTAGTTGGAGAATGAGATTGTCCATACTGCTGTCTTTGGTGTGTTGCTTTAATGTTATCTATCATCACCCCTTTTCGCTTCCATTATAGAATTGCTAAGCTAACATTTCTGACATGCGGTGTCCGGTGCATTAGCTCTCCCAAGAAATATTATAACATTAACTCCTGCCTTAAATTTAGAGGTATTCATATTGCCCTACTAGAAGAAACACATTTGTCACGAAGGGAAAGGACTAAACTGCAGAAGTGGTGGAGAAGTCAATATTATAGCACAGATTGTTCTCACTTCCCCTGAGGCAATTAATACGCGTAAAGCTTGTGGTTACCTTCAAACATACCAAAACGGACATATATAGATATGTCTTTGTTGAGAGGCTATTAGATGGTCGGTCCATACTCTTGGGTACTGTCTACTTCCTTAATGTGGGTCAAACGGATTTCCTGGCGTGTCTCCCTTGCCTTTTTCTGTGATGGTCTCGCCAACAATAGATTACCAGTAGTGACTCATCCCCTATTGTCCCACATGCTTACACTACATAACACTGAGCAATTGGTGCAATGGGTTGCAACTGTTGATTTGTGAATGTCTGGAGGGCTTTACACCATACTACACAGGAATATTTATTTTACTCTCTCCCCTGTCATCACCTCCATGTTTCTCTTGACCACTTCTTGTGCCCAATGTCCATACAACTCCTGGCACTTAAAACTCTATGTATTGGTAAGTCCATCTCAGATCACAGCCCTTTATTATTACAGATAGGCTATGGTAGATATAGACCACCATTCCCAACCTGGAACCTCCAACAATCATCATTGGAGGACACTGCTTTTTGTGGACAGATCAGAGAAACCATTACACATTATTCAGATGAGACACCACCACCACGTGACACACCGAGTGAGACACTCTCAAGGCGGTCTTGAGAGGGCAATGCATACAATAACTCATTGGAGCACTTCAGACACTAGAAAGGGAATTGGAAAAAATGGAAAATTCACTGAAAGTGTAAGAGCGGGCAACCCAAATCGTCACTGCCACTAAACCTGCACTACGCATAAGGAGATACATCTAAGGATTATTAGCATGGGTAGTATGGCTCGTTAATTGAGATAAAGCCACTTCCCCAGTTCCTGCAATGCGACTCCTGCCAGATAAATAGGTGTACTCACAGGAGGCTATCAATTTTTTGTTTTGTAATCATACAGAGCACTATACAGCTCTGTGACTGGCTCTGACCAGACTCACATTACAGATTTCCTGGAAGGGCTGAACTCATGGCAAATATTAGCAGACCAGCTCCAGCTGTTAGAGTTCCCGATCACTGAGCAGGAGGTCCCCTCCCCTGCATGATACAAGATTTTGCAATATGTAATACCCCTGGGATTGACAGGCTACCAACTGGGCTTTAAGGAACCTATTCTGACCTTTTAGTCTCTAAATTAACAGAGTTGTATGATACAGCAATTTAAAAAGGAACCCTAAATCTTACTTTGCATGAGGCCCTTCTAGTCTCCATCTCAAAACCAGGTCATGACCTGCTTGAAGGCACCTCATAAAGACCCCTGGCTATTTTGAACAATGATTACAAAATATTCTGCAAGGTCTTAGCATCATGCTTATTAGCTCTTCTTCCTATCCTAGTCCAGTCAGACCAGACTGGCTTCATTCGGGGTCGTTCTACGTCTCTTAATATATGTTGTATATATTAATTTATGGAAACAGCTCCACTATACTATCCATACCCTGCCTGCTTGGTCCTAATTTTGAAAAGGTGTTTGACATGTTAGATTGGGAATACATGTTTACTGTGTTGCATAAAATGGGCCTAGGTCAGAAAACAATTACCCAGATGATCACGCTACTATACACTAACCCAACAGCGAGAGTCAAGATCGATCAACTAATTTCTGAACCTATTACCATTAGGAGAGGCACGCGTCAGGGTTGCTTAGTCTTCCACCTCTTCTTTGTGCTTATGATGGAACAATTAGCAATCCAACTTCGCCAGTTGGGACATAACTGGGGAATTAAGCTTGATGGAGAGACACATATATTACGTCTCTTTATTCTGATGATGTCTGGATGTACATTACAGATATCTGCAAAACATGTCAATACTGACACAGCTGCTGAGTTACTTTAAAATGGCCTCCGGGCTTGGAGTGAACTGGACCAAGTCCTGCTTCTTTCCCCTAAGTCCAGAAGGCCCTGTGCATGATGCTATCATAGACGGTCACCATATTAAAAGGGAAACAACTATTTTCCAATATTACGTTAATATATACCACTCTACGAAAAGACTTGATTGACGGCAATGTGATGAGAGCAATGTCATCACTCAGGTCCCAGATTTTGTTCTGGAGAACGCTTTCCCTATCAATAGCGGGCAGAGTAGCCTTTACAAAAATGATAATGCTACCTATAATGCTTTATTATTACTCAAATGTGCCTGTATGTCTCCCATGGAGCCTCCTATGTACTTTAGGTAGCATGATGTATGATTTGATGTGGAACAATAGCAGAAACAGGGTTTCTTGGTGAAATTGAAGCTCCCTATGGATCACGGAGGACTGGGAGCCCCAAATTTTGAACAGTATTATTTGGCGGCACAGGTTCAATTGCCAGCCCACTTGCTGGCTGGCCTTCATTTACCTTAGGTAATTAGTGAAAACAGACTTGATGTTAAAGACAAAATCCAGGAACTATTAATTCTGCTCTTTGTCTTACCTAAGTCATCTAACAGAGTAGTACATATAGCTCATATTGGCTGCCACTGAGCGTTAAACTTCTCCCCATAGACTATCCCATATGCCATTGAAATACCACTGATGAGTATCCATTATTTTAGACAAGCGATTTCTGTAAGTACAGCAAGGACTGGGAAAACTCAGGGATTACCTGCCTGGGAGACCTCTTCCACGACAGGCTTCATATTCTGTCTGAAATGTTATTCAAACAGTTTGGCCTTCCTCAAGGACAATTTCTCCTTCGTAAGTGTCTTACTCTAACACTCACCTTCACTTAGGCCATAATAGACACAAAATCCTACTACTCACCCACTGGTGCAGACATTATTTACTGTAGGCACCGAACGTAAGCCAGTATCTTGGTTAGTCAAATCCATCCCAGTTCAGACTCATTGGCATCATTGCGATTTAAATGGGAAACTGATACAGGTCCTTCATATACACAGTAGGAATGGGAGAAACTGCTTGCTCACCCACACATTTTTTTATGGCAATTTTCAATACATACAACAAAATATTTTGCCATCGTGCCTACTTTACTCCAGACAGGCGGTCAAATATACACAAATGCTAGTTCTAACTGCCACTGCTGTTTTTACCCTAGAGCATATCAAAATTATTGTGTTCTGGGATTGTTCACGGGCTGCCACCTACTGGAGAGGGGTTTATACTATGTTATCAACCATTACTGGCTCTCAAAGACTTTATAACCTAGACAGCTGTATACTGACACTTTATAGGTGCCCCAAGTTTACTAAAGTTGCCTTCCTATAGCTAGAATCTCCATCACCATGGTTGGTACCAGTTGTGCCCTGATGGCTTGCTACTCTATCACGGTGAGTTGAAGCAGAATCTACTTCGCTGAGTTTAGAAGAAGCTGGAGGTTTGCAGAAGCACCCTATTGCCAGTTTATGGGATGATCTACTGTCCTCCTTTAAAGAAAGTCATAGCCACCTAAGTGCTAGGGACAAGATGGTCTCATCCTCCGAGCAGACAGTGCCATTGTTGCTGAGGACGACACCATCTCGTCCTTAGCACTCAAAGGGTTTTTAATTACCATACCAGACCCCCATGAATCCACAAGTTGTTCTCTCTTGTCAAACAACTAAAGTACTGATAACTATTGCACCTAACTCAGCCTTCACACCTGCGGTGTTGCTCTTCAGCTCGCTAATCTCCAATTGCACATCAGTTCAGTCCCCTCCCTCTCACAAGTACCTATACCTTTTTATTTCACCATCAGGCCCGTCTTCACTATAACTTTGTTCTGTTCTTAGTTTAATAACGTATGGATCATCATTTCTCACTATGGTTTAGCAGCATATTGTATATTCAACTCCTTATCAGACAGCTTTAATGATTCTGCCATGCACCTTAATACATATTGTTTACCAAATAATATTGTTGTCTCCAAATACTATCTTTAATATGTATTGCATGTATGTAATATGCTTTATTACAAAAAAATATTTAAAGGAAAAACAAATAATACCATTAAAATAATACTGAAGCTAAACATTTCTCAAAGTATAGGAAAAAAGAGAATGGCACGTCTCATTAGAGCTCTAAAGAGCAGGTAGAGCAGTGCCTGGCTGGGATGGTTGCACGATTGACAGCAGCTTGATTGGATGTTCTTGAAGAACATTAGCCAATTGTTTGAAGATGACAAGAACTTGGGTGGCATCTCTTGGTCCAAACGACAGAAGCAACAGTGAAGATTTAGACTGCCAGTTCTTCCACTTGCTCATCTTGTCCGTTGTTCAAATATGACCAAACAAATCGAATATGCATTAAGGACATTATTTTTGAGCGATTGAAGGTTGAAGATTGATGAAGGCATGAAGATCAGTGAAGGGAGAACATCTGTTCATACATCGAATAGGTTGATTTGGTATGGTTGATATGTACATTGGATTGGACAGCAAGAATGAAAAAGTGCTTGATAGTTAATCTAACTTTTCTTTGAAACCATTGAATAGACATCTCAGAAATCCAAAGTCTTCAGACAAACCTACAAAACCAACTCAATCTAAACAAAATAAAGAGTAATCAGAATTTCTGATTGATGCGTCTAATCGCAGAATCTTCACCTTTAGAAAATCCCCAGGCGAGAAAAAGATTTCAATAGCATTCCTCCTGTGCTGAGATAGGTTGCACCATGCAGCTCTAAGTTGTCTTTGCTTCACCTCTGAAGTGACGATTTTTTCATCTTTTATTTGCAGAGTTATATATAGCGCTGGTTAGACCCGGAGGTATCAAAGCGCTTTACATGAGGATCAGCGGTTACAGGTTATGAAAATGACATCAGTTACAGATACAGTTACAAGTATAGGCTTTGGAGAAAAACATGAGATTACAAAATAATATAAGTTATTAGCGCATAGCATAGCCAAGACACGCCTCTTATGGGGTCAGGAAGGTGGGGTGAGGTAAACAGGGTAGAGGAATGCAGATAGAGTCAGGTAGACCGGAAGGGGGGAAAGTAATTTAAGGGGAACAAAGCAGTCAAAGCAGTCGAGGAGAAAGACAGATAAAACCGTGAAGAACCGTGAGAAACAATGTCCAATGTCCGGCTGGGTAGGTGATGGCCGCGGGGGTGATCCAGAGTCAGACTTCTCTCTAGCTGCATATGACAGCTCCACCAGGCAGCAGCCACGGGTACTCGGGCACCGCGATAAGTACAAACAGTTTACAAAGCAGTCCAACAGAATGACAGATAAAACCATGAAGAACCGTGAAAAACAATGTCCAATGTCCGGCGGGGTAGGTGACGGCCGCAGGGGTGAACCAGAGCCAGACTCCTCTATAGCTGCATAGGACAGCTCCATCGGGCAGCAGCCAAGGGTACTCGGGCTCCGTGGTGGGTACAAACAGTTTTGGTTTCCGCCCATGGGGCATAATCATAGTTCCATAGAAGGCAACGGTCCCGGTGTTACTGGGAAATGCCGTCCGCCTCATCCTCCAGCTCACCCCATGAGAGGAGAGGTGGAAGAGACAGCTCCGAAGTCTGCAGATCTACCCCATTCCCCAAAGCAATAGTGAGTGTTGGGTAATAGTACAACTAGAAGCCATTTCCTCCTACGTCCTTTTCAGTACACACAATGTGTTCCCTTAGATGCCACATTTTCTATATTTCAACTTCCACATGTTTCTGCTGTGGATCCCGACCATCTTTGGTGCTACACCTCTCATTTTCCCCTCTGCATACTACTTCTGATTAGCCTTCTGAGGTTCCTTTTGCTTCTGCAGGTTGGTTTCCACGTATTTGAGCACTCTGCTCTCTGGCACCCTCTCATCCCAGTTCTTATTCCAACTGCTGTAATGTATAAAGTATTTCACTTGCTTCTCCTTTATGGAAACCTTCACACACTTGGCTTCATAAAGGAGAGGTCTGTGGAAACAGAAAACACGCTCCCTTCTCAACTCAAGCAGTTATAAATCTGGAGTCTCCCTACTAAAAAAACCTTGCACTGATGCAACAGTCCTTTAAAAGCAGGTGGTGTGCTTTTTTATTTACCTAACTTTGTAAATTCCCACCAGTGGCCCCATTCTTTCTCTATGGCAGGTGTGCTTGACTTGCATGTTGTACCAATACCGCAATCCTCAGGATTTGGCACCCCTCCCCCACCAACTCACGGCAATCGAGGGGTGCACATCTGGTGCCAGCATCCGTCGATCCCTCCGCCTAGGGCCCGGTCCCCAGAAAGACTCGGTAGCGGGAATGCCACAGGTCAGACTCGCAGACCCCTCCCCCTCTGGCCGAATTCGCTCCACACCGATAATGCAGGCAGGCAGCTTCGTCGTTGAGGCAATGTTCTCCCCCAGGAGGGCCAGCCGATAGGTCTGCGCTCTGGGTGGACGGTAGGGGGTGCGCTACCGGGCGTCCAAACGGAGACCAGCAGCCTCGCGACTCACATCTCCCGGTCACCGGGAGCGGTCTCGTAGTCCACCGGGTGCCATCTTAGCTCACTTTCTCACGGGGACATCACAGCTCATAACTCGGCTGATCAGGATTGCAGAAAGGCAGTTTAACCGTCTGTGTTATCCGCCAGCATTCCGATTATTGGACTAGTGATTCCGGTGGGATTTGCCCACGGCAACGCGCCCCTCCGAATACTGGTGTGCGGGTTCACCTCGGAGCTTCAGCTCCGAGCGGCCATCATGGTCGCTGGCTCCTCCTCCTCCAGACGGTAAAGCTGCATATAGGCGCCACCCCTATGCGTTGACGTCTGTTCCACTCTTAATTCCTAAAAATTCCTATTTTCCAATGTGCAAGGGAATATGCCCGCTCCTAAAAATACAGGGTTTAAACCTTGTAGGTACTAATGCAAACATTTATCATTGATAGAATCCCAGGAGATGTGACTCTGGTGTTGAGCTATTACTCCCAGTCATGCGAGAAGTGTGCCTTAATGAATTCTAAGGGATTCAGGAAAGCTAACGACAAGCTGTACATGGCCAAACACCAAAAGAAGTCTCAGAAGTTCTGCTTCTGCTTGAAGATGAAGGCCTGGACCCATTCCTGTTCTCGTTGTCAGGACCATTTCCTTGAAAGGCCATCGCTGTGGTCCATGCCTTCAGGTAAGTCGAATTAAAAGAGGCAGCATAAGAAGGTCAAGTTGGACTTGTCCCAGTCATGACTCTCTCCCTGAGAAGTCTCAAGGATACCCAGGTGCCTAACGGTGCCTAACGGTTTTGCTCCTGGTACCCCACTGAGGAGCTGATTCTGCAACTGATTCTGATGCATCCCATTTTTCTAGTACTGTCAGTGATGTTACAATAGATCAAGGCTTTCAGAGATGCCATGTTATAATTCATTGGCACCCTTACAGCTCCCTCTGTCAACCTTTGACCCCCAAAGGTCAGTGTTGTCCTCAAGTCAGGCTACCGCTGCTGGGTCCATCACAGCATCATCTGCACCTCCTGAACCCATCTTTGGTTCTGTTCTGACTTTCAATCCACACCAAAATCCACACTGGTCCCAGCGGCATTGATACTGTCCCCATCCCCACCACTGCTGGAAGAAGACCACATTCTTATAGTCCCATCCAACGCTCAGTTGAAATTATCTTGGCCCGGACCAAGGTCAAGTTCTGAAGCCATTCCAATGCACCCGGCCCCATTTCAGTCCGATTCATGCCTTTGTCTCAGAACCACACCCAAGTACTCAACCAACTTTTTGCTTTGGAAACTGATGAGCGCCAACAAGCCTTTGGAGATGTATAATGAATTTGAAGGAGATTATTTTTCTCAACACTATGATGATGACAATTTATTAATGGACTTGAAAGAGGCCAGTGGGTTGAACACTTTCCCAGACACTGGGTTGTGTTCTCCCCCTGGACCTTCAAAAAAGAGAGTGCCTCCTTTGCTTTGGTTATGAGACTGGCTGTGGAGATCTTAAATCTACAGCTGTTAAATACGGAAATCAAAACTAATGTGTTAACGGAAGTTCTACCACCTGGGCAAACGTCTGTTGAGCCACTACTTCCATTTAATGAAGCCCTGACTAACATCTTAATGGACGCCCGGTCTAAGACTTGTTCCTTTCCAGCAGTAAATAGACAGGTTGCTAGATTCCACAGGTTGGCACCAGATGTCCCTGACTTCTTGACACAGCACCCTATGCCAGTACATTTGGCCGTTCAGGCTTCCAGCAGTAAAATTAACTCCAATTCATTCCCCATAACTTCACCAGACAGAGTCAAAATGAATTAATGCATGTGGGAAGCAGATGTTTTTCTCAGCCATTCTTGCCCTCTGGTCACTTAATGGCAGCTGTTTCCTGGGGAGATATTCCCATGCCATATAAGACGTGGTTGGTGGGAGCTTGCCTGCAGTCTCCGAAGGATTTTGGGTCAATCTGGCTCAAACCATCCAGGGTGGTCTGGATGCCGCAAAATGTATGATACATTATGGGATGGGCTGTACTCACTCCTTGGACATAGCAGTTGGCACTAGCCTGGTGCTTCAACAGCACTCTTAGATGCAATTCATATGCTTCTTTGATGAAGTGCAGGCCTCACTGATAGCAATGCCAATCCACAGGACCTGCTTGTTTGGCAATTAGGCAGATTCTGCACTTGAGCGTTTCATAGAAAGCTGGGCCATGGCGTTTATTTGGGCCCCTCTACCCAGGCGAGATAGTACCTTCAACTGTTACATCCCTTTTGTGACTACACCAGAGGTATGAGATAGCAGCAGCACCATGTCCCACCCCCTCCACAGAGACACCCCAGCCCTTTGGGATCGGGGACAAGGGTCCATGTAGGAAACTTGCTGTATATATACTACACCAAAATGAGGTATAGTGTGTATAGAGTCCAGGTGACCCCAGAGGTATGCAAAGGTTAAAGTTAGATAGAACCTTACTCTCTGTTCGTGGTAGAGTGGTTGATGGCAGTATGGCAGTATCAGAGGACAGTGATAAGCATTTGATGTACACACTCACTTAGCAAATATCATTGGTTTATTAATGGGGCAAGGGTAGAGTAAGTTACCTCCTACAGGTATCTTGGCCTCCTTTTTGGTTCAGATTTAGATTGGAAATCCCATCTGACCTCTGTTAAAACAAGAGCACTTCCCTGTGTTCTACAGTTATGTACATTTTTTAGGGTTAATGGTGGTTATGACATGACACCAGTTTTAAAGGATTTAAAGGCGATGGTGCAAACAAAATTTCTTTGTGGCGCAGAGTTTTTTTGTATGAGGGTCTGTGCTGTGGAGTGCTTTAAAGGTGTGGGTGAGGAGTTTAAAGTGTGTGCACTTGTGTATCGGGAGCCAGTGGAGTTCCCTATGATGTGGTGGGATTTGGGCTCAGCATGGGAGGTTGGGGATTGGCTTGGTTGCTGCATTTTGGACAGGCAGCAGTCTTTTTGTGAGCTATTTTATTATCCCTGCATGCAGGATGTTCCCATTGACTAGTATGTTAGTGATAAAGGCTTGGGTGATCGTTTTCCCGTGTTGTCCTGCAATAACTTAAAGATATTCTTCAGCATCCTTACGATGTTGAAGCAGGACAAGCTACTGCAATGACTTGGACGGCCATGTCCGAATTGTTGTCCATGGTGATTCTGAGGTTTTTTGCTTGTGAGCTAGATAAGGGGTGGGTCCGAGGTCTGTGGGCCACCAGATGGAGTCCCATGGCAAGGCGTCTTTCCCAAAGACAACGACTTCGGTTTTGTCTAAGTTGAATTTAAGGCAATTGGGTTTCATCCAGTTAGCCACTTCAGCCTGCGTGCATCTGGTGAACTTGTTCATGGTGTTGGAAATTAAGAGGATAAGATCAATTGCGTATGTGAGGAAGCTTATGTTGTGAGTCTAGATGATGTAGTTCAGTGGAATCATGTAGATGTTGAAGAGCGTTGGGCTGAGCAAGAAGCCCTGTGGGACTCCGCCGATGAGTTACTGTGCTTCAGAGGTTCTTGTTAATGTATTTTTCCAAGACCTTGGCTGCGTAAGGAAGGAGGCATATTGGTCCTTAGCTGGCAAGTTTGGTCGTATTGACTGAGGGTTTCTTTAGGAGGATGTTGACGCTGCATGTTGCCATTGGTCCAGAAAGGTGGCTGTACTGATAAAGATATTGGAGATGGAGGTGAGGGCCTTGCTGATAGGAATCGCTCCTTTGTCAAAGGCAAGATGGGGGCAGGGATCCGCTGGGGCCCCAGAGTGTATGGTCTTCATGATTTCTGTGGTTTCCTCTGTGCTGACGGTGTCCTATGTGGTGGTTGTGTTGTCTTCATTCGTCACTGTGAAACTTCTGGTGGGAGTCAGAGGGTCTGGTTGCGGGATGAAGCTGATGTATATGGTTGTGATCTTGCTGCAAAAGAAGTTTCAAAAGTCGTTCCTCAAACCTTGGCTTGGGCTGATATTGCCAGTGGCACCTATGGTGAAATCCTTGATGATTGTGAAGATTGCCCTGCTACTATTGGAGCTGGCGTTTATTCATTCGATTTGGGGTTTCCTCTTACTTACTTGGATTAGCTGGTGGGACCTTCTCTTGGTGGCATTGAAAGTATTTTGTTTCACTTCCTCTTGGCTAGTCATCCATTTCTGTTCCAGTTGTTTTCAGTGTTGCTTGGTCGTTCTGTGGTCTTCAATGTAGCAGCTGGCTTGTTCTATAGTTTTTGCTGTGTGGCTTTGATCCTCGAGGATCAAGTGTGTGCTGAAGTTTTTTATGTCAAGTGCTAGGTGCCCCTGGTTTCCGGTTTGTTCTAGTGAAGGTTAGATGCCGAATCCACCTCTGTTATCTTGTTCCAGTTCCAGGGTGCTGGGCCAGCAGTGGGAATTATTCTGCATTTATGGATGTTGATTGTGAAACTGACTATGTCATGGTCAGTCCAGGTGACGGATCTGGGTGAGTTGATCGTGATGTCATTGAAGGATGAGGAGATGGGATCTAGAATGTGTCTGGTGGTATGGGTGGGCTCCATGACGCAATGGGTTAGTCCCAGGTTTCTGAGGCTGTCAAGAACGGTGGCTGAATTAGGGTCTTGGTATCCTGTCTTCGGCTTGTCGACCATGCCAGGTGGCATATGATGGCTCTGCAGTAGAAGTTGAAGTCTCAGGAGCCCAGTACCAGGAAACCTGTCAGATTTCATTCAGGTTTCAGAAAAGACTGCAAAAGAACAGTAGTGGTGGTTCAATCAACTGCAATTGGATTGTAGCAGACCCCTCTCCTTGCTTATTCAGAGCTGACGATGGTGGTGGATGTTTCACTTCATGGAAAGGAGGTCATCTGGGAGAGGTGGAGATCAGAGGAGTATTGCCTCCATGTCTCCGTATTAACCTGTTGGAGTTTTGAGCCATTTGCCTGCTGCTGAAAGCCTTTCAACTATCCATCTAAGGGAGGCTGATTCAGGTTCTCACAGACGACACCACCACCAGGAGTTACTGCAAAAAACAGGGTGGAGGATTCCTGGGACCTGTGCCAGGAGGCACTTTGTCTCTGGAGCTTGCTGGGGCGCTAGGTATTTCCCTGGTCATGAACCACCTGGTTGGATCTGTGAACGTCGGGGTGGTCAAACCAACCAGAGGCACCTGGCAGATCACAAATTGTGTTTACACCCAAAAGGTGGCACAGGGCATCTTCCAACAATGGGGTGAGAATTCTGGCTATATCTTTTCCTCCCTGCCAAGGATTCACACTGTTAAAACCTTTGCAGTCTGGCGTTTACAAGAAAGCTTTCTCTTGGAGACAAATTCAAATTGTAGTGGAGTACTATGCTCCCATACACCTTTCTACTGCTGCCCCCCCCCCCTGCAATGAGTTCTGGACAAGGTCAGGAATCATGCCTAAGTCATCCTAGTGGCTTCAGACTGGGCAAAGAGAGCATGGTAACTGGAACATCTGGGTATGAGCATCAGTTTTCTAATTGCGCTACTTCTTCGGTAAAGCTCTCCTGCATCAAAAGAAGGGTAGGGTCCAACACCCAAACCTGAGCGATCTGCACCTCCTTGTGTGGAGACTGAGTGGCAACAGTTGACTGCATTTGATCTTTCTATCGAGGTTGTGAATGTCATCTTGGCTGCCAGGCACCCTTCCAGATAATCTGTCTACATCAGGTGCCAGGATAAGTTTGTTGCCTGGTGTGCAATCCGCAATCTTGACCTAATACATGCTAAATTGTCGGATATCTTGTCATTTGTTTTATATCTGGCCCAGCAAGGACTTGCAGAGGGCACCATTAACAGGTATTTGTGAACTCTTTTGTCTTTTTGCATTTACTGGACCAGTCATCCTTGTTCATATCACCTGGTGTGATGAGATTTCTAAAAGGTTTGACTCAATTGTTTCCTCCCAAACTCTTTGTGATGCCACAGTGGGACTCGAATTTGGTCCTCACTTTCCTTACGTGCACACAATTTGAACCTATGTTCAGCTGTCCACTATGTCTCCTGACTCTGTTTCTGGTCATAGTGACTTCATCTCATTAAGTAAGTCATCTCAAAGCTCTCCCGTTGCAGCCACCTTACACCACTTTTTTCCAAGGGAAAGTGGTGCCGAAGAACATGGTCGCCTTTTTGACAAAAGTCATGTCTGCTTTTGAGGTTGGACAGTCCCTCACTCTCCCAACATTCATGCTCTAAAGAGGAGGATAGACTTTATTGACGGGACCACATACGAGCTTTAAACTTTGATATGGATTGCACCAAAAATCATTGGATGGACAATATAAGGTTCTCTGGAGCAATGAAAAGCAAAGCAGTGCAGAAAAGGATGTTGTCAAGGTGGATATTCCTCTGCATTAATATCTGCTATGGGCTGACTACTATGTAGCCTTCGGAGAGGTAGAAGGCCCATTCATCTAGGGCAAAAGCTGCTACCACTGCACTTGAATGTGGAGTGCCAGTTATTGACACTTGTCGGATGCAATGTGGGTGTCAGTCCATACAATCACAAAGCACTATTGCCATGACAACCAGGTCTGACCGGAAGAGCATTTTGGTATGAGCTGTTTCACAGGCCCACCATCTTCTGAGGTGCTGCTTTGGTATCTGTTCAAAAGGTGAGAAATCTGCAGTTAGAAGTATCCATCAGAAGAACAAGTTATTTACCTCCGACAATACTCTTTCTGGTGGATACTTTATCTTACCACAGATTACTCACCACACACCCTCCTTTCTGATCTTTGGAATGCTCTCTTTTATTATCTACAGAGGTCCCAAGTTAGAGATGTGCAAACTGGTACCTCTGATTCTTTTTGGGCTTTGCGACCAAGTGCGAGGATAGAGTCAACAAGGAAACTGAAGTCGATGGTCATGTGGGCTGCTTATATGTGGCTTCATCCTCACTTTCAGGGCGGAAAGAAGTCAGTGCGAAGCCTTGCAGCGCCACTTACCAGCATGTTGGAGCAATGCTCTTGAAATCTTACAGATCCAGTCTTGTGCCTACGGATATTTTAAAGGTGAAGAATCTGTGGTTAGATAGAGTATCTACCAAGTGAGCGTTACCAAAGGTGAGTAACTTGTTTATCCATTGGAACTGGATTTAGTCAACTTGCAAAAAAGCCAAGGTAAAAAAGCGTCACATGCTGTGTGAATGATTGAATGTTTCCAATTTAAGCTAGATTTTATAGCAATAGCCCCTTAAGATGTCAGGCTGATTTACTATCAGATTACTTGCAGGGCTGTTAACTACCTGAGATCGAGAACTAGGAATCTGCTCCTTATCTGACTCTAAACAAATATCAATCAGAAAGTTAGTACAGGAAACCAAATGGATAACCATACGTTAAGACTGAAGCAGGATTAGCTAAATACACTTTAGTTAGAGGGCCTAATGATAAACCGCCTGATGCAAATGAAATCTCAATCAGTCAATTTTGTTTATTTTGGTTATTACTCATAAAAACATTGCTGTCTTCTCAGGCCTCAAAGTGATGGTTTACAAAGTGAAGAGAGTTCACTAGGGAGTCAGGTGCTTTATATCCTGTACATCTAAAAGATGGAATTCTCTTCTTTCTTTGAAGAAATGTACAGATCTTCTCACTTTGTGGGAACGCCCTGAAAATATGACTTTTTAAGCAATAGCGCTTTCTTTGTTTAATTTCAAGTTGAATGTATTCTCTCTTAGTTATATGTTAAGTGCCCTGCTGGCCATTTAGCTAGGTCCACACAATTTTTTTTTACAGAGTTTTCTATAGCGCAAACATGACCCAAATGTATCGGGTATCAGAGTGCTTTACATGAGCACCAGTTGCTTACACAAGGACACATTCATTTTTGTTAGGCACGGGGAGATTAAGTGATTTGCCCAGAATCACAGGATGTTGATCTTCATTGCCAAGAATTGAACCCGATTCCCCCAATTTGAGATCGGCCATCCTAGCCGTTTGGTCTCTGCAATGTAGGTGTTTGAAATGGCAAACATCAGTAGGGGGTTGTATGACATTACAATAAATGTCTTTACTACGCATGCCTATACCATTCATCTCTTACCCTGCAACCCTGCATTGCATTTACCACACATTGCATTTACAACAAAATGGTAAGTATATATATCAGGTAAGTGAAACCCATATATATATATATATATATATATATATATATATATATATTGAAAAAACAAAGGTTACAGGGACGTTATAGTTTAGAAGTCGAATTAAAAAATCCTTAGGCATTCACTGAAAACCAAACCAAAGGTTACAGGGAAACTACCCCTGTACCCCATAACCCAAAACTATATCTGAACCCTTAAAATACCCAAACACCCCAAAACATATATATACAGCGGTACCCCAAAACATATACCCATACTTACCATATCCAAACATTTAAAGAAACATGCTTTTACCATTCATGCATTTACAACGAATTTCGTTGTAAATGTATGCGTGGTAAAAGCATATAAAATGTAATGCCATGCGTTATAATGGCATTGTGGAGTCATGGTACTTTCGTAATGAAAGAATGCGGAGTGATGGTATGCGGAAAGAAAGTTGCGGAATAATGGGTGTTTACCCTCCCCCCGGTAAGTACATTGGTGGCACGGCGGCCCACATCTCCAGCAACATACTCATATTTTTTCACCACTGATTTGAAAAATGCACAGGTCTCTCTCATTGATGGGCAGCACCGACATACACTTTTAGACACACCTCCCGCCACAAGTTCTAGAATTGCGAACTTTAGAGCTGGGGAGCTTCGTTCGAATCTCGGCATCAGCTCAACATCCTGTGATTCCAAGCAAATCGCTTTGTCTCCCCGTGCCTACCACAAATGAATGTGTTCTTCTGTAATGTAAATTGTGCTCATGCCATGTTGTCGAGTTCGCGCTATATAATATTGCAAGGAAAAATAAAGTAGGGAAACTCGAGTTCACACACTACTGAACGCGCACTCTTAAGTGCATCAGCAGTGCACTATGAATCGGAGCGTTTCACAGGCCTGTCACAGATAAGAAATGCTATCAAAACGAAATCCTACAAAACAATATACTACTGGCCGGCAACAATTCATACCCGGACAACTTCGGGACGGGCTGCTAGTCAAATATAAATGCATTGGTTGTTTTGATTGGTACTTCGATTGATACAGCTGATGGGAACACAAACAGTAGTAAGAGAAAGAGTGAAAGAGTGTAAATTGTTGTACTGCACAAGGCTTACAGAACAGGAAAGCCACATAAACGCAATTCATAATCCAGGTAGAATGGATGCCGCCTTGTTGGTTTTGTGCTGTGGAGTGCTTTGAGGATACACCTATCTGTTGATGATTTTTTGATGGTGACTTCAACATAGTTGAAGAGGGTTATTGGTACCCTGTGGTGTAGCCCGCCACCCCCCCCCCCCCTCCACACTTAAGCAGCTTAAGTTGGGGGCTGCACTGGGCTCCAGGGGCTGATGAACTGTGTCCCAATAACATTAAATAATTATTAATGCCTATCTTCTTCCTGCAGATCTGCAGATGAAGTTCTCAAGAATAATACTGTTAGGCAAGACACAGCAGAGGGGTGTGGTATGGAGGCTAATGCAGAAAGAAAAGTTGTACAGGAGAGAAATGTAAGAAAGTAAGGAAGAGATTGAAGATGATTAGATAGAGGAAAGAACGGGAGAAGTAAGGAAGGGTCAAAGGAATGAAACAAGGAAAAAACGGTAAAAGGTAGGATGGAAGGCTAAACGAGTGAATGGAGGGATGTGTGAAAAGGTGGATGAATGAATGAAATTATTGATAATTCAAAGGGTGAATGAATGGAAGGCCAAAGAATGGACAAATTGGTGAGAGTGAAAGGGGTGATGGGTGAAAGAATGGATATGTGGTTACAAGAATACAATGATGGGTGGGTCTTTCAACAGATGGATATATTTATGAAAACTTAGATGTATAGATGGATGGCTGGATGATCAAGAGGTGAAGGTAACTCTCCTAAGGGGGGTTGGTTGGCGTGCTTCAGAAACTCAGTTGGATTATAGGAATAGGTAAAGTGGGGGTATTTTAATTTTCTGGCTACTCCCTTGTTGGTAGCTACTTAATTGACCAAGTTGTAGAACAAGATGAGGACATTGTGTAGGTTGGTTCTGTGAATGGTGAGCCAGCAAGTGGCTGGCTGGGAGAGGAATGTGATGATTTACCACTATTCTAGATGTCAAAGATAAGCACTTTCTCCAGGGCGAGAAAGCAGCAGCTTGGAAGGCTAGCTATGATACTGTTAGAATAGTAGAGTTTGATCAAGGATCAGGGAGTTGATCAAGTTATTTGAGGAGCAAAGTTTCAGGCTGTGGTTGATCCCACAGATTTTGAGAAGATGCTAGCAGCATAAATGCTGCAAGAAGCCAAAAGATAACCTAATACTGGGAAGGGGTATGGTGCACAGGAAGGAGAACAGACCAACTGGCTGAAAAGTGAGAGAAGGACTGATAGAGCACCCAATGAAGAAGCATGTGCTGTGCTCAAAGTAAGCGGTGAACCACTAAGGTGCTATGCCGTCAACGATCGAGAAGACTGCACCTTTATTAGTCTGTTATGGTTGACCATGTTAAAACTGGGAGAGAGATCGAAGAGGATCAATTCAATGAAACTGCTGCATATGGGCACTCAAAGACCATTTAGCTTTTGTAGTGTAACAAACATAAATGGAAAAACATATTGATGGCAAGATACTACAGCCGCAAATGTAAATTTAAGGCACAGATGAAGAACCTAGTTTTCAATGTCATCCTAGTTACTGTGTCAGTATCAGCTGATTAATTTTATTTTACTATTTATTTATGTTTATTTTTTGTCGATAATAGCCATATAAATTCTGATTACTTTAGAAGTACAAAAAACTGTTTTGATTTTTTTGTATTCGTCATGATTCATGTATACTTGTTTTTTCGATGTTTTGAGTTGCTAAAGTAATTGATATTTACACGGTTGCTAATAACCAAGAATAAACAATAAAAAAATGAGTTAATATCTCTACAAGTCAACTGCTGTCGGGATACAGAGTGGACTGAAGGCGTATTTTGTTTTTAGCAGGTCGCTATTTCTAGAACACGACAAAAATATGGGAAAATACCATTCTCCAATATGTTTATGTATTTATTATTGAAACAGTGTCGTGTGTTCACTCAATGTTCTTTGTGTTTATTTTTCTCCACACTCTAGTGTGATTTCCGTTGAGCCTCCGACTCCACCCCCTTTTTCTGGATCCACATGCGAGAGAAATCCAATGGTAACATACATTTATTCCTTTTACTTAAAGTTACTTTGTTGGTAAATATTGTTCATTCTGAAGTAATCGTAATATGATGCCTAGACGGCAAATAGTTTAAACATTGTTGACTCTTACAGCAGAAACCCAGCCAAGAGCAGAATAATTAAAATGGCGGACGAATAGCCTGTGGGGCTTGGCATACCTGTATTTGTTCCTCCATTTATTAATTTATTTGATCAGGTTGGTGAAGTGCATTGGCTGGAGTTGGGAGTCAGGTTGCTAGTTATAAAAAAAACCCAGTTAAAACACACAGTGGCATGCATTTAAGCACATACAAGTGCCATACAGGTACACACAAACAGCTGCTTTGTTTGTAAGCTGTCCCACATCACGTGTGGCACCTTCACCATAACTGTGATTTTGACCAAATGCATTTTGCAAGCTAGGGTTTTTAAGTCCATACCTGTAATCTGAAAAAGCAAAACGACACGCCCCAGAATGCAGCGACTGCAGGCTAAAAAGACATAACTGGTTGAAGGTGTCAGACATGACATGGGCCACCAGGAAGCAATGGTCGTGCGCACCAGGAAGCAATGGTCAAGCGCACAGAGTAGGAGGATGGAAATTATTTTTAAATAGGAACTACTATGAAGTTTTTTTGTTAACTACGATGATCATTTCAAATACTCATTTCGTTATTTTTCTGTGCATTTTTTGGGAAAACTGATGTAAAGGTTATTCCCACTCTGGAATGTTCTTGTTTGATTATCCTTGCTAACTATATTTTGGGAAGTTCTGCATTTCTTTGAGAGTTTTACATACTTGAGGTCGCTTTAAGACACTATTTTGATCTTGCAGCCTCTAATTGTATTCCTAGGCAACTGACTTTCACTTGGGAGCAAAGGGAGCGCCATTTTGACCCAGAATGTAAAGTAAAGAACAGCACAGTAAGCAAATTTTCTGTGCCACATCCAGGGTGAATACACAGCACAAAGCCATATCTACTGACATTGACCTACTTCTGCTGTCATCCTCTCCACAGCCACTCTACATACATGGCTTGAACCATGCACAACCACACACCATGGTGCAGATATGAATGCACACTGCCTAGCATATGATTTATAATGGAAGCGCACAAACTAAGGACGTTTCTGCATTATTAGATGTGAGCTGGGCACTGCAGCACGTGTGCAATGCATCGTCTTCTTTAGAAGCAAATACATTGGCACTTATTAGCTTTTTTATGCAATGTTTAGTCTTGCTGTCTTAGTAGGTTGGGCTTTGCATTAAAACCAATGGACGTTTGCGCTGATCCACTGCAGTAACACCCCTTTGGCGCGAAGAGACATAACAGTGCAGCACAAAGCAGTTTTTGTGCTGAAAAAGGGTATCGCTTCATCATTGAGTAGTAAATACCATATGCTACTTATCATTAATTTGCATTGCTTTGCTTTATGCTGGTGCAAAGTCTTAGCAAATTTGGACATTAGTGATATGAGCAAATAGGCCGGAATCCATTTTGAGATACATGCTCTTGATCCTGTGTGCAGTATTTAAGTTTTAACTTATTTTAGTCCAATTTAAGTGTCAATCAGTTTTGAAGAGCTAATTGATGATCCACTAATAAGCCTCATAAGCCAGTAAACCATAAAAGCGCCACATCAATACATAATACAAATTACACAAAAGGATAAACATCCATATTCACAATATAAGATGAAATAATAAAAATGTAAAATCTGATCGGTAAAATACCATTACTAAAATGTAACAGTTAACGCACCTTTTTCTTTCAATGCATTAGAAAAAAAAACTTATTTCAGCAGGAAACAAGTAGGGTACGTGATCCGTGCTCATCGCATAGGGTATGTAGATTAAATGCATTTACTATCCATGGCATTCAAATGGTCCCTTATGCGAAGTACCTTGGATAAAAACAAAGCAACCCAATGGCATACTGTTACATCTTGCAAGTCATACAGATGCTGGAAGGACTCATGATGATAAAGAATTCTTTCTTTTAAAAAGAATGATTTATAGTGAAATGTCCTGTGTACCAAATAGAACCTACAAAAAAGTGCAATGTGCTGAGTAGACTGCTCTGACTTATTATCAGATGGGCATTTCAGATGCATGAAACCATACGATGGAATGCAAGGAGACAAAAGCGAGTCTGAAGATATCTGTGATGAGTATTGTATGTTAACTTGAGGTACTGTTTACATCGGGTTGCTCAAAACTTGTAAAAGAGTCAATAGTAGCTGGACCATAACTTCGCCATTTCATTTAGGGTATTTACACGTTTCATTTAGTAGAGTGCCCTTTGTGTTTCATAGTATATGTACTCTCATGGCATGATTGTTAAGTATTCTCTTACTTATTTTCTAAAATGTTTCTAACATGTAGTGAAAGTGCTCTGTCTCCTGACCTTGGGCTCTGGACAGGACACCATCTGACTGGTGGTGGCTCTTAGTGAGAAGTAACATCTCGCCCATGACTATAGTGAAATATAGCACCCTTCAGAAGACCAGTGGTAATAGTGCACCAACAGCAAGGAGTCTGATGGAGAGTGACGGCCCTCACATGGGCATCGGCATAGCTGGGCATTTGGATCCTGCATCACGGCTGTGGTCTGGGACGTAGTCCTGCCTAGCCAGCGGTGGACTATGTGTCTAGATTTCCTCTCCTGAGTTACTTGTTATTGATGCAGGGGGTGTAATACATTATTCTAATACTGACCACATGGGCAAAACAAACAAGAGTGCTTTTATGTATCTTGCAACTTGATGTAATATGACCCTGTGTTTAACCACCTTGGCAATGTAATTCAAGTAAAGCTATTCTTATGTATATGACTGTGTTGTATACATCTCTGTGCCATCTATTGGATCTTTTCTCCACTATATAAAAATGATAATAAGTATATAAAAAAATAATACTTAATGCATCGGTAAATATATACAATCCAAATGCTTATGAATGTCTCCTGGGAGCACCATATTTACTGCATCTTGTTTGCAGTCAGCACCTCAGAAATTCCACTTGTCTGATATATTTTCCACTATAGTAGGTGCCATTCTGCAAACCCTGATTCATAGAACCAGAAGGTACACTTTGCACAGTCAAGTTGCAAGTAAGTGTTTTCTGTATTGACTCCCCTCAGCTCCAGATTGAGAGATCCCTTGAATATCTAGTTCTAGAAACAGTGCAAATGCAGCATGCAATGCGCCCCACCTAGGGAAACCAGTATGCACTGCTTCAGAGAGGCACATTTTCTCTGTAGTTAGTAAAGTCCTTTTGATTTTACAGTTCTATATATAATATACTTGCAGATTGGGATCTTTCAGTCGGCTCTCTACTTCAGTTCGTCTGTTGTGTCATTCATACCCACTACAGCATACAGTATGTGTCAGTTGGTCAGCCCATTTTAGCCATTGGCTAACTTCACTGTGAGTGACAGCATTCTGCTCTTTCAAGGAATGCATCCACACAAAAGTAGTTCCCTTCAGTGCTAGGGACCACAATGGCAATGTGAGCTTTTTTTAACTTTTAGCCAATACTTCTTTTTATATTGCCTTAGCCCAGCCGGTCCCCTCACAATAAAGGGGCATATTACCAACAACTAGCGACATTTATCGCTAAATGGGCTTAGCGAGTTTTTTTTTTTATCGTCAAGCATCGCCGGATATTATCGCAGAGATAACGTGCTATTAGCAACGTTTATCTCTAAAGCAATAAAATATTCGACGATAGCAGCGAAATGCGTGAATATCGCTGAGAATACAGCGATATTCACGCATTAACGCCAATAGGGTCTTAGCCATAATATCCACCTCCCATTGGATATAATGGCTAAGAACTGGTCAGAGCAGGCGTTAGGTTTGGGAGATATTCGCGCTCAGCACGAATATTTCCATCGCTACGCCTATGTTGATAATAGGCGATAGCGATGTTAGCGACTGTCTTCAGTCGCTAACAGGTTGGGTACGCCCACTTTGCATGTCATTAGCGATGGATATCGGTGACATGCAAAGCGGGCCCCAAACCGCTCGCTATCGCCTACAAGCTGTCGCTAACTGCTGTTAGCGACAGCTTGCTAATAGGGTGATAGAATTATCGCCGCTTAGCGGACGAAAACGGCCGCTAAAGCGGCGATAATCTCTTATGGCCCTCCTTGATAATATGCCCCAAAGTTTTATAAAAACATGACAAAATTAAACAAGCAGAGACAGCGTAAAAAATCCAGCAGCAAATGCCAGACCTATTGACTTTGCCAATCCTTTTGTACTTTGGCGCAAATATTTTTTACTGTGTATCCAGTTTTCTTTTGCATGCATTTTTTCTTGATGGGCAGATATGTTTTGTGCTCTAGTGGAGTATTACTCGTCGGTGTGGTAGTCTGGGTTTAAAGTGATGAATTATTTAACGAGTTCCTCTTCAGAAATGTGCATCGAACCCCTGGCTTTTTAGCTGTTAGAATAGTGAAAATATGCTTTAAAAAGTATTTGGGCTGCATCTTTTCATTGTTTCTTCATGAGAGAGCAGAGCCCCCCAACTAAGCCACCTTTGTTATTTGTTAGGACTGGGCTTGCTGCCTCGCTCAGGATGCTCTCTCACTCTGCCTGTCCGAGCAGTGTATTTCTGAATCATCTTAGCTAGGAACACATGACTGTCTCCTCCAGAGCCAACTGACTGTATACTTTGGAGCACAGTTGTTATTTGGCTTTGTTACATTTAAACATCTGAGGATTGTTTTCTGTAGGCTCTCTGGTTGTTGAAAGAAAGTTAATAGCAGTCTACACTCTCGGCTACTGCTTGCTTCCGAAGATTGTGTAAGGTATTATTGCTTCGGGATTCTTTGGCGGATGGGCACCCTTTTGTTCTGTCACTGGAGGTATAAACATGTAATATATCCAGTTACTATTGAAGGTGGGCCAGCCTTTCTGACAAAAGTGTTCTCTAGCTTTACATCTCAGTGACAGCCTCTGGCACAGTGTCTATGTAACACTCTGTACTTCGGTTTCTCAACCTGACCAAGTTGGTATGGTTTCCTGTGCAGGAGACTTGTAATGCTCTACATGGTGTGTCTGTTGTCTGTTGCTCACCAAAAGAGTACTAGTATTCGTTGGAAACAGACTTCTGCAGGCCCATCCCTAAAACCTTTTGCTTCCTCCTCCCCTTTTTGCTGACTTCATTTTTGTTGGCCTTAGGACTCTGTGAATTTTACCACTGTTAACAAGGGGTAAAGTGCTTGTGCTCGCTTCTGAAAACATGGTAGAATTGGCTTATACCCAAATGGCATACTTAATTTAGTAAAGTGGCACTACCTGTGCACAGGACCTTTAAATTAAATGCTAGTAGTGGCCCTGAGGCAGTGATTTGGCCACCCACTCAAGTAGCTCTTTAAGCATACCTCAGGCCTGCTATTACAGAGCCTGTATGTGCAGTTTTAAGCTGCCATATCAACCTGCCAAAATAAACCTTTTTCCAAGCCCAAACCTTCCTTTTTAATACATATAAGTCACCCCTAAGGGTGGCCCTGGACAACCCAGAGGGCTGGGTGCAAGGTATTTAAAAAGTTGGACCTGTACTTTTAAGTTTTACATTTTCTGGTAGTAAAACACTTAAATTTGTTATTCCCTATTGCAAACCTATCTTTCCTATTTATTTTATTTATCTAGTGCCTGAATCAGCCCCCGAAGGGTTATCTCTGCGCTTCGGACGGGCAACAGGGAAGTAGAGCTACTACAGCAAAATCAGAGACAGAAAAGAGTAGTCTTAAGCTGCTTTCTGAATTGTAGGTGATCGGGGCATTGCCTCAAGTGCTGAGGGAGCTTATTCCAATAGCTGGGGTCGAGATGGGAAAAGGCCTGCCCACCCAATCTAGTTTCCTGCCTTGGGGAACCACAAGAAGAGACGTAGATCCCGAGCAAAGAGACCTGGAAGGCAGGTAAGGTATGAATTTCTCCAAAAGATAGGTGGGACCGAGGTTGAATAAAGCCTTATGGATTGTACAGCAAACTTTGAACTTTACCCGTTCGCATATTGATAGCCAGTGAAGCTGACAAAGAAGAGGGCGGTAGGCAGTCCTTGAAGGGGCGTTGAGGACCAATTGTGTCGCAGTGTTCTGGACTACCTGCAGTCTGCTAAGCGAGACCTCATTGGCGGAGACCAGCAGACCATTGCAATAGTCCAGACGGTTTAATATAAGTGCCTGATTCAGAGTCTTCTGAGTTGAAATGGGGAGCAAGGGAAAGACTCGGCGGAGTAAGCCCAGTGTATGGAAACAGGAGCCAGCTGTCTGAGCAGCATGCTCCTTCAGAGTGAGGGCTTGATCCAGATGAATGCCTAAGTTCTTAACAAGGGATTTAGGGGCAGGGGGAGCACCAAGATCGGCAGGCCACCATTCAGGAGTCCATAATAGGGGGGCATCTCCGAAGAGCAGAATCTCCATCTTCTCAACATTACATTGGAGGAAGTTGCTCTTCATCCAGTTTGAAATAGCTCTCATGCCAGAGGAGAAGGCTGATTGTACCGATGGGATCCTATGGGATAACATTGGAGTTGCCTTATTAGTTTATAACTGTAATTTCCAAATAGGAATAGATTCCTGGTTCATGTTTGGTGTCTCTGGAATCTTAATTCAAAATCCTAATTTTGATGAAGTCGGATTTTTAATTATCATTCTGAAAATGGCACTTTCAGAAAGTTGGCATTTTCTTGCCTTAGCCATTTGGTGCTTGCAGCCTGTCTCTGGATGCATGACTAGGTGTAGTTGGCAGTTGGGCTTTGTGTATTCCTCTTAGACATCCACACACAATGGGCGCGTTGGTGTGACTGGTAGGGTCATCAATGGCAGGATAGTAGGGAGGAGCTGGGCCACTTAAATAGACTGTGTCCTGTCTCCACACAAAGGGCCTAACAACCCTGCATTGTCACTACAGCCAGCTTGGAGCCAGGTCAGGGGAGGTAGGGGATTATGCACTTCAAAGACACTGTCTAGAAGTTTTTCACACCTTCCGGCACCAGTGTATAAAAAAGGACCTCAGCCACCAACTCTGTAGTACACATCTGGACCTGTGTATACTTTGCCAAGGAAGAAGAACTGCTGTGCTGTTGAAAGGACTGTCACTCTGCTGGATTTCCACTCTGAAAGATCTGCAGCCCTGATGTGACAACCTGCTACCTTCTTGCCTGAGGAGGAAGAACCGGACCTGCAACTGAATCAAAGACCCCAGAGTGACTCAAAGGATCTGTCTGCTGGCCTCTGGATCTGAGCCGCAGAGACATAAAAGGCTCCCCAACAGCTCCTGGACATGTTTTCAAGGAGTTCCTGACACCCAATTGGTTCCTCTCAAGTCCTTGGCATGGCTCATGGGTTCTTAAAATAAATCTTTTGGGCTCTTCGTAACCAGAAACGAGCCCGTCCGAACCAGAACTGCGCCGCTCTCACCGCAAATCAGACAAACCGCCACCAGCCCCTCTCCTCGCACAGCAAGCATTGAGTGCTGTGGAGGACCGCCAACGTGAAGCTCCACCTCACCTATCCGAGATACCCAGCCTGCTCCTTGCGCCATGCCAAGCACAGCCTGTGGTGCTTTCCTTGCTCCCTGCTGCCCTCTCTGATGCAAACAGGACTCTTGGCATAAAAGTGGAGAAGGTAAACTTTCAGCGGGACTAATCTGGGACTGTATCCGTCCACGCTCCATCCCCGTCAGCCTTACCTTTTGACTTTGACCCAATCCACCGTAACCAGATAGCCAGGGTTGGTGCTTTAAGATTTTAGGTGCTATATTTCAGTTTATGCTTTAAAAATTCATTACTCAGATTCTATTGATTGGAATTTTGTCATTTTGGTCTTATTTTATTTATTAAATTAAGCTCTATTTTTCTAACCTGGTGTGAGATCTTTTTGTGTGGAGTTTTCACTGTTTTTTTTTTTTAATGTTGCACACTTTACACATTGCCTCTGAGTTAAGCCTGACTACTTTGTGTCAAGCTCCCTGGGGGTTGAGCAGAGGTTAGTTTGGGGTTTGATTATGCCTTACCCTGGCTACGATTGTGGTTGCTACTTGACCAGGGCTCACACCCAGTCAACCAGTAACCCAATTTCTAACAATACTAGAATCTGTTAGGTGATTAAGGGTACATCCAAGCACTCCTATTAACATGGGTGACAACTGTCCAGAGGAGGAGGCCATGATGTATTAAGTGGTTGGTGACTACTGATTAAGAGTTGTGGGGTATGGGCCTTTTTACTTGCACCCCAGTAGGGTATCTGCCTGTTGGCTGTCCTGGTGTAAATCTTTGTAGTGTGTCATGATGTGGGGGTGAGCCTTTTCAGGGGCCCACCGGAGCAGGGGTTCGTCCTTCTTTGCGCACTGGTCCTTAAGACTGACAAAATAGAGATTGGCACAGAAGCTGTAATATCAAAGACATAGTTTATTAGGACTCATGAGTGGAACTACATTGATACATAACCCTCATGCAATGTATGAGGCAGCACATGAAGAACAGAAACCATGGGCCTTTTATACTGTGTGTAAACATGGAGGTTCAAAAAGAGGCAGTACAAGTGTACACACAAATAGCTAGTTACATATAAGGGTACACAAGAATCGCTTAGTCAACAGAGTGGGAGGAGTTACAGGACTGCTGACATCAGTTAAAATAGCCTGACAGTTAAATCTGTAACAGGTGCATTCTATCAGCTACAGGTATTTCTGCGAATGCGCAGTGCTCAGGCTCAATGCTGCAGGAGTTAACTATAGATGATGACTCAGACGTAATAGAGAAGCAGGCAACAGCGAAGACGGGGAAGCACATGGCAAACACATGGCTAACTAAAATGGACGCTACAAACAAAATGGCTTCAGCTCATGCTAACAGTGATCTCTGCCAAGTTTCCACAATGATGGGTTACCCTGCTTCCCACTGACTGTGTATGGTGTGCACGAGTAGCCAGGTTAAACTTAGGTTGGACTCCTTTCTGTGGATACGTAAGGTTGTAGGGTGTTGTGAAGTATTTCTTGATAGCCAAAGCTGTTGCTTTCCCTTTGCCCTGCTTGTCCCCTTGCACTGCTCTTTTCCTTCCACCCTGCCTGTAGAACCCACTGTAAAACCAAGTGCATGTGAAGGAAATTGCATCTATGAATTTGAATGGAGCAGGAATTCCTTTGTGTTCACATTCTCTGGGTCGCCCTGATTGCAGCAGGTCAGCTTGAGCCCTGAGAAAAGCAACACCTGAGCAAAGACTGAGGCTAAGGCATGGACAGGGTTGTACACCTTGGCAAAGAGACATGCGTGCCTGCTCATCTTGTGCATCCTGTGCATTGTCATATTCGGTAGAAGTTATCCTCTTCAGTCAACAACTTGAGAGTAACAGTTCCCCCTTTTTTTTAACAACTCTTTTTTTTGACAAATCGCATAAAAGACACAGCACTCCGTACCCCGGAGGAACTGTGGCAAGTACAGTACAGCATAATAAGTGATTCAGTTAACATTAGAATACATGCCCCTGACCCCCTTCCCCACCTCCCTGGCCCACCCCCTCCCCTACCTACCCCCTACACAGCGTCTCTCCAGCACTGTAGAAAGTGTTCATACATAAAACAGTGTGTATAACATCGCCCCTATGTGCCCATCACACCTGCCCCTCCACATCTCTTATCGGTGCCGGAGGTTCCAGCCATAGACCCCTGTAGTCCGCCCACCTTTTCCATATTTTATAATGTTTTGTGGCGCAGCCTCTGGCTTCGAATATTGGCCGCTCCAATCCCATGCAAAAATCAAGGCCTTTTTTCCACACAACCACTTTGGGAGCTCTGTGGTCCTTCCATGCCTGAGCCACATCCCTCTTTGCCATTGTAAGGCCCAGTAGGCGTAGGTGTCTCTTGTAAATGTTACCCCCCACCCCTTCGAGGACATGAAGTAGGCCTAATTTTGGGGTACGAGGGAGGTCCCATCCCAGCACTTCCGATAGACAGTCCCACACCCCGGTCCAAAATCTTACCAGACAATCACAGGCCCACACTGTATGCAGGAAATCGCCCATGTCATGGCTACATCTCAGACACGCTGGAGACTCAATCAGGCCTGCCCTCCACAATCTCTCCCTAGTATAGTAAGCACGATGTAAGTACTTAAACTGTATTAAGCGCAGGCGCATGGCGATAGCCGCTCCTCTGGGGGACTCAAGGGCTTCTCGCCAATCCTCTTCCTCCAGCTCCCCCACATCTCTCACCCAGTGATCCCGTAGTGTCTGTAGATTGGAAGAGCAGTGTGTGACTAGTGTCTGATATATACGGGATATTTTCTTGTCCCCCACGTCCCCCATGAACACCTTCGCCTCTATCGGGCTGAATTCGGGCAAGGTGTCTAATCCCTCTAGTGCGGGTGTAAGTGCATGTCGAAACTGTAGATACCTAAAGAACTGCGTTCGGGGCATACAAAGTTCTTCACTAAGTTCTTGAAATGATTTAAGCGTTGTGCCCTTCAGGACATGGCCTAACGCGGAAATTCCTATTGAGTCCCAACCTCGGAAGCCCTGCAACAATGCCAGTGCCGGCAGCTGCCCATTGTGCCAGAGTGGGGTCTCCTCCGTCAGTCTCCCCCACCATCCCATGCGACGCAGTGACTGTCGCCAGATCTGGAAGACCACCTGGGTTGCTCTAGGCAGCCCCTTTCTCAGCCTTGCCGAGTATAGAATAGTGTGCAATGTATTCGGGCCCATCAGGTACCTCTCAAGGGCGTATGCTGGGTCTCCTCTGTCACTGTACCACCATTCATTCAGGACTACGAGATGGGAATCTTGGTAGTAGGACAATATATCTGACGTCGCCAATCCTCCACAATACGTGGACAAAAAACAGGTACGCAGGGCCACTCGTGCCGCTCCCCCGGCCCATAGAAATTGGCCTAGAGCTGAGTTGACCTGTCGGAACCATTGCGATGGAATTAGGTATGGATGATTCTGTAGTTGGTATAACATGCGGGGAAGGGCGACCATCTTAAATAGCCGACCTGCCGTAGATGTTGAGGGGCATACGGGACCAACACTTCATCTCTTGTTGTACCCTATCCCACACCGGGACAATATTACGTTCCCAAGCAATTGCCGGCGAGACCTTCAAGAACACCCCCAGGTATTTGAGACCTCCAGCTGCGATCCGTAGTGTCGATGCCCACGGCCCAATCTCCATGCGGTCACCCAGCATCCAGAGCGTGGATTTCCGTGGGTTTAGGTACAATCCTGAAACCTCTCCAAAAATTCTCAATATCTCTAGAACCCTAGGCCCGGACCGATTCACATTCGTAAGGAAAAACAGAACATCGTCCGCATATAATGCGATTCTGTCCGAAGGTCCTGCCTCCCATTCGAAAACAGTTCCCCTTTTGGTTAATTGCCACTGCTCTGTAGCCCACCACAAGGAAATGCACTTTGAACTAGTTGGCTTCCTCCCGAGGTTTGTTGGTAATTTCAAATTTTAGCAGAAAGGAGTCCAACTGCCACAGTACAGTGTGTAAGTTGGCCACTGTGACCCAGTCAGTGCTCACCTTTAACTTCAAATAGGTCAAATATGGATACTCACATCTGTGGAAGAAAGCTGGAACCAGAGGCAGAAACAAAGGGGGGGGGGGGTCACCTCTACAAGGGTAGAGAAAAATACTGCAGGGCTGAGACGACTATACATCAGCAACCCCACAAAGCAAAGATGTTAGACTGACTGACGTAGAGAGGGTCTGCCTTTACTTTTATCAGATCTCGAGTCCTGCAGGCCCAACACATCAATCTGAGGATCTTGAGAGAACATAATCCTATTAGACTGGAGACTTGCAACCACTGCCCTGCCCACTTGTAATCCCTGTGAACGACATTAACGGTAGTCTGAGGGCCTGTGTGCCTCTTACATCTGTAAGCAACCGCTGCCTCATATGGGGTCCTCCGTATTCATTGATGCCAAGGAGCTTCTATGATAAACCCTAGAGCAAAGTGAGGGGCCACATGCCTCTGACTCATCACTGTCCTTATGCCCTGATCCCTAGCACGTGAGCCTGTGGTCCTCCTCCTGGTGCCACAGCGTGGCTTTTTTCCATCCTCCTTAGCAACACCAACTCATCATGAAGGACCATGGGTCTCAATCACTTCCATTAACCCTTTCTGATCTTCCATCTTCAGAACTGCAAGTGCTAATTTCCGAGATCATGTGGAAAAAGACGAAATGATATGGGATGCGCACCCTCCCCTGGCACAGCACCACTGAGAGCAATAAGTGTGTTCCATCCATAGAACTAAGTAAGATGCCTGCCTGCATGGTGGTGACTACTATTATCTGAAACTTCACTTTGGCTGAAGCATGTAGACTACCCTTTGCTGGTGTATCCCTGCTTTGACTACCAGTAGCACCTGATAAACACCGGAATAGTTATGTAGTAACTGTGATGCTTGCTAAAATAGAGAAGGTGCCATAAGACATCCTGAAGTTACTGAACATATTTCCTGAATGGTGAGTCTTTTTTTCTTTCCGTATTCGAATAACAATGATTGTTATTGTATTTACTGTGAGTGATACATGTTCTAGCTGAACAAGATGTTCTACCCTACACCACGGTCCAGAGTAAGTCTTTACTGTTAACCTCTCCTACGCTTGTAATACAAAACCCAAAGAGGAGATGCATGTAATTCCTCAAGCTCGCACCTATCTCCTATGGTCCTAAAGGCAATACTACTTGTTACAGGGGTTGCCTAATTGCCCTTGAGTCACATAGGCCCAGACACCCAGCTTGACACTCAGCTTTTTTTTTATTAAAGTCTGGGGTCTCACAATTACCTCTTCATTTTTGTCTGAAGTAGTTATATAT
The DNA here is from genome assembly GCF_964261635.1 of Lissotriton helveticus. Taxonomy (NCBI): domain Eukaryota; kingdom Metazoa; phylum Chordata; class Amphibia; order Caudata; family Salamandridae; genus Lissotriton; species Lissotriton helveticus. The sequence goes on from NC_136067.1 coordinate 1,372,326,088, forward strand.
CAATAAATGGATTTCAACTGGAAGTTCCATCAATGTCATTGGTTTAGGTGTAGCCACTTACTCCCCCTCTCCATGCTATATAATGTAATCATCTCATTGTGGCACTGGTGTATCACATAACATGACATGACATAACATAACACAGCATAGACCAGCACAGCAGAATATTATAGTAAATGGAGTATGAAAACATACTTTACCACAGCAATATGTTATAAAACAACATAATGTAGCATAATGTAGAAAAATACAATTTATTAGTGAAAATAAACGTGGCCTAATAAACCATGTATTGTACTCAACACAGATTAATTAATTAATTAATTTTCTATTAGGGTGTAAAAATCAAATTAAGTGTTACTGTCATAGGGCTGCCTTATGAATTTGAGAACTCTCTCCTTAGTGCTCCTTTTTAGGCTTTGCTGAGATGGCGCATTTTCTAGTGCAGGAGCTTTCGTTTGAGAGAGATATTATATGCAACAAGTGGCTTGGAGCTGCCCATTACTTGCCATTTGCAGGCTTCATTGTCACTCTTATTTCTAATCGGTCAACATGTGCGGGCTTCACTTCCTCATCTTTCATGGACCAAGTGGCGATTGCTCCATCTTGATTACAGTCCTTCCGCACTGCTTCAGCTGTGATTGAGGTACTATTTGTTATTATTTTTGTCCTTTTCCCTCCCACCTTCTGTTGTCTGTATTACTCTTTCACCCTCCAGCCCCCTCGTCCGTGTTGCTTCTTTCCCACCCATGCAACCTTGTCCATTCCCACCCTTCTATTATCCGTGTTGCTTTCTCCCTCCCGCCCACCCCAATTTTGTCTGTGTTGCCCATCCACAATAAGAAAAAATAGCGATATGACACAGCCAGCACTGGCCGTTTCTTCCTACCTCGGTCCCAGCCCCACCGCCGAGGCCTGTGCCTATGGTGCCGGTGGAGGAGGATGACTGGGAAGGGTCTGAGGACCCGCTTGCTCGTCAGTGTGATTCTGAGCTTCCCCCCGCCCACTATGGAGGAAGGTGCCTCGTATACGGTGGTGCTCCATCAGGCTGCTAAGGTCCTTAACCTTGATCTCCCCACGGTGACCCTGAAGACTAATCTCCTCACTGAGGTGCTCCAGTCGGCATCCACTTAATCGGAGCTGCTGCTGCCTTTTAATGATGCCCTCACTGAAGTCTTGTCGGGCACTTGGTCACGGCCCGCCACGGGGCCCCTGTGGATAAGAACGTTGCCAGGCGTCATCGCCTGGCGCTGATTTACCCTGCCTTTCTGACCACTCATACTACACCTGAAAGTCTGGTCATTCAAGCTTCTACATCTCAGAGTGCCTTTCCCACAGCTCCGCCAGATAAGGACTCTTAAAATATTGGAGCAGTTTGGCAAGCGGTTGTTCTCTTCGTCCAGCTTAGGTCTGCGGTCAGTGAACACTGCATGCCTCCTGGGCCGCTATTACCACACGGTGTGGGTTTCCGTGACTGAGGTGTTGCCTCAGTGCCCGGTGGAGGTCCAGACTGTGCTGTCTCAGGCTGTGGCTGAGGGTAAGGACGCGGCTAGGTTCGCCAGTCATTGTGGCTTGGACACCGCGGCGCATATTTCCACAACCATGGCACTTCGTTGCCACACCTGGATGTGGTCCATCTGTTTCTCCCTGGACTCGCTCATGGACATGCCCTTTGATGGCACTCGCCTGTTTGGTGACAAGGCCGACACTGCTTTGGAGCATTTTAAGGACTCTCGGGCTACGGCCAAGTCCTTGGGCCTTTCCACCACGCACCCAGCCACGTCTACTTTTCATTTGTTTCATTGCCATGGCAGAGGCGCCCCTGCCTGTTTGTTCAGCCAAAAGCCTGCGCAGAACCAAGCTCAGCGTGCCCGTGGGCGTGGAGGCTGCCCGGGTGGCTCAGGGGGCTGGCATGAGGGTCAGTCCGCCTCCGCCCCTGTGATATCAACCTCAAAACCTTCCTAGTCTGAGCTTCAGGTTGCATCCCACACCGGTGGGTGGCAGGATTCGTCATCACTTTCTACATTGGCGTTCTGTCACTCCGACAACTGAGTGCTGCAACTCGTCAGGAGGGGTTACTCCATCCCCTTCAAGTCTATCTCCCAGGCCATGCCACCTCGATTCCACCGCATGTTGGGGGATCACTTCGTGCTTCTCCAGCAGGAAGTTATGGCCCTCTTGGCCAAGGGGACCATCGAGCGCGTTCCTAGGCCGGAAGTAGTATGTGGTTGTTATTCCCACTACTTTCTGGTTCCCAAGAGGACAAACGGGGCTTGCGCCCCATCTTGGACCTTGGGGACGTAAATCGCTTCCTCCGGAAGGAGAAGTTCAAGATGTGGACTCTGGCGCAGGTCTTGGCTGCCCTCGACCCTGGAGACTGCATGGTAGCGTTGGACTTGCAGGACACATATTTTCACATCCCCGTCCTACCGGCCCACCAGCATTACTTGCAGTTCACGGTAGGCCAGGAGCATTTTCAGTTTGCTGTGCTTCCCTTCGGTCTTACCAGTGCCCACTCGGGTGTTCACGAAAGTGATGGCGGTGGTCGCAGCTCACCTGCGCAGGTCAGGGGTGTCAGTCTTCCCCTACGTCGACGACTGGTTGTTGAAGGCGGGCTCGCCCCAGGGAGTCGTTACCCTCCTTCAGACTACAGCCGACCTCCAGCATTTGCTGGGGTTCTACATCAATGTGCCAAAGTCACACCTGAGTCCCTCTCAGAAGCTCCCCTTCATCGGAGCGGTTCTGGACTTGACGCAGTTTCGGGTTTATCCTTCCGAGCAAAGTGTCCGCGATATTCAGGCTATGATCCTGATATTTCAGCCTCTATCCCGGGTTTCAGTCGGGATGACCCTCTGGCTCCTGGGCCTGATGGCCTCCTGCATCCTGCTAGTGCAACATTCCAGATGGCATATGCGGGCTCTACAGTGGGACCTGAAGTTCTAGTGGGCACAGCATCAGGGCAACCTGTCCGATCACGTCCAGATCTCGGAGGGCACTGCACAACACTTGCAGTGGTGGCTCGCGAATCGAGATTGGGTCAATGGAAGATCCCTTTCCCTTCCCCAACTGGAGCACACAGTGGTGATGGATGTGTCCCTCGTGGGAGGGGGAGGCCACTTGGGAGAGGCAGAGATCAGAGGCCTCTGGTCTCTAGCAGAGTCCCGGCTCCATATCGACCTTTTGGAGCTTCGGGCGATCCGACTTGCACTGAAAGCATTCCTTCCCTCTGTCTGGGGAAGTGTAGTGCAGGTGTTCACTGACAACATCACCGCCGTGTGGTATTTCAACAAACAGGGCGGGGTGGGGTCATGGACCCTATGTCAGGTGGCTCTGCGCCTCTGGACATGGCTGGAACATCAAGGCATTACCTTGGTGGTTTAACACCTGGCAGGTTCTCTGAACGCCAGGGCGGACAAACGCAGCCGCCGGTGCATGATGGATCACGAATGGCGTCTGAACTTGGACGTGGCACAAGGTCTCTTTCAGCAGTTGGGAGAGCCTTGGTTAGATCTATTCGCCACCGAAGAGAACGCGCAGTTTGATCAATTCTGCACGTTGGAATTTCCAAGGCGGCACTCGCTCGGCGACGCTTTTTGTCGCGAGTGGAGTTGCAGTCTGTTGTACGCCTTTCCGCCTATACCACTTCTGCCCAGAGTGCTGAAGAAGATTTGGCACGACTGGGCCCAAGTCATTCTTGTGGCTCTGGATCGGGCACGAAGATACTGGTATCCCGAGCTACTCAACATGGCGATCGATCCCCCGATCCGACTGCCTCTTCGGGAGGATCTTCTGTCGTAGCAGCAGGAGACGGTCCTCCACCCGAACCTGTCCAACCTCCATGCGTGGAGATTGAGCGGCGACAGTTGACAGCTTTCGATCTTCCTCCCGAAGTCTGTCATGTCATTCTGGCAGCTAGGCGTCCCTCCACGAAAACGGTATACGCCTGCAGGTGGAACAAGTTTGTGGATGGTACACAGCAAAGGCTGTGGTTTCCCCTTTCTGCCCCTCTTTCCGAGGTCCTTCTATTGCTTCTTTCTTTGGCCCAGTAGGGCTCTGCTCTGGGCACTATCAAAGGTTATCTTTCTGCCTTTCTACGGCTTCCTGATCAGCCTTCTCTATTTAAGTCCCTGGCTGTTAACCGTTTTCTGAAAGGCATTGTTCACACGTTTCCTCCTGTGCCGTTCATCATGCCTTAATGGGACTTAAACCTTGTCCTGACATTTCTGATGTGCGCTCCCTTCGAGCCCCTTTATAACTGTCATTTGCGTCTTCTTACTCTCAAGACAGGCTTCCTGGTAGCTATCACCTCAGCCAGAAGAGTGAGTGAGCTCCAGGCTCTTTCTTCAAACCTTCTTTCCTTTCTGTTCATCCGGACAAGGTAGTTTTAAGGACCCGTCCTTCTTTCCTGGGAAAGGTTGTCACACCCTTCCACATCGGGCAGACCATCACTTTGCCCACCTTCTTTCCACCTCCGCATCCTTCAAGAGAGGCACCACTGTCTGGACCCAAAACATGTGCACTCGTTCTATCGACAAAGCACACATCAGTTCTGGGTGGATGACCAGCTCTTTGTTGGCTACCTGGGCGCCAAAAAAAGTTGGGACGTGCACAAACGGACCATCTCTCGGTGGGTTGTTTTCTGCATCAAGGCCTGTTACTTGTTGGCTAAGAAGGAGCCTCCTGTGGGGCTGCGTGCCCATTCTACCAGGGCAACAGAAGCTACTACTTCCTTGGGATGCGGCGTTCCCTTGCAGGACATTTGTCAGGCAGCTACGTGGGCCTCGCTGCACACATTTACCAAGCTTTACTGCCCTGACAGTCAAGTCCGGAGAGACGGCTTCTTTGGCAGTTCTGTTCTCCGTGACTTTCTGGTGTAATCTTATTCGCAGACCCACCACCGGGGTTGGTATTGCTGGGGTATCTATTCTAAGGTAAGGAATCTATCACTAACGTGTCTCTTTCAGATGCACAAGTTACTACTTGTGTAATGATATATCTGTAAGAGACATTAGTTAGAGATAGATTCCTTACCGCCCCACCCATCCTTCCCGTTATGCGAACTGATTACTAGGGTTAAGGACATCCCTTTCAGGGCCCTAGTTTCAATGCAACAGTAGTCAGTTTCTTGCATGGCTCTGCGTTCATGGCACGGAAAGTCGAGCACAGAACTGACGTCAGCGGGCATGGGTGGCGCCTAAGTAGTCTCCGTGACGTCATCTCAGCGCAAATTTCCGGATCCAGTCTTGCGCCTGGGGATTTTCTAAGGTAAGGAATCTATCACTAGCTAATGTCTTTTACAGATATATAGTTACACAAGTAGTAACTTGTGCTTTAGATGTCTTTTCGGTGTAATGTTAATGTTTTTTTTTTTACCTTTGACCATTTTTCTGCTGTTTGTGTATAGTTCAAACTCGACCATAAGGTATTGGAGAACTTCATATGCGCACCTGTTAGGTTACACAAGGTCACATTCATCTTTTTAGGCAGGAGAGTTTAATTGATTTGTCCAAAATCACAGGATGTTGAGCCAACGCTGAGGCTCTAACCTGGTTCCTGAGTTCAAAAGTCTGTAGCTCTGGCTGTAACACCACACCCTGGGTAGAGGGAGAGTAGCAGGCGGAAGACATTTGAAAGCTTGACTTGTTATGGGCTTGAAGTTCCAACAGGACTTCGAGCTGAGCTTGTTCTCTCAGTGACTCTTCTACAGTGGCGGCCTCTAGCTGGGGAAATTGGTAAGCAGGGGAATATAAAAAATATATAAACTTACCTTAAAGCCCGATGTCCACCGCCTTGCCGCCTCTTCAGATCCGATGGTACGATTCTCACACACGCTTCCAGAGTGCCCTGCGCAAATCCAGAAGCTACTCTCATGCTGGTGTTACCCAGAATGAGAGGAGAATAGGGATTGGGCAGAGCGGGCTGGTTCCATGCTCCAGCAGGGACTGGGAGCCTGTGCTTCTGAGCCTTGCGGATATCTCCAAGCAACAGCTTGGAGATATCCAAGTGCGCAAGAGCCGGCTGGCCAAACCCACATGCGCACTGGCAGTACCTGAGCTCACCACTCCTCCTGCTGCCGGGAGCCCCGCCCTCAAGACTCGGCGGTGGCTCCGTAGTAAAATAAAATGATAATAAAGCAGTTTTGTTAACTGCTTTATTATCATTTTATTTTACTTGGGGCGACGCTCCTCTGCCATAACGTAGGAGCCACCCCTTGCGCTTCCACTTCTATTGTAACGTGCATGTGGTTCCCTTCTAGCAGACAAACTCTGACTAAAGTTGAATGCATAGAAAATATTTTTCAAGGTAACTGCAATGTTAGACAAAAGGGAAGGCCAGAATAATTGTAAAATGCACCCAATTAAACTTCTAAACTCAGTGAATCAACAGGCTCGCTTGGATTGAGGGTTACCTTGCACTCTAGACAGGTTGTCACCTGATCAGTGTCTGATAAAACAGGTGGGCAATGGCAGGCGTAAGGCGAACCAGTATGACCGCAATCTCAGTGGTGATTCCTTTGCCTTTTTTTTTTTTAACACTTTGGGCCATATGTATCAAGGAACCAATTTGCGATTCTGTAATAGCGATTTTTAAGAAATCGCTATTTCAGAATCGCAAAATGGTATGTATCAAGAAAAACGCATTTTTTTTGCGATTTCTTGATATTCCTTAATTGCGAATTCGCAAATTGTGAATTCACAATTAAGGAATACTTTCCCATTCATTTCTATGGGCCAGGAGGCTCATAGGAAGGAATGGGAATTTTTTCTCAATTTGCGATTTGCAATTTGCTAATTTCAAGGGTGCAGGGGTGTCCAAAGGACACCCTGTTGCACCCCTGAAATAAGCATGGGTGCACATGTGGTGCACATACATGCCCTAAGGGCATGTATGTGCGTCACATGGCACTTTGAAAAATGCTGAAATGTGCATTTTTCAAGGAAATCACAACTTACCACCAACTAGAAGTTGGTGGTAATTTGCGATTCCTTAAGGGCATTTTGGATTTTTTTTTTGCTTAATACATTGCATTTAAGGAATCACAAAATTTTCGATTCCTTAAATGCATTCGCAAAATAAGGAATTTCAAATTTTGCGATTCCTTATTTTGCACCCAAATTCTTTCATACATACCATTTTGCGAAAATGAGTTCGCAAACGCCGAAATTCTGCGAATTTCGGCGTTTGCGAACCCATTTGGCCTTGATACATATGGCCGTAAGGGCCATATGTATGAAGGTACCGATTTGCGATTCTGAAATAGCGATTTTTAAGAAATTGCTATTTCAGAATCGCAAATTGGTATGTATGTACAAATTCGCTTTTTTTTAGCGAATTCTTAGTATTCCTTAATTGCGATTGATTAGCAAATTGCAAATCGCAATTAAGGAATACTTTCCCATTCATTTCTATGGGCCAGGAGGCCCATAGGAATGAATGGGAAGGTATTCTCAATTTTGCGATTCGCAATTTGAAAATCGCAAATTGAGAATAATTTCAAGGGTGCAGGGGTGTCCAAAGGACACCCTGTTGCACTCCTGAAATATACATGGGTGCACATGTGGCGCACATACATGCCCTAAGGGCATGTATGTGCGTCACATGGCACTTGGAAAAATGCTGAAATTTGCATTTTTCAAGGAAATCGCAACTTACCACCAACTAGAAGTTGGTGGTAATTTGCGATTCCTTAAGGGCATTTTGCTAATTTTTTTGGCTTCATACATTGCATTTAAGGAATCGCAAAATTTGCGATTCCTTAAATGCAATTGCAAAATAAGGAATCGCAAATTTTGCGATTCCTTATTTTGCAACAGATTTTACTTCATACATTTCATTTTGCTAATTCGCATTCACAAAGGCCGAAATTCTGTGAATTTGGCCTTTGCTAATGCCAATTTGCTTCATACATATGGCCCTTTATTTCGTTATTTTGCATATAGTATCATGATACATTTGATTATACACAGTTGCATGAAAATCAATATTCCTTTGCCTATCTTAACAAAACACACTGGCCAAAAATAACCCGCACAATCTCCTAGCCCCAGGCTGTGGCCCCAAGTGCATTTACATAACAAGATGACGCAGATCGCTGCGCACAGCCAAGTCACCTTTACTGAAGGTCCAGCGAGACTCCCCAAAGCACATTAAAGGTAGAATGCCACTCGCCTCTGAGTCATGCAGAAAACACATATATACCTACTAAAAAATATACTGCAGATTGTGCACATCTGGGAATGTGCCATTAAATTATTTGAGAAAAGCAAACACCTGTGCTATGCGTGGGAACATTTGTTTTATTTTCCAAAGTCATAGAAATACTGATGCACCATTGCAGTCCACTTCAATCACTGAAAGCAACTACAACTCAGAAACCATCTACTCAGATTAATGTAAAGGTGGATATCATAGAATGCCATATCACAGTAAACCTCACCAACATATTTAGTTCAGCAGTAAATGGGCTAAACATTGTTTTATAAGTAGTAACATATATAAGAGTGAAACAATACTGAACCCGTCAAAACCTCCCTTTTGTTTCACGACACGATAGTTCAACAAGCATTGGCAAAGCAAATAGGTTTCATCTCTGTGAGAGCTATTGCCTTTGTCATTGTTTTTTTAGACATGGTTTAGAGCCGGATAGCATGGCTAACAGTTGAAAAAAGCGCTAAAATGTTGCCAGTGTTGGCCTGTTGATATATTTTTTTTCTTATGGCGAGTATTACTTCTTTACACACCCTCTTGTTGTCCATGCTGCTTCTCCCTCCTAAAGCCACCCTCCCATTGTCCGTGCTGCCCCCCCACCCATAATAAGAAAAAAAGCACTATGATGTAACCAGTGCTAACCCGCCATAGAGTTTTTTTTTTACTATCCAGATCCCTACTTCTGTTGTTCATGTTGCTTCTTTCCTCCCAACCTCCCTCCATCTTCCTGTCGCCAACCGTCCCATAAGTAAAAAAAAGTGCTGGCCATGTCTTAGCGCTTTTCTCACTTTTATTCATGCTACACAGCAGGCATGCTGCTCTACAGCATGGCCAAAACACATTGGCAAAGCTAATAGCTATTGCATAGGTAAGACCTATTTGCTTTGCCAAAGCTTCTTTCCATGTTAGTCACTTTACAAGTAAAGAACTGGACCATGCCCAGAAGGGCTATTGAGAAGAGGCCCTGGCCCAAGTCAATTACCTTTGTTTATCACTTCTATACATGAAAAACAGCATGCCATAAACCATACATGCATATCAGTTGAGAGTGATATAGTATGTATTACCATTGTTGAGGGTGGGATGGGAGGGACATGACCCACTCATAGTTTGCTTCTTACGAGTCATGACCCCGCACTCAACAATGTAATTAAATAACATACGTTACTACTATGTAAAAAGAGCAGCATAATTTAGCATTAAATGGTATAGCATTATATGTTGGTGCATTAAGAAATACAGCGCTGTGTAGCCTTGAAATACACTCAAGTACATAATGTAACAAAGAAGTGCAGTCTTGCATAGTGTATTATCATATGACTACGTCCTTTTCGAAGGAAACAACCACAAGATCCGCCTTCCTTTACCCAGGCTGATAGTGATATGCCTTTGCTGATTGGTTGTTTATAATGTACCATTGTGCATGTTTAGTGGAGGAGGAAATTATATTTCCATTGATAAAAGTTACAATCTACAAGTTATCTGTTCTTTTATGTCTTTTTCAGAATCTCTTTCAGTCAAAAGGGTTCAATAAGTCCATGGAGAACATGTTTCTTTCTCTTTCCACGCATATGAAGAGTAAGTGTTCCGCATGGATTCTTCTCCTTAGATTGGTTTATGATGTTTTCCTTTTAAAATAATCTATCCACCTGAACTCAAATGAAGTGGCTTGATTTCCTAATAATCTCTCTACTCGTACAAATGACACTGACTATCTTTAAAATTGAGACAATTCCCTTACACATGTTTGAAACTAATACAAGTGTTGATAATCAGAGAGCAGAGAGGCTCATGTACTTGTCCTATGGAAATGATAAAAGCCCCCATTGCAAGTGACCCACTAACATGGCCGAATAGAACCACACACAATATTATTGACACTGGGTGATATTACCGTAGGTGATTTTACTGAGCTATTACCACTCATTATACCTCGAATTATGTATAAAATCCTGAAATTGTTGTTCCTGCACCTGTTTCCCATGTTTCCAAAATGTTGACCCATTTCTTGGTCACATTTCTACCTACTTTTAGCCGGTGGATATGTGCCAGAAATTCCAAGCCACTTGTAATCCCTTTATGTCTGCAAACTGGATTACCACACCCTATAGTTTAACCCCCTAGTTTGTTTCCTGCCTCACACTTTGCCTGGAAAGCATTTTCCAACCTACAATACAAAAAAGCACAATACAATGAGCCTCAATTACAATATGTTGATGCATGTCAGCACCGCACGTCTTCCAGTTGCGCTGCCGTGCATCAAAATAAAAGGGCAGGAATGCGCCATATCTACGATATATGGTACATTTCTCTCCTTCTCTCCTGCGCCGGCGCAGGGGAGAGTAGCAGTGCGCCAAGGTAGACACCCTTGTGTTGTTTTGCAAGGGTGCCTGAGCTGAGGGGATGAATGTTTTTGTGCAGGAAGTGAATGAATGAACTGTTCAGTGATTGCTTACGGCTTGACGCGAAGATGCCCATCTCAATATCTCTAGGGATCGAAGTTTTAGTTGAGGACCTTGTGAGGCTTTGGCCTGCTGTGGTGTCTCCTTACCAGTTTCCTTAGGTTCGCCCTGTATGACTTCACTGCCATCTTGAGTTAGGGTCTGTTGTAGTCTGTAAAAAAGAAAAGCTAACAATAAGTTAGCCGTTTTAGGTTGAGGCTCTCTCTTGGGATCAGACAATTCATGTTCTGCAGAGAAAAAAAAATAGCTTTGTGTTGAGAAACCATGTGTTAGATAAAGGTTTAAATGTGACAAAAAAAGTGTGATGACTCCTTGTTCTTTTGAGATCTAACATAGTCTCTTGAGTGTCTCATGCATTACAATGTAGGTACTCCCTAAGAGGCAGAATTTATTTATTTATTTATTTATTTACCTATTTATTTATTTATGTATGCGTTTTTATATAGCGCGGGCTTTGATACACAAAACAGCAACTACCATGATGGTGAGAGAGAAATCCTCTAGTGCTCACTCTATGTGTACACTGTTTACAAAAGCAGATCACTAAAGCCATCAAGCCAAAGCTAATTAGTGGTGGAATGTGGACAGGCATGCTGAGGCATGTGGTGAACAGGGCCTCATTTAGAAGGAGTATGCAGACAGAGATTAGAGGGCATGAGTGGTTCTGAGCCTCTTCCAGTAATTAAATGTTCAGATTAGATTGGACGACTCGAGCTTGGTAGAGATAAACTATTTCAACAAAAATAGGGAAGTAGGGCCTAGATGTATCAAGATTCCAATTTGCGATTCCTAAATAGCGATTTTTAAGGAATAGCTATTTAGAAATCGCAAAATGGAATGTATGTAGAAAATCGCTAATTTTTAGCGATTTCTTCATCTTCCTTATTTGCGAATGATTAGGAATGATTGTGAAATAATTCTCAAATTGCTAATCGCAAATTGAGAATTATTTCAAGGGTGCAGGGGTGTCTCAAAGACACCCTGCTGCACCCCTGAAATGTACATGTGTGTGCATATGGCGCACATACATGCCCTATGGGCATGTGTGTGCGTCACATGCCACCTTAAAAAATGTCAAATTGTGCATTTTTTAATGATTTCGCAAATTAACATCAACTACAAGTTGGTGTTAATTTGCGATTTCTTAACCAAAATTCACAATTCAAAAATGCTACATACATAGCATTTAAGGAATCGCAAAAATTGGGATTCCTTAAATGCTATGGCAAAATAAGGTATCGCAAATTTTTGCAATTCCTTAATTTGCGAAATTTTGATGCATGCCAAAACATGCAAAAAGACCGATTGCGATTTGCAAACGGCTTAATACATCTAGGCCCTAGATGAGAAATACACTGACAAAGGTATTTAACAAGGACACAACTCGATGAGAGATGACACATGAAAAACACAGAACCCTTCTTGTTGGAATGTAGAACTCAATAATACAGAGCAGCATAATAATACATGGCTCAACCTAAGTATAAGGCCTAGCATCAGTTTCAATACTCTGTTGATAAGAATGAAAAATGTTATATTTCAGATGGTGTCGCAGAAATCAGATACTAACATGTCTGACAACACTTAGCAAGATAACAACAGCATTTTCATAATGCTATTTAGAAATCTCAGGTAATCTCTGATAGGGGATAGATTACGCATGTTTTACCCTACAATGGACATAAAGGCCTGCATTTCTACAGCTGTTAGGGGGATCACAAATGGAAAAGTACAATATGTGCAGAGGTTCATGACACTTAACAAAATGTGAGCTAATCACAATACAAACATCAGCAACTAACAAACTATCATCTAAAACACAGAACAAGGCCATGGTTTATGTAGGTCTTTCTTACCTAGAACATTGTCAAACAGAGATCTATTATTATGAGGGCAGAGTTTCATGGAGCATCCTTTTACTAAATGTCAGGGGACACATTTACTAACCTTTCATGCAAAGCAGTAAAGCAAGGCAACTTGCGGCACAACATTGCGTGAAAAGAAGAGAGCAGACATGTGCCACGTCTACTAAGATATGGTGCACTTGGGCTGTCTCGTGGCACTGGTGCACTTCTGGCAGCCTAGCACATAAACAGGCACCCCTACACCATGATGCAAGAGGGCCTGTGTTACAAGAATAATTGAATTTGTGCAACAAGAGACACCTTCCTGCACAAAAACAATCCCTTGAGGCATTATCCTCTTTCTATGTGTGCTGCAAAGTGCAGCAGACATACCAAGAGGGAATAACCCTTGTTACATCATCCACACGATCCCAGATTTACAAACCTTTGTGAATCTGGGATTGCGTGAAATCCATGGGTGAATGCACTGGAGTGCCCATGTTCTACCATGGAATGCCTCCCAAAATGATATGTACCGCAATGCAGCGCAAGCCCCTGTACCGATCAAGTCGTACCTTATGTGGCTTTGTGAACATCAACTAGCATTTTACGCCATGGCTGCCCGACAATGTGGCACAATCACAATGCAAAATGTTAGTAAGTTTACTCCCTGTACAGCAAGCATAATAAAATAAAACAAATCATATACCCTCTTTTAGGAAAAAATTAAAGACATTCCAGATATGTGTTGGCTAGGCACTGCATTTCATCATTTGTGCTCTATGTAAAGTGTTATTTTGTCAACCATTGCTTTTGAAGACATATGTAAGGTCCACTGTATGCTCTGTATGTTCCCCTTGTTTATGCATATGGACCAGTGGTGAGCTCTGCCTATGAAGTATTCATCACTTACAAAATGCATTCATAAAGCTAGATTTAGTAAGTAATGTGGTGAAGAAATAATGTTGTACATGACTTTGTCAGTTAGACATGCATTGTTGGGACTCAACAAAAAGCATAAACAAATAGTAAAAAATAAATGATTTTTATCAACAAGTGCACAGTGTCTGCTAAACATGTTTGATTTTTTGAAAAAACTTCATGTTCCACATGCCCCATCTAAAATGTTTATTGAAACGAAGTGTCATGATCCATATTCCACTAACAGCAACCTACATATGAAGGTAAGCATGAGATGAAAGTATTAAGTTCACCATAGCGCAATGGCTCACCTGCTCCACCTGTGGGCCTAATTCTAGCTGTTGACGGTCATCTGTAATCCGAGTGAAAAAGTTCTTGGGCAAAATCATAAAGTGAGCACTGTAAGTATTAATTTATGCATGATATCTAACACAGCTTTTGACTGACTGGCCTTGTGTAACTTCAACAATCATGGGGCTAGTATCGAACTGTATGAAACATAGAATTATACTTGGAGACCGTTAGGTCCCAGTGCCCTGGCCATTTATGTGATGGCCAATTGGATTTCATGCAATTGAAGGCTTTTGCTTCATTTTAGTCGTTGTATATCATTCACTGTTAAGCGCAGTAGGTTTTCAAGATACTGGATCATCTTACTCTCTCGTATGTCCCGTGGGGTTTCGTATAATGCTTCTTAGTATCATCTGAAGACTGTGGTGATGCCTGTTTAGGTGTTAACTATATCTCCGGTATTAGCACAGAAAGCCCCAACCACCATTCTGGGAATCTACACCTTTAGGAGCTATACTAATATCCGTTCTGCCATGTTCCCCTCAGCATGCTGTCTTGTGGCAAGTTCCCTACAGTGTAGGGTGCCCAGGTTTCCAGAAGTATCCGGTATCCTGTTCTGATGTTTACCCGTTCATACCTGGGGTGTTCCTGTTGACAGAGTTAATCTCCAGTGTGTGGATTCCTCCTTCAACATCTCTATTTTCCAGAGGAGAGTTTGTTTCGTCCCAGGATTCGTTTGTCGGAAATTACCTCTCATCACCACTTTGAATGTGTCCCATTCCAGTAACCCTATTGTTGCCGCCCTGTCATTGTCAAAGAAGACCAATGTGGCCCATCATCTCCTATTTGATCAGAGGGTCATGCATTAGTGTCGGAGAAAGACACCATGGCCCGCATTATAAATGCGGCGCATTTCCCTTCATTGCGCTGGGTGCCCCTTTTTAAAAGGTTTCCCTTCATTGCACTGGGTGCACCTTTTTAAAAGGTGCAACCAGCACAATGAAGGGTAATGCACTGCATTATGGTGAATGCGCTGCCCCCAAGTTAGTCCGAACTCGAGCTGCCTTGAGGGCAGTGCATTCATGTGAAAACTGGGTGCAGGCGGGTGCAGTCAGTGTCTGCACCCGCATGCAAGGGGATGTCTAGGGGGTCCATGGGACCCCCTTTCTCCCTGCCATATGGCTGCCATCAGGGGGTGCACCGACAGCGCGCCACCTTCGGCAGGGATTTCAAAATTGCATTGGCTACTAGTGAACAAACACATTACCTTTAAAGCATTATGAACTGTTCATAGGGCTTTGCAGAATACCAATCCCAGAAGTATGAGAACCATGTTCCAGTGGTACAGCCCCTCTAGACAGCTCTGGTTTGCTAGTTTTAATCTTGCAACTGTTCCTAAAATCTGGAAGACCAGGTGGGGAGGCAGAGGCTTCTCTGTGGCTGCAGCCAAACTTTGGAATTTCCTTCCTTGCTCTGTCAGTAGCCTGCAGGCTCACTATGCTTTTCGAAAAGAATCAAAGACCTGGCTTTTCACCCTTTAATCAATCTGCAGCTAGGTTCCGTTTCCGATCATATGAACTTTTCCTTTTTATGATTATATCTTCCTTATGGAGCTCTCCCTCTTTAGCACCTTTACACCTTGTGGTATTTGTTGCGCTCTTATACATTTTTGTGATTTCATTTCATAATTAACAAGACGAGCCACTACTCAGCTCGGCAGCATCCTGAGGGGAGTACATATTCCAGCACTCTATGGACCCTTTCCACTGAGCTGTACGTTTACCCGCCAGAACGGTTTCCACCAGCCATTGTTCAATATAAAGTTCCATGTTGTGAGCCCTCAACATTCTCCGGGAGTCCCACAATATGCATGTTATTTCTGCAGGACCGGCCTTCTGCATTGTTTGACCGGGGTGTGGACTTCATTTTCTAGATCTCGCAGCTGCGCACGTAGTCCATTCAAGGAGGGTCACAATGTGGTCAGTGCAGGTTTGTTAGTCTCAACCCTGTCTTTCGTTTCTGGTGGTCTGCTTGGAGCAGGCCTATGTCAATCACCATGGCATCTCTCTTGGGCTCCAGGGTGGTATTAACGCCCAGCTCAGCCTGAAAGATAGCCTCAAATTTGTCAGCATGGCCTCAGAGCATGGCTTCAATGCTCTTAACCACTTGGATGCTAAGGGGTGTGCGAGTAGGTCCATTGACTTTCCATTGAAATCAATGGAAACTCCATGACGAGTTACCCTTGTCATTAGCACTGAAGGGGTTAAGGATAGATTGTTGACCCTCTCATTTGTCATTGTGGTTGTTGTATTCTTGGGGCTTTCCCGTGTTCTTTCTCCATCACCAGATTGTGTCAGGGGTATAGGGTGGTGAGCGTCACCCAACACCTCAATTTTCTGTGAGTTTATTAGTGGGAGAAGAGGGCAGCTCACAGCTATAAGAGTGATGTCTCAATGCCTCGTATTTCGCCTGACCCTAGGAGTGAAGCAATGGGTCAGCAACCAGGGAGTCCTTCCAGGGGTAGGCGGCATATTATAATCCTATAGCGGTTCTTTTAGCATGAAGTCTTGCCATAGGTGGGGAGAGCAGGGTCCCTTCTTATTTTTGTATTACAGTTTGTGTGTTGGAGGTTGCTCCCAGGACCCCGAGCCCACAGGGGATGCTATCGTTGTAGGCACTGATCTCAGTGCCCAGTTGATCGAAAGGGTCAGGGATGGTTGTGGCCCGGTACCACCATGGGGAGGGAAGCCATCCGGCTGGGGGTTGTTCTGGTGTTTTGATCTTGCAGAACCCAGTAGCCCTGCCAGCCTATTCCAATGGTCCCTGGAGCCTCTCTGTATTGTTTGGTGCCTCTGGACATCTGGCGTACTTGAAGCCTCTCACCTTCGAACGGGCATGGATCCTTGTTTGGCAACCCTGCTCCCGGGCCAGGACCCAGGTGTGTCTTAGTCTCTGGGGTGCAGTGTTTTGATTTTCCCCTCTCCTAGAGCGTGTGTTGTCTCCAATCACCATTGCCCTCTCCTGCGACTCGAGGGCTCGATGCTCCGTCCCTCCTGTGATGGTGTCCTTCCTATGCCTTGGGGACATCTCAGAATAAACACAACAGGAGAAAGCCATTTAACCCAGTTGAGACCGGGTACTAGTTATAACGATAATACAGTGTCTCAACAGGAATATCACATAAACAGACAAATAAAGGTGTGAATAAATCACATAGCACAAGGAAAAAAGAGAGCAAGGGAGACCAAGGGATAATTCAAAGTTGTTTTTCACATATAGAAGCACACTGGCACAAGTAAATTGCAGTAACCATAACAACCAAAGGTGTACTGGCAAATTGTGAGTGAATAAACGGCGCAGTGACACACGTGATTATAAAACAACGTGAGGCAGCGCAGGGTGAAAAGGTAATCTGTGACGGTCAATATACGATATTTACAATTATATTCAAAGTTTCATTGTTTGCAAATTGACCAATATCATGCCGCAAATGGCATTGCAGGGTCGACGGCGTTTCAACCTCTATGATTTGAGGTCATCATCAGGATGATGGTTACATGAATGTAGTCTGTGCTCTATAGATTGGGAGAGAGGGAAGGGGAATTGAATAGAATTAGTACCCATAAACCAAGGAATGGAATGTATTCTAGTGGGGGGGGTACGAGAGAGGGTACTACCTTTCAAGTAGGTAGGTGGGTTCCACGTCTGCAATCCAGTGGCCACGTCTTTGGAGGAAAGCGAGCCAAGAAGGAATCTAAGGGATACAAGAAGGGGAAGGGAAGCTGGGGGAAGGGAGGTCAATTTACACAATGAAGAAGCAAGGGAGGCGAGGCTGGAGTACGGAGGGTGAGGGGAGGGTGAACAGTTGTACTTACCATTGAGAAAAGTACAACATCTGGAGAAAACAGCGCAGATGTAGAGAGTCAAACTCTGAATCTAAAATGTAAAACATGAAAGGAGGCACACGTAAGATACCCGTTGTGCCCGAATACATGAATTGTATGACGGCTAAAGTCGCCGGGGTACTTGCCCAGTGTGCTGTTGCAATCTCTCCCGGGTCTTCGAACCTTAATGGGGGGAGGGGTCTAAATGTCTGCCCTCTGCCTCTCTACAGTGCACCAGGGTTCAAAGTTTAAGTGCCCAGGCACACCATTCCATCTCCAGTGTGGGTCTGACTCTCTCCTCCAGGCTGCTGCAGATGTGGCCCTCCGTTCCTGCTGCCGTGTGCGTCGCCCCTCAAGCTGTCAGGGGTCTCTGTCCACCTCCGCTGTGATTCATTGCTCACTTCGCCTGGGAAGGGGGGAGAGGGCACGGCGACAGTCACAAAGTGTCATTAAATTATGGGTGCCACAGACAGAGCTCAACAGGGGCAAGTTCTATATGGTCACCTGTCTGGCTACGGCCGGAAGTACCGCCTTATTTACCACAAAGGCACACCAGCCAAAAAGATTTCTGATCTGGTCTCTTGTGACTTTAAATAGTAGAAGAAATAGAACAGCAGTGGGCCTACAGATGGTCCTGCCAGCTGCTTGTGGTTTTGAACATACAATGAAAACAATCTGCCTTAAAAAGAGAATGTCAAACATATCAGAAGGGAATGTTGTGTCGTTTCACTTTTAGCCATTATTCCATCTGTAAGGTAAGTCCATACAAACAGTCGAAACCTGGAGGTAATAAGTAAATGAATAAGAGAGACTGATAAAATAAGAGCCATAGAACATTTGAGAGGTCCTTAAAATAATTACAATTAAATGAGTAAGCAACATAGAATACAGAAGGCACACAGAGATGCACTTTCATTTACCATGCATATAAGTATGTCAGTAAACTGTGAAGAGGGTCTACTAAGTCCAACTCTTCAGAACTTTTTGTTTAACATTCTTTAATATTGTAGTGGATTTGCCTACTTTATAAAAGTAAAATCAAGATTTTTTTTATTGTGACCAATTGTGACCAAATATGCCCAGGGCCCCCACTCATAGAGATGTGTACATGCAGTGACTGGAGAGCTGGCCTCATGCTACGTGTTTAAGGTGCAGGAGTGCAGTTTCCATTTTTGGCTGTCAGTAGGGCATCTGGCAATAATGTATTGGCTGAGTCTGGTGAGTGACATTGCGCTTGGACATCTCAGTCCCTTCTTCAGGTTGATTGTGTGTTTCTCAGGTATGACTATTTGAGAAAATGTACAGGACACCTGGGGCACACAGTCTGGACCACCTGGAACTAGGCTAGTCCTCAGCCTCTAGTAGACAATTAAATGTTAGAATATCGTTAACATATATATGGTATGACATAATTATGTTGGACTAATTCCATTAAAAAATATTGCTCGATTGAGTGTAGTTTTTTCTATTTTATGATAGAGATTTCTAGCCACAGATTCTTCACATTTTGAATATTCTCAAAGCATCAGATGGCTCTGGAAACTTTTCAACAGTATCTCTGCACGCCATTAGGTGGCGCATTGCAGTTCTGCATTGGTGCCATTCTGCTCTAGAAATTATGTGCAGGGCCTACATAGGAGCTACTTCCAAACGCTAACATCAGTTCCTTTCTTTCTGCATCTCCAGGAGTGACCCTGGAGCTACCTCCTGTCTCATTGGGACCCTTCCCTCTCCCAAATCTTTCTAACTTCAGTGTGCAAGGAAAAAGTCACCCCCACAACAGCAGGTTTTAAGCCCTGGAAGGACTGTCGCAAACAAATATCTATCCCAGATTCTCATCAGATTTGCCTATGGTGACTCGGGTCAAATCATAATCCTATGGCCTGAAGTGATTGGTGCTTCCAGGTCAAACGTTCAGTCCCGGTCCTGTTCCAGGTCCTGAAGTCGCAGGAGTCATTCCAGAGGTCGGTCTTCTTCTCAATTAAAGTTGTTGGGTAAGTCTAAGAAAAAGCACAAGAAAGCTATGCTGTACTCAGGTCCTGCCTGCCACTCATACTCTCCTGAACAGGTGCGGGGGCACCATACATCTTGATCTCACTCCCAAAGTTGATTAACTTCAGACCCTATCCCAGAACTTGTCCCAGCACAACCCGCCCGCCACTCTGAACTAGATTGTGAAGTTCCACAAGGTCAAACTCTGAATTTTTGGATTCTTGCCAGCTCCCTCAGGTGCACTTTTGGGCTCCACGGAGCTGAGAGGTTCCCAATCTGGAAGCCCACCAGCGGCTACACCCTCAGCGCCTGTTGGACTCTCAGAGACCATCCAGAGGCTGCCTCTGGCTCCAGTACCAACTTCACCTCCAGCTCCGCGAGTCATGCTGGATACTGGCGCTTCAACGCCATGCTTCAACTCTGTTGAAGCCAGAAGACGAGGTAATTATTATCATCTCTGAACTCAAAGTCTGCACCGGTTCGACCTTGATCATGGCCACACTCGGCCTCTGTGGATGCACCACTTCTTCCACTCAATCTGTCGTCTTCACAAGGGAGAACACATACCCCACATTACCTGTTCAACTATGATTCAGACAATGATTATGATGCGGGTGATGAAATTGGCCATCTATATAATGGAGAGAATTGGTATGATGACCTACAGGAAGCTAGTGGCCTTGCTGCCTCCCCTGAGTTAGAGCTTCTCTCACCCACTGGTCCTGCTACTGAGGAGAGCCTTTCTTAAGCCTAGTCGATGCATAGGGTGGCAGAAATCCTTGACCTCCAGCTTGCCACCTTGGAGGTCAAGACCAATGTTCTGACTGAAGTACTTCAGCTGGGGCAATCATCTACTGAGCCCCCCTCGTCTATTAATGAGGCACTTACAGATACCCAGTTGGGGACATGGGCCAAACCATGCTCTGGCCCCTGGTCCAAAGCCAGATCATCAGACGCCGCTGCGCTGCTTCAGCAATCCTGTGTTTCTATCTCTGCACCCGTCCCCTAAAATCTTGGTGGTCCAGGTGTCCTCAAGCAGGACAAACCCAAGCACATTTCTAACTACTCTTCCCAATAGAGAGTAAAAACTGGTGGAGATGTTTGGAAAGAGAATCTTCTCGTCCACCTTTTTGGCTCTTAGATCAGTAAAATCCAGCTTTCTCCTGCGGTGCTATTACAAAGCACTTTGGGATTTGGAGGCTCAAGTCATCCAAGGTGTTCCTGAAGATCTCCGACCTGTCTTCACCCAGGCTATAATGGACAGTTGTGACAAGGCTAAGTTCACAATTCATTGTAACTTGGAAAAAAACAATCCCATTGTGTGAGCCATTGGCTTTAGGGTTGTCATTCAGCGCCATCTTGACTGCAGTCCACTGTTTTATCAAGTGCAGTCCAGTCACTCCTCTTGGAAATGCCCTTTGGTGGCACTTTCTGTTTAGAGACAAGGTTGATTCCGCACCAGAGTGGTTCAAGGAGACTAGGGCCACGGTACTATATGTCAGCTCATCTGCTCCACCAAGTCAACCGCATCAGCCCTATCACTCCTTATGCGGCTTTGGCAAAGGCATCCCGTACCATCCGCCCATCCATCCTCAAGGTGCCCATCAGTTTCACAGTCAAGGCTGTGGTGCCCACCACCCCCATGGTAAAATCCCATAGGCCACCTAGTATACTGCACCCCCTGAAGCCCCACCTGCCAAACCCCTTTAGAGTGCCTTTAAAGGAGCACTGCCACCCACTGTGAGGCAGGATTGGACAATTCTTGCCAGGTTGGCAGACCATGCCATCAAACAGGTGGACCCTGCACCCTCTCAAAGACTTCCTCCAGAAGGGAAAATTCAAGATGCTCACGCCAGCCCATGTTCAACCTGGAGACTGGATGGTGACATTGGACCCGCAGGTTGCCTTTTCCATATAGGCATCCTGCAGGCCCATCGGCTCTACCTGTGGTTCATAGTGGTGGGACTCTGTGAATCGACTCCTATATTTAGACAGCAACATTTTTTGTAGAGTCCTGTGAAAGTTGTACTCCCACTGATGTCCTTTCTCAGTACATGAGTCAAAATGACATTCTGGATCCGTCGCAAAACGGGTTCAGGCCCGGCCACAGCACTGAGTCCGCCCTTCTCGCCTCTATTGAACACTTAAGGCTGATCCTCGACGCCGGTCAGAGTGCAGCGCTGATTCTGTTAGATCTCAGCGCTGCCTTTGATACGGTCTCGCATGAGATTCTTCTGCACCGATTGGAGGCGGTAGGGATCATGGGATCTGCCTTACAGTGGTTCCAATCCTTTCTAGAGGAGAGATCTTTTCAGGTTTCGGCACCGCCATACATCTCTAAGTCTCACTCAATTGGCCAGGGGGTTCCGCAAGGTTCTGCACTTAGTCCATCTTTGTTCAATCTGTATGTGCAACCCCTGGCAGTTGTGGCTAAAGAGTGGGACTTAGCGCTGGTATCATATGCGGATGATACCCAGCTGGTTATCACTCTAGCTGAAGGGCCATCTGCGCCAGCTATGAGGTTTAGAGATGGTATGGCAGTGGTCGCCCAGTGGATGGCAGACAATTGTTTACAGCTCAATGCTAGTAAAACAGAGGTTCTGCTGGTAGGGAAAAACACCGCCCTCTGGAGTGAGCATTGGTGGCCGGCATCGCTGGGCACGTCACCAACGCCCAAGCCCCTAGTTAAGAACATGGGAGTATGGATGGATTCCTCACTCAGCTTTCAGACCCACACAAAGAGAGTGGCAGCTACTTGTGTGGGCCTGCTGAGAGGCCTAAAATCAATCCTGAAGTACTTCGAGCCAACTGTTCGCCAGCTTATTGTTCAATGTAAGTTGTAAAGGGGTTACCCTAAAAACTCCTGGACCTTGGGCCTTATGTAAGTACAAAAAGAAGTGGTCAGAGTTATCAATCAATTGTGCACAAAAAGTATTACTTCATACCAATGGACACCACATGTAATTAAGTACAGTAAAATGTAGTTTCAGATGCAATATTCTGAGTCAAAAATGCATTTATTCACAGCAAAAGTTAACTTTTTTAGATTTCAAACAAGGAATTCATCATGTTATGATCGGTATTCATTCAATGTAATTGTAAATTCATTACATTAAAAAGTGCTCTCGGTGTGGAAGAGGGAAGGGAAGGGTAGGATCCTGAGTTAGATCGAGGTCTCGAACTGCACGGTCACTCTAACGCCGACAAGAACGGTGCCAGTAAAGCACGGCGTCCACAGAGAAATTCCATTACTACCAATCGCTCCATGCTGCCGCGTGAGGACTCATGCCCAAAATCGGTAGGAGCGCCTTCGAGCCCACAGTAAGACGGGACATCCATTGACCGTTATTTTCATGCTCTCTACCTCTGTCCTGATGAAGACCCCAACATGAGGCTATACTAACCCTTCGACACACAAGGGGTCGAAACGTAGACTACGCCAACCTGACTCACCATAGGATCTAATGCAATGAATGTATCTCACCTATGTGTGATGTGTTTTGGGGAACATTAATACTACCTTGATTGTAAAGGCGTATTAGATTTTACTGTGATGTCAACAATGTCACACCACCTTTACCCAGTCCCTCACAAACCTCTACACTTCCCTTCCCTCTTCCACACCGAGAGCACTTTTTAATGTAATGAATTTACAATTACAATTACATTGAATGAATACCGATCATAACATGATGAATTCCTTGTTTGAAATCTAAAAAAGTGAACATTTGCTGTGAATAAATGCATGTTTGACTCAGAATATTGCATCTGAAACTACCTTTTACTGTACTTAATTACATGTGGTGTCCATTGGTATGAAGTAATACTTTTTGTGCACAATTGATTGATAACTCGGACCACTTCTTTTTGTACTTAGCTTATTGTTCAAGCCATGATCATCTCTCGCTTGGACTATGCTAGCTTGCTGCTTCTGGGTGCGAATAAAGCCGAGATCTTGCGACTCCAAGAGGTCCAAAATCTGGCTGCGAGAACTCTGATCGGGCTCCCTTGCAGATGCTCTGTCAGAGCAACAATTGGAAGACTACATTGGCTCCCTATTGCTTCTCGGATTAAATTCAAAGCCCTCGTCATGGCATTCAAAATCCTGAAAACCGGGAGACCGGTTTTATTGCACCCACTGCTGACTTGGTACCTTCCCCGCCGGAGCTTGCGCTCATTGGGGCAACACCTGGAGATGGTACCACGAACCAAACTATGCCGTATGGGAGGTCGCTCCTTCCGGGTGTTAGCGGCCAAATTATGGAACTCCTTGCCGGTCCACATTCGTGGAATGGAGAACCTGTTGGCTTTTCGAAAAGCCATTAAAACTATCCTTTTCTCACTTCCATAGGCTCTCGTCTCTGTCTGACTATCCTTAGTATCTGTTTTTTTTTTATCTAGCAGCGCCGGGACGCCTCTTTGCTGGGGTAGCTGTTGCGCTTCACCAAATCCCTAACATAACATAACGTAACATAAATGATCTATAAATCATACGCTAGTGCTGACGAAGGGAGAGGCTTCAAAAGTAGACCGATCCACTAGTCTCGTTACAAAGCATTATATGAGCATGGGAGATCAGGTCACCACTTAGGTCACCAGTCCTCAGATGATAGAGCTGAGTTTGGATCCATTCATTTAATTTCATTCTTTATTGTTTGATGAATCTAAATAAATCTTACAATGTAATGGCAAGCGTTCCAGCTATAAAAAATCTGGATTTGTTTAAAAAAAGAAGAAAAAACAAATAAGCAGTAAAACATGAGTAAATGATGCCATATTTTTTAAGTAGATTACATTTGATAATATCAATTTCATAATACTATTTACATATTTATATACATCATACAGTACGTGTCAGTTTAATTTTGCTGGTCTAATTTTGATCCAGTTCTTATTAAAAACTTTATAAAAGCTGAGTTCAATGATACATCGTCAGAATGTAAGCACTTTATCAAAGCTTGCCTGCAAGTCCGAACTCCTCGTGCGTTAAAATGCCCCTTAAGAATAGTTTTTCTTTCAGTTTTCAGTTCTGGGCATACACACAGCAAGTGGATAATGTTTTCCGCCCCCATTTTGCATAAACGACAGTGCGACAGTTCCTCTGTTCTTAGCCACAGCATAAGATGACATAAGCCGGGCAATTCACCAAAACGAGCTTTTATGAAAATTTGCTATCAGTGGTTACACATTTTCGCGCCACTTAAAGCAACAGAAAAAGTGTTTTTCTGGTGTTTATGGAACGTTTTGCTTTTATTATTGCTTGCTTATTGCACTGAAAGAACATGGTATATAGACAATGTACTTATAGTGTATTTGAGGTCCAAATGGATTTTTGCAAATTAATCTTATTGTAGTACACCATATAATACTTATTCAGTGAGTCTTTGGGTCATGTGCGCTCACCCTTTCCTTCCTATGTAAACTTCTGTGAAAAGGGCCTCTCAGCATTCATAGCCCCTTGGGCTGAGAACCATCAGCTAAGGTACACAGTTGGAATGACTCTTTCTTTGATGCCACATAAAGCATAAAATTATAAATATTTGTGTTTTAGTTCCTGTGCATAAGAAAACAGTGCACCAGAATAGACTAAAAAGTCAATAGCATCCCTCATTAAGTCTGAAGATTGTAAAGATGCTTTCAGCATACCATCTAACAAGTGGCAAGGATCTCCTACAGGGAATCACTTAAGCTCGGGTATCAATTTTGACAGGTCATTACACAACTTTGTTATATACGTAGCTGAATCACTGCAAATACAAACAATATCACTCCAATCTTTGTTGAACTTGGAAAGAACCTTTTTTTGCAGAGCATTACAAGTGACAATGCGTTCCATGTTTTCCAAAAGTCTGGTGTCATGTTTTCACCACTATCCCAGATGCTTGGTGATATATATACTTGTCATTATACCTTGAATTGAATGTTTAAAGCCTGAGGTGTTGGCAATTCACCTACTATCAATACTGACCCACTAGAAACTATGGTCTGATGTGTTAAGGGTTTTTACCCATTCTCTGTGGGTAAATGTGATGACACATATTAGGAAAGATTTTTATGAAACTAGCCATTTTACCAATCAGTGAAAGAATCAAATGCAGCCAAAATATCAAATATGAGTTTGATATTTCCTGATTCTCTATAGTTTATAAAATGATTAAACTAGACCTGAAACATGAAACTAAACTCCGCATCTTTAGACCAAAGGCCACAAAACCAAAAAAAGTTAAAGGAAGAAGAAACAATATTTTAGTGGCATCCCTAGAGAACAAAACTCAAGCAGAATAATGTTAGCCAGTCTTTCTTACTGCTAGCTTGTATAACAAAGTTACATTGTATTGACCCCTTCAGGAAGAAAAAAATGACACTTTCACTCTCTTTTTCCTTTCTTTGAATGGCATTTAGTTTGTGGCTGTCCAGGTGTTTTTTCAGTGTTTATCTGTTTTCACTGGTGAGGGCTATTTTTCTTTCAGTGGGGTTTTATCAGTTATTATAGGTTTAAACCTAAAACCCCACAGCCTACGTATGATTTACTATTTGCATTTATTTCCTGCCATAATAGTTGGGAGATTTGATTTACGTTATCATTTTTTATCCTGTTCCATACTTTTAAAAATTGGCCTTTTTGTACGGATAATTGGTTAGTTAATCCAAATTCTAATCTTATCTGCGCCGGATATGCATTGTGAGGAAGATAAAAGGGTTTTAAAAGTTTTTGTCACCGCATTATTGATGGTCTCAGAGTCTTTAGCACACAACGCTTCGCTACCATATGTTAAAGTTTTCAATAGTTTTGCCGATATTACTTTTAAAAACGGTCGGTAACTCAGCTCTCCTAGCATTTTGTGCAAGATTTTAAATGCAGCTATCAAGGTATTTGCTTTCCTTTGGATATCAGTCTTATGTGGGAGAAAATATCCTTTATCGTCAAATAATACTCCCAAGTATGTATATGCTTCTACTTGTTCAAATTGCTTATTGTCAAGGAACCATTTGTGCTTGTATTTTTACCTTGAATTTTTGTTAACCATGATTTTTGTCTTTGTTTCATTTATAATCATTCCATTTTCTTTTGAGTATAATGATATCCTGTTTATCAGACATTGCAGACCCACCTTTGTTTGACTAATTACAATGACATCGCCCGTGTATAGTAGAATTGATACCTGCGTATTAACTCATTTGGGAGGATATGCTAGAACAAGGTTTACAAGGAGTGGGGCCAAAACACACCCTTGCTTTAATCCAGTCGAGGTTGGAATTTCCTTCGTTAACGTTGAGCCGTCTCCCATCCGAAATCTAACCCAAGTATCAGAATAGAGGAGTTGGATTGATGTTAAAAGGGAAACTGGAATACCTTGTCTCTTCAAATGTTGCCATAAAAGTCATCTGTGTACACAAAACGAAAGCCAATCTAAAATCCACAAAGAACAGATACAGGGCTTATTTCATTAACATCCATGTATCCATTAGCATTGATAGAACTGGTATATTTGTGGTGGTACCCATTCCTTTGATAAATCCTGTTTGGTTGGGTGGAATTCTCCTTTGCCCATGACGATAGACTTGATAATAGATCACCTGCGAATAGCTTGGCATTTGTGTCTTGAAGAGTGATTAATCTATATAATGTTCAGGCTGGGCCCAGTTTTCTTTTTTATAAATTGGTGATATTAATGACCCCCACCATGATTCAGGTATGGTCGATGTCCTGAAAATTTCTTTAAACACTATTGTAAGATGTTCTGACCATAGATCAGGGTCTTCTTTAAAAAGTGCAAATGGCATACCATTAGGACCTGGTGCACCATCTTTTTGTTTGCATATTGGTTTACATAAGTGATTTTTTGATATGTCCATTTCGTGAGCCAGATCATTTGTTGTCGCCTCAATCGTATTCCCTTAGCAGGTCAGATGTATTGTTTCACTGTCGGAGTTTAGATGTATTGTCAGATAACTAATCCAATCTTTTTCAGTCAGAGTTGATGATACCGCTGTTTTTTTTGGTCGTCCTAAACCATTTATCATTTTCCAGAATTCCCTAAAGTTCTTTTTGTTACTAGTGTGAAGAACCTCAACCCAGAGATCATGCTTTGCCTGGTTCCTTTCATTACAGGTTCATTTCTGCAGACTTTGGTTAAAACATTTTAATTTAGTAAGTAATCCCATGTCATTTGGGAATTGTGTTATCTGTCTCCTTAGGTTATTGCGAGTCCTTCTCATAGTCTGAGTTACATAGGATAAGTTCATTTTATTTCCTTTTAAAGCTTCCTTCTTTTGATTTTTCTTAAACCTGGGTGCTAGCTTATAAGATTTAATACATTTTTGTATGAAATATACCCATTGTTCCATTACAGATAAAGATTTTTCTTCAAAACAATCTTTAACCAATTTTTGGCCCAATTTATTTGTGTCGTCTTTAGTATGTGCTTTCCAAATATGTCTCCTGTAATTGATAACATATTTAATAATACCATTGTAAAATCAATTCTTGATTTGTGGATTTCTGAGTGATATGTCCATGCTGGTGCTATGGTTCATTGCTGTATATGTTGCTTGCTGGGGGATTGCCCATTGATAGTCCTGTTCTAAAGTGGTATCATCTCTTAAATAGAGCACAGGCAAGTTTAAATTAAAATGCCCATAAACTATATAGTCTACAAATGGATCCTCCATCATTTGCTGGAACAAAAAACTAGTAAGAGTAGTATGCAGGTTACTCCTTGCGCTTACCGTAGGGTGTACATATACATTGATTATCATTAAAGCTTTCGATTTTCTGTTTTCCATTTATATTGTAATTTTACTGCTAGAAAATTGGGGTTATTTGTGCACACTTGTTCGTGCTCCACTCTCAAGTCAATAGCTATGAATGTTGCCAAACCCCCGCTGGGGCACCCACATTTGGGTTGTTTAATTGCAGACTCAAAGTATCCTTTATAACCCTCTAACATAACAGGATTAGTGGACCAAGTTTCCTGTAATAGAATAACCTGATAGATACTTGACATAGAATTTAAGTGGCCATTATTTAACTTTTTGCATAACCCATTTATATTCCCAGAGCATAGCTTTAGTGACTCGCTAGCATTTTTCGATTTTTCTTTCGGGCGACTTGCTATCTTCTTTCATTGTTTATTGGTTCCATGAAGAGCCGTAGAAATCCATTTTTCATTTATTCTAGTTGACTTTTCAATTTTAATTTGATTCATTGGCATTTAATCTGTTTTGTCAGTTTTTCCGAGAGGGTTTTTCAATATAGAGAAAACCTGCTTCCTGGTGTTTCGTTGTTGAAGTTTCAAATTCTCATGTATGATGAAGGGTCTTGGATATACCTTTGGTAAAGGCTTACTAATTGTTATGCCCAGCTAACAAAAGTTTATTTTTCATTATTGATTAATTCTGCTATAGAACCAGAATTCAAAGTAATCAATGTCATTTCTTGATTATTTTATCTGCTTGGTATGAATTCTATAGTTTCAATGTCTTCACTTGAGATATTTTCTAGCGATGGAATAGATTTAAAGAGGTGAAGAATATTAACTCTGTTTAGTATAACTTGTAATCCTCTAGAACAGTATTCCGGTTTAAAGATCAGTTGTGTCTTACCATTAGCTGTTGATTTCTCACTACTGTCATTTACAGTACCTATATGGTCTTTATTTGAGAATATTTTATCCTCTTCATTTCTTATGTTGTCCGAGCGAGCTCGATTAAATATGGTGCAATACTCCTCTGTCTGTTCCATTATATCATTTTGGGTTGTGTTTATATGATTTGGCTTATTTGTATGATTTATTTGATTTTGAGAGTATTGCTAGTTTTAATTTGTGCTTTGAGTTGTACTTTGTTGTACCAGGAATGTTCTTTGTACTGCTGGTGCAATATTTCTTTTCACGTCCTCTTTGCACAGATTATTTGCTTTCTGAGGATTTGTTAAGCTTTTTAGTTTTTCCTTATTTTCCCACAATACGTCTTTTTTCTCCATTGGTGTTTTCTCTAAACCTCTGAGGTTTTCTCGGGAGATACCATCTTATGCCATTGAATCTATGTTAATCCCCTCTATCTCAGGTTCGTAAGGATTTCATTTGTTTGTATTTATTGCAGTTAGTATATTGTTTTGGCTGAATGATTCATTAATTTGCTCTCTCAACTGCTTTTCACTTGTACCTTTATCGAATAAGGGAAAATATTTTTTATTGTTACTGTTGGCTGTAGAAATCTGTTCTCCATGTGATTCCTTTTCCTGATTTCCCCTTGTTTCCTTATTTTGTTTTTTTCCCTCACCACCCAATTCATTGAGTTCTTCTTCTGGAGATTGTATTTTGATTACCGAATTCCATTTGGCCTTATTTCTTGCTTTACGTAATTTTTTCTCATGTTTCTTAGTCATACGGAAAGGTGGGGAAACAGCTTCCTTAACCTCCAAGTCTTTCGCGGTATCTTCTATATGAGAGACCATTGATTTTCTGCCATTTGACCGCTCCACCCTTAAAGTAGGTTCTGGCCTGCTGTCTGTATTTGGTTGTCCATGCTTGCTGTATCATTCAGAGCATTTAGTTGGACAGCATCACTTAACTGTTTTATATTATTGATTACTCCTGCGTCCTTTATTATACTGGTTTCCAGTTTATCCTTGTTTTTTACCTTTTGCAGACTCAATTTTACGTCTTCAAGATTTGAGTTCATTACCTCTGGTATTGTTACCAGTTTATTAATTATTGGGGCGCATGTACAGTCAAGGTATGTTGCAGAAGCTTGTATTTGAGCTCTTATTAACAGGCTATTTAACGGAGCCAGTTTTTGATCAATTCCTGCTACTGCGTTGGCCATCACGCTAAGTAGGTCAATTCGGATCTCCATTTTATTCGACTGAAATGTCAGTGCTTCTAAGGTCAGTGAAGACGTTTGATTAAAGATGTCCTATATGGATCCCAAGTCCTGATTGTCTGTGACTTGGGAATTATGATTCTGTTGGAATCCCTGATCACTTTGGGTAGTACCATCTGAACCAACTTAGGAATTTAATTGCACTTCATTTGCTTCTTTATGTTTGTTAGTGTATTTGTTATCACTACAGATTTTCCTGATGCTTGGCGTACCGCAAAGCTGTATATTGTCCTCTTTTATTCCTAGATTTCCGTTGGTTCCAAGATGGGTGTCTAATTCTTCAATTTGATCATTGGAGGGTGAGCTACTCTCCGTATCCGTGCTTAATTCTGAGACTAAGACTGTGCTCTTATCCATTCTTAATTCTGGGGCTATGCCACTATTAACTCCAGACTGGATTGCCTGGATACCTACTACTAACTGTTCCTGAGTGCCCTGGTTAGCCACCTGCCGGGGAAGTATAGTGTCCATTGCCATTTCAGTTTTTTTCTTAATTTTCACTTTTACCTGTAGGGGCCTCATTGACCACATTTTCTGGGATGTTTCCAGTATGTCCATATAATATTGTTCCACTTGCATTGTTGGTGTTATACTTAACTTTCAAGGTCTGTAATATACCCATCTGTTGTACCTGTCATACCTACATTTTCCCCTTCCGCCTTTTGGAAGCCTTTATTCTGGATTTGCAAACATAGCTCTTGACCAGCAAGTTTCAATTTTATTAGCAGACTTATTGATTGGCTTACTGATTGGCTTAATTAGAGATTGAAGATTTGTCGCTTCTGTCGCTATTTGCATTGTCATCATAGCTCCAGGAGGGTCTTTCATAAACTCAAACTTATGAGGAACTTTGTAAATGTAAATGTAAATGTGGGATACTTGTAAAGCGCACTGTTACTCTACCCGAGTGTCCTGGCGCTGTAGACCGCTGGGGAACCCGTCCTGGTTTTCCCTGTGAGATGGTCCCTGTCTGGGTATCTCCAGGGTGAAACCCGCATCCCCCGCGTCTGTGGGGGCCGTTGTAGAGATGAGGCAAGCTTAATGCCCAGAGTTATCGAGTGTGTTCCCTGGTTAGAGTAGGCACTGACGCGAGAATTATCGAGTCCGTTGATCCTGGTCCAAGACCCTGCCGCGTCGGGAATTGAACCCTGGTCCCGGGCCGTTCTCTGCTTACAGGTCTGCCGCCTCTAACCAGTGAGCCACACCTCTCCACTTTCATAGATTTTTCAAACATTCGTGCTATTGGTGAGATTAGCGGTTGCATCCCTCCGTCAGTATTTACTTTTACTTTTTTTGTAGCTTTTGACGCCTGTACTTTCCTTGCTCTTCTTATGGGAGGACCCGATACCCTCTCTTTTCTCAAGCGCATTGCTTGATGTTAGGTGTTCGCAGAGTTTATGGTCATGTTTCCTGTTGCGTTAATGATACAATTTGGTCCCAAGCCTTATTGTATTTCTGGCCCTAAGCCCTAAGATTTGGGATTGTAAGTATAACCTCGCCAAGCTTCGCCTTTCCCCCAGCAGCTCCACTCACCGTTTGCTGTCCTGTAGTCCTTCTCCGCTGCTTGGCTTGGGTCGGCTTCGCTTTGCTTCGCTAGGTTTTTGATAGTCAAAATCACTTTAGCTTGTATCAGGATTTTAACAGGCTTGCGTAAGGAAAGAGTAGAGTCTAGATGCAAGTACCTTTGAGATTCCTTCTTCCCCCCTGTGGTTCTGTCAGTCTCTCCCAGCTGATGTCCAAGGGAGGTTAACAGTTTGGCGGCAAGCAGCAGCAAGCGGCAGATGGGGACACACCTGATAGACCACAAACCTCACCCAGACTATCCGGGCCGTCTCTGTGGTACCTGTGGAACCACTACAAAAGCTGCGCTTGCCACTCTGCCTCCCAAGCACGCTGCCTCCTTTTTTCTACCTCCTGTACCTCCGTAACGACCCAGAGGGGAGAAAGTGGTGGCACGATAGGTGTGGCATGATGGGTGGGGGTAAGCCCCTTGGTACGGGATTCTTGCTGCTATCCTTCTGCTCCAGTGCCGCTCGCCTGCTCTCAACAGCCACTCACAACTCGAGCCGATGTACGCTGATGTACGCCGTTGCACGCAATGTGGAGCCGCTTACGGATCCGAGGGGCCAGTAGGCAGGCAGGAAGCCACAGCCAAAGCCTCGGCAGAATCATGTGTGGCTGTTTAGAAGCCGGTGGAGCAGGCACAGGAGGGCGGCGGACCGTGCAAATGACCGGCAGCGTTCTTGGTGTTCCTGCTCCCGCTCCGCTCTGCACTGCTGCTGCTCTCTCGCTCTCTCTCTTGGCGAACTAGAAACTCTGAAATGGACTCACCACCAAGATGCAAAGAAATATATAAAAAAACTAAGTTTTAAATTTAATTGGAAGGTTGGAGCTTTTCGAAGTATTATTTTTAATTATAAATCATAAAGCGATATGCTGGATTCTAGCGTATCACTTTGCATTTTTTGCACCTAATGTATACTATATTTTTATTGGGTTATCAGTTGAGGCCACCCATCATTCATATTATATTCTGTTTGATGTACTTGTGGTGCTCCCACAAATTAGGCTCATGATACCAGCTTCATTTTTAACTTTCAAATTCCTTCAGATTTATAGAAGGTTTTAAA
This sequence comes from Lissotriton helveticus, assembly GCF_964261635.1. Taxonomy (NCBI): domain Eukaryota; kingdom Metazoa; phylum Chordata; class Amphibia; order Caudata; family Salamandridae; genus Lissotriton; species Lissotriton helveticus. Next base: position 1,372,359,207 of record NC_136067.1, read on the forward strand.
ATGTCAAATGTTTCATTTTTCTTCTTTATTTAAATATAATTTAAGAATCAACAAATAAAATTACATTTTATAAACAGTTGCAGAAGCTGTGAATAGGCGTAGTGGACCCCCTGGGGCCTGCGGACCACATGTTAAGAACCACTGCCCTAGAAGGCTCTGCAAGGTAGAGGATACCCTGTCCCAAAGGGGAGACATAAACGCAACATAGGGGCAAAAGTGGTGTCTCAGGGAAGAGAGAGGACTACTAAGGCTAGGAGAGAATGTAAATTATTAGGATTGTTTTTGTGTTGTGTGGGTGTGATTCTCATACATCCAAATGGCCATGGTGTTCATTCCCAATATCACATTTACTAATTGTATCCTTATTATCAACAAAGAAGGTCCCTTCTTTATGAAGAAGGCAATTTTTGTTTAATGACCCCCTACATTGGAGAAGTGTGGCTCAATGGTTAGAAGAGGCAGACCATGAAGCAGAGGTCAGACCCGGGACCAGGGTTCAATTCCCGACGCGGCAGGGTCTTGAGCCCAAAATGTCCATGGACTCGATAATTCTCGCTTCGGTGCCTGCTCGAATCACGGGTTCACACTCTGCAACTCCGGGCAATAGCTTGCTTAATCTCCACTATGGCCCCCCCGCGGAGGGATGCCTGGCTTTCACCTTGGGGGTGCCCAGTACGGGTTATCTCACAGGGAAAAACCAGGACGGGTTCCCAAAGCAAGCGCTTAGAGACCGTTGGTGATAATGCGCTATATAAATATAAATTACAATTACATGGCACACAGACGTTTAGGTATAAGTCTTTTGGGAGGAGAAATGGATACTAGGACATATAATCCAGGTGGAGACACTCTGTGTGTAATAAAGAAAAACGGCCCTTGACATGTCCCTGAAGTTGCATTACTTATACTAGCTTCCTTATCTTGAATTGCAAACTTAGGTAGAATCTCCTCTCCGCTGTTTGGTTTGGCATTATTCGCTTACAGCAGTTGATACCACAAAGAAGTGTGTTTGTGGGAAACAGAAGAAAAAGGGTGTGCATATGTAATCATATAGATTTTTTTTGTGTTCAAATCATTTTTATTTAACAAAGAGACACAAAACAAACACAAAAAGATAAACCATAAAAAAAGCAATACATACATGACATAAGCTCTCATCTGTTGTCTTAAAGGAAAAGTAAATAAGGCAGGGCGATGCAAAGTTCCCAATATGCGCAAATGTGTACATGATGTCCTGTAAAGTAAAAAATAAGTCAGATTCTGTAAAGACAGGTCAAACAGCTGTTACATATGCAGTAAGTGGATGTTACATACAGAATATCTACATTCAGGTCTCTGGCGTGTCAAATAGAGCTTGCATAAAGTGACCCAATACAATGATATCAGTGCATAAGGACCAGTAATACCCCATCCTAAAAACCATACATGGTACATAGTATTCCATCCCATCATGAAACATTGTACGCACAGATTCGCACCACAAGCACAAATCATACCTCATGGGGGGTCAAATGAAAATGATGAAGCGTCCAGGGATTTCCAAAGTTTCTTGTGTGGGACATGCCAGGGGGAAGAATGCAGCGCGGGGTTGTCAGCACCTCGTAAAAAGGATAACCATTCCTGCCAGATCTTAAAGGACACCTGCGAGGCGTTCTTCCATTTACATAAGACAACTTTACAGGCTAGAGTGAGTAGTAGGTCAAGCAGGTAGCGGTCATAATATCAAAGACCAAGCAGGAGTGATCCATTCGGACCCTGATAAAATTGCTGATATATTTAAGGACTTTTATGAAAATCTTTATGCCAAAAATAAAGATGTAAATGAGACCAAAATCCAAAGCTATCTAGGAGAATGCGACCTGCCTTCCCCCTCCCCGGAGGAACAGCTGGACCTTAATAATCCGATCTCCGGTCTTGAGTTGGAGAAAGCCATCAAATCACTAAAATGTGGAAAGGCCCCAGGCCCAGATGGGTTTAGTGCCAGGTTCTATAAATGCTTCCCTTCGATCTTATCGCAGCCTCTCTTATATCTGTTTCAGGAACTTACGGACACTGGTGAGCTAAAGGGCACATTGTCTGAAGCAATCATCGCTGTTTTACCTAAAGAGGGAAAAGACCCAACACTCCCTAAAAACTATAGGCCTATTTCCCTCATCAACCTTGACTGCAAGCTCTTTGCCATGATCCTGGCCAATCGTCTCCAGAAAATTCTATCAAAACTCATTCACCCCTCCCAAGCTGTTTTTTTAAAAAACAGACTGTCCAGTGACAATACCAGAATACCAGAGCATATACTGGAGAAGGCGAAACTTATCAATACCCCCACAGTAGCGATAACATAGGATGCCGAAAAGGCCTTTGACATGGTAGACTGGATATACTTGGAGGCGGTGTTAAATAAATTTAATTTAGGGAAGACCTTCACGAAACTGGTGATGTCTCTCTATTTCTGTCCTTCTGCTAGAGTTAGAGCCGGGGGTGCGTTTTCTTCCTCCTTCCGTCTACAACAGGGTACCAGGCAGGTGTGTCCCCTTTCCCCTTCACTATTTTTATTAGCAATTGAACCTTTCCTTCACCACATAAGAGGTAACAATGGTATTGCGGGAATTTCATTTAACAACTGCACGATAAAATTAACCGCGTACGCGGATGACGTCCTGATAGTTTCCGAGAAAGCAGAGGAGCCCATATCTGCCCTCATGTCCACCATCGATAATTTTTCGAGGGTGTCTGGGTATAAATTAAACAAGGATAAAACTGAAGTCAAGTTGCTGAACAATCTGGGAGATAAAAAGGTACTTGGTGAATCGGGACTAACATTGGCAGCCGAACTTTTCCAAGTAGATTTTGACAAGATTAGATTTTGACAAAGATTTGATTTTCACACTACATATCAATGAAAATCTGATACTAAAAAAGATATCTACTCTGTTAGATGGATGGTCACCTAAATACCTCTCATGGTGGGGTAGAGCCGAAACCCTGAAAATGATGGTGACCCCGCTGGTGAACTATCTGGCCAGTATGCTGCCGATGACTTCTTCAGAAGATTTCTTAAGCAAGATTGACAAGCTATTTGGTACCTTCCTTTGGCAGGGGAAGAAACCCAGGATATCAATGAAGAAGCTACAGCTCTCTAAAAAATCAGGCGGCTTGGGTCTCCCCAACTTCAGAAATTACCAGACGGCTTTTCTCTGCAAACAAGGCGCGCACTGGCTGGCAGAGTCCTTGCCTTACTCCCCACTATGGCTAGACATAGAAAAATCACTCATTAATAATGCACCTCTACCTGCTCTACTTACTATGGATCTTTCCCACCTGCCACACTCCAAGTACATACTACTTAACACGAGGCGAGCCCTTTTTTAAGTTGGAACAGTCTAACAAATCTAATCTAAAAATCAAAAGGTCTACCATGGTATCCATATGGTGGAATCCCTCCCTTAAACTTGAAGGTAAATCTCTGCACTGAGTCTCCTGGGCTGCCAAAGGCATTAATCTAGTGAGTGACCTATATAACGGAACACTTCCTCTGCCGTTCTCAGCGTTGCAGTCCTCATATAACCTGACAGCGGTGGATTTCTATGATTTCCTAAAACTAAAAGTGCTGATATCTGCGCGCTCCTTAAGACGCATACCCCTTGGCTTCTGAGTCAAATTCCCCACCTTCTGGAAGCTGGTCATATAGGGCCAGAAGTAGGTAAATCTGATTTACCGACTCTAGAATACCGAATTTTACCGATTCGGTATTCTAGATTCGGTAAATCAGATGTAGGTAAAAATTTGGTAATTTTTACAGAATCTGTATGATTCGGTAATTACGGAATCAGTATTTACCGATTCGGTAATTGCCATTGATTCCTATGGGCCTACAGGCCCATAGGAATCAATGTCAATTACCGAATCGGTAAATACCGATTCAGTAAAAATACCGAATTGTCAAGGGGGACAGGGTGTCACTTTGACACCCTGTTGCACCCCTGATTTTGGCTTGTGTGCCATGTGACACACATACATGCCCTTAGGGCATGTATGTGTGCCACATGGCACAGGTGTACATGCACAGATGTGCATGTATACAGGAATTCGTTATTTACCATGAAATACGTAAGGGCCTGTGGCACTGTTTTTAGTGGTCTAGTAGTAGAGTCAAACAAATACTCTCAATTGCTTACAGGTGCTCATTAAAAGACATGACCAAAAATTATGTCCACAATGCTGTCCAACGCATTCTCTTCCCAGCAACGGTAGGTAAGACCCAAGGACCAGAGATGGATTCCCATCAATGTCTTGTGAGTGACCTCATAATCTTATCATTTGGTCATCCAAAAGGTTGGGATGGGGTACCTCTGGAGCATTGAGATACCTTGCACCCCACCTTGTCGGCCAGGGAACAAAGCCCACAATTGCTCGATAGACCATACGTGGGATCACTCAATGGGATTCAGTGCAGTGAAAAAAAGTGAACAAGTGTAAAGTTAAAAGTAGAATAGTAGGCATACAGTAAGCAACTTTAATAAATGTATGCTTCTTTCTCTTTAAAAACAGGAACAGTGCAAAAAATGCAGTTCAAACAAATAGCTGCATGTTGGCCGACATGTTTCTGCCAGGTAAGGGGAAACAACCTCTTACGGCTTCATCAGGGCCTCTGTTCTAAGAAAAATTATTGTCACTGCTGGTGCGTGCTACCAAGTGAAACAGCCATTAATAAAGTGATTAACTTAAACCATAAAGGATATAACTTTTTCCTATTCCTCCATGTCAGATGGTGTTATTCTCACCTACAATGCAGAGCATGAGAAAAGTAAACACAAAAACAGCATTGTTTATCAAAGTAAGATAAAAAGTTAAAATATACCATATTATTGAGCACAGCAAAATGTCCTTACTCACCCTTCATGACAGGTGATAGTACCTCACCTCGCCTGGACCAAGCTCAGTTTAAGGGAGGCCACGCTCTATGGAGGTAAGTAAAAAGAGGGATCGCTCAGCTATGAAAAAAGGTACCAAATGCCCTTATATACACCAGAATCCTCATAACCTCTCAACTCCAGAGACTCTCCTTATATTCAACCTGCTTGTAGGCTCACCCACTCATCAATTAGTTCAAACCAACCTCTTCTTTAAGTCACTAACATCAGGTTAATAGATTACCCATCGGTCTATTCTATCTCATTCAGACAATAATCACCACTCCCTACCTCTCCGTCGTTGCCTCGAACTGTGGCTGAGATCGGGGGAGGCAACGAGTGGGAGGGCCAGGGGGGTTTATACAATGTCCTTTCATTGCTCCGCCTATCGTGCTCGTTCATTGTCAGGGTATTAAAGCACTAGCGAGTAACAATATTCCAAGTATTTAGTCTCTAGCGCTTCAGAAAACGCAAAAGCAAACTTGGAATCGGTTTTACTCACATGTTCTCGTCTTAGTAGCACACTCTACGGTGTCTCCATTTCCTCTAAGGCACTCATCTCGTGTAGTTCGAAGGTGCGCGAGAGAACTACAAAATCTCGAGATTGCACTGGGATTTGTAGTTCTAAACAAGTTATGAACTCGATGTATTGGCGGAAAAGTTCCTTCGGAATTAGAAGTTCCACCTTAGGACTTGAAACTAGTTATTTACTTATTTATAACTTTATTGACACCATGAAAAACACATTTCGACTAAGTGTAAGAAGGTCCAATCGCGTAATCTCGCGAGAGAACTACAAAATCATGTGGCATTGTTGGGAGTTGTAGTTCGTCATGCAATATAGTGGAAGGGTTCGAAACTACCCTCCCCAGTGTCAATAGAACCTACTTATTATTACAGCACGAGAACAACTAATTAGTAGATTCTAAATTATAACGTATGTGGCATTGTTCTAATGGAACTTAAATTGTGAATCATACATCATGCGTGATTCATTCATTATGGGCAGTCTGCTTAAACATGACTATAGAGTAGATCGAAATATCAGAAGTCTAACTGCTGATCTGGCTTTGATGCACAGTGACTTGCAACAGTTTCCATAACCATAGGTTTAAGTATGCAGTCCAATGCACTTGATGTCATCTACAGCATAGTCCACGGAATTTCATCATTTAACCCGTGCATATCCGTGGAAAGTCTATAAATCCATTTCTGCTCTAAAGTGAACAGAAATTTGGAGGCGTCCGCAATGTATGATGGTATAAACGGTTTCTCCAGCACGGTCCACATGAAATCTGTTTCTTTGTGGTTCTGTTCAATGAAATGTTTAGTCAATTTAGAGATACTTTTCTTGCACCTGAATGAGCTTTTGTGCTCCAACATCCTGGTTCGCACCTTTCTGGTGGTCATGCCTACATACTTCTCATGACAGCAACAGGTAAGTAAATAGATCAAATGTGAGCTGTTGCAGTTGGAGAAGGTTTTCAAGATCCAAGGGTGATCTGTACCTATATCAATCTGGCTCACTTTTGTTGTCTGTGGACAGACCGAGCAGGTACCGCATGGGTGATGCCCTGTTACTGCTGTGGCATCCCATAGAGTCCCCAATGGTTTCCTCAGGGTTTCTCTGGGACGAGTATGTATCAATCGATCTCTTAGACTGCTTGATCGTTTAAAGGCAAACAGGGGTAGAGCGATTTTATCATTGCCACTGTTCAGAACCCTCCAATGGTGTTTCACAATACGTTGGAACTGGTTCGACTTAGTATTGAATGTGGTCACGAATGTTAACCGATCCAGAGGAGGCTTCTCAGTTGGAACATCGAGTAGTGCCTCTCGATGATTGTTTGCTGCCCTCTTCCATGACCGTTTAACAAGCTTCTTGGGATAGTGTCTGGCCTGAAGCTGGCTTGACAGATTCTCAGCATGTTTATCAAAAGTCCCTGGAGTGGAGCAATTGCGGCGTACTCGCAAGAATTGCCCATAAGGCAAATTTTCTCTTAGAGCTTTGGGATGATGACTTTCATACAATAATAATGAATTTCTGGCCATGGGTTTCTTAAAGAGCTCACTTTCTAGGCCTGTGGAGGTAACATAAATCGATAGATCCAGAAAGGCCATTTTTTGTTTACTGCTCTCAATAGTAAATCTCAGGAATTCATTCCGAGTGTTTAACCACTGGTGGAAGGAAGTGATGGACTCAGCATCCCCTCGCCATACTACAAGAATATCATCAATATAGCGCTTCCACCAATGAATGTGTTGAAAAAAGGGGTTTCTGGTGGTAAGGACTTGATCTTGTTCAAAACTATGAACATATAGGTTTGCCAGGCTTGGGGCAAAAATGCTGCCCATACTGGTCCCAGAGATCTGCAGGTATATGGTGTTCTCGAATTTAAAGACATTTTCTTTCATGGCAATCCTAGCTAGGGCCATGATGAAAGGAACTGGTGTGATGGAGTCCAAATCCGCCCTTTCCAGGATGGACATGATGGTTTCTAAAGTCTCATCCTGGGGGATGGAGGTATAGAGGGACTCTACATCTAATGAGACCAGATGGTCTGTCTCAATATTGAAAGGAATCTGAGGGATGGCCTTTAGAACATCTTTAGTGTCCTTCAAATAGGTGGGCATAGTCTTCACCAAAGGTCTTAAAAAGAAATCCACAAAGGCCGAAAGGGGTTCCAGTATGGACCCCTGACCTGATATAATCGGTCTGCCTGGGGGTGGCCTTTGCTCTTTGTGGACTTTTGGCAAAGTGTAAAAGTAGGGCATAGATGGACTTCTTGCCTGTAAGAATTGAGCTTCCCGAGTGGTAATCCACCCTTCACTCAAGGCTTCTTCAACCAATATTTTGATTTCATGGGTGAGTCTAGGGGTCGGGTCAACAACTAGAGGAGTGTATGACCTTATATCGCCTAGCTGACGCAGACATTCGGCTCTGTAGGTGATGGTATCTTGTATCACAATAGCACCCCCCTTATCCGCAGGCTTAATGGTGATAAGGGGGTCTCGTGCCAAGGATTGTAGAGCCTGTTCTTCCTGTCTGGAAAGATTCTTGAAAGAGCCTGTAGTTGTATGCCAAAGTTTCTCTATATCATCTATGACCGCCCTCTCAAAGGTAGCCACTTGCGGTGGCACTGAATGAGCTGGGGGTAAAAAAGATGATTTCGGCTTCAGCCCTGTATTGTCATTGAAAGGTTCCCTGTCTTCATTTGTTTTGTCTTTGAAAAAGTAATGTAAACGTAATTTACGAAAAAATTGGGCTAATTCGATCTGGAGTTTAAAGGGGTCCCCATTATCTGTAATGACGAACCCAAGACCTTTGTTCAAAACTACTTCCTCGATAGTAGACAAAATACTGGTGCTGAGATTGACCACCAGACTAGGTTCAGTCTGTCCACCAGTTAGCGGGGAGTCCCTCTCGTCTGACTGCGTGTCCCTGTGTGGGGTCCTGTTTGATCCTCCCAATGCACTTGAGTTTGTGTATTGTTTCTCCTTTTGCCCCTGGATCGGCGTGGACCAAACCCTAAAAAAGGAGGAGGGCCATTGAAATTTTGGTAACCTGGAAAAGAGCCCATAGGGTGTTGCATAGGATATTGGAATGCACCAGGTGGTCCCCATGGACTAGGTGGCCACCATGGTTGTGACTGTTGATGTTGTTGCCCTCTGTAGTATTGGGAACGGGTAGACCGTCCCTGTCCTCTGCCCATACTAGAGGGACCTGCTACATCTGAGTCACTTCCTGAGTCAGTGCCTGAACCCGAGTAATTGGATCCATAAGCCTTACCATTCCTTCTGAATTCGGGTGCTTGGTAAGTGTCGCTTGTGTAGGGATAAACCCTTTCCATAGAAAACTTATCAAGATCTTTCTTAAATTTCTCTATTTTGGTCTTCAAGATGGAATCATTGAATTCTTTGTTGTTTTTATTCGACTCCTCATGTTGTTTCTTGTACAGGGCTGGTGCGATTGTTGCTTTGATTTGTCCTTCTAAGACCTGGATCTCTATAAGATAAGCGTCCGCTATTCTCTTGGCGGTGCTAATTATAAGAATCAACCAATCCCTAGTGCACCGCCAAGCGATAAGGGACCAGTCTTTTAGGAAACCTTTATCTGTGAGGAAGAGTCTGGGAGCATTAGTGACAATGAGTCCAGGTGGTGCGCAGCTAGCTCGGAGATATTCCGCCATGGCTATGCCATGTACCGCGGTGCGTGAGTAGGATTTTTTAAGTGTCAATACTTTTGCCCAATCATCTGCAGAACCTGTAGAGGGGCCAGGGAGTGTTTCCAGAACACTCGGCATATTATCCAGAATAGACTGAAAGACCGAATCGTCATAGGTAAGACCTTGACGTTCAGCCATGTTGTGTGAGGGTCGTCGTCAACTAATAAAAGCGGGGAACTCACAATTGGGACAAAAAAAGGAGAAAGAAAAGACCAATTCACAATAGTGTAATTAGATGAAAACTACCTAACAAGAGTGTAGTTGTAAAGAAAGGACCCGCAGCTGACCGCTGCTCTAACAATAATCACAAAACAGGTAGTGGAGGGTCCAAGGGAATTTTTAAGACCCGCCCAGGCTAACATCCCCTAATAATCATACTAAATAACACTTGAAACCTGGGGGTCTAGTAGTAGAGTCAAACAAATACTCTCAATTGCTTACAGGTGCTCATTAAAAGACATGACCAAAAATTATGTCCACAATGCTGTCCAACGCATTCTCTTCCCAGCAACGGTAGGTAAGACCCAAGGACCAGAGATGGATTCCCATCAATGTCTTGTGAGTGACCTCATAATCTTATCATTTGGTCATCTAAAAGGTTGGGATGGGGTACCTCTGGAGCATTGAGATACCTTGCACCCCACCTTGTCGGCCAGGGAACAAAGCCCACAATTGCTCGATAGACCATACGTGGGATCACTCAATGGGATTCAGTGCAGTGAAAAAAAGTGAACAAGTGTAAAGTTAAAAGTAGAATAGTAGGCATACAGTAAGCAACTTTAATAAATGTATGCTTCTTTCTCTTTAAAAACAGGAACAGTGCAAAAAATGCAGTTCAAACAAATAGCTGCATGTTGGCCGACATGTTTCTGCCAGGTAAGGGGAAACAACCTCTTACGGCTTCATCAGGGCCTCTGTTCTAAGAAAAATTATTGTCACTGCTGGTGCGTGCTACCAAGTGAAACAGCCATTAATAAAGTGATTAACTTAAACCATAAAGGATATAACTTTTTCCTATTCCTCCATGTCAGATGGTGTTATTCTCACCTACAATGCAGAGCATGAGAAAAGTAAACACAAAAACAGCATTGTTTATCAAAGTAAGATAAAAAGTTAAAATATACCATATTATTGAGCACAGCAAAATGTCCTTACTCACCCTTCATGACAGGTGATAGTACCTCACCTCGCCTGGACCAAGCTCAGTTTAAGGGAGGCCACGCTCTATGGAGGTAAGTAAAAAGAGGGATCGCTCAGCTATGAAAAAAGGTACCAAATGCCCTTATATACACCAGAATCCTCATAACCTCTCAACTCCAGAGACTCTCCTTATATTCAACCTGCTTGTAGGCTCACCCACTCATCAATTAGTTCAAACCAACCTCTTCTTTAAGTCACTAACATCAGGTTAATAGATTACCCATCGGTCTATTCTATCTCATTCAGACAATAATCACCACTCCCTACCTCTCCGTCGTGCCTCGAACTGTGGCTGAGATCGGGGGAGGCAACGAGTGGGAGGGCCAGGGGGATTTATACAATGTCCTTTCATTGCTCCGCCTATCGTGCTCGTTCATTGTCAGGGTATTAAAGCACTGAAGCCGAAATCATCTTTTTTACCCCCAGCTCATTCAGTGCCACCGCAAGTGGCTACCTTTGAGAGGGCGGTCAAAGATGATATAGAGAAACTTTGGCATACAACTACAGGCTCTTTCAAGAATCTTTCCAGACAGGAAGAACAGGCTCTACAATCCTTGGCACGAGACCCCCTTATCACCATTAAGCCTGCGGATAAGGGGGGTGCTATTGTGATACAAGATACCATCACCTACAGAGCCGAATGTCTGCGTCAGCTAGGCGATATAAGGTCATACACTCCTCTAGTTGTTGACCCGACCCCTAGACTCACCCATGAAATCAAAATATTGGTTGAAGAAGCCTTGAGTGAAGGGTGGATTACCACTCGGGAAGCTCAATTCTTACAGGCAAGAAGTCCATCTATGCCCTACTTTTACACTTTGCCAAAAGTCCACAAAGAGCAAAGGCCACCCCCAGGCAGACCGATTATATCAGGTCAGGGGTCCATACTGGAACCCCTTTCGGCCTTTGTGGATTTCTTTTTAAGACCTTTGGTGAAGACTATGCCCACCTATTTGAAGGACACTAAAGATGTTCTAAAGGCCATCCCTGAGATTTCTTTCAATATTGAGACAGACCATCTGGTCTCATTAGATGTAGAGTCCCTCTATACCTCCATCCCCCAGGATGAGACTTTAGAAACCATCATGTCCATCCTGGAGAGGGCGGATTTGGACTCCATCACACCAGTTCCTTTCATCATGGCCCTAGCTAGGATTGCCATGAAAGAAAATTTCTTTAAATTCGAGAACACCATATACCTGCAGATCTCTGGGACCAGTATGGGCAGCATTTTTGCCCCAAGCCTGGCAAACCTATATGTTCATAGTTTTGAACAAGATCAAGTCCTTACCACCAGAAACCCCTTTTTTCAACACATTCATTGGTGGAAGCGCTATATTGATGATATTCTTGTAGTATGGCGAGGGGATGCTGAGTCCATCACTTCCTTCCACCAGTGGTTAAACACTCGGAATGAATTCCTGAGATTTACTATTGAGAGCAGTAAACAAAAAATGGCCTTTCTGGATCTATCGATTTATGTTACCTCCACAGGCCTAGAAAGTGAGCTCTTTAAGAAACCCATGGCCAGAAATTCATTATTATTGTATGAAAGCCATCATCCCAAAGCTCTAAGAGAAAATTTGCCTTATGGGCAATTCTTGCGAGTACGCCGCAATTGCTCCACTCCAGGGACTTTTGATAAACATGCTGAGAATCTGTCAAGCCAGCTTCAGGCCAGACACTATCCCAAGAAGCTTGTTAAACGGTCATGGAAGAGGGCAGCAAACAATCATCGAGAGGCACTACTCGAAGTTCCAACTGAGAAGCCTCCTCTGGATCGGTTAACATTCGTGACCACATTCAATACTAAGTCGAACCAGTTCCAACGTATTGTGAAACACCATTGGAGGGTTCTGAACAGTGGCAATGATAACATCGCTCTACCCCTGTTTGCCTTTAAACGATCAAGCAGTCTAAGAGATCGATTGATACATACTCGTCCCAGAGAAACACGGAGGAAACCATTGGGGACTCTATGGGATGCCACAGCAGTAACAGGGCATCACCCATGCGGTACCTGCTCGGTCTGTCCACAGACAACAAAAGTGAGCCAGATTGATATAGGTACAGATCACCATTGGATCTTGAAAACCTTCTCCAACTGCAACAGCTCACATTTGATCTATTTACTTACCTGTTGCTGTCATGAGAAGTATGTAGGCATGACCACCAGAAAGGTGCGAACCAGGATGTTGGAGCACAAAAGCTCATTCAGGTGCAAGAAAAGTATCTCTAAATTGACTAAACATTTCATTGAACAGAACCACAAAGAAACAGATTTCATGTGGACCGTGCTGGAGAAACCGTTTATACCATCATACATTGCGGACGCCTCCAAATTTCTGTTCACTTTAGAGCAGAAAAGGATTTATAGTCTTTCCACGGATATGCACGGGTTAAATGATGAAATTCCGTGGACTATGCTGTAGATGACATCAAGTGCATTGGACTGCATACTTAAACCTATGGTTATGGAAACTGTTGCAAGTCACTGTGCATCAAAGCCAGATCAGCAGTTAGACTTCTGATATTTCGATCTACTCTATAGTCATGTTTAAGCAGACTGCCCATAATGAATGAATCACGCATGATGTATGATTCACAATTTAAGTTCCATTAGAACAATGCCACATATGTTATCATTTAGAATCTACTAATTAGTTGTTCTCGTGCTGTAATAATAAGTAGGTTCTATTGACACTGGGGAGGGTAGTTTCGAACCCTTCCACTATATTGCATGACGAACTACAACTCCCAACAATGCCACATGATTTTGTAGTTCTCTCGCGAGATTACGCGATTGGACCTTCTTACACTTAGTCGAAATGTGTTTTTTATGGTGTCAATAAAGTTATAAATAAGTAAATAACTAGTTTCAAGTCCTAAGGTGGAACTTCTAATTCCGAAGGAACTTTTCCGCCAATACATCGAGTTCATAACTTGTTTAGAACTACAAATCCCAGTGCAATCTCGAGATTTTTTAGTTCTCTCGCGCACCTTCGAACTACACGAGATGAGTGCCTTAGAGGAAATGGAGACACCGTAGAGTGTGCTACTAAGACGAGAACATGTGAGTAAAACCGATTCCAAGTTTGCTTTTGCGTTTTCTGAAGCGCTAGAGACTAAATACTTGGAATATTGTTACTCGCTAGTGCTTTAATACCCTGACAATGAAGGAGCACGATAGGCGGAGCAATGAAAGGACATTGTATAAATCCCCCCTGGCCCTCCCACTCGTTGCCTCCCCCGATCTCAGCCACAGTTCGAGGCAACGACGGAGAGGTAGGGAGTGGTGATTATTGTCTGAATGAGATAGAATAGACCGATGGGTAATCTATTAACCTGATGTTAGTGACTTAAAGAAGAGGTTGGTTTGAACTAATTGATGAGTGGGTGAGCCTACAAGCAGGTTGAATATAAGGAGAGTCTCTGGAGTTGAGAGGTTATGAGGATTCTGGTGTATATAAGGGCATTTGGTACCTTTTTTCATAGCTGAGCGATCCCTCTTTTTACTTACCTCCATAGAGCGTGGCCTCCCTTAAACTGAGCTTGGTCCAGGCGAGGTGAGGTACTATCACCTGTCATGAAGGGTGAGTAAGGACATTTTGCTGTGCTCAATAATATGGTATATTTTAACTTTTTATCTTACTTTGATAAACAATGCTGTTTTTGTGTTTACTTTTCTCATGCTCTGCATTGTAGGTGAGAATAACACCATCTGACATGGAGGAATAGGAAAAAGTTATATCCTTTATGGTTTAAGTTAATCACTTTATTAATGGCTGTTTCACTTGGTAGCACGCACCAGCAGTGACAATAATTTTTCTTAGAACAGAGGCCCTGATGAAGCCGTAAGAGGTTGTTTCCCCTTACCTGGCAGAAACATGTCGGCCAACATGCAGCTATTTGTTTGAACTGCATTTTTTGCACTGTTCCTGTTTTTAAAGAGAAAGAAGCATACATTTATTAAAGTTGCTTACTGTATGCCTACTATTCTACTTTTAACTTTACACTTGTTCACTTTTTTTCACTGCACTGAATCCCATTGAGTGATCCCACGTATGGTCTATCAAGCAATTGTGGGCTTTGTTCCCTGGCCGACAAGGTGGGGTGCAAGGTATCTCAATGCTCCAGAGGTACCCCATCCCAACCTTTTGGATGACCAAATGATAAGATTATGAGGTCACTCACAAGACATTGATGGGAATCCATCTCTGGTCCTTGGGTCTTACCTACCGTTGCTGGGAAGAGAATGCGTTGGACAGCATTGTGGACATAATTTTTGGTCATGTCTTTTAATGAGCACCTGTAAGCAATTGAGAGTATTTGTTTGACTCTACTACTAGACCCCCAGGTTTCAAGTGTTATTTAGTATGATTATTAGGGGATGTTAGCCTGGGCGGGTCTTAAAAATTCCCTTAGACCCTCCACTACCTGTTTTGTGAGCACTGTTTTTAGTGCCACCTACATCTAGTTTTACCGATTCGGTAAAATTACCGATTCGGTATTTTACAGAATCTGTAAATTTACAGAATCGGTAAATTTACCGATTCTGTAAATTTTAGGCCCCCTACATTTCAATCACCAAATACCGGTCGGTAACGGCCAAAATCAGCCATTACCGACCGGTATTTGGCGACCTACATCTGGCCCTTTGTCTCTAAGACGTATAGTCTCCTCCTTCCTTTTCCCAAAAAACTGCATAAACTAAATGAACTAAAATGGGAAGCTGAGCCCAACTCTACAGGTCTGACATTTGACTGGGAGAGGATTCACCGCGCGTCCTTCACAAATAAAATCTCCCCAATCTTATCCCAGACCAAGTATATGCTATTAAACAGAGTGTACTGGACACCGGACAAGCTCTACAAACTCCACCTGAGAGACAGCCCTAATTTCTGGAACTGTGACTCAGCTGTTGGGGACTTGGCTCACATGTTTTTTAATTGTCCCTTTATATGGTAATAATTTTAACTGAATAAATATTCATTATGCACACTCATTTTGGCTATCCAAAAATCTGGTGTGGCTTGTAGTATTTGGTCCATCCACAAGCGCAGTACTAGTTATCACAATGGGCCTTATTCACAAAGGTAAACTTACAATTTTGGTGTAAGCTTACAATTTTTTGCTATTCACAAACTACAAGTGTAGTTTTACATGTACTAGCTTGATGAATGCACATAAATAGATAGGACAGTCTCTTCAGTCGTAAAGATACTACATGTAAAACTACAATCGTAGTTTGTGAATAGTAAAATATTTGTTAACTTAGACCAAATGTTTAAGTTTACCTTTGTGAATAAGACACAAAGTTCAGCCTTAATGCCAACAAACAAATCCTCAATGAATGACTACTAGTATCATCGGTGGACAGTTCCCCAGTATAGTATCAGTGCCAATGTTACATTACCTCTAAAACAAGACCCCAAAACATGCAAACATAAGTCTTGGTTATTGTTAAATACCCGATAATTACAAGGGTCCAAACTGGCTATGAGGGCTGGCACTACTGTATTGACTATAACTGGTAGTGTGTGTAATAAGGATTACCACTAGGAGTGACCCTTATGCCCGTTGTGTCACTTTATTGTGATCATGAGTAACTTGGTCGAAGACCATCCTTTCTTGTCTCACATTGCTGGGTCAGAGAACGTTACCAGGTGCCTGAAACTACAATAATGAATTATTTGACCTAATTTTTCCAATTTTGACAGTGACAGACTTTTGTGGCTGTCTAGAACAAGGTCAATGGCTGACCCGCCAGGGCAAAACACGTTGTGTGTGAACGTGCCCAAGAAGTATAGATCTGGCCCTTATTATGCGTGACCCAGTTACTGGTGTGATAATAGTTATCGCACATGATAAAAGCGACACAGGGTGTTTAGAATTTATTGCATGCAATAATTATTCTTGATACAAGTCCTGCCTCCAGAATGTGACGTACCATGGATTTGAGTGTTCACCGAACCAAAATCTGCATGTCCGATCATTTTTCCCTGGTAAATATCGGTAGGTTTGACAAGGGGTGCGGATTTTAGGTGTGATACAGCCCACACAATTCAGAATTCTGGTATGTGCAGTAACACGAACTACCACACATTCTGGAATTAACCAGGCCATTACCCCCAGGGCCCTTATGTCCTCGTCCCATTCATTACAAAGTGGACATGCCCATCTCCCGACAGAAAAAAACAATAGGAATGCCGGGGCACTAATATTGCCCCTCCCCCCGGGAGTACATAAGCAGTACTTACCCAGTAGCCCTCCTGTTCTTTTTTTCTGTCTGTCGACAGAATGGATGGTGTGCTGGTGCTGCTCCTGCTGGGCTTGAGTGGCGGTGCTTCTCTTTTTCCCCCCACCCAGCTGCCTGGCTGTATGGGCCCGGGGTTCCCTGGACTATCTCCTGGCCTGCTGGGCTTGCTGGGAGTCAGTCTCTGTTTGGTGCCGGTGTTGGGAAGACGGAGTTCCCAGCTTTGCTGTATGCTGCTTGCACCTCCCGGCCCTTTGTGGCTGGTGCTGGAGTTCCCGGTTGCTTCCGGGTCGCGGGCTCGGCTTCCCGAGCCTGGCCGGGGAGCCGTGCCTCGCTGGATGGGCTCCTGCTGGCTTCTGGGCAGACGGTGGTGTGGGGGCCTTGTTCCTGGGGTTGGCCCCCGCTCCGGGTAAGTCCCGTTTTCGGGTTCCTTATTTTCCTGCCTTGCGCACTTGGAGCGTTTGAACTCCTGGTGTCTTTTGATGTGGTGTTGTCATGCTTCATCGATTTAAATGGCTCTAGTTTCCAGCCTGAAGATGTTCACAGCATGATGGCTGTGATGCATGCTACGGACGCTTTACCTCCTGCTGGATTCTGGCATACAGGTGGAGTGGGGGCCTTGTTCCTGGGGTTGGCCCCCGCTCCAGGTGAGTCCCGATTTCGGGTTCTTTTTTCTTCTGCTTGCGCACTTGGAGGGCTGTTTTGGTGCTTCTGTCGGCCTGTGGGTGGTTCCTGCCTGTTTTCTTTCCGTTTGCAAAGCTTACGGAGCGTGGCTGCCTGTGCGGGGGTTTATGCCGGGGTGTCCGAAGGCTGTGTTTTCTCCTGTTCATTTTTTCAGTAAAATGGCTCGGACTCTTGTTTCCAGCCTGATATTGTTCGATGCTTGGGGTTGTGATGCGTGCCAGACCGCTTTCACCCTGTCTGCGTTACAGCTACTTACTCTATGCATGACCCTTCTAATAGCGCATGTTTAAGTAAGAGTCCGCGCTCGTTCAGCTGCTGGAGTGCTCAGTTGTGGTTGCTGACCCTGGTGTCTTCCGGCTGCTGCTATTCCCTTCCCTCATTTTGGCTGCCGCCCGGATGAAGCTCTATGTGCATGCTTATGTGTGACGCTGTGGCTTTTTTGATCTCTGCTCAGTGACGGTGTTTGGATCTGCTGTCTGCGCCTCGTGTGTTCTCTGTATGTTTTCTCACAGGCATGTGTACTTTGGGCGCTGTGTGTGGGTCGTCCCTTTGTTCCCGTTCCCTGCTGTTGTAAAAACAGTGGAGGCGGGCATCTGTAGTTGTGGGAAGAGGAATCCCGCTTGCTGTACGGGTGCCGTGGTATACATTCATAGTTCACGGCTCCTGCCCTCTGTTTCGCTGCGGCTCCAAATATGTCTCGCTTGAGTCCTGCCAGTCCTCGTGTTTTTGACATGTGGTCTGGCTATGGGGGTTTGTGCGTGTTCTTCGTTCTCTGTTGGATGTCCTGGGTGCAGTGCCTCAGCCTTGGCCTGGTTTTGGTCGCTTTGCGGTGGGGGCCTTGTTGTGTTGTTGGCCCCCGCTCTGGCTGTTTTTCGCCCCCCTTTTTTTCTTCTAGGTGCTGCATGGCATTGCCTACGCCTGATGCTCGTGGCCCGTGGGTTCGAGTCTGGCCGCTGCTGTCCGGCTGCAGCGGGTCCTGGGGTGTTGCCTGGCCTACCTTCTGGAGTGTGTCTTGTCCTTTATTCCTGGCCTTCGGCCTTGCCTCCGGCCCGCCCCGGATCTTGCTGTTCTCCGGTGGTGGGCGTTCCGGGGGTCTGCTCACTCTGGTTCTTTTATTCGGGGGGCCCCTACTCTGGGCGGCTCTATGGGCATTTGCACTTTCTGTTTGTGGGCTGCCTCGGGTTGGCGTGGGTTCCGGTCGTCTCTGTGGTGGCTGTTTCCTTTCGCTGGCTCTGCCTTTGCTGCCTCCTGGGATTCCCTGTGTTGTTGGGGTTTTCCTGCCTGCTGGCTTGCATCTTGACCTCTGCTGTTCTTGTCTCGGTGTATCTTCTCTCTTCTTCGGCGTCGGCCTGTTGGGGGTGCGTTCTGTTCCCCCTCTGCTTCGGGCTCACTGCCCCACCTGCTGGTGGACCAGTGTTCCTGCTCCTTGGACCGCTGCAGAGGAGGGATCCTGTGGGCTCCCCTGGTTCCGGTTGGCCTGCCGTGCTGTTCTCCCTCAGTGGCCTTGCCTCCACTGCGGTCTGGCTCTTGTGGCCTCTGATCCGCTTGGGTGTCCTGGTTTTTCCCTTCCTGGCTTCTGTGTGGAATGTGGGCGTTTGGGGCTCCTGGTTCCTGGCCCTGTTACTCCCGTCCCTTGGGATACGCCTGGTTCCTCTCTTGGGTGATTGCCAATGTTGTGCCGGGGGCTCTTTGGGGTGCTCTGTCCCCTCGGGTTCTGGTCCTTCCTGCCTCCGCTTGTTCTCGTCTGTTCCCTGCCGGGTGCCTGGTTGGGTGCCTGCCTGGGTCTTCCTGTTGCTGTGGCCTTCCCTTTGCTCCGGCCTGTGGCTTCTGGTGTTGTCCGGGGGCCTTTTCTGTGTGCTTGGCCGGGATGCTTCTGCACGGGCTCCCCCTGTGCTTGCCTTTGGCTTGCTTCTGGGGTTTCCTGTCTGCCCCTCCTGTTTCTGCCGTGGTGCCTGCCTGGTTTGTTCCTGGCTGGGGCCTCTTGGCTGCTGCCGTTTACTGTCGTGTCTCCTGTTCTCTGGGTTGATGTGCTGTCCCCGTGCTCCGCTGTCTGCGCGGTGGTTGTGCTTGGTCGGGCCGGGTTGGTGCCTGCCTGGCCTTCTGGGGCTGCTGGATGCTGTCGACTCCCTGAGTTGTTCTGGTATCGCCAGGTTCCCTTGGTGGGGTGCCTGTCTGTTGTTTCGGCTGGGGCTTGGCGCTCCTGTTTGTTGGGCTCCCTTTTGGACTCTGCTTCCTTGCTGGTCTCTCTTTGGGTCCTGGCGGGGTGTTCTGCGGTTGGGGCCACTTCCTGGTGGTTCTTTGTGGGCCTCCTCCGGCTGTTGGTTCTCTTCCCGGTCTTGTTTCCCCGGTGTTGCGGGCCTGTGTGAGAATTCGGTGGTTCTGGCTCTGTGGCCTTCTTGCTGGTTCTGTGTGGCCTCAGGCTCTGCCTCCGGCTTTCCGGCTGTGCTGTCCTTCGGCCTGCTGTGGGGATTTGTTGCCGGTCGTCTCCTGTTCCTTTCTTGGTTCTGGGGTTCTGGTTCGCTTCTTCCTCCCTTGCTTCCCCGGGTTCTGTTCTCGGTGTGGGTCTGTTTGGGTGCCCCACCCCCCTCCCTCTCTGGTTGGGGGGCGGTTCTGTGGTGCTCTGGCCTATGCGGGTCCCTCCCTCCTTGCTGCGGGTTGTCTTTGATTTCCTGTTGCTTGGTCCTCTGCTTTCTCCTTCTGCTTCCGCTTTGGCCTTCTGTACGGTCTGGCGGTTTTGGGCTGGGGGTTCCCGTTTCCGCCTGCCCTTTGTCTTCGTCTGGGCGCTGTGTGGGCCCCTTCTGGGGTTTGCTTGGGCCTGTCGTTCCGCCTGTGTGATCTGGTTGCTTGGCTCTGGTCCTGGCTTCCTGGTTCTGTCGGCATTGTTGCCCTGGTATTTTTTGCACCCTGGGCCTTTATTTTTCCGCTGCTCCTGCCCTTGCTGCTTGTCTGGCCTGGGTGTGTGGTTCCTGGGTGGTCCTGTGCCGTGTGGGCGCCTTCTTTTTGTGCTGCCCTCTTGACGCGTTGGGCGGCTGCTGGGGTTTCCCGGTTGCTCTGTGCTCCCCTTCTCCCCTGTGTTCCCTCCCTTTGGGGTTGTTGTTTTTCTGGGCTTGTGGTCGTTGTCTCTGTGACCTTCCTGGTTTCTTGGTTTTGTTCCGGTCTTGTTGGCCTCTCCTTGCTTGGTGGGCTTTCGGCTGGGTTCTGGGGTTTTGGGGTTCTTCCCCCTCCCTGTTCTTCGGGACGGGTTCTGGGTCCTGTTCGGCTCCTGGGTTCTTGTTGCTTCCTGGGCCTCCTCGGCCGGGTTTCCGCCTCCGGTGTCTTGGGGTCGTGTCCTTTGGTTTTGGGAGGTTGGCCGGTTTTCTGGCCTGAGCTTTCTCCTTCCTTTTTTGGTCTGGGTGCTTGTGCCTGCGCTCTGTTGCCCGTTCTTTTCTTTGGCTTTCTGCCGGTTTGTCTCGGTTCCCTTGTGGGTCTGCTGGGTCCTGTGGCCTTTTCTGCTGGTTCCGGGCTTGGCGGCCTTCTCCGGTGGGTTGTTTTGGCGGGTCCTTTGTGTCCTGGTCCCGGTCCCGGTTTCCGGTTTCTCGGGTTGGCGGCCTCCTTTTCTTTTTTGGAGCCCTGGCCTTTTTCATTGTCTCCGGTGCTTCCCTGCTGTCCTGTGCTGGGTTGCGGTCTTCCTTTCCTCCTTCTCGTGCGCCCTTGGGTTGCTGCTTTTTTGTGGTTTCCTGGGTGTGCTTGTGCGAGCGGAAGGCCGGGTTTCTGCTTTGGTATTTCTCCACTTTGTAATGAATGGGACGAGGACATAAGGGACCTGGGGGTAATGCTCTATTACTTACCGGTAATCGTCATTACTCCGTGTCCTGTTGTCCTCGTCCCATTCATGCCCCCCTCCCTCCCTTTCGGGCGGCCGGCCTTCCGGTCTGGGCTTGTTAGTACAGGAGGGCTGCTGGTTAAGTACTGCTTATGTACTCCCGGGGGGAGGGGCAGTATTAGTGCCCCAGCATTCCTCTTGTTTTTTTCTGTCGGGAGATGGGCATCTCCACTTTGTAATGAATGGGACGAGGACAACGGGACCCGGAGTAATGAAGATTACCGGTAAGTAATAGAGCATTTGTAATGAGGTCTATAAACAACTTGTGCTTGAAATTTAAATATGTTCTTTTTGAAAATACAAACGTGGAGTTGTAACAGGATACAATTCTTTTAATAAAATGCTACTTTTATATTACATGTAAGCCTACATAGTCAGTATTTGAGTGAGCTCTGTATAAAAAAGTTCCAAACTATAAATGTTGCCCAGGCAATACATTTAAGAAATGTCTTAAAGCCTGATTTAGATCTGCGGAAATATAAATTCCATTATATCCTATGAGATTTGTATTTCGGCGGGCGGGATATCCGTCACCGTTGTGACAGAGTAACCCATCCGCCAAGATCTAAATCAGGCCCTAAGTCTTTACAAACCATTTTAATCTTTGTTAAATTGATCATTTAAAAAATGCCAACCTAATAATAATAATAATAATGGCAGATTGTAAGAAAAGGCTCAACTAGCATATTTTTAATAATCACTTATAATATACTGGAAAAGAGTCTGTCAGAAGTGGGCTACCTCTCTTTCGTTACCTGCGCTTCTACCTCTTGGTTTATTTCTAGCATTTTTCATAACCCTGAACTCCTCTTGGTCCCTTCCCTTCCATGTCCTCAAGTCCTTCTGTTGTGCTTTCCATCGCTCATACTGTTTATTATTTGATGCAAGATCTTAGCATAACTGTTCTTGGTGCATGTATGGTGCATGAGCACTATAGAAATCTGAAAAAACAAATACAATTAAAAAAAGAGCTTGCTTCGAAAAAAGTAAACAAACAGGTTGGCCATTAAATCCCCGAGCCCCACACTTATCCTGATTCGAGCCCAAACAGGAGGTAGGAGGATTGGAATTACCACATGTGTGGTGATACCACACCTTTTTCCTGGACAAAAAAAGTATTGACAAATATATTGCAAAATTTGGTTTAATGGGAAACAAGCCCCCCCCTAACCAAAAAGTCACTTCCTGGAGGAAAAGTAACTTGCAGAAAAAGTTATCAAGGGAAAGTTATATCACAAAACCTTTTCATGGAGATATTTGCCTGAAGGTGAAGTTTTGCATAGTTGACAAACTTTACAAGTTTTTAGTCTCTTAACTGGGTAAAAAATAAAATTTCGCACAGCCATGAAGATATATTACAGGTTTCCTAGAAAGTAACATCAAAACATAGACAAGCCCTTTGTATATCTGAGGCAAGAAAATAGAGGCCGAAAGCACTGTTGCTTCACTAGGAATCCCTGGAGTCATGGTTTTATTTGAGAGAATTTTTATTGTGTCAATCAACTGTAGACTCGACCGTGCTTTTCCTCTGAACACCTAATATAGCACAGCTCTACTTAACGCTGATTATCTTTTGCAGAGATATCTAGGTCTCAGAATGACATGACGGACAGGTTTCATCTCACCGCGAATTATGGCCAGAGCGCAGAGCGGCGAAGAGAGAGGCGAAGTCAGTCAGACACCGCCATCAGCATTTCAAGCAGGGTATGTTTTCACCTTACCAAGTATTCCTGATGTCTAACGTGCGGCACTGGTAGTCAAGATTCAGGGGTATATTATCATTGTTTTTGAGTCGCCCTTGTGCCACACAAGGGGGCGCAAGAGCGACACAACAACAAAGTCAGATTTATCAAGCCGCGCAAGGCCACCTTGATAAATTCAGAATACCATAACGCAGCGCAAATCACTGAGTTGCATTACTGTGCCCCAGGGAGGCATTCCATAGTTGGAGCGTGGGTGTTCCCACACATCCACCCATGGATTATGCAGCCGCAGCCGGTAGTGGGAGTAACTGCAGGGCGGTGACGTGGGGAGGGGGAGGGGCAGGGTGGGGGGTAGTAATGTATGGATTACGGACTTTAACAGGTAAGTAAACATATAAATAAATAAAACAAATTTCATTGTGTGCACTGCATCACCAAATGCGATGCAGGCCGCGCAACGAAATTCGTTTTATTTATTTATATGTTTATTTACCTTTTAAAGTCCGTAATCCATACATTACGACCCCCACTCTGCCCCTCCCACTCCCCACGTCACCACCCTGCAGTTACACCTACTACCGGCCGTGGCTGGGATTATGGTGCATTCCTAGATTCACCATTACTGGTAGACCTGGGAATGCGTCAAAATGCTATGCCTTCCCAAGTGAGGCGTAACAAGGAGTCATATCTTCTTTTCTCCTTGTTGTTTTCACTTTTTAGCAGCACACATAGAAAGAGTAAAACCTCACAGATAATTGTTTTTGTACAGAAAGATGTCCCTTCCAGCACAAAAACAATCCTGCGCACAACTCAGGCCCCCTGGCAACATGGTGCCAGGGTGTCTGCATTGGCGCTAGGCAGCCAAGAGTGTGCCAGCACATGGAAAAGACAGAAATGTGCCATATGATGTTAAATATGGTGCATTCCTGCCCTTTCCCTTTCACGCAGCATAGTAACTTGGCTTGCTGCACAGTGAGAAAATTTGATAAATGTGCCCCATAATATTTACACTGTTGCATCTACTGATGGTCATTGGTCCCCTGTAACCTTCGAATGATTTGAGGGTTTACTCCCTAGGGTGACTACCACATACTTATGGCCACTGTTGTCAGTCCTGGTCCATCGGATACTAGCCTGATGCATTCTGGGTGTTGTAGTATTGTTTTGTGGCATGGAAATAGTTAAACTAACACTCCTGTAATCAATGATTTGTAGGTGAAAAGTTCAGGTCTGGAGACAGTCCAAAGTGACATGGAGTGAAGTGGTTACCATATTAAAGCCAAATCATGTTTCATTAATTAAATACTGATCCTTATCAACACATTCCTCTGTACTGACGAGGCATTCTTTCAGGAATGCAACCACCTGGCCTCTTACAATATAACGTCACACTGTCAGCTAATTGGCTCGATCCCCCACGCCCCCAACTCTCCATTTTATATTATGTTGAGCGATAACTGGATTGCAGTTGACTGGAGAAGGAACTGATCTTGTGATCCACTGATGAGAAAACCTACTTGTTTACTGGGATTTATTACGAGGTGATAGGCCAAATATTTACCCCTCCATTGGAATGATTGATCCTGGCGGCATCACTCACACCCTGAATTGGGCGGTTGTCACGGAATCACGATTTGATTCTTGGGGGCCCCTGAGAAATGTGGAATTAGCAATATTTCTCCTGATTCCTGCGGATAGTCCCCATTTCCCTCTTGGGTCAGGGTCAAAAACCCTGCATCCACTGTGCTCCAGTAGGACATGAAAGCTCTATGAGGCTGCTAACCGCTGGTGGTAGCTACCAGACCCTTCAAGATTAGCAGGGCTCGCAGAACAAAGCACATAGAGGGCTTTCCAAATCCATGTTCATCATTAATCACCTGGTTCGAGTGGTTCTATATGAAATGCTGTAGTGTTAGACCCTCATGCCAGTTCACATGTCCCTGTTGCCACGTCACTGCTTATTATTCGCCCTAAAAGGAAAAGTGGGAAACATCCCTCATTTGCTGCTGCAAATCACCGAAGACCCTGTAAGGGGAGAGAACCCATTAGAAGTGATATACACATTGTCCACCCATGATCGAGAGGTGAGGGCCACGAGGGCCCGAGCACGCGAGACCTGGTATATTTTCATGAATGACTGAGACATGTGCTCTGTGCGAGACCCTGCTCTCTGGATGGTCTCGTGGTATGTGTACATAGGTTGGATGGGATACCCCCCATGTCGCCAGTACAAATAAATCCACACAACATGACAAAATACATGTTGTGAAAATTGCCAACAAAACATCTGTCTGCCTTACTTTATGTATTTGGTATATTCATATATAACAATTTGTTCTATTTGACGGAGGCTGCATGACTGCAAGCAAGGCTTCTTATGATGGAATAAAGTAATAAACTTCGGCCCTGTTTATGAGTGGTACATTAATAGGGGGTCCCAGAATATGACGTGACCGACTCCTATGCGGCCGTTTTCCTGCGTCCTTTTTGAACGCGTGCTCCGACCTTCTCAGGCGACAACCTCCTTTGTATCAGGCTACATTGGCATTTACGCTGATCTACTCTGTCTCCTGCCCCTATTGTTTTTCCTGATGAAGACCCCAGTCTAAGGTTTTCATCGGTTCCAAGATTTAGAGGGGTCGAGACGTCGACGATCTTCCGCCTTGCCCACCAACAAACCATATTGTTGTATTGATTTAGATGGTTATTCATTTGGAGGCTTTTTGTAATGGATATTAAATGACATTTATATGTTGAATGTGGCTGAATCTATAAGCCAACACTCATTGAAATTTTTTGTCAAAATTGGGTCTAACAGACCAGTGTTACTTCACTTATGTTTCCCTAAACCCACACCACTTCTTGCACCATCCCCTCCCTTCCCTCTCTGGGGCACTGTTTTTTGGTCTTTTATAAAATTGCTGAACCTTTCTATGACTACATTAAATTGTGAACCATGTATTGTTTCCTGACTCAATGTGATTAGTTAACATTGAATCTCGAATTTTGTGAAACGTTTGTACCCCAATTGCAATTTGTTTTTCTTTCCTTTTTCCTTTGATGGTTTCGTTCTGGGACCACCTATTAATGTACCACTGACAACCCAGGTCCCAGTGACTGTTTTGGGTATACCCCCTTTTCTGTACCACTGTTTATGAGTGGACTGCACTTTTCCGTCCTCAACACAATCTCTGGTTTGAGCAAGGGTTAGAATTCTAAGTTATGCTGAGTTTCCCACATCCGGTAAATACCAGAGGGATAAAGTCTGAGCTCTCTGTTAAATTTGGGTAGGTCAAACCTGCCAGAAATTAAAAGGGAAAAAACAGACAGCATTTACAGTAACATGCAGATTTTGATTTTGATGAGATAAACTCCAAAATCTTCATTTTGTTGCTGAAAACACTTGATAAGTTCCTAAATCTGGCGAGTCGAATTTTATTCGATGGCCTAGATAGCATCTTCCCTCCGGGGCACCCTTAATCAGCACCTAACCCCCTGTTTACAAGCGGGGTGGCATATTCCGATATGTGCGGGAAGTTGTGTTATCACACAAATCAGAATTCAGAATACCATAGTACTTACCGTACCTACAGCAATTTCCTCTGATAAATTTCGCAGGAAAAAGGCGAAGAAATGTATCCTTTGAAATTGATACATGAGGATGTCAGTGCTGAAAGCAGCATTTCATCGTAATGGAAATGAAGCATTTACTGCACCAGATAAATATTTCACCCCATGGTGTTGGTAAATACCAGGTATGGTCAATATCTCACCTCCGTCCTGCCCACTTGTAATTGGGGCCTAAATGTTCTTTCTAAACCCCATCCTACCCAGATGTTGTGTTGTCTATCAGGAACCTGTACTAATGATCCCTGCCTCACCCCAAATGCAAATACATCAGTGGAAATGGCTAGGCCCTGGAAGAATGGGTCACTAAACATTACAAATGAATGTGTGCCTCATGTCTAATAACATATCTGTTGCAGATAGAGAATTCGCCACATCTTCTGCAGCTGGTCAACAGAGCTAAAGAAGAGGAGGCATTTGCAAGGCGGCATTCCATTCAGGGTGAAGAATCCAAACCCCACATCAGCACCATATTTTCTGAAGGAGTGAAACATGTAAGTTTTTTATATCATTTAATTAAAAAAAATGACAAATAAGCAAAGCCCTAATGTCCAATGTTATTTAGTTACCAAAGCAGTGCGTTGACGGTGGAACTCGGTGGCTGTGTTTACTACTAGCCTGCAAAAAAGTTGTATAATGAACTGTGAAAACAAACAAAGGAGGCACGCGCTTGTTTGGTATTTGACGCATCATACAAATGGTAGAACT
Source organism: Lissotriton helveticus (assembly GCF_964261635.1). Classification (NCBI taxonomy): domain Eukaryota; kingdom Metazoa; phylum Chordata; class Amphibia; order Caudata; family Salamandridae; genus Lissotriton; species Lissotriton helveticus. Next base: position 1,372,386,383 of record NC_136067.1, read on the forward strand.
GATTTAGATTGCTATAAGTTTTGTTGGCTCAAAACTAATCGTGGTCACAGATATTAAGGTACAACAGTTTTCTTGTTTCTACTTGGGATTATGCCATTAAACCATTTAGAGGAAGGGTCTCCAACCTCCTTGTTTTTTGGTGGAACCTACCAGACAGTACAAGGTATGTCGATGGAGGTTTACCAGGAACATACAGGGGCTTGCCACCAACCCATTGCTTATCATTGGTTGGCGTTACTGTCACTCTGATTTGTCTACTTCTTATTTGATGGTTTTTTATGTCCCAGCTTGTCAAGCTTCTGTTTGTCCTTCCTGTGGATCGTACCCCATTTACCATCTCTATGAGTTGCTGGCTTCTATGCTTCTACTGCGTGCCTTGTAGGAAACCGTTTTATCGTTTTAAGCACTTCATAAAAGTGCATGCTATTACAACATGGATTGTGGGTTCGCTATACGGTCTGCACATCTTGGGACATTCTCGGTCTATACACACAATGTTTGGTTCAATTGGTAGGAGGTGCTCAAAAGATGGTGTCTATATACCCACCCACCATGGTAACAATAATTCTCGAGACCAAAATGGCCCAGAGCACAAAATTAATAAAACTGCACCAGAGCACACTCTATCACTATATCTATAATCCCAAATACAACAAAAAGTTATTCAAAAAGCAGAGATCACTGTGGGGCAGTCTTCCACCAATGTACTTCCAACAGATGATAGTTCCAATATTCCAAGTTTAAGGCTCCAAAAAATGTTTCAATCACAGTCCCAACAATCAGGTCTTTTTTTGGCAACTTTTCACTTTATTTTCAGAATAAACAGCAGCAGCGTTTACTAGTTGTTGCCCACAAGTGCCTCTCTTGACCCTCCCCATGCTCGGTATTGCTCTCGCTCACGTTTATGTTTCTCCCTCAACCCATGCATTGCTCACTGTGTTCTGTGTGTTACTCGTGCACATTTCACCTTGCTTCTGTTTTTTTTTCCTCTGCCTCCTAGGCCTCTCTCCCTGCCCTCTGAGCCACCCCTGTGCTTCTTTTAACTTCCTACACCCACCGTCCTATATTGTTACTTTTACGTCCACACCCACAATCCCCAGACTCGCTCCTCTGTTGAATCACCAATCCACTTGGTGTTTTCTTTTTAGTAATATGTAATATACAATTTGCTGCTGGCCTCCCTCTCTTTAAAAAACCAAAACACTTTCATTCCACTTCTTTTTTTTTTTGCCGACCCATTGTGGATCAGCTAATTAAAAAGCCAGCCACATAATTTGGCTTATACAGCATCACACATGAGCTCACCTACAAAATGACACAGCTACTGGAGGCCGCATCTTTGCATCTTTCTTTCCTTTTGGCCATACTGTATAGCATTAGCAAGAAATACTTTTTTATACAACTTTTTTTTTGTTATTTTATTTTGAAGCAAGTAGTACAGTGAAAATTATGCCATCAACAGAAATAGTTTAAGAAAGTAAAATACGAGTCTCCCACACAACCGTAGTCAATGTTAGTGCCAACCTCCCCTCTGCCTCCCCCCCCAAGTTGGGATTTTCTCGTCCAGGGCTCAATATGGGTCTTCACTTCTTTGAAGGGTAATAGACTTTTCCTATGTAGGAGGCACATTTACCGATTCGGTAAATAACGAATCGGTATTTACCAATTCGGTATTTACAGAATCATCATTTACCGATTCGGTAAATGAAATGTAGGAAGCACTTCAAAGAGTGCTTCTGGGCTTTAAGGATTCGTTATTTACCACCAACTATTAGTTGGTGGTAAATAACGAATTCCTATGTAAATGCAAATCTGTGCATTTACACCTGTGCCATGTGACAGACATACATGCCCTTAGGGCATGTATGTGGGCCACATATGCACACAAGCACTAATCAGGGGTGCAACAGTGTGTCAAAGTGACACCCTGCCACCCTTGACTTTTTCCCAATTTTACCGAATCAGTAATTACCGATTCGGTAAATACCGAATCTTAACGATTCGGTATTTTTTACCGAAAAATTATCTACATAGCATTTACCGATTCGAAAATACCGAATCGGTAAAATTCGGTATTTTCGAATCGGTAAATGTCAATTACCTACATCTAGCCCTAGATGAAGTGGAGGATACAGCAGGTTCACGTATTTTGGCCTCCAATTTCAGGGCAGGTGGTGTGCCGTAAAGTAGTGAGAGCAGTATGTGCAATAAAAGCAAAGCGTAGTATTTTTGATATTTTTTTCATTTATTTTAGTGATGGTACTCTGTGGTAAGGTGTTGGTTATCCAAATAGTAAATGTATAATTCGTTAACAAAGCAATACGTTCGTCAGGATACCCTCCCTGGGATACACGGGACTTTTCTATTCAGACTCAGTGAGGCTGGAGTGACCTGTTAAGTACAGGTACTTTTGCCTGAAGCACACACAATTGAAACGCTCAGTTAGCAGGATTAATTAAAAACTGTTGGAAATCCAATCAAAACTCTTGGGCCACAAGCTGCCACATTTCTTGTGAGAATTGATAGACATGCGCTGGGAAGGAGAAAGTATACTTGGATTGAATTTTCTTTGGTATGTGATAGAGCGGTGGTATCCCTTGTTGGAAGCGGGTTGGCCGTACAGTTCATTAGTGCCAAAATGGCAGCAACCTTTCTCAAAGAAAAATGCTGGCCATATGCTAATTTGTTGAGAGTATAAAGGGGCCAGGGGCTGGTACAGGAATAAAAAAATCCGTAAACCCCTCCCTGTCGGTTTTAGCATGGCATTCCCCCCTCCGTTTTTTTCTATAATCAATTAGCAATGGTTTAACCAGGTTACTTTTCTGACATCATAGACAAGTGTACGTATTGGTTTCTCCTGACACTGTTAAGGAATTTTTGGTATGAATCTATGTGGACCACCCCTGCCATGTTTTGCTTTTTGCAGGCTATCTTTTTTTCATGGTTACGTAGCATAACAGGTGAATTTTAAGGCTGTTTTAAGTTGGCTGAATCAATACTAAGCCCTAACTGTGGTTTTCCATTGAATTTCATGAGTATTGTATGATGTACTGCGTTCACCTGTCATGCACTTACTAGGTACTGTGCATAGTCTTCGGTCAGCCCTGCGCCCAATCCACTTTGGCCATACACAGCTTGCCCGACCTTGCAGTGGGCTTAGTTTTCTGTTTGTCAAATTTCATGCAGATTTTTAAAATAGTGCCATAGTTATTAGTGAAGGAAAATGTAATTGCCCACCCATTTATCGTTGCTACCCCTTGCTGTATCTACTCAAAATATGACACACAAACAGAAAGCTAAACCTGCTAAACATCTACCAAATTTTGTGTGCCTTCACCAACCTGTGCCATTTTTCTAAGTAGATGTACACTTCTTTACCCACCCTTTAATTATGCCCCTTTCACACACCTGGTAAGTCTCTGCCACATTTCGTGTAGATTTAGGAAACTGCACCAAAGGTGTTAGCAAATCAAATATGTTTTTTAGGTTTGTCCTCCCTGTGGAAGCCGCACGAAGCCTCAAGTACCTGTACTGGGACTAACTTTCTCATTGCCTGCCACATTTCATGGAGATTCATCATACAGCAGCCACGTTATTAGCAAATGAAAATTCTATTGCCCCCTCTATAACTTTGCCTTCCATCCCCTTGATAGATAGTCAAAAACATGGCATACGCTTGGAGAAATAATTGTTCAAAACTTCTGTCAAATTTTGTTCAGATTGGTCATAAGTTATAAGGAAGTCAATAAATCCCTTTTCAAATCTCAATATATAAAACATGTACCTTTCAAGCCCACCTGGCACCCTTTTCTAATGCCAGTATCTCAAAAACTACACAACAGGTTTCCACTGGTCAGCAAAAGCAGAAAGTTCTACATTTATGCCAAATATGGCATGAATCTAATCAGGGTTTTTTGCTTTGGAAGAAAGCAAAATTCCTCATTGAAGATAAAATGGACAAGCATATGTTGTTTGACCGTCTATTTTTTTTTTTTTACCAGCCCGAAGTGGCATGAACATTGGCACCTTCCTGCACAAAAACAATCCTCAGAGGCATTTTCCTCTTTCGATGTGTGCTACAGACTGCAGCACATGTAGAAAGAGGAAAAACTGAGGAGGAATACATTTCTCCTCTGTACGCCTCACCTGGGAAGGTGTAGCATTTTGACGCATTCCCAGATCTACCACTAATAGTAAATCTGGTAATGCACCAAAATCCAAGGGTGGATGTGTGGGAACACCAAGGCTTCACCCATGGAACGCCTTTCTGGGGCAGAGTAACGCAAGGCAGTGATTTGTTCTGCCTTCCAGTACTCCAAATTTATGAAGTCATGCAGGGCCTGCAAGGCGGTCTTGTATGGCATGATAAATTTTGCTTAGGTTTTGCATCGCCGTTGCGCCCCCTTGCGTGGCGCAAGGGCAAAGCAAAACCTTGATAAAACTGGCCCTAACTGAGTACCAAATCTGATGGTGATCCGTTTGTTGTAACGTAGACCTAGACAAATGAATATCTGCCTTTGCTAGGGAATGTGTGGCTGTACCTTAACTATAGTGGTGACTCTCACTATGTGATATATATTTTTGTGGTTATGTTGATGTGGAGTTAAGAATAGTAAATCTATATATACCTGTCAGACTTCATTCAAGGGACCACGGGGCAGGCAGGGTGGACCACAGATGTGGGGCTGTGTCTTTTGTCTCTACTGACCTGGGACTTGTCTTACTATGGCATTCAATGGTTGTGATGGTGAGTAGTCACAGATGTCTATGGGATGTTAGTGTAGGAATACACAGGCTCAGCACTCAGCAATCACTTAGCAGCACTCTGATGTGATGGTCCAGCCCAGTGCTTCTCTTTTGGTGAATAGCAAGTACTTTATTCTATAGTAAGGAACAATACTACATGATAATGTCTTAGAGACCTGATATACAGGTGTGAATCTGATGTGTTACAAGGTGGGGCCTCCCTTAGGAAATCCACCCTCCACCTCTACTTTAATGGGGAGACGCTTCGCAACTACCTGCCTGCCCAGAGGTCCTGCGACAGCATCCACAAGCCCCAGCAAATACCGGGGAGACCAGCAGCGAACTTGCCCCTCCCACCAGCAACCGGGAGCTTTAAATACTTCTCGCGTCTCCCGCTTCGCGGGAGATGCTTTGCAACTACCTGCCTGCCCAGAGGTCCTGCGGCAGCATTCACAAGCCCCAGCAAACACCGGGGAGACCAGCAGCGAACTTGCCCCTTCCACCAGCAACCGGAAGTACTTATTCGCTCAGTTCCTCCCGCAGCGCGGGACGCGCGCGGGCGAAGCCCGGGCAAAGGGCGGGCCGTCTGTGGCCGTCAGGGGCCGAAGGAGGCCGGGCCGGGCCACCCCTCTTGGTTGGATGGGCAGTGACTGGACTGGGACTCTTTTACTGTGGTAATCATTACTATACTCAGTCGAAGCTAGGCTCTATCATGATCAGTTCACATAGATCTCTGATATTGTGTTTTTAGGGTGTTACTATTTTGAAGTGATCAGTTCCTTTTTAAACTGTTGTACACTAAACTTGGGGACCTGTTATTTTAATTGTCTAAGAACTCTATGCTTAGTACCATGGGCAAAAATTAATCCTTCAATCTCTCGCCCGTTCACACGGCAAAAAGCAGCTTTAAAAAATCCAGTCCCGAGTTTAACGGCTATTGATAAAATGTTACAAAAACAATAAGGGTGGTCGCTACGGCTATAGAAAACACTGAAAGACGTCTCTCTCTTACACCTGCCATGCCCCCCCTTCGCCAACCGGGAACGCTTACTTACCCACTGTTAATTCCCCCGACTCGATGTTAGTATCCTCTTTTGCTGAGCTCCCATGCGCGTAGATTGGGCCAGATGGCAGCTTTCCTACCAATCCTGTTCCATCTATAGTTCCCCAGGTGGCTAAAAAGGTACCTAAGTCTCGCCCCCGAAATAAGAATCCAAAAGTACATAAAAAAGATTCTAAGACAACCACAGCTGCCTTAGATACCCCCCAGGCTGAGCCAGGCCCTCGCTTTTCCACTCTGGCACCCCCGGTTTGGGCCACTCATTTATTAATCGATTTACAAGCACAATGGAACAGCTTATCAACTCTCATTTTAAAATCTTGATGAGTAGAATTGATAAAGTTGTTTCATTGATAAACAATAAGAGTGGAGGAGGAGATCAGTTACCCACCCCCACCGGGAACAACACTGTGAAACCGGTCTTAGGAAATAAAAATCAGGTAAACCAAGGTCCAAGTCTTGATCAGATATCCTGGCACAAGAATCGCTTTTGATGAATACGTGTAAACATACCCCTAACACCATCGTTTCCGGTCCCGCTATTCCCCCCAGGGAACACTCTGACACAGCTATTTTTACGCCCCGAGACCTATCTCTAACTCCAAAAGCTATTAGCAAACATCAGCCAGATCGGGGTCGGGCACCTCAAAAGCCAGTCATGAAACCTTCCAGCAATGGAATTCAACAAACACTACCTTGCCCCCAGTTACCCCCCGAGGCCTCTCCGTACGTGGTGGTACTAACTGGAGTTCCCTTGCTGTCAGGCGAGCGAGGTGAAACATTCCCCGAGCTGAAGAATAAAATTATTTTTTGGCTGAACAGATATAGACCATTAATGAGATCGTGCCAGGGGGAAATTTTATTTGCTAGAAGAGTTAGCTGGTTGGGGACTAAACCCAAAGACAGTGGAGAGTATTAGAGTGGCTAGACTTACTTATAAAAGTATAATTGTGGAGCCCAAGTCGGAATGGGAGGCTTTAAGATGGGCAAGTATAAAAGAAGCCTTGGACGGACGTGACTATAGGGCATTCTGGAACCTAGTAAGATCAGGCTCGTTAGAGGGGACGTCCGCCTTAATACCGAACCTGAGCGAAGAGGTCTGGATAGCCCACTTCAAGCCTCTGTTTTCCCACACCGACATTCTACCTTCCGCAGACCCAGTTATACCCTCGAAGAGTACACCTGCTCTAGCATTATTGGAAGCAAAAGACCCCGATTACCAACCTTGCACTATGCTGGAAATCCAGGCGGCCCTTAGGAGCTTGTCTTCCGGGAAGGCTCCGGGATTGGATAAAATCCCTGGAGATCTATTCTTGAGTGAGCAGAAGGTATGGGCTCCCTATATTTGTCTATACTTTAACGCCATTCTTCATGGCATGGAAATCCCCCCAACTTGGTTGGGAGCAGAGATCATCCCCATCTATAAAAAGGCTTCCCCACTTGACCCGGCTAACTACCGCCCTATTAGTCTCATCGACGTCTTGCAGAAGTTGTTTGCCCTTCTTCTACTAATGAGGTTGCAGTGTTGGATGGACGAACATCACATCCTGACCTCCCTCCAAGCGGGCTTTTGCGCTAAGGTCTCTACCATCGACCAACTGTTTAGACTACAACTGGTCTACTGGAAGACAGTGACTATGGGGGCTGGTAGTCTTTACTTGATCTTTGTAGATCTTCGATCCGCATTTAATCTGGTATAAAGGGATAAGCTCTGGGCGATACTGTTAGAGATGGGTGCCCCAGTATATTTGTGCCAGTTGTTTAAACATCTACATCAAGGCACTTTTCCGAGGGTGAGGTATGGGAGGAATGGGGAGCTTTCGGCTCCGTTCCCGGTGGAAAAGGGTGTGAGGCAGGGGTGCGTGTTGGCCCCCACGCTCTTTTCTTTGTTCCTTAATGGACTGATTGAACATCTATTGGGTGCGAGGGATTTAGACTCCCCTAGTTTAGCAGCTCGCAAGATACCAGCCCTGATGTTCGCTGATGATACCCTTTTGTTATCAAAATCTTCTACGGGTATACAGCGAACAGTGGAGGCGTTCTGCTCCTTTTGTAGATCTAGAAACCTGGAGATCAATCTCTCTAAAACCAAATATTTGGTTTTCAACCCTAAAGCACCCAATTGCCCCCACCCCCACTTGGATGGTTCGGTGTTGGAAAGAGTCTCCACTTTTTATTACTTAGGGGTAACACTGAACGACAAGATGGAATGGGGGTCGCATATGACCAAGGCAAATTTGAAGTTGGCTCAAGCCTCTGGCGGTATCTTAAAGGTTTATAATGAGTGTTCAGTTAAAACCTTGGGACCGCCAGTGGAAATTTAAAAAGCTCAGGCGAGAGGTGGGGCGCTCTATGGTGTAGAGCTATGGGGCCACATTAATGCCACCTCTCAGTTTATCACCGAGAACAGCTTCATTAGGCGCCTATTGAGACTTCCCCAGAGCACACATTTGACCCCGCTACGGTTAGATTGGGGTTTGGCCCCCATAAAGGAGGTTATTTCCAATCGCCCCTTGCTGTACTGGAGGCGACTCTGGTCTACTCCAGAGCTGCTAAGTTATAGGGAGGACCTAAGGGATCTATTGACCATAAGGGGTGTGGGAAAAATCTCCTGGCTAAATCATGTTAAGCAGCTTTGCCACGCACTGGCTAGGGGAGATATGTGGCTCTCTCCACAGAAAACTTGTGCCCTGACCCCCAGGAGACTGTTGGCCAATGCACTCAAGCAACATCGATTGGATTTGATATTATCAAATCCATCTCTGGGTGGGTTGACCGATAGATTTCTGGTGGTCAAGGATAATTATCAATTTGAGAAATTCCTGGATGATATCCAGCCCACTCTGGCGAGGAAATTATATGTCCAATTTAGACATGGAACACTTCCTGTGAGGTCAGAGACAAATAAGTGGTCAACTGCTCCCCTCGTACCTAGTTCATGCCCAGGGTGTGAAAATAGTGAAGAGACAGATCTGCTCGTTCTGCTCTTCTGCCCTTTCTACTCCAAGGCCAGAGCTAAATGGATAATTCAATTATGTAAGTCTATGGGTCTCAGGGATTACAGGGAAGTTTTTAGAATATTGAAATATGACACATCCCCCTGATTGTGTTTGCGACCTGCAGATACCTTTTGTCTATGTGGTGTGCAAGAGGCACTAAAATCAAAAAATGGCAAACTGTTACAACTGCGAAAGTGTAAACATTGTAATCCATAAGGAAATTCTAACACTAAATCGTGAGGGGACTGTTTTCTATCCTTTCTCTGTTTGTTTTAAACTGTATAGGACCTGCTCATGTTTTTAATGCTGTATTAAAACCGTTTAAGGCGTATAGTCCTTCATCACAAAGTACTTTGCATCGTTGTATAGTGGCATGTTTTTTTTCAAATTCTTGTAATTTTTGTATATATGTGCTTTTATGGTTTTTAGCCGATAATAAAGCTTTTTGACTGACTGACTAATGGTCTAAAGCTCAGTGGCATAAGGTCTAGAGCAGGTGCAGTGCTTTGCCCCCTTAGCATACAGTCTTTCCCAGATGGGTAGCGCAAATAGTCTTTCACCCTTCTCTTCCAGTGGCAGTGACCCCGGTAGGCCTTCCTCTTGCAGGCGGGTTCACCTGAGTTGTGCTGGACGGTGGTCACAGTTTGCATCAGACTGCTCAATTTGGAAGGGGGCAGGCCTCTGGATGAATCCTTGAGGGCAGCGGCAGGAGTGGCTGGCTTTTGGTGCTGGCCCTTTTCTAGGCTACGGTGGTTCTTGGCAGCAGAAGAGCCTTGCAGTCTCGGTGGTCCCAATTCCTCCACTTTGGTGAGTCACAATGATTGTTGCACTGCGGCATCTCAGGGTTGCAGCAAACTTACAGCCCTTTCCTCTAGCAACCGGGCTCTGATGGAGACATCACAGCACAGTGGCAAAAGTCAGATCAGACGCCTAAACCTTCTGCTCATTTGCCAGGCAATACTTTGGCCTGGAGTTCCTTGTGGCTGCAGCCTTGTGCTTCCAAACAATATAGTCCATTTGGCACCTTGTGGAGCAGTGCTAGGCTAGGCACTCAGACAGGATGGTGGGGTATCCTGGATTGAATACCACAGTTTTGCAGACTTCTACTTTGGGACAGCGGGGATTGCATGGGCTCAGGAGTGCCGCTGTCGCACTGACCTCGATCATGGGCATACAGAAGGTGCCATGGGGAAATGTCTACCTTGGCTTCATTTGGGCAAGCTGATTTGCCACACTTAGGCAAGTGCCACTGCTCTGATGACAGGGATGACAGCGGAGACCACTCGGGTATCCTTCAGATTGCTGTGGTTCCTCCAAGGAATTCAGGGACTAGCTTCCAATCTCGAGCACACCAGTCAAACAGGTTTTGAGTCTCTTGTAGATGGGCCACAGAACCAAGCCAACATCTTCTTGCCCCACCACTAGCCACATCCTCCTGCAGGGTTAGATTGTTCTTTCTCTTTCACTCATTCGGAATTCCTTGGCAGGGCTGGACTGGAATCGCAAACCAACCCTGGCAATTACATTCAACTGGCCGGTGGGTGGAGGGGGAGGGGGGAGTGGGATCTGGCGGGAACACTGCTGCTGCTCTTTTGTTACAAGGGGCCGATTTGGGATTGTGCTGTAAAACTGGCCCCCAGTGACAAAAACTGCCCCACCTGGTCCAAAACTGGCCCCGACCCTTGCGGCCTACCGGAGAAAAGCTGTGTGCCCACTACGGCCAGTCCTGCCCTGTTCCTTGGATTCTCAGGACAAGTCAGATAGTTCTTTCTCCAGATTGGATACCAAGTGATGTCCCCTCACCTCTGGGAAGCTGGCTGTCAGGCAGACTCCAACAATGGTTGTGCAGTAGTCCTCTGGGTACTCCATGGAGCCCTTCAGCCTTGATCAAAGAGAACTTGGAACTGGAACAACAAGTGTGTCAGCAGCTCCCTCTCTTATACAGGAGTGGCAGAGAGAGGATGTGGATTATCTGTCTGTTTTCTGGAACTGTTTTAGGTTGGTCCTCTTTTCATGTATCCTTCCCAAGCTGTCTTTTAGCCTCATCCTTTGTCTCGAGTGATCGTCTTCACAGGAGGCTTATCTCCAGGGTGAAACACCAACAACAGTGATACAAAGAGGGAGGTGTGAGCCGTCTGTACTTATCAACAGCCACACCTAACAGTGATCAGAAAGAGAGACAGAGGGCTGCTCCGCGTCGAAAAGAGACTTCACACCCTGACAACAGAAACAGCAGTGCCATCCTTCACTCCTACCAAATGGCAGTCTCAGCGAGACTAATCAGCAGCCCTATGTAGCCGGGAGGATCTAATTTAATTTCTATGGGGAAGCTTGTCTCCTCATTCCCTGCTTCAGAGTAGGAGTCTGGGTTCCATCTCTCCAGTCTCAGGAATGTCAGCAGAACAATTCCGCTGTCTGGGCAAGCAACCTCTCTTTCATCTTGTGCACATGAACAAGCCAGGAGTTTCCAAAATGGAACCCACAGGCCTGTATCACTTTGGGTCATGGAGGCACCCAAGCAGTGTATCCCTCACTTTAGTAGTGTGTGTCCATTCACACAGGATCTTAATGCTAGGACTCTGGATTCATCGTATCAGTGGAACTTTGTGTAAATGGGCCAGTAGGTTCCCATTCATGTAACACAGGTTGAAAGGTCTCGTCACACTAGAATCACTGCATGACACTACCACACTACATGTGTGACCCCATAACAGAGATACTAGGCCTTCTGCCACTAAAGAGGTCTCACTTGGTGCACCACTCTAGGTCCAGAACAGGTCCAGGACCAGTCCCATATCCATGGCAGGCCAAGGCCTTCCTCCACATGTTAGTTTAGCATGAGGATGGGACCAAAAATCCAGAAAACAAGGTAACATTTACTCACAGTTGAGCATGCAGGGGACACGATTGTACACCATCGAGAGGACATTTCCGTTCCCACAATACTTATATATATATATGTAGCTTTTTGATATTGCAGTAGTCGATATTGCAAATCTGATATTTTGGCAGGACGATATTTAAAGCTCCACATTGTGGTAGAACGTACGTCACTGATCTCCTTAGCTTACTGAAAGCTAGGCTTACTGCTTTGCACTGAAAGGTACTGAGGGTGACTTGCTTGACATCAGGTTTCTCACGAGGGAGAACAAGTCATGAGTTCTGAAAACATTATCTGAAAAAAACACAAAAGATAAAATGAACACGCCGGGCGAGCCAAGGTGAACATAATCTACAGCACACACCAGGCGGCGTCTTTTGTTGTTAAGTCAGACAAGAGATGATTGGGAGAGCAGTGACGTATTTTGTTCTATCACTGTGAAATGTGTTCGTGCTTTCTGCTGTTACTCCTGCCTGAGGTACTCCGAACACTGCAGCAGACAATGTGCTGACATTGACTTATTCACACGGAAAGGTTGTCTTCTATGACTGTGTGACCTGTGCCAGAAGTGTTAATCCTTGTTGAACTTTACAAGATGGTATGTGAATGCCACAGGGCGTAAAGCCAAATATTGGGCCAGGCAGTGGTTAACTTGTAAAGGAATGAGTGCTGGTGCCCGAAGCTCTGCTCAGAAGCTCATGGCCGGTGCAATCAAATGTCAGTGAGCGGAATACCAAGGCTGCATAGGGTTAATTAACTCCACCTCATATCTCTTTAATCTACCAATAGACACTGCCTACCACGTTATCTTTCTCTTGCAGGTTCCTGCTTTCTTCCTTTGTGATAGTTTTTCTGTCTTTCTCTTCCTCTGTCTAAACCATCTTGTGTGTTTTTCCCTCTTTTGCGCTCAATCAATATCTGATGTGTCAAAAAAAGGGCCTGTCCCCAAAAATTAGTGCCGATGATCCCCACCGGCAATCGCCAGTCAAGTCAAGTCATTAAGGGCCCGATGTAGGTAAATCTTTTTTTACCACTTCTAAAATATCGATTCATACCGAATCGGTATTTAAGAAGTGGTAAAAAAGAGGAGGGCAGATGTAGGTAATTAATTACCGAATCGGAAGGAATCGGTATTTACCGATTCGGTAAATACCGAATCGGTAATGCCCATTGATTCCTATGGGCATTGAAGCCCATAGGAATCAATGGGCATTACCGATTCGGTATTTACCGAATCGGTAAATACTGAATTTTGCAAGGGTGCAGGGGGTGTCACTTTGACACCCTCTGGCACCCCAATTACAGGCATGTGTGCCATGTGGCACACATACATGCACTAAGGGCATGTCTGTGTGTCACATGGCACAGGTGTGCATGCACAGATGTGCATGCACACCTGGATTCGGTATTTCACCACCCAATTGGATTGGGTGGTAAAATACCGACTCCTAAAGGCCTGTGGCACTGTTTGCAGTGCCACCTACATGTGAGATTTACCGAATCGGTAAAATTACCGATTCGGTATTTTACAGAATCGGTATATTTACCGATTCGGTAAATTTACCGATTCTGTAAAAAAGTTCCCCTACATCTCAATGAGCCATTTACCGGTCGGTAACGGCCGAATTCGGCCGTTACCGACCGGTAATGGCCACCTACATCGGGCCCTAAGTATTTATTTCGAATAAAACATCATAAAAGGCAAAGACCATTTAAAACCAACATAAAAATTAAAAAATACATCAGAATTAAACATTCCCTATACCGCCAGTCCAATTAAGCACTGATGGCCCCCTCCAAATCTGGTTAGGGGGTCTCTAAAATATAAAAGAAACTAGCTGCATTACAAATATACAAACATGCATGATATTGGCTAAATTGTTTACGGGAAGTTTTCATAACTTTGATTCCCCCTTCTTAGTCACAGTAGCTATGTAACTGCCCTCCTGCCCGAGAGCACTACATCTGTGGTCCTGGGCCATCGGCTTGGTATCATCAGACTTTCTTGTGGGAGTAAATGACAATTACGGCCCAGCAGGGGATGGGGCATGTTAAGGAGTATGATAATCAAAAAGGAACAATGTTTTAGAGCAGGGGTGGCCAGCACAGGTAAATGCGGTGAGGCTTTAAGTCGACAGACGACAGTATAGGTATATTTAAATAAATAGATAATACCTGGTCCGTCGTCTGTCGACTCCCCCACGCATCGCCATGCCCCTCCCCGCTGCGCTTACCTGTGCCGGCCACCACTGTTTTAGAACCATGGATAGACAGTGCCAATCTGGGTAGCTGAGGCCTTATTAGAGTGCAAAATGCAATTTTTTGTCTCCAGATTTGTAAAGCGCGACTTATCACCCCTAAGGGCATTCAGGCGCTGGGGGCTGTCTGCGAGATTAAGTGAGCTATTGCCAAGAGTCACATGAGGATAGTGATGATAGTTCCACTGACATAATCAATTGGCTATCGCAATAAACGAATTGATGGCTATTAAGGGGCTGATGTGAATCTAAGTAAATTAAGGCATTTGATTCACAGCTCCAGTCCCCACAACCAGTACTAAGCTAATAGGGTAGAATTTCTCCAATTCTCCTAGGCTGATAATGTATTTATTTTGCAGAAGTTTAATATCGGTTTGCTTCAAAGTGGGGGAAAAGTTCTAAGGAGAAGAGCAATTATTGCAGAGATTTGATAGCAAAGGCGTTTATAAAAGTAACAAAAGATGGAAGGCTTCGATGGCCATGACACTGGACTTTGCAAACCTACATATTTTCTCTCTGGAGAACCCAATTCCTCTGTGGTGGAGTAAATGGAATTTAAAACTCTTTTTTTTGTTGCAGTTTTATATAGTGCAAACTCGACCCGTAGATATTGGAGCGCTTTACATGAGCACCAGTTACTACACAAGGACACGTTCATTTTTTGTAGGCGCAGGGAGATTGAGTATTCGCGCAGAATCACAGGATGCTGAGCTGACACCCGAGATTCGAACCTGGTTCCCCAGCTCCAACGCCAGTAGCTCTGGCCATTATGCCACATCTCCTCTGCTATTGCAAGGGACACAGGATTATAAAAGGGAGGCACATTCAGGAGTCATGTACGTTTAACATTGCCTGCTTGGAGGCAATATGTTACATTGGCCTTGGTATAGAGAACAGTCAGAAGTAAAATCATGTTGACTCCGTAGAGCGTTCACTCTTAAGAACTGCGTTTGGTTTATGTAGACTCTAACCTTTGTTTTTTGCACAGATTTTTTGGGCTCGTGGCCAGGCCCTGCGGCTATCCCCCTCAGGCAGCTGTCCTTCAGCCGTGCGTGGCATGGGGTTGACTGCAGGGTCTAGCCATCACTGTATAAGCAGGTGTCATTTTAAATAGGCCTGTCTAACACATCATAAGGGGCAGTCATGTTAAATAAGAAAGACCTACTCGCTTTGTCAACGTTTTAAAAGATCAGAAAAGGAAGCGCTGTTGCCTTTGTCAGGCATTTAGAACGTCAATATGTATGGTAATGAGACGGAATGTTTATGTTTTTTAATGTATGTGTTAAATGTTTTGCAGTTTATTCATTTTATTTTAATTAAGTTTTGTGTTTTTTAGTTCCGTAGCGGTTTGCGGGTTTACAGGGGAATAGGGTGGGAAGTAATTATATTATAATAAATGAATGAATATTTTGTATTTATTCATATTTATTTAATTGAGATTTTATCATGTACATTGTGTTTTTAATTTTTTGTGGTAAATTGTAGGTGCGGGTAGTGGGGTTTATAGGGGTAAAGGGTGGGAAGTAATTTATTTAAATTAATGAATAATTAGTGATAGTTAATATTAATTAATTAAGTGATAATTAATTAGGGTAATTGTTTATTATGTTTTGTGTGTGGTTTTGGGTTTATAGGGGAGAAGGGTGGGGAGTAAATTAATTTTAGTTACTTTATAATTAGTTGTTAAATACTTTTACTTACTTAATTGGTTTTTATTTATTGTGTAATTATTTTTTTTTATAGTTTCATTTTAGGTGTGGGTTGTTGTGACCATAGGTGGGGACTGAATCCCAGACTGAATACCAGAGTCCTAAAATGGCTGCCAAACATCTTGGCTGATGTTGATGGCAGCCAATACGATCTTAGCTTTTGATCTGCTGTAGTATGTCAGGTATATATACATTTTGAAACGTAATTTTTAAAAACTGCTGAACAGATTTACACCAAATCACAAAAAAGAATGTTTTTTAAGTAAAGCTCAAATTTTTTGCCAAATTTAGTGTAAAGTTTCAATGGGAAATTGCATCGGGAGAGCATGTTTTGGGCCCCCATTTTCCCTGGCCTCCACTAAAAAGATAACCCCGAACCTTAACAGGAAGGAGGTGAGGTGAATGAATTTCTTTGGGGGGAAGTTTGGTGAAGATTCGTTAAACTGTGCCAAAGTTATTAGCATAACAAAAAACGATCTTCCTTGTGAAACTCGGTCCTAGCTGTAGCAACACAGGATATAGCTATCTATATAAATTGATATATGTATTCATATACATGTATATAATAACATTCACTTGTGTCAGTTGAAAAAATAAGGTTTTAAAGGTTGGTAATTGGATTCGGATAAATTACGGTAAGAATTTACTTTGTTTAAGGGTGATTATGAGTAAAGGGTAGTAAGGACTTTTTACGGTTTTAGGATGGGCCAAAGTAAAGGGTGGGAAAGGATTTAAGGGTTGAGGGATTGCTAGGGTTAAGGAATAGTAAGAAGTTGTTAGGTTTAGGGAAAGGACAGAAGTAATGGGTGGTAAGGGGTTTTAAACTAAAGGGATGGATATGGGTAAAGGGAGTATTAAGGGTTCTTTTTTGGTTAAATAATGGGTAGGGGAAGGATGTAGTAAGGGTTTTTTAGGTTTAAGAGATGAGTAGGGCTAAAGGTAACATATAGGATTTTTTAAGATTTGGGGGTAGGGAGGGGTATATATTTGTAAAAAAGGGTATGAGGGCTTCCATCAATAAACATTTAAATAAGTAACACACACAAATACCCACACAACACACACAATATACACAGTATTGACCAGCACTATTAATTTGTAAAATACAATGTGGTAAAAAAAATGCGTTGTAAAGGTACACCATGTTGTAACTTACTGTGTGGTAATGGGGTGCTTCGTAATGATTGGAGCATGTGATACCCTGTCTGAATTATTGATCTGAGATACAACCAGGTGGGATGTCTGTTCAAAAATCTAATGGGATAAAGAAATATAGCTCATATAATTCAGCAGTCAATAATCAATAAATCAATCTTGAGGTCTTGAATAGCGCTACCAACCACAGCATTTGAAAGCAATGTACGGAAATAGAGTTTAATTGCAGAAAGATTTTCCAGTCAGGAGATCCTCAGATTTCCAGGGAATTTTTCGAACAACTGGATACACTTTCCCTCTTGTCTTTTTTGCATTTTTATGGGCAGAGAACCCTCTTCTCTGATGAGATAAAAATCCTACTGGGTGCAATGGAAGCAATTGTTGAGTGACGAGTTTGGGAGCCCTGGCATCTGCTGCTTTGTGGATTAAAACCACAAAGCATTTAAAACCAAAGTTTAGAATTTAACCTAAAATATTTTGAGAGAAGGTGGAGTCTTGGAGATCGAAATGGACGTTTATGCGTTTGCATGTGTGTGTATGTGTGTAGATTTCTACACATGCACAATTCCCCAGGTGGTGACAGTGAGAAGTAGGGGAATGATATGCTTCGGACAACTATAACTACATAACTGGGGTGCTAAAAAATGCTGCTCGTGAAAGCCTTGGTATTTCCCTGATGCTATGGGGAAATTATAACAGAGATAGAATTTTGTAGTCAATTACAATGCTGTCATTTGGCCCTTCTTCCTTATGGGAAGTAGTCCAATTGAGTGTGGAGAGTGCAGTTTGTATGATGAGCCGCAGAATGGATAGATGGCATATAAGACATCAGGAAATCCACAGGAAAGTATATATGCGAATGTACAGTTTACTTAAACTTGTCTGTACCTGGCTTGCAGCCTCTGTGAATGCACCCATTGGCAACATGGGAGACAGTGAATGCTTCTGGGGCCTTTGGTCTTGTGGTAAATTCAACAGAGAAGCTTTAGGAGGCATGAACTATACCAATGCAGAATACATCTGCACAAACAGATAGTACAAGGGACATTTAAATGGAGTAACTGTACAAAAAACAAAACTTTCATACTTCCAGAAATGGCCCACACAGGGGAAAGCAACATAAAGTATAACTGTGAAGTGCTGCAGCTATAAAACCAGGTCCACTGGAATTATGTATTTCTGCAAAGTTGGCGTGTTCGGCTTTATTAGGATTGATCACACTAAATGTACCATTTGCTTCACAATTTGCTAAATTTGTTTAAAAAAGTTGGCTCCTGGCACAATGGTTCAAAGTTACTAAACAAAAAGTCCCACATGTTTTTGCAAAGGTTAATTGGTCACCTCTTTTAGTTGCTTAATGCCATAGCCACTGTTAAACCTATACTAATGAGTTGAAACATAGCCCCAGACATTACAAACTGTGTTGAAATGATAAAAGAGCAAAATAATACCTCCGCAGAACGTGTTACGTTATGCCAGATATTTGGACTTTTCTTAAAGTATAATTTATCAGCCCCACTGCATAATTTGGCCTTCTATTATTGCATAATTCCGGTGGCCATGCCTAAAAAATCATACAGATGATAGAGCTGCATCAAATCGCCTATGATTATTTCTCAGCGTCCCCCAACATAACTGAAAGTAGGTTGATATGGTATGCCGCCATAATATCCACTCTAAATTATCATCCGACCATAATATCATTGTGAAAATATTGTGACTACAAAAACATCGTTGATAAAAAAATATTGAAAGTAAGTATATTTCTTTTGCTATATTTCTTTTTTTAACTTTGTTGCAGTACTATAAAAGTATTGTTTACTATAATGTTGTCTTTTAGTATAATGTTTATGTGGTTTTTATTATGATTATCTTCCTTTAATTATTTTTGTAGCATTTCGTTTTAATAATTTTTATTTAAATTCTAGTGATTTTAGGTTATTTGGTTTATTATGGGATTGGGTGTGTAGTTGTTGTAAAGTATATAATAATTAATCTTATTGGTTAACATGTCAATTTTGTAATTCTTGAAATTGTTATGTTTAATTAGTCCTTTTTAATGTATTTTATTTTCAAGTTGTGCGATTTAGTGGGGACTGGGTAGATAGTATTATATTTAAAATATGTAATAATGTAGATTTTGTGTTATTCACACAATTTATAAATTGTTACTTGAAGATGGCGGTCGCACTCTAGGAGTGCTCTGGACTCCTCTACTATATGAAAACATCCTCATCCTCCTCCAGCATATCCTAACCAGTGGGGGCCCCTCTACCTTTGGGGCTTCCATACCTACAGTGCTACTGACTCCCAGAACAAGCGCCGGCCAGGATCGTGAGGGCGGCCGGTGGCAATTGGTGGGGAGGCCCTGGCTACGACAAATTGGCAGCCGTGACGCCTGCGGGGGTCACCGGATGCCCTGTGCAGACCACAGAGGACCTCTGTGAAGTGCTCCGAGAGCTCCAGCTTTAACTCCTGCCCGGCTCCTGGGGCGATCCACACCAGCCCTGCAGGTGTTGGGTGGTGTCCTGTGCCAGCACCTGGAGTGAGGAGGGGGGTGTCTGCGGAGAGCAGTGGGGGTTGCAGGCCCTGCTTGACTTGTGCTGCTGGTGGTGGTCCGCTATGGGGATCCTGGCACCTGGCTTGCTCCTCCTGTGGACGTCTTCGGCCCACTGGAGTTGGGACGCCAGCAGTCGGGGCTGTGGCGGATACTGGTTGCGGCAGTGCCCGGGGTGCAGAGGGGCACCCACAAGATGCAACAGAGCCGCAGTAATGCCCTCAATCTCGGCATTGACCCCCCACCGCCTGAGTGCTGCCCCCATGACTCGACAGAGACATCCAACTCCTGACCGGCGCGTAGCCTCAGAAGAGCTGCTGACAGAGGTCAGACACGTAAGCTGAGGGAAGGCGGAGCCCGGAAGGCCTGTAATCTGTTCTAGGGGCATCAGTGTCCCCTGGGCGCTTGCGGCTCGGCCCGCGTTCGGTGGGGCAGCTCTCTGTGCCCACCCTGCTGCCTGACCCGTGATCGGCAGGACCACGCTCAATGCGTGCAGAGGACGGGCCCGAACCTGCTGATACTGGGGCCCTGCTGATGCCGCAACCGAATAGGCGAGAGGCTTCCGTGTCCCACCCTGAGGGAGAGGGGGTGCTTACAAGACATAGTGGAGCCGCCATACTGCCTCCAGCGGCGCCCTCCCTCATCGCCTGGGTGCTACCTGCCCATGACTTTGTAAGGACGTCCTGAGGGGCCGCTGGCGGCGGAAGTGAGCCTTGTGGAGTGACTGAGTGGGGCACCCGACGAGGCTGGTGGTCGGCTGTGGACCGTCTGCCAGCGGACCGCAGCTCCCTCTGCCTGCCTGACTGAGCCAAGTGGGATTTTGGTTGCCAAGGGGTCCGGGAGTCTGTTGCCCCTGGTTAGTGAGCACTGTTTGGCCCGCGACCTGCGGGAGCTTGCTTCCACCCGGGGGAGGGGGGGCCCTCTACCTCGGACAGACACATTGAGACCGGGGCAGGACCACACCGTGAGTGGACCGCGCCGCGGCATTGGCTGTAGGTTCCGAACTAAGACCGGATGAACTTGAAATCACTCACGGATACTACTGCAAGGCGATGCCGATCCTTCAGGACTTTTCAAGCTTGACAAGGAGACAGCTCTGAAGATCTGGTGCCCTAAGAGTGTTCGGAAAGGCCCCCTGACCCCCGGTTGGTGCTCACTTGGCTGAAATCTCCTGCAGGGCTACTCTGGGAACTACTATGCCGGTCCATGTTGCAACGCCACCTGTCTCCCTAAAGCCACCCAGCGACCCAGGAGCTTGACTGCGATGTGCAAGGCGAGGTCGGGCTGACCCTTCTGGGACTTTGAGCAATCATGGGAAAAGAGGGGCGAAACCACAGTCGACCCAAACCTACATGGAACAGTATGCAGTTGGTGGCTCCAGCCACGGCAGGATGGCACCTCCCATGATTGCCCACCCTGAGGGTGACCTAACCAGCTTCTATCCCACATGACTGACCTCCTCAAGTGGGCAGAGGATGCAGAAAACTGGTCACATTGGAATAATCTCCGCCTGATGGGCCTGCCTGAGGGGACAGAAGCGGCACAAATGACCACCTGGAAGACTGGATAAAAGCCTGGATGCCCCCAAACGCACTGTCACCGTGGTTTGTCGTGGAGTGGGTCCACTGTGCGCCTGTGCCCCGGCCACCGCCGGGAGCCCCACACCCACTAATAATCCCAAGGATCCTAAATTTCAGGGACCGCAATGCCATCCTGCAAGAATGCCACTCCCGACCAGAGTTGTTCCACAAAGACAACAAAATTATGATCTTCTCAGACTATGCAAAAGAAGTGCAGGTCCAAAGAAGATCATATATTCACGTAAAACAGAAGCTGCAGGCCCTCAATCTGTTCTATAGACTCCTTTTCCCGGCCCGCCTCAGAGTGATCTTTCGCAACAAATCTTACTTTTTTGACACACCAGAGGCAGCATGGACCTGGGTGACCGAGGAGTGCCTCACCTATCCACTGAAAGACACCCCCTCATCAGACCCTTAGAAGGTGCCGTGGATGGGTGCAAAGTGCCCCACCGGAGCAGCGACCACGTAACCACCTGGCTCCCCCCAAGAGAAGAACGGGTCATCGGCGTCTCAGGAGCTGCCAAAACTCAGAGAGAATTCAGATGGACCGGACCCGGCACCTGGAGGTAGTTCCAATGCCTCCCCCAAGCCTAGCTCAGATGATACTGATCTTTCACAGAGCCCCCAAATATGACTTCAAATGCCACTGTCACCCATAACCTGAACTGGAGGAACATCAATCCTTAAATGCAGAGGGGACCAGCACGTTCCCCTTATATTACCATGTCCCAATAGCTAGTTTCTGTTCACTCTAAATCATTGTTCACTGGGTGACATATGCTTAATTTGGGGAAGTATAGGGTGGGGGTTGGTTGGGATGTTGGGTAGGGACTATTATCTCTGCTCTTGTTTGTGTTTCTCTGTTTCTCTGCAGCACTTTGTACAAAGATCACGACCCGTCCCCGGGTGGCCCAAGTAATATACCTGACTGCAATTTCCTGCTCCTGGGACCCTGTCATTTAGTGCACCTGGGCTTGTCAGACCTCCTGCCCCACACACTGCCACTCTGCCACAATGCCACAGCCCTATAGCGGGGGTGAACCCCTTAGAGTCCTCTCGTGGAACGTCAACGGACTCTTAGATCAAATTAAACGAACTGCAATTTTAAAGCATGCACGGAGAAATACCCCAGATGTCCTTCTACTGCAAGAGACGTACTTGCTTCAAACTCAATGCCCCTTTTTAGCACTACAGGGCTTCGACTGAGTGTGGCACACAGGGTTCTCAAGAGGGGCTCGAGGAATGGTGATCCTTCTGCGGCGCTCCCTTCCCTTCACACCGACCCACACATTTAGCGCTTGTCACCTTCAAGGGTACCCTTGGAGACACCACTCTCTATCTGATGTGGTTATACGCCCCCGCCCCCGGCGAATTTGGAGTCCACTCTCCGGGGCGCGATAGGGACCATATCCTGCCTCGCATTGGGTGGGGACGGCTACTGTCCCAGAGCGAGCCAAGGATGCCACGGGCACACCATCCTTCCATAGAAGAATAGGTGCTAAGCTGCTTGGGGATTGGGCCTCTGCGATGTCTGGTGCACCTGGCACCCTAGAACACTACAATATACACACACATCTGCTGCTCACTATACTCACTCCTGAATTGACCTCGTCTTTATGCCTGCTCCTGACTGTAGGACAGTTACCGAGGTCCAAATCCTGTCACGAGCCGTCAAAGACCACTCCTCGCTCCTTCTACGACTAGAGCGTGCCACAGGAGCTCTGCGCCCTATATGGAGGCCTAATGCCTTGTTCCTCCAGGATTGAGGGAGAACTGAAGCACTACTTCCACACTAACAAGGGCACTGTCCAACTTTGTAGCATACTATGGTAGGCAGGTAAAGCCACGATCCGGGGATACGCCAAGGGGTTCCTCAAACAGAGGCTCAAGACCAGGCTCGCCATCTCTCCCAACTCGAGGCCCAGCCCTCCACCTGGAGATGGTGGCAGCTGGGGCAGAAGGGGAGGCAGAGCGCAGGCAGACCAAAACTAATTTGCAAAGATATCAAGGTCATATCCATCGAAACTGCTTAATTGATATGGCGATTCTCGGTGGCCCGGGTCTATGGGTGGGGAGACAAAAAAGGCAAGTTGCTTCATTTGTTCATTGCTCATCCCCTGGCCAACCTTATAGTTCCAGAAATTCAAGACCTGCATGGACCAGTCTTCCACACCCCTGCGTAAATCGCGTGTACTTTTGGGAACTATTATGCAGCGCTTTACTCAGCAGATGTTCAATTATGCAGGTGATTTTCAACTTATTTTTTCTATTAGCAACTCCTCTGAGTCGGTTCATGTTTTTCAGTCCACTATGCCATTCATCAGTCAGTGGATGAATGAGATTCAACTTAAACTCAACCCGGATAAAACGGAGCTGGTTCTGACTGGTGGCACCAATAACAATCCTTGGGGGTCCCCACTTTTGGCCTAGGGAGTTGGGTCAGCTGCCCACTCCTTCCAGATCGGCTAAAAGTCTTGGGGTGGTCATCAGTCAGGATCTTACTCTGAAGCCCCAGATTAGACCAGTGATATCTACCTGCTTCTTTCAACTCCGTAAAATAAAAAAGATCTGTAGATTCCTCACCTATGATGCTCGGATCCAGGTGATTATCGCCTTGGTCATGTTGCATGTCGATTATGCCAACTCACTCTATTTTGGCATCCCTCTCTACCTTTTAAAACGTCTAAAGATGGTACAAAACCAGGCTGCCCGCCTCATTGCCCACCAGCCAAGGCATCATCACATTACTACCCTCTTGAAGCAACTTCATTGGCTCCCGGTTGCTCAGCGGTGCGCCTTTAAGATTGGATGTCTCATCTTTAAATTTCTTAATGGAAAGAGCCCGAAATTCTTCAACAATATAGTAAACAAATATGTTCCCAACGCAACCTTTGCTCCGCTCATAAAAATCTACTCCTCATTCCCCATTTTAGCGCACCGGTGGTTCCAGATTCTCTATCTTAGCCCCCAACTTCTGGAACTCCCTCCCTTCTGAAATCCGCTTTTGTCCCAACCTCCTTGGCTTCAGAAAACTTCTGAAAACCTGGCTCTTTCGAAAGGCTTTCTAATTCCTCTCTCTGAGTCTGGGATTTCTACCAAACTAGCGCCATGAAATCTCCCCGGTGTACATGCGCTCTACAAATTCTTATTGACATGACATGACAGATTACTCACACATGCCTGTCACCAGCTCCCTCTACCTACAGGGTGTCCCCCTCCCGCAAGTCTCTGAGAGGGACATCGAGGCCATGGACAAACCCATAACTATCAAAGAAATTGGTGAAACAATCTCCTCACTTGCGACTCGTAAGACCCCTGGTCCAGAGGGTCTCCCAGCAGAATACTACGTGGCATTTTTGGACATCTTAATCTCGCAACTCCACTCCTTGTTTGAGGAAGTTCTAGAATGTGGTGCCTTTCCCTCTAGCACAGAAACTTCCACAATTGTGGTTATATACAAAACGGACCCCCCTCCCCTCCTGTTCCAACTACCCCCCCATCTCCCTGATTAATACTGAGATCAAAATGTACGCAACAATTCTTGCCACCGGTTTAAAGCAAGTGATCCACACACTTATAAACCCAGATCAATTTGGATTCATGCTGCACTGCGCCACGAGGCACTGTCTGAGGCGTATCCTCGTGGCCCTCGCTCACCGGCACCTCCTCCCCCCATACTTAGCCCTGGTCTTACGACTTTGGGAAGGCCTTTGATGCAGTCGACTGGCACTATTTGAGGCGAGTGCTTGAGAGGGTGGGCTATGGCCCCTAGTATCGGAAACTGATGGGAGTTCTTTACTCTCATCCATCTGCCAGGGTCCTCATAAATGGGGCATTATCGGTAGCCTTCCCTGTTAGAAGGGGAACTCTGCAGGGGCGCCCGCTCTTCCCTCTCTTATTCGCTCTAGCAATAGATCCTTTGGCTTGTCTTATTCGTACCGAAGAGTGGGTCATGGAGTGGCGCAGGCACGAAGACCGGATCACCCTATATGCAGGTTTTCCTTACTGACCCTGTCCAATCCGGACCAAGCTTCCTCCATTTCCTCCAATCCTTCGAGCGGGCATTGGGCCTGTGCCTTAATCCAGAGAAATCTACCTAGCTGTCCCTCCACTCCTCCAGAGAATATTTGAACTGGCAAACAACAATACCTCTGCAACCAATTTCATTCAAATATCTCAGTAAATAGGTGGCGCTTCTTCCAGAGCTGACTTGGTCCCTCAATGTCGCCCGTTGCTCAAATGCACAAAAGACAACCTCTGTTGTTGGCAATCCCTCCTCCTCAACCCTGTCGGCAGGATTGCCCTCTTCAAAATGATGATCATGCCGTGTCTCCTGTATGTACTCCAAAACCTTGTGCTCCACCTCGCTCACAGTTGGTTCCGGGGACTAGATGGGGTGATCACGACCTTCCTTTGGGTTGGATCGAGACCAAGGCTGGCCCTCCAGTGCTGTCAGCAGGCCCCATACGATGGGCGAATTGGGATGAAGAACCCCTCCTATACTATCTCGCCACCAGTCTCCTGGTGATCCACGACTGGTATAATGGGGGCTGGTCAGATCCGGCCGACTGGCTGGAGCTGGAACGCCTCGAGTTCTCCTGGATCCAGGCCGTGCTCTATGGGGCTCCAATTCCTCACACCCTACTGGCAGTCACTTGCACGGCCCTCCTCGCATGGCGCTCTGTACTGTAACACACCCAATGGGACACCAAAATAACACTTCAGACTGAGGTACTGGGTTTTTAAGAACCGGCACAGAACCGGCAACCCAGCGGTGTCAGGGTACACCCAGAGACCTCGAGTCCTTCCTGATTCAGACCACAGAAACTCAGAGTCTTCTAGGTGAAGTCAAGGATCGATTTTATTGGCTGCAACCAAGGTAACAAGTGTCCTAGAAGTACAACACACGGGAAGTATATTCTCAGGAGACTGCTCGAATTTACAAAGTCAGGCTTCTCTTCTTATACAGAATTTTAAGCTTCAGGCAAACATTCTTGGTTTTACAGTAGATCATTGACATATTTTCAATACAAAGAAAAAGCAGAGTCATGATGACATGTCCATATTTCACTTCGTGTTGCCTACAACAAATCACCCGGCAAGGCCCAACATTTCATCAGATATCAGTGGACCCCCAATAAAAAACAGGCAGCTCCCCACCATAAAGCAAGTGAAGCAAAAAGAGTAGAGACAGATGCGAGCAAGATACGGCAGGTGTGGGTGCGCTGAAATGGTTTTATGGCTTGTTGAGCCTTGATGCTATCTTGTTCGGCCACTGGGAGGGGAACTGACCTAACGAGTTCGGCCTGGGGCAATGGTTCCAACTTGCACAGGTCATAGGAAAGTCGATTAAGGAGTACGTGTCCTTGTGGAATCGAATTCAGCTGGATTATAAGCCTATGTAAAGGGCAACTCATAAAATGGCTTCCATCCACAAAATGGAAGTCGAGGGTTCTGAACGAAAATGACGATTTCGAGGTGAAATCGTCACTCGAATATGCTGAAAATGCTTGTACACAGTGTTCTCGGTCTTTTGATACTAAATTCGTCATGTTACGATGAAGTTTTTGTTCTCGAGTCCAGAATAATTACACGAGTCCAGAAGTTTCAGAACCACAATCCCTCCTTTTGCCCTTACATAGGCAATTAATCTATCCTCATGCTAATCTGAGTCCAGATCTATATTCTTAAAGTCATTGAGATGTTGCTGTAACATCATTCTAGTACTTAGTTCGTCTCTTGATACAGGTTTCCTTACACATGATGTGACACAGAGGCCACATATTGCAGGAGCACACTGAACGCATAGACAGCACAGGAAAAGAATGGCTAAGACCATCCCAATGACCATCAGAATTTTCCATCCCCAGGCGGATATCAGTTCCCAGAACCATCCCATTAACGACCAATCTCCTTTATCCACATGAATAGATTCGGAAATCTTATGTAGTTTGGAGATGGCCTCGTACACTGTTGGAGCGTTATCTGGGATGAAAACACAGCAACTCGATTTGGATCAATCTGCATACCCCACCTCGGTCTGCAAGTATGACATCTAATGCGACCCTGTTCTGAAGGGTCATAAGACGATCCGACTGGAGCTCAGCAGTCAGGTTACTAAGGGCACCAGCAGTTTCAATCACGGTGGACTCAACTACCCTTGTCAGTTGCCTTATGTTCCTGCTGTTAGCCATGGATCCCCAGAACGGCAGAAAACCCTTTGCAAAGTCCCCAAATTCTTGACCTGCAGTGTCTTCTTCACTCAAGACACCTCTAACTATCCTTGTCTTGTGGTAATCTGCCGCTGCTGTGTAGGTGGGAGGCAACAGGAACGAAACAAAACATGAGCCCGAAAAGTCAGGGGGCAACCATGTATAGGCTCTATCATGGCAGATGAAATAAGTACCCTTAGCTGCTAAAAACGCGGGGGAAGTTTGAGACCCAAAAACATACGTTTCAGTACAGACACTCTTCCCTAACTGAGCTCTGGGATTCTTGCCCGTACCTTGCAGACACAGGCGACCCTGATGGGGTACAATCCAAATCGGGGAGGGTCTCTTAGCTTGCTGTTTCTCACTCAGAGTAGCTTCATATCCGGTCACGTTCCAATTTATATATGCAAATATCTCATCGTCCGGGGTATTTTCATAAGAGATTTCTCCCTTAATCATGTCAACTATACCTTTAACTAGGGCGCTAGTCTTGGGGTTGTCTTTTACAGAACGTAGGGGTTGGACTTCACGTGCGTATATGAACATTGTTCTGTATGCCCACACAGAACCATTGTGGCTGAATGGCAGGATCAGATAAGGGATACCTTTATCCGTTGTGTGAGGCATAAGACCACACACCCAACAGTTAGTCGTGTTCATTACAAGTTGGTGTTGGTGCAACAGCTGAACAAAGGAGTTATTAATGAACTCCAATCTCCTATTGGATTCATGGTCAGGAAGAGGGTGGAAAGAATGAGAGGAAACAGTAGGAGGAGGTATGGGTGATGCAGTGGGTGCAAATGCTACACGAAAAGAGAATAAAACGTAACTTATTAAAAATATCATCATACTGAATAACATACAAATGCACAATATTAAAAAACTTTTCTTTGTCATCACTTTACATAATTTGCGTTTAAAGTTCGTTGGTTTGGCAGGTCTCTCCATCTCGGAAAACTCCATCCTCTCTAAAGTGCTGCCCGCGACGGGAGGTTGATTCTGCTAAGAAATGCTTCCGTCAGTCTAGGGCAACTCCCTTGGACCAACCAGAACTGCCGACCTAACGTCGTCAGCTGCACCCCAAAGACTTTAAGCAATCGCGGCCCTAGCAGCGGAACCCAGATGGCGGTTCGAAAAACAAAAATAAGCAAGTTTTCTTCAGATGGGAGAGCTGCACTTAAAAAAATAGTACTTGGAAGGGAAAAAAGAAATATCTTTTATTTGTCCATAGGTCTCGGTCTCAAATTGTAACGTTCTCTTCCGGGTACTGTTTGATCCTGGAACAAGAGTTCAGGCTCTGTAGTGTTCAATCGCTTGGATGGTGGCACAGCCTTGTGCAAAATGTTCTCGCTTTCACGTTCAGAGTTAGTTCCTTTTACACGTGCATCACTGAAAGGTATGACTCGTGGCACGGTTTTAGGTTCTGGGTCAGCGACACCCTTCTGGACCCACTGGTCATATGGCAGAGGTGAAGGGATTCTTTTGCAGTGGACCCCGTGGATCCAGTTGGCCTTCCCCTCCACTCGAACAGCCGATCTTGTGGAAAGAAGGACGAGGTGCGGTCCGGTCCACCTGGGCTGGTCGTTCTTAGTTCTCTGGAAGTTTTTAACAAGGACCCAGGAGCCAGGGTCGATGGAGTGACCTGGAGTCTCAGAGACCGGAGGCAGGGTGTCGTGAACCTGTTGATGCAAAATGCGCAATTTAGCCGTCAATTCATACAGATAATCAAGCAAAACAGGGTGTTCAAGCTCACTGAACCTAGTGGGTCTAGGCACTCCCCATATGTTGGCTGGCCGGCCAAAAACGATTTCATAAGGGCTAAGTTTCACTCGTGAATGCACAGTCATTCTGGTGGACAGGAGTGCTAAGGGTAGAGCATCAGGCCATTTAAGACCTGTGCTCGCTTGAATTTTGGCCAGTTTAAGTTTTAAAGTGCCGTTGTAGCATTCTACTAATCCAGCTGATTGGGGGTGATTTGCAGCGTGGAACTTCTGCCGAATACCTAGCCCTTCACACACTCTCTTCATCACACGACCCACAAATTCACTTCCATTATCAGACCAGACCATTCTAGGCATTCCAAACCTGGGGAAGTACTCTTTCACAAGGGCTTTTGCTGTGGACAAGGCAGTGTTGTCTTTTAGGGGATAGGCTTCTACCCATCTTGAGAAGGCACAAACAACAACGAGTACGTATTTTAAATTGTTGCACCTCTCCATGTGAATGAAATCTAGCTGCAAAACCTCGAACGGATACGTAGGAGGTGCAAAATGACCAGCTGGAGTTGGGGTTCCCCTACCAGGATTGTGCTTCAGACATACCATGCAATTCTTGACGACATTCTCTGCACACTTGGGAATTCCTGAATTTTGCCATACTGGGGCCAACAACTCGCAAATCCCTTTTACGCTGATATGAGCCATTCCATGAGCCATTGTAACCACTGCAAGCACATATGCATCGGGTAACAACCATCTCTGATGCTCTGACAATTCAATCCAACAACCATTGGCATCCATTCTACCCGTACTTTCTCTCCACGTGCTCAACTCTTTCTCTGTGGCCTCAGCTTGAATGGACTTCACACTTTCTATCGTGTCTTCACACATTCCAACATCACCAGTCCATCTTGCAGGGCCTGCAACATACATTCGGCTCATCACATTCCTTGCAGTCTCTTTCGCGATTTCATCAGCAAATGCATTTCCACGACCAACATCATCAGTCACCTTCTTGTGAGCACTACATTTCACAACCGCC
Source organism: Lissotriton helveticus (assembly GCF_964261635.1). NCBI lineage: Eukaryota > Metazoa > Chordata > Amphibia > Caudata > Salamandridae > Lissotriton > Lissotriton helveticus. The sequence goes on from NC_136067.1 coordinate 1,372,416,300, forward strand.
ACTTGCAGGGGTAAGGTCAGTGATTCAAGAAGCTCATTCACCAACTGACCATGCTGAATCTTAGCTCCATGCGAAGTCAGGAACCCACGTTCCCTCCACAGTCGTCCAAAACTGTGAGCCACTCCAAATGCGTACTGACTGTCGGTATAGACAGTCACTTTCATTCCTTTTGACAACATACATGCTCTCGTGAGTGCAATTAATTCTGCTGCCTGAGCTGAATTATGTGGAATACGTGCAGCTTCAACAATGGTATGCAAAGTCGTGACAGCATATGCTGCAGTCGTGTCACCATTCGGGAGCTTGAAGCATGAACCATCCACCCACAATGTATCATCACATTCAGCAAGAGGAGTGTCTAGGAGATCTATTCTCCCTTTCGTTTCTTCCTCTGTTCTAAGAAAACAATCATGCTGTTCTGAAGCATTTAATTCCTCTACAATTGACAACAACGTAGCTAGATTTAAAGTACTGCACCTTTTTATGTGCACATGACTCGCTAACAATGTTAATTTGTAACCTGACAATCGAGCACTAGTTAAATGCTGTGTCTTGGTTCTATTGAACAACGTGTCTACTGCATGTGGGACCATCACGACTAGTGTATTATTCATTACTAGACCAGCAGACTGTCGGATAGAAACAGCTGCTGCCGCTGTGACTCTTAAACAACTTGGCAATGCTCTAGCTACCGGATCCAAAGTCGACGAAAAATACGCGCATGGACGTTGTTTGTCCCCAAATAACTGAGTCAGAACTGACAATGCACATCCTTCCTTTTCATGGACATATAATGTAAAAGGCTTACTGTAGTTGGGGGTACCTAACACAGGAGCCGAACATAGTGCTGTGCGCAATTCAGAAAAACTTTTCTGACACTCTTCAGACCAAGGAATGGGATTGGGTGCATCTTTACATGTTAATGCCACCAAAGGTTTGGCCAGTAACGAAAAATTTGGAATCCACTGTCTACAGTACGATGTAATGCCCAAGAAAGCACGCACTTCTCTCTGTGTTTTTGGCACACTCAATTTTGCTATTGCCTGTATTCTTTCTGGGGTCAGTTTCCTTCCCTCCTTCGATAAGAGGTGACCTAAGTAGGTCACTTCTTGTCGGCAATATTGCAGTTTGGAAAGTGACACCTTGTGATGTAAATCACACAGATGGCGCAACAATGACATCGTTGCTTTCTTACAAATTTCCTCAGTATCTGCAGCAATAAGCAAATCATCGACGTACTGTACAAGAGTAGCACCTTCAGGTAAAACAATCGTATCAAGCTGTGTTTTTAGAGCTTGACTATATATTGATGGACTTTCACAGTAGCCCTGAGGAGCGCGTTTAAAACGGAAGCTGCGACCTCCTAAACTGAAGGAAAAAATATCCCTGCTTTCCTCAGCAATCGGAATGCTGAAGAAAGCATTCTTCAGGTCAGTCACGGAAAACCAAGTGGCAGAAGCTGGAATCATAGTCAATAATGTCGTAATGTCGGGGACAACTGGGAATTGTGGCACAACTATTTTATTCACCTCTCTAAGATCAATCACGAATCTGTACACAGGTGGCTGAGAGGGATCAGTTCATTTTAAAACAGGCAGAACAGGACTATTGCAAACGTTGCCTCGTGTTTCTTCAATCACATCTTTTTCAATCAATTCGTAAACGATCGCTAGCAAAGCTTTTTCACCTTCACTAGATATCCTATATTGGTGAATTCGTGGCATTTGAACATTGGCTTTCAATGTTACAACATATGGTGGTATTTCTAAAAGACCCACATCATTAGGACCAGCGGCCCAAAGAATATCTGGAAGAAACGACAATTCTGCTGGAAGTTTATCCCTCGACAAATACATTGGGGAAACCACTTTTTTACCTAAAGTAAGCTGTACTCCTGAAGGAGAACAGTACAAAGTCGCATACAATCTTTTTAACAAATCCAATCCTAGCAAGTTTTCGCCACAACCTGTTGTCAGAATAAGGGGTGCTTCGAATTCGCAAGGACCAACAGAAAGAGACAACGGGTCAGAAATCGGATTTCTAACTGGGGCGCCAGAAAAACCTACAGAAACGTTCATTTCGCCAGACAAAGGTGCGCCAGGGAGTTTGGAGTGCATAATAGAACTCTTTGTAGCACCAGTATCCAACAGAAAAGGCTCTGACACACCTGATGTAATCACCTCAACGTAAGGTCCACTCTGATCTACTGGAACTGAAACAACTCCCTCTCTTTGTCTATGGCTGTCCTAGCAATCATTACCCTCCAAATACTCATCTTCTGTATAGTAATCATCAACATAGTATTGAGCTGTCCTGTCAGATGCGTTGTTCTGCTGATCAAACCTATTCATAGAATTTTGGGGTGGAAGGGGTCGTGCGTTTTGGGGGACGTTTCCACGTCCTCTACCTCTAGGCACTTGCTGAACACCACGACCTCTTACACTAGAATCACCATTTGCACGCTGTAACAAAATAGGACAACTATACTTGAAATGACCCTCTTCCTTGCAATACGAACACTGGTTGGGGCCTACAGGGACACGTGGCTGACTGTACTCGACTCTTTGCGAGTTCCTCTGATACTGTTGAGGCTGCTGAAAATTATTCTGATAGTTATTCTGACCACTATTGTTTTGACCACCACCACCACGTGGCGGATATGCTTGCTGTAACAAAACCTTCGTTTTCAACTCCTTAGTTTTCTTTTCTGCTCTATCTTTCTCGTCCTTGTCTCTATTTTCGTAATATTGTGCAGTAGCCAATATCTGGGCTGAAGATGACACAGCCCAAGAACTTTCTGACAGGTACATATAAAAATGGCCAGAGTCTATTGCTTTCATATACAACAAATGTCAATCAACGTCACATTTCAAAATTATACAGTGAAGAGTCCATAAGTGCAGTGCATATTTTATTTAAGCACATCATGGGATACTGGGGATCAATCTCTAAACGATGAGGTACGAAGAAATCAACACTCAAAACAAATCAAATCAATTGCTTCATTAGATTAAAGAGAGATTAAAGAATACAAATTAAGGAAAGCAAATGTGTACTTTCAGTCAGAAAGTCATTTACATTTATGGTATATCAACGCGCTCAAAAGTGAACAGGAAAATGGATTAGTTAAAGGGGATGGGTGTGATGGGATAAAGGTGGGGACCGGGTAAAGGTGTTGTGACTTGCAGACAATCACAGTGAAATTCAATATAGCCTTTACAGTCTGGGTTAGATCGGCGGTTCCGTATAGGTCTTAGGCACAGGATCTGTATTTATCCATTAATTGTTCCTATGCCCAGATAAAATGCCATGGGCTAAATGTCTACGTTTCGACCCCTGTGGTTAGGGTTGTTGAGAACCTCATGGTGGGGTCTTCCTCAGGACACGAAAGAAGCAGGAGCGCCTACAAATAATACAATTATAATGAATGTGTCTATCTATTATTTAAGAATAATTATGCACTGGGACTCAAAGGAAAAAAAGGGAAGTACATACTTTACATGCGGCCAGATCAATGGCCGTACCGATAGGACCTTCCTTGGTTCCTATGTGGTTGAAGATGGCCTGCAAATATTTAAAAAGGGACACTATTATAGTGGGATGTACAAGGGGAACCTTGACTCCCTGAGGCACGAGTCAAATTGTACAACGGGGGCACTTACTGGGACGGAATAGCTTTCCAGAAGGTTATTCAATATAGTTCGGAGTCATCATCTGTCCCACGCTGGTCATGGAAGTGCGTGGCTAAAGTCACCGACCCGGTAGTATCTGGGAAATACAGTAATTAGGACTTAGGTAAGTTATGTGTACACTTGGAAAAATACGGTCTGGCCTGCCCACATCATACTGGGGCCAAAGGCCAAATCCGTGTTCGAAATAAATAGCCACTTTTAAAGATAAATGCGGGCATGGTCACGAGCCCATTTGAATAAAATGCATATAATAGTGGGAGGCAAAGCGAGTGAATTACATGCAGTGCGTCCGTTTTTATCAACCAATATGCATTCACTGGGGTTTAGAAAAGGCTTAAGTATATATGCGGGACATTCTAATATCAGCTTATGGAACCGACTAGGGTGCCCACGTTATACCTGGGATAGCGGCCACATCTGTGTCACATATAAACAAACACGGCCGATTTGTAAGAATGCGGGGCGAGCATGGTCATGAGCCCAATATTATTCAATACGCATGATGAAGTGACTTCTTCGCATCTGGCCCGTTCATTCATGCCAAAGAGTATGCGGGGCATTACAACATGAATTATGTCATCGAAGACCGACTTAATGTGAATATCGAGCCTGACATGTTACGGAGTGATCCGCTCTTACCTATTCTGCACCGTGGTGACCGTCTTGCTCTGACGGCAGCCGCTGGAAGTCTGAGCTAACCGCGCGGTGCCGCCGCTCGATACTTCCCGGAGGCTTGTCATCCGACAGCCAATCACTGGAGAGTATCCAGGATAATCTAAGGGAGTGAGGCAAAGAACCCGGTCTACTCGAACTAGGGTTGTTTGGAGCGAACTATGCAGATTATCAGATAAATCGTAGAACTTTCACCACATGTTGTTCCTCATTATTGCATCTGTACAATCATATGTAAAATAAGTCATTAGCAATTCTCATTATGCCAGAGAATGTGAGTGTACATGGAGTGACATGATGGTTCTATACTTCTCCAGCAATGTTACATTATATTTGGTATGCAAAAGAGATATAAATACATTGGACAGAAAATTGTTTTAGTATACATGGAAGTCCAAGCTGGTTGTTTTTTTTAGTAAATTTGCAAAATAGCCAATACGTATACACACATACATATAACATAGGCACCTATAGCATATGTGTTACTACTTTGTTGGGTTTAGGTAATAACAGTACATATCACAGAGTCAAGGTATAGGCACTCTTTCAGAGTCAGTCTGGGTCAATCACAGCCATCTGGGCAAACGTAGTCTCTTGCTCATTAAGACCATTCTGGACAGAGTTAAAGGACTGCATCCATTTACATTCTCTTATATTCAGAACAGAGTTTAGGTTCCCCCCTCGTGGCCCTAGTGTGATCTTTTCAATGATTACCCATTTTAAAGATTCAGGTGTGTGAGCTTTAGCTACAAAATGATCTACCAACGGGGCTCCTACTGTTTGGCATCTTATTCTGCTGCAATGTTGCAGCACCCGATTCTTGATTTTCTGCTTGGTTTTGACTATATAGACAGACCCACACGGACAAAAGATGGCATAGATGACTCCATGGCTATTGCAACTCGTGAATGATTTCAAGGTAATAGTCCGGTTGTTATGCGTAACAGTCTTGGTTTCTAGACATAATGCACAGGCTTTGCAGTTGCTGCATTTATAGTTACCAAGTGTGACGCAGATCATTCTGTCTTCAGATTGTTGACGGATCTTAGGTATAAGTAGGGTTTCTCTGTTACTGAACCATGCCCTCTTGCGTGCCCTTTTATAGGCTTGGACTTCCATGTATACTAAAACAATTTTCTGTCCAATGTATTTATATCTCTTTTGCATACCAAATATAATGTAACATTGCTGGAGAAGTATAGAACCATCATGTCACTCCATGTACACTCACATTCTCTGGCATAATGAGAATTGCTAATGACTTCTTTTACATATGATTGTACAGATGCAATAATGAGGAACAACATGTGGTGAAAGTTCTACGATTTATCTGATAATCTGCATAGTCCGCTCCAAACAACCCTAGTTCGAGTAGACTGGGTTCTTTGCCTCACTCCCTTAGATTATCCTGGATACTCTCCAGTGATTGGCTGTCGGATGACAAGCCTCCGGGAAGTATCGAGCGGCGGCACCGCGCGGTTAGCTCAGACTTCCAGCGGCTGCCGTCAGAGCAAGACGGTCACCACGGTGCAGAATAGGTAAGAGCGGATCACTCCGTAACATGTCAGGCTCGATATTCACATTAAGTCAGTCTTCGATGACATAATTCATGTTGTAATGCCCCGCATACTCTTTGGCATGAATGAACGGGCCAGATGCGAAGAAGTCACTTCATCATGCGTATTGAATACTATTGGGCTCATGACCATGCTCGCCCCGCATTCTTACAAATCGGCCGTGTTTGTTTATATGTGACACAGATGTGGCCGCTATCCCAGGTATAACGTGGGCACCCTAGTCGGTTCCATAAGCTGATATTAGAATGTCCCGCATATATACTTAAGCCTGTTCTAAACCCCAGTGAATGCATATTGGTTGATAAAAACGGACGCACTGCATGTAATTCACTCGCTTTGCCTCCCACTATTATATGCATTTTATTCAAATGGGCTCGTGACCATGCCCGCATTTATCTTTAAAAGTGGCTATTTATTTCGAACACGGATTTGGCCTTTGGCCCCAGTATGATGTGGGCAGGCCAGACCGTATTTTTCCAAGTGTACACATAACTTACCTAAGTCCTAATTACTGTATTTCCCAGATACTACCGGGTCGGTGAATTTAGCCACGCACTTCCATGACCAGCGTGGGACAGATGATGACTCCGAACTATTTTGAATAACCTTCTGGAAAGCTATTCCGTCCCAGTAAGTGCCCCCGTTGTACAATTTGACTCGTGCCTCAGGGAGTCAAGGTTCCCCTTGTACATCCCACTATAATAGTGTCCCTTTTTAAATATTTGCAGGCCATCTTCAACCACATAGGAACCAAGGAAGGTCCTATCGGTACGGCAATTGATCTGGCCGCATGTAAAGTATGTACTTCCCTTTTTTTCCTTTGAGTCCCAGTGCATAATTATTCTTAAATAATAGATAGACACATTCATTATAATTGTATTATTTGTAGGCGCTCCTGCTTCTTTCGTGTCCTGAGGAAGACCCCACCATGAGGTTCTCAACAACCCTAACCACAGGGGTCGAAACGTAGACATTTAGCCCATGGCATTTTATCTGGGCATAGGAACAATTAATGGATAAATACAGATCCTGTGCCTAAGACCTATACGGAACCACCGATCTAACCCAGACTGTAAAGGCTATATTGAATTTCACTGTGATTGTCTGCAAGTCACAACACCTTTACCCGGTCCCCACCTTTATCCCATCACACCCATCCCCTTTAACTAATCCATTTTCCTGTTCACTTTTGAGCGCGTTGATATACCATAAATGTAAATGACTTTCTGACTGAAAGTACACATTTGCTTTCCTTAATTTGTATTCTTTAATCTCTCTTTAATCTAATGAAGCAATTGATTTGATTTGTTTTGAGTGTTGATTTCTTCGTACCTCATCGTTTAGAGATTGATCCCCAGTATCCCATGATGTGCTTAAATAAAATATGCACTGCACTTATGGACTCTTAACTGTATAATTTTGAAATGTGACGTTGATTGACATTTGTTGTATATGAAAGCAATAGACTCTGGCCATTTTTATATGTACCTGTTTGACTGACCCCGGTCAGAGAGTTCTTAGGGTTTACCCCGTTATAACTCATTACAAGAACTTTCTGAATCCTTTAACTTTTTACACAATTCTGGAAGTAGATTGTGCACTAATTTATCGACGAACAATCTCTGACCACCTTCTGTGGTCATATCTTGACCGCTGTGGTCGACAAATGTTTCTTCAAACCTGGTGAAGAAATCTGAGACAGTTTCTTCTTTCTTCTGCTTGCATGCAGACAACGTATCCCAATTTACAAGTACTGCAGGCATTATCGTTTTCATGTAATCTATTATTTTACCAGGCAGTTCAGCTACTAAAGGCTCAGGTTTAGCACCACCAACTTGTCGGGCATCTGCAGCAGTAATATTAGCCCATGAGTCACCTAACTCCTGGTCATGATCTGTATGACGAATTTTACCCCATAAAGGCTGTGGAACAACATTCCCAAATAACATATCGATATCGGCTAAATTCATTATACATGACCCAGCAGTTTGTGACAACTCTTTGTAATACCCTGCAGGATTTTTACGGGGATCAGGTAATGTCTGTTTGAGGGCTAAAACTTCAGCTCGCTTCCATGGGACATGTACCCATACACGCTGAAAGTGTGGCAGAATAGGGGGTTCAACAGTTGTGTCGCCCTCTCTCCATTGTGGGGGAACTTCTCTCATGGGGTATTGTCGCGCCTTTTTCCTACTAGATGCACCAGGCTCAGATTGTGACCCAGAACTGCTCCCCTTACTCCGATATGATAACAATATTTCAACCGCTCTCTCGACATCGGGACCTACGATCATGCCCTCTCCAAACTTGAACCGTACACGACACAACTCTTGCGGGTTGCATTCCAGCTCATTGTCTTCCAAATCCTCACAAAGGAAAACACACATCTGCTCAAAAACATATCTCTGCGTCGGTGCCTCCCATTGACGGAAAACTTCCATGACAGACTCTACATCATACTTTACAGTGTCCATAACCCATTTATGCGCTAAACGATTCAGTGAATCTCTCTCTTGATAGTCAGGCAGTTGACTTCGCAACTGTCTTCGTCCCAAGTTAGGGGTCGTAGTAGGCGACCCGAAAAGAGGTGAGAAAAGGTTAGTAACAGTGCTGGCCATTTTCTGCCGAATGGAAGGTGAAACTGAAGGAAGAACTGGTGGAAAAACGGGGTGAGATAAGGCAGAAGTAGAGGCAATAGCAGAGGGAGCATTAGGAGAAATAGAAGGTGCACTAGGCAAAGTCGTAGAAAGCACAGGTGAGGTAGATGTGGTCGGTGGGCCTTGAGGAGGCTGCACCATAGGAGCAGGAGCCAGCTGAAGAACAGCTGGTGGGTGCGGTGGAGGAACAGGAGGCACAGGTTGCACAACTAAAGGTTGCGGTGGTGCCGTGGCATTTTGCGCATAGGGGGGTGGCGAACTTAATAAATGCGACATTAACGGATCTTTTTCACGCTCTTTTGCTGCCTCTTGCTGAAGAGACGGCAAAACTGGATAGCATTTATCTATTGCCATTTTACGTTGCCTGTGCAACTGTTCACTCATCTGTTCTTCTTCATTGTCTTTAAACTGCATAGCAGCTTGCATTACCGAAATACCCCTTTCTCTCTTATTTTTCTTCTCTAATTTAATTTCCTTCTGTTTGGCCTCTTTACGCCATAGGCGAAAAGAGTCGAACATCGCCGGCCGGGCTTTCTTTTTGAACAGTTTAACTTCGAGGTTATCTAAGATTTCGGTATCAAAGCTACCATATTGGGGCCATTTTAAAACACCATCTTTTCTGGTGTATTTGATCCACACTTCATTGTATGTGATGGGGCCTACCCCATGTTTCACATATAACTCGTAAGTTGGAGTTCCAACCGGAGGAAGGGGACATGAGTCCTCCAATCGGGAGTCCCTATTATTACAACCAAGACAAAACAAATTTCCAAGTCTAAGACCAGGCATCTTCGCTCTCTAGTCTAGCTCCAAACTTCAAAGGATTATCGATTACGATATTTCTCGTGAATACACGAGTCCTTCGGCTTTGGCGCTTGCAAGCTCCAAATCAAAACCAACTAAGGACTGGGAGACGCTCCACTTATACTTAACTGAGATATCGATGACGTCGCCAGAAGACTCGTCTTAGTGTTTCGCTCTACCAAACTTCAAGGGTCCAAATCAGGGCGATAGCCAGGGCAGCAGTCCTCTGTAGCTGTTGGGAAGCGGGGAACCTCGCAGCAAAGACCTTCGGACCACGTCGACATGCAGGGGTCGATGAAGTGGTTGGCCGTCCTCCGGAATTTTCACACGAAGCTCCTCACGAACCTCTGGCTGGGCTGGTACCACTGGAATCGCCCCACGTTGGGCGCCAACTGAGGTACTGGGTTTTTAAGAACCGGCACAGAACCAGCAACCCAGCGGTGTCAGGGTACACCCAGAGACCTCGAGTCCTTCCTGATTCAGACCACAGAAACTCAGAGTCTTCTAGGTGAAGTCAAGGATCGATTTTATTGGCTGCAACCAAGGTAACAAGTGTCCTAGAAGTACAACACACGGGAAGTATATTCTCAGGAGACTGCTCGAATTTACAAAGTCAGGCTTCTCTTCTTATACAGAATTTTAAGCTTCAGGCAAACATTCTTGGTTTTACAGTAGATCATTGACATATTTTCAATACAAAGAAAAAGCAGAGTCATGATGACATGTCCATATTTCACTTCGTGTTGCCTACAACAAATCACCCGGCAAGGCCCAACATTTCATCAGATATCAGTGGACCCCCAATAAAAAACGGGCACCTCCCCACCATAAAGCAAGTGAAGCAAAAAGAGTAGAGACAGATGCGAGCAAGATACGGCAGGTGTGGGTGCGCTGAAATGGTTTTATGGCTTGTTGAGCCTTGATGCTATCTTGTTCGGCCACTGGGAGGGGAACTGACCTAACGAGTTCGGCCTGGGGCAATGGTTCCAACTTGCACAGGTCATAGGAAAGTCGATTAAGGAGTACGTGTCCTTGTGGAATCGAATTCAGCTGGATTATAAGCCTATGTAAAAGGCAACTCATAAAATGGCTTCCATCCACAAAATGGAAGTCGAGGGTTCTGAACGAAAATGACGATTTCGAGGTGAAATTGTCACTCGAATATGCTGAAAATGCTTGTACACAGTGTACTCGTCATTCTCGGTCTTTTGGTACTAAATTCGTCATGTTACGATGAAGTTTTTATTCTCGAGTCCAGAATAATTACACGAGTCCAGAAGTTTCAGAACCACAAGACACCCCTTTGAAAGGCACCTGGTTGCGGGAGGTTGGGACACTGGAGGGCTTCCAGATATGGGCCTTGATAGGAATCACTCACCTGGGGGATGCATGGAGGAGTGAACATTTGTTATATTTCCGAGACCTGCAGCACGCATACTCCCTGCACTCTAACCAATTCTACAAATACCTCCAATTGAGGCATGCCCTTACCCTCCATGTCCCTGACTGCACAACAATCCCGGAATTCAGTCCGCTGGAGGCTAAGCTCCTTATGGGTAACCTGCAGAAAGGGGGAATATCCCAAATCTATTGTTCTGTACTAAACAAAACTCCGTCCACAGTAGAATCTCTTAGGCCCCGTTGGGAGCAATGGGTGGGCCCTCTGGAAGCCCTATGGTGCTCACTACATCGGCCAGGCTTCGTCTCATTCAAATTTACTACCTCCATTGTGCATGTCTTACCCCTGTACAAGTACACAAAGCGGGCTTTCTCCCCACCCCCAGGTGCCCGCGGTGCGAGGCAGAGCCAGACGACTTTTACCACATGGTCTGGACCTGCGTCATCATTTCTAACTACTGGGCATCAATTGTGGCTGGACTAAGGGATGTCCCGGGCTGGGTGGTCCCCCTTAGTCCTATTTGGGTGGTCCCCCTTAGTTCTATTGGCCTTCTCCTGGGGGTGATGGAGATGTTGGATGGTTCCTGTGATGACAGATTGTTCCTGGGGACAGCCAGCTTAGTGGCCAAAATAGATATCGCGGCGGCCTGGAAGAGCTCGGCATCTCCATCTGTTGCGAAGTGGCGTAAAGGTGTGGATTGGTGCCCCACTCAGGAAAGAACTATATATGAGGCCAGAGGCTGCCTGGCCAAACACGAACGCAAATGGGGCAAGTAGCTGGGCTTGATAGACTGAGGTTCCATAGCTTATGGTGGGCAGGCTCCTGAGGAGCAATATTGTTCTTGACTACTGTATGGCCCTTAGGGGAAAATCGTGGAAATGTAATCTGCTCTTTTGTTGCATCACAGTGCACTTTCTTGTCCATAAAACCAATAAAATTGTGTATCAAAAAATAATTGTTACTTGTTTACATGTTTAATTCATTTTTATTTTTTTACTTTTAGATTGGGGGATTTATTGGGGGATTTGGAAGGATAGCATGGAAATATATATTAATTGACATGAATTGTTTATTATATCATTTATGTATATATTGTCAAATTGGTAATTATATACATGGTTATTTATTTTTTAATTATGTTTTTTTCCATTGTTATTCTTTTTTCGTTGTGTGACTTATTAAGGTAAGTTTATATTGAAAACAATTATTAATATTTTTTTAATACATTCACGTTGATTCAACTATTTATTTGTATAATAAAGGTTACATTATTATAGATATTCTTATCAATATTGCACTTTCAACAATATTTTTTTAATTGGAGTTAGAAATGTAAATCTGACCCACCCCCAACAAATGCACTTTCCCCAATAGTTGTTGAACTAAAGTTAGAATAGTAAATCTACCCCACACATGCAGGTTCTCCTATGTTAGTTGTACTGGGGTGAAGACAGTAAATTCCCTCCGCCCCCTTCAATATATGTATAGTTTTCAATTAAAATGGTAAATCGGATCCTTCACATATATGCACTTTCCTCAGTGTTTATTTGACTGGAGTTAGAATAGTAAATCTGACCTCCTAAAGATGCACTTTCCCAGGGTGTTAGTTGGACTGGAGTTTGAAAATGAAGTGCTTCGTTAAGAGTTTGGCAGACGGATTACTTGGTCACAAACATGATGGATATATTGTCTGCCTTATTACAATTGCATTATTCTTATGGCACTTATAATATGGTGGACGGAATATCTTCCCATTTCTAACAGAGTAATCCAATGACAAACTCCTAATTATGGCCTAAATCTGACCTTCCAAATATATGAACTTTTCCCAATGTTTGTTGGACTGAGTTATAATAGTAAATCTGAGCCCTCTAAATATATGCTCTTTGATTTATGTTAGTTAGACTGGAGTCTGAATAGTAAACCCCCACCCCCAAATCTAGGCACTTTCCTCAATGTTAGATGGACTGGGGTTAAATTGGTAAATGCCACCCTGTATATAGGCACTTTACCAATGTTTGTTTGGACTGGATTTAGAACAGTAAACACGCCCCCCCCCGAATATATGAACTTTCCCTAATGTTAGTTGGACTGGATTACAATAGGAAATCTGACCGCCATACATATATGCACTTTCTACAAGGTTAGTTAGACTAGAATAAGAATAGTAAATACGACCCTACCACCCATAGTAAGCAATGTGATTGCAACATGTCCCCCCTCCAATGAATGCACTTTCTCTTGTGTTTGTGAGACTGGAGTTAGAATAGTAAATCTGACTCTCTAATGTATGCTCTTTCCTCAATGTTTGTTAGATTTGAGTTAGAATAGTAAATCCTACGCCCCTCCCCAACCTATGCACTTTCCCCAATATTTGTTAGACTGAAGTTCGAATACTACATATGACCCCCTCCCAGTGTATGTACTTTAGTTAGTTAGTTAGATTGGAGCTAGAATGGTAAATATGCCCCCCCCCCATTTGCCATAATGCACATTCCTCAATGATTGTTAGACTGGAGCCAGAATAGTAAATATGACCACCCCTATCCCCTCGCAGTGTGTGCACTTTCTCTGATATTTGTTAGACAGGATTTAAAGTACTACATCTGACCCACTAAATATAGCTATTTTCCGCAATGTAAGATGGCCTGGAGTTAGAATCGTAATTTTGACCACCCTACATATATATAGACTTTGCCCAGTGTTAGTTGGACTGGAACTAGAATAGTAAATATTAACTCCTCCCCAAATAAATGCACTTTCCCCAATGTGAGTTGGACTAGAGTTAGATTAGAATTCGAATCCCCCATGGATCTTTTTTGCTTAATGTTTGTTGTATTAGAGCCATTGTAGTACATTTCAAATATTTTGGATTTATACTATTTTTATTATACATTTTGGATTGGAGTTAGATTAGTAATTAGTGCTTACTTTTTTCTTTACAAATTTTCAGCATGTTCAATGTAAATGCACATTTTATATATGTGTTTCTTTTTCATATTTTTCAGTTGCTTTTTAATTATTCATCTTTTGAAATGGTTTTAAGGATTTTAGAAATACTCGTTTTTCTGTTCTATTTCTTTAATTTTTCTTTTAATAGTTTAACAATGGTGAATATATGGGCCCTATTAACCAAGGTAGGTTTGCATGTGTAGATCTTCTCTTGTGCAGATCTACACTTGCACGTAAGTGTAAATCACCTCATGGATGGAATGTATCTTTTCCACATGTAGACTTACACCTAGATGTATGGGCCTCTACCACTTCAAACAATGGAGTGGAGACTTTCAGTATTAGGTTTATGGCAGTAGAGTTACTACTAGTAACTTTATCCTCGTATTTTATCAGCCTCCAGTTTAGAGAGATCTCTGGCACCGGAGCAGACATCTCTCCCAACGAGCAGATATTTCCACCAACTTGTGGGCATCACCCAGTGGAACTGAACAGAGAAACAGTCTAAACCTGAACTAATTCACACACATCTGATACACATTTGCAGAGCAAGCCCATAAATCCATCCTATACGTTAGAATCTACCCTTTTAACTTTGGGATGCTTCACTACGAGGACCCAAAACTGCATAACACAGCCAGCCCCACTCAAGAGGAAGAGGAACTTCATTGAGGAGGTAACAAGCCTTGCACTTAATTGTGTGTTTAATTACCACAGGCAACTACACGGTCTGCCTCCATTCAACTAAAGTGGAGCAGAAAAGGCAGCCTTGTCCAGGAATAGTTGACTCGGTTTGATGAACTGAGGGAGGATACATGAGAAGAAATGGCAGAATGAGTGGAGGTGTGTGAAGGAGAAATTCACCAGGATTTTGGGAAGTAAAGGCTATTTCTGGAGGTGAACCTGTGTCCAGTCCCTGTCTGAGCACCCTTGAGGATGGTGTCACATGCATCCTGACTGGCTATATGGTATTCCTGTTCCTGAGATCCCCAACATCAGACCAGGTAAGAAATCTACACACTCTACTGAAACCATTTTTCATTTAACCACTCATGCTACTTTGTAATGTTCCTACCCTACACAGATAGCCTCATATCACATGCATATCCCTCAAAAAGAGGCAATAAGGTCCCCACTCTTAAGCAGTAAACTGCATTAATCTTCACACATTCTTTCTTTCTCTTATATAGCCATGTAACAAATGCTTTGGTTGCTACAGCAGGGGCAATAGTCGTTCTATTCATTTCTAGGCAAAACATATTTCCGGCTAGTAAACACATCCATACCAGACACACAGAGGTATGTTATTGTGCTATATGGTATTACTAAATATATATCTTCTGATTGAACATTTTTGCAACATATAAAATAAAATGTCAGATAATCTCTTGGATGTTTTAATGTTTGAAAAATAAGGCAACTGTACCTTTTATTGTTAAGTAATGTAACTACTAAATATTTGAATGTTATTTTCATTACTCTACTTTCAAGGCCCTGTGTTGTCCTCCCATCCACCACCTTTCATCATATGTACTTCTGCTCCAAGCACTGTACCATCACATAGACTGGCCGCAGACAGCAGACAGATGGCAGAAACTGGTAAGTCTCACACTTGCTCATTTGTGTTTGGTATAACCATATCTCTATATATGTGTTGTGATATGTGAGTCCCACATTAATGTAACATAATGTGGACAACACATTCTTCATGTTTCAAAAAGTTATCTAATGGACAGTGCAACAGTACCCATATTTGTTTACTCATGTCAGCATATGTATCTGTCGGTTTTCTACCTTCAGGTGCAAGGGTATGTTTGTCTCCTTTCATAAAACCCAATATCCACTCATGTCCTTGTTGTGCTCAAGGATTGAGTGTGTTTTTCTTTGTCATTGTATGTAGTCATTGACATGCCATTGCAGTGTTGGCACAATAATATAATCTTAATTCCAGCGGTTGGTGATGATTTTGTTGTTAAGGTTATGTATATCTAACTATCATAATGTTCTTGTTTGATGCCGCATTACTCTGTATATACCTCTATTGTCAGCTACAGTGAGACAACAATCCCTGGTGTCCACGCTGCAACCAACACCACAGATGACATCAGGTGACACTTAGACAGCAGCAATTCGTTACTCTACCATTCGTTTGTCGTCTACAGTTATGAACTTACACTACTCTATGTTCTATTTTCACCTTTCTCAACACTTGAATCATGTTTATCTACTTGCATTGACTTCAATTGTGTCAATTTTACCTGTACTTAGTTCCATTCTCCTATAACTATATTACTGTTCTCTGCAGCTGCTTTATCAAGGGAGATATTACCACCACTGAGACACTGAGCCTGACAATGGTGCTGCACCATCCACAAGTAGAGGACAGCAAGCAATCCCAGGAGAAAAACCTATACTGCTCCATATAGCTATCCTAGGGGTCAACACTGAAGAGAAGGCATGTTTGGAGGAAGAGGACGTTGTTGACCCCAACCAGAAACCATCATCAAAGACAACCTCAGTGTCAGCCAGTAGTCTTCATCAAGGACTCTCTGGAGAATTACTAGCCCCTTGCCACCCGCTGACAATTCTTGGATGCTTGTCCCAAATATGCAGAACTCACTTCCACATAGCACCTAACTTACTAGTACTTCAGTTAACTCACCTATACACTCCTATTATGCAAGTGCAACTCCAGTTTTCCCTAAGTCCTCTGAGGAAGAGGACAACCTTTTGAGGAGCAACTCTCCCCTACTCATCAACCCCCCCACCCAACATCCCGGATGTCAACGCTCAACGTGATGGGCGACTTGCCTCCCATGTTTGATAGACACACATAGGAGGTCGATACAGTTGAATTCTATTCTCTGGAAAGATTGATTTTTTTCAGAGAGCAGTCAACTATGTGGGGACAGGTTTGTGACATTGGTGTCACGCTGGGTAAGATTGCAGACCACCTTAGAAGAAGCCCTCGGTGTTTGACATACAGATTTGTGCCTTGAAGAATGTTAACAAATAATACTGAGACATGGTAAAGCTGTATTGTGAAGGGGGAGAGTGCCAGGTAACATGTAGTCACCATGGAGAAGTTAAAGGCAATATCAAAGAAGTGTCAGTGTCAGACTTCAGGGCCAAGGTATGCACAGGACTCAACTGAGGCACCCCAAAAAAAAACTCATGTCCCCACACCCACGACCATAAATACAACCACAAACTCAAATACACCATATTTTGTATAGCTGGAGATGTGGACGACTCCCTCATTATTTTAATACCAGTCTTCAAATTGCAATAATTCGCTCAGTACACCATACTCACTTAAACACGTGTTGTTGTACTTTTGTAAGTGTCATTCACTAATCCTTTATTCTGTATAGGGCTTAACCTCCACTTATGTGTACTTTGATGTGTGTGCAGTTAAGTAATTGCTAGTGTAAGTTACGTATATGAAGTTATTGAATACCACCATCCATATATTTTGCTAATGCACACTAATGTCATACAGTTGCACACAACTACATGCACACCAGCATTCTCAGAAAAGAAAATGTAATCATCCAAGATAATTGTTTTTGTATATAAATTATGGAAAAAAGTATTATTCTTTGTTAAACTAAACATGTTGGTAACAGTCTTTGTATCTAAGTAAAATCAATCAATCAATCAATCATGCCATTTGTATAGCGCACTACTCACCCGGGAGGGTCTCAAGGCGCTTGGGGGGAGGGGTATGCTACTGCTCGAACAGCCAGGTCTTGAGTTGTTTCCTGAAGGCGAGATGGTCCTGGGTCAGCCGAAGGTGGATGGGGAGGGAGTTCCAAGTCTTGGCAGCCAGGTAAGAGAAGGATCTTCCTCCGGCGGTGGCTCTTCGGATGCGTGGTACGGCTGCGAGGGCGAGGCTGGTGGACCGTAGCTGGCGGGTGGGCGTGTAGAAGGTCAGGCGGTCGTTGAGGTACTTGGGGCCCAGGTCGTGGAGAGACTTGTGTGCGTGGGTGAGGAGCCGGAACGTGATCCTCTTGTCGACGGGGAGCCAGTGCAGGTTCCTCAGGTGGCTGGAGATGTGGCTGCGTCGGGGGACATCCAGGATGAGTCGGGCGGAGGCGTTCTGGATGCGCTGGAGTCTTTTCTGTAGCTTGGCTGTGGTTCCGGCGTAGAGGGCGTTTCTGTAGTCCAGTCGGCTGGTGATGAGTGCCTGGGTGACAGTCTTCCTGGTCTCGGTCGGGATCCAGCGGAAGATCTTGCGAAGCATACGCAGGGTGTTGAAGCACGAAAAATGAAATTAAATACAATCTTTAAACAGATGGGTAAAAATACGTTTGGAAGTGTGTAGGCAAGTCTTATACACATGTCAAGAAATAAATCTATATACAAAAAAAACAAATGAAAAACATTATTAAAAATGAAGTCCAACCTAAACTGCCCTAATAAATAGCAAATAAACTTAAATTTGATAACAAAATTAGTTGCCCAAATTTGTTTTTAAAAGTCACCCCTCCAAACCAGATGGCACGTGTTCACATGGGCGCTGTGTTGGGTGGAAAAGTGCCTGTCCAGCTTTGGGTTCTAGCTTCTCCATAACATTCATCTCCTTCTCTGTTGCAGACATGGTTGGCTGGGGCAGGATGGGGCACTACATGTGAATTTTGATACATAGGGGTACTATTTGGACATAACAACAGGAGGCGGGAAGGTTTTGGAGGCAGATGAGCCATAATGCATGCAATCAAGGATTGAACTTTTTTTTCTATGTTGTTCAGATAGTGTCTCTCGACTGGCCCTAATTTCGCAAGTCATCGCCTGCACCTTCAGAGGAAGCGCTAACTGACACCCAGCTATGCTGCTCATGGCCTCCTTGAGAGCAGCTATTGTTACATATTGATTAGTTTAACACATGAGGGCTCAGGGCTGTCTGAAGAGAATTCCTCCATCTGCAGCTGTTGTTCCTGGCAGGCACTTGGAGTAAGAGATGGAGCAGTGGATGCAGTTAAAGACCCCCTTGTTATGCGGATCTCTGGAGAGATGGAAGGGGTTGCAAATGACGTTGAGACCTGCTCCTGTGACACCAATGTTTGATCTTCCACTTGGTCAACTAGAATGCCATTTTCCACCTCTTCCTGGCATGTGTTGTGCATTTCTTTCACCCCTCTTTGGTATCTACATTTGCTGCCTGAAATTCTTTTGGAACGGAGCGAGTTATTCTCAGGGAGTTATTCCCTGTTGTTGGAAGAAACCTTTTCATTGTTTGTAGAAAGTTCACAGACACGCCTAACAACCAAGGATCTTGTCGTTCTTTGCCCTGGGTGCTGCTGCTCTGATGCTCTGATGCGTGACCAGCTTTGTCTGCTTAAAAGGAATGTAGGCAAAACAAATAAATAATGAATGCTTACTCCCAAAATTTATTAGACAATAACTTTTCAAAAATAAACTAACTTAAAATAAGGTAATACATTGACATTGTTAATCATTGAAATACCCTTTTCCATGAATCCTCATTTTTTTCTCAGAAAATTTACTTTTTTCATTAGTTACGAGTAAGCCTTCAATACAGGACATCTTAGACGCACATAGATATGGTGGTTGATGGGCTTTTGTATCCATCCCACCTCAGGCAACTGTCTCCCTAGCATGCTTGCTATCATGGTAATGTTTGGGAGAAAATATTGGGAGTGTGGTTACGTTTTTTGAATGGAAAATGAATATACACCTTAAGGACAACTTATGGTAACCCTACACATGTTATTAGAAAATATTTCCGAGGTGGCCAAATAATACCATTTCTGATGTTATAGATGAATAACTTATACTATGTCCTCCTTGTATAATCTTATATTGTCAAAAAATAACTGTAAAACTACATCAGAGGATACAAATATATTTATGTTTTGAAAACATTTGGCTTGATAATGTAAGTGGCTATTAAACTTATGTAATTCATAATGACTATCGTGAGTATCACACTATGTCAAAAGGCAGTGAAATTAAAGTACATCTGCATGAAATGAGGTTTTTGAAACCCATTTGTAGCACATAAATTAGTATTACTTTATATACTTAAAAATTGCTACTGGAAATAAGACTAGTGCCTATGTTGATGTTTATTTTTTAAAAATCTTTTAATAATATGCTTGTCAATATATAAATCATTTCTATTTTTATAAAAAAATAATATATGCATTAAAATGTAAATATTTATTTTATTAGTTGTTAAAACAATGTAATAATATATTTATTTAAATACAATTATTTTTTCCTGTTTGCTTGTTTGAGTTATATATATTTTAAATGTATACAATTATAATATAATTTGTTTTTGAATAATTTACTTTATAGAGGACACCACCTGTGTGGGGTTCAGACTATAAAAACATGCTGACAGACTCGGTGTGCCATCATGGAACAGTCATTTCTCTTTCTTCATCAAAGCAGCTCGGACGCTGCTTCAGAGTCAAATTCTGATACTCAAAAGGATACTCTAAATTTGGCAAGATGAACGCAGCTAGACTTAGGAAGGTGAAAAATTGTGGCATGTCACAATGCAAGAGATTGTCCCGTGTATCTCTCCTAGACACTGTGGGGAGAAGCGAAGAGAGAAAGGTTCGAAGAAGTCTACAGAGGTAGACGGAAGGGCAGGAGGGGAGCAGGGGGAATCAATATGGGGGACAAGGGGGAGTGCAGGCAGGTTCAGCACCCCCCACACACCATCACCCATCCTCCAAAGCCTGTATAGGTAGGGACTCATCCAATCTACAAGTCTGACACAGCCCTGAGCCAGTGGTGCTTGGTGCCCCCTGTTCCTGGCACTTCCAAAATAGGAGGGGGGGGAGATCGCATTAGCAAATCAACTTTCAACAGGCCATTCAGCATATCCATCCACATTTCTACATTCTGCTCGCAGATGTCTCTCTTCTGCCACACCCCACTCTTGCATATCAGCCAGCCATTAACCACTTGTCGTAGCTGCCGGTTGTTTACAGTGTATGGCCCCCTCTGTTTGGCCAACACCAGACCGAAGAGAGAGAATCTATAGCGTATTCGGGCTCTACATTTAGGTGTCAAGAGTACCCCAAGCAAGATGTGTTCCATGGAGACCTCAACTGACACCTGTGTGACTTCCCGTAATGTTCTCAGCACTTCCTCCCAGTACGCTCGTAAATCGCACACAATCCCAAGTTATATTAAGAAAGGTCACTGGAGTTACCCTACAGTGCGGGTAGTTTTCAGAGCGTGCACTATTAACCCTGTGTAAGTGCAGTGGGCTCAGGTAGGCTTGGTGTAAGTAATAAAACGGTGTAAGTTTAAACTGTGCATTGCTTGATACTTTCCTCACTTGGGTAAACGCTCTCTTCCATGCTCCCTCTGTGAGGGGCACCATCAGTGCCAGGGGCACCGACAGTGCCCCACCCACCTATGACGAAAATGCAGCCATGTCGGTATGGCAATCCTCCTTAAGGGCTCTATAAAAACGTGAGACGAGGCCTTGGGTTGACCCCCGGTTCCAGTATTATCTGTAGAGTCTGAGACTCTGCATGCTCGGAGGGGAAAGTCAGCCAGGTTCCTCGAATTGGACGGGATACCTGGTGTATTGTAGGAACTGCCCTTGGTGAAGGTTGAACACATCTTGAGCTACGGCCATCGTCAGGAATATACTAAGAACGTGTAGGTCGCCAACGGTGTTGCAACCGCCTGTAAACCATTGCGTTAGGTCCATTACCAGTTGAATTTCATGTATGGGATTCACCCAATGCAGGTAAAGAGTCTAGCATAGGGGGTCTGATGCAACACTTGCGCTACCACATGCTCCCACATCACAGCCACTTGCCTGACAATAAAGGGGTGGTCATTGAGGACACCCGCTCCCAGCATAAGGCAGTGCGCGAGGTCTGCCCCAGCACCCCACAGTCCCAACAGATTCTTCTCCATGTTCAGGCCATCAGAACACCACTGAGCAGCATATTGCAAAAGACTCACGAAGTAGTAGAGTCTGAGGACCAGTAGACCCAGACCCTCCAGGTCGGTGTCCAACTTCAGAAGATACAGCTAAACACTGCTGCGCTTACCCACCCACACTAGGGACACTAGGAGTTTTTTGGGTTTAGTATAGGTAGATGGCGGGCATAGAGACAGCGGGCGCAAGAACAATATTGCTCAACGTGACCCTGCCCATCGCTGACAGTGGTAGGCATACCCAGAAACTGATCGAGTCCTCCAGTCCCCAAAGGATTTTGCCCATGTCAAGGTTATAGCAGGCTACCAGAGTAGTTGCTATCTCGATCATAGATACCAAAAGTGGTCCCTCTCTCATTGAATCTCAGTGATGGGAGCTCAGCTGATTGCATCCTTGCCAGCCGGCCATTGGGAACAGTACCGTCTTCTGTTTATTGGTCTGAAAGCCCAACGCCATGCTGAAGTCAGATATGATGCACAGCCGTATCTGCACTGACTGCCCTTGGTGGGTGACATACACAAGCTCGTCGTCTGCGTAGAGTGAGAAAACGTGGGTGATGCCCCCAACCTCAACCCTCAAGTCAGCCATGTTGTGGCAAAGTCGTATCACCATCGACTCCATTGCTAAAGTAAAGAGGACTGATTTCAGAGGACATCCCTGTCTTGTACCCCTCTCGATAGGGATAATTTTCAACCCCACGGGGACTGTTCAAACCCTTGCAACTGGACCAGTGTAGAGCAGCTTCACCCAGGACAGAAATACTGGTCCAAGCCCCATTCTCCGGAGAACCTGCCAGAGGTACCCCAAATCGAAGATGTTGAATGTTTTTCTGACATCTAAAGCAATACACGCCGCTTCTATCTCACTATCAGCGACCGAGTGCATGACATGGGACAACCACCACGAATTCATGTGGACCACCCCCACCCGCCCCCCCGGCATAAAGCCACAATGGTCAGCGTGTAGCAGGACAGTGACAATGCCTCACAGTCTCATGGCAAAAGCCTTCACAAGAACTCACAGCATGGATAGTTGGCGATACGAATTAGAAACTAAAGGGTCCTTATCCGGTTTAGGGAACATAAGTATCTGAGCTTCACACATGGTATCTCCTAATATGTTTGGTAATACTCCACCGGCAACGCATCCGGGCCCGGCGCCTTACAAATCGCCATCTCCTGAATCGCCTCACCTAACTTCTCCATCAAGAGCTCTCCCTCGAAACTTTCATTCTGTTCGGCCATGAGGCAAGGGAGTGGCAATAGATCCAGTAGGTTGCGTGCCCTCTCCAATCTGGCAACTCCTTGTGGGCCATAAACTGATGCAAGGTGGTCCCGCAGAAGGAGATTAACTGCAGCCTGTGACTCTGCAAGAGTGCCCTTGTGGTGTCTCAAAGGAAAAATCACAGAAGGGGGAAGGTACCTAGCTTAAGTAACCACGGCAGTAGGCGTCCCGATATATCACCTCACTGTGTAGTAACTGGTGATAGTCTTGCCGAACCAGCCTGTCCAGCCTATCCCAGGTCTCCTTCACTGTCCTCTGGGCTATCAACAGCAGCCCTCGCTGGGCTTCCATCAATGAGGGTCCCGCTAGAGGACTGTTAGCTGTCTTTCCTTTCCAAGTAATTGCGCCTCCAAGCTACTCCTGGAGCCTTGCCCAACATATTTAACAAGTGGAGAGGAAGACCAAAAAATTAACTGCCTAAGACTAGTGCATGCAGATAAGTCTAATAAAGGAGGTCTTTTGCGCCTTTGGGATAAGAGAGCAATTGCGTTAGACATTCAGACTTAATGGGGTGGGAGGGAGAGTGGAAATCCAAATTTGGTCACTAGGTGGAAAGGCTAGTCCTGCTTAGATTATTCAGCAATATCTGTAGAGGCCTGACATATTGAAGTCACCAGCAGGTTTTACGCTTCTGACTGGCAGGATAACTTGGTCAGAAGGCAGTGGGCATTCAAATGATCATGAGGAAGCCAGGTTGAAGATGTTTTTTATTGACTTTCTGAATTTACAGAACTCATTTTTTAGTTTGCATGTAAATGAATCTTACACTGAGTTTCTGGCCAATTTTTGCTCATTTGAGGTTAGTTCATGACTACTGTCTTGGGTTTTTGTGTGGTAAGAAAGGGTTAAACATCATGGATCGGTAGCCCAAGGAGCTGCCTTGTACCACTTTTTGGAAGAGGCAGAAAGATTTGGCCCTCATTCTTTCTTCAACAATGAATCATGAAAGCGACCTTAACACTGGCATACTATGGTCATGACTCTCAGGACAACTAGGAGGAAAACAACTTGGGTCTGAACTTGGAGATTAGTAAGGAAATTGGTTGGAGCACCTGTAAGTTATTGTTACAATACTCCAGGTGGCATGTAGCTATAGTAAGAATTTGGTCAATTTTCTAAGAGAGATGCAGGAATGTTAAGACCCCCACAAACCATGCATAAGTAATTTAAGCCTGATTTTTAAAAGGTGTTTATTTGTGGAGATCAGTGTGAAAATACTCACCCAGATTATTGACTTTATCTACTGGGACAGAAGGATCTTCAGAGACTCAGGCCAAGTTATAGGCACTAAAAATGGGTTGACAGGGCCTATGAGCAAAATGACAGTGGGTTCCATATTGAAGAGGCAACAGTTTTTCTGCATCCATTGAGGCACCATCGATAGGCACATTAGGGAGGTTATCAGAATCATCTTGTAACTTCAGATGAAACTGAGTGGCATATGTATAAGAAAGTGGTGGAGCGCGGGTTAGCTCCAAACCTGCTAACACCGTGCTACGTCACTTTAGAAATGCAGTTGTGCGCCGTATTTACAATAATACGGTGCACCCCTGTGTTTCTCCCTGCACTGGCACTAGATTTAGCTGTCTAGCACCAACGCAGGCACCCTTACACCATAGTGCAAGGGTGCCTGCATTGAGGGAATATTTGTTTATGTGCAGGAAGGTGTTCCTTTCTGCACATAAACAGACCAGAGGTGATTTGTAACTTCTATGTGTGCTGCATTGTGCAGCACACATAGAAGTTGCAAATCATCATTTGTTAAAAGATTTTTTATGTGCAGAAAGGGACACCTTGCTGCACTTAAAAACAATCCTTCATGGCAAATTGCTCTTTCTGCACAATGCAGCGCACATAGAAACAGCAAAAACAATGAGAAATAAAGCATTTGTCCTTGTTTCGCTATGTAAAGACCAGGTTTTTCTTTGTCTTAATTTTGGTGCTGCCTCCTATTTACACCTCTCTGGTAAATAGGGGGCAGCATTAAAATCAATGGCGGAACGCCCACCACAACACCCATTGTACACTCCTTTCATGCTAAGTGTAGCGTTTGAGGGGGCATTATTTACAAGGCAGCGTCAGGCCATGTTAAGTGGCTTAACGCCGCCTAGTAAATAAGGCGAAGGGTTTATCGCAACAGGAACATCACTAAAAGGCAAACGAGGGTCCTCTGGCAAACAAGGCTCACCAATTTTGTCCTGCATTAGGGCAATGGGCCGATTGGTGCAGCAGCTGTCTCCTCACACCTCACTAAGAGAGGCCACTAGACATGCTCCCCACTGGACCTCACTTCCTCCAACGCTCTCCTCTTCCTCACAGGGTGCACTTGTCTTAGCAAGCAGGCAATTCCTGGTGCTCCAGGCTCTAGAGGCAGGTGGTCTTAGATTCCCTAGCTGATTTCCCCATACCTAGCAGGGAGACAGGCATGCCTTGACCCCAAGTTGGGGTCAAAGGCAGAAGTCTTGCACAGATTCCCCTTCCCACATAACCCATCTGTCTGCTTGACTGATTTTGCTGTTTCACGCTCCCCTTCTTAAAGTTCATTTTCAGACTCCAAATATGATTTAGAGTCTGAGTCTTTGAAGCTTATGTTGGGAGTAGGCCTGGGCAGGAAATTCCGTTCCACTGGCGGAATTTGCTGAATTTGGGTAACTTCGCGTTCCGCATAGAACGCGGAATTGCCAAAAATTCCGCGATCCACTGCATCGCGGAATTTTTCGCTTGTTCCGCTTTCAAAATGCGTGTTCACAAGATATTTCCCCCGAGCATGCAAACAGCGTTCACGAATAGGAAAAAAGCATCGCGAACGGGCGGAACAAACAATTCCGCGTGTTCACGGAACTCTGCATGCTTGCGGAGATTTTTTACCGTTTCCTGGAGCTTTGCGTAGCGCGACTACGCCAATTCCGCCCACCCCTATTTCGGAGTCTACTTCTTTTGAAATGCTCACTCTTCTATCCTCTCTTCTTCTTGAAAGCAATGTGTCACAGCAGGAATGACTCCAAAGCTGAAAGCCCCTCAAAACTGGACATGGGAGTGACTAGAGTTCACACTGGATGTCAGCCAAAGTGATGTGTATCAAAAGGTTATCCAGGCCCATTCCCTACTCTTTATGATTCTCTTATCGGCCCCAATTCCTTCCTAAGATGTGCCCAGGCATCTTCCTTCTGATCTCTCACTAAATCAAGGAACACCATGTTAAGTGTTATGGGGAAGCCTGAGCTCTCCCTTCTCCAGTGTGTGGCCTACCAGCTTTCAGAAATGAAGCAATACACAAATCTGTCTGGGAGGATTTCTCTACCCCCTCTCCATGTTTCACCATGCAGGCCTGGGTCTCCAAAAATAGAACCCAGTGTCCTCCATGTATAGTACTATTCCCAGGCACACATACAGCCAGTGCATGTATATAGCACACACACACTGCACAGCTTTTTATCCATACGGTACCTCTCATTGGCACACATAGATCCAACCCATGCATTTGCCATGCATGCACTGTACAGCACTGCATCCTTTATGTCTTGTAAATGTACCACTCTTAGGCACACACACACATTTCATGCATGCGCTGCACAACACTACATCCTTCATGAACTTTACCCTTCGTAGGCACACATACATCCAGCACATGCATTCAGCATATACATACTGCATTATTCCTGTATTGTACCTTTCCTTCATCGGTACACATCTCTAAAGTAGTGGCCCGTATTAGATATAGTATTCATCATTACATTTTTTGCAGAGGACGGCAAGCCAGAGGCGACACAGACTTTGCTGTCCATATCTCTCAAATACCGGTTACACTGCATAATGAGTATTATATTTAATTTCAACTAGTAAGTCAAACGTGGTTCAGCCTCCTTAAGTGTGTGGCTATTCTGTTAGATATCTAACTTTAATAATCTTGTGAGCATGACATGTATGACATTTTGCAAATTAATTTTCACTTTTGTGTCACCTTTTTAGACATGTCTATGCATGGCATGATGTGGTGTTTTCTGGGACACTTTTCTATCTTCTCTGCCTCTTTCATATTTCTGAAATCTCCTGAATGAGTAATCTGCCAGGAACCAGGTTATATTCTTCTTGCATGGAGCACTTACGGAGGTATAGTCCCGAATGGGCAATTTCTCTGGTGTTCTTTTTCTTCTTTCGTCCTTTAACAATGATATGGTCTGGTCAATTGTTTAGAGTAATCCTTATACTAAGTATGGGTTGATAAAAAATATGTATTGTTGTTATTCTCTAGGTACCCCCACTTTGAATTGTTTTGGCGACACTAATCTATTTAGGTGAGGTCCAGATGAAGGTGGTTAACGGTTTTGCTACCCCACCGAAAAGCGCGTAGACCATGTGCGCCCAGACCTTTTGGCTTTTGTTATCGATTATATATATTGGAAACATTTTACATCTTTGTGTTCCTTATACCCAAATGTGCATAGGTGTCTTGTATGACTGTGAGTGTGTGTGAGGATTGTATGTGTCTGACCTTTGGTTGATTTACCTGTTGGGGGCTGTCATAGTTATTTCACTCTGTATAGAATAAGGTGTATTTATCTTTGTACCACAAAATGTTTTTATAAAATGTGTTTTTTAGTGAACAAAAAGATATAAAATAATATGTACTGATAAACAATAGATCAAAACTAATAAGAATCAGAAATAAAATGTAGTTGGTGGTAATTCGCGATTTCAAGTTCAAGTTCAAGTTCAAGAATTTATATAGCGCACTACTCACCCAGAGGGTCTCAAGGCGCTTGGGGAGGGGGATCATTATTTATCAAATAGCCAGGTTTTAAGTTCTTTTCTGAAGGAGATGTGGTTCTGTGTAAGGCGGAGGTGAGTGGGGAGTGCGTTCCAGGTCTTGGCCGCCAAGTAGGAGAAGGATCTACCTCCCATGGTGGATCTTTGGATACGCGGGACTGCGCCGAGGCCTTGACTGGAGGATCTTAGTTGGCGGGTGGGTGTGTAGAAGGATAGTCGAGTGTTGAGGCATTCGGGTCCTAGTTTGTAGAGGGCCTTGTGTGCGTGGGTGAAGAGACGGAATGTTATTCTTTTGTTGATGGGAAGCCAGTGGAGGTCTTTCAGGTGGCCGGTAATGTGATCTTGGCGAGGGATGCCCAAAATGAGTCTCGCTGATGCGTTTTGGATGCGTTGGAGTTTTTTCTGTAATTTTGCTGTAATTCCGGCATAGAGGGTGTTTCCGTAGTCTAGTCGACTTGTAACCAGTGCGTGGGTGACAGTCTTTCTTGTCTCGGTGGGGATCCAGTGGAAGATTTTTTTGAGCATACGGAGTACGTTGAAGCAGGAGGATGAGACGGCGTTGACTTGTTTGGTCATCGAGAGTGAGGAGTCTAGGATAAAGCCAAGGTTGCGTGCGTGCTCTGTGGGTATGGGTGCTGAGCCCAGGTCCGAGGGCCACCATGAGTCGTCCCAGGCAGAGGGGGATGATCCTAGGATGAGCACTTCCGTTTTGTCTGAGTTCAGTTTTAGGCGGCTGTGTTTCATCCATATGGCTACTTCTTTCATGCCTTTGTGAAGATTGGTTTTGGCGGTGTTGGGGTCTTTGGTGAGGGAAAGGATCAGCTGGGTGTCGTCAGCGTAGGAGATGATGTTAAGGTTGTGTTGACGCGCGATGGAAGCGAGAGGACTCATGTAAACGTTGAAGAGGGTGGGACTGAGTGATGATCCTTGTGGTACACCGCAGATGACTTCGGTGGCCTCTGATTTGAA
The DNA here is from genome assembly GCF_964261635.1 of Lissotriton helveticus. Classification (NCBI taxonomy): domain Eukaryota; kingdom Metazoa; phylum Chordata; class Amphibia; order Caudata; family Salamandridae; genus Lissotriton; species Lissotriton helveticus. The sequence continues at coordinate 1,372,445,015 of NC_136067.1, forward strand.
AGGGGGAAGTCGGACTCTCTGAGTTCTCCCAGCTAGGAACGAGATGATCCAGTCCAAGGCTTTTCCTTTTATGCCGATGTTGCTGAGGCGTTGTATGAGGGTGCTGTGACAGACAGTGTCGAAGGCGGCGGAGAGGTCGAGTAGAATGAGGGCCACTGTTTCTCCGTTGTCCAGTAGTGTTCGGATGTTGTCTGTTGCTGCGATGAGGGCGGTCTCGGTGCTGTGTTTGGCTCGAAATCTGGACTGTGAGGGATCGAGGGAGTTGTTGGATTCGAGGAAGGTGGCGAGTTGGCTATTAACGGCTTTCTCAATGACTTTGGCCGGGAAAGGGAGGAGGGATATGGGGCGGTAGTTTTTAAGTTCAGAGGGGTCTGCTGAGGGTTTCTTCAGGAGGGCGCTGACTTCGGCATGTTTCCAGCTTTCTGGGAAGTTAGCAGAGTTGAAGGAGCAGTTGATGACATCACGGAGATGGGGTGCGATGATGGAGTCTGCTTTGTTGAAGATGTGGTGGGTACAGGGGTCGGTTGGCGAGCCAGAGTGGATGGAATTCATTAGGCGGATAGTGTCTTCAGTGTTGATTGGGTTCCAGGCGCTGAGGTTGTTAGAGGGCGGTTTAGGTTCAGAGGGGGGTGGAGAGGATTGTTCGTTGGAACTGTTTTCAAAGCTGTTGTGTATGTCGACAATTTTGTTGTAGAAGAAGGAGGATAACGAGTCGCAGAGGTCTTGGGAGGGAGTGATGTCGTTTGAGGCTGCGGTAGGGTTGGTGAATTCTTTGACGATGTTGAATAGTTCCTTGCTGTTATGGGCGTTGTTGTCGAGTCGATTCTTGAATGCTGATTTCTTGGTGGATCGAATCAGCTGGTGGTGTTTGCGGGTGGCTGTCTTGAAGGTGGTCATGTTGTCAGTGGTTGGGTTTTTTCTCCATGTTTTCTCGAGAGTACGGCATAGCTTTTTGGATTTCTTAAGGTCATCGTTGAACCAGGGGGCCTTTTTGCTGTCTTGTTTGGTGTGATGGTTTTTCAAGGGTGCTAATTCGTCAGCGCTGTGAGTGATCCATTGTTTGAATTTGATGGCAGCTTGGTTTGGGTCCGATGAGAGGGCGGGTGGGTTTTGGTTGAGCGATGTGAGGAGTTGGTTGGTGGTGATTTTGTTCCATTTTCTTCGGGGAATAGGTTGTGGGGGGTTGTGGGTCGAGGTGGTTTTGTAGCTGAAGTGAACGCAGCTGTGGTCCGTCCAATGGAGAGCTGTGGTGCGGTCGAAGGAGATGTGTTTGCTCGAGGTGAAGATTGGGTCGAGCGTGTGTCCGGCGACATGGGTGGGGGTGTCAACAAGTTGTTTGAGGCCGAGATTGGCCAGGTTGTCAAGAAGGATGGCGGTGTTGTTGTCATTTTTCTTTTCCAGGTGGAAGTTGAGGTCTCCTAGTAGAATGTAGTTCTCGGAGGCGAGGATATGTGGACTGATGAAGTCAGTGATGTCTTCTCTGAATTGTTTCCGGGTTCCTGGAGGCCTGTAGATGAGGGTGCCTCTGAGTGTGGTCCTAGGGTCGGTGTGGATCTGGAAGTGAAGGTGTTCGTCGGTTGCAAGGTTATCGTCGGAGCTGGTCGTGATTTTGATGGAGTTCTTATGGACGATGGCGATTCCTCCTCCTGTTTGGACGGTGCGGTCTTTTCGGATGATTTTGTAATTGTTCGGGATGGCTATGGCGATGTCGGGTGTTGATGATGCGTTCATCCATGTTTCAGTAAGGAAGGCGACGTCCGGTGATGTAGTGTCGAGTAGATCCCAGAGTTCGGTGGCGTGTCTGTGGATCAAGCGGGTGTTAAGCAGGATGCACTTCAGGTGGTTAGAGTCGGATCTGTGTTTGGGGTTGGTGGATGTGGTATGGGTCTTGATGCTGGTAAATTTGCAGGAGTGGCAGGCGAAGGGACCGTGGGTACGTCCTGGGACAGCTTCGTAGCATTGTGATGTGCGTCCGGTGTTAAGGGCAAGGAGGGTGGCGGCGTCATACGTTATGCGGGATGAGTGAGGTTTGCGGGGGCCAGGGGGTCTGGCGCTGGGCGCGGTCCAGGCGCGGACGGGCGTACCTTTGGCGCACCTTCGGCACGCATGGGGCGCTTCCGCTGCACGTGAACGCTGCGCGGGAAAGCATCTGTCATATATGGATGGTGGAGGGGGCGGGGACGAGGGAGGAGCAGCTGGGAGGCATTAGCGGGGCGGGGAGGCTGTCCACGAGGCACAACAAACAAAATGGCTGCGCAAACAAGCAGACCTGCAGCAGGACACAAGCGCTATTACTAATGAAGTATCTAGGCAATACAGCGTACAATGCTAACAAGCGCTATTGCTAATTAAGTATCTAGACAGTCGGAGAAGTATCTAGGCAATCCAGCGTACAATGCTAACAAGCGCTATGACTAATTAAGTATCTAGGCAGTCGGAGTTACGATACCCAATCAGTTCAATGTGGACAGGCAGGCAGAAACACCCAAGCGCTGCGAGGATCAGGCAGAGAGCGTGGGGGAGCGACCTCTTCGCACGGAGTCAAGGAGGTCACCTCCTCTCACCTCCTTGATTTATTAGCCTAAAATCCCCAAACTAAATCCCTTCATACATAGCATTTAAGGAATCGCAATTTGCGAATCCTTAAATGTTTACACATTATTAAGGAATCGCAAAATTTGGGATTCCTTAATATTGCGAGGCTTTTTTCTTGATACATTCCATTTTCCTATTTTTTTGTCGCAAACGCTGCTTTTTAGCGATTTGCAGCGTTTGCGGCAAAAAAATAGTTTGATATATCTGCCCCATAGGTCTTAGGGGAGCTGTTTTTGTTTCAGTTGTACCTTTCCCAGACACACATACACCCAATGTAGATACACCACTCATGTGCTGTGCATCTCTACACATTAACCCGATGTAAGCCAAGGGTGACGCTCATAGCAGTGGAACATTAACCGAGTGAGCCTGTAGGCCTCACTCCAGTGATGCAGGCTAAAAAGGACTTTCTCACTCCTACTGATCACTACACAGTATGCTGCCACCACCATGCTTGTGCTGCTTAACTCCTGGTGAAGGCAGTAGCCTTCCATCACAATGAGGGTAGCGCTTGGGCACCCCACTCTGTCCATTAAGGCCGCTATCCGTGGGACAGGCCTATTTCATGACACACTTGCATGATTGATGTTTGCCTGTGACAAAAAACTAGCCTTAGGGATTCAGACAAAAGAGCAGTTTGGAACTCAGGGCAGAAGTGCACAACTTTAACCATTCAAAGGACTTTCCGTCCCGACAGACGCCCCTTCCAGAACACCAACTCCTAACCTTTAGAGGTTGGGTGGTAAGATCTGTAAAACCAGCAGGAAAATCAGTCAGCATTCCCGTGGCTCAATCAGGCTCTGTGCTCCACTGTAAAGTCTACCCTTGCAAAGAAATAGACAATCTCAGCTTCTTGGGATTCTCTCCCTAAATAGCCATCAACCATTTCAGGGCCTTATGATCTGTTTGCACCACAATTAAATATGGACGGAAATTATACAAAACCCACCACACTGTGGCAAATAACTACTTCTCAATGGCCACCCAGTCTGCTCTCTCTGTAGTAATCTCCTACTAATAACGACTACCAGATTATCTCTACCTTTGTCATCCTGTTGCGTTAACACCACTCTAACTCCTTTGTCAGAGGCATCCATATGTACAACGAAATGCTGGCTGTAGTCAGGCGCTTTCAGTACTGATGCACACCGTAGTGCCTACTTCTGTCCATATTACCTTCTTGGTACGCTCCCTAGTGATCAGAGCAGTCAATCGGCAACTATACTTCCAAAGTTGGCCACAAAATTCCTGTAATGCCCGGTGAGTCCTAAAAAGGCCCTCACTTCAGTGTGTATAGTAGGTACCTCGCACTCCAACGCAGACTGAATTATGCATTCATCTGGTGAATCATCCCTTATCTCACCTCATGCCCAAGGAGAGTACAGAGGACTGTCCCACACAGCACTTAAATTAGCTTCCTGTCACCTAACAAACACCTGTTCAGGTGCCTCAGGTGGTCCTTCCATGAATTGCAGAACACTGAAATATCATCCAAGTAGGCCACATAGAACTCTTCCAACACTGCAAGATCATGGTTCACCAAGAGCATTCTTCAGCCCAGAGAGCATCACCTAAAACTGATGGAGACTATCTGGTTCACAAAATGCCGCTTTTCCTTAGCATTTGGTGCCAAAATGATCTACCAATATCCACTGGTCGGATCCAGGGTGCTCAAGTACTTTTCAGCACCTAACCAATTCACAGGCTCACCCTCTATGGGGTTTGGATTGGAATTGGGTTTGTTTAACACAGGTAGTCCACACAGAACTTCAAGTCAGTAGACCCTTGCTTTGGCACCAGAACCACAGAACTAGACCAAGGACTATGCGATCTCTAAATAATTCCCAGGTTCAATATTTTTGCAACTTTGCCTTAAAGCATCTCTGAACACAGTCAGGCATTCTGTACATTCTGCCCTTCACTGGAAGACAGTTACCTATGTCTATGTTATACACACAGACATGTGTAAACCCCGGAGTCAGCAAGAAGAGGTTGGCATACCGTTCCAGAACCTCTCTACATTCTCACTTCTGCTCCGGCATTTACTTAAGACTTGCTAACTGAGATCCTTCTCCAGTGCCATCCTTCATGTCACTATGCAGCAAGTCAGAAAGAGGCTCACTGTGTGGTATCCGACTCTCATTTATGTTTAGTCCTTTCTCTGTATTCTGTGCCCTGCTGCTCAGCCACTGTGTGAGTGATGTCATAGAGTGTTCCTGTGTGTCCGGTTGAGTGAATTGTCAGTTGGTGTATGTGTGCTGAGCAGCTGGGATGTTGCTCCCGGTGGGGCTGATACTACTACAACTATCATATCATCTTATGTTCCCGTCCTTATTGAACTGAAGAATAAATCTACCTTTTGGATATAACATCATCCCAGCATGCTTTCTTTCTTGCATTTCACACAATGTCTTACTCAACTTCCTCTGCCAGCCTTGACATTCACTGTGTAGTCGAGTCAAAGGTGAGGATTCAGCCAGTTCACAACAAACACCCTCTTGGATTTCCTTGGGGCACCTATGTCCACCAAGTATTTTAACATAGACACTTTCTACACTACTTTGTATGGCCCACACCAGTTGCCCTCCCCAATCCTTCAACAAATATTGTTTAGCATCAACATCTCCTGGGCTTCCTGATACCCGGGCTGCATAGCTTTCTTGTTGTACCATTCCTCCATCCATGCCTGACTAGCCTGAATGTTTTCCCTTGCATGACTTATGTATTGCACCACCAAATCCTCACAGAGTCTACCACATCATTCTGTGGGGACCCTGAGGTTCCTTCCCACCCTTTTTGAACTAAGGCGAGTATACCCCGCACCGGGTGTCAATTAGAAGTTCAAAGGGACTGAAACATGCCCCCTTCTTTGACATCTCTTGGTAGGCAAACAAGAGGCATTGCAGGAGGAGATCCGACTTCCTCCTGAGGTTCTCTGGCAGAGTTACCATCATGCTGTTCAATGTTTTGTTAAACCACTCCACCAAACCATTGGTTTGTAGGTGGTATGCCATGGAGAAGTGGTATGCCACACCAGCTTGCTCTCACATCTCCCCATGTAAGAAGAGTTGAAGTTGGTTCCCTGTCAGAAATTACCGTCCTTGGAAATCTGATCCTAGAAAAAATCCCTAGGAGCGCTTTTGCTACCTGTCATTCTCTTCTGTGGTACATCATCAGGCAAGAACAAGTAATCCTGAAAGTACTCTTAATGTCTCTCCTCCCTTGTTGCAGCAATAATGATTCCTCTTTGTTTCTAGTAATGGCCTTTTCTCCAATGTAGGTCCTTTTTCTGCTTATCGCCTGTGTGAAAGGCATGATACACCAGAACCAAGATATACTTGTTGCCAGACTGTGAGGGGGAGGCCCAAATGGACCAACTATGTCTATTCCCACCCGCTCAAATGGAACACCTACAGGTGATAAAGGCACCAACAGTGCCTTAGTTTTCCCTCCTGTCTTACCATTCATCTGGCAAGCAGGACAGGTTCTACAGAACCTCTCTGTGTCTCTGTTCATCCCTGGCCAACCGAGGGTCCAACCTAGGTTTTTCTAATCTCTAAGTTTCCTGCTAAGTGCACTTCTTGGCCAGTGGCAACAGGAAGTACCTGTGAACTAATGGAGACACTAGCCTCTTGCTAGTTTCTGGCTCAGGATTTACCGGTTCACGACAAAGTAGACCATCCTTGCTGCCAACATAGTGTTTTCTGAACACTACTTCTCACAAGCATAGGAAACTCCTCCTATGCCTTACAGAAATCTTCCCAGGTAGACCCTCTGGCATCTAACAAACCCTGCACCTCTGAAAGCAACCCAGACTCCAGCAGATCGTCTGCTTCAGGAACCTCATCCTCCCGTCCCTCTGGTGCAGAAGTGATGACCTCCAAGGCCACTGACTTCCCAGAGTCTCCACTTTCCTGAAGACTACCTAGTCCTTGCAAATCAGAGATGATTCCAGCCTCTTTCTGAGAGTAATGTGTAGCCTCTGCTCTGTTCAACACAGCTGCTGTTGTCCAAGCCATAAAGGCTTCTGGTCCTAGCACCAAGCTTCGGGCAATCAAATCATTGCCCAAGAGACATCTGGCTCCCTGCTTTTCCCTTTCCTCAACATCAATCATGGCTGCCTTGTCATTGAGCTCACTCACATCCCTGGTAAGCGGATGCTGCATGCCCTTAACACTGGCTGCCAATCCTGTATCCTTGGTTCTAGTATCTCCTCATTAACGGAGGCTTCTCTGCTATGGTGGATAGGCGCCCACCCCACCCCCTGCCAGCAGCCTCAAAACTTGAAAAATGAAACGATTTTAAAACAGATTTATTGTCATTTTATTTCTCAAGTTCTATGGGCCGAGCCATGTCTTGGGGGAGGGGCCATAGTTGGGGCAGTCACGAGGGGGAGTAGTTGGCACTGCTATCAGTGGGGAAGTCGGTTTGGCAGGCCATCTCAGGACAGCCAAACTGACATGTGCACTGAGCTGTGTCCAACTTGGGAGCTCTGGGAGCTCAAATCCATGATGCTCAGGCCAATCCTGATGCTGCTCTCATGCATGAGAGCAGCGTCTGGATTGGCCACAGGGAAGACTGGTAACCTGTGCTGCAGTGAGTAGCAGAAGAGCGGCAATGTGGCGGGTAGCGGGTAAGTTCTGGTTGATGATTATTTTTTTTTGTATTGTCGTCATCTGTCTCATCCCCGCCACTCTGCCATGATACCAGCTACTACGGCTTCTTAGGCCTAAGGTTCTACCTCGCAAACATAGTGCAGAAGGCTCCAGAATCCCTCAGGGCAGGTACTTTCTTCCCATTGATACTAACTTCCTGCACAAATCCCATTGTGTTAGGATGAATTTGCTTCCGAGCATCTGGTTGCCTTTCCCAAATGTCCATAGCTACTACATTGAGCGCAACTGATCCCACTCAAGTACCTTCACCCACTTGTAACATGCTTGCTAACATGGGTGTTTTTGAGGCACGTTTCTTCTCTTGACAATCTCTCTTACAGTGTTCCACCTTGTGGCACTTAGAACAAGACACCACCTTGGACTTGGAAGGGCTTCCTTGCCTTCCCTTCTCATAATGCTTCTTCCCGGATACACCATTACCATTACCATGTTTCCTGGGCCCTCCTCAAGTCCCGTGAGTATTACCCTGGCCCTTACCCTCCGGTTTGAAACCAGTCTGTGGAGAGTTCTTCTCCCACTTTGACTTGTAACTATGCTGCTCCAACCCATTGTCAAACCTGTTAGCAAAAGACTCATCAGCTAACATTACAAGCTTTGTTGGATGCCGCTCTGTCAGATCAGACAGGTATTGCCTAAGTAGGGCAGATCACTCCTGCTTGAGTCGCTATGTCACCATCAAGTGGTTAGGGGACTGAAAATACTTGGTCTCCATCACTTTTACCCACACATTCCAATCACGCAATACACCACGAATCCAAGTTTCAAATGGAATACCATCCGCTCTTTTGCAGTCATGGAATCTATGCAGGTATTGAGCTGGCTTTTTCCCAAGCTTTCTAATGAGAGCTTCCTTCATTCGCGCATAGACCATTTGGGACTGTGTCACGGTAAATGTGCATTTCCTTTGTTTAAACCGGGTGCACCTTTAAAAAGGTGCACTGGGCGCAAGCAGTGAAAATGTATCCTATTACCATGAAAGCACTGCCCCCAGGGCAGCCGCAAACTCGAGCTGCCCCCGGGGCAGCGCATTCCTGTGAGAAATGAAGTGGCTGCTTTACAGTCGCCCCATGTTTTGTTGCCTGCACTTTTGAAGGGGTTTAGAGATCCCCTTTCAGGGGGGTGCAGTCAGTGACTGCACCAACCTGCAAGTGGATGTCTGGGGGGTCCATGGGAACCCCTTTCCCCCTCCAGAGGGCTACAATCAGGGTGTGCACTGACAGTGCACCACCTTTTAGATGGCTCAGTGTGCCGCCTGAGGGCTTCTTTACCACTGCGTCCGCGTCTGTCATACAGCACGGATGCAGAGGTAAAGGGATTCCCTCATTTGCAGGGGGCTCACCCCCATGCAAATGAGGGAATGTCCCCTGCAGCTAGTTTTGGCGCTTTATGTGCACCAGCGCTTTTGGTATTACAGAAGGGGCCGCACAAGAATCTACGACCCATTCTGTAGTACCGAAGTGTCCCGGGGGCACACAAAGCGGGTGCAAACACCCGTTGTGCCCCCGGGGGACTTTATGTAATACGACCCCTGGTCTGCCACAGGTATCCTTCCAATTATGACTGTCCCTTCCATTACCATGTGCTCCCTTAAGGCAGCTGCCTTAGACACTTCTTTTAAGTCCTACTCCTTGTAACAACTTCAACCCATTCCAAAATATTGTGACCTTGCACTTACACATGATATTTTGGAACCCTGGCCACAACCTGGCCTGAACTGGATGCAGAGTCACTTATCTCAGGTGAAGTTGTCATTGCTGCAATCCTAAGTTTCTCTCTCGCAAGGGCTGTCCTCTCCCTTTCCAGCTCTCTTTCCTCACAAACAGGATAAGGACTTGTGAGCGCCCGCGGAGAGGGCACACGCTGCATCTGTACCTACGGAGAGGGAAAGACTAGAACTGGGCCTGCAAAACTTTTGACTAAATCCTTAAGAGTCAAAAGGGAACTATTGAGAACTCCCTATTAGTGGGCATTTCCTGGAGGCAGCTACTAGTAAACAGGGAATAACCCTAACCATGTTATAAGGAAGAGGGTGGGACAAGGATTTGCATGACAACTTCTAGAGACCCAACCTCAAGGGATTGTGGTGCTGCTCACGAATGTCTGTATTCCTTTGGATGTGTAAAGTTAGAGCTAAAAATACTTATTTTTCTAAATAAAGGAAGTATTTGACTGTATAATGATTTATTGTTTGTATCATATGCACTCTGAGTTATGAGTCATGTTCACTCACCTGCATCCACACTTCCCCTTTGAGGGAGTCTTTAACTGCTTGTCCTCAGCTATCACTGAAAGTCAAGTGCAGAAGTGGTACTTGGCTGAGTTGCTCGGGATCCATAGTAGGTAGGTATGGGGACATCAGAAGTAGAAGGCCTCAACACTACAGTTGGGCCAGTAGCCCCTGTTGCGCCGTGGCCCTATGAAAGGGGTTCAGACATTGGCAGTAAATGGTGGAGCGCTTAACATTCGGAAGCCAAAGATACAGCGGTGGCATTGGCCTTTTCCAGTTTGCGCATGTACTGCCATAAATCTAGTTTCTTTTTCTTCTTCATGCAAAGGTGACACACATAAGCAATGGAGAACACAGTGTTGGGAATTGACCTCAGCACCATGTCCATAGATCCGATGAAGGACTGATGACGAGACAGAGAGTGGAGGATGTCCAGGAGTATGGACAGAGATGTCCTTGCTCATTTCATAAGGGACCAGTTTGAGATACTGGCTAAAAGGGATAAGGTTGTAGTTGACTCTGAGGAAGGAACCATTGTAGCAACCCAAGAAGAGAGCACTGTGGATTCAGGCACTAGGATCCGCTTACCACAGATATATCACAGACACATGCCATTACAGACACACCTAACCTTTACAGCACCTAACCGATTGACAAGCTAATCCGCTCTGGGGAGTGGATGGGTATTGGTTTTGGTTACCTCTTTGAAGGCCATGATTTAAGTGTGGCTTAGAGAGGGGGCGCTTGCAACATAAACTCATTTTAAAAGTAGCTAACTCATGTAGTTCTGTGTTCACATTTTTAAGCCATGCTGACTGACTGAAGTAAACCTCCCATATCTGTCACTCAAAACAGCCACCTCATAATAAATCCTGCTTCTCAGTCTCTGCAAAAATAAAGCTATTTCCCCAACTGCACTAATACTTCGGCAGGCAGTGTAGCATAGTGGAGAGACTCCAACAGCAAAGCTCTCAGACAACTCTAAACACCCTGTAATTCAAAAGGGTTAATTCCCTGAGCAGTTTGAAGACCCAGACCATGGAAGACCTTGGTCCTCCATATCTGTTCCGAGTCCACCTCCTTACCCATACGTAAGATGTCTCTCTTCTCTGACTTGTTATAAAGCTGTCCTAGAACTAAAAGCAGTCTTGGTGCTGAAGACATAAAACCAGAAGACAGGGGGCAACAGAACACCAAGACGCAGTACCAAAATGAAAACGTCTTCAGCCAGACATGAGTTAATCATTTCGAGCTGTGAGTGCGTTATTTTTCAAAGCCTACGATACATCGCTATCTCCTTGTCTTGGAGGCATCAAAAATGTGATTTAATTTGCAGAATTGTCCTTCTCACTCAAGCCGGTTCATAAGAATTTAGAAATTAGTCTAAACTTTCTAAATACTAGACAGGCCACATGCTGAACTATCATACCATCCCTTCTGGCACTGCTGGATTGCCTTAGGGGCTGGACACTGATTATACTTACATTCATGTAATTAACAGAAAACCATATGTAAAGTCTGACAGAATGCATGAGGGACAGAAACTTCTTAGGGCAGGGCAATGAAGGAGCATGTTTTTGATAGATGATTCCTTGATATCACATCTCCCGCACTCATCAGAGTCTTGCAAGCTAGCTGTTTTCTATTTAACTGGGTGCCATATAGCATGATAAGGATAGAACTATAATGACTAAGTTTGTTGACATTTACTTTGAACATTTAAAAATTAATTCCATGTGGTGTAATTGAGATTGTCTTGAAGCATACGCTGCATAAAGCGGCTTCAGATTAGCCAAGGTTTTGGTTGAGATGTATGGGTTCTTACAAAGGGTGGGCGTAATTCCATTCGAAATTTACGGAATTCCGTGGAACGTCGGAGTGGGCATCTGATGCCATTTTTTAGATCAAAATTAGGCCTGGGCGTTAAATTCCGTTCCGCTCGCGGAATTTGCGGAATTTGGATAATTTCTTGTTCCGCGGAGAACGCGAAATTGCCCAAAATTCTACGTTCCTCGACTTCGCGAAGTTTTTTGCTTGTTTGCGTTCTCAAATGCGTGTTCGCAAGATATTTCCCCCCGAGCACGCCAACAGCGAATGCGAACAGTAAAAAAGCATCGCGAACAAGCAATTCCGCGTGTTCGTGGAAATTCTGCATGTTCGCGGAGATTTTTTACCGTTTCACGGAGATTTGCGTAACGCGATTATGCAAATTCCGCCCACCCCTATATGCGCCCTCACATCCAAGAATGGGTGTGAGGATGCATTTGCGCTACGAAAATAGTGCAGCCGAATGCCACTCAGCGCCCTTACATACACTACAGTGATTACTGCGGAATATGTAAGGGTGCCACAGACGAGTGGTATGCAGTGGTTTCTAAACTCTAAAAACCACTGCATATCACTCTGTAGTGCATACCCCTCGTGGATAGACACTGCAGTGATTTAAACAGGGCAGGAAGAGTGAGCAGCCCCTCTATGTTTAAAAACCACTGCAGTGGTTTTTAACCACATCGCTGCGGTGGCTATTCCGCCGCAGCGCTAAGGGGGCGGGGGGGCCGCGCGGCGGGGGCATGTTGGGGACGGAACCGCTCCGTCACCAGCCGCGGTTGAGCAGTGCTCATGACGGAGCGGTTCCGTCATGGCCCCGCCCGCTCAATAGAACGCGCCGCGCAGGCGCGAAATCAGCGCCGCGCAGGCGCGTCGGGCGGGCCATGACGGAACTGCTCCATCATCAGCACAGCGCCATCGCGGCTTATGACGGAGCGGTTCCGTCATCAGCACGGAACCGGTTAAACATAAAGGGACTGCTCCCCCTTCCTGCCCTGTTTAAAAATCACTACAGTGTATACCCTTTTGGGCCCCTACATACTCTGCAGTAGTTTCTTCTTGCAGTGGCTGCTTGTTTCTAAACAAGGCTGCAAGAGGGAGCACTTTTTCTATGTTTAACAAGCACTGCAGATTATACTTTAATCTGCAGTGATTTATAGACATAGAAGGACTGCATCCTCTTAGAAACAAATAATTGCTGTAGATTAATTTTGTTGGCAGAACGGTGGAATTTAAAAGAGATTCTACTGGGGAATGAATTATTCCGCCTAGGCCTAGTTCTTACAGAAATGTAGAACGTGAAATCTTGCCACTCAGTTGTTCGGAATATGATCACTTTATTTGACTTGTTTTGGTTAATATGCTTGCTCTTGAGAAACAATACTGCTGACTTCTCCAGTGTAGAATAGAACTTAAATGATCACATTGAATTCTTATTGTAGAGAGGAGAAAAGAATCAGGATTTCATCAGAAAAAAACCTTATTTAATTTTAATGAGGCCGCATTTCATTGACTCTTTCCAGTTCCAGTTGTTTTTTGATTGAGGATGCGAATGATGAATGAATGTAAAGTTATTGGCGGGTTTGCGCAATGATATTATATGTATAACACGTATATGCTTTTACATCCTCTAAATATTTTTGATATATTTATATAATAATAAATGAAAGAACATCATTTTTGAAAAAACTTCAACTCTCCTTTTCGTCACATACACTCTGTGCCTAGTTTCATCACAATTGTTTTAAAATGAATTCTCAATGCATTGATTGTGTGGATTGTTAGTATATACTGAAGAGTAGCCCTAGGTTGTTCTATATTAAAGTTGATGAAACTATCATCAGATATATTATTACCTTTCATCAAATCTTGCACGGTTTGCTAGGTAAAATACTCCACTTTTGTAGGACAGACCTGATTACATTGCGTATGAGCAAATGCAGGAACTGTGAATGAATTGGCCTATCTGCACCGAGTGTGACAGATGATGGAAGAAGGTTTGATCACCAAGGCAATACCACACTGATGATGGTTGACGTGTAAAGAGTTTAATAAAGACGTGCATTACAGTTGAAAGGTATGGAAATAACACTCTATGGATATGTAATACCTTTCAAGTTCATCCACGAAAACCCTGGCCTATTACCTGAGCAGAACAATTTCATAAGGGTTTTATTATTTATTTATAAAATGTCCAGAGATGGTTAAAGGCATGGGCAAAGTGGGCAATCGCCACGGTCCCCCACTTTCCAAGAGGTCCCTCAGAAAGTTAACGTTCTTCCTTGCTCCCATCTATCTATTTCTCGATCTCTAACATTAAAGTATTATTCAACATTTGTTGGCATCATGGGGCTTGCATTACCAGAAAATGGGTAATAAAATTCAAAGTTGTTCTGAACAGGGGCCCTTAAATATTTCTTGCCAGGGGTCACTAAACTCCTTAAGATGATACTGTTAATATCGCTGAAGAATTTTGTAGATGCAGGTAGATGAAGTACCAAGAGAAGGGACACGATTCTAGTGGTGATGATCTATTTAGTCATGTCAAGCATCCTCCACAAAGCAGGCCCTCTTTCAGAGTGATCCTGTAATTCTGATGGGAATTACAGGCTCAATCAAAATGATGAAATCTGTGGTAACTCTGTTAATCCTCTGCATTTCACAATGCCATTGTGGTGCTGAAAGCAGCTGAAATGTTTGCATGGAACCTCAAAGACATGTCAACTGTGATATGTGATGAATTGTCAGCACTGCAACCAAATAGCAAGGACCATCTCTGACGGCCAGGCTTGAAGAAGGGCCTGTCACATGTCAGCATCACCACTGTCCTGACTGAGCATTAGTTAATCACATGCCAGGATCAACTGTGAACAACTAATAGAACAAGATGAGGGGAATTGGGAGTAGAATTACTGAATCCTCTGGCCATTCCTCAATTCTGAGACACTGTTAGAGTACACCTCATAATACTTGGCAATACCACTCCCTCCCATCCCCGACCCCCAGAGTTACTTAAGCACAGGCCCGGACTGACTGTTGCGGGCACCGGGCAATCCCCTGGTCGGCCGCATGGGTGGGGGCCGGTTTTGGGCCCCAGGGGGCCGGTTTTGTTAGAAGGCCGTTTTTGCAGTAACAAAATCGGCCGAAAACCGGCCCTAGCAAAGAGCGCGGTCGCACCCCCAACCCCCCGGGGAAGGGGGGGGCTGGCCGAGCACTGTGCCAGGGCCGGTATCGGTTCCCAGTCCGGCCCTGCTTAAGCATCACTGTAGATAATCCAAGGGGTTTTGGGAGGGGGAAGTTCTGGGTTCTTCTCCAAAACACAATCAATGTTCTGTTTCATCTGGTTTAAATTACTTTCAAGTGTTTTATTAGGGTGGTAGGGGATATGGATACCTGAGTGAAATTTGAGATCATAGACTAAGCCTAAGGGGGATATTCACAAGGACGTAACTCCAATTTATACCCACCTTGCCACATCAAAAGCAGAAATAGATTTAACACCCCTTTCACAAGCTGGTACAAACTGCGCACATCGCCAGTATTCCCGCGATAACTGCCCCAAACCTTACCTCCACGGTGGACACCACCTACTAACCCTAATGAGATGCAGAGTAGGCGTTCCCGTGCAAAAACACACGAAAAAACCACAACACCACTTTCACAATGAACTGCCAGATCCGTGATGCAAACCAAAAACAGGCGATAAGCTGCGGTAGCAGCAGAGAATTAACACCTGCTTCTTGCTGGTGCTAAGCAGGACGATTACCCACAGCATGAAAGGGGGTCCAGCCAAGAGCCACACCTGAAGACCCACAGATGCCAAGGAGACAACAGCCATGCAGCATCGATACCCATGAGGGCCCTAACATCTCACGCAATCCACCCCCAGACCCCACCCCGGACCACCCACCCCGGACATACACATACCGTGCACGACGCAAGAGCCACAAAAAGCGCATGATGACGCACATTGCCAAAATAAATACACACATGTGTGGCCAGAAGTACGAGAAACTGTCAAACAGCACTGTAGTAACACCCAAATACTTTATTGAAACACAACACAAAACAACAATGCGTAACAGTCCTGTCGGGTCCAACAAGGACAACCTCGAAGTCACAGCCTGGAAAACAAAGCACAAAATCAGGACGTGTGCCATGCGCACATCAAAGGAGCGAGACACAGAGAACAGAGAAGGAAAGTGAGACAGAGAGGGAAGGAAAGGAAAGGAAGGGAAAGAGAGAGAGAGAGAGAGAGAAGGAAAGGAAGGGAGAGAGAGAGAGAGAGAGAGAGAGAGAGAGAAAGAGAGAGAGAAGGAAAGGAAGGGAGAGTGAGAGATAGAGAGAGAGAGAGAGAGAAGGTAAGGAAGAGAGAGAGCGAGAGAGGGAAGGGAGAGGGAGAGAGCGTGAGAGAGAGAAGGAAATGAAGGGAAAGAGAGGGAGAGCAAGAGAGGGAAGTGAGAGAGAGAGAAGGAAAGGAATGGAGAGAGAGAGAGAGGGAAGGGAGAGAGAGTGAGAGGGAGAGAAGGAAAGAAAGGTAGAGAGAGAGAGAGAGGGGGGAAGGGAGAGAGAGTGAGAAAGAGAGAAGGAAAGGAAAGAAGAGGGAGAGAAGGAAAGGAAGGGAGAGAGAGAGAGACAGAGAGAGAGAGAGAGAGAGAGAGACAGAGAGAGAGAGACACTGCCGCCCCTGCGCACACAGGCACCACTGCTCACCTGCTTCCGCCGGTGTATCCACCAGTAGGCACACCACATGCCCGTACAAGCTCCAGGCCCAGGTCCCGCCACCATGGCATAGTTCACATCATGCGGGCCCGGCCCGCGACCCTGCAGGTCCCATACATGACGCTGAGTCCTGAGTCATCAATGGCGGAGATCACATCAGTGCACACATCATCATCGCAAGCTGCACACCCGCTCAGCTAGTCCAGTACCACTAAGCCTGTGCAACGCAAGGCAGCACCACGTGGTGGTAGGCCTGTGATAGCTGCAAGTCTTTGGGTGCCACTAACCCTGTGCAACGCAAGGCATAGGCACGTGGTGGTAGGCCCGTGACGGCCGTAAGGCCTCGGGTGCCACTAACCCTGTGCAACGCAAGGCAGTGCCACGTGGTGGTAGGCCCGTGACGGCCGCAAGGCCTCGGGTGCCACTAACCCTGTGCGCAGTATCTCATGGGCCCTTTATGATTGAGCACCGTGGAGCGTCCATCATCCAGGCACCACCGGCAGAGGGGAATGTGATATCGTCGGCCCCTTATATTTACGGGGTCACATGGCCTGTGACGCCTGTGCCGGATGGGTGTGGTGTGTGTGAAAATCTGCCATCAGGGAGTGGCCGTGACATGCTAACAACTAGACCAGTGACCTGCACAAAACCAGCGTGAACACCTGTGACAGGTAGCTATGTGGGCCCCCCTTGGAGCGTAAGCGGAGTGGTCTGGCCTGACGTACGCCGTCCCAGCTCTGGGATTGCAAGTATGACCCAGGGGTTCTGGGTGTGGGTCAGTCCATGTCCGGACCAGGAAGTGACTAATGTGTGTGTCTCTGTTGCAGTGTCCACGGCACACAGTACAAAATAGGTATTGTAGCACACTGTGACTGGCATCCCACTAGATGGGCATCATTGACGAAAGGGGAATCACTGTCCCTACATTCATCCACACATACATACATAATGAAAGACGTGACACAGCAGTGCGTTACTGAATGTTTATTGCACATCCAGTAGAGTGTTGCAGCTGGAGAAGTGCAGGGCCATGCCAAGCACACTACACAATATGGGCAGTGGAGGTCCAGCCAGAGTGCATCTGGGGATGCCAAGCACTGCGGAAGAGGAAGGGTACAGTCCGCAATCTGGTTGCCATGTCATTGTTCATTAAACATGATATGGCAGTCCATGTCGTGGTCCAAGGTGAGTGCAGCATAGGTTATTAGGGGCCAGTGGAAGGTCATTGGGCCATGTGCGGCACCAAGCAGAAACTGACCAGGTGGCGGAAATGAATGCTAGTGCCTCCTTCTGACAGCAATCCCAGCCACGTTCTCACCCTCGGATGTGTGCTCTGCCCCACCTGTGGGTGTTGCAGTACCAGCTGCGGCAATGTGTGCCACTGACACATCAGGGGCCGTAGGAGGATTGTCGGCCGCACTGTGTGGCAGTGACGCATCAGGTGCCGGTGAGGATATGCCTGTCGCACTGTGAGGCACTGACACACCAGGGGCGGAGATGTGGAAGGCGTGGGGGCAGCAGCATTCATCAGCGTCAGACCTTGTGGCAGCAATGCCATGATGAGGATCTGCAGGGCATGGTAGATCCCAGCCACATCTCGCTTATGAACAGCGGTGGCTGCCATCCTTTCAGCCTCCATCCGCACCATCTCCTCCATGAGCCTCCACATGTGTGCCAGCTCACGGCTGGAATCGCCGGAACCAGTCTGAGCGGACAGATGTTCTTCTCTCCACTTCATGACTCCAGCGATGTCAGTCAGGGCTCGTTGGAGACCTAGGAGCGGGCCGTGGGCGTCCGTTAGGAACTGGAGCTGGTCCCTCATGGGACCTAGACACCCATGGATGGCGTCCAGTTTGGTAGCCATGAGGCTGAACCCCACCCGCACCTGCTCAGCCGTCTCCCTCTGGCCCTCCAGCGCACGGCATTGGAAGGCCATGGTTTGTTCCTGGGGGTCTTGGAAGACTGCCGGGCTGTGGGTGCCTCCTGCTGGGTGGTTTGGGTAGTGGGTAAGGTCTCCTCGATGCAGCTGGGCTACCCTGATCCTGGAGGTGAGTTGCGGATCATGTCCATGATGTTTTGGAGGGCTTCGTGTCGATGCTGGGGTTGTCCTCGTCATCAGTGAAGAGTGGCTGGTACTGCTGTGCAGGGGTGTTGACGGTGCCCCTGCAATGTGAAGGGAAGATGGTGTATTACAATATGTCCACATGTATGTGGCTGCAGGGAACATGTTGACATTCAGACAGCATGGCATTGTACATTGTGACAGTGTGTAGATCAGGGCCATGACCCAGATTCATTGTGAGTGTGCACTGCGCTCTGCTTGATTGTGCATGTGTGCCATTGTGAGCCTCTCCACCCATCCCCCCAGTACCTGGTGGTCACTCACCCTGTTGCGGTTGTGTTGTGTCCTGTCGGGCAGTGTCCGTTCCCCCGACTCCGGACACAGTTGCCACACTGATGACGGTTGACACCAGCTCCTCCATGTTATCCAGCTCCAGCTGTGGTGCTGGGCTCCCACCTCCAGTCTGCATTGCGGCCTTCTGGTTGGCTGCAAGTTCCTCCTTGGTCTTCCGCTTGATGTCAATCCATCGCCTCTTGGCCTCGTCCATTGACCTCTTGTGCTCTCCGACGTCATTCACCTTGTCCACGATGTCCCACCATATCCCATTTTTGGTGCCCAATGACACGCTGGAGGTGACAAACAGTTGTTGATGGTGTTCCATCACCTCCTTGATCAGGATCCTGTTTTCCTGCGGACTGAACTTCGTCTTCCTCTTGTCCTTGCCCTTCCCTGTCCCGAGGTCCCAGGCTGGTCGTCCGGGGCGCTTGTGGGGTTGCGCTTGTCGTCTGCGCCTGCTCCGGCTGCCTCCATGATGCTTGGGTGTTGGTCAGTTTGTGTTTGTGTGTTTATTCTACTTTTATAGTGATTTTTCCCACCTGCCATGTGTGTATTGCAGGCCTGGCACTGCTTATTGCTGAATTCCTCATCGGGCTTTAGCCCATCGCATGTTTTTTCGCGTTGAGGTTTGTGTTTTTATCTCGGTTGCGGTGGTTGTATTGCGGACATTGGCCGCGGTTTCCACGGACTATTGCATCGTACCGCCGTGTTGTGAATTCCACTTTAACACAGGGTTATTTTCCCCGATGGGTTGCGATGTGTAAAGTTGCGTTAGCATTTTTTGGTGCTGTTTAGCACACGTTCTTGTGAATATACCCCTAAGTGTTTAGGGAATCTTTTAAACAATATTTGACAAGTGAAATGATTTCAGGATGTGCCACGCGTTTCTGACCAGAAGCTCGAGTACCCATGAATTTCTTAGAGTAGTTTGAATCGAAGTACTGGATTTGATATTTCTGAGTGTGATGTTTTTGAATTTTGAACACAACAAATACGTAATTTCTCATGTTTCCACACTGGAGGTTTCGTCTTCTGAATTTAAAAGACTACAACATCAAAGGCTCCGTATTTCTTTCTTTTTTTCTTTCGTTATTTCTTTATTTAAGCAGCATTAGCATTTCAATTAAAAAAGTTGCAATATGTAGCTTAATGATGGTGAGGTGGTTAACAGAAAAAATGAAATTCAACATTTACAGTATCACTCAATCATTTAATCAAGAATTTATAAAGCACAAGTATTCATCATAGTGTCATGGCGCTAAATAAAATGCAACCATGGAATAACATGGAATATAGAATAATGTTGCTGGTATTGGTGTGGTAGAGATCACTGCAGAATACAGCATTTTCAAAAATAATGGCATTTTTATAACCATTCAGGTAGGAAATATACATATATCATTAGCATGGTGATTGGGGAGTAATCAACTTGCATCTTTCAAGGAATAATCGGTGTCATTTCAGTTCAGTTTTAACATAAAGTTAGCATCTTGATGAAGAGTAGAAAACATGTTTTTCCTGAATGCTCTTAAATTATATTAGAATTTTGATTTTCTAGTTTTATAATTCAAAGTTTGGATTTTTATGTCTCTCCCCCTTTTCAGGGCAGTGAATGCAGTATCTCCAGCACGTGTAGCGATGGAGGAAACTTTGACAACACCGTCGTCACTGGAGAAATAGAACTGTCAATTAAATTCAACTTCAAAACCAGTAATTTAGAAATATGCATTAAGGCATGCAAGAATCTAGCGTATGGTGACGAGAAAAAGAAAAGATGTAACCCGTAAGTATGTCAAAAACAGGAGCTAAATCATAAATGCCTATATTTCTATAGTTTGTCTTTTATATCAGGATTTGGGGAATGGAGGTAAAATAGGCGTAAAAGACCAAGGACCGTACAATGAATTTGGCAGGTTGGATACACTTGTTAAAATGAGGTTAATATCCTGTTCACTATATTACAAATGCTATTGACTATATTGAACTTGTAATACAGCTGACGGGACATCCACCACTTTTGTGACAGAGTATCTTGTCCACCAAACACTAAATAAGGCACTAAGTTGATTTTTGTTTGATTAGGCGCATATTTTTAAACCTTTATCCATTATTTACATGTGTTGCAAGCATGAAATTAGCTTTTGTCAGGAAGGAGAATGCAGTGAAGAAAAAAGTGATTGTGAAATTCTCCAAATGTGATCCATGTCTCTGCCCTTATCTAATATATAGGCTTAAAACAAAAAATCCCCTAGTGTTCTCTTTATGTGCATACAATTCAACAATCACCTCTAGCAATTGTTCAACATTCACATTTACTTCAATCCAGCAACAATGTAATTCAAAAGGGCAAGTGTGAAAAAAGAAAGATAAAAGATCAACTATTTTATTAGTACCATATATTAAAAAAATGTTTCTTTAAAAAAAAAAAAATCTAATATATATACATAGCTAGTCACAGAATTTTAAAAGTGGTACATTTCACTCAACAAGTTGTAGTATTGATGCCCAACAATAAAATATCACAGAAGCATCCAGTCACTGTATTGTTTACAATGCAATTTCTGTTACTTATTTTTTAACTTCAAAGGCAGAAAGCTAGCGTGCGGCTGTTTCCATCTTTTTCCCTCCTCCTCACTGATATGAAAAATTTCAAGAGCAAGAGAAGCCTGTGATACTTTGTTATTTTATGTACTTCCACAGACATGAGTGCTCCCATTAGGTAACAATGTAACACATGCCTCTGCCACTTGAAATATGAAAGAGAACAGCAGAGAGGGAGAGAGAGAGAGAGAGAGAGAGAGAGAGAGAGAGAGAGAGAGAGAGAGAGAGAGAGAGAGAGAGAGAGAGAAAGATTGTGACTGCCATCTGCTATTTTTCTGATGTTAATGTCGATACAAATAACAGAAATTATATTTAAAAAATATTACGAATAACATTTTTTGGGAATTTTGCATTACAGGCCGATTAATGCTCAAAACACTTCCTCTTTAAAAACCTATATTGTAAGTCAGCATATAGTATGTTTTTTGTTTAGTACTTACAAAATGGTGTGCTGGATACACCAGTGTATACAATTGCATTGTCTGCTCATCAATGTGAAAGTATGCTGAGAGAAAAAATCTATTTCCTTGGTTGGGCTTGACAGAAAACACAATCAAAATCAGTGTATGTGTAGGGGGCGGAGCTTCTCTAAAAGTTGGCAACTGTCCTTTTTTTAAATGGCCTAAATATACATTAGGTAGATATATGCGTGTGTAACTGTTTATGCTTGTGAGTCCTGAAAAACTGAGACTGTGGCATCTTCCAATGAGTATTCTGGAATTCTTTGACTTATAAAAAAAAATCGTATATCTATCTGTACAGCTGTCTACTTAGTTGTAAATGCACAGGTGTTGACTGACAACGTTTTGCTGAACCACGCCCTTATGGCCCACAGAGCAATATCCATCAAACATTTTCAGTTACACTACTGCTGAGAAATATGAGCTCTCATCCCCCTCGGCCCAGCCATTAAATGGTGGGTGGCGTGGAGCCCACCCAAGTCACCCACTGTGTGTTTGTTTCCCTCCCCCAAAATACCAGCAGCATATACATACACACACACACAGTCAGAGCATTGTGAAGGGCATGCACTGAGATGCAATAATTGCCTTAGTGCATTGAAGATTTGTGCTGTCCCCACACGTTTTGCTTTTTCCATGCAGACTTCCGCATGTAAGTGTGTGGTACCAGCAGCGTTTTACAGTCGTATATTTATGTGATACAATGTGGAATTATTGTATATACACATCAGAACTACTGTATTAGAAATGTTAAATATGTCACATGTGCATAATTTTGGTTCCACACATTTCAACCTTTTCGAGGTACTGTACATACATGGGGGAAATCATGAAAAAGTCTGTAGGCATGATTCACAAAGTTTTTTCTATGTTTACGTCATATTATTAACTTAGGTGTGATTGAAACTTGAGTTTCAGGACTTGGAGCACTTATTCATGAACCATAGTTGTTGAAGCGTTAGCTTAATTGTCAGAGTGGGCATGGTCTGAATCTCCAACCACTGGCATAACGAAACTTGAGGGGACCACCCTGCTAGGGTCGTAGAGGGACCGCCTCCGGACTCAATCAATGTCTCCTGGCCAGAGTAATATGTTGAGGGGTCCCCCTGGAACTCCTCCCCCTCTGCACCCTGGGGGCTGCAGGGGGCCTGTGTTGCACCACGGTCCTCAACTTTTGTCAGCTTGAGCTTTTATTCATCAGTAATAGTAATTTGTTGTACCAAAGTCTACATCCTTTCAGCGTGTGTTTGAACTAGCATCCGTAAATCCACGCAAGCTGTATGTGCTTTAATGCTCTAACAATTGTAATACTAAGCGCTTTGCAGCATGAAAGTTGCTGATCACTGAGAATGGCTCAATTTACACCCAACAGCTTTCCGTAAAAAAATACCTACCTGGCGTAAATACTAACTACTGTGAAATTGTATCCCACAACATCACACAATTACAAAATAGTTAACGCTACGCTAGGGGTGGGGAATGCTAGGGTCAAGACATGGTTTGCTGTGAGAGCTTGATAAAACTGACAGACTACTGCGTTTGTTGACATTCACAAACTTCTCGTATGATCCTTTCCCACACTGGAACTGGTTGTAGATTTACTTCACCAAAGAGTGATGCCCCTTCCAGGGTGAAAATAGGAATACACCATACCTCGCTTTTGCAGTGGTCTCTACGAGTTCCAGACATACTATTGAGAATGTGTGTAAATTCCCAAAAGATGTACCTTTGCCCTTGTGCATATGAGTACATTACTTGTGCAAAAGTACAACTTTTTTTGTGACTCATGTCCTCAAAATCCAGGAGGGAAGCGGATGGCTATTGGAGCCGCCATGGTGGTTGGAATGCACAGAGAGGTACACTTTCTGGGATCTGGTAGATGTTGCTGAGGAGCTCCGCCTTGGTTGCTTTTTTTTTTGCTTGTGTACTTTCAGTAAGTTTATTGCTCTTCTCCTGGTCCTCATGTTGTATTAAAGATCTCCAGCCCGACAAAATGTGTGGATTGTCCAGAGATCACTGTTGTGAGCTATTGTTCGGAGGAAATGGTGTTCAGATTGATATGAGATGCTATACAGTTTCTGGGGGAAAACAAAAAATATAAGACAAATTACATTTTTGTATTACATTTGCTGTGTATGTGTGTAGTTTTTGTAACTGTGTGTCAAAGTGTCTGTGTTAGAACAATGGATCCCTACATTATGTGAAAGGTGCATCTAGTCAGCCATGTCGTGGTGTGCTGTAGGAGATGAAGAAATACATTTTGTTATCAAATGCATTGTTTAATCCCAACATCTAATAATTGTCTCCCTCTACCTCCCTCAATCTGTCTCTTACGCTTGCTCTCGCACTCTTTTCCTGTCGTTCTCTCTTTCTCCCTCTTTCTTTCTCTGTTTCACACTCTTTCTCATTCTCTCTGTCTCTCTCTCTCTCATGCTCACCTTCCTAGGTATGTAAAGATATACTTGCTTCCTGACAAATCTCCCCAGAGTAAACAGAAGACAAGTCTAAAAAAGAACACAGTGGACCCATCCTTCTATGAAATCTTAAAGGTACACATCCAGAGTTGGATTGTGTGAATACTTTCTGGGATAGAACGGTTGAATGACACAATGCTATTTCTAAGAAATGACTTGAAGCCGAAACATTTCTTATGAAACCACCACATTGGCCCAGGACAAAACACATTTATTTTTCTTTAGCTTGACACATTCGTCACTTTATTTCACGTCAATGTATAAGGGAAGGTCAAGTGATTCTGTTGGCACATCTTTTCTTTGTAATTATGGATTTACCACACTAGACATATAATCCATCATCTCCCACATAATTTGCAGAGACTAACTGGTCACATGTCAGTCGGTGATTGCTTTATTCTGGCATTAGAATGGTACTAAGTAGGTGAAACCTCTTGACCAGACAGTATTTATGTGTGTAATAGTGACTTAATATGGTATTTATTCTGGCACAGAATGTTCCCTATTATAGCACATACTATCCCTTTTCTTACTACATAATTTGGTCAACACTGGCAGATAATTCGATTCTCCAGTACCGCATAATTTGAGTGGCCCTGGCTGTGGATCAGTTAAAGAGCTTGTTATCTGTGTGCTGACTCTACCCATGCCTCTGAGAGTCACACGAAAAGAGAAGGACTGAGGAAGCCGAGTCCCACCTGGCTCTGCTCCCACCATGTTGCAGAATGGAGCCAGTTTGCGCACGTCTCCACAGTCACTGCTTGAGTTCCCCGAAGGGTGAGAAGCCTTGTTGAGGTCAGAAGGGCAGGAAACATTTTGTCTTCCACTCCTGATGTTCTTTGTCCCCTCTGGCTCACTTCAGCAGACAGATTGAAGGGCATCTTGACCCCAGGGTGAAGAGGTGTGGTTCAAACATCAAGGAGCCAACATCTTCCGAGCCCCAAATCGAGGCCATAGATCAAAAGATTGCACTGTTACCCCTGGTTCCCAGGTTGGCAGAGTGAGGGCATCATACACCATCAGTGTTCGGAGCCTGCCTGGCCAACAAGGTGAGAGGAGTCTCCAACATCTTCTGTTGGCCATGCAAGTCAGTGAGGGAGCAGTGACCCGCTCATGGAGCAATATGTACTTCTTCTGCACCAGACCTGCTAGGAAGACTCATATTTAGGTCCAGGGCAGCTCCTTCTTTCAGGAAGGGACCCAGCAGCTTTTCAAGGTGGTGGTCTGCGTAGGTTGTCTCAACTTTTCACCTCATCTTAATCTTGAACATGTGGAAATGGCGTTGTGTGTTCTGGAACGATCCTCCTTTGCTATGTCACCCTCCGGACATCACCAAAACACTAGTCTTCCCAGAAGACAGGGGCTCCCTGTGGTAAACTTGGTAACCACCGTTCCCAGCTTCTCTTTATTCACAGGGATAGGCTGTCTCCTCTGGGGAAGCATCTTTTATCATGCAGTCTAAACAACGCACTGCCTTTTTACCGCGGGCACTACAACGAACACGTCATTACCATGTGTTTCTTCAGCACACAAGTCATTACAACGACTTCCTTTGGGGACGCTTTGTTGGACTGGTGTTGGATTTGAAGTCCAACACCTTCACTACCATTTCACAGACTTAAGGTGGAATACTAAATGATACTATTCCCTAAGGCAAGTTGTTGTAATGACTTGTGTGCTAAAGGAACGCATGGTAATGATGCGTTTGTAATAATGCCCGCATTGTAAAGGCATGAGTGGGTCCGTCATACAACCTCTCTTCTGAAATTCTGGCAATAGGATATCCTAAAGGGTCAAACATTCTTGTTGTTCCTGCTCTTCAAATTGCAGGCAGGGACCAGGTTTCTTCATACCCAATCTGTGCCACTAATGCCTGCAGACATGCATCTTCAAGGTATTCAATTCTACTGAAACAAAATGCCTGTAAGAATATTATTCCCCCCCACACACCGTGGGTGAGATCCCAAAGGAAAGCTCTTGCCCCTCACAAGGGGGAACAGACAATCCATCCTGGGGGCACTCCATCCGATCTCTGAGGAAGAACTAGAACTGTTGCTTAAGAACTTTGACTTTTGAAGGAGTTAGTGTGCTCAAATTGTGATTACTGTGTTTCCCTGACCTTGGCTCTACCCCCCTGCCATTTTCAGGAGACCAGCAAGCAATCTCTCACTATAGACACTGCATGGTTGTCAATCTACACAAGAAGCCCCTCAAACCTCTTATCACCCATTATTTTGAAAGTGCTACCTCACGATCCTCCAACCAGTACACAGTCTTAACATCTCACCCAGCATAGACTTTTTTGGGATCTCTAGTAATCAGACAGACTTACATCCTTGTATGATACAATCATGAACTTCAAACACTCTATATATCACTGGATACCTCCAGTGGCACTCCACAAGTTGCTTTTTGCGAAGCCTATTTCTCCCAGGCATAGGAAATATTCCTGTGCCGGAGTGTTTATTTTTTGCTCAGTATGTGTGTTGCATTTTATTGGCCAGTGTCCCGTTCAATCCCACACAAATCTTTTTGTTTGCTCACTGAACCTGTAGACGATATACACACACCTACATACATCCACACATCTCAACTGGAGACACTTGCAGTGGATCTGTCTTTCTAGGCTGAACTCAGGTTGCCTCTTTTCACTAGGTTAGTCAAGTTCAGGCAAGACTGAGCCAATTTAATGGATCATCACTAGGCCGCACATCAAGGTAGTACCAATCACTAGCACATTTCTTTTCTTACTGGAAGCCACACTGAACTATCAATGACTCTGAGAGTCAGGAAAGGTGGGCCAAGATTGACTATATGGATCACAGCAAAGTAGACCATAGCTCATACATGAGAGGCATCTCAGCATGAAGTTTCAGGACCCAATTTCTGCAAACACTAGAAGCCTTTACGTATGTGGTTGCCACTTTTCAGGAATTTAGACAGCAGAGACTCCTAATACCAGTCATGGATCCCGAGAAGCTGGCAAACCACTTTTGGGTGGAAGCTGGAAGTTCTCTTGAATACCCCGGCTGTAGACACAGGAAGATTCATTACCACTTATAGAGCATCAAGTCTATCTTTATTTAGTTCTCTACTTAAACACAACCATGGAGAATTTCTATAATCATTACTATGCCTGTGTGTGAGAGTTTTTTTTTGACGTATCTGAATCAGTCAAATCATTTTAATTGGGTTTTTTGGTATTCTCTCGTCCAAATGTTTATCATTGCATTTTTGTATAGTGTCTTTTAGGAAGTATGGAATGGCAGAATGCATAAAAGTAGATATGTTTTTATTTTATGTATGTTCATTTCATGATTGAAACGTTTGAACAAGGTGAAAATTCGATTTCTAATTGCATCTGAAGACAATGTTCATTCCTTCTATTTCTCGATTTTCTCAATTCAACCTAATTAGCTATATCACTCACATTGTACACAAAACTCATCCAACCTCGTTCAATCCACCAGGACTACACCCGCCCCAGTTCTAAGACAACTTTTGGAGGACACCACTTTCGTATCACACCACATGCAACAGCACATGGCTACAGCTGCCTCTTAACTGACTTCCAGTTGCAGCATCCCTCAGATACTGAGCGGTATTACCTTTTATCGTATTCTTTTGGGAGAACATCGTCCTTTCACACAAGAACATTGTCCTTTCACTCCAAACAATTGAATGCGACAAGTGGTCATGAGGTGCTTCCTGCCAGCGCACAGCCAAGTGATGGGTAGCACACATGCCTCAGCATTTGCCACATTTAGTGACAACATGCAGTCATTAGACACACTGAGGGACCACAAACCTCTAAATTGTCATTATGCATGCATAATACCCGTAAGATATATCACATCACTACGAGAGACTGAACATATGCCAATCCCTAGGATGCTCATTCAAGCTGTACCTGTAACAGGGATGCCTTTCCTGCGGTCTGGTGACCACGACAGAGAATGCGACCACATTCTCTCGCCCTTTTTCACTCTCTTCGTCATCCTGTCTTTCTTTCTGATGTTGATATGGACTATCCTAGTTCAGTTTACAGCATGGGGAATACAGTAGCCTATTGGGGAATGCCTTGTGTTTATTATCAGTTTTATTCAATTCCCTGTGATCTTACAGTACAGTATGGATTATTGCTTGCTGGAGACTCGAATGCTGCAGGTCTCTGTGTGGCACGCGGGGACGCTGAGGCGTAAAGTCTTCCTTGGAGAGGTGCTGATCCCGCTGGAGTCTTGGAACTTTGAAGACAATTCCTCACAGTCCTTCAGCTGGTACCAGCTGAAAGCACAGGCAAGTGCAAAGCACAGGTTCTTTTTGTTTCCAATGGTTTGACATTCACCCAGCCACATGCATATTTATATATTGAAATGTTGTGTAGCTTGGCAATGAACATTACATGCTTGTCGTTCTTACTGAACTTTCCTACTTGTAAATAACCCGGAAACCTATATGTGTGTTAGCCAGCATCGTTTCTTTCTCTTTCAGTAGTAAGCTGTTTTTTTCCGCTCAGTTTTATTTTTTATTGCGACCATGCAGGAATAGTGCTTTCTGTGCAGTTCCTTTTTTCACCCGTTTTTAAAGAGATTTTCTTTTCTTTTTATTTGGGGGATTTTTTTGTGTAAATTCCTTGTTTTTTTTCCTTTTAAATTTCGTTGGACTTCAATAAATCCTGCTCATTGAAGATCTTAATGAACGCACACAACACATGCCGTAACTCACTGCGTCCACCATGTTGTTCTTCTGTTATTTGTTTGTGTGTGTCTGTGCTATTGGCAAACTGGTGTTTTGTGCACAGCAGATGCCATGAATTATGGCGCGTGTTATGTGTGTTCATAACTGTAACTGGTGAATTTCAGTGGTTTTACACATTTGAGCCAGAACATCACTCTGTTTGCCCAAACCCTGCTGTATAATATCAGCTGCAGGCCCTGCTCCTAAACCTCATTACACATGGCTGAAGGTCATGCACAGAGGGTATAAGGCTTGCCCTGAGACTAGGTCCTGTGCAAACCCACCTGCCATTCAATCAATTCAAGGCCAGACAATTTAGGTGGCTTTGCTTGTGCTTTGATTTTACACTTCACGAAACTTGAAAGTCAGAATCAAATTGCCAGTTAGGCACAAAACTATAGTTAAATCCAGCACCTAAAATGGGTGTTGAGTCACACAGAATTTGAATTGTTTTTTCTGTGAAGGTCTTTTATTTTTTCAGGTGTCTGGGTACCCCTGCCCAGTGCCCTGGAGTCGCTCCTCTTTGTGGTTGGTTCCCCAGTGGCTGTGGATATTTTTTTTTTGCCAGCCCCAAACATTGGAGTAACTTGCACACCAAGTTCAATGCTTATAACTTTAAAATAATTATACCAATACCTAAAAATGAAATGGAATTAAACTACAACACATAATCAAACAAATTAGTAATACGATATCCCTAGTCGTCGTTGTCAAAGTGTTGC
This sequence comes from Lissotriton helveticus, assembly GCF_964261635.1. Lineage (NCBI taxonomy): Eukaryota > Metazoa > Chordata > Amphibia > Caudata > Salamandridae > Lissotriton > Lissotriton helveticus. The sequence continues at coordinate 1,372,474,455 of NC_136067.1, forward strand.
TGAAGGTAACGTGATATGTAATCTCATATGAATGATTATTTATAATATTTGTATTTTTTTTTTTGTCCTCATCTCTACCATGGTTGCATGCAGCCGAACTGTTGGAACAAGGGAGCAAGGACTTACAGTAATACCGGCGTGCTGCCTCAGTCATAAACTGGTATGGGTCGCAACAGGATCAGGAGGAGCCAACCGAACAGCTACAGCCTATACCATACCAAGCCCAGTGCCTTGTTGTCGGGTTGACGGCTACTTTACCATGAGCCAGTGACACCAATGCTTAAACCACTGTCGTATCTTATAAAGACCTATGTGGGATAGCAAGGAGATTATACCATGGCTAGGTAATCATCTGACTTGGGGAAAAAAATAATAATAAATAAACCCCAAGCAGCTAATTAGACCAATCAAATAAAAGCCAAAAAGTTATCTAATCTAATTCCCCAGCCCTGTCTAGGTCCGATTTCGATATTTGAGAAATTGATAGACACCAGTCATGGAGAGATGGAGGGGCGGCTTCTTTCCATCACTTACAGATTTCTCTGCGTGCCACCAACATGCAATAGAACAGAAGGTTGTTAGCTGGGCTCCGATTCTGATCCAAGATACCAAAGATAACTAGGCGAAGATCGATAACCACTGAAAAGCCCAGAGAAGATGTAAGTTTCTTGCTTATAGCGTCCCAGAATGATGACAAGTGGGGTCATTCAAAAAACATGTGCGCGTCGGAGGCTGATATTAAGCCGCAACGAGCGCAAGCCACCGGACCACCTGGGAAAAACTTAGACAGCCTCTGTGGAGAGTAGTATGCCCTGTGTAGAGTAAATAAGTGGTTTCTACGGAGCCACGCTGGTTTAACTAGGTCCCACAAAACAGTGCAAGATTTTATCCAAAGGTCATTCACATTCAGGCAAGGCAACATAGAACCCCAAAGTTGTTCGGGGAGAAAAAATTCCCCATCAATCTCTTCCAAGATTAGATTATACCATACAGCAATTTCTTTTGTAGCAGCTGGTTTATCCAGCAAGAGAGATTCCAATTGGCTACCTCCGCCCAGTGGGAAGTTATAAAGACGAGGGTTTTGGGTTGAGAGAGCTTGTGCCCAGCTTAATATTTGAAGATACTTAAATCTTGAAAAATTGGGACCTATTTTATTCACTAGATGTTCCCATGGAAGTAAAATCCCTTCCACAAATAAGTCCCCCCATGTGGATATTCCCGCCTCCTTCAATGGGATTGCTAGCGTATCGTTCACCCAGCCTGGGGCGTCGGGGAGACCCCATGTGGGTGATCTAATATTAAACCAGGCTTTAGCTAGACTCTGTAGTACCTTAAGTTTGACCTTTTTGAAGTATTTAGGATCGCCAAACTTAGATAAAAAACCCTACTGCCCAACTCCTTCGCCCTCCAACATGTCCGAGAACATCCTCCCTACTCCCTGATCTGATGGCATTTTTAATAACATGCGTGCATGTGATAGTTGGAATGCCCATGCGTATATTTGCAAGTCAGGCCCTGCCAGTCCCCCCTTTTCTCGTCGCCGCTTTATTTTTTTAAAAGCAATCCTTACATTCTTTTTTTTCCAAATGAATGAAGTAATGTCCACCTGTAGTTTAGCCAAGGAAGATCTATCAAAATAGAGTGGAATCGTATTAAATAAGAAGGACAATTTAGGTAAGATGGACATTTTTACCAGATTTGCACGGCCCAGAAACGACAAGGGGAGGTGCCCCCAGGAACCCAATAATTTCCGGCACTCTTTAGTGACTACAGAGAGATTGGTAGAAGCAATAAAATTGATATCTTTGACAATTTTTAACCCCAGATATCTTAAGCTTGTAATGGGCTGCTCATTTAATCCAGTTACGTCACTATTCCACACCATTATTTCAATTTTTGAGGCATTTACCTTATACCCCAAGACTTTCCCGAATTCGAGGGCAAGCTTAATGGCAGCAGGGAATGCGGTTCTGATATCTGAGGATATAATCATGACATCGTCCGCATACAGGGCCACCCTCCTTTCCCAAGCTTAATACTTAAAGGGCTTGATGATGTTATTATCTCTTAATTTTTGAGCGAAGGGCTCGATATAAAGATCAAAAAGCAATGGGGATAAAGGGCAGCCCTGTCGTGTTCCTCTTGTGACATTAAAAGGTTCGGACAATCCACCATTAACCAGAACAGATGCCGACGGACTATGATAGAGTAGTTTCACAGCTCCGCAGAAGCGCTCACCCACGTTGAACTTAGCCAAGGCCCCCGACAGGTACAACCAGTTGACCCTGTCGAAAGCCTTGGTGGCATCCAACGTGAGACTAGCAAGCGGCAGAGAGTTGGTAGTAGCCATATCTATGGCTCCTATCAAGTCATACGTCAATTCGAAGAGCTGACGATCCCTGACAAAGCCCTTCTGGTTAGGATGTAAGATATCTGGAGCAACCTTACCCAATCTCTTAGCCAAGAGTGACGCAAAGATTTTATAATCGGCGTTGAGAATGGATATAGGACGATACGACCCACAATCAGTTGGGAGCCTTACCCAGTTTAGGAATCAATGTGATAGACGCGTTGTTCCAGGATTTTGGCGGAAGGGCCCCTTCCTGCAATATTTGATTAAAAAGCCCAGTAAGGAAGGGAGAGATTTCACCTGCAAGGTTTTTGTAAATTTCAGCTGGGAGACCATCGGGGCCTGCAGCCTTGCCCCCCCTTGCTCCCACATATTGCAGACTCCACCTCTTCCTCTGTAACTACACTATCTAGGAAGGCTCTTTGCTCTGAAGATAGCGATGGTAGGGAGATGTCATTCAGCCACTCACCAATGCTTTCAGGGGAGATATTTTTATCCTCCTGGTAAATATTCTCAAAGAATTTTTTGAAGGCCATTCTGATTTCTACATCAGATGAGACGGTCCCTGAACTAGATGCAATTGAATCAATGTAATTCCGCGCCTGATCGGTTCTAGATTTCCAGGCCAGCAGTTTGCCGGCCCCCTCGCCAAATTCGAAATGGGCTAACTTACTAGCTTCCCATTTCTGAAGGATTCGCTGATTTAAAACAGAGGCGAATTGCATTTTAAGTTCCAACAGTTTCTCCTGTTTAACCAATGTAAGACTGGAAACATTACTGCAAGCATCTAGTTCCGCCTGTATTGTTAAGAGGTTGGCTTCAATAGACGCCACTTCTTGAGTAAACTGCCTCCTGCGGAAAACGATCTTATTCTTAATGAGTCCGCGCAGGAAGCACTTAAAAGCATCCCACATGGAGTCAGACCCTGCAGTGCCGATATTGACTCGCATAAATTCACGTGCCTCTAATTTGAGATATGAGACGTCGTCTGTTGATGAAAAGAAGGAGCGATCAAAAGACCACGATCTTTTAGGAACTTGCACAATACCAGCGAGATCTAGTACTACTGCGGAGTGATCAGACAGGCGAGAAGGTAGATAACTAACATTGGTTACAGAATCTGTCAGACTGCGACTAATTAAGAAAAAATCAATCCTGGATTGATGGTGATATTTAAGATTGCGAAACGAAAATCCAGGTAGCAGACCTGTCCTTGCCCGCCGGATGTCAGTATAACCATATTGATGCATACAGTTGAGTAAGAAAGCTCTAGACTTAGAAAGTATTTGTTGACGACTAGATGGAATTTTATCTAGAGCATAATCGAGCACGATGTTAAAATCCCCTGCTATAATAATAGGTTCTGGGAAGTGCAAAAGCTGAGAAAATAAAGCCTCCAAAGCTGAAGAGTCATCTCTATTGGGTCCATAATAACCTACTAACGTCAGGCGTGAACCCCCTATTTCTACTAAGGTGATTGCCCATCTATCCCCTGTATATACCAACTGCCTGATTAATCTGGTAGTGATCGTTTTTTTAAAAAGAATAGTCACACCTCTTACATTAAGCGATTGAGAAGTAGAAACTGATAAATCTATCCACCTATTCCTTTTTACCAAATCAAGAAGCTCAGCCTCAACTAAATGTGTCTCCTGGAGTATAATGACCTGCGCATCAGAATCCCGCAAATATTGTAAGATCCTATTTGCCCTTGGCTTGGTGCGCAGGCCATTAACATTCCAGGAGAGGATCCTGAGCTTACCCATAATCAATACACCGTCCACTACACCTATATCTATAAAAGAAAGACAAACAAACCTTGACTAAATCACTAGCCATAATCATAGGCGGTGGGATGATAAAATAATAAGTCAACAACCAAACCAAAGATGAGGAACAATTTTTACTTTTTTCACCAACCCCCTTCACCCACGTGCCCCCCCCTCCCATGAGGAACCCTAGTACTAACCAACCGGAACAACGCCGGTTAAGTGGTACTCCCTACCCTTTACTGAGCCCCCACAAAGCGCCACTTTCTGAATAGAGTGGAGCTAAAAAAAAACTTTCCTCTTTTTTTTTAACTCTCCTGTTATTATATTTTTTTCTTTTTTTGGTACATTATCACTCACATACAATTTTTCTACTTATTCTATTATGGTTTTTTTCTTTATTTTTATTAGCACTTCTCTTTTTTTTTTTTCTTTTTTCCCACCCCCCCTTACTTCCTTTTTTTTTTCTCTCCATCCCCTACTTTGATCTGCTTGTTTGAGCAAGAACCAAATGGTATTAGAAAGCAAGAAGCAGGAATATTTCCCCATCTGCAGATCAGATCCACTGGTTCCTTTACATTAAATTTTTACTTTCACCCTACGTCGCCCTATGTCACACTTAATAGGGGGGGGGGGGATTTGAGAAAGAAGGAGTGAGAGCCATAGAGAAATTATGCAGCCCTAGAATCCCAAAATCCTAAAAGCCAGGGACCCACCTCAATAACACACACCACTCAACCTGAAACTGAGCCAGAGCCAGAGGCAGGACCTTCCTTGGCACCCCCAAAGGACATCAATAGATCACCAGCCGCCTGTACTGAGCAAATGTTAAACATTTTGTTATTAAGCATTATTTTCAAGGCAGGCAGGAAACCCCATTTGGACCGATGCGCCAAGCTTCCTGAACGCCTCCATTCTCCTACCTAGCTCCCATTGTTTCTCAAGGGTAGCCCCCGATAGATCAGATCGTATTTGGAAGGTGAAGCCTACTCCTGCTAGAGATTTTTGTTTAAGAGCAAGGTTGAGGATATGTTCTTTTAGTGAGTATGTGTGAAAATTCACAAGGATCTTTCTTGGCTTTGTTCGTTGCGGATTCCGCCTGAATGGCTCTCTGTGGATTCGTTGTATGTCGGTTGCTAAATCCTCTTCAGATTGTTCCAATTTTAAAGAGCTTCTCAGAAGTGTAATAATGTAGCGTTTATTTCAGATCCCTTGCTACCCTCAGGCACATTTAGTATACGGATATTGCTGCGTCTTGCGTTATTTTCAAGAACTTCCATTCTTTCTGCCATTACAGTGTCAACTCTCTTTAATTTCTCGATTTCCTCTTTAGCATTATCAAGGTGAACCGACATGCATGCCACAGATTCAGCCAAGACTCCTGTTCTTGAGAAGAGGCCGTCAATCTTTGCATCTAAAGACTCACAGTAGCTTCTTATTTCGCGTTGGATTACTGCAGACTCATCGAAGCCCCTTTTAATATCAGCCGACAGCGTAGAAAACATGAGCTTGAAAGAGGAGACTGGAAAGTTTGAGGATGTTTCAGAGGTAAGGGCTAGAGGGTCCGGAAGGGTGCCACTGTTAGAGTCTATTGTAGAGACCAGTTCTTTGCCGTGCCTGCTACCAGCATCGTTTTTGTCCGGATCAGGTTCATTCTCGACTCCGCTGTGGCTTCTTGCAAGCCTACTACTTAGAGGATCAGAGTGCGTTATCTCACTCCCCTGAACAAAATCAGATAGCGCCACTGCCTGCGTGGAACTAGGATTAGTGTCGGTATTATCCATTGGAAGAGTTAGGGGAGTTGGAGGATCTGGAGATATTGATTCCAGGATTTCTTGCACAGAACAGGCATTAGACGTACCCATCTCATCCACTTTACTTGTGACTGAGGGTGAAACTATAGAAGCTTTAGAAGGAGTACATACAGGCGGAGCAAGTGATAGAGGGCCTGCTGAATGGGTAGATACAGCGAGAGGGAGCCCGGAGCCCGGGGGATCAGAAGATGCCAGCATGACAAGAGTTGTTGATGAGACAGGGGGGCCTGGGAGTGAGTGGGTCTGAACCAAGTCAAGCACTTGAGGGATGACCTTAAAATACGAACGCAAAGAAGGCGTGATCTTTGAGATAGAATCAAGGAGAGGCTTAGCGGACTTAGTAGTTTTATTTGACTTGAGTAGCTTGTTAGACCTTTTTGCTCGTTTAGCTTTTACTTCCGCATGCAGGTATGATGAGGGTTTAGCGGTTTTAGCGGGATTAGGGGGGGACTCAGAACGCTCCCAGCCACCCGCTGCACTGCCCAGGGATGATGCCCCACTATCCAGCCTTGTAAACGTCTGATTGTCGACCTCAGCCTCCGAAGACAACCTCCTGCTCCCCTCCTTTTTTGTACAAGGCCGACCCCTGTTAGCACCTCTCTTGCTTCTCCCCCCTAGAGATGTAACTGACTGAGGTATCTAAGTGCCCGGAACGGAGGATGAAGGTAGGGACTTATCCGAGAACGGACCAAGCGCTTTCGCTTTCCGCGTGGTAGCTCGCGTAGCAACCCTCGTAAGGCTGCTAGAACACACCCCCCAAGCTCTGCCAGGCGTTTGCACAGGCCTTTGTTCAAAGCCAACTCCAACAAAGTTATGTACCTTATTTTACGCATCCGTTGCCCCCCCACCAACAATCTTCCCCTTCACCTCGTCTATTGTGAGTGCTGCTGTAGACGCTGCTCCGGTTTTTGCCGCCGCGCAAACTTCTTCTTCCTCTGCTTCCTCGGGCTCCCTGGGCTGACCACCGCCTGTAAAGACGCTGACTTGAGGATCTCGCTGGTGACTCCAATGATGCCTCCCGCGGCGGAGCTCCAGGGCGGCCCGAAACCAAGGCCGCAGGCCAAACCGGTGGTCTGAAAGCTGTGGGATGCCAGGAGCCTCGGAACTGGGCTGAGATACTGCCGGGTGGAGGCACATAGAGACTGAAGAAAGACCGCAAAGCGGCGGCGGTACCAACTCCGGATAAAAAATAAACAGCAACTTAAGAAAGAGAGAGAGAAACTTCCAAGCGTTTGCTAAAAATATGAGCTTTAGATTCCCCTAGTGCTCATATTTTGCTTGAATGCTAAACGCTAACTCACAAATGATACCGGCAAAATTGGCAATGACGCCCTGTGAGGAGCTCAGAGCGGAGTACCGCAGCAGCTAGCCAGCTGCCGCCATGTTTCTCTGAGGTGATTACCCATAATAATTGTATTTGTATCCGTTTCACTAAGGGTCATATCAAATGTATTTGATGTGCGAGTTGGGGTTTACATGGCTGTTGTGCCAGTTATAGATTGTGCTCTTTAGCATAGCTTGCAAATGTCATAGTTTTTTTTTTTTTTTATTCATAACCGTAACTGCACTTAACTGCATTTTTCAGGTGAATTTCGAACTTTTTTCAAAACATACGTTGACGTTTTGTAACCAAAACTAACCATACAACCATAACTTGACTTTAGCCTTTGTATTTTTCTAGTGAATGGAATGGAATAAAGCACCCTTATCTAATCTAACTCTGTTAGGTGTATGATCATCGATTCGAGAACAATAAGCATGAATTCCTTTCTAGAGCATCAAAGGCTTTATCTGCGTCTAGTGTAACTAGAGTGAATGTAACAGCTGTATATTTAGCACCCTCAGGGATGTTGCGTGAACACCCTAGGTCATTTCTAGAACCTGAATAGCACGATGCCTCATTGTTCCTTGATCCACCGACTGTCAAAGACCGTGGGCAAAATGTTTTTCCTTGATTTATAGTAGAGATTTTTTATTTTTGATAATTAGTGTAATAATTAACTGTCCTGCTTCCGATAGGCAACCTTTACTCTTCTCAACTTTCGTTGAATAATCTCATTAACTTTTCCCCAAGGCATCCCTCCTTTGTCTTCTAAAATTCAGGTATGTGGAGCCTTGGTGGCCAGCACGGCTCACGGCTCTTGGGTGGCAGGGTGGGGGAGGAGAGGGCAGATGGTTGGGGGGGGGACGGGCACAATGTAAATAAAAAAATAAAAATACACTTACCTTGCCACCGGGTCACGGGTCCCGTGTCTTCGCTCCTGCTCTCCTCTGTCTCGGACTCCACACAGCCAGGCACCCTTGACCAATCACAATGCTGGAATGCAGCGTTGTGGTTGGTAAGCACACAAGCTCCCCTGACCAATCACTGAGCACCGTGGTTCGGCGTTCAGACAGGAACTGGGGGCCTGGGCATGTTCTCCATACAGGCAGTAATGCAGTCTGCCTCTGCATGGAGAACAGGGAAAGTGTGCATGATTGTTTTGGGGCAGCCCAAGAGGGCCGTCCAAACAGTCATTGTGCAATTGGGAGGATGTATCACTTCTCCCCTGCTTTGCAGCCCCACCCCATCACACAAAGCTCTGCAACAGAAGGACAAAATAAAAAGACAATAACAATACGTTATTATCATTTTATTATTTTCCTGCCTCAAGGCAGTAGGGCGACGCTCCTTCGCCTCAGTGGAGGAGCCACCACTGGTGTGGAGTGGTTAGTCCCTAGATTTCACCAATTTATAATTACTTATCAGGCTCCTTTTTGATTTCCTGTCTAGTACTGTAATATATAACTCAATAAAAAGTCTTATTTGTTGTCTCAGAAGCACTCTAGAATCACTTCCCAATCAAATCTTTACCCGCCACAAATAATGACTCTTGGTAATGAGTGATTTTATACATCAGTGTGCATCAAGGAAGGTTATAGCATCATCAGATGAACCTGAGGTTGTAGAGCTTCAAATCCACCCTCGGCATTAACTCATGTTCCCATCACACTATTAAACCACCCTATGTTATCAAATGCCCCAAAGGATCATAAAGCACCAAAGTCTCTACACAATTACATCTGTTAGTATCTAGTTTATGAGTCTGGTTAAGGTGACTGAGAGTTCCAGGTGTCCCAGTCCCTATTACCAGGAGAGTCTCTTATCTTCCATACTTTCCACTGTACACCTTCCTAAATTTCTGGGTGTCTCTTTAACTTCCTGTAGTGGCGATCTGTGAGAAGTTGGCCTGATGTATGATGTTCACTATTCTAGTGAGCACCTTGTATCAGTCCAAACAATCCCTTATGGTGGTGGTTGTAAAGTCAACCTTATAGACAAGCTATCCTAATGGTAGCATGGACTAAGCAGTCTTAGGCTTAACTCAAGAGGGCATGTGAAGCCAGCTGTTTTACCATATGCAGTCCTGTAATATCAAATGAAAGGACAGCACACAAGTTATATATTATAAAAATATATGTATTTATAACAAGAATAATCCTCTGTACTCTTTATGAGGTTAGAGGCACAAGCGTTTAAACAAAAGCACAGTTAAACATACACAAGTTGCACAATTATGGATAGGGCCGGTGGCCACTCAAACCATATACTAAATAAGTGGTATAAGAACCACTTCTCGAACAATGGTAAGGCCTAGGGCCTTGGGAATCGCTGGGACTACACTGGACTAACAGCAGTTAGGACAGGAGTAGCCCGCGGGATTCGGGTGCAGCGCTAAAAGCACACACATGCACCAATGCAAAGTCAATGGTGCGTAAAAGTTATAAAGTTACTATTTTGGAAGTCTTCCGACTGGAATAGAATTATGCCACTTTAAACTAGGACACTAGAGGTATAAACCACTACAGGAGCACCGGTGTTAGATCGTTACCTCACCCACAGGAAGCGGGTGCATAGGTGCCAAAGTGTGTTGGGTTTCGTTGTGGAGTTCTATGGAGCCTGGGGATGAAGATGCTGCAGGCGGCCAGGAGAGAAGAGTCCGGTTGGATCCAAGGGTGGATCGAAGATGTAGAGTACCTGAAAGCAGATGGGACAGAGTCTGGGTCACTAGCCAGTGACCAGGATGGAACCAGGAGGTAACCAGGCGATGTCGGGCGCAATCAGGTGTTTGACGGGAAGCTTGACTCCGCTGCCACGTGGACTCTGGGGCATCGAGGATGACCAGGAGTGAATCACGAGCTGTCCCACAAAGGCTCTCGCTGTCAGCGGTGTCGGTTTCCGGATCGGAGTCAACAGGCCTTGGCAAAGGCAACCCACGCAGGATTGGAAGATCGCTTTTTACTCGGACCAGCAAGGTCAGAGAGGCGTCTCCTTTTCAGGGGAGCGAGGGCCAGTCTGGAGCAACCAGACTAGCAGAGTAGTTTTAAAGATTCGTCGTCGTAGAGGCCACTAGCCAACGGGCAAGTGACCTGACAGACGTGTCGAGCAGGAAAATGCAAAAGGGCCCCACGCAGCACTCGGTGAGTGTGGAGGGGAGATCTTCGGTGCACAAGCTGCTCGGGGCTGGGGCTTCTCAAACCCCAATGCACAGCTTTGAGGGTACCTCGGGGGCTGCACTTCGCAGTCTTTTCAAGATGGCCGGTCCCACGTCTCACGTCACCTCCACGGGTCTCAGCTTTGCTGTGGCTGTGGATCGGGCTATTGGATGTCTCAGAATCCGGTTTTTGTCGATCTCTGTCGCTCAAGCTCCGGCGGGAGCTGCAACAAAGCAAACCGTTGGGCGCTGGATGGTGCCTGTTTGCACAGGGTGGTCACTCTTTGACCACAAGGGAGATTCTTCAGTCTTCCATGTCGAGTGGGATGTCGAAGGGTCCGGAGTTCTGTATCAAAGCTTCAGTCAGGATAAATCTAATGTCTTGGGACACAGCTCCTACCTTTATTTCAAATCAAGGGGCTGGATTACCTGCTAGGTCCCTCCTATGGGTGGGACCCAGGAAGGGGGTGGTTACACCCCTTTCCCTTTGTCCAGTTTCACGCCCGAGCTGGGGCTGGAGTTCCCCGGGGCTAGAGTTCCCCAGGACCGGTTTGAACTGGGCTATGCATGGGACACCTTGTGTGCCCCAGGCAGTGTCTAGTTTCACTCGCCCTGCCTGCCTCAATCCACTATCTCCTGCCTGGGGTGGTGTAGCACCTCCCTGTGACAGGAAACCCTTTGTCCAATCCTCCCCTGCCAGGTTTCAGTCAGCAGCAGGAGGCCAGACTTGTGTCGGTGGCAGCAGCATCCATTTTGTGATGCTGGGGCTCTGGTTAGTTTTAACCGCGTTTACTGTTACCCACATGTCTTAGCCCTCTAGAAGGGTGGAATGCTACCCCCGTCGCCAGAACTGGCGAGGGGGTAGTATTCCAAAGTGTATGACACCTTACACGACATGTTTTGATAAAGCCAAACCAAAGTTAGCAATAACCGCGAGGATTATAATGCACTTAAGAGTATATGGTATGGCAGTATCCCAGAACAGCTATAAGGAAATGGTTCCGAAATCTGCAGACAGGCTCAGCTCATGCTAGAGCACCATCTCACATAAAACCAATCACTCTGCCTCCAGGATTGTTAAGGCCTGCCATAGGAGTGACTTATAGCTATATATGTGTCCAGATATAGGTTTAGATATAGGTATACTATATCTAAGCAAGGGGTGATTACACGACCTTGCCCCAGCTGAGTGATCAGCCAGTTGTGTCAGTTTGGATGCCCAGCCAGGGGTGGCAAAAGATATGCTGCAGCCCCTGGTAGGCCTTGGAGGCACCTATGCCCTGGGTACCTATAGTACACTGTACAGGGGCTCATAAGGTGATCCAATACCCAAATGGTGATGTACCTAAAGTACATGGTGTTGAATTTAGAGAGAGAACAGCAGGCTGTGGGTCTGATTAGCAGGCCCACAGCCACATTAAGTCGAAAACCAGTGAAGCAAAAAGCAAAAATTGGGGTGACCATAGGAAAGCAGACCCTACTCTCTTACACGATCCTTGCCTGCAGGCAATTCTTTTGGTTGGCCATCATTCCATAGTCACAATTAAATCAACTCTTCCGAAAAAGGTAACCTTCACTTCCTCGCCTACTGCATCACTTCTGTGACCACATTAGTGACGTGCTGTGCCCTCACGGAGCACCATGCCCAAAGGCCTTTTGGTTGACATGTTGCACATGAGGCAGTGCATCTCTTCTAAACAGCGCCTGTCAGAATATACAGGCCTGCAATGCCCACACGATTACTTCAAGGCTCAACCGTAACCTTAATGAGGAACAGGAAACCAAGATCTGCTCTGAATAGCAGAAACGTTATGTAAACTTTAAGAGGTATTGTGCCATGGTCACAGATCAACCCAGCAGAGAAGTAGGTGTAGACATATGTTTATTATGAGGCGCTATTGGGGCCAGGGCTACAGACAGTTGAGAGGTGGTTCAGGAGGGAGGATATCAGGAAATAGTAGGGTAGTTTATGCCTGTGAACGATTCCCCAAATAAGTGCATTTTGTATAAATTACTACAACTTGAAATGAGTCTCTGAAGCACGATAGACAAACAATTGCCCTTTCACTGGTCTTTTCAATGTATCACCCCTAGGGTTGGCTTTGGCTGTAAACCAGAATGGCTACCAGGTATAGTAACAGGGCCAAACTGAATTACAAGCCTTGGCCACCATGTCATTATAGTGCTGGTATAGCATACAACCCAAATTAACTCTGATTCTGCAATATTATTGAAATGACATGAGGCCCAGACGTTGGCTTCACTAAGCAACTTTTAAGTCTTTCTCGAAGACCACCACGAAGGCCTTGAAGTATCTTTTGCCTACCATACTACAGAGGACAGCATAGCCTGTACCTGCAACCATTGTATGATTGTCAGGAAAGAACGTCAGTCCAGCTGCGGTGTTATTGTCTCCACTTGAGCAGTATCTCTTTTTGATCTGAACAGCAAACCACAATTCTGAGCCATCCCATGGATACAATGCATAAAGCAACTCATCCTTTGAATTGAGTGAGAACAAAGAGCCGTTAGTGTTGAGACTTTTAGCTGTGTGGAACAATATCATTCATGGACCAATGCCCCATACATGCATTGTGTAATCCAGAACTTAATCACTACATGTGCAGACAACTCTGACCCATACTATTACTACAGAGCTATCTTGTACAAGAGAAATGCAGAGTAATGCGAGTACCCTACCTTCTTACTTGTACTGTCATTGTTAAAAATAGCTTGCGTCTGGTGACTGAAAGAGCAGTGTACTCTGGCAGAGCGTGCCCGGGGAAGTGGAACAAAATCTGGACTAAGTGGAACAAGTACAGGGGGGAAATTTGTGATCCTGTGCCAGTAGATGAACAAGACTTATCGGATGAAGAGGGGGAAGAGGTGTAGAACACATCCTGAAACAAAGGGGTGGGGGGCCACGGGCACTAGATACACCAAAACACTATAAGGTGGGTTCGAGGGTTGGTAAATAGGGGACCTGGAGAACGGCGTCCGAGGAAGCCCGACTAATCCCACGAACAAGTTTAATGGGGGGATGATGGGACCAGGGGTGAAGACTCTGGGGAGGGGCCTATATACAATTAGTTGATGCGACCTTCTAAACAAACTGCTTGACCATAATGTGATTCCTCGAATTGTTTGTGTTGTTGTTGTTTAAAAATTGAAAACCAAGAACATGTACTAACGGACGAATCATTAACAGTACTGTACCTTTTAATTGTGGCAATTGCGTGACGATATATGAACCGAAGTGCTGATCCCAGTCTGATTTCACTGCATTTTGATAGCAAGAATGTGATGGCGGCCGGCCCGGTGGGTTGTAGGCCAACAGCTGTGTGAACTTGAAGGTGCAATAAAAGTTTTTGGAATAAAAAAAAATAAAAAATAGCTTGCGTCAACCACCCCAATACCATATACCAGTATATGTACTCTGAAGGAACAAGAGGATAAGTTCTTGAAGTTGCATCTTCATATAAAAAACAACAGGGTTCATTCAATTCTCACAGTCACCCTCTCCCTCGCTTCTTTTCTTTGTATACAAAAAAAGGACAAACTCAGAGCATGCATTGACTGTGGCGCAGTTAGCAAAATATGGTTATTAATGCATGTTTGCTGCCATTGACCTCTGTTTTACTCAATCACGTTAAGAACCTAGCTGTTTAGGCTAAACTCTTGAACAACTTTCTATGGGTCTGAAAGGGGGACAAGTGGAAGGATAAATTTCAGATGAAATACAGTCTCCATGAGTACCAAGTTGTCAACAATAATCACACGACAGTCAGTTTATATGTTAAGTCAGAAAAGTGATTGTTATTTGCTACCACACTAACATTTCTGGGGTTTATAATTACTCCATCTGGGATTCAGACAGACATAAAAACATTGAAGGCATCCTCTAACGTGAAGCTCCAACAGCAATGTAGGAAGTACAATACTTTCTAACTTTCATCCATTTCTATCGGACATTCATTGATCAACCTCCACAACTATGGCCCTCTATCACTAGCTTATTAAGAAAATAGGCATGATGTTGCTGGACACCGGAGGCTGACAAGGCTTTCCAACCCTTGAAACAAATATTTGTATCTGCTCGCATTATCCACTACTTTGACCCAGTTATGACTATTTTTTAGAATGGGCAGAATATTTGCAGGTTGCTGTAGGTGGGCTACTGTCAGACTTAGATCATATTGCCACACAATTTTACCCACTGGCATTCATATTACAAACATTTACTCTATGACTTAGCTGACGAAGGGTTGCTAGTCATTAAGATAAGGTTTAAGTAGCATCTTCACTATATTTCCACTGGTAGTATGGCTCAGTGAACTGATCCGAATGAAAGAGATACATGAGACAGAAGCTTGAACTCAGGCAGGTGCTGGGCTTCCTCATGAGAAAATTCGAGAGGACCTTGATAAGATACAGATAATATATAAATCTTGGCCACTGAGCTAGTCATTTCTGAATCCTTGCTTACAAATGCCAACACAAGAAAGAGGTTGAATACATCAGAGTCACAAGTACACTGTAGTTTTAAACATGACTTAGGTATACACAATAGCTGTGATTGAAAAACATGGCATTCTTTGTAAATGCAACATAAATATAAATTGATAAAAGGTAAAACGAGTTCACTTTATCATTAAAGTGCGTGACAATATTACCTCCTCTATGCAGTACCAACAACCAGAAGAGGTGCAATATGAAGCGCTAAATAAGGAAAAAGTAACAAGTTATTCCCTGCTGGGGGCATGGCACACAGTAACAGTAAACTCACACACCACTGTAAGTTGCAGTTTTTAAAATCCACCACTGTGCTGCCAGCAAAACAGCTGTGGTGAACTCAGCTTTTAAGCAAGTACATCTTTGTCATTGTGTTCCATCCCAGCAACAATAATGTAAAGCTGAGGTTTTATCCTGCTGTGACTACTTAACCCCAAAAAACGATGGATTTAGGCCCAGATCTCTGTACTGGGGTGAATGAATAACATTGTTCTGCATTCTGTCCATCAATTGTTCTTTTTGCATTTGCCACCCCAAGTTGGACGGGTATGCCCAGATGTGGGTCACGTGCTCTCCATGCCAGTGGAGTCAAGCTATCCTGGCTGATGAGGAGTGAAACCCCAAAACCGGTACTAAGATGCTTGTTTTCAGTCCAGGAAGGACCTGGCCTGACAGTTCGGGCTGGACTATTCCCATAGGGTGCAGGGTCAAGACTGATTTGCCTATGGCTGGGTTCAAACTGGAATGGCATGGTGAGCAAAAAAACAAGGGATTTATGCCCAGATCTCTGTACTGGGGTGAATGTATGACATTGTTCTGAATTCTGTCCATCAATTGTTCTTTTTACTTAATTCCAGTGACAGAATCTCAACCAGAACCACAACCAGAACCACCACAAATCATCAATGTAGATTAAATCGGAAGTGTTATCCACTCAGCAAGAGACAAAAACTCATTGTCGTCCAGCATTGGACACAGGATGGGCTGCCTTTAAAGAAGGCTATGCACCATGAATGACACCTCAAATCTTCCATGTGTCTGCAAGAGAAAGCCCTCCAATAGTATCATCCTTACAGGGCACAATGGAGAGATGAAGACTATACAACTGATACAAGAGCAATTCTGGTGATCATTGATGTCACAGATACATAATTATACATGGTCATCGTTTCAATTTGTGGTTGAGGCAAGAGCTACCATCAGGTCACAGATGTTAACTCCTACTTGTTACACTCAGCCCTTGGTACAAAATATCAATAGATTGTTCAGGGGAATAACAAACTCCACATTTGGGTTCAACCTGATGCTTATGGTGGTTGTCCATGTTAGGTCTCACTCTATTCTACTGAAGGGATTGCCCAACACTTCTAAATTGGACACCGTCTTTCTGCTGGTCACAGCGCTGTTCCATGGGTACCATTTAAGGTTATCGCTGATCGAGGGTCCCAGCTTATTTCTCATTACTTACATGCATTTTGGACTCTGCTAGACTTCAGTACAGGCCTTTCCTCTTGTCATCACCAAAACTGGTGACTAGGACCAAACAATTTATTCAATGTTATTGATATCAGTTACTACAAGATTCAGAACCTTGTTTGCCATTACTATGGTTGGGGTAATTTGGCTACTAAAATGCTCCACATTAGCTGTTTTCTCTCCTTTTTAATGATCTCTTAGTTGCCATTATTGAATGGTTGGTTTCCATCCAATTCATCCTAATCTATTGAATGTTCAATCCCATCTCGGCCCTGCCACTCCCCCGCCGCTCCGCCCCTATTTAAACAGGCAATATGAGGCAGCGCAGCGGACGAGCGCAGCGGGCGCGGCGGAGGCGCGCCGGAGTTGCGCCTGAGTTAAGCCCGTCTGCGCCCGTCCGCGAGCGTCCGGGGCTCGGGGCACAAGATGCTGCTGGGCACATCTCCTATTCCCCGTCCCAGCTATGCCTTTTGTGGTCCCCTGGTCGCATTAACTCCAGTACCATCACTGGCCTAAAACTTTTGGGTCTCTACAGCCCTCCTCCCCCCCTCCCTCCTGACCTTGTATCTTTTCTTGCTGTACCTGCTTCCACTTCATCCCCTGCCCCCCTTGTACCCTCAGTTCCTTCTGCCCAATTGTTCTCTACCTCAGTCGCGCTCCTCAATACTAGGTCTGCCATAAAACATCAGTACGAGCTGTTTGATTATCTTGACACCAACGAACCAGATCTCATGTTTTTAACTGAGACCTGGTTTAAGTCCGACTCCCTGCCCAATGTGCTTGCCGCCTTACCATCTACATATTCCGCCATTCGTGCGGATCGTCCCGATGGCAAGCGGGGCGGCGGAGTGGCTTTAATAGCTCGCACTGATTTTAACTTCCAGATCCTTCCCTCCCCCCTCATCACTGATGTCGACCTCCTTGTAGCCCGCTCTACCTCCCCTCAAGCCCCTTTTAATTTTGTCCTTATTTATCGTCCTCCTCAGCTGACTCCTTCGTTCCTCCCCGATATACAGACCCTTTTGGCCACTTTAGTAGTTAACTATTCCTCCGTGTTAGTTCTAGGGGACCTCAATTTCTGGCCCAACGATCCGGCTGAAAGCCCCCAATCCAAGAATTTCACCAGCCTTATGGAAAATTTGAATTTTACACCGCTCATCCACGGTCCTACCCACCTACATGGCCACACACTGGATCAAATTTGGACGCTCAATGTTCCATCCACTCCTCCCATTACCTCCCCGTGCCCATGGTCAGACCACTCCACCATCACGCTCTTTCTCGCCTTGGCACGCCCGGTCAAACCCCCTCTCCCCAAAAACACCTGGGTTCGGAAATGGGGAAAGGTAAACATGCACTCCTTCTGCTCGGCCCTGGCCACGACCTGCCCGGATCTTACTGATTTGGCAGCGGCCCCCCATCTGGCCGCAATCAACAACTGGCTTACAAGGGCAGGCGACGAATTCGCTCCCCTCAAGCGTCTCTCAGTAAAACGGGCCCATGCAGCCAACCGATGGTTTACCGCCGACCTTAAAGAGAAAAAACTTGCTGCAAGAAGGGCGGAAAGAGTCTGGCGTAGAACTTACGATCCTGCTCTAAAAACAATCTACCTGGCCACTCTGCTTACCTATAAAAAGAGCATCCTGGAAGCCAAGGCTGATTATTACACCCGTAGGATACTGGTGGCGGAGTCACAACCGAAAGAAATTTTTTCCACCGTACATGAGCTTGCCTCATCTACCAGAGCCACACCTTCCATCTCCCCGTCCCAATCCCTCTGTGACTCGCTCAACGAGTTTTTCATAGACAAAGTTGAAAATATTAAACACAACATCTCCCCTCCCTCTTCAACCTTCTCGGATCCTTCCCCTCCTCCCTCCACAGTTAAACTGACTAACTTCCCACTCCTAACTATTGATTCTCTCCGTCCTTTGCTTCAACGGGTCAAATCAGGTTCACCCCAGGATTTTGCTCCCGCTCGTATACTCAGGGAAATTTACTCCACCTGTCCTATTCCCCCCTTGACCCTCCTTAACGCTTCACTCGCTCAAGGTCATGTTCTCACTTCACATAAGGCGGCGACTGTCATCCCTATCTTAAAAAAATCGGATGCCGATCCCTCCTCTGCCTCTAATTACCGCCCCATCTCACTCCTTCCCTACCTTGCCAAGGTTCTCGAATCCCACATCACTACCACGCTTAGCACTCACATTGAGGCAAATCATTGCCTCTCCCCCTGTCAAGCTGGTTTCCGCCCCCTGCACTCTACCGAAAAAGTGGTCATCTCGGTCATGGACAAGTTGCGTGAAGGCATTGACATCAATCTTCCGCAAGCCCTGGTTCTCCTGGACTTATCCGCCGCTTTTGACACGGTGGACCATACCATCCTCCTGAACCGTGTCAAGGCGGCGGGTGTAGAGGGCCTAGCCTTTACTTGGCTGGAGTCCTTTCTCGCTGGGAGAACACAGGGTGTCCACCTGGCCGGTTTTGCGGCGGCTTCTCGCAAGGTAGAGTGCGGGGTCCCCCAGGGCTCCTCACTTTCCCCCCTTTTGTTTAATCTCTACATCTTCCCCCTCATTTTTATGTTACAGCAATTGGAGGTCACCGTGTTTAACTACGCGGATGACCTCCAGCTAATTTTCAACTTGTCCCACTCACCTTCATCTGCTTTGAATGTCCAAACCATCATGACCCTCATACAAGATTGGATGAGCTGCAGCCACCTCAAACTGAATCCGGACAAGACCGAGTTGGTCCTGACCGGAGGTGGCTGCAGCCCTTGGTCTTCCTCCTTCTGGCCAACCACTCTTGGTGCTCCTCCACTCCCGGTCCCCAAAGTGAAAACCCTGGGAATTTATCTTAATCCCCAGCTTACTGTCCTCCCTCAAGTTAATTCCGTTGTTTCTTCATCCTTTTTTTCCCTCAGAGTCATCAGGAAAGTTTCCCGTTTTTTTCCCCCCCAGCCTTAAAAATCATCATGCTGGCCATGGTACTGTCCCGCATAGACTATGGTAACATAGTCTATAACGGAGCCCCTGCATACATAATCCACCGATTACAACTGGTGCAGAACCAGGCGGCCCGCCTGATCCATGGCCTCCCTAGATATCATCGGGTCACCCCACTACTCAGAAGTCTGCATTGGCTTCCTGTGAGAGAGCGAGCCCTATTTAAACTCGGCTGTCTCACATTTCAAGCCAAAGCGGGCACCGCCCCAGAGTTCATTTGCTCCCTTATTACACCTTATTGTCCAGGCAGAGAACTTCGCTCGGCCCAGTTAGCCCTCCTTACCATCCCTCGCTTTAAAAAACAGAGGGCGGGCGGAGCGAGGTTTGCTGTTCTAGCCCCTACTTTTTGGAACTCCCTCCCGATTGCTTTGCGTACCTCACCTTCCTACCCTCTGTTTCGTAAAAATCTCAAAACTTTTCTGTTTACGCAAGCCTATCCCTAATCCCTCTGTCACCGCCATCCACTGATCATCACTAGCGCCATGAAACCGTTGGGTATGCGAGCGCTGTATAAATGTTTTTAAATTCAAATTCAAATTCAAATACAATACAAGCAAACTTAATGACTTGCACCGACATCTGGCTCCTGTATTTCAGTCCTGAGACATATTATGCCTTTTCTCGAGGGTCATCCATGTGAAGGAAAAAAATAACATTTCAACCTATCTACAATAGATGGTTCAGCTTCTATGAAATCATCAGCCCATTCCTAATCAAACTGACTCTACCTCTTTCTCTCTATTAATTCATGTGATCTTCCTCGTGTCATTCTTTAATCCAGTTCACAAATGCCCTAAACTTGGAGCAACTCCTCTGCTGTTAGTGCTGAATGCACATCCTGAATACAGGGTGTAAGATGGTGCAAGATATTCTGGATTTGGTGAGGGTGAGGTGATGGGTGAAATACCTGGTGGCGTCAAATAGTTACTGTGCTCTAGGACAGAACATGGCAATCAGTTAGCCACATCCATGGACCTAACCAGGAACAGCCATTGCTTCCAGGCTGTTGCATCATGACCTTCACACGGACCAGTCGGGATGGGGTTTTTAGACATTCACCAGGGGGTGTGCTCTTGATTGTCTTGCTGGTAACTTTATTGATCCTGTGAAAACACCCGTTCTCACAAAATTACCTCAAATCCCTCAGGAGCAGTAGCCATCTTAGTTACTCTTTCTGCAATTTGGTCTTGTTCATTGGTATGTTTTGAGGAGAATGGCAGCTTCATCCTGTGATTTTTTCTATACATACAGTGAACATGATCAACTACAGTCAACATTCCCCATATCCGTGACCATCTTCTCTTCCAGACAGAATCTTGCTATATTTCCCTTAATCAATGCCACTAAAAAACACTAAATCTGCCAGGAAGATGAGAAGCAAGTTAGTGCACTTTCAGAGTGACACCTTTGATGTCATGAAACACAGTCAACTTAACTGGGTCATAGACCGCACACCAGAGTCACGATCCTGGCCCTGTAGGAAGAAAGACTACGCCTGGTAGAACAAAAACAGAGAATAGAGAGGTACTGTCCACAATCTTGTTGCAGTCTGGGTGTTGAACAGGGTGTTTCTATTGTTGTGCAGGAGAGAACTTCTTTCAAAACGAGAACCCTCACTCACCCGAAGGTGACATTCTTCATCATTGCAGTTCCCTCCATGAAGAATGTCACCTTCAAGTGAGTGAGGGTTCGCGTCCTGAAAGAGGTTCTCTCCTGCACAACAGTTGAAACATCATGTTCAACACCCAGATTGCGACAAGATTGTGGACAGTCCCTCTCTATTCTTTGTTACAGTTCTACTAGGCGTACTCTTTTGTGAGATTTATACATAGACAGGGAGCAGTACGTTTTTGGGTTTAGGGCCTCTCCCGCTAGATCCTGTTTGTGTTTATGATGCTTGTTAAAAGAAAGGCAAGCCTCAGAGAACATTAGCTTTCTGCTTTTCCAGCACTTCCTGGAACTTGAAAACCCCCTCCTGTGATGTAACAGACACACGTAGCGAGAAGGGGAAGGCATTCACAATTTGAGAATTTACTAATTGTTAATTAGAAGCTGATCCCTCATAATCTTGATGCCCGCAAGTAAAAAGCTTGGGCACAAAAAATCGTAGTGGATAAAAACAATTGAGAGCACATATACTACAATAATAACTTAGCCTACACAGAACTTAGGGACAGAAATCTTGTTGCTTAGAGGCTGACAATTGTTGAACAACTCTAGTGGACATTATGAGATGCATGGATCATGGAAATAAAACTGTGCATCTTTTGGAGGCTGGTTTACTGTAAGTGCTGAACAATATGTACAGTAATGTGCACTTGGTCCTGACTGAACCTGCTTTAAAAGCTGAACTTTGTATTGTTGCCATTTAGTTTAGCCCTAAGACCATCTTTTTACTTTGTGGTGCTTTGCCTACAGAGGAAAGGAGAGTACCAGAGGCAGGACTCTTGACTGTCTCGTCTGAAGGAGTCGCAAACATTCCTGAGATCTGAGAAAAAGACAAGCTGTTCTTCAGACTTGGAAAAAAAGGATATATGCTGACAAGCAGCCTTCTTCAGCATCGAAGACCCAAATGCCCTTTGTACCTCAATGATGACTGAAACCTGTGAAGAATTGACAAAGATGTTGCCTATCCCAAGCCAAAGATGGTGATTTACTAAAACGGAGCTCTCTCCGATCTCTCCACATCTGACTCAGATGTGGATAGAGTCATCCTGAAACCCAACTACCGGGTGAGTAAAGGAGGAGCGTAAGATCCTACAGGCACAATGTTGTTGAATACGCAGGCTGCCTGCAGTACTCGTCGCCCTTCTTGACAATGGCTTGTTCTGTGCTCATTGATCACAGTCTTTTCCCCTTTTGACTCTCCCTTGTAGCGGCTGGGGCTATTTACTGAGTGCTATGGTTGCACTGCATCTGTTCTTGAACAGCTACTTTGCTATACGTGTTCATTCACAGCTACATTCTTTCTTAGCCGCGACAGCCACTTCTCCTGCACTCCGCTACCTCGAACATCAACTTGGTCACCAACCGTGAATGACGGCTCAGGCCAAGGATGCCTTGATACTGGATTGTTCTCCAGTAGTCAGAAAGACTTTACTGATCATTGAACTGGATGCTCTGTCGTACTTGACCAGACCAGATGCTGGACTTAGGGAGCATCGCACAACTAGAGCTGCTGCTATCCTGATCAATGTGTGGATGTGTGGAGAGCAACCAGAG
Organism: Lissotriton helveticus; assembly: GCF_964261635.1. Classification (NCBI taxonomy): domain Eukaryota; kingdom Metazoa; phylum Chordata; class Amphibia; order Caudata; family Salamandridae; genus Lissotriton; species Lissotriton helveticus. The sequence goes on from NC_136067.1 coordinate 1,372,497,081, forward strand.
TGATCCCTGCAGTTTGAGTCAGAAAATAAATTTAGCACTATAAACTTACAGAGCAATATAATATCACTAGGCAATAGATTAAACAAGAATACAAGTGTTATCTTATTTTTAGAGAATGAACACTCACTGGACTACACAGTTATGGATTGTCTCAATTCAAGTTGAAATGAATGTTCTACCCCAGGCCGCCTTACAAAAGCAATTTTTAATTGTTTGAGTAGGCACTGGAGACATTTCAGTCATGACGGTATAATTTGCATAATTTCAGGAATTTGCATTACCATTGTTGCTGAAAATTCAATTAATTACGCCATGCTTGTGGGAAAATTATAGCACAGGAACAACTCAAACGTTTTCGACACTTCTGTTTTTTCGTGTTTTTGCTTTATGCAAAATGCTTCTTTGTGTCCAAAATGAAATGCTTCTTTGTGTCCAAAATGGACACAAGGACACATTTCTTTTACTAAAATATAGAACGAAATGCCAGCTTTGCATTTTGTGTAATTCTTCCCAAATTTTACAAAATTATGCGAAAGTAAGTTACATGAATTTCTTTTCTGGTCATCCTCGTTGCCCTCGTAAATTAGAACAAGGCGCTTCTGTTTTTGTGCTTTTTTTATGCAAAATACTTCTTTGTTTCAAGTATGGACACAAGGGCGCTTTTTTAACTGAAATATAGCACCAAATGCCAGACTTGCATTTTGTTACATTTTCCCCAAATTTCACGTTATAATGCAAAAGCAAGTTACACAAATGTATTTTCTAGTCATCCCCGCTGCCTAAAGTCAAAGCCTAAACGCAGCGTGCTCCCAGTGGTAGCTGGTTCCTGTGGTGCCAAGAACATCAGGTAATATTTGTTCTTGGGGTTGCATAGCTGCAAAAGAGAATTGGCCACATAGTAGTGATCTCAATGCCTATGAAAAAGGCTTTAACCAGAACCAATCTCAAAAGACCAACTGCTGGGGAGAACCTAAGGCTGTTGTCTTCGACTCTACAGGAAACAAGCTCAAACTCACGCAGTTAAATTCGTGCAGCAGGCCTCGTGAGAGCTTGTGAGTCATGTTTATTTTAGCTTCCTTGGTTGACTTTCTTTCTCCTGGGAATTATTTACTGTTACTTCCTTTCTACTTCCGTTGCAAAGCTGAAAATCTGCCAAGATTCAGGCACCTAAATGAAATATGTTGTTCGTTGTACTCACTGGAAAAAAAATAAATTGAACGAAGAAAGTGGTGTTTGCCAAATATTTGCCTCCATAGTCTCAACCCAGACAAGTAGGCATATTCATTTGAGGGCACTTTTCGGAGGCAGATGTTGCTTGTAGGTGTAGGAAAGTGCCACTTTTGACACAGTTAACCCCCAACTTTTTGCCTGATGTCTGATGTAATTTCAAACTGTAAGTGCTCTGGGTCCCTGCTAACCAGGGGGTCGATTAGGATGGCGGACGGACAAAGTCCGTTCGCCATCCTGTCTGGGGCAGGTACCGTCCGCCACAAGGGCAGAGGAACCGTGCCCCCAATTAGGATGCACCCGCCACAATATGGCAGGGGGGGAAATTGAGAGGGGACGGGCACGGATGGAGGACGGATCGCCACCGCCTGCTTGGCGGTGGCGATCCGTCTGCCATCCTAATCGGCCCCCAGGTTCCCAGTGCCAGATCTCCTTCCCTAAAAACTGTGCCATGATTGGCACAATTCCTGTTTCTCATGTAAGCCCCAGTAAATGGTACCTTTGGTACCCAGGGCATGGAGACAGAAGAAAGTCCTCTTCGGACCCCTCACCCGGACCGGGCAGTGCTGCTATCGCAGGCGGCGTGCCCAGGTGCAGGACAAACCAAAGAGTTGACATGGTACACAGCGGTGTGTTCTATGCCACCCTTACCCTGCATATGACATAAGTAAGTCGCCAGCCTTCCACCCAAAGGCAGCGTGCAGTATATCCAATGTGAGGGCATATAAGCATGAGCAGATATGCCCCTACAACATCCAGCCCATCCTGGGGGTTGTAAGTGAACAGGGAAGCCATAAAGAGCACATGGGCTGGATACTTGCTCCAGGTGCATCTCAATTCCTTCTGTACCTGAGTCCTGGGCCTCCAAAGACCTTCATCCAGCCGGTGAAGAAGACCTCCAACCGTCCCAGGTACTGTGGTCCTCCGAAACTCCCCGGCGGAGTCCTCCTTCCAGCGACTACAAGGGTAACTGCATTGGCAGTACTCCACCATCAAAGACTACACCTTAATTCCAGCAACCGTGACCTCTGGGGTTGGCGGTGCTTCCCTAGAACTACAGTGACCTACTGCCTGCGACCATGACGGTAACTATGTTGGCAGTCGATTGACTCCATTAAAGCTATACTCATTCTGGGCTTCCTCCACTGAACGCAATGGTAAATATTTGACGGTATCTACTGCCAAGTTCCTAGATACTAAAAGTACTGCATACTTTGAACTGTATTGCCTTTTCTTCCTAATACCACAGCCTACTAAGTATTTATTGAAGTATTTTAAAACCGTACAAAGTATATCTCTGATTTGAAGTCTTGCTTCTCAAATATGTATAAAGAAACTTGTTCTTTATATACAAAATTGTTCTTAGATTTATTCTTGAGTGCGTGTCTCATTTATTGCCTCTTTGAGCACAACAAATGAATAAACACAGTCCTCTGATAAGCCTAGCTGCTTGCCCACACTACCACAAAAGAGAGTTTGTATTATCTTCTTGATGCCTCTGTCTTCCTGTGGGGTTGTCACGCAGTCTCTATATAGTGTACTTCATTTTAGTACACTGTACAGAGAGGCACTATCTTACAGAAGGCATTGCTTGCACTGTAACAGGCTGCCAATGCAACTCATGACCAATGTTTAATTTGTACAAAATCGAGTGCCAGCGCCTAAGATATTTCACACCAGTCCCCTGCAGCTGGCACAACCCACGTCACTTAAACCGCAGACTTTTTTTTAATAATAATAATAATAATAATAATAATCTTTATTTAGATATAAAACATATCTTTAAAAGAATTTACAAATTCACAGCCTGACCAAATATTAGGTTAAAAACTTCTAAGAAATAACAACACAAATATAGATATAAAAACACAATCCATTAACAATCATTATAAAAACAAGGATTTTGTCTCACAATATATTTTAGAATCACAAAAATTGAAACAAGGCACCAGCTTGCATTGGGTATCACCAGATTATGTTTAACCTTACTGAGAATAATGCCAGTTATTACTGATTTCGGTGAGAGAAAAAGATTGAGCACTTTAACATGGTCTCCTTAAGTTAAAGGTGTAATATGCTCGCTGAACAAATTTTGTACATTTTATATTTGGCACTGTATTTTCCGAGTTTACAGCTGCCATGATGGCTTGCCTGCAAGTCCGAACCCCCAGCCTGTTCCATTCTAATTTTAGTCCGGACCTACGTTCTGTATTAAGGGCTGGGCAGAGGCAACTTACATGCAACATGGTTTCCGCTGTTTTCCCACACCCTCTACAGGAGAGATCTTCCGATGTATGTCGCCATGATGGTAAGTCCTGCAAGAAACGCCAGTCACCCATTCTGATGGCAATAAAGCCGCGTTTCAAGTATAATGGATATGTGCTGGCCAGATAACAGACTGGGACTGGGTGTCTGTAGGAATTTATCATGGCCCAGGCATGGCTACGTTTCAGAAAAAGTGCTTTATCAGTGAGACAAGAAGTCATTCTCACACATTTTTTTATAGCTTTTTTAAAAGCTATCTGGCCTGGGTTTAGGGCCCACAGATCGCTTGCTGACATTTGCTTAATGGCGTCTGAAAAAAGACGTCCGTACAAACCCCCCGGGTTAATCTGGCTGGTTTCTTGCCAGACTAGGGATTCTAAAGTGCTTGGCTCAGCTTGTCTTAACTTGTGACACAGGTTAAGGTATGCCCCAGTCGCTGAAGCCTCGTAGTTTATCAGCCCCATCTCCAACCTTATCTGTGCTGCGGAGGCATTCTTTGGCAGCCGGAGCACCCTTTTATACATTTTAGTTGTCTGTTGGTTCAGGGTTGTGTTCATTTTGCCACAAAAAATCTCAATGCCGTAGGATAAAGAAGGGCCAACCTTTGCTCTCATTACCTCCAAGAGGGGAGCTAAGGTTGGACCGGAAAGATCTTTCGCAAGTTTGCCTAGTGAGACCATTAGGGTCACTGCTTTGGCTCCGATCTCTCCACGCTGTTTTTTGTAGCCACATTTTGAGTCCAGGTGGACGCCTAGATATTTATAGGACTGGCCAATTTCTAGACTGACATTATTGAATGACCAACCGCCCCCTGTATATCGTTTCTTGCCAAATGTAACTACTTGCGTTTTCTTTAGGTTAACCTCGAGTTGGTTGTTGATCGTATAATCAAACAATTTGTCGAGGAGTCTTTGTAACCCTACCCTGGTTAAACTAAAGAGAGCCAAGTCATCGGCATATACAAGATTGCTTAGAATCATGCCACCCACCTTCGGAGAGTGACTGTTAGTGTTGTCTAGGGCCGCCGACAGATCTGCTACAAATAGATTAAAAAGAAGAGGGGCCAGCACACATCCCTGCTTCACTCCTCTAGTTGTCATTATTTTACGTGAGAGATGTGTGCCGGTCCCCAACTTCACCCGCACCCACGTCCTAGTGTGGAGCTGAATTATTCCCTCTACTAGTTTCTCTGGAATCCCCCACATCTTTAGTTTGGCCCATAGGGCCTCCCTGGGGACTCTGTCGAATGCTTCTTTGAAGTCGACAAAGCAGCAATGAACTAGTCTTGAGGTTACAACTGCCCTGTCGGCTACAGTTGATATTGCTAACAAATTGGTACGGGTTCCTGAGTTTGCCACAAACCCTGTCTGGTTCATTGGCAATAGCTTATTATCCTTTACCCATAACCTTAGGTCCTCTAATAGAAGACCTGCGTAGTGCTTTGCTTCTATGTCCAGAAGGGCAATGAGTCTGTAATTGCTCGGTTGTGCATGGGATCCGGATTTATAAATCGGGTGTATTATGGCTCCCCGCCATGACTCTGGGATTGTGGCTGTTCTTAATGCGTAGTTGAATAGATTGGCCAATGTTCCTGACCAGAGGGCGGTATCTGAGTTAAACAAAGTCTCTGGCAGGCCATTTGGGCCTGGTGCCCCGTCCGATCTTGCTTTTGACAATGATTTCGAGACCCTTTTCTGTGTTATACTCCACGTAGGACCATGCCCTTGGCTAGTCTCGGTTACGGTGATGTTTTTCAATAGGGCTTGGATAATCCGGAGATTTAAAGTAATCGGATAGGAAATTGGCCCAGACTGATTCCAGGATATTAGCCGATCCCGTACACACTGTTCCTAAGCTGGTGTGGTTAATAAGCGCCCAGAATTTCCTTGAATTTTTTTGCTTGCTTTCCCACACCAGTTTACTCCAGAATTGATTTTCATGTGCCCGTTTATCCTTTTTAGTCGCTCGCTTGAGTGATTTTTGTGAGATTTGATAATTGGATATGCAATCACTGTTTCCCGGGAATTTGGCCAGAGCCCGCAGGGCCTTATTTCTCGCTTTCTTTAGTGACTTCGTCGTCTGAGATAATGTGAATTGATGCGTCGGAGTTACCCTTTGAGCTTGATGCCTTGCAGGAAAAAGATGAATCAGGTGGGAGCATAACGTGGACCATAGTTCAATTGGGCTGGCCTCTTGCTCCTGGCCCAGTCTTATTATGTCCGAGCTTGCCCGAAGAATATTCGAGCTAATTTCTTCTGTCCACTTTAGACGCTTTAAGTTTTCTGTGTAGGTTCCCCGAAGTGTCGATGGTGCCATTTTGTAATACTCTGGGTTTATATTAAAGACTGTGACCTGGGGCCTATGATCACTTTCGGTTCTTGAGTGTATTCTGAAATCAATAATGCAATTTAGCAGGAGTGCGGTGCAGATCGTGTAATCCAGATGCGATTGCTTTGAGCTGTTTGTCCATGTCCACTTTGGTGGAGTTTCCCCGGCTGTTCTGCCATTAATAACAAGATAACCTGCACTATAAAATTGGCTCACACATAAGTCGCCTAGGTTACTTTGAGTTTGTATTAGCGGTTTAGTTTGCATTGTGACCTCGGTAATTTTGATTAAGGGGGGGGCCATCGTTATCTGTTGCGTTCCCCTGAAATAGGTAGGTGTTAAAATCCCCAGTAACTCTGCAGTCTGAATTGGGTTGGTCCGTGACTATATCGTTCATGATCTCGGTTAGACGAGTCAGATGGTCCTTTTTGGTCCGTGTACTGGGGTTAATGTACACATTTAGGAGAAAGAGGGGACGATGTTTCCGTCAGGGTTCGATCTTGACCCCTAAGATCCAGTCTTCCTTGAGGGGCCATCGTGTGATTCGGGCTTTTAAAGAGTTTGATACATAAGTTGCCAGTCCGCCTTTCGAATGGCCAAAGCGGCTGTCCCTGGTTGCTGTATTCCATGTCTCAGTGAACCCGAGCAGACTTAAGTCCCAGTATTTTAACATTTATAAGCTATATTAAAAAATTAAACTTTCCACTAAAGAACTTTGCTCAAAAATACACACAACACCACAATGTGGTGGAGTCTCATAAAATCGTGCCAGTGTTTACAAAGAAATGCCAACGCTGAGCACCCGAAAATACTGGCACAAATGAATCACTGATCAAGCCTATCTCCCAGAGTGTATAATCTAATTCACGAATTGAAATAAAGCATCCACTTGAAATAGCATTATGTGTTGATCGATGAATCCTGCTTAGCTCATGTCTCACTCTCTTTCAGGGGCACTTCAATTAAGAAATTGTGCATCCACAGCATTTTCCATGTGGTTATGAATTTACACAAACTTGCCTCATACTCATCTGCTACAAAATTAGTACATTTCAATTCAATAATGTTTTGCTTCTTACTCAAAAGGATCAAACGTTACAAGAACAAAGTGTCACATGTGGTGATATTAAGGAAAAGACATTTTGCAAAAGTTGAATGACCACTTTCAATTTCTGAATGTTGTATTCAGGTATTAAACTAGTGCTAATAAGGTGAAATTGTAGGCCCTGATATTATATAGAACTACTATTAAAAAACTATTCATCATAGAACTGTTTTTACGAAGGAGAACGGGTATATTATAAGAATACTCAAACCTGTCATTAATTAAATTTTAGCATAAACTTCAAGCTTGTCTTAATTTAAAAAAAAAAAAATCATCTTCACTCAGATGTCCTATAGGTATGCTTTTCAATTGCCCTTCCCCTTTGGCCCTATTTCTTGGGTGTCGTTTTTGAAGCAATGTGTTTGTGTGCTAGCACAGAGCACTTCTGTTAGCATTTATTGAACTATTCCTGGTTTATAAAGCACTGCACGCAAGTGGAAACTAGCATCACAGCGAATTGGAAATTGAGGTGAGCAAGTTATACAGACACCTAAGGGAAACGTTGGTTGGTGTTGAATTGTCAGACAATACCCAATCTAACTGACTTTGTATGCAGATATGGTGGTAACTTAGTAATAGGGCAGCACACCCATGACATTGCTGATTTGTTGTAATTATCTGTGTTGTTCATCCCGTTGTGGAATTTGAGAAGTTTTCACCAAATATCTTCTGGACAAGGAAGAACTCCATCAACTTATCTTTCTCGACCTTACTGTTGCATTCAACATGGTGAGTTAACTCCATGTTATTTACCACCCTCACGAAAATAATGGGGATGAAACGATCAGTCCTGAGCTGGTTCTCCTCATAGCTGACACACTGGAACCTTTCAGAACATATCTCACATGATGACGCTCAGCTTTACCTAAATGTGCTATCTCATAAAGACCTTTTTTTCTGAAAGCAAAAGACACACAATTGATGGACAGAATGCAGAATAAATCAAAACATTCACCCCCAGTCAAGAGTTCTTTGTTAAATCCATCATTTTTTTGCTCACCATGCCACCCCAGTTTAGACCTGGCCATATGCAAATCAGTCTTGACCCTGGGCCTCATGGGAACAGTCCAGCCCAAACTGCCAAGCCAGGTCCTCCCTGGACCGGAAACAAGCATCCTAGGACCGGTTTCGGGGTTTCACCCCTCTTCCGCCAGGATTGCTTGATTCCAGTGGCACAGTGAGCCTGGGACCACGTCTGGGCATACCCGGCACACTTAGGGTGAGAAAGCAAAAGATACAAAATTGATGGAAGGAATGCAGAACAAATCAAAACATTCTCCCCAGTCAAGAGATCTGGGTTAAGTCCATCATTCTTTTGCTCACCTTGCCACCCCAGTTTAGACCTGGCCATATGCAAATCAGTCTTGACCCTGTGCCTCATGGGAACAGTCCAGCCCGAACTGCCAAGCCAGATTATAAGGATTCCTGTAGGAAATTTGCTCTTTCTTCAGGTCACCCAGGATGTTTCGACTTTGCTAGACTCCATATTTTTCTACAGGCTGTAAAACACTGTGCACTTTTCCCCTGCTAACCAGTAATTGAGTTCCCTTTCAACATGGTGGCATTGGCATACACCTAACTGGCATATTGAATTTACCTCTAAGTTGCTAGTACATGGTACACAGTGTATCCATGCGCTGTATGTTAAATGTCACTAGGGGACTGTAGCAGGCATTGTGCTACCCACTACAGTGATATTGCAAACATAACTGTAGGCCTACCATTTGTCAGCTGGCTGTTGCAGTTTTAAACTGAAAATTTGACCTGTCAAAAAAAAAACCTTTTAACTGTTCAGAAAACCTTCCTGTTAAATACCTATAAGGTACTCATATGTATGCTTTATGACCCATAAGGCAGGGTGCATGGTATTTAAAAGTAGGACATGTAAGGATTTAAGGTTAAACATGTCTTTACAGTGAAAAAGCCCCAAAAGCTATTTTTCTCTTAACAAGGCTGGCTGTTCCATAGGAAAACACTGGGTTAGAGTGTAACATTTCATAATGTTAATTCCAGTTAGGAAACAGCTAGAAAAGCAATTAAACAACTAATTTGGTAGTTATTAAAAATCCAATTTGATGGTAGAGTCTGATTTATTTAAAAAAAAATAAGAAAATGATACTTTTAGAAAGTTACCTTTTGCCTGCGTAAAGCCTCTGGAGGCCCATTTGAATTTGCATCCTACTTTTGCTAGACAGTATTTAGCATATAAATAGGTGTGAACAGGTGAAAATGCCTCCCATGAGCAAACAATAGGCTGACGTGAACGGACAGAGATGACCCTTCAGAATTCAGCAAAATATGCATGGTGTGTTTGAGAGAATCCTATTGACCTTTTAGTGTCAAATCCTTCTTGAATGTCAAATCCTGCTTGGCAGGTATGCTGGGGTTGTACATATAACATGTGGGGCCCACTTCAAAGGCACCTCTCATATCACAGGCAAACCCCCTCAACCAGCACCGCCTTTCTCCCCAAAGCCAAGCAGACTACAATCACAGTGGGTCTCTTTTTGACATTACAGTGTCAAGTCCTGCTTGAGGGTGTGGGGGTGTGGCTGGGCAAGATGTCTGACAATACATGAAATCCCGCAGCCCCTGCCAGCCTCCCTGTAATCCTGCTACATCCTGCAGATGCCATTGCCCTTGAGGGGAAAAAACGGCCTGTCAAGTACCTGCAACACAACGCTGAGTCCTGAAAGCACCCGTTGTGCTGCATGAGTAGCGGTGCAGAGCGCAGTGGCCCCAGTGTGTGAGGCCTGTGGGACGTGGTCTGGGCCTAAGCTGCAACTCCTAACAAGTGGTGGTGGCTCTGATTGCATTGGCGGGTCACAAGGCCCGAGAGGGTGCAGTCCCATTGTGAGGTGGTCCGACTGGGGCAGCTGTTGCCCCCCAGGGATGAGTGCTGGGCGGTGGATCCCTGGCGTCCTGGCTGGCTAGAGCAGGGGTGGCCAGACGGTGGTTTGGGGCTGCATCTGAGCCCTGCAGATGGACTGGAGGAGTGAGGGCTCCCCCGGGTTGAGCTAGGTCAGCTGCAGAGGGGGCGGCCAGGCGGGAAGCGGGCCGCACCGAGTCAAAGAGTGCTGGGTTCCAGAGCATGAGGCTGTCTACAAGCCCTGTTGATGGGCTGAGGGACAGACAGGGCCCACTTTTGGGGGAAGCTGGGAGTCTGCTCTGGGGATACGAGACCTGCCGAGCAGACAGGATATCTCAGAGCTGCGGTGAGTACTGTGTCCCGGCTGATGTGAGGAGGTCTGGACGGGGTTGCGGTTGCCCCCGACTGGGAGTGGAGTGGGGCCGGAGGTCTCTTTCGGCCCATTGGCTGGAGCAGGGGTAGCCAGGGCAAGGAGGGCTGGAGGGGGCACAGCTGTGCTGGGCCCCAGGGGAATGCCATTGGAGGCTGGGACTGCTGAGACGCATAAGAGCCTCCTGTGGTGGGCCTGGAGGGGCCAGGAGAGTGGCCCATACTTTCATAATTGGCTGAGAACTTGCTGGTGTGACTGGAGCTGCACAGAAGGAGTGGCCCGAGTGGAGGCTGGTCTCTGCTGTGACTGGAGGTCCTTGGAGCATGTGTGGTCCAGTGGTGGCTGGAGTGACCTTGAGGAGCTGCGGTGGGCTGCTGAGAGGCTACTGGAAGAAAGGCACAGCAGAGCAGAGGAACCCTGGTGGACATATCATGGGGAAAAACAGGCTCTCGAGGGTGGCCGCTAACACCATTACCCAATACACAACCCCACTGCAGTATTTAGTTTAGCAACTTGCCAGAAGGGGGCGGGATCCATGGCCACATCACTGGAGCGTGAGGTGGAGCCCTCTTGGGCCGAACTGCTGGTGGCCATACATGGGTCACTCACTGCTCTGAACATAATATTGAAACAGTGTCCATTGATGTCAATATGCTCTGGGTGGATCTGCGTAAAACAGCAGAAAAAGTGACCACAGTGGAGGATAACATTGAGACGCTGCATGGGGAGGTGGCAGTTCATAAGCAGCAAATGGCCAGAATAACCACAGTAAAGGGGGATTTGTAGGCTAAGGTAGAGGATGCAGAGGTCCAATCCCACCGCAGCAACATGCGTATCTTGAGCTTTTGGGAATGGGCGGAAGGGATGTCAGTTGAAGGCTTTGTAGAACAGTGGGTCTGGCAGCCCTTGAAACCACAGGGACTCTCAGATATCTTCGTCACTAAATGAGCACACCGCGCTCTGGTGACTCCGCCACCGATGGGTGCCCCCCCCCCCCCTCGAGCCTTCATAGCAAAGACCCTAAACTACAATGACGGTGATTGCATCCTTAGGGCTGCCAGGAAACAGGCAGTTTTAAAGATTGAAAATTATTTGAACACCATTTTCCCTGTCAACACCAAGAAGGTACAGGAGCAGCGCAAATCATTTTGTGAGGTAAAGCAGAAGCTGCAGAACATAAACTTTAAATACATGCTGCTATATCCTTTCAAGCTCAAAGTCCTAGCCAATGGGAAGGCCCACTTCTTTGAGTACCCTTAGGAGGTTTGGGTCTGGTTGGAAGTGTGGAACAAGATCCCTGCCCGGAGTGTGGACACTGGGGCCCGCCCAAAGACACAGTCCGAACGTGGCACCTCGAGGGGCCACTTCAGGCAGGACAGATACCAGGGTTCTGCTTTGGATGGGCTGAGGGTCACAATCCAGGAAGATGGTACAATACAGGTGACTGGGTCAGGGGATTCGCAGGTGACTAAGCTGGGCCAACAATTACCCACAACAGAGGTTCGGGTGTCGGATACTCAATCCACACATGTCAATGCCATATCAGACAAGAACTTCAGAGCAGAATGATACTGCAAAACTCTGTTGGGGTCTGGTTAGGTAGGGCTGCGGTATGCTGACCTTTATGTGGACATGGTTGAGGAGGTGGGGATTATTATCCTGGTTGGATAGATTGGGGTATATATGCATGGTCCTGGCACATGTGAGGTGGACATACGTAGAACAATAGTACACTATGTGTGGGGGAGGGGGGCCTGTTTTATTTCAATTGTTATGGCAGTTTTGGTTATTATTATGAATACATGGTCTGATTGGCACACACAGCACTGCAGGAAAGCATACAGCTTTTGGACGAGGTGCATTTATGAGTGGATGCCTTAAGATATTGACCTGGAACGTTCAGGGATTAGGCACGTACATAAAAAGACAACGAGTGTTGTTATTTTTGAAGTGCCACGGGGTGTCTATAACTTGCCTCCAAAAAATACATCTCAGCCATGACGGTGGAGAAGAAATGGAAGCGGTAGGTGTTCCCCACGCCCTATTCTACTTATGCTGGGGGGGGGGGGGTGCTGATAGTGGTCGCCCCAGGACCTCTTTGTGCTTACATAGGTGTATATAGTGGGGAGATATGTGGTCCTGTAGGGAAAACTTGATGGGACGCCTGTATCCTTGGGAAATCTGTGCACACCAAAAGTGGACGATCCCTAATTGTTTTACAAGCTTCAGGAAGCGACAAGTGTGGGTCTGGAGAGTTCCATATTGTGGTTGGGGGATTGTAATTGTGTCTTGGATGGGAAGGTAGACAGGCTACCCTCTAGACTCCACACGAAGCCTCGTATGTCTAAGAAGTTGCATGAGGTGATGGATAATCTAGGGCTTTGAGATGCCTGGGGGGCCCACTGGCTATATGATAAGGGCTTCACCTGCTACTCATTCACACACAATATCTACAGTAGACTGGATAGCTTCTTATTGGCAGATGTGCAACCAGGGGATTTGCACGGGGTCTCATTTATGACAATTGTTGTCTGATAACTCATCTCTGTGCTATGAGCTGGCTCTGGAGGGGTTGGGGGGGTCGGTAAATCAGGCTAGGATGTGGAAACTCCCAGCTGTACTCCTGACTGACATATTGGGCAAGGAAACACTCTTGAAAGCTTTGAGAGACTCTCTGGAGGGTAACTGCGGCACTGCTGGGTCTCCACAAATCGAATGAGAGGCCGTGAAGAAGGTTTGGAGAGCCCACTCTCTGGGGCTGGCTGTTGGGGCTGCGTATGCTGCCCCAGTGAGACTTGCATCAGGAGAAGAGGGAGCTTGAGTTGTTGCAGTGGCGCGTAGCTCTGGGCCAGGATGCCCAACCAGAAGATTTGTGGCTGTGTAGGAGCATTGCAGGCAAATGGGATAGGCTGGATGTATTTATGCTCACCCAATATAGGCAGTGCTTGCATTGGGAGGGGAACAAGTCTGGTAGACTTTTGGCCTGGCTGCTGCGTAGGGAGATTAGTGCTCCATTTGTTCTCCATCTGAGGGATGAGGTGGGTGCGCTTGCGACCCCGTGTGCGGTAGTAGTAGCAGTGTTTCAGCATCACCTGGAGAGGGGGCACCATGGTGGCACCCGCAACAATCTTCTTCTGCTCACTATGCCACCCCAGTTTGCTTGATTCCAGTTCAGACAGGACCTGGCCTGCAGTTCAGGCTGTACTGTTCCCATGAGGAGCAGGGTCAAGACTGATTTGCATATGGCTGGGTTCAAATTGGGGTGGCATAGTGAGCAAAAGAATAATGGATTAAACCCAGCTCTCATGACTGGAAGTGAGTGGTTGAAAAGATTCAGCACTCCGTCCATCATCTTGTTGTGTTTGCTATGTTTGCCCTAAATGGCCATGGGTTTGCCCAGACGTGAGTCCCATGCTTGCTGTGGCACTGGATTCAAGCTCGCCTGGCTGTTGAGGGCTGTTAGCCCAAAACCGGTCCCAGGATGCTTGTTTCCACTCCAGGGAGGACCTGGCCTGGAAGTTTGGGCTGGACTGTATCCATGAGGAGCAGGTTCAATACTGATTTGAATATGGCTGGGTCCAAACAGGGATGGCATAGTGAGCAAAAGAACAATGATTTAGACTAAGATCTCTTGACTGGGGGTGAGTGGTTGAAAAGTTCCAGCACTCCGGTCATCATCTTGTTGTGTTTGCTGAATTGCAAGTATGATCAGGAATGCATGCAGTAGCTACCACTTGGTAAAGAAAAAGTGTAAAAGCATTAGTCCCTTTTTTCAAAATGAGAATGTGCTTGTGGATGGACTTGAATCCATAAAAGAAGTGCATTTTGTGTATGTGTGAGAACCTTCTGGTTCACACTGGCAAAAAAGTGATGGAGAATTGCACTGTGCAGGTTGAGGTTGTCTATGTACCTCCCGTACATGCCAAAAAGGGTGAGTGAACGCAGACCAGAGCATTTAAATTAACCCAATTAATTTGCAAAAATGCTATTAATAAAGGAGTGGCTATTAGGAAAGGCAAATGATTGCAACACCCAAAAGAGAAAACTTGTCTTTTGTTCCTGTAACCGAGTGGGAGAAATAGGTCAGAAACCGGGAGTTCTGGGCAGATAAGGTTTTATTTTAACAAAAGATTTCTTCTTTTTCTTTAAATGTCTTTCCCGGGAAGGAGCAGCTGGGTCCGTGGTTACTCTGGACAGAGTGATGGTTCTCCGAGAGCGGGCCTCCCTCTAGGATGGTTTTCAAGCGTTGTAGGCTTTTCTCCTGTGATATGGCATTCACATAAAACATAGAGGAAACAAAAGGAAATGTTCAAACCTCCGTCTGAGGTATATGTTGTTTAAAAGGGACCAGGGTGTGAGGGAAGTCACCGGTGCTCAAAACGGGCGTCGCTATGCCCTTTAGTGCAAAGGTAAATTAGAGTGCAACAGGGAGGGGGAAGAATTGAGAGGGGGCAGAGGAACGTGAAAATACAGGAGCAGTGTGTAGATAGCGCAAGCGTCCACTACTTCTTTTCAGACCCCGCCCACCTCCCTACCCAGCTCGACACTCGTTGTCGTACCTGGGATAGCCACACTCCTCCGTGAGTGTGGCTGGGCGGTGCGCCGTGATGTTGGCCTCCAGGCGTCTCGTCTTCTACTCCGAAGTCGTCTTCTCCGCTCTTCGGTCTCCGGTCTCGGGCAGCAGCCTCCGCTCGTTCTTCCTTGTCGCTGACGTCACACGCCGACTGTAGGTCTTCCTCGCTTTTCTCGAGTGAGCTGCCTGCTACGTCACTCTCGGGCGGTCCTTGCCACACAGGGTACGCCCCCTTAAAGTGGAACACGTCGTCTGCCTCGTCTTGTGGGCCCCAGAGACGATCTCATTTGTCCTCCCAGTCGTTCTGCGCGGAACGGAGAGAGGGTAAAGTCGAGGTGTCAGCTATCCACCAGTCAATTGCGGGGGTCTTAGGTACTGTGGCACTAGGTTCCTGGTTACAGTTCCCAAACTGCCCCTGCTTTAAAGAGTACTCAAAACTGTAATTCATCACCAAAACTGGTCTAGTATTTTCAGCATTTTTCTGTATGGCTAAACATGTCTTGTGCAAATGTTCATATGCCGTGTATATGAGGACATTTCAGATGTTTTTATAAATGTGACCGACAAACAGGAGTGATGCTAACTTACTTCACAGGAATGCCATTATCATCAAATCGAACCAGATTTCACAGTGACTTTGTCTTGTTTTCCTAAAATGGAGTTGCACATCTCAAGGGGTTTAAGCTGTTTATCTAGTTGACAGGTCTTTGTGTGTGTGCTGTTGCCTAGAATCTCTTGGTGCCAAATAAAGCTGAAGACTCCTGTGGTGCCATCAATGGAATGTCAAACCTGGTGCGGATGCGAAAGAGAATGTTTGCACTTCGGGATTGGAGGCAATGAGAGTAGGTGTTAAGGGCTGAACAGAGAAGGGGTGAAGGCTAGGAGTTGAAGACTTTACTAGGGGTGGGCGGAACTCATGGAGTTTCACTCAGCGGAATTCCACAGAGCTACATGAAAACACTGCGAGATTCCACGGAGTTCCACGAAAGGGCGATAAATTGACTCATCGCACTGATTTTTAGCACCAGGAGTTTGGTCTGCTCTGCAAAATCTGTGTACATGGCACAGCGCAGTGCACCGGAAGGTGCTGTTTCTTGGTCCAGCTCGAGTTGATTTTGTACTCGAGCAGCAGCTTTCTAATCGCAAATGGTCGTGACTGCCTGCGCTGACAAAAAATCTCGCCAGGTGCCCTCCTAGCTGCCGAAAATCATGCTAGGGGACGGCAATTATCGCTCGTGTGAGAAAAACTTCTACCACGCGGCGGTTGGCGAAATTTGGCTGGAACTCCACATTCCATGCGTAACACAGAGAAGCTAAAACCCGCCAACTTTGCCGGCTGAGCGGAATTTATTGCCCACCCCAAAACTTACTGAAGTAATCCTGAAGATACCCTTGCACAGGTAGCCTCTGGGAAGTTCATAACTTTTTGAGTCACCCGGATCTCTCCCCAAACTATCAAGAGATAGGTCCCCAGTACCCAAGAGCATAGTTTTACAGTGAACTAAGCTCCAATACTCATTATGGCCCTGATTTGTAGTGCAGGGCTAAAGTCCGATCCCTGTGCAAACAAAGAGTATGTACAGGAATGGGAATCATGAGTTCTCTGATAATTATCTCTCGCTCGCAGTTTTCCCTGATAAATTCCAGTTGGTCAAACCTGCCAAAACGTATGTGGGAAAGAGACCTGTAAAAAAAAGGCGAAACATGCTGAATTGAAATTGGTTAATACTGGACCATGTTATGTCTCATTTGCAAGTTAAAAAGTCTGAATAGCAGGTATTTAAAACACGTGTGGTAAATACCTCACTCTTGGGTAAGGGTATTTTCCATACGTGGTAACTACCACACCTATTCCACCAAGTTTGTAATGAGGACCTTAACATGTAGCTGGTTGAGAAGTGGACACTGAGGTAATTATTACTCAGGTGAACTGTCAACCTTCCAAAATTTAACAACATTGAGGTAAAGTGTTTGTGTTCATGTTGCCTGATCATTTTGAAAGAATGTCATTTGGGCCTCAGAGTGAACAACAGGTGTGCTGAGTGGGTTGCAAGCAGCATTAATAGTTACAATTCTGATTTAGAAATGAGGTAAGGCCTGTATTTAGCTTTTAGAAAGGAACAATGCTTCTCTGGGAGATGTAACACATTGATTAAAATCAATGACTGAAGTAGGTAGGAAATCCTGAGTGTGTTATTTCTCAAATAAAATCACTTGTAAGACTTGATAGTAGTTGCTTGAAGTGGAATGGTGTGCCTGCATAAGGTAAGAACTACTTAACCAAAATGAACGATGTAAATGTAACAGTTTCAGCAAAGCCAGTGGTATATTTCACTTGTCTACTAAAGGTAATAAACATAAAATGCTTTACATTCACTGTGTAGTGTACAGTATTCAATTACTAAGTTGAAGAGCAGTGTACATGTTCTTCAACAGGGCAACATCCATTACAACGCAACTTTCACCACGCAGTGCCTTTACGACGCAACTTTTACAACGCAAACCATTACAACGCATTGCGCTTGGGGCCTTCTAGGATAGGGAATAGATTTAATTTACTATCCAACACCTTCCCTAGTGTCCACGGGGACTGGAGTTGGAATAGTAAATTAAACTATTCACTATCCAGCACCCCAAATCGCTATGCGTTGTAAAGGCATGCGTTGTAAAAACCGCGTTGTAAAGGCATGCGTGGTAAAAGCATGCGTTGTAACGTCATACATCCATATTTCGCCACAATGGCGCAATAGGGCTACAAACGGACGCACTCACTGGTTGATTCTTGGTAGTTTCTCAAGTGTGCGGACCCCCCCCCCCCGACAGACGCGTTTCAGCGTAGAAGCATTTTTCAATGTCGGTGTTCTCAAACCATTCTCTGGTTTATGTACAAACCCATTGGTGCATGTGATAACATAAATAAAAATAGAAAACGGTTTTCATGTCCTTAATTCATGGCGGCCGTCTTATAACGTGCAAAAACAAGTAAGTGACTACTCAATAGTGATAAACAATAAGTTAACCAGAAAAAAATATATATATATATATATATATATATATTCTTTACCACACCAAACTTTTCCATTCAAAGAAGGCGCTGACTCCGTGAATCTCAGTTCAAAACGTTTATTTCATGTTCAGTTGCTGCTCAGACGCGTTTCGGCGGCTTGCTCCCGCCTTGCTCACTAACATCTGTATTGCTAAATCCTAGCATCTTTATACATTTTACTACAGTCATGTGATACACTTCTCTGCCATTTGACTGGCTATTCCTTTGTCAAACATGGACCCACCCAGTTAATTACCATAGCTAGTTGATGACTACGCATATTCATTGTTCTATGCTAGTATTTCTTCACTAGTTACTATGTTACACTTGCACAAACGTCCTTTAGACATTATACACAATAATATATGAAATAAAATAAAATAAAATAAACATATGCCTTCCCATTACCACAAGTACCACAAACAAATGTTTTTGACCTTTTAAATACAATTATTTACAATATTGTTGTCCCTTGACATATTGTCATTAATGCACGAGATGCCTCCTAGGGTGAGTCTGTTTTCCATATACGTTACTGTGGGTTACTGCATACTCATCCCATGCATCGCTACATAGGCCTATCCAAACCTCCCATGTTCACCTGAAATCCCCATACGACATGTGTCGCTCTGTCATTGGATGCGCATACTCGCGCTTCTGCCACAAAGGTTTCTCTGCTATAGCAGACCGGTGATTAGTATTTTCACAACCCGTGTTACTGCGCCTGCCTGCCACATCTGCTTAGAGGTGAGTGTGTGATTTCTGGCTTGATGCCCGCTTGTAAGAGCGCTAGGAAGGGCGGCCTGCATACTTGGTTAATACTACGTTGTTTAGTCAACTTCAACGAGTCACTCAGTGTGAGAGCGCTCGGAAGGGCGGCCTGCATATTTGGTTAATACAACGTTATTTTGCCAACTGCAGCGAGTCACTTAGTGTAATGCTATTGCCAGGTAACTGCTGATAGCGAGTTGTCACCGGGGTGAGGGAGGATGTATAGTGGAGTATGACCGGAGTCGTGCTGATTTCGATGTGGGGACCTGTTAAGTTTTTGCGGCGGGAGGCAACTGGGTGTGGTGCCGTGAAGTGGGTGCAATCACTGGCACTGTTTGACATAAACATACTCAAACGTGAGTGTATATTGCTTGGAGCATCAGATGGTTAAGAGTGGTACTCCGGGAAGGGACAGAGGAAAACAAATTAATTTACGGTTCAAATATGGACACTTAAAGCCTCATCCGCGTTCAATCCTGCCGGGATTTTGGAGTTAAGGAGAATAATGTACCTAGACTCCAGGCGGCGTAATGCCAATTTACGGTTTCCGCCCCTGACATTCCTGGGTATACTGTCAATGACATAATAAGTGAGGCCTGTTGCATTACCACCATGGTTCTCGTGTATGTGTCTAGCGACTGGGTACGTTTGGTCTTCATTCGTAATTGCACGCAAGTGCTGCAAAATTCTTACGTGAGCAGGGTGGATGGTGGAACCCACATATCTTTTCCCACACTCACAGGTGAGCACGTACACTGCATACTCGGTTTTGCATGTATAGGCTTCCCTAATTTTGTACGGGAAACGCCTGAACGGTACATCAACATCTGATGTGTTTTTCCCATGGGTGCAGGCCTTGCACTTACTACATTTTCTGAATCCTTTCTGTGCCTGAAACCAGTCTACGGGTTTTTTGGACTTCACTGCAGGGGCATTGCAGACCAATTCACTACGCATTGACTTGGCCTTCCTGAATGATACTAAGGGTGTTTTACCCACCATATGACCTATTGTAGGGTCATTGCGGATTAACGGCCAGTGCCTAGTTAAGATTTTGCGGAGGTTAGCATGGTACCGGTTATATCCTGTTATCAGCCTTGGCGGTTGCCTCTCTTGTTTGCCATGCAATTTCTCTGTTACATTAGGAAACAATAGTTCATTGCGGGTTTTTTTGTTACATTTAACTTCTGCACTCTTGCATGTTTTGGATGTGTATCCCCTTTGTAGTAGTCTCGAAAACAGGTTCTGTTTGGCTTCTTTTAAACCCTCACTCGTGCTGCAGTTCCGTGTCATTCTCAGACATTCTGCATAGGGGATTGATTGTTTGAGTGGAGTGGGGTGAAAACTATGAGCGTGCAAGATAGCATTCCCTGCTGTTGGCTTGCGGTAGGTACGTGTTTGAATTTTATCATTTTCAACATACAGTTCTAGGTCTAAAAACTGAATACTTTCTCTACTGCTGCTGCAGGTAAACTTTAAATTCAATGCATTTTCATTCAAGCTTTCAGCAAATTGTATTGCACTCTCCCCGCTCCCCTCCCACAAAATAAAAATGTCATCAATGAATCTTTTGTATATGACCACATTGTTAGTCATAATTTCCGGGTATAGTGCCCACAGTACCTGCTCCTCCCACCAGCCCATATGTAGATTCGCATAGCTGGGGGAGAAGCAAGTACCCATGGCCGAACCTTGAACCTGCTTGTAGTGTAACCTGTCAAAGATGAATGTATTGTTTGTAAGGCACCATTCAGTCATTTCAAGTATCATTCTTGTGTGTTCAAACAAATGTATTGGTCTTTTACCCAGGTAGTACTTGATTGCGTTGAGGCCATCGCTGTGTCTAATGCTGGTGTAGAGGGATTGCACATCCATGGTCATAAAGAGATACTGTTCTTTCCAATTGACATCAAATATTTTTTGGAGGAAGTCTCCTGTGTCCCTTATATACGCAGGTAGTTTTTTAACCTCCGGTTGCAAAAAGTGATCCACAAAGATACTGGTGTTCTCGAACAAACTCCCGATCGCCGATATTATCGGTCTTCCAGGCGGTGTTTTGTTGTCTTTGTGTATCTTTGGAATAAGGTACAATTGTGCTGTCACAGGGTAATCGTTTTTTAGAAATTCAAACTCATTTTTGCTTAGCAAGCCTTTTCCACGCCAATTATACAGTTCATGATGGTATTTCTCCTGTATACCTATCATGTTTGTAGGTGTAATCCTAATATAGCATTCCCGGTCTTGTAATTGGCTTTGTGCTTCTTTATTATACATTTCCAAAGGCCATAGGACCACGTTGCCACCTTTGTCGGACCACCTTACCACAATGTCTGATCTCGCCTTAATTTTTGTGATAACTTCACTGTATTTCCGTGTGTGGTCTTGATTTTGGCGATTTCTTTCCTCTGTGCTCAATATTGATAAGTCTTTCAGATCTTTGGTTACGCACTCTGAGAACAGGTCTAGTCCATCTTTTGGCATTGCTGGCATGAAGGTTGATTTCGGTCTGAAATCTGTTTCAATTTTATGGCAAATGTTTATGTTTGATCTCATGGCTGCCCCACTTGGTGTGACTGCATCCTCCGTGGCATCATTAAGGTCTTCTAGGTCTATCATGGCTTGTAACGTCTCCATGTGTGCCACACTCAGCATTTGATCTGTGTTCGTCATTTCCGGCATTACAGGGCTTTTTTGAATTGAATTGGTGAAGTATTTTTGTAGTTTCAGTTTGCGAATGTATAAGAACAAGTCTATTCGCGTTTGAGCATAATCAAAGTTCGTGTTTCTACAGAAAGTTAAACCTAGCGATAAAATTTCCATTTCTTCTGGGGATAATGCCATGTCTGATAGATTTATAACTGTGTTGTTGTAGATTTTGTCTATCATCGGCGTCTGTTGCGTCTGTATGTTTGCTTGCTTGTTTTTTGTGCTTGATTTCCCCCATCTCCTGTTTTTTCTCCTCCTGCTTTTTGTTGGCGTTTTTCGTTCTGTCGGTTCCTTCCCCCTCCATCCTCCTGGTTCGGAGGAATCCGTGGGCGCAATGTTCTGAGGCGCTGTGTGCGTAAAAAAGCCAATTCTTGCGCAGGGGTTGGAGTTGGACCAGATCTTTCAGTGCTTTGATTACTCTCATCCGTCTCATATTCTGAGCTTAATTCATTGCCACTTTGCTCACTGGGTACTGGTTGTCCAGCTGATACCAACGGTTGTCGTCTGATTTGATCGAATTTCCTTGCAAATGTGTAAATTCTGCCACTCAAGTAATCATTCCGATCCCTCTGGAATTTTATCGCTTTCCTTTCTTTAATTTCATTCTCATGTTTTTCCACTCTGGTTTTAATTTCTGTCATCCGTGCTGTAATTTCATCAATGTTTTCTTTGGTGTCAAGTTCTTTCAATATTTCCTCTATGCGAATGATCATTTTTTCCTTGTCACTTATTGCAAACTGGATGAGGATTCTCAACATATTTTCTGAGGATTTGGCACTGTTTTCTGCCCACATTTCAAGCATTTTTGGATCTGGGTCCTCATACGTAGGTGCAACTAAAATCCTCAATCCTCGTGGGACTCTTTTCACCTCGAGATATCTGCTGAGGGATTTGACTTCCCACCATTTCGCAACTTCTTTTTTGCGCAGTTTCTCCAATTCATTTAATAGTTGTTTGGTTTCATCTTTCTCAGTTGTTGGTCCCTGTGCACCTGAGCCGGTCTTTTTGCTTTTGCCCGTGTCCGTATCAGTGAAAATGTCTAGTGCTGCTTCCTCCCTTCCCTTTTCCCACTCCGCAGCCATACTGAAAGTTTGTTTCTTAGGTGTTGACGTTTGCACAGATTCACTGTCCGTGTGATTTTTTGCGCCACAACAGGACTCGCTCTCCCTTGAACCACAGTCCCAGACCCGCTTGCCTGCTACTCTCCACGGGCGTCGGCTTACCTTAAAATCTTCGATTACTTTCCAGCGATCGTCGATCTCTCGGCAGCCGTTCCACGCAGATTTTGCAGGTTACTCGGGTACTTCTGTATTCCGGTTCTGGGGGGCACTGTGTGTCTTATGAAAAAGTTCAACCACGAGATGTCCTTATCAACACAGTGCAGCCAAATCGAGGAGGGTCAGCGTTGGGTTTCCAGGACTGAAACCCCTTGTATTCTTTACCACACCAAACTTTTCCATTCAAAGAAGGCGCTGACTCTGTGAATCTCAGTTCAAAACGTTTATTTCATGTTCAGTTGCTGCTCAGACGCGTTTCGGCGGCTTGCTCCCGCCTTGCTCACTAACATCTGTATTGCTAAATCCTAGCATCTTTATACATTTTACTACAGTCATGTGATACACTTCTCTGCCATTTGACTGGCTATTCCTTTGTCAAACATGGACCCACCCAGTTAATTACCATAGCTAGTTGATGACTACGCATATTCATTGTTCTATGCTAGTATTTCTTCACTAGTTACTATGTTACACTTGCACAAACGTCCTTTAGACATTATACACAATAATATATGAAATAAAATAAAATAAAATAAACATATGCCTTCCCATTACCACAAGTACCACAAACAAATGTTTTTGACCTTTTAAATACAATTATTTACAATATTGTTGTCCCTTGACATATTGTCATTAATGCACGAGATGCCTCCTAGGGTGAGTCTGTTTTCCATATACGTTACTGTGGGTTACTGCATACTCATCCCATGCATCGCTACATAGGCCTATCCAAACCTCCCATGTTCACCTGAAATCCCCATACGACATGTGTCGCTCTGTCATTGGATGCGCATACTCGCGCTTCTGCCACAAAGGTTTCTCTGCTATAGCAGACCGGTGATTAGTATTTTCACAACCCGTGTTACTGCGCCTGCCTGCCACATCTGCTTAGAGGTGAGTGTGTGATTTCTGGCTTGATGCCCGCTTGTAAGAGCGCTAGGAAGGGCGGCCTGCATACTTGGTTAATACTACGTTGTTTAGTCAACTTCAACGAGTCACTCAGTGTGAGAGCGCTCGGAAGGGCGGCCTGCATATTTGGTTAATACAACGTTATTTTGCCAACTGCAGCGAGTCACTTAGTGTAATGCTATTGCCAGGTAACTGCTGATAGCGAGTTGTCACCGGGGTGAGGGAGGATGTATAGTGGAGTATGACCGGAGTCGTGCTGATTTCGATGTGGGGACCTGTTAAGTTTTTGCGGCGGGAGGCAACTGGGTGTGGTGCCGTGAAGTGGGTGCAATCACTGGCACTGTTTGACATAAACATACTCAAACGTGAGTGTATATTGCTTGGAGCATCAGATGGTTAAGAGTGGTACTCCGGGAAGGGACAGAGGAAAACAAATTAATTTACGGTTCAAATATGGACACTTAAAGCCTCATCCGCGTTCAATCCTGCCGGGATTTTGGAGTTAAGGAGAATAATGTACCTAGACTCCAGGCGGCGTAATGCCAATTTACGGTTTCCGCCCCTGACATTCCTGGGTATACTGTCAATGACATAATAAGTGAGGCCTGTTGCATTACCACCATGGTTCTCGTGTATGTGTCTAGCGACTGGGTACGTTTGGTCTTCATTCGTAATTGCACGCAAGTGCTGCAAAATTCTTACGTGAGCAGGGTGGATGGTGGAACCCACATATCTTTTCCCACACTCACAGGTGAGCACGTACACTGCATACTCGGTTTTGCATGTATAGGCTTCCCTAATTTTGTACGGGAAACGCCTGAACGGTACATCAACATCTGATGTGTTTTTCCCATGGGTGCAGGCCTTGCACTTACTACATTTTCTGAATCCTTTCTGTGCCTGAAACCAGTCTACGGGTTTTTTGGACTTCACTGCAGGGGCATTGCAGACCAATTCACTACGCATTGACTTGGCCTTCCTGAATGATACTAAGGGTGTTTTACCCACCATATGACCTATTGTAGGGTCATTGCGGATTAACGGCCAGTGCCTAGTTAAGATTTTGCGGAGGTTAGCATGGTACCGGTTATATCCTGTTATCAGCCTTGGCGGTTGCCTCTCTTGTTTGCCATGCAATTTCTCTGTTACATTTGGAAACAATAGTTCATTGCGGGTTTTTTTGTTACATTTAACTTCTGCACTCTTGCATGTATATATATAAAATTTCCAACCTCCGAAGAACGCCGGGACACAAACGCCGCGGTGCAACACCGGGTCAGAGGTAACCCGTTTTCTTCATACTTCTCACTCGAAAATTCTTTCAATGCACTCTGCGTAAAGAATCACGTCCAAGTAAACGTCGTTTAGGCTTTCAAGGAATAATTTATTTCATATCAAAGCCAAAGTAAAACCCTATATATATATATATATGTATGCATTTAGCAGTTTCAGTTATACTTATGTTTAGAAGCTATAAGTCGTGGCCTAACGTTACTTAATGGCACAAGTTATAGTTTCTTCAGATAAGTATTACTGCTGAAATGTCATACTAACTATAACCTCCATGTAACGTTTGTTTCTTTTCAGTGAATTTCTATGTTTTTCTAACGAACAGTAATATATAATTACTGTACATTAATAACCTCCCTGTAACGTTTGTTTCTTTTCAGTGAATTTCTATGTTTTTCTAACGTACAGTAATATATAATTACTGTACATTAATACAACCACCGCCATGCATGCCCTTTGGCTGTGGGCAGCGGGGGAATGGCAGACACCCTATATAGCACTCTAGAAGGCCTTCAGCAAAGCACGGCTGGGGTATGGTGTGTGAGTTTTTTTTCTCCAATTGGGCTTTGGATCAACAGGTACCTGCGGATCCGCGTCCCCAGATATCTATAAAAAAAATCTTTAATAACTCCAAACTACTGAACAGATTTACCCCAAATCATAAAAAGCACAACCTGTGGACCAAGCTTTAGCTTTCTGCCCAATGTGTTGTAATTCTGTTTAGCGGTTTGGCCTGTAGCCATGTCTAAAATTTGCAAAATCCCTGTAAATATTGCATGGGGAAAAAGCATTTTGCCCCCCCCCCCCTTTTTCTCAGCCCCCGGTTCACAAATCATCCCAAAACTTTCCAGACAGCACCTCAATTACATTGTATACTCATTCTAAAAATTTCCGGAACATTAGTTAAACTGCACCAAAGCTATTAGCAAAAAAAAAAACTCTTTGCCTATGGGAAAAGTTGGTCCTAACTATAGCTACCCACTGGCTAGCATACATATATATATATATATATGTATGTCACAAAAAAAACAAAGGTTACAAGGATATTATAGTTAGATTGAAGTTTTACCCACACAAAACCATAGAAATGCAGAAGTTATAGTTATCCTTATAAATATACTTCTGAAAAGAAATTGTGACTCTTATATTAAAGTAACTTAATAGCATGAGTTATAGTTTCTTCAGATAAATATAACTATAAATATAACTATAACTTATGAATTTCTATGGTTTTGTATGGGTAAAGTAGCAACCTAACTATAACGCCCCTGTAACCTTTGTTTTTTGTGTGAATTCCTATGTTTTTTTAAATGTAAAGTAAAATATAGTTACTGTGTGTTAATACAATCACCACTGTGCATGCCTTTGGCTGTGAGCAGCGGGTGTTGGCCGTAGGGCCTGGCCAGATGCTGCAGCCAACCGTCCCGCATATACCCAACTCCATGCTGCGCATTGCCTTTGGCAGGGCGTGGTGGGGTATTATGTGTTAGTAGGTAAGGGTTTTTTTCCCATTGGACTTTGGATCCGTAGGTACCTGCGGATCCTCGATTCATGCCCAAAAAGGTTTTTGGGGCGATTTCCTGCCATGTGATATTTGTATACTGGCCCATATGTGTTTTGACACTTTAATTTTCTCTCCCCTGGGCCAAACGACAAACAAAATGGGAGCTGCAGCTTTCTTTCCAGGTTGCAGCCTTCCAATTAAAGCTTTGCTTTTCCCCTGGAACCACGGGTACCTTTGAATCCCCCATAGGTGGATCCGCAAAGTATCGGCGTCCCTAGATATCTATAAATGTCTTTCTTTAATAACTCCCAAATTACTGAACGGATCTACACCAAATAACAAAAAGATCACTTTCTGGACCAAGATCTACCTTTCTGCCAAATTCAGTTCAGCGGTTCAGGCTGCAGCTGTGTGTAAAAATTGCAAAATTCCTATAGCCGTTGCATGGGGAAAAAGCATTTTGGAGCCCTCCTTTTCTCAGACCACCACTTGAGGAATCACCCCAAAACTTTTCAGACAGCAGCTGATGTAAGTGGCAAACTAGTTTTGAAAATGTTGTGAAGATTCATTAAAAGGCTCCAAAATCATTAGCAAAACAAAAAACACTTTGTCTGTGGGAAAAGTTGGTCCTACCTATAACTACCGACTGGCTATCATGATTTCCTGTAGGTAGTTATAGTTATGACCTAGTTTACATAGGATTTTTTTTTTGCTTCACTAATAACTTTGGTGCCGTTTCAGGAATCTTGTCAAAATTTCCAAAACTAGTACAAAACGTTTCAGGGTGATTCGTCAAGCAGGGGCCAAGAAAAAAAGGGGCGGGGGGTCTCAAAGCCTGTTTTCCCCATGAGTTTCAAATCTGACACTTTTGGAAACTTTAGCTGTGCACTTCTCCTTTTGTTTTGTTCCCCATGAGTTTCCCATAGGGATTTAAGACATCTACAGCCTGAAAAACTGGTTGGAATTACCCCAAATTTGGCAGAAAGCTAGCTCTTGATCCAAAAAGAGCCCTTTTTGCTATTTGGTGTAAATCTGTTCAGCATTTTTTTAATTCTAAAAGGAAAAATAAATGTGTACATCTAGGGACATGAATCCATCGCAGATCCACCACGGCGGATCCGTGGATTCACGCACCAAATCAAGGCCCTCATTGGCTGGCCGCAACTTGAGAGAAAAGTTGTGGCAGCCATTTTGTTTATCAGCTCTGTGCGAGGGGGGCAAAATAAAACTGAAAATCAACATAAGGGGTCAGGATATAGGTATCTTGACCCCATAGGATAGATGAAGGGGTCCCAAACCGAGGTACCGACGGACAGAGCGGGGCCTCTCTATCCGAGCCGTTGCCGGGTGAGGTGAGGCTTAACTCCCACAAAGTGTTGGGAAAGGATGGTATCCCACATGGTTGCTTAACCTGAGACGGTAGGGTGGCTGACTTAGCCACACGACTAAATTTACCAGCTCAACCATGTTTAACAGCTTGTTTTGTTTTCTTTAAATAATTTTTTCTCACCATGAGAATTTATTAGATGTTGCAGTAGCCTATTTTTACAGCTTGGCCCTGACGAATGCCTGTAAAACGTTACATGAACGGCAGAAACATGTTGGCCTACCTCTAGATGCTTCTTTGACAGTGATATTGTCACACTGTTGCTACATCTTTTTAATCTGGCGTCCAGGGAGACACTAATAAATAATTTTTTCTACCTTGACCGCCATTTTAACTATGCACTTTTCTTTTGAGCACTGCACCCTATCAGTACCACTCGCAGTGAGGACTCATCTTCTTTCAGCATGGGAACTGTTGGCACCGAGCAAATACAATTGAGCTTGGCCATATGAACACCTGCTGATAAGGTCCTAGATGACGAGGTTCCGCCAAATGGGTGGGCTGATAGGACTCTTTCATTACTGATGGACCCTCACCGTTAGTTGTGATAGAAGTGTTGGTCAATGGATTGTGGTCTCCTTCCTTCATTCTAAAGACCTCCTAGTTTTCTTCTGGTTATTCTCGTTCTGAGTGGGGTTTTGATTAGAGAGGTCGGTAAATATTATCCCCTTGACCCTCAAAATACAGTTATTTTTTCAGTCCCAGAGGGACACCTCATGGGTAAAAATGTGCTAAACATTTTTGGGGGGGCTGATCCACGGTTCCGTGGATCCATGTGCTAAAGCAAGGCCGTGATTGGCTGGCCATAAGTTGAGAGAAAAGTTGTGGCTCCCATTTTGTTTATCGGCACAGAGCGGGGGGAAATAAAACTGAAAAGTGACATAAAGGGTCATGATATAGGTATCCTGACCCCAAAAGACAGATGAGAGACCCCTCACAGGCAAACATTTGTCCAAAATTATTTTTTGGGCTGATCCGCAGATCCACCGAGGTTATCAGTGCAGCCTGAGTGGAAATCCGTGACGGGTGCGCGGATGCAGAGCTCAATGAAAAAAAAATACCCACACTCAGTCACCAATCCTGCGTGAGGCTGGGTGCATTCAGCCAACCCTCCACCACGCACGACTAAAGGCCATGCGCGGCAGGGCAATGGCTGCTTGCAAGGAATTGCCGCAGGCCAGGGCCTTCGGGCAACCCCCGCCTTGCAGGGCCAAAGGCCGTGCGCGTTGTGGGATTGGCTGCATGCATGGAGTTGGCCCCAGGACCTTCAGCCAACCCCCTGCAGCTTTAAAAAAAACATAGAAATTCACTGAAAAAACAAAGGTTACAGGGACGTTAGAGTTAGGAATTACAATTTAAAAAACCTTAAGAATTCACACAACAAAACAATGGTTACAGGGACGTTATAGTTGGGTTCAGAATTTACATGCACAAAACCATAGAAATTCAGCTGTTAGAGTTATTTCAAGTAACTATAACTCATGTCGTCGTACACTGCTACTTACAACACATATTTCATCACTCATGACATCTTGCATGACATAATTCATATTATCACTGCAACATTTCCACTGAAATTACTGACTTACCCGTCGCACGTTGCTGCGATCTCTGAAGAAAGGAAATTCAAGGAAACTCGTTATGATAACATTCAATTTACATTGTGTCATTTTTATTGAAACGTATTCATTTTAATATGGAAAACATTTCAAAGTGTCGTTTTAATTCTATATTTTTTTTTTTTCGAGGGCTTGTGGATACACAATTTTTTGTATTTCCGTCTGGTGTATACATCAGTATTCGAAAGATTATGAGGGCCCTGGGGGGCCGATATTTAAAAAAATGTATGCCAGAAACCTTCGCGGGATTGTACTCAACAACTTCCCAAAGTTTCCTGGCGATCGGATAAATGGTGTTTTAATTCTATTTATTTATTCGAGTTCTTGTGGATACACGATTTTTTGTTTTTCCGTCTGGTGCGTACATCAGTATACGAAAGATTATGAGGGCCCTGGGGGGCCGATATTTAAAAAGAAATTATGCCAGAAACCTTCGCGGGAGTGTACTCAACAACTTCCCAAAGTTTCATGGCGATCGGATAAATGGTGTAGTAATGCATAAAGGACAAACAGACAGACAGACAGACAGACATACTTTCGTTTTTATATATATAGATAAAACTGTGCATAACGGGGCACGAGTGATAGTTACCTTAGGACACGAATTATACTTACTTGAAATAACTTTAACTATAACAGCTACATTTCTATGATTTTGTGCGTGTAAATTCTGAACTTGACTATAATGTCCCTATAACCCCTTGTTTTTGTATGTACCCGGTCAGAGTTTAAGTGTTTAACAGTTGGATTTGTGTGCATTGTAGGAGTTATAGGACAATGGTTAATTTAGCCTCATACAAATTGAGAGTGAAACCCTGTTTCCAGTTCTTACCACATAGCGCCAAGAAGTAAAATGGAAAGGACTCTTCATGTCCTGAACTGGCAGCAAGTTTAAAGTGCCAGTGAACTACAGATAGAACCCAGGTAGCATTTCTTTCAGGCACATCATTCTCAACATATAGCTGTGACAGAAGGAAGGGAGCTGCTGCACATGTACAAAATGGATCACTGACATAATATAGAATGACAAAATATAGACTTACCAAAATATAGTCACCAAAATATAGAATGCCAAAATATCGAATTCCTATCTACAAACAGGTAAGTACAAAAATATTGAATCCAAAATATAGTCTGTAAAAAATATAGTCAGTCAAAATATCGAATTTTTTTAAATGTCTTAAAAGTAATTTAAAATTAATGAAATAATAAATATAATTAACTAAAACATACTTAAAAATACTCAAATAACCTTACAATTAAGATATAATTAATTTAAGTTATTAATAAAAAATGTACAATATTTTACCGTAGGATAGCAGGAGGGTAACATTTAATATTACCACTCCAGTGAGTGCAACAGTACGGAAAGCGTTGGATAGCGTAGGGGTAAAAAATACTATTCCCACTCCAGTGAGTGCAACAGTAGGGAAAGCGTTGGATAGCGTAGGGGTAAAAAATACTATTCCCACTCCAGAGAGTGCAACAGTAGGGAAAGCTTTGGATAGCGTAGGGGTAAAAATTACTATTCCCACTCCAGAGAGTGCAACAGTAGGGAAAGCGTGGATAGCGTAGGGGTAAAAAATACTATTCCCACTCCAGTGAGTGCAACAGTAGGGAATGCGTTGGATAGCGTAAGGGTAAAAATTGCTATTCCCACTCCAGAGAGTGCAACAGTAGGGAAAGCGTTGGATAGCGGGAGGGAAAAAATACTATTCCCACTCCAGTGAGTGCAACAGTAGGGAAAGCGTAGGATAGCGTAGGGGTAAAAAATACTATTCCCACTCCAGAGAGTGCAACAGTAGGGAAAGCGTTGGATAGCATAGGGGTAAAAATTACTATTCCCACTCCAGAGAGTGCAACAGTAGGGAAAGTGTTGGATAGCGTAGGGGTAAAAAATACTATTCCCACTCCAGTGAGTGCAACAGTAGGGAAAGCGTTGGATAGCATAAGGGTAAAAATTACTATTCCCACTCCAGAGAGTGCAACAGCAGGGAAAGCGTTGGATAGCGGTAGGGTAAAAATTACTATTCCAACTCCAGAGCGTGCAACAGTAGGGAAAGCGTTGGATAGCGTAGGGGTAAAAATTACTATTCCCACTCCAGAGAGTGCAACAGTAGGGAAAGCGTTGGATATTGGAAGGGTAAAAATTACTATTTCCACTCCAGAGAGTACAAGAGTAGGGAAAGCATTGGATAGCGTAGGGGTAAAAATTACTATTCCCACTCCAGAGAGTGCAACAGTAGGGAAAGCGTTGGATAGCGTAGGGGTAAAAAAATACTATTCCCACTCCAGAGAGTGCAACAGTAGGGAAAGCGTTGGATAGCGGGAGTATGGAAATTACTATTCCCACTCCAGATAGTGCAACAGTAGGGAAAGCTTTGGATAGCGTAGGGGTAAAAATTACTATGTGAAGTAGTGTGGCTCACTGGTTAGAGGCGGCAGACCCGAGAGCAGAGGACGGCCCGGGACCAGGGTTCGATTCCCGGCGCGGCAGGTTTCTGGACCAGGGTCAGCGGACTCGATAATTCTGTCGCCTCGGTGCCCACTCTGATCAGCGTTCACACTCGGCAACTCTGGGCATTAGCTTGCCTCATCTTCACTAACGGCCCCACCAGACCGCCGGGGATGCCTGGTCTCACCCTGGAGATACCCATTAAGGGACCATCTCTCAGGGAAGCCAGGAAGGGTTTCGCAGCGGTCGAAGCGCCTTGGGACCCTACGGGTAAGTAGTGCGCTATATAAATGCCTATACATTTACATTTACATTACTATTCCCACTCCAGAGAGTGCAACAGTAGGGAAAGCGTTGGATAGCGTAGGGGTAAAAAATACTATTCCCACTCCAGAGAGTGCAACAGTAGGGAAAGAATTGGATAGCGGGAGGGTGAAAATTACTATTCCCACTCCAGTGAGTTTAACAGTAGGGAAAGTAATGATTTAATATATTATTAAAAATTAATTAAATATCCATACCAATAAAACATTAATTGAAATTAATAACCAATTCAATATTATGTAATAATTAATTAAAAATACAACTACATATTAGTTATTAAAAATTAATAACTGATTCATAATTATTTAACAACTAATTAATTTTCAATAACAAAAACTAATTAATAATAAAAATTAATACCAATTAAAAATTAACAGTAAATTAATTATCAATACACAAAAAGTATTTTTAATATGTAATTAATTACAATTACATTACTTCCCACCCTATTCCCCTATAAACCCAGATCCCACTACAGAAAATACATTAATACAATTATCATAATTATCAAATATTTAATTAATACAAAATATTTACCAATTAATACAAATTTTTTGCCAATTAATAGAAATTAATTACCAATTAAAAATTAATTAACAATAAATTTAAAATCAATACCAATAAATGAAAAAAATTATTTACAATCCGCTACAGAAAATAAATTTAGAAAATTAACATAATTAACAATTAATCAATTAATACAAATTAATTGGCAATTAATAAAAATTAATTACCAATTCAAAAATAACAAATTCAAAATGAATACCAATAAATAATTAAAAATATTTAATTAATTACAATTAAATTACTTCCCACCCTATTCCCCTATAAACCCACAACCCGCTACAGAACTAGAAAGCAAAATTTAATTAAAAATGAATAATAATTTCTAAAAAATAAATTTTTAATTTAATATAATTAAATTACTTCCCGCCCTATTCCCCTATAAACCCACAACCCGCTACTGAATTAAATTACGCAAATAATAAATAACATAAAATTCATTACTTAAAATACATTAAACATACATTACAAAAATTAATATACACTTTTCACACATATACTAACATACAAAACACTTTAAAAAATTGATATTATTAAAAAATTCGATATATTTAATGCCTATATTGTATACTTCGAAATTTTGACTTCTATATTTTGAAAATCGATATTACTTACCTTAAATTCGATATTTTTAACCACTATATTGTGTCCATTCGATATTTTGTCCATTCTATATTTTTACTTCGATATTATGTCCATTCTATATTTTGGAATCGATATTATGACTGTTTACCGTACAGAATATGCCATGACATTTTCCAGAAATACTTTCTAATAAGCATCTTGACCACGATCAAAATTAGCCCTTTTTAGATATGGCTTGATGAATGCCCCTTCTTGCAACATTCGTTCAGGTCAATCTTTAGAGGATGCAAAACAATGACAGTTATGCCATGATACTATTTGAATTGCTTCCGTCACAGTGAACATATCTCAGCTGGTCACTGGTGTAATCCGACTGCCTGGCTCATAGAACTGTGTACGTGCTTTCCTTTTTCCACAGTGAATCAAATGTGCTTGTCTTAAAAATGCCCATTCAGTATACAAGGATTGGTAGCCATATAGGCTTACATCTACTTTGAACGCAGGATTTGTTTTACTCTAAAAAGAAGTACCCCCCCCCCCAAAAAAAAGCCTCAAAGAGAAGTTGCCCATGTTCTGATCATTCGCATTGTTTCTGTGTGCACATGGTGAATTTTTTGTGTGAATAGTTTGTAATTATGCATAATTGCGAGATGTGGTTCAAAACCATATTTTTGTGAATTTTGTGTAACAAATGTAACACAAAATTGCTGAAATAGTGTGAAATTATACTGGTGTGCTAGTAATTTCTTCCAGGCTTATATGAAAGTTGTCTGTGGATGCATATGCATCCCTGTTTGTATATATGGTTTATGTGAATGTGCTTCCTGTTTGCATCTGTGCCTGTATATGTGTTGTCTTTGTGCATGGTGTCTATGTGTGTGTTACCTATGCGCATGTGCCTTCTCAGTGTACAAGAACACCTGGGTGTGTGTTGCCCTTGTACTGAGGCTCCTGTACGAATGCTAGTCTGGATTTGCTTGGAAGTCTCTGTCTATGTTACTTAAAGGGTGGCAAAGGAGAGTGAAGACCGCTGCGGAATAGTAAACTTGGGCATTTGCTTCTTTCCTTAGCGCAATACTTGTGAAGAGGGTATAGAGCAGTACAACGGGGAGCTGGAGATCCAGGCAAAACTAGTCATATCCTCCCTGGATGGAAAGATTCAGTATGTGGCTGAGACATCAGAAGGTAATGTACACTCCATTAAAATATAGTATTGGGACTGCCCTGTTAGAGATGTCCATGTGTGCAGAATTTCTGCTTTTTCAGAAGAAATAGGTGATTGTAGGAGATTGGGGGGCATATGTAGGTAGCCGTTTGCGATTCGCAAACGCCGAAATTCGGTGAATTTCGGCGTTTGCGAATCGCAAACGGCTTTTTGATATGTAGGTGCACTTAGCAAAATAAGGAATCGCAAAAATTGCGATTCCTTATTTTGCTTATAGCATTTAAGGAATCGCAATTTAGCGATTCCTTAAATGCTATGTAGGGGTGCTTTAAAAATTGCGATTTTTGCATAAGGAATCTCAAAATACCACCTACTTCAAGTAGATGGTATTTTGCGATTTCCTTCAAAAATGCATTTTTAAAAAAAATTCAAAGTGCCATGTGGCGCACAGACATGTGCGCCACATGTACTTACAGTCACATTCCAGGGTTGCAACAGGTGTCCTTTGGACACCCTGGTACCCTTGGAATTGCGATTCTCAAATTGCAATTTTCACACAGAAAATCGCAATTTGAGAATGTATCCCCATTCATTCCTATGGGCCTTTTGGCCGATAGGAATGACTGGGACACTCATTCCTTAATTGCGATTCGCAATTTGGGAATCGCAAATAAGGAATGTTAGAGATTCGCAAAAAAACTGCAAATTTTTACCTACATTCCATTTTGCTATTCTCAAATAGCGATTCCTTAAAAATCGCTATTTGGGAATCGCAAAATGGAAATTACCTACATATGCCCCTGTGTTACTGCAAGATGATGAAACAGAATAGCCTTGTCACAAAAGAAGGATTGTTGAATGTTCATCCAAGATACATTTCTCAGAGCCTGTTTTGTAAGTGGGAAAAGTTCACATCTTGGTTCCTCACTCTGAGTTATTCAGGAAAATTGGGTGTAAAATCTATCCAGGGGTAAAAAACACTGCTATTGCACGGCCTGGGTCGGCTTTCCAAATTCCAAACCGACAATAACGGTGTTTAGGAATGGTATTATGGCATGATATTCCAGCTTTGCACACTGCCTTTACCAGACAAATTCCTCCAAGTGACAACTGGAGGATCTTCTATAGGAGATGCTTAATTTGTTCAGGTCTCAAGATGTGAAATCTTTCAGAAATTCCATTTGCTACAGATTTCGAAGCCACTTCACTCAGAATGATTGCAGAAGTGGATTTTAGATTGTGAAGAAGCCAACTCTGAACAGATGTTGTCACAAAGGGTATGAGAAAAGATAAAGAAAATGAATATGGTGCCTGTCCATCCCCAAGTCATGTGGGCAGCTTTGGCAGGAATTTTGAAGCCTAGCAAGAAACCCGTAATGGCTGAAAGACTTTATTTGAGAAATGCACATTCGCTTGTAGTATATGGGGTGTTGCTATCACCACAGAAGTAGAGACACTGTGAACACTATGGAGTGTTTATTGCCCTGAAATGAAACTGACAGCACCAGTTGTCATATCTGAGCATATTTTCCTTAAGGCAGCACAAGGCCTTTGTGAGGGCAGATGACTCATTACACTAATGCAACATCAGATGTTAACAGCAGTAAAATGCAATATGCAATGATTAAATGAGAAGCTGGATGGATGTTGTTTTTCTCCAGGTTGCACACTGTAATTACTTTTTGGACAGAAAAAGGCAGTGCTTTATATAAATACTATATTGTAGTTAGATATACACCCATATGCAACCACACAATCACTTTCCTTTCCAGCTTAGTTATTAACTTGGGCATTTAGTTGGATTAATGTGTGTTTTTTTCTGGGGCTAATCAAGAAAAGGATCTTCACTTATTTCTAACACCGTCCTCTATCAAACTCTAAATACTTTTTCTGGGCCAGTATGACATGAGGAGGAACTACAATTTGTATTTTGGGAAGAACAGTCACCTTAGTAGTAAGAGCCTTCTCTGGGGTTATCTTGTGTTTTTTTTTTATTGTTTAACAATGATTGAGATACCAGACTGATTACCAGTCCCTAATTGTTTCCCCTGAACAGGACTTCACAAAAAGCTTCACATGTCTCTTCCTTAAGGAGGCCTTATCAGAGAGTATATAGGCTAAGACTTACCGACACACTGCCATCATCTTCCTTTTTGTGGTCAACTTTTTTATGTTTGTAATGAGCGTGAACACTGTTATGCTTTCATAGAAGGCTCTTTTGAAAAACTATGTCTAAAAGTATTTCATTTGAGGAGAGGTATATGAATAACATGCTGTATTGTATATTTTTCTTGGTCTCAAAGAATATTAAAAGGACGGTTTAGCGTAGCGTTTTGCAAGTTTTACATTTTTCTTTTGCATGTAGAACCACCTCCATACACAGTGCTAATTATCGTGAGTGAAAGGGGATAGGCTTTTGATTTGGGGCTCCTAATTTGGCCTTAAAGAATGCCACTGATCCTTTGTTGGACACAAGATGTTAACAGAAACATGCTGACCACGTAATAGGACAAGAGGTACAATACAAACCCTTGGTGTCCTCCCTCTGATTTTAATTTTACAGCAGGAAACATTAATAAAAAGTTTAATTGTTCACCTTCAGATCATTTTACTGTATTTTTTGAAGGTCACCTACTTGTAGCATCACTTCCCAATTTATGGGAAAATGTTTCCTAAGAGATGTACATTAAGAGTTCTAGCATATAGGAGCCCATTGAGATGTGTACCATTAACTTGTCCAACTAGGAGGAATCCCGATGATGAAGCATGCCAGGCAAACGGAAGATGGTTTCATGCTCTAGATATTAATACTCCTAGAACTTGTAAAATAGAAATGTATCCTATCACTAAGGGGTCCATTAGGATGGCGGGCGGACTTTGCCCGCCCGTCATAACCCGTGCAAAACGGAACCGCTCGCCATAGGAGCGGCGGTCCCGCCTTGGCCATTAGGATGCGCCCGCCACACTGGCGGGCGCATCCTGTATTTTAACCATTGTGGCGGGCGGTGCTGAAAGCGCCACCCGACGCAATGGTAAAAATGCACGTTGTGCATTTCAAAGCATAACATGACAGGCACCGCGCGGTGCCTGCCATGTTAAACTTTGAAATGCGGGGGTGTACCGTAGGTACCCCCCATGTGCATCTCCCACCCCCCGGAGTCCCAGGGGGCTCGCAATGGGCCCCCGCAGGGAGTCTCCGCATGCCTTTCCGTGGCGGCATTGCCGCCACGGAAAGGCATTCCCCAAAGCCCATCATAATATGGCTGGCGGTGTCTACATTAAACATTTTCCGCCCCGGCCGCAAGGCGACCGGGGCGGAGAAGCGGCGGACGGTCTTTCCGTCCGACGCGGTCACCCCGCCATACTAATATGGTGGGGGGGAAATGGGTGGCGATCCGCCCGACATACTTATGGGCCCCTATGTTTGGGGCAATATCATACATTGTAGTTTTAAGAACACAGGTGCATTGTGAAATCCAAATAAGAAAGTCTTGCTTAATGCCTGTCTTTGCCTATCACCCCATTCAATTTACAAATAAGTTTGTAATCTGGTCTGAAACAGCTAGGGAGATACTGGTTTCTAAAGACATTTTAGAGTGACTCATTAAGTAACCAGAA
The DNA here is from genome assembly GCF_964261635.1 of Lissotriton helveticus. Taxonomy (NCBI): domain Eukaryota; kingdom Metazoa; phylum Chordata; class Amphibia; order Caudata; family Salamandridae; genus Lissotriton; species Lissotriton helveticus. The sequence continues at coordinate 1,372,535,038 of NC_136067.1, forward strand.
AAGTAGGAGGACAATTATAGCATAAAAAAATAAAAGATTGTACGTACCAATAAGATACGTGCAGCATGAGGCCCTGAACAAGGGTTTAAGTAGTGACATAGTTTCACTTTCATGTAGACAATACTTGGGTAAGGAAATCACAAACATACAGGACCAAGAGAAGTATTTATATAATTGAAACTTTTGGCAGAAGGTCTATATGGACTATCAATATTGTTACTTATTCCTAAAGAACCTGAGCATACAGTTAACTTAGCTGTTAACATGGACCTACATCTATCATCGCAAGTAGCGCCTACTCTGAAAACTCATTATAATGCCGGATTACCACCCCATTCATAGTTGGCACAAGTGGTTAAGAAACAACTAGATCAAATTGAACTGTTTTTATTCAACATCTTATCCGCTGTCAGATACACAGAGAGAAATAAACAGTACTATTTTTGAGTAATATCTATGAGGTTTCAGAAAAGTGCTTGAGGATAGTTGGTCTTAGTTATGAGCAATGGGTGAAATGGCTTTACAAAAGGAGGGTGTAAGAATTGGTTATTACCATGATGTCCTATTTCTGGAGCAAAGGATGCTGTAGTGGGGCTGAGCCTTGCATTCATACAGTGTTAAGTTAGCATGAGCTTATTAGAAGTTTAAACGCCATTTTACCTTTTGTTTTCTTTTGCACACGGCACACATGTTAGATATTGTTTCGCGTTAGGCTGAGTGTTTTGCTTCACATGAAAATAACTTGTTTTTCTACATTGCTAGACTTGCTTCATAATCTTAGTCTGAACAGTGAGTGCCAAGGCCTTCAAGGTTATCAACACTGTTGCTGTTGTTCGTACTGATCAGCGCATGTTCTAGACATAACATATATGCAGCTGTGGACAGCTCAGATACTGGCGCCTTTAATAATACACTGTGTAGGCATGATTGAACAAACTTGGAGAACATTCGTATGCTGAGAGCTTGTGCAGAACTCAATGTGATCCTGCTAATCTCTGAGGTATGGGGTCGCCTATGCAAGCCTAAGAGACCTTCTTTAGTTATAAAATAACCTACTAGCAAGGGAGGGTGAAATATAGGTATATATTTAACCCGTTTCCATTTAGCATTATAACATGATTTCTCCCTTTGTATATTACGGAATACTAACTATGCTGACAATCTTATTTCTTATCATATGTCTGCTTGTATTAGCTAAGATGCTGCACTTGAGATCACATATTTACAACAAGGGGTGGTGAGGGACAGAGTCTCTGAATTAAGCAGAATACTCTCACCCAGTCAAGAGATCAGGGCTAGATCCAACACCGTTTTTTAGCTCACTGCACCATCCCAGTTTCAGAACCTGGCTGTATGCAAATTAGTCTGTTCCTGTAGGGCAAACCAAACTACAAAAGCCAATTCTTACACTGGGAAGGAAACAAGCTTCCGGCAAACCAAACTACAAAAGCCATTCTTACACTGGGAAGGAAACAAGCTTCCGGCAAACCAAACTACAAAAGCCAATTCTTACACTGGGAAGGAAACAAGCTTCCGGCAAACCAAACTACAAAAGCCAATTCTTACACTGGGAAGGAAACAAGCTTCCGGGTGAGGGACAGAGTCTCTGAATTAAGCAGAATACTCTCACCCAGTCAAGAGATCAGGGCTAGATCCAATGGTGAGGGACAGAGTCTCTGAATTAAGCAGAATACTCTCACCCAGTCAAGAGATCAGGGCTAGATCCAATGGTGAGGGACAGAGTCTCTGAATTAAGCAGAATACTCTCACCCAGTCAAGAGATCAGGGCTAGATCCAATGGTGAGGGACAGAGTCTCTGAATTAAGCAGAATACTCTCACCCAGTCAAGAGATCAGGGCTAGATCCAATTGGTGAGGGACAGAGTCTCTGAATTAAGCAGAATACTCTCACCCAGTCAAGAGATCAGGGCTAGATCCAATTGGTGAGGGACAGAGTCTCTGAATTAAGCAGAATACTCTCACCCAGTCAAGAGATCAGGGCTAGATCCAATTGGTGAGGGACAGAGTCTCTGAATTAAGCAGAATACTCTCACCCAGTCAAGAGATCAGGGCTAGATCCAATTTGGTGAGGGACAGAGTCTCTGAATTAAGCAGAATACTCTCACCCAGTCAAGAGATCAGGGCTAGATCCAATTTTGGTGAGGGACAGAGTCTCTGAATTAAGCAGAATACTCTCACCCAGTCAAGAGATCAGGGCTAGATCCAAAAAACATTTTAAACTTGCTCGTATCTCCCTTTACTCCCTGTTCTGGACTGGTATGAGAGTATAACGAAAGAGTGCTCATGTTTCCCACCTTACCTGAGTTATCCTAAGTCCCATGTTCTGGGTTGTCTAATCATTGGTGACTTTGCTATAGGACGAAGAGCTAATGAGACACTGATGCTAGTCTGGTAGGGGATGTTGGGTACTAAGGTGAGTTTTTGGTACACCCTAATTCACTGAGGTCCTGAGTGTCTGTGCACAGTTCTGTGACTGAGCAGAATCCCTGCAACATGGCGCCCATATGTTGTTGGTCTTATTTCATGATGCTTGAGTAGTGCTTATATCAGTCCTTAACCCCTTCACTATTGTTTCCGGTTAACAGTGGTGACGGAGAAACCTACCTATAGTTAAATAGGTCTTTTCAAGCTTGAATCTCTCAAAACGGTTTCCTTTTGAATTACTACCCAGTTGTGCTACATTGTTTTGCATTGTACCTTTCTTAACTGTGTCGTTATGGCTGACTTTGACATACCGCAGCATAGTCGCATTGGGGTCCGCAATCATTTGCAGGCTTATAACGTTGGCTTGGAGAGCATGGCGGTTATTTTAGTGGTGAGTGCTGAGGTAGGTTACCCGTTTGAGATTTTCTACTCATGGGTGACATTTCCAGCTGTGGATGCGGCTACTCAGGTGTTTCACACTTACACTCACACAGTCGTGCCCGAGTAATATGTTCCTTTTAGGACACAGGAAATTCCGATTTCTGCATGGCAGTATCGTGTTTGGTTTAATGGCGCCCTTTCCCACAGTTTAACGGCGATTAGATTGCGTCCTTTGTCCATCCCAGGCGCTTCTTGGCCTTTTTTGGCTGGATTTACCCCGCCTCCTCGTGCGGGGGTAGTCCCCATTTGCTGACTTGAGGCCCCTATACAACTCCACGATTGGAGTTATTAGGGCCTTGGTTCAATATATTACCCGCAATTTCCAGGGCGGGGTCCCTGGTGTTGCGGCGCTCCCAGCTGGACTGAGCGGGGTGAATCTTAGTCCCATCATGGTTAATGCCATTATGGGCAAGCGTCCCCAGGATAATGATGATATGACTTTCTGGCTTGCTGAGAAATTTGACCAGCTGGAAGCAGTTTTTCCTAATTTGAGTCCTGTAGAAAAACACAGGATTCTTAAAATTTGTTTGCCCAAGGACTTGGTACTGGAAGCCGGTGACTGCGAGTCATGAGGTAGAATCTTTGCGGCAGTGTACATGAGGTGCTTCGGCAGTCCGTCGATGGCTGTCCTGCCGACGGTCATTAAACGCGTTCAAGATGAACACGGACCTGAGGCTACGGTTGAATTGGGAATGAGACTCGTTGGCTCCTTTGATGTGGTTTCCGATCTTGTCCTTTCTAATATAAAGGTAGATGTGGTGAACTTCCAAGTGTCTAATGCCTTACGCGAAGTCCCCGATGCCGATAAACCCTGTCAGTTACCGAGAATTATTACCACGGCTTATAGGACCATGGGCCGTAATAGTTTAGGTGTCAAGCCTTTTTCTGCTAAAGATAAAAAACTAACTCAGGGATCGAAGTCTGAAAAAGACGATCAGCCCAAAGCTCCAAAGCAAAATTGGAACAAAAACAAAAAACATGGAAAACAACAACAGAAACAGGAGTTCCGTTCCGCATCATCTGTGCCTGCGTCTACTGAGCGCTTTTATGACTTGCGCGACCGCGCTACGATTAAGTCACCTGATTGATTTCAGGTTCCTGAACAACGTTCTGCTCATTCTTTACAGGACACATCGGCCTCATCGTCCGGTGGTGGAGGAGGCGGCAGAGGAAGGGGTGGCCAGCAGAGTCGCGACCAGCCCCGCCCGAAAGACGGAAAAGGCAAGCAGGACGATTTCTCAGAGAAAAGACCCCAGTTTCAGAAAAAGAAAGTTGCCGCTTTAACAGCAAGATATGCCACAGATAGTGAGAACGCAGCTTCGGAATCAGACGTGGGCACTGAAGCTGTTGGACAGCGCGGCGGAGATTACCATAGTGCGAGAGGCCCTGTTTCCACTACTGAAGGTGACAGTGACTGACAAATTTGTTGTTGTTGAGACAGCTGATACTAGAGTAGCTCTCCCTGATAGGTTATTTGAAATCGGCCTTTTAATTGAAGGTAACATAGAATGTACCATAAAAGGGGTATTTTGGGAAAATCTTACAACTACGTATGACATTTTGTTAGCGGAGGCTGACTGGCCCCCACCTTTTGTTCTATCAGCTCAGAGAGGGGAGGAGGTAATCCTCCCTAGTTTCGCGCACACAGTGTCAAAGGAGCATGCGCTGAATTTTGCTTCGTACCGTACTCACTGTGGTTGGGATAAATTCTCCCCCAACATGAGATTCCCTTTCGGTCTATGCCACAGCCTCAACCTCAATATCCCATGCGGCGTGAAGCGAAAGCTTCAGTCGCAGAAATCCTTGAACAATTGCAATATCAAGGTGTGATTGAAAGTTGTGTGTCTCCGATGAATAACCCTCTTTTTACTGTGACCAAGCCTGATGGTTCTTACCGTTTGGTATTGGACTACCGGCATTTAAACTCGCTTTGCCATACCTGTGCAGTACAGAATACCCACATCTCTGCCCTAGTGGATGGTCTTGTGCGTTAACGGTTTAAAACCACACTTGACATATCGAATGTTTTTTTTCCCCACAATCTTTCCGATTTAAGTAGTCAATGGACCGCTTTCACCAGTGGTGGCACACAGAAAAAAATCAAACGTTTGGCAATGGTCTATAAGAATAGTCCAGGTGTGTTTGCTGCCCATATAGTTTAGAGAATCGACCCGGATGCGTGTTCGTATGTGGATGACATTTATCTCAGACGACGAGATATGGGTGTATCTGTGCCGCGTTGACCGCATAATTTGCAATTTTGCGGACTTCGGTTACAAATGTTACTTTGCTAAATCTCACATTGCAGAGTACTCAGTGTTGTTCCTGGGCCATGAGCTCAACAATGAAGGTCGAGGATTGGCTCCTCACTTCTTGGAGAAATGCGCACAACTGCGCGCTCCTACAACACTGAAAAAATTGCAATCCTTGCTGGGATTTTTACATTTTTGGGTGTACTTACATTCCCGAATATGCCCAGCGTATCAAGCCATTATATGCTTTGATACAACCAACTTTTACCAAATCGTGATTGCTGCCTGAACATTAAGCCATTTTGCAATCTTTGCAGGCTGATCTTCTGGAATCTAAATTCTTACTGACTCATGATAACCACACCAACCTGGTGATAAGAATCGACCCTGGGGCGGTGGGTTTCACGTACCTTACTTTTACCGAAGGTGACACAGTACCTATCGCTTACAAGTCACACTTGTACACTTCGGCTGAAATGCGGTTTTCCACTGTGGAAAAAGTTTTGACAGCAGTGCAAATGGCGATTCTGAAGGAGCGCGCACTGTCGCAGGGAAAACGCATGTTGGTTGTTACCCCATATCCTGCCTTGGAGGCAGTGACGAAAGCCAGTGTATCTAATTCCAAAGCTTTGCACCCACGGTGGATACAATGGGCAACATCATTGACGTCTCCGGATGTCACGTTCATTTTTTATGCCTCCTTACGGTCGCAGGAGTATTTGCAGTATGAATTTGGTCATCCTGCTCCTTTGACTATGCGCCCTTTGGAGGATTTCCATTGTATAATTTACACTGACGGTTCTGCGCAAGTTGCGCATTGGTCTAAGCACGCATACATCTCAGCTTGTGCTATTGTGGTTGGTACCATGGTGGATGGAGAATTCAAGTCTGATGTCGTGCATACACAGACATTAGGGGACTGTACCACCCAGTTAGCGGAGCTCCGTGCTCTGATGGTTGCATTGGAGTAGGCAGACCCTGGTGTGACTACTCTTATTGTGAGTGACTCCTACTACTGTGTCCAGTCTTACAATGACAATCTGTTCTTTTGGACTCAGAACGACTATTGTGACTCCAAAGGTAGCACAATAAAACACAAAATGATCTGGGTTCGAGTGGCTGAACTTAAAGAGCAACTGCCACTCGTGTATTTAATTCATACTTTTGGTCATCAGCGTGTGGGAGTTCACGCTTTTGGCAATAGTTTGGCCGATGAGGCCACGAAGACAGCAGTTTTGACATATTTGGTTGCAGCAGTTACGCGTTCCAAAAGTAAGATTGATGATGACATCTTGGCAGCAATTGCCGCTACTGAGAAGGGAAGTAAATATCCTCCTGGATTTCCTTGAAAGTATTCTTATCATTTAAGTCCTGATAAAGTTCCTTATGTGAAAATACTAGACGTTGGTGATAGATTGATTCCCAACATGGACCGCAGGTCAGCGCTAATTACAACTGCCCACGAGGGTGTTGCGTCCGCACATGCGGGCGTTTCGGCTTCTGTATCTCAGCTGCAACTTCGCTTTTGGTGGCGGAGACTATATAAACAGACACATGATTATGTCCTTCAATGTAACATTTGTCAGCAGATCAAGCCTGTTCTGCTGCGCGTCCGCCTCAAACACAGTTGTACATTTCCAATAAACCACTTGGTTGTGTTTATTTGAATCACTGCGGTCCTTTTTCCTCTGATACTGCGTATAAGTACATCTTAGTTGCAGTTGATTCTTGCACGTGCTTTGTATGGGTGTGGCCCCACCGAAGAGCTGATTCACGAACTGTAATAAGAGATTTGCGTGTCTTTGTGGGAATTTTTGCTTGTGGCACATTCCATTCGGACCAGGGTTCAGCGTTCGCCTCTAAGGCGTACAAGGATGCCATGAGTTCATTGGGGGTCCAAGTCAAATTTTCGTCTCCATACCGACCTGAGGGTAATAGTGTTGTGGAGCGCATGAACCGTGACTTAAAGCATTCATTGACAGCTAGGGTTATAGGCACTGGCTGGCCCATCTCAATAGTGTACAGCGTGCACTTAATAATCTCCCTAGAAGGTCTCCGGGTGGGCGGACCTCATATGAGATGCTCTTTGGTATCAAAATGTTTGTCCCGACCTTGAAGGTCTAGACCAGGCGGCGCCTGCTGCTCCCTTTGACGTAAATGAACATTGTAATGTTTTACAGAATCTACAAGCGACAAGAGACAGTCTTGCAAAGGAACACTTGCCCTCCACATCTGAACCTGCGTTGCAGATTCCGGTAGTTGGCTGGCTACCCCGAGGTGGAGAACTGGTCTGAGAGAAGATCGAGAATAAGAAAGAATTTGGTCCCTCATATCGAGCTCCAGTTCCTGTACTTGGCGTGCAGGGCACAAGAACAGTCATTTTACCTCCACTTCCAGGTCGAAAGGAAAAAAGGCTTCATCTCCATTGACAATGTCAAATTACACAGAGTGGCCAATTCTTCTTAGTATGACACCTGCGGTCTCCTGTTCATCGATACTGAGAAATTCTGTTTTGGCTCCAGCTCCTAACAACAGGCCTGATGTTGCCTTCAATATGCCTGCAGTTTCTAGTCCCTGCTGAGTACCCCACCTGATGCTCATCTTGATGAGACTGAATATACTTACCCCACAGACTTGTCCATGCCCGATTTACAAACCTGTTTGGCCACTGAGTCCAGATTTTCATTTGACACTAACTCTACCACATCGTAGTCCCCTTCAAGACTTTCTGTTTTTGCAACATGGTTTAAAAAACATTTTTTGATTCCCCTTGGACTTACATTTGGTTGGTGCTTTTTTCAATTTTTTTGTTTATGTTGATTGGATTTGTGGTGTATTTTTTCTGTCTTGTTAATGGACACTACGTTGAAGAGAGGACAGCTATTCGACATATTAATGGAACATTGGCACCCCATTCCTCATCACACAGATTGAAGAGGGACCTGAGTTTTGTAAACATTATGGCATGGCCCATTTTAGATGAGATTGTATGGGATGCTGTTAAATTTCAAATACATGGTCCCACAGAGGTTATAAACATCCCAAACGTACTAAGAGTTTCTATGGGGGATGTGGTTAAACAAAATATACGCTCTGATGATTGGGATGTTCAAGCCGTAGAGGCTTTGTATTCAGATTTGAAGTATTATGGTGCTTTTGATGCTGAAGATTTATATTTAGATTCAGCTAATTATGGTGACTTGTTTTGTTATCAACACTATGGCAATCACTACCTGCATAAGGCTAACACAAGGAGGAATATGGTTAATTATACACAATGGGAACATTGCCCTGCTCCTGTGGAAGGCAGCTCAAATTCTCTTCTAAAGAGATTCACTTAGTTTACTGATTGTAATCAGTCAAATCCTAATGCATTTTATTTTAAGATGACCGAAAAGTCCTCTTCCAAAGTTAGACTGACCCCCACAAAATTATTATATTCCAAGTCCTTTCTTGACCAATTGGCTATTGGGGGCTATGAACTGTGTAAAGATACTATTGATCTTAAATCTGTTTGGGGTTCTAAAAGTTGGCAAGTGCAAGGCACAGAGGCTTTGCATCATGCATGTCTCATCCCGAAACATATGTTGTTTTTGAATTTAACAATTTCACAAGCCACCTGCTTTGGATTGACTACAACTAAAAAATTAAATGCTCCTTCATTTCCAGAATTGGAAGAATATCCTGGTTGGGATAATAATACCAGTATTACTATCAGAGAATTACAGACCCTGTTGCTGAATTCTACTTTTAACATATCCAGTTTGGATCCTAAGGGTTGGCTGTTTTGGCACAGAAGTGCAGATTCTTGCCAACATCGTTTTCTGGGTTTAGCCCCTGGCTACACACAGGTTAGGGTGGATTCCCGTTTTGAGAGTGACCATTCTGTAACTACCTATTCCGTAGGCAAACTGTGTCAGAATTGGCTCAAACACTCCACTTTAGTGTCAGTTAAGCTTCATTTGTCTAAATTGACTGACGATGTTGATCTGAATGATTTTGTCAAGGGCCCTGCTTCTGGCAGATCCAAACGGTGGATATATGCTATTTACAACGAAGTTTGGAAACTGTCCCAAATTGAGGCTGCTTCCCGCTTAAGAGCTATAGATCAAGCTAATTTAGAAAAAGTGCTAGCAGTCGTAGATAACAGCATTAACACGCTCTCTTCCCGCATTTACACATTAGATAATATTGTTTCGTCTGTTGTTGATATTGTGCAAGATGTCTCTGTTTTGTACCATGGGCAAGTCAATTGCGTTCCATTATGCCGTTTGCATGGACTTTACAAACGTTGAAGGCTGGGAAAGTGCCTTGGGATTACATGAACACGTCCTCATTATTTGCCCCTTTTAATTTAACTGACAAACAGCAATTTATGTCTATGAAAGATGCAACTTTTTCTATGTTACATATTGAAAAGTTAGAACCTTTGCCGTTTTCTGTGGCCGAGACAAACAATTCTGCTGTGTGGCTCGTACATGGGCTAATAACGTTACCTTTCCCTCTGTTCAAATTCAAGGCTTGCATGAAGTGCTATGCTATAGGCAGGTTTGACCCTCTGGGTACCGCTTATCTCCATGAAGCTTGGTCACTGCCATTTACCTATAGGTGCCTGAGGGAGGGAAAAGAGGTTTATTTGAATGGTGAAGATTGCACAACAACACCTGATCACTTGTTAGTGGGTAGGAATATCCAATTGCATGGTTCGTGTAATCAGAATGCGCCTAATTTGGCCTGTGTCTTAAAAGGTACACCGACATTTACTATCACACCCACATTCACATTACTAGCAAACGGTAGTTATTTACTTTTAAATAATGAAGATTATTGTGCAATGCTGGCAGGAATTCCTTACATCGCTACGGTCTCCCAACGTGTAGTTTGTTGTAAAAACGTAATGTTCCTGCTCCACATGGGAAGCTGAATGTTTCCATCTGGCCGTCGATTCCGACCTTGAAAGCAGAGTTCAACAAGATGAGTCAAATAAGAGCTATTTTGTCCCAGAAAGAAGTCGCCCTTACTTCTGCCCGTGAAACATTTGTCCTTCACGTGACTAACACCTGCACAGAAGTGCATGCCTTATTAAATACCGATCTGCCCCTGCATTTCGGGGAGTTAATTCACACTATCTTTAATGCCTCCTCAACAACAGGGCTGGCTCACTTTTTTAAAGTTGTTAGTAGTGGCCTTGTGACTTCTTTCCAAACTATATTCGGTGTGTTCCCGGCATTTTTCTATTACATTTCCTCCAGCCTTTTTGGTGGATTTCCGTTGATGCTCGCTCTGGTTGCCGGAGTGCTTCTGAGAGCAGCAACAGCCCCGGCTGTTGCTGCTCCACAACCGAATGCTTAATTTCTATAGAGCGCTGCCTCTTGCTACATTGAGTGCAGTTTATGGATTATCGTTTCGATTTTCCTTTTTCACATGCGTCCAGCCTGTCTTTCATTGCCTGAGCTGCGATTTCGAATGGGCTCCAGATTTGTGTCTCTGCAGTACGGTGTCTCTCAACGCAGATTATGATCAAATGATGAGCCCCTTAGTTGCTCATGAATTGCTTTGTTCTGGCGGCGGAATTATGTCCTTTGCGGCGATGCATGTAGTCCTTGGACGTTGGAATATTTTTGCAGCGGCGCATGAATTCTTGGCACGCAGTTATATTGAAGTAAATCCGAGTTGTCCTCTGATGGTACTAGAGGCTCCGGTTCTTGAGGAACATGTATGTTCATTCCCGTTACTAAATTGGATGGCTGAAATGTTCTCAGATGCGAACAATGACTTCCTGTTGGAGATTGTTGCAACGTACTGTGCATACACACTATTGGAATGAGGTGCATTTCCTGCTCTCTCTTATTCACAACTGGAGTCACGTGTTGGACATGCAATTTTTTACTATTTTTTTTTTTGGGCCTATTGGCTTTACTCTACCCAAATGTAATTACTAATTTGGATTTTTTTTCAAAATTCGGAGTTTGCTCCCGTTTTTCCATTATGGCAAATTTGAACTTGATTCTATCTCTCGAACTTGAACTCTGTGTTCCTGCTTTGCCCACATTTTTTATCCGTGCTCCGATCAAGGGAGGGTGTAGTGGGGCTGAGCCTTGCATTCATACAGTGTTAAGTTAGCATGAGCTTATTAGAAGTTTAAACGTCATTTTACCTTTTGCTTTCTTTTGCACATGGCACACACGTTAGATATTGTTTCGCGTTAGGCTGAGTGTTTTGCTTCACATGAGAATAACTTGCTTTTCTACATTGCTAGACTTGCTTCGTAAGCTTAGTCTGAATAGTGAGTGCCGAGGCCTTCAAGGTTATCAACACTGTTGCTGTTGTTCGAACTGATCAGCGCATGTTCTAGACATAACATATATATCTGAGCTGTGGACAGCTCAGATACTGGCGCCTTTAATAATACACTGTGTAGGTATGATTGAACACACTTGGAGAAAATTTGTATGCTGAGAGCTTGTGCAAAACTCGATGTGATTCACTCCTGCTAATCTCTGAGGCATGGGGTCGCCTATGCAAGCCTAAGAAACCTTCTTTAGTTATAAAATAACCTACTAGCAAGGGAGGTTTCCATTTAGCATTATAACATGCTTTCTCCCTTTGTATTTTATGGAATAGTAACTATGCTGACAATCTTATTTCTTATCATATGTCTGCTTGTATTAGCTAAGATGCTGCACCTGAGATCACGGCGTTAAAATAAACATTTTAAACTTGCTCGTCTCTCCCTTTACTCCGTGTTCTGGACTGGTATGAGAGTATAACGAAAGAGTGCTCATGTTTCCCACCTTACCTGAGTTATCCTAAGTCACATGTTCTGGGTTGTCTAATCATTGGTGACTTTGCTATAGGACGAAGAGCTAATGAGACACTGATGCTAGTCTGGTAGGGGATGTTGGGTACTAAGGTGAGTTTTTGGTACACCCTAATTCACTGAGGTCCTGAGTCTCTGTGCACAGTTCTGTGACTGAGCAAAATTCCTGCAACAATGCCATGCCAGAGTTACATCGGGTTGATTGTAATTTGGGAGAGCCTGCATGACTGCCAGGCACCAGTATTCATATTTTTTACATCAAAAGTATGGTAAAAACCAGTAGACATGTATTTCCATAGTACATAGCATAAAACAATGCCATCTGAATTAGCTATATTTGTCCTAATTTACTTCAGAAAAGCTTGCACATTATGTAACAACTCTATAGTTTATCGAAAGCTTCTATCAGAATTCAATGGATTCAGTGCATTTCCTCAGTGTTTCATTAGCAGACGCCTACTTAAAATGATCCAAGACGCCCCTCCTTGGTTAAGAACATGTGCAGTTTTCTTACTGAGTTTGTTCAATTGCAAGACTCCTAGGGGCATATTACCAACAACTAGCGATAATTATCGCTATGTTGGCTTAGCGGCTATTATTTTATCGCCGTGTAGCGACGATTTCTATCGCTTTGGAGCCTTGATATTATCAAGGTTTATCTCCTAAGCGATAAAAATCGGCCGAAATGCATGAATATCGCTGAAAAGTCAGCGATATTCATGCATTACCGAGCAAATGCTCTTAGCCATGTTATCCACCTCCCATTGGATAACATAGCTAAGAACTGCTCAGGGCAGGGGTTAGCTTTTGGAGATATTCGCGCTTAGCGCGAATATCTCCAAAAGTTGGTAATAGGAGATAGCGATGTTAGCGACTGTTTCCAGTCGCTAACATCTTGGCACGCCCACTGTGCATGTCATTAGTGATAAATTTCTCTGACATGCAAAGCGGGGCCCAAGATGGTCGCTATCTCCTACTAGCTGTCGCTAACTGGTGTTAGCGACAGCTAGGTAATAGGGAGATAATTTTATCTCCGCTTTCTTGGCTTTTAAAGCCACAAAAGCGGAGATAAATCCCTTGATAATATGCAGTCTAGTGCCTTAATCGTCACTTTAGCCCCAAAATGCTGAGATAGAAAATAGTCTCAGTTTATTAAGTATAGACCATATATATAGGTGTTTCCGGGCAACCCTCTTCATCCATTGGTCTGTTCAGGTATCGTTCACATTTTGCTCCTCCCCACCACAGCATCAAGCAAAGGTCAGTGGGCTAGCCTGCTTTAGTCGTTGGTTTTCTTCACTGTGAGTGATGGCAGTTCGCTTGAGAGCATGTGAACACTGACAGCCACCTAAAGGTAGTCTTCTGTGTCAGGGTTGACAGGCCAATTTTTGCTTTCATTCAATGTTTCTTTATCATTCATTTTTGTTGTGAGGCATTTTTTACTTATTGTTTTGCAGACACATACATGTCACCTTTAGACAGTGGCGTTTTTACTTTTTGTTTCTTTTACTCTTAATTCTTGTGAAATTTAACAGCATTAAATCAGAGGTTTCAAAGCCATTGAAAATGTTTGTTAATATCTAGAAAATTGTGACGCTGCTCGTGCCCATCACATTTACTTCTCCCCTGAAATACTCAAGTTAACAAACAGCTTTTATTGTTAGGTTTTGTTTGCCTTTACCCAAAATGTTTAAAAGACTATGTATAAAATATACATTTCTAGGGACAGAACGAAAATCATCAACTTCTGTTGGAGAACTTCATATCGTAGTAGACAGCGCCAAGAACTTACCACTAAGGTCTGATGGGACATTAAGTTCATTTGTAAAGGGGTAAGTATGGCAGTCTAGAATCCCTAGAATTTGTATTGTATTTATTTTGTATTAACTTTTCTAATTTTCTTTCACCTAAATGTGTAATGTAGGAACCCACTTAATGAGGAAAACACTGAGTACTAATTGTAACCAGAAGCAGTTACTCCTCTTGCTCATTTAATACACTTGATGTAATACGTTTCCAGTTTTCAGTATATGTTTTCTCCATTTTATGTTTAAATCTCTTTTCTTGAATTTCTACACAACAAGAAAATTCAACATAGCAGTTACCAGACAGCAGGCATTATAAGCATTATAACTAAGGCATTACAGAGTGAGCAGATTTCTATTTTTTCCTTTTTGCACAAAATTTATTTACAATGTATACATAAATGCTCCATGGTGGACTGTGGAAAATGAACACATGACTGATGCTTTGCTCAGAAATAAAGTCCACATATTAAAAATAAAATCTTCTTCAATTCATGTTTTCAGCTGCATACATTCGATGGCTCAGAAAATGCAAGCTACAAAGGTCATCGTTATACAGGGCCAGTGGGATGCATTGCCAGAGAACAGGCGTATATATCCTAATAGAAGTTGGGCTGGAAGTGATTAATCTGTGCCATAACAGGAGCAAGGATCAGGTAGAATGCATCATGCAGATGTCTGCAGCTGGACTAGCCGGGTGGCCACTGTATCAGAGCCAGGGAAATCTTGGATAGCAAGGTGTGCAGGATGGGAACAGGTACATTACTCAACAGGTCTTAGGGAGGCACGCATGTGAGGCGTAGCAAGGCATCTTGTAGAACGCTATTCAATGTTCCCGAAGAGCTCACTCCGGTTGCACGTAGATCTGGGAGCCTGGGTACTGTGCAGTTCCTCGCTTGAGATTCGCCTAGAGGTAGCATATGCCGGCTAGAATTGCCCTGTCTAAAACCATCGGCGCATAATGGTGTCTGTGGCGCATGCAACTAAGTGACACGGGAAGCCTCAGAACTGCTGGCCTGCAGAGAACAAAGAAAAGAAAAAGAGAAGAGCAGAGGAAGTAACACCTTCCCAATCAGAAGTCAGGTGGAGGGAAGAAGAGAAGGGAGAGTGAAGAGAAGAGAAGAGAAGGGGAGAGAGCATAGTGTGTCAGCTCCTTGGACCACAGGGAGTTCGTGAGGGCCTTACGTGAGGACTCTGTGGCCGTATCGTAATGAATGACAAGAGGGGTACGAACTCCCTCCTCTTTCTGCTTGTGTCATCTTCATAGGTTTCCCCCTTGGGAGTATAGGATCAGCAAAAGTTGAAGGGCTCTCAAGCGAGGAGGGACAGATCGAGCGTGTTCCAACCTAGAGAGATGTGAGATCAAGGGCTGCCAGGTGCGTTCAAATTTAGCATCAGTGTGTGCCAATCTGTGGGAAAGAAGTTCCATAGCCATGACATGCCAGAGACGTGTAAACAAAACCAATAACGGAGGAGTGCAAGCTTTCTTCCAATGGAGTGCAATGACCTGGTTGGCAGCAGTGAGCATGTGGAAAATCAAGCGCCAGTCCATGTGAGTCATTGCTTTAAGAGATGCTGGATGGAGCCCTAGAATGATTACCCCTGGGTCGCTGGGTAGGGGGAATCCGACCACCACCTTAATATGACCCAGAATCTTCCGCCAGAAAGGAAGAATGAGAGGGCATGTCCACCATATGTGTAGGAAGGAGACTTGGGCCTCCTGACAGCACCAGCAGAGAGGGGAAAAACCCGGGAACATCCTGTGGAGTCTAAAGGGAGTGTAATACCAATGAGACATGATTTTATATGCTGATTCTTGCTGCGTTATGCATCTAAAAATGCACGGGATGTCTCGCCGTAGCTGCTCCCATTGGTCAGGGAGAACATCACTCTCGAAGTCTAGCTGCCACTGGCATTGGTAGGTATGTGGGGGCACTGCGTGTGAATGTTGGAGTACCTTATATATCCGGGAAATCAGCCCACAGGTTCGATCAAAGGAGCGGACCAGGGACTCGAACGGCATAAGCTGGCCTGTGGCGCCTTCTGTGTGTGAGGGGGCACGAAGCAAGTGTTGAATTTGGAAGTATTCTAGACGCGTGGTTTTGGGGAGATTAAAATCTTTCCTGCACCTGTCAAATGGTTTAAAACTTCCTTTCTCATACAGTTATTTTATGATATGGCACTCACCGGCTGTCAACGCCGGAAAGGATGCTGGGTGCAAGGCCGGCGGAAATTCCGGCTTAATGGTGTATTGGGAGCGGGAAATGCAGTGAGGCCGCAAGGCACCCACACTCTCTCCCAAATTTCCAAAACCATCTTTGTTGGAATGGCGATATAGGCACTATGATGCTGAGCGCTTCTCTGTAACCAGGCCAAGACCCACAATGGAGGCAGGCCACGGCCCTATCCATATGGAACCAGTGTTTTTCGCTTTCGCGAACCACCTATTCCGATATGTAGCGTAGGTGTGACGCCCAGTAACAGACAAGCAAGTCAGGGCAGGCCAATCCTCCCGGTCTAGCGGCAGCATTAGAACCCTCGCACAGAAGCGTGGTCTACCTCCTCCCCAAATGAAGGCAGTAATCTCCCGCTGGAGGCCTAGAATATCCCTATGGGGGATCGGTGTAGGGAGCACCTGAAAAAGATACACGACTTTTGGTAAGATTGTCACTTTGACTGCATTAAGGCGGTCCAGCCAAGAGATGGGGAGCGATTTCCAGTGATGCAATTCAGCACGTATTGAAGCTCTGCAGGCCGACCAGATCGCCTGTGTCCATGTGTCTAGATTAGCCGTAACATTAATACTGAGATAGCGGATTGAAAGTGGGGCCCATTGGAAGGGATTAACATCCCTCAACTCGTCCAATTGTTGGGGGGAGCAGGGTGAGGTTGGGCGATCTTATGTTCTGTCCCGCCATTCGAATGCCCTGGATGTTCTCCATTTGCCGGATGGCGATTGCCAGGGGTTCCACAACAAGAGCAAAAAGTAGAGGTGAGAGCGGGCATCCATGATGCGTGCCCCTGCGAATGGAGAAGGATGGGGTAAGGAGAACATTAACACGAATGCGTGCTGATGGCGCCACGTATGGGGCCATAATTTGCGCAATCATAACCGGCCAAAGACCTATATGCTGGAGACCACCAGGAGAAAAGACCAGTCAACCCGGTCAAAGGCCTTCTCAGCATCAAGGGAGAGGAGGAAGTCAAGTATATTGTGGTGTTGAGCCTTTTGTTCTAGATGAGCTATTCGGCGAATATTGTCAGCTCCCTGGCTCTCCTGTATGCAGCCTACCTGGTCGGGCTCGATTAAGCCTGGGAGATGGGGAGCAACGCGGCGGGCGAGGATTTTGGTGTACAGCTTGGTATCTACATTCAATAGAGAAATAGGCCTATATGAGGCACATGTGGTAGGGTCCTTACCTGGTTTGGGGACATGGGCAATCTCAGCCTTGGCCATCGTCGGAGTTACAGACCCGGACTCTGCAAAGGAATTAAAGAGGCGCAGCAAAGGGGCCTGGAGCTCCGGAAGAAAGAGGCGATAAAATGCCAGCGTTAGGTCATCGGGCCTGGGGATTATCCCACTGGCATGCTCTTCAATGCTTTCTGAGGTTCGGTTCGCAAGACCTCTGCAACTCCTTCGCCTCCTACTTCCACAACAAGATCGCGGACATACACAACAGCTTCTGCACTCAACCGACGCACGCCACGACCGAACCACCGCCCCCCACCACCACCCTCCACGCCTGGACCCCGGTCAGCACCGAAGAGACCGTCCGCACGATGAACTCCATCCACTCCGGATCTCCGACCGACCCCTGCCCTCACCACATCTTCAACAAGGCCGACGCTGTCATCGCACCCCACCTACGGGACATCATCAACATCTCCTTCAACACCGCCACCTTCCCGGAGAGCTGGAAGCACGCCGAACTCAGCACTCTACTAAAGAAGCCATCAGCCGACCCCACCGACCTCAAGAATTACCGCCCCATCTCGCTGCTCCCGTTTCCAGCAAAAGTCATCGAGAAGACCGTCAACAAGCAGCTGGCCGCCTTCCTCGAGACGAACGGATCCCTCGACCCCTCGCAGTCTGGCTTCCGGGCCAACCACAGGACCGAGACCGCCCTGATCGCAGTGACCGACGACATCCGAGCCCTGCTCGACAACGGAGAAACAGCGGCCCTCATCCTCCTAGACCTCTCCGCGGCCTTCGACACTGTCTGCCACCGCACCCTAGTGCAGCGCCTCAGCAACGTCGGAATCCAGGAGAAGGCACTGGAGTGGATCATCTCCTTCCTCGCCGGAAGGACACAGAGAGTCCGCCTCCCCCCGTTCAGATCAGAAGCCACCGAAGTCATATGCGGCGTCCCTCAAGGCTCCTCGCTCAGCCCAACCCTCTTCAACGTCTACATGAGCCCCCTCGCAGCCATCGCACGCCAGCACAACCTCAACATCATCTCCTACGCCGACGACACCCAGCTGATCCTCTCCCTCACCAACTACCCCGCCACCGCCAGAGCCAACCTTCACGAAGGGATGAAAGAGCTAGCCGAATGGATGAAGAACAGCCGCCTGAAACTGAACTCGGACAAGACGGAAGTCCTCATCCTGGGATCTTCACCCTCCGCCTGGGACGACTCCTGGTGGCCCTCCGCCCTAGGCAACGCACCCAAACCAACAGACCACGCACGCAACCTGGGCTTCATCCTGGACTCCTCCCTCTCCATGACCGGACAAGTCAACGCCGTCTCCTCGTCGTGCTTCAACATCCTGCGCATGCTACGTAAGATCTTCCGGTGGATCCCCACCGAGACAAGGAAGACGGTCACCCAGGCCCTCGTCACCAGCCGTCTGGACTACAGCAACGCCCTCTACGCCAAACTCCAGAAGAGACTCCAGCGAATACAGAACGCCTCAGCCCGACTCATCCTGGACATCCCCCGTCGCAACCACATCTCCAGACATCTGAGAGACCTGCACTGGCTCCCGGTCAACAAGAGAATCACCTTCCGCCTCCTCACCCATGCACACAAAGCCCTACACAACGAAGGCCCAGGATACCTCAACAACCGCCTCAACTTCTACGCTCCCAAACGCCAGCTTCGATCGACCGGCCACGCCCTCGCCACCGTCCCCCGCATCCGAAGAGCCACCACAGGGGGAAGGTCCTTCTCGTACCTCGCCGCCAAGACCTGGAACTCCCTCCCGACCCACCTCCGCCTGACCCAGGACCACCTCGCCTTCAGGAAGCAGCTCAAGACCTGGCTGTTCGAGCAGTAGCGGACCCCCCCTGCCCCCAGCGCCTTGAGACCCCCGGGTGAGTAGTGCGCTATATAAATGCTTTGATTGATTGATTGATTGATTGCTGTGATGGGTTCCTCCAGCTGCTGCTTATGAAAGGGAATTAATGGCGGCCACGGACAGGTTGCCAGAAAGGGGTCTATCTGATCCACACAGGTATCTCCCTAGTTATACAGATTGGAAAAGAACGTGTGAAATTCCAGCTGTTTATCTCGTTCTGAAATGGCCCATCCCCCTCCAGGCAAGGCAATCTTAGGGATGTGGCCACGGGCTACCTGAAGGCGAAGGCGACACGCCAGCAGAGAACCCACCCTGTTACCCCCTCCATAAAGTCTTTGTTTTAGCGCCAAGAGGGAGTGCTCCGCTTTATTCACGCGAAGAGCTTTGAGATGGCCCCGGAGCAAGGCAAGCCTCTTACGTGTTGAAAGAGAGGGCACCCTATGGCCTTGCTGCTCCAAAGATTTAATGTTGCGGATAAGGTTATCTTCTACTAAGCGGGATTACAGCCTGCGGGCTATAGAGTTGAAAGTAATGGTACCGCTGATCCCACAGAATGTGTTTGTGAATTTCCGGGAGGTGAAATATGATTGTATGGCCTGTTGTAATTCAGCCACGTCACCTTGGTCGTGGAGGACGTGCGGGGGAAGGCACCACCGAGGGATGGAGCTCGGGTGTCTACCCACACCGGACAGGGTGAATTCCAAGTGGTCTGAGATAGATATGTCTGAAATCATCACAGAGTCCAAGGTGCGAATGAGCGATTAGGATAAAAAGAAATAATCAATACTGGAATAAAAGCAGTGGGCATGGGAATAGAAGGTATAATCCTGTGCCCCTGGCTCCCGGCAGGCATCTATGAGGCCTAGAGCGTCTAAGTCGCATTTGAGCACTGCAGACATAGCCCCTGCTCCCTGGAAAGAAGAAGTGGTGTTGTCTCGACTGGGGTCCCATACCAAATTAAAATCGCCTCCAAGAATGATGGGGTTAGGTTCCTGAGAGAGTAGGTTCCGAAATTGGTCACGGAGAAAAGCATCTTGTGCTTGATTCGGCGCGTATATGTTAAGCAAGTTAAGTGGCTTACCCTGCAGTAAGATCGCCAGCTTGAGGAACCGACCTTCCTTATCCCTTATGGTGTGTGTGATCTGTACGCGAAGACCTGCTTTAAAAAGAACGGCTACCCCCGCTGTCTTAGTATGTCCAGAGGCCCAGGATTGTATAGGAAATTTAGGGTGAGACATGCATAAAGTATCAGTGCGCAAGAGATTGGTTTCTTGGAGAAAGATAAGGTCTGGGTCTTGTAATAGTAGGTAGCGCCAGATGTGCCTCCTCTTGTTTGGGGGTGTTTAGGCCTTTAACATTCAGAGAGAGACATTTAAGATGAGCCATTGGTCGTTATGGATGAGGACACGCGGTGGCAGGGATGTAGATCAGCACTCCTCTCTCCCGCTAGACTCTGGGTCCTAAGTATAAGCAATAGTTGTAACGGGACGTAGTGGAAGTGTATGAGCCTGCCCCAACAAGGAAGAAGTCGGACTTCCTCATTGGTTCTCATAAGTTCTGGCCAAGGAGCTGAGTTGTCGTGGTGAGCGTGGACCCTCTCCCCGGGAGCCCAGGTGGAGAAAAGGAGGAAAGAAGAAAGTATAGTAAAGAGGCAGTCAGAGAGAAAAGAGAATACCAAACTACAAAAAGGCCAACTGGGCCAAAGGGATCCTTCCAGTCCAGGATCGGCCCAATGGTGGGAACCAGGGCGGCTCTGAGGGAGTCACTCCTCTTGGGGACTAAGTAAATGGCAGGGTGGGTCATGGAATTGCACTTGGTAGTCAGCGTCTGTCCTCCAGTGGCCGGTTCACTTTACTAACAGTGTGAAGGTACAGGGGCCTTCTCATGGGTGTTGCCAGGGTCCCTCAACGCGGTATGGAGTTAAGCGCCTGAGGTGAGAAAAAGGGTCGTGAACTGAAAGTTTCAAAACAGAGTAAAGGGAAGCATGAATGTATAGGTAACTGTAGGAGCACAACATATTTGAACCCTGACTACATTTGGGATTGAACTTGCTAAATTACTTTTGATACGTTTCTTCGATGCCACTTTAACAACGTAGGCACTGCCACCATCCTGCTTCTAGAGGTTTATTGTATTGTCCAGACTCTACACCATAAGAGGGTAGTTCTTTCTCCACCTATTGAAAACAATCATCTTGGTCTGTGTCCCTGTCTTCTGTCCTAAAGAAGACCCCACTGCAAGGGATCTATTCAAGCCTGCTCCTTTTTTTTTAAAAGGGGTCGAAACGTCGACTATTTTCCTGTTTTCCAACATCATGTTGACATTGTGTTATTTGGTACACTTATGAAGTCTGGTTTTTTCTAGGTTACAATAGAACCAACGGTCATTTATTTCTAAAAAATTAAAAAATTGAAATATTGTTATATATAATAGTGTGTGGCTCTTTTGGCCCCTGTGTTTATGTCACCTAACCCTGCCTATACTCACCTCACTCACTGCACACTTCCCTTTCCCCTCCCCAGGGCACGGATATCTAAAGAATTTATTCATTTTGTACATTAATTGTTACCTAATAATTTTGGCTCAGCTTCATTGTAATAAAAACAATGTTAGCGAATTGACTTATGTGTGTATATATTCAGATTGTTATTGTACTAATAATTTTGTGTGTACTTACTGGGGCCCCTCTCTCTCATTGCATTAATTACCCAGGTCCCAATGACGTTCATGGGTCAAACCCCCCCTTTCAACATACATCGTAGTTAAACAGGGTATCTTGACATTGCTCGCTAGAGCAAGTAGCCGCGGAAAAGAACAGGTCTACGTCAGCAGGGTAAAGAGGGAATTTCCCTCCTAATTCAATGAAAATACATATAACAGTGAATCAGTCCTTGGCACCTGAGCCAGTAAGGGAGGGGGGCCCGACCGAGGACCTCCCCCTGTTGAGGATTGTGAGGCCTCCATTGCTTTTAAGTGGTGGATCATTTCTTGTCTGACTTGGAGGGCGGATGCGTTTGCTTTAGAGGATCTAGTACGGGGGACTGCACCTTCGACCATTCTGGGCGGTGGGAAAACCGGGTGTCCGAGTCGGCAGGTGTGAGGGAGGAGGGCCAAGAGCCAGGTGAAATGCAAAGCAATTGAAGGGCCTCCTTAACGGATCTCAAGGATCTACGTTTCCTTTCCAAGGGGAAAATCAGAGCGAAAGGGTGGCCCCACTGGTATTTAACATTGGAGTATTTCAGTTTATCAGTTACTGGCTTGAAATCCCTACGGTGGCGCAGGGTGAGGGGGGATATATCCCGACAAATTTGAATGCTGTGCCCTTCGTATACCTCGTTCCCAGCTGCTCGAGATGCTCGGAGGATTGCCTGCTTCTCCGTAAAGAAATGAACCCTTGTCAGGATGTCAGGAGCCAGTTTGTTGTTTCCACGTGGGGGAGGGGGGTGACCCGGTGCACGCGGTCCAAATTTGGAGAAGAGTCATCATCCCCCCTGACTGCTTGGATGAGGTAATTATGTCCTGCCTTCCGCTCCCCGCAGCAACCCCTGGATGCAGAGGTTATTCTGGCGGTTTCTATTTTCTAAGTCCTCCTGTTTAATTTGAAGCTCTGTGTTGCTCTTCAAGTGCTGAGACCTGGCGCCAGAGCTCCTCCTGGTCTTCCATGCACAAATCGAGGGTGCGTTCCAGGTCGTCCACTCTAGTGCCAAGTTTAGTGACATCGCGGTAAATGTCTGTAAGGCAGGTTTTGACCTCCAGCTTGAGAGAGGAAATCTCAAATTTTATTTCTTGGAGGAAATTGGACATAAACGCCTGCGTGATAGGGTTATGTTCGGCCGCCTCCAGCTTGGTGGCCTTCGCGGTATTCTCCTGTGAGGGCGCCGGGGTGTGTTTATTCCACAAGTCCGTCACCGACGTGTCTTTGGATGTTAATTGTGCCGCGGATTTCCCTGTTCTGGGTTTGGTCATAGCTTTGGTGGAGGGGGTGGCAGCCCGTATGACTGTTCACTTGTGGCCAGGCAGGAGGCTCCTCCGCCCTCGCGGTAGTAAAGCTCACGGGTAGGGGTTGCAGACGAGAGTACCACCAGGCAGAATCAAGTCCTGTCAAAGCCCAGTGAAGCGCCAAGCAGCCGTTCACTAAGACTTAAGGGGGGAGGCTTTACAATTGCTGTGCAGGTCCGGTGGCCTCACGGAGAGAACAAGAGTCGGTCCGCTAGTTAGCACCAACAGATTAGGTGGTCAGGCCACGCAGTGCTTCGATGGTAACAGGGAACCCCAGGAGGTAGGGAGAGGGGGTGCCCGGACCCTTCTTCACTCCAGGTCTGGGCACGAACGCCAAGCACAGCAGGGGCCCAAGTCCCTCGTCACTCCAGGCTCAGGCCAGGGTACACAGATTTGCAGCTTGCAGGTGTTTTGTCCCCCCCTCCACAGCAGGTGAAGGCCGTGGAGGGCAGCACTAGTGTGAGTTGATGTAGTAGGCCCAGGCCTAGGTCAGGGCAGACAGCTCAAGTGGCGATTCTTAGACCGGCCTCATGAGTAGCCCAGTCATAGGAAATTTGAGGCGGGACATGGATGTTGTATAGTCACTGTCGGGGGTCAGATTCAACAGTAGGGAGCATTTATTTTCCACCCCTTGCCAGTAACAAGCGTGTCGCACCCGCCCGCACGTGGTCCGGGCCTTTCGTCACTCCAGGCCCAACCGAACGCGCAGGCCGCGCTCCAAGAGCACCGCCTAAAACGCAGGAAGGCTCCCGAACCCACAAAGCTAGAGGTGACGGGGCAGAAAATGTTCAGGCCTGTCTCCGGCCTAGGGCTCCAGCAGCGTGGAAAGATATATTGTTGTGGCACAACAAGGCAGGATTCACAGGCCTATCTAGGCCTCAGTGCCGGCAGAGTTGCCAGAGGAAGCTATCTGCCCCCCCCCCCCACTTTCCCGACTGTCCGGGGAGGAGAGGGCAGCGATGAAGCACCACCAAGTACGATGGGGCGCAGGGCCCCGGGGGGTACCAAGGCCGATATAACGTCCCTTGCCCCAAGGGGCATTTCTCCTTCCCGGGGCCAGTGGCTCCTCAACTCAATACTCTCCCCCCCACCCAATCCAGTCGGCGATTAGGGGGTGTCGCAGAGCCCAGGCAGGCACCTCATCAGGGCCGGACTGAGAACTAAAACCAGCTCCTGGCAAAGTGCTCGGCTGGCCCCCTGGGGATGTGACCGAGCTCTTTGTCGGGCCGGTTTTCGGCCGATTTTGTTACAGGGCCGCTTTTGCAGCTATGCTGCAAAAACGCCCTGTAACAAAAACGGCCCCCAGGGGCCCAAAACTGGCCCCCACCCTTGCGGCGCACCGGGGGATTGCCCGGTGCCCGCAACGGCCAGTCCGGGCCTGCACCTCATACTGGGGTCCGTGCCAACTGTCCTGGAGGGCTGCCACCGAACCCTCAGTGCCTGCGGTTCCTGAGCCCCACGTACGGTCCGGAATCTGCAGAGGGCTATGAGGGGTGACACAAACTGTGCCCCCATGCATGTGAGTGCTTGAAAGAGCCCTAGGCAGACCCTGGAGTACGGCGCTCGAGCTGCGTGCGTCCTACTCCATCGAGGTCTTGTCCACGCGCCATATCATGTTTACTCCATTTTAATTAGACAGGATCCTTCATGAGTATACAGCAATCATTTTCTCCTAGGAGATCTCAAAGAAAATCAACTGATTATAGAAGCTGCTAATATTACAAGTCTATTGCTTACATTATGAATACAGCAAAAAGATGATAAATGTAGTAATAGTCAATCAATTACAGTGAAAACCAGATTTCTATTGTGTGCGATCTTGATGTCTACTTATTGAAACATTGCACCAGAGGACTGATCTACTACTACCACTCAGAAATCAAGGAAATGCAATTTGCACATCGACTGGTTTGTAAATTAGAATGCAAATTGTTGTTCGAACTATGAATTGATGGGTTTACCTTGTACATTGTTCCTTTACAGGAGTCAGAAAATATCCTGCTTAGAAAATATTCATTTGGTAGGTCGATACAAACCTGCTACCCCTAAGGTTTGTCAAACGGGGTAACCAAAACCAAAATCCTTCCCTACGAAGGTAGTCTGGGATATTGCATGCAACAAAATCACTGACTGCAGGCTTTAGCACAGTGCAAAGATAATACACCTGTAAAAGCCTATCGGTTTTAACATATCTGTCACATAGTAAATAAATCAGGCCTACCTCTTTTGTCATAAGTTTCATGATAAATAGATCAGACCTGTGGCATCTTAAATACCTTTTTCCTAGTGAGTCAATCAGGCCTATAGCCGTTATCATTGAGTGTTCACCATTACCAACTTAGACCTTCTGTATTGAGCTCAAGCTTTCCCACAAGGCAACCATCAAGCATGCAGTCCTAAAATTACAAAGTGCACAAAATTACAGTTGATTAAACAAAATACTTTCTTTCCTAACAGGGTCTAACAAGGATTCTCACAATGCAATACCCGTACCTACTACGTTGATTCATGCGATTCTGTGTAACAAAATACCTGCCTCCAGGCTTTACAGTGTAAAAACAATCCATCCTTGAAAACCTATTGCCTTTAACATATGCTCTTCACAATAAGTGCCTCAGACCTACAAGTCGTGTTATAAATCTTCTTTATAAACAGATCACATCTAAGTATTCTGACATAACTTTTCAAGGTAAACCAATAAAACCTAAAACTTTTAACAATAGCAGACTATAACCACCACAAGCCGACTGAAATACACATAAACTGGCAACCATCATAAATAAAGTTATAAAATTACAAATATATACACAATGACTTTTGGGAAAAACAATATACTACCCTTCTCAACTGAGCCTAACAAGAATCATAACAGCAAATAGCTTCTACTCCCAGGGTTTGTAAGAGTGGGTGACCAACACTATACAATTTGTGAGGTTACATGTAACAGAATACCTGTCAACAGTCTGTAACATAGGACCTGGTTTAGAGTTTGGCCGATGAACAGTACTCTGTTGGGATGGCGAGAGACATTACCTGTGCCATCCTGAGGGAACTCCACCCCTCAGGATTGACCCCTAAGGTTGTCTGCCAGTCTTATGGACAACTCTGTACATTGACAGGTACCACTTCACAGTGGGACCTGTCACTGTATAAAAAGTTTGAGCATGGCACCATCCATCATGAGGGCTAGCAGTCAGACTTTTCAAGAGTTTTTTGTTTTTCTAAAACAAACACCCAAAGCAGGAGTTTCTTTTAGCAAAGAAAAGAAGGAGGTCCCTCCCAGGGTGTGGGGGCATCATATGTTTTTTTCCTGTCCGTTACTGCCAGGTTTTTCCTGGCAGTGATGGACAGGAAAAAAATATTACATGTCCACCATAACTAGTGTATATGGTGTAAAGTCCTCTTCCTCTAACAGCCCCTACTCTATTAGGCCATCGGAGGAAGTTATTGACAGAATACTGACGGTCCTCCTGACTCAAAATAGGGTGGTTGAACTGAGAGCTTGGTGGGCAGGGTACTCCGGTGTGTTTGCGATAGAGAACCCTTTCTGCTGAAGACTAAATCAGACTCTTAGTGTGATAACAATTCACTCTTAGAGGCCTATTGGCTTCAACAAATAATTTTCACAATAAATAAGGCAGGCCTACAGCCTTTGCCATAACTTTTCCAGCTGCACAAATCAGGCCTGCAGCTGTGAAAATTGGCTGGTCACCATAACCAACTCAGGCCTAATGTACTCAGCATAAGCGGTCCCAGAAGGTAGCCATAGGCATACTGCCTTAAAATTGCAAATGTACACACCATTACATTTGACAAAGCACAATTCTATCTCTTTTAAAAGGGCCTAAAAAGGATTGTCACAGTGCAAATAGTTTATACCTACAGTTAGTTTGAGGGGGTAGCTAGTACCATGTGCAAAATTACTGTTGTAAAAGCAACATATAACCCCTCCAAAAAAAACCTAATAAAGATTGTGATAGTGCACACCTGCTGCTTACATGGTTTGTTCAGGTTTGTCCCCAAAACCAAAACTTGTTCATACTACAGTAAGCTATGAGATTTCATGTCACAAAATACCGGCCTAAAACTTTAGCACAGTGTAATAACAATCCACATTTAAATGCCTATGGCATTTAACACAGGCTTATCGCAATAAGTAAGTCAGGTCTGCTCTATTTGTCATAATATTTCATATTAAACAGATCAGTCCTATTGAATCTGGCACAACCGTTGCAATGAACCAAAAAGGCTTACAGCCTTTACCATTGGCTTGACTCAGTGACCAGAACAGGCCTACTCAAGTCCACTTAGACCTGCAACCATCATGTAAATAGTTATAAATTACAAATTTGAAGACAAAGACAGTTTGCAAAACAATTTAAAACCCCTCTCAACAGGGTCTGACAAGAATCATCACAGGGAAAACTTCCAGGTTGGTCTGAGTGGGTAGCCAACACCAAACCCTTGCCTACTGCTGCTATCTGCGACATTATATGTAACAAAACACACAAACTGTCGGAAATGGGGTTACTGGTTGGGGGAAAGGGGGTTAAACCATACTCAAGCACCAACCACAATCGCTGTAGTGCTAAAACACAAGAAAACCTAAAATTAACCTGTTCTTACCTCTCTGGTAGTTTGGCACAAACGAAGTCAGGCTTAACTTAGAGGCAATGTACAAAGAGTTTATGCAGCACTTCAAACAGTAATACAGTGAAAATACAACACAAGAAAATCTCACGCCAATTTAGAAAAATAGAGTGAAATTTAATACATTATTTGACAGAATCCAATCAGTAGAACCAGAAATATGCAATCTCAATGTTTTAAGTAAAAACAGTGTCTATAAGCACAAAGCACCAACTGTGGTTATCTGGTCACACCGAACAGGAAAAAGTCACAACTTCAGGCTGACCACAATGGAGTGCAGGATGGATACAGGGACTAAGTTAAGCCCTGATCCTGAGGTGTACGGAAGAGTTAGATGTGAATGCCCATTATTTATACCTTGTGCCCACCTTGAATAGGAGAAGGTTCTGGAGTTTTCCACCCTCAGAGGTGCTTGGAGTTTCTTGCCTTCCTACCCTGCCCTGCCCTAGCAGCAGCTCGTCTTGAGTGACAAAAGACTAGTGTAAAACCATTTGTGAATGTGCTCAGGCATAACCTTTGTGATGTGCAAGTGTGGTAGGTGACAGCTCCTCACCCTCATCAAGTCAGAGATGGCCCATCCTGCCAACACCTATTCCCCTTAGTCTCACTGTCTGCAATACATAAAGCCCAGCTGCAGGCTACACCTAGTCATGTGGCCCAATACACACCCTGCAGGCACCAAATGCTAAGGACAACAAAATGTACAACTTTCTAAAAGTGTCGTTTTCTGAACTGTGACTTAAAATCTGACTTTACCATTACAGAGTGTTTTAAAATTGAATTGTATAGACCCCAGACTTGATACTCCTACTTGCTCCCAGTTAACCTAAAGTTATCCTATGGGAGAGGTAGGACTTGTGGTAGTGAAAAGCAAATATAAAAGTTTTTTACAACAAGGACATGTAAAAGTTAAAAGTACATATCTAACTTTTTAAATACACTGCACCCTGCCCTATGGACTGTCTAGTGCCTACTCTAGGGATGACTTACAGGTATTAAAAACTTTGCCAGGTTGAAATGGAAGTTTAAAACTGCAGACACAGGCTACAATGGCAGACCTGAGACATGTTTAAAATGCTATTTAAGTGGGTGGCATAATCAGTGCTGCAGGCCCAGTAACAGTTTTGATTTACAAGCCCTGGTTACATGCAGTACCACTTTACAAGGGGCTTACAAGTAAATTAAATGCGCCATTGGGTGTAAGCCAGTTTTACCATGCAAAAACAGTCAGATAGAAGGCAAAAAGATGACCGGAAAACCACGTCAAGGATGTCTGGTCCAACATGTATCCCTCCAGCTGAAAGCAGGGAGAACTGCCCACCATTATGGGAGTTCTCATCGCTAAGGTGGATAAACAGCTCCAGGGCAAGGCTCCACCTTAACATCCATTTCATGTAAGGAGATGGAGCACCTCAACAGTTAAGGCTTCTCAGCCCTCATCTGCATTTGCCCTCTGAGGTGTCTCTGGTTTATCTGGACCAGTAATTGAGCACCAAACAGGCATGGTCTCAACTTCTTTAGTGCCCATACTACTGCAAATGCTTTCCCTTCTATTGCACTCCATCTCTGTTCCCTGGGAAGTAGCTTCCTGCTAATGAAGTCTACTGGTTGATCTAGGCCCTCGTCGTTTAACTGTGAGAGCACAGACTCTATGTCATGCTCTGAGGCATCTGTCTGCACGATGAACTCCTGTGACAAATCAGGGTCTTGAGATCAGGTTCCGTGCACATGGCCTTCTTCAAGGTGTCAAAAGCAGTCTGGCATGCCTCCGTCCAGATCACCTGTCTGGGCTGCTTCTTCGAAGTCTGCTCTGTCACGTGCGCAACAAGGGTGTCATACACCTTGACAAATCTCCTGTGGTACCCAGGAAGGCCCTTGCCTATGTATGGGTTTTGTGGGGTTCCCAAGCCAGTATGGCTTGAATCTTGGCCTGGGGGGAGGGCTGCACCTTGCCCCCTCCATCTTGGTAACCCAAGTAGACCACTGAACCCTGCCCTAGTTGGCACTTACTGTCCTTGATAGTCTACAGAGCCTGAATCACCTCTCGGAAGTGGTACAGGTGGTCCTCCCAGTTGGAACTGATGACCGCAATGTTGTCTAGGTAGGTGATACTCAAGTTCTGCAACCCACCTCTGGAAGGTTCCAGGGGCATTCTTCAGCCTAAAGGGCATATTCTGAAACTGGAAGTGGCCTTCTTGGGTTGAGAAGGTAGACCTCTCTTTAGCCCCCTCAGTTAAGGCGATCTGCCGGTACCCAGATGTAAAATCAAACATGCTGAAGAACTTAACAATCCCTAACTGATCAATGAGCTTATTAGTTTGGGAGATGGGGTGAGCGTCAATCGTAAGGACTTCATTAAGCCCCGATAATCTGCCCAGAACCAGAGTTCAGTGGTTGTAGCTGAAGGGGCAGCCTTGGGGACAAGCACCACTGGGCTGGACCAAGGGTTGCTTGAGGGGTCGATTACCCCTAGCTCTAGCATTTTGGTGACTTCTTCCTTTATGCTGGCTCTCACCTTGTGAGATAGCCTGCAGGTATTATTCTTCACAAGCATCCTGTCCCCAGTGTCAATATCATGAGTACTCTATGTTATGAGCCCTGGGGTCAGGAAGAAGCAAGAAGTGAACTGCCCCAACAATTGGCAACAGTCCCTCAGTTGCTCTAGGGTCAGGAGAGGGGAGAGGTTGGCACCCTCCACTGATCCATGCTGCTCCTTGGACGAAAGGAGGATGAGGAGAGGCTCACTCTCCTCCTTCACTCCATCATCCATGGGCAGGAGCATAGTAATCTTGGATCTCTCAAAGTGGTCGCTGGGGGTCTTTAGGTCCACCAGATAGGTGACCTCTACTTTTTGCTCTTTCACCTAATAGGGCTCAGACCATCAGTCTTGTAAGACCCTGGGTTGCACAGGCTCCATCACCCACAATGTTTGGCCAGGCTGAAACTCGCCCAGAGTGTCCTTTTGGTTATACCTATTTTCATAACCTCCTGGCTTGTTTCCAGATTCTCCTCTGCCTTTTTATAGAAGCGCTTCATAAGGGTGTTGAGGACCAGCATGTAGCTGCCCATATCATGGGGACTTTCTTGAGCGCTTTCTCCCATCCCTCCTTCACAAGGCTGAGAGGCCCTCTGAAAGGGTACCCATACAGAAGATCAAAGGGACTGAATCCGAACCCTTTCTGTGGTACCTCCCTGAACACAAACAACAACCATGGCAAGAGGACATCCCAGTTTTGCCTCACGGGCTCTAACAGACCTACGATCATGCATTTAAGGGTCTTGTTGAATCTCTCAACAAGCCTATTAGTTTGGTGATGTTAAGGTGAGGAGAACGTCTATGTTAACCCACACTTTTCCCATAGGGGCTTCATGTAAGCTGACATGAAGTTGGGATCACAGTCAGATATTACCTCTTTGGGGAACCCCACATGGCTAAATATCCCTATCAGTGCCCTGGCCACTGCGGGTGCAATCACTGTCCTCGGAGGTAAAGCCTGCGGTTACCGGGTGGCATGGTCCACCAATGAACCTGTTGCCCAGGGCTGTCATGGAGTCTATAGTCCAACAAAGTCAATACCCATCCTTTCAAAGGGGAGACCAATGTCTGGAAGCCTTGCACATCCCTCCTGGCTTCCCACTGGCAAGTTAGGTGGGACATAAACTGCAGAATGCATCTGAGGCCATCTTCATCTGGGCTAATAAAAGTGGGTAACAAGCTTGCCAAAGGTCTTTTCCTTCCCTACATGAGCTGCAAGGGGAACATCATGGGCCAGCTTCAGTAGGAGGGCTCTGGAGCACTGAGGGACCACCATCACATGGGTCACACCAGGCTCAGGAACCTTTGGCTCCCTGTATAGGAGACCATGCTCCAAGTAACGTATGTGATCACCAGACCTGTCACCAGCTGTTTGGGCCTCAGCCTGCTGCCATTGGCCCTCCAGAGTAGGGTACACAGTCTGCACTCTGCAGAACTCCTCCCTGGTGGGACTGCCTTACTTAAGCCAATTAGTCAGTGCAGGTAGGTTTTCTAGTGCGGCAATGTCCTCTGTAGGTTCGGGTGTTACCCTTTATTCGGATGGTGGGAGTTTCAGGAGCAGGTGTTCCACACCCCTTGTGCTTTTTCTTTTTGGCTTGTACCTGGGCCATTCTTCCAGAGTCCAAGTCCTCCAGACTACCCTCTCTGGTCAGGCACACGGCCTTAGGAAACCCCATCTCCAGGTGGAAACGAAGCTCCTCTATCTCTTTTCAGATGGTGTGCTCCTGGTCATTACTGAGCAGACAAACCACAGGCATGGATGGGCTCACTGCAACCCTCAAGGAGCCTGATCCCCCCCGCCATTGAAAGGGAACCAGAGCCACTCAATAGTGAATTACGTGGTTGTCAGCTACTACAACCTGATGGACTACATAAGGGACTACCTGCTCTGAGAGCACCAGCCAAAACCTGAAGGTTGTCATGCTGGCTCCTGCTTCTCTCAGAGCGTCCACCCACTGCCCACTGATGGTGACCCACTGCCTGTACTTCTTACCATTGCTAGGCATATGGATTCTTGGCACCATCTGCAACAAAGAGACACTAGCGTAACCTCTTCTCTACCCCCCAATGTAACTGGGGTAACTTCCTCACCAAGTGCTACACTAGCCAGCCCCCATGTGGGCCAACCAGTGGGGGGCTGTGCCCTGCTTGAGACATTTAGTTTGATTTGATGACACTCATAGCACTTAAGGGTGGACTTCCCTAAGGACTTACGGTCAGGGAACATAATCTTCTGCTGTTCTGGTGTGGATAGGGAGTCCTGCCCCGTGGAACTATTGTGGGGACCTTAAGAGAATTCCCTGTCAGGTCAAACCTAGGCAGCACATGCGCTAATGCTTGGAGACATGCTGTATTCCCTCTGTGGGCTTACAACCCGCCCCATGCCTTTTTATTCATCCCTTTGCTTGTCATTCAGAAATGCTTGCTTGCTAGTGGTTAATCCTTCCTCTTTGTCCCTCCTTTTTGTATTTGGTTTCCTCCCACAGAGACCACCCAATTGCTGTTAACATTATTCTTCTGTGTTTATGTGTTTATTTGGGGGACTATTTTTTCTTTGATTCCTGCTCGTGTCACTGTTTACCTTTCTTCGGTGGATAGTCTTTGGCGGCCGTCACTGAATCTCCCAGTCCTGTTCGAATATCGGATTGAAATGTCAGGCATTTCAGAGGCTGTTTTCGAAATTGCCTCTTTAATTTTCTCTGACTTCAAAGTGTGAGAATTTCCCCCAAACTTCTCTCGCTTCACTGCTTGTTGTTTTAGAAAGCCTTGATCACCAGACTTTCAGCAGCCCAACCTTGCAGCACAGTCAAGGTCTAGACTTGGGTAACTCTAGTCGCATTTTCTCTGACGTTTGTTTATATAATGTGAACCTGAGGAACCCAACGGTGTTGGCATGCTTTATATGAGCGCTAGTTACATTACACTATGTCATATTATTTTTTGGGGGCATTTTCAGAGCGTGTGAACTCGACTGACCCAAAGGTATTTAAGAGCTTCACAAAAGCGCCAGTTACATTAAACAGGGTCTGGGTATTTTCTTTGTTTTTAGGTACGTGGAGATTAAGTGATGCAGACACCACCCCTGTTTTTCATTATTTTCACCTTACCTGACAATTAGCCTCTGAAAGTGGCAGGGGCTCCATGTAAGCAAAAAGGTAGTACCAAGAAGTGGTACAAGCCCCCGGGAGTGGGAAAAGCTGTTTTTTCCCTGTCTTGTTCCCGTAGAGGGACTTGCCAGTAACCTCTGCATAGGTCTAAGGTGCTGATATACACGCTTTGCCTAGTTTTTCAACCATCTCATCAACCCGGGGTATGGGGTGAGCATTGAATTGGGATATCTTAGTGACCTCGCGGAAATCGATGCAAAAGCGGATCAATCCGTCAGGCTTGGGCATCATCACTATAGGGGAGTTCCACTCACTGTGTGAGGGTTCAATGATCCCCATGCGGACCATCTGTTGTACCTCTTGCTCTATGGCCTCTCTTCGGGACTCAGGTAGACAGTAGGGATGCAGCCGTACCTTTTTCCCGGGTACAGTATGTATTTCGTGTTGTACTAGGGTTGTCCTTCCTGGGTTTGTTGAAAACACTTCCTGTAGGGGGGGATAACCTGGTACAGAGATCTCGTCTGAGGATTGTTGGTAGGTCACTGTCGATACTCTGATGGAAAAAGGGGTTGGGTTCCTCTGCTACACCTACCAAGGCAGGCCTATGGCCTTGCCACTTCTTGAGTACATTTACATGATATATTTGGGTATTCTTCTTGTTATGGGGGTCAAGTTCTAGGCGAATTGTAACAGGTGTTATCTTCTCTGTTATTTTAAAGGGTCCTTGCCATTGTCCTATTAACTTGTGGTCTGAGCTTGGCATCATTAGCAGAACCATGTCACCTACATTCAGGGTTCTTTCAGCAGCCTTTTTATCGTGCAGTCTCTTCTGATTTTCCTGTGCTTGTTCCAAATGGGTTCTAACTATGCTTCTGATCTGTGCTAGATGGGTGTTTAGGCTCTGTACATAGTCAGGGAGCAGTTTGGCTCCAGTCCCTTCCTCTTCCCATTCCTCTCTAGCCATATTGAGCAGGGTACTGGGTTGTCTCCCATATAGGAGTTCGAATGGGGAGTACCTGGTACTTTTTTGCTGTTGGCATCTTATGGCAAAAAGGACTAGAGGCAACATGTCTTCCCATTTACGGGATTTTAAGTCTAGCAGTTTTCTTAAGGTTGTTTTAAGGGTGGCGTTAGACCTCTCAACGAGGCCATCTGTTTGGGGTGGTAAGCCGCTGTATGGATCTGTTTTATCTTGAGCTGTTGGCATACCTGTCTCATTAACCGGGAGACGAAAGGCGTCCCCTGGTCAGTGATGATTTCTTTGGGAAATCCTTCTTTAGAAAGAAAAGAAATCATTGCTTTTGCTATTTGTGTGGTGTTGGGCTGGCGTAAGGCAATGGCTTCTGGAAACCGTGTTGCATAGTCAACGATGACCAGAACATAACGAAACCCGCTGCGAGAGGGCAACAGGGGACCCATCATATCCATCCCAACTCCGGAGAAAGGTTCATCAATAACGGGAAGAGACCGTAGGGGTGCTTGGGGGGGTTTATACCTGCTGTTCTTCTGGCATGTGGGGCACTCTTGACTGTACTTTCTCACTTGATGGTATATACCCGGCCAATAAAACTGGGCAAGAACAGTGCTCTATGTTTATCCCCTCCAAAGTAGCCCCCTAGGAGATGACTATGGGCTAAAAACAGGACCTTCTCCCTGAATACCTGAGGGACTAATAACTGTGGTTTCTGGTCTTTCCCCCCTTTTCTATATAGTAACCCCTTTATTTTTATGAACTGGGGACCTACGGTTTGGGCATCTTCGTTCTTCACTGCCTTGTTCCATGCTTCCCGTAGTGTGGGGTCTTCTCTTTGAGCAGTATGGAACAGCTGATTGTGCTCCCAGAGACAGTTGTCACCAGTCTTGGTTAACGCCACTTGTGTCCAGTCACGTTTTTCTTTCCTTTTCTGTCATTTGCTTTTCTTCTGTTTGGAGGGAGGCCACTCTTGATCTGTGAGTAAAGCAAATGGGGCAGTTTCTCTCCATTCATCTTCACTTGTCAGGGTCTCTTTCAGTAGGTCTTCTATATAGGGGTAGTCCTGTCCAAGGACAAGGGTTTCGGGCAACTTAGGGATAAGTCCTACATTGAGTGTTACTGGTTCAATCTCGGGGTCATGTTGCACTGCTACTTTAGTTGTGGGGTATGGTTTTAGATCCCCATGTACACATAGAATATTCACGATTCCCTGTGTATCATGTACTCCCCTGGGGAGGGTTTGGGGTTGCATGACAATCTGTAGACATCCTGTGTCCATTAAGGCCTCCATGGGTTCTCCGTTGACAGACACCTGGAGATGATAAGGGAGGGTCCTTCTTACTTCTGGTCTACAGAGATATGAGCAGGTTAGTCCTATCTCCATTGGCTCTTCCTTTTGGGGACACATTCGGGCTATGTGTCGATAGGCCCCACAATGAAAACACTGAGGTCCCTGTGGGACAGGTGGTCCTGATACAACAGGTAAGGGACCTGGCAAGAGGGTCACAGTGTCAGGTTTCTTAGCAGGTGGGGGTCTAACGGTCCGGGCAGTGGTTCCTCCTCAATCTTGGTGTCGCCACGGAAGGTCTTCTCTCCCTTTCTCGCTTTCCTGTGCCCGGCTAAAGGCGCTGGCTATTTCTACATCATTTTCTAACATGAGTTGGGTGTGTTGTCAGACCCATTTTTGTATGGGTGGGTTTAAGTGTGATAAGTATTGCTCTAGGTACACTTGTTCCATTACTTCAACCTTGGTCACATTTGACGGTTGTAACCAGCGGTCTGCTAAGTCCCGTACCCTATAGTATAATGCTCTCAGTGTTTCCTGGGGACCTTCTCGGATCTGCCGAAAGCGGATCCTGTACGTCTCCGAGTCAATCCCCATACGCTCTAGAATGCTTCTTTTTACATCTTCGTAAGGGATGAGACCCAAAGGATTGGCTGCTTGGCATGCTGCTTGTAAATCTCCTGATAGCAACGTCCCTAAGTATTGCCCCCATTTATCCTGGGGCCAAGCTGCGCCCTGGCCATTCGTTCAAAATTGGAGAAGTAGAAATCCGGATCTTCACCTGCTACATATTTTTGCATTACGACCGAGGGAGGGGTGGTATGGGGCCTTGGTTGGCTATGACTGTTTCCTGGGCGGTACTCTGTTCCATGAGTGTAGAATGTAATTTCTCTCGGTCTTTCTCAGCTACAGCCAGGAACTTTTCCATGTTCCTCCCTAATTGTTCCTGGTTGTCTGCCATTTTCTTCTTAACGACCTCCATTTTCCCCCATCCCACTTCTGACACCACCTATTGGAGGGATGGGGGGAAATAGAATCTAGGAGGCTTACTTAGTTTGTCAATGGTTAGGTTTTATTGTAGTAGTTGGTCGCACTATAAGAGATCCTGATATGTGTTGATGGGGAGTAGCGTCTCCTTGTTTGCTTTCTTCTGTGGTGTGTGCTCGAACTATCCGGTATGTCCGTCGACCCTCAGGATGCTCAAAGAAAGAAACATAAGAGGACAGTAAGCACTCTGGTTTATGTGATTTCTTGTAGGCGAAAGTGGAAGACCGTCACCACACCCGGTGTATAAGAAAACAAAAAGATGGTCAGAAATGGCAGGAAGGATCTCCAGTATCCGATCTCACTGAGTGGATACTACCGTCTTTCTCCTATGACCATATTTAGTACTAACTAATGTGAAGAGTTTACAATTATGCTTTAAGGAGCTTGAGAAAACAATGGGGGGGAGCGGGAAAAAGAAACCTAAATGGGATGGTGCTTAACACGGAGGCTATATACAGTGCTCCACGTTTCCCTGGCCCCGTACCTTCCAATCCGTTCTCCCTCCTCCCTCAATGTCCCTGCCGCTTCCCTGTACTGATTAAGCTGTGTCTCGTGTGCGGTGTCACTCACTGTCCAAGCCGTAACTCTCCTGAGTTATGGCAGCGTTTGCGCCCTCCTCGGCATCTCTGGCTTCTTCTGTGAATTTCCCGGTCTCCTCGTCTCGTCTTGGCATCTTCTTTGTTTCTGTACTCTCGGGTCCTCACGACTCCTCTTCCTATCTTCTTCCGGACTCCATGACATCTCCAAGTCCTCCGTCCTGCTCCGCCTTTTCCTCTCGCCACTCCCATCCCGATTGGTCGACTTCTTTTGGTCCGCCTCTGATTTCCTGCAATAGAGAGGTCCCGGACCAAGAATTACCCGGGTGGCCATCTGGTGGGTCCCTGACCCAGGTGATCTCCTCCGTAATTATAGGTAAGGGTCCCGCACTCGTGGTATCACTACCAGGTCCCTACCGACATGCAGATAATATGCTGCAGAGAACATGTTTGCAGCACAATGGCAATGCCCACTTGGCTTGTCATCCTTCCAAAGTCGATACATTGAGTGCTTGCACATGCTCAATTGAGCAGCCTCATAAGGATGAAAGCCAGTATCATCCTTGCCTGTATTCGAACTTGAGTCACATCAAGCCTTTCAGTATAAAACTATTTTTCCGTTGAGAGCAGGCGAAGAGCGGCAGCTACACAAACCATTTTTCAGGTATAATATACCAAGAATACGTGCATGAATTTATGCATCATTTATAACGAAATGTACATAAAATAAAATAACAAAAGAAATGGTAACGGCTAATAAGAGCGCACAGCAAAGTCAAGGTATGTACAATCCAACAAAATATATACGTGGTGCTCTGGAAGAGTTGGGGGGCTGGTTACCACAGCCTCCAAGGCAAACCAATGGTCCAAACAATAAATGCGTTCCTCCGAGCACTCATTCAATATCAAAAAAAGTCTTTATGTAGTTTTCACTGTTCCATTTATTGTCCAAATCTTCACCCAAATTCAAATTAAGATTCTCGTCAATGATAATTCGCAGCCAACACGTGTTTCGTCAAGTCCGTGTAGGACAATTTGACTTCTTCAGGGCTGCAACCCAAATATTTACAATGAGTCATCGTTTACATAAATCATAATCACAGAACAGTACATGTTCTATAATTCTACGTATAATGAAAAGCAATTGAAAAATTTATACAGCATTGGTCATAATCCAAGAAGTAGTTTCAAGATTTTTACATAGTAATTAATAATAAGAAGGAACAATTTCACCAAATTCGTGCTCTTAAAAACCTGTAACCAATAAACATCCTTATTCTATAAAATAAAGGACTCTTATTCTATATGAGTCTAAGGTATATGGCTATGGTCACCGATAACCCCCAACAAGTACCAGGTTCACGCATCCTGAGATTATATGAATCACTAACTCACCAATTATGATAGATGTCTCCAAGTGTAAAAAACATCCAGTCAATATTCTGTAATATAGTCAAAACCACGTCTCTTAATGTCCCAGGGTGGGCGTCGTTTATATCAGTTCCTACAAGTAAATCAATAATGCTGTCAACTAAATATTTTTATGCTTGACAGCAAAAATAAATAACGTACACAAGTTTAGTGCAGTTGAGTCTAATATAAATCAAACTATAATATAAACTCACCAATTGTGAAATTAATATCTCCATAAGAATTTGTGGGACCAGATTCAGTATTTATATTTCAATGTGATCCTCTGCTCCAAGTATCATGATATCCAAATGCGGGCATAATTTGTGCATACTCCTAGAATTAAACCAATATCGCTGTCAGTACTATTTATTAAAAACATGACAGCATACATTACAATTACGGGCAACGTTTGTATGTACTTCTAGAATTAAAACGACATCTCTGTCAGTGATATTCCATAAGGCCACGACAGCTAGTAAGTAACTAAAGTATACAGGTCTCACCTCTCACGTTGTATATCGGCAAATGCCCTTTAAATGTATCGCATATGGTTTTCTCTATCGGAAGTGTCCTCCACACGAGTCCGTGTCTAAAACAAAGAGGAACACTTATAAGTACTATATCTTTTTTGTGTGATAGCCCACATCCATTAATCTAATCCCCGCACTCACCGATCAGTATATCTGTGCTAGCGTGGCTTTGGCGTTCTGCACGGGCGCCATCTTGGAGTGGCTTTTTATAGCTATCCGCAAACCACGTAGATTTAGTATTAAATCTATGGTTAAACCAGCACTCCATTTTGGAATGGATATATTCAAAGGTTATTTGATTCGTATTCCGAATTTTATCCCTGTTTAAAGCAATTCTCAGTGCGAATATCAATTGTATGTTAACGCTTATATTTACACAACCCACCCAACAAATTAAAAATAATTCTACTTTGTGAGCAAACACCCGTTTATGGTACCAATTTACCTGTTGTAAACATCCAACAGCATAAAAGAAGACAAATTAATTTTAAATTATCAGCAACTTATCACACTCTCCCGATTTTAATAACCGTATATTTATCTATAGCGGTCACCAGTCCTAATGATTGAATAGCTATTCCAAGTACCGAATTGCAGTATTAGTCTTAGTTTTTGGCAATATCTCTTATGATAATCTATATAATTTACATCTAATTTGGTTATTTCATAACCTAACCATCAACTCACCTAATCTGTGAACCTGGAAACCAGCGGAGCCCTCAGGTTAACCATAGCCCATTTCATATTGTCATAAAAAAAGGAAGAAAAAGACAATCCAACGAGGTAGTAGGTCAATATTAATTATCACTTCTATCTCACATCAACCATTTCATAAACGCATATGATAATGGATATATACTGACTTGGTACATCAATAAAATTAAATTTTGTAGAGTTTTCAGTTTTGGGAGGAAAAAACATTAACACATTAGGTCCAGACCATATTCCTTTCAGTAGTCACACTAGTACCTTGTGTGTGGTTTCAGTTTCCCAAATAGAACTCATACTCATGGTCAACATTGAGACCACATTCTACGGCTTTCAATCTGATCAACCAAAGTACTTCACGTTTCCTCAATGTTAACAATCTATTCCCGCCACGGGGATCAGGTTTTATATGATCTATCCCATGATAAGAAAAAACATGTAGGTCCTTATTCTCAAAGTTTTGAACCAGGTGCGATGCTATTGGGTAGCGCGTATCACCATTTTTTAACGCTCTAAAATGCTCTGCAATTCTATCCTTGAGCCTCCTCTTTGTACTCCCCACATATATTTTTCCACATGAGCATGTAATCACATATACTACAAATGTAGTATCACAATTGATAAACATTCCAATAGTGTATTTTCCAGAATTGTTATAATCAAAACAGAGTACCTTTTTTGCCGCCCATCTACATGAGATGCATCTTCCACATTTGTAAAAACCTTTAAAACTGTTCAACCAGTCAGTTTTATTCAATTTGCTCGGGTAACTGGGACTCAACATGTTCTTCAGAGTTGTTCCTCTTCTAAATGTTACACTCGGTCTCTCATAGATATATGGTCTCAAG
Organism: Lissotriton helveticus; assembly: GCF_964261635.1. Lineage (NCBI taxonomy): Eukaryota > Metazoa > Chordata > Amphibia > Caudata > Salamandridae > Lissotriton > Lissotriton helveticus. The sequence goes on from NC_136067.1 coordinate 1,372,575,733, forward strand.
TCATTATCTATACACAGGAGATGCCAATGTTTCTTCAAAATCGTAAATAATTTCGAACTGTCCATACCATAGTTGGTTATTAATCTAATCTTCTGATCAATTACTCTGCCACCTTTCCTCTGTCTCACTAATGTAGTCTCTCTTTTCACTTTCTTTACTCTTGAGACAGCTTTAGTAATTACATTCTGTTCGTATCCTCGATTCAGAAATCTAGTTGACATGTCTAAAAGATTATTCTCAAATTCTTTGTCTGATGTACAGTTACGTCGAGCCCTAATTAGCTCTCCATAGGGTATGGCTCTTTTCTGATGGCTAGGGTGACAGCTCCCTGCATGCAAAATTGCATTGCAGCTTGTAGATTTACGATACATCCGGCTCTTTATCCTGTCTCCCTCAACATACAACTCTACATCCAAAAATGTGATACTTTGTTTATCATATGAAGTAGTAAACTTCAAATTGTATATGTTATCATTAAGATAATCAAAAAAGCCCTTGAGTCTCTCTATTGTTCCAGTCCATATTAAAAGACAGTCGTCAATGAATCGACCCCAATAGTGTATATATTGGGTCCATTCTCTTCCTTCTGGGCCCCAGATTCGCTCCGCCTCGAACCAACCCATGAATAGGTTGGCAAAAGACGGAGCAAATCGTGAGCCCATCGCTGTCCCAAGGCGCTGTCTGAACCATTGTCCATCAAATAGGAAAACATTGTTCTCCAATACTAATTGGGTCATCCGCAATAGCATTTGAGTATGGTCATACATCTCAGCCGGTCTCCCGCTGAGAAAGTGATCCAAAGCACGTATACCCAGATCGTGATCAATGATAGTATACAAAGATACTACATCTAGTGTAACTAGCAACATACCGTCTTCCCATACAATATCATCAAGCAAGTTTAAAATATGTTTCGTGTCTTCAATGAAGGACGATAGGTTATATACATGTTGTCTCAGAAAACAGTCTATATACTCAGATAAACGCTCCGTAGGGCCACCTATGCCGGAAACAATAGGCCGCCCTGGCGGTCTGTCCCGGCATTTGTGGACCTTAGGGAGAGTATACAGGCAAGGTGATCTGGGTGTACTTAACGTCAGGTAGAGGTATTCATCATGATCAAGCAGTGTTTGTTCATACCACAATTTAATTTCACCATTGATTTTAATAATCAAATCTGTCATAGGATTGGAAGGTAGTTTCTCATAGTACATGGTATTGTTGAGTTGGGAGTAGATCTCTTCATTATAATCACTTGTATTCAATACTACAATATTCCCACCCTTATCCGCACTGCGTATCGTGATTGATTTATTATTGATAAGTTCATGCAAAGCCTCTCTTTCCCCAAATGTAAGATTGTCACGAAGTATTTTGGTGTCCCTCAAAAGAGACATGTCCATCGTTTTATCAATATCTGTACATACCATCCTAAAGAACACATCAATAGTATTTCCAGGTATAAGTTGTGGGGTCCATTTTGATTTATCTTTGAGTCCACTTCCTTCCCTCTGATATCTAGCTATCTCCAGATCTTCCATAAGTTTCAACATAGTCACAGGGTCATCCTCTCTCTTCGTAAGTGATAAAAGAAGCTGAGTATCTTTCAATTCTTGTATAGTCAACTCACTTAATACTTTATTAGAGGATTGTTTATCTTTTTCTGTTACATTGGCAAAAAAATTCTTTATTTTGAGGTTTCTTACAAATTTAAAAAGATCTATTTTAATCATACACCCATCTAAATTCGTTGCTGGGCAAAAACCTAGACCTTTCTTCAGTACACTTATCATATTGTTAGACAGTTCACATGAAGATAAGTTGATCACCTCTATGTCACATGCAATGGATTCACCACTTGTAATCACTGTTTCCATGACCTCAGGCTCCTTATTCTTGCGCCTGGATCCCCTGCCACCCCTGCTACCTCTCCTTGTCTTTTTGCATTTAAATCTCGATTTCTCATCTCTGAGTCCCGATTCCCCCTCCTCAATCTCTGGACCTCCTCTAAAAAATTGTTCTCAGTGATCGGGATCACTGAGGATAAACAATCCTCTAATAAAGTATTAAGTGAGTTGACTATACAAGAATTGAAAGATACTCAGCTTCTTTTATCACTTACGGAGAGAGAGGATGACCCTGTGACTATGTTGAAACTTATGGAAGATCTGGAGATAGCTAGATTTCAGAGGGAAGGAAGTGGACTCAAAGATAAATCAAAATGGACCCCACAACTTATACCTGGAAATACTATTGATGTGTTCTTTAGGATGGTATGTACAGATATTGATAAAGCGATGGACATGTCTCTTTTGAGGGACACCAAAATACTTCGTGAAAATCTTACATTTGGGAAAAGAGAGGCTTTGCATGAACTTATCAATAATAAATCAATCACGATACGCAGTGCGGATAAGGGTGGGAATATTGTAGTATTGAATACAAGTGATTATAATGAAGAGATCTACTCCCAACTCAACAATACCATGTACTATGAGAAACTAACTTCCAATCCTATGACAGATTTGATTATTAAAATCAATGGTGAAATTAAATTGTGGTATGAACAAACACTGCTTGATCATGATGAATACCTCTACCTGACGTTAAGTACACCCAGATCACCTTGCCTGTGTACTCTCCCTAAGGTCCACAAATGCCGGTACAGACCGCCAGGGCGGCCTATTGTTTCCGGCATAGGTGGCCCTACGGAGCGTTTATCTGAGTATATAGACTGTTTTCTGAGACAACATGTATATAACCTATCATCCTTCATTGAAGACACGAAACATATTTTAAACTTGCTTGATGATATTATATGGGAAGACGGTATGTTGCTAGTTACACTAGATGTAGTATCTTTGTATACTATCATTGATCACGATCTGGGTATACGTGCTTTGGATCACTTTCTCAGCGGGAGACCGGCTGAGATGTATGACCATACTCAAATGCTATTGCGGATGACCCAATTAGTATTGGAGAACAATGTTTTCCTATTTGATGGACAATGGTTCAGACAGCGCCTTGGGACAGCGATGGGCTCACGATTTGCTCCGTCTTTCGCCAACCTATTCATGGGTTGGTTCGAGGCGGAGCGAATCTGGGGCCCAGAAGGAAGAGAATGGACCCAATATATACACTATTGGGGTCGATTCATTGACGACTGTCTTTTAATATGGACTGGAACAATAGAGAGACTCAAGGGCTTTTTTGATTATCTTAATGATAACATATACAATTTGAAGTTTACTACTTCATATGATAAACAAAGTATCACATTTTTGGATGTAGAGTTGTATGTTGAGGGAGACAGGATAAAGAGCCGGATGTATCGTAAACCTACAAGCTGCAATGCAATTTTGCATGCAGGGAGCTGTCACCCTAGCCATCAGAAAAGAGCCATACCCTATGGAGAGCTAATTAGGGCTCGACGTAACTGTACATCAGACAAAGAATTTGAGAATAATCTTTTAGACATGTCAACTAGATTTCTGAATCGAGGATACGAACAGAATGTAATTACTAAAGCTGTCTCAAGAGTAAAGAAAGTGAAAAGAGAGACTACATTAGTGAGACAGAGGAAAGGTGGCAGAGTAATTGATCAGAAGATTAGATTAATAACCAACTATGGTATGGACAGTTCGAAATTATTTACGATTTTGAAGAAACATTGGCATCTCCTGTGTATAGATAATGACTTGAGACCATATATCTATGAGAGACCGAGTGTAACATTTAGAAGAGGAACAACTCTGAAGAACATGTTGAGTCCCAGTTACCCGAGCAAATTGAATAAAACTGACTGGTTGAACAGTTTTAAAGGTTTTTACAAATGTGGAAGATGCATCTCATGTAGATGGGCGGCAAAAAAGGTACTCTGTTTTGATTATAACAATTCTGGAAAATACACTATTGGAATGTTTATCAATTGTGATACTACATTTGTAGTATATGTGATTACATGCTCATGTGGAAAAATATATGTGGGGAGTACAAAGAGGAGGCTCAAGGATAGAATTGCAGAGCATTTTAGAGCGTTAAAAAATGGTGATACGCGCTACCCAATAGCATCGCACCTGGTTCAAAACTTTGAGAATAAGGACCTACATGTTTTTTCTTATCATGGGATAGATCATATAAAACCTGATCCCCGTGGCGGGAATAGATTGTTAACATTGAGGAAACGTGAAGTACTTTGGTTGATCAGATTGAAAGCCTTAGAATGTGGTCTCAATGTTGACCATGAGTATGAGTTCTATTTGGGAAACTGAAACCACACACAAGGTACTAGTGTGACTACTGAAAGGAATATGGTCTGGACCTAATGTGTTAATGTTTTTTCCTCCCAAAACTGAAAACTCTACAAAATTTAATTTTATTGATGTACCAAGTCAGTATATATCCATTATCATATGCGTTTATGAAATGGTTGATGTGAGATAGAAGTGATAATTAATATTGACCTACTACCTCGTTGGATTGTCTTTTTCTTCCGTTTTTTTATGACAATATGAAATGGGCTATGGTTAACCTGAGGGCTCCGCTGGTTTCCAGGTTCACGGATTAGGTGAGTTGATGGTTAGGTTATGAAATAACCAAATTAGATGTAAATTATATAGATTATCATAAGAGATATTGCCAAAAACTAAGACTAATACTGCAATTCGGTACTTGGAATAGCTATTCAATCATTAGGACTGGTGACCGCTATAGATAAATATACGGTTATTAAAATCGGGAGAGTGTGATAAGTTGCTGATAATTTAAAATTAATTTGTCTTCTTTTATGCTGTTGGATGTTTACAACAGGTAAATTGGTACCATAAACGGGTGTTTGCTCACAAAGTAGAATTATTTTTAATTTGTTGGGTGGGTTGTGTAAATATAAGCGTTAACATACAATTGATATTCGCACTGAGAATTGCTTTAAACAGGGATAAAATTCGGAATACGGATCTAATAACCTTTGAATATATCCATTCCAAAATGGAGTGCTGGTTTAACCATAGATTTAATACTAAATCTACGTGGTTTGCGGATAGCTATAAAAAGCCACTCCAAGATGGCGCCCGTGCAGAACGCCAAAGCCACGCTAGCACAGATATACTGATCGGTGAGTGCGGGGATTAGATTAATGGATGTGGGCTATCACACAAAAAAGATATAGTACTTATAAGTGTTCCTCTTTGTTTTAGACACGGACTCGTGTGGAGGACACTTCCGATAGAGAAAACCATATGCGATACATTTAAAGGGCATTTGCTGATATACAACGTGATAGGTGAGACCTGTATACTTTAGTTACTTACTGGCTGTCGTGGCCTTATGGAATATCACTGACAGAGATGTCGTTTTAATTCTAGAAGTACATACAAACGTTGCCCGTAATTGTAATGTATGCTGTCATGTTTTTAATAAATAGTACTGACAGCGATATTGGTTTAATTCTAGGAGTATGCACAAATTATGCCCGCATTTGGATATCATGATACTTGGAGCAGAGGATCACATTGAAATATAAATACTGAATCTGGTCCCACAAATTCATATGGAGATATTAATTTCACAATTGGTGAGTTTATATTATAGTTTGATTTATATTAGACTCAACTGCACTAAACTTGTGTACGTTATTTATTTTTGCTGTCAAGCATAAAAATATTTAGTTGACAGCATTATTGATTTACTTGTAGGAACTGATATAAACGACGCCCACCCTAGGACATTAAGAGACGTGGTTTTGACTATATTACAGAATATTGACTGGATGTTTTTTACACTTGGAGACATCTATCATAATTGGTGAGTTAGTGATTCATATAATCTCAGGATGCGTGAACCTGGTACTTGTTGGGGGTTATCGGTGACCATAGCCATATACCTTAGACTCATATAGAATAAGAGTCCTTTATTTTATAGAATAAGAATGTTTATTGGTTACAGGTTTTTAAGAGCACGAATTTGGTGAAATTGTTCCTTCTTATTATTAATTGCTATGTAAAAATCTTGAAACTACTTCTTGGATTATGACCAATGCTGTATAAATTTTTCAATTGCTTTTCATTATACGTAGAATTATAGAACATGTACTGTTCTGTGATTATGATTTATGTAAACGATGACTCATTGTAAATATTTGGGTTGCAGCCCTGAAGAAGTCAAATTGTCCTACACGGACTTGACGAAACACGTGTTGGCTGCGAATTATCATTGACGAGAATCTTAATTTGAATTTGGGTGAAGATTTGGACAATAAATGGAACAGTGAAAACTACATAAAGACTTTTTTTGATATTGAATGAGTGCTCGGAGGAACGCATTTATTACATAAAATAAGAAAACAGAAGCATACATGTGCATTACCTGCATATAATGGACATAAAATAAGAGTATATTACTTGTACATTTTCAGATTCTGAGAACCGGCAGATATGGAGATAGTTCCTTTTCAGTGCCAGCAACAAAGCATGAAATGGTCTCCCCTTATCTCTCCGTTCTGAAGTAAATGTATTAAAATTTTGAAAAGTTTTGAAAACACATCTATTTGAAGCCTTCCAATTCTGGGTGTGACCCATTAATCAGTTTTTTCTGTACTCATCAACTGTTGGTTTTGCATTTGTCACCCCGAGTGGGATGGCATATGGCCATGTCTGAACTGGGGGGGTGTGGAGTGCAAAAAAACGATGGATTTAGGCCTAGATCTCTGTACTGGGGTGAATGTATGACATTGTTCTGCATTCTGTCCATCAACTGTTGGTTTTGCATTTGTCACCCCGAGTGGGATGGGTATGCTCAGACGTGAGTCCCATGCTCTCCACACCACTGGAGTCAAGCTATCCTGACTGAAGACGGCTGATAGCCAGAAACCGGTCCTAGGATGCTTGATTCTGGTCCAGGAAAGACATGGCTTGGCAGTTCGGGCTGGACTGTTCCCATGGAGCACAGGGTCAAGGCTGATTTGCATATGGCCATGTCTGAACTGGGGTGGTGTGGAGTGAAAAAAAGCAATGGATTTAGGCCCAGATCTCTGTACTGGGGTGAATGTATGACATTGTTCTGCATTCTGTCCATCAACTGTTGGTTTTGCTGATGTTTCGGCAAGCATACGCTTTACAAGTATCGTTCCTTAGGCATCATTTCTGAAAGGACATAAAACAAGAATTTGCAATGCAATAGGTATCGCATTTACGCGAGTTTCAGCTATTGGCTTTGCAAATGACAATGCCTTTTATTTATGATTCAAAAACCAAAACATAAATAAAAGGCATTTTCATGTACAATGCCAATAGCTCAAACACGTGTCAATGCAAGACCCTTTCCATCACAAAGGCTTCTTTTGACTCGCTAAGCTCCGCCCCCTCATGCGAGGGAGGGAGGGTACCAAAAGAGGAGGCAAGCACAGACTGGCTGAGGGGAGGGAGTGGGCAGCAAAGAAGCCAAAGCTGCTTCTGGTTCAGCGTGGTGTCCCTGAAACGGCTGCAGCCCTTATCATGAAATAAAAAAAAAGAGAGTGCGGTGCCCGCTTTAGGGACACCACGCTTAGTATTACAGTTTAAAAAAAATGCAACAGAGCGCGTGTCCCTGAAGCCGGCACCGCACTCAGAATTAAAGTTAGCAAAACAACCAAAAAAACTGTGGGGTGTCCCTAAAGCAGGCACTGAGCTCAGCATTCAGATACAAAAAAAAAGCAGCTGCCATTGTCCCCAGGGTCAATAAATAAAATAGTGCTCAGCCACTTATAAGGCAGACCCTGTAACAAGCCAAGTAAAAGGTACAGTTGTTATGGGTTGTAACTAAAGGAGAGAAGGCGGTACCAAGGCGGGACTAATAAGCCTTTCTACGAATCAGAAGCCAGCATTTAATAGGTACAATGACACAAGCCAATGACAAATATGGGCGGGGAGTGGGCTTGGCTTTCACTAGGCTTGACCTAAAAAGGAAGGTTTAGGCCTGGCAAATGGATTATTTTGCCAAGTAAAAACTGCTGTTTAAAAGTGCACTACAGCCTGCACCGGCAGGCCTGAGACATGCTTTACAGAGCAACTTTAGTACGCTACATAATGAATGCTGCAGCACACAATATGGCATTTAATTAGCAGGCCCGCCCAGGGAATATGTTGTACCATAAACTAGGGACTTAGAAGTAAATTAAATGTACCAATCTGCTGTGGGCCTATTTTACCATGTTTTAAGAAAACAGCACAAGCATGTTACCAATGGGCAGCAAGAAAAAAGTGCAGAGTCCTAAAAGCCAACAAAAGTTGGTTCATGAAAAGACAGCAAAAATCTGGGATGGCCCTGCAGAAAGGACCAAGTCCAACACATGCGATGGGTGGGCGATTGCCGCACTGGGTGACTGCTTTTATCACACTATATACAGGAGGGGATCTGTCCGCTTACTGTGATAGTTCTTTCTTTCCACATTTGTTGAGATGTCTTGAGCAGAGGTGCTAACCTCACATCACCAAAAGGAAAAGATTATCACAGAACTCAGTGATAAAGCAGGCAGGAGTTTCATAGCACCATAAAACTCATAGTGTGGTGTCCCTTGGCCCAGCCCACTCATTACTGATCACAATAAAACCTCTAAATCAGTTCTATGCTAGTTCGATGCTGAGGAGGAGGAGCCGAGACGGACGGACGTGGACCGTCTCGGCTCCCGGTCCGCGCGCTGCTCCGGCCTGAAGCCCAGCGTCCTTAGGAAGCCCTCCGCGATGCACACGCTTCCTAACTGAAGCGGAAGGTGTGGGGAACCTGCAGGGCTGCCCCCGATCGCTGCTGGTGCCTGTGGAGCGGCGCTGGTGGATTCCTCTCGATCCCTGCCTGGGACCCAACATGGCGGCCGCCCGATACCAGCCCGGGCTAAACAACAAGGACGAGGAGCGGAGCCTGTGGAGTCCTGCCGGGGGCGAGTCTGACAGGCGCTGATCACCCGAGCGGTATGTAGGGCTCCTACCGCGTCCCCCGCTGCCACCCGCCGCCACCCGCCGAGACTCTGCGATCATTCCAGGGGCACTCCAGAAAAGGGCAGGTGATTGACGGCGGCGCCCTCTGCTGATGACGGCGCCGCCTCGTGACCATCCCCACTTACCTGCTCCGGGGGCCATACATCCGTTCTCCGCCACAGACGGGCCTGGGCCCGAGGGCAGTGATGCCTTGCTGACCACGCTGTTTCGCGCCAACGGTGCCTGACTCCAAGATGGCGCCCCTGGGGTCACGCTTCCTACGACCGGCGGACACAGGCTCCAGGGACTTGAACACATGCCAGGGCGGATGAACTCACACGCAACTCGCCGGGAGCCAGCGCGACCGCATCCATAGCGCCAACACGGTCTCCCCCCCCGCTCAACGCCACCACCCACATTGTGCTTAACTGGGCTCTGGTGAGAGGCCCCTCCTTCCCTTTGCTTCAAACTTTGCTGCCCTCCATCTCTGCCTGGGCGCCTGTGGTCCCTCTCCCCTGACCCTCCTCTGGTCTCCGGATTGATCTCCTCTGCCCCAGCTCCTCATGAACGATGAGGCTGCGACTTTGCTACGGACTGCCTTTCGCTTTTGGACATGGACCTCCGTGCTCCCCGCCATTGTCTCTGTATGATTTGCCTCTTCTTCTCTTCTTCTAACTTTCTCTTCCGCCTTTTTAGTGATCGCCCACTGACCTTTCGACTTTCCTATTGTCTCTCCTGTTGCCTCTGACACACTCCTCGCTGTCTTTTTCATCACTCTCTGCTTCCCTCTCTTCTTTATCTCACGTGCCTGCCTTCTCTGTGACTCTTAGAGTATATCCAGTCCTTTCCCTTCCCTATGTATATAGAGATAGCTCTAATCACTAGTATATGCTGTAGAACGTTGTGCTTTCCACCATTCCTATGTGACTCTTAGAGTATATCCAGTCATATCCCTTCCCTATGTATATAGAGATAACTCTAACGACTAGTCTCCCATATTGATTGTTTAGAGTATATCCATGTCTATGCCCTCCCTTTGTTGATAGAGATAATACTAGTTTAGGCCTAGAGTATATCCATTTGTATACCTTTTTGTAACGCTTGTAATCCTAAATCCGTATGCTTTTAACTGGTTCTTTTGTAATGCAAAATTTTTGCAAGCATTTTACGCATGTAACCTTCAGTCCTTATGTTGTCCACTGGATCCTATGTAAAGCGCTCTGACACCTTCGGGTAAAGTTCGTTATCTCACGTGCCTGCCCTCTCTTAGAGTATTTCCAGTCCTTTCCCTTCCCTATGTATATAGAGATAGCTCTAATCACTAGTATATGCAGTAGACCGTTGTGCTCTCTACCATTCCTATGTGACTCTTAGAGTATATCCAGTCATATCCCTTCCCTATGTATATAGAGATAACTCTAACGACTAGTCCCCTATATGACTGTTAGAGTATATCCATGTGTATCCCCTCCCTATGTTCATAGAGATATTACTAGTATAGGCCTAGAATATATCCATTTGTGTATCTTCCTTGTGTACGCATGTAATCCTAAATCCGTATGTTTTCAACTGGTTCTTATGTAAGTCAAAAATATGCAAATCTGTTCTTCCGAATGTAACCATCAGTTCTTATGGTTGAAACTGGGTCCTATGTAAAGCGCTCTGACACCTTCGGGTAAAGTTCGCGCTATATAAAATCGCATAAATAAATAAATAAATAAATAAATATGCCACATCAGTCAGAATCCAGCCAGGTTCACCCACAAATTAAAACTCACTTGTTAACACCGTTCATCGATCTACGCCCAACACATACACTACTACTTTTTAACCCATGAAGTAGTATAGAAAGCATTAATTTTTCCTGTTAATCTTTCACCTCGTTTTCATGCCTAACCACTAGCGAAAGTGAGTCTAACTATCACACATGAAGTATGCAAATCTCTCACATAGGAACACTACAAACATTGAAATGTCATATATAACGATACTGAAAACCTGTCATCTCGATCTAAAACCTTCAGTAAAATCAGACCAGTTGCCCTAGTTTGATGTATGCAACCTCTTCTATCAAATAAGTCATAAAACATGCCCATTTTAGTCATGAAAATAACTATTAACGTAAGATCCTACTAACCAATAACTACAAATGTAGCCTCATCTGACCACACCTTCTACTCCTCCCCCGTAATCGTGGGCTCTTCTTTAATAAATCAGCACAAGTAAACTACATTCCCTAGCATGCAAACCCCTCTAGGGAGCTCCACTTGACTTATGTCCCGGATTTCCCTACCTGATCTGTCCTTAGATATCTCAGGTCCCAAACATCCTGTGCATACTGACTGAATGCAAGCATGGCAGTAGGCGCGGCTGCTGTGGGTGGCCCTTACACACGCCACAGCTCTCCAGCAACTGCATGTCAGGGCCCTAGGGGCGTCGCTTCCTGGGGGACCGTGCTGAAGCTGTCTGTGCCATGCTTCCTGCTAAGTCCGCGCTGCACCCGCCTCTATCTTGAGTTTGCTAGGGATGCCCTTAATACTGTCTGGAGAATGGCGGGAAAGAACAAAATAACCACAGCTTAACGGTTACAGCAATGTGTTGTACCCGCAGGACACTAGGAGGAGAAGTCGCTGACACCCGATGAACGTTACCCAATGTGACAACGAGCGCAATATTGCATTAAACAAGCACTGGCAAAGCCAAAAAGTCAGACATTTACTGCTAGCTTTGTGCGTTGCCAAGGCTTGTTCTGCTAAGTCATGTTTTTTGTACACCTTTATTTTTTAGTATTCTGCTAGTCCCTTACAATTATAAAAGAAGAGGATGTGGTCTCACGGCCAGAGCTGCAGATTTTGGAGCTGGGAAACCAAGGTTCTAGCTTCGGGGTCGACTCCACATCCTGTGATTCTGGGCAAATCACCTAATCTCCCCATGCCTACCAAAAAAACAAGCCAAATCCTCCGTAAAACAAAGCCCAAAACCAAACTAACATCCTACTAAAAAAAAGCCCAAATGACGGTCGACAGCAAAAATTGCTAAAAGCCTAAAAAATATAACAACGAAGAGGGAGGCATGTCGAAAGAAGTACCCCCAATACAACTGTGGAATCAGGAGGAGGTGGGAGGGAGGAAAACTATATTTAAATGTAATCAGCTATGGTTCCAAAACTACACACAGGAAAACAGAAACAGAGCAGGAAACAAAGAAATAAAGTAGTCCCCCAGAGAACAGACAAAGAACTGTATTGTGATGAGACAGTACTTAGTCACTGCTGCATGGGAGGAATAGAAGAGAGAAAGGAGGGACAAAGACAATTGGAAAGCAAGGATTTTTGAAAGATACTGAAACAAACAAAGAAAAGCTGTGGGATGGCTTTAACCCAACATAAGAAATTACAATAGGCCTCGAATGCTCGAACTAAAAAGGTCAGCGCACCCATGGTCTTTCTGAGAAGAGGCCAAAGACATGCAATACAAAGTTTAAGAAATGAACTTGGGTACACTTATCCCACACCACACCCAAATGAACCTGGGTTAAGTAAAGCAGACAGCGCACTGAGTTAGTGAAATATTTACATGTTGGGTGTAGCATGGGTGACATGTAAGAGATGAATGCTGCACAGTTAAGAAAGAAATGTAGAGAGAAAATAACAACGAAAATTAAATGGTGAATTTTACGAACTCTGCACAAGCACGATATATGTTAAGACCACCTTAAGCAATCATAGAAGTATGGAAAATCTGTGTAATTCAGCACTCTGCATATATTTTGCGAAGTGCATAGGTTATGCAGTGAGTCACTGGAATGAATATGTAGCAACTAAAGCCATAACTTACGCATAATATTCCTTTTCCTCAGACCTTTGTGATCTGGTCCAGAAGTGTTTTCCTTAGTTTTGTGCTAGGATTTGTATTTGAGAATGCTTTTTGATTAATCGTCATTCAGTGCTTAATTTGAGCTGATGATTGCCGGTGCTTGGCACCGGCACTTAGTTGTCAACACCGGCATTTATGACAGCTGCTACATGGTGGCCCTGTTTGTGTAATTTAAAGATGAGCAGAACAGTTTAATATTATTTCAATATACATTTAACACAACTAATACCTGCCGCCGTATCAATCCTATTACTTTGGGGTCCTCAAACAGTCTGATTTGTTACACTTGTAACAGTGTTATGGTTAGTAGGTGTGTTAATTCTGTGATGGCCAGAGCTGACAGAGGCAGAGGTTGCTGTAAGCTGTGCTGGCCTACTGTCGCCATTGCACTTTTATCAGATTCACTGACAGTGGTGCATGTTCCGAAACAAAAAAGCCTAGAAAAAGTCAATTGAAAACAATGAAAGGAATCTCAAGTACCATAACTTGTAGGGAAATGTTACTGTAGCACAAACACATAGGATCAGGTTTACCAAAAGTCACGCAGCAGAGCACTATGTGAAAATCAGCAGCGCTACATGGTGTGAAGGGTAAAACCAGTGCCAAATTTGGTAAATAATAACTTCCAGGGCTCTCGTTAAAAGGCCACTGCACAATACACCACACATTCTCCCTGCCAGGCTGCCAATGACAGTAACAACACAACTACCAACCATCGCACTCCTACAAGTGTGACAATTTTCACTATTTTAGGCCTCCAAAGCTATAAGAATGGCTTGGGCGGCAGGACATTGTTGTTTTTATTGTATATTACAATAATTTACCTGCTGTTGTGGTCATCTCTAAATTAGTCAGACAGCGCCACCTTGTGATCAACTGTCAAAAGAGCCAGTGTTGACAATTAAGTGCTGGTGCCGAGCACTGCAAACCGCAGGCTCAAATTAAGCACTGGGTAAAACAATTGTGCAGCACTATGTTTAGTCAGAGTTACATGCTGATATCATTGGCTACGCTTGTGTTAAAAAAAGCTGTTTTAACTCGACAGTGAGCACTGTGTTACTGCGCAAAAGCAAACCGGTGCTGCTTTGCATATGTTTTTTCCCCATTTAGTACACATTCCAGTACAAATTTCAACTCAAGATCAACTGTCACAGGGTAAGACATGTAAAATGTGTTAATTTTGCAAAATTATAGGTCACTCGTAAAACTATCATGCAATATTCTGCTTGTAACCTTGAATGCACCTGGTTTCCCTTGGTACAAGGTTTTCCTGCAAAGCTAGGTCACGTGATTTTAGTAGGTGTTGTATTTGGGTTGCTCCTATGCCACCAGTGGTGCTGGAACAGTTTTCTGACTGGGGTTGCTAGTCAGGGACATCAGCTCACTAATATTATGTGTGTTAAAAACTTCCTGGTGGTATTTGACGAGTGAGTGCAACAAACAAGCTAAAAGTTAAAGGATGTGTTTGTGAGAAGGAAGGAGGTCCCAGACATTTTTTAGGAAAATGAGAATCTGATAGAGACTACTAGCCGCATATTCCTTCACGTAGAATTATCCCCAGGCATGAGACTGGGTTCGGAAACTTTTTGCCACAACATCCCTGCGCGCCGGGGGCGGGGCGACGTCACACGACTCCGCCCAGGCGTCTTCTGTGCACGTGACGTCAGCGAGGACACATAAGCCCCACCCCGGCGCGCCTACGTCAGTTTTTCCCTTTCCGGGCGCAACGCGTATCCAGTTTTGCTGCGGGCCTGTTTGAGCCCTTTTTTCTTCACCAATTGTCTTCTGTCTGGTGGAACAGTGTGCGAATGCCTTTGGGCTTCAAAACTTGCACGTCGTGTGGGCGTCTTATGTCGGCGACATACGCTTATCTCATTTGTATGTGGTGTTTGGGGGAGGATCACGGCACCACTAATTGTGAGGCGTGTCAACAGTTGAAGCTGAAATTGCAGCGGGAGCGCCGCACGAAACTTCTCTCGGAACGTCTCTCCAGGTCGACCTTCTCCCCTCGATCAGCTTCAGCAGATGGCTTCAGATACGGCTGTGGTTGTCGTCCCTGCCCTTCTCCGATGACGCGAGTGCGTCGCTCCCCGGTGGGTAAGTGTCGAAGTTTGTCCCCGAGGGCTGGAGTTTGGCCCTCCTGGGGCTTGGACTCTCCGCGGGTGATGCAGCCCCGCGTGTCATCCTCATAGCCACCGTTTCCCGGTGAGGGGGCATCGAGAGTCCCGATGGAGACATACGCCGCAGCTTTGCAGGCCTTGCAGGCGTCTCCTCCTCCTTCCCTTCCTGGGGCATCGGCGGATCCCTTGCCTCACGCGCGGCGCCAGCGTCGACTGGTTCGGATCAAGGCTTGGAGGATGTGGTGCTGTTGGGGTGCGGCCCCTCTGGGGTCCCTCCTTCACGTCACGGCGCATCTGCCTTGCCGCAAACTCTCGCGGGAGTCCCTGTGGTGTCGCCGGCACTCCGGTCGCATCCCCGAGCCCCGCTCGGCCCTCTGGGCAGGCGAAGGTCTTGTCCAAGGCTGAGCTGATGCCGTCCAGGCGCCGGTGCCAGCTTCGGGCAGCGCCACAAGGGTTGGTGACCTTTTCTCGTCCCGCTCTGGGCCGGGTTGGGGACTCCTCGCCCCCCTCCGGGCCTTTCTTGTTCCTCCCCGCAGGCGGCTGCCTTGTCGGAGGGTGAGTGGGATGTTGAGTCTTCTCTGGCGCCACCACATGGCTCTGCAACATTCTGGGCCAAGGCTGGTGGCGAATTTCGGCTCACTGCCCCGGTCCCTCTCGTCCCTCCACGCAGGCGGCTGCCTCGGCGGAGGTCGAGTCGGTGCCGTTCCGGCAACGCCCTTTGGCCACTTTGGCCACTTTGGCCCTGGCCCCACTCTGGTCCCCAGTCCAGTCCCCAGTGCGGTGTGACTTGGAGGAGCCCTATCCGGTTTCTCTTTCGGCATCGGAGGGTGCTGGCACCCAACCCTCAGGGTGCGGACTCCACGGCTCCACACAGAGGTTGTGCAGTGGATTCGTCTTCGGACCCTCCCTCTTCTCCGGAGGCTGGCTGCATTTTGGTGTCCTCTTTCCCGGAGACTGGCCGCCGCATGGTGTCTTTTTCACCAGCGTCGAAGGGTGGCTCCCCGCCCTTTCTGAGGCCAAGGTGCTCGTTGGAGGAGCGTCAGGTACCCCATTCTTTGGTGCCTTCTGGCTTTCAGGTCTGGCCCTCGCCCGTCCCCCTTGTCTTCGGGGATGGCCATCTTAGTCTACAGCCGTCACCCACAAAGGAGCTGATTTCTTCTCCGCAGGGCCCTACGGAGGCGGGTGCGGCCTTCGCGCACGCGGTGTCCACAGTTGTTGGCATTCTGGGCATGGGGCATTGCACATTTTCCGGCGAACCATTTCTTGGAGGTTCTCCACCAGAGCACTGATGGGATGGAGATCTTACTCCCCTTTGAGGGGTGGAGGGAGCTTGGAGGCGTCCAGCCTTGGGAGATCCAGTGCCTCAACACCTACTGGACCGTCACCTTCCGGCGCCACATGACCCGATGTGCCTCTCCCTCCACCCCTCTGCTGCCAGTCCACTCTTGAGGACAGCTTTTCCCTCCCTGCGGCCACTGTTCACTCCGCCGTACCGGGAGGCCCTCTGGCTGGACTCTTGGGGGTTGCAACATGTTCGCCTCAACCAGTGCTGCCCTGTGGGCCCTTAACACCTGGTGTGTATTGGCGAGGGCCTCCTCTTGTTTGTGGGACTCAGTTGAGTCTATGGGATCCGCGGCTTCCCAGGAGACTGTTCAGGTGGACTTACGGCATCATGCTTTGGATGGCCGGGAGCGGGCGGCGTATATTCTCTGCTCCACTCTGGACATCTCGGAGGTGTTGGGCCGAGCCATGGCTTCCTCAGTCGCCCTCCATCGCCCTCCGTCGCCATGCTTGGCTTCTGGATGGCGTGTTCACTGAGAATATTCAAGAGTGGCTCATTGATCGTCCGTTTGATGGCAGCTTGTTGTTCCATGCCCCGGCTGATTCTGCCATCCAGAGGTTCCTGGCAGGGCTCCGTCCTCCCCTGCCTACTATTCCTCCTCCTCCGCCTTATTCTCCTCCTCCTCCTTCCCCTCCTTGCTGAGTTGAGCTGGGTTTGGGCTTTTTGGATGCCCTGGCTATAGATAGTGTTTGCTGGCCATTGAGTCCTCCTTGCTGGGACTTTGGCATTGTTGGCTGCTGGACGGCCATTGTTGCCTGTGTGTGTGTGCTTTTTTGCTGGAATAGTACACAGATTTGGCCCTGAGATTAGGCCTTCTGTTTTCCTTTGGGCTGATGTCAAGCCTTCCGCTGGGCTGTTTTTTTTCCCGTGACGCTTGCTTTTTCCTCTGCTGCGGAAGTTCTTCCAAAGAGTGTTCCCATGTTTTGGGACTTACCGTACCCTATGTGGGGTAGTGGTATCTATTATATAGCTATGCTCTGCTGGGGAGTTCTGCTTGCCTTCGGGAGCCTGTTCTCCTTGGTGTTTCTGTATGTTGCTATTGCTTCTTGAGGTTGTGTGTGCGGCCCTTGTAGTAGTAGGTCTGGCCAGGTCCTCTCCTTCCTTCTCTTGTGCTGAGAGCTGGGAAACTTCAGTGTCTTTCATGCTCCTGGCGGCTTATGGTTATAGCTACCTTTCTGGCTAGCCTGTTGCCTTCCCTCTGGGTGGACTCGCCTCTTTCCTTGTTTTCCTTGTACCCTCTGGGCTTCTTCTTCTTGTTCCTCTGCCTGCCCTGGCGCTGGGTGGAAGCTTTGTTGCCCTGGGGGTGGAGTGGGGTGCTTTGGCCTCTCCGGCCTTGCCCTAGGTTCCTCTGTTGTGAGTGTGTGAGCCTCCACTCTTCCTTCTTTCTCCTACATCCCTTCTGGGGCTGCTGCCATTTGACTTGTGGGGGTCCTCTTGCCTGGTAGGGACGAGGTTACCTCCCTGGTCCACAGGTCTGGTCCCCTGTGGGCCTTCTGTTCTGTCCAGTCTGGTGGGGTCCTTTCGCAGACCCTCCTTCCCCGTGGATATTGTCAGTGTATCTATTCTACGTGAAGGGATCTGCGGCTAGTAGTCTCTATCAGATGTACGAGTTACTTACCTTCAGTAACGATGTATCTGGTAGAGACAATTCTAGCCGCAGATTCCTTCACGGCCTGCCCTTCCTTCCCGTTCTGCGAGGACCCCTGGGCTGGTCCTTGGTACTCGCCTCCCTGTGGGGGGCCATGTCTTATGTGAGTACCTTCTTTTGCTCTTGATGGGAGCTCCGTCTGGTTGCTGTTCTTCCCTCCTCTTGGTTCTGGGAAGGTAGGATTCTGGGGCTCCTATGCCCTGCTGTTCTGGCTGCTCCAGGTCTGGGAGTTTCACCTCCAATACCTCCCTTCCCTCCCTTCCTCTTGCTGCTAGGGGCCTGTCCCCTCTACCTCCACTGAGTTGGGGCCCTCTGGTCGTGCCTTACCCTTGTTTCTTGGGGGGTGGATGCCCTCTAGGCTGGGGTGGCTGGAGGTTGGTTGTTCCTGCCTGTTGGGACTGTCTCCCCTTCCTTGTTTTGGGGTGTGATTGTAGGCCTGCTACATGTATCATGCCTTTACGCAGGTTCCCTGTCTCCCGGGGTGAGGTGGGGGGTTGCTCTCTAGGTATAGGCGGGGTGAAGAACCGGGTCAGAACCCAGCGGCGCCAGGGGCTCGCCCAAAGTCTTCGGATTCATCTGTCTTGGTATACAGAGACCCGGAATACATCTGGGTGGCGTCAGAGACCAAGTTTATTAGCTGCAGCTAGTAACAGAAATCCCAACAATACATCACAATGTAAATTCCTAGGAGACTGTTCAAATTACTAAGGCAAGACATCTCCTTTTATACACCATATTCTCATTACAAATGTTCACCCACTGCGCAAAATTCTGACCAATAGGACACATTTTCTAACTGAGTATCACATTAACAAAAACCCAATTTACAGTAACCCAACCCAAAAGTTAATTATTAGGAATGTCCGAAATTCAATCTTTGCAAGCCGGACACATTTATAATTGAAAAGCACAACCCATGTAATGTCAGAACATAAAGGAAACAGTAATAGATGCTGAACAGGATAAAACATGTGCAAGGAAAATAAAGGTTAACGAGGTCCTGAACATTAAGTGGCAATCTTAGATAAGGATCAAACCAAGGGAAATTGGCTTTGCGAGGTCAGTTTCAGGTGAAGAGGTCAGTTTCTCTGCAATTCTTTCAGTCGAAAGAAACCTAATTAATGTTTACATGAACTCAGAAGGCCAGGCCACTTGTTTGACGGGCCTCTTTCACAGGCCTACGTGAGGGCAACACAAAATGGAGTCAGGCTCGAGAATTACAGAACCTCAGACCCTCCTTTTGCCATTATGTAGGCAATAACCTAAACTCATGTCAATCTGAATCCAGGTCTATGTCTATTATCATCAGGTCATCAAGGTGTTGCTGTAGCATCATCTTATTATCCTTTGCTTCTCTCGAGATAGGTCTTCTCACACACATCGTAGCACAAAGACTACAAATGGCGGGACCACACTGGATGCATAAACAACACTAGAAAAGGATAGCTAAAGCCATACCAAGGAGCATCAGAATCTTCAATCCCCATCTGGACAACAGTCCCCAAAACCATTCCATCAATGACCAGTTCCCTTCGTCTACATGTATAGACTCAGCGAACTTATGTAACTTCAAGATGGCTTGGTACACTGTCGGGCATTATCTGGTATGAAAACACAGCAACTAGACCCGATCAATTTACATACTCCACCTCTATCTGCAAGTATAATATCTAAAACAATACGATTTTGTAATGTCATAAAACGATCCGCTTGAAGCTTAGCTGTAATATTGCTAAGGGCACCAGCAGTTTCATTTATAGTGGCCTCAACCACTCTCGTAAGCTGACGAATATTCCTACTATTAGCCATAGGACCCCAAAAGGGCACGAAACCCTTAAAGAAGTCTCCAACTTCTTGTGCAACAGTATCTCTCGCATCGATGACACCTCTACCATATCTTGTCTTATGGTAATTGAAAACAGCAGTGTATGTAGGTGGAAGCAAAAATGACACATAACATGTGCCTGAAAAATCAGGAGGCAACCATGTATATGCTCTGTCGTAACAAACAAAATACGTGCCTTTAGCTGGCACGAATGGTGGAGATTTCTGGGATGTATAGACATAGGTGTGAACACACACTCTTACCAAGCTGAGTGTCAGGCTCCGCCACAATTCTCCTCGGGGCTGTGTTGAGAGACCTATACCCACACCCTCGCAACCACCCCGCGGTCCGGTATATGTCACAGACCAACAGGATGATTCCGCGAGCGCGGGGAAGGAAGGGAACAGCGGGGAGGGAGATCTGAAACGAGAAAGACAAGGTGTTTAGAATCACACCCCTCCCTATCTACTCTATAAATCTGAATCACGATCAGTGTAGGCAACCTCCTTTCTACCAAGACCCATTCCTACCTGAAAAGGAAAACGCATAAACTGTGTATACAGGAGAGGGAAGTAAGGGTCCTAGCTGTGGCAGCAATCAGCTAAACAAAGGAACAAGAATGAACATAAGATTAGATATCCTTCTCATCACTTGCAGAAGTTTGTTACAGCACCTCACATACCACTTTCTGACAGTGTTCTGCCTTGCGCCACCTCTTCTGTGTACGTAGGCACCCCCCTTTGTTGTTCCTCTCCTGCACCGTAAAGAAAGCACAAAAAAGGTTGTAGGCAACAAATAATAAACAATATGTTGAAGGTTCACTGCACCTTCATCTCCTGTTTTTTCCCAGCATTCCAAAATAAACGATAAAAGTTTACATAGGGAAAGTTTGTACCCCTCAGTTTGGAGTCATAAAGGCACTTTTCCTTTGATACTACTGTGTTCCCACTCGAGTGAAACTTGAATCGTGAGTCTCAATACCCAAGGCGAAGTAATCCGACTTGCTTCAAATGATTATGGTATTGTTCGCTCCAAAATACCTGAGTCTCCTAGAGGTTCCCCCTGCACGAGAACACAGCCGCAATTCTCCGCAACCGGGGCAAACCTTCGCAAATATAACCAAGACTCAGAGGGTTCTGACACACACAGCCGTGTATGTCATCCAAAAGGCACACAGCGCCGTTCCGCTTGTCTCTGGGTCCGTGTGCCTCCAGCCGGCAAACACACTGTAATTCCTACTCACGGTTACTCCGACGAAACGTCCTCCTCACCCTCCTCGTCTCACTCTCGGCAAAATTATCGGCACCATTCGTTTCAGATTCCTGGCTTAAGTTCCGGGGATGTGCGGCTGACGTCCTGCGCAACGTGACCCCATGGCCCTCTGGGAGTTGTGGTTCCGATAGCAGAGGTTGCCAAGTACCACGCATTGCGCGGACAGCGGCCCACGATGGTCCCAGCCTTGACACTGAGCTCTCGGATTCTGACCATTACCTTGCAAACAAAAATGACCTCGGTGGGGTACAATCCAAATAGGGGGAGACCTTTTTCTCTCCTTCTCTATCAGGCTAATGCTATATCCAGTCTTGTTCCAACCAATATATGCTCGCACCTAATCCTTAGGGATAGCATTATACGCATCAATATCTCTGATCATATCTACTATTCCCTGTATCAAGGCATTGTTACTCGCATTATCTTTAACGGAACGTACAGGAGATGCTTCATTCGCATAGATAAACATTGCTTGGAGTGCCCATACTGACCCATTAGGCGAAAAAGGCAAAACTAAATATGGCATTCCCTTATCTGTCGTATGCGGCATAAGACCACATAACCAGCAATTCGTGGTATTTACTACTAACTGATGCTGATGCAACATTTGTATAAATGAATTGTTAACAAATTCTGATCTTCGTGTCTGTTCATGTTCAGGCAACATGTGAAATTCATGTGGAGAAACAGTAGAAAAAGAAAGAGTAGGTTGGGACGTAGATGCAAGCATCTGTTGTGTAACATAAACAATCCAACCCACACAAGCCAATATAATATTCAAAAGCATTAAAAAACACAATATCAAAAAACATTTGCTACGGACCAATGTACACATTTACATTTTAAAATAATTTCTCTCAACACCCTTATCAGATTCAAAAGACTCCATCCTCTAACGTGCTGCTCATGGCTATTACCTTCTTCACTTAAGTGTGCGTCAAGATCGTACTAACGACCATGAACCACAGACCTTTCGTCAATTCAGGGCTCACCCCTTAAGGCTGTACCGCGACCCTGCAGCGGAGTCCGGATGGTGACTCGAAAAAGAAAAAGAAGAAAAAAGTCTCTTGATCTGAAAAGGTGTAATTCACAACAAAAAAATCAAGTTTTATTTGTCCATTGATTTATCCTTTCTTGGTCTCAGATTGTAACGCTCTTTGCCAGGCACAGTTTGCTCTTGAAAAAGTGTTTCCGGGTCTGTCGTATCCAGCCTTAGATGAGAGGGCACAGCAGCTTGCAAAAGTTCGTCGTCTGCACTTTCTGACTGAGTCCATACCAATTGTGCATCACTAAAAGGTACAAATCTAGGAATTCTCTCACATTCAGAATCAGCTATACCTTCCCTCACCCACTTGTCATACAGTAAGGGCAACGGAACTTTCTTACAATGGGTAGCATGTACCCAATTCTTTTTACCAGCTACCCTAACAGCAGTTCGAGTGACTAACAAAACTAAATGCGATCCAGTCCACCTTGGCTCCAAGTTCTTAGTTCGTTGAAAATTTTTCGGGAGGACATAATCTCCAGGTTGAATCGTGTGGCCTGGATCCGCAGTCACTGTCGGCAAACTGTCATAGACCTGTTGGTGGAGAACACGTAATTTAGCAGTCAAGTCATGTAAATAATCCACCAACATAGGGTGCTCGATGTCACTGTACTTTTTAGGCCTCGGCACACCCTAAACATTAGCCGGACGACCAAAAACAATTTCATATGGGCTAAGTCCCACACGAGAATGTACTGTCATCCTCGTTGACAAAAGGGCCAACGGCAAGGCATCTGGCCATGTAAGACCAGAGCTCGCTTGTATCTTAGCTAACTTCAGTTTCAGAGTGCCATTATAGCACTCGACAAGTCCAGCAGACTGGGGGTGATTCGCAGCATGGAATTTCTGATTGATACCCAAACCCGCCCACACTTTCTTCATAATCTGACCCACGAATTCACTCCCATTGTCACTCCATACAATTCTTGGCAAACCATATCTAGGGAAATACTCCTTGAGCAAAATCTTGGCTGTAGACAAGGCAGTAGTATCCTTTAGGGAGTAGGCCTCTATCCATCTGGAAAAGGCACAAACATCCACAAGGACATACTTCAGATTGTTGCATCTCTCCATGTGAATGTAATCTAGCTGTATCACTTCAAATGGATAAGTTGGAGGAGCAAAATGACCAGCTGGAGTTGGAGTTCCCTTTCCAGGATTATACATCAGACAAATCATACAATGCTTCACCACATTCTCAGCACATTTAGGAATTCCAGCATTCTGCCATACCGGAGCCAACAACTTGCATATCCCTTTCGAACTAATGTGAGCCATTCCATGAGCCATAGTAACCACTGGGAGCACATACGCGTCAGGCAACAACCATCGCTGGTGCTCCGACAACTCAACCCAACAACCTGTCGAATCCAACATACTCGTAGTTTCTCTCCACACACTCACTTCTTTTTCCGTAGCTTCAGCCTGAATCAACTTCACACTTTCTATTGTGTCTTCACACATTCCACCAGCCATAACCCAGTTAGCAGGGCCTGCAACATACATTCGACTTGTCATATCTTTCGCCGTTTCCTTCGCAACTTCATCCCCAAACGCATTTCCTCGGCCCACATCATCCACAACCTTCTTATGCGCACTACACTTCACAATTGCAATCTGCTTTGGTAGAGTAAGTGATTCAAGAAGTTCATTCACTAATTGCCCATGCTGAATTTTCGTACCATGGGAAGTAAGAAATCCTCTCTCTCTCCACAAGCGTCCAAAACTGTGAGCCACACCGAACGCATACTGGCTATCAGTATAAACATTCACTCGCTTTCCTTCTGACAACACACACGCTCTAGTCAATGCTATTAACTCTGCTGCTTGCGCTGAATTCTGTGCTATACGTGCTGTTTCAACAACTGTATGTAAAATTGTGACAGCATATCCTGCAGTCGTCTCTCCATTCGGAAGCTTAAAACACGAACCATCTATCCATAGGGTACCATCAACATTTGGAAGAGGAGTATCTTTTAAATCAACTCTAGCCTTCGTTTCCTCCTCTGTCCGGAGAAGACAATCATGCTGTTCCTGAACATCTGTCTCTACAGAAATCGGCAACAACGTAGCTGGATTCAACACATTGCACCTTTTGATGTGCACATGGCTAGCCAAAAGCGTCAACTCATAACCTGACAAACGCGCACTAGTAAGGTGCTGTGTCTTAGTCCTATTCAATAAAGTATCCACTGCATGTGGAACCATCACAATCAGCGTATTATCCAATACCAAACCAGCAGACTGTCGGATAGAAACAGCCGCTGTAGCTCTCAAACAACTCGGCAACGCCCTAGCTACCGGATCTAACGTAGCTGAAAAATACCCACATGGATGCTGCTTGTCTCCAAATTGTTGCGTCAACACTGACAATGCACAACCTTCTTTCTCGTGTACATACAGTGTAAAAGGCTTACTGTAGTCCGAGGTACTCAACACCGGAGCAGAACATAATGCATCACGTAATTCAGAAAAACTTTTCTGACATTCGCCAGACCAAGGGAGAGGATGCGGAGTATTTTTAAGAGTCAGAGCCAACAGAGGTTTCGCTAACAAAGAAAAATTCGGGATCCACTGTCTACAATATGAAGTGATACCTAAAAAAAAACGCACTTCACTCTGTGTGGATGGCACACTCATTTGGGCAATCGCTTGAATTCGTTCTGGGGTCAATCGTCTTCCCTCCTTCGACAAGAGATGACCTAAGTAGGTTACTTCTTGGCGGCAATACTGTAACTTTGAAGGTGACACTTTATGATGAAGGTCAGACAAATGTCGTAACAAAGAAAGTGTAGCCTCTTTACAAATCTCTTTGTTATCAGCAGCAACCAGCAGATCATCAACATACTGGATAAGAGTAGCACCAGAAGGCAATACAAAATTACCAAGCTGAGTTTTCAACGCCTGACTATAGATGGAGGGACTTTCACAATAACCTTGAGGAGCACATTTAAACCGGAAGCTTCGACCTCCTAAAGAGAAGCCAAAAATATCCCTACTTTCCTCAGCAATCGGAATACTGAAGAAAGCATTCTTCAAGTCGATAACTGAAAACCAAGCAGCCGAAGCAGGAATCAGAGTCAACAAAGCAGTAATGTCAGGGACAACAGGAAATTGTGGCACGACAATCTTATTTACCTCTCGAAGATCAATCACAAACCGATACACAGGTGGCTGAGAAGCATCAGCACGCTTAAGGACAGGCAGAACAGGACTGTTACACACATTACCTCTCGTTTCTTCAACTACACCCTTCTCAACCAAATCATAGATAATCTCTAGAAGAGCTCTCACGCCATCACTAGATATTTTATATTGCGGAATACGAGGTAGCCTAGCATTCGACTTAAGGGTAACAACATAAGGTGGAATCTGCAAAAGACCAACATCATTGGGACCTGTAGCCCAAAGTGTATCAGGAAGAGAACGCAATTCCAGTGGAAGACAATCTTTAGACAAATACATCGGAGAAATCACTTTCTTACCCACTGTAAGATGTACTCCCGAAGGAGAACAATGCAATGTCGCATACAATCTTTTCAGCAAGTCCAAACCCAACAGATTCTCACCACAACCAGTCGTTAGAATAAGGGGAGCTTCCAATTCACAAGGACCAATAGAAAGGGGCAAAGGACTAGATACCGGATTAGGAACTGGTGCGCCTGAGAATCCTACTGAAACATTGGTCAAGCCAGACAAAAGTGCGCCAGGAAGTTTAGAGTGCATAATAGAACTCTTCGTCGCCCCAGTATCCAAAAGAAAAGGTTCTGCCACACCTGATGTAATCACTTCAACATAGGGTCCACTCTGGTCTACTGGAACTGACACTACTCCCTCACTTTGTCCATGGCTATCCTAACTATCATTATAACCAGTACTCTCACCTTCAACACAATAGTCCTCAGCATAGTACTGAGCAGACTGAACAGTCGGAACATTCTGTCTATCAAAATAATTCGCAGAATTCTGAGGGGGAAAGGAACGCTCATTCTGGGGAAACACACCACGTCCCCTACCCCTAGGAGCTTGTTGGAAACCACCACAACCTCTTTGACCAGATACACCATTCGCACGCTGTAGCAAAATCGGGCAACTGTTCTTGAAATGACCTTCCTCTCTAGAGTAAGCACACTGATTAGGGCCTAGCGGAAGTCGCGGAGCGAAAAACTCGGGCTTCTGTAACAGTCTCTGACTCTGTGGGGGTTGCTGAAACTGAGGCTGATTCGGACGAGGCGGATAAGCTTGCTGTAAAAGAACTCTCGTCTTTGGATCTCTAGTTTTTTTCTCTACTTTATCCTTCTCATCTTTATCCCTATTCTCGTAATATTGTGCAGTAGCCAATATCTGGGCCGACGAAGAAACAGCCCATGAACTCTCAGAGTCCTTTAACTTATTAGAAAGTTCGGGAAGCAAATTAAAGACAAATTTGTCCACGAACAACCTTTGACCACCTTCAGTGCTCATGTCCTGACCACTATGATCGATGAACGTTTCCTCAAACCTAGTAAAGAAATCAGACACACTCTCGTCTTTCTTCTGTTTGCATGCTGCTAACTTATCCCAATTCACTCGTAAAGGAGGCATCATAGTTTTCATTAAATTAATAATCCTACCAGGTAATTCTGCAATTAAGGGTTCAGGTTTGGCACCTCCTACCTGCCGACCATCTGCAACAGCAATATTAACCCGCGTATCTCCTAACTCTGGCGCATGATCCTCATGACGGATCTTCGCCCACAAAGGTTGAGGAACTACATTACCCATCAACATATCTATGTCAGCTAAATTCATAATACACGCATCAACTGTCTGAGACAACTCCTTGTAATAACCAGCAGGATTTTTACGGGGGTCAGGTACGGTCTGCTTAAGAGCCAAGACCTCTGCTCTCTTCCAAGGAACATGTACCCACACTCGCTGAAAATGTGCCGGTACAGCCTGAATACTCAAATTAACATTAGCAACAACTTCCTCTCTCCATACAGGAGGAACCTCTCTCATAGGATACTGCTTCACTTTCCTCCTAACAGAGGAACCAGGTTCGTACAAAGTCTGAGGCGGAAGCCTAGATCTAAAAGCAAGTATCATCTCTACGTCGTCTGCAACATCAGACTCCACTATCGCCCCTTTAGCAAATTCTGACTGGACATCAAGCACTTCCTGCGGAATCGGACCCAACTCATTATCTTCCCATTCCTGACGAAGAAAAGTACACATTACATCAAAAATATACCTTTGCTTAGGCGGATCCCACTGAAAGAAAACATCCATAACCGCTTACAAATCATACCTAGAAGCATTTAAAACCCATCTACGAGCCAATAGATCCAACACTGTCCGCTCTTCCGAACTAGGAAGCTGACTACGACTCTGCTTACGCTCCGAAACAGGGGTCATATTCAGTGACCCAAACAATGGAGACAAAAGATTAGCAACAGTCTCAGTCATTCGTTTTCGAGCAGAAGGAGAAGAAGTGGACATAAAGACAGGAGAATGAATGTTTTGAGGTAAAAGAGGCGTAGGGACAAAAGTAGCAGGATTCGGAGATACAGGAATGGAAGGCAAAGGAGTTTTTGGCAAAGCTGATAGTAAAGCTGGCGACCTTAGAGGGGGTTGCACCGTAGGAGGGAGAACCGTCTGTGGAACAACGGGTGGCTGAACAACAGCAGGGGGCTGAACAACAAAGGGTGCAACAACCGGGGGTAATGGGGGTGCAGTAGCACCCTGCCCATAAGGGGGTGGCAATCTCAGTAAATGAGACATCAAAGGATCTTTTTCAAGGTCTTCAGTTACTTTTGGAGGAGAAGGGGGCAAGGTCGGATAACATTTATCAACGGCCATACAACGTTGTCTATCTGAGACTTCACTCGCACGCTCTTCTCCATCTTCCTTAAACTGCCTAGCAGCTTGTAGTACTGACATATTCTTATCTTTCCTATCTCTCTTTGCTTGCTTAATTTCTCGCTGTTTGGCTTCCTTACGCCAAAGGCGGAAAGAGTCAAACATTGCCGGCTGGGCTTTCTTCTTAAATAGCGCAACTTCCAAATTATCTAAAATATTGAATTCAAAACTACCATATTGGGGCCATCGTAAAACACCATCTTTCCTTGTATAGCTGACCCATATTTCATTATAGGTGATAGGACCCACTCCGTGTTTTGAATAGAGCTCATAAGTCGGAGTTCCAACCGGAGGTATCGGATACGAATGCTCCAATCGGGAATCCCTGTTGCAACCACAACTAAACCATTTCCTAATTTTGCTAAGACCAGGCATCGTATAGCTCACTAATCTTGCTTCAAACTTCAAGGGGTTATCAACTATCGATACACTCGTAAATATACGAGCCCCTCGGCTTCGGCTATTGCAATATCCGAATCAAAACCAAGAACCAAAGCAAAGTCATGGGAGCGACCCACTTATACTTAACCAAAATATCTGTCACGCCACCAGAAGACCGTCTATCGTCTCGCTTTACAAAGGATCGATCAAGGGTCCAAGACAGGGTGACTGTCAGGGCAGCAATCCTTCGTAGACGTCGGAAAGCGGGAAGCCTCGCAGAAAAGACCTTCGGTCCACGTCGACATGCAGGGGTCAATGAAGTGGCGGCCTTCCTCCAGAATTTCCTCACGTGGCTCTTCACAATCCTCGGGCTTGGACCGGTACCGCTGAAGTCGCCCCACGTTTGGTGCCTACTAAAGAACTGGAAGAAAAATGACACAGGGTCGTGGCTCTGATCCAGCAAAGCTGAGCCTTAATTACAAAGTGAACAGAACAACTGCCAATACTGGACTGACTTATATATATTTTTATGCCAACCTTTATGAAAAAAACATAACGGTCTGTTTTTTAATAACGCCACTAGTTTATTCATTCATTTTTTGCACTAGTGAAATATTGTTTTCATGAACACAATATCAATTTTCTTTGGTGTATGTACAAAAAACAAACAATACTACAATGAATCAAAATCTCAATGCACATTACAATTTACAAATGTACAACACATCCAACACACACACTTGGCCAATGCATTCATCCTTTTCCTAACATACCATCCTATACATGTAAGACCTAATGTCAACAATAAATTTTATATACATATAAATGTTTTCAACAAAAAATTTTATATACATATAAATGTTTTCAACAATAAATGGAACACATTTTTGTCGAAGCATTTTACATATTAACAAGATTGTTGGTCCTGAGGAGAACCCCGCATTTGGGGGTTCGAAACGCGTCGACCTGGTTTGGCGCCTTTTGTCAACTAAAACATAGTATAAAAAGTGTTCACAAAGTTGGGTTATCCCTCTAGATCTCCTTTATTGCATTGCATAAAATTATTTTTATGGAAAAACATTTATATGCATATAAAATTTATTGTTGACATTAGGTCTTACATGTATAGGATGGTATGTTAGGAAAAGGATGAATGCATTGGCCAAGTGTGTGTGTTGGATGTGTTGTACATTTGTAAATTGTAATGTGCATTGAGATTTTGATTCATTGTAGTATTGTTTGTTTTTTGTACATACACCAAAGAAAATTGATATTGTGTTCATGAAAACAATATTTCACTAGTGCAAAAAATGAATGAATAAACTAGTGGCGTTATTAAAAAACTGACCGTTATGTTTTTTTCATAAAGGTTGGCATAAAAATATATATAAGTCAGTCCAGTATTGGCAACTAAAGAACCGGGTCAGAACCCAGCGGCGCCAGGGGCACGCCCAAAGTCTTCGGATTCACCTGTCTTGGTATACAGAGACACGGAATACTTCTGGGTGGCGTCAGAGACCAAGTTTATTAGCTGCAACTAGTAACAGAAATCCCAACAATACATCACAATGTATATTCCTAGGAGACTGTTCAAATTACTAAGGCAAGACATCTCCTTTTATACACCATATTCTCATTACAAATGTACACCCACTGCGCAAAATTCTGACCAATAGGACACATTAACAAAAACCCAATTTACAGTAACCCAGCCCAAAAGTTAATTATTAGGAATGTCCCAAATTCAATCTTTGCAAGCCGGACAGATTTATAATTGAAAAGCACAACCTATGTAATGTCAGAACATAAAGGAAACAGTAATAGATGCTGAACAAGATAAAACATGTGCAAGGAAACTAAAGGTTAACGAGGTCCTGAACATTAAGTGGCAATCTTAGACAAGGATCAAACCAAGGGAAATTGGCTTTGCGAGGTCAGTTTCAGGTGAAGAGGTCAGTTTCACTGCAATTCTTTCAGAGTCGAAAGAAACCTAATTAAAGTTTACATTAACTCAGAAGGCCAGGCCACTTGTTCGCCGGGCCTCTTTCACAGGCCTACGTGAGGGCAACACAAAGTGGAGTCAGGCTCGAGAATTACAGAACCTCATGGGTGGCTGCTCAGAGCTCTGCTCTGTTCTTCCTCTCTTTCTCTGCCCTTGGACACTGCGGTGTTGCACTGTTCTTATGGGGTTCCTTTTTGTATACTCTTTCGCACACTGTTCCCATGCTCCCACAGTTTTTTGTTTGGTGGTTACGCGTTGTGATGCGGAAAAGTTCTCCGAAGAAAACTGACGTAGGCGCGCCGGGGTGGGGCTTATGTGACCTCGCTGACGTCAAGTGCGCCGATGATGCCTGGGGGGAGTCGCGTGATGCCGCCCCGCCCCCAGCACGCAGGCATGCTGTGGCAAAATGTTTCCGGATAATTCTGCGTGAAGGAATATGCGGCTAGAATCGTCTCTACCAGATACATCGTTACCGAAGGTAAGTAACTCGTACTTCAATTGTGCATTATGATACAATATTCTTAAATATATGGATGCATTGTGTCACTTTTATTCTAAAGAGGAGTTGCTTAGAAGAGAGCATGAATACATCAGAGTGGTTTTATCTAAGGGTGAAATAAATGTGTATTGGGTTGTTTTTACAATTAAAAGGACCCGACAAGCTTCAGTTTTATTAATATTCGTAAATTTAAAAACTGAGCAATTTTTACATTGGTGCCTTTTACCGGGCTCATTTATCTCCCATAGACCACCATCACAAGAGTGCCAAGGGTTTGTTAGCTAATGCCATCTATTTTAAGTCACAAAATGTAATCTTAGATATACCTGACAGGGGAATGTGCAGTGTTTTTCACAAGTTCTTCTCTGGGCTCTCCTTAATTATCAGTGACTTTGAACTGAACTTGAACAAACAGTTCATTCCGTGCAAAAAACAAGTGATTGAAAGTGAAGAAAAGTCGATTGCTGTCCTGTTGTATAGAGTTTTAGGACCTTAGTGTAATTTTCCCGATTCATGCCCTTATATAGGTATAAATCACCATATCCTTATATAGGCATAGAAATCATAACCATATTTAGACATAGCTCATGCAGACCAAATACGGCATGGCTACTTCCACTAGTTCCGAAAATCCACAACGATTTCTTGGAAAACTCGACTTCAGCAGCTAGGGACTTCCCATTGCTTGAAGATTGTTTTGTCCAAGAACTCATGGAGTTTTCAAAGAACTGAGACTTTTTGATGACGTTATTATGTCCACCTTTATGTCAAACTCGGCACCTTCAAGGTATATATATGCCCACACTTGCCTTAGCAAACACACAGTGGTTTGGAGCAGTTTGACTATCTACTTGCCCAACGCATCCTGCTACAGCAAGTGCCGAAGGAAGCCGACCCTCCAGCAGAAGCACTGGGAGAGACGCTGTCTTTTCTCCTGCCGAGAAACCCAGCTCCAGTGTTTCCAAGCTACCCTTGCGGGTTGTTGGGAAATCGAGTCCTGAGACTGACCTCCTTCATTCTAAACCAAGGTACGGAGCTGATTAGACCCTAAGAGAAATCTTGGCTAGATTCTTGGCAAAGAATACTAAATTTATGCTACACCTCACTTACTTCTTCCCTTGTACTAGACTTAGGTTAGGTACATCGGGGTAGGCGTATTTTAGAAGCACCAGTTGAGTACTTTTTAGCCTTTGTTATTTATGTATGTATTTATCAATGGTCTAGGAACCATACAATGCTTTTACAGTACTATTTTATTCTATTCTTCTTGCTGTACGCATTATACTTTGGAACCAGTATCACGATTGTAGCAGTTCATTTCTTCTGCTTGAGAATAAATACTTTTATTGAAAACGCCCGTCTATCTATTTCTCTGCACCTCTAGTGAAACGAAGCATGCACAAATGACTGAGTAAAATATCTATCTATTGTTTCCACGACTCTGAAGATCAGTTTTATCTTGGGGAAACAAAGTTGTCATGTTTATGCGGTTGGCAGAAACTAAATCCCTTCTTGTGAACTCGAGAAAGTTTCTAGTGACCTCTGAGCTAGCTGGCACTCACAATTAAGTTTAAAATATTCGATAGCGACCTAGTAGACATAAGTCCTACGTCACATCTATAGGATATATTATTCCAATGCGCAAGAGCCTATTGGGAATATAGGAACTACACCACAGTCCTTTGTGCTGCTGTGCTAAGAAAGCGCCACATGCATGGCGTGAGCGCCCGTTAAGATGTCGTAATTCTGGGTCACGGGGCACTCGGATATTTTGGATACAGAAAGACGTTCCAAATATTTGACGCTAGACTCGAAAAAATAGGCAACATTGTCCTTGGGCCGAGAAATGCAGCAAAAACCAACACCCAATGCAGTAAGTATCAGACCCAAGGACAAGTAGCAAAATGCCAGTCACATTATCGTGACCCTTCCTACCTTATGGGGTGAGTGTGGGTGGCACAGGGTAGGCGTTATCTAACCACAGACCGCACAAAGTAATGTTTAATTCAGTGGTGTAACAAAGGCCCCAACAGCACTTGCGGTGCAGGAGGCCGAGCTGCAGCCTTCCTCCAACCCCCCCCACCCCCCCACCCCCCCTCTGGCTCCAAAGGTCCTGATTAAATCGGGCAGCGGCGGCCCATCCATGAACCTTGCAGAGGGACCCCCTCAAGTTTTGTTACGTTACTGGTTTCATCGCTTGTCCAACAAACTTCTTAACACAGGAGGACATTCAGTAGTTAGGTTACATTGTTATGAATCTAGACACACGGCAGTAATATAAATCTCAACAAGTCTACATGAGCAGCAATCCTGGGTAGCAGGCTAGGAGAAGAAGGCCTGCGCGGAGCATTGTGAGACCACCGGTGGACTGTTTCTGCTGCATTACAGGCATTTCTTTGGTGGTGGTAGGGAAGACACCCCACAGTGAGATGCAGTGTTGAAGCTGCAAGTTAAAGATATAAAGCATGCCGCTCGTGTAGCGCCTACAACACACAGCAGTATTGTGGCGCTTTACAAATCAAGTGCGTACCTTAATCTCGTACCAAATGTGTGCAGTGTTTCTAATCTAGTCAGGTCCGCTTCCTTTCGCTATAAATCATCACAGAACAGAAATATCCAAAGCATTCGAGGGCTGTTATAGGACGTCACTGCTTGCACTTCTCTCACAAACACTGAAACATGATGTCACATTATCCGGTGGGTAAAGTAAACAAGCATTAGAAATGCAATCGGGCTCGGATTTATTTGAGTTTGAGCTAATGGCATTGTAAATGGCAATGTCTTTTCGCCATGTGTTATGGAGTGTGTGCATGTGGTGTGTAGTGGAATTATGTGCGTTAGATTGGAATTGTAGCAATGGTGGCATGCTGTGCTTTACATGAATATGTTTAAAAGTAAAGTGTACCATACTGAGATTGCTACAATAGTTAATTGTGGATGCGTTAACAATTGATGCGTGCACTGATGCCTGGTGGTGTGTGTGACTGCCTGTAGAAATTGTGCACTGATGGCTGGTGGTGTGTGTGCTTGGTAAAAGACTGCACTGCTGGCTGGAGGTGTGTGTGCCTGGTGGAAGGGTGCACTGACGGCTGGTGGGTGTGTGGCACCTGCTACGCCACACTGGTGCCACTGCACCTGCTGCACTAATGATAGCTATACCACACTGGTGCCACTGCACCTGCTCCACTAATGATAACTATACCACACTAGTGCCACTGCACCTGCTGCACAATGGTAGCTACGCTACACTGGTGCCACTGCACCTGCTCCAGTAATGATAGCTATACCACACTGGTGCCAGTGCTGGTACCACTCCACCTGCTCCACCAAAGATACTTACACCACACTGGTGCCACTGCACCTGCTGCACAATGGTAGCTATGCCACAGTGGTGCCACTGCACCTCCTGCACAAGGGTAGCTATGCCACACTGGTGTAACAGCACCTGCTGCACAATTGTAGCGATGCCACACTGGTGCCACTGCACCTGGTGCACAATGGTAGCTATGCCACACTGGTGGTACTACACCTGCTGCGCAATAATAGCTAAGTAACACTGATAACACCTCACCTGCTCCACGAATGGTAACTACGCCACACACTGGTGCCACTGCACTTGCTGCACAATAATAGCTAAGCAACACTACCACTGCACCTGCTCCACCAATGGTAGCTACCACTCACCGGTACCACTGCACATGCTGCACCAATGATAGCTACGCCACACTGGTGCCACTGCACCTGCTGCACAATCATAGCTAAGTAACACTGATAACACTACACCTGCTACACAACGCCATCTACCACACACTGGTGCCACTGCACCTGCTGCACAATAATAGCTAAGCAACACTACCACTGCAACTGCTCCACCTATCGTAGCTACCACACACTGGTACCACTGCACCTGCTGCACTAAACAGGTACCACAGCACCTGCTCCACCAATGGTAGCTACCCCTACGCCAGACTGGTACCACTGCACCTGCTCCACCAAATATACTTACACCACACCGGTACCACTGCACATGCTGCACCAATGATAGCTACGCCACACTGGTGCCACTGCACCTGCTGCACAATCATAGCTAAGTAACACTGATAACACTGGACCTGCTACACAACGCCATCTACCACACACTGGTGCCACTGCACCTGCTGCACAATCATAGCTAAGCAACACTACCACTGCACCTGCTCCACCAATGATAGCTACCACTCACCGGTACCACTGCACATGCTGCACCAATGATAGCTACGCCACACTGGTGCCACTGCACCTGCTGCACAATCATAGCTAAGTAACACTGATAACACTACACCTGCTACACAACGCCATCTACCACACACTGGTGCCACTGCACCTGCTGCACAATCATAGCTAAGCAACACTACCACTGCAACTGCTCCACCAATGGTAGCTACGCCTACGCCACACTGGTACCACTGCACCTGCTCCACCAAATATACTTACACCACACCGGTACCACTGCACATGCTGCACCAATGATAGCTATGCCACACTGGTGCCACGGCACCTGCTGCACAATCATAGCTAAGTAACACTGATAACACTGCACCTGCTACACAACACCATCTACCACACACTGGTGCCACTGCACCTGCTGCACAATCATAGCTAAGCAACACTACCACTGCACCTGCTCCACCAATGATAGCTACCACTCACCGGTACCACTGCACATGCTGCACCAATGATAGCTACGCCACACTGGTGCCACTGCACCTGCTGCACAATCATAGCTAAGCAACACTACCACTGCAACTGCTCCACCTATGGTAGCTACCACACA
Source organism: Lissotriton helveticus (assembly GCF_964261635.1). Classification (NCBI taxonomy): domain Eukaryota; kingdom Metazoa; phylum Chordata; class Amphibia; order Caudata; family Salamandridae; genus Lissotriton; species Lissotriton helveticus. The sequence goes on from NC_136067.1 coordinate 1,372,611,404, forward strand.
CTGGTACCACTGCACCTGCTGCACTAAACTGGTACCACAGCACCTGCTCCACCAATGGTAGCTACGCCTACGCCACACTGGTACAACTGCACATGCTCCACTATATATACTTACACCACACTGGTGCCACTGCACCTGCTGCACAATGGTAGCTATGCCACAGTGGTGCCACTGCACCTCCTGCACAAGGGTAGCTATGCCACACTGGTGCAACTGCACCTGCTGCACAAGTGTAGCAATGCCACAATGGTGCAACTGCACCTGCTGCACAATCATAGCTAAGTAACACTGATAACACTGCACCTGCTACACAACGGCAGCTACCACACACTGGTGCCACTGCACCTGCTGCACAATCATAGCTAAGCAACACTACCACTGCACCTGCTGCACAATGGTAGCTATGCCACAGTGGTGCCACTGCATCTCCTGCACAAGGGTAGCTATGACACACTAGTGCAACTGCACCTGCTGCACAAGTTTAGCTATGCATGCACAATAATAGCTAGGCAACACTACCACTGCACCTGCTCCACCAATAGTAGCTACCACACACTGGTACCACTGTACCTGCTGCACTAAACTGGTACCACAGCACCTGCTCCACCAATGATAGCTACGCCTACGCCACACTGGTAACACTGCACCTGCTCACCAAAGATACTTACACCACACTGGTGCCACTGCACCTGCTGCACAATGGTAGCTATGCCACAGTGGTGCCACTGCACCTCCTGCACAAGGGTAGCTATGCCACACTGGTGCAACTGCACCTGCTGCACAAGTGTAGCTATGCCACACTGGTGCCACTGCACCTCCTGCACAAGGGTAGCTATGCCACACTGGTGCAACTTCACCTGCTGCACAAGTGTAGCTACGCCACACTGGTGGTACTACACCTGCTGCGCAATCATAGCTAAGTAACACTGATAACACTGCACCTGCTCCACGAATGGTAACTACACCACACTGGTGCCACTGCACCTGCTGCACAACTGAAGCCACCGTCAATAAAAACACAGCTGTAGTCAGTAAAGAAAACCAGATCTGCATGAAAAGAGGAAACGCGAGTAATGTCTTTGGTAGAAGGAGAACACAGAACAAGCACGAATGCGCGCCACTCACTGCAGACTGGTGAACGCGCCCAGAACATCTGAATTCCATTACCCCTTGACAGCTCCTAATTGAAATTTATAACACTCCCGTGCGCATAACCACACAAAATATGGCGGAAGTGGCCAAAATGAATAACATATGGCCTATTGCGTGAAGGCTACTAGAAAGACAGCACCGCGAAGACCAATTACCATGCAGATTGGAAAAAAAACGACTGAAAAATCTCGCGCACTGAGGAATTTTTCCTGCACGATTTAGAACCCCTTAACAATAGGAGCTAGGAGCTCCGCCCCCCTGCTGACGCAGTGGGGACGTAGGCCGAGCCCTAAAAATATATGTATATTTATTATGAGCTTCGAATTAATGAATACAAAAAAATTAGCTACTGGAGATGCCGGGGATTGAACCCGGAGCATCATATATGCAAAGCATGCACTCTACCACTAAACTACATCCCCTGGCTTACGAAACTCTGTCCTATAGGTTGTGATATAGCAAACAAGCGCCCCATGCTGGGACTGTACATCTCTCCCTTTAGGATAGGTAAAAGTAGCTGTACTCCAACTTTATTAAATCAATGCTGTCATTAACCCGGATGTCAACTTGCAAAATAATTAGATTAATTCTTGGATGTTATAAGGATGAGTACTTTGGGTGAAATTCAACTAGGCAGTCTAACTATGCCTGGTGGCCCCTTATCACACACATCTAGGTGTTTTGTGCGATTAAAACCAAACCCTCTTGCACTGCCAAGGCAGAGAGTTATCAGCCTTGCCTTTTTCAAGTTCTGAATTCTTAAACAGCAGCTAGTTGTGATGACTGTCAAAGGACTGTGTGGCCCAGGAAAATAGTTTTCCACATAGATATTTGAATTATTAGGTGAATAGTTGTAGCCCGCAACACGAAGGTGTGGTCCTAAAGTTATCTGAACAGCAGGGCTACAGCGTGCCAGAAGTACAGGAGAGCAAAACACACACGTTTTTGCATTTGTCACCCTGAGTGGGACGGGTATGCTCAGACGTGAGTCCTGTGCTCTCCACACCACTGGAGTCAAGCTATCCTGGCTGAAGACGGCTGATAGCCAGAAACCAGTCCTAGGATGCTTGATTCCGGTCCAAGGAAGACATGGCTTGGCAGTTCGGGCTGGACTGTTCCCATGAGGCACAGGGTCAAGGCTGATTTGCATATGGCCATGTCCGAATTGGAGTGGTGTGGTGAGCAAAAGAACGATGGATTTAGGCCCAGATCTCTGTACTGGGGTGAATGTATGACATTGTTCTGCATTCTGTCCATCAACTGTTGTTTTTGCATTTGTCACCCCGAGTGGGACGGGTATGCTCAGACCTGAGTCCCGTGCTCTCCACACCACTGGAGTCCAGCTATCCTGGCTGAAGACGGCTGATAGCCAGAAACCGGTCCTAGGATGCTTGATTCCGGTCCAAGGAAGACATGGCTTGGCAGTTCGGGCTGGACTGTTCCCATGAGGCACAGGGTCAAGGCTGATTTGCATATGGCCATGTCTGAATTGGGGTGGTGTGGTGAGCAACCAAAACGATGGATTTAGGCCCAGATCTCTGTACTGGGTTGCATGTATGACATTGTTCTGCATTCTGTCCATCAGCTGATGTTTTTGCAGAAGTACAGGAGAGGCACCTCTGAAAGTGAGCATCTGTGAGCAGCACGATGAGAGGGAAGTGTGCACAATGGAAAATGTGCGATGGTGGTGGCTGGGGGCTGAGAAGCAGACAGATTCCCCAACTCATAGCCCTGAAGGAGAGTAGAAACCATTCCAACACCACATCTCTTGGCCTGGTATTCACAGTTTCGAAAGACAACTGTTACTTAGGCAATTTTGTTGGGTTATGTTCCAGCATATTTCCAAAGCGCACATACACCAAAAAGTGTTCATGGTGCTTTAAATGGTTTCTCTCAGAGAAAAACTGGTGGCCTGGCTCCCTCGGGCATACGCCACTGCGTAGCTACAGAGGATGGAGCAACAGATAGAAACCAGTGGAGGAGTCCAGTTGGCATGGAACCGGCCGAAAACAATTGCATGATCCTTGCATCAGAAGTGAACAAAGTCCAACACTCCCGCCCAGCCCTTCTCACCAAGGAGCCCGACCTCACACTCCTGTAACCGCAACAGCGTCTCAGCACCACAAATCCGCCTCCCAGCACCAGCTGCACACAGAAAGCCACTCATGTTATCACAGTGCAAGAAGGCCTACACTCCACGAGTAACACCTCCAACAATACGTGCTGGATTTATTGTACACTCGAGCATTTTGTCTCGTTCATATCACGCATAATTACCCTGACACTTCTGTCACAGGTCACGTCAAGATGCCTAACATGCAGCTTTCAGATTTCAGAATTAAACTACACATTTGTTTTGTTGTATTTTAGTTAAAGGTGAGATATGTGCCATAAAAAAAACCAAATGACGGAACACGCATGATCATACCGGAGCTCGCGGCACCATACAAAGTACTTCAGAAATATGCCAGCCGCGTTAATGTGCACGAAAAAGTTATTACGTTGATTCAGAAAAAAGGCATCAGAAAACAGGAAATGAAGCACTGTATTACAATGGCTAAAATTAGTCCTTCTTACAGAATGAATAATGAATGTTTCCACTTTGACAACACCGCTGCTTGTATAAACAAGTGATGCAATATCACTGACACCGGGTAAAATTTATTGAAATGATAGTTGTAAACATGAATTTGAAAGCAGTGAAGACCACTTTTTACCAACTGCAATGCCCGAAGTGAATAAGGATATATGTGTCCGTCATGTAGCCTAGGTGCCCACTGGGACCTTTAGCACACATAAAGTGAGGCTGTGTCCTTGGACACTATATGGGAGGAGTTGTTGTTGTATATGTACTTCCTAAGTGAATTAGTTCCGGTATTATATGTGGCTGAGCGCTTCTTAAGGAGCCGTCCCATATCAATAGCGGGGCAGCAATAGGGAAGCAGCCCAGAGGCATAGCGTGCCTGGCATGGTAGTGTGTACGTTAGAGGAAACATTGGCATTATGGAGCTAGTCTGGCTGCTGATGTGCCCATGTGCCGTCCCTACCCCGTGGCTTCTTAAAGCTGCCAGGTTTGCCACTGCTTATGCCCCCTGCTACTCTCCATGCTTTTACATAAGGTAAACGGCATGGTGTCGGCATCGCTTGTAGCAGCGTTTTAAATAGTGGTTACATAGTCGCTGGCAGCAAAACATAGGTAGATAGGGAGCCATTATTTTTAATACAATTGCTAGTTTTCTCACTGTTACCGCCTCTATATTAGCTGTGACTGGGGTAAATGGAAAAAGATCAGGCAGATTGGTGTGCGGCCGCCATGTCTATGAGGCTTTGCACACAGCAGTTTGTAACCAGCGTTTTCTTTTTGTTATGGCAAGCGGGGGGAGGGAAGCAATGATGGAGACAACAGGAGAAGGGAGGGCAGGTGGTGCAAGCAAGGACAGACAACGGAGGGAGGGAAGGGGAAAGGCTCAAAAAGAGGATGTTTTACCCATGGATGCTGCTCCTCTGACTTCTTTTGTGCTGGCACAGAGATGAGCACTATTAAAAGGACTCGGAGTTGGAAATTAACTGTGTGGGCTCGTGAGTGAACTCTGCCAGGCACGCAAGGGAGGGGAAGAGAGGGGGAAGGGAGGAGAGCACAGATCGGGAGAGAGCCTCTAGACAGGACGAGACGGCAAACTGCGTGCGCGTGCAGTCTGAGATAACAAGCAGGAAGTGGGATAAGGGAGGGGCTGGCAAATGGTGAGCACTTTCACGGCTGCTTTGATGTTCTCAGTGGCCACGCGGCTCACTGAGAACATCAAAGCGGCCGCGAAAGTGCTCCCAAAGGCTGCAGGCTGACAAATGGTGCGCGCGCCCGGCGCACATGCACTGTACCTCATCCGCCTGCAGCCTTTGGGAGCACTTTGGAAAGCGCCTTACTAAACTCTCGCAGAGCAACGTATGCGTGTTGGCTTAGCGAGACCTACAAATTAGGAAGTACGGGGTGGTGGAAGCAAGAGGTATGAGGTGCACTGAGGACTGAGCAGCCTTGTAATTCAGCAACCCTAGCATTACCTCCTCGTCAGTCTACCCGTCCCATTCCTTACCAAGGAGCAGCATATCTGCTCTACAGAAACCTTTTACCTAACAAAGCCAAATACATCCCCCACTTTGGCTCCGCCTAGCAGGCCAGGCATGCATAAAGGGGGAAGTCCGACACACACACATCCTGAGAATACCAAAGAAAACTCAAGAAAAACGCAAATCAATCACCCAAACAGAAACAGGGAGGGGGGACTGGCCCAGGAATGGACCGGGAAGACCAGGACTCAGTGTAATGAAGATTACCAGTGAAGAACCAGGCATTCTGCGGTGCTGGTGACGGACTCTTGGTAAACACTTTTTGGCCCGTGCTCTTATTTTTGTAACACATCAATCCCCGAGGCATTGGAACTGTATGAATTACCACAAATACTTTGACAACTGCAGTAGGAGAGACAGAATTGAGTCTCGTGGAAACTAAAGAAGGACGTGCACACAGAGGGCCCTATGTTCCCGCCCAACCAGAATGCTTCGCGACAGGAGCCAGCTCAGTATTGCCAGTTGTTTACAAAAAGGGAAAGTTTAGATTTCAGATGGTATATAGCTACCACATCCATACATGATGTCTTGCACATTGACTGAACACAAAGTGACCTTTATAAAGGAAACAGGAGCCTGTTCTACAAGTGGGAGTTTTTAGCCGGCATGCACCTGGACAGTCATAAGCTCGAATGTCGTGGTGAGTAAGAAGCCTGGAGGGATAAGGATCTGTGCCACGAGTCCCCGATCAGCTCAGAGACGATCTATTCAAGGGCAGCCGGAAGCAGGGGTTTAAATTCCTGAAAACAAGGGATCCCTGCAAGCAAAGGACGTATGACAGCTTAACTGCAGGGAAAATGTAAAAATGACTTACTTTCTGCTTCCGCAAACGTGGGAAAAATAAACCGCAAAGATTTGTGAGGATAAAGTCTTGTTACATACATCAGACTTAGAGTGGGTCATGGAGGGTGGGTGCAAGTGAGGGGGATGAAGAGATGAGAGGCAACAATAGAAGAAAAATGAGGAGCGAGGAAAGACAAGATAGTGGAGAGAAGAAAACAGAAGATAGAGGAACAAAGAAGTGAAAGAAAAGAGAGGTAGGAGGAGCCAGATGAGAGCAGAGAGTAAAAGCCAGCAAGGCAGAGAAGTGAGAAGAGAGGTTACCAATAGAAGGTCAGGAAAATAAGTAGGACATATGGAAATGATCAAAGTAAAAGAATTGAGGAGGCATACGTTGAGAAAAGAGGAGAGGAGACAAGTGAAGATAGAGATCAGTGAGAAGCAAGTAGATGTAAGCAGAGTGGAAGAGGATGAGCGAGGAGCAAGGAAGAAGGCAAGAAAAAATTGTAAAAATTTAAACATGGACCAAAACCGAAAAACAAAACAGCTAAAAGTAAGGAGAAGGCACTGGTATGCAAGACAGTGAAAGGAAAAGAAAACAAACAAAAAGAGAGAAGCAGGGAAAGAGGAGAGATGAGCAATGAAGATTAGCGAATAAATAGGAGAGAGGAGAAAGATGAGGCCCAAGTAAAAAGGGAAGAAAGAGAGAAGTATGGAAGGAGAAACCTAAGATGGTGGAGGCTAAGGTAGAGAAGAGCATGGCAAAGGAAAAAAAGAGAAGAGAGAGATGATCGAAAAAAATGAATAGGGCAGGCGATGGCCAAAATAGCTGCAGTAGGATAAAGGGCTACTGGAAAATGATGTCATTATTGTAATAAAATCCGTTTTAGGAAGCCCGAGGAGGGTGTCATGACCATGTGGTTTCCTGCTGATGGTTTCTTCTACAGACTAACAGTTACAGCAGTAGAGGAGCCCTTCATGCCTGCACAGCCCCTGGTGTAAGGCTCCTTCAGTTGCAAGCAGGTCGAGATAAAGCAAGAGTCTCTAAGATGAATGGTCTTATGACTTGCCCCTGTGCCCACACTCACTGGCCCCATGTTGCCCAGGCAGGGCCAGCCTTTAGCATGGGCGAGCCGGGCCCAGACCGCCAATATTCTGATGGGCGCATGGAGATGTGTGCGTAAAGGTAATGCCAACAGCAGCATCCCATCTTCCTCCAGCCTTGTCTGTTTCTCTGCGAGCTCGTTTCTATCTTATCTGCCAGTTTAAAGTGTTTTAAAAAAAAATCTTTTTATTACAATAAAAAACAGCTCCATTTCAGTGCACAATCATCAGAATCAGAAGTTCATTGGAGGACATAACAGTACAAGCAAATATACACCCCTACACATGACCCAACTCGGCTCTTCTCCTCATGTCAAACTCGAGTAGGAGCTACTTCTACATGCAGAGGCCCTATATTACCCAGTGTAAGACCCCCCCACACTACTGCCCTCTCCCCGTCCCCTGTCCCCCCCGCCCCTTCAGCTAGGTATCCATCAGCGACTCCGGTCGCATGCGGTGGGACCCCAGGCAATAAAACACATATCTTTGTTGTTTTCCTTGTTTTGTATCCTCAAAGTGTCTAGGCAGGGGGAAGAAGCTGTGTGTACATATCTCTCTACCCTTATGCAGAGCCGGATTGGGTGTCCATCCACTCCCCTCTATATCGCCTCCATGCCGACCATATCTTCTCCCACTTCTTGGGGCACCCCCGGCTGCTGTAGATGACTTTCTCCGCCCTTTGGCACCAGTCCAAGTCCCGCTCCCATTCCTCCACCGTCGGCAGGAGGTCACTCCCCCACAGCCTGGCTATGTTCCTCTTGGCCACCATACTAGCGAGGGCCAGCCATGTCTTGTCTCCCTTGGGCCATGCAATATCGCTTGTCACTCCTAGGATATGCCATCTGGCCTCCATCGGCACCTCGGCCTCTACTACTTCTCCCATAATATCCACCAACCGGACCCAGTATGTACGAATTTTGGCACAGTCCCATAAGATGTGGAAGAAAGTACCTTCCTCCCCACACCCCGCAGGCAGAACCGGGGCAGCGCATACCCCACAGTTTAAAGTGGTTTTAATCCTTCACTATCACACCGTGGGCACTGTTTTTTACACCCCACTCCCCCCACCGCCCTCCCTTCACCGTCTCACCACTGCTGAGACACACCAACAAAGCCATCATTAGTGTGAGGCAGCTAAGCTGTCGGGGATTAGGTGCGCTGGGGGGGTCCGGAGATGTTTGTGTTCAGGAGCGAGTCACTGCTCTGCCAGGGCATGCCTGTATCGTGAAAGTGGTACCCTACTGCCTCATATAATTCGCTAGCATTAGCAAGGGCACTGTGCGCCATGCACAAACCTTAGCGCCATAGCGTTAAGGTGCGTGCCTGCGTTTAACATAGATTTTGTACAGGAAGGGAATCCTTCCTGCACAAAATACTATGCAGTGGCGGCTCCTCCGCTAAAGCTGTGAGCAGTAGTTAAAGAAAACTAAAATGTTAATAACGCTTACCAGCGTTATTATAATTTTAGTTTTCCTTTCCTGGTGCAGGGCGGGGGTGGACTGCCAGAGCAGGGCAGGGGAGGAGTGGCTTGTTCACTTCAAGGTGCGCAATGACGCTTTGACCGGCCCGCTCACGCCGGCCAAACCGCCATACTTTGCATGTTCTGCAGCTAGGCTGCATTACAGCCTGCATGCAGAACATGCCCCAGGCTCCCATTCCCTGCCTGAGCGCCGATCCACAGTGCTCAGACCAATTGCAGCGCGCTGTGATTGGCTGGGGTAGTCAGGAGCCTGGGTGCTTCCTGTTCCTGTTTACAGGAGCCTGAGGCGACGGCAGCGAGCGGACCGAGAGGCAGCGGCCGGCCAGGTGGCTGACCTGAAGGTAAGTGGATTTTTTTTTCCATTTACAACCCTCCCCATCTCCTCGCCTCGCTACCCCCGGTAAATAGTGGCCGCCACTGATACTATTCCAAGACAAGTTCAAACACTTTTCCCACTTTGTATGTGTGCTGCACAGTGGCATAGGTGGGTGCATGGCAACGCCCATGTACCACCGATGTAACCCCCCCTTAGTGCTAAGTAACACAAGGCACTGCTTTGCTATACTTATAGGGTACTTTCCACCCTAAACAAGTTTCCCCTGGAAAACAATTGTTAAACTAACATTTTGTGCTGGTTAACGTCACTTTTCTGACGCTAACCCAGCGTGAAATTTTTGAAAATCTACCCCTTGGTGTCTTACTCTTTCATGTTCATTGCCGATAAGAAGAAAAAAATAAAGAATCTGTAATGCGAAATGAAACATACCAGAAAGCAGTTCGCAAGTTTGCAAAAAATGTTGCCAAATGTAAGTCAGGTTAAAACATGCTGCACACCAGAATGTATAGAAACCTGCAGAGATTCTTTCTTTCATTTAATGACCTATAGCATTTAAAAATTAAACATATTGCAAAAAATATCTCCTTTCTGCTGACCGTTTTCTTTTTAGAAAAATATACCAGAAGAAGGAAAAGCCAGTTTCCGTTTTCCTTGTTTAAACTGCAACTGTAATTATGCTCTGTCACGTGCTTTTATCCCTGTCTGCTGGATCCGGCAGCAGGCTTTGTGACGTCAAAGGTAAACTGTGCAATTGTAAGTTATTACAATTGCACAGTTATGTAATTTCTTTATTGCAGATGACTAAAAACACCACACAACACCTGTAATGAGGAAATTAGAGACAGGCTTTAATACAGAGTTTTCAGTCTCACCTATATTATAATCAAGACTAGCCCAGCATGTACACCATTACCCAAATTAAACTCTGTAGGGGCGCCAACTCTTTATACATCTAGTGCCCAATTCAGAAAGCCATTTTTGGTTGTAAAGGTAGGCTTATGCCACAACATGGCTTCATGTACGCCGGACAGATATCCACAAAAGAACCCAAACAGGCATAATTGCTTTTGCTACTTTGTAGTTATACGCCACAAATGCATACAGTTATCAAGCCAGAAATGACTCAAACGGGGTGGAGACCGGGCAGATCAAGGTGTAGTGTGGCTTGAGTGTTTGTGAACGCCCATATACTTGTGAGTTTGTCGGTGTTCATACATTTCTCTCTGAAAGTTTCCCAGCAATGAAAAAAAGTACTTGCCTGAAAATTTTTAGGAATCCATTTTTGGTAGCTGGGTGCTGATGAAGGGAATTGTATGCTTACCACCCACTCCAGAGGACTGAATAACACCCCTGACAATGCATTACAGATAGAAATCCCTCGCCATGTGTGCATGAGGTGAAACAAGGCTTCTGGCACACCGTGGGGTGTGGTTCGCACGTGGTTGGGATCAGCAAGCTTCTCACAAGCTGGCAGATCTCAATGAGACAGGTGGATGTTCCCACAGGCACACCCAATATACAAAAGGGCTGAACTTATATTGGGTGGTGTATGCCCTGTCATGGTCAGCTCATAATGATGACTAGGTATATATTTTGGGCAGTAATTATGGCCAAAATCAGTATCATTGGGGTGCTCCCATGCAAATTAGAATTGGTCTACCCACCTGCCATGCTGGAGCTCCCCCACTGACAGGTGATTCTTGTCAGCAGGAGTGCCCGCATGTCGCTGGGGACCTTTCTGTGATGGTGTGCTACACCCCACCTGGCCTTAGTAAAATGACCCTTTCTAAACTCTTCCCTCCTCTAACGCTCCTAGCATCACGTCAAACCTCCTTTACTACTCAGATCTATCAAACAAGCCTTTCTAAATGCTTCCCTCTGACTCTTCCCATTTCCACCCCCCCTTTACTCATCCCAAACCTCCTCCTACTGCTATGATCTCAATAAAAAAAACACACACACTCTCTGCACACTTCCCTCTTATATACCTCCACTATTCTTTTCAATCAACTTAACAAACTCCCATATCCACCGCTCAAATTAATTTGATATTTCTCTTTACTAATTCCCCACTAATCCTGTTTGGGTTCCGTAGTAGCGTGCTAGCTGCCGAAAAACGCGTTGACACCTCATCAGGGATAGCAACCACTATATAAATACAAACCCTTCCCTCTTTTTTCCCTCACCCGGTTCTTCACCTCCACTTTCCTTTTTCAATTCAAATAATAAAGTCATATGTCCACCGCTCAAATTAATTTCATATCTCCCTATACTAATTCACCACTAATCCTCTTTGCCTCCTCGAGAAGCATGCTACTCACCGCAAAGCACTTTGACGCCTCATCAGGGGTAGTAAGTGCTATACAAATGCAATTACAATTAGTTCTGCCCCCCACTGTGTAAGCAACTGCATTCTCCGGGTTGAAGGTCATGAGCTTTTGCTACTTCCTCAATGCTCTGAGGAGTTGTGACTTTTTATGAAGACGCGAATGAGAGATTGATCACCACAGGCAAGATCTAAATATGTGGAGAAAACTGGACATTTATTATGTGCAGACAGAAAGCTTTCAGGGTAAGGAACACTTAAAAGTATTGACGATTGTAGGTGATATATCTGTATATAAGTAACCAGGTTCAATTAAATCTCTGTTTTCAGCTGCCTTATGCTTCCGAACAAGCAGGAATTACGCGTGAGATGCCCTGTAATAAAGAAACAAGCCTGTCCTCAGTGGAGACATACATTTCTTTTTAACGATGTGACCATCATGGACCTGGAACAGTCGAGTTTGGTTCTTACAGTCTGGGATCAGGCCGCCTTTGGGATCAATGACCGCTTCCTGGGTGGAGTCAGACTCTGCACAAGTAAGTATTTTCCGATATTTACTCAGCTATTAGATAGGTTCAGCAAATTCAGAAAATTAAATGTTCTAAAAGATAAGCTGCTGCATACGAAAGCAGGCTTAAGGCTAAGAGGTGGAAAATCTGCTTAATACTGGAGTTAGCCCCAACCAAGAAGACTACAAACATGAGGCATATTTACAAGTCCCTATCGCCACAGGAATGTCACTTTTAATGCTGTTCCTTTGGTGATCGGGGCTTCATCTTATTTACAAGGCGGTGTTAAGCCACTTAACACGGCTTAACGCCTCCTTGTAAATAAGGCCCCCTTTCACGCTACACCTAGCGTGAAAGGGAGGGGCAATGGGTGTTCTGCAACAACACCATTTGATTTTGATGCTGCCCTCTATTTACAAGGGTGGCGTAAATAGCAGGCAGCACCAAAATGAAGACCATGGAAAACCTGGTCTTAACATGGCCTAACAAGGAGAAATGCTTTATTTTGTTCTCGTTTTTTGCGGTTTCTATGTGTGCTGCATTGTGCAGCAAACATAGAAACCGCTAAATGCTAAATGTCATAGATTATTGTTTATGTATAGGAAGGTGTCTCTTCCTGCACATAATTAGTAATTAAAAAAATGACAATTTGCAACTTCTATGTGTGCTGCACAATGCAATAGACATAGGAGTTGCAAATTGCCAATCTGGATTGTTTATGTGAAGTAAGGGACACCTTCCTTCACATAAACAATCATTTCCTCAATGCAGGCACCCTCTCACTAAGGTGCAAGGTATGCCTGCACTGGTGCTAGGCAGTTTTTTTGAGTGCCAGCGAAGAAAGAAGCGCTGCTGTGCACCATATTATTGTAAATACGGCACATCCCTGCATTTCTAAAGTGACGGAACACAGCATTAGCAAATTTGGAGCTAACCCGCACTCCGCCACTTACTTGTAAATATGCCCTCATGATTCAAGTTTTCTCGTGCTTGGCAACAAGATAGTGCAACATGATACTGGACCGTATTGGGTTGAACCTGAACCTGATGTAAAACCCACTTTTTAAGACTCTACCTCGCCGACTAAATACTTATTCCTTTTACAGAGTATTTTCCAATGCTACTTTTAGTTATTGTTCCTCAGTTGACATCAGAGCCGGACTGACCGTAGCGGGCACCGGGAAATCCCCCAGTGCGCCGCACGGGTGGGGGCCGGTTTTGTTACAGGGCCTTTTTTGTAGCATAGCTGCAAAATTGGCCCTGTAACAAAACCGGCCGAAAACCGACCCTGGCAAAGAGCCCTGCGACACCCCCAACCCCCTGGGGGGGTAGGGGGGGCGAGCACTTTGCCAGGGCCGCTTTTGGTTCCCAGTCCGGCCCTGGTTGACATCTGTTGTTATTTGCAACTAATCTTATACCGATTATTGTAAAGTGCTCTAAAGCTGCTGTGACTAGGTTTGGGAAATAGTTCTACAAATAGAAAGAAAATTAAAATGGAAGACGCCACAGAAATTAGCAAACAGATATGCCACGGTAGGAAGCTAGATGACTGCCTCACTGTACTAAGATGTATTCCTCTTCCAATTTCAGTCATAGAAAATGAAACCAGAAAAGACAGCTTCATCTACTCTGCCCACTTCCCTGACTTTTAGCCAATAATCCTCTGCCTGACATTAGCTCTGGCTTCTCCCACAATCTTTTCCTAGTACGCATTTTTAAATGCACACATGTACCCAAACACCTAACACGGATTGTTGTCAACATTTAGAGTTGTAGCCCCCGAGTTCCCGGTGTTTTTGGCTATGGTGCATATGGCTGGGCTACCAAATCAGTCACCATTAGTTTATATACATGGTTGCCGGTGATGGGAGTGTAAATTGCTGCATTAAGAGGTCAGTGGTGATCCACACCTTATGATGTGAAGAAATTACATACATTTAGAACCTTGGTCTTTAAAATGTCTTACTCATATCAAACGTTCTTATATTCACTACATCGCGCTTAAAAACACATACGTCTAAAATTCATAAAATTTCCCCCGGCAGATAAAACCATCAAAAATCTGCCAACAGCGCAAGTCACATCATATAAAAATCTTATTGCCTCACAGCTAGAGTTAATCCCATATTTAATAAAAACTGGTTTAAAATGCAGCAGCTCAAATCTAAAATATATGAACAATCACAAAGGGGCACAGTGACGCTGCATACTCTTAGGCAACAAGAGAGGCCCCTGCCTCATTTAAAAATTACTTCAGTGCCTCACCATAAGTATATAGGGTCTCTAAACCTATCCTGAATCTTAATAACGTTTTTTGTATTATTTCTTTTTATGTAAATTTGTTTATTGATTTTTTAACATTTTGGTACAATTTAACAAGCATCTTCACATGTATGTACCCACTGCATAAGAAAGACATTTAGTGCAGTTGACCTACATAGTGAGGGCATGTATGCCATATTGTTTGTGCGCAGCATAATGTGTTTTGCATGTGATAATGCATTGATAAACAGGGAAAGTAAGAACTGGGACAGGGTTATATTGTACCGCTTGACATATGTGACAGCCCCCACCCAACTTGGCATGCACGCCTCTTCTACATGCTTAGGGTGTGAGATTCTAGCATTGGCTGAATGAGCAAATATGGCATGACATGTTTATGTACGTGAGGTGCATGGCACTTGAGACAACATGAATCCATGTGTTGTAGTACACATAGCGGCGTCTGGCTTATTCTATACTAACCATTGAGCCTGTGGGGACCTAGGTGGCTCCGGGCCATCCTACCAAGAGTTTCGAAGATCCAGCAGTATTGCATCCCACGCCGCTGCCAGTGGGAGCATTTGCAGCCGTAGGGCATCCTCCCGGTGCAGTGCCACACTCTCCATCTGTGCCCAGCACATCAACTATTGCAGCCAAGCTTTTGTACTCGCTGCCCTGGTGACTTCCAGGGCCTAGTGATTGGCTACAATGAGGCCAAGGTCTATAAATCTGGACTTTACTTTATGCTTCTTAGTTCTCTGGTATAGGCCCAGCAGGCAGGTTTCCCAAGAGTACTCTACTGTGCGACCCGTGCATTCCGCTGGATACGTTGTGACTGCTCTCCAACAGAGGGTGAGAGCTGTGCAGGCCCACAGCATATGTAAAAGGTCTGCATCTGATAAATCTACATCTCAGGCATCCGACATCTGCCCGGCCAAAGTATCTGTTGATCTTGGTTGGCATCATATACGCCCTTTGAAGAATACATTATTGCATTAAATGGAAACAGGCATTCCTTGGGATATGCGTGGGTCCTTCTAGGATGGTCGCCCATTGAGGTTCAGTGCACTGCCTCTGCAGGTCTGCGCCCCAGCAGTGCCCGAGTGACGTTAGTGGATGTGCGGAGTGTGTTCGTATAGACTCAGCGAACCATTTAGTAAGGTGCCTGCCAGTGCCCAACTCATGGAGATATTGAATGGTAAGATATGTCGTGGTTTCCTGAGCCTTGTCTTCCCATAAGGCTTGCAGAGCCCGTATCAACGTGGCGTATAAGAGAAATTGGCCTTGCGGTAGGCCACTGTCTTCAGCTAACGTGTTGAATGGCACTAATTGCTGGTTGTTAGAAATGAGATTTCTGGTTGGCTAGGCCAGGCAGAAACCACCACTCTAGTCAGGGCAAGGGAGTTACACGCTGAAGATAACCCCTGCTCACCCCCTTGGTAGCTTAGAACAAGCAGTCAGGCTCATCCCAGAGACAATGTTTAAAGCGTTCGTGCAACACACACACACACACACACACAGCCACAACACAATAGGCACTCCACAAAAGAAACTCCACACAAGGTTTTATAAGAAAAACCCTTTGTATTATCCTAAACACATGAGAATACTCATCACACAATATACACTTTCCTAACTGGCTCTAGGTAATATTCACAGGGGATTATATACATATGACAGGGCCAATCAGGCTGCTGTCAATACCTTCAGAAACACTAGTAACACATATAACACACAACCAGTAACTACTGGCAGGATACTGTGCTCAGCATTAGCATGGGCAACATAAACACATTATGTCTGCATCACAATTAGGCATAAAACACATTAGGCATAAACCTCCTAAGCATAAGCACATTACGCAATAGGCATCACAAGCATAAACACACTATGCAATAAAACACAATATGCCACAATCATGTTAGAAAAAAATCAGCAATGCCCGACAGTAACACTACTACAAGGTGCATACATCACCTTCCAAACTGACCCCAGGCCAACTGGCCTTTGATTGGGGCTCAAAATGCCCTTAGTCCATAATGTCAGGGCGTCATCGCCCCTCGGCAGCAAAAACACAGTGTGCAGATGTGCTGGGGCGGGGGTTGCAACTCACCCCTTCCTCAACAAAAGAAATGGCCCCCAAACGTTGCAGCGTCCCGCGCTCTGACAGTGCAGCTAGGGCAGGCAAAACAGGTACCAGTGTGCCTGGGGAGCCCCTCCGTCTCTGGCCTCCTCTCTCTGAAAAATGCCCCCAAACTTAGAGCGCACACACCATAAGTGATTCCGGTAATGGCAGCTGCCTTCTGTAATGGATGTGCCTTCTGAGACCCCCACTGGGACTTCTACAAACAATTTGCCCCTCGGTGTAGCTGCCCGTAACTGCGGTGCAGCTGAGTAATGAGCTGTGGCACCAACTGTGCCTTGAGAGCGTTCCCCTTCACCAGTCTCACTGCAGCAGGTGGAAGGCACTGGCAATGTGCCTCGGGAGATCCTCTTTCCCTGGGACCACTGCTGACTTCACATGGTCCCTTTCCTGGGACATAGGACTTTGACGTGGAGCCCGAGTGGCTCCGGATGATCGAGGCTGCATGTGGGGCTCTCCTCACCAACACCGGAGCCCTGCCTGTGTTGCGCTGCCTCTTTCAGTCACCCGCTTCTGTTTTCCGGCCCCACCCACAGTCTGGCAGATTGCCTGGCTTCCGGGTCACTCTCGGAGCAGTGATTTTCCTCAGCACAGAACGCGGGGTGGGCTCCAGCTGCAAAGAGCATGTAACTGGGGGGTGGGCACCCGCTCTCAAATAAGCACAGAACGCGAGGTGGGCTCCCGCTGCAAAGAGCACGCAAATACAGGGTGGGCACCCACTCTCAAATAAACACCAGTGCGGGTTGGGTTCCCGCTAATTCCATGGCATAAAAGCAGGGTGGGCTTCCTCTCTTAGATGAGGAGCGTGGAAGCACGGGGGAATCCCTACGCCGGGGTTCCCTCCAGGCACATTGCAGCCTTGCGCTGCAGACACCAGCTCCTCTCTCCTTCTTGGCAATGAAGATATAGCTCTCACAAGGCGCTAAGAGTCCTTAAAGTTCAAGGGGCCTAGCCGGGCCCAGGCAGGCCAGCACACAGGGCCCTCCAGTAGGGAGGCAGTCCCTTGTGGCGGTTCCTCCTGAGGCCCAGCAGCAGCAATTCCCACATCACAAGGAAGCACAGGACCAGCACACTTTCATGGGGTCACAGCCCCAATATTTATACCAACATTTGCTTTGTCTGCCCTGGCACAGGGCTTGTGGGAACCAGCCTAAACTGGTTCTTGGGGGTTTTGGAGCACTTTGTTGACAATGCTCCTCTTATCCTTTGTCAGGTGGGGGCTCGTCATCAGACACACCACAGGAGGGCCGAGCCAACATTTACCTAGGAAGGCACAGACCTATTCAGGGTCAGTGGACTACGCCTCCCACTCCTCCAAATGCAGAGCCCCTATTCAGCCTAGCCCTGACTCACCCTGCCCTCCCTGGAGCCACACACACCTCACCAGCCCCTGTCATACCAAAGCCAGATATGCAATCCACGTCAGACCGGCAGACACATAGCACACAGAAATGCCAACTTCTAAACGTGGCATTTTTAAAATAGGTATAATAAATCTGCGCACACCATTGCGTAGCATTTATTATCACTATTCCAAATATACCAAACCTGACCACGCTGCTCCTCTCATATCAGGAATTATCACTGAAACACTTATCAGGGAATCCCCAATGCATTCCTATGGGAGGGCAGCCTCACAGCAGAGAGAAACCAAAAAGGCTGTTTGTCACCACCAGGACATGTCACACACTTAAGGTACATGTCCTACCTTTCACCTACAATGCACTCTGCCCATAGGGCTAGCTAGGGCCTACCATTAGGGGTGACTGACATGCAGTAAAAGGGGGGGTTACAGACATGTCGCACACTTTAAGTGCCACGTCACAGTGACAGTAACACTGTGCGCACAGGCCCTGCAATGGCAGAGGCCTGAGATAGGTTTGAAAGGCTACTTTGGTGGGTGGCGCGATCAGCTCTGCAAGCCCACCAGTAGCATTTCATTTACCAGCCCTGGGTATCTGAGATACCACTTTACAAGGGACTGACTGGTAAATGAAATGTGCCAAACAGGTGACGACCAATCCTTACCATATTTAACACAGAGAGCACAGGCATTTACACTGAACAGCAGTGCTACAGTGCCCTGAGTCCTAGAACCACCAACACCATGTCAGAAAAAAGGCTAGGAGGAAGGCAAAAAGTTCAGGGATGACACTGTAAAAGGGCTAAGTCTAACACAGGTCCTGATACAGGTCTCCCAAGGTCTGTAACCCTGCAGTCTCCCAGGCTGTGAGCTCTGCAATGGAGGCTGCACGATGTTGTCTTGGCGTGCCAAGTATGGGTAGGAAGAGAGCATATGGGATTCATTAGCTTAAGGCTGTGACAAAACCAATTGTAAGTGACTGACACCAAGAGTTGAACTGGAGTTGATCCCCTCCTGCCGGGGTGGAACAGGGCCTTGATTTGAGGCTGTGTGTAGCCGGGTTGCTGTGTGGCAGTGTCCACTAAATGTATACCACTGACCCAGAGAGCCACCCATTGTAGCTGCTTCACTAAACTAAATATTAGTGATCCATGTTAGGGACGGCTAATCAAACCCTCTCGCTGGGCAGATCAAATGTTGCTAGCGCTTCCCTGCTGTGCGTATTGTGCCATATGAATTGCCTCAGGACTCGCTCTAGTGCGTGGAAAAGCGAGGGTCTAATATATAGTGGTGGGTTTGTAAAACGATAGAGCAGCCACAGAAGCACCACAATTTTCAGGAGAGCAATGCAGCCCATGGTGGCCAGTGAGAGGGTGCGCCAAAAAGACATCTGCGACCTCACCGCCGCCGTGGCCCACACGAGTTTACCCTCCAAAATGTCTTCTGATTGGCGGTAAATACGGATGCCCAGATAGCTAAATGCTGACTGCTGCCAGGGCACTGGTACACCACCCAGCACCAATTCTGGAGCACGGGTTGACGAACGGGTACAGGCACGGCTTTCCCCAATTTACCTGTAGCCCTGATAAAGAGGCAAACTCCAACAGTGCACTCTCATCCGCCGTGCATGGCCTACGGACATTCCGAAGGTATACCTGCTGTTCGTCAGCATAGAGAGAAACTGCGTGCGTGCCATCACCCAAGGGATACCCCACTCCCCATCGGTCTGATGAAGAGACTCAGCTAGTGGCTCGATGGCAAGGGAAAATAGCAGCGGGAAGAGTGGACACCACTGTCTAGTACTAAGTTCGATTGGGATTGTCTTAGACAGATAGGGACCTGTCTTAATTTTGGCTGTGGGTTGCGTGTACAATCCCTTAACCAGTCCCAGGAATTTTTCACCGAGCCTGTATTTATTAAGGGCAGCGAATAAAAAGACCCAATCTAGAGTGTCAAATGCTTTCTCCAAGTTGAGAACTAGGCAACCTGAGTGTGCCCAGCTCCCGCAAGTTCTTCGTATTATATAGCTAAGTAGCCTTGCCAAATAAGGGAAAGACGTAGCTCCTTGCCAAGTTACTCTCATATACATTGTGGATTTCTTTGCTGATACATATACAAATCCCTTTCCTCTAACTCTCTTATGTTTAGTTCCTTTTTGGGAGGTAGCCTAGACACCTCAGTGTTAATCGTTTCGAAGTTAAGACCTCTTGCCATCATATCTCGGCGCCTCTTTACTTTCATGGCCTATTCTAGTTCCCTGTCAATAATTTCTTCTATGCAGTAGTTTGAGATTTTTGGATTGTTGGAGATTTTAATTGTTTATTCCAGGAAAGCAAGCCTATATTAACTGCTGTAACGTTCCAGGCTTTCAAATTGACTTCTAATCTTATTGCTCAGAGCATGGCTCATTTAGGCAGGCTTAGTGGATTTTTGAGGCAACGCGCTTCAGGAAAATCCCAATCAATTTTTGTCCCTAAACGTCTCTAAACACAGACCTTCAGTTCCATAAAATATTTCGGGGGGATCAGTGTATTATATGTAGTTAACAAAGGCTGTAATGATGATTCCCAAAGTCCCTTTTAAATTTCTTTAGCGCTCCCACTGTTGAGGCAGCTCGGATTCTTAAAGTGTCCAAATGCCTTTTCCACAATAGTTTACTATCAAAGATCATTCCTAAATATTTATACAAGGGAACTTCCTGAACCACTTGGTTCCCGATTGACACTGTAAAGGATTTACTTTTATTTCCTAAGGCTAATATTTTTGTCTTTTCCACATTAATCACTAAATAATTATTCTCACAATATACTGAACCCTTTTAATTTCTGTTAGAGTCCAAAATTGTCAAATCGTTATCATACAGCCAACATGGAATGTGGAGTCCCCCCTCCTCACGATGTGGTTCTAGAATACTATCTACAACTAAGCATTCAATAAACATGGGCAAAATAAGCATTAGTTTAATAGGACACTTGCTCTTTTGTTGCAGATCTATTGGCCAAATTATTGGCCATTTATATTAATTGTTATCACGCAGATTCGCATGGGTCTCTCCCTAATAACTTGGTGTACATTAAGTATCAAGTGTTCATTTATTATTGATACTTACTGATATCTTAGCCTATCCTTATGTAACAAGAGTCTATATAGTGTATTCTTTAAAAAACAAAAATGTATTGCAGTTTTCATGAAATATATCACAGACGAATATTAGATAACAGGTGCAGGAAATTCCGAACAATTGCAAGTCTAAAACAATGACAATGCACAACCCCCAACCCTGCCACCCCCTTCCCTTCCCCTTAACATCCGACAAGGCCCTGCAATAGCGTAGTGATAAACTAGCACATCGAACAGCAGGCAAAATATTAACAGACATATACCCAATGTCTGTTACTATGCCCCCTCTCAGTCTCAGCATTTCTTCTTCCAGTACCTCTTCCAAAGAATAATATGATATCCACTTACCCCATACTTTCTGGAATTAGTGTGGGCAACCCAGACTAGAGTTTGTGACCTTCTCCGCTACCATGTACATATCCATCCCCCCTTTCCATTCCTGTGGAGTAGGACATACTCCGATCCCCGGTGGTGAGCCACATCTCTCATTGCCAATACTAAACTGAGGTTGCAGAACAACAATTGGACACGGGGCAAGTTGACATTGTTGTGTTTAGTGTATTCTTATCCTAGTTGTTTTCAAATATTATTACAGTCCCAGATGGGATGCTGGTCCGCGAGATGATTTCTGGAGCTTATCAGTTACTGTTGTTATATTAGATTGTGAGGAGAAATGTATGCCCCTAACTGTAGCGCATTAAAAAGTTAATTGTTTATTCTTATTTGTTGTATGATTGTGATTGTGATTTTGACATATGTTTGTCTTCCCTTCTAAAGTGAAACGTTATTTAGAGGATGATGATATTCTTTACAGTAATTGGATGAGGGTGTAATAATTTTTGGAATCATCAAAAATTGGTGCGCTCCATGTGTTATAGATATGATGGTATTTTTATTTTCAATGTTTTCAGCCTTCACAAAGTGATTAGAGGGATCACAAAACATGCAGGGTGAATTGGTGGCTGAATTGTTTGAATAAATCAAAAAATAAGTATGAGTATCGGAACACTCCGTTTAATAAATATACTATTGAAATATAACTTGAAATTATTTGAACATTAATTGAGGGTCTGGTGTCTCAACATTTTTGTTTATATTCATTGTTAATGTATCTAGAAGTAAAGGTTAATGTAGGAGTGCATTACAGGCACTAGCCCAAATACATTGCTCTATTTCTTATGAGGCTGGTCATAATTGTGCACTTCTGTAGCGCTAGATATTGTTTTGTGGCTGTTAGACCTGGCATCCTTGGTGTGGTTTTCCCCTTAACATTTTGCCTTCGTTTTTGCTGGCTTTAGGACTCTTCACACTCTACCCCGCTAACCAGAGTAAGAGTGCTTGTGCTCTTTCCTTAAAACATGGTAGAAATGGCTTATACTCAAGTGGCATATTTAATTTACTTGTGCAACCCTGGTAAAGTGGCACTCTGTGTTCAAGGGCCTGTAAATTAAATGCTGGTAGTGGGCTTGCAGCACTGATTGAGCTACCCACTCAAGTAGCCCTCTAAACATGTCTCAGGGCTGCCAATGCAGCCTGTGTGTGCAGTTTAAACTGCTGTTCAACCTGGCAAAATAAACCTTTTGCCAGACCCAAACCTTTGTTTAATACATATAGGTCATCCCTAAGGTAGACCTTGGATAGCCCAGAGGACAGGGTGCATTGTATCTAAAAAGTTGTAAATGTACATTTAAGTTTTAAATTAGTTTTTCATTACTGCAAAGCCTTACTCTCTCATAAGATAACATTTAAGTTACCTTATTACATTTAACGTGTAACAATTTCCAAATGGCAGCATGTAACCAGCTCATGTTTGATGTCTTTGGAATTGTACTAAAAAATCCTCTTTTATGGTGAAGTCGGATTTTAAATTAGAATTGTGAAAATGCCACTTTTAGGAAGTTAAACCAAAAGGCACGTGCATTGCGCGCCACCCCTTTGCACTGCTAGAAATCCGGGATTGACCCTAATTCGTTTTTACCAATATATCTTTCTCCATATTAAACTTTTAGTACTCCAATACGTAGTCCATTATTAATCCAAACATTTAGTGTAGTCGCTCGAAGACATTCAAAACCACTGCGAGGACAGCGCATTTCTCAAAGGTCTTTTATTATGTAATCTTCAACTGCATTCAGTGTGCCCATCCGGGCCTCAACTAAAGCATGTAGAGCTACATAGTTCATACTCTAGAACCGCATAAAATTCCACCCAATGCATTTCGGTCTCTCATAAGACCTTCGTCATGGGTAACTACAAAAGACAGAAACAGACATTTCAACCTGTAGTTAAGAACCAAATATATATGAATACAAATAAATCCCTCTATGCCTTTAAATTAACTCAATTTCAGTCATTGCACCTCGCCCAAGTCTCTATGAAAATATGTCCATTAATGTTTACTCCTGTCTGCGTATGCTTTAAAAGTACTTAAACTTGTGATAGCAAAACGAAAATTGTGTCCATTAAAACACCAAATGAATGTCACGAAAAAAACATTTCCTAATGTGTGCATTTTTTTCTTCACATTCATTTGATGTTTTAATGGACACAAATTTCGTTTTGCTCTCACAAGTTTAAGCACTTTTAAAGCACACGCAGACAGGAGTAAACATTAATGGGCATGTTTTCATAGAGACTTGGGCGGGGTGCAATGACTGAAATTGAGTTAATTTCTAGAGTATGAACTATGTACCCCTACATGCTTTAATTGAGGTCTGGATGGGCACGCTGAATGCAATTGAAGATTACATAATAAAAGATCTTTGAGAAATGCGCTGTCCTTGCAGTGATTTTGAATGTCTTCGAGCGATTACACTAAATGTTTGGATTAATAATGGACTACGTATTGAAGTACTAAAAGTTTAATATGGAGAATGATACATTGGTAAAAACTAATTAGGGTCAATCCCGGATTTCTAGCAGTGCGAAGGGGTGGCGCGCAATGCACATGCCTTTTCGTTTACTTTAAGTATCCATGACTGGGATAGGTCACGGCACCTGGACTCGCACGCATCTACTTTGAGACGGATAAATTGGTAAATTAAGTAGAAGGAAAGGAGTGCCTCTTGTTTCATTTAAACTTTTAGGAAGTTGGCATTTTCCTGCCTCAGCCATTTAGTGCTTGCAGCCTGTTACTGGGTCACACTGCTGGGTGTAGTTGTAAGTTAGGTTTTGTGTATTTGCCCTAGACAGTCACATAAAATAGAGAGCTTAGGTGTGGCTGGATGGGCCATCACGGACAGGATCTGGGCACAGCCCTACTTACACTTGAATAGACTGTGTCCTGCCTCCTCACAGATGGCTGCATAACCCCTGTAATTAGTCTGGAGCAAGAACAAGAGAGGAATGAAACCTGTACACTTCAAAAGTAAACCTCTAGAAGGTGCTCCCAATTCAAATAAGGCACCTGGTATAAATAATGGACCTCCGACACCAACTCCCTAGTACACTTCTGGACCTGTGGAGACTCTGCCAGGAGGAAGGACTGCTGTGCTGCTGAAAGGACAGGCACTCTGCTGGACTGCTGCCCCGCTGAATGGATGCCTTACTGGGCTGGTGCCCTCCTGCCTGAGTCAGAGGGTTTTGGACCTGCACCAGAGCCCAGGATTCCCACAGTGACACCAAGGGCTAGTCTGCTGGCCTCCTGTTCAGAGCCACAGGCACAAAACATACTCCAAACCACCAGCACCCAGATCCAGCTGGAGCAAGCCTCTGACCTCCAAGTGGGACCCGTCAGGTCCTGGACCACTGGTGTGGCCTCAGAGATGCTGAATTTGAGATTTTGGGCTCTTGGAGGCTGCAAATGGTCCTGTTGGTGCCAAAACCTTATTGCTCGCACAGTCGGCCAGCATGATGTTCTGTTAACCCAACTCTTCTCCTACAGCATCAGCTGCTCACGGGGAGAGCCACCGCAAATGTCCAGCCCGCCCACTCATGATGACAACAGGATCTTCGCATTACAGTGACGACTGTCCGCAATGTCAGACCTGTTCTTCGTGCTAAAAGGACAACTGTCCGCCATGCATCTCTGCTCCTCGCGGCAACCTCCACCAAGAACAGGATTCTGTGCTGGACTGAGAAGGTAACTTTTCAGCAGGACTAACCTGGTCTCTGCATCTGACCCGCACTCCATCGCGGTGGGCCCGGATTTGTGCCTTTCTCTCGGTCTCGCACGACCTGATAGCTTCAAGGGAGTTTTGCACTTTTTGGCTCTATTTTCACTTGCATCTTTAAAACTTCTTATCTCTGGTTCTACTGGTTGTATTTTTATTGTTTTGGTCTTGCTTTATTGATTGCATTTTGCTCTATTTTTCTAAATTGGTGTGGGGTTGTTCTTTGGTTTGTTTTTCCCTTTATTACTGTTTGAAGTGCTGCATAAATACTTTAAACATTGACTCTAAGTTAATTAACCCCAACAGTCCTCTATCAAGCTACCAGAGGAATGAGCCCAGGTTAATTTCGGGTTTGCTTGTGACTTGACCCCGACTAGAATTGTGGTTGCTGCCTGAGTAGAGCCTCCCCCCCCCCCCCCCCCCCCCCCCCCTCAACCAGTAACACAATTTCTCACTGTGGCCAAATCCCTGCTGTTTAGTAATCTTTTCTAGATTTTTTATAAGAACTTAAGACATCATGCTTTTCTTTTCTTTCTATCTGATGAAGGCCAAGCTATTTCTCCTCTTCCAGTTAAAACTCTAAAATGGGCCTTGCACTGCTCTAGAGGGGTTGTTGTTCTCACACACTTCTTTACAATCCCCTACATGCACTTGTCTCCTGGATCCATTCTTTGAGCCTCACATTCCACTCATGTACCAATGACCTCCAGATCCTTGTCAGTATATACAAATCCCCTTGATTTTACTGTAGATAGCTCTACAAGAGCTTTAAGACATTTACCACCGGTCCATGAAAGTGGTGTTCATTCAAATACAACACCTTGAAAGACCTAAACGTGTAACATGCAATGTATGCAAAAGTAGCAAAAGACACAGCAACATAAGATTTATGTGTTCATTTATAATGTTTATTTTTGCATGCATAAAGCACATCCAATACCCAGGAAGGTACCCTTGCACAAAAGGCAGCCTAAAGTCAAACTAAGCTCACTAGCAGGCAAGTTAGAGAGACTAGAGCAAAGCTTTCTAGGATTTCCTGAATGGCAAATGTTCCTTGATGGAGGGGAGGGAGCGGGGAGGCTTGTTCCAGAGATGGCATGCTTGGAAAGAAAAGGATCTTCCACTGGGGCATGGCATCAGAGAAGCACAGCAATAATTTTGGGTGATCCCGAAAAATATTATTTTACAGATAAGAGGCCTGATCTGAAGAATTGCCTAATGCACAATGCAGAGGGATTTAAAAATGTTCCTCTTAGGTATTGGAAGCCAATGCAGTTTGTCCAAGGCCTCAGAAGCAGAGGGATACTGTGGAAGTCTTGCTGAAGCAGTTTGGATCCTATGTAGGCATTTAGGTAGGTAGCCAGAGGATGCCAAATACAGTGAGTTCCTGTAGTGCGACCTGCTCAAATGTGTTGACTGGAACACCAGCTATGCGGTACACCTTGATCAGTGGTCCTAAAGTCTATGAAATTGGGGGAATGTGCATGGATTGACACCTATTTTCAGGGTAGGAGTAACAGCAGCTCAGTGCTGAGCCCCTGATTCTTCTTTCTGCCACCATGAAGATCAAGGTTTTATGAGTGACCGTGTTGAAGATGGCTGACAGATCTAATAATTTCAGGGCCACAAAGTTGCCCATGTCAAATTGCATTCGAAGGTCATCCAGAAGCGAGATAAGGGCCAATTCAGTACCACGTGAAGCACGGAAATCAGAATGAGCTAGGTCAAGCAGATGGTTATGCTCCAGAAGATCTGATGAAATCCTATTTGCAGATTTTTACAGAGAAAGGTAAAAGTGATATTAGCTGAAAATTGCTCAGATTAAAAGGGCCAGCAGTAGGTTTGTTTAGTTGGGGGACTACCATTACCTTTTTTCCTTCTGATGGAACTGTATCGGTTGAAAAGTGAAAGGTTACAGAGGGAACGTAAGAGATCAGTTATTGAGGTGGCAATTTGTTTCCTGATCCTAGGAGGTAAAGGATCGAGAGGCAATCCTAAACAGATGGGAGTTAGCAAGTTTCGTAAAAGTTTATGGGTCGATCTGTTTACTGTCAGAAAGCAGAGGTGGAGCTTCCCTAATCTTAAGGGTAGGGACAATAAACGTTACCAAACTTCAGTTGGGAGTGATGCTTGAGTGACACTTTAATAAGGTGAAAATTGTTATTTCAACTGACCCGAACTCTTACTCAAAAAGCCATTTGCAGCATGTAATTCTAAAATGTGTGCGATTTTGAATGGTTCCTATACAAGTCTCTCTCAATACAAATCTATGAGCATTGAATGAATAAACGAATAATGGAATTTGTAAAGCGCCAAAATCACCCCAAAGGGGTATCTCTGCGCTAAAGGTGTGGGAATTCAAGGCCTGAGAGATCAGTTACTGAAAAGTTCTGTTTTCAGGAGTTTCCTTAAAAGGAGGAGATCTGAGCACTCACGTAGATGTCCAGGTAATGTGTTCCAGTAAAGTGGGGTGAAGTATGAGAAAACTTTGCCCCCTGCACGATGCTTTCTGTAACGGGGGATAACAAGATGAGCTTTCTCCCGTGAACAAAGTTATTTGCCAGGCTGAAAGCAACTACGTTTTTTGCGAGGTAGCTTGGACCTCTGCCCTTAAATTCTTTATGGACAAGATAGCAAATCTTGAACGTACTCTTTGGCTGATGGGTAGCTAGTGAAGAAGTCTCAGCAATGGCAGGGAAGTTATTCTGGGGGGCATGTTAAGTGCCAGGCGGGCTGCCATATTCTGAACCACCAGCAGTCTTTTCAGCAAGGATTCATTTACCGCATCTAGAAGGACGTTACAGTAGGTGAGGCGACTGATTACCAAGGCTTGAATCAGGGTTCTACGAACGAATAGAGGAAGAAGATGGAGCACTCTACGGAGAAGACTCAATGTGTGGAAGCAAGTACCTGCAGTGGCCATTACTTGGTCTCTCATAGTAAGAGAGTGGTCCAGACAGACGCTCACAATTTTTGCCACAATTTTCGGGGTAGGGGCTAAGCCCAGCTCCAGAGGCCGCTAGCCTGAGGATCGTTTGAGCGCCGCAAACAATAACATTTCTGTTTTATCAGTATTAAGCTGCAGAAAGTTTTCCATCATCCAGCCAGAAATTGCTTGCATACTCTCAGGAAAGAGAGATTTGGTTGAAGTCGTACTGTTATCAAATGATAAGAGAAGTTGAATATTGTCCGCATAACAAACGGGAGTGAACCCATGATCTCTAATGATCTTCGAGAGGGGCCACATACACATTAAACAGGGAGGGGCTATGGCAAGAGCCCTGTGGTACCCCCTTCGTGAGCTCGATGATGCGGGAGTGGAAAGGGCCAAGGTTAACAGTTTGGGTGCACTGGTCTAGAAAACTCGCAAGCCATTTTAGCGCAAGTCCATGGATTCCAATCTCGTTCAATCTTTGGAACAGCTTATGGTGAGACACTGTGTCAAAAGCTGCGGACAAGTCCAACACCACTAACAGCTCAGCCTTATTGTTGTCAAGGGCAAGTAAGATGTAGTCAGCGACGCCTAGGGTGGATTCAGTGGAATGATTAGGTCTGAAACCAGACTGTGATGAATCGAGGCTGCCTTGGGATTCTATGTACTTCATAAGCTTTGTGTTAATGTGTCCTTCCAAGAGTTTACTCATAAGCAGAAGAAGTGAAATAGGGCAATAATTTGCCAGCTTTGGTACGGGTACATGAACCTTCTTACAAATCGGAAGCACTTGTGCCACCTTCCATTCATGTGGAAGTTTCCCTTCACTCAGAGATTTCTCTAATATAGTACAAATGGAGTGGGCTAGTTGCATAGCTAAAAGGGCACACAAACAGATTAGCTGGCATAATGTTGAGGGGTGAACCAGATTTGACTGTTTGCAACAGCTCTTCCATTTTTGATATCTGCAAAGCAGGGAACCTCTGTAAGCAGACGTCTCTCTACCTAGGAGATGTAGACAGTAAGGCAGTAATAGCCAGTGATTCAGAGCCTCTGGGAAATTAATCATATTTTTTATCATTTGTTTTCCTCAAAAAAGTTGGTAATATTGTCACATAAGAGGAGGAGGGATCTAGTTGGGTTGGTGAAGGAATTGCGAACTTTAGAGTTCCTTAGTAGAATTGCCTATTTGGATTAGCCTATAGTTAATATGGGCTTGCGTGCTTTTTTAATATTCTTGTGGTAAAGTGCTAAGGTATTTTTATACATTACTTTCTCCTTCACAATTTGTGATTTCCGTCATGTCTTTCCCAATTTTTTTGCAATTAGACTTTTCCCTATGAAGTTCATGTGACTGAAACGGTTACTTCAACAAAACTGTCTAATGAGCAGGAGGCAGGATATTCTCATGGAGAGAATGCAAGAAGAGCTTGAATTTGCGGAAATTATGCATAACCAGACTCCTGAGTTTAATAATTTTCTAAAAGCACACTTGCTTCTGGTTGTCAATATTGAAAGTGAGGCTATGCATTACTACGAGATACAGGAAATGTACTACCTAAAATAAAATGGCATTAGGCTAAGAAAATCCTGACACTAAGCATGCACGCCTGGGGACTTGCCATCCTTGAGCTGGTTGTTTTAACCATTGTTCCAGGCCTGACAATTTCAACACTGGTCAAAACTCTCAACTTCTGCCTGCATGCTAACCTCAGTTTAACTCCCAAGTTAGCTCAGTGGTTCTCTCTGTATTCTGAAACAAATTCTCCCTTATCTGTCCCTCCGAAAAGTGACTCAATGCAACATTTATCACTGCTCCCTATCATTCTTTATCAGTAGGCACTAAAGAGTTCTGACTACAGAAGCTCACTTTGTATCACTCTATTACATGTAGTTATTCATGGCGCTGTAAAGTTATAAAGAACAGTCATCATGTATGCATTTTGCAGGAATGAACAGTAATATTAATAAAAATTAATTGCCATTAACGAACCAGCTGTTACTGCAAAAACAACAATGATGGACAGAATGTGGATCAATGTCACACATTCACCCCAGTCAAAAGATCTGGGCCTAAATCCATCGTTTTTCCACTCCACACCACCCTGGGTTAGACAATGGCGATATGCAAATCAGCGCTGACCCTGTGCCCCATGGGAACAGTCCAGTCCGAACTACAAAAGCCATGTCCTTCCCAGAACGGAAACAAGCATCCGAGGACCGGCCCGGTTTCGAGGTAACACCTCTCATCAGCCCGGCTAGCTTGCTTCCAGTGGTGTGGAGTGCCTGGGACTCACGTCTGAGCATCCCCAGTACACTTAGAGCGGTTACTGCAAAAACAACAATGATGGACAGAATGTGGATCAATGTCACACATTCACCCCAGTCAAAAGATCTGGGCCTAAATCCACCGCTCTAAGTGTACTGGGGATGCTCAGACGTGAGTCCCAGGCACTCCACACCACTGGAATCAAGCTAGCCGGGCTGATGAGAGGTGTTACCTCGAAACCGGGCCGGTCCTCGGATGCTTGTTTCCGTTCTGGGAAGGACATGGCTTTTGTAGTTCGGACTGGACTGTTCCCATGGGGCACAGGGTCAGCGCTGATTTGCATATCGCCATTGTCTAACCCAGGGTGGTGTGGAGTGGAAAAACGATGGATTTGGGCCCAGATCTTTTGACTGGGGTGAATGTGTGACATTGATCCACATTCTGTCCATCATTGTTGTGTTTGCAGGTACCGCTCTAAGTGTACTGGGGATGCTCAGACGTGAGTCCCAGGCACTCCACACCACTGGAATCAAGCTAGCCGGGCTGATGAGAGGTGTTACCTCGAAACCGGGCCGGTCCTCGGATGCTTGTTTCCGTTCTGGGAAGGACATGGCTTTTGTAGTTCGGACTGGACTGTTCCCATGGGGCACAGGGTCAGCGCTGATTTGCATATCGCCATTGTCTAACCCAGGGTGGTGTGGAGTGGAAAAACGATGGATTTGGGCCCAGATCTTTTGACTGGGGTGAATGTGTGACATTGATCCACATTCTGTCCATCATTGTTGTGTTTGCAGGTACCGCTCTAAGTGTACTGGGGATGCTCAGACGTGAGTCCCAGGCACTCCACACCACTGGAATCAAGCTAGCCGGGCTGATGAGAGGTGTTACCTCGAAACCGGGCCGGTCCTCGGATGCTTGTTTCCGTTCTGGGAAGGACATGGCTTTTGTAGTTCGGACTGGACTGTTCCCATGGGGCACAGGGTCAGCGCTGATTTGCATATCGCCATTGTCTAACCCAGGGTGGTGTGGAGTGGAAAAATGATGGATTTGGGCCCAGATCTTTTGACTGGGGTGAATGTGTGACATTGATCCACATTCTGTCCATCATTGTTGTGTTTGCAGGTACCGCTCTAAGTGTACTGGGGATGCTCAGACGTGAGTCCCAGGCACTCCACACCACTGGAATCAAGCTAGCCGGGCTGATGAGAGGTGTTACCTCGAAACCGGGCCGGTCCTCGGATGCTTGTTTCCGTTCTGGGAAGGACATGGCTTTTGTAGTTCGGACTGGACTGTTCCCATGGGGCACAGGGTCAGCGCTGAATTGCATATCGCCATTGTCTAACCCAGGGTGGTGTGGAGTGGAAAAACGATGGATTTGGGCCCAGATCTTTTGACTGGGGTGAATGTGTGACATTGATCCACATTCTGTCCATCATTGTTGTGTTTGCAGGTACCGCTCTAAGTGTACTGGGGATGCTCAGACGTGAGTCCCAGGCACTCCACACCACTGGAATCAAGCTAGCCGGGCTGATGAGGTGTTACCTCGAAACCGGGCCGGTCCTCGGATGCTTGTTTCCGTTCTGGGAAGGACATGGCTTTTGTAGTTCGGACTGGACTGTTCCCATGGGGCACAGGGTCAGCGCTGATTTGCATATCGCCATTGTCTAACCCAGGGTGGTGTGGAGTGGAAAAACGATGGATTTGGGCCCAGATCTTTTGACTGGGGTGAATGTGTGACATTGATCCACATTCTGTCCATCATTGTTGTGTTTGCAGGTACCGCTCTAAGTGTACTGGGGATGCTCAGACGTGAGTCCCAGGCACTCCACACCACTGGAATCAAGCTAGCCGGGCTGATGAGAGGTGTTACCTCGAAACCGGGCCGGTCCTCGGATGCTTGTTTCCGTTCTGGGAAGGACATGGCTTTTGTAGTTCGGACTGGACTGTTCCCATGGGGCACAGGGTCCGCGCTGATTTGCATATCGCCATTGTCTAACCCAGGGTGGTGTGGAGTGGAAAAACGATGGATTTGGGCCCAGATCTTTTGACTGGGGTGAATGTGTGACATTGATCCACATTCTGTCCATCATTGTTGTTTGCAATTAACGAACCAGCAGCATCCTGTGTGCTGGTATGTATTTTTGGATATTTATGTAGCACAAAACCTATCTTTAATGCAACAGATAGAAGGGGGTACAAAGTGAGGGCAAGTAAGGCTCCCAGAAGGAAATGTCGTCTACGTTGTCATTCACGTGGGACATCCAAGTGGTTCCTTCAGGACAGGGCATCCATTGAACAGAAGTGTCTTCAGCTTCTTTATGAAGTGAAGGGTGGAGGTTTTTCGTTGGATCTGTGCTTGGATGGGGTACTTGACCCTTTGGGGCATATTTACTAAGAAATCACGCAGCGCAGCAAGTCACCTTGCTGTGCTGCATGATAGAGAAAGGGCAGGAATGCACTGTACTTAACATGCCAAATTCCTGTCTTTTCCCTGCGCTGGCGCACCATATTGCTTGGTGTCAACGCAGGACCCTTTGCACTATGGTGCAATAGTGCCTGCGTTGTATGCAGCATTGTTTTTGTGAAGGTAATGACACCTTCCTGCACAAAAACAATCCTGAATGCTGGGCATATTGGGCCTCAGCTAAGCAAAAGGTTCTGTGGAACAGGCGAACTGCTCATGTGTAAGGAATGGAGTGGGAAGACCAACGAGGAGGTAATGGAACAGGCTGAGCGGAAGATAGCACTCATTCAGCACAAGATATTGCCAAGCCTTACAGCATTAAAAAGGTGACAGAGGCATGCATAGGACAGATGCATTCAGGGGATGCAGCGTGTCATTGCTGAGTATTTAGAGAGAATGAACAAGGGGGGGGGGCAAGAGGGGGGGGTTACGTAATTTGGACTAGATGCTAAGCAAATGTGCCCTTATTGTTGGTATTTCCTCAAGATGAAGTCCCTTTCTGAAACTCGGAGCAAAAGAAGGAGGTGATAATAATTTAAAAAAAGATCGGATTAAAAAAAAGATAAATGTACAATCGAAATGTATTTGCAGACTATCTTCGGAAGACCACAGTGGAAGTGTTCTTCAAACACATATTATTGTCTTGGAATAAAACAATTGACTTTGCTTAATTCTAGCATGGGACAACATTTGTCACTGAATCCACATTTATATCCTGTACTGCTCAGTTTGTCTTTTTGAACATATACTCACATCCTGCTTCTCTGAGCTTCTTTTCAGGTGATTTAGCCAGCATGCCCGACTCCTGCCCTCAGACAAACCTGGTCTGGCAGAGGATACTGAGAAAGCCAAACCAATGGACAGAACACACCCTCACCCTGACTTCCAATGTCAAGGCCTCAGAGCTCTAAAGCCAACAATGGAAATCAAACTTTTGCTGTTGTGACCACGGAATCGAACAGAGCAAACACACTGATGAACGGTCACAGCAGTGGAAAACCCCAAATGGGCACCATTCCCAAGTAAACATGCCAACCAAGAGACGAATCTAATGTTTATTTGCAAATGTACTTCACCTTGACACAAACTGTTAACTCGCGGCTTAATTAACCAGCGAGTGCATTAGGAGTACAGCCTACTACTATACCATTTGTTGTTTTTTTCCTTTTGAAAATGTAACTTTGAAAACAGAACTGTAAAGATCTTAAAAACTCATGAAGTGGTATACCATTAAGAAATGTTAAATTGATTAAATTGATCAAAAACAAAAGTATCACATTATTATCATAACTCCATGTATGACCAGCATGCTCTGCTGGACATCTTTCTCAAGTCAAGCTTCTAATTTGTAAATATGAATTATGTCCCACAGCTGCAAGAATTTAGCGTAAATCTGTAATCCTAATGAGAGGGTTATCTACAAGGCCACAACTGGTAATTTACATGAGGGCGCTAACTGAAGTCTGACATGGACTGCTTGCCTCATATCAGGGGTCAAGAATAAACTTCTTGAGAGCCATCAAATTCGCAGAATATTAATGTTATGAGATTGAGAGTAAAATAAATATGAAAAAGGCATTAGCTGTAATATGGCACACATACGCAACATTTACTATCATCAAGAGGACTTGTAGCCCCTTCCTGTCACTATTTCCTTGATGTGTTTCGGACCCAACGAATCAGGGCACAAGCAGAGGCTGGAGTTTCACATTATGATACTCAAGTGTAGTCCAGAGGGCAAGCTTAGGAGGTGTGGCTTGTCGGCCTTGGTTGCCTAATTTAGAACTGGGGAACC
The DNA here is from genome assembly GCF_964261635.1 of Lissotriton helveticus. Classification (NCBI taxonomy): domain Eukaryota; kingdom Metazoa; phylum Chordata; class Amphibia; order Caudata; family Salamandridae; genus Lissotriton; species Lissotriton helveticus. The sequence continues at coordinate 1,372,645,674 of NC_136067.1, forward strand.
AGGATCAATTCCCGGAGTTGTCTTAATATCCTGCGATTATGGGCAGATCACCCCGTGCGTATGTATAATAATGTATCTGACTTTAAGTAATGTAATCTGTTGCTGTTCACCCTTCTGATGTCTAACAATAATCGCATTGAATTGGAAACTATAACGCGATCTAATGTATTTACAACGTTTTCAAGATGCAAACCTCTAACAGAAAGCGTTATGGTAATGATATAACGTAATTTATATTGTTATAACACACATATTACGAAAATACGGTATCCTGATGTGTTTCTTTTCCATGGATACAGCACACTCTTATTATGGCTGCAACAATTGGTTAATACTGGTAGCTTTACGTCAAACGTCAACATACACACAATGTTAAAGTAACGATAAAGGACGCTGAATATACAACGATATGGGCTAATTAACCAAAATGAACTGTAATACCGAAAATGACCGATCATTTTATTGCCAAACGAAGGGGGGGGGGGGAGGGTTCCAGCACTGCCCAAGGGTTCAGGAGATTTCAGAAGCACTAGACAAAGCATGTCCCTGAAACATTTGCAAAAACTACATGAAAAAACAGGTCGAAATTACACTTCAGATGCGGAATGGCTTCCTTACAGAACTTTTATTTATGTAAGGTTTTGCAAAGAATTGCACAACATGAAGGGTTTTTTCTTCATAAAGCAGTATACAAGTTGTACAGGCTGGAGCTGAAACCGTCAGACTCCGCCAAAATGATTAAAAAAAGTTTAGAAAAATTAAAAGTAATCCAAAGAAACGTGCTTCCTAGAACTGAAAGCAGAAAAGGCTATACAAACAGGATTAAAAAGTCCCTTCATGCTTGGAGTCTGAAATGTTAATAAACATTGCTTAATAAAATTGCTAGAAAACAAATCAGCTGATGCGAGTGTAGAACTCCACGCAAGTATTACATTTCCTTTAAAAGTATTGTAAAAAAACAAATCAACTTTACTTACAAGTTTTCGTTTGTATAGTAGAAATCTTTGCCAAATACTGCTTCTGCAGTACGCCATACTAATTTATTACACAAGAAAATTTTACATAGGTAAATTTATTTAATATTAATCTGTAAATATGTCAAAATATACAAAGCAAACAGCATTTCCCTTTATCTAGTGTAATAACCCATTTATATCACTCATATTTATACATAAATACTACATTTTCTACCTGATCCGTGATTATACTGGCTTATATTACACATAACGTGTCTGGGAGGCTGACAGAATATACACCTAGGTTAGTACTGCAAATAAGGTGCGACAAAGAAACTCAGGTAAGTTCTGAGTGATTACCGCAGCAAGTTTATTATCATGGAGGGTACCAAGAAAATCCAGCCCCGGTTTTAATGCATTGACCAACAAGTTCCCTTTAAGCACTGCAGGTGGACTTCTTAAGAACCAAGCACGCGCCATGCATGCTCATCTTGCGAACTTGAAATCAACGCTCTCACAGATCTGATAGTCTTCTCGATATGATCCGTGGTGAACGTTTACCAGTAGGTATGGCACAATATGCGGCCAGGAAGTACTTTATTTAACTTTATGTCTGTGGATCCTATTAAAATCATTCTTCTCATACTCGCCTGTGCGACGACTTTACAACTAAAGTTTGAACATACTTAAAAATCGTGCTTGCAAATATGGATATTATAAATTCCTTTAACTCTGAATAAAATAAGGCCTTTTGGCACTAAGACATGAACGGAAGAGTCGAGAGCCTATACACTGTTTCGAAAGGGCAAACATAACCGAGAAAGTGGCGGTATCACAAAACTGGTGCGAGTTTCAGAAAGGTGAGGCCGGACAGGAGCAGGAGCAAGTAAGGTTTAGGGAACAGTGAAGGTTGGCTAAGAAAAACTCTCTCTTATAGTGACCGCTCAAAGTCCACATGTTAAGTTCTGCCTCCCACATGACTCTTGCTTTCATGGCAAATTTACATGGCTTCAAACTCATCGATTCTTTGCTTGGTATTTCCCTGTCTGATCTGCCTCAGTGTCTTGTATTTGTCACGTCCCATTCGCGTGTTTTCATTGTGGAGGATGTCGTTGTGAGTCTTCTTGGTGTCATCTCTGGCCTGGGACAGCTCAGAAGTCAAAGCCTGCAAAGCAAAGGGTAAAAGATGCTCAGGACAGTCATGTCAATAGTTGGGAGGCAGTAAAGTCAGAATTTTTCAATCCACATTTCACATTTATTTTATTACAATATTTATATAGCGCTTACTACCCCATCTGGGGTGCTAAAGCACTTGCTACATGGGTAGCATGCTACACCATGTACAGTGTGTGTTGAGTGTGTAGTTTTTGTTTTGACCCTAAGTGGGAAGTGTTTCTACGACATGTATGATGACCATCAAGGTGCGGTTATCAGGTTATGGAATGGAACGCTTAGCAATTAAGAACTGTAAAGACAGAACTTTGTTGTTAGCATCCTATGTCTTACTGTCATTGTGAGATGTCAAGAAGTGGCCATAGCTTGTAGCTTTTTGGAACCTGCAGTGATGGACTGAATTTACATCCTCCGCAGCCAGCGGCATATGGCATATTTTGTCAGAATACCCTGCCTGTTGAGTTAGTGATGTGTGGTTTATTGCTGTAGACTGGTGCTCTACTGGGAGATGTACATGACTCATCGCAGTTTTTATCATATGTGAGAGTAAAAGCGTAAAGCAGCACAAAGGAAATATTATGCTGCCTGTATGAACTACAATCGGTTGCCTGACTGTAGAGTGTATAGTATTAATATTAGTGCCAGCCAAGTCGGTTATGTATTGTATTGTATAGTATTGTAATTAAATGTATATTGTACTAACCTTTGCAAGGAAATAAAACGCTTTAAGTTAGGCAGTACGCAGCTCAAAAACCCAAGGTTAGTGGATTTTTCAGTGGATATTGGGACTAATCTTGTTCTCTGAAGGAAGCCATTCCATGCTTTTACTTTAGTTTCCATGTGGAAGATTAAAGTATTCGGAGATATGTGTGGTCTTTAGGGTAAGAGTGGGTATATGAATTCATACAAATGGTTGGTGGTATTAATATATGATACTAGTTTTTGTTAAGTTACAGGGGGATGACTATTAAAGGATAGTTAGTGATCTTCGAAAATACGTTTTGACAGTGTGCAGAAATACAATAATAGGGATTAAGGCAAACATGCATGTGATTTCCAGTAAACTGTGGTAAAAATAGGAGATGCATAGAGGATAGGAATACACAGGAGGCTTTTTTGTAATGGCATGCAATCTGAAGATGCAAAACTGTCGAAAGAAATAATAATTGCATGTGAGTTAGTCATAGAATCATGCACACATTCTATTTCCTGAAAGGCTACCGCAAAACCACCACTTCAGTAAGAACAACTGGCTCAATGTCATGTATTCAAAGTGTTTCCCTGCTTGCAAAATGAGGGCAGCATTGCCCCTGTATGCTCCAAAACTGGTAAAGTACATACTCTTGACATTCACTTTGGAACCCTGGAAGCAAAGTGGGGTAAAAGTATGGTACATCTCTTCACTAGCTCAGTATCTGTCTTATCACAATTCTCCTGACAACCCAAGAGGTTAGAAACAATATTAAGGTCATACTTGTAAACTGAGTTGTCACAGGAACAATATGTGCATCAGTTGGTTAGACAGTCGCATATCTTAAAATCAAGGTTGTGGACCCTAATGCACAGCAAAGGGAATCATGAGGATCAGGAACAAATGATAGGTATATAGTACAGCTCTTTTCAGAATGCACAAATGTATATCTAGCAGGGGTGGATCTCTGCCAGGAAAATGAAACCTTGTGCCAGTTCTGTAGACCATGTCAAGTCAGAATGTTCACTTTTGAGACGGCTTCGTTAATGTTCCTCACACCTGCCACGTAGACCACCAAAGCAGCCAAGATGAGCTTTAGGACTCATACTCTGGCTTCTAATGTTTAAGGAAGGAATGGACCATTGCATCATCTGGTGACTGGTGATGCTTGATGTAGAGTTCACTATGGTAAACTGAATTATTTTCTTTCATGCACACTTCACAATCAGAACCAATAGATTTAATTGAAATGGTTTTACAAATGTAATCTAAGTGGACGTGGATGGAGGTTGGTAGAATGTGCTGTGCAAATTGTTTTTTCACCATTCGGCCTGCTTTCCACAATGGCAACATTTTAAATTCAATTAATAGTATATTTAGGTCATTCGTGGGAAAGAACATGAGGTAAAGAAGGTTTCCTATTGAACACTCAACCTGAGATCATGCAGGGGCAAAATACACACCCAGGTGATCAGCCTTAAAAAGCAGTGCTTGTGGCACAGAAAAAACAGAAGCAAACACCCATTGCTCACCCAGGGAAGCCCTGTGTAATAAGGCCTGAAGAGAATCCAACTAAAAGTACTTTAAGTCTAATTAGCTTCTTTATCACCACCATTGCATGTCGCCAGACTTATCCCCTATGGGCGTTCCAATGAACATTTTTCATGAAGGGAACACCAAGAAATTTGTGACAGTGTACAAGAGTGAATGGCTCTCACCCTAGCCTCCAAAGAAAAGTGACCCGCTGTTTTCCAAGGGGACTAGGTGTGTTTTTAGTAAAATAACCAAGGGTAGCACTGAACCAATATTAGTGTAATGTGTATAAATTATGCTACAGACCAACTGCAGTTCTGCCCCCGGTGATACCATTTCCTAATAACAGCCAACTGCATGGATGGCTTTTTCCTTAATAAAGTAGACGGAGCTTGCGTGCAGCACGCAAGGAACCTTGCACTCTAGGTCTTGCCCATGTTATTGTTCTGTCATATTCTGTAGTTATTGCTTGGCGTTTTATTTTTTTGTTACACATTTTATTGGATTTCGTTGGCATATTTACATGTTGGCCAACATGGCCAAACAAAAGATTACAGTGCAGTAATAATAATAATAATAATCCACATTTGTAAAGCGCAAACAATCACCCTTAAGGGTCTCTAGGCGCTGGGGGCCGTTGGGAAGATTAAGCAAGCTATTGACCAGAGTCACATGGTGCTGGGCTAATCTGCCGCCGGCACCAGGGATCGAACCGTGATCCCCAAATACCGGAGTCAGTTGCCCTGGCCGTGGTGCCACACCTCTTCCACTCCGTCACCCACCCTCCACAATACTGATGTATAATTTGCAGGCAGACCCTCCCTACCATCGCAAACAATAGTCTCTTGGGCTCTATTCAAGGAATACAACTGTGTGTTAGTATATGCTAGGGGATCACGATCGTGACCAACACCAGTTCAACAAAGTCGTCTCTTTGATGTTTCTAACATTAAAATCATCCACAAAGTACGCACCTTCATCCCCCCCGAAGCACTAAAATACTAGTGATGGTCCTAGCCATGGCTAGACTGGACTACAGAAATGCCCTATACTTAGGCCTTCAAAAACAGCACATGATCAAACTTCAGCAAGCACACAACGCGGCCGCCAAAAATGCTGCTGGACATCCCCAAATTCCAGTCCATCTCAGAAGGCTTGAAAAAACTCCACTGGCTTCCTATGAAGAAAAGAATAGATTTCAAATCCCCATGTCTGGTGTACAAAGCTGTACACGGAAATGGACCATCATTTTTGAAACAACACCTCACCTGGTACCATCCACCTAGACACCTAAGCTCAGCACAGAGCAAACTCCTTCAGACACCAAAATTAAAAAAAGCTTGCTGGGGAGGACAAAGCTTTGTCCTGGGTACAGTGAAACTGTGGAACTCCTTTCCGATAAATATTAAAAGCTGATCAACTTTGCTCGGATTCAGAAAGCTACTAAAGACATGGCTATTTTCAAATTAACATAATCCATCTTCAACTGGAACACTGGCATCCTCCTTCGCAGAGTGTCTAGACGCCCCTCTGCATTTGTGCACTATATAAATTCCCACAATCAAATCAAATTTGTTACATTGTCAAACCTCTGTATCAAGAAGGGAGTCTACTGACGATGTATTGCTTGGTATTTTGAATACCCGTAGTTTTACGTTGATTTTCTTTTGCAGCTTTCTTGGATTTTATCCTTTTCAATATTCTTTTGGGCTCTAGTTCTGTCTGACACGTTACTTTGTTAATAATGAAGCCATGGCTTCCACCTTACATATTCAGTCTAGACTGCACATTTATGTGAATTTTTATATTATTTGCTTCTCATCTCTTGTTTCGTATATTAACTCAGTAGTGGTGTCCACAGACTGCCACACTGAGTCCATCATCTGTAATATCTTGGTTTGTGTTATTTCAGCACACCACTAGCTTGTTTTAATTGAAAAGCCCCTATGATTTCACACACCACTTTCCTTGATGGATGCGCATTGGTGCGCTTTCATAAACTTCCATTGCACCCATGAGCATAAAATATGTGCATTTTCTATAGAACACAGAGTTCTATGTAACCGCTATAAAATATTTGTATAATTCTTACCATCAGCTGCCTCTGTACACGTTCATTCTTCTCTGCCTCAGTGATGCGCTGCTCCTCATTCCGGTCGTCTGAGATGCCTTCATTGGTGAATTCTGCGCTGTAGGTGTTGTTGAACTCCATTTCATCATCGTACATGTTCACATGGAAGTTATCCTTCACCGGCTCGTACACTGGTGGCGGTGGTGGTGGTGGCGGTGGGGGCGGTGCACTCATTACCATATGTAGCTCCTCCCTGGTTTTGACCAGATCATCTTGGGCTTCTCGAGCCTTTAAATTAAAACAAATGGATATAATGAACTCACACGGTTCTTACATGCTCAGTGCTGAAGAACTCTGTCACAATTTACTCTGTGGCAATAAAGGGAGCATTGACCCCTAATAAATACAATAGATCGGGCACACTGACCTTGTTTAGGAAAATTAAATATGAAAAGTGATTTGCAGAGAATTTCCTGCGAAAATATTTTACAACAAAACAGACGTTATTTCTCATATACCCAAAGGTTAGTAAATTAGAAGAAAAACAAATGTAAAGTGTCTTTTCTGATGACATTACACACACAGGGCCAGCCCAGAGCTTTCATTTTCCTAAGTGAAAAAGCCCAACTACACCTTGACACATCTCCCAAAAAATCTATTTCGACTGTTGTAAATCATATATGTCTCTATAACGCTTTGAGGAATAAAGTAGCTTAGAACTCACTCAATTGAAAACATTAAGAAACATGTCACCTAGTTGGCACAATTAGTGTCACTCAGTAAATAAAATGAAGGTAAAGGCTTTACATGTAAAAAGTAAGGGATAGCATAAATAATTATGACTTTTTTTCCTACAAAAATCATGCCGCACATTTTATTTACTGAGTTACAGCAGGCAGAAAGCTGCTGTTTAGAGTCATATAATGGTATTACTTCGCTGTGGTGATATCGCTTTTAGATGTTCTTTGAGAAGCAGGCAACTTGACAACAGAGCAATTAGTCTGGGATAAAATGATTTTTATTGGATGAAATATTTTTTTCCATCTAGGCAGATGTGTGGGTGTGCCATGTTAGAGTGCCAGCCCTGTTGACAGATGACTTGTGTGTGATCACCGTCCGATTACTACACAGTGACTGGTATGGTGGAGAGGGATACAGAACAGTGGTGAGATGACACATGGGAATGAAGGATTAGGGTGGGGAGGAGATCCAGAAAATCGGATTAAGCAGTGTGAGAATGGAAAACAAGGACTAAATCACCCCGTTGTAAAATAAACAGAACAGAATGGATAAGGATAGTCAATTACATTGAGAAAATGACAAGTGACTAGAACTACATATAATGACCCTTTTAAATGTTTGGTCTTTTCATTCTCCTGTTGAAGTTATTCCATTCATTTGAGTTTTACATAGGTTCTCAGTTTTAAACTTAGAGTATTAAAGGAGAGTACGATCTATATACTACAGAGAAGTGATGATGACTGTGGTAAAGGTTGAGGTGAAGAATTATTAGCAACATTTGTTTTTCTAGAATACATTTTGAGCACTGTGTACAATTCGATTCATTTTCGTTCGCATAATTACTCAAAATGCTGGAAAATGATGCAAAATTACGAGAAATGCAAATCTGGCATATAGATTTATATTTTTGCAGTGAGCTCGAGGACATATTTTGCGCTAAAAATTAGCACAAAAAACCCCCCACAAGTGCCACGATCAACAGATACTCGCGTTCTGTTCATCTGCATCGTACCTGTGATTCCTCTATAGGTTTTTTTACCCAAACACACTTCAATTTACACAATGGGGTGTAATAGAGTAGTTGCAGGAAATTCGTGTAACAAGTGTAATGCAAAAAGATGGATATGACTTGGGATTGTGTCAACGTAACAATATGCCTGGGTTTATTTTTGAGCTGGTCAACACATCTGCACTAAATTTGTCAGAGAACCTGTCTGTTTACATCTGGTGCTTTGGCCCAACATTGTCATTTGTTGGTTATGGGATTCAAATATTACTCCGTAAAATAACTAGTCTGAAGGTGTGTACATGAAATCCCATGTTAAAGTATGCTCCTTGCCAGAGCTCATACCACTAGACTGATATATACCAAAAATGGCTTGAAAACGGATAAGTCATGCCACAACAGGTTCCACTGTGTAAATCTTTTCAGTTTTTTGGGCCATGCACCATAAGCTCTGCACTGAGCCCTCTTGACCCCAGACCCTGCAGCACACCACCTTGGGTCGTGGCCACAGGGCAAAGCCTTCGACAAACACTCTGGGGCAAATTTATGAAAAAGTGGCGCAGGTCAGTGCAACAAGTCACCTTGCTGTGCTGCACTGCGTCACTGGGAAAGCGCAGGAATACGCCATAATTAATGCATACGGCACATTCCTGACTTCACCCTGTGCTGGTACACAATGGGCTGCCTAGCGCAAACACAGGTACCCTTGCACCATGGTGCAAGGGTGAATGGGTTGCGTAAAGGATTGGTTTTGTGCAGGAAGGGACACCTTTCTGCACAAAAACAATCTTGAGAGCCTTTTCCCTCTTTTTATGTGTACTGCAGAATGCAGCACACATAGAAAGAGGAAAAAACAAGAACAAAGTCTTATAAATCTGAGAATTTGTCAAAAATCATGGGACTTGTGTGGGAATACCCACAAATCACCCATAGAACGCGGTTAAAGTGCAGATTAATGGAACACATCGATTTGTGCTATTTTGCATTATTCCAGATTTTTGGAGCCACTCAAAGTGGCTTTGTGCGGCTTCAAAAATCTGACTTAGAGGTTTGCGTCACGAATGTACCACATTGCGTGGTGCAAATGTGACACAACCCTCTCTGTGACCATGTCCTAAAGCCTGCTATGTGCAGCTGAAGGCTCTTTCCAGCAAGCTCTACGTGCAAACACTTATGCTAGGGCCTTTGAATGCATTAATGTAATCACCTTTTACTTAGTTCCTTGTGCTTTTGTTCTTCTTATATTAATGATTTTTTAAGTTCAAAAATATTTTTTTTCATCTCAAACATTATGTAGAGATGCAATATTTTTTTGTTGGTAGTAAATTGCATATTTCATGTTTTTGAATTGTTTAATGTTCCCTCAGGGGTTTTAAGGGATGGCCTGCATACTCTCCCTTGGACTAACCCTGGGCGTTGTTCACGTAGTAGCGCTACGCGAACTGCGTAGTGCACTGTGCAAAATGCTGTTTGCACTGATTGCACAGTGCTGGATGCTTGTCCGCACTGTGCAATCAGTGCAAACCGCATCTTGCACAGTGTAAGCGGTCATTTTCTGCCACACAAGTAGATTTGTACTCGAGCTGCAGCTTTCTCAACACGGACTGGTAATTTCTCATTGTGAGCGGTCGCGAGCATACGCGACCACTTGCAATGAGAAACCTGACCTCCCCGCGTTAAGAATCTCACTGGGAGGTTTGTTTTCCACGCTCGCGATCGGCAACTTGATGTTGCTGATCGCAAATGAGGAAAAAGTCTCACCGGGATGTTCTTTTGCTCGTTCGCGGTCGCCAACTGGATGTTGAGGACAGCGAGCAAGCAAAAAATACCTGCTATGCTACCCGTTTTTGCACTGTGCTACATGCAATTCACGTAGCGCGTAGTTGCGCAAACTACGCGAACGTAGCGTAGTCCTACGCCCAGGCCTACCTTGGACCCCATTTTTTTATGATATACATCTGAGAATAGTTCTTTTACTGTCTGTATCATGTAATAATGGCATGAGATAAAAGTTATAGTGCTGGTTCTGGAATGGTGTTAGAACTATTGGAGAATCAAATGTATCATGGGCACAACAGCTTCATAAAGCAGATGTATTTTCTAATTCATAATCTGTCATGGAACCCAATGGTTCTTGAACTGTTCTGCAACCCAAATGTAAAAATATAGAAAACACCTTCTAAGGCCATCCAACTCCTTTCTGTAACATAAATATCTGAAACGTTTTTACACTAAACCACACAAATGAACTCCAGTGAGTAAAATTATATCTCCATGCCAAGTTTGAGTTAATTCTGTTCAGCACTTTTGGTAGGGCCAGAAAGCAAAGATTTCTGTGGCATTTAAAATAGGAAAATCTTGCTTTACATCACTTGTAACAATGTTGTCTTCTCTTGACCTATGGAAGGGCTATTTATTAACATATAAAATTGATATAGTAAAGGAGGCATATGCAATATTAACATGCAACTTATTTTGTACTGACATGACATTAAAATGTGCACTTTTGTAGTACACATTTATACCTATTGGTGCAAGACCTCACAACTTTAAAGCAAGCTTCATTATTATAGCAGCAAAGCTGAATGTGCAGAGATGTGCACAAAATATTTGATAGTTGACATGTAATTCGTTTTTGTAAAGCATCACACCATAGTGCATTAGAGTATATATGTGATTAACAATAACGTTTTGAAATGTTTGGGCTAATGAATAAAAAATGTATAGTTTAAGAAGTTTCCTTTTTTATTTATAATGAAGAAATGTGGTGCTGAATAATATTCATTGCCAAAACTGTTTTGTTTTACATAAGTCTATTGTTCAGTGTAACTCTGTTAGAAGATTACAATATGCTCATGCCCATGGGAAAGGCGGTCTGAGAATCGAAAGGCCTCATACCTAGTCCTAGTTTAAAAGTTTGTTTCACATTTCCAGGTGATCCTTTGTAAGGTTGATAAGAAAGAACATGGGAAAGAACAGAACGAGATGGTTTTCAAGAAGACTCAACATCCTATAGGCTGGAGAAAATAAGACGATACCGAAGTATTGCAACATGATTTTCAGCTATTTATATCAATTTGTGTTCCTAGAGTAGGTTACCCCAGATCCTCCCAGACTTTACGCCTTTTGCTATTGCCCTTCATTAACGCTTGTCTATACCATTTGCCTGCATTGAAACTGAATGCTAGTGGCATTATGCTGTTGGCTCAGTGCTGATTTGCACCCCTACCGGAACCTGTGGTTGACTACAGCTGCTGCATGGTTGTTTTGCTGTGTGAACCTCCCTTTATAGGAAGTTAAGCTAATTATGACTAATTGATCTTGAGCTTTCCGCCCACTTTCACTCCTATCAAACTTGAACCCTTCATTGTTTCTTGCTAACACCCATTTTCCCCCCTTTTTTATTGATGATCTGTTCTAACCAATCATTTTATTTTTACTATCAATTCTGTAAATTGATTGATGACTTTAATAAAATAAAAAGAAAAATCTAATAAACTACTAACGATAATAAAACCCCTACAACTGATCAAAACCATTCTTTATTGACTGAACTTTAAAGTATTATTGGGATTGTTGATATTGTGAGGTATAGCTATTGATCCTCTCATAAACGGCAAAGATCTGTCACAGAGAATTGAGAGGAAATTCACTTGTGTTAATTTAGAGCGGTGATCTACTCTTTTTGGTGTGAGACAGAGATGCTAAACCATTCAATTTAAAATAGGTTTCCACTCTAGCAAACACTGCTAGCAGAGTGACATTTTATGTCTTGACAAAGGGAGCTATAAATAATTGCCAGAGTCCTAAAGCCCAATGCCCAGAACTTGAGGATTGACGGTGTGATTTTCAAAGGCAGTTTAGACGGTAGTTGCTGTTTTGAAGGTGTATTAATAGGGTGATGCGTTATGATTTGTGATTATTGTTGTGTCATTGAAAAAAGTCATTTGGAGTATGAGAAATAAATGTTTGATGAAGGCATTTATAGTTTTAAGAAGTTGAAGCGTTATCAGGTTCGGCGTGACCTAAGATCCCGGGATAGACAGATATTGAGACAAGTTTAGAAGACACTTAATGGTTTTTGGTTTTCTTGTCTGCAAAAGGTTTGTGGTCTAGATTGTGAGGTACCATTGAAACTGAGATAGGGACTACAAACAATATGACGCAATTCTAGAAGGTAGTTATTGCTCCTTTTTTCACAAATTGCTCCTTGACCAACACAGCCACGCCCATTCAGGAGCATCTTTGGGGTGAACATTTTGCAAAGTTGTATGACACAAATGAGTGAGATTACTCTGTAATCAACATCACAAACGTAGAACACAAGGGGGATTGTCCATCTCCCTTGGAGAGTTTATCTCCGCTTTGAAAAGATGCCCCAGGAATAAAACGCCGGGACTGGATGGGTTCCAGCGGACCTGTTTAAAGACAACCCTGCATTATGGGCCCCAGTATTGGTGAATGTATACCAAAGTGCTGTATGTGCTAGCCCTCCCAAGACCTGGTCTAGGGCAATTATTGCACCGATTTTAAAAAAGGTGGATAGAAGTGACCCCCAATGTTATTGACTCATATCGTTAATTGATTCTATGGCAAAAGTGTTGGGTAAAATTTTGCTGGATCATCTTGAAACATGGGCAAATGAGAAGCACATTTTAACTATGTCACAAAATAGCTTTCGAAGGGGATTAGGCACTGTTGAACAGTGCCTAAATAAGCATTTAATTATCAGCAAGTCAATGACTGCCAAAGAGGGATGTCTTTTTTTTGCATTTAGGGATTTAAGTGTAGCTTTTGACAATGTCTCAAGGGAAAAGCTTTGGAATATATTAATAGAAAAAGGTGCCAACCCAAAATGTAGTCATCTTCTTTCCCAGCTGCATGCAGACATAGAAGGTAGCATCAGGTATGGTATAAATGGTGAGTGTACACCCCATATAAGAATTAGGAAGGGGGTCAGACAAGGTTGTATGCTGGCCATATTCCTTTTGAAAAAGAACTATTGATGGACAGAATGCAGAACAATGTCACACATTCACCCCAGTACAGAGAATGGGCCTAAATCCATCATTTTGTTGCTCACTATGCCATTCCAGTTTGGACCCAGCCATATGTAAATCTGTCTTGACCCTGCGCCCAATGGGAACAGTCCAGCCTGAACTGCCAGGCCAGGCCCTCCCTGGACAGGAAGCAAGCATCCTAGGACCGGTGTCTGGTCCAGGGAGGACCTGGCTTAGCAGTTCGGGCTGGACTGTTCCCATGAGGCACAGGGTCAAAGCTGATTTGCATATGGCCAGGTCTAAACTGGAGTGTCATGGTGAGCAAAAGAATGATGGATTTAACCCAGATCTCTTTACTAGGGGTGAATGTTTTGATTTGTTCTGCATTCTGTCCATCAATTGTGATGTCTTTTTCATGTACCTTTTTAGCCTTTATATCAATTATCTAAATGGTGCCCTGATGGATGGAGCAGTAGATCCTCCAAGGATGGGGTCTCGGCAGTTATCAGTCTTAATGTACGCAGACGACTGTGTGCGCATGGCAAGAACGGGGAGGAGTCTGCAGAAGCTTTTAGACTCCTTTGTTGTTTTTAAGTCTGGTTTAGGCCTCTCCACTAATAAAACGAAATCCTTTGCCATGATTTGTGGTTGTCCTCGGAGTAGGGCAACTCCGTTTTATATCGATGACATGCCCATTAAATATGTACCAATTTTAAATTATCTTGGGATATCATTTGATAGCTCAAGTACATGGAAACATTTGGGAAAGGTGAGAGTAATTCAATTTGAACAAGCTACAGCCTCTGTGTTTAAATTCTCTGCAAAGCTGGGTTCTATGCCTTTAGCACGGTTACTACTTTATATAAAGGCAGACCCGTAACAATAGGAACTTATGGAGCTGGGGTTTAGGGATACACTGACAACACCTTGCTCCAAGTTAGCAAAAATAAATGTTTGCGCAGGTTATTATCACACCCGCCTACTGTCCACTCTGTGATAGTGCATATGGAATTGGGGCTATGGTATCTGCGAGACATTATAAGATTGGCACCCCTCATGTTATGGCTCTCAGACTGGTCTAGACCAGAAGCAGTGTTAAAGTCACTTCTGGCTGTATGAACCTTGCAGGAGTCAACAAAATTAAATGGTTGTCATATATTAAATCGAGTTACAAGCAATCAATAGAATTGAACTCTTCACTAGCCCGACCGACATTGCTCGCTCAGTGAGATTAGCAGTAAAAAATGAATTATTAAAATCTATTGTAGCTGTGAGACATGAGGGCGACTTGAGGCAGAGGATGGTGGTGTTATACCTCCCCTTATGTACAAACTCTGGCACAAAACCGTATTTGTTGAAGGCGACACACCAGCAAATATTTTATTTAATAAGATTTAGGATCGGGTTAACACATTTATTGGTGTCCTATCCCTCCAATGTATATGCTGGCAAAGATTTGATCATGTGCCATGCAATGCAATTTCTCAGCAAACACAAATACGCGAGATACTTTTTGTGACCTCTACAAGGTCCAATGAACACAGATATTAAAACCACTCCTGAGATATTTAGGCATTGGGCATTGGAAAGAGTTCATGAAATATTTGCAGTTATTGCAAACTAATGAAGTTCGGGTTGCTTGCTATAGGTTTATTGCATCAGTAGTAAAATGCAGGCGTATAATTGGGGAATAGAGAACATTTGATGGTTGGCTCTCCATGCTATAGAGAGTATTTAAATTGGCACTAATGTCCTGTTCTCTTTCTTGAATATCAAACTTTTATGCACTTTGTCTGTATTTTATGTGATTGTCGATAATTTATATGATTGACTGTGTGGGCTTGTTTTAACTTCATTTTACAGCGGAGTGCCATGAATCCGTTCTCCTCTACTTTGAACTTTTCTGGGAGAAGCCGTGGGGAGAGTCGCTGAGCAGCTGCTGGGGACTGAGAGTCCCAGAATCCCTTCTGGGGCACTGCTTCTGCATCCAGTTGTCATCCAAGTGCTATAAAAGCGTGCCGCTGTCCTGCACTGAGGGGGCTGCTCATCGGTCTGCCTGCTACCTTGGGGCTCGTTTCAACTACATTTTACAGCGGAGTGCCGTGAGTCCATTCTCCTCTACTTTGAACTTTGCTGGGAGAAGTCGTGGGGAGAGTCGCTGAGCAGCTGCTGGGGACTGAGAGTCCCAGAATCTCTTCTGGAGCACTGCACCTGCACCTGCATCTACTTTTCATCCAAACGCTATAGAAGCCCGCTGCTATCCCGCGGCAAGTGACGCGCCTGGCTTAAGCCCGGACCAAGGGTGGGCCTGTCCGTGGTCGTTCAAAGCCAGATCCACCCTCTTGGCTCTGCCCATTCATCATCCAAGGAAGACTCACAGCTTGTTCTATTTGAAGTCCCTTTGTTAATATAACTTAGGCATAGGCAGGAAAAAAAAACCTCTGCCAATGAAGCCTAGCTCAAACGTAGCCACTCACTCACCCATTATAAAATCCTATCTTTCCAGTGCAATGGGAGCGATTTCTATGGTAACTTGAACTTGCTGAATCCCATATAGACGCTGTGAAGAAACGGTTTAATGTTTCTTCTAATTTTTTCTCAAGCCCCGCAACTGAGGGGAATGCTTTTCCAACAGATCCATCCATAGGAACTCAGCCTCAATCTGCAGTTGCGCACAATATTCCCAATGCTAATTCAGGTGTTGTGCGAGTTGATATTCATGGCTCAACAGCAATTTGCCCTACAAGTTCTACCCCCAATGCTTCACAACCGCCACCCACCAAGCGCAAACGAAACAAAGGAAAGTCAAGTAAACGCGAAGTCAGGCCCAATAAGCCAGTTCATAAAAATATACCATCTTCAAGCATCCCACCTCTCCGCACGATAGGGGACTGTGGGTATAATGCAGCTATTCATAGTATGTGCCAAACTATTGGGAATAAGATGGAAACATTGTTTAAAGAGCTGCAGTCTTCCATAATGACTGTTTTGAAGACACTAACTGATAAAACCCAAGCTTTGCATGACCTTTATGGGAAACACCCCCAGTTAACTTCCCTGCAAGAAGCACCACTTGTTACTGCTCATCTGCCTGCAACTACTACTCCTGGTTTACCAACATCAGCTCATTTTCCAGCACCTTTAGTGTCTTCAGTGGGACATCAACAAACAATATTCCCTGCAATTCCTATTCCCACTGACAGCCCATCGGGATCTAGACCAAAGAAAGCCCAAAAACAGGCTAGCCCCTGTGGCTCAGTTTCCATGGATGATTACATTGCTGACTGCCTCTAATTGCCACCAGATTGCACCCCTTATGTCATCATTCTAACTGCTGTGCCTCCCCTTTCTAACAAACCTGAAGACTGGTTTTCTCTTAAATGTAGAACTACGCACTGGATAGGTTCTGACCTGATGGATGAGATAATATGGGTCTGTAGAGTCGGGTGGGTTGGTTATGCCACAAAACAGATTCATGGTGACTGTCTGGTTCTCAATTTCAAGTGCCCATGGCTGGTGGGTCGCCTCTTGCAATATTTGGAAATTGTACCTCCTGACTCTAGTGGAATTTGTGCCTTACCACTTGGATACTTTTATCGCCTACTTGGCCCATTGTCCCATCTAAGGAGGCCTATGGGGAATGTTGCTGGTTACCTCAACAATGTCACTCCCTTATTCTCGCATAAGAATCAATTTGCTCCACTGTTGAGTCTTTTGGATAATGATTGACTTAGTGCCAATGCTTGTGGTAATTAATCCTCCCTGTCTCTGAAGCAGACTTATGAACTAGACCAATCTGACCACGTCCCTACTATCGACTCTTCTGGTAACATGGCACAAAACCTTGTGTCTGCCAGACAGGGGGGGCTGAGACGATTATCGTGGAATGTTGCTGGCATTACCAATTCACTGCATAATAGGAATTAGTTAGAAATCAATCATTATGATGTGCTGTGTTGAAATATGGGCCACAAGCAGTTTCTTTGTCAATTGTTATCAGTGTTTTTGTGTCCCCGCCACACCATCTATATCAGGCCGTTCCAAGGGTGAGTTGGGAGTGTGTATTTCCTTAAAACTGGAATCCTTAAAGCTAGATGTTTAGAAATGTACTCCTTGGTATCAAACCTGTTTTCCGTTCGTCTGGTATATTTACCCTGCTTTTGATTAATTATTATTTTTATATTTTTGTCAACTAGCCAATCGATCTAATTTGGGAACTCGATTGTGTTATTTCAAATTTTATGGAGTGTTGCCCGGGGAGGGTATCCAATATTTGGGCAGGTGATTTGAACTTCTGGAAATGCCCCTTCCCCTGGAACAGTGTTTGTGGTCTCACAAACCAGCGGTGGGTCGACCCATCTCACTTCCTTCATAGTTCATATGGAGATGCTCTGAATTTTGTCATTCTTAAGCCCAATTTATTATTCAGCGTAGACCTTATTGAAAATGCCTTAATTTCGTTCCCCACTTTTACAGGTTGTGGGGTTGGCTAGTCCATGGATTTTAATCTATTTTCTATCACCTTTGCCCCATTGGTGTCTGACTCCATTATTCTATCTTCAAATTTGAGTGATCACAACCCAGTCTCTATTTGCAGATCTCGTCCCGACAGAATTACCCATGTACCCGTCACGCTAACTCTACAAAACTGTATTACTCAAACAATTAAGGGATTCAATAGAAATGGGAAAATGTGAACCCGGGAAAAAAAATTGCCGCCATTGTAAGAGGAAAATATGAGGATGTGTAACAGTGCCTTTCCGAATTAGTTGGTCCCCATTTGTAACTGGGTAAATTTAATACTGTGTGTTCCTTTATGTCATCACTATTGGTCACTAAGAAACTCAACACTCCACCAAGTCGCTGGTTCAACCATGCATGAACTGCAGCTTTAAAAAAACTGGAATTGACAACCAATTCTTCAATTAGAAACATCAAAGAAATTAGATCAGCCAGAAGTTATTATAAAAAGATATTCAAACTATGAAGGATAGAAATCAGAGAGAGGGCTTAGGAAGAGTTCCTCAAAGGCTACTGCCCTGAGAGACGTAAAACTCTTCTGGAAGGTGATTAATCGTCCCTTTTTTACAGATAGTAATGTTCCAACTATTGCTTGCCACGTGTCTTTGGACAATTGGCTGACTTACTTTTCTCGCATTCTTGAGGACCCATCCGAGGGGAGCCCTACTGTTGTTCCCTCTGGAACACCATCTCCCTCTCCAATTCCCCTGACCCGCCTTTTACATCGACATGAGTGACGTCGCGTCTGCAATTAAAAAGAGCATCCAGGGTAAAGCTGCCGGCCCAGATGAGGTTACAATTGATGTTTTCGCCATAATATTCCCATTTTGGCTCTATTGTTAGCCAATGTGTTTGGAGCTGCATTGCACGCAGAGATACCCAGCTCATGGAAAAAATTAATCATTGTGCAAAAACTTCAAAAAGGGTAAAAGAGGTGATCCAACATGTTACCACCCCCTTTCTCTGTTGGACTCCTCTGTCAAAATTCTGGCCATGGTAATTCCCAAGAAACTCTAGGTTTAGGCGGAAGACAGTGGTTTCCTTTCTGAGGTAGAATATGGGTTCCGCCCAGTTGTCGGCACGGATGAACAGTCCCTCAACCGTCTCCTGATATTTGAGAACTCTGCAAAAGCCAAGAAAGGCATTTTATCGGACTTGTTCAGTGCGTTTGATTTAGTGAGCAGGGGACGGTTGTGGGACCTCATGCTTCAGGAGGGGATGGAGGTTGGCCTGGTGGAATTACTAAAACACTTGCATTAGGATACCACTGCCCAGGTATGTTATAGAAGCGCAGGCGAATGCACTTCCTGCTTTTAATTGGCTAAAGGGGTCAGGCAAGAGAGCATCCTAGCCCCTTTCCTTCTTTACATTAATTCACTGGATTTTATTTTACAGAGTAGGGGAAAGTATTTGCCAGGGATACGGGAGCGGTCCGTGCCCATATTAATGTACGCCGATGATGCAGTGCTGCTATCGCACACAGCCAATGGGCTCCAACACTTGCTGTATACTTTTAATGACTTCATGCTAGATCTAAAACAAAGTGTCAGCCATATAACATCTTTTATTAGGTCATTAGGCCCTAGAAAAAATGCGTACTTGCAGATTTAGCATTGATGGTGTGGCCATCACAAAAGTGTCCAACTTTAAGTGCTTAGGTATTTTACTGGTTGTTAATTTTAATAGGGCAAAACTTGTAGAACAGAGAGGTAACAAAATAAACTGTGTGGCTGAGGCTTTTTTGGGTTTCTCCTGTAAACTCAAGCAGAAACCAGGGTAGTATTTGTTATCCTTTCACGAAGCAAAATGCATTTCAGAACGCACCTGCAGTAGTCTAGGGCTAAGTTGGGTGTGACCATCTACAAGTAGCCGAGAACAAATTCCTTGCAAGATTGCTGGCTGTTCCAAACATTACCCGCTCTCAGGTTGGTCTCACCTATATCAAACAAACAGTTAGACTAGCCCCACTTCTTTGATGTGTTAAAATTTGGAGTTCCATCTCTACAAATTTCTCACGCTCTGTATTAGCGGATTGCATTAAATTGGATAACAATTCCTGGTTTCCAGGTCAGGAAAACTTTTGCAGAACAAGTAGTTTCACATCTGTTCCATTCCCACAGTATGATCACTGTGAATACCAAGTTTGCGCCCTATTTCAGTGGTATAATAATTTGATAAGGCAGACAAAAGGCCAAGTTGTGGACACTGTCCGCTATCATATGGATAGCTTATCTTATTATTTAACTTTACCTAGTCTAGATTCCGCCCCAAGATTACATGTTTCATGCTGTACTCGGCCCACTTCCTGGCGCTTTCCCCATTCAAGGTGGCTGTTTTTCGGTTTTACCTCCATGTTGTGGTGATGTTAGTAAACAATACACAATTCATTACACGTTTCTCTGTAGTCAGAACACAGAGCTAAATTTCTATGACCTCTTTTACGTTCTTTTAACTGTAGATCAGCTTGTCAGAGTCTTGAGCTGCTCCAGTGTTTGTTGTCCAAGCCTATATGCCAGTTATTGCTTTTAACAGTCAAGCTCTTAGAATCAGGAAGGGCCACGGGACTCTTGTAATCAGCGAAGCTTGAAATTGTTAATAGTACATTTAATGCACAATAAGAATAATGTAATTATCTTCAACTATATCATTAACTGTGATGTTTTTTAGCTGCTTGCTTTAACAATTTTTTAATCTAATGGTGCTATTGTATGCTTTTCCATGTTTATACATGTATACTTTTATGATCACTCTTTGTCGAATAAAGTTTATTGAACGAACGACTGACTGAGTATTTTATGGACATTTTATCTGTTTACATTTCTGATGTGCTTGTATGGTTTCTTTTTAAGACAAATACACATTTATTGAATTAAGAATGGGATAGAGACATTAATAAACATTTGTGATGTACTAAAATTGATTGATGTTGGCAGAACCTTACTGCACAAAGGGTGAAGCCACATTGATTAGAGTGATTTCTCGCTGGTCGAGATTTCACTAGCCACTGAAAAATCTTTTGTTTGAAAAAGTTAGTTGGCGTAAAAACCTTATATTGGTGACGTACCTTTGGTTTTCTTTAGAAGAGCAGACAAACATTTATTTTATTGTTTATTTTCATTAAAAAACTTGTGAAGTTGTATGTACGAGAGAAATTTAAATAAGGCTGAACTGCTGCAAGGAGTGAGATCATACATCATAGTGTGCCACACTGGGACAGGTTGGTTGGTGTACTGTTGTGCTGTGATCGTTTGATCAGGAAATAAAGTGTTACACTGTGATAGGTCAATTGCTGTTGTGAATACTGCATTAGGATTTGTTGAAGATCGTTCTGAATAGAAACTGTGACAGGATAGTAGAAGAATATATGACGTTTAGAGAACAGAATCAAAACAGTGAGTTGAGCTGCATTTCTTTGCAATGGCTATTGCTGAAATCATGAATGGTTAAAAGAATTTAAGAGTTTTGTGAGAGGTAATGTTACCATTCCAGTATGGGTAGGTGAAGAGCCACATTCTGAGGGTACACCTCCACATTACATGACAATTGAATTGGGATTACATACATGTTTAAGGCTTTGCCAATTGTGCAAGATTAATGAAAAAGATTGTTCACTGAGTTTTCCAAAACATGGTACCTTTGAGCTTAGAATTATTAAGAAATTGAATAGGAAGCTTTACGACATGAAGCCACCATCTAGACCCACACAATACAAAGCTTTAAATATGTGGGAGAAGGTAGCCCGAGATAAAGAAAGGGAAAAATACCTGAGTAAGACTAAAAGAGCAATGTGTAATTATGCAGATGCTCGATGGAATGAAGCATGCATGGCAGAGATGGAGAAAAGCAATAGTTGAGGGAACTAGATTGTATCCAGCCATTACCACTGACACATCCGAGAAATTAAAAAATGATACGTTATAAAACAGAGAAAAGGGGAAAATGAGGAAAAAGGAGGAGACCAACAGTAATTTAGAAGCTGATATTTTGGAAGAAATGTTAGGAGCATGTCCTTTACCTTATGAAAGCACAACCACCAGTACGAACAATAAGGTAACTGCAAGTGTTACAGTGGTTACTGCCCCTGTTGAACTGAGTACAATACAAACTGAAAGACCAT
Organism: Lissotriton helveticus; assembly: GCF_964261635.1. NCBI lineage: Eukaryota > Metazoa > Chordata > Amphibia > Caudata > Salamandridae > Lissotriton > Lissotriton helveticus. Next base: position 1,372,667,483 of record NC_136067.1, read on the forward strand.
TGCAAACCTACTAGATTTCCCACCACCTGTTGTCCTGACACCAACAGTTATCCCATCTGTTACCACATCCATAGGGACTGTTCCAGTACAGTTACCAGATATTGCAACAATCCAGACAGTGGCTATACCACTTGCGACTGCCCCTATTGTCACTGCCTCACAAATGACGGCCCCAGTAAATATTGTTACAACTCCAGACGCCCAGGTAGCTGTAGGAGGATAAGATGCAACAGGGTTTCTCCCCCCATCCTAGAATTCAAAGATTTTTGCCTGGAAGCCAACCCAAATGATTCAGTCATTGAGAGATGGGGGAGGATTGTGTTTACTACAGCAATAAAACGTGGAGATACATTTATTTGAGGATGGGATTTTTCCACTATGGTTTGAGGAAGCAGCAGAACTTAGAAAGACACAAAGTACAGAATGACAAGTTACTCCAGATTCAATTCAGTTCTTGAGCAATATATAGATGACCTACTTGTGACCACCTTGCTGAGAATGGACATAAAGTGTCCCGAGGTAAATTGCAATACTGTCAAAAGAACGTTCAGTATCAGGAACCTAACATTAAGAAAGAAGCGAGAAAAGTGTAAGATAGAGTGCAGGCATTTTTTCAAATGAATCCACCTCAAACTCAAAGAGAAGTCAGAATGTTTTTGATGATGGTTGGCAACTGTAGACAGTGGATACCACTTCTTTTCCTAGTAGCTAAGCCTTTACGGATGCTGACACACAAAGATGTGCCTGAACCGCTTCCTTGGAACAGTGAATGCATGAAAGCTTTCCTAGAGCTGAGAGAAAGTCTCTGTCGTGCACCGGCACTACGAATGCCTGGGTACAATGAAGAATTTACTCTATTTTGCAGGGAGAGGGAGGGCTGCGCTTTTTCAGGGGCTTGCTCAGCTGCTTGTGGATGTTCAAAAACCTGTGGCCTACTTTTCCATCACCCTTTACCCTGTAGCCGCAGAACTGCCCGGCTGCCTTAATGCGGTTGTGGCAGTGGTTGTGAGTCACGAACAGAGTGAGAGCATTGTAATAGGACAGCCTTCAGCTGTAATGGTCCCACACTCTGTAGAAATATTGCTGACTTGTACAAAGACCCAATACATGACCCATAATAGAATTACAAAGTATGAACAGCAGATTCTGGCTGCCGAAAACATTACAGTGAAGTGCTGCCAGATTCTGAATCCATTCAATCTGTCACCAATAAATGTTGATGTTTGGAATGAAGTTGAACACAATTGCCTGAATGTCACAGACTTATGCACAAAGCCAAGACGCCCGATTAAATAATATTTGTTGATGGCTCATTTTTGAGAAACATTGAAGGTATCCGGAGAGCAGCTAATTCTGTCTGCACAATCAATGGTGTTGTAGAAGCTTTATGGCTTTGAGATATTACCTCAGCTCAAGTTGCAGAATTAATTGCCCTCACAGGAGCTTGCATATTGACAGCCCCATTAAAAGTGACTTCATTCACAGAAAGTCAGTATGGCTTAGGCATTGTTCATGATTTTGGGCAGTGATTGTCACAAAGAGGTTTCATGACCTCATCTGGCATGCCGATGAAAAATGATGAACATGTGAGGAACCTCATGGACTCTCTCCAATTGCCTGCTGAAATTGCAGTTGTTAAATGTGAAGCACACCGGATTGGCAGTGGTTACATTGCCATTGGTAACAGGTATGCCGATGTAGTAGCACGGTATTGTGCACTAGTGCCCTAATATTTAATGGAACTTTCGCATTTGAATCTGAAGAGGACACTGCCTATTTTAAGTTGATGCTTCAGAAGCAGCACAGCAAGGTTGGACCAGAGCAGGATGTGGGAAAAATGCATATGACATCTGAATGTCAGCTGATGGTAGACTAGTGTTGCCTGATAGTTTGTGGTTTCTAATGAAACATCACTTCTATGGACACACATATTTAAGGAGGGATGCCATGACCCGAATATTCAGATAAAATTGGTTGAATTGGTACACTGAGACACATAGAATGGCCAGGTGGTCCCTTCAACAGAATGCAGATGGACTATCAAGATGCCTGGGTGCCACGGTTTGAGATATGTCTTGGTCACAGTGTGTTTCTTCTTGAGATGACCAGATGAAATGACCATCTCACAGTAGCAAAACTGTTATTACAAGAATTGATATCCCATTACGGGATGCTGGTTTCTCAAAAATCAGATCGAGGTACCCACTTCAACCACGAAGTCCTGAATATGATCTGTACTGCACTTTGAAACTGAGCAAAGACTGCACTGTTGCTATTGAACTGAAGCTTCTGGCGTCATCGAGTAGTTAAATGGCACAATTAGGTCTCGATTAACCAAGATTTCTGCCTCAACAACACTGAAATGGCCTGATGCTTTGCCTTTGTCGCTGATGAGTATTTGAGGTATCCCAGAAAGAAGAACAAGTTTATCCCCTCATGAGATTCTCATGGGACAGGCTATGAGACTGCCTTCTATACGTGAAAACGCACTTGTGAGCATCACAGATGATATGATACTCAAATACTGCAAGGGATTGAGTGATGTGGTGTGTTCTGTCTCTCACCAGGTTGCAGCTGCCACACAAGACCCGTATCAAGAACAATGCCACAACCTCTGTCCAAGAGACTAGGTCATGATCAAAAAGCACGCTCAGAAGACTTGCTTGGAACCTAGATGGAAATGCCCCTTCCAGATTATCTTAGTCGGAAAAACTACTGTTGAATGAGCGGAAGTTTTAAGTTGGGTGCATGCTTCTAACACTAGGAGAGTGAGAAAATCTGTATGAAGAAATTGTGTTCTGTGAGCCTGAAAGAAGAGAACCAGTGACTGCACCATCAAAAGTTGAGCCTCAGCAAATAACAGTGATACCAAGATTGCAACAGCAGCAAGAAGAAGAGAGGGGTGACTGCAAACTGTTGCACAAAACCAAGTGCCTGTCATCCCACAAGGTGCCATTGAAGTCTCTGATGAAGAAGAGCCTTAGCCTCAACTTGAGAGAACTACTGAGACAGCATCAGTACGAAAATACGGTCCGGATGAAGGAACAAGCACTGAAACTGGAAGAGCCACCCATAAAGTTGAGTGGCCACAAAATAGTAATCAAAGGAAATTGAGAGCAAGTGTGTCAGTTGATCGAATACCACCGACCATCACAGAGAAGACAGAGTCAAGCGGTGGAAGTGACACGGAAGTGGATCAACAGTGACTGAGGAGATCCAAAAGAGCAAGAGTGCCTTGCCTGAGGTATTGTGCACCTGAAAGGACATACTACGTGAGTAAGGTACTGAATGTATCAGTGGATGAATTGTATGATGTGAAAACTGAACTGCTTGTAACCGATAGGATGTCACACTAAAAACATTGTTAGTTAAAACTGTTTGATAAAAAAGACCTTTGGAAGGGAAAAGATTTGAAAAACAAAAAGAACTGTTTGAAAAGTGCAAAAGGAGACTGAAATGTAATTTCTAAATTTAAGACAATTACCACTGGTCCAAGGTTGCAGTGGAAGAGTAGGGATAACATTTTAGAAGAACACGGAGTAGGGTTAAGGATTGTCTAAATTAAATCTCTGAATAAAAGACTTTCAGAAAAGAATTGAACTCTTTAGCTGCTGTATACTTTGCTTGAAATGATCTGGTCACAGAAAAAATGTGTTGCCTTAGAAATAGATATTAAATTATCATGTGTTCAATTTTCATGATATCAGCATTAATGATTATTGTAGTGTTGGTAGAGGTTTATTTCATAATCAAGAAAGCTGTAGGTCTGCAAATGTCACTACCACATTTACTCAAACAGCAGATGAAGCATTGTTTGCCAGAAACATGAAGGATGATTCTACAACAAATATCTATTCTAGGTTAGTATTGGAATGCACACAAGCTATGGACGCAAAAACTATTACATCTGTGCCCACTTACCATCATCTGCAGCTAAAGAAGTCACATATCACCACATGCCGCTATCATATGCAATCACATGTAGTATATTGCCTAAATTTGTATATATATATATATATATATATATATATATATATATATATATATATATATATATATATATATACGAGAACACTTTGATATTTTTACTCAAATTATAACTTTTGGAAGCAAACTTATGCACAGTTACCTGCTGATTGGGAGGGTATTTGCTATTTAGCAATATAGTTTCCTAAGGTGTATCATGTATATGGTATGGTTGCATTAACAATGAAACCTGAACACAGACACACCCATAGCCAGAAAATGGAATACAGTTAGCAGGAGACATTTTTGGAGCAATATTCCACCTGTAGAAGTCATAATTAATGGCAAAAAGGTTAGAAAACTGTCAATAGTTGTCGACAAGCTGGCAACTAGCATTTCTGGAGCTTTACTGGTGATAAACACTGAGCTTTTAGCAATTAGATCAATGGTTTTGTAAAATAGTCTTGCTTTCGACATTTTACTTGCAGAAAAAGGTGGAGTCTGCCAGATGATGAAAACTAAGCATTGCTGTTCTTACATTCCTGATGAAAGTAAGAAAATTCAAGAATTTGCAAAGAACATTTCAGCACTGAAACCAGAATTAGACGAGTTGGGGGATTACCAGATACTAGGTGTACTAGGTGTATTATAGAAAACTTTGGACAGGGAATATGCACAATTGGAAATTGGTTTGCAACTGCAGGGGAGGGAATCCTAAAAGCTACTTTTCTCCCTATAATAATTATAGGGATTAGTTTACTTACCTTAATTGCATTATTCAAAGGCTGTAGCTATTGCATTAAAAGATGAGATGAAAGAGCAGAGAAATTAGAAAGAGAATGGAAAAGCAATTTGAGAGTTAAATGACCGCCTAAATGACGAATACAAAAAATCATTAAAATTCAAAATTTTGAAAAGAAAGAGACAAGATTCAACTAAGGATGTGAGTGCCCTCTGAACGGACATTACATGCAAAAGTTGATGGCTAAGTTAACCATCAGGGGGATTGAAAGGGATTTTTATTATAATGTAAAATTAGTATAGTAAAGGTGGCATGTGCAATATTATCATGCAACTTATTTTGTACTAACATGACATTAAAATGTGCAATTTCGTTGTACCCAGATATACCAATTGGTGCACGGCCTCATAACTTTAAAGCAAGCTTCCTTATTTTAGCAGCAAAACTGAATGGGCCGAAATGTGCACCTAATGCTTAATAGTTGACCTTATTTTGACATACATTTTTTGTTGTTGTAAAGTATCACACCATAGTGCATTGGAGAATATATTTGATTAACAATAATGTTCTGAAATATTTATGGTAGAAAACAAAGTCATTGAAAAGAACGGCTTTATATTCTTTCACATGTTTAATACAATGCACGAGTAGAAAATGTTAATAATTTAACCTATTTCTTTTCCCATTTATAATGAAGAAATGTGGTGCTGAATAATCTTCATTGCCAAAGATGTTTTGTTTTACATAAATCTATTGTGTAGTTTAACTTTATTAGAAAGTTAGAATGTGCTCATGCCCATGAGAAAGGAGGTGTAAGAATTGAAAGGCCCCATTCATAGTTCTAGTTTAAAAGTTTGTTTAACATTTCAAGGTGATCCTTTGCAAGGTTGATAAGAAAGAACATGGGAAAGAACAGAACGAGACGGTTCTCGAGAAGAGTCAACATTTTACTGGCTGGAGAAAATAAGAAGACACAGAAGCATTGCAAAATGATTTTCAGCTGTTTATATTAATGTGTGTTCCTAGAGTAGGTTACCCCAGATCCTCCCAGGTCCAACTCTTAGGGCTTTTACCATTACCCTTCTTTGAGGCTCCTCTATGCCATTTGCCCGCATTGAAGCTGAACACTAATGGATTTATGTTGATGGCTGAACGCTGATTTACAACCATGTTGTTGATAGCAGTCACTACTGCTGCTGCATAGTTATTTTGCTTGTGAACATCTCTTTATGGGAAGTTCAGCAGATTTTCACCAATTGATCAAGAGTTTTGTGCCCCATCTCACTAACTTGAACTCTTCATGAGTTCTTGATAAAACCCATTCTTGCCCCATTTTTATTGATGATTTGCTCTAACCAATAATCTTTTTACTATCAATTCTGTAAATTGATTGATAACTTTAACTAATGAAATCTAAAGTAAAAGAAAAACTTACTAACTTTTTAATGATAATAAAACCCTTCAAACTGATCAAAACTTCTCTTATTGACTGAACTTTACAGTATTATTGTGATTGGTAAATTCAAATGTATAGATCCTGATCTTCTCAAATGACAGCACAGGTCTGTCGCAGAGAAGTGAAAGGAAACTCATGTGTGTAATTCTAGAGCGGGGATCTACCCTGTTTTGGACTGAGACAGAGATACTAAATCATTTTATTTAAAGTAGGTTTCTGCTCTATCACCTATGATTGTGAATTCTGCAAATAAGATCCTAAGCACAACACATCAACCATGTGCCTAGATGCAGTTTCATCAACCAACATGAAAGTTATTAGTAAATCATAAAGTCCATTTCTTTTAACCACATCTACAAAGTTGCTGGTGTTGACATTTTCCTGACAAGGTCTGGTCGAGGCAGTTGCATTGCTGTTTCATTTCGGAGTACCAACCTAGGTTTGGGTTCTCAAGGAGCAGCCATATTTTTACCAGACCAGAAAATTAGTTCTTGTACACATCTGGAAGGCCCTCAAGAGGGTACAATCATACAATAAAACAGATTTGTACTTTTAGAACAGTGGTCTTCAAACTGTGGGTTGCATCGAGTCATCTCAAGGGGGGCGTCAGTCCACTTCCCCCCAGTGACAAGCAGAAGCCCCAGAACACACTCACTAATGGTTTTGATTGAAACATTTTGTAGCCTGTTTACGTTATTGTGTGTTTTTGGCTTATTTTTAAAGGCAGATGAGGTTGTACCGAGAAAGGCTTGGATTCATGTAAGGAAAGGCAGGAGCAGCCTCTGAAAATCATAAGTAGCCAGGGGTGGTCAGGGAGACTGAGCATTGCACACTTCACAATTTCTACTGTCTGGATGGGAATCAGAAGAGGGGGGCTGGTTGTGGTTTTAAAAAAGACACCCCAGAGGTAGTGTTTTTTTGGATGGGTTTTTGAAGAGGAGTTTTAGATTGGGGTTTTTAGCAGGTCTGGTGGTGCTATGAAAAGGGGCACTGAATGATGTCTTACAAAGTGGGTTCTGCGTGGAGCTTGGTAAAAGATGTCTGAATTGTGCTTTCTAGAAAGGGGCCTGAGTACTGCTTTTACAGGTGTGATCTGTTTAGTGCTTTTCAGATAAAATCGATTTATGGCTTTGCAGAGGGGGTCCATAGTGGGCTTTCTAGAGGACGTCTTGTTAAGAACTCTAGAGAATGAGTCTGGTTGCCCTGTCAAGTACCACACATGGATGTCATTAAGGGATAGTAGGTTAGTGACCTTCCATTGCAGATGTTTTTCAACAGTTTCTAGACCATTGCTTAAAAGGTTGCAATTTCTGAGATCTAGCTCTTTTCATGAACTTCATTGCTTGTTTTTGTTCATGGGAGAGTCTTACTTTAAGTGTCACACACTTGCCCATTGAATGTCACTCCTAAGCACACCGAAACAATGGAAATGTGGCACATATGAATTCAGAAAACTCAGCAGCTAAAGGCCTGGGTGCTAATTTCCAGGGCTTTCAGGATAGGGCATTGTGAGCACAAGTCAGGATGGTGCTATGCAGAGAAGATAAGAATGGGGCTTTTGTTAGAGGACCTGAATGGGTCTTTTGCCCAGTGGAAATCTCAATATGCTGACAATTTAGTTAGCCTTCTTACCCTTGTATCGATCGGCCCTTTCATATTTTGAAGGGGGTCCGACCCCCAAACATTTTGCTCATGGGGGGCTCGGCATACCAAAGTTTGGAGACCACCGTTTTAGAGGGTGCATCATTTGCATGGGAATAACAAGGGAACCAGTGAAAAATTACCAACATTGGCCTGGTTTCAAATATCTATGAGGATCAACATTCACAAAATCTTGAAGGCATCCTTAAAGTGTGTCACTTCTCAAGTGCAGATTGCTGGAAAAAGACCTAGGTGGCATCAAATAATTAATGACATGCATGGAATGAAACAAGAAGGGAGCACCGAAATTCAGTACGTAGTCACAAGAAACAATACTGGGAACAGGTTGAGAAAGCCCAGAAAAAATGTCAAATGGAATCACATTTATTGATCACTGGTTCACACTTATTTATCAGAAAGGAATCTAGTCAGCATCAAGCCCACCAAACCTACCAGCATTATGACAGATAATCTGAATGGGCTTTAGTAATGGTAAATCGGAGTATCTTGAGCTGTTTGTCATAATTTTGATGGACATCCATTACCTTATGGCTGGCTAATAATGGACACTATTATGGTTTAAGTGTTATGTTTATATGAATATGGAGAACCTAAAGTACTATTTTATGGTCTTAGCTTGACTTGAAAATTGTAAGCAAAACCTGTTACACTGAGAATACAAGGAGCCCAAAGAGTTTAAATATAGTCAAAGTGATAAAACTCCAAAGAATTACAGTTGCTGCTGTCACACTGGTATCCAAACAGTGCACAGAGTATATAATTCAGCCATTCTTACCCTGTGCTGCCATTCGCCAGCCTCTTCTTCTTTACGTTTCTTTGCCTCTTCGAGCAGCGAAATTCTGGCAGTAAATTCTGCAAGCTCAGATGCCTGTTGAAATAAAAGTCCAGACTGGATGTATCTTGTTTCCAAATGACCAACTTAGGGCACACGCATTGATAGCAATAAACACAGTGGCAGGGAATATCAGGGAGGGTCAACTTCCTCAGTCCGAGACAAAAGTGTCCCATTTTACTAAAAAGAACATCTAAAAATACAAACTTGGTGCTATTATGCCCAATCTTTCATTTTCTCAATAAAGGCCACAAGTGAAGACAATTAAGTGAAGCATATTGGTTGGCAGATATCAAAATAGGTGACCAAAATCACTGTATAAATGATGGTATGAAGAACCAAAGGTTGCCTTTACCAGCTGCTCCTGGCTCTTCATCTGGTCAGCAGCTTGTCTCTCCAGGTCTTCCTTGGCTCGGATAGCGGCCAGGCGATCAGCCTCCAATCGTTCGGCCTCTTGCTGGGCTCTCTTCCGCTCTTCTTCCAGTTGGATGGCTTTCTGAATCTGTTCAGAGAGCTCTGTGAATTCAGAAAACTTGGTTAGATAAAAGGTACGCAAACTAAACTATTCCATCACACAGCTTTTTCAGAAACATGTCAAGTGCCAATACCTATCAAGAAGGATACCTGGCCAGAACATTAGTATCAAGGGTGTCTAAAGCGTGCTGTTTGCACATACACTTGTTGGGGAACAAGAAGCTCAAAAGGAAAAATCTGCACCCATGCAATATTAACAATTTGCATTTAAAAATGCATATGCAAGGGTCTCCTAACTTTACAGTTAACTGAAAGCTACATAGCACCAAACGATGTAAAAACAGGAGTTCTACTAATAGTGGCGCTATGTGCGGATGCTTGGAAAGGGTGTTATGCAACACATCCCTTCAACCCACTGTCACAACTTACCTCTCTCTGCCCTCTTGGTTTGCTCTTCATACTCCTTTAACCTCAGCATTAAATCCTCTTTCTCTCTCAGCATCTGCTCCTTCTCCTTTTCAATGGCTTCTCTTTTCTTCTTTTCGCCTTCCAACTGTTGTCTGCATGGGACACAAACAAAAATGCACAGGTCAAACAAAAGGTAAGCTTTAAGATATCAATTCAACTGTTGGTTGGAGGATGGGCCCACAGGGACTCGTTTTGGGGCACCAGGACCTATGTTTCATAATCAGACTTTGACTGAGAACAAAAGAGAGAAAAGCAGAAAATGGAAAAAGAGAACGATGGGAAAAGGGTGACAAAGGGAGAAAGCAGTGATTAAAAGGACCTGCAGGGTTGAGACAATGTGACAGGAAGTATATGGTGGTGGATGAAAGAGGTACAATGAGATGAAACATCTTTGGTATTCAGAAACCTCGACATTTACAGACAGTCTTCTTAGAAATCCATTGACCCCAGCCGTTATTAAGTATTTCTTTGCAATTAAGCACCGACAGTAACCTTTTACTAGAAAACCAGGTAAGGCAAAATCTCTTCTTTATTTTGTGCCAATTATGGTAGTGAAAATGAGCTCAAAGCCATTTTGAAAATGCTTTTCTAGGGATTTGTTTTGTTTCTAATTTCGAATAAAAAAATTGCTTCTGCCCAAAGAAAACCGCACAATGCACCACTAAACCTGGCTTCAGGAAAACATGTTTGATACTTTTTTTGTTACCCAAACAGCAAAAAGATATTTAATGTGAACCTGCTCCATTCTAACAATTATGTCAACATATGCACAGTTCTATAATGGAAAATGACTATCAGGGGAATTTGTGATGCATCCTGTCCCTCCCTCTACTCCCCACCTTAACATTTGGTGCTTCCTTCCCACCAGTGCCCACGCTGTAGGGCGGACGAGGCAGACTTCCTCCATATGCTCTGGTCGTGCTCGCGGCTGAGAGGGTACTGGAACGAGGTGCGTCAAACGCTACGAGAAATATCCCAGGTACAAGTAAAGGAGAGTGCACTATACCGTCTGGCGGGAGCCCGGCCCGGCGCAAACCACTAAAAACCAAGTTAAGATTTCTGTATTTAGCCCTCTTGTTAGCGGTCAGGAACATCACGATGCGGTGGAAATCCCCGAGGGGGCCTAGGGTGGAGACATGGCGAACGGATGTGGCAAAATGGGGTAGAATAGAATGTGTGGCCCTTAGGAAAGAGGAGGAAGGCGGGAGGTGGAAAATCCCGATGGCACTAGACTGGGAGGTCATGCTGTTAGAGCTGGAGGGTATAGATCAGCCCCTGTCCCAGGACACATGAGTGTTTAGAGGCCCCGAGGGTACACTGTAGTTTGTTCAGGACACTGAGGTGAGATGGAGTGGGTCAAAAGAACTTCTGCTGCATAATCCGGGCAAAGAACGGATGGCGCTGGGGAGCTGAGAACGAACAAAAACAAAAGGAGAGAGTGACCACCAGGGTTATTGGGGTGGGGGTGGGATAGTTGGGGAGCGAGTGGGAGGGTCTACGGAAGCATCCTGATCAAAACAGAAACATTTCCTACTGTATGCCACTATGGACGGATCCGAACTAGGGGACGGGGCCCCGCCCCCCTATCTGTTGAATGGGAGAAAAATGAAAAACGTGATGTATTGCATATCTGATGTGGATTCTGTATGCTATTGTGACGAATATACATTCACGAATAAAGTTCTTTAAAAAAAAAACATTTGGAGCTTCTATAGACCGTTTCCCCATAGATGGGAACTGCAGACTATTTTGAAATGGCTGACATTATATCTCTGTGAATAGAAGCAAATCGTTAAAATGCCTCATCCCAGCCCCCACTGCTCTCTGTCACTTGCAGTGTGGCAGTGATCCACACTCACTCCAATGCTATTTAATCTGCACATGGAGCCTTTGGGACGGCTAGGCTACGTAGCCAACAAGACATTGTGTTTTTTTTAATATGCTGATGACATTTAACTTTACATCAGTATCGTCAACATCACAAAGTTCATGTTATGGTGAGACACCATTCTAACAAGAACGGCTGCCATTTACTTCAAATGTAAAACAGCTAAGACAATGGTTTTAATGGAGGTCGGAATTGACACTCTAAAAGTAAAACTGACACTTGTTCTCTAAAAGTACGTTTTTTCTTGAGTTTTGAAGACCAATCTAGAGGATGGGGGAACAGGAATTCTGCTAAAAAAACAGCAGAAGTCCTTCACTTCTCTGCATTCCACTGTCATATGGGGTTAAGGGAAGACAGCTTTCCAGATCAGAGAAATACTGCTTGCTTTCCAGATCAGAGAACTACTGCTTGCTCTGCCATTGGGAACACCATGTCTACCAGAGCAGACGCTGCAGAAAATGGTGATGGCCCAGCCATCCAGTTTAGGTCAGAAACTATTTTCATTGATGCCTCCTCCTTGCAAAATCACTAAGTAAGCCTTAGCAGCTTTCCACTGAGAGCCAGTGTCCTTTACAAGCAGGAGATTAATTAGATGGATATTGAAAGTGTTCCCAGTCCCACACGCTCAGGCTATATTTTCTCTACCTGCGTATTGTTATAGCAATTTTATCATACCACACAGGAATAGGAAAATAGACATCACAGAGTTCTTTCATTGTGCCTACTCCTACTAGGACAATAGAAACGGTCTTGGGGGATCAGGCATTGTTTACATAGGGTTGACCTATATTGTCTGGTGAGGAGGTAGTAATTATTTTGCAGCCAACTCGTATGTCTAGCTGCCAAATGGTAAAACAACACTTTACACTCTTGGAGTAGTTATGTCACACACACAAGAAATTCACTTCACCTTTCCATCACTTTCTGGTGTTTCTCTTCACGGGCCTGTGCTTTCATTTGTTGCACTTCAATTGTGTCAGGCTTTCTTCGTCGCATGTACAGCTCGTGGTTTCCCATGCATAGCTGGAGGATGCGCTTGTTGATTCTTAGTCGTGGTGCATAAAATACAAAGTCCTGTAGAGAACACAAGTACACAAAGACAGAATGAACCACACAGGTCAAGAGATTCATTGACTGTGTGTAGTATTATGTTACTCAACATTTATAGCACAAGGACCCAAGATAGGCTTCATAGCATTGACATGGAATTGGACCTTCGGTGTTACGTATTTGAGGACCCAACAACCTTCTTTTGAATCTACTCTATCTTTGCAGAACTATAGTCTCCCAGACCTCAAATAGATTCTGGAAAGGAGGTCAATAACTTGGTGACTTGCACAAAAAAAGCTCTTCTCTCACTCATGCATTCATAGAATGCACTTCAGATTTACCGGAGTATATTTTGAGAGTGCACAAATAAAGAACAAAATTGACACAACTTGAAGATATAGGATTCATTCAAGCCACTTTTAAGGACCCTGTTTCAGCAACTGTTGGCAGCCAAGATCAATTTAAAAGTCCTCAAAAAAACAGATCACTGAGCCCAATAGGCCAAATTAATGCGGACTTTCAAAACGTATATGCTGTCGGTTCTGGAATGGAACAGGTCTGTTATCACACTAGCAAGCAGGGAGAACATAGCTGCTGTGCCGACATCAAACAAAAAAAAGAGCCCCATCATACATGGATTTGATCACATACTTGATGCTTTGCTCGTGAATCATGATCCAACTTGAGTCAACCTGCTTCACACCTAAAATGCATTTCAAGGACTAGCTAAATATTCAATTGACAATGAAAAACACTTACAGGCGATTTCTTGTCAATGGGTTTGATAATAAACTTTTTGTCGTTGAAAGAGATATTTCGAATTTCGCTCCATGGGAAACCAATCTTTGGAGTCAACCTGCAAAAAGAAAGAAAAAGTGTTACTAGACATAAAGAAGGGTTATAGTTATGAATGCAATTTGAAGGAGGTTGGTATTTGTGGTGTGGATGACGAATATTTCACACCACCTACTGATTCCGGATCACCTTTTATCATGCTCTCGGATACATATTTTCTAGAACAGTGGTTCTTAACCTTATGATTCTATGGACTGTCGCAATCATTGCTGGAATCCAGGGACCCTCACTAAGTCATTATTGGAATCCAGGGACCCTCACTGAGTCAAAATTAGAATCCAGGAACCCCGGTTTAAGCTATTTTGATAATTTGAACTGCCAACCAATTCACAAATTTACGGAAACAAGCATTCATCAATCTAATCCATATTTTGCTTCTTCAAGTAAATACACATTTAGTTAATATTATACTTTTTTTATTCTAAGCTTTCGCTGACCCCTTTTGTATGTATTGCAGGCACCAGAGGTTCCTGAACCACAGGTTAAGAACCCCTGTTCTAGAACATTTTCATGGTTTCATGGTATCGAGTTGGAAACAAATGATAGAAGGTTACATATATTGGGCAGAAAGAAAATGGATGTTTTGGGATATTGTATAAATGCTATCGAAATCGAAGATACCCAAATAGTGGGAAAGGTGTACACAGGAATTGATAGTCAGCATGTGTTAGGACGGACACATCAAGGTAGAATAGGCTTTTCTTTTAATCCTAATGCCAAAAATCCTGTTTTTTGTATCAAGATGGATAAAGAAATTAGTGTTTTAGTAAATGCCTATGATGTTGACTATGATATTGAATGATTACTTCCAAAAGGAATTGGGAAAAAGTTAAGTTAATTGAGGATGTGTGTGTTTTAGGGAAATGAATATGATACTGACTACAATATTGAATGCTTATTTGTGAAAGCAACTGGGAAAAGATAAAGGTTTAACACACAGCCTAATTTTGAAGAAAAACGCTATCCGGTCAGGGTTAGGTCAAATTAAAAATCTCAGAGTTTTCTGGAAAATCAATGGGGAATTGTTTTCAGAAGGAAATATCATTGTGAAAGAGTATTGTTTTTCCCACCGATTCGTATTCATCTTCGTAGTAGCTTATTTCTGCCACCACACAAATTTCTTAGTTTATTATATCAGGTCAGATTTTGTTTTATCCCACTCAACTGGTTATTAGTGTGAGTATTTATATTGGGAGTGCTTGTTAAGTTGTGTTTTTTATTGGTTGTTCTATGGCCACAAGAACCCATAAAGAAGTGCATGGCACCGTACATATAATTGAAGCAAATGTCTACATTCACCTCCTGACAATTCAAACAGGTGGCGTTTCTTCCCATTGTGTCTCAACATTCAAGAAGATGGTCAAAGAATGAATAGTGCGGATGCTTCTTCAGGATAAAAGTTGCCTTAACAACACCTAAAACCCTATTACACTAAAGTATTTTTTAACCAAATTGCATCGGTAGCTCTGCAAATCTACCATAGAGATTTCATCAAGTAATCATCTAACAGTGAAGTTATTGTCATAGGAGCCAATTCATTTTAGTACTTTTCTGCATGGATTTTTTTTTTTCAAAACACAATTTTTATTGAGTCAGCAGACAAAGTAACCATATTTCTTACAGGATAATTGCAATAAAAACTGGTCAGTATTGAAGCATAAAATCTGATGACTTCTATTATAATAGAGTGACAATTATAATGAAATGATATAAACATATCGCCAGCCCGCAAAAATGCAACCATTTGTGCCATGTACTTTATAATGATCTATGTACTATTCACATCAAGCCAGTTCACATGTGACTTAGTCCTTTGTATCATTATCCTCGCCCAGATTCCTTTATCACATAGCCTCCGCATCTGCAGTTCGCGGTGGAGGGTTCTAAGAAAAGACCTCTAAAGTCTGCCCATCATTTCCATATTTTGAGGTGCTTCTGTGGGGATCCTGTGCCTTTAATGTAGGTTGTTCCGGACCCATGCACCAATCAGGACCCGCCTTCCAGGCTCCAAGCTAGGGTGGAGCCTGGGACTTCCATGCCTTAGCTATGTCTCTTTTTGCCAAGGTGAGGCCCAAGAACAACAGATGCCTTTTATACCGATTACCACCAATTTTTTTGGTGACATGCAGTAGGGTGAGCTTTGGGGATAGGGGTATTTCCCACCCCAACACTTCTGACAGACAAGTCGTGACTCCCCTCCAAAATCTATTGAGTGCAGAGCATTCCCAAATTGTGTGCATGAATGTTCCCTCTGCACCACCACAGCGCAGACAGGTAGGGGAGGGTTTCAGCCGCGCCCTCACAGCGATGTCTAGTAAAATAAGCGTGGTGCAAATACCTAAACTGGAAAAGCTTGAAGCTATTGCAACACCCCGCGGATATTCTAGCGCCTCTGTCCAATCGTCGTTATCAAAGAGGTCAAGATCTGCCTTCCATTTCCCCAGTAGTGAGTCTAATGTGGTGGAGAGATTTGTCAGCAAGGATTGATATATCTTTGTAGTCTTGTGGTCTCCTTAGTCGCCCATGAATACTTTACCTTCTATTGGATTAAACTCCGGGAGAGATTTTAAGTACACAATATAAGGGGATAGAGCATGTCGAAATTGCAGGTACTTATAGAATTGTGAATATGGCATATCGAATTACTTCATGAGCTCCTGGAAGGAGTTTAGGGAGGTACCATGCATAACAATTCACAGAGTAGAAATGCCAGTGGCATCCCAGTCTCGAAACCCCGACAGGGTGGACATCTGTGGCAGAAGACCACTTTGCCACAGGAGCGTCTCTCCCGTCAGTCGTCCCCACTACCCCATTTTGTGCAATGAGCCTTTCCATACCCTGCAAACCACACATGTGGCAGACGGAAGGCATCGAAGCTCCCTTGGTTTATGTAGGAGTAAGTGCGGTAGTGTGTCGCCCACCAGGCACTGTTCCACTTGATACGCTGGGTCACTTCTATTCTCATACCATCAATCGTTCAAAACCAAGAGATGAGATGCTGCATAAAACGATGTCGGGGTCGCTATCCCCCCGCAGTAGGTGAATTGAAAGCACGTTTTCAGCACAACTCTAGCGGCTCGGTCAGCCCAAAGGAAGCGACTCAGCCCCGAGTTAATCTGACGGAACTAGGTGGGTGGAATCCGAAAGGGATGATTTTGCAGCTGGTAAAGGAGCCGGGGAGTGACACCATCTTAAACATTGCCGATCTCCCAAGAATAGAAAGAGGCGTGCGCGCCCACTACTTCATCTTGGCCTTAGGGCGTGTCCAAATGGGGGTCATATTTTCTCCCAAGATATCGATTGACATGATGACAGATGAACCCCAAGATATTTAAACTCAGTCATGGCTAGCGTTACCTCCCCAACCCAAGCACCCAACTCTGATTCCCCCCGCAGAGGCCACAATATAGACTTGTGTGTATCCATAAATAGTCCTGAAGTCTCTCCAAACACTTGCATTATGCGGAGCAGCTGTGGTTTTGTCCGATGCGGCTCCAAAAGAAAAAGAAAAAAAAAAAGAGTACATCGTCCGACTACAGGGCGATTCGGTCAGATATACCTCCAGGCCACTCAAACCCCTTGAACTGTGCGTCAATTCTGACCCATGAGGCCAATGATTCCATGGCCAATGCAAATAGGTACAGGGACAGGGGTCATCCCTGGTGGGTACCGAGCCCTATAGAGAAGGGATCAGAGACCGCACCCGCCATCCTAACTGAGGCCGTGAGGTCAGTATACAACAAAGTAATATAGGAAATAAATTGCGATCCCATATATAAAATCGGAGTAGAAGGGCAAATAAGTATGCCCAGGCCAGTGAATCGAATGCCCTATCTATATCAGCCAGTAACAGCGTTGCCTGGCCTTCTAAATGTTCAATCGCTGCCACTGCATTGTGGGCACACTAAATGTTATGGCAAAAGGCTTGATGAGGCATAAATCCTGCCTGGTCTGGATGGACCAGATCTACCATATGGGGAAGGATACGATTGCCAGGGATTTGGCCATTCAGCAACGATATAGGATGATATCATGTGTAATGGTCTGGAGGCCGGCCAGGCTTAAGAAACAGTAATTTTGGCGTGTCGCCGGTCTGGTGGGAGTCGACCCTCTGTCAGCCACATTTACAGCCGCAAGATAGTGGGTAACGAGCTGGGACTGAACATTTTTATAGAGTTCACACTGGAAGCTGTTAGGGTCCGGTGCTTTACCTGTGCGCAAATCCATAAGGGCTGCACCCAGTTCCTCAACCATCAGGGGGACATCTAGTTCTGCACATGCCAAATCTGACAGAGTGTTTGGGGGTAGGTCGTTGAGAAAGTCTTGTATCGTGGATTCTGGCTGGGCATCTTTGGAAGTATATAAATCAGCGTAATAGGCTGCAAAGCTGGATGCAATTTGGACTGGGTCGGTGTGTGTTTGGCCATCCACACCCAGAACACCAGGCGTGGGTGAAGTTCATGTTGACACAGACTATGTAGGAGAGAGCTCCACTTGTCCCCCCATTGATATATTCTGCTGTGGGAGGCCAGCCATGCTTGCTTGGTTTCATCCCGCAATGCGCTAGCGTGTATTTGCTGCAAGTGAAGCAATTGGTGTCGTATCTGCATCCCATCCTCCCCCTACTGTGCTGCTCTAAGTCGATTAGCTGTGTCACCGTCCAGAGTAATGTTTCCCAAAGTTTCTTACATTGGGCAGTACAGAAAGATACATCTACACCCCTGAGGGTTGGCTTCATGGCCTCTCAAATGGTCTCCGCCGAGTTCACTGTTCCCAGGTTATTAGAGAAATAGTCTGTGATGGCCTGATGAATGTATGTGTTATATTGTGGGTCATGTAGGTGCCACGTCGACAGGCACAATCGGAAGGGGGGGGGGGGGCGATCTACGCCCAGTCACAGTTCCAGCACCACTGGAGAATGATCCAACAGGCCCCTGGGCAGTATGTCCGTTGTAGTGATCCTATAAAAGTGGCTGTCAGGCACAAAAATATAGTCTAGACGTGAGAATGAATCATGGACTGTAGAGTAATACGTGTAGCTTTGTGCAATCGGGTGTAAATGCCTGCATGAGTATATCCAACCCATGTCGTGTACCACCGTCTGTAAGAGCGTTTCTCGCATCGCTCCCAGCACTTCATTCGGTCTCAAACTATCCTGGGCCGGATCTAACACACCATTCCAGGCGCCACCTATTTTGGGAGGCCTTTCGCTACTTCCAGTATGAACCCCGTCAAGCATTCTGCAAATGTCTCGGACAGTGGGGGGGGATAGATACTGCCTATTATAACGTGTTCCCCATATATTGTCCCAGCTACAATAACATATCTTCCCTGGGATCAGACCATGATTTACCATGCATAAACAGGACCCTCCAGTGGATCAGAACTGCTACCCCACGTGAACCCCTGCTAAACCTGGAGTGAAAGACCGGTAAGTAACCAAAATGGGAGCGATATGGCTCCTTGGTGCCGAGAAGGTGGATTTCCTATGGTAACAGGACATCTGCCGAGGTGCGCTTGGCCTGACGGAGTACGGCCCTTCTCTTTATCTTGTCCAGCGCCCCCGCACATTCCAGCTCAGTATTTTGAGCCTACTACTCGATCTCGTCATAGGGCTGGGTTTGGAGCATTATGTCAGGACGTGACTTGATGCAGGCCATGGTGACAACATGTATGGTAGAGTATGACATAGCACATTCAACAAAATTTAACAATCCATTCCCTCCCCCTCCCTCCCCACCCAATACCTCAAAACAGCTGAAGCATCTGTCGTGGTTGGGGTTTTACTCCTACTCCAACGGGGGCAGGGCTCAACCAATAGAACCCCACTGAACTATTCCAAAACTTAAATAAAGTTCTCAGATACTGAGAGGAGAGTTTGGGATGAGGGTGGGGGGAAAGCCCCGAAGGCCCAAAGTCTTGGTCTTCAGCCGAACATTGATATTGTCCATTATGATCCTCAGTCTCCATGTTGTGACGGGGTTGAATCGAGGCTATCTTCATCTGCTCAGAAGCTGGATGCACCTTGTGTCTTGGAATGGTGTCTTGAATGCGATCTGTGGTTTGTTTTCCCTTTGAGCTCGACAAGTTTGTGTGCAGCTTCTCCAGAGGATGACTCTGAGTCGAATAGCGGTGGGTGGTGTGGCTTAAGCTTCTGCCTTTCATCTGCCCAGGCGAATAATTCTTCAGGAGTATCGAAGAAAAGTGAACGTGACTGATAGATAACCCTCAGCCAGGCCGGGCCGGGAACAGCAGAGCATTTTGGATTTTTAAGTCCCGCAGCTGGGCCTTAGCGACTGTGAATGATTGTCAGCATTGTTACACCATTTCAGTATAATCTGGGAAGATTGAGTTATGTTGTGAATCATATTGAAGTTTGCCTGCTAGCCTGGCCTGTGTAAGAATAACATCCCAATCATGGAAATTCAGGAGCCTGGCAATAATGGGTCCCGGCCTTGACCCCAGCGGAGGCTTTTGTATCAAGGCACGGTGCATGCGCTCCATGACAAAACACTGAGACATAGAATTCTGAGAAATCTATCCGGTTATCCATTTTAAAAGAAACTGTTCCATGTTGCTGCCTGCGCAGCCCTCCGGGAAGCCAACCAATCGAAGATTTTTCCTACGGGCCCTGCCTTCTGCATCTTCTACCCTGATCGCAAGGCCCTTTGTAATGGATTCCAAAGAGGACACCCTCTTTTGGAGCGATGTGACTGTCTTCCTTGGTTAAGATCCAGGTTTCTGCTTCCGTTATCCTGTCTACCGCCTTACGCAGGTTCTGGCAGATCAGCATGACATGGAATGGAATGGAATTGGTTTTTGTAGAGTGCGGTAGCTACCCTGAGGCGTCCTAGCGTGAATGATTGAGAGACGTGCACTGAATTATTTGCTGAATAGTAAGGTTTTACATTTTTTTCCCAAAGGAAAGATGATTGGGTTCTGATCGAAGAAGAAGGGGTAGGGAATTCCATAATCCTGCCGAGTTGAAAGAGAACGCTCGGCCCCCGCCCCTTCGAATCCTAGGTGTTACAACTCGGAAGGCGTGGGCGGATCTGAGCTGCCTATTAGGGAGATAGGGGGTGACAAGTGAATGATTGATGGTTGCCCCCTTTCGCCAGAATGCACGGTGGACAATGCACATGCTCTTGAATTCGATTATTTTCTTAATGGGCAGCCAGTGGAGGTCTCTTAGCTCAGATCTTACGGGGAGGCGACGGGGGATCTGAAGAAGAGTGCGTGCAGCACAGTTCTGGATCACCTGTAGCTTGTTTAGAGTGGATTGGGGGCACCCAAGTAGAGTGCATTTCCAAAGTCCAGCCGGGAAAGGATTAGGCCCTGAATCATAATCTGTCTTGCTTTGAAAGGGAGAAGGGGGAGAATCTTCCGAATGAGTCGGAGTAGGCCGAAGCAGGCGGCAGAAAGTTTAACTGCCTGGGGGTGGAGGGTGAGCCCCTTGTCCAGCCAGATACCCAAGCTCTTGATGGTATCCTTTGCTATGGGTGCCGGGCCAAGGGAGGTAGGCCATATGGAGTTAACGGGGTTTGGGGGGGGGGGTTGCCTAACACCATCAACTCCGTCTTGTCTCCATTTAATTTAAGACAGGACGAGGTCATCCAAGAGAAGATGGCCTCTAAGCAGCCCCTTAGATTGCTAGCCTGGGACTGGGGGTGTTTCAGAGCCACCACTAACTGAGTATCATCTGCGTAGGAGATGATTTTCACTCCAAAGGGGCGGACGGCCTCAGCTAGGGGGCTCATGTATACGTTAAAAAGCGTAGGGCTCAGAGAGGAGCCCTGTGGGACACCACAGCTAAGTGGTTTGCTCGAGGAGATGATATTGCCCTCGAATACTTGAAAAGATCTGTCTGACAGAAATGACTCAAACCATGTCTTGGCGTTAGCCGCTATCCCCAGATCAGATAACCTCCGTAGCAGGGTGTTGTGATTCACGGTATCAAAGGCGGCACTGAGGTCCAGGTGTATAATGGCCACAGTGCCCCCCTGATCCGTGATCATCCTAGCTTCCTCTGTCACGGCGAGGAGAGCGGTTTCAGTTCCGTGCATGGGGCGGAACCCAGTCTGTGAGAGATCTAATAGGTTGTTATTTTCGAGGAACTCTGTCAGGATGCTGTTAGCGTGTTTTTCCGCGATTTTGCTTATCCAGGGTAGTAGGGAGATGGGACGGAAGTTTCCTGAGTTTCCCTGATCGAGGTTAGCTTTTTTAAGGAGGACTTTAACCATAGCTGGTTTCCAGCTAGGTGGGACAATGCCTTTGGTAAGGGAGGCGTTGATCAGATCCAAAATGATGGGGAGAATTTGAGGAGAGACAGTCTGTAGAACATGGGCAGGAGCTGGGTCATTAGGAGAGCCTGATTTGATCTGTGACATGAAAGATTGGAGAGTAGTGGGGTCCATAGGAGGAAGGGTTTCCAAAAGGATTGAGGGTTGGCAGTCTGCATCCCCGTGCTTAGTAGGTGTGGTGGAGGGAGGGGCGAGGGGGAAGGAGGAGTAGATGGTATGAATTTTTGTGTGGAAATATTCGGCTAAGATGTTACAGCGCGACTGGGCATTGTGGGGGTCTAGGGGTTTTTCCGGGATTTTAAGCAGGGTTTTTGCGATTTGGTAGATTTCTTTGGGTTTTGAGGCTGAAGCATTTATTCTATTTTCGAAGAAAGTTGATTGCGCACTTCTTATTTCATTTTTGTATGATAATATGGCCGCCCGATAGACTATTCTCCCTCAGGGAAAACAGCCTAAGCGCCATTTCCTTTCTAGTTTCCTCCATTGGCGCTTCATTTGTTGAAGTTCCTCCGAGTACCAGGGTGCAGTCATAGCCTATGTTTGGGATTGGTGTGGTTTAGCGGTAGTATTGAGTCCAAAGACTGTATGATCCATCTATTGTAATTCTCATTGCTAGAGATGGGATCAGGGTTGCGCGGGGGCAAGGTGGTTTCAAGGGTGGTTGCCCATTGTGTGTGACTAAGTTTGGACCAGTAACAGTCTTTCCGATGAGCTGCAGGAGGGGGCGGGGCAGAGTTGGGATGGACAGGGAGATGGGTATCAAGAAATGGTCTGTCCATGGAAGGGGTAGGGGTGTACCAGCTGAGAGGTTCCTACAGTTGCTAAAAATATGGTCAAGGAGATGACCCTCGGAGTGGGTGGGTATTAGTACTAGTTGTGAAAATTGAAGTGCCTCGAGACTAGCGATTAGCTCTATTGCTGCCTGATCCTGGGGGTTGTCGAGGTGAATATTTAAATCACCTAGGTTGGTGTAGTGTTGGAGGCTACAGGCTCTATTGGCTACGGATGATGGCATACTGTTGAGGAATTGACCCAAGTTCCCAGGTGGGCGGTATATAAGAGTACCAGAGAAGGTGAGGGTAGGTGAGAAGTCTAGGGAGAAGGAGAGGTTTTCACAATCGGCTATCGGGTTGGGGAGGCTGCGGCAGTTATATCACTCTTTATATATGATTGCAAAACCTCCGCCTCTTCCGGTTGACCGATCTTCACGGAGGATGAGGTATCCACCGGGTAGAGCTTGTATAACATCAGGGTCCGACTCGGGATGAAGCCAAGTTTCAGTGATAAACAGTGTGTCAGGTTTGAGGTCGTCTAAAAGTAGCGCAATCTCTGCGGAGATTGCCCCAATCTTGGCCTCCAATGCATCTCAAGATCGGGTTATTGCCGCTATCAATGCTGCTTTATCTGGAGCAGCAGAGGCCTGGCCCGCCTAGTCCACCGCCTGGGCTCCTGCACCCATATATCGATCCATTGTGCTTTGTTTATTGCCCTGCAGCTTATATCGAGTCATCTTCAATAGGAGCAATTGGGTCCTCTGGGCCCGGTCCCTCTGCGTTGATGCTGTGACTGTAGGGCCAATGATCGAGCAAGCAGTGTGATCCAACCCGGGTCAGCGGCCGTAATAGTGTTGTTACTTGAGGGAAGGGGGTGGGGGGGGGGGGCGTCGGTCCATCTGGATTCTATTCTCCTTTGAGGCAGGTGAGAAGGCAACCCATACACAAGCTGCACCAGGGCTTGGCCTGGCCGCCTCTGCACACAGGCACCTCCCCGCCCCCCTTATGGATGCCACTGCCCAGCCACAGCTCCACCAGTCCACTATGCGAGTGCGCCCCTCTCCAGTCAGTATGTAGAGAAAGTATTCCAGCTGGGAGGCCCTATCCGGTGCCTCGATCCCTCCCACGGCCCAATCCGCCAGTGTCACATTTAAATCTCAATGAGATGTTCTTGCCGCATGGCCGCCAGATTTTATACAAGCCGTTTTCTAGGCCCAGTGTGGGCCGCACACCCCCTCACCGCCTTCTCTCCTATGCTGTGGGCGTGAGGCGAGGTCTCGCAGGGAGCCCAGGCAGGCCCGCCACGTACACAGGTCCCAGATGGGGGCGCACCGGCACAACGAAGCGTCCTGGGTCCCTGGCTACAGTTCATGCCGGGGGGCTCCAATCAATGGCCAGGCCTTATACAGGGCGTTTTCTAGGCCCCACGTGGGCTCGCACCCTGCACCGCCAATGCTCCTGTGTCATGGGGCAAGGTGAGGATTTGAAGGGAGCCCAAGCAAGCCCCCGCCACGGAAGCTGGTCCTAGATGAAGGTGCACTGGTCCAATGAAGCATCTGGGGCTCCGGGCTACAATTCACGCCTGGGGCCCACAATTAATGATTTGTGGTCGTCCGATCGCCCATCAAATATCCTCGGGCATTGCCAGGGCACAATGTGTTTTCCCGCATGGCGCAAGAGAGGTTGTGTACCCCTGGCACGGCGAGACTTATTCACCGGCGTCCCCAGTGCCCGGCCCTTGGAACCTGCCGCCGCTAAGTCCTCCATGCTGGTAGGGTCCAAGGAGCACGGCCAATGCGCAATATCAGGCCCCGGGCTCACCACACCCCCCTCCAGCACTGCGAGGGGCAGGTAACATGCCCCGGCGACCCCCAAACAGGCTTTGGCTCTCGCTCAGCCTGATCCCTGCCAAAATCCTGCAGACAGCCTCTCTTCATTCAGCAGCCCTCCTCCACAAAGCAATCTGACCATATCCCGTTGAAGGGAACGGGGTCATTTCTCTCGCCACACGAACTCCGGCTCCTTCGCCTCAGCCCACAGGCGACACCTCTATATGGCTGTCCCAGCCTCAATTTGGAGATGTTTCTTCTGTGCGCTGTAATGTTAGCTTGTATATCATATTCCAAAGACACAGGAAAAATTTGGGGCTGATGTACAAGGATACGTGCAGGAAATTAAACAGGGCCTCAGAAGCTCACTTACAGCGTGTCTGCCATGTTCTATGAATCCAAAACTATACCTGAGCTAAATCCTTGGCACTACCCTCCGAAAATCAGTTGAAAACCTGAAATCTTGGATTCAGATCATGCCACTCAAACCAACGTGCATCTTTATGCTGGACTACGGCCTATTCCTAGTGGTAACCCAGAGTGTAGTAAAGAAAAGTCTGTTTGGAATCCTTGTACATTATGGTAAAAATGTCAAACCTTTACCCCTAACTATCACCATTGTAACAATATTTGCATCAGCCAGTGTCACAATTGTGAAAAAAACACAATTCTGGGCACCCAGGACAAGTACACTCAACTCTGATTTATTTAGCTTTCACACAGTGCAATGCACGCTGTGGGAGTGACAGCACCACTGAAGACATATGAGGCAATATTGCCCCAAAGGCCATGACTGCTGGCATTCGGAAGCCGTTCTCAGCTTGGTCATGAAGACACAGCCCGCAAATCTTGAGAAACCAGTTTACATTACCATGGCGACACCAACAGGATCCAGTCATTCAGGAATTGTAGCCTGCATTGAATAACCTTGCGCCTGGCACACCTACAGCTCCCTGTGACGGCAGGCAGTCAAGGGCTAGATTGCCAGTGGCACTAGCTGCCTTTGTACCACTCGCTTCTGCTCTTTCCTGTATTCAATAACACGTTCCCACCCAGATTGCTTCGCATTCAGTCGCTCTTCTGCAGACGACTCGCCACGTCCTTAAGCGCTTTCACTTTATATTTGGGGTGTTGTTTTGCCTAACCCTGCCTGTCAGCTTTATGGAACAACTCCAAACTCACCTGGAACATTCTTAGTTGAGACACCCTTTCATAAGCAGAGAAAATAATGTGCTATGTAAATCGAAGTTACTGATTTCTTCTCTAAATGACAAAGAAAAGGGTTCTTTAGAAGGTGAGAGTACACTGGTTACTAAAACAAAGATGGTAAAACAATTTCTGCAATAAAAGCTTAACTAACTTCATGGCAATTATATAGTTTCTTGCACATTTACCAATGCAGAGACGATGGTGAATTTAACTAAATTATCTGCTACTGTACTATATAGAATGAGTGTGTGCAGTCAGCAGTTTCATAATAGACAAGAGCCAGACCAAAAAAATTATTAGATGTGTGTGTTTTGTGTCGGTGTTTGTCTGCGTTTGCATATGTGTGTCTGTTGTTGTTGGCTGATTCCTGATGAGTATATTGCTACAATTCAAAGAACGTCCCATGTTTGTAGCACCATTTTATTGCAGGAGGTGCAATCTGGTTGACAAAAAGGGGCACAGTAGGCTTGCCATATTAGCAAATGGGTGAACATAAAGTGCACCAGCACATTTTGGCTACAACAAGTAGAAGTAATATGCTTTGTCTCAGGCAAATTAACTTTGCTGCCGTATGCAATTGGCACATGCGCCAGACAACCTTGCCCCGGGAAATGTCCATAAGTGGCAGACCACCTTATAGGACATCTACAAATAATTGTACGTTGGCCCGGACAGGGTCTGTATAGGAGGCTAAGACTGTGCCAGTGTGTACTAGGAGAGGGAAGGCATCTGACTGCACTCTGACCAGTCCCTTATAGAAGAGGGAAGGCATCTGACTGCACTTTGACCAATCCTTTATAGGAGAGGGAAGGCATCTAACTGCACTTTGACCAGTCCCTTATAGGAGAGGGAAGGCATCTGACTGCACTTTGACCAGTCCCTTATAGAAGAGGGAAGGCATCTGACTGCACTTTGACCAGTCCCTTATAGAAGAGGGAAGGCATCTGACTGCACTTTGACCAGTCCCTTATAGGAGAAGGAAGGCATCGGACTGCACTTTGACCAGTCCCTTATAGGAGAAGGAAGGCATTGGACTGCACTTTGACCAGTCCCTTATAGGAGAGTGAAGGCATCTGACTGCACTTTGACCAGTTCTTTATAGGAGATGGAATGCATCGGACTGCACTTCGACCAGTCCCTTATAGAAGAGGGAAGGCATCCGACTGCACTTTGACCAGTCCCTTCTAGGAGAGGGAAGGCATCTGACTGCACTTTGACCAGTCCCTTATAGGAGAGGGAAGGCATCTGACTGCACTTTGACCAGTCCCTTATAGAAGAGGGAAGGCATCTGACTGCACTTTGACCAGTCCCTTATAGGAGAGGGAAGGCATCTGACTGCACTTTGACCAGTCCCTTATAGGAGAAGGAAGGCATCTGACTGCACTTTGACCAGTCCCTTATAGGAGAGGGAAGGCATCTGACTGCACTTTGACCAGTCCCTTATAGGAGAAGGAAGGCATCTGACTGCACTTTGACCAGTCCCTTATAGGAGAGTGAAGGCATCTGACTGCACTTTGACCAGTTCTTTATAGGAGATGGAATGCATCGGACTGCACTTTGACCAGTCCCTTATAGAAGAGGGAAGGCATCCGACTGCACTTTGACCAGTCCTTTATAGGAGAGGGAAGGTATCTAACTGCACTCTGACCAGTCCTTTATAGGAGAGGGAAGGTATCTGACTGCACTCTGAGCAGTCCCTTACCTCGCACACCAGCTGGTTTGAGAGATAAACTTTCTAGGGCCACTGAGCATGGCTGCCACTGATTTCGTTTTCTCCAATGCCCGACATCACCAATCCACAGAGCGTGTGAGCAGCAGGGACTCGGCACAGGTGTAGCTGTCGGCCATACTTTCTGCCTAAATACTGTAGCTATTGAACCAGTTGTGCACAGCATTAAACCATGCACTGCAGTATTTGGTTGCAAACATCATGTCCACAAAATTAACTGTGCACAAACATGGGCCATTTGCAGTGGGTGTGCGACCACAATGTTCCTTTCAGCTACACCTGCTATAGAACCTGCTGCGCAGTTGGTTGTATCAACACCGCGACCCAGCAGCCTGCACCCAACATTTTTGTGGGAGTTAAAATGAAAAACCCGACTTTTAACCAACCCCCATTAATCTTAAACGTTTATAGATATGCACAGAACTTGAGATTACAAAGCTGTGCTGACTGGGCCATTAGTCTGCCAGATTTCCTGCAGATCAGTCAATCAGTGTAAAAGTTATTAACAAGTCAAAGAACTATGCCCGGTCCTTAATGGATCTACATGAAACTTGATACAGAAGTAAGCTACAAGTACTAAGTGTACTTTTGTGGCCAGTTATGATACACCTAAATTATAAGTAACTCAATAACACATGTTTAACGAAAACTGAAACTTAACTGTAACAGTTGCATTTCTGAATTTGTGATGATAATTAAAAATGGCGATTTTGAACATGTATTCCTTTTTGGACTTTACCCAGATATCTGGGGTTTGCCCTTACCGTCGCTAATCTTAAATAAATAACACACTTCATACCGCCCTCCCCGGCCAGAGATTTTATCTCCACTACAACACAATTGGAATTTCAGGGTAGCGGAAATAACAATAATCTGAAGCCCAATTGATCAAGAACTGAAACGTGATTGCCAGACATTGTGACTTCAAAATCGCGATTTGAAGTGTTGCAATATAATTTTTAACCTTATATGACCACTAGTTTTTATGACCTTTTTTGCACACATTGCTAAACGGATTTTCAAGAAACCACAAATAAATTGTGAGTTAGACCAGGTTGTTTCACCTCATTTAAGTTTCTTGAAATTATGGCCAACGGTCCAAGTAGTACATAAAAAATGTAGAAAGAGCCAATTGCACTCCTGATGGGGTAACCTCTCAAATACAACTATGTCTAAAAGCATAAACAGGGGTGAAACAGCCTACTGTAACCTGCCAGACCAGTTCGGTCTACACCTCTTGTATTTTCAGACAAATCACTGGCACTTTTTGAAACTTACCACAAATTCAAAAAGCCACATTTATACAAGATTGATTTGATGGTACCGGATTCATAACGTCATTTTTGAAGAAGCACACAATAAAAGGATCTAATGAAGGGTGACACACTGATTTTGCCACTAAAGTGCAGTACCTCTTCGCGCTTTGTTATAGTATATGTTAGATAGGCTTGTACTGAGGAGTCTTCCTACTGCCGACAATACCTACAGAGAGTTGAATAAAGGGAGATGCAAAAGTCACGTTTTTTTTTTCTCTAACGGAGAGCGCAATAGTCTGAATATGTGAAAGTACACTACTCTGGAGACTACCCTTCTAGACCAAAAAGGTGAGAACACAAGACAGTATGTTACCTTTCTGAAATTTGCTTATTGAATTTCTGTGCCAGGAATGCTTAAAACTGAGATGAAAGGCTAAATGCACTGTTCACTGTGCCATAAATCTAACCTGCTTTATCACCGGAAGGCAGCCGAGACAGCGTACAGCGGGGAGGAACCGATTGTTTCTGTTTATTTCCCTCCAAAGGTGATGACCACTGGCACACTATGCAGAAAGGCTAGCAAAGGTAGAGGTCACCCAGATACCTTTCATTGGCAAAGGTTGGTCTTTACAAAGCAGATACTCAGGTTTGACTCAAAGGAGCAGTGATGGATGTTCATCAGTCAGCATACCTATTTTATTTATTTATAACGTTTTGTATAGCGCGAACAAGACCCAAGAGGGTATCAGAGCGCTTCACATTATAGGGTATGTGGGATACAGTAGTAGGAACAAACAATCATTCAATATATGGAAGTAGCATGCTAAAGCTGGAGTCAATTGTTGGGCATAAGAGTAATGGACAATCAGGGCATCAGAGTATTAGGCAGATAAATAACAAAACGTACTGTGTCTTAGGGCAAAAAAGTATTCATTCGTATAGTTTTCACTTTCTTTTTGATTGAAGAGGTAGATGAGTTTCAACGGACCTCCTGTGGTACAGAGTTCCAAATCTTCAGGGCAATGCCCGAGAAGGCTCTGTAGCTCGTTCTCTTTTTACCTACATTTTTACTATTGGATGTGTCAAACAATGACCTCAAGACGGGAGGCTCAACTGAGTGAAAGCCAAGATATTGAGATGGTAGCCGACCTGAAGTATTTTATTTTTGTCTGGATTTAAATGAAGCTACATCCTGCACGTTCCAATCTCAATCCAAACTATAAATTTGTCACTTCCAACAAGTTAGCTGTAGCTGGAATAGAGGAGCTTTGAAGGCACTCTTGTCGTATCAGTATACTTAAAGAACAGGCACCTGTATAACCAGGTCAGACCTACAGTTGTAAGGTTAGATTTATCTATTATAATGCAGATAGCACTACCAACATCTAAATAGATTTTTTAGTGTTATCTGACATTGATAACTCACTGCAGACAATAACCAAGTCCTGCCTTTAAATGTGAAAAGGCTGAATCATATAGTTAAGAAAATAAATCCTAGATTACATGGTGAGGCTCAAAGGTGAGGTCACCCTTCTCCAAGAGGAAAAGAAATGGGTAAAAAGAATATATCAAACTAAATTAGAAAGAGTTGAGATCTTTGCATTGAATAAAGTACACATGGGAAATGGGGTGGCAAGCAGGATTTAAAATAATTCAACCTAAAAGCAGAATCTGGGGAAGCAGATCCTTCGTGCAGAAGGATTCTAGTAATTTAACGGACTAGAATTACTTTGAGTGTCCTAAACATACATGGGTCTATTCAAGACGATAATTTTTCTATAAAACAAAGATAAAGTATTGCTAATTCTAAAGTAACTTTTGCTCATGCCCTCAAGTAACGATAACTCGTGCCCTTGCCACCCACTGCTAATTACCTCCGATATTACATCACTTATGACGTGTTCTATGATATCACCGAGAACATCCCTGCAGCAACTGAAATGACAAATTATAATAATAATAAATGTGGTTTATAAAGCACGGCTACCTCCAACAGAGGTGTCCCGGTGCTGGGTTGCAGAGGGTCATCCACCTTGGCTCCTCAATGGAAACTTTCGAGCTGATCCATCATGTGAGGACTAAGAAAAAGGAGGTGGGTGTGAGGGGGTTCACAAAACGTTGATTTCCCATTTTAATTACCAATAGAAAATTTCCCCTCCAGTCCAGAAAAAATGGCTCAATGAAACTACACCAAATTTTAAAGTAATGTAGAACTTTACTCAGAAAGTGTGCTTATCATTTTTCGTGTAAATCTGTTCAGTGATGTATGAAAAATTAGCTTTATAAAGGTGCTTAGGTCGGCACTAAGGGGTGACCCACCAGAAAATGGTGTGACAGCTGGAGCATTGATGTCCAGATATGTACCTATTGGGCAATTTAAAGAGCACTGGACAAGCCTGATGTGCTGGGTATAACATGAACACTATGTTGCAGCTGCCATTAGAAGACTCATGGGTATGGTCCCTGTGTCATGAAAATGAATTAAATAATACTTATAAGGGGGCAGGGTGAGCACACCCTGACCCACAGGGGAGTGCGAGGAGAAGTGGGGCATAAAAATGGACCTCCCTTGACTGTCTGGCCGCAACATGGACAAAATGTTGTGCCAACCATTAGAGCACTCGGAGACATGGTCCCCATAGTAATGCATTGTACACCTTAAATGGCAAAACAGGCCAAAACTTCACTTAAACTATAATCTCAGTTATCCACAAAGACAATAAGGGCCCGTTAGACACCAAAAACTACAGACCAATTTTTCTACTCAATGTAGACTGCAAATTATATGCAAAAATCCTTGCCACAAGATTGAAAAAACGTCTCCCATCTCTAATCCAACACGCTCAAACAGGCTTTATTAAAGGGAGATTAGCCTGTTACAACATAAGATTATTTGCACTCTTATTTGAAAAATCACCCCTCGTAAGCTCTCCTGCAATGGACATGGCTCTAGATGCCGAAAAGGCCTTCAATAAGGTCTCCTGACCTTTTTTAAGATCAGTAATCCAAAAATTCAACCTTGGTTCCACCTTCTAACAAATGGTATTTGTACTATATGATAACCCCTCAGTCAAGGTTAGGGTCAATGAGTCCCTCTCAGAAAAATGTAATTCCTAAGGGACCTGGCAAGAAAGTACCCTTTCACCTGTACTCTTCTTCTTACCAATAGAACCTCTCCTTTTGCAAATTCATCCTAACCCTATTATCACAGGCATCCCCTTCGGTCCCACAAACCACAAAGTAGCAGCTTATGTGGACAATGCCCAAATCTTCTCAGAATACGCAGAAGCAGCTATCCCGGAAATCCTCAAGCTTATCAGTGCCCATCCAATTGCCTATGGCTACACACAAAAAAAACCTGAAGTTTTTATACTCAACCCCACCTGCTCTCTTTCAATTATGAAGGACACAGACCTCAAATGGCAAAGCCACCACCTGGAATGCTTTGACCGACACCAAGGCAAATCCCTCCATGAATCACACACACTTATTGAAGACATCCTACTATATAAAATCCAGGACTGATCGATACTTGGCTCCCCAAACACAGGATGTGGTGGTATCAGACTCCTTCAAAAATGTAAACAAATCCACCAGTCAATTGATCTGGCATAATAAAAAGCCTAGGATTGCTTCCAAAATCCTATTATTCAGCAAAGAAAAGGGAGGAGAGGGCACTCTTGACTGTCCCATTCTCCAGTCATACTGGGAAGACATTAAAACTATCAATGACATCATCCACTGCAGGGTATCGCTGGATCCAGTGTTAATCTCCTTAGGCACTGGGCCCTCCCACCCCCCCACCACTAAATACAACGGAACTACTATCATTTGACTTTTTACACACTGGGTGTAAAAAAGATTCTCTGCAACTGGAAAGATTTGAAGTCGATCTCTTACCACACTTGGTGGGCCTGGGTTTGCTTCAGTGCAGACATCATCCTTAACCAAAACGTTGATCATGATAAATCTAGACTACTTTGGGCCCTATTGGACACTCACATCCAAACAAAACCCACCTAACAAACCAACTTGGTGGGTAATGGGATATCCCCTTCCACTCCCACCCTCCAAACAGCCTCCCCTCTTTCCTTT
This sequence comes from Lissotriton helveticus, assembly GCF_964261635.1. Taxonomy (NCBI): domain Eukaryota; kingdom Metazoa; phylum Chordata; class Amphibia; order Caudata; family Salamandridae; genus Lissotriton; species Lissotriton helveticus. The sequence continues at coordinate 1,372,700,067 of NC_136067.1, forward strand.
CTCTTTTTCCCTCACATCTCAGTACTCCCTCTTTCCTTCTAATATTTCCTTTCTCAACGAGAAGTAAATCACTTTCATCCACAGTATTTCATAGCCAATATTGAAAACCTTGCAATCGGACAATGATACCTCTCTCTGACCTACACTACACTATGGCTCATACCACCTCAATTATAGGAATACTACTCTCTCTTGTTGAACGGAGACGTGATAACTGAATTTAATATGGCGTACTTTACTTCTCGTCTTTCCTACACATTTGTTTACTTTAAGTTTTATTTTATTGAAATGCCTAATAAAGGTTTAAACAAAAACAAAAAAGAAAAAGGAAGTATTATAACAGATTTTAGTCACAATGTGAACCATTTGTTCATTGCAATAGGAATTATGGGGTGCCCTAAGGCGATTTTACCCTGCCAATTCTGTGCAGGGCTTTGATGAACCATGTTTAAGTAAAAGCAATTTTCCTTCATGATTTTCTTAGAGAAGTTATGGGAAGAGCACCAGAAGCTAACATTTCTACAAGTTCACACTATCTACCTCAGCCATATGAGAAGACAATTTGACATTCTGAGAATAACATAACCTTCACTTCCAATAGCAGCAGCAGCCTGTCAGCTCATTCTCCAGGGTTCTGATGCAGCTTCACCACTATATCCTATTAAGCAACTAAAATACTACTACCATTCTCAATTTCTGCCAAACGTGTTGCACACCTGAGTGATGGAATATGCAAGGTCATAAGCATTGCAATGCGGGGGTGTAAGTTACAGTCAGCTCGGGTAACTATAACTGCTGAATTTCACTGGTTTTATTCGAGTGAAATTGGAGCATAACTATAAAGTCCCTGTAACCTTTGTTTTATTTCAGTATATATATATATATATATATATATATGGTCAAGAATAACACTTGCCTTCCTATCTCTGAAGTAAATGTAAAGCTATGTAATGTAAACACACTCCTGGTGTAAAATCATGCGTTGTATAAGCCCTACTGATTGTCGCATTATTACTACTCCTAAATATAAATACTTGCAAAGAAATGACTAGCATACATAGATGAAAGTTGCTAACTGTAATAAAGACTTTAACAATGTTCAAATCTTTTTCTGAAGAGAGGAACAATATAGTACACATATGAGATACCCATTTAAAGCAAAAATAGCTTTTTCTATTGTCCTGTCGCAGTTTATGGTCATTCACAGGACATTTTGGACCTCTTGAATAATTAACAAACTGGGTTATCTTCTAACTTCATCAGACCACAACTGGTAGCAAAGCTCTTAATCAAACTTCAATGTAATGAAACTCAACTTAAAATGTGATATTGGCTCTCTACTGTACCTACATTGGTGTTGTCCAAAAAGAACAATGTTAAACTTCCTATTTTAGTATCTTGGCACCGTTGGCGCTTTATAAATGTTGGTTTAAATTGATTCTCACCCTGTTCAAAAATACAGTGAATTCTTAAGAGTAGTGCATAATAAATGTAATCTTAAAGCGCACAAGAATACAGATGCCCCAGAGGTATATCGGACCACTCACCTTTGACTACAGTGGTACAGATGGGTATGCTGAGGCTACAGGGGACATGGAGACTAGGAGCTTGGGAAGTAACAGACAAAACTATTAGATAACTGATGGTTACGGCCAACGATTGCTATGTTGCAGAGAACAAGGGGTCAGTTCAATCCAAAACGTTCATAGGAGAGGCTTATAAAGCGGATCCCAGAGGGCAAATTATAATGCACAAGACAGGGAAGAGGCGACAGCTAGAGGCAGAATGTAGAACGCTTGGAGAAGCTCACACAGTTGGAAGGCGCTTACATTACCTTTCCTTCCCGGGACCTGATACAATAAGTTGAGGAGGTGAGACAAGAATATGTGAGCCTTGCTTGCCAAGAGGCTCATGCTCAATTCCGAATGACAGGGTAGACTATGAGGTGAGCAACAAGGCTAGAAAGCTCCTGACCTGGTTGGCAGAAAGAGAAGAGGGGGCACTGGGGTACGGTGAATCAGGTCAGGGGAGTCAGGGCAGAAGGAGACCCCTTTGGGAACTGCACAGGTGTCTGTATATTATCTGGAGGGGCTATTTGAGGCGCACACAATAGCTGACTGGGGCAATATAGCTGGCTTTATTGCCAGCCTTCTGACCCCTGGCCTCCACCCTGAACAGAGGGACCTACTGGAGAAAGAGGTCATTGAGGGAGAGGTGGCAGGGGCCATATCCCAATTGCAAATTGGCAAGATTCCCAGCCCTAATGGTTTCCTGCCAGAATTCTACAAATGTGTCAAATCCAAGGTTCTGGGACCGCTGCTCAAACTGGTATCCAAGGCAAGGGAGCAGGGTACTCTGCCACATAATCTCAGAGAGGCAACAATCGTACTGATACACAAGAAGGGAAAGCCTACTGATGATTGTGCCTCATACAGACCTCTCTCCTTGATTAATGTGAAGATAAAGTTCTTGCTGAAAAATATGGGAAACCACCTCACGCAGGTGTTGGACTCTCTAGTCACCTTGAATTGATCGGGTGAATGCCATACAGAGCCACGCAACACAAGTTACGTAGATTAATGGTCTGTCTGGTAAGTAGCTCTAGGATTGAAGAACTAGTAGTCCTTCTGGCCCTGGATGCCGAGAAGGCCTTTGACTGAGTGGCCATATATGATGACACTGCTCCTTGGGTTTTGGGCTGTACTTACTCTCCTGGGTAAAGCTTCTGTACGAGGATCCTGTTGCAAGAATTAGGGTGAAAAGGTTGATGTCTGGCAAATTTGGGCTTTTTAGGGGCACCAGATAGGGATGTCCGCTGTTGCCACAACTGTTTATGGCAGCCTTGGAGCTGTTGGAGGTGTGGATATGTATGTATTCACAGCTTAGCGGTCTCTGCTGTGCCCTGGAACAGGAGGATACCATATCATTATATGTTGATGACATTCTGCTATATCTGGCAGATTTCCACACCAAGAGTTCTACATATCCTTGACGACTTTGGTTCATATGCAGGACTTCAAATCAACTGGCGCATGTCCATGGCATGTCTCATTGGGAAGGTAGATCCAGATTACCCTTTCGGCGGGCAACCGGCAAATTTCAATACTTAGGTATTTTCGCAATCCTGGACCAGGACCATTACTTGTTCATTAACCAGAACCGATCGAAGTGGAGGAAACTCCCTCTGTCCCTGCTGGTGCTGACAACTCTGTAGAAAATGATTTATCTATATAAATTTCTTTGTGCTGCAAAACACCCTCTTCCTGATACCAGATAAATTCTTTCAGAAGGTGGACCAGATTATGAAGACACTCCTCTGGAATGGCGGAGTTCCCAGGATTGCCTTGATGCTCCTGACAAGACGACAAACAGGCAGGGATATTGCTCTTCTGAATCTACACCTTTATTATTGGGTGACACAGCTGTTGGTGGTTAACGACTGGGCCTTCTTGGACCAGCAGGAACCGTCCTTACAGGCAGAGAGATGCTATGTCCCCTGAAAAAGACCTGTGGAGACTCTTTTGGGGGAGGGGGTTGCCCCCCTTGCCACATCCTACAGCAACAGTAGTGTCAGTATGGAAAATGGCTACACCCCAGTTGGGATGGCAAGGAAAGTTGATGCTGGCGACCTCCCTGTGGGGAGCCAATCTTCTGAGTGGACTGTGAAAAGTTGATGGCCATAGAAATGGGACTTATTGGGCATCTCCAAGTTTGGGGATACTTGAAAAGAAGGGATGGTGATTTAATTAGCAGATTTGCAGACAGAATATGAATTGACGGGTAGCCAGGTTTTATGATACCCCCAGATAAGGCACATCCTGGATAAATGTGGGGTCCTCTGAGATCAGATAGAGGAGTACCTGCTTGAATACAGAGTGCTGAATGCCCCACTGACAAACAATGCAGTGCCCCAAATGTATTCCATTTTACTAAAAAAAAATAGTCTTCCGCCTCTTGACTATCTGAGGGAAATATGGGAGAGGGACCTGAGCAGACTTGAGGAAAATGATTTGAGCCAGAATTTTGTAGATTCTCGAGTGAAGTGGCATTAAGGGCAGGGTTCCGACTGATTCAGTTGAAAGTGTTACAGGGGGTGTACTATACGCAAACCCGCCTGTTCTGTATGGAGAGGGTGACTGATGATCTCTTCCTGTGGGCTACCAGATGATGGGTACCCTGATCCAGCAATTTTGGGAGTGCCCGAAGATCTGGGACTATTGGGAAGGGATGGGTGATCAAATATCTGAAGCTCTGGGGTACAAAGTGCACCTCACACCCCAGCTAATGTCCCTGGGTAATTGGGGGGCACAATCTCTGGATCTATATGCTCTGTTGGAATCTATGACATAATATCGACAGACAAAATATCTACATACAAAAATATCGACACAAAAATATCGACATCAAAAATATCGGAGTTATATCTTCATAAAGGTAAGTACAAAAATATCGCGAAAAAAAATATTGTAGCACAAAAATATCGAAATTAAAAATATCGTTTTTTTAAATGTATTAATAATAATTTACACATTTTTTAAAAATACATATAATTTTTCAAATATTAATTAAAAACATTAAAACATATTTAAAAAATAATAACTAATACATATACATTGAAAATAAATTAAAAACTCTACATATAAATTAATATATATATATAATTACACCACATATTGCAACAGTAGGAAAAGCGTTGGATAGCGTAGGGGTAAAAATTACTATTCCCACTCCAGAGGGTGCAACAGTAGGGAAAGCGTTGGATAGCGTAGGGGTAAAAATTACTATTCCCACTCCAGAGGGTGCAACAGTAGGGAAAGCGTTGGATAGCGTAGGGGTAAAAATTACTATTCCCACTCCAGAGGGTGCAACAGTAGGGAAAGCATTGGATAGCGTAGGGGTAAAAATTACTATTCCCACTCCAGAGAGTGCAACAGTAGGGAAAGCGTTGGATAGCGTAGGGGTTAAAATTACTATTCCCACTCCAGAAGGTGCAACAGTAGGGAAAGCGTTGGATAGCGTAGGGGTAAAAATTACTATTCCCACTCCAGAGGGTGCAACAGTAGGGAAAGCGTTGGATAGCGTAGGGGTAAAAATTACTATTCCCACTCCAGAGAGTGCAACAGTAGGGAAAGCGTTGGATAGCGTAGGGGTAAAAATTACTATTCCCACTCCAGAGGGTGCAACAGTAGGGAAAGCGTTGGATAGCGTAGGGGTAAAAATTACTATTCCCACTCCAGAGAGTGCAATAGTAGGGAAAGCGTTGGATAGCGTAGGGGTAAAAATTACTATTCCCACTCCAGAGAGTGCAACAGTAGGGAAAGCGTTGGATAGCGTAGAGGTAAAAATTACTATTCCCACTCCAAAGGGTGCAACAATAGGGAAAGCGTTGGATAGCGTAGGGGTAAAAAATACTATTCCCACTCCAAAGGGTGCAACAGTAGGGAAAGCGTTGGATAGCGTAGGGTAAAAAATTATTATTCCCACTCCAGAGGGTGCAACAGTAGGGAAAGCGTTGGATAGCGTAGGGGTAAAATTACTATTCCCACTCCAGAGGGTGCAACAGTAGCGAAAGCGTTGGATAGCGTAGGGGTAAAAATTACTATTCCCACTCCAGAGGGTGCAACAGTAGGGAAAGCGTTGGATAGCGTAGGGGTAAAAATTACTATTCCCACTCCAGAGGGTGCAACAGTAGGGAAAGCGTTGGATAGCGTAGGAGTAAAAATTACTATTCCCACTCCAGAGGGTGCAACAGTAGGGAAAGCGTTGGATAGCGTAGGGGTAAAAATTACTATTCCCACTCCAGAGAGTGCAATAGTAGGGAAAGCGTTGGATAGCGTAGGGGTAAAAATTACTATTCCCACTCCAGAGAGTGCAACAGTAGGGAAAGCGTTGGATAGCGTAGAGGTAAAAATTACTATTCCCACTCCAAAGGGTGCAACAATAGGGAAAGCGTTGGATAGCGTAGGGGTAAAAATTACTATTCCCACTCCAAAGGGTGCAACAGTAGGGAAAGCGTTGGATAGCATGGGGGTAAAAATTACTTCCCACACTACTACCCCTTTAACACACAACACATACAAAAAAACACAATTAATATAAATATCAATTAATCAATTAATAACAATTAATATTAAATTGATGCAATTATAAATGAACTAATTAACACTTATTAATTACCATTTTATTAACAATAAATACCAATAAATAAATACAATCTCTTAAATTAATTAAATTTAATTATATCACAACCTATTCCCCTATAAACACACAACCCACTACACATAAATAAATCCCATCATTTAATCACTTAATAATTACCAAATAATTATTAATTAACAATAACAAAAAATTAAATATATCACATTAACTGCAAATAATTTAATTAACTAATTATTAATAATTAATTAACAATTAATTATTAATTAACAATAACAAACAAATAAATATATTAGCATAATTACGCTAATTAATTTAATTAACTAATTAATATTAATTAATTACCAATTAATTATTAATTGACAATAACAAACAATGGTAAATACTACTACATTAACTCTAATTAATTCAATTAACTAATTAATAATTAATTAACAACAAACAATGGTAAATACTACTACATTAACTCTAATTAATTCAAATAACTAATTAATATTAATTAATTACCAATTAATTATTAATTAAAAATATTTAAAAAAAATAATATTAATGAATTAATATTAAATTACTTCCCACCCTATTCCCCTATAAACCCACAACCCGCTCTGATACTAAAACGCAAAATGTAAACAAAATTACTAATTTCCAAACATATATTAAAAAACATATTTAACAAACATATAAACAAAATAATAAAATACATAACACTAAACAAAATTTCGATATTAGTAAATTTCGATATTAGTAACATACATACCGTAAAAACGATATTCTGTCTGTCGATATTTTGCACATCGATATTCTGTACCATCGAAATTAAAACATCGATATTATTGTATCTCGATATTTTAATTCCGATATTTTGTCTCACTACCATCTGTTGTTTAGCAACCTGACCCTGATAGTGGCCAGCAGGAATCTTCTAAAACACTGGGGAGAGAGCACGCTGACAACTAGACGGCAATGGAAGAAAGACATGGATTAGTGTATGGGGGCTAAGTGACTGATTTACCATGCCTGGGGATGTCCCTGCAAATTCGAGAAGATTTAGAGCACACGGGTGGAAATGAGAGCAGGATTAGGGTAGGATAGCAAGAGAAAGAAATGACAGGGGTTGAAACTGGGCTCGACTTGGGCCTGAACACAGCCCCTTGGGCTCAGGATATGATGGAAGAATGTAATGAAGTTGTTGAAACAAAGGTCCAGTCTCATTTATGTGGCTATATTCTCTGTGAGCGGATGAACACTTGTCCACATGCCCTCTGTGTTGGTGGGATTATTTTGTTGTTTGTTACTTGTTTTGCTTTCCCTGAAACACAATAAAAATATCCCCCATCCCAAAAAAAGAATATAGATGCCCAGATTAAGTGTGATAGGAATGAATATGTTGATGCTTTAAATTATCAACAGTGCCAATGTTAATCCTCAGATCCCTTTACTTGCACAAAATGCTGCTCTTATGGATGCACTACACTTCCAAGTAAAACCCAAGGAATATTTAATACAACTGAGTTTACTGTTTGAAACATATCAAGCCACAAATTTCAAAAACATCTAATACCCTCACCATTTAATTTCCTGTTCCCCTTTTTTTATTTTTCCCTTTTTTTTAATCTTAAACGTAGTTTAATTTTGTTTGCAGACCTTTCCTTGTGAAATTACACTTTTAAGGTAGTCTTAAATTTAAATATCAATACTGCAGAATGTGGCTAAGCTTAGAATATTATTTGGATTTCTAAATTAATAAAAGTGTTGTTTACGATAAATTATACCTGACAGTCATCCAAAGAAATGCATTAGGCACACGTCTTTACCTGCTTCTTTGTCGTAATGTGGGTGAACACGGATGCAAAGAGAGCAAATGTGACCAACAGAACAACCTGTTGGATCTCAGTATCCGCAGATAAAATCCTTTAGCATGTTCAACCATTAAAAAACGGTTCCAATAGAATGTAAAATGCAGAAACAAATAATGAATGAGTGTGCACCTCACTGCAGTATATCCAGTGTCCAATGTTGTGAGAATTTTTTTAAAACATTCAGAGTTGATTGACTTCATAATTCAATAGCCTGACAATGTCCCACTGAAATGTTATCACAAAAATGTCTCCTCTGTCCTTCAAGGTGCATTTGGACTCAATTGCAGCAAAGCAATGTACAAACACTCTTCCTAATCAGAACAGCATAAAGATATTACATTGTACACAACAATGACGTACAAGCAGTGATAAAACCAGAAGCTAGAGCGCAACGTTTGTGACCAGGAAGAAGGATCTGACTTTATTGTGTAGCGTAATCAAAGGGTTTCTGCAACAGCGATTAAAAACATGAAAGCCGCACGTACTTGTCATTGTGTTCGTAAATGTTCAGTCCCAAGGAGTCCACTCCTAGCCAGAGGTCGGAACCTTTCTTGTTTTTGATTTCAAAGTAGTTGATTCCATACATTTCCAGGTCCTGGGCGATCTTCAGGTATTCAAGCATGGCATCCTCTCTGCATGGGGGGGAAAAAAGATCAACTGAGGTTAGGTCCGGAACTTTCTTTGTATATTCTAAAATATTGAGGTCCTCATGGGCATTAGATTTTATGAGTGAAACCCGGTAAAAGCCTTCCATTGAAGCGATCCTACATGCCTATTGTGACACTAGGTCACGAAGAAGGGAAGTTGAGGCAGACCGAGGCAGAACTGATGCCAGAGCAAAGGAGAGTAGGTTGTTCAAAGGGACTTTGGAATGTGTATACCTCTAAATTGATAGAAAAAAACCATAGACAGTTTCTTCTGTACTCTGGTTTCAAGATTCAAAAATACCTGTGCCATTTTATTCAGACATGTCGAGTTGGACCAATGTCATTTTACTTTACAAAAGCAGAAAATCAATTTTCAATGTCTTGGGGCATCCCTGATTTTTTTAGCGCATTGTTTGCAGGGGGAAACCCCTGTAATTCCACGTAATGGGGGAAGAACTTCATCATCCACACCATGCCCACCCCCAAAAAATGCCCCATCCTTTTCTACTCTCTTGTCAAATCCCCTTCTGCTGCCACTGCCAGATCCAAATCTCTTGAAGTCTTGAAAACTCACGTTCCTGCTCCTGCTCCACTATCCAGATGAATCCCCTGTCTCTCATCTGTCAAAATCCTTCTTCTAATCTCCCACCACCTGATTGTTCTTCACCCTATTTCTTACCTTCAGCTCTGCCCGTTTGTGTACTGTCACGTTTGTCAATGCCTTTTTTTTTTGTTTCCTGGCCAACTTGCGTCTCCCTCCTTCCACTTCCAAACTCCCATCTCCTACCCACTAACTAGCTCTCGCCATCCTCCATCTCTTTCCCTACTCATGAAACAGGTAATCCATAAGTCATAATGTACCATATAAAGTCATGTAATAGAGGGCATTATAAGCTACTCTAATAGTGTATTTTGGGGTACATTATTAGAATATTAGGATTACACAAAAGAGCAACAATGTGATGTGAACATGTTATCGAAGGTCCTTGGACAGAAATCTCTCAATCACTTGTAATAAAGACGCTTAATTTGGGTTCATTTGAAAGTCAGAATTTAGAAAGCCAAACTCCAGGTCATGGTTTGTTTCAAGCTTTGAGCCCTGTACCAACAATACCATACTCCACCCAGACACATCACAACCTGGATGCACATAAAAGGATGATTGGTGCTGACATTCTAAGAACTTACCTTTCCCAGTCTATTTTATTAACAACCTATTATGGAAAAGTTCTCTATACAATTTCTCAGCCCCAAGTATTTTGCTTAAAAGAGTCTATATTAAGACCCTACAAGATTTACTTGGTATGTGCCTGGATATTACCAAGGCGATAAATCGTTTATCCTACACCATCGACAAACAATATGAAACTCTCTGGATCACACCAACTGAATTTACTTGGAGAAACCTTTCAGTAAAAAATAGAACACTATTTGGAGTTGGAAATATTCAATCTGGGGGGACTTCAAAATGTCCACAGGTATAATTTTATCAACATTTATGTGATATCAGCTACTGGAATGGCCAACGGTATCGACATTGGTGAATGTTTCAAATGTTTTGCGATTCAAAATTGAGCAGTATCTGAGTTCATGCTAAAAAACAAGTATCAAATGGTACGAATTGCTGCAAGAATATGACGCCCTCTGGATTAGACCCCCCCCAAGTCTGGGGGAACAGCTTCATACATACAAATGGAGTACTCTGGTACTAATGGAGAGAGGTCTGGATGTTAAGGAGAAGGGCAGTAATACACGGAAAGCCAAAGACATTGTGGGGGGTAGGCCAGCAAAAGCAGGGCTGGTGCAAATATATATAGTTAAAACGACATATTGAACCATCATTTTATTAATCAAACCTTTTTGTGAAATACAATTCTTGATTTACTTAATTCATTGGCTCGGAGAGTCAAAACTCACTACCACCATCTTGCCAATGTAATCTGAAGGTCGCCATCCAATCAATCCTAGCAGGCCCAACTCAGCTTTCCACCTTTCCGACGTTAGTAGATGGAGGAACTGACTTTTATGACAGTAATACCTGGTATTTACAGAGCTTAGACCATTGCGGCTTTAAATGACAGATAAAACACATTATAGTCTTTGGTTATTGTGAGTCATGTTGTGTACTCACTTTAGCATTCCACGGTGCTCGGTGTGCCAGACCTCTATCCTTTCTTCCCACTGCTCTCTGGAAAGTTTGTGCTGATCCAAAACCCTGAAAAGGAATGTGCAGAAAAAAAAGAAAATTGTGATTTTCATGCTCCAAATCATGCTGAATATCTTTTCTCTTCTTATATAATATTTCCCTGCTGGATCCCTCTATTGACCTCTTGAAAGAGTGCTCCGACACATGTATCAAAAAAAGCATTTTGCGATTACTAAATAGCGATTTTTACGGAATAACTATTTGTGGTAGTCTCAAAATGCTATGTATGTAAGGAACTGCCATGATTTTGCTATTCCTTATAAATGACCTAATAGTGATTCAGTAAATAGTGAATCGCTATTAGGTAATACTACTACATTTGTCCCTATGGGCCGAAAGGCTTACAGGTGTGAATGGTTTTGTATTAGATAATTTTCGATTACCTAATTGGCAATAGCAAATTAGGTAATGCAAAGGCATGGGTGTCCTGGGGCCTAAGGCCCCCCTGAAGCACCCCCAATTAAATAAATGTGCACATGTAAGGGCATATATACCCTAGGGGCATGTGTGCGCTACATGGCACTTTGAAACATGCAGTTTGTGCATTTTTCAAAGTTTGCACATGGTTACCATCGACTTGAAGTCAATGAGCATTGTATTTTCCTAAATGCACAGTTTGAATTTGGAAAATGCTTCATACAGGTGCCAAGGAAATCGCAAATTGTGATTCCCTAATAGTAGTTGCAATTGTAGGTAACTGCAAGTTTTTGCGATTACCTAAAATTGGACTAGAAAGCCTTTCATACATCAGGAAAGGCTATTTTGCATTAGCAAACAGACGATTTTACCGAATCATATCATTTGTGAATGCAAAAAGCTTTCATACATGTGGCTCCACATGACTTAATGAAGTAGTAAAAGCCACTCAAGCATGTCAGAAGCTTGAGTGGGACCGAGGGCCCACATATTTCTGGGCCCTCTTTTTTGTACCTGAAAAAAAGAGCAAAGATGATGTTCTCTGGGAAAACAGAAAACACATTATTTGGTGCCCCCTATCAGTGCATTAGCAGCATTAACCCCTTCCATGCTCATGACGAGCTCAGCTCGTCATGCAGTACACTGCTCGTGTGCTCATGACGAGCTGAGCTCGTCATGCACAATGGGGATCTGCAGAGTTCAGCACCAGGGGGGAATTGCTGTAGCATTGAAGGTGTTAAGTAGGAATAGATCGGGCCTTCTGTTTTAATACGTAAAACATGTTGCTACAGTATAGCAGGGGCTCAATATGAGTATGGCGTGGGACAAACATTACCGTCTTTCCTCCCTTGTGAAGGTGCTGGTGCACTTATGGAACACTGCAGCCATCTTCCTTAGAGACATATTGATTCTCACTTCGGCTGCTGCAGGTGAGTAGACCCCTAGGTAGTGCTCTCTGGCAAATAGAAAATCTCAGCCCTGGTGGGCAGTGTCTCTCAGTGACAGGCTCCCCAAGTCATGGTGGACACTGTCTATCATATTCGAGACATCTCTGTATGTCCCTCATTTCGTGGGGGAGATACCCATGTAAGTGAGGTTATCTTCCTTCCATGGCTGATTTCTTCTCTCAAGTGGTGTGCGTAAAGAGTGTCTCGAGACATGCCATGGAGTAGAGGTTGCTAGAACCCCCTACTCTCGCTTCTTCAAGGCCAGCCACCTTCCACTGACATAAGCAAAAAGGGCCTGGCATGTTCCTAGCACGGGATCAATCTGTCATGTTTCACTGAATATTTTTTAACTGGAATTTTGGATTCCGTTGATATACTTACCACTCACCAAATAAGGGTGCACGTCATATGACTGCTGCGAATACAAAACTTATGCCTTTCCTACAGTGGAAGAAGCCATTCTCTCATTTCTTCCAAGTGCATGCATGAACTAGGAGGTGGGTTGAGCTAACACAGAGCTTCCCAGGGGACAATTGGCATGGGCTACTACTCTTCTCCCACAACTTTAGGGGCCTCATCTATAAGGCCATTACACTGCCGGTGCATCACTGTTTTTGATGCACCGGTGGTGCAGTGTGCCTACTTATATTTACAAGGCCACGTAAAGTCACACTGCATGACTTTTTATGGCCATGTAAATAAAGGGCCCCTTTCATGCATTACCCTGCGTTAAAGGGGCACTCCATAAGTGTTGCTGTGGGTGTTCCTAAGCAACATCCATGGAACCTGACACATTTCCAGATTTACAATGTTTTGTAAAGCTGGGAGTGTGTCAGAATCATATACTGCCACAGGGGAGGCGTAGGAGTGGACAAGGAGAAATACTTTTATTTCTCCTCGTTTTTTTCTCTTTCAATGCGTGCTGCATTGTGCAGCATGCATAGAAAGAGGTGAATGCCATCAGTGATTGTTTTTGTGAAGGAAGATGTTCCTTCCTGCACAAAAACAATCATCCCGCAACGTAAGGCACCCTTGCAACATGACGCAAGGGTACCTGCAGTGGTGCATGGCATCCAAACGTGGGCCAGCACAGGGGAAATCACATGGCTGTGTCGTATTGTTGTTAATACAACGCAAACCTGTGGCGCCGGTCTGCGTCATTGTTTTGTAAATGAGGCCCTAGGTTTCTTACAGTTTTGCATCACTTTTCAACTTTCTGCATCAGCATCAGTGATGCCTTTATTCAGCAAATCCCCCCAGTATGATTTCATTTTAGGCCGCTGCATATCTGATTTCAGAACTTTAGTGAACCTTTTCTGCATAGAGGTATGCATACTTTATCAAGATAATCGTGCTGTATTTTAAAAAATGTGTGATTTTTTTTTAGCACAATTTCCTGCATTTTTAAATGTACACCATTTTCCTGGCTAAACATATGCTTTTTGAAGCCAAACTTAAAATTTAAATCCAAAATTTCAGCAGTTTTGGAGCAAATGAAATATTTGAAGCCAAATGCAGCTGTATTAAAGTCAGGTGTCCACAGTGGTGCTGGAACAATTTTCAGAGTTAGGCTGCTGCCATCAATGTTACAGCACTGAACTCATAGGGATTGTTAGAAATCCGCGCACCACACAAACAACAAGTGTAGCAAATGAACCATGTCCAATCAGCAGGAGTGTGGTAAGGATGTGGGATGTAGCTGGTAGTGCATTTTGGACACATTGTTGCAAATATATTATTCAAACATGGTGTACTAGTACACTGCTATTTACAGACACCTCATTCTCCATTGAAGCGACCACTAAATTTGCAAAGATATGCGGTTTTACTGATAAAACTATATATAGCACAAACGATAATGTGTGGAAGATGGATTTCAGGGAATGTTTTTCATTTGCACATCACCAAGTAAAGAGTCTTAATTTGTTTTGATCCTATTGAAATCTTTGTTTCCATCACACTTCAGAATTACAAACGAAGCTCTTTACTTGAGCTTTCTGGACTGCTGATATTTTGAAAGATTTATATCGTTCAAATATAGTTTTTACATTTTGTTGTGTTTTAGAAACAAATGACATCCTTCAGCCTTTACTTTCACACCAGGAAGATGGCCACATAGTTCATTTTACAACATCCTCTTGCATTGGTGTCAAAGAAAAAAAGTGAACACCAGTTTCCATGTTAAAAGAATAGGCAGCAATTTGTCAAAAAACCTATCCGGACATTTGTCCTCTGTTTTTGAACACACAACAAATGCGACAAGATAAAAAATCAATTTAAAGGCATCTTTATTGCACATACACCTCCGGAACTTCAGTATGTTATTTTGGGGTGCTGCAGCTCCCACAGCATCCATACTGCAGTGCATACGAGTGTCCAAGACCACATTTATTACAATAAAAGCTAGTGGAAACTGAATTTTCAAGACAGAAGGTGGGGTTAAAAAAAAGACATAAGCATATTTGTGGGCTTTAGGCATGACAAATGGGTACTCAAGAGGTTTTGTAGGGAGACAAGTTTGTAGGAAGGACTATGGGACAGATGTGCTAAAGGGCTTTGTGTGCAACTCGCAAAATGCCTGTTTATGTACAAATTCCATTTTCGAGTCCGACTTGTAAAATGAGGTAGCAGTTCATACCGACTGGATGCGGCATTCCTTCCAAACTGCAATTTAGTATGCAATGTTTCAATAGTTTGCATGTACAATTTAGGTCACAAACCATTGAACAATTACCAACACATCAATGGTGGTATTAACTGATTCACAACGGGGAAGGGGTCCAACTGGGACCAACTGCACTTTGGGATTCATGTTGGCAGCCACAGGGGGCATACACCAAACTCTAAATCAGGCCCTAAGTATTTTGTTTCCATGGGGACTGAATAGGAGCTTTCTGATCCACAATTTACAGAATTTATGGGGAGATATATTTAAAATGTTGGGGCCCTGATTAAAAAATGTATGAGAGGTAAAATGTATGTCTATTTTTGGGCTAAAAGTACAACATTTTTGGATACAACGATGTCTCCTTGGAGATCAAAATTGTGGCCTTTTGGCATTAAATGCAGTATGGGGACAGGTGCTTAGTGCTTTTATGGTCACAAGCACATGGTCTGTGAGGCTAAATGTATAGCATCTTTTAGGTCAAATGAAGAGTCATGTAGGTTGATCATAAACCGTTTTTAGGTCAAATACACACCGTATTATTGGCGAGGGGAAAGAAATGTTCAATTAAATGCATGAGAACAAATGTACAGCATGTGTGGGGCTAAGCATATGCCTTGGCACGCAGATTTAGATTAATAGACAGAAATTTCGTAAAAACATCCAGCATTTCGGGTAAAAACATCTACCGTTGTGGAATCGTAAAATAGACTTGGCAGGATGAAAATTATTGTGTTGCTTGGGTGAAACATAGGGCTTTCTGGAAAAACGTGCAGCAATTGTTCTAATTCTTCATCTTTTACTTCCTCATCAGACACCATTCTTGCAGCAAATATTTTTTTGTGTTTATCAATGAAAATGTGCACATTTTAAGGAAATAAAGTCTAAATACACCTTTTGTTTTCTCTTGCAATGTGAAAGCATTGGAGTGATCGCTGTGGAAAACACTTACCGCTGTGGCAGAAGGCGCTCAGAATTGAGGTATCCAGATTTGTGCACTTCTTTGGAATAGTCCCCAAACTTGGCCTGCACTGCGTAGGAACCGAGCAGCACAGCGGTCTCTGGTGGGCAGTAGATCTCGTCACTGAGAATGCCATCCTTCACCTGCAGGAAGAACAGCTTCTGAGTGATGTCCTGGATCAGTTCCTCAGAGACATCTTCGGGGAAGAATTTGGCGCGAAACTTGAACTGGAGGGGGTTCTCTTTCCTGACCTCCTGAGCAGACACCTGTGAAAGATGGGTAGAAGAAAGGGAAAATCAAGATGGAGGCCAACTCAAGAGGATTCAAGAAGGTGATATATTAGGAGAAAACAGTGACGGATGGAGTGAAACAAGTGAGTCTGAGAGGTCTGTAATTTATTCTGGTTCCTGTAACCACAGCATGTACACTGTGATCAAAAACATTTCTAGCGTTTTAGATCGATATTTTATTGCCAACTGTGTGCTCACAGGACAAGATATCAACACTGGCAACAGAGGAGGAAATATTTTTGACCCACCAAAGCAACTGGGGTCCTCCATGAAAGAAGAACAACATTAATTGTCAATGCACCGTTCTCCCTTGCTTCTACTATTTCAATAGTGAACCACCTTAATTAACGAAGAATGTGCTCTGGTGGAACTCTGTGCGGCCGTACACCACACAAATCTTCGATTGCCCTCAACAAAGAACCTATATCTTGTTAATAAAAAGGCAAACCACACTGACCTGGTTTCTAATAGCCAACATACAACATGCAAATATTTTCTCCAGAGGTTGCTGAAAGCAGTGGCGGGGGTTGACCAAATTATGTGACATGAACTATAGTTACTTACCTGTAAACTGTGGTTCTCCAGTATTGGTGTCTTTCATAGATTCACATGCTTGAATATTCCCCGTCGTCGAAGTGGGAGTCCCACGGTACATAAAATAGCAGTATATATGCATGTATACATGAAAAATATAACTAATAAAATATACATACATATAGTGCAGTAAATTGTAAATTCCAAAAGTACCATAGAACACAATAGGCCCATTGAAAAGCCTAAGGGAGAACTCACTTTAGTAGCATATCAGAGTCATTATGTGTTGGATCACATTCCAGCCAATCAGGCTGTAGCCTCCTCTAGAACCTTCTCCTCAGAAGCCCAAGTCCTCAGATTTTCGTAGCACAGAGTAAGTAAAAGTGCCTGAGGAGAAGAGAGCCTCTGAGGGGAGGATGGGAGGGTCGCATGTGAATCTATGAAAGACACCAATACTGGAGAACCACAGTTTACAGGTAAGTAACTATAGTTCTTCTCCAGTATTAGGGGTGTCTTTCATAGATTCACATGCTTGAATAGAGTAGAAAGCAGTAAATGATCACATAAGTCATAAAGGTAATACATCAAGCAAAGAAGGTAAATATATATGGTAATAAGCAATAAATACCAAAACATTATTACTAGAAAACAAAACCTTTATGACTGGAGGTGGGTAGCAACAGAGGCTCACCTTTACTGGAAAAGATTCCGCAGCACCGCTTGACCCACTGCCGCATCCGCGGCGTCTGTTGATTGCAGGCAGTAGTGCTTAGTAAAAGTATGGCTGCTCGACCAAGTAGCAGCTCTGCAGATCTGGCGTAAGGGTACCCCCGCAAAAAGGGCAGCCGAAGTAGACACTGCTCTAGTTGAATGAGCTCGAACAGGAGCAGGAAGGGGCTTTCCAGCCCGTTGGTGGCAGAAGGATATGGTAGAGGAGATCCACCTGGTTATAGTCTGCTTGGTAACAGGTTGTCCTTTGCAAGTTGGACCATATGCCACAAACAATTGATCAGATTTTCTGATAGGTGCAGTTCGTTGAATGTAGAATTTGAGACAACGTTTCAAATCTAATGAATGCAATGACCGCTCAGCTGGAGTTTGCGGAGCAGGAAAGAAAGTTTTCAGAATTACAGGTTCGTTGAGATGAAAGTCACTGGGAACCTTCGGGATGAACTTAGGATTAGTTCGTAATGTCACAGCCTCTTTGGAGAATTTTAGGAAAGGAGGCTGTATGGTAAACGCCTGGATGTCACTGACACGTCTTGAGGACGTTAAGGCGAGTAAAAGAGCAACTTTCCACGTGAGAAATTTAAGAGTTGCCGAGTGAATAGGTTCAAATGGTGGTAGAAGTAGTTGAGACAAGACCAAATTCAAACGCCAGGCAGGCGGAGGGCGACGGATAGGTGGAAACATCCTAAAAAGGCCCTTGTAAAATTGTTTAATGATCCTTGAAGAACATAAAGATGTGGAACCATCATGGCGGAAACGGGAAATCGCCGCCAGAAACACTTTAAGAGTTGAGTGGGACAGACCTGATTTTGCCAGGGATAAAAAGAAAGGTAAAATTTGTTCAGGTTTTGCAGTCATTGGGTCCAAATCCTTGGTGCGGCACCAGACACAGAAACGTTTCCACTTGAGTTGGTACGTTTTTATGGTGGAGGGAGCGCGAGCCCGCGCTAATACCTCCCTGCAGTCCTTGTCAATAGTTAATCGTGCAAATTCATTGTACTCAGGTTCCAGGCATGGAGTTGAAGGTATGCTGGATCCGGATGACAAATTTGTCCCTGCTGCATCGTGAGGAGGTGCGGCAGAGGATGGAGTGGCAACGGATCGGACTGCGAGAAGAGGAGCAGGTCCGTGAACCATGGACGTCTCGGCCACTTGGGTGCGATCAGGATGATGCGACAAGGTTGGAACCTCATCCTGTGTAACAAACGAGGGATCAGAGGAAGTGGAGGGAAAGCATAGATGAAATCGTTCGACCAATCGATCGAAAATGCATTCCCGCTCGACTCTCTGTGGGGATGCCGACTTGCAAAGCGTGGGCATTTCTTGTTGACAGCAGTCGCGAAAAGATCCATCCGTGGCTGGCCCCACTGCCGGAAGATGTACTCGATCGTGGGCTGATTGAGTTCCCACTCGTGATTGTCTGATGACGCTCGGCTGAGTGAATCCGCCAGAACATTGGCCACACCTGGCACATGAATGGCTGTGAGATGAATTTGACGTTGGATCGCCCAATCCCATATCTCTTGTGCTAGTTGAGAAAGTGGAAGAGACCTCGTGCCGCCCTGCTTGTTGAGGTAGTGCATGCTGGTGGTGTTGTCCGTCCTCACCAGCAAAGTGTGTCCCCGCACTAACCTCTGGAAAGATTTGAGGGCTAAGAAAATCGCCAAGAGTTCCAGACGATTGATGTGCCAAGTTCGTTGTATTGCTGTCCACTTCCCTTTCACAGACATGCCGTCGAGATGCGCTCCCCAGCCTTCGAGAGACGCGTCTGTTGTAAGCGTCAGAGTTGGGGGTTCGTCCTGGAATGAACGGCCTGCAGATATGTGTGGAGGGTGAGCCCACCACTCCAGCGCTTTCTGTATGCGAGGTGTTAAAAGGACCTTGTCCTCGAAGGACCCTGACACCTGTTTCCACTGCCTGTCCAGTTCCTCCTGGAGAGTCCTCATGTGCAATCTGCAATTTGGAATGAGGTGGATGCACGAGGATGCCATGCCAAGGAATGATTTGAACATTCGGACAGAAACGGACAGTTTTGATTGGAGGGAGCGCACCATCATTAACATGCGGTCCTGTCTTTCCCGGGAAACGTACACTTTTCCCTGCCGAGAATCTAGCAAGGCCCCGAGAAAATTTCTGCGTTGCGAAGGTTGAAAGTGTGACTTCTGGCAATTGATTGAAAGCCCCAAGGCGTGGAAAAGGGAGACGCAAACTTGAGTGTGCTGCTCCGTCTGGTGAAAAGTGTTTGCCTTGATGAGGCAGTCGTCCAGGTATGGGTAAAATTGGATACCTTGGAGACGTAGGAAGGCAGCTACGGGGGCCAAGATCTTGGTAAAAACCCTTGGTGCCGAGCGGAGGCCGAATGGCAGGACTTTGAATTGGAAGTGTAGCTGTCCGACCGTGAAGCGGAGATACTTCCTGTGTCTGGGGTGGATTGGCACATGGAAGTAAGCGTCCTGAAGGTCGATTGTGGAATAGAACTCGCTTGGATTGAGAAAATTCAGAATTTGGATCAGGGTTAACATCTGAAAAGTTTTTGAAATTAGAAATTTGTTTAGAGCTCGTAGATCCAATATTGGACGCCATTCCCCCGACTTCTTCTTGACCAAGAAAAAGCGGGAATAGAACCCCTTGCCGCGTTGACCTTGCGGCACTAGTTCGATGGCTCCTTTTTTGATCATTAAATTCACCTGGGCCAGAAGGTCCTTGAAATGAGGGGGTGGTGGCCCCGCAGGTGGATGATTGGGTGGAAATTTTGTGAATTCCAGGGTATGTCCTTTGGATATAACGTCCAGGACCCATTGGTCGGAGGTGATTGTAGACCATTTGTAAAAGTATTTCGAGATGCGACCTCCAAGATGTACGGTCGGCAAAAGGAAGGGTCTGAGGCAGTCACTGCTTTTTGGTGTTTGATCCACCTCTATAAGTGGATTTCCTTTGGTAAGGCCTGGAGGTGGATTGTCGAGTTTGAGATTGATAGGCACCCCGCTGTCTGTTATCGTTGTAGGTGTTGAATGAACGATATTGACTGGAGCCACGAAAAGTAGAGGAGCCTCCGCCCCTACCCCGTGCACCCCGAAAAGGCAGTTTCTTGTATTGTAGGCTTGCCAGGGATTTCGCAGTGTCAGTGTCCTTTTTTATTGCCTCAAGGGCATCATCCACATGTTTTCCAAATAATAATTCTCCGTTATAAGGCAAATCTAGGACTCTTGCCTGTACTTCAGGACGGAAAGTGGTAGAGCGCAGCCAGCCTTGACGCCTCAAGACTGCAGCCCCCGCCAATTGTCGAAATCCCGTGGAGGAAATATCGAGTGCACACTCAATGATTTCGGAAGAAATCAACTCTCCCTCGTGAATAATCGCCTGTGCTTCTGTCCGGATAGCCTCAGGCAGCTGAGGAATCAATGCAGCAATCTCGGACCACATCTGGCGGTCATAACGGCCCAGTATAGCCAGAGTGTTTGCCGCCCTCACTGTAGTAGCCGCCATGGTCGTGAATTTCTTCCCTATGGAATCCAATTTGCGGCCTTCCTGATCAGGAGGAGACGTGAGTGGCGTAGCAGGATTGCGCGATCTTTTTTGCGCAGCCTGAGTAATTACCGAATCTGCCTTCGGTTGAGACACTAAGCAGGCCGGAGAAGACGCCGGTGCTTTGTATTTCCTGTCCAATCTGGGTAAGACCGCAGGAACAGAATTGGGACGTTCCATCAATTTAAGGCCTTCCTTCCAAATATATTCCACGATTGGTATAGTGTGGGATTGCCTCTGTGAGATGTCTTTAAAGTCATATAGAAAGCAATCACTTTCATGCTGTTGTTGTTCGACTTTGAGATGAAACCGTTTTGTAGCCCGGATCATCAAATTGTGGAAATGTGCCATGTCCACTGGGGGCGAATGTAGAGGCGAGGTGGGCGGAGTGGAAGGTGTTTGAGCCCTATAATCGTCCCACTCATCCATGCCGGCGTCATTGTCGTCGTCATCTGTGTTGTGAGGATCCGGATCCTCATCTCCAGTGTCAGGGCGAGTACCATCCGGTGAAGCCGGTGAAACTGGTGTAGGTGCCTGAGGAAGTTGCGGTTGAGGCTGCGGAGGAGGCAGTGGTGCTGGAGAAGCAGGAGTAGAAGATGGAAACCTGCGGTTATAATCATCCAGCATGTGCTGAAGGTTCATCACCAAGGACAGAGGTATCTGGGTAACAGGCTCTGAAGGCACCGGTTCGGACGTATCAACAGGAAACAAGTCAGTCCCATCTTCGACATTGTCCAACACCTCACCCTCGTCACTATATTCCTGGCACTTAATGTTCAAATCCGAAGGACTTGTTGCCTGTTTAAATAATCCTTCCACTTCCGAATCGTTTCCGGATTCTTCCTCACCAGACTGGAATAATTTGTCGGGAAGACGAGCACCACTCCTCACAGGACTCAGTTGGATGAGTGGTATGGTCCGCAAAGAAGAAGCAGTAACCACTGTGTAGATGGAAGCCGTCTTCGGTAGAGGTTGGTGCGACGCCAACGAGCCCGTTGGCGTAAATGCGGCACCGTCAGCAACGCCCTGAGGCGACTTGGACGGGATTTTCTTCGTCGACGAGGATTCCTTGCCCGTCGACGAGCCCGTCGACGGGAGCGGGGCTTTGTTCGTCGACGAGAGTGGAGCTTTGGCCGTCGACGACGAAGGCGTCGACGGTATGAGAGTCGTCGACGAGGCCGTCGACGAAGTAATGCTGGCCGACGGAGACGTCGTCGACGGGGGCACCGTCGACGGGCCCGTCGACGGGGTGCTGGGTGGAGGCTTGGTCTTCGTCGACGATGTATGCGTCGACGATGGATGCGTCAACGGCTTCGTCGTCGACGGGGCGCTGAGTGGAGGCTTGGTCTTCGTCGACGGTGTATGCGCCGACGATGGATGCGTCGACGGCTTCGTCGTCGACGGTCTATCCTTGACGGTCGTCGACGAGATCTTCACCACTGAAGAGATGGGTCTCACCTTCGAGGTCGCCGTCGACGAGGTGGTCGTCGTCGACGTAGCGCCGGTGGACATGGAACATGTCGTCGTCGACGTGGAGGTGGTAGAAATGGATTTCGTCGACGCTGAAGACGTCGGCGGGCGCGACGACGAGCCCGTCGACGAGCCAAAACCAGATTTCTTACTGGTAGGTAAGGCTTTGGGCGCAGACGTCAGAGAACCAGGTCCCGTAGACGTGCCCTGAAGCGAATCCTGTGGGGAGACAATCCTAGAGGACTCCAACAGTCTCCTCTTCTTGAGAAAAGGAGAAGGAGCCTCGGTCTCAGACCCACGCTTCTGAGAGGACTTTGAAGCAAAAGATGACAGGCTCTCCACATCAGAAACCACAGACTCCGAAGTTCTCAACTTCTGTAGCCACAGAAGGAGACGGGCCTCTCTATCTCTCAGAGTCTTAGGAGGGAAAGTACGACAGTACTTACAGTTTTTCACCTCATGGTCTGGGTAGAGACAGTAAATGCATTTACTGTGTGGATCCTCGTGGAAAAGGCGCAGTTTACCACATGAAGGGCAGGCTTTAAACAGAGATTTCTTGTTTGAAGACATTTTCTTGAAGAAAAAACAGGTAAAGTTGAAGAAACTGAGCAGAGCTCAGGGAGACTCCCTTCACACGACGTGCAGTAGAAAATCTGAGGACTTGGGCTTCTGAGGAGAAGGTTCTAGAGGAGGCTACAGCCTGATTGGCTGGAATGTGATCCAACACATAATGACTCTGATATGCTACTAAAGTGAGTTCTCCCTTAGGCTTTTCAATGGGCCTATTGTGTTCTATGGTACTTTTGGAATTTACAATTTACTGCACTATATGTATGTATATTTTATTAGTTATATTTTTCATGTATACATGCATATATACTGCTATTTTATGTACCGTGGGACTCCCACTTCGACGACGGGGAATATTCAAGCATGTGAATCTATGAAAGACACCCCTAATACTGGAGAAAGTGGACTTAACTATGTGGCAAGCAAAGGCAACATGCTATACATTTTGATTTGAAATATTTGGCCCCGAGGAAGGCGGCTATAATTTTGGGGCACCAAGACTTCATCACAGGAAGTAAAATGGATGATTACAGCTGTTGTATCCAACCCTAGGCAGAACACTACGCAGCACTCTATCGATTGTCGGGCTGTTTGACACTTTCCACTCCAAGTAGTGATAGGATGTAAATTGGACTGTACCGCGATTCATGGGTATTTTGGTTGATGCAATTAACATTGTTTTGTGGGAACTGTAACGCCTGGGAAAATGTAAATAGATGCATCTTTTATGTGGGATTTCTATTGGTTTACACAGTGATTTTTAGAATATTTTCATAGGAGATGGGTCTCAATTACAATAAATTGATTATTGTATATGAAATATGAGGTTTTCCTTTTGATGTACTAACAATAATAATAAATAATAAACAAATAGGTTGTTTACTTAATTACAGTAATAATAATAATGATATTTATGGAGAATGAACAGGTTGTTTAGTTAATGAATGGAATAACACGTTATATTGGTTACTTTAAGAAAGAAGTTAACTTTTTGAGAGTTATCAAGTTGATTATTCTGTAACTCCCCTTTCTGGTATCCAAAGTTAGGATAACACCTGTTAAACTGTTCACTGTCTGTATTAAATATTTATGCCAAGGACTGTGAACACAATAGCTTTCAGTATCAACTGTAGTCATTACATGATACGTCATGACTCTGTATGTTTGCTCCTATAAATCCTGTGAAGGAATAATTGAGAACACAGACAATCATCTCCAACTGCACTGGTGTTGCAACATGCATACAGGGATCTGGATAAAGAAGCATGTTGGGAAGTAGTGCAGGTGCATAGGGGGATGAATTCAGTTCTGTCAGTCAGCTTCTGCAAAAGTTACATTTGTTGTACCTAGCAGTTGTGAAGATCCTAAAGAGGTATAAAGTCATTGGAGAGAAGGCCGACACCGGGCGAGTTGTCAGGGTGCCAGGTGCGACTTTAAGGAATGGGTTGGAAGTTTCCACCAGTTTGGGCATTCGTCCAACCTAGGTTTTACACCAGCCGACTTAGTCAGTGGGTAGCATTTGTTATGTAAACATGGTAGTCTATTTGAGGGGTCTCCGTTTCTTACTTTGGTGGCATGAGTGAGGTGCTACAGATTTGATCTTAAATACTAATATTGCAATGACAATTATGTCACATTTGTAAAGAAGCTAAGGCTCTTTGTCAGGAACATAAAATGGTAATGCAAAGAATGTTTAACTGTGATCAAACTGGGTATAGATTAAAGGTCCGGTACCACAGACTGTTGTATAGCGTTTTAGGACCCTAGTGTAATTTTCCCAATTCATGCCCTTATATAGGTATAAAATATCATATCCTTATATAGGCATTGAAATCATAACCATATTAAGACATAACTCAAGTAGTCCTAATACGGCTTGGCTAATTCCACTAGTTCTGAAAATCTACGATTTCTTGGAAAAACCCGCCTTCAGCAGTCAGGGATCTCCCACTGCAAGAATATTGATTTATCCAAGAACTCATGGAGTTTTCAGAGAATTAAGTCTCTAATGACGTAATTATGTCCAATCTTGCGTCAAACTCGGCACCTTCAAGGTATAAATATGCCCACACTTGTCCAAACAAACACACGGTGATTTGGAGCAGTTCGACTATCTACCTGCTCGGCACGCCCTGCTGCAGCAAGTGCCGAAGGAAGCCGACCCTCCAGCTGACGCACAGAGACGCTGTACTTTCTTCAGCCTAGAAATCCAGCTCCAGTGTTTCCAGGTTACCCTTGGGGGTTGCTGGGAAATCGAGTTCTGAGAGAGAGAGAGAGAGATACCAGACCTGCTACATTCTAAAAACCAAGGTACAGAGCTGATTAGACCCTAAGAGAATTCTTAGATTAGATTCTTGGCAAAAGAATACTGAAACTAAGCTACACCTCACTTACTTCGTCCCTTGTACTAGACCTAGGTTAGGTACACCGGGGTAGGCGTATTGTAGAAGCACCAGTTGAGTACTTTTAGTCATTATTTATCAATGTATGTATTTTATGGCTTAGAAACCATATCATGGTTTTACAGTATTATTTTATAATACTCTTCGTACTGTACGCATTGTACTTTGCAACCAGTATTACGATTGTAGCAGTTCATTTCCTCTGCATGAGAAAGAAGACTGTTCAATAAATACTTTTATTGAAAACCAGGGCCGGACTGGGAACCAAAACCGGCCCTGGCAAAGTGCTCTGCCGGCCCCCTCCCCCCCCCCCCGGGGGTTGGGGGTGCGGCCGAGCTCTTTGCCAGGCCCGCTTTATGGCCGATTTTGTTGCAGGGTCAAAACCGGCCCCCACCCCTGCGGCGCACCGGGGGATTGCCCGGTGCCCGCAACGGCCAGTCCGGCCCTGATGAAAAAGCCCGTCTCTCGATTTTCTCTGCACCTCTGGTAAAACTAAGCATGCACGATTGACCGAGTAAAATAACTATCTATTGTTTCCGCGACTCTAGAGATAGATTTCTTATTCTTGGGAAACAAAGTTGTCATGTTTATGCGGTTGTCAGAAACTAATCCCTTCTTGTGAATTCGAGAACATTTATAGTGACCTCTGAGCTAGCTGGCACTCACAATTAAGTGTAGTATATTCGATAGAGACCTAGTAGACCTCAGTCCTACGTCATATCTATAGGATATATTATTTCAATGCGCAGAGCCTATTGGGAATATAGGAACTACACTACAAGACCAGGGTAGGCAAGATGCAACACTACAGTGTTAGTTAAGGTAGAGCTCCAGGGATACCATGGCGAGGTCACAGATGAATGTTAAATGAGATGTAAAGGCCACATGCTCAAGGGCTTAATTCATGCAGAAGGAATGCATAGAACAGAACATGGTCTATGGCAATGACCTTGGCAGTGTTGGAACAGGTGAGGTCAATTTGAGTCTAGAATAAATTACCTTTACAGTCAAAACCAATAGGTCTGCTCACACCTGGTGGATGGGAAGATGAAAGGGGGTGTGAGTAAGAGGAGTCACTTGATCACATTCATTTCTGACAAGGCAGATACTCATTTTCTAAAATACAGTACTAAAATGAGAGAGTTTATACTGCCTTTGTGCTCCACATACCACCCTCCTGGTGACAATTACTAAAGTGGGAAACACTAGTTTAGGACTAAGGGCCGGATTTAGAGTTCAGCAGACGGGATACTCCGTCACAAATGTGACTGATATCTAGTCCACCGTATTACAGGTGTATTATATCTAGGGTTTCCAGATTTATTGTATTTATTTATTTAGCATTTCCATCTGTATTTAGCCATATTTATTTTTGGGCCATTTTATTGCTAATTATCCATATTTATTTTATGATTTGAGAATAAATGGATTGGTAAAATGGTATACTTATACATTACTTTCGCTGATAAACATGAACAAGACACTACTACGACACGTAAATATTAGCATTATATACAAATATTTGTTATCTGTGCCTGTATTTAAGGGAGACTCATCCAGTTTCAAATTCACCATGGTGTCTTTGTACTCAGCAGTTGGGCATTAATTCATGAAGGGCAACAAGAAGAGTTATTCACAAAAAGCACAATTTTCTGTATTTTTCTGCTTTTAAAAATAAATACGGACAGGAAACAGATAGCTTTCTGTCTGTAATTATCTGTAAGAATCAGTAAAAACGGAAAATTGAAAGTCTTAATTATATCCTACGGCACTTGTAATACAGCGGATGGACTACCCATCATGTTTGTGACAGGAGTATCCCATCCGCAGAACTCAAAATCAGGCCCTAAGTGTGGCATGAGAGGAAAGAAGGCACCGCAACAAAGAAAAGAAGAACTATCCGGACAGGCAGAGACATAACATCCACAAATGACTTCGCAAACGCTGAACAAATGTAAGATACGAAAATCTGTTAAGTAAATATAGAACCTTCACGACCCAATGAAGACCCCTCTTGATTCAGATCAGGTTTTGAAGCAGTGTTTAAGCCCTCCTACTCGCTTTCATACCCGATCATAAGTGGAATGAGAGAAATGCATGTACATCAGTGTGTGACAACCGAAATTAGAGGGCGGCAAAGCTGCAGTGTTCAGCACAGAACCAGAAATCATCATTTCCAGATGACGCATTTCATACATGTGCCTAAAAACAATTTGAGGACCGCCCCCTTGTCGCTGAATACATGAAGCAGGAGCTTGGGATCCCTCAGATCATGCAGTCCTTCAAGCTGATCTTCGCCTTCAGACTGTTGGGGCATTTCTGGGTTTCATTTGGCAAGTCCAACCCCAGCTAATTACTTGTTTATCAAAACCAGATGACAGCCTGCCAATCAACAGTACACTAACAGTGCCATGCACACAGCCAAGTTGAAATCAACGAGCCACTGTGCAGCGAGTAGCTGGAGGTAATTGTGACCAAACAATAAGTAACTTCTGTGCCAGTACATTCCCGCTCAGCCACCCAGCCCTCCACTGTCCCAGCAGCACACCCCAAAAGTGGAATCAGTCACTGGGTTGGCAGTGAACTGTGACCACACGGTGAAACCTGATGCGCATCCCACTCACCTTTTTTTCAAGTTTCAGCCATGTCGGGAATCCTTTGCTGTCGACATACTGAAGTCCAAAGTACCAAACTTCACGCAGACCGACCGTCTTCACCACCTGAATACAAAGCACAGCCTGTTACACATTTCAAAGACGGGCACATTCCTGAGGCATGCAATATCTGAACACCTCAAATCTTTACAGTACACAGGTTAGGTTTAGAAACATTTACAAAATCAGTCGTGTAGTATGTAACCAAGCAGAAAATAAAAAGTGAATTCCGAATGCACATGTGTTAATTTCAGCAATGATGACCCACACATTTGCCCCACCATTCTGTCTGCCAAACTTGGACTGCTCCAAGGAATGTTTTTTGCCTGCATCTAAAAATGGATATAGTTGGAATTCTTTTAGCTTTGGTTTATTTCTGTGCATCTCGTTTTTCAACACAGTTAAAAGTATTGGCTTCAAAATAAAACCCCACCTTTGCCAGTCGCATACCAATATGGGAGATAAGCCTGTTAGCTGCTACCAAACATCGTTTTTTTGCCTACATTGCCAACTCAAATTAGACCTAGCCAAAAGCAAATCAGCCTTGATCTTGCCCCAATAGGCTCTATCTGAACCGGAACACAAGCAACCCAAACCTGGCGTTGCCCCGATTATCCCACCTATCACTATTTTGCATACATCAGTGAGAAATGAACCGCCTGAATACCTTATTGGGTGATTAGCCGTGTTTTATATTTCCAGATTAATTGAGAATTGCACCTCAAACTCAGCATAGAATCCAAAAATGGACTTTGAGTTTACAGCAGGACAGCTAAAAAAACTTGAGTGATGCAGAGGTGTTGATACTTTAACCCTCATATCGAAAGAAGGAAAGATGAAGACGAAGAAGAGGAAGGTGAGCAGATCAAGAAGAGGAACACCAAGCCACATTTCAGCCAGGGCTCTGTAAGGGAGGCATAGTTGTCTGAGTAAGATAGACGTCAGAACGGTGACCAACTAGGTGAAGCAGGCGATGGCATGGTCCCACCAGAGAAGGATTTTGTCTGGGAACACACATCACAAATGAAGGATTAGGGAAGGTAAGTACAGTTTGTGGCAAGTGGTGAATTGCAAAGAGGTGGACTGATGGCAAAATAATTCAAAAGTTTCAATGTTTTATACAATTGCATCTCCATGGAACCGATGCGACCAGGAACATTAACTAAAATTATGTGAATGAACTCTGAGCATGCAGACTTCCACAGATTATGTTTATAATCCACTGTGTTCTGGATCTATTTCAGAGAAAAAAAAAATATTTAAATCTGTCTGAAAGTGGATATAAATTTGGATTAAGAGCTAGATGTAGTGTTTTAAGGTGGTGATTTGGCATATAACCCGGTTTATAGTAATAACAAAGCATACAAATTAAAAAGGTGAAAGATTGCCCCTTCATCTGGATCCATCAATACCAGTTCAACGAAGCAAGGAGGGAGACTGGGGTACAATCGACAGAGGCCTGGAATAAAAAAAGAACAGCAAATCACCCATTTCCAGGGAGTCCCAGCGTGCCTGTGAACTACTGTATTCAATTAGGCTGAATCTTTACAAGGTTTTCAAATGTTTTTAATGGTGTATATGTTTAAATAATTTTATTTTGCAATTTTTGTCATCTTTATGTATAAAAGGTTGAGTGATGTGTATTTTTTTCTGATATATATCTGAACAGATATCTGATTTGAAATCAAGATGGGATTAACAAAATAATCGTGTAAACATTACATCACAGGAGAGTGCTTGAGGAACAAGGAAATGAGCAAAATAAAAGAAATGAAAACGTTTACAATCGATGAATTCATTGCAGGGTTAATTAAAACCGTTGCAAGAGATTTAAAACCGATTCCTGAAAAAAGAAGACAAATACATTAAGCCTAATAAAACAAGCATTTGAGCAGCGTTTGTACTCCTGCAGCAGCTAATCATGCTACTTGCCATATCAAGTAGCAAAGGAATTACAAAAATTGGCTAAAATTATATCTAACAGGCTTTACTGACTACTTAATTAGTGAAAATGTGCTTTGCGGAATGAAAGTCTATAGAGGTATCAGTTAATAGAATACCATGCCGTCATAAAAGGCATAATCTGCTACATAACAAGCATTGGGAAAGCAAATAGGTTTCGCCTTTGGGCCCTATTAGTGTCAGCAAAGATTTTTTGTGATGCTGCCCAGCAATCCCGATGCTGAATCAAAATAAAAAGTAAGAAAGGCAGAGCAAAAGTGTTTTGTTTTATTAAGCGGTTCTGCGAAACAACACAAAGGGCACTGGATGGAAGCAGCACAGTGGGTGCAAGTGCGAAAAAGCAACACAGAGGGCCACAGTGGCAGAAGCAACATGTTGGAGGGAGTGGTACAAGCAACATGAAGGAAAAGGGTGGGGTGGAAGCAAAAGGGATTGCAAAACGGAGTTGAAGCAATGTGGAAGTATGGGAAACAGGCAGCGATGACAGGTAACAATTAAATTTAGTTTTGTAGAAACATACATTTGTGCAAGGTTCCCGGTTTGAAACATGGATAGTGATGGGACAGTTTTAGCAGGCACAACGACTGTTAGGTCCCAAAAATTACAGCAAGCATAGACATCGATGCGAGAGCTGGCACAGAGAAAGAAGATATCTGGGCGTTGCTGCATACAGAGAATGGCAGTACCCATTGTTCAGGCAGCCTTCAACTCATGCGTCAACAACAGAATCACAGAAGATCATTCACTTTAAGAATTGCATATTTTACTGGTACAGCCATTCAATGATGGCACTGCACGTGCATCGGAACCAGGTCCACAGGATACAACCAGTACTGTGGGGAGAACACACTGCCTGCCACAGGAACTCCAAATGACTGCATGAGGCACAACGTGTGCAGAAACCCTGTCGCGTCTTAGAGGGTCCTGTGCTGCATCCAAAGAGGGCAACGTGGAGGGCGAGATAAGTAAGTGTGCAAGGGTGGGCGGGAGAAGGAAGAGTATGTAGCCTAACAGCTAGGGCGGTCAACCACAAATCTGGGGAACCGCGTGCGAGTCTCTGCAACAACGCTCAACATCCTGTGATTCAGGGCAAATCACTTAACCTCCCCGTGCCTAACAAAAATGAATGTGTCCTTCTGTAACGAAACTGGTGCTCATGTAAAGCGCTCGGATACCCGTTACCTTTGGGTCAATTTTGCGCTATATAAACCTCAGAAAAAGAAGAAGAAAAAAAAAGAGTGGAAGGGCGAGAGAAGGAAAATTGCAAGGGCGAGAGAAGTACGATTGCAAGGGCAAGAGAAGTAAGATTGCAAGGGCAAGAGAAGTAAGATTGCAAGGGCAAGAGAAGAAAGAGTGCAAGGACGAGAGAAGGAAGAGTAAAAGGGCGTGGGAAAGAAGGAAGCGTGTAAGGGTGGAGAAGCAGATAGCAATCGGAAAGTAGAACGAGTTCAAGGGAGGGGGAAGAAAAACCGAGATGGTTAAAAAATAAAATTGGGGTGGTAAAAGATTGAAGGCATGGGGCAACAAGCAAGAAGTATGGCAGTTGGGAGGTGCAGAATAGGATGAAACTCAAAAGGACAAAGAGGCGCAACAGCACTAGAGGAATGTACAAATAGCATGATCTTAGGGTACACAGTACTGGAGCTGCACCCACCTCATCTTCTGAAACTCCATCTACCAGTTCCACGATGTTCACCATGGAGACTAATCAAGAGGGAGGAAATGTTACCTGCCAAATACTAGACACGCACCAAGTGACGAATGGGGGAGAATACCCCAGACAAGTGGGTCTATCCCGCGAGTAGCCCCGCCGAGGAATGGGATTCAACAGATAGCCGTCGACCAGAGTAGGTTCAGTCTAGCCAGACAAATAGAGCCCACTTGCAGACCGTCAAGGATGGCCATGCTCACCCCTCAGCAAAGCGTGCTACCATTGGTCGGCGAGAGTATGAAGGGTGGCACTTATTGGATGCCCCTTTGAAGGCACCATACCCAGGCTCGTAGCACTGAAGGAGAAACCTTCATCCACACTACCAAAAATAAACAAGCTCCACTCCCCCGGGAAAAAAGCCCAAACATGCATATATCCTACCAAAAGAAGCCCAAAACACACTTAACCATTGAATAGTACAAAGTATTTAAGATATCATTTAAAATGAAAATACAAATGTCTCATCCTCAGGAGAAGAAGCTGTGGGGTATTTATTCTGCTGTAAGGGGTCGGGGTGGGAGGGAAGATGCAATGAAATACAGGTGCTGAAGCTGAACATGCCTTCACAGTCTAACACGAGCAGGAAGCAAATTAAAAAAAAAAGTTACCCAAACAAAACAAACAACCAAAGCGTAATTATACAGTGCTTGGTTGCTGCTCCATGGGAGGAAACAGAAAGACAACAAGCATTTACAATGCAATGGTTTCGCCTTTGTTAAAGTGTGGATGGTTTAGTAACGGGACCAAAACAGCTGCAAAACACGTGCAGATATTGTGTCCAGATGTAAAAATCATTGACAAAAACATGCTCAGTACCTAGTTTCTGTGTAATTGACTTCCAGATTTGTTTATACATAGAAACAGCTCGTGAGTTTAAATGTCCCTACAAATGTAGAAATGTAGGGAAAGGATAGGAGCTCATCACACGACTATCTATTATATGAAGCAAAGTACCCCCCATTGTGCGTAGAGTGAACATTAGGAGTCATGCGAGTGTCTGCCCTATGACCCTACTCGGTTATGGAGCTCCACAGTGTCTTGCAGTGTTTTCATTACGTGCAGTAGGGTGTAAGTCACCCCATACAGAGCGCTTACTGAAGGCCTACAGCCTCATAGCGCTGTATGTGGAATGTGATATTATAATCACCACCCAGCAGCGCTCTTGTTATCCAATGAGGAGGCAGGGCTTAATTTAAGACAGGATTCCCTTCACAGCTGATCCCAAATACTGTACTGCTGAACTATTAATAGTGAAACCTAAGCAGAAATGGCTGACTGCGCGGGAAAGATAACATTTCGGCGCACAGAGGCGCGTATAGGCACGTTAATATAGGCGCAGCCGGCAAGTACAGGCTGAGGAGAGCAGCTGGGACACCGCACAGCGGTTTTCAGATTCGCGCGGCCTGCAACAGCTGGCGAGAGCCCGCCCTGTGGTGCCACCCTGAGCCCTGCAGGCTCACTGTATGTGTAGGGGGCAGCCTCGTGTAGAAAATGTCCCGGGGGTGGCATCACCCCAGCAATCCAGTGAGTGGTGTAGCAAGCGTGTCCTGAATCCCAATGCCAGCAGGGATAGCATCCCCTGCCCGCGCCCCCTTAGAGAGGCATACTTGAAATGCACTGGGTCCCTCGCACGCCTGGGCCCGGGTGTCACTGCACCTGCTGCACGCATTACAGCTACGCCCCTGAACCCATTTATAATCCGCACCCCGCTTTCCCTCGCGCCCAGTCTCTGCAGGAGGCGGACATCCCATTATAAGTGGCGGGGGTGTTCCTCGCACAGCTGCTGCTGAGGGGACGTTGAGTGGATGATAAACTGGTGGGCGGGGGAGGGGTGGGAGCTGAGAGGGGGGGTGATAGATCCAGATTATAGCCGCGCGCCGGCCTGATCAGCCGAGCAGAAATATGTCAATTTGTATGAATGCAGAATGACTGCTGGAGTGGCACATGGCTGCCCGCCCCTGCCACTCCACGGCGCGGCCTGCCAGGGCACGCGGAGCGGACGGAGATCCGTCTGCGCGAGCGGCGCCTGTAGATCTATGCAGAGATCCGTGCAACCTGAGATCCCTCTGCCCGACCTGCGCCTGTAGATCCATGCAGAGATCCGACCACACTGAGATCCATCTGCACGAGCGGCGCCTGTAGACCTATGCAGAGATCCGTCACTGCGGCCGGCAAGCACCTACGAGGACACAGGGGGCGGGAGGGGGCGGGAGTGGACACGGACGGCGGGAGGGGGCGGGAGTGGACACGGGGGGCGGGAGGGGGCGGGAGTGGACACAGAAGTATAAAGATACAAGTAATTGGACGGAGCTCTGAGGGAGGAAACAAAAGACAACAAGCACGGACGGCGGGAGGGGGCGGGAGTGGACACGGACGGCGGGAGGGGGCGGGAGAGGACACGGACGGCGGGAGGGGGCGGGAGAGGACACGGACGGCGGGAGGGGGCGGGAGAGGACACGGACGGCGGTAGGGGGCGGGAGAGGACACGGACGGCGGGAAACGTGCACAGGACAGCGAGGGGGGGGCGGAAAGGCACACGGAGGGGGCGGGAATGGACAGCGCATCTGAATTCACTTTCAGTGAAAGGGGAGGGAACGGCAAAAAACGTAACTCCACCCTGGGAAAAAATCTCCGGAACGCCCCCGAATCTGGTCCAGCCTTGATGGACAGATCCGGCACCCAATGGCTAGCCTCCATTTATGGAGCTAACCAATGAGAGCCGGGGGACGTTCCAGGAGTCCTTATTGACGACATAGGATTTCACCTGCGCTGAAGAGCTGCGCAGAGCGCAGCCTTCGGCAGGCGAAACCCAAAAAGGAGGGACAAAGCAAAGGACTGACCACTACCTAACAAAGATTTTTAAAGGACACTGAAATAAACTAATGAAAAGCAGTGGACGGACTTGAAGTCCACAAAGAAGTATATACTAAAGTATACACAAGAGGTCTTGAATACTCGACCTATAAAAAGAAATGAAACTAACATTTGTCAGACACGCGCAATCAGCAACAATTCACACATATGCATAGGGCAGAAAGTGTAGATGTGCTTTAAAGTGCCTAGCAGCATTAAAGGGCACTTATGTGCAATTAGCAACAATTCACCTATACAGAGGGAAAAGTGCAGATGTGCATCAAAGTGCTTAACATTCATGAAAAAAAAATGGCGGGGCTCTTCCTATATCCATTAAAACAAGCCATTTAGCTGGAATAATTGGTCGGCACTACACCTATATACAATTGTTTTTAAAATCACTATTGCTTACAGCAATTCATTTCTTTTATTGACAATTTTATAATTTTTTAAAAACGATTTGTCAGCTGTCCATAGTCCCCCTTTAGGCAGGAGGCACCCACTGCAGATGGAAAAATTCTAATCGACAAGCATCTAAACATTGGTATTAACCAGAATTTTCAGAGGAGTCTTAGATTAAGGCAAAGACAGGTAACATGGATTAATGATTCAGAGACTGCCCCACAGAGACGACATGAGCGATCTTGACCAGTGGCAAGTCTGCCATACCAATTTTTTTTTCGTCCTATAAGCCCAAAACGCAATCCCAACACGTCACATTTCCTCTCTAGTGGTCGAGGCGGTTTCAAATCGCATGGGGCCCCTAATGGATCATAAAGTGGGAGAGTGTATTTAGATTAGGATTTTTTTCTCAGATCCTCAAAAGTTAAATTTGGACGGCAGTTTTGCCTGCTTATTCAGGACTTTTTGTACGTGCAGGCCTTATTCCAGTGTTTGGTAGCTTCTAAATGCATTAAGGATCTCTTTTAAGTTATAGACTGGTGTTCATGAAATAAATGTATGCTCTTATAGCAATATGTTAATTGTGGCTTATAATTAAAGTGCTTAACAATCCCTCAAGCCCTGCCATGCTGATGGAGAAATGACAGCGCTCATTGGCAGGTAGGTAAGGAGTAGTGGATGTTATTGGTGGGGGGAAATCTGATTTGTAACTTACTTCCTGAGCTGAACATGGTGTTCAAGGACATGGAAGCTGTGAGGCAGAGGATCCATCAATGAAAGCTCTCTGAGAATTGTGGGTAACGAGGAGAGGAATATCTAAAAACCTCAAACTTCTTCTTGGGAAACACAGTAATCTTTTTGATAAATAATATGGTTGTAGCATGACTGATGTACAACACAAAGTGCTTATGAGGTTGACTGGATATACCATGGGAAGCCAGTGAAGGAATCAGCAACAGGAGAACTGTGATCACTGGATTTAGGTATGTGCAAAAAGTAGGTCGTCACATTCTGTACCTCACACAGCGTCCCAAGATAATAAGCAGGGAGACAGGGGAACAAGATAAAAGGTGTTTAAAAAATGAGCTGCGGTACTATTAGATTAGAGAAACAAGATTCCATTCCATTTATAAACTTTATTTCGGCTGTAAAAGGCCATAAAAGTCACATAATAACACATCGCAAAGATAAAAATAGGTTAAAAATAGCACTAGTCAAAAGTTTAAAAAGTAGTTATTTACAGATTGCATCGACTAGCAGCAGCAGCTCGTTACATTAAAAAAGAGATTTAAAAAGAATTGCACAATTACAGTAGTGTTTTCAGCAACTTGTGGCGCCTTTTCCACATTGAGAGAAGCAAGCGAGAAACGGCAAATACCACAACAGTTTTTGTTTGAGATCTTAAAGTTCGATAAGAAGCAATACATTGAGTGAACCCCATATTTTTACAAAGTGGAATGAGCCAATATTTTCTTAATGATCTGTACCCTGGACAGAAAAATAATACATGCATCACTGTCTCGGGGGGACCATTACATGCTGGGCATGTATTTACAGTAGAATTTACCCAGTTCTTTGTAAAAATCAAATAGAAGAAGGGTTCCCAGCCTAAATTGTATAAATAGCTTCCTCGCCAGTGCGGGTTGGATTTCATCCATATAAGGTTCAAACCTGTATTGGTCTTTAAAGCTCAAAAAATCTATTGTAAGTTGGCCAAAGGTGTTGTTTTCCTGCAGGGCCGTGAGCCTGTACAATCTATAGGATTTCACCAGGTCAAGACTGGAGATCTGCGTACAATAGACCTCTGGGCTAAACCAGAGGTCAGAATGACCAATTTTGGCACAAAGAATTTTAATATATGCAAGTCCCAGTTAGCTCCAGGATCGAGCAAAGCTCAGACCTATATGGGACTAGCTCAGGGGTCAACCAAATTCTGCGCCAGAAGGTCAGTGGGCGCAGTCCCGCTTCTTCAGAAATGGGTCTAATACCCAGATCAAGACGGAGAGGAACAAAGGGGGTGCTTAGCGGAAGATTCAACAAATATCTCATATACTTGTTCTCGGCTGAAGTCAAGCCCTTCATAGGACAATGGCCCCAAAGCTCCGCCACATATAGTGCAGCACTTCTCACCTGCACTTTATATATCTCAGTAGGGGGGCCTGGTACCACAGTACTTAAGGACTTGGCAACGTTCATAACACCACCAGTACCAGCATTAAAACCGCCTTTTCCATTTGAGGTCCCCAGGAAAAAGACTCAGAGAGTGTAACCCCAAGATAGTCAAAGAATGACACCTTTTCCAACGGGATGCCATTTAGCGTAGGGTTGGGGCGAGATGATTTTACTGGATTAAACACCATAAACTTGGTCTTAGTTGCGTTTATTTCCAGGCCCCTGTTTACGAAAAATGAGGCAAAGCTATCTAAAATTAGCTGTATCCCCATTGGGGACTTAGATAGCAACAGGGTGTCGTCCGCAACCAACAATGCGAGCACCTTCCTTTGATCTAGTTTCGGGACATCACTGTTCTCGACCTGTCTTAGTTGGGAGACCAGGGCCTTGACATAAAGGCAGAACAGGGTGGGGGCTAGAACACAGCCCTGCCTTACCCCCTGTCCACCGGAAAACGTGATGTCAGTTCCCCTGATTTCCCAAATCTAACCTGGGCAAAATTCCCAGTATGTAGGCAGATAATCATATCTAATAGGTCTGAGGGTATTCCAAGGGCATCAAGAACTGCCCACAACTTTGCTCTGGGTACCATATCAAAGGCTAATTTTAAGTTGACAAATATCAAATAGAGGCTGCCACCCTGTATTGATACTGTCTTCCAATAAAGGAGTTGGAGCCTAAGAAGTTGCTCAATGGTCGATACATTTTTCCTAAAACCAGCCTGGTAATCACTCAGTATGTCAGGATCTTCCATCCACATATGTAGACGATCGAGCAAAATTCTCGAAAACAACTTCTGGGTGACATTTATCAGGCTGATTGGCCTATAGTTTATGGGCAGTAGGGGGGAGCCCTTTTTACATATTGGGAATATTTCCGCTCCAAGCCATGTATCTGGGATTTTCATCCCCCGAACTATAGCATTAAATACTATCCAAAAGGTAGGGGCCCCAGATCATTGGTTCTTCCCTGAAAAGATCCCCAGGGATCTTGTCCAATCCTGGTGCTTTACCAAGGGGGAGTGACTTAATTGCACCCTGAATCTCTGCTAAGGTAATTGCCTCTAGAGGAGGCAGAGATGCAGAAGATTGGACAGTACCTTTAAATTTGGGCCCCTGGAAGAACAATCACTCGAATTATTAAAAAAGCTGGCTTCTGGTGGACTGGGTTAGCCCCTGGTTATTTACCAAAAGTGTGCCTACTTCAGCCATTGGTGCAGGGGTAATAACTAATGGAAGGAGAGGATTTATAATGCGTTCTATTATTCTGTGTGACGTAGAGGCAGTGGTCTCCATAGGGGTTGGATCCTTTATCTTCGAAATTGGGTGAGAAGACGAACTGGCCAGTCAATCACATTCCTCCAGAGTCGAAAGAACTTCAAATCTATTCTGTGTTAGCACTGAGCCATTGCCCAGGGGATGCTTCCTATTCTCTTCACCTGATAGGGTGTGAACAGGCTTGGCACTATTCAGTCTGTTCTTCCTAGGAAAGTGTCTATCATAAAAGTAATCTAAGGTTAAGGGGACTATCTCATAGCTCCTACGTTGGGGGGGGGGGTAAAAGTTTGCTAGCAATATAGGTAGAGTTGTGATGTTTGAAAAATTAACAATGACAGTCCCCTTTAAAAGTTTTTCCAGGCTGCCCACCAATTCCACCCTCCTTGCCATGATTAGTTCTTTTGCCAAAAACGGACAGGTCCTTTCAGTAGCACTTATATTGGAAGAAATCCAGTGCAGGCATTTGTCCATAAGATCGATAGTAGACTCCATTTTATCAGGTCGGAGCCGAGGAACATTAGCCAGGACCAAAGCCAAGGGAGCAGCAGCAGGCGGAAGATGAAAACTTGGTCGGGCTAAGGTATTATCAGTTATAGACATTAAGGGTCTTATTGTTTCCGACTGTATGCACCCTCCATAACCCGAAGTACATGGCAGTACTGCTTTGTTCGAAGGTTCCCTTACGAAAGAACTGGGGCTATGTAGCAGAGGAGCTGCCATAACTGGGTGGAAAGGTGGTGGTGGTTTAGAAGTTGTAATAGTTGCTGGAACAGATACAGACTGCTAAGAATGAGTAGTTTCAACAGTCGCAGCTGGTCGAACTACCTGTAACAGAGCAGGGCTTACATGCAATGCCGAGCTAGAAGCCTGGGCAGGAGCAAAACGAAGCTGTGACTCGAGCTCATTCAGTCCTGCTGTCCCTGGACAGATAACAGCCCCTATAATACTCTGGCCCCAGTTTTCGGCAGGTCACGACCCCCGTCGGCTGGATACCCACCGCTGGAGTCCTCTCAGTAGTCCAGGGTTCTGTTATACATTATAAAACACCTTTCTTCCAGTGAACTTCTAAGCACTTCCTGGACCGTTAGAGAGACACCATTGCATGATTCATTTACAGCAGTGAATTGTGAAATCAACAAGCATTCTTTATAAAAGGCTGTTCATAGGTTCGTTATGTAAGCAGGAGATGAGGTGGTCAAACCCCTCAAAGGTTTGGCAAAATAGAGGAATTCCAGGATTTCAGGCAAATTCCTAGTGCAATACCCAGTTTAAATCTGGTTAATTTATTAGCCAACATTCATAAATCAATGTGCTGACTCGATTTTCGAGAGAGCCAATTCAGAGGAAAACATTTGATGATGATCTGGGTGTCACCGGCATTACTACACCTGATCACTCTTAGAGAAGCAAATGGCGCAAGTAAATATTTAAACTGTATTGGAACAGGATCAACTGCAGTGAGATTATGGAGTCGTGATTTAACTAGCGTGATAGAAGTCTCTAAAGAATAGAGAAATAGAAACAGTTATATCATATTTGTAAGATCTTGGTTCCTGTCATAGGATTGTATAAGATGGTACAGTCGGTGAAGATAATGTGACGAGTGGGATAGTGGTAGTATAGGGAAAACGAAGAGGAAAAGTGTCTATGAGCACCCGTGAGCAACAGAAACATGCAATGGCCTTCACAGATGAGTAAGTATATAAGACACAGGTAGTAACCCGCCATAAAACACATTGTCTTTGGACACTTCCAGGCTCAACAGGATGGATGTGCTTTTGATATGGAGCATAAATTGGTAACAAGGTGGTTTTTAATGAGGAAACAGACGAACAAGGAGAGTAGTGACTTTCACAAACTAGGGAAGCGAGGATTATGATGAGTGTTTCAGGGTTTCAAAGCTGCAACTATTCTTGCCCGTGGCTTGTCAGACCATGGTACAACGGAAGCGCTGACCAGTTCCTATGCATGTTACCTGTTACTTTAGAGAGCACAGATTTTACCAGATGGACCAGATAAATTCTTATTAATAAATATTATTTGAATTACAATATTGACAACAGAACGAACCCAGCTGATGTCCACTTCCACTTCCTCGCCTAGACTATACTCTGCTTTGAAATCAGAAATGAAATTTACAGGCAAACTCAGTTTAGTACACTTTAAAGGAAATCATTTTTTTACTAGGAAACGAGTCTCTATTCATTAACTTTTTGAAATGGTCAACATTATGTAATTTCAACAATGGTATTGAGAATCCCTGAAAAATGGGCGCTCTGCAGGTCACTGCTTCTGTGTTCATGCTTCATTAGGCTTACACAATCTATGGCAATGGTCCAAACACGCAAGAACTCAAAGCTGGAATCAAAAAACGAGTCTACATGAAAATCATCACAAAGCAGCACTTTTTTTTCATGGCTAAAGAAGCTAATGTCTAAGATGCACTAGAAAAGGCATCAAGAAAAGAGAACAGTCTCGGTATAAAGAGTTGCTCAACAGAAGAATGGGTACTTTAAGTGCAACATGTATCCTTTAGTACACAGATTACCGCTCTCACATCTCTATGCAAGCAGTGATAAGTGAAGGAAGCATTTCCTTTGACAGTTCCAATAGCACAGATGCAGGTGCTGTGTTGAAGGTTCAACACCACCTTGATGGACCAATCATACCATGTGCTACTAACCAACGTGACATTCCCAGAACTGAGGAAAATGGAGCTCATTAACCCTCACACTGTCCCAAATTCCCCTAAAATAAATAGCCATATACAGTAATTTAAGTTCACCCTTGTACAAACAAAAAGGGGCATATTTACAAGGGCACCGCACCACTGGAGCTAACCAATCACAATCTCACTGCGCTTTGGAAGACAGATGCATATGGGAAGAAGAAAAGTAAAGGAGAAAGACCTAGTGGATGATTGGATAAACAATCAATGGTTCAGTTAAAAAACTGGAGTCCGACGGCAGGATCCCACCTTCTCGCGAACAGATGATTGATGTTTTGAAAGCCTTACTGTAGAAGGCCCCATCAGTCACAGCAGCTCGGGCTGATGGATTCAAGTGTAGGCTAGGAATTTCCCTGAAAGCCTGGATAAGTAGATACATTTACAAGCTTTACCTACATGCGAGGAAGTCATTGTCAAGCCAAGGTAGAGAATAATGTAGCCCATCATGATTAGCCCTGAGCGTGGAGAGATGTTGGTTACCGATAAGGCACAAATTACTTACGGAGGTTTGCTAGATGGCAACCATGTAATGCTGTGTGCACATGACACAGGTGAACAGATATTCATGCTACAAAGGGAAGGGAAGAGGGCAGCCATGCGAAATATTTTAGAGCTCTCAAAAGGTCAGAAATATTGTGGGATTCATAATAGTTTTGCACTTGATTCCAACTGTGCAGAACTCCTGAATAAACCAGACTGCTTGCCGAGGGGGAAAGAAGCAAGGTTCACCCACATAGGTTACATGAGCACCTGAGCAGATATTGCTCCAGAGGGATAATTCCTTCATGCGGGCAAAAAAAGGATTAATAAATGCCCTGTTCTGCCTACTTCTAAATACCTGGATTACGTTTGGCAGAAAAACCACCAGGTCCAGAGTTAGCATTTCAAAGCAAACTGCTGAAGCCCTGTGAGAGGTAGAGATTTCCGGAGCAAATGCTTGGAAAACACAAGAAATTAAATTCACAAGAAGATTAGAATTTATATAGTTAAACACTTTCTGGTTCTGTTTCTTTATTGTTGCATTTGTCGCAAAGCGTGGAAGGGCCCAATCATTAGCTTTTAATACAAAACTGTTCGAATCAAATATTAATTTGTCAGGGCAGTTTCAAGCAATTCGCCACTGCTGGTTTAGAGGCAAAGGTTCATCCGAATATGAGGCAATGTTATAATGCGCAACAGCCCTTTCATCTGCCTCTTGCCCCGGCCATTTTGCTCTGCAGTGCAAACAAATTGAAATTCAGCAATCAAACATTGAGAGTCACTGACCTGGTCAAACAGTTGTTTGCCCGTCGTGTTGGGCTGGATGGCAAACTCCAGCTCTGCATCCATTGTGATGACACGAACATTGATCTGAAAAAATGAAAAAGAGGACAACACGTCACGAAATGAGTGCATAATATCAAAGCCATTCACCTGGTTAAAAAATTGAATTATAAACGCTCAATTCAAAATCTTATGGGACTTACCAAAAGCGTGAACTCCAAAACAAGATTTGTGCTGTTCCCCAAAAGGCCAATATGGTGCTTTATTCCAATTGAATGTCATTGAATATGACATTTTCAGGAATACATTTGCCCTTATTCATTAATAGGAGAGTGATTTACAATAAGCTGGTTAAAAGGCACAAATGCAGATTGAAACCCCCCGTCCCAAGAGCTATGGACCTTTCTCCAAGTACTTAACACTTCTTATTACTTTTAGAATGTGGACATTCAACTTCAGTTTGTTCAGTTGTTCACTGTTCCAGTGATGGGTGTTAGGCAGGGTTTGCTCATGGTTCTTTATCGCCGAGACACCATTTTGGTATTTGCGCGCTTTATAAATAAATATCATTATCATCCTCATCATTATCATTAGGTTGCTAAACTTTGTGATCATAATGGCACCTTCAATTTGGAACGTTGTCTGTTTCGTTCACATGCACAAAATGTGGCAATCGCTTGTTGTTTTGTATACGTTTTTAAAGACAATTTTTTTTTAGTGGTTCTAGAATAAGAGCTGAAATATATTTTTCAGAAGAAAGGTTTAACAAGTTACACAATGTGTGAATATAGAGACTATTGTACATCCAGGAAATGGTCATTGGTCTATTTCCTCCTAAATTTTTGATCAATGATCCATTTAAATTTGAGGGAGTATAAAAATCACAATAAAAACAACACGAGAATGGAAAATGCCTGAACCTTCAACAATACCCCCATCGCAGTCCACGAGTGACCAGAACCTATCTGGATTATTCTCTCTTCACAGAGACACAACTTTACATATGTTTTTTTAGTGCATGCCAGTTCCTGCAGTTTACAACTGAGTGAAGCGTCCCATTTTATCACCTCCCCATTCACCATTCTTAATTCGACATAAAGTGAGATACGCCCTCGACTGAAACATAATTCAAACAATAGGATGGTCTCGCAGGTTATGAGATACAAAAATGCCAACGAGTACGGAGAAGGTGATGACGATTGGCCAACGGATTACATCCACTTGTCAGAAGGAGTATGCTACTATGTTAAGTTTGTAACCTCTGAACCCAGGGAAACTCATTAAAACTGAACATTTGAACAGTAGACTGCCTGCGGAATTCAAAATGAGTACATTTACATTTTTTCCTTCAAATTACTCATAATGCTCAGGGAGCTGCAGCATGAAAAAGCCTTTTATTCAAACTTGCTTCTATAGACCTTTGGAAGTGGGCTGCAAACAATCAGGGTCTTATTTATGAAGGGTTGCGTTGCTTTAGCACCTCGTAACAGGGTGCAAAAGTGACAATGCTTGAGATGCGATTTATCAAGCCACACAAGGAGAGTAGCTTGATAAATACATGGTAACGCAACGCAGTGCACATCGCTGCGTTACTACGCCCCAAGGAGACATTTCCTGGATGGTGCGTGGGTGTTCCCACAGAAAACCCATGGATTTTGATGTTTTCCCAGATTTACCATTAGTTGTAGACCTGGTAATGCACCATAACGGCTACGCCTCCCCAGGTGAGTCGTAACGAGGAGAAATAAGTTTATTTATCCGCATTGCTGCAATATGCAGCACACATAGAAAGAAGAAAATGCCTCAGGGG
The DNA here is from genome assembly GCF_964261635.1 of Lissotriton helveticus. NCBI lineage: Eukaryota > Metazoa > Chordata > Amphibia > Caudata > Salamandridae > Lissotriton > Lissotriton helveticus. The sequence continues at coordinate 1,372,744,277 of NC_136067.1, forward strand.
ATTGTTTTTGTGTAAGAAGGTGCCCCTTGCTGCACAAAAACAATCCTGCTAGCAATGCAGGCACCCCAGCACATTGTGCACGAGAACTAAGAAAAGGCAAGTGTGCGCCGTATAATGTTAAGTATTGGGCATTCCTGCAATTTTCCTATCACTCAGCGCATCAAGGTGAAGTGCGGCACTGCGCTGGGTGACCAATATAAATATGTCCCTCAATGTATTATCTGCCTATGTCAAACACACAAATGATGATGGGAAAAAGGTTTGCAATAAGTCTAAGCACTTGGTAGCATTACAACCCAGCCATCCTTTACTCCGCTTGCTACCTCAGATTAGACCCAGCCATATGCAAACCAGGCTTTCTCCAATAGGAACAGTCCAGCCCAAACTGCCAAGCCAAGTCTTCTATGAACTGGTACACAAGCAACTCAAGACCAGTTTTGAACCATTTGGACCTCTTCAGTCATGTATAGTTTGGTTTTAGCGGAAGAGTGAGTAAGGGACCCACATCTGGGCGTACCCTTGGCCATTTAAGGCATTGCATCAAACACACAAAAGGTGATGGAAGGAATGCTTGCAATTTGCCTAACCACTGGCTATCGCCTAGGGCAGCATTCCAACCCATTCTTCTTTTGCCTCTCTAACTACCTCAGATTACACTGAGCCATATGCAAATTAGTCTTGCTCCTGCTCCAATAGGAATAGTCAAGCCCGAATACCCAAGTCATGAACTCTGAGAACCAGAACACAAGTAACCCAAGACTGGTTTCGGCCTAAGTCTATACACTCCGCCAGAGACAAAGAAGATGCTTGACATATGTCGACTCACACATCGTAGGCTCGGGCAAGAGTAGACTTGGCCAAGTAAAGCATTTCATTCTGCATACATTTTTGATCAATTTCAAATGTGACAGACTTATAGCTTCGCAACGAAGGAAGCCTAGAACTTTAGGAAATCAACTTGTCTCTTGTTTAAGTTACAACTACCCTGTGTATGTGTGGCTCCACATATATCAACAACCAATCAAAAAAACGGTGATCGTAGTATCTCAAGTGGTAGGAGAACTATATAAACTCAGATCATTCAAATACAATTGTTGAAGGACAAACTGAAAAGGGGAGCAAATGTTTTTGAATAGGTCCGCTTTGTATTTCCCCGCCTACCTCACTGTCACTCCTCTGGCTTCATCTCAACACTACTCTTCCGGTTCCCACTCGAGTTGTTCATACTAAATCCTATCCACAACGCACTTGAAGAAACCACAGTATTCACAATAATACAATTTAGACTGACAGACACTTATTAGAACCAGTGGCAAAAAACAAAATAAAATGTGGCCCATGAGCAAAATGTGATGAGAAAGCTCTGAGATTCAGGCATTTCACAAACATGCAAGGACCTTTGACTGAATGTTGCAGTAGGACGTTAAAGAGAGCTCCCCCTCCGACTCCTTCACAGCAGGGATTTAATAGGATTACATAATGCCCCGTGGCATAGCAACGCTGACATGACCCTAATTGCTAGCAAGGAAAATAGGACTCCACCCCCTGGTTTTCTAGTAAAACAAAACTAGCTACAATTCGGATGCAGTGGGTCCATTAGACTCCTATGCAGCTGCAACTGCAGCACTCTTGGTAGCTACGCCACTACTCTAATCAACAAAGTGTGTTCCAGCTGCATCTATATCTACATGCAACCTTTTATTTAACATACGTATGGTGGTCGTTAAAAATCAAAGTGTACTCTTGTGTGTGGGTCTAACCCTGCATCCTTCTGGAAACAGAGCTTCACCTGAAAATCTTGGGTCCGGGAGGAAACATAGAACACCACTCATATCTACATAACATAATGTGTATTTGTAAAGCGCATGTTCACCCATAGGTCTCTTGGCGCTGAATAACAGATGTGTATTGTTACCCAACTCAATCGTACTCATTTTATTGACCTCAGATGGATGAAAGGCTGAGTGGACCCGCTGGGATTTGAACCTGTGACCATGAGGTCGAACACAGGCCCCTGCAGTGGATGCATTAGTCCACTGAGCCACCAGACCCTAGAACATAGGCAGTCCTTGACAATAGGGCAGGAGTCACTTTATTTACTCATGTAAGAATTTTTGCTCTAAAAATCCTGATACTCTTACAAATCCAATTTTTGCAGAGAATTTCAGTCCAACCTCTCTCAAATGTGGCACAAAAGGAACCCACCTACTCCAACATAGAAATATTGATTGAACATAAGCTAAAAAGATTAGGTAGTGTCACAATGAAGGCCACGTCCTGCCAGATACCGACAGCTACATGCCACTCGCTCGGGTTTAGATGTACTGTTTATAACAGGAAATCACCAATTGATTAATTAGCTTAAATTGCCCTTTTAAAATTATATAGGCTCAGATTCCATTCATTTTTTTGTGTGTCACCGTGGACACTGACTTACTCCTTGTATGGGGCAACCAGCCATTGATAAACAGCAGACTAATCCACACCTCCCCCCCCCCCCCACACTCCTGAATTACACCTGCATTCATCATTTAAGGAAGGCCAGGCCCGCTCCTCCCTTCGAGTAAAGCCATTACTACAGAATATGTTTTCTCTTTCTATCCTTTGTCGATCATGGTGTGATTATGTTGCTTACATAACATAGTTACAACACACATTGCTCCACATGACAACGTCAATAAAGGAGTGTCTTTACAATGCTGTAATGTTTGTGTGACGTAAAGAGAGTACTACAAGCATTTACACTGTGCATTGTATTCAATTGACGTGTCAACAATACAAGAGTATAATTTCATTGGTAATTTCGCGTATTTTTTTAATTGGTCCCCCAAGGAAAGCTTGGAATTGTGATGCACTAGCATACTGTATTAAAAGAATAGAACAAACTTCCCACTTAAAATGTCTCAAATCAAGCAGAATTGTCAATGATCCACCAAACTTTTTATGGGCTCAAAGTAACTTGAACTCATTAAGAAGGGTAACGTGCATGCGCAAAGTATGCATGGGTCATTGTACAAAAATAGAACAAGCATTGGCAAAGTTCTGGCCTTGGCAGTGTATTCTGTTTCAATGATATTGCATTATATAGTAAAAATAAACATTTTTGTCCCTAATATCAAAATAAACATAACAAACAGCCCCGGCACTGACCACCAAAGACAAATTAACTTTTTTGTTGATTGTGAACAATGTGAAGAAGCAGAGTGCAGCCACTCAAAGTTAAGTTAGCCAAACGCTGACCTGGGCCTGACTCATTTTCCAATACTGTATGTTGTGGTATGAGGATGCATAATCTGAATGACAATTTAACAAACCACTGAATGAAAAGTGCTGCACAGGGTGTCACTGTGCATCATACAATATTGGATCCCTTCACACGATCACCTAGTGAGGAGCTGATATTACACATATTAGGCAATGGCTGTGCTGGGGACAAAAGCCTGGAACATTCTGCCCACCCAGCTGAGACACACACAAACGGAACTTACGTTCAGGAGGCTTCTAAAAACCTGGATTTTTGCCACCCCAGATAATTTTGCGCTCTCTCTCATTTAAGACTTACTCCTGTTGTTCCATCCAAGTTCTTCTCCACTACAGATCTTTAATTATTCTTCCGCTAGCGCCAAGATGCTCCTTGGAGTGAACGCTGTGCTTTACAAGCACCTTCATTCATTCATTCATTCATTCAATGAGAGAAATAGGGAGCAGGTAGCGAATGTGTGTTTCCAGCTCCTGTGAGATGGAGGATCACCACAGCTGATGTCCATTACAGGGGTTTAAACCTTCCAAGGACACCAGGAACAGCCTCTGAAGCATATGCGGCGTTTTTTGGGCGGGAAAGGACACCTGATGGATGGCGCAAGTGTGTTTAGGTAGTGCTTGCCCAAAGCTCCGCCCCCCTCCAAAGCCCCACCTCTTCTCATGCGGTGGATATTTTTGAAAATGTAGCAGGTCTGCTCTCTCTGGACATATATTATTTATGACTATTTGTGAAAAACAATACTCTGATGAAACATCTGATGCACTCAAAAGCCAGACCTAAACATAGGAGAGGATTGTAGCTTTGCAACTTGCGCTGTGTGTGCCATTTCATGCTACATATGTATAACTTGCACATAGTGTCAGTCCTGCCAAGTGCCACGCATGTTGTGTTAGCGTAACACAATTTAAGTTAAGATCCCGCATTACTGCATGAGCGGTAATTTGGCACGCAAACAAGATGCAGGGACAGCTAAGCAGGATACCTCGAATTCCCTGACTTGTTGTGGATGGCTCTACTCTTTATAATTAGCTATCAGACAGTGACACCTGGAGGCAGCCAGCTCCATTGGTCAAAACAACTGTATGAACTCTGCTGACCAAGCTTACATAAGAGCCTGAGAAGATGCACTCTTACCCGACTGGGCCTGAGCGTGTTCCAGAACTATGTTGCAACTGCTGGTAAGCGTATTCGGGCCACGTAGATAGGGAGGCTTAACACTTGCTGACTGTAGTGCGTACGTGGCAAACTAATTCCAATAAATTAATGTTTGCAGGTCCAATTTAAGTAAATGAAAAAAATGTACATATCTGAAATTCCTCCTCCTACAGCTGGGAAATGCCATTGAATGAGAAATACTATTTATAGTTTTGCTGGGTTTGTGTTTTGCAGGTGAGGCTGTGGTTGCCAAGTGGCCTTCTCACGTGTGAATTAGACTTTCTGCCAGTGCGGACTTTGCAGTCCGATTGATTATCCATTAACTGGGTCTGTTGGCTACATTAAATGCTGGTTTAGAACATCGCCATTGCATGAGACCGCCTGCCTTAGTAGTGTCAATGAATATAAATAGTTTCAAAACAGCCTTGTGAATTGCATTAATATGCAGGCGCTGGTATATCCCATACTACAATCAATACATTTTGGCCCATCAAGGGCATATCATCACAACTCAGCTGAGCTGAACGTATGTCCAATGTGTGTACAGGGTGGTGGTATGGGCATACACTCCTATGGATAAAACCACTTGATTACACTCACCATCAAATATTACTCAAAGAGTCACACAATGTCACACAAACACTATGAAAGCACAGAAATGTCACACTTAAGGAATCAGAAAACTTGGCAGCTATGTATTGGTTGATTTTGCTCTCGAGAAAGTGTCACTCATGGTCGTTGAATGTCACGCATAATTACACTGAAATTATGAAAATGTCACACATAAGCAGTCTGAAACCTTGGCAGCTACGTAGTCAAACAAAGTAACCATTTACCAAGCGGCCACCATGCGATACAAATGTAGCCACTCGTAGAAAGGAACAAATGTTTCAAATGAATATACTCATTAATTAAACAAACGGAAATAGTTAGCCTGGTCATAATTTGCCCGTGTTCGAACTTGCCTCAAGTCAGCAATTGAAATACGGCACATAAATGAAGGACTCTTTTGTCGACAGCGCGAATGCAATATTGTTGCTGTGCACTAGCGTAATAGCAGGAAATAAATTAAAGCTCTCTCCATGGCGCTCGGGCATGACCGAATTCTTTGCTCAGGTACACATTTCCATAAGCAATCTACGCTTAGTGCCATATGTGTGGATCACCGAAACATGCATATTTTGGAAACCAACAGGTTTTTTTTTGCACTTACCGCATTTTACACCCACCGCCACAGTAGGCCTTCACAGAACAGCTAGATGCAATAAACAAAAATCCGCTCGCAAAGGGGCAGATTCTGAGAATCTGCCCCTTTACGACCGGTATTTTTGCATTTGGGATGCATCATCCCAAATGCAAAAATCGCTAATTGAGAAATCGCTAAATTGCGATTATTTGCATTTAAGGAATCTCAAATTGAGATCCCTTAAATGCAATGTATGAAAGTTTCAAAAATAGCGAATTCGCTAATAGGGCACGCAAATTACCATGAAGTACAACTTCATGGTAATTTGCAATAGTGCATTTTTCAAAGTTTCATGTTGCACACACATGCCCTAAGGGCATGTGTGTGCGCAACATATGTGCACAGATCAATTTCAGGGGGTGCAACAGGGTGTCCTTGAAATCGCAATCTCAATTTGCGATTCGCTAATTGCGAATCGCAAATGGAGAATGTCTTCCCATTCATTCCTATGGGCCTCTAGGCCCAAAGGAATGAATGGGGAGGTATTCCTTAATTGCGGCTCGCAATTTGCGAGTCGCAATTAAGGAATTCTAAGAAATCGCTATTTTTTTTTGTGATTTCTTGATGCATTCCATTTTGCTATTCCTTAATAGCGAATCGGTATTTTTCGCTATTAAGGAATCGCTAAATGGGTTGTTGATGCATCTGGGGGTAAGAAGCAGAAGTAGCTCCGCACCACTAAACCTTTATGGTGTTCAAAAATGATACAAAGGCTTTGGAATATTTCCGGCCACAGTTCCGGTAACAGTTCCTGGACGTCTAACGCAATACGTACACAGATAAGGGGCACACCCAAAAATGCTGAGCTTTCACGTTTCTCTGGACGTCTAACGCAATACGTACACAGATAAGGGGCACGCCCAAAAATGCTGAGCTTTCACGTTTCTCTGGACGTCTAACGCAATACGTACACAGATAAGGGGCACGCCCAAAAATGCTGAGCTTTCAAGTTTCTCAGGTACACGTGGAGGTAGCTCAACCAATTCGGATATTTATTTCTGAGTAGTGTAGTATTTACAGTTCTGTGTATCCCAGACTAGTATTAAATCCAGACTACAAGTCCCAGAATACAAAGAAAAAGCCTGGACTGGATGAGCTATTCACAGGTGGACTACAGAAACTCGAGAGCTCTACAGAATCTAATTCGCAACATTTTCTGTGCACATACTGTGCAGAAATCCCACTTGATCCCACAGGATAGATCCTGAGACACAAAATCAGTGTCTATGGACAGTTATCCTTTGAGATGGAATTTACTACCACCATGCAAAATCTGCAGCTATGGTAGATTTCCTGCTCTAGTAACTTTATGATAAGTGTGGGAATATGGATGCACAGCAGAGAGACGGTGTGGATTTGGCAAATAAATACATAGTGACTTCACTTATTTACAGACTATATCTTCAGTCCTGAACTATTCATCTGCAAATCACTGATTTCACGTGTGTTAGTCTGATTAGTTCAATTGAAGCATAGTGAGGCTACCGCACCCAGGATGCATTTGGCTGTAATGCTAAAGTCCAAGACTATAAAGGGGTTCCATAACGGCTTGGAGGGAGGGGGTCACCCTGAAAAGTCATAACTCAATGGGTATTCACAGAACACTCAAATTTCCCAGGTCTAAGCCTCAGTAGTTTATACAGGGGGTTTATTTGCATTCAGAGACCTATGGTTCTCATTTAATCTAGGAAGTGGGACTAAAAGTCCCAAAATGCTAAATAAAAAGACTGGGTAAGCTACTTAGGCATGGAAAAACTTAAGAGCTCTATATTCACAAACTCAATGGTTTTCACATTCAACTTGCACTCTCATCTTCAGGAACAGGAGAGCATGTGCACATTGGGTGTGAAAAGCACCCAAACATCCTTTTTTTCCTCATCTTTTCTTTAGACCTCTGTGCTTACAATTCAAGCTGAATATCAAGAACGAAAAAATACCACACCTACCTACTGTTTAGAGAGAAAAATAATGTGTTGACATATATGTTAACGCTTTCAACTCCAACACCTTAAAGATCTTCACAGATATGAAGATCTTGGAATTTTCCCAACTAACCAATTGGCCATCACATGATGCATGCTAACCTTTTGACTTGGCATTTTACTTCAACACAAAGCTTGCAATCACAAATACCGGCTGTGTCCTGGTCAAACAACGCTCTCATTCATTTCAACCTTGAGGGTGAAGTATGTGCTAACCGCAAAATACTAGGCGCCACATCGGTTATACTATGATGGTGCTACCCCAAGTGTGACCCACGTACGGCTACTGAATAAGAACAATGCATTACCAAGAAAGACAGAAAAATGAGGACACATTTTCTGACCTACATCTACACAAGAATGACTATGCTGAAACTAGATAATGAGTTGGCAGGGCAGGCTTTGGGTGCCTGCCTAGAGCTTCTTGATGCTCACCCATTACCAAAGAAAGGCTGTGACAAGTCTGGTGAGTCATATATTTCAGTGTGATTCGGAAATAGTGGTAGACATGTGGCAATATTGGCCCGCGTAACTAAATCGATATTTAACGCACCCAATAAATAGCATTACACTCAGGTCGTTATATCATTGGATGCAATAAATGACAGGAATTATGAGTTTTGCTTTCAAAAGGGGACATCAATTACTGGTCCTTTTTCATACTGTAATTGTAGGCAGGTGTGACCAGCTGACATGCATGCAAGCAGTGGTTTGCATGGATGTCATATTTTACAGGCCCTCGAGGCTGAACTGTCTTGGTCACTTTCATTTTGAAAACTGGCGAACTCGGGCAAGTTACCAGGACAATTGACTCCCTGTTTGGTCTTTTGTGTGCAATTGGCCAGTCCTTGTAATGATGGAAATGATCTACTTGGTTTTGGTGTGGAAACAAGGTTGTGTTGAAACAAGATTCTCACACATTTGCAGGGATGGGTACTGGAAGGGAAGACGAGGGCTGCTAATTTCCTGAAGATTTTGCAGCCTTAATTATGGAAGGGACTGTGCTGTAGGGGATTCTTTTCTCTCCTGGGTCTCACTGGGCTGGACACCATCCTTTTCCATCTCGCTCTATCCGTGAACCATTTGCTAATCTGAGCCGTGGTGGAGGTATTCTTTTTGGTGTGCAACAGTGTTGAGGGCTTGGGGTGCCCTTTTCTAAATCTCTTCTTTACAGTAGGGTTATGTGGAGAAATTGGTTGTGGAAACTGTGCCAATGAAGACTCTTTGAATCCACCTTCTTTAAATATTCTGAGCTGCAGCTTGCTAAGTGATATTTAATTTCAACTCTAACATGTGTTTACTTGTTTGTTCTAAGCACCTCCAAATTCATCACATGTATCCACCATTGATCCAACTGTGTTACTGCTGGTCCCAAAACTGCCATGTGTTTATTTAATCATTTAATATTGTGCGTGACTCACTCCCGAAGAAGCCTCTTGGCGCTTCACTGCACGAGAGGAGAAAAAGAAAGTATAAAACAACCAAGTTTTAAGACCCTTCTTGAAAGAAGAGAAGCGAGGCAACAGCAAAGGCCAAAAGGAAGTTTGGGTGTGTATGTGAGGAATCACCAAAAACACCTTGTCTGACGATCTCAGACATCTAGAAAGAAGGTAAGGATTTAGCAGGGACGATAGATAAGCTGGCCACAACTTAAAGAGAGCTTTGTGTGTCAAACAGCAATGTTTAAAGATGACACGTTTCTTAATAGGCAAACAATGAAGCTTTCTGAGGATCGGAGAAGAGGGCGAGCTCGAAGGAAGGTTACAGATCAGTCGCGCAGCAGAATTCGGGGCCACCTGCACTTTCAACAGCAGAGTATCATTTACTGAGATCAGCAGGGCATTCCCATAGTCCATGCATTCAATTATGTAGTCATTTAATTGTTTTGCTTTTTTAATTTGTATCTATTTAAGTTGATCTTAGCCGGGTCTGGTGACTAAGTGGACAAATATATCCCGTGCAGAATCTCAATGGTATCTCATGGATACTGGGTTGAACTTTGGCAGGTTCACTCTGCCTTTCACCCTTTTAAGGTTGATTAACCGAGTAGCACTGAATTGGGTAACATTAAAGATCTGTTATTTTGCATTCCCAAAGGGTGAATATGCACTCTACCTCTACACATTCTGTTCTTTCAATTTGTTCTTTTGGTATTTGAATTGTAATTGTTTATTTTGTGTAAGATCTTCAGGCATCTAATATGCATGTTTTGCGCCCTGGTATGTTTTGATGTAAAATAAGGGGGCAAAATTTGTGAAACCTAATAATAGACCAAGAGAAAAGGTGTGCAACTAAAAACATTTAGGTGCAATGGAGCTTAGGAAAAATGAGTTGAAAGTGTATTAGTAGTGATTGGTTTACATTTACACGTGTTACATGGTATAAATTACCAATTCACGTTGGGGATTGAACTGGTCCATAGTAAAACAATTAGACAGTTAAGAGAGAAGTAGAATAGAAAAAAAGAAAGAAAAGTCGTGATTGTGTAGAAAAGAGATAATAGTCATCGCTCCACTATCCTTTTTCAATCCATGAAACAGACTAAAATGTTCACGCTCAAATCAAAGTAACTTCATATTTCCGTATGCTAATTCACCACAAATCCATTTTGTGTTCCGGAGTAGCGTGCTACTTGTCAAAAAGCAATTGGACACCTCATCAGGGGTAGCAAGCGCTATATTAATGCAAACCCTTCCGTCTTCTACCCCTCTACTATTCTTTTTAATCCAAATAAAAGACTAACATATCCACCGCTCAAATTGATTTCATATTGCACTATATTGATTCACCACTAATCCTTTTGGGTTCCAGAGTACCTTGCTACATGCCAAAAAAACACTTGGATGACTTGTCTGGGGGTAGTAAGCACTTTTTAAATGCAATTTCAATTAGATTGCCTTTATTGTGAATTGTCAAACTTTCTTTCTGCTAATTGGGAGTCGGTGAGGGAGAAAACAACTAACACCGGACAAAGGAAAAACTCTATAATTCCAACAAGTGAGCACATATGTTTTGTTCTCAAGAAAGTAAAAATAAATTACAAATCCCCTTAGAACCGGTGGACATGTGGCAACAAAAACACCAGCACAACTATGTGTAATCTGAGGAGAGGCGCAGTAAAACCGGTTTCATCTTTAAAAGGCCCAAGAACTCATGACCCACTGTAGAAAGAGAATAATAGCACAGGTATTTTGTGACAGGTTTACTCTACGCATGTGCGAGGAATCCGTCAGCAAACCACTTCCCGCATCACACCCAGACAAGCACCACCATGTAATGCGAAGTTTTCCAAATTCATGCAAAATAGTTAACGTAGAATGGTCAACCCCTGACAAGCGTTTCAAAAACGTACTCTGTATTTTTACGCCAATGTCAAGGCTTGTAAAAATAAAATGGTGGAAAAAAATAAAAATCAGCCCAACCCTGTATATTTTCCCTTCATAAATTTAAAACGGTAAGTACAAAAAGTACTAACTTTAGAAGGTTTTACTGCCTATACGATTCCAAAATGATTGTTTAAGCAAACGGGGTCAGATTTGCCATGTTAAAAAAAGAATCGAGCAGAGTGCCACAAATCCTTGTTCGAGTTCTAGCCCCTGCATCTCCAAACATGAAGAAACAGTGGAGATTTTTCCCTGAAGAAAGGTGGTGACCTTAACCACAAGAAACTGACAACAGTGAGCAGCACAGAATTAATTGACGTGCTTTACTAAATGCCAGCAGCTGCAATCTCAAATGAGCAGCAAAAAAAATCCTAACTCTTCAAAAGGGTGCAACGTAATGCCTCGACCAGCCCAGGGCGAGGACGTTCATGTACTAAACAGTGCGTACTACCAAAGCAATATAAATGTGGCGGTGACGTACCTCATCACTAAAGTAGGGCACAGGAAAAAACCAATCTATTCCTCCTGATCACTAGCAGACAGGACTTGAAAAGCCATTATCAATAGCCATTATCAATTCGTTCGCCAAAGCAGAAACAAGGAAAGCTATGGTGTGTATGACCTCACAGATGACTTGATAGAGCTAATAGGCAAAGCACAGCTCAAACTTAACCCCAATAAGACTGAGCGGGTCCTTACGGGGCCCCCAGGTAACCCGTGGAACTCCACTTTCTGGCCCCTTTGCCTTGGCTCACCTCCATCCCCTGTCAACTCGGTCAAGAGCCTAGGCATCACCATCAGCAACGACCTTTCTATGAGGGCTCAAATCAATTCGGTGGTCTCGGTCTGCTTTTACCACCTGCGTCGTATTAGGAAAATTAGCAGACTGTTATCACGTGAAGCTCTCGTTCAGGTCACCCTGGGACAAGTTATGTCCCGCATTGACTATGCGAATTCTTTGTATGCCGGTATACCCGCGTACCAATCCCATCGACTCCAACTCGTCCAGAATCAAGCAGCCAGGCTTATCCATTGCCAGCCCAAGTTCAGCCACACTAAACCCCTCCTTAGGAACCTCCATTGGCTCCCGGTGGCCCAGCACAGCCTTTTTAAATTGGGCTGCCTGATTCACAAAGCCCTCTCCTCCCAGGGTCCCTCCTTCATCTCCTCCTGAATTCACCGTTATGTCCCCTCCCGCACCCTACTCTCCTCCTGCTCCAATCTCCTGTCCCCCTGCTCCTTCAGATGCCAGAAACCGGTCCTCGGAAGCTTGTTTCCGGTCCAGGGAAGGCATGGCTTGGCAGTTCGGGCTGGACTGTTCCCATGAGGCACAGGGTCATACTGATTTGCATATAGCCATGTCTGAACTGGGGTGGCAGAGTGGGCTAAAGAACGGTGATGGATCAAACCCAGATCTTTTGACTGGGTGTGAGTGTTTGTTTGGTTCAGATGCTCCGTCCATCACCACCCCCTTTTGTACCCCTTCAGACGCAAGAGGCATGGTGGCCTGAGATTTTCCTCACAAGCCCCACTCTTCTGGAATTCCCTCCCCCCAGAACTCTGCCTTCTACCTTCCTATGCCCAGTTCAGGAAGTCACTTAAGACCTGGCTTTTCTCCCCAGCCTACAACTAACCCCACACACTGCTGTGCTCCTCAGCCTTCCACTTAGCGCCAAGAAACCACTGGTGAACGTGCGCTCTATAAATTCCCTTTATCATATCATTATCAAGCACAAACATAGGTTGAGATTCACCAAGAGGCCAGGGGTGGTGGAAGTGACATCATGCACCCCTTATCTCCCAATGATGTTGCACCTTTAATCCCCTGACTGCCTCCTCTTTTGCTGCTGACGAGCCAAGGTAAAGATATCAAGTGGAAACAACGGAAAGTCAACAGAGAACACTGAGTGCTTGTACTTTTTGTGGATAAAATGAAGTGAATGTGGATAAAATGTGGATGTGGATAAAATGAAGTGAATGAGCGCATCCTTCTCAGACCCCACATATATCCAAAGTGTGAAGATTTGGGGGAGGTGAGATGGCAGGACTCGAAACTAAAAGTAGCAATGTGTAATACCAACCCCATACAGCACCAAGCAAGAGAGCAAACGAATCCGAGACTAACCCTCTGTTACTGTGTTTGATGAAATTCCTTTCAGAACCAAATTCCCAAAAAGGTGGCTAAATCTGCCTTTTTTCAAAGAACTATTCACAATATTCCTCTGCTACAGCAAATCAAAAGGGGTGGTCGACCTCGAATCTGGGGAACTGGGTTCGACTCTTGGCAATGACGCTGAAAATACTGTGATTCTGGTCAAATTACTTAATCTCCCTGTGCCTAACAAAAATGAATGTGTCCTCATGTAATGCAACTGGTGCTATGTAAAGCGCTCTGATACCTGATGCGGCTCAAGTATGCGCTATTTAAAACTCTGTAAAAAAAAAAAAAATCAGCCCACATTGTGGAAGACCATCTGAAAACCTCTTGCATGCCCTGTGCCACAATCAAACCCGGAGAAGACGACAACGGCAGCTCCTCCACTAAGGAGGAGGAGTGTCGCCACACTGCTCTGCGAACAGTTTAAAAGGGTAAATTAAAATGATAATAACTAATGTTAATATCATTTTCGTTTTTCTTCCTGCTTAGGTGGGGGGCAGGGCGGGTACGGCTGGACGGGCCTGAGCAGAGGCCAGGGGGAGGACGGATAGGCACACTCTAAAGTGTGCAGGAAGGTTTGGCGGCCAGCGTCCCTCGCACTTTGCATGTTCCCCACCAGCATGCATTACGCAGCCTGGTAGGGAACATGCACGGCCTCCCTGTCCCCGTCTGAGCGCAGAATCACGGCACTCAGACCAATCACAATGCTGCCTTGCAGTGTTGTGATTGGCGTAGGGATTCTGGAAGACTGTGTGATCCTGTTGCGGCGCGGAGATGAGATAGAATGAGAGGCGGTGGCCGGCGGCACCCAGGTAAGGCATTTTATTTTATTTTTCACCCCCCCTCCCCCCCATTTGCTTCCCCCTTCCCCACCTCCCTTGTTCAGTAGCGGTCACTAATGGAAGAAGAGTCAAGAGTTGGTCTCCTTGTAAGAGCTTCAAATGGTTTTCCAGATCCTTGGTACCTGGAAATCCACAGAGCCACTTTTTCACCTTTCTACTTTGCAATTACAAAATTTGTTGGGTGCTGGCTAAGCAACAACCCCCTTGCCTTCATTTACACTACTTCGTAATCCAGGACCATGATTTGCCAATTCTCTTCACAACTAAATAAAACATATGACTAGGATGTTGTCCTCTAACTCCTCCTTACGCGGGTCTGTGCAACAGCTGCAGTGCTCAACCTACTTTCAGCACCTGGACCGGACTGCCTCTAGCGTGAACTGGGCATTTCCCCGGTGGGCTGCCAGGGTGGGGGCCGGTTTTGGGCACTTAGAGGGACGATTTTGTTACCGGGGTTGGCAATATCGCCCCTCTGTAACAAAATCGGCTGAAACGAGCCCTAGTAAACAACTCGGCCGCACCCCCAAACCTCCCCTGGGGGGCCAGCTGAGAAGTTTGCCAGGGCTGGTTTTGATTCCCAGTCCAGCCCTGTTCACCACCATACTTTATGTAGACGTGAACCCCCAAAACTCAAACTCTCACAGCTCCTACCTCTTTGTCGTTAAAACTGTACCTGGTACTTATCAAAACCCACACATTTCCAAGTAACTAGGTCCTATTTACGCAGAACGTAGCTCTCCAAATATTAACACAAAGGCTAAGGGCAACAAATTGATGATTTCATATTGTAAACAAGTCATGGACCTACAGCATAAGCCTTAGACCTCACAATTGGCTTGGGAAAACAAGCAAGGTGTACAAAATACATCCTAGAAAATGACAACCTTAAAAGACAGTGCTTACCAGGCAAGACAGCGTCCGGGCAGTCTTCGGCCCCTTAACAAATAACATTAAGATACTACCAGGGCCCTCCAAGTCTAAGCCTTGACTGGGAAGCAGAAGAGGGACCTTCAAATGTAGTATGGCAGGGCAGTTGATTACATGTTGTCAAGTAAAGAAGCCTCCCTCCCTATATACATTTTGATGAGGGAGTCACTTTTCTTTAAAAGGGTAGTTATCATGACAATTCCTTGTGGGCCCCAAACCCAAATAGGGGATGCACCCTCTATGGGAATTAGTGCAACAAATGTGCAGCTACATGATGAGATTAATTGAGGAGGGCAACCCAAAGCTGTACAGTACTACTGTACAGCTTTCTAAAAAAAGTGCTGATCTGTTTTGCCCGTGTCCTCTTGTCTGCCCAGGCCTCAATTTTCTTGCCAGATACACATCCCTATATTTTCTGTCCAGCTCCATCTTTGCTCTACCATTAAGGATCACAATTGTTTCTGTCCTAAGTCCTACTGATAATTGGTGCTATTATTCTCACCGCGCAGGATACAGTGCAACTGCAGGCAAATCATGCTCTTTTTTTACATGGAGTTTGGCTTTCTTCACTTGTGTATCCCCCTCAACCATACTGGAACAGGCAGTCTTTCTTGTATGCATTTTAAACCGCAAAGTATGGAAATGCCTATCACAGCTCCCTGCAGGTTGCTGGATAAGACTCCTGATGTAAACTGTGCACCATTGTATGAGCTCTCAAAGAGCACAGTATGGGAGGGGAAGCCTAACCAACGAACCACAAAGTGATAACACATTAAAAGCCTCTTGATACGCACTTAACAACACATTTTTACTCCTGTAAAGCAAACAACGAAGATGCAAGAACATTTTGATTTCAGACTACCTGAATTTGTTTAGGTTTGTTGCAAAGACTGCATCTAGTTCCAATGGGCAATGGAGAGCTGTACAGAGACCAATTTTTCGACAGGATGAGTATCTCAAACATAAGGTGCCATACACTCAAGTGTGTGTGTGTGTGTGTCTGTGTGCATGCGTAGAGGTTTGATGGTGTGAGGTCATGCTCGAGAAGAGTGTGTGTTTGTACCTGTGCAGGGAGAGGCACCCAATTGAGACTAGATGTACAGAACTAAGGTGTGAAGGGGGTACCGGTGCAGGTAAATGGAACAGTACATGTATATGTTGTAGTTGTTTTTTCCATCTTTCCACGCCTTTATGACTTGATGCACAAGAGGTGTGCAGTGGGTTGCACATAAACACACACTTACTCTCACCAAGAGCCAAAGCATTGATTAGGAACCAAGACTTGCATGGACTGCACAGGTTCAGACCCCTGGCACAGCCATTTTTGATCCTCTCCCCCTGTTTGGGCACACAGTGCTGAGCTACAAAACGTTCAGCGCGAGTGAGGATGGGCCGGTTAGACCTAACCATTAATGTTTTAACAAAAAAGTGGTGAATTTGCAAGCGTGAGACTCTTTAAGATTAACAGGGCCATTGAGATGAAGAAGCGAATACTGAGACCTTGGTACAAAGTGGGAGGATTGTGGTGGATGCACTGCATGTGACAGGCGGTCACTTTTCAGACCGGTGAGGAAGCATTTAAAGCTACCAGATCTTCCAGTGATTTTGCCCTTAGAACCAGTACAGAAACCTATACTGGCTCAAAGTGGCCAATCAAACAATGATCACATGTCTGTGTCTGCCACATGAGTCCCTCTATGGACGTTCACCACACTGCCTTAAACTCGCTCTTCCTGGGAGTAAATGGTGTCTCTGATCCAATTATAAGGGCATTGAGCATAGTACATGACGAAAACACCATAATTTGTCTTCATCAAAATGGAACTTAATGAAAAAGAGAGAATTTCAAAACTTTGTGAAGATCTGTGCAGCACCAAATACAGTGCGACTGTGGCACACGCGTAAGTGAATCTCAGTGTACATGTCACAAATGATCAGACTGGACCTGCAAATAGTGCTGATGGCTGTGTGGAGTTTATAACACTAGGCACACCTCACCACCACCATCATCATGAAAAGGTCAGTTACACCCTCACTCCTACAAACTCATTGATTCCTCTGCTCCCTCTAGTGTTTGGTGTGAGAACTTGTGACGACAGAAGCTCTGGCCGAGGGAGAGAGCAAAAAAAAAAAAAAACTCTACAAGGCCCATCTCGAAAAAGTGCATGAAGGCTTTACCTAGTCACTTACATTCCCTTGAAAGGGAAAAATAAAACCAAGCACAGTTGGAAGAAAACAAGTTACTTACCTGTAACTTTGGTTCCCCAGTATTGGTAACTTTCATAGATTCCCATGCTTTGTATCATTCCCCGTCGTCGGAATGGGAGCCTCGGTAGTATAAAAACCATAGAAACAAAAGAGAAACCTAGGCCTCATCTCATTTTGTATCCTATCACCCTCTTTTTGTAAAAAGAGACCCAACTTTTGCCAGGACCAATCAGAGCAGCCTCACCCTCTAGAACCTTCCTGAGAGAGCTCAGAGCCTCAGATTTTCGTAGCCGTTGTGCAAACTGCCATTATCTCTGTAAAAAGACTGAGCTTTCCCAGGGGAGGAGGGTGGGCGCATGGGAATCTATGAAAGTTACCAATACTGGGGAACCAAAGTTACAGGTAAGTAACTTGTTTTCTTGCCCCAGTATTGGAACTTTCATAGATTCCCATGCTTTGTATCAGAGTAGCTAGCAGTAAATCACAGAGACACATTTTGCAGATACATGGCATCACATAAGCATATCAGCAATACTTACAGCATAGCAAAACACTAAACAAAATGTGCTCACCAGGATGGAGGGATCGTAGGGAAAGCTCACCTCTCAATGAAAAAGATTCCGCAGAACTGCTTGACCAACAGCCGCGTCGTCTCGTCCTGCAGACTCTAGGCAGTAGTGTTTCGTGAAGGTATGAGTACTGCTCCACGTTGCTGCCCTGCATATGTCCTTACTGGCGACTCCCGAGAAGAGAGCCACCGACGATGCCACCGACCTTGTGGAATGTGCACGGACTTTTCTGTCCAGTGGCTTGCCCGCCTCCTGATGGCAGAATTGAATCGCACTGGAGATCCAGCGGGAAATGCCACTCTTTGCCAAAGGAAACCCCTTCCGTGGTGCGCTGTAGGACACAAACAACTGGGATGATTTCCGAAAGGGTCGTGTCCGCTCTAAGTTGAATTTCAAGCATCTCTGAACATCCAAAGAATGTAATGTGCGTTCCGCAGGCGTAGAAGGGCGCGGAAAGAAAGACTTTAAAATTAAAGGTTCATTCAAGTGGTACTCAGACGGCACCTTAGGAATAAATTTCGGATTGGTGCGGAGAATAAGAACATCCTTTTTGAACTGAAGGAATGGATGCACTATGGAGAGGGCCTGAAGCTCACCAACTCTTCTCGCTGATGTTAGGGCTAGAAGGAGGGCAAGTTTCCAAGACAGGAATTTCAAATCCGCCTTGTGCACAGGCTCAAACGGAGCTTTCATGAGTTGAGCCAGGACAAGATTGAGCTGCCAAACTGGTGGAGGAGGCCGCACTGGAGGATACATCCGGAACAGGCCCTTTAAGAATTGTTTAACATTTCTAGAGGACCATAAGGAAGGGCCTGAAGAACTGCGCCGAAACCTTGATATGGCTGCAAGATGTACCTTCACAGACGAATGCGCCAACCCAGACTTAGCCAATGATAGTATATATGGCAACAATTGATGAGGCAGAGATTTGTAAGGATGGAGACCTTGTCTTTGACACCATAGGCAGAACCGCTTCCATTTAGCCTTGTAAGTTTTATTGATGCTCGGTGCTCGAGCCTGTGACAAAACTTCTCTACATTCCTGGGAGAGAGTCAGATGACGGAACTCTCTGTGTTCAGGAGCCACGCTGTCAAGTGAAGTGATTTCGGATCCGGATGGTAAACTTGTCCCTGATTCCTTGACAATAGGGACGGAATTGGTTGTAAGCGAATTGGAGGAGCCTGGGAGAGCCGCAGGAGTTCCGTGTACCAGAATTGCCGGGGCCATGCTGGAGCGATGAGAATCATCCTGCATGGTTCCCCTTTCATTTTCCTGAGAACTCGAGGAATGAGGGGAATTGGGGGAAAAGCGTAAAAGAATGCGCTGTACCAGGCCATCGAAAGGGCGTTCCCCAGGGATCCCTGATGGTGAACCTTGCTTGCGTAAAACCGGCATTTGGAGTTCACCGGAGAGACAAACAGGTCGATGGTTGGTGTCCCCCAAACCGAGAACACACTCTCCAGAATGGATTGATTCAATTCCCACTCGTGAGTTACCTCCGTCTGTCGACTCAAGGCATCCGCCTTGACATTGAGCGAGCCTGCCAGGTGTTCGGCTCTCAGAGTGATGCTGTGAAGAATCGCAAAATCCCAGATCCTCTGAGCTTCTGTGGACAGAGTTTGCGATCTCGTACCCCCTTGTTTGTTGACGTAGTGCATGGCCGTCGTGTTGTCTGTCCGGACCAGCACTGTATGGTTGCGAACTCTGGGAAGGAAAGCCTGCAAAGCCAACCGAATGGCCGTCAGTTCCAGAAAATTGATATGGCACTGGCGCTGTTCTGGACTCCAGTGCCCGCTGACTTGAAGCTCTCGGAGCACTGCTCCCCAGCCTTCCAAAGAGGCATCCGTGGTCATGATCAGGGGGGATGGTGAAATCCTGAACGTCAGCCCTTGTGCGATATTGTCTTGTACTAGCCACCATTCGCACGCCCTTCTCATTGCTGCTGTCACCAACACCTTGTCGCTGAATGAGCCCTCTGCTTGGCGCCATTGCTTGTCTAGCTCTTCCTGCAGAGGACGCATTCGTAGCCTGCAATGCGGTATCAATGGTATGCAGGATGACATCGACCCGAGAAGGGACTTGTAGCGACGGACTGAAAGGCAGTTCTTGTGGCACAGTTGGCGAGCTGACACCATCAACTTCTGTTGACGCTCTTCCGAAGGACGAGCTGTACATCGCGTGGTGTCCAAAATGGCCCCCAGAAATCTCGAGGATCTGGAGGGATGCAGAACTGATTTGTGTTCGTTTAGCTGAAGGCCCAGGTGACGGAACAACTGGATGCAAGTTGAAACGGCTTGAGAAGTTTCCTCGAAAGATGGTGCCTTGACGAGCCAGTCGTCCAAGTAAGGGAAAACTTCCAGGGATTGTTTTCGTAGAAAAGCCGCTACTGGTGCTAACACTTTGGTGAACACTCTTGGTGCAGACCGAAGGCCAAACGGAAGCACCTTGAACTGGAAGTGGCTCTTGCCCACTGTGAAGCGCAGATATTGTCTGTGAGCTGGGTGTATCGGAATATGGAAATACGCATCTTCTAAATCCAGGGACGCCAAATAGTCGCCTGGGTTCAAAAGAGGAAGAATTGGTGTATCGGAATATGGAAATACGCATCTTCTAAATCCAGGGACGCCAAATAGTCGCCTGGGTTCAAAAGAGGAAGAATTTCCTGGAGAGTGACCATCCTGAAAGAGAGCTTGATGAGATAGGTGTTGAGCTCTCGTAGGTCTAGGATGGGGCGCCAAGTCTCTGCCGTCTTCCGCACGAGGAAGAACCTGGAATAAAAACCTCTGCCCCTCTGAGAGAGAGGTACCGGTTCTATTGCCCCCTTGAGGAACAATTGATGGGCTTCGAGATGGAGTAGTCCCAGATGTTTTGTGCGGATGGCGCCCGGAGCTCGTGTTGGAGGAAGATCTTGGAATTCCAACGTATGGCCACTCTCTACAATATTCAGGACCCACTGGTCCGATGTTATAGACTTCCAGCTGGCCAGACAAAACGATATCCTGCCCCCCACCGATGTGACTGGGAGGGAAGGAACAGTAGGTAGAGCCAGGAGGCCGCTATTGCCGCTTGGCGTTGTCACGTCCCTGACGGTTCTGACGGCCTCGCGGAGCTTGGCGAGAGTAAGACGCCGATTGTCCCTGCCGTTGATGTGAGTATTGGTTCTTGTAAGACTGCGAAGATTGCGAGGAATATCGCTGTTGGGTGTTGCCTCTATACGAAGAGAAACCTCTGCAACGAGCGCATTTAAAGGGGACCTTACGGTAGTTGAGTGATCCCAAGGACTTCGCCGTGTCTGTATCCTTTTTTATATTTTGCAGGGCATCATCAACATGCTTACCGAAAAGCATCTCACCATCAAACGGGAGATCCAGGATCTTATTTTGGACCTCCTGACGAAACCAGGTGTCTCTCAACCAGCCCTGGCGACGTAGCACTGCTGACCCTGCTAAGGCCCGAAACGCTGTGGACGCAATATCCATAGCACAGTCGATAACTTCAGAGGAGGATTTCTCTCTCTCCATCAGCACTCGCTTCGCCTCATCCTTTGTGGGGTCAGGTAGTTGTTCCACAAACGGTTCCATGTCGCACCACATCTGGCGGTCGTATCTGCCTAGAATGGCGAGAGCATTTGCCGCCCTAACAAGCAAGCTGGACATGGAAGAGAACCTCTTCCCCACGTTATCCAGACGTCTACCGTCCTTGTCTGGAGGCGTAGTCAAAGGTGTTGACGGGTTCTTGGACTTGCTTTAGGCGGCCTGCGAGATCACTGAATCAGGCTTCGGCTGTCCAAGGAGACAAGCTGGACTGCCCTCTGGGGCCTTATACTTCTTTTCCAGTCTTGGGAGAACTGGAATAACTGTAGCTGGATTTTGCATGATTTTCATACCTTCCTCCCACACATGTTCAATTATGGGAATGGACTTGACAGATCTTCTGTATTGTTCCTTGAAGTCATAAAGGAAACATTCAGACTCTTCCCTCGTAATCGGCAGTCCAAACCTCTGTGGCGCCCTCTCCATCAGGTTATGGAACCCCCCGATATCAACCGGAGGGGAGATAGAAGTATCACGACCAGTGGCGTCTGGATCTTGTAGCCCACTGTCACCTTGATCCAAGTCCGGGTCTTGCAATGGATCAGTCAAGGGATCCACCTGTATCGCCTCTTCGTCCGAAGAGGTATCCTGCTGGATAGTATTGGATGGTTCGGGATCCGGTGTCCGTGAACGGATCAAAGGTATCACCGGTGGAGGCGTGGACACTGTCAACGGAGGAAGACCGAGAACCAGCTGTGCTTGCGACAACACCTGGGGTGGAGGTTGCGCAGACTGCATTGAAGGATCCGAAGGAAACCTGTTGCGATAGTACTGCAGCATCATCTGTAGATCAGATATGAGAGAAGCGGGCATGGCCACCATGTCCTGCCCTACACCAGACGGACGTCGCTCTTCTGGAACATAGTGATGAAACTGCTGGCCACCTGAATGTTCGTAATAGTCCTCCGTGTCCGTCTCCTGTAATTTTACATTCAAGTCTGAGGGACTGTAGGCAGCCCCATACTGACCACTCTCATCCTCATCCTCCTCCGACTCATCATCCAAAAGCATTGTCGGTGGATGTGACGAAACTCGTCGAGGGGACGTCATTTCCGGTGTAATTTTCATTTTTTGCATAGGAAAATGCATTTTTTGACCCGTCGACGGTCTCGTCGACGGAGCCGTCGATGGAAGCGTCGACAGTAAAGAAGCCTTCGTCAACGTAATCTTCGTCGTCGACGGAATGATCGTCGACGGCTTCGTAGACGAACTCGTCGTCATCACCATCAGCGTCGACGTCGAAGTCGTCGTCGTCGTCGTTTTTGTCGTCGACGAGGCCGTTGACAGCACCTTACCGGAGCTTATTGTCGTCGACGTGGAATATGCTATCGTCGACGAACTTGGAACCTTGAAGGACGACGAAGTCGCCGACGAGGAGATCGCTACCGCCGACGAGTCCGTCGACGGAGCCAAGGAAACAGCGGGAATTTTCACAGAGGTAATAGTCGTCGACGTACCTGGTGTTTTCGTCGTCGACGGACGCTGTTTTTTCTTCGGCCCGGTTCCTGGAGTGACAGCAGAGTATTTGTCACTGGATTTCTCCTTTTTGGACGGAGGAGAAGTGATATTAACCTCCTTTTTGTCCTTTGAGGCTGTAATTAAACAGACCCCCCAGGATATAGCGGCATGGATTAGCAAATTTAGCGGCACAAAAATGGAAATTTAGCGGCACAAATATGGAAATTTAGCGGCAATTTTGCGGCATTTTATTTGTCCATTTTTCCTACAACAAACACAGATATCTTATTTTTTTTAGTTATTTAACAACATGAAGCTGTGTATGTATACTAATTTAAGCATTCCTCCATAGAAACACTCTTGATTGTAGGTTTAACTAATTCACATGCTTAAAGATAGCCCACTTGTGAACCTGTGGCTATGTTTAATTTGCTTGCCGCCTCTTTTGATTTAAACTTAGGCCACATGATGACATCACTCTGCACGAAGGCTTGCTGCGCTCCTGTGCGTCAACATATTGTAAATGAGGCCCTAAGTGTCTTCTCAATTAGATCTCATATTTTTGGGAAAATAAAGGAAAAATACAGCATACTTCAACTGGTAAGTTGTCCTGATGTGACCTTGCATGTACTTCATGCCCCAAGTTCTCACATTCATGTGTCACACATGTGAGGTACAAATGATACAAAAGAAAAGTAATATTTAATGGAATTGGGAGGACTAATAATTATGTGCTAGCCTATGCAACAGTTTTCTGAGCATGTTGCTTCTTTAGGGGCTACCCAATAGATTGAAAGGTCCTTTTGAGACTATTGACGTTAGCAGGAGTCAATAAATTAAAAGTTGTACTCACATTCAGCGATTTGCCCGGGCTTCTACTTACTGATGTTAGCAGTTCTCGGCAAGGCATTCAGTAAATTATATTCCTGGTTTTCGATCCTATGTGAGGCTGGGGTGGGGTGTCAGAGGGCGATGGGGAGTCATGCGGGGAGGAATAGGCGTCAGGGTTGTCATTTCCCAGCAGTTTCTACCCTCCCCCTCCCTCCGACATGCCCCTCCACATGGAAAAGATGCCCTTTACCTTGTAAACAAATGCGTTGCTTGGTGCCCGGGTTCTACACTCACCCCCTCTCTTCCTCTCCATCCATAAGTCACCGCCCTCTATCAAGCGAGTGACACAAAGCTCTCCAGGGGAGAGGGTGGCGCCTCGCCCCAGTCACTGGGAGGGTCTCCAGCAGGGAGCCAGAGGCCGGAGGGGCACTTCAAAGCCCCTCGCAGTGAGCTGCTAATGCCCCATTAAGCCCGGACATTTATTCTTTAGTGCTTCTGTGTCCTTCCCGCCCGCCCCAAAAAACAACATAAGTGGCCCCAGACCTCCCAGGATATAGCGGCTTTTATCAAAATGCAGCGATTTCTACAAAAATGCCGATTTCGCGGGCATTTGTGTAAAAATCGCGGCATTTTTTTAAAAGTGCAGATTTCGTGGCAAATCGCGAAATCGCGATATCCTGGAGGGTCTGAATTAAACCAGCAGCCTGTCCCTGCCTCTCCTTTTCACTTCCATCAGGAGATTGAAGGGGACCAGCCCTCTCAGACCTGTCAGAGATCTTATGAGGGGCCTTAAGAGGGGGCTCAGCTGCAGAAGAACCAGGGGGAGACCTACCCCTCTTCCTGGATCTGTGAGAGGACGCAAAAGATGTGGAATCCTCTTCGTCCGATGAGAGCACCTCCTTCCGAGTCTTCATCTTTTGGAGCCAGGTCAAAAGCCGACCCTCTCTGTCACAAAGAGTCTTGGTAGAGAAGGTCCTACAAATCTTGCAGTCTGTGGCCTTGTGGTCAGGGTATAAGCAATAAATACAGTTGTCATGCTTATCTTCCACAAAAAGTCGTTTTTCCCCACAAGAGGCACAGGACCTGAATAAGGCCTTCTTTTCCTTATCAGACATGTCTTGAATTGCAGTTGAAAACTTGAAGAAATAACCAGAAAGGTTGAGAAAACTGAGCAGAGCTCAGTGGAGACTCCCTAGCACAACGTGCGGTAGAAAAATCTGAGGCTCTGAGCTCTCTCAGGAAGGTTCTAGAGGGTGAGGCTGCTCTGATTGGTCCTGGCAAAAGTTTGGTCTCTTTTTACAAAAAGAGGGTGATAGGATACAAAATGAGATGAGGCCTAGGCCTAGGTTTCGCTTTTGATTCTATGGTTTTTATACTACCGAGGCTCCCATTCCGACGACGGGGAATGATACAAAGCATGGGAATCTATGAAAGTTCCAATACTGGGGCAAACAGAGTTACAAATCAAGAAGGTACTGCTCTTTCACATGGCATAGTCTGATTTGTTTCAGGTGAAAGTGTGCCCAGGGAGCAGGGAACCAGCAGACGTGGGCAATTTTCCACCAGAAAAGTTGCACTGGTGCAATTCACAAAGATTGTAAGCTCTGCCTTCATGTAGGCACCTATGAGTTTTTGATATTGAAAAATACAGTGTCTCTAGTTCTACCTTCTGCGGAAAATAATTTTCATTGACGTAAACAATTGAAAATAGATAGCAGCGTTTGTCTTTGAAAGCATGCCGTGCAATAAAAATAAAAAAATTAAAAAAATATCTTCCTACCCTGAATGATAACTGCGTTAACAAGGTACGTATCATTCTGCCTCTCACATGTACCAGCTTCACCACAGTTGGAGGTTGCTGCTGAAATTCACCGGACTTTGCCCATAACATAAAAGGCCTAATAAAGAAAAAAGCTAGCGGTCCCAGAACCCTTGCACATGCTTTGAATACCGCAGGAATCATATACAAATGATTTAAGAGAAGTGTGCTGTTTAGCTACCTTATGTCTGTTGCCTGCTATCTATCTAGGCTGACTTATCCCTTGCATGGCCCAAAAAAAAAAGTCACTACTTGTCCAGGCGTCTTAAGGAATTGTCGTAGAGCTAAGCAGCTTACGGACAACACCGTGGGCGGGGTGTCTTACAACAGCAGGATGGGCCAAGTAAAGATAAGCTAGCAAGGAATGTATTTCCAAGTTAATAGAGACTAGAAGCTGGATATACTAAGGGGGAGATGTACTCAGATTTTACGCCACTTTTGCGTCACAAAAGAGAAGCTAATTGGCGCAAAATCTTTTTTTCCAATTTACATTCCAGAGCTAAACTGGTTTATCGTTAGAAATAACATAAAAGTAACGCAAAGTGGCGCATAGCGCTGCTTTGCATTACTTCGTGCCAAGGGGGCCTTACCTTGGGTGGTGCATGGGCGTACCCATGAAACCTCCCAAGGTTTCTGACTATTAAACCAAATTTACTAAACAAGGAAGACAGTATTTAGCATCAGAAAAGTGCACCCTTTTAAAGTAGGCGTAAGGAGGGAGAAATGCTTTTATTTCTCATTCCTTTTCCGACTTTGTACGTGTGTTGCACTGTACAGCACACATCCAAAGTTGGTCAAGGGTTGAAGTCAGTCTATACATGGTATTTTGTACTTGAAGGCCTGCTTTCCATTACAAAACCTACGCTACACTCACAAAAACACCCTTGCACCATGGCGCAAAGGTGTCTCCGAGGTGCACAGCAGCGGATTTCTTTTTTTTTTTTATTAAACTTTTTATTGAGTTTGGCAAGTCAAGAACATTACAAGCAATTACACTCCCCTCCCTCAAAACAGGTACGTCTAGCGGTACATTTCAGGTCGACAATGAAACATCCCAGTCATAGCCTGTACACAGCCATTCAGCCAACAACCCAATGTCGGGCAGGCGGCGGATCAAAATATCTCAACTAACGAGTTTTTTGAATGAGCGCTCAGCTCCTTGACAGGGTCCCCTCCCCCCCCCCCCCCCACCCCCTCAGTGTGATGCTTGAGTTCCACCGTTCGGTTCGCTGTACATCCCCTCTATAGTGTAAATCATATTGCCTCCCCCTGACCCTGGTCCTCCCCCAAGGCGTTACCTGCGTTTCTGCTACTAAGAAAAGTGTGGTACAAACCCCAGAAGTTCTTGGGGCGACTGGTGGGGGGGAAGTAGCTCGCTGTAATTCTCCGACTGCGTGCAGCAGTAAAGCATGTCATGCGCCCAGCGTTTAGGTGTAGGTGGGGGACCTCTCATCCAGCAACAAGCAACCACTCGCCTAGCCATAAGCATCCCCATGTCCACTATACGTCGGATTGCGCGAGGCAGCTTCTTGGAGTGGCCTAGTAGGGCCAGCGCTGGGTCCGGGGCTAGTTCGTACTCTACTATGCTACCGATGTCAGCAAAAACTGTTTCCCAAAACGCCATGCTAGGTGTAGGAAGCCCGCGTCTGGAGCGTGACACCTCTCGCATTCTGCAGTATTACGAAGGCCATATCTGTGGAGCCTTTCTGGGGTGTAGTACACCCTGTTGAGAAACTTGAAGTGTACTAATCTAGGCTTACCGTTCAGCGATATTCTTCTAGTATTAATGCAGCAATAACGCCACATATCGTTGTCTATTACTATCTGCAAGTCCGTCTGCCAGGCAAAAGCGTGCCTTCGTGTACTGGTGATCCCTATGCACCAATGATATCTTATATAGGGTAGACAATAGCTTCCGGGGGGAGTCCGTCTTGATTACATATGTGAGTTCCGGAACTTTCGGCGGCTCTGCCATGTCGTCTCCTAATAACTCCACAAGGGTGCTACGCACTCTGTGGAATTGGAATCTAAGCAACAGAGGAGCATCCCCACCCTTTGCATCTATCTGAACCCCGGTTTTCGCCGTACCATCCTGGAACAGGTTGCCTGCCACTTTAATGTTAAGCTTGTGCAATGCCTGTATCACTCCACCCTCTTTAATAGGGGCTAACCACTGGGTCCATTCAACCGTCATGATTGGCGAGTAGAGTAATGCCCCTCCCTGCAGTTGCAGCAAGGCTGTGCCATGCATGGTTAGTTGCAGCAACAGAATCCAGGATTCCAGTCCTGCGATCCACTGATGTAAAAATTGTTGCCGGGAGCGGGAGCGGCTTAGCGAATAATTTTTCCATGAGAACATGGGGGATGCGACTATCACCATGCACCCAGGTGTGCAAATGAGACACCTGGGCAACTCTATAATAGAGCTCTAAGTCTGGGGCACCTAGCCTGCCCATACTGTAAGGTAGTGTGAGGAGCGACCACTTAGCAGGGGCTGCTTACCCGCCCATGCTAATTTGATCATAAGTTGAGTCAGTCTCTGGAAAAATATTTTGGGCAGCACAATCGGGACGGTTGAAAATAGAAACAGTAGCCTAGGTACACTACCATTTTCCTAATTAAGATTCTACCTAGGAGCGTGAGTGGGAGCCTGCACCAGGCCTCCACATCGTCCTCTAATTTGCTGAAGGCAACTCCATAATTTTCCCTGAACAAGATTTCTGAATCCGTATGGAGCCGGACACCTAGATATCTGATAGAGTCTGTGGTCCACTGTAGCGGGTAATCCATGTCTTTGTGTTGAGTTACCGGGGTGAGAGGGAAGCCCAATTCACCTTCAAGTCGAGAGGGCACCGAAGTGCACTACTTCTCGTAGCACCGAAGATAAGTTAGTGTCAGGGTCCCTAACGTATAGCAACGTATCGTCAGCGTACATCGAGACCAGTATTCTGTATGTAGGGAAACCGATGCTTTCAGAGCCATGGTACTCGCGCAGCGCGCACGCCAAAGGCTCAGCCACTAGGGCGTATAACAGTGGCGAGAGCGGTCAGCCCTGCCGTGTCCCTCTGCCTATCGAGAAAGAGTCTGTAACCAGGTTGCTAAGGCGGACTCTGGCTCGTGCGTTGTGGTATAGGGCACCCACCATTTGTAGGAACGGCATACCCAGGCCCATCCTCCGCAGCACCAGTCGCATAAACGACCACTCTGCGGAGTCAAAGGCCTTCTCCATGTCCAAGAACACTGTAAGTGCCTTCCGATCTTGCTTGACATGCTGTGTGGTGCCTAGGACTGTACGGATGTTGTATGTTCGGTTTCTGCTGGGGATGAAACCAGCTTGCTCCGGTGCAACCAGTCGCGGCGCTAGAAGTGCCAGGCGGTTCGCCAATACCTTAGCAAATATTTTAGTGTCAACATTGAGCAGTGAGAGTGGTCTGTACGAACTGCATTCGTCCTGCGGTTTACCTGGTTTCAGTATCGTTACAAGGAGAGCCTCTCTCATGGACTGCGGCATACTGCCTTCAACGCAGATATCATCGAACAACCTAGAGAGGTGTGGGAGCTGCTTATCCTGAAAAGTTTTATAAAAACCCACTGTGAGTCCGTCTGCTCCCAGGGCACTGCCCGCGCATATCCCCCCTAGGGCTTCCATTATTTCATCTTTTTCTATTGGGAGCATTCAGGATTCAGACAAAACTTGAAAACTTATCTCTTTCCCAAGTAAATAGTATCCTGATATATTCTAGGATTTTAGTGAGACTTGGTTTCAGCTTCATCTGGGAGCAGTAGTTTTTCAGCGCGGGGACACCGTTATAGGTGTAACCAGGCGCTTTAGAAATGGTTTTATTATTATTATTATTTTAGCATCAGGAATTCCCTATGTGTGTTGGTAAGGGAAGGTAAATCTATATGTTCCAGGTATTCGAGTATGTCGTCGTCAAGATCACCGCCTTTGGACTTGTACAGCTCAGCATAGAAGTCCTTAAAGGTCTGGGCAATGTCAGTCTCGTCCGTTAATACCGCACCCTATCTAGATTTGATTTCCGTCACTGGTTGTGGTCCCCTCTTCCCGCTCAGGATCCTGGCTAAAACTGAGGCGGGTCTCTCCCCCTCACCATACGTCCGGGCAGATGCATATTTCCCCAGGTGTTTCACTTCTCTGTCAGCTTCCTCATGGTATTCAGTCAACAGTGACTTCGTCTCAGCGTCTAATGCAGTGTCCGAATGCCTGCGCGGACGCTCCTCAAGGAGTGCCAGTTGGCGCTCCAGTTCCGCTAGTCTCTGCCTAATGGCCTTGAGAACCCCTGAATGTTTTGACATCACTATACCCCTTATATAGACTTTGAAGGCTTCCCAGACCACTTGGAAGCTGTCAACGGATCCTATGTTAGTCCCAAAAAATGTGTCTATTGCCTCAGCTAACTCCCCTCGAAACATAGGGTCTAGCAAAGAATATGGCGGGAACCGCCATGTGAACGGCGGAATGGTCCTCCTTGGGGTATTCAGCAATAACAGCACAGGCGAATGATCTGACAGAGTTCGAGGGAGAACTTTGCAGTCACACACCCGCCCCAGCACGGAGGAGGCCGCCAGCCAGTAGTCAATTCTGGTATGCATATCATGGTAGGCTGAATAGTGTGTGTATCCTCCCTGTCCAGCATGTCTCATCCTCCACACGTCATCCAGATTCAAACTAGTAATCACACTTTGTAGGGTTAGCGCAGCAGCGGTCAGCCTGCGAGGGGGACCAGCGGATCTGTCCAGGGCAGGGTCAAATACCAAGTTAAAGTCTCCACCCCAAAGCTGGTGTTCTGAGTGGAAATCTCTAGCAATTCCCACGAGTGACTGGAAGAATTCTGGGGGTCAAAATTCGGGCCATATACGTTAATTATCACTAAGTCAACCCCCTGACCTGTGCACTTGGAGACGACAAATCTACCCGCCGCGTCTGCCCGTAGAAGCTTGAGTGTAAGCTTCGATATGGGATTCACCTAGGTGAGCACTCCCCTGGCATGCGTCGTGAAGCCTGCAGCATATATGTTGCCCTCAAGACCTCTAGTATGGAGCATTCTGCTCAGTCACGGCAGATGAGTCTCCTGCAGGAGCGCTAGGTCAATGTGTTGCCGCTGCAGGTAGCTAAGCACCTTTCTAACCTTCCTATGGTCGTTCAACCCACGAACGTTCCATGGCAGTGCCTAATCATGGGTGTTGACGTGGTATTGGGTACGTCAGCCGTGTGTGCCATAGCAGTTAACTCTGAATGTTCTGTACGGATAAGACCTGTGTGTACCTGTGTTCAATTGCCTGCACAGATTCAAAAACCTTACCCCCCCTCCCCCCAACCAACACTCCATCAAGAACTCCCCCCGCCACCCCCCACCCACAGCAGACCTCCCCCAACCTGGCCTTGCAGTGCTCTCCTCCCCCCACCCTTACCCCAGTACTAAGTGCTAACTCTCTGGCCTTCATAAGGCCAAGTGGGGTAACAGGGGTGCATTGCGCGCGGGGGCCAAGGTCGCCACGCGACCTATCTGTGATGCACGCACATTTCACTGATCTAGCTGCGCCCCGCCCCCGTCACGTCCTATAATATGCATCAGTAGAATCCAAAACCATACCCGTGGTTATGCTTTAGCCATCATACTCAGGGCGTCCCCGCCGCCCGCCAAGTTTCCCTCCCTCCGAGTCAGCGTGGTGGTGGGGGAATGCTGATCGGGCTACTCGGAACACACCAAGCGCTATGTCCCCCCCCATCTTCCCGAGTCCCAGTCAGCATAGAGTCTCAACGACAGTCCATTGGACGATTACAGTAGGCAGCAAGAGCGTCAGGTCCTGCCTCAGCACACAGTTGAAACAGACTAAGTAAACCACATCACCACCCCTATGGGCAGACCATACCGCTCTGTGCGTCCCGTAGGGTTACTCCTGTTCGTCCAGTTGGCTGCACCTCTCACCGCCTTCTGTCAATCTGTTCTCGCCTCTGGCGCGCTCCCTCGACCATCCTTTCAACGCTTGTTGTAGGGCCTTAGGGTCTGTAAATAGATGGGAATGGCCCTGTCGATTAACCCGGAGTTTGGCTGGGTACAACATTGCGTAGTCCAGACCTAGGTCCCGGAGTTGTCTCTTGTATGGAGAAAAATGTTTGCGCGCTTCCTGGACCCTAGCGGTGAAGTCAGGGTACAGTGAGATCTCCGAGCCCTCGTATTGCAACGTTTTTTTGTCTCCTGCTGTCCGGAGCGCTATGTCCCTGTCTTGGTAGTTAAGCAGCTTTGCAATGATAGGGCGCGTTGGTGCTCCGGGACGTGGGCGGGGGCCCAGCGAGCGGTGTGCTTGCTCCACCACAAACATCGGTGAAAAAGCCCCCTCTCCAATGAGGGTGATGAGGAGCTTTTCCACGAATTTCTCCATGTTGCCCGTCTGGGTAGGTTCTGGAAGGCCTGTGATGTGGAGGTTGCAGCGTCGTGAGCGGGCCTCCAAATCCTCCGTTTTGTCTTGAAGGGTTTGCATGATTCTTTCCAGCTTTTTGTGATCAGTGTCCAGCTCCGTTTGGGCCTCCTCAACCTCCGTTAGCCTCCTCTCCGACATATCTAGTCGTTCAGCAGGTTTGTCAAGACGCTCCGCCATACAGTCCATCCTAAAAGTGAGGGCGTCTATCTTTGAGCCCAGAGAGGAAATACTAGTCTGGAGACCTTTTTCCATGGACAACAGCATGGTCTTTATGTCTGCGCTTGCTGCTGGGTCATCCACCATCTGCGTATGGGCGCTTTCTTCTGCTGGGGCCCCCTGCGACTGCAGGCGCCTCTGCGCAAAGGGCAACTTGCTTTGCGTTTTGTCTCCCTTGCCCATCCTGCCAGTCATCAAGGAGCGCTGCAGCCGCTGTGTGTGCAGAGCAAGTAGGGGGTATATTGTTTTCGCTGCATCCAGAGCCTCGCCACGCCTCTACCCCACGTAGGAGATTGATCTGGGTAATTGAGCTGTCCTTCAGCGCCACAGTCTCGAGTATAGTGCCTCTTCCTTCACTCGCGGTCGTGAATGGTGTTTCCAGCACTCTCCTTCTGCGATGGATTCCACTAAAGGGGACTCTAAGGCCGTCACGTTCCCTTCACGGCAGTCCGCCACCCCAACTCGCCAACTGCTGCGTGAAGTCTGCAGTTGCCCCCTCAGTGATCCCCTCGCAGCATAAACAGGTCCCCAAAGCGCTTTTTGCTCCGCTGCGTGCCTCAGTCTGTGGGCTCCAGGCAAGAGTGAATGCACACTAACCACCCTCTACCCTCGCCAATGTCCAACTCAAAAGTGGCACTTGCGACACGCTGGGTCGCCCTCTCAATGTCCGAGAGGTTCTAGAGTCGGGGGGCGGTGGTAGCGGATTCCACGCTGCGCCTTCAATGTCCACCGTGCTTGGGTGTCACCGATCCAGTTTCGCCAGGCGTCACAGACAGTCACCACACAGCCATCTTACTCTGTCCAGCTGCAGCCACCTGAAAGCTCCCCCACCGTTGCGCCGCAGTCCTCTCTGTAGATGGTAGAGGATGGGGAGAGGGGTCACCGCTCCTGTCGCCACCACTCCCCGGGCGATGTTGTAGCCGGGGAGCGCGAGTCAATCCGGGGTCCCCAGCCTAGTGGCAAGACCTCCCCCAGGGTCAGCTTACTCACTGGCCCCACATTGTGTCACGTCGCCCGGGTGAGCCTCTCACTCCAAAGCGCGGTTGTCAGGCCTTCTCGCTGCCGATCCGCCGCTGCGTTTCTCTCCCGGTTTTCAGCACCCGAACATGGGCGCGAGGTCACCACAGCCTGCTCCGACCATCCACGGGTGCAGGGAAAGCCCGACGCGCATCAATTGGGTTTACTGATGCAGGATAATTGTAGGATAGCGATACCAGCGTGACGGAGCTAGAGGCTCAAGCAGCCATTACGGTTGCCGGCAAGCTCCGCCCCCCACGGCAGCGGATTTCAGCGCCG
This sequence comes from Lissotriton helveticus, assembly GCF_964261635.1. Classification (NCBI taxonomy): domain Eukaryota; kingdom Metazoa; phylum Chordata; class Amphibia; order Caudata; family Salamandridae; genus Lissotriton; species Lissotriton helveticus. The sequence goes on from NC_136067.1 coordinate 1,372,777,666, forward strand.
GTGCTAGGGAAAGGGGAGGAGAGCAATTATTTCAGTAAATTTTGTGCTCTCCTGCTTTCCCCTTCTCACGCAGTGCAGCATTCACAGATGCTGCACTGCGCAGCATGAGAACATAGTAAATCTGGCCCTACGAGGCAAGTCACAAATAGTGGGTGAAAATTGCACACTGGGTTTTTGCGACTTGTCTACAATGCTGCAATGTACTAATGCAGACTAATTGGGTGATGATTATTATTAGTCAGGTCACTATCTGTGACCCAAGGTTGGCTACAAACACTGGTATGGTGGTCTTGAAAAACACCTGACCACTGTCTTACCATTAGCATTCCCAAACAAGAAACATATTTTTTTCAACCAGCCTGTGTCCCTTAAAGGACCAAGTGTTTTTTAAAAAGCAGCTACTGTTCTTGAGAGAAACAGGTGCCGCTTTTAAAATAAATAAAAATATTTCCGACTTGGGAACATGTAGGAGGGTCAGACAGTGGCTCCCTGAAGAAAAGTTCTTCTTTGTAAGCGAGTTACCACCTCTTGTGAGGAGTTGGTAAGTTTTAATTGTTTGCGACCACAATTTCAGTCACAATCCATTGATACATTCCAATTCAAATCAAAAATAGAAGAGGATGCCCTTTCATGCCCCCTTCTATTGCCTATTTGGAACTTTGTGCCCTTTTGTAATTCGGAAAGGCTTTTGTAATCGCAAAGGGAGTTTAGCACACTGTAAAATAATATTCTGTAGTTGCAAACCCTGCAATTTTGAGAATCACTGATGTGAGTCACTCAAAATGGTTTAGTAAATCAGGCCCTAGATTTCAAGATAGCCCCATTCCGCCTGGAGAACTAGTTTTAGTATTAGGCAGATTGTGCATAGGATGTTACTCAGGGCCGTCTTAATAGCATTATAGGTCCCCGGGCAAAGCAGTGCACTGGGCCCTGTCTATACAACCACTCACAGGAATAAAAAATGTTTAACAGAAAATTTGTGTTCAATTGTGGTCTGCATGGGTCACCTATGTTCGTGGGGCCCCAAGTCAAAAGCCCAGCGTGCCTATGCGTTAAGATGGCATTGGTGCTACAGCAAAGAGTGCCAGATTGCCCCCTTTGCAAGTAAAGAATGCACCAACAAGTGGCAAAAAAAGCACAGAAGGCTCTTATTTAGATTCCTTATTCTGTAGAACGGCATAAAAACACGATTTAATCCCCTCATATTGCAGCACAAAATACTCAGATCCATCTATAGTTTCACACACAGGAGAGCCTACGTGAGAATTCCAAGGAATTAAAATCCACATAACTCGTTACTACACAGAGTGCAACCTCAGACATCGCAGTGTTAAAGTGAAAATATGCAAATAGAACCAAAGTAAGGATGCTGCAAAGTTAGTTCCAAACATTATGAACACAGGCAAAGAACAAGCATTGGTAAAGCCAATAGGCCTCACCTTATGGAGTTGCCTTTTAGTTTTGTGGATGCAGTACCGCATCAGTAAGATGGTGTACACCATGGCCAAAAGTAAAAAAAAAAAAAATAGATGACAGCAAAACAAGCATTGGCATAGCCAATAGGTCTCGCCTTTGGGGGCCTTATAAGTGTTTAGTCATGCAACACTTGAGGTTATTGCACCAAGGATATTGTGCTGGATAACTAAACACTTATAAGGTCCCAAAGGGGACCTATTGGCTATGCCAATGCTTATTTTGTTACCCTGTCAACCACATGTAAAGGTGAGACCTATTGGATTTGCTAAATGGGTTTTTCTACACTGGCATTCCTCTTGATCTTTTGCACATCTCCCTTGTGGCGTGCTTTACGCGGTTTAAAACCTCAAAAATAATTAATATATTGATTAATTGTTTATTTGATAGTGGGGAATTCTGTTTTATAAGATACCACAGTGCATGTATTTATACGTTTGTTGTTGAATGCATGAACTGAGCTTGAAAAATCAAACACGTTTCACTTAATAAAAATGAGAAAATATTCAGTAAATTCAATTGACATAAACATTATCGTTCTCTGTTGTCCATGCAAGGTCTTTTAACTTCAACTCTGATGTTTTGGGCCAGTAGTGGCGGTTGGGTTGCGGGGTAGAGAGAGAATGTGTTTCGATCTGGCCGAAGCCCCGTGATTCACCACCAACCTTTGCCTCCTTTATCTGTGTGTACTAAACTGACAATGAAGCAATTAAATCGTCATGAAATGAGCGGAGGCAGACGAGCATGGAAAAAAATGGCGCAGATTGCAGGGGTTAAGTAGGTGCAGCGCAGTGAAAGAAACCGGGGTGCATCCGTTACCAAGCACTGGTGCTAAAAAAACACAGAATGGACGGGTGGAAAGATATTTCCAAATAATCGTTTCACTCAGTCACCAAAGGGGAAACTTGAGAAAAATATCCCCAAAACATGGTGCCGCCTCACTTTTCTCTGCAGGGTTGAAAAGCATCCGCGAGGATCCCTGCAAAGAGGCGACATTTATAAACAGGGAAATAATGGCCAGTTGTGTCGTGATTGAAATGGGGCGGCCTCGGGAGTGGAACGGTGACTCCAGGGCCGGGGCACAGCTTAAGGCGTTTGAAGAGAGGCGAGGTGCACGCACAGAAGCCCGTGGCCCATGACTCGGCACATACTGTGACCAGAGGGGCCTGGTACCTCGGGGCAGCTGCACTGTGTATGTGGCAAGCTCATGCCTCGAATTACGACAAAAGAGGATCCAGTGACATTAGACGGTTGGGGGAGGAGGAGGCACGCAGAAATCCGCAAGAATAAGATGAAGTACAGATAAAAACGGCTCCCTCTTAAAAAAGCATGCCTATTTTTGGCAGTTTTATATAGCCCGAACATGGCCCACGGGAATCAGGGCTGTTTACGTGAGCACCACAAGACCAGATTCTCATTTTTTAATGATTTTAGGCACAGGGGAATAAAGTGATTTTCTCATCCGGAACAAAGAAAGATGCCGCGGCGAGGAGGCCCGACACACGGCGCCGACTCCCAGACAGCGGCTGCGACCTCCCTGCTTGAGCCTATGCAGGGAAGGCCTCCCAGTGAGGCGGAGGGGACCAGACGTCTCCCCCGCATGCGCGGGCACCGGCCGCACCACCAGGAACAAGGGCGCCAACTGATGATAAAGACCGCCTCCTCTGCAGGGGGGATTGAAGAACGCAGCAGCCAATCAACACGCAAACGGCGTGAGTTACTGATGTAAACTTCCCGAGACCTTTCCCTTGCGGTAGCGAGCAGGGACACCATCTGGTTGCAAGTCAATTACAAACAGATGGTTTCAAAGCTCGCTTCCGCAAGGGAATTGCCAAACGTGCATGCGTTGCCATTCAAAGCAGTGCAAAGTATGTACGTTTTTGGCTGAAAAACTGTATCAATTCCTAAACGTCTCCTCCTGTGTAATGCATGCGCGCTGCGTAGGCGAGACCTAAAAAGGATTGATTATGAAGTGGCTACGTCATTTGGTTACCATGTACCCGCGTGACGATGCGCGCCAACAAATTGACAGGGTCTCATTTTTGTTTTCATTTACCAATCAGAAATGCTTGATTCTTCTACCTCCCCAAAAAAAAAATAATAACAGTGGGTGTGGGGTCCAATTTATAAGTGGTTAATGGAAGCAACATGAAATGGGTGTGGGGGTGAGGGGAGAGAAAAGTTGCACATGAGGAAAACATGGAAACACATGCACTCTTGTAAAGTCTTTAAGCAAACAAGCATTTACAATGCAACGGTTTCGCCTTTGCAAAAGGTAGAGCTATTGGCATTGTAAATGACAATTTATTTATTTATGTGTTGGATTTGAAAACAGACAAATACATGGCATTGTCATTTACATTGCCAACAGCGTAATCTCTCGCAAATGTAAGACCTATTGTACCCTACTGGACGAGCTCAGCAGACAGCAATTACTACCACACACACACACACCCAGAGCCAGCCACACACACACACCCAGAGCCAGCCACACACACACACCCAGAGCCACACACCCACACACCCAGAACCACACACACCCACACACCCAGAGCCACACACACACCCACACACCCAGAGCCACACACACACCCAGAGCCACACACACCCACACACCTAGGATGCAATGACAGAAACAGCAACATACAAGTCGGGTGGCACACTATGTTAAGGCAGATTTTTATTGTATATAATTTTAAGCCACGCCCTTAATTACACTGCCAACGCCCCTTCTAGAGACCCTCCTGTTTTTCGTCCCAGTTAAAGCCCTGCTGCTCCCTACGTGTTCCTCCATACACGATCTTGGTGGAGTTGCCAGCAAACACTATCCCTCATAATCGAGAGAAATTATATTAATTGGGTGTCCCCTTTGCATATTCTCTTTTCACCATTCAAGAAGCTGATTGGAATATGCTGTACAGCCGGCTCCTAAATCCCCATTCACCATTTCAACGTACAGCATCCAGGAATCTATTAAAAAAGGCTTCTTTAAACAGCAACTAGTTTTTTTTTATACTGTAATTATTTTCTCATAAAAACGATTTCATTACATTACACTGCAGTCAATCAGTTATCCCCCGACACAAATGTGACAGTGTTAACAATGCTAGGTTGCTTAGTATGTGAGATGCGGTATAAAAAGAAATAAAGACACATAATTCCACCTATCAATAGACGATAAAATGAAGCTCAGTGTCACTCCTAGAAGGAGCCAAGCTGCATATACAACAGGCCCAAGCAGATGTTCGATACCTGATACTGGTACAAAGCTATGGATAAAGGTGCCCATCGTTTACAAGAAACATTTTAATGCAAACAAGACCCTTTACAGCCCCGTTTAATACAGAATCCATCTCAGTGAAAACTGTTCAGCAATAGTTGGACGGATAGGTTAAACTAAAAGCTGTTCGCGCTGACCCTCGCCCTCCCCTGCATGGACCCGGAGTGGGTGCTGCCCATTGCTTTTTGTATAAGGTGAGGAGGGAAGTTGTGTGTTTTTTGGCAGGGTTAAAGGTTGTTAGTTTTCATAGGGGAGTGCGGGGGGGGGTCTCCGTCAGTGCTTAATTTGTAAAATCTGAAGTGCAGGTGCTCAAATGTTTGTAGGAGGCCACACCTACTTTTTTCTGGCTCCACCCACTTACTCCATTAGCCATGGCCGTTGTCACCCAAAGTTAGAGGTTCTAATTTCCTGTCTGTGTGGTCACAGGTTTAAATCCTGGCAGGTCCCCCTGCCTTTCATCTTTCTGAGGTCTATAAAATGAGTACCATTAAGTTGGGTAACTCGAACGATCTGTTGTTCAGCTCCAAGATACCCTTGGGTGAACGTGTACTTCTCAAATCCTTAAGTATACTTTGTTATGATTTGCAGTATAATTTCTATTCTTCTCCGTGTGACAGGCTAATCCTGAGATAAAATAACAAGTAACTAGGTGAATAACAACACTGTCTCATGGCGTGGTACTAGGAGGGCACTGGGCTCACGCAGTGGGACGGTAGCCGAAACCTAAAAAGTGGTTTTAAGGCAGATGGTCAGGTAGCAGTGGCCTGGCCTGGTCAGCTGCAAAAAAACAAATAACGAATACATTTTTTTTTAAAAGACTGCAAGGGGGAAGGAGCAGCAATGGGGGGTGCAGGATGGTAGAAGAGGTTGCAATGGGGAATGGGAAGGTGAGAAGGGACAGCAGTGTTTGAGGGAGAAGTAAATGAGCAAGAAACTAACGCAGGGCAGAGGCACATGAGTGCAAGTGTAGGGGGATATGAGAAAAGTATCCTGGCGAGATAAAGCAACATGGAGCACGGTGGGTGGGGGGAAAGAAGTACATGAAACAGACAGCTGAAAGGTATATGCACTATCATTGAGTGCTCAATCAATGAGAAAAATGCTCATACATTGCACCAAGCAGGATTGAAATCAGTGTCACTCCGATTACAGACGCTCACGTCTGCAGTGGTGGCAGTAACCCACTGAGCTTTCTACTGGAATAGGTATTTAAACAGAATATCAGAAACAAAAATATATCATGGGACAGAATATTGTGTCAAGATTATCGAGCACGGAAATATGGTGGAGGTAAGTTTCTACGGAAAAGCAAAGTTTTACTATACCTAACTCCACATATATTTAGATTGACAAATATATATTTCTTCAAGGCACGTAGATGTGCAGTTAAGAATAGTAAATCTATACTTAAGGTATTTGCACTACCTTCTCGATGTTTTGGTCCTCTGTATTTTTGACACGATATTCTGTCCACGCGATATTTTTGTTTTCGATATTCTGTCAGTGATCCCTCACCAGCCCAGGCAAAGCAGACAGGAATTAATATATGATGGAAAAGGCAAGGGAAACACTCTTAAAAGGAATATCTTGAAAAACAATAAACTTGAGCTAAATAGCGCCAATTCTGAGCTGTTGCTTGTCACTTTATGAAAGGCCTCATCACAATGACCTGCTGTACATAGACATGTTCCATCAACAGCTGTATTATGGAAACCCCAGCTATGATTCGCATGTGTGAAATTCAATTCAAACACACACCTCTGCAGCAAACGCAACCTACTAAGCTACCTGACCGCCTGAAACTGCCAGTCCCTTGGACATAACTCCAAAGCCGCACTGGACTATGTCACGGCTGTGTGTCCTTGACACTGGAAACAACAGCCGCGAGCCCTCACCTGCTCTTCTGCAGCCAAATGATTTTCCCGCTTGTTTGTGCCCGGCCCAGGGATGAAAGGCGTGACGGCTTTGGTAGATGAGTGAGAGGGCATGGCAGGTATGGGAGGGGCTGAACAGGACCGTCCACCCACTGCCCCCCCCCCCCCCCCCCCGGGCCGGTCCATACAAGCCTCGGTGTCGCTCGGGCGGTGCTCGCACCTTCACTGGTCTTGGCACACACCTTTGAGGGGAAGTCACCGAGGCCCCACCGGAGCGGTTCACTCGGCCGGAGTTCAAGGGGTGGCCGGACCGCCACGGCAATGGGGGTCTTCCACCTCCTCCTGCTCATCCATGAGCTGTAGTTTGTCACTTTATGAAAGGCCTCATCACAATCACCTGCTGTACATAGACATGTTCCATCAACAGCTGTATGATGGAAACCCCAGCTATGATTCGCATGTGTGAAATTCAATTCAAACACACACCTCTGCAGCAAACGCAACCTACTAAGCTACCTGACCGCCTGAAACTGCCAGTCCCTTGGACATAACTCCAAAGCCGCACTGGACTATGTCACGGCTGTGTGTCCTTGACACTGGAAACAACAGCCGCGAGCCCTCACCTGCTCTTCTGCAGCCAAATGATTTTCCCGCTTGTTTGTGCCCGGCCCAGGGATGAAAGGCGTGACGGCTTTGGTAGATGAGTGAGAGGGCATGGCAGGTATGGGAGGGGCTGAACAGGACCGTCCACCCGCTGCCCCCCCACCCCCCGGGCCGGTCCATACAAGCCTCGGTGCCGCTCGGGCGGTGCTCGCACCTTCACTGGTCTTGGCACACACCTTTGAGGGGAAGTCACCGAGGCCCCACCGGAGCGGTTCACTCGGCCGGAGTTCAAGGGGTGGCCGGACCGCCACGCCAATGGGGGTCTTCCACCTCCTCCTGCTCATCCATACCGGTAAGTTTAGTTGAAAAAATGGACAGCACGAGCAAGGGAAGTTCAGATGAATCCATTAGCTAGGCCCAAAAACACTTACCTCAAAGATGGCGAGGTGGCTACTGACGAGGCCAGTCTGGAATACCCCGATTCTGCTGCAGACACGCCGTTGGCCAATTAAAGATACAGAGATTTATGTCGCCTCCGCCCTCCCTGTCAGCATCCGGTGCAGTAAATCCATGTCGAATCTGTTGTTGCCTTTACTCTTACTGGCTGGTCTCTTCACTCGAAGATGCAGATCTGGGTAGCAATGAGGTGACTGAATTCTAAGTAAGGGGGTGCAGGTCGACTGGACCATCTTCAGCATAAGCGACATGTCTAGCGAAATGTGATATTTGTGGTTGTCCTGAGTTCACGCCTCAGAGTTCCAACCACGGGACAGAGCAGCGGAGCAAGCGCTACGTCCATCCCGGCAAGAGAAACGCAATGACGAAACAAGTCAGTCCCGGGCCGGCAGCCAATCACAGCGCGGCCCGGGGAATGACGTCACGGGGGTGTCCCGGCCGGCAGATTCGGGGGCGTGTTTTTCGCGCTCTCCCCTTCCCATTGGCTGGAAGGTAAAATTCCAGCCAATGGGAAGAGGAGAGGGCGGGACTTAAAAAAAGACACAGAAACGCCCCCGAATCGCGCTTTCAGGGGAAAGCGTGATTGACAGCCAATCTCTTCCAATGGCTAGCCTCCATTTATGGAGCTAGCCAATGGAAGACAAGGCTGGACCAAAGCCCCATATGTAGAGACATAAGATTTCGGCTCCGCCCACTGCTCACGCAGTGGGACGGTAGCCGAAACCTAAAAAGAAAAACGTAGCTCCCTAAAGGTGAGCGGTGGAAGGATAGAAGAATCCAGTCAATCATAGAGATAGGGAAGAGGTTATATTTTAGGGGAGAGACATACACATGATGGAAAAGTTGGGAGACTTTTGTGCCAGAGGCAGGGCCGGACTGAGAACCAAAACTGGCCCTGGCAAAGAGCTCGGCCAGCCCCCCTGGGAGTGGCCAAGCTGTTTGCTAGAGTCGGTTTCGGCCGATTTTGTGACAAGGCCGATTTTATGCAGCAAAAACGGCCCTGTAACAAAAACTGCCCCCAGGGGCCCAAAATTGGCCCCCACCCTAGCAGCCCACCGGAAAAAACGCCTGGTGACCGCTACGGCCCTGGCCAGAGGCACGCTAATGGGTACCACTAAAATATAACAATGGTAAGCAACGAGTGGCCGGTAAACTTGTGCATTTGTGGCAACCTAACAATGGTTATTTTGCAACCAAACAGCTTGCGTTGCAAGACTCCACCTAAAACGCCATTTTGTTCACAGTCTATCAGAGTGGTCATTGCTGCCTCTTAAGGAGAAAACGATCTGTCTTCACTTATAACAATATTCATTTGGGTTCAAACTGATATGTGCAAACTAGGCAAAGGACACTTAATGGATAGACCTAATGTACTACTTTACAGGAAGGCACGTTCATTCTGTAGCAACTCACACATGAAGCATGCATCTCATTGGACGAGTCCCTGAATGTATGGTATTCACTAACAATGCGATTTACTTCTTCTTTACAACAACCTTACATATGTGGAATGCAGGCAATGGCTACAACACGCACACACATTGTTTGAAAAAATTTGAACAGTTTAATTTTTTTCAGCCTTACTTTTTCATGTTGTCTCTTTAACATATGACAACCCTCCGTAAAATATTTGGGCAACTATAAAAAAAAATTACTTCCTCAAAGTTTCTGCATAAGTCAAAAGAGATCCATATGCGTGTACCCGAGTTCTCCAGATAAATGTGGAAATAGTACCTTCTTTGCCACTGGCCTTAAGAGTTTTGCATTGCACAACCCAGTCAAATCCACCACGTAGCGTGGCACATGCCCACATTGTAATCAAAGTCTAATTGTACGTGTGTGTTTGTAAGCAACTTCTGTACCCATGCACACAGTAAACCTTCAAACTAAAAGGCAAAAAAACTATAATTCACAACTTACTGGTCACTAAAATTATGTGCCTGGACAAACCAAGGGATGCAGGCTTTTTACACAGACCCAGAAATTGGCAGGGCACTGTCTGGGAACAATACTTGGTTCTAAAGCAGACCTTGCCATTGCCCATAAAACATCGTAAAATAATGGGGAAACCCCCATGAAAATTGTGGCCATCATTCCTGGCACTGTGTGCACTGCAGCGCGGACCTCCGTTTTAGACGAACAACCTCTTCTCGCAACATCTGTTAACAGAGTTACACAATAATTGGCATTGCTTAAATATTCACAGACCATAAAACTGGTCTCATCTGTAGAATGTTGCTAGGAATGCGGTTGCATCAGTTTCACAAGAGCTAAATCAAGACCCGGAACGGGAAGTGCTGGATGAGATTAGGGGCCATAGGTGGACTGGATGGGCCAAGAGCAGAGAGCGCTTAGCTACATGTGACAGGCGACTCCTCTGATACGGGTAACACCTGCTTGGCTCTGTGAAAAGCATAACAAGGGCAGCCCTGATATCAACAGTAACAAGGGTTAGCTATTATTACCCAGTTCCATGGTAACCTATTGACTAGCTTAGAAAGGCCGAGTCAGCCTTGCGAGGAACCGAACTCGTGACCTCCAGGTCACCACAGGCATCACCAGTGAACATTAACTCTCTGAGCCTTTGTGCTGGCGGGCACAGGGGCGGCAGACCTAGAACTCTAGAACCAGATGCTTTGAAGGCTTGCTGCAATCCCCATAATAACTACACTTGGTTGTCTAAGTGGAAAGTAATAGTTTTTGGAAAAGTCTTCACACCAATATACAAGTGTCTAGGAAAGACAGAGCTTCATGCTTCATTATAAACATCACCAATAAAGTTAAGACCACCATTATCAAATGTTTACGGACACATCATTTTGGCAGTTTTAATGTATTGATTGGCGGCCATTGCTACTAGTAATCCCTCAAAAGATCAACTCATTGAAATGACTAGTGTGCAGTACCAGAAAATGTGCACGTTATGTACCTCGAAATGGAACCTAGGAGGAGACAAACATTATACGGTATCAGAATCACAGTGCCTTCCATAATTCTCTGGTTACTGGGAGCAACACATATCTTAAACCCAGATGGCACCTGGGAGGGAATACTATCGCAGACAGTAGCTCTTCACAATTTTGCCATCAGTATGACATTGCAGGGTTTAAGCACATTCTTCAATCGCTATATTTGAATTTTGTGTAATCGGATAACTGGTAGCACAAAGCTGGCTTTTTTTTCCCAGTGGAACATCTTTCGATTCAATACATTCAGTTACTATCAACTAGCGTGAAAGGCTTGTTCCACGTGTGGATTGAGATTCAGCACCTGCGTCAAGCACAGTAATCGGAGGACAATCTCATCACCATGCCTCATATCTTAGAAAAAACCTCCTTGAAGGCTCCAATTATTCACTTCCTTATATGTGCCTTGTCGAATTATCGGTGAACCAGTTTGCTTACACTACCAGGCAATAAGAACCAGAGCAGATGCTTACAAGTAGGCAGTGACTATAACATAAGTTATATTAACCAATATGGTGTTCTACATTGTACTTGTGTTTATATACTGCTTTCTAATATTAACCCTGCAGCTCTCTCCCTTCACCAGTGCCGTAAGCCCAGTCTGCGCTGAGGCCATCTTGGTGAGAGTAAGCAAGTGGGTCTCCTACTCCATGCCTGATCCTCGGTGCCACATTTGAGACACAGAGTTTGTTCATTGTGCACCTTAAATCTCAAACCAATCACTTGGGAAGAGCTGCTTTCTATCTAGGAAAACATGCAACATGTGCTAATGGTAATAACCACTGCTCACAAATTAAAAAGGATTAACAAACCTCACTTGCACAAAAAAATGTGTGACTTGAAACTAAACATGATACAGGTGATAGAGAACTCCATCCGGTGAAAACTACACACTACTATCTCTCTCTTCGCTTATATCTGATAGCTAAGAAATAGCTACCCTGGCTACTGACAGTACTTCTTTGACATTTTCTGAAAAGTTGATAAATGCTTACTTAAAGTGTCATCCTTCAGCAAAACTAATGGGTTCTTCGCATACAACCAGCCCTTAATTATCCAAGAAGAACACAATATCTGGAGCAATGTCCAGTACAAAAAATAGTAGGTTTGAAACACCATAATCCTAAATAAATGGTCATCTGCTTAAAGCGAGTGAGAACTTTATAAATAAGAAATTGCTGAGTTGAAAGTCCAATAGCCGAACGCGAGATGCCCATCACCACAGAAACTCTCTGGACCCCTCATGCTTGGGTGGGCTAATCTAGTGCAAACAACTGTTGTAGTGCCTCTAATTTCCTCATATACCTCACAAATACACAAAAAGGAGAAGTGACGTGTTTCCTTCGAGGTATTTTTATATCCTCTCAATTCATTTATTTTCTGCCACTACTCACTGTGTCAATCAAAATATGGTACTGTCCAGTGAGGTGCTATCTTTTGTGAGCACCAGCACGGTTAGAGAAGTGACAAATAACACCCTCCTCCCATCCCACTGTCTTCTTACTGGGGTATGGGAGGGCATGGTCTGTGCTGTGAGGGTCCCTGGTAGAGATGACTGGCCACCGCCTGCCTCAGCATGGATATTTCTGATTAGTGGAAGTTGGATCAAAAGTGTTTTTATGACTTCTTGTTTCATGTCCATTCGGCAGGACTACCCTGCTCAGACACTGGGTGACTCATCAGCTAACCTAAGCCACACAGGATACCTAAGCAGCAGCTCCTCCGCTACGGTGGAGAAGCGACGCCAAACCTGCCAGCAGCGGAAAAAATGAAAAATAAAATGATGGATTAATTTTTTCTCGGAGCCGAGGCTTGCGGGCGGAGCCAGGGGGATAACTTGCTGGAGCGGGAGTGTTGAGCAATTCAGTGCACATGGCGGTCTGGCCAGCTGTCTCAGGCAGGCCAAACCATCATGCGCATTGAAGCCCTCTCCAACCCTAGCTGCGTTGCTGGGTTGGAGAGAGCAGGCACAGGCTCCCAGTCTACCTGGGAGTGCAAATCATTGGCGCTCAGGCCAATCCTGACACCGCTTTCAGCAGCATGAAACCAGCGTCAGGATGGCCGCAGTGCACTCTGGGAGCCTGTGCTTGGGGAAAAGAGGTGTGAGATGGGGCGAGCAGGTGCCGTTTCCCCCCCCATTCTCACCCACTTCCCCAACCCCGCCACTCTGTCAACACACCAGCCTCTACTGACTCTGTCCTGAGGAGAGTTCAGTTGCATGTCAGTAAGAGTCAATTACATATTAATGGTAAATAATTATAGAAGACCCTTTGGAAATGAGCTCTACATCAAATGAATCCAACTCATGTTAGGTTACTTAGTGTGAAATTCCAGTTTTACTAATATACTAGAATTGATCAGGTTCTAATGCTGGTGTTTGACGTGTGTCCCCATTGAAAACAGAATCACAACGTCAGATAGAACTTTGCATATAATATACATGCAAAGCCGTTTCAGTTTCCGAATTTGCAAAGTTTGCGTTCTCTGGTGGTTTAAACATGCACTTGCCACTCGACACGCATCTGAGGGCCCAAAACTGAAACAAAAAGCTAAATTTTAATGAGGGTAAACCATTCTAGAAAATTAAAATATAGACATTTGGTTAGAAGGGATTCATGGTCAGCCAAAAGTAACATTTGATGTGCTGTATGTCTGTCAGAAAATTGTATTAAGAAATACCGTCTAACATCAATATTTTGTACTTATGTGGTAAATAAATAAATAATACCTCTATTTTTGAATGCTTAAATGAATAACAGATAGCTCAATAAATAAGAGTCAAGATTCGAGGTAGTAGGAGTTTTGCAGGTTTAATACAGCATAAGGACAGGAACAGGACAACCTGCACGGGAACAGGATGGCAGGGCCCGGCAGCTGCCGGGGCAGGATCTGGGATGAGCGCGCTGACTTTTAATAACAATACACGAACATATATACTAAAACAGTTGCATTACAGTACATAGGATAGGCGGAGCAGTGGGTGTGGTCAATAGCAGTCGCGAAAGATAAGGGTGAAAATGGGTGTAACAGAGGCGTATACATAGACATGTGATGCAAACGTAACAGAATATGTCATGAATGGGGCGGAAACATGGAGGGGGCTACCTAAGGAGCCGGGACCTCTAACCTGGTGGTGCGCGCAAACTTGGCAATGACGTGTTACTAGGAGAAGCTGGGGGGCTACGAACTCTGTGCTAGGAGCAGAGACTGAAGTCTGGAGAGTCAGGGCGACATGTACCTAAACAGTATCTAGTATCTGATGTTTAGAGAACATGTTGATAGAATCCAAAAGTTATCGGGGTAAAGGCGAACAGACTCTAAGACTGGAGCATGCATTATTCTACATGTAGTGCGTGATGAAGAATATTAAATGACCATTAATACAGTATTTCTCTTACATGGAGACGGAAAGGCTAGACAATGACGGAAACTATTGATGCAGTTCAGTAGCTTAGGAATGCAGAGAAGGAGGACTGAACTGATAACTGGAATCATAACATACTCTTGGCAGACTCAGAGGCAGAGCCAGGCTGAGCCGGGCACTGTGTGGTAGGAAGTAAGTGAAGGGTCGAGGATACAGGTGGGGGCTGTATCGCTCCTCAGCGAGGCTTCAGGAGACAGGAGACAGGAGCTGAATCTGGTGTCCAGGCCCTTCTGAGGCCTAGAAACGGGGACTTTACAATGGAATAACGTGCACACTGAGAAACGTGGCAACATAACTTTACATAGGCCTGATATTCGTAGTATTCACAAGAACTGGAAACTGGTATACTAGTGATGGACACAACTGTAATTGCGTCATTAATCGAACATGGGGAATACATATGCATATTAATCATGCACACAACATATGATGGAGGACGCGTAGGGACACAGAACATGGCAAAATTTATTTTTCCACATTCCCTCCTTGTCACTACGTTTCCATCAGGAAACATCAATATTCATGATACCATCTATCATTTCATACAGTATCATTTGCTCGTCTCGAATTATCCTGGAACGGGATTTAGAACGGGGCTTGGGACTAGGAATACAAGAGGTAGCACAAATGCCGCAAATCGCAGGGCCACATTGTATACAGAGGCAGCAGCTGAATATGATCGCTACTGCAATACCTAGAAATGACAATACTTTCCATCCCCAGGCGGAAACTATGTTCCAGAACCAACCGGACCATGTCCAGGTGCCTGGGTCTTGGTGTAACAGATGGGCAATTTTATGGAGTCTGGTTATAGCTGAATAAACAGACGGCGCGTTATTTGGAATGAAAATGCAGCAACTAGATCCGATGACTCTACAGGCCCCGCCCCTATCGGCCAATATGACGTCAAGGACGAGACGATTCTGTAAAACGACAAATCTCATAGCAGATTGCTCTTCAGTTAAGTTACCTAGGGCAGAGGCAGTCTCATTGACTACTACTTCAAGGGTTCTGGTTAACCTACGGATTAGCTTACTATTCTGGATAGGTCCTATAAAGAAAAAGAAACCTCTGTTGAAATCTGTATATTGTTCTAGAGCAGTTTCAGTATAATCGACAATCGGGGACTCGACCTCCCTTTTATGTCTAATGTGTACTAGATGTGTGTTTCTGTGATAATCAGATGGGGCTAGGAAAACTGGTGGCAGTAGGAAGGCAATGTAACAGGTTCCCTCCCAATCGAGGGGCAGACGAACATATGCGGTCTGACCACAAATAAAATAAGAATGACGTGAAGCTTTGAAAATAGATTTCCCACTGTCACTATATTTGACAATAGTAGTACAATCGCTGTGTCCTACATGTACGGAACCATTATTTCTAACACATAATTCGCCTTTGACTGGTAGTACTGAAATAGCAGGTAAGTCTGGAGTGGAATCAGACTGAACATTCAGGACCATGAAATTCGAAGAATAATTACCTAAATTGTAAACTTCGTTTTCTAGATCTAACCCTGTTCTGTGGGGAAGACCTTGCTTGTCTGGGAAACATGTACTGTTAAGAAAAGACATATCTGTTGAGGATGGCGTTAACGTGGACCATGCTCCACACGAACCATTATGTGAAAATGGATAAGGAAAGAGTGGCAGAACTCCCTTCGGTGTCTGGAAAGGGGGGAGTCGACCACACACCCAACAATTAGTGGCATTGCTGGTCTGGTGTGAATAATGTAACATGCGGATGAAAGAGTTATTACGCATAGCGAGGCGGTAAGAGAGTTCATGAGGAGGTAGATCACTAAACGTGTGCTCTACTGTAGCATTGGCAGACTTATTTACATGAGAAACTGGAAAATACAGGTAAAATGCATAACTGGTGCAGGAAATCATAATACTGAGAAATAATATGAAACATAGAAAAACGATACATCGGATTGAGTTTTGACTAACTCTGTCACTATGGGGGTCTATTTTATACATGTCAGAAACCGGTCTAACCGTTTCACCTAGGGGAGGACTTAGACAATCAAACTGGCTGACTTATTTTACTAGACCTTAACTTGAGTTTATACTCCTGTTGCGGAGTTTTCTCTAACAGGGAAGGGTTCGTAGCAATGTCTTTTGCGGGACAGTCCTTAAGAATAGTACTTTGGCAGTCCTTTGAATCCTGGGCAATGTTCTTTGAGACTGGCTTCAATCCATAAAATTTCTTTATATGCGAAAGATGCACCCAGCCTTTGCGTCCCTCCAACTTCACGGCTGTACGGGTGGCAAGGAGGACCTGTCGGGGCTCCTTCCAGCGAGGCTCTAGCGGACTTGAGCGATCGAAATTCCGGACAAGAACCATGGATCCTGGAACGATTTCATGCGGTGCCACCTCGGTATTGTCTGGAAATGCGGCAGCAACCTGTGAACGACAAGAGTTGAGGGCAGACATCAAGGAAGCTAGGTAATCTGTCAGCATATTACTTGAAACATCGGTAATACTTCGGGGTCTAGGTGTACCCCACATATTTGGGGGGCGGCCGAAAACGACCTCATACGGGGACAGACCTGATCTGGAATGTGCGACCATGCGCATGTAAAACAGAGCAACTGGCAGAGCTACTAGCCAGTCCACACCTTTCTCTTGACAAACTTTTGCGATACGGATTTTCAAAGTCTGGTTATGTCTCTCTACGAGACCGGCTGCTTCAGGATGGCGTACACAATGGAACTTCCACTGGTACCCTAACAAAAGGGACACATGTTTCATGAGTTCAGATGAGAATGGCTGGCCGTTATCAGAATATACGACTCTAGGGAGTCCATAACGGGGGAAGAACTCACGAACCAACTGCTTGGCAGTGGTCGCGGCTGTGTAATCTGGAACTGGATATGCCTCCGTCCACCTGGACAAAGCGCATACAACTACAAGGACATACTTGAAACCTCGACATCGCTCCATCTGAATGTAATCCATCTGGAGGACTTCAAAAGGGTGGTCAGGGGGCTGGAATCCACCTTGTTCCACCGGGACACTTTTACCTGGATTGAACTGACAACATATCATACAGGTACGGACTTTCTGCTTGGCTGCAGCTCGTAAATGCTTGTTGAACCAAATGTTCTGGATACTGTCTAACATGGCTTTTTCTCCTAAATGTGCTGGACTATGTGCGGTATTAATAATGACTTGAACCATAGAGTCGGGGAGAAACCATGTGGTTCTACCCTTCGTTACCCATCCTTGATCTGTCTGGACCCCTCCTTGTTCAGACCATCTCTTGATTTCATCGGGAGTAGCATATAACTGGATATCTATGACATCTTGAGTAGGGTCCTTAACTGTCATACATGTAGTCGGATCTGGAGTGTGTGTCGGTGTCTTATTTACTGGAATGTCTGGTGTCTGAGCTGTAAGCTTGGCTGTGCGATCTGCTAGATCATTACCCTGGGAAATAATGTCAGTAACTTTCGTATGTGCTTTGCACTTCATGATAGCGATAGATGTCGGTAAATGTATGGCATCTAACAGAGCCTGAATAAGGAGACCATGCTGAATCTTGGTTCCATGAGAAGTCATGAAACCTCTCTCTTGCCAGAGCACTCCGAAGTCGTGTACAACTCCAAATGCGTAACGTGAATCCGTGTAAACATTAACTTTCAGGTTCTTAGCGTGTATGCAGGCTTGTGTCAGAGCAACTAGCTCTGCTGCTTGAGCAGACAGGGTGTCAATACGGTGTGTCTCAATAACTTCAGTGTCGGTAGTCACTGCATACGCGGCTACTAGTTCTCCTGTACTAGTTCTCATACATGAACCATCCACATAAAGTGTCAGGTCGGGATCTGGTAATGGAATATCTGTCAGATCTTGTCTTGGCTTTGTCATGATGTTAACTACTTCCACACAGTCGTGTGTGGCAGAATTTGAAGTAACTGATGGTAATAGTGTAGCAGGATTTAAAACGTTGCAGCGTCTGATTTCTATGTGTGGCTGGAACAGTGTCAATTCATAACCTGTTAAACGTGCAATTGTCAAGTGCTGAGTCTGTGTTCGGTTTAAAAGAACTTCCACGGAGTGTGGAACCTGTACTGTCAGGGAGTGTCCTAATACTATGGAATCACTTTGTCTGATAGCTAGTGCTGTGGCTGCAACTGACTTGAGGCACGCAGGCAGAGCCTGGGCTACAGGATCTAATGTGCTCGAAAAATAAGCACAGGGCTTATATTGTCCTGCTTGATCTTGTGTGAGAACAGATAATGCTGTACCTTCGCGTTCAGTGACGAAAAGTGTAAAAGGCTTACTGTAGTTCGGTGTTGCTAGAACTGGAGCTTGACATAGGGCTTTCTTTAACTCATTGAAACTAAGTGTATGTTCAGATGTCCAAGGGAGGACAGTCGGTACGGCTGCCTCCTGTGTCGTTAACTGTATCAGTGGCTTGGCTAGAAATGCATACTGAGGAATCCATTGTCTGCAATAAGAAGTAAGGCCGATAAAAGCACGTACCTCCTTCTGGGTCTTGGGCTGAGGAAGACTCGCTATTAACTGAATACGGTCTGGTGTCAACTGCCTACCCCTCTTGGACAGTAAGTGTCCTAAGTAGACCACTTGCTGGACACAGAATTGAAGCTTCGAAGGGGACACCTTGTGTCCCATCTCGGCTAGGAAATACAAGACTGTAAGGGATGCTCGCTCGCAAGCACATTCAGAACGGGCTGTGATCAGTAGATCATCGACGTACTGGAGCAGGGCAGTGTCAGTTGGCATGTGAATGTTGTCTAGTTGTCTCTTGAGTGCTTGACTGTAAATACTAGGACTTTCTGTGAAACCTTGAGGAGCGCGTGTGAACATATAGCTCCTTCCGTTTAAACAAAATCCGAAAAGAAACTGGCTGTCTGGATGAATGGGGACACTGAAAAATGCGTTCTTGAGGTCTATGACAGTAAAGAATGAAGCTTCTGAATCAATGGCTGTCAACAGGGAAGAGATATCTGGGACGACTGGATACTGGGGAATAATACATTTATTAAGTTCTCGGAGATCAATCACTAATCGATATACTGGAGGTGCATTCGGATCAGTACGTTTCATGACAGGAATGATCGGAGAATTGCATACATTGGAGTCAGTTTCTACAACTACTCCTTGAGCCATGAGCTCGTCAATAATTTTGGATAAGGCTGCTACAGCCTCAGGTGGCAATCTGTACTGTCTGATTCGTGGCAGGACTACACCTGGCTTGAGAGTCACACGATGGGGTGTGATTTGCATAAAGCCAACATCAGTTGGACCTTGCGCCCATAGATGCTGCGGAACATTAGACAATCTAGGATCAAAATCTCGTAATACATAGTGACCCTTGAAGTCACGTAGGAACAATCGTATTCCCTCTGGGGAACAGCATATAACTGCACCTAACTCTTTCAGTGTTTTAATGCCTAATAGATTTTCTGGACATGACTTAGTAAGTAACAGATCAGTAGTGCGGGACAATGGACCTACTTCTAGAGTAACTGGCTTTGATATTTCATTTACGATAGGTTTTCCTGAAAATCCAAGGGAAACATTTCTTGAGCCTGAGAGCGGAGCCCCTGGAACTTCGGCGTGACTTATAGTGGTCCTACTTGCCCCTGTATCGATCAAAAACTTTCTGTCTTTCCCTAATACTTGACTGTGAACATAGGGACCTTCTTGATCTACAGGTATCTCGATGAGAGGCAAGCCTACCTCCCTCTCTAGGCTGTTTCATGAATATGGCTGATACTCTGGATACTCGGACTGAGCATACTGGTACATCTGCTGTGTAACATGCTGTGTTGCAGCGATAGGCTGCGGTGCTGTAACTGTCTGTGGTGCATTCTGTGACTGAGGAGTCTGTGTAACTTGTTCTTGTCTCGGCGGACGTGGTCTTTCTTTAGTCTTACCGGTAGCTATATTGTGTTTCAGAACTGCACACTCATTTATAAAATGACCTGGCTGTTTACAATAATTGCAGTTCCCTTTAACGGGAGCTGCAGGATGACTGGCTTGATTCGGACCCCTCTTCTGACTGTCTTGAGGAACGGATTGTGCAACTAGTACTTTCATTTTCGTGTCTTTCATACGTTTTCTTTCATGTTCTTGTTCTTCTCTGATTCTATTCTGGTGATATTGGAGCATCTGTAACATCTGGGACGGGGTATTAGCTTGCCAGGTACTTTCGACTTTCAAAACTCGGTTTTTAATTTGTGGGCTTGAATTCTCGACTAATTTAGTAACAAAAAGATGAGGGTATGACTCACTACTTGTCTTGAGGCCACTGTTGATGCTAAAACATTT
The DNA here is from genome assembly GCF_964261635.1 of Lissotriton helveticus. Classification (NCBI taxonomy): domain Eukaryota; kingdom Metazoa; phylum Chordata; class Amphibia; order Caudata; family Salamandridae; genus Lissotriton; species Lissotriton helveticus. The sequence continues at coordinate 1,372,798,045 of NC_136067.1, forward strand.
CTCAAATCTAGAATAATAATCACTAATATCTTCGTCTTGTTTCTGTTTACAGGCTGAGATTGCATCCCAGTCTTCCTTTCTAGTTGTCAATAATCTGGGTAAAACTTGTATTAATAATTCCGGTAATTCTTTGCATTTATCTCCAAGACCGGTACCTGGTACTCGTGCCTTGTCTTCAGCTTCTAGAACTGCCCAATCGATCTTTTTCTCTCCCACCTCCCATTCTTTTTCTTTGAGTTTCTCATATACCCCTGCGGGCAACAAGACTTTTAACATTTTAATGATATCTGGATACGTGTATTCTCCCATACGGAGCATGTCCTTTAATTCTCGGTGGAACCCTGCTGGATCTTTATCATGACAGGGAATTAGCTTTTTCATCTCTAAGAGTTCCATCTTTGTGATAGGGGTGTAAACAAACACTTGTTGCATTTCACCACCGTCTGTCTTAACTGGATGTACTTCTCTTAACGGATTCTGTCTGTCTATGTAAAAGGGTTTACTTTCTGGGGGTGAGACATGAACAAAATGCGGGTTCAAAAACGTTCTGTATTTGTGGCGCTGTTCTAGAATGACACTAATCAAATCGGTACCTAAACCTTTCCATTTATACTGGAGTAACTCGTTCAGGACATCGTGTAACGGACCTGGATCAGAATGTTGACCCTCATACAATGTAATGAGGTGCTGGATCATATACATACCCGCCAGTCGTTGCTCGGCTGGGGGCAATTTCAGAAACATTTGTGCCACTATTTCGTCTGGAAAAGTGGTAGAATCAGTAGTCCATCGGACTGCTGATCGGACTAGTTCTTGTTCATGCATAGTACTTAACTCACTATAACCGATTCGTGATTTCAGAATGTGATCGGTAGCTTGAAATACTTGTTCTAGAGAACCTTGTTCTGGTGCTGGATGGTGAAAAATTGACTTGTGTTCTAGGCGCAAATGGCGATCTGGAAATCTAGATTTTCCTACATACGCTATTCTGTCGGGATTCTCGTCCTCTACCTCTTCTGTAGGAGAGTCGTTTTCTTTCTCGCTTACTTGTGCTGCTTTGCGTTGTTCGTGTATCCTTATTATTTCTTTACGAATCTTCTTATACATACTCTCTATACTACTGATGGTTCTGTGCTTACCCTCGGCTATATTATCACTCCACCTTGTCAGGGTTCTCATTTCGACTTGATCTTTGGTCGGATAATCTTGTTCCCTTATTAGACAATTAATCAGAAACTTTAATAGCATGAGCTGGACTTCAGCTTTTCTTTGGCACATGACATCACTAATACTTTCTGGATCATTCCCGGTACGGATGAAACGATATATTCTGTCTAGATCTTCTTTCATATCTGGTAGGGTGACTAGATACTCGGTCACCTTTCTTACGCGTAATGAATATAAAACCATATTATCCTCGCCTGGGACTGGATCATAGCCACATTCGGTAAGGGCTTTTCTTATTTCTGCAACAGACTGATGTCTGGGCGTACGCTGTGACGCTTGTGCATGTAATTCGGCTAACGTTAAACGCTTGTGTGGCGGCGGGGTTTGAGGAGTACCTCCCCCTGCGGCCCCTAAACTAGAGTCGTCTACTGATGCTCTTTGTCCTGGCAGAGTGGGAAATGGAAATGTAGGCTGGACTTGTATGGCGGGCTGGACCGGGGGTACCGTAACAGGTACTCCGGTGTCTGGAGGAGCGGGAAGTGCCTGATTTACAGGGACTGGCGGAGCGGGATTTGCATATTCTGGGACTGTGTCGTCCAAATAGGACGAAATGAAAATATCAGCTGCGGTCGGTTTGTGACGTAGCTTGGTCGGAACTAATGGTGGCGGGAAATTACTGGATGCCTCCGGGGTCGCTTTTGGCAAGCCCTCGGCAAGAAGAGGATACATACCCTTGATGAGGGCATGCCTCTGTCTGTCTGACTGTTCGGTTTTAACTCGTTCACCAATCTCGATTAATTCCCTTTCTTGGGCTCGTTCCAAGGATTCTCTACTTAATTCTGACTTTCTGATTTCTTTTTCGGTTCTTTTATGAGATTCTTTGCGCCATAACTCGATGGCATCTTTCTGTGACTGTCTGGCTTTCTTTTTCCATAATGCTTCTTCTACTCGCATGATGCTTTCGGCATCCCATGTGCCTGATACAGGCCATCTATACTTTTCTTCTAACTGTTTGGTATACTCTACCCATAAATCTAGATACAATATGGCGCTTATGCCATGCTTCTGATACATAAAATGACCTGGACTGTCCCTAGGCGGGACAGGAACTGCTGCTTCTAACAGACCTTTCTGGTTTTTAACTGACGCAGTTTTGAGAAGAGTGGCATGACTGAACTATAATCTGGACACAATACAATACACAATAAACACGATAATCACTTCGCACTCATACCACGACATTAAAATACATGAATAACATTCAGAATAACAGTTCGAACAGAATACTACCTGGAATACGGAAAACAGAATACATGAATTTTCTCGAGAACAGAACTGACTGGAACAGAAACTAGATGCACTGCTGAAACAGTACGAAACTTACCGGTCTCATACAGAGACACGTCAGGACCCGCATCCACCGAAGTGAACACTTCGTTTGTGGGTCTGTGTACCACCAACCCACGGACCAGAGTCAATTAGATTGACCCTGTCTAGATACTACCCCAGTAATGGTACTCACCGGGCAGTAAGAACGGAAAGCCTCGGACGGGACTGGACTGCTTCGACGCCGGACGGACGAACTTCGGACTTCTGTTACGGGTGGGCTTCCGGATACCTCGGACCTTGGACTCTCGGCTTGGGCTCTGGTCGGGACTCGCCGCGTTCCTCCACCGTCTCGTCTGGATGCTGGACCGCCTCCTCCGTCTCCTCCGTGGGCCTGAGGGATACTTGAAGCAGAAATATCTGCCGGTGCGCAGAAGAGTTCCGTCACGACTGCAGAGGGTCAGGGGGTCGGCGTGGCTTCACCGACGCGTGGGGAAAGGGCAAGTCCCTGTTCGGGCGCCATTATGTGGTAAATAAATAAATAAAACCTCTATTTTTGAATGCTTAAATGAATAACAGATAGCTCAATAAATAAGAGTCAAGATTCGAGGTAGTAGGAGTTTTGCAGGTTTAATACAGCATAAGGACAGGAACAGGACAACCTGCACGGGAACAGGATGGCAGGGCCCGGCAGCTGCCGGGGCAGGATCTGGGATGAGCGCGCTGACTTTTAATAACAATACACGAACATATATACTAAAACAGTTGCATTACAGTACATAGGATAGGCGGAGCAGTGGGTGTGGTCAATAGCAGTCGCGAAAGATAAGGGTGAAAATGGGTGTAACAGAGGCGTATACATAGACATGTGATGCAAACGTAACAGAATATGTCATGAATGGGGCGGAAACATGGAGGGGGCTACCTAAGGAGCCGGGACCTCTAACCTGGTGGTGCGCGCAAACTTGGCAATGACGTGTTACTAGGAGAAGCTGGGGGGCTACGAACTCTGTGCTAGGAGCAGAGACTGAAGTCTGGAGAGTCAGGGCGACATGTACCTAAACAGTATCTAGTATCTGATGTTTAGAGAACATGTTGATAGAATCCAAAAGTTATCGGGGTAAAGGCGAACAGACTCTAAGACTGGAGCATGCATTATTCTACATGTAGTGCGTGATGAAGAATATTAAATGACCATTAATACAGTATTTCTCTTACATGGAGACGGAAAGGCTAGACAATGACGGAAACTATTGATGCAGTTCAGTAGCTTAGGAATGCAGAGAAGGAGGACTGAACTGATAACTGGAATCATAACATACTCTTGGCAGACTCAGAGGCAGAGCCAGGCTGAGCCGGGCACTGTGTGGTAGGAAGTAAGTGAAGGGTCGAGGATACAGGTGGGGGCTGTATCGCTCCTCAGCGAGGCTTCAGGAGACAGGAGACAGGAGCTGAATCTGGTGTCCAGGCCCTTCTGAGGCCTAGAAACGGGGACTTTACAATGGAATAACGTGCACACTGAGAAACGTGGCAACGTAACTTTACATAGGCCTGATATTCGTAGTATTCACAAGAACTGGAAACTGGTATACTAGTGATGGACACAACTGTAATTGCGTCATTAATCGAACATGGGGAATACATATGCATATTAATCATGCACACATAACATATGATGGAGGACGCGTAGGGACACAGAACATGGCAAAATTTATTTTTCCACACTTAGAATAGTTTACAAAAAAAGGCTGTCCCACTGAGTGTAGATTTTCAACAATAATTTACAATGGCGCAATTTTTGATTTGACGATATTTAAGAGACAGCGCATATAAATAGTAAAAAGAAAAACAATCAGCGTGCCTGAAGGTCATAAAATGTAATTGCTGTCATTTCATCTTTCTTAGACTGATAAAGCAGATGGTAACATACGTCTCTGCAATAATACCCATTTACCAAGGACCTAGCAGTTTGTGATTTATGTTATAGTAAACAGATGCTTTTTGGTCTTTTTACCTTCTTACAAAACAGCCACATTTATTAAACTAATTGGCAATGTGTTGATGTTCCTACATGGTCAATCTACTACCACAACTAATGGGTGGAAGAATTGTTCATGGGATGAACAATTAGAGGACAAACAGAATGACAACTGCAGCCATAACATTCATGCCAAAGTCCCTGATGGTGTGAAGCATCCCATTTAAGTAAACCCATGACAATGTTACTTCTGTATGTGTGGAACTGCATAATATATTTGCATGGGACACGTGTTGCAAAATACATACAACTACATGAAAACCAAAGGACAAACTGCAATCCTTATACATTAGTAAACCACACTATCACTAGGATACTATAGTAAATCATGCTACCCACCAGCATAGTGTCTTGATGCTTTACCAGGAGAAGTAAGTGTTACATAAAACCCCATACCATCCCACACAAATCCACCAAATCAAAACAAAACCATCACATCTGAGTTTGAAATGTGGTGGCTCATTCGTGCAATAGAGCCTCTGGAAACTCTAAACTGTCCAGGCACTTTCCTTACACAATGCCAGAAGATGTACAGAGCAAGTTTATTTATGCCTTGTCTGAAGCTTTCAAAACTTCAAATGCAGTGTCACAAGAACATGCCTTAATGAAGCACCTCTGTATCCTTAGAAATGTGATTGCCAACAGCATGAATATCGCTTACAATAGTTTACACTACTCCAGCAACGACACGATCATGACACACCAGGTAGGGAAACACTATCTTCAATCAGAAAGAGCAATATTCAACATAAAACCAGATCAGTCGCGTGTACTGAAGATACTAAAGATAAAAAAGGGGTTAACAGTTATCCCGCTGGAAATCCAAACTGTTGCTCTGTAACGTGGTTTACTACCAGAATAAAATGTTCGAAAAGTCGTTTTACCAAGATATTGCGGGAAAATATTGAGGCGATAAGCTTCTATTGGTATGCCTGGGTTTACGTAACTCCACACTGTAGGTACTTAGACAATATACATATCTTAAGGTACAAGAATGAGGAAAAGAAGAGTAAATACATACTTACCTATGTACGCGAACACACATTTGCACATTCTAATTTTCTTGGCTATAGCGGTAAGGATATACTAAGTAAAGGTTACTCCTTTTTTGCTTTTACCTCAGCAGCATGAGCAAATATAAATTGGGCCTACAAGATTTACTAAAGACTAAAAAGTCACATGATCCACTAACTAAATAACTTCACTTTACGTTTGATTACGCAGTCTTCTGGAATGAAATTACCTTCCGGTAAACTAAGACACTTTAGAAATTTGCCTCTTGTCCTGCGGAATTTTCCTCCTGTCCCATGGAACCTGCTGGTCTAAGTTGAGCACTGACAAAGACTAAACTGAATCTGAACCTCTAACCAACCAGCACTTAGGTTAAGCACCAAGAAATTGGAGAAAAAACAAGCACTGGCAAAGCTAACAGGTCTAGGTTTAACGTGCTACTGCAAGCAGCGTCAGCATATTACCGCAAGATACATAGAAGCAAGAAAACAGCAGTGGAAAGAGAGGGCTATAGTAGTGAAGTAGTCTCTCATTCAGTACCCTGGAACAACTAATAGTGTTGAATACTCCGCTGGGCAGAACCAAGACCTGATTGACAAAGGCTCAATCTGATCACTGAAAGAGGCTGGTCAAAGAAAGCCAATGGTCGAAATGGGTTGACCCAAAGCTCACCTTATGCATATTTAAAATAAAAAATAAAAGTCTGTTTACAACTACACAGTCAATCCCACACAGTGGCGTAGCTAGACCTAAAGCACCCATGGTGTACCCTGCGGACTGAACGAAGAACGAAGAGTGGGGGGGATACTGGCAATTCATGCGGACACGATGGCCGCAGGTAAGAGTGGGTGGGTAATGGGGTCCGGCCCCTGTCCCCAAAACCTGTGCCGCCTGGGGCAGTCCGCCCCCCCCCCCCACACGCTATTGATCTCAAACCTAAAAAGGGCATGCAACACACTTTTGTCAGTAGATTCGTAGCTTTAATACACACCTGCAATACCGGAGGGCCAATTGCACACAAACCAATCAAACAGCTCAAGGGGGGCGTGGCATGGCACCGATGGAGGTGGTCGCCTGAACGCCGAGCTCCGTGATCGAGCCGTCATTTATCCTGTAATAATCCACATGCTAACCCCCATCACCCCTTGAAAGGTGGGGGAAGGGGATCCCCTGCATCGGAGCAGTGAAGCGCCGCTTGAGCGACCCTGGGGACCCGAGGAGAATCGACGACGTGACGACCGGGGGGCCTCCGGAGCCGCATCTAAAATTGCGCCCGTGCGAGAGAATTGAACTCCCGGGCGGCCGGAGCTGCTGAGTGACCTCTGGGCCCCTGGGCTTTCAACTTACACCACCGGAGCTTGCTGACGATTCCCGTTACACGGCAGGGCATCGGAGGAGCCGCGCTGGTGGATGGCGGAGCAGAGGGCGATCGGCGCACTTACATTGCCGACCGTGCCGGAGGAGGCGGGGCAGCCGGATAATCCCCCCCGAGACCCAACGGAGGCAGCGGCGCGGCTGCTGAGGGGCAACTGGTGCGCCGCGCGCGATCGGCCCTGGGGTTGTTGAGCCCCATTTGGAAGCCGGCGGAGGGGACTGTGACCTGCCCCCCCCCCCCTTACCCCCTGTACTGTTGCCTGCCCCGGGGCGTGAATACAATCTTGGTTTTCCCCTGCAGGAAGGCAGAGTCTGTTCCCTGGCCCACCCGCAATTGGAGTGAGCGGGTTGAGGCGGGAGCGCCGCAGAGTGCCGTGCGGGACCTTTCTGACCCCCCAGATCCTTGCTGGCCAGGATGAAGCATCAGAGGGGTAGACCCTGGTGAGGTTGCACTGCACTAGAGGACCCCAGGGCGCTGGGAACCGGGCATAAGGCGGCGATCCCTCTGGCACCCCCCGGGATCCTCGCTCCTGGAGAGGGAGGAGCCCATCACGACGGAGACGGATTGCGGCTAGCGAGGAGGGGCCGGAGACTGCGACAAATCCATAGTGGAGCGGAGGGGAATTGTCCCAACAAGCCGCCGCAGCACGGCTAGCGGAAGGGGATATTACAAGATTTCATGAGGGGGTGCCTAGTGGAGGGGACACTGAGAGACGGTGATCGAGTGGCGCCCTGGTGGACCTAGATACCGAAGTGGACCGTAAGGAGGTGAAAGCGGGAGAGTGCCCTGGAGCGATCATCCCCACGTGGGAGGGCGGAGGGGGGCCAATCGGCGGCTGCAGCGGAGTGGGTGAGTGGACACTCTAGCAGCAAAACTGAAGAACTTCTGCTGACTGGCCACGTCTGGCTTTGCTGGGTGGGCCGGGCGGACCCCCCCCTTTCTTGACTGACCTTTGGGCAATTGAGAATGGCCCTTCCCTAAGACTGCACGACCACTACTGAACTGACCCCTGGAGCTACTGCTGAGCGGACGACATTGCTCAGTGGAGGTCCCAGTTGCTTCAACTTGACGCCCGCGGGGGCCTTCATGCACGTGTGTTCGGCGGAACCCTGGTTGCTGCTGCCTTGGATTGAGGTGCCTGTGGTAACCTGTGTGGATTGATAGTGGACTGGCCCGATCTGGCTGTTCATAAGAGCTTGAGAAGCGCGCGCCCAGGTGAAATTCCTCCCGGCAGCCGGAGGCCTGTTGACTGAGGCAGGCCTTGGCGAGCTTCGACTGTCGCTGGGCGGCTCATCCTCTGCTCGTGACTGACGGCGTTGGACGCCGTTACTGTCATGGGGAAACCGAAAGGACTCAAGGGCACCAGGCAGTCCACGTCGGACACGGAGATGCCGGACAAGGGAGACCAGCTTGACCCGGAGACACGGGATCCACGCCTGCAACAACAACTGGACAAGATCTTGATGGCGATAACGGATACGCGTGCAGCCCTCCAGCAGGATATAGCGCAGGTAGCAACGGGGCTCGGATTGCTCAGAGCGGATCACGGCAAGCTCTCTGATAAGGTCAAGGAGGTGGAAGACACAGTTCGCACCCTGGAGCCGGCGCAAAAGGCCCTCTCGGCCACGATGACTGCGGTGCTGGACCGCTTAGACGCGCTGGAGAAGAGGGCGGAGGACGCTGAAGGGCGTAATCGCCGGAACAATGTCCGAATTGTAGGCCTACCAGAAAATATTGAAGGGGGAGATATGGTTCACTTTCTTGAAGAATGGCTCAGAACAGTGGTAGCGCCGGAAGGGTTATCCCCCTTTTATACGCTGGAACGGGCACAGAGGGTCCCATCAGACCGCTGCAGCAGGGCCGCCCCCCATGCCCGGTGGTTGCGCGTTTGCTGCACTACAAGGACAGAGACAAGCTACTTCATAATGCCCGACGGAACGGCCCCTTCCAGTTGGAAAACAGTAAAGTCAACATCTTCCCGGATTACACATATGACACACAGCGTAAACGAACATCTTTCCTGGCAATTAAACGGGAACTGAGAAGTGAGGGCATTCAATACTCCTTATTATTCCCGGCCAAACTGCGAATAATAGTTGAAGATGCCACCAGATTTTTTGATACACCGGATGAAGCATGTAACTGGCTGGAAATGTACAGAGCTGGCAAAGACGGCCCTGGCCTGCACCTTCCAACAGCACCTGAGGAACAACTGCAACGGAAGTCCAGGCGGATACGCAATAGGCGCAGAGGATTAGGGCGCCCTTCAGTGCTGGAAACGGCGGCGGAACAACGGGGTGTCCTGGAAGTGGTGTCCAGTATTTCGGGATCGCAAGATGCTCCCATGACGGAGGGCACGGAGTCCGGCAGGGGCGATGACCGCTCTGAAACTGAGTATTCGGAGACTGACAGTGTGCCGCTGCCCACGGTCACCCCGGAGACAGCTGAAGGAATACTAGACGAACAATGAGAACCCCTGGTGAGCTGTTGTGGCAGGGGAACGAACTATGGTGAACTGATTGCTGTGCGCTGATGAGAGGGAGGTTGATGGCTGATTCATGGAAGGGTGGAGGGGGAAGCATGGCGCTGTACGGACTTTTGTAGTGCTCAGTCGCTCACAGGTAGCTCGAGCAGGGGTGGCTTCCCGTTGGTCCTCAACCCCCCCCTATTGCCCTTACGGCACACCTACGGTGACTACCGTTAGGATTATTTGACTGTTTCTCTTGGGAGTTTTTGGATGGGAACTAGATTGCGATCTTTGGCTCCTGTTCTGGGGGGGGGGGGGGAATTGGTGAATGTTATATTGTTGGGGGGAGGACATGCCATCGGTGTTGGGGACTTTTTGCATTTGAAACACGCGGACGAAGGGGGGAGGAGAGGGCGAGGAACTCTGTGGGACAATGGGTGAACTGTCTAACTTGAAATGCATTACCTGGAATGTTCGGGGTCTACATACCATGACGAGATGGCACAAAGTGCAGGCCTATTTAGTTCGTAGAGGGGTCCAGATAGCGTTATTGCAGGAAACACATCTAACGAAGGCAGAAGGGTTGGCACTACAGCGCAGATGGCGAGGTCAAATATTCAACACTACATACTCAGCTTATGCTAGGGGCGCGCTGATTTGGATCAGGGCTGGAGTCCCTTTTCAAGTTGCCAAACAGGTGGTAGATCCGGAGGGGCGATTTGTGGCTATAACGGGAAAACTGGGGGGCAAAGACATTGCCATCTGCAGCGTATACGCGCCCAACGTGGACCAGTTGGCCTTTCTTGCGACGCTGTCAGGCTCCCTGGCCCACTTTTTGGTAGGACCCCTGCTGTTAGGAGGCGACTTCAACTCGGTGCTAGATGTTGACCTCGATAGGTCGCACTCCCCATTAGCAGACTCCCCAACACATCGCATAGCTAAGGGTAGACTGGAATGGCAATCGAGGTGGGGTCTAACTGACATTTGGCACGCCCAGCATCCACACGCCCAAGATTACTCTTTTTTCGGGAATGCACGAGCTACATGTGAGGCTGGGTGCGTTGTTGTGCTCCGACGCTGATACCGGCAATAGTGAAAACCGAATATCTAACTAGGACGATCTCTGATCACAACCCATTACTAATTGATATGTGGTGGTTTCCGGGCACCTCCTGTGTTCCTACCTGGAGGTTGGCCCCGAGATGCTAGAGGACCCGCCTTTCCAAAAAGATTTAGAGGAAAGGATAACACAATACTTCGCAGAGAACGATGGCACGACTTGGGAGAGAGCGACGGAATGGGACGCCTAGAAGGTGGTTGTAAGAGGGTATTGTATAGCTCAGAAGGTAGGAATTCGTAATGTGCTATTAAATGACATTGATAAGGCAGACAAAAAACTCCGAGAATTGGAGCTATTACGGCCTGGACACCCTGAGCTAAAGCAACAAAAGGCAGCAGCGAAGGAAGCGGTAGCGGTTGAGGTAGAACGGTTGTGCAGCTTCGACCACAAGACATATATAACCAGATCCCACGTGGAGGGAGACAAGTCAGGAGCCTTGCTGGCCAGGCTTGCCAACCCCATGCGACGTGGCTCCCCTATCGTGTCCATGCGCACGGCTGAAGGGATAGAGGTGTATACCCAACCGGATATCCTGCGCAGTTTCTCAAGCTATTATGAGACGCTATATCAGAGCAAACTAATGGCCGGTTCTCCAGCCATCGATGAATTCTTGGAGGATCTCCCATTTCCGGTATTAGACCCTGAGCAGGCGAAAGACCTGGGCAAAGATATTGAACTAGGGGAAATCCGCTGCGCCATAAAACAGATGGCACGCAATAAAACTCCGGGGTTGGACGGTTTGCCTATTGAATTCTATGCTACGTACGCCGACCTATGAGCTCCACGACTATTCGCAGTCCACAGAGAGGCGAAAGAACTGGGTCGTCTGCCACATACTATGTGAGAAGCGCTAGTGATCCCTTTACTTAAACCCGATAAGGAGAGCAATGATACGGCGTCCTATAGACCGCTGTCGATGCTCACAACGGATTACAAAATCCTGCGTAGCATTTTAGCATCCCGACTGTTAGAGCACATGACCACACTGGTTCATGAGGTCCAAGCAGGTTTCATACCTAAACGCAATACCACTATGAACATACGCCGCCTGATGCGTATACTGGAGGGGGACCATGCGGAAGCCCCCCACCCCATGATATTGTCGGTCGACCTGGAGAAGGCATTCGACAGCCTCGAATGGGAATACCTATATAAGGTCCTCAGGTGCTACGGGGTGGGTGACGGGTACCTGCAATGGACCTCTGTGCTATATGCTTCGGCAAAGGCCAGAGTAAAATCGGGCGTGCTAATATCCCCGCAATACTCGGTGGAAAGAGGCACGAGACAGGGGTGTTCATTATCCCCGTTACTCTTTGCACTGGCGGTGGAACCCCTCGCGATGTCGATCCGCACGGGGGCTCATTACAAGGGTTTGCGGAGCTTGGCGGGGCAGCAGTTCATTTCCCTATACGCTGACGACCTATTGCTCTTTCTTGAAGATGCCGATGGAGCTCTGAGAGGAGCCGACAGTTTATTGACCACCTTCGGTGCAATTTCTGGCCTCAGAGTAAACTGGCCTAAGACATGCCTATTCCCTGTACGCAAGGGGGAAACCCAACCCACCACGACAAGAGCAGTTCGATGGGAACCCAGCTGTCTGAAATATTTGGGGGTCTATATATACCACACCCCTACCGATGTGATGGAGGGCAACATCTCTCGTTGTATCAGGGCATTGAAGGGTAGCATGTCCTTCTGGGCGACCCTCCCATTGTCGGTGGCAGGCCGAATAGCACTGCTGAAAATGGTGGCACTCCCACGACTGCTGTATTATTTTAGAACGCTCCCCATTTGGATCCCTTCTGCTGTCTTCCGCCTCTTGAAATCATTGGTAGTGTCTTTTCTCTGGGGAACGGGCAGACGTAGAGTGGCACTTGCAACACTAATGAGACCCAAATCGGAAGGGGGGCTAGCTGTTCCCGATTTTGAAGGATATTACTTAGCGGCTCAATTACAGATCTATACCCAGGAGATAGCACGCGAATTCCGAGGGCCGGAGGATAAGCGGGGCCTGGGTCTACCTAGGCATGTACTCTCCTATATAGCTATGCAGCAGAGACTAGCCCTTAGTGATCTCACACAAGAAGAACGCACAATTAGGCTATGCTGGAACCGAACACAACGTAAAGCGGGAGTGAGACACCCATATGCCCCGGAAATTCCACTGGGGATGCTGACAGTGTTGCTACATGGCGGGGACTGGTCGCAGTTACAGAGCTGGGAGGACGCGGGGATACAAGTCTTGGGGGACCTGTATGAGGACGGGGTGTTGCTGTCCTTTCCGGCACTCTTGGACCGCTATGACCTGCCTAGAGGTGACTTCCTGTTACACTCGGCGCTTACGAGGGCAATACAGATACACTGGAAGGGGGGGGCTTACTGAACCAACAACGACAATGGCCTGCCAGTATACCATGATGGCAGCTGGCACGGTTAAGGCAGTTACGTGCCTGTATACCAGAATGCTTAATGAGGGGTGGCCACCACTGGAGACGCTTAAGAGTAAATGGGAAACTGATATAGGGAAGGAAATTCCTGAGACAGTTTGGGCGCAGCTGCTACGTCGGACCTGGAAGAGCACGCGCAATGCGCGATTTCAACTAGTTCATTTTTATATCCTTCATCGGGCGTACTTGACGCCGGGAAAGATCAAAAAATACTTTGCAGTAGATACCTCGGCTTGCCCCAGATGTGGGACGGTGGGAGTGGAGATTGCCCACATGCTATGGTCATGCCCTAGTTTGGGCCTCTATTGGCAAAAGGTGGGGGATACACTTAACGCGGTGTCAGAGCGCGCTCTGCAGTTCGACATGGCTGTTGGGGTCCTCCATTGGTTCCCGCACACCCCTAAAAACAAGATTACGAGCAAATTCATAGATATGGGACTCATCCTGGCGAAGCGCGAAATCACCCAACACTGGAAGGCACAGCTGGGCCCAGCGGATACTAAATGGCGCACTGAGTTTCTTAAATGGGCGGGTGATGAGAGCGCATTGAGATTTCAGTTGGCGCGGCGACAGCAGAGCGACAAGGCTTTAGAGACGGCGCAGGCATGGGAGGCCCTGGTGCAAACGCTACGCGACTATGATACACGCCATGACCAAGAAGACTAACACTATAACTGGACTGTACACCCGTACCACAATAGGTACATTGCATGACTTTCTAACTGACAAACCTATGCTTTAGACCCACAACGACTGTCCTGTTACAATGCACCGGTGGCGGGGACTGGGGGGGTGTTACGTTTTACCTTTGAATTCCCTTGAGCATTACGAACATCTAGTTAGGGTCGCCCTTATGGGCCCATGTCCGGTTGGCCAAGCTTAATATGGGGACTACTACCTAGAACTCCATTGGACGGACCCAATTGTACATGATTGAAGGGAGGTGGGAACTGTTACAACTGATGTATGCTTTATGTCAAAACTAATAAAAATTTGTTATAAAAAAAAAGAAAACCAATCAAACAGCTCAAAGAATTCAAGATGAAAAAGTATACTTGTGGATCAACAATATTATTACTATAGTACAATTTTAAAAAAGATGGATCACATTTGTTTTTACGTATTTTAAATCTTCTATTAATGATCGTTGTTCCTGGTTTAAAATATAGAAGCTGCAAGGTTATAAGCATGCAGTGGTAATAGGCCTAAACAACAGTCTCCATCTCCACTTAAAATGTCATCTATACTTCCTCTTGGAGCGGAGGTCCACAGAAAACAAAAATCTTTATTTTACTCAAATTCTGAATACACCTTATCCTATATGAATGGAGGCAGGATTGAGACAACTAGGTTTGCTTCATACTAGCACTAACATTTTGCTCCCCTTCTCATTGTGAGACCCAACTTCTCTATAACCCCTATTCAAGTGGTTGGAGGATGACCTCAAAAAAGATTCTCAAAATAAAATTCAGATGGTGCAACTTCACTAGTAAATACTTCATTGTAGGATTAATTAAAATATTCACAATAATAAAAAGAAACATTACAATGTAACAGATACATCAAAAGTACTGTGTGGTTACAATATCAGAGAAAAGAGGTAACACAGTTATTCGCATTAGTTGATGTTGTGCCCGTTGCTTCCACCGAACATGTGCGACCACCCAATATGAGTGCATAATTGCACATGTTGCCCACAATGCAAGTTGCATAAATATAAACTCAATTGCACGAGTATGATCAACACTGTTAATTCCATAGGGCAGTGGCACAAATAAGGAGAGGCTAAATGTGAGATATGAACAGCAGTGGCAGCTGGCATGTAATTACAGAGGTAGGTCAGGCAAAAATACGGGTGATATTAAAATATATTTTTTTAAATGCCACTTAGCTTTCCCACTTGCTGTGCGATGTCGTCTTCCCTCTGGTGTCATCTCTCCTGGAAGCACCAAACCAGGAAACTGCACTACCCAATCCTGGCGCTACTCTCACAGCATGAGAGCTGCATCAGGATTGGAGTGAGCAGCCTCTCCGAGTGCTCTTAATAGCGCCGGAGGTCTGTGCTTTCTCTAACCCAGCTGTCTAAAACAGCAAGTTTAGAAAAGTTTATAATGTGCGTGTCCAGCTGGCCGTCACAAGAAGGCTGGCCAAAGGGACATACGCACTTCAAACATTAGTGCACAGCTCCATGCGGCCACTCAGGAGCAATTGCCACACCTGTACCGACACTTGTTTCAGGACGATTTACTGAAAAATTAAATGGTATTAAATAAACTTTATTACCATTTTATTCTGAACATTTTTTTAGCAGAGGAGGAGCCACTCCTGGTGAGCAGAGGTGCAAGTTAAACCCACATTGATGGCTCATGCAAAGATGAAGTTTGCATTAATGTGCATCCTTTCAAGTAGCATTTCTAGGGAACTATTGAAAAATGTGTGGCCACTGTATTGGCCTATGGTGCAGAGATTTACCCTTTCTACATTCACGTGTTCCATTTCACTTAGTGCAAAAATGGGAAAGATATAAAGTGAAAGTTAAGCTCTAAGATACTGAGTTATAACAGCATGTCAAGTTCAATCTTCTGGTCCGTACCACTTAATAGAAAATAAAGGAGGTGTAAAATGCAAGGTTAGATCTAAAAAAACAAATATTAGGGCGGCATTTCATGCTGAAACCAAGGTACAATGTGCCTTAGGTGCAGAGACTTAACCGAACACCTTTTCTACAATCACCTGTGCCATGTCACTTGGTGCAAATATGAAGACGGGATAAAGTGTGAGGTTAGTTCTAAAATGCAGTGTTACAGCAACATTTCAGGCTCAACCGCCAGTTTCATATCAGTTTGTATGACATGAAAAAAGAATAAAATGCAAGGTTAAATCTAAAAAACAACTGATATGACAGCATTTCAAGTTCAAACCAAAGTACAGAACGCCTTGATGGAGGTGGTTCCTATCACATAGTTCTAGAAATAGATAGTGATATGGCGGCATTTCAAGTTCAAACCTAAGTGAAGGATGCCTAGATGAAAAATGGTTCCTATCAAAAAGTTCTGCCAATTGACAGGTGTTACATTCCTTTAGCTGGTCCCCATACTATGAAATAATATTTTGCCATTCTTGCTAATTCCATTGGGACATCACATGTATAGGCGTAGGTAAATGCTTGCCTACAGGTTCTTAGCTCATGCTTTAGGAATAAAGGCTTAGGCAAAATGCGTCTGTCAGTTATCAATGCAGGGCAGAAGCATAATAGATGACTCAGAGATTCAGTTTCATATGTGCACAGGCGACACGGTTGCTGCCCCACACTTTTTGGCTTCCAATGCGGTCAAAATTCCCATAGTGGTAAAGCCTGAAGTCTCATGTAAAGTATGTTTTTTTAGAGCAGAACTGCCCAAGGGGATCTTCGGGTAAGGCTGGAGAGCTACTGCCTTATGTGATTGAAGCAAACCCGGAGGCCCCAGTGTGCATTGCCTCTTGCAGGTTAAGCACTTAGGACAATTGCCTTCCATGAGTTTTTAGGATGCACTTCAACAGTTGGTAAGTTACCACCGTGTGAATTGAGAGTCCGAAGTTCAGGTTCAAAATGCTGAGAGCATTCTGCAGGTAATTTGGCCAGGCGCTTGAATCTATTCTGAAGATGACCTGCAATGCACTTTCCATTGAACCTTCTTTGGCAGAGGAGACCTGATAGTAATATTTTACAGTAGCCGTTTTGCACTTAATTTCTTGGCATACCAGGCCAAACTCCAATCGCAGTAAGGTGTGTCATTTGTATCTCAGTAGGCCAAAAATTTTCCTACAAGCTGCGGATTGGCACTGCTCAAGGACAGTCGATAACATCCCAGGGAAGGCAAGGTGCCCATAGTTTATAGTCGGAAGCAATTTGGCCCAGATGACTATACAAATTCCTTCTTTAGTAGGACTATGTAGATTTCAATAAAGTTTTGCCAATGCTAATGTTTTTGCTGCCTTTTCCATGATTGCCCTGGACTGTAAGAATGCTTCACTTGTGTCAGACAGCCATACACCAAGGTTAATGTATTTAATTGCTGTTATTATATTAAGTGCCCTAAGGTTCCAACTCTGTTGATCTTCTTATGCTGCCCAAAGATGAGAACGTTGGTTTTAGCAGTGCTAGCTGTTAGACTGTTATTGGTGTTCTAAGAAGAACACAGAATGCTGAAAGCCTTCTGAATCCCAATGCGGGTGTGGTACAGGATGTCAAAACCATCTGAATATTCTATAACCAGTAGTTTTAATTACCCGATTTTTGGAGAGAAAAGGTTCCCTTTGGACAGTGCCCTAGATCAGCAGAATAGAGGTTAAACACCTTGGGTGCAATAAAACAGCCCTGTTTTAAACCTTTATTTGTATTTATTTTTGAAGAGGCATGGGTTTAGGTCAGTTTGATTTGGACCCAAGTGTCCATGTATATGGCGATGATTGCATTGAGCAAGTTATTTGGTATCACTTACTCAGCAAGCTTTGTCCATTAGATGTTCCGTTTTATGTCATCAAACGTCAAGCTATAATCTACAAAGAAAGCGTATAACGGACATGACCCTTTTTTTGCTGCCTTACTTACCAAGGACATATCTGATACATTGTCCATGGGGGACCCTTTGGGGCGAAACCCTGTCTGGAATTATGTTATTTTCTGTTACCCAGTCCTCCAGTTTGCGCAGTTGGTAGGACCTTTGCAAAGGCTTCCCCGTCAATGTCCAATAGGGCAGCTGGTGCAACTTCGAAGATCTTGAGAATCAATGTTCCCAAACAAAACAATTGGGAATAAGGTGAATCCCACCACCAAGGAATTTTCAGAACAAAAGACACAAATCGTGTTATTTCCAGTAACCAGACATCTGTTTTTCCTTAAAAGAGTCGACGAGGGAGCACCAGCCATAGCCAAATAACACTAGTACTACGTGCTGAGAGGGCGCCTCTTGTGCATATATTTTCTAACTGGTTATGACTGCCCAGTCAAGAGCTATAGATTCATTTTTATAATCACATGTTTCTTTCAAATAAACCCATCCCTTCCAACACAGCAATGCACATCTCGGTCTAATTTTGATGAATGGACACAGGATAAAGAAACAAGATGGAAACACTTTCCAAGGCAGATGCATGCATTCTGGTTGCTTAGATCACATTCTGCTGCACACAGGTGGTGGTAAAGTCCCAAATACCAGAGCAAATCCTTTAGGTTCAGTGCTCTACTTACTCGTCAATCTATCTGGTTTGGTTGTAAAACAATCCTAATTGTCACCGACCTATTCTAGGGCACTTCACCAAGAACCACTCCCTACAAGGGCACAGAATTCTGTGGTTAGAGTTGTTCAGGCAACTTGAAGAAACAAACTTGAGGAAAGGTACAGAGCGGTACCAGATGCATAATTAGAGACTATGTGAGCTGTGATGGAGTGATGCCATATGTTTGAAGATTTCTCCAGATGTTAGGGAGGGGTGCTCAGAAGGTACTATTTGAGTTATGTTTAAGCTTGAGCTAACTACAGTTTCTCTGCCCCATTTCACCCACTCACTTCTCTCCCCATTAAGGACACTAGGCAGGGTATGCTAGAGAATATATATGGTGAAGGGCTTAAAATGATTTACTTTTTATTTAGGCCAATCAAAAAATGTAAACAAAAAAATTGATAAATGTTTGTGTTATATGATATTTTGTCAGTCTTGTTGCTATATTTTGTACAATTGTATGTAGGACAGCTCAAAATAAAATCACTACCACTCAACTCTCTCTAACATTAACCAGTAAGGTCGCTCAGCAAGATTTTGGCAGGAACAAGCTTACTTAAGCAGCAAGACAGCAAAATACTGGCCTTGTAATGCAATAATTACTCACAATTATGCATTATAATGCAGCATCCATAGCGCAGGAGTGCAAAACAACACTCTTTATGTAACACACAAGCACACATGTGCAACTCACAGCCGGCTGGCAGTGAACAACCATATTACGTGTGGTTGATGAACCGCAGTAACTTTGAAGAGACGCTTGCTCTAAATTCATCTGGTTTGGTCAGTTTTCTGTCTACTGAAAGACTCAACCACACAGAGTGATATTAAATCCAGTTTGGAATTATGAAAGGTTACCAGATGACTCTAAGTCACAATGAAAACAATGTTCCAGCCCTGCGCATTCATTTAACAACACAATTCATTCTGGGAGTAGCAGTCATGAATCAGCTCAACTGAACCAGTTCTACACAGCACTGCAACCAGTGTAGCAGCACCATGGCTAGAGGAGGGTATGGCCAAGTCTGCTCTGCACAGGTACTAGTCACCCGATCACAATAGTTTTCAACATGGTGCCTCCTTGTAGTTGGCTTCGTTTATGCTTTGCGGAAGGTGGGGTCGGAGAATAACTGATAAAGGGGAAATGAAGGTAGGAGAGCAAATGGATGTAAGAAAAAAGAGTAGGTGACAGAGGACAGAAGAAAAGGAAAAAGTGACAGACTGAGAGAACGGGCTAACGATGAGAGAAGAACAGACAGGAGATCAAGCAGAGCAAATGGGGTAGTGGCAGAGGAAACCAAAGCGGACAGAAATATGTATTCCAGGGAGAAAAGCGAGGAATGAGATAGGGATAAGAAAAAGACTAGATGAATGACAGAGGAGGAGGCCAGGCAGGAAAAAGTGAAAGGGAGGAAGGAGATGAGAGGCGAAAGGGAGAATGACAGACAGATTGAATGAGAAATTTGGAGAGTCATAAGCAGGAGTCTAGCTATCATTGGTGCAGAAGGTGCAGGGACACTGGGATCCGGGGGCTTGAGGTCACCACTGCATCCCACTTATGCCACTGTATTTCAGTTTTGAGCCAGGAGATCAGATGGCCCATTTTCTTTTCTTGCATTACTAGGCCCCATGGCACATATTCTACGACAATTGTTCTACAATGAAATGCTATACTGGAATATGGCGGTCCCTCATGCCATGCAGTCTTCTGGTCACCTCTGCCTCGGCAAATAGAGGGCATCAGATTGAGTTCCCATCATTACCTCGATTAAAGGTTTGAGGCAATATTATCAACTAGACATGTGGATCAACAATTTCCTGAAGCCCCTTTGTCTCCTTTCGGCATCCACTAAACCGAGCGCGGGCACGGTTTCCTGCAGTAAGGAGCTTAACAAAACGCCCGGGTGTTTAACATAACAATGCCCCCTCGCGATGACACAATGGCGCCGGCGGACGGCTCGCTGGCAGTCTGCCCTCTGCGTCGCCCACACTCCGCCCCAGTCCCCGTATGCAATATCCAGCTTCCACCGTCTAGTCCCTGTCCTGCCGCGAGATACACAACTCAAGCAACACCATTGAAACCCGTTTTCAACTCGGGCAATTGAAAGGCAGCTGTGAAAGTATCGGGGTTCTGACAGAGCAGAGGCCCGGATGTCAGTTGGTCTTTGGTACGGAAGCCGCTCCTTGGCAAAAGAGTTCCGTCCCTCCTTATCGCTTCCACCTGCATTCCATGACCCCGAAGGGCCTCGTGACGCAGGACGCCCCGTTCCTGGGCCGCACCTTAGTGCCACGCCGCAGTGCGTCAACGCAGACTTCCCAGCACCCTGTTCCAAGTTATTTATTTGTGGATTTTTTTAGGTATTCCAAGCAAAGGCCACGACAGCGAGCATTCACAAGGACAGAAACTGCAGGCAATTAAACGCTGCAATTGAGAAATTACTCTTCGCGTCGAAAATCGTAATTAGGCTGTGGAACCCTAACCAGTTACCATGAAATGAAACAAATGATTGCTCTTATGATAATAAAAATTAACAGATACGTCTCCGTTTTACCACATGCCTATGCTCACCGCTTGTTAATCATTCTCCGATGTTTAACGATCAATAGACTTCTTGGTAGCATTAACTCCAAGAACAAAGTTGCTTTTACGCTTGCCAGGCTTACTATTGGGTAAACTACTGCTGTTGGGTTACAAGAAATCAGGGCAGTAACTAACGGGAAGCCTCGCATATATTCGAACCTTGATGAGAAAAGTTTGCCTTTCATTGCTTTGCATGCATGGTCGGCCCAGTGCTTTAAGTAGGATGAAAAAGGTAGAGGGTCCTTGGTTCTCCGCTGCGTCGGAGAGAGTGCAAGTTTGCCGCTCTGACCCACTCGCGCTGTGTTGTCGGGCCGTTTTCCGCCGTTTGTCGCCGTAATGTACTTGTGGCTTTAGCAAGATGGCCGCCCCTGCTCCTTCCCCCTCTACCAAGATGGCCGCCTTGTCGTTGTTGTTGTTTTCCCTGCTACCGAAGCGGCTGTCGGCCCCTCTGCCGCGGTATGCTAGTGCCGCCTCGTCAGGATTCAGAATTGTGAGGGCGTGGGGGGGGCTGCCAGTTCGTTCCCTGCGCCGACCTGCGCACGCTGCTCCACTGAGCCGGTACTCACTTGCTCGGTCCCCGCACGCCGTGACTGCCTCTCTCTCCCTTCTTCCTGAGGCAGGGGGGGGGAGCGGGGTTGTTGGGCGGTCGGTGTTGCGCTCTAGGTGGATCGGCTCACCTGTCTTTGTGTGGCTCGCTGTCTTCCCGGTCTTCCGACTCAAGCCGCCATCTTGGGGTCGCTCCTCTTCCCCCCCTGGTCGCTCACCTTCTCCCCCGCCGCCGCCTTATTCTTGGCTCTTTTCGGTCGCGGAGCCTCTCGTAGGGTGCCCGTTTGGTTCCCTCACACTTTTTCCGGGGTTTGGCTCAGTTTCTCTCCGTTGGGCTGTAGTGCGCGCCGCTCGTTTGAACTTGGGGTCGGGAGCTCCGGACTTAGGTCTCCTGCCTCCTTGCCATCCAAGCCACGAAGTGGGATATATAAAGAACAGACTGTCGCAGGACAACACAAGGTTACTGTGCCACCTGATCAACCACACAGCAAGCAGCAACGAGCAGGCAGTCATGATAGCGCTGGATGCGGAGAAGGCTTTCGACAGAGTCTCGTGGCCCTTCCTGGGTAACTGTCTGGGAGCCTTTGGCCTAGGCAGGAAGTACACGGCGATGGTCATGGCCCTCTACAACAAACCGAAGGCGAAAATAGTGGTAAATGGGAGCGCATCCGAAACGCTCACGCTGGGCAGAGGCACCAGACAAGGATGCCCTCTCTCCCCCGGACTATTCCTGCTCGCTCTAGAGCCCCTGCTAGCCAGGATCAGGGACAACACTGAGATAACAGGCGTAAAGCTCAAGAGGAAGACCGTCAAACTAGCAGCATACGCCGACGACATCCTAATCACAACAGCGAACCCCTCCACGTCGATAAAAGTTCTGATGGCCACAATAGGTGAATACGCAGAAGCCTCAGGCTACAAACTCAATAAGGAGAAATCGGAGTGTAAGCCAATGAATGTCCACACCACAAGAGAAGTCCTAGGCGATTCCGGTCTAGCATGGCAGACGAAACCTCTGAAATACCTAGGGCTCCACTTTGGGAGAGACCTCACGTCAACGCTGCAACACAACGAGGACCTCACGCTGAAGAAGATAAAGGAGAGACTGGAGTTATGGTCACCAAAGTTCATCAGCTGGTGGGGACGCATTGAAACGATCAAAATGATGATAACACCGGTAATAAACTACACGCTATCAATGTTACCACTCCCAATGACAGAGACATTTCACAAAAAATTGGACCAGCTCATAAACATCTTCCTGTGGAAAAACAAGAAGCCAAGGATAAGCCTACAAAAACTAAGACTATCAAGAGACCTCGGAGGCCTTAACCTGGCGAACTTCAAGACATACCAGACGGCATGTCTGGCGAGACAGGGTATCGCCTGGGTAGATGCCACACAAACGTACATGCCAGTATGGATGGAGGTCGAACAAGACATCCTAGGAGGACTCAAGCCAATAGCACTCCTAACAGCGAACCGGCACCCACTGAAAGCGAGCGCCATACTAAAACACACGAGAGACGCCCTGCTGAAAGTGGACAGGCACATGGCGCAGAAACTGAAAGGCACGGCTTGGGAATCCATCTGGTTCAACACTAAAGTGACCTACCAAGGGGCGACACTGCACAATGACACGTGGATTGGAGAAGGCATCAGCACGCCCAGTCAAATGGAAACAAAGAAAAAACCGCTGACGTTCCAGAACCTACAGCAGCTACATGACCTCCCGAACCAAGAGTTCTATAACTTCCTAAAAATTAAGACAGCAATAACAAAGGCCAACCTGTGCGGAGGAGAGCCGGGGATCATCAAGTATCTGCAGCTCATCAACTCAGCAGGTCACCAAACGGCAAAAATCTATCAACTCCTCAGCCCATCCAAGATGGCGCAGAACAAAAAAGCAACCAACACATGGGAGACGCGCCTGGGCAGGCAACTAAATGAAACGGAGCGAGCGATAATGTGGAGCTCAGCGACAACAAACAAAATCACCCCACAACTAGCGCAAACAAAATACTGGCTGCTCCACAACGCATACTGGACGCCATCCAAACTCCACAAGGTCGGCATAGCAGACTCAGACAAATGCTGGAACTGTCTGAAAGAGGAAGGGACCCTCGAACACCTTATCTTCACCTGCGTGAAAGTCAGGAAGTTCTGGGCACAAATCAACACTTTCCTGAACGATATGCTCAAAACACATCTGGAGATCAGCTTCGTCAGCCTGGCGACTGAGCACCTAACAGCGAACCTAAAAAGTAAAGAAGAGAGAGAACTCCTAGACCTACTTCTCACAGCAGCCCTCAAAATGATCCTAACGAACTGGAAAAACACAGCCAAAGCAAGCTTTAAAACATGGATCAACTGGATTACCTTTCTGAGGGGGGCCGACAACATTACAGGCACCTTCTCGAAAGAACACAAAGCCAAGCTGCACATGTGGGACCCGCTCGATGAGCTCCTGAGGACGACCCAATAAAGGACAATCAAGGACAACTACGTGCGTACCCCCCCCCCCCTTCTTTCTTTTTTTCTCTTTTCTTCTCCAGTGGAGGGAGAACAATAGACATGACCGCCATCTGTGTACCTATATCTGTATATATATATTTTTGTACGACCTTCTTTTGTATACCAATAAAAAAAAATTCTAAATAATAAAAAAAAAAAAAGAAAAAGGTAGAGGGTCTCTAAAAGGGGTGTGGACAAACAAGAGTAACTAAGAACCCTTTCAGACAGGTGTGTCCTATGTAACTAAATGCGTAATTTAAAATCCTGTACCTCACATAATGTGCCAACTGATCCTCCCCTGGGTGCCTCTCTGTAAGATTTGATAATGCATCCAACAATCAACTCATACAATTAAAACAAGTCAACCATATTGGCTATGCCAAGGGTTGGAAGCTGCAAATAATTAGAACTGAAAATGTTCAAATGCAAAACATTTGAGACTGTGAAAAACATTTCTAAGATACGTGGCAGGGGCGGCGGCCTTCCGAATGTCTCAGACATTCCCTCTCGGCCCTTCAAACCACAATCTTATGTAGTCTCCCTCTATTAAACACCTTTGCCCTTTACTCCCCACATCTTTCTGAAATCCTTCACCTGAATATCACACACTTCACTGTGTGAACTTCAGAGAGGCCAAGGACTAGATGTGTATGCAAACTGCACACTTTTTATGGCGCACTGACAAGCAATGTGAAAAACTTGCACTGCCACCTGGCTCATAATTTCAGAGCTCTCAACCATTTGCATTCATAAAAACCCATAACCTCAAGGGGGAGTATTGTGGACTGGATGCATCCTTCCCCAGTAACCAAAGGTGCATTCAGGGGCCTGAGTGCCCGATAACAGTGACAGTGCGGTTCAAAGTGCAGCCACAAACTTGCTTCTATACTCTGAACAATGCATTAGTGAAAGGTGAACCAGTTCTTTGAAGCACCAGACCTGGCCTTTAGAGAAGATGGTGGCCCGGCCTCATATTTAAATGGGGCAAGGATCCCTGTGAAGGGGGGGGGGGGTTCAGTGAGTGACTGCACCTGCCACCAGGGGATACCAAACGGGCGCTTGGGACCCATGTGCCCACTCACTCTTTCTGGCACATATTCAGAGCGCCTGCTCATAGCCTCTTGGTCCGTGCCTGTAATAGGACTCAGTAAGAAAATAAAAAGATGGCTTCATTTGCATGGGGATATGCAGACTTTCAGAATTAAAGGACATGCCAGAAAAACCAAGACTAACCCACCTGATGTAAAATGGAAGACGTACTGAAATTTCGGAAATAATTCTACTGTGGTAAATCCATTTGTTGGCACTCGCTTACCTCATAAATATGATTTTTAGGATCAAATCTCTTTTTTTTATTGGCATTCACATCATCAGAACAATTGCACAGCATGCTGCTAAATATGATTTTTGAGAAAATCATTTCAGTTTACTTTCACTAGTGCTCACTGGGCATTTATGTCCAGATTCACCTATATGTACAAGTGTCCTGGGAGCGCTATGCCCAACACCAGCCATAAAGTCACAGTTTTTCAATGCCAGGTACAATATATTTCATTAAATACAATATAATATAACTACAAATTAGCATAGCCAAGGATCATGCTGGATGTTAGAGGGTATAGAATCCTGCAGAGGATCACACATGGTGTTGAAGAATACAGAACCCTAATTTTACAACCAAACAGGAAGCAGGGTGTCAGGTAATACCGTGACCTGCTAATGATCAAAAAATGGTGTCAGAAAACATAACATGAGATCATCAAGGGCGTCAGAGCGTACAGAGCACTGGTGCCCCCCCCCCCCCAATACACTTCCATGCCCTCTTCTTCCCTTCTCAGACCCATGTGTACCCTCCTTCCTTTGCGGAGTTTCAAGCCATCTGGCGGTGCCCTTTTGACTACCAATCTGAACCTCCTTTCCCTTGCCCCATGGGTCTTCTCATCACTGCACTCTGATGCTCCTGCCCTCTATGCTATCTTCAACAATGCCACATCCATGGTGAACGTTGGGTGACATGATCCATGCAACATGAACTGAATAGATGGTCCCATTTACTCTGGCTGTCTGAGAGATGCTTGCCCTTTTCACTAGACAAAGGCCAAAACGATTTGTTTTGACAATGCTTGTCTTTAGGATTGGCTCAATGGCACATGCTGCAATGGGGCAAATTACTACAAAACACAAAGAGGGGAAACCATGCTTAATTTAAGCTGGTGGTTCCGGTGCTTGGCACTGGCACATAATTGTTAACATCGTCACTTATAACAGTCTGCCGCATGGTGGCGCGGTTGTCCAAATTAGTGTTGAGCACAACAACAGCCGTTTATGAATTCAACCTGTTTTTAAAAAGACTAAAACCTGCCACCTACGCAGCGCTATTCATATAGATTTGGGGCCTGGAGCAGTTTGAACTGTCACACTTGTAGGAGTTTGATTATTAGTCGTAGTGTTGGCACGGTCATAGTCGGCACTGGCAAGAGGAATGGTTGGTGCAAGCTGCAGGGGCTTCCTAACGAGGGCCCGGGCACTTATTATTATTATTTTTTTTGCACATTAAGCACTAGGGAGAAGAGGGCAGTCACTTCGAGACACTGATCGGCCAACATTCCATACGCAAGTGGTTATTTGTAATGGCCAGGTGTGACATATAGAATGTTCCCTCTTCTGTAGCATTTCACTAAAAGAGCAGCCTTATGAGCCAGCATACTATCTTTTCTTTTGTGCCTTGCATGAGTCATTTATGACAGTTTTGGTGTCTGGAGGTCTTCACCAGTATGGGCTGCATGCATGGTACCCCATCTGTGGTATACCGCAGCGAACATGCCAGCAAGAGATGTTGCCGGTCTCACGTGGTGGTGCTTAAAGTGAGACAGCACCTGAAGTTCCCCTGCGGCGACACAATCAAGCGACAGGTCACACCAGTGCAGCAGTGCACCACAACTCTAGAGTGGCTCAAAACTGAAGTGCCCCTCTTCCCGAAGGGGCTCTGGGTGACTAGCCCAATGGTGTCGTACCGATAAAAGCCATGCTCCTATTGCTTCCTTGTGGTGTATTGCCGACAGCAACCACCGAATGTTCATTACTTCTTGTGGCCACTGATTTCCATTACTGCCTCAGGCCACTGATGTTCAGTGCTGCCTGTGACTACAAAGGCTTCTTCTGCCTCAGGTCACCAATGTTCATTACTGCCTCGGGTCACCAATGTTCATTACTGCCTCGGGTCACCAATGTTCATTACTGCCTCGGGTCACCAATGTTCATTACTGCCTCGGGTCACCAATGTTCATTACTGCCTCGGGTCACCAATGTTCATTACTGCCTCGGGTCACCAATGTTCATTACTGCCTCGGGCCACCAATGTTCATTACTGCCTCGGGTCACCAATGTTCATTACTGCCTCGGGTCACCAATGTTCATTACTGCCTCGGGTCACCAATGTTCATTACTGCCTCGGGTCACCAATGTTCATTACTGCCTCGGGCCACTAATGTTCATTACTGCCTCGGGTCACCAATGTTCATTACTGCCTCGGGTCACCAATGTTCATTACTGCCTCGTGTCACCAATGTTCATTACTGCCTCGTGTCACCAATGTTCATTACTGCCTCGGGCCACCAATGTTCATTACTGCCTCGGGCCACCAATGTTCATTACTGCCTCGGGCCACCAATGTTCATTACTGCCTCGGGTCACCAATGTTCATTACTGCCTCGGGTCACCAATGTTCATTACTGCCTCGGGTCACCAATGTTCATTACTGCCTCGGGTCACCAATGTTCATTACTGCCTCGGGCCACTAATGTTCATTACTGCCTCGGGTCACTAATGTTCATTACTGCCTCGGGTCACCAATGTTCATTACCGCCTCGGGTCACCAATGTTCATTACCGCCTCGGGTCACTAATGTTCATTACCGCCTCGGGTCACCAATATTCATTACTGCCTCGGGTCACCAATGTTCATTACTGCCTCGGGTCACCAATGTTCATTACTGCCTCGGGTCACTAATGTGTATTACTGCCTCGGGTCACTAATGTTCATTACTGCCTGTGAGCATAAAGGCGCCTTCTGCCTCGGGGCACCAATGTTCATTACTGCCTCAGGCCACTAATGTTCATTACTGCCTCAGGCCACTAATGTTCATTACTGCCTCAGGCCACTAATGTTCATTACTGCCTCAGGTCACCAATCTTCATTATTGCTTCAGGCCACTGATGTTCATTACTACCTGTGACCATAAAGGCTCCTTCTGACTCAGGTCAATCGGGCTCTTTACTGCTTGGTTAAATAAGGCTTGTTATTGCTTGTGGCCATGGAAGGTCATTTCATCATGTTACTAAGTTAGATGCTTTTCACTTATTGAGGCATTTACTGCGTGTATTACCGGAGGCCATTAAAGGCACCTAAATCAACTGTTGACCAAAACCAAAAGTTGCATACACACAGCAAAAAACAGACTGCATATACATTTATACAGCATAACCCTGCCAAGTGCTCATGGAGATTAACAATATTAATACCCCGTCTCTCCTGAATGGAGTGACTGTTGTGTGAAAAAAATAAATGCATTGTTTTTACTCTTCTGTATCAGGCCTATCTTTTTAATATCCAAACCCCTAGTCTTAATCTCAGATACACATGGAGTTTGGGTTGACAAATCAGTCTTGAGCAGTGCAGGCATTGTATCTAATGTTCCTGCTTAGGCTGAGAGCTGTGCCAAGGGGGCTCAGTTTACAAATGGTCTTGGCTGGATTTGATGGAGGGTTGAGGTAGGGCGGAAAACCCTTGAAAGTGACACCTGATAATGTTCAGGACAGATTGGCATTAAGTGAACTAGGAGACGAGTTACTGAAAATTTAAAACCCAGAGAAAAGTAGGGGATGACGAATGTTTCAGTTGCTTATATGAGCTTTAATATTTTATTTCTTATCTAAGCTTCAATTTCAGAACCGTAAAATTACCCAATTGATCTAACTGCAGAAGGTCAGACCTTTTGGACTCACCCAGCGGCTTTGCAGTTAAGACAAAAAACTTTCACTTTCATTTGCTTCCAAATGCTGAGGTTAAATTATCTTGGAAAACGAATGCCACCAAGTCTGCTTGTTTCAGACTGTGGTATTAAGGGAGAGGACTTTCCCTTCTACTTTGTTTCCGTAAGAGTCTGCTGGTTGAGCCACAATGGTGGGTCTGGCCTTTGCTTAGATCATTGGGCAGTTGCGCATACGGGGAGGCAGTAAAGACATGCTTTAAGGGTGCAATCATTCAACTTGAATGAATGAATTGAAATCTTCATTTGATTATTAATTATTAATCATAGAAGTACAGAGTACATGATAAAATTACCGGACATAATAAATAAAATACAATATAGAAACATTGAACTTTGTGCAAGGATCATTAATTCTAAATGCTATGAAATGGTTGCTTGTGTTCGAGTTTAGGGTATATAGGTTTTATAGAGGACTTATTGTTTGCCTTATTGCAATGTTCTTTACTGCCTGGTGTCTTTGGCGTTCATATGGTCTGGTGCCTTTGGGGTTCTTTGCTGCCTGGTGCCTTTGGAGTTTATTCTTCCTGGGCCCTTTGGCTCATTATTGCCTGGGGCATTTGATGTTCAACGTTGCCTTTGGCCTTTGCAATTCCATAGTGCTAAGGGAAGTGAGAATGGTTACCCCCATGGCTGTGTGCTTTTGATTACTTCTTCTTTCTTTATTTTTGAAAGAAATAATTCACTTTGCTTTGAATATTCATCGAGGCACAATCACATACCTGCACACTAGCGGCGGGAAATGCGTACCTTTTTGAGTGATAATCCTTTGACTGTCGATTAGCACAGCTCGTACACTTGTATGAGGGTCTGCTTTATTTCTGGTATGTTTGGGTCTATCCCTGGTACTGTCTTAAGTTGATACAAATTGTTATTACTGTTTTAGTAAGTATATATCGGTGATTCTAATGTTGTTATCATTTTGTTTCTTTGAATCTACTACCTAGTTTCCTTTATGAATTTGGTTTTGCTCATGGTCTGTTCTGACCTTATAATTAATTAAAACATTTTGTTCACTTTGTAAAGTTTAAGTATTGGCCCGGAGAAAGCGACTTTGATTTCGTGAAACACTTGTTGGCCAGGTTGTTGTCCAAAAATAAGAATAAAAGATTTGAATAGAAACCTTTTCGTGAATGATCACCTTGACTTCAGACCTCAATTCAAGTCTGGTTCTTGGTTGCTTAGGTGTGCCTCGGTCTGTGTGACCTGCTGGTTTCTGAGCTGGCGAGTTGGGCTGTGTGCGCACTAGCTGCTCTGCCTGCTTAGCTGCAAGAATGCTTAGTCTATGCCAACGTATCCATGGATATTATATGCCTATTCAGAACACAAATCAAACATTGTGACCTGGTCAATGCTAGGAATTTGTATGATGCAAAGGAGCATTCATATATTCAAAAGAAAAATAGTTTTGTGTGAGAAGGGCCATTTCTGACTTTGAACCTGCTTCAGCTGCTAGCATCATGCTTCACATGTTTTGATTTCTAAATGTATTGCTTTAACGGTATTTGATGTTTTCAGTGTTTTGTAGTATACAAGAAATTCAGTGTTCACTGGAATCCACGAAGTCAGGAAAGACCCCGCTTACAGCAACATGGTCCACTCAAAGTTTCTTTCACGTGTCCCATTACAAAGATGAAATCTAATTGCTTGAGATCATTTGTATCTTAAGCACAGTAAAGGAATATACCCCAAAAGGCTCAATTAGAAAATCATTTTTGTTACAAAATATGATGCCTTGAAAAAAAAAGAAAGGTAAAGAAAGGAATAAATGAAACGGTCATCAAGAGAACATTCGTATTATTTTCCTTGAATCCATCATTGTGCATAGATTCTAAGTGGCCCAAGTTATGCACAACGCTTTCAGACATTTATGTTTTTTAGACAATATAATGTTTACATTCTAGGACTTGTAGTTCTGCTTATATTATTCTAAATAAAAGATTAAAAACTCAGTATAAAAAAGTCTCCAATACATAAAAACTGGAGAGGCGTGAAAGCGTAAAACTGGGCACATCATCATGTTTCCCCAACTCTACATTGTCAGCATGTGCACTCATGTTGAATTTTGTAACAAGGAACAATGGTTCCTCTTCCAAGTCATGGGTTATTCTAAAATGTGTATTGGAGTACATAAAGTAAATCTCCTGTAGTATTTTTTCATGTACTCTTACATGTCTCTGTGAATTGGCCAGAGGAACTAAAACAGGAATAAACATGAATGTTCAAGGACTATGCACATAAGTTAAATATGAAGACCTGTGACCTTTACACGTTTGCTAATAAGGAGATAGATGGGCCTTCCAGGGCGGCTTCCAAAAGGGATGTAAGAGTACATACAAGAGAACTCCTGCAGTGCAACCGTCCAAGATCATACATTATTTTGTGAACTGGCCTCAGAGACTCTAAATACATTTGATATAACATTCAATACATCAGGAGGTATATAAATGTGCTGCCAGTGCAGGTGTACCATAAGAGGTACAGGTCTCAATGCCGAGGTGTGTTACAAAAATAGAGTTAATATAAGTCGAACAAAGGCTTAAAAATGTGGGCGCCTGGATTGATAGCGCTCCCACTATTGAAGCGCAGGCAAAATTGGCGGCAGGTGTATGTTTTGGACTCCAACGTGGGCTAAAATCCATTCTGTCATTTTTTGATTCCCAGACTCGCCTGGTTATTATCCAGTCAACCATACTCTCTAGGCTGGACTACTGCAATGTGCCGTGGATCCAATATGACAGCAACCAAAAGACTACAGAAAGCCCAAAATGCTGCAGCAGGAGTATT
Source organism: Lissotriton helveticus (assembly GCF_964261635.1). Taxonomy (NCBI): domain Eukaryota; kingdom Metazoa; phylum Chordata; class Amphibia; order Caudata; family Salamandridae; genus Lissotriton; species Lissotriton helveticus. The sequence goes on from NC_136067.1 coordinate 1,372,829,733, forward strand.
AATTGCCATCCCTAAATGTTGCTGTTTCCAGCTTTATTCATAGGCTGCATTGGCTCCCTGTGGACAAGAGAATTCATTTCAAGGTTCTATGCATGGCTCACACAATTCGGAACTCTCAGAGGCCTTCTGTTCTTTCTAATCTGCTCCACCCATGTGTTCCTTTACAAGCCCTACGCTCAGCCAATCTTTATTTGACCTGTGTCCTGCGTGTCAAAAGAATGCGAGCAGGAGGGCGCTCTTTCTGTGTCAAAGCCCCTACCCTCTGGAATGCCCTACCTCTGTCCATCAGGAGCACTCAGAATCATTGGGGCTTTCAGAAAAGCCGTGAAGACCTGGCTATTTCCCACCTAAATCCCCTGTCTATTCTCTTGCCGGCTATTCTAAGACTAGCGCTGGGATGCCCCGTTGCTGGGGCAGCCATGCGCTTTACAAATATCCCAACATAACATGACATACCAAAGTGAGCCCCCATTTCAAAATAAGTGGCATAGACAATCTGGGAGGCTGGGTCAATGATCCAAATAACACGTTTTAGGTATAAAAAAGGTATGCAATAAGATTCTGAAGAGTTCTACTAGCCTAAAGTAGATATTTTGACCCGGGCATGTGAATCCATGGGAAATAATCAGGACAGAGGCATAGTGCGTAAATAATGTGTATCTGAGAATAGCAGATGATGAAAGGATGGAATAAAAAGTCCTTCATGAGAAAATTGTCAACCAGACAACCACAGCCCAGATGGTGGATACCTAGGAAAACAGTATACCTGCTAAGACAAATCAAGTAAGGGGAGGGGTGCAACCATGGACACAGAAGCAGTTTTTTACAAGTATGCCCAATCCAACTTTGGTTCTTGAAAACTCGCTCTGCTGCAGAGCAGCAGAACCGCCACGGTCTGTGTCAAAGTCCAATTGCATAACGCACTCAACGCTGTTCCTCTGAACCTTACATTCCCAAGTGCTGTGCTGATGCACAACGTAGAAGGTTAACTTTATGAACAACAGACACTGCCCACCCTAATGCAAAGCACCTTATCACTCCCACTGGCACACCACCCATTGCTCCTCAGACGTTTCAACTCATGCTCCCATAAGGTGCAGCACTTGGTCCACTTGTTCTCGGCTGCCTCGCACCAGCCTGCTCCCCCTGTAGCACACTGATATGATTTACTGTGGGTCTATGGAATATGGGTGCCTCCATGTTTATTGGATTCTGAAAATGGGTGTCTGAGGGGTGCTGGCCGGAATGCACATTTATACGAGTTCCATATGATGTGAGTGTCAATGTGCATGCACTATACAAGTGTTATTAGACGTTTCCCAGTTCCATATTTACATCATGAAGGCTCAGCCATATCCGTGACAACAGAATACCTGCTTGTGTTTGCCATGGATACAAACATTTCGTAAGCAACCTGGCACAGTGATAACTTCTTGTTGACAGCATGGTATACAATGGATAGGAGCCGCGTGGCTTAAGATCTGTACATATATAATGCATCAAGGACAAAAAGCTTCTTTGTCCAGGGACAAATGGAACCCAGCAGCTATCTGAGAGCACACTCCATACATAGTTAATCCACATTTCATCATGACAGCTGTGCAATAACTCTGTTTCATCCTGGTCACCCCGCCACCAAACAAGAGGCAGTCTTTCATCGATGGCCGTTTCAGCGTTGATCAATCATATGACGCAAGCAGACTACTGCGACCAAACTATATAAACCTTTTACAATTTAAAGCAAAAATGAATATGTGCGTACACGTAACATAGAACCAAACTGGTTTGAAACACACACACTTCAAATATATTTACAAATATCCACTTTGTCTACAAAGATCAGTAATTTCCTAACATAATAATAACAAAACAAAAAAATCAACAACAATGTCTGCACTTAGGCTGAGAGTTCCCCTTGAAAGCCCAAACAGGTGAACTATAGCGAACATAAGGGGCCTGTTGGACAACGAATACATATTCAAAAAGTGATGCCAAATTCCATGCTGACTTTTTGTGAATACAGCTGTATATAGAAAACCGACCTATGTACTAATTGGTCGGTTGGCAAAATACTGAATAGCAAGGGGTCAAAGAATGACCCTTCTATTAGTAATATTAATTAGGCAAGTTGGAATTTGCAACGCCCTGTGACATGCCACCATCGCAAGGTTGGTGGCCTGCACTCAGGCGTGGCAGGCACAGGTAAGAGCGGTGGGGTGGAGACAGATGACGAGATAGGTAAAATTAAATTTAAAAAAATGAAGGGTGCAAGGTAAGTGGTTTATTTATTTTATGTTTCAATTTTACCTATCCTGTGGTCTGTCGACTCCCCGCCCCCGCCCCGCCCCCACCCCACCGTTCTTACCTGTGCAGGCCATGTCTGCCTGCAATGGTCAGCAGGCCACCACGCCTGCGACTGTTTAAATAAAGAGATTTTCTTTTTTTAATGCAGCTCGTTTACCATGGAGGTAAAAGGACTCAGTTTTAAAAAGTTTTCTCCATTTAAAAAGTTACACAGAGTTGGCAGTAGTTCATTGCACCACTGCATACTCTCTCTGAAACCTTTTTCAACATCCACAAAGGGGAAAGGATTCCAAACCGATCCTTTGCTTATCAGTTACCACCCCAACTTTGGATTCAACAACTAATCAACGGTTTGTGACTGGAATTACAGTTGCAAACTATACATCAAGGTACAATTTGCAATTTGGAAGGGATGCCTTCCACATAGTGGTTTGTAATAGATTTCTGAACCCATTTACTATTTAAGAAACACTTTTCTGTATCGTTACATGTATTAAGTCAATACAAACCCCAGATTCATCAAAGTCCTGTTTTGCGAGTCCTTAATAGCGATTTTTAAGGAATCGCTATTAAAGATTCGCAAAACGGGATGCATGTAGAAATCGCAATATTTTTTGCGATTTCTACTGCTTCCTTATTTGCGATTCGCTAATTGCTAATCGCAAATAAGGAATGGCTTTCCCATTCATTCCTATGGGCCTAAAGGCCCATAGGAATGAATGGGGAGTCATTCCTTATTTGCGATTAGCAATCAGCGAATCGCAAATAAGGAAGCGATTTCAAGGGTGCCAGGGTGTCCAAAGGACACTCTGTAGCACCCCTGAAATGGTAATGTACACTGGTGTTGCGTACACACATGTCCAAAGGACATGTGTGTGTGTAACATACAACTTAGAAAAATGCACTAAAGTGCATTTTTCTAAGTTTTTGCTATTTACCACGTAGTTAGACTTCACGGTAAATAGCGGCCCCAGATTGCGAATTCGCAATTTTAAAATGGTTCATGAATTACATTTAAGGAATCTCAAATTGAGATTCCTTAAATGCAATTATTCGCAATTTAGCGATTTCTTGAATTGCGATTTTTGCATTTGGGATGGTAAATCCCAAATGCAAAAATAGCGCTTGCAAAGGGCCAGATTCTCAGAATCTGGCCCTTTGCGAGCCGATTTTGGCTTGATTAATCTGGCTGAAAGTCTTTTAAACAGTTGCTAACATTCTGATTTAGCGAATCGGAAGAACTGAAACCATTAAAATGTTTTGTACAACAGGGCCATTTTCCTTTGTTTTCTTTTCTGTGCACTCGGTTTACTCCAATTGAAATGTTGTAATTAAAATGGATTAGCTTTCACAATTTATACTCCACCGTAACCTTGGTAAAGATATACACATTCTGCCTACTTATCCTCTTCTACAGACTGCCAAAATACAAGAAAACAAGGGACAGAGAGGCAAACCGAAAAGGAAGGTTATTTTATACACTTGTAATATACAGAGTAAGATCAGGAGTCTTCGATTCCTCTGTTGCTTCTTTTTATTTAAAAAAAATTGAGGTGCGAGACAAACACATGCAGCCAACGTTTTTCACCCTGAACAGGGCTTCCTCAGGCCAGTATTTGAATATATTCAATAAAAGAGCATCAGCTTCTTAGCAACGTTATAACATACTCCATTTGTAGGCACATAATGTATCCAAAATTAGGAGATAAAAGCAGTAGCAACCATACACAACCAAGTAGAATTTCACTCCGATAGGTGAAACATGGCCGTGTTTGCCCAAATAAAGCTGACATATCCAAAAGACGCCGACTGTGGTATACGCAGTCCGCTTCCTCCTATCGCTGTATGCCTAGCAAGTTAGTGCGGCTTTAATCATCCCTTGCTGCCTCTTTGTACATATTATCCAGACTGCCATAATACTCTGGTACATGCTGTCTACGAATGAAAAGCTGTGTTGGAGGCATTAAAGAAGGACCTTTCCATAGCCAAGCACGGACCAATCCAAAAATACGACCTTGGTGTTAAACTATGATCAGTGGCGTGACAAAAGTTGATGGGGGCCCCCCTTCAAAGTACATGGAAGCGGACCCCCACATTCCGGATCCAGTCAGGAGCTCTCATGCCAGGGGCCTGCTGCCCATGCCCAGTACCAGAGGGCCCCCCCTGGAGCTCATGGCCCCCTGCACCACGGGGCTATAGTTATGCCGGTGCCTATGATCACTGGATACATTTCTCTTCTAGGTTTGATATTCTTCATAGTTGTGGACTTTTACCTCCTACCACTAGAATGTGCAAAAACACCATACACAACTACTACTGGACCCACACCTTTCCTAAATATTTTTAAAGTGAATTTATGACACCACCCTTTCCTTAAAAGATATAGAAAACTATTGGTAATTAAAGAAAACAGCAAAGTACATTTTAAATAAATAGTTTCTAAAGTAAGGTGTAGCCTTTCAATGCAGCTTGAGAGCAGCCACTCTCAGAAATACAAGAATTCGGTCTTTAGCATCCAAAGGTCACAAATAATGTATCTGGCTCCACAAGCTTATGTATCACTCCCAAAGCAGCGTGTCATCTTAGAGAAGTGAGCAATGAATTTAGGAAATAGTAAAGTAAGAACGGCAGAATGCAGAAATAGGTATGAAGGAAGGGAGGGATTAAAATAATTTAAAAAAACTAGAGAAATCAGCAGATATAGGCTTCTGCTCTCATGTCCAAATTACATTTCTTGCAAGGAGTTGTTCATTTTTCATTACTCAAATGTTCTGCTAGCCTCATACGCAAATCAACGAAGCATTGTACACTAAGAACTCTCATCAGACTCGGGCTCCACAACAACCATTGGATGATGAGGCCCTTGGACAGTTTGAAGAGATTCAAAACTTCTACAAATGTGTTTTGGTCTTTTATGCTGAAAGATTAATTTAACAAATTCTTTGACGTGGGAAAAAGTAATCTTCTTTGTAGCTACAGAGATTGAACCAGTGGGAGTGATCTTATAGTAATCCATAGTTCATAATACCATAACACTCAGGGCGTTCCCCCATTACCACAATGTTCCTTTTAACATATACAATCTAATTTTTTTTTTTAAATAACAGAAACCAAGAATCCCATCAAGTAACAATAAAACTGCTATTAAAAGATGAACAGATAAAATAAAAATAAAATAGACAATGGGAAAGGATGAGATTTAGAGCACAGTAATTAAGGCATTGTATCACAAATCTGCATAACATTCATTTGGCTTAGACTACTGGCTACTGAAGAACAGAGTTGCACACAAAGAAAGCATTCACTGTGGTTTTAGATGTGAGTGTTCATAGACATTGTGTCAGACTCTAGCTACGTCCTACCCAGTTTCAATTCACACCAACTACAACAGTGTCAAATAAATAGGAGGGTGGAGTTAACCATGATAAATTACAACAAGCCCTTACAGATAGGTATATTGGGCAACGTATATATATATTTCAATATTGTCTTTCAATTATAATTTACCTCAATTTAAAGTCTCAAGACTTCAAACACTTTCTTCCTATGTCTTGGTAGATTTCACACATTCAGACCATACAAAAATATAGACGGATAATACACAGACTATTTACCCTCTACGTGGAGAAAAACTTTCACTTACTTCGACCAAACACCAGAGAATATACACAAATATCTAGATGGATTCACAACAGGAAAGATGAAGGCAATTGTTCTTAAATGATACCCAATCATGGGTTTAGAGCACACCCGAAGAAGGATATGCCAACAGAGTTGTTGAGGAAACTTCCTGGAAGACCCAACAGAGATGCTGAAGACCATTTCACAATGGATGTCTCAAAAGGCAGGAAGACAGCGGTTTATAAACCAAAAATTTCACACTAATCAATTTTGTTACCCTAAATGTTTTCACATCGGAATAGATTTTGAATAGATTGATGTATTAAATGTAGTTTACCTGAAAAGGGAAGCATTTGTTTAATATGAATAGAGATACGGTGGTACCATCACTGACATAATTTGTTACTGTTCAAAATTACCTAATTTAGGGTTATCACCCAAATAGATATAATTTAGAAAAACAACAGTTTTTGTACTTAAACTAAGCAAGTAACACTCCTAAATCAGTTTAGCAAAGGTTTAATTGTACTGTGTCCTCTTCAGATAGTCAGCTCTAAAATTTATCACTTTCAATTTGGCCGTGGAACATTTTGACATGGCTGTGCCAATATTGCAGGCATTACAATACTTTTGTTGAGCAGCAGTGATATCAGATGTGATAAGAAAAAAATCCTTAATATGTATTAAATATAGTTAAGTACCTCCCTTATCACCCCAAAGTTGTATGTCATAATATAATAGACAAAAATATCTGGTATTTTGTGCCTGATTTGTCAGATGTCAGTTAGTCCACTAGGTTTTGCTACCAAAGCCATCCCATGCGCTTAGAATATACCACAAACTCTCATGAGTTTGATCTACAGTCCCACCATTCAACAGGAAAAACAAACAAACAGACCTTTGTACCTCGTTTCCTGGCCTCCAGCAAAGGCGGCTTGGGCCACATATTTCATTATTATATGTACGTTCAGGTGAAAGTAAGTTGTAAACTAAATAACAATTAATTTACTCTTACAACTTTCCCATCCAATCTCTTGAACAGTCAAACCCATCGAGCCTAGTTTTCAGAAGAGCAAACCACAAAAACCACCATAAAAAACAAAAACATCAGAGTTACATATGTTCGAAGGCCTTAACTTGCCTTGTACTCAACATATTTTGTCTGAAAGAAACTTTTGCCAGGATTCTGTAGATATCATTACACAAGTCTGCTTGTATACATTCATGTAGTTTGGATATTAAGTACTAAAAAAAATCTAGCCTCCATGCTCCACCGAATCTTCTTCAACAATACAAAAGTAATTAATTTGCATTTAACTCCTGTTGCTTCCAACAGGGTGTTCTCCATTTTCTCAGGACATTTCTGGATAGACATCTCTGCCAAAGATCTTGCCCTTGATGTCAGAGATCTAGGGACAAGCAGAACAGGAGAGGTGCCTGCCATTCCTTCGCCAACCATAACATAGAGCACCTTTATTTTGACTATCATTACATCAACCTGCTCCTTACATTGACTAACGTTTACTGCTACGGACTAATTAATATTGTAACTTTGCTTCAGAGGAAGCCCTAGAGTATTTAGCCGAAAGGTGCACCATTGGCTAACCATGTAATCAGTGCTCCATCGCAAACACTTTTTTTTATTTTGAGTTTTTCCTAGAATGTGTTGCCCCACACGACTTGGCACCATCAACGACCACTTAGTTTCCAAATATGGACAGACCACTTCTGTCACGTCCTAGCCATTTAAGTTGCAAAAGCAACATACAAGATAAGCTCAGTATAAAAAAGGGTCTTTCAACTAACGGTGGGCAATTTAAAATGGGGGAGGTAATACAGGTACACTAAAAATGTGGCATTTTCATGTAACATTGAGAGGAAGGGGTCATCAGTTCTGTTTTAAAGCACCTGTAGTTGCGACTTCAGCCACACACCCAAACAGATACATAAACTCCTGGATTGTAAAAGTGGAATTTAAATCAGACAGCCAAGAGCCACATGGCAACATTGTGTTTAAAGCATCACTGGCACACTGCTACATACTTGCATCCATTTCTAAAACGATTTAGTTTCAATAGAACTTTACTATTTCTGTATTGACACAATCAAAATGAATACGGGACACAGTTGGAATATTGCTTCACAATATTTCGATGGAAGCGAGGGGAATCTCTTACAGCATCTAAATGTGTTCTACTCTAAAGGAGCACGAAAATAACTATTTACAGGATCAGCTAAAATAAGCGAGGCACTTGATGCAAAACAACGTGGCATGTAGGGCAGCAAGTACTAAAAGGTGTGGTGACACATCTGCAAGAATAGATCAGAGAAAAACACTAATCCTGGCGACAGGAAGAAGCCATTACCTCATTCTGCAAGGAAATGACCAGTCACCAAAGTCATCAACATTACTCACCCACAGCCAGGCTCAGGTGCAGCTCTCCACTAAGTGGAAAGATTAAGAGATTTGAGAAAGAAAAAAAAAAGGAATGTGCAGACTAAAAAAGGACAAATGGTGAAAGACCATTTTACAATGTAAACAGGGCGAGTCAATCTATGTTTGGAAAACATGTTTCATTTTTCATGATGTATATTAGGTTATGTCATGAGCTTTGCTTTCTGCCATAACCAGATGTTTGATCCTGCACCTGAGGTCGGTGATGGGCCTCTTTGCGCTGTATGGACTTCATGAAGTGGGTATTATATTCCACACTTGCCTCTGGTTTGAAATGCCATAATCGACAGCTGTGACATCACCAAGAATCCATTTTGTGTATTTACATTATGCATACGAGTGGACAAAGGGTGACACTCATCACTGACTTAAGATCTATTTATGCATTATTCCTGGAGATTAAACGCTCTCTATGAAGCTTTTGAGAGTTAGAGTTGCACTCTGACACTCCATGAGACAAGAAAACGTAGGATACATCTGCAAATGTAATGAACAAAAGCATGGTGGAATAAAGAAACATGCTTTGACAAAGATCTGACTTTGAAGTGCCAAGGCATGTAAGGACGGATATTCACAAATGCTGCTTACATGCACTGCACACACAAATGCTGTTTATCACATTACATTTAGGTTACTTAATTTGCCAATGCAGGGAATAAAGTGGCTGAAAATGATTGCTTCCTCTATAGGGGGCTTACAACAGATAAAGAATTGAGTGTAACAATAGCATGATGAGCGAGGTTTTTTCTAGATGTAAAAATAGTCCTTCAACCATTTCAATACAAGCACTTCATGGAAGGTGGAATGATACACCAAATAACTAATAGCATGAGAGAGACTGATACATCTTTGGGTGGAGCCAAAGTCCACTGTAGCCAAATTTTAAAGAATAGGTAGCAATACATTACAAACACTGATGCACTACAAAGCCAGATCTATTAATATATCCGCAGACACCAGACCTAAAAAGGATGATCGTCCCTGCTTCTGGTGGTGGGTTTGGACAGTAGAAGCAAGAAGGCAAGTTCGGCTCCTCGATGTTGTGGGGAGGGGAGCTGGGAGGACATTTTCAAGCAGGAATTTATGACACCTCTCCAGTTTATGGCCTGCAAGCAGGGCAGATGCAAGGCTGCTGATAACCTTAATGAGGGAAGGCCATTCTAAACCATGGTCAGGGTACACAAAGGCACACCTTTGAACTTAAGCAGAAACATTACAGTGCCCCAAACAATGCTGAGCTATTGGGAAGTGCTGTGCATGGCACAGCACAACGCAGAAAGGAAATTTCAGACACAATTGCAAGCATAAAGCCCCAGAGAACTCACATTTCTTTGACGTAATTATTACTAAATAATAAAGCCTTGTTTTTGCTCTTGCATTCTGCTATTTGCACCTTTATACTTCTGATGATGGTGCTGATCCCTAAAGAGGTACAAATTCCCAAAGGATAAGCCTAATACAAGGAAAGATCCTATTTCCAAATCCCAAATCTAACATTTTCATAGTCTCCCTCCTGTATTTACATTTGCCATAACTTTGTATGCGGACTGCCCACACCATAGAACATGCAGAGGGTTAGGGCTCTTGTATTTCAGCTATTTTTCACATTCAAATTATTTTCCATATTAAGCCTCCCCTTTTTCTACACCTCATGAAAAATGGTAGTGTTGCATGTACTTTCCCATACCTACTGAACTACTTATGCCCAGTCCACGGAAGAGAGAGTATGACAGTGCACGCAAGTGTGGGAAAGGCATTGCCATCATTTGAGAGTACCCACAAACTTACAACTTTGTACATGTTTAGACCATATGACGTACCGTGAGGGAACACAAATTTGTTCCACATTTAACTACTGCAGAAAAATTTGCAATGCGTTGAATTTGGTAGCTCTGTGTGAAAAATCTGTACAAATAAAATCCCAGATCATGAGTTTGTGAAATAGAATATAGAATTTATGTGCTGCTGTAAACTTTTTCCACATGTAGAGAATTGGGCCACATACATTTATAAACACAAGCACCAAAATGTAAGGACTGGATGAGCTACTCACTCCAGACATGCAACCCGCTGAGGCCTCCGACCTGGTGCACAACACCAAGCTCCACATCTCTGGACACCCTCCCTGAGCAGTCCCACCAGTCAGCTCCCCAGAGGGCTGCCAGCTTTTCTCATCTAATGTGGATCATCCAAAACCCCACTTTAAAATGGCTACCACGACCCAGTATTGTGGCAGAGTGGGAAAATGCATCCATACCGAGGGATACAAAGAGGACACCATATTTGCCTCCCTCCGCTACCTTGTGCATATGTTCTTCACTTTTGGTGCACTTCAGTCCCATGACCTTGGTTCGCTTTTCTTTTAAAGTGGCCATTCAAAAGCACTGTGTTAGTCAATGATGTGTATGTTTATTTCTGCAACTTTTTTTTATTTGTTGATAACAATACAGTGCCCCGTGTCACTTTACTGAGCATTGTATAACACACTAGGTAAAGAAGCACTTTTCACCTTGGCTGGATTTTCCATTTCCTGGTTAGATGACACCTTTGTCCCTTTAGTGGAACACAAGTATCAGCTAATCACAAGCTAAAACGTGCTTACATAAAAGGGACAAAGTCCAATGCAGGAATTGTAATGGCAGATATATGTATTCCATTGAAAGGCACGCATAACTAAACCTTTTATTTGCTCGGTTGGTGGAGGTAAACCCAAGGGAGGTGACTTGGGGGGGGGGGGGGGGGGAGTTTCAGACCCCACAAACTGCTGACCACTGGGCTTAAGTTGTAGAAACATATCTAATACATTGTCAGCAGTCCCAAAAGGTCATTTATCCACACTGGTAAAAAAAAAAATTAACAATTGATCAGCAGTCGTGGAGGATCAGGTTGAGGAGCAATACTTCAACACAGTGTTGATGATGGAGTCCTAGGGCCGTTCATGACGGGCTCCTCTGCCTCAGTGCAGAGCTGAGCTCCTGTGTGTGTATGTGCATACAGTCAATTAATTTAACCAGGTTTTTCTCCAAGTTAAAGTTTCATTTTCAGACAGTGTTAATCGAAATCAGTGATCAACGTTTGCCTCTTTCTGTTGAAGACCTGTGCTTAGGGTTGCCAACATGGCCTGTATTTTTAAGTCCTGGTCAGTAAAAATATTAGAGAAAGAAGTTAAGGGGCAGATGTATGAAATCGCATGCTTGTGATTTACTAATAGCAAATTTGAGCTATTTGCTATTAGGGAATCGCAAATTGAGATGCACAACAGAGTGTTTGACACTCCTAGCGATATGCAGTAGATCGCAAACGGGCTTGCCTCATCAATATTCATGAGGAAGGTCGCAATTTGCAACCCATTGTGAATGGCTACAACACAGGGATGGTGGTCTGTTGGGTTCAGCAGACCACTGTGTCTGTGATTGCTTTTTAAATAAAGCAAATTTATTTTTGTAATGCACCCTGTTTTCTTCAAACAAAAACTGGATGCCTTTCATAAAGAAAAATGGAAAGCTATCTTTTCTTTTTTTAAGAGTAGGCAGTGGTCCATGGGACCACTGCCTGCTCTTAAAAAATGTTGGCGCCCATATTCACATAGGGGGAAGGTGTCCCTTGGGGACCCCTTCCCGTTTGTGAATGGGTTACCACAAATTGGAAGTTGGTGGTAACTGCAAATTTTGCGACTGCAATCCCGGTCGCGAAACATTCATACATACCAGTGCTATTCGGCATTAGGAAGGGACACCCTAAACACGCCCCTTCCTAATACCAACTTGCAAAAGCAAAATGCGATTCAGTACAAGTGAATGAGTTGCATTTTGCCCTCTATACATGGCAAAATGCATTTTATCAGAAATGCTTCTTGCATCTGACCCTAAATCTGCGATTTTTCACTTCCAAAACATAAAGCTAAAAAAGCAAAAATCATTAAGAAACCAGTTAAACATATTTGAGTGCTGTCTAAAACGTCCCAGAATGTTTATTAAAGAAAACAGAGGGGTCATTTCCAATTTTAAAAAAACCCTGCAAATTTTATAAAAAGTATTTTTTACTTACCAGCTCTTGGCTGTTTCCAAACAGCAAATGGATGGAATATAAAAGGCGGATGACCCTAGCTGTGCTGTCTAAAATGTTCGTTGCTTAGTGGTAATTGTATTACTCCAAGTACTTTTCACCTAGTTTAATTACATATTGCGGCACGGCGGCCTCAATATTTAAGTAATCAAGATAAAAACAGTACTAAGAGGTAATGATGCTGTATCGCGGAGCAATATCCGGTAAATAAATTGACTTCACCCACTGTATGCGCTCGAAAACAGGCGATCTGCACGGAGCCAGCCGAGCATGCCATGTAGGCCCAAACCTCATTCCCGAACAGAATTCGACCAAAAGAAATCGAGCAAAAGTGAAATCGAGCAAAAGTAAAATCGAGCAAAAGTAAAATCGAGCAAAAGTAAAATCGAGCAAAAGAAACGGGGCAATCGGTCTAAAAAGCAGCAGTCAGAAGTTCACTGGGCCAAACTGCAGAAAGGATTTTCAGCGCTATTCATCCTGGTTTCATTTCTTTCTTATCAACCCAAACACGAGTCAAATGGGAGCATTCTACCAATAAATTCTCTCCAACAATAAGGGACAGATCAGTTACAGAACAGACAATGCTACCAAACAAACAGCCCCACCTCCCCTGTCTTGGCGCAAGCCAGAGTGCCCAGGGACCCACAGGCTGGTTTTGACTTTCCGTCCCACAACTTCCATGGCAACGTTCATATACAATCACAGCAGTCGTAAATGTAAGGGTCGGTCAAGCAAAAGGCCGAAGGAGGGAAATAAATAATGTAAAAGCAGACCGAAGTTACAGTGAGATTCCAACAAATTTGATCTCGACAACAATATTTTACTGTAAATAACTGTTTATATCAACCTAGTGCACTATACACATTTGTGAGCATTGTTACTTCCAGTGCTTTAAGGTAGTGTGGAGAACATTTCTAACGCTGGATGAATAGGCGACTGAACCAGGATGACAATTTTGGTTCTCAGGAGAAGATGGAATTAAAATTCTGGGCTCAACGGTCACGATGAAATGTATCCAATAAGCCATACAATTTATTTTCTAATACAACAGACACTCTCTAGGGAAACCGAAGTATGTGCCCAAGATCACACATATGCAAGCTAAAAAGAAGCATTTTAATATCATAATATGTCACACGACCTTCAAAAATTCATGGAGACAGCCCTTTTGTTCTTGGTCAGTCTGTGCTCATAAGCAGAGCCACTGACATTATGAAATGTCACAACTGTGTCGTTTTCCGCATATAGATTCGCTGCATTTGCCACATACTCCATCATCTGCTGCGTAATCTTGAGATTTTAACTAAAAAGGTTTTTCTAGCTCAAACAGATCAAAAGTTCATAAAAATTCAGTAGCGCATATTTTTAAGGCCCTTCGCAAGTGTTGACTGGTCACTTGTCTGTTACTTATTGATGTATGTGTGCATTAAACATGTACTAAGAGGATGAAACTTTTGCCAGGACAGTTTTAAGCTGTATAAAATTACAAAAATAATGAATAAATACTACATAATGCGCTGAATTATTTGCTTTTTATTGCCACACAATTTAGTCAAACTCTGCCGCATAATTCCAGTGATCCTGCTAATAACATATACCAGCCCATGAGATTGTTCATTTTCTTTTGGCTGCCTAGAATCCCTTTCATAAAGTTTAGATAAGATGCAGGTTTCCTTTGTTTATGGTCATCACTCGTGGGCTGACTTGAGTGTGGACCAGAATAATGTACAGTTGAAGGGAACCATTATACTGCAGAACAAAGAGAAGCCAATTATTAACAGCATGTACCAGAATAAAAAGCCTACAACACAAAGGATGCGTCTTGTTCCAGCACCCGCTCGTGGGGAGTTGGACCACAACCAGCATTTGTTGACCTCGTGAGCAACACAATGCATCTATATCAAGTTCAAGCTAGGTGATCATTCGGCAGCACATTTTGCATTTCTACTCTGAAAAACCTACCATGCTTCGACCAGCAGAAATCTAATGGTAAAGTAATGTTAAGACGATGCTTCTTGAACTGAATTTCTGGACAATGCTTAGTGGAAACATCTAGCCCTGAAGTGGTAGGAGAGAATAGGCCATCCCTCTGTGGGAGCTTAGGTGCCGAAGACTTGCTTGCTGCTTAAAGTTTGTGTAAGGAAACCAACCACATCTTGGTGGGTATTTTCTCTGTTGGATCTTTAAGTAAACAAATAAAATCCTTGTATCCAAACCCCAGGAAAAGAAGGATGAGCAATAAAATAGTGGCACCATCTCTGCTTCTTGCAAAGAGATGTATTTCTATTCACTGGCTGTGGAGGGAACGGCCATATTTTGAGGGGTGTTTGGCTGGCTTACGTGAGTAACTATTGCTTAGGGAGCTCTGTACAGAGAAAGCGTGAATGGATGAATAAGTGGTTAAAGTCTTCAGGGCCTTGAGGGAGTTGTCTAGCAAACTAATTGAAGAAGTAGTGTGCGATACATAAAAATGACGGGAGGCTATCATGCCTCTAATTATTTTGAAAAAATGTATGAGGAATGCATGTGGATGCATTAAATGCCGGTTCTCCTACACGAGGTAATGTGTGGGCTGGGAATATAGAATCCCAAACATTGACGGGACAAAATATAATTTCCACAATTTCAAGTGCATCGAAAGGTAAGTTCCTATTCCCTTTCCATACCTAAATCTACATACACATACCGTGGTGATATATATTTCTTCAAGGTATGTGGATGTAAAATTAAGAACAGTAAATACTTACATCCCTCTCTGCACTTACCTCCCAATATTTTGTCCCTCAATATTATGCTAATTTTCTGTCTCATCTAGAATTTAATATCCCCCATTACAATCCCGGATAATGCATCTTAAAATGTTTTTTTATTTACCTATGGCTTCACTCTCTTAAAATCGGCTGTGCACAGCCATATCCACATTTCACTCTCTGAAACCCATTTGGTTGTTGGTCGATTTATGCAAATTAATGTTTGGAAAAAAAAGGAAATGCCATTATCACGACAAACTATGTATGAAGATGTATTGTAGTGTGTTGGCACGTGGATGTGAGTCAATGTGTACGTTCATTCAAACATAGACTATTGCTTGTTTACATCTATTCAACAAAAGGACTCTTGGTCATGCTGGAAACCATTCTGTTTTGTTTCTCGTAAACATTTTTTTGTGTATGTATTGGATGAAAGAACACAACATGGTTCAGTTTGACACATTGCTAGGATTATGTACGAGTATACTCGTTACATAATCAGACAGCGATCACACCCTTTTCATTATAGGTGTCAGCTCCCATCAAGGGATCTTGATCCTGTTCAACTCTTCCACAATGGCTTGATAAGAACAAGGATCCTGACAAATAATGAACTTGGAGGTCGGTGTTCAAGGTCAGTAGAATATTCGTCCAAAAGAAAGGACATTTACACAATCTCACACAACAAATTAATGGTTAAGGAGGAAATAAATAGTGGCTTCCAGTCTCTCCCTAGCTACGCTTGACCACTACAAATAGCCATACTTTCTACAGCATCAGTTCTGATGGAACTTGGGTGTCTACTTAATGGTATCTGGTCAGAACCTTGATGAGCCACTAAAATACAGAGCCACTAGTTTGGGTGGCCTAGTTATTGGTGTGCTCAGGTTATGACCTACACTAACAATAGGCTGGTGGGATCTAACAGAAAGATCTAAAGGAATCCTGTGGGTTGCCATAATTGCTGCTGGAATTGTTGGGCTTACATGCCAACATAAATAGGTCCACTACATCAATAGAGATTGTACTGTTCTTGTCTATCCATGAAGAGTTAATAAGATTCAATTTCTCCTTTTGAGCCTCAACAATATAGTCTGACAGAAATATTGAGTTGCAAGTATTCCTTTCAAAAATATTACTACAATGGCTGTAGATTTTCTATTATTAACTCAAACGTGGCGACACTTTTTAAAATGATATTTAGGACAAATATTTCTGCCAGACGATATTTCATTGTGATGTTCTGGCCCACATCCAGTACAAATGCATTCAACGGTTTGGAAAGTGCATTAGCAATACAGAGCATGAATAAGGTTTGTAACTTGCTCCTATTTGATAACTCCCCAATGTTGCTCATAAAACTTTGACTCTCTTTCAAGTCAACACTGAAGAATCACAGGCTCATTGGTTAGTACCGGTGGTAGAATTTTCATCACTCTAGCAAAACAGAATCTTGCCAGATGAAGCACTCCCCCTCTGCTCAAAAGGATGTTTTGAATCGTTGTTCAATCACTGGGTAACACCACTAAGTGGTTCAGTAAGAGGAGCTGACCCCGTCACTCTTCGGCCGAAGGAGTAAAGCACACAACATTTACTAGCCCGTTGAGAAAGAGAGGACAAAGAGGGAGGACCATCTTTGGCACACACTAATGGAAATATGTCTTGGGCAGTGGTAGATTTGTAAAATAATAAGTGTGGGTGGCTCTCGTTAGGAGGCAGCTTACACCAGCCCATTTCTCCTGTTGGCACCGCCTAAAACAAAACCAACTACTAACCATGAAAGTGGGGATAGGATGTGGCAAAATGGCCAAAGCTGCTGGCTTGTGAGCTGGGGAACCAGGTTTGAGTATCGGCGTCAGCTCAACATCCTGTGATTCGGGGCAAATCATTTCATCTCCCCATGCCTACCATAAAGGAATGTGTCCTTAAGTGGTGCATATGAAAAACACAGTTTTTGATGATTAAGTGCCGGTGCTGAGCACCGATAATCACAGGCTCAATTTAAGCACTGGTCTCAGAAAATCTTTACCCTTGGCCGGGTCTTCAGGATACGTCTAGTGGTATGAAGTTGTGTCATGTAAGGAAGAGAGGTCTGAAAAAGCAGAATCGGGAAGGCTAGAGGATTCATGCCACGGCCTCTGAATGTGGTATGATTTGAAGCATGCATTCTGTCTTGTCCGGTGCTAGATACTTAAAGCTTTCCAAAGTCGACCGACTGATAAAGTGGTATAGAGAAAGTGACCAGTGAGGGAGATGAGAGAGAGAGAGAGAGGGGAGAGCAGGAGAGAGAAGATGGATGGAACGAGTGAGATTGTGTGAGGAGGTGAAGGGAGCGATGTTTGCTTGAGCATTTTTGCTAGGGCTGCTTGTGGTTCCCCAGTCCAGCCCTGCCCAAAGCAGACTCCTCTCAGGACTCTGTCATGATGGCGTCTAAGGTTTAGGGGACAGACCCTACAGGAGACCCTATAATAGTGAGCAGCTAGGTTGAGGTGGAGTCTTATTGTTTTGTTCTTACAGAAAGTAGACACAGACCTTTAAAAAACAGCTTCTGGTATTGTGTGATGGAAAAGCATTAGTACTGGCCCTTTCAAGGAGCTTTATTTGTCTTTAATTAGAAATGTAGCAGTTAATGTTCTTTACATAGCTACCACAAAACTGTACGTCATCAGAGATATCAACATAAGAAATTGAAGGACAACCATCCCTGTGGAAACCAATAGATTTGCCTTCGTCTCATGGTTTCAGTCACCCTTGAGTTGGACATACGAAGATGGTGTCCCACAACAGGTTTTAACGTGCCGCAAATGTGCCTGTACCACACATCTGGAGATACTGTGGCAAATGTGGATTGAGGGCAAAAGGGTTTAAGCACCATTTTGCATGCAAATCTCTGACCACGTATCCAGCCACCCGTTGAGAACCAAGCTTTGCTCAAGATTAATCTTTAAAAGAATTCAGAGCGGAAGGCTCAATGGCTAAACTTGCGTGTTTGTGGTGAGATATACACAGCATACTAGAAAGGGCAAAGTCTAAGCTAAACCAACATGGACAAGTACGAACAAGCAATGACTGTAAAAAATGAATGGTTTCTTTCAGATAAACTCTACTGTAAAATCTTAAAGCATTCCCACCTTTACTTATCGACTACACTCATACATTTAACTTAACCTTCTTAAAGGAGACCTTTACTTTGGTTTCTGTGCACTCTCACTTTAATGTTTAACGCAGGCTTCCAAGGTTATCTTCTCTCTAGCAACTAATATCCCAATGTCAAACTACTGTTGCCTACCCGGCTTCTTTTTTTACGAAATTAAACATTAATAGGAAAACACATACTCTAAGTCGCACTTCAGCATCAGGTAGGTAAAGGTAAGTATACTTGTAAAGCGCACTGTTACTCCATCTCAGAGTGTCCTGGCGCTGTATACCGCTGGGGAACCCGTCCTGGCTTTCCCTGTGAGATGGTCCCTCCTGGGCACCTCCAAGGTGAAGCCAGGCATCCCCGGCGTTGATGGGGCCGTTGTGGAGATTAAGCAAGCTATTGCCCAGAGTTGCAGAGTGGGACCCATGGTTAGCGTAGGCACCTCGGCGAGAATTATCGAGTCCACGGACATTGACCCAAGACCCTGCCGCATCGGGAATTGAACCCTGGTCCTGGGCCGATCTCTGCTTCAGGGTCTGCCGCTTCTAACCAGGAGAAACCGTCGTATTCAAAAAGTAAAATAAAGCCAACAGATCAAAGATTAAAATGTAGGAGTCTAACTTGAGTATTCAGTAGACTTCTTTGTCAAATGATTGTAGTCTGCCATTGTGAAACTGCATGTTAACTAGGGAGAGGATGTGGCCTAACGGCTAGAGTGGTCAACCTCGAAGATGGAGAACCCGGTTCGAGTCACTGTGGGGACACTAAATATGCTGAGATTTTGGGCAAGTCACTTAAACTCCCTGCACCTACCAAAATAAATGTGTCCGTCTGTAATGGAACTGGTGCTCATGTAAAGCATGCCAATACCTTTGGGTTGATTTTGCGTTATATAAAAAGTTTTTAAAACTCTAAAAGTAAGAGCAGTATAGGCTCACTGATGTCGACAAACAGTAGGCATTAGTATTTACATAAAATGACAATGCCGCAAGAAAGGTTTTTGCTCCTCATCATTGAAATGCAGTATTAGTCCCACAGCACGCTGTGCTCCAATACACGCATTTGGGCATTGCTGTCTCACTTTATCATTAACACTGATTAAACTGAAAAAGTGATGGGGTGGTATTTTTGATTTAACCTCAATTACTGTCACATAGGACTCAAGCTCCTACTCAGTGATGTGGCCCAGTGAAGCTGAAACCAGTCTGGGGTTGACTGAAAATGAGTGGAATGTTCAAATTGAGGCCTAGTTTGATTTTCATATGATTGGTCCCTATCCGTAGGGGGGGTTGTATGTCGGAATCCGGCATGCCTTTAGCCCGCATGCCTTTCCAACACCGGCATTAGAATGAACGTGCAGGTACGATGTGTTCCTTCAGCACGCCGGTTGTTAGAGTGACTTGCCTTAGAGAGGGGGCACTGGACTTTGGAATAGTATCATTCATTATTCCAACTCTAGTCTGCGCAATAGTAGTAAAGGTGTTGGACTTAAAATCCAACACCATTCCACAAATGTGCCCCCTAAAGCAAGTTGTTGTAACGACTTGCGTGCTAAACAAATGCATGGTAACAACTTGTTCGTTCTATTGCTGGCGTTGTAAAGGAACATATATTAGGGGGCAGAAACATAGATCTACTAATTTCAGCAGTGTATGGAAAAAGCCTGAGCATGGATCAAAGATCCAGTGCTCTCATGGCCCTGCCACACCTTTTGCCTTCACCATGGCAGCCCAGTGTGCCCAGGCATAATATTTATTAAGTGTAGTATGGTTAGCTAAAAAGAACTGCACAATACCACTGGTGAATAAAGAGAAGACAACATCACAACAAATGTATGGGTTCTAATGGGGGGCTTAGGTTGCCTTTCCAAGTGGCTCTTAATCCCAGATTGGGCCAGTAACCAGGTTTACCAGCCCCATTGTGAGTTGCAGGTTGCGCTAGAAGACCAGGGGCTGCTGTCTTTCGATCAAGCATTTCGCCTGTGGCAAAACATCCAGGTGCAAACTTCAGAAGTAAATATAGGAACAAATGTGTGAACGAAGAGGTAACTCGACAAATTATCTATGCCAAGCCAGTCCGGCAATTTCAACTACAAAACCGCCAAAGTGAATGCAGAGTAGACATTTGTAGTTCAACACAACACAGCAATATACAAATGCCAGTGGCAGAGAAGGAACAATGAGCTCAACCTAGGCCTGTCATTGGTATACCTGCTTTGGTATTATCAACATTAATTAGCCATTAACCTTTGTTCTTCTCCAGGTGACTTCTCAAGCTTCACACCAGTATCTTTTAGAAGCCATTGCAAATTATTTAACTGATTAGGTACACAGGTACACACAATTCTAGCCAAAGTGCACCGACATGCACTGGCCAGCCCTTCTTCAATGAAGAACTATGTTATGCCTGTTCTCGTGACAAACTTTACTTTGTGGCCGACCCTTTAACTAAAACCTCACTATCAACGAATTATTATCACCTTGATTGCGTGTATTATCTGAGGTGTACAACTGTCCACACCATGTGTCCTATCAATTCCAGAACAGATGTCAGGCCTAGCAGCTCTGCCTAATATTTCCGGCACAGCCCTCACACCATCATGCCAGTGCTGCCCTGCTTTATCTCTAAATTTCCCCTATGCTGAGGCAGATGCCACCTCCCAATATACAAGGTACTCCAGAGGAGGCATCCCCAATGATTTATACTGTAGAAAACCAGCATTCTCCCTTCTGTGGAACAAACCTCTTCCATTGCACCTCTATTTGTGTCTGCCACACTGAAGCACCCCTTATGGGCCAACAATTGCATTGCATGTCTTACCGGTTTCGGCATGTTTGCGTTTTCTTGATTCTGTTCTCTGCCTTGTGAAAAATGCTCTTCTCTGTGGCTGGTTGCTGTGCAGACCTTTATTGGTCAATGCCTTGAAAGAGAAGAAGAAAAATCCAAATAAGGCACCAAGCTCAGGGTTATGGGCATTGAAAAGACATTTTGGTAAACACTGAGCAGCTTAAGCATGTGCTGTTTTAGATTATTAAATCAGGTAAAAGTATAACAAATTCAACAGTTCCCACTCATGTCTCCCATTGTGGTGGCCTGGTCACCACGCTAAAAATAAACCTTGCCAGTTCCCACAGCCTGCCCTGTTGCCAGTAGCATCATTGGTGCATCTGACTAGTGGACAATACACGAGAATAGACCCCCTTGGTATTGCCAGGCTCTGTTTGATTTAATGCTATACAAGCCCTGAGCAATAGTGCTCCATCTTATGTTTTGTTCGATTGGTTGTGGTTTTGTTTGGCTTTCTAGAAAAAGAAAACAAAATTAAGAGAAAATGTACACCAGAGCAACAGAAAATGTACACCATTTCTCCCTTTAAAACACAAATGTTTTTAGTGGCTGAAAAATGGCCACCAACAACAACAGCCTTTTCAGTTGATCTCTTAGGCCTATATTTACTAATGTTTAGAATGGGTGCTCCTGAGAAGCAAAACAGAGCAAAATCTAACATTGATCAACTTTTGCACACAACAGTATGTCAAAAATGATCAAACGCGCAGCTCAAAAAAAGCATTGTTTCACAAAACCACAATAATAAATAATATGCAATATGGGTATCATGGGAAGAGAACAGTGCTAACACCCGTGGGGCTTTATGGTAACCCAAACACACTAAAGTCATACAAATGAACTAGACTTAGCGCAGCACGAAAAACTCATGTCAAATGATAAGTGGAGCAAATATTGAGCATGCCTCAGGGTAGGCAACAGCGCATCAATTTTACTCTGTACTTTATGCAAAAGTTACACATATTATGCGGGTCAACAGTGGGTGGTCGTATGAGTGATGATCCCTCAAGGGTTTCCTTTGAGTACACAAGTTACGCAATCAGGCTCAGTGGTGTGCCCGCACCGAACTGTTTGCATGATCAATGAAATCCTAAGGGGGTAACCCTTTGTAAATATTAAGCTGCACTATTTTTTTCCCATTCTTGGTATACAACAACATATATTTGGACTCTGATGATCTCAGAAAGTCTGCACTAATTATGCTGGCTAGAGGAACTTTCTAAACATACCAAAATGGAGCTTAGTTGGGATCATAACCAATTGCACGAAATGGACATGCGTGGTCTGGGACCAAGAAACAGAGGTTTTTTCTAAAACTTACTAAAACCTGCCCCACTACAAAAGGATCTGGACCACCAAAAGAGAAGTAAAAAATAAGATCTAGCCCAGACTTACAGGACATGTTCACCTTTTATTAAAGACTCCATCCCAAAGAAAGATTGGTAGTAAGTAAGTAATCCAGTTGCAACCTTGGCGCTGAGTCAGGCTGTGTAAACACACAGCACTCATTTCCCAGTGAGGGGAGTGCCTCTCCAGGAGCTGCACACCTGCCAACCGTTGTCAGTGACCTGAACAACACTCAAGGTTGGTGTGGTCTTTCTTGCAGTTAACTCTAGCAGCTCTCAAGGGAATAAACGTACTCATTGGGTAAGGGTAAGCACAATTGTCATTTATGGCTTCGTTTCAGACACAGCGCCGGACACAGTGGAGTCGTACCTGCAAATCACACTGAAGTGCACTGTGATAAACATTGCATAACTGTTATCAATTCACGGAGTCAACCAATGCCCATGCTAGCACTGCCAATGAAAGTACCTACACAACTACTAACCATCACCCTGCTACGAGTATGACTTTTCAGACTGTTAGAGACCCCCAACGCTATACGAATTACTTGGGTTGCAGGTATTAGTTGTTTTTAGTGTATATTGAATTAGTAAATAACTGTTGTTCTGCTCATCTCCTAATTGCACAAACAGTCCACCATATGGCAGCTGTCATAAGTGCTGCTGTTGACAATTAAGTGCTGGTGCCGAGCACCGGAAACAGTCGCCTCAAATTAAGCACTGCGTAGCTTACACATGACTAGGATGCAAGTTAGTGTGAAGGGAAGGAATTGCAAAGGATGCAAGTTTGAAACAAAAAGGTTGGTCCAAGACATACTATGCTACTTTTGGAAACAAATCCAAGAAAAGTGGGGCAGTGGGCCTGGGGCATACGGGATGCTGTTACCTTAGATAAACCGGAATCAAGAAACAGTTCCAAGTGTTATTATTGTCAAATGATGGTGCTTCATTTAAAGTGAACTTAGCCTTTGTGAACGCCCACATTGTAGCAGACACTGAAGGTGTTCACAAACATAGAAATGGGCTTGTGAATTTACTGAGACATTTAATTACACCTAGATGGATCTGGAATTAAGCTGGTGAAAAGTTAAAGTCCATTAATCAGTTACATCGAAACGCCAAAATACCAGCAGGCATCAGTGCAAACTCCAAACTATGCTTAAAAGATCAGGTGCCAGTGAAATTGTAATTTAGAAAAACATTCCAATTCACTCAAATTAAAAAGAGCAACTTAGAAGTTTTTGCTTTTGTCAACAGCTTTACGAATTGGACGCTGCACGTTTAAAGTCAACACCACAGCGGTGGGCTAATCCCATATTGGCATGAATCTGATAAGCTTAAGTGGCCAGGAAGAGCGTGGAGGAAAATATGAAACGACAATCCAAATATGTAAAATCCAAAAACCAGGGAGAGTTGTTTTAAGTAGAAGGCAACTGCCAGGGCTTAGGAAACTGTGTTCCAGAGAAAGCTGAATCACACAGCAGGTATGAGCAAGACATTCCTAGTTTCGAAGGAGTTGCCTCGCCCAGTGGCATGGAGCCCAGCTTCAAAAGGGAAAAATAAAGGTCATTTTAGCGACCACACCCATAAAACCGAACACACTCGAGTGCCACCTTCCCCAGAGGGAGCAGGGACGTCTGGGCGAATGAAGGAGCAGGGGGGCAGGGCCAGCTTCCAGCACAGGCCATGCCACTGCCCCAGTATCTACTGACAGGGAGCCATGAAAGTGGAGGCCGCCAAGGGAGCTGCCTCAACAAGTGGAGACAAGTCACCTGCAAAAGAGCAACTGCCTCCAAGATGTGCCAACAGTAAAAACCCAAACGTCTCATTTTTTAATACAGCGCTTAATATTAAAGAGGTTTCTATGTGTTCCCAGTTTCTGCAGAATTGGGAAGACAGGGTGTGAGGAAGTAACGATGAAGAAGTGATGAAGTGATTTAAAATGAAACAAAGTTTGACCAAAGAAGCCGCAACTGTAACTCAGGCACTTGGTTTCAAAGTCAGTGATGTAACCACGAGGCCGCACCCCTCTGCCCGCTGCATTTGACTCCTCCTGAGAATAAGGAGCGGGGCGTGCCAGGACAGTGGGCGGAGATTATATTGTGGTGGGAGGGCATCATTCTGCATTTCTACAGACAGTATGTTAATTGAAAATGACTTAGACCAGATGGACCCCTCGGGTGATCCTAGGCCCTGCACCAAAGTACTCACAGCAGCCCCCCCCCACCACCACACCTTCTCCACAATGGATGCCTAACCGGGCCCAGATTTCACTGTGATACCAAAGCAATGGCCTATGAGAATATCTGACGGCGCGGTGTCAGGTGGGGAGCCCCAAGAGCGTAAATGCCACTAACTGCCCATACATGATAAGATATCATGCTCAATTCAAACAGTTTTTCAGAACTGGCTAATTTGTAAATGTTCCTGACGCACATCTGCACCATGCTGATGTAAGAAAAACCCAAGTACCTTGTGCTACCGAAAGCAAGTGATGAAATTAGTTGATATCACAACGTGCCTTTTAAGATGCCCACCAAAAAACACATCCCTCCAGACTCCAATAACAGCTCAACTGTACAGTGTCAAATCAAACAGACAGCTCATACAACATAGAAGAAATACCAAATACACATGCAGCATTACAAAATGAAATCTATGTGTTCAATACCATGGCCAAAAACGCCCCACAAATTTTTATTTTATTTATGAATAGACAAAAGACAAATGCATTAATTATCCATTCACTAAAAGAACACAAATGACTTGAAATAAAACACCAAATGCTAAATAATGCCTAATCTCAGGTAGAAGGAATATATGTCTTGCTTGGCTGCTGCCCATCTACCAGTCAAGAGTTAAAACTTGAAAGGGCCGTACTTGGGCATAGCATTCAACTTAGAAAAGCAAGGCCCTACCCTGCTGCTGAGCCATCTACTGGCAGAGACCCAGCAGTGAGTGGGAGGGAGGGAGGGAGGGTCGAGCCCCACAATGCAGACCTGGGCCGCACCTGGAGTTGGGGTACCTCAAGGAGCACGCCCCCTCGAGCCCACCAACCAGGCCAAGGATATAGGCGGAAAGCAAATATACTGTGTGTTCACAGAAATAAATCGTAATATCATCTTGAATAGTTAAATCAGTCTACTTTTCTCCTTTTACATTCTGGCACTAGTCATTTTACGTTTCCTATTACAAATGAGGGACTAGATGCACCAGGATGCAGAGAAAATCCAAAAACGTTTTGAGTTACTCATAAGTGGAGTTAACAGAGGACTCCCAGCCACAGGGCAGACGACCTTTAATGTCACCAGCTTTCAGTTTACATTTGTGGAGAGCCACTGGAATTATACGATTTTGCAGCTGCAGTTTTTCTTAATGATTATCGATGTGCCGCATTTGCCACACTATCCATCATCTGCTGCATAATCTGCAGTTTATAATTAAAACAAATGGATTCTATCTCCAACTGGTTAAAAGTTACTAAAAATGCAGCGACACACATTGCTGCGCAGTCGAAGGCCCTTAGCAAAGGTAGATGGCCACCCTTCTGTTGCGTATTGTTATTTCTGGGCGTTAAACTAGAACTAATGAGGAGACAAGTATGCCCAGGCACAGTCAAGAAGTGTAAAAATCACAAAATATGCTGCATTACTGTGCATTATTTGCCTTCTTTTGCTGCATAATTGAACCAACCCTGCTCCATAGTTTGGTCTTCCCTTGCCGTATAATTCCAGTGGCCTTGAATTTGTCATTGGTTTCGGGGTGACAGCATCACGTGAGTTATACAGCGGAAACAAGCAACCATTCCCAGAACGAATGGATTGTTCGCCAGACGTCCATTGCTGGATAACTGTCCCAGTGAAAGGGTGTCAAGTCACGTGGTAACACTCCTCACACCTTGCATGCAGCAACATGAGATGGCACACCTTTACGCTACTTTAGGAAAGAAGAGGCCCTCGCTAAGGCTCTGTCTTCCCTACAATGTAGGCAGTGAACACTCATTGCAGACTCTTAAATCAGATATCCGTCGAAGGAGGCTTAAATTGAACATACAGCATAATTTGGACCACAATATATAAGATATTTGTACACTCCATGGAAATAGTTAAATAAACAAGGATTTAATCTTTTGCAGAATAGCAGGAAGTAGTTGCCTGGTCAGTGTAATCGCACTACAGGTAAAATACAAGAGAAAATATGTCCCAGGGCTGTAACTCGGATAGAAAACTCGTGTGGCAAGGACAGGTTTTTCAATTTCCCTGAATGCACACGCATATTTTTTTTTTGTAAGAATCTTCCGGCAGCTGCTCGGTAAAAGTGGGTGGTGGTGTGCTAGAATTTCAGCGTTGCCTTTCGCAAAGAGTGCGCTCTCTCTCCTGTTCGAACTTTGTGCCCCCTTCTGTCTCATGCCGCCCCGCAGTGTGGCAATGACCCCCGGGCGGCCAATGTCAATGGTCCGAGGGACGTGAGTGGGGCGATGACCCTGCGCGCGCACGGAGCGTTACGTGTCCTGCCCTGGGAGCCGGCGCGCGGACACACACACTGCGCACCACTCCCAGGCGACCACAAACAAATGCCACCGCACCCAGGTGCACCTGGGGACCCCCAATCCACACGAATAGCACACAAACTGAAAACTAAAAACATTACAATAAATAATGTCTTCACAAGAAAGCGCGGAGTTCCAACAAATCTCAGCCAGTCAGACCTGGCTCCCCGGCCCTTCCCAGGGAGGGGCGGCAGCCGGCCGGGGAGCACGCGGGTCCCGGGGACAGCGGGCACAGGTGCAGCCGCGCGAGCTCCTCTGCAACGAGCCCCTCCCCCGCCCCCGTCCTCGAGGCAGAATCCATCCCACGGGCCGGTAATCCGCAGAACACCTGTTGTCTGGAGGAACAAGTGCGGAGGGAAAGGAGGGAAAAAGCAACTTCCTATTTGTTGCTGAACGCATCCCGGCTTCTCCTTGCGGGGCCCTCCCCTCCCCTGGTGGTCCTGAGGCGAGGCGAAGCCCCCGGCTCGGCTGCTCACCCGCTGTCTCGCGCCCGCTGCTCCCTCGGCAGGACCCCCTCCTCCTGCTGCTCCTGCGCGCGCTGCGGGCTCTCCTCCCCTCTGGCTGCAATATGGCTGCCTGGCTGGGTGCAACAGGTCGGTTTTATCCTGCCTCCCGCCCTCCTCCTCCTTCACCGCCTGTCCCCTCCCTGCTTCGACTGAACACGCACTGTAAAGGCGCAGCAGGCCAACAAACAAACCCTTCATGGCACTGCCCTGCTCGGCAGCTACACACCCTCCGGCCGGGCGGGAGAGCTCCCTGCTCAGCAGAGGCTGGGCTGTCTGCAGCCATCACTGCCCTGCCACTGGCAGGAAATCACACCTGCCCAGTCACCCTCGCCCACCTTGGCACAGCAAAACTGGTATTTGGTGGAGGCGGGCAAGTCAGAAAAGTCATAGAGTCGAGCCAGAAGTGGCCCAAGGGTCTAGCGAGGTAGTAAGAACAGGTGAGACAAGCCATCAGAAGATGTGGCATGTAAAAATGTAGCAAACGTCATGAAATAAAGCCTTTTACAGATTAAAAAATAGAATGGAGTGCTTGTGTTTTATTTTAATACATTAGATTATACAACTGCTTTGAAAATAGTTTTTAAAAATGAATTTACCCCAATGCTCCGAGGACACTGATATAAGAGAACAAACAGATGTCAGTTAGTTTGTTCTGTGCATTGTTAATCTGGCCACTATGTCAGACGTCTACAACCGTTTCTGTACTCAGAGTTTCTTCTGATTAGTGAAAATAATCCGCACTATTGACTTTGGCAGTGGGAAAAACGCAACAAGTTTAAGTCACTCTGCATTGCCCACAAAATCATGAATTCCTTTTCCCCAGATATCCTGGCGAACCTGCTCTGACCCTACACACCCACTCACCATTTACGTTTTTTGGGCCAGCGTCTTAACGTTGTTCCTCGGGTGAGGAAAGAGCAAGCAGGTGGACGCTCTTTCCGCGTCCTGGCTGCGAAACTCTGGAAGTCTCTCCTGGTTCACATTCGTAGTATCAACAACCACACCTCATTTCGTAAAGCTATTAAAACTCATCTTTTCCCTACGCTATAGGCCTTGCTTCTCGATTTTCAGTCTCCTATCATCTGCTACAATTAGCGCCGGGACGCTCCTTTGCTGGGGCAGCTGTGTGCTCTACAAAACCTATAACATAACATAACTTTGAACATTGTTGAATTAGTGACCACCTAAGATACAATCACAATAGTGATCACACTTTCAGACTTACTAGAAGTAATCCTGTCACCAGTCAGGCCGGGCCACCACACAGCCCTCCTGTGTGCCCTGAGCCGCTGCTGCTGCTCGAACTGGTTTGTGCCTGAGTGATTAGCATTGTTGTTTTTTTTGTAGTTTGTGCCCCTCTGTGCCCTACTTTGATTTCTGTATCCCCGCTTGTCCCCAACCTGCGTGATTAGCATTGTTGTTTTTTAGGTCTCGCCTGTCGATGCGCATGCGCATCGAGCTTGCGAGCCTATTGCGGCTTAAACAACCTTTAACTAAGAAGCAAGGAATCGTGGCGATTCCTTGCAGTGCCCGTGACTTTTAAGCTCAATGCGCATGTGCATTGAGCTTAAAAGCGCGTGCACAGCCGCAATCGCCATCTGTTCCCTCACCCGCATTCCTCCGACACCTTTTGAAGTGAAGCTTAGCTTCACTTCAAAGGCCCCGGCTTGTTCACACCCACATGCCGCTCTCCCCGCTCCGCCCCCTCCCCTGCCCGCCTTGTGCATTTCTCCTACACCCCCTCCCCACAGCAATGCCCTCCGTCTGTTTTACAATCCACATCCCGCTCCGCCCCCTCCCCTGCCCGCCTTGTGCATTTCTCCTACACCCCCTCCCCACAGCAATGCCCTCCGTCTGTTTTACAATTTCCCTCTCCATTTACTTACACAAATGGAAATGCGATAGGTCTCGCAATAGAATAGTTAGACATTTTTCTTGTTGTGTGCTATTTCTTTTGAACTATGTTAACTGAATCTTTATTCCTTCACTCTATACAGTCTGTCTGAAAGATCTTTGCCTACTAGTTCGATCAGACTCCCTTCAATGGGTTCGAGTGTTGCCAGTTTTATTCTCAGAAGTCCCGCTTGCTTATCCATTTAACTCCCATGACTGACTTTATTGGAAGTTCAAATAGCAAGCCTCAATGTCAGGGGTCTTTTGCGAGCCTATTGCCTCTCTCCATTTACTTACACAAATCGCGCCCGCCTTGTGCATTTCTCCTACACCCCCTCCCCACAGCAATGCCCTCCGTCTGTTTTACAATCCACATGCCGCTCTCCCCGCTCCGCCCCCTCCCCTGCCCGCCTTGTGCATTTCTCCTACACCCCCTCCCCACAGCAATGCTCTCCGTCTGTTTTACAATTTCCCTCTCCATTTACTTACACAAATGGAAATGCGATAGGTCTCGCAATAGAATAGTTAGACATTTTTCTTGTTGTGTGCTATTTCGTTTGAACTATGTTAACTGAATCTTTATTCCTTCACTCTATACAGTCTGTCTGAAAGATCTTTGCCTACTAGTTCGATCAGACTCCCTTCAATGGGTTCGAGTGTTGCCAGTTTTATTCTCAGAAGTCCCGCTTGCTTATCCATTTAACTCCCATGACTGACTTTATTGGAAGTTCAAATAGCAAGCCTCAATGTCAGGGGTCTTTTGCGAGCCTATTGCCTCTCTCCATTTACTTACACAAATCGCGCAGATACCCCAAGCAGCAGTGCCCGCACTACCAATCCTTCTGTTATGCCACATCTCTCAGCTTACAGATTCCTTCGCTCTTTCTTTTACTCTCCACGTTTCTACCTCTTTCACTCTCTCTTCCAACTCTCTCCCCCCTCTCCATTTACTTACACAAATCGCGCAGATACCCCAAGCAGCAGTGCCCGCACTACCAATCCTTCTGTTATGCCACATCTCTCAGCTTACATATTCCTTCGCTCTTTCTTTTACTCTCCACGTTTCTGCCTCTTTCACTCTCTTCCAACTCTCTCCCCCTCTCCATTTACTTACACAAATCTCGCAGATACCCCAAGCAGCAGTGCCCGCACTACCAATCCTTCTGTTATGCCACATCTCTCAGCTTACAGATTCGCACTTTCTTTTCCTCTCAACGTTTCTGCCTCTTTCACTCTCTCTTCCAACTCTCTCCCCCCTCTCCATCACATCCACTAACGCTCACACCTTCCAAGTCCACCTTCAAACTACACCCTATAACTACAATACCACCCTACAACTCTACCCTCCAAATATAACTCCACCCTCCAACTACACACATAAATAGCGTTAGGCAACATTTATTTTAATAAATAAAAATCGGATAACACACTTGGAGCTATTCAAAACTTAAAACAATGCAACGCAAGGACAGTGCATCAATTAGTACACAAAAATGCTGAAAGAGATTGTAAAATAAAACCATTTTTTAACATATAACATAAATGCACAAAAAATAGGGAAACATCTGAATACACAGCAAATACAACACGTTAAAAGTGGACAAAGCCATCAAAAGGACACCAATTCACAACATAAAGCACTTACTAAAGTAACGGAAAATAAACCATTAAACCATGCTGGAGTAATTCAAAAACACAAACAAAGTGCGTAATCACAAAAGCACGAGCCTTCACAGCCTAATTGCAATTCTGCAAAAAATACAATAAAGTATTCCACTCTAAGTAAGCAAAGGAATGTAAAAAAATCATTAAGGTATGCGAAACAATAAGGGAAAGAAGATCGCGCAGATACCCCAAGCAGCAGTGCCCGCACTACCAATCCTTCTGTTATGCCACATCTCTCAGCTTACAGATTCCTTCGCTCTTTCTTTTACTCTCCACGTTTCTGCCTCTTTCACTCTCTCTCCCAACTCTCTCCCCCCTCTCCATTTACTTACACAAATCTCGCAGATACCCCAAGCAGCAGTGCCCGCACTACCAATCCTTCTGTTATGCCACATCTCTCAGTTTACATATTCCTTCGATCTTTCTTTTACTCTCCACGTTTCTGCCTCTTTCACTCTCTCTTCCAAATCTCTCCCCCCTCTCCATTTACTTACACAAATCTCGCTGATACCCCAAGCAGCAGTGCCCGCACTACCAATCCTTCTGTTATGCCACATCTCTCAGCTTACATATTCCTTCGCTCTTTCTTTTACTCTCCACGTTTCTGCCTCTTTCACTCTCTCTTCCAACTCTCTCCCCCCTCTCCATTTACTTACACAAATCGCGCAGATACCCCAAGCAGCAGTGCACGCACTACCAATCCTTCTGTTATGCCACATCTCTCATCTTACATATTCCTTCGCTCTTTCTTTTACTCTCCACGTTTCTGCCTCTTTCACTCTCTCTTCCAACTCTCTCCCCCTCTCCATTTACTTACACAAATCTCGCAGATACCCCAAGCAGCAGTGCCCGCACTACCAATCCTTCTGTTATGCCACATCTCTCAGCTTACATATTCCTTCGCTCTTTCTTTTACTCTCCACGTTTCTGCCTCTTTCACTCTCTCTTCCAAATCTCTCCCCCCTCTCCATTTACTTACACAAATCTCGCAGATACCCCAAGCAGCAGTGCCCGCACTACCAATCCTTCTGTTATGCCACATCTCTCAGCTTACATATTCCTTCGCTCTTTCTTTTACTCTCCACGTTTCTGCCTCTTTCACTCCCTCTTCCAACTCTCTCACCCCTCTCCATTTACTTACACAAATCGCGCAGATACCCCAAGCAGCAGTGCCCGCCCTACCAATCCTTCTGTTATGCCACATCTCTCAGCTTACATATTCCTTCGCTCTTTCTTTTACTCTCCACGTTTCTGCCTCTTTCACTCTCTCTTCCAACTCTCTCCCCCTCTCCATTTACTTACACAAATCTCGCAGATACCCCAAGCAGCAGTGCCCGCACTACCAATCCTTCTGTTATGCCACATCTCTCAGCTTACAGATTCGCACTTTCTTTTCCTCTCAACGTTTCTGCCTCTTTCACTCTCTCTTCCAACTCTCTCCCCCCTCTCCATCACATCCACTAACGCTCACACCTTCCAAGTCCACCTTCAAACTACACCCTATAACTACAATACCACCCTACAACTCTACCCTCCAAATATAACTCCACCCTCCAACTACACACATAAATAGCGTTAGGCAACATTTATTTTAATAAATAAAAATCGGATAACACACTTGGAGCTATTCAAAACTTAAAACAATGCAACGCAAGGACAGTGCATCAATTAGTACACAAAAATGCTGAAAGAGATTGTAAAATAAAACCATTTTTAACATATAACATAAATGCACAAAAAATAGGGAAACATCTGAATACACAGCAAATACAACACGTTAAAAGTGGACAAAGCCATCAAAATGACACCAATTCACAACATAAAGCACTTACTAAAGTAACGGAAAATAAACCATTAAACCATGCTGGAGTAATTCAAAAACACAAACAAAGTGCGTAATCACAAAAGCACGAGCCTTCACAGCCTAATTGCAATTCTGCAAAAAATACAATAAAGTATTCCACTCTAAGTAAGCAAAGGAATGTAAAAAATTCATTAAGGTATGCGAAACAATAAGGGAAAGAAGATCGCGCAGATACCCCAAGCAGCAGTGCCCGCACTACCAATCCTTCTGTTATGCCACATCTCTCAGCTTACAGATTCCTTCGCTCTTTCTTTTACTCTCCACGTTTCTGCCTCTTTCACTCTCTCTTCCAACTCTCTCCCCCCTCTCCATTTACTTACACAAATCTCGCAGATACCCCAAGCAGCAGTGCCCGCACTACCAATCCTTCTGTTATGCCACATCTCTCAGTTTACATATTCCTTCGCTCTTTCTTTTACTCTCCACGTTTCTGCCTCTTTCACTCTCTCTTCCAACTCTCTCCCCCCTCTCCATTTACTTACACAAATCGCGCAGATACCCCAAGCAGCAGTGCCCGCACTACCAATCCTTCTGTTATGCCACATCTCTCAGCTTACACACACCATCACTCAACATCACCACCTCACCCTCACACCCCCTCACACACCCTCACACACCCTCAACCCTCAGAAACACTCACCCTCAACATTCAAACTCGCACACCCTCACTCACCTTCACACCCTCACAACAATCACTCTCAGCCTCACTCACCAACACCTATCATGACACACTCTCACATCCCCTTACCCTCACCCCCTCATCCTCACACACACTCACACCCTCACTCATACTAAAACGGTCACACTCAATCACCCTCACACACCATCACACACCCTCACACCCCCGGACCATCACATCCACTAACGCTCACACCTTCCAAGTCCACCTTCAAACTACACCCTATAACTACAATACCACCCTACAACTCTACCCTCCAAATATAACTCCACCCTCCAACTACACACATAAATAGCGTTAGGCAACATTTATTTTAATAAATAAAAATCGGATAACACACTTGGAGCTATTCAAAAATTAAAACAATGCAACGCAAGGACAGTGCATCAATTAGTACACAAAAATGCTGAAAGAGATTGTAAAATAAAACCATTTTTTAACATATAACATAAATTCACAAAAAATAGGGAAACATCTGAATACACAGCAAATACAACACGTTAAAAGTGGACAAAGCCATCAAAAGGACACCAATTCACAACATAAAGCACTTACTAAAGTAACGGAAAATAAACCATTAAACCATGCCGGAGTAATTCAAAAACACAAACAAAGTGCGTAATCACAAAAGCACGAGCCTTCACAGCCTAATTGCAATTCTGCAAAAAATAGAATAAAGTATTCCACTCTAAGTAAGCAAAGGAATGTAAAAAATTCATTAAGGTATACGAAACAATAAGGGAAAGAAGATGTCTACAAGCAACAACTTAAGTACAATAATAAACGGTCTAATACAAAGACAAATGAATATAACAAATACACGTTCAAAAAATCATCAGTCACAAGATGGATGAACTTCCACATTGTTAGTACATCTGGTTATAGACAGTGACCATAAACATGCAAAGGTACACGGAACAAAGCTTACTTAACAAGGACCAGAACATTTATAACTGGCTTCTCACTAAAACTTTCAGGAAAACATCCCATCAGTAAGGATTAAAATTGACTTTTACGCAACTAGAACACAATATTTACATACCCTAAATTAAAAATATCACGAACATTATTACATACAATTACAAAATAGCAGTTTGTAAAAAGTTTAAATTATACACATTAAATAACAGTACATCTTATTTATACATAAATATACGCGAAACGAAATAGCCCTTCTAAGTGCTAAAATCATTTCATGTACGTAAAATAACGAACAGCAGCTACAAAATAATTAAATTAGAGTTGTCGCTAACATATACATTATATATCAACAAGAAAAACACTTAATTAAATTTAATTTACATAAATAAATGACAATAATTACAATCGCTAACAAAAAAGTTCTATATCTATATAAACACACTCCTAATAATTAATTACTTTGTACATACTATGGATACTACATTTAATTAGATAACAAAACACTTACAAATAATATCTTACCTGTCAAACGACGCAGCAACACCACACCAACAAGCACACGCCTTCCGCGCCCGAAGTTTCTCGATCTTCTGGGCATTTTCACCGTTGACGTAAGCAAATCGGAACGCTACGTCAAAAACGTAGCGCTCCGATTGGCTAAAAATAAACGTCAATCAAAAACAATATTTAACAATACAAAAAAAAACTAGAACGCTAACGTAGGTAGCGTCAAGGACACGCATTGCGTCCTCCATTTTACAATTATTCACTTACATACAGGAGTCAACAGACACAAAACACACACATAACACAACACATATTACAAAACACACACATTTACATTACATACAAAATAACACAAGGCACTCACTCTCACTCACCCTCACTCACCCTCAACCCCTCACCTTCACTCACACTCAACCCCTCACCCTCAATCACACTTACTCTCACTCACCCTCACTCACCCTCAACCCCTCACCCTCACTCACCCTCAACACCTCACCCTCACTCACCCTCAACCCCTCACCCTCACTCACCCTCACCCTCCCTCAACCCCTCACCCTCACTCACCCTCAACCCCTCACCCTCACTCACCCTCACTCTCCCTCACTCACCCTCACTCACCCTCACTCACCCTCAACCCCTCAGCCTCACTCACCCTCACTCACCCTCAACCCCTCACCCTCAACCCCTCACCCTCAACCCCTCACCCTCACTCACCCTCACCCTCAACCCCTCACCCTCACTCACCCTCACTCACCCTCACTCACCCTCACTCACCCTCAACCCCTCAGCCTCACTCACCCTCACCCTCCCTCAACCCTCACCCTCACTCACCCTCAATCCCTCACCCTCACCCACCCTCAACCCCTCACCCTCAACCCCTCACTCACCCTCACTCTTACTCACCCTCACTCACCCTCAACCCCTCACCCTCACCCACCATCACCCACCCTCAACCCCTCACCCTCACCCACCATCACCCACCCTCACCCTCACCCTCACTCACCCTCAACCCCTCACCCTCACCCTCACTCACCCTCAACCCCTCACCCTCACTCACCCTCAACCCCTCACCCTCACTCACCCTCACTCACCCTCAACCCCTCACCCTCACTCAACCTCACTCACCCTCACCCTCACTCACCCTCAACCCCTCACCCTCACCCTCACTCACCCTCAACCCCTCACCCTCAACACCTCACTCACCCTCACTCTCACTCACACTCAGTCACCCTCACTCACCCTCAACCCCTCACCCTCACCCTCACTCACCCTCAATCACCCTCACCCTCACTCACCCTCACTCACCCTCAACCCCTCACCCTCAATCACCCTCACCCTCAATCACCCTCAACCCCTCACCCTCACCCTCACTCACCCTCAATCACCCTCACCCTCACTCACCCTCACTCACCCTCAACCCCTCACCCTCAATCACCCTCACCCTCACTCACCCTCAACCCTCACCCTCACTCACCCTCAACCCTCACCCTCACTCACACTCACTCACCCTCACTCACCCTCACCCTCACTCACCCTCACTCACCCTCACTCACCCTCACCCTCAACGCCTCACCCTCACTCACCCTCAACCCCTCACCCTCACTCACCCTCAAACCCTCACCCTCACCCTCACTCACCCTCAACCCTTCACCCTCAACCCCTCACTCACCCTCACTCTCACTCACCCTCACTCACCCTCACTCACCCTCAACCCCTCACCTCACCCTCACTCACCCTCACCCTCACTCACCCTCACTCACCCTCACCCTCACTCACCCTCACCCTCAACCACTCACACTCACTCACCCACCCTCACCCTCACTCACCCTCAACTCCTCACCCTCACTCACCCTCAACACCTCACCCTCACTCACCCTCAACCCCTCACCCTCACCCTCACTCACCCTCAACCCCTCACCCTCAACACCTCACTCACCCTCACTCTCACTCACACTCAGTCACCCTCACTCACCCTCAACCCCTCACCCTCACCCTCACTCACCCTCACTCACCCTCACTCACCCTCACTCACCCTCACTCACCCTCAACACCTCACCCTCAATCACCCTCACCCTCAACCCCTCACCCTCACCACCCTCACCTTCACCCTTTCACCCTCAACCCCTCACCCTCACTCACCCTCAACCCCTCACCCACCCTCAATCCCTCACCCTCACTCACCCTCAACCCCTCACCCTCACTCACCCTCACTCACACTCACTCACCCTCACTCACCCTCACCCTCACTCACCCTCACTCACCCTCACCCTCACTCACCCTCACTCACCCTCACTCACCCTCACTCACCCTCACCCTCAACGCCTCACCCTCACTCACCCTCAACCCCTCACCCTCACTCACCCTCAACCCCTCACCCTCACCCTCACTCACCCTCAACACTTCACCCTCAACCCCTCACTCACCCTCACTCTCACTCACCCTCTCACCCTCAACCCCTCAGCCTCATCCTCACTCACCCTCACCCTCACTTACCCTCAACCCCTCACCCTCACTCACCCTCACCCTCACTCACCCTCAACCCCTCACACTCACTCACCCTCACCCTCACTCACCCTCAACACCTCACCCTCAATCACCCTCACCCTCACTCACCCTCAACCCCTCACCCTCACTCACCCTCACCTTCACCCTTTCACCCTCAACCCCTCACCCTCACTCACCCTCAACCCCTCACCCACCCTCAATCCCTCACCCTCACTCACCCTCAACCCCTCACCCTCACTCACCCTCACTCACACTCACTCACCCTCACTCACCCTCACCCTCACTCACCCTCACTCACCCTCACCCTCACTCACCCTCACTCACCCTCACTCACCCTCACTCACCCTCACTCACCCTCAATGCCTCACCCTCACTCACTCTCAACCCCTCACCCTCACTCACCCTCAACCCCTCACCCTCACCCTCACTCACCCTCAACACTTCACCCTCAACCCCTCACTCACCCTCACTCTCACTCACCCTCAACCCCTCAGCCTCATCCTCACTCACCCTCACCCTCACTTACCCTCAACCCCTCACCCTCACTCACCCTCACCCACCCTCAACCCCTCACACTCACTCACCCTCACCCTCCCTCACCCTCACTCACCCTCAATTCCTCACCCTCACTCACCCTCAACACCTCACCCTCACCCTCACTCACCCTCAACCTCAACCCCTCACCCTCACTCACCCTCACCCTCACTCACCCTCAACCCCTCACCCTCAACACCTCACCCTCAACCCCTCACCCTCACTCACCCTCACAACACATATTGTGTTACAATAGGTGTCACATTTGCGAAAGATAAAACTATCTAGGGATGTAGCATAACGACCAGAGCTGCCATATAAGTAACGTTAATACAAAACATGTTGCATTCCAAATGCTATAGGTGTCACATTTGCAAAAGTTATAACTATTGGCATTGTAAATGACAAAGCCATCAATTTAGCAATTTTAACAACGAAAAAATAAATAAATTATGTCATTTACAAGACCAATAACTACAACTTTTCTAATGCGAGGCCTATTGCATTTCAACCCCACTCATCCACGCAACGCCACTCACACACGCAATGCCACTCACACACGCAACGCCACTCACACACGCAACGCCACTCACACACACAACGCCACTCACACACGCAACGCCACTCACACACGCTACGCCACTCACACACGCAACGCCACTCACACACGCAACGCCACTCACACACGCAACGCCACTCACACACGCCACTCATCCACGCAACGCCACTCATCCACGCAACGCCACTCATCCATTTGCAAAACGAAAAATGTCAAACTCTTCTATTGCGAGACCTATTGCATTTTCAATGCTTGTTGTAGTTTTATGCTCCTCTGTGCCCCACTTTGCCTTCTGTATCCCCCGCTCGCCCCCATCCGTGCTCTTTTCCCGCGGCTGCGGTCCGCCCCCCTGAGCTCACATTGGCCGCCTGCTCCCGTCTCCCAGCTGCTCCTCCCTCCCACTCCCCCTCATATGGAGGCCGCGCAGTGGTGAAGAGAGCGACCTTTGACCCTGTCACCAGACAGGTCGCTCCCCGCACCACCACACAGCCCTCCTGTGTGCCCTGAGCCGCTGCTGCCGCTCGAACTGGTTTGTGCCTGAGTGATTAGCATTGTTGGTTTTTTTGGTACTTTGTGCCCCACTTTGCCTTCTGTATCCCCCGCTCGCCCCCAACCTGCGTGATTAGCATTGTTGTTTATTGTACTTTTGTGCCCAGTCTGTGCCCCACTTTGCCTTCTGTATCTCCCGCTCGCCCCCATCCATGCTCTTTTCCCGCCGCTGCGTTCCCTGCGCCCCGCCCCCCTGAGCTCTCAATCGCCGCCCCGCTCTCGCCTTCCAGCTGCTCCTCCCTCCCACTCACCCTCATATGGATGCCACGCAGCGGACGCACGCAGCGGGTGCACCGCTGGTGCGCCGAAGGCGCGCCTAAGACAAGTCCGTCTGGGCCTGTCCGCGCCAGGACCCCTGGCCCCTGCACTCACCACGACGCCCGCCACTGCTACGACTCCAGCACCCTCCATGCACTCAACGCCGGACGGTCACGCACCTGCTGCCTGGCCACCCCGAAGCGCACCCAAGGACCCTTCTCCTGTCGGAGCTGCAGCTTCACCAGCATCCGGCCCGCCAACCCACCCACCGAAGAACCCAACTTCCTCAGATGCATCCTGCTCAACACCCGCTCCGCCCGCAAACACGCCGTCGAACTCTGGGACCTACTCCACACCAACTCCCCAGACGTCGCCTTCCTGACGGAGACCTGACTAACCCCCACCTCGGCGCCCAACATTGCCATAGCCATCCCAGAAGGCTACAAGATCACCCGCAAGGACCGCGCCAACGGAGTAGGAGGAGGAATTGCCATAGTCCACAGAAACACCCTCAAAATCACGACAGACGCCGAAGACACCCTCAGCGCCGCCAAACACCTGCACTTCCAGATCCACACCGACCCCAACACCACCCTCAGAGGCACCCTCATCTACAGACCCCCCGGACCCCGACCGCAGTTTAGCGACTCCATCGCCGACTTCATCAGCACACACGACCTCGCCTCCACGGACTATATCCTCCTCGGGGACCTGAACTTCCACATCGAGAACAACAATGACTTCAACACCTCTACCATGATCGACAACCTCGGACTCAGACAACTCGTCGAACCACCCACTCACTCCGCCGGCCACACGCTTGACCCCATCTTCTCAGCAAGCACCCACGTCTCCTTCGACCGCACCACCGAACTCCACTGGACTGACCACGGCTGCATCCACTTCACCTTCCGGAAACCCACCACCTACCACCGCACCCAGCTGATGCCTCGCCACAGCTCGGGCAAGATCACCGAGGACCAGCTAACCACCGCCCTCGCCCAGAGCACACCCGCATACCCGACCGACCCCGACACCGCAGCCCGCAACCTCAGACAATGGATCGACGACTGCTCCAACACCCTCGCCCCGCTCAAGAAACCCCCCAACACCCAGTCCAGCAAGAGAGCCAGCTGGTTCACCAAAGACCTCCAGGCCTCCAAGCGAACCTGCCAAAAACTGGAAAAAAACTGGACCTGCGAAAGAACACCGGAAAGCTACACAGCCCACAGGAATGCTACCCGCCGACACCACCAACTCATCAGATCCGCCAAAAGGACCACCTTCAGAGACCGCATAGAGAACAACGCACACAACAGCAAAGAGCTCTTCAGCATCGTGAGGAACTCTCCAACCCCAGTTCCAACACCAACGACATCCCACCGACACAAGACCTGTGTGACTCACTAGCCACCTTCTATCGCAAGATCGCAGACATCCACGACAGCTTCGACGCCGTCATCACCCCGGCAACCGCCAGCACCCCGCTCCCACGACCACCACCCGCACCAACCGCCTGCTCACCTGGACCAACATCAACGACGACTACATCATCAAGATCATGAACACCATCCACTCCGGATCCCCGGAAGACCCCTGCCCACACCACATCTTCAGCAAAGCCAGCAGCACCATTGCACCCCACCTCCGGAAAACCATCAACATCTCCTTCGAGACAGCGACCTTCCCGGAGTGCTGGAAGCACGCAGAGATCAACGCCTTACTCAAGAAACCCAAGGCTGACCCCAAAGACCTAAAGAACTTCCGACCCATCTCCCTGCTCCCGTTCCTGGCGAAGGTCATCGAAAAGGCCGTCAACAAACAACTGACCAGCTTCCTCGAAGAGAACAACATCCTGGACCCGTCCCAGTCCGGGTTCCATAGCAACCACAGCACCAAAACTGCCCTCATCGCCGCCACCGATGACATCAGGATCCTGCTTGACAACGGAGAAACCTCGGCCCTCATCCTCCTGGACCTGTCAGCTTCTTTCGACACGGTCTGCAACCGCACACTAAAAGCACGCCTCCACAACGCCGCAATCCAAGAGAAGGCCCTGGACTGGACCATCTCTTTCCTCTCCGGGAGAACCCAGAGCGTCCACCTCCCCCCTTTCCGCGCCAAAGCCACCGAGATCATCTGCGGCGTACCCCAAGGATCATCCCTCAGCCCAACGTTGTTCAACGTATACATGGCACCGCTCGCCCACATCGCCCTAAGGCATGACCTAAACATCATCTCCTACGCTGACGATACCCAGCTGATCCTCTCGCTCACCAAGGACCCCCAGACCACGAAAACCAACCTTCACGAAGGAATGAAGGCCGTCACCGACTGGATGAGGAACAGCCGTTTGAAGCTGAACTCGGACAAGACGGAGGTCCTCATCCTCGGTTCCACCCCCTCAGCCTGGGACGACTCCTGGTGGCCGACGACACTAGGAGCACCCCCTACACCCACGGACCACGCACGAAACCTGGGAGTCATCCTCGACTCCAAACTCCATGACAAAGCAGGTCAACGCCATCTCCTCCTCCTGCTTCACACCCTCTGCATGCTTCGCAGGATCTTCAAGTGGATCCCCACCACAACTAGAAGGACAGTCACCCAGGCCCTCGTCAGCAGTAGACTGGACTACGGCAACACACTCTACGCAGGAGCCTCTGCCAAACTCCTGAAACGGCTCCAACGCATCCAGAACGCCTCCGCACGCCTGATCCTCGACATCCTGCGCTGCAGCCACATCACACCCCACCTGAGAGACCTGCACTGGCTCCCCATCAACAAGAGGATAACCTTCAAGCTCCTCACCCAAGCACACAAGGCACTCCACGACCCCGGACCAGCGTACCTCAACAGTCGACTCAGCCTCTACACCCCGTCCCGCCAGCTCCGTTCTGCAGACCGCGCCCTCGCCACTATCCCCCGCATCCGAAGAGTGAC
Source organism: Lissotriton helveticus (assembly GCF_964261635.1). NCBI lineage: Eukaryota > Metazoa > Chordata > Amphibia > Caudata > Salamandridae > Lissotriton > Lissotriton helveticus. The sequence continues at coordinate 1,372,872,195 of NC_136067.1, forward strand.
AGCCGGCGGCAGAGCATTCTCCCACCTCGCCACCAAGCCGTAGGCGGCTGGGGAGGGTGTTTCACGTCTTGGCGGCGATTAACCCTAGGTTATGAAATATATTACACAGTGGCAGTCACCTCTGTGTAGCTATAGTTAAATCAGAGTTTCTATGGGAAGAGTGTTTTTTTGTTTGGGAATAACTTTGGCATATTAACGAATCTGCATGGAACTTTCCCAAACAAATGGGTGGCCACCTCAGCTACTTCCTGGAAAATGTTGTTTTGATCCGCCAAGTGGGTGGCAAGAAAAGGGGTTGTCCCCAAACATTGATTTCCCATGTCAATACCCATAGGAGATTTTGCATCCCATTACAGAAAAAGAGCTGAAAGGAATTACATCAAATTTACAAAAAGTTAGAAATTTACTCAGAAACCGTGCTTTTAGTGATTTGATGGAAATCTGTTCAGTCGTTTTTGAAAAATACGCATTTTAAGAGGTGCTCGGGTTGGGCCTGAAGAGGTTAAAATGTTAGGCATATCTAGATTACTGGTCCTTGGGACTCCAGTGGGAATCCCACGATACATTAAATGAAAAAAATAAGGCTCTCTGATTGGCCGAGGGAGCTTTGTCTCCTATCTGCCCTTTCGGTACCATGGGACTGGTGGCTCACCGCATCCCAAAGAAAATTGTTGCAACGGCCATTTTAAAGTACTCCGGGACTCAGTCCCCATGTCCTAAAAATGTAAAAAAAATAGCAGCGTGTAAAGTGGCAGGATAGGGATACCCTCACCCCTTGGCACTTGTGGGGTGGGAAGGGCAGGCAGAGGAGAGACTCCAGGTGCCCCAAAACAATTTCCAAACTTTTTTTATTGGCATTTGTTAAAATGACACAAACAACATAACTATGCATCACAACAGATCATGAACAGTTGATTACTTTCCATTACTCAATCTCTTCATGTATACCCCCCACCCACTCCCTTGTCTAATGGTCGCCCTTGACTTAACATTCCCAATCCATGTCCTTGTTCTGATGGGAAGGTGCAAATATTCCCCCGATACGTGTTCCATTTCCCCCCATATCTTGTCCCACTTCTTTGGGCATCCCCGTTTTGTATAGACCGCAGGTTCAGCTAGCATGCACCAATCTACGTTTCTCCAATCGCCTTATAAACCTTCCCAGCATGTCTGGATCAAGGGGCACTCCCAAAGTGTGTGATTAAAGTTGCCTGTCCCTCCAAATTGCCGCCGACAGTCCGCAGAGTAGTCGCAGCCCATCTTAACCAGTGTAGTGCATCTGATATAGGATCAGTGTAGTACTTTCAGTTGGGCAGTCGTGCGGAATAGCCACCTCCGCGGAGAGGCCAGCGCATCGCATGCTCTAGGTCGCCAACATCAGCCTGAAAGTGCATGAGTAAATATTTCAAGGGATCTGGTGAAATGTTAATTAGTTTTCACTGGTAAACACCCATTACAACGCATTTTTTACAACGCACTACCATTACAACGGAACTTTTACAACGCAAATACTATTACAACGCATTTATTTACAACGCATGTTTTTACAACGCAGGTACTTTTACAACGCATACCATTACAACGTAAGTATTGGTAAGTATATAATTATATTTAAAATGTTATATGTTAGGTTTTTTTTAAAGGGGTATTTTTAGGGTTCAGGGTCAGTTTTGGGTTTTTGGGTAAAGGGGTATTTTTAGGGTTCAGGGTCAGTTTTGGGTTTTTGGGTAAAGGGGTATTTTTAGGGTTCAGGGTCAGTTTTGGGTTTTTGGGTAAAAGGGTATTTTTAGGGTTCAGGGTCAGTTTTGGGTTTTTGGGTAAAGGGGTATTTTTAGGGTTCAGGGTCAGTTTTGGGTTTTTGGGTAAAGGGGTATTTTTAGGGTTCAGGGTCAGTTTTCAGTTTTTGGGTAAAGGGGTATTTTTAGGGTTTAGGGTCAGTTTTCAGTTTTTGGGTAAAGGGGTATTTTTAGGGTTCAGGGTCAGTTTTCAGTTTTTGGGTAAAGGGGTATTTTTAGGGTTTAGGGTCAGTTTTCAGTTTTTGGGTAAAGGGGTATTTTTAGGGTTCAGGGTCAGTTTTCAGTTTTTGGGTAAAGGGGTATTTTTAGGGTTCAGGGTCAGTTTTCAGTTTTTGGGTAAAGGGGTATTTTTAGGGTTTAGGGTCAGTTTTCAGTTTTTGGGTAAAGGGGTATTTTTTGGGTTCAGGGTCAGTTTTGGGTTTTTGGGTAAAAGGGTATTTTTAGGGTTCAGGGTCAGTTTTGGGTTTTTGGGTAAAGGGGTATTTTTAGGGTTCAGGGTCAGTTTTGGGAATTTTAGATAAAGGGGTACAAGAAAAAAATAAAATAAAAATAAATATAAATTAAATTAATTAAATAAAATTAAATTAAATTAAATTAAATTAAATACAATTACATTAAATAAAAATAATTTTAAATAATATACAATTAAAAAAATTATATATACTTACCAATACTTACGTTGTAATGGTATGCGTTGTAAAGGTACCTGCGTTGTAAAAAAATGCGTTGTAAATACATGCGTTGTAATAGTATTTGCGTTGTAAAAGTCCCGTTGTAACGGTATGCGTTGTAAAAGTATGCGTTTTAACGTCATACATCCGTTTTCACTATGTGAGTGAAATTGATTTACTGTCCAAGGGATCTGCAAGTAATCTATCCTCAAGTGGGGTAGCTTCTGGGATCTCCTCTATATCTTTGGTTGCCTCCAGTAAGGCATGTCGTATCTGCAGGTATTGGAAGGTATCACCTATAGCTAGTTTATATTCTTTTTGTAGTTCGGTAAATTTCAGTATTTTGCCTTTCTTTACTAAGTTACCTACTTGTGATATACCAACAGTATCCCATTTGTCAAAACCTCTACAATTGCTCAAGTTACCTAGTTTTTCTGCATGCCATAGGGGCGTCATACGCTTACCCCATCTGAGTTTTCCAGTGGCGAAATGCCATTTAGCAATCGTTGGCGCTGTGGGGCCAGTGAGTTGCTGTCTATTCGGCCTGGTGTAAAGAGCTTGTCTGTACCCTCCCCGGCCCATCAGCCACTTGTCCATCCGACATGCCGGGTCTTGCTGCTCACCATATACACATTGGTTTATGATTGAGAGGTGGGCCACTCAGTAGTAACTACAGATGTCTGATAGGGCAATTCCACCATCGTACCACCCATGCACCAACTTGGGCCCAGCAATACGTGGCAGTTTCCCGTCCCAAAGCAGGTTCATAACCTCCTCGTCGATCTACTTAAAATAGGATTCACCAACTCTATATGGAGCGTTCTGCAACGGATATAGGAGTCAGGACAGAGCCATAATTTTATACTGCGCAGTAGGGTTGGGGGGCCCAAAAGATTGCGTTCGTGAAATAGCAGTAGATCAGCAGTTACATAAATACCCAGGTATCGGAATCCATCTTTAGCGACTGCGATCCCACAGTCTGCCGGAAATGTCGGCACTGGCCCGTGGAACATATATAGAACTGATTTGGACCAATTTATAATGTACCCAGAATACTTGCCATGGTTAGAGCAGATCTGGAGTATTCTATTGATTGATGCTTTGGGGGAGGCTACATACAACAAAATATCGTCAGCATATAGGGAGATTTCTGTCTTCCCATTCATTATCCCATCTCAGTCCCCATATCTGGGGATCCTGACGTATGCAGCATGCAAGAGGCTCTAGGACCAGGGCGAATATTAGGGGGGAAAGTGGGCAGCCAGTCGCGTCCTGCGGCGCAGCGTAAACATTTTAGACACATGCCCATTCACTGCTACCTGAGCGAGTGGCTCAGCATATAGGAGTTTGATCCATTCAGGTACGTTGTCCCCAGTCCCATGCGCTCAAGGACCGCAATCATATAGGGCCACTCCTCCCTATCAAAAGCCATGCGCGCGTCCAACGAGAGCATGGCCGCATCTTCTCTTATAGTGTGTTCCTAGCTATCACCCCATTTAGGCGACGTAGATTCACTGCTGTGTTGTGGCCCGGCACAAACCAGGATTAGTCCGGGTGGATCAACTTCGTGATTAGAGGGAGGAGCCTGTTGGCTAGGACCTTTGCAAGGACTTTGGCCTCAACGTTCAATAAAGATATTGGTTGGTATAAGGAATATTCCTCTGCCGGCTTCCCGGCCTTGTGAATTAGGACAATGGAGGCCATTCTCTGATTCCTAGCTATCACCCCATTTAGGCGACGTAGATTCACTGCTGTGTTGTGGCCCGGCACAAACCAGGATTAGTCCGGGTGGATCAACTTCGTGATTAGAGGGAGGAGCCTGTTGGCTAGGACCTTTGCAAGGACTTTGGCCTCAACGTTCAATAAAGATATTGGTTGGTATAAGGAATATTCCTCTGCCGGCTTCCCGACCTTGTGAATTAGGACAATGGAGGCCATTCTCTGATCACTGGGCAATGCCCCTTCGGCTTTACTATCGAGGTACATATCGAGGAGGTGGGGAGCTATTTTGGAGGGAAGCAGGGGGAACCTACTTGTAGAGTGCACTGTCCTATAGGGAAAAGGAACCCTTTCCCAGTATTACAACAACAAATTTAAATTAATCAATACTGTAAAACTGTGATCACGTACACAATTAGTATTTTATTTTTACATATCTGTGTAGCGTATCCATTTTTACACAGAATACATCATAACTGTGAGTCTTTTTGTACACAAAAAATAATATTAAGGAAATGAATGTAAGTTAATGTTTTCACAGTTAATGAGTTGAAGATCATATGTGTTGCTGACTCATCTCTTGGTCAAATAAGGAAACAAAATCCATAGTCACTCATAAAACTGTTGGTTCAATTTTCTCACGACATGGTGCCCAATGCATTTCGGGACCTGAAGGTACCCTTCGTCAGGGGAAAAACCTACAAAATATATGCAAACAGCCGATCAATAAAAAATTAGGGTACAGAGTAATCTTACGAAAATTAACAATGAAACAGTTGTTTTCAGACACTTCAGGGGGAACAGAAAAAAAACATTCTATTCATCAATCCATATGATAGTACCAACGTAGTATGTAATACATATAATAAAACAGAAGAAAACAGGAAAAAACATGTCATTCATCAATACATGTGGTAGAGCCAATATTGCTTAGTCATGCCTAGAGTGTAAATAGACAAATATGACAAGTCCTCTTCAGTATACGCCTAATAACGATACATTGCTATGGGTACATGAACAACCTAAACATACGAATAAATAGATACCAATAGGTCAAAATAAAACCCAATGAATAGATGACACTGTACTCAACAAAAAACAAATAATATTCCTATGGTATTGGCTTGTCATCTAAATTCTAACATCACATACCTTTGTAGTGTTATGTGGCTGTGGAATGATTTCCTATGCTCTGGAGTATAAACCTAAGTTTTTCCTAGACGCGTGGTAGCTGCAAAGCTAGAGATACAAAAAATGCAATGCTATTGTAGTTCGAGTGTATATCATGGAGGTAATAAACAGTATAATATTGATAAAATATGATTCACCTGAATCGTTTTTAACCTAGGCGTAATAGCAGGTTATTGGAGGTTGCCCAAGATAATCCGATAGAAGAAAAATGGAGGGACCTTTCAGAAAAAACTACAAGAATGAAAACAATGACATAATTTAACTACAAGTAGCGTTAGTGTGGTAAATCCTAATAACTACCCTATGCCCAAAATATTCGAAATGTTGCATACCTGCGTAAGTCTCTAAGGTGCAACAATCACGATGTGTGAATGCCTAAAAGGCATAAGAATGTCTCGTCCAGACTTCTGTGTCTGTGAAATAATTGATATAAATCTATCACTCAAATGATGAGCTTGTGACCACAAACACGTCAGCGATGTATTTCTCTTATTATATAAATTATATATTGGGAGATAGAATGTACCTTGATGGTAGCTGGCAGGCAACCCGCAGCATAAATTAGCGTTAACGAACACGTACGGTATGTAGTAACATGGTAGTTGTGTCGCCAAATCTGTTGGAGACATAAACGTGCACTAATTACAAAATTTACCGAACTCCGGTTTATTCCGAAAAAAGTTTTTTGAGCCTGAGCTCAGTTGTATCCAATGAAAAACTAGTATTGGCTTGTTACAAATGTTGTTTACCTGTAAGATCGAGGTGGTGCGCTGGCCAGGTGTGTACTTGTTAGGTGAAATCATTGTACCGCGCAAGGTTACTATACAAAAATATAAAGACTTCCTCGGGCCCCGCGCTGGAAGAGATGTCTCTGGGAACTGTAGTCTCAGAACCAAACATATCTGGCGGCAGTAAACGCAAATTAAACTGAAAAAAGGGGAAATGTATATATGTGGAGAAAATATGTTTAATACTATTAATAAACGTAACGATGCAGGTTACTTATCTTGTTGTCGTCGAGACCATTACGGAACGTTTGTACTGTTGCTGATTGCAGCTCAGTTTTCAAGGATTTACCACAGAATATCTAGTTGGTGACTCCTACCTCATACAAGGGTGCTAAAATATGACTGTGTGCCGAACCTTATATTATGTATATGAATCAATGGTTGTATATGTCTAATGCAGTTGCCTTGTGTGTTGATCGATATTCATTAAATATCACCCTCTCTTTAGTGACATGTTAACACCAAACATTGCAATACCTAGTTCATCAATAATTACCACAGAGCATAAATCGATGAATAACATATGTGCAAAAGAACATCCAATATGTCCATACTTTTGAACTTGTCTATATCATATATCAATGACTTCTCAATTATATGTGCTTCACAAGATCAAAATGTGCCATAAATGTATGCACCATAACTGGGTGACTCTCCTATAAACCCATTATCATCAAATGGACAGTGTGAAAATGAACTACAAATGAAATAGAAAGTCAGAAAACAATGTACACCATATATAACAAAGCATCATGGGAGTATCAAGAGGAAGAGCTTCCTACTCTTATATAAGTCGTCTGTACAGTAAGGCATAACTTTGTATTTATAAAAAGCATCCCAAATCTAGCCGATCATTCAGACCATTGGGGATTCCTGTGCATAAAAAATCTATCCAGTATGTTTCTCGCTGCAATAATCTAGCAGAGTTGTCTTGACCATCTTTCTTGGGTACTATTTCTAGAATCTGTGCACGTAGTTGTGCTATGTTGTGGTGATTTTCATCCCAGTGCGTGGCTAAAGGGGAACTTTTCTGCTTGGTCCTAATGTTACTCTTGTGCTCTGTGAGTCTAATTTTTAGTTTACGTTCTGTTTTTCCCACGTAGAGTTTGCCGCAAGGGCATTTCAAGCAATAAACTAAATTAGTGCTATTACAGTCTGATGTATGCTTAAGGTTAAACTTCTTGCCTGTCATAGGATGAGTAACACTGTTGCCAACGACAATGTTATTACAATGTACGCAGTTTTTGCATTTCATAGTACCTTTATATTCAGGTGAGATTTGCGAACCTTGAGGTGAGCGTAATAAATCCATCAAATTACGTCCCCTAGTATGGGCAAATATGGGTTTCTTTGGATTAAACTAGATTACCTCCTGTTCATATTTATGAGTGCACCTCAATTCCTATTTTCGAGCTATTTTGGAGGCCATTATTTTGAGGAATTCAATAGGGAGACCATTTGGGCCCCCGGCTTTTCCGGACTGCATAACGCTTATGGCTATTGTTATTTCTTCAATAGTAATGTCTGCATCTAATTGTTACTGATCATCGGTGGTCAGTGTCGAGATTTGAATGTCGGATATTATCCCTCGCACCTCATCGATGGTGGCTGCTGTGACGGTTGAGTAGAGCTGTTGATAATATTCGGCAAACCCATCTGCTATGTGCTGTAGGTCTCGCTGATAAGTCCCTTCCTGCTGAGGTTCTGTGAATTCTGAACCCGTGGGTTCCATTTTGTGTATGGCAGCCATCTTGTGGTTGCCCTCACATAGGCCGATGACTGTGACTGAACTAGTCTTTTAAGGACATGTACACCTTAGCTCGAGTTCGTGCTGACTCCTGTTTGACCTGAGTGAACTGACCCTGTTGCCTGAAGCTGACCTTGTTAAACCAGTTCTTGCCCTTTAGCTGATCAAGATTAAGGATCAGAGCACAGGACATCATAAAGTTTTACTGCACACAAACATGCCTTATCCTACTTCTGTTTCTGTTTCTTCTTTTATGGTCTATTTACGATATGGGTTGTGGTCCTTTTTATTATGGGTTTGTCCGGCTTGTCTAAAGAAGAATGTTGGGTTTGTTCAATGATTGATTATGGGCCGGACAACTGTAAAATGGGTTTGTCGTCATGCAATACTTTCGTTGTGGAAACATGTGATTGGTTAAACTGTAAACAAGGAATGTTTGCCTGAAGCATAATGTTTGGCATAAAAAGGGATGACTTGCTTTGTAAAGTTGAGCAGTCTCCTGAGAACTCATACCGTGATGATTTCTAGGACTTCTGTTACTGGCTGCAGTAAATTTGATCTTTGACGCCACTCAGAAGTATCCCGTGACTCTGTATTCTAAGACAGGTGAACCCGAAGACTTTGGGCGTGCCCCTGGCGCCGCTGGGTTCTAAAACCCGGTTCTTCAGTTGGCGCTTCCAACGTGGGGCGACTTCAGCGGTACCGGTCCAAGCCTGAAGATCGTGAGGAGCTTCGTGTGGAAATTCTGGAGGACGGCCTCCACTTCATCGACCCCGGCATGTCGAACGTGGACTGAAGGTCTTTGCTGCGAGGCTTCCCGCTTTCCTGACGGCTACGAAGGACTGCTGCCCTGACTGTCGCCCTGTCCTGGACCCATTTGTGATGCTTTGTACGGCGAGACGATAGACTGGTCTTCTGGTGGCGTGACTGATACCTCAGTTAAGTATAAGCGGGTCGCTCCCAGTCCTTAGTTTTTGGTTCTTTGGTTCTTAGTTTGTTTGGTCCTTAGTTTTGATTTGAAAATTGCAATTTCCAAAGCTGAGGGACTCGTATATTTGCGAGACTATTGTTGTAGATAATCCCTTGAAGTTTGAAGCTAGATTAGTGAGCGAAGATGCCTAGTCTTTGCAAAATTAGGAGGATATTCTGTTGTGGTTGTAACAGGGATTCCAGATTGGAGGATTCATGTCCGATACCTCCAGGTGGAACTCCGACTTATGAGCTCTATTCTAAACACGGCGTGGGCCCCATTACGTTTAATGAAGTATGGGTCTGCTATACTAGAAAAGATGGTGTCTTACTATGGCCCCAACATGGTAGCTTTGATACAGAGATTTTAGACAATTTGGAAACTAAATTATTTAGGAAGAAAGCCCGGCCGGCAATGTTTGACTCCTTTCGCCTTTGGCATAAAGAAGCCAGACAACGAGAAATTAAACAAGCTAAAAGAGATAAAAGAGAAAAGGATGTATCAATAATGCAAGCTGCTAGGTAGTTTAAAGAAAACAAAGAAGATAAAGCAATTGAGGTGTCAGATAGGCAACATAATATGGCTATTGATAAATGTTATCCATCTTTGCCATCTCTTCTTGAGAATGCAACGAAGGTCCCTGAGAAGGATCCTTTGATGTCACATTTGTTGAGATTACCACCCCCTTATGCACAGAGTGCTACGGCACCTCCGCAACCTCCAGTTGCACAACCTCTTGTTGCTGTTCAGCCACCGGCTCCTCCTCAGCTGGTTCTTCCTCCTACGGCGCAGCCCCCTCTGGGGCCGCCGACTTTGCTATCGGTTTTGTCTGGAACTACTTTGCCTTATTCTCCTGTACCTTCAACTTCTCTTGCTACTAACCCTACGCTTCTATCACCTCAAAATACTTTGTCTCCTGTCCTTATGACAGCTTCTTCTTCTGCTCGACAACGAATGACTGATACTGTTACTGGTCTTTTGTCTCCTTTCTTTGGGTCATTGAGTATGACCCCTGTTTCTGCACGTAAACAAATGCGTAGTCAGCTACCTGGTCCCGAAAAACAGGCAGTGTTAGATCTCTTGGCTCGCAGATGGGTTTCGAATGTTTCGAGGTATAACTTAGAGTCAGTTATGGATGTTTTCCAGCAGTGGGAAGCACCCAAGCAAAGGTATGTATTTGAAGTTATGTGTACTTTCCTTCGTGAGGAATGGGAAGATAATGATTTGGGTTCAGTCCCAGTGGAGTTGCTAAATATACAGTCTGAGTTTGCGAAAGGGACGATAGTGGGTCCCGGAGTTGAGGAAGCAGTTGCGATAGTACTTGCGTTTAGGAGCGATTTCCCCTCTCAGCGATTGTTTGAGCCTGATTCCGCAGTTAGGAGAAAGGTACGACAATATCCACTGAGAGAGGTTCCCCCAGTTTGGAGAGAAGGGGACGCAAACGCTAATCCACCTGTTCTGCCTCATTTTCAGAGAGTATGGTTACATGTGCCATGGAAGAGAGTAGAAGTTTTGGCCCTTAAACAGTCTTTACCTGATCCCCGTAAGAATCCGGCTGACTATTACAAAGAATTGTCCCAGACAGTTGACGCATGCATTATGAATTTAGCCGACATAGATATGCTGTCGGGTAACGTAGTACCTCAATCTCTATGGGCAAAGATTCGTCATGAGGATCATGCGGTTGAATTAGGTGACTCATGGCTCAATATTGCTGCTGCGGACACTAGACAAGTTGGTGGTTCTAAGCCTGAGCCTCTAGTTGCAGATTTACCTGGCAGAATTATCAACCTTATGAAGACAATGATGCCGGCTTTACGAGTGAATTGGGACAAGTTAGCAGCATGCAAACAGAAGAAAGATGAAAGTGTGTCAGATTTCTTCACTAGGTTTGAAGAAACATTCATAGATCATAGTGGTCAGGACATGAGTACGGAAGGTGGCCAAAGATTGTTCGTAGATAAGTTTGTCTTTAATTTACTTCCAGAGCTTTGTAACAAGTTGAAGGACTCTGAGAGTTCGTGGGCTGTTTCTTCGTCGGCTCAGATATTGGCGACTGCACAATACTACGAGAATAGGGATAAGGATGAGAAAGATAGAGTAGAGAAGAAAACTAAAGACTTGAAGACAAAAGTTCTTTTGTAGCAGGCGTATCCGCCTCGCTCAAATCAGCAAGAACGCAGCAATGCCCACAGTTTCAGCAACCTCCACCATTTCAGAGACCGCCACAGACGTTGGGTATTTTCCTCCAAGACCACCTTTGGGTTTAAATCAGTGTGCGTATTGTAGGGAGGAAGGTCATTATAAAAATGAGTGCCCTGTTTTACGACAACACGCGAGTGGTATACCGGCCCCGAGAGGTTGTGGTGGTTTCCAGCAAGTGTCAAGGGGTAGAGGACGTGGTGCGTTTCCCCAGAACGAACGTTCCTTTCCTCCGCAGAATTCTATGAATTGTTTAGATCAACAGAAAATTGCGTCTGGTCAGTCGACTCAGTACTATGCTGATGACTATTATGTTGAGAGTGAGAATGATGACTATAATGGTTGTTAGGACAGCCATGGACAAAGAGAGGGAGTAGTGTCGGTTCCAGTAGATCAGAGTGGGCCTTATGTTGCAGTAGTTACATCAGGTGTGGTAGCGCCTTTTCTTTTGGATACTGGTGCAGCAAAGAGTTCAATCATGCACTCTAAACTCCCTGGCGCACCTTTGTCTGGCTTAACGAATGTTTCGGTAGGATTTTCTGGCGCCCCGGTACGTAATCCAGTTTCTAGTCCTTTGTCTCTCTCCATTGGGCCTTGTGAATTGTAAGCACCCCTTATTCTAACGACAGGTTGTGGTGAGAATTTGTTGGGTTTGGATTTGTTAAAAAGATTGCATGCGACATTGTATTGTTCTCCTTCGGGAGTACATCTTACATTGGGTAAGAAAGTGATCTCTCCAATGTATTTATCTAAAGATCGACTTCCACTGGAATTGCGTTCTCTCCCTGATACTCTTTGGGCTACTGGTCCTAATGATGTGGGTCTTTTGGAGATTCCACCCTATGTTGTTACGCTCAAATCGAATGTTAAATTGCCACGCATTCCCCAATATCGGATTTCGAGTAATGGTGAAAGAGCGCTTTTAGCGATTATCTATGATTTGATTGAGAAAGGTGTGATTGAAGAAACAAGAGGTAATGTGTGTAACAGTCCTGTTTTGCCTGTCCTGAAACGCACTGACTCTTCTCAGCCACCTGTTTACAGGTTTGTGATCGATCTTAGAGAGGTTAACAAGATTGTTGTGCCACAGTTTCCTGTTGTTCCGGACATTACTGCTTTACTGACTCTGATTCCTGCTTCAGCCGCTTGGTTTTCAGTTATTGACTTGAAGAATGCTTTCTTCAGCATTCCAATTGCCGAGGAGAGTAGAGATATTTTTGGCTTCTCTTTAGGAGGCCGAAGCTTCCGGTTTAAGAGAGTTCCCCAAGGCTATTGTGAAAGTCCCTCCATTTATAGTCAGGCTTTGAAAACTCAGCACGATACTCTTGTGTTACCTGCTGGTGCTGCTCTTATACAGTATGTGGATGATCTGTTAGTGGCCGCTGATGATGAGAAAACTTGTAAAGAAGCTACTCTTTCTTTGTTGCGACATTTGTCGGACTTGCATCATAAAGTGTCACCTTCTAAGTTGCAGTATTGTCGCCAAGAAGTGACCTACTTAGGTCATCTCTTGTCAAAGGAGGGAAGAAGGTTGACCCCAGAACGAATTCAAGCGATTGAGCAAATGACTGTACCAAGCACACAGAGAGAAGTGCGTGCTTTCTTGGGTATCACGTCGTATTGTAGACAGTGGATTCCAAATTTCTCTCTATTGGCGAAACCTCTGTTGGCTTTGACTTGTAAAGATACACCGAATCCTCTTCCGTGGTCTGACGATTGTCAGAAACGTTTTTCTGAATTTCGTGATGCGTTGTGTTCTGCTCCAGTGTTGGGTACTCCTGACTACAGTTAGCCTTTTACACTCTATGTTCACGAGAGAGAGGGTTGTGCATTGTCAGTTTTGACTCAACAGTTTGGTGATAAGCAGCGTCCATGTGCATATTTCTCGTCAACTTTAGATCCGGTAGCTAGAGCGTTGCCAAGCTGTTTGAGAGCTACAGCGGCAGCGGCTGTTTCCATCCGACAGTCTGCTGGATTGGTGATGGATAATACGTTGGTTGTGATGGTTCCACATGCAGTGGATACTTTATTAAATCGAACCAAGACTCACCACCTTACTAGTGCGAGGTTGTCGGGTTATGAGTTGACGCTTTTGGCTAGTCATGTGCACATCAAGCGGTGTAATGTATTGAATCCAGCAACATTGTTGCCGATTTCTGTGGATACAGATGGTCAGGAACAGCATGATTGTTTTTTGAGGACGGAAGAGGAAACGAAGGGTAGAGTCGATCTGAAAGACACTCCTCTTTTGGATCCTGATGGTACGCTATGGGTTGATGGGTCATGCTACAAGCTCCCGAATGGTGATACAACTGCAGCATATGCCGTGACGACATTATGCACAATTGTTGAAACTGCACGAGTGAGATATAATTCGGCACAAGCAGCGGAATTGATTGCATTAACGAGAGCGTGTATTCTGTCTGAGGGAAAGAGAGTGAATGTATATAGCGATAGCCAGTACGCGTTTGGTGTTGCACACAGTTTTGGACGCTTGTGGAAAGAAAGGGGATTTCTCACATCCCATGGGACTAAGATCCAACACGGGCAGTTGGTGAATGAGCTTCTGGAGTCACTTACTTTGCCGAAGCAAGTTGCGATTGTGAAGTGTAGTGCTCACCGGAAGGTTACGGATGATGTTGGTCGAGGTAATGCATTTGCCGATGAAGTTGCGAAAGAAACAGCGAAAAATTTGATGAGTCGAATGTATGTTGCAGGCCCTGCGAGATGGATTGGTGCAGTTGGAATGTGTGAAGATACGATTGAGAGTGTGAAATCAATCCAGGCTGAAGCTACTGAAAATGAAAAGAGTGTGTGGAGAGAAACTACGGGTAGATTGGATTCGACTGGTTGTTGGGTTGAGTTATCAGAACACCAAAGATGGATGTTGCCGGATGCATATGTGCTTGCGGTGGTTACGATGGCACATGGGTTGTCTCACATTAGTGCGAAAGGAATTTGTAAATTGTTGGCTCCAGTATGGCAGAATGCTGGAATTCCTAAATGTGCTGAGAATGTGGTCAAGAATTGCAAGAATTGTATGGTGTGTTTGATGTATAATCCAGGTAAGGGAACTCCAACTCCAGCTGGTCACTTTGCGCTTCCGATGTATCAGTTCGAGGTTCTGCAATTGGATTTTATCCACATGGAAAGATGCAACAATCTCAAATACGTCCTTGTAGTTGTTTGTGCCTTTTCTAGATGGGTAGAGGCATACCCCCTAAAAGATAATACTGCCTCGTCCACAGCTAAAGTCTTGCTCAAAGAATATTTCCCTAGGTTTGGGTTGCCAAGGATGGTGTGGAGTGATAACAGGAGTGAGTTCGTGGGGAGGATCATGAAGAGAGTGTGTGAGGGTTTGGGCATAAGACAAAAATTCCACGCTGCGAATCATCCCCAATCAGCTGGATTAGTGGAATGTTACAACGGCACTTTGAAGCTAAAGTTAGCCAAAATCCAGGCGAGTTCTGGCCTCCAATGGCCCGATGCTTTGCCGAACTAGAACTACAGTGCATTCCCGAATCAAACTTAGTCCGTATGAAATCGTCTTTGGTCGACCAGCAAATGTGTGGGGAGTGCCGAGACCAACAAAGTTTAGTGATATTGACTATCCAGTGTTGGTGGACTATTTGTATGACCTAACAGCTAAATTGCGTGTCTTGCATCAACAGGTTCACGATAACCTGTCACCAGCCTCTGTGGACCCAGGTCACACCATCAATCCCGGTGACTGGGTCCTCGTGAAAAACTTTCAGCGGACCAAAAACGAGCAGCCCCGCTGGAACGGCCCCCACCAGGTGCTCCTGTCGACAAGAACCTCGGTGAAGGTCTTCGGGAAGCGGAATTGTGTCCACGGCGTACATTGTAAGAGGGTGCCTTTACCTCTGCCGTACGACCAGTGGATCCGCGAAGGTATTGGTGACTCAGAGACAGAACGGGTGCCGAAGTTCATGCCGTTTAGCAATGCACATCTAGTATGGACAAAGTCTGAACGAGAGGACGACGACATTTTGCAAGCAGCTGCACCTCCGCATCTGAGATTGGACACCACTGAGCCTGAACTTCTGTTTTGAGATCAGACAGTGCCTGGTAAAGGCCGTTATAATTTACGACTGAGAAACAATGGACAAATAAAAACATAATTGAGAACTGCACTCTCTAATCCAAGAAACTGTTTTGGTCTATTTTTCTTTTTCGAGCTGCCATCCGAGCTCAGACTTGGGATTGCAGCCGTGTAGACACAAGGACGACGGTTCTGGTTGGTCCTAGGGCGTTCCCTGGACTGACAGACGCATTCCTTAGCGGAAGAAAACCAACTGCCGCGAACAGCACAGTTAGAGGATGGAGTTTTTTGTGATGGAGAGAGCAGCCCAGGAAATGAACTTTAAAATGAAAGGGAAACATCGTTTAGAACGCGGTGTTTACACCGCAGTGCCTTTAGAACGCTGCCATTACAACGCAAGTCGTTACTACGACTTGCACTGGATGGCGCTGTTGGGCAAGGAATGTTGTAATTTTATATTCCAACACCTTCTCTACTGTTACGTGGACTGGTGTTGGAATATAAAATTATAAGATTACAAAATCCGCGCCCTCCAACGCAAGTCGTTGTAACGACTTGCGTTGTAATGCCCGCGTTGTCAAGTACCGCGATCTTTTAGATCGCGTTGTACTGGCATACATCCAAATGAAACTGTGTAAATTAATGCATAGCAAATGTTTTCTGATAATATGTGTTCTGATGTTTTTAAGCATGACGTTAGCATTGGTGGGTTGGATTGTTTTCACTACCCAATTGACTTCTGCACCCACCTCCCAACCTATGTCTTTTCCTACTACTACTTCTTTGCATTTTTGTCATATCTTACCTGAACACGAGCAGATTAGAAGGTCGGAATTTGTGAATAATTCTTTTGTACAGCTTCTGCATCAACACCAGTTGGTAGTGAACACCACTAATTGTTGGATGTGTGGTCTTATGCCGCATACTATGGATAGAGGTATTCCCTATTTGGTTCTACCGTTTAGTCAGAATGGGTCTCTATGGGCTTTCCAAACGATGTTTATTTATGCCATCGAAGTCTATCCCCTGCGTTCCATGAGAGATAACTCAAGTAATAAAGCCTTGGTGAAGGGAATTACGAATATGAGTAGAGATATCGAAACGTATAGGACTATTCCCAAGGATGAGTTACTAGCATATGTTGGTTGGAATGCAACCGGATATAGTATTAGTCTGGGTGAGAAGCAGAGACGGAAGAGGTCACCTCCGATTTGGATCGTTCCCCACCGAGGTCATTTTTGTTTGCAAGGTAATGGCAAGAATCCGAGAGCTCAGTTAGGGAAGAGTGTATGTACTCAGACGTACGTTTTTGCGTCTCAATCTTCCCCACCGTTTTTAGCAGGTAAGGGCACGTATTTTGTCTGCTTCAACAGAGCATATACATGGTTGCCCCCTGATTTCTCGGGCACATGTTATGTGGCGTATTTGTTGCCCCCTACGTACACTGCTGCTGCAGATTACCACAGAACGAGAGTTGTTAGAGGTGTCTTCGATCAGGAAGATACCGCTGGACAAGAAGTGGGAGACTTCTTTAAGGGTTTCCTGCCGTTTTGGGGACCTATGGTTAACAGTAGGAACATACGCCAATTGACAAGAGTGGTTGAGTCCACCGTAAATGAAACTGCCGGTGCCCTTAGTAATTTGACTGCTGAGCTTCAAGCGGATCGTCTTATGACGTTACAGAACCGTATGGTTTTAGATGTCATACTTGCAGATCGAGGTGGAGTATGTAAAGTGATCCAATCGAGTTGCTGCGTTTTCATTCCAGATAATGCTCCTACAGTATACGAGGCCATTTTCAGACTGCATAAGATCTCCGAGTCGATACATGTGGACAAAGGAGATTGGTCGTTGACTGAATGGTTTTGGGGACTGTTATCCACTTGGGGATGGAAGATTCTGATGGTCATTGGTATGGCTTTAGCGATTCTTTTTCTGTGTTGTCTTTGTGTACAGTGTGGTCCTGCCATATGTGGCCTTTGTGCTACTACGTGTGTAAGGAGACCGCCTGTCTCGAGAGAAATACAGAGAGATAGAATGATGCTCCAGCAGCACCTAAATGATCTGATGAATATTGACATCGATTCAGATACAGACTGAGTGATTGCCTATGTAAGGGCAAAAGGAGGGTCTGAGGTTCTGTGAATTCTGAACCCGTGGGTTCCATTTTGTGTATGGCAGCCATCTTGTGGTTGCCCTCACAAAGGCCGATGACTGTGGCTGAACTAGTCTTTTAAGGACATGTACACCTTAGCTCGAGTTCGTGCTGACTCCTGTTTGACCTGAGTGAACTGACCCTGTTGCCTGAAGCTGACCTTGTTAAACCAGTTCCTGCCCTTTAGCTGATCAAGATTAAGGATCAGAGCACAGGACATCATAAAGTTTTACTGCACACAAACATGCCTTATCCTACTTCTATCTGTTTCTGTTTCTTCTTTTATGGTCTATTTACAATATGGGTTGTGGTCCTTTGTATTATGGGTTTGTCCGGCTTGTCTAAAGAAGAATGTTGGGTTTGTTCAATGATTGATTATGGGCCGGACAACTGTAAAATGGGTTTATCGTCATGCAATACTTTTGTTGTGGAAACATGTGATTGGTTAAACTGTAAACAAGGAATGTTTGCCTGAAGCATAATGTTTGGCATAAAAAGGGATGACTTGCTTTGTAAAGTTGAGCAGTCTCCTGAGAACTCATACCGTGATGATGTCTAGGACTTCTGTTACTGGCTGCAGCCAATAAATTTGATATTTGACGCCACTCAGAAGTATCCTGTATCTCTGTATTCTAAGACAGGTGAACCCGAAGACTTTGGGCGTGCTCCTGGCGCCGCTGGGTTCTAAAATCCGGTTCTTCACTGCCCCCTTATCCCTCTAACCCAGCGGTCAGCTCGCTCCTTATTATCCAACCATGCTAGTAATTTACTAGTTCTATCCCCCAGCTTGTATATTCTGTATATTTTTATGCAGTGTTTGTCCTGTGCTAGGTCCCTCTATTCTTCTTTTTTAAGTTCTAGATTGTGATTTCCAGTCTCGTACCAGGTATCCCGTAATGTCTGCTCCCTTGTGAGGACGTCTTGCTCGAGTTCAAATAGCTGCCTATCCTTCTCTTTCCCATGTCCAACTGTGAGGGACAGGGCCCGGCCTTTTTATCACGGCTTTGTAGGCCTCCCATAGCGTCTGTGAGGACTGGACCATCCCCGCATTTTCAGTAAAGTAATAGTCAGTGTCTTGGATCAGGGTATCTTTAATATATGGGACCTGAAGGCACCATGGACTAATCGCGATTACCCTGCTGATCGGGGCTGTATTCACTGTTTATCGCGCCTTTATGGGAGCGTGATCCGAGATGCCCGTGCTAAATGCTCGACTTCCATGAAGCGATGTGCTGAGTCAGTCAGAGTGAGTATATAATCAATATGGGAATGACTCTTGTGGACCGCTGAGTAGTAGGTGTATTGCAGTGCATGTGTGTGAGTCACCCGCCATATATCTGTCAAACCCAATGCTGTTAGGAACTCAGCCATTGTGCTTTGGGGACATGTGGTTTCTCTCTGGGGATATTTGTCAATCTGGTCACAAAGCGTCATATTGAGGTCAACGCCAATCACTACTTCGCCTTCCAGTAGAGTGAGGAAAATTTTACTCAGTTCCTGCAGTGCCATGCTGTGCAGTGTAGGGGGTATATATACAGATAGGATGCTCATATGTCTTCCCACTCAGGTCCCGGACATTACAGCGAATCGCCTGTAACTGTCCATGTGGGTCTGAGTTACTATAAATGGAGATTTTTGTTCACTAATATCCATTGCCTAAGGATCCAGTGGTGATACCGGCATGGACTGTAAGTTTGTATGCCCATCTGTTCTCAAGGTCCCAAAATTAGGGGATTTTTTTTGTGCTGCACGAATCACAGAACTCCCAATTGGTCCACCATGGCCCTTCCTTGAGGTATTGCGGTACTCCTGTGAGAGCCGCTGCATAAGTTTCACCCTCCCATGGTACAGTGGTACTATGCATGGTTCTCGTAGATGCTTGCATAGTATCACAGTACCATGTGGGCAAAGCTGGAGTAGTGGAATGTCAGGAGTACTGTGGTTCCTGTGAAACCATAAAAATCAAATGTGAGTTGGATGGCCATGAGAGGATAGGTGCTCATGGGGGTTTGAGCTGCGACCAGCCCTTACTATGTGCAGCTGAAGGCCATGCACATATGAAGGATATGCACATCGTGGGGTTTGGCTTTCCATGGTTGGATTGGCCGCATGTCCTGGCCAGAGGCCAGGACGAGCAAAATACCACTCCCAGCTCTGCACAACTGGGGGATGGTCGCCGATGAGGAAGAGAATTTGGTTCAGAGCTTGGCTGATTATGATCAAAAAGCCCCAGAAACTAATTGAAAAAAACAAAGGTTACAGTGATGATAATAGTTAGGTATGCAAATAAGATCTTAGCAGGGCCAGCTCTAGGGTGGTGTGATCAGTGCAACCACACTGGGTGCTGACTTTAGGGGGGGGCACAGTGTTTTCAAGTACAATATGGTTTTAAAGGCATCTGCTGCAGTGTTCTTTGCCTCCAGCAATTTTCAAGCAGCCATAAAAATGTCAAGATAACTCTGGTGATTGATGTACCTGCTGCAGAGAGATCAGAGATTTGTCTAGTGGAAGTTTTGACTCAGCACCAGAGATTAAAATGCCTGCTGCAAAGCACGTGTACCATGCAGATCACAGAGTGCATACAATGTAAATCGGTCAGTGTTTGCTGCTTATGTCAGAGAGCCCCTTTTGTTACTTGTAGCATATACGTTTAAATCATATTAGAACATTGGAATGTTGGGAGCTCCATTGCAGACAATGGAGTGGTCCCTGCTTCTACGGGCCGGTAAAGGCCCGCAGCGCAACATTCCAATGTTTAACACAGGCTTCTCGAAGTTCGAGGGGATTTATAGCCCCTCGAGCTTCGAGAACCCTTTGTTTAATTTGTTAGAACATTCTGCCCTCTAGTGGCAGAATGTTCTAATAGCCTTATAGCCCTTTGTAGCAGGGCTATACGGCTATTAAGGTCCCGCTGTTTCGTTAAAGTCCCTTGCCTTCGGCTCGGCCTTTAACGATTCAGCGGGCCTTTAATAGCCAGTATAGCCCGCTACGGCGGGCTACAAGGCTATAATATAGAACAGTTAGCTATTAACTATCATCAAAGAGCTGCATGTAAACTGCAATTTATAGATTTTAGCGCTATGATTTTTCCCCCAGGGTTTCATTATCCTAATGTTGCAAAAAATGGTTTTCTTGGGTAGAAATCAATTCTTATTAGTAAAACAAACCCCTAACTAACGTCTTATGTTTTAAGTTCTGAGTTTGTGCTTCTCCAGAGCAAGCACTCTTAAACTATACAGTCTACCAGTAGGAATGACTTGTGACTCCTACACCTTGTAGTCCTCTGTCTGATGTAACATTTCCTATACCTTGATTTATTCACTTAGGATTCATTGTCTCTGTGAAATGTGTATGTGATGTAAAGTGCTCTGACACCGTACACTGGTTATGAGTGGTGCTATAAAACAAAAGAAATGCATGAGAGAGAGAGTCGCTATGGAAACTTAAGGGGCACTGTTAAAGGTTGGGTGAGGATATCTGTGGCGGAGGTGGTCATTAAGGGCGCCAATAAACATTGTCACACCGGGCGCCACCAGTGCAAAAGCTGGCCCTGGATCTTACTTTATGTTAAAAACACCTTAGACATTCACTGAAAGAAAGGTTAAAGTGACATTATAGTTAGTTGTTCAAATAGGATATATCCTAATGTTTAAAAAAGAATACGGAACTTCACCAGTTATAGTTTGTTGGGCTAACTATAACTTGCACCCCGCCATGCAGTACTTATGACTTCACATATAACATCGCTCATTATATGTTAAATGACATAATTTATGACACACTCATGATATCTCAGTAACATCAACAAGGAAGGGAGAAAGCGGCATATGGGATTCTTGGCTCTATTCTGTTTCCTTAGTCCCTGTGGGACAAGGGATGAGCAGGAGCCAGACATTCAGCTCAAGCCAGGTGCTCAACTTGCCTGGCTTGCCCACCTCTTGTATTTAGGAGACATTTATCCAGATTTCTCTTTCTCAAGGGAATTGCAGAAGTTCAACAATAAATACTCAACGCCTCCCCAACTTTTAATGGGAACACTATCTCTATTTATATTTTTTGATTATCAGAATATTATATATTATGTACAACTGTTTTCCCTGGGAATGATATACTACAAGGCAAGATAATTTTTCAGAAGCATACACAAGCCAGCCATTTATTTGTTTCAGTGGTTCTGTTTGGCACCGATCATGTTACTTTTAGTCTTTTGCTGCAGATATGTCATCACACTACTTTCAGTAGTCCGGAGAGACTTTCTACATGGTTCTGAGGAATTCATTGCAGACCTGACTCACAGTGATTGGGCTTTTCAAGATGTAGAGGAAGTAGTTAGACTGGTTATGCACATTGCTTGGCAGAAGTGTATATCTGTACGTTAATTGATGGTAGCAAGCACTGTTTGTTGTAATAATAGCCAATTAATTGCATATTGGAGCTCTGCTGGATGTAAGTTAAGATCTCTGTCCTACTGTCTCATGTTGTATGAGAGTGCATGGTGGGTTGTTGTAAATGCTTAATTTGAGCCAGTGGTTGGTGGTGGGGCTTACTATCACTCATTTTTGGGAACTGGTACTTATTTTACCTCATCAAAGTTTGACGCAGAGCAGGAGAGTGAAAAAAGAGAAAAGGGTGAAAGAAGGAGGAAGAGAAAGACAGAAAAAAGTGACAAAGAAAGAAAGCAAGGATGAAAAAAGAACCTGTCAGAGTGAGATAAAGGGACATAAAGTGTATGGTGGTGGATGACAAAAGCATGAGGTGGAATCAAAACTACATAGCCTTGGTATTTGACATCCCAGACATTCAATAGGACCAGCTGCAGGCTGCTAAGCTACACTTTGGGTACCTGCACCATGAGTTAAGCACTGATTGTTGGAGGCAGTGTTATCCTACTTTATGGCATATATGTTCCGTGTTGGATGTGTGTGCAGTGTTCTGTTCGGCATGCCCTATTAACAATTTTGTGTGTGTTATCCAAGCTCAGAATTCTTTTGAGACATCAGGACTGAAGTGGTGACCAAGGGGAAAAATAGAGAGGAAAACCAGTGGACACTAACTACAAAAAGGAGGTTGGCAGGGACTGGAGAAAGGGGATGTGACCCAGGCCGCTACAGCTCCTTCAGTGAAGGGAGAATCCATCCTCCAGGGACCTCCATTTTAACAAAAACCTATGAATATCTGTGAGATTCAGTAGTCTCAGAGGCCCCTCACCATATTCTGCAGGGAACTCAATTATTTAAAGGTCGAGCCTTGGCAGCGCATGCACTGCTCTGCGAAGCATGCTGTATGCGAGTATGGAGTTGAATCTCCGCCCACTGTCCGCCTATATTTTTCATATGCTTGTGTCATTATTCTTTGTAATGCTGGCTTCCGATTCATTAATACACTTGTTAGTCTTTCCTTAGTACCGCCTTGTCTTCATTTGTAACTTCACATGAGAACTGGCCTTTTTATTTCTGTTGTTATACAGTCTGTATTATTTAGTCTGTAAGGACTATTTCCATTCATGAGTTTCTCCTACTGCAGGCTCGACATGCTTTCCTGCAGCATTCAGCACAACATGCGCGCTTTCACTTTCCAAGCAGCCCGGGACAATGGCGGCCACTTATTTGAAATGAAACAGGTCTTGCGTTTACAAGAGTTTCAGCTATTTGCATTATAAATTACAATGCCTTTTATTTACTGTTAATGATCAAAACAGATAAATAAAAGGCATTGTCATTTACAATGCTAATAGCGTAAACTCTCACAAATGCAAGACCTATTTCATTGCAAATACTTTTTTTCCTATGATGTTGGCTCAGAAAGCATGTGGGCAGAGGTGCAGCATGGGTTGCCAGTGCCCGGGGCAAGGCAAATACTGTGCGGCGCAATTTGCAGCCCCAATTTCGCAACCCTAAGAATTTTGTGCCAGGGGCAACCCCCCTCTGGTCCCGCCCACGCTACTCCACTCCATTTTGGCTGATGGAAGATAAAGGTAAGGCCTCTTTCCCAGCCTATATCAGCTGCATTGTCCTCCTTCACATTTACTGCAGTCACTTACTTTGTGATCATAGTTCCTTCTTACTGATATACTTGCAGTCTGTCTTTGAGATATTTCAGTGATCTACCATAAATTGCTTTTAAGAACCAGGATAGGATGAGACATTTAAATTGAATCCTACCTTTTATGTGCAAACAGTGCACATCTTTCACAACTGGTGAGATGTGATGTCCTAGGAGGAACTCTCTTACAACACTAGTTGCTGTATTTTGGCAAACCTGAAAGTGTCCCAATATGTCCTGCTGGTGGCTTACCATTACTGTAACTAGCCCCCTCCAGGTCATTACAGACACTGTTTCCAGTCCTGGAGTTTTGTGTAACAGCCCAAAGCATTCTGGGTACTGCAATCTTGTATTGTTTCCATTGACACAATTAGACTGACACACCTGAAAACAATGATTTGTTGGTGAAAGGTTCAGGACCAGAGATAGTGTCCATGACAACCTGAGGTGAAGTAGTCACTGTACCTACCATATAGCAAGTTACATATACATTGCCTTTTGCTTACTTAAGTCTATATTGGTGTGAATAATGGAGCCCTGGGTAGAGTTAATTAGTGCACGTATTTGTTCAGAGTTCATCCCTCCTCTTACTCTTGTAGTAGAAGTACAGAGGATACAAAGTTGTTTCCCATACAAAATGAAACTTTTTCATCCCTGAAGTAATCCAGAGGAAAGAAATGCCCAAAGATCAGTCGTGTTTGTGTCACAAGCTAACATTTGGACCTGGGGGAAACTGGGGGGGGGTGTGATGTCCTTTGCACCTGGTAAATACACCGGGGAGAAAACAAACCCCACTGTGAACAGAATCGTGATGCCTGAGCAATACATACTCAAATTTGCACAAGCATTGCAACATTGTCCTAACCCTAGAATCTGGTCTATTTTCTACTAAAAAAATAATTGTGGGAAGCTCCGTATTTCATTTAATTTACTTTGCTTGGAGTACTGTCCTTATCTGCACCTTTGTAATGTTATTGTAAGTAAAAGCGTTTTGTAAAAGTTATCAGAGTGATGATGGTGGCTATCAACTTTCTCAGGGACTGTGCATAATACAACTGTCACTCAACGAACAAGTAACTAAATTAACTGAAAACATTGATGAGGGTCCAAAGATGCGTTTTCACACATAGATGGCTAAATTCGGTGTGGCAGAGTATTGCAGATTACAGAAAGCCTATTCTTCCCCACGAAAATGGGGTGTGTGTTATTAACTCACCAGCAAGAACAACCCCTCTGCCACAAACCCAGATCTGATTGGGAAATAGACAACTCTTAATTGCTTTTGGCAACTTACAATGGTCTTAATAAAGACATGCCTGGAGAACCCTGGTGTTTCCATTTAGATTCATACTGTACAAGCCTCCCAGATTGTTTCTCTCGATCATTTGTGTTATTCCTTTCATTTACATCATGCAAAAGACTTAGTAAGTATTACCATAAGAATAACATCATCCTTGTATAGTAGGTAAGATGCAGGGTCCCTATTACCTGTTGGACAATCTGCTTTAATATTTAGGAGAGTTGTCTCAATATAATTTATACAAGCATCAGAAAAAGCAATAGGACAGGCATCGCAAAGCTTTAAAAAATAATGTGTAAACAAAATTGGCAACCTCTGTGTGCACACACATACATGCACACACAAAGGGAGGAGTCTTAGCGTGTTTCTGTAATAAAGCTTCACAAAAACATTGAAAGATGGCTGCCAGTGTGGGTGCATGTGCACGGGCAGCCATCCTTGAAACGGATGATAGCACATTCACAAAGATGGACATCCCAGCATACGCAAGTAAGAACCCCTTCGAATAGCACAGAAGCCTATTCACAAAGATGACCAGTCGTGTAAAAACCTGCAATTTTTGTCTCGATCTCACAGGACTCCAGTGGGATTGGAAAACAAACCAATATGGTGGCCGGGGAACATTGTTTAATTAAGGGGAGGATCCCCTGAGCCGTATTCGGCTCTGGGGATCACATCCCCTGGAGCCTGATTTACTAAACATGGTGAGGGGGTGCCTGGCCTCCACTCCCAAGCCTTAGTCAACCCTGGGGACCCAATCCCCTGGGACCTATAGTATTTTTAAGGGGAGAGGGGCCTCCTCCCTTAGCCTTTAAAAGGATCTGGGGACCCCATAACCCAGGGCCGTCACCTTTTCAAAAGGGAGAGAGGCAACGTGGCCCCATCCATGAGCCTGTAAAAGGATCTGGGGACCTCACCTTTTGAAACAGGGAGGGGGGTGCAGCCTCCCTTCCTGTGCCTTTTTTTACCCCAGGAACGCCATGCCCCATGGCTGGCTCACATGCTATGTTCCTGTGAGCCCACCCACAGGACACAGCAGTTTTAATGCCCTTACAGGCATGGGCAGGGTAACTTATGATTGCTTCCTCCTGGCGGGAGCATTTTTAAAACTCCAGCCAAACAGGAGCAAACAAAAAGTCTGTTCCCAGCAGGCGGGAGTTTTAAAAATGCTCCCACTGGCTGGGAGTAGACCTGTGACCTGATTTCCTGCCTGCACTGATGCGGGCAAGGAAAGAGATCAACAGGTTGCTATCTCCTGGAGGGAGCAGCATAAATAGCTCCAGGGTATGGGATCCCATGGTCTATGTAAGATCGGGAAAGGGGGGCACACATGGTCCCCCTCCCCTTTTGTATACAGGGAATGGGATCTCCAGGGCCTTTGAAGGATCGTAAAAAGGGGGGCACAGGTTCCCCTCCACTTTTTTGTACAGGGAATGGGATCCCCAGGGCCTATGAAGGATCAGGAAAGGGAGGGGCACAGGTTCCCCTGAATTTTATTATTGGTCTGACCCCAGGGGATGGGATCCCTTGGGCCTAATAAGGCTTGGGGGGGTGCCTGGCCCCCTCCCCTTTTTCATTATATTTGGTCCCATGGCATGGGGTCCCGGGGCTTAATAGGACCCAAGGGAGAGGGGCTGCATGCCCCCTCTCCTTAGATTTTGGACTGAGGGAAAGGGTCCCTAGTGCCCGATAAAGCTTGGGTGGGGGAGGGCGCGTGGCTCCCCTTCTATTTTTATTGCATTTGGCACAGGGGTGTGGGGGCCTTATGGCCAATTAAGGGCCTGGGAGTGGACTACATGCCCCCTCCTCTTAATATATATATTTGGCCCCAGGGATGGGGTCCCCAGTCCCAAAGGCCAATCCTATGCTGCACATGCCAAAAGCTGTGCATGGTGTTTGGTTGGCAGCCTGCTGGGGGTTTAGGCACATGGCCTGGCTACAGGCCAAGCCATGCGACCAACCCCAGGTGCACACTGCCAAAGGCTGTGCACAGCGTGTGGTTGGCAGCCTGCGGGGAATTAGAAGTTGGACCTGGCTGCAACACAGGCCCTGTGGCTAACCCCACACCGTGCACGACCAAAGGGACTGTGTGGTTGGCTACTTCTAGGTGGCTGCCTGCGGGAAGCAGGTTGAAGGGCTGGGCTGCAAGCCAGGCCTCAGGCGGACCCTGCACACGACAAAAGGCAGTGTGCAGCATGGTGTTGGTTTTGTGCAGGTTGGATGGCCACAGGGCCTGACCTCAGTGCAGGCCCTGTAGCCAACCTCATGGTAAGCATGGCCAAAAGCTGCGCGCAGTGTGGAGTTGGCTGAAACTCACTGAAAAAACCAAAGGGTTAAATTAGTAACGTTATAGTTAAGTGTGATAAAAAGATCTGGTTTTGTTTTTTTCTTAAACGTAGAAATTCACTGACAAAAATCAAAGGTTAAAGGGATGTTATAGTTAGCTAATTATGTCAGTTACACCATTAATGTTTCCAACTAAATAAAAGCACAGAAATTCACGGCCATGCACTGCTTATGACTCACATATTGCATCACTCATGACATGTTCTATGACAAAATTTTATGACATCACTCATGACATCTCAAATGACATCCTTGATGACATCACTGATGACATCAAACAATGAGTGTGCTAGTTTAGTTTACATGGTGGCTGGTAACTACATATCACTTTTTTACCTAATTTTGTACAGCCTGTGTCCAGCTAATGGGTGTAATTGTTTACAAAACGCACGTTCTCCTGATGCATCATAGGTGTGTAGAAGTATTGAACATGTTATAAATATTTGTATTGAAGAGTAACTCTGTGTGCAGATGACATTTGATGACTTGTGTCCAGCATGTCCCACACAAGTTTTTTGATTCTGCAGAAAAAGTTTAAAATAGAGGCCCCAAAAAGTTTTTTGGGGCAGCCACATGGGACACACGCTGGAGTGTGGCATAAAAATATAAAAGAAAAGAAACACCGGCCATCGCTCTTTTCTGTTTAAATTATTGGACCCTGGGGGTGGGCCACGTCACAGGGGTCTTTATTTCATAATATTTAGCAAGAGGTGGTGTGAGTGAGGCACCAATCCCCGAGCAACTCCTGACCCCGGGATCCCATTCCCTGTGGCTGAAACCACATTAAAGAAAAGGGGGGCTTGTGAACCCCTCCCTTTGCCTCTATTGGGCCCGAGGACCCTATACTCTGGGGCCGATTATTAAATAATGGTTAGGGGGCAACAGAAGTGGGCTCATCCCTCTTCACTGTAGAGGCCTCCAAAAATCTAGGTGTTAAATTTGATTGCCAGCTGTGTAATAAACAACAGATTCTTTCTGTCACATCCACATCCACTTTTTCAGGTGGTTAAAAACCTTTGAAAGGTACTTGATTTCCTTCTTCTCAGAGCAATGACAGTATTCCATTCCTTAATAACCTCTCTGCCTGACTCTACTCGATTCCATTACATTTTGGCCTTTCAAAAAATCTCATCAGTAAACTTCAGCAGGTTCAGCAATTGGCAGCTAGACTGCTATTCCAGATGCCCAGACAGAGATCTGTGTCATCCAAACTCAAGGTCCTCCATTGGCTGCCCACAGTAAGAGAATTCAATCCAATGTCCTGCCCCATATACATGGAGCGAGTCATATGTCGGGTCCTCACAGCCTCCAAAATCTGTTCAAATTGTATTCTCGGCGAGATCATTCGTATTCTCCTTCCCAAATTCCACACTATACGGAGATGAGGTTGCTCAGCTACAGTCCCTGGGGCAAAACTACAGAACTCTCTTCCCTTAAGTCTTTGCTCTATTACTGATCGTGTGCAATTTGCAAATAATTTTAAAACATGGATCTTTATCGCAATTTAACTCCTATTGGGCAAACTTTTCTTCCATACCTAGCAGTAGGGATCCAATAGTGCCTGGAAGCTTAGTTTGAGCTTAATAGCTTCAGTTTCAATTTCAATGGAAACGCAATGACCATACATTTCTAGTTTACAAACAAAAACAACTGTTTGTGTGGGTAAGGTTGATGATAGATAATGGTGGCACATTCTTGTCACATGGATGCTGTCTACTATCTTGCTAATTGAATGGTTGGGTTGATAATTACTGTATGTGGTACTTTAATTTGGGCTTTTGATCCTATAGAAGAGCAGTTGAGTATTTTAATTTGCAAAGAATCTGATAGACATGATGAAATTGCCCGCCTATGAGGGGAATTCAATTTCTGAAATGTATTGAGAATACACCTTGAATATATTAAAGTCTATTAGGAATACTATTATTAGAGTTGGTTAAAAAATTCTTCAATTTAAAAAAATAAATATTTCAGAATTAATTTCCAACAAACAGACGTGCTTTCTATTCAGGGAAGACCATGGGAAATTACAATATTTTTATGGTACCATATGAAATTCAGACTTTTAGGAAAACAGCACCTTAATATGCAAAAACTGTTATGAAAAATAAATATACCATGCTTCTTGGCTTCTGTGGTTTTCTAGTGGACCTCTATTACCTCGCCACGCCCGTCCTTCTGGCCAACATCCTCCAATACTTAAACACTTTCTAAACAGTGTGACTTTTTATAATTTTCCCAACTTGCTGTTGTGTATTCCACTTTCTTTACAACAATTAGATTATTTTAATTCCCATGATCTAGAGCCAGAAGTATCTCCTCTGCTCCCGCCCTGTCCCTTTTTAACATCTACTGGTTCTACAGTTTCAGTCAGTAACAGCATGATTTTACCTATTGTTCTTCTGATACTAGAGGGATGTCGCTATCGTGTGTCTGTGGGTTCCAATTTTACTCCACTCCTTTCATTGTCGTCCATATACAACCCATGCCAGCAGACTGGACTGTCAAGCTGTGACTTTTTACCCTTATCCAATTACTCAGCCACAATATTTGAAGCCAAAGTTACACTTATTGGGTGGGAACGGTGAGATAACTTGCACTACTGTAATAAACTCACAGTTTTCAATGACCAGTAACACATGATCCAGGCAACTTTCTACATGTCTTCTTTTAAAAGTATGCAGAATGTGTACAGCAGCAGGGAATCTCTCATGCACAGCCCAATAGCTGTATTTATTAATCAGTTCAAGCAGCTCATCAGCTTAGAGCCCATTGTTGTATTGTCAATAACAGTTCTAGGATGCACAAAGCCCTCTGATTTCTTAAGGGACAGGGCTGGCATATTCCACGGAACAGCTAGGGACACCCACTACAGATGTCCTTGTGTTTAGGTCCACATAGACCCTAGCTCCACACTTTAGGAAGGCCTATTGCCTTCAGTGTTTTTAATAGAAAAATACATTTATGCCTAGATGCATTAAACAGAATTGCATTAGCAAACGGTGCGAATCGCAATTTTCGGCCGTTTGCAAATGCAATTGACTAATTTGGAATGCATCATGCATTTCGCAATTTTAGGAATCGCAACCATGTTGCGATTTCTAAAATTGCGATTGCATTTAAGAAATCGCAATTTGAGATTTCTTAAATGCAATGCATGATTATTTTTGAATTGCGAATTCGCAATTTGGAAGGGGTAAAATAGCATGAAATTGAACTTCATGCTAATTTACAGAAAACTATCAAATATGCACAAATTGCATTTTTGGAAGTTTAAATTTACACACACACATGCCCTTGGGGCATGTGTGTGTGTAAATTGCATTTAAAGTTACATTTCAGGGGTGCAGGGAGGGGTTCTTTGGACCCCCCCTGCACCCTTGAAATTGCATTCACATTTTGCGAATCGCAATTTGAAATTCGCAAAATGTTATTGTCTTCCCATTCATTCCTATGGGCCTTTTGGCCCATAGGAATCAATGGGAAGGGTTTTCCTTAATTGTGATTCGCAAATTGTGAATCGCAATTAAGGAAAAATACCGAATCGCAAAAATAAATGCAAATTGTTCATGCATTGCCGTTTGCGATTTCTAAATTGCGATTCCTTAATTTTCGTAATTTAGGAATCGCAAACGGCAACAATGATGCATCTACCCATTAGTGTAGTAAAACTGAGATACCAATTACTCCTGACCCTGGATATCTACAAGACTTTCAAACAGGACATTCTTCAGATTTCTTGAAGCCAGTCACCTTTATCCAAGACTGTAAGCCCACAGACGCTCTTTGTTTAGTGCATAGTGCGCCGAAGTACACACTGCTGTGCAAACCTATAGTTTGATGGCAATGAAGCTTCATGGTTCCTGAAAGTAGATTCTATCATACATTCGAAGACACTGTTCCCTATCAAGGTTCCAGGTCAGAATGTTAATGGGACCTTTACTTAATAATAACCTCTTCTCTATGGTGCTCATTAGCTGTGTTCAGATTGTGTTTCTTCTTTAACAATCAATTCACATCATTCAGAATGCCACAATCACATTCGAGTCTTTCTTCTTCAAGTGGCTCATTTGCTCTTCTCATACGTACAAGTTTTATTGGCTTCTTAGGTGTTTGACATAGAACTAGGTGGCATAGATTAGGTCTAATATTTTCTGTTGCTGTAGTTTGGGGGGACATTATCTACCCTCTATTGTATGAGAGGGTTATTGTTGCTGATGACCTTTAAGCAAAGTGTGATTTTGACGTCAATATCTCAACTGAAATGGGTAATTTAGAATCTGTATTTTGGAGTCAATCCCATTCGTATCCCTAAATCCATATTTATCAGACTCTGTACAGTTTCTTTACACACTATCATTAACCTAATTACGTCCCCCCCTCAGTGCTTTATTTGAGTTGGTGGTTCCAGGTGCTCAGCACCAGCACTTAATTGTCATCACCGGGATTTATGACAATCTGCCTTATGGTGGCGCTGTATATCTAATTTAGAGATGAAGACAAGAAGAGTCGTTTATTCAATCAATACACAGTAAAAATGAATACCTGCCGCACAAGCCATTCTTTTGCATCGGGGCATGGAATAGTCTGAAGTGTTATACTTGTAGGAGTGTGATGCTTAGTAGTTGTTACTATCATTGGCAGCGCTGGCAGGGGCAATAAGTGTTGCAAGCTGTTGTTGCCTCCTGACAAGGGCCCTGGCAAATTAAGCACTGCCCCTCCCCACCCAATGTCTAGGAAACCCAGCACTGCTGGTAATCCTCTCTGCCGCAAAGATGTCCTCCGTAATCAATCAGGAGCATCTTCTGCATTCCCCTATATAGTTCATCGCTTTGTTAATAATGGTGCCTTCTGGTCAACGCGGCCTCTTCTTCATTGGGGGCAACCTCCAGATATACTATTGCAGGTTCTATTTTCCCCACTGTCTTTGACCTTTTGTACTTCCGATGATTTTGTGCCGAATCTTGGACCACAGCTCAGGGGGCTTTACATTCTATGGGGACATATGTTGTATTAGAAGGTGATTTCATTAATCAAAGCTGCCACTGACACTTAGCAATAATACTCTCCTTGGTCCAGGTTTCTCCTGTGCTACCCTTCCAACGTTTTTTGCAGTTCTCTCCGAAATAATTGGCTTTACTGCAATCTTGGGCTGCATTTATTAATATTATTAACCCAATACTCAGATCTGATTTCCATGGGTCTTTCATCTCTGATACCTCTGTGGTATTCGCTCCCTCCACCCCTCAGACGAGTATAGTTTGCATCTATCTCCATAGTTGTGAACAACTCCTGTACCTGTGCTTTTCCTGGCATCATTCTCCGCGACAGGCCCACAAAACCAACAAAGCTCTTGCAGTTTAACATCTGCTAAAGTAGGAGAACTTTGCCCTCCATCCCCATTTTCTGCACTCTTGTTCACTCTCTTTTCTGCCTGAACTGGTTTATCAGAAGCTGACGGGAGGTGGGGGGTTAAAAATATGAAAACTATTGAGGCACAGAATTATTAATGCATTGCTTCTGTTACCTGGTTCTCTGACACTTACTGCTTATCGTGGCTTTAATTGCCAGAGTTTCAGCTTGTATAGGGCCTACATTAGCTTCCTCTATGCCAAGCATCCTACGTATATTAGATCGCTTAAACATTACAGTGATGTGAAAGGCAGTGGCGCCATTATTACTTCCATCCTGTCAAGGCCTCTGTTTGTGGCCAAGCAGCTCCTACATTTCTCGAATCAAAATATCAAATGCCTATAATCCTTCTCAGGAGGCATATTCAGCCCCAGATTCCTTTTTTGAGGTTTGGTTCATGAAATGGACTTTGAGTAGCTGTATGGTTCCCTACAATCTTCTTTTTCAAATAAAAATTCATTAAAATGATCCCCAAAAAATCAGAAGTCAAAGGGTTAAAAAAAAAGAGAACGGGTACCAGTAACTTCCCCTACACATATTAAGGGCGTGGCGTTGCCCTTCTACCTTTTTTCATTGATGGAGCTTGGATCCACCAGTCCTTGTTCGGGCATTGCGCGGGCTGAGCCAGTGGAGTACTGATGCTGCCTGTAGCCCGAATTTCAATTTAAATGCTGTGCCCTGCCCCTAACTACCCCTGGAGGGTAGAATCCACTCTAACGTTGCCCACGGTTGCTTCCTGGGACTTGGAGTCTCTTCCCCTTGGTCTGTCTCCAGCCCTCTGAAAACTGCTGAAGGGTTTCCCTACCACAGTTAGCACAGTTGGCGACAAGGTGAGTGAGAGCAGGTGGGGAGGAGGCGACGGCAGGCCGCGGTCGGGGTCGCTACTGGCAGCGGTACTCCTAAGTTGCAAGAGGCCTGACTTTATTTTAACACCTTCCATGCTGGTGATGGAACCGCTCCGTCACCAGCCTCAGTTGCGCTGTGCTGGTGACGGAGCGGTTCCGTCACGGCCCGGCCACCGCGCCTGCGCGATGCGTTCTATTGAGCGGGCAGGGCCGTGACTGAACTGCTCCGTCACAAGCACAGCGCGCACGAGGCTCGTGACGGAGCGGTTCCGTCACGATCATGGGAGCGCCGCACGCCCCACCTCCCCCCTAGTGCTGCGGTGGAATTGCTGCCGCAGCGAAGGTGTTAAACCACAGGCCCAACCTAC
The DNA here is from genome assembly GCF_964261635.1 of Lissotriton helveticus. Classification (NCBI taxonomy): domain Eukaryota; kingdom Metazoa; phylum Chordata; class Amphibia; order Caudata; family Salamandridae; genus Lissotriton; species Lissotriton helveticus. The sequence goes on from NC_136067.1 coordinate 1,372,905,810, forward strand.
CTGACTGAAGGTGGAGACATTGTCATGATGCCTGCAATTGTTTCCTGGTACTAGGGAGTCTCTTCATCTTGCTGTGTCTCCAGCCTGTGGAGAACTGCTTCAGTGCTTCTCTGTCACAGGTAATAATAATAACATTAACAACAATAATAATAACTGCACAACACTACCGTTTGTCTGGTGTCTAATATTACTGATTAAAAATAACATAATGTACTTTGAAACTATATGGCACGTACACGTTCACACAGGTAACGCTGAAAGTATCACAATAGTGTTCATTAAGAGCAGAACACTGTGGGCCTGATTACGACTAATGCCCTGTGAAAATAATGCATGCTTTCATGAGTTGATTTTGCTTTATCTGATTCAGTTTTTCTGTATATTTTTTTTTGCATGCAATTATTTCATTTGTTAAATTACCATGCAATAAAACAGTATGCGATTTTAACATGTGGTAGAATTGCATGGGGAAAAGGGAAACAACTTTTACAATTTATGAGAAAACCTTTATTAAATTTACCATGGGCCCAAAGCAGATAAATGTAGTTTTAAAGGTTAAATTCAACCAAATATTGTCAAAATGATGAATTAACATTTAAAAAAAGTCTTTCATCAAATACATTTTTTTTAAATTGTGAAACGGCAAATAACAGGTGACTCTAATTACAAACACTATCCATCAAGGCAGCCAGCACCCACTGGCAACCTTTTCACTTGAATCCTGATCAGAAATGAAGTGCAGATAGTTCAATAAATTGTCAGGCCTGGGCTTCATTACTAAGCCCATTATTGTGAGGCTTGCGGTAACAGTGTGTGGTATAATTGCAACCATAGTTAACAATAATGCATGGTAAAATTGATGATTGCTTCTGTAATTATGATGTTTTTACTGCATTAAGGGGTTTCAGATTTATTATGGAAAAATGAGGCTCATTAAAATGTTAATGTACTTTGTGCACTCAGAAATAATGCACCAATTATTTTTAAAAGTGGAATGACATATATTGCTGGGTAAAAGTATTTTTCACTTGCAAGTGAATGATCAACATTTGAATATTAAACCTTGTGTTAAACATGATTCTTGTAAGCCCTGATCTAAATCCACACCCACATATATTGTTCTTTGATGCCACAATGACGCCTCAAGTTGTGTTATATAGTATTGTTTATTATTTCACTGGTAATGTTATTGTTTTCATAGTAGTATTGCTTTTCGTAATTATCCTCAATTATTTTAATAACTTATCCCCCCAAAAAGTCTTACATTTATTGAATGTGCTTCAAAGAAGTATTAGTTTCATGTTTATTTTTAGAATGAGTTTTTATTGGCCTGATTAATATGTTCATGCTGAGGGAGGATGCTTTAAAATAAAGACTTTAGGATATATACAAAGATAATTATGTGAACAAGTGGCATTGTTAGTTTGTATATATTGTCCAATTAATATGGGTACTCACAAACATTTCCCTCGGGGCCGCAAAGTACTGTCTGTGGCATGGAAGAGGGCAACACCGTTGCCAGCAGGGCAACGTTTGAGGTGATGAAAGGTGGACATAGGGGGGACTTGAAACAGATGCATGGTGTGGGCAATAAACAGAGCTTTCACGTGAAGTTTTTCTGCTACCAAAGCTCTATTGGCATGCACTAACAATTAAAGTCAAAGCAACGCTTATGCATGTTAATAAATTAACTCTCTTCTCTTCTTTTCTTGGTTTCCATTACTTTGGTTAAGGTGTAAATAAAGGAAACCCATTTATTTCACAGTTGTCTGAATGTTGCTGCTCTGTCAAGTGAACAGCAGCCCAGTGCTGCTATTCACCAGGGGGCCACAATTAAAGGTCAGGAGGGCCGCATGCGGCCCCCGGGCCTTACTTTGAGTAACCCTTGTCTAATATATACATTAATATGTGCATTTTTTATTTCAAATTAGTTACAATTTACCAATGTAAAATAAAATATTTTTATAATGAATTTACTCTTGCGTATTTCTCTACAATCAGAGAAAATAAAGAAAGTATTCTTATACATACTATATTCAAAATATTTGATTGTCGAAGTATACCTTACTATGTTTAACATGTATTTGTACCATTTAAAAATACCCATATGATAGATGGATTTTGATGTTTGGAACATTTACAAATATGGCAATAAAATTAAATGCATTTCCAGAGGCTTGCAAGTTCCCACCGATTGTTATTAACCTTCCTTTAAAGCATTTATAGTACTGTCTCTGATCCTTATTTCATTTACCACACAGCCAGCTGAGTGATGCCTCTCAGCAGTGGCGTAACAAAACATGAGGGCCCCCCCCCTGCAAGATGTGCTGAAGGAGCCCCTCACACCACTAGGGGCTGAGGTGGCCCCCTCCAGTATGGGCAAGCCTGCCTCCCCCGCCCGCAGTGGCAGCGGGTGCCTTTGTTGCACCCCTTCCTCTCAAGTTGTGATTGAGGGTCACATTGCCATCACACTCAGATTCAGCAGACCCAGGTTTTTTTCTTCTGGACATTTGGATATCCTGATGTACAGAGTGGCTTAATATAGCCTTATAGCCCGCCGTAGCGGGCTATACCAGCTATTAAAGGCCCGCTGCAGTGTTAAAGGCCCGAGCCGAAGGCGAGGGACTTTAACAAGGCAGCAGGACTTTAATATCCGGTATAGCCCTGCTACGAAGGGCTATACGGCTATTAGAACATTCTGCCACTAGAAGGCAGATTGTTCTAACAAATTAAACAAATGTTTCAGGGAGCGTGAGGGGATTGAAATCCCCTCAGGCTCCCAGAAGCTTTTGTTCACAGCATTGGAATGTTGGAGCTCCGGGCTTATACCAGCCATTATAAGCCCGGAGCTACTCCATTGTTTTCAATGGAGCTTCCAACGTTCCAATGTTCTAATATAACCAGATGTCATTATGTTACAAGCTGCAGCATATGTTGAGCTTGACAATGTGTGCCACACAACATTATGGCAAATGTACCAGATCATTATCCTAGTCATTTAATATCATAGTTGTTGTTTCTGTTGCTACTTTAATCACTGTTGAGGCTGAACCTTCTGCTTTTCATAATCCTTTTGTAGGGATGGACTCTCTACCCTAAACATTCCTTCCAGCAAGTTTAGTGACTGGTCGTTGTAACTTGTTGAGACCCCATTGTCATTCTCATTCTCTTGGATGAGAGTGTCTGTAAAACTGTTTTTGTTTTATTAATCTCACACATTTACATTTATATTTCAATATTCATAATGTAGACAGTGTAATACTACCATTTTAATGTGCATGATATTAGATGCACTAATAACATTAAATAATTGTCTAATTTTGTATACACAACTTAAATCAGCATGATAAACTGTAATTGTACATTTTCATGATGTAACCAATGTAATTGTTTTAATAGATACAATATTTCAATGTTATTTATCACAAATTATTATCTTTTGCTATAAACCTATTAAAAGTCAAGGTATTCCATTTTTAAAATGTATTTGAAAACCCTTTTCTGCATGTCCTCCTTCCTCAGCAGCAGAACTTTGTTGTTGGCTGCTTAAATGTGCAATGCTCGTTACCTTCCCATCCCAGTGTCCAATCTTTAAGCTGTTTGGGGGCACATGCATAAAGCTATTTTGTGATCGCAAACAGTGCGATTTGCAAAAATCGGCCATTTGGGATCGCAAAATGACTTTTCCTAATGCATGAAAGGTTTTTGCTTTTGCAATTTAGCTTATCGCAATTTTTTGAGATTCCCTAAATTGCGAATAGAAATTGGGAATCGCAATTTGCAATTCCCTAATGCACTGTGCATTTAAGAAACGCTAATTAACATCAACTTCAAGTTGATATTAACCATGTGCATACTTTGAAAAATGCACAAAACTGCATTTTTCAAAGTGCCAATTGGCGCACACAGGCCCCAAGGGCATGTATGTGCCTTAGATTTGCACCTATTTTTAAGGGCGCCTCAGGGTGTCTTTAGGCCGCCGGCCACCCTTGCCTTTGCATTACCTAATTTGAGATTACCAATTAGGTAATTGCAATTGAGGAAATGCAAGACCATTCTCACCTAGGCCCATAGGAAAAAATGGAGTCGCAATTGCAAATAGCGATTACCTAATTACGTTTGCGATTCTTAAGGAATTGCAATTAGAGAATCTCTATTTGCTGCCTGTTTTGTTGCATTGCACTTTGCGATTCCCAAATAGCGATTTCTGAAAAGTCGCTATTTGGTAATCGCAAAATAAAACTTTCATGCATGTACCCCTTGGTTCTTTGTAACCTGTGGCGCCGTGTTCCACCTGTTGCTTTAACATGATTCCTCCCACCCTTCTTTTTAGATCCCTAAATCAGTTTTTTACATCACCGACCTTTCCATTATTTCCCGAGACACTATTAACTTTGTCTTCCACTGACAGCTACAATTGGCCACGTACGTTTGCACCAAATTTTTGAATTCCCTTGTCCATCATCTATGGTTCTTCTTTCATTAGTGCATCTGTAAGAGCCTACAGTTCTTTCTTTCTGTAATTTATTTTTTCTGGGCATTTTTGGTGCCATTTTTAATTTCCTTTTTAGTTTTAATTTACAGAAATTGCAAGAAATATGACATATCATTACATTTTATAACTGAAATCTTATTTTGGAAATTTTTTACCTTTTCCTGTATTGACCTGGCAATAAATTCTCAGAAAACACACTTTCTGTGATGTATTTTCTGTTTGTGAGATCTTTCTTGCATCCATAGTTTCCGACTGACATTATTGGCTTGAAAAATCACATGCGGAAAATTGTATACAAATAAATCACATGCAATAAAATCGAACACAGTGGGACCTGGAAAATCCTTGCAATCGAACGATTTTTCTGGCATCTTGGATAATTTCATAAACTGGTAATGGTAAAATCGGATGCAATTTTACTTCACCTGAATTACTATTCAGGGCCTAATTCGGGAGATGTAACTCCAATAACAGAGACACTTTTATTCTGGGCGTTACCTCTTTTTCTAGTTACAAATTAGCGATGGTGTCTGGTAGCAAAAGTAAAGCAATTTTTACTATATTTTTATCTCTGTATTTACCACATGCATTTACCTGGTGATAATGCATAACGATCTTGTATGTTGTGATGCAGAATTACCAGGTCAATAATGCAGTAAAACATCTTCGCACTAAGGGCTTTACCACTAAACACATGTACAAACTGCTATATGTGTGAAAATTGGGTTTCAATGCATATTTGCCATTTGCATTCCATCTCTAAATAAGTACCAATCATTAAAATGGAAAATAATTCATATTGAATGCCGGTAATTCTTTGTATTTCCTTTTTATCTAACTCTTTGGGCTTGCTGCAAGTTTCTGCTGTTTCTTTCTATGTATATTAAACAGATCTTATTCCTATTGGATTAGCAAGTAATGGGATAAATATGTATTCTGCGCTGTGTGCTGTACTGTCTCAGGCTTAGCGCAGGCTCCGGCAACCTCTGCAGCCCCTGCTGCGAAGGGGGCTGCCACCTAGAACCGGGAATCTGGGAATCAAAACCGGCCCTGGCAAAGTGTTCGGCCGGCCCCCCTGTTACAGCGGCCGATATTGCAGGTATGTTGCAAAAACGGCTCTGTAACAAAATGGGCCCACAGGGGCCCAAAACCGCCCCCCAACCCTATCGGCTCACCGGCAAAATGCCGGTGCCTGCTACGGTCAGTCCAGCCCTGCCGCCACCTTCAGGGTCCCCCTTTCAACCAAGGCTATGAGTTCATGTGAGATAAGGGAGAGTGAGGGACCTTCGCCACATGATGTAGGTGACCATCATGTTTGGTTACACCACTGGTTGGACAGCCTACTGCACTGTTGACCTTTATTTATCACAGCAAGTTATGTTGACTTCTAAGATCAGTCCATAAATATTCTTAAATGATGATATTTGGGAGGAGGGCTGTGGTTCAAAAGTTGCACTTTAAGTCGGCCCTTGAGACCTAGGAGAATGGCAGCACTTTTGGTAAATTTTTCTGTGCAGACGGTGAGGTGTGGCAAACTGTAGGGGCACATAGCTGCTCTTTGGGTGATCAGTGAGGTGCGTCAGCCAGCAGCTAGGCCAATTGCAGGCGCTAAATAAAATGCGGAGGCAGGGTGTGCTTTCTGACTCTCTAACGCCTATCTGCATGGGTGGAGTTTCTCCCCATTTATTAATCGCTCCTGACCTCTAACGTGGGGTGAGATTGTGCGTATGTGTTTGCGTTACGTCACTGTACATGACCCTGTGCCCCACTACATTCCTTCAAAACTTCCAACTGAAAAATGTTAAACGCAACCATTATATATAGTGTTTATTAATAGCCAGAGTTATGTTATGTACTGAGGTTGGAACTACTCTTGCATCAGTCACACACATAGTCCTCGAGCCTCCTGTGTCTCGCAAAGTGAGTCTCTTATGGTACGGGTGTCCTTGAGTTGCCGTGGGCATGGTGTGAAGTTCTGGTACTTGTGTTGGTTGGGCGACCTCAGGGCATGGGGGGGTTGCTGCTTGTGATGGGGACTAGGTGGTGAACTGCCTTCTGTTTGATCAATTTCCGGATCCTCTTTCTTCTATCCTGCGAAGTTGTGCATGGGGTTTGTGTGTTATGCTCATTTGTATTCTGCTGATGCCACTTGGTAAAGGCGGACATGTTCTTCATGATACCCTCTAATTTGTTCTTGGCTGTCAAAATTGTGTCTCTTCGATCAATGACTTGGAGGAGTCGTGTTTCAAAAGGGAGCCGGAACTTCCCACTGGGGCATAGACCATGTACTAGAACCCAGTCCCCTATATGGATGTCCCACTATTTGGCTCCACGGGCTGGGCTGAGATCGTTTTGTGTTCTCCTTGTGTGGCTGCCATATCCAAAGGCTCTGAAGTCCTTATGGCCACATGAGAGATAAGGACTTCAGAGCCTTAGCCGCATCCCATTTCCCCCCGCCATATTACGATGGCGGGGTCCGCAGTGGATGGTAAGACCGTCTGCCGCTTTTCCGCCGGTCGACTTGCTGACCGGGCGGAAAACATCTCAAATATGGTGCCATCCATATTAGGATGCAGGCAGAGATCAGCTTTTCCATGGCGGCAGACATTGGGGGCCCATTGCGGGCCCCCAGGATGTGAGTGGGTGGAGGGTGCCTATGGAGGGTACCTATGGTGCCCCCCTGCATTTGCATGCACAAGGTGCCTCCACAGCATAGTGGCAGGCGGTGCTGTGAGCACCGCCCTCCACAATGCTGTGAATAGGGGATGCCACCGTGGCATCCTAATTGCCGGTGCAGGACCGCCGCACCACTGGCGGCGGGTCCCAGCACCACTAGGATGGCGGGCGGACATAAGTCCACCGCCTTCCTAATAGGCCCCTAAGTGTCACAAACATGTACAAGTGTGAGTGGTAAGAAGGCATACCTTTCAAAGTATCACTGGGTTGTCGGAATGATCACAATAACATTCGTATGACAGGTTCATGAGATTCCTCCTTCATGTACGGGAAGATCAACCTTCAATAAGACCTTCCTTTAATAATGCCCCAAATGTAAGGCTACTGGTTTGATAGCCTGTCCGTTGTGCCTAAGTGAATACATTGAAGGTGTAAAGATAAACCCAGTGCAAGGCAGCAAAGAATGTAAAAATCAAATATTGTAATATCATCTTAATTTGATATGGGGATATTGTGTCGATATAAAAAACCCACAACAATAAGTCCATTACACTGGTCAAGGTATAAAGCATTATTAAAGCCCTAGTCACTAATTCTAGATCAGATCGCAATGTAGCAGCCTTGAGAGATTTTTAACTCTTATAAAAACAAATGAATCGCATTGAGTGCAGCCAAACAAATTAAATACGATAAACAGAAGGTAAGATGGTTTAAGGGGCCTATATCATAGAGATGAAATTTGAGTGGAGTTCAATGATAAGTCAAAAATTATTAAAATACTTCAGAAAAAATATATATCATCACATGAAATTCTCAATACTTGTTCTAATAGACAACTTCACATCCTGTCCAGTTTCCAACTCTGAAAAAAAACGCGTGCAGTTCCTAAGGAAGGTAGATCGAAAGGGTCCTGAATGATTAAGTCCAGGGATCTGATCCTTCAGGAGCAAGCGACCTAACACACCCAGAGGGGTGTCATGCGTCATCATTGGGCAGCTCCTCCTTGGGCCGGTGCTGCAATGCCCAACGGGCCCCCTAGGGGGCTCTTTGCCGGAGTTCTTTTGAGCTGCCATCTGTGAAGTGTAGGTGTGGTGGTGAGGGTGTAGTGTGTGAGTAGAGTGCAGTAGAGTGTTAAAAATAACACGTGCTAAACTACTCATAAAGGGACAGATACATACACATGTCTTGCTTAGTGCCGTACTATCTCATTTGCAAAAAAGATACTTGCCGACCTTGAAGGGGAAGAGGAGGGGTAAGGAAGAAAGGGATGAATAGGCACAGCAATAGTACATACAAATTGCAAAAACAGTGTCTATGCCTAACTAGGTAAGTATGCATGGTGGTCGCATGCTCAAGTCACGTGCCTGGCTGATCTAGTGGTTCATCTGCATCAATATCCAGGGATAATGATCATGGTGGGTGAGAGGACTCGAGACAAAGCAGGCTAAAGTCAAGACATGCCGGACCTACATATCCTTAAAGCAGATGGTCGTTGTTACATCTTAGTTTTAGTGTTTAATTAATAATATAGTCGCGTGCCAAGGTGCGTGCCACATGTTGTTATGAGTTGAAAGATAGCTGGTGCGGGGAAGCGGGATTCCAGAATGGGAGAACTACACTGTGAAACCTGTTCTCAAGCTGGGCAGACGTACTTGTCATGCTGTACCAATCTTTTCATTAAACCTCTAAAAAACATACTTCAGCGTGTGGTTTCCACTTTATAAAAGTGGCGATGAGAGAGAAACGCACCCTTTTTGATATTATTTGATGAAATGCTGATTTCGAAGATTTCTACATTTTCGCATTGACAGTTGGCACTGACAGTTAACACTGTTCAATTTAAGAAGAAGAATTGTCTTCCGATGAAGAAATCGTCGCTGAAGAAATCGTCGCTGGATTCATTATTTGTTGTGGATATCCTCTTCGTATATTGTGGTTTGGGAAGTATTTGTGAGTATTTTATTTGACTGACTGTGTTTGATTCTTTCCCAATTTTACATTCTTTAATCGACGGATCGGTGTATTTTGGGCAACGTGTGAAGTGCCTTTATGTTTGGAGCCTGCAGTTTATAAAGTTATAAAGTAATATTTATCGGCTCACCTGCATCTTTCAAGCCGCCGATTCCAGCGCCAAGCCATTGCCGTTGTGTACCGCAATGCATTCTGGGATGACGCAATGCATTCTGGGATAATGCAATGCATTATGGGACGCGTTGCCTAGCAACCCATCAACAAGACATCGTCGGGAGCTGAATTTTAAGCGAAATCTTCATTATTTTATTAGATTGATGACATTTTACTAGACGATTATATTCATATAAAGAAAAGAAGAATATTTTCAACACTTTGTGGAACTGCTACTGAAATGTACGAATAGGATATTCATTCTGTTCTTCTCATCATTGTGACATCGGTGACTACTTTGGTTTTGTTATTTTGTTATTTTTTTAAATTAGATTCTAATTGTTTTATTTGATTAATTTAATCATATATAAAATGTACTTATATTTTTAGGTTAAAATATGGAGTCAAATACAGTTTTAGCTCCACCCAAATTCTTACAAGACCCTGGTCTTCCTCCAATGGTATGCGAGGATTGGCGGGAATCATTTGAAACTTACTTAGAAGCTATAGGTGTTGAAATATTTTTACCTTCACGCAAATTAGCCTTATTGAAACACAACCTTGGTGTAGAAGGTAGAAAGGTATTTAAGACATTACCTAAACCTTCTATCTCATATAACTCCACAATAATAGTTAATGATGGTGGTAATTGCGATTCTAGTGATGAGAATGTTGTTTTTGACAGCACCAAGGCTGAACAGTGTATTATTGATGAGTATTTAGAAGCGTTAAAGGCACTTGAAGAACATTACGGGAAAAAAACAAGTTTTGCTGTAGAAAGACATAGATTTTTCTCTAGAGCACAATTATCTGGTGAAACTGTAGAACAATATGTAGCTGTGTTCAGAAGATTAGCTGCTACATGCAAATTTAAAGATTTACATGATGAAATTATTAGGGATCAGTTCATTAACAGAACATGTAATTTAAAAATTCAAGAAAAATTGTTAGACTTGAAGGATCCTTCTCTTCAAAAAACTATAAGCATAGCTAGAAGAGTAGAAAATAATTCTCGTTATGTAAAAAAACTTGGTAAAGAACATAGTAAAGATCGTAATGAATTGTGTAACAAAGATCTGAGTGAGGTAAGTGTTTTAACAAACTCAAAACCAAAATCTTACATCAACAAATACACACCACGTCATGATTTTAGCAAATCCAGAACTAGAATTTCAGATGGTAACAAAAACAACATAACTCAAACAAAAACCTTTACTAATAGAATACAACAAAACCCCAACAAGCGTATTTGTTTTAGATGTGGAAACCTTAAACATTCCAATGAAACTCAATGGTGTCCTGCCCTAAATGTCACTTGTTTTAAATGCAATAAGAGTGGACATTTCGCAAAAATGTGCAGACCAGGTAACCCTAGTGCATGGAAAAGTTCTGTTAATGCTATTGGTGAAATTACTGAACATAGCAGTGACAGTGAGGTTGAAGTCATGGCTATTTGGTCTAATGAGGTTGATGTATTGTGTTTTTATCTAGGAACCTAAATCGATATTTCTATTTTATGCCCGTGTACGGTTATAATAAATAATATCCCTATAAAGGCATAAGGAATCATATCCATATTTAGTCATAGCCCATGCAGTCACATTAAGCAAGGCTACTTCCCCGGACTCCTAGAAAGCACAACGAGTTCTATAAACAAACCAAACCTCCAGCAACCTGGGAAATCCCCATTGCTTTTGTTTTGATTTCGTCCTAGAACTCCTGTGAAGCACTGTAAGAACGGCCAGTTCTTAGTGACATCTTTATTGACGTCTTATGTCCAACCTTACGTCAAACCCGGCACCTTTCAGGTATAAATATACCAACGCTGCCTTAAGCAAACACACGGTGGTGGTTTTGGAGCAGAGCAGCTATCTACTTGCCCGAGAGCCCAGCTGCTGCGAGAGCCCACAGACGCTGCCCCTCCCTTTTGACGCACTGAGAGAGACGCTGTCTTTTCTCCTGCCGAGAAATCCAGCTCCGGTGTTTCTAGATACCTTCGCGGGTTACTGGGATATCGAGTCCTGAGAGAGAGATACAAGACCTCCTGCTTTCTATTACCCAAGTACGGAGCTGACTAAAACCTTGGAGAGAATTCTTGAGTCAGACTCTTGGCAAAACCAACTTAACTTAAACTGCTACTTACTTACTCCTTCCCACGTATTAGGCTTAGGTCAGGTACACCGGGGTAGGCGTATTTAGAAGCACCAGTTGAGTACGTTAGTCAATGTATATTTGTATATATATATTTTATCTATTTTAAAGTATCTTAGGGCTAAGAAACCATATCAGTGCTTTTACAGTATTATTTCTTAATCCCCCTTTTACTGTACGCACTTTACTTTACTATGAGTATTGTAATTGTGGCAATTCATTTCTCTTGCATGAGAAAGAAGACTGCTCAATAAATAACACCTTTTATTGAAAACGCCCGTCTCTCTTTTCTCTGCACTCTGGTGAAACTAAGTATGCACACTTGACTGAGTGAAATAGCTGTCTATTGTTTTCACACGACACTAGAGATACACTCTTATTCTGAGGGAGCAAAGTTGTCATGTTTTATGGTTGTCAGAAGCTAATCCCTTCTTGTCTATCCAGGGAGGTTAAACTCCTCCTCGTTTATTCGAGAAACCCCCTGTGATTCTGGGCAAATCACTTAATCTCCCCGTGCCTAAAAAATGAAAGTGTGTCCTCATGTAACGTAACTGGTGCTATGTAAAGCGCTCTGATAACTGATTCGGTTCGATTCTAGTTCGTGCTATATAAAACTCCAAAAAAAAAGTTTCTAGTGACCTCTGAGCTAGCTGGCAAACCTTAAGTAGACCTAGTCGACCTCAGTTCTACGTCTACACTGCTGAATATATTATTCCAATGCGCAGAGCCTATTGGGAATATAGGAACTACACTACATGGCGCCCAACGTTTGGTAAGGCGATAAATCTAACGCAAGACGTTAGAGTAACTCAGTCGTGCTTTTTCACACAGACCCCCTTTTTCCCGTAAATACTCCAAAAGACGTCTGGAGTGGGTAAAAGGTTAAAATCCACCGGAACTTAGTAGGAAGAGATTCTTATGTAAAGTTTTTGGTTTAGTCAACGTTGAAGGATACAGTGTTCCAAAATATTGTGCACCTACTCTTTGTTTCCTTGAAACTTGATCTGCATATTAAAAAAGACTTTCTGTCAGTAAAATGCCTGACGGAGACGAAGGAAGAGATGCTACAGCGTCTCAACTGTTGTTGGAAGACACAACTCTCCAACAGAATGACCCGAATGCTATACTCATTCCGGTCAACATAAGAAGAACTATAACTATTAAACTTATAGAAAACGGACTGACATCACAAGGTGGTATAGTCATATTCGTGATAGAGGCCCATGAATATCGGCAGACAGAGGCATTCTATTCATGGATAAACTTTCCAGCAGCAAACGCTGTCACACACGACTTCCACTATTACAAAATAGAGGAACCTCCGGAAGAGTACACCCCTTTCAAGGAGGTGGAAATCCCACTAAATTACCAAGAGCACCTGCTCTGGTTTAAAGGCGCCCTAAAACATAACAATCCCATCACCAGGCTCGGTCCACTAGGTAGACCAGGAGCAACGTGGCCGGTTCTAGCCAGCTACACACCACATCCAGACATCGAAAAAATGTCAGTACCAGAACTTTTAGCCCAGCTAAAACAACTGATTAAAATACATAGACAATTAGTCCAATATGTAATGCGGACTACAACAGTCCAACCAGCAATTAACATTCCACAGCTGATCCCTCATCAGGGGAACACAAACAAAATAACACCACAGAATATACAATCCTGTCTTGGTAAAACACCTGCAAAACGGGAACAAATTCCATTCTGGTTAGCACAAAAAAATCACTCAAATAGAGGCAGTATTTACGGATACTACCCCTACTGAGATACACAGAATTCTGACTATCTGTCTTCCAATGGGGATCGCACCACATGTGGAGGACTGTGACACTTGGGGCATAGTCTTTGCTTCCATTTACACAAAAACACATGGTGTTCCGTCCATGGCGGTAATACCAGATGTGCTAAAACAGATTCAAAATGAATACGGTCCAGAACCTGCTTTAACTCTGGGTATGAAATTACTGAAAGACTTCAAGCAGGTCTCGGCTATATTATTAGCCAACATAAAAGGAGAAGCAGCATCTGTGGCGATCCGCCAGAAATTGAAAGAAACAGATATAGCAAAACAACCATTTGAACTTGCCAGAATCATAGAAAAATCCTATGAAGAACTAGGTAGAGATAGTTTGGGTGGGAAACCAGTAAAACCCCAACTAACTGAAAAACCTGAAAAAATATTTATTAAAAATAATCTAAACACTCCAAAAAAGAGCTGGGATGGAAATAAACAATCCACTCCCAAAGAAAAAAGATTCCATTCCAGAGGAAGGTCTCCTCGGCGGAGAGAAAGATCTCCGGACCAAGGACACAAGTCTCCCCAGAGGGAGCCCTCTGAGAAAAGATACAACCTTAGAAATAGGGATAATCTAAAGAAACCTGATAGATATCAAGATATTGATACACGTCCCTCTCGATCTTTTCAGACTTCCTCGCAGAAATCGGAAAGAAGAGGACGGTCAGAACACAGGGAAGAGCACGTCAAGTCCAAAGACAAGGAACCTGCTCATCAAAGTAAAAAATTACAATTTCCAAAAAAGAAGGTAGCCAGTATTAAAATAATCAAACATGCCGAGGATACTGAGGACACAACTGAAAAACGGAGAATGGGCCCAGACAATGCTAGACAGCGCAGCAGAAGTGACCATAGCTCGCAAGATCCTGATGAATCATCTGGAGACAGTGGACACGAATGAATACATTCAGGTGGAAACTGCGGATACCAGAGTTAGCGAACCTCATAAAATATACGAGATAACATTACGTATAGAGGGAGATAAGACTAGGAAAGTAAGGGGTCTATTTTGGGATAACCTTTCCAAAGGCTATGACATCCTTTTAGCTGAGAAAGACTGGCCACCAGAGTTTGTCAGGGAGTGCCCTCATGGCGAAGAAATGATTATGCCTGCCTTCTCAAATTATTATTATTATTATTATTATTATTATTATTATTATAACACTTATAAAGCGCGCTATTACCAATCGGTGTCCTGGCGCTGAAGTGATAGTCCCTAGGGAGAAAGTTTTCAAGACCTAGAGGGAAAAGAGCCATGTTTTTAGATCCCTTCTAAATGCCAGCAGATTCTCGTTCTGTTTAAGGGAAAGAGGGAGGGAATTCCATGCCACCTCTGCTCCCCTAAAGAAACTCCTTCCGCCCCAACGCACCTTCCTGATCCGGGTCGTTTTAACCAGCCCTAGACTGGCCGACCTAAGTTGTCTACCTGGTCTGTACCATTGAAAGCGGTCCTGAAGAAACTGAGGGCCAAGACCATGTAATGCCTTGAAGACTATACAGAGGGCCTTGAACAGAATCTGCTTCCGCACCGGGAGCCAGTGCAGCTTCTCCAGCTCCTTGGTGACTGAGGAAAACTTGGGCAGACCCCCAATAAGGCGGGCGGCCGCATTTTGTAGGACCTGAAGTTTGTTGAGCACCCCCTGTTGTGCCTCGAGGAGGAGACTATTGCAATAGTCAATGCGTCAAAGTACAAGAGCTGTCACCGCCGTCTTTCTGCTTCCCTCTGGTAGGAAGGGGAGGACCTTCCTAATAATTTTCAGGGTCCAATGTATGGAGGAGCTCAGTGCCTTGACTTGGGATTTGAAGGAGAGTTGGCTGTCAATAATGACACCCAGATTCTTCACCTTCGAGGCCGGGCAAGGTGGTGGTCCCATATCATTAGGCCACCAGCTGGGGCCCCAAAGATTGGTATTTGACCCAAAGATGACCACCTCAGTCTTGGAGGAGTTAAGTTTTAAACAGCTTTTAGCCATCCAGGAACTGACTGCTGACATACATTCCTGAAACCTGCCTGCCACAGCCACCTCTGTCCCCGGGAGCACCGAGACCACAATCTGGGTGTCGTCCGCGTAAGATGTTAGCTCGAATCCAAAGGATCTGATCACCGGGGCCAGGCATGATACATAGATGTTAAATAAAGTGGGGCTTAGGGAGGAGCCCTGCGGGACCCCCCCTGGGAGTTGGAAAGGTCTTGATTCGAACTCCCCCATCGCCACCACTTGTACCCGGTCTGTTAAAAAGGCTTTCAGGAGGTTAAGTGCTTGAACCTGGACCCCGCAGCCCTCCAATCGATCCACCAGCAAAGCATGGTGGACCGTGTCGAAGGCCGCCGATAGGTCCAAAAGGATCAGCACTGCCTGGCCACCTTCATCAAGTACCTTCCGGACCTCCTCTATAGATTTTATAGGAGCGGTCTCGGTGCTGTGAGCCTCCCTGAACCCATGTTGAGCTGGATCCAGGCCCTTGGAGTTACGCAGGAAAGAACAGAGCTGGGAGTTCATATTTTCTCAACCATTTTAGCTGGTAGTGGCAACCTGGAAATTGGCCTATAGCTGTTGGGGTCTGCAATATCAAGGGAGGGTTTTTTAAGAAGTGGGTAAATTGAGGCCCGCTTCCATAGTTTAGCGAACTCCCCTCTCTCAAACATTAGATTGTAAATGCTGGCCAAGTGGTCCTCAATAGGGACTGCTGCTAGCTTTGCGATTGCGGTCGGGCAGGGGTCCTGGGGGGAGCCCGATTTAGTGGCCAACAGAAGTTTCAATACCTCATCTGTCCCGACTGGCTCAAAGGCCAAGAATTTAGCTGCCGGGGGTCCAACCGGACTATTCCCATGGGGCATCTCTAAGAGACTCTGGGCCACCAAAGGTTCAAGAGAGGTAAAGATTAAATGAACTTTGCTCAGAAAAAAACTTGCTAGTGATTCGCAAAGTTCTATATTAGGTGGCACAATCACGGATTTGGGAGAAGCCAGACTAGCCACTGTCTCGAAAAGTTCCTTAGATGAGTTTTTGGCATTCTCAATACGCTCCGTGAAGTAGACACTCTTTGCTTTTCTAATATCGTCTTTGTAGGCCCTTTGACACATTTTCAGTCTCTCTTTGTCAGTCTCAGTATAATTAGCTCGCCAGAGCCGTTCTAATATTTTGCATACTATTTTGGCCTCTCTAAGCGCATCAGTGTACCAGGGAGCCGATGGAACCAGCCTGGTGGGTCTACATCTCTTAGGAGGGGCCAACTTGTAACAGGCCCCATTAATCCACTCCGTATACTTGGCGGTGGCTGTGTCTACGTCCGCCGGCAGGGCCGGGCCGGAGGCCAGGAGCAGCTCCTCCAAAGCAGTCCCGTCGATATTTTTCCACGCCCTACACATCCTACTTGCTTGCCCCTCACCCAGAGACGACTTAATCCGTGGGCTGAGGATGGAAAACAGCACCACTCGATGGTCAGTCCAGGGCAGAGGTTCAGCATTCGAGAATGTCAGATCGGGATTGCTGGAAAATATCCCGTCTAGTGTATGGCCAGCCTGATGGGTTGGCCCTACTACCGACTGGATCAGGCCCGCCGCAGACATCACATCAGCTAAGGCCATAGTGTCGGCATCAGTGGTGTCTTCTAAATAAAAATTAAAATCACCCAGGACGGTATAAGAGTTGGCGCACAGGGCTTCCTCTAAGAAGCTACCAACTGTGTCAAGAAAGCGGGCCTTCGACCCAGGGGGTCTGTAAAGGAGGCAGCCTTTAAACGTGCAATGGTTAGAGAGATCCAATTTAAACCCCAGGGCCTCACATGCCCCGGAGGTAGCTGGAAAGAAATGTCCCTGAATGGAAGATTGATAAATAATTGCCAGACCTCCACCCCTCTTACCTGGCCTGTCAAGGACATAGTGGAGGTAATTTGGCGGTGTGGCCTTCACCAAGTCAGGACCAGATGCAGCATCCGTCCAGGTCTCAGTGATAAAGGCATATTCCAATGCATAGAAAATATACATATGCAAGAAAATGGGCAGTAGCCCAAGCTCCTGCATTATATAAAAATCATGTAGGATGGGATGAGGACTCTCCTCCTCACAAAATCCAGTTAAAATGTCAACCAACTGCACAGAGGCAGTACCCAATTAAGCAAGAAGCTAAAAAACAAGTTAGGGAGATCTTAGATCAACTTGAATACCAGGGGGTGATTGAAACATGCACCTCACAAATGAACAATCCTTTGTTTCCTGTCTCCAAGCCAGACGATTCATATCGTCTAGTTTTGGACTACAGACACCTTAACTCATGTTGCAAGACATTTGCAGTACAAAATTCACACAGAGCAGCACTAATGAATAACATCGTGCGCAAAAAAAACAAAACGACATTAGACATCTCTAATGGATTCATTTGTCAAAACATTGCACCTGAAAGCAGGTATTTGACCGCTTTCTCAATAATGGGGTCAGAGAAAAATTTCTGTTGACTCCCACAGGGATTCAAGAATAGCCCAGGATTATTCTCAGCAAGAGTAACAGAGTTACTACAAATATATGATGATGAGGCATTATCATATGTCGATGACATCTATCTAACAGATGATGACTTGGAGACTCACTTGAAAACAGTAAACACCATAATACTTGAGTTTGCAGCTGAGGGTTACAAAATTCAACTTTAAAAAGTCACGAATTGCCCATCTAACAGTCCTGTTTTTAGGATATGAATTATCAAGTGAAGGCAAAAGCCTAGCAGACAACTTCTTAGAGAAGTGCGCTGTACTCCAAGCACCGAAAACGCTGAAGAACTTACAATCAATACTAGGTTTCCTGAATTTCGGAAGAACATATATTCTAAATTATGCAGAGAGGGTTAAACCTCTTTATGAATTAATAAAACCTGATTTTAAACCAATCAATTGGACTTAAAAACACACAGAAATTTTAAGATCATTGCAAGCAGACATGTTAGCTAAAACAAAATTGCAAACACGCGAAAACATACGCAACCTTGTAATGTGGAGAAGTGTGGCTCACTGGTTAGAGGAGGCAGACCCTGAAGCAGAGGTCAGACCCGGGATCAGGGTTCAATTCCCGACGCGGCAGGGTCTTGAGCCCGAATATCCACGGACTCGATAATTCTCGTTTCGGTGCCTACTCGAATCACGGGTTCACACTCTGCAGCTCTGGGCATTAGCTGCTTAATCTCCACTACGGCCCCCCCCCCCGCGGCGGGATGCTTGGCTTTCACCTTGGGGATGCCCAGTACGGGTATCTCACAGGGAAAAAAGCCAGTACGGGTTCCCAAGGCAAGCGCCGAGATGCCTACGGGTAATCGAGCGATATATAAGAACGCATAATAATAATAATAATAATAATCCGAGTCATCCCAGGAAGATGCGGATTCACGTACCTGACCTCTAATGAGGGAGAAACGGTACCAATAGCTTACAAATCACACTTGTACACACAAGCTGAAAAAACATTCAGTCTTACTGAAAACATTGTAAATGCGGTTCAAACTGCTGTAGCAAAAGAAAGAGCCCAAGCACAAGGCAAAAGGATAACTGTTTTAACAGCAGAATCAGCCTTTGAGGCATTAACAAGCCCACGCAATATGACTAAGGTGGGATTAGATCCAAAATGGATCGAATGGGAAAATTCTCCTGCTGCAGAAGACATGAAATACTATTTTGACCCGGAAATGAAAAAATTAAAAGATCTAAAATATGAATTAGAATATCCTCTCCCAATCGAGATTCTGCCTCTACAACTTTATGCCTGTGTAATATATACAGACGGATCAGCACAACCCGCAGTTTGGGGTAAGAAAGCTTACAGTGCTGCGTGCGCGGTTGTTAAATGCCGGTGGCACGGAGGTAAATTGAGACCACTGGTAACTATGTCTCAATCTGTAAAAGACAGTTCAGCTCAACGAACTGAACTACTAGCTTTAAAAATGGCGCTCGATATTGCCGATCGCGAATTCCCGACACTAATAGTGTGCGATTCGCATTACTGCGTCAAATCTTACAATAATGACTTGCAGATCTGGGTTCAAAACGATTACAAAGATAAAACAGGTGCCACAATAAAGCATAAAAAGCTTTGGGAACAGGTAGTTCTTTTGCAGAAGGAACTACAAAAGACTCACGTGATACATACACTGAGTCATCAGCGTGATGGCGTTCACGCTGCAGGGAATTCATTGGCTCACAGAGCCACAGCGGAAGCAACTCAACCGGCTTCCGTAGCCACAAAAAAGCGTTCAGAAAAATACATAGACGGGGAAACAATGCTGGCGGTAAAAACATCTTCAAAAGGCGACTGTGCAGCATTACCTGTGAACTATCCACTCAATTATACATACATAATCGATGCACACTCCGTTCCTTTTGCTCGAATTCCTGGAGTGGGGGATAGAGTAATTCCAAACACGAACAGGAGAATCTTCTTGATTCAAGAACACATATGGGATTAGGTCTAAGGCACCAGTAGATCAAGACATCTCTGAAAGAATTACAATCAGAATACTGGTGGCCGGGGATGAGCCTGCATAACTACAAATTTGCAAGGGGCTGTCAAAACTGCAACAGAGATCGCAGTGGCGAACCGGCTGGAGTAATGCCAGGACCCTTCTTTTAGAAAGCATAAGCCTATCTATACGCAGAAATCCGATAGAAGAAATGCGTCCAATTAACATTCAAGACTATATTCACTTAAAATGCAGACACCAGCGCTCGGCTGACGCCAGAACTGTTATAAAAGATTTGCGAGTCCATATCGGCACATACCCAATTGGCATGCTACATTCTGACCAGGGTCCTGCTTTTAGCTCTCGAGCTTATAAGGAGGCCATGACCAGCATGGGCATTGCATTGCGGTACTCTTGTCCCTTCCATCCTGAGGGAAATGGGATTGTGGAAAGAAAAAACTGGGACATAAAGCAATCTATAACGGCGAGGGTATTAGGTTCGGGTGATGGGTGGGTCCAACATTTAACAAGTGTCCAACGTAGTCTTAATAATCTGCCAAGAAATTCTCTGAAAGGTTTCAGTCCGTACGAACTATTGTTCGGGACTAGAATGCATATTCAGGACCTCGATAGTCAGACTTCAGTGGTAGAAGAAAAATGCTTTGATATCAAAGATCGTTTGGCTATTTTACAGGACTTAAATGAAACAAGAAAAGACCTGAGCAACGTAAAGTCAAAACAGCAGCCAACAGCCACTGAAGATAAACCACCTGTCCCAGCAAGGCCTGCCTGGATTCTAAAGATTGGGTATCTGGTCAGAGAGAAGATTGCGGTGAAGAAGGAATTTGGGCCTTCTTATAGAAAAGCAGTACCTGTCTTAGCTGTTAGCGGAACAAGATCAGTTGTACTACCGCCCCTTGCTGGTAAAAAGGAGAACCGAGTTGTATCCATCGACCTGGTAAAACCACAATCATGTGGCCAATAATAAATAGTAGGCCCAGTGGACTCCCAAGAAGTAGCAGAGTACCAAAACTTGCTACAATACAAGAGGTTCAAACTGAGAGACTAATCACATTTGATAAACCTGCAGTGAATAAAAAGGACTATGCAACAATGCCATGGAACTTGTGCCTCTTGAAACCCAAATTGCAACAGTTCGTCAAGAAACACCTGTCTACAAAGATGTAGCCTCAGACTATGCTAATGAAACAAAAAATGCAAAAGCAACTGAAAATCCGGAAGCAATTCCAACAATTGACAGAACTGCATCTGGCTACTTCATCAATTTCGATAACTTTTCTGAAGATCCAAGCGAGCCTGAAGAAATGCCAGCAACAAAAACTTTTAAAGACAAAGTAACTGAACTTCTGAATCAACTCAAAGAAACCTATCTGATTTCTCCTTGGATTGAATTTTGGATTGTGTTACGTGTACTTTTCCTCCTACTTTGGCTCATCATGGTTCTTTGTTTGGGAAAATTAATTGAAGGAAAATACAGTACAATGGACACAGCAAGTCAGAACATCAACTTGGTCCTAAAGCCACACAAGTCATCTCACATCGAGAAAAGAGAACTATCATCAGTGAATGTCACAGCCAATCCAATACCCGGTGGGGTAGCATGGGACAAAACGGATTACGAAATCTATGGCCCGGTCGAGCTCTTGAAATATCCACACCAGTTCAAGGTTTCATTAAGTGACTTTGTAAAACCGAGTACATTCTCTGATGATTGGGACTTTGAAAGTATTAATGATATGATGTCAGATTTAGTAATGTCAGCAAAATTTACAGAACATGATTACTTACAGGGTTCATCAAATTATGAAGAAATATATTGTTATAATCACTATACACATCACTATTTGCATAAATCTGCTCAACCTAGAAATGTTTTTAATTATAATCAATGGGAACATTGTGCTACTCCTCCGAAAGGTAGTTCAAAAACATTTTACGGGAAATTCCCATGTTTTTCAGGATTTAACACAAGTGATGCAGAAACGTTTTATTTCAAAATGTTAAATAAGACAGGAATGAAAACGATGCTGACAAATACTAAATTGATCTATTCGGAAACATTTTATGAAAAAATGATTACATTTGGTTTTGATTTCTGGAAAAATAACATTGAAACAAAAACCATCTGGGGTACAAAAGAATGGCAGGTCCAAGGCCTAGAAGCATTATTTAGAGCCTGCATGATCCCAGAACAAATAATATTCTTGAATGACACCATTCAACAAACAACCTGTCTTGGCCTAGCCAAAATTAAAGACTTAAACAAACCGTCTATTCCAAAGCCCACACCTGATGATAATAGCACTACAGACATGGAAATAGATGTACCTAAAATTTTAAACCAAAACAGAACACATCCTGATTGGAAAAAATGGTTGATCTGGCCCACAGACACAAATAACTGTCAAGATAGATTCCTGAACAAAACACAGGGGTTAAAAATGACCAGGCCAGACCCTAGATACTCCCAGAGACAACATCCAGGGATAGTTACAACATACAGTGTACGGAAACTCTGCCTCGAATGGCTACAAAAATCCACACTGGCTGAAATTAAGCAACACTTGGCTTTACTTAAAGACGGTGCTGACTTGCGTGATTTCATAATGGGACCACGCAAACAGTGTCAAAAACGTTTCATAGCGGCCGGTATATACGCTGCATACAATGAAGCTTGGAAAGTGATGCAAATTGAAACAGCAGAAAAAATACGAGAAATTGATCGTATTAATTTGGAAAAATCATTTTCTGTTGTGGACAATGGGTTAATGACTCTGTCCTCCAGAATATATTCACTGGACAGTATTGTATCCTCTGCTATTGATATAATAGAGCAGGACTTACTAATGTTACAACACGGTCAGTCCCAATTACGTTCTAATGTACAGCTTGGCTGGACGTTGCAAAATCTGCGTTCAGGCTACGTGCCCTGGCGTTTAATCAACACAACGTCATTATTCTCTATCTTTAACCTTACTGATACACAAATCAGTTTGGCACAAAAAAGAGCAGACTATACGATTCTGAGCATTGAAAAACCTGAGAGATTACCATTGACAATGTCAGAAAGACCTGTCATTGAATGGATAATACACGGAATAATCACAATTCCGATAACAACTTTCCAATTTAAATATTGCCAAGAGTATATACCAGTGGGCCAGTATGAAAGGTTGGGTAAAGGGTACATTAAGTCATCATGGAAATTGCCATATACACACACATGTTACAGTGAAAAGAAACAGAATGTATTTCTTAGTGGAAAAAATTGTAAACAATCACTAAGCGGTATACTTCTGTGTCAAGGTATTAACCTGCATGGGGCCTGTGAGGGGACTTCAAATAACCTTTCATGTCACCAGCATGGCACACCTGCAACACAAATAATGCCATTCTTTAGACGGCTTTCTAACGGTAGTTACATTGTAATAGTGGACCACTGCTGTTGTGGCATGGTGCCAGGAAAAGCCTATCTCGTGAGCGTGAGTTCCATGGTCACTTGCTGTATGCAAGTATTGTATCCAAACAGCACTCCAGATACAGCGGCAACCTTTTGGCCTTCTTTGAATATCCCTTCTATTCGAATTGATACTTTAAGTAGAATAAAGTCTGTACTTTTACAGACAACTGTGCCCTTAACGTCATCAAAAGAAACGTATGATCTACAAGTTGCAAGGACAACGGCAGAGATACATACCCTTTTTTCAACAAATTGTCCCGTGCATTTCGTAGAAATGCTAAGCCAAATCCTAAATATGTCAGATACCAGTGGTATCCCACATATATTTTAGACAATTTTTTCGGGACTGTTAACACCCTTCGAAACAGTTCTGGGCATTTTTCCTAATTTTGTCCATTCTGTCTTTGGCGGCCTACCACTTCTGTTGGGACTCGTAGCAGGCATTTTATTTTTGATCCTTCTGCTCCGATACAGCAAGCCAAGTCGCAGAGAAGACTCCAGCAACGATGGAAGAAACGATCCTAGCTATACGCTATCGGGACCGCATAACTAAAGTCCTTGGATTAGCCCGGCTAAGAGATCTGAATATGACCTGGTTTCTTTCATTCAGACCCATCTGGCAGAATTGCATCTTACCTGTGCTTCGATGTATGCTATGCGGAGAAGAATGCGTGTTGGACGTCTGTCTTACACTACCATCAGCAGTACCATTGGATACAGATACTTTGCTAAGTCCTGTAACGGCTCATGCATCGTGTTGTCCCCAGCGGCTACCCATTCTGATGACGGCATTCGTTGAGACTTCACCACTACGATTAGGGGGTAGTGAAGTACGAGGTGAGAGCAGCATCACCCAGGTACGACCTTCTGTGAGCATTGCTGATCCTGACATCGATGATAGCAATCATTCTCACGACTGCACTGTTGCGGCATTTTCAAACTTGGTCGAACTTTCACCTGAAGCCGTAGACCAATTTTTTGAGAGTCTGTCTGAAATGATGTTCTCCCCTGAACAGAAAGAATAACTTTTTAAGCAACGAGCACACAGCGTTCCCTGAACTCTAAATTCGGCCTTCAGCTTTGATAAACAAAAGCTACTGAAAATATTTGGAACTATTTTTTCCCCTGAAGCGAAATTTTTTTTTTTTCCACTTCCAAAATATTTACTTTTTTCTGGCACATGTACTCTGCTTAAAGTAGAACTATTCTTAGAGAACAGAGCTTCTATTTTAGGAACTCTAGAGACAATATATTACCTCAGCCTCTAGCACATTTACAAACAACTGTATTTATATGTGATGAAATGGTCTCGACCTTCTTTCGTGTATTAAGAGCCATTTCATGTGTAAATTTCGCAAATCATTCTGCTCATATATATATGCATTTTTTTTACTGAATGATTACACTGCTTGAATAGCGTACAGTACCAATAATCATTTTCGTGTATTTCGTATGCACCATTTCAAATGCAATAAATGTATTTTGGGGTGGGTTGGAATACACATGCACCTTTATATGTTTACTATTGCTTAGTTTTAGTAATGATGGACATTAGATTGTGGAGTGGGTATTGTGTTTTTATCTAGGACCCTAAATCGATATTTCTATTTTATGCCCTTGTACGGTTATAATAAATAATATCCCTATAAAGGCATAAGGAATCATATCAATATTTAGTCGTAGCCCATGCTGTCACATTAAGCAAGGCTACTTCCCCGGATTCCTAGAAAGCACAACGAGTTCTATAAACAAACCAAACCTCCAGCAACCTGGGAAATCCCCATTGCTTTTGTTTTGATTTTGTCCTAGAACTCCTGTGAAGCACTGTAAGAACGGCCAGTTCTTAGTGACATCTTTATTGACGTCTTATGTCCAACCTTACGTCAAACCCGGCACCTTTCAGGTATAAATATACCAACGCTGCCTTAAGCAAACACGCGGTGGTGGTTTTGGAGCAGAGCAGCTATCTACTTGCCCGAGAGCCCAGCTGATGCGAGAGCCCACGGACGCTGCCCCTCCCTTTTGACGCACTGAGAGAGACGCTGTCTTTTCTCCTGCCGAGAAATCCAGCTCCGGTGTTTCCAGATACCTTCGCGGGTTACTGGGATATCGAGTCCTGAGAGAGAGATACAAGACCTCCTGCTTTCTATTACCCAGGTACGCAGCTGCCTAAAACCTTGGAGAGAATTCTTGAGACAGATTCTTGGCAAAACCAACTTAACTTAAACTGCTACTTACTTACTCCTTCCCACGTATTAGGCTTAGGTCAGGTACACCGGGGTAGGCGTATTTAGAAGCACCAGTTGAGTACGTTAGTCAATGCATATTTGTATATATATATTTTATCTATTTTAAAGTATCTTAGGGCTAAGAAACCATATCAATGCTTTTACAGTATTATTTCCTAATCCTCCTTTTACTGTACGCACTTTACTTTACTATGAGTATTGCAATTGTGGCAATTCATTTCTCTTGCATGAGAAAGAAGACTGCTCAATAAATTACACCTTTTATTGAAAACGCCCATCTCTCTTTTCTCTGCACTCTGGTGAAACTAAGTATGCACACTTGACTGAGTGAAATAGCTGTCTATTGTTTTCACACGACTCTAGAGATATACTCTTATTCTGAGGGAGCAAAGTTGTCATGTTTTATGGTTGTCAGAAGCTAATCCCTTCTTGTCTATCCAGGGAGGTTAAACTCCTCCTCGTTTATTCGAGAAAGTTACTAGTGACCTCTGAGCTAGCTGGCAAACCTTAAGTCTAATATAGTCAGTAGAGACCTAGTCGACCTCAGTCCTACGTCTACACTGCTGAATCTATTATTCCAATGCGCAGAGCCTATTGGGAATATAGGAACTACACTACAGATGAAATCTCCTGTGAAAGTCAATCACCTAAGTGTGAGATTTCTATTAATAATTGCGACAAGATTTTATATGCTGATTCATGTTCACCGTTTACCATGATTGATAAAAATATGTGGAAATCTCTTAACAAATGTAATCTTTCTCATTCAGATGTATCACCTATAGGCTATTGTAATAAGAAATTACCTGTGATTGGATGTTTTGAAGGTAAAATCAATTTCAAAGGTAGATGTACACAAGGAAAAGTTTATGTTGTTGAAAAAGGTAAAGCCTTATTGGGTTGGAAAGAACAAAAAAAATTGGGGATTATTTTAGACCCCAATCATCCAGACCAAGTCCTATTAACACAAATCAACAATCCTATTTCTAAATGGCAGGAACAATTTTCTGATTTATTTAAATCCAATTTAGGTTGTTTAAAGAAATTCAAACATCGTATTATACTTAAATCGGATTGTGTTCCTATTGTGCAAAAAGTACACAATGTACCAATTGTATTAAGACCACAATTGAAAGCGGAGTTAGATAGATTATGCCAGCAAAACATCATTGAACCAATTGAATCATCCGATTGGCTTAGTCCAGTGGTTTTGGCAAGAAAACTCAACGGAAAATTGCGCATGTGTGTAGATCTAAGAGATTTAAATAAAAATATATGGATTGATCACCATATCCCTTACCCCGCATTAATGAAATGATAGCGTCTGTTAAAGATGGCAAGTATTTTTCGTCAATAGATTTATCAAATGCTTACCATCAAATAAGATTGCACCCTGAATCTCGCCATTTGACATCATTCATAACCCCAGAAGGTGCATATCAATTTTTGAGAATGCCTTTTGGGCTGGCTTCAGCGTCAGCTGTATTTCAAAGATCGATGTGCAAGATTTTGGAAGGTGTATCTAATATGTTAGTATTTCAAGATGATATTTTGGTTTGGGGAAAATGTGAAGCGGATCATGACATGGTGTTGAATGATGTGTTATCAAAGTTACAAATAGCTGGATTAACTGTGGCTTCTGAAAAATGCAAGTTTGCAGTGTCAGAAATTGAGTATCTTGGACATACCTTGTCTGCTGATGGTGTCAAACCAAAACAAAACTTAATTAATGCAATCAAAAATGCTCCATCGCCTACTGATAAAGGACAACTTTGTTCCTTTCTTGGGTTAGCTGATTACTACTCAAAGTGTGTATCTCATTTTGCATCTAAGGTATTTTGTTTGAGGGCATTAATGAAAAAAGGTGTAGCTTTTGCATGGGACTCTGATTGCCAATTGGTTTTTGACAATATTAAGAATGACATTGTCAATGCTGTGACTTTGAGGCCGTTTGACCCCAACAAAAAGTAAATCATAGTGGTAGATGCTAGTGCGTATGGGTTAGGTGTAGTGTTAATGCAGAGAACTGGTAAGTTGGAATGGCCGATTGCATTTGCCTCCCGCACATTGAAAGGTGCTGAGTCTTCGTATTCTGTCATAGAGAAGGAGGTGTTAGCCTGTTTTTGTGGTGTTAGTTATTTCAGAACATATGTATGGGGTACTAATTTTGAATTAAGAACTGATCACAAACCTCTTGTAGACATATTTTCAACCAGGGGTGCTGGCAAAGCGACTCCTAGAATTGCCAAATGGATTTATAAGTTACAGGAATAAGATTTTCAAATCACATATGTACCTGGTATTAAAAATGTGAATGCAGATTGCTTGTCTCGCCTCCCAATTGATGATTGTTGTGATACAGGTGATATGGATGAGGATTGGTCAGTAGCCACAGTAGATGAAGCTTGCAATGGTGCCCTCAGTTTAGAAGATTGGAAACAAGCTATTTCTGATGATGTAGTACTACAACAAGTTATTTTACGTTTAACCCACAACAAAAGTCATAGTATTTGGAATGACAAAGAACTTTCTGAGTACAAAACTGTATGGTCAGAGTTGTCTTATGATTCTAGTCTTGGATTAGTAAGAAGGGCAGAGAAATTGGTAGTTCCAAGTTTCAAGTTTCAAGTTTTTATTATTATGTTTTGGCTCTCACTGAGGGCCACATAAGGAAATTAAACATACAAAAGTACTATAATAACAGATAAAAAAAGCAAATATATAAGGATACATAGTTGACAATACATAAACAAAATACTACAGTTATCAACTTTAAAGTGAGTCATGGCGACATTTCAGTAATCTCAATAAATATTTAAGAATCCTTTAAAAAATTTAAAAATTCTACAACAAAACAGTTCATTGGGAGGGCAGTAAAGTGCATGAATAAACAATTTAGCATTTAAGATTCCCAATTGTAGACAAATAGGTTTAATCCATTTAACTCGTAAAGAACGTAAAGCAGGGCAAGTAAACAAGACGTGGTTACGATCTTGAACAGCAACATCACAGAGGTTACATATCGTGGGACTCCCGTGCCATTTTGCTAAAAGAAGATTAAGGGGGAGTAGATCATGACGTAGGAGATACCATAACCTACGTACTCCATGAGGAATATTCCAGCTCAAATATTGCTGGGGCAACTTGGGGATATATGTCTCTAGGAGAGGTTTCCTGGCACATAATCTGGGTTGGGCAAGAGTATCCAGCTTAACAGATAACTCCCACGAAGCTCTTTTTAATAAATTTTTAAGTTCAGAAGAAGTAATCAAGAATAGGGTACTCTCATCCAACTCTAACAGGGCCACAGCTTTCCTAAAATTTTTTAATAAAGAGGAAAAATCATTAAGATTACCCAGTAACTCCTTTTTTACAAGTTCTCTTAGAGTACCAGGTTTTCCTCTAGCCAAGCATGCTACCCATCTTACCAGGGCCACCAATCCCTGTGTCCAACAGCTTCGGAGCCCAAATTCTAGTCTGCATGACGAGGTAGAACATGCATTACTAAGTGATGTAATTTTTCGAAGGACCCGTCCTTCCATTTTTTGAAGGAATCCCCAATGGTTCAGCCCTACTAGTTCTATTCCATATAGGAGTGTAGCTGGCACTTTAGCTTTAAAAACTTCCAAAAAAAGAGAGAAGTGTCTCTTCCCAGTAGCTTTATATAGCGAACATAGCCCCATTCCATGGGACAAAGCTTTACGGGAATTATGTTCAATATGGGGAGTCTCACTGAGATTCGCTGATATTATTTTGCCTAAAAAAGGGTAAGTTTTAACAACGTCAAGTCTTTGCCCCCCAATTGCCCACTTATAATTGCTCGATCTGCATTTTCTCTTACCAAAAATACACATAATTTTACTTTTTGATGTGTTAATTTTCATATGGTGTGCTACGGCAAATTCATTCAATGCAGACAGGCGATTAGATAAACCCTTCGGGGTCAAATCCAAAACAAGAATATCGTCTGCATACATTAAAATAGTTATAGCAGCTCCTCCAATTTTCGGTGCCACTCCTTCACATGATGAAATAAAAATTGGAAGATCAGCCATATATAAGGAAAATAAAATAGGTGCCAATATGCACCCTTGTTTAAGGCCATTTTGGGAGGGAATTAATGAAGTAAGACCCTCTTCACCACCTTGTAGCACTTTACACCATGTATTTGTATGTAGAGAACGAACCAATGCAAGTAAGTATCCTGGCATACCCAATGCTGCCAATTTTCTCCACAGCGATTGACGATCCACTTTGTCAAACGCCGTGGAGAAATCAATAAATGCAGCATATATGCCACCATCACGGATGTGTACATACTTGTCACAGATCACCTGCAACATTGTCAGATTATCGAGCGTTCCGTGTTCTTCGCGGAAACCAGTTTGTTCCATTGGTAAAATCCTATTAGTTTCTGCCCATTCCATGATAAGCATTAAAACACATTTCGCGAAGATTTTTCCTATGGCATCTAATAAAGCTATTAGGCGATAATTAGATGGCAACTCCCGATCCCCCTTTTTAAATATGGGGATTAATATACTACCCCTCCAGGATTCGGGAACAGTTCTTGTCCTAAAGCAGGCCTGAAGTTCCATTTTCTTTGTGTTCCAGATTATTGGAACTCATACACGAGGGACATTCTGGCATGTCAGGTATGAAAAGGAGAGCCAGAAGCGACTTTTGGTGGCCAGGGATGGACAAAGATGTTGATAGATGTGTAAGAAGTTGTGTGGCATGCAGTTGCAGTGACAAATCTCATTTGTCACAAGAATCTGTTATCAGTCCTGTACCATTTCCTGAACAACCTTGGAAAAAGCTAGCTATATTTGTGGTCCATTCAATCTGGGCAACATTTCAGGGAAGTTTGCCATTGTTTTGATGGATTATCATAGCAAATGGCCTGAAGTG
Source organism: Lissotriton helveticus (assembly GCF_964261635.1). Taxonomy (NCBI): domain Eukaryota; kingdom Metazoa; phylum Chordata; class Amphibia; order Caudata; family Salamandridae; genus Lissotriton; species Lissotriton helveticus. The sequence continues at coordinate 1,372,936,141 of NC_136067.1, forward strand.
GCTTTTGTTAGGGAAATTAAGACCACCAATATGATCTTTGTTTGCGAGGAAATTTCTCACAGAGAAGGTTATTCTGAGTCTATTACGTCTTATGTCCAACCTTACGTCAAACCCGGCACCTTTCAGGTATAAATATACCAACGCTGCCTTAAGCAAACACACGGTGGTGGTTTTGGAGCAGAGCAGCTATCTACTTGCCCGAGAGCCCAGCTGATGCGAGAGCCCACGGACGCTGCCCCTCCCTTTTGACGCACTGAGAGAGACGCTGTCTTTTCTCCTGCCGAGAAATCCAGCTCCGGTGTTTCCAGATACCTTCGCGGGTTACTGGGATATTGAGTCCTGAGAGAGAGATACAAGACCTCCTGCTTTCTATTACCCAGGTACGGAGCTGACTAAAACCTTGGAGAGAATTCTTGAGTCAGATTCTTGGCAAAACCAACTTAACTTAAACTGCTACTTACTTACTCCTTCCCACGTATTAGGCTTAGGTCAGGTACACTGGGGTAGGCGTATTTAGAAGCACCAGTTGAGTACGTTAGTCAATGTATATTTCTATATATAGATATATATTATCTATTTTAAAGTATCTTAGGGCTAAGAAACCATATCAGTGCTTTTACAGTATTATTTCTTAATCCTCCTTTTACTGTACGCACTTTACTTTACTATGAGTATTGCAATTGTGGCAATTCATTTCTCTTGCATGAGAAAGAAGACTGCTCAATAAATAACACCTTTTATTGAAAACGCCTGTCTCTCTTTTCTCTGCACTCTGGTGAAACTAAGTATGCACACTTGACTGAGTGAAATAGCTGTCTATTGTTTTCACACGACTCTAGAGATACACTCTTATTCTGAGGGAGCAAAGTTGTCATGTATTATGGTTGTCAGAAGCTAATCCCTTCTTGTCTATCCAGGGAGGTTAAACTCCTCCTCGTTTATTCGAGAAAGTTTCTAGTGACCTCTGAGCTAGCTGGCAAACCTTAAGTCTAATATAGTCAGTAGAGACCTAGTCGACCTCAGTCCTACGTCTACACTGCTGAATATATTATTCCAATGCGCAGAGCCTATTGGGAATATAGGAACTACACTACAGATGAAATCTCCTGTGAAAGTCAATCACCTAAGTGTGAGGTTTCTATTAATAATTGCGACATGATTTTATATGCTGATTCATGTTCACCGTTTACCATTATTGATAAAAATATGCGGGAATCTCCTAACAAATGTAATCTTTCTCATTCAGATGTATCACCTTTTTTTTTGTAAACAGAATTTTATTGATTTTCTATACCAACATACAAACAAATGGTAGCAGGTCGTCAGTTTGCAGTTCACATATCAATATTTCAACTATCACACCCCACAGAGCCATACCCTATCTGTCCCTCCACCCCCTCCCTCTCTACCCCCACCCCCCCTTGTCAGTGTGCCCCCTGCATCAAATCCTCAATGCAACATAACTCAACATGGAGTCACAGGTAGCTCCTCTCAAATCTCGGGGAACAGCCCTCATACCCTGACAGGCCTCAAACGCCAAACGGGTCCGCGTATGTAACCCCATCCCATCCCCACAACTCCTAGCGACTTTCTAGTTCCTTAATAACCAGTAAAATGCAGTCCTAACGTGTAAAGTCCCCCGTATACGTCCCCGCTTCCCCCGTTGCTGCCTCCACCCCCTAGTTCGCCTGCGCCTCTTCCTCACTAGCCACCGCAACCTCTGACATTGATTGTAACTCTGCCACTAGCGCGCACCACGCCCTAGCTGTTTCTAGCGCCTTATCATTAGCTGCGTGGTTGGCCATTTGCAAGCGGAGTGTCCCTTCACTAGTTGCCCATTGCAGAAAACACCCCCGCCATCTCAAGAAGCTGGGACCCCCCCTAGATTTCCAGTGTAGTGTAAGCTCCCTCTTGGCCAGGATCAGTCCCAAGTCGATGAATTTACTGGTGACCTTCGTGGCCGGGGTGTGTGGGAACCAGAGCAGGAGGCAGACTCCCATGCTCGTTTCAACTTGACGGTCAGTGATCTCATTCAGACAGGCCACAACATCAGTCCAGTAGGAACCAAGCCCCGCGCAAGCCCAAAACATGTGGCCAAAGTCGGCACCCTCCGAGTTACAACGGGGACACACCGACTGTGCCCCACCAAAGACCCGTTGGATCTTGGCCGGCGTCCAATACGCTCTGTGTAGCGTGAAATATTGGACCAATTGAAATCGGACATTGCGCGTGCCCTTCCAGGCCCAGCGCACAAGCTGGGGCCACGTAGTCTCCGGTATCTGCCGGCCAAGGTCCGCCTCCCAGCGTTCCCGCAGCGTATCCAATGGAGGGGGGTCATCCAGCGCCAGTCTCCTATACAAGCAAGTAACAGCCTTGAAGGTGCCAGCAGCCATCACAACGTACTGGCATCCCAAAGACGTAGGTGGCTCCGCCCGACCCTTCCTCCATCGTCTCTGGATCGCAGAGACCAAAGCCGCATGGAGTAAGAAGTCGCCTCTCGGCAAATCAAACGCCTCCTGCAGATCGGAAAACGACAGCAGGACACCATCCCTGTACAGGTCTCCTACCACATGGAGCCCACAGTCTTCCCATGTGGCTAGCCCCGACCAGTCCCCGCCGTGCGGTAAAGCTGTGCACATGCCTAAGGGGATCTCCGGCGCATACGGAACGTGGATACCCGCTCGTTTCTGACTTCGAAGCCAGCAGTGTCGGAGGGTGCGTTCCTCCAGAGACAACTGGTCTAGGCGAAGGCCCTGTTGGAGCAATATGAAGGACAGGACATGACGCTGTATAATTCTGCCATGTGTACCGCCTGGACCCCTGAACTCCCGCGCCACTGCCTGGGTGAGCCACTGCAGCTGCGCCGCCAGGTAGTACCATTCAAAATCCGGCACAGCAAGCCCCCCCGCCTCCCGCGACCGGAGTAGGGTGGAGAGAGCCACGCGCCTCCTGCCAGGGCCCCATATGAACCCTATCACCATTGATCGTAATGTCCGAAAGAAGGAGAGCGGGATCCGCACCGGCAGTGTACGGAAAAAATAAAGTAAGCGTGGGAGGACCACCATCTTCAGTAAAGCTATGCGTCCGGCCACAGACAGGGGGAGGGTACGCCAGAAACCAATACTGCCCCTGACGCCTCTCAACGCTCTGCCCACATTCCCCTCATACAGGGACGAGTGGGTATGATAAATGTAAACCCCGAGGTATGGTATACATTCCGGCTCCCAGCGCAGCTCTCCAAGCCCCGCAGGTCTCGCACACCGGGGAGTCAGGGGGAACAGGCAAGTCTTAGACCAATTAACACGGAGACCCAATAGTTCGCCAAACTCTCGAAGCAATGCCCGCGCTCCTCGCACTGAGGCCGTCGTGTCAGCTAGGTACAACAGGAGGTCATCAGCATACAAGGAGATGTGGTGTCGGACAAAATTAGGGACATAAACACTGCAAAGCGTGACGTCCCGGCCATCCAACCTCCCCAACACCGCTACAAATCTCCCCTCCGAGTCAATCTCCGTCTGCAGGGGCTGGAAGGGGACACCCGCCCGAACCCAAATCAGTGCCCCCCTAGCATGAGCGGAGTAGGTCGTGTAGTAGAGCTGCCCCCTCCAGCGCCGCTGCAGCGCTCGCCCCTCTGCCTGAGTCAAATGCGTTTCCTGCAGAAAGGCTATCTGAACCCCCCTGCGCACCAGATATGCATGCACCTTATATCTCTTACTTATAGAGTTGAGCCCCCGCACATTCCATGTAACATATTTCAGTTCCAACTTAGCCGCCATCGATAAAGCTATAGCAGTAACAGAACCTCGGCGACCCTAGCAGCACACTGACAAACCCCTGCAACATCACACACCCACAACTCACCCCCCACCCACCCTCCCCCAGAACAGGCGTCAAACAGTTGCTACCCATCCAAACTCCCACCCCCACAAAGGAGGGAAACTCTGGAAAACACCAGAGACTCACAGAATATGTGAGATAGAGGGGATAGCTCAGCACCACCGGCAGGCCAGCTCGAAGACCCCTACTCCGTGGTGGGTCGACCCCAGTCTAGAAGGGACCTCTCCCCCCACACCCAGACAGCGCTCCCGCCCAATCGAACACATGGCGCCATGTGGCACCCTCAGTACCATCAACACCCCAGAAGGACAGGAAAAGTAGCCCCACCCGACATCCCTTCAAAAGGAGCCCCAGCAGCACTGTCACAAGCATCGCCATATGCCAAACACCCCTCCTTACTGTTACTTGCACAGCTGCCTGACAGTCACTCGTCCAACAGTCCATCGGCCGTTTGGGGGGTAATCTGAGGCAAATCTCCAGGTTCCTTCTCCGAGCCCCCATCCGAGCCTCCCTGTCCCGTTTCATCAGAGCCCATACGGGAGCCCGAGTCAATCACAGGACCCACCGCCGCCACTCCAGAAATAAGCGACACTGCTTGTAAAGCGGCCTGCCTTTCCAGTTCCGTCTGCGACGCCGGTGGGGATCGCTGGCTCTGTCCCCGCTTCCGATTGCGTCTGCTCCGCCGCGGCCGCGGCCGACCCTCAGCAGCCCCCGGCCACACACCCGAACCATCCTTGCCTGCCCGGTACTGTTCCAGCCATTGCCAGGCGTCATCCGGCGTGTCGCAGAACGTCGCCACTCCGTCCACCAGCACCTTCAGGCGCGCAGGGAACAGCAGGGAGTACTGAACCCCCTCGTCGCGGAGAGCTCGCTTGACAGCCACAAAGGAAAAGCGGTCGCGCTGGACCTCCTGAGAGTAGTCAGGGAAGAGAGACACAGACGCATTATCCACTTTGTACGGACCGTTCAATCTGGCTTGCCGCAGAACAATGTCTCGATCCCTGAAGTGCAGCAGACGGGCTATGACAGGTCGGGGGGGACGGCCAGGAGCCAGAGGTCGGGCTGGGACCCTATGAGCTCTCTCCAAGGTGTAGAAGTTTGTCAGGCCCTCAGGCGCCACCTCGTCTCGCAGCCATCGCTCAAGATAAGAGACCATATCATCCCCCTCGACGTTTTCGGGCAAACCCACCACTCTAATGTTGTTGCGTCTGTTGCGCCCTTCAGCATCAGCCGCTCTCCTCTCCAGGATTCGCACCCTACGCACCAGATCCTCCAGCGTGGCGTCCGTCGTTTTCTGGGCCGGTTCGAGTTTCTCAAGCACCAATTCCGTGGATTTGACGCGGTCCGCAAGCTTGTCGTGATCTGCCTTCAGTAGGCCTAAGTTCGTAGAGACCTGCGCAATATCCTGACGTAGCGCTTCCCTCGTGTCGCCAATGGCCTTGAGAATCTGGTCCATCTGCTGTTGTTGAAGGCCTGTGCTCTGGCTATCCGCCGGTCGATGGTCGTGCGCCTCAGGGGGGTCCTCAGCCTGATCTGCCGATGTCGCACCAGCACCCTTCCGCGGCTTCCCCATGATGCACCACTAGCGCGCCCAGACGCGTCCAACACCAGAGGACTGCCCCGTAAAGGCACAAAGGTCGCAGGGCTCACCTCCACGTAGTAGGCCCGTATGTGATATAGGGAGAGGGCTGGCGGGCAACACTAGGAGACAGCGTGTGGCCACTCTCAGGTACTTCGTGAGCACAGGCCGCTAGCTATGCAGGCCACTCCAAAGCATACCAGGCCCCCAGCGGAGGTCCGCAAAGTCCGGGAAATAGAGCCCCAACCAGGGGAGCCCAGACGAGGCTCTGCGCCCCCTCCAGCACGATACTGGGTCCAATGTTAAGAGAGCGCGCCAGGGAGTATAGGCACCGCAACACAGGCCAGCCGAAAGCCACCCGCTGGCCAGATCCCGCGCCACAGGTTCCAAAACGTTCCCACTAGAGGGCCAGCACGCTCCCCTCAAGGCGTGAGTGGGCCTCCGAAGGTTCCTGGCTCTGAATCCACCAGACGGATAGCTGCAGGCCCCCAAGGACCGGGCACCCGCTCCCGCACCCAGCGCCTGGCCGGTGATGCTCCAATATCCAAGGCCACTGCCCCAGAGCGTCCGTCGTGCGGTCTCAGCGCCGCATCCCACAGCACCTGGGCCGTCTTGGCTGCTTCAGGCGCGGCGCACTCCGCCGCAGTAAACGCGCCTCCAGCCAGTAGCAGCGCCGTCACCGCTCCTCTCGGGCCCGGGCTGGCGTCTTCGCTCACTCACCAGGCGCTGTCGCGGGTCCTCGGAAGCCCGCACCAGAAGGTCGCGGCGTCCAGCACTGCCGGGCCAGTCCCCCGAGCGCGCTGTCCCCCACTCTGCAGTGGTGGGTCCACCCCACGGGGCCCCTCCAAAATCAAGGCCGGGGATCCGGGCCGGCCGCAGGCCCACTGCAAGATGGCCGCCCTTCAGTAGCCTGACCTCCCGTCAGCCGCCGGGTTCAAGGCGACCACGGAGCCCTCTCGGCTCACAACTGCTGCCGAGGTGTCCCCAGACCTCCAGGGTTCACGGCAGGTCGGTGGCGCTGCTGGGGAAGGGGTAAGTCAGGAGAATTCGCCGAGGTCGGCCCGGAGCTCGGGACTCAGGCGACCATGCTCGTCGGCGCTTAAGCCACGCCCCATTCAGATGTATCACCTATAGGCTATTGTAATAAGAAATTACCTGTGATTGGATGTTTTGAAGGTAAAATCAATTTCAAAGGCAGATGTACACAAGGAAAAGTTTATGTTGTTGAAAAAGGTAAAGCCTTATTGGGTTGGAAAGAACAAAAAAATTTGGGGATTATTTTAGACCCCAATCATCCAGACAAAGTCCTATTAATCCAAATCAACAATCCTATTTCTAAATGGCAGGAACAATTTCCTGATTTATTTAATTCAAATTTAGGTTGTTTAAAGAAATTCAAACATCGTATTATACTTTTTTTTATTTTTATTTTAAACTTTGTTTATTGGTGTTTTCCAAAAACAGAGCAAAAAACGACAACACAAAGACGTGCAATGCAACGTTACAGTGACTAGAGAACAATATTCATGGCGTATCTTTTAACATACATAGCAGTTCTGACGGAGCAGAGCACAGTGGAACGTTCAGGGCTTCAATAGTACAATAGGACATGGGGATCACACAGTGAGCAGTGATAGGGTAATGACGGAATACAGAAGGGAGTAGAGGATAGGGGAGGCAGCAGTTCACAGATGGAGCAGATTATACATGCATCGTAAATGAGTAGAATAACAGTAAGCAATATCGGAGCAATATGAGATCAAGGGGGAGCAGGCCTAACCAGTGGAACTCCATAGCAACAGTAGCGCATTCAATTCAACCTCAGTAAGTGATTGAAACACATTATGTCGGGGCGTCACTGCCAGCTCTATTGGTGTCTCTCCCAGGGCTATCATCTCGGGCCATCAGAGCCTGAAGGTAAGTAACCAGAGGTCCCCACATGTCTCTCGGTCTGCTACGCATTGGTAGTAAATCAGCGAAGGTCGCGTGCTGGTCCTGACTGTATGTCATGTCAGTAAGCCACTCCTTGAATTTCGGGGCCCTGCCACGACCCCATCTGCATGCTATGCGCCTCTTCGCCAGGAGCAGCGCAGTATCTACAAACTTCTTATACTGTGAGGGGATGTGCGGTGTATATCCCAGCAGCATGGTGAGCGGGTCTGGTGGTATGGCGGTCCCTATCATTGTTTCTAGGGCGGTGTGTACTTGTTGCCAGTAGGCCTGGATGGATGGGCAGTCCCAGGCAAGGTGCAAGAACTCTGCATGGTCTGCGCGACAGCGGTCGCAACGGTCAGTGTCAGCTAAATGAAATCTATATTTTTTCACAGGGGTATAATACAATCGCTGTAAAAATTTATAATGAATTATCTTGAGTCTGCAGCTCGCTGACACTCTAGCCGTAAGAGTACAGCAGTATAACCATTGGTCATCAGTAACGTCCACCGCCAGTTCAGTAGCCCCCCGTGTCCTCGCTGAGACCTCCGGTGACGGACCGCTCGTTCTAACTTTGCGATACATACCGGAGACCAGGTGCGAGCCATCCTGCGAGCTCAGTAGGAAGTGAAGTGGGGGCAGAACATCAGGTTCTGTAGGAAAGTCGGGAAGTATGGCGCGCATACCCTGTTGAAGTCGCAGGTAATAGAAAACCTCAAGTGGAGTGCGAGCATGTGTCTGAAAGAACTCGTCCGCAGTCTTAAAGCGCCCCGCTTTAAAGAGGTCACCCCAACAAGCAATCTTTAGTGCCACACAGAGTTTCTGGAACCCCTTCTCCTGCAGTAATGTGAGCCCAGGATGGTATGTCAAAGGTAGCAGAGGAGAGTATAATAATCTGAAGTCAAGTCTTTTAGCCAATCAGCACCACGCATCAATAGTGCATGTGACTGACGTATGAGGTGTCGTTATGGCCGAGGGCTGGCAGTGAAGGAGACCATTCAAGGGCAGGGGACTGGCTATCCAGTCTTCCACCGCCAATTGGGGCATGAAGGGCGTAGGTAGAAGCCAGTGATACGCATGGTGCGCCTGCGCACAGAGGTAGTAGAGTTCAAAATCTGGGAGGTCAAATCCCCCTTTATCATATGGTAATACCAACACGGACCATTTAAGTCGTGGACCCTGCCTCCCCAAAAAAGGCGGCAAAGTTCCGACTTCAAGGATTTGAAAAAAAAGGCGCCTGGGTAAAAGGGGATATTGAGGAAAAAATAAAGGAAGCGCGGGAGCACCACCATTTTGACCAAAGAAGCTCGCCCTGCCATGGAAAGGGGAAGGGAGATCCAACGGTCCACAAGAGAAGTGAGTTTGGATACAGCGACGCCGTAGTTAGCGCGCAAGATCTCGTCTTTGTCACGGGATATCTGAATGCCCAGATATCGAAGTTCGGACCTACACCACTCGAGGGGGTAATCTAAGGGAAAGTCGTGTACGGCCTCAGTGAGTGGAAAGAACTGGGATTTCGCCCAATTAATCTGTACCCCCGATAGTCGTCCAAAGACCACAAAGTCTCTGAGCAGGGGATTTAAGTTCTGAGCCGGATCCTTAACAAACAGCGTTATATCATCCGCGTATAGTGACACATCAATCTGGCGTTGGAGACAACGAATCGCTCCTTCACCATGAAGCTGACGTAGACGGCATGCAAGAGGTTCAATTGCTATCGCGAACAACAGGGGAGACAACGGGCATCCCTGTCGTGTACCCCTGGAGATGTCGAGTGGTGCAGAAAGACGACCATTAATCAAGACTCGTGCCGTGGGTTGCGTATATAGTAAATGGATCCAGGATATGAAAATAGTGGGGAAACCCATGCGGGTCAAGACAGAGAACAGATAAGGCCATTCTACTGAGTCGAACGCTTTTGTGGCGTCTAAGAAGATCGCCGCGACAGAGAGGTCCGGATGGACCGTGTGGAGTAGGGAGAAAAGTGTGCGTAGGTTATTTGACGTAGAGCGGCTCGGGACAAAGCCAGACTGATCCGGCAACACTATCCGGGTCATAAGGAGGGACAACCTGGTGGCTAGGATTTTGGCCAGTATTTTCACATCACAATTGAGGAGCGAAAGGGGGCGGTATGAGTCGCAGGATGCAGGGTGTTTGCCTGGTTTCAATAGGGAGGTGATGACGACTTCGCGCATGGATCCGGGAAGGATTCCGTCTGCAAGTGACTCTACAAAGACCTCCCTGAGGATCGGGGCCATGGTGTCTACATAGGTCTTGTAGAATTACGCAGGAAGTCCGTCCAATCCAGGCGACTTCCCGTTTTGGAGTGACATAATCGCATCCCTAACTTCATCCAATTCAAAAGGGGCAGCAAGGAATTGTCTGTCAACATCACTAAGCCAACATAATGCTAAGTCTCCCAAAAAGTCATCATACTGTATGTCTGGGGTGGTGACCGTGGTGTATAGTGTGTGATAATGGGAGACGAATGCCGTCAATAAGTCCTCTGAATCCCTGACAGTGTGACCCTGGTTGTTGACCACTTCAAGGATAGTATTGTCAGCGCGCTGCGTCCCTGTTAATATGGCTAACGCCCTGCCAGGCCTGTCTCCCTCGCAGTATTTCCTCGCTTGCCAGTGTTTGCCCCTAAATCTAGTCTCCCTGTGTGCCTCTTCTTCATACTGCGTGAGCTTAGCCCTGAACGCTGCGTGTGCGGTTAAGGCATCACCCCCCACCATCTGTATCTCCAACATCCTCATCTCATCCTCCAGTTTCCGGATCGTGCGTTGTATGTCGCGCAACACCCCAAAACTCTTCGACATACAGTGGCCCCTTATAGTGACCTTGAAAGCCTCCCAGATAGTTTCTACAGAATCAACAGTTCCCTTGTTTCTTGGGAAAAAAGCAGTGATCTCTTCTCCCAGTTCGGCACGGAATACCTCGTCCAGCAACGCCGTTGGCTGTAGGCGCCAGCGCGGCCTAGGGTGATCCCATCCCGGGACGATTAAAGTCAGCAGTACCGGACTGTGATCCGAGTACGATCTTGGAAGGTGTGTAACATTAGTTACTCCCGTTATCGCTTCTCTAGTCAGGAGAAAGTAATCAAGCCGTGCCCACGTCCCAGTCTGTGAGGTGAAGTGGGTACCCTCCATACAGTCAGGGTGTAGCTGACGCCAGGCATCGAAAAGGTTACCTTCAGAGAGCACACCCTTTATCGCCTCTCTAGATCTGGGTTTGTAGTGCGTCTCCCTATCTGCCCTATCCAAGTGAGGCTCCAACGCTATATTGAAATCTCCCCCCCAGATGATGTGGCGAGACCCTATGTCCAGAATCTTACCCCATAGTGTGGTGAAAAAACATGGTACATCAAGGTTCGGGGCATAGCAGTTAACTAGGGTAATGGTGTCGCGGCCTAGTCGCCCCCATAGTAATACGTAACGGCCCTCCACGTCCGCTAGTTCACCACACACCTGAAAGGGAACAGTACGTTTAATCAGGATAACTACTCCTCTCGCATACGAGGAATAGGAGGAAAATGACCGAGTGGCGGCCCATCTACTGCCAAAAGACAGGCGACCTCGGGGAGCTAAGTGTGTTTCCTGCAACATTGCAAGCTGCACCTGGTGGCGATCTAGATACGATATGACATTTCTGCATTTCTTAGCATCGTTGAGCCCTCGGACATTCCAAGACAAACATTTCAATTGTGCATCACATGTAGAGTGAGCCATGATCCCTATACATTCGGATACCAACAGTGTGCCACTTCAAATTCCAACGTTGCATCAGCTCGTGCACTAACTCACAGAACGCCTTGTACATCCAGTCAACTGCTGTCATCAGCCACACAACTTCACCCACAACAAATCCCAACCCCCCTCCCACTACTGCATCCCAATCATGCCAGCAGCCACTCAGTCCCATGCCCACCCACCTCCCCCATCCCCAGAACTCCCGCAACCAGTAGTAAATGTCGGGGTACTCCCGTAGGGGGAACATCAGCAATAGCGCACAGCTATCCCCTCGCCCGTTAGCCTCTCATTCGGTACCGACCATGGTAGAGGCAGGGGTGGAGGGGGCAGTTCCTACATATTAAGTACTGCTGGCGGATTCAGGCAATGGCAACTCCCAATAAATGCAAGAATGCCTTCAGAAGCAGCAGATGTGGGACAGGTATAGCAATACGGCCTCAGGGCGGAGTCGATCAGGGACTATAGGGCATATCAATCATTATTGTCCGCCAGGGGCAACTCCTCATCCGAGTCCGCCAGTCCATCCCGTCTGCCTCTCTGTGCCCTGCGCTGTTGTCGCAAATATTCCTCAACTTTACTCGGGTCCGTGAAAAAGCGTTGCTTGCCCTGGTGTGTTACCCTCAATTTCGCTGGGTATAGCAGTGCATAATCCATCTGGGCCTCTCTCAGCTTCTTTTTGACGGCCAGGAATTTACGCCGTTCCTCCTGCACTAGAGGGGTAAAATCAGGATATAGGGAGAAAGCAACTCCATTGTAATGCAGGGTGCGTTTGGTCCTCGCAGCTCTCAAGGCCACATCACGGTCACGGTAATTTAATAGACGAGCAATAATCGGTCTAGGTGGCAGCCCGGGCTTCGGCACAGGAGCCAAGGATCTGTGAGCTCTCTCCACAATGAATTGAGGTGAGAAGGCGTCCTCTCCTATGGACGCCCGGAGGAGCGCCTCGATATAAATCTCCATTCGTCCAGTGTCCGTTGATTCCGGAATACCCGTGACGCGAATGTTGTTGCGTCTACTACGGGCTTCCAATTCCTCATTCTTGGCTGCTATCACTCTCAGAAGACCATCCATTCGAGCAAGCTGGGAGGTGTGAGTAGCGGTGAGATCGTCGTTGTCCGAGATTCGCTGTTCTGTCACGGTTATCCTCTCCTCGTGTTGGTCGACTTTGTGCACTTAGGCATCCAATCTGGACGACATCCTATCTACCTTCTCCACCACCGTAGCAAAGCCCTGGCGCATTTCCTGGAACAGGCCGTGCAGATCCAAGGTGGCCGTGGGAGACGATATTGCGGCCTGGTCCGTGCCGCTAGGTCCAGGGTCCACCGCCCCCGTTTTTGTTCCATTCTTGGAGCTTTCGAAGCTGAGCTTTGACTGTCGGTTCTCCGGGCGCACCACGGTGCCCCTACGTCGCTCCTGGGCCATCTTCGCGGTATCTGGCCAGGCGAATAAGATTTGGTGCGTGATTAGGCAAAGTGACCCGTCTCTCTCCACTCAGTCCACACTTCGCACGTTACAGCCAAGGAGCGTCGGTCTCCACCAGGCCTCGCGGCCAGACGTTCACAGTGCCTGGGGTCGGACGACTACACGAGGGCCGCCAGTCCTGTAGAAGAAGCAAGGATCAGGGACTGCCAAAGCACGCACCCGCCCCCACACAGATCAGTTCTCTCAGGTGCTATCTCAGCTCTCCCCCTGGCTAACGTCAGCACATCGGGAACCTGGCACCATGAGCCTCCAAGTCAATTGGATGAGTACGGGCAGGTGGGCAGTCTCACGCCGGGAGCCAGGCCCCAGTCAGTCGCGGTAGGGGCGTGATAGCACCACCACCACAGAGCGCCGGCCCCACTGCCACAGGCGAGCCGGTGCGCAATATAACGGTCCGACCCCAATGACGGATCTCAGCAAAGCGGCCGGGTACTCACTGCGCCGCGGTGACAGCCTCTCAGCCGAGAAAGCAGCCCGCTCCTCTTCCGCCGTATTCCGCAGCCGCTTGTAGGGGGTGGATGAGTCTGTCGAGCGCCGCCGGCGCTGTCTCCCTCTCGGCCAGGTCCTTCAATGCTTCCCCGCTCAGGAAAGCAGCAGCTCCTGACCCCCGGCAAGGTCTGTCATCGAGCAGGGCAGGATCTGATGCCCCGCCCGTCCTGTGAGCCTCAGCTGTCTCCCTCGGCAAGGCCCCTGCCCTGGGCCTTCCTCCTCGTGGTCCGCACCGGCCTTGCGTACTCGCCTGCAGCCGAGGTCCCCGTCACTGTCGCTTCAGGGGCTACTCCGGTAAAACTTTCAGTGCCGGTAGCCGGTTAAAGAATTCTCCCAGCGATCTGAGATCAGGGTCGGGGGTCGCCGAGACTGCGCCCCGTCGATTCCGCCGAAGTACGGAGAGCCAGCCCTCCAGCCAGCGAGGATTATTGCAGGATTAATGGTGTAGGAAACGGGAGCCGTTCAGTTAGGCGGCCATTCCGTTTGCGCGCCAAGCCACGCCCCCCCAAACATCGTATTATACTTAAATCGGATTCTGTTCCTATTGCGCACAAAGTACGCAATGTACCAATTGTATTAAGACCACAATTGAAAGCGGAGTTAGATAGATTATGCCAGCAAAACATCATTGAACCAATTGAATCATCCGATTGGCTTAGTCCAGTGGTTTTGGCACGAATACTCAACGGAAAATTGCGCATGTATGTAGATCTAAGAGATTTAAATAAAAATATATGGATTGATCACCATATCCCTTACCCGCATTAATGAAATGATAGCGTCTGTTAAAGATGGCAAGTATTTTTCGTCAATAGATTTATCAAATGCTTACCATCAAATAAGATTGCACCCTGAATCTCGCCATTTGACATCATTCATAACCCCAGAAGGTGCATATCAATTTTTGAGAATGCCTTTTGGGCTGGCTTCAGCGTCAGCTGTATTTCAAAGATCGATGTGCAAGATTTTGGAAGGTGTATCTAACATGTTAGTATTTCAAGATGATATTTTGGTTTGGGGAAAATGTGAAGCGGATCATGACATGGTGTTGAATGATGTGTTATCAAAGTTACAAATAGCTGGGTTAACTGTGGCTTCTGAAAAATGCAAGTTTGCAGTGTCAGAAATTGAGTATCTTGGACATACCTTGTCTGCTGATGGTGTTAAACCAAAACAAAACTTAATTAATGCAATCAAAAATGCTCCATCGCCTACTGATAAAGGACAACTTTGTTCCTTTCTTGGGTTAGCTGATTACTACTCAAAGTTTGTATCTCATTTTGCATCTAAGGTATTTTGTTTGAGGGCATTAATGAAAAAAGGTGTAGCTTTTGCATGGGACTCTGATTGCCAATTGGTTTTTGACAATATTAAGAATGACATTGTCAATGCTGTGACTTTGAGGCCGTTTGACCCCAACAAAAAGTAAATCATAGTGGTAGATGCTAGTGCGTATGGGTTATGTGTAGTGTTAATGCAGAGAACTGATAAGTTGGAATGGCCGATTACATTTGCCTCCCGCACATTGAAAGGTGCTGAGTCTTCGTATTCTGTCATAGAGAAGGAGGTGTTAGCCTGTTTTTGTGGTGTTAGTTATTTCAGAACATATGTATGGGGTACTAATTTTGAATTAAGAACTGATCACAAACCTCTTGTAGACATATTTTCAACCAGGGGTGCTGGCAAACCGACTCCTAGAATTGCCAAATGGATTTATAAGTTACAGGAATATGATTTTCAAATCACATGTGTACCTGGTATTAAAAATGTGAATGCAGATTGCTTATCTCACCTCCCAATTGATGATTGTTGTGATACAGGTGATATGGATGAGGATTGGTCAGTAGCCACAGTAGATGAAGCTTGCAATGGTGCCCTCAGTTTAGAAGATTGGAAACAAGCTATTTCTGATGATGTAGTACTACAACAAGTTATTTTAAGTTTAACCCACAACAAAAGTCATAGTGTTTGGAATGACAAAGAACTTTCTGAGTACAAAACTGTATGGTCAGAGTTGTCTTATGATTTTAGTCTTGGATTAGTAAGAAGGGCAGAGAAATTGGTAGTTCCATTTTCTTTGTGTTCCAGATTATTGGAACTCATACATGAGGGACATTCTGGCATGTCAGGTATGAAAAGGAGAGCCAGAAGCGACTTTTGGTGGCCAGGGATGGACAAAGATGTTGATAGATGTGTAAGAAGTTGTGTGGCATGCAATTGCAGTGACAAATCTCATTTGTCACAAGAATCTGTTATCAGTCCTGTACCATTTCCTGAACAACCTTGGAAAAAGCTAGCTACAGATATTTGTGGTCCATTCAATCTGGGCAACATTTCGGGGAAGTTTGCCATTGTTTTGATGGATTACCATAGCAAATGGCCTGAAGTGGCTTTTGTTAGGGAAATTAAGACCTCCAATATGATCTCTTTTTGCAAGGAAATTTTTCACAGAGAAGGTTATTCTGAGTCTATTACAACAGATAATGGTCCCAATTTATATCTGGTGAGTTTCAAAATTATTTAAAAGCTTTTGGTATAAAACATATCACCACTGCTGCTTATCGTCCCAGGGAGAATGGAATGGTGGAAAGATTCAACCGTGTGTTAAAGGAATGCGTTCAATTAGCTGTTTTGGACAATATTGATTGCAAAGTAGCTGTTAAGAAAATGATTTGGAGTTATCGCAATACTCCACATTCAGCCACGTTAGAAACAACATTTTCTCTTCTCAAGGGACGTTCTGCTTGTAGCAAAGTAACCCCTTCATGGATGCGCAAAACTAGTTTTAAACCAATTTCAAAACAAAGTTTGAAAAGAAGGATGGGTGTTTATCAAGAAAAATATAAGTGGAGGCATAACTGTAAAATATAAAAAAAGTTTGCAAATTTAAAGAAAATGATTGGGTTAGAACTTCTCATATGGGATTACATAAGGACAGTTATTCCAAATGGTCCCAACCAAAGAAAATATTGAAGGTATTTGGTAATTGTGTATTGTTAGATGATGGTTGCAAATGGAATTTTAACAAACTAACTTTGTGCAATGATTTAGAACAAAGGCTATGCTTAAATAGTAACAATAGAGCAAGTGTCTCTGAAAAGGGTACCAACGTTGCAAGATCAGTCCAACCAGATCCCAATGTTGTTATTTCTTCTAAAGTTCCATCGAAATCATCTATACCAATTAGTTCATCAGCAAGAAGATTGTCTGGACGCATTGTAATTAAACCTGTTAAGTTAAATGATTATTTTATGTATTCTTAGAATGCTACCACGTATCATGTAATTAGATTTCATTTTACTATGTTATTTATTTGTTTTTTTTTAGGATAGAGGATGTGTTACATCTTAGTTTTAGTGTTTAATTAATAATATAGTCGCGTGCCAAGGTGCGTGCCACATGTTGTTATGAGTTGAAAGATAGCTGGTGCGGGGAAGCGGGATTCTAGAATGGGAGAACTACACTGTGAAACCTGATCTCAAGCTGGGCAGACGTACTTGTTATGCTGTACCAATCTTTTCATTAAACCTCTAAAAAACGTACTTTGGCGTGTGGTTTCCACTTTATAAAAGTCGTGCCTCTCATAAAAAATAATTATATATTACACTTAAATGTCGGTGTGTGGTGGTGGCCACAACGTTGACATACACACATCTCTCCTCGATATATAACGCTAATAAAGACGTTTGGTGCCATACATAGTGATGATGATATGTGCCTCTATGATGATCACAGGCTGTGGCATAATGTGACAAAATCATAGCACTAAAAAACTTTTAGCGTTAAAAACTTGACCAAGGGTGTGGTGGGTGCTGGAAAAATGATGACTCTCATGCGCTATGTGGGGTATAATCAAAAGTAAAGATTCTTACCGTTGGAGTTGGGGGAATATTCTCCAATGAGCCGATGCGAAGTTGTGCAAAAGCGTCCTTCTGCCTTCAGAAAGAAGGGCAAAGAAAGATAACTGTACAGTGCCCAGAGAACTGGAAAGCATTTTGGGAAGGGAAGTGAAAAATGGAGGCACTTACGATTATCGATTGCCGCAGAGAGCTTGCAACCTACCCTTATGCTCTGCTCGGCTCGAGTGCGGATGGTCTCATGGACCGAGAACAAGTGGCGTTATGTGAGCCAGGATGGATCTGCCTCTGGACCGTGTCGAAGATCTGTAAGTGGAGCAAGATGGGCACTATATTAGGTGTAGTGGAGGTGTTAACAGAGGGGCCATTTTGCAATGGTAAAGATGCCGAAGAGGCCGGCCATTTTGGAAGGGTAAGTGTACCCAAAAGGGGACTATGTAGCTCAGAGAGATATTATAGTACCCCGAGTCACTAGTGGTATATATGGGCCTCGTAGAGCGTATAAGAGGGTGCATTTTAAACGCGTGTGTCATGGTCATGTGGTCATGGACATTAGGTTGACTACCAGTGTATGAGGTGACATACAAGCTGGGTCAAATTGGTATCGCTGATTACCCAGTAGGTGTAATTTAGGGCAGATCAAGTGGCAGTATGTCAGCTATGGATCTCTCCCCAGGGGATGTCATTATTTATACTTGTGATCTGGGTAGAGGGGTGGAAAATCCATTGTTGCTCCTTCTGGAACAGGTAATGTTTAGTCGCATGTGGGGGTATTTCCAGAATTGTCCAGGAGAGATGGTCGGGAGAGTGTGATGTCTCAATGAAACGTGTGCTCAGCTTGGTCGTCAGTTTTTTACAGCGTATGTTACTGCGGTGTTCCTTAATTTTGTTTTTTACCATACGTGTTGCCATACCCACGCACTGCATATTACATGGGAAGGTGATCATGTATATACAGTGCGTGGAGTTGCAATTAGAGTGGGACCGTTGTGTCCTTGTCTGGTGCTCATTCACTTGTATGGTTTTGGATACTTTAGTAAGAGCACAGACGCTGCACGAACCACACAGAAAGTGTCCAGTCATGGGAGATAGACTCCACAGGAATAGTTTTGTTTGTCTTTACACAGTCTTGGGTCTAGTGTGGACTATGGTGTCTCTTAAATTCCATGGGCGTTTGAAGGAGAATCTAAGAGGGGGTACTGTTGCTTCCCTGTCTCCAGAAAACCCCAATGTTTTTTGATCGTTTTAGTTATCTTTTGATTGGGGGGGGTAAATGATGTTACACATGTGAGAGTGTCTTCCTGTGTTTTGGGGTGTGTTTCCAAAAGTAAGGGTCTATTATTGTTACATGCCCTCTTACTTGCCATCTTGACTGTGTTGGCTGGGTATTGGAGTGTTTCAAGATTTTTTGTCACATTTTCAGCCTGTTCATCGAAATCAGCCAGAGGACTATAGTTACGGCGTAGGCATAAGATATGGGCCATTAAGTAGGTTATCCCTCAGGTGTTGTGGGTGATGGCTGTCGTATTAAAAGAGACTATTGCGGTCGGTAGGTTTCTTATATGGGGAGGAGTGAAGGTGACCATCCTGAAGGTTGATCAGAAGGTCTAGGAAAGGTAGATTTCCATTGGACACAGTCTTTTGTAAAACGAAGAAATGGGTCAAGAGTATTGATCCAGTCATAGAATGTGTTGCATGTGGCCATCTCCCCCTTCCCGAGAATCAGAATGTCATCTATGTATCAACACCATACAATAATTTTAGTTTAGTATGGGTTTTGGTCACCTTGGATGATTTTTTTCTTTAGAAATTAGCCATGTATAGACAAGCCAGACTTGGGGCGAAGGTACTCCCCATGGAAGTAACTTGTGTCTGATGATAGATTTTGTCTCTAAACTCGAAGAAATTCTCTTTGAGCGCTATGCTAGCACACTCCAAAATGAAGCTCACTGGTGTGGTTGATGTCCATGTTTCAGATAGTACTATCTGTTCCACTACCTCTAGAGTGGCTTCTTGCAGGATGTTAGTGTAGAGGGCTTCTACATCAAGGGTCACTAGAAGGTCTATCAGGACCTCTGACTCATTGATCTCTGTAATCAGGTTTAGAACTGAGTTTTTTGAACCAGGGTTCTTAGGAAGTGGTCACAAAAAATAGAGAGTGGCTAAAGTAGGGAACCGATTTCCGATACAATCAGTCTCCCTGGTGGTGATGTGACACCCTTGTGTATTTTGTGGTGAGTGTAAAAATACAGGATATTGGGATCGGTATTGACCAGAAAATCAGCCTCATTCTTGGTCAGCCAGATTTGTGCTGTTGCAGAGTCAACCATAGAGATGATAGTGGTAATCAGTCTCTGAGATGGATACTGTATCATGGGAGTGTAGTAACGCTTGTCAGACAATTGTCTCTGGCACTCTGTATCATACTCAGTGGTATCCATGAGGACAATTGCCCCGCCCTTGTCCGCCAGTTTTATTGTTATAGTATTGTCATTAGCCAGTGGAAGCATATCTTGTTTCTCCATTTGTGACATGTTGTGGAAATGTGAGTCTATGGGGAGTGCATTGATTTCTTTATGCACCGCTTGTTCGAAAACCAGGATTTCTGGGGACACCATCCCTGAGGAGGGGGTAAAAGTGGATTGTTTTCGCAGGCCAGTATCACAGGCCTCTAGGGTAGGTTCATCATGAAAGTAGTCTCTCAGTCGGATTTT
This sequence comes from Lissotriton helveticus, assembly GCF_964261635.1. NCBI lineage: Eukaryota > Metazoa > Chordata > Amphibia > Caudata > Salamandridae > Lissotriton > Lissotriton helveticus. The sequence continues at coordinate 1,372,955,783 of NC_136067.1, forward strand.
ACCTAGGAAATTCTGGAGTTCGCAGTTTGTCCTGTAGAGGTCTGTCTTGGGTGTGGGTATGAAGCCCAAGCCCTTTTACAGGTCCTTAGTGGCTATGTCAGACAAGGTTCAGTGTGACAGGTTCACTAACAGGTTATCTGCTTTTGGTTGCCGGTCTGGCTCCTCGTTTGTCGTTGTGTGTCCGCCTGTGGGGGTTGCCAGTGTTCTCTTTTTTGTTGTTGTGGTTGTTTTTGGTTGGTGCCTCTCCTTCTTCTTCGTCCTCGGCCCCAGCTTCTGCCTAAAAAAGGAGGGGGTTGGAAGGGACCCTGGAAGGAAGGGTGAGGGCCTTGAGGGTACATTGGGCACGCTTGTGGCCACATCAGAGGTGGTCCCTTATATGTGTTCATCCCATATCCAAAGAGCAGTGGGTGCTTTGGGTTATAAGGGGCATGATGAGTATCCTCATTGCCCCAACTCCCAGTTCTTTCAAACTTTGCCCAGATCTTAAACTGTAAGCTACGCGACTATCAAAATACTAATGTAGTCACAACTGTGTAGATATTACGATACCTCAAGTGAAGAGATGGATACAAGTCACAACCGTACTGGGCACCCATATATAACTGAAACAGATTTATATAGGTCTGTCACCCATTCAAGTGGGCAAATAGTCATAGAAGCTCAGAAGAGTTGAGTAATAGTGTGCGCATGCCCATGAGACATAAAAATCGTATAAGCGTGCATATTGAAAGAGTAAAATGAAAAAGAAACGTTCCGGGCACCCATGAACAGCTGAATAATGTCTATAGAGATGGGTCACCCATACGGATGAACAAATAGAAACAACAGCTCATTAGGGTTCAGTCATCGAACACACGCACCAGTGGTGATTAGCTGTCAAATATGTGTGCTGCCAACACGTAAAACACGCCCTAGAACTCCTACTAAATAAGTAAAGTGTCCCGTACCACAAATCAACCGCAAGCTGTCACAACACCAACTGTGTAGAAACCAACTGGCCAGTTGGCACCAAACACTATAAGGACACCCAACAGCCGAAAAAGGAGGGCACTGATAGGTCAGTGCTGTCGCCAATGGTAACTGGACTCAGGAAGTGTGAAACTGTCGAATAGAAGTATCAAAGAGGCAGTTTAAACCAATGGCACCAGACCGAATGTAGTAGACATAAGAAAAAGAAAAATTTGGATGGCCCGCACCGTTAAACATGGAGACATAGCGTGAGGAAAGTGAAAGAGGAACATCAGCCATGTGTAAATGGTCTAAGAGAAAATGTGTAATTTAGAAAAGGACCATTCCTAATGCTCTCAACACTAAGGTATAATACGCCTTAGAGACTAATACTATTTAGAAATGGTCAAATTATCCCATATAAAAACATAAAGGGAATTAACCATACTGAGTAGGCAGGAGCTTGGTGACAATGATCGATGCCACAAAACCAAAAAGAAGAAAGTATATGCAGTGGCTACCTGATAGGGACGATCGTGGAGGAGACCACGCAATACATCTTTGGTGCTGTGGGGAATAAGCAAGGTGTAAATACTGTTCAGTGAATACCATTGTCCCCTTAAGCACTATGGCAATCGTGGCCGCCATGATGGAAAACTCCAAAGTAATTAAGAGTGAGACATGGCTGCAGTCCCAACATGAACTAAACCATCCCATATATCCCCAGGTCTACTAACGTGATTGGATGCTGGCAGTAAAAAGGCCTCATTCTTCCTATCCATGCAGCAGGGGTAGGAGGCCATATAAATAACTACTACCAGTGCCAGGAGTCCAATGGGGGTCAAAGCGAAAAGATAAGGGGTGTATAAAAGCGTGTAAACACTGCCCTAACCATCAGATGGTAAAAAGACTATTCAGGAGCCAGAGAAAGGCACCTCATCATACATGCATATATTCTATGAGATCCTGTTATGTGAATAGCCTAAGGGGTAATAAATCGTCACTGAGCACCTTGAAGTGTAACCCAAATAAAATAACCATAAACAAATTCCAGACCAGACAGAATGCCACCAATCACATATTGACCTCATCTCAGGAAATAATGGACCGTGAATCTGATTAAGGGTAAGGCTGGCTGCACCAATCCTCTTGAGAGTAGCATGTGAGCGACGGTGATGGCTATCAAGGATAGGTTTGTGGATGAGGATGTCATCATTAACATTGATGACTCGATCGAGGCCTTCAAGGACTTCTCAGATCGCATTTTGGAATATTTCCTCCGCTAATGGTGTTCTGAAATTGAGCCTCCGTTACCAACGGAGTCTAATGTGAGTAGAGAGCGTTGTGATGTACCTGCTCTCTTCGTGGAGTTCAATTGGATGGTAGCCTGATTTCCAGTTGAGCTTCGAGAACCACATAGAACAATTGATGTCGGCAATCAGGTCATCAATTGTGGGGGAGATGTGACGTTCCCTCTTTATGGCCTTATTAGGAAGGTGCATGTCTACGCAGATTCAGATAAACCCCGGCATAATCAGAACAAGACAGGCATAATCAGAACAAGTGCGCCCACTAAGTAAAATGCAGAGGCAGTGTGCTTTCTGACTATTTGCACATATGTCCGTGGGTGGGGTTTCTCCCCCTTTATTAATCACCCCTGACCTAGAAAGTGGGGTTATTGCACACATGCATGTTTGCGTTATGCCGCGGGCATGACCCTGCGCCACACTACTATCAGTACTTATTGCCACGGATGATGCGGTATTGCTCCTTGTACACAAAGCAAAATGCGCCACTAGTTGTGTAGCTATTGGGGGCGGGGCAGGGGCGGTGCGGCCCGGGTGTCACTTTTTAGGTCTCGCTGGTGTTAGCAGCGCGAAGCGCTGCTCCAGCGAAAGACCTATTGTTGTGGGTTTGCCGGGAATGGGGCACAGGGGGTGGTTACGCGCTTCACCTCGGCGATTTCATCTCGAGGCCCCGCTTCTGCAGTCGGGCTTGCATCACGTGTGCAGACTCTCCAGGGCGCTGCAGATCTGTTGTTGTGATTGCGCCTAATGACTTCCGTGCGTCGCATTTTTTGTCGGCAAGTTGCACGCGCTTGACTCTCCAGGGCGCTGCAGATCTGTTGTTGTGATCGCGCCTAATGACTTCCGCGTCTCTAATTATTTTAGGCAAGTGGCACGCGCTTCTGCTGGCCATGTGCAGACTCTTCTGTGCGCTTCAGTTCAGATGTTGTTAAATAATGTGCTTGGTGATTTTTATTTAACCATGGTGTTAAAAGTCGCAAAGGTACGTTAAAAGCCGCCTCACTGGGACTATGGTTGCTTTTAAATTCCAAAGCATTACCACGTCTCAAACTTCGTAACCCTTCTTGTCGCTGACACCATTACGGTTAAAAGAACGGCTTACAATATAACATTTCTACGATAGTTCTCATGTTATGGAATTATTTAAAATCAACAAGTTATGTAAAAAGCCGCCTCACTGCCGCTTCTGCTGGCCGTGTGCACACTCTCCTGTGCGCTTCCGTTCAGATGTTGTGAACTAATGTGATTGGTGCTTTTTATTAGGTCTCGCTGTCAAACGAAAGACCTATTGCTGTCGGCTTGCCGGGAATGTGAGACAGGGGATGTGCACGCGCAGGAGATTCCCCCATGTGAGCGCGCACGTCTCCTGTCCCACATTGCCAGGAAGCAGATTACACACACACACACACACCCACACACACACACACACACACCCACCCCACTCACCGGGTCTCTCGGGCTCCTCTCGTCCCACGGTGGTGGCGGCTGCACGGGCTTGTGTTTCTATGATGGGCCCCTCGTAGATCCGCCGGCCGGATGAGGAGGCGCGCACGCGCTCGTGCGTAGGGCGTTCGGACGCTCCGCGCAAATGCCTGCAGGTCAGTGTTCGGGTGTCGAGGAAGAGGCGCGTGTGATTAGTGCAGTCTGTGAGTATTAACAGAGGGCACACTTTGGATTCAGAGAGGTTAGTGGTCATGCAGCAGTAATGTACGATGCAGGGTTTCATTGGTGCGGTTTTCGACCGTTGATATATCGGAACTGCGCTGCCTAGTGTTACGCGAAGGTCTGGAATTGTGGGGGTGGAGGTGGGGGTAGGGAGACCACTGATGTGTTCAAAGTAATGTGACAGCACAAAGCTTTTCTTACCCTTGTCGAGGGCAAGTTATGGAGGAGGGACACAGCATTAATAAATGTAGTGATGGGGTGGGGGAAGACTGGAGAGTCGTGTGGTCTAGGGTGTATTGTCTGTGCTGGGACCTATTTTAACATTTTTTTTCATTGTGTTTGCTTCACTGGACAGAATATCCCGCTTCTTGCCTGGGGTTGTTTCTAAAATACTATCAGCAAAGCTCTATATTTGGCATCAGGGTGCAGTAATCGTTTCCATGCCTATTCATAGTTCACTACTTGTCTGACACAAAATGTGTGAAATTACTTAAGTTTGCCCCTAGTATGATGTTTGCATGACACGTGGTGTGGCACGCTTGAGTAATCCTTTATCGCAAGCAGAGAAGTGGTGCGGCGTTAAAATCGTCAGTTTTATATTATTTCCTTTTAGGGAAATTTCGTTTTGTGTTTACGGTATGAATATCAAAACAGTATTCCCCACAATCACATGAGAGACCACTGATCAAGTTGAAAACTCTGAAGTTGCCCCATGTCAGGACTCGGCCCACTAGATATTTATCACACAGACCCACATACTGATCTTTTTTTACAATGTGTAGGTAGGGGATCTTTTCACCGTCCTGTTTCTCATTGGCTTTTGCAACCACACTCGCTGTCTCTACTGTTGACTACCCTTTCAATGTGCAAGCAGGCTATGCTGTAATATTGGTGGTAGAAGGAAACTTGGAAATGAAGAGTAATTGCCCCATAATTAACTAAAAACAGCGAACTGACTGGCGTGGGTGCTCCTTGTTTTTCTAAAGTTACCAACCGTAATATAATGCCTCGCAGAGACCTGGTGATGCCAGTGTGCAGTCACTGCCATTGCTGCCCCCCAGCTGCATGCACCCTGCTCAACATAGAGCCCAGCCAGAAATGTGCAAGTAAAGGCTTCTTCCACAGACGTATTTTTAGAATTTTAAGTGATCTCTCCCCCCGCCCCATTCTCAGTGCTTTAAGAGGGATCAAAAAGGTGAGGGCTGGGAGTCCAAAGGGGGCATGGCAAAAAAAAGCATAGCGAGAATTACTTTCCAAAAAGCTTTAAAAATTTGAGCCCAAATCCTGTTCTTGAGACAGAGCGCCCCGTGATCATGATTTAGTACCGGAGCTTTCTTTAAGTGCATCAGATATATATCGCACAACAATGGCATGCACCTAACACAAGCCAGATCTATTGACTTTACCAATGCTTACTGTCAGTATCATAGAATGAGTAGCACCAGTCACAACGTTGTGAATAACAAGAATAGAAGATGTTTCAGTTGCACTGAATTTTACAGTTCTGTGGAAGTCAGAGGCAGATTAGGGGTTAAACATTCACTCCAGTTCTTCCTTCTTTCCATGCATTCTCTCTTCCTGTTGCATCCATATTTTGCTGAAATGCGCCCCTGCTTATTTCACACATCAGCTCCCTCTTCTTCATCATGGTCTGGTCACTCGGACCTTTTTCAGACTCTTACCTGTGTCACCCCTTCACTATTCCCTTGCACACACACAAAGACTAACACGTGCAACAGATTCGCGCTGTGTCACACAATCGAACATCGCTCTGAGAGGCCAATAATTGCATGAGCATGCAATCTGCATCCCTTCATGAAACACGCCTTGCTTAATGGGGGCCTTTGATGAACTTTAATGAAAGCAGGGGGGTTTTTTGGGTCTCAGGGAATTTATTTAACGACCGCTCACCACTATACTCCCCGGGAATAACCAAGCAAAATACAAAATAATAGTGGTGGGTCAAAGAAGATTTTCTATGTACTCGACTATGTGTAAAGAAGTATATTCAGTGGCAGTAGTCCACTAGCCAGGATACCTCATTCATGATTGATGAAGATACTCATCAGTAGCTGTTCCTGGGCGCCCTTTTCATCATGTGGGTTCCTTCAAACCATGAAGGATGGTTGTTTTGCTCCAGTGCGATTTATACTGGACAAGGCCCAATGATAGTCTGGCTGCGTCTCAGGGAGCTACTGTGAAGCAGTGCGTGGGGGTGTGGTTAAGTGCTAATAGTGCAGGATGTGATTTACGTGGGTATAAAATTAGATAAGCATGAGGAAAAATTATTTATTACAGACCTCAATGTTTCTAAGGATTAAAAGAGTATTGCGAAATTGGTAGTTTTAACTAATAGCTACCAACAGGTTATGGTCGACATAATCCTTAGAAACATTGAGGTCTGTAATAAATAATTTTTCCTATCATTGGGCCTTGTCCAGTATAAATCACACTGGAGCAAAACAACCATCCTTCATGGTTTGAAGGAACCCACATGATGAAAAGGGCGCCCAGGAACAGCTACTGATGAGTATCTTCATCAATCATGAATGAGGTATCCTGGCTAGTGGACTACTGCCACTGAATATACTTCTTTACACATAGTCGAGTACATAGAAAATCTTCTTTGACCCACCACTATTATTTTGTATTTGGCCTTTGATGAACACCCACTCATGACCTGACATCATCTAGACATCTAGAGGTTCCGTTCAGTGCATGCTCTGTGGAAGAGTCACGCGTAGCATGAAAAATCTACAGAAACAAGACATCTGTAAATTGTAAACAATCTGAGTGACTGCAAGATGAAGTAAATAATGTGAAATGGAAAGAGGGACTTACTTCCCCGATGACATGGGTTGCCCTAAGGGTCGTGAATGTATTGATAAACGACCCGTGTTCGGGAGTGTACTATTAATGGCGCGTTTTGCTGTGAAGTTCAATCAGTGTGGGCAAAGACGTTTTACGTCTAAGATGCACACAGCCACGAAAAGACTATGAAATGTTGAAAGTGGTGCATATCAAGCAACTAACAGGTACTTGAGTAGCCAGCTGACGCACTTTTTAATTCAACATTCAATGCTCTTTTTCAAACTCTGAGTTGTCTAAGCAAAACAATATTGTAATCGTTCAACAAAAATATCATTATTTTTCTTTTATCAATCTAATGGTAGCAGATTCGAGATGTGACTATATTTTTTTACGAACTGAGTACTTCTTAGCACAATGTAGAATTGCGTAACGCATAACAATTGTGTGAAATCGTATATCATACACCGGAAATTTAGAGTCATTAAAACACTTCATGCAAACGGTCAGTCTAATAAACAAATCATTTCACTGAGTAATGGATTGTTGTAATTCGATAACAGAAGGAACAGGAGCTGAGAGTAGGATAAACAAACTCTCTCTACACCCCTCTCTCTCTACACCTCTCTCTCTCTACACCCCTCTCTCTCTACACCCCTCTCTCTCTATACCCCTCTCTCTCTACACCCCTCTCTCTACACCCTCCTCTCTACACCCCTCTCTCTCTACACCCCTCTCTCTCTACACCGCTCTTTCTACACCCCTCTCTTCACACCCCTCTCTCTCTCTACACCCCTCTCTCTCTACACCCCTCTCTCTCTCTACACCGCCCTCTCTATACCCCCCTCTCTACACCCCTCTCTCTCTCTCTACACCCCTCTCTCGCTACACCCTACACCCCTCTCTCGCTACACCCCTCTCTCTCTACACCACTCTCTCTCTACACCCCTCTCTCTCTCTACACCCCTCTCTCTACACCTCTATCTATCTCTCTATCGCCCTCACTCTATCGATCTGTCTATCGCACTCTTATCTATCGCCCTCACTCTATCTATGTCTATCTATCTATCGCCCTCTATCTATCTATCTATCGCCCTCACTTTATCTATCTATCGCCCTCCCTCTATCTATCGCCCTCCCTCTATCTATCGCCCTCACTCTATCTATCTATCGCACACACTCTATCTATCTATCTATCGCACTCACTCTATCTATCTATCGCACTCACTCTATCTATTGCATCACCACAGCATCACTCAGCACAACCACAGCATCACTCAAGGGCACCACAACATCACTATGCGCGACCACTGCATCACTGAACGCCACCACAGCATCAATCTGTGCAACCATTCAACAACAACTGATTCAAATATGTTCTCTCAATGTTTCAAGCTTTATTACAAATGTCACATAAATATGTTAATATTTCACTCCTGTTCTTGGATTTTCATCACAATATAATACACTGCACATAATCTTCATAAAAGTTATTTACCAAAGTTTAAGCTATTGCCATTATAAATTACAATAACTTTTACTTAAGTATTCATTATTAAAAATAAATAAAAGCAATTGTTATTTGGAATATCAATACATTTAAGTCTCGTAAATACAACACATATTGCATTACAAATGCTATAGGTGTCACATTTGCGAAAGTTAAAACTATTGACATTGTAAATGACAAAGCTATTAATTTCGCTATTTTCAAAACCAACACATAAATACAAAATTTATCATTTACAATACCAATAGGTCAAACTTTCCTAATGTGAGACCTATTGCATTGCAAATGCTTTTTGGGAGTGGAAGCGAGCCACCAGTGCAAGGTTTGTTTTGATTTTTCTTAATTCTCCCACGTTGGCTAAACTCCCCCCCCGCTCGTTCTCGCCTGTCGCCCTCACCCCCCGCTCCTGGGGGTCTTTCGCCAGCCCCCTCCCCCATCTACGCCACTGCTGAAAGGTGCTCATTTAAATTGGAGTGGTAAATCTGGTAATAATAATTGCGTGATGTGATGTGTTCTGCTTTACTACCCCCTACGAGGCGTTGAACTCCCCGGGTGCAAGTTTCTAGAGTAGTAAAAAAAAAAAAAAGTTGTGCGAACAATGTAACCGACTTTTTATTGCCACACATTTACCACTAGGCTTCTGCTTGCGGTAATCTGATACCCTGAAGAGGTATACCAAATAGTGTTTTACCACATTGCAAAATTAGGCACAAAACAGTAAAATGTGTTGGGTGCGGTTTACCTTACAATTTCCCGTTTCCAAAAAAGCAGGGAAATATGTGCGATCCTTTTTATATTTCAATCATTTGTTGCAAATACTGAAAGAGCAATATTGGAAACTGAAGATCTGAAAAGAAACTTCGTGAGCGCACACCTTCCATTCATATGAACATTTCCAAGGAACACCATGTAATTTATGACTTGCGCTGCTGTTGACACAGGAACACGGAGTCACAAGCAAACAATACTGGCGCATGAAAAAGGGAACGGAACTAAAAATGTTTTAACAAAGGCGCATGACTGTATCATTATACTATTGAATTCGTTTCAATAAAGGAAGTCAAAACGTAGTTAAGTTGCACATTTTCTAGAAATAACAAGTACCCAATACTGAGGCAGATCTAAACAAGTTTTCATCACTTCCGGTCAAAATGTGCTGCCATATTTGTAAAAAGTTGTTGCAGTAGGAAGGAGAGGCGGGGGCTTGAGTGGATATGGGTGCAGGGTGGTGCTGGCTTTAATGGGTTCTAGTGGAAAATATATTCCAAGATCCTTTGTAGACGTTTAGTAGAGAGTTATGTGGCGGACGACGGGAGATCTAGATATTGCTGCAAAATGAAGAGCATATAGATTCTGTGCCTCATACAGTTTATATTCTAGGAGAGTTTGCATACAAATTCGTAAACCACTTGAGTATAAGCATCAGGCAACCTTTGAAGACCAGACCCTGAAGGAAGATACTTGCTAGTTCCTTGAACTGTCCTTGGGGTTCCGGTCACCCTCATTAGGATATGTAGCCCTAATGCTGACTCACCAGGACACTATGATCAAATACTCTCCATTGGTATGTAGTAGCCAGGGATGATACTGTGGAGTGGGAACTTTAATTTAGTGCTGGATACTGCGACGGCTAGCAATACGAAAATATGGTGGAGCGAACGGGCAAAACTCACCATAATTGCTAGTCCCTCTCAGTGCAGCACTTCTCCCCTGGCAATCCTGGTATCCACGAGCAGGTGACGGAAGGATTTCCTTCCTGCCAAGTGGGAAGCGAGTCCAACCAATCCCGGAGCTGCTCTTAGGCTGTTTTCAGCATGAGAGCAGCTCCAGGATTGGTTTGGGACAGGCTAACCATGGGAGTGTGCATGTCAGGCCAGCCATCGCAAGGCAACCGGCCAATCCGACATGCGCACTGGCAAGGGTAACAGTCATCCAGCAATTTAAGGATCCAGCCCGCTTCCTGCCCTCACACTTGCGCTGTACACAGCATGAGTTGGTAGCAAAATTAAATGGCACTGTCATGCCATTTTATTTGTGTGTTTGCCTTGCTTGCAGCAGGCGGGCGATGTTCCTCTGCCCTTTGCGAGGACCCACCCAAGGGTGGATCCAGACAGATCTAAACAGGGACCTGAGTTGTTTAAAAAAAAAATCTAAATAGGGACCTGATAGAATGAAAAATCAGTGATATAACAGAAACTTGATTTTCTGGAGTTGGAGGATGTCTGGTGGCTCAGATGCAGCACCGGAGACAGATATACCTTTTATTCCACAGTGCAGGATACCCAGTCATGAACGGATTACTGGATATGTTCAAAAGAGGTGGCTAGCTGGATGACATAGGTGATCTGTTCTCCTGTAGGAGCCGAACCTCAATATTGACCTGAACCCCAATATTTGATCACCCCAATAGCTTTTCACCTCCAGAATTCTTGTCTGAGCTAGCAGTTAGAGACTACACTACTCATTAGGGAAACAACAATTTAGCAGAGTTAAATAGAATAAAATATAGAGCACATAAAGGACTGTGTTCTAGATAAAAAATAGGCAAAAAGATTTTTTTTATTGCAGAAAAGATAAAAAGCGGTACAAAGGAGTATAGGCAAACATCATTTTAAATAAATCAGAGCAGAAAATAATGCAGTATCATAAACTTAGCTAGGCAAATTCATAAAGAGTTCTGACAGAAATATGGCAAAGTATCCCCAAACGAGCTTGCAGAGAGTGCATGAGCCAAATAATAAGCAAAAAGAAGAAACCCTGAGAGGCAAAAGGCAAATGCACAAAAGAGTCAAAAGGCAAAAAATGCCAAAAAACAGAACTTCCGGAGCACAGAAGGTTTTATAGCAAAACACACAACTATAGAGTCTGCAATTTCAGCATAGCATGATCATGGCTAGGGTCGCATCTGGCAAATCAGAAACAACAATGTAATAATTAGGACTTACAAAACCAATTAAACATTAACCCATTTCTTAAGGTCAGAGAAACCCTCCATTGCTTCCTCAGCAACTGCACTCCGGAGATTGTACAACACAAACATTTGTTGAACAATGGCTCCAATAACTCACGTCTCCTCAGGAACTTCCAGTGGAAGTCATTGGAAATTATACTTTAGGTACACCATGGAAACCTCATTCACAATGCTATGCGACGCAATATTGTTTACGCAATGTGCTCAGTTTTTCCTGGAGAAAGAGGAGAGTTGGTTTAGCAGAGGTAAACTTATTGTGAGGGAGAATGAGCAGAAGCAAGTTAAACAGAACACAGACAATAGCATCCATGTTAAAATGAATGGGTATACACAAACGTGGTCCGTCTCACTCATAGCACAATCTAGACTTCTACGTCACCTAACTATTTTGTTTCAAGAGCATTCTTATCTATCTATCAGTTGCAACTCTATGCACCTTTAAAATGATAACACTTAAAGACAAATTTTGAATGACATTTGCACATTTTGCATATTTTGAAAAAAGTCACAACACTCCCTGAACTCTTTTTTTGATCACTCTCCAGGGGTAAAAGTCTAGAGTTTCCAGTTAGAGACAAATATGCCTCAGGATGACTTTACCCATCTGCCTCCCTACTAGTCTTCTGCAATGAACTGTGGAAGGACATTTCAGAATATTGTAGTATTAATGCCAGGACTGTGACCACACAAGTGGCATATGGTAATCCTTCAAAGCCTACACAAGAGGAATGGCTATTTCCAAATAAGCAGGCATACTAAGGGATATGCAAATGCAGCTAGAGCACACTGAAACAGATATTAAACAGCTAAAGGAACCACAAGGTATTTAATGTTGCGTTCATATTTAATGTTCAGTTTATATTACATTTGATTTTAAATATTTGATATATTATTTTTATTTCAATTTTGAAATTGGTTTATATTTAAAAAAAATTGGGTTGTGGGGGTTATTAGAGGTTTGGGGTTAGTAGTTCATTATTTTATTTTTAATATTTGTATTTTAATGAATGTGTTAGTATAATAATTGATTTACTTTATTAAAGATTTTTTACAATTGTGTTTTCCGTCTGTGGCATTTATTGGGGATAGGGTGGGTAATAATTTATGTTTATTACATTAAGCACATTTTAAAGATATTTTGCAAAAAATGATGTTCCTGATTTCTGTGGGGTATTAGTTGTGTACTTCATTTTTGATAATGATATACATTTAGATTACTTTTTGAGGATGCTAGTGATATTATGTTTCAAATTAAGTACATAAAATGTTAACATTTTAATATATTTTTGTGGTGCCTGGCATGTTGGGTGTGGATGTTTTGGGGGCCTCATAGTGGAGGCTGCAGAGGCCGCGGAAGCCACTGAGGACAAAGAGGAATAGGGGGATAGGGGGGCTCTACTAGGGGCCCCAAAAGTCAATTTCTGACATCCGTTCAATGGTGGTTGGACTGCCATTGAAAGGCTGCCTGAAAGGGACATCGTAATCCCTATGGCGGTGCCTGAGCGGGCACCACCCCATTGTAGGGAATTACTTTCTGACCGAGGGTCCCTCCGTATGCTGCCTCTGACCTCTGCGCATCTTAATGCGGCAGTCGATTACAACACTAGATGTCAGACTGCAAACGACAGGCCGTCTGTCGGGATCCAACCGACATCATAATGAGGGTCTATATAGGATTTACAGTCACCTTTTGTTGTTATTATTTAGTACATTGAAATAAAATTAATATGTTTGTCCAAGTATTGTTTTACATTAATGTAACATTCCAAAAAAGTAATTCATTTGAACTTACATTAAATATATAATTTGTACATAAATATATGGTTGATGATATATGTATTCATATATATGTCTCATACTTACGAATAAACATAACATATTTTTGCATGCATACATGTATATATATATATGTCTGTATATATAAATATATATATGCATATATATATATATATATATATATATATATATATATATATATATATATATATATATATATATATATATATATATATATAGTAATTTATAATATTGAAATTTTGCCCTACATGGCAAACTATTTTACCTCAGAGTTCATGGGCCTGGAGTTTGAAACGTTATTTCAACACCCTCCCCATTACATGCACTTTCCCACGTGTGAGCAAGACTGGTGTGAAATATTAAATATATCCTTTTCCCAGTATATCGAATATATGCTGTAAATGACATTTGAGTTAGACTGGCATAAATGGAACTTCCAATACATGCTACTTCCCTAATGGTTGGGGGCCTGGAGTTAAATTAGTAAATATGACCGTCCCCCAACTTATGCACAATTGCTTTTAATTCATTTACTTTTTGTTCTATTTGGACTATTTGCATCATTGTACGTTAGTATTATTTATGTGAGAAATGTTATGTTTTATTCAAGAAAACTATATTTAATTAATTATTGTTGTAAACATATCAATTGTGATTCAAATGAATAATGTATATCAAATATTATGTATATGTTTATACTAAAGTGTGAACAGAAAAAGAAAGAAAAGAGGTTCGTACCAAATACAGCCCCGTCACCTGTTCTTAGGGATATTCATATTCTCTGCACAAGACGGTTCACTGTGGATTTCCGTTTTGATTTGTTTTTCACTAATGCAGTAGCAATATTTGTGGTCCTGAAGAAAGCCTGGGACTATTGTGTCAATTTGTTGGCTGAAACATGTCGACCCTAAGTTTTCACTCATAGGCATTTTTTGAAAACTGTCTTTGCACTGTTTTTAAGTTTTTACATTGAGAGATTCCTTTTAAAGTTTTTCTGTCATTGCCCAATTTTAACTCACTATCACTCTTTAGCTTGCACTGCACTTATCCCTACAAGAACTATTTGCTCAGATCTGTAGAATCATACACAGCTGAAAAACAAAAAAACATCTGCAAGCTCCCCTTTCCCATTGAAAGGGTTGTAGCCCTTAGTGACACTAGCGTGTCACTAGGAAGAAACCCAGATGATGAAGGATGTCACCAATGGTGAGTGATGGGAATCAGTCCTCTTAAAATTATTTTCCTAGGATCTGCCCAGTGGCAGACAGCTTGCGGTTTCTCTAGGTCATTTCTAGGTTTCTATGTACGTCTGAATGAGGGAGACCCTTGGATATTGTGGTTTGTATAGGTTGGCCCAAGTCACCACTGCTAGCTTGTCTGCTGAGACAGAAGTGAGATTAGGTCGGATGCAAATTCTCTTGCAATGCTATCATGGAACGTGGTAGATTTTTAAAAAGGTGCTACAAAATCAAGGAGCAATTGTCTTCTTACCAAAATGGGGCATAATCTGCCTCTAGGAAGCATGGTGCAAAGTCCATGTTCACGTTGATTTCTACCAAGTGTCTGCAATTACAGCTGTTTCCTGTAGCAATTATGGCAGGCCATCAGGAGGCATGTCAATATATATTTCCACAGCCATAGAAGTTGCTGTAAATCCACTAAAGGTCACCTTCCCATTCTTTCAGGCTTTTAAAATTGAAAATGTTGTACTCAATAAGACACTGCACAATATTATACTGATCTATGTTTACCTAAATATACCCAATACCGTCCAAAAGACTGTAGCCAGGCACTTCTTAGATGCTCTTTAGACGATTGTTTACATTTTTGCGGACTAGAGGTGATCATAACTGGGGACTTCATATAAATATTGTACGATAAAAAGCTGAATTCACCTGCAAGCTTAACATGCACAAGCTCCATTGGTCTCTCAGAACGACACTCCTTGAAACAAGACCCACTAGGAAAATTAAGCAATGAATGTTTTATTAGCCTGTTGCTGGTCCCTCTCATATTTTGCAATACATTTGCACCAACCTGTAACATTCACAGAGCTCACATGGCACAGGCTCAATCCAAGATTACACCTATGTCTCTCACTTTCATTTTCATCAGTTCCATCATTTCTCTGTCCTATTGCAGCCTAAAAGGTATCATTTCCCAACCATAAGAACTCTAGACTTGGATTTGTACAGAACTAATCACCTAGTTCATTTTGGACATGGCTCTGTTGATAACAAATTGAGAAGGATAAAATTGAATTTAAGAAATGCAGATGAAATAACAGCATGGAAAACATTGGATAACATTAAGGCCCTCGTTACGATGTCGGGACCAGTTTCGATGAGGGTTTCGATAGGTCAGCGGTTCCGCATACCGAATGGATGCGACCGCACTATGGGGTCCATTAGGATGGCGGACGGATCGCCACCGCCATGCAGGTGATGGCGATCCGTCCGCCATCCTTGCCGTCCGCCACCTTATTCCCCCCGCCATATTACAATGGCAGGGGGACCGTGGCGGAGGGGAAGACCGTCTGCCGCTTTTCCGCCGGCAGACCCAGAGAACCTTGCGTATTTACACAGCTGGGTAGCCCAATGGAGGGCAAACAGGAGTACATATGGGCGTGTCACGCACACAATCCTTTTGTCGAAGCCTCTGAAGACGAGCCAGAAGCTCAGAAACGCGTCAGGCTTTTTAATGGTCGACATGAGAACTGTAATCTTATCGGGAGAAGAATCCCCACCGCACCTGCTAAACGCCATTGTGCGAGATGCTGGAAAGTGCGCTTTTGCCTGTGGGCATTCAGGAGCATAGATATTTGTGCGGCAGCCTAGCCGTAAAAAGCGCACTACCCCGAGAAGCACGGGGGTCCTGTGGCTCGAAATCCTTTCCAGCTACGCTAAAGGAATCAGCGCCTTGAAGGATTTTGTGTGGGGACACGCTTCCGAGGCCCATCCAGGGTTTTCATAGACAGTTTTGAATTATTGAGCATCCATCCAGGATTAATTAACGTGACACGGACTACAAGACCCAGAGAACCTTGCGTATTTACACAGCTGGATAGCCCAATGGAGGGCAAACAGGAGTACATATGGGCGTGTCACGCACACAATCCTTTTGTCGAAGCCTCTGAAGACGAGCCAGAAGCTCAGAAACGCGTCAGGCTTTTTAATGGTCGACATGAGAACTGTAATCTTATCGGGAGAAGAATCCCCACCTCACCTGCTAAATGCCATTGTGCGAGATGCTGGAAAGTGCGCTTTTGCCTGTGGGCATTCAGGAGCATAGATATTTGTGCGGCAGCCTAGCCGTAAAAAGCGCACTACCCCGAGAAGCACGGGGGTCCTGTGGCTCGAAATCCTTTCCAGCTACGCTAAAGGAATCAGCGCCTTGAAGGATTTTGTGTGGGGACACGCTTCCGAGGCCCATCCAGGGTTTTTATAAACAGTTTTGAATTATTGTGCATCCATCCAGGATTAATTAACGTGACACGGACTACAAGACCCAGAGAACCTTGCGTATTTACACAGCTGGGTAGCCCAATGGAGGGCAAACAGGAGTACATATGGGCATGTCACGCACACAATCCTTTTGTCGAAGCCTCTGAAGACGAGCCAGAGGCTCAGAAACGCGTCAGGCTTTTTAATGGTCGACATGAGAACTGTAATCTTATCGGGAGAAGAATCCCCACCTCACCTGCTAAACGCCATTGTGCGAGATGCTGGAAAGTGCGCTTTTGCCTGTGGGCATTCAGGAGCATATATATATATATATATATATATATATATATATATATATATATATATATATATATATATATATATAAATATATATCGCTTCCAAATCCTGAACCTCGGCCTTGAACGCCAACGATTTAACAGGTACAGACCACAAAATACGCGTAGGTTATCTGTTAAGGTGGTTTTATTGTTCCATCGTCTCCAGCATGACGCGTTTCGGCTACGTCACTGTAGCCTTGTTCACATGACAGTTAGAACCAATGGCAGTGCTTAAATACTATGTGTAATCACTGGGCAGGTCACTGTGAGCATAGACATAGAAAACATTTCTTATGATGCAATTATGCACGATATGGCAGTCATATGAAAGTGCAAATAAGCAGAATACATACAAAATTAATAAAACATGGACACGAAGAGTAACAGATAGTCCCTAAAAATCTAAATTGAATAAAGAATAGCAGTCATGAGTGACCTCAAATATTAATTTTGTCAGCCACATCGTGAGGGTTTAAACTGCTTGGCCAAATTAGCTACCAAAAATCCAATTATGTTCCCTCTGCGCTAAAAGTGAGATCTGCTTAAGAGAGTAAAGTGCTAGTGCAAAATTGTATAAATGTGCAAATCAGTGCAAAGTGCAAATTTCAGTGCAACTTGGATAAAAGGATATTAAAATCAACATATCGAATTCCCAAGTTAAAAGATGCATACAATATATACAAATTGATCAAGTGAAGCATTAACGGTTAACATGTTAAAATTCATTATAATGATGATTTACATGTTACAAAGTTGAACTATAAATTATTGACATTTGGCTTCATACATATGGGTTTCTGTTTAGTTCCCTGGCATTGAAATGTGAAGTTGGACTGCTGATCACAACATAAAAAGTGCACATATCTGATTTATAATGTATAGGGTTACTGGAGTAGACTATACTGTAGAGCGTGAAACACATCTAAGTATGGAGGTATTCTTCAAAGTAACTGGGTCAGCAGTAACCACTAATAGCAAGTACATTAGACCACATATATATGTAAAGATACCTCCACCCACAGATAATGTACTGGTGATGAAGGGGATTAAAATCAATAACAATCAATCAGGTTTTGCACACTAAAATGGTCCTTACCCCTATAATTAATTACGGAAAACACTGCAAATCTTCCCCTGTATTCATCCCATTTGGGATCCTGGTATCTAGTGATAAAATATACTTGCTTTCCAACTGTCTCAGTTGTCTCTCCCTGTTGCCTCCCCTGATGTTTTTGGGTACCGCATCAATTATAAAGTACTTCTAATCATTGAGGTTTTTCTTGTGAACCAGTTCGAAGTGGCGAGCTACTGGATAGTTTTCATCTGAGTTCACTATTGCTCTCAAATGCTGGAGGATACGATTAAAAGCTTGTAACTTAGTGCTGCCTACATATTTGAGCCCGCAAGTGAATTGTAGTACGTAAACCGCAAAATCAGTGCGGCAAGTGTATAGCCCTTTAATCTGGATTGGATTGGGGTCAAATGCAGAGTAGTATTCGCTGGTGTTAATACCGAATTTACAAGCTCTGCATGATATGCATTTATGAAAGCCTGATTTATTAGATGACCAGTTTTTTACGATAGTCACCTCAGGGCTAGATTTAACAAGTGCAGTCCCTATTAGAAGGTGCCTTCCTGAAGGTGATCGATGGCTCATCTGGTAGCAATGGGGCTAAACTAATATCAGTTTTAAGCAGCGGCCAATGTTTTTTCATGATCCCCCTCACTTTTCTTTCCTCAGTGTTGAATGTGGTGATAAGGCTAATTTTTTCCTCTACTTTATTAGGTTCCTGATTGTTTTTGCTACTACTAACAGTAAGGCATTCTTCTCTACTCAGACTGTTGGCTCTGTCTCTAGAGTGTTTTAATTCCTTTGGGCAGTATCCGCGGGCAAGAAATCTATTATAAGCCTCATTTTGACATGCCTCCAAGTCAAGGTCTGAGCTGCATATCCTCCGCATCCTGAGGAACTCCCCATAGGGGATACTTTTAATAAGGTGGCCTGGATGATAACTGCTAGCGTGCAAGATCGCATTACCTGCTGAACATTTCCTGTGTAACCGTGTCTGAATTTTATTATCACTAATGTAGACCTCTACATCAAGAAATTGAATCTGTGTAGTACTTATTTGTGACGTGAATTTTAAATTGAGATCATTCTCATTTATAGTGTTAACAAAATTCATGGCTGATTCTTGGGTCCCTTTCCATATCATGCAGATGTCATCTATAAAACGCCAAAAATGGACTATATTGTCAGTAAACAGGGAATTGAGTGTCCCCCTGAGGACATGCTCCTCCCACCCCCCAACATGTAAACATGCATAGTTTGGGGAGAAGCATGCCCCCATAGCCACCCCTCTCTGCTGCTGGTAAACTTCCCTGTTAAACAGAAAGTAATTGTTGATGAAGCATAGTTCTATCATCCTAAGTAGCATGATGTTATGCTGTCTATGTACAATACTCCGTTTCTCAAAAAAGTATTTAATGGCATTGAGTCCATCAGCATGTTGGATACAAGTGTACAAAGTACTAATATCTAGGGCAATAAGTACAAAACCAGTCTCCCATTTAACCTCTTTAAGTTTGGAATGGAAGTGACCAGTGTCCTTAATGAACGAGGGCAGTGCTTCCACAAAATCATGTAAGAAATGGTCCACATATTTGGAGATTGCTTCCAATAAGCTTCCCTGGGCTGAAATGATCGGTCGTCCAGATACGGGGATAGTAAGCTTGTGAATCTTAGCGATGAGGTAAAAAGTCAGCGTTACCGGATAGTCATTTTTCAGGAAAACATGCTCTAGTTTACTTAACAGACATTCTCTTTTCCATTGGTTGAGTTCTTTATGTGTGTTGTCTTTCAGACATCTGATGTCATTGAATGTTCCTTTCTTATAGCAAGACAAATCACTTAGGTGTCGGTTCGCTTCTTCCATGTATAAGGTGCGTGGTCAAATGACCGTGTTCCCTCCCTTGTCAGCTTTGTTAATTATCAGGTTAGAATCATTTCTGAGTTTTTTCATGAGGTTAGCATACTGTTTTTCCATATATCTCATTCGCTTAGCCTTTCTAGATGGGATATTCTGTAACCCCTTCCGATCTTCTATTACAATGTCGCTAAATGCATCAATGTTGTCTTTGGGCATTAGTGGGCAAAAAGTGGAGGGAGGTTTAAACTGGGTAACACACGGTTGACTTGTGATAATACCAACGGCTTGTAAGTGTTCTTGTGTTGATCCTTTTTCAAACTCTTCCTCCAAAGCTAATTCCTGGGCCACTTTTAATGCTCTGATGTCTGATACTTGCAATTTGCTGGAGGGCTGTGACATCCTAATAATCTTGGTGGCTTGATCTTGAACATTGGTCAATTTAAAATGCTTTTTTAACTTGAGCTTCCGAATAAATTTAAAAACATCTATCCAGGTCTGCACATAATTAAGGAAGTTCTCTGGGCAATAGGACAGCTCCAGAGACAGTAGTTGCATTTCTGCCTTGGACAGGGTGATATCGGATAGATTGACCACAGTATTATCCTCTGATCCATGGATGCAGGGTTCTATGTCGTCGGGGACTACCACCCCCAAATCGCTTTCCACAGCGATTGCGCGAGGTTCCCCAACCATTTCTTCCCCCTGCCTCTCTTCGTAAAGCCTCTTCCTCCTGCATTTCCTCCTTGCACTGCGTCTCTTGTTATTGTTCCTTCGTTTATTTTCTGCTGTTGCCGGGTCTGTGGTCGCAGTGTCTTGAATCTGTCTTCTTTTAGAAAACCCAGTTCCTCAGATGGTGAATGGTTTGTTGGCACTCGTGCCAGACTAGATGTTCCTGGCATCCCGTCATCCGAGTCAACACTGCTTGCTGCAGAACTTAATTCTGTTTCTGAAATCTCTGCATCTGGTTTCTCTTTTAGTGTTTGTATACTCGTTTTGGGTACTAGAGCTTGTCTTTTCACAGTATCAAATTTGCGCGCAAACGTGAATATCCTCCCCGTTTCATAATCTCTTTTATCACGCGCAAATTTATATTGCTTCCTTGTACTGATGGTTTCTTGATGTTTCACTGGTCTCACATCTATTTCACCTGTGTATTTCTTTATAAACTCTTTATTCTCATCCTTGTCCAATTTACTATTGAGCTGCTCTATTTCTTTAAGGATCTCATTACGGTCAATTTCTGCGTATTTAATCAGTATGCAGACCATGTTCATGGATGCCTCCAAGTTGTTTGATGCCCATTCCTTTAACATAAGGGGGTTGGGGTTCTCAAAAATGGCGCTATGAGGACCCTCAACCCCCTGGGTACCCGTCCCACTTCTTTGTACTTTTCAAGTAAGCACTTCTCCCACCATTTAGTTGTCTCGGTCCTTAATAGTTTCTCCAGTTTTTTCAAGTTTCCCTTTAAATCCATGGTAGTGCTATTGTCCTTAATACAGTCCGTGTTCTCTTTCAATGCCGGGAGGTTTACAAACATGGCGTCCGCCAATGCTTCCTGGTTCCTAAGTGTCTCCGCTGGTGTCGACATATTAAATTGGATAATAAACCAATCCTTCGGCCTAGAACGCTTTTGTGACGGCGTCCAGGCAAGCTATAAATCACTTCGCGCAATACTCCTTTCACCCGCACAATGGTATCGCACACGAGTGTGTGCTAGCGTGCTCGCACTGGCTTACCCCAGAGACTTCCTGGCGATCCCCTCCGGGGTCCTCCGACTACTACAGGGTTTCTCCACGGGTAACTCCGAGTCCACCGGTAGCTGCGCTCGCTACAACTGCTACAACAGTGCAGGGGGCTGTCAGCTTGATTACTCCTTCCAGGTTAGGTGCTGATTCGCTTCCGCGTCCGGCCGCATAGCCAGGCAGCCCGTTGAGAAAGGAGGGTCTGTAAAGGCGGCAACGGCTGCGTACCGCCAAAATGGTATGTCGTTTCCAAATCCTGAACCTCGGCCTTGAATATATATATAAAAACAATGTTTTTGTGAGGGGAGACTCCCCATGGCCCCGAACTTACCTTAAATGCTTGGTAAAGGCATGTGTTGTAAAGGCAAAAACGTTGTTAAAACATGCTTGGTAAAAAATGCAAAGTAACTGCACAATGTTTTAAAAACCTCGTTGTAAAGGCTGTTTCACGATTACTTCAAGCCATTATCTTACTATACTGAGATACTTGGGTGTGAGTTTGGTAATAAGCTCACAGTTTCAAAGGAAATTCGCACTGACATGGATTTTAAGCAAGGTTGCGTACTTGCCTTCCTTCTTTGCACATCAGACATCAGGGCATCCTTAGATCATTTCCTCCAAAGATACAAAATATTCGACCGCAAATATTGCAAAAGGCAGATGATATTGTTATATTAGATCACACATACAGTGGCTTGCAAAGGACCGAACATTGATTGTATAATTTCAGCCTTGAAAACAACTTAGAATTGAGTCAGAAAAAATCAAAAGTTATGTTCTTTGGCAAAACACGCAAAACAATCTGAAAACATTTGGAATCCTGGTCTTTTTACCTTGAGATATTCTGCTTCCTACAAATATTTAGGTATCTGGCTTATAGAAAAAGACACACCAAGATACTAATTATCAAAATGAAATGAGACACAGAGGAGCCACGGTAGCATATGGCCTCTGCAGCCTCAACACAAAGTTCAAAAGCCCATCAGCCAGTGCAACACTGAGAGCAACAAGAGCCCAACTTTTAACATCTGTAATATATGACCACCAAGGGTCCAACATTAGAACTAATACAGTGCAGCACGTTTTGAAAGCTTTCTCATTTAACTTGAAGCCCATAAATACGACTAGAATTCGGCTTAGTATGTCAAGATCTTGCATGCAAAGTGAACTTTTTGGCATACTGCTTACTGGTCAACAAATCCAAGAAGGGAACATTAAAAGAAGTCATCAACCCAATTAAGGCAGACAACTGCCTTGTTGAGAACCCTTGGGCCACATATTTAACAAACTTTATCAGGGACCCGGAAGTAAACCCAATATGAGAAAGCAACATCTTGTATACAGCATTTAAATCAGTAAATCTGTAATACAAACACTAGTTATGCTACTCATTTAGACTGCTGATATCCTAGATTTGGCTAAAAGTAAACATGTGTGCTGCACCTTGGAGTAATGCAAAATCATGAGACAATTCGCAAACCAGTGAGACTTTTGATCATTTCCATCCGGTTCTTGTTGTCCCCAATGAAAGGACTGAGGCTGCCATTGAACAATCAGCAATTCCCAAATTTCAGGTGCAGAGTATGTGACTTTGGGCCATATGTATCATTGAAATTCGCATTCGCAAAGGCCGAAATTCGCAGAATTTCGGCCTTTGCGAATGCGAATTCGCAAAATGATATGTATGAAGGAAATCCCGATGCAAAATAAGGAATTGCAAAATTTGCGATTCCTTATTTTGCGATTGCATTTAAGGAATCGCAAATTTTGCGATTCCTTAAATGCAATGTAAGAAGGCAAAAACATTTGCTGAATGGCCTTAAGGAATCGCAAATTACCACCAACTTCTAGTTGGTGGTAAGTTGCGAATTCCTTGAAAAATGCACATTTTTGCATTTTTCAAAGTGCCATGTGACGCACATACATGCCCTTAGGGCATGTATGTGCACCACATGTGCACCTATGCTTATTTCAGGGGTGCAACAGGATGTCTGCACCCTTGAAATTATTCTCAATTTGCGATTAGCAAATTGCGAATCGCAAATTGGGAGAAAATTCCCATTCCTTCCTATGGGCCTCCTGGCCCATAGAAATGAATGGGAAAGTATCCCTTAATTGCGAATTCGCAATTTGCGAATTCGCAATTAAGGAATATCAAGAAATCGCTAAACAATTGCATTTTTCTTGATACATACCATTTTGCGATTCTGAAATAGCGATTTCTTAAAAATCGCTATTACAGAATCGCAAAATGGTTCCTTGATACATATGGCCCTATGAGAGGGAATCTATATTGTACATCTTCTGCTATTGTTCCAAGATGAAAAGTGAGAGTCAAGCACTACTCAAGCACTTTTTTATGCTAAATAACATCAAACAATGCAAGGAAGCCTCAAAACATTGTCTTTCCTTACAGAGTTATACTCTGCTGAGCGGCCAAATGTTTTATTTTGTACACTAAATTTTATGTATCTAAGCTTGATATTTTTTAAGTCAATATTTTGACATTGATTTGTAGCATATTTTTATGGTTGATTTTGTAATATACAACCTTTTCTCATGGCATGTAAAAGATGAGCAAATAGACTTGAATTCAAATGAGTGTCTTATGAAAAATGGAATTGATTTCTTTTCCTTTCTTGTTTGAGATTTTTAGATCTGAATATTCAACTACCAAAGCACTAGAACTGTATGGTTCTCTGATGGAGACAAGTGATGTAGTCTAACAACTCTGATTCAGTTGAACTCCAGGGGGCCGATTCACAGAACTAACTTAAGACAAAATCCTAACTTACTACCATTTTGGTATTCACTGAAGGCACTTACTCAGTTTGGTATTCACAGAAGGCACTTACTCATTTCGGTATTCACAGAAGTTAGGAGTCTTAAAGTTAGGATTATTCTCAGTTTAGGAGTAGTAAAGTTAGGACTCCTAACTTTAGGACTCCTAAATGCCTTCTGTGAATACCGAAAGTCTTAAAGTTATGATTTTTCTCAGTTTAGGAGCTGTAAAGTTAGGACTGCTAACTTTAGGACTCCTAAATGCCTTCTGTGAATACCGAAAGTCTTAAAGTTAGGATTTTTCTCAGTTTAGGAGTAAGTTTAGGATTTTGTCTTAAGTTAGTTCTGTGAATCGGGCACCAAATAAAAAAAAGCATCAACGTATAGCAACTACAATTAGGCATGTGTCATTAATCTGTCTGGCTCTGGGCCCCATGCATGATGTTTGTGTTAGTAATATTTGCAGTGTAGGCTCCGCCCCCTCTTTCTATTGGCTTGCGTCATCCTGCATGCTAAACGAGGCCTTCACATTTTAAGTGATGCTTTTTAGTCCCTCCTGGTTACTACCCTGTCCAGTTTTAGCCACGCCCACCTGGACTGGATTTTTTTACTGGCGGCGTGTCACTCTCTTTGTCATCACTCCGTGTAGGAACTTTGTTTATCTATTACGGAGAAAGCGCAATGTAAACAAACGTCACTTTTAATTTTCAGCCGCGTTTCATCACAGCATGGCAGCTGCTTGGGAAGGTCGCGTGCCTTTCTTTTTTTCTTGGCGTTCCGCAATGGCGAATGCTTGTTTTTTTAAGGGGGGAGGGGAGAGGTTTGCAGTAAGATAATGTTAAAAAGTGCCTTGTAGTTACTTCTCGGCACAAGGCCCGGCCCCTCATCAAACGGCGAGGTTCTTAGAATTAACAAGATATGCGCATGCGACAATGGAGATTTCGTTAAACAAAAGTATGAAAAACAGCGACCTTTGCACTATAACATCACACGGAGAAGTAGACCATCATCGCGCCCGCCCCACTTTGCTTTCGTGTGAGTGTTTGTGGGGAGTGGAAGCTGCATGTGAGCCGCAGGGGCCGCGGCCAGCACAGAACCACAGAGAAATACTGCTCTCCCTCTGCTTGAGATGAGAGATGACCTTTGGGAGGCCTTCGGGGACCTCAGCTTGCGTGGTAGAGGCCAGAATTCAAGAAGAGGCACTAGGAGCGACTGCCCTCGGGAAGAGGCCGGAGCTAGCCGACAGCCGGTGGGCCACCCACAGTTGCTGGGCCGCCTCGTAGCAGATTTACAAAGCACTTGTATCTCATATGAGGACTTCCGGGTTCAGGAAAAACAACCCTGACCAGGTAAACATTCTATTACAGCAGAGGTCTTAAAATTTTTGGATGCCGAGACCCCCCTGTCAACATTTTCAAGCGTAAGGACCCCCTCCTGACAAAAATTTCTAAACCTCTAGGTTATTAGGAAGGTGAGGACCAAATTATGCGACAGGCTTGACTAAATTGTGTGAGTAGAAAATGTAAATAATGTTCTGTGATGCTGCGTATTTCGGGGTAGCATTGCTTTATTATTTAGAATTTTTTTAAACACAGTAATACTGAGGAAAGATTTCACCCCATCAGTACCAGTTTATAACCAAAATACAGCAATTAACATCAGGAAGATGTCTAGTCAACCTCTGTGAAGGGCCTCCCAATCCGCAGGAATACGCGCTGCCACATTAGAAGCTCACCTGGCCATGGCCGGGAGCAGCAAGGGTGCATTCAAACCGTGGCGGTCTTGTGCAGAGTTAAGCAGTTTACCCATGCCCCTTTCCTCTCACCCCCTTCCTTCCATCCCTCTCTTCTCTCCTCTCCCAACCCCGGATACCTCTCTCACATTGCAGGCAGATGGTTATTAGCCCCAATCCACCTTTTGGTAACAGTAGCGCACTACAAATGTAAATAATAGGCAGAAGCAAGGGATCCACTAGACCCGAACTTCGGGGGGGTTAACACTCCCAGCCAGGGCTTGTCCAAGCACTGGTCGCACACGGTGCAACAGTCTTTCCACCTTCTCCATGAATTCCCTCACTACCACTCACCAACAATACACCTCATCTCTCTATAGAATCTGTCTGACAAACATTTCATTTTTTTTATAGCGCTACTCATAGTTTACTCACACTCAGTTCTGTGATGTGCATGGTACATCTTCTTTGTAACAGGCACTTTAACCTTCTGCACTGTGTGGGTGACAAGAGTGCCCATGTGACTGCACGGTAAGCAATGCAACAGTGTGAGAGTAGGGTAAAAGGAGTGACTGCAGGGTGAGTGAGGTGACCATATGAATTTGGGTTCGGCTGTAAGTGCAGAGTGGGACGAATTAGTGCATGGTTAGTGATGGCCTTGTTTGAGTGAGCTACAGATTGAGCAGTAAGGGGGGGACAGGTGAGTGAAGTGTCACATGAGTGCAGGGTGAGAAGTGTGCTCATGTGACTGCAGGGTGAGGTACAGGGTGAACAATGCAAGCAAATGTTTAGTGCAGAGTGATCACTGTGAGAGCAGGGTGAGCGGGTGAATGTTGTGAGTGCATGGTGATCAGTGTGAGTGCATTGTGATCACTGTGAGTACATTATGATCACTGTGAGTGCAGGGTGAGTGGGTGAATGTTGTGAGTGCATGGTGATCAGTGTGAGTGCATTGTGATCAGTGTGAGTGCATTGTGATCAGTGTGAGTGCATTATGATAACTGTGAGTGCAGGGTGTGAGTGCATGGTGATCAGTGTGAGTGCAGGGAGAGCGGGTGAATGATGTGAGTGCATTGTGATCAGTGTGAGTGCATTGTGATTACTGTAGGTGCAGGGTGAGTGGGTGAATGTTGTGAGTGCATGGTGATCAGTGTGAGTGCACTGTGATCAGTGTGAGTGCATTGTGATCACTGTGAGTGCAGGTTGAGCGGGTGAATGGTGTGAGTGCATGGCAATCAGTGTGAGTGCACTGTGATCAGTGTGAGTGCATTGTGATCACTGTGAGTGCAGGGTGAGCGGGTGAATGGTGTGAGTGCATGGTGATTGGTGTGAGTGCATGGTGATTGGTGTGAGTGCATGGTGATCAGTGTGAGTGCATGGTGATCAGTGTGAGTGCATGGTGATCAGTGTGAGTGCAGGGTGAGCGGGTGAATAGTGTGAGTGCAGGGTGAGCGGGTGAATAGTGTGAGTGCATGGTATTTGCTGTGAGTGCATGGTGATCAGTGTGAGTGCATTGTGATCAGTGTGAGTGCATGGTGATGGCTATGAGTGCATGGTGATCAGTGTGAGTGCATTGTGATCGCTGGGAGTGCAGGGTGAACGTGAAAGTGAAGGCGAGAATGAGAAGTGAGTAGTCTGAAAGCAGGGTGCATTCCCGGAACCTTGTAGCGTAGGGTTTCAGATATAAGTTAAACTATTGCTATAATGTCATTAATCAGGGTTCGAGGGTGGAGGAAATAAATAATGTGCTGATCCTGCAACAAACTTCCAGTCTAATGATTAGGGTTACCAGCTCATTATTTTGATGGCCCAGAAATAAGCAGTCACCTACAGCTGTATTTTTTGCACTTATCTGTGAATACTTAGAACAGCAAATATAAATAGAAAGCACTTTTAATTGTGTTCTATGGATGCCTTAATGATCCATGACTAATAATTAAAGAGAATAAAGACAGAAAAGTCACATAACTAATTAATACATACTTTTTTTATTTATAACTCAATTTAGTGTCAAGAGCAGGTCTCTGCAGGATCTTTAAACAACACATAGCAGGCATGTTTCTTTTGGCAACCCAACTTTATATTTCTTTTCATTAAATGCATTCTCACACTACAGCAGTAAGTGTAAAAATACAAATGTAAGGAATAGGCAGAGTGGGGGCCCAGGGGGTACTGGAACCATAAAAAAACCAAGCTTTGGTAATCAGTTAACAAAGGCATGTAAATATGCTAATGGTCTTTAAAGACCTGTGAAAAACTCGGGCCGGAGATAAGACTCCAGACACTGCCCAGCCGAGGCCCCAGGAGCGCGAGCTGCACTGCAGCAGCCCGGGCTGAGATACAGGATGGGGTGGGAGGGGGGCTGAAGCCCTGGAGGCCAGGGCAGAAGTGACACTGTGAAGGCGCGATCCCCTTTGCATCGCTCCACGGCCCCCCTGGGGGTCGCGCCCCACAGTTTGAAGACCCCTGTATTACAGCAAGGTGTGCACTGTGCTGAAGAAACAGGGCTGCTAGTTTCTCAGTCGACTGCTTATTTGTAACATTTCCGTGCTTTGCATCATGTCTGTGTGACATTTGCATGAATTTTGTGCGGCATTTCGGAGGGACACTTCATCGCCAATTTAAGTATTAACCTGGAGCAGAGAAACAATCGGCAATACTCAATATTGCCGTAATTAGTGCATTTAATTACATATAATCAATGTAGTTGCTCCAAGCGGTTCCAGCATTACTGAGGGTGACATATTTGACCGCTACAAAGTTCTCAGGTTTACCACCAGTTCCATGCCTTAATCTCCCTACCTGTAATACTGAATTTATAATAAATTAAAAGGACTACAGGGACCAAATTGCAAATATAAAACCTGGCATGGATTCAGTTCCAATGCATGGAAGAGGGGGGCTGGAAAGCTGTGTTGCTGTTGAACTGTCTCAATTGGTAAATTGCTAAAGTGCAGCATTTCTGGCACCATGAGTCCTAAGCTATCCCTCCAGAACAGCTGGCAACACCGTCCAGCCTTCCATAAAGCTGGTGCAACAGTCTGTACTCCAGAATGCACTCCGTGCTTCTGGATTGCTGACATCCAGACTTGTTCGCTCCACGGCTGTGCAACATTCTGTACATGATATTGCTCACCAATATCAGGCTCCAGTAGCAAGACTTTCTCTAATTCCCACAAGCCCCTGCAGCGGTTCTACCTCCCAACATTCTTGCTACGCTGCAATAGTATTCCTTCCTTTTCTTCCGCCAGCATGCTTTCTTTTCAGGCCTCTTCAGCACTCACTTCCCACACTTTTACGACTCTTCTCTTCTTTCAGTCTACTCTTACCTTTCCACTTACTTCGGGATGCCACAGCAGTTTCTTCCTTAGGGTGCTTTTAGCATTCTGTACACCAGCAGTCATAGAGAATCTCCTCTTCTCTGTGCTCATTATAGGTGACAACTAACCCTGTGTTATAAACATAAATTCCAGCCAATATCACTAAGCATACAGTGACTTATAAAGTAAACTACAAGTTCCAGAATGGCTAGTACTGTTGCTTAAAATAGGATTCGCTCAAAGCTAGTCTTATCAATAAGCTAGCACCTATGCTTAGGGATCTTGGAGCCCCCCCCTTTTAGCTTTGGAGTATTTCCAATTGCAGAACTTCGCTGGCAAATACTCTGACCTCTGGGACAGGTCATCAATGTTTTGCGAGCTTGCGGCCTCTACGAACATTAGTACTTTAATAGCATGATCACTGTAGCGGAACATCATGACGAGCAAATGTTGTTCGCTGCTAAAGTGAGAGCATGTGGAATTTACATCCAGATGTGTGTGCGTTAGACCCATAGTCAGTGACTGATTTACCCTTACAGTACACCGGTAGAGGATGTTATGGTTGCTGCTAATCGTCTGATACCCCAAATCTCACTCATTGGGCGTTAGTCTCACCGGTGGCTAAACGCAATGACTGCCCAGTAACATTTTGTAAATGGCCCTGGAAATGTGTGCATACTCTCAGCGCCTAAAAAGGCTTGGTGGCGCTCCCCGAGCGGAGTCCCTAACTCTCTCGAGTTCCACATCTTTGAGTAGGCTAACTCCTGAGCAGTCTGTCTGTTTAGCTGACTTTAGTTGACTTTCACCACTAAACAAGCATTTGGAATGCAATAGGTCTCACATTTGCGAGAGTTTAAGCTATTGGCATTGTAAATGACAATGCCTTTTATTTATGTATAAGAACAAAAACATAAATAAAAGGCATTGCAATTTACAATGCCAATAGCTCAAACTCACGTAAATTCAAGACCTATTGCATTGCAAATGCTTGTTTTAAATGGTGTAAATCCCTTCAGTAGTTCCTGAGAAATTAGAAAAAGAATGGGTTTGATATTTGTCCTCCATAGGAAACTTTAGACAAAGGTACAGCCCGAACTGCTGAACGGAATTACACCAAATTTGGCAACAAGGTGGCTCTTGCTTCAGAAAGATCCCTTTTTGTTAAATGGTGTAAATCTGTTCAGTAGTTGCTGAGAAATTAGAAAAAGAAAGTTTCAATATCTGAGCACCGAGGAGGGATCGCGAACCCTCCCGGGCACAAGCTTCACTCTGATTGGCTGCCAACACTCCAAACCAGGAAGTGTTGGCAGCCACAGAAAACTGTAAAACAAATATAAAAAACAAGAAAAGGGGGCAGGGTATGAACACCCTGACCCCCTAGGCCTGCTCAAGGGGTCTCACAAAGGTGCATGAACCCCATCGAAAATGAAAAAAATGAAGCACAGGCTCGTTTTTTAAAGCCCCCGGGTGGGCCAGGTCCCGGGGGCAATCCTCATTATTGTAGCAGCCCCAGGGACCGCCATCTCCCGGGCGTTATGTTGAATATGTGCGGGGACACGCAGCCCCCCCGCAGCCCCAGGGACCGCCACCTCCCCGGGCTTCATTAAATAAGGGTGGGGGGCCTCGCTGGCCCCCCCAAGCCCCAGGGACCGTAACCTCCCTGGGGTGGTCAAAATGAATTAGTTTGAGGGACTTGAGCCCCCCCCGCACTGCCCCAGGGACCACCACCTCCCCGGGGCACTTTGAATTTCTAACCACGATGTCATCAGTGACGTCTCTGACCATGTCATGACTGATGTAATATGTGACGTCATCAGCAGTGCATTGCGGGGGCGTGAGTTAAAGTTAGCTGAACTAACTACAACAGCGAAATTTCCATGGTTTTATATGAGTGAAATGCCCAACTAACTATGATGACACTGAAACGTATGTTTTTTTTTAGTGAATTTGTAAGGTATTTTAAATGCTAATTTCTAACTATAACGTGCCTGAAACCTATGGTCTTTTCAGTGAATTTCAATGTTTTTTTAAATGCTAATTTCTCACTATAACGTCCCTGAAACCTATGGATTTTTCAGTGAAAAAAATAAAATAAAATATATATATATATATATATATATATATATATATATATATATATATATAAATATGTCACTGATAGCATAGTTACTAGTGACTGTCCTTGTGGATGCATTTTTTTGTAAACCTTTATTTATCATTTTATACCCCATAACTAGGACAATCATCAGTTTTTGGGAGAAATACGTTACAGAGCACAAAGGAGTGGACACAGAACACGTTGTGCCGCAGGTCAAGGTACCATACATGTTAACAGTATAAAAAGTCGCGAACTACGGCATGCAACAACTGCCCTCACCCATGTAAGATAACACATGGTGAGGGGACAAATAGCATACCTCTCTCAGACAAGTCACACAGCCCCTCCTCAGCGCAAGCACAACCCTAGTCACAGAACAGCATGCATCCACTGGAAACACATTCCATCGTCCAACACACAATCAACAATTTGCACCCCTTCCTGGCATGGCATCCTTCGTGGAGCTCACGCCTCATCTGTCCACACTTTGGTAACGTACATACAGTATAACCCCCAAATATCGCGTGGTCTGTTCTTGATTGGCATGAGAGCACTATAGACATCAGACATAGTATTACAAAAGGTCATGTTTGCAGAGGCGGCCTTAGGCATGTGCAAGCTGTGCACCTGCACAGGGCCACCAAACCCCAGGGGCCACCATGCCAATATATATCCTTAATATAATAATCCTCTGAGGATGGATACATTATACGTGGCGGCCCCTGGCAGTGATTTGGTGGCCTACAGCTCTGTTCCACTTCCAAACACCCTGACCCCCTCTTCATGGCCTCCGCGCTCCGCCCCGCCCGGAACCCCTCTTCTGGGGCCCCCTACCTACGCTCCCTGCCCAGGGCTGCCATGAGCCTAGAGCCGCCCCTGATGTTTGCATGCCAGTCCTTAAGTGTTGGCCCCTTCGCCCAGCGTGTAGCTACCCAGTGCTTTGCAAGCAACAGCCCAAGAGCCACCAAACACCTGCAGGCATTTGAGCTCTCTCTATAGTAGCTCAAGAGCACCAGCAGCGGTGGGGCTTCAATCTGCTCCCCCGTTATCTTTCTCAGCGCCCCATGTGGATGCATTTGTCATTCATAAAATATTTTGAAAGCCAATTTTCCTGTGAATCTTAGTAAATCAATGCTAAAATGAAACAAATTAAGTTTCTAAGAAGGGTTGACTGAAAGTGCATTTTGTAACACTTGACGCTCATCTTTATTCAGGACACAGTCTGATATGTTTATATTTAACTATTCATTATCAAACTCACTTATTTGTTTTGTGGTATTTGCGAACTGGCTCTGTGTTTTCCATTCTTTATAAAATTCAGATTGAATGTCTGCATAACTAAGAAACAATAAATGCATTGTCCTCTTGATATTAACCTAGCTACATTTTTCCAAAGTGAATAATAATCATATATTTCCATCAATTGCCTTTTAGCGAAAATACTTAGGGCTCCATTCATAAAGGTAAGTTTGCATGTGTCGATCTCCGCATGTCTTGATCTACACCTAGACTTGGGTGTAAATGTTCTCATGGATGGAATTCACCATTTCCATTTGTTGATTTACACCTGGATGTAACCTTCTGAGTCTTACCCCCTTCAAATGTGCCGATGAAGACCCCTATGACTGAAGTTATAATTGGAAAATTACTGCTAGTAACTTTCTGCCTATTTGTGGAGATCTCTGCCTGCAGAGCAGACATCTCCAGATGGAAAGTAATAGGAAATGTTAAGAATTTTAAGAAAGTACATTTTAAATGATAAAAAAAAATATATTTTATTTAAAAATAACGAAAAAACATATCCCTTTACACATATTCCTAACTCCTATTCACCTAGGCCTACCACAAGAGCAAGGGACAAAACATCTACACTAAAACTTAACATGTTAGTACGTTTTAAATGAATGTATTTATTTAGTTTTTATATAAATATATTTCTTTAATTAAACAAAATCAATTAAAATGTTAATTCCCCCACACCAATTAGAACGTCATTTGCGTTAAATATGTTACAATTTTTGATGCAAGTAATGCATTATTTTATTTGTGATTTATTTAAAAACATCATCATTTACAATATATTTTCATAGGTAAACAACCATTACAACAGATCTTTTACCCCGCATACCATGACAACGCAACTACCAATACTCCGCAATGCCATTACAACGCATGGCATTACATTTTACCACGCATGCTTTTACAACGAAATTCGTTGTAAATGTATGAATGGCAAAAGCATATATTTTTATATGTAAGTATATGGTTTTTGGGTTTGGGGTGTAGGGGTATATGTTTTAGGGTTCAGGGGTAATTTTAGGGTTAAGTGATTGTTTGGGTTTTGGGGTGCTGGGGTATTTTTAGCGTTTAGGGTGGGTTTAGGTTTTGGGGTACTGGGGTGTTTTTAGGGGTCAGGGTGGGTTAGGGTTTTGGGGTGCAGGGGTATTTTTAGGGATTAGGGTGGGTTTGGGTTTGAGTGCGCAGGGTGATTTTAGGGTAAAGGGTGGTTTTGGGGTGCCAAGGGTAATTTAAGATTTAAGTGGGTATGGGTATTGGGGGGGTATGGGTAATTGAACAATTTGGGGGAAGTTTCGTTTTTGGGATACAAATGGACATATATGGGTTTTAGTGGCTATTTTAAAATGTTTTAGGGGACTACTTTGTTTACAAATTTTAATTTTTTAATATACGTTTTTTTTAATTTAATGTCGCCTATGTCCATCTACACACCCTGAGGATTCCAACAATGTATTGGGTGTGTGGATTGGCGCTGTGGTTCCCGTGTTTACCTGGCCAAAAGGTGCAAGTTCTCTCTTTATAATAGTAGTATAGATAAAATATATATACATATATATATATATATACACAGATATATTTGTTGATATCTATGTGTATATATATATATATATATATATATATATATATATATATATATATATATATATATATATATATCTCCAGACAACCCTCCGAAAGGAAAGGCAGAGGCCACAACGGGGAACATCATGAAGGCTTCTTTATTTCAAAAGGACGGCACATCGGGCGAATGCATTTCGGCTGTCGTGTAGCCTCCTCAGCGCCCAGCGTGGTTAGTGAGGAAAGTCTAGTGCCGCTAATTAGTTTGAAAGTTCAGCTGTTGAAATGCTGGTAGATCACTCCGCCCTCTTTGTTGATAGCCATACACAGCATCCCAGTAGTTAGATGCACTGCATGTCCCAGCATGCAACAGTCTGCCGGGAAGGGGCGGCCAAGTGGATACGTGATCTGCAGAGTGGCACTAGTCCCAGTCTCTCATTGTTGCCGTGTCCCAGAAGCAAGTTGCCTCCTCGAGTCCCCAACCGCACAACCTTTGCTTGCAGGAAATCTCTTCACGGGGGTAAGTCCACAATGCGTGTCTCCCAACGCGGAGATAATAACTCCGACACCGTTGTGTATCTTCTGTTTGCTTAAGGTGGGCCTGATCCAATTCAATCACTTGAAAGAAGGGGAGAAGCTTTTCGCCGAGGCAAAGGGCCGGGTTGCCAGTGTAGATCAGGACAAACTTGCGTGTATATATATATATATATATTTACATTTATATTTATATTTATATTTATATATTTAGGTAAAGCACTTCACTTTTACACAGTTTATGCCTTCACCGCGCATGCCTATGTGTTGCAATGGCATGCGTGGTAAAGTCATATGCGGAGTGAGAGTTTGCGGGGTGATGGTATCTCGTAATAATTGCAACTGTCATTTTAAAAAATGCGTGGTGATGGTATGCGGGGTAATGTCTTGCGGGATAACGACACATATTCATTTTCATACAATATTTTAATGCAAATTCAAAACCTGACATTTAGAAATTGTTAATTTAAAAAATACATATTTAATACTAAAAATGCAATGAACTTAGATAAAACTTTAATTTAAAATGTTTTTTAAGGTCATTTAAGGGCCTGATTACGAGTTTGTTGGTCTTCCCATCGGACTGCTGATGTGGCAGTACCAGGAAGACCGACAAGCCTTCGGTCTCTCGCCCGCCGAATCACACGTGTAATCCAGGGCCGACGGTGCGGTAGCGTCATGGCTGCAGTATGTTTGGCCCATAAGAGAGCTTTACAAACTTACTACCGCTGTGACTGCGCCTCCAGGTCGTCCTTGCACGGTGTAGCATGCACCATGCCGTGCATGCCACACAGTGCACCCAAGACCATGCACTTTTGGGGGGGAGAATCGTGCGACCCCCCCATGCACCCCCTTTTGGGGGTACCTTCACAGTCTTTCCGCCAAGAATTTCATGGTGGGGTTACTGCCATGAAATGCTTGGAGGAAATGTAGTTCGCAATCTACACGGCGGTGCTGGGATCGGCACCGCTGTGGTAGACTTCTGCCTTCCCCACCGCTGCCTCGTCAGGATCAAGGATCCTGGCGGTGGTCTTCTGTTGGGCTGCTGGCAGTCCCACCGCCACCATCGTAATAAGGTGGTCGGACTGCTTGGGTGGTGGCTGTCAGAATGCCACTATGAGAACGGCTATCCCAGGACCGCTGTACTCGTAATAAGGCCCAAGTGTCGTACTTTTATGTGAGTGTATGTGTTATATGAGCTAGTCTCTTCTTAAAACCCTCCTTCAATTTCCTCCAACCCCACCCATTTTGTAGCAACAATTCGTCACACTCTTTTTACTCTTCCACATTTGCTACAAAATCCTATGCCTATGTGTGTGAAAATCTCTGCTACCGGGGTGGAAATATCTGTATAGAAAACATAGGAGAGGTGGAGGCCTTCATCTGAGGGTTTGTGAATTGCATATTGGAGTATGTAAAGTAGTTTACGTTCTCCAAAACAGCTTTTGTGAATAGGTGCCTGAACTTGTGTCGGAGAAATCTGCAATAGTAAAATGGTCTTAAGCCTACCAGAAACCTCTCTGTGCATTCCTGGCAGGTGTAAATAACGTTAATCCAGGCATGAAGTTGTGCTTTTGAGTGAATTGAAAGCTGTTGCTTAAGGTAATAGTGGTGGCGAGGGTTGGCTTACTTATTATTCACAATTGTTTTTATTAGGTGGTATGGTGCATAATTGATTGTAAAGTTGTTGATGCATTTTTTTACATGATGATCTTTATTGTTTACTATTATGAAACAAATAATGATGATGAGCTACATGGAAAGCCAGCTCAAGAAGCACAATTGTTTAAAATGTGAATTATGAGGGCCCAATGAGAGGCGTGGAAGGGAAAGAGTGTAATGAGGGAGAGTCTAAGGGGAACAATTCTGGGGGATGCCCTCCGTACCATTGAAGGAAGTGACCCCTTTAGGGCCACCTGGGTCCCTCCCGACCACCTCTCAGCCTTTCTCGCAAATGAAGAGTCAGTCAGACAGTAGAGAATACAAACCAAAGGTATTTATTGAAAGTACACTCAAGTGGAGTCCAGTCTGACCAGCCTCCTTAGATTGCTGCAGAGGGACTGAGTTTTATCATCAGGACAACGTAAATGTACATTTGCAGGATCACTAAAGACACGCCCAGACTGGAAATTTCCAGTGGGTAGCTAGGGAACAATGGAGATGCAGAAGGATGAGTTGCCATCCCAGAAACGGGTACATCTTATCTCAGCGTCAAGGTTACTTTGCCGGCACCCTGCCGCTCTAAGGGTAAGAGCAGACCTATCTAGTGAGAAAGCTATGCGATGACAAAAACAGTCTATTCATTAGCACTGCAAAGCTCAACCTTGGAGAAATACAAAGAAAAATAATATAATATAGCAGCTGCTTTCACTGAGGCAGACATACGAGTGAGACAGAAATTAGTTTCAATCATGGCTCAAAATGGAGGCTCAACTTAAAATGGTGCAGCAAATGCTAACTTTACATAGAACAATACACTAGCACAATGAATGCAAAAGTTTTACATTTCAACAGACCCTCCTTTTAGCATGAGCTAACCATTGAAAGTTGAGAAAATAGACAGTGCAGCATAGCATGTATACAACAAATAAACTTCAAAGTTCAGAGCACTCCCAGTATTTAGCATCTAGGGAAGAGCAGTCTTCAAATATACCCTCATCTATTTGCATAAAGCTATCTATCTCCTTCTGAGTCATAATCACCGCATTAGTATCATGGATGGGCGCCTTCTGCTTTGGGGTAAGGAGTGTGATACAATAAGTGCAACAGGCTGGGAGACATTGTATACAGAGGCAACAGGTAAGGAAAATACCAGCCACTACCGCTAGGAAAGCAAGGATCTTCCAACCCCAGGACCCAAATATGCCCCAGAATCATCCAGAGAGTGTCCAGGTACCATTCTGTTGGTGTATGTCAGATGAAAGTCTATGCAACTTCTGTATGGTAGCATATACGTTGGGGCATGGTCTGGTAAGTATACGCCACAGCTGCTGCCAATGATGCAACAGGCTCCTACCCAGTCAGCAAGTATGACGTCTAACACCATCTGGTTTTGTAAAGCAACAAGCCTTGTAGCCTGGAGCTCAGCTGTGATATTCGTTAGAATCCCTGCTGTTTTATTAATGACCCCTTCTACAACACTTGTGAGTGGACGAATATTAAGGCTGTTAGACATGGGGCCTCAAAAGGGTACGATACCTTTCATGGCGTCTGTGAACTGTTGCAAAGTGGTATCTGTCTGATCTATGTCTTCTGTATTAATAACTCGGGCAGGTATGAACTCATAGGCAGCAATCAATGCTCCTTAGGGTAATCGGACAGTGCTATTTACACTGAGGGAAGAAGGAAAGAGAGATAGCATATACCTGACCATCCCCTAGGAAACAATTCAAAAAGGGGGGTGGTGATGGACAGAGTATCTGAATTAAGCAGAACACTCCTACCCAGTCAAAAGATCAGGGCTTGATCCATCACCGTTTTTTAGCTCACTGCACCATCCCAGTTCAGAACCTGGCTACATGCAAATTAGTCTGACCGTGGCCCAGTGCATCATGGGAACAGGGCAGACCAAACTACCAAGCCAATTCTTTACTGGAAAGGAAACAAGCTTCCGGGGACCGGTTTCTGGCATTACAGCCGTCTTCGGCCCGGCTTGCTTGAATCCTGATGGTGCAGTGAGCAAGGGACTCACATCTGAGCATACCCTTCCACACTTGTGGTGGCCAAAACGATTCAAAAAGGGGGGTGGTGATGGACAGAGTATCTGAATTAAGCAGAACACTCCTACCCAGTCAAAAGATCAGGGCTTGATCCATCACCGTTTTTTAGCTCACTGCACCATCCCAGTTCAGAACCTGGCTACATGCAAATTAGTCTGACCGTGGCCCAGTGCATCATGGGAACAGGGCAGACCAAACTACCAAGCCAATTCTTTACTGGAAAGGAAACAAGCTTCCGGGGACCGGTTTCTGGCATTACAGCCGTCTTCGGCCCGGCTTGCTTGAATCCTGATGGTGCAGTGAGCAAGGGACTCACATCTGAGCATACCCTTCCACACTTGTGGTGGCCAAAACGATTCAAAAAGGGGGGTGGTGATGGACAGAGTATCTGAATTAAGCAGAACACTCCTACCCAGTCAAAAGATCAGGGCTTGATCCATCACCGTTTTTTAGCTCACTGCACCATCCCAGTTCAGAACCTGGCTACATGCAAATTAGTCTGACCGTGGCCCAGTGCATCATGGGAACAGGGCAGACCAAACTACCAAGCCAATTCTTTACTGGAAAGGAAACAAGCTTCCGGGGACCGGTTTCTGGCATTACAGCCGTCTTCGGCCCGGCTTGCTTGAATCCTGATGGTGCAGTGAGCAAGGGACTCACATCTGAGCATACCCTTCCACACTTGTGGTGGCCAAAACGATTCAAAAAGGGGGGTGGTGATGGACAGAGTATCTGAATTGAGCAGAACACTCCTACCCAGTCAAAAGATCAGGGCTTGATCCATCACTCAGATACTCTGTCCATCACCACCCCCTTTTTGTAATTATTTTGGCCACCATGAGTGTGGAAGGGTATGCTCAGACATGAGTCCCTTGCTCATTGCACCAAAAAAATATAGCCAGGTTCTGAACTGGGATGGTGCAGTGAGCTAAAAAACGGTGATGGATCAAGCCCTGATCTGTTGACTGGGTAGGAGTGTTCTGATTAACTCAGATACTCTGTCCATCACCACCCCCTTTTTGTAATTATTTTGGCCACCATGAGTGTGGAAGGGTATGCTCAGACATGAGTCCCTTGCTCATTGCACCATCAGGATTCAAGCAAGCTGGAAGAAGCTTGTTTCCTTTCCAGTGAAGAATTGGCTTGGTAGTTTGGTCTGCCCTGTTCCCATGATGCACTGGGCTAGGGACAGACTAATTTGCATATAGCCAGGTTCTGAACTGGGATGGTGCAGTGAGCTAAAAAACGGTGATGGATCAAGCCCTGATCTGTTGACTGGGTAGGAGTGTTCTGATTAACTCAGATACTCTGTCCATCACCACCCCCTTTTTGTAATCATCCCCTAGGAAGTCAAACATAAGCTTGGGATCCACAAACAAAATAAACATTATATGGTGGGAGCAATGGCGGGCTACTAATCGTACACAACGTATGTGTGTAATTGCAATTACTCTCTCCCACTTTCACCTTCCAAATTCCCCGAACACAGAAACCAGATGTGGTGTTGACTACTGGCACTGGCATCGCTTTATCCTTAGCAATATTGCGTGTTTGGAAAGATCGGAAATATTTAGTAGCATTTAACCCCTGAAAATCTAACATTTCATTTCGAAGCCATGTTGCATTATTTACCTGCTCATATACATTCATGCAAGCTGTTGGGGACAATGTACCAGGGGTCCCTTGTTCTCCTAATCCCGCGGGAGTAAACCCTTGATGGAAACGTATATATTCTGTCACAGTGCGAGAGTCAGCAGATGTCATATTAATAATAGAGAATCAAAAGTGATAATGCACCATAGTAAACAGTTCAAACCACCTCTCGCAGCTTCCGACATAGGATAATGGCATAGATAATAAACATCACTCATGTGTAATTGAGGGGCGCAATCCACAGATCCAGCAATTAGTAGCATTGGAAGTATCATGGGCCTGATGCAACATCTGTAAAAATACATTGTCTGTGTAAGTTTTACGATGTTCTCCTATGTGAGGGGCCAAAGTAGCAAATATATGTTCAGGGGTAACGGGTGTTGTCCCAATCAAAGAGCGTGCAGGATACTTTTCCTCCAAAATCCAAGATATCCCTAACACAATTATCAATGCAATGGAAACTATGGATGCGAAAACTATTTTACTTTTGGTGGACCAATCCTACTCTGGGCACGGAGGAGCAAATGGCTCTTCTTCCTCTGTAATGGGTTGGCCAAACTGATACATTTTGTAACCACAGAAAAGGGATAGAATAAGACTAATAGCAAAAGACAAGAGTTCCCAGTGTTCATTAGAGCCTCACTGACAGGATCCTATTGTTCATCAACGTTGGCGCATTTGAGCACCGGCGGTGGAGCTGTTCGATCCTATCTCTTGAAGAAATCCCATGTCGTCCAGAATACCGTACCTCCCTACAGGGAAGCAAGCTCAATCGATTACGTCCAATGTCCGAACAATGCACCAATTTCACCTCTCCCTAATCTACTGTTGGTGTCATAGGCAAGGTACAAAATGACTTGCGCAGTCCATCCCTGCTAATTTGACTTCTCCTTTGGTGCACTTTTCCTCCGTTGGGGCGCAAATTTTACCTAGCTACTCCAGCACAGAGGGGTCAGGAAAAAGGTGTTCCGACAAAGAGGGGCCAGTTGAAGGGGGCTAATGAATTGCTTTAATCTCAGGGGGCACTGCTCTAGTTAGTGCCTTATCATTCTCAGCCTCTGCTTGGGTCCACGTAAGCCTGGCATCCGAAACGGGGATTATACGTGGGACTTGTTCCCACTCCATGTCCCCAATACTGTTGTTGACCCACTGATTGTAGGGCAAGGGAAGAGGCACTCTGCTGCAATGATGGCAGCGTATCCAGTTCTTTCGGCCGATGACCTTGATGGCAGTGCTTGTCTCATTGAGCACCTGGACCGGCCCCTTCCACCTCAGCTCCAGACTCTTCTTTCTCTGGAAATTACAGACTAACACATAATCGCCAGGCCGAATGTCATGGCCTGACCCCTCGTGTACTGGTGGAAGGGATTCTTGAATCTGTTGGTGAATTGAACTCAGACTTTTAGTTAACTCATACAAATAGTCCACCAATAGCGGATATTCAATTTCTGAGAACCGACGAGGTACGGTGTAGTGTAGTTCCTATCATCCCAATAGGCTCTGCGCATCGGAATAATATCTTCAATAGTATAGACGTAGGACAGAGGTTAACTAGGTCTTCTACTGTCGATATTAGACTTAAAGTTTAGTGTTTGCCAGCTAGCTCAGAGTTCACTAGAAACTTTCTCGAATAGGCAAAAGGTTATTTTATTTATTTGCAGATCAGGTTTCTATGGAAACAAAGATTAGATGCACAATATTTTGGAACAGTGTATCCTTCAACGTTGAATAAACCAAGAACCATACATAGGAGTCTCCTCCTACTAAGTTTGGCGGATTTAACCTTTCACCCACTCCAGACGTCTTTGGAGTATTATGGGGAAAAGGGGTCTGTGTGAAAAAGCACGACTGAGTTACTCTAATGTCTTACGTTAGATTTATCGCCCATCCAAACACGTTGGGCGCCATGTAGTGTAGCTCCTATCATCCCAATAGGCTCTGCGCATTGGAATAATATCTTCAATAGTATAGACGTAGGACAGAGGTTAACTAGGTCTTCTACTGTCGATATTAGACTTAAAGTTTAGTGTTTGCCAGCTAGCTCAGAGTTCACTAGAAACTTTCTCGAATAGGCAAGGAGGAGTTTAACTTCCCTGGATAGACAAGAAGGGATTTAGTTTCTGACAACCATAGAACATGACAACTTTGCTCTCCCCTAATCAAGAGTGTATCTCTAGAGTCGTGTGAAAACAAAAGACAACTTATTTTACTCAGTCAGTTCAGTGCATTCTTAGTTTCACCAGATTGTAGAGAAAAGGAAGAGACGGGCGTGTTCAATAAAAAGATGTTATTTATTGATCAGTCTCTTTTCTCATAAAAGAGAAATGAATCGCTATTATTGCAATACTTAGAGTTAAGTAAAGTGCATACAGTAATAACAGAATTATAAAATAATACTGTATAAGCATTGATATGGTTTCTTAGCCATATGATACTTAAAATGGATAAAATAGATACATACATATATACATTGACTAATCGTACTCAACTGGTGCTTCTAACTACGCCTACCCCAATGTACCTGACCTAAGCCTAATACGTGGCGGGAGTAGATAAGTAGCAGTTTAAGTTAAGTTTGTTTTGCCAAGGGTCTGCTTCAAGAATTCTCTACAAAGGATGATTCAGTTCAGTACCTGGGAGTTTAGAAGGCTGGAGGGTTGGTATCTCTATCTCAGGTCTTGATATTCCAGCTGCCTGCGAGGGCTGCTTGGAAGCGCCGGAGCTGGATTTCTCGGCAGGAGAAAAGGCAGCGTCTCTCTCTCAGCGCGTCAGAAAGGAGGGGCAGCGTCTGTGGGCTTCGCTGTCAGCTGGGCTCGTCGGCAAGTCTCGCTGCTCCAATCTTGTCACCACCTCGTGTGTTTGCTTAAGGCAATGTCGGTATTATTTATACCTGAAAGGTGCCGGATTGACGTAAGGATGGACATAAATACGTCAATAAGGATGTCATACGAACTTGATCGTTCGCACATTCTTTACTGAAGTTCTCGGCTAAATCAAAACAATGGCTGTGGGGATTTCCCAGATCGTGGTAGGTTTGATTTGTTTTGAGAACACCGTATGCCTATTAGGGGGCTGGAGGAATAGTGCTTGCCTAATGAGATGGCATGCGCTATGACCTAATCAGATAACGGGCTTCTGTGCCGTTGTGTGGCTAATCAGATAACGGATTTCTGTGCAGTAGAATGGCTGCTAGTTAATTATTAACCAGACAAGGGTCAGAAACAGGGGGATCGATACAGTACCCATAATAAATACACCACACCCACTCCACGTAGTCTATGTCCATATTTACAAGTCCAGGCATAGTAAACATACTAGTAGTGCATGTGTATACCGAACCACCCCAAAATACAATCATTTGCATAATGAAATTTGGAAATGCGAAATACACGAAAAGATGAGTATAGTTACTATATGCACTTCAAGCAGTATAATAAATGCTAAATCTAAACGCATATTTTGAAATAAGCATGAATGAAATGCGGAAATTACACATGAAATGGCTCTTAATACAGAAGAAAAAGTCGAGACCATCTCATCACAAATTCATAATACTCGTGAACATGCTAGAGGGTAGCTAATGTGTCTTGAGTAGCTAAATATAGAAATTTTGTTCTCTAAGAATAGTCTTACTTTAAGCAGAAGATAAGTGTCCCAAAAAAATTCGTAAATATTTTGGAATGGAAGGGGAAAAATGTCTCGCTCTCTGTAAAAACTGGTGAGAAAATTTCTTTTGCTGTATTTTCAAGGTTGAAGGCCAAATACAGGGTGTATGGAACGCCGTGTGCTAGTTTGTTCAAAGTCATTCTTTCTGCTCTGGTGAAAACATCATATTGTTGAGACTTTCGAAAAAACTGTCAACTGCTTCTTGTGAAAGTTCCACTAACTCGGGTAAATTTTGTAACATGCATTCATGAGCATGATTGCCTTCATTGATGTTTCGATCAGCATAGCTGACAGAAGGTTGTACCTGATCGATGCTGCTTTCATCTTGTACTTCACAACTCTTCAATCGTAGTGGTGAAGTCTCCACGAATGCCGTCATCAGGATTGGTAGCCGCTGGGGACAGCACAATGCATGAGCCGTTACCGGACCCAACAAAGTCTCTGCGTCCATTGGCACATCCGATTATAGTGTCAGACAGGTGTCCAACACGCATTCTTCGCCGCATAGCAAGCACCTTAATACAGGCATAACACAACTTTGCCACATCGGTCTGAATGAAAGAAACCAAGTCATGTTCAAATCTCGTAGCCGTGCTAGTCCAAGGACTTTAGTTATGCGGTCCCGGTAGCCAATAGCTCGGATTGTTTCTTCCATTATCGCTGGTGTCTTGTCTGTGACGTGGTTTGCCATAGCGAAGTAACAGGATCAAAAATAGGATGCCTGCCACTAGTCCCAAAAGGAGAGGAAGTCCGCCAAAGATGGAATGGACAAAATCAGGAAAAATACCCAGGATGGCTTTGAATGGGGTTAAAGCTCCTGAAAACACTGTCTTAAATACACTCGCGATTCCGCTTGTATCAGAAATATTTAAGATTTCGCTCAGTATTTCT
This sequence comes from Lissotriton helveticus, assembly GCF_964261635.1. Taxonomy (NCBI): domain Eukaryota; kingdom Metazoa; phylum Chordata; class Amphibia; order Caudata; family Salamandridae; genus Lissotriton; species Lissotriton helveticus. The sequence goes on from NC_136067.1 coordinate 1,373,000,493, forward strand.
GCAAAATGTATGGGGGAATTGGTTGATAACAGTGAATGAATCTCAGCCGTTGTCCTTGCAACTTGGAGATCATATGTTTCTTTTGATGATGATAACATGGTTGGCGTCTGTAGGAGCACTGTCTTCATTCTGCTTAAAGTATCAATTCGAATAGAAGAAATTTTCAAACTGGGCCACAACCTTGCCTCCCTGTCTCGGGCATCGTTCGGGAACAATACTCGTTCATAGCACATGACCTTCCTAGTCACTGTTATGAGATAAGGTTTTCCAGGCAGCAGACTGCAACATCTGCGATCTACAATTAGAATGTAACTCCCGTTCGAGAGTCTCCTAAAGAATGGTTCTATCTGTGTTGCAGGTGTGCCTAGCTGGTGACATGAAAGGTTATTTGAGTTCCCTTCACATGCTCCATGTAAACTAATACCCTGACACAAAAGTGTACCGCTTAGTGACCTTTCACAATTATTGCCACTAAGGAACACACTTTGTCCTTTATTACTAACACATGCGTGTGTATAGGGCAAGTTCCATGTTGACTTAATGTATCCTTTACCCAACCTTTCATACTGGCCTGCCTGTATATATTTTTGGCAGTATTGAAACTGGAAAGTTGTTATCGGAATATTTATTATCCCATGTATTATCCATTCAATGACAGGTCGTTCTGACATTGTCAATGGTAATCTCTCAAGTTTTTCAATGCTCAGAATTGTATAGTCAGCACCCTTCTGTGCCAAACTGATTTGTTTATCAGTAAGGTTAAAGATATTAAATAGTGACGTTGTGTTAATTAAACGCCAAGGCACATAGCCTGAACGCAGATTTTGTAACGTCCAGCCAAGTTGTACAATAGAACGCAATTGGGACTGACCGTGTTGTAACATCAGTAAGTCTTGCGATATTATATCGATTGCTGAAGATACAATACTGTCCAGTGAATATATTCTGGAGGACAGAGTCATTAACCCATTGTCCACAACAGAAAGTGATTTTCCAAATTAATACGGTCAATTTCCCGTATTTTTTCTGCTGTCTCAATTTGAGTTACTTTCCAAACTTCATTGTAAGCTGCATATATAGAGGCCGCTATGAAACGTTTTTGACGCTGTTTGCGTGGTCCCATAATGAAATCACGCAAGTCAGCACCTTCTTGAAGTAAAGTTAGGTGTTGCTTAATTTCTGCCAGTGTGGATGTTTGTAGCCATTGAAGGCAGAGCTTGCCCACACTGTAAGTAGTTACTATCCCTGGATGTTGTCTTTGGGAATATCTAGGGTCTGGCCTGGTCAATTTGAACCCCTGTATTTTGTTCAGGAATCTGTCTTGACAGTTATTTGTGTCTGTGGGCCAGATCAACCATTGTTTCCAATCAGGATGTGTTCTGTTTTGGTTTAAAATATGGTTTACGTCTATCTCAGCATCTATAGAGCTATTACTGTTCGTTGTTGGCTTTGGAATAGACGGTTTGTTTAAGTCTTTGATTTTGGCTAAGCCAAGACAGGTAGTTTGTTGAATAGTGTCATTCAAAAATATAATTTGTTCTGGGATCATGCAGGCTCTGAACAATGATTCTATACCTTGTACTTGCCAATCTTTTGTACCCCAAACAGTTTTTGTTTCAATGTTACTGTTCCAGAAATCAAAACCAAATGTATTCATTTGCTCAAAAAATGAATCTGAATATATCAATTTTGTGTTGGTAAGCATGGTCTTCATACCTGTCTTATTTGACAATTTGAAATAAAATGTTTCTGCATTACTTGTGTTAAACCCTGAAAAGTATGAATATTTATCAAAAAATGTTTTGGAACTACCCTTTGGTGGAGTAGCACAATGTTCCCATTGGTTATAATTTAAAACATTTCTAGGTTGTGCAGATTTATGGAGATAATGGTTACCATAGTGGTTATAGCAGAACATTTGATCATAATTAGATGAACCCTGCAAATAATCATGTTCTGTAAATTTTGCAGACATTACTAGGTCAGACATCATATCATTAATACTTTCAAAGTCCCAATCATCAGCAAATGTGCTTGGTTTTACAAAGTCACTTAACGAGATCTTGAATTGGTGTGGATACTTCAGGATTTCAACCGGGCCATAGATTTCATAATCAGTATTGTCCCATGCTACACCGCCTGGTATAGGGTTGGCTGTGAAGTTCACTGAAGAAAGTTCTCTTTTCTTGACGTGTGAAGTTGTGTGTGGTTTAAGGACCAAGTTGATTTTCTGGCTTGCTGTGTCCATTTTAGCATATTTTCCCTCAATGAAATGTCCCAAGCATAGTACCATGATGAGCCAAAGTATGAGGATAAATGCACCTAATGTCACCCAAATTTCAATCCATGGAGAAGTCAGATAGGTTCTCTTTAGTTGATGAAAAAGTTCCTTTGCTTTGTCTTTAAAAGTTTTTTTTGATGGCTGTACTTCTGGTTCGCTTTGTTCTTCTGAAGAATCATCGAAGTTGATGAAGTAGCCGGATGCTTTTCTGTCAATTGTTCCAATTGCTTCTGGATTACTTCTTGTTTTTGGCTTTTGCTTTGTTTCATTAGAAAACTCTGTAGTTACATCATCGTAGGTAGTTGTTTCTTGATGAAAAGCTTTGATTTGGGTTTTAAGAGGTTCAAGTTCCATTGCTTTGTTGCATAGTCCTTGTTGTTTCACTGTAGATTTTCCAAATGTGATCAGTCTTTCAGTTTGAACCTCTGTGGATGTAGCAAACTTTGGTGTTCTGCTACTTCTTGGGAGTCCACTTGGCCTACTATTTGTTATCGGCCACATGATTGTGGTTTAACCAGGTCGATGGATATGACTCGGTTCTCCTTTTTACCAGCAAGGGGCGGTAGTACTACTGATCTTGTCCCGTTGATAGACGAGACAGGAACTGCTTTTCTGTAAGAAGGCCCAAATTCCTTCTTTACCGCGATCTTTTCTCTGACCAGATCCCCGACTTTTGGAATCCAGATAGGCCTTGCTGGGACAGGTGGTTTTTCTTCAGTGGTTGCTGGCTGCTGTTTCAACTTTATGTTGCTCAGGTCTTTTCTTGTTTCATTTAAGTCCTGTAAAATAGCCAAGCGATCTTTGATATCAAAGCATTTTTCTTTAACCACTGAAGTCTGACTATCTAAGTCCTGGATTAACATTCTAGTCCCAAACAATAGTTCGTACGGACTGAGTCCTTTCAGAGAATTTCTTGGCAGGTTATTTAGACTACGTTGGACACTTATTAAATGTTTGACCCACCCAGCTCCCGAACCTAATACCTTTGCTGTTATAGATTGCTTTATGCCTTGGTTTTTTCTTTACACCATCCCGTTTCCCTCAGGAAGGAAGTGAGAAGAGTCCCGCAATGCAATGTTCATTCTGGCCAGGCACCCCCCATAAGCTGTTTTTAGAGCTAGAGTGAAGATTTTGGTCAGAACGTAACATGCTTCTTGCGTATATGCCATTATAGACTCGCAAATCTTTTATAACAGTTCTGGCGTCAGCCGAAAGTTGGGGTCTACATTATAAGTGAAAATAGTCTCTTCATGTTAATACGACGCATTTTCATACTGGGTTTTGTTTTTTTGTTGATTTGATACCTTCTGGAGTGAAACGCCATGGTAGTAAACCGTTTCTCTCGCCACTGCGATCTCTGTTGCAGTCTGGGCAGTTTTTTACAAAAATGTGATGATGCAGGCTCATGCCTGGCCACCAGTACACTGATTGTAATTCTTCCAGAGAATCTTTTAGCTTAAGGTGTCTGAGACCCTCACCCATATGTGCGTCTGCTATTAACAAGCCTCTCCTGTCCGTGTTTGGAATTACTCTATCCCCCACTCCAGGGATTCGAGCAAAAGGGACTGAGTTTACATCGATTATGTATGTATAATTGAGTGGGTAATTGATCGGTAGCGCTGAGCAGTCGCCTTTTGATGACGTTTTTACTGCCAGCAAAGTTTCCCCGTCAATGTATTTTACTGCACGCTTTTTTTTAGCTACGGAAGCCGATTTAGTTGCTACCGCTGTGGCTGTCTCAGCCAATGAATTCCCTGCAACGTGAACGCCATCACGCTGATGACTCAGTGAGTGTATCACGTGAGTTTTTGGTAGTTCTTTCTGTAAAAGAACTACTTGTTCCCAAAGCACTTTTTGCTTTATTGTTGCACCTGTGTCATCTTTGTAACCGTTTTGAATCCATTTCTGTAAATCGTTATTGTATGATTTGACGCAGTAATACGAATCGCATACTATAAGTGTCGGGAATTCGCGATCGGCATTATCTAGCGCCATTTTTAACGCTATTATTTCAGTTTGTTGTTCTGAATTATTTTCCACTGAGTGTGTTTTTGTAAGTAGAGGTCTTAATTTACCTCCGCGCCACACTTCTTTTACAATTTCGCATGTGGCGTTGTAAGCCAGCTCTCCCCAAACTGAGGGTTGAGCATGTCCGTCTGTATATATTACACAGGCGTACTGTCGTAAAGGCAGAATGTCGATTGGCAGAGGGTATTCTCTCTCATATTCTAGATATTTTAATTCTTTCATTTCCGGGTCAAAATAGTATTTTACTTTGTCTGTAGCAACAGAATTTACCCATCGTATCCATTCTGGATTCAGTGCAGTTGTCGGTAAATTACATGGTGTTGTTAATGCCTCAAAAGCTGATTCTGCTGTTCTGACTGTAACCTGTCTACCGTCGGCTTGGTATTTCTCTTTTGCTACAGCTGTTTGAACCGCATGAACAATGTTTTCCTTAATGCTGAACCTTTTTTCAGCTTCTGTGTACAAATGTGATTTGTATGCTATTGGTACCTTCTCTCCCTCATTAGAGGTCAGGTATGTGAATCCGCATCTTCCTGGGATGACTCGAATCTCAAGGTTGCGTGTGTTGTCACGTGTTTGTAATTTTGTTTTAACTAACATGTCTGTTTGTAAAGATCTCAACATTTCTGTGTGTTTTTGAGTCCAATTGATTCTTTTAAAATCTGGTTTTATAAGGTCATAGAGAGGTTTAACTCTCTCTGCATAATTTATAATGTAAGTTCTTCCGAAATTTAGGAAACCTAGAATTGATTGTAAGTTTTTTAGTGTTCTAGGTGCTTGGATTACAGCACATTTCTCTAGGATATTGTCAGCCAGGCTTTTGCCTTCACTTGATAGTTCATATCCTAAAAAGAGGACAGTTAGATGGGCAATTCTTGATTTTTTAAAGTTGAATTTGTAACCCTCTGCTGCGAACCCAAGTATTATGGTGTTCACTCTCTTCAAGTGAGTATCCAAGTCATCATCTGTTAGATAGATGTCATCGACATAAGATAATGCCTCATCATCATGTATTTGTAGTAACTCTGTTACTCTTGCTGAGAATAATCCTGGGCTGTTCTTGAACCCCTGGGGCAAACGACAGAATTTATTTTGCGCGCCATTTATTGAGAACGCGGTCAAATATCTGCTCTCTGGTGCTATATTTTGACAGAAGAATCCATTAGAGATGTCTAATGTTGTTTTGTATTTTTTGCGCACTATGTTATTCATTAGTGCAGCACTATGCGAGTTTTGTACTGCAAAGGTTTTGCAACATGAGTTAAGGTGTCTGTAGTCCAAAACAAGACGATATGAATTGTCTGGTTTGGAGACAGGAAACAAAGGATTATTCATTTGTGAGGTGCAAGTTTCAATCACCCCCTGGTATTCAAGTTGATCTAGGATCTCTTTTACCCGTTTTCTAGCTTCTTGCTTAATTGGGTACTGCCTCTGTGCAGTAGGTTGTGATTTTAACTGGATTTTGTGAGGAGGAGAGTCCTCATCCCATCCCACATGGTTTTTATATAATGCAGGAGCTTGGGCTACTGCCCACTTTCTTGCAAGTGTATATTTTTTATGAATTGGAATATGATTTGAGAAGGCAGGCATAATTATTTCTTCGCCATGAGGGCACTCCCTGACAAACTCTGGTGACCAGTCTCTTTCAGCTAGAAGGATGTCATAGCCCTTGGAGAGATTATCCCAAAAGAGACCCCTTATTTTCCTAGTCTTATCCCCCTCTATACGCAATGTTATTTCATATATTTTATGAGGTTTGCTAACTCTGGTATCTGCAGTTTCCACCTGAATGTATTCATTCGTGTCCACTGTCTCCAGATGATTCATAAGGATCTTGCGAGCTATGCTCACTTCTGCTGCGCTGTCTAGCATTGTCTGAGCCCATTCTCCGTTTTTCAGCTGTGTCCTCAGTATTCTCGGCATGGTTGATTACTTTAATACTGGCTACCTTCTTTTTTGGAAACTGTAATTTTTAATTTTGATGAGCAGGTTCCTTGTCTTTGGACTTGACGTGCTCTTCCCTGTGTTCTGATCGTCCTCTCCTTTCCGATTTCTGCGAGGAAGTCTGAAAAGATTGAGAGGGACGTGTATCAATATCTTGATATCTATCAGGTTTCTTCAGATTATCCCTATTTCTAAGGTTGTATTTTTTCTCAGAGTGCTCCCTTTGGGGAGACTTGTGTCCTTGGTCCGGAGATCTTTCTCTCCGCCGAGGAGACCTTCCTCTGGACTGGAATCTTTTTTCTTTAGGAGTGGATTGTTTATTTCCATCCCAGCTCTTTTTTTGAGTGTTTAGATTATTTTTAATAAATATTTTTTCAGGTTTTTCAATTAGTTGGGGTTTCACCGGTTTTCCACCCAAACTATCTCTTCCTAGTTCTTCATAGGATTTTTCTATGATTCTGGCAATTTCAAATGGTTGGTCTGCTATATCTGTCTCTTTCAACCTCTGGCGGATCGCCACATTTGCTGCTTCTCCCTTTATATTGGCTAGTAATATTGCCGAGACCTGCTTGAAGTCTTTTAGTAATTTCATACCAAGAGTTAAAGCAGGTTCTGGACCGTATTCATCTTGAATTTGTTTTAGCACATCTGGTATTACTGACATGGATGGAACACCATGTGTTTTTGTGTAAATGGAAGCAAAGACTGTACCCCAAGTGTCACAGTCCTCCACATGTGGTGCGATTCCCATTGGAAGACAGATAGTCAGAATCCGGTGTTTCTCAACCGGGGTGGTATCTGGAAATACCACCTCTATTTGAGTGATTTTTTGTGCTAACCAGAATGGAATTTGTTCCCGTTTTGTGGGTACTTTACCTAGACAGGACTGTATGTTCTGTGGTGTAATTTTATTTGTGTTCCCCTGGTGAGGGATCAGCTGTGGAATTTTAATAGCTGGTTGGACTGTTGAAGTCCGCATTACATATTGGACTAATTGTCTGTGTATTTTAATTAGTTGTTTTAGCTGTGCTAAAAGTTCTGGTGCAGACATTCTTCAATGTCTGGATGTGGTGTGTATCCGGATAGGACCGGCCACGTTGCTCCTGGTCTACCTAGTGGACCGAGCCTGGTGATGTGATTATTATGTTTTAGGGCGCCATTAAACCAGAGCAGGTGCTCTTGGTATTTGAGTGGTATTTCCACCTCCTCGAAAGGAGTGTACTCATTCGGAGGTTCCTCTATTTTGTAATAGTGGAAGTCCTTTGTTACAGCGTTTGCTGCTGGAAAGTTTATCCATGAATAGAATACCTCTGTCTGCCGATATTCGTGTGCCTCGATTACAAATATGACTGTACCACCTCTCGGTGTCAGCCCATTTTCTATAAGTTTTAAAGTTATAGATTTTCTTATGTTGACCGGGATGAGTATTGCATCCGGGTCTTGCTGTAGTAGAGTATTGTCAGCTTCTAGGAGTTCAGCTGCTATTCTGACTGTCTCCCTTTCTTCTTCTTCTAGTGACATTTTAATGTCAAGAAGGTTTCTATGGAAACAAAGATTAGATGCACAATATTTTGGAACAGTGTATCCTTCAACGTTGAATAAACCAAGAACCATACATAGGAGTCTCCTCCTACTAAGTTTGGCGGATTTAACCTTTCACCCACTCCAGACGTCTTTGGAGTATTATGGGGAAAAGGGGTCTGTGTGAAAAAGCACGACTGAGTTACTCTAATGTCTTACGTTAGATTTATCGCCCATCCAAACACGTTGGGCGCCATGTAGTGTAGTTCCTATCATCCCAATAGGCTCTGCGCATTGGAATAATATCTTCAATAGTATAGACGTAGGACAGAGGTTAACTAGGTCTTCTACTGTCGATATTAGACTTAAAGTTTAGTGTTTGCCAGCTAGCTCAGAGTTCACTAGAAACTTTCTCGAATAGGCAAGGAGGAGTTTAACTTCCCTGGATAGACAAGAAGGGATTTAGTTTCTGACAACCATAGAACATGACAACTTTGCTCTCCCCTAATCAAGAGTGTATCTCTAGAGTCGTGTGAAAACAAAAGACAACTTATTTTACTCAGTCAGTTCAGTGCATTCTTAGTTTCACCAGATTGTAGAGAAAAGGAAGAGACGGGCGTGTTCAATAAAAAGATGTTATTTATTGATCAGTCTCTTTTCTCATTCAAGAGAAATGAATCGCTATTATTGCAATACTTAGAGTTAAGTAAAGTGCATACAGTAATAACAGAATTATAAAATAATACTGTAAAAGCATTGATATGGTTTCTTAGCCATATGATACTTAAAATGGATAAAATAGATACATACATATATACATTGACTAATCATACTCAACTGGTGCTTCTAACTACGCCTACCCCAATGTACCTGACCTAAGCCTAATACGTGGCGGGAGTAGATAAGTAGCAGTTTAAGTTAAGTTTGTTTTGCCACGGGTCTGCTTCAAGAATTCTCTACAAAGGATGATTCAGTTCAGTACCTGGGAGTTTAGAAGGCTGGAGGGTTGGTATCTCTATCTCAGGTCTTGATATTCCAGCTGCCTGCGAGGGCTGCTTGGAAGCGCCGGAGCTGGATTTCTCGGCAGGAGAAAAGGCAGCGTCTCTCTCTCAGCGCGTCAGAAAGGAGGGGCAGCGTCTGTGGGCTTCGCTGTCAGCTGGGCTCGTCGGCAAGTCTCGCTGCTCCAATCTTGTCACCACCTCGTGTGTTTGCTTAAGGCAATGTCGGTATTATTTATACCTGAAAGGTGCCGGGATTGACGTAAGGATGGACATAAATACGTCAATAAGGATGTCATACGAACTTGATCGTTCGCACATTCTTTACTGAAGTTCTCGGCTAAATCAAAACAATGGCTGTGGGGATTTCCCAGATCGTGGTAGGTTTGATTTGTTTTGAGAACACCGTATGCCTATTAGGGGGCTGGAGGAATAGTGCTTGCCTAATGAGATGGCATGCGCTATGACCTAATCAGATAACGGGCTTCTGTGCCGTTGTGTGGCTAATCAGATAACGGATTTCTGTGCAGTTGAATGGCTGCTAGTTAATTATTAACCAGACAAGGGTCAGAAACAGGGGGATCGATACAGTACCCATAATAAATACACCACAACGGGACGCCCCAAACATTTGCCGGGTACCCAAACACGACCTCATAGGGTGACACTCCTGTTCTAGAATGGGCTGATGTTCTTGTGGACAAAAGGGCTAATGGTAAAGCATCTGGCCACTGCAACTCTGTATTCTCCTGAATCTTGCCAATTTCAGTTTGAGAGTACCATGGTACTTCTCAACCAAACCTGCGGACTGGGTGTGATTTGCAGCATGACATTTTTGTCTGCTATGTAGTCCCTCACAAACTAAATGGATAACTTTCCAGTTAAAGTGACTTCCGTTATCACTCCAAATCAAACGGGGCAAGCTGAAACAAGGAAAGAATACCTTTAGGGGTACTTTTGCAGTCGCTATAGCTGTATTTTCTTTGGTGGGGTAAACCTCAACCCATTTACTGAATGCACAAACAACCAATAACACTTATTTCACATTATTGTCTCAATCCATTTCTTTATAATCAAGCTGGAGGACCTCAAAAGGAAAGACGGGAGGTGCAAAATTACCAGGTGGCTTTCCTGGATTGTGCATTATACACACCAGTAAAACAGGATGTTCCCTTGGGTGTGGATAGATGAAGTGAGCCAAAGGGTCAAGAGAAAATAATTACAAATTACAAATTAAGTCAAGAATTCTTACAATTTATTGAGAATACAAAAAGTTTTTTTTAAAAACGAAAAGTGGGCCAGAAGAATCCCACTCCACACAACTAAAACCATAAAAAAGTTTTTACATTCAATATTGGCCAGCAAGATTGAAACACAAAAGACAGAAAGGACTGTAAGACATAGAATAATGCAATACTGATTGTATATTTGGACCCGTTTGTGAACACCTAAGCTATGTACACCATAATTTTGTCTATCAGCAAAAGATGCCGAGATCATGAATTATACTTGGTGTAGGGTCGATGCGTTTCGGTGGTATTTCAAATTTCTATCCACCTTTATCAAGACAATGTTTTGATTTCTGTCAGGGTTCAGGGATCGATATAATTGCCCTGGGAGTCCGTGTTAGGAAGATATTTTCAGATTCTATGTTATTCAGTATTTGTGTAAAAATTGTTAAAACCGCAAAACAAGTTGAAGCTGCCTATAGAGTGCTCCTGCTAATATAAGCTTTTGCGCATGAAGTATGGGCTATCCAGAATTGTTATGCTCCATGTTGTTTTGCTTCTTTTCTTTCTAATTTTAAAACCCAGAGGCGCCAAAGTCTTGTCCTAGCAGTGTCAGCGTTAGTTTAGCTATTTATCTGCAAAGGACTGCTTGCTTCTCTGTTTATATATAGCCTTAAGGTATCGGAACCAGAGGCATATACTTCATGTCCTCCTGTTTAGTGATTCTTTTCCTGGTGTATCACGTAGGACTGCCTGCTTCTCTGGTTCCACGAGACACACCATACAATATTTAACCAAATGAGGGGCTGTCTTCAGGATATTATCATTTTGCCTTACAGGGTCTAACAACTTGCAAATACCTTCAGCACTGATATGAGCTGGCCCGTGCACCATGGTGACTACGGGAAGAACATATGCATCTGGCAGCATCTGGCAGCATCCAGTGTCCCTGACTTATCAGTCCAATACCCATCCTCATCCAAATGATCTGTTCTTTCTTGCCATATTGCTAATTCCTCAATAGTTGCCTCACTTTGTATCTCCTTGACATTTTCCATTGTATCCTCAAACATGGTGACCTCGGGCACCCACCTAGTGGGACCTGCCACAAGCATCTTTTTCATCTTTGTTCGGGCTATCTCCTTACCTGTCTGGTCTGCAAAGGTGTTCCCCTTACCTACATTAGCAGTAATTTTCTTGCGTGCACTTCACTATCGCTAATTTCTTGGGGAGATTCAAACCCGACAAGAGCCTATGTATAAGGGGGCCATGCTGGATCTTCATCCCATGAGAAGTAAGAAACCCTCTCTCTACCCAGAGCTGTCCAAAATTATGGGCGACTCTGAAGGCATACTGACTGTCAGTTTAGATATTGACTGCCAGTCCCTCACTCAACTCACAGGCTCAAATAAGGGCAACCAGCTCTGCAGCTTGAGCCAACTAATAGGGAACTTGTGACGTCTAAACTATAGTGTGCAGTGTCATGAATACACATGCAGCTGTTGTAGTGCCATCTGGTAACTTGAAACAAGAGCCATCAACATATAGTTCCCCTTGGGGGTCAGATAAGGGAACATCAGTCAGGTCTACCCGTCTTTTCGTCTCTTCCTCTATTCGGAAGATACAATCATGTATGTCAATTTCCTCACTTTCATAAGGGAGGGGTAGCAACGTGGCTGGGTTCGGAGTGGCACATCTTTTGATTGTGACATGTGGTGCAAAGAGAGTTAACTCATAACCGGCCAGTTGTGCACTGGTGAGGTGCTGTGTCTTAGTCTTAGTATTATTGAAAAGGGTATCCACAGCATGGGGCACCATGACTATGAGGGCAGTATCAAGTACGAGCCCAGCCGATTGTCTTATTGAGACGGCCACAGCAGAGACCGCTCTTAGACAGCTCAGGAGGGCTCTTGCGATAGGGTCAAGAAGTGTAGAAAAATAAGCACACAGCTGTTTCGTGTACGTACAGCACGAATGGCTTCTCATGATCTGGCGTACCGAGCACAGGCGCAGAGCAAAGCACAACTTTTAATTGTTCAAAAGACTGCTGACCTTCAGGCGTCCAAGGCTAGGGTTCATGCACATCTTCAGTGGTTAATGCTAGTAAAGGCTTTGTTAGTAACGAATAGTTAGGGATCCAGTGCCGACAATAGGAAGTATGGCCAATAAAAGTGTGCACATCCTTTTGAGGTTGAGGGATAGGCATTTTAACAATGGTACTGATCCAGTTAGAAAGGCAGGCCCTCATAAGCGAAGATCCCGTATTGCTACGGAGAATGAGGATTCTACACCAGGAATAATTGGCTATGGCCAGGGATGATGCGCAACAGGCGATTCAGGCTATGCATCGGCACCTCTACGTTGTGGGGGATAAGGCAGGTAGGCTGCTAGCATGGCTCAGTAGGAAAGAACTGGACAGCAGATGGGTAGCCCAGATAGAGACCGATGATGGCCAGAGGCATGTGACCCCCGTGAAGATAGCAGAGGCCTTTGCTCATTATTACAAGGTTTTCTACGCCAAGCATCCCCTGGTGGGACCGTCACAGATCGAAAGCTATTTAGAGGCGATAGAGGTCCCCAGACTAGGAAAAGAGGATGCTCGAGCGTTGGAAGCTGAGATAATACTGGAGGAAGTAGGGGCAGCTATCAGTTACCTGAAGTCTGTAAAAGCTCCTGGTCCTAACGGACTGCCACCAGAACTCTTCAAACAAAACGCTGCCTTATTGGGCCCCCACCTGTTGAACTTATACCTGGAGGTGCGAGACATGGGTAGTTTACCAAAAGACCTTCGCACTGCCACAATAGTGGTGATACTCAAGAAAGATAGACCGCCACAGAAGTGCAGCTTGTATCGCCCCATCTCGCTTCTAAATATAGAGACAAAGAAACTGGCGCGTATTCTCACTGGCAGGCTCACAACAGTTATATCTAGTCTCATTCACCATAACCAATCTGGCTTTATGCTAAGGAGGTCCACGAGATTAAACCTGCGAAGAGTACACAATTGGCTTGAGGTAACTAGCAATAGGAAAGACCCGCACTTATTACTCTCACTCGACGCTGAAAAAGCATTTGATACTGTTCACTGGCCTTATCTCATATCCACATTGGAAAGGTTTGGTTTTGGTCCCAAATTTAGGCAATGGATAACTCTTTTATACGAGAAGCCAATGGCCTGGGTACAGATCAATGGAGTGCTCTCTGGGGAATTTCCAATAGAGCATGGGACAAGACAAGGATGTTCCCTGTCCCCCCTGCTTTTTGCTCTTGTATTCGAGCCCCTTGCATGCGACATTAGAGCGCATCCGGATATGACTGGGTTTTGGTGTAACAACACTGAGATTAAGGACGAACGAATATCGTTATATGCGGATGACATTCTTCTCTATGTCACGAATCCCTGGCAACACTCCCACGAGAACTAGACAGTTTCGACTGCTACGGTAGATACGACTGGTTTAAAATTAACTGGGAGAAATCTTGCTTATATTCAGCAAATCAGGGATGCGTACCTCTTGACTGTGTGAGTCAGCTCCAGGTGAAAAAAAATGGGATGCAATATTTGGGTATTTACGTGACCGCCAAAAGAAAGGAGGCTATGCACCGTAATCTCCACAGAGTCCTCAGAGAGTTCAAAATAGATGTTGAGAGGTGGAAGACGTTGCCTCTGACACTGCTAGGTAGGGCCGCCCTGTATAAAATGGTAGTACTGCCCAAATTCCCGGATATCCTTCAGAACACATACTACCGAATCCCAGAGGGCGTCTTTGTCAAGATTGATGATGCTCTACGTACATTCCTCTGAGACGGAAGGCCCTCTAGGGTGGCCTTAGCCACCCTACAGCGTAATCAATATAACAGCGGAATATCACTACCAGATATTAGAGCCTACTATTGGGCCTCCCATCTGATAGTGATTAACTACTGGGAACATATGCCTGGGGATCACCTGACCTATGCGCTAGAGCACACGCAATTTGGAAAACGCCCACACACCCACTACATTTATGGAGGGAAGGGAGTCGCAAAATTATTAGCGGCCACGGTGGTGGCCGCCTGGAAAAAAGCAAAAAGGCAAATTAAATGGACCAATATCCTCACTAGAGAAACCCCCCTTTGGGTGGGAGGGAGACTCAAAGAATTCGTAAAATTGACTGTGTTTAAAAAATGGGATCTGCTGGGTATCTCCCAAATCAAAGACATACTAGATCACAACAAACATGTCATCTTTCCCGCCCTCCAGAAGGAATACGGCTTGCACCAGACGAAATATTTTAAATGTCTGCGGTTGGCCCATGCTTGGGAGGCACAATGTATATACATGGAGAAACTCCCAGAGTATGCCCCATTAGAGGGCAGACTCCTCATGAGTGAGATAGCAGAAAAAGCAGTCTCATGAATGTATCGAACTATAATAAATAATCAGCCAGATACACTCTTAAAATTTAGGGTTAAGTGGGAAACCGAGCTAGGGGTCGTAGAAGATCTAGATTGGGAGACTGCGCTGATGCATCCATGGGAAGTCGAGGCTTTGACTTATTCAGTTCAAATACCTGCAGAGGGCTTATTACGACAGATCTCGTTAACAAAGAATGAGGAGGGCAAAAACCCCTAATTGCCTCAGATGCAATGAGGAATCTTGAGCATATTTCCATACAATATGGGAGTGTCAGGAGATACAAGCCATTCTGGGCGAAGGTACTGACTGAGCTGGAGGCTGTGTTGGGCGATACTATACCTAGAGACCCCAAATTTGTGATATTGGGGAATTCATACAGACGCAGACCTCACAAAGCCATAGCTACTACTAACTAACCTCGGCCTGGTGGTTGCCAAGACAGATTTGGTGGGGTCGACGCAGGGACCTACGTTGGATGAACGGAAGAGGGGGATGGATATGTATATGACAGGAAAAAAGACCACATATGCGGCAAGGGGTTGCCCAAAAAAGTTCCTGAAAATATAGAGAAAGTGGATACAATATTATGGCCTCAAGCTGGAAGTTTCGCAATTGGCCACCAATTCATAGCATAAAAGGATCCTTGGGGGTGGGGGTGGGGGGAACAGAGACGTGGTGGAGTTGAGGAGTACAACACTATGACTCAAGTATCGCTGTTGCAAGTATCAATGAATATATATGTAAATGTTATCAAGATTTTGCCTCCAACACCAGCAAACGTTAATTGTATTAATGTTGCTTTAAGGAAAATGTTAATAAAGAATTTTTTTAAAAAAAACAATGGTACTGATGCGCTCAGGCATCAATCTCCTACCCTCCTTCGACAGTAGGTGACCTAAGTAGATGACCTCCTGTCGACAATATTGAAATTTGGAAGGGGACACTGTATGTCCCTGGTGTGCCAAATGCAGCAACAATTTACCGTACTGTCTGTGCAACCCTTTTCAGTGTCAGAAGCGATGAGGAGGTTGTCTACATATTGGAGCAACACATTACCTTAAAGGAGCGTGAGGGAGTCCAATTGGGCTTTTAAGGCTTGACTATATATACTAGGGCTCTCAGTATAGCCCTGAGGAGCACGACAGAACCTAACGCTTCTGCCAGCTAGTATAAAACTGAACAATTACCTGCTTTCTGGATCAATTGGGATACTAAAGAATGCATTTCTTAGATCAATGACAGAGAAGAATTTAGCAGTAGAAGGAATCATCGTTAGAAGAGCAGTAATGTCAGGGACCACCGGGAACTGAGGAACCCCAATTTTATTAACTTTGAGCAGGTCAATCACAAAACAATGAACATCTGGATGATCATCATATGAGCCTGAAGGTGCCCCCTTAACAATAGGAAGAATGGGGCTATTACACACATTCACAGTCATCTCTTCGACAAACCCTGACTGAATCAAGTCTTTTATACTTTGCAACAAGGCTCGCTCCTCTGCCTGCGGTATCTTATACTGAGAAATAAGGGGCAAACCGGCATTGTCTTTAGCTTTGATAGAAACTGGGGGTATCTGTAATAGTCATCCGTCCGTGTCACCTGTTGCCCACAATGTGGGGGGTACATCTTCAAATTCAGCAGGGTGGGACACATCTTTGGACACACACTGCTTAGAGCTGACTACATTCGGGCCCATCGTCATATAAACACCTTCCGTGGAACAATACATGGTAGCATGCAGTTTTTTAAATAAATCGAAGCCCATTACATTTTCTCCACAAATAGATGTCAACAAAAATGGTGAATCCACAGTAAAAGGACCTATAGTCAGTGTAAGAGGTTTGGAAATGGGGTTTACAACCGGTACACCAGAACATCCTACCAAAACATTATTATGGCCTGACAGAATTGCCCCGGGGACCAGAGAACGTGATATAGAGCTATTCGTATCACCTGTATCCACCAAAAATTCCTTAGCTGAGCCATGAAAATCTGCAGTAACGTAAGGGCCAGGCTGATCTACAGGTATCTGAACTGGTCCCTCACCTTGTCCTTGGCTGTCCAAACTGTGAGACATCCCTGTCACCTCATCCATGTCATAGTCATCATGATAATACTGTCCACCCCTAGTGTTGTCGAAGTAGTTACTACCAGAATGATCCTGTGAGGCTGCGACATGCTGAGCTCTGTCCAGTCCACCAGTTCCATGACCCCATCCACGAGAACCCCGTCCTCTAGGGTCCGCAACCTTCTGCAACAGCACTGGGTACTCACTACGCCAATGTCCCTCCTCTTTATAATACGCACACTGATTCAGCCCTACAGGTGTAGTATTCCGGCTGGTACGCGGAAGCTGCCGGTCTGAACCACCACGTCCTCTACCAGTCCTCCTAGAAGCCAGCTGCAACAACACCTTCGTCTTTAATTCCTTATGCTTTTTCTCCACCTTCTCCTTCTCCTCATTCTCCCTGTGCTCATAATACTGCGCCATACTCAAAATTACTGAAGGGGAGTAAGTAGTCCAGGTGCTCTCGGAATTCTGTAACCTAGTCACAATCTCAGGAAGCAAGTTCGTAACAAATCTATTGACAAACAATCAGACACCTCCCTCCACCGACAAATCCTGCCAGCTGAAATCCAAACATACCCCTACAAACCGAGTGAAAAAATCAGAGACACTCCCATCTTTCTTCTGACGACAAGCTGTTAACTTGTCCCAATCTATCTACCCTTCTCAGTGGAATAAGAGAGTGCATGTACGTAATGATTCAACCAGGCAAAGCTGGTATGTCAGCCTTAAGCTTCTCCCCAGGCTTCCTCACCTGGTCCCATGCTTTAATCTGATCCCAGGTACCTCCCAATCCCACAACGTGGTCCTGTATGTGCACTTGCCTCCAAATATCAACGAGCACCAGCAAACCAAAAAACATCTCAATGTCCGCAAACGTCATCATTGTCGATAAAGCAGCCTCAGTCAATTCCTTATAATATGCAGTACGATTTTTTCTAGGGTCAGGTAGCTGAGTCTTAAGGGACAAAACGTCACTCCTTTTCCATGGAGTATAAATCCACTGTTCTTGAAAATGTGCCTCTACCCATGGTCTAGTAACATTATCAAGCTGATCCCGCAGCTCAGGAATTTCAGGGTGATATATGGGATCCACTTCCCTCATCTTAAACTGGGATACCGTCTTCGGGCTCTTTTCAAGAAGCCTACTCCGATACGCGACCAGTGTTGTGACTTTACTAAAAACTTCACCTGGTGCCATACCAGCAGCATATACATGATCCCTAATATCATAAATAATTTGGGGTGCTACATCATTGAAACACTGTTCCCACAGTCCAATCAAAGTAGCCGACATGTGCTTAAGTAAACAAAAATATTGCCAATACTGCGCAATTGATCGTACGATTTACAAGAAGAAATGAGTTATAACTCCCTCATTTTCAAAGACCACTCTTTCAGTCAGGATTCTATCAAATAGAATGAATTTATTTTTAGATAATTACTTATTTTTTAATTAAAAGAATTTTTGGTTTTTTGTAATATTGTCAAGAACAGAACAATGATCAGTTGAATTCTACTTGGTTCAACATATTTGTCATGAATATCAAAGGAGGAAACAGGAATCTTAGTGCAAAAGAAACTTTTTGGAGGAAGAGGGAGGGAATCTTTGGAGACGTGAGTGGAGGGCAAAGGAATAGAACACGTTTAAATGACTACATTCAATACAAATCATTAGTATACATAAAAAGACAACCAGACGGAGAAGGAATGGTGGAGGGAAGATGGGTCTGTGTGGGGGAATGGTGACCCTGCGCTATTCCTATTTATAATAGCAGGTGAAACCAAGTACACTGAATGAAGGCGAACATGTATCGATGTTATCAAGAGATTAGACCATCACCAATTTTACATTTCAACAATACAATTACAAAAGATTGGCCTAAATCTACAGATGAGGAAGGTCAACGCGTTTCGAATCCCTTAAAGTAGTGGGACTCTCTTCAGGACCATACGGACATAATCTGAAAGACATAAATTCGGAAAACAAACTGTCAGTCATACACATCAGCAACTCTCAACTTAACATTCAGTCCAGCACAACCACAGCTCATACATGTGCATTTGTTGGTAGTCTTTTCTGTCAAGAAGAGCTAGAGAATTGAGGATGGAAAGGGAGGGCTCATGAGCTGAACTGACCTCAAAGTTCTCCTCCTACAAAGACACTTCCAAATGTAATCCATGCCCTCTCTATTATCTGAAGGAAGCCCTTTTAATTATTGAAAAATCTACTTTGCATGACTTTGGAAGTGTCCTCCCAGTGTGTTCTTGTGGTTTGAGAGTCTGCCATTTATTGCAGTACTATCCTACCTGTGTTTGGGACTCATGTGTAACATGCACCCGTCACTTTCTCTTGTAACACACTGTTTTCTACCTCTTAAATTTGTTTGTTTTCGATACCTGCACAAGTGCCACCAGTGCCTTCGTAACGTTTGTTCTTGTGCTTGAGTGTCCTCCATATATTACAGTATTTTACCTCTATGTTTATTTTGTACGCTTTTGTAACCTGCACACGTCACTTTTTCCTCCTGTAATGCACCGTTTGCCACCTCTTGTATTTTGTTGGCCCACGATTGTCACTTTTGTAATGCACCGTTTGCTACCTCTTTATGTTGTTGGTTCACGATTGTCACTTTTGTAATGCACCGTTTGCTACCTCTTGTATTTTGTTGGCTCACGATTGTCATTTCTGTGTCATTTAATGTAACGTTTGCTTTTGTATGTTGCTCACTTGTAATGTTCTCATGTATCAGTTCTGTTCCTACTGTGAAGCGCTCTGACACCTTCGGGTAAAGTCCGCGCTATATAAAAACGCATAAATAAATAATAAATAAAAAATTAGTGATCAAGCTCAGAAGAAAATCTCCTTCATGAAAGCAGTTCATTTATCTATGTTACTCACTTGGTGGCTGTTGAACGCGATCTTCTCGGTTTACTACGATCCACAGAATGTTATACCATTTTGTAGGGAAGATTTTCCGTTGTTTGAAATTATTTCTGCAAAAAACCGAAAGGTTGAGTGAAAATCATGCTTTCCAATCTGTTCTAGAAAGACACGAGGCTCGATGTGACAGATTGCATTCTCTCATTCAGAATTGTGCTAATGGTGGCGTTTTGCACTCATGCTGAGTTTCAATGATATCAACGCCCTTATGTTCCTTACTGGTTCACAGAAAGTGGGGATGCGCACTCGCATATGTTACGCGACTGTAAAAGCATAGTCACACACTAAACTGCTCCAGCTAGTAAACATTACCTTCGATTTGGAAAAACGATTCCTTCATGGGCGTCGCTTCCGTCAATGAAAACGCCGTATGGTTGTTCCGGGTTGGCGGATTAAAATAGGACTCGCTTCCGGCTTGGGGGAATGCTGGCGCTTTTAGTTTGACTAGCAGGTGAGAAATGGATCCTCGAAGTTGGGACGGTTGTATAACTTGAATGAATGGATAACAAACCCTGGGAATGATAGAGTCATTCTTGCAAAAGCTACGATCGCAAAAAAGTCAGATCACAGCAAGAAGTTTAATCAGAGCATAGAGTTTGTTAAAGTCCGAAAGCAGGTTTGAGTCCGGACTTAGTTCAAGGTCAGCAGGATGCTGGGGATTGTAGTTTACGACCAGGTACATTTTGAGCACTGCTCCTTGGAATGGATGAATTGAAAATATAAGTCAATGGATGAAACTGTATGGAAAATTATATGTTAGATAGGTCCAATCAGCCGGCAGGAACCTCAAAATTATGAACTGTGCGGGTGGCCAGGGCTCCAACATTGTGGATTACTAACTGTGGTCGTAATTGGGGTTCCACAGATTGGCTGGAATCACTACATTGTCCGGTATTATCGGGTTTGCATGATTGTCAAGTGATACTATGTGCTCTCATGAAGTCTCGACTTATGACGGTGTTGCAGCGCACCTCAAGAGCATCTCATGATGCCTACTTACAGGTTATATAATTCAGACATCTCATTTAGACCTCGAGTTGTGGTATTAAACTTCAAAATAAGCATTGCTTCTCGCTGTCTTAATTTGGCCTCCAGATCTCCACCTCTCAGATTCGACTTTAGATATTATTGTCCATCTTAGATCATTCACCCCATGGGCTTCATCGATCCAGTGTTGGACTAGAGGAGCTGTTAATACTTTATTCTTTATCCTAGATTTGTGTTGTGATATCCTCTGTCTAGCTTCCTGGTTGGTTTTCCCTATATAAAGCTTGTTACATGGGCAAAGGATTCCATAGACTAGGTTCCGCGTTTTGCAGTTTGTGAAGTGATCATGTTTCCACGATATACCTTCATGCTGGAACAAAGTTCCTTCAATTCTGGAATTGCAGCACAGGCATGTTCCACATTTCCTTTGTCCTGTGATTGGAGGAAGGTTCACATAGTCACGTAATGTGGGGGCTTTTGTTTTTGGTACGACCGCTCGCACAATTTGATTAGCGATACTTTTGTCTTTTTTGAAGGCAAAAAGTGGCGATTCAGTGAACTGCACATTCAGATCTTTTATTAGATGCCAGTTTTGATGAATCACTTTTTTGAAAAAGTTGGATGCTGGGCAAAAGGTGGATACACAAACTGTGCGTTTCAAATTTTTCTTTTCTTTCTTTTTCAGTAACTCTTCACGTGGGGTCCACCACGCCCTCTTTTTTTTGAAAACCTTTATTTTGATTGCGGTATTACATTTGCGGGCCTACAACCACATGGGCCGGCCATCGCTAAAACAATAGAAAACAGTTGACATTGCATATTTACACAGCTTCCAGGCGACAGCCCGGAGGCCCGGCAGCGATTCAACATGTCGTTTCAACGGAACAGAATAAGGGCGTAGGAGAAGGTGAAGGTTTTACTATTTTAATTATTTATATAAACATATAAACGACAATAACAAACTAAACAAGAGGCAATGCAGAGTACGTCCGTCTCATGGGGGGGAGTCATATTAAACAGATATACAGAAAAAAGGATGAAATGAAAAGTGGGAGGGGGGGCCCCCAGGGTAATCGAACATGTAGTGCGAAAATCTGTATAATATAGGAACATCATGTCATGGGGATTGTGGTATCAGCGGGACCTCTACAAACGGGGGAACACAAATCTCCCCACGATACGAATTCCATTGGTTCCAGACTCTACCCCACTTCTTGGGTTTACCATGTGCAACATATACAGTTTTTTCCCTAAACATGCACCAGTCCATATTGTCCTCCCATGCTGAAGTCGCAGGTGCCCTCTGAGACCCCCATAGCTGTGCTATGTCTCTTTTAGCTACCATGTTTCCAAGAGTAGCCCATAGTGTCTGTGCCACAGTGTAGTCATTCGGCTCCCATATGTTCAGCAGACAACGGCGGGCCTCAGGCAGCAAAGCTACTCCCGTGACTTCTTCCATAATCACATGTACACGGTTCCAGAACATAGCCACAGCCGGGCATTCCCATATGATATGTAGGAAGGTACCCAGCGCACCACAGCAACGCCTACACACTCCATCCGCAGAGAGACCCATACGAATCAGACGGGGACCAGTGACATAGATACGGTGTAGGATCTTTAATTGCACCAGCCGGAGACTAGCCGGGATCGCGACCTCTTTCGGAGAGGATACCGCTGCCTGCCAATCTTCATCGTCCATTTCCAGTCCATCGCCGGTCCACGCCTCACAGAGCTGCAGAAGCAGATCAGTTCGGTCTTTAATCAGCTTTTTGTATATTAGAGATATGGTGCTTTCAGGAACATGGCCATCAAGCACCCTATCTTCGAGGGGGGAGGAGTCCGGAATGACAGTTCCGGCGGGAAGACCGAGTGGAGCGCGTGTCGGATCTGCATATAGCGAAAATGCTCCCTATCACTAAGTGCATATTCCGACTGCGACTCCTCAAAGGTCTTGATCCTATCTTTGACCCATAGATCCCCAACAGTACTGATACCGATAAGGTCCCACTTCTCGAAGCCCTTCGTCGTCCATAGGCTACCCAGTCTCTCCGCCGCATAGAGCGGGGTCGCCCTGGTCAATCTGTCTGACCATCCCATGGCCGCGTTTGCACTTCTCCACACCCGCACGGCCACCCCGGTGGGCCCTGACAGTACCTTGCAAGTCGATTTAGAATATATTGCCCTGTTATAATTCCCTCCTGGTAACTGCCATTTATCCATTTCAAACGCGGGATTTGGCATTGGGCCATACATGGCATGGTTGATTGCACTCAATTGGGACGCCCAATAGTAGCGCCTGATGTCCGGCAATGCAATGCCCCCGTCGTACCAAGGCAGAGTCAATTTTGCTAAGGCGATACGAGGACGCCCGCCCCAAACTAATTGCCTCTGCAGACTCTCTATTTCGCGGAAGTATCGAGCTGGTACGAGATCGAGTGTATTTTGAAGGGTGTATAGGAATCGGGGCAGGGACATCATCTTAAAAAGGACAGCCCTTCCGAGCGGGGACAACGGCAGGCCACTCCAAGCTGCCACATCAGATTTAAGCCGGAGCAGCGGGGGGAGCAGGTTGCGTTCATATCTTACCGCGGGGTCTAGTGATATAAAAATCCCTAAATATTTAAATCCGATCTGCGTTATCTGTATCGGGCATGTGTGCGATAGAAGGGGCACATCACCCGTGAGTGCATAGACGCTAGATTTAGCCCAATTAATCACCAGGCCGGAGTTTTTGCCAAACGAGCTGAGGACATCAAACAGCACTCCCAGCGATTTCCGTGGGGAAGTGAGGTACAGCAAAATATCGTCCGCATATAGCGATATGCGATCTTCAAAGTCAGGGGTCCACCTGATTCCCTTAAGTTACGGTTCCCACCGTAGCCAAGCAGCCAGGGGTTCCAGGGTGAGCGCGAACAGCAAAGGAGATAATGGGCATCCCTGTCGTGTACCCCTCCCGAGCACAAAGGACCTCGAGACCCTACCGTTGACCACGACCTGGGCGAGCGGCTCCTCATACAGAAGTCTAACCCAACCGATGAACCCGGGGCCGAACCCAAACTTCGCGAGGGCGGCCCACAAATACGGCCATTCCACGGTGTCAAAGGCCATCGTGGCATCCAAGGACACCAAGATGGCCGGTTCACGTAAGGACCCCGCCCTCGCCAGGACGCCATGAAGACGACGCAAGTTGAGCGCGGTGCTGCGGTGCGGAATAAATCCAGACTGATCCGGGTGTATCAAGTCGCCGATCACCTTTATCAGCCGATTAGCCAATAGTTTTGCCAAGATTTTGGGTTCGGCGTTTAAAAGTGATATCGGTCTATATGAGGCACATGAATCCCGGGGTTTACCCTCTTTGTGGATCACCACAATGGACGCGAGTCGCTGGTCTCGGGGGAGTGATCCAACATCGCGCGACTCCAGGAACATCTCGCGGAGATAAGGCGCCATTTTGTCCGGGCGTAACTTGTAAAGATCGATGGGAATACCATTCGGGCCCACGGCCTTACCCGAGCGGATGGAGTGGATAGCGAGCACCACTTCATCATTGGAAAATTCCGACTCCATGAGCTCTTTGTCTGAATCTGACAGACAGGGCAAGGCGATATCCCTAAGCAACAGATGTGAGTCCTCCTCCGGTCTGTCTGAGACTGGTGCATACACCCTCTGAAAGTGACACGCAAAACTCTCCACTATTTCCACTGGATCAACCACTCGCACTCCGTCAGCATTTTCTACCACAGGCACAACACGACTCGCCCTCTCTTTCTTATCCAGCCATGCAATCAACTTCCCCGCTTTATCCCCCACATCATACAGCCGTCCCCGCTGCTCCCGGCTCATAGCCTTGGCAGCGTCAGTCACCAGAGCTCAGTAATCCGACTGTTTAAGGTGCAGAGCATGCCGTTTCTCTTGTGCAGCGCCAGACTCCAACTCTCTCTCCAAGTCACTGAGTTCAGCCTCCAGTCTTTCTACCTCCTCATTCTTCCTTTTCTTAGCATCAGCAATCAGAGAGAGGGCATGACCACGGACCACAGTCTTGAAGGCTTCCCACAATGAAACGGAGGAGGATACTGACCCCACATTCTCAGTAAAGTACTGATCAATGAATTTGACCACACCCGCCCTGGTTTTAGGATTACGAAAGTGCCAGGGATTAATCGGGGCCACTCGACCCTCCGCCCCAAACTGAGCATCAATGGAGAGCCATACTGGTGAGTGATCGGATATGCCCCTGGCCAAGTGTCTAACCTCCCTCACCGCGACGGCCTGCGCCGCCGGTACAAGTATGTAGTCAAGTCTGGCAAGGCTCCCGTGTGCTCCAGAGTGAAAGGTGTACTGTGCCTGTCCGGGGTGCATCAACCTCCAGCAATCTACAAGACCCAGTGTCTCCAAGAAGTTACTCAACCAAGACTGCGATCTCGCGAGGTCTCTAGGGGGGCTACGATCCTCTTTACCACAGACCACCGAGTTAAAGTCTCCTCCCACAATTAGAATACCCTCTGGGAGTCCCAGTACAATCTCCCCTAGGTCCGCAAATGTCGTAGTTTGTAAACCAGGCGGGACATAGACAGAAAGTATGGAGATCGTCTTCCCCTCCCATCTGCCCGTGACAACTGCATATCTACCTCTATCATCTAGAGTGGTCCCATCTATTGCCAGGGGGAGGGAGTTTCTGACGAGAATCCCCGCCCCTCTCGACCCAGAGGTGAATCCGGAGTGGGCGACCAGACAATACCCTCGGCGATTCATTGCATGACATGTATTCCCAATCAAATGCGTTTCCTGTAACAACACTACATCAGGGGAAAGACGTTTCAGGAACTGCAACACTATACCCCGTTTGATCCTATCCCCCAGGCCATTGACATTCCAACTAATAACCCTCAGCCCCCTACCCCCCATCCCAACAGTAAAGATCGACTCCCCCCTCCAGCGAAGCGGACATCAGAATCAGAGTAAATCGTAAAACATTGCCTCAAAACCCAACAAAACCAAACAAAGTTCCCCATCCCACCCCCCAGAAAACCCCTAGAACATATCCCCCCACCCTGCACCCCTGCGCTAGTCCAAAGAACCACCCTAACTTGCAGTGTGCCTGTCGCCCTCACAAGAAACTAATCTACAATGAGAGAGAAACCCCAGAAGGAGGAAGAGTTCCGTACCCCCCGCCACCTCTGGGCTCGGAAACATATGTATGAACATAGAAAGTCATCAAACCGCTGCTGCGAAGTCCATTCACTTTGTGTGCCGGTCGTCACCTCTCACTCCTGTTCCTGCAGGCCACTTTCTGCGTCCCCCGAATGATCCGGGCGATCTCGACGCGTTGGTACAGTGTCCAGCCAGTCACTGAGGACCTCAGGTCGATCAAAGAAAAGTGTCCGTTCGTTGTGTTCGACTCGAAGTCGGGCAGGAAAGAGCATAGAATACTTCACTCCCATGTCTCGCAGCCTCCGCTTGACCCCCATAAATCCCATTCTCTGCTTCTGAACTGCTTGGGTAAAGTCTGGGTAAAAGCTGATAGTGACATTTTCAAATTTCGTGGGACCTTCAGTTCGCGACGCCTGTAGAATGGCGTCCCTGTCCCTGAAGTTGGAAATCCTAGCTATTATGGGGCTTGGCGGAGTGCCTGGCTTATGAGCACCACCCGGGACACGGTGGGCGCGCTCAACTGCAAAAAAGTTACTGAGGCCTTTGGAGGCCAGATGGTTCAGTATCAGGTCCTCCACGAGGAGATCTGTGGTCATCTCAGAGGACTTCTCCGGAACCCCGATAATGCGGACATTGCTGCGCCTTGCACGACTCACGGAGTCTTCCAGCCGGCGGGCGAAAAAGTCGTTAGTGGAGCGTAGATTACGGACCTCAGTTTGAAGATCAGACATGTCGGTTGTAAGACTGGCGGTCTTGATGTCCAAAGATTTGACCCGTTCATTGGTCTTCGCCAGGTCGGTCCTGATCAAGTTAACATCGATCGCCACCGTGTCCAACTTCAAGGCCAGCGTCTCATACTGCTGGCCCATGGAAGTCTTAATCCCTGCAATGGCACTCATGATGTCTTGCAAGGTCAGCTCCTCCGCCGACGCAGAACCATCGCCGGTCTCGTCCGGTGTTTTGCCCGCACCACTGGGGGATCCTTTAGGACGGGTGTAGCGGTCCATGATGTTCGATTGAGTGGCACCCCCTCGGTGCGTGACCTTGGTCGTCCGCTTATCGCTTTCAGGCTTGCCCGCCATAGTGTGCGACGTGCCCCTGAGGGCCCTTTGAGACCTGGTATGAATGGCTTCTCTTCAGGTCAATCTCAGAAAAGTCTAAAACACGAAGAATGGCGGGCCAGCATACAAGCCAAGTGCAGACCTTGGGCGACTGAAGCGAGATGGAGACTGGGTTCAGCCCAGAGAGTCCAAAAACGAAACCGAAAGTACCTCAAGGGCACAAGACAACCTCCACTGGCCGTTGTTGTTCAATTACCACCCGGGTACTTCGGGGACCAGAGTCCCAGGCTGCTCCCCGGTGTAGGCCGTCAACTTTTCAAACGGAGTAAGTCCGGTTCCCGGCATCCAAATCAAATTCGGAAAAGAGCATTTAGGTCAGCAGGGTCATATCTTCAATAACCCGTCATCTGTGGCAGGATTAGTGGCAGGATATATGCGGGAGGCGGCGAGGGTCTCGGGAGCTCTGTGCTCACGCGGCCATCTTGGATGCACGCTAAGCTCCTCCCACCAAGCTCTCTTGATGGCTTGCTTTAATAGTTTAGATGGATAGCCACGGTCCAGTAATCTCTCTTTTAGAGCGTTGGCATGGTTCATATACTCATCCTTGAAGGAGCAGTTCCTCCGGATTCGAAGAAACTGGCCCACAGGTAGATTCTGTTTCAGACTTCTTGGGTGGTTGCTCGAATAGTGTAGAGCTTTATTGCGGTCTGATTTTTTCTTGAAAAGAGTATTCACTAATTGACCATTGGCGCAATAGACTTCAACGTCTAGAAAGAAAAGTCTAGTCTTAGATGATTGAATACTGAACTTAATGTCTCTCGTCCTATTGTTCAGCCATTCATGGAATTCTGCAAGTTGTTCGACGGTGCCAGACCACGTAAAGAAAATATCATCAATAAAACGGACCCATCCACCGATCCATTGTTGGAACGGGTTATTGTTGTAAACATATGTATCCTCGTATTGGCTCATGAACAATATTGCAAGTTCCGGGGCAAAAGGGCAGCTCCTGGCGACTCCCTTTATCTGGAGAAAAAAGTCGTCTTTATATTTGAAGTAATTTTTTGTCAGAGCCATTTTGGCCAATTCCAGGATGAATTCTGTCGGTATTTTAAATGGACGTTCTCTTTTGTCCAAAAAGATCTCTAGAACCTCTAGTGCCTGGTCCTGGGGAATTTGTGTATAAAGTGAGACAATATCCATACTGACCATGAGGTCTTTGTTCTCATCAAATGGTAAATTGTAAAGTTTGTTTAGAAAATCCGTCGTGTCTTGAAGAAAGGATTTGACAGTTATCGCGAATGGCTTCAGAAAGAAATCAATACATTTTGAGACCGGTTCGAATAATGAATCGCAACCAGAGATAATTGGGCGACCTGGGGGCAATCTCTCGTTCTTATGTACTTTTGGAAGCACGTAAAAAAGCGGTATTCGTGGATGTTTGTTTACCAGATAGTTGAATTTCTGTTTTCCCAGGAAGCCTTGTTCAAGTCCTCTATTCAAGATCTTACATAAATCGTTCTGGAGTTCAATAGTTGGATCTATATTGATTTTTCTGTAGCAATCTTTGTCTGTTAATTGTCTAGTAGCTTCTGCTATATACTCAGTTGTACCCCAGATGACAATGGAACCGCCTTTGTCGGCTTGCTTCACTATGATCTCATCATTTTTCAGAGAATGTAGCGCTTGTTTTTCAGCTATAGATAAGTTAGGTTTCACATAACAACTTCTTTTTTTTCTTGGGCCGCGATCGCAGATAAAACTGTTTTTTCAAAATAAATGTCCTCTTTTGGCACTTTCAAGGCAGGTGGACAATAACTTGATTTTTTCTTTAATCCGGTGGTTTCCGTTTGAGGCATCATTTCTTTTTCTGAGAAGAATGAAATTAATCGGATCTTTCTGCAGAACTCGATGAATTCTAATTTCAATCTAACAAAGTCTGTTGGTTTCGATGGTACAAAAGTAAGTCCTTTTTCCAACACACTTATTTCTGTTGATGTGAGGAGTTTAGATGAGAGATTATAAATCGATGATTTCTCTAGTTTTTGTAGTTTTGCCTCCTCGTGGACATTTCCCACGGTTGTTGATATCGCGTTTTGCCGCGGGCTTTTGGCTGGCCTTGAGCTAAAAAAGGCTGCTGCTGTTGTTGTGGGATATTTTGTTGATAGTTTTGTTGATATTGTTGTTGGTGATTGGTTTGATAACCTCCCCTTCGGACGAATGGGGGACGATAATTGCTTTGATCTGAATCACTGCCTCCTAATGACGAAGTGTCCGAGAAAGTCAAATATTTGGTACGCGATCGACCTTGATTATCTGGAAGAAAGCGTCTAGCCTCCGGACGGGAGTAAAAATCTGTACGGATAGGCTTTGTCAAAGGTAAAGTTACGTTTGTCTCTGTCAAAATTGCTCTCTTTTTGTTGTACTGTATAGTCTTTGAATTCAAGTATTTCTTTTTCAACTTTTTCAAGTAGAATTTTTGAGTCTTGAATTAGGGGGTTAGATTTTATTTCAGCTTCTAATGCTTCTATCTCCTCTAGTTGTATTTTTGAGAGCCGTTGATCAGTTTCAATAGTCAAGACCATGAGATCTCGACTACATTTAGTCTCAATAAAGCTGAAGTCTTTTTTATAGATGTTGTCCTCAGTAAAAATGACTGGTATGTTCTTTACTATCAATCCTGACGGAATGGTACCTGACCTAAGATGTTGGAGCAGATAGTGGCCATGCAAGTCAGTCCGAATTTGCTTTTTCTTTAGGCGAATGAGTTTGTCTGATTCGTTATTAGTCTGAGCGGTACTGCTGAGGGTCGCTGAACCGAACAAAGGAGGGTTGCTCAATAGGCTTTTGATATGTTCTTCGCTATATGCGAACGTTTGATCTTCTGACATGATAGAAGGGTAGTCCGAAATTGCAGGATATCACTCCACGTAAGACATTCACACGTGACCACAATTTTACTGTATATTCACCAACTGACATTCACCGAAAAAAATAAAAAGTAAATAAAAAATTAATAGAGACAAAAAATAGAACGTGAATCAAAATCAGAAAGAACCACGAATAGTGACCAAAATATCAGTTTTCGTGATTTAAACGCTCAAAAGCGTGAAAAAACCTCGCGAGCATGCGCCCGCTACTCAAGAAGACAGCAACGAGGGTTTTGGCTTGAGCGCAGTAAGGCTGTGCCAATACTATAGTAAACAAAAATATTGCCAATACTGCGCAATTGATCGTACGATTTACAAGAAGAAATGAGTTATAAATCTCTCATTTTCAAAGACCACTCTTTCAGTCAAGATTCTATCAAATAGAATGAATTTATTTTTAGATAATTACTTATTTTTTAATTAAAAGAATTTTTGTTTTTTTGTAATATTGTCAAGAACAGAACAATGATCAGTTGAATTCTACTTGGTTCAACATATTTGTCATGAATATCAAAGGAGGAAACAGGAATCTTAGTGCAAAAGAAACTTTTTGGAGGAAGAGGGAGGGAATCTTTGGAGACGTGAGTGGAGGGCAAAGGAATAGAACACGTTTAAATGACTACATTCAATAGAAATCATTAGTATACATAAAAAGACAACCAGACGGAGAAGGAATGGTGGAGGGAAGATGGGTCGGTGTGGGGGAATGGTGACCCTGCGCTATTCCTATTTATAATAGCAGGTGAAACAAAGTACACTGAATGAAGGCGAACATGTATCGATGTAATCAAAAGATTAGACCATCACCAATTTTACATTTCAACAATACAATTACAAAAGATTGGCCTAAATCTACAGATGAGGAAGGTCAACGCGTTTCGAATCCCTTAAAGTAGTGGGACTCTCTTCAGGACCATACGGACATAATCTGAAAGACATAAATTCGGAAAACAAACTGTCAGTCATACACATCGGCAACTCTCAACTTAACATTCAGTCCAGCACAACCACAGCTCATACCTGTGCATTTGTTGGTAGTCTTTTCTGTCAAGAAGAGCTAGAGAATTGAGGATGGAAAGGGAGGGCTCATGAGCTGAACTGACCTCAAAGTTCTCCTCCTACAAAGACACTTCCAAATGTAATCCATGCCCTCTCTATTATGTGAAGGAAGCCCTTTTAATTATTGAAAAATCTACTTTGCATGACTTTGGAAGTGTCCTCCCAGTGTGTTCTTGTGGTTTGAGAGTCTGCCATTTATTGCAGTACTATCCTACCTGTGTTTGGGAATCATGTGTAACATGCACCGGTCACTTTCTCTTGTAACACACTGTTTTCTACCTCTTAAATTTGTTTGTTTTCGATACCTGCACAAGTGCCACCAGTGCCTTCGTAACGTTTGTTCTTGTGCTTGAGTGTCCTCCATATATTACAGTATTTTACCTCTATGTTTATTTTGTACGCTTTTGTAACCAGTACACGTCACTTTTTCCTCCTGTAATGCACCGTTTGCCACCTCTTGTATTTTGTTGGCCCACAATTGTCACTTTTGTAATGCACCGTTTGCTACCTCTTTATGTTGTTGGTTCACGATTGTCACTTTTGTAATGCACCGTTTGCTACCTCTTGTATTTTGTTGGCTCACGATTGTCATTTTTGTGTCATTTAAAGTAACGTTTGCTTTTGTATGTTGCTCACTTGTAATGTTCTCATGTATCAGTTCTGTTCCTACTGTGAAGCGCTCTGACACCTTCGGGTAAAGTCCGCGCTATATAAAAAATGCATAAATAAATAATAAATAAAAAATGAGTGATCAAGCTCAGAAGAAAATCTCCTTCATGAAAGCAGTTCATTTATCTATGTTACTCACTTGGTGGCTGTTGAACGCGATCTTCTCGGTTTACTACAATCCAAAGAATGTTATACCATTTTGTAGGGGAGATTTTCCGTTGTTTGAAATTATTTCTGCAAAAAACCGAAAGGTTCAGTGAAAATCATGCTTTCCAATCTGTCCTAGAAAGACACGAGGCTCGATGTGACAGATCGCATTCTCTCGTTCAGAACTGTGCTAATGGTGGCGTTTTGCACTCATGCTGAGTTTCAATGATATCAATGCCCTTATGTTCCTTACCGGTTCATAGAAAGTGGGGATGCGCACTCGCATATGTTAAACGACTGTAAAAGCATAGTCACACACTAAACTGCTCCAGCTAGTAAACATTACCTTCGATTTGGAAAAACGATTCCTTCATGGGCGTCGCTTCCGTCAATGAAAACGCTGTATGGTTGTTCCGGGTTGGCGGATTAAAATAGGACTCGGTTCCGGCTTGGGGGAATGCTGGGGCTTGTAGTTTGACTGACAGGTGAGAAGTGGATCCTCGAAGTTGGAACGGTTGTATAACTTGAATGAATGGATAACAAACCCTGGGAATGATAGAGTCATTCTTGCAAAAGCTACGATTGCAAAAAAGTCTGATCACAGCAAGAAGTTTAATCAGAGCATAGAGTTTGTTAAAGTCCGAAAGCAGGTTTGAGTCAGGACTTAGTTCAAGGTCAGCAGGATGCTGGGGATTGTAGTTTACGACTAGGCACATTTTGAGCACTGCTCCTTGGAATGGATGAATTGAAAATATAAGTCAATGGATGAAACTGTGTGGAAAATTATATGTTAGATAGGTCCAATCAGCCGGCAGGAACCTCAAAATTATGAACTGTGCTGGTGGCCAGGGCTCCAACATTGTGGATTACTAACTGTGGTCGTAATTGGGGTACCACAGATTGGCTGGAATCACTACATAGTCCGGTATTATCGCGTTTGCATGATTGTCAAGTGGTACTATGTGCTCTCATGAAGTCTCGACTCATGACGGTGTTGCAGCGCACCTCAAGAACATCTCATGATGCCTACTTACAGGTTATATAATTCAGACATCTCATTTAGACCTCGAGTTGTGGTATTAAACTTCAAAATAAGCATTGCTTCTCGCTGTCTTAATTTGGCCTCCAGATCTCCACCTCTCAGGTCGGATTCGACTTTAGATATTATTGTCCATCTTAGATCATTCACCCCATGGGCTTCATCGATCCAGTGTTGGACTAGAGGAGCTGTTAATACTTTATTCTTTATCCTGGATTTGTGTTGTGATATCCTCTGTCTAGCTTCCTGGTTGGTTTTCCCTATATAAAGCTTGTTACATGGGCAAAGGATTCCATAGACTAGGTTCCGCGTTTTGCAGTTTGTGAAGTGATCATGTTTCCACGATATACCTTCATGCTGGAACAAAGTTCCTTCAATTGTGGAATTGCAGCACAGGCATGTTCCACATTTCCTATGTCCTGTGATTGGAGGAAGGTTCACATAGTCACGTATTCAAGAATCCTACTCCGATACGCGACCAATGTTGTGACTTTACTAAAAACTTCACCTGGTGCCATACCAGCAGCATATACATGATCCCTAATATCATAAATAATTTGGGGTGCTACATCATTGAAACACTGTTCCCACAGTCCAATCAAAGTAGCCGACATGTACTTAAGTAAACAAAAATATTGCCAATACTGCGCAATTGATCGTACGATTTACAAGAAGAAATGAGTTATAAATCTCTCATTTTCAAAGACCACTCTTTCAGTCAAGATTCTATCAAATAGAATGAATTTATTTTTAGATAATTACTTATTTTTTAATTAAAAGAATTTTTGTTTTTTTGTAATATTGCCAAGAACAGAACAATGATCAGTACATTTATAATTTTCCGAATTTATGTCTTTCAGATTATGTCCGTATGGTCCTGAAGAGAGTCCCACTACTTTAAGGGATTCGAAACGCGTCGACCTTCCTCATCTGTAGATTTAGGCCAATCTTTTGTGATTGTATTGTTGAAATGTAAAATTGGTGATGGTCTAATCTTTTGATTACATCGATACATGTTCGCCTTCATTCAGTGTACTTGGTTTCACCTGCTATTATAAATAGGAATAGCACAGGGTCACCATTCCCCCACACCGACCCATCTTCCCTCCACCATTCCTTCTCCTTCTGGTTGTCTTTTTATGTATACTAATGATTTGTATTGAATGTAGTCATTTAAACGTATTCTATTCCTTTGCCCTCCACTCACGTCTCCAAAGATTCCCTCCCTCTTCCTCCAAAAAGTTTCTTTTGCACTAAGATTCCTGTTTCCTCCTTTGATATTCATGACAAATATGTTGAACCAAGTAGAATTCAACTGATCATTGTTCTGTTCTTGACAATATTACAAAAAAACAAAAATTCTTTTAATTAAAAAATAAGTAATTATCTAAAAATAAATTCATTCTATTTGATAGAATCTTGACTGAAAGAGTGGTCTTTGAAAATGAGAGATTTATAACTCATTTCTTCTTGTAAATCGTACGATCAATTGCGCAGTATTGGCAATATTTTTGTTTACTATAGTATTGGCACAGCCTTACTGCGCTCAAGCCAAAACCCTTGTTGCTGTCGACATGTGCTTAAGGGCATGCTGCTGCACAATGGGCTTATAATCTTCCATCACACTCCACACATCCTCCACGCTGTAAATGGGGTTACGAGCCCACTAGGCTGCTTGATTAGCCACCACCTGGTTTTCAGCTTCCCCCACATCAGATCGTATTATCGTTCCGTCCTAACCGGTCCTTTAATTTCGTCCAGTCCCTATCCTCAGGGATGCGTACAGGTGTCTCAAGATTCTGCAACATCGGGGGATAAGGGAAAACAGTGGGAATGATAACAGAGATACCGGGCAATAACGTCGCTGCTGGCTGAGTCGTAAGAGCTGGTGAAAGGGATACCGATGCAACATGTGTTGCCGAAGTGGTAACAGTTGTAGTTGCCACAGACGGCAATGACAAAGAGAGGACAGGAGGTGCCGTGGCCAAGGCAGATGGAGCAACAGTAGCAGAGACAGAGACAGAGACAACAGAGACAGAAAAGCCAGGTAGCTGGGGCTGTGGGGGAAGTACGGGGTATACCCACTGCTGGGCTAATAGAGGCGGGGGTCGAGCATCCAA
Source organism: Lissotriton helveticus (assembly GCF_964261635.1). Lineage (NCBI taxonomy): Eukaryota > Metazoa > Chordata > Amphibia > Caudata > Salamandridae > Lissotriton > Lissotriton helveticus. The sequence continues at coordinate 1,373,035,074 of NC_136067.1, forward strand.
CAATTCCTCCACAAAAGTATCATTATCTTCTCAGGCAACATAAGACTATTCACATTGTAATCTAAACTTCCTATCACCACACTCTATTCCCTTTTCTATTTTCTCTCTGTCATGCACTACGGCTTTCTAAGTCAATGTTTGCATTCTCCCCTTCCGGGCCTCTTTCTCCGCTTTCATTCATCTCTTTTTAGCTTCCTTTTGTCACGTTCTGTGGGAATCAAAAATCAACTGCCTACTCCTTTTCGCAAACAATTTATCCTGTAGAAAATTAATTTTCTGTTCATCAAAAGTGCCCGTCAACAACTACTGCAACTCAGCATTGTCCCTCGTATATTTGTGCCATAACGAACTAAACATAATAGGGCCAAGGCCATGTTTTACATACATGCCGAAATTTGGAGTGCCTTCCGGCGGCGCTGGCTGACTTTCTTTCAATCGAGCATTAGCAGACAACAACGACAACCCAAGCAAAACACCTTGCAAAGCCACTGCATCTTTCAAAAGAAAAGACATTCACTATTTATGCAGAGCAGATATTTGCAAATATCTTTTTCAAAGTTGGTCCTCAGACCTCATCAAATACAAATCAAAATGGTTCCATGTTCATAAAAAACTCAAACAAATTCAAGTGCTTGTCCAAAGACAGTCCTCAGACCGTGCCAAATACAAATCAAAATGGTGCCATATCCACAAAGAACCAAAGCAGACTTACCTGGTGCACACTGGTCAAACAAGTTTATTCTCCACTGCCGACTCTTCCGACCAAACGGTGAGGTCCAAGGGTTTCGCTGTTCAGGACCAGAGTCGGGATGGCCACTGGACAAGGCACCGCTTGGTCAGACAGACAGGGCAGCTGAGATTACAAGACTCTCTTGTGCAGTGATCCCCGATCCGCCCGTCCGACCCGACCTGGTCCTGACCTCCTCAGCCAGGATGGGCCACCCGATGGATTTCCTGTTCGGGTGCCAAATGAAGGAAATTAACTGATTAGGGTCACCCTGGTCACTCGCGACCACCTCTCAGACTTCCTCATAAATGAATAGTCGGTCAGACAGTAGAGAATACAAACCAAAGGTAATTATTGAAAGTACACTCGAGTGGAGTCCGGTCTGACCAGCCTCCTTAGATTGTTGCAGAGGGACTGACTTCTACCATCAGGATAACGTATAATGTACATTTTCAGGATCACTAAAGACACGCCCAGACTGGAAATTTCCAGTTGGTAGCTATTGAACAATGGAGAAACAGAAGGATGAGTTGCAATCCCAGGGGCGGGTACATGTTATCTCGGCGTCAAGGTTACTCAGCCTGCACCCTGCCACTCTAAGGGTGGGAGCAGGCATATCTAGTAAGAAAGGTATGCAATGACAAAAACATTCATTAGCACAGCAAAGCTCAACCTTGGAGAAATACAAGGAAAGATAATATAGCAGCTGCTTTCACTGAGGCAGACATACGAGTGAGACAGAAATTATTTACGATCATGGCTCAAAATGGGGGCTCAACTTAAAATGGTGCCGCGAATGCTAACTTTACATAGAACAATACACTAGCAAAATTAATGCAAAACGTTTACATTTCAACACCTCTAAGCTCAACGGAAAAAAATAATTGTTTTGACTTACAATGCAAGGGCATTATTTGTCTAAACTATTTTTAAAGTGATTTTTTTAAGTGCTATGTAGAGTAGGGCACAAAGTCATTTAGAATGATGAGACATATCAAGTCTTGAAAAAATGAGGGAGCTGAAATGACGGGTGCCTAAAAAAGAAGACTTCTGTTATGTAATACCTTGCTGCTCTGTATGTAAGTATTATTTCCCGCGGCTTACGCCTCATCCATTAATTATGGCATTGTGGTAACAGATGTGGCCACTTTTCTCTAAATGCTGGCTCAGATTTGGGGGGTTGCACTATTTTTATGACTTTTGGTGGCTTGCTTGTCAACCTCCTCAGCTCTGCATCCTATGTTGGTTCAGGAGGGTTGGTCTGCCCTCTGTGGTGACAAGTCTGACTTCCAGTTGCATCACCGGAAGTGAAGATCACTGGAGCGCCTTACTGGAATTCGCCATCTATGGGAAAATCTCATATGCAGCAGTGTGGTGTCCGGGCCTACATCGACTGTTCAATATGATGGCACTTCAGGCTTGAGAGTGTCTGGCAGGTCTTTGGGGAGTCCCACACTACCGCTGTAACCTACACAACTGCCATTCTGAGGCAGTTAACCATGCCAGACCTTTCTGCGTGGCTGCCGTCCTGGTGGGTGCTGATGCCCAGGTCTGGCTTTAGGGCGGTGCAACCGGTGCAGCTGCACTAGAGGCTGACCTGGAGTAAGGGCACTGACCCTATGGGGGGCGCTGTGTTTAGCAATAATGTTTGATTTAATAGCAACTGCTGCTTGTGCGGCGAGCTTTCAGGCAGAAAAAAAAGTGTAATGATAACTCTTGCAAAATATGTTCCTGCTAGAGATGAAGTTTTGTCTAGTGGCAGCTTTGACTCGCCAATAAGTAGCACAGAGGGTTAATATGCCTGCTTCAAAGAACTGATGTGCATTTTATGTGGATAGCTGAGTAGATGAGCAAAGCCAGCCTTTACCAGTGCTTTAAAACAAATGAAATGTATGTGAGAGAAGGGCTATGGAGAGATGAGGGACACTTTTCGCGTGTGGTAGGGAGGGAATCTGAGGAGGCGGTCATATGGTTCTGTCCTGTGGCTCTTTCCTGACTTTATTCTGCTTGTCCAAGAATATGTTGGGCGGCACCTCGTGTTACTGGGCTTTGAAGAAACCTCACTCCCATGGATCTGTGTTCATGCATCAGATCTGTTGTTTCAGACTTGCTGTGGCTTACAGTATGTAACTATCTTGGATCTACTCACCCTCCAAGCGTGCCAGTTTATTACTGCGTCAGAGTCTCTCTTCAGTGTTCATCAGAACCCGAGTCAGCTGCAACTGTTCCCACCGATTCTTGGACTGCGGCCTCTGCATACACTCTTATCTTTCATCAACAGCACTGCAGAGGATGACCCAGATTTTGAATTCTGAAACTGCTTTAATGTGGCCAAGAGCACTACTCAGCTCTGTCAGACGTTTATGTTTATACTTTGTTCAGTTTGAGGGTTATTTCTGGCACATGCTACAGTGCGTCGAGTTATTTTTGTTTTCCAGCCATTAAAAACTCTTACTTCCACTTTTCTTGAAACAATCACTGTCTATTTTTGTTATCAAAAGAATTACACGGCCCCTCCTTTCATCTGCACGAAACTTTCTGAGGGTTATTTTACTTTACATATGCATCTTCACATCAGCCCTAATCTTTAATCTAACAGATGAAGACAGGTGTAGATAAAAAAAAATCAAAATGTGTATTTTGATTCTTCACACAGACCCAGGAGTGTTTGTGAGGTAGCCAGGTAAATTTTTGCAATACGCTAGGATAGCGCAAGCTGTAAGAGTAAAAGTAAGAATACATTCCCAGAAGCTCCACCAGAGAATAATATTATGCTACACCTCTTGGGACTGGAGGACTGTAGGATACTCATAATACAACTATACGCTGCTGTGAGACAGAGAGGGTGAGTATGGAAATGGCCTATGCTATATGGGTGGAGGACTGCCCAGAGCCACTGACGGACGGAGCCTGGAGAAAGGCCTGTGAACAGGCAGGGGCGTAGCTTGTTCAGTAAGATGGGGGGGGTGTAAGATAGAGATTCCCCAACAATCACCCTGGTATATCTTGTTAGAATACATTACGAGGAGCAGGACACGAGGGGAGCATGGGCGTCAATTCACCAAAATGCCAGGGGTAGCAGAAGTGGCATTGCACACCCTTTGACCTTTACTTTGACTCACTCACACATGCTTACAGATACTTAACACATTCACACACACTTGCACACTTGCGCACATAAACACACTCTCACCCACAAGCAAGCATACAATATGCATTTAATAGCATTTTTTGCTTACCTTAGCTTCCAGATAGGGTCATTTTCCAGCTAATATACTCCAATTTTTATTACACTAATAGTGAATAATATTATTCACTATTTGTATAATAAAAAAATTGACAGAAACCATGCAATTTTAGCTTCAACCGGCATCCATTAGGAAGAGCTGCCCCTGTGTTCCAGGCACTAATTTGACCACCTCTGAGGGAGATGTGCTCAAATGGGGCAGAATTTCTACATATGATATGGCCCTGCCTAGAGGTTGAGGCATTTTGGATAGAGGTCATTGTTAGTTTGACCACATAACTGGAGCAGGTTGGCTCATGAAAAAGAGTTGGGTTCCACTACAAAATTTACTATGGAACTCCGGGTCAATGGATCTTTATTGCCTGGTGAGAACTGTAGAGGGGAGAAACCAATCATTAAACACAATCACAATTTATAAGGGCTTTGACTCTGAAGAACCACAAACTCCGTAATCCGAATTAGGGGGTCTATTACAAACCAAAAACAACTGAATGTACAAGCACCTCATTACGAGGTTATAGAAGTACATAGGAACCGAAACAAATCAAAACCTACGAGACAACTTAATGCGATGGATCATAAACAGAATGACAATCCTCAGAAGCAGAAGGTAGGCAATGATTGCCCTCACGTCAAGTTCGGTCTTCCTCGGGATTGGATAAAGTAAAAGCATTAGTCTGTCCCTACTCTAATGCTACTGTGACATCCCTAATTAGCACTCGCCAGGCAAGATAAGGAAAGAAAAAGGTGTCAGCGAGTGAAGTCTTCATAAGAAGTACACTCACGTTGTATGGGTCAAGTAGCCAATGCTACAGAGCTCGTTCTAGGATGCTCCTAATGTCTCCCTCGATCTCCTCCCCCCTTCTCCTGACTCCTTCCCAGGACACTATCCCTAATACAAAACACAAAAACATAAAACACGTCCACAGATCACCTCATCTCGCTGGACATTTCTCATAGGTGATTTTCCATGCGGTATCGGTGCTTCCAGCTCCTGGCTTGATGACCTTGATTTCCAGGCCTCCCTCAATGAGAAAGCCCCCAATTATCAGCTTTCTTCACTAAAATGTAACACATCCTCCCGAGCCTAACTTGGCAATGGCAAGTCGATGCTGTGCACGGGGGTACTTCTCCAGTGGTTTCAATGAAATATTCTGGCTGCAAACTTGCTGTGAAGACAGTGCAGGCCTTGAGGGAGTTGCTGAACCACCACCTGTGTTGCTGAACCTTTTGGACTCCATGGGAGCTCAGGAAAAGCAGACCGGTCAGCTTTGTTTCAGTGCCTGCAGATGCAGGGGAGTGACTCCTTCACTCCAAGGGAGATTCCTTCGGGTGTTTTGGATGCCCACAGGCCTGGAGAAGAATCTGTATGGAGCACAGGCAAAGACAAAGCAGAAGACTGGCAGAACAACGAGACCAGGAGCAGCAGGAGTCATCCAGATGCAGTCTTAGTTCCTGAAGCAAATTCAAACCAAGTCCAAAGTGCCCAGACGGTTGAAGATGAAGTGGTTTTGGATCTGAATCTTGTTCCACAACGAATCTGAAGAGCCACCCACAGGTAAGCCCTTAAGTACCCTAAGGAACGGATTGAATGATTCGGGGGTCCCTCCCAGAGGAGGGGCTATACAGTGGGGAGGATACTCCCATGTCCTTTGTCTAGTTTCCCGCCAGAGCTTGAGCCAACGGCTCCCTGAACTGATTCCAGTTGGAGTATGCAAGGAGGGCACCAAATGTGTCCTTCAAAGCAGTCTAGTGGCGCTGGCAAGCACCCCCACCCTAGCCCTGTACACTAAGGGCTGTCTGGGAGGTGGTCACACCTCTCTGTGACAGTAAACCTTTTGTCCTACCTTCCTCCCCTGCTTGAGCTTGGCTCAGCAGCAGGAGGGCAGAATCGTATCTATGGTCGCCTGCAGCTATAGCTTGCTGTCAGCCTCTGCAAGACTGGTATCGAGAGCATGGAGGGCTTCCCGGAAGAGCTCCACAGTAATATATTTGATACCAAACAAGCCAGGGTTCGTTACAGCCAGTTTAAAGTTAGCCATTACGTAATGATCCATGGCCACTCTATGTATTGTAATGGCTGACGCACTTACAGTGCCTGGAGAATGGACTCCAGGGGTTGTAGGAGTGTCCTGCTCAATCAGGGGCACCCTCACACTTATACCCCAGCACCCTGCCTTCAGGAATGAAAGACCTGCTTTAGGGGTGACTTAAAGGTTTTAAGTGAAGTGACCTCAGATATAAGAAAACGTATATCTGGCATACGTGGTGCTAGCACCAGCTTACACAGGCTGCAATGGCAGTCCTATAGTCACAACATTTTGAGTGGTCTCCCATGGGTGGCATAATACATGCTTCAGCCCATGGGGGACCCCTGGTGCCTATTGCCCTGGGTACCTAAGTACCATATACTAGGGACTTACAAGGGTACACCAGTAGCCAATCTGGGAGGGAGGAAGCACAGAGACTGGGGTCCTGATTAGCAGTCAGAATAGTCAGAAAACAGAATGACACCAGCAAAAAGTGGGGGTAACCATGAAAGCAGATCCTACTTTCCTACCCAGACGTCTTGGAGAAGGTAAATACTCAGCAAAATCATGCCAACATGAACATTAAATGTACATGCCATCTCTTTTCAGGCTGGTCTTACACTTGCATATTATATTTAGTCCTTGAATTACAGTAAAAAAAAATTGGAATTTCTTACCAAGGTTGTGTGGTAACATTTTTCTCCTGATCACTTGCTGCTGCCTCCTTGGATCTGCCTGTGTTTTTAGAAAAAACGACAGGCTCAAGATCCTCCCACAGGTCTGCTTAACTGACCAAGTGACTTCATCCACACCCTGGACTATAGTTTCTAGTGTTTCTTGCCAGTATTTTGATCTAAAAGAGTATTTTTCTTTGTCACAAATCTTTTGCTGCCATTTTCAATGGTTAATAGAAATAAGTCAGTTGGTGGCCAAGTAAGCTAACGAATGATGATGGATTCAACCCAGATCTGTGACTGGGGGTGAGTGTCTGAAAAGTTTCAGCCCTCTATCCATCAGTTCCTTGTGTTTACTTTGTTCACAGTAAACCCAAAGCCAGCAAAACAATGAAAGGTTGTTTCAAATGAAGTTGAGAACACTTAAAATAAAATGCATCTAACGTCCAGGGGGGACACTCCAAACAGCCTATTCAAAGATGTTTTCTGGCTGAGTTTTTGGAGTATGGATTACTAATCTATTCTCCATATCAAGCAGACATTGACATAAGGAAAAACCATTAATGAAAAAGATTTTTTCATACTGGGGGTAGAAAAACGTCTGACACGTGTTTCACTGTTTTTGGAACTCATCTCATCAAAGAGGTGCAGCAAGACCAGACACCAGGGAGGCAGCAACTGCAGTTAAACCAGTTACATACAATGTTAAGTTTAAAGCAGGGGAAGACAAGAGTTTTGCCAGTGGCAAATAGTGAACCTGCATTGATAGCCCAGTAAACGACTATTGAGAAGATTGTGTAATTCCCTTCCGACAGTAGGCAGGAGACACGAGTAAAGCATATGTGGGGCTAGGAAAGGATAAATGTTTGTGAAGAATTCTATTTTCAGGTTAGTTGTCTAGTGTCAGGGCAAAGGTAACTGGACAAACCTTGTGTCAAATGTTGCCTACTCATGCAAACACAGGAGCCAAATTAAGCAGTGGGCTCACTGAGTCGTAAAATTGTCCATTTTAGGCATGACTTTCTGGTAGTAGAGATGTTGAACTGTCAAAGCTTACGATTGAAGGTGGTTATATGTATAAGGAAATGTTGATGCCGTAAGCACATAAATAATAAACAATAAAAATATTGTCCTATTCACTCTACCCTTTCAGTAAAAATTAAATGCTCTTTATTCTTTCATGTTCAGTAGCGTATTATATGTGAAACTGCTGCAGGAAAATGCTATTGAAACTTGTGTAGGTGGGTGCTCACCTTCTCCAGAGTACAACCAATCTGTTACCAGGACAGTGGAATCTTTCAGCATGTTCCATACTATGTTTCCCGTTTGGCTAGAAAGTTCACCAAGTTTGGGCCTCATTACGAGTTTGGGGGTCCTTCTGTTGGCCCGCCACTGCTGTGCCAACAGGAGGACCGCCAAGCCAGTAGTGCACCAACTACTGAATTACAAGTGTAATCCATGGTGGGTGGGCGATGCTCCAACAGTCTCATGGCGGTGGTCTGTTAGGCTCATAGGAGAGCCCAACATGCACGTTCCTGTATGGTGTGGCATGCAACATGGTATGCTTGCCACAACGTGCAGAAAGAGGGGTGCAATTATAGGGGGGCACAATATGTGCCCCCTGCATGCACCCCCAGGCCCAGGAGTGGCAGGGGACCCTTTTAGGGTCCCCTGGTCGCCTCTCTGCCACCCTTTACATGGCGGGCTCACCGCCATGAAATGGGCGGTGGACAGGCAACTTGTAATATGCTCAGTAGTGCCGCAGCAGTGGCAGCACTATTTTATTGCTCCTGACCACTGCGCCACTGCAGCAGGATCCTGGAACCCAGCAGACTCGGTGGTCCTGTGGCGGTCAGACTGCCACACTCAAAATACTGCGGGCGGGCCTGCAGTTGTAGAAGTGGTCTGACTGCCACAACAAGTACGGTGATCATGTGGACAGCTATGCTCGTAATAAGGCCCTTTGTATGTGCTCATGTGTCCTTTAGGCATTTGCGTTCACGTGGGCGGTCAAGGGAAAGAGTTTGTTATTGTGAGTGAGTAATTTAAATGTTTGCGGTTCTACACATTGCCCAGGAGCCCTGTGGCCGGTGAGGTGATGCAGCAGAAGCAGAGCAAAGATTCTATCTTTGAGGGGAACAGCAGAGTGCCTCTGTTCACCAGGTGTGCCAGGATTACCACCACATAGGCCGGAAAAGCAACTTCTTGAAGCAATAGTCACATTTTGGAGGTGGCATCCAATTGGAAGGCAAGTGTGAGGCCCACAACCCGTCAGATGTTATGCAAAGAAAGGAGTTTAGTGGTATGAGGAAGAAATACACAAAAGCTAACGATGAAGAGCAGTCCACTCCCCAAGCATTGTTTGCAGAAGAGATCTCGATAATGCGGGGAATGGTCAGAGAGACTCGCATTTAATTATGTGTTGTGGTGCAGTCTATGGGATCAGGCTAGGGAGTAGCAGTGGTGCTTTGATGTCAGGCAGTTGTTCTTCAGTCAAGCAGTGGCTCACAACAGCCGAGCTAAGCAGTCCTTCCAGTGAGTGTAGTCAGTTTTGCAGCTCTCAAGACTGTCTATCTCAGCTTCGTTGGGTGTTATCAACAGTAAGGGCCTCATTACGATGGTGGTCAGACTAACGTTCAACTGTCATCGAATTGGGCAGGTGTCCGACCAACTATATGCCAGTGGTCACACCTGCCCAATTACAATGCGACCGCCATGCAAGTGGTTGGAAAACTGATCTTTTCCATTGCGGCTTCTGCTGTGGCCCTGGAAAAGGGCCGCAGCACAAGCAGCAGTGAAAAAAGGCAGGCCTTAAACATCCATGCACCATGTGCCAGGCATCATGTGGTGCCTGGCACACAGTGCATGGATGTCTGGAGGGGTGCCACATGTGCCCCTCAAGTCACATTCCAGTTGCCGACTGGGGGATGCGGGCCCTGCTTGGGGCTCCCAAAGTCCCTTTCCGTCTGCCTTTAAATGGCGGTGGGAACGCCATGTAAAGGCTGAGGAAAAGGGACATCCTAATCCCTATGGCCGTGTCTCCTCAGGCACCAAACCCATTGTAGGGAATAGGATTCCGACCGCAGCCCCAATGGGCACCTTGAGCCTGTCAGAGGCAGCGGTCCTTTCCCCTGCCCAAATCGCTATGACCGCTGTAATTGCAACATGGCAGTCTGACCGATACACCAGATGTGGCGTGGACCATCACCAACGGCCTGAATGTGGTGATCCGCCCGGCATCGGAATGAGGTCCCATGTGTTTCTTACTCCATCACAGAGTATGATCAAATTTTTAAAATGTTGTTCTACATTTAAAATAAATATGTAAAAGTAATTTACATTAATATTCATCATAAAAATATGTTTACTATTTTTGAGGTGCAAATAACCTTCTTTACTTTTCCCTATGCGTCATCCTGGGAAGATTTGGAGATCTCCCTATGGTAAGTTACAGGGAAAATAAAAAAAACTGTATTAAAGTTTACAATAAATTAGTAACAATATTTTTTGTGTTAAATATTAATGTAAATTAATTTTATATGCTTATCTTAAATGTAGATTAAAATTTAAAAGCTAAGCACTATCAACTTAATTTTGAAATAAATATTTTATTAATTTAAATGTATTAAATTAAAGACAATTATTTTGATGAAGTTTACATTAAAAAATAAGTTAGCACCTAAAGCAAAAAATTAACGTACTTTTCTTATAACGCATTAATTAATATTAGAAGAAGGAATTGTAGAAGGGATTAAAAGTAATGTAATTATGTTTTAATAAAAATTAATGTTACATTAATTCATATATTCAAAAAAGCGGTCAATTTTTTGAATTAAGTAATAAATATATTTTATTTTTAGATTTGTTTGTCACGTTACCATATATTTATTTATATTTTTATCTGTTTTAAATAAATTAATTTCATGAAACATTATCACTTTTATAGTTTCATTTTAAGTCCCTACGTCCATTTTTAGGTTTCGTAACCTGGCGAGGGGCGAAGCCACTCCCAGATCGAAATCTGTTGTTTCTAATAGTGAGGTTAGGACAGCCTCTGTTTCCAATTGGCTAGCTCCATAAATGGAGGCTAGCCATTGGGAGGCAGAGGCTGTCAATCGCGTTTTCTCTCGAAAACGCGATTCGGGGGCGTTTCTGGTGCTTTTTTTAAGCCCCGCCCCTTTGTCCCGGGCCGCGCTGCCATTGGCTGCCGGCCCGGGACACCCCCGTGACGTCATTCCCGGGCCGCGCTGTGATTGGCTGCCGGCCCGGGACACCCCCGTGACGTCAGCCAATCACAGCGCGGCCCGGGACCTGACTTGTTTTGCTGCTCTTTGAAAGCCGAGTAACGTAATTCCAGTGCACACACCTTGAAAGGGACAAGCCCAGGCAATGGCTGCATACTTGCGAGGGCCTCGTCAAAACTTCCCTCCTGCCCCCTGAGCGCGCCTTTGTCTCAGGGGCGTAACAGGCCCCCGCAGCCCCCGCCGCTCATGGGGCCCCGGGCCGGCCCCCTCAATACATCAATGATCATCATGGATTTTAATTGTGTGCTGTGCGCACCGCTGAGCTGATTGTGCACGGGCCCCTGAGGCACTTATAAATGGTGGTGCGCGCCGTCTTGCAAATGGTGTGGGTGGGGCCCCGGCCGGGGCCCTGGCCTGACCTAAGGCTAGTTATAATGGTGCGTGGGCCCCGGCCGGCTCTTAAGAAATTGTGCAGGGCCCCGGCGGGGGCCCCTGAGGCTCTTTGGCTCTTGCAGATGCCTGGTGCGGGGGCCCCGGCCGGGGCTCCTGCCTGAGGCTCCTTATTCACGGTGTGCGAGGCTCATTAAATAAATTAAGGGGTGGGTGTGCGCTGGTGCGGCGGTGCACTGGTTTCACTTTCCGCCTTCCGGAACGCGTATGCGTGCGTTAGGGGGAGGCGTTAGAGTAAGGTGTGGCACTTGCATCTAACCACAAGAGAAGACCCAGCAGTAACGCTCCTATGCAGGCCAGCCAGGACGGACTTTCTACTGTCCACTGCGTCACCGACCGGGCCTGCCCTGTAGTCATAATTTTAATTATTTAAATTGCATTTTGGCCCCCTACCTGGCTAGCTAGCTAGTAGCCTGGCTTGCGCTGGCCGCCCGCCCGCAGCCTCTCAGCCCGTCCCGCTTGTGGCCTTGCGCCGGCTAACAGAACTGTGAGCTGCTGTAGCCTGCAGGCCAGGCCCAGGCCCCGCCGCCAGACCGTCCTCAGGTCACGTCAGGTGAGTTAGAGTCTGTGTCCGACTCGGTCCGAGCCTAGGCTAATTAGAGGTCTGTCTCACTCTGAGAGGGAACACAGCGGCCGCGGCATGCCGGTCGGGGCCAGGCTTGAGGCACTTATAATTGGTGCGCGTGCTCTTGCAAATGGTGCGTGCGGGACCCCGGCCGGGGTCCTGGCCTGAGAGGCTAGTTATAATGGTGGTCGGGCCCCGGGAGGCTCTTAAGAAACTGTGCAGAGCCCCGGCCGGGGCCCCTGAGGCTCTTGCAAATGGTGCGGGGCCCCGGCCGGGGCCCCTGAGGCAGGCTCTTTATCCATGGTGTGCAGTGCGAGGCTCAGTCTCTTTAAATTGAATAAATTGTGGGGTGGGTGCGCGTCAGGTCAGGAGTGTTCGAATCCACTGCGTCACCGGCCGGGCCTTTAGCCATAATTTAAATTATTTGCACCCTGGCCCCGGAACCCTACGTGGCTGGCTAGCCTTGCGCTGGCCGCAGCCTCTCTGCCCGTCCCGCTTGCGGCCTTGCTCCTAACAGTTACAGAACTGTGAGCTGCAGTCTGCAGGCCAGGTGGCCTGGCCTACTCACCCGTGAACCAGTGAGAGACTTCCGGCGCCTAACCGCCCCTGTGACCAAAACTGGGCAGCCCAAAGGAAGGAGCCCGCGCCTCCGAAAAAACTAGAACAAACAGAGCCAAAAGGCAAACTAACGAGAAAACAGCAGGGAAGGGGACCGGTTGTGTACCAGGCCCAGTACTAGAGAGTGGGCCGGGTGGGCCAGGCCCACCCAAACATGAGCCTGGGCCACCCAAAACACGAGCATTTGCCCTCGTAGTGAATCTGCCACCGATATACAACAGTAAAAACTGTTCAGATAACTGGTGATTTACGATCCTACTGCAGAGCAACCATTTGTCTGTTGGCAGTTGTTAAATGCAGATAAACTGAATTTTACGGGAATAGCTCAGTGTGTTACTTACAGTTCAATTGCAATTGCAGTTCAGAAGTTACTATCCTAACATAGGATAGTGACCTATGAACTGTCATCAAAGAGCTGCATACAAACTTTGCTTTTTTGTGTTGTGATATAGTTAGAACTTCTCCATTCTTTCAACATTCTAATGTTACTAAAAAAGAGTTTGTTTGGGCAGTTATACCTTTTTTATCAGTAAAGCCAGCCCCCAACCACTGGAGTGCTCTTTAAATCCTGAGCTTGTACTTTTGCAGACCAAACCCCCGTAAAATATACTGCCCATGAGTGTGGATGACGTTATTTCGACACCTTGTAATCCTCATTGGCTTATGTGACATTCCCCGTAGACCGATTTATTGTCTCTGTATAATGTGTGCTGTTATGTAAAGTACTGTGACACCCTACACTCATATGAGTAGTGCTATACAACAAATGGAATGGATATGAGAGAGGGGCAACGGCGAGGTAAGGGGCACTGGTGGAGGGTGGCAGTGAGGGAAGCCGTGGAGGTGGTCACGGGGTGGAGGAGAACTACAGAGTTGAGGAGCACTGGTGGAGGGAAGGCAGTGCGGGAATCCAAGGAGGAGGTCACGGGGTGGGGGGCTATGGAGAAATGAGGGGCACTGGTGGAGGGTGGCAGTGAGGGAGTCCAAGGAGGAGGTAATGGGGTGGGGGGAACTACAGAGAAATGAGGGGCACTGGTGTAGGGTGGCAGTTAGGGAATCCGATGAGGAGGTCATGGGGTAGGGGGGGGGGAAACTACAGAGAGATGCGGGGCACTGGTGGAGGGCGGCAGTTAGGGAATCCGAGGAGGAGGTCACGGGGTGGGGGAACTAAGGAGCAAAGAGGGCACTGGTGGAGGGTGGCAGTGAGGGAATCTGAGGAGGAGGTCATGGGGTGTGGGGGAGCTATGGAGAGGTGGGGGCACTGGTGGAGGGTGGTAGTTGAGTTATCTACAGAGAAAGAGGTAAAAAAAAATAGGTCAAAAAGACTTTTGCCCCAGCACTAAAGCCGGCCGATTAGGACAACTGTGGAGCATACTTTAACATGCATGCTAATTACATTTACTGCTATATTCAATGTTTCAGGTTTGAAGGTGATTTTACTATTGTTTTTTACTGGGAATAATGAAAGTGGAACTGAATGGTGGCTGATATGGGGGTGGGGCCCAAGGTCAGCTACGAGATAAGGTGTAACGGAGAGGGGGTGGTAGAAAAGTGGACAATCAAGCCTGTAAGGGAGTGCGCTGCAGAGTACGGGGTCAGGTGGAGGTAGTAATGAAGAGGGTTTCTCCCTGAAGGCTCACACAGAGGAAGCCTGAGTAGTGTCACTTGCTTGATACTCCCACCTTAGAAACCTCCTCTTCCCATCAAAGGGACATTACATGGAAGAAAAGCACTTTTTGAGAGTGATAACATTTAGAAGGAGACTTGGAAAAGAGTGGGTTTTACTGTGCCGTGTAAGACTAAGGAGAGAAAGGAGAGCCCAGAAGCAGGCCTGACTAGATATATAAGCGATAAATCGGGCCAGCAGTGGCCCACCCAAATGTACCTTTGGCCCACCCAAATAAATATTCCTGGAGCCGGGCCTGTTGTGTACTGACATAAGTTTACAGGTGTAGTCCTAATTGTTGCTTTTGGACCAGGTTTCGTCATTATAGAGACGACAGAAGAGCTTGGCCAGGCCTGCGTGACATTCACGTGCACAGTGCACCCCCTGCCACTCAATAAGGTCTGAATCAAAGAGGCATCTAAGAGTATGGGGAATAGTACGTCAATAGTACTTATTAGATACATTGTAGCCCCTTGTGCATCAGCTGAAAGGTTCACCTCCTTATTAATAACAGTGCCAGGAGGGCACAGTCCTTTCCAGTTCTATTGTTGTATAGGACGGTTCCCGAAATATTCCCATTTCAGATGTGTTGGGGTTGATTTACAAAGGCCCTTGTGATCATGTCCCAGAGATCATGTCCCAGGTGCTAGCAGTCTATGACACAGCTCACACGTCATAGTCTGATGTCACTGGTTCACCACAACCCCTGGTGGCACTCTCTAGGAGGACTCTGGCGAGGTTACCGCACCGCTCTGTCCTCGACTTTCACTCCACCCTCCTATCAGACTCTCTTTTATCAGAATCTCGCTGCACTCTGGTTAGACTACCATGTCACTGTCTGATCGCACCCTCTCAGCACTCTTTTAAGACTCTCTCTAACCTGACGCTCGCAGCGCTCTCGTATCTTTCTTTAATAAGATTCCCTCAGTACCCTAGCTGTCTCCACACTATCTTTGATCAGGCTGCACTTTCACCTGACACTCTGAGCAGACTCGCGCAGCAGGAGTCTCTCCTGAGACTCTCTGAGTGGACTGTTGCAGCATTCTGATCAGACTCTCTTTTATCAGAATCTCGCAGCATGCTGGTTAGACTACGATGTCACTCTCTGATCGTACTCTCGCAGCACTCTCTTTTCAAACTCTCTCCAAACATGCTGTCTCACCTGACACTCTCTGATCGAACTCTCACATCAAACTCTTTCATCAGATTCTCGCGACATTTTGTACACAAGCTCTCGCACCACTTTCTTATCAGATGGTCTCCAGTCAGACTGTCTCAGCACTTCATCTACAGGCACTCTGGTGGGACTCTCGTAGCATTATCTGACGATATTCTCAATCAGTCTGATTGAATTATCATGACACTCTCGGATCAGAGTCTCTCTCCAATCAGACGCTCGCAGTACTCTTTTAGTAGATACCTCAGCAGCACTTGGTCGCCAGCTCTTTCTGACCAGACACTCGCAGCACTCCCACCAGACACCCTCTGAGCGGCTTCTCGTGGTACTCTCTTATCAGACTCTACCTAATCAGACTTCCGCAGGCGCCCAGACCTCAGGTCAGGTGTCAGGTGAGTCTGTGTCCGAGTCCGACGGTCGAGCCTAGGCTAATTAGGGAACACAGCGGCCGCGGCATCGCATAATTTCAGTAGTTCTGGTCATTATTAGTCAGACATAAATTGCATGTGGAAATTGATCTTTTTCTTCCTCGCAGCAGCCTATGGTAAGATGTTTTTGTCGGACTCAAGTGTGAGCGGAACCTTAATATGGGCGCCTAATTCCATTCTGTCTTTACACATTGGGATGCCTGACCCCAAGATATGCTGCTCAGAAGTCTTGTGATTCGCAAGGCTTCAGTTTGCAACGTGGGTGTAAAGAATCCTGATAGGCAAGCACTGCTGCCTTCTCTTTGTCACACTCTTTCCACTTTGTCACAAATAGACAAGATACTAGGGCTTGTCGCACATTCACTTGCACCAAGAAAAGTGGGCATGGGTTATTCCCACAATGAAAAGACACCCAACAAGTATTTATTGAGAAGGAATTGCACAGATTTTAATCAGTCGCGCAATAAAAATGTATTCATTCATTCATTCACTAAACAAGTACCCGGAGGAAGACAGGCAATATATACACGCAGACATGGAAACTATGGAAGAGCAGAGTATGTAAACCTTTTATCCTGGACTGAGAAATCTTAGTACTTTCAATTGATAGGAGGTGGATGCACAAGAACTACTACACTTACAGGGCAGAAGACGATGCATCAATTAAAAAATAGTATTTGACATTTGGTAGCAGTGATTGTTGGGCTTGTTCAAGCGTCACTCAGGTGAAGTTCAGTTTAGCGCCCCTGCACTTTTGTTTTTTTCCGCTTCCTTGGTCCCTCTGGAATTCGACCCTGATAAGCAGGACTTGGGCTTTTACCTTCGCTTTATTTTGTTGTTTCAGTTTACCATCATAGGTAATGGAACATTGACCCGCCTCTACACGCACCACCCGAACTGGCTCTTTGGCTCCATCCAAAGCACTCACTGTCAGGAATGCGCCAAGAGCAGATCCCTCACGGTCTCCAATCCTTTCCTGCTTTTCGAATATTTCTCGGACAAAATCAGATCGTCCTGCACTTGTACGTCAATCTCTGTAGTCCCCTGGATGCAATACTAACACTCACCTGCTTCATCACATAGCATCCCGCTCAGCTCTTCAGGTGTATCCTGATAGCTGGGGGAAAAGTCACAGCATTTCCTCATTTCTCAGTTGGTAAACTATAGTCAGGGTTGTCGACTAACTGTTGTGGGAATGTTCATGATGCCTAAGTAATCTGGGGTTTGTGTCATTATACAGAAGCCAAAGGGTTCTTTATAGAGAGCTCTGTGTGTCATTGGAGACTCTGAGACTGTAACCAATCCACACCCTTCCATCACAACATCACTTGTATGTCTCTCCCCTTTCTGTTTCTTTTCATCAATAGTGTAATCATTAGTCTGACATTGTTACACACTTGAAGATCGCTACATTGGAGAGAAAGTGTTCACTACAGCAATAACCAACAACCCTCAACTCTCAAAGTTCCTGCCACTCCTGTTCTCCTGCCACTTTGAGCTCTCCTTCTTGTTGCTAGACACATGACATGTCTTCCCCTAATGCTTTTTCTCCATCTGGCATAGTAGCCCCTCCCCTCCTCTGCTCTCCTACCCTAATGGTCTAATGGTGTAATACCTCCACCATTCCTTCCGCCTCTCCTGTAGCAGTGAATTCTTTTCTTTTTACAGAGGATTCAATTTTTTTAACTTTATTGTGTATGTGCTATTTCCGACACACCTAGAATGTGAAGCTGAGTTTGAAAATGTGGGCAAACAGAATAATTATCCATCTTTGCATGATAGTGTCATATCCATAGCACTTTTCAAGTTCGTCCTTGTATTCTTAGGGATGAAGAAAAAAATATCTGAACTCTACTTGGAGAGTAAGATAATTTCACTTATCTGTTGAAAGTAGAAATGCAAAGACAGTAGGTCTTACTTTAATGTTCTATTGCATGTGAGAGAGCGCAAACTGATATAAATATATGAGTACATCACACTTACCTATAGAGAGCATAATTCATGAAGAGAAATGCCATGAGTGCTAATAGTATCTGAAATTATATTCTAAATGTATAGCTAATATAGAGATTTAAGTAGAAGTGGAACTAATACAGAAATGTGTGACATTATATGATTTTATTAGACGTGATTATTTTGAATCTATGTCGTGTAGCTGTTAACATATAAGATGGTCTGTGGTAAAACGCAGAACGTGGTAGGCCTCAGGGCCAGAGCTGGAGCTAAAAGGGAAGGTGTTTCTTTTCACGACACAGATTGTTTAACGTTTTTGGTCATTGCATTAATGGGCCATGATTTAGAGTAATGTTTTCTAAATAATAGAATAAGAGTTTTAACATGCTTTAATTAAATGAAGAAATTGAATGCTATAATCATAATGTGAAATATTGTAGGCCTGAAATGTTTTAGCATTGATTTACACGTACATGTCTGGGCTGAGAAATGTTGCAAGTTTTTTTTTTAGAAGTCTATGAGAGTTGGGTTCTTGGCGGCAGATATCTGTCTGCAACAGGAAAGGGGGGATCCAATTATAAGTGAATGAATAGAGGTCTGTTCAGTAGACGGCCCAGACCTGGAGGAGGGTTCTGGAATGTTTAAGGGGTATCAGCGGGCCGGAGAAGAGACTGAGAAGCAAGGTCAACTCTAACGTCTGAGGCCCAATACAAAGCATCATGGAAAAAGCCTGAAAGTTGCACCACGTGAGAGGCGTTTCGCAAGGGGCGTCTCAAATGTTGTTGACTGTTTTGTATTAGGGACAGCACCCCTGGGTGGAGTTAGAGCAGAGACCTGAGGACCCTTTAGAGAGCGGATGGGTAGGCAGTGAGGGGTCATGACTGGAGAACTTTAGGTTTTCACCAAGAGACTTAGAGTGGGTGACTTCCCTTGGGGGTCATTCATTGCTGACACCTTTGTTAGGTTGGGATTTGGTTAAGTAGGGATACCATCTAGAACAGGGTAGGGACGCCTAACCTGTGTTTGTTTTCCTCCAACCTAAATGAAGGAGAGATATGCGTCTATGCTGATAGCTTTGCTATTTTTAGAACTTGTGTTAGTGATTTCTGTTGCTCGTCTGAGGGCTTTTCGAGAGCACATGTATGTAATTGGACCTGTGTATCTCGTGAATCTCATTCTGAGATGCTTGTATTTGCAGCTCATTATATCTTTACAATAAACTTTTGAAACCTAGAAATTGTCCGTGATCTTTGAGAGTAGAGTCCTTTCTTGGGTGAACTAATTTGCAGATAGGTGTACTGTTTCCTTCCAAGACAGGCAATAAAGGTTCAGTCGACCAGATCGAGGTTTGGATCAATAGATATAAGGTATCGATCAAAATCTCGCCCTTTCAGTTGGTAGCTATAGAGGATGGTTGCCTTCTTGAGGACGGTGACCTAGGCCAGGTTAGCTTACCCCAAGGCCCCTAGAAATCGATGATCGGAAGAACAGCCCGCAGATGAAGATCCGGATGACGTGAGACAGAAAAAGCAGCAGTATCGGTCGAGAGTGAGTATAAAGGGTTATGCGTGTTAGATTGCGGTGTTTTTGTATTGTATCTATGTTGTAATGTCTGGCGGAGTTGAATGTCTGTAGAGTGACTGTGGAACAGGTTGTGAGCGCGCGCAACCGGTGGAAATCTTAAGTTCAAGGAGAGCTTAAGTGGTTCGGGTGTATCGGACACCCAGAGTAATTGTCAACTAGTGTGAAGGGGGTCATGAGGTACCATTGATCACCCGAGAGACCGAGATAGGGGGAACGTAAGAGAGAGTGCGTGAGTAACGGACGCTGGTCGGAAGTTACTGTGTGTGTAAGTAACCTATCAGAGAGACGATAGATATCTCGTCAGTTGTGTTGACAATTACAGATAGACTGTGGACGTACAGTCGAGAGAAGTGACCGCTTGGTCGGAAGTAGTCATTTTCAGTGTATGAATGGGACGCATGCATAACCGGGAGACGAGTTGAGAAAGGAGGGGTGCTGCTGCGAAGCGGAGAAAAGAGACGTCAGGTGGTGTCGCGCAGTGATTGGCTGACCGGAGAAAGACCGCGCTGTGATAGGCCAGCTAGCGAACACGTCATACAGGGTCGCGACGTGATTGGCCAACAGGAGAAAGACCGCGCTGTGATAGGCCAAGCTAGCAAAGCCGCGACAGGATTGGTGGATTGTCATCAGGAAGTAAACAGAGTAGCGAGGCTGAATTTTGTGCGCATAATTATGAAGTGTTTTAAATGGTTGAAAGCGCTGTTTAAGAAAGAGAGGCGAGGATCGTATGAAGGGGAAGAAGCCCCGCCGGAGGGTACGCCAGCTCGTTATATGGCAGTAAATGTTGGGTTGCATACGATCCTTTGGATATCAGAGTGGAGTAAGATTACTGAAGGAAACGAGGAACTGACGTTCCCGAAGTACGGGACGTTCAGATTAGAGGTGTTACATCGATTGAAATCAGTCATGACCTCAAAGAGACCCTTGCCTAGACCAACCCAGTTTGAAGCCCTTGATGCATGGCTTAGGGCAGCGCATGAAAGGAATATGAACAGACGACAAGAAAGGGTGAAACGCTCGGTAAGGGCAGTACAGGATGCCAGGTGGGATGCGGATGCTAAAAGATGGAGAGTGCATAATTTGGAAATAAATAAACTGTACCCAGTGTTAGAGGCGCCAGTAAATAAAAGCCCCCTAGAAGAAGATGATGAGAGCGAAACAGAGGACAGCCTGATAAACAGATTACTGACAGACAGGCCACCCCCGTATAATAGAGCAGGGGGAGGGGTCGAGAATACTGAAGGAGAAAAGGGGGGCAATGCAGGAGAGCATAGACCGCTTCCCAGTTCAGAGTGGGATCCTGAGCCAAAGAAAGAGTTGCTCCAGCCTAGTCAGGTGCAACAGGTAGTCGGTAGGTTTGTGGTACAAAGAGCGCCGGAAACGGAAAGCGCCACATCCTACCCATTACCAGATGCACTACAGGTACCTGTTACCATAGGTCCTATAATATCGATATATGACCAAGAGAGAGCAAAAGGGGAAGAACGGAAACGGAAAGACAGAGAAAGAGCAGAGCAGGCAAGGAGGAACGATACCACTAATTCCCCAAGTCAGATGCCGATACCCAGAGAGTGGAGCACCCCGATGCACACAGCAGGGGACCCAGGAGGAGATCCTGGGGGCCCTAGATGGCCAATGGATCTGAGGGGATCTGGACGAAAATCCTTTCAAGAGCTAAATGAGTACATGAAGCAGTGGGATGAGGCAGTGAAGGCTCAAAAGTGCATCAATGCTGCAGAAGCAGAAAGGGAAAGTCAGGACAGCAGAGCACGAACTCACTGCGGGGCTGGGGAGAGTAGCCCGGAGTGGGACTGTAGAGGGAGTAGGGGAGTCACCCATTGGGCCCGGAATGGAGGTAGAACAGACCTGGAAAACGGGGGCCCCGGGAGTAGAGGGGTGGCGTGCCCAATACTCAGTGAAGGGGAGAAGAGAGCGCAAGAGTACAGGAACAGCTTTAAGTGTCCACACTGCGTGCCTGCCACCAGAGAACAGAATGGGAGTTGTGAGAGGTCGCACCATAGTCCCTGTGATGACAGAAATGAGCGCAGCCCAGGGAATATGGGGAACCAGGAAGGATCGTATCGGATACTGAGCGATACGAGGCAAAGGGAGTGTAGCGACCAGAGGGAAAATAACAGAGAGGTGTGCGGTGAGAGGAGAGAAGAAGAAGAGAGTGGGCAGAGCAAGAGTAGGGGTAACAGGCCCGTGTTCCATCACCTTCCAAGATCGGATGGCCGAGCATGGGACCTGGAGAGATGGGAGCAAGGGAGGGCACCCATTAATTCTCCTGAGCCCAAACGCAGAGCTCGAAGTTGGGATGGTAGGGAGACCAGTGAGCCCCCTTCAAAAGACATATTGCGAGCTGAGATAAAAGCCAAGAGACTTGATGTCTCCAGCTTAAGGTCAGATCTGGATGACATGGTAGATGGTACCCTGCCTTTAGAAAGAATGGAAATGTATGAACAGGATGAAATACTGTATATGGCAAAGGACATCACACGAAAGGCGAGAGCAGTCCATGAGAAGTTAGTCGAACTAGCAGGCAAATATATGGTGGACTTGTCAAGAACCAAAGCATTACAGGGTAACCACAGGCTACATTACTCAGATCGAGATCTAGACGAGAGGAGAACGATTGGGCTGAAAACACACATAAGGGAACTGATTACTGGAATAAGGACATGGAGGGCACTAGATAAATGGGAAGAGAGGTGGTCCAAGAAAGGGACCGGCAGAAGAAGCATGATTGGTATAACACCAGGACAGCAGGGAATAGAAGCTTACCCTTTGCGTGAAGTTGCCAATGGGAGCTATGTACATGTCCCTTGGAGTAGGGGAGATTTAGCTGCTTTTACCACATCTTTCCCCAAGTTACGAGAGAGCCCCGTGGAGTGGTACAAGCAAGTCGAGAGGTTTGTAAAGATCTCAAAAGTCCTATGGATAGATCTGAACACGCTGTTTGACATTGTAGTACCAGGAGATCTGTGGACAGCATGCAAGGTTAGCGCTGAGTGGCCCACAACGGAGCCAGAGAGAGATGCTAGGACTAATGGGCCGTCCGAGATCGTGATGGCAAAATTCGAGAGAGTGATGACTTGGCTGAAAGAAAAAGTGCCAATGCAAGACATAGATTGGGTCAGAATAGACAGAACGAGACAGGAACCCAAAGAGACAGTCCATGAATATTACGAGAGACTGCTGAAGGCGTTTAAACAGTATAGCGGCTTGGATGTAATGGATCCAAAGGACATAGGGCAATTCGTGTCCAAGTTCGTCCTGGGACTGAGACCGGATATTAGTTTAATGATTCAGCAACACTCGATTTGTTGGCAAAGTAGACCCCTAGATGAAATACTGAGATATGCCAGGTACTGCTGTGATGAGGTAGACTCCAAGGCTAAGAAACTAAAAGAGAAGCTGATGGTGGTACAATTGCAGACAGCAGGAAAGGGGGGACCGCAACAACAGCAGCAAGGGACAGGTACAGGAGGTAAGAAGCAGTACAGTCAGAACAAGGGTAATGAGGAGAGTACTACCTTTAGACCCAGAGTAGACATAGCTACCTTGAAGAAAACGACTAGGTGCCACCAGTGCAACGAGTTGGGGCATTGGAAACGCGAGTGCCCTTACAATGTAGAGATCGGAGAGCAAGAGATAGAGGAGGAAGAGGTCCAGAGCGCACCTATGAGAGGGGCGACGCCATACCAAGGAAAGGTGCTCAAAGGGGGGGGGGCTCCTCCCCGAGCCCAGTTCCCGCAACCTCCTCGAGTAGGGAGTATGGGTAAGACCTATAGACAAATGCCCCTGTTTATGGAAGGGGAAGAATGCTATTATGTGGACCCATTAACCGGACAGAGAGTGGAAAGAGAAGACTGCACCCTTGGGGCAGCCTTAGAGGTAGATCAGAGGGGACCCTATGTGGAAGCAGAAGTAGCAGGGTGCCCTACGACATTTCTGGTGGACACAGGAGCCACTAGATCCACGATCAGATCAGCTGCAGTTCCAGACCTGCCCATGTCTGGAGAGACCATACAGGTGGTAGGGGTCGCAAACAGGAGAATAACCAGCCAATTGACAGAACCGGTACAGGTGAAAATAGGGAAGTACAGCGATGAGCACCAATTTGTGGTTTGCGATTCAAGCCCTGTGTGTCTGCTAGGAAGAGACCTGTTGTGCAAATTGAATTGTACTATATATTGTACACCCCAGGGAGTGGAGGTATTGACTAATGATGATGATGCAGATTTCAAAGTTGCAAACTCAAGAATATGTGTGGAGCTGTACCCTACTTTGACAGTAGACGAGCTTCCCTGGGATTTGAGAGAGACAGTGGCATCAGAGGTATGGGATTTCACTGGGGAAGAGATTGGATTGGTCAAAGGGGTGGACCCAGTGAAAATAGTAGTGAAACCGCATGCTGAGTTCCCAAGAACACCCCAGTATAAATTGACTCCAGAAACGATTGCAGGCATAAAACCCGTGATCGAGTCCATGATTAAACAGGGAATACTGAAAGAAATCGTGGGTAGTCCATGTAACTCCCCGATTATGGGTCTGCAGAAACCAAATGGGAAATTTCGGATAGTGCAGGACCTTCGAAAGATTAATAACATAGTCGTTTCATGTTGTCCAGTGGTACCGAATCCATCAGTGATACTGTTTCAGATTCCATTCCAAGCTGAGTGGTTCACTGTGATAGATCTTTGTCAGGCTTTCTTTTCGATCCCTTTGGACGAAGATAGCCATTTTCTTTTCGCATTTAAGCTGGAAAATCGCGTCCTAACATGGTGTCGTATCCCTCAGGGGTATACAGAGAGTCCATCGATCTTTAACCAGCTTCTGAAGAAAAATCTTGAAAGTCTAGTGCTGCCCCAGAAGTCAGTTCTGGTCCAGTACATAGACGACCTCCTTGTGGCGTCAGACACAGAAGAAGCTTGCAGGGAAGACTCCATTGCTTTGTTAAATCACCTAGCTGCCAATGGGCATAAGGTATCCCCGGGAAAATTGCAGTACTGCCTGACAGAAGTGCAGTACTTGGGACACAGAATTGAGAAAGGCAAACGAAAAGTGTCACCAGATAGGATAGAGGCGATCATGAAAATGAATGCGCCTCAGACCCAGAGAGAGGTCAGGATGTTCCTAGGGATGGTGGGTTATTGCCGACAGTGGATCGTGAACTTTTCACTGAAAGCAAAACCTTTGCAAAAACTGACGCACAAGGAGGTGAGTGATCCGGTACCATGGGACAAAGACTGTTTGATGGCATTCTTACAGCTGAGAGAGGACCTGTGTCGTGCTCCGGCATTGGGAATGCCTGATTACAATAAACAATTCTTTCTTTACTGTTGTGAGAGAGAAGGTTGTGCGTTGTCTGTGTTGGTCCAAATCCATGGGAATGCCCGTAGACCAGTTGCTTATTTCTCAGCTACTTTAGACCCAGTAGCCGCAGCGTTGCCCGGATGTCTCAAATCCGTTGCTGCAACGGGTGTCAGCATTGAGAGATGTGAAAATATCGTCATGGGGCACCCGTTAGAGGTGTGCGTGCCACATTCTGTTGAACTGTTGATGACCAGGACCAAAACACAGCATCTGACCAATAGCAGGCTCACGCGCTATGAGCAAGTTATTCTTGCTGCAGAGAACGTGACCCTCAAGAGATGCTCTGTTTTGAATCCTGCTACCTTAATGCCACTTCCAAATGATATTGATGATGATGATGAATATACAGACCATGACTGTCTCGATGTGACTGAACTATGCACCAAACCCAGACCCGACATCGTAGATGAGCCACTGACCGACCCAGACGAAGTTTTCTTTGTCGATGGCTCATGTGTAAGAGACGAAGTTGGGCAGTTGAGAGCAGCTTATGCTGTTTGTACAATTGAAGGAGTTGTGGAAGCAGGGTGCCTGGAAGGAGTAAACTCCGCTCAGGTAGCCGAGATTATTGCCCTAACACGTGCTTGCTTAGCAGGCAATCAAATTCGAGTCACCATCTACACCGACAGCCAATACGGGTTTGGGGTAGTTCATGATTACGGGCAGTTATGGTCTCAAAGAGGGTTCATGACTTCTTCAGGCTCTCCCATTCGCAATGGAGAGTTTGTGCGCTTGTTGTTAGAAGCATTGCAATGTCCAGCAAGTATCGCAGTTGTAAAGTGCATCGCACATACCAAAAATGAGGACTTTGTTTCGAAAGGCAATAGATATGCTGATGAAGTTGCGCGGTATTGCGCAGAACAAGGTTACTCTTTCACAGAGGTGGATGTGGGTGGAATAAATGTAAGAACTGAATTAGCCATGATACTGGAAACTGTTGATACTTGGGATGAATTGTCAACCATGCAAGAAAATGCTCCTGATTCAGAAAAGGAAACATGGGTAAAGGCAGGATGTGTAATGGGTGAGACTCATTTTTGGGTCTCAGCAGACGGCAGAGCAGTGTTGCCTAATGAGATGGTGAGTCCAATGGCTAGACTCATACATGGTCCCGTACACTTAGGGAGAGATGCTATGCTGAGAGTGTTTAGACAGACTTGGTACAATCCTAAGTTTAGAATAGCAGCAGAAGCAGTGTGCCAGCGTTGTGTGACCTGCCAGCAGCTGAATGTAGGGAAAAGAACACCAGTTGCACTAAGTCACATAGGAAGGTCTGGAGGTCCATTCAACAGAATGCAGATAGATTTCATAGAAATGCCAAGATGCAACCGCCTCCGCTATGTCCTGGTGGTTGTTTGTGTGTTCTCCAGATGGGTTGAGGCATACCCTACACGTAGGTGCGACACCCTCACAGTGGCTAAGTTACTGCTTAGAGAACTTATCCCTCGTTTCGGGGTGCCGGCCTTTTTGGAATCAGATAGGGGAACACATTTTAACAGCGAGCTTGTGAAGATGATTTGTGTTGCACTGAATATAGACCAAAAGCTCCATTGCAGTTACCGACCAGAAGCCTCAGGAATTGTGGAACAAATTAATGGCACGATCAAGTCCAGAATAGCGAAAGTTTGCTCCTCAACGACCCTGAGTTGGCCTGATGCCCTGCCATTAGTACTCATGAGCCTTCGTAGTACCCCAGACAGAAGAACAGGGTTGTCACCACATGAGGTGTTAATGGGGAGAGCAATGAGACTGCCATCTATTCCAGCTACTGCACTGTTAAATATCACAGATGATATGATCCTGGACTATTGTAAGGGGCTGTCTGACGCCATGCGTTCTGTGTCCCTTCAGGTGCAGGCTGCAGAGGTTCCAGCGTGCCAGGGCCCTTGCCATGACCTGTATCCTGGGGACTGGGTCCTGGTGAAGAAACATGTGAGAAGAAGCTGCTTGGATATTCGTTGGCGTGGGCCCTACCAGGTCATCCTGATCACAAGTACAGCTGTAAAGGTGGGAGGCCTGCCCAACTGGATACACGCGTCGCATACGAAAAGGGTTCCAGCACCTCTGGAAACAGCTCCTCTCTCGGATGGACGTCCAGCTGAGGACCAAGAAGCCATAGAGGGGGCTAGCCAAGCTGTAGAGGTGCCAGTGGAAGCAGGGAACGAGTCTGACCAAGCTGAGGACGGTCAGTACAACAGCGAAACAGAAGACGCTACAGAAGGAGAAGACAGCTGGGAGTACGAGTATGACCCTGACAGGTCTGAAAGAGAGCGAGAACAGACCAGAAGGAGAAGGAGTAGAAGGGCACGTGGAGAAGCAAATTGGCCGCAAAGAAGAAGTTCTAGCCTGAGGTCAACTCCAGAAGCAACCCTTCCTCCGATATCAGAAGACTCAGACCCAGAAGAAGGTGCTCAGGGCGCTGAGGCACCGAACCGAAGGAGGTCAAGAAGAGTGCGTGTGCCTAACAGAAGATACTCCACACCTGAGTGGACATATCTGGCGACAAATGTCTGTGAAACCGGAGACAGGGAGGATCCGAGCGGTGGTGGTGTCCAGTTCTGAGCCCATTATCACCGTGGAAATACAACTGTTGGTACCCGGTGTCGAACAAGAAGGGTCACTAACATTCGTGCTCCCCAGACCTCCCCGCCTCAGCAAGTTAAAACACATGTTTCTTACAGAATTGAAATTCCCCGACTTTGGTACCACGATAACAGCACATGAAGAGCATACTCTTCGCATGGAAATATTGAACTATGCTATTGAAGCTGCAACCACAAATCTAATAGTCGATTGTTAAAGGACTTTGTAAATAAAGCAAGCAGAAGAAAAGAAGATTACCTAGCGCCCAGGAAGCAGAGAATTTTAGGGAACCCCTTGAGTGGATGGAGAAGGGCTAGGGTTGTCTTTTTGAACTGTGAAAGGACTTTTTGCGAAAAAGGCTGTCAGCCTCCAGCTGTGTGGATTCTAAAGACAAAAAAGGATTGAAAGAGACTGTAAAGGAACGAGAGGAAAAGAACTTTTTTTGCAAAGAGAAAGGGAAAAGCTAGATTGTCTGACGAAATGGAGGCCGGCACCCCGAACCGCAGAGCTAAATGTATAATAGGTACACTAATAGTAGGAGTGATAATATTAATAGCTTTAGTGGTAACAATTTCTTATGTAAAGGGACATGAGGAAGAGGTAAAGGTAACTGATGCGAATTCTGTAGTAACACTTACACCCACTGTTGCAGGTGAGAAAAGGGAAAACACTCAAGAGAAAGCGTTATTGGCTGCAGAAGCCCGCAGGTTACATGTAGACGAGTCCCAAGGAGACTTTAGGTCAAATGCTTATGCTAAACTTTTGTATGAATACGTGGATGCCATGGAGGTTAAGGATTGCTACGTCTGCATGCAGTTGCCTGCGTCTGTAGATGAAGGAATTCGATATCATCACCTCCCTCTGACATATGGCATTACATGTAGCTTATTGCTTAGTATATTTTATGAGAGAGATAGTTTTGAATACTATTTCTCCAATTATGATTCTGTGTTGCCAGAAGTCCCGAATTATAAGCAGATGAATAAATGGGATTACTGGAAGAGTGAAGACAGATTGGCCAAGTTCTTCATTCCTTGGATTACCTTAGATACTTCACATGCCCGTAGAAATAATCTGACATGCAAGGTGTCAGAAGTCGAGAAAAAGTTCATAGGGCAGGTGGATGATCGTTACAGGAGACAAAAGATTTTGAAAAAATCAGGACAAGGGAAATTAGATTGGACCGAGGAAGAGAAGTCACACAAGAGAAAGGGTAGTAGTGGTCCAATAGCTTTAGATAAAGCGCAGAGAGGAAAGTTATGTCTTCACCGAGCCAAAACGTATTATGAAAATGTATACGTGGGTGAAGTTGACTGTGAACATGCTTTTAATTTAGAGTACTACACTAAGGATTTCCTGAAGGGAATGCAAGTGATTCCAAATGTGTATTTTGTATGTGGAAGAAATGCTTACGTGAGACTACCTGACAACTGGTATGGATCATGTTACTTGGCAATTGTCTTCCCCAAAATATATCATGCACAAGACTTATTGATCATTGAGGGCCAGACATCATCGAGGGGAAGGAGAGATTTAGGCGATGCAGAAATGGTTGGAGATGTCTTTGGAGCTATGTTCCCTCTTTTGGGAATAATCCTTAATGATGTTAAAATTAGACGACTGGCAACAGTTGTCGACAGGTTGTCTGCCAGCACTGCTCAGTCCTTAATGCTGGTAGAAGGAGAGATGCAATCGATAAGGGCTATGGTTCTTCAAAATCGGCTTGCATTAGATGTTTTATTAGCAAAAGAGGGCGGAGTCTGTAAGGCTTTGAAGGTTCAGGAATGTTGCACTTACATTCCAGACCTTTCAAAACCCCTTGAGAAAGTTATTAAGAACATAACTAATATACACAAAGAGATCGAAGACTTGAGTAGAGAAAATGTCTGGGAAAAGGTGGGCCACGGAATGAGTACAGTTGGAGGGTGGTTTTCCACCTTAGGCAAAAGCTTTATTTGGTATATCCTAAAGCCTATCATCATAATATTGATCTGTGGGATAATATTGTGGGGATTGGTGAGGGTATTCAAATGGTACAGAGCAAGAAGGTCAGAAAGGGCCCAAAGAGAACAGTTGCAGAGATTGGCTGCCATACAAGATAATCAGTACAGGAGCCTGAGAGCTCTGGAAGCGCAGAGAATGCCAGCAATAACTGCAGTTTAAATGTTAGTGATGACCCCGAGAGGTCATCAAAGGGGGGAACTGAGAGAGCGCAAACTGATATAAATATATGAGTACATCACACTTACCTATAGAGAGCATAATTCATGAAGAGAAATGCCATGAGTGCTAATAGTATCTGAAATTATATTCTAAATGTATAGCTAATATAGAGATTTAAGTAGAAGTGGAACTAATACAGAAATGTGTGACATTATATGATTTTATTAGACGTGATTATTTTGAATCTATGTCGTGTAGCTGTTAACATATAAGATGGTCTGTGGTAAAACGCAGAACGTGGTAGGCCTCAGGGCCAGAGCTGGAGCTAAAAGGGAAGGTGTTTCTTTTCACGACACAGATTGTTTAACGTTTTTGGTCATTGCATTAATGGGCCATGATTTAGAGTAATGTTTTCTAAATAATAGAATAAGAGTTTTAACATGCTTTAATTAAATGAAGAAATTGAATGCTATAATCATAATGTGAAATATTGTAGGCCTGAAATGTTTTAGCATTGATTTACACGTACATGTCTGGGCTGAGAAATGTTGCAAGTTTTTTTTTTAGAAGTCTATGAGAGTTGGGTTCTTGGCGGCAGATATCTGTCTGCAACAGGAAAGGGGGGATCCAATTATAAGTGAATGAATAGAGGTCTGTTCAGTAGACGGCCCAGACCTGGAGGAGGGTTCTGGAATGTTTAAGGGGTATCAGCGGGCCGGAGAAGAGACTGAGAAGCAAGGTCAACTCTAACGTCTGAGGCCCAATACAAAGCATCATGGAAAAAGCCTGAAAGTTGCACCACGTGAGAGGCGTTTCGCAAGGGGCGTCTCAAATGTTGTTGACTGTTTTGTATTAGGGACAGCACCCCTGGGTGGAGTTAGAGCAGAGACCTGAGGACCCTTTAGAGAGCGGATGGGTAGGCAGTGAGGGGTCATGACTGGAGAACTTTAGGTTTTCACCAAGAGACTTAGAGTGGGTGACTTCCCTTGGGGGTCATTCATTGCTGACACCTTTGTTAGGTTGGGATTTGGTTAAGTAGGGATACCATCTAGAACAGGGTAGGGACGCCTAACCTGTGTTTGTTTTCCTCCAACCTAAATGAAGGAGAGATATGCGTCTATGCTGATAGCTTTGCTATTTTTAGAACTTGTGTTAGTGATTTCTGTTGCTCGTCTGAGGGCTTTTCGAGAGCACATGTATGTAATTGGACCTGTGTATCTCGTGAATCTCATTCTGAGATGCTTGTATTTGCAGCTCATTATATCTTTACAATAAACTTTTGAAACCTAGAAATTGTCCGTGATCTTTGAGAGTAGAGTCCTTTCTTGGGTGAACTAATTTGCAGATAGGTGTACTGTTTCCTTCCAAGACAGGCAATAAAGGTTCAGTCGACCAGATCGAGGTTTGGATCAATAGATATAAGGTATCGATCAAAATCTCGCCCTTTCACATGGAAGGATCTTTTATGCATGCTTATATTTTCATCATACTCAAAAGGTAATGGGACGAATGCTTACAATTTGTTTTACCACTGGCAATTGTTCAGAGTAGCATTTCACACCATCATTCTTCTGAACTCCATTTCGCCTTAGTTTGGACTCAGCCATATGCAAATCAGTCTTGACTCTGCTCCAATAGGAACAATCCAAAGTGGAACATGGTGGGCCGCGCTACGGGGGGGGGGGGCCCTCCATGTGCTTTGCAGGGGGGCCCCCTCAAGTTTCGTTACGCCACTGCTTTGTCTCCCCGTGCTGCTCCGCGGCGCGCCAGAGGCGAAGCCAAGGTTGGGAGCAGGGAGGCTGCGGCGGCCGACATTTTAACAGTAGGAAGGAACTTTCTCATTCGTGCCTCACGATGAGAAGTTTCATTTATTTTTTATGCCCACGCTCGGTGGCACCATTGTCTAGACTGCAGTCTGAAAGCTCGTGATTTAGATTTTGCCGGAAGATCTGTGTTTTTGCAAAATGGAACCTGTTTGTGATTGTCACCTGTGTGCAGTATTTAAAGTTGTTTTCTTGCTATATCACGAGTCAGACATAAATAAAACATTCTGTATTTATCGGGTGTAGAGTTTTTTGGAAGCTAAACATAGTAAAGATAGTATTTGCACTTAAAATGCGGTAGAATGTTTGTGATGCTGTGAGACCTTGGGACAGCCTACAGTGAAGGAGAGGTGTGGCGCAGTGGCCAGAGCGGCTGACTCCGTACGCGAGGCTCACAGTTCGATGCCGGGCGCCGGTGGAAGCCCGGCTCAGCACCATGTGACTCTGGGCAATAGCTCACTTTAATCTCCTCAACCACGACCCCCCAGCGCCTTGAAACCTTAAGGGATGATATGTTCCCGCTTTACAAGTATGGGTCTTCATCATCATGTGGGCCTCCGGTTTTCCTGGCACAGCCGCCTGTCACACCGTGTCGGTCTATTTTGAATGCATTCGGAGTTAGAAAATGGTCTCAATTCTCACCCCGAACGGCGTGCTTGTGTTATGAGTTTCGCGCACGTGTCTCAACTAGACCTGGACAGATTGCTAAACCACGGCTCGCGCTTCCCTCACAATGACATGCAGGGATCGTAGGTGAAAACATACCTATGTGGAAGGCAGGCACAGGGACGCAGGGACAGAGGGAAATCTGGCAGTGCATGAAGGTCTGGTCTGAAAGGTCAGTGTGCGGGTCAGTTTTGTGGCTGCTCGTGCACCTGTTTTATGGTCTGGTGGGCCAGTCTCCTTCTGCTGATATCTGATCTTACCACAAACATTGGCACATACAAATAGTTTGGAGCTGCCTTCCCAAGGTTTAGGCTACTGAAGCTGGGCTTTTATGCACAGAACAACAAACTGTTCATGTGTGTGTGCACGTGTATGTGTACGCATGCTCACACATGTTTACGTTGTTTCTGTGCTACGTCTATCTCGCCTCATGTTGTCTCCGTGGTGTTGTCTCTGTTGCCCCCGTCTCATGTCTTTCCAATGGAATGCTTTCGTCGGCATGTTTACGTTGTTTCTGTGCTACGTCTATCTCGCCTCATGTTGTCTCCCTGTCTGTGTCTCCGTGGTGTTGTCTTTGTTGCCCCCGGAAGAAGTCCAGGTGAGTGCTCCCCTCCCCTCCCGCTGTCCGTGTGCCCGTTCCCGCCCCCCTCCCCCCTCCCGCTGTCCGTGTGCCCGTTCCCGCCCCTCCCGCTGTCCGTGTGCCCGTTCCCGCCCCCTCCCGCTGTCCGTGTGCGGTATGTTCGTGTTTGGTGCATACAACCCCGATGGCTCTCCTGTTGGTAAGAAGCTCCATGCAGCTAGTAAACAGAGTCTATATGTGGCTGAGTTTGTTTGAGAGGGAATTCGGTGTTTTTCTGTCGTCGAGATAGTAATGGCCTGAATTTGGTGATTGCGATCAAGGGAAGGTTTGTGGTACAGCTAGTGCTATTGTGTAGTTGTCATGTGAAATGATTAGTGAAGCTAGTGTATTTTGTGCAGTTTTTGACAATATACATACAAAAGTGCTTTTGATATCCACTGATACGACTACCTTTTTAGGAAACAGCTAAAAACATGCCTTTTTAAGAGTTAAGAATGCTTTCGTCGGCATCTTTACGTTGTTTCTGTGCTACGTCTATCTCGCCTCATGTTGTCTCCCTGTCTGTGTCTCCGTGGTGTTGTCTTTGTTGCCCCCGGAAGAAGTCCAGGTGAGTGCTCCCCTCCCCTCCCGCTGTCTGTGTGCCCGTTCCCGCCCCCCTCCCCCTCCCGCTGTCCGTGTGCCCGTTCCCGCCCCCTCCCGCTGTCCGTGTGCCCGTTCCCGCCCCCCTCCCGCTGTCCGTGTGCCTGTTCCCGCCCCCTCCCGCTGTCCGTGTGCGGTATGTTCGTGTTTGGTGCATACAACCCCGATGGCTCTCCTGTTGGTAAGAAGCTCCATGCAGCTAGTAAACAGAGTCTACATGTGGCTGAGTTTGTTTGAGAGGGAATTCGGTGTTTTTCTGTCGTCGAGATAGTAATGGTCTGAATTTGGTGATAGCGATCAAGGGAAGGTTTGTGGTACAGCTAGTGCTATTGTGTAGTTGTCATGTGAAATGATTAGTGAAGCTAGTGTATTTCGTGCAGTTTTTGACAATATACATACAAAAGTGCTTTTGATATCCACTGATACGACTACCTTTTTAAGAAACAGCTAAAAACATGCCTTTTTTAGAGTTAAGTTGTCCTTGGCTGCCGTCATTTGTGAACCTCTAGCGCCGGAACACTGCGGTTGGAGTAGCTGTTTACAAGTTTCGATCTAGAGATTAAACTATTGGCATTGTAAATGACAATGCCATTTATTTATCCTTTTTCAAAACCAACACATAAATTCAAATGTTGTCATTTACAATGCCAATAGCTAAAACTTTTCAAAAGGCGAAACCATTGCATTGTAAATGCTTGTGTGGTCCTGGCACGAGCTCCTGTCACAGTATGAATTGATAAAAGGTGTATACCATCTCTTCTCTTGTGTGTAAACTGACACCCTAGCCATCTGTAGTTGATACTTTAAGCTAGCTGTGTTTTCTATTTAAAGCAAGGGGTACCAAATACACCCCAACCTGTTCGTGTGCTGGCAAATGTCCTGTTTCTGACTCCTTGTATGCTGTCTAACAAGTGTCTGGGATGATACAAGGCTCAATAACACCCCACCTGCTCCCAGGACTTCATGAGAAAGTTCACATCCTAGTGTTTCTATCCTTGTGATTGACTGGAATAGGATGACACACCGCACTCGCATCTTTGCTACAGTAGAAGCTATTATTATGCTTCTACTTGAAACACGGCCTTCTATAGGGGAAATTAGGTCAAGAGCTGGGTGATTGATGCCCGTTACCTCCCCTTATGTTGTCATTTTAGACATCACAAACACAGCCTTTAAGTCATTATAATCACATATTGACATTTCAGGATGCTACAGTGCGCGGGGCACCCTAGAAATCATATATAACATGCTGTTTTATTAGTTACATCACTGTGATCGTTTATATGTGATGTACAAGACCAGCTAAGACCCCTGTCTCTCGTCGGACATTGAAGTGTGTGTTTTATGCAAATTGCAGTGATCAGTCGCGATTTGCATTAGGCCTTCTAGACCGCTGACACTTTCGCCTCCTAGAATGCTGTTTGTAAATCCAAAGGGCATAAACTGTAGAACACAGGCAGTCCACCTCACAGGAATGCATTCACAAAGTCCCACAGCAAGTTAAGGAAACATTCATAACACGCACATTTCACACACTAAGAAACGCAGACCTACAGACTAGACCGTAGTAAAGATAACTGGCAGGTCATGAGTTAATACTGGGTACAGAACCATGTTAAAATGTGTCATGCTAATCGCATATGGTAACTGCCTAAAGTGATTAGTGAGTGCTACAAGATAGGCAGCGTTCCCAAGGAAGAATACAGAACTAACCAAGTGCCTAATGTGCTGCGGATGTGCAGCGTTCCTGTGGCAAGGAGTGTTCAATACTATTAAAACTCACGTTTGCCCAGAAACGCTCGGGGCTTGCAAATAGGAGGCGAGGCATTGGACTGAGTGTCCTGAAGCAGCGATTCCCTGGTGACTTATTCCTGGAGCGGCAGATCAGGAGCGTTGGGAAGTGCTTCCAGGGTAGTTTTTTAAAAACTGCTTACAGCAAAACAACTGTTCTTAATTTTCAACGAGAATTTAGTGCACAGTCCACCAGCACATTGTGTTTCAATCTTAATTGACCAGAGACTTGTTTAGCTGGCCTTCAGTTCAACATATATGTCTGCTAAATAATCCACATTTGTAAAGCGCAAACAATCACCCGTAAGGGTCTCTAGGCGCCGTCGGGAAGATTAAGGTTAAAAAACACTGGTGCACATCATGCAAAAGCTTTTTTTTACACACGTCTTAACACTAAAAACCATCAAGTTCTTTAGTGATCTCAAATTGTCAGCATCAATAGAAATAGAGGCACATAGCAGCAAGCGAAACAGTTGCATTGTAAATGCTTGTTATCTATAGGAGGGTGTTGCAGTACTAGTGGTTGACCATGTGTGGTGTTGGACCAACTACAATTTCATTTTTTGGCAGTTGTAACTCACACTCGTAAATTTGGCTCAACTCCCTTTTTAGGGGGTGGAGACATGTAAGTCTGAGCTTTTGAGGCATTTTGCCAAAAATAGTAAAGCTACTCAAAAGTGTAAGAGTAAATTGTGCATGTAAATTACTCACAAGTGCAAGATACCTTTGTGAATACCCCAACATATATTTGCTTGCTTAAAAATTCAGGTGTTGCTAAACTTTCCTGTATGGAAGTTTAAATATCAAGAAATGTAGTGCTGAATGGAATGAGACCTACATGGGATTCCAACCTCACAAATATTCTTGATTTGGGACATCTGCACCTCATTGTGCATAGCCCCATTGTTCGGTGCTGAAAAGGTGCATCTTTCCCAGCGCTTACTTGAGAACAGAGGAACTCAGTGCTGTAGCTGCATTCAACCACAGCCAGCCTTTTATTTCCCTCTGGCCCGAAGTTTGTGTTTTGTAACATTTGTTTTTTTCTTTTAACCTGCTTCTTTACGCTATATGCTTTTTATACATTGAGGCCCTCGTTAAGGGAGCTGCATGATAGTTCCAATATTGTGGTTGGCAGAGTGTCAATGGTGTGGTATTACTGCACCATTACAACTTTCCCCTCTGGAATGGGGGGTAACAACAGCAATAGGTGTTAATGCACCAATTTCCTCAGGCTATGTTATGTTAAGAAGTCCAATAGAGCGCTGTTACACCAGGGGTTTCTTGTCACTCCAAGAACCTGCAAGAAAGACATAGTCTGATTTGTTAGCCCACTTTTGGGAGAAACAGGTCTCCAGGTGGTTTCCAAAAGATTTGTGAGTGTTGATGGCAGTAGGGTGACCAACCGTCCGTAAATTTCACGGACTGTCCGTAATTTGGACCTCACGTCCGTTGTCCGTGAGGATCCCTCTTACGGACGCCTTTTGTCCGTAATTTTGGCCTTGCAGGGAGCAGAGCCGTTCCACTGGGAGAGGCTCCAGCTCCCTGATGGGGCCACCTCACACTTATGCTCCAGCACAGGAAAAGCCCCACCCGCCATTGTCATATTGAAAGGGGCTGATTGCCACATATAGAATGACAATGCGCCAGTTTGGGCTGCT
Organism: Lissotriton helveticus; assembly: GCF_964261635.1. Classification (NCBI taxonomy): domain Eukaryota; kingdom Metazoa; phylum Chordata; class Amphibia; order Caudata; family Salamandridae; genus Lissotriton; species Lissotriton helveticus. Next base: position 1,373,071,719 of record NC_136067.1, read on the forward strand.
AGCATCGCCTTCCATTCCTGCTGAGTTCAAAGCTGTCCTCAGGATCTCAAAGTCCACCAAAGCCTTCTTATTAGCATGAAAGTTGAGCAGAGAGTGGGGCTGCAGGCCCATTTGAGGCATTTAGAAACAAACAAACAGAGGCATTTGCAGTTCTGAAAGGACCGTGAGTGGGCTTGAGGGCTCTCCTGCCCCTCCCACTCTTGGAACTCGGCCTGCTTATGAAAATTAAAAATCAGAGGCTTTCAAAAGCTCATTTAAACCATTAAGTAAATGAAACCCATAGTGCTCAATTTATAAAAAATAAAAAAAATTAAATGAGTGCCAGTGCTTTCTTCAGGAGGCGTCTGCAGTTTGCACCACACATTGCCCCTGCCATGCTGCCGGTGATAATAACAATGCATCTACTACCCATCACACTCCTACAACTGTGAGAAATTTGATATTTTAGGCCCCCAAAGTTCTAAGAATAGCTTGAGCTTCAGGTAATAGCCGTTTTTAATGTATATTGAAATATTAATTAACTGTTGAGGTAATCTCCAGGTTAACCAGACAGCACCACCTTGTGGCAGACTGTCACAAAGCACTGGTGTTTACAAGTGCGGAGACCGGCACTGACTGGAAACCACCGGATCAAATTAAGCATTGCGGCAAGTACACTGATAGTTTCTTTAATAATTGTGTTTCTGTTGCAGATACTTGGTCCAAAGTAGCACTGGGTTACAGGGTTAATCAGTCTCTCAAGATTCGCTGTGAGACCCCAATCCAAACAAGAAGATCTCCACCCCTTTACAACTCTTCGTTTGTTAGGGGGGAAGTGCATTGAGCACCTTGGGCCTGATTACAAATCACTCAGAGAGTTATCGTGGGGGATTGGAGGGAAGGAATGACATTGCCCAATCACAAGTTATGTCTTATATTAAAGCTCCAGCAGTTCACCAGAGACCCTGAAGGTGCCAGAAGAAGTTTATCGCTACCTGGACACAGGGAACACGTCTTCTTCTTCTGAGTCTCCTTTTGTTCTTTGATCTGATCATTTTGCATTGATGTGTTGACAGGGAGGTTTCATATTTACATAGTATTATTGATTGCTTTCTAGTCTTTACCAACTGGTGAGAATGGATGCATCCAAATAATTTCACTCCGTATTACCTTTTATGTACCCCAGTTTTCAATCCTATCTGTAAATCCTGTTTGATGTAGGTGCGAAATTTGGGACTTATCCCTGACAAATGCTGTAAGCTTTTTCATTGCATGTATCGATCAGACCCTGGACCCCCATTTTGTATCGAAGATGTGGTTGGGGATGGTAAGTTATTGTCAGTCTAGAGGCTAGAAGCAAATGAGGTCAAAGGGTATTCAGAATAGGATGACCAACTGTCCGTAAATTTCACGGACCGTCCGTAATTTGGACCTCACATCCCTTGTCCATGAAGATCCCTCTTACGGATGCCTTTTGTCTGTAATTTGGGCCTTGCAGGGAGTAGAGCTGGTCCCCTGCCAGAGGCTTCAGCTCCCTGATGGGGCCGCCTCACACTCATCCTCTGGCAACAAGAGTAGCCCCACCCTGCCCATTGTCATTCTGTCTGCGGCTAATTGCCCCATAGAGAACAACAATGGGCCAGTCTGTCTAGGCTCTTACAGCATGTGGTGGGCCTCCTCCTGCCTCGGTCTAGGGCAGCACATTCTGTCACATGGAAGAAATGTACAAAACAAATGTACAAAAACACCCATGCTGCTATGTGCCAGTTCATGAAAAGGAGCTGGGGAAAGAAGTTCTTACACAGTCTCATCATTTCAGAGCTGAAGCATATTTAATATTATGTACAACAAAGCCATAGTTGCTGCTTTTTTATTTCTTTTATGCAACTAACACCCATTGACAAAGCCAATAGTCATGGCTTGTTGTAGGTCTAATGTTACTGGATGCAATGATAGAAACAGCAAAATACCAGTTGGGCGGCACATTATGCTCAGCACATATTTTTAGCTTAGGTGTTTTAAGCCAACACCCCTTGGAGAGACCCCCCCCCTTGGTCAGACACACCCCTTGGAGAGACCCCCAGTTTTTATCCCACTTAAAGCGCTGGACACAACCCCATGTCACTGTCGCCTCATGTCCTGGCACTGTGCCTCATGCATGACTCATGACTTCCAAGTTGTGAGATTGCCTATGTGCACGGGCATAGTGAACCTCCCCCATCGCACTGCACCTCTTGCTTTAGGAACTACAGCAGGGGTGAAGTTCTTGATTGGCCTCTTCTGTCTGCAACTCTGCAGACAAAGGCTCAGCTCATAATTAATGTGAAGAGGTGGGTGAGTAAGTGAAGGAATTGGTAAATGGCTGGATGGATTAGTGAAAGGATGAATGAATGAGTGAATGGGAGAATTGATGGATAATGAGAGAGGATGGATGGATGAGTGAGTGGAAGGATGGATGGGGTAAATAGATGAATGTATGGGTGGAAGAGTAGATGGATGGTTAAAAGGGTTAATGGATCAGTGAAAGGATGGATGGATGAGTGAAAGGATGGATGATGGGCGAGTGAATGGGTGGATGGTTGAGAGAAATGATGGATGAATTGATGAATTGATAAGTAAAAGGGTGAATGGATGGATGGATGAGTGAAGGGTGGATGTAAGAATGGATGGGTGAGTGAAAGGGAGAGTAGATGGACAAAAGGATGGACAGATGATCAAAAGGGTGGATGGATGAGAGAAAGGATGGATGAGTGAAAGGATAGATGAGTGATAGGGTCAATGGATGGATTCATGAGTGGATGAATAAATGGATGAGTGTGTGGATGGGTGAAGGGTGGATGGAAGGATGGGTGGCTAAGTGAAAGGGGAATGGAGAGAGATTGGGCGAACGGATGGATGGTTGAGAAAATGCATTGGGGAATGATTGGCTGAATGGATGGGCGAATGTGTGCATGGATGAGTGAAAAGATGAATGTAAAGATGGATGAGTGAAAGAATGCACATATGAGTGAAAGCGAGGGTGAAAACTTTGAAGAAAGGATGGATGAGTGAAAGGTTGAATGAGTGGATGGATGTGTGACTGGGTGGATGGATGAGTAAGTGTAAGGATGGCTGGATGGGTGAATGGGTAAATGGTTGGATGGTGAGTGAATGGATGGATGGGTAGGTGAGTAGATGGATGAGTGAAAGGATGGCTTTGGTTAAAGGGTAAATGGCTGGATGGATGAGTGAATGGATGGATGGTTGGAAGAGTAGATTGATGAGTGAAAGGATGGACTCGGTGAAAGGGTGGATGGATGATGGATGGATGAGTAAAAGGGTGGATGGAGTGACAGATGAGTGAAATGATGGATGGAAGGATAGATGATGGATAGGTTTGCAATGGTTGAAATGGATGGGCACACAGACAGAAGGACAGAACAAAGACTGAATGATGGATGAAAGAGTTAATAGATGACAGAATGTACATTTGAAATGGTGGATATCAGGGGTTTGATGGAAGGATGAATGGCTAGATCCTTGGACAAGAGAGCTCTTCTGGGGAGGGTTGTGATAACTTACTTTGCTGTCTTGGTGCCATAAGAGCTTTATTTCAAAGTGGGCGGTATTACATTTTCTGGCTACTCACTTTCCTATGTGTTCCTATTCTGTATTTGCTGAGTGCTTATGTGTGGGATCTATACATCATGCATATGACATTTTGAGTGACACCCAACTGCTACTTGAATGTTACACACATAATTGTAAATGTTTGCATGTTTTGTTTTAGGGAGAGCCTCATAGTGCCATGAGCTATGCTTGAGATGTATATTGTGTTTGTAGCAATGGGCAAAGTGTCAAAAATAAACTATGTGATAGTGAATCAACAGTGACTTCTTTAAGAAAGCTGCAGGGAAAAGCACCTTTGTGACTTTGGTCAGCTAATGCAACTCTCTGCAAAGCCCCCATAAGTAAATTAAGATTCCATATTTTAAGTTCCTCTTGCTGAAACACCCATAATGCGTTCACAATAGTGGGTTCATCACAGCAATCCTCCCTTTAGTTCACCTATGCATGCCGCTTTACATCTCACAATGGCAGGCAGATATGAGATGCTAGTAACAGAGTCTATCCGAGCAGATCTTCCTCCCTTTAGTTCACCTATGCATGCCGCTTTACATCTCACAATGGCAGGCAGATATGAGATGCTAGTAACAGAGTCTATCCGAGCAGATCTTCCTGACCGCTTCTCTCACGAAACATGCCTGCGTAGGACCAGGAGTTGTAAACAAAATATCAGACTGAACAACCCAGTGCAGTAACCATATAAATGGATTATTATCATAAGAAATACCACAAAAAGACCTGCACAGTTGCTCAAAGCTGCACACACACCGGAAAACCAGAAAGTGCACGATTGTCTCAACTTAATATAATCTTTTGTTGACTTGTACTTAAGTGGTTGTCTATTTACGCACTTTCATACTATCGTGCAACTTCCTCTGTCTGTAATGCTTGCCTTTTGTCCTGAAGTTTTTTTTAAAATTTTGACCTTCTGTCCTGAATTTGTGTCCTGAATTTTGACCCTTTGTCCTGAATGTTAACACTTACAGTCCTGAATTTGCACCCATGCCAGTTGGTCACCCTAGATGGCAGGTAGGTAGCATGGTGGGGAGTTCCATATTTTGGACACAAAGAAAGGAAAACTGAAACCACAGCTTCAGATTTTCCAAAAAGCAGGATAAGATTAGAAAGCTAGCTGTTGCAGAGCAAAGCGAGCAGGTCGAAACATATCTTCTCATCCTGTTTTTCATTTATGAGGGAGCATTACCATACAAAGGTTTACAAACTATGCAGAATGCTTTAGATTCAGTTTGTTCCTTTATAGAAAGCAGATGAAGCAATAGAAGCCTGCACATTAATTGAGCAAAATGCTCAAGCAGAAGTGACATCAAATGCACTTTGGCTTACATAGTCACTAGACAGTATGTGATGCCACATAACCTTTGACTCAGATGACGTCAGAATCGGAACAAAGCTTTATTTCAATTGTAACAGGACAATCATAAAAAGCACAGATAAAAACCATTAATAGAATCAATGTAAAGTGCATCACGTGTTCTTAAAAAAACATGTAAAAAGTCAATTAAAAAGAAGCATACATCCTGATTCTAGATAACAATACTCTTTCTCTGGTTAAAAATTATTTAAAAAAACATGGCTAGCCTCCAAGCAACATATTCATTGTCCAGGAGCTGAAGTTTCATAAAAGCAGGACGACATTGTCTCAGCCCCCATTTCCGTAGAATTGGTAAGATCCACACCTTTCTTGTCTCCCCGTATAATTTTCAAAATAGAACAATGTGTATCAATGATTGGGGCGACTGGTTGTCACAAGGGCAGGGTTGTAACTCGTTAGCCCAATCATTCAATGTGGGAAAGGAGACAAGTCTATGTATTGTACTTAGTCTGAATCTTGTTAATAGGAACCTGTCATAACCCCCCGGCACAAAAGCTAAGTATGGCTGCAAGATAAAAGTTGTGAGAACCAACTGATGCTGCATCACACTGGGCTTAGATATTTCCCTTGATAGTCTTTGTGTCTCCAGGTATGAGAGTACATCTTTTCTTAGCTTTTTCCTGGTAATCAAGTTAATAGTGTCGGGGTTAGTAAAATATTCTTGTTTACCCTTATCTTTCGTGAAATCTTGGATAAACTTAACCCAGGGTATCCTTTGTACACCATCCAGGCCGAGACTATCTTGTAATACTTCTCTATTGAGGATGGTCTCATCACATGACCAGATCCTGTGCCACAAGAGGATGGGCTCTGCTTTAATGAGGTCTGATATTTGTGGAAGACCCAGTTCAGCGTACTTTCCCATAAATATCACTAGATTTAGGCTCTGTTCCACTGTGCCTAGGCCTTCTCGGAAACCGTATTGGAGATCTGATAAAATTCGATTTTCCTCCCCCCAGAGTTGCAGGCGCTCTAAAATGATGCATCCCACGACCTTAGCCATTGAGTCCAATAAAGAAATGGGCCTATAACAGTGTGGATCCTGTTGATCCCCCTTTTTAAATATGGGGACAATAATGGATTCCACCCAAGTTGGTGGAAAAGCGGCCTTACAACTGGCGTTGATTATTTGAGTAATTATTGGAACCCATAGAGTGACATTGGACTTGTACAGGTCCACTGGAATCCCATCTGGCCCAGAGGTATTCCCACCTGCACTTGCGGAGAGAGCCCTACTCACTTCTTCAATATTAAAGTCTAGATTGGAAAACTGATTAATCGGTCCTGAATTTTTACTAACTTGACCAATGCCAGTACTTTAGTTGTATATTTTGGAAAAATTATCAATCCATTGACGCTCTGAGATAGCTACTTCAATAGTTGGGCCTCCACCGGGGTCAACAACGGTGTTTTAACTGCTTTCCAGAATGTGGCACTATCTTTTAAGTGTGCAGCTTCGGAAAAGCTTCTCCCATGCCTCTTTTCTAAGAGCATTCTTCCTTTCTTGGAGAGCCAGACTATAGTTCTTCCTCACCTGTCTAATATTAATGATGTTCCTTGGTACATTGTGCAGTTCTCGTTTCAGATGGGAATGTGCACGAGAGCAATTTAAATAAAACTATCGCTGGATGGCAGGCTTTTTACCCCCACGTTTGAACGTTATGTCCCGGACCACAGTTGCCTATGTCCCGGACCACAGTTGCCAAGTTTTGGAATGAGGACAGTATGCTCTCGGGGGATGCTAATTCGTTCAGACAGATGTCAATGTCCTTACTACACCTTGTGATTATTGTTTTATTAACTACCTTGGGGTCCATCATGTTGCAACGGAGTGTATAACCATTTGTTTTATCTAGATTTAAGTGTACCAGGGCATCATCTGGTCAGTCACAACATGAGTCAAAGTGATACATAGAGGCAAATGATCACTCAGGGAAATTGTATCAACTTTAAAGGTCAGTAATCTAGGGGCAAAACTGTTCAACAACAAAATATAGTCTATTGTGGAGCAGTGGCCTCCACCATTGTAGGTCTGCAGCATTGGGACAGATCTTATACATAGATCATTGGCAAAGCCTAAGTCTAGGTTGAAAACTAGTTCGTTAAAAAGATCACCTGTACCCTGATAGCAAAAGTGTGTATTATGTGTGCCTTCTAACTCATTAACACCACATATCCTTTTGTCCTCAGAGGGGCACAGGGTACAGTTAAAGTCCCCACGTACAACAAGCATATTTTCAAGGCCCTTTGCATTACACATAGTATTTAACTCTTTACAGAGTGTGTGAACCACCTTGGGGGTGCTATCAGGTAAAATATTATCATAAAAGTTGGACAGAGTTATTGAGTTGGAAGCAGATAAGTACAAGGTTAAAAATTGGTAATAGGGGGACGCCAATTGAGAGACAGCTCTAACAAAATTTAACTTGTTGCTTACATATATACAAAGACCACCCTTAGCTCTCCCATGAGACCCCCCTATTGCTTGTGTAACAAATGTTCTATAACCATTCAAGTGGATTGGTTCCTTTGACCAAGTTTCTTGTAGGCAAACAATGTCCTGTTTTAGAGCATATTCAGACCATAAGGGATTGCTAATCTTGGAGCGCAAACCAGCTATATTCCGAGATACAAGGCTACTCCCAGGATACGTGTTATCATTGGAATAACTAGCTAACCCCAAATCGGTCACATTAACGGCAACATTGCCTCCCAAGTGCCCTATACTAGGGCATAAGTTAGTTGAAGGTTGCGGTAGTGTATGTTACCAAGAAACTAAGCCATTTGAAATACCCTCTCGGACAATAATATTTATCAGTGGGAGGCCCCGGGGGACAGTCGGTGCCCTGAAGGAGGACACATTGTCATGTGATTCAGCTGCTGTACCTTGTTCATGGGGTATAAAGCTTTGGACTTCTGCTGTTATACAAGGCCTATTTATATGGGTTCTCACCCCCCATCCCGACTGCCTAGCTTGCCCACCAATACTTTCTAGAGTGTGATTGTCAATCGATGTTATCCAACGTACAGAAGACATCGAAACGATTACTGGTTGGGACAGAGTATCTAGCAAGGTTATCATAGAAGGGCGCCTTCTCCCTAGAAGAAAGCCATAAGTTAGCCGTTAGAGCCTGCGAGGAAGGAGGGTAAAAATGCCCTAAGGGTAGTATGGTGGGCACGTCCGGTCTAACTGGCCCATAGCCAGCCCTGTCCAGAATTAAATGAACAAGGTCTGGCAATCTAAATGATACCACAATACAATCCCCTTTAAGCGGCTTCCTAGATTTACCCACCCAGCCAATTCTACGTGCAAACTTGTATTCTGAGTACAAGAGGTTTGTATTAATCCCAGTCCTGGTACCAAGAAAGTAGAGAGATTCACTCCGCAGGGCAGACCAATGCTTGCTATTATTAGCTGACAATGTGGGAATATTTGCCACTACCACAGTATAAGGTGTTGGCTTATGGGGTAGATGTAAGTATGTGACTGGTATTGGGATTGCATCACAAGCAGGCGACTTATTTCGCATAAAGCTTGGGGGGGCACTCCCTGGTTGTGTGGAATTTTCCCTGCTTATGTTGTCACTGGGGTAATTACCAAATGCTCCCTGTAATGGATGGCGTGGCTTTGTGCGCACCAAGGCTACAGGTAGGTGTTGAGGACACTAAGCTTCCACTCTCCTTGTTGCTGGGGCATATCTTCTGCATTATAGGGGCATCTAAAGTGGGATTTGATGGCCCTTTATCAAAAAGACCCTTATCGTACCCACTACACCCAATATGGTGCCTAGCTGGGTTAACCCCTTCAGTACTCCCCTGGTTGACCAGTACTGACTGTGAAGGGGTTGAGAGGATTGTTTCCAAGTTGGTTAACCTGACCTCAATATGAGAAAGTTTTTATATTATAGGGTTAAGGAGGCGTGAGAACATTAATTCCATTTGACATGGGGAATCCTCAGTCAATAAATTTGCCGAGGGTTGCACTATGGCCCCCGCAATCATGATTGTAGATTTGCCTTGCGCGCGGTCAGTGAGAGGCTGGGAGGGTTTCCGACCTATATTCTTCCGTGTAGGTGGATTTGTTTTTTGATTGCCCTGCCCTTTCCTTTTCTTAGATGGAGGCGCTGAGACATGGGCCTGTGCGCTCTTAGCCTTTTGGCCCCGGTTTGTAACAGTGTGGCCGGGGGTGCTCCCACTAGTTACTGGCTGTATCAGAGGTGATGGACCTACCTTGATCTATAGCACCCGAGTCACCTAAGGGTGGAGGAACCTCCACAATCTCCCCACTCTCTCCCGGGCTCAGGGGTGGCTGTATGGGTGGTGTGTTATTTTGCGACAAAGGACATTGGGGATCTTGGGATAGCCTCCTCTCCGTAAGTAAGTTCAATTTTGTGTACTAGAACTGATTCCGCCCTTTTCAAGAAGGCGTTCAAAGTCCCCACAACTCCATGCCCAGGTGTAAATTTTCTATTCATGTTAACGTCCCACAAGACAATGCAAGAACCCCTGTACAACAAGACAATTTAATAGCAGTACCTTGTTGTTATCTTGAATCAGTCATTGATCCTCCAGTTTGCCCAATCAATAATGTGGCCCTGCAGACCCTACAACGGCTAATGCTTGACCTTCCATAGGGACCCCTGCTTATCGGCGGCGATTTTAATATGACAATGGATGATGCCAGGGATCGGCACCCCCAACGTCCTTCACACAAATCGAGTTCGGACCTCTCTGACTTCACACGAACAATGGGGCTCGAAGACCTATGGCGTCTATCCCACCCGAACACTTCCTACTATACACACTACTCCAACGCTCATAACAGCAGCTCCCGCTTAGATTATTTTTTCTCTCCCACAGCTGACTTGGAATTCTTTCGCCACCCGAAGGGGCTCCCTAGAGGGATCTCCGACCACTCCCCACTCACTGTGGAATTGACACACCACCGTCAAAAGACACGTGGCCCCATAATAATCACACCCTGGCTCCTAAAAATCCCTGATATAAAAGATTGCTTGATTGAACACACCGAATACTACTTTGCCGAAAACGTGGGCTCCGTGGCTTCAGCCATAACAATATGGGAGGCATACAAAGCAGTGATCAAGGGTAAAGCGCTAGCCCTCAAGAACGGATACATCTACAAGCAGAACGAACACTTGATACAAGTAGAAACAGACCTTATTAACTTGGAATCCCTCCACAGCACGAACCCCACAGACGACATAACAGCCCGCCTTCGCGCGAAACAGTTAGAATATAGAGCACTGGCTCTTGAAAAGGCGCAGGCCAAGCTTTTGAACACCCGCCATCGCGTCTACGAGCTAGGAGACAGAGCAGGCAAAATGCTCGCGTGGCTCGAAAGACGCGAACAGGGCTCCCTTTGGATCCCAGAATTGACCCTGCCAGATCGATCTATTGTCACAGACCCGGGCGATATAGCGGAGGCCTTTGCCACACACCTAGAAGGGGTCTACACCGCCAGAGCCCACTACAACTCGGAAGAATCCAAACTGCTCCTAGCCGAAATCAGGCTTTCTACTGTCTCCGAGCCCGAGATTCAAGAGTTGGAGGCTGACCTCACGACGGAGGAAGTTGGAAATGCCTTGTTTGCCGTTCAATCAGGCAAAGCCATGGGCCCCAACGGCGTCCCAATTGAGTTCCTGAAGGGTATGGCGGGTGAGATTCTCCCACACCTTAAAGCAATGTTCGAAGAAAGCCGAGATGTTGGATGCTTGCCGCAAGATCAACGGTTGGCCTCGATAGTAGTTATTCGTAAGCCCAATAAGCCAGCTGCTGACTGCGGCTCTTACCGGCCTATCTCTCTCATTAACACTGAAGTAAAATTCCTTGCCAAGCTCCTCGCCACCAGACTCATGACAGTTCTCCCCGCCCTAATACACGAAGACCAATCGGGCTTTTTACCAGGCCACAACACTGCGCTTAATCTCCGCCGCGTCCACAATGTCATGAGTAGGATACCACATCTCCAAGAAGATGCACCTATCCTTTCCCTTCATGCAACACTTGCCTTCGATTCTATCGAATGGTCTTACCTCTTTGAAGTACTCCTCCGTTATGGCTTTGGCCCCAAATTTATAGAGTGGATCCGACTACTCTGCACTGATCTCTGGGGGGCAGGTTTATGTCAACGGGCATACGTCCAGGCGCTTTCCCTAGCACAGAGGAACAAGACAGGGATGCCCTCTGTCCCCCTTGTTGTTCACTCTCACTCTCGAACCCCTGCCCATTGGATTAGAACCGACAATTCCATCCGAGGCCTTCGATGGAATGCTGACACGGTCGACAAAATCTCACTATATGCAGATGACATCCTTGTCTATATCTCCTCCCCCAAGTCCTCCCTGAACAGCCTGCTACACGTAGTCACCAACTTTGGCAAATATTCGGGCTTCTCTATTAATTGGTCTAAATCGGTGCTCTATGTTCTGCATGGTCCTCCCCCGCCCCTCCCGCGAGGCTACTCCATCGAAATCGCCCGAGACGGTTTTAAATATTTGGGAATCTTTGTCACTCCAGACCCCCAATTGTTTTACGAATGTAACCTCAAAGGCCCACTCCAGAGACTCCATACTGACGTCTCACATTGGAGAACGCTCCCCCTCTCTCTTCCAGGTAGAGCTGCCCTATTTAAGATGCTTGCACTCCCTCGATTCCTATATGCCCTACAAAATTGCCCGTTCCCCATAGCTGACTCGTATTTCAACCTAATCGAAGGAGACCTCGGCCTCCTTTTATGGGATGGCGGCTCTCCTCGCATTGCTCTCATCTCACTCACGCAAGGGTGGTACGATGGAGGTATTGCCCTCCCCAATGTCCGCCTCTATTATTGGGCCACTCAGTTGATCGCCACCAACTCATGGATTTACGGCTCGCCCACAAACCCTGCCTTTCACTTAGAGAAATACCAGACAGGCCGTGGTGGCTACCTCGAGGCTCTTTATGGCAAACACTCCCGTACCCGATATATCGGCCCGATGTCCCACACGTTATCCATTTGGCGCCGCGCATACCAAAGACTCGGATGGGCCAACACCCTCACACTGTCTACCCCACTCTGGACCTTGTACAAACTCGGCACTCTTTGTCACTATAGAGGCTTTGATAAATGGGACACACTAGGCATTTCCACTATTAGCGACTTGCTTCACAAGGGCAAATTACTGACATTCAAGGAGCTGCAAACTACATACGACCTGGCACAATCCTAGACTTTCCGATACCTCCAAATTAAACACGCCATACTCACCAATATCCCGGACCTCGCTTCCCTCCCACAGTCCTCCCCCTCGAGGACAGACTCTTGTCAGAACCCCTTCAGGCCAAAGCGATATCCTACACTTACCGTAAATTATGCAACAATATGCCAAACACGTTTCACTTGCTGCGAGATAAATGGCAGATTGACATTGGAGTCCTGGATGAAGTTGAGTGGCAGTCAGCATTGATGTCCCCACGCGAATCAGCCATCAATCATAGATTCAGGTTAATACAGCTAAAAATATTGCACAGAACATACATGTCCGGTCCCCTTCTAGCCAGAATAGGCCGACGCCCATCTGACCTCTGCATTCGAAATTGCGGCCTCACAGGTACCTTCTACCACATTCTGTGGGAATGCCCAGCGGTCCAAGATCTTTGGAACCGCGCCGTTCAGAAAATGACTGATGCTTTAGGGATGCCGGTCCCTCTGACCCCCAAATGTGCTCTTCTTAATGTGTGGGACCCCACGGATTTAACTGCGATAGAACAAAGATGGGCAGCCCTAAGCTTCCTCTTATTGAAGCGTGAAATAGCCATGCAGTGGGGCTCACCGCACAAACCGCTCCTGATTAGATGGGTGGCTGCAATGGACGTGTGCATGCTGTCTGAAAAAACGGTTTACAAAACTAGGGGATGCCCCAAGGTTTGGGATACGAAATGTGGTCAATGGAATACCTATAGAGGCGAATTGTGCACTTCCCCCTCAGCAGACATGGAAATGACCAGACCTACTATCCCTCAGTAATTGTGACTGTGGTTATTGCTGTACTGTGCGTGCTCTATGATGAGATCATAACTGTGATCGTTTTTATAAATATTTCCTCTGCTTCGAACAATAACGTTTGTTTTATAAGGAAAAAACAACCCATAGACCTATAAATTATCCGACACACGAGTCTGGCTAATTTGTGTACACCCTGCTTTACCACGCCGCCGGACCTCCGGGATGTCGGCTGAAATGCTGTGTTACTCCGATAATGGTAATGGGTAACTGTACATAACGCAGCCGGCCCTAAGGGTTGTAGGCTCTACGCTGTGTTACTACATAATTGTGCAATAAAGGTCTTTGGGGAAAAAAAAAATAATAATGTGGCCCTGCCCGGCCTCCTTCGGGCTCTGACGGGCCCGCCCTTGGCCCGGGCTTCGCTCGCGCGCATCCCACGCTGCGGAAAGCCTGTGCCCTTTTTGTGCACCTCCCGGCGCTGCTCCTCAGGTGTACAGGTCTGCTAGGGGTGCTGGGAGCTGTAGTCTCTAGTCCGTGAGACCAGCTCCACTCCCCAGGTGACTCCTATTTTACTGCGTTGAGCAGGCAGCAAGCTAGCGTCGGTAGCTGCGTGGGCAGGCAACGGAGAGATAGTGGCGGTGTGGGCAGACAACAACTGGCAGTAAGCTACGGCATCCCGCGCTGCGGGAAGCCTGTCCCCCTTTTGTACGCCTCCCGGTGCTGCTCCTCAGGTGTGCAGGTCTGCTAGGGGTGCTGGGAGCTGTAGTCTATAGTCCGTGAGAGCAGCTCCACTCCCCAGGTGACTCCGGTTTTACGGCGTTGAGCAGGCAGCAAGCTAGCAGCGGTGTTGCGTGGGCAGGCAATGGAGAGATAGTGGCGGCGTGGGCAGACAACAACTGGCAGTAAGCTACGACGTCAGAAAAACGACATAACATAACCTTTGCTTCTGATGGCACCATGGAATGTGTTGTCACTGACAGTAAGCTACAATAATTGTAAGATTATTAATTTTAAAAAAGAGACTGTTTTACAGTTCCGAATAACCGAAGTAGAATTTTTTGTTGCTACTTCGGGTTGGGAGATTGGGCTGGACAAATACTCAAAATGGCAGTCAGATCATATACAGAGTTTAACTTAAAGAATATCTAATATGGGGAGTCAAATCAAATGTGGTCCAACCTGTGTCCTTTGGTGTGAGTAGCTTGTTTAACCTCCTGGAGGTTTAGGGAAATCAGGAGGTCGCAAAATTCACTCTCTGTGGTATCATTGCGGGCATCAGCCCAGTAATTAAAATTGCCAACAATAACAATTTTGGCAACCTTAGTAAATATGGAGCAGACAGAATCGTAGAGTACCAGAGGAAAGATATTCATGTAAGTGGGCTGGCAGTAGGAAGTATGGAAAGTATACAAAAGGAAGTAATTCCAGGCTGATTTTCTTAGATAAATGCCCTCAAGGTCAGACGGAGCGAAAAATAGGCCTGAGCCCCAAACTAAAAATGGCCACCCTAGCAAATCAGATCGCTAGAAAAGCGGCCCATATTTATATTTCAGGGCAACTTTAAACTTGTAAGCACTCTCTGTATAAGAGTATTGCAAGATGAGCTTCAACTGGAAATACCAAAGTGCAGGTACTCACTCTCCAGAGTACCTGTCTGCGTCTGATCAGTGCAGTACTCTCCTAATAAAAGTATTGTACAAGTGCTGAGAAGTACAGGTGCTCTCCTTTTCAAATTAAACAAGTGCAGGTACCAGTAACTGACAGTACCTGCCCATTTAAAGCACTGTTTGTGGTACTATCAAAGAAATCAGCAGTAAAACCCAGCCCAACAGATTATAAAACAGGCCCACAAACTACTGATCTGTGAGACAAACAGTGGCGTAGCAAGGGTTGACCTCCGCCCCCCCACCCCCCCATCGGCTTCCCACCTCTTACCTGTGGCTATCACAGGGTGGCTTCCGAGGATATCGCCAGCCAGAGACGCACCTAGAGTCAAATTTTGGGGGGCTAAGAAAAAATGTAGGGGGGCTGATTCTTCAAGCAACATGCAGAGTGGAGCTGCAGGGGCCCTAGGGCCCTAAGAAGAGCTGAAAACCATCAAAGCCTCATTAACAAGCAAAAGTTCTTTAAAAGACCTGTGAAGTGCTCGTGTCCGGCTGTCTATGCGCATGGGACATGGGACGCTGTCTCATCCCGGGCTGCCACACACGACGGGGGGGCTGACGCCCTTTGATTCCAAAGGGCGTTGCGTGCCTGTGGGCATTGCACGCCTGTCGTCAGTACCCCGTACACATTTCCGTTGCTGCAAATGCAGGGGGCGCAACGGGTGGCCATAGGTCTAGCTACGCCCAGGGCTCGAGTCGAGGTACCACGCGGGTGGACGGCGTCCCCCCACTTATTTTACCGGGAGCTCGATAACTGGAGCAAATGGAGCACACATTTACTCTTTGGTCTCTCTGGGGCGAGATTGGAGCTCCTTCAGAATGCTGCTCACCCGCTGGCTTCTCTGACTCAATTGCATCTAAGGAGTGAGCGATGGGAGGCAATGAGTCTAATAGTGCAAGCCACCTTTCATGACGTCACTTCCTGTTGTGCCATCACCGTCCCCCCCACTTCTTTTTTTTTAGGACTTGTGCCCTATCTACGCCACTGGAGTCAACCTCTTCGGGTACTGTCAGATTGCCTTATAGATAGGGGGATCAGGCATCCCGGATTTGCGGGGACAGTCCCTGCTTTCACCAGCTGTCCCAGCAGATTTTGGGAAATTCAGCTTACATCTGGATTTTTAGAGGCGGTCGACTGAAAATGGTGGCAGGTGCCTTTGCATGTTTTCCATAGCACGGATCTTAGGCAACTGTTATGTTATGTTATGATATGTTATAAGCTGTTTTGTAATGCTCCATTACTACCGGAGTATCCTGGCGCGGTATACCGCTGGTTAACCCGCCCGACCCGTGTGGGATGGTCCCTACTGGGAGTCCCCAAGGTGAAGCCAGGCATCTCCGGCGTTGATGGGGCTGTTGTGGAGATTAGGCAAGCTAATGCCCAGAGTTGCCGAGTGGGACCCCTGGTTAGAGTAGGCACCGAGGCAAGAATTATCAAGTTCGCTGACCCTGGTGCGTCGGGAATTGAACCCTGGTCCCGGGCCGACTCCTGCTTCCGGGTCCGCCGCCTCTAACCAGTGAGCCACACCACTCCATAAGAAAGCAATTTAATTAACAGGCGTGATATTGGCTTTACAAATGACATTTTATTTATGTTCTTACTGCCTCTTCTGTAATGCTATGCTGATGAGCGCTGTCATTCTGTCTGCTCATTTAAAACACATTTGTAGTCCTCCTTCTATTTTTGTGAATAGAAATGCCCCGGTTTTTGGCTTTAAAATTCTGGTTACCCTACCTATAGGCCACTCTGACCTAATGCCACTACATTTTATCTGGAAAAATCTGACCTCAGAAAGCCCGCAGGATTCAGTAACACCGCATGCGAAAATACAGTATGTATATTGGCTTACTGATATAGTAGCATTTATTTAGATAAGAAATTCCAAGATACTTGGGATAAGGAGCTGAGAGTTGTGAAGACCACTGACTCTTTGTTAACTCATGGTTAATGGGCGGGACAATTTGAAATTCAAGATGATGCAAAGTTTCAAGAAAGTGCAGAATTATTGCCCCCGAGCCCTTTAAAAGAGTGCTGGCACCTACAGCCACTACGTCATGGCGCGCAGCTAGCGTAGGTAACCGGATCCTGTCACTGTTGCTATCTAGTGGGAATCCCAGCAGAGAGTAAACGAACACGCTGGCTTCAGGATTAACACAGAATGATCTGAGACACTGGGTTGTGTGGTTAAAAGGGTTATCTTCCCTTCTTTCTCCTGCCTGTCACCAAACACAAACAGACATGAAGCCAGTAAGTAGATAAGTGGTTGATAGGCTTAACCATGCCTGAAAAAGAAAATAAACAGGTCCTATCGGGTGAAATGCAAGTGCATGTTTATCTCCCTTACCTTTCGACCTATCGGAGATTACAGTGGCTCACACCTACCTGATTTAACGCCATCTTGAAATGTAACAATTCGCGGCTCCTTTAAATGACTCTGTAAACACATGACCTGATGCAGTCCTTAATCGTGTTTATATGGCGAGAACATTTCTGCTGTTATCACGTGGAACACAGTGTAACCTCCCTTTCATCATGGAGTTTCAAATACTGTTCATGTTATTCTAGCACAGCAGCTAGAGGCGAGAACACATTTTTGATCAGATAGACGGCACTGGTGGCAAAATGTCCCTTTTGCCCTGGATAGTTAGTGCAGTTGTTTTTGCACTTTTCAGGCAACGCGAAATTTGGTGCAAAACCTACCTGTGAAACCCGAGTGCAAAATGGTACTGGCAGAGGCGCAATCTGTTCTTTGGACACAGAGCTATAGCAAAGGCATCATCACACACAGCATAGAATCTGTGGTGGTGATAGCTCTTCAGAAGTACTGGGTTTGCAAAAACACCAGCTATATTCCTCACAATGGGCCTCATTTATGAGGCCGTGCGTCACTTTTACGCCGCCGGTGCGTCACTTTTTGTGACGCACCAGCAGCATAAAAAATGTGCCTTGTTGCACCATATTTACAAAGTGACGCATCTAGGTAGATGTGTCACTTTGTAAACCCCTGCGCCACATTATACCTGCACCAGGTATTAATGTATGCAGGGGGGGGCGTTCTGACGCAAGAAAGGGTTATAGAAGTGACGCAGTGAAATCTATAAGATTTCACTGCGCCACTTCTAGGACACAAATGCGTCAATTTCTTACGCCTGCCTCACAGGAGGCGTAAGACTGACGCAGGTCCTTTCACATGGGGCTTGCCCCATGTGAAAGGACACATTGCTGGAGTTGCGTCACTTTTGTGACACACTCCAGCAATGCGTCACTTTTGCGCCATACAGATACGTCAGAAATACTGACGTATCTCTAACTCCTTGCGCCATGATGCATCATACTGTAAATATGACGCATCATTGGTGTCGCAAGGAGGGCGCAGTGAAAAGTGACGCATCGCTGTTTTCACGCAGCGATGCGTCACTTTTCATAAATAAGGCCCAATGTGTTTATTTATTAGCAGTTTTGTTTTATAAAGCACTGACAAGATACAATGAGTGGTGGCTGTATGTCAGAATGAGTTGTGGCTATATGTCAGAATATTGACTGCAAAACATATCACAGCCACAACAGACATATGACCAGGGCACAAGTCCCAAATAAAGAAGTGGGGGGGGCGCTGACATCACAACAGAAAGTGACGTCACAAATGATGGCTTGCACTCAGTTGCAGTTTACAGTTATCGAGCTCCCGTTAAAATAAGTGGGGGGGGGGGGGGTGCCGTCCACCCGCGTGGTACCCCGACTCGAGCCCTGCATATGACCAATATAGTGTGACAGTAGGACATATAGCTAAGTATACATTTATTACTCTTAACTTCACATGTACGTACCTTAAAGATATATTTATTTATTGATTATTTATTTAATTAGAAAGTGTTATATAGCGCGAACATGACTCTTGCGGGTAACAGAGCGATTTGTGATTGTTCAGAGACGAATAGAATCAATAATATAGTCAATAACAATACAGGATATGGCGGCTCCCCCCCATAAGGGAGGGTACAACACAATGTCAGGATCACCCAATCAAAAACAATCTTTAGTGCAATAAATTGGAAATCTTAGTGCTCTCAATGGGATGTCCAAACAATGAAATGGGAGGTATTATTGATAGTTATACACTCAATTTAGCATAACATTAGTTTTCCCCTCACCAAGCAAAACAATAATGCAAACAATTAGAGATAACTACTTTTTTGTATTATGCTCAGCATTCTGAACGTGTGAGCAATCTATACAACCCTGAAACTCTACCATACAGGTTATACTGCTGAAATTCGCAATTTGAGGCCAAACATAAGAGTGTTACGTTTCTTATCATTGGCTAAGTGAAAAATAAAACATAAAAAAAGAAAAGAAAAGAAAAAAGAATGAGTGAGTGAGAGAACATAAAATACAGACCACCATGAAATAATAATTAAAAAAATTGGAGGCGCACTTTTTTTATTGCTGCACATAAAATAATAGCTAAAATGGCTGGTAGTGCTTCACGCCCTGGAAAGAGAAAACCTCTAAACCTTGGTTACTGCAGAGGCAGGCTAATCCACATTCAAGAATATACAGAAACATACCATTGACTAAATGTATATCGTCGATCTACAGATGCGTGGAGTTAGGTGTAGTCGATCTATGCTTACCTTTATACACTTACCTTCACAACATTTTAGAGTTGATATTTTGGCTTCGATATTTTTCAAGCACAATATTTACGAGTCAATATTCCACTAATACACATAAGTGGCGGAAGGCTTTACATGCAACCAGTCAATTGAATTTGCGCCACTCTTCTGATAGTGTTTTGCAAATATTGTGCTGATTGATTCATTCATGATAATGTGTCATCATTACAACAATGTTTTTAATCTGTTTTCAGTATGGTTGTGAGTTTTTATGATGGATATGAAAGTGAATGAATGATTCAATATAAATTTTCTTTCATGGTTCAAAAACCTAATACATGTTAACCTTTTGTATTTTTGATAAATTGATCGTTGTCTTTGGTTCTTTTTGACAATTATTACATATGCAGGAGTATCAAATGGTCTGCATTTTGGTTGCCTTAAACCTGTACACATTTACATGCAAACAGTTCCATAAGAATACTAAATGCATATAGTCGAGTTCAATAGAGCTGCTAATAGTGGTCTCTGGCATTTTCACGTCTATGCTGTTCTTATGGTGGAGGCGGTTACTCTATCGCTGGGGATGCTGTAGATCTTGTGTGATCTGCTCGTAACTGGGGTTGAGTTGTATCCCTGGAGCAGGTTCCCAATGTCTTTTTTGGACATGGTTGTGGAGGTTCAACCAGGGTGTGGGTCTCGGTTGCTCCTTGGTCTGGATTCTTCTACTACGTTAGTGGAGAGAACTTTAGAGAGACAAGTAAAACTATATGAGGGATGTTGATTCAGTCAGTTAATCGGGGGAACACAGCAGCAAACGAGCGTGTAAGGTCAGTGGGAAGTACTCTCATCTCTGGTATCCATCATGGAAGAGATGCTGATGAGGTCTGCTAAGAAGTGAGGCTCACTGCTGTACTGCTTCTGATCTGTTAGGGGCCTTCTGAGTGAGACTGCAATTGTGGAGTAGATGTGGGCGGGAGTGAAATCACTTTGCAGCAGGAGCGGCCGGTGCAGGTAAGTATTGTAGGGCGGGGTGGCACGGAGTTGACAGACCACAAGGGAAAATAATATAAAAAAAGTAAACCACTTACCTTGCGCTCACCGAATCACCGACTCGGCGATGCGGCGAGTGCAAGGTAAGTGGCTTTCTTTTTTTTAATGTTATTTTCCCTCGTTGTCGCCTGTCAACTCACCACCCATTCTGCCCCCCACCCCCCCACCCCGCCCTACCGCTCTTACCTGCACTGGCCGCTTCTGCTTCTCAGTAAATGTGCCATGGACCCTAGTATAAGCAATGAAAATGGGAAAATGGGACCCCTGACTGCTGTTTGTGTAGTAAAATACAGCAATAACCAAGGTTATGTGGGCCCCCTCAGGCTACTTGTCCCTGGTGCAACTGCACCATATGTACCTGTGCCTTGCACAAAATAGAATAACACTATCTGAAAGATGACGGATAATGGAAGGAAGATGCAGTGAAGGACCCGAAGGCCACCCATAAAACTTAAAGAAACAGTGTTATTTACCTTTGCGAAAGATTACAAAGGTAAAAGAGGATATGTTTCATCTAAGAACATTCACTTGGTTGTTTGCATGAAGTCAGGATTGAACTTATTACCATTATTTGTTTTTAGAAAAATGAGGCTTGCGGAAAGAAATGCACACTTCCACCTTATTTAATGGAATCTACGATAACTGTGAGTACATCTTACGAAGCAAACACAAGTGTTTGCTTTGTTTGCCCAAAGTTAGCAGGGTATGCCCGGACGTGGGTCCCTTGCTCACTTTGCCACTGGATTCAAGCTAGCCTGGCTGATGAGGGTTGTTAGCCCGAAACCGGTCCCAGGATGCTTGTTTCCGGTCCAGGAAAGACATGGCTTGGTAGTTCAGGCTGGACTGTTCCCATGAGGCACAGGGTATAGACTGATTTGCAGATAGCTGTGTCTGAACTTGGGTGGCAAAGTGAGCTTAAGAACAATGATGGATTCAACCCAGCTCTGTGACTGGGGATGAGTGTCTGAAAAGTTTCAGCGCTCCGTCCATCATCTCCTTGTGTTTGCTTTGTTCGCCCTAAGTTGGCAGGGTATGCCTGAACGTGGGTCCCTTGTTCACTTTGCCACTGGATTCAAGCTAGCCTGGCTGATGAGGGTTGTGAGGCCGAAACCGGTCCCAGGATGCTTGTTTCCGGTCCAGGGAAGACATGGCTTGGCAGTTCGGGCTGGACTATTCCCATGAGGCACAGGGTCAAGACTGATTTGCATATAGCTGTATCTGAACTGGGGTGGTGAAGTGAGCTAAAGAACGATGATGGAAACAACCCAGATCTGTGACTAAGGGTGAGTGTCTGAAAAGTTTCAGCGTTCCTTCCATCATCTCCTTGTGTTTGCTTTGTTTGCCCTAAGTTGGCAGGGTATGCTCAGACGAGGATCCCTTGCTCACTTTGCCACTGTATTCAAGCTAGCCTGGCTGATGAGGGTTGTGAGGCCGAAGCCAGTCCCAGGATGCTTGTTTCCTGTCCAGGGAAGACATGGCTTAGCAGTTCGGGCTGGACTGTTCCCATGAGGCACAGGGTCAAGACTGATTTGCATATAGTTGTGTCTGAACTGGGGTGGCGAAGTGAGCTAAAGAACGATGATGGATTCAACCCAGATCTATGACTGGGGGTGAGTGTCTTAAAAGTTTCAGCACTCCCTTTATCATCTCCTTGTGTTTGCTTAGCACATTTTACGAGCCAGAGACAATATATTTTCAAACTAACACAGTATATAAACAGCGGATACTGCTCTTTTATTTACATAGACACCAGGGGACTCCTCAATCCTGTGGGAAAGTGGAAGAAGATGTCCTTCAACCACTTAGAGGCCATAAAGGGGATGGGCTACAGACAAGGGCAAACATTGACTTATTTACATTATTGGGTGAAAGGGTATAGGAATCCTATGATAAGTGGGATGATTTTCTTTTTGCATCATTTATAAAAATGTATTGTATTCATAGATTGCTTACACCAAAGTCCTGTACAGAGCAAATTTCTACAAAAAACAATATATCAAGTGAAATGATAAGATGCACACAAGAGCATTTAGCCATAACTAGAAGAACTAAAAACTACTTGGGAGTGTCTCATGTGCTTTCAGGGGAGCACAAAAGGAGATTAAAGAAAGGAAAAGTGCAGAGCCATAGGCAATGAGTTCCACAGCCATGTAGAAAGAAGGGACAAAGATCTGAAACAAGTTGGCCCTCATGAAGCGGAGCATAAGAGACGAGGTTGGGCAAGGGAGGAAAGGAGGGCTACAGTGTGGCTACATTTAAAGGTAATACAAAGAATACAAAGAGAGCAGAACTGAAGCCAAGGAGAGAATGGAAGCCATCGAAGAGATGTGAGGTAAGTAGAGAGCCATGTCATAGGGGAGAGTCTGTAGAAAAGCCAGGAAAAAGAATAGGCAACACTGGCTGGCAGCAGAGAAGAGGAGTAATCAAGACAGGAAAGAATGAGATTGAGTAAAAGAGTTTTCGTGGTATTACAGGTCAGAAAATATAAGGTATTAGCAAAGGTTTTAAAGCTGGTAGTGGCAAAAATGGGACACATTAGACAAAGGACTGGAATAGAAAATGAAGCCCCACATTGTGGGCCTGGAAGGGCTCCTAAAAATGAGGGTGGGAATAAAAGGAGACGGTAAGGGGGAATGAGGGAAGCAGCAAGGAAACAAGGATTCCAATTTTTATTGGAGTACATGAGAGGCCATCCATGAATTGACACCTGCAAGACAACAAATGATGTCACGAAGAGATGACGTGAAATAAGAGAAAAAGAGGTGAAGTCCTAGGATTCAACTGCTTAGTGATGAAGAAGAAGTTGAAAAGAGTCAATGATCCAATAGAAAGGTGAAGCGTAGATAGAGGGTACCATGTATCGGAGTGCAAGAAGAACCATTAGCCCAAAAAACAGAATAGATATTATCTGAAGGATCAGAAGAGTACCAAGATAGAACCGTGCCAAGGATGCTGACTGATGTCAGGGTGAAAAACAGAATAGAGATGTCCACTGCTGCCAGAGCAGAAGACAAGTCTATGTGAATAGAAAGAAAATTCACAGCAGCAAATGGACTGAAGATGGTTTGAGAAAGAGAGAAGAGATTTCGTGGTTGAATGGACTGGCTACAATCAGATGGAAGAGGACTAGGTAAGGAATGGGAATTCAGGACAATTGAGAACAGATGATCTATAGTATAGAAAGAAAAGAAATACACCTGTATTGTCTTGGAAGATTCTGTCTAAAAACTAGAACAGAATTCAATAAAGAAAGTTTATCTTGTGATTTTCAGGCATATATCCTACATATTGCCTCAATGAAAGGATGAAAAAAAGATCAATTTATAACTAGCTGATACAGCTGCTCCTGAATTTGGAATTAATTAGGCATCAATTAAGGATTATTTGATGGATTGCATAGTTTAAAGATAAAAAGAGATCCAAAATCCCACCCTCCATTAAGCCATCAAGGTAGTTAAATTCCAGAAAAAACAATGCACTTCATTAAGCCACTGCATTAAGAAGCTGGACATGACTGTAGAAAGAACTGCAGTATTGTTAGTCTGGTGAGAAGTAAATGTGTATAAGATAACACGACAAAGAGAAAGATGGATACAGAGAAAGGCAAAAAAGAGAGAACAGGGGTGTAAAACATTGCAAAAAGGCCAAAACACCTCCTACTTGGCACTGAGCGGAACATGTCCTTCTTTGGAAAGAAAATACTTCATATGGGCAATAAGGACATTTTGCTGAAATATGGAAGAACAGATGTAAGGGTCTTCAGTAATATTGGTTGTATAGATTCAAAGGAAGACGACCGCAGCCTGAGAATGTAAAATATAGTTTATACACTATTTGTGGATATTGTGAAAACTTTTAAAGAAGGAAGAACTTAAAGAAATCCCTATGTAACAGAGTATTTGATTGTAATAATGTAGCTGTGGGGTGCATTCAGTCTCACTTTTAAATCTTTCTTCCCAAATCTATGTTCAAAGAAAAATGTGAAGGAAAGGAATTGGAGTGGCTAAACAGTCAAATGGTGGAGAAATGGGTCTATATTTAGGTCTTTATTTAGCTGGAGGCAGCATCATGACTCATCTATGCCACTGAAAATAGCCTTCTGGGAGAAGGTGGGTACTTGTAGTGGACAAAATTTTTGAGAACATACTACACATGTAAAAGAGAGTGCTTTCTGACACAGTACGCTGTGCTAAAAGGATACAAAGACCAAATAAAAATGAAGGAGGGTGCAATTCCAATGAAACACCAATTATAGGCAATACTATTTATTGGGAGGAAGGAGATTAAGAACATGCAAAAGAATGTGGCGGAGGCTGGTAAAGGTGGGCAGGAAAAATGGCTATCGCCACTTGTTATATCGAATTTAGGTAAATGCAAGTTAAGATTCTGCGTAGACCACCCTAATATAACTAAAATATTCACATTGACCGTTTACCAGTGCCCAATATCAAGGAGATGGTGCTCATATTAAAAGTGGCCAGGGGATTTCGCTACTTAGATTTGTGATCTGCTTATCAGCAGATATGGTTACATCCAAAATTCAAGTCGATCCTTGTATTTCTAACAACAGAGGTCATATTTTAATTAACAGACTACACTTTAATTTTGCCACCGTTGCCTCAGTTTTCTGGAGCAAAATAAGCTGCACCTCCAAGAAAATAATAACTACATATGACCTTCTAATATATGGGGAGATGAGATTGAACACATAAAACGTACTGGAAAGTGTTTTGGCCAAGCTTTCATACAAAAAAAAGAGAAGTAGCAATTTAACATAAAGGAAGTTCAATATTTGGATCAATTAATATCAGAGGAAGGAAGAAGCCCAAACACAATATGTTGGTTGCCATAAGAGACACACCCATGCCAGTTCCCATCATTCATTGAACTGGAAGACTACTACGTAAAATGTTTGGGTCACTTTAGCACCATATCAGCACCCAGTGAAAGGGGTGCACCTTTTGAGTTAGTTGAATAACAATGGTTTAATCTTATTCTTTTTCAACATGGTCAGACACAGCAGATGGCCTCCTCGTTTGGGACACTCATAACAAGGGCAAGATGGAAGGGAGTGAAAAGGTCAGTTAGTTGAGTGCCAAAGGGTCTGTGCATGAGAGCTGTAGAACTTGAGCGGGTTGCCATAGCCCCTGAACCAATGAGCCCTGACGAAGGCCGGGATAGAACCACCAGCAGTCTGACCTGGGTATACCTGCAAGGAAGAGTGGACCTGAACAGTACTTCAGAGACCTGATCAGGGTGATCCATGAATTATGCAGGAAGGAACAGTTCAGTAGAGGGACTATTGTCTCCATGTTGCTGCACCAGACTTCTTTATTTATGGATTTGATAATTTTCTACGGCGCTCAGGAATGTATCTTGGTCAGATTAAGATTGGGGGTTGTGACCTTCAGATTATCCAACAATCACACTGGCATATCCAGTTAAAATACAATAGTATGACTAGTAGGCATTTTGGGGGCTTAAGGAGCAGTGGAGTGGGAGAGGAGTGTGGATTGTTAGGGGTACTAAGCACCAGGAAACACAATATTTTGTGAAACAATCAACATTTTAGAAGACCTTCAAAACAGATGAGCTTTTGGAGTGATGCCCTAACTGCTCATGGAGAGTTCCACTGCAAGATGCCTTGGACTGGCAGGTGGCCCAACACCATTACAGATGCAGCTTCTGAAACAGAAACCAGTAACACCTTTTGAGGTGGATGGCACCCTGGAGGGATAGCCCTTGGAGATTCAGCTGCATTACAGTTCTCCCTGTTATCCCTGTTGGAGGAGCAGATAGGCTCTCCTGGCTTAGTCCACATCAGGCCTCGCCCTCTAGGGGCAGTTGAGATGAGAAATACACCTTGTCTGATTCTCTGAGCTCCCTGTTTGAGACTTGGGAGAACTAGTCAGCAGATTGGATACCATTGCCAGTTGATAGTCTGGAATACTGAAGGACAATTCCTATATGTTCTGTAAACTGCACATAAACACAGACCAGGGGACTAGTTCATCCTCCAATATCCTGCCTGCTCAGTCAAAAATCCAGGCTGACTACCAGCATTCATTGATTGGTCTTTGGCTGCTTTTTTCAATTTGGTCAAAATATACAAAACCTTCCATTCATTCCTTCAACTCTACATGTTATCTTGGCATATGCGTTTGTATCCTGACCTGAGGAAATTATCTTTACTTTGTCTTCCCATCCTATCTACTGAGGAAGTTGCATCAGATCCAAACAAAAAAATGGATGTGTCCTCGTGTAATGCAACTGGTGCTATGTGAAGCGCTCTGATACCCGATTCAGGTCAAGTAAAAAATAAATAAGTAAGTAGGTCATGGGCAGGCTGGTGTGAGTTCTAAGGAAACTCATTCTAACAGCCATTTAAAAAAGCCTTCCCTAACTTTCAATCTTACAAAAAATTGTTTTCAAATTGTTGTCATGGTGCCTAAATTGTCAAATCCTTGCCTCCTTTTCCACGTGACAATCTTAAATTGCACAATTCCATGAAGACTTATGCATTTAAACAAGTTATCCCCGCTGGTAACCTGTAAGGGATGTATGACGTTACAACGCCTACCTTTACAACACCTACCTTTACATCGTAAGTTTTACAACGCATACCATTACAACGCATAATGCTTTTGGGCGCTGGATAGTGAATAGTTTAATTTACTATTCCAACTCCAGTCCCCGTGGATAGTAGGGAAGGTTATTGGATAGTAAAATAACCTATTCCCTATCCTAGAGCGCCCCCCAGAGCAATGCGTTGTAATAGTTTGCGTTGTAAAAGTTGCGTTGTAATGGTAGTTCGTTGTAAAAGTTTCGTTGTAAAGGTTGTATACCCCTGTAAGGGCCTCTACTCTATGATGGCAATCCTTTTGTGTATTCAGCATGTATAAAATAAAGGCAAGCACTATCTAAGTAAAACAACAACCAATCTTTGGTGAAAGCTGGATATTGTCTCCATTCTAGTTCACTTTCAACTGTCCATTTTTACACTTTTCTCAACCATGCCATTGATACTCCATGCAGGCATCTGCGTATTGTTCCTGCCACCCATTCTTGCCGCGCTTCCTTCACAGTACCTCAGGTACACATTGTCTGACATGGAAGAACTTCAACCCTGTGGATCCTCTAGTTTCTTGCCTAAGGCCTGGCAGACTTGAAACTTCTCACATTTCTTGCAAGTGCCTTTATTTCTAACTTACTTCTGTCTTTCCTTTATTTAGCTCTAATTCCCACATGAGGGCTCCTCCAGGAACACTTATGGATCTCTGTCCACCATATTCATCCAGGTCTGCTGATTTGTGATTTGTGACCAATACTAGATGCACTTCCACATCTTCTCCCTCCTTGGACTTAAGTTCCAGGCTACAAGCGGGCTTTGTGGAGATACATCTAGCTGCTGGCAGTGTAGATTTCAACCTGCAGGTGGTGATGTTTAATTACCTGTGCCAGTGGCACCTATGAATATTGAGTAGTGAGGGTGATAGGGAGGATCCTGGAGTCTTGATGCATCCTAACTTTATCCCAGGGAATTGTCTTGATCCAGTTCTGACCTGCCGGACTACATCTTTGGGGAAGAGATTGAATCCACTGTAGCAAGTGACAATCCCACTGACTTCCTCGGTCGTTTTAGTAGTATGTCAAAGTCAAAAGGGTGGTAGTTAGCAGACGGATCAAGGAGTATCAATAGTGTGTGGGGGGTCTTTGTTCTGGGTTATAAGGAGCTCAACTTGATGTTAGCTAGTGCAGTTTCTAAATTCTGATGGGTGGTCATTAAACAGGCTGTGGTGTTTCAAGTATTACTGAAGCTGTCTGCTTCATTTCTTTCGAATGTGTTGCTTAGATTTATATTGAGAGTCAGCCTGGAAATAACCTGTAGTTTTCTGGTACTCGTGCTGTGCAGCCAGTGTTGTTGGGAAGTGGTGGTAACTGCATGCTTCAAGTGATCTGGGAATATGCCTGTTAGACAGGCACCTGCACATTTACAAATTCCTTGATTTATGATAAAGGACCCAGTTAGGCAAGCATGTTGGTCTACTTTACAGGTTTATAACCTTAATAATCTTCAATGGTTTTAAAGGCAACTGAAGAAGAGATTTATGGGAAGGCATATAATGTGTTGTGGGGATTTGAACTTGTGTCTAGAGTGCTCTATGTTGTCACATACGGATTTTCTAAATGTTATGTACCGGTCTTTCTCTGTAGAGCGCACTGATACCCTTGGGTCATATTCACGCTTTATAAAACTCTCTAAATCAAAAAATGGGAATGGTATAGGATTGTTTACTATAGCCTCATGAAACTCAAGCTATCCTTTAATGTAAAATTGTTGGGAGTTCAGAGTAGTGTGGTTGTGTTTTTAAAGGCTGTGGGAATAATCAGTTCACAGAAAGTGTTAACTATTTATTCTGACTAGTTGGTTGTTTCACTCATTTCTTTGGCATGTGTTTTCTAATTTCATCTTATTTGTATTCTGCACTAGGTGTTGTCTGCAACACTCCTTCCAAAGTGCTAATATTTACTTTTAAGGGCCTTGTTAAAACCAGGCCCTAATTTTCATTCAGGTGCAATCTGATTTGGTAATTACCAAGCCACATGTTTTAGCCTGCACAGTTTCTGCAAGTTTAAACTTGCATCATTACAAGCGTATGAACCTCAGTCAGAGAAAACCCATGGTATTATTTTAGTTTTACCCATTCAGGATGTGGAATCCAAATGCAGTAAATGTTGACTTGGCAAATATAGCACTCTATGATCTCAGTATTTACTTGGAGTAGTACCTAGAATAGCATAGGAGTTGTAATGAAGCCCTTCTTTTTGAAGAGGACTCATTGTTCAGAGTGTTTGTTAGGTTGTAAATTGAAAAAGTACCTCTGCGTTTGTACCTCTGAGTCTGTTTAGGATTTTAAGTTCTGATTCCCTGGGAAGGCATTTTGAAAATAAATCTTGCTTTTTTATAGTATCTGCGGGGAATTGGGGAAGCTGAACCTCGTTACAGTGTCATCAACAGTATTTCACATTGGAAAGTTGGAGGATGATCAGTGAACTGCACCTATTGCTTCAACAGCACTGCCGGATTAAATGGATTTGCAGACATTTTGCTGTGAGATTCACACCTATGCACTGAATCAACTTGTGTTGCCCCATGGCGATTTCTCTGTCTCCTCAGTTGCTTCTCTCCCCCAATTTCCCGCGCAAGTTTTTTCGGTCGAGCTGCTGTAATTGATGAGACCTCTTTTTGCCCGCCTGCTACTTACCATTGGTTCACTCAAATGTCCCTCCTCTTTTCTGCCTCCTAACTCGTTTGCTGTGCTAATAGATCACCTCTCATCAAGGCTGAGGCACACCGGTTAAATACAGTTTCCCTACGCTTTCGTACTTCAGCTTTTGTGTGGGCGAACTCTTTTTTTAAAAAATTTACTTCCCCCTTCCGCTCATCACTGCTTGTTTTAAATTTGTTGCCACTCTTCCATGTTCTGTTGGGAAGAGTACCTTCTTTTCGTTTTTCTTTGGTGGCAGACTGTGAAGCAACTGTTTATATGGACTCCTGTGGTCTGCCTTTTTTTCTTTTTATGAAGCTCCCAGCCGCGGTGCGTCCATTGGGGCATAGGGGCATAGCCCCACCAGTCCATGGACCCGCGGCTCCAAGTAAAATAAATGTCATCATAAATGTCACTGTGTTTTTTAAATGCTATCCGAGTGCCGCCAGGAATCCGGGCAGCACCCAACTGAAACGGGAGTGCGCTGCGCAGGGGGGCGGGCGGGGCTGGTCTGAGTGACAGCAGGATGTGGACGAGTCCACCCACGTAACGTTACGTACATTTGTCAGACACTGACTGCAGGCAGTAGTAGGCAGACCTATAATGCGCAAGTGCTGCTTGGGGCTGAAACGATCCCGAGCATGCGCATGAAAGTTCCCTGAACTTTCCCCCATTACAGCTAGTGACCAGGGGGTGGGCGGCAGCCCCCGGCGTTAAAAATGGGCGACAGGGCGAGCAGTTGTGTGCCCCCCGAGCCAATCCTGGTGCTGCATGCAGCGCCAGGATTGGCCGGTCACCGCGCAGCAGACCAGGGCAATCCATAATTGGATGCCGCGCGTGGGTGGCTCAGCCGCACTGCACAATGGCCAATCACTGTGTCTGACTTCATGTAGTCATGCAGTGATTGGCCATTCGCGGCGCGCGGCGCTGCTGAGGTGGATCCGGTTCTAACTGGGGCCCTGCGACTCGTGGTGTGTGGAGTGTGCGCATCACAGCCTGTGCTTAGTGCTTTGCTTTCCTCGAGTCTCGTCTCCTCGTCGTCATCACCAGTCACCACTAGTAGACCCGACCGACAGTACAATAGTCTGTCTCTTCTTTTAGTGAGTATCTCATCTTTGTACTTGTACTTTTTAGGAGGATAAATAATGTCATTAGAGCCGAGGCCGGGGTGTCGTGTATGCACTGCAGTTCCACCCTAACTTCGGTCGGATATGTACTGCGGTGCTATGGGGTTTTAACAGTCCGGTTTTAGTTTCATTTCACCCGGCAATAAGATCATGGTTCGTGTTCGGGCTGTGGGCGAGGTGAGGAGCGGACTGAAAAAGACTGAGAATTCGAATGAATGAAGAGCACCTATGTTAGTACAGCTCAGCCCAGCTTTCAGTTCTCATGAACTGCACCAAGCAAGACCTTAGGGAGAACAAAGAACACAATGAACCCAAGACACCAATCCGCAGCATTCAGCCATGCATGCAAGGTGTGGGCTGAAACAGACCTACTTCTCATGGAAGCCAATAGCACATAGCCATACATCATATTACAAGATAAAGATACACACATCTGTATAAAAATGCCATGAAACTAATGCCAAACCATGGGGAGTCACAAGTCCCCATCTCATTGTTAATTTCTGGACACCACTGATCAGGGCTGCCACTGATCCTACACATTCTTAGCGCAGTGGCAGCCTTGGTGTGGCATGCAGTCAGTGATTGATATCTGGGCTAGCTAGCAAAAGTAACTATTCCTTCCAGGTTTTGTGCAGAAAGCTTCCACGGGTTGTTGTCTACGCTGGGGCGTTTTCGAGGAACTTACTAGCAGCAGCATGGTTTGGATTTTGGGGGAGTACAGTGCAGCAGTAAGTACCTTGGACGAGCTGTGCCCCCCTTGTTCTGAGATGGAGCCTTGCGAGAATGAGAGTGTTGTATGTATACCGTACGCCACGTTGAAACTAATGATGTGTGTCAGTCCCTAATGACCGATGCTTGCAAGCACCATAAATATGACCGCGGCAGCCCTTTCTGAAAAATGTGACATTTACCTGTGAAGATGCTGCGCCTGAAATGAAGGAGCGCCTTGTAAAGGTGTGGATTTTCTGTTGTCTGGTCCAATCTCAAGAGCCCCTCCAAGCCCTGCTCAGCGCAGCCCGAGACCGTTATCTGAAGGACATGCTTGTTTTTAGAAGCGCCTGTTACAGCGCTCGTCGTAATGCTTGCCTGATAACTCCCCTCCCAAACATCATCCAGCAGCAATGTCGAGGCTGGTTTCACTTTCTTTCCAACAGCAATGCAATGGCTGGTTTTACTTTCTTTGTTATCTAAGGTCCCATTAGAGTGCCCGTAATGCCTGCCTGCGGCCTACAAACAACACCCCTCCCACCTTCACCACAGCATCGAGCAGCAAGCGCGGTGGCTTTTTATCTAATAGAGCATCAGTCAATGAGCCTCATTCAGCTCTTTTTTGGGTCTTGCAGCACATATATATTGCCAATTTATCACCGGGAGAGATTATGTGATTTAATTTTCCCACAATCACAAGATATTGCGGTCGTAGCAGAGACTCAACAAGCCAGGATCTCCTCCTGCTCTCGAGTCAGCAGCGCTATAGCCTCTCCACTTATTTTCCCCTAAAGAAAAGAAGTCAAACAGTGGCCCTTCATACAACGTATCACATTGGCCATAAAAATATAATCTGGGTGTATTAATGACTGTAAGAAGTCCCCGACCGTCAGTGATATTCGATCCGTGTTAACCTTTACACATAAATACAACACTGACTTAGCTTGTGCACCTTCACGCCACATGCAGAAAATTAGTAATTAACCTGTAGTGACATTTGCGTGATTTCATTTACAGCTGTCAGCAGGTTTAGAGGAGAGGACAGAGTAATAGGGTAATCCCACTGCTCTGCCATTCAAAAACACATTGCTGCAAACAACGATGTACCTGTCGTATGTCTCACCACGGTGCGCAATGCTTAATGTAGGCCATATGACAGTAACCTAAAGTAAAGATGCCTGCATAAAAGTAACATATTTCGTTGTTAAAGTTATCATGGTAAATGTCTTACATTGAGCATTGTTTTTATTGCTATTCGCTTAATCTTCAATTACAGATATTAACAAGCATTTGCAATGCAATAGGTCTCGCATTCACGCGAGTTTGAGCTATTGACATTGCAAATGGCAATGCCTTTTATTTTTGTTTTTGTTTTGAAAACATAAATAAAAGGCATTGTAATTTTCAATGTCAATAGCTCAAACTCGCATAAATGCGAGACCTATTGCATTGCAAATGCTTGTTCTTCTTTCGATACCTTGCCCTGACAGATAAGGACGGCAAACTTTGGGAACTTCTGCTGAGCATTGAGATGCAGGGGATGCCGATTTCAATACACAGACACCAGCGCTACAATAAATGCCATGAATGACGCCTCTTTCACAACTATGCCAGGCAAGCCTTTGTTGAAGCAAGCACATGTCCGGATTTGTGCGCATGGCATGTGGAAGCCTCTCGGGGGTATACATTTATATTGATATTCCTTTTCTCTCCCTCGCACTCCCTCCATTCCCCCCCTCTCACCATGTCCCCACCCCCATCACACACTCCTCTGACAGCAATGCCTGTGGCAGAATCAGCTGCTGCCACTGTACAGAGTTTAAAACCCCCAGCCATCATGGGCCTTCTACAAGTGTTAAGTCAGTGCATTGCAGGGTCTCCAAGTTAAAGGCAATAGATCTCAGCCAAATGTTTCCTGAACTCTGTTAGGACATTCACAAGCTCAATGTCTAACTAATTCACCTGTACATTGATGAGTCACTGGAGCAGATAGCTCAACTTGTGCAATCTGTGCTGGGGCAGTAAATTATTCAGATCCGTCGTTACTAGACTCCTATGCGTCTAAGAAAATCTTTAATGCTGCAGTGGTTAAAAAAGTAAGAAAAAACAAAGTCGTTAATTCATGCAGTAGGTATGCACATTCCCTCTAAAGGTTGGCTGAATGGCCACTGGTTTGCTTTATGTAGACCAATGGAAGCTTGTCGTAAAAAGACAGCCACCTTTCCCAGAATGCCTCAATCTTTATTGACTTCCCTTCTGAATCAGTTTAAATGCTAATGTATTCAATGAACATTATAAGCTTCGGCACTATGGGCTTTATGTCCCAGGGATGTGTGTTGGCCTGTATATGCATTGACAGTCTAGCAGAGCTAGCCTATGTTTGTGGTCCCAGTAGTGAACAGGGCAGCAGGCGGCAGCGCAGAAGGTTAATGTGCCTGCTGCAAAGAACATGTACCTGATGCAGAGCACAACATGCATATGATGTAAGTAGGTCAGTGAGTCACTGCTTTTGTCAGTGAGATCCTTTTATTACTTGCAGTTTGGAAGATAAAATCCTAACATACAACTGGGAGCTAATAACGGTCTCATGAAGGGCTCGGGATTTGATGAGGTTATAACCCCTCATTGACAGATCTAACCTCACTATCCTGGGAGATTTCAACGGTCATCTAAGAGCTGCATGCAAACTGAAAGGAATACATTGAAGTGTTATGTTTCTTTCCCCACAGTCTTTGTTTGATCACCCTAGTGTTTCAAAAATAAATTGTTATCTTTTCATTTTCAGGACCTGGTAAAGCCTGACAACCTGAAACATTACTGCATTTTGGGGCAATTTCTCAGCAAACAACAAGAGGACCCCAACCTCCTTTGCTACCGGCTACGACCCAGCAAACACCAGTGTTAAAGGTAAGGAAACTGATGCTATATATTTTTGTACATGGGAGTTAGGGCTATGTATGTGGTCACTCTCCAGGCCTTCAAACAGTGTCTCTTTCAGTGCCTCCAGCAACCACTATGGCACAGAGAGGCAGGAGGCAGTACGGCTGTTATTTAGCAGTCATTTTGTGGAAAGGGGAGCTGTTGTAGATGTATTACGATAATGCACAAGATATATGTATTTATACTGAAATTTGATATTATTTCACTGCACCTTATACGTTGTACTTTGAAATTTCCATGAAAGTCTTATAGTCTGAATTCAGCACCTGAGCATAATAGGACGGAATGTATGAAGCTCTGTGGTTATACTGAATAAGCAGCTACCTATGTTATGCCATCTATTAATGTAATAACTGCACTTTCACAATTGCTTTATTAACCTTCCTGCTTTCTCAAATTTGCTTGAAAATGCAAGATTTTTCTTCTTTTTTTTCAAAATTTTCCAGGGGGGGGTAACCCCCCTTTTGGGGTTTGGGCTCGCTCGCTGCGCTCGCTACGGTGCTGTATGCAAATCACTTTGCGGCTCACCACTTTCAAATGTCACCCACCGCCCCTGGAAGCTCCCCTTGTCTCTGGCATTTTTTGTTTCCTGGACGGGTGGTGTCCCCTGTACCCCACTATCTTATGGGGTTGCCTTCTCATAGTCCCACTTCTTCATGGCCTGCTCCCTACAGTTTCACGTCTACTACTACTGCAGTGAGTTGTGTAATTGTTGCAGTGCAGGCAGTGAAATGTCTGCAGCAGGTTTAATGTGGCAAGAATATCAATTATATGAAATCACTAGGTCCAACAAGTGGTGTTTGCATTTGTTACTGTTTGTTTAGGGCTGAATACAAGTAGCCTGTGATCAAAGGATGGTAGTTCCTCCATTGCATTATATTTTAAGCTTCTGGGTCTGTAAAGGGGACTAACACACATGGCCCAAATTTGCTCCATTTCTTTGTGTAAGGCATCCCGGAATCAGCCCGTTTCACAAAGGAATTTCTTCTGCTCCAAGAAAGAGGAAGTGCTGTACAGAAACAGAAGAGGAGATACCGGGTACATGTCTGTACCTGGTGTACTCATAATCAGGCCGGGTGGTAATCACCCACCCTATGACACCACTCAGAACCTTAGTAGGAACGCAGAGTCCAGAATTTCCATTATGTCTGATGCTCATCTGCTTCAAGAAACTTTATTGAGTCTCCTTGCTTCTTTGCTGGCAACGCTGTAAGCATGCATATCTAATTGTCTCTTAAAATATTCCCTTTTGGGATATTGTTTGCCTTATATCCATCTGCTCCTGAGGCACTCAATCCTTAAGCTGAAGACTTTCTGGGTCATGTTTGTAGATTTAAAACTTTCTTGACAATTATGTCCAAGAAGTAGGGATCCTGAACTGGAGTGCAGCGGAGCACTGCTGACACTTTGTAGCTTAAGATCAGTCTGCTTCCATCCAATGTATCTGAAATGGTTTTTTGTGTTTATTAGACTATAAGTATTATTTTCACATTAATTCCGAACCAGGTGACCACAAACACAACCTTTGGAAATGCCGTTTCTGTTGGCTACCCTTTCTAACTGTGCGGCTCCACATTGACTCCGTACTGCCGCAGAAGTGATGGAGCTGAGCATCATGTAAGTGCTACACCATGCAGAAAGCTGTCAGCTTCTTGCTTATCCCTTTCAAGGCCTCAGACACGAAATGTGAACAATTGGTAGTACCACTGATCATATTTCTAGCTTGAGACTATTTGGGGTGTTAAAAGCACGCCCCTCCACAGAACCAGGCAGCGGGAGAACAGTGAGCAATCTACAGTTAGAAAGATTGTCCACCAAAAACATTGTTACCGAAACTTGTTCTTCTGATGGATACTTCTAACTGCAGATTCCTCACCTTAAGATACTGCAGATTCCTCATATTAAGATAGATACCAAAGCACTACCGCCCCAGGTGGAGGGTCTGTGGCCAGCTCAGACCAAAAGTCTTGCAAGACCAAGTGGGCAAAAATGCCCTTCCTACCGGCTGTCAAGGCAGTAGTGCTTTGTGAACTTATGTTCTGATGCACACCTTGCAGCCTGACAGATGTCAAGGGCAGGCACTCCGTGTGCCAACTTAGTGGTCGCAACCTTAGATCTGATGGAATAGACTCTCAGGCCTTCCACTGGCTGCTACTTAGCCAGTGCATAGCTGATCCTAATGCAAAGGACTATCCATCTTCTACACAGCCTTCCCTTTTTTCACTACGCAAAACTCAACAAACAGCTGATCATCCACACGAATTTCCATAGTACAATGACCTCTTGGGGTCCAGCCGATGAAGTGTCTCCTCCTCTTTTGAGGGGTGAGGAGGGCTAAAGAATGTAGGCTGGTGGTTAGATTGCCCAACGTGGAATGGAGTCACAACGTTAGGCAAGAAGAACGCCTGAGTTCTAAAAATCCAGTTTTTCTGGAAAAATGTGGTGTAGAAAGGATACATCGACAGTGGCTGAAGCTCACTCACATGACAATCTGACGTAATCACAATGAGGAAGATAGCCTTCAAAGTCAAGTGAGGCAGAGAACAGCTATGTATAAGTTCAAAGGGCATTCACCTGAGAAAAGTAAAGACCAAATTAAGATCCCACTGTGGCATTACAAAGGGTTTACGAGCAAACATGTATGTCAAGCCTTTTATTAAAATCATTATGATCGGTGATTTAAACAAGGTCGTTTCGGCAAACGTAAAAAGGACAAAGAATTTCCGACACACACCATTAATAGTGCCTACTGCAAGGTCTTAGTGGGCCAAACACAAAGCAAACAAAAAAAGTCCAGAGTCACTCGAATGACATAGAGCCTAACATTCCTGATCTTTTTCAGAGCTC
The DNA here is from genome assembly GCF_964261635.1 of Lissotriton helveticus. NCBI lineage: Eukaryota > Metazoa > Chordata > Amphibia > Caudata > Salamandridae > Lissotriton > Lissotriton helveticus. Next base: position 1,373,108,933 of record NC_136067.1, read on the forward strand.
TGGGAAAGATAGGCAGAGGCGGTAAGGTGGACAGGAGTCCTCTGTTCCATACCATCTGGAACCCATCTCCAAGTGAGTGTTCTCGCAGATACTCCAATGTGCAAAATGTTTGACTGAGGTGAAAAGATCTAGTCAGGTTTATTCCCACTGCTGGAAGATGCCCTGTGCCACCTCAGAATGCAGTCTCTATTTGTAGTCTGCCAGACACCGTCTGCCAAGCTCATCTGCTCTGTCATTCAAGGATCCTGCCACATGGTTCATGATCAGGAAGATGCCTTGACTCTCCATCTCTCTTCAGAGGTGTAGCCTCCAGTCACAGGGTCAAGGACACCACTCTATCCTGTTTGTTGCAATACCACATGGCAGTGGTGTTGTCTAGGTGGTGCACTAGCCCCCCTTCAAGGCCAAAGACATGGCTTGTAACTCTAGCTTGCTGATATGGAGCCAAGCTTCCATCTGAGACCAGAGTCCTATGATCTCCTCCTCCCCAGATGACCTCCCCAACTCAGCAGTGAGGTGTCCATCACCACTATCAGCTCTGGGTGGGGAAAGGAGGGAGACCTGCTGTTTGGTCCTCCTATGGTTGAGAAGTCACCACTGCAAATCATGCATAGTCTCCTTCAGGCCACAAAGGCTATCTGGCGTAAACAACAAGTAAGATGCTGGAGGCTAACAGACCAAGAAGCCTCAAAGCTGCTCTGAGTGAGATCCAGCAAATATCAAAATCATAGCTCAAATGTCCTGGACTCATTTCAGTGGAAGGAAGGCCCTGAACTGTGCAGTATCTAGGATAGCTCCAATAAAAGTAAGTCTCTAGGATGCTGGATTTTCTTTGATTTTTAGGAGTTGTCGTAGGCCTAAAACATTGGGAGGAGAGGTCTGAATTTGCATCTGAAGATGTGGATAGAAAAGAACTGATGCCAGCTTGCATGAATAGAGCTTATATGTGGCTCTGCCACTTTCTGGGCAGTCCAGTGTCAAGGGGGAGCCACATTGTGCCACCGATGGTGTGCAGGAGCATTACAAAAGAAGTGTTTTCCTGATCCAGTTTGGTGCCTGGGGAGTATTCTGAGGTGAAGAATCTATGATTGGAATCCATCAAAATGATTTCTACATTGTCTGTTTGATCACTGTACCAGGCCCCTCTTCAAACTACCATACCTTCTTCACAACCCCTCCCAGACTCTCAGGGGCATATTTACAATGAAATGGCGCAGCACAGCAAGCAATTTTGCTGTGCCAAGCTGCTTCATTTAAAAAACAAAGTGATACACTATATTCACAAGAATACTGCGCATCCCAGTGCTCTCTACTGCGCCAGCGCACAAACAGCAGCCGTGCGCCAACTAGGCACCCTTGCACCATAGTGCGCGTGTGCCTGCGTTGCAGGGATGATTGTGTTTGTGCAGGAAGGAACACTTTCCTGTACAAAAATCATTAAAGGTGTTTTGCTCCTCTTATGTGTGCTGCAGAATGCGGCACACATTGAAAGAGCAAAAAGGATGAGAAATAAAAGTATTTCTCCTCATTGTGCCACTTTAACGCCTCCCCTGGAAAAGCCAAGCATTCATTTTTGTCGCTGCCTCAGATTTACAACTCTTCTAATTTTGCGTCAGTTTTGAAAAGCCATGGCTGTGGCATGGGAACACCCAAAACAACACCCATGACATGCCCCTTTGACGCAAAGTACTGTGTGAAAGAGGGCCATATTTACAAGGCTGTGTAAAGCCACGCAAAGTGGCTTTGCGTGGCTTGTAAATATGGGCCAGCACACAGCGTCTCCAGAGCGTCCAAAAAAGTGGTGGCGCTGGTGGCGCTAGGGGCTTGTAAATATGCCAGTCTGTTTCTAAGGGTAGGATGTAAGCCAATAGGAGCAGCTCATACAAATCAAGTTTTGTGTAAATTTGACTCAATGAATGCTCAACAGTGATAATGGATTTATTAGTCTTTGAGGTCTATGTCACCCGTTGGTCCAAAAGCATGGATTTAGAAGTTTTGTTGCCACAGGCGTTAAAAGGAGTTTCCTCAGCAGGTAATATTGGACAATGTAATACTCTACTGGCTGTTTTCTAAGTACGGTACAATGTAGAATGAATTATTCAATATGAGACTTTTGCAGGCTGGATGAATACTGAAACATATAACATCTCTTCATGAATCTGGATGTAAGATATGCTGGAGTTGGTCATTTTGTGAGGATTCAATAATATGCTATACTCTATAACATATCCAGCGCCCCAAGGCGCTATGCGTTGTAACGGTATGCGGAGTAAAAGTCGCGTTGTAATGGTCTGCGGAGTAATAGTATGCGTTATAACGTCATACATCCCATAATTTATAAACATGTTCGACGGGTATGCCCAGACGTGGGTCCCGTGCTCACTATGCCACTGGAGTCAAGCTATCCTGGCTGAAGATGGCTGATAGCCAGAAACCGGTCCTAGGATGCTTGATTCCGGTCCAGGGAAGACATGGCTTGGCAGTTCGGGCTGGAATGTTCCCATGAGGCACAGGGTAAAGACTGATTTGCATATGGCCATGTCTGAACTAGAGTGGCTTGGTGAGCAAAATAACGATGGATTAAACCCAGATCTGTGACTGGGGGTGAATGTTTTGCCATTGTGCAACATTCCGTCCATCATCTTGTGTGTTTTGCCGTGACTCTTCTGCACCTGCCTTAATGTTCACGTTTTAGGTCTGGCTTGACAACTCAGCTGTCTGAATACCGATTGTTACCGAACCCTTAACCTATGCCGAGAGGTGGCTTTGGTTCTGCCCCATGAGAGTATTACCCTCTCACCTCATTCTTTTGGCTGTTTGCTGTATCATTTTTCCCTCTCAGGGGTGCTTGAATTTCAATTCATGCGGGATTTTTGTTTATATTACTGAAAAGTACATTGAACCATCGCACATTATATTGTTATCTCATAAATGCATTGTACACAGAAAGGAATCTTTTTTTTTTTTTTTTCACTGCAAGAGGCATTTTGTTTGAACTTAAACTGCACCCGGACCTATTGCCCTAGGCAGGGCTTGTTTTGCTTTCTGTTTGTGCCAAAGTTTTTGTCTGTATTCGTACCTTTATTTTTACAGATTTATTGGAAAGTTGATGTATTGTTGATATAGTTTTTTATTAATTCCTAAAAAATCAGTACAATCTCCACGAATATCATGCAATTGTACTTTGTATTGGCAGTCTGTGTACCACCTCCCAGATAATGATTCACGATTTTTTTTAACTTCATGTTGGAAAACAAGTTCTCTTTGGTCCGTCGCCACCCCCAAGAAAAGAACCCTTAACCATAATTATATGGTATAGGTTTTCCACGGCTCACATAACAACTTCCCTTGACTAGTTCAAAGCCTCTTGACTCCGTTTCTCACTAAATCTTCCACAGATATTGAAAATCACTATCCTCGAGAGCTTGCTGAAAAATGTCAACATTTTTAATTTACCATACATCTCACATTCACAACACCCAAACTGGCTAGTGGCTAGTTAAAAAATAGTTGCCAGAGGTGAAGACACTATTGTGACAATTAAAAATCGGACTGCAAAGTTCAATGCGAATCATAAGTGAAGTTCACAAAAGCACAACAAAGCCCAAACGACGAAGGCACAATGGCACACCCACTAATTCATCCATCAGAATACACAGACAACATCATGCCTACAGGCATCTTTTCACATTCATAACTACATCTGTCAGGCAACAATTTACAACAACCAAGGAAGAGCAATCATCAAATGGGATGCTTACATGTAAATGTAAATGTATTGCGACTTATATAGCGCACGTATCACCCGAAGGTATCAAGGCGCTTGCTTAGGGAACCCGTCCTGGTATTCCCCTGTGAGATACCCCGGCAGGGTATCCACAAGGTGAAAGCCAGGCATCCCGCCACGAGGGGCCGTAGAAAATATGGGAACTCAGTGCCACCTATTAGCTATACCTAAAACGATAAACCATAGCTATGTCACGGTATGTACTGAATAACAACATTCACATGTGGTCCTTCGGGAGCATGAGTGTGCCATTAAGGCCAACAGATCTCGCAACCACATGCAGCTCACACTGAGAGGCACCAAAGGAAATTATAATATTCAAAGAGCAAAAGACACATATTGTGCTGCTAATAAAAACAGAAGTTAAAAACTCATATAAAAAACCTCCAAGGCAGCAAAAATATAGTTAATGCTCAACTCAGTCAGTTAAGAATGCCCCATGGACATAAATATACCACACACTAGTTTAACTTTGACAGACACACAACTCAGTCATAAATGCATTCAAAAGCTTCACATGCTAGCACGTGCACACACATACACACACGCACACACAGACACGCACACTAAAAATTACCTTAGCGCAATGGAACATCCATGGCTGAGCTACATACTTCTGTAACCAATCTTATCAATCCAACCTCACCTACTGACACAGAAACTACCAGGAGACACCCTTCAAGCAATTCCCATCTTACTGCAGAAGCACACCTGCATTTAATGCAAGTAACCTGGAGAATAAATCGCAACGAGGTAATCACAGGAACTGTACTTACAACAAGCACTCACCAAGCTAAAAACCTACCTACTCCAAATCTACTATGGTGTAGGCTGGCACACTTAGGGGTCCATTACGATGTCGGGCGGATCGCCACCACCATGGTGGCGGTGGCGATCCGCCCGACATAAATGCCCACCCGCCACCCTTTCCCCCCCGCCACATTACAATGGCGGGGGGACCGCAACGGAGGCAAACACCGCCCGCCACTTTTCCGCCCGGTCGCCTTGCGGCCGGGGCGGAAAAGGGTTCATATGGTGGCGGTGTCAATCAGACACCGCCAGCCATATTTGGATGGGCATCTGCAGTTGCTTTTCCGTGGTGGCAATGCCGCCACGGAAAGGCAGGCGGACTTCACTCTGGGGGCCCCGTGCGGGCCCCCAGAGTGAAGGAGAGTACGGGGGTGCACACGGGGGGTACCTGTGGTACCCCCCTGCATTAGCATAGTCAAAGTGGCAGGCACCGCACGGTGCCTGCTGCTTTGATTATGCAAATACTGAAAAGCTTTTTAAGCATTGTGGCTGGCGGTGCAGAGAGCACCGCCCGCCACAATGCTAAAAATACAGGATGTGCCTGCCACTGTGGCGGGCACATCCTAATACTCCCCACGGGACCCTCGCCCTTATGGTGGGCGGTCACGATTACCACGAGGATGGCGGGCGGGCAAAGTCCGCCCGCCATCCTAATGACCCCCTAAGTTTGAATGGAGGTGGAGGAAATCCATTACACAGTGGAGGGCACGTCTGAACCAAATCTCAACATGATGTCTTATTCACTCTCAAGCAATGCAATGCCAGCACCTTCACCTTCTTCGTTAACATTGAGGATAAAAAATTACATGAAACACCCCTGCCGGCTTCAACCACCCCCAGAAAACTGGTCTACCTCTTTTTTTTTCTTACCACCACAACATCCAACAGACTCCACACCTTAATCCCAACTTCATGAACTCAGGCATTTTTGCAATAATTCGAAATGCACCTGCGCCTGGTGAAGACTCACAAGAGGATGGAGAAAGTCAAACCTTAATGGACCACCACAATCCTAGCTCAGAATGGGACACAAGAAGATTCACTGCCCAGAAAATTCCATAATTCCATATTTCCAATCCCATTAATATCAAGGTGCTCCCATAGCATAGCTCTCAGGAATATATATATATATATATATATATATATATATATATATATATATATATATATATATATATATATATATATATATATATATATATATATATGTATATATATATATATATATATCTATCTATCTATCTATATATATATTCGGGTTAAACTTTGGATTGAATACTTGCGGCTAAAGCCCAGCCGCGGAAGCAATGCCTGCCGCTCTGAGGCGGACCGTGCGATGGGGTCCACTTGGCTCCATCGTAATGCGGGGGACCGACCATCCTGATGCAGCAGAATAAGCCAAAACTGGACAGTACAGCATTCTTTTCACCGGCCCACTGTGGTTTGAATTTGTTTTATTTAACAGTTTTTAATGATGAACTCACTGGAGTATGTATTTGTTCGTGGACTCCAAGAACCAGCATGCCGCCTAGCGGCCACGCCCACTGCAGCAGGTTCTTTTGATATTGAGCACACGTCACTCATCATTATTAACAGTTGCCATTGATAAAGGGATCACCATCCCGAAACCAGTCTGGCAGTTACTTACTTGGCGAACGAGTGTCTGCACCTCCAGTTTTCTGCTGATCCTTGAAATGAAATGGATGCAAATATGCCGTTCCTGTGGCATCTTCCACCAGGGCTTAAACTTTGGATTGAATATATATATATATATATATACATATATATATATTTTGTAACTCCACATACGCCACTTCCTGATCCACCCAGGACTGGCGAGGCAGGCAAAGTAGGAGACGGACCACAGGAATCACAGGTTCTTATTTTATTGCAACTGGTAAAACAGGAGGGCAATACGCGTTTCGGGCTTCAAGAGCCCTTGTTCACATGCAATGAACTAGTGCAACTTTTTTATTTTTATAATGCTTAATGAATAGTATATACTCCGCCCTTCGAACAGTCACATGACTATAGACATAGACAACATCTTGTGTGTTCTTATCACAATTATCTGTGCAAATACGCAAAAATAAGTGCAAATAAGTTAAACACTTTTATACATATGTTAGTTAATTACTTTCTTAAACATAACAATTATAATTTCATCAGTTAAAATTTATAAAAGTGTCTCTAAATGCGAATTTGTAGACCAATAGCAGGATAAATCCATTGAACACTATGTCTCAGAGTCTATTGTAGGAGTATTCAAGTGATTATAAGGCAGGCTAAATATAAAGTGCAAATAACAGTGCTGGACTAGATCAATGTCTAGCTGTGTGTAAAGTGCAATCACGCGTGCTGCAGGGAGTAGCAGTGTAAAATATTGCAAATACATGATAAAGTGACCTGTGTAAGAAATGCATAAATGCTTAATCCGACAATTAGGATATACTCGCAATTTTGTCATTCTAAAAAGCATCATTTAAAACATTTTGTGCAGGTATAAAAATATTATCATGTTAAAAAAGTGATAAAAACACCCATAGATAAAAAGTGCTGAAATCCTAAATAGTGATAAATATGAGTATATACAAGGAAGTGAAGAGTGATTAACTTAGGTTACGTTACCGTGGCTAACAAGGAACTTGACTAGCCACGGAAAACAGGGTATCAAAGACCAGATATAATTAGAGTAAACTAGGGCATACAGTTAATTTCTAAAGGGATCATCTCTAGGTAACAGGGAACCTCACTACCTGAGGAAATTTAAGTTATTAAATCCCGGGGCTTGTATCAGAGAAAATTACGTAAATCCTCAGTATTGTTAAGCCCATTTGGCCACTTGCTGTCATATTCGAGGATAAAACGAGATTCTAGTTGCCTCAGTTTAAGCTCTCGATTACCACCCCGCCTAAGGGTGGGGACTGAGGCTACAAGATAATAAGTTAGGCAATTAACATCTTTATTATGTATACTCTGAAAATGACAAGCCACCGGGTATGATTGGTCACAGTGCAGGATGGCCCTGATATGCTGCAAGATCCTGACGTGCACCTGCTGCTTAGTACTGCCTATATAGTTGAGGCCGCAGGTGCACGTCAGGACGTATACAGCATATTCAGTTTTACAGGTGTGGTTGCCAACAATGGGTGTATCCACTGATTTGAACTGGGTACTGTAGTGAGTTTTATTGATGCCGAATCGGCATGCTCTACAAGTGGAGCACTTACGGAACCCAGATGCCGGTTGTAGCCAGACAGCTTTTTGTTTTAATTCTGGACTACTTTGGTCCAGCACTGTCCCCATGCTCTGTGCTTTCCGAAACGTAACCAGTGGTTTGTTTGGCAACATGTTTCCTAACACTGTGTCCGTCAGAATAGTTGGCCAATTACGGTTAATAATTTGTCTGATCTTTTTCTCTTGACTACTGAATGCAGTGATAAATCTGGGACAGAATATTAGAAACTACCGCTGTTGAGGTTACTGCAGTAAGATCATTATCAGTAGGTTCTGGGAATAAAGAGGATCTAGGTCGTTTGTCGGCTCTAGCCAGAGCTTGATCAAACACCTGATCAGAATACCCTCGAGCTTTTAGTCGTATCCTTAAATCCATGACACATTTAAGAAATTCTTCATGAGAGCTACAAACTCTTTTGATGCGAAGGATTTCTCCTAATGGTATGCTTTCGATGGTGTGCATGGGATTGAGACTAGACGCATGCAGAGTTGTGTTACCTGCAGTGGCTTTTCTGTATATATATATATTACCACAGAAAATATCATAAGTGAGACAAGCTCCACAATCATTGCATATTGAGCCGCAACACCCACAAAGGAGACCAGAGCAGGTTGAAGCTACCAGAATGCTAGGCTTTACCAAACAAGGAAGTATAATTCTGCCCACAAGGTACAACCGCATGTGAAGCTGCACTGTAGTTCTGGCAAGAAGTAGAGAGCCATTCAGAGCGTCACATGAACATCGGCAATATATGCCGTGCCCAAGTGTAATGATGCTGAAACTGAAGGCAATGCACTAGAAGATGCAATAGCCATGCATGAAGCAGCTTGTCCAGAGACAGGAAAGCATGACAGCCACAAACCTCCAGCATCATGATGGAATGGGAAAATGGCACCCGGGCACTGACCAATGGTGGGATCTGACGAGAGCACCAGACCAATTTAGTGGCCTGTGGTAAAAGGACAGCATATCCAATGCAAAGGAAATAGCTACTTGCCCAATCCTGACATCCTTTGTTCTGCCCGGATGATGAAATAAGACCGCTTCAATAACATCTAAATGGCCAGACAGTAGATTGAAATCAAATACCCAAACATGGGTGACAGGACCACAGCAGAAGTCTTAGCTGCCTCCATTAGTGTTCAGAACTATGCCCTTGTCTGAGGAAAAGATGTTTCTGCTGATGAAAGAGATGAGGGGTGGACAATGGGGTGGATTGCCGGAGAGTAGACAACTTGCCCTAGTTCAATTCTGCAATAAAAAACGCTCATGACTCCTCCGGCCATTCACCGGTCCCAAAACTGGATTAACAGGAAGAGAGACAGGAACTTCTCTCTGGATGTGGATCTGTGCAATATTCTCATCACTAATAGCGCAGCTCAACCCAACTTAGCGGATCTTTAGGAAGATGCTTAAAAACCTAATGTTCATCTATCTTCCTGCCCCAACCACAAAGTCAGAGCAAGCAGAGAAGGTGACTAAAGATGATTATGGTCATAATAAGTACACTCTGAAACCCTTCCCAAAACTTGATATCACAAATGAGTTGCCATTGGTAACCTACCCTTGAAAAGACATAGCCGACTGATGATGTTAATATAAAATGTGGCATGTATCTTCAAAGTAACTTCCACATTTTCATATCCTGACTCAAAATGACTGACCTCGGCAAAAGAAAAATCACGGCAACAAGTGCCCTTCTAATTCAAATCTTTAAAATTGATCAATGTAAGTTTATAAGGAAGGTATTTCAAAAATCAACGTTGAGAAATATCTTTTACCTACAGATAACTACAGATAATGTAATTCCCATCTTCTCATATGGCAAAAACAATTACTGCAGAGATGTTCAAAATCATTGTGTGTTAAGAAAACATTGTAATGTTTAAGTACATTATATTTGATCTTTGCCTAATTTTTCCATGCAAAGACATTTTATATCATTTGTATCTAGTAAATCAACGTATTCTTATGGGGTCTGACTATTTACATTGTACATGCCTGTTGCTACCGAACAAGGTCTGGCAGTTACAAACTGTAAAGTTGATGGTCTTCTCTTAGCAATGCACACTAATGGGCACCTGCCAATCACCAGGAGTATGAAATTCAAAGACTGAGAATAAATGCCAAGACAAAGCTAAGCTATCAGTTTGTTTGAGATATATGAAATAGAATATAGCATACCAGTGAGCACATCATAAGGAAAGAAATCTATCAGTTAAACAGCACCACCTAAGACAATCTTTCAAAAGTAGAAAAATATTTATTTAATTATGGGTGTTTTTTATGTAGAACATACAATGTCCAAGAGCATCACAGAGTTTACACAAAACGTTGTACAAAGTATGAGACAAATTGATAAAGATAGTAGCTAGAAAAGAAAAATTATAACAGCCAACTAAACAATTGGTGAAAATTATCTACACAAGGGTATAATAAGGGTAGAATCTATATGCAAAAAAGTAGAATTGTACAGGATTGAAACAGTTGGTATCTATACCTATATAAAACAGTAATCTAAACCTTGATGTAAATATTCCAACCATCTAAAGAGCCTCCCAGCTCTATAAGCGAAGTCCAGTGGTTAGTGGGATAAGGAAGGAAATAAGACTGAGAAGAAATTGGTTTAGATGTTTTTGGCTGGAAAAGAGGTGTTGATCCCAAGCAAAAATGATCAGGCAAAACTGTTTTTTATTGAAGTCTGGCCGTTCCAGTGGTAGTGTTTCAGAACTAATAATAGACAAAAATGCCTCCTTCCTCTTCTATCCCAATCAATCAATCAATCAATCAATCGATCAGAGTACTTGTAAAGCGCACTACTCACCCGTGAGGGTCTCTAGGCGCTGAGGGGAGGGGGGTGCCGCTACTGCTCGAAGAGCCAGGTCATGAGGAGTCTTCTGAAGGCGAGTAGGTCTTGGGTCTGCCGTAGGTGGGTAGGAAGGGTGTTCCAGGTCTTGGCGGCAAGGTAGGAGAAGGATCTGCCGCCGGAGGTCTTTCGGTGGATGCGGGGGACAGCGGCGAGGGCGAGGCTGGCGGAGCAGAGCTGGCGGGTGGGGGTGTAGAAGCTGAGGCTGCTGTTCAGGTAGGCTGGTCCGGCTTTGTGGAGTGCTTTGTGTGCGTGGGTGAGGAGCTTGAAGGTGATCCTCTTGTCGACGGGGAGCCAGTGTAGGTCTCTCAGGTAGGGGGTGATGTGGGTGCGGCAGGGGACGTTGACGATCAGTCGGGCGGAGGCGTTTTGGATGCGTTGTATTCGTCGTAGGTGTTTGGCTGGGATTCCTGCATAGCGTGCATTGCCGTAGTCCAGTCTGCTGCTGACGAGGGCCTGTGTCACCGTTCTTCTTGTTTCGGTCGGGATCCACTTGTAGACCCTGTGGAGCATGCGGAGGGTATTGTAGCAGGAGGAGGAGACTGCATTGACCTGCTTAGACATGGAGAGGGAAGAGTCGAGGATGAATCCTAGGTTGCGTGCATGGTCGGTGGGTGTCGGTGCTTTTCCCAGTGTGGTCGGCCACCAGGAGTCGTCCCAGGCTGAGGGGGTGGGTCCGAGGATGAGAACCTCCGTCTTGTCCGTCCATCCAGTCGGCGACGGCCTTCATTCCCTCGTGGAGGTTTGTTTTGGTGGTGTGTGGGTCCTTAGTGAGGGAGAGGATGAGCTGGGTGTCGTCGGCTTAGGAGATAATGTTGAGGTCGTGATGGCAGGCCATTGTGCAAGGGGGGCCATGTAGATGTTGAACAGCGTCAGGCTGAGGGATGAGCCCTGGAGGATGCCGCAGATAATGTCGGTGGCTTCGGATCGGAAGGGTGGGAGGCGGAGACTCTGGGTTCTGCCGGAGAGGAAGGACGTGGTCCAGTCAAGGGCCTTCTCTTAGATTCCGGCTTCTTGGAGGCGTGTCTTTAGAGTGCGATGGCAGACCGTGTTGAAGGTGGCTGACAGGTCCAGGAGGATGAGGGCTGATGTTTCGCCGTTGTCTAGTTGGCGCCTGATGTCGTCTGTGGCGGCGATGAGGGCTGTCTCGGTGCTGTGGTTTCGTCTGAATCTGGACTGGGACGGGTCGAAGATGTTGTTGTCTTCGAGATGGCGGGCCAATTGCATGTTGACGATTTTCTCGATGACCTTCGCCGGGAACGGGAGCAGGGAGATGGGCCGGAAGTTCTTGAGGTCCTTGGGGTCCGCCTTGGGCTTCTTGAGGAGGGCGTTGATTTCGGCGTGCTTCCAGCTTTCCGCGAATGTCGCTGTTTCCAAACATAATGCCTTAAACTGTCACCCCCACGTTAATTTAAAGCTCCAGATTTCTTGGATTCATTTTTGACAATCAATTCGATCTCTCTAAACTCACTCACCATATAACAAGAATTGTCAACTACCAGCTCAGACTTATTAGGGGTATCTATTATTTCTTACCTGAACAGGATCTGAAATACAAAGAGCCCGATTTGGATGTCGGGCGAGAGTCTCTGATCAGCAGTCAGAAGAGGCTCTCTGCCCGACATCTTCAGCTTTACCTCCGACCGCCATATTTTGATTACAGCAGTCGGAGGGAAAATCGCAAGGGGATTCTGGTCCTCTTCTCCAACAGGCTCTGTAAGCCCATCGGAACAGGAGCTGAATAGTAATCCCTTCAATGACTGCGGAGCCAGGCTCAGCTCTGCCGTTGGTATTACGATGTCGTGCTTCGACAGCCAATCCATGTCGGCCTTTCCGACATGGACTGGCTGTCTGAAACTGACTTTGGGGACCCCTAGCAGAGCCCCCTTCCCCCTAGCTCTCTGCATATGGGCCAGGGATATTTACCAACGGTGCAGGGATGTTTACCAACTTCCATTTTTCAATGGGAGCTTGTGGTGTGGGCGTTTTCAGCCTGCTGCACAAGCTCCCATTAGAAAATAGATGTTTCTGATCGCAATATGTGCAGTTGCATTCAAATTAGGGTGTTGGAACCTGACCATACGTTTCCTTCCTGCAACTGTGTCGGGTGGGCACAAGTCCGCCCGACATCGTAATGAGGGCCATATTCTTAATCCATGTACTCTCTAGATTAGACTATGGGAATGCCATCCTTTGAGGAATTATTAAAATTCATCCAACTCCTCTCAAAACTTCCTTAAATGCAGCAGCATCCCTGAACTCAGTGAGTAACTGATTTTCTCCCTCATAACTCTCTTGGAGTTAGCTCGCGATTAAGCGCATAGCCACATATAAACTTCCATGTATATTGCATAAACTCCTAAACTCTAACCACTCTATCAGTCCAAGACGTTGAAGCTGTCAGGAGGTTCATCCATCTCTGGAACGCAGTCTAATCTGTAGAGTACTTGGATTAGGACTACGTGTTTTAGATCGTGTTCAGGTAAGAAGTATTAAATACCTCTAATGAATCTGAATTGGTGAGTGACATTTCTTGCCATATTTTGAATGAGTTTATGGAGATTATCAAGATTAAGGTGATTGTCAAGAATAAATCCAAGAAATCTGGAGTTTCAAATATTATATGTTTAAGGCATTACTTTTAGATCCGGATGTAAGAAGAATGAGGCAGATTTTGTCCATTATTAGTGCTGGAGATAGCCCAGACAATTTGATTTTACTAAAATTATATGTATGATAGAGTTGTTTTTAGGGGGTTTAAGTTAGCCTTCTTCATCCTTTAGTTTATTATTGTGCCTACAAGTAAGCATTCTACATATTTTACATACTATTCAAAACATCTCCCCAAACCTCTTGGGTTCCAAACCGTGGTAATACTCACCAATAGAGCAAAACAAAATCCTGAGGGGCATCAGAACGAGGTATGGGGAAATTTGATAACAAGCCACCCAAAACAATCTTTTAAAGATAAGATTACTAGAGCTGGAACAGACAGACATAACCATCAGAGTTCAGAAAAAGTAAATAACATTTCTCTAATTTTTATGCCACACAATCATGTCTAGATTTTCTTCTGCCAGAATAAAGCTAGCCCAGAAGCAATAGAAAAGGACATGAATATTGGTTGCAGTGGGGGGCCACAGCTGATATATTTTAGGTCCAAATGTGGGAGTGCTGTATGTAGTCAACAATGGTAGTTCTGTATCTATGTTTAAATGGATACTGCTCTTATACTCAGTATTTCAGGAGTTGCCATAATGTTTATTTTAACAGAACAAAAACGCCATATGTGTATCTTGTGACTCTGTAAACTGACGTATCACAGATCAGGAACCTCTTATGCTTTTCAGACCTGGAAACTCTGACTCATTTGGCTAGTGACGATGTAGGTGTTGTGAGGTTTGCTGGTAGAGTACTTACTTTGAAACATGTCACTCAGAATCATTGCTTAATTTGTAAAGAAAAATAAGTGCCAAGGTCTCTGTCAGGAGGCTAGTGTAGCTTGCAACACCCCCTGCCTCAGTCACAGTGCAAGCACAACTCATAACCATCACACTCCTACATGTGTGACAGTTCAGACTATTCCAGACACCTAACGTTATAAGAATGGTTTGGACGGCAGGTATTAGTCATTTTATGCATATTTAATTAATAAACAACTGTTGTTGTGATCATATCTTAATTAGACAAATAGCGCCACCATGTGGCAGACTGTCATAAGTGCCCATGTTGACAATTAAGTGCCGGTGCCCAGCACCGGAAACCATCAGCTCAAATTAAGCACTGTCAGAATTAAATAATGAACAAGCATAGGTACAGCCAATGGTCTCGCTTGCATTTTGAGTTCTGAGTAAAATTTAAAAGTGACACCTGCAGTGAAACAACAGCAGAAAAAATATTTGCTTTCAGCAAACAATGCATCTATGAGATAGAGACTTTAATGTGCCCTGGTTCATGGGACCTTAGAGGTATAAAATAGTCCCTCATGCATTGTAGTGCACGCTCTTCATAGGTCACCACCAAAGAGCTTGAAGCCCGATGTGAAAGAAAAGTACTCATCTGGGATGAGCCAAAGCTCATTTTGTGTATATTTTAAAGAACTTTAAACAATAGGTCTGGCAGACATCTTACTTTCAAGTAAGACCAAAATAGACTGCTCCACAAATGCAAAATATTAAAAATTGTGAATAGAATAATCGCAGTTAATACCCTCATTATACCAAATAGCCAGTTTTGTCCAGGGGAAGGGCATGTGATGGGACTTAGCAGAGGGTGAGAGGATTGAGGATGAAACACCTGCGGGAGGATCAGAGGAGATAGGGGCATATGTATCAAATACTCTATTTGCAAGTCTCAAACAGCGATATTTTGAGAATCGCTATTTGAGAATCGCAAACGAGATGTATTTAAAAATTCGCAAACGGTTAGCGATTTCTTGGCGTTCCTGAATTGCGATTAACAAATTGCGAATCGTAATTCAGGAATACCAAATGGACACCCTGATGCACCCCTGAAATGAGCATTGGTACGCATGTGGCGCACATGCATGTATGTACCCCACATGGCACTTTGAAAAATGCCAAAAAGTGAATTTTTCAAAGAAATCGCACAATTTAGGTGCTTCATACATTTCATTTAAGGGATCGCAATTTGCGATTCCTTAAATGTAATTGCAAAATACAGAATCGCAAATTTTGCGATTCTCTAATTTGCGATACACTTTTGGGATGATACATCCCAAAAGGCCTTTTCCCGTTCGTAAATGGGCTGATTCTGAGAATCGGCCTGTTTGCGAACGGGAAAAGGGCTTGATACATATGTCCCCATGTCTCAACACACATGGCCTCCTTCTGAATACCAGGTATATTGAAATCAGAGCACAAACACTGTTTGTGCCCGATTTTAAATCAAATGCTGTGTACAGATTGCATGCTGTCCTGGGTTATTTGCATATGTGAATCCCTCCAGGGGATATCTGGCCGAAATTGCATTTAAATAATGGTGGGAAATGAGGAATATCTTGCGTTAATACTGGTCTCATAGATTGTTACTGCTTATTTTTCCCAATTGCATAAGATAAATTTTAGAATTGGGGGTAAACCCAATAAGGAAATTCCTATAAGGTGTGATAATATTGTTTCCCCAACTTATTTTTTTGTAGATGATTTTTCCCCATTTTATGAATGAGAAAAGTGAGTGGGCTATATTTGACTTCTGAAGTGCTTAGGTAGGGTGCAAGGAAGAATTGCAAGGGGTCAAAAGGTAACCCCTTATGTCAAATTATAATGAAAGATAAACTGACAAAAAAAGTAGTAAGCTTCCCATATTTTCAATGTGCACTGGTTTAAATGTTTTCCATGTATTACTTTGAAAGTGCTCATATGCGAGTATAAATGTGGGTAAGGTTCGTTGGGCTGTGCTTTGGGGTAGACTTACAGGCTTTTTGCCAGGAGTGGCGAGTTTCCGTAAAATCTTGCATATGGATTGGTTAAAGCCTTGCCACTCCCTGAAGGTATCACCCTCAGGAATACCTCACATGGCTGTATCTGTAACAGTCATTAGCTGATGTCACATGGTTGGATCAACAAAAGTCCTTATGTATTCTTAAATTCACACAATACAGCCCTCTACTTCACGGATACCTATGAGCACTAGAGCTCCTGATGAGCTCACATAGCCATTTGCTGCAGATTACCAGGATTCCTGCGTCTGATTCAGAAAATTCTTTCTAGATGTAATTAAGATTGAGTTTGTCAAAGGCCAGATTATGAGCCTAACCAATTAACATGGCAAAAAGGGCCTGAGCAGGTCTCACTATTACTACTACCCGGACCGGCCTCATGAGGGTAGGACTACCGCCACCCGTTCCAAGCAGAACCGACACTTAACATTAGTGTCTACACAAGCTGGTACTGATGCCGTGCAACCTTGACCCTAATGGGGTTGTGTTTTTATGATCTACAAGGTACCACTTGTTAGGGTGCTGTAATGGTGGTCACGTATACACTTTATACCTTTGTTGACCACTACCAAAAAGTGTAGTTAGGTCCGATCTGGTCCTGATGAATTGCCATCTAATAAGTTAATGGGCAAGAAACATGTTGACCTTTTTTTGCAAGCGCATAAACTTCACATCCTTAGAGTGAAGATACGCACCTTGTTTTAGTTTTAATTAGGGCAGGGGCCACGTTCATTAAAAATTGTCTTGAGTGGACCACCTCCCCTATTTTAATTCACTTCCCTACACACCACTTTCACCTGTACTGACCTAGGGTCCTCACACGCACCTCACCCACCGGCCAAAGGAAAAAAGATCTCCGCCAAGAAGGCGCCATCACGGGTGCCGTTCGGGTATTGCAGAGCCGATCTGATAAGGAGCAGACCCGATGATGAAGCAACACACCCAGCTGGCTGGGTTTGTGAGGGTCTTTTTCCGAAAGGAGAGGTTTCTTCTCCCCACTTCTGTGACTCCATACCAGATATAGAGCCCTTGCATAAAACACACTAAACCCTGCTCTTAATATTAAGAACTGCATATCAATTTTGTATCATTTGAGTAACGAACATGTATACTGGACCTGGATAAATAACAGTCCGTTTCTCCCTCTCCTTGTCTGAACAGGTCTCACTATTACCTGCAGCTCTTTACGCTGTGTTAGAACCAGAAGAGTTCGTTTGTGGAATAATCAGCAGATAAAATGGTTCCCAGCAGTAATTCCACCAGCTTTCCCAGGAGCGAAAAGAGGGGCATCTCCAAGAACCACCAGGAGAGGTTTGTCAGCACTTGCATAGCTCCCAGTACTATAACTGCCCCAGTCATACTGAGATGTTTTCATCACCGCTGACCTGATAACCAAAACAGTTTCATACCTATAATGACAAGTGCAAGGTAGGGATTTAAATGTGTAATACTCTGATTTAAAATGCATCTTCTATCACCGTTTGTCTTTTTCCAGGCTTAGGCGCGACTTACTATGTCCAAAGTAAAACATCATTCAAAAAATAGGTTTGTTTTTCTCAAACTATTTTTCCTCTGAAGAAAACCCTTGGAACTATAACAGTAAGCAAAGCTCCAAGAAAGCTCTGCTTAGGTTTCTCTTGCTGCTAAGTTTGTGGCATCTATATCAGATGCAGCCTAGGCAGCTGCTAACTCAGTCCTAAAGCAGTCTAAGTCCTACACAAAACAACAGATAAATAGGTACAGTGAGTGACTTGTTCAGGCCATCTTATGTAGGGATTCAGACTCTGGCATGAAACACAGTGATGGGGCCTCTCTGTAGAATGTGATGTGGGGCCTGGGTCTCCAATATCTCATAGACATTCATTGACCTTGGGCTGACTAGAGGGCTGCTTGAAGGGTTGATGTGCTGGGGCTACAGAGGAACAAAATCTACTCATTGACAGTACTGATTTATTCAGAATTACTGAATAAGTGCACCAGAACGAACTTATACTTTTTTAGATGTTCCTATGTTCATATGCCCTTTTTCAAAGGGACAGTTTGCCACAGTAGGAATGGCTTAATTTCTGATTGACCCACAACACAGGTAAAGGGAGTACCCAAGAATCACACCTTGCTGTCAGACTCAATTAAAATGCGTCCATAAAGATTTAAAGGGCTAAGCTTGTTACAAGATTATTCCCACACTGAAATCGCAAATTTATTCATGCCAAAGGCTGGTTGTTGCATGTGTGTTTTGACCGAAAGAAAACAACACATTTAAATAAACAGCTTGGAGTTCTCCAAGACTTTTAAGACTGTCACTGAGTTGCATAGATACTCATGGGATCGTTTGAGCATCCCTAATAAATAAATCTGCTCCAAACATAATTGAAGATAGATTTGCAACTATTTATCTAAATTCTTGTTGGGCAGGCCCTTTGATTTTCTGAACTTATAGCCCTTGAAAAGCTCAAACAGTTCCATTCGCTGTCAAGCCAGTGTGTTGTTTTTTGTGTCAGAGGTTGAACCCCTTTTAGAGAGCTGTAAAGCAAGCAGGAGGTAATGGGACGACCCATGGGGGTTTAAGTTATTTACCCCTGATGTCCCAAGGCCTGACCTACTATGGATCCTGATTAAGTGGACCAAGTACTACCTCTTCCAACACTTGACTCTCAGTGGTAGCTTGGATCGAGTAGTCCAAAGCTGTTTAGGGGAAGGTAGGTAAAAGGCATACACAAGCTCACAATTCAAAGTGCAAACAATATTGGCAATAAGATGATTGTCCAGTCAAATGCCATCTTTTATCTAAAAAGGAGTATTTATTGTAAAGACACAAAGCATAGAAGGGACACTGAATAATTTACACAGCCCTCCTAAGATCAGCATCCTAATGCTACCCTAGACGGGATTCCCGAGTCCTTCTGTCCCGTCAAGTGGGGAGGGTTATTCCACATTCGATAAAAGAGGTGACTCCTAGATGTAACCCACTCATTCCCTTGCAACAAAATCCATTTCTCACTTTAAAAGTTAAGGTTATCCGTGCTGGGTACAAACTTCATGAACGTCTTCAGCAGCAACAGTGGAGTGGAACAGTCTTACCTAAACCGTAGGAAGCCAGCGATTCTAGGAGGGCCCTCTTTTGAGAGCTACGCTCTCCCTTCTTTTCTGGACTGCAATCTCTTGCAGTCTTCCCACAACAACGCATTGGGCTTCCTCAGTCCTTGAACATTACGCATCAGTGTTGGACATCCTTTTGCGGCTCCTGCAGCAGTCGGTAAGTGTTCTCAACAGCTTTCTTGGCAACACGACAAAGAGGTCACAGACTACAGCACACACACAGGTGCTGGCCTAAATGTCACTGTAGCCATTCTTCACACATGAGGGGTGTCACCAATTGCAGAGCACACTTGAGCAATGGCCCAAGCTCCAGCATGATCGGACAGACAGCCTGCACTCTTGCAATAATCCCAACTGGACCGTGCATGTCACACTTCGCTCACCGGGATCCATTCGGCAGGATCCCCACTAGACCTCTCTCCCTCCAGATGCTCTCCTACTCGCATCATACTCTTGTCTTGGCAGGCAGGCAAATACTTGTGCTGCAGGCTCAGGGCAAGTGGTCTTGACTTTCTGGGTGATGGCAGCACACCACACAGAGACACTGGCAGAGCTTGTTCCTAGATCCTGATTCCAGCAGCAAGAAATCATAGCAATGTTCTTTCCGATTAGATGGTGCTGTTCACCCATTATGGGAGACATTCCCCCACTTTTACTGTCCCAATTCAGATATTCATGTGATTTAGTGTGTGGCCTTTGAAATTTGTGTTGGGGTTTCAGTTTCTTTGAAGTGCTCTCTCCCTTGCACTGCCCTTTGTCAAAGGGACCGTCTGCTGCAGTAGGAATGGCTTAATTTCTGATTGACCCACAACACATGCAAAGTGAGTAACCTAGGATCACACCTGGCTGCCAGACTCTACTATAATGTGCTCCATAAAGGTTTAAAGGTCTCTATCAGGATTCCTTAGTAGTACCAACGTTATCAATCCCACCATCTTCACAATTAACCCAGGCCCCTCTGACAAGTAACTCTTCCTGGAATGAAAGAGACCTTTGATGTGCGCAGAAGATTCCCTGCTCCTCTCCCTTCAGTGTGTGTGCCCCACCCCAGTCCTCAGGAATCTCAGCAATGCACATATCCTGTGCAGGTTTTGCAGTCCTCACCTCTACAGCCACACCAGGCCCTGTGTCCCCAAAATGAAACCCACAATCCTCTGTGTTATGTACCACACAAAGGCACACACATACATCCCACCGCCTACAGACAAGTATCATTTGTTGTTCGTTGCTATACATAATTCATGCACGCCAAAGATGACTTAAGTAGAAAGCCACTGAACTTGACACGAGTAGACCCATAGGCCCCACTGCAGTGACACGGGTAAAAAAGCCTGTTCTTATTCTACTGAACACAAAACGGGAATGTTTCCACCACGTCCTCGTGTCAGTTAACTACAGGTAAGGGCAGTAGCCGTCTACATTCATGGAGGTAGCACTTGGTGCTCCCCTACCGGCCTAACCCGATCACATTACTGTATGATAGGACTCGGTCATTCCTGATATGCATGATCTGTGTTCTCTGATGACCAAAAATCATTACCAGGGATCCAGATATCAATGCAGATGGGGCACTCAGGATAGGGGACTTTTCCATCCCAAAAGACTGTGTGCCTTTTTTAATGTAAGTGAATTTTGGAAGTCTGTGCTTCTTCCCTAAGTTGCTTCAACTTGCATTACTAACACTCACTTTTCTGCGCGTTGGCCAGCCGCTGACTTATCAATATTCAAAGTCAGTTCCTCTTTCTCTTCTAACCAAGAGATTCCCATTGACCTGCTAAGTTTGAAAACAGTAGAAATGTGCATCTCATCTGGCGGCCCACCTGCAGCATGATGTTCACTGGCTAGATGGTGAGTCCAACTGGGAGAGGTCACTGCTAAAGGGCAAGCAAGATGGTCTTCATCTTGGAGTGCTGTTCTTGCAGGAGCAGGGTTTATATGACGATTTCCCGCATCTGATCTGTCTGATGGGTAGGCTTTGGGAGAGAGCGGTACAACAAGTGATAAAGTGAGCACTGTATGCCCTGAACCTGGGCATATGGATAGTGTCCCCTTTGGAGCAAATAGGACGACTAATGGTGGTTGATAAGTGGCAGGAAGGGGGGTGCATAATCCTGTCTGACCTCTACCCAGTGGGCCAGTTCATCACCCTGTTGGAAGCGATAGAGACATTTGACTTGAGAGCTGGTCAGTTCCTTCAATATGCGGACACGGCATGCCAGCTATGGCTGACCTTCCCTGAGTTCCACCAACTCACACAAACACTGGTGACTATGTCATTGATGGCAGGGGACGTAGGCTTATAACAAACTTATACCATGCACTACGCGCAGACAAGTGACTGGCACCATTGCGAATAAAAGAAACCTGGCAGCGCATAAGTAAGGAGCCCATCAACCACCAAAGACTGGTCAAAATTACATGCAGGTGTTTGTAGAGTGTCAGTATGCACTAGGTTTAAACAGATACAATACAATATGGTCCATATGGCCTATCTATCTATCCCCTAAGTGACTCGACTCCCTAAACCCCTCTAGGGATTAACGATGTGCTCGTTGTGGTGCCACAGTGGAGGATTTCCTGCATATAGTGTGTCAATGCCCAGTAATCCTGTCCCACTGGTTCGAGATACTATCCCAAATTAAGCACACAACAGGGTGGTACGTGGCACACAAGATTACCCACTGTGTGCTGGGACTGCGCCCTAATAACCCAAGAAAGAAATTAAACAGGCGATTTACAATACTGGAGCATACAGTGGGAAAAAGGTGCATAGCAATTCCCTGGCTGTGTGCTTATCCTCGACAGTGGAGAAGTGTGGCTCACTGGTTAGAGGAGGCAGACCTGGAAGCAGAGGTCAGCCCGGGACCAGGGTTCAATTCCTGGCTCGGCGGGGTCTTGAGTCCTAAAATGTCCATGGACTCGACAATTCTCGCTCCGGTGCCTACTCGATTCACGGGTTCACACTCTGCGACTCTGGGCAATAGCTTGCTTAATCTCCACAACGGCCCCTCGCGGCGGGATGCCTGGCTTTCACCTTGCGGATACCCTGCCGGGGTTATCTCACAGGGGAATACCAGGACGGGTTCCCTAAGCAAGCGCTTAGAAACCACTTGGTGATTTGCGCTATATAAATTCCTGTACATTTACATTTACAGGAGGCCAGGGAAAAAGCGCAGCTCGAATGGGTTGGGGCGTGGCAGGCACATATGAGAAAGACTAGACGGAACCAGAAGGCAGAGGATGCCCTACTTGCTTGGGGCGCAATGACTCAAGCATTGCTGGAGCCCGCTGCAGACGTTCAGCCTGAAACTGGTTGATCAAATAATACAGGATGGAAGTGCTATTATGGGGGAAGGATGCATGTATGCCAGAGACTGTGTGACCACCCACGTTGAGGAATTGTAAAGGAAGAACTGTAGAAAGAACTGAGGATATTCCTCACTACGTGACCTGCTAACTGACTGGTAGGAGGGAGCCTATGGAAGTGGTAGATAAATAGATAAATGTTTGATGCAATGTTCCTGGCAATTATGTTTGTTTTGCTTATAGGTACACAAGGAGGCTAACTGTTACTGAGAAATAGGTGACTGGTTGGACTATGGTGGGAGTGAGGGAATCTTCCTTATTGGAAGGTAGTGCCCTCACACACCCTTGTGGGTGTCATGCATCATCATCGAGCTTGACTCGACGTGGGGCCGGCACTCCAATCCCCCACGGGCCCCGCGAGAGGGCTCTTTGGTGGAGATCTTTGGTGCATAGCCGTGATGATGAGTACAGGTGTGTGGGGAGGGTGAAGTGGAGACAGCTGACAGTCCACACAATTTTAATCCTGCCAAGGGGATGCCTCATTAAAATAACCTTTGGTACCCCTTAGGTAGTTTTAGATCACTTTATTTCACAACTTCACCCTCCCCACACACCCGCACTCATCATCACGGCTATATACAAAAGATCTCTGCCGAAGACCCTTTACCGGGGCATGTGGAGCATTGCAGCACCGGCCCTACTAGGAGCCGAGCCCTATGATGAAGCATGACACCCACACGAGTGTGTGAGTGCACTACCTTCCAATAAGTAAGATTCCCTAACACCCACCATAGTCCAACCATTCATCTCTCTTGTGCACTAATATCCCTTCTTGGGAGCAAGAGTACTGGACCTTTTAATGGCTCCCTGTCCCCTTCTCTTGTGTGATTGATATTTTGCTTATGGACCATGTTATGTTGCAGTTTCTTTGTTGAAGCACAGTACAATCATTCATTGCTGTCGAGCAGGCTGTTGTTGACCTTTTAAACTTGATGATAATACATTCTTCACTACATGCCTACAAGCATCACCACTTTCCCAACCTGCGGCACAGGTGAGTGCCCTAACCTGCTGTTCTGAAATGTTTTTTTTTTAAAAACTGTGCTGCAGTGTATCCTGTACTAATATTTGAAATGCCAATAAAGAAATATTTAAAAAGAAAAAAGAAATGCGCATCTCTTCTGGTACATCAAAACACATGAGTATAAACCACATCACTAGAAAAGCATGGATGCAAAACAGAGGAGATGTAAATGACGAACAATATCACGTAATCGTTTTGGTATACAAATTTGAAATAAAGTCCTTCTGTGGAAAAAGTGACAGCTTTTCTTTTTCAGTATCTTATCACTCACGTTTGAAACATAATATGCTAAAACTTCAGCTAAAACCGGTGTGAATCCATTTGGAATTTGATTGTGTGCTGTATCGCATAAAGCATGCCTGACAACACATATAGAAATGGGCTTGATCTAAAAGGACAAGAGACTAAGGCCTGATTACAAGTATCCGCTGGTATTTATCAGAAATGATAAATAACAATACTTTTACAAGTTGGTGTGGAATAACATGCAGAGTTTAGTGTTGATAGAGCGCATACAGCATTCTAATTGTAGGGGTACATCATATTCATAGTTTAGATGTACCACCATATGTTTTAGTATCACTCTGTATTATGTTATTAACGCATTTATTCTACATGTTAACCCAGTAATGTAATGTGCACGTTATATTGAATTCCCATGTAATAGAAGACATCAGTATGTCTATATGCACCTGTGTAGAGAGACATTATATTCATAATAATGTAGTCGTGTTAAAGTTGCCTGCAGTCTAGGCCTCAAACTGCAGGGTGTTTACGGGTTTTGGAAAGATTGAAAGTTGGTTTGGAAGCCTGGGACAAGGGATAATGGGATATATCTTGAAACCCATCATAATAGCAGTTGTCTGTGTCATTGTATTATTGGGAGTCATTAAAGCTTACAAGTGGCAAAAGGCACGTCATGCTGAAAACTCTTTAAAGAAATGAGAGGAACAGTTAGAACGACTGCAGGACAGACAGGGACGGCAAGCTACAACTTCTATTTAGGCCGATCTCTTATGCACGCAAAGACCTGTACGAGAATGTGAGATGTTGGTGTTATGATACTAGTCATAAGAGGGGGGAACTGATAGAGCGCATACAGCATTCTAATTGTAGGGGTACATCATATTCATGGTTTAAACGTACCTACATATGTTTTAGTATCACTCCATATTATGTTTTAAATGCATTTATTCTACACGTTAATCCAGTAATGTAATGTGTACGTTATATTGAATTCACATGTAATAGAAGACATCAGTATGTCTATATGCACCTGTGTAGGGAGACATTATATTCATAATTATGTAATCATGTGTTAAGGTTGCCTGCAGTCTAGCAGTCTAGGCCTCAAACTGCAGTGTGTTTACGGTTTCGGTTCCTCAACTACTGTAGAATTAATTAAATGTATCTTTATTTGTGCTAGAATAGTATGTTTTCATCCCATTGTAGGTAAAGGGAATGCATCCTAATTATTTTAGTTTTAGGGAGATAACTGGAATGTCTTTGAACTGTCTGAGAAGCGAAAAGGGAGGATATCGTCTGTGCCTGTCCTATCTACACTCCAATGTAAGAAAAAACGAAGAAGATTTAATTGAAGAAGTCATGGAAAACTACTGGTGTATTTAAGAAGTGAATGATTTGTCACGTGATACATTTAGGAGGGGGGGCTGAATTTATCCTTTTTGTATTGTGTGCAGGGACAGAAACGCAGACTTCTAGATTTTCGGAGGAGAAGGAGCATCTTAAGAGCGAGCTCCATAGCCTTAAGCTATTTTGACCCATTTGACGTGAGTACTTCTAAGGAAGTCTCCACTTGCTGACACCTTTGAGAACTAAAATAGGGGAACCCACTAGAACCATCATTCATGAGAGTAGTGTAGGGAAAGATATTTCATGCTTTCTTTCCTAATGAAAAGGGATTTGGATTACGTCTCCATTTTGGGTGGTGTATTAATCTTGGAGTTTGTTGTTTTGTGTCTCTTTTGCTGAATCAATTATATGCATAGATTTGGCTCTGTATTGAATTTCCTGTACCTATATTCGATGATTTTACGGTGTGTGTATATCCAATTATTTTTGGCCTTATAATAAAAATCCATAATTAGAATCCGGAGTCTGTGGTCTTTACAGCATGACTACATTGTAAGTATAATATTGATGTGTTTCTTCCCCTCGACAACTTTGAGCAGGCAAATAAAAGACCATCATAGCTGAATTTGGGTAGTAAGGCAAGGTCCAAGTTTGTCTCAATCGGTGTTTATGCCCCAAAATCCACATGATACGGTAAATACCGTATGGTTTTCCCTTGTTAAATTTCGGCAGGCTTGGCCTGGCAAAATGTAATGATTGTTGAGTTGTTTAATGCATCCAATAATTATTGGATATGTTAAATACCTAACAACTCATAATTCCATACCGTGCAGAAAGGTAGGTTTACGCACAGGACTGAATTTAATGAGTAGCTCATAATCAGGCCCTCACTTGCTCATTTAGAGCATTGGGCTAAATCCTGGGTAATACTTGCTATTGTGATATTGGTGGAAATAATGATATGGATATGGTGTAATGTATGGCATTACTCCGGGATTTAGGGTTTCAGCTTATGAGTCCCATACATAAGCTCAGCGACTTAAGGACCCAGAACAGAAAGCAATGCTAGTCCTGGTGGGGTTGACTCAGATTTTCTCCTTCTGAAGCTGATAAAATGAGCACCATTTAATATGGATAATAATAACACCATTGTTACCACAGCTTCAATTTTGCGAGCAATTTATAAAAATGTTATTAGGAAATTCCTAAATGGAGATGAGATATAGGGAGACCTAAGTGTTGGGTACAACGTCTCCAGTCCTCAGTGTGCTAAGAGTACCGAATTAGATCTACCAGTGTCGCCCGAATCCATCTCCTGAAAAGTATCTTTGTGTGATCAAGGCATAATCGGAGGGTGCTAGTATAAAATGTCATCCTTCCAAATAGAGTACCTACCCATCTCACCAGTGAAAGTTAGCCCTGTCGCCATTTCCATTCTTGGTTGTGTATTCCAACCAAGGATGGTGTTATAACAGCCATTCTATTTTTTATTCATTATACATTTCTATGTAAAGCTCTAGAAGCAGCACTGAGTTGTCTCCAATTTCCTTGGGTACTTGTAGGGCTTTGTGGGGGTATGTCAAATATGATTGCTGGTCTGCCATCGAAGTGAGTTGAGTAGCACTAGAACTACCTGGGAATCGCAATTAACCAGCTGATCACATACCACACAGAGTTTTATGTAGTCCTGATCAAATCCATTATGAAACCATGGATCAATGGGTAGTACAGTGGCAAAGACTTGATGGAGACCCATGTATTTTAGCACTACGGCCCACAGACTGGAGGAAGGCTCTGGCTGGAATTGGGCATCCTACCAGTCAGCAATATGTTTTTAGTGATGGCCACAGTGTGTCCTTCACACCAGTAGTTCCCTCCACAAAGACTGCACACCTCAGAAATGCTAGTGTAATCCAGGATTGACTGAATGGATTCCTTAATTATAGCTATACTCTTTAGATCAATTTAGGTTTTTACACAAAAAAAGGATGCAGATCACCGCACCCACAGTCTGAGGCACACTTCATCATCTGGGTAGGTCCTCTGCGGTCTCCCCATGAGATTTTTATGAGGATTTGTTGAGTCCATGTTCTAATCCTATTGTGCATCTCCTACAACCTATTGTAGATATACATACTGAGCTCCTAAAAGTGCTCAAGACTGTTAATATAGCGTTGCGCCTCAATTCTGCCAAATGTGTACGTCCACACTTGAGAAAGAGACAATTCAGGCCGACTCCAGTTCCTACCATTCAAACAGTACATAGTGGTATCGTTACACAGGAAACATTTTGGTCATTTGGGAAAGCCACAAGGAAAAAGCAGAACTAATCCTTTGTGGGTTGAATGAATATTATCCCTGTTTTCATTTTATGCTAAGCAAGAACAGCAGTGAATTGACTTTCTTGGACCTATCTATCAAAGCAAAGGAGGGTAGTTTGCAAACTGTTGTTTTCACTAAACCTACTGATAGAAACTCCATGTCAAGCTTCGAAAGCCACCACACTCATACTTTGAAAGTACAGCTACAACTAAGGAAGTCATGCAGGGAATCCTGGATATAATCTAATATTCCTGAGCATCACAGTTTTTGTGCAGGTAACTAGTTGTGTCTGTGTGCCCAGAAGATCAGTGTCCAGTGCAACCCATACATAAATAGCTATGGGCGTTATTTAGAGTTTAGCGGATGGGATACTTCGACGAAATTTGATCCATGATCCTGTTCCTTGTTTACAAGTGTCATGGGCTATACACAGATGGGGCATCCACCAAGTTTTGATGAAGTATACCACCCACCAAATTATAACTAAGGGGGTCATTACCATGGGGGCGAGACCGCCATCTACAGGCTGTCGGTGCTTGTCTCCCCGCCATTGGGACCACCTTCACCGCCCGCCACATTAGCATGGCTGGCGGTGAGATGGCAGTTGGAAACACCAACCACCATGCATCCGACGGGCTCCTTGAGCCTGCCGGTGCGGCAGAGGGCCTCACAATCCCTGCATTGGTGGCGGTGCCTATCAAGCACCACCGTAGGGATTACGATGTCCCTCCCATGGAAAAGCTCGTGGAATGGGCCATTGGGGCCCCTAGTGGGCCCCCATTTCCCCTTGCACTAGACTGTGGGCACTGTGCCACCTACATGTCCCTGCACCATGTGCCTGCCACGTAGTGCAGGGTTATGTATGGTGACCCCTTTTTGTCTTGCGGCGTGTGCTGTAGCCAGCAGCGCATGCCGCAATAAAAAAAATAGGCAATGCAACCACCTCGGTGGTGGTCGCATCGTAATTCCAACTGTGGGACTGCCACCTTGTAGGCGGGCAGTCCCAAATAGGAAATGATGGCGGACGGACTTTTCCGCCATCCTAATCAGGTCCTAAATCCATAAGGTTTTAGAGTGATCCAGCTTACTGGCCCATCAAGTCCAGTGGTTGTCCCTCTATGGCTGCTCGAATGGGTTTCTCACAAGGATAGTGTCCATAGCCCGGGTAGTGGCAAGTATCCTTCTCGGAAAGTGCCACTGTTAGGACGAAATCAATGACAAAACCCGGCTTACATGAGAGAAGTTTTCCTCAGCTGCCAACCACTAACGTAGTATGTCAAAGTGATCAAAAGTGGATTAGAATCATTTAAACTATAGCTAAGATGTTAAAATGTTGTAAAAATGTTGTAGTTTACAGCACTCTCTCTGCTAAGACTGCAACTACGGAATTTTAAGTGACATTTAGATGATATTTCTCTTTCTCATAATTTTCTCAGCTTTTATTCGGAAACTTCAGATATCTAAAAGTTCACACAGTTGTCCGAGTTGAGGGGAGAAAAGCATGTTTCGTTTTAATGCTATTACAAGTAAGTTATGGAAATGTATAACAATCCCTAACAAGACTACAGCACCTTTATATTGGGTTTCACATTGAACGTACCGGGAGACTATCTCCAAAGTGATATTATTTTCAGATCTAGCAAAGTAATATGTTTCAGCTGCACTATCAGGGGGACCATATATACTAACTAGTTTGCCTGCTCTAATTTAGAAGTGTTTTTGATTCAGTTCCCAGAAGAAATAGGAACGACAGGATGTTGCTAAACACATGGGGTCCAAAAAAACAACATTTTGCCATGACTATGAACAAACAAGTTTTGCAGTTGCAAACCCTGAGTTTGCAAAAACACGGGTTTGCAACCACAAGAACATCTTGTTTTATTGTACCTGAGCACTTATTGAGTCAGAAAAGACTTTCTAGATCGCAAATGGTCTTTTGGGATCCTTTCCAAAACGCAAATAGAAGGTCTAAAACCATAAACCATTAATCATTTGCCCTCTCTTCGGGTGGTAACGGATTTTCTAGAATGATCTGTGGCCTGTGCTTACCTGTGTATGCCAGGAAGGAACAGGGATGAGTTTCTTGGAACTTCAATAGTGCTGGAGTCTTTCACTGGACGGTTTGGCGGTAGTTTCAGAGAGTGCGCTACTTCCTGTGACGCTTCACGGCGGAGACGTCTGGACTACATGAAACAGTGGAATCAAGACAAACTACATTTCCCTGAATGCCGCTGGACTTTTTCGAGACATGCAGTGGGCATTTAAAATCAATTGACTTTAATTTCTGCATGATTCAGAGCGTTCCTTGCGAGGCAATCATGATGCTTATTTGCTGCAGCCGGAATCTTGTTGCCAAGAGAATGAAATGCATTGCCCTTTCTTATTCTTTTAGGATAAACATTAGAAACCAAGGGCCTCATTTATGAGGCCTTGCTTCAGTTTTGCGCTTCCGATGCGTCACTTTTTGTGACGCATCGGCGGCGTAAAACAGGCCTCCTGTTGCGCACTATTTACAAAGTGACGCAGATGCCTCACTTTGTAAACCCCTGCGCTACATTATACCTGCGTCAGGTATAATGTATGCAGGGTGGGCGTCCCCCCCTAAAAAGCCTCATAGAAGTGACGCAGTGAAATCTATGACATTTCACTGCGTCACTTCTAGGGCGCCGTTGCGTCAAAATCTTACGCCTGCCTCACAGCAGCCGTAAGACTGACGCAGGCCCTTTCACATGGGGCTTGCCCCATGTGAAAGGACGCATTGCTGGAGTTGCGTCACTTTTGTGACACACTCCAGCAATGCGTCACTTTTCCGCCATACAGATACGTCAGAAATACTGACGTATCTGTAACTCCATGCGACATGATTCGTCATATAGTACATATGACGCATCAGGTATGTCGCAAGGAGTGCGCACTGAGAAGTGACGCATCGCTGCTTTCACGCAGCGATGCGTCATTTCTCATAAATGAGGCCCCAAGGATTTAGACTTAGATTTGCACTTTAGTTTTGGAATCACCTTTTCAAACATTCCAATTCACAGTCATCGTTTTCTAGGATTACGAACTCTATAGTACGTATTCACCGAAGGTGAATCTTCTAAATTGGCCAGACTTTGTTTGTATCACTTGAGTCACATACGGTATTAAGGTATTCTCATTGGTTTGGACACGAATGTATATTGCCAGGAGTAAAGCACAATGCTAATGGGTATTCATTATGTTACTAGTGATGAACTATTTGAGTTGAGAATCATTCAAATCACAGACTTGATTATTTGATATTCCATATATTATTTACGAAGGTTATTTATCTCTTTCAGATCTAGGAAATCATAGCGGTATCAGCAATCACAGAGAGCGGTTTGTGCGGAGATTGCTACAAGGTGCAGCAGTTTTAATACTAGAAGTAGTGAATTTTAAAATAATAGGCCAAATACTAATAAGTATTTTTTGTAGATATCAATGGTTCTGTAGAGTAGATTGAGTTTGGAAGTAAGAACAGGCGAGGTGAAGATATCCAGTGTCTAAGGTTTTTCTCTCTCATCCCATTCCTAGTGCGGCTAATATCATCTTTCCTTTTGATTTCAAAGTATTTTCTTGAATTTACAAAGGTACAAACAAACACAAATACAGTTGCAAAGTAAAGAAAATATACAGGGCAGTGCAATGTGTTGCAACTGTATAAAGAGGATAGAGAAGAGAGGGGAGGGTGAAATACTTTGCAATCAATATGTGACTGTTTTTAAAGTTCCAACAGTATTCAATTATCCATCCAAACTATGGGCTCGATTAGGATCGCGGTTTTCCCGCATCCTCCGGGCCGGCGGAAGCCACCGCCGGCCCGGAGGATGCGGGAAAACCGCTGGGGAGGCACAAAAGACCCACCGCCAAATTAGGATGGCGGTGAGTCTCAAAATCCGTCCGCAGCTTTTCCGCCGCACTCGCCTTCCGACCGCGGCGGAAAAACTCTAACATGGCTGGCGGTGTCTATCAGACACCGCCAGCCATATTAGGATGGCGGAAATCATATGCTTTTCCACGGCGGCTTTTCCGCCGTGGAAAAGCATACGGACATTGACTTCGGGGGCCCGTTGTGGGCCCCCTTAGTGAAGGGGGGGGTCGGGGGTGCACATGGGGGTACCTATAGTACTGCCCTGCATTTGTATGCAGCAATCGGCAGGCATCGCACGGTGCCTGCCGCTTTCTGCATACAAATGCAATGTATGCATTTTTTACCATTGCGGCGGGTGCAGCTTGAAGCCGCACCCGCCGCAATGGTAAAAATAGAGGATGTGACCGCCAGGGTGGCGGTCACATACTAATTGCACAGGAGGGAACTCCGCAGGCAATGCGGAGGTTCCCTCCAACTCTATGGTGGCGGACGGACTCAGGTCCGTCCTCCATCATAATCGGCCCCTTTATGTAGAGATGAGCTAAAAGGCAGGGTAACTAAACATTAGTATTTGTTTCATACATATGATTCAAAGTAACTTGATGTTAGATTAAGTCATCTGGGTTTCAGTTACTAACATTAGGAAATACTGAGCAGGTCATATAGAAAAGACATACATCGCACTGTATAACTTTGGTCTAGATATGCATGTGGAAAGAGTATGGTAGTCATATGAGGTACATTGCGCATTGTCAGAGAACTGTCAACAATCATTCTTGTAGAAAGATTGAGTGTGGTGTGGAAGCAAATAGTAAAGTTGGACATTTCATTAAACTGCTGTAATTGAGAGAGAACAATTT
This sequence comes from Lissotriton helveticus, assembly GCF_964261635.1. Classification (NCBI taxonomy): domain Eukaryota; kingdom Metazoa; phylum Chordata; class Amphibia; order Caudata; family Salamandridae; genus Lissotriton; species Lissotriton helveticus. The sequence continues at coordinate 1,373,141,251 of NC_136067.1, forward strand.
GAAGCGAGATGAAACGTTGGCTGGGTAGCTCCCTAGGCCTCTACCTTAAATTGTTGTAATCATGGAGGATTGAAGTCGAAGGTGCTGGCATCTAATGAGTCCCACAAAGGTCTGGAAGGAGAAAGCCATTGGGAGAGTTGTAGTATGACGTTATCAGCCCCTCTCAGGACAGTTGAGCCGTTCTTGCCACATACGAAATGACACAGCGCTAAAGTTTTTCAAGTTGTTCAGAATCAGTTTGCATGCTAGAGTAAGCATAAGGGGCCAGATGTGCGACCATTTTATTTTGCGACTCGCAATTTGCGACTAATTGCGAGTCGCAAATTGCGAGTCTCAAAATAAAATGTACAACGGTGTGTTTAACTCCGTTTGCCATTCCCAATGGGGCCGCAAATTGCGAGGCTCATTGATATTAATGAGCCTCTCTCAATTTGCGAGCCCTTTGGGAATGACAGGCCCTCCGAGGGATGGTGGCCTGCTGGGCTCAGCAGACCACCATGTCTGGGACTGCTTTTAAATAAAGCAGTTTTTTCCCTCCAAATGCAGCCCGTTTTCCTTTAAGGAAAACGGGATGCATTTAAAAAAAAAAAAAAAAGAAAAGAAACGTTTTTGTTTGTTTTTTTAAGGGCAGGCAGTGGTCTCTGGAACCACTGCGTGCCGTTAAACATATTTTCACATGAATTTGCAAAGGGGAAGGGGTCCCATGGTTTTGAGACTTACTATTTGTAAGGGAGCGCCCCTTCCAAATAGCGAGTTGCAAAACCTAGTTAGCGAGCTGCAAATAAATTGCGACTTGCGAAATAGGCTTTGCACATGGCCCATGATGTTTTTGCATGCGCAAACCTGTTCGCAAACCCATTTGCGCATGCAAAAACGAGTCCTACATCTGACCCTAGGTCTGGTAGATATCGATCAACGTCGTATTTTAATTGGGGGTCAAAGAAACACAGAATATGTATGAGCATTCCTTACTAGGGACAATTTTGAAGATGCATTTAACACAGTCAAAGTATGTAGCATGGGACAATAGAATAGCATGTGAGAAAGGTTGCCTTCATGGCAATTACAGTTCCAGCAGTTGGGACTTTGGTTAAGACCGGTCTTGTAAAGTCTGGAGGGGGTCCAGTATGCTCTGTTAATGATCATGTACTTTGTTTGGGAGAGGAGTGGCAAGATTTTGTTTGAGAAAGGGGTTTTGTTTATAATTTCCCATTCAGCAGGGATTTTTTTTTTTTTTTTTAGAGTTTTATATAGCGCAAACTAGACCCGAACTGAATCAGGTATCAGAGCGCTTTACATAGCACAAGTTACGTTTTTTTACATGAGGACACACACTTTCATTTTTTTAGACACAGGGAGTGATTTGCCCAGAATCACAGGAGGTTTTTGGCGTCGTTACCGAGACTCAAACCCAGATCCCCAGGTCCGAGGTCGAGCGCCTTAGCCGTTAGGCTAACTCCTCTGTTAGCAATGTGACTTTGCCCTTTTCTTGGATGTATTAAATTGATATTCTAGTGCTTGTGTTTGGTTCAATTTCCCACTTTCATTAGTTTCGGAGGAGGTTCATGCGTGGGTTGGGAAGGAGGAGGTTATATAATGCAGATACCATATGGCCTGCTCTGGAAAGACAGCATAACAGGGGGAGATGTGATGGGTCAGCAGCAGGGTTCACTGATAGAATATCAATAGTAAAAACATCAATGGTAAAAATATCGAAAAAATATATAATTGTAAAAATATCCACTCCCTATATGTAAACAGGTAAGTACAAAAATATTGAATCAAAAATATCAAAGTTGAGGAGGAGCTACGCTAGCAAACAAGATGGCCGCATAGGCTCCCGGCTCCGCCGACCTCTGACCCCTGCCAGAAGATCCTGTTATTTATCCTGTTTTTGCGCCCTGCCTCCGTGTGTATGAACCGGACTAGAGATTAATGGTGCGATCCCGAGATTTCTACCAGTTTGGTAGATAAAGATACGTCGTGTGGCAGTTTGCGGCCTAGACCAGCTTGGAAGCCGGAGTCTCGAGTACTGGCCCAGCCGGGTTTCAGTTGAACAACATCGACTGTAGTTGTATGACATGGTCCGGTCTACCGAAGTGGAAGATCTCTTGGATCGATGTTGACGACGATTGGCTGACTTGGTGAATATCGAAGGAGGGGTGACGATGCACAATTGAAGCGGTGGACGGGGGTCCCTGGCCCGGTGGCCCGGTTAGGGCCCCGCCAGTGTTCGCTGGGTTAGGATCTCCGCCTGCGGTGGCGGAGTCCGGATTGTTATTGTAACCAACGATAAGTCCCCCTCTGCAGTCGTCCGTTCCACATCCACCTGTTCCCCCCGGGGAGACCGGGCTCTCTGGGGGCGTGAATATGACCGAAACCGAGCGAGGAGTGGTGGAAGGGACCGAGAGTGACCCGTCACTACGAACTGTGCTGGCAGCCATAGGGTCACTTCATGTTTGCGTTGAAGCCCACATTCATAAAATGATATCGCGTTTGTCTGAAATTGGGCGGATTGGACTGGACCCTGCTCCACTACAAGAAATGAAACGACTCGAGATACCCAAGATGGCCACTCCGATGGAGGAAGCAGACCCCGTACTATGGGAGGTGTCTGAGCCTCTGACCAGTGTTTTAGGTGATGAGAGCGAGCTCGATGCCGCAAATGGATTGTCAGGCCTACGATCGTTGCCGACTATGGAAGGACTACTTGATGTTCCCTTTCCGGAGACTTTTGATGGGAACTGTTATTGGTTTGAAACTGCGTCACTCCCCTATACATCGGCACCGCTCAGATGGCGGACGAAACAACGTTGGGAGTTTATAACGGTGAGGGGAGTCTTTGGACCTGATGGAGTTCTCAGCACTTTCATCTCTCTGCTACGTCTCGGTTTGAACTTTGCTACAGCTTCTTCGTGCTTTGACTATCCTGCGGAAGCGACAGTTCGTCCGGAAGGGGCTCACACGTCTGATCGGAAGGGTCAAGGATGAGACTGAGTTTGACATCGAGTCTTGCTGGACATGGGGTTTGCTAACATGACGCTTTCGGGAGGCTGGGCGGTGTTTGAAGTTTCCCTTGTTGCGATACGTATGTGCAGCCTAATAGATTTCTTGACCTCAGTCTGGGGATTCTTGGTTCTGGCGGGGGGGGGAGGGGAGACCGGGGGCATGTATGAGGATGCCCTCCTCCATTTTCTACTTTTTAGTATTTAGTTAGTTGGGGCGACAGGCACACTGCTAGTTGGGGTTAGGCGACAGCCATATGCAGGGGTGCAGGGTGGGGGATGGGTTTATTGTTTTGTCTTCATTTTTGTTTTTATGGTTTCTTTTTCTTCGCACTCTCTTTCACTTTCCTTTTATAAGTGTAGTTGGTGGAACATCCTGACTCTGATTGTATTCTAGTATTTGGTGCTCATGCTTCTTTTATTATCCTGATTTTTCGGTGGGCAGGCTCTGAGGGCTTGCGCTTAATGTGGTTCGTATATTGTACTGTTGAATATCCTGCTTCTCAAACATTAGCGTAGGCGTCTCAACCATTTTTTCGTTGCTTAATATCTATCCTGTTTCTACTCCTGTTCGCCTTATTATTATGTCTGAATGTATGGCACCTGGTATGTCTATTTCCTTCTTTGTTTTGAAAATAATTAAAAGATTTATAAAAAAAAATATCAAAGTTAAAAATATAGATGTAAAAAATATCGATTTAAATATATAAATAAAATAACATAATATATATTAAATATATAAAATATTATGTTAGCTTTAACAAAATAAATTAAATGTAATATACATTTTAACTAACTATAAAAATTAAACTTAATTAAAAAAAATATAAACACACAAACATAATAATTTATACATATACATATATTTACTTTAAAATAATGTATTAACTTTTATCTTTATTTAATTAAAACAATTATATAAAAATACAATATATACATATATCAATAATTTAAAATTAAAAAACCTCCTATAATTAATTAAAACATTAAACTATTAAAACAAAATTTAAACATACATTTCGTAATACAATAAATACATCAGTAGGGAAAATGTTGGATAGCGAAATAATTTAATTTACTATTCCAACTGCAATAAGTGCAACAGTAGGGAAAGTGTTGGATAGCAGAGGGGTAAAAATTACTATTCCCCCTCCAGTGAGTGCAACAGTAGGGAAAGTTTTGGATAGCGGAAGGGAAAAATGACTATTCCCACTCCAGTAAGTGCAACAGTAGGGAAAGTATTGGAGAGCAGAGGGGTAAAAATTACAATACCCACTCCATTGAGTGCAACAGTACAGAAAGTGTTGTATAGCAGAGAAACACACATTAATAATAATATTTAAGCAATTAAAATATATATATATATTATACAAAATAAATACATTTATAAACAATATTTATTTAAAAGGAGCAAATATTAACAAACAAATTATTTAAAACAAAAATGTATTTATTTTATTTCCTACCCTATAACACCACACAAATAAAAAAAATACATCAACATTTTATTTAAATGTATTTCTATAATTAACATAATTAATAATGAATTTGAATGAATGAAAAAAGAGTTAATAAACATGAATTGAGTACACATTCTTTAACACTATAATATCCACAATACACACCTAAAATTAATTACACAATTACCATAATTATTTACTAATTAATTAATTTAAATTAATTAACAAATAATTAATAATTCATCAATAGAAGATAAATTACTTCCCAGCCATCACACCATTTATACCTATAAATACCACGACACACACCTAAAATTAATTAAACAACTAACATAATTAATTACTTATTCATTTAGAATAATTAAGAACTAATTATTAAGCACTTAATAATACATTAATTTACACATTTTACACTATAACATCACAATTAAACAAATATTAATAAATGCACATTATTGAATACATTTTATATCATTAAATTACTTCCCACCTTATTCCCCTATATGTCCACAACCCACTACTGAACTAAAAACACAAATTTCAAATAAAAAATAATGATTAACTACTATAAATAATCAATACATTTTATATAATTAAATTACTTTCCACCCTATTCCCCTATAAACCCACAACCCGCTACGGAACTAAAAACGCAAAAGTAAATAAAAAACAAAATTAATAACCGCAATAAATAATCAATACATTTTATATAATTAAATTACTCCCCACCGTATTCCCCTATAAACCCACAACCCGCTAAAGAACTAAAAACGCAAAATTAAATTAAAAAAAATAATGACTACTAAAATTTTAACACATATAATAAAAATACAAATAATTCTTATACAAAAAACAAACATCACACACATATAAAATATATACTAAAATACATAACATGAATAAAAAATCGATATTTTTAACAACTATGGGGGTCATTAGGATCCGCCTGCCATCCTATCGTGAAATGGGACCGCCCTCCATAAGGGCGGGGTTCCCGTGGGGGCCATTAGGATGCACCCGCCACAGTGGCGGGCGCATCCCGCATTCCTGACATTGTGGCGGGAGGGCGGTGCCTGCCATGTTGTGCATGGAACTGCAGGGGGTACCTTAGGTCCCCCATGTGCACCCCCACGCCCCCAGAGTCCCTGGGGGCCCGCAATGGGCCCCAGCAGGCAGACTCCGCATGCCTTTCCGTGGCAAGTCATGTCCCAGCACACATCCAAATATGGCTGGCGGTGTCTAACAGACACCGCTACCATACTGAACTCTTTTCCGCTTGGTCGACTTGTCGACCGGACGGAAAAGCGGCGAACTGTCTTTTTTGTGCCGTGGACCCCCAGCTATTGTAATATGGCGGGGGGTCTTGGCTGAGAGGATGGCGGGCGGATCGCCCCCGCTGGGCCAGCAGTTACTACCGCCAGCCCGGCGGGGGCGATCCGCCCGCCATCCTAATGGGGCCCTATATTTTTACAAACAATATTAAACACTTAGATATTTTTTAAAGCTATATTACTTACCTAAAATCGATATTCTTGACCACGAGGATTTTTCTGTTGATATTCCTGACCCACGATATTTTTGCCACAGTATTTATGCAATTCGATATTTCTTCCTCATTATTCTTTCTGTGCACCCAGCAGCAGATAGAAAACTCTTCGGTATCTGTGCTTTAAGTTTTAAAAATCTATTGTAGTCTAGATTTTCTATGTTATGGAGTGTCTGCAATGCAGAAAAAGGTAATGGAGAGGTCCCTTCATAGATGTCATTAAGTAGGTTAATGTTCTTGTGTGCCCATTCTGACCAGAAAATAGGAAGGCCATCAACTTTGAGTTTGTGGTTATTCCATAGAGAAGCTAGGTTAACCTGTCAGTGAGTATTTTGGCATAGAAGAGCATTCTTTGCGTTTTGTGTGATGTATTTGGAGAGTGGGAGGTGGATGGAATGCATTGTTGGGAGAGATGCAAGAGGTATCTCATGTATGAGAGATTTTTCACTGCCAGCAAAGGTGGTTCATATGTCGGATTTTTGACAACACAATTAGCGCCTTATTTGCAGAGGTAGGCTTTTTGATAGTTTCTGAAGATAGGAAGGCCCAAACCCCTTTGTCTTTGGCTAATCTTAGCTGTTTCAGAGAGATTCTCTAGATTCTCTATATTTTTTAGAAAGTCTTCAGAGAGAGTCATGGGTAGCATACTGATGAGATAGTCAACTGATGGTGTACTCATTATTTTCAAGTTCTCTGCTCTACCCCACCCGGAAAGGAATTTTGGGACCATCCAACTAGCAGCATGTTGATTTTATTAAATAAGGTTTTTTCATTGGCTTGTAGGGTGGTGATTAGGTCATTGATAAATTCTAGACCTAGGTATTTTCTGCTGAGTTGTTACCACGACGGTTCAGAGGACCCGTGTATGTCTTTGCTACCATGATGATTAAGAAGCTTAACCTCAGATTTATCCTTATTAGGAGAATATCCTGAGACTTTGGAAAATTGTTGGATTGATGTCATTAGGGCCGGTATGGCGGAGGGGGCTTTTTTTGGAAATGATCAATAGATCCTCTGCATATGCAGTGATTTTGATTGTGTTACTGATGAGTGTAATAACTGGGACATCTTGATCCTCTCTTAAATGTTGGAGAAAGGGTTTGAATACTAGGAGAAATAGTGGTGGTGGTGGTGAGAGGGGGCAACCTTGCCTGGGGCCTTGTTTTAGGTCTAGTGAGGCGGAGATGATACCTCCAGCTCGGACCCTTGCACTTAGTTTGTGGTATAAAGCAATAATTATCCGGATAAGGTTATCACCTAGGTTGAATGTCTCTAGTGCTTAGCGTAGATATTTCCAGTCAACTTTATCAAACGCTTTTTCTGTGCCTAAAGGGATCGCTACAGTGGGGGATTTTATTAGTTTGGCCTTCTCTATGGCATGACATAGTATTGTCACTAGACAGTCTGTGCTTTAAGAAGCCTACTTGTGAGGGGTGAATGAGTTTAGATATGTGTTGTTGTATATGCGTGGAAATAATTGCTGCATAGATCATTCAGTCCAGGTTTATTAGAGAAATAGGTCTGTAATTCTTTGGGCGAAGAGTGTGTTTCCCATATTTAGGTAGCACCGTTATAATAGCTTTGTCCGGGGTTCCTGTACTTTGGCCGGTTACTGCTAAATGTGTGTATAATTTCAAGAGAAGTAAGATTAAGGAGGAGGAAAACATCTTGAAGAACGTAGCATTGTAGCCATCGGGGCCTGGGGCTTTGCCATGTTTAAGCATTTTAATAGAATCTACAATTTCTTCTTTGGTGATAGGGACATTAATGGACAAATTGTCTTCTTCTATTAGTGAGGAGAGCTTAGCACCTTCCAGATATTGTTTACAATTTGCGTGGTTTACATTAGTATCATTCTCATATAGTTTTTGGTAGAAGTCTTTGAATATATCTGCTATTTTGTCTGGGTTAGTGGTAATCTTCCCTTCTTTGTCTTTTATTGCATTAATCGCGTACTTTTGGAGTTTAAACTTTAGATAGGATGCTAAAATCTTACCAGCTTTATTTGACTTGCAAAGTCTGATGGACTTCTGTTTGTTAACCCAGATGCCCGCTCGAGTACTAATAATTTTGTTGTATTCATATTTTTTGTTGGTAATTTTGTTTAGTGTGTTATTATCTTTGTTAGAGATGTGTTGTTTCTCTAAGTCTAAAATTTCTTTTTCTAATTCACTAAGTTTAGAATTAGTTTATTTGTTCATTTTGGATCTTATTTTGAGCATCACCCATTATCACCATCACCCAGTATCACCCATCACCAGTATCACCATCATCATTCTTTTTGGATCTTGATTGCCATGTTAATGCAACCATGGCATTCACAAAGGGGAAGCTGTCACGTAGGGCTAGCTTCCATTTTGGCAATCATGTTGGAAGAAAAAACAAAGGTGGTGATGGACGGAGCGTTGACAATACAAACACTCACCCCCAGTCAACTGATCTGGGTTTAATCCATCACCGTTCTTTAGCTCACTCCGCCACCCCAGTACAGACAATGCCATATGCAAATCAGTCTGACCCTGTGCCTCCTGGGAACAGTCCAGCCCGAACTGCCAAGCCATGTCTTCCCTGGACCGGAATCAAGCTTCCCAGGACCGGTTTCTGGCATTACAGCCGTCTTCAGCCGGGCTTGCTTGACTCCAGTGGCAAAGTGAGCAAGGGACTCACGTCTGACCATATCCTGCCAACTTAGGGCGAACAAAGAAAAACCAAAGGTGGTGATGGACGGAGCGTTGACAATACAAACACTCACCCCCAGTCAACTGATCTGGGTTTAATCCATCACCGTTCTTTAGCTCACTCCGCCACCCCAGTTCAGACATGGCCATATGCAAATCAGTCTGACCCTGTGCCCCATGGGAACAGTCCAGCCCGAACTGCCAAGCCATGTCTTCCCTGGACCGGAATCAAGCTTTCCAGGACCGGTTTCTGGCATTACAGCCGTCTTCAGCCGGGCTTGCTTGACTCCAGTGGCAAAGTGAGCAAGGGACTCACATCTGAGCATACCCTGCCAACTTAGGGCGAACAAAGAAAAACCAAAGGTGGTGATGGACGGAGCGTTGACAATACAAACATTCACCCCCAGTCAACTGATCTGGGTTTAATCCATCACCGTTCTTTAGCTCACTCCGCCACCCCAGTTCAGATATGGCCATATGCAAATCAGTCTGACCCTGTGCCTCATGGGAACAGTCCAGCCCGAACTGCCAAGCCATGTCTTCCCTGGACCGGAATCAAGCTTCCCAGGACCGGTTTCTGGCATTACAGCCGTCTTCAGCCGGGCTTGCTTGACTCCAGTGGCAAAGTGAGCAAGGGACTCACGTCTGAGCATACCCTGCCAACTTAGGGCGAACAAAGAAAAACCAAAGGTGGTGATGGACGGAGCATTGACAATACAAACACTCACCCCCAGTCAACTGATCTGGGTTTAATCCATCACCGTTCTTTAGCTCACTCCGCCACCCCAGTTCAGACATGGCCATATGCAAATCAGTCTGACCCTGTGCCTGATGGGAACAGTCCAGCCCGAACTGCCAAGCCATGTCTTCCCTGGACCGGAATCAAGCTTCCCAGGACCGGTTTCTGGCATTACAGCGATCTTCAGCCGGGCTTGCTTGACTCCAGTGGCAAAGTGAGCAAGGGACTCACGTCTGAGCATACCCTGCCAACTTAGGGCGAACAAAGAAAAACCAAAGGTGGTGATGGACGGAGCGTTGACAATACAAACACTCACCCCCAGTCAACTGATCTGGGTTTAATCCATCACCGTTCTTTAGCTCACTCCACCACCCCAGTTCAGACATGGCCATATGCAAATCAGTCTGACCCTGTGCCTCATGGGAACAGTCCAGCCCGAACTGCCAAGCCATGTCTTCCCTGGACCGGAATCAAGCTTCCCAGGACCGGTTTCTGGTTATTACAGCCGTCTTCAGCCGGGCTTGCTTGACTCCAGTGGCAAAGTGAGCAAGGGACTCACGTCTGAGCATACCCTGCCAATTTAGGGCGAACAAAGAAAAACCAAAGGTGGTGATGGACGGAGCGTTGACAATACAAACACTCACCCCCAGTCAACTGATCTGGGTTTAATCCATCACCGTTCTTTAGCTCACTCCGCCACCCCAGTTCAGACATGGCCATATGCAAATCAGTCTGACCCTGTGCCTCATGGGAACAGTCCAGCCCGAAATGCCAAGCCATGTCTTCCCTGGACCGGAATCAAGCTTCCCAGGACCGGTTTCTGGCATTACAGCCGTCTTCAGCCGGGCTTGCTTGACTCCAGTGGCAAAGTGAGCAAGGGACTCACGTCTGAGCATACCCTGCCTACTTAGGGCGAACAAAGAAAAACCAAAGGTGGTGATGGACGGAGCGTTGATAATACAAACACTCACCCCCAGTCAACTGATCTGGGTTTAATCCATCACCGTTCTTTAGCTCACTCCGCCACCCCAGTTAAGACATGGCCATATGCAAATCAGTCTGACCCTGTGCCTCATGGGAACAGTCCAGCCCGAACTGCCAAGCCATGTCTTCCCTGGACCGGAATCAAGCTTCCCAGGACCGGTTTCTGGCATTACAGTTCGGGCTTGACTGTTCCCATGAGGCACAGGGTCAGACTGATTTGCATATGGCCATGTCTGAACTGGGGTGGCGGAGTGAGCTAAAGAATGGTGATGGATTAAACCCAGATTAGTTGACTGGGGGTGAGTGTTTGATTTGCTCAAACGCTCCGTCCATCATCCCCTTTTGTATCGCTTTGTTCGCCCTAAGTTGGCAGGGTATGCTCAGACGTGAGTCCCTTGCTCACTTTGCCACTGGAATCAAGATAGCCTGGCTGATGAGGATTATGAATCCAAAACCGGTCCCAGGATGCTTGTTTCCAGTCTAGGGAAGACATGGCTTGGCAGTTCGGGCTGGACTGTTCCCATGAGGCACAGGGTCAGACTGATTTGCATATGGCCATGTCTGAACTGGGGTGGCGGAGTGAGCTAAAGAATGGTGATGGATTAAACCCAGATCAGTTGACTGGGGGTGAGTGTTTGAATTGCTCAAACGCTCCGTCCATCATCCCATTTGTATCGCTTTGTTCGCCCTAAATTGGCAGGGTATGCTCAGACGTGAGTCCCTTGCTCACTTTGCCACTGGAATCAAGATAGCCTGGCTGATGAGGATATGAATCCGAAACCGGTCCCAGGATGCTTGTTTCCGGTCCAGGGAAGACATGGCTTGGCAGTTCGGGCTGGACTGTTCCCATGAGGCACAGGGTCAGACTGATTTGCATATGGCCATGTCTGAACTGGGGTGGCGGAGTGAGCTAAAGAATGGTGATGGATTAAACCCAGATCAGTTGACTGGGGGTGAGTGTTTGATTTGCTCAAACGCTCCGTCCATCATCCCCTTTTGTATCGCTTTGTTCGCCCTAAGTTGGCAGGGTATGCTCAGACTTGAGTCCCTTTCTCACTTTGCCACTGGAAACAAGATAGCCTGGCTGATGAGGATTATGAATCCGAAACCGGTCCCAGGATGCTTGTTTCTGGTCAAGGGAAGACATGGCTTGGCAGTTCGGGCTGGACTGTTCCCATGAGGCATAGGGTCAGACTGATTTGCATATGGCCATGTCTGAACTGGGGTGGTGGAGTGAGCTAAAGAATGGTGATGATTAAACCCAGATCAGTTGACTGGGGGTGAGTGTTTGATTTGCTCAAAAGCTCCGTCCAGCATCCCCTTTTTTATAATTATGTTGGAAGGCCTTGGGGAAGCAGAGAGAGGTCCAACAGGCCACTGTGGGCTTCCCCCAATATCTTCCCTGCATATCAATATTGTTTAAAAAGCTGCACCTCTCGTCTTAAGGGACACAAGCTACCCTAAAAGCAAGCAATGGGGAAGCCAATAGGTCTTACCATGACAATGCTTTGGGGTGCAAGCACTGGCCAAGTCAACACCATCAGACAGCCATCTTGGAATCATATTTAGCATTAAGTATTATAGTTACACTTTTCTAAGGGGGCTGCGTTTGTGTTGCAATGTGGCAATCATCTTCAATTGGCTGTACTACAATAACAATAGAAAAAATAGAATTCCAAGATGACTGCTAGGTTACATTACGTTGGCTTCAGGCGCAACAAGGAAGCAATCTCAGAATGGTATAAATATAATGAACAACAAAAATAATTGCATTTCCGATGGCATTGGGTTTTCCTATTCTTGTGCCACAACTGTTCATGCATTAATGAAAGAAATATAAATTTTATTTGGGGTGCGTGACTAACCACCTCAAAAAGTAATCACAACCCATGTCAGGGTGAACCATCAAAGTCACTAAATTAACCTGCACTTTGTCATTTGGTAGCTGTGACACAGAACAGACAGGCCTAACTTAGTACAAAGTGTAAAGAATTTATGCTGCACCAAAACAGTAATAATTTCAAAATGCAAAAGAATTAAAATCCCAAACTGAATTAGGACAAAAAAGTAAAATGTCATTAACAAAATGACACCAAAGTGACAACATCCAATCAGGGGAGCCGGAGATATGAATTATGTAATGTAATGTAATATGTAATGTAATACGTATTTATTGAGCGCAGCTGTCACCCAAAAGGGTATCCTGACGCTGTGACCAAAACATTACCGACAGATGTTACGCATTACACTACTCTTGGGAAGAGATAGCTTTTTAAACCCTTTTTAAAAGCCGCCAAGTCCTGGCAGCTCCGCAGGGGCAGAGATAAGGAGTTCCAAAGTTTTGCAGCTGCAAAACTGAACGACCGGCCGCCCATCCTCACCCTTTTAATCCTGGGGACAACTACCAGGAAGGCTGAGGAAGACCTCAGTGGTCTTGCGGCTGAGTACCAGGAGAAGAGATCTTGTTTTTTTCATTTCAAAAATCTTTATTTCGATCACAGATCATAAAAGATACAAAACAAGAGCGTACAATTTAAAAACTTATTAAACATGGTGTGATCCAATATGGTAAAATTGATTTAAATGTTGGATAAAACGATGGAAAAAAAAACCGCAGGTGCAGTCCATTATACCAGTCTTTTCATCATTCGAGTTCGGGTAAACCACAATGCAGTTAAAAATTTTGAAAGTGCAAAAACTACATGAGGGGAGAGGTCAATTTTAAGAACTCTATAAGCAGTTTGGAAGGATCTGAATCCCAGGTTCCTGAGCATCGGAACTAGCCAATATTTTCTGCTTCGCTCATAACCCTTGCAGAAAAAGACCGCGTGCATGTCGTCCTCCTTCGGGTTAGCACACATTGGGCAAGATGGTACGGTGGAGCACGCTGTCCAGGACGCTGTGAACGAAGCTAGAGGGAGGCATCCATAGCGCCATTGTAAGAACAGTTTCCTTGTTAATGCAGGGGAAATATTGTCCAAAGTTTTTTCGAGGGAATAGGTGTCTTTCATTTTCAGGAATAGATTTGTCAGGGACCCCTCACGAGTGTCATTGGAGGCTCTGGTGAGCATCATGGCATAGTATGCACTCGCGAGTACCTTTTTTGAGATCTTCATGCATGAATTAATAGGATCTATCCATAATTCCGGGAACCCCATTTCCTCGAACCTTCCCTTGACATAGGTCAACCAAGGAATCTTCTTTGTGTTCCATAGTTCCAGGAATTCCTGAAGTTCCTCTCTGTAAGTTGCAAGATCTGGGCTGGACCATAAACGCCTCAAAAATTTTAGGGGTTTAAGTCCTAGCTCCTCTGTTATGGGTATAATACCCAGGTCTAGTCTGAGTGGTAGTAATGGGGTACTCTGGGGAAGGGCAGCTACCTGTCTAAGGAATCTATTCTCCGTGGACTGTAACTTCGGATGTTGGGTATAGCCCCACAACTCACCCCCGTATGTAACCCCTGCCCTAGCTTGTGTTTTATATATATGAATAATTGGGGTAAGTGGTCGATAGCTTGATTTGTTTGCCAGGCGCAGAGTGCCACCCGCCAACTGAGCCAGTTTGATGGTCGCTTTGGCCTGGTGCGACGACCAAGTTAAATGTTCATTTATGGTAATGCCCAAGTATTCGATATTGTGGACCCGTTCTAGTTGGACCATACCTAGCTTTGGAGGGGCTCTATTACGGGAGATAGGATTTAAAATCATGAATTTTGTTTTTTGGGGATTGACTTCCAGTCCCCGCTCAGAGCAGAAGTCTAGGAAGCCGTCCAAGATGCGTTGGATCCCCATCGGGGATTTAGACAGCAACAGGGTGTCGTCCGCAAACATAATTGCGGGCACCCTGTTGCCAGTCAGCTTTGGAGCATCAGAGTTAGCAATCCTGTTGAGGTGGGCAATTACCCCGTTCACAAAGATACAAAACAGGGTAGGTGCGAGCACACAACCCTGTCTTACACCTCTGCGAACGGGGAACCTTTCGGTTAGTTTGCCACCTTTGCCACACCTAACGCGGGCGTAGTTGTTAGAATGGAGTCTCATCAGAATTGCCAAAATATCCTCTGGGACTTTCAGCTCTTTCATGACGCTCCACAGCCTTGCTCTAGGCACCAAATCGAAGGCGGCGCGTAGGTCTACAAAGATGGTATAGAGACTGCCGCCCTCGATTACCGCTGTTCTCCAAAAGAGCAGTTGTAGCCTAAATATTTGGTCGATAGTAGATACACCCTCCCGAAATCCTGCCTGGTAAGGGGACAGGATATCCATTTCTTGGATCCACGCTTGCAAACGATTTAAGATCAGTCTGCCAAAAAGTTTTTGGGATATATCTATCAGACTGATAGGACGATAGTTGGATGGGAGCAGAGGGGATCCCTTTTTATAAATTGGGACTACCTCTGCTCCCATCCAAGTATCGGGCACAGTCATTCCCCCCTGGATAGCATTAAATATGAGTGTGAGGTATGGTGCCCAAATCCCCGGTTCCTGTTTAAAGAGGTCCCCCGGGACCCCATCCAATCCCGGGGCTTTTCCAGCAGCTAGACCTTTGATGGCCTCCCTCACCTCTTTTTCGGTGAATAAGGCCCCCGAAGAAGTAGGTATAATCAAGAGTCTCTCGCTACTAGGATCCCCACCTCCCTCTGCATACAACGCTTCAATGTGGGCCTGCCATACTGAGGGGGCTATGTTGGGCTCTAACGCTGAAGATAACTCAATCGTGCCATTCGCTACTACCCGCCAAAATTTGCGTGAATCTCTAGTTGATAGTGCTTTCACAAGATTCTCCCAATAATCGTGGTCCCATTCCGCCTTAGCATTCACTAGGAGGGACTTGTACTTATTTCTCCTATCACGAATTTCTTCCCTGCTAAGGCGTCCCTTGATGGCAGATAGCAAATGGGCCTTAGCCTTCTTACACGTGGCATTATACTAAGAGGTCTTTGGCTTATAACCATTCCTTTTCGTAGAGGATGTGAACAAGTCTTGTTCAAGGGAGTCTGTAATATTTTTATGTACTGTTGCTAGTTCTCCTCTGGTGACTTCATCTAGGCCTTTAATGCCTAGGTCGAAGGCACACTCTAGTAGTGGGATTAGCTTTTCGTAGAGGCAGGGTATTTTGTCTACACTGCTAACCAGCTTCTCCCACTTGACTTTCCTACGATTATTTTCAAGTAGGAGGCCAGACTTGTCACTGCCAGATCCCTGTAGTAGGTCCTGGTTCCTGGGGAGGGAATAGGTTAGTTCCAGTGAGTTGTGGTCACTGTCCGTTCTTGGGCACACTTTGAAGTCAATTATTGCTGGCCACATGAAAGTTTTAACCATTATATAATCTAGTCGGGATTCACTGCCGGGTTTGTTGTAAGTCGGGTTGCTTGGTATATCCGAATAACAACGCCCATTACATGCCCTGAAACCAAGATTGAGAGTAAGGGCGTTTATTTGTAGGGCTAGGGGAGTCCAAGCCCTTGGGGGTGGAGCCGCCGACTCAGGTATGAGCCAGCTGGAGTCTTCATCTAGGGAGGGACCATCGCGTAATCCGGGCAGAGGTTCATAGTGGGAGTTAAAATCGCCCCCAACTAGACAGGGGAGATCACACGGGATGCCCTCTAAGAACCCAGCTAACCCCTCTATAGTGGGCGACTCATTGTGCATTTTGGTCGGCCTAGAGTAGATATTAATAACTAGGAGCTTCGATGCGTCAGGCCATTCTAGTAGGACGGCCAACAGATCGTCGGAAGCGGTCTCCAAATTGGAGGCTTGGCAGCCTAGATCCGTTGCTATCCCTATCATTAATCCCCCAGATGGTCTCCCCTTTCCCCCCCACTTGGCTGTTTTAGAGAAAGAAGCAAAGCCGGGTAGGTCTATTGCTTCTCGCGCCCAGGTTTCTTGTAAAAGTATTACGTTTTTGGAACTGAGGTAGGAGCCCCACTCTGGGCAGTCTAATTTACTAGAGAGCCCAGCCACGTTCCACGAAATTACAGTTATGTGTGGTACTTGAACACGTGGCGGGCTCACAGCCATATCGTTGGGCTCCGGATGGGCCCTATAAGTTGCAGAGGGATGTGTGAGGCCCGAATGGCTAGTAGCAGTTGGTGGGGAAGAGGTTATCAAGGCTGACGTCTGGATCGGCACATCTAAACTTGTTCTCAGTATATCATTCAATGGGCCAGAGATTGCATCAGGGGACACAGAGGGGGGATCCCGGGGGCCACAGAAGCCCGATACCCCTGGCTCAGACTTACAAACGGTGAGTCAGTCGACCCCGTCCAACCCGTTTAGACAATTAAAGCGATTAAAATCGCAAAAAGGTGTGTCCGGCGGTTGAAAGTTCGGGCGTTGAACAAAGCCTTTGTGATTGCGTCTATAATCCACCCTTGTCCAGTCATCGTGTGTTGGGGCCTGGTGCCTAGGAATTGGGGGAAAGAAAAAGGACACTGGGAGGGTCTGTATGGTGGAATCGAGGGATCGGTTCATTCCTCCACAGATATGTCGTACCGTACCCGGGTCTTTAAAAGTTACCAAGATACAGTCCCCCACTATGGTCTTCCTGGTCTTCCCTAGCCATGGAACCCTTCTGACCATGATGATCTCGTTATTGAAGTGGTGTGGCAGGGGTCGATTCCAGTTAAGCCATTTGATGACCTTTTTCTTAAGAGATTGATAATCCTCGTTTTCTCCTGATCTTAGATGGGGGGCACCAGCCAAAACCACCATTAATCTGTTATCTGTTAGCCTCGGGTGGAAGGTCTGGCCTCCGTGGTCTAGAAGTTGGGTAAGCGGGCGTGAGTGGGGGAGCATTAACCTGATCTGGGTGTGTTCGATTTAACTCTATTTGTGAGCTGTGTGGGGCAAGAACCACCTGATCAGTAGGTCTGTTGCTTTGGTTATTGTGCCGTACTTGGAGTTGGACAGCCATGAGGGGTTGCAAAGGGACGGCAGATGGCATGCCACTAAAGGGGGCTTTGTTGGCATTAATTACGGCTTCTACTTTAGAAGGTTCCCCATCCAAGGAATGAGTTTCCGCTAGCTTTGTCTGCTTGCTTACTAGGGTACTCAGAGTGTTAAGAGAAGTTTCTAGTAAGGTGAGCCTAATCTCGACTTTTTTTAAACTGTCGGTGATGGGCTGCAAAAGGGAGCGAAGTAGAAATTCAATGGTTCCATTAGCAGAGAGTGGGTGGTTTGCGTTCGGCATAATAGCCTCTGGCTCTATGGTGATGGCAGTTATGCTGGGATTTGGGAGCTTAGGTGGTGGCACTATCTCCGTAGTTTTCCCCGGTAGGGTACTGTTAATATGTTTTTTGCCAAAATCCAGATATGATATTTTGGATTTCCCCCGCCCCCCCACTATTTTCCAAGCCCATTTACTGGGTGGGGGCCTGTGTATCTCCGCCAAGACGTTTAATTTAGGCTTGCTCTTAATAGCCACTTGTGTGGGTTGGGTTTGGGTTACTAGATTAACCGTGGTATGAGAAATCTCTAGGGGGGCTGGCTCTGTGTTTTTGGCAGATGCTATCCCTGGAGTAGAGGGAACTTCCCTTAATAATACGGGGAAGTCCTCCAATGTAGAATTATCTAAACTACTGGGTAGCGCACCTACCTCTTGAGTAGTGTGGTAGGGGGTAATATCTAGCAAAGGCCTAGTTTTCATAGATTCGATAGAGCGCCTGCGCTCCGCCCTACGTGTCTCAAGTGAACCTTCCAAGTCCGCCTCTCCTTTGTTAGGTTTGAAGTAATTGTCCAAAGTCCCGGAGCTGGAAGCACCATCCCTTGAGGGGGTTTCCCGTGGTGGAGGCGAAGGCATAGCCTTAATTTGACGCTAAGAAGAATCAAGAGAGGGGGCCCGGCCCGGCCTCCTTCGGCCCCGGACGGCCACAGACGGTCCCGCCCTTGTCCCGGGCTTCTCCCGGCGCCCTCCCGCGCGCTCCCGCGCAGCGGGAAAGACTGCTCCTTTTGAAGATGTGCTAAGGTGAACTAGGGGGCGCGGCCGGCAGGGAGAGGAGCCCAGCTGACACGGGCGCGCGAGGACTCCTGGAACTCAGAGTCCACCCGCTCTACCCTCGCAGCCCTGCCGGTGTCCCAACAAGCCCCAGGCAAAGTTCCCCGTCAACTGCTAAAACCGCGAAGCGGGACCCGCGCAGCGGGTCCGGCGAGCAGCAGCGGCTTAGCAGGCAGGCAAGCAGGATTCAGCAAAGGTCCGTGGCGTGGCGAGAGTCCAGGTTCGTTTCCCGCTGGTGTGGGGGCTGGAGGTAATTAAATACCGCTGTGATGGGGGCGCGGCCGGCAGGGAGAGGAGCCCAGCTGACACGGGCGCGCGGGGACTCCTGGAACTCAGAGTCCACCCGCTCTACCCTCGCAGCCCTGCCGGTGTCCCAACAAGCCCCAGGCAAAGTTCCCCGTCAACTGCTAAAACCGCGAAGCGGGACCCGCGCAGCGGGTCCGGCGAGCAGCAGCGGCTTAGCAGGCAGGCAGGCAGGATTCAGCAAAGGTCCGTGGCGTGGCGAGAGTCCAGGTTCGTTTCCCGCTGGTGTGGGGGCTGGAGGTAATTAAATACCGCTGTGATGGGGGCGCGGCCGGCAGGGAGAGGAGCCCAGCTGACACGGGCGCGCGGGGACTCCTGGAACTCAGAGTCCACCCGCTCTACCCTCGCAGCCCTGCCGGTGTCCCAACAAGCCCCAGGCAAAGTTCCCCGTCAACTGCTAAAACCGCGAAGCGGGACCCGCGCAGCGGGTCCGGCGAGCAGCAGCGGCTTAGCAGGCAGGCAGGCAGGATTCAGCAAAGGTCCGTGGCGTGGCGAGAGTCCAGGTTCGTTTCCCGCTGGTGTGGGGGCTGGAGGTAATTAAATACCGCTGTGATGGGGGCGCGGCCGGCAGGGAGAGGAGCCCAGCTGACACGGGCGCGCGGGGACTCCTGGAACTCAGAGTCCACCCGCTCTACCCTCGCAGCCCTGCCGGTGTCCCAACAAGCCCCAGGCAAAGTTCCCCGTCAACTGCTAAAACCGCGAAGCGGGACCCGCGCAGCGGGTCCGGCGAGCAGCAGCGGCTTAGCAGGCAGGCAGGCAGGATTCAGCATAGGTCCGTGGCGTGGCGAGAGTCCAGGTTCGTTTTCGTTCGAGATCTTGTAACATCACTGGCCCCAGCCTATGTAAGGCCCTAAAAACAAGACAAGAGGCCTTGAAATGAATCCGTTGCTGAATAGGCAGCCAGTGAAGGTCCAAAAGCGCCAAAGACGATGACGCTGAGCGTGGACGAGAGAGGGCCAGCTTGGCAGCCATGTTCTGAATCCTCTGCAGCTTAGAAACCAAGATGTTAGGGGCTCCTAGAAGCAGTGCGTTGCAGTAGTCTAACCTACTGAGAGTGGTACTACGCACCACTTCTGTCCTGGCCGCAGTTGGAAGTAACGGAAGAATCTTCCGTAAAGTGCGAAGCTGGAGCATACAGGTCGCCGTGGTTTTATTAACAAAAGCGTCAAGCTGCAGGCTAGGCCCGAACATGACGCCAAGATTACGGGCCGAGTCAGCAGCAGTCACTGTGCCCAAGATTGAAGAAGGCCAGAACCCATCCGGTAGAGGGCGAGGCAACCGGTCCAGGGAGCAGTGGAGCACCTCGGTCTTTGCTCCATTGAATTGGAGTGAGTTGTGGCGTAACCAATCTGCCGTTGCAGTCATGCAGCGGTGAAAGGTTTCCCTCGAAACTGCATCACCTCCTTCAAATGAGAAAATAAGTTGAGTGTCATCGGCATAGTTAATTACAGATATGCCGAATGACCTAATCAAGCTTATTAATGGACGAAGATATAGATTGAAAAGGATCGGGCTAATTGCCGATCCCTGAGGCACGCCCTGCTTTACATTCTTCACTGCTGACCGAAAAGGTGGAAGTGCCACAGCCTGCTGCCTGTTACAAAGATAGGAAGTCAGCCAGTCCAATGCCAGACCAGTCACCACGGCCTTCTGAAGCCTGCCCAGTAACACCGCGTGGTCAACCGTGTCGAGCGCGGCCGACATGTCGAGCAGCACCAAAAATGCCGCTCTACCCATGTCAACATGCGAGCGCAGGTCATCCAACACGGCCACCAGGGCAGACTCCGTACCGTGGGCCGGCCTGAAGCCAAACAGGGCCGCGTCCAGGCAGGCATTGGTTTCCAGAAAGTTAGGCAGGGCCCTTGTAACCAATTTCTCCAAGAGTTTTATAGAAAATGGCAAAAGCGAAATTGGCCTATAATTGGCCGGATTTGAAGGGTCCAAGGTGGCTTTTTTTAGCAGGGGTGAAACCACTGCCAGCTTCCAACTATCTGGAACCATAGCTGTGGCAAGTGACTGACAGCAGATGGAGCGGAGCGGTGTAAAAAGCTCAGCCTGAAACACCTTCCAAAACCTGTGGGGCATAGGATCAAGTGGGGAGCCAGAAGAGACACCATTTGCCACCAAACAGAAGTCCTCCAAGGAAGGAATAGGAAAACAGGTCAACGAGGACTGTTCTGACTCTGCCCCAGAAACTTCTTGGGTCGTTGTACTGGCCGATTCTGCAGAGGAAGGCACCAACGGTGTAGTCTGACCAGAGTCCGAAAGGGCAAGTAAAATGTTCCTAATTTTTCCTTATTATTATTATTACTATTTTTTTAGTTTTATATAGCAGTACCTAGACCCGAAGGTATCAGAGCGCTTTAAATATTATGTGACAATGTTTATATATGGTAGAAAGTGCTGTCACCCTCACGTTTAAAGTAGGAATAGTACCAAGAAGCCCACAATGCCAATGATAGTCAATGGTCACTGTACACCAAGGGCTAGGCACAGTTTGAGGCAAGCTGTGATGGAACTCAGGTGTGACACACCAATCAGGTTCATCCTGGTCAAATATTATTCCTTCTGACTTAGTGCCTGATTTAGAGTTCAGAGGACGGGTTAGTAGTTTTTCTAGCATAGTCACTGGAAGTGCTGGCAAATGCAATGGGTGGCACATGCTGCAGTGGCATCCAAAACAAAGCCCTATTGCATCCCTTTTTTTTTTTTACAAAATAAGCACTGAGTGCATGTTCACCCCTTAGGACATCTTGGCACTGGTTAAAAGATATTTAATTTTTCATAGTTCAATGGTACTCATTTTAGCGACCATGGAAGGATAAAAGACTGAGTTGATCATCAGGTCAAACGCAGATATTTGGAGTGGATAAATTAGTCTATAGCGTGGCAAGACCAGGTCACTTGTTAAATACAAAAAACTTGTGAATTATTATAATTCACAGATATATAAATATCATGACTTTAGGCCTGAATTATAGTTTGACGGATGGATTTCACTGTCACAAGCATAATCATATTTCCGTCCGTACATATCCATATTTATTTTTGGGCCATTTTATCTGTTTTTATCCATATTTTTTCGTGTTTTGCGCTTAAATGTAGTTGAAAAACTGTACATTTCCGTATTTATTTAACTGATCGACGCGCCCTCATACTTTGATGTCTGTTGTGTTTTAGCTATTTAAGCTGTCAAATATTACATAACAATACATCCATTGGTGGATACTAGCATTATACCATAAATGTATGCTGACATATGCCGTTATTTAAATACATTTCATCCTCTTTTTTTAATTTCCCATGCTGTTCATATGCTCAGCTGCTGGCCAATAATTCATCAAGGACAGCATGGAGAGTCACTTAAAGGGAGCAAAATATCTCCATTTATCCACTTTTAAGTATAAATGCAGACAGAAAACACATTGTTTTCTGTCTGTATTTATGTGTAAAAATCCGTAAAAACTGAAAACAGGGAGCCTTAGATATAATGCACTATGGTGAATGGGATATCCGTAACGTTTGTGATAGAGTAACGCCAAACTCTAAATAAGGCATGTAGTCTTTTAAGTTCCCAATTCACCACCAGGACCTATGGGGCAGCACTTGGAGCCTCAGAGGGTGTCAGGCAGAGACCAGCAACAATATCCAATAGAATCTGTGGATCTCCGGGTCCAACTAGATGTAAGGGGCCATCGATTGTGTCTCCTTCCCCTTTAAGAGACTACCCATATCAGATTGGGCCAGGAGAGTTCTCCAAACCAAGTGGAGGCAAATAGATAGCAGTGGCACCAAGGAAGCCGAAATGTGACAAGGACAAAAATCAGTAAGAAGACCATATGGTACACTGGGAGTCTATGCTTTTGCTAAGTTCCCTATCTATTGCATCAATCATTTTCAGTTCTAATAAGAACTTGGAGGCTAGGGTTACAAATCTCTTTCTTTACTATTTATTCTGTTTATTTCCCCGCTGCTGATTACAGTAAACAATGTCCCTCTCCTTCCCTTCCAGCCTAAGCATACTTCCTCTCTCTGAGCACAACCTACTATGACACATGCATGTTTGCCTATTCTCTATTATTGTCTTTCTGCAAATTTCCCTCAACTCATTTACAAGATCACAATCTCTCTTCCTTCCTCTGAAAGTCATACCTAGGCAACCTAACAATACCAAATCTCCTCTAACTCATCTATTGATCCCACCAACCATGTGCATGAGTTTACACATTCCTTCTACTACTAATAATCGCTACAGTTACAGTCCCCACTGCCAGTTTTCAGAAGTGAGCTACTAGATCCAGATACACTGCTGATGGCAAAAGTATTAGAATTAATAACCAGTTCCTCTGGTGAAAGATAGAAAGCAGTGGGTACATAGATGAGAGAAATTTCAGTCAGAGTGAATTGCCATTGGATGGATTATTCTGATTCAGGAGTGAATGAATTCTTCTATTAAGGACAGGAGAATAGGGCAGCAACTTGAACAAGGTAAGTAAAATGTTAATACTAATGCAGCCAAAGGTATGAAGGAAGATGCAGGTCTGGGCAATAGAACTGTTTAGCACAGTGATTCTTAACCTGTGGTGGAACTCTTGCTCTCTGGGGGTCCGCAACAGTGTAGAAAATTAAATACTATCACACAATCAATAAAATATATATGCATCCCCAATAATTGAAAAGGTAAGAATTTCAAAAAGCCTTTTAACTTTGAAAGGGATTTCACATTGGAGACTAAAAATTAAGGGGTCGATTAGGATGGCGGACGGACAAAGTCCGTCCGCCATCCTGTTGTAGGAAGGGACCGTCCGCCACAGGGGCGGAGGTCCCGTGTGTCGAATTAGGATGCACCCGCCACAGTGGCGGGTGCATTCCTCATTTTTAACATTGCGGCGGGCGGTGCTGAAAGCACCGCCCAAATGCTGAAAATGCATGTTGTGCGTTTCAAAGCACAACATGACAGGCACCGCGCGGTGTCTGTCATGTTGTACTTTGAAACGCAGGGGGGTACCATAGGTACCCCGCATGTGCACACACCACCCCCCCTTCACCCTGGGGGCCCGCAACGGCCCCCAAAGCAAAGACCGAATGCCTTTCAGCATATGACCGCCGGCATCGTAAAATGGTTGGCGGTGTCTCGCAGACACCGCCACCATATGTAAGCACTTTTTCCGCTGGTCGCGAAGGCGACCGGTGGAAAAGCGGCAGACGGTCTTGCCGTCCGCCGCGGACCCCCCAGCCATCCTAATGTGGCAGGGGGTCTTTACTGTGAGGATGGCTACCGCCAGCCCGGCGGGGGCAATCCGTCCGCCATCCTAATCAACCCCTTAGTTTGCACAAGTGCAGCAAACTGGAGTATGATTGATTAGTGGCCTCACTAAAGCACTAATATGTTCCTCCGACAAAAAGAGAGGCTTCATTAGGAGCATGAAATACAAGCATTTGCAAAGCCAACAGGCCTGGCATTGGCCGTCAACCTACTGGTAGATCTTGTTTTGCCATAGTTTTTGCAAAACTTTATTGTTTGGGAATGTGCCGGGTCCCCATCAATATATATAAAATAATTTACAACAGGAAAAAAGTTTTTGGTGTCGAAAAAAGCCACACATTACCAAGTCCTTTCTGGCATTCAAGGGACTTCTTTGCGTGTGGATGTGTATCTTGTCAAAGGGAAGCATGTATTAAGTTGTAGTGAAGTCAGCCAATTGCTGAAGTGGGTTAATACATTGCTTCTTAATGTAAGCTGGATTGGGTGGAAGAAAAATGTGAATGACACCAAATACGGACTAATGGACAATTAATATTTGATTCTATTAATATTAATAATAATAGAATTAATAGGTCTTGGCTAACCCACACCTACAAAATTCACTCATTCTGGCATCGGCTGCAAACCTCTTGCCTTTAAGAAAGAAAGAAAGAAAAAAAGAAAGAAAGAAAGAGGGAAAGAGAAAATAAAAGAAAGAGACAAAGAGCGAGAGAAAGAAAGAAAGAAGAGAAGAGAAGAGAAGAGAAGAAAGAAAGAAAGAAAAAAGAAGGAAAGAAAGAAACAAACAACCAAAAAAAGAAAGAAAGAAAACTTAGATAACCTAATACAGAACGTTTTCAAATGTAGACAGTCTGGTATGCTGTGAAATAGCAGCAGCTGGAAAAGGAAAACACTCAAAAATGAATTTACAACGGCATTGGCAGGGGAAGGGATCTGATAAAAATGAAATGTGCATCAGAAGTGTCCTACCATCACATCAGACTCTGAATACAAAGGCAACACTAAAGTAATTATAAAGTGAACACAAAAACACTGGCACTGAAGGGAACTACCTTGTGTGTGGATGTGCTCCTTGTGAAAGAGAAAAATGCAGCCACTCAAAGTGAAGTTAACCAGTGGCTTACGTAGGCTGATCACTGCCCCATGCTATATGATGTAGTGGGCGAAAGCAAAATGTGAATGGCACAACAACAGACAAATGGATGAAGAGAGGTGGCTGAAAGCCCTTACATGTGGGTATATTATATATATTCTAGTAAAATCAAAAAGTCTTTGCCAGACCTAATAAAGTGGAATGCAAGAACTTAATATCTCACTTCATCTTTAAAAAATAAAATCACATTTTATAAAGCTCCAAACTGCCCAGTAAAATGTAATGTTTGATTTTTGTTTAATTTAATCATTTGTGTAATTGCATGACATATACTTGTTTCTGTAGTTTTCAGTACTTTTTTGAGTTTCAGGTCCTCAAAATTGTTTAGGTGAGGGTTTATGGCTTCCAAAAGAGATTTATGGAGGGTCATTCAAAGTCAAAAGGTTACAAACTGCTTGTCTAGAAGGTTGTATTTCATACCAAGGAAGTTGCAGAGACACTTACATTCTAATTGGTAGTTAGTTACAGTTGAACTTGCAGGGTGTCTGTGCGAGCCCCACCAGAGTGATCTGCATTATAAAAGCAGAGATTTATTGACAAGGGCTTCCTGCTCCCTGCAAGGTCTTGTTGGATCTGGGAGATGCTTGCTGAATGGAATGCCACCCCCACGTAAAATTACCACAAGCTAAGATATGCTCTTTATTGCAACTGCAGATTCTTTATGCCCAGGAGCGGCTCCTCCATTAGAGCGGAGGAGCGTCGCCCCACTTAATACATTTTGCACACAAAAACTCCAGAGCTGAAAAATAAAATGGTAATAAAGTTTTTTATTATCATTTTATTTTTCAGCAACCCATCCTGAGCTGAGTGTCAGGACGGTTTGGGGCCATTGCTGCTGAATGGCAGCAGCGAGCTGTACACTTAAGTTTAAAGTGCGCATGTCTGTTTGGCCACCTGTCTTGCGATGGCCAGCTAGACATGCCCATGGTAAACGTCTGAGAAAACACAGGCCTCCAGTGCTCTCAAGAGCCCTGAGAGAGGCAGCTCCTTCTATTCCTGAAGCTACTCTCATGCTGCTTAATAGCATGACCCCGGCGCCAGGATTGGTTAGTGCAATTTCCTAGGTCATGTGTTGCAGCCTTGAGGAGAGAAGACAAAACCTGAGCGAGGAGGACGTCGTGTGGCAAGCCAGGAAAGTAAGTGCCACATCGACCTTTATGAGCAGGCTTTGTGGGTGAGTGTGTATATCTGCCTGCAATTAGGGGGAGAGATTGGTGAAAGGATGAGTGCAACAGCGCTTGGTCTGAACAGTGACAAGTAATTTTCATTTCCTTTATCCCTCTAATGCATGTGGAAGGTCAATAGGCCAATATCATGGCAGAAATGTAAAAAGATGGCTATTCAGAGACCAATGTTGTGGCTGATAATAGATTTAAATCGAATCACCTGGGTCCATATTCAACAGAGTAATGAAAATGATCATACAAAACAGAGGTTAAAATATGTGCCCTTTCTATATACTTTGCTGACCTTTGAGAGTACAGTACTTATAAGTACACTCTTTCCACCATCATTGGACGGGGAAACTTTTCTTTGCTCGTTTAACCAGATAATATACTACTCCTTTATCCAACCCATTTCAGACTACAAAGAAAGTGCTTTTGGGTGCTTCTAACTTGACCCTTACCACCTGTGGAGTCCATCAGGGTACCATAAACAACTTCTCCTAGATAATTAGATAATGTTGATGTTTATTCTTCTTTGGTTCCTTTGTGTGAATAGGTATACTCAATACAGCAGAGCTTCCTTTGTTGGTTAAGGTGGCATGCCAATGAAAAAGGTTATCAGCTAGAACTTTTTATTACAAAAAGTTACTGTAAAGTCATTGGGCTTGATTTATTTATTGTGAAAATGATACGTTAATAACTACTTACACAATCACCAGCTGTTCTACGTTTCCCTCTTTGACTAGTTCCTTCAAGATGAACACTTTCAGTCTCCTAGTCTGTCCCCGATGCTATTCCTCAATGTGTCCTTGTGTTTAACTTGTGTGACTTTATAACCACTTAATGCTGTATTGTTCAACTATGACTCTTATACATCCCCTTATGTACCTCTTGCAAACATTATCACATAACATGTTAAGCGCGCTGATATCTTCGGGTCTAGCTAGCACTGAATTTGGCCAGATGTGTCCTTTATTCAAGACAGCAATACAAGCCATTCCCCTTACTGTATTTTCCTGCCCAGTCTTACATTAGCAAAAGGAATGTTTTTTGCCAATAGTTCTAATCAAACACATTTACACTGAAAACAAGTTACTATAAATTCAGCATAATCCTAGAACGGTGAACTTGAATATAGTTATCAATTTCACAGCTTTTTAAAATTTTTTGTGGATTTATTAAAATATGTTGTGTTTCTACACCTCTGTGGGAATTTGTAATTGTAATTATTTAATTAATTGTAATCAGTAAATTTATATAGCGTGGCTTATCACCCGTGGGGGTACCCAGATGCTGTCCATAGGCAGATGAAGTGATTTGCCCAAAATCACAGAATGTTGACCAACGCCAAGGCCAGAACCCAGATCCCCAGCTCCAGAGTTGGCAGCTCTGGCCGCTGCACCACCCCTCCTTCTAAATGGATATGGTTATAATAATATTTAATAAGCATGGGCCTGAGGGCCTGAGGGCCTGATTACGAGTTTGGCAGTGTGGGAGTGGGTCGCCAAGCCAGCTCCCCACTGCCACACCACCAAACTCGACTGCTGCCCGCCCGCCAGATTAGCAGTTTCCTCGTAGTCTGGCGGGCAGTCCTTTGGTGGTCCCATGGCGGTTCTGTAGTGCTAGAGGCACTCTTGTGGTCTGACACCCTGTGATGACCTTTGACTACTATTCTTTTAATTGACTTTAGTGTGTTATTTTATCATAGCCTGAATGTACGACGGTCCTGCATATGCCTGTTTCTCTTAAAAGTGTATTTCTTGTAATCTTGCTGTCTTTCAGTGGGAGCTGTCATGGATTAGGACTGCCTTGCCAAGAACAGAGCATGTGGGATGTGCATTTGAAAGCGTGAGAGGGAGAGAAAGGTGTGGAATGTACTTTTTGGTCTCGAAGTGCAATGTTGTGGGCAGTGATACACACGTGCTCGGTGTTGTACATTGAGAGATAAAGTATGTGTTGCTATAGGACATTGAGAGATGAAGTGTGTGAATCTATAAGCAATTGTGCACAATTGTGCATTGTGTTGTACATTGATGAGAATTATGAAGTTCTTACTATCGGCTTTGACATGGCCTCATGTCATCCTGAATTCTGACTCTGCCTTGCTTCAACTTTTTCTGCGTGCACAGAAGCGCTTGCAAGTTGTTTGGCTTAATCACGTTCAAGGTCTTTTTGTTTTTGTGAGAGATTGTTTAATGTACTTTTGTGAGGAGCTAAAGGCTGGAGCAAGCAATTGAACGTGAGAACTCCTTCCTGCCATGGAATACTTGCCTGGAAGCTGGCCAGTTTCAGGAGGGAAAACTCTTGAATCTTCTAGTATGTGTTTTGTGATTATAAAGCTGAGTGTTGTTGACTTAGAAACCGGGAGTTTGGAATCCAAACGGATACGGACACGTCTACTTCGGAGAGTGGAACCCTGGTTGCTGAGGCTCTGAACCCAGGCTTTTTAATTCCCCGTCAGGAGTGGGCTAACATGCAGTGTTTGCACCAGGTGAGGTATTGAGTTTTGGTTATTGCCATTGTGATATTTGGCCAGTGGCTCTGGTCACTGGAGGTGTTTTCTTTGTGATGTGTGAGTGAGTTGAGGTGCACATCCAAAGTAATCATTTGATGTATATATAGCGTTCTGATGTCTTACAGGACGTCCCAGTATATTTGCTTGAGTCTTATCTCATATTATTTTCTGCTTGATTATTCATCAGTATTATTCATGCATTTTGCTGTTATATTATTGCTTGCATATAAACATATATATATACACATATCTCTTTGCGTATTTGAAGTTCTGCATTTGGCATCTGGGAAAGCCTTTTTGTTAGAGACCATTGTGTAAAATAAAACCCCAAGCCTTATTCTAAAAAAGCGAGTCCTTGCATTTTGTAAAATAAAACCCTTTTATAAAGGTGTTGTTTGTTTTGTGCTAACGTGTTTTGCTTCGTCGAGTGTTGAGCCATCGCGTGGGAGCTGTATTATCTGACAGGAGAAAGCAAGACAGGTGCCTATTAGAAAGGCACCACAATGAGAGCGCCAAAGCTCATTCCTGTACGGCATGGACTGTGCAGTCCATGCCGTGCAGGAAAGTGGGTGCATGCACACAGGAGGTCACACCATGTGCCACCCTGCATGTATTCACAGGCCCAGAGGCAACTGGCGGCCCTGTAGGGTCCCCTTACTTTCCTCAATGCCAGCAATTTCATGGCATGAGCACCGCCATGAGAGCTCTGGTGGTGAGGAAACTCATAATATGCTTGGCGATGCAGCAGCAGCACCTCCAAGCATATTGCGGCCTCAGACTGCTGCGCCACCACCAGGGATCGCGGGTCCCCAGCGGTTTCGTCTGTCCCATGGCAGTCCAACCACCAGAGTCATACTATGGTGGTCGGACCGCCAGTGCGGTGGTAGCCCCTGTGCTATTGTGGGCTTGGCGGTCCACAGACCTCCAAGCTCATAAATAGGCCCAAAGTCAGAGTACAGTTGTTGCTGAATGAGGGGGTGGGTTGCAGAGAGGAGGAGCCTGACTTGCAGAACCGAGGAAGGATTTCAGAACCGAAGAAGGATTTCACACAAGTTTAATGCCTGTCTGGTTGGGAAGTAAATCTTTTGCAGGAATCGACACTCAAGGATCACGGAATTGTGGCTGAATTAAATAGCATTTTATTGTCTATTTTGTCTATGGATTGGTAAATGGGTAATAATTATTAGAGTGGGAACCAGTACTTTACTCATAAAAAACAAACGTGCATGGGCCCTAAGCTTTTCTGAAGGGACTAGCACTGCCAAATACCAGGGTTGGCTACAACCAAGCATGCCTGGTTTGATTCCACCACTTGCCCAATTCTTCCCCCACTCAATAATTCAGATCTCTCCACCACACTCTTGTGTGTGCTTTTCCCTTCCCCTTTTCTCTTTTTCTGTCGTTCCCTCTGTTGCTCTGGTTCGAAGTCTCAAGATGTAAAATATTTTCCAAAGTCCAGTAATGAGTGTCAATGCTCACAGTGGAGTTTCCAGCTAGTAAGAAGGTGGCTAATGTAATTGTTTTTCATGTTATCATTAAGGCATGTATTTCTTTTCTGTTTATTAAAGTTTGCATGAAAGCCTAACAATGTCTTGCCAGGCTGAGTCCATCTACACAGTCTGTGTGATATGCTGTGATATCAGCAAGGCTAGTATGACCTTGTGATATTGATGCTGTAATATTGAAGGACACTGCAAATGGGGTAATCTCAAATGATAATGTGATACTCACATTCTTAAAGTGTTATTCATTTGGCAATGATCGTGGAGCAATATTGCATCCCTTAAATGTTTTCTCACATGACATCTACCATTAATTACGTTTATGTACCTGCTTGCTTTACTATGAATGAACTAATTTTAATACATTCATAACTTACTATTGGCATGGCACTCATTTTATTGTCTGTACCATCCATTGAAAATTATTATCTCACTTGCCAAACAACTGTTACATAAGAAAACAGTGGGGATTAAGTAGGGGATCTTCTATATGATACATACGGCCATACACCTTTCCGCATGATGGCTGCAATCAAGAACACCTCAATCACAGCGGCAGCAACAGATCGACCCTGATCAAGATAGAGAATTCAGGACTTGGTCCATGCTCGACACAAAAGAAGAGGATGTGAAGCCAGCAGGCACTGGCCAACTGCAAGGCAGCAAATAAGAGTGACAATGAAGCCAACAAATGGTAGGCAGTGGGTGGGCTTCAAGCCCGCTGTGTAAACAATATCTCTCGGGATCAAGAGCTCATACGCTGTTGCAAGTGAGACCTAGAAATTGGGAGCTCTGTGGGGGCTGGAGATGTCCTTTACCTGAAGCGAGTGGAAAACCCCCCACCATTTTTACATAGTAGTCTCTTACTTTGTTCAGTATCAGTCTGCTTACACACAGCTGTTTGGCTCCTCTCTTTGATTTTGCAGTGGGAGAAGCTCAATCAACCACAAAAGTTGAAAAACGTATATTTGCAATTTTCATCTTTTTCAGGAAAATCAATTGGAGGGGCCAATGTAACCATGAGAAAGCAGATTATTTATGTAGGTGCCGAGGAAGCGCCCTAGGAGAATAGACTCGCTTATTTCTATCCCTTCAGGTAAGAGAAAGCTCCTGTTTACGCAGCGCTTCCAGGGACCATAGCCCACAGGAGCAACACAGGGAGCTTGCAAAATGCTCCATTTACAGGATCTGTCAGATTAATTTTGTATGCATAAAGCTCCCGTAGGTTATTTTAGGTATCACTCTTTGACTGTGTCACAAATTGCTACTGTTTTTATCTATTTTAGCTGTTTTAGCCTTTCTAATCACTTTAATGTGTTTTATTATTGATTATGACAGTTTATACGAAACACTAAAATGTTTTTATATCTCTTGTACTCACTGGGGCAGATTTACAAGCCCCTTACAACACATTTGAGCCACCGTTGCGTCATTTTGTGACGCAGCAGCAGCGTAAATCATGCGCCACGTTGCGACTTATTTACAACGTGACGCATCTAGGCAGATGCGTCACGTTGTAAAGCACTGCGCCACATGAAACCTGCGTCAGGTTTCATGTGGGCCTGCTGTCGCAGGGTGGGCGTTCTCTCGCAGGACAGCCCCGTAAAACTGATGCAGTGAAATGTACAAGATTTCACTGAGTCAGTTTTACGACGCCACTGCATCAAACCCTTACCCCTGCTTGAAGCAGGTGTAAGGAATGACGCACCACATTAAGTATGGGCGGCCCCTGTGCATTGCTGGAGTTGGGTCGCGCTTGCAATGCGACTCCAGCATTGCGCCGCCCTAACGCCACAAGATGTGTCACACATTTGCCCCTCCTTGCACCATGGTGCGCCGCATTGTAAATGCGATACAGAAAAGGGGGTGGTGATGAACAGAGTGTCTGAATTAAGCAGACCACTCTTACCCAGTCCAAAGATCAGGGCTTGATCCATCACCGTTATTTATCTCACTGCCCCATCCCAGCTCAGAACCTGGCTATATGCAAATTAGTCTGTCCCTGGCCCAGTGCATCATGGGAACAGGGCAGACCAAACTACCAAGCCAATTCTTCACCAGAAAGGAGACAAGCTACCGGGGACCGGTTTCTGGCATTTCAGCCTCTTCGGCCCGGCTTGCTTGAATCCTGATGGAGCAGTGAGAAAGGGACTCATGTCTGAGTATACCCTGCCACACCTATAGTGGCCAAAAACGATACAGAAAAGGGGGTGGTGATGAACAGAGTGTCTGAATTAAGCAGACCACTCTTACCCAGTCCAAAGATCAGGGCTTGATCCATCACCATTATTTATCTCACTGCCCCATCCCAGCTCAGAACCTGGCTATATGCAAATTAGTCTGTCCCTGGCCCAGTGCATCATGGGAACAGGGCAGACCAAACTACCAAGCCAATTCTTCACCAGAAAGGAGACAAGCTACCGGGGACCGGTTTCTGGCATTTCAGCCTCTTCGGCCCGGCTTGCTTGAATCCTGATGGAGCAGTGAGAAAGGGACTCATGTCTGAGTATACCCTGCCACACCTATAGTGGCCAAAAACGATACAGAAAAGGGGGTGGTGATGAACAGAGTGTCTGAATTAAGCAGACCACTCTTACCCAGTCCAAAGATCAGGGCTTGATCCATCACCGTTATTTATCTCACTGCCCCATCCCAGCTCAGAACCTGGCTATATGCAAATTAGTCTGTCCCTGGCCCAGTGCATCATGGGAACAGGGCAGACCAAACTACCAAGCCAATTCTTCACCAGAAAGGAGACAAGCTACCGGGGACCGGTTTCTGGCATTTCAGCCTCTTCGGCCCGGCTTGCTTGAATCCTGATGGAGCAGTGAGAAAGGGACTCATGTCTGAGTATACCCTGCCACACCTATAGTGGCCAAAAACGATACAGAAAAGGGGGTGGTGATGAACAGAGTGTCTGAATTAAGCAGACCACTCTTACCCAGTCCAAAGATCAGGGCTTGATCCATCACCGTTATTTATCTCACTGCCCCATCCCAGCTCAGAACCTGGCTATATGCAAATTAGTCTGTCCCTGGCCCAGTGCATCATGGGAACAGGGCAGACCAAACTACCAAGCCAATTCTTCACCAGAAAGGAGACAAGCTACCGGGGACCGGTTTCTGGCATTTCAGCCTCTTCGGCCCGGCTTGCTTGAATCCTGATGGAGCAGTGAGAAAGGGACTCATGTCTGAGTATACCCTGCCACACCTATAGTGGCCAAAAACGATACAGAAAAGGGGGTGGTGATGAACAGAGTGTCTGAATTAAGCAGACCACTCTTACCCAGTCCAAAGATCAGGGCTTGATCCATCACCGTTATTTATCTCACTGCCCCATCCCAGCTCAGAACCTGGCTATATGCAAATTAGTCTGTCCCTGGCCCAGTGCATCATGGGAACAGGGCAGACCAAACTACCAAGCCAATTCTTCACCAGAAAGGAGACAAGCTACCGTGGACCGGTTTCTGGCATTTCAGCCTCTTCGGCCCAGCTTGCTTGAATCCTGATGGAGCAGTGAGAAAGGGACTCATGTCTGAGTATACCCTGCCACACCTATAGTGGCCAAAAACGATACAGAAAAGGGGGTGGTGATGAACAGAGTGTCTGAATTAAGCAGACCACTCTTACCCAGTCCAAAGATCAGGGCTTGATCCATCACCGTTATTTATCCCACTGCCCCATCCCTGCTCAGAACCTGGCTATATGCAAATTAGTCTGTCCCTGGCCCAGTGCATCATGGGAACAGGGCAGACCAAACTACCAAGCCAATTCTTCACCAGAAAGGAGACAAGCTACCGGGGACCGGTTTCTGGCATTTCAGCCTCTTCGGCCCGGCTTGCTTGAATCCTGATGGAGCAGTGAGAAAGGGACTCATGTCTGAGTATACCCTGCCACACCTATAGTGGCCAAAAACGATACAGAAAAGGGGGTGGTGATGAACAGAGTGTCTGAATTAAGCAGACCACTCTTACCCAGTCCAAAGATCAGGGCTTGATCCATCACCGTTATTTATTCGGCCGAAGACGCCTGAAATGGCAGAAACCGGTCCCCGGAAGCTTGTTTCCTTCCCAGTGTAAGAATTGGCTTTTGTAGTCTGGTCTGCCCTGTACCCATGATGCACTGGGCCAGGGACAGACTAATTTGCATACAGCCAGGTTCTGAAACTGGGATGGTGCAATGAGCTAAAAAACGGTGTTGGATCTAGCCCTGATCTCTTGACTGGGTGAGAGTACTCTGCTTAATTCAGAGACTCTGTCCATCACCATCCCTTGTTGTAAATAGCATTGTAAATGCGACGCATCCGCGGTGGCACAAGAGGGGATTGCATGGCGCATCTGTTCTGGCACATCCATGCTGATTTGAAGAGATGCGCCAGACATTGTAAATATGCCCCACTGTGTTTTACGTTTGTAATGTGCTTGTATGACATAGCTGTTGAATAAAGCTTTTTGGATTGGATTGGAGCTGTCAGAATTGACTCTTCACAGGCCAGTTACAATAGCTATAGTCGATAAAGGAAAATCCTGATATCCAATCAGCTTCCCATCCAGGGTGCTAATAGGAGTTAACAGTGAAAGAGAGTGGGACTACATTACATAGGATCAGGAGCAGATTGGAAGAGGAAGAGAGTAGTTAGGAAACACCTTAGATAAAAAACAGTTATCCTATGAAACAGGTTTCTTAAGGATAGATTGAATAGATGTGTCCTAAATTGTTTCATTACAGTAAAGATGGAGAGTTGGACTCTGATGCTTGGTGTTAGAGAGTTCCAGGCTGAGGCAGTGGCCCCTGCCAGGGAGAATTGAGTACTTTACTCTTTTGCTTCTGGATGTCAAGTTATAAACAAACGAATGAAGTCCACCTGCTCAAACAGCAGAATTGTCAGTCGTATTTTCAGCACAGTTACTTACTTGATCTTACTTAAAATGAATACATGTTCATATTTACTTTTCTATTTTCTGTGTTTTATATTGTGCAAACATGATGCCTTACAGCCACTTCAGAGTCCAATGCAATGCATTTCACTATGTTTTTGGTTGGAACAGACTGGTAACTATAAAGTATTTATCAGAGTTTAGTTGCCCAGAAAAGCCATGAATTAATCTGAATTTGATGGGTAAGCATAGAGTTAGTTGGACATAGATGGTGTAGCTTAAGGTCATGGTAACACATAGTTCGTTTAAAACAGTAGCGGCTGCTACGGGGCAGTAGTGGTGAGGTGGGGGAGAGGTGGGGAGGGTTAAAAAAATAAAAGGAAAAAATAAACGTACCTGCCGGCCGCCGCCTCTCGTCCGTCCTCTTCTGTGTTGAAGCAGGTAGCAGACATAGGAAGCAGGAACAGAAATCACCCAGGCCTCCAGACTACCCTAGCCAATCACGACGCTGCTGATAGCAGTGTCGTGATTGGTCTGAGTGTCGTGGTCCGGTGCTTAGATGGGGACTGGGAACCTGGGTATGTTCACCACCCAGGTTGTGCAACACAGCCCAGTGAAGCCCATGCCAAGTACACATGACTGTGTGGCCGGTCCAAGGTGGCCGGACAAACATCATGCGCACTTAGAGAACGCCACCACTCTTCCCCCTGCTCTGAGGGCAGACCAGCCCGCCCCTCCCCACCCCTAGAGAGGAGTGCTGAAAAACAAAATTATCATAACATGCTGTTATTATCATTTTATTTTTCCAAACCTGGACTTATGCCTTCTGACATTGTTCATGATTGCCTTTGAAAAGTTGGATTTCAGTCCAAGCTATTTGAGTCAGTAAGATGTAAGTATTTTCTGAAGAGTAGATACCTTGCTTGCATTCTCAATGTTGTGGTGAGGAAGTTGTAGAGCTTGGGACCCAGTACTTCCTGGCATCTACACCTGCTACTGTATTCTAGCCTTTTGCCTAAGCTGATCAGGATTAGACTCATACCATATCTTTTGGCAGGGGTTGGTGAGAGCATGGCCCCTAGTAACATCACCAGAAAAGGAGCATAGGGTGAAAGAAGGAATTTCATCTGTGCTCTTCTGAATCCACATTGTACAATATGATGAGATTTAAAAATCTGCATCCCTTTTTTATTTACAGTTGTGCGAATTTATTAACATTTCTCGATAGTCCTTTCCTAGAAATGACTTATGAAATGAATGTTCAATGTTGAATTTTAAACCAAAATTTCTGATATTAATTTGAGGATGCAAATACTCTTTTGAAATTGGTTTGAGGGCTTCTCCGTTAGAATGTCAGTGAAATGATTTGCAAACCGTGCGTTTAAAGCACACTGGTGAGTATTGGATACAATTTTAATGCACTTTGAAGTAAAATATGTAGCTGAAGGATTTCTGAGAGGCAAATGGTGCATTTGTAGGCACATATGAACAAGGGCATCAAAGAAACATGGAACATTCTTAGACAGAGTAATTAAGACAAGAACTCACACACAGAACACATAGACATGAACTCACAGGCACACAAACAGGCATGTTCCCCTCCAACTCAATTTCAGACATTGTTCCATGGGCTGAAACTGAGGAGGCCCTCTTTGGTCAACCAATAGCAACGCAGGTGTCATAGTCAGCAAAAGTTGCTAAGGA
Source organism: Lissotriton helveticus (assembly GCF_964261635.1). Classification (NCBI taxonomy): domain Eukaryota; kingdom Metazoa; phylum Chordata; class Amphibia; order Caudata; family Salamandridae; genus Lissotriton; species Lissotriton helveticus. Next base: position 1,373,178,143 of record NC_136067.1, read on the forward strand.
TAAAGGAAAGTACAGGGTAGACTAAGAGCTAACTGATGATGTTGGCTCTATCTCTGTCTCCAGTAAAGGATCAGAAACTGCGAATATAGCAGCTCTTGGTCTAATCGATGCCCCAGGTCCTACAGCTCTGGCAGTGAATAGTAAGGATGCATGATAGATCCAGGAATGGAGCCCTATGTGTAAAAAAGTATTTTGTCCCAAATTTTTCCCTAGATGCCATGTTCTGAGCAACATTATCCTCAATAAAACTCAAACTATTTGTGAGGGTTTTCAACCTGTTTTCTCCCTGTTTCCGACAATTGCTTGTTGTTTTTAACTATTCAGAAAGTGTTTCCTCTTCCCTTGTTACACATCAGTCCAACTGCTGTCTGAACGGTGGGAACGTTGATTTCTGTAATCTTAAGCTTGATCTGATCCATATTGTTCATGGGTTTATCAGTAAACCAATGCGAGTCCAAGAGAGGAGACCCACTGGACCACTGTGTGGAGGACAGGGTAGTGAGAGTATAAAGGAAATGTTTGAATCATGGACAAAGGGATGGTAGGGGTACCTTTCCTTCGCCTTTCTTGCTTGTACCCAGCAAATCTTCAATTCTTAATGGGCTATTTTTAAGAACTGGAGTGCAAGACTCAGACACTCTAAATGGCCCTCATCCTATAAATAGCGGCTTTCTGCACTGGGCCCATCTCTGGTGCTACTCCATGGTTTATTCGACTGTATTGGCCCACCATGAGTCGCTCCAGTAAAATTGAGAAAGCGGGCAATTACAAAGCATTCAATGATTTCACCAAGCCAATTGCCTGTTCTCTTGCAATTCCAACATCTCAACAACTATGCGACTCCTTGGCTGACTACTTTGACAAAAATAATTATGCTTTTTACTAGAAATTTCCCAACGTTCCAAGTCAGATTGGTCGAACTCACCTCTTTGCGCCCCCACTTGACTCCACCCCTACCTAGACAGGTTTGAACCTTTTACTTTAGATCAAATTCAGGGGCTCCTGGCTAAAGCTAAATCTGGTTCTCCTGCGGACTTATATCCTCCAAGGATTTTGGCTACAGTTTTAACTTTGATTGTGCCTACCATTCTTTCACTTTTCAATTAATCTTTAGATTTGGCTAAACTACCACTACCCGGGAAGGCTGTTCTGGTCTCTCCAATATTAAAAAAGAAACAATGCAGACCCAAAGAACTTATCCAACTACTTACTTCTCCCACTATTGGGAAACGTTTTGGAAAGCCTAGTCAATAAGCAGCTGATGGTATTTTTGGAGGACTTTAAAATTCTTGATTCGTCCCAATCTAGATTCAGAGCCGACCACAGCACCAAAACCATGTTGGAGGCAGTTACTGACACCATCATTAGATGTTGGTACTCTTGCCATTCTTGTGCTGCTGGATTTGTCACCAGCCTTCAATACCCTTTCTCACGCAATAACTGATGAGCAAGCTGCGTGAGATTGGGATCTCTGGAAAAGCCTTATTATGGCTTGCTGACTTCCTAGACAGCCAGACACAGACGATCACGCTGGGCTCATTTAAGTTCCTTGCCATCCCCATCAATAAGGAGGTGCGTCAGGGCTCATCCCTAAGCCCGATGTTATTTAACATATAGGTAGCCCCCTATTTCCCAGACTGCTAAATTTTGTGGCTTTAATGTTATATCATATGTGGATGATACCCAGCAAATCATCTCATTTGGACAGGACCATCCATGATGGTTTAAAACACCCCTCCATTGACTGTATGGGAGGGATTGCTACCTGCACAATGGCAAATTGTCTCCGACTGAGGATGTATGTCACTACAACGCATGCTTTTACAAAGCATGCCATTACGACGCAGGTTTTACAACGCAAGTAGTTACAACGACTTGCGTTGGGGGTGCTGGATAGTGAATAGTTTAATTCCCTATCCTAGAGCGCCCCCTAGCGCAATTCGTTGTAATAACTTGCTTTGTAAAAGTTGCGTCGTAATGGTAGTGCGTTGTAAAAGTTGCGTTGTAAAGGATGTTTCCCCCGACTGAACAGCGATAAAACAGAGATATTGCTGTTGGGAAAAGCCCAGCACCTCTGATCACCAAACGTGTGGCTCTCTGAACTTGATGTAGCTGCTTCTCCCAGGCAAGCCGTGAAAATTCTGGGTGTCAAACTAGATCAGGCCCTGTCCATGAAAGATCATATCTGTGGGTCCTGCTTTGCCACCATGAGGTTACTGAGGAAAGGTTTTCCCTGGCTACCATCCTCTGCCAGGAAAGCTCTGGTCCAGGCCCTAGTCATAAATCGCTTTGACTATGGCAATGTATTGCTTGTGGACGCAAATGACAATTTACTGCCCAAACGTCTGGTAATGCAATACACTGCTGCACGCCTGGTTTGTAATCTTCCGGCAGGTTCTCCCTAGGCTTCTATTCGTAGAACCCTATATTAACTTTCAGTCAGGAAACGCACAGTTCTTAAAGATCTGCTATCATTCTTAGGAGCACCAAATGTTTATCAGGACCACAAATGATAGCCCTTAATTCACAGAATCAAGATGAGCAGAGGTTTGCGGGTGCAGGTGGCGATGACTAATGCAGACATCTCAAATTGTCTAGATTTCTACACTAATGGGCATGGCAAACGAAAGAGAACAATAATGTTCTGTGGGAATGCCTTGGGAAGTGACACTGCCAGTGTGCTGAACATCCTCTCTGTATGTTTGAATATAGCCTTTTAGCCTACCGGCCAATAATGGCCCTTCCAACATTCGGCTCAGGCCCTTTAACAAGGGAGCAGGACTTTAATGCCGGTATAGCCCAGCTATGGAGGGCTGTAAGGCTATTAGAACATTCCGCTACAAGATGGCAGAATGTTCTAACACATAAAACAAAGGCCTCAGGGAGCCAGATAGGGTTGAAATCCTCACAGGCTCCATGAGACCTTTGTTCACAGCAACAGCTATGAACGATAACATTGTAATGTTAGAGCTCTGGGCTTCTACCGGCCATTAGCACTCAATTGTTTTCAATGGAGCTCCCAACATTCAATGTTCTAATAAACATTGACAATGACTTTCCGATTATCATTCCAATATGCCTCCTTCAACTGTTATCGGTTTAATAAGGAATGAAAAGTGCGCCTACTCCCCTACTTTACTTGGCAGTATTAGGACCTATGTGACTTATTTACATGGAAAAATGCTGTCCTTATCAAGAAAGAAGTGAAACGTACAACTGCACATTTAGGGTAGTCCTATGACTGCAGATAATTTGCAGGTGTATGGTTATGTCCGACAGGTGTGCGTTGGGTTAAAATATAAAAGCCATAGCTTAGCACAATATGTATTGTAAAGTGCATGCTCACCCCGTGGTGCATCTAGGCGCTGAAAAAAAGCTCATTTTTTTTGCCAAATCAATCGGACTCATTTCATCAAGCATGGAAGGATGAAAGGATGAGTTGATCAGCTGGGATTTCAAGCAGTGACCAATCAGTTCAAACTCAGATTCTGGAAGTGGATGCGTCTATTGCGTGACCAGACCCGGCCACTTGTGAAATATAAAAAATGAGTGAAGGTTTATAGTTAACAGACATGTAAGTACTTGGACTTACTCATGTTTGCAGTGCATATATTGCACCTATGTACTGTTAGAAGAATATTCAGGGGGCGTGGCACTTTATAAAATGGGGTGGCCAGGCCGAGCCTATTCCACTTGTGGCTGCAGCCTGTTGCGCCTGTGCTGTTTTGCCAGTTTTCTCATCTATAGGGGTTCCTTGTTTCGTAGCACCTCGTGCATAATACATGAGACGTTGAATGTTATCTAGGCTTCCACCAGGAGCCAGTAAAGAGAGTTTACTGCCCGTTTTATGTGGCTGTGCTACTTCCAGCCTAAAACCTTTTTGCTGCCCGGTGCTTAAACCATTGCTTTCTGTTAATGAGCTTCTGGGAAGCCCTGTGTGCAGCACAGAGTGGTAACATTTAGTGGTGCAATAATAACTGCAATTTAGCTAGTTTTACCAAGGCCATAATGTATGGAAGAAATGCTAGTTCCAGGTCTAAACCCCGGTCTTCCCTCTTTTTGCTGCATGTTTATGTTAGAATGTTGTTGTTCAGCAGAATAGTAGTCGCTTGCAAAATTGGGCATTCAAAAAAAGGTAATTATGTCTATAGGCATATGATAATTTTATTAATATATCACATGTTGAAAAATACCCATTGTGAATATAGGCTTATGATAATTGTATTCATTTATCACATGCCAAAAAAAGCCATTGTGTATTTAAGCATATGATAATTTTATTCATTTATCACTTGTCCAAAAATAGCCATTGTGTATATAGGCATATGATACTTTTATTCATTTATCACATGTCCAAAAATAGCCATTGTGTATATAGGCATATGATAATTGTATTCATTTAGCACATGTCCAAAAATAGCCATCGTGTATATAGGCATATTATAATTGTATTCATTTATCACATGCCCAAAAACAGTCAATGTGTATATAGGCATATGATAATGTTATTCATTTATCACATGTCCAATAATAGCCATTGTGTATATTGGCCAATGAGAATTGTATTCATTTATCACATGTCCAAAAATAGCCCTTGTGGCTATAGACATATGATAAGTGTATTCAATTATCACATGTCCAAAAATAGCCATTGTGTATACAGGCATATGATAATTGTATTCAATTATCACAAGTCTATATCCATCACTGAACTGAGTTACTGCTCTCAAATCATGGGAACAAGGAACTGCACTTCAGCCATGTTCACATCTCCTGGCACTTTGGAACTACAACCCTGCCAATAAAAACACACAGGCACTCAAGGAGCCGCCATCTTTTAAACAGCTAATGGGAAGAAACAGACATTCATGATGAGCGAATCCTTCAAGGCCAGAGTGGTGTTACAGGAAGGACAGGAAGACGACAGGACTGATATATTAAGTGTTGATAAGAGGGACAAAATAACACAGTCACGTAAGATATGGTGTCCGGGATCTAAGTTTCACGTTTGTATGTAGCTCAATGTGTTTGAAACTGCGGTTGTATGTTGAATTTCAAATGTAGGCCTCACAGACATGGAAGAAATACGAGAAATATTTAGAGCCCCAAAAAAGATAAACGTGGGTCGATATCTTCGAAATTTCACATTCTAGCTATATATGAGTTATGTGCTGGAGAATTTAGTGAATACTCTAAGATACTGGTATTTACTATATAATAATAATAATACTAATGACAGTATTGTGAATAATTGGAGATATTGTTAGATGCTGTCTAGCTGATGTTAGATTTTTAAACGGCCTGGACAGGGATTGGTGGAAGGGAGTGAGTCTGTGTTCAGATATGGTCTTGGTGAAATTTAAATTAATCTCAGCAAAATTTGCAAAGCTCTTGTATTTTTCAATATGCGAAATTCACAAACATTTCTCAATTATGTATAATTGTCACTTTACACCGGTTTGCGCAAAAAAGTCTCGCTGAAAGACACATTCTCTTCTAACTTGTATTGTGCTGATATTGTTTGCGACTTTTTTATCCAAATTATGCCTTTGCATGAGATGGGTTCACACACGATACCAGCAACCCTTATTTTGTGCTAAAGCATAATTTTATGAAACGTTCATGAAAATTTGGAAAATGTCACAAAACATTCTCTAATTACACACATTCCTAGTTTAAGTGGGCAGGGTGTGTCAATGGTGAGGAAGATGTACGAAGAGTCTCGGCGAGAAGGAGAGGTGGCTGGCTAGGGGAGGACAGGTACTAAAATTAGGAAGGTGGACATTGGCAGTGATGAGTTGAACATGATTGATATGCATTGGTACATGATATTCAGTGACAAAAATGTGTAATTGCTCAGCAAGAGGCATCTGGAGGACCACAGAGGTTGGCTCACAGGAACCCCCATACATCTGGCGCACCATCCTTTGTAGAACGAAAGTGTGGAACGTGCAAACTCAACAACTACAGCTATCTACCTACAACTGCCACTACAGCTAAATTTGAGCTAGTACGCCCCTTGGAGGTGCAGGTCAACGGGATGATGACCTGCACCTCCAAGGGGCGTACTAGCTCAAGTTTGACTAGCTCAATGATGACTAACTGGCTCGTCCAGAGCTAGGTAGAGCTCAAGTACTAGCTCAAGTACTAGCTCAATGATGACTAACTGGCTCGTCCAGAGCTAGGTAGACAACTGTAGGGCATCCTAATGTTTGAATTTGAAGTTTTAGGCAGGATTTTTTTAGGGCTTTTGCCTACTAACCTTTCCTACCTCTCTAACATCTGAAGCCTCTACCCATTTGTTAACCTTCCAGACCCTCCAACGCATAGCAGAGTGCGCAGTAATATATGTATCGTATGTTGTCCAGAGGGTGTTAGGCTAAGGTATTTGGGGGCAGATGTATCAAGATACCATTTTGCGATTCTCAAATAGCGATTTTTAAGGAATCGCTATTTGAGAAGTGCAAAATGGTATGTATGTAGAAAATCTCTATTTTTTAGCGATTTCTTAAAATTCCTTAATTGCGATTAGCAAATTGCTAATCGCAATTAAGGAATAATTTCCCATTCATTTCTATGGGCCAGGAGGCCCATAGGAATGAATGTGAAATTATTCTCAATTTGCGATTCGCAATTTGCTAATCGCAAATTGAGAATAATTTCAAGGGTGCAAGGGTGTCTTAAGGACACCCTGCTGCACCCCTGAATTTGACATGTGTGCGCATATGGCGCACATACATGCCCTAAGGGCATGTATGAGCGTCACATGGCAGCTTTAGAATTGTAAAAAAGTGCATTTTGAAAAGAATTCGCAAATTAACACCAACTACAAGTTGGTGGTAATTTGCGATTTCTTAGTCAAAAATTGCAAAACTGAAATGCTTAATACATTTCAAATAAGAAATCACAATTTGCCATTTCTTAAATGCTGACGCAATATTAAGAAATCACAAAATTTGCGATTCCTTAATATTGTGAGGCTTTTTGCATGATACATTCCAAATCCCGTTTTTTTTGTCGCAAACGCTGCTATTTTGCGAATCGCAGCGTTTGCGACAAAAAAAACGGATGATACATCTGCCCCCAAGAGTTCAGATTTCCATTAGTTCCTTCTGCCTCATACATCATCGTGATGTCATCAAGGATTATTAAAACATGTCTCGCCTGATGGAAAGTGTCTGGTTGCCTGACGTAGAAACCTTTTAACAGATAATGTACGGTCGGTGTCGTACTTTTCACTTAATGTAAAAGAAATTGTCTCCTGAGAGGATCCACAGTAGAGTGAGGTGTAATGACAGTTTACACTAACATAATGTCTTTGCATGTGGTTGCGTAAATAAGCACACAGACTAGAGAGTGCGTTGACTTGCAAAGTTGCATAAGGCCTCTCTCAGTAAGCGGAGCAAGATAGCATAGAAAGAGCAGTGAAACCAACCTCCTCCTGCCTGTGGAGGAGGTATAAAACCTCTGACCTCAGCAGAGTGAGGCTTCTGTGCACATTTCTTTCTGATGACAGATATCCACCATGCACAGCATCATACGACTGAAACTGGCCTGACATTCTCCAAAGAGGGCGTGTGTGCATCCTTTACTGTCTGTAGAACACTGCATGCCGACATCATTACATAAACAGCACCTTGAGGTCCCTCCCCCACAACAAGAAAGAAGACACTCTGCCCAACAGGAGAGACCAGTTTGAGTAGCAGGCAACAGTGAGAGAACCATTCCCGCCCGATGCCTCGTCGAGACTGAGACTCAAGTTGTAGGCCAATCAGGATGCTCGGTTCAGGGAGGGGCGTAGGCACAGCGTAGGTCACTGACACACCGGGCCACATTTATGAGGCTGTGCGTCACTTTTACGCCACTGGTGCGTCACTTTTTGTGACGCACCAGTGGCGTAAAAAATGCGCCTTGTTGCGCCATATTTACAAAGTGACGCATCTAGGTAGATGCGTCACTTTGTAAACCCCTGCGCCACATTATACCTGCGCCAGGTATAATGTATGCAAGGGGGGCGTATTGACGCAAGAAAGGGTCATGAAAGTGACGATGTGAAATCTATGAGATTTCACTGCGCCACTTCTAGGACGCAAATGCGTCAATTTCTTACGCCTGCCTCACAGCAGGCGTAAGACTGACGCAGGCCTTTTCACATGGGGCTTGCCCCGTGTGAAAGGACACATTGCTGGAGTTGCGTCACTTTTGTGACACACTCCAGCAATGCGTCACTTTTGCGCCTACAGATACGTCAGAAATACTGACGTATCTGTAACTCCTTGCGACACGATGCGTCATACTCATATGACTCATCATTGGTGTCGCAAGGAGGGCGCAATGAAAAGTGACGCATCGCTGTTTTCACGCAGCGATGCGTCACTTTTTATAAATGAGGCCCACTGTGTGAAGGCCAGCCGCACCCACTCAGTAGAAGGCTTTATTATATATTTCTGTGAGGTAAATTAATCTCATGGGGGTCCTCACCACGGGTGAGGAGAGTACTTTTCGTCTTGCAAAACAAATGACGCACTTTAATTGTTTGGCAACTGTAAGGGCACCATGCGGAATAAACTATTCAGAAGAATATTCTGAATTATGACGTGCGCTACAGAGCTTTAGGCTTGTCCGCAAATGAAGTCGTAAGTACTTCCAAACACCTAGCTTTGAAACCACAGAACATGTGTTTTTTTTAAGCCGGGCACACCCAAAAAAAAAAAAGCAATTGAGAAACAATCGCGGTGAATCATGGGCACGCGGAGTTCATTCAAGGCGGTTCCATCAACAAAGAAAAATCCGACCTCTATTGATAGAAAAGGCTCAAAATGAAACCGAATAGCCGGGGTACAGAAAGTCCAGGGTAGGGCCTCGGCGCTCCTGAAATGTGAAAGGAATGAGGAAATAGTCTGTTTCAGTGAAAGAGACAGCTCCTCGCGCCAGAAGCTCGTGCACGTCAAACACATAAGCATTACGTCATTTTACCTCAAGGCGAGTACATCGTGGCGATACTACCACAGTACATTTAACTTCGCCTTTTGCTTTGCGGCATTCTTTTCGAACGTGAAAGACCAGTTCATTCAACAGCAATAGTAGAAAAATCATCCCGCGACCCAGAATGAACGAAGAGTAATTAGAAAGAGTGCTTGCTTCTCTTGTGAACCTAAAACTGGACCTAGGGTTGTCTAGGAGTTATATGATCAAACACCTTGCCTTTGCATCTAATAGTAGGTATGTTTCTTAAACATACATTTTCTGCAAGACATTGCCACTCGTAAAAACGTTTTTTATTTTTTTTAAATATAACTCTAGTGAATTACAGACAGCCCTTAAGCATGTTACTTAAAGTGTCAGATTGTGACAGAAAATAGACCTTGACAGCAAATAAAAAGTGGTCTCGTTAGTGAATTAAATAGCTAAAAATTGGCACGTTTGCAAATTGGGATAGTTCTGAACCTGTAAATACATGCTGTATTAGTGGCGTTGCTAGGTTGCTAAGGGTCCTAGGGCAATAACCCCCGCACAGGGCCCACTCCAGAAACAGACGTGTTACCAAAATCACAGCCAACACGAGTTGTAGTTTTTGTGGTCGTTGTTGGCCGCAGTTTTTATTACCATTGTATACCAACACATTTTGTCCCCTGGGCATCCCTTTTATGGCCAGGGTCATAAATCATTATCAAGGCATATCATAAATCATACGTCCTACATCTTCTACATGTCATAAATCATAACTCATGCGTCCTACATCATCAGCATGTCATAAATCATTTAGCATGTCATAAATCATTTAGTGTTATGATAACTTGGACGTCATACATGATCAGAGCTGCCTGTCATAAATCATTTGTCATAAATCATACTGTTGGTCATAAATCATTCTGTTGGTCATAAATCATTATCCGTCATTACTTATTTGCATATCACAGGGTCATAAATCATTTGTGTCCCATAAATCATTTGTGTGATGGACCGCCATAAATTGGAGGCGTATCTCCTTCCTTGGCACTTTTCTGATCCAACTTGTTCTGTTGGTTTCCATGTTCCTTTGCATGTGGGGAGTAGCCTCTCTCCAGAGTTAGGCCCCAACTCGCTACCTTGCTTTTGTTGTGCCCTGCCGTCCGGCCGGGTCTGGGCTGCGAGCGCCGTCTCTGTCTGCTACCCCCTTTTGTTCGGCCTACTCACCCTGCCGTTCGGCATCCCAGAGTGAGTGGCCCTCCTTCTACACACCGCCCTGCCGGTGTGCCTCCATAACCATCCGCTGTACCTCTCTTATCCGCCAGCACTGCGACATTGCTGGTACTTAGGTGTGGGTGGGTGGGACTCAAAATTCTTCTGCGCCGCTCCCCCAGCTCCACGATGTAGTGACGAGCTGCAGTGAGGGGGAGCGGCGTCTTATACTTCCCCCCACGATTCTCCCGCCATGAAAAGGCGGGTCTGCCACCTGGGGGAGGGTCAGTCCTCACCTGGCCCCCCCATTGGCCGAGTTCCTAGGCGCCATCCTGGCGCAAGTTGTTGCCGCGACGAGAGTGCCCTTTCTAGTTTAAGGCCCTTCCCGGCGGCTAGAACCGGATCCTTCCTGGGCACTGGCGTCCGTTATGGCGCCGGCCCTCGAGGCCCCCTTCAGGGGCCGGCCTCTGCAATAACCCCCGCACAGGGCCCACTCCAGAAACAGACGTGTTACCAAAATCACAGCCAACACGAGTTGTAGTTTTTGTGGTCGTTGTTGGCCGCAGTTTTTATTACCATTGTATACCAACACATTTTGTCCCCTGGGCATCCCTTTTATGGCCAGGGTCATAAATCATTATCAAGGCATATCATAAATCATACGTCCTACATCTTCTACATGTCATAAATCATAACTCATGCGTCCTACATCATCAGCATGTCATAAATCATTTAGCATGTCATAAATCATTTAGTGTTATGATAACTTGGACGTCATACATGATCAGAGCTGCCTGTCATAAATCATTTGTCATAAATCATACTGTTGGTCATAAATCATTCTGTTGGTCATAAATCATTATCCGTCATTACTTATTTGCATATCACAGGGTCATAAATCATTTGTGTCCCATAAATCATTTGTGTGATGGACCGCCATAAATTGGAGGCGTATCTCCTTCCTTGGCACTTTTCTGATCCAACTTGTTCTGTTGGTTTCCATGTTCCTTTGCATGTGGGGAGTAGCCTCTCTCCAGAGTTAGGCCCCAACTCGCTACCTTGCTTTTGTTGTGCCCTGCCGTCCGGCCGGGTCTGGGCTGCGAGCGCCGTCTCTGTCTGCTACCCCCTTTTGTTCGGCCTACTCACCCTGCCGTTCGGCATCCCAGAGTGAGTGGCCCTCCTTCTACACACCGCCCTGCCGGTGTGCCTCCATAACCATCCGCTGTACCTCTCTTATCCGCCAGCACTGCGACATTGCTGGTACTTAGGTGTGGGTGGGTGGGACTCAAAATTCTTCTGCGCCGCTCCCCCAGCTCCACGATGTAGTGACGAGCTGCAGTGAGGGGGAGCGGCGTCTTATACTTCCCCCCACGATTCTCCCGCCATGAAAAGGCGGGTCTGCCACCTGGGGGAGGGTCAGTCCTCACCTGGCCCCCCCATTGGCCGAGTTCCTAGGCGCCATCCTGGCGCAAGTTGTTGCCGCGACGAGAGTGCCCTTTCTAGTTTAAGGCCCTTCCCGGCGGCTAGAACCGGATCCTTCCTGGGCACTGGCGTCCGTTATGGCGCCGGCCCTCGAGGCCCCCTTCAGGGGCCGGCCTCTGCAATAACCCCCGCACAGGGCCCACTCCAGAAACAGACGTGTTACCAAAATCACAGCCAACACGAGTTGTAGTTTTTGTGGTCGTTGTTGGCCGCAGTTTTTATTACCATTGTATACCAACACATTTTGTCCCCTGGGCATCCCTTTTATGGCCAGGGTCATAAATCATTATCAAGGCATATCATAAATCATACGTCCTACATCTTCTACATGTCATAAATCATAACTCATGCGTCCTACATCATCAGCATGTCATAAATCATTTAGCATGTCATAAATCATTTAGTGTTATGATAACTTGGACGTCATACATGATCAGAGCTGCCTGTCATAAATCATTTGTCATAAATCATACTGTTGGTCATAAATCATTCTGTTGGTCATAAATCATTATCCGTCATTACTTATTTGCATATCACAGGGTCATAAATCATTTGTGTCCCATAAATCATTTGTGTGATGGACCGCCATAAATTGGAGGCGTATCTCCTTCCTTGGCACTTTTCTGATCCAACTTGTTCTGTTGGTTTCCATGTTCCTTTGCATGTGGGGAGTAGCCTCTCTCCAGAGTTAGGCCCCAACTCGCTACCTTGCTTTTGTTGTGCCCTGCCGTCCGGCCGGGTCTGGGCTGCGAGCGCCGTCTCTGTCTGCTACCCCCTTTTGTTCGGCCTACTCACCCTGCCGTTCGGCATCCCAGAGTGAGTGGCCCTCCTTCTACACACCGCCCTGCCGGTGTGCCTCCATAACCATCCGCTGTACCTCTCTTATCCGCCACGCCGCCAGGGAGGCTTCACGTCTTCCTGCGGCTCCCCCCTTCTTGTGACGCTCTTATCTTTTACCTCCGTTGCTCTTTATATGCAGCCTGCTGTCAATGGCATGCTCAGCTCCATCCTTGTCGTTACCTCTTTGTACACCGGTTCTCCTTCCGGCTTCCTCAGCTTCGTCTCAGCTCGCCATGGACCATACATGAAAATAAAATTGGGAGACAGTCAGCTGCAGCATATGGTGTCTTGATACAGCACCCAACGTTAAATAGCCTTGCGTACCACAGTTGCACCTATGAAATACACCTACATAATGTGAGGTACGGTGAATAAATGGGTTCACCATCCTCTGGTAAATTAATGCTCCCTTCCCGAGTAGCTCTGAAACACGGCTGTTGGAACCTTCAAAAGGTGCATGGCAAGAGAAGCACCTCCATTGCCCCGTTTTTTTTTTTTTTTTTTTTTTTTTTAAGAAGTCTGATGAAGAGATGGACAGGCTGTACGAATTACCTGAATCAGAGAGTTAATGAACCTCTCGCTACCTGTATATGCTAAGTAGGTCAGCTATCTCATTTCTGAAGGTAAGCCATATTGTGCTTTGAACGCTTAGGTGATAACGTCCTCGTTATGCAAATGGTTGGCCAATACTAAAGATTTTTTTTTTTTTTTTTTTTTTTTTTTTTTTTTAAAGTGGCATATTTCTGAGTAGGTTTAAACCAAAATGTATTTATTTATTTATTTCTTTATTCTTTCACTCTCCACGGGTGCTTCAAGGAAGGCAAAGTTATTGATAACCATGCCCCTGTTCCCTTTGCTTATTTATAGCGGTCTCATTGTTACTGGTTCCTGCTTATAGTAATGCAACTTCTCGCAATTAGAAGCCCGTGGACCATGTGTCCTGCTCATGCCAGTTGTATGACACGGAATATGAAGAAAGGACGCCCTGGGGTGCGAATGTACCGGCACTCTTAAACTAACCTGCTTTCCAAGTGCCTTGGAAGGGGGGCGAGAGACCGTCGCACCCCAGCTGGCAGCACAACATGAGCCGATTGGAAAAAAACCTGCGGTGGTCGTTGATTCGAAAACGCTTAGCTGCATCCACGCGGACATTTTTTTTTTGCCACTCCACCTAGAGAAGGGGCACTGCCCCTCAGCAGGCCCTCGCGCCTTACAGTGGACACATATAAACTTGAACCTAACCGCCTGCGCCACCCTGTGTCTGTGCGCGGCTGCAGCGCCTGTCTCCATCGCCGCCGCACCTTGTGGGCAACAAGTTAGAAAGTGGGATTACTCGGCCGGGGGGGGGGGGCGCACAGGCGCCCAACAGGCTTTGCGGTAACTGTAACAAGTCCCCCTCAAATGGGCCGCGACTCCAACCTATGCGCGCTGGTTGGCACAATTCCTTTAAACGCACGTTCACCTTGGTGCAGCATAACAGCTGTTTCTAGTTACCCTACTCATACTCCTTTTATTGACCCCAGATGATTGAAAGGCTGGGTGGACCCGCCGGGATTTGAACCTGTGACCATGAGGTCGCAAACAGGCCCCGGACATGGATGCAGTAGTCCACTGGGCCACCAGGCGCTGCCTCTAAAATGGGACGCCTGGAAACAGAGGGCAAAGAAAGTATTCTAGTAATGGACCCACTACGTGGTCTCCCGCTGTTTTTACACCCGCTGGACTCAAGGGCTCGTTGAACTGCTATAAATCACGTTTTCAAACATTTCAACAGTGAAAACCATTTTAACATCGTGACTAAATCCCACGCAATTTCGAGCAATAAGAATAATTCAAGACAGTACTTCAGCTGCTCATGTTCATTCGTCTTGTGGCACAATAAATCACTTCTCTAGCTTTGCTAATTCCGCTGTAAAGCATTCAAATGGCCCAGCTGCACAGGTGTGATAACCCCTTGCTCCAACTTTGAACCTGAAATGCCGTGACTAATCCTGTTAGCGTGACCTTTGAACGTGGACCTCTATGCCGGGATTTTTAGTTACAGATTGTTCATGACCTTTCATCACACTATGACCAAAGGGGCATTTCGGAACTCAACATTCTTGAGTTAGAGTGCCATTGTTAATAAGGCCACCATAGGGCAGCATTGCCTCTCTGCTCGCTTTTGAAAAGAATCTTAACATACATTTTGTACTCCCTCCGGACCTCGGTCGGTACGCTATGTTCCTTCTATGCCCTTTCCATAGGATGTGTTGTGCTGGGTTTCTGTACACACCGGTATCGGCCCGTGCTCACTCTACCCCGGTTCCAGTCCTCGATATACGCTACTACCCTGGTAGCTCGGCCTCATCTGTAGCTGGCAGGATTTTGAATGCGGTGGGGGCCCGTCTAGAGCCTTCCTGCGCCTGCTAGCTGCTCCTGTTACTTCCTCCTATTATGCACTTTGATTTCTTATTATTTATTTATACAACAAGTTCCGCACGTGCTGCATTTAGTCCCAACGGGGTGTATATTGCAACACTAAGTTATTTATTGTTTTTCAAGCTGCCCCGCACGTGCAAGGTCCACGGGCGCAGTTGGTATTAAAAAAGAAGAAAGACCCGGTGTGGATCTCGGGTGCCTGAAGCCACTTGGTAACATTACTAGCTATCTTTTCTTGACAAAACGAAATACAGGTATCTTTTTCCCTTTTTTTTTTTTTTTTTTTTAAATGTGCGTGTTCCGCCTTGTTGCCCCTTACACACAAAACAGGGTTGCTAGCAGACGTACTTCGAAACATTTGGTATAAATTATTTGTCGACTGCCGATTGTCCCTCACCTGTGTATGAGAATATGGGAATAGCCCGCGATCCCTCGCCCCCACAATACCGTCTGTAAATAGCTCTGGAGGCCACTTCGAGACCAATGCTTAAACCCTGCCTGTTGCTCTATCATTAACAAGCCAGGAATCCTTTTACCTTCTCATCATTTTCGCGATGTACCATCAAACCCGTACTTTCTTTTACCGCTAGTGCATAGTTTGAGGCCCCCTGAGGCCTGACACAAGCGCTGTAACATAGTGCATTAAACAAAAGGTATTAACCGCTTAAACCGTGCTCCTAACATTTTGATAACATTGCAGGGGGGGATGCGCTCCCCGGCCTTTGTGTACCCTGCATCTCTACATTTAGCATTGTTTCGGGAAATTATAAAGCCGATTTAGTAAACCCGAGAGCTCTGCTGCAGAGCATAGCACCCTCTGGACACCGCACACTGCCTGTGCTCCCTTTCTCTGCTCAGTACAAGGCTGCGCTCGGTCTGGGTGGCGCTCTCTGCGTAGATCTGTATGTAACGCTTGCAGACAGAACAGTGTGAACGCACAGTGATGCCAACGCTACTACAAACTTCCTTTGCACAGGCCAGTGCACACAGCATTATATTCCTAGTGTGTCTTAACTTCCGTGTGTGAAACATTAAAATGCATTGATGAATATCATTATTGTACGGATTAGAGATTTATACACATGAGCACTGTTAATTTGACCCGCATAAACCTGTACTCTTATTTCCATTTTACATTTGTTCTTCGAGTTACATGTTTTTTTTTTTTTTTTTTTTTTGTTTTTTTTTTGCTATCACCAGCCGTAGGGGCAGTGTGAGACCCACCTGGATCTCTCCGTTCTCGCTCGATCGCGCGCTGTCCCTATTATGGCCCCCGTTCTGCCAGCACCAGTATCTATGCTCGCAGGTAACCCCGGGCTGGAGGGCCAAAAACTTCAACATGGAGCACAGTAACACTCGCGCTCCCCGCTCCCGCTCAACCTTCTGTGCCTGCTCTGGGCCCGTGCTCACCTCGACCTCGCCTATGTCGCCGTCCTTCTTTTGCACGATTCCACCACGGGCAGCTGGGCTCAGTTTCCTTTTCGGATCACGGAAATTCGGCGACGCCATCTTCACTGATTCCACGTGGTCAGCCATGCTGAGTTCCTTAACTGCCATCGCTTCGGCCACTCGGATTTCCTCCGCCCCTGGGTGGCAAGTGAGGAGGGGGCACTTTCAAAGGACATCGCTCCGTTGCCCTAGCAGTTTCACGGGCCTGGGGGGGGGGGGGGTCCTTCCTGATCGGGCACCGTCGTCTCCACGTGCTGTCCCGCCTCTGACCCCGGCAGGGGATTGCTGTGGCATCTTCTCCTTCCACTCCAATCCCTTCGTGGAGCTTGGGAAGGGGTCTTATCCCCTCCAATACGGCGCAATAGTCTACTGGCTGGACTTGTATATATGCTCCATATTTTCTTCAGAAATATTCCTCAAAATTCTTCTGCGCCGCTCCCCCAGCTCCACGATGTAGTGACGAGCTGCAGTGAGGGGGAGCGGCGTCTTATACTTCCCCCCACGATTCTCCCGCCATGAAAAGGCGGGTCTGCCACCTGGGGGAGGGTCAGTCCTCACCTGGCCCCCCCATTGGCCGAGTTCCTAGGCGCCATCCTGGCGCAAGTTGTTGCCGCGACGAGAGTGCCCTTTCTAGTTTAAGGCCCTTCCCGGCGGCTAGAACCGGATCCTTCCTGGGCACTGGCGTCCGTTATGGCGCCGGCCCTCGAGGCCCCCTTCAGGGGCCGGCCTCTGCAAGGAAAGTGACTGGGCCCCTTCACTAGAATGGCATCTCAGTCTGTCAGCTACCCCCAACACACCTCAACCTCCTTTGACAGTCTGCATCTGCTATATCAAAACTCCCTACCCCTCTCACACGCACACTATGGTATGTCCACTCCCTGCACTGCATTTCTGCAAGTCAAAGCAATAACCCTAAAAGCATTACCAAACAGCAGCGGCAGCTACCCAACAGGGATGGTGGGGCAGCAGTACGGGTGGGTAGAGGAAATACATTTTAAAAAAAAGGACTTACCGTGCTCCGTCCCCGTTCTCTTCCTCTTCCTGTCGCCGCTGGCAGCAGGAAGCCCCCAGGCAGACAGGCCTTCCTGAGCCAATCATAACACTGCAATGCAGCATTATGATTGGTCTGACCGCCGTGGATCTGCGCTCAGACTGGAACAGGGAGCCTGTGCATGTTCCTGACCAGGATGTGTAATGCAGCTTGGTAGGAACATGCAAAGTGCGCATGAACCGTTTGGTCGGCCCAAGAGGGCCGGGCAAACAGTTCATGCGCACTTAGGGAGTGCACACCACTCCTCCCCTGCTCTGGCCAGCCCCTCCCCACCACTGGCTGCAATAGGGAAAATAAAATGATAATAATAATGCGTTATTATTTTATTTTTCCTTTTCAGAAGTGGGGCGAAGCTCCTCCGCCTTAGCGGAGGAGCAACCACTGTTACCAAAGCCAATAGGTTTGGCCCTTGTAAAGTACATGCACACAAAGACATATGCAGGCACCCCACACTCACCGCTGCCCTCACATGGGTACATCCCTTGTGTTGTATTCACACAGTGGTGGTCGAAGTGGGTGGGATCGGAGGGGCACAACGTGCCCATGCTTTTTTAAATTAAGGAAAACAGTTCCCCTTCTTTCTGTGAAAAGATAACCATCCCAGGGCGGTGAATTCCGAGAGCTGAAATGCATTAGCTGCAGTGTAAGGCAGGGAGTCTGCTCAGTTGTGAAACCAAAGGCAGGCAGACAGCTAAACAAGTCTTCTTGCCAAGGTGCCTGCTTACCTGAAAGACATGTAAATATGCACAATAGGTCAACCTGCAAATGTAAGGGGGGCTTGGAAGCCAGTTTTGGCTTTAATTCATGGAATCTCATGAAGCTTCCTGATGACACAGATTTATTCTTTTTGAGTGGTATTGGAAAGGAGTTACCATCTGAGCTCTGAAGTGTGTGCTTTATAAAGGGGCGTAAGAACAGGCCCCAGCGCTGAAGGAGCTGCAGGGGTTTGGGTTACGCTCCTAACTAAACTGCTCCAACCACAATTGAATTCAGTGGCTCTCTGCATACAGACCTAGATCTCTGTAGTGCATTAACTAACAGAGGTTTCATAAAGTATAATAGTGCATTACTCGCTGATTAACTTGACTTGCATTTAATTTGCATTTAAGCTGTATGTTATTTTATATATATGTACCGGAAGGTGAAAGACCGAGAAAAGTTGCAGAATATTTAGTTTTTTGCCACGCCTTTGATCCC
The DNA here is from genome assembly GCF_964261635.1 of Lissotriton helveticus. Taxonomy (NCBI): domain Eukaryota; kingdom Metazoa; phylum Chordata; class Amphibia; order Caudata; family Salamandridae; genus Lissotriton; species Lissotriton helveticus. The sequence goes on from NC_136067.1 coordinate 1,373,196,744, forward strand.
GCCCCCACTGTGCACAGCATCACAGTTCCTTTCCTTTTTTTGAATGCACTCCGACCACTGTCACACAGTCACAGGCCTCACTCTGCCCTCACACTGGCGCATCTTTCAACCTATAGACCGCTTACCCTGCACTCACAAAAGACAATGTAAAGCCTGCATTCGCACAGGCACATCCCTCACAATGCACTCACAAAACATGATGGCTCTCCAGCAGCTGAGAGACAGTGTGGTCTTTGCAGGTTTAGAAGCACAATAGCCTCTGGATGAATGTGTGACTACAGAAGACATCATCCCCTCCCAGGCCAGAGAGTTGGTATCTCCTAAATTAGGTTGTAATGTACCTATGTCCAGATAGGATTCACCTGGGCTTTTGGTTTCATCAAGTGTTGCATTTGGCGATTAGGCCAGTCCTCTAGGGATCCTTGGCCCTGAAGAAGGCCCAAGACCTATATAGGCTAATTATAGCGGCAGAAACATGTTGGCTTAGGGAATTGGTCTGAACCTTTGCTCCCACTTGCCATCCCATTGATGTTTTTAGGGAAACATGAGGTCCCCAATATTAAAGGTGATATACTGATAATGGCCACAGAGGAGATTCGCAGACAGATGGATGGGGGGCAGAGCCGTCCTTATCCTACTAGACCTATCAGCAGCATTTGACACCATGAATCATGCTGTGTTAGTGTGGCGGCTGGAGGCCGTGGGGATTAAAGAGACAGCCCTGACCCTCCTCTCCTCCTTTCTAGCTTTCAGAGAGCAGAGGATACACTTGGATAATCTACAATCTGATATCTTCCATCTTCCTTGCAGGGTACCACAGGGATCGGCTTTATCACCGACCCTATTTACCATCTATGTCACCACGTCGGCCAGACTTATGAGAGAACATGGTTTCACTCTGGTCTCGTACGCGGATGACTCTCACATTGTCATATCCGTATTAAAAAAATGGAAGGTACAGCCATCAGGTTCCATAACGTCCTGACTGACATCATGAGTTAGATGAATCAAAACTTTCTTAAATATAACACAGATAAAACGGAGGTTATGGAGTTTGGTAAGGGCTTAACCCTGTGGAATCGAACATGGTGGCCAACAGAGGAGGGTGAGTGTCTCTGCCCGACAACCAAGGCAAGGAATCTAGGAGTGATTCTCGATAATCAGCGAAACTTTGCAGGCCAGATCAATCGCCTGATGTCCTCTTGTTTCTTTCTACTGAAGATATTACGCAATATTCTGCCTTTCATTCCTCAGGAACTCAGGAAAACGGTGGTAGTAGGTGTCATCCTTTCCAAAATTGACTATTGCAATGCACTATTCCTGGGCATTGACAAGGCGCAAATGGCTAAACTACAATCTTTACAAAACGCTGCTGCGCAACTACTACTAAATATTCCTAAAGATCATCCCACTTCTACTAGTATGAGGCTACTACATTGGCTGCCAACCCAACAACAAGTGGAATTCAGGGCCCTCTGTCTGGTTCACAAGGCACTGTACGAAGGAGGTGCCCTGGATATGCAGAAACTGTTTCTCTGGTATTCACCAACGAGAAATCTTAGATCTACAAACGTGGGTTCGGTTCAAATTCCTAAAATTCGCAGAGCAAGATGGGGAGGCAGGAGTCTATCCCACTGTGCAGCTAAACTGTGGAACAAGATGCTGGCCACTATGAGGCTACAGCCTAACAGGCAGCAGTTTAGGAAAATGCTCAAAACCCAGTTGTTTCCTTCCAACTAAGTTCAGGTCCGAACTGAGCAGCTCCCCTCTCACCTCCTTCGCGTAAGACTCAGCGGCAATTGATCGCTTTTTAAATATATTTTACTTACTTACGTACCCGGGTACCCCAAGGTATTTTTAACTTATCTGGATCCCGCCTTTTGTCTAGTAGATTTTTATCAAAGTAGTCCCTTCTTCGTTCGAGTCCATCAGGAGGTCAGGTCCGACCTGATGCCGCTATACTACCAGGGTGGGGAGAGGTTACCAATGATGAAGCATGACGCAAACTGTGTGTGAGGCTCCCTCTTCCAAAAGATAATTTTTTCCACATAATCTGACATAATCCCTGTGACGTCCAATTAGGGTCCGGACATGATTTCCCAAACAGGAGGAAAAGTCCTTTTTCATCTTGAGCTACTATACCCTTTTTGTGTCGTAGTATCTTGTACTCAGACAAACACACTGCTCCCACACAGGTACACCACTCAATAGGAAGGAGCAGAGTTTGGATAGATGGTGGCATAGGAGACACAGGTTTATTATCTGGTGCATCGGTCCACTAGTGTAATTCAAAGCGTTTGAAGTAAACTACACTGAAGCCAGAATGTCCACTAGAGTTATCTAATCTCCCATTAGACTTACTTGGATCCGCACTGCATTCTATTTAAGTCTGATATTTGTGTACTTTTTTGAGGAGTCCTAGCATTAAAAAAAAAGACCCACATGCCAAAAACAAAGAGGTGGTTTTATTTGTAGTATTACAAGCATATGCTAAAATTAAAAAAAGATAAAAATAAAGAAAAATTAAATAATAAAAATGGCAACTAAAAGTGGGGCGGCAAGTGTTTCAATAAAAAATGAAAAAGTAAAACTTTGTACTGGTCTGCCACCTTGGACCTGTTAAAAATGATGCAGAATACTGTTTCAAGATGGTGGCATGGTTTTGAAACTTGCAGCAGTGATGGCTGGTGCTCTGCATAAGAAAGGTGTGGTCCAGTAGTGGAGCTGCTGGTACTCTCTTACTCAATTAGCTGTAGTCTGCATTTTCAGTTGAGGGTGAGCTGCTGAGTGGTGAAATAAAGGAGATAGCTACTGAGGTTCAGAGTAACACAGACAAACAGGCAAAATTCTGCTACTCAGACTACCTGCCTTCCTAAAAACCAGCGGTTGTCTAACAGACATAGCCAAACATTGGCAACAAGACCAATGGCTGAAGAGGGCTGATTCACTGCCGAATTGTATGTATGCTGGTCCGAAAGGCTGAACTAATATATAAATGACACTCTGTACAAACAATTACGAAAGTGGGCTTACCTAAAGCCCATTTTCTCTAAGCACGATCATGTATTATTTTTGAGAAAACATAAGGCTGGAGAGACCACTAAACCAGTCTTTTGGTCAGACCTGAAACACAGCGAAATAGAGCACAGGGAGCAGGAGTCCAGGAGGCCCTTGATTCACACAAAAAAGACATAAAACACTGGTCAAGAGCATCACAATTTCACTGAAAGACATTGAACAAAGGTGGTGCTGTATGACCAGTGCAGGTTTCCTTTAAAGACATCAAACAAGTGTGACACTGCAGTGCACAACAACATCAAAGAAGTCTCAGACACAAAAAACCAAACACTAGATGGAGACCGACACCACAAGTTGGTCATTCAGTTCAGATGATGGTAGCAGTATCAGCGATGAGAGTGACAAGGGAAATGACCAACCATTTTTCAGTCACATGACTTCCCAACATAGATACCTAATCAGGTTGTGGCCAAGCCATTACCACAATTTCCACCATGGTTCGCTAAGCCCCTCATGAGACCTCCTTTTTTAGGGAGAGGCAGAGGAAGGAGAAAAGGAAAATAAAAAGACAACACCAGGGTGCAATGGACAGACCAGCCATAGATAGTAACATGGAGCAAAGAGAGTGACAATCAGCCCAGCAAACAGAGAACTTAGTAGTCAGTCTTAGCACACCCACCCCGACCAAGACTGAGCTAGAAGGACTCAATACAAGTTTAGGGTTTGTGCCAACCCCTTGACTGACAAGTTCAAGCTCAGATGCAAACTCGTACATTTCTTCAGGGAGATCCGTTTGAAAGCCTTCTTTCAAACCAACACAGTTGCAATGAATACTGACACTGACATAAACATAGGATTGAGGACTAAACCCACCTTTCAACCACTACTCACTCTCCTCTATACCCATAGAGGTACTTATGTTTGAGAAGTCAGTTACCCAAGAAATAGAGCCTATTGACACCGATAGAGGGGTACATTTCTATAATGTCTTGAAAAAATAACAAAATGTTTTGTAAGATCTGAAAGGGAACCAGGCAATAGTAATAAAACTTGCCAGTAAGGTAGGAGCAAATATAAAAATGGATAGGGAAATGTATGAAGCTGAATGCATCTGTCTTCTATTTGACAGCAACAGCTATGAAGTTCTTCGTACTGACCCCACTGAAAGACTGAAGAACGTGATTAGTAACATGACGGAAGAAGCGTTAGCTTCAGGGTGGATTACAAAACATAAGAATGATTTGTTTTGGTTGCAAAAGAACCTCACTTAGCCCACTTTTACATTCTCCCCAAAATACACAAAACTAGGTTCCCACCTTAAGGAAGACCAATAGTGTCTGGGATTGGCTCAATATTGGAACCCCTTTTAAAGTTTTGTGGTTGGCTTCTCCGACCATTGGTCACTAAAATACCATCATTCCTTAAGGACACTAAAGATGTTTTGGTCCTCCTCAGTGACCTAGCATTAACACTAGCAAAACACTTCTCATTACAATGGACATTGAAGCCCTCTACACCAGCATCCCCCAGGAGCGCACATTAAAGGTGATAGAGGCAGCGGTGTAACAATAGCCCCCACAGCCCCTGTGGTTTCATAGTTAAATGTGCTAGAGTGGCAATAACAGATACATTTTTTGAGTACAACGACACAGTCTACCACCAAAGGCAGGGAACTTCTATGGGCAGTAAATTTGCCCCCTACATGTGCATCAGTGTGATAGCAACTACATCTACTCCCCTACTAATCCATTCAAAGACCAAATCATAATTTCGAGTAGACATATAGACAATGTCCTTATCACTTGGAAGGGAGATGACACCTCTGCCCTGAAATTCGCCACATGGGTCAATACTATTGATCCCTTCCTCCGATTTACTCATACTATTAGTCGTAAGAATGCCAAATGCATTGATCTTATTATTCAAATGAAGGCTAACCAGTTCATAATCAACAGTTTCTGTTGAAAGGCACTAAGAGAGAGCCTGCCTTTTGGGAAATATTTACGAATCAGATGCAATTTTTTGGAATTGTCAACCTTTGATGAACAGGCGGAGGCCTTTACTAACAAACTTGCAAATAGACTATACCCCCAAAGAATCCTCACAAGAGTAAGAATGTGTGTATGTAATAACAACAGGGATACTCTACTGCAAACCATTCCAAAATCTACAACAGACAAACTTACATGTATTACTACTTTTTCCACTGTCTCTAAAAAGTCAAAAAGATTATTTAAAAAACTGGAGAATCCTATGCAGCACAGGTCATAATTGGGCTCTTTCTTTATTCTCCTTTAAAAAAAGTGCACAAGTATCAGGGACCACTTGGTCCAAACTAAGCTAGGCAAACAAAGTCCCATCCCAACACAGACACTAAGGTATCTCCATAGGGTTACAAGCCATTATCCCTGTGGGACATGCTCAGTGAGAAAATTCACAAAAATACACAAAGAGGACCCCGAACTATGGGAGGCGTTGGAACCTCGGACCAGTGTTTTCGGTGATGAGAGCAAGCTTGATGCTGCAAATGGATTGTCAGGCCTACGATCGTTGTTGACTATGGAAGGACTAATTGATGCTCCCTTTCCGCAGACTTTTGCTGGGAACTGTTGTTGGTTTGAAACTGCGTCACTACCCTATACATCGGCACCACTAAGATGGCGGACTAAACAATCTTGGGAGTCCATGACGGTGTGGGGAGTCTTTAGGGCTGGCGGAGTTCTCAGCCTTTTCATCTCTCTGCTACGTTTCGGTTTGAACCTTGCTACAGCTTTTTTGTGCATTGACTATCCTACGGAAGCGGCAGTTCGTCCGGAAGGGGCTCACATGTCTGATCGGAAGGGTCAAGGGTGAGACTGTGTGATTGAGTTTGACATCGGGCATTGCTGGACACGGGATTTGCAATCATGATGCTTTTGGGAGGTTGGGTGGTGTTTGAAGTTTCCCCTGTTGCGCTACGTATTTGCAGCTTAAATGATTTCGAGGCCTTAATCCGGGGATTCTTGGTTCTGGCGGGGGGAGGGGAGACCGGGGGCATGTATGAAGATGCCCTCCTCCATTTTTCTACTTTTAGTACATAGTTAGTTGGGGAAACAACCTTTACAACGCAACTTTTACAACGCACTACCATTACAACGAAACTTTTACAACGCAAAAACTTTTACAACGCATACCATTACAACGCATGTTTTTACAACGCAAGTACTTTTACAACGCATGCCATTACAACGTAAGTATTGGTAAGTATATAATTATATTTAATATTTTATATGTTTTTTTTTTAAGTTTTCAGTTTTTGGGTAAAGGGGTATTTTTAGGGTTCAGGGTCAGTTTTCAGTTTTTGGGTAAAGGGGTATTTTTAGGGTTCAGGGTCAGTTTTCAGTTTTTGGGTAAAGGAGTATTTTTAGGGTTCAGGGTCAGTTTTCAGTTTTTGGGTAAAGGGGTATTTTTAGGGTTCAGGGTCAGTTTTCAGTTTTTGGGTAAAGGGGTATTTTTAAGGTTCAGGGTCAGTTTTCAGTTTTTGGGTAAAGGGGTATTTTTAGGGTTCAGGGTCAGTTTTGGGTTTTTGGGTAAAGGGGTATTTTTAGGGTTCAGGGTCAGTTTTCAGTTTTTGGGTAAAGGGGTATTTTTAAGGTTCAGGGTCAGTTTTCAGTTTTTGGGTAAAGGGGTATTTTTAGGGTTCAGGGTCAGTTTTCAGTTTTTGGGTAAAGGGGTATTTTTAGGGTTCAGGGTCAGTTTTCAGTTTTTGGGTAAAGGGGTATTTTTAGGGTTCAGGGTCAGTTTTCAGTTTTTGGGTAAAGGGGTATTTTTAGGGTTCAGGGACAGTTTTGGGTTTTTGGGGTACAGGGGTATTTTTAGGGTTCAGAGACACTTTTGGGTTTTTGGGGTACAGGGGTATTTTTAGGGTTCAGGGACAGTTTTGGGTTTTTGGGGTACAGGGGTATTTTTAGGGTTCTGGGTTAATTTGGTTTTTTTTGGGGTACAGGGGTACAGGGGTACAGGGTAAAAAAAAATTAAATTAATTAAATTAAATTAAATTAAATTATATTAATTACAATTAATTTAAAATAAAAAAAATATTATATACTTACCAATACTTACGTTGTAATGGTATGCGTTGTAAAGGTATTTGCGTTGTAAAAACATGCGTTGTAATGGTATGCGTTGTAAAAGTTTTTGCGTTGTAAAAAATTCGTTGTAACGGTATGCGTTGTAAAAGTATGCGTTGTAACGTCATACATCCAGTTAGTTGGGGCGACAGGCACACTGCTAGTTGGGGTTAGGCGATAGCCATATGCAGGGGTGCAGGGTGGGGGGATGGGTTTATTGTTTTGTCCTCATTTTTGTTTTTATGGTTTCTTTTTCTTCACACTCTCTTTCACTTCCTTTTATAAGTATAGTTGGTGGAACATCCTGACATTGTTGTTATTCTATTATCTGGTGCTCATGCTTCTTTTACTATCCTGATTTTATGGGTGGGCAGACTCTGAGGGCTTGCGCTTAATGTGAATTGTATATTGTATTGTGGCACATCCTGTTTCTCGTACCTTAGCGTAGGCATCTCAACCATTTCTTCATTGCTTAGTATTGAGGAAAATGATATTTTGCCTGACCAAATATGTCCACTACATATACCCTATGTTACATGTCATGTGCATGTCACCCATGCATATTTCCCGTAGTGGCCTGAATCACTAGGCCTCTGCAAACATGTCCTGCAAGTCAAGTCCTCAAGTCTCCCAAACGTTAAGCTAAAATGAAGGCCCATGTATTTGCATTTTGCTCTTTTAAATAAATATCGTACTGGTTGAGCCTGAAACCCCTTTCTGAATTAATGTTTTCATGACTCTTGGCATACTGAGCTGCAGTCACGTCAGCAAGAAGCCTGCCATGACGGTATTATGAATAACAGTTATCTGTTTGCTGTACAGAGTGGCATCCCTGCCCGGTGAGGAAAAGTAAACAGAACCCGTCCGATAGCCATTCTGTCTCCATTTAAGTGAATTACAGTGCTTGCACCCATAGAAAGCTCATGCAATGAACGAATAAATATGCCCTCTCTGTCTTTTAGTGACGAACAACCTTTTCTTCAGATAATACATCCCCTGACTCTAGATATCAGTTGTACTAGACGTGCTCAAGTCGCCTTGACACAAGAGATCTCTCTACTAGGTTGAAAGTCAGCTCTCCTCCCAGTTACACGTCAATTGCACGTCATGCTCAAAGTTGCACAAGTAGGGCAGAGTTCCAGCTGGTCATGCAAACTCCTCCTAAGTACCCACCCACCTATGACACCTACCTATCACCTACCTATGACTCATCAAAGTACACACCCTCATGTACACCCACATGTTCTTATCTCATTTACTTTCTTGCTCTGCTTAGCCTATGTACAAGACATGTATATATACTATGTTCAGTAAATAATTGTTAGAAGACTCTTCCTGAACCTCAGAGGTGATGGAACATATTCTCCCTTTGACTCGAGTTATTGGAATAAAGCCCATTTTAACTCAGATACCACGGACTCTGCTTCTCACTTGATGCATGATACTTTGTTAATGCCTAGAAATTCTGCCAGGGTAATATTTTATTTACCACATAATTTGGCGCCCTTACAGGGACATATCCCTTTCCCCACTCGCCAGAGTTGTGGGTCTAGTCTTTGCCCCCTTCTACAGCCGTGACGGACTTCAAAGTGCGCACGCCATCGGGATTTCCCGCTACTCCCTCAGGCCCAGGAGGAGGACGGACTGCGACCAGGCATCCATGTGAGGCGGTGAGGAACGCGGATCGTCTCAACCAGAGGCCCAGCCTGTGAGAGAGCAAGGTCCGAGGTCTCCAGAGGTCCACCTGTTCCAAGGCGCAAACGTAGTCAAGTCAAGTTTCCGAGGCCTTCAAGTTTCAAGTTCTGCTTTCCCGGTGAGTACCACTATGGGGAATGTATCAAGTTTCAAGACGGGCTCATTTTAAATGAGAACGGTCAAGACGGGTCCACGGTTAAACGTGGGCCCGGTAAAGACGTGTCTCATTTCTGGGACCGGTATGGTTGTACTGTATTTTCAGTGCACAAACTGTTTTTCAAGTACATGTTTAACTCTCTGTATCAGTTTAGGTTGTATCTGTATCTGTTTCAGTGTTTAAATTGTTTAGTGTGAATGATTGTTGATTGTTACAGCCTATTTTTTGTGTATTGTGTTTCCATTGTGTTGATTTCAACATGCCACTGTTTTCAAAGTTACGTCAGATAGGGACCAGAAAAGGTATACTAGAATAGACAGTTAATATCCGGCCTAGAGACACACCTGGTCATGATATGTGTTAAAAGGTCAAGACCCTCTCAGAAAGACGCTATTGAGTTATGGCGCAAAGAGTGACACAGGAGATCAGAGAAAGAATTCCATAAAGCAGAGAGAACTGAAACAAGCAGAGAAAAAATAAAGCCAAAGAAAAAGATGTACGGGATAAGGGGGAACAGGTCAAGACAGAACAGACTGTTAGAGAAAGAAATTCCGTCATTACTGGTATTTATCCCACCCTGTCAGAAGAACTAGTTCAAGTGACCACCTCAGAAAGACCCAGTAGGTAGAGAACGCCACCACCTGTACCCTTTAGAGTATGTAAAATAAGTCAACAGCATCTGAAGAGTACATTTCCTTGTATCTAGACGAGTCCCTTCTGGACTGCGAAAGTGCCTTGTGAGTAACTAGTTGGTTTATTTGTGAATAAGCGCCTTGTGATTAAGACTTGTGAGTAGTATGTTGAATTTTCTTAAGTATAGCTCCTTGTAAATATGCCTTGTGAATAGCGTGTCATTTTTGTGACTTGTTGAGTTTCTTGTAAATATGGCTTGTGAATAGCGCCATGTGGTTATATTTTGTGCAGAGCTTGTTATCATTACGTTAGTCAGGAGAGAGCTGGATCTCTTTCAAGTACTTGGAGAAAACGTTTTGAAGATGTGCGTATGTGTTGTGTGATAACGTGGAGAGATGAGTTCATGACTTTCCCATGTAATGCAGTCATTGGGGAATGATTGTGCTTCAGCTGCCAAAGAGTTAATATCTTGTACTGATTAGGCAGTATTTGTTTTAACATGCTGATCAACTAGGTGTTAAGGGATTTTGGCGTTTTTTGGTGTTTGTGGGGGGGGCGTGTTTTTGAGTGGAAATTCGTACCCGTTCCAGTGGAGGGATTTGGTTGCTTTTTGGTGAGGATTTAGGGAATACCTTGGACTACTGTGATGCCAAATTTGAAAAGGATCCGAGCTGTGGAAGTGGTGAAAAAAGCATGTTTTGTGTGGAGGTGCGATTTGCCATGTTATCCAATGGGCGTATTCAGTTTGCAGATTGAATGGTAAAATGTTGCATGGAGAGTAAAGAAGTGTGTTTGTAAAGGGTTTGCCTTGGAACACTTGATTTAATGTGTTTGGCTCAGAGGTCAGTATAGTTGTAAATAAACCAGTCTAATTGAGATAAGGGTTTGCACAAAGAGTGCTTCAATGTTTTCACGGTTGGGAAGAAAATATGAAACAGACCCATCTTAGAATGTGCTTTTAAATTAGTGTAATGCAACAGTGTTTTTTGTTTGAATAGGAATGTTCCTACAGAATATTTTTCCCAATGCAAGCTGCCCTTTAGCGTGTGACAGTTTTCCCACTCACTTAGGAAAGTGGCTATTTGTAAATTAATGAACGTGGCCCTTTTTGATAGCTACAATACACTACCATCTTAGTGCATTGCTAAAAGTCCCCTACATTAGTTTGATTTGCATTCATTTAGTTTCAAGGCTCACCTATGTACTTTCACAGGCTGCTGATAGAAAGGTATAATGTTGCACGGTAAAAGCAGTGTTCATTAAACAAGACTTGGAAAATAGGATTTATTATGTCTGATTCAGGGCTACAATACTTACACAGATGGTTTCAGATCAACATTTAGTGGAGTGGCTCCATTGATATATGCAGAGAACAGTCCCAACGCAACAGTCCATGATAATTCGTTTTTTTTTTTCTCTCAACTGCAAAGTGCTTAGCATTGTGTGCAGACGCAAATTGTCCCTTTCTTTTTTGTGTGGTAATTTGCATGCTAAACAAATGCCCGTGTTTCAAATGTCTTGCCTTCTAGCTGAATTAGTTAGACAAAAGTGTTTTTTAGAAAGTGGAGCTTTTAAGTAGCAGTACAGAATTATTTTAAAATGCTAGCATGTCACTCAGTTACAGAAAAATACATGTCTTTATTAATTTACTTTTTAACACGTTTTAAATGTGCTTCAGTTAGTTAGAGAATAATGGTTCTGGCCTGGGAAGAGATATGTTATGACGTACAAGGAATGTCTTTTTCGACCTTGAAGTGGCTGAATAACTTCTCCTGGCTGACTCCCAGGGACAGATGTTTATGTAAAGGGAGGGCATTTCCCTCTTGGAGCGAGGTGGCCTGTGCCTGTCTTGTTGATATTGGCCATACTCCAATTCTTTTCCGCGGACGAGACCGAGCTCTGTCTTCAGTAACTTGGCAGCTGTTCTCAGCTCTCAGAGCCTCCGTGATGAGCCGCAGAGGAATGTTTATGTAAAGGGAGGGCTACTGCTCCGACTTACACTAGCTTCATTCGCATGTAAAGAGAGGAGGCTTGCAGCTCACTCTTTAAGGAACTTGGCAGACGCTTGGCTCTTTCAATGAGCTCAGCGTTGGCAGCGACCCAATTTTAGAGAAGCAGAGACGAGTGAGAGGCTTGTCTCCTCTTAGTGATGTTTGACACTGAGCCAGCTCCTGGCTCTGAGGGGAGGGGTAGGTGAGCAAGGAGTGAGTTTGTGGCGAAGTTACCTCCCCAGCCCCTCTGACTTGTGTACAAATAGTTGCTCTTCCTTACAGTTAAGTCACGCTTGCAAATGTATAGTTTAAAATAGTGTAAACAGAATAATTGGCAGGAGTCTTGCTCTTGCAATGGGTTCAGCATCTGGCAGTCATTCAATTTTAGATCACAGTGTAGCCCGGCTTGGAGTTGATTCAAAACTCCGAGCGCGAACATAATTCTAGAGGGAGGGGCTGTTTCTCACAAAGGAGTGAGGAGTGGCGAGGCTCTAGGCCTTCTGTCTATGACAAGAATAATTTGGATTTTATTCAAATACATTTAGAGAGCATATTGTAGGTGGTATGGTCATACTATTCCCAAGATTTAGAGTAGGATTTTAGTGTAAACTGCAGAGCTTTTGGAACGAGGCTCCGCTTAACTTAGAGGTTAACAGAGGTTCGTGGGCGTTTGTTTGAGGTTCCCCCAAAATGAAAATTGTGGTTTTGGATTGATAATTCATTTTTATTTATTTATTTATTTTTATGTAATTCATTTTTGCTGGATTGATGACATAGGGTCCTAGCATTTGCAGTCAAGCATTAAAGCGACAGCTAGTCAGTGTTTACATGCCTACCAACACAGCACTGATACAGTACATAAACGACATTCTAATTACAGCAACATCAGAACCAGACTGTGACATTGCATCCCTGACAGTCTTACACTTTCTGTGAAAAGCAAGTGGTGTACAACACTTGCTTTCCAAGGAGGGTACACCAGGTATACAGCTAACATAACCATTTATTGGCCTTACTTCTTACTGTAGGCAATGGATTCCCCAGTATGCATATCTAGCCAAACCACTCATACAGTTAACTACACAGGAGGCAGCCATTTTGACTGTCCTCCCTAGGACACAAGAACACACCTTGAGGAATTAAAAAGAGCATTATGTCAAGCGCCAGTTTTAAGCGACTCCATGTTACAGTAAACATTTTATGCTTTTTTATGCTTTTTATTTTTATTTATTTTTACATTTGACTGTAGCGAGACTGACAGGATATGGACTGACATTATTTCAACCACACATAGAGATCAGACGTTGTAATATTCTGAATCCTGCAACACTTTTGCCCTCAAGTACAGTAAATGCACCACCGCATGACTGTGTGGAAGTTATGAATATTATGACACGACAAGGACAGAGGTACCATTACTGACAACATGTATGACAGTCAGGGACCCTACACAAGATGTACTCGACATACAGACATATGCCACCACAGATGAGATAAAGAAATGGACTTTACAAGGAGGGGTCCAGACTAACCAAGGTTGGATGACTAAGGGAAAAAGCACATGGTTTCAGATTCTATGGTACAAGTAATCATAAGCACAGCACATAGTCCCGCACACTTGGGAGAGAAGGCAATGATAGACAGCTTACAGACATTTGGTTTAACAAGCAGCGAACATGTATGATCTATTGCCAGTTCAATCCAGGAAAAGGCATTCTGGTGGAACAAGGCGGATTTCATCCTCCTGACCACCCTTTTGAAGTTCTCCAGATGGATTATATCCAAATGGACAGATGTAGAGGTTTAACAAGTATGTCCTAGTAGTTGTGTGTGCACTGTCTAGATGGACAGAAGCATATCCAGTTCCAGATTATACTGCTGTTACAACAGCCAGACAATTAGTGCGCAGTACTTCCCCAGATATGAATTACCTCATGTGATCTATTCAGATAACGATCAGCCATTCTCCTCTGAACTAATGAAACAAGTGTCCCTTCTGTTAGGTTATACATGGAAATTCCATTGTGTCAGACACCCAGAAGCCACAGGCCTTGTAGAAAGACAAAATCAGACAATTAAGACAAAGTTGCTGAGATCTGTACAGACAAAGGCGTGGATTGGATGGTGGCCTTGCCGGTTGCCCTCTTTTACATGCGTATGGTAGCTCATTCCAGAACAGGCCTATCTCCTTATGAAGTGGTTTTCAGTAGACCGCCAAATATGTGGGGTACGCCTATGCCAAAGAAAATAACTGATGTTGACAGTAACATGCTGACAGATTACCTGGCTTCCTTGATTTCTGCACTACTCTCTTGTTGTTCACAGGTTGCTGCTGCCTTCCCTGACAACACCCAGGTCAAGGAACATGCCATAGCACCAGAGGATTCTATACTTGTGTCCGGATTTTTGATCGTTCAAGTCCCCTTGAGCCACGTTGGAAGACGCCGAAGTTGGTGGAAGGACGTAAAGGCCGAACTCACCTTCATCACTATTTGGAACTTTGGAACTTTGGAACTTTGGAACTTTTATAAAGAACACTGACCTTTGCTAGAAAATACCCCTCAGCAAGAGTATAGGTCTAGATTAAGAACTAGCAAGTCAGACGTAGTTTAATTGTTTAAGCCCACCCGGTGGTGAATCGGTTAGACTCGATTCTGACATGTATAAGATCACATATGAGAATAGCAAGAAGAGAGATAAGAAGGAAAAGTACTGCAAGGTATTACGCAGTAGATGTATAGTTACTTTGATCATCCTTTTTATTCTGTGCATTGTTATAATTGGTGTTAGTTTATTGCTACATGTTTTCTTTCCTATTTCCTCACATATACACTCTTCCAGTAACAGGACCATAGAGCATACATTTAGTGAACTGCCGCCTCATGAATTGTCATATCGACTTGCACTGCGTAACAATACTTTTATTCGAATGTTACACCATTCTCATCAGACCAGCAATGCGACCGATTGCTGGGTATGTGGCCAAATGCCACCTTATCAAGAGACGAAGGGAGTCTTGCCCTTCTACCCTTTACCGTTCTCACACAATGGTTCGTGTGGAGCATGGTTTGCCTTAATGACCTCAATAGATAGAAGGTACATAGCTTATCCAGGTGGCTGGATATATGGAAACCTGAATAAAGTAATGAATGAAGCATGCTTTCCAGACAAAGACGGATTCCCCCAAAGAAAGGGATCCGATTTAGAGAATGAAGAGTACGAACAGGGAAATGCATCTGTTAATTTTATAATGTTAAACGTTCAGCCCAAGCAAAACACAGGTCCTCCGTTTATATCAGTCCTGCCAGCAAAAGGTGATTTATGTGTTAGTAAGAAAGGCTCAGTACATATGGGACACAGCAAGTGTAACACTGTAGTAGAGTTTGATGATAACGGACTTTCTTCTTTCAAAACATCACACCATACCTATTTAATTTGTGGTCAGACAGCCTATGTACATCTGCCCTTAGACTGGGGTGGGACTTGTTATATAGCATTCTTATTGCCACCCGTTTTTCTAGCCCCATCAAATTATCATAGAGATTCACGACTAGAACATGTTAGACAAAAGAGAGAGACAGATTCTGCAGGGATCGATCAGACTGAAACAGCTTGGGAGCAATATACAGATTTCAACAGAGGATTCTTTTTCTTCATAGGTCCCGTCCAAAACAGTAAACTGATACGCAGGTTAACAAGGACTCTTGAAACAGTTGTAAATGTAACTGCATCTGCCCTGGCGAACTTGACCCAGGAACAGTCTGCTATTAGACTTGTCGTTCTTCAAAACCGCCTCGTTCTAGACGTCATCTTGGCGGATAGGGGCGGAGCTTGTAGAGTGATCCGATCTAGTTGTTGCATTTTCATCCCAGATAATGCACCATCTGTGTACGAAGCAATAACAAGGCTCCACAAGATTGCTCATGCCATACATCAAGATCCAGGCACATGGACTTGGTCCAGTTGGTTCTGGGGTGTAATATCTGCATGGGGATGGAAAGTTATGTCCTTCCTAGGAATGGCCCTACTTATGGTATTTGGTTGCTGTCTCTGTCTGCAGTGTGGTCCGGCGATTTGCGGCCTGTGTGCCACTGCCTGTGTGCCCCATCCACGTAAACAAAGAGTTAAAGATGAACGATTGATTCTGTATGATGAACTATACGGTCTCATGAATATAGATATATCCTAAAGGGTTATGTAGGGGACAAGGAGGGAATGAGGAAAATGATATTTTGCCTGACCAAATATGTCCACTACATATACCCTATGTTATATGTCATGTGCATGTCACCCATGCATATTTCCCGTAGTGGCCTGAATCACTAGGCCTCTGCAAACATGTCCTGCAAGTCAAGTCATCAAGTCTCCCAAACGTTAAGCTAAAATGAAGGCCCATGTATTTGCATTTTGCATTGTGCTCTTTTAAATAAATATCGTACTGGTTGAGCCTGAAACCACTTTCTGAATTAATGTTTTCATGACTCTTGGCATACTGAGCTGCAGTCACGTCAGCAAGAAGCCTGCCAAGACGGTATTATGAATAACAGTTATCTGTTTGCTGTACAGAGTGGCATCCCTGCCCGGTGAGGAAAAGTAAACAGAACCCGTCCGATAGCCATTCTGTCTCCATTTAAGTGAATTACAGTGCTTGCACCCATAGAAAGCTCATGCAATGAACGAATAAATATGCCCTCTCTGTCTTTTAGTGACGAACAACCTTTTCTTCAGATAATACATCCCCTGACTCTAGATATCAGTTGTACTAGACGTGCTCAAGTCGCCTTGACACAAGAGATCTCTCTACTAGGTTGAAAGTCAGCTCTCCTCCCAGTTACACGTCAATTGCACGTCATGCTCAAAGTTGCACAAGTAGGGCAGAGCTCCAGCTGGTCATGCAAACTCCTCCTAAGTACCCACCCACCTATGACACCTACCTATCACCTACCTATGACTCATCAAAGTACACACCCTCATGTACACCCACATGTTCTTATCTCATTTACTTTCTTGCTCTGCTTAGCCTATGTACAAGAAATGTATATATACTATGTTCAGTAAATAATTGTTAGAAGACTCTTCCTGAACCTCTGAGGTGATGGAACATATTCTCCCTTTGACTCGAGTTATTGGAATAAAGCCCATTTTAACTCAGATATCACGGACTCTGCTTCTCACTTGATGCATGATACTTTGTTAATGCCTAGAAATTCTGCCAGGGTAATATTTTATTTACCACAGTATCTATCCTGTATCTACGTCTGTTCGCCTTATTATTACGTCTGGATGTATGGCACCTGATATGTCTATTTCCTTCTTTGTTTTGAAACTAATAAAAAGATTTACAACAAAAAAAATACACAAAGAGATTGATATCGGTACTGGTCGCCCATGTATTGTAAAATCCATGCCAGTTGTAACACAGAGAACGTTGTGTACATCATCACTTGCCTTTGCAACTTAAGATATGTGGATATGATTCAACGAAAAGCCTGTACCAGAATTAATGAACACAGGAGGAACATTAGGTGTAAGACAGGTGCTAAAAAAAATGACAATCCACTTTCTGGACATTAAACTTAGTGAAGATGAGATTAGATGGGTAGTGTTGGAGAAGGTACATGTACTCAACAAAGGTAATATTCTTTAAACATTGCTCTACAAGGAGCAACGCTGGGTATATCATCCTTAAGACTCACGTAGAGGGACTGAACGATGATATCCCTTGACTGCAAATAACTTGAACTCATCTCTAATATTAATGGCAGGAAGATCACTATACACATTGATTGGATTAGGGTTCACCATATCAGATAAGATATACATTTTATCTTGCACTCACAACAGGAAGAGAACACCAAGAGCTGACAATTTTGTGGTAAATTACTCTATGACTTTCCGTTGGGGGTGGAATCTCTCAAATTACTACGCTTGTGACAGCACACAGATCTAACAGTTCACCCTCTTTGAGTTTGTCAAAAATGTCAGCCAGACACCAAACAAAAGAACGTTTTAATCTGATCCACTTTATTGGGGTGGACCAAGTAACGATACGCAGCATTTCAGCTCCCATGAGTCTCGTGTGTCACATTATCACGCATGCACGCTCGGCTCGCTTCATGTTAATCATGTGATCAGGAGTATGCCAACATGTTCTTTCACCATTCTTTGTGTAGGTGTGTTTTTAACACCTATTGCTTTCCTTCCCCTCTTTAGTGTGTGACTATAAGGCCTCCCTGGTCATACTCCTCCATGTGGCGTTCCCTAGTTTAGCTGAGGGCATCTGAATGAACTATGTGTGTTAAACCGCGCATGTCTGTGTGTGATCACTGTCCATATGTTTTGCACACTATTGTACAGTAAATCATTGAATGCTCACCTGAATTCTTCCACACTGAGTGTTTTATCTATTGACAGTGTGCCTCTGCTGCCAACTCGCTGGTAAGAGCCCTCTGGCTTCTGGGCCACTGCTCCCCCTCTCCGTGACCCATTTTTGTGCTCTGTGCCACTCGTTTCCCCCCCTCTTTCTCGCCCCTTTTGCCTGTGTGCCCCGTTTTGTGCTCTGTGCCACTTGTTTTCCCCCTCTTTCTCGCCCCTTTTGCCTGTGTGCCCCGTTTTGTGCTCTGTGCCACTCGTTTTTTCTCCCCGCTTTTCTGCCCCTCTGCCTGTGTGCCCTGTTTTTTTGCTCTGTGCCACTCGTTTTCCCCCCTCTTTTCTGCCCCTTTTGCCTTCTGTACCACCCTGTTGTCCCCTCTTGTGCCCCATTTTGCTTCTTTTCCACTATGGCCCCGCCCCTGCCCACTCGCTGCTCCCGCCTCCCAGCTGCTCCTCCCTCCCACCTCCCCATATATGCCAGACGCTGCACGGACGAGCACAGCGGGCGCGCCTAAGGCAAGCCCGTCTGCGCCCGTCCCTGCCTGGACCGTGCCCAGCGCCAGAATCCCTGCACCCCGCAAACGCCACAACACCAGACTCCGCTACGACGCCAGCACCCTCCACGCACTCAACACCGGCCGAAACCACACCTGCTTCCAGGCCACCCCTAAATGGACCCACGGATCCTTCTCATGCCGCACCTGCAGCTTCACCTGCAACAGAGCCACCAAACCTCCAAGGACTGGACCCAACCACCTACGCTGCATACTGCTCAACACCCGCTCCGCAGGCAAACATGCCATCGAGCTCTGGGATCTGCTCGACATCTCCTCCCCAGACGTAGCCTTCCTGACCGAGACCTGGTGGAACGACTCTTCGGTGCCCGATATCGCCATAGCCATCACGGACGGCTACAAGATCACCCACAGGGATTGCGCCAACGGGATTGGAGGAGGAATAGCCATCGTCCACAAGTCCTCCCTCGAGGTCGCCAACCACGCAGATGACACCCTCAAAACTGCCGAACACCTGCACTTCCGGATCCACACCGACCCCAACACCACCCTCAGAGGAACACTCATCTACAGACCCCCGGACCCCGGGTCCACTCCATCGCCGACCTCGCCAGCACCCACGCACTCGCCTCCACGGACTACATCCTCCTCGGGGACCTGAACTTCCACTTCGAGAACAACAACGACCCCAACTTCGCCAGCCTGATCGACAACCTCGCCAACCTCGGCCTCAGACACGCTGGACCCCATCTTCTCCACAGGCACCCATGTCGCCTTCGACCACACCACCGAACTCCACTGGACCGACCACCGCTGCATCCATTTCACCTTCAAGAAACCAACCATGCACCACCGCACCCAACAGCTGTGTCGGACGCTTTTACTGTTTTTCCACTGCTTTATGTTGCCTCACCTAGCGTCCTCGTTTGCCAGCCTAGAGTATTCTCCTGTCCTTAATCCCTGTTTTTTACTATGTAACTCTGTGTAATTTATTGTACCTCTGTTGATACTCTTGTAAAGCGCTCTGATACCTTGGGGTCTAGCCAGCACTATATAAAACTCCTAAAATAAAATAAATTAATTAAATAATTATGCCGTCAAGAGTAAGGATGTAAACGTAGACATTTCAGTTTTCTCCTCTCATTCACATCGACCACTACATTTGTATGGGGTCATATTTTAGCGTACTGCAGTGCCAGTCAGTGCATGCTTACTTCAATGTCATGAGACAAGTACACCATTGCAGGGCCACTTAGTGCAAGCTTCATTCAAAGATATGGAACAAATGTGATATTGCAGGGCAGTGCAAGCTTTATTCAAGCCATGGAGCAAGTGTGGTTCTGCAGGTCCAGTGCAAAATTCCTTCAAAGATGGCTTGCTGATAATAAACCTTTATAAACAGGCAAGGGACCAGCCGGGCTGTCTAAAGGATCAATTGGGAGCCCAGTGGAAGAGGCAGATAAATCTGTGTCACCCAATTGATTGAACACGTTGGAGGCTTGAGATAAATCCTGATTGGCAGAGAAGAGATTATAAACTGTATTCACTTTGTCTTGGAAGAAAGCAAAATTAAAGAAGAGTTGACTAGTCTTGAAGCTTTTGTTTTCTGTAATTTTAGTGAGTTTTTTAACCTTGGCAAACACATTTTTCAAAGAGTTTTTGGAGGACTCGATTTTGCGAGTGAAGAAGATAGTTTTTCCCCTGAAAACCACCACGTCTTTATAGGTTGATAATGAGCACTTACAATGTTCTTTTTACTAGAGGGCATAGTTAAGCCTCCATTTTCTTTCAAACCTGTGGCAAGTCTGTTTCTGGAGTCTAAGACTTTCTGTGAACCAAGGTTTGGAAGGGGTAGCTCTGTTTTTTTTTGTCTTGAGAGGGGCTACCTGATCTATAGTGGAGTCAGTCTAGTAAAGGTAGTTGTTGACTTCCAAGTTCAGACTGTGAGACTACGGGCAGTGTCATGGCTAGCGTGGTGTTAAATGAATCAGTCTTCCTTTTACGCCACAGGCGACCAAACTTGGCGGAGAGTGGACTGGAGACTGTGGAGTTGTTCACTGCTGGATTAAGATTGAACATAACCACCAGACCGTATGACCAGACCAAAGGGAGGGACAGTAACATTTGGAGATGGGGATAATCCGAGAAAATTCCATCCAGCAGATAGCCTGCTGAATGGGTAGGTCCCTGCACAAGTTGGTTTAAGCCCATGCTGTCCAGCATGTCAATGAAATATGCTGACTCAGAATTGTTGGCATTTTTTAAAGGAAGATTAAAATCACTGAATATGGTGAAATCATAAGAGTTGACTTTAGGTTCCAACAGTTGGCTAAGGCAGTGGATAGATTCTGCACTAGGGCCTGGACGACAGTAAAGAAGAAGGCTGTAGAAAGAGTAGGGCTTGGTAAGGTCAATTTTGAAGGATAGCGCTTCAAGCTCATGAGAGGCCTTGTGTGCCAAGCAGGAAGTTTCAAACCGACCATGATGGATTATGGCTAGACCGCCGCCTGTTTTACCAGAGCAATCCAATCTGACAATAGAGTATCCGTCTGGGATTGTTGAAATCAGGTCGGTTACGCAGGCATCATCCGCCCACGTTTCTGTGATGAAGGCAAATTCCAGCACATGTTTGATGAGGGATCTAGCATTGATGAGAGTGCCATGGAAAATAACCACATGATTGGCCTACATGCTGTTAGTGAGATTAAGAATGTTTTAATTCCTAATTTTGATTTGGGATAGTGAAAATTTGCAGTTAGGGCAAACAGATGTGTCAGGATCACCCAAGAGAATCAAAGTGGGGCCAGGTCACCGCTTACCTGACAAGTTCATACTAAGCTCTGCTTCCCTGGAGTAGTGGATAGACGCTGTGTGTTTTGAGGTGAATCCGGTAGGGGAGCTGGCACTGAGCACGGTTTGAGCACAGACTGGCACAGATGGGCCTGTCTTTTTTATCAAAAAGAATGAACCACAAATTGTAAGGGCAGTTGATTATGCTACATTAATCTCAGGACCAATTACTCATCAAACCCAAAGAATTTGTTTGTGTGGTCAAGAAAATGATTGATGGCTTCCAGAGGAAATACGTTTAGATCTCATAGATGCACCCCATTTTGGAAAATTAGTGGGGATGCCATGGTAAACACCACCATTGACTGGGCAGACAGAAAGATACTTTTACTTTCTACATGGTGCATAAAATAAAAATATGTTTTTCAAATCAAAACCACACGTCCTGAAAAACACAGAGCTAACCCATTTTATTCAACCTCTACTGAGCAGGATAAACAGCCACAAAGGAATATTCAAGCTTGCAAGATCTCTTTAGCGAGATTAGTGCAGAGACATTACAACCACATTGCAAGTACAAATGCCAGATAGACCTGGTACCTGGGATAAAGGTCACTTGGAGTCGCGTTTATGCACTTACTGAGAAAGAGAATAAGTATTTGAAGAGTACTTGAATAAATACTTGCTGGATGTTTATATGATCCTCTAAATCCCCGGCTGTCTCACCACTGTGTTTGTGTCCTAATCCAATGGGGAATTACGAATTGCATTGATTCAAGGTCCCTTGAATACATAACTGTTAAAAACAGATACCCTGTTCTGCTCATTTCAGTCCTATTGGACCCAGTTTAAACAACAGCAATTTACACAAAACTGGATTTAGTTGTTGTATACAATTTAGCATGAATAAAGGCTGGAGATGAATGGAACATCAAACACACAAAAGGTGATGGAATGAATGTTTGCTAGTTGTCTAACCACTGGCAATCACTCGGGGTAGCATTCCAACCCACTGTTCCTTTGCCCCCATGCCACCTCTGTTTGGACCCAACCATATGCAAATCAGTATTGACCCTGCTCCAAATGGAGAAGTCTAGCCCAAACTGCCTGGCCTGGTTCTCCTTGAAGCAGAACATAAGCAACCCAAGTCCAGTTTCATCCTTATTAACCACCAGTGGCTGAGATTGAATGAATTAAATGTAATTTATAGAGTGCAGCTGCTGGCCGTGAGAAACTTATTGACGCTAAAGGAAAATATGAGCAAGAACAGAATCTACAATACCCAAAATAAAAAGGTCCTCAAATGAACCTTAAACTGGCTTTCACTGGGAGTAGTAAGGAGGTGCAGAGTTAAAGTTCAAAATACGTGGTGCTAGAAAGGACAAATATTTACTTCCTGATTTTGCTTTCCGCACTTTAGAAACGCAAAGCAAGTAGTGCTTGGCAGAACCCAATGCTCTTTCAGAGGAGCATTAAACCTGTTCTGAATGTACAGCGTCCCATTCTTGTGGAAAGCTCTGTAGGTGATCAAAAGTGCTTTGAATTTAATTGTAGACTTGATTGGAAGCCTATATAGTTTTGTCAGGGTATAGTTGCAGATGGCTATTAAACATCCAGTGGACAACAGCAGTAAGGTAGCCCTGAAAATTACTAGTCAGAAATTAATTCACGGATTCCATCCATCACATTCTTGTATACTTCAGTGCAACGCTTTCAGTTGGATGGGTATGGGCTTCACACTGGTATGCACACTAGTGTTGCTCTTCCTGCTCTGTGCCTATTTGTTTCCCTTGCATCTTGCATGAGTGTAATGGTTAGTGTTGACTTTTAACCTTGCTGTTTTGCCATATTACCCTTTACGTTGTACTTACTAGGTGCTTGGGGATAACTGACATTTGCTTCTTTCAAGTACTAGAAAATACACAGGGCACATGTCTTGTTCTCCTGGCATGGGACTTTATATCCCAAGCTCTTTAGCGCGGTCTTTGAGAGTCGGCCGTCTTGGGTGGGGCACCATCAGAGCTTTAAGAGGGCCGGGTCCTGCCGGCACCTGCACTTCAAAAAAGCAGGCGCTGAGAAGGATCTCTATCGGGCTCTCCATTTTTGCCCTTACCCGCAGGGGGATTTTTTTTTTAACACTTAAGCAGTACCACCTTTCACTGCCCTTGAGGAAACTTCAAAGATACTCGTTATTGTTATTTCAGTCTCATCATTTCAGAACTGAAGCATTTTTAGTGTTCTATAGAACGAAGCATAGTTGCGGTTTATTTTTCTTAGGCAACCTACAACCTTTGACAAAGTCAATAGTTCTGGCTTGTTGTAGGTGTATTGAGTAAGGCTGGCCGGCCGTACGGTAAAGAGGGCAATTGTCTAATTTTGTCTCTTTGAGTTTGAAAGGCAATCTGGTCATATAACACTGGATTTTTCTCATTGGAGATTTTGAAACTTAGGGCTAGATGTAGGTAATTTCAAAATACCGATTCTAAAATTTCGAATTTTACCGATTCGGTCTTTTCGAATCGGTATTTGTGATGTAGGTAAAAAATCGTAAATTTTTTCCGATTCGGTAAAAATCGGTATCTGCCATTCAGAATTTACCGAATCGGTATTTACCGATTCTGTATTTACCGAATCGGTATTCACCGATTCGGTAAATAAGAATTCGGTAATTTCTGAATCGGTAAATACCGAATCGGTAAAACCGATCCGAAATATTCCGATTCGGTAAATTCTGATTCGGTAATTTCCGATTCGGTAAATTACCGACTCGTATTTACCGAATCGGTCTTTTTTGGGCCCCTACATCTCAATATCCAAATACCGGTCGGTAACGGACAAAATTCTGTATTTTCGGCCATTACCTACTGGTATTTAGCTACCTACATCTGGCCCTAAATTCCTACCTCGATATTGGGACTGTTTCTTGTGATGTTTAACTAAAGCCTAGGACACCGACAGAGTTAAAATAGTTTTGATGTTCATTGGCTTGTACTTCCACAAATAGCTGGTTGGATGGTTCTAGAGAGAGGCTGCCTTAACAGTAAAGTTATCATCACACCATTCATGGAAGGTTCTGACTCCTAGATCATGCTGAAGAATAGATGGGAAGTTATGAGTTAGCTTTTCTTTCTTTGTCTTTATTCGATCTTCCAAAGACAGATCATAAAAGATACACAAAAAAGAGGATACAATAAAAGCAGAAACGTTAAAAACATCTTTATTAAAAAACCTTTGATAACATTTAGTAGGATAACAGTGCTTAGATCTTAGTCCAAAAGTTCAAGGTGAGCATAGCAGCATAATAGATCAATTTAAGTGCATAGATCAATATTCACATCATGATAAGAAGTCAGCAATTCATGATATAAATAAATAAATAAATAAATAAATAAATAAATATATATATATATATATATATATAGATATATATATATATATATATATATATATTATTGTTAAAACAGCATACTCCTTATTTGTGCTGAAATGCTCTTAAAATCTAGTTAACTATGACAAGCCATATCTCTCCTTCCAAGATTACTAATTGTTACCAACGCTTTCAACATCTAATGTATGTACCTATGGTGTAAGCAGAATTGATGTTTATGAGAATCTTTTATTGCAGCGGGCACAACTCAATTCCTCTTTGCTAAAACAATCAAGTCCCAGACTTAGAAGAGCAGGGAAATATAGAGAGAGAGATAGTAAATACATTTATCTTTTTTCAGGTAACAACAGTAAATCCAGAAAGGGTCATTTTTAGGGCATTCAACCTGAAAACACTAACAAGTTTTCTCCTTGTATTCCAGATTTCCTTCCCAGCTGCTCCCTTCCCACACCCTTTCACACTTGGCCACAAGAAACTTCTGTGCCAAAACCGTAAGAAGAATTGGTGGTGCTCAAAGGGGGCCACTTTAGCGTCAGACTGATCATGAAGAGCAGCATCACTGACAGGAGCAGGGTCAAGAATGATTTGCACATAGCTGGGTCCAAACTGAGGTGGCCCTGTGTGCAAAATGACGATAGACTAGGATGCATCCCAAGTAATTACCAGTGGCTGGGATTAATTCAAGCATTCCAATCATCACTTTTTTGTGTATTCTTCAGTGAGAAGATTGGAAAATGGCCTATTGTAAACAATACGGCCTATTTGCATACTGTTAGATGCCATTCGGGCTTTGTAATGCTTCAGTGGCATTTCAGTTCTTTGTTTACGATGTCCTACATAAATTCATTGACAGGTTAGTAATAGTTTACATAGAGAGGGCCACATCCAGCATGTGAAAAACATTTTAAATCCTCTCAGGAAACATGGACTCTTTTGTAAATGAAGGAAATGTGAATTTAACTAATTTAACTCTACCAAGACAGAATTTTTGGGCTTATCCCGCAGCCACAGGGCATCACTATGGCAGAGAACAAAATACAAGCTGCAATTAATTGCCCCAAACACAGAATATAAGTGATGTTCAGCAATTCCTTGGCTTTGCCATTTTTACAGGTGATTTATAGACCACTTTTCAACAAAAATTGCCCTAGTCACCAAGCTATTTAAAATGGGAGCGAAATTCCAATAGCCTTTCAAGAGCTAAAAAAGGCATTCGCCACTACTTCCATATTAGCACACCCAGATACTACCAAGCCATTGATAGTGAAAACAGGTGCCTCAAACACATCCTTGGGCGCTATATTATCTCAGAGAAATCAAGAAACTGGACAAATACACCCACTGGCACATTTGTCTAAAAAAAACTCCTACCAACCAAACAAAACTATACAGTCTAGAAAAGAAACTCATTGCTTTTAACCCGTTCCGTGCTGCCGTCGGCCATTGGGCCGGAGGCAGCA
Source organism: Lissotriton helveticus (assembly GCF_964261635.1). Classification (NCBI taxonomy): domain Eukaryota; kingdom Metazoa; phylum Chordata; class Amphibia; order Caudata; family Salamandridae; genus Lissotriton; species Lissotriton helveticus. The sequence goes on from NC_136067.1 coordinate 1,373,222,872, forward strand.
CTACCTCCCCAGTGCTGCCTTCGGCCAATGGCCGCCACGGCCCTGCCCGTTTTGCAGAAGTGCCGCACTTCCACAAAATCGTGGCCGCCGTTAAGGCGTTAAAGTAGCATTCAAAGAATGGGGGCATTATTTATTGGAAGCCAAGTTTCTGATTACATCTTACACCAACCACAGAAATCTCCATTTCCTTCGCTGTGTTTGAGCCCTTAGTCCAATGAAATTAAGATGGACTCTATTCCTTGCTGAATTTGCTTTCATAATCACTTTTTGCCACAGGACAAAGAATCCCAAAGTAGATTTACTATCAAGCTGCAACAATGATACCGGACAGATGACAAACCTCTCACCACCAGTGATTTCGGGAGAACTAATTGTAGGTGGAACTCAAATGATGGATTTTTTAGCAGATATCAAGAAAGCTATGAGTCTCAAAAAACGAGTGTCCTCGGAGGACAAAAACATTAAAACTAATACAAGGACTTTTTGCTTCCCAAATGAGCGGAAATACATTATCATGTTTGTAGATAAATGTGACACGTTTCGTAGAGCCAAGGATGATCGATCTAGGCCAAAGGCCTTTTGCATTCCTTTCCAACTCCACATCAAGGGGTCTATTAGTATAGCGGCCATGTGGGCAGTGGCCATCCGCCAGCCATTTCCCAACACCCAACTACCATTTCCCCCCGCCATATTACGATGGCGGGGGGACCCCGGCGGACGGAAAGTCCGTCTGCCGGTTTTCCGCCCATCGACTAGTCAACCGGGCGGCAAAGGGGCTTAATATGGTGGCTGTGTCTGCAAGACACCACCATCCATACTAATATGCAGGTGTAAATGTGCTTTTCCATGACGGCGTTGCCGCCATTGCTAGGCATGTGTTTTTTGCATGCGGGGGCCCGTTGCGGGCCCCTGGAGTGTTGGGGTAAGGGGGTGTACATGGGGGTACCTATGGTACCCCCATACATTGGCGTAGACAAGGTGGCAGACAACGCACGGTGCCTGTCACCTTGTGCATACCTTGTGCATGCCAATGCACAAGGTGCATCCACAGCATTGTGGCGGGCAGGGCTGTGAGCACCGCCCGCCACAATGTTGTGGATGGGGGATGCCGCTGCCATGATGGCAGTGGCATCCTGATTGCAGGTGCGGGACCGCCGCACCCCTGGCAGACGGTCCAGTCCCGCATACCGTTCTGCCTGCCAATATAATAGACTCCCAATTGTGGGAGAAGCTTCCATGGATTTTCTTACAGACTTTCAGTCTCAAAAAAGAAAAAAAGTACATTTTAGTAGTTGTTGATAGATTTTCGAAAATTGCACACTTTACTGCTTGCTCTTCCATATTTAATGCCTCAGAGCTGGTAAACCTGCTTTGACATAGTATGGAATTAATTCTGGACTCCTTAAAAGCATGATTTCCAACTATGGTGATTAATTCATGTCTCGTTTAGGAAAGCTTGGTGTTCTCTCAAAATTAAAGTACAGCTATTGACCCATTTTAACCCTCAGACTGACAGGTGTGCTAAGACAGTTAACCAAGTCACTAAACAGTATCTTCACTAATACATCACATATATTCCAGAATCCTGGAAGCTATTTTTATGAACGCAGAGTTTGGTTAAAATAACCTATTCAAGCTGCTCAATGCTCACCATTCTATGTAAATTATGTTTTTTGTCCACATTTTTTATTATTTGTGTATCCTTAACCAGCAGATCATGTTCCCAATGCTGCACAAACTATCCATCAACTCTTGCAATTGGCAGGCCAAATTAGGATCAATGTTCTCAAAGCTAAAACCTTCTAAAAAGGGTTCACATATCACAATATACAGCCTGGCATACTTTATGGGCCAAGCTGTTTAGACTGGCTAGGGGGCATGGTTTTGTTGTCAACATGATATCCTACATTCGAAACCCCACATATGTTTCATTCAAAATTAATTGAACCCGGGCGTGGCCAAGATGGCGACCTAAGGGGCAGTGAGACCATGAGGCTCCCCTTTCCGAGTCCCCCATCCCGGCCTTTTCTCCTCACTGGTACCCCGATTTTGCGAGGATCTGAGCTGGGAGCAGCGGAGGGACGAGGAGCTTGACTGCGGTGCAGCCTAAGATGCTGAAAGCCATCGAAAAGCCGACGCTGTGGTCTGGGGTTTGCCGCCGTGAAATGGTGGCCGAGTGAGCCGGGCGCTGTGGAAGGGGTGCCCAAGCCCCACGAGAGGCCCCTGACACTGGGCTAACTAGTCGCTGCCTGCCGATTGTCGGCTTGGAAGAGTCGGAGGTGCGGGGCAGGAGCGAAGAAGAAAGCGGCATCTAAAAGCGGGAGCGGCCGGCGGCTGTGGAAGCACCCCGCTGCGGGCGCCGCAAAAATTGAGGCCAGTGCGTCTGTGCCTGTTGACCGAATGTGAGCCGCCGGCCCTGCTGAGCTGGACGAGTGCGGGGCGTGCAGTCAGCAAAGCTGAACACCCCTTGGACCAGAGGTGAGGCGCGGATATCCCGCGGCCGGGACACGAGAGGGGGTGAGGCGGGTGCAGCGCGGGAGGCTGAAGCTGCGGAGAGGTCCCGTTGCGGGAGGCGCGAGAATCGAGGCCGGGTTTTGCTCAAACCTTTGCAAGGTTTGAGCAAAGTCTTAGGTGGGAGATTGAACTCCCAAAAAGCATAAAATGGAGCCCAGCCCCAAGTGCCATGCTCATTGTTTTATAAGATCCTGATCCAGCGAAAGGCCAAAGATAAATGCTTCACAGTCAACAAAAATTTCAAATGGACCCATATACACATTCAAGACTCCCTGGCTGTTTCACTGGGGGTCAACTTTTATATTCATTTTGATCTTGATTAGTCAATATCTAACTAATCAACACTCTTCTTTTGGTCAATGGACCATTAGTTGAGTTGTTGATGGTGATATTAACAATTAACTAACTAACTTACAGACCTTAATGAAATAACCACAGACTCTGGGTAAGATTCAATGAATTTTATCTAAATCTCAGTCATAAATGAACGCTCATTAGTACAAATTCACAGTGCAAACTCTATCAACTTTCATGGGAGAGAAAAATTCATTTAACCAATACATTCAATTCACAGACTCATTCAACAATTCAATGCATTAGGAGTGGATAGATGAAGAGACAAAAGGCATAATAAATCGTACATTTGCAAAAGATATGCAAATGTAAGACAGAATAATAATTACCCAATGGTGAAACGGGAAACCCAACCCTCTGGCCAAAGCACCCCGATTAAGGATCAGTAGACAAAGACTATAGGACAGGATCAGGACAGGGCAATACTTACTACATTTCTTCTATAGATGCAACGCACCAGGGCGCATCTCTCTATTACACTCTCTCCCTCCTCGATGTTCTTCCGGAATCTTCTTCTATCTAATTATGTTGTCCTTCAGGCATGAATCTTCCCAGTTTGTTCTCTTCTTTTCAGCAGCAGCTCTCGCCCACACCTCACTCAGCATCGACATCTCCCAAACACCAACTTATTTCAAGTCACTCCAGTTATACTCTTTATTTCTGCATGTCTCACCCTCAAAAGTTGCAAATATCAGTGGATCACGGACTGTGATTAGGCAGGGGCAGTAGAGTTGGCATCACCTCATGCTGATATATTCGCTTCTTTAATGAACCTTACTGTTTAACAAACCCTTCCCCTTTAGCTCATTCATTATTTTGTTTTCTTTCATTTTCATATCCATTTAATTGCTTCAATTCAAAATGCATTTGAATACAGTTCTACAGTCAAGATGATGGTTCACATGGTGGCTTATCCCTGGCTCTTGGCAGCCTGTCAGCAACACGGTCAGCGGGTCACATCCTTATCACATTGCGCATGTCCTAGCTCGAGTCCATCTTCACTGCCATATTTTTCATTTGACTACCACTTTAGGCCCATACGTTCACTATTAATAAATGAATCATAAACAAATGTTACTTTCTCAAATATGTGATATATCACTGTTCACCACCCACATCTACTCTATCCCATGTTAAATTCTCTTTCTTTAAGCAAAATCATTAGCAGCAACAGCTCTTTTTAAGTTCAAGCAAGCATATGCTAGGCATGCGGTGCCTCAAGACCTAAGGTTAGTAACTTTTGCGCATGCGTGAGACTTTTCCCTCTCAAACGGATTAATCATGTGGTTATCTACGTAGTTCTAGTTTGCACATGCACAAAAGCGTTTTCAGTTTCAAGCGGGGTTTGGTTGTGCTGCAAAAAGCGCTTTTTCCCATATGTGAATGTCGTAGATTGATCCGAGCAAGTTTCGTTTTCTTGAATCCTTGCTCCATCAATCCCTTGAAGAGGGGTCAGTGTTTGAGTGATATCACAGTCCCAGTAAGTAAAAGAAACGCTGGTGGAGGAATGAGAGTGCTCCATGTTGTAGACCATTCCGCAGGTAAGAGGTCCTTTAGCCTTTAGTTAAGGATGACTAAAATGTTGATAAAATGAAACTTCTGATGAGAGTACTAAGACAATGATAAAGCAGATACTCATACATTCTTTTACTGGAGCAGAACAACTCTAAATTTATGATGATTACATTGGACACTTGAGAGCCAAAGTGATGTTCTAAGTCTCAAGTGCAATTGCATGAGTCCGTCTGCGGGAACTAATAATATCCTGTGTGAGGTATTCTTCATTGTAGAAACCCGATAGAGAGAAGTAATCTAAGCAGATTTTAGAAAGAGAAAAAATCCTGTGACTGTGTACATTTCCCAGCGAAAAAGGCTTACTAAATAAAAGAACACTTTGTTTTCATAACAGGATATTGAAGTCTAGACGATAATCTTTTTTTCTTCTACAGGTATGTTGGTAATCTTACTTGTATAGCAAAGGTGTATTGATATGTGATAATCGAGAGGAATAATAGGCTGTGCAAAACCTTTTGTCCCAGATTTCCTTCCGTGCAGTACCCTTTGCTAATTCCCCTCCCCTCACCTGTCCCCTTCAACACTCTAGTGCATATATACACAGGAGGCTCTGTCTGATAGTGGGTCTTTTGAGGGTACTGCTCCTGAGGAACACTGGTTGTGTCTTGTAGCTTTGGTGGATGTAAACAAACACCACTCAAAGAAAGAATACATGAAACAGATATTACAGCACCTTTCTAAGTCTATTTTCACAAAAGCTATTTATAAAGTTTGGAAAAAGGCCTAACATCACACAGATTACAGTTGATTGCTTAGTGCCACTGTTCCCCAGGCCTCAATGTCCTTTCAATGCTTTTGATAGAAATGTGTACAACATATAAAAATAAGTCAGCATAATATACAATGGTGAATAATAATGTATTTTCTGTAAAATTCTTTTGAGACTTTTTAATATATTTCTCTAAAGTATTTCCCATCTGTTAATGTGGGAAAGTAACAGCCTGCCAACTGTGAGTTGTAAAGCAGTGTTGGTCTGGAAATAAATATTCGCAATCCAACAATATACAACAAGCAAAGGCGAGAGGTCTGGGCTTAGAGTGCTAATGTGTGCAGAGTATGCACATTAAAGCCAAACAAAGAAAGGCTGTCTGTATTAAAAAATCCCCTACCTTTGCTACAGTCCTGTTTTGTTTCAATTTGTCAAATACAGATCAGGAGCCTTGATTATAGTACTTGTTTAGTTTCTATGGCCCACAAAGACAGGAAAGACTGTAATGAAGGTAACTTGCATGCTTGAACTTCATTTGATATAGAGACAAAAAGAGGAAAGGGGCTCTTAATATAGACACTCTTTCGTTTCAAGGAAACTTAAAAAATAACAAAATACAGGGTCTCAGCAGTGCTAATAAGAAGCTAGCAGAAGGGGAGAGCCTATGAGAAGAACAGAAGGGGGTAGCAGGTAGGTGAACGAGGAGCACAAGGAGAAAAGAAGGAAGAGGGAGAGTGAGGAAAAATAATGAGTGGTGGTGTTAGAATGTAGAATGAGACACATAGCAAAGAGGGACTGGTGAGAGGGATCCAGTAGGAGCAGCCAGAGTCCCTCTTGCTGTTTCCTACAAGCACTGTATTGGAAGCAAAAAGATACAGCCTAACAGTCTGTAGCATCAGGTGAGGAAGAAATACTCATCTGGAATGAGCAGCAATGTTATTGACAATGTTTCAAGTCAATAGCTTGAGAAATCTGGTAAAAAAAGCATAGCTAAGAGGACTGACATGAAGCGAACTCTAAGTATATTATGAGCAAAAGGTCTGATTGGCAGCTGAACAGTCATCCCAGAACTAAAAATCCTGGAAGATTCTTGGCTTAACCGGTGGATACGCTGAAAGCCTTCATCAATTGTTTTAATGGGATGTATGACATTACAACGCATGCTTTTACATCGCATGCCTTTACAACGCTGTTTTTACAACGCATGCCTTTACAACGCATAGTGCTTTGGGCGCTGGATAGTGAATAGTTTAATTTACTATTCCAACTCCAGTCCCCGTGGATAGTAGGGAAGGTGTTGGATAGTAAATTAAACCTATTCCTATCCTATAGCGCCCCCCAGCGCAATGCGTTGTAATGGTTTGCGTTGTAAAAGTTGTGTCGTAAAGGCACTGCGTGGTAAAAGTTGCATTGTAAAGGATGTTTCCCGTTTTAATGACATTTATATAGGATGAACCCATCCAGACTGAGCCCCTGGTTTAGAGCTTGGCAGGCTGGTAACTCAGTCACAAAAGAGACGGATATCCTGTCCATTTTATTTTAAGTGTGTTTTATCTATGGGAATTTTAATAAGGTGGATGGGATATCTGTCATGTTTGTGACAGAGTAACCCATCCACAAAACTCTAAATCAGGACCTTAATTGTAAACTAAGGTTTAATAATTCTAAATATTGTTTTCTTGTATGTACAAGTTAATACGGCAGCCACAATAAAGTCGTCCATCGATTTCACATCTGGGCGAATCTTTCTATGTGGAATAGTGTACATAGGAAGTAGTCCTTATCTTTTGTGCGTAATTTTCAGAACTCTGCACACTGCTTCAACAAGCATAGCTAATAAACTGCAGTGGTGTGATAACACATTTCTGGCAATAAAGTGAAATCCTTCTTAACTGAGAAAAATAGAGAACGTGAACCAAAGTGGATCTTCATAAGGGACAGGTGTGAGGAGGTTCACCTCTTCTTTAGTGAGGGGTTAGGTCATTAAGAGCTTGTAATATGTGGTGATGGACAATTGGCGTATGCCTGGATGGACAGATATCTCTATATCTAACAATGAATGCTAGGAAAGTATTTGCTTTTATTTTGTGGCATAAAACAATATATTTCAGTTTGTACAAATAAGCAAATCGCTTGTGTTTTGGAGATTTGAGTATATCATGGCTTCTTTAAGGTTTCTACGTTCAAAGTGTTTAGGCTAAAACTGGTGAAGGATTCTCAAGAGGTTGTTTTGAGAGGCTTTTTTAAAGCCACAGTTCAAGGATTTCATACATGGTCTATACTTCTTCCTGTAGATTCTCTTTAGTATTTTCAGCACACTTTCTAATTGATCTTTCACAACATTTTCAAAAGATGTTTGTGTAAATACTGCATTCTGCTTTTTTTTAGATCTTGATTTAACTTTTTTATCAACCTACAAAGGGCACAAATTTCTGTGGGAAATTGTGCAAATGTTTCTTTTCAAAAGCATCCTATATCCACCATTTACTATCTGTAGCCGACAATATCAAAATATTAAAGAAACTATAGGCAGGTCTACCTGACAGCCGCCGGGATAAAAGCAGAGTGAGCAAATAGAGTCTCCTCCTCTAATTGAAAACACATCTTTATACATTATACTAAAGGATGAAGAAACAGCTTAGAAGATCAGGCCCTTCATGGCAGCGTCAACACATAGATTCACAAGTTATTTACTGCAAATAAGGGCAGATGGGGACATCCAAACTCATGTCAGCCCATTCCTCTGCCCTCTGTTACATTATGGTCTTTAATTTGCCTCAGCTCTTTCCTTGTTCTACCAGTCATTATTCACAACTGTCCTTCCCAGGCCTTCTTTACTTCTGTTACACATATTGACCATACTATGTGTTCATGAAAGGCAACAAGGCTGAAAGTGATAATAACATTTGATTTCAATTTGGCCACACCACTTCCTGCTGGAAAATGGTTCTAAGTAGTTGCACCATTTTCTGTGAAGAGCTACCTTATGCAGTGCTGAAGTGCAGGTAGACACAGTTTGAATATGCATAGATTCCCCTGCATATGTTTGAGGACAATTCTTTAATGCTTACTCAAAAATGCATTTCCAGATCAGCTTCATGCTGGTAGATATGCTAGTACTACTTGTGATATTACTTCATGTTACAATATTACATTGGGTGCAACCAAATACATCTGTATGAGTGAAGTGGAAAATGAATTTGAAATTTTGATTTCTTGGTTCCTTTTAGCCATTCATGTGCCAGCTCAGGTTGGCTAGGGCAGCAGATGTCCTATCTCTACAGGCTCAGAGGTGGGGCCCACCCTATTTAAAGTTCCCTGCCATGTTGATAGGGAAAGTTAAAAATAAAATACAACACAAGCCAAAGTCTAACTTGCTTTTAATGCAAAAGAGCAAGGAGCAAAGTAAATAATTAAGAGACAATTGTTCGCACTAGAAAAGGATCAGTGGAAGCATAATACTAAAATACATAAACATAGGACAATTTATATATGCTTTTCTCAATACAAGTCTATGGAACCTGATCACATGACAGAAACGTGTTGCTTTCAGCAAAAACAATCTAATGAGTAGGTAGCAGGATCTTCTCCAAGCAGAAGATGTCCTTGAGAAGAATATATAGCTCATTATTCTCCCAAAATCCTGCTTCCAATTTCCAATCTTGGAAGGGAGGTTACGTTTGCAGAAAAGTGCAGATGTACTAACCTGAATTAAATGTGTTTGTGCCTACAAGAACTATGGAACTTAGTAAACATATTTAAGGCTAAAGTATACTTCAAATTATTACAAATTAACATCCATATTCGATTGTAAAATATATCACTACACACTTCGTCATACCTTTATATATATATATACATAAAACAATATTATTGTTGCACATAGAAATATAAGATTATGTTTTCACAACCCTCTCTTTTTTTATAGGGAAAATGCTCTACAACCGCTCAATAGAAAAGAGCCTCCTCACTTCCTTTTTTACACCTTTCTTGTCACTTTCATCATCATCCTCAAAAACAGCAAGCATAGAAGTATTGTAGTACCATTATTTTTGCAAGAGCGTTCTATGATGCACATTGTTCTTCCTATTACTTTGTAAAAGGACAGCCACAATTAAAAGAATTGCAATAACTGATTCAAATATTTTCATTCCCCAGCATCAAAAGACTCACCCAGGCCATGTTTAGATGCCATGAGGGCTTACGTCTATCCAACTCTATATGTGTAGTTTTTTCCCCACTCTTCTTAATGTTATAATGTATACTAATCGATACTAAGAGAAGAGTGTGGAAGAAAGATGCATCATTCACTACCTGCAATGAGCACCCTCACCCCATTGGCCACTCAAAAGTAATCTAAAGCCACTCTATTTTGAATTAGCATCTTGGTATGGGCGTCAAGTTATTCTGTTACTAACAACAAAGCTATTGCACTAGAATTAGCTATTTCTTCTAAAATCTCTGTGGTTTTTCTTATCTCATCCAAAACAATAGTCATCCAGTACATAGGAATTACAGCAGAAAATAATCTATAGTGTATTAACTACAGACATCTATACAACGATCTATATCATTTTTTTTTCATGTAGGACAGTGTGAAATTAAATTAATTAACACTGTAAAGTCTGAAAGGTTTTAACATTGCCCATACAGGGCAAAATCTGTACCATATACATTTTAAATAATTGTTTATCAAAACTTGAATATATTTAAATAAGAAATGGTATAGGATAAATGACCATCGACATCAATTTAAGATGGCCGCTGTACAAACCTATTAGACATACCAAGAGAGATACATTGCAGTCCTCTTTCTGTCACAATGGAATGATTACACAGAGGAAATGGTGTACATACATTTGTAAAAAAACATTGTTTGCTTTGACATTGGCGAAGGCCAGCATGGCCGAAACGCCTTTGTCTGCCGAGGGAGCGGAATAAAGCAACTTGAAATCACGGAGAGTGAGCGCTACGCTTTTTTGTAGAAAAAGTGTATTTGGAGTAATATATATATATATATATATACACCATGTGCTATGTGGAAACAAACAATAAGGAATATATGAGAGCATTGGAGACATTGAGGAAACATCTACTCCAATGCAAAAGGGATAACATGATTTCCAAAGAAGAATATGCCTTTCTATGGAATGAATCACCGACATTACCATCTATATACTTTCTTCCCAAAACCCACAAAGAAAGAACACCTGTCCCAGGACGCCCAATAATCTCTGCAATTGAAAGTGCCAGTGAGCACCTATCTCAATACATTGATTATTATCTACAAGACCTGGTGAAGGATTTACCGTCGTATGTAAAGGACACAGGGGATTTTTTAACCAAAATTATCAATGTAAAGTGGGAAGACGGCATGAAACTGATAACAATGGATATTGAATCCTTATATACTTGCATAGATCATCAAGTAGGATTGAAAGCAGTAAAACATTTCCTATCAACCAGGTCCATTGAGAACTATGAACATAACAAAATGATCATGAAAAGTATTGAATGGTGCTTAAACAACAATTATTTTGTATTTGAAAAAACTATATACAGACAGTGCAGAGGTGTGGCGATGGGGTCTTGCTTCTCCCCCAGCTATGCCTGTTTAGTGGTTGGCTGGTGGGAGGAGCAGACACTTAGACAAGTACTTTACAAACAATATGGAGATCACATAAATTGTGGTTGCGCTTCATAGATGATGTTTTTGTCCTGTGGAAGGGTAACAATGAAAGTACCAATGATTTTATATGTGATATAAATGCAAATCAGATCAATTTGAATTTTACTTCAAATGTAAGTTGCACTGAAGTGGATTTCTTGGACACGAGAGTATATATAGAGAATGGTGGTTTAAGTACTACTCTACATAGAAAGCCAACGGCCGGCAACTCTACGTTGCATGCCTCGAGTGCTCATCCGAGACATCTTATTGAAAGCATTCCCTACAGAGAGCTTCTTCGCATTAAACACATATGTAGTAGTGAGGAACAACAGAACACATGCATGCGAGAAGCGATTGAGAGATTCCGTAGAAGAGGCTATATGGCACACAGTCTACAAAGGGCTTTGGACAAAGCCAATAGTAGACCTAGGGAAACATTGTTGGTCACCAATATGGAGGATATGGAATCTCGAGAGAATGAGGAAACTTCCAACACCCCAAGGTTAATTTTAACCTACAATAGCCAGCATCGCCAACTTCGATCTATTATTAATCGGAATTGGGCGATAGTACAGACCGATGCAGTCATGACACCTGAGATACCGGATAAACCTATCATAACATATCGTAGGGGCATCTCCATGAGAAGTTAAATAGCTAAAAGCATACCGGATCTCAGCACTAGAAAGAAAGTGGTTTCATGGATACCTGAAAAACAGGGCTTTTACAAATGCTCGTCATGTCGGGCCTGTAAATTTGGTGCCACAACTAAGAAATACACCACACCATTCAGCCCAAAAGAGTTTAAAATCCAGGGGTGCTTTGACTGCAAAACTGAGTATGCAGTTTATATCCTGACGTGCACCTGTGGGCTTAGGTATGTGGGTAGTACCAAGCAGCAGGTGCACGTCAGGATTCTGCAACACTTGCGGGCGATTGTAAATAACGATAGCACATACCCGGTCGCAAGACATTTTAAAGCCATCCACCAAAATAAATTAGCGGATTTAAAATATTTTGTCATTGCCGCTGTAAATGACAATCCGCGAGGTGGGAACCGGGAAAAGAGCCTGCGTCAGTTGGAATCTAAATATATCGTGGAATTGGACAGTAGGCACCCAAATAGATTAAATAATACAGAGGATCTACACCATTTCCTCTAACATTCAATCCTCCAAAAATCCATTTTTACTGTATATCCCATATCCCATATATTCCTGAAAAAACGAAATACGTAAGTAGTGGCCCCTGTTTTTCAATTGTCTCAATATTGTTTTTACTTTTTTACATTATAAGTATAATTCAATTTTTTACTTATAAGTTTTAACATTGGATATATTGATGAATGAGTTATAATTCTTATTATCAATAAGTATAAATTGTGTTTATTGTTGTCTTTTTGGAAAAATCATCACATCACTAATTGCACTTTATGAAGGAAATGTTTGGATGCTGCTATGAAACAATGCATTATTTACAACAAGGGGTGGTGATGGACAGAGTCTCTGAATTAAGCAGAGTACTCTCACCCAGTCAAGAGATCAGGGCTAGATCCAACACCGTTTTTTAGCTCATTGCACCATCCCAGTTTCAGAACCTGGCTGTATGCAAATTAGTCTGTCCCTGGCCCAGTGCATCATGGGAACAGGGCAGACCAGACTACAAAAGCCAATTCTTACACTGGGAAGGAAACAAGCTTCCGGGGACCGGTTTCTGGCATTTCAGCCGTCTTCGGCCCGGCTTGCTTGAATCCTGATGGTGCAATGAGCAAGGGACTCACATCTGAGTATACCCTTCCACGCTTAGGGTGGACAAAATTATTTACAACAAGGGGTGGTGATGGACAGAGTCTCTGAATTAAGCAGAGTACTCTCACCCAGTCAAGAGATCAGGGCTAGATCCAACACCGTTTTTTAGCTCATTGCACCATCCCAGTTTCAGAACCTGGCTGTATGCAAATTAGTCTGTCCCTGGCCCAGTGCATCATGGGAACAGGGCAGACCAGACTACAAAAGCCAATTATTACACTTGGAAGGAAACAAGCTTCCGGGGACCGGTTTCTGGCATTTCAGCCGTCTTCGGCCCGGCTTGCTTGAATCCTGATGGTGCAATGAGCAAGGGACTCACATCTGAGTATACCCTTCCACGCTTAGGGTGGACAAAATTATTTACAACAAGGGGTGGTGATGGACAGAGTCTCTGAATTAAGCAGAGTACTCTCACCCAGTCAAGAGATCAGGGCTAGATCCAACACCGTTTTTAAGTTCATTGCACCATCCCAGTTTCAGAACCTGGCTGTATGCAAATTAGTCTGTCCCTGGCCCAGTGCATCATGGGAACAGGGCAGACCAGACTACAAAAGCCAATTCTTACACTGGGAAGGAAACAAGCTTTCGGGGACCGGTTTCTGGCATTTCAGCCGTCTTCGGCCCGGCTTGCTTGAATCCTGATGGTGCAATGAGCAAGGGACTCACATCTGAGTATACCCTTCCACGCTTAGGGTGGACAAAATTATTTACAACAAGGGGTGGTGATGGACAGAGTCTCTCAATTAAGCAGAGTACTCTCACCCAGTCAAGAGATCAGGGCTAGATCCAACACCGTTTTTTAGCTCATTGCACCATCCCAGTTTCAGAACCTGGCTGTATGCAAATTAGTCTGTCCCCGGCCCAGTGCATCATGGGAACAGGGCAGACCAGACTACAAAAGCCAATTCTTACACTGGGAAGGAAACAAGCTTCCGGGGACCGGTTTCTGGCATTTCAGCTGTCTTCGGCCCGGCTTGCTTGAATCCTGATGGTGCAATGAGCAAGGGACTCACATCTGAGTATACCCTTCCACGCTTAGGGTGGACAAAATTATTTACAACAAGGGGTGGTGATGGACAGAGTCTCTGAATTAAGCAGAGTACTCTCACCCAGTCAAGAGATCAGGGCTAGATCCAACACCGTTTTTTAGCTCATTGCACCATCCCAGTTTCAGAACCTGGCTGTATGCAAATTAGTCTGTCCCTGGCCCAGTGCATCATGGGAACAGGGCAGACCAGACTACAAAAGCCAATTCTTACACTGGGAAGGAAACAAGCTTCCGGGGACCGGTTTCTGGCATTTCAGCCGTCTTCGGCCCGGCTTGCTTGAATCCTGATGGTGCAATGAGCAAGGGACTCACATCTGAGTATACCCTTCCATGCTTAGGGTGGACAAAATTATTTACAACAAGGGGTGGTGATGGACAGAGTCTCTGAATTAAGCAGAGTACTCTCACCCAGTCAAGAGATCAGGGCTAGATCCAACACCGTTTTTTAGCTCATTGCACCATCCCAGTTTCAGAACCTGGCTGTATGCAAATTAGTCTGTCCCTGGCCCAGTGCATCATGGGAACAGGGCAGACCAGACTACAAAAGCCAATTCTTTTGTTGATGAAACAATGCATTTGCACTTAGTTTGTATTTTTGCACAATGCGTAATTTTGCACATAAATCCATCAGACTAACATGAATTTATGATGTTCACCATTTATGAAATCAGGAATTTATTCCGTAATTAATGTATAGGATTTTAGAGTAACAATAATTTTTAACATCTTATCATTATCTTTTTAAAAAAAAAACTGCATTTATCATATATGAAGTGTTGGTTTTCGTAAAATTGTAGATATGTATTCAAACATATATATTTTTTTGGTACCAGACATTTTATCAATGTATATATTTATTTATTTATATCCATTGGAATATTATGGTGAAAATATTTATCTTAACATCATTTAGAATGTTCATTTTTGATGAAGTCGATAAATTTGGTATTACATGTGCATTACGCCATTTCCTCAACATTACTAACTCTCATTACATTGCATTCATGCTGTAATGTTGTGCAAAGGACACACAATCCATTGAATAAGGTTCTTCAAACTATAAGTCCCAGCATGCATACCCGTCGAGTATTTCCTTCATTTCTATACATCAGGTGGAGGGGGTGAAAGCATCACACAATGGAAAAATGTATGTATAAAAACTAAGAGTGGACTACGTTTTTGTAAATTGAGAAAGAATACGGAGGTATTCGAAACGCGTCTGACCTTTTGAGAAAATAAAAAAGACCTGCATTTTCCACGACATTTGGAGTCTGTCATTCATCCTTTGGTGGTGTTCCGACTGGGCACCGCAGAGAGGAGTGGAGGTATCGATATATATATTTATATATATATATATATATGCCACAAAACTCCTCCCAAAAGACGAGCAGAGACCCAGGGGAACTGTTGGAGGCTCTTTAATGTAAAATAATGGCGGATGCATTTCTAGCCGGTGTTTGGCCGTCGTCAGCGCCACAAGCCTCCAAAGGTGGAATACACTCTGCTGATGAGCGCCGCCTTATCTGAACTCGTGGTAGCGAGTTCACACCGCCCCCTCAAAGTTGAAGCACACCTGTGCAGAGTCCTCAAGTGTTGAAGGAAACTACATGTCCCAGAGTCCTGTGTTGCGGGTTCCCGGGGATGTTGCTCGGGGGAAGGATCGGTGGGAAGGGATCCACTGTGCTCGGCAGAATTACAGCAATGTGTGCACAAAAGAAGAAAAAAAAACAAAATGAGACGGTTTAAATTCTGTAGGTTTGTAATCCATTAAAAGTCCTCCTTGGCTCCCCGTACCACCTCAGCTTCAGGTTCCAGGGGATACATACGGCAGGGACTACGCTGACAGTGCAGGCAGCCCAAAGCAAGGTCGGATAATTAATTCCCCGGGTTCCAAAGCGGGCTTGAACTGTTCAAGGTGCTCTTGAAAAAGGTTGATTGTAGCAGGGGACTGCCACAGTGAGTGCCAGTGTTGTTCTCGCCCAAACGAGGCAGGGGTCTCTGAAGTGCATCTCTGGCCGATGCACGGTTTACTTGCCACAAAACTCCTCCCAAAAGACGAGCAGAGACCCAGGGGAACTGTTGGAGGCTCTTTAATGGAAAATAATGGCGGATCAAACTATATATCAAACCTTACAAATAAAACCTAAATAAGCGTTTACCATAGAAGGACATACCTGCTAAAAGAAATTCGAACTAAGGGCCCGATTAAGAGTTTGGCAGTAAGGGTACCGCTGTCGAAACGGCATCCAAAACCCCGTCACCTTACCATGTTGGCAGTTTACAGAATGAAAGACCACCAGAGCACTGCCTCCACAGCCAGCCATTCACCGGCCGCTTCGACGGCTGTAGGGGAAATTAGCTGTCAGAAGGCATTAAAGGTGGCTATGGATCCTTTAGCCTGCCATGCCGGATCTTGGAAACCTTACAAAGGGCTCGAGATACTTGACCAACATCATTATATACCATTGTATGCAGATGATCTTCTGCTTTCATCCAGAGTACGAGGGAAGGCCTACTGGGGGCAAAGGAGCTTCTCAAACATCTAGGAAGATTTTCGGGGCTCCAGGTCAACTGGAAGAAATTATGCTTGTTTTCGACCACTGCAGGTGGAGCGGACATAGAGCAGGATGTAATATGGGAGTTTAGATGCTTATCGTACCTAAGGATCAAAATATATCACGATACCTCAGATACCCTGGAGTGCAATGTGGGGAAGGCCATTAGGAGACTAAGAACAAATGTGGAATTCTGGGCCTCCCTGCCCCTATCTGTGTTGGGCAGAATAGCCCTTCTAAAAATGGTGGTGCTGCCACGACTGCTGTATTTTTTTGGTGCCCTCCCAATATGGATCCTCGCGAGTGTCTTTCGAGACCTCTGGTCATTGATCATAGGATTTTTATAGGGACTGGAAGATGCAAGGTGGCGCTCACTACACTGCAACGGCCTACGGCAGAGGGGTGAATCACACTCCCAGACTTTGAAAATTACTATCTAGCTGCCCAGATCTAATGGCTCACACAGTGGGTGGTGGGCAGGAAAGCAGAAGTAGAGCAATTGGACTGCAATGTTCCGGAAATCCAACAGTTGTCCAGGGTTATACTGAGACTGGCGGTCTCAAGAACAAACATTAGCCCCAAGTTTCAGGTACTGTATAAGTGCTGAGGTTGCTGCTTGCGGAAATCGAAAACTAAGAGGCCCTACCCCCCATACAGCCTGCTAGAATGGCTCACGGAGCTTCCACATGGAGGGTGGTGGCATGGACTAAGAGATTAGGTGGCTGCAGGCGTGACCTCAGTGGGGGCCTTATATAAAAACGGAACACTGTTAATGTTTGAAGACTTTAGAGAATAGTATGAGCTCCTGAGGGGTCATTTTTTCTTGCATAGAGCACTAACAGTGGCAATCCAGAAGCACTGGAATTTGGGGATGGCGGAACCTCTGCTGTCAGCCAGGAGCCAATACATTCTGTTATCCTCTGGAACATATAAAGCAGTCACATGCTTGTACCACCGTCTCCGAGACGAGGAAGTGGCTCCCCTAGACAAATTAAGGGCAAGCTGGGAGGAAGATCTGGGGACCCCCATATAGGAGAAAGTATGGGAAGGACAAGTGAGCCGCTTCCCCAAGGTTTCCAGGAATGCGCAGTTCAAGCATATTATCTTTTGTGTGCTACTTAGAGCATACCTTACCCGGGATAGAATAAACCGATATTTCGCGACAACGGATGCTAAATGCCCACACTGCGCAGAGACAGGAGCAGAGTTCCTCCACATGTTTTGAAGTTGTCCATACCTGGGGAGGTTTTGGAAAGTGATCACCGACATGCTGACTGAGGTGTTAGACTAGGAGGTCCACTATACACCACAACACAGCCTCCTCCATTGGTTACCACATACCTCCAAGACTAGAGTCCCTAGTGATTTTCAGGACCTGGCATTTCTCCTGTCTAAGAGAGTAATAGCCCGGAACTGGAAGGGGCAGAGAGGGCCTAGTCCGAAGGGCTGGAAACAGGAGGTGCTATGCTGGTCGGACTATGAAGGAGCAGTCAGGACTAGGAATGTAAAGCGAGGGAAGGGCTCACTGGAGGCAGGCAGAGACTGGATAGCATGAGTCGAGGAACTGAAAAATTAAACTGGCCGCCTGACAGAAGATCCTGAGTTCACTGGTTGATTAAGCGCACCATGAGGGGGGTCTAGATGAGGTTTACGAAAACATGATGAGAATGAATGAACCTCCCTAGAGTTGAGGGTGAGATATTTAGCAAATTTGATTTAATTTCATGGATTGCATGTATAAGACGATCTGTTGGGGTCAGTCAATGAGAAGGAGGGGGAAGGAACCAAACCTCATTTTGTTACTTACATGGCCCGCCTGGGGGTGGGGAGGGCAGGAGGAAGAAGGAGAGGGGACATTGTTGTTCATAGTAATTAACATGATAAATGGTGACTGAAAATCATCGTCTTAGCCTAGGTGATTTAATAGATAAGGAGAGTATCACTCGACCTGTTGCTTACTGTATTTTGGAAAGGTCCCACTTCTAGATCTCACAGCAATATGGGAATCTAATCAAGAATAACAGGCTGAGTACTAAGGATACTGCATTTGCATGAATGTTGATTGAATGCACTGCACGGATGTTTGCAAAAACCAATACAAATCTGTTTAGAAAAAAAGAAGGCAGTATAGGCAAGTTCATCGCCGTTGGAATTACAAGTTGACTTTCTGTCGAGCCAACAGTGGTGGTAAGGCCGCCTGCTTCGAGTCTGCGGAATCTAAGGAATTGGGGTGCATACTCACCCATTTCCTTTGTTGACCTTCAGTCTCCCATGTGGCTCCCTTCGTTCAGGGATCCCCTTCACAGCAGCATCTTGAACCTGAAGTAAACAACTCTGTTGGTGCCGAAATCCAAGTAATTCAGTTTTGCAGTATTTACCCATTGACTGGACTGGGCACATATGGTTTGGATTCTAGCAATGGCAAAGTATTGGTAGGAGGTATTTTGTTTACATGTGTCATGCATATGTGAACACTTAACATGTGTGTAGTCAAAATATACACACCTGCATCGACACATATGAAAATATATTCTCCGCCATCAGAAACACCATCACTAGCCTAGTGGTGACATCGTAATAAGGCGGGCGGGGGACCACCACCGCGGTAGTATGGCGGTAAGACCACTGAACTTGTAATCAGACCCTGAATCTAAACTAACCAATAACATCAAACTATGATATGCTGGTTGTGCCACCGAGCATATTTGAAGTTGCCTTTTGCCTTTTCAGCAGAGAGGCAACGAAGGGAGCCTCTAACAGGACCCCTTGCTGCCTCTGGGCCTGGGGGTGCATGCTGGGGGGGCACATGCTGTGCTCTTCTGGAATTGAACCCCCTTTTCTGCACGGAGTGGCATGCATGACATGGTGCACACCACACCATGCAAGAATGTGCAGACCGCACTCACACGGTGGCGATCTGCTTGTTAGGTTCTCCTTTGATCCTAACAGACCTGTGCATAAGACCACCCTGCTCCACCCATCTGACCGGGATTACATTTGTAATCTGGTGGGTGGTATGACCACGGCATTGTCGGTGCCGGCCGAGGACTGCAAAAGTCGAAAGAAAGCCCTAAGTCACATGGGCTACACCTACAACCAAGAACGTGCATCGACAGAAAATGTGAATTGGAAATGTACCAAATGTTATTCTAATGCGATGGGAGGGCCACAATAGAAGAGGATGTTGTAATTAATGTAAGGGATTACAACCACACCCCAAATATGACAGATCTAAGAGACCGATTACGATGGCGGTCCCACAGCCATCTGCCCCTGCAGGACCGCCCGCCAAATTAGAACATGGCGGGCAGAGGCATGTGGCGGAAGGATCGTCTGCCTCACATCTGACAGGCTCAGGGAAGGATCCCGTTGGAGGGATGCAATCCCTATAATGGTTGCGGTGCCTGCTCAGGAACCGTCGTAGGGATTACAATGTTCCTTTCCGAGTGCCGTTTCATGGCGGTTAACCCGCCATGAAAAGGCAGACTGAAAGTGACTTTGGGGGCCCATAGCATGCTCCCCATATCCTTGGCCTTCTGCTATGGGCCCTGGGTTGTGGCAGGCACCGCATGGTGCATGCCACCTAGTGCAGAGAGGTTTGAAATGTGTTTGTTTGTATTGCGGCATGTGCTGCAGTCCACAGCACATGCCGCAATACAATATATACACATTGCGACCGCCTTCACGGCAGTCGCATCCTAACGCGGCCAGCGAGACCTCCGGCTCCTAGTCCGCCCAACATCATAAGCAGGCCCTAAGAGAGTCAAGCACCTGCTTTCAGGAACCCATAACCAAAATCCTAAAATATATATTGCCTAAAGTCCCCAAACACGTCATAGGCAGAGTACCACCTATGCCCAGTTTAAAACATTTAATCGCATGAACTAAAAAAAGCCACCAGCGATACCCCTAGAAGATACCTGAACTTTTAACAATGATACCTAGGGCCAGATTATGATGGCAGTCGGACAAGCGTCCAACTGTCATTCTGTCTGGAACGGGACCAGTCGACAGGAAGTCAGCAGTCCCGCCAGGGGAATTATGATCCGACCGCCGTGGAGGCAGTCGGAAACATGCCTCTCAGCATTGAGGCTTGCGCTGCGGCCCGAAAAAGGGCTGCAGCACAAGCCTCACTGCAAAGAGGCATGTTTCTGAACATCTCTGCATCGAGTGGTAGGCACCATGCGGTGCCTGCCACATGGTCCAATGTTGTTTTGGGTGGCAGAGAATACAAAACCGGGAGTGGAAGTGTCCACAGGAAAGTTTAAAGACCTGCACAGACACTTTTCCCTAGAAAACTGTGAAACAAACTGAATTGTCTGTAGGTCTGAGGTGTTACTATTTGCTCAACGGCATCCTACACAATCAACCGTATCTAATCGCGCCTAAGTAAAGCTCTCATGAGGGAAACCCTAATAATGGGACGGAGTCCCATCACTCACTGAGGTGACATGCTTCATCAGGCAAAATAGATACATATTAAAACTAATGATATGTGTGTTGAACACGAGAGCATGACCTATAGGGATTGGTCAACCAGAAGGGACCAGATACCAAAGGATTATACATATCAGGGTGCCCAATTCTCTGATCTCTTATATGTAATGAGTCAAAACAAGCCCTAAATGTGAAGGAGGCTCTAGCATGTTTGCAGCATCTAATGCAGGAATCCTAGTTACACTTAAACCTGCAATACACCTACTCAGCATAATTGAGACTTGTATGAAGTTCAAGTTAATGAGGCTTGCAATAAAGATAAACACAAGGAGATGATGGGCGGAGCGCTGAAACTTTTCAGACACTCACCCTCCCAGTCACAGATCTGGGTTGAATCCATCATCGTTCTTTAGCTCACTTTGCCACCTCAGTTCAGACACAGCTATATGCAAATCAGTCTTGACCCTGTGCCTCATGGGAACAGTCCAGCCCGAACTGTCAAGCCATGTCTTCCCTGGACCGAAACAAGCATCCTGGGACTGGTTTCTGGCTAATCAGCCGTCATCAGCCAGGCTAGCTCGAATCCAGTGGCAAAGTGAACAAGGGACTCACGTCTGGGCATACCCTGCCAACTTAGGGCAAACAAAGCAAACACAAGGAGATGATGGACGTAGCGCTGAAACTTTTCAGACACTCACCCTCCCCTTCACAGATCTGGGTTGAATCCATCATCGTTCTTTAGCTCATTTCGCCACCCCAGTTCAGACACAGCTATATGCAAATCAGTCTTGACCCTGTGCCTCATGGGAACAGTCCAGCCCGAACTGCCAAACCATGTCTTCCCTGGACCGGAAACAAGCATCCTGGGACCGGTTTCTGGCTAATCAGCCGTCATCAGCCAGGCTAGCATGAATCCAGGGGCAAAGTGAGCAAGGGACCCACGTCTGGGCATACCCTGCCAACTTAGGGCGAACAAAGCAAACACAAGGAGATGATGGACAGAGCAGAGAAAACTTTTCAGACACTCACCCCAGTCACAGATCTGGGTTGAATCCATCGTCGTTCTTTAGCTCACTTCACCACCCCAGTTCAGACACAGCTATATGCAAATCAGTCTTGACCCTGTGCCACATGGGAACAGTCCAACCCGAACTGCCAAGCCATGTCTTCCCTGGAACGGAAACAAGCATCCTGGGACCGGTTTCTGGCTAATCAGCCGTCATCAGCCAGGCTAGCTTGAATCCAGTGGCAAAGTGAGCAAGGGACCCACGTCTGGGCATACCCTGCTCAGACATGGGTCTCGTGCTCTCCATGCCACTGGAATCAAGCTATCCTGGCTGATGAGGGCTGAAAGCCTGAAACCCGTCCTAGGATGCTTGTTTCCAGTCCAGGGAGAATCTGGCCTGGCAATTCGGACTGGACTGTTCCCATGGGGCACAAGATCAAGACTGATTTGCATATGGCTGGGTCCAAACTGGAATGGCATGGTGAGAAAAAAAACGATGGATTTAGGCCCAGATCCCTGTACTGGGGTGAATGTATGACATTGTTCTGCATTCTGTCCATCAATTGTTCTTTTTGCATTTGTCACCCCGAGTGGGACGGGTATGCTCAGACGTGGGTCCCGTTTTCCCCATGCCACTGAAATCAAGCTATCCTGACTGATGAGGGCTGAAAGCCCGAAACCGGTCCTAGGATGCTTATTTCCAGTCCAGGGAGGACCTGGCCTGGTAGTTCGGGCTGGACTGTTCCCATGGGGCACAGGGTTAAGACTGATTTGCATATGGCTGGGTCCAAACTAGAATGGCATGGTGACCAAAAAAACTATGGATTTAGGCCCAGATCCCTGTCCTGGGGTGAATGTATGACATTGTTCTACATTCTGTCCATCAATTGTTCTTTTTGCATTTGTCACCCCGAGTGGGATGGGTATGCTCAGACGTGGGTCCCATTCTCCCTATGCCACTGGGATCAAGCTATCCTGGCTGATGAAGGCTGAAAGCCTAAAACCTGTCCTAGGATGCTTGTTTCCAGTCTAGGGAGGACCTGGCCTGGTAGTTCGGGCTGGACTTTTTCCCATGGGGCACAGGGTTAAGACTGATTTGCAAATGGCTGGGTCCAAACTGGAATGGCATGGTGAGCAAAAAAAACAATGGATTTAGGCCCAGATCCCTGTACTGGGGTGAATGTATGACATTGTTCTGCATTCTGCCCATCAATTGTTCTTTTTGCAATTGTCATCCCGAGACGGACAGGTATGCTCAGACATGGGTCCCGTGCTCTCCATGCCACTGGAACCAAGCTATCCTGGCCGATGAGGGCTGAAAGCCGGAAACCATTGCTAGGATGCTTGTTTCCAGTCCAGGGAGGCCCTGGCCTGGCAGTTCGGGCTGGACTGTTTCCATGGAGCACAGGGTCAAGACTGATTTCTATGTGGCTGGGTCCAAACTGCAATGGCATGGTGAGAAACAAAGCGATGGATTTAGGCCCAGATCCCTGTACTGGGGTGAATGTATGACATTGTTCTGCATTCTGCCCATCAATTGTTCTTTTTGCATTTGTCACCCCGAGTGGGACAGGTATGCGCAGACGTGGGTCCCGTGCTCTCCATGCCACTGGAATCAAGCTATCCTGGCTGATGAGGGCTGAAAGCCCGAAACCGGTCCTAGGATGCTTGTTTCCAGTTTAGGGAGTACCTGGCCTGGCAGTTCGGGCTGGACTGTTCCCATGGGGCACAGGGTCAAGACTGATTTGCATATGGCTGGGTAAAAACTGTAATGGCATGGAGAGCAAAAAAACGATGGATTTAGGCCCAGATCCCTGTACTGGGGTGAATGTATGACATTGTTCTGCATCCTGTCCATCAATTGTTATTTTTGCATTTGTCATCCCGAGTGGCACGGGTATGCTCAGACGTGGGTCCCGTGCTCTCCATGCCACTGGAATCAAGCTATCCTGACTGATGAGGGCTGAAAGCACGAAACCGGTCGTGGGATGCTTGTTTCCAGTCCAGGGAGGACCTGGCCTGGCAGTTTGGGCTGGACTGTTCCCATGGGGCACAGGGTCAAGACTGATTTGCATATGGCTGGGTCTAAACTGGAATGGCATGGTGAGCAAAAAAACAATGGATTTAGGCCCAGACCCCTGTACTGGGGAGAATGTATGACATTGTCCATCAATTGTTCTTTTTGCGCTTGCAATAAAGATGACATATTTCTGCCTCCATTCATAAAGCTTTAAACTAGCAAAGGTCACATATATTGGAAAGGTTACTTGATAGATAGCTACGCCCAAGCACAAGAGCAAAGCGGGTAGTACAAGTGACTTACCTATCCGTCAGTACCCCGGGCTTAACTAAGCTGTGGTCCGAGGTAAATCCGATCCGTAAGGTAGTCATATTTATATGGCTCATGATTGGATAATTAGTCTGAACTGCAGGTCCCGGCGCGTGTGAGTGACTTGGTCAGGCTGCCCCGCATAACTGAGAAATGAAGTCTTAGGTGCAGTATGAGATGCAAAAGGCCGCCTCGTTGTTGCAAGTCTACAAAAGTAAACAGTAGTGAATTTGTCATCTTCAGGACACTAAAGAGAGCAGTTTAAAATAAAACTAACCTTGAATGAGACAACATAAAAACGTCTTACAGCTCGGGCGGAGAACGCCCCATGGCCACTACATGTAACAAGATTACAGAAAACAGAAGTGGTCATGGGAATCATAGCTCGTTTTAACTCGCCGGCTGTGAGCTCGCGGCTCTTATCTGGCCCATTTTTTAAATAAGTATAATATTAGTAAAAATATTAAATCGGTGAAGATATTTAATAAGTCTATTGGCAGTAAGGAACATAATAAAGTTGCACAGTAATAACGTGATGCAGAGCATTTTGTCGGTCCATCGGTAACCTTTCTCTAGCAATCAAAGACGAGCCAGCTCGGAAACAATTCTAACATCACTCTTAAGGAACAAACCCCCATGTTGGCAGTAAATGGACATGGCCCACAGTTTTGTGTCTCTAAATGAGGGAGTGTATCGAGGAAAACCCATTACATAGAAAGTCAAAAAAGGGTGGGGTGGGGTGGGGGATAGCGTGGATGAAACCTGAGCCTATAGCTTGTTCATATAGCTGGGCCTGATACCACATATTAAGCAAAATATCATATTTACTGATATATGGCCTTATAAAAGGGCAATCTGTAAACGCCTGGGTGTGATTTAAAGTAGAGTCCAACGAATTTCATCATTAGGACCTGTCTTGTCGCATTGCAGTTTGAACACCCAACGTTGTTCCTTGATGAAAAGGAATTTAGATACATCTGTTATATGTGCAGGAATGTATGGTTGCTCAAGCACCGTCCAGTGAAGATCGTCTGCTGTGTTTTTGTATGCTAGAAAATGGTTGGTAAGCTTGGTAGCCTGCTTGTGACATCTAATTGTGCTCTTGTGTTCAGAGATACAGTGTTTGACCTTTCATGTGGTCATACCCACTTATCGAAGTTGGCACAGACACGTTATTAAGTAGATAAGATTGTCACTGTTACAGTTTGTGTGTCACATTTGGGACCATGGTCTTGCTGTCCCAATATCAATCGTGGTTGACTGTCTTGTTTGAGGACAGGTCGAGCAAGAACAACATGGGAAGTGCCCCTGCACTGGCGGCCGGTTCCATAGGGTCTCTTGTGAAAGCTGAGTCAGGGTTAGTTTTCTAGGGCGAGTGTGGACCGAACTATCCCTTAAGTTCAAATTCCTCTTGAGTGTAAACTGGGGTGGAGGGATGTTTGCATGAGCAGTATGGTGCACAGACATAATATCGACTCCAAAATATCGTTTGGACAGAATATCGAGTTTTAAATATCGTTTGGAGAAAATATCGACTAGACAGAATATCGACAGCCAAAATATCGTTTTTAAGGTAAGTGAAGTAATATCGACTGTAAATAATATAGACAGTGAAAATATCCAAGTATATAATCTATATAGTAAAAAATATAGTTTTTTAAATAATATTTAATTATTTATAGTGTTTTTATGTTATAATATGTGTGAAAAGTGTCATTTTATTTTATAATTATTTTTAATTAATGATTTTTTTAAATTATTGTGTAATTTTATTCTGTAGCGGGTTATGGGTTTATAGGGGAATAGGGTGGGAAGTAATTTAATTATAATTAATTAAATATGTAAATGTATTAATTGGTAGCAATAATTAATTAATTGGTAATTAAATAATATATGTTAATTATTTAAAATTTAATTGGTAATTAATTTAATTTAATTGATTAATTGCTAATTATGTAAATTAAAATAATGTATTTTCTGTAGCGGGTTGTGGGTTTATAGGGGAATAGGGTGGGAAGTAATTTAATTATAATTAATTAAATATGTAAATGTAATAATTGGTAGTAATATTTAATTAATTGTTAATTAAAAAATATTTGTTAATTAATTAAAATGTAATTGGTAATTAATTTAATTTAATTGATTAATTGCTAATTATGTTAAATTAAAGGGGTATTTTTAGGGTTCAGGGTCAGTTTTTAGTTTTTGGGTAAAGGGGTATTTTTAGGGTTCAGGGTCAGTTTTGGGTTTTTGGGTAAAGGTGTATTTTTAGGGTTCAGGGTCAGTTTTTAGTTTTTGGGTAAAGGGGTATTTTTAGGGTTCAGGGTCAGTTTTTAGTTTTTGGGTAAAGGGGTATTTTTAGGGTTCAGGGTCAGTTTTTAGTTTTTGGGTAAAGGGGTATTTGTAGGATTCAGGGTCAGTTTTCAGTTTTTGGGTAAAGGGGTATTTTTAGGGTTCAGGGTCAGTTTTTAGTTTTTGGGTAAAGGGGTATTTTTAGGGTTCAGGGTCAGTTTTTAGTTTTTGGGTAAAGGGGTATTTTTAGAGTTCAGGGTCAGTTTTTAGTTTTTGGGTAAAGGGGTATTTTTAGGGTTCAGGGTCAGTTTTCAGTTTTTGGGTAAAGGGGTATTTTTAGGGTTCAGGGTCAGTTTTTAGTTTTTGGGTAAAGGGGTATTTTTAGGGTTCAGGGTCAGTTTTTAGTTTTTGGGTAAAGGGGTATTTTTAGGGTTCAGTGTCATTTTTGGGTTTTTGGGGTACATATACAATATTGCCTATTATTTAATTAAATTTTGTTACTATATATATATATGTTTTAAGAAATATGATTAAAAAAATATTATTTTTTTACTTTCATTAATTATTTAATTATTAAAAGTTATTTTAAGTATTGTTAATTATATTTTAGTAATTAATTTTTTATATTAATGTAATTAAACATTGTTTTTAGTAAAGTCGATATTTTTTACAACGATATTTTTGTAAACGATATTTTGTACTCGATATTTTTGTACTTACCTGTTTGTACATACAAACTCGATATTTTGGTTGTAGATATTTTTTCCTCGATATTTTGGGTAGTCGATATTTTGGTAGTCGATATTATTTCAGTGATCCAGCAGTATTAAGGATCCACCAGTGTTTACGTATGGTTTTCTGAATCTTGTTAGACAATGCGCTAAATATACTCATGCATGTCAGTCTAGATGTTATAGGCTTAGGTTCTTGAATTGAAGTTCCTCAGGGTTATTATTGGAGGCACGCTTCAACGACTAACGTACAAGTCTGCTGGTATATCTACGTTCCTTGAGTTGTTGGGAAAGTAGTTTTGCATGTTCAGAGAATTTGTCTAGAGTGGAGCAATTGCGTCTGACTCAGAGGAATTGACCGTATGGCAGGTTATCACGAAGTGATTTAGGATGGTGGCTACTATACAGTAGTAAAGAATTCTGTGCCATAGGTTTCCTGTACAATTCGCTTTGTAGACCATGACCTGTTGAAAAGATCCTTAGATCTAGAAATGGAAGACTGTTCTTGCTATATTCAACTGTAAAACGGGGAAAGGTGTTTCTGGAATTCCGTCCCCTTATTAGGGATTCCCTCATGAGGGCTTTACTTAGGCGCGATTAGAAACGGTTGATTGGTGTAGGATGTTTTGGGTGGCACCATAGGTGCCCACAGACTCCATACCGGAGGTACAGGGGGAAGTGGGGCTTGCAAAGTCCCTTTCTGTCTACCTTTTCATGGCGCGTTAACCGCCATGAAATGGACAGTGGAAAGGGACATTGTAATCCCTACTGTGGTGCCTGATCAGGCATCACCACTGTTGTTGGGATTGCAGTCCCTCCGACGGTCCAATGGGCTCAAGGAGCCTGTCGGATGCATAGCAGTCAGTTTCTCCACCATCCCTACATTCGCCCACCATCGTAATGAGGCGGGCCATACTGCAGGCTCCAATTGTGGTGGGACCGCCACTGACGGCCATAATGGGGCCCATAATAAGGAATCTTTCTTTTTATATGACAACCTAAACAGTATAAATCAATTCTAATATTCACTACAGCCGATAGCTTACTAAAACTACGCCATTGTCAAACCCGGATGGTGGATGGAACCTTCAAAATGTGTCCCATACCATTCACTCAGATATACACCTTACATAGTGACTATCAAAATGCAAATATCCCTTTCATATATAACCTACTACCAAATAAACAAAGCAGCACTTTCTATGAACTCTTAAACCACATTAAACATAAACCAAATTACTAGCCACAAAAAATAATCTGAGACTTTGATCAAGCCATGATTTAAACCATTTTTAAGTTATCCCTACACAGCCATGCAAGGCTGTTACTGTCATTTCAATCAAAGCATATGGGGACACCTCTAACAGTCTGCACTCTGGGGCCGATTAAGAGTACGGAGGTTCCAAGACCGATATAACCACGGTGGTGGTCCACAAACCCGATGCTAGACCGTCACCACCAGCAGGATCCTGGAAGCATCAGGGAATGGAGGTGGGAGCCAAAGCCGGCACTGCCGTGCCTATTCCGACCTGCCTTTCCGGTGACCTTTTTATGACGGGGACCATGTCATGAAATGGTAGGCAGAAACACAGGGAAGGAGCCCCAAACAGGTCCCCTAGGAGAATTTGCCCATGGGGGATATGAATGGGCGCACCTGTTGTGCCCCCTTCTGCTTGCACTGTGCGCCATGCTCAACATGGTTCATGGTACACAGTGCACTGATGTGCAAGCGGCGCTGCACAGCATAAGCTTCAGGCTCTTTTTATGAGCCAAAATATGCCACTGCTGTGTCACCACTGACACAACACCGCCAGCATGGCGGTGATCTCAGAATATAGCGGTTGGGAAGCCGCCAGGTTTGGCAGCGGTCTCCCGACCGTCACAACGGTGTTCTGGCTGTCAGACCACCAAACTAATTATTGGGCCCTAAGTGTAGAATATGCTACAAACAGCCAATTTGCCTTTGAAATAAAAAGAAAATTATAGCACTAGTCTGTCACTGTCATAGAGCTAGCTAACCACTACAATTTACTAATAGAAAGCCCTTTCTAGCAACAAAACAAAGACACACTAATCCCCCTAGGAGAAGTGTGGCTCAATGGTTAGAGAGGCAGACCCTGATGCAGAGGTCTGGCCCGGGACCAGGGTTCAATCCCCGCCTTGGCGGGTGTTGGGCTCAATTTCCTCGGACCTGATAATTCTCGCCTCGGTGCCTATTCTAATCATGGGTCCCACTCTGCAACTCTGGGCAATAGCTTGCTTAATCTTCACAACGGCCCCAACAACGCTAGGATACCTGGCTTCACCTTGGGGGTGCCCAGGAGTGGACACTTCATAGGGAAAGGCCAGGAAGGGTTCCTCAGCGGTATTCGTACAAGCGCCGAGATGCCTCAGGGTAGTCGTGCGCTATACAAGTACCTCTACATTTAGATTTACATCTAATGCATTGTTTCAAAGACACTTGGGTGGGCAGACTACATCGCTCTGGGCACAGACGTCAACCCAAATTTCAATTTCCATAGTGGAAAGTCTATGACAGTACCTTGGCACAGGAAGCCAGAATAAAGAACATAGTCGAAGGATAGCACAATGACTTCAATCCACACAAGGCAGAACAAAACCTGCAGTCGATAAATGTATGGAAGCATTACATACAGAGCTACCAACAGCATCTTGTAAGCCAAATTGCACCAAAACATAGCAAACAAACTAAAATAATGTACGATATGCTACAATTTGAAAGTCAAACTCTTCATAAACAACAAAGGAGAAGAATTCTTAGAAATATTAGCCAAAAGAATATTATAAAATAAATAGTAACCTGCAAACGTTGCAAAAAAGTCACAAAATCTAAAACAATATCTCAAAATATTTTTATATAAATAGGAAACATAATTCATTACATCAGTCTAAACACACAACTTCAATGTTAAATAATAGTAAGATAATATTTACATTATTTACATTAACCATGTAAACCTCACCAACCAAAAAACTCAAAGAACAAACTCAATCCATTAGATAAAATAGATATGAAACATAAACCAAACATTTGTAAATAACAACGACATAATATTTTACCAAACTATAAAATAACCACAAAAAAAGATTTCCAAAAAAGCCCATAAAAATGCAATAGAAATCCCTCAAAGCAATTAAAAGTATCTAGGAACCATAAAAAAACAAAAATGGAAATCAGAGTTGAGAATATTGGTTTATTGAAAACCCAAAGTGATTCCCTTAAAAAAAGAACTCGCAGGACACCTTCCTAGACAAACACTTGTAAATTAAACAAGAAAACCCACCTGCAAAACACACTACATTCCCAAAATGACATATACATTACATTTAATAATCATAAAATAATTAAGGTAACACAATGTAAAATAACATAACAATACATTACTAAAACAGTGTAAGAAAATCTAAAAGTACATACTTGTGAAAAAGACAACTATTAATAAATCAATTTGTACATGAAAACACACAAACAACACTATAACTAATCTCCAGACCCCCCCCTACGTACCTCCTACCCTCAAAACACTTAAAAAAACATTAAAAAATAATTAACACTAAAAGTATCAAATACAATATACACACGCCAGCATAAATCATTTGTAAGAAAGTGTTGGACAATAAAGGTCTGACATTTACTAATCCCACTACAATCTACACCAATTTGGAGAGGGAGATATACACTAAAGGGGTGATATTTACTATTCCTACTCCAATCTATATCAATATGAAGAATGTATTGGATACCAAAAGGATGACATTTACTATTCAAGCTCCAATCTAAACAATTGTGGGCAAGGTGTTGGACACTAAAGTGGTGGCAATTACTATGTCCACTCCAAACCACACCAATTTGAAGAAAGGTTTGGACACTAAAGGGGTGACATTTACTATTCCCACTCTAATCTAAACACTTTTGGGAAATTAGTTGGACACTAAAAGGTTAAAATGTACTATTCCCACTCCAATCTACTTAAATTTGGGGTAGGTGTTGGACACTACAGGGGTGACATTTACTCTTTCCACTCCAATCCAAACCAGTTGGGGACGGTGTTGGACACTAAAAGGATGACATTTACAATTCACATTCCCACCTATACCAATTTGGAGAAGGTGTTGCACACTAAAAGGGTAACATTTACTAGTCACATTCAAAGCTAAACCAAATTGGGAAAGGTGTTGGACACTAGAAGGAATACATTTACAATTACAATTCCAATCTGAACCAATTTGAGGTAGGTGTTGGACACTAAAGGGGTGACATTTACTACTCCCACTCCAATCCATACTAATTTGAAGAAGGTGATGGACACTTAAAGGGTGACTTTTACTACTCCCACCCCAATCTAAACCAATTTGAGGAAGGTGTTGGACATTAAAGGGGTGAAATTTATGATTCCCCCTCTAAACTAAACTAATATGAGCAAGGTTTTGAACAGCAAAGGGGTGACTTTTACTGCTCCCACTCTAATCTATTCAAATTTGAGGGAGGGGTACACTAAATAGGGGAAATGTACAATTCCACTGCAATTTAAAACGTTTTATGCAAAATGCTACACAGTTAAACTTGTATGTACACAATCAATACTCCAAACTCGAACATACATTTTAATCTATAAAATAAACTACAATTATGCACAAAAACACACTAACCAAAATGACAAAACTATATATTCATAATTAAACATTAACATATAAAATAAAATGTATCAGTATTAATAATTAATATATTTTTGAATATATTTACTACCATTCCTAAACTTTGAACCATAAAATTAAAAAATAAAAGTATACACCAACATTAACTATCATAAAATTCAACAAAATATGAAACAAATTTGAAAATATTTTTAAAAAAAATATTTTTACAACTACATTATAATTTGCAACATACAAACTTAAAATTAATAACATTTTGGATTTTTTTTACAAAAATTATTAAAGTATTTTTTATTTTTTAAAATGTAAATTATTTACTCATTTACATTTATTTTCAATATCCAATTTTTTTTCATTTAAATATTTATTTTAATATTTACAATAAATATGTTTTCTTTTTATATAATTATTATATATTTTAATTAATTATACATTATTATTTGTAAAAATATTAATGTACCAAAATAAATTAAAAACATGTACTATATTAAATTTGCATATAATTAAAATAATTAACTTTACATTTACTTTAAAATATCCACTTTTAAAAAATCTCTCCACCCTTATTTCCAAAAAATCCAATATCTCACTGTTAAAACAAGATAAATTAATAATTTCTAAACATTATTACAAAATTTCGAAAATCTCATAATGAATTATCTAACTAAAACACAAATAAAATAACATAGAATTAATCACACTACAATAAATTACATACAAAATATTACTTACAAACAATATTACATACAACAATATTTTCTAAATCAATATGGTTTACAGGGATATTAAAAACACTTAAAACAATATTTTTACATTTGGTAAACCGGTTGCCAATATTTTTTACATCCTGATAGTCTTGGCACAATATTTTTGTATCCAATATTTTGGCTAAACACAATGGAAAAGATGAAGGCAAGTTTCATTATAACTGATGGGTACTCTGTTCAAAGGAATTATATCCCCACATCAATAGGCAGGAAGAATTAATTGTCTATCTGTACAAAAACACTTGGGAGTTACTTTTATAAACATAGTAGCGGCACCACACAAGGGAAGGTTCAGTACAATTTTGTCTTGGAATAATTCCCTATTCTGCTGCAAAAATGTATCCCATCACCAACCAGCTGCTCAGAGCTGCAGCAAAAGTAGGAGGCTGCTTACCTCAGAAAGAGCTAGCAACAATGAGAGGCTGCAGAAGCAACATCCTCTGTTGGTGATGGAATAGGCAAAGAAGGTAGATATAAAGAGCTTAACCCACCAGCAGATAACGGGGCTGTAGCCTGAGCAGTTTGAGCCGAAGTTTAGGTGCCAGGCACAGGCTGAGAAGCAAAGACAGGAGCACCATTGTCTTAAGGAGGAGCAGCTCACTTCCAGTGAGAAGAGTGGATCTAAGCTGCCGCACAACGACATTTGACAGCAGTGTTTGTGATGAACAGGATCTGATAGCACCCATGCAAGCAGTGCTGCAATTCAGTCTTCCTTTGGTGCATATGGATAGAAACGTACTCGCCAAACTGGAGAAAGTGGTAGGCCTTGGTCAGACACTCAGGTAAGGGTGCTTGCATCTGAACGCTGTAAAGACATTGAATAAGCTTTCTGTAATAATGTAAAACTCCATCATCACTGAATTGCAAACCCAATTTGCCAGTAGAAATGGGTGTATCATGGGTCCCCCCATTATTATTTCATATGGGATCAATTTTGTCTTCTGAGCAGGATTCACTCTGGGGGACCATAATGCTAATAGTAGGGCACTGGGCCAGTTTCCGAGCAAATCTGCGCTTTCTTGTTTTTAATGGTACTGTTGCTCCTTTCTACTTTGCCAGCAGACTCTCAGTAAGATGCACAACGAAAATGCTGATCTACCCTGGTGCCTTTCAACTGTTAGCATTGCTGCTGACAAAAAAT
Organism: Lissotriton helveticus; assembly: GCF_964261635.1. Classification (NCBI taxonomy): domain Eukaryota; kingdom Metazoa; phylum Chordata; class Amphibia; order Caudata; family Salamandridae; genus Lissotriton; species Lissotriton helveticus. The sequence goes on from NC_136067.1 coordinate 1,373,256,486, forward strand.
GTGTCCCGCATTAACTGATTGGTTTGGTACGATACCCCAAGCTGAGGGATAAAGTAATTGATTAACCGATTATCTACTGTAATGGCGTCCACACAATAACTAGGTCTAATGAATAATTTGAGCATTTGGGCATCGGGATTAAACCCATCTGGATATTCATGAAGGAGTCATAAGAGGGAAGATGAGCAGCTGGGGGTGACCTTAATCCCTTTTATAACACGGTGAGGCAGGCAGATTGTACAGGATTGGTAATAACTCTGGGCAATGGAAGATGAATCATGCTGTCCCTTCCAAAATGAGCTGCTCTATGATACAACTTGGTAAGTTTGGGGAGTGGAAAGTTTGGTGTGACCACATGCCCAAGGCTGGCTCTCCATATCCCCTCAGGGTTTCATTTACATTGCTGATTGATCCATAAATGTTTTTCATTTTCAGAGGCTTGCTCCTGCAATTGAGACAAGTCCTTTAATGTTGATACTGTCAATACATCAATTCTCATAACATACATAGCACTATCATTAGGCAATGCAGCATTATCAGCCCTTCAATCAATCAATCAATCAATCAATGAATCAATCAAGACATTTGTAAAGTGCGCTACTCACCCGTGAGGGTCTCAAGGTGCTGGGGGAGGGGGGGGGGCTGCTGCTACTGCTCGAACAGCCAGGTCTTGAGTAGGCTCCTGAAGGTAAGTAGATCTTCGGTCTGCCGTAGGAGGATGGGGAGGGTGTTCCAGGACATGGCGGCGTGGTGGGAGAATGATCTCCGGATGTGGGGGCGGGTGGCGAGGGTGAGTCTGGCGGAGCGGAGCTGGCGGTTCCGGGTGTAGGAGGTGGGTCGTTTGTTGAGGTATGCTCGTCCGGTGTTCTGGAGCTTGAAGGTGATCCTCTTGTTGACGGGGAGCCAGTGCAGGTCTCTAAGGTGGGGTGTGATGTGGCTGTGGCGAGGGATGTCGAGGATCAGGCGTGCAGAGGCGTTCTGTATGCGTTGCAGTCGTGTAAGCAGTTTGTCCGGGGCTCCTGCGTAGAGGGCGTTTCCGTAGTCCAGTCTGCTGCTGACGAGGGCATGGGTGACCGTTCTTCTAGTGTCAGTGGGGATCCACCTGTAGATCTTTCGGAGCATGCGGAGGCTGTTGAAACAGGACGATGAGATGGCGTTGATTTGCTTGGTCATTGACAGTGTTGATTCAAGGATGAATCCCAGGTTGCGTGCGTAGTTGGTGGGTGTTGGTGCTGCTCCCGGGGCGGTCGGCCACCAGGAGTTGTCCCAGAACACAGGGGGTGGAGCCGAGGATGAAGACCTCCTTCTTGTGCGAGTTCACCTTTAGGCTGCTGTTCTTCATCCATTCGGCGACGGCTTTCATTCCTTTGTGGAGGTTGGCTTTGGCGGTGAGCGAGAGGATCACTTGTGTGACTTGGCGGTGAGGTAGGCGAATGATCTCCGGATGTGGGGGACAGTGGCGAGGGCGAGGTCGGCGGAGCGGAGATGGCGGTTCGGGGTGTAGAAGGTGGGTCGTTTGTTGAGGTATGCTGGTCCGGTGTTCTGGAGCTTGAAGGTGATCCTCTTGTTGATGGGGAGCCAGTGCAGGTCTCTCAGGTAGGGTGTGATGTGGCTGTGGAGAGGGATGTCGAGGATCAGGTGCGCAGAGGTGTTCTGTATGCGTTTCAGTTGTTTGGCCGGGGCTACCGCGTAGAGGGCGTTTCTGTAGTCCAGTCTGCTGCTGACGCGGGCATGGGGGACCGTTCTTCTAGTGTCAGTGGGGATCTACCTGTAGATCTTTCAGAGCATGCGGAGGGTGTTGAAATAGGAGGATGAGATGGAGAGTGTTGAATCGAGGATGAATCCCAGGTTGCGTGCGTGGTGGGTGGGTTGTGGTGCTGCTCCCGGGGCGGTCGGCCACCAGGAGTTGTCCCAGGCAGAGGGGGTGGAGCCGAGGATGCGGACCTCTGTCTTGTCCATGTTCAGCTTTAGGCTGCTGTTCTTCATCCATTCGGCAATGGCTTTCATTCCTTCGTGGAGGTTGACGTTGGTGGTGAGAGGGTCCTTAGTGAGCGAGAGGATCACTTGTGTGTCGTCGGCGTAAGAGATGATGTTGAGGTTGTGCAGTCCGGCGAAGTGGGCGAGCGGGCCATGTAGATGTTGTACAATGTTGGGTTGAGGGAGGATCCTTGGGGTACGCAGCAGATGATTTTGATGGCTTTGGATCAGAAGGGGGGAAGCAGACGCACTGCGTTCTACCGGAGAGGAAGGAGGTGGTCCAGTCCAGTGCTTTGCCTCGGATTCCTGCGTCGTGGAGGTGAGTGCATAGGGTGCGGTGACAGACTGTGCCGAATGCGGCTGATAGGTCCAGGAGGATGAGGGCCGCGGTCTCACCGTTGTCCAGCAGGGCCCTGATGTCATCGGTGGCAGCAATGAGGGCAGTTTCGGTGCTGTGGTTGCTGCAGAACCCGGACTGGGATGGACCCAGAATGTTGATCTCCTCGAGGTAGTGGGTCAGCTGTTTGTTGACAGTTTTCTCGATAACCTTCGCCGATAACCGGAGCAGGGAGATGGGCTGGAAGTTCTTGAGGTCCTTGGGGTCTGCTTTGGGTTTCTTGAGCAGGGCGTTGATCTTGGCGTGCTTCCAGCTCTCCGGGAAGGTTGCGGTCTCGAAGGAGATGTTGATGGCTTTACGGAGGTGGGGTGCGATGGTGGCGCTAGCTTTGTTGAAGATGTGGTGAGGGCACGGGTCTGATGGGGAGCCAGAGTGGATGGTGCTCATGATTTTGACGGTGTCGTCGTCATTGATGTTGGTCCAGGTGAGTAGGGGGTCGACGTGGGTGGTGGCCGTGGGGTCTGAGGTGTTGTTGGTTGCCGTGGTAGACTGGTTGTTGAAGCTGTTGTGGATGTCTGCGATCTTGCAGTGGAAGAAGGAGGCCAGGGAGTTGCACAGGTCTTGCGACAGTGGGATGTCGTTAGTGCTGGAGCTGGGGTTGGCGAGTTCCTTTACAATGTTGAAGAGCTCTTTGCTGTTGTGTGTGTTGTTGTTGAGGCGGTCCTTGGACGAGGTCTTTTAGGTGGATCTGATGAGGTGGTGATGTTGGCGCATGGCGTTCTTGTGGGCTGCTTTGTTCTCTGGTGTCTGTTTGCGGCGCTGTTTCTTCACCAGCTTTCGGCAGTTTTGCTTGGAGGTCTGCGGTGAATCAGCTGCCAGTTTTGTTGGTGCGACTGTTGGAGGGGGTTCTTGATCGGGGCGAGGGTGTTGGGGCAGTCGTTGATCCAGCGTCTGAGGTTGCTGGCGGCGGCGTCGGGTCAGTGGGGTCTGTGGGTGGGCTTCGGGTGAGGGTGGTGTGTAGCTGGTCTTCGGTGATTTTGCTCCAGCAGCGGTGGTGGATCTGTTGGGTGCGGTGATGTGTGGTAGGCTTCTCGAAGGTGAAGTGGACACGGCGGCGATCGGTCCAGTGGAGTTTGGTGGTGTGGCTTGCGGAGAAGATGGGATCAAGCGTGTGTCGGGCAGAGTGGGTGGGAGTTGTGATGAGTTGTTTGAGTCCGAGATTGGCGAGGTTGTTGAGCAGGGTGGTGGAGTTGGTGTCGTTGTTGTTCTCAAGGTGGAAATTCAGGTCCCCGAGGAGGAAGTAGTCCATGGACGCAAGGGCGTGCGTGCTGATGAAGTCGGCAATGGTGTCGCTGAACTGTGGTCTGGGTCCGGGGGCCCTGTAGATCAGAGTTTCTCTGAGGGTGGTGTTGGGATCAGTGCGGATCTGGAAGTGCAGGGGTTCGGCGGTGTTGAGGGTGTCGTCGGAGTTGGTTGAGACCTTGAGGGTGGATTTGTAGATAATGGCGATTCCATCTCCTACTCCGTTGGTGCGGTCTCTGCGGATGATCTTGTAGCCGTCCGGGATGGCTATGGCGATGTCGGGTGCAGAGGAGTCGTTCATCCAGGTCTCTGTCAGGAAGGCGGCGTCAGGGGAGGACATGCCGAGCAGGTCCCAGAGTTCGATTGTGTGTTTGCGTGCGGAGGGGTGGTCAGGAGTATGCATCTGAGGTGGTTGCGTGCTGTCCTGGTTGGTGGATGTGCGGGTCTGCTGCTGGTGAAGCTGCAGTTCCGGCAGGAGAAGGGTCCTTGGGAGTGTTTCGGGCTGCCTGGAAGCAGGAGTGTGCTTGTACGGTGTTGAATGCATGGAGGGTGCTGGCATCGTAGCGGAGACGGGCGCTGTGGCGCTCACGAGGGCCAGGGGTTCTGGCCCTGGGCGCGGTCCAGGCACGGATGGGCGCAGACGGGCTTGCCTTAGGCGCGCCTTTAGCGCACCAGCGGCGAACCCGCTGCTCGCGGCTGCGCAACCACTGAATCAGCTAGAGTATTGCCCTTTTAAACATCATCATGAGGATGATGGTGTGCAGCATATTTTTCCACTGCCACCTTTTCTGGTAATTACACTGCATTTTAAAGTTTTTTGAGCAACAGGGGTTGTGGCTGAGTTTATGAAACCCCTTTGCATTCATAGGAGTCCAAAGTTGTGTGTCACTCGAAACTTGTACTTTGAGTTCTTGTTTTTGGGGACAATCTTTTCGTTGTCTAGGAGGTTGGCTCAGGTGAGAGCAATAATCTCCGTAACTTGTGCCTATTGCACAGTTGGTTGATGACAGCTCTCCACAATTTGATACACAGTGCATACAGCAACACCAGCAACTAGGACACCCTTATCATTTCTAAGGTCCTCATTTGAGTTTTGTGGGGTGGGAGCGGGACCACCCCTCTCCTGCACTGCCAAACCCATGTTCAAACCGCCTACCAAATTAGGAGTTTTCTCCTGACCTGCAGGCGGTTCTTTGGTGTTCCCAGGGCCGTGCCCGCAATGGGAACGTCAAAGGCAGTACCTGCACGGCTTGGACTGCTGCAATCCATGCTGTAGAGGTACTAGTGTGCATGCACACCGGGGGGCACATGTTTTGCCCTTCGGTGTGCATCCACATGGCGTAAGGCACAAGGCGGCTCTGTAGGGCCCCATTTGTTTCTGCACTGCCACACTTTTCATGGCGGTCGCAGGGCCAAGCATATTGCGGTCTCAACTCCACCCCACCACCACCAGGAATCTCTGAGCTCTAGCGGTTGCAATGGTCCCAGGGTGGTCCAATCACCCTGGTTGTAATTGGCGGTTGGAAGACCGCCATCGATGCCCCCCTGCAAGTATGATCACCAGACTCGTAATAAAGCCCTGAGACATGATCCATCAACAAAATATGCTGATTCACAGTCAATATTTGTCACATCAGTCAGACCTATGCAGGGTATGGTAAGGTGGGCAATAACAAGGATGCAAACATGGGGCTCCCCATCCTCACTGGTGGACATTAAAGAAGCAGGGTTAAAAGTGGGACAATGAGCCAGGGCAGTATGAGATAGTAAAATACTACAGGAGGTTGACCCGTAAACCACGTCGGGATCAGGGTAGGAAGGTAGAGAAAACAAACAGTATCCCAACAGGTATTATTCTGGCGATGATTCAACATCTATGCATTACTAGTACAGAAATAAGGAGACTTGAATCAAATTAAGTTTTGGTTGTTTTTCATCATATAATTTTACAAGAGAAAAGGAGATTTTTTTTTTTTACAGTTATAGAAGAACTGTACGAAAAGAATCAATGACAACCCGATTGTACTTGGTGCCTCGGTATGTGCAAGTGACATAGGTGGCGACGCAAGTGACAATAGTGGACAGCGTGAACGGCGCGAAGTGAGTAGTTGTGCAAAATATATACAGTGAGTAGGGTCATGTGGCTCAAGGGTAATTTCTATTACGATAGTGACTGATTTAGATAATTAGCAATTCATATGAGCCATTGTAGAAACTGTGCCATGTACTGCGCTGTGTTGTCGACGACGTTTTGATCCTCGTCAATTGGGATCCTCTTCAGGATGGGGTTGTGTTGTTTGGAGGGTGCTGGTAGTTTCCCTGGTGTGTGGAACAGTCAAGGGAGTGGTCAAATCGGACGGGTTCCAAGGGGATCTAGCTGTAGGAGCAAGGACACCGCTGGTGATTAGAACACCGTAGCGGTACGTCTGCGGCTTCTGGATACGTGGCGTCCGAAGGACGGGAATAGTCAGCCTGAATAAATCAGTGGTGAGTCTGCACAGGATTCAATCACCACGGCCGCCGGATGTATTTGCAAACACAGAATATTAAAATAAACTTCACTAAAAGATGTATTTTATTATTCTGAGTTCAGGCATGCTAAACTCGAATTTCTACCATGTCCTCTGAGCCTGTTAGGATTATAAAATGTAATAACTCTAACAGCCCATTCTGGCCTATGGAGAACAGGTAGCCTTGCAACAGTGAAAAAACAAAAATGTCTGTAATTCACTATTAGGACAGGCCACACACATCAGGGCTTCTCCTATCTTGTACTTACAATGCACCCTGCCCTCGGGCCTACCGTAGGGGTGACTGATATGAAGAAAAGGGAAGGTTTAGGGACTGGGAAGCGGGTGCACTTGCCCAGTCATTATGACAGTACCAGACTGCATGCAGGCTCTGCAATGGCAGACCTTAGACACATTTTACAAGGCTGCTTCTGTGGGTGGCACAACCAGTGTTGCAGGCCCACCAGCTGCATTTGGATTTACACGCCCTGGGCACACTCAGTGCACTAGACTAGGGTCTGACAAGTAAACCAAATAGCCAAACATGGAACCACTGATTAGTACATCAATTTACAATAGGGAGTACTTGCACTGTAGCACTGGATAGCAGTGACACAGTGCCCAAAGCATCTAACACCAGCAAAAATACATGAGGCAACAACAAACATGGAAGGGAGACCCACGCCAATGGTGCCAGGTCAAACACGATGGTTTTCAGACAAAATATTTAGGGACCTATTCATAAACTATAGTTTGAAGTGGGCTTAGTAGTACTACAGTAATACTACTAAAGTACAACAAAATGCTAGTCACAAACCGAAAGTGTAAATCTCCACTCCCATCTCCATCGCCACCTTCACCTGTGCTATCATTTCTATAGGGAGATCCTCACACATGTAAGCTTACTATTTAGTACTAAGTGTGGGAGGGACTGGAGAGTGTCTGGCTTAAATGGCATACAAACTGCTAAATGAGATAGAGTTAGGGAGGATAAGAAGGAGTAAAGCGAGAGTTAGTGAGGGATTCAGTGAAGGACATGCGCCCACCCACAAAAGAGTAAGCTCATTGCTATTCACAAACTGTACTTCTAAAGGTTCTTCAGCCTAAAAGGGATCCCAGACAGTAGTAGCTTCAGTAAGTCCAGCACCACACATGGCCAATGTTACATTAATATTTAAATTTAAAAAGTGATTATTAAATTATTATATAATTAAATTTTACACCTGCATTATTTTAAGATGTTTGAATAAAATTAAATAATATTTACTTAGATTTGTAACAATTTTATATACTGTAATTTAATTTGAAATTATTTCCTATGAGGATTTATTCTAAGTCCCATCCTCCATTATTGTCTATGAGAGTATGTTGTAGTATCAGTGGCAGGGGTGTCATCAACACCCCGCTTTAGCAGCTACAGATGGGTGGGGGGTTTGATGGGTCTCTTCTGTCTGCAACTCAGCAGACAAAGGCTCATAATTAACACATAAGGGTGGGAAGGCGAGTGAGTGAAAGAATTGATGGATGTATGGATGGGTGAAGGAAATGGTGGATGGGTGGGTGAGTGAATGGGTGGATGATAGATGGATGGATGAATGAGTGAATGAAAGATGGATGTAAGGATGGATGAGTGAAAGCGAGGAAGGAGGTATGGATGTGTGAAAGGGAGGATGGATGATGATGAAAGGATGGATGCATGAGCGAAACGATGGATGATGAGTCAAAGGGTAAATAGATGTTGGAGGAGTGGATCGATGGAGTGAAAGGCAGGATGGATGAATGGGTTTGAAAGGGTGGATGGACGAGTGAAAGGATGTATGTATGAGTGAAAGGATGGCTGTAAGGACGGAGGAGTGAGAAAAGGGATAAATGAGTGAAAGGGAGGCCGGATGTGGATAAATGAGTGAAAGGGAGGACGGATGGCTGGATGAAAGGGAGGAAGGATGTATGAGTGAAAGGGTGGAGGAAGAATGAGTGAGCAAAACAAAGAATGAATGAGTAAAAGGGTAAAGGATAGATGGATATGTGAGTGAAATGGTGGATGAGTGAAAATGTATATGAATATATGAATGAGCGAAAGGATGGATGTAAAGATAGAAGAGTCAAAGAGTAAATGGTGAGTGAAAAGGATAGATGAGTGAAATGGTGGATGGGTGATGAGAGAAATGATGGATGGATGAGTGAGTGAAAGGAAAGATGGATTAGTGAAAAACTAAATGGATGGTTCAATTCGTGGATGGATGGACTAAGTGAAAGGGTGGATGTAAGGATGAATTAGTGAAAGAATTGTTGGATGAGTGAAAGGGAGTGTAGATGAATGCTTGGATGAAGGGGGATGGATGGGTAAGTGAAAGGGTGAATGGATGGTGGAATGAGTGAAAGGGTGCATGGATGGATGAGCAAGAGAAAAGGATGGATGAGTGAAAAGGTAAATGGATGATGGATGAGTGGATGAATGGGTCAAAGGGTGGATAGATAAGTGAAAGGATGAATGGCTGCGTGAAAGGTAGTATGGATGAGTGAATGGGAGGATGGATAAGCGAAAGAATGGATACATGACTGAAAGGACGGATGGATGAATGGATGGAATGAGGATGGACCAGTTAAATGATGGATAGGTTTGAAGATAAAGGGATATGTTTGGACAAGGATGGGCAGGTGGATGGATGGAATTGACAGAATTGTGATAGACTGAATGTTGGATGAAAAACTGAATGGATGACAGAATGTAAAGGTGAAATGGTGATTATAACCTGGTGGGTGGAAGGATGAAAAGATGAAAGGATAGATGCTTGAATGGAAGAGATAAGCAGGCTCTTCTGGGGCGGGTCACAAGTCCTTGCTTCTCTTGCTTGGTGCAATAAGAGCTTTGCTTCAATGTGGGGGGTATTTTAATGCTCTGGCTACGCCCTTGATCAGTGATTAGCAATGTGTGGTTTTGGACTTACAACTTTTTCTTTTATAGCAGTAGCAAATTATACTTGTAAATTTGGATCCACTTTCTTTTTCAGTCTACACTTTTGAGTAACTTCACATACAGATTTTGTGAATAGCTAAAAGTAGTAAAGTTACTCAAAAGTGTAAGAGGAAATTAGTCATGTAAATTACTCGCAAGTGTATGTTATCGCTGTGACTGCCCCATTAGTTTCTTGTAGTCATCTTGGTGTTAGATTCATATAATTTAAACAGCAGTATTTTTGCTCCACACGTTAGCTATCAATAATAAATAGGTACATTTAATAAATAACAGTGTGAAGGTGGTGTCCGCCAACTACGTTTTATTTTTCTTACTTGCTTGCACACTTTCAGTATAATGTCCGCTGTTGCTTTCGCTATGTTACAAGACAGCGGACATATGTTTTCCCCTTTATGAATAAGAGGCCTAGCGTTTTTTCAAGGTTGTTTTAGTATGACAATATATTATTAGGGTAAATACCGTTATTATTATAATAATTTATGCAAATGGTAACCGGTCAAGTACATTGTGCATACAGGTGAGACATTGCAAATGTGAAAATTGCACTCTGAGGTAAGGGTGTTATGTGTTTGTTGCATATGGGTCAGGCTATTACATGCTCTAGGGTGTTGTGTCATTATCTTGTAGTGGGTAGTAGTGCAGTAAGGTCACCTTGACACACTATGCAGGCAAAAAAGGCTCCCTAGGAATCCAGATTGGTTTTAAGAGAAATCCATGCTATGGTAGCATTGGGCCTCCCACATCCCCCAGCACTGGTTACATTATACCTGCTACAGTGTTGGTAGCTACACCCCTGTACAGGGGTCACATAGAAGGGTGGTGCTGGGTCTAAGACTTTGCATTCTGGGTGGGTCCTTGTAGTGAGGTCAGTAAAAGGAGGTCTGGAAAAATATTATAAAAGATATGAGCCGCATGAAAGTCTCTTTCAGTATGGTGAACCCTGGATTGGACTCTACAGACTGCTGTGATTCCCCAACAGCCTTCCTCATGCTTATTTGTAGAGAGAACGATATTGCACCACCACTTGTACAGTTCATAACTACCCCATGCACTTTTTTTACTGTCCCTCCCTTGTCACAACCACACCACACAGCCTCTCCTTGGACAGATTCGACTTGTCTTGCTACAGAAAGCTCTGGTCCAGGCCCAGACTCTGCAATCAAACCCCTGCCCAAGGCTAGCATGTTACATCATGTAACATGCTGCAATTATGTACCTGTAAAAGAATTACTCTGAGTCCTTCTCTCGCCGTGATGATTCACAGATTGATGCCCTTGTGCCTTTGTATCGCTTTGTTCGCCCTAAGAGTGGCAGGGTATGCTCAGACGTGAGTCCCTTGCTCACTTGGCCACTGGATTCAAGATAGCCTGGCTGATGAGGATTATGAATCCGAAACCGGTCCCAGGATGCTTGCTTCTGGTCCAGGGAAGACATGGCTTGGCAGTTCGGGCTGGAATGTTCCCATGAGGGACAGGGTCAGACTGATTTGCATATGGCCATGTCTGAACTGGGGTGGCTGAGTGGGCTAAAGAATGGTGATGGATTAAACCCAGATAAGTTTACTGGGGTTGAGTGTTTGATTTGCTCAAACGCTCCATCCATCATCCCCTTTTGTATCCCTGTGCCTTCCTTCACAACTTCCTCCCAAAATTATATAACCCCTCCCCCCTTACTTCCTGTTTTGTACCAAGCCCTGACACCACACAGTTGGACTGATTGACAGGGCGGGAAGGAGGGGCTGATTCATCATGGCCAGAGAAGGACTCAGAGTATTACTCTTACCAGTAAGTAATTACAGCATTACCTCCTCATCCCTCTTGCCTTGATGGATCACAGATTGAGATTTACCCAAGCCACAAACCCTGACCAGCACAACTGTACAGAATATGCAGAAAACAAGTTTAATCCATAGTCAAAAAAACTGTTACAACACAGAAGCCAACACTTTGTAACCTAACAGATCCGACACCTCTGGACCCTGGGTCACCCAATAATGAGTTACAAAAGTAGATCAAACTGTCCAAGTGGCAGCCCGACAGATCTCGTGCAACAAGTCTCCCTGCACCCCAGCAACTGAAGCTGACATGCATCTCGTTGACATCCCTTGGATCCTCAGAGGAGACAACAAACCAAACTGCTTGTATGCCATCAGAATAACAGAACTATACATCTGCTCAAGGTCTGAGTAGAAGGCTTACCCCCCTTTTGGGTGGGACCAAGTTTAACAAATAAAGCCGAGGAGACCTGAAAAGCCTTCACCCAGTCCAGGTAGATCAAAACTGCTATCCGCACATCAAGAAAATAAAGCACCTCCTCCTCAGGAGACTGGTGATCTGGAAACAACACCAGAATAATCACTTCCGGCTGAAGATGGAACATAGGGGTATATTATCGAGGGGGTTTATCTCCGCTTTTTTGGCTTTAAAAGCCAGGAAAGCGGAGATAAAATTATCTCCCTATTACCAAGCTGTCGCTAACACCAGTTAGTGACAGCTAATAGGAGATAGCGACCATCTTGGGCCCCGCTTTGCATGTCAGTGATATTTATCACTAATGACATGCAAAGTGGGCGTGCCAAGATGTTAGCGACTGGAAACAGTCGCTAACATCGCTATCTCCTATTACCAACTTTTGGAGATATTCGCGCTAAGCGCGAATATCTCCAAAAGCTAACACCTGCCCTGAGCAGTTCTTCACCATGTTATCCAATGGGAGGTGGATAACATGGCTAAGAGCATTTGCTCGATAATGCATGAATATCGCTGACTTTTCAGCGATATTCATGCATTGCGGCCGTTTTTTATCGCATTTGCGATAAACCTTGCTAATAGCAAGGTTTATCTGCGATAAAAATCGCCGATGTGCGGCGATAATTTTTGTCTCTAAACAAGTTAGAGACAAAAATTATCGCTAGTTGTTGGTAATATGCCCCTCAGACTTTACCTTAGGGACAACCCCAGGACCCAACTGTAGAACAATCCTGTCATCAAACATTCAAAAGAAAAGAGATAGACAAGACAGAGAACCCAACTCTCCCAGGTAGCGAGCCAATGTCAATACCACCGAAAAGAACACTTTCAGTGTCAGAAGATGTAACTCCACAGAAGACAAAGGCTCAAACAGGGGGTGCTGGAGAGCCTGCAAGACAAACTGCAAATCCGAAGAAGGACACACTTCGGATGTGTGACAGGATGGAGATTTGAAACCCCTTAAAAATCCTGGAGACCAGGCCCTGTTTGTCCACTAGACCACCCCAAGGGGACTGAAAAGCCTTAATGGCTGCCCACTGAACCTTAAGAGTGGCCAGATTAAGACCAAACTGAAACACATCCTGAATAAATTCCAGGACCCGGGGGAGAGAAGCAAAAAGAGGAAGCAAGTGTCTCCAATCACACCAAGCCTGAAACGCCTTCCAATGTGAGAATACGAAGACCTTCTGGATAACCCCCTGGAAACCCACACACAAAAGGGGACAAAGGCAGAGAGAACCTGAAACATCAACGCCCCCCCCCTCATTTAATCTCAAAGTTGTCAGCTTGATTTTTGTCAGAAACTAGGGCCAGAAAATTGGTAAACTCAGGGTGGAAGGGACGAAGGAAACCTGCCATTCCTGACCCATCTTAACCAGATCGATGCTATGCATTTTCCCCTCCTGTGCTGAGATTTGTATATTCCCTTTATTCATGACGAGCTGGGCTCGTCATGAGCGTGCGAGGAGGCTACCTCATGACGAGCCCAGCTCGTCATGATCGTGGAAGGGGTTAATCGCCAACAGAAGAGAAAACCAGATAGAGCGGGCCATGCCGGAGCTACAAGAATTACCTGACCCCCATACCTCAGCACGGAAATAAGAAACTTCTGGCTCAAAGCAAATGGGGGAAGAAGGACAGCAAACATTAGGGCAAAAGTCGATGGATACATCAGGTAATCCACCCCAGAGGCCAAAACCTTCAGCCCCCTGTAAAAAATGGGTAAGAAGGGCATTGTAAGGGCTCGCAAACAGATTCACTCGGGGGTGACCCCACAACTGACATAGCCTGGCAAACATCTGGGGAGAGAGAGACACAATTCCAGAGAGGAAGTAATCTCCCCGCTCAAGCAATAGACCTTACAATTCAGAACTCCCTGAATGAAAATAGCCCTGGGAGAACCCACATGTGACTGAGCCCATAGAAACAGCTGATCCATAAGTGCCGACAATGACTGTGCTCTTGTCCCCCCTGCCGATTGACATAGGACTTGGCAGTGGTATTGTCTATCTAAATGATGACGTCCTTGTCCCTCAACCGAGAATAATAGTGAAGGAGGGCTAGACGAATCGCCTCCAGTTCTCTTCAGTTGACAGACCGAGAACTCTGGCTGACATTCCACATGTTTCTAATCTGAAAAGCGCCCAACCGGTTCTCCCTGGATGGAACCACCTACCAATTCAGTTCCCTCCGAATCTCCACTGTCACAGGGAGAAGACAAGACAAATCCTGCATATTGGGAAGCCATGCCTCAGAATGAACCTCATGAGAATATTGAGGTGCCACCTGGCCCAGGGAACTAAAAATACTGTGGCAGCCAGAGCGCCCTGCACCCTCATCCAGAGCTAGATCACCTGATAAGGAGCCAACAACAGGACCTGTATTTGTGAATGAATTTTGATCAACCTTGAGTCTGGCAGAGTTATGATGCCCAGATCCACCTGGAACCGAGCCTCTATGAAAACGAGATCAGGAGTCGGAGTCAGCTGGGACTTCTTTGCATTCAATAAGAAGCCACGAGACAACAGAAACACCAGCACTGTCCTCGCATGCAAGCAAGTCAGAGTAACAAAATCCCCCTTGACCAGGCAGTTGTCGAGGTAAGGAAAGATGGAAATCTCCTGCAGGTGGAGAACAGCCATTAGGGAGGGCCAACACCTTGGTAAACACATGTGTGGACGACTTCAGTCTGAATGGAGGAACCTGGAATCGAAAATGCTTTGAACCTTCAGCAAATCTCAGAAACCTCTGATGACTCAGGTGACCGGGATATGCAGGTACGCATCCGAAAGGTCGATGGTCACCATGAAATCCCCAGGAGACATCAGAGGGATGAGCTGCTGTAATGACAGCAACTTGAATGGCATGGAAGACACCTATTGGTTAATATGTGACACAATGAGCACCCAATATACCCTTGAGGGTTTGGGCAAGGAGATAAAAGGGTAAAAATACCTTCAAGGGATTTTGATTGTGGAATTTAGATCTTTTTAATGGTTTAAATCTAAGACCCACACAAATGATAGTCTGTAAATAATTAAAGTAACATTTGTTAGATGACTCAGTTCAATGTGGTCACACTATGTGATCCAAATATCAAGAACAAAAAGAACACGGGTGTATGTAAAACATTATATTTTATATGTATCATAAATAGGGTACTGAAAGTATATCAACAGGAATACAAGAAGTGCATATATCAGAAATCAAACAACTTCATTATAACCGTTGTACATGCTTTTCTTCTAAAATGAAATTTGATATCTTAAATCCGAGAAGAGCGTAGGTCGACGTTTTGGTCTCTATAAATGAATTGCCGAGACCATCTTCAGGACAGAAAGGATATACAAGAAGACCCCTAAAAATAGTGTTAAATATCAATTAATATTCATACTTTTTAGTGTCTGAAATATAGACAACTATCTATTTTATACATTTTAATCATAAACATATCACCCAAACATTAACATCAGAGAAAACTAATTTAAAAAAATGTATATAGATATAGCAAACAGTCAGTTTATGTAAGTGCTATATTTTACAAAAAGTATCTTCATACATTCATTTGTATAATCCAATAATGAGTAGTCAATTAATCACATTCTAAATATGAGAATAGGCATTTACCATGACATTTATGCCTATGTATTTAAATAAAGTTGTTTGATTTCTGATATATGCACTTCTTGTATTCCTGTTGATATACTTTCAGTACCCTATTTATGATACATATAAAATATAATTTTTTACATACACCTGTGTTCTTTTTGTTCTTGATATTTGGATCACATAGTGTGACCACATTGAACTGAGTCAGGGGTAGATTAGGACTCTGCCATGGAACTACAGCAGGCACGCCCAGGCCCACGAAGGACCTGGCCGAGACTGAGGAGAGCGAGGAGGCTTCTCCGACTTCAGCGACTCGGAGCTGCTGCTCGTGGACCTGCCGGACACGAAGTCCGACGCACCAGCCGCGCCAACCCGCCAGATAATGGCGAATAGAAGCTCCCTCGCCATCCGGATCATGGAGGGGAAGAACCTGCCCGCCAACGACATGTGAGTACGAGGTCGAGGCCGAGCCCACAGAGCACCGCCGTCAGCTGCAGGATCCCAGGTGCCTCCATGCCCTCAGCGAGCGCCCGCAAGTGGTCAGATGTGCGGGCCCCCGCTCACCATGTTCGCCGCCCAGAGAGGGCAGCAGACGAGCCTCCAACACAAATTCATAACATCTCTGAGGGCCCGGACGGCGATCTGTGCAGGCGATCGGGGCCACCTTCTCTCGGACATCTTTCCTTCCACAGACACACTTCTGTGTCCCTCCATGAACGTCCTCAGCAGGCCCCGTTGTTATTTCCGACTGAGCTGGGGAACAGCTGGCTGCCCGGGCTCAAGCTCCCCACCCTCTCCTCTTCATCACCCCCACACAGTGACTCCCGAGAACTCCAGGACTGGGGAGCTGCAGCGAGCGTGCAGAAGCAAAGTCTGAATACCCTTATTGTTTCTTATCCATAACCTCCCAACTGGCAGGAGGGCTCCGCTGAACTAGCACACTGGAAAGCTCAGGAAAAGGCGAAGGAACAAAAAAAAACAGGTGGAAATTCGTACTTCCCACACTTTTTGCCCGAGACTCCATGGAAGGAAACTTTTTCTTTTGTCCTGGCCGCCATTTTGCTGCTGTTCTCGGCCGTTTTTCTCTGGACCCTGACCCGCCATCTTGTCCATTCTCTCGTCTTTTACCCTTTTCCCTCGTTCCTCCCTTGATGATCCTCAAATGTTTTTTCCCTTTTCTGTTTTGCCTTTTCTCCATACCCATGTATCCCTCCCACCCTCCCTTGGTGCTGTGACTGCGTCCTCCCCCCCTCCCCCCTCACCTAATGGAACTCTGCTCTCCTGTTTTTTTGTTGTTTTTTTGGGATCTTGACCTGAGAAAATCTACTATCTGTACATATATGATTATAGAGATAACTCTAATCACTAGTATATGCAGTAGACCTTTGTACTCTCTACTAATTCCTATGTGACTCCTAGAGTATATCCTTTCCCATCCCTTCCCTATGTATATAGAGATAACTCTAATCACTAGTATATGCAGTAGACCTTTGTACTCCACCATTCCTATGTGACTCTTAGAGTATATCCAGCCATATCCCTCCCCTGTGTATATAGAGATAACTCTAATCACTAGTATATGCAGTAGACCTTTGTACTCTACCATTCCTATGTGACTCTTAGAGTATATCCAGCCATATCCCTCCCCTGTGTATATAGAGATAACTCTAATCACTAGTATATGCAGTAGACCTTTGCACTATCTACCATTCCTATGTGACTCGTAGAGTATATCCATTCGTATCTCTTCCTTGAGTGACGTTACTACTTGTACATTTGCAATTTTTTCTGTTTGTATCTTTTATGTAACGCATGTAATCCAAAGTCCTTATGTTTTGCAACTAGTTCTTATGTAAAGCGCTCTGACACCTTCGGGTAAAGTTCGCGCTATATAAAATCGCATTAAATAAAAAAAAATTAAAAAACAATGACAGCAGGGTGTGCCCACCACATCTCCTCCCCCTGCTGCAGTGCTGTGGCCCGGCCACCAAAACTCTGCATTTAGATCTTTTTTTTTTCGTTAGCCTCTGCAGGCAGTAGGGTGACACTCCTCGCTGCTCCCCACTAGCCCACCTTCTCAAAAATATAAAAGCTTGCTTAGCCTCCTGCCGACATCCTGTGGTGTTTCATACCCCTTAATAGATATCTGCAGCTCAGATCCTCCAGAAACAAACTGGAAAACTACTCTGTGCAGTGGTTGTGAGGTCATCTTTCCTGCCACCATGTGATATCGGCCCCTCGCCCGTGACCGTCCGAAGGAAGCCGCTATCATGTGACACACAGTGGCTCCATGTGAGCTGGCTGGTATGAAGTTATGATGCACTCACGTCTTTATAGCATGTAAGCAGTCGCAGCCGGCATTAATCGTGGGTGGGGAGTCGGAGAGTTAAGTGGGGAGGGGGGTGGAGATACATTTTATAATAAATAAATAAAACACCTGTTGGCCAGTTGGGTCCCGCGTTTTCTTGGCTTCTGATCCTGCTCTCCTGCAGGAATAGCCTCCCTCTCCTCCCCTAAGCCAATCGCAGAGCAGCCCCGCCCACCCACAACCAAACCCTGCAGTGGCAGTGCGTCCATTGGGGGCGTCGGGGCGTTGCCCCACTAGCTGGACGACCGCACTGCCAACTTGCCAAGAATTAAAAAGGATTTGAAAAATTAATTAAATCTGAGCGGCGTGCAGTGACTCAGGCTCCCGCACTGCGCGCTACCGCCCGGGACAAGCCCGACAGAATCGGGCATCTCACAAGGAAGTGGGCCATGGGGGGCGGGGCTGAGGCAGAGAGTAACAGGCAACCAAAAGAATATAGCGTAGAAGCAGCGAGCGGCCTGCGCATGTGAAATCCCGGAGTACTAAATCTTTCGACTGGCCCGCGCATGCGTAGACTGGTACACTCCCCCCCCCCCCCCACCCCCCACTAATAGCACTCAGAGACTGTGGCAGGGACCCGGGGCCTCGGCCTCATTATGGGCAGAATAGTACCTGCTCGTAGCCAATCCTGGCGCAGTGGTGCTGTTCAGGATTGGCTGCTGCAGCAGGATGTTGCAGCGCTTGGGTGTTGGCTGCTCTGCATTCGGGCCGCACTGTATGGCCAATCACATATGGCTATATCCAGCCATGTGGAGGTGATTGGCCATTTCGCGCGTGGCGCACCAGACAGTGCTGCCAGTGCCACAACTAAAGTGAAAGTAGAAGTGACTCAGTCAGTCTGAGAGTCAGGACCAGTAGAGTGGACCGCGTGACTGGCTGCCAGTGCCTGGCTGCTACTACGGACGGTCCGGACGGCCTGGTGCGTCCCACTTCTCTGGCGGAGTCACTCACTATGTGTCTGTCAAGGAAGGTGTAGCGGGTGCTTTACTTTTGTAAATGGCGCCCACCCAGGTGTGTAATGCTTGTGCTATAATTACCCCGATTCCTCTCCCCGGCCAACAAACATGGCGACAAGAAAACCTCGGCCGGGATAGGAACAAGGGCCGTGATGTATATATTCCAGTGCTGACTGTCGCTGTCTTATTATTTCATGGCGCCATAAATATAAACGTTTAAACAGCAACTTCGCAAATAGACTTGAAAAGTGTCTTAGTTTGATCCTTTCTCACTAAATATAATGGCGCTTTTTAACTTAAATATAGCTCTTAATGGTGATGCAAAACCATTTCCAAGCGCTCGCAGCAGTGTTGATAAACAAGGGCAATGAGGTACAGACAGTGAAAGTAAAGCATGTCATCCAGGTGCAGAGAATATCGGTCAACTGAGTAAACCAGGATATATCGCAGATTCTCAAGGCCTACTCGCGGCAATGTTTACACTTGTTACACATCTTCACAGCAGTCAGTGACTTAGGCCACTGTGCTATCTTACCATAATGAGATACGGCATTGGTGCAAACAACTAGGTGTGTGCAGCACTTACTTTGCCCTTCGAATTTCCGGATGATGGTGTCCAAGAAGGTATTCTGGGGGGCTACGTGCTTGTAGATCCCCAGTGCAGTGCTGATTGTGTTGCAGGGCACGTTACTTTCTGCAAACCACTTGGGTCAAAAGAACCAGAAGTATGTCGCTTTAGGCGCGAGTGTTACGCTCAGTCTTCACATCGTATTCTGGTGCCAGTAGTTTTCATTTTCCCTTTTACAAATTGGCTGCTCTGCAAGTCCAAACATACAAAAGAGAAAACAAGACTAGTGAAGTTTGCCCGCGCCTGCCTTTAGACACCTTTAAAAATCACAAAGAAGACTAATGACTGACAAAATCACAGCACAGCAGTCCTTTTTGTTCAGCTCCTCCTGCAGAAACCGGTGCTCCAATGCAGCCTATCATCCTAGCTAGATCTGTACATTCATGTTAACTTAGATTGGCGATAACGCTGTTATTAGGAGAGCTTTTTATGACCCATTTAGAACTTAATGTGGTTACGATGTGAAATGTAAATGAAGTTCGGTGATGTGAGTGGTTTGTGAGTGATTTCAGAGGTTAGCAATATAGTTTAGTGTGTGTCTAGATGGCAGGCAGTGAAGAACGTCATTAGAGCTGTTATAATTAATGCAACTTTTATTAGACTTTGCTTATTACAATTGTCCTTCTGTGGTTGTAATAACATGCACAACGTCAGGGGTGTTGTTGTTCCAGGCATAAAACATCATATAGTAATGTTTTTGGTGTTCGTCATTAAATGGTTTTATTCTTTTGTGGCACATGGTTGATTGGTAAATCAAAGGTTTCAATAGTTGGTATTCATGAAACCGGAAAGACTAGTTGAAAACACATGAAACCTTCAGTTTTGTATTTTCCTCTTGCCTTGATCTGAGGGCTGTGAGGGGCAGTAACTCGCTGGAAGTGTAGCTACAAGACAGTCCAGAAAGTAGAGTATTTCTTGATCGTCTTATTTTGGGTTGCATTTTTTGGTTTGGTGCTCTGTTCTAGATTGGACTATGGACACACCCTCTACGCCGGAGCCACAGCCAAGCTACAGAAAAGACTCCAACGCATCCAGAACGCCTCCGCCCGACTCATCCTGGACATCCCCCGACGCAGCCACATCTCCGGCCACCTGAGGAACCTGCACTGGCTCCCCGTCAGCAAGAGAATCACGTTCAGACTCCTCACCCACGCACACAAGTCCCTCCACGACCTGGGCCCCAAGTACCTCAACGACCGCTTGACTTTCTACACGCCCACCCGCCAGCTACGTTCGACAAGCCTCGCCCTCACCGCCGTACCACGCATCCGAAGGGCCACCGCCAGAGGAAGATCCTTCTCCTACCTGGCGGCCAAGACATGGAACTCCCTCCCCACCCACCTTCGGCTGACCCAGGACCATCTCGCCTTCAGGAGACAACTCAAGACCTGGCTGTTCGAGCAATAGCAGACCCCCCTTCCCCCAAGCGCCTTGAGACCCTCCGGGTGAGTAGTGCGCTATACAAATGCTATGATTGATTGATTGATTAGCTTGGTTCTCACAGAGTATCTATTATTCAAAGATGAGCGAGTCTCATTTTACAAGCATTGCGCATGCATCTGCCATGTTTCAGTCAATTGAACGGATAATTATTTTTTTCCTAACTGTTGATATATTTTGAAACATATGTACAGTTTATTTGAAGGCATTTATTACATTTTACTGTGCGGCAAATATGTTTTGATAATACAGCCTTTTCCTCAGTTTCACACCTCCTTTAGCACAAGCAGCAAGATTGTCACACATTTGTTTCCCATTACAACATCCTCTCACTTTGCAGTCAGAGCAAACATCAATGTCAATCAGAAGAGAAAAGCAGCAATTTGTCAGAAGACACTGCCTGACATTTCACCTCTGTCTTTGACCTCCCCAGCAAACCATGTGCATGTGACAAGATAAAGATAACATTTAAAGGCCTCCTAACTGCATAATCACCTGAACTCCAGCATGGTTATTTTTGCCTTCTGCTTTCTCACAGTGCGAGAAGCAGACAGAAACATAAACCATTTATTTCCAATTTACGTTTCTGCTTATAGGTAATTCACACGTCTGTACTCTACTCTCCACAGCCTGTTTTAGCAGTGCCCAGCTGGCCAGCTCATGTTCAAGTCACCATGGCTTTTAGGCGCTGTTACCTACCGACGTGTGTCAGACTTTACAGTTAATAAGACCTGCCGCTGCAGCCATGGTACGAAGCTGTAGTGTTTTGTTGGCGGAAAGCGTGAGCTGTGAGGCTCCTAGTGACGGCGTCTGAGCTGCCAGGGCCTCGTTGTTCTGTCAGGATGGAGGCAGCTAAAGAGAGGTCAGCAGAGGTTACGGCTTTAATTAAATTGGCATTTCAGACATCGTACTGCAGCAAGAGACCTTACAGGCTTCGTTCATTTCAGCAGCCACGCCCACGGCTCGGACTGGGTGAGAACTGGCATTCCAAAGACACTGTATCCGTGAGACAGGGAGTCTAAGGGGCCCCTCACTGCAATTTGCAGGGGACCCCCCACCATTTTGCGTTATGCCACCACTATTCCACTGCATAACCCTAGGAAGTCTTTTGCTTGTCTCACATTTGCGGGGGCGTGCCACAATTATACGAGTTCCGAGCATGAAAGGATCTCCTCTCCAAAGCAATTTGGCAAATACAGAAATTGTATTTGCCAGACATGTTTTTCCTTCCACACGCTCAAGCTCAGTTAATTGAGCACCCTAAAATGGTTGTTAGTGACACCTGTTATTTACAGAGTATTGAAACTGCCAATCATTATTATAAATGTTTTATTATTAGTGATGCGTTATACAATTTCCATTTTTAATTATGAAAATCCATCAACCACAACCAATGTTGAACCGGTTGGAGTACGAAGAAATGGTCGGTCCACAATTTTCAACTCATGCGTCATGGTTGCTACCTCCAGATTTTTCCAGAATGATTCATTGCGACGTAAAAATTTAAATGTTTCCACCGGCAGGAAGTATAAAGAATTCACTCGTGCTATTATATTTCATTGTCGGCAGCATATAAGTGAAACAGCCCAGTGCACTACAAAAGGGCGGGGCTGGGAATCTCCTCCTAATAGGATTCATCAGGGAGTCGAGAGGAGGGAGGGGGCAGCCCAGCTTTAATCTGACTCGGGTTCGAACAACAGCCAGTGCTTTAAAGGTGCACTTTTAATTGGAGAGTGCCGGCACTTCTCAGAAACAACTTCTATTTTTCCATTTCAAGCACTGGCCACAGCCAGGCCTCGGCTGCAGCCTCCAATGGCCCCACCCCCACCACCATAAGTAAAAGCTGTGCCACAGAAAGAATGGGCGCAACCCGAGAGGATGTGAGAGTGAACAAGGAATGGGTCGGGTACGTCAGGAGGTGATGACCTGAGAGGGGAGTGCTACTGATTCCAGTCGTCAGATGGAGACCAGCTTCAAACTTAAGAGTGGAACTAAGACAGGTCAGGCCAGAGACCCTGAAAGAGGCCAATGGAGTGAGGGGGAGAGAGGGGTCGTGTTGCAAAGAAGAAGTAACACTTTTTAAAAAAATTAAATCCAAGGTAAGGGGACGACCCCGCTTGGCGCCAGGTAACATTTACAGAGCAGAACACTCTGTTTGGTTTTGTGGATCTCATTGCAAAGCTCTAATGTCACACTTTTAAAAATTGAATACGAATTTTTAAATCACTTACGTCGTGTTGGAATTGACCAATAATTTTAAGACACTCACTTTCTGTGCACTTACGCTCATTCACGGAGCTGCCAGGGGCATTAGGGCTCATTTACGAAGTCTGTGCTCAGTGTTGCTGCCTGCCCGCCCCGGTCCGACTCGGTATCCAATACCGTTGAGCAGAGGGCGGGACAGGTAAGAGCCAGACACGCCCAGACACTTCCTGACAGTTGAGCGGTTAGCGCTCTAGCCTTCAAGCTCAAAGGGCTATTTAGGCTGCGAGGAGGCGAGGCTGATTGCGGTAAGGGGACGACAGTGGCAGTGTCTCCCGACCCCTCTTGGCGCCAGGTAACATTTACAGAACAGAACACTCTGTTTGGTTTTGTGGATCTGTTTGCAAAGCTCTAATGTCACGCTTTTAAAAATTGAATACGAATTTTTAAATCACTTACGTCGTGTTGGAATTGACCAATAATTTTAAGACACTCACTTTCTGTGCACTTACGCTCATTCACGGAGCTGCCAGGGGCATTAGGGCTCATTTACGAAGTCTGTGCTCAGTGTTGCTGCCTGCCCGCCCCGGTCCGACTCGGTATCCAATACCGTTGAGCGGAACGCGGGACAGGTAAGCGCCAGACACGCCTAGACACTTCCTGACAGTCAAGCAGTTAGCGCTCTAGCCTTCAAGCTCAAAGGGCTATTTAGCCACTCGTCGACGGTTGCGCGCAGTGGGGCGCCTAAGTCTGCGCCTAAGACGAGCCAAAGACCAGCCCGTCTGCGCCCGTCCGCGACCGAACGAGGCCAGGGGCTATGGAGGCTACATCTGCCAATCTGGGAATGCACTCTACCATTCGGACAACCTATTCCCCACAGGTACTCCTAAAATTACGGGATAACCCCTTACAGGGATGCATAAGCTGGGAAAACTTTTGTGTTGAGGGGCCTTTTTCCTGCCGCCACTGCCGCACTCAGTTTAACATCCATAAGGAGGACGTTAGCCCTACTGGTTGCACTAACAGGCACCACCCCACCCCTATTAGTAATGACATCGATATGGTTTCTATGAGGAACAAGAAT
The DNA here is from genome assembly GCF_964261635.1 of Lissotriton helveticus. NCBI lineage: Eukaryota > Metazoa > Chordata > Amphibia > Caudata > Salamandridae > Lissotriton > Lissotriton helveticus. The sequence goes on from NC_136067.1 coordinate 1,373,280,125, forward strand.
CTCCTCTGTAATGTTAGATCATTATCAAAACATACAGCCGAGGTATGGGATCTAATCTCTTCTAAAGAACCTTATCTATGTTTTCTTACCGAAACATGGCTAAAGCCCCACTCGACTCCTGCTATAACCTTAGGAATTCCGACGGGCTACAAAATAGTCAGACTTGACCGCCCCACTAACATAGGTGGAGGGATTGCGATTGTTTATAAACAAGAAATTGATATTTCCATACTAGAGGAACTAAGCACACCAGAACTAGAATTACTGGTCTTCAAAATTATCACTTCTCCCAAGGAAAGCCGAATGGGAGCGCTGGTGTACCGCCCTCTCGGACCATGCACAAACTTCCCTAACACACTGATTGAAACACTTGCCTCATATGTAAATGATGACAGTGACTTTCTATTAGTAGGGGATTTTATTGTGCACAGTGAATTAAAAGACTGTAGCGAGGCACAATCTTTACTGACTGACCTGTCCCTACTGGGACTAATACAACAAAATTGCGGGCCCACTCATCAGGCAGGTCACACCCTGGATCTGGTCCTATCCAATTCCCCTTTGGTCTTCTGCCTGCCTCCAACGCAAGTTAAATGGACAGACCACTTTATTATTGAATTCTATACTCCCCACTCTAAACCTACCCCCTCAGGCCCGATCTCTCTGCCCAGTAAACGAAGACAGTGGCACAAAATTAATAAAATCTCATTTAAAGAGAGGTTTGTCGAATCCTCTATCACTTCCTCAGAGAACATCGAAACTGCTCTAAATAAATTCGAAAGGGCAACTAAGGCAGCCATAGATGACATAACCCCTCTGAAACTATTTAAACCCCGGCCAGCACATAAAACAAGAAGTGTGGTTCTCAGAACATCTAAGAACGCTAAAACAAGCCGCCAGAAAACTGGAAAAGAGGTGGAGATCAACCCACCAGGCGGATGATAAGAACCGCTACTGGGACTCTCTGTCCATTTATCATAAAGCCATCCGTACAGCACGCAAAACGCACATCACGTCCCAAATTACAGCTGCAGGAAATTCCCCTAGGGTTTTGTACCAAATCCTACAGTCATTCGTCAAACCAGTAGCGTGCGAAAGCTCTGAGTCGGCATCGCAACATTTATGGGATGAAATCTCCCAGTTTTTCACCAAGAAAATAGACACTATTTATGAGAAAATAATTAACTCCAACATGGCAACTAGTATAGACTCATCACTCCCTCAGATTAATGAAGAACTGAATCAGAGCACACACACCCTGGACTTTTCCCCCCCCATCACTTCAGAGGAGGTATCATCACTATCCACACAGATTAAGAGTGGAAGCCCGGATGACACGATTCCAGCCAGAATAATGCCCACTCTTACTGAAGAATTATGTCCTGTGATTTAGAGGCTCGTGAATCTCTCACTTAGCTCAGGTGACGTCCCCAGGGAATGGAAACGAGCCCTGGTAAGACCAATCAGGAAAAACACTGCCATACCTTGGACCGAACTAGCCAATCTTAGGCCCATTTCCCTGCTACCATTCTTAGGGAAACTGACCGAGAAACATGTTAACCACCATCTGTCTAACTACATTGAACTTGCTGGTGGCCTGGACTATTCTCAATCAGGGTTCAGGCCAAAGCACAGCACGGAGTCCACCCTTTTGTCAGTCACGGACGACCTGCATATGTATCAGGACAAAGGCTACGCCGTGATCCTGGTACTACTAGATCTGTCGGCAGCGTTCGACACCGTGTCACATACCATCTTAACTGACCGGATGGCTAACATTGGACTAAAGAACAAAGCCCTCGCCTGGCTAAGGAGCTTCTTATCCAATCGCACCCAGAGTGTCATCATGGGTGCATATCGCTCAGAGGAGGTAGAGATTTCGAAAGGGGTGCCACAGGGCTCCTGTTTGAGCCCAACTCTTTTCAACATCTACGTGGCACCCCTGGCAAGATTGATGCGCTCGTATGGTTTCATCCCAGTGTCATATGCGGATGACACGCAGCTCCTCTTCCCTTTCAAAACTCTCTCCACTGAAGTAAAAAGGTCCTTCTCATCAGGCATGAAGGCTGTAGCACTATGGATGTCCTCCAATTGCCTCCAGTGCAATGTCAGCAAAACAGAAGTCATGTTGTTCGGGGAGGCCAAAATGCTGCGGACTCCTGACTGGTGGCCGCAAGACCTGGGAGCAGTTCCCGATCCTAAACAGGTCGTCAAAAATCTAAGGATACGTCTAGATCAAGAACTATCACTGAAACAGCACAGCAACTATGTCATAGGCTCCTGCTTCCACACTATTAGCCTGTTGCGCAAAGTTTTCCCCCTGCTCCCAGACTCCTTCAGGAGAACTCTGGTACAGGCTCTTGTGCTAAGTCGGATCGACTATTGCAACGGCCTATTACTTTCTGCACATAAGGATGTGCTGGCTAAGCTCCAAGTAATCCAGAACACGGCGGCCCGCTAAGTCCTGAATGTCGCCCCGAGAACTGCATCCAAACCTCTTCTGGAACAACTGCATTGTCTCTCAATCCGGCAGAGAACGAAGTTTAAAATTTGCTGTTTAATACATAAAAGTCTAAACGGACAAGGGCCCGCTTACTTGGAAAATAAATTTACTCCATATGTTCCAACCCGATCTCTCAGATCCAGTGACCACCTTCTCCTGGTGGTACCCCGTGCTCGAAAGGCCGGGCACGGTGGCAAAGCTCTATCTGTAACGGGACCTTCACTGTGGAACAAACTCCCTTTGTCCCTCAGACAATGCTTGGAGCATCTAAAATTTAGAAAGCAGCTCAAAACCCTCCTGTTCAGAAATCAGATCTAGATCCTGCTGATGTCATTTTGCTCTGTCTTTGTTTTCTGGCTCCTAAGCGCAGAGATTCTCCAATGGGAGTCGATTCAAGCGCTATACAAACCCGCAAATAAATAAATAAATAAAGAGAGCTTTATTCTCAGAACTGCAGCAGGCTCATTCAGCCACATCAGCTGTCCAGTCAGGGTCTCTTCAACAGCCTCAACTGTCACACCAACTGACAATGGAATGTTGGTAGGGCGAAGGCAAAGGCACAAAGTCAAGAGAGAAAGGTGAACCCATGCAATAAGCAGTTTCTGTGGAAGGCAAACGGCGGATGCAGGCTATGCTTGTCATCTTATTTATTTGTGTTCTCTGTAAGAAGTGGGTATGTCAGGGTGTGCTGATGCACTGTAAGGTCACAATTCAGTATGCTTTAAAAGTTAATACATTTTAATATATCACAGTTTTTGACATTTTTTCCGCATTTCTTTGGTGGTCACTCGCCATGCACTGTATGTCTTATTTTTTTGTGTCTGATTCTCTTCTCTCTGTTGTGTCTGTTTTTGGGCGTTCTCTGTAAGAATGTCAGTGGGTATGCACCGGCACAGCAAGATTACCTGGTGCAACCTCTCACAGTTTTGGTTTTTTTAAACCTTTTTTTATTGATTTTCACAATAACATTGAAACATAAATACAGTGCAGCTTGGTGTTTGGCATGGTAAAATGTTAAAATACAAGTCGATGTACAGGTAGTGGTTTACAAGGCCATAATTGAATGCGACAACCCCGACCTGCAAGGGGGAGGGGAACACATGCGTTAAAATCACTACGGTGTCCAGGGCCGGACTGGCTACCGGGCAGTTGTGTGTGCTGCCGAGCAGGGGGATGATTTCGTTGATGGGGACCTGTGTGTGCAAAACAAAATTTGTTTCGCTTTTTTTATTTCAAAGCGCACGCAGGTCCCCATCAACGAAATAAGCCCACACCACGGAGAAATCATTCCCCTGCTCCGCAGCACACACAACTGCCCGGTAGCGAGTCCGGCCCTGACGGTGTCGGCGGCAGCCCAATAGTCCCGGGTGTTCCGCCTATTATCCCAGCGTCTAACTGGGTGTTTTGCTGTGGGGGCGGAGTGCCGCCGGTCAGGGGTGTAACACAGGCCTACGCAGCCCCCCCTGTGCGGGGGTTCCTCTAGCTCCAAGGGGCCCCCTCGGCACTGCAATGTGGCCAGAGAGCTCCTGATTAAGTCCGGAGGGGGCCCCTCTAAGTACCTGTGCAGGGAGGCCCCCTCACTTTTCGTTACGCCAGTGCCGCCGGTATCCCATACAGTCAACAGATAAGAATGGAATGGTTGCCAAATATCAAGGGGCCTAGCAGCAGGTAGCTGCAACAATGCATATGTGTTGCTATTTGTATTTCTATAGGCCATGCTACCCAGCCAGGTTTTCAACGTGGGTGTGTATTTACTGCCCAAGTTTAGGCTACTTCACTCTCGACAATGAGGAGCGCAATGGCGACCAACCGTCGCCTGGGTTTGGGGAGGTCATGCTTGTACCCCATAAGTACCAGCATTGGTGAATGTGCAAGCTCCATCTCTATCATGCAGGAGATTTCCCCGAAGACTATATTCCAATAACCTGCTATCTTATCGAATGTCCAAGTGATGTGGGCAAAGTCTACCTTTGGGGAGTGGCATCTGGGGCAGGAGTGTGGATGGGATGGGTCAATACGATGTAGTGTTCTGGGCGTCATCTATACCCTCCAAAAGAATTGAAAATGCAGCAGCTTGTGCCGATGGTTGGGGGAAACACGGCGTATTTGTGTGCAGCAACAACTCCACTGAGTCAGAGATGGGATGGCCAAGGTCTTGCTCCCAGGCCGCCTGAACCTCAGAATCTTGACTAGGGAGCAAAGCCACAGCTGCCTTATATAGTCTGGACATAAGATGACTCTCACTTACATCTTTGATGATACCGGTCAGAAGGGGGAATTCAGGGGATTCAAGCGGATAGCTAAAAATGTTGTCCCTCGGAACCCTCTGCAACCTTTGTAATATGAAATGATCCATGACTTTGGCCCCTCGAAAACAGGGGTCCTCCGTGCGCAAGAAGACATGAACACTGAGGAACAGGTCTCCAAACGTTTGCAAGTAAAATTTTGCCATAGCCCACTTTACCTGCGTCTCTTGCAGGATGGGGATCCAGCCATTTCCCGCTAGTGGTAATGTAGAGGAGTAAAGGATGCGGGATCCAGTTATGTTGAGTAGTCGGTGGCAGGCCCAGGTGGTTGTGGAGAGCGTCTGAATATCTTGTGGGTCCCGGGGAAACCCAACCAGTAGCAGAGAGTTACGGGGTGCCAGGAGTGCCAGATTGGCCTCCGGCCTAAAGTATGGAATCCTGACATCTGCACGGTACCAGTGCCAGGCAAAGCTTTCCTGCGCTACCAGGTAATAAATGCGGAAGTTTGGCAAACCAAACCCTCCCCTCTCATACTGCAACATTAGGGTATCCCAGCCTAGCCGGGACTGCTTGGCACCCCACACCAGTCGAATCAGGTGTGTCCGAAGGGCGGAGAAGAAGATATTATACAATGGAATAGGAATATTTTGAAATAAATATAAAAATTGTGGGAAGACTAACACTTTAACAATGGCATTCCTTCCTGCCATAGTCAGGGGCAGTGACAACCAGCGCTCTATGTTGCGTCCCAGACTGTCCACCACTGGGCCATAGTTAAGTTGAAGGATGCGATCCGTGTCTCTGTGTATGTGGATTCCGAGATATTTAAGTGAGTCCACACACCACGCAGGGCAGTTGATTTATGGGGGATGAATCCCGACTGGGCGGGCAAAATCAGCTGGTCAATAATCAACGCGAGCCGTGTTGTTATTATCTTGGCTACAATCTTGTTGTCGAAGTTTAGAAGCGAAAGCGGTCTATATGAGCCGCATTTCAATAGGTCTTTCCCGGGTTTAGGGAGAAATATTATAACCGCCTCTCTCAGTGTAGGGGGAAGCACTCCCGACTCTCCCTCCTCCTGGTACACATCTATGAGGTATGGAGCAAGGATTGGTTTAAACTTCTTATAAACCCATCCATCGAGCCTTGGGGCTTTGGAGACATCCAGTGCATCAATAGCTTTGATTACCTCGCCTTCAGTAAAAGGTTCGGCCAGGAATTCCTGATGCACTTTTCCTATCCAGACCAAGGAAATCTCATCAAGATAATCCCTTTATGCCATTGGGTCCCCCGTGGCTCTGGAGGTGTATAAAGTAACATAATAAGTGAGTACCTCCTCGAGGATACCTACATTGCCAGTTATCCACGAGCCCCCTTCCATATTAATTTGGCTATATAGGTCGGTTTGCCATCCTCATATCGCCTGGCAACTGCATACTTGCCCAGATAGTGTGCCTCCTGCTCTGCTGCCTCCTGGAACTCCGCCATAAGGGATGCATGGCGTTGTAAATTGGGAGGGTGGGGGTGCAGGGGGGCCGCATAATTCCTATCAACTTCTGCCAGCTGCACTTCTAATTGTGCTGGTGTGCGGCGTAGGTCCCTAAGTACCCCAGCACTTTTCTAGATGCACACTCCCCTGGTGTATGCCTTAAAAGCCTCCCATAGTGTGGCCTTTGAATTCATGGTGCCAATGTTGAGTGAAAAATACTCCAGAAATCGCGGAGCTCAGACTGAAATACAGCGTCCCTCAAGGCCATGCCAGGGAATCTCCACAGCCTTTCAACCCCCCCCCCCCCCCCTGCACGCAGGATTCTCAGTTGCAATAGGACAGGGGAGTGGACTGACAATGGGTGTGGAAGATGACAAACTGTGCTGACCCACAGCGCCGCCCCTGTGGTGAGAAATCAATAGTCTAACCGGGTCCATGTGTTGTGTGGGGTGGAGTAGTGGGAGTACCCATCATGACTGGTGGAGTGGTATCTCCATGCGTCCACCAGCTCATATGCCTCTATGATGTCTAACAGTGAATGCCTAGCTCTTTGTTTGGTGTCTGTGGTAGTTGCTGTACTGTCTCTCGCTGGGTCAAGAAGTATATTAAGGTCCCGACCCAAGCAGATCTGGTCCGCCCCATGCGCTCAATGTGTGCAAGAATGGATTAAAAAAGTTGGGATCATCAATATTTGTTGCATAAATATTTAAAAATAGTACTGGGTGCTCTAATAAGCATCCCTTGACCAGCAAATATCGCCCACCAACATCTCTATACAGTGCCACCTCCCTCAATGGTACCCGCCTATGAATCAATATTGCAACCCATCTGGCATAGGAACTGTAACCTGCAAAATATCTATGTGCCCACCAATTGGTGGGCAGGGGAGACTTGGCAGAGGGCGTCAGGTGCAAGTCAATGTCCACCTAGTGGCATTGCAAATAGTTAGAAACTTGCTTACATTTACGTGCATTGTTAAGACCCCTTACATTCGAGGACATCACCACAATGTTGGGTTCTGGTTGTACCATATTAACCATAACCTAGATCTGTGTTATGAGAGTTGCCTGTAACTGAAAAACCATTACTGCACTGCAAAAGAGATGTTCGAAGGAGCCATAATGCCAAAGCTTGCTTGAAAACCCCTCCCTCCTCCCATCCCCCGTACCATACTTCGGGGGAAAAACCCAGCATCCAACAACAAGGTTCAAACATAAATGAAAAGTAAACATTCTACAATACTGTAGCAAACATAGGAGGTGCATCTGCACTACGGGGGTGGCTACGTCACGCTGCTTCCCCGGTACTGTTGGCACACTAGCACCTTTGTGGATGAAATGTAGTCCACCTCGGTGACGGCTTACCGCAGCACTGACCAAAAAGTGAGACAGAACGGAACTGGGCATTGCTATGTACGATGGGACACATGACTTCCATAATTCTTAGTGACGGCATGGTCTTTTTAAGTGGCCGAAAAGAGATCTGCACTTGCACGAGAGTCAGGGACGTTCTGTGAATGTTGTGGGGAGGGCATTCCCCGATGCCGCCCCGATTTGGAATAGGCCTTGCAAAACTCCTGGGCGCCGTGGGGAATGAACGGCCATCCACATCCACTTTTAGTCGGGTGGGTATAACATCCAGAAGCGCAGCCCTAGCTTACGGAGGTTCGCCTTCACCCCGCATACTTTCGTCTGGTTTCCTGCACCATTGCACTGAAGTCCGGGTACAGGAATATGGAAGAACCCTGCCACTCTAGGGGGTCCCTCTCATGCGCCATCCTCAATACAGTGTTAAAATTGAGCAGGCGAGTTATAATAGGCCTTGGCGGGCAGCCTGGGTCATGACGCGGCCCAAGGGTCCGATGCGCGCAGTCCACCATGAAGGTAGCAGTGAAGAACTCCCGTCCAAAGAGGTCAGACAGCAGTGTCTCCATGAACCCGTCCAGTCACCTGGTGTTGGTGAACTCAGGTACACGCACTACCCTTATGTTGTTGCGCCGTCCCCGCGCCTCCAAATCTTCATTCTTGGTGGTGACTTACTTGAGTAGTTTCTCCATTCCCTCAAGCTTTTTGGTGGTTTGGGCGGCGCCCTCCTCCAGGTCGGCGATCCTGCCCTCTGCAGTGGCTGAGGGCCCCTCCTGCTGGTCAAGCCCAATGCCCATGGTGTCCATTCTCTTATCTAGGGCATCAATGCGAGAGTCCAGGGCTTTAAAGCCCGCCCGGAGTACCAACAACATAGTGTCTGACCTGGCTTCTGCTGCCTTTTGTGTTCCTCCTCCCTCTGCTATGCTGACCTGCTGTGCCTCTGCGTATCGCCATTGTCTAACCCAGGGTGGTGTGGAGTGGAAAAACGATGGATTTGGGCCCAGATCTTTGGACTGGGGTGAATGTGTGACATTGATCCACATTCTGTCCATCATTGTTGTGTTTGCAGTTACCGCTCTAAGTGTACTGGGGGTGCTCAGACGTGAGTCCCAGGCACTCCACACCACTGGAATCAAGCTAGCCGGGCTGAAGAGAGGTGTTACCTCGAAACCGGGCCGGTCCTCGGATGCTTGTTTCCGTTCTGGGAAGGACATGGCTTTTGTAGTTCGGACTGGACTGTTCCCATGGGGCACAGGGTCAGCGCTGATTTGCATATCGCCATTGTCTAACCCAGGGTGGTGTGGAGTGGAAAAACGATGGATTTGGGCCCAGATCTTTGGACTGGGGTGAATGTGTGACATTGATCCACATTCTGTCCATCATTGTTGTGTTTGCAGTTACCGCTCTAAGTGTACTGGGGATGCTCAGACGTGAGTCCCAGGCACTCCACACCACTGGAATCAAGCTAGCCGGGCTGAAGAGAGGTGTTACCTCGAAACCGGGCCGGTCCTCGGATGCTTGTTTCCGTTCTGGGAAGGACATGGCTTTTGTAGTTCGGACTGGACTGTTCCTATGGGGCACAGGGTCAGCGCTGATTTGCATATCGCCATTGTCTAACCCAGGGTGGTGTGGAGTGGAAAAATGATGGATTTGGGCCCAGATCTTTGGACTGGGGTGAATGTGTGACATTGATCCACATTCTGTCCATCATTGTTGTGTTTGCAGTTACCGCTCTAAGTGTACTGGGGATGCTCAGACGTGAGTCCCAGGCACTCCACACCACTGGAATCAAGCTAGCCGGGCTGAAGAGAGGTGTTACCTCGAAACCGGGCCGGTCCTCGGATGTTTGTTTCCGTTCTGGGAAGGACATGGCTTTTGTAGTTCGGACTGGACTGTTCCCATGGGGCACAGGGTCAGCGCTGATTTGCATATCGCCATTGTCTAACCCAGGGTGGTGTGGAGTGGAAAAACGATGGATTTGGGCCCAGATCTTTGGACTGGGGTGAATGTGTAACATTGATCCACATTCTGTCCATCATTGTTGTGTTTGCAGTTACCGCTCTAAGTGTACTGGGGATGCTCAGACGTGAGTCCCAGGCACTCCACACCACTGGAATCAAGCTAGCCGGGCTGAAGAGAGGTGTTACCTCGAAACCGGGCCGGTCCTCGGATGCTTGTTTCCGTTCTGGGAAGGACATGGCTTTTGTAGTTCGGACTGGACTGTTCCCATGGGGCACAGGGTCAGCGCTGATTTGCATATCGCCATTGTCTAACCCAGGGTGGTGTGGAGTGGAAAAACGATGGATTTGGGCCCAGATCTTTGGACTGGGGTGAATATGTGACATTGATCCACATTCTGTCCATCATTGTTGTGTTTGCAGTCTGCGCCTCGTCCTGGCATCTTAAACGAGAGCTTACTCCGGTACTGTGCCCCAAGCCAGGGAGCCAGACTGGGCACCCATGTGGTTTTGATCCCTGCGAATTGCACTGTGTTATTGGAAGTGGGATGAGCCACCAGCCGGTCTCTGTCGGTACCCCAGGGTTCACTGACACTTGGCCTGTGTCTGTGCCATCTTGTTGCTGCGTCCCGGTGTTGGAGGTTATCAGTGTCGTGGTCTGTGCCCCCTATACAAGTATGGGGAATATGGCTAGGTGGGGGCTGCCAGTGTCCCGCAGGTGCCATCCATATTTTGTGTGAGGTGTGGCAGCGGGGGGGCTTCTTATACTGCCCTACAGCTCCTGGCCCGGTGGCCGGCCCCCAGGCTCACCTTTGGACCCTGTCACCACGGGGCCTCTGGGGGAACGTTCGCGGGGCTCACTGTATTGAGGCTAAGGAGTCTGGGTGCTGCCACCGCTTACCTCTCTTTTGCCGTACTACAGGCCGGTCCCGCAGCAAATTCTGCCTGGAGCGCCCGCCCGCTCCTTCTCAATAGAGCCCCCGGCTTCACACGTGGAGGTAGGCCTCTCCTCTCGCAGGCTCTCCGCATCGGTGTCAAGCTGCACAGCGGGCACTCCCAGGATCCTGCTCAGTGCTGGCGCCTCTACAACCGCTCCCGCACCATCACCTGCCTCCTTCATGTGGCTCATGCCACCCGGGCAGTCGTATTCCAACGTGTAGTGGCGGAGCTCCAAGCCAACACGGCCATTGCAGTCGGCGGCTTGGCCAACCTCTCACAGTTGATGAGGTGAAGGAGGCTATCAGCGCCTTGCCCAATGGTAAAGCCCCTGACACGGATGGTCTCACTGGTGAATTTCATAAGGAATTTGTGAATATATATTAGTCCCACATCTATTTAATGGATATGAAGAAGCATACACGAAACAGACGTTGCACCCTCAGTCAAAGAGGCCCTCATCATTACTCTGCTTAAAGACAAACCACCCGAGACCACTATCACTCATCATTATAGATGCAAAAATCCTGGCCAAAATATTGGCCACTAGGCTCCAGCGACAACTCACTATTATGATACTGCCAGACCAGTCTGGTTTTATCATGCTATCCAGCTTACCGTTGGTGAGCCGCACATGAGAATTCTTTTTGCCAAAAGGTAGTTGGTGGAAATTGTCCAGACCTCCATTTTACATGTGCAACACGGAGTGGCCAAAACTCTGTCCACTCCGCCAGAGGAGCAGAATTTATCGCCCACCTCTAATTATTACTTTGGTCAATGAGTGCTTTCTCGATATTCGCTACTGCAATGCCTAGTGCATGACTCACACGGATACATTTAATAATCTGTTAGGATATTTTTAGACCCTGTCACAAAACATTTCTGCCATTTGTGATCTGAGCCTGTAAGTTCAGTGTACGCTAGCTCTGTTGCCTGATCCTGTAAAAGCTGTATAATCCTGGAGACAGATTTGCTGCATATGTTCTTAAAACATATGTAATCTTTTTCATTTTAGATTATAACACCCTTTTCCATCCAAGCAGATTTTCACTATGATACATTTGCTCTACTGGAGGGAAAGGGTGGTAAATGGAAGGAAGTTAAACACAGAAGTGATTTCAGCTAATTTCTTTGGAAAGATGTTCTGTGAAATAGTTGGAAGAAACTGCCCAGTGTGCATATATCAGACTGGGAGAGAAGTAGCTAAGTCTGGGGAATATGAGTATACTAAATGGCGACCCAGAGGCAACAACCCTATGCAGCTCTGACTTGTAGAGCCCCCTATGGCACTTTAATCACATCATTCTGACCCATTTGGAGTTGACACTGCTGTGGACCAATCATGGGGCTGAGCATGTTTTGGTTATGCTCTGGCAGCTGCGTCTTGGTCCAATGCCAATCCCATCATTAATCTCACACAGAGTACATGATGTTGTAAATGCAGGTATGGGTGGCACTTGGGCTGACATAGAGTTAAAAAAGTAGGTGAATATGAATCATGGCTCCTGGCAGAGGTGCTTACCTCAGTGGCTGAGGGATTGAGGTCACTAGGTGGTGAAACATGCTACAAAGGCATCTGCTCTGGGAATGTAGCAAAGGCTGGCATCCTGAGAAGGTCAATAAAGAGCAGAAAGTGAGTAAGAACTACATGCTAATATACAGGGCCAGATTAGATTAGTTTAGGGTAGAAGTAAAATCAGTTATTACACAGTACAGAAATGAAGAGAGGGTCACCAGTCACTGTAGAAATATGAAGACATTTTAAATCGCAAGAAGCCTCATCCCAGGAGGAGCCATAGGGAGAGAGAGAAGGCTAACTTTTAGTTTTCAGAGAAATCCTCCCAGAACTAAACACCTTTAGGGGACCTTTCTCCAAGTCACAGGAGATGTCCCCATCAGAAAAAGAAATGATGGTAAGGCTACAAGCAATAGATTGAAATACTTCACTACTGAACACCAATTTAAACAAACTTTACCACAATAGAAAATAGATTAGAATGATTGAAAGCACCACCACAGCTTAGAAGCCAAGGATTTTATAGACAGATATGAACTACAGTCAGAGGGAATGAATGTAGTAATCAAAAACAAAATAAAGTTAGCCTTTTAAGGCTTTTTGAGATAAGAGATTCATAGACTTTCTGGGTGGCATTTGAGGCAATCAAAAATGGAATATACTGATGTTTTTGCCTTAAGTCTACCAGAAATGGCATGCTGAAAGGAAGGGGCTGAGACAGGAAGAAACCAAAGACAGAAGACTGTAGGCAGCCTGTTCCATAGAGAAGGTAAATATGAAGGGTAACTCAGTCCTTATCTTCTGAATTGAATCTCAATGCATGTAGGAAAGTAGAGGACTACTTGATCATGTGATCATATGAGGAAAACATTTTGGTAGGGGATATTCAATGCAAATGTTAACGCCTGAGAATCTGAGTGTTATTGTCGATAACACAAAATATCTGTTCCAGGGTTCAGAACATGGTAGTTCTTAGACACCTCCGAGGAGAGAGGGACACTGCAAGATACCAATTCAATTCTACAAGAGACTTAAAATTGGTGAATCTTACACCATGCCCACACCATGAACACTGGATGATGTGGAAAAGTGGAAGACACTGTCCAAATGTGTCTTTCTCTTCACTCTCTTTCCCTTCTCTGCCTTCCTCCCACCCCTGCCACCAGTATCCTTGTTTATATCCTCCATCTCAACCTCTCTGCAAACCCATAAAAGACATACATTCTACACCCACCACCTGGAGACATCTGTTGAATTGTCTCCATCCATTCTCTTTAAACTCTCTGTCTCGTCCCTTGTATTTGCCACCTCCCTGACTACACCTCTTTCCTTCTTTACTCATCCTACCTTTCCTTATACTTTCTCCTAGAAGAATTCAGGACCTATGAGGAATGCTGTTACAAGTCACTACACACTTTCTTAGAGACTCTGGAGGGAGGTCCACATTGAATATATCTGGTGAGTGTTCAGGATTATAGCAGCCAATACTGGACACATCTGATGCACTCTAAATAGTATAACATATGTTTCAACATACTAATGTGAGGCAATTTCTTTTGAGATGATGACTGAGACACTAGGGGGCATTTCGCAAAGGCATTTTGGAGTACGTAACTTAGTACCCTCCTAGTACTCTTTTATGACTATCCTACATGCCTTTGTTAACTGGCCCTAAAACATCTAACATGAGAGTATTCAAATGCAGTTACTACAAATAGAAAAGACTGTGCCGTCTTTACATTTTTACTAATAGGGGTGTTGGAAATTTCGTGCCGATCCACAAAGGTGTATAGGAGTACAAAAAAGTATTCATGTAGTACTACTTACCGCTCTTGTGAATGGGCCTTCTTGTGTTCTTTGTGCAAGAAAATATACTTATTAAAAAAAAAGTTATTAAAAACAGTTTGGCAAAATTATACTTCATGGTACAATATTCTGAGGTCCTCTCCCTCTCCTAATCTAGTATTTATATTAAAAAGGATTGTCTTTTTAAATCCTTTTTGTTTTATCAAGTTAAAATAAGTTACTTCGTAACCTAAATATCCTTCTTGAACAGTGCTAGGAAGCAGCAACCCTCTGCCAGCAAGCTATTTGCTAGTAGATTTCTGCATTCCTAGATGAAGTCAAGTCAAAACGTAAAATTTATTTAGACCGTAGATTTATAAACCATATGATCATACACTGTTTTTATTTAAAAATGACATAGATTCTTTAAAAAAGAAACAGCCTCTTATTCCACTATAACTCACAAATTTTCTTAGCGGCCATCCTAATTTATTAAATATGCGTCCAACCGGGAGAATTAACTCAATCGGAATAGACTATTTGATCCAATATACTAAAATCTAGATGAAGTGATCCCATACTACAGTAATCTAAGCCAGCTGTATATCCAATTTTGTTGAAGATCTGATGGTCAGTTCACACTTTAGTGCATAAGATTAACTCAGTGGATTAATGGGATCTGTTTGAGGTGTGGCTAAGGTTTCAAAAACCTGCAACGTGGCTTGATAGGCTGAGGTTCTGCACAACAGGTCAAGCTGTGTAATTTTGGTGGGAGTTATTCGCTCAATCATAATATTTAGAACGATTTAAAATGGCCTCTCAATTAGGCAGTAATGTTCCAGTGTTGTTGGTACTTTGACATTGCCTGGCATTGCGCTATATTTAATGTCTGACTCTTGTGGGTGCAACTCCTCACCTCGCCCCGGGTCCTAAGTATTCTGGTATCAACTGTGCATCTCGATTAACCCCTGCATTCACCAAAAATTGGGGCATAGTTACAAGCCCCTATCGCCACAGGAATATCCCTTTTATCAACGTTCATGTGGCGATTGGGGCTTCGCCATACTTACTATGTGGCGTAAAGCCACTTAACGTGGCTTAATGCCGCCTTATAAATAAGGCCCCCTTTCACGCTACACTTAACATGAATGGGGTAGATAATGGGTGTTTCGATGGGTGTTCCACCACAACATCCATTGATGTTGAGGCTGCCCCCTGTTTAAAAGGGTGGCATAAATAGGAGCAGCGCCAAAATTAAGACGAGGGAAAAAAATGGTCTTAACATGGCAAAAAGAGGAGAAATGCTCTATTTCTCCTAGTTTTTTGCTGTTTCTATGTGTGCTGCATCGTGCAGCACAAGGAAACAGAAAAAAACAATGAAGGATTGTTTACGTGCGGGAAGGTGTCCCTTCCTGCCAGGGCCGGACTGGGAACCGAAACCGGCCCTGGCAAAGTGCTCGGCCGGCCCCCCCTCCCCCCAGGGGGTTGGGGAGTGCGACCGCGCTCTTTGCTAGGGCCGGTTTTCGGCCGATTTTGTTACAGTGCCGTTTTTGCAGCTATGCTGCAAAAAACGACTCTGTAACAAAACCGGCCCCCTGGGGCCCAAAACCGGCCCCCACCCTCGCGGCCGACCAGGGGATTGCCCGGTGCCTGCAACGGCCAGTCCGGGCCTGCTTCCTGCACATAAACAGTCATTTAAAAAATTATGCTTTGCAGTTTCTATGTGTGCTGCACAATGCAGCACACATAGAAGTTTCAAATCACCTTCCTGCACATAAACAATCATTCCCTTAACGCAGGCACTCTTGCACTATGGTGTATGGGTGCCTACGTTGGTGTTAGACAGCTGAGTTCAGCGCCAGTGCTAGGGAAAACGCAGGGATCTACCACATTGCTGTAAATACGGTGCATCCCTGCATTTTCAGAATAGCAGAGCGTGACGTTAGCTTTTTTGGCTGAACTCCGCGCTCCGCCATTCTTTTGTAAATATGCCCCGTTATTTTAAAATAAAAACATGCTTTAAATATTATTTTAGGAACTTGCTCCTCCTTTCCATCAGCGGTTCGGGCAGGTAAGCGCAGTGTGGCGGGGTGGGACGGCGCAGGAGGGGGGAAGTTGGCAGACGACGGAATAGGGAAAATTAAATAAATAAATAATCCCTATTCTGTCGTCTGTCGACATCCCCCTCTGCCCCGCCCGCCCCACCATGCTTACCTGCACGGACCGCTGCTGCTCCTTTTAAATTAAAGTGCAAAACAAATGCACACAAAACCGAAATTGTCAATGCCGAAGGGCATTATTGAAAGTTGGGCGAATGTGGGCCATTAGCCAAAAAGAGCTGGATGCCCTATTCGCCAAAATAACAGTGCATTGGTGTCAATGGCAGGACACATATGGTCTATGGGACGGATGTATGACGTTACAACGCATACTTTTACCACGCATACCATTACAACGCGGTTTTTACCACGCATACCATTACAACGCATAGCGCTTTGGGGTGCTGGATAGTGAATAGTTTAATTTACTATTCCAACTCCAGTCCCCGTGGACACTAGGGAAGGATATTGGATAGTAAATTAACCTATTCCCTATCCTAGAGCACCCCCCAGCGCAATGCGTTGTAATGGTTTGCGTTGTAATGACCGCGTTGTAATGGTAGTGCGTGGTAAAAGATTCGTTGTAAAGGTTGTATACCCTATGGGACAAACATTAGCCACATTTTGGCTGATGTTCCAATCCACCAAACTCGAAATATGCCCCAACTTTTTTCTCTGGCCTTTTTTTGGAACGAGTTCTTCACTTAAGGCATGAACTTACTTTTTAACAGCCCCAGTGTGTTGACTTTCTGACACGGTTCCTTTCCCTGCCTAACGATTGCATAAATAGTGAATCATTACTGCGGTTATCACATTGATGTGTAATATGTAAACAATAGTTAAAGTCAGTGGTTAGGTGTGATTTATGCTCAATAGCTTTTCATATATCCACCTGTTTTTTTCTAAAGTTATGTTTCAACACCTTTCCTATTGTCTAGTGGCTTGTTTCTATTTTTTCAGGCAGGTTCGGCCCATTAAATACTTGTAACAAAGACATGACTTGAAAGCATCGGCACTAACATTAAATCTGGTAAATCCCAAAATCCATATAATATGGTGCTCAAACAACTTAAACACTGGAAGGATATGATGATTATGTTCCACTTACATAGATCATCAGGGTGCATCATTTTTAAATAGCTATGTATTCATGTGGCTGGATAGAAAATAACATTCCAACATTGGCCCATTTAGTAAAGCATGTAGAGACCTATAATGCTCTTTTACAAAGCCAACAAAATGACTAATTTAGCAGAAATATTGGCCTAACAGAGAATTAGCTGTGTTGGGGAAAAGGATGAAAAATAGAAGGAAAAAACATTTGACAAAAGAAGATGTCCTACATCAACACAGCACATAGTCTACAAGAAGGGCCACTGGAATTATTCACATTTGGTGCCGCATAAATGGGGATTTGACGCAGTTACCACATAATCCATCATCTGCGGCACAATCTCCAGATTTTAACAATAAAATGTTGGTTCTAGCTCAAACGGATCAAAAGTTCATAAGAACACAGCAACACATGTTGCTGCGCAGTTTCAAAGGCCTTCGCGAAGGTTGACCCATCATCCTTCTCTTGCTTATTGCTGTTTTTGGGCGTCAGGCTGATACTGATGAGGTGAACACTGTGACCGGAAAATGTTAAAAATCTCAAAATCATGAGGTAATACAATTACTAAATGCCCTGCATTACACCGCATAATTTGCCTTTTCCTGAAGCATAACTTGGTTTCACCTGCCACATAATTTGTCCATCCACTGCTGCATAATTACTGTGGCCCTGTCTATAAGGTCCGGAAATGGGTGCAACCTTCGCATAAGATTGAAAGGGGGCAAGAGGGTCTGTCTCTCCCCCCCACCACCGAAAAGAAAACTCCATTCCAAAAACGTGTTATTATTCCTTGCAATATACTACCGCATATCTCTTTGTGTCTCCAAGTGAACTGGAAAAAGTTCATTTAAGCTCAGGGTTTTTATATTTCCAACTGTGTATGTAAATAAGGACGTGAATACATTTTTGTCCCACCAATTACAGGCAGCTTTGTTCTGCCCTGTGATGGTTTGGCCTGTTAATAGAATTCGAAAGAATGAAGGGAGATCTATGCATAATTGTGCCCACCACAGTTAAAGAAAATAAAATATGGACATAGCTAGGAATACAAATGGTTAATTTAAACGTGACTGTCGCAGTATCTAGGAATGAGCGTTTCAAGAATGCGAGTTCAGTGCTTTACCTGGCGGTGACCTTTTCTCTTATCGCAGTGCTGTTGGTACAGAAAGGGCCCTACACTATCCAGGCACAGCCCTCCTCCTGAAACCAAGGACCGCGGCAGCTTGCAGAGACTCTTAACTGGCCTTTTTCCCTTCGTCCAAGGAGAAATGCGATTGCATGCCTGAAGTAGGCAGCCCCCCCCATTGGCTTCCAGATGATTCACTTGAAGAGCCTGTGTGTGATTCACGGGCCTTTTATAAATCAGTGCCAGCTTTTTGGTCTTGTCTGGTGACACTTTAGAATCCAGCCAGTCTCCTGCTTTCCCGCATGTGTGCCCTACATCAGATCTTCTCATTTAAACCGGCATGCTTAAGAGGTATAGCATTCAGACTCCGCTGGCTCATGTTGTGGAATTGTTTGCCTGGCTTTCTTTGCTTCACAGAAAATCACTATCTATCTATCTATCTATCCATCTATCTATCTATCTATCTATCTATCTATCTATCTATCTATCTATCTATCTATCTATCTATCTATCTATCTATCTATCTATCTATCTATCTATCTATCTATCTATCAATCTATCTATCTATCTCATATATAAATATATATGTGTGTGTGTATTTATATTATATATTACCTACTGTCGTCAGTAGGTAGTTATAGTTAGGACCTATTTTCCATAGGAAATCTGCAACATTTTATTTGGAATAACTTTGGCGTCGGTTGACGAATCTTCGCGAAATTTTGAAAACTGGTGGGGGCTCCGGTCCACTCCTATCCTGAAAGTCTTGGGATGATTCATGAAGCGGGGGCTGAGAAAAAAGGGGGATCCCAAAACGTGTTTTCCCCATGCAATTTTCCATAGGTACCGTTCATCGCTGCTATAGCCGAACGGCTGAACGGAATGACACCAAATTAGGCAAAGTTGTAGTCCTTGGTTCAGACTCGTGTCTTTTGCTTATATGGTGTAAATTTGTTCTGTAGTTCCTGAGAAAATGACAATTAAAAGTACATATATATCTATGGCCTCGGTGGATGCGCGCATCTCGCGCCGACTATAAGCCCACTGTCCCGATCACGCGCTGAATGCTGATTGCTGATTGCTGATTGGCTGTCAAGTGGTTGTCAACATTCGAAACCAGGAAGTGTTGGCAGCCATTTTGTGCCTCTGTAGAAGCGAGGATCTAGAAATTAGTGGAACAAGTGTTAAAAATGTGTAAAGGGGGCAGGTAAGAAATATTTTGACCCTCTAGACCTGCTCAGGGGGTCCCACAGGGATCCCTTAGCCCCAAAAATGCTCTTTATTATTTTTTTAAAAACTGAGAAATGTGCGCTGGTATGGTCAAATCCCAGGGTCTAAAATATTACATCTGATGGTGGTTTAGAGGGGCCCTGCAGCCCAGGGACCGCTATTCCTCGGCGCTACAAAATAACTGGGTGAGGGAGCTCAAAGGTCTGTCTAAGCCCCGGGATAACCACCCTATGGGGCTTTTTATATTTTGGGAGGGGGGCCGCGTGGTCTCCATTCTGGAGCAGTCGAAAGCCTTTGGGAACACCACCTCCCAGGATTGGCTCCTGCTGTGTCTCGGGGTGCTTACCCTCGGGACACTGCTATTTGCTATGGCAAGGCGGGAGTCAAGGTTCCCGCTGTGTCATAGCAAACTTGAGGGCATTTTAAAAAAAAAGCCAAAACTGCAGTGAAAATTATATCGCCCTATTTACTAGGTAACGCTTAAATGCATTAATGCATGTTAGCAGCCGGTTTGCTAAGGGCTCGCCTTGTATCTCCAATGAGTTGCAATGTAGGCATTCCCAGAGGCAAGGTAGTTGTTCCTATGACAATATAACATGGAAGAGGGAGGTTGTATTTACAAGGGGGCCCTGGATTTGAGGACTGATAGCAAAACTCTCGCTAATTGCGGATTATGTCAGATCCTACCATCTGTTCTGAAGTAGACTTAAACATGTTTAATATGCGAGGTGGATTGATATGTTAAGTGCACAGTCTTATATTAGCAAGATTTTCACTTACGAACATTAATTTTTGCTGTATTTCTCGCGATATTGAGGGCATATTTACAAGAAAAGCTTTAAAATTATCGTCGCTTTAGCGTTAGGAAAGTGTCATTAAATTTGTTGTGGTTTCCTAGAAGCGGAAGCGGAGTGGGCTGGACTAACGTATGCCAGTGCTGCGCGAGGCTGTGAACCATGATCCCGGAGCTATGGGCTTGGTTCCGTCGTGAGCTATATGAGAAATCAACTGATTCAGGTGTCCGTGTTGTAGTGCTGACATCAACCAGGTCTCAAACGAAAATGTGTCATTATATCTGTAAAGTACCACAGCATGGCCAACATGGAAGGTACGGGGTATCACTGACCCTATATTCATCCATAGTTGCACACATAAAAGATAGTGGACATGACGTATTTCTGCGAATATGAATGTTTGTTGTACATTCAGTGGAGTGTTGTAGCTGTAGTAATAGAGGGCTATGAAAGCTTTAGGATGCAGTTTTTGGCACATGAAGGGCAGCTAATATATAAACGTATGTGGTCATTCAGGTACACTGTTGAACTTGGTGCGGAAAATCAGTTTTCGAGCCTCTGAGTCGCGTCCACATCCTGTTATTGAAGAGAAATGACGTAATCTACGCCTGCCTGAAAATGTACTGTAAATACGGTGCTCATGTAAATTGCTGATATAGTTTTGGGTCGACTACGCGCTAGATAAATATACACACACTCCCTTTTTTCTCCGCAAACACTATTTTCTATTCAAATCTTTTTTAAAGTGTTACCCCAAATTCTTATTCATATAAGAGGGCATGATTTACTTTCAGATAAAGTAGAATAGAAGTGCAACTACAAACACTCCCTCACTACTTCCTCTTTCTTTTTTGTTTATTGTACATTTCTTTTCAATTACTCTTTATGAAAACATTGTGACTGTTAAAAAGGATTATTTTATTATTTGTTAATTGACATTAATATTTTTTTTCATGTTTACTGTGTGCAACGATAAACCTCCAGTTCCTCATGAGTGAAAATACGTCACAGTACTACACAATATACATACTGATAAACCCATTTTCACTCTAGAAGAAAAAGAGAATTACTTGATCTTTTCTTTTATTTGTACATACTTCAAACCTACTTTTTACTGCGTCTTCGTATTTTCAATTCGCGACGATAATACATGAACTGTTATTACGTCATTTCGTTTCTAAAGTACAATTATACTTTTACACACTACATTGAGAAATCATAATAATATACTTGCATTATAAAATATATAAAGCATAAACTTATACCATTAATTTACCTCTCTTTAAAATTCTTTCCTCTTTCTGTCGACATACATCCAACTCCTCTGGAGGGAACATAATGTTTTATATATTACAATATATACATTTACTTTATGTTCCCTCTGAGGAAATGGATGATAAACTGAAGATGAATCCGACGATCTTAAACTTTATCTTGCTCATAGTTTGGTCCCCCGTAATTAAATCACAGAAACTAAACTAATCATCCTACGGGTGTGGTTTATATACGTTTTGGTTATTCAAGACACTATGGAACCAATTTAGTGCTCCTCCCATTTTTTTGTCACGTTTTTCAGTTGACATGTGCTCATATTTCCACTGTTTAACTTACGCACGTGTTTTTCTAAACATGAAACTTGTTAAACAGTTTTAGTTTCGTTTTATATCCTCATACGTATTCGCTCTTTCTTTTTCTTTTAATTCTTTCTCTCTTTTATTATACGAGTATTAAAATAAATACCGTTGTATTTATTTTTTAAAACAAGCACATTTATTGGTTACTGTGTACAGTTTCTGTTCACAATTTTAATACACTTCCCTACCCAAAACCCCTATTATCCTTATTTTTTTTAAAAGGTGCAATTCGATTTTTTTCATTTATTTGAGTATTAAAATAAATACATTATTGTTGATGTGCGAGTTCCTTCCCTTATACACAGTTGATTGCCACATCTCTGAACATCTGGAGGTACCTGGTGGGCTAGTTGGCCCCCAGGGACCCACAGGATTGGGGAGGAATTAATTCTCTAACTTAAAACGCGCCACAGGACGTGTTTGCAGACATGTCACCTCAGGCCACGTCCCCTTCCTTCACCACTGTGCCCCGTTGCGGGTTTCAAGTTTGGGAATTATTTCTCTTTTAATACTGAAGGTCCCTGAGGGCCAAATAGCCCAACAGGTATCTCCAGTATGTGCCAGGGAGCTTCGTTGCAGACAGGTGTTCAGAGGCCACGCCCCTTTTTACACCTCTCTGCAACACAGCTCTGTGTACCCACCTGTTATCAGGAGAAACCTCAATGCTACATCTTTGAGCCCAGTACAGATCCTGAAAAGTAATTCTAACCATACTTACCAGTAACTTGAATTTACTTCCATAGGCTAACATTGACTGGTTTCACTTGGAAATTCTTCTAAGTGTGGAGTTTTGGAACTTTAAAATATTCACCTAAAATCATTCGAACAACTAATTCCGATTTACTCACCTGTTATCAGGAGAGAACCCAGTGCTGCATCTTTTAGCCCAGCACTGACCCTGAAAAGTAATTCTAAGCGTACTTACCGGTAACTTGTATTTCTTTCCGTAGGAACCCATTGTCTGGTTTTCACAAGAAAAGTTTCTAAGCGTCGATTTTCACAAACTACAAATATTCCTTAAAAATCGCCTGTATAACTTAAACACGGTCTTTAACTGTTTACAGGAGATGCACCAGTGCTAGATCCAGGATCCACCACTGAGTAAGAAAAAGTAACGATAACACTACTTACCTGCTAAGTGAATTTACTCCCATAGGATAACATTGGTGATTCTATGTGAAAAAGTTTCAAAGTGTCAACTTTTAAAATACAATATTATTCCTTAAAAGTCACTACTGTAACCAAAACGAATTTACTCAACTATTTACAGGAGATGTCCCAGCACTGAATCTAGGACCCAGTCCTGTGGTTAGAAAAGTAATCCATAAAGTAACTAATTGCATTTAACTAGAAATTCCCATTGAGCTCAATGTTGCATTGTGTTTGAAATTGTGTTGCCCATTGCAACAACTGTAACTACTGTACTTAAAAGTCTATTGCCTATTTGCAAAGTATTTAAACTAAAGTAATTCAAAGAAAGCATATTTTGTAATGTAATGTATAATGTAATTATAATGTAATTTAAAAAATAAAATATCTAAAAATAAATAGTTTAAAAAAGTGTAGTAAATCAGTATAAAAAAATAAAGATAACAATTAATGCATTTAAAAATTGTCATTTACAAAACCTTTGAAATTCACTGAAAAAACCATAGGTTTCAGACATGTGATAGTTAGGAATTAGCATTTAAGAAACCTTTGAAATTCACTGATAAAACCATAGGTTTCAGACATGTTATAGTTAGGAATTAGCATTTAAAAAACCTTAGAAATTCAATGAAAAAAACATAGGTTTTAGGGGTGTTATAGTTAGCTGGACATTTCACTCGTACAAAACCATTGAAATTCCTCTGTTATAGTTATTTCTGCTAACTATAACTCACACGCCCGCAATCCACTGCTGATGATGTCACATATTACATCATTCATGACATGGTCAGGGGCATCACTGATGACATCTCAAATGACATCACTGATGACATCATCCACATGACAATCAGATACACCTCATCATACACTAGTATAACCTTTCATCACTCACTGTAAAATAAAGAGTACCATATTTGAATCCATTGACACACCAATGCAAGTTTCTAAAAACCCACTTAGTGATTCCTAGATTTGTACACACATCTAATCACTTACCTCTAGATTCACTCATACATGCTGTCAATGATCAATAGAACACTATCAAATATACTTATACACCTATATGGACATTACACACCAGCACACACCCTATTCACTTATGCAGTCATCCTACTCACTTATGCAAAAAATGGATCTTACTTACATTTACTCAGCTACATACTTATACAAACACCACATCATTTATTCATATAGATAGTAACTCATACTTAGGGGCCCATTAGGATGGCGGGCGGATTGCCCCCGCCAGCCTGGCGGGGCAATCCGCCCGCCATCCACACCTAAATTCCCCCCGCCATATTAGGATGGCAGGGGGACCGCGGCGGGCGGAAAGACCATCCACCGCCTTGCGACCGGGGTGGAAAACGTTTAATATGGTGGCGGTGTCTATTAGACACCACCAGCCATATTATGATGGGCTTCAACAGATGCCTTTCCGTGGCGGTATGCCGCCGCGGAAAGGCATGCGGTCTTCACTTCGGGGCCCCCCTGCGGGCCCCCATGGTGAAGGGGGGTGCACATGGGGGTACCTGTGGTACCCCCCTGCATTTTCATAAACAATGCAGCAGGCACTGCGCGGTGCATGCTGCTTTCTGTATGCAAATGCATACATGCATCTTTAACATTAAAGTTCAAGTTCAAGTTCAAGTTTAAAATTTGTATAGCGCACTACTCACCCAGAGGGTCTCACGGCGCTTGAGGGAGGGGGGGTGCTTTACTTATCGAATATCCAAGTTTTTAGATGTTTTCTGAAGGAGAGGTGGTTCTGTGTAAGGCGGAGGTGGGTGGGGAGAGAATTCCAGGTCTTGGCCGCTAAGTAGGAGAAGGATCTTCCCCCTATGGTGGATCTTTGGATGCGTGGAATTGCGGCGAGGCCTTGATTGGACGATCGTAGTTGGCGGGTGGGGGTGTAAAAGGACAGGCGCGTGTTGAGGTATTCGGGTCCTAGGTCGTAGAGGGCTTTGTGTGCGTGGGTGAGGAGACAGAACGTTATTCTCTTGTTGACTGGGAGCCAGTGGAGGTCTTTCAGGTGTCCGGAAATGTGAGCTTGGCGGGGGATGTCTAGGATGAGTCTGGCTGAAGCGTTTGGATGCGTTGGAGTTTTTTCTGTAGTTTAGCTGTGGTTCCGGCGTAAAGGGTGTTTCCGTAGTCCAGTCGGCTTGTGACCAGTGCATGGGTGACCGTCTTTCTTGTTTCGGTGGGGAGCCAACGGAAGATTTTTTTGATTGACATTGTGGCCGGCGGTGCTGAGAGATTAGGATGCGCCCGCCAGTGTGGCGGGCGCATCCTAATATGCAGTGTGGGACCGCCGCTCAGCTCGGGGGCGGTCCCGTTTTCCGCTAGGGTGCCATCGTAATGAGGGCCTTAGTGTGTTATAACATCACTATTACAAGTATACTGTTATCCATACAGTCACTCATACAATCACTGAGCCTTATGTATACTTATTTATATACAACAACTGTCATATACACTGCCTTTTATTTTTCTTGTTTGTTGGACATGTACCATTGAGAGATATATTTGCTCATCACCACACCCATAAAGATATTCACTCACCCAAACAACTGTTATAACATGTAGTCTTAACCTCATATACCTACTTAATCAACTATTCACAAATCTTTGGGCAGTCACACACACCCCACCGAACCACACACACATTCGCTCTCCCATACAAATACTCAGTTACTAATCAATAACTAATATATACTTTCACATAGCTAGTAACCAACTGGTGCAGCAGTTTACACAACAACTGACAAAGTGATACAGATATTCACACAGTTTAGTCAATATCCAATTTATTTAGTGAGACATTATAAATTAGTCAAGTAAACAGTCAATCACACTGCTACTAAATCGTCCATCCAGATATTTATATTTATGTATCCACTCATTCTTCAATGCAGATTGCAATATATATAATACATATTTAAATAACGAACCAAACCACATCCACATTCACTGGATGATGGGTACCATAGACACAACACTTCCACTACCGGAGCATTACCGGTGTGTATACCATGGCACACTACGCCTCTACTTCCTGAGCATTGCCAGTGTTTATACCACGGAACACTATGCTTCCACTTCCGGGGCATTACTGGTGTGTACATGGCGCACTACGCTTCTACTTTTGGAGCATTACCAGTGTGTTTACCATGGCTCACTAGGCTTTTTCTTCCGAAGTATTACCGGTGTGTTTACCATGGCACACTATGCTTCCAAAGCATTATCGGTGTGCATACCATAGCACACTACACTTCCACTTCCGATTACTGAAAATGCTCCACTTCCGGAGCATTACCTGTGTGTTTAGCATGGCACACTATGCTTCCAGTTCTGGAGTATTACCGGTGTATTCCATGGTACACAACGCTTCCACTTCCAGAGCATTACTGTTGTCTATACCATGGCACACTACGCTTCCACTTCCGGAGCATTACTAGTGTGTATACCATGGCACACTAGGCTTTACTTCCGGAGCATTACCCATGTGTATACCATGGACACTACGCTTCCACTTCCGGAGCATTACCGTGTATATACATGGCACAGTAGGCTTTTACTTCTGGAGAATTACCCATGTGTATACCATGGCACACTATGCTTCAACTTTTGGAGTATTACCAGTGTGTATAACATGGCCGGCGAGGTACGTGGAAGTTGGTAAAAAGAAGCAATCCGTACACTCAATGGGGCTGTTCATGTAATTAATCAAACAGGAGCGCAAGTCACTGTCTCCGGTCTCTCCAGCAGCTTTAAGCAACATCTTACACTTTTAACGTCAAAGTGCAAGATGCTGCTTAACTCTGCTGGAGGGAATGGAGTTGGACAGTGCCTTCTCTGAGTTCTTAGGTCTTCACGATCTGGCTAGGGAGCAGGCTTATGCGTGGCCCTGGGGCACATTTAAAGTCATTACTATGGTCACTGCTAAATATTCTAAAGGAAACATCACAAAGTTATTGAAATATATGTTAAGGAGCTTAAATAATCGTAGCACAATAAAAATAACTAAGCTCTCCAATAAAAATGCATTGAATGGAATCATGTGATGTGTTCTGGAGTATTAATGTTCTTTCCAAATTAGTTATGAGATTTAATTAAAAAAACATAATTTACGAATTAAAATGTTTTGTTATATAATGTTATAGCCTGCTTGCAGAACGAACACATTCATATGAGTTACCATGCTACAAAATCACTATGGATAAAAAAAATATTTGCAGTGTGCAACACAAATGCTCAAATAAAAATACAACATTTGGGGGATAAGATGGGGCCATGCGATGTGCAGTACCTTATAGGGTGCCCTACTGTCTTTTAATGTTTATTCCTTGCTATCTCGTGTCCAGCCTGACAAATCACAATAATTTTTATTTTCTCAGTAGATTTAATTTCTAAAGGTATATCATTAAATAAAGAAATATGTGAGGTACTCCGCATTGTAATCTCAAAGTGTTTTATGATATATACACACATAAGTCCCACCTACACACATCATATCACAATTCACTGCAACATTCAACACCATGCCAGTGCCCTTACGTCACTACACTAAGCACAACTTGCAAACTAACTTTACAGTACGAACACAGCAGCTACATTGCTCTGCAACATACCTTAAAAACATTGCCAATTTCGCTGGCTAAACACTTATAAGTTCCCAAAAGCGAGACCTTTTGGTTATGCAAATGCTTGTTTTTAATGCTATTTCCTAACTATAACAACCCTGTAACCCTTGGTTTTGTATTGAATTTCATTGTTTTTTAAATATAAATTGTACTATGAGTTGACCCCTAAGTTCAATTTATTAATACACATTTTCATAGAACAAAAAATTTAATTGAGATAACTTATGTAGTCTTTCTATAAATGCAACGCACTGGACAAATAAGGGGTCTGCTGGTTATACTGCATACATTCAATACTAAACCAGCAACACATTTAATACAAACATATGCTATTGCAATTTTCTATAAGTGTATCATTGCCTGTGAGTGGATGTGTGAGTGACTGTGTAAGTGACTGTGTGGGTGCGTAAGTGGGTATATGGGTGTGTTAGTAGATGTGTGAGTTGCTGTTTGGATGTGTAAGTGGGTGTGTGAGTGCCTGTATGGGTATGTGAGTGGGTGTGTGAGTGGTTTTGTGAGTTTGTGATTGTGTGAGTGGGTGTATGAGTGGGTGTATGATTGGGTGTGTGAGTGGCTGTGTGGGTCTGTGAGTGGGTGTGTGAGCAGCTGTATGGGTGTGTGAGTGGGTATGTTAGTGGGTGCGTGCGTGTATAAGTGGGTGTGTGAGTGAGTGTGTGAGTAGGTGTGTAGGTTTGTGAATGGGTGTGAGTACATGTATGTGTTTTTTAAATTGAGTTCTAGACTCCCGGATCCTCCCAAATCCATGAGGATGGATCCGCAGATCCATATGCACAAAATAAATGAAATTTTGGACAGTTTCTTGCCTATGAGGGGTTCCTCATAGACCCCTCAATCAGTCCCATAGGGACAGGGTACCACTACCCTAAACCTCTCTCATACTTTCAAATTTAATTTTTCCCCTTGGAACAGTGTCCCGACGCACAAAAGGATGGCCAAACCTTTTCCCTCAGGTCACAGGATTGCTGTTGGCGTATGGATCCACGAATCTGCCCAGATCCACCGCGAATGATGCTCGTCTCTAGATGTATTTTTTAGAGTTTTATATAGCGTGAACTAGACCCGAGACATCAGGTATCAGAGCATTTTACATGAGAACCAGTTGTTACAGACGGACACATTCATTTTTGTTAGGTACGGGGAGATTAACCCCTAGATGCATCATTGTTCCTGTTTGCGATTTCTAAATTGCGAAAATTAAGGAATCGCAATTTAGAAATCGCAAACGGCAATGCATAAAAAAATCGCAATTTTTTGGGGATTCGGTATTTTTCCTTAATTGCGATTCACATTTTGCGAATCGCAATTAAGGAAAACCCTTCCCATTGATTCCTATGGGCCAAAAGGCCCATAGGAATCAATGGGAAGGCATTCACATTTTGCGAATTTCAAATTGCGCTTTGCAAAATGTGAATGCAATTTCAAGGGTGCAGGGGGGGTCCAAAGAACCCCTCCCTGCACCCCTGAAATTTAACTTTAAGATCAATTTACACACACACATGCCCCAAGGACATGTGTGTGTGTAAATTAAAACTTTCAAATATGTAACTTTTGCATGTTTGAAAGTTTTAGGTAAATTAGCATGAAGTTCAACGTCATGCTAATTTACCCCTTCCAAATTGCGAATTCGCAATTTAAAAATAATCATGCATTGCATTTCAGAATTCGCAAAATTGCGATTTCTGAAATGCAATCGCAATTTAAGAAATCGCAAATAAATTGCGATTTCTTAAATTGCGAAAAAGCAAAAATGTTTAATGCATCCCAAAACAATGAATTGCATTCGCAAACAGCCGAATTTTGCGATTCGCACCGTTTGCGAATGCAATTCAGTTTGATGCATCTAGGCATTAGTGATGTTGAGCTTTGTTGCCGAGACTCGAACCCAGTTCCCCAGCTTCGAGGTCGACGGCTCTAGCCATAAGGTTACCTCCTCTCCCTGATTGCCATAGATATGCATAAATCTTCTTACTTTAATAACTACTGAACAGATTTAGACAAAACTATAAAATCACACTGTCAGGACCAATATCAATATTTCTACTAAATTTTGCGTAATTCTGTTAGGCGGTTTGGCTGTAGTTGTGTGAAAAATACCAACGGGAAATTGCATAGGGAAAACACGTTGCAGAATCCCCCTTTTTTCTCGGCCACCGCATGACGGATCCCCCTGACACTTTTCAGATAGAAGCTGAAGTGGATAGCACACTAGTTCTGAAAGGTTTGTGAAGATTAGTAAAACAACGCCAAAGTTATTAGCAAAACAAAACCACTTCTCCTATGGAAACTAGGTCATAACAGCAACCACCAGTTGGTAATATATATATACTTGCACTTTTGCACATGGTGTTATAAAATAAAATAAAACTTAATTAAAAACTTATCTGCTGCGTTGCCGTGACTTTCTTGCTGAAAGGAGAGGAGGCGGAAGAAACCGAAGTGATATATATATATATATATATATATATATATATATATATATATATATATACAATCCAAAGTTACTACTACTTATACTTCACATACAGTCCGGCTGTGACGGTAAACACTGGAGCGCTACGGATGGGAGCCGGTGTATGGTGGTTGTCACGAGTGGTGTGATGCAGGTCTGAAGCCACACAGACCCACTTGGGATGCAATTTTTAATCTGGAACTACATTGCTGTGAAGCGGCAACTCACCTGAGGAAGCACAAGCACTACAAGGACCACAAGGCCACGGGTTGGCCACGCCCAGTAGGGCGGAAATTGTGAATTATAAGTAGATGCTTGTAAAAGTGCCGTCTTTCATGAGCAACCAGCGAGCCTGCACAACCCATGACTAAGTGCTCTTCAGCACGAAACGCGTCGGGTTTTAGGACTATTTGAACTGATGACTGGCTTCTTATCCTTCAATCACGCTACAACCTCCATGAAATAAAGCGGTAATCTTAACTCCTGTGTGGGCCTTTCCATGTTGGGCGAACTTTGGATTGGATATGAGCGGCCACGCCTGGGCCGCGGGAAGTGCCCCGCTGTGCATACAGCCCGGCTGTGACGGTAAACGCTGCAGCGCAACGGATGGGAGCCGGTGTATGGTGGTTGTCACGAGTGGTGTGATGCAGGTCTGACGCCACACAGACCTACTTGGGATGCAATTTTTAATCTGGGACTACATTGCTGTGAAGCGGCAACTCACATGAGGAAGCACAAGCAATACAAGGACCATGAGGCCACGGGTTGGCCACGCCCAGTAGGGCGGGAATTGTGAAGTATAAGTAGATGCTTGTAAAAGTGCCGTCTTTCATGAGCAACCAGCGAGCCTGCACAACCCATGACTAAGTGCTCTTCAGCACGAAACGCGTCGGGTTTTAGGACTATTTGAACTGATGACTGGCTTCTTATCCTGCAATAACGCTACAACCTTCATGAAATAAAGCGGTAATCTTAACTCCTGTGTGGGCCTTTCCATGTTGGGCGAACTTTGGATTGGATATAGATATATATATATATATATATATATATATATATATATATATATATATATATATATATATATATATATATATATATATATATATATATATATCTCAAACTCCAATCCACACTGCATTCCTTGTATCACAAGGTAAGTATGAGAAGCACGAACTCCAAATTTGCATCAAAAAGATTTATTTAGTGGACTCGTGACCAAGGGTGTTTCCCGAAACGCGTCGAGTTATTATTTTGTTGCCTTAAAGTGCGCTAAATAAATCTTTTTGATGCAAATTTGGAGTTTGTGCTTCTCATACTTACCTTGTCATACAAGGAATGCAGTGTGGATTGGAGTTTGATTAAAAGATTCGCCATCCAGCACAAACCTCTGTCGTGCAGGGGAGGAGTCATGGCGCCGTTCAGCGTTTGCTGAGCCTTTGGATTTATATATATATATATATATATATATATATATATATATATATATATATATATATATATATATATATATATATGTATATATATATATATATGTATATATATATATATATATATATATATTTTTTTTTTTTATTGGAAAACATGAGGAGATGCGTCTTCATTTGGGGAGTGAACTTGTGTGTATCAGGTTGCAATACTACTTAAGAGCAATCACACGCACTGTTTTATTCAAACCCTCTCTGAATATTCACTAATTTTGCAGAGCACACCTTAGGGCGATTCAAAATACATTTAGCAATACAATTCACTCAGCAGCGGTATCACAAGTTCAGTTATCTTAAACTTCTATGTCCATTATGGCTTGCCATTTCTCCCACATGTGTAGGTAAATTATTGGTGACCAGATAAAGTTTTTCAATACACGTTTTTCTTATTTTTATGTTGATTGGCATTGTGATAATTCTAAACATTAGCAATCTTTGATTTTGTGTATATGACGGTATAACGTAACCTGTATGTTCTCTCCCACTGTTTCTGCGCTGTCATGCATATATCGGCTGAGACTATCTTTTATGTCTACTGCTGAGCTCTAGTTGCTGTGACAACCAAATGAGAGTGACTCACATATAATGTTGAAAATGGCAGAGTACCTGATGTAGTGATCAAGGTGGCTCACCGTCGAAACGCGTCTGGGTTCTTGTTGGAATAAAATCTTTCTATGCCAAATTCTCACAGAGTCGGTACCTGTCTATGGATGTTGCCAGGATTGGAAATATATATATATATATATATATATATATATATATATATATATATATATATATATATATATATATATATATATATATATATATATATATTCCTTCGTTTCCTCTCACCACCTCTTTTCTCCCAACGGAAGTCACGGCACAACAGCAGGTCAGTTTGCTTAATTATTTATTTCTTCAAAAACACCGTGTGCAAAACGTGCAAGATAGGACGGCCTACGCGTTTCGACTACGATTAGCCTTCAACTGGACCATAGAGTCCCAAGTGTCTAGTAAGTCTATATAGAAAGTGCTTAGTGATAGTACCCTTCTTTGTGTTGATTAAAAACTAGACTGCTGGGGGCGTGGCCTAGCGGGCGAAGATGGTGGACGCAGCTTGTCAGAGCTCCCACCGGCCCTGTATTGATCCGTGCAATTATCCTTGCTCCCGGACCTACCTGGCAGCTCTCCAACTCAGCGCTGGTGGCGGATGGTGCGCGGCGTCCTCCGGTGCGACAAGCGGAGTTCCCCGGTCCTCCGGAGCTGCCGACGGCGGTGACTGCGCCTTGAGGCCTGGTCCGGCGTGCGGAGCCGGGACCTCGATTTTGGTGGTGCCCAGGCCACAGATCCTGGTGTTGGTCCCCGGCACTGACTGCTGGAGCGGCTGGTGTGTGGCGTCCTCCGGGGTGGCGAGCGGAGCTCCCTGGTCCCCTGGAGCTGACGGCGAAAGTGACATCGATTCGAGGCCTGGTCTGGCGTGTGGAGCCGGGGCCTCGATTTTGGTGGAGTCCGGGCGGGAGGCGCTGGTGCTGGTCCTCGGCCCCGCCTGCTGGCGCCGCCCCGACTTCTTTACCGGACACCGGAGCTGAGGGCGGGGGCCCCGCTGTGCCCTCCGCTCCTTGAGTGGCGGCTCGGCTACTCCAGACGCTGGAAGACAGTGTTGGCTGGCGCTGCGGCCTTGAAGCCGGGCCCTCAATTTTCGTGCCCTCTGGCGGTGTGTGGTGCTGCCCGGAGCCGACGTGGACTGTGGAGTGGGCGGCCTCGCCTGCGGTGTTGGTGGCGCTACTGATACTTGCGCTGGACATCTTGCCGCCTGCCCGGGCTGGAGGCTCCTGCTCTGTGACCCTGGCTAGGGTGCTACTTCGTCATTTGTGAGTCCCCCTGGCCCCGGTGTGTGTGGGTGAGGGGTACGGCGACAGCCGGCGAGCGGGGACCTTGGAGCTGCGGTGCGTTGGACCCCTGCAGTGCGCGATCTGCCCTGAGGCCTGTGGACACACTTTGGAGCAGCGGCCTGATTACGGCCTGCATTATGACCAGGGGTGGAGGAGGCAGCGGACCTGCCAAACAAGGGCCCATCGACAAGTTCACCGGGCCAAATGGAGGTGCTGGCGCATCGGGGGGGGGCCAGAGCGCGGGACCGGACAATGCGGCGCTCATGGCGGCTATCACCCAGTCCAGAGACATGCTTGACGCCAAGATAGGTGCGGTGGGGGCAGATGTGACCTTGCTGCGCCAGGACCTGCGCAATGCGGTGACCCGCATTACAGAAGCGGAATCCAGGCTCTCAACAGTGGAAGATGATGTGGGGTCCCTGAAACAGAAGGTGGCTGCGATGGAGAAGATCCAGAGGGGCTTGGCGCTTCGAGTGGAGGATGCCGAAGGTCAGGCGCGTAGGAATAACCTTCGCTTCGTGGGATTTCCCGAGGGCTGCGAGAAGGGGGATATGGAAGGTTTCTTGTCCCAGTGGCTGGAGTCGTGGTTACCCCCAGACGCGCTTTCGAGGTGCTTTGTAATAGAGCGCGCCCATAGAGCCTTGACGCAGAAACCGCCCACAGGCGAGCGACCCAGACCGGTGATCGCACGGATCTTGAATTTCCACGACAGGGACACCATACTGCGGGAGGCGAGGGCGAAAGACACGGTCATGTTTGACAGTCAGAAAATCATGATCTTCCCGGACTACACGAAGATGGTACAGCAGCAACGACACTCCTTCGTGGCGGCCAAGGCGAAGCTGGGCGGCCTGAAGCTCCAGTACTCGCTACTTTATCCAGCCCGCCTTCGGGTGATTTTCCAATCGAGGACACACTTTTTTGATACCCCGGAGGATGTCTTTAAGTGGACTGATGAGACGGTGAGGGTTCGGCCGAATGCTCAACCGGGCCTGAACCCGGGCTCCTCCAGGAGCTCCTCTCCGGAACGGGCGACCCAGCGCATCAGGGGGAAAAGACACAGGAGCTCTAGATCGCGGCAGCGCTCCCCTTCTCACGCTGGGGCAGAGGATGGAGCGCCGGCGGACTCGGACCAATCGAATAAGGACAATTGAACATCGTTTGAAAGTAAGGTGACTTATGGCTGTGGTAGATCTTGGCAGTGTGTGGCTGATGAGTAAGTCCTGCTGCCCAACCAATCCGGGACAAGATGCCTTGACACTGTTTGCTTTACTTGTCGGGGAGAACGGGGAGCTGCGGGGTGGGGTTCGGGGTGCTATCTGATCGGGGCTACATCCCTCTATTATAGGCGGGTGTTAGTGAGGGGGGGGGGGTTCCTGTAGGTTGAGTGGGTAGTTGGGATCCATTGGTATGGTAGGCTTTGGGCGCTCTGTTTTGGGCCCAAGGTCGCCCATGCCACGACAGATACTTCTGTGTTTTATGAGGTATAGGGGGGGGGTGGAGATTGGGGGACGGGGTGTTCAGGGGGTTGTTATGTAGGGGGATGGGTGGGGGGGGTTTGGTTTGTGGTGCACGTGAGTTTCATGCTGAACTAGAGCTGGTGTTGTATGTACGGGCCTGCTGCCGGGTCCTCTTGCTTTATTTTCCCTGGGATTATGGTTGATGCATTGCCTACAGGGCCCCGTTGTATGTCTATGCGCATATTGAGCTGGAACGTCCGGGGCTTACTGGATAAAATTAAACGGTGAGCTGTTCTGAGGGGGGCTAAGCGGGAGGGGGCGGATGTCCTGCTCTTGCAGGAGACGCATATGATGGGCACGAAGGCACCCTGCCTGCAAAGATTTGGCTATCACCAGGTTTTCCACGCCGGCTTTTCGAGGGGCTCTAGAGGGGTTGCCATCTTGATTCATAGACGACTTGCATATGTACATGAGAGACTCTGGTTTGATCCTCAGCGCAGATACATTGTTGTGCAGGGTAGGGTGGGTACGGAACCAGTCGTCCTTGGGAGTGTCTACGCCCCTCCCCCTCTGCAGTGGGCTCTGGCTGAAAGGCTGTTTGCGGTATGGGCGGAGGTCCCAGAGTCCCTGTCTATGATTGGTGGGGATTGGAATGATGTGCTGAATGTGACTATGGACCGTCTTTGGCCGCGGTGTCCGCCTGTGGTGGCTGCTCCCACGCGGTTGCGTGCGATGGTGGATGGACTGGGCTGGGTTGATACGTGGCGACATTTACATGCGGCGGCCAGAGAATATACGTATGTTTCTGCAGTGCATGGCTCGTTTTCACGGCTAGATTGTGTGTTTGTGCCAAGTGGGTGCCTGAGCCGAGTGCGGGGAGCGGCCATCCTGCCTCGAGGGTTGTCTGACCACTCTCCAGTGACTGTAGATTTTGACCTGTGCGGGCGGAAGCAGCCGTTCCGGTGGCGAATGTCCTCGTGGCATCTTCAGCAGGCTGATTACGTCCGGCATCTGCGGGGAGCGATAGCCCATTATTGGCAGGAAAACCTTGTCGGGGACACGGATGTGTCGTTGGCTTGGGAAGCTATGAAGCCCACACTTCGGGGGTTGGACATAGCGTGGTGCGCGGCGGCTCGCCGACGACATAGGGAGGCCATAGTGGCAGCGGCGGCGCAGGTGGAGACCCTCGAGAGGCGGTGTAAGGAGGAGGGAGGTGGAGATGCCGTGCGGTCGCTCTTGCAGGCGCAACAGACTCATGCATATGTGCTGCTTGATGAGGCTCGCCAGGCATGGCTCGCCACCCGCAGTAGAATTTATCAGTGGGGGGACAAGTCGTGCACTATGCTTCATCGACTGTGTCAGAATACCATGCAGCCGATTACGCTGCCTGGTCTTACAGATGAGACTGGAGCTACAATAACGGACCCGGCTGAACTGGCGGCCAGTTTCACGTGATACTACGCAGCACTTTATGCACCGCAGGACTGCCTTCCGGCCGAAGCGGTGGATACATTTATCGCGGACCTGCCCCCGAGGGTGGTCTCCGACGAGGCGCGGGCGATCTTGGATCTCCCTATTACGGGGGAGGAGGTGGGGGACGCACTGGCGCAACTAAACACGGGAAAGGCGCCCGGACCGAGTGGTTTCCCATGCGAATTCTACAAGAAGTTCCAGCTCCAACTGGGGGCTCACTATAAGGCGGTACTAGAGGCTGCGCGTGAGTCGGGTCGGTTGCCCGCTGACTGGCGACATGCTGAGGTGGTGGTGTTCCAGAAACCGGGTAGGCCACCCGCTAGGCACGACTCGTATCGCCCCATATCGTTGCTCGACGTAGAAGCTAAATTACTGGCAAAAGTGCTGGCGAACCGGCTTCTCCCCTACGTAGCCGATCTGGTTCATCCGGACCAGGCCGGTTTTATGCCGCACAGGGCGACGCGACACAATGTCAGACGGGCTCAGACGGCCATCGATGCGATGGGGGCCACAGGTGAGCGAGCGGCCCTGTTGCTGGCGGATATAGATAGGGCGTTCGACTCCGTGAGCTGTGCTTATTTGTTTGCACTCCTGCCCCGCCTTAACTTGGGCCCAGTTTTGATCTCGTACATTCGGTTGCTCTACACTGACATCACGGCGGCCGTGCGGGTCTCGGGTGCCGTCTCTGTGCGGTTTCCAATCGGGCGGGAGACCCGTCAGGGCTGCCCGCTCTCCCCCTACCTCTTCGCGTTAGCGATGGAGCCCCTCGCCTCTTGGGTGCGCATTGATGCACAGCTGCAAGGTTTTCGATGGGACCTGGGATGCTCCGATAGGATTGCGCTGTATGCGGACGATGTCCTGTTCATCCTTACTGAACTCGATAGGTCGGGCCCGCGGGTGTTAGAAATCATGCGCATCTTCGGGGAAGTCTCGGGTCTGTACCTTAACCCGCGAAAGTTCACCCTATGGGTGTTGGGTGATGGAGCGTGCGCGGGCATCTGGGCGTCGGCCCTGAAAGTAGCAGTTGGAGGCCTACTATATCTAGGTGTCTTCTTATCGGAATCCGCGTCGATCTCCTGGGAGCGGAACGTGGTGCCGGTCTGGGATAAAGTCCAGTCGGACCTTAAAACATGGGCGCGAATGCCCCTTACTATTTTTGGCAGGTCGCCAATATTTAAGATGGTTGCACTTCCGCGCCTCTTGTACCAGTTACAGAATCACCCGCACCCGATTGCACCCCAGTGGTTTCGGCAGGTTAATTCCGCTTTGGGACGCTTCCTGTGGGCTGGGGGTGCCGCCAGGGTGGCACTGCGTACATGTTTTCTGTCCACTTACTGTGGTGGGCTTGCAACGTCGGACGTATTGTCCTACTACCAAGCCTCCCACTTACTGGTCCTCAACGAATGGTGGTATGGAAGTAGAGGGGACCCGGCATACGCGCTGGAACACCAACTGATGGGAGGCCACACTCTGCACACGATTCTCTATTCGGCCGGACTGCGGCGGCGGTTACCCAGGGCTACACAGGTGGTGTTTACGATATGGCGCCAGGTGTTGCGCCGTATGGGTTGGTGGGGCAGACTGACGGCCGAGACCCCATTGTGGCATAATGGGCAGCTTCCTGCATTGTCCACGTTATCCGGGTTTGAAGGTTGGGATTCCATTGGGATTTCGTCGCTAGGCCACGTCGTATCCGGCACGGCACTTAAATCTTTTCAAGAGCTTAGTGTCGAGTATCATATGCCTAATACCCAATTCTTCAAATATCTTCAGCTCCGCCATGCACTTGGGCCTAGCTTGGTGGGCCTGGAGTCGCTGCCAGAGTTCAGCCCTCTGGAGGCTAAAGTTTTTATGGGCGATCTGGGCGATAAGAAAGTGTCCCGCATATACCAAACTTTGGTAACTCACTGCTCCTCTCCCCTCCTTAAACTGCGGGAGGCCTGGGAACGAGACATTGGCCCGATGGACGAGGATGATTGGAGGGAGGCTCTAGAGTCCCCGCGGGGTGCTGCTATTGCGGTGCGCTTGCGTCTAATACAGTTCAAATATCTACACAGGGCCTATTATACACGAGAGCGATTGTGGAAGGCGAGCTTGATTGGGTCTCCGGAATGCCTGCGTTGTGGCGCTGACATGGGCACGCTGCTACATACTGTGTGGTCCTGTGGTGGCTTGTCCCGGTTCTGGGGGGGTGTATGGAGCTGTCTATCGGAGGTGCTGGGATGGGATCTTCCTCGGACTCCTCGCTTGGCCCTGCTCCATGTCCTAGAGGGTGTTGGGGGAAACATATACAAGCGTCATCTGTTGCTGTTAGGCCTTGTCATTGCCAAACGAGACCTGGCGCAGGCGTGGAAGAGTGAGCGGGCCCCCCCGTTGAGTGCTTGGAAGGCGGGAATTGATTACTGCATGGGCTTGGAACGCCCGGTATTTGAAGCAAGAGGGTGTCCTCGCAAACATTTCAAGATATGGAAAAGGTGGGCGGAATATAGGGGTTTGCTACTCGATCCCCCGGTGGAACCAGACGACGGTGAAACGGATTCAGAGGTCGGGCGGTGGGCCTGAGGAGACACTGGCTCTTTTACCAGATTTGACCGACTATTGGTGTCTAGAAATGAACACGTGCACGGGGTTAGGGAGGGATAAGGGGTGGGTAGGGGGCTTGTTTGGGTATGTTGGGTGGTGGGAGATTGGGTGGGGTCGTTTCTGATTGGGCCTGCATCTTGACTCTGTATACTTAACACTGTGGCGGGACTCTCCTGACTGTGGAGGTCCGCGATTTTTGCTTACCCGATCTATAAAATCAATAAAATTTTGTTGTGAAAAAAAACTAGACTGCTAACCTCATTTAACAAACTATGGTTCAATTCAGTCGCCATTTTGTTTTACTTTTGTTCTTGTAAAGTACTCATAAAGTGCAGCGTGCAAGATAATGACATCATTCCTCATGTTTTTACCGTTAATTATTCTATCCCAACAATTCTGTACACTATATGAATAGATAGATAAATACTGCATTTTCACAGGGCCTTATAGAGTTAGCAGCTCATGAATTATGTAAACATTCCAATGTAAAGTACTTTTCTTAGTGTATACACTCATCTCCATAGCCCCTTGATTTAAAACGAGAGTGTAGAGTTCTACACTCTCGCTTTAGCTCAAGGGGCTATGGAGATTAGTGTATACAAACAGCTATTCACAAAACTAGAGGGAAGACCAGAGAGGCAGTGCTATTTAATAACTCTAAAAAAGTGATAAGATAAATAACCAAGTAGGGGTGAGTAATTGCAGAATGATAACAACCTAAAATAGAAAGCATGGACAAGCGAGGAAAATTCTAACGAAACACTGGCACTTAATCCGTAATGATCCTGTATTACG
This sequence comes from Lissotriton helveticus, assembly GCF_964261635.1. Lineage (NCBI taxonomy): Eukaryota > Metazoa > Chordata > Amphibia > Caudata > Salamandridae > Lissotriton > Lissotriton helveticus. The sequence goes on from NC_136067.1 coordinate 1,373,319,847, forward strand.
GCAAATTGTGCCAGTCAAACCTTTGATCACTTTCAGAAAAGCAAGGTCATTCAAACAGATGTTGGTGAGTAACATGGCACCCAAAAAGAAAGCAGCTAGGCCTATGAAAACTTGGCTCTGTAAGAAAGATGGGTTTACTAAGTGCTTTAAGGGCAAAGCGTGCCAGCATGGAAAGAACATGACGAAATATGTGACAGGTTGCTCAAACATAGAAAGAAACATTAAAGGACAGTTCGATTGTAAAACTGATTTTGCTGTTTACGTTTTGAGTTGTCCATGTAAATTAAACTATGTTGGGAGCACAATTTTACCTGTGCATAAAAGGGTGTTACAACATCTGCGAGCCATCTAGAATATTGACAAAACGTACCCGGTAGCTCGCCACTTTGCAAAACATCACAACAGTCATGTAGGAGGTTTCACCTACTTTGTAATGAATGCAGTCCCTCCGAATGTCCGAGGAGGTGATAGATTAAAATGTCTAAGAAAATTAGAGTCCAGATACATTATAGAACTCAATTGCAATATACCTACCGGCCTGAATATGGAGGAAGACCTCTACACACATATTTATAAAACGTTCCTATAAAAAGTGACTTGTAGTGAATTTGTAGAAAACGCAATATGAATTCTTGAGAGATATCTCTGATTTTAAATATTTTCTTCTTTCTTTTTTCTGATTTATAATTTTTGTTGTTTTGTGGGACTTTTTCTGGGGTATTTGTATGCACTATACGTTTGTGGTAAACAGTAACATATTAATGAAACAGACAGGCCCACTAGGGCTTAATAGGAAGTGTGACAGTGTTGCGTAAAAACTTTGCCCACTGGGGCGGTATTTTTAAAGCTGCTGTGTGCATAAATTTGTGTACGCTAAATTAATTATTTTTATTTAACTTTGAATTTGGACAAATATAATATTGTATTAGTGTACAAATTTAGCTCTTGGAACGTGTTACATTGACTTCCTGATCAGTAGTATGATAAAACTACGAGTCTGTTTTCTATTGTATTGTGATTGTAGTTTCCACACGTAACCAATCAAAATGCACGTTTTTGAACCTAAAATGGTGGTTTCCCGGCAAAACAATGTTGGTGATCAAGCCTGCGGGATCAGGCAAAACGCGTCCGACTTTGCTGATTAAATTAATCTAAAAACTACTTTCGGGACACAGCGTCGTCATTTCCTTGATTTGGAAGGAGTGTGGTGTTCATGTGACGGACCGGGCTTGCGAGGTCCGAGTCGGCGACACGCCCGCTGTTCTGGTGAGCAGCTGCTGTCTACAAGCAGAGGAAGGAAATATATATATATTGGACATTTGTTTTTGATATATATATATATATATATATATATATATATATATATATATATATATATATATATATATATATATATATATAGATAGATATATATCAAAAACAAATGTCCAAGTCTGGACATTAGAACGGCACTCCACAAAGCTGGTAATTTTCTGCTTTCAAAATCAGCCATGTTCACGATGAAGTCATATCCCCTTTACACAGTTTATAAGGGGGGTTTGTAAAAAAGAAAAGTCACACCAGACTACACAATTTCATGGACAGTGAAAAAGGCCCATAAGGACATTTTGACACAAATCATCAGCACCATCTTTGAATGTGCAAATTACGCAAACTTTAAACAACTGCTATCTAGCTTGCATAAAAGCAGGAACCTCCAACATAAAAATCTCTAGATTGAAAATGTTTAAATATAAATACAGATGGATCAAATTAAAAGGGAGAACATGATATCGATTCATAATCATTGCTTGGTTTCACATTAAGTTGAAGGTGCTTTCACATTAAAATATACAGCACTCTTTTATCCCTAAAATAGGTCAAACCATTTAAAATCCAATTACTGAAACAACCTGTTTCCCCCAAAAATACATCAAAGTTTCATATAAAATGGCAAATGCCCGAGCTTACATTGTGTTTCATTAAAAGTTTAAAGTGCTGTAGTGTCTTTTCCTCTGGCCAGTGCCTAAATAATAAAGTGCTAATGTCTATATTTCTATGTTCACAGTCTTCTTATGTCCTCGTCCTATCCTAGGGGGTCATCAGTTCAATAAAAATAATGTGTGTGGTGATTTCCTTCATAAAGTGTCTCAGTGACTCTATACAAAACTAATAAAATGCGAACTCTTCTACAGATAGAGTGTTTAGTCGGAAATCATTCTAACAGGAGCTTTCTAACCTAGAAACGTATGAGGTTCTTCATCGAAGTTGAACCCGTTAGGTTCTTTACTATCCAATTCTGCTATATAATAGTCTTCTAATATTCTTAAATCCTTCTCTCTATCGCCCCCTCTTCTCTTTTTGGGGGTTGAGCTATACAGCTATATTTCAAAGATAAAGGATTGCTTTGATGGTATTTCTCAAAGTACATGGCTATAGGATAGCTTTTATCTTTATTGGAAATTGCACGGATATGTTGCAAGATCCTTTTGTGAGCTGGTAGAGTAGTACTACCAACATACAATTTTTCACATGGGCATTTGAGGATGTATACTACAAAATTACACTTACAGGTTAAATTGTCTCTGATCTTTATATTCTTTTGAAATGGTGCAACCAGTGATGTTATATTTTCACCATTTCGGCAGGCTTTACATTTAGAACACTTTCTTAATTTTTCATACGTGTTGAGCCACGTTCTGCTTACAGTCTTGGTAGTGAGGTTGTATTTAACCAGATAATCCGTCATGGACCTAGATTTTCTATAGGTTATCCGGGGTCTTATGGTCACTACCGAACCAAAGACTGCATCTTGTTCAACTAGATGCCAATATTTATTCAGGATGGCTCTAACTTTCATGTGTTCTCAGTTATAGGTGGTTATGAACCTGTGTGGTCCTGTCTCTAGGGATGCTCTCTTTATATATATCTGAGTGAACTTGTATATAGGCGGAGGCTGCAGTAGAAACCAGCACCACGGGTGAAGAGACTAACATACCGGATACATCCGGAAATGATATGAGTGGAGTAAAAAACCAACATTTTAATAGAGTTCGCCCTGATGGCACAAGGCAGGCAAGGAGCACCCAGCCCAAAGCCACAGGATACACCAAATCGAGGTCGCGGAAGAGGCGCCAGAGGCGGCAACAGAAAAACCGCCAAAAAGCAGGGATTACTAGATGCCTACGTGGGAGTAACAACAAGAGGCAAAACGGCCAAACCATGAAGGACACCTATACTGTGGTAAATCTTTCGAACTTGATTTTAACTGTTGATCAAATTGAATTGTTGTCACTTGGAATGACTTTCTGTCCCTCTAGTCAGTTTAATTATACTGAAAGCAGAATAGACTTGTTCCACTTCATAAGAAAATTGAAATTGAAAAAGTGGTTTTGTAATAGGAAACAAGTTGTGGGGACAACCCAAGAGGAGGATACTGTGGATACTGTGGTAACCATTGGAGATGTGAGTCTCCTACAGACAATGGTAGGTCTAAACAATGACACTGAGAGTGTCCCAAGTACTTTGGAATGTTTGGAACAGGAAGAATTAAGATTTGATTGCCTGAGCGGAAGCGGGTTTAAAGCCAGGTCCCGATTCTTGCCTCAAATACATAATGATAAAATTGATGTCTTTGAAAATGGAGTAATTGAGGAATTTAAAAAATTAGAGAAAATAAGTAAACCAAGACAGGATAATCTTTCACGCCAACAACGACAAGCCTTAACTGACTTACAAAACAACAGGGATGTTGTGATAAAAATGTCAGATAAAGGTGGTAATGTCGTGGTATGGCCGGTTGAAATGTATTTATCTGAGGGCAAGAGACAACTTGATGATCAAGAGAATTACACAATCAGTAATAGAATGTGTTATGAGGATAGCAATTTAAACTATCAAATCCAATTGTCAAAATGGAAACAAGAGGGTCTCCTGTCTGAAGATGAATTTAAGTTCCTCAAATGCGATCATCCTAAATTGGCAGCGTTATACTTACTCCCAAAGCTACACAAAAACGCCCAGAATCCCCCGGGTAGGCCGATTGTGTCCTCCATGGGAAGTACGTATGAAAGTACCTCTAAGTACATTGACCACTTTCTACGTCCGTATGTACAAAAGTTACCATCGTACTTACAGGATACCCGAGATTTTCTGAATGTCATTGATCCAGTTGTGTGGGAGGACGATATGTGGCTGATGACACTTGATGTCAACAGCCTGTACACGTGCATACCCCATGATCTGGGATTAGCCGCGAATGAACACTTTTTGAAGCAACGTGATGTAAAGTATCTATTGCATACGAAAATGCTCGTAGACATGATGTATAGATGCCTAACGAACAATTATTTTTTGTTCAATCATGTGGTCTATTGCCAGGCCCGGGGGACCGCGATGGGAACCTGCTTCGCCCCCAGCTACGCAGGATTGTTCCTGGGCTGGTGGGAGGAGCAGGTGGCCAAGAACAACTCGGCATTTTCCCACAATGTGGTTCTGTGGGCCAGGTATATAGACGACGTGTTTTGCCTCTGGAAAGGTACGAAAGAGGCGGCACTACAGTTTGTTGATGATCTGAATGCAAACAGTTGTAATTTGAAATTTACCTGCTTGATCGACCAACAGTCGGTAGAGTTTTTGGATGTAGTGGTATTTGTTGACAAGGACAAACTCAGAAGCAGGCTGTATCGTAAACCAACTGCAGGGAACAGCTTGCTCCATGCTTCCAGCTGCCACCCCAAAAACTTGATCAGCAGTATACCCTTTGGCGAACTATTGAGGGCAAAACGAAACTGTGGTACCCCTATAGATTTCGCCAGAGAGATGACATGCATGAAACAACGATTCATTGAGAGAGGTTATTCAACCAAAACTATAGAGCAGGCGTGTGCTAAAATTAAGACTGTAGCCAGAAGTGACCTCTTGAACCCTATACCTTTCAAAGACCCTGAGCAAGAGAATGGCCCAATCAGATATATTACTTCATACTCTGATCAATCCTGGCAGGTGAGACGTAGTCTCAAAAAATATTGGCACGTCCTTAATCTCGACCCAGTACTTAAGAAAGCGGTCGGAAGTCAACCACAGATCACTTTCAGAAAATGTACTGCATTGAAAGATGTTTTATGCAGTAGTACTGTAAGAGACAAGAAAGAAAAAACCGGTGTCAGAGGCTTTTTCACCTGCAACACATGCAAAGCTTGCAAGAATAGTGTTAATAGGAAAGAAATTGTTCTTTCAGAACACCATCAAGCTTTTAAAATACAAAAGCATCTGTCGTGCAAATCTGACTACTGTGTTTATGCACTACGTTGCCCGTGCCCCCTAGTATATATTGGGAGCACAATAAAGGAAGTGAAGAAAAGAGTGTTGGAGCATACAAGGGCCATCACTAATGAGGATAAGAACTATCCAATTGCCAAGCACTTCAAAGATTTTCACAACAAAAATGTCAGATTGCTGCAGTTTTGTGCATTAGACAGGATTCCCAAATCAGAAAGGGGCGGCAACAGATTGAAACAGTTGCGCCAACTTGAATCACGTATGATCATAAAATATCAAACGGTCCAACCTTGGGGTCTTAATAAGGATGAAGAACTCTCTGTCCATCTAGGTTAAATCCTGGATGTATGTCTGCACATCCCAATCAATAGTGCCCTCAAACTAAATAAACCAACATGAAAACTAAATTTAAATAATTAGGGCTCCAATATATTTGCCGAAACACTGTTGAGAAAAGATATTGTAATTAATTGAAGCTTTTTTAATCAGTTTTTATTCACTTTTAGTGATTATGGTTTTTTTTTCTTTCTATTTGTAGGAGACTGCTCTATAAACAGATGAGAACAAGCTTGGGGGTTGCCTTAGGAATTGGAGTCTATCAAGTTTCAACTACAAAGCAGATGATAAACCTTTTTTGTGATGTAACAAAATGGATAAAATGTAGTGCAATGTTGCCCGTACAACTATGTAATCTCAACTGGATGTTATTTGGCATTAGCAGCACATGCCCACTTGGGCGGAACTTTACTGATTTTTGTAATCAGTTTGGACAATTTAGTGTGTTCCGTGCCTATGAATTCATGCCCACTTGGGCAAAACACACATTTCTTACACCTTTTGGATTGTGTATTAATAGCATGGATATCCATGTTTTCAATTATGAAATACAAATTGTATTATTTGTTTAAATATCAACATTGACACTTTATAATCTTTAAATATATATTATAACATCTCAAATGTGGGGTATCACCAAAGTGAGTATATATTAGTTTAAACTTGAAGCCTGGTGATAATATTCAACTATGGCCGCCTTCATTGTTCAACAAACCTGAAGTTATGAGGAAGTAGTCCTACTTTTATGTTGTGCACTTAATTTGCCTTTTTTTCACTTTATAAAACTTAGAATGTCATGACTGAATTCACCCGTGACCAAGGTGCGGCTGCACCGAAACGCGTCGGGCGTTTGAACCATTTTGCAGAAATAAACATTCACGCTCATGGAGATTGTGGCTCGAGTTTCCTTCTTTTCTACCCTGAAAGTTGGTTTGACATATATATATATATATATTCACTGAAATAACCATAGGTTAGAGACCATATATAGTTAGCTGGACATTTTATTGACATAAAACCAATGAAATTCCATATATAGTTAGTTGCACTAACTATATATCGCGCACCCGCAATCCACTGCTGATGATGTCACATATTACATCATTCATGACATGGTCAGTGACATCACTGATGACATCACTGATGACATCTCAAATGACATCACTGATGACATCACTGATGACATCTCAAATTACATCACTGATGACATCATCTAGTGTCTGTGTGTTTTTGTAAAGTTTAAATATGTTTTACATATTGAAGAATGAGTGGATGTATGGAAGAGTGAGTGTGTGTGTGGCTGGCTGGGAGGTGTGTGACTCTGTGCATATCAATGTGTACTTGTATCAGTGATTGTATAAGAGAGTAAGTATGTGTTAGTATATGTGTGAAAAGTATGGTGTTCTGTGTTTAACTGTATAGATGAGGAAATCGAAGTGTGATTGATTCTTCACAGGACTGACTAGGTGTATGAGTGCATATGATAGTGTTGTAATAATGAGTGACTGTATGTATGAGTGATTGTATGGGTGAATGAGTGAATGTGTGTGTAGACGTAGGAATCAGTGAGTGCGTATGTAGTAACTGGTATTGGTGTGTCATGATGTCATGAGTGATGTCATTTGAGATGTCATCAGTGATGTCATTTGAGATGTCATCAGTGATGTCATCAGTGATGTCACTGAAGTATGGTGTTCTGTGTTTAACTGTATAGATGAGGAAATGGAAGTGTGATTGATTTTTTACAGGACTGACTAGGTGTGTGAGTAACTCCATGGATGAGTGGCAGTGTGTGAGTGTCTGCATAGGTGTATGAGTGCATATGATAGTGTTGTAATAATGAGTGACTGTATGTATGAGTGATTGTATGGGTGAATGAGTGAATGTGTGTGTAGACGTAGGAATCAGTGAGTGCGTATGTAGTAACTGGTATTGGTGTGTCATGATGTCATCAGTGATGTCATTTGAGATGTCATCAGTGATGTCATCAGTGATGTCATTTGAGATGTCATCAGTGATGTCATCAGTGATGTCACTGACCATGTCATGAATGATGTAATATGTGACATCATCAGCAGTGGATTGCGGGTGCGCGATATATAGTTAGTGCAACTAACTATATATGGAATTTCATTGGTTTTATGTCAATAAAATGTCCAGCTAACTATATATGGTCTCTAACCTATGGTTTTTTCAGTGAATTTTCAAGGTTTTGTAAATGCAAATTCCTAACTATATATGGTCTGTAACCTATGGTTTTTTCAGTGAATTTCATTGGTTTTTTAAAAGCTAATATCTATAGCTGTAAAATATATTCTTTATTACGTGACGTATCACGTAGCCACGTGAGACGCCTCATGACGCGTCGCATAACCGTGACGTATCGGCTCTGCAACGCAAACAAAACCCGTAACGTAAGCGTGCCGGAGCACGCTTACAGATATATATATTTTTTTTAACCTTAATTAGACAAAATCCACACGTGCACATATCTTGAGGCCTTGCAAAGGCACATCAAACAAACAGTCCCTACAATTTTGCCAAGTTTGCTGGAAATCTATTCCCTTAATTTTTTTTTTACTGTTTCTCTTGGTTTTCCCCTTGTTACGCTTACCGGGACGCTACCCGGTACGCGAACCGGACGCTCCAAAAACACAAGATGGCGGACTCCCGTTACGCTGCCGGTTAGCTGCCCGGTTCGCGTACCGGGAAGCGCCTCTACCGCGAAAAATCGCGGGGGACTTTAATATCCCCCTCATCAATCCTAGGGGGTCAGGAGGGGTTTACCTTGCCCCCTTTCCTTCATTTCCCCCTTCTTTTTTCACCACATCTTGTCTCTCGAACCTACCGAGAGACAAGATGGCGGCCGCTCCGGACTGTTTACAATGTTGACAGCTACGCTGCCGGTTAGCTGCCAGGTTAGCTGCCCGGTGAGCTGCCCGGTGAGCTGCCCGGTTCACGTACCGGGACGCGCCTCTACGGCGTAAAATCACAAAAAATTTTTTTTTTTTTTTTGCCCCGGACTGTTTAGAATGTTGACAGACACCAGAGGGCCAATCAGCTTCGCTTCGTGAAGTTCCGTTACGCGTCAGGTACGCGAACCGGGGCGCTAACCGGAGCGCTGTCACAGATATATATATTTTTTTAAACGTTAATTTCTCAAAATCCACTGGAGCACATATATTGAGACATAGCAAAGGCACGTCGGGCAAACCATATCTACAATTTTGCCAAGTTTCATGTAAATCTATTCAGCCGTTCGAGCTAAAAGTGAGTCCAACCGCCCTATGGAAAAATGAATGGGACAAACGCGTTTTGGGACCCCCCTTTTTTCTCGGCCCCCCCTTGACGAAACCCCCCCCCCAAATTTTCAGGGGCTGCTCAGAAACAAAATGTGCCATTTTCCTGAAAATTTCAGCAAATTCCGTCCACAAACGCCAAAGTTATTAGACATAGAATTTTCAGAAATCCCATAGAGAAAAAATCCTAACTATATATACCCACTGGCTATCGCCAGTAGGTAATATACATATATAAATATATATAATCTGCATATCTATATAAATATAAATGCATGCATACATATACATATATGCATACATATGCATGTTATTTACATGAAAGTTTTAAAAACACTAATAAAAGCAAAGCTAAAAAGCCACCTCATTACAAACAGAATGGCTTTAACTTACACGAGGGCGAGATCTATTGCATTTTCAATGCTTGTTTACTTTGGTTCTATCAAGAAGGCATTCAGATGTGTCACATATTTGCCATAAATTCTGAATGTTAGCACTCTAGTTGCTCATTAGATCACTGTAGTAAAGCTAGTGCTCACCAGGGAAGTCTGCTGCTAATCATGGTTTGCAGCCATTTTCCCGCATTTTTTATCCCGCAGACTTTCAGTCCGCATACCATTATCCCGCAAGGTCATTGACCTCGCATACCATTATCCCGCATTTTTTCAAAACGCATGTGCATTTATCGCACATGCCTTTACAAAGAATTATGTTTTAAAGGCATGTATGGTAAATGCATTTGCGTTGTGAAAACCACGATGACGAGAGAGGTAAGTGGGTTTGTGTTAATTTTTTCGTGGGTTAGTGATTGTGTAGTGTAGTGTAGTGTTGTGTAGTGTAGTGTTGTGTTAGTGTAGTGTAGAGTTGTGGTGGTTGTTTAGTGTAGGGTCATGCTGGGGGTAGTGTTTTAGGGTTTAGGGTTGTGTTGTAGTGTTTGCGTAGTGTAGGGTCATGCTGGGGGTAGTGTTTTAGGGTTTAGGGTAGTGTTGTAGTGTTTGCGTAGTGTAGGGTCATGCTGGGGGTAGTGTTTTAGGGTTTAGGGTTGTGTTGTAGTGTTTGCATACTGTAGGGTCATGCTGGGGCTAGTGTTTTAGGGTTTAGGGTAGTGTTGTAGTGTTTGCGTAGTGTAGGGTCATGCTGGGCGTAGTGTTTTAGGGTTTAGGATAGTGTTGTAGTGTTTGCGTAGTGTAGGGTCATGCTGGGGGTAGTGTTTTAGGGTTTTGGGTAGTGTTGTAGTGTTTGCGTAGTGTAGGGTCATGCTGGGGTGTAGTGTTTTAGGGTTTTGGGTAGTGTTGTAGTGTTTGTGTAGTGTAGGGTCATGCTGGGGTGTAGTGTTTTAGGGTTTAGGATAGTGTTGTAGTGTTTGCGTAGTGTAGGGTCATGCTGGGGGTAGTGTTTTAGGGTTTTGGGTAGTGTTGTAGTGTTTGCGTAGTGTAGGGTCATGCTGGGGTGTAGTGTTTTAGGGTTTTGGGTAGTGTTGTAGTGTTTGCGTAGTGTAGGGTCATGCTGGGGTGTAGTGTTTTAGGGTTTTGGGTAGTGTTGTAGTGTTTGCGTAGTGTAGGGTGATGCTGGGGGTAGTGTTTTAGGGTTTTGGGTAGTGTTGTAGTGTTTGCGTAGTGTAGGGTGATGCTGGGGGTAGTGTTTTAGGGTTTTGGGTAGTGTTGTAGTGTTTGCGTAGTGTAGGGTCATGCTGGGGGGTAGTGTTTTAGGGTTTTGGGTAGTGTTGTAGTGTTTGCGTAGTGTAGGGTCATGCTGGGGGTAGTGTTTTAGGGTTTTGGGTAGTGTTGTAGTGTTTGCGTAGTGTAGGGTCATGCTGGGGGTAGTGTTTTAGGGTTAAGGGTAGTGTTGTAGTGTTTGCGTAGTGTAGGGTCATGCTGGGGGTAGTGTTTTAGGGTTTAGGGTAGTGTTGTAGTGTTTGCGTAGTGTAGGGTCATGCTGGGGGTAGTGTTTTAGGGTTTAGGGTTGTGTTGTAGTGTTTGCGTAGTGTAGGGTCATGCTGGGGCTAGTGTTTTAGGGTTAAGGGTAGTGTTGTAGTGTTTGCGTAGTGTAGGGTCATGCTGGGGGTAGTGTTTTAGGGTTTAGGGTAGTGTAGTGTTTGCGTAGTGTAGGGTCATGCTGGGGGTAGTGTTTTAGGGTTTAGGGTTGTGTTGTAGTGTTTGCGTAGTATAGGGTCATGCTGGGGGTAGTGTTTTAGGGTTTAGGGTAGTGTTGTAGTGTTTGCGTAGTGTAGGGTCATGCTGGGGGTAGTGTTTTAGGGTTTAGGGTTGTGTTGTAGTGTTTGCGTAGTGTAGGGTCATGCTGGAGCTAGTGTTTTAGGGTTTAGGGTAGTGTTGTAGTGTTTGCGTAGTGTAGGGTCATGCTGGGCGTAGTGTTTTAGGGTTTAGGGTAGTGTTGTAGTGTTTGCGTAGTGTAGGGTCATGCTGGGGGTAGTGTTTTAGGGTTTTGGGTAGTGTTGTAGTGTTTGCGTAGTGTAGGGTCATGCTGGGGTGTAGTGTTTTAGGGTTTAGGGTAGTGTTGTAGTGTTTGCGTAGTGTAGGGTCAGGCTGGGGGTAGTGTTTTAGGGTTTAGGGTAGTTTAGTTGTTTAGTGTATTGCCAAAGGCATATTCGTTCTAAAAGTTTTCGTTATTTTAATTTGCGGCCTAATAGTACATGCGGGATTTTTTTTGCGGACTGATGGTATGCGGGATTTCGTCATATATTCGCTAATCATACTTTCTATGGCAAAATGAACCCCCTCATTTTGTTCCTTTTTAAATTAAATGTTTTAAGAGTTACCACTTTATTCCAATCAAGATGGCTTCAGGTGTGCCATACCTTTGTAATAAGTAGGACTGTTAGCACTCTAGTTGTTCTTTAGAACACTCTGGGACATTCTGTCATTGGGCTATAGTTGGGCTACATCTGGCTGATATTTGGGCTACATTTTTTTTTTTTTGTCTCTGGTGGCCATCTTTGGGCTACATTGGGCTACATTGGGCTACATTTGGGCTACATTGGGCTACATTTGGGCTCCAGCATATATAGTCAAGTCAAGTCAAGTCAAGTCAGAAAATTTATATAGCGCGCTACATACCCAGAGGGTCTCAAGGCGCTTGAAGAAGGAAGGGGAATTATTTGTCAAATATCCACGTTTTAAGTTGCTTTCTGAATGCTAGGTGGTTCTGAGTAAGGCGAAGGTGAGTGGGAAGTGAGTTCCAGGTTTTAGCTGCTAGGTAGGAGAAGGATCTACCTCCCATGGTGGTTTTGTTGATGCGAGGTACAGTGGCAAGGGCTTGGTTGGAGGATCGTAGCTGGCGGGAGGGGGTGTAGAAGGACAGTCGTGTGTTGAGGCATTCAGGTCCGGTTTCGTAGAGTGCTTTGGGTGCGTGGGTAAGGAGCCGGAAGGTAATCCTCTTATTGACGGGGAGCCAGTGGAGGTTTTTCAGGTGATCAGAGATGTGTTCATTGCGCGGGATGTCTAATATGAGCCTGGCTGAAGCGTTCTGGATGCGTTGGAGTTTTTTCTGGAGTTTAGTGGTGGTACCGGCGTAGAGGGTGTTTCCGTAGTCCAGTCGGCTCGTGACCAGGGCGTGGGTGACTGTTTTTCTAGTTTCGGTGGGGATCCAGCGAAATGTTTTTTTGAGCATGCGAAGAATGTTGAAGCAAGATGAAGAAACGGCGTTGACTTGTCTGTTCATCGAGAGTGAAGAGTCCAGGATGACGCCCAGGTTCCGTGCGTGGTCCGTCGGGATGGGTGCTTTTCCAAGGGCCTCTGGCCACCAAGAGTCGTCCCAGGCGGAGGGGGAGGTGCCTAGGATGAGGACTTCAGTTTTGTCTGAGTTCAGTTTCAGACGGCTGTGCTTCATCCATTCTGCTACTTCTTTCATTCCTTCATGCAGGTTGGTTTTGGCAGTGTTAGGGTCTCTGGTGAGTGATAGGATCAGTTGAGTGTCGTCGGCGTAGGAGATGATGTTGAGGTTGTGTTGGCGAGCGATGACCGCGAGGGGGCTCATGTATACGTTGAAGAGGGTGGGGCTGAGTGAAGATCCTTGAGGTACACCGCAGATGACTTCAGTGGCCTCTGACTTGAATGGTGGAAGGCGGACTCTCTGGGTTCTTCCGGTGAGGAACGAGGTGATCCATTCCAGTGCTTTTCCTTGGATTCCGACGTTTCTGAGGCGTTGTAAAAGGGTGCTGTGACAGACCGTGTTGAAGGCTGCGGAGAGGTCGAGGAGGATGTGGGCGACTGTGTCTCCATTGTCCAGTAGAGTTCGAATATCGTCTGTTGCTGCGATGAGGGCGGTTTCAGTGCTGTGTTTGGCTCGGAAGCCAGACTGTGAGGAGTCGAGGGATTTGTTGGTTTCGAGGAATGCGGCGAGCTGGATGTTGACCGCTTTCTCGATGACTTTGGCCGGGAAAGGAAGGAGTGAGATAGGGCGGTAGTTTTTGAGTTCGGTGGGGTCAGCTGTGGGTTTTTTCAGGAGGGCGCTGAGTTCGGCATGCTTCCAGCTTTCCGGGAAGGTTGCGGAGTTGAAGGAGCAGTTGATGACGTCTCGGCGGTGCGGTGCTATGATGGAGTTTGCTTTGTTAAAGATGTGGTGAGGGCATGGGTCTGTGGGGATCCTGAGTGGATGGAGTTCATCAGACGGATGGTGTCCTCAGTGGAGATTGGCTTCCAGTCATTGAGGATGTTCAGGGGGGGTGGGGGTCCTGCAGGGGGTAGGGTGGGTTGGTCTTTGGGTTGGTTGTCGAAGCTGTTGTGGATGTCTGCAATTTTGTTGTGGAAGAATAAGGCTAGGGAGTCGCAGAGGGCTTGAGAGGGGGTGATGTCGTTGGAGTTGGCTGAGGGGTTGGTAAATTCCTTGACGATGTTGAAGAATTCTTTGCTGTTGTGGGCGTTGGTATCTAGTCGGTCCTTGAAAGCGGCTTTTTTGGCATTCCGGATCAGTTGGTGGTGTATGCGGGTGGCGTTTTTGAAGGCATCCTTGGTGCTGGTGGTTGGGTCTTTTTTCCAGGCTTTCTCAAGGGATCGACAGAGTTTCTTGGATTTCTTAAGATCCTCGTTGAACCAGGGAGCCTTCTTGCTGCCTAGTTTGATTTGTCGTTTTTTCAGTGGTGCTAGGATGTTTGCGCTGTTGGATAACCATTGGGTGAGGTTGGTGGCTGCTTGGTCTGGGTTTGAGGAGTGGACTGGGGGGTTTTGAAGAAGAGAAGAGGAGATCTGGTCGATGGTGATTTTATTCCAGTTTCTTTGCAGAGTGGGTTGGGGGTGGTTGTTGGATGTGGGCTTGTTGTAGGTAAAGTGAACGCAGCTGTGGTCAGTCCAGAGGAGAGCTGTGGTGTGGCTGAAAGAGACATGTTTGCTGGAGGTGAAGATAGGGTCGAGTGTGTGACCTGCGATGTGGGTGGGGGTAGTGACGAGTTGTTTAAGTCCGAGGTTGGCGAGGTTGTCTAAAAGGGTGGTGGTGTTGCGGTCGTTGTTCTTTTCAAGGTGAAAGTTGAGGTCTCCCAAAAGGATGTAATCTTCGGAGGGGAGCGCGTGTGGAGTGATGAAGTCCATGATGTCTTCACTGAATTGTGCGCGGGGTCCTGGTGGCCTGTAAAGGAGGGTGCCTCTGAGTGTGGTCTTGGGGTCGATGTGGATCTGGAAGTGAAGGTGTTCAGTGTTGGCGAGATTGATGTCTGAGCTGGTTGAGATGCGGATGGATTTCTTATGGACGATAGCGATGCCTCCTCCTGTGTGGCCGGTACGGTCCTTGCGAATGATCTTATAGCCTTCCGGGATGGCGATGGTGATGTCTGGGGCTGAAGAGGCATTCATCCATGTTTCTGTTAGGAAGGCGACGTCCGGAGAGATGCTGTCTAGTAGATTCCAGAGGTCAATGGCGTGCCTGTGGACCGAGCGGGTGTTGAGCAGGATGCATTTTAGGTGGTTGGGGTCAGATGTCTGTTGTGTGTTCGTGGATGAGGTGTTGTTCTTGGTGCTGTCGAACTTGCAGGAGTTGCAGGAGAAGGGTCCATGGGTGTGTCCAGGAGCGGCTTGGACGCAGTTGGGGGAACGGCAGGGGTTGAGGGCTAGGAGGGTGGTGGCATCGTAAGTAATGCGGGAGGGGTGGGCATTACGAGGACCAGGGGGTCTGGCGCTGGGCGCGGTCCAGGCGCGGACGGGCGTAGACGGGCTTACCTTTGGCGCACCTTCGGCGCGGCCGTAGCGCGTGGGCGCTGCGCGTGGGCGCTGCGCGTGGGGGCATTGGCCATAAATGGAAGATGGAGGGGGCGGAGCGTGGGAGGGTGAGCTGGGAGGCGTTAGCGAAGGGGGAGGGACGGGCTGCAGGCACAACAAAATGGAGGGCTCCCAAACAACAACACGACGCTATGCGAGGGCAAAGTAAATGCACCAAAACAAATGCGATCAGTCAAAACAGCGGCGCTATGCACACAGGTAGCAACTAATATTAAAATTCCTGAGATGGACAACAGCAGTAACAGCACAATACGCCTGAGACAATATCTGCACTAAACTGCTATCAACTACGCTAATGCGGAGCGCTACGCTGGGGAATGGGCGCTTAATCACGAGAGAGTAAAATGCCAAATGAAAGATATTGCCAGTGAATGAATAGTCAGCGCTACGATACCGCAGTGGCGCTTGTAGGTCGGGAGGTGAGCAAGGAGCAACCGCTTCGCAGGGAGTTCAGCTGGTCACAGGGGCTTCTCAGCCGAGTGCTTCCAGATGCTTCGTGGGTGGGAGGGTGAGCTGGGAGGCGTTAGCGAAGGGGGAGGGACGGGCTGCAGGCACAACAAAATGGAGGGCTCCCAAACAACAACAATATATATAGCCCAATGTAGCCCAATATATATTTTTCAAAGTTAATTTTCGTAAAAACCACTGGAGCCTATATCTTGAGACATAGCAAAGGCACATCGGGCTACCAGTCCCTACAATTTTGCCAAGTTTGGTGTAAATCCATTCAGCCGTTCAGGCTAAAAGTGTGGCCAACCGCCCTATGGAAAATTGCATGGGAAAAACATGTTTTGGGACCCCCCTTTTTTCTCGGCCCCCCCCTTGACGAAACCCCCCCAAATTTTCAGGGGCTGCTCAGAAACAAAATGTTCCATTTTCCTGAAAATTTCAGCCAATTCTGTCCTCAAACGCCAAAGTTATTCGACATAGAATTTTCAAAAATCCCATAGGAAAAAAATCCTAACTATATATACCTACTGGCTATCGCCAGTAGGTAATACATATATATATATATATATATATATATATATATATATATATATATATACTCCTTGCCTATGAAGAGAAAATAAAGCAACGCAAACATACGAAATTCAGCCGAGATCCTTATGATTGTGAACAAGGCAACTTGTTAAGTTCTGTGATGTAACAGTTTGATTTCCATCTTTATGAATGTAAAATGCACTGGGACACATATCTTTGTGAATATAAACATGGCAAAACTGCTGATGGACAAACAGTCGAAAAGACGCAAGCCGAAACGCGTCCTATTTGCTTTGTGACCCGGTAAATAAACCCGTCTTTTTTCACCTCTTAACCAAGTGCGCTATCTTTACTTTGTGGAGTTCTGAGCCTGATATACCCACGTGGACCCACCACCACGTATCGGACTGGCACCCGTTCCTGAGTGCTACGAGCTTTCATCGGTGGACCGGAGCCTATATCTACAGAACGCTGAAGCACCACCGCAGGATTGGGCGGGTAAGTCAGAGGACCCACAAGTCCTTGTTTAGATTTTTCTCCGCCAGTATACTAAATATATTGAAATACCACATAACGGATTTATCCAAACAAGAGGTTGGAACGTATGAGAGGTGAATGGTATCTACATTGATATAAACTGGAAATCTCACAATAATCATGTTCTCTGACGCAGCTCGCCAAGAAGCGGCAATTGGAATTTTCAAACGCGGACCAGTAAGCAAGGAGGCGGGGAAGGAAACACCATTGAGCATACATGGAGGTCTAAAAGCTCATTTTGGAAAACTAGAGAGACTGTACAAACGAGAAATACGTAAGTGGTGGCAAGCTACATCACTTCAAAATTACATTGAAGTAAACCGTATTCCTAGAGGCTTAAGAATATATACAGTTCCTGCCTACGAAAATCCGGACCCCAATTTATTGGAAGAATGGGCTGCCTACACTACTGAATCATCTGTGGGAATGCTGTAAATACTGAATAAATTTGCCTGGAGCGATAGAGAAAA
Organism: Lissotriton helveticus; assembly: GCF_964261635.1. Taxonomy (NCBI): domain Eukaryota; kingdom Metazoa; phylum Chordata; class Amphibia; order Caudata; family Salamandridae; genus Lissotriton; species Lissotriton helveticus. The sequence continues at coordinate 1,373,336,956 of NC_136067.1, forward strand.
ATGTCTAAAAGAAATTGAGGAGTTGGAAACTTTAGTTACTTCAGAACAGGATATCAAGACCAGAGAAGAACTTAGGGAAGCAATGAAAAATTACTCCTTGCCTATGAAGAGAAAATAGAGCAACACAAAAATACGAAATTCAACCGAGAAGCTCATGATTATGAGCAAGGCAGAGTACTTACCTCGCACGGAAGTTTGATGCACCGCAAAGAGCATTAAGAAGCAATATCAATCGCAAAACTGTGGAACAGAGAGAGACATCTAAATCTGATATTACCACAGGCAATGAGCAATCAGGTGAAGATAGCGCAGATTCTCAGGCACAAGTTCCAAAGAGATCCTTTTTTCACGAGGAATGCCAACTGCTGAGACAATCATGGCAGTGGGGAGGATGAGGCAAGCCCCCGGAACGTGGCCTACAAGGAAGTCAAGAAAAATAAGAAGAGGGGGCTACCACAAGTACAAACAGAGGAGTGGCCTCACAAACAAGAAGCAAACAGGGATTGAAGAAATAAGCAAAGCAGATGAATTGACCATCATTAACCCTACCCCCAGAATTTTAACCAAAACCGAAGAATCTCCTCTGAAAAAGGGACTCTGATTCTGTCCAACACAAGACTTCGATTACACTTAAACATGCATTGACCTATATCTCTTTACAAGAAAACTCAAACTTTATATATTTTTCAAAATCAAAGGTCTCAGCAGACAACAGCAATTCGATGAGAATACAGTGGTGACATCAACATTGACAGATATATGAACAGAACAGGACCTTGAAACTCTACTGATCCTAGAAAACCGAGAACAAACCATAGGAACAGAAGAACATGTTGGAAATATAACTGATGTAGAGAACTTTGGAATTACCCAGCGAAGTGTTAAAATGGGTTTCAAGGTCAAATCAACCTTTGCACCAGTGACAGCATTTGGCACGATAGACGTCTTTGAAGAGACAGTAAAAAAGACTTAAGGCAAATAAGACTGATGAAATTGAAAAAAACAAAATCAGATTGAATCGAAGCACATCTCACTTCAGAACAAAAGTAAGCTATTCAAGGAATTAAAAAAGATCCGAATATCGTATGCAAACCCTCGGTTAAGGGAGGAAATATTGTACTTATGAATAAGGACTATTACTGTAAGGAAGCAATGAGAGAATTATCAGACGCAAACTGTTATGTTAGAATCTCCAAAGAAGAATTTAACAACAGCATCATAGCACATCATATTATGATACACAAGTGGTTCACTAAGGGCATGACAGACAATGAGCAGGTAAGGTTTTTAAACTGTCAACATTCCATGACACCAACATTTTATCATCTCCCGAAGATACATAAAGATGCAAAAATACCTTCAGGTTGTTACGATTTTCTCATCAAAAGGCAGCCTGACTGAGTCTATGTCATAATAAATTGACTATTTTTTATTTGACTTTGTTAAAGAATTGCTGTCATACATTTGTGACACTGAAGATTTTATCCGAATAATTTCCAGTATTAATAGGGAACCAACAACATTTTTTTGTTTCATAATCAATTATACAGACAAATAAAGGACACATCCATGGGCACCTGCTGCTCCCCCAGCTACGCAAACTTGTTTGTGGGCTGGTGGGAGAAGCAGGTGGCATGGGGTGATGCCAACAGTAAATGGGTAGCATGTATTGTAGATTGGTATTGTTACATAGATGACCTATTCATTTTATGAAATGGCCCACAAGAGGATGTTGAACAATATATCCAAGCTCTGAATGATTATACAGTCAATTTACATTTTGGTGGAAACATCAGTGTAACTGAAGTAAATTATTTGGATCTAAAAGTGTTGATTGCAGATGGACAAATCTGCACAACCCTATTCTGTAAGCTGACCACAGGGAATACTATCCTAGAAGCACAGAGCAGTCATCCCAATCTGTTATGTGGGAATCTAGGACCCTAGTGAAATGTCCCCGATTCATGCCCATATATAGGTATAATTCACCCAATCCTTATATAGGCATAGGAATCATTACCTTATTTAGTCTTAGCCTGTGCAGTCCAAATACGGCATGGCTACTTCCACTAAACTCCGAGAATCCACAACGATTTCTTGGAAAAACCAGCCTTCAGCAGTCAGGGACTTCCCCCTGCTTGAATACTAATTTATCCAAGAACTCCTGGAGTTTTCAACGAACTGAGGCACTAGTGACGATATTATGTCCAATCTTACGTCAAACTCTGCACCTTCAAAGTATAAATATGCCTTCATTTGCCCAGTCAAATACACGGTGGTTCAGGAGCAGATCGACTAACTACTTGCCCGACGCCCTGCTGTTGCAAGTGCTGAAGGAAGCCGACCCTCCAACTGATGCACTGAGAAGACGCTGTCTTTTCTCTTGCCGAGAAATCCAGCTCCGGTGTTTCCAGGCTACCCTTGCGGGTTTGTGGGAGATCGAGTCCTGAGAGAGAGATACAAGACCTCTATCATTCTGAAACCAAGGTACGGAGCTGATTAGACCCTTAGAGAATTCTTCGAACAGATTCTTGGCAGAAAAATTACTAGACTTAAGCTACACCACACTTACTCCTCCCTAGACTTAGGTTACGTACACCGGGGTAGGCGTATTTTAGAAGCACCAGTTGAGTACTTTTAGCCACTATTTTATCACTGTATGTATTTTATGCATTTTATGTATTCTATGTTTATGGCTTAGAAACCATATTATGCTCTTACAGTACGATTTTATAATACTATTCGTATTAGATGCATTGTACTTCTTAACTAGCATTTCAATTGTACCAGTGCATTTCTTATGCTTAAGAAATAAGACTGTTCAATAAATACTTTTATTGAAAACGCCCGTCTCTATATTTCTAAGGTACTCTGGTGAAATGAAGCATGCACATCTGACTGAGTGAAATAGCCGTCTATTGTTTCCGCGACTCTAGAGATACGTTTCATTCTGGGGAAACAAAGTTGTCATGTTATATGGTTGTCAGAGACTAATTACTTCTTGTACTTTCGAGAACGTTTCTAGTGACCTCTGAGCTAGCTGGCACTCACAATTAAGTCTAATATATTCGGCAGAGACCTAGTCGACTTAAGTCCTAAGTCTAAGCTGCAGGATATATTATTCCAATGCGCAGAGCCTGTTGGGAATATAGGAACTACACTACAAATCCATTGAAGAAAAGCATCCCCTATGGAGAGCTTTTACGCCGTAAAAGGACCTCACTAGGAACCAGGATTTTGAACAGGCTGCCGGGTAAGCAATTGAAAGATTTAAGGCAAGAGGATATTCAGAGACACTACTCCATAAGACATTAGCCAGAGCAGATAAGATCCCACAACATTGCCTTCTTAGTGAGAAGAAAACAAAGGGTAAAGAATTTTTAAATGAAGAATTTAGACTCATTACCACTTTTTCTAATGAATCACACAAGTTAAGAAACATTATCAACCGTATTTGGCATATCCTTAAAACTGATTTGGTTATTGGGAATAGTTTGCCAGACCACCCAAAAATCACATATAGAAGGAGTCACTCTCTCAAAGACACTTTGGTGCAAAGGCATTTTGAAACTGTGCCCTATAATCCTAGAATCAGTGATCTAACACTAGTTTTTTCCCTAAACTAAATGTAAGGCCGGTAAAAATAAACCAAAAACATTAACATATACATACCAGGACACAAGAAGCCTAAACTTATCACAAAATGTCTTACCTGTAATACTCCCTATTGCATCTATTGCCTAATATGCCCATGTAAATTAAAGTACATAGGCAGTACTATCCATCCAACCAAACATAGAATTTTAGAACATGCGAGGGCAATTGAAAAGAATGATTTAACGTATCCAGTAGCGAGACACCAAACCAAATTTCATCAGAGCAATAGAAACGCACTTTGTTTCTACTGCGTGGATCACGTTCCACCACATGAAAGAGGAGGTAACAGAGAACTGAAATTATGTACACCTGCATCAAGATTTATCATAGACCCCCAGACAAAGGTACCTACAGGGCGTAAGACAGAAGAGGAACTAGCAATACATCTAGGCTAGAGTAAATGACACTGATGGCATTACATCCTCTTTATAATATTTGCACATTGATGTCCGCAATTTCATTTATTTTAATGTGATTAGATTTGCAATTTGTCCGAATTGTGCTGTAAATTTGCCCCACTACAAAAGCTAATAAAGAGTGTGATGAACATCGAATAATCATATGTAAACTTAGACAAGTTATCAGTCTTTTTCATCTTATGAATTATTGCATCATGGCACTGTACTATTTAAATTACATAGAGTGGTATCCTGCATATTGTGAAACGAAAGGATTGAATTATGACGGATTTTGTAGTTGACTTTGAATATGCTTTATTCGATTTTAAATACTATATAAAACCATAAAAGCAGCAGATACCATTCATATATGCATTTCATCGTTGTTTTAAAAATAAATTATATCAAAACAGCACCCAAAATTCATGAGTCATTACAGTTATTCAAACATTTTTAAAATGTATGCGTCTCCTTTATCTTCATATACATTTAAAAAAACTGGTCATGATTCCAATAACATACACATTTTCCAATATTTGTAAGAATAAAAAGGCCAGACGAAATTGCCTCCATGCTCCTTGCTTTAAAAAAGGGATAATCCATCTTGCACGTTCATTAGCGTAAAATTTACAAAAAAGGGTCACATGCATAGTAGTTTGAGAGGATAGATTATCACACCGACATGGGCAGAACTGTCTAGACCAATCATTTATGGATGGGAAAGACACTAAGCGATGAAAACTGTCAAACCTGAACCTAGTCAGGACGTATCTATCATAACCACCTAGGCACACTACTAAGAATGGTTCTATGGAGCCACAAGTTAAGGTCAATTGATGTCGGAGCACTGGTCTTTTATTAATTTCCAGCCCAATTCTTAGAGACTCAAAGTGGTTTAAACAAAAACCCTTTAGCTCTTTTTTAGACATTGTGCACATTATAACTGGATTAGTATAGAAATCTGATCTCACTAGATCATTAGACAGCTTTCTTATATAATTCAACCAGGGGATTTTTCCAGGCTTTTCTAGTCCCAAAGAGTCTGTTAAAATTTCTCTATTTAAAGCCAAGTGTGGCAACGTCCAGACTCGGCAATGTGGGATATCCCCAGTTTGCTGTGACAATTAAAAACCGACGTGCTTTGAGGGACAGCTAGTATAAATCTTAAAAAAGCATTTTCTATTATTTGAATAGAGGAAACATCATGGAACCCCCAGATTCCTGCCCCATACATAGCTGTGCTTAAGCATTTAGCTTGATAGATTTTTAACAGAATCCCAGGGGGCCTTTTACCCATTTTCTGTGAAAATAACATCACAGCCGCAGTCGATCGTTTAAAAAGAAGGGTCCTATTTTTAATCGCCGATCTCCCCGATCCCGTGTCCTCTAGTAAAATACCTAGATAAGAGAATTTTTTAGTAGATTCAATTTTTCCATTTTCTACTACTAGGTTACACTGTTTATTCCTCCCCCTGCCACAGGACATTACAAAGGTCTTCTTCACATTAAGCTTCAGACCTCTGTTATCCATAAAGTTAATATAAGCAGAAAGGGCCCTTTGAAGACCAAGTTGGGTTCTTGACATCAGCACTGCGTCGTCCGCGTAGAGGAGGGAGACAATCTGTTTGTTGTTAACTTTTGGAGGGTCTCTCGCGCTGGCCACCAATTCCTCCTCCAAGGCGTTGGTATATAATGAGAAGAGGAATGGGGCCAGTACGCAGCCCTGTCTAACACCCCTCTCCACGTGGAACGACTCAGTACATTCTCCCTTTAGGCCATACCTCACCCTAGCTGTGGCTCCTGCATATAATTGCCTCAAGAATAACACCAGTGAGGACTCGACGTTAAGGCTCTCTAAAATTTGCCAAAACCTACTATGGACAACAAAGTCAAAAGATGTGGTTAAATCAACACAAACGCGAATAATTCCCCCTCTTTTGTGTGAATATATTTCCCTTGTAATAAAATAAATGTAAAACTTTTTCGATCGTTCCCCTACCCTCCCTAAAACCATATTGCACAGGGCTTAGGATATTATTATCCTCTGCCCACTGTTGGAGTCTATTGACGATTACCCTTCCCGCAACTTTCATGAAAGAATCTGGGAGCGATATAGGGCGGTAACAGGCAGGGTTTTCCCTATCCCCTTTTTTCAAAATTGGTATAATGACTGACTCCGACCACGTTTTTATAAAACCCTCAGCACAACAGGCCTCAAGCACTCGGGTTAACAATGGAGACCAAACTTCAGTCGTAAATTTATACAGATCTATCGGAATCCCATCAGGGCCCGGAGCCTTTTTGCCTTTGCTCTCGTTTATAGCCGTCAGGGCTTCACCATGGGTAAGGTGAATATCAATTGGGAGAAATGGGGTAACAGTATCTGCTGTTAATGGATCTTCAGAGATTTCAGCGTTTTTACCTTCTTTACCATATACCCTACTAAGAGAAGCTTCGTTGAGATTCTGCCATGCCTGCTCTTTAATTTCCTTCTTTTGTTTGCACCTGGCACAATTGTATGCCTTCCTATACCTCCTGATTTCCTCGTAATCCCTGTCTATTTTATTTAGGGCAGCCTTTAGGGCAGAATAAGCCCTAGTACAAGTTGTGTCGAACCAACCGTTCTTATTATTGGATAACTTATTGTGGGTACGGCTCATATTTTCTTGGATCGCCAATACAATCTGTGAATACGCAGTCAGAATGTCCTTATACGCGATCCTTTTGCGTAGACACTCTAAAATATGAACTTTTGCCTTGGACATAATCTTTAAATTTAGAGCCTCTGTGTCTTTTCCGCCCCAGCTCAGTAAGTATCCATTTTGACGATCCATTACACAATCTTGTGTCCATGCCAAGCTCTCAACCACCAATACAGTACTTTTATGGGGGAGAATAATCTTGATGCTCATCAGGAGGTGATCACTTAACCCGTTGGAATGAATAATAAAATCATTAAACCAGGTTGCATAACGATTTGGAATTATGAGGAAATCTATGATAGAACTAAGGCCTCTACCAATAAACGTGGGACCGAATTCTACTGGTTGGGAACAAAGCTTATTGGCAAAACCGAGGTCATGGGTGACCATAACCTCATTAAGGATTTCACCCCTATCAGAGTGAACAAAATGGTACATATAGGTGTTATGGTCTGCTTTATTTTCCCATAACCCACAATGCACCTGTGAGCAAATTCCAGTATTGAAGTCCCCTCCCCAGATTGTAATTACATCCAACCCCGTCAATACAGGTTAATTACTCATGTCCTCATTAAGATTTCTTAGAACACTAATAACATTTCCCTTGTTTATATTATTGTAGAAATTTATGACCGCTATCACAATATGTTTTGAGAAGTGAATATTTGATAATAGGTAGATGACATAAACATTTTAATCTTCATGACCTTCAACATGTTTGAAATATACACACAAATACCCCATTTATTCCTACCACGGGGTGACCTCAAAGCTGGTATATGGAAGGTCTTAAAGCCATCTATTTGCAGTTCGGTCAACAGCCATGTTTTCTGCAGGCGTAGAATATCAAAATTCCTTATAAAATCGACCCACACCTGGTTGGTAACTTTAGATCGAAGTCCGGAAACATTACAGGAAATTACACTCACCAGCCCTTGAGCTGATTCTATTTGAAATTCTAATGCCTGTTCCCACTCTGCCTGTCTTAAGCTTGTCCCTAGTTGTGTATCTACCACAGGGGAACCTACAGCAATTACAGGCAAGGGATCAACACTGAGTAATGGACCTGTTGGCACAGCATTAAAAACGTCATTCTCAATTTCAACTAACGAGAATATTTCTGTACTACCTGAGTCCTTATACATATCTTGATTTACATATTTGAAAAGTGTTGGGGCAAAGCCACAATTTCCCTCCCCCTGAAAGTAACATTATAATCATTCACAGCTAATTTTCCCATAGATACCAGAGGGTTTTCTATCTCACAGTGTATGGAAGACTGGTCTGTTATGGTATTTTGATTTCCAATACTATCCTGAGACCAATCGACCTCCTCTAGGGAATGTAGTGGCCCATACCTATTTGTTACTTCCAGATTGTAGCTCCAGTTGTTGTTCAGTTGGGAGCTGCTATGAAACCAATGTTTCTCTGTTGCCCTACATGTCGAAAGAAATACCCCAAGGGAAAACTTTTATACCCTCAGCCATAGATTTATTTAGACCTGATCGGGTTAATATTTCTTGAATTAATACAGGTGATCCCAATGATAAAACAACACAATCCCCTTTATAGAGTTTTCTATGGGGGCCCACCCATGATACACGTCTAACCATTTTAAATGTTGCAAACATCTCCCTTGTTAGCCCTGTCTTAACACCTAAGTAATGAATTGTTTTGTTCTTCAGGATGACCTAAGATTAATTTTCGCCCCCATAGGATGGTGGTACGTTTGTCAAAATTATGGTATAAGGAACCGCAGCAGGAGGAAGGTTTAAATGTATGCAATTAGGCAAGCGTTCTTGGGCGTGGGCCACATTGTTTCTCAACTTAGGGCCGTTATCAGGTGGAAGTCGGAGGGACCCGCCCTTTTTCGTATCACCTGCCAGCTTATCTCCCCATCCCTCTGAATACCCTTATGCGAAGCTGTAACATGGGCTGTTGGATTTTTTGGCAAGGGGTCTCGAAATGGACTACATTTCTCCCTGTCCATGGTCTGCACTCCGTGTGTGTTAATACCAATGCATGTATTCTGGCTGCAGTTTTCACTTTTCTTTAAGGGACTTCGAGATTAATACTAACCGTGGGCGCAAAATCCGTTCCGTTCGCGGAATTTGCTGATTTTTGGCAATTTCGCGGTCCGCGAATCCCGTGAATTTGCCCAAAAATCCGCAAATTCACAAGCTGGTGGATTTTTTTGCTTGGTCGCGCTTGAAAAATACAATGTCGCGCGCGCGGCGTTGACTTACCGTGATTCTGTGTTCGCCGAGTTGTTTTTCTCCTGGTTTGCGAGTGCTGCGCCATCTTGGATCTTGCTGCGTGACCGCGATTACGTCATCGCGGTCCGTCATCTTACACAGCGAGAGTTTGACAACACGAGTACGTCATAAGGGCCCGCGATCACGCATCGCGGGAGTAAACAATGCCGAACACGTAGATGCGGCGCGCAGCTGACTTCCGGCGGGAGATTTGAACAGCTCGCTTTCCCGAACTTGCAAAAACTGCAATTCTGCACAAGAAATCCACCGCAGGCAGCATAAACCTTCTGAAAATTATGATTTTGATCAGAATAACTCCTCAGATTGACATTTGGCTGCACTTTTTGGTGCAAGGAGTCCTTTTTTTGGGGGGCGTGGGAGGAAGGAAGTGCCCCAGAGTCTCCAACTTCCTGTTCCTGTCCAGCAGGCTCCTCCCAGTGCTTTGTCCATGTCCTGGTCAATTTTAAAACTTTTTCACAACTTTAAAAAATATATATTGTGGGTAGCCACAGTATCCAGTAGGCCCAGGGTTAGTCATGGGTGCATGATACAACTGTTTCTGTGAGGTTTTTTTTAACTTAAATTTAATTTATGTCATGGAATTTTAGCTCACTGTTATATGTGGATTTTTTATTTTTATTTTGGGGTGCCTGTAAAGCCTCACTAGCCAGTAGGCCCAGGGGTAGTGAGTGGTGCATGGGCCAAGTCTTTCTGTGGGGTGTCTTGAATTTAAACAACATTGAGGGCATGGATGGCATTGGATTGTGGTGATTTTTGTGTGTTTTTCGACTTTGTGGGGTGTTGTTGGGGCCTGGCCATGTGGGCGAGGGCCATTTTGAGGCCTGGTCCAGGCAGGGCCTGGCCATGTGGCTGGGGGACAAGGGGCCATTTTGAAGCCAGGCAGTGTGCTCTGAGCCATAGGCCTGCACCCAGCCTGCCCTGCTTTCACCCATTATGCCCAGGGGTAGTGAGTGGTGCATGGACCAATGCTTTGTGTGGGGCCTCTTGAATTTAAACATCATTGAGGGCATGAATGGCATTGGATTGTGGTGATTTTTGTGTGTTTTTCGACTTTGTGGGGTGTTGTTGGGGCCTGGCCATGTGGGTGGGGGCCATTTTGAGGCCTGGTCCAGGCAGGGCCTGGCCATGTGGCTGGGGGTCAAGGGGACATTTTGAAGCCAGGCAGTGTGCTCTGAGCCATAGGCCTGCACCCAGCCTGCCCTGCTTTCACCAATTATGCCCAGGGGTAGTGAATGGTGCATGGACCATGGCTTTGTGTGGGGCCTCTTGAATTTAAACATCATTGAGGGCATGGATGGCATTGGATTGTGTGGATTTTTGTGTGTTTTTTTACTTTTTGGGGTGTTTAACTGATGTTCCTCTGGCTTCCTTTGCTGTTAGGTGCACAAGAGAACCACCAGTGCCAGGAAGAAGTCCTGCAGCGGTGTGTGCAGCACAACGTCACGTGACGTCACGTGTGGCCACAGACAACTCTGCAACTCGTGCAACTGCCTGCACCCAGCCTGCCCTGCTTTCACCCATTATGCCCAGGAGTAGTGAGTGGTGCATGGACCAATGCTTTGTGTGGGGCCTCTTGAATTTAAACATTATTGAGGGCATGAATGGCATTGGATTGTGGTGATTTTTGTGTGTTTTTCGACTTTGTGGGGTGTTGTTGGGGCCTGGCCATGTGGGTGGGGGCCATTTTGAGGCCTGGTCCAGGCTGGGCCTGGCCATGTGGCTGGGGGTCAAGGGGACATTTTGAAGCCAGGCAGTGTGCTCTGAGCCATAGGCCTGCACCCAGCCTGCCCTGCTTTCACCAATTATGCCCAGGGGTAGTGAGTGGTGCATGGACCAATGCTTTGTGTGGGGCCTCTTGAATTTAAACATTATTGAGGGCATGGATGGCCTTGGATTGTGTTGATTTTTGTGTGCTTTTTGACTTTTTGGGGTGTTTAACTGATGTTCCTCTGGCTTCCTTTGCTTTTAGGTGCACAAGAGAACCACCAGTGCCAGGAAGAAGTCCTGCAGCGATGTGTGCAGCACAACGTCACGTGACGTCATGTGTGGCCACAGACAACTCTGCAACTCGTGCAACTGCTGCCTGCTGTTCTGACATCTGAAGACGATGGGCCCAAAGAAAGGTGGCCGTAGCTCTTCTACAAAGAAAGTTTCCACTGCCAGTAAGAAGAAGCAGAAGAAACAAGCGGTGCCACTTACCAAGGAGACTGGTGTGCCCACAGACACTTTTTTCGGGGAAAAACAACAACGCCTGCAGCAGCGTGGTCCGCCGGGGACCAAGCTGGGAGCAGCACCTGCGCTTCATTGGGCTCAGTGCCACCACACCAAGTTAGGTCCAAGTCCATGAGTGCCGCAGAGGCAGCCACTTTGGTTGTTCAATCACCATCGACCAGTGATGTTGGCTCATCGCAAGAAAGTAGCATACAATCAGCGCAGGGTGTAACTCAGCTGACGAGTGTTCAACAACCACAGCCGCAACGACAACCACAGGTGCAACTAGTACAAGCGCAAGTACATGGGCAAGGAGAGGCGCAAGTACATGCGCAAGGAGAGGCGCAAGTACATGCGCAAGGAGAGGTGCAAGGAGAGGCTCAAGGAGAGGCGCAAGGAGAGGCGCAAGGAGAGGCGCATGGAGAGGTGTAACTAGAGGCGCATGGAGCGGCACAACTGCCCACAATGCTTGTTCCTCCAGAGGTAGGGGCACATCGAGATTCAAGCGGAGGTATCATCCGAGGAAGCCACTCCTACAGAGGATGATCCATTGTCTTCCAGATCCCCAGCAACAAAAAGGTCAAGGAGGGCTACTACAAGTTCTTCTTCAAGCACCCTTCCTTCTGATGATCTTGATCTTGATTGGAACCCACAAATGCAGTCTGAGGGGGAGGCACGCCATGAGCCAACAAAGGTAGCTAAGCCTAAAAGGAAGGTTTCCACAAGGCTTCCACTTATGGGTGATGACGACGAACAAGAAGTGGTGTCTTCTGCTGCTGATGAACAGTCTGACGACGACCCAGTCATCACAGTCGTCACTCCAGCCCCAGCGGGCATGCAGCAAACAGACATTTTGACCCTATCCCGAATGGCTGCTGTGCGGGATGTGGGCGGCGTGGCACTTGTATCACCACCAACGCAGTTAACTACAACACCAACACGACCTACATCTTCAATATTTTCTCTTCAGAAGGGCCGGCAGGGACCTCCATCCAGCTCGACCTCCATTACCTCAAGTAGTGGTGCTGTAAGTGAACAACAGAAACGAATTCAGCCACGCCCATCCTCCACTTCATCTGGCATTGAAACTCAAAGTAGCACCTCCACCACCAGCAGACATCTCCAGTCCCCAGTTTGGGACTGCTTTACTGTTAGCCAAAAGGCGGAAAACATGGTCATTTGTTCGATTTGTAGACAAGCAGTTAGTCGGGGTAAGCTTGGTACCAACTATGGTACCGGAGGCCAGAGAGGTCATCTCAAAAAACACCACATTATCCAGTGGGAGGCGCACCTAAGTAACATCCGGAAAGCCAAAAGTACAAATCCAAATGTAGACATTGATATTGCATCTGATGATGGTGACGAGGGGCTTATCGTGCAGGGGGGGGGAGTGAAGAATCGCCAGACATTTTTTCTGGTACACCCAGTACCCCTGGCAGCAGCACTGGAGTGTTAGCGCCCACACCCTCTACCCCTGCAACATGTATGAGGCACCCTAAGAGTCTGGGAGAGACACCAATGCTAAAAAGTACATCAATGAGCCTAACTGGTTTGAAGAAGTCTGCATCATCACATAAAACGGTCCAGACCACCATTAGAAGAATGTTTTGGTTGGATGAGCCATTTGAACGCAACCACCCAACGGCAGGTCTGTATAAAGCAATGCTGGCTAAAATGCTAGCGCTGGACCTTCTCCCTTTTTCTTTCGTGGAAGGGGTGGGTTTTCTAGAATTTGTGGCAACAGTCTGCCCTAAATGGAAGGTTCCTAGCCGGTCCTATTTTGCCAGGGTTGCTGTTCCAGCACTACATCAAGATGCACTGGAGGTGATTGGCGCAGCTATTCAGAAGAGTGCTGTTCACACTATCCACCTGACAAAAGACATGTGGACCAGTTGCCAAGCCCTTGATTACATGTGCATCACTGCACACTGGGTCTATTTTGCAGGGATTAAAGACAAGTTAAAAGCAGGTGTTGACACAGACACAGTTTTTCAAGCTACTCGGAAACATGCAACAGTAGCCATGTTTGCCATGGAGAAAACTCATACTGCACCTAACCTTTTGGAGGAGTTTGATAGGAAGGTCTATGAATGGCTGCATCCAAGAAATCGCATAATTGGTTATGTTTCCACGGATAATCGCATTAATATCGTTAAGGCCATGCATGATGGTAATTACTTCAGAGTGCCATGTTTGGCGCACAGTATTAACATCGTGGTGCAAGATTACTTGAAAAAAGAAGACACAGTCAGCAAGTTACTGACAACCTGCCGAAGAATCTACACACATTTCAGCCATTCTTTTAAGGCCAGGCAGCAGCTGAGGAGCATTCAACATGAACGTAGACTGCCAGTCAAAGGACTCATCCAGGAGGTGGCAACACGTTGGAACTCAACCTTTTACATGCTTGAGCGTCTGTCTGAGCAGTGGGGGGTAATAAATGAGTATGTCTATAAACAGGGTTCTACTATGAAAGACATGAGGCTAGAGTTGGAGGAATGGAAGCTAGTTGCAAGCCTGACAGACATGCTTCGTCCTTTTGAGGTCTTCACGCGTGAAGTCAGCAGGGAAGACTGCTCTTTGGGCAAAGCTATCCCATTGTTGCGCATGCTAGAGCACCAACTGAAAGCGGTGTCTTCAATGTTCCGAGATGATGCTGAAAAGCAAGACGCATATCAGTTGGCGGAGAGGTTATTAAGCCGCCTAGTTGACAATTTAAGGCTTAAAAACATACATACAGAACAACATTACATTTGTGCCACTATTCTGGATCCACGGTACAAAAAGGCAGTGGCCAGCAAAGCATTCATGCCTTTTGATGAAGCAGATGTTTCAAAGTACAAACATTGGTTAGCTGTGTCAGCCACTCGGTTCGAAAAAGAGCGGCAGAAAATTGAAGGAGCCGGCAGAAGTACAACTGAATCAGCAGGCCATCCGGCGTCAAGTTCCACTTCTGAATCTGTGGCCAAAGGGAGTCACTTTCCCTCACAGCCGTTAACGACACCAGCAACCGTATCATCATCCTCACCTGCACCAGGCCCAGCCATAATATTGTCGGAAGCGGATTGGCTAACTCATCAAGGGTTTGCTCGTTCCAGTGATGCAAAGGACACAGATGGTACGCAAAGTGGAGCAACCCTGGAGAACCTTTAGTCGATGGTGAAGGCCTATCTGGATGACCCAACAGAGGTATTTGTTAATCAGAACCCATTACTGTATTGGTATCGGAAAAGGCCTCATTGGCGACTGATCACCAACCTGGCTCTAAATTATTTGTCTTGCCCACTCGCAAGCGTGTCTTCTGAACGTGTTTTCAGTGCTGCTGGTGCCATTGTAACTTCAAAAAGGACCCGCCTCTCACCCAAAAATGTGGAGAGGTTAACACTGATCAAGATGAATCAGCACTTCATACCACCAGATTATAAAATACGTGAATGCACGCAGGAAGAAGAGGACACCAACTTAGGTGACGGAAGTTCTTCTCTGTTAGCTGACCTACTCCCGTCTCAATTCATAGAGTTTGAGGACGAGCTCTACTTCCCTGACACCGAGGCCTGAAAATGACTTCCTTTTTTTTCGTCCTTATTCATTTTTATTCCAGTGTGTCTTTCTTTGTTTGGCAACTTTTACCACAACAAAACTCTAATCACCTAATCACAACAAGTCCATCAGCAGCACTGTCTTCCTCTTATTTCCTTATTGATTTGAAGGTGCCGCAGTCTGCATTCCTGAGGTTCACAAGTTCACAACTCAATCATGCTCCTCTATCCTCCTCCTCCAGACTCCCCCTATCCATTTCCCTCAAGGCAGATGGCTGGATTACGCAGAATAAAGAAACTTTGTCTTCGTACTCGTAGACGAGTCCCCTCAAGTGGGACTGGAATTACTGACTACATGCTTGTTGATTGCTGACAGTTACTTCTGAAATTGACAGGAGAGGCTGCCCTGTGGTCCCACACTTTCAGAAGAAGATGCAGACAAAAAGTGGAGCAGGTAATGAATAATGAGAAAATGGCATGCAGTGGACATCAATGGCTGTCTGGCTCTGATGAAAGCAGTTGCTGTTTGTTTGTTGTGCATAAAATGAATCATATGTCTTCTGTTATTATTTAATCTTTTACACACTAAATGTAACTCTAGTCTACTCTGCTTTTTTTGACCTTGTTTAATTCAAATTGTACTTCAACTGCAGGGGCCACTACGTTGCATTTTCCAATATGCAAAATGTCCTTGGACTTACTGTTTGCCAATATACCATGATGATTGATTAAATATTATATCTTTTTTCTTTACAGTCACTCACTGGGATGGATGGATCATAAGCGTCGGTTTAGGGAAGAACTATGGCCAATTTGTGAGTGTCAAACCAGTCTACAACAACTACTACAGCAGAACTACATGTCTGTCTAGTTGTGGTATGGAGTGGTCGAGGCAGTGTAGTGTTGTTATGCCAGGCAGATTACAGAGCACAGCAGTTCATGTAAAATTGGGGCTATGTGGCTTGCTGCATACAATTAGATATGCTTTGTCTGTCTGTGTCAAAGAGCCTGCAGGGCCATGCAGACGGTCAAGGCAGGCACCACTGAGTGAAGCAACCTGGTGTAGCATACCTAGGCTCTTTGACACAGACAGACAAAGCATATCTAGGGTTTAGGGTTCAGTGCGGTTTACTAGGGTTTTTGGGTTTAATTAACAATTTGGTAGGGTTCCCAGAGTCTAGAGCTCAGGGCGCGATGCAGGCTCGTTCATAATGATGTTGGCAAGGTTTTAGGGGGGTTTGGCGTTTTTTCAGAATTGGCTGAATTGTGGCCTTTTTTGGTGTTTTGCGGGCGCGTGTTTGGGTGAACTAGTCGTACACCTTAAAGTGGATCGATTTTGTTCTGCCTGGCTGAGATTCTTGGGAATCACTGGAACAAGTGTCCTGGTAAGTTTCAAGAGGATCGAAGTAGTGGAAGTGCTGAAAACAGCACTTTTTTGTCAAGGCGCGATTTGCGATTTCCCATGTTTTGGGGACAGCAGTATTGCATGCTTTTGGGGGGCTGCTTGGGGGGGTTCTATATGTTTGGGGGTGGGTTAAGGGGTCTGGGAGCACTGCTGGGAAGGTTTAATTTGGATTGCAAGTGGTTTGAAGAAAATACATGGTGGAAAAGGGGGGTTTGGGCCTAGTTGCAGACAGTGTTTTGGCACAATTTAAACTGAGGCCTAGCACTCTTGCATGTTTTTGGGGGGCTGTTTGGGGGTGTTCTAGGTTTTTGGGGGTGGGTTGAGGGGTCTAGGGGCACTGCTGGGAAGATCTAATTTTGATTGCAAGTGGTTTGAAGAAAATCCATGGTGGAAAAGGGGGTTTGGGCCTAGCTGCAGAGAGCGTTTTGGCATGATTTAAAGGTAGGCCTTGCTAAGGATAGCACTCCTGCGTGTTTTTGGGGGGCTGTTTGGGGGTGTTCTCCATTTCTGGGGGTGGGTTAAGGGGTCTGGGAGCACTGCTGGAAATGTCTAATTTTGATTGCAAGTGCTTTGGAGAAAATCCATGGTGGAAAAGGGGGGTTTGCGCCTAGCTGCAGAGTGCGTTTTGGAGCGATTTAAACTTAGGCCTCTGGAGATTCTAAGTGTTGCATTTCTGTGATGGCCTGTTTGGGGGGGTTCTACATTTTTGGGGGTAGGTTGAGGGGTCTGGGGGCACTGCTGGGAAGGTCTAATATTGGATGCAAGTGGTTTGGAGAAAATCCATGGTGGAAAAAGGGGGTTTGGGCCTAGCTGCAGAGAGCGTTTTGGCACGATTTAAAGGTAGGCCTCGCTGAGGATAGCACTCCTGCGTGTTTTTGGGGGGCCGTTTGGGGGTGTTTTCGATTTCTGGGGGTGGGTTGAGGGGTCTTGGAGCACTGCTGGGAATGTCTAATTTTGATTGCAAGTGCTTTGGAGAATATCCTTGGTGGAAAAGGGGGGTTTGGGCCTAGCTGCAGAGTGCGTTTTGGAGCGATTTAAACTTAGGCCTCTGGAGATTCTAAGTGTTGCATTTCTGTGATGGCCTGTTTGGGGGGGGTTCTACATTTTTGGGGGTGGGTTGAGGGGTCTGGGGGCACTGTTGGGAAGGTCTAATATTGGATGCAAGTGGTTTGGAGAAAATCCATGGTGAAATGTTTTTTTTTTTAGCACTCTTGCATGTTTTTGGGGGGCTGTTTGGGGGTGTTCTAGGTTTTTGGGGTGGGTTGGGGGGTCTGGGAGCACTGCTGAGAAGGTCTAATTTTGATTGCAAGTGGTTTGAAGAAAATCCATGGTGGAAAAGGGGGGTTTGGGCCTAGTTGCAGAGCGCGTTAGGCATGATTTTAAGGTAGGCCTTGCTGAGGATAGCACTCCTGCATGTTTTTGGTGGCTTGTTTGGGGGTGTTCTCGATTTCTGGGAGTGGGTTGAGGGGTCTTGGAGCACTGCTGGGATTGTCTAATTTTGATTGCAAGTGCTTTGGAGAAAATCCATGGTGGAAAAGGGGGGTTTTGGGCCTACTTTCAAAGTGCGTTTTAGCACGATTTTCAAGTAGGCCTCAGCCAGGTCGTAGTACCGCATGTTTTTGGGGGGTTACTTGGGGGTGTTCTAGATTTTTGGGGGTGGGTTGAGGGGTCTGGGAGCACTGATGGGAATGTCTAATTGTGTTCTAAAATTGCAGTTTACACTTTACACCTAGCTTGAGGGGAAAGATCCGCAAATTTAGCCCACACTTATTTATCCTTGAAAAGGAGACTCACAGTACGCACTTTCGAAATGATGCTTGTATGTATTGTAATACTGTCGACTCTGAAACTGAAACTGATATTTTTGCACTACACAGCGTGCCTTATATTTTTTTCTCCATGGTGTTTTAATATCACTTCCTGTTTTTCCATCAACAATTACAGGCCGGCTTTTACCCTGTGCAATGGGAAAAAGGATGAACTCAGGCTTACCATTAGCAAGCCACAATTCAGCATCCGCCAGGCAGGCAGTGGACAAGGTGTCTTCTGGTCCCCAACATTGATCGACGGAGCATCAGATGGAATGGAGGAGTACCGCGAAAAAGAGAAATGGCTGGATGCATGCAACTTCTCAAATTCAACAGGACAACTACAACAACATACAGTTACAGTATCCATCTTCATTTCTACTTATCTTTTAGGTAATGTTATTGCTGTGAACTTCTATGAGAGTGACTCTGTGCATTTGTTTGCTCTGTGCTTCAATTCATCCCTCCAGCCATTGTATACTTTTTTCTTTGCTATTTTTTAAACTAATTTAATATACTAAGTGGTTCTTCTCTCTGAGGGCAGATAGGCAAGTGAAATAGCGTAATTACTGCAGCCCTGCACTATCACATTGTTTCTTCATAGTTAGTACATTGTAGAAAGTACTACTTACTTTTCAGTAACCTATCCATTTAGCAAACAACTTCATGCATGCAGTAGTGCATGCACTTCCTTTATGTCCCTTAAAAGATTTATGGATAGCTTCGTATTCAAAGATTTGTTTATCTTCATTTGTTGTTTGTCCATGCTGTGCTTTTTTTTTCCTCTCTCCACAAAACTTTCCCCACAAACCCCATTCCCATCCAAGTTTCAAACCCTAACCCCGGGCTGTGTGGTTTTCATTGAGGTGTGAGTAAATTACAACAATAATTCCACACACTGGCTGGGGAGGATAAGTTGCAAGCAACCTCCTCAAATCAATTTTAAGGCAGCTATATGAATCATAGAATATTGTAAATCTGGTTAAAAAAATGAGTATTTTAAAATAAATTCTGAATTTCATGCCCACCATCGATTGGATCCATCGTCAACATCATCCTCCTACATGTCAAGAAGACTTGTTATGCTGCTGTGTCACTGTTCTTGTTGTAGCCATAATCATCCATGCAATTCTTTTTTTCCCATACTTATCTTCAGCATTGCTTAGGCTACTGTTCCTTCTAATACTCCTCTCAGGCCACTCAATGTCTAATTATTTAACTTTGTTTTTCATATGCTGCTACTGCTAGTGTGGTACCACTCCTACTAACACCACAACAACGGAATTTCGGTCCGGGGTGGCGTAATCGCCATTTGCCATGCAGCCAGCGCTGTGCCTAGCTCTAGTCTCAAACACGAATCACAGGTAAGATAAGCAATTTGGGGAGGTAGAATAATGGGCTAGGACTCGGAGGAGAGGCTGACAGTGGTACTAGTAAAGTACTAGTAGGCCAATTGAATCCACTAACTCTGTTAGTGGCACTTTTGAAATTTTTTGGACGTTTTAGATAATTCATGCTGGTAAGTTTGAGGAAGTTTGAGGAAACCAAACGTGCCGTAACCCCCGCCCACCACCCCACAAAATAACATCAACGAGTACACTATGTTGAAGTATGTAAAATAAATAATTATATGTACCCTAACAAAAATAAACTAGTCCCACCCCTTCCTAACCCAAACAATTGTCCATTTCAAATAGTCCTCTGAAAAGTCCCAAATAATACCCAACTCCCGATTCCCACCCCCCCAACAGTCTTTAAAAAAGGGGCAAGGGACACAGTCACTTCCGGCGATGTCTGGACAGGCGGTCCCGCCGCTCCTTGCAGAGGTCCCGGAGCTGTTGCTCAAGATTGTCCACCTTGCGCTCCAGGTAGTCCACTCTGAGGCGTAGGCAGCGCAGGCGTGCCATCCAGGCTCTGGGGGGGCCAGCTGCTGGTGTTGTTGCAGCTGAGTGGCACGGCGCCGTGCTGGAGCCTGCTGGCTGGTGGACACGGGGGCACTGGAGGAGGTTGTTGATGTTGATGCCCCCTCCTCCTGTTCCGGAGCCCACAGCCGGCGATATTCCACACAAATGGCTCCAGCTTCCGGGCCCTGGCCCGGACAGCCATCTCCTGTCTGGTGAGCTTTTTTGGAGCATCTATATGAAGAAAGAAAGAAAAATAATGTAACCAATACTCTTTAACAATAACACAAAATAATTCAACAGAAAGTTGTCTCACAGTAACACTAGCAATTTGCAAGCACAGTATAACATTTTGGCATGTATCTTTCCGCCGTCTTTGTAGGCCTGTAACAGTGGGAGTTTCAGGAATTCTACTACCAGGCAGCACTATGGACTCAATACATAGTCAGAGAGTCAGAGAGTACACCAGTATTCTTCTTTTTTTCTCTAGTTTTGCGAAAGAAATTACTTGTACGTGAACTTGCGGTAGCCGGCATAACGCCAGCTCAGTCAGCTTGCACGCAAGAAAAAGAGACACAAGCCATGATGACGCAGACTTGCATGCATTACTTTAAGCAATACATGCAGGTGGGGATAGGGAAGCTCTTACTTTTGTATAGGGGTGGCACTGGCCATACTCGGTTACATCAAGGGCTACTGCTCAATGTAATTTATATTTCGCACTGCCACCCCTGGGCCTTCAGTACTACAAAAGGAAAATGAAGATTATTCATTTCTGATCATGTATCCAGCCGATCACATGATCTCTTTGCTTATATGATGGATGCCTTTAGGTGCTTTGTTGTGATAGATTGAGTGAACAACAGTGATAGTCCACCCATGATTAACACAGCAGAAAGAAAATTATGAACATAGGGAGTGAGTGTGGTAACCATAATTGCCGGAGGAAGCGACTTGACTTGATATAATTGTCAACTATACAATACATACACAATATATGCTGTGCTTGCAAAGTAAACTACTGTACTGTTACTTTAGGCAAGGGAGAGTTTCTGAACAATCACAACTTGTAGTATTTGGATTTCCTCTGCTTTGCTACTCTGGCACAGACATGCTGTTCGAACAAAGTAACACTCTTCATGCACTGAGCGTCTGCTCTACATACACCTCTGCTATGTATGAGGAAGAAGATACCATCCCGGCTTCCAAAGTAAACGTCTATCATTCTTCTTAATGTCTCAACTATAACAATTTTACTTTTTCTCAACAACCAAATAACACCCTTTTCATTTTATTTGGTAAACCACCATCTTGACTTGCATTTGAGTTTCACCCAAATGATATATTGCAATGCACACCACACATGAATTTTCTGATTCACCCACACAGGCTGTCATTTTTTCTTTCTCCTCCAACCATCCTTGCTTCAAGCAGCCATGCATCTGATTCCTTCCTATCAGCCACCACTGCCTGCATTCAAAAACACGTATCATTCTTTACAGTCATAAATGTTACGACTCGGTCGTCCTTCCATTGACCCTAAGTTCTTTCCCTTTTCGTTCATCACATCCCTCAAGTTCATCTGATATGACTTGGCTTCACGATAAAAGTTTCCCAGCTGATTTGAAGTCAAATAGAGGGGGCCATTGCTTACTCGAGAACTACCGCCGCTAATGCTATTGCTAAGTCAAGGGTGACTGTCTTCTCCGTGATTGGCTAAAATGTAGTTCTAAATCAGTAACTGTTCTTAACAGTACAGTGTACTTGTAGTAGTGTACTGTCTACTGTACAGTACATCATACACTCCTTTGCGAGCCTACTCTAAAATGTCAATAAGTAAGGAGTATAATAATAACTTACCACCGTCCGCTGCTGCTGAGCTATCCCCCTCAGCTCCGGCACTGGTGGTGGCAAGTGCCGCATCCGATGTTGTGACACCTAGAAAATACAAGTCATATTTTTAGATGCCATACACCACCCCCTATTTCGTCTCGTAATGGAAAAGAAAATGTTCAACAATTTTTAATTATTGGGACTGAAAAGAAGTCACTATTTTGGGGAGGGTGTTAACTTATATGCTTAGCCATAACATGCAACTCTTTTTGGCACAAGTGATGAATGCTTGCTCTTTAACGTGCAACATTTTTATAATTACAGACAGAACCAACTACTCCTCATCACCACCAGGAGGACTTGAAGTTCCAACAGGGTGAGGGCTCCCGAGTCCCGCACAGTTACTTCTGACTGAGGTATGTGGAAAGTCGAACTGCACCTATCATCAACAATGTCCTATTTCTCTTGTCCATACTTCTGTATGTGCAGAATAGTCCCTGAAACACTAGCAGTATGGTATCTGCTACTATCAAATCAAAAAGCCAAGTACTAAGCTTATTCTTGGCGGACATTGACATTTTGTTGTTGGAAATTGTCAAAGCACTAACATTAAGAAGACTGGAATAGACAGCAAGGGCAACCCAGAGGACTGCACTGAGTGCCTCTAGAGCTATTGCTGGATCAGAGTTTTGTTTAACACTGTTTGCTGACTGGGCAAGCTTACCTACCTACACAGACCGACTCATAATAATAGTAAATAGTAGTAGCACAGAGAGTGATGGTAGAGAGGCAGGAGAAGAATGTAGAAACAGTCTACAAGAAGATCAAAGACTATTTTGTAAAAAATAGAAATAGGAAACAGTTTGGAATGAATAGGAGCTGTAAAAGTTAGAGAAGTATAATTATATTAACAACAGAACAACTTACTGGGGCCAGCAGAAGAGCCTGCAGAGGACTGTTCCTGCCCACTCTGTTCTGCCGGAGTCTGGGGTGTTGCTGTCTTCTTGCCCCTGGGAGGTGCTGACGATCATGAAATAAACACAAACATGGATGATTGTTTTTTTGAAATGTTTGATTTCTTAGACCACAATCTAAAATGATCTCGGGAAAACAAATTAGCAACAATTACACTACATGTATTGACCTATCTGATCTGGTCAACTAGGAGGATACTAGTACAGTATTGCTGGATTCGCAGACCGTCTACTTGGAAAGTTATGTAAATCACTAACTAAACCAACAACAAAAAGGTTCTACTACGACTGCCAGCACTCGGCAGCTTGCGACGTGACAGACACAGTCCGTCATCATGATTGCAGACCACTAAAAAATGTCCTACTACTAATAACAAGTCATACTATACTCAACCTATCAATCCACCACTATCTCTTCTTCTTAGTGGCAGCAGGAGTACAAACTAAGGACTAGACTTAAGTCTCTAGTCTCTCTAGCATTACGCAGTTCTGTAAAGTACTACACTCATACTTATTCAGGACAAATGAGCACAAAGTTGCAAACAAGTAAGCATAGTAGCAACGCCACTGAGCAGGCGAGAACCCACAGAAGCTATTTAAACATTAATTTACCTGCAATGTAATCGAATCAGCAGCATTCTTGATCTTCGGGAAAAACATATATTAGCAATATAACACAGAGCAGAAGAAAACAAAGTAGTTATTAAATAGCTACTCACCAAGCCCAGGGATCTCCACGCCTAGCAGGTCGAGTAGGTCCTGCTCCCAGTCAAGGATGTTGGCCCACCGGTGCGTCGCTTGGTCATAGGTGCGCTGGTCCCCCGACTCCCTGCGCATGGCCCGGCACACCTTATCCCACCGCTGGCGACGCTCCCGGAGGCCATACCCTTGACCGGGCCAGCCCCCTGCTGCCACGGTCTTAGGGAGGTGGCACAGAACAAAAAATATAAAAGCGGCCACCTCCACCGCAGTGAAAATCTCCCTGGCCACTACATCCTCCCCCCTCAATCGCCCACATGGGAGCTGGGTACGGGGTGCGGGACCCTTCCCCTTGCTCTTCCCGGCTCCCTTCGCCATGGTCCTGGACAGCAGAAAGAAAAAATAGGGAAAAAGTAAAGAAAAGAAAAGAGTTAAAAAAAGTAGCTTTAAAGTAAGCAAAAGTAGAAAAAAAACACAAAATATAGAGGTAGAAAAATAGAGAGATAGATAATAAGCAAAAAAGATTAAAAAAAAGGTTAAAGAAACAAAGGATTACAAAGATTAGGGAAGGATTCAAAAACCATGCTCAGAACCATAGCAATGAATGAAAAACAAGATGGCCGCACCCTTAGAGGACCGCGTGGGTAAGTTTGCGCGATATTTCCCCCGAGGGCACGCAAAAACACACTCGACCACGCAATCACGCCCCGCGCACAACACAAGATTGCAAATAGCACCCGGAAACGGAAATACGCAACGCGGACAAGACGGCCGCGCCCATGTACGACCGCATGGGTAACTTCGCGGTCGGTGCGCTGCAAGCGGCCCGCGAATCTGCAAAAACCCCCGCGAACACGCAAAAAAAATACGCAAATTTGCACGAATTCAAGGATTATGCGAACCACGAATTCTCTTTCGCACGAATTCGTGTACCGCGAATTCGCAAATTCCGGCCATACTTAATTAATACCAGGACTGACTCGATTTTATCTAGTCTCGATGCCAAGGTGCTAACTGACTCTTTGACCAAGGTAATTAACTGGGTTAGCGTATTTGATATTCCTGGCACAACATTTAAGTTTTGACCTTTACTTTTTTTATTGGATTTTTTATTGGAGCAAGGTGCGCGCTCTTTAGCTTTGATAGCAACAGGGGGATCCTTACGCAAATTTAACCCAGGTTTAGGGTTTCCAGAGACTAGTATAATCGGGGCCTCATGTATTAATGGAGGTAGTTCAGTAGGGGTCTCTTTTTTCTTGGAGTTACATAGTCGTTTTGGTGGAGGTAATGTTGCGCCCTCGGGATCGATTAAAGACATTTCATCGCTCCCAAACTGGACTCAACCATTGGAGCCATTTAAAAGGCCCAGAGATGTTAAATGAGATTCTAACCCCCCTTCACACTTGTCATCAGTGGGAGACCTAACATTTTTATTAAATGTCAGAGTTTGAGACTCTTTGTTTAAGGCCTCCTCAACAGTAATGATTTGCTTCTCTATAGCACCCACTGCCCCGTCAAATATTTAATTAAGGATGTGCTCGGGTCGGGAACCTTTTTTGATTTCGGACCTGGAACAGAGGTATGAAGTTTTCTTTTCCCCATGCTAATTCCCACAATTAACTCCCACATTCTGTTTTAAAAGCAGCTATTAGTGGAATCGTTTCCTGAACAAAGCACTTCTTATATTATAGTAAATGCTCCTAGACCTTGTAAAGTGAATAAACAAATAAGCAAATGACTACAAATAACTACTCTAGCCCAACACTTCAAGACATAATACACATAAGCAAAAAGATATTTTTCAGTCCTGGTATACCTTACTAGAGTTAGAAAGAGATATGACAGTCACCGCGCTTATCAGATTCAAAAGTTCACTAGAATGTCTTACTGCGAAGCCAAGAGTCTTGGCCAAGCCCAGCCTCCTCCGGGCGATGACGGGCAAGGACGGGCCCGCCCTTGGCCTGGGCTTCTAGCGGGCAAACCCGCGCGCTTCCCAAATCGCGGTAGCCCCCAGGGAAATGCATGGCCGGCTAGCTTCTAACGTGAAACCGCACTGCCTTCTGGGAGTTTAAGTTCCAGGCAGTCTGCGATCCGCGCTCAGGAGCGGGAGAGGTAGAGATGGCAGCACAACTTCCCCTGCGCAGTCCCCAGGCAGACCCCAGGCAGCAAAGCGACGGGCAGCAAAAACGGCAGGACCAGCAGCTCAAGCAATCCAGGCAGGCAAGTAAGGGCGTCATTGTAGTTTAAATAAGTAATTTGGTAGATAATATTATTTTGTCCTGTTCCTTTATAAAACATTATTTTTAAGGGGCACATAGTCACTATAAGATGGCAGTGATTGCTAAGTTCTGTGATGTAACAGTCCGCTTTCCATCTTTATGAATGTAAAATGCAATGGGACATATGGCTTTATGACTATGAACATGGCGAAACTGCTGACGGACGAACAGTCATAAAAGGCACGAGCCGAAACACGTCCTGTTTGCTTTGTGACCAGGTAAATACACCTGAGTCTTTTTTCACCTCTCAACCGAGTGTGATCTCTTCACTTTGTGGAGCTTTGAGCCTGATATTGCCACGTGGACCCACCACCACGTATCGGACCAGCACCCGTTCCGGAGTGCTACATGAGCTCACCGGTGGACCAGAGCCTATACATGTTATGAGTATTTCTAAATAGAGTTATTTTTTACTACAGAAACTCCATCCCCAATACATTCTGTGGTGATTTGACCATTTCGATTGTTCTGCTGCATATTGTATTCTCTATTATGAATACTCTACATTTACTTCTTGAGGTGAGATCACTATGATTGAACGTATGGATTTCATACACCTTTCTCCATTTTCTCTTTAGTTTCTTTTTTCTAGTATGTGTCTTATTAATCTGTTTCTTTCTGTAATAGAATCTCTACCACACCTAGGGGTGTTAAGGATCTTTTCTTAAATGTATTTGTTTCTTTTTCCCATCTGAGCACAGTTAAGGACAATAGTGGTATGCACTAGCTCATTGGATACATGTGTGATTTTAGGATTTAATTTTTTCACATTGTACTTATTATGTTTTATGGAGTTATGGTCTGTGGACTGTCTAGTGACTCGAATTGTTTTTATGTGAATTATATTGTGTCTATGGTTAACCTTAGTTTTGTCCTTTGAGAAATATGTGTATTAATACTGTAGTGTGTTATGTACATATCAGTGTACATTGGAAAATGTGTTGTGGACTCTATTGTGTATCTGTGTACTTATGTGGCAACTACATTGTGTGTTTTATTTGATTGTTTCAGCCCTGAAGAAGTTCCTTCTGTATAAGGAACGAAATGCGTTGGCTGAGTGCCTGGTTTTACGGTTATTTTGAATAAAGAAGATTGATGGACATTTTCCGTTCCCTTGAATATTATTTCCTGGTGCACCTTCTTTTTCAAAGAATCCTCTAGTAACATTAGCACTCTGCAACGGTGAGAGCTGAAAGTTGATGCACAGGACACACTGATTTTGAAATGAGTAACAGGGATTAAAATGCTGGACCTGGGTCAGCTGCTGCGTGCTTTCTTGTTATATATATGTTTATTGCTCATGGCACGGCAGCTCACCCTACAATAATCCTAATAAAATAACAGAACAAAACATCCATTGCCCAAGCCTAAAGGCTTCCAGTCAAAGCAGCTAAGGCCAAGCCTATTGGGTGTGCCACTGCTTGTTGTTAAGGTGTTTCTCTTTACATTTGTTGTCTTTTCTCCTCTGCCTTTCTGATGTTACTCTGTTTGGTTCCCAGCTACAAGGTACCTTATTGTGATACAGTGACTTAAAAATGAATAAATGATAGTAATAATGACTATAATATTTTAAAAGTAAAAGTGACTTAGGTGAGCTGATCCTTCATTGAAACAGGCATTAGGAGCAAAAGCAAACGGGGTCATTTTTATTTTTCGAGCAAGGTTAATTATTCAAACCTTTAAGATATTATTTCCTCCCAGAATAATTGCTTCCTATTACTAATTGGTAGCTGTTGTCTTCTCTTAAAGGCAAAAAAGAGGCTATGGCAAACTTGTACAATGTAAAAAGGCTAGCAATTCTCCAGATAATATTATATTTCTAAATGTTTCTAAATGTAACCAGAAGTTTACTAAGCATGTCACTGAATAGACTGCCATTTCATTATATTTAGTCTTTTATTGCCTTTGCTTCTCGAATGAATCCTTGAAATTCAGCTGGTAGAACTTTTCTATGTTGCGGTCGTGGCTAAGATGCCAAAGAAGATGGCGGCGTAACTCCGGAGCTCCGCACCACCGTTCCCTGCATAATTCCTCTTCGGGAGCACAAGACCCCTGTAGGATTTCTGCTTTATATGATAGCGGTGAGCACTTCAAACCCTCAAATGCCGTTTGTTCAACGTTTTACGGCTTTTTGACGACACAACCCGTTTTCTTTAGAAAATGGCCACCATTTTCGATTCTCTTCATTACGATCACCATTTTTCTTTAGAAACTTCATTATGCTCAATTTGTTCTGCTCAAACTTCTTCTAATGTGTGTTTTGCTCTGTAGGTCATGTAATTCTCGACAGCTGCTTCGATTATACTCTTTCAACTCTACTCTTTTCGTCATGGGAAGATTTTATTTGCCTCCTTTGAAACAGCAGCCATTTTGTACCATACTCAACATGCTCTGTGAAGTGATTTTTTCTTCAATATAGATTGTTCTTATTCTGCCGCTTTTGTTGCTGTCATCAATTTTACGGTCCTTTTGAATTGCACCGCGTTGTTCTTTAAAGAGGTCTTCTATGCCCTAGATGCTATGGAACTTTTTCACAGTCTTTTGAAAAATGTTCTACGCCATCATTCGTGGAAGCTTAAGCTTTCTTTTTTTCCTTGACTTTTTCATCTTGCTGTTTTCTCTTGCAGTAACTTAGGCAAACTGAAGAGTTGGACCTTAAGAGTTTAGTTTAATGTATCTATTCACTAAGCTCCATGTCCTTATAAGGGGAGGCTGAGAAACCTTAAACTTTCTGCTTCCTCCAAAGTTACTGGGTGCTCAGACTCAGATTCCAATTTTAACAAAATGGAAGACACTTCTCATCAGAAATCTGATCATTCGTCAGGCACCATTCCAAAAACTCAGCTCTCAAGCAAATTACCCGCGATTTCCAACAAACGACCGAAAAAGGATCCTCCTTCTCCAGTGAATTCTTCTTTATCATCCATGGATTTAATCCTTGAGGAAATCCGGGCTTTTAAACCCTTCATTGGAGTCACATGTGCTCATTGTGGAACAAAGAACAGTCTCTTCAAGTTTCACGTTCTCGTATTTCCTCTCCAGAGTCTGAGGTATCTACGCTTAAGAAGCAAGTTGAGGATTTAGAAAACCGAAATTGCAGGAATAATCTTAGAATTTATGGTCTCCCTGAAAACATTGAGGGTGCTAACCCAACGGTATTCTTTCAGTCATTCCTGCTTAAGCTCTTGGACTTACCAGGTGATACTCCTTTTAAACATTCAAAGAGCACACAGACTGGGTCCTAACATTTCTATTAAGCCACGTGGTGTCATCATGCTATTCCTGCAGTATACAGACCTCCTACAAGTCTTGTCTGCTGTCAATTCCTAAAAACGAATTGTTTGGGAAGGTCATCGCCTATTTTTCTCTCAGGATGTGGCTAAAGTTACAGCAGACCGTCTGAAAAACTTTCTCGATCTAAGTCCCCAACTAAGAGCTATCAAGGCCAGATTCGGTTTACTACATCCTTGTATATTCAAAGTCACATACAAAGAAAAGATTACAACTTTTGAAGATCCAGCGGTATTACAAGAATTCTTCCATCACCTTAGAGCTGTTGTCATGGACACTTCAACACCTGCATGATTATTACTTATGCACTGCCTGATGGTTTCCTGTTTTGATTGCACTTTGAGCTTTGTCTTACTTCTATTTTTGTATTGTTCTAGTACTTGCTTGTTATTTGTACTTTTCCCATGTCTTTTTCTCCAATGTATTATTTCTTATATTATTGTTCTTTCTCCCCTCATATACAGGTGTTTTTGTCCTTGCAAATTTGTTACCTATTTGGTCTCCCATTTCTGTTGAAGTTTTGATCATGGTCCCTCTGGAGTTTGGTGCAGCTCTGATGCTGTCATCTTCGGGTGTAGTCACTTCCCATTCCATCTTGTTTTGTAGATATGTCTTTCAGTCATCATTTGTGAGACTTGTACTGTCCCTTGGTTTTTCATCTTATCTCTTTTCTATCGATTTTTTCCTGTATGGCTTCTTTTTTTACTCTTTCCTTCTCTTTTCTAGTTATTCTCATTTACCTTCTTTTGTTTTAAGTCTTCCTTGCTAACACAACTGCTTTTTATCCTTCAGCTTTTTTCCTTCTATATATTCCAATCAAATGTAACTTTATTTCTTGGAAGCATACTGTTTGTTCATACTTTTCTCATTAAAACACATTTCTGGTTACTACCTGGAATATTAAAGGATTAAATAATCCGATTAAAAGGCAACGGGTGTTAGCTCACCTGGCAAAGTTAAAAACTGACATTGCTTTACTCCAGGAATCTCACATTTCTGAAAATGAAGCTTCCAAGCTGAAGAGATGCTGGGTGGGGCATGTGTTAATTCTTCTGCCCTAGGGAAGAAAATTGGTGTTTTGATTTTATGTCATAAGAATTTAAATGTTTCTGTTGTTCACCAGGAAGCCGATGAAGGGCGTTGGGTTATTGTTACACTTCTTATAGATAAGATTCCTTTAGTTATTTTTAATGTATATGGACCTACTTCAATCGATAAAGTTTTCTTTCTGGACTAATGTATCTGATAAACTACTTACATATGATAATGATGACATCATATTTGGTGGTGATTGCAATCAAAGCCTCAATCCCATTTTTGACAGACATTCTAAAGTTAAGTTTAACCCATCTAAAATGCAATCACAATTTGCCTCCACATTGCGGCGCAAAGCGTTAGTTGATATTTGGCGACTTTGCTATCCCGACCTTAGAGAATACAGTTTCTATTCGGCTGCCCACCACTCTCAGTCCCATATTTATTACCTTTTCCTAAGCAAATCCCTGTCCCAACATGCCATTCAATCTGAAATCGGTCCAATCCTAATATCAGATCACGCTCCTATTTTTGTTGATATTGATCTTATCCCCTTTTCTCTTGAATCTGGAAATATGGCATTTTAACAATTCCCTTCTACTTGACCCTAATTTTTGTCAGAAATTCAATACCTTTGCCTCTGAGTTTTTCACTATAAACAATACCGCGGATTCTCCTTTTGTGATGGTATGGGATTCTTTTAAAACAAATGGCAGAGGTTTTACTATACATTTTGTATCACAATAGAAAAAATCCTTAGAAGCCCAGTCGTCTCAGTTACTTAATACAATTAAGCAATTAGAATACAGTTATTATCATTCTAATAATGAGTCCTCCTTGAGAAATCTTCTTGATGCTAAAGTTACTTTTAATAAATTATCTACTGTTGCTGCTTCTAATTATCTACTAAAAAGTAGTTCTAGCTACTATGAAGGCCAAAACAAAATGGGAAAACTGTTGGCTAACTATTAAAAAGTGAGGAAAGAGAGAATAAAAATAGATTCTTTGCAAGGCACTGCCGGTACTCCTATCTATAAAGATAAAGATATCTTAAATTAATTTGTTTAAATTTATTAGAATCTTTATACACCTGAATCATTGCCAGACAAGTCTGTGTTCCATCCCCTCTCTCTCATCTAACCACATTGATTTTGAACCATTAGGAGTCGATATTTCCTTATCAGAAATATCTCAGGCTGTTTCAGTATTACGGCGTGGGAAGGCGCCCGGACCAGATGGTTTTACCATTGAATTCTACTCTCACTTTGCAAAAATCCTTTTACCCAATCTTTTACTTTTGTTCCAATCTTTTGGGGATAATGGTTCTTCTAGCGGTACGTTTTGAGAAGCACTGATCTGTTTAATTCCTAAAGATGACAAGGATCACACACTCTGTAAGAATTATTGGCCTATTTTGTTAGTTAACACAGATAATAAGATCTTTGCAAAGATTTTGACACTTCGTATCGATCCTATTCTACCTGATTTTATTTGCCCTGAACAAGCAGGTTTTGTTAAAGGACGACTTGCATCTGACAATTCTTGAGTCTTCTTTAATATTTTAAGCAAAGCTTCTTCCTTGGATCATTCTATTGCAGCGATTACACTAGATGCTGAAAAAGCGTTTGACAGAATTGGTTGGAATTTTATGTTTCATGCTCTGAAATGGGCTGGTTTTCCTCCTAAATTAATAGCTTTAATTTCTTTATTATACTCAGATCCCCAGGCTTCAATTTGTGTCAATGGTATGGCTTCTGATTACTTCTCATTACATAGGGGGGTAAGGCAGCGATGCCCTTTATCTCCATTATTATTTGTCACAGCTTTGGAACCTTTCCTAACTAAAATCAGACAGGATGATCGTATAACAGGGTTTCAATTTGGCCCTCATCAAGTTAAGATGTCAATTTATGCTGATGATATTCTTTTATATTGCTCTAACCAGAGACCTCTCTCACTTCTTTTCTTCAGCAAGTATACTCTTTTTCTAAATTCTCAGGTTACCATCTAAACGCTGATGAATGCAAAATGTTGCCTTTAAATTTGCTTTGACAAAAACATCTCTTTGAGTCTTTTGGTTTTACCTGGCAACCAAATAAAATACAATATCTGGGATTGTGGTTTGCACCTTTATTATCAGATACACTAAAACTAAACTTTGACTATATTATTAAAAAAATTAAATGATACTATTAGTTGTTGGCATCCCCTTTACCTATCCTGGTGGGGTCTGTTAGATTCAATTAAGATGATGCTTTCCCCTCTTGTATTATATATTATTTCCATGATTCCTATTCACATTCCTCAATAATATTTTGAGAAAATTGATTCCATTTTGATAAAATTCTTATGGAAGGGTAAACTCTTAGCTGTATATAGAAAGGGAAATACATTGTAGAAAAAACAAAAGAAAAAGGGGGCAAATGAGAGGAAGCAAAAGTAACTAATATAGAACTGTTAAAAATAAAATGCATGTTGTATGAATAATGTGACACTGTAAGCATAACAATAAATGAGGATTAGATAAATATTGGGATAAACATTTGGTAATAAAAGAAAACCAACTAAACAACCATAAGAGAAAAGGCAAAGGGAGAAAATTAAGGTGGTTTCCGTACACCATCTGATACATTTTTAGAGGTGGCAATTGAAGAGGTGGTTTGAGCTAAGTAAGTTGTTAATGGAAGCCATAAAAGATCCCTTTTGATTGCTAGAGATATGGGAGAGACATAGTTAGTATCTAGTCGATGATGAAAACAGACAGCATTCCACCAGGCTGTTAAGGTGACTTTATCAGCTTGGTTCAAATTAGAAGTTATTAAATGGAATGCAATAGCTAATAGTAAGTCCAAAAGTTAAAAACTCAGCAGCGTTTGAGGCCACAGGGGAGATAGAGTGCCCAAAAATATATTTGGGGCACTGTGGGGGTCTGAACTTTAAAAAGTATCTTAATTTGGGACCAAACTCATTGCCAAAATGGATGGATTGAAGGGCATTCAAACAACATGTGTTTTAAGTCTGCAGCAGGGCAAGCATAGGACCAGCAATTAGAGAAGTGTCTGATGAAAAAGAAGCTAGGGGCATTGGGGAAAATAGTATTCCATGATAAATGAAATGAAAAAAAGGGTTTGTGTGGTATTAGCAGCTCGTGAAATTGGCCAGTCTTGTGAGAAATCCTTTACCCATGCCCGTTTAGTTGTAGATTTTTGTCCATCTGAGGAGAATAGTAATGATTTATAAATGTTAGATGCTGAGGGGGAACTATCCATAATGCCCCATAATGACCTTTTACTTTTTCTGTGACAGCCATCCAATCAGAAAGCAGCAAATTCATGAATCCTCCATAGATTTGCAAATCTGAAAAGGAGGAGCAAATCAATTGGTCTCAATACTTTTAAAATGTAATGTATTAATTCCCAATCTGAGCACCTTTTTAAACGCTAATGTCTCAAAAACCACTGAATTAATGTCAATCAAAACAAGAAAAGCACAGTTTTTGTGTAAAGTTATATCTTCCTGTCAACTTTGATGTAAATATGTTTTTTGATATTCAAGAACAGATAATCCGTTGGGAATTAAAATGGGAAATGTAACCCCAGTTTTTTCTTGGCCATTGCTTGATGGATCTGCATGAAACTTGCCATGAAGGAACCAATGCAGATGTACTTGTTACCTGGAAAGTTTTGTGCAGATTGTTAAAAGAGCACTAGCAGTATTAAGAAAACTAATAGGCAATTCCTATATAAACTCTGACCTAACCACACCTACACAGGCACTATTGTCGCCTGTGTAATAAAATATATATATGTGTGTGTGTGTGGATAGATTAGGAAACAGATTGCTAAAGAATGCTAATTCCTTTTCAGCTGTGCAAAAGACAAATCAGAACTAAAGCTATTTAATATCAGATGGCACATTCATATGAAGTTTGAGGTAGTTATCTTGCCAGTATGGAAGGTGGTTAATAAGTGTTTCCATGATTACTTCAATCTAGATACATTTCAGTTTCAGAATAGGCAACTTCATAAAAAGACAGCACAGAGTTGATTACACAGAGATGATTTCAAGGTATATCACTATCATTGTGAGAGTTAGATGCTGAACATTAACCCTTTCTATGCTGGTGACCGCACCACTCCATCACCAGCCACGGGTGGGCTGTGCTAATGACGGAGTGGTTCCGTCATGGCCCGGCTGCCGCACCTGTGCGGCGCGTTTTATTAGGCGGGCGGGGCCGTGACGGAACCACTCCGTCATTAGCACAGCCCATTCGTGGCTGGTGACGGAGTGGTTCCGTCACCAGCATGTCGGCACCGCGCGGCCCCCCTCCCCCCCCCAGCGCCGCGGCGGAATTACCGCCGCGGCCAAGGGGTTAATTACAGATTATTGAAGATCTCTTATTTGCCTTTAGGTGTTTATTTCAACCTACAGATGTCGGGATCTAGCAGAGCCACAATGGCAGAGGAGTGATATTCAGTGTCTCTGTTTTGTTTCTTATCTCATTCTCGTTTGACCTCTTCCATTATGTGTCTCAAATATTACTGTGTATAGTCGGTAGTGGTTGTAGTGGGGGATAGAAAAGTGCACCCACCTGTTGGATTCAGAGTGCAAGGTTAGTGTTTTCTGTCAGGGAAACACCCTTTCCTATTGTTGTCTTAATACTGTTTCGTGGTATTGGTAAGATATTGAAAGTATCTTTGTGAATTTATAGGCCTTGTACATTTGGTCAACTTCTCATAAATGTATATAAATGGTTGTGTACAAAAATTGAGTGATTCATAACTAAGAACCACGGCTGCAAACAGAATGCCACAGAAGCTGCTGCATTAGTGTTTCGGGAAACGATTTTATTATTGCTGCTAAGATGCTCTTAACTCAAATATTAAACTCTAGTTGGGGTAGGATGTGAGGAAAGGTGGAGCAAATGAGGAGAAAGAATTTGAGGTGGGGCCACTGTGACTGCTTGTGCCACATGCTCCTTCTGATGACGGAAACAGAGCTACTAATGACAGAAAAAAGGGAGGTGATGACCTCAACAGTTATTACCTGAGAGTAAGAAAACATATGTACTCTCAGAAAACATTAACAGACCATCTTTCCAGATATAAGAAATGCCATCAGGTACCATGCTCTTCCCACAGTTCATAAAAGACATAAACATATTACATTAAACATTATATATAAATTAAGTAATGCCAATCTTTCGAAGTAAGCAAACAAAGTAAAAGTATTTGATTAGCATATTCTTATACATGTATGCTGAGTGGCTGTCAATATTCCCTGGGAAATATAGGGCCTCATTTCTAAGGCCTCTTGCGCCGCCTGAATGTAACTTTTTTTGACATTCTGTGGCGCAGGAGCCGGCTCCCTTTTTACAAGCAGTACTAAGCCACATTTTTTGGGCTTAATGCTGCTTCGTAAATATTGTTCCCTTTACGCAATTTTCTGTGTTAAAGTGGCGTGCAATGGGTGTTGCTGGGGGGCGTTCCCAGCAACATCCATGGCTTTCTGACACTGCCACTGATTTACAAATAATTGTGAATCTCAGGTAGCGCTAAAAACGTATGCCTCGAGGCATAAGGTGTGGTTCTGAAAATTCTGGACTCGTGTAATCATTCTGGACTCGAGAATTAAAACTTCGTCGAAACATGACAAATTTGGTGTCAAAAGACCGAGAATGGCGAGCACACCATGTACAAATATTTTCAGCATATTCGAGTGACGATTTCACCTCGAAATCGTCATTTGCGTTCTGAACCCTTGGCTTCCATTTTATATATACAGTAGCCATTTTGGGCCAGATGTAGGTAAATATATTTTACCGACTCATAAATACCGAATTTTACCGATTCTGTATTTATGAATCCGTAAAATATAAGGAGGGAGATGTAGGTAAATCCAGATGTGGATTTACCGAATCTGTAAAAGTCGGTATTTACCGATTCGGTAAATACCGACCGGTAATGCCCATTCATTCTAATGGGCTTTGAAGCCCATAGGAATGAATGGGCATTACCGATTCGGTATTTACCGAATCGGTAAATACCGAATTTCACAAGGGTGCAGGGGGTGTCACTTTGACACCCTCTAGCACCCCCAAAACAGGTTCGGGTGCCATGTGGCAGGCATACCTGCCCTAAGGGCAGGTCTGCCTGTCATATGGCACAGGTGTGCATGCACACATGTGCATGCACACCGGAATCGGTATTTTACCATCAAATTGAATTTGATGGTAAAATACCGATTCGGTAAGGCTTGTGGGACTCAGAAGAGTCCCAGCTACATATCAAATTTACCGAATCGGTAAAAATACCGATTCGGTATTTTACAGAATCGGTAAATTTACCGATCGGTAAATTTACCGATTCTGTAAAAATATGCCCCCTACATCTCAAATTCCATTTACCGGTCGGTAACGGCCGAATTCGGCCGTTATCGACCGGTAAATGCCTACCTACATTTGGCCCTTTATGTGTTGCCCTTTACATAGGCCTTAATCCAGCTGAATTCAATTCCACAAGGACACATACTCCTTAATCGACTTTCCTATGACCTGTGCAAGTTGGAACCATTGCCCCAGGCCGAACTCGTTAGGTCAGTTCCCCTCCCAGTGGCCGAACAAGATAGCATCAAGGCTCAACAAGCCATAAAACCATTTCAGCGCGCACACCTGCCGTATCTTGCTCACATCTGTCTCTACTCTTTTTGCTTCACTTACTTTATGGTGGGGAGGTGCCTGTTTTATTGGGGGTCCACCGATATCTGATGAAACGTTGGGCCTTGCTGGGTGATTTGTTATGGGCAGCACGAAGTGAAATATGTACATGTCATCATGACTCTGCTTTTCCTTTGTAACCAAGAACTGTAAATGATATACTGTAAATTCGAAGAATGTTTGCCTGAAGCTGAATATTCTGTATAAAAAGAGAAGCCTGACTTTGTAAATTGAAACAGTCTCCTGAGAATATACTTCCCCGTGTGTTGTACTTCTAGGACACCTGTTTGCTGCGAGGTTCCCCGCTTCCCAACGGCTACAGAGGACTGCTGCCCTGGCTATCGCCCTGATTTGGACCCTTGAAGTTTGGTAGAGCGAAACACTAAGACGAGTCTTCTGGTGACGTCATCGATATTTCAGTTAAGTATAAGTGGAGCGTCTCCCAGTCCTTAGTTGGCTTTGATTTGGAGCTTGCAAGCGCCAAAGCCGAAGGACTCGTGTATTCACGAGAAATATCGTAATCGATAATCCTTTGAAGTTTGGAGCTAGACTAGAGAGCGAAGATGCCTAGTCTTAGACTTGGAAATTTGTTTTGTCTTGGTTATAATAATAGGGACTCCCGATTGGAGGACTCATGTCCGGTTCCTCTGGTTGGAACTCCGACTTACGAGCTATATGTGAAACATGGGGTAGGCCCCATCACATATAATGAAGTGTGGATCAAATACACAAGAAAAGATGGTGTTTTAAAATGGCCCCAATATGGTAGCTTTGATACCGAAATCTTAGACAATCTCGAAGTTAAACTCTTTAAAAAAGAAAGCCCGGCCGGCGATGTTTGACTCTTTCCGCCTATGGCGTAAGGAGGCCAAACAGAAGGAAATTAAATTAGCTAAGAAAAATAAGGGAGAAGGGGGACTTTCAGTAATGCAAGCTGCTATGCAGTTTAAAGACAACGAAGAAGAGCAGATGAGTGAGCAGTTGCACAGGCAACGTAAAATGGCAATAGATAAATGCTATCCAGTTTTGCCATCTCTTCAGCAAGAGGCGGCGAAAGAGCGTGAAAAAGATCCTTTAATGTCGCATTTATTAAGTTCGCCACCCCCCTATGCGCAAAATGCCACGGCACCCCCGCAACCTTTAGTTGTGCAACCTACGCCTCCTGTTCCTCCACAGCACCCACCAGCTGTTCTCCAGCTGACTCCTGTCTCTATGGTGCAGCCTGCTCCAGGCCCACCAACCACATCTGTTTCACCTGTGCTTTCTACGATTTTGCCTAATGTACTTTCTACTTCTCCTAATGTTCCCTCTACGATTTTGCCTAGTGCTCCTTCTATTTCTCCTGATGCCTCCTCTGCTATTGTCTCTCCCCCTGCCTTATCTCACCCCGTTGTTCCACCCGTTCTTCCTTCAGTTTCACCTTCCATTCGGCAGAAAATGGCCAGCACTGTTACTAACCTTTTCTCACCTCTTTTTGGGTCGCCTACTACGACCCCTAACATGGGACGAAGACAGTTGCGAAGTCGACTGCCTGACTATCAAGAGAGAGACTCATTGAATCGTTTAGCACGGAAATGGGTTATGGACACTGTAAAGTATGATGTAGAGTCTGTCATGGAAGTCTTCCATCAATGGGAAGCACCGACGCAGAGATATGTTTTTGAACAGATGTGTGTTTTCCTTTGTGAGGACTTGGAAGACAATGATCTGGAATGCAACCCGCAAGAGTTGTGTCGTGTACGGTTCAAGTTTGGAGAGGGCATGATTGTAGGTCCCGAAGTAGAGAAAGCGGTTGAAATATTGTTATCGTATCGGAGTGAGGGTAGCAGTTCTGGGTCACAATCTGAGCCTAGTACATCTAGTAGGAAAAAGGCGCGACAATACCCCATGAGAGAAGTTCCCCCACAATGGAGAGAGGGCGACACATCTGTTGACCCCCTTATTCTGCCACACTTTCAGCGTGTATGGGTACATGTCCCATGGAAGCGACCTGAAGTTTTAGCACTCAAACAGACATTACCTGATCCGCGTAAAAATCCTGCAGGGTATTACAAAGAGTTGTCACAGACTGCTGGATCATGTATAATGAATTTAGCCGATATCGATATGTTATTTGGGAATGTTGTTCCACAGCCTTTATGGGGTAAAATTCGTCATACCGATCATGATCAGGAGTTAGGTGACTCATGGGCTAATATTGCTGCTGCAGATGCCCAACAAGTTGGTGGTGCTAAGCCTGAGCCTTTGATAGCAGAACTCCCTGGTAAAATAGTTGATTACATGAAAACGATAATGCCTGCAATACGTGTAAATTGGGATAAGTTGTCTGCATGCAAGCAGAAGAAAGATGAAACAGTGTCAGATTTCTTCACCAGGTTTGAAGAAACATTTGTCGACCACAGCGGTCAAGATATGACCACAGAAGGTGGTCAGAGATTGTTCGTCGATAAATTCGTGCACAATCTGCTTCCAGAATTATGTAAAAAGTTAAAGGATTCGGAAAGTTCTTGGGCTGTGTCATCTTCAGCCCAGATATTGGCTACTGCACAATATTACGAAAATAGAGACAAGGACAAGAAAGATAGAGCAGAAAAGAAAACTAAAGAGTTGAAAACGAAGGTTTTGTTACAGCAAGCATATCCGCCACGTGGTGGTGGTAATCAAAATAATAGTGGCCAGAATCACTACCAGAATAATTTTCAGCAGCCCCAACAGTATCAGAGGAACTCGCAAAAAGTCGAGTATACTCAACCCCGTGTCCCTGTAGGCCCCAACCAGTGTTCATATTGCAAAGAAGAGGGTCATTTCAAGTATAGTTGTCCTATTTTGTTACAACGTGCAAATGGTGCTTTTGGTGTAAGAGGTCGTGGTGTTCAGCAAGCACCTAGAGGTGGAGGACGTGGAAACGTCCCCCACAACGCACGTCCCCTTCCACCCCAAAATTCTATGAATAGGTTCGATCAGCAGAACAACGCATCTGACAGGACAGCTCAATACTATGTTGATGATTACTCTACAGAAGATGAGTATTTGGAGGGTAATGATTGCTAGGACAGCCATGGACAAAGAGAGGGAGTTGTTTCAGTTCCAGTAGATCAGAGTGGACCTTACGTTGAGGTGATTACATCAGGTGTGTCAGAGCCTTTTCTGTTGGATACTGGTGCTACAAAGAGTTCTATTATGCACTCCAAACTCCCTGGCGCACCTTTGTCTGGCGAAATGAACGTTTCTGTAGGTTTTTCTGGCGCCCCAGTTAGAAATCCGATTTCTGACCCTTTGTCTCTTTCTGTTGGTCCTTGCGAATTCGAAGCACCCCTCATTCTGACAACAGGTTGTGGTGAAAACTTGCTAGGATTGGATTTGTTAAAAAGATTGTATGCGACTTTGTACTGTTCTCCTTCAGGAGTACAGCTTACTTTAGGCAAGAAAGTGGTTTCTCCAATGTATTTGTCGAGGGATAAACTTCCAGCAGAATTGTCGTTTCTTCCAGATATTCTTTGGGCCGCTGGTCCAAATGATGTGGGTCTTTTGGAAATTCCACCATATGTTGTAACATTGAAAGCCAATGTTCAAATGCCACGAATTCCCCAATATAGGATATCTAGTGAGGGTGACAAAGCTTTGCTAGCGATCGTTTACGAATTGATTGAAAAAGATGTGATTGAAGAAACACGAGGCAACGTTTGCAATAGTCCTGTTCTGCCTGTTTTAAAACGAACTGATCCCTCTCAGCCACCTGTGTACAGATTCGTAATTGATCTGAGAGAGGTGAATAAAATAGTTGTGCCACAATTCCCAGTTGTCCCCGACATTACCACATTATTGACTATGATTCCAGCTTCTGCCTCTTGGTTTTCGGTGATTGACCTGAAGAATGCTTTCTTCAGCATCCCGATTGCTGAGGAAAGCAGGGATATTTTTTCCTTCAGTTTAGGAGGTCGCAGCTTCCGCTTTAAACGCGCTCCTCAGGGCTACTGTGAAAGTCCATCAATATACAGTCAAGCTCTAAAAACACAGCTTGATACGATTGTTTTACCTGAAGGTGATACTCTTGTACAGTACGTCGATCATTTGCTTATTGCTGCAGATACTGAGGAAATTTGTAAGAAAGCAACGATGTCATTATTGCGTCATCTGTGTGATCTACATCACAAGGTGTCACTTTCCAAACTGCAATATTGCCGACAAGAAGTGACCTACTTAGGTCACCTCTTATCGAAGGAGGGAAGGAAACTGACCCCAGAAAGAATTCAGGCAATAGCAAAATTGAGTGTGCCAAGAAAACAGAGAGAAGTGCGTGCTTTCTTGGGCATTACATCGTACTGTAGACAGTGGATTCCAAATTTTTCGTTATTAGCCAAACCCTTGGTGGCATTAACGTGTAAAAATACACCCAATCCCATTCCTTGGTCTGAAGAGTGTCAGAAAAGTTTTCTCGAATTGCGCACAGCATTATGTTCGGCTCCTGTGTTAGGTACTCCCAACTACAGTAAGCCTTTCACATTGTATGTCCACGAGAAAGAGGGCTGTGCATTGTCAGTGTTGACTCAGTTATTTGGAGGTAGGCAGCGTCCATGTGCCTATTTTTCGTCGACTTTGGATCTGGTAGCTAAAGCATTGCCAAGTTGTCTAAGAGCCACAGCAGCAGCAGCTGTTTCTATTCGACAGTCTGCTGGTCTAGTAATGAATAATACACTAGTCGTGATGGTCCCACATGCAGTAGACACGTTGTTAAATAGAACCAAGACACAGCACTTAACTAGTGCTCGATTGTCCAGTTACGAAATAACATTACTAGCGAGTCATGTGCACATAAAAAGGTGCAGTACTTTAAACCTAGCCACATTGTTGCCAATTGTAGAGAAATCAGGTGTTTCAGAACAGCACGATTGTTTTCTTAGAACAGAGGAAGAGACGAAAGGGAGAATAGATCTATCCGATACTCCTCTGGCTGAATGTGATGGTACGTAGTGGGTGGATGGTTCATGCTTCAAGCTCCCGAATGGTGACACGACTGCAGCATATGCTGTCACGACTTTGCATACAATTGTTGAGGGTGCACGTGTCCCACATAATTCAGCTCAAGCAGCAGAATTAATTGCACTTACAAGAGCATGTGTGTTGTCTAAAGGAATGAAAGTGACTATCTACACTGATAGTCAGTATGCATTTGGTGTGGCTCACAGTTTTGGACGATTGTGGAGAGAACGTGGGTTCATGACTTCGCATGGAGCTAAGATTCAGCATGGTCAGTTGGTGAATGAGCTTCTTGAATCACTGACCTTGCCTCTGCAGATGGCGATTGTGAAATGTAGTGCTCACAAGAAAGTGACTGATGATGTTGGTCGTGGAAATGCATTTGCTGATGAGATCGCGAAAGAAACGGCAAAGAATGTAATGAGCCGAATGTATGTTGCAGGCCCTGCAAGATGGACTGGTGATATTGGGATGTGTGAAGACACAATAGAGAGTGTGAAGTCCATCCAAGCTGAGGCCACGGAGAAAGAGTTGAGCACGTGGAGAGAAAGTACGGGTAGAATGGATACAAATGGTTGCTGGATTGAATTATCAGAGCATCAGAGATGGTTGTTACCCGATGCATATGTGCTTGCAGTGGTTACAATGGCTCATGGAATGGCTCATATCAGCGTAAAAGGGATTTGCGAGTTGTTGGCTCCAGTATGGCAGAATCCAGGGATTCCCAAGTGTGCAGAGAATGTTGTCAAGAATTGTATGGTATGTCTGAAACACAATCCTGGTAGGG
The DNA here is from genome assembly GCF_964261635.1 of Lissotriton helveticus. Taxonomy (NCBI): domain Eukaryota; kingdom Metazoa; phylum Chordata; class Amphibia; order Caudata; family Salamandridae; genus Lissotriton; species Lissotriton helveticus. The sequence goes on from NC_136067.1 coordinate 1,373,379,443, forward strand.
GAACCCCAACTCCAGCTGGTCATTTTGCACCTCCTACGTATCCGTTCGAGGTTTTGCAGCTAGATTTCATTAACATGGAGAGGTGCAACAACTTGAAATACGTACTCGTTGTTGTTTGTGCCTTCTCGAGATGGGTAGAAGCATATCCCTTAAAACACAATACTGCCTTATCCACAGCAAAAGCCCTTGTGAAAGAGTACTTCCCCAGGTTTGGAATGCCTAGAATGGTCTGGTCTGATAATGGAAGTGAATTTGTGGGTCGTGTGATGAAGAGAGTGTGCGAGGGGCTAGGTATTCGGCAGAAGTTCCACGCTGCAAATCACCCCCAATCATCTGGATTAGTAGAATGTTACAACGCCACTTTAAAACTTGAACTGGCCAAAATCCAAGCGAGCACAGGTCTTAAATGGCCTGATGCTCTACCCTTAGCACTCCTGTCCACCAGAATGACTGTGCATTCACGAGTAAAACTTAGCCCCTATGAGATAGTTTTTGGCCGGCCAGCCAACATATGGGGAGTGCCTAGACCCACAAAATTCAGTGAGCTTGAACACCCTGTTTTGCTTGATTATCTGTATGAATTGACGGCTAAATTGCGTGTTTTGCATCAACAGGTTCACGACACCCTGCCTCCGGTCTCTGAGACTCCGGGACATAAGATAGACCCTGGATCCTGGGTCTTGGTCAGGAATTTTCAGAGAACTAAGAACGACCAGCCCAGGTGGACCGGACCGCATCTCGTCCTTCTTTCCACAAGATCAGCCGTTCGGGTGGAGGGGAAGGCCAACTGGGTCCACGGGATCCATTGTAAGAAAATCCCTTTTCCTCTGCCTTATGACCAGTGGGTCCAGAAGGGTGTCGCTGACCCAGAACCTGATACCGTGACACATGTCATACCTTTCAGTGATGCACGCGTAAAAAGAACTGACTCTGAACTAGAAAATGAGAACATTTCGCACAAGGCTGTGCCACCATCCAAGCTATTGAACACTACAGAGCCTGAACTCTTGTTCCAGGATCAAACAGTACCTTGAAGACAACGGTATAATTTGAGACCAAGAAAAACGAACTAATAAAAGCAATTTCTTTTGCAATTCGCGACCAAGATCCATGGACTAATAAAATTATTTTTCCTTCCAAACACTATTTTCTTTGAAAGTGAAGCTCTCCCATCTGAAGAAAACTTGCTTATTTTTTGTTTTTCGAACCGCCATCCGGGTTCCGCTGCTAGGGCCGCGGTTGCTCAAAAGTCTTTGCGGCGCAGCTGACGACGTTAGGTCGGTAGTTCTGGTTGGTCCAAGGGAGTTGCCCTGGACCGACAGAAGCACCCCTTAGCAGAATCAACCTCCCACCGCGGGCAGCACCTTAGAGAGGATGGAGTTTTCCGAGATGGAGAGACCTGCCAAACCAACGAACTTTAAGCGCAAATTATGTAACGTGATGACAAAGAAAAGTTTTATAATATTGTGTATTTTTATGCTATTCAGTGTCATGATATTTTTGATAAGTTATGTTTTATTCTCTTTTTTTGTAACATTTGCACCCACTGCATCACCCATACCTCCTCCTACTGTTTCCTCTCATTCTTTCCACCCCCTTCCTGACCATGAATCCAATAGGAGATTGGAGTTCATTAATAACTCCTTTGTTCAGCTCTTGCACCAACACCAACTTGTAATGAACACAACTAACTTTTGGGTGTGCGGTCTTATGCCTCACACAACGGATAAAGGTATCCCTTATCTGGTCCTGCCCTTTAGTCACAATGGTTCTGTATGGGCATATAGGACAATGTTCATATATGCCCACGAAATCTACCCCCTACGTTCTGTAACAGACAATCCTAGGAAAAGTGCTCTAGTCAAGGGTATAGTAGACATGATTAAGGAAGGTATTTCTTATGAGACTATCCCGAGAGATGAAACACTAGTATACATAGGATGGAACATGACTGGATATGGAGCTACTCTGAGTGAGAAACAGCAAGCTAAGAGATCGTCCCCGATTTGGATTGTACCCCATCAGGGTCATCTGTGTCTGCAAGGTAATGGCACGAATCCCTGGGCTCAGTTAGGGAAGAGTATCTGCACTAAAACATATGTTTTTGCAGCCCAGACTTCCCCCGCGTTTTTAGCAGCTAAAGGTACTTATTTCATCTGCCATGATAGAGCCTATACATGGTTGCCCCCTGACTTTTCGGGCTCATGTTTTGTTTCATTTCTGTTGCCCCCCACCTACACAGCAGCGGCAGATTACCACAGGACAAGGATAGTTAGAGGTGTCTTGAGTACAGAAGACACTGCAGGTCAAGAATTTGGGGACTTTGCAAAGGGTTTTCTGCCGTTCTGGGGATCCATGGCTAACAGCAGGAACATAAGGCAATTGACAAGGGTAGTTGAGTCCACCGTGATTGAAACTGCTGGTGCCCTTAGTAACTTGACTGCTGAGCTCCAGTCGGATCGACTTATGACCCTTCAGAACAGGGTCGCGTTAGGTGTCATACTTGCAGACCGAGGTGGGGTATGCAGATTGATCCAATCGAGTTGCTGCGTTTTCATCCCAGATAACGCTTCAACAGTATACCAGGCCATCTCCAAACTACATAAGATTTCCGAATCTAATAATGTGGATAAAGGAGATTGGTCGTTAATGGGATGGTTCTGGGAACTGATATCCGCCTGGGGATGGAAAATTCTGATGGTCATTGGGATGGTCTTAGCCATTCTTTTCCTGTTCTGTCTATGCGTGCAGTGTGCTCCTGCAATATGTGGCCTTTGTGTCACATCATGTGTAAGGAAGCCTGTATCAAGAGATGAACTAAGTACTAGAATGATGTTACAGCAACATCTCAATGACTTTAGGAATATAGATCTGGACTCAGATTAGCATGAGGACAGATTAATTGCCTATGTAAGGGCAAAAGGAGGGTTTGTGGTTCTGAAAATTCTGGACTCGTGTAATCATTCTGGACTCGAGAATTAAAACTTCGTTGAAACATGACGAACTTGGTATCAAAAGACCGAGAATGGCGAGCACACCATGTACAAATATTTTCAGCATATTCGAGTGACGATTTCACCTCGAAATCGTCATTTGCGTTCTGAACCCTTGGCTTCCATTTTATATATACAGTAGCCATTTTATGTGTTGCCCTTTACATAGGCCTTAATCCAGCTGAATTAAATTCCACAAGGACACATACTCCTTAATCGACTTTCCTATGACCTGTGCAAGTTGGAACCATTGCCCCAGGCCGAACTCGTTAGGTCAGTTCCCCTCCCAGTGGCCGAACAAGATAGCATCAAGGCTCAACAAGCCATAAAACCATTTCAGCGCGCACACCTGCCGTATCTTGCTCACATCTGTCTCTACTCTTTTTGCTTCACTTACTTTATGGTGGGGAGGTGCCTGTTTTATTGGGGGTCCACCGATATCTGATGAAATGTTGGGCCTTGCCGGGTGATTTGTTATGGGCAGCACAAAGTGAAATATGTACATGTCATCATGACTTTGCTTTTCCTTTGTAACCAAGAACTGTAAATGATATACTGTAAATTCGAAGAATGTTTGCCTGAAGCTGAATATTCTGTATAAAAAGAGAAGACTGACTTTGTAAATTGAAACAGTCTCCTGAGAATATACTTCCCCGTGTGTTGTACTTCTAGGACACCTGTTACCTTGGTTGCAGCCAATAAAATCGATCCTTGACTTCACCTAGAAGACTCTGAGTTTCTGTGGTCTGAATCAGGAAGAACCCGAGGTCTCTGGGTGTACCCTGACACCGCTGGGTTGCCGGTTCTGTGCCGGTTCTTAAAAACCCAGTACCTCAAAGGGAGGCACAACGAGGAGAAATATCTTGATTTCTCCTTGTTTTTCCTATGTGTGCTGCATTCTGCAGCACACATAGAAAGAGGAAAAAGCATTCCTGTAATTATTTTTATGCAGCAAGGTTTCCCTGGCTGCACAAAAATAATCATGCCCGCAACGCAGGCACCCTTACACCATGTTGCAAAGGTGCCTGCAATGGCGCACAGCAGCACATTATGTGCCGAAGCAGGGGAAAAGGACAGAAAGGCTCTGTAACTTATAGATATGGTGCATTCCTGCCCTTTTCTTTTGCCATAGGGCAGTGCAGCAGAAAGGCCTGCAGTGCTACCTTACGTCAAAACCTCATAAATGAGGCCCATAGTTTTAAGGCAGGGGCAGCTCCTCCGTTTCAGTGGAGGAGCGTCAGAACACTGTTTAAAATGCCCCTCCATGCCCTAGAATAGAAAAAGAAAATGGTAATAAATTGGTTTATTACCATTTTATTTTTCAATGTAACCCTTCCCGACGCTTGTGCCAGGACGGGTTCGGGCCACTGCTGAGTGAAAGCAGCAGTGTGGACTGCCTTGGCACTTTTCAAAGTGCGCATGTCTTTTTGGCCAGCCGTCTTGCTATGGTCAGACAGACATGTGCACTTTGAAACCTCTAACTCAGTTGTCTTAAGGCAGCTGAGCTAGAGGAAATGCCGGGCTCCAGTGTCCTTGAGAGTGGCGAGTGAGGCCGCTCTCCACAATCAGAACACTGCTCTCACAGCATGAGAACAGCACCAGGATTTTAAGGCACTTCTCAAGGGCTCGCGCTGCTGGAGGAAGATGTGCCGCGAGGAAGGGGTTGGAGTCGGACGTGTTGCAGATGAGGACTTTTTGTTTTTATCCATCACCCATTTGCCTGCCCAACCTCTCCCCGTAGATGCCAGCCACTACTGTTTTTAGGGTCTGGGTTTTGACAACATGGTTGTCAAATTGACCTACTGCCAACAATATACATAGAATGGTCTTTTAAACAAAAGACAAATAATCGACATATCACAATACATTTTCCAGCTCACCGAACACTCCCCCGTCCCCCCGCCTCCACCCACTGCGTCAAGATTACATGCATTAATTCAACGTCCTCATGTCCAAGCCCATCGGGCAACATAATCCCATCTGTGCCGACTGCCAAAACGGGTAACTGTATATCCAACTTCTTGGGCCGTAGGCCTTGGGCCCGGGGTAATATCCCGGCTAGTGTACTCGGCAGCCTCTCAGTCAGTCCCCAACCCTGCATCGAACCCATGATATTGCCTCCATTTCCCCCAGTCCCTGTGGAACATACGGGGGCAACCCCAGGCTTTATATGTCACTCTCTCCGCCGCCATATACATATTCATTCCTCTCTGCCAATCTCCCACATTTGGGGGGAGCGGAGCGCCCCATTCCCGTGCCACGTCCCTCTTCGCCACCACCAAGGCTAACAGTGCAAAGATCAAGTGTGGGAGGGTCAGATCTATTTCAGTTGTGATGTCTTTTAAACACTCTTAACCAGTGGCTCTATTTGCCCAACTCATTGCAGTTATTGACTTGACACATTGCCAATCTTTCCCTGGCTGACCCCACTGGAGTATTCTTTTCCGACCTCTTGCTAAAGGCTCTTTGGATGAGTCCTTTCACCTCTAATCAGGTCCTTGCATTGAACTGCACAGGGGCCAATTTACACAAAAAAATTAACATAACGCATATTTGTAAAGTGAACATTCACCACAAAAAGGTATCTTGCCTCTGAATAACAGATATTCATTGTTACTCAACTCAATGGTACTCATTTTATCAACCTCTGAAGGATGAAAGGCTGAGTGGACCCGCTGTGATTTTAACCTGTGAACATGAGGTCAAACACAGGCCATTACAGTGGACTCATTAGTCCACTAAGCCACCATATCCGACACTGACTTCCATTTCTGCCCACTCCTGCTGTTCCTTCCCGTGTGTCTCACTCGAATGTGCTATTGCTGCCTATGTTAACACGTTAAACCCATAACCATTGGTTTTGCCAGTGCTTATTTCATTACTGCTTTCCTGCCGCAGAGTAAACTCCAAACTTGACCCCTATACAATGGGCTGTCCATCTGTGGTATTTAGTTTCGTACTCCTAAGCCTTCCACACCACTGGGCTGCTGCCACACTCTGCTGAACATTGCAGCAAAAACAACTTTTCTCTTGTTGGCCCCAAGTCAAATGAATTGAGATAAAGAAATAGTTGTGGTGCACAGCGAGCCAGTAATAGTCCTTTTACACATGCATACACACCAGTGACGAGTTTATAATAATGATGACAAATGAGCACTGTAATCAAGGGTTCTTTCTTGTGAAGGAGACACACCATTCTTATCAGTTGACTAGCTACTGCCTTTGGAGTAGCAGTTCCAGGTTCAAAGGGCCCAGCAAATGTCATCCACAGACATGCGCATTCCTTCAACTGGGTACTGTACGAGCCTTATACAAATAAAACTTTATGCCACTGTTGGCCATAAAGCGTGCATGGTGCCTAATCACAGAAGCATTGTGAAGTATGCCAATTAGTATTCTTTTACATAGTCTTACATGCCTTTGTGAATTAGGACCCGGAGCTGAAAATTGTAACAAAATCGTGAATATTCAGGGAATAATCATATACAATTAGCACAAATAAAAATGTAGAGAGATCCAAGGGAGGCTGTCTGTTCCACCTCCTGTAAGGCCACTTGAAAGGACTCGGGGGCATATTACCAACAAGTAGCGATATTTATCGCTAAATAGGCTTCGCGGCGATTTTTTTATCGCTAACTATCGCTGGATATGTTAGCGGAGAAAACATGCTATTAGCAACGTTTTTCTCCATTGTGCTAAAATATCCAGCGATAGTAGCGAAATGCGTGAATATCGCTGAGAATACAGCGATATTCACGCATTAGCGACGAAATGCTCTTAGCCATGTTATCCACCTCCCATTGGATAACATGGCTAAGAACTGGTCTGAGCAGGCGTTAGTTTTTGGCGATAGCTGGAATATTTCCATCGCTACGCCTGCCTTGCTAATAGGCGATAGCGGCGTTAGCGACTACTTTCAGTCGCTAACAGGTTGGGTACGCCCACTTTGCATGTCATTAGCGATAAATATCGCTGATATGCAAAGCGGCCCCAAACCGCTCGCTATCACTTAAAGGCTGTCGCTAACATCAGTTACCGACAGCTTGTAATAGAGCGATAGAATTATCGCCGCTTAGCGGCTGAAAACGGCTGCTAAACCGGCGATAATTGCCTATCGCCCCCCTTGGTAATATGCCCCTGGATCACCTCTTTCCCTGCCCATCGATAAAATTATGCTAGGAAACCGTCCTCTCCCGAGGCCTTGTGATAGGTTAACCAAGAGATGGCTGATACGTTCTCCTCCTTGCTTATATCTCCCTCTAGCAGCTTACGGCCCTCATCCGTCAGGCCAGGGAGGTCTACCGTTTCAAGGAACGTGGTGATCTGCTCCTCACTTGCCGGAGTCTCTGGCATATATAATATGGCGTAAAATTTAATGCAAACAATAAAAAATGACAACACAATTTTTTTTTTTAAAAGGTAGAGTGCCCTTTTGGAACTTTTACCAATAGGGAAATGGGCTTTTTCCACTTTATAGATGATTCACAAAGGGTTGTACAGTCCAAAAAAGAGTACTCCTGTAGTAATACTTCCCATACTCATTAATGCGTTGGTAAATAGGCCCCGGAAAGTCTGTGCACACGATGTGCTGGACGTTGAGACAGAAGGCACACAAGCTACCTGTATTAGCAGCAATGAGCCATAAAGCACTCATGTAACAGTCAAACGTAAATTAATTGAGTAATGCCTGAGAGGCACACCCAGTTTCAGGTCTAACAGTGAAGCAATTAAATATGACTCAGATCGCTGAGGTAAACATTACATCCTGCTGGTTACCAACGTCTTCGGCAAACACTTCAGTGTGTTTATGTTCTGCTGTTTTCTGCAGTGCCTAGTAACTTGAATACAGGATATTATGAGTAGTGAAATGTTAATAATGCATCAGATTTGACAATAAACAACCCCGGGAGAGTATATTCATTTTCCCCATCCCTCCTGAATTTAAAAACGTTACTTTACAGTTAGCTGCCAGTGGGGCAACCATGCCTTGAGAGAAAAAGTTCGGCTTCAGAAGCAAGAGAATTTTGCAGCTGCCTGAGGGGGTCCACAAGTCGACTGTGAGGGAGTGACCAGCAGATGCCAGAAGACCTGACTGGCAAGTGGGACACCATTGAAGTCCAAATATTACAATACAATAAAACCAATACATCCAAATAAAATTTGCCTTAGGCATACAATTAAAATTCCACAATTGATAAATAATACATAAAGCACTTAACGGTCAGAAACGGATCCTAAAAAACAGACTAAAATACTATGAGCTCTTTTGAAAGCATGCATAAGGGAATGACCCCTCCTAAACTTAATCAAAGTATGTAACCCAGATTTTTACAAACTTCCTAAGACATGTAGTGGTGCATAGGTGCGTTCACTTCTTTTAACCGTTTTCATCTTATGGACCCACTCTAGGACAGAGGGAATCAAATCGGTACGCCACCTTTGCAGCAAAAGTGATCTGGCTACTGCCATTGTAATGTATAAAAGTTTGACCAGTTGGTCAGGAAGTAGAAGATCTGGATCAAAACCAATAATAATTAACCAATCATTCACTGCTAATTGAATTCAACATTCAGTTTCCAAGTAGCAAAAAATAACCTCCCAGAACTTCTGAATCCTAGGACATTGCAACATAATATGCGACCAATATAGCGAAAATAGTGTGCTGATTGATTGGCATACATTTTCAAAAGGGAAAGAGGGGTACGGTAAAGTTGCCATTTGCTAAAAAACAGCATCCGCCGCCAATTCGCACCTCTTAGCGTACTGAAGTTAAGTTTATTAGTAACTGGCCACATATTAGCAGTGATTTCTATATCTTCTTGATCCATCCATTTTTTGATTGCCTTCTGTCCAAGATCCAGGCCCTTAACTAAGGCTAAACGCTTTTTCCATGCCCCGGGTTACCTACCGGGAGCATCCTCTAATAGTTCATTAACTAGCTGATGTTGTTCGCCGATTTGAGATACATCTAATTCGGCAAGGAATTTATAGAAGATGTTATATGACACCAGAAAAATAAAATCATTGACAATCAATTGCGACCTTTCGGTCATAGTCAACCATCATCCATTCCTCAAGAAATCTGATACCTTAGGAAATCCTACAGAGGCCCACTTTATTGTGAGTTCTGAAGATTGTGTAATCCCTGCTAATGCTAAAATACCAGAAAGTAAAGTGGCAGAATTAATTACAGGGATGGAATATCTTTTATGAAGAGCCTGTCGTTTTTTAAAAAGCCATTGAAGACACTTATAACGGACTGGATTAGGGGATTTGAAGATTAATAAAGGGGATTGGATCGGACTTTCCTTACACATTAGATTCATAAAACTATTAATAAAAAGGTTTAATTGTGGTTGAGGTTTGAATCTTGATAGATATTGTGCAAAATAAGCATAGTAATAGTCTCTTAGATTCGGAAGAGCTAAGCCTCCCTAATCAGATTCTTCATATAAAGTGCTAAGTGCGATACATGATGAATTTTTTGCCCAGAGAAAGGCTGTAAACATCGACTATACTTGGGTAAAAAAGGAGCCTGATAAAATACAGGGGATGGTTGAAAACAGGAAACTAAACAAAGGAAGAACAGACATTTTAATCAAGGCCACCTGTCCCAAAAAGGATAGAGGAAGAGAATTCCAACATAAAAACAAGGCCTGAGTTTTTCGAAGGAGCGGTGCAAAATTCAGATGGTATAGGTCACTGACTCTTTCGGAAAAATATACCCCCAGATATCTCTTAGGTTTGGTGTTGACACTGGAAAGAATATCGGGGTGTAGATCCAAGCCTACTCCGCCACATTGTAGAATTTCAGTTTTCTTTTTATTAATGCGGTACCCACCTAAAACCTCAAGCTCCACAAAGACCTGAAACACTTTCGCCTGAACCTCTATCTCAGGTTTATTAATAAGCATGATATCGTTGGCGTATAATTTCACTTTCGCCATAGGTGGAATTGGGGGATGAATATCAATACAGTTCCTTATTGCTATCGCCAAGTGTTCAATAAAGAAAGCAAATAAAACCGGCGATAGTGGGCACCTTGTTTTACTTTAACCTGCCCGGCAACTGACGTATTAATAATTACATTGGCTTCAGCGTTAAGATATAGATTATGGATCAGGGCCGTGATCTTTGAGGAAATTCCACACTGACCTAAAATCACGAACAATGTCTCCCACACAAAAAGATCAAAAGCCTTCTTGGCGTCTAATAGAAGGACTAATGCGGGTATCCTCTGAGTGTCAAAGTAGTCCAACGCCTCAGTTAAGTAATGTGTATTGGTGGCTAGCTGCCTACCAGCAATAAAACCATTCTGATCCGAATGGATCAATAGCGCCGTGTGTTTATTAAACCGAATTGATAACAATTTAGTGACAATTTTGTAGTCTGAGTTTAACAATGTTATCGGGCGATAAGAGTTCGGGTCCTCGCTGTTCTTACCTTTTTTCAGAAAACTAACTATGTTGCCTTGTCTGAAGGACTCTGGTATTTCTCCCCCCTCCAATATAGAATTTACTAAACGAAGAAAAAAATCTGCAACTGAATTAAAAAAGACTTTAAAAAATCCAGGCGGAAGCCCATCCGGGCCACAAGCCTTACCGTTTGGCAGATTTTTAATTACCCCCTCCAGCTCTTCCATAGTGAAGGGGCCTGCCATAGCTAGTTTTTCTATTTCTGAGAGTGTCGGTAATCTGTTATTCTGCAAAAATCTTTTTAGGGAAATCATATCCACAGTCTGCTGTTGACCATAAATGGACCCATAATGCTGTAGCATTATTTCACCGATTTTGACAGGGTCATGTGTGCAAGAGGCGGTTAAGGGTCATTTTAACGCATTGATCTGATTGGAAGCAGCCTGCTCCCTGGCTTGCCAAGCCAAAAACCTACCTGTAAAATTACTTTCGTCATATGTCTTTTGGCGATATTGTTGAAAGGAGGCTTCACTCTGAGTATAGTAATTAGCACTGAGTTCACACTTAGCCTGATCCAGCTGATGCTGGTTAAACACAGTGGGGTTGTTATGAAATGCAGAATAGGACCCTTGGACCTTCTGCTCCAAGATTCTCTTATCTTCCCTGACTTTTTTTTATATTTTCTGCATCTTTACCGATGATTAACCCCCGGATGAAGACCTTGAGTGTGTCCCAGACCACATTCAATGGTGCAGATTCATAATTTCGTGATAGAAATTCCTTGATCTCTATCCTGATAAAACCCACCCAATATTCTTCATTAAAATATTGTCTGTTCAGCTACCATCTTTTAGGGGTCCCAGCGCAATCCCCTACTTGTACCTCAAGCACCAACATAGCATGATCAGAGAATCCATTATGTAGGAATCTCTGCTGGAGAAAGCACAGTCTCCGGGAGACCTGGAAGAAGTCAATGCGTGACGAAGTACGGAATCTGCCTGACCAACAAGTAGACGCTATTTTAGTTGGAAGGGCCGCACGCCATGGATCCTGTAGGTCCAACGTTACTCCATAATGTTGAATGGTTCTTTAAGCTTTAGGTTTCACCTGTTTTTTGGCCCGCGCTGAGGAGTTGATCTTAGGATTCATTAGAAGATTGAAATCGCCCCCCAAAATCACCTCACCCGGCACCTGAATTAGGGACTGAAATAGATCCTCATAAACCTTAGGGATATCTTCAGCTGGAGCGTAAATGCTAACAACAGTTATGGGTCTCTGTCTCTGTCTGAGAGTACAAGTAACCCAGCACCAACCACCATACTGATCTTTATCTCATTTCAATCTTTATTTCGGCATGAACACCATAAAAGAACACATACATTAACACAATAAAACATTTCTTTGAAATGCACAACATACTATATGAATTCATTCAATTTTCATGTCGATTCTAAAATTAAAAGTCAAAATGTTTAAAACATTCATAATAGCTATTCAATCTAGGTGAGAACAGTTGTGGGCGACAGGAGTAGAATTACATTAAATATCCCTCAATTAAAAATAACAACAAATTTGACATATCAATGGTTTACAGTTTAAAACCCAACTTTCTTCTTAGGAAAAATATACTGTGTAAGAATCTGCTTACACTAAATACAATGGGTTGGCTAGTATTAGACAAAAGAATCCTTAAGGCCTGAGAGCATGATCTTACACCTAATTGAAAACATATTGGTTTAATCCATCTTCTCCTTGCCTGGGCGTATGCTGGGCAGAAAAAGAGGATATGTGATTCATTTTCTTTTTGATTACATCCACATATGGTACATAGTTCATCTTCTACATGATTCTCCAAGTTTGCACCACCATGCCAACGAACCAATGTAGAACCGATTTGGAGATTTCCATATCTAAATTTTAGAAATAAGGTCTTTGCTAAAGGTGGTTCTATTTCATCCAAAAAGGGCTCGAAGAATGGATCTTCTTTAAAGGTAAGAAACCTTGTTACAAGTGTCCCACCAGTAGAAGCATTTTTGATCATATCCGTAATGTACGACCAGAAACGCTTTTTAACCATAGTTTTTGAATGTGGTGGAAGTAAATCAGGATGTTCCCAGTAATGCGACAGGCCTAAAAGTACAAGCCAAAATTTGACATGTTTAAACCAGGGTATCACCTTGAAGCTATCAAGCTCCATGATTTCAATTAGCTCATCCTTGTATACTTGCAGCTCGGGTACACGCCACAGCCTGATCCACAACAATAAAGGACGTAGAATGATATGATGGTCCGTTCTACGAAAATTTAGATCAAGCTGAAGTGGGACCAAAGGAGTACTTCTTGGGACCCTGACCAGACTTCTCAAAAAGTTATTATCCAGGACCCTGAAGGTATCTTTGGACCCTGGGCCCCAAATTTCCGAGCCGTATAGCACTGCAGGTTGGACCTTAAATTTGAAAAGTTCAACTGCAGGAGACACGGCCTTGCTTGTACTTTGGCCTTGCTCTCTAAGAATGGGTTTCGTATTCTGGTTAAACATCATCTTACATTTTTCCAATTGGGCTTTCCATGTAAAATTGGAGTCCAATGTTACCCCCAAATATCCAAAATGCGGAACTGATTCTAATTTTAATCCATTTAGAATTAGACAGCCCTTATCAGTTTTTGTTGGGTTTAACACCATACACTTTGTCTTTTTCCCATTAATCTCCAGTCCTTTCTTGATACAGTATTCATTAAAGGAATTTAGGAGAGCTTGGAGACCTTTTTTTGTCTGGGAAATTAAAATAGTGTCATCAGCGAATAGATCCTCATAAACCTTAGGGATATCTTCAGCTGGAGCGTAAATGCTAACAACAGTTATGGGTCTCTGTCTCTGTCTGAGAGTACAAGTAACCCAGCACCAACCACCATACTGATCTTTATCAGAATTGACAACCTCTGCCTGAAATCTTTTACTTAAAAGTATTGCTGTCCCTCTATGGGAAGCTGAGGATGAAGAGAATCCTCTATAGGCTGCACAGGATCTAAACATAGTGAAATCTGGCAGCTTCGAAGCTGGTATATGGGTCTCTTGTAATAATATCACGGCCGGATTTTCTGTTTTAATCCATGATTCAATTGCCTGCATTTTCTTTTTATTGTTGAGACCATTGACATTAAAAGAGTCCAATTTCTACAATTCGTTACTAGCCATAATTAGCAACCAACCAAATCTCAGACCCCCTAAACACCTTACCCAGAGTCAAGCTACAAAATGGATGTATAAAACCTGAATGCATTCGCAAAAAGGACTTCATTTTTTCCCTTATGCTCCCATCCCACCCCTCGTGACCCCTCCCCCCAAATTGTGGAAACCCCCCCTCCAACCACGCTAACCACATTCCACCCCATCTAACCTGGGTGTCATCTAGTTACACCCGAGTGATCCTACCCCTAGCCCCCCCGCAATGCCTAAAATTGTCACTCTTAATTAAACATGCAAGCAAGAGTGTGCTATAGGGGTAAAAATCCCTTACTGTGATCAAAACACAGCTTGGCAAACGACTTAACCTTCCAATGAAAAAGGTAAGAGGCAAGAGAGGCTTAACCCCCTTGACCCCCCAATATATGATAATTCAAACTGCCCTTCAATACAAATCCTGCTGGCCTAGGGATCCCCAGCAATAGTTTAAAGAACATTCCAGAGGCAAGCCGGCCCAGCTTGTAACGGGGGGAGGGCGTCCTAATCCTTGCCATCATTGCCATTACTAAATCTGTGAAAAAGCAAGTATTCAAGTGCTGTACCCTGCCGAAATTTCTTTTAAGAGGGCTTGTGCTTCTCCTAAATCTGAGAACATAAAGAACTTCTCTTTAACTAGGGCTTTTAGTGTGGACTACTGAGCAATTGAAGCTTGAGCGCCGTGAACTTTAAACAAATGAAGGATTTTTATTAATTCTTTACTCCTACGCGCAGAAGTGGCAGTCATGTCAGAAAATATCCAACACTTATTAGTCTCATTCACTGAAAACTGTCTCTGTTGAATCGCTCTTGTCAGGATTCTCTCCTTAATTCGGAAGTCCGCAAAGTTCAGAACAGTTCTTGGTATCGTAGAGTTGGGGAAAGGGTGTGCAGGCACTCGGTGAGTTCTAGTAATGGTAAGGTCGCCCTCAAACTCAGGCAAAACTTCATTTTTAATAAATGAATTCACCCATTGCAGGTGCTGAGAACCTTCTATTCCTTCAGGAACCCCAACAATCCGGAGGTTAGACCTCCGAGTGTGATTCTCAAGTTCCTAGAGTTTGTTCTCAAGGTAGCTTTTCTTTTTCGCTACCTCTTTTACTTCTCCCATAGCCACGCTCATTTGGTCCTCCAGCACTGAAATTCTGGCTTCTGCCTCCTGTAATCTTATGGGAAACCCTGTCATCACTTCTTCGATTTTTCCCAATCTTGAGTGCAGAGCGGCGATTTCCATCTGCTGCACTTTTTTCATTTCGCGTATCTCATCCAAAATTAAGTTCAGCATATCTCTGATATCTAACTGGTAGGCTCCTGTGGTCTCCATATTCTGGCTGGCATTACTTAGTGGATCATTAATGCCAGTACACGTTCTTCCCCACTTAGGATCTACCTGCGCCAACACCGCTTCTGACAATACATGGTCTTGAGGTCTTAATTGAGACTGAGATTGAAGTTGGGATTGTAGATGGAGCTCTGGTGACATCGAGTTCACAGAGATTTCGATCATGTTCTTTCTAGCTGCTAAATCATGAGCCAGAGAAGGATTCGGCCCAGACCTTTCCTCCCCCGCTGTGCACAGGGAGGTTGGAGGCACGTGGGGTGCTGCCAAAGCCTGTGCAGAAATTAAATCCTGCTGATGCTGCTGGACTCCCAAGTGGACAGTTTCAGGATTAGTTTCAGGATTTAGTTGCACTGCAGCCTCGTCTTTAGGAGTTTGTGGTCCTGATGGAACCAGACCTGTCTCCGGTGGTGAGGTGTTGGGCAATTTTGGAGCTGAGCCCAAGGTTAGTGAGGTAAGTGAAGAGGATTGTGGGTGAGGATGTGGAAGAAGTAAGGGCTGTAGGATGGGTTTCTTAACAAACAGTGGAAACTCCTTAACTTCTTTAACTCTTTTGCTCAGGCCATGAGGTGGACTGGCTGATACAGCAATAAACTTCTGTCCGCACCAATGTGGCATTAGTTTGGTCACGCACATTTCCACTGCTTCCAACTGCCCCTTATTTTGTGAAGAGGCGGGGGTGGGGGAGGGCTCATCCTCTGAACTCTGGAGGGTGCTGTCAAGACCAGGGGAAGTGGAAATGTTTTCCCTATCTTTATACTTAGTGGCACTCAATGCGGCTTTCTTTGCCAAAGCTTGACGTATTTTTTGCTTTAAGGCGAGCTGCAACATCCGCTTTGCTAGGCTTACTAACAAGAATCCCATCCTTCTGGAGTTTGCCCATTTTTCCCCCACTTTCACCTTCAGAATATTAAGTGGTAATAAGAGATCTATACCTCTGCCACCCCCCCTGACCTCTATTCCAGTTCATTCAGGCTCTCAAATCCAATTTGAGGTTGTAAACATCTATAGATTTCAACAAGGTTTTGTCATATAGTCCAGAGCGCACCCCAACCTTTCCTCTCACCCCGTCCTCACCTCTTTCTCTTTGCTCCCTGATTGCTCCTCGATTTTGTTTTCCTTTTTTTTAAACGAAATAATAGCGCCTGTCCAACGCCGTTTAAATCACGGCGTGCGATCTCGGGCGCTCGCCTCTGCCTCCGCCGACACGGGAGCGGCCAAAGCAAGCCTGCACCAATGCACTTCAAGAGTCGTCACCTCCCCAGCTAATCTCACCATCCGGCTGAGTGCGCAAATTCTTAAGCACTGTCTGGCTGTCTCTCTGCTGCCACCGCACCGTACTGCACCGCTTGAGACGCCACACAATGCCTGTCTCACACGGGAGATGCGTCCTGATGCTCCTCGGACCCTCCACACGCTGTAATTCTAAAAAGTGTCCGGGACCCCCTCTCGAGGAGAAGCACGCCGAGTCCAGCAGCCAGGTACCGCCATTGCAGGGGGGTGAGGGTCACGGATCAACTGAGGCTACATGGAGGCGTGGTTCTCCGTAGCCATCCCAGCAGGTGCCTACCAAAACAAGTGGGACACCATTTTGTTGATTCCTTCTTCAGTTCAAGTCCTGGCTGCATGATGGATACCTCATGCTTCAATGAGATTCTCCATGGCCAGCTCTCCCAGAGAGTCTAACCGGAGCCAATCAGATTGTTCAAAATCTGCATGTTTTACAGCAAGTCCACTGGGTAGATGGTTGGCCAATCAGATTGGCTGAAATGCCCCATGACCCTTTGGAAGAGGACAATGGATCTACTGCTGTGCAGATCAGGCAGGAGCTCTGGCAGATCTAACAATAGCGGAACCACAAGCATTCCATTGTGGCAAGATAGAGTAGAATCCCCCAGGATTAACCCAGTTTCTAAAAGGCAGAATATTTACCGGGCTCTACCCAAATGCATCTGGCCCCATATTCTTCTCCTACCAATTACTTTTCTTCTCCTCTTTTGAATGCCTTCTCGTTGCCATCTCTCTCACATGTACTGTAATAGCTTGAAGTTACTGACAGCACTTTTTACAAATCCCAATTTCATAAATGTCAAATAAGGATTTACAGAATCAGGATCTATGGACACATGTGAATGCAGATACCTGCAGGGATGTATGTCCAAAGGGAAGTGAGAAAATGGTGAAGACTTACAAAGTAACACCTTTGTGGGTATTTCTTAATGCAGTTTCAAACCCAATTTGTGCGCTTCTATTTAGTGAAAAAAACTCTAAAGTAACGTGAAAAAATTGTTATCAAAAACAACCCAATCACCCTAATTTTAAGGAGTAGCAGAAGGGAGTGGAAAGATAATTGAACTACGTGTTTTGTTTAGAAAGCTTTATTGAAGCAGATAAAGCAAACAGGGTACAGAATAACACTAAAGATGAACTACACATTCAGAAAATAACAAAAGAGTGTAAATGAAAAGCCAAGGATTAAAAACGTGATACATTGTACATTGTCAGGATCAAAAACCAATGTTGAGTGAAATAAAATCAAGGAGTACCATAACAAATTAGCATTTTTACTTTTGAATTTTAAACATTAGAGAAAGGGAGAAAGAAGAAAAGGAGGAAAAAAAGAGAAAGAGGAAACTTAGAGAAAGGAAAAAAGAAGGAAGAAAAAAGATACCATGATAAAAAGTATCAGCAGCCTTATAATATAATCTAGTAAAACTTTCATTAACAAATAACATAGAATTGCAAATAGCCATAAGATAAGATATAAAAAATATAAAAAGGAGTAAACACAGCACTCACGGCGGCTGGAAAACATAGTTACTGACCTTGGCATGCAATACAGAGGAAGGTATATAATTAGTGAGAGGAGACCAAAAGACCTCCTTCCAAATAAGTTGCTGTGAGGTGGTTACAAAAGCTCTATTGAGCCTGTGATGATGGCATAAAAGTTTCCACCAAGCAGAAAAGGAGACTCTGGAAGCATCCTTCCAATTTGAAGTAATAACCTGAACAGCAATAGCAATGGACAAATCTACTAATGAGGCTAATTTAATGAGTGCCCAGCCATTGTATGGAGTTACTACCCAGAAAAATGGAGTGGATATCGAAGGGGAAATTAGTATAACAATTCGAGGCAATTGATTTTCACACTCTTGTCCAAAAAATAGAGATATTGGGGCAAAGCAAAAAGGTGTGAATATATGTGCCAGGAGTATTCTTACAGGACCAACAGTGAGGAGATACGTCAGAACTACATTTGGAAACAGCTAATGGGGTTAAAAATAATGTCTGATAAAAATAATAAAGAGTTTGAGTAGTACTGGCATTGCAAGAAGTGTGATGTACACGAGCCCAAATGGAATTCCAAGTGTGTATAGAAAGAGTATGTTGTAAATCCACTTCCCATAAAAGTTCAATTTTGATTTTAGGTCGAATGGGGAGAGAAAAAAAGAGGTAATTGTATATGTGAGAGGTCCTGACATTAGGGGAAGTGGGTAATGTTGGTGCAAGAAGATCAGATGAAGAAGAGGAAGTCTGAGAGAGAAGAGAAATCTGTTGAGCTAAAATCGATCTCAGAGAATCAAACTTAGAGAGGGACACAACAGGTAGGTATTTAAATCGGGTTTCCTGTAAAGATAAAAGCTGTTCCTTATGCATTAGGTGTTTAACCTGTAAAATCCCTTTAACAATCCAGTCTTTCCATAAGACAGTAAGATTAGAGATTTTAATAGATTTCTTATGCCGGATAGAAGAATCCAGGAATAACTGTAATGGTGAACGCGATTTAGAAAGAATAGGATAAAGGGTCAACATAAGATGTGGAATGGTAGGGGATTTGATCGAGCGAGGAGAATGAGTAAAGCTGGCTAATGAGGAAAAGGGAAAAGGGTGAATAACGGATTCTTCCAATTTATACCATACCGATATAGTAGGATCGGCTGCGGAAGAGAGATAAGGCAGAAACTGATGGAGTAAGAAGGAGGAGTGATACTGGCGGAAATTGGGAAAGTTGACCCCCCTATCTTTAGGGGCAGACAGAGCAGACAGAGCAGACAGAGAGGTGCAAGATTTCCGATTATTCCAAAGAAATTTATTCAAAATGCTGTTAAGATTCTCAAAGAATTTTAAAGGAAGTCCTACTGGTAATATGGAAAGTTAGAAATTGACAATGGGGAGCATCATCATCTTAGAAGTGTCCAGCCTACCCCACCAGGACAAATATGAAGGAGACCATTTCTCCGCTATATCACAAATCTTTGATAAAACATCATCCAAATTAGGTTGAACTGTTTTGGCAATTGAAGAAGAATATTTTATCCCTAAACAAGTAATGCAGTTAGTATTCCATTTGAAATCAGGCCCTTCAAACATACTTCTAAGACAGTGTTTATTTAATGGAAACATTTCAGACTTAGAAAAATGTTACCTATAACCAGACAGAGCAGCATAAGAAGATAGGAGATCAGTAAAAGCGGATAAAGAGGTAGAAGGGTCAGACAAATATAACAAAATCTCATCTGCGTAGGCAGTGAACTTGACTTCGATAGATTTATGAGTAAAACCTCGAAAAGCTAGAGAGTGTCTAAGAAAATGAAGAAAAGGTTCAAAATAAAAAATAAAAAGCAAAGGTGACAGAGGGCAACCTTGACGAGTGCCTCGTTGAAGAGTAAAATAGGGGGATTGAAACCTGTTAACAAAAACTGAGGTAGTAGGGGAGGAATACAACAAACTAATAGGAGAGAAAATAACAGGACCAAAGCCATGCCATTTAATAGCACGCATCATAAAAAGCCAGTGGATGCAGTTGAAAGCTTTCTCCGCATCTAAGGTGATAGCCGTAACCGGGGAGGAGCTTTTGAAAGCCAGATGTATAATATTTTAAAAAGTTCTAGAATTATCAGCAATCATTCTTCCCTTGACAAACCCTGTCTGTTCATATCCAATTAAATCGGGAATAACTTTATTAATACGAAGAGCAAGGACCTTAGCAAAAATCTTACAGTCTAAATTAATTAAAGAAATGGGGCGATAATTAGTGCAGGAAGAGGTATCTTTGCCCTTCTTAGGAATAAGACATATATCATAGCTTCAAGAAAGGAGCCGCAAGCCTCTTTGTGAGAAATAAAATGTTGAAATAAGGACAAAAGATGAGGAAGTAGAATCTGGGAGAAACAAGAATAAAACTCGGCAGTGAAGCCGTCCGGACCAGGGGACTTATCCTTCGGTAATTGGCCCAGGTTCAGAGAGAGATAGATCATTTTCCAACAAAGAGCAATCTGAAGAAGAAGAGGGACGTAAAGGAAGTGCTTCAAAAAAGAGTCTAATGCCTCGTCAGAGGGAGAAGATTCTGGGGTGTATGGTGTCTTATAAAAGTCTGTAAAACAATTAAGTATTTCATCATCCTTGAAATGATCAATCCCACTGTTATCAGTAATTTTAACTATCTTAAAACGTTGAGACTTTACTTTCAAATAATTTGTGAGTAGCTTGCCAGCTCTATTGCGACCCCCATAAAATTTAGAGTTATCTTTGAGTAGGGTCCCAGAAGCCTCCTCTGTCGATTTCCTGTTAAAAGATAATTTAGCCTGAATTAAATTCTTAAGCGTATCCTAATTGTTGGAAGTGGAGTAGGCGTGTTTAAGATGTTTAATGGATGCAAGTAAGGAAGCGGAGTCCTTCATACATTTTTTCTTTTTGACCGAAACATACTCAATGATGAATCCTCTGGCTGCCGCCTTAAAGGCATCCCATACCGTGTGAAAAGGAATATCCGGATTGGCATTCCTAAGGAAGAAATCTGGCAAGAACTCCTTAAAACTTTCCAGAAAAATTTGATCCTTAAGTAAGTAGTTGTTGAAACGCCATCTGCATGCCTTGGAAGGTTCAGAGATCTAGGCTAATCAGAACCGGGGCATGATCAGAAATGAGAATAGACCCAATATCAGCCTTATTTAAGTTATTGAGAAGATGGGGACTCAAAAAAATATAATCTATTCTAGAAGAAGATTTGTGGGTAGGAGAATAAAAAGTGTATTCAAATGTGTCCGGATGAAATATTTGCCATGCATCAACCAAGCCCCTCGAGTGGATTGTGCCTGAGAACGTTTTTTGCATTTTGTTGATGAAAGGGTCCATGACTTGATTACAATCCCACCATTAAATTAGTGTCAGGACATGAATGAAGGGTGTGTGACATGTTCTTCCAGAATTGTGAATCAATACCAGTAGGGCCATATATGTTGAGAAGAGAGAGAGGGGAACCATTTAAGATAAGATGTAAAAGGAGCCATCTACCATCAACATCTTGTTCCTCCTTTTCCAAAACAAGAGAAAGAGACTTGTGAAATAAAGTAACTACTCCATCTTTCCTATCTTTAGACGGGGGACAAAAAAGAGGGCCTACCCATTGCTTTGTGAATTAATCTCATTATCGTTAAGTTGGGTCTCCTGGAGCATTGCTATTTACATTGCAGCCTAGATTAGTGAGTAAGAACTCTCTGTTTCTGGACAGGACTGCGTGGTCCCTTCACATTCCATGAAACAATGTGAACATTGTAAGTCATAGTAACAAGAACGGAAAAAAAGCATTAAGCCACAAGATACGCAATTTATAACTTTTGAGCAACACCATGTATAATTTATAAATTCTATAGCTGAAAAATGAACACATGAGAACTTGTAAAGCAGTATACCAAAAAGTGAGTAGTAGAGACCGATATGAATAAGAAATAGAGAAGTAGTGATAAGGTAGAAAAGAAAAGGAAGTGGAAGTAAGTAGAAAAGGTGTGTTGAGGAGACTTAGGGGACAGAAAAAAGAGAAGAAAGAGGAGAGTAAAAGAAGGAAAGAGAAGAAAGAAGGCAAGAATGGGGAAATAGGAGAAGAAGGAGAGTTGACAGAACGTAAAGGAGCCTCAGTCAAAAAAAGAACAGAGTATATTGCCAGAGAAAAAAGAGTAACATGAAGAAGCGGGGAGCCGCGAAGAGAAGACAGAGGAGACAGAGCAAAGACAAGGAGAAACAGCAAAGACCCAGAAACAAATAGAAGGAAAAATATAGTAAGGAGCAACCATAAAAACATCAGCATGATATAACAGAATAACATGAAGCATGAAATCTCAAGGTGAACATCATAAGAAATACGCAGACAATTAAAGAGCAAGAGACACTTACCAAGACACAAAGAATAATAAACAATGGGAGTGGGAGGGAAGGCACCGTAGGGAGAAAAAACAACATCAAGGATGGGTATCCGCACCATACAAGACATATCTGTGAAAGAAAAAAACAGAACGTTATCTTTGAGCAGCTAATTAAAAAGACAATACAAACCAATGAAGACAATGGATGTAAAACAAGCGGAGGTAGAGATATAAAATAACTGCAAAAATGAGGTCTAAATCCTCAAAATCCTGTAGAAAAAGAAAAAAAGGTCAAAAATGAGCTAAAGCACAATAATCGGAATTGATCAACAGAGAAACAGAAGAAACCACATGGTAACGTAGTCAAAAGTCATGTTTTGCAAAGTTCCATTTCCTCACCCTTGTGATGATGAATACATTGTCTTAAGTCCTCTGGACGATTAAAGGAGTAAGACCTTTCTTTATGAGTAACCTTAAAAAAACAGGGATGAACAAGGCCATAACGAGCGTTCATAGAGCGAAGAGCAGGATGATATGAGAGGAACTCTTTGCTGCGAGCAGCAGTGGCACGAGATACATCCTGAGAGAGAACATTCTTTTGGCCAGTTCACAACATCTGCTTCCTTTCTTTAGCCACAGACAAAACCATTAGCAACTCAGAGTACTCCAAAAATAGGACTATAATCCCTCTAGGACGATTGACTGATGGTGTAGAAGAAGGTCCGCCAAACCTGGGACCAATGCGGTGGGCTTGCTGCAGATTGAGTGAAGTACCTTCCTTGAGGCCAACTATTTTAGGTAAATGAAGCTTGAGAAAGGAGAGCATATCAGCATTCCAAGTCCTCTGTCTGTTGTTTAAGGAGTGTTATTTCCTTGGACAAAACTTCAACCCTTGGGAAGACATCCTAGGCCTCACTAATCCTCTGTCCAATAACCGAAACCCTGGATTCTAGCAGTTGAAGGGTGGCGTTAGTGTCAAGAATAAAAGGTTGCAAACGTTTAAACCCCTCCATAAGGTCCTCTAGCATGAAAGGCAAAGGAGATTTTGTGGGTGGGTTAGGGTCTTTCTTGAGGTGCTTAGAAGCAGCAGTGGGAGAGTCCTTGCGAAGGAGGGACATATTGGCGGTGATGCCCTTGTGATGAGATATAAAGGAAGATTCCTTAAATACAACAAGAGAATAAAAGAAAAAAGTGCTGTGTTGCCCCAAATCAATATAGCTGGTGAGCCAAAGGAGTGGAATATTGAGAATGTAGAAAATCAAACCTCCACTTATTAGATGAAGGGACAAGCGTATGCTGAAGAGCAAGAACAGTTAAAGGTAAGTGCGCTGAATAAAACCGGCAGCTCCCACTGTGCAGAAAATGGCGGCTGTATCATAAAAGCTCAGACCACCACATAGTAAATGTAGAACCAAGCTTGCGCTGAAGAACAGGAATATCAGGAGGAAAATACTTTAAAAACTGAAATGAGGCAGGAATAAGTAAGGCCAATACATTGAAAATGGCCAGTGTAGGCGCTGCCACATACCGCTGACTAGAGCCGGCAACTCCCGCTGGGGAGAAAATGGCGGGCAGGGCCAGTGCTCATGTCGAGAACGTGACGCAGTGGAAAAGAGGTAAAAAACTGGAAAACACTCTGAAATAACAGCAGCTACCTGTGCCCCCGCGTCAAGGCCTTCAAGGCATGCGGTCGAACGTCCGTATGAGGTGCTCCAAATTAAGGACGGTCTCTGCCCAGGGGCAGAGCTCTACACAATCGCGGCCATCCTATGGCGGCTCAAGCCATGCCCCTAACTAGGGGTTTTAAATAATAAACATAATCATTGTATGATGTGTGTCATAGAGTTCAAAATATTGAAAAACATTCCAATTGTATTTGGCAGACAGTTCAAAATGTAAAATCAATTCCTCTGGTATTTGTGAGAGAGTTCATACTTGAAGCCAAGTAGAGCAGTCCAATGCTTACTCAGGGAGTCGGTGAGGGTTAGAAATTCAGAACGTTGCCAAGCACACCCTAACAATTAATAAATCAATGTCCACCTAGTGCATTTACCTTTACAAGAAAGAAGTATTTTGCTTCACACACTAAATACTAAACATAAAATTACAAACCTAAACAAAGAAAAACAGCCCTCTATGGCTCCCCTGCACTAGAGAGCTTTATAAAAAAAGGGGCATATCTACAACAAAATGTCGGAGCTTAGAGCTGCGCCAAATTTGGGAGTGCCTTAATTTCCAAAATGGAGGGATGCGTCATATTTACTACAAAACGGCACACCCCTGTGTTTTCTCTAACAACGGTTGTAAAATTAGCTGCCTAGCGCCAACACAGGTGCCTACGTTGCACGGAATGATTGTTTATGTGCAGGAAGGTGTGCCTTCCTGCACATAAACAATTCATAATGGCGATTTTTTACTTCTATGTTTGCTGCAGAATGCAGCTCACATAGAAGTAGCATATCGTTTTTTTTAACGATTGTTTATGTGCAGGAAAGGACACCTTCCTGCACATAAACAATCATTAATGGCGTTTTGCTCTTTCTATGTGTGCTGCAGAATGTAGCACACCGAGAAAAAGCAAAAACGAGGATAAATAAAAGCATTTCTCCTTGTTTCGCCATTCCAACGCCTGCTCTTGCATGGCGTTATTTTTTGACGTGGCACCAGACTTACAGATCCTTGCAGCGTAAAAAATCAATGGGTGTTGCAGTGGAACGCCCACAGCAACCCCCATTTGCATGCCCCTTTCATGCAGATACCTGCATGAAAGGTTACCATATTTACAAAGCAGCTATATGCCGCAAAAAGTGGCTTAACACAACTTTGTAAATATGCTGCAGGGCATTGCTCCACAGGAAAGTCGTTAAAAGTGGTGTTCCTGTAGCTCAATGCCCTTGTAAATATGCCCCAAAGTCACACTGTGAATACCTTAAAAATGGTGTTTGTCATTGAGTTTACAATGTAAAACCCCTTCCTATTGCCTTTGTCAAAAGGTTCACATTATAAAACGTATTCCTGTATTTGTGATGAGGTCGCACCATGCAAGGCCCTTTCCTATAACATTTGTCATGAGATCTGTCTTAACAGTGCCAAATGTGAGCAATGATCAGGCTAACACAAACTGCAGCCCAATGGTATGTCTGAGAAGAAAAGGGTCATCGAAGGTGCAGAGGCAAAACCTTCTCTTTACACTGGTTTTTGATTCTTTTTTGTGATCATATGAACTCTAGTAACAGCTACAGTTGTCTCTGGCAGATCTAAAAAAGATGTGTTAGAGCAGCTATCTGCAATATATAATGCTGTGGTCTGTCTGTCCTAGTGTTTGGGCATGACAAAAGGAGCACGCACTTCCCTGGATCACTGTGAGATGGCCCAGGAAAGTTTAGTAAATCTCTTAAAAGCCCCATATCTATACAAAACATACGAGAAAATCCATGATGCTTAGATTTCTGACTTTTGATGCTCCTTTAGGAGGGCCCTCTCTGGTCAGCTATAAGATGATGCCATGCATCTAAGTTAAGCGATTGCTTGATTGCCTCCAAAAGTTGTAAACAGGCTTGGATCAAATCCAATCCACTATAATGCTGACAACCCCTCTGCACATCTCATCCTCTCCCTTAGTCCAGTGGTTTAATGCATCTCAAAGCTAGGCTTGTGCTTCACAATTACCCCAGATAAAATTTCATAGCCTTAGAGCCCGACGTAACATGCTCTAGCGGCCACTAAAGGGCCGCTTTCGAGGGCCTTTAACAAGGAATCAGGCTTTTAATGGATGGTAGAGCCCACTACGGAGGGCCCTAAGGCTATTAGAACATTCCGCAACTAGAGGGCAGAATTTTCTAATTTGAAAAATAAAGGCCTTACGGAGCCCAAGAGGATTGAAATCCCCTCGGGCTCCGTGAGGCCTTTGTTCACAGCAACAGCTGTGAACAAACATTGGAATGTTGGAACTCCAGGCTTCTACCAGCCATTAGAAGCCCAGAGCACTCCATTGTTTCCAATAATGCTCCCAACATTCCAATGTTGTAATATTCATTAAATAAGTACAGAGAACAGCAGTGCATGTGCTTGAGGTGCTTCTCTGCACTAGATCCACCCGATGAGCATCTAAGTCCAGTCATTTGCATTTGTAGGTGAAGTTGTATAAACGTTTATCCATATTTTTGGTTGTTCCTGACAGATGCCCACTTTGCAGTGTAAATAAGGTGACAATTGATCTGATTAACCATACATTTTTATTTTACACAATATTTATAGACATTGTTCTTTAGGTTAGAAAAGTACCACACATATCTTGCTGACTGAAACCAGTAAACCTGAGCTGGTAGATGAGGCGATGTGCCTTGTCTCAGCATGCAATAACCTTTTCTTGTGGAGGAGCACCAGCGGCTGAGGCAACAATGGCTGCAGTGCTGAGAAAATGTATCCCCTTTTAACTCCCCCCTGCTTCTCCCCTTATTCCCAGAGCTTTAGTAGAAACACTGACACACTTCATTGTTCTTTGTTTGTAAAACAATCTCTTTTTACAAGAGACTCATGCAGAAAGCATTAAAGTAAAACAAAATGAAATCCAGACAACTGTAATGCAAACATGGAGGCAAGGGGCATCAAGTTAGATGCTGGTGGTAGCAGTGATGATAAGCCCTTCAAGTCACCACTGGTGCAGGCAAGAGCGGTGGGGCGGGACGGGACGGGTGATAGAGGAGGTTAAGCTGACAGATGACGATTAGGGAAATAAATAAAATAAAAAATAAATAAAAACAATTGCGATGTGGCGTACTCAAGGTAAGTCTTTTTCTTCTTTTTTCCCCCCTTGTCGTCATCTGACCGCCCGCCGCCCCGCTCCACCGCTCTACCTACACCCGCCCCCGACTGAGCCCCTCCCCATTGTCCCTTCCTTAAACCCCTCATCACCTTCCTATTGTGAAAGAGTGAAGTGTAGCGCGGTGATTCGCTGGAACACTTCACAGAAAAAAAGAATATGTCTGATTTTGTTACAGTTTGTTTTTCGCTTCATGCTCCAGCACTTTACTAACTTGTGAGCAGGGGTGAAAGTGCAGGAAAACAAGCATGGGAACTGTAATCCTGAGACGAATGGGGGTTTGGTAAGTTAGTGTGGGGACTGGATCAAACAGGTAACTAAAAAAACAAAATATTCTGTAACTATTTTGTTGGCCTTTCACCTACAGGAAACTGCATATAACATGCCATACATGCACCATAAATGAAAAATAAATGAAAGTTAAACCTATCTTTGGGAAATGCATTGTTTTGCTAGGAAAGTTCAGTTGCTTAATGCAATCAATTCTAATGTATAAAGGTGCAGCCGGAGAGCTAATGATTTGAATCCTGCTTCGTGCACTGGGGAACAATGATGTGTACTTATAGTTCTACTAGAGCCCAGCTTGTAATAGAAAGCACTGTGACTAAGTATGTATGTGGTAAGATTAAACAAAGCATTACACATAATATAAGCATAGACGTAGTTTAGGGGTCGTCAGGAGTCGCAGCTGCAACCCCTGACTTATCTCCTTTGCTACCCCTAGCACTGCCTTTGTGACCCCAGGCCTCAGAGGTGGCATATTCAGTACCAGGAACACATGGGCAGCTAGGCTACACTCTCTTTATTTCCAGTAAATTTTTGAGTACACTAATAGTTGAGGTAAGCAAAAAATGCTTTTAAATATATGTTGTGTGCGTGCTTGCGGGCGAGAGTATGTTTATGTGTGAGAGAGTGTATATGTGTGAATTTGTGTGCATGTGTAAGTATGTGTGAGCGAAAGTGGAGGTCAAAGGGTGTGTGATGTCACTTCCGCTACCCCTGGCATGTCGGTGAATTGACGCCCATGAACATAAGGTTGGATGCACTGTGTTACACAGAATATCATGTAGACTGCATGCAGCATAACATAGGATCCTGCCCTGGCGTGCCTTTGGGCTGCTTGTTTGCCACATTCTTAGTGAAACGCATTTTCACCCTTGTATGATTCATTGTCTCTGTATAGTATGCATTTTGATGTAAAGTGATTCAGCACTCTACATTGGAATGAGTAGTGCTAACAAAAAAATTAAATAAATGTTAAATAAAAAAGGGGCAATGGACTAATGAGGTACATCGTTGGAAAGTGATAGTGAGGGAATTTGTAGACAAGATCTCTGATGGTAAAAGGTGGAGAGGAGACATCAACAAAGACTGCTGCAACAGGTGCCACCAATGCTAAAGCCGGCCCAGCACAGTAAATAAATTATTCCAAGGCATGGAGTGCCTTAGGGCTATAGCCAGGAGTGCACTTAGGGCATGACAAGAAGAGTACAAAAAAGTGATGGATGGAATACTTAAATTAATCTCAGCCACTGGTAATTACTGGAAGCCGCAGGCCAGTCTGTCGCATTTTTGTTCACTATGCCAACTCAGACTAGACCCCGCTATATGCAAATGCGCCCTGGTCCTGCAAATCAGACTTATTGGCCGCAACATGAAATATTGGAGTATAGTAACGAGGGTCGCGTCAGAATTGCGTGTATGGCCTATGGTTTTCAGGAACCACAGAAGACTACCACGTGCCCGACTGTGTGACACCAGCAAAACCAACACCTTCAAAAATATCTTCAAAAGCATCTTTGTGTAGTTTACAAGATAGCTTTGCTATGCTGTCTCGTTCAGCAACATCAAATACTGCACAACAAAGTACATAGTCCGAAATCAACCATTTATACACTCAGTGTAAAGCAGAAAACATGAAGCCTGTGCTCAAAATGCTATGCCATGGAAAACTACACACACCAATATTGGGGTCCTAGTCATGGTAGCTCATGGGCAGGGGAATCTAAAACACCAGCACTAAAAAGCTTTCGCTGGCGAAGCCAAGGCAAGAAACCCGACATTATTCCTGCTTAAGATGTCTGAGCAAAGAAAAGTCTTCTTTTTTTTTTGGGTGTCATACAGACATGATGCACAAACAACAGAAATATGTTTGTTCAATAGCAACAATATCGCCTCTTGAGTATCTGGACTAAAAACTGGAGCTGGGAATCTGGGGTGCCAAGCCACTTGACCCCAGGATCAAATGTTATTCAATTGTTCCCTTTTTAAGGGGCTGATAATTCTTTTCTTTTTTTTACCTAGGAATTTAGTTGCTTGACCCACAATCTGTAATAAATTTTACCTTCTAAATGCTTTCCAAAGGAAGTGCTGGGGAAATAATTTGATTAATGTTTTCCCAATAAATTGCAACCAATATTTAAAATAGATTGCGGACCATACATGCAAGCTCCTCTGCAGACAGTAAGGTGTCATATGTGCCTTCGTTAGAACCAAGATGGGTCCTCTCTGAATTGCTACAGAAAGGAAAGCAGAAAAGGGGCAGAGAGATCCTGGCAACTATTCTATGGCAAACACCCTGGTGTTTGGAGCCAGGGATACAAAGATTCCAACGGGCTAAAAACTCTCTCTAACAACCCTGTCTTTCATTGCACTTGGAAGGGGAACACAAATGACGCTTCTTTACAGGGAGGTTTACATTTTATGGCAATACATATTCGAAATGTGTGTGTAAGTTTGTGGGAAGGTTCAAGTGTCCAAAATGATGGACTACTGCAGTGTCTTTAATGTTAACGCCTAGATGGTGATGCATGGGCGATGGAGTGTTCAGACAGTATTTCATATAATTCGAATTAAATTATCTTTGTTTGTATGATATATGCCTGTTACACTTCAATGGCTGTTAA
The DNA here is from genome assembly GCF_964261635.1 of Lissotriton helveticus. NCBI lineage: Eukaryota > Metazoa > Chordata > Amphibia > Caudata > Salamandridae > Lissotriton > Lissotriton helveticus. The sequence goes on from NC_136067.1 coordinate 1,373,409,277, forward strand.
TGATTTATATTTTTAATACTAGCTTACCCGTCGCGCTTTGCTGCGATCTCCGAAGAAAGGAAATTCAAGGAAACTCGTTATGATAACATTCAATTTACATTGTGTTATTTTTATTGAAACATTCATTTCAATATGGAAAACATTTCAAAGTGTTGTTTTAATTCTATTTATTTATTCTAGTGCTTGTGGATACACGATTTTTTGTTTTTCCATTTGGTGCGTACATCAGTATTCAAAAGATTATGAGGGCCCTGGGGGGGCCGATATTTTTAAAAAAAATGATGCCAGAAACCTTTGCGGGAGTGTACTCAGCAACTACCCAAAGTTTCCTGATGATCGGATGAATGGTGTTTTAATTCTATTTATTTATTCGAGTGCTTGTGGATATACGATTTGTTGTTTTTCCGTCTGGTGCGTACATCAGTATTCAAAAGATTATGAGGGCCCTGGGGGGCCGATATTTAAAAAAGAATTATGCCAGAAACCTTTGCCGGAGTGTACTCAACAACTTCCCAAAGTTTCATGGCGATTTTTTGTTTTTCTGTCTTGTACGTACATCAGTATTCGAAAGATTATGAGGGCCCTGGGGGGGCCGATATTTTAAAAATGTTTATGCCAGAAACCTTCGCGGGAGTGTACTCAACAACTTACCAAAGTTTCATGGCGATCGGATGAATGGTGTTTTAATTCTATTTATTTATTCGAGTGCTTGTGGATACACGATTTGCTGTTTTTCCGTCTGGTGCGTACATCAGTATTCGAAAGATTATGAAGACCCTGGGGGGCCGATATTTAAAAAAAATGTATGCCAGAAACCTTCGCGGGAGTGTACTCAACAACTTCCCAAAGTTTCATGGCGATCGGATGAATGGTGTAGTAATGCATAAAGGACAAACAGACAGACAGACAGACAGACATACATTCGTTTTTATATATATAGATAGTGCATGAGTGCATATGTGCTTCTACACTATAACTCCTCATGTTATTACTTGTTCATCTTATAACATGAAAACAGGGGTGTTATGTAGCTTGTTCAGTAAAACCGTGTGGTGTGAGCTTCAGATTGTCCGACAATCAAACAGGCATATAATGTTTAAATACGTAAAATGACAAGCAGGGCGCATGAGAGGTGCCTAAAGGCAGGTGAAAGAGAAATAAATGCTGATTGGTAGGAGTACTAAGAGAGAAAACATAATATTTTGTTAAGCATCCAATAATGTTGAAGACTTTCAAAATATAGAGTGAGTGTGTGTGTGTTTTGTCTGTGTGTATGTCAAAAATTCCGAAATCTGACTGACATCTAACAATACCAAACTGAAAGCACCTGTACCCAACTATTTATCAGAGAATACATTTATTAGGGGGTGTGTAATACCCCAAACACCCCCCTTGAACCTACGCCCCTGCATGAAAAACCGAATAAACATACGTTGGCAAAAAATACATACATGCAGGCTCTTCAATCGATAACAATGAAAGCTCCACCTTGAATTACACTTAAGCTGTGTGAATGTTCTGTTGAATTTTGCATTTTACTCTTTACCTGCTTTTTCTTTTATTGCTAAATATGTGATGTATGTTTGCTGCACCGAGAAACAGCCCCTGGCATTTGTTTGCGCGTTAACAACAATAAACAATGCAATCCTGGCTCTGTGCACGAGACCTTTCATTTGACCCGTGTGATGGGTGTAACCTCAGAGCCAGGTCAGAAAGGAGGCCATCACCCTATTACCAAAATGGGGATGCTGCCAAAACAACCTCCGGTTGTCTCGTCACATTAAACAAGATGGGACAATCACCTTCCTTTGACCTAATGTTAACGGTGCAGCTTTGATTAGATTTACACAAATTAAGTCAAGCACGTAAACCTGCTCGGTGACTGAAAAGCAACACAACGGTCTTGTGCCATACCTGCTCTTGATTTTTAAACAACCTTAGTGACTTTACAGCGTTTAGGATTAAAGCAGTGCAAAATACAGGGTTACAGAACGACTGCCTCTGTCATGCTCGGAAAATCTTTCACATTAGGTGAGTCATAGGCAGTGCTTAATTTGAACCAGTGGTTTCCGGTGCTCGGCACCAGCACTCAATTGTCAACACTGGCATTTATGACAGGCTGCCACATGGTGGTGCCGCTTGTCTAATTTAGAGATGGGCAAAACAAATGTTATTTATTACTGCAATATACATTGAAATGATTAATCCCAGTAGACCAAGCTTTATAGGCCAGGAATAGTCAGAACTGTCACCTTGCAGGAGTTTGAGGGTTATCAGATGTTTTGGTACTGCCTTTGGCAGGGCTGCTAGGGGCAGTGGGTGGAGCAAGCAGCAGTGGCCTCCTGACTAGGGCCCTGGCACTTCATTTTTTTACAAATTAATCACTGGTCACAGGATGCACCAAGCCTTACAAAAATGTTTTTTTAATGAAACACTTGTAGGTGGTGAATATGAAAACAACCCCAAAATCTCAGTGACACAGTGATGAACAGAAAGAAAATAATAGAGGCATCACAAGGGGTGGACCTGTTCAGATCTGGCTTGACAGCCCAGTTATATTTTAAGACCATTGTTACCAGTTTTTTTTAAATTTACATAGAGTTGGCTAGGGTTTCTCCCAGAGGAGTGTCTCTCTCTCTTTCTCTCTCTTTCTTTTTCTCTCTCTCTCACTCTCTCTCACGCTTTCTGCCTCTCTCTCATGCTATTTCATGAAAAACTATTTTACATCTGAAAAGTGTACTGAATAGTCACATATTGCATTATTTATTGTATAGATACATTTTATGCAGAAAAGTGTTATTTGTTTTCTGCTTTCGCAGTCTTCTTTAATGTATTCCTCAAGATTCAAAATGCAAGACAGACTATTTTCCTTTGCCAGTGCTCGCTTTCCATTGCTGTGCAGGTATGCAATAGCTGCAAATTCTCCTTGTCAAAAGATTTGTGCAAGTAGCTTTACTAATTACATTTATAGATATATAAAAACTTTTTTTCCTTATACAGATGCAAAGATATTTTTCTCAATTCTAGACTTTGGGGTGACTCAATTATTTAGGTTATGGCAGATTTACAGAAGTTGTGAATAAGTGCAGAGGCCCCAAGTTCTTCTTAGGAATAGGATGCCGTCGCCAGTGCTTGAGACAGCCGGCTTTGCCGAATACCAAAGGCTGCCTAGTTCCACGCCCCTTTCATTCCCAGCCATACACTCTCTGTCTCTTTATCTCATTCTTGTAGGTTCTTTTTCATCCCTGATGTCTCTCTTTTTTCTTATCTCCCTCTTCCTCCTATCTCCTGTCGTCTGCCTTTTTTTTCTCTTGCTCTGGGCCAAAGTCTGATAAAGAAAAATAAGTCCTAGTCCCCAAAAATGAGTACAGGTGCACACCACATACAGCCACTACCACAATTTAAGACCTGATCTAAAGCTCATGTAGTTCCAAACTTCTACTGGTGGAAGATAGCATTTCCACTGTCCCTCAACCCATCCCAGCTTAAGATTTCGAATGCCCAGTTGGCTCCAGCTTTTCCAAAGAATTGTTGTGTTCATTCATTGAAAATAGACATTATGCCAAATAGGAACACATGAATGTTGAGAGCGCCCCTAAGGAAAATGAATTGGCTTAAGGTCAATATTGGCTGACCACCTGCTCCAAGATTTCAAGCCTTCTCTTTCCTTTCTCCCTTTCCAATTTAGAACAGTCGATCCTCAGTGGGGGAAAAGTTCTAGTGGCATTATAGCTCTTTTAACTTGGGTTATACTGGTTCGTAAAGGCACGCTTCCCAGTTATCAGCCATTGGCTGCAACTTGGGCCAAACACTCAGGTTCCTAGTCTTTAACTGTCTGTATATTGCCTTTACCTGTGGGCAATAATTTTAATATAATAGCTGCATTGTTTGCATAGGTATTACAATATTGTGTCTGGGCAATAGGTCTGATGTCAGCCCTGATAGATTTGGTTGTTTTAAGCAAGCTCAGCCTATAAAGGGAAGAGTGGCGGAGGGTGTGGGGGGATTGGGGGAAGTCGGCAGCCGACGACAAGGGAAACTTACCTTTAAAAAAATGAAGAAACACTTACCTTGAGCAAGCCGCATTGCTGAGTCAGCGATGCATCGAGCGCAAGGTAGGTAATTTTTTTTTTTTAAGTTTCCCTCGTTGTTGGCTGTCGACTCCCCCCCACCCCGCACCACCGCTCTTACCTGCACGGCTGCACCTTGTTTTAAGCCATTGAATTCACCATTAGTACAGAACTTAGGGTCAACTACCACTTAATATATCAAACCTTATTTAATATTTTGACACCCTGCTTCTCTCTGTAAGTAGTCTCAATGTATTGAGACTGTGAACGATGCTGTAAAGGTGAATTAACCCCTTCGGCGCTGATGACGGAACCGCTCCGTCATCAGCTGCGGGTGTGCTGTGCTGATGACGGAGCGGTTCCGTCATGACCCGCCCCGCTCGATAGAACGCTCATGAGCGGCGCAAATTCCGCGCCTGCGCTGAGGGTTCTATTGAGCGGGGCGGGCTATGACGGAACCGCTCCGTCACCAGCATAGCTCAACCGACGCTGGTGACGGAGCGGTTCCGTCACCAGCATGCGGCCGCCTCGCGGCCGCCCCGCCCCCTTAGCACTGCGGCGGAATAGCCGCCGCAGTGAAGGTGTTAAGTTAATGTATGAACAATTATAACATCTATCCAACTCAGCAGGAGAAAAGCACTGTACTTTGAACTGTATGAGTGGTTGCTTTCAGTACCAGCAGCCCTAGCCTGTACTCCTTCGTCTGGTATATAAGTAATAAAATAACAGCAAACTGTGAATAATTTACATGGTATGGATATCACAGACGCACACCGTTGCTTCCATCGGACTGACTTGGATCTGTCCTTTAATGAACAAAAAAATCAAAGGCCCCTCTCCAATCCAAAATATTTTCTTAATAATACATTTTTGGGCTAGGCTTGGGCACAAGTCCCACCACTCTTCACGTTTCTATAACAAAAAGTGTCATTTTTTTTATGTACGGACTTGGAGAGATGTTGTACTTTCTCATACATTTCCTTCAAACATCCCAAAGGTTTCTATCATTTCTTTCTACAGTGATAGATTCTCTGCCGACACGTTCCTTTCATTTAAAAAAGACCCTTAGGTGCCAGACCCCAGAGTTTTACCAATCCTGGAGTACCAGTGATTGCAGTGGTGGGGAAAATACGGTCCATTATGAGTAAGGCTCCCTGTTTTCCGTTTTTACTGATTTTTACAGATAAATACAGACAGAAAAGCATTTATTTTCTTGTCTTTATTTACTTTTAAATGTGGATAAAATCGAAAATTGGGTGTTTTTGGAGTGATTCTAAATACACTTTGCCATGACTGGCAGGCCAATAACTATGTGGATTGATAGGTTAGGGAGTCTAAAAAGGTATTTTAGTAAAGAGGCTTAACCATCTGTAGATATGCACAAGTCTGATACTAAAATCTGCATATTTTCATATAAGTGCATTGGTTTATCTTCTGCTGGTGTTCGTATCACTGAAACCTGGTTGGCATTCAAGCATGACTGCATATGTATTGGTTAAATAAATGTGGAAATATACCAGTTTCAGCTTTATTTTTTTATAAAGCCAATAATAAAAATGGATAAATACAGATAAAGCTGACAAAAAATAAATATGGATAAATACAGACGGAAATGTCTAAAAAATAAATACCATAAAACCTGGAGCCCTAATTATGAGTTTGACCCAGAGGGTCCACAAAGGAAGTCCCCAGTAAGTCTGCATTTTCAGACAGACTTTCACCTGAGTGTTTTGCTGCTGGGCCTCATTATCAGTGTTAAAATCTCTGGAATTTCCCCTTTAAGAAGGTTGTATAATAGAGTCATGCAAGACTAAACCATGGGTGCCTCTACCATGCAGCCCAAACCACAAATGCGACTTAACCACGCATTAATTTACCACGCATGCCTTTACCACACAATTTCATGGTAAAGGCATGAATGGTAACGGTGTAGGGGTGGCTAAATTCACCACTACTTCAACCCCCGAACCCAGTGCTAAGCCCTAAATTACAAACCCCCTACCTGCCCCTGCCCTAAACCCTAACTTACATACCCCTTATCTGCACCCTCCCGCACTGAGCACTAAATTACAAACCCCTTACCTGCCCCCTACCCTAAAATACAAGCCCTCTACCTGCCCCCTGCCCTAAATTACAGGCCCCGCTACCTACCCCCCCCCTCTGAGCCCTAAAAACACCTGATTCCTTAAATACTCCCCAAAATTCAGGCCTTAAATCTACCTCAACCTCCACACCCTGCCTTAGCCCTAAAACTTGCCCCTCCTTAAAAGTACCCTCACCCCCTCCCCTTCCCTGAACCCTAAAAACTTGCCACCAACCCCCCCTCGAAAGCGACCCCAGACCCGAGCTCTAAAAACTTGCCACTGATCCCCACTCCCCCGAAGCGACCCCCACACCCAGCCCCACTTACCTGTTCACTTCCCGTTCCGACGCTTCTGTTCCTGTTTCGAGACCCCACCCTTCCCGAACACTAGAGCGCATTTGCCTTAACCAGGCATATGCATGGTTTAGGCAAATGTGTTGTTCGTGCAAGCATGGTTACGCTTGCAGGCTTCCATAATGAGTGGCTCTGGCCACGTAGTTCTGGAAGTTTCGCCTTTCAGAATTACCAATTTTGGGGGGCCCGGTAATTCTGGAGGCACGGAAATAAAAGAGATTACAAGATTTTAATGAATAAGGTTTGGGAACTGGTGCTTCCACTGCGATTCTCACATGTTGTTCCCTGAGCTTCCACGTGAAGATTTTGGCTGATGAAATCAGCTAAAATCTCTATCTGAGACATTGCAATTTATAATTCTGATGGGTCAGTAATTCCTGGAATGAACAGGCTACTTGTAGTGAGGGCCTCTGAGTGTTACTAAGGATGAAAACTCATATTTCCGATGTTTTCTTGTTATTGTTGTTACCAGCTGACCATCGAAAGTAGGGGGCAGCTCGAAGTAAGGCTTTAAATCAGGATTTTCCAATGTTGGTCCTGGATGGCCGGATTGATGCCAGATTTTTAGCATATCCACATTTAGATAAATGTAGTTATTTTAAAAATCTGGCGTGGATCCGGCCCTCCAGTACCCACATTGGAGAACCCAGCTCTAGATGGAATTCTGCATGTGCACGTGAACTGGCATCTCCAGACCTTGCTGCTTCCTCTGTTATTGACATCATTGCTCCCTTTACCTCCCTAAAGAAGACTCAGCAGATATAACTGCCCCCCCTCTCTGCCCTTGGAAATCTGTAGGAGCAGGACACAGGCAGGGGGTAGATCCACAATCAATGGGGCTCTTCTGATTGGACTAAGGGTTAAATATTAATAGCACTTTGCTGCTGGAGAACAGACCTTGAAAGATCCTAGTTCCACGCATGAGTAGCCCGTCAAGTCTGAGAATTTACTTTGAACTCTGGGACTTGTAGCTTGGTTTTATAATGTGTTAAACAATACTACAAATCCCATCATGCAACATTACAAACCTGGACTGGATGAAGTACTCAAGAGTAACAGAGGCCATCACTTAATTCTCTTTTGCCAGACCGGAATGAGAAATCTTGTCTAGCTGCCACCCTCTGGGTATTACCCAGGTTCCGAGCGACATAGGGTTACCCCATTGTTGTTAATGGGACCCTTTGGGGCAGAGCAGATATCAAATGCAATCCTGACAGAGGCAGCATCTACAATTGAAAAAGCTGTTCAACATATACTTCAGGCCATTTTAACTCTTCAGTTTCCAATGATATACCAACAGATTCTAATCCCTCACTGCTGCTGGAACAGCCCCCCAAACCCATCTTTTGAGTATTCTCGGAATACAGTAGTTTAAATGGTTTTTACCTGAATGAGGGATGGCTGGCCGTTTGTGCATGCTACTCAAAGACAATAGACAGAATGAGCAGGTAACACATATTGATACTCAGTAGGCTGCTGTAAACCAGCTACTGATTAAATGAAATAGAAAAATGATACGAGAACACAAATTGTTGTGTAGTTTGAATTGTTGTTTGAGCTGCTATAGAATGAAGCATTCCATTTCGAGAACTATACTTTGTCAAGTAGAAAGGTCTAGAGGAAAGTGGGGGAGATCTTTATGGGAGAGAATGAAAGCTACATTTGATGCGGCCAATGCCTGTGTGTTCAGAGGAAATGTAAGGGAAGGGCCACCTAAACAAAAGTAAGAAGTGACTATACATTGAATGAAGTAGGTGAAGGTTAATGTTGTGGATCACAATTGACTGTACCAATTCTATCTTCTCACCCAACCTCTTCATTATGTATAAGAAACAAGGAGGTTAGAAGTAAGAAATTTGATTGGGGGTCAGGCCCCTACCTACGGCTCCTAATAGTCAAGAAACTGCCTGGGAAAGGTCACGTTGGCATGTAGTTTATCTTGTAGAAAAATTCTCTGGACCCCTCATCATATAAAAAGCCTTTGATACTTTCGCACATAGAAAAATTTTAATGTGGAGAAAGTAAATTTGCAATGAGAATTCTCATGCGTAGATTCTGCCATGAGTGCAGAGACTCCCCAACAACTGCAGGGCCTCCGCAATGAGTGCAGAGGCCCTTTGCGACTTCTGGTCTGAAGTTAGACTTTAGGTTAAACTTAGACTTCAGATCTAAACTCAGACTTTAATATAAAATTAGACTTCAGATCTAAAATTAGATTTCAGGTCTAAGTTTACCTCTGTGAATCTGGTCTTTAATTTAGATTTGTTTTATCTAGGACGATGAAGGAACTGTTCATGGACTGTAGTAGACTTAAATATCGATGGCATACAGCTTTAGTTTTTATCAAATGCAGAGTGCTGATTTTGAAAGGTAAACAATCTGCATTTTGATATATTGCTAGAATAATGAATTTGACGTGCATAAGAAAGAACCTGAGTAACTACTTCTAAAAATCTAGGATCTAAATGGGATAAGCCTACTCATTTAGAAGCATATAAAGCAGTTGTCACCCAAATGAATGCAAAACTATAGAATCAATTAGACAAGTACTTAGGAAGCGGAGAGAAGTGTCGTAACTATGGATCTATTTTAGGTCATTATGTAGAAAAGCAATTGCACAGGAGTGGCAAATGGACACAAATAGAAGAGGGTGAATCTATCATGTTGAACGAGGAATACGCTTTACTCTGTACTAGCTTTAGCTGTCACTCCTTTAGGATATTAAGTATTGTTCCTAGCCAACATTTAAACTGGCTTATTTAGATATTTCCTGGTAGCAGCAAACATCATATGGACCTGGACTATATTAGATTATCACTGGAGCCGCTAAAACTCCAGGGCTATGTATGTATTAGGTAAACAGTCTTCAAGTTGCGAATGGATGAACATCTGGGTAGATACTTACTTGAATTTAAAAATGAATCAATAATACTTTGCTTGGAATTAGGGATATGGCCCAAACATTTTTAGTGGTGATAGTTAGATCACAGTTATCACAAGTGGTTGCAGAATTAATGAGGCAACAGGATAATGGGCGCTCTGCTACCAGTATTCTTAGGCCAAAGTAAATAATAAAAATCGTCACTGGTGCTCTAGGCGAGAGAGGGAAGGTCACCTCACTCCCCAATTACCCAAGAACAAAGCTCTTGATATATAAAAGTCAAAGATTTTCTCACTGAGCACTCAAAGATCCTTATTCAAAATTCAATACACTGTAAATACAGTCATAAGTCCATTCTCAATCCATTTCCAAGTAAGACCCCGGAATTCTCAAGTAGACGTGTTATTCCTCTTTATTACAAACTCCAAGTGTCCACAGTTCAAGAAACACTCTCTGCAGCCAACACGTGTTTCGTTTGGGCATTAATAATATGCCAACTTAACTTCCTCAGGGCTGCAAATCAAGAAAATAATAAAAATGGTATACTACACTTGAAATATTAGAATTATAGTTACTCAGAAATGTATTATATATTTAATACAAATTCACCACCTAAGTGAAAGAAACATAGTTCCCATAAATTGTGAAACTCAAATCAAACTAAACATTAAACGAGTGGATCCCGGTGTCTCTATATGTAAACCAATATATTCGGGTAAAATCAAATTAATTCTACATAACTTTACATCATTTGTATTTACCTATTCACAGTAATTCTTCTTTTCTATTTATATCTTTGATTAACAAATTATATCTTGTTGATTCTGCATCTGAAATGACACAAAGGTACCCTCAGCCCACGTGCATCAACTTGCGTCAAACAGTGAGAAAATTATTATAGTACTATATTCACTAGTACTAAATAATAGGGATTATCCAATATTTTACTTAGCGTAGATAAACAAATCTACATAACACTGACCAAATCTTATATGTGCCTAGCGGTAAAACAAGCTAGAATTTATCTGCAACAAATCCAAACAATTATTATTCTTACGATAGCAACATTAATGCTATCTAAGAAAGCAACCTATTGAATTCTTATTTGACAAAATTATTACCGAGCAGCGAGCACGGGGAAGTAGGTGAACCGCCTGATCTCGCCCTGACAACTACTATGTTGTTACCGGCATAGCGCCCCCCTCCTGCTTGATGCAGCTCGAGTTGAGCTACAGCATTGTTTTAAAGCACCCTCTATTTTAGGTGTGCGTCCCAGAAGCTGATTTTTCTTCTGGCTGTCCAAGGATTTAGGTCTGGGTGTGTCTTTTAGGGGGCACATACCACCCACTTCCTTGTTTTGGTCCTGAGGAATACCGGGGATTTTCCCCTTATGGTAGAAACATGTCGACCAACACATAAAACAGAGATAAGTGGGCCGTAACTTCCCCACTACTATCTCAACCTTATCTTTTAATTTTGTCCAGTATCTTTTTTATTAAAACTCTATACAAAAGAATACCAGGACAATTTTTAACACTCACATTCTTTTTGTATGCACCCCACACTTCACTACCAGCTCCACTGCAGTTGCAGGTGTTGAAGCACACCCAAGTGACGCTAGGCCACTTGGGTGGGCCCCGATGATGAAGCAAGTCACCACTAGGTGGTGAGTGAGGGGTTTCCTAACAAAGGAACAATTCTTCCTGAGTTCAGACAAGAGCCTTCACATACCCTCATCGGGTAGTACTCCTCCATTTTGTTCTTTTGATCCTTGACCAGGGAATCAGGAGTATTTCCCGTCCGACGTTCACGGACACAACTCCTTACTCTCCTACTTGTTTTCCAAAAATTATTATTTACCCAATGGCTGCTTACCCGATCATGCGGCACAATTCCTCATATCTAGGTCGCCGAGTCTATATTTATCACCCTTCCACGTATGTAAATTTTCCAATATTGCTTCCGTATTCTCGTGTCTGCTAATATCTATCAAAAAAAGCCTCAATAAGTCTCTGCCACAAGTATTATTAAACCCATTACTGGATAATCCCGCATTGCTGCTTACCTCGTCCTTTGACACAGTACTTCCGTATACGAGTCACTGGCGTTCATGTTAGTCGCCATCTTACTTAAGTGTACTTTACCAGAGTCGCGACGTAAAGTAAATTACGCTATTTTAACACTGATTTAGAGCTCGAAAAAGACCCAAGAAGTAATATATATTAAACCAAATATTTAGCAAGTAAATTCTGTATCGTTCCATAATTTTAAGAATGCACTCGAATTTTAACATTTCTGTGGTAAATTACGTTATTTTAACACTGATTTGAAGCTAGAAAAAACCAAAAGTAATTTAAATTAAACCAATTATTTCACAAGTTAGTTCTGTATCATTATCTACGTTCCATAATTTTCAGTATACACTCGAATTTTAGTATTTCTATGGCCGCCATTTTGGAATGGGCAAAGTTGACCAGACTTAGTCGTTTAAAATCCTAATTCTTACTATTTCAAACAAAATGTAATATTTTGTTCTCACTGCTCACGTTCAAGAAGCAACAAATGAGCCGCCTGCACCCCATAACATCACAGATGCAGAGCCAAGAGAGTACAAGTGAATTTGTTTCATTGAATCAGATGGGAGCATGGTGTAAACATTAGAAGCTTCCTTACTTATACCGGACAGTTGTACTTACACTCAATAAACAAACATATCGTCAATGGTATACAGAGGATACTCTAATATAACTTGTTACACAAATTATTAATACTCTCAAAATAATTGGAATATTATCGATCACCCAAGAAATATTGCAATTCTGAATCAATATTCAGTCCTTCTTCTACTGCTCGGAGAACCAAAATCCATTTAGCTTTTCTGCGTCTAAGTTTCAGTAACCTGTTGCCTCCACGTTTATCCAGGGTAACATGTTCAATACCATGGTAATGGAATTTATGGTTAGCAGAATCATTCTTATTACGGATGGCATGAGAGGCAATCGGGTACCTTGTATCTCCATTTTTAAGAGCTCGATAGTGTTCAATCATGCGGTCTTTCAGTCTTCTAACCGTACTGCCAACATACATTTTTCCACATGTACAGGCAATTACGTAGATAACAAATGTTGTGTCACAATTTATAAATGTGTTGATGTAAAAAACACCTGTATTATTATATTCAAATTGCTCCACTTTTTTCATTGCCCACCAACAAGAACTACAATTGCCACAGTAATGAAAACCCTTCAAATTACTACGTAACCAATCACTTTGACTTGATGGTAATATAGGTTTAGGATAGCTTGGACTTATAAAGTTGGCAATAGTCTTCCCTTTACGGTACGTGATACTTGGTTTTTCAGTGAGAAATGGTTTTAGATCTCTGTCTGAGCATAACATGTACCAATATTTCCGCATAATATTGTAAAGTCTGTGGCTCCCTGTACCAAAGTTAGTAATCATTCTAGCCTTCTGATTTTTATTTTGGACAACATTCCTCATTTTAGGTTTTAGTGTTACATCTCTATGCATTACAGAGGCTCTTTTAGCAGCCCTTTCAATCACAACATTCGAGTAACCCCTGTTTTTAAATCTATTTGCCATATCCTGTAAATTATCATTAAAATCAGCATCCTTAGAGCAATTCCTTCTGGCTCTTATCATTTCCCCATAGGGGATAGACTTAATCTGACTCTGTGGGTGGCAACTATCTGCTCTTAGTAACGCATTGCAACTAGTTTCTTTGCGGAACATACGACTACATAGTCTGTTGTTTTCCACAAAGAGTTGAATATCCAAAAAAGTCAGAGTATTCTTGACATAGTGAGTGGTAAAAGTCATGTTCAAATCATTTGTGTTGAGAAACCTGAAAAAGGAATCCAACTCTTCTGTAGTACCTCTCCAAAACAGTAAGCAGTCATCAATAAATCTACCCCAGTAGTAAATATGATCTATCCACTGCTGTCCTTTAGGGCCCCAGATCCACTCCGCCTCCAGTCTCCCCATAAAGAGGTTCGCGAAGGACGGAGCAATTCTGGAACCCATCGCAGTACCCAGTCTCTGTTTGTACCAGGTAGATTCAAATAGAAAGTAATTGTTTTCCAGTACTAATCTTGTCATTTCTAATAACATAGATGTATGGTCCAAATATTCTGCTGGTCTCTGGTTCAGAAAACTCTCAATAGCCTGGATTCCCAATTCGTGATCAATATTCGAGTACAAAGAAACTACATCTAAAGTAGCCATGATCATATCATCATCCCAGACAATGTCATTCGTAATGTTCAGCACATGTTTGGTATCCTCAATATGAGAAGGTAAATTATTCACAAATGGTCTAAGATATAAATCTACAAACTGTGATAGTCTCTCAGTTGGCCCACCAATACCCGATATTATCGGTCTGCCAGGAGGTTTTTCTCGATTTTTATGAATTTTTGGCAGACAATACATACAGGGGGACCTAGGTGAATCAATTTTAAGATATAAATACTCCTCATGATCAAGTAAGCCTTTGTCATGCCACTCTTTTAATCTCGTATTGATTTTATCCTTAACTATTGGTAAGGGATTGGTAGTTATCTTCTCATAATACCTGTTATCTCCCAATTGAGACAGTACCTCATCATTATAGTCCTTCCGATTCATAACAACTATGTTGCCACCCTTATCTGCATTACGTATAATAAGGTCTGGGTGATCAGTCAGTTCACGTAGTGCCTTCCTTTCATCTATCTTTAAGTTATGTGATATTCCTCTCCTTTGGTGTTTTTCTTTTTTAATAAGGTTATCTATTTCCATAGTAACAGATTTATAGAAAGCATCAACTACGTTGCCGGGTGAAAGTTGTGGGGTCCATCTGGATTTTTCTTTTAGTCCACTTTGATAAGCTAGTCCCGGATTAATTTCTAAGTCCGCCATAAGTGAACTCATGGTAACTGGGTCTTCCTCTGATTCAGTCAATGACAATAATAATTTAGTATCAATAAGTTCTTGAATAGTTATATTGCTCAGTATTGGTTTATTTGTTGGTCTCAGAGTCACAGTATCCTGTCTAACAAAAACTTTTTGCAGTTTCAATAACCTTACAAATTTATACAAATCAATTTTGGTAAGATTCCAGTCAACATTCTTTGTCGGACAATATCCAAGGCCTTTCTTTAATACACTGATCATACTTTCAGACAGTACAATAGATGAAAGGTTAATCACTTCAATCTCATTAGTACCCATTTTTACTTTCTCCAAGACCGGAGTCTCTCTCTCATACCTGGGACTGCTTCTCCTGCGTCTGCCACGGCTCCCTCTCCTAGTCTTCCTGTTTGGGTGTTCCCATATCTCACTCCTGTATCTCGATTCCCTTTCCTGATTCTTTGAACCTCCTCTAAAAAATTATTAATATTCTCACCTGTGGTGGGGGCTTCAGTGTTATCATCATTAGTAGAAAGGCTACTGGTTGAGGTATTTACTACTGAACTCATGGGTGTCAAGTTTCTCTTATTTCCCTGTCCTTTGGTAAAGAGATAATCAAATTTACGAGCAAAAGTAAATACCCTGCCAGATGTATAATCCTGTTCATCCCTCTTTAGTTTACGTGCTTTTCTCCTTTTGATGTCTGCTTGTAAGTTTGACAGAATCTCATCTAACATATTGTAATTTTTAACAGTGGCTTCTGGGAGGTTGAGTTGCTTAATTTCATCCTCACAAGCCTGGATTTCTGCCAGTAGCTTAGCTATCTTACGTTCTGCGTTGTCTATTAGAATTCGTATCAGGTTGCTTGAGCTTGTACTTAACTCACGTTCCCATTTATCTAACAGATCTGGTTCCAGGTCTTCATAAGTCGGAATAATTGTAGACCTTAGACCTCTCGGGATACGATTTAAGGTTAAATATTGCTTTAACGTCACTGCATCCCACCACTTATTAAGTTCTGCTCTCTTAAGTTTTTCCAGTTTCACGAACTTAGCTCTTAAACCCTCTTGTTTTGGTTGTGAGGTTGAGGCTACTGCTACATTAATAGAAGAGCGAGTGTTTAGGTTCTTAAATAAATCTATAGCCTCTTGTTCTCGATTCATTGTTACAACAATTATCAAAAAAGCCTAAAGCGGCTGCCCAACCTAAATTAAATGCAGAATTAATGAGGCAACAGGATAATGGGCGCTCTGCTACCAGTATTCTTAGGCCAAAGTAAATATTACAAATCGTCACTGGTGCTCTAAGCGAGAGAGGGAAGGTCACCTCACTCCCCAATTACCCAAGAACAAAGCTCTTGATATATAAAAGTCAAAGATTTTCTCACTGAGCACTCAAAGATCCTTATTCAAAATTCAATACACTGTAAATACAGTCATAAGTCCATTCTCAATCCATTTCCAAGTAAGACCCCGGAATTCTCAAGTAGACGTGTTATTCCTCTTTATTACAAACTCCAAGTGTCCACAGTTCAAGAAACACTCTCTGCAGCCAACACGTGTTTCGTTTGGGCATTAATAATATGCCAACTTAACTTCCTCAGGGCTGCAAATCAAGAAAATAATAAAAATGGTATACTACACTTGAAATATTAGAATTATAGTTACTCAGAAATGTATTATATATTTAATACAAATTCACCACCTAAGTGAAAGAAACATAGTTCCCATAAATTGTGAAACTCAAATCAAACTAAACATTAAACGAGTGGATCCCGGTGTCTCTATATGTAAACCAATACATTCGGGTTTAATCAAATTAATTCTACATAACTTTACATCATTTGTATTTACCTATTCACAGTAATTCTTCTTTTCTATTTATATCTTTGATTAACAAATTATATCTTGTTGATTCTGCATCTGAAATGACACAAAGGTACCCTCAGCCCACGTGCATCAACTTGCGTCAAACAGTGAGAAAATTATTATAGTACTATATTCACTAGTACTAAATAATAGGGATTATCCAATATTTTACTTAGCGTAGATAAACAAATCTACATAACACTGACCAAATCTTATATGTGCCTAGCGGTAAAACAAGCTAGAATTTATCTGCAACAAATCCAAACAATTATTATTCTTACGATAGCAACATTAATTCTATCTAAGAAAGCAACCTATTGAATTCTTATTTGACAAAATTATTATTTACCCAATGGCTGCTTACCCGATCATGCGGCACAATTCCTCATATCTAGGTCACCGAGTCTATATTTATCACCCTTCCACGTATGTAAATTTTCCAATATTGCTTCCGTATTCTCGTGTCTGCTAATATCTATCAAAAAAAGCCTCAATAAGTCTCTGCCACAAGTATTATTAAACCCATTACTGGATAATCCCGCATTGCTGCTTACCTCGTCCTTTGACACAGTACTTCCGTATACGAGTCACTGGCGTTCATGTTAGTCGCCATCTTACTTAAGTGTACTTTACCAGAGTCGCGACGTAAAGTAAATTACGCTATTTTAACACTGATTTAGAGCTCGAAAAAGACCCAAGAAGTAATATAAATTAAACCAAATATTTAGCAAGTAAATTTTGTATCGTTCCATAATTTTAAGTATGCACTCGAATTTTAACATTTCTGTGGTAAATTAAGTTATTTTAACACTGATTTGAAGCTAGAAAAAACCAAAAGTAATTTAAATTAAACCAATTATTTCACAAGTTAGTTCTGTATCATTATCTACGTTCCATAATTTTCAGTATACACTCGAATTTTAGTATTTCTATGGCCGCCATTTTGGAATGGGCAAAGTTAACCAGACTTAGTCGTTTAAAATCCTAATTCTTACTATTTCAAATTCACTTGTACTCTCTTGGCTCTGCATCTGTGGTGTTATGGGGTGCAGGCGGCTCATTTGTTGCTTCTTGAACGTGAGCAGTGAGAACAAAATATTACATTTTGTTTGAAATAGTAAGAATTAGGATGTATCAGGTGCAATGAATCAATGAACAAGCGACAGCTATACAACATCTCATCCAGACATATGTATGCCTAATGCCACCAGTGTTCCATCACTTGCTCACTGTAGAAAATTAACCAATCTTTATTTCTATAGTAACTGCTGCTTAGGGCGTGATGACCTCCATGCTCCTTCATGCTACACCAGTAGTGGTATCAACGCTGTCACAGGACAGAATCCTCTTGCTCTCCAATCCATCATTTCATGAATCAAACCAAGCAGGGTTATGAGGAGATTGTGTCTCATCACAGCCTCCTGGCGAGGGTCATACAATACCATCCACCACCCAAAGCCTCGGCGGCACATTACCGGGGTGTAGTCTTCCTCGTCTCAGACTCTTAATGGTTGTATCTCCACAGCTGCTTGGACCAATGCCACAAAGCTTGTCCCCGCTACACAAGACACAACAGGGGGGACACCAAGGTGGACCCTTATAGTCAAAGGTGACAAGCCTCCCTTTTCCCATGCTAGGAAAGACTGACACAGGTGGGTAGCAATGTCTATAGTCAGGCAACACTTTTTTGTGTGCCCATAACTCTATGGAAGTATAGCCGACCAGCTTAGCCTGTATAAACTACATTAAATCACCCCTAAATGAGGCCCCTTGCCTCCCTCATGTCTAGAACATGTAGAAAGTACTTTATGTCTATGTGTATGGATGTGTGTTTCAGTTCACAAAGTTTCCTGGCTTTGTGAATGGTGGAATCCTTTACACTTCATGTGGGCGAATGCACTGAAGATGGTAACCTCCTTTGTTTTAGGTTGACAAGTGTCCATCGTTGACCTGGTGCTTGCATATATTTATTTATAATTTATTTACAATCTGATGTCCATCTCCCCAACCTCATTTGTCTCTGTGGGTGAGAGGGAGGTAGCCCGCCAGTCCTTTCGATTTAAAGTTACTAGCCTGACAGATTAAGCCCCAGCCTGCTGTCAGTTCCTGCCATGCCTGCATTCCTATGGTATATATACCCCCGGTCTCAACTCATACCACATGAGTTAATTCAAACTAGTCTCAGGAGGGGCTGCAGTGATACATGCTTCGTCACACCAAAATCATGCACCTTCAGAGCAGAAGGAACCAACTCAAGATCTGAAAGATGCAGATACCTTGAATGGGCGCACCTAGCAATAAATACTCCCCTCTGTGACCAGTACAGTGCTTAATATTTCCTATAAATCGAAGGAGACTTCACACACCTGTGTGGCTGACTAACACAAAAGGTTTAAGAGTGGAACATTTTCTCATTGCCATTCTCCCAGGCTTGGACTTAGCCAAAGTCCAGAAAGACTCTGGAAGTGCTGCAGTCCCTTTTTTCCGCTTTGTTTCTTTGTTGTATTTGTTTTTATGTATTTTATGACTTTTGACGTATTTTTCCAACTCTCATTCTCACTTTTTATGTCTTCCACTCTGCTATTTTGTGCCTGTTTGTATCGCCCAGCAATCACTTTCTTTCTTTTTTGTTTTTTGTTAATGTGCTAATTGTTTTATCTTTTTTATGCCTTTTTGTCTCCCACCCTTTTTCTATTTCATTCTCTCTCTCCTTTACCATTGCTCATTACTTCTTTCAATGATCTTGTGTTATTAGCTGTTATTCTCATATTGTGTTTCAATTTATTCACCTCTGTTGGCATTTTTGTGTCTGTTTGTGTGTGTCTCAGTTAGCTTCTCAGACTCTGTGTTTTAATTCCCAACCCCTGATGCATAAGGCCTTTGGCTATGTGTATCATGGGTTGGCTGCATGGTCTAGCCTGACATCAGGCTAGCAGCCAATTTCCTGGCAGTGCTCAACCCAGCCATATAAGGCCAAAAACCTTGCACAGTGAGGGATCGACCCATAACCTGGATGGCTAATCCATGCTACGGATGGCCAAAGACCATCCGCAGCACGCTTTGCCACATAGCCAGGTCATATATATATTTTATTTTAACTGTTGTGCTTCATCTTTGCCTGAGGATACTCATTTTGGTTTAAGTATGTAGATGCTTGAGCATGCCTGTCCTCCCAAAGGACTAAAGACTTGAGTGTCTTCTCTGCATCACTTGGTTGCATAAGTTGCATATCACCTTACACGCATTAGCTTTATTCTCTCCCCTGGGGTAGCTGAAAGGGCTTTAGAGCCTGTCAAAATTTCTTCTAGGTCTTCTCATTCTTTCTATGTTGATGGTCAAGGTTGTGTGCTGCAGCTTGCTTCCTGGTGCAGACTTTCTTAAACATCTGTTTTGTTGCAAACACATATATGGTAGCAATGTGCCAACTCCTCTCTTCACACATCCTGGTTCCAGTACGTGTTTTTTCGCTGACCGCGACCGCGATCGAGGACGAGGACGAGAGAGAACACCTCGCGGTCCATGGCTCCCGCTCCAGCTCCCGTTCCTGCGCCGCCATTGACGCCGATATTATGCCAGTTTGTCCCGGCTTGGCCTTGTTTTGACCCCGCTTTCATGAGCGGTCAGCGGGGGGATAGGCTGTGGCTGCGGTGGGTTATGTTGCGGTCGTGACTCGTGGATGGTGGGCGCAGCAGGAACAGTGCGGAGAGCAGAGTGGCACGGCGCAAGAGCAAGAGCGAGAGCGAGGTCTAAATTGGATCTGAGCTCTGAGCTAAGCCGCACGGAGCAGAGCGATGGAGCAGAGCAGAGCAGAACGGCAGCAGGAACCGTGACTGACACAAACCGGGCTGAGATTGAGGACTTGGCTCCCCCCGCTCACACCTGAGGAGATACAGAGAGCTCCAGGAGAGCCTTTTGCAGGTAGCCCGTTATCATCGTTTGCTTCCCCTCGCCCCTCCGTGTTAGCCTGGTAATTTTGAGACCAGGCAGGGGTTCTGGAGGGGGGTATACTGCCGGTATGCTGCCTGCCTGTGCAAGAGGAGCAGAGCAGTAGGTAAATCCATACCCCTCCAGTGCATTACCATCACTCTACGTGGTGATATAGTTGGGGCAGAGACAGATACTGTGCCACAGGGGCCATACTATTGGCCGTATCATCACTGGCCAAAATTTTGGAAATCTTGGAGAAGCTGGGCGGGCTTGATTCTGGGCTACATCTTGCGTCGGTGGTGAAGCTGGGCTGGCTCGATTCTTGGCTACATCTTGCGTCAGCGGTGAAAAGAGCTCCAATTTGAACGGAGGCTGTCCTGAGATCTGGAGGCCTGGGATCTGAGGCCAAAGCAACCAGACGTATTTTTCCATCTTATGTCCTCTATGGTCACTGTATGAACTTATGATTACCTCATAATATCTCTGTAATTTGTGCCCTGAAAAAAAAAAGCTAATAGCAGTAGTGGACAGCGACTATTAACTAGTAACTAACAGCAGCCAGCACCTCTCTGGAGGAACACTGTTTGAACACTGATTGAACACTGGTTGAAAGGAAAAGAAAACATGTTTTGCTTGCATACAGATCACCACAGTGTCCTTTGCAGTGCCTTTTTTGCCCTTTTGCCCACCCGTCCCTCTGTTCCTGTCCCTGTCCTTGTCCCTCCAACCCCTCGATTGTATAATCCGGTGGTTATTGATTCTGGAATTTTAACTCTGTGTGTATTTGTATTTGTATTTATAAATTCCCATATTTTTGTTATTTGTGTTACCTGTTTTGTATTTATACTTAAACTTTTATCTATAGTCATTTTACTTCGGTTACTTATGGTGTAACGTTTTATTCCCTTATCCCCTGATTTCTTGTTTCCTCTATTATATTTGTCCTGTTCCCTGTCTTTAGTACACCCTTTGTACAACGCTTAAATACTATGACAGCAAAAAAACGAAGGTCTGGGCGATTACTGGTGGGTAGGACTTGTGCAAAAACGAAATCAAATCCCTTACGAAACATGGATACTTCTGGCATGCTGTCGAAAGGAAAAAGTCAGCTATTTAGTCTATGGGAAAAGGGAAAGAAAAAAATCCCCAAGTTGGATTAAATACCGAAACTACTGGAAACGGAGGACAACATGTGAGTAGGAACAGAAATGATGTTGTAATGGTTGAAATGGCAAATACTGTTATTAATGTCCTTGATATAATTGAGGTTGTAGAATCACATACTACTGGTAGTAAATGTGGAGGGGGAGAATCCCGAGAAACCCAAGAATCCCAGAGGTACCCAGTACGGGGTCCTGAGGACCTAAACAGATCTCCAATCCCCCAGGTATCCTTCCAACCTGCTCTTAAAACAGTTGATGTGATTCTACACACAACTACACATGCACCCCATGGAATCATAGAAGACCCCTTTGGTCCCTGCCCAGTAGAGGATGTTCAAAGCAAAGATCTTACTCTCCTGGATCTAGATTTAGAACTCTGCAGGAGGTATATTTCTTGTGATACTAGCAAGATTATAGAACTAGCAAATACTCCAGCAATAACAGTTCCTATAGGACTCAAATTATTCAGCAGTACTCCATCTAATAAATCTAATTATTCTCTTCTGAATTCACACCCCTCTATGAGCCCTGATTTAAATATTAACAATACCCAACCCAGTCAAATTATCAGGAAGGATACGTTAGTCTCAGACTCACTATTATCCCTAGAACATCTATTATCCTCTATTCTAACTCTACTTGAAAAATTTGTAGGAGGTTCAGACTGTGTGTTGGAAACTGTAACTCAAATATTAAAGGTATTGTTAAAAAGTAATCAGGAGAAGGAGGTTAGTTCAAAAACGGATTCTAAACAAGTAGAAGCGGAAGCAAAGGTAGAAGAGGTTTTTTAGAATATACTTGAGAATGCTAATAGCTACCTAACCTATACTGATCAAGATGGCAATCCCCAAACTGATAAGCAATGAATAAAGTGGCGATATTAGAGAAGACCCTTGAACCCTTATCAAAATCTATACAGGTTAATTATGATGCGGCTCAAGAAGTAAAAGACTCAGCAAAAAGGATAGATAAGGAAGTAGTTCCCTATTTTTAAAACCCAGTTTAGTGATGAGAAAGAAGATGTTTTAGGAACTTTACACTTGGAAAAAAATGAGAGAAATGGGAAAAATGAAAAGAATAAAGGGAAAAAGATGAAATCAATATGAAGATTCCCAAAAAATAAGCAAAGGAGAATTCGCTTTAAAGAAAACATTGAGGTCTCAGTTAGTAAGGAATCTTCCCCTGAGACGTCGCAAAATGCATCACAAGATATGAACCAGAAAGATGAAGCTGATCTTGTGAATTCGGAGATTAAAGATCTAGAAATAGGCCAAAGATGACCTATGAAGCTCCCCCCTCGAATATTGCATACCTACATAACAGTTCTTGATAATATCGCAATTGAGGGGTCTCCGTCACTTATAACAGTGGAGCAGCTGAGGCCTACTAGCCTTTTTCCTTCATTACTTAATCTCTTGGCTGTCTCTTTCTCTGACATGGTAAAAATTAGAGGTAAGCCTCAGATAACGGATGTTGAACGCATCAGGGAAAGTACAGACACACTTCACTTAGATTG
Source organism: Lissotriton helveticus (assembly GCF_964261635.1). Taxonomy (NCBI): domain Eukaryota; kingdom Metazoa; phylum Chordata; class Amphibia; order Caudata; family Salamandridae; genus Lissotriton; species Lissotriton helveticus. The sequence continues at coordinate 1,373,432,050 of NC_136067.1, forward strand.
CTTGCCTCTGTTTGATACGGATTTAATATTAAATAGGACTTCGCTTCTTAAATGTCTTCTGGAGATTGAAAGTTTGAAACTTATTCAAAGTAGTGATATAAATCGAGGATAAGGTTTAATTCCAAAAATATTGCAAACCTTATATTACAATGGTCAGAAGGCCTACAAAGTAGGGAGATTGATGTTATTCCATTTATTGATGTTATTCCATTTTCTGAGAAACCCTGAAAGAGAGCCCTCGACAATAAGTCTTTGTTAACACATAAAGATTCATGCAGTAGAGATCGCCCGTATGAAACAGAGGAATTAAAAATCTTTATTACAAAAAATGGCAGACAAGTGAAATTTAAAGACTCCTTCCCACTTTCTTTCCAATGGAACTCCAAAGAAGAGAGTGCAAAATGGAACTGGTTACCTGGTGTTCTATCAAGCAGATCCAATAATAAGCTTCCACAACTGCCATCCTTCTAGCAATAAATTAAAAATAATATCATGGAATGCTGCAGGAATAAAGAATAGTAGGGAGAAGTTACAATACTTATGTGCACTAGATGCAAACATTATTTGTCTTCAAGAGACCTGGTATACAGAGGAACTATTATGTAAGGATTATTTTATTTTAGATTGTGAAGCAATTCCATCCAGGAGAGGACATGCAAAGGGAGGGGTGGCATGCCTGCTGTCAAATAAGATAAAATGGAATTATGATTACTACATAGATCCCAGTAATCTTTTTTTGGCAAAAACATTGTATAATCCTGACAATAATGTAAAATGTAGACCATTGACGTTGATAAATGCTTATATTCCACCAGATGCCTGTCCAGATGTACTCTTGAAGACGTTTTTTTCATACATTTAGAAAGTCAATGAAGTAGAACTCTCCCCTCATAAAGTATTGGTAGGGGATCTGAATTGTAAAATCTCTAATTCTACTTTGCACATATTCCGAAATAGGAAAAAGAAGAATCCCTACAGATTCCACAAGCACTCTTCCCACAAAATATTAGGACAAATAAGAGAGGGAAAAGGCTCCTTGATGAACTAACGAAAGTTGATGGCATTATAGCTAATGGAAGATTGCCTTCAGATACACCGGCGAACTTTACTTGTAAGTCCAATAGCAGAGAATCTATTCTAGACTATGTGGTAGTGGGAAGTACCTCCTTCTTCTTATTGAAAGATCTCAAGGTCTCCAATTCTCTCTACAGTGACCACAAAGTACTAACTCTCACTGTAAATCTAAATTTACTCTTGAGCGATCCATGGGCACTAAACGGTGAATCTGTCGGTTTTGCTAACAAATCAGGGAGATGTCATTGGGATACCAAGGCCATTTTGGGCCTGGATAGTATCTTAGAGGTCACTGTAGAGAATTTGTCTAACTGGAATGGATCAGAAATTGCCAGTTTTAATGCTTTTGTGTTTAAGGCGATAGATATTGTAAAAAAGTCGAATCAAAAAAGAAGTACTAAAGTAGTCCCCAGATCCCTACAGCTGTTTAACCTTGAAATAAACAAATGAATTAGAGAACAATACTTGAACTACTCCTCTGATAGATATCATAGAATACTACTATTAAAGAGGAGGAGGACTAGGGTAAAGGTTAAGCTAAGAAAAGAGAGGGAAGATAACATCTTTGATTAAACTGAGAGAATCAGTGTCGAAAGACCAAGTAAGAACATATTGGTCTCTCATCGGGGAGGGATGTGGAGCTAGATCAAGACCACTCCCAGTTGCCATTGAGGAGCATAAATGGGTTAGCTATATTCAGTACTTATATACAAGTATTGCAACCGCAATTGACTGTATTGGACTAAAGGAAGACCCCTCATCGTATGGCTCGCCATCTGAAAAAGATATTGAAAAGGAAATCAAGGGGATGCGATCCTCCGAGGCGTTCGGCCCGGATGAGCTACCTATTACAGTTTTGAAACAAAACAGTACAATGTGGAGTAAAATCCTCTATCCGGTGTTCAATTATTGGTATGCAAATAAAATGGTCCACCCTTCTTGGAAGGGGGGTATATTAGTCCCCCTGTTCAAGAAGGGAGACCGAGATGTCCCAAATAACTACCGTCAAATTGCACTTTTAGACGCAGTGGGTTAAAGTTTTTGCTAAATGCCTCTTGATCCAAATTAATGACTGGGTGGACGCGGGTAAAATCTTACCTTTTGAACAAACCGGGTTTAGGACAAAGCATGGAACTATCAATAACCTAACGGCACTACAGGTAATAAACAAAAAATATGTTCAAGTTAGAGGAATAAGAGTGTACACAGCGTTTATAGACTTCTCCACAGCATTTGATAAAGTAGATTGTCTTTTGCTGTGGAGAAAACTGTCGGACCTGGGTATGCCGGCCATCCTCTTGGAATTAGTCCCTGCTCTCCATACAGACACTTGGTGTAGAGTCTTAATGGGAGGGGAAAGAGGTCTCTCCCAAACTATCCTCACTGTAAATGGCCTAAAACAAGGATGTTTATTGGCTCCTCTACTATTCTCCCTATATTTATCTGACCTTCGCCATACTTTGTCTCAAAGTAAGGGCATTGCTCCATTACTGGGGGGAAAACCGATTTCTTGTTTACTTTATGCTGGCGACATATTAATACTGGATTTGACGCTGAGGGGATTAAATAGTCATCTGCAGGTGCTACACGAATATGCAGCGGTCCATTATTTAAAGATAAATGTATCTAAAAGTAAAATAATGTGCATGCACGGAAGAAAAAGTTGAAGTATGGGAATTTTGTTTGGTCTGTAGGTGGACAAAAACTGGAACTCGTAAAATCATGTTTTCTTGGGAAAAACGGTGTGTGGTAACCTAAGTGATAAAGCCCATACAGAAAATAATATTTATAAAGCAATTACACAGGGGAAAAGTTTGTATTCCCTCTATAGATCAACTGGAAGAAGACATTTTGCACTTTTATTAGAGGTATTCCGTGCTAAAATTCCTGCTTCCCTTCTGTATGGTATTGAACTTCTTGACTTAGGAAAATGGGGCTTTTTAAATATGACAGAAGGCAACATTTTACGGAGCCTAGCCTCAGTCAACTCTGCTTGTCCCGTGGTGGCACTAAGATTGGAACTTGGTCTGAGAATTAGCTGGGTCCAGGGTCTTGCAGGGATAGTGCGATGGGTTACAAGCCTTGTAAAGGGTGATCCTGGTACACTAAGATCTTTTATCCTGAAAGAATTATTAGGAAGTCTGAATAAGCAGTCATCAATAGTTAAAAATTTCAGAACTGCAGTTGACTTGCTACTGGATGAATCCATACTTTTCACCCTATCGCCATATCAATTAAAGGCCACTTTGAAATAGGCCACCTGGAAATTAAGTTGCACCATGGATAGGGAAGCCCGTATTTTAAAGAGAGGCGCCCACCCGGTTATTGACTCCTGTGTGATAAACAAAGAACAGGCTTATATCACTTGGAACCTGCCCCATGGAGTGCGCCGCTTTTGGTTATTATTGAGGCAGGGTATACTCCCACTAAACAACATATTATCTAAATGGTTCTTCTCCAGTTTGTAATTTTTGCAATAATTCTAGCCAGGATGTCAATCATGTGCTATTTATCTGCCCGCCCTTTTATTGTATCAGCATAAATGGAGGAGGCCAATCTGTTTACAAATATCTTTTCTTTCTGCCTTTTTATTTGTGAACCGCCAAATGAAATGTTTGTCATAGGATTTTTAACTTTTTTAAGTGTTTTTTAGATATGTATTAAAAATGTTTTATATGGAGGTTATGATGATTAAATTAGGTTTTATCTGAAGTTTTATAACACTCAGGGTATTTGTATATCATATTTTAATGTTTTGTAATTGTAAATTTCAATTTTATGTGGCTCTCTTTGGAGTTCCAAGATCACAAATAAATAAAAAAAATTAAAAATGTGATTTGGTAGCAATGTTCTGGTAAACAGAAAGTCAAAATTGTGTCCCCCCAAAGGGTTGCTTCTTTTTTCTAGTAACCAATCAAAAGCCTCCTTTCTTTTTTTGGCTGTTGAAGGATCCAATAGACATACAGCCTGATTCATGTACATGCCGTTTTGCGTGTCCCTAATAGCGAATCATAGCGATTCGCTATTGAGGACACGCAAAACGGCATTCATGTAGGAATTGCTACTTAAATAGCGATTCCTACATGTTCTTTATTTGCGAGTAGCAATTTGCTACTCGCAAATACTCCCCATTCATTCCTATGGGCCAAGAGGCCCATAGGAATGAATGGGGATTTGCGAGTAGCAATTTGCTACTCGCAACTAAGATAGCGATTTTAAGGGTGCCAGGGGTGTCCAAAGGACGCCCTGTAGCACCCCTAAAATGCACATTTGAACAGGTGATGCGCACACCGAATACCGAATACCGAAACTACTGGAAACGGAGGACAACATGTGAGTAGGAACAGAAATGATGTTGTAATGGTTGAAATGGCAAATACTGTTATTAATGTCCTTGATATAATTGAGGTTGTAGAATCACATACTACTGGTAGTAAATGTGGAGGGGGAGAATCCCGAGAAACCCAAGAATCCCAGAGGTACCCAGTACGGGGTCCTGAGGACCTAAACAGATCTCCAATCCCCCAGGTATCCTTCCAACCTGCTCTTAAAACAGTTGATGTGATTCTACACACAACTACACATGCACCCCATGGAATCATAGAAGACCCCTTTGGTCCCTGCCCAGTAGAGGATGTTCAAAGCAAAGATCTTACTCTCCTGGATCTAGATTTAGAACTCTGCAGGAGGTATATTTCTTGTGATACTAGCAAGATTATAGAACTAGCAAATACTCCAGCAATAACAGTTCCTATAGGACTCAAATTATTCAGCAGTACTCCATCTAATAAATCTAATTATTCTCTTCTGAATTCACACCCCTCTATGAGCCCTGATTTAAATATTAACAATACCCAACCCAGTCAAATTATCAGGAAGGATACGTTCGTCTCGGACTCACTATTATCCCTAGAACATCTATTATCCTCTATTCTAACTCTACTTGAAAAATTTGTAGGAGGTTCAGACTGTGTGTTGGAAACTGTAACTCAAATATTAAAGGTATTGTTAAAAAGTAATCAGGAGAAGGAGGTTAGTTCAAAAACGGATTCTAAACAAGTAGAAGCGGAAGCAAAGGTAGAAGAGGTTTTTTAGAATATACTTGAGAATGCTAATAGCTACCTAACCTATACTGATCAAGATGGCAATCCCCAAACTGATAAGCAATGAATAAAGTGGCGATATTAGAGAAGACCCTTGAACCCTTATCAAAATCTATACGGGTTAATTATGATGCGGCTCAAGAAGTAAAAGACTCAGCAAAAAGGATAGATAAGGAAGTAGTTCCCTATTTTTAAAACCCAGTTTAGTGATGAGAAAGAAGATGTTTTAGGAACTTTACACTTGGAAAAAAATGAGAGAAATGGGAAAAATGAAAAGAATAAAGGGAAAAAGATGAAATCAATATGAAGATTCCCAAAAAATAAGCAAAGGAGAATTCGCTTTAAAGAAAACATTGAGGTCTCAGTTAGTAAGGAATCTTCCCCTGAGACGTCGCAAAATGCATCACAAGATATGAACCAGAAAGATGAAGCTGATCTTGTGAATTCGGAGATTAAAGATCTAGAAATAGGCCAAAGATGACCTATGAAGCTCCCCCCTCGAATATTGCATACCTACATAACAGTTCTTGATAATATCGCAATTGAGGGGTCTCCGTCACTTATAACAGTGGAGCAGCTGAGGCCTACTAGCCTTTTTCCTTCATTACTTAATCTCTTGGCTGTCTCTTTCTCTGACATGGTAAAAATTAGAGGTAAGCCTCAGATAACGGATGTTGAACGCATCAGGGAAAGTACAGACACACTTCACTTAGATTGCTTGCCTCTGTTTGATACGGATTTAATATTAAATAGGACTTCGCTTCTTAAATGTCTTCTGGAGATTGAAAGTTTGAAACTTATTCAAAGTAGTGATATAAATCGAGGATAAGGTTTAATTCCAAAAATATTGCAAACCTTATATTACAATGGTCAGAAGGCCTACAAAGTAGGGAGATTGATGTTATTCCATTTATTGATGTTATTCCATTTTCTGAGAAACCCTGAAAGAGAGCCCTCGACAATAAGTCTTTGTTAACACATAAAGATTCATGCAGTAGAGATCGCCCGTATGAAACAGAGGAATTAAAAATCTTTATTACAAAAAATGGCAGACAAGTGAAATTTAAAGACTCCTTCCCACTTTCTTTCCAATGGAACTCCAAAGAAGAGAGTGCAAAATGGAACTGGTTACCTGGTGTTCTATCAAGCAGATCCAATAATAAGCTTCCACAACTGCCATCCTTCTAGCAATAAATTAAAAATAATATCATGGAATGCTGCAGGAATAAAGAATAGTAGGGAGAAGTTACAATACTTATGTGCACTAGATGCAAACATTATTTGTCTTCTAGAGACCTGGTATACAGAGGAACTATTATGTAAGGATTATTTTATTTTAGATTGTGAAGCAATTCCATCCAGGAGAGGACATGCAAAGGGAGGGGTGGCATGCCTGCTGTCAAATAAGATAAAATGGAATTATGATTACTACATAGATCCCAGTAATCTTTTTTTGGCAAAAACATTGTATAATCCTGACAATAATGTAAAATGTAGACCATTGACGTTGATAAATGCTTATATTCCACCAGATGCCTGTCCAGATGTACTCTTGAAGACGTTTTTTTCATACATTTAGAAAGTCAATGAAGTAGAACTCTCCCCTAATAAAGTATTGGTAGGGGATCTGAATTGTAAAATCTCTAATTCTACTTTGCACATATTCCGAAATAGGAAAAAGAAGAATCCCTACAGATTCCACAAGCACTCTTCCCACAAAATATTAGGACAAATAAGAGAGGGAAAAGGCTCCTTGATGAACTAACGAAAGTTGATGGCATTATAGCTAATGGAAGATTGCCTTCAGATACACCGGCGAACTTTACTTGTAAGTCCAATAGCAGAGAATCTATTCTAGACTATGTGGTAGTGGGAAGTACCTCCTTCTTCTTATTGAAAGATCTCAAGGTCTCCAATTCTCTCTACAGTGACCACAAAGTACTAACTCTCACTGTAAATCTAAATTTACTCTTGAGCGATCCATGGGCACTAAACGGTGAATCTGTCGGTTTTGCTAACAAATCAGGGAGATGTCATTGGGATACCAAGGCCATTTTGGGCCTGGATAGTATCTTAGAGGTCACTGTAGAGAATTTGTCTAACTGGAATGGATCAGAAATTGCCAGTTTTAATGCTTTTGTGTTTAAGGCGATAGATATTGTAAAAAAGTCGAATCAAAAAAGAAGTACTAAAGTAGTCCCCAGATCCCTACAGCTGTTTAACCTTGAAATAAACAAATGAATTAGAGAACAATACTTGAACTACTCCTCTGATAGATATCATAGAATACTACTATTAAAGAGGAGGAGGACTAGGGTAAAGGTTAAGCTAAGAAAAGAGAGGGAAGATAACATCTTGATTAAACTGAGAGAAGCAGTGTCGAAAGACCAAGTAAGAACATATTGGTCTCTCATCGGGGAGGGATGTGGAGCTAGATCAAGACCACTCCCAGTTGCCATTGAGGAGCATAAATGGGTTAGCTATATTCAGTACTTATATACAAGTATTGCAACCGCAATTGACTGTATTGGACTAAAGGAAGACCCCTCATCGTATGGCTCGCCATCTGAAAAAGATATTGAAAAGGAAATCAAGGGGATGCGATCCTCCGAGGCGTTCGGCCCGGATGAGCTACCTATTACAGTTTTGAAACAAAACAGTACAATGTGGAGTAAAATCCTCTATCCGGTGTTCAATTATTGGTATGCAAATAAAATGGTCCACCCTTCTTGGAAGGGGGGTATATTAGTCCCCCTGTTCAAGAAGGGAGACCGAGATGTCCCAAATAACTACCGTCAAATTGCACTTTTAGACGCAGTGGGTTAAAGTTTTTGCTAAATGCCTCTTGATCCAAATTAATGACTGGGTGGACGCGGGTAAAATCTTACCTTTTGAACAAACCGGGTTTAGGACAAAGCATGGAACTATCAATAACCTAACGGCACTACAGGTAATAAACAAAAAATATGTTCATGTTAGAGGAATAAGAGTGTACACAGCGTTTATAGACTTCTCCACAGCATTTGATAAAGTAGATTGTCTTTTGCTGTGGAGAAAACTGTCGGACCTGGGTATGCCGGCCATCCTCTTGGAATTAGTCCCTGCTCTCCATACAGACACTTGGTGTAGAGTCTTAATGGGAGGGGAAAGAGGTCTCTCCCAAACTATCCTCACTGTAAATGGCCTAAAACAAGGATGTTTATTGGCTCCTCTACTATTCTCCCTATATTTATCTGACCTTCGCCATACTTTGTCTCAAAGTAAGGGCATTGCTCCATTACTGGGGGGAAAACCGATTTCTTGTTTACTTTATGCTGGCGACATATTAATACTGGATTTGACGCTGAGGGGATTAAATAGTCATCTGCAGGTGCTACACGAATATGCAGCGGTCCATTATTTAAAGATAAATGTATCTAAAAGTAAAATAATGTGCATGCACGGAAGAAAAAGTTGAAGTATGGGAATTTTGTTTGGTCTGTAGGTGGACAAAAACTGGAACTCGTAAAATCATGTTTTCTTGGGAAAAACGGTGTGTGGTAACCTAAGTGATAAAGCCCATACAGAAAATAATATTTATAAAGCAATTACACAGGGGAAAAGTTTGTATTCCCTCTATAGATCAACTGGAAGAAGACATTTTGCACTTTTATTAGAGGTATTCCGTGCTAAAATTCCTGCTTCCCTTCTGTATGGTATTGAACTTCTTGACTTAGGAAAATGGGGCTGTTTAAATATGACAGAAGGCAACATTTTACGGAGCCTAGCCTCAGTCAACTCTGCTTGTTCCGTGGTGGCACTAAGATTGGAACTTGGTCTGAGAATTAGCTGGGTCCAGGGTCTTGCAGGGATAGTGCGATGGGTTACAAGCCTTGTAAAGGGTGATCCTGGTACACTAAGATCTTTTATCCTGAAAGAATTATTAGGAAGTCTGAATAAGCAGTCATCAATAGTTAAAAATTTCAGAACTGCAGTTGACTTGCTACTGGATGAATCCATACTTTTCACCCTATCGCCATATCAATTAAAGGCCACTTTGAAATAGGCCACCTGGAAATTAAGTTGCACCATGGATAGGGAAGCCCGTATTTTAAAGAGAGGCGCCCACCCGGTTATTGACTCCTGTGTGATAAACAAAGAACAGGCTTATATCACTTGGAACCTGCCCCATGGAGTGCGCCGCTTTTGGTTATTATTGAGGCAGGGTATACTCCCACTAAACAACATATTATCTAAATGGTTCTTCTCCAGTTTGTAATTTTTGCAATAATTCTAGCCAGGATGTCAATCATGTGCTATTTATCTGCCCGCCCTTTTATTGTATCAGCATAAATGGAGGAGGCCAATCTGTTTACAAATATCTTTTCTTTCTGCCTTTTTATTTGTGAACCGCCAAATGAAATGTTTGTCATAGGATTTTTAACTTTTTTAAGTGTTTTTTAGATATGTATTAAAACGTTTTATATGGAGGTTATGATGATTAAATTAGGTTTTATCTGAAGTTTTATAACACTCAGGGTATTTGTATATCATATTTTAATGTTTTGTAATTGTAAATTTCAATTTTATGTGGCTCTCTTTGGAGTTCCAAGATCACAAATAAATAAAAAAAATTAAAAATGTGATTTGGTAGCAATGTTCTGGTAAACAGAAAGTCAAAATTGTGTCCCCCCAAAGGGTTGCTTCTTTTTTCTAGTAACCAATCAAAAGCCTCCTTTCTTTTTTTGGCTGTTGAAGGATCCAATAGACATACAGCCTGATTCATGTACATGCCGTTTTGCGTGTCCCTAATAGCGAATCATAGCGATTCGCTATTGAGGACACGCAAAACGGCATTCATGTAGGAATTGCTACTTAAATAGCGATTCCTACATGTTCTTTATTTGCGAGTAGCAATTTGCTACTCGCAAATACTCCCCATTCATTCCTATGGGCCAAGAGGCCCATAGGAATGAATGGGGATTTGCGAGTAGCAATTTGCTACTCGCAACTAAGATAGCGATTTTAAGGGTGCCAGGGGTGTCCAAAGGACGCCCTGTAGCACCCCTTAAATGCACATTTGAACAGGTGATGCGCACACCGAATACCGAATACCGAAACTACTGGAAACGGAGGACAACATGTGAGTAGGAACAGAAATGATGTTGTAATGGTTGAAATGGCAAATACTGTTATTAATGTCCTTGATATAATTGAGGTTGTAGAATCACATACTACTGGTAGTAAATGTGGAGGGGGAGAATCCCGAGAAACCCAAGAATCCCAGAGGTACCCAGTACGGGGTCCTGAGGACCTAAACAGATCTCCAATCCCCCAGGTATCCTTCCAACCTGCTCTTAAAACAGTTGATGTGATTCTACACACAACTACACATGCACCCCATGGAATCATAGAAGACCCCTTTGGTCCCTGCCCAGTAGAGGATGTTCAAAGCAAAGATCTTACTCTCCTGGATCTAGATTTAGAACTCTGCAGGAGGTATATTTCTTGTGATACTAGCAAGATTATAGAACTAGCAAATACTCCAGCAATAACAGTTCCTATAGGACTCAAATTATTCAGCAGTACTCCATCTAATAAATCTAATTATTCTCTTCTGAATTCACACCCCTCTATGAGCCCTGATTTAAATATTAACAATACCCAACCCAGTCAAATTATCAGGAAGGATACGTTAGTCTCGGACTCACTATTATCCCTAGAACATCTATTATCCTCTATTCTAACTCTACTTGAAAAATTTGTAGGAGGTTCAGACTGTGTGTTGGAAACTGTAACTCAAATATTAAAGGTATTGTTAAAAAGTAATCAGGAGAAGGAGGTTAGTTCAAAAACGGATTCTAAACAAGTAGAAGCGGAAGCAAAGGTAGAAGAGGTTTTTTAGAATATACTTGAGAATGCTAATAGCTACCTAACCTATACTGATCAAGATGGCAATCCCCAAACTGATAAGCAATTAATAAAGTGGCGATATTAGAGAAGACCCTTGAACCCTTATCAAAATCTATACAGGTTAATTATGATGCGGCTCAAGAAGTAAAAGACTCAGCAAAAAGGATAGATAAGGAAGTAGTTCCCTATTTTTAAAACCCAGTTTAGTGATGAGAAAGAAGATGTTTTAGGAACTTTACACTTGGAAAAAAATGAGAGAAATGGGAAAAATGAAAAGAATAAAGGGAAAAAGATGAAATCAATATGAAGATTCCCAAAAAATAAGCAAAGGAGAATTCGCTTTAAAGAAAACATTGAGGTCTCAGTTAGTAAGGAATCTTCCCCTGAGACGTCGCAAAATGCATCACAAGATATGAACCAGAAAGATGAAGCTGATCTTGTGAATTCGGAGATTAAAGATCTAGAAATAGGCCAAAGATGACCTATGAAGCTCCCCCCTCGAATATTGCATACCTACATAACAGTTCTTGATAATATCACAATTGAGGGGTCTCCGTCACTTATAACAGTGGAGCAGCTGAGGCCTACTAGCCTTTTTCCTTCATTACTTAATCTCTTGGCTGTCTCTTTCTCTGACATGGTAAAAATTAGAGGTAAGCCTCAGATAACGGATGTTGAACGCATCAGGGAAAGTACAGACACACTTCACTTAGATTGCTTGCCTCTGTTTGATACGGATTTAATATTAAATAGGACTTCGCTTCTTAAATGTCTTCTGGAGATTGAAAGTTTGAAACTTATTCAAAGTAGTGATATAAATCGAGGATAAGGTTTAATTCCAAAAATATTGCAAACCTTATATTACAATGGTCAGAAGGCCTACAAAGTAGGGAGATTGATGTTATTCCATTTATTGATGTTATTCCATTTTCTGAGAAACCCTGAAAGAGAGCCCTCGACAATAAGTCTTTGTTAACACATAAAGATTCATGCAGTAGAGATCGCCCGTATGAAACAGAGGAATTACAAATCTTTATTACAAAAAATGGCAGACAAGTGAAATTTAAAGACTCCTTCCCACTTTCTTTCCAATGGAACTCCAAAGAAGAGAGTGCAAAATGGAACTGGTTACCTGGTGTTCTATCAAGCAGATCCAATAATAAGCTTCCACAACTGCCATCCTTCTAGCAATAAATTAAAAATAATATCATGGAATGCTGCAGGAATAAAGAATAGTAGGGAGAAGTTACAATACTTATGTGCACTAGATGCAAACATTATTTGTCTTCAAGAGACCTGGTATACAGAGGAACTATTATGTAAGGATTATTTTATTTTAGATTGTGAAGCAATTCCATCCAGGAGAGGACATGCAAAGGGAGGGGTGGCATGCCTGCTGTCAAATAAGATAAAATGGAATTATGATTACTACATAGATCCCAGTAATCTTTTTTTGGCAAAAACATTGTATAATCCTGACAATAATGTAAAATGTAGACCATTGACGTTGATAAATGCTTATATTCCACCAGATGCCTGTCCAGATGTACTCTTGAAGACGTTTTTTTCATACATTTAGAAAGTCAATGAAGTAGAACTCTCCCCTAATAAAGTATTGGTAGGGGATCTGAATTGTAAAATCTCTAATTCTACTTTGCACATATTCCGAAATAGGAAAAAGAAGAATCCCTACAGATTCCACAAGCACTCTTCCCACAAAATATTAGGACAAATAAGAGAGGGAAAAGGCTCCTTGATGAACTAACGAAAGTTGATGGCATTATAGCTAATGGAAGATTGCCTTCAGATACACCGGCGAACTTTACTTGTAAGTCCAATAGCAGAGAATCTATTCTAGACTATGTGGTAGTGGGAAGTACCTCCTTCTTCTTATTGAAAGATCTCAAGGTCTCCAATTCTCTCTACAGTGACCACAAAGTACTAACTCTCACTGTAAATCTAAATTTACTCTTGAGCGATCCATGGGCACTAAACGGTGAATCTGTCGGTTTTGCTAACAAATCAGGGAGATGTCATTGGGATACCAAGGCCATTTTGGGCCTGGATAGTATCTTAGAGGTCACTGTAGAGAATTTGTCTAACTGGAATGGATCAGAAATTGCCAGTTTTAATGCTTTTGTGTTTAAGGCGATAGATATTGTAAAAAAGTCGAATCAAAAAAGAAGTACTAAAGTAGTCCCCAGATCCCTACAGCTGTTTAACCTTGAAATAAACAAATGAATTAGAGAACAATACTTGAACTACTCCTCTGATAGATATCATAGAATACTACTATTAAAGAGGAGGAGGACTAGGGTAAAGGTTAAGCTAAGAAAAGAGAGGGAAGATAACATCTTGATTAAACTGAGAGAAGCAGTGTCGAAAGACCAAGTAAGAACATATTGGTCTCTCATCGGGGAGGGATGTGGAGCTAGATCAAGACCACTCCCAGTTGCCATTGAGGAGCATAAATGGGTTAGCTATATTCAGTACTTATATACAAGTATTGCAACCGCAATTGACTGTATTGGACTAAAGGAAGACCCCTCATCGTATGGCTCGCCATCTGAAAAAGATATTGAAAAGGAAATCAAGGGGATGCGATCCTCCGAGGCGTTCGGCCCGGATGAGCTACCTATTACAGTTTTGAAACAAAACAGTACAATGTGGAGTAAAATCCTCTATCCGGTGTTCAATTATTGGTATGCAAATAAAATGGTCCACCCTTCTTGGAAGGGGGGTATATTAGTCCCCCTGTTCAAGAAGGGAGACCGAGATGTCCCAAATAACTACCGTCAAATTGCACTTTTAGACGCAGTGGGTTAAAGTTTTTGCTAAATGCCTCTTGATCCAAATTAATGACTGGGTGGACGCGGGTAAAATCTTACCTTTTGAACAAACCGGGTTTAGGACAAAGCATGGAACTATCAATAACCTAACGGCACTACAGGTAATAAACAAAAAATATGTTCAAGTTAGAGGAATAAGAGTGTACACAGCGTTTATAGACTTCTCCACAGCATTTGATAAAGTAGATTGTCTTTTGCTGTGGAGAAAACTGTCGGACCTGGGTATGCCGGCCATCCTCTTGGAATTAGTCCCTGCTCTCCATACAGACACTTGGTGTAGAGTCTTAATGGGAGGGGAAAGAGGTCTCTCCCAAACTATCCTCACTGTAAATGGCCTAAAACAAGGATGTTTATTGGCTCCTCTACTATTCTCCCTATATTTATCTGACCTTCGCCATACTTTGTCTCAAAGTAAGGGCATTGCTCCATTACTGGGGGGAAAACCGATTTCTTGTTTACTTTATGCTGGCGACATATTAATACTGGATTTGACGCTGAGGGGATTAAATAGTCATCTGCAGGTGCTACACGAATATGCAGCGGTCCATTATTTAAAGATAAATGTATCTAAAAGTAAAATAATGTGCATGCACGGAAGAAAAAGTTGAAGTATGGGAATTTTGTTTGGTCTGTAGGTGGACAAAAACTGGAACTCGTAAAATCATGTTTTCTTGGGAAAAACGGTGTGTGGTAACCTAAGTGATAAAGCCCATACAGAAAATAATATTTATAAAGCAATTACACAGGGGAAAAGTTTGTATTCCCTCTATAGATCAACTGGAAGAAGACATTTTGCACTTTTATTAGAGGTATTCCGTGCTAAAATTCCTGCTTCCCTTCTGTATGGTATTGAACTTCTTGACTTAGGAAAATGGGGCTGTTTAAATATGACAGAAGGCAACATTTTACGGAGCCTAGCCTCAGTCAACTCTGCTTGTTCCGTGGTGGCACTAAGATTGGAACTTGGTCTGAGAATTAGCTGGGTCCAGGGTCTTGCAGGGATAGTGCGATGGGTTACAAGCCTTGTAAAGGGTGATCCTGGTACACTAAGATCTTTTATCCTGAAAGAATTATTAGGAAGTCTGAATAAGCAGTCATCAATAGTTAAAAATTTCAGAACTGCAGTTGACTTGCTACTGGATGAATCCATACTTTTCACCCTATCGCCATATCAATTAAAGGCCACTTTGAAATAGGCCACCTGGAAATTAAGTTGCACCATGGATAGGGAAGCCCGTATTTTAAAGAGAGGCGCCCACCCGGTTATTGACTCCTGTGTGATAAACAAAGAACAGGCTTATATCACTTGGAACCTGCCCCATGGAGTGCGCCGCTTTTGGTTATTATTGAGGCAGGGTATACTCCCACTAAACAACATATTATCTAAATGGTTCTTCTCCAGTTTGTAATTTTTGCAATAATTCTAGCCAGGATGTCAATCATGTGCTATTTATCTGCCCGCCCTTTTATTGTATCAGCATAAATGGAGGAGGCCAATCTGTTTACAAATATCTTTTCTTTCTGCCTTTTTATTTGTGAACCGCCAAATGAAATGTTTGTCATAGGATTTTTAACTTTTTTAAGTGTTTTTTAGATATGTATTAAAACGTTTTATATGGAGGTTATGATGATTAAATTAGGTTTTATCTGAAGTTTTATAACACTCAGGGTATTTGTATATCATATTTTAATGTTTTGTAATTGTAAATTTCAATTTTATGTGGCTCTCTTTGGAGTTCCAAGATCACAAATAAATAAAAAAAATTAAAAATGTGATTTGGTAGCAATGTTCTGGTAAACAGAAAGTCAAAATTGTGTCCCCCCAAAGGGTTGCTTCTTTTTTCTAGTAACCAATCAAAAGCCTCCTTTCTTTTTTTGGCTGTTGAAGGATCCAATAGACATACAGCCTGATTCATGTACATGCCGTTTTGCGTGTCCCTAATAGCGAATCATAGCGATTCGCTATTGAGGACACGCAAAACGGCATTCATGTAGGAATTGCTACTTAAATAGCGATTCCTACATGTTCTTTATTTGCGAGTAGCAATTTGCTACTCGCAAATACTCCCCATTCATTCCTATGGGCCAAGAGGCCCATAGGAATGAATGGGGATTTGCGAGTAGCAATTTGCTACTCGCAACTAAGATAGCGATTTTAAGGGTGCCAGGGGTGTCCAAAGGACGCCCTGTAGCACCCCTAAAATGCACATTTGAACAGGTGATGCGCACACCGAATACCGAATACCGAAACTACTGGAAACGGAGGACAACATGTGAGTAGGAACAGAAATGATGTTGTAATGGTTGAAATGGCAAATACTGTTATTAATGTCCTTGATATAATTGAGGTTGTAGAATCACATACTACTGGTAGTAAATGTGGAGGGGGAGAATCCCGAGAAACCCAAGAATCCCAGAGGTACCCAGTACGGGGTCCTGAGGACCTAAACAGATCTCCAATCCCCCAGGTATCCTTCCAACCTGCTCTTAAAACAGTTGATGTGATTCTACACACAACTACACATGCACCCCATGGAATCATAGAAGACCCCTTTGGTCCCTGCCCAGTAGAGGATGTTCAAAGCAAAGATCTTACTCTCCTGGATCTAGATTTAGAACTCTGCAGGAGGTATATTTCTTGTGATACTAGCAAGATTATAGAACTAGCAAATACTCCAGCAATAACAGTTCCTATAGGACTCAAATTATTCAGCAGTACTCCATCTAATAAATCTAATTATTCTCTTCTGAATTCACACCCCTCTATGAGCCCTGATTTAAATATTAACAATACCCAACCCAGTCAAATTATCAGGAAGGATACGTTAGTCTCGGACTCACTATTATCCCTAGAACATCTATTATCCTCTATTCTAACTCTACTTGAAAAATTTGTAGGAGGTTCAGACTGTGTGTTGGAAACTGTAACTCAAATATTAAAGGTATTGTTAAAAAGTAATCAGGAGAAGGAGGTTAGTTCAAAAACGGATTCTAAACAAGTAGAAGCGGAAGCAAAGGTAGAAGAGGTTTTTTAGAATATACTTGAGAATGCTAATAGCTACCTAACCTATACTGATCAAGATGGCAATCCCCAAACTGATAAGCAATGAATAAAGTGGCGATATTAGAGAAGACCCTTGAACCCTTATCAAAATCTATACAGGTTAATTATGATGCGGCTCAAGAAGTAAAAGACTCAGCAAAAAGGATAGATAAGGAAGTAGTTCCCTATTTTTAAAACCCAGTTTAGTGATGAGAAAGAAGATGTTTTAGGAACTTTACACTTGGAAAAAAATGAGAGAAATGGGAAAAATGAAAAGAATAAAGGGAAAAAGATGAAATCAATATGAAGATTCCCAAAAAATAAGCAAAGGAGAATTCGCTTTAAAGAAAACATTGAGGTCTCAGTTAGTAAGGAATCTTCCCCTGAGACGTCGCAAAATGCATCACAAGATATGAACCAGAAAGATGAAGCTGATCTTGTGAATTCGGAGATTAAAGATCTAGAAATAGGCCAAAGATGACCTATGAAGCTCCCCCCTCGAATATTGCATACCTACATAACAGTTCTTGATAATATCGCAATTGAGGGGTCTCCGTCACTTATAACAGTGGAGCAGCTGAGGCCTACTAGCCTTTTTCCTTCATTACTTAATCTCTTGGCTGTCTCTTTCTCTGACATGGTAAAAATTAGAGGTAAGCCTCAGATAACGGATGTTGAACGCATCAGGGAAAGTACAGACACACTTCACTTAGATTGCTTGCCTCTGTTTGATACGGATTTAATATTAAATAGGACTTCGCTTCTTAAATGTCTTCTGGAGATTGAAAGTTTGAAACTTATTCAAAGTAGTGATATAAATCGAGGATAAGGTTTAATTCCAAAAATATTGCAAACCTTATATTACAATGGTCAGAAGGCCTACAAAGTAGGGAGATTGATGTTATTCCATTTATTGATGTTATTCCATTTTCTGAGAAACCCTGAAAGAGAGCCCTCGACAATAAGTCTTTGTTAACACATAAAGATTCATGCAGTAGAGATCGCCCGTATGAAACAGAGGAATTAAAAATCTTTATTACAAAAAATGGCAGACAAGTGAAATTTAAAGACTCCTTCCCACTTTCTTTCCAATGGAACTCCAAAGAAGAGAGTGCAAAATGGAACTGGTTACCTGGTGTTCTATCAAGCAGATCCAATAATAAGCTTCCACAACTGCCATCCTTCTAGCAATAAATTAAAAATAATATCATGGAATGCTGCAGGAATAAAGAATAGTAGGGAGAAGTTACAATACTTATGTGCACTAGATGCAAACATTATTTGTCTTCAAGAGACCTGGTATACAGAGGAACTATTATGTAAGGATTATTTTATTTTAGATTGTGAAGCAATTCCATCCAGGAGAGGACATGCAAAGGGAGGGGTGGCATGCCTGCTGTCAAATAAGATAAAATGGAATTATGATTACTACATAGATCCCAGTAATCTTTTTTTGGCAAAAACATTGTATAATCCTGACAATAATGTAAAATGTAGACCATTGACGTTGATAAATGCTTATATTCCACCAGATGCCTGTCCAGATGTACTCTTGAAGACGTTTTTTTCATACATTTAGAAAGTCAATGAAGTAGAACTCTCCCCTCATAAAGTATTGGTAGGGGATCTGAATTGTAAAATCTCTAATTCTACTTTGCACATATTCCGAAATAGGAAAAAGAAGAATCCCTACAGATTCCACAAGCACTCTTCCCACAAAATATTAGGACAAATAAGAGAGGGAAAAGGCTCCTTGATGAACTAACGAAAGTTGATGGCATTATAGCTAATGGAAGATTGCCTTCAGATACACCGGCGAACTTTACTTGTAAGTCCAATAGCAGAGAATCTATTCTAGACTATGTGGTAGTGGGAAGTACCTCCTTCTTCTTATTGAAAGATCTCAAGGTCTCCAATTCTCTCTACAGTGACCACAAAGTACTAACTCTCACTGTAAATCTAAATTTACTCTTGAGCGATCCATGGGCACTAAACGGTGAATCTGTCGGTTTTGCTAACAAATCAGGGAGATGTCATTGGGATACCAAGGCCATTTTGGGCCTGGATAGTATCTTAGAGGTCACTGTAGAGAATTTGTCTAACTGGAATGGATCAGAAATTGCCAGTTTTAATGCTTTTGTGTTTAAGGCGATAGATATTGTAAAAAAGTCGAATCAAAAAAGAAGTACTAAAGTAGTCCCCAGATCCCTACAGCTGTTTAACCTTGAAATAAACAAATGAATTAGAGAACAATACTTGAACTACTCCTCTGATAGATATCATAGAATACTACTATTAAAGAGGAGGAGGACTAGGGTAAAGGTTAAGCTAAGAAAAGAGAGGGAAGATAACATCTTGATTAAACTGAGAGAAGCAGTGTCGAAAGACCAAGTAAGAACATATTGGTCTCTCATCGGGGAGGGATGTGGAGCTAGATCAAGACCACTCCCAGTTGCCATTGAGGAGCATAAATGGGTTAGCTATATTCAGTACTTATATACAAGTATTGCAACCGCAATTGACTGTATTGGACTAAAGGAAGACCCCTCATCGTATGGCTCGCCATCTGAAAAAGATATTGAAAAGGAAATCAAGGGGATGCGATCCTCCGAGGCGTTCGGCCCGGATGAGCTACCTATTACAGTTTTGAAACAAAACAGTACAATGTGGAGTAAAATCCTCTATCCGGTGTTCAATTATTGGTATGCAAATAAAATGGTCCACCCTTCTTGGAAGGGGGGTATATTAGTCCCCCTGTTCAAGAAGGGAGACCGAGATGTCCCAAATAACTACCGTCAAATTGCACTTTTAGACGCAGTGGGTTAAAGTTTTTGCTAAATGCCTCTTGATCCAAATTAATGACTGGGTGGACGCGGGTAAAATCTTACCTTTTGAACAAACCGGGTTTAGGACAAAGCATGGAACTATCAATAACCTAACGGCACTACAGGTAATAAACAAAAAATATGTTCAAGTTAGAGGAATAAGAGTGTACACAGCGTTTATAGACTTCTCCACAGCATTTGATAAAGTAGATTGTCTTTTGCTGTGGAGAAAACTGTCGGACCTGGGTATGCCGGCCATCCTCTTGGAATTAGTCCCTGCTCTCCATACAGACACTTGGTGTAGAGTCTTAATGGGAGGGGAAAGAGGTCTCTCCCAAACTATCCTCACTGTAAATGGCCTAAAACAAGGATGTTTATTGGCTCCTCTACTATTCTCCCTATATTTATCTGACCTTCGCCATACTTTGTCTCAAAGTAAGGGCATTGCTCCATTACTGGGGGGAAAACCGATTTCTTGTTTACTTTATGCTGGCGACATATTAATACTGGATTTGACGCTGAGGGGATTAAATAGTCATCTGCAGGTGCTACACGAATATGCAGCGGTCCATTATTTAAAGATAAATGTATCTAAAAGTAAAATAATGTGCATGCACGGAAGAAAAAGTTGAAGTATGGGAATTTTGTTTGGTCTGTAGGTGGACAAAAACTGGAACTCGTAAAATCATGTTTTCTTGGGAAAAACGGTGTGTGGTAACCTAAGTGATAAAGCCCATACAGAAAATAATATTTATAAAGCAATTACACAGGGGAAAAGTTTGTATTCCCTCTATAGATCAACTGGAAGAAGACATTTTGCACTTTTATTAGAGGTATTCCGTGCTAAAATTCCTGCTTCCCTTCTGTATGGTATTGAACTTCTTGACTTAGGAAAATGGGGCTTTTTAAATATGACAGAAGGCAACATTTTACGGAGCCTAGCCTCAGTCAACTCTGCTTGTCCCGTGGTGGCACTAAGATTGGAACTTGGTCTGAGAATTAGCTGGGTCCAGGGTCTTGCAGGGATAGTGCGATGGGTTACAAGCCTTGTAAAGGGTGATCCTGGTACACTAAGATCTTTTATCCTGAAAGAATTATTAGGAAGTCTGAATAAGCAGTCATCAATAGTTAAAAATTTCAGAACTGCAGTTGACTTGCTACTGGATGAATCCATACTTTTCACCCTATCGCCATATCAATTAAAGGCCACTTTGAAATAGGCCACCTGGAAATTAAGTTGCACCATGGATAGGGAAGCCCGTATTTTAAAGAGAGGCGCCCACCCGGTTATTGACTCCTGTGTGATAAACAAAGAACAGGCTTATATCACTTGGAACCTGCCCCATGGAGTGCGCCGCTTTTGGTTATTATTGAGGCAGGGTATACTCCCACTAAACAACATATTATCTAAATGGTTCTTCTCCAGTTTGTAATTTTTGCAATAATTCTAGCCAGGATGTCAATCATGTGCTATTTATCTGCCCGCCCTTTTATTGTATCAGCATAAATGGAGGAGGCCAATCTGTTTACAAATATCTTTTCTTTCTGCCTTTTTATTTGTGAACCGCCAAATGAAATGTTTGTCATAGGATTTTTAACTTTTTTAAGTGTTTTTTAGATATGTATTAAAACGTTTTATATGGAGGTTATGATGATTAAATTAGGTTTTATCTGAAGTTTTATAACACTCAGGGTATTTGTATATCATATTTTAATGTTTTGTAATTGTAAATTTCAATTTTATGTGGCTCTCTTTGGAGTTCCAAGATCACAAATAAATAAAAAAAATTAAAAATGTGATTTGGTAGCAATGTTCTGGTAAACAGAAAGTCAAAATTGTGTCCCCCCAAAGGGTTGCTTCTTTTTTCTAGTAACCAATCAAAAGCCTCCTTTCTTTTTTTGGCTGTTGAAGGATCCAATAGACATACAGCCTGATTCATGTACATGCCGTTTTGCGTGTCCCTAATAGCGAATCATAGCGATTCGCTATTGAGGACACGCAAAACGGCATTCATGTAGGAATTGCTACTTAAATAGCGATTCCTACATGTTCTTTATTTGCGAGTAGCAATTTGCTACTCGCAAATACTCCCCATTCATTCCTATGGGCCAAGAGGCCCATAGGAATGAATGGGGATTTGCGAGTAGCAATTTGCTACTCGCAACTAAGATAGCGATTTTAAGGGTGCCAGGGGTGTCCAAAGGACGCCCTGTAGCACCCCTAAAATGCACATTTGAACAGGTGATGCGCACACCGAATACCGAATACCGAAACTACTGGAAACGGAGGACAACATGTGAGTAGGAACAGAAATGATGTTGTAATGGTTGAAATGGCAAATACTGTTATTAATGTCCTTGATATAATTGAGGTTGTAGAATCACATACTACTGGTAGTAAATGTGGAGGGGGAGAATCCCGAGAAACCCAAGAATCCCAGAGGTACCCAGTACGGGGTCCTGAGGACCTAAACAGATCTCCAATCCCCCAGGTATCCTTCCAACCTGCTCTTAAAACAGTTGATGTGATTCTACACACAACTACACATGCACCCCATGGAATCATAGAAGACCCCTTTGGTCCCTGCCCAGTAGAGGATGTTCAAAGCAAAGATCTTACTCTCCTGGATCTAGATTTAGAACTCTGCAGGAGGTATATTTCTTGTGATACTAGCAAGATTATAGAACTAGCAAATACTCCAGCAATAACAGTTCCTATAGGACTCAAATTATTCAGCAGTACTCCATCTAATAAATCTAATTATTCTCTTCTGAATTCACACCCCTCTATGAGCCCTGATTTAAATATTAACAATACCCAACCCAGTCAAATTATCAGGAAGGATACGTTAGTCTCGGACTCACTATTATCCCTAGAACATCTATTATCCTCTATTCTAACTCTACTTGAAAAATTTGTAGGAGGTTCAGACTGTGTGTTGGAAACTGTAACTCAAATATTAAAGGTATTGTTAAAAAGTAATCAGGAGAAGGAGGTTAGTTCAAAAACGGATTCTAAACAAGTAGAAGCGGAAGCAAAGGTAGAAGAGGTTTTTTAGAATATACTTGAGAATGCTAATAGCTACCTAACCTATACTGATCAAGATGGCAATCCCCAAACTGATAAGCAATGAATAAAGTGGCGATATTAGAGAAGACCCTTGAACCCTTATCAAAATCTATACAGGTTAATTATGATGCGGCTCAAGAAGTAAAAGACTCAGCAAAAAGGATAGATAAGGAAGTAGTTCCCTATTTTTAAAACCCAGTTTAGTGATGAGAAAGAAGATGTTTTAGGAACTTTACACTTGGAAAAAAATGAGAGAAATGGGAAAAATGAAAAGAATAAAGGGAAAAAGATGAAATCAATATGAAGATTCCCAAAAAATAAGCAAAGGAGAATTCGCTTTAAAGAAAACATTGAGGTCTCAGTTAGTAAGGAATCTTCCCCTGAGACGTCGCAAAATGCATCACAAGATATGAACCAGAAAGATGAAGCTGATCTTGTGAATTCGGAGATTAAAGATCTAGAAATAGGCCAAAGATGACCTATGAAGCTCCCCCCTCGAATATTGCATACCTACATAACAGTTCTTGATAATATCGCAATTGAGGGGTCTCCGTCACTTATAACAGTGGAGCAGCTGAGGCCTACTAGCCTTTTTCCTTCATTACTTAATCTCTTGGCTGTCTCTTTCTCTGACATGGTAAAAATTAGAGGTAAGCCTCAGATAACGGATGTTGAACGCATCAGGGAAAGTACAGACACACTTCACTTAGATTGCTTGCCTCTGTTTGATACGGATTTAATATTAAATAGGACTTCGCTTCTTAAATGTCTTCTGGAGATTGAAAGTTTGAAACTTATTCAAAGTAGTGATATAAATCGAGGATAAGGTTTAATTCCAAAAATATTGCAAACCTTATATTACAATGGTCAGAAGGCCTACAAAGTAGGGAGATTGATGTTATTCCATTTATTGATGTTATTCCATTTTCTGAGAAACCCTGAAAGAGAGCCCTCGACAATAAGTCTTTGTTAACACATAAAGATTCATGCAGTAGAGATCGCCCGTATGAAACAGAGGAATTAAAAATCTTTATTACAAAAAATGGCAGACAAGTGAAATTTAAAGACTCCTTCCCACTTTCTTTCCAATGGAACTCCAAAGAAGAGAGTGCAAAATGGAACTGGTTACCTGGTGTTCTATCAAGCAGATCCAATAATAAGCTTCCACAACTGCCATCCTTCTAGAATAAATTAAAAATAATATCATGGAATGCTGCAGGAATAAAGAATAGTAGGGAGAAGTTACAATACTTATGTGCACTAGATGCAAACATTATTTGTCTTCAAGAGACCTGGTATACAGAGGAACTATTATGTAAGGATTATTTTATTTTAGATTGTGAAGCAATTCCATCCAGGAGAGGACATGCAAAGGGAGGGGTGGCATGCCTGCTGTCAAATAAGATAAAATGGAATTATGATTACTACATAGATCCCAGTAATCTTTTTTTGGCAAAAACATTGTATAATCCTGACAATAATGTAAAATGTAGACCATTGACGTTGATAAATGCTTATATTCCACCAGATGCCAGTCCAGATGTACTCTTGAAGACGTTTTTTTCATACATTTAGAAAGTCAATGAAGTAGAACTCTCCCCTCATAAAGTATTGGTAGGGGATCTGAATTGTAAAATCTCTAATTCTACTTTGCACATATTCCGAAATAGGAAAAAGAAGAATCCCTACAGATTCCACAAGCACTCTTCCCACAAAATATTAGGACAAATAAGAGAGGGAAAAGGCTCCTTGATGAACTAACGAAAGTTGATGGCATTATAGCTAATGGAAGATTGCCTTCAGATACACCGGCGAACTTTACTTGTAAGTCCAATAGCAGAGAATCTATTCTAGACTATGTGGTAGTGGGAAGTACCTCCTTCTTCTTATTGAAAGATCTCAAGGTCTCCAATTCTCTCTACAGTGACCACAAAGTACTAACTCTCACTGTAAATCTAAATTTACTCTTGAGCGATCCATGGGCACTAAACGGTGAATCTGTCGGTTTTGCTAACAAATCAGGGAGATGTCATTGGGATACCAAGGCCATTTTGGGCCTGGATAGTATCTTAGAGGTCACTGTAGAGAATTTGTCTAACTGGAATGGATCAGAAATTGCCAGTTTTAATGCTTTTGTGTTTAAGGCGATAGATATTGTAAAAAAGTCGAATCAAAAAAGAAGTACTAAAGTAGTCCCCAGATCCCTACAGCTGTTTAACCTTGAAATAAACAAATGAATTAGAGAACAATACTTGAACTACTCCTCTGATAGATATCATAGAATACTACTATTAAAGAGGAGGAGGACTAGGGTAAAGGTTAAGCTAAGAAAAGAGAGGGAAGATAACATCTTGATTAAACTGAGAGAATCAGTGTCGAAAGACCAAGTAAGAACATATTGGTCTCTCATCGGGGAGGGATGTGGAGCTAGATCAAGACCACTCCCAGTTGCCATTGAGGAGCATAAATGGGTTAGCTATATTCAGTACTTATATACAAGTATTGCAACCGCAATTGACTGTATTGGACTAAAGGAAGACCCCTCATCGTATGGCTCGCCATCTGAAAAAGATATTGAAAAGGAAATCAAGGGGATGCGATCCTCCGAGGCGTTCGGCCCGGATGAGCTACCTATTACAGTTTTGAAACAAAACAGTACAATGTGGAGTAAAATCCTCTATCCGGTGTTCAATTATTGGTATGCAAATAAAATGGTCCACCCTTCTTGGAAGGGGGGTATATTAGTCCCCCTGTTCAAGAAGGGAGACCGAGATGTCCCAAATAACTACCGTCAAATTGCACTTTTAGACGCAGTGGGTTAAAGTTTTTGCTAAATGCCTCTTGATCCAAATTAATGACTGGGTGGACGCGGGTAAAATCTTACCTTTTGAACAAACCGGGTTTAGGACAAAGCATGGAACTATCAATAACCTAACGGCACTACAGGTAATAAACAAAAAATATGTTCAAGTTAGAGGAATAAGAGTGTACACAGCGTTTATAGACTTCTCCACAGCATTTGATAAAGTAGATTGTCTTTTGCTGTGGAGAAAACTGTCGGACCTGGGTATGCCGGCCATCCTCTTGGAATTAGTCCCTGCTCTCCATACAGACACTTGGTGTAGAGTCTTAATGGGAGGGGAAAGAGGTCTCTCCCAAACTATCCTCACTGTAAATGGCCTAAAACAAGGATGTTTATTGGCTCCTCTACTATTCTCCCTATATTTATCTGACCTTCGCCATACTTTGTCTCAAAGTAAGGGCATTGCTCCATTACTGGGGGGAAAACCAATTTCTTGTTTACTTTATGCTGGCGACATATTAATACTGGATTTGACGCTGAGGGGATTAAATAGTCATCTGCAGGTGCTACACGAATATGCAGCGGTCCATTATTTAAAGATAAATGTATCTAAAAGTAAAATAATGTGCATGCACGGAAGAAAAAGTTGAAGTATGGGAATTTTGTTTGGTCTGTAGGTGGACAAAAACTGGAACTCGTAAAATCATGTTTTCTTGGGAAAAACGGTGTGTGGTAACCTAAGTGATAAAGCCCATACAGAAAATAATATTTATAAAGCAATTACACAGGGGAAAAGTTTGTATTCCCTCTATAGATCAACTGGAAGAAGACATTTTGCACTTTTATTAGAGGTATTCCGTGCTAAAATTCCTGCTTCCCTTCTGTATGGTATTGAACTTCTTGACTTAGGAAAATGGGGCTTTTTAAATATGACAGAAGGCAACATTTTACGGAGCCTAGCCTCAGTCAACTCTGCTTGTCCCGTGGTGGC
Source organism: Lissotriton helveticus (assembly GCF_964261635.1). Classification (NCBI taxonomy): domain Eukaryota; kingdom Metazoa; phylum Chordata; class Amphibia; order Caudata; family Salamandridae; genus Lissotriton; species Lissotriton helveticus. Next base: position 1,373,458,700 of record NC_136067.1, read on the forward strand.
ACTAAGATTGGAACTTGGTCTGAGAATTAGCTGGGTCCAGGGTCTTGCAGGGATAGTGCGATGGGTTACAAGCCTTGTAAAGGGTGATCCTGGTACACTAAGATCTTTTATCCTGAAAGAATTATTAGGAAGTCTGAATAAGCAGTCATCAATAGTTAAAAATTTCAGAACTGCAGTTGACTTGCTACTGGATGAATCCATACTTTTCACCCTATCGCCATATCAATTAAAGGCCACTTTGAAATAGGCCACCTGGAAATTAAGTTGCACCATGGATAGGGAAGCCCGTATTTTAAAGAGAGGCGCCCACCCGGTTATTGACTCCTGTGTGATAAACAAAGAACAGGCTTATATCACTTGGAACCTGCCCCATGGAGTGCGCCGCTTTTGGTTATTATTGAGGCAGGGTATACTCCCACTAAACAACATATTATCTAAATGGTTCTTCTCCAGTTTGTAATTTTTGCAATAATTCTAGCCAGGATGTCAATCATGTGCTATTTATCTGCCCGCCCTTTTATTGTATCAGCATAAATGGAGGAGGCCAATCTGTTTACAAATATCTTTTCTTTCTGCCTTTTTATTTGTGAACCGCCAAATGAAATGTTTGTCATAGGATTTTTAACTTTTTAAAGTGTTTTTTAGATATGTATTAAAACGTTTTATATGGAGGTTATGATGATTAAATTAGGTTTTATCTGAAGTTTTATAACACTCAGGGTATTTGTATATCATATTTTAATGTTTTGTAATTGTAAATTTCAATTTTATGTGGCTCTCTTTGGAGTTCCAAGATCACAAATAAATTAAAAAAATTAAAAATGTGATTTGGTAGCAATGTTCTGGTAAACAGAAAGTCAAAATTGTGTCCCCCCAAAGGGTTGCTTCTTTTTTCTAGTAACCAATCAAAAGCCTCCTTTCTTTTTTTGGCTGTTGAAGGATCCAACAGACATACAGCCTGATTCATGTACATGCCGTTTTGCGTGTCCCTAATAGCGAATCTTAGCGATTCGCTATTGAGGACACGCAAAACGGCATTCATGTAGGAATTGCTACTTAAATAGCGATTCCTACATGTTCTTTATTTGCGAGTAGCAATTTGCTACTCGCAAATACTCCCCATTCATTCCTATGGGCCAAGAGGCCCATAGGAATGAATGGGGATTTGCGAGTAGCAATTTGCTACTCGCAACTAAGATAGCGATTTTAAGGGTGCCAGGGGTGTCCAAAGGACGCCCTGTAGCACCCCTAAAATGCACATTTGAACAGGTGATGCGCACACACATGTCCAAAGGACATGTGTGTGTGCAACATGCAACTTAGAAAAATGCTTTTAAAAGCATTTTTCTAAGTTTTTGCTATTTACCGACAGGTCTGACCTCTCGGTAAATAGCGGCCCCAAAAGTTCAAAATCGCTATTTCTTGATGTTTCATGAATAGCATTTGAGGAATCTCTATTAGAGATTCCTTAAATGCCATTCCTCGCAAATATGCGAATTCTTAAATAGCGATTTTTGCATTTGGTATCATGAATACCAAATGCAAAAATCGCACTCGCAAAGGGCCAGATTCTCAGAATCTGGCCCTTTTGCGAGCGCTATTGCCTACATGAATCAGGCTGATAGGGCTTAATTTACTACAAAAGCACGCAGTGTGGCGCCGCAAGCCATTGTGCTGTGCCGAGCTGTGCCATTTTAAAAGCTCAAGGATGCATTGCATTAACAACAATAGGACGCATCCGTGTACTTCCCCCTGTGCTGGCGCACAATTGGCTGCCATGCGCCAGTGCAGGCACCCATTCCTCAAGTTGCAAGGGTTCCTGCGCTGCAGGCATGATTGTTTTTGTGCAAGAACACCTTCCTGCACAAAAACAATCATTGATGGCATTTTCCTCTTTCTATCAATGCTTCAGAATGCAGCACGCATAGAAAGAGAAAAAAACAGGGAGAAATAAAAGTGTTCCCCCTTGTTGCACCACTCCAATGCCTCCCCTAGCGAGGCGTAGGATTCTGACACATTCCCAGCTTTACAAAACTTTGTAAATCTGGGAATGTGTCACGTTCCATGGATGTTGCGTGGGAACACCCACAGCAACACCCATGGAATGCCCCTTTTACGCTAAGTAGTGGTGAAAGGAACCCATATTTACAAGATGATGAAAAGTCACACACAGTGAATTTAGCTGGCCTTGTAAATCTGTTATTCCTTACTAATGTTTGTTGGGATTAATTGATAACAGTAAGGATAAGATGTCCTACGCTCACTAGGACGTGTAGGATTTATGTTACAAGCACATGTGTGATGGGTTTCTGTGCAACAGTTTCCAAAAAGAGATCGTTTTGTAAGCAAAATAAGGTTTTATACCACTATGCTGGGGTGGAAGGCAATTTCACAACATAATATTTTGGTGATCATTTAGAGTTGCATTTCTATTTTCACTTTGACATTTTTTATCCAATCATGTACTTTCGAGAAAATTATTCTTTGCGACTAAAATATAGTCAACATGTCTAACTAGCTGCTGAGTTATTTTTGTTCATGTAGCAAAGAGGACTATATGAGTGGGGTCTAATTTGGTTTCTTAAATAGATGATACCAAAACGAATTCTTTCTATTGAATATTATGTGATTTTTACATAGAATACATTATTTATACGTGTGAGATGTTGAGGCACTTGAGAATTACAATTGTTCCTTTTCTAATATTATGTTTTTATATAATAACTGTGTTCTAATACCACGTTTAAGAAAGGATTAATAGGGAATATTTGAAAATACTGAGATTGGTCAATGATACACAACCTTTTGAATTTGTATTTCTAGCACATCATAAATGTATTATAGATATGAGGAATACTCTATTTATTTATTTTCTTGATATGATTTGCATTTTTTGAAAACTCACTGTTTTTGGGTTTTATGTAATATGATTATTGATGTTTGTGCTCTTTTGACTAATAAGAAATTAATAAATTTGCATATTGTATACATTGTCCGATAAGTTTATCTTTAGTGTTTTGTCACTTAAGTTATGTTTTGTGTGTGCTTTTTAACAGCCCTGAAGAAGTCCCCAGATTGTGGGATGGAACGTGTTGGCTGTAGTTTCTGATGTCTTTTATGTGGAAAGAAATTAAGAAATAAAAAAGAAACTACGGAAAGAACCTACAGGATGCCTTTTTGTCTTTTCATGATGTAAATTGTTCAATATTTTATAGAACTACTATTCTAATTAACAGTGCTGCTCTACTTTGCATTTTGAGGCCTTGTAAATATGGGCAAGTCCACTGTGCCGCTGGTGCATTAAACAATTAGAACACTGGCGGCGCAAGGGGCTTGTAAATGAGGCACATAGTACACTTGGACCGCAAATCGTTTTCTTTGTTCATGGTTCTCGCATGATCACAAACTGGGCTATCCGTTCCAAATACAGCGACTGCTCTGTGTAACAAAATACCCAGGTATAGAAACTAAACATGCAATATTAATAAATGCTTTCAAAAAGACAGCCAGCAGTGGTGTTTCTGGACAGCACTGGTCAAATATCCCAATCTTATAGTTCTCTTATGCCCACTTCTGGAGGTCTGACTGCTCACAAACTCAATCCTTGGTAAATGCTTTCACAATATTAGGAGGGCAGCCTAATTTCCTTGTTCACATTGAACTTTCCAATTCGAATTGTATGTATCTGTAATCACTCTTTTGTTTTCAATTACTTTCCATATCTCGTTTTTTTCAATTAATTTCCAGACGTTGGTGTCTTTCTCCTTAAAGTTCTTTTTATCAAGTAACCAATTCCATCACCTTTAAAACAGACCCAGCCAACATGTTTAATCCCTTATAGGGACTTCATCAGGGCAATTTGATTTATTCTTCTTCTTCTTAAAATTCCTCTTTTCCATTCATTCCCTGTTGACATTTAAACGGCAAAGGTTCCACACCTGAATCATCAGTTCTTTTCAGTTATACTGGTGCACAGTTTGTCCTTAAATGCTGAGAAAACCATGGGCATTGGACTGGTCACAGTTGAGATCACTTATAGCCTGGACTGGCCAATCATGCCATCTGCAATGTGCAGATATTAGGAGGCTACTCCAACACTGGAGGTGCATAACTTTGCAGTGGTCAGTTACAGTGAGAGGCTGTATACTTTAGGGATATGCATGTGATATGAACTAGTGATGTAGTGCGGCTCACGCTGGCAAGGAAACTAGAGCCAACTTCAAAAGGCTGTAGGCTACCTACTCCCATTCACATGGATAAATGGCTTGGGTGAGGTGCCGGCTCCCCGGTCCACAATAGTCAGCCTCATCTTGAGGCCTGCACACATCTGGAGTCAACGAGCTCCACCATTCACCAAATCAGGCACCCTTGTGAATTTACACCTGCAATGCACACACATTGACACAGGTGAACTTACTGCATATGTGTCTCATACGTTATTTTGGCACATGATCCCAGATAGGGATGACCTGGCAGACTTTGTAAGGAGAGAGGAGCTAATAGGCTGTTCCTTTAAATGGGTACAAGCACACAGGCCTCCTCTGCCAGTTTCTATGAGCATGGGTAAAAGGAGCATTAGTCATCCTCATCTAGAGGTATGCTCTTTGGACGCCCATTCACACTGACATCAAAGTTCTCCTCTGAAGTAGATCAGGCTACATACGCTGTAGATCAACCTCCTTGACTGATTCCTTTAGTCAGCCCAAAAATATGCTACAATCCTGGAATGTCTGTGTTTTGTATTCTCTTTTTAAAAAGGGAGATCCCACCAACCCAGGTGACTACACTATGATAGCCTTTCTCAAGTTAGAAGCAAAACTGTAGGCCTCCCTCCTGTTAAATGAATCGCAAACTTGGTCAAGAAAAATAATCTGATCCCTCACTACCAAACCGTGTGCCACCTGGCACATGTGGCTTTAGATAATGATAATCACCATTATGCACAAGGCAAGAGGATGACTATTTTTGCTTGCTTTGTTGACTATCATGCAACCTATAATTGGGTCAATATAACCATACTTAAGAAAAAAATATCTAACTACATAATACCCCTGCCCCTGTTATTATTGAGAGCTGAACCATCAATTTACAATTTACAATTTACTCTTGTGTGCAGGTCAAACTTGGCTGGGACCTGCAGCATCGGGAAACATTTATCCAAACTTTTGCTGATGTAAGGATGCACAATTGCACCCATGGTATTCAGTTTATAATATACAAGGGACCTGGGTACTAATATGGGCATACAGCTAAGCTAACCACCAAAATTAGGGGCCCAGTCCATTCTGATATTACAATATGCTTATGATCTTGGATCTTATTTGGGCATAGAACTTTGCTAGCCATCAAAATTATGAGCTTAGTCCATTTTGATATAACAATATGCCAATGACACATTATTGTTGGCCTTGAAAGGACACTCATTACTTTTAACAAGTGTAATCTGGATAACAAACCTTCGGTCAATTCCAGCTAAAAAAAAGTGGTGCTCAGGTTGGTACAGGTAAAGGGAGGACCTAGTTTATTTGCCACAAGAAAATTGAAAAGGACTCCTCATATAACTGCTCCGGGACCTTTCTGGAAAAGAGCAGCCAACCCTTTATGATATTTATTAAAATTAAAGGACAGGGGAGCGTGTCCAAGATGGAGACCATGATGGCTGCACGGCATTGAAGCTACGGCGCCCGATGCCTTCATCCTGACAAAACCCACACTTTCTCTTCGCCTGCACTCTTCAAAATGCCGTCCATCTGCTGCCTGATTCGACGGAGACATTGCTGAGGGTAGTTTGGTCCCGGCTCCATGCAACCGAGTTGACGCATGACCTCATTGGGGCAGGTGGCGGCCCAGCCTGTCTCGAAGGCCCCACTTCAACAGGGGTCACAGGTGAGCCTGAGGCCAGAGCTGCGTTGCTCCGCTGGGCCCCCCACCCGCTCCGCGCTACGATCGACTGGTGCCGCTTTGACCTGGGGATTGCTGCCGAGAAGGGGGCGAGCTGAGGAGACTGGCTATGAGGACCGAGGTGAGTTATAACGGCCGCGGCTGTGGCCATATGATAAACACGAGCCGGCGTGGGTGAAGGCAAAGACCTGGCTTGGTTCGCAGTCCTTCTCTGGACTCAGTGCTGGCCCATAATGGTGCGTCTTGACTTCCCCGCTCCTCATTAAACCACACTACATCACAGCCCCCGGAGGGCAGGGGCCCGGACCCAGAGGCCCAAATCTAACACCCAAACACCTGGCAGCTGCCGGGCCTGATTGACGGCCCGGGGTGGGGACCGGGTCTATCCTCTGCCACCCAGGACCACCCTGCTGGTCCCATCGACCACTCTTCCTGAAAGGGGATAGGGCATTGAAATCGCCCCTGCCTCCCCTGGTGGACTAACATAAAACCTCAGTGCGGCTGGCAGGTAGCGGAACGACCATACTTGCTGTATTGCGGGGACCTAGTCGGGCTCCAAGCACCCCCAAGACTACAGACTGGGAGACTTGGCCTAAATGAAACTCACCACGTCGTAAATACCACTGCTTGTCAAGCCCCAGATTGGAACTTAGCACTGAGCCCTAGCAACTGAGCCCAAGCCATAGAAAACATAGGGCTTGCTGTTTTCTTTTCTCTAAGGGCCCAGACTCATCACATCATAAGAGACGCGGGGGCTTGCGCAGGGCCCCCCTCTCCCACACATTGGTGCATCAGTTTTTTCTCCGTGGCTAAACTTCCTCCCCGTTGAGACCCTTGGCTAACATCTCCTCTTACAGTGCCCCCTGCTTCCTATAGCTGCAACACTACCTACTTACCGTACCTCACCTTGCTGCCACCACCCCCTTGCGGGCACTAAGGGTCATGGTGACCCCAAACAACGCAAGCTGACCTTCGGCAAACCTGGAACATCGGACCGCCCCAAACAAAACTTGACACAGAGGGCGAGGAAGAATCTGACACACAGCCCCCCACACTAGATGGCATGGCAGCCATCATGGTCGAACTGTGTGCTGGGTTTCGTGTCAGTTCGACTCGCTTACCACTCGCTCAACAGGATGGGGAGTGTCTCGATAGGCATAACACCCGGATTGATGCAGCTGAGGAACGCATATCCACTCACGAGGATCAAGCCAAAGATACAACTCGCCGTCTGGGCAAAATGGAAGGAATACTGAAAACCATGGCAGTCAAAAATGAAGACCTAGAGGCTAGATCCCGGAGGAATAATATACAAATTCTGAGCTTAGCTGAATACGCAAATATTGGATGCCCTGACCTCTTCATAGAGACCCTGCCTACCCAACTATTTGAGTTCAGCACTTCTCTAAAGTCTTCCTCGTGGAAAGGGCGCATGGATCCTTGGGCCTCCGTTCAACCCCGGGGGCTCCTCCACGGACCATAATTGCGTGCTTGCTCAACTACAGGGACAGTGATACCACCCTACGGCTGGCCCGGGAGAATTTCCCGCTGAATTACCAAAGCTCCACACTCTCCTTTTACCCAGACCACACAGCCATTGACCAGGAGGTTCGGAGCAAGCTCACCAATGCCAAAGTACAGCGCCGCAAACTGGGCCTGAAATATGCTATGCTCTATCCAGCAAGACTGCCGGTATCAGTGGGCGACAAGCCCCGCTTTTTCGATACCCCAGCAGATGCTCTGGCTTTCTGTAGACTGCAAAAAGACAATACCCGCAGAAGCCAGCCTCACTCCTCTGGACACTTTTCTCCGGATCGACAACTGGCGGCAAGTGCAGAACTTTTCCCCTCGGAATAGTGGCTGTTCCGTTTCCATCCTGAGAACGTCATCCTGTCACACTGTTGAGTACTACTTATTGTTTGCTTTTGCATAAAATGGTTTATCACACTGCATTACATTGTTAGGCGATTATGATCCACATCAGAAATTGGTGATGAGTATGATGTTTCATCCTAGTACAAACGGTTATGTCTCCATCTTCTTCAAGCAACAATTGGTACTGATCTGGCATTGGGCTCCTGAAGCGTTGCCCGCCACTTGCGGATGACCCCGACTGCTTTGATTTTGGGATGTTTTTCTTTAAATTGGGGTATTGGGTATTCCCCAGGTTGTTCGACCCTGGTGTGGGTGGGGGGTGGTTTCCTTTGGATATTTTCTCTCCTATTCTTCTCTTAGGTTTCTCTCTCTTCTCTTCCCTTCCCTGCGCACCCCTTCCTTCCACATATAGCACACTCTATAACTACATCATATATGCACACACTCCCTTACATCTATGGCATTGACTCACAATGTAAATGTCGAAGCAAAGCTGCTATCCTGGAATGTCCGGGGCCTCAACAATCCCAGGAAGTGCAAGCTAGTACTAGCCTACCTTTGTAGACATCACATCAAGATAGCATTTTTACAGGAAACTCCCCCCCTCCCCATTTGCTTCCACATGGGGTCCCCACCGATTCTTTGCTGGCTATAGTACATATTCTTGCGGAGTATGCATTTTCATCCACTGCAGCCTTCCCTTCACGCATCATACCACTATTGCAGACAAACATGGGTGATACATTTTGGTGATCTGGTCGCTGCTAGGTAAGAAAACTATGTTTCTCAACACTTATGCACCTAACACTGATGACCCCACATTCTTTTCTGAGCTCCACACATTGCTCGACAGGCATGATCATGACACACTACTTCTCGGTGGCAACCTAAATCTATGGCTATAGCCTAGCTGTGATTCCCGCGGTGCTGGGCAGAGCTCAAAACCCCAGGTATCCCAGGCCTTTTGAGATCTTTTTGCACTCACTAGCTCTACATGATATATGGCACACACATCATCCTGAAAAACCAGGCTTTACATTTCACTCAGCACCACACTCGACTTGGACACAAATAGATTGGTTTGTAAATTCACATGGGTGCCAATGGATCCGCAGCATAGAAACACTGCCCCGTACACTATCTGACCACGCAACCGTTCTACTACATATGGTAATCCCCTATTTCACTGGTTAAGAACGTAGATGGACCTTCCCGACCACATACCTGTTAGATGCGCTTTTCAAATCTGAACTACATGATACAATCCTTGAATACTTCACATTAAACAAGGGCTCTGTGACGCAATATGGAGTATTATGAGATGCCTTCAAGGCATACATTCTTGGCGTCTGCATCTCCAAGCAAGCAGGTGTTCTGCGCCCAAAATGAAAAAGTCTACTGAATTGACACAATTTGACAACTCAACCTGACACGCCTGACACCTCCTAGCTCTCATACTTGAGTTTAACAAACACACAGACAGAGAGGCCACACTACAAGGCACATACCACGCAGCTCGCAGTTATGGCGAGGGAGAACGCCCTGGCAGGACACTTGCACACCTGGTACGACCCCCCCAGGAGAGCCGGGCACCTCGCATTACTACAGCGACCCGACGACTCCATTGCCACTGACAACGCAGACAGTCAGAACTAGTGACATACTATCAGTCCTTATACACAACTAAACTCCCCACTGACTTCACACAGTACCTCGCCTATTTGGAGGATGTGGCAATGGTCTGGCTAACCACGGGACAGGCCCAATTCCTTAGTGAACCCTTTACCCCAGAAGAGGGCGTCCAACCTATAGACCAGGCCCGGGTGGAGCTGGCTTAGTTGCTCTACGTGGAGTTCCAAGGAGCTGGGCAAAAACTCTCCTCCGTGCCTCCACCCCCCCAATATATTTTTTTAAATAAATAAGATTTTTTTTAAACACTTACCTTTATACATGGTTTCGCTGGGTTGCCCTCCTCCTTCTTGCCGTGGTCTCTGCAAACCCCTAGTAACCCCTATGTCATACATACGTCGTGGTAGGACTGCAAGCGCATGCGCAGTCCTACCACGACATACGTATGACTCAGGGGTTTGCAGAGACCACGGCGAGGAGGAGGAGGGCAGCCCAGAGACGCCACGTATAAATGTAAGTGTATGTTTTTTAAAGTCTTATTTATTTATGTGTTTTAATATTTATTAAGGGAGTGGAGCCGGGAGCTAAAGGTGGGGCGTGGGGCTCAGAACTCCATTCCGCTGCGAAGTCTGAGTTTTGGCTAAACTCCGTGTTCTCAGAGAAACGCAGAGTAGGCAAAAATCTGCAAGCTCCATCAACGGAACGGCGTTCTCTGCCCGCCGCGACTATAGGCTCCCACGATGGATCAAAAGATCCCGGACTAGATGGCCTCTCAGGAACCTTTTACAAAATGTTTAAACAAACTCTTATACGCCACTTACTTGAGGTGGATGCAGAATCTCTCACTAATGGCACCATTTCCCCCCTCAAAGAGAGAGACAGCAATCTCCCTTTTACTGCAACTGGGCAAAGATCCCACCGCCTGCAATTCATACCGTCCCTTATCCCTGATAAATTTCGACAATAAAATACTTGCCAAGATGCTTGCCAACAGATGTTCACTGCGGCTGGACCAAATTCTCTATTCAAATCCAATCCGGTTTTATTCCACACAGATCGACCGCTTTAAACCTCAGGACAGTCTTTTGGGTATTAAATAGGATTTCCCCGACTACCCTGCGGCAGTAGCACTCCTTGATGCTGAAAAAGCCTTTTACTCCCCAGAATGGGCTTTTCTCTTCGCTGGACTCCATAAGCCCTCTAACTTTCTCACATTGATCTCACTTTTAAATTTATCCCCCACGGCTAGACTCCAGATGAATGGATCCCCTCTCTGTCCCTTTTCCGATCTTGTGCAGCACACGCCAGGGTTGCCCTCTATCGCCATTGCTATTTATATGAGCAATGGATCCCTTAGTCCGACATTTACAAGAGAAACCTTTGCATCGCAGCCTCCGATTCCGCCCCGGGCCACTACTCCTGTCCATGAATACAGATGATATCCTGCTTTTCATTAGAGATCCCTCTACGAATCAGCAACCCCTAATTGCTGAGATCGGTCGCTTCGGAGACATGTCGGGCCTCCGTATTAACTGGGACAAGTCCGAGTTATTCCCACTTACAGACTCAGCCATCCAGGCTGGTGGCAATTTCCCCCTCCGGTGGGCGGCGGATTCCACTAAATATTTAGGAATTATCCTGCATAGGAACAAAGAACAAATTATTCATCTAAATTATGGACCTGCAATGGACGGGCTCACCTCACAGGTGGATCGCTCGATCCAGCTACCACTATCCATGGCTGGCCGCATCACCCTCATTAAAACGAATGTTCTCCCTCGGGTTCTATATTTATTTTTCAATATACCCATTCCTTTAACCAAGGCGTTCTTCTCACAACTACGCTGTCAATTGATCCGCTTGGTCTGGGCAGGACTGAGGCCACGGATAGCCTGGGATACCATTACACTCCCCTACGAACGAGGTGGGTTCGCAGTCCCTGACCTGGACACACAGGCCCAATATGCGTACCACTGGTTCCATCCAGATGCTTGTATACCATACGGCAAAACCAAACGTGGCCTGTCTGGTCCCACCCTCCTGGGAGCCATATTCCCACTAGGCCTACGACTGGACCATAATGATATACAGCCATTTTCCAACATCTGCTGGGCCTGGCGAAGGCTAAGCCTGCTCCTGGGCTCAGGCTCCCTACACTCACCCAAGCTTCTGTTGTCCCAGAACCCATTAATATCATTTACATCTGAGAAGGTGGTCCAACGCACACTGTGTAAGCTTCAACTACACACACTCGGAGATCTGTTTCCAGAGGGACATGCCATGGCCTTGGCTGACCTAGCTGTGCGGGCAGAAATGTCCCATATGGACAAGTTCACAGCGAAAAGACTACTGGACGCTCTCCGTTCTACTATCTCATTTTTCCTTCGGATGAATTCACACCTCTCACACTTTTAGTAACAGACAAGACAGTTCACACCTAATCACTAAACTATATCGTGCATGTATGGGAACAGTAGCAGACATCCCACTCTGCCACTGCAGATACATAGCGATTTTGCTCCAGTAAAGAAGCATGGATTAGCAGTATGACATACCTGCGATATGCAAACCGAGATGTACTCCTGTCTCCAGCACCCCGACCTCACGGCCCCAAGATATCTGGATTATTTATCGCTCATACTTACAACCTCTACAGCATGACTCCACTGCCTCCTCCACTGCACTTTCACCGGAATATGCAGGGAGGCCACCGGCCACCTCGTTTGCATCCATACTAAGTACTACCCTTGGAAGCAAAAATGAGAGCTCACCTTGCACACCCCACTTCGCAGCTGATCACCGGATCCGCCCTCAGGTACTCCCAACCTGACAGCTCTTTTTCTTTTCTCATGTATGCTCACCCTGCGTGTCTATGCGGATATGTACGCCCCATGTTCCAAAACTCTATATTACCATTGTACTCTAAGGCGTTATCATTTTTTTTTTTTTTCAAGGAAGATGCTGACAGTGAATCCTCCTTTGTTATGTGTATCTGTATTTTGCCTTTATTTGTGTATTAAATAATAAAAATCAATAAAAGAAATTAAAGCACAAACAACAAATTGGAACTTTGCAATAAGTAAGATTTTTCACCAAATCACCCACTGTCTCGCTGCAGTGTATTCTCATGGTAACTCAAGCAAAATGTATTTCAGTATAAGTTCTAAAAACATTTTCCTGCTTATTGATCACTTGGTTAGATATTTTTCCCAGACTGTACCATTCAGTTCTGCATTTCTTCTATCACATTATGTTAAGCCAACCGTGATGTGTGCGGAATTTCGGCTCGTACGGCACCTTGGCAGCAAAAGCTACTTTTGTTAAATATAGCTTTAAGGATAGATCTACTGGTCCTACTATCATAGAATTGATTCATTTGGGGAAGCATTACCACCCTTGGTGAGTTAAACGTTGAAAGTCCATAAGCTTACTTCTAGGTCCTTGGCAGATCTAGAGCTGGCTGAGGATCTAGGACAATTGGTTAACATGTCAAAAATGTAAATGTAGAGCTAAAATTAACATGTCTTACATCTCACATATTCATAATTTCAAAATGTCTTAAAGGGTAAATAGTCTGTATATTTAGTAACTTCTTATGATAGAAGTTTACTCCTCAGATAATCAGCCATTGGTCATAGTATGATATCTCTGTAATCAATATTTCGCATGTGGTTTTCACTATTTGCCTTGTATGAATGTAGGGACTGCTGTGATAATTCTAAGACCATGGCTTGAGAAAGTTCCTTGTGTCGGACAGAAGTGATAATTTTACTCCCATTGTGGGTTTCTTTCCAGGTCTTTCAGAACTGTCTTTCTTGCTTGAGGGAAAACGCTGTCTGATGTTCACATGGCTGAAAGCTCAAGGAGGCTAAAGACGATTCTAGGACTAAGGTGGAGCCAAACCCTTTGAACCACCCTGCGATAGACATGAGAAGTCTGTGCCCCTGAGTTTATCTTTTAGTTAGAGGACACTGATTGGAGCACTGACTGCTCCTGCTCGCCACAGGGCTATCTTTCCATGATGAGGGTGAACCCCCAATAGTGCAAAGTTCTCAATGAGTTCTTGGTGAACGGCCGTGGGTCATTTGAAGTCCTAATATCTCACAAGTTTGCTGGATCACAATGAGGGTGTTCCCCCTTTGATATTGAGGATCTTAAGAAGGCTCATGGTTACTATAAGTATATATAGGTCCAGGTTGGAGCCTTTGGGTGGTCTTTTTAATTGGAGTTTTTGTGCTACACATTTGTGGAAGAATTGTTTTATCTGTCCTGAGTAAGGTGGGGACCTATAAGTGCGGTCCTCCGAAACGCGTTGATGTAACCTATAACACTGAATCTGTGAGGACTGGGGACTCATTCAGTAGATGATGATGTGGACACCACATGAAGTATTTTACACCCCAAATTGAACAAATCCGTTTTTGAAATTTAGACAATTGTGACTGTTAGTTTTGTACCAATTTTTTGTCATTCATATAGTTATACATATATTTTTATTTGTTATATTGAATTGTGTTGCACCGTACTGTGAAGATTACACAACAATTTTTTACCCATTGAGAAAATCTCTTTTAACTTATATTTGAACTGTTGATATGTTCACTGTGATGATTGCTCACAATCTGGGAGCATACACATTGTAATGTATTTTGAAGAAAGATAGCATTAAATCTTTGGTACTGTTGCTATAGACATGTGGTACTGGATTGGGCTTCTAGGACGATTGAAGTGTGACTGTAAAGTATATATTGATTAAATTGCTCTTGAAAGGGGAAACTAAATTTCAGTCCTTTTTTTGTTGAAGACATTGTTTAATGTGGAAGGGGTTTAGGCGACCAAGGATGCAATAGCACACTCATTATGCACAGACAACCATGAGGATCAGCCTGTAAACCATCTTTGAAAGATTGTTGAACAAGAAGTGCACAATTTAATTTGACTTGAAAGTGTTTTACCCAACAGGTCTTATCATGGGCAGCACTATTACCTTTCTTTAGTTTCTGTATTTCAGACGTCATCCATTTATTTATTTATTTATTTTATTTATAAAGTTTTATGACCTATTGTTTTACTCCTGTGTAATGTTTTTTTTATTGTTAAGTTTTTTAAGATCCAACTATAAAATGTACTCCAAATTCATGTGATAGAGGGTGTGAGCATATGTGGGTAAATGTGTGAGTGTGTGAGGGTGAGCATTTGGCATTATGGGTGCACATATATGTGTGTTTTGGTGTGATAGAAAGGAACTGGGCACTCACCAGACCTAATGTGGCCCATCAGTTGCAAATTTGGAGGTGCTCTAGCCAAGTTGTGTCTATCCTTGACATAGTGGTAACCCCTTCTCAGTGACATATTATGGGCATTCTAAGCGGGCGCCAGCTGTACCTGACAAATAGGAAGCCCCAGAGTGCTACATGTGCGGGCATACTAAGCCACATGCTGAATTTTCATCTTATCTGACCCATTGATTTGGGCTGGTCTTTCTTCCCCAGTTACCAGTTGTCACATGTTTCTGGGCATAAAAGGGGACTAACATATTGGTTGCTGAACTACTGAGATGAACATCTCCTGCTTCATGCAGGAGAAAATTTTGCTTGGAAACACATTTAATTTTATTGGGTGCAGTCGCAGACAGTGCATGTAAGCGTGGTAGGGCGGTGGGGCGGGGTGGGGCGGGTAGGGGGGAGTCGACAGACGGAATGGGTTTTATTTATTCATTTAATTTGACCTATTCCATCGTCTGTCGACTTCCCCCCACCACGCTCCGCCCACTGTGCTTTCCTGCTCCAAATCTCAGTAAGACTTTGTGTTGGGTGGCTGGAATCTGAGCCATTATGGCAGCCACACATTGAGGGCATTCTAAGTAACATGCCGACTATCCCTGAAATGTTGTGCCTTATTGACGTATCGGTGGGGGTTCTAGGCGACATGCTTGCTGTCCTGTCCCTGACTCATAGGTGTACTATGTTTGGGCATTCTGTCACTGGAAGAGATTAATTAATCTGTAGGTCTGAAAGTATGATGTTTCTTAGTTCTGGAATTAAGACAACACATAGAATTCTGTAATGCCTATTTAAAACCTCGCTTTTAATTTCTTTATAATCGGCGACTGGTGATGCTCCCAGTCGCTGATTATAAAGAAATGACCTAGTCACTCACTCAACTGTAATAACTTACTTCAGTTGAGTTCTGGCATTACAATGCCTGCTGCTAGAGCCAGCAGCCAAGAAGAAAGGCAGGTCAGGTCACGGAGCATAACTAAAGAAGCTGTTTAAAGAAGGAATACAAAATGTGGCTTTTCTTCTGCTCTGTTTTCCAGCTGAATAGCAACAAGCAGAAAGGGGAAATCTATGGCAACATGTTTATTTCTTGAATTCCTTAGTGAATTATAGTACTGTTAGAATAGTTCTGCATGTTTCTACACGTTCCTAGCTACTGCGCCTTTTTAAAAACAAAAACTGATTTGCTTTAAACTGATTCAAATATTTTCTTGCAACAAATATCTAATAGCAATTTTAATGTGCTTAATTTTGCACTAGAAATTCTATTTGTATTCTTCATGTTTGCAAACATGGTCTCTCTTTCATATGAAAGAGCTACGCACCAAGGACTGAAGTGGTTAGTGGGAAAGTTGATGATGTAGCCATGCATTATAAGGAATAAAGTAAACATGATGTGCATGATAAGGATAGTGCAAATCACCTCAGAGTTCCACAACGTTATAAAGGAACTCAGCCTTCGGTCTCGTTCCTCTATATGATCATGCAATTTCTCGGCGACTTGCAATATCCTTATAATGTATGGCAGGGGGTACTTTATCCCATCTATGATCCTGGTATTCAAACAAACACTGCAAGCAGCAAGCTCAGATCCATGCAGTCTTCCATACTTTCCGAAAACCTTATATAGTTTGTCTTTACAACTTCTAAATGGCTCCAATTTCCAAACATGGGTCACATTTTTAGGTATCTAATTCCCCAATGGGGAAAAGTGGCATGCTTTTCAGGGATTGGGAAGAATTAAAGTGGGGGCTGCCTACTAGACTAGCGGGCAGGATGATCTGGCGAAAATACTTTCAAACTTGTTTTTTCTTCTTCATATACACGTGATTTTCCTGCCCAGAACTTGGTGTCTAAACAGGGCCAGCTTTTGGCATGGGCGAGCTGGGCCTAGGACACCAATCTTCAGATTGGCAAAAATAACTGTCTGCATATGAGTCATGCAAAGAGCTGCACCCTTCTCACTTGATACCAATGGTTTTCTTTAAAGTGCTGTGGTTGTTATCGTTCAAAATGCCGCATGTGCTGTTTTCAATAGTACAAGCCCCTTTCTTTCCCCTCCCATATCGCACTCAACCCCTGCCACAGTGCAGCCACACATCCACACCCTCCCTCCCAACAAACTACGCACCAGAGTTACGAGCTGAGTTCAGTGGCGTAACACAGGCCCCCGCAGTACGGTGGGGTGACCTGCAGGGGGGGGGGCCCTCAGGAGAAGTGTGGCTCACTGGTTAGAGGAGGTAGACCCTGAAGCAGAGGTCAGACCCGGGACCAGGGTTCAATTCCTGACGCGGCAGGGTCTTGAGCCCAAATATCCACGGACTCGATAATTCTCGTTTCGGTGCCTACTCGAATCACGGGTTCACACTCTGCAGCTCTGGGCATCAGCTTGCTTAATCTCCACTACGGCCCCCCCGCGGCGGGATGCCTGGCTTTCACCTTGGGGATGCCCAGTACGGGTATCTCACAGGGAAAAGCCAGGACGGGTTCCCAAGGCAAGCGCCGAGATGCCTACGGGTAATCGAGCGCTATATAAGAACGCATAATAATAATAATAAATAATAATAAAATAACAGTACTCTGGCCTGAAAGCTCCTGATTAAATCTAGAGCAGGGTTCCTTCCATGCACCTTGCAGGGAGCCCCCTCAAGTTTCGTTACACCATTGGCTGAGTTGTGAGTGTAATGAGTGAAGTTGGGGGAGTTGTGCAGATATTTGTGTTCAAAGGCCATTCACTAAAGTAATCAGCCAAAGACGGTCTTCTGAACACACAAATGGGGCTTCTTGCTGACTTTTATTTTTTTCACCACGATCAGCAGGCAAGGATGCAAAATGTCATCCCACCCAAGACCCTGTCCAAATAAGGGCACCTAAGCATGGGTTCACTATCGTTCCCTTTTGACAATGGGATACTTTATGGTGCTACATAAAAGTGACAGGTTGCATTGTGTGAATGAGTGGCTCAATACAGGCCATAACGTGAAAGAGCGACTGCGCATGCGCAGTTGTATTGATCCACTTCCTGCCCCACACAAAGACGCACGAGCCTTTCAAATGAACACAATCAGACTTCCGTTCTTGTAAACAGGTGATAAACGGACTCTCGCAATAAATGGGAACACGAAGCGCTCGAGGATTTGGGAGAGGCAGCGGGAGGGCGAGGAGGAGGAGGGGGGCCGCAGCCGAGAACAGTTACACTTTCCACTTGCTGCCGCGGCCCTCTCATTGTGAGCAATTAAGGTGCCGCAAATATATATGTTCCATAGAATCCCAAAGCCCTGAATTAGAGGAAGCCCAAATGTGGTTTTGAAAAAAGCGAAAAAAATGTGAGCAGAAGCGTATTTTGAGGGGTTGGGTTATTTTTAGAAAAGATTTGCTTTACTGATTTGAGTGGATTTTAAAAAAGACGGAATTGCAAGGGTGACTTGTGTCTAACGTTTTGGAACTGAATACGTTTCACGCAAAAGCCACTCAAAGCAACAGGAGAAATAAACCCAAACTTATCTGAAGCACAGAGAACTCTGAGACAGAGCGCCCCAGATTTACATGTAATAATTAAGAATATTTACATCTCGCTAAGGGCCTGGCATGCCATCCTGTTATTATATGCTATTTCAATAACATAACATAGCATTTAAGCACTGATTTCAAATCCGTCTTTGTTTTGTACCATCCTACAGTATCCTCATGACACCTTAAGCATCGTACATGTCTGTCTATTATGAAAATGTTCAATGAGTAGTTCCCTTTAGTGCCAGGACTACTTTAAACTAGGCCTGGGCGGAGTTCACAAAGTTTTACTCTGTGGAACTCCGTGAAGAGCTGGAAAAACTTCACCGCGCTGCGCAGAGTTCCACCAGCAGCGGAGTCTGTTAAGTCGCGCTGCACGCACTGATATTTAGCGGCAAAAGTTTGTCCCACGTTGTAAAATCAGCACAAACGCACTAAGCGTCGCGCCAGAGGGCGCTGCTAGTGACTGCCGCTCGAGTAGTCATTCTACTCGAGCGGCAGCTTCCTCAACACGAGCAGCAGATTTCTCACCGCGAGCGGTTTTTACCTGCCGCGACCACCTGTGTTGAGAAATTTTGCAGGAAGGAGGTCTAGCACTAAAGTTTTACTTGCGAGCGCTAGCCAACTTACCGCTGGAGAGCCACTCGAGAGAAAAATCTCCGCTCTGCATCACTTCGCAGAGTTTTCAGAACTCCGCACGGAGTGGGAAAAACTCTGCAAACTCCGCTGGCCACCCCTACTTTAAACCTATGAACTGAAAAAAAATTCTTGTGAAAGCAAAATTCCATTCTAGACTCATAGAATTAGGAATAATGCTATTGCATATGGGACGTGCTCGAAGGGAAAATCCATTACTGGGGTGGAATTCCCAAATTTGGAAATGTAATACCAAGGGTGGAGTAGTGGCTGTTCCTGAGTGGATCCAAGGAAACAAACAATTCCCAGTTTAAGAGTGTAAATGTACTTTAACATTGCATTTCTGCATGCAGGAATGTGTACCTGTTGCATTTCCCTATGAACAAAGAGTTGCATATTTCATTGTGAATTCTTAAAAAGTCAGAAATAATGTAATCTTAGGTGCAATTCTCAGGAGTAAGTGTCCACTTTATTTCTGTGTATTTTATTATCAGGCCCTACGAAGTTGACCATTCATGTCTATCCTCAGGCACAGGCCAACTCTGAAAATGCTGTGCATCTATCCAGTGGGACTGAATATGGGGGTCCTACTGCGATCCTAATGGGGATGAACCCATTGACAACATCTTGTTTTGACTGAGATTTTTCAACATCTTCCAGAAAGTTCTTTGAGCCTGCCATGCAAAGAAAGTATTTACGTGAGTGTTTCTAAGAAATCCGCACCAGATCTCAGAACCCACGTAGCAATTCTGTAGAAAAGTGCAAAGTATTTTTACTGTCCTGCGAAACATGGCCTGTCTTCTAACTTAGCGTTAAAATACAGCTCACAAACAGGGAAGATAAAGCCTCTATTTTCTTTGTAAATTTCTTTGATTTTAAGTGAGGTGTAGCCTGCTAACCAAATTAAGTTCTTATGTTAAAATCTACGAATTCTCTGGAATCTTCATTGGGGGCAGGGTCAAAAGAAATAGTTAATTGTAATCATCCTACCTAGCCATAAACAGTAGCAGGAATGGCTTCTTCTCACACTGTGTTTTGGAACACGTATCAGAGGGGGGGGGGAACACTTAACATTCATCAGCACTATCCAGGGTTGCCTTAAGTCATGGGGGAAATGGGATAAGCCAAGAGCCCCACTGTCTGATGATTGATTAGAGGCTTGTCACCTGCCTGGGTCTCTAGCGTCCTGCTGCACTTCCTGCATGATAACCTTAAATGGCAAGTAAGTACATTTGTTTCCAAATGCCATTTTCTAGTTTTAGGTAGGAAGGGGATGATCTCCATTAGTCCACGGAAAAGATGTTTTCACCCAGTAACATGCCCAAAATAATGTTACTAATTATGCCATAGACCGCACGGCGTATTCGTGATAAGGAACAATTTTATAATTGTAGTGAGATTACTATACTGCCCATTTGTGCAAAATTATTTTAATAAAAGATGTTGACCAACTAAGAACATGAACTAGAAAGCGATGCACAATAATCTGTTGTGTCAATTTACTACTGCTCAATTACATTTTGCCCCCCACCATTATTAAAGTGATGGTCTTTCCTACCACACAACCTCTTTCAATGACGAAAAATTAATAAATAACGGTTTAAAAAAAAAAAAACTGCTGTTCATTGTGCAACTGTCCTGGCTGCACACTGGACATATCGTTCGAGGGCCCCTACTTGGACCCCCTCACGCTCGTGGGGTGGCCCCACCGCGTCCCGCCCCGAGACCACCGACCTCCTTGCTGCGACTGCAAAGACCCCACACCCCATTACACGCTGACAGGCGCTACTGCTCTTGTACTTCCCACCCTTTGTTGTTCCATCATTGTATTAGTTCACATATTTGTTCCTTCACCGGTAACGTTCCCCGACCAGGCCTTCTATTGCTGTAGACAACGGCATTCTACATGCCCTGACGATGCTGCAGGACGTCACATGCCTGCTGACACAATGCACTCCCGATACAATGACATGCCACAATTTCCTGCACATTTGGGCTGCAAATCACGGCTGGGACGGGTGCCCCCGACACCGGAAGACCGAACCTGAGCGCTGCCTCTTACCTCTGACGTACACACTCACGTGGCCGCCACTAGGGGGTTCCACACACATTAGGCCAACATACGTCTCGGTCTTAGCTGCAACAGTCATAACCTGGCGTCACCGCCTATACGAGCCCACTCCCATGCATTAGTGAGCTATACCATTACACACCTGTTCACGTCATAGCGGCGTCTCCAACGCAGGATTTTCAATCCCTCTGTTGCCTGTCCACACAGTACCTAACAAACATTGCTGCTACTTGATACTCCTTGTGGATATGGACTGTTGCTCATATGATGCAGATGCCGGAGACGCATTGATGTAATTACACTAACGAACGAAGTAAATGGAAAATCTACAGACCTACTTGTTTACCGTGCTGTGTATTATTATATGTCTCAGTGCTCTATCTAAACTACGCCGCCGGACCCCAGGGTTGTCGGCTAAATGGCTGTGTCATCTCACCCATACTTCCTTTGATTACCAACTTACGCTGCCGGCCCCGGTGGGTTGTAGGCTATGCGCTGTGTGTAAACAAAACAAACTGTATTGAGCAATAAAGGTCTTTAAAAATAAAAAATAAAATAAAAAAAAGCTGCTGTACATTGTGGACCATGCTCTGTGAGGGAAGCTGGCAGTGTTAGTGGTCATGAGAAACCTAGTCCATGTGTTCTTTATGCTGACATTGTTCTGCCTGTTCTGTGTGCGAGGGAAAGTTTGAATACTTTGGCTATTGTTTGTGGGATGAAATCTTTAATTGATGCTGCATTCGTTGTGTGAGCAAAGCTTGCAATGATGCTGCCTGTGCTTTGCATATCTAAAAGCTTGTCGACCTGCTCCCTGTGGTCTCCCTGTGTCATCTGTGAATAAGGGAACTTTGCACAACTGCGCGCTAACCTGTAAAAAATCTGTCAAGTACAGATATACTATAATTTGACCAGTTTTAAAGTTAAAATCTGTGTGCTGTGAACAGTGGCACTGGAACAATGGTCAGCGAGGGGGAACTGTCATTAATGTTATATTGTTGAAGTCATAGGGATTGTGAAAAATACAAGTGTCACAAAAAGAAGGAATGTTTTTTACCTGTAATCCTAGCTCTCTCTCAGGAGACTCTCCATTGAAATCATAAGCACTGAGGGGGATGGTCAAGAAGGCAGCCGGGACAGACTCTCAAATGTGAAGCTACGGCGATCCACCCCAGAAGCATTCATCCTGGGATTGGATTTGGATATGGATAAAGATTTGTAGAGCGCGTAGCTACCCTAGGGCGTCCCAGCGCTGACAGTCAACCTATGGTTCCGGAGGGAGGAAGAGGAAGTGACGTATTATGGGAAGAGCCATGTTTTTAGTTGCCTACGAAAGGCAAGTAGTTTGTGTTCTCTTCGGATGGAGAGTGGTGGAAGGGCGTTCCACAGCTTTGGGGCATTGTAGGAAAACAGTCGCCCCCCAGAGCGGGCCTTTTGTATTCTGGGGACGCTGGCCAAGGAGAGGGAGTCTGACTGAGTTGCCTGTTAGACTGATGGGGTTTGACAAGGGAGCTCAGAATCGGCGGACCTCTGCCATGCATTATTTTGTGTGAAATGCAGAGAGTCTTAAAGGTGATCCTTTCCCTAATCGGCAGCCAGTGTAGGCTTTTGAGGGCTGGTTTGGCTGAACATCTGGATTTGGTCCCTGTTAAGAGTCTGGCGGCGGCGTTTTGGGCGCATTGCAGTTTGTGAATGACCGATGCGGGGGCCCCTAGATAAAGGGCGTTTCCGTAGTCCAATCTGGAGTTCACCAGGCCCTGCATGAGCAGTTTCCTGGATTGGAAGGGGATTAAGTGGAGGATTTTCCGTGCTGTTTGAACAAGGCAGAAGCAAGTGCCTGTGGTTTTTCCGGCCTGGGCTTTAAAATTAAGGTCTTGGTCCAGCCAGATACCAAGGCTTTTGACTTCTGGTTTGGGGGTGGGAGGTGATCCCATGCAGCTTGGCCATAAGAGGGAAGGGGGAAGTTTGCATGGGTTTCCCAAGAGAAGGATCTCGGATTTCTCACTGTTTAATTTAAGGCGCGATTCGCACATCCAATGGTAGATGTTCTCGAGGCAAACTGCCAGGTTGTCCAGGCTTTTACTCGACTGGTTGATGGACACTACCGGTTGGGTATCATCTGCATACATAACTGTTTTTATGCCGAATGGGGTTGTAATGTCTTCTAGGGGAGACATGTAAACGTTAAAAAGTGTGGGGCTCAGGGAGGAGCCCTGGGGGACCCCACACTGGAGCGGGAGAGCTTTGGACTTGACTGTGCCATCAGACACCTGGAAGGTTCTACCTTCTAAGAAGGATTTGATCCAGGACAGGGCGGTGCCGGATACTCCTACCATTCTGAGCCGGTGGATGAGGATAGCATGGTCTACCGTGTCGAAGGCTGCACTCAGATCGAGGAGGATCACTGCCACTGATCCTCCTGCGTCTATGATGGTTCTTGCCTCTTCGACCACGGCTAGTAAAGCGGTGTCTGTTCCCTGTCCTGGTCTGAACCCAGTCTGGGATTGGCGCAGGAGTTTGTTGGATTCCAGGAAGAGAGATAGTTGGTGGTTGACAATTCGCTCGACCACCTTGCTTATTGCCGGGAGGAGAGAGATGGGTCTGAAATTGGATAGATCCGTGGGATCGAGGTGTTTTTTTTTTAGAAGTGCCCTGACTGTGGCTTTTTTCCAATTCTTTGGGACGGTACCCAGTGTCAGGGAAGCGTTAATAAGGTTGGTGAAGGGGGAGGCAACCGTGGTGGCGACCAGTTTTAGTTTGCTCATAGGAGCTGGATCCGATGGAGCCCCGCTCTTCACTGATTGTAGAGTGGTCAGGAATAATTCTGTGGTCACCTGAGAGAATGTTTGGAGGCATGGGGCCTTCGAACAAGAGGGAGCAGTGACGGGGAGTAGTGAGGTGTTGGGAGGAGGGAGGGATTTGAGGATATTATAAATTTTTGTTGAGAAGAACTCAGCTAGCTGGTTGCATCTGGTGCCCGATGGGTCTAGTGTGGGCAGAGGGTCTGAGGTTTTGGTGAGAAGACGTACGATGCGATAGGTTTCTTTGGCAGAATTGGCTGCAGCTTGTATTTTTTGTTCGAAGAAGGTTGCCTGGGTTTTTTTTATACAAGCTTTGTAGTGCTTCATGGCAGACCTATATTCGTTTTTGCTTTCAGTAGCCCAGTCCTTTCTCCAAAGGCGCTCGAGCTTTTTGCACTTTTTCCTAAGTTCGCGTAGTTCTTGAGTATACCAGGGAGACTTAAGAGTTTTCTTTTTACTAGGGAAGGGTTTGACAGGGAGGATGGCGTCAAGGGATTGATCAATCCAGCCG
Source organism: Lissotriton helveticus (assembly GCF_964261635.1). Taxonomy (NCBI): domain Eukaryota; kingdom Metazoa; phylum Chordata; class Amphibia; order Caudata; family Salamandridae; genus Lissotriton; species Lissotriton helveticus. The sequence continues at coordinate 1,373,482,910 of NC_136067.1, forward strand.
CGGAGTTGAGTGTCTGCTCTGGAGGGGTCTGGGTCAAGCACAGGTGTGGTAGAGGCGAGTACTTGGGCCCATGAGGCCGTGTCCAGTTTTTGCCACGGACGGGATGGTGCTTGGGGGGAGGTCTCACCGGGGCTTCAGACAAAAGTTGAAGCTTAAAGGGGATTAAAAAGTGGTCTGACCAGGGGACAGGGAGGGGGTTGTTCACTACTAGTCTCGTGAGGTTAGTGAAAATGGGGTCCAACAGGTGGCCCTTGGAGTGGGTGGGCTGGTTGCCTTTCAAGTGGAGGTTAAGGGAGGCTAGGTCTTCTTTAAGGTCTTCGGTGGTTTTGTTAGTTTGGTCGTCGAAATGGAGATTTAGATCTCCTAAGACCGTGAAGTTAGGAGACAAGCAGGCAAGGGAGGAGGTGGTTTCCACCAGGGAGTTGCAAAAAGTCGTTGCTGTCCTGGGGGGCGATAGATTAATATCCCAGAGAGGGTTGTGGATGGGGGTAGGTGGACAGAAAACAGGGCGTTTTCGCAGTCCTGAATTGGGCTGTCCTTGAAGTGGCAGGACAGGTAGTCTCGGTAGATGATCGCTATTCCGCCTCCAGTCCCGGAGGGTCTGTCCTGATGCTTGATGAGGGAGCCCGAGCGTAGTGTTTGAACTATGTCCGGGTCTGAGTTGGAATTGATCCATGTTTCGGTGAGAAAGAGAATCTCGATCTCGGAGTCTTGCAGAAGCATGTTAATTTCTGCTTGGTGTTTCGGGAGGGATCTGCAGTTAAGCAGGGCCATCCTTATCCAGCGTGGTTTCGGAGGAAGTCGTGGTGTTAGCTTATATGGACAGTTTGAGCAGCAGGAGTGTCCATCCTTTAAAGGGATGATGCTGCGACAGGGAGTGGAAGAAGAGTCCCTGAGATTGAGGAGGGTTTCCTGGGTATACCTCAGGGGTGAAGATGTGACTGAGGCAGGGGTCCTGGGCCTCGGGCTTGGTCTGGCGCGGACGGGCGCAGACGGGCTTACCTTAGGCGCTCCCGCTGCGCACATCCGCTGCGCTTCCGGCAGAGGCACATGGTTTATGCGGAAGGAAGGGGGGTTGAGTGGAGTGAGCGTGGCCTAAAAAGGGGCGTGGCCTCTGTCATCGCCAGTAATGGCGTCAGGAGGTGTGTTAGGGCAGGCTTCGTGGCAGCGCTAGGATCCGCTGCGCGGGCCGATCTGGGGGGAGCAAGTGCCCTGAGGTGGTATCACGAGCGGGTGAGTTAAAAACACAGTAATAAAGTGACAATAGATTTTTTTTTTAAATTGCACAAGTAACGCTCCCGGCTTCCGCCTCAGGAGATAGGTCGAATCTGGTTGTGGCGCTTGTTGCCAGCGTCTTTATACCAGGCGGCAGTGGGCGTGGCCTAAAAAGGGGCGTGGCCTCTGTACTCGCCGGTAATGGCGTCAGGAGGTGTGTTAGGGCAGGCTTCGCGGCAGCGCTAGGATCCGCTGCGCGGGCCGATCAGGGGCGAGCAAGTGCCCTGAGGTGGTATCACGAGCGGGTGAGTTAAAAACACAGTAATAAAGTGACAATAGATTTTTTTTTTTTAATTGCACAAGTAACGCTCCCGGCTTCCGCCTCAGGAGATAGGTCGAATCTGCTACACAGTGCAACTAAGGTGACTGGGGCACTGCACAAACACCCTTGGGTCCCGATTGCTTGGGTCCTGATTGTGGCCAACTGCCTGGAGCAGCGGACTGTGTGGGCACTGCAGACCTGAATCTGCATGCCGTGATCTGGATCGACTGAGACATGAGGGTGGCCTTCAGGACACACTGCCTAAGGAGCGGGGAATCATTTTCCAGCAGAGATCCAAGACTGGTTGCCACACCCTTCCCTTTTCCCCCAAACGGCCTTCCTGGGCGGACTGAAGCTCGACCTGCAGGGCCTCCCGATAGTGGGTGGAGTGGACGCGCACAGCCCATGCCCAGTGCAGCCGATTCAGCGTGTGCAACGGGACCCCCAGGTGGCACTTGAGGTGGTGGATGGGACTCCCCCATGACTGTGCATCAAGGTCTCCCGACCTTGCCTGCACTCGGCTGCCTCCTGAAACACACCGCCGTGAGAGGACTGACTCATGGCCTGAGATTGAGGGCCACTGGACAACAATGTGCTCGACTGCCAGACTCAAGATAGCTTCTGCTAGGAGTTCCTGGGGGGAGTCTTTCTACCAGAGGCCTTGTGCTCCCCCTCCTGTCCGTCCTTGCCCTTCTTCCTGTCTGCCCCCCATGCGTGGGTAGGTCTATAGATAGTGGTCTCTTTTCCGACCCCTCTCACCCCTTAATATAGATGGAGAGTGGACAACAAAGGAGGCGATTGTTGGCTCTCATTCATTTACATGCAGAGAGTGATAGGACCTGGATCCTAGCTTGGTGGGTATCTCCTCACACCACCAGAGTGAATCACTGTGCACTGGGGAAGGCTAAGGAAGGCAGGACACACCCTTCACCCCCCAAGGACCCTGGGCAGGTGACTAGTTTCCTGGAACCGGCAGGACCCCAGGGCACTAAGTCGCTGGAGCAGACATTACATAAACACTAGGGAAAGTTCTCTAAGATCTTAGCAGCTATCTTGGACATTAAGGACACGCTTGAGCCCAAACTGGATGTCCTTATGATTTACATAGGTCTCCAGCATGCAGATCACAAGAAACTGAAGAACAGGGTGGATGTGATCAAGTCTGTTGTGGCCTCCCATTGCCCCTTGTAGGTGGCTATGCAGGTGTGCATTAAGCACTTTCCAGAGGATATTCACTATCTGAGAATAAGGGTGGACAACACAGAGGGTCACTCACGGCAAAACAAATGTCCATATTGTGGGGTTACTGGAGCGGGCAGAAGGCCCTAGCATGGAACTCCTTCTGGGGGACTGGCTAATCAACGTGTTGGGGAGCAAACTGTCCATTTTTTTTCTGTTGAATGCGCCCACAGGGTTCCCACCTGAACCAACCCTCCTACCTGCCGGGTATTCCACCATGAGCAGTGTTAGCAAGATTCCAGCATCGTGGAGGCATGTGTGAAGGGTGTGGCAAGACTATTCTACTGCTGAGATCATATTCTGCAGTTCACCCGATCGAAGGGTCCTTGGAAAATAGACAACAGTAAAGTCACCATCTTTCTAGATTATACCTCTGAGATGCAGAAAAAAGGTGAAACAACGCCTTCGGTAGTTGAACATTCTATATGCTCTGCTATTTCCTGCTAAGATTAAGATCATGCGTCATGACACCACTGTATTCTGTGCCTCTTTGGGCGAGGTGTAAGACTGGCTGGAGAGTCATGGGGAGGCCACTCCGAGCGACAGGGGAGAGGAGGTAGTAGGCTGGTCTACACTGCAAACTTAACATTGGCTCCGAGGGGACCATAAGGCTGGTCCCCCAATACGCTGCTAGGGAAAGGGCTTTGGTGCTGGCTGAGTTGGAAGGCTTAACTGGATTTACTTTGGAATCCCCTAACTCGGGGATCTCGGATACTCTACAGACAAACACAATGGAATGCACGCCTCATGATCTGGCGGATTTGCTCTTCCAGGGAGGTCCAGACCAGACTCCTATGACAGATGGAGTTTTCTCTGTTATTCCGAGGGTTTAGAGAACTTTTGCCAGGGTGGGGGACATAAGACCACCAACCTCTGACCTGATTTGGGCTATTCTGAATGTTGAGGAGGGTTTGTATTGAATATCTGGGGCGGACGCAATTTTACCATGCCCTCACAAACTCCTTCACATTCCTGGAGTAGAGATCATGAATGGAAGAGTGCAGTACAAATGGGAGTGTGGCAGCATGGGAAGGGAGTTGGGAATTAGTTTATGAGTTCTGACTAACAGTTTCTTATTGTTTCTGATAACTGCCGGGATGTTGTAACATTACATTGCACACTAGGAGGAGATGCTGACCCGAGAGGGGTTAGGGCAGTTAGTGTTGATCCTCATTATGTGAACAATGGGAGATACAACTGATCCCCAGGGATAAGATATAATATCATTTGTGGAACATTAGGGGTATGGCCAACTATGTCAAAAGTTACAAAATCCACTCATTCATAAAGTGTCCCAGGAGGTCCTTATATGGTGCAGGCTTCCTCCTTAGACCCTGAGGGTTGCTATATGGTTCTGGAAGGCCTTTTAGATCGGATACCATTGTCATTGATTGTGTTGCATGCCCACAACACCAATCATGCATTGTTTATAGACCCTCTCACGCACTACCTCCTTCCAAGCAAACTCGCCCCCTGCATTTGGGGTTGTGATTTAAATACAGCCCAGACTCAGACTGGGATAGATCCACTCCACCTGTTCAAGGCGCACACTCTATAACCAAGATGAAATGCCTTCAACATAGGGCAACACATACACAGGTGGTAGACATCTGGCACCTGATTTACCCGGAGATGAGAAAGTACTCCCATTAGTTATGGGTTCAGGACCTCCATACACACATAGTTTCTTTTATTGCACCAGTGAGGTGGCCAATAAGGTGGAGGTGGCGGAATATTTGGGTTGCATGCTCTTTGATCACAATCCCCTTCAATTGTCCCTGACATGGGGGAGATGGTCGTCCACCCATCCCAATATGGCGCCTCCACACAGAGGCACTCTGTGAAACTGCGTTTGTGTTACAGTAATGGAGGCAATAGACACATTTTTTTTAGAGAATGCGGGTACTGCATTGGATCCCCTTGTGGAAAGGGAGACGTTTAAAGTTGTTTTAAGGAGGCTTTGCATAAAGAAACTTTGTGGCACTACATTGATCCTTTTGTCAGGAACTCACAGCACTAGAGACTGAGATACAAACATAGGAAATCGCTACTTTACAGGGACATGATGCTCTCTCTTGTCTGATGTGTGCCCGATGGAACTATGATGCTTCCATGTCTCGTCTGTACAAACTCGACTATAGCGAATAAGTGGCCCGGCGGTACTTTGAGAGAGATAAGGTGGGGGAGACTACGTGCCTGACTTTTGCGATCTGAGATCCCTAGAAGTCCAGTAGTAGCGATAAGAACCCAACTAGAGTCTTTAGTGAATATACAGGAGGAGATCAATAAGATATTTGCCACTAATTATGCAGGGTTATATACTGTTATATACAACTGGGAAAAACGTAATTAATTTTTGTTGAGTTCTCCTCATTTTGGATCTCCCTCTTCTGCAGTCTTAAGAGGAAAGTGAATGAGGCCTGACCCTCTCCTCGCTCATGTGAAGTTCCACCTTGAGATTGTGCCTCTTGCTGTCTACCCCGCTTCTGAGCTCCATGAAGGCGAATCTTCTCCTGTCCCTCAGGGTACACCTAGAGAAGGTCTTACAGTGCTGACATCTGTACGGAATGTGTGAGACTTTTAGGAAGAAGGAGAATACAGAGATCATGAGGATCAAATGTGGCCTTCTTTCTGCCACAGGTAGGACATTTGACAAATAAAGATGCCATTTTAATTGCCTGGAAAAATAATTTTCCTATCAGAAAATGACAGAAAAACACCCTAACTCCGCTTTCTCCAATGAGTAGCTCATGAGCTACTGGTAGCTCTCCAGCTACCTGTAAGTAGCTCTCCTGTGTGCAGTTCAGCCTACTAAATTTGAAGCTTTTGTATCCCAAAATTGAAAGGTGTGTATTCAAAACAAAAAGGTGTTTACTTTCAGAACCCATAATATCCAAAATATATTGAAAGCTGATATTTGAATCATAAATCATACAGCGATGGGAAAAATATTACAAACATTCCTGCCAACGGCATCTTAGCTGTGGGTGTTATGTATTATCCTTGTAGAGACATTCCAAATTAACAAAGACCTTTTTTTTTACATTACTGCACGCAGTGATCTGACATCCCTTGCCTGGTGTCAAACTCGAGACCAAGACAGGGTCTTTCGTTCTCTCCCATCAGGTAATGGGGTTGGCTGGTTTCTATGGGGATTCTTGGCTATACACCTGCATACATACTAGGTACACTTAGGTACATTTAGTTAGGGTTTGCATCGTAGGAGTACCCATGATTACTCCCATGTATATATATGCCTTCATATATTCACTGTTTTAGCACCATGGTAGAATTCTACCTTTTATTTACTCTGTTGGTGCTTATAATCATATATGTCTGTTTCTGTCTAATGGTTATTGCAGCACACGTACTTTAATACTATAATGACGCTGGTTCAATAAATGTTTATTGAAAACGTCCCTTCCATTTATTCTGTATATATCTCTGAGAACAAGTGAGCCCGAGTGACTGAGTGAAAAGTAGTACACTGTTTCCACGATCCCTGAGGGGTCAGGGTTGTCACGTTCGATAGTTGCCAGAAACTATTCGCTCCTTGGTATGGTTGTGGGACTTATAGTGGCACTGTGAGTTAGCTGGTCTACAGACTAACATATCCTTTGGGGGGGTCTGAATCAGTCAGGACACCAATCCCTTCAAATACCTACTGTTACTCTATGTAGGGGGCTGTAATGTGATATATACTTGACCCTCAAAAGATGCTATTGTTATTTTGTAATCTCCTCTCAACGGCAGAGGTACTGTTGAAAAGAAAATACCTGACTGATCAAAATGAAATATCAATATTCTGATGAGGCACACTTGATCATGATATGTAGGCCCAGAACATTCACCCTCGTGGCACCCCACCTCATTGTAAGTGGGTGCAACACAGTGAGAAAGTCAGTGTACAAAGACCTTGCTCCCTCATGCAGTCCCTCATAGACCCTCTGCTCAGGGGAAGTTGGTTAGAGGGCCAACTGTAGTAAGGCTAGAAAGTAAACACATCTTAATGACATCACAAATCCTCATGGCAAAGACTATGTGTAATTCAGTATAAGGGCTATAATCTGTCATAAAAGGGAGGACCACAATGGTAAAAACACTTTCTGTGAAAAAGAAGTCCTATCTGCGGACTAAAAGTAGATAATGTGGCAAGTAATTTCCTTAAAGCTCCCTTATGATTGCCATTTATCATGTCCGCTAAAGAACAACCCATTGTGTTCAATTTATAATTTGCAAGCATGTAATTTATTTTATTTATTTATTTATGGTATTTGTAGAGCGCAACACTCATCCCGAGGGATATCAAGGCGCTTATACCAGTACTGAGACTACTGCGAACTGTACTGAGATGAACATTAACATTTAGGGAATAGGTGGGTTTTTAATTTCTTTCGGAACAGGGGGTAATTTGTGGTGAGCCTTAAGTCAAGGGGGAGCTCGTTCCATTTCTTTGCTGCCAGATAGGAAAATGAGCGTCCACCAGTCCTAGCTTTATATACGCGTTTAGTTCTTGCCAGGGCGGACTGCAGGAAATGTAGGTTCCTTGTAGGGACATAGAGTTCAATCTTTCCCTGGAGGATGATGAGGCCAGTTTTATAGAGGGCCCTGTGGGCATGGCAGAGCAGCTTAAAAACAGACCTTTGGCGCAAAGGCAGCCAATGAAGTTTTCTTAGGCAGTCCGAGGCAGAATCGAACTTGCCTTTATTACATATGAGTTTGGCTGCAAAGTTTTGTAGAACTTGTAGACGTGTAAACTGGTGCTCATTCATACCTACGAAGAGCGCATTACCATAGTCTAGACGGCTAACCAACAAAGCCTGTGGATCAAAAACAATCATAGACCCAAGGGTATGAACTATCCAAATTAGCAGTGTGTCAGCTACTGAGAGCCCTCATCTGAAGTCCTGGTGGTTCTCGCTCTTCAGTACTACTCCTGGCGGTACTCTGGTGATAGCATGTTAAAGGAAAAAATATATTGCTCAGCAGCTAGGCTGGAAGTCATATGACCCTGAATATGTCGGTCCGGAAGTCTAATTATGTTGGGAATTATATTTATTATTATTTCGTATTCTGAAGTGCACTCAATGCATAATGTCAAGAATTGTATTTTGTTTTTGTCACGTCTCCAAAAAATGAACAGGAATCGCTGTGACTACAAGCAAAAGGGGTATCTCTTTACATTTAATGCTAAAATGAATCTTATCTACGATAGGGATGTAACTTATGCTTGACAGTTACTCTAAGGACTCATGAGAAAGGTAGTTATTGGCAACAAAACTGAGCACAACCTGTCAATCTCATCAAGTTTTGCATCTAACCATAATTCGTAACTGTCCTCGACCTGGAGCATCTAACATCAAGATCAATGTTCAGTCTTGATGTTTCTGCAGTTTAAGAAGTAAAAAGGAAAAAAAGATAAGAAACAATAAGTGTGGTGTAACCATGAGCCATAGGCTGCACTGCGATTGTTGTCAAAAAGCAGCTGATTCGCGAATTTATCATATAGTTCTGCAAGTGGACAACAGAAAACAAAAGTATGTTGCATCACTAAGATATACTCACCACTATGATTGCAATTATAATGTGGCCCACTTATGGATGCCTCATATAAACTTGATTTCACTAAGATTGTACATTGTATATGTGATGTAACTATAGATCATGGTCCATAGTGAAATAGTAATAAGAATGTGTCATATGGTAATGAGGTTGAGCTCAAAGAGCGTCCAAAAGTGTCAGTGTAGTATATCAATATGACACATTCTATGGTATATTGTAATTACGCTGTCATGGAAACCAAGAATAATCAATCATTCCTGAGTCCTAGAGCAATCCACTGCATATCATTGTTTAGGCCCTTCTCATGTGTGGAGTCTGACTATCCATTGTTGTCCTTTCAGAAGTAGTGCATCCTGAATGAGATTTTTTTTGAAACGTCGTTTTTTTCCATAACTATCCTAAAGATATCTGTATCGTGCTGTTCTATATTCAGAAAATGAGTCGTCATTTTCACTGTCATTCTTTTGCACCTAATATTGCTGCAGTGTACATATATCTTGAGCGTTATCTTCCTAGTGGTCATGCCGATGTACTGCAGACCACAAGGGAATGTAATCATATATATCACACCAGTGCTGTTGCAGTTACTGACAGTGGTATTTTTAACGTGCAAGCCACTTTTCCCAGTTCTAATCTGATAAATCAGTGGGTTAATGCATATATTACAAGCCTAGAAAGCTAACCCTCTCCAAACAGCACACTAAGAATATGGGCTGCATCCATCAGCAAAGTCATATAGTAGTACATTAGAGCATGGCACTCGGGACGGAACCAGCATGAGTGGACAGCGAGGGCCATAGTTGCAAAGTTTGCTGTTCAATGCAAGCAATGAACCAGAAATAAAAGGGCACACTCAGAATATTAAGTGAGAAAAGGATGCTACAACGGCCTGAGTCAAGAAAAGACTGACAAACTCTCTAGCCAATGGCTGAAAAGAGACTGGTAGAGGTCAGCCAATGGTTCAAAGGGCTCGACCCCGAAACCCACTCTACGTATACTGTTAGCACTAGACATTTCTACTAGAGTTATGCAATACTATGGCCACAGTTTTCCGCATTAGTATACATTTGCAGCATTTGTCTGATAATCCATTGTCTGCTGCATAATCTGCAAATTTTTCCTAGAAAAAAATTGTTTCTAGCTCAAACTGATCAAAACGTATTAGAAATGCAGCGGCACCTGTTGTAGAGCAATAGAAGGCCCATTGCACAGGTTGAACGGTCACCTTTCTGTAGCTCACTTCTGTATTTGGGTTTTGAACTAGTGCTAATGAGGTTAACCTTTGCCTAGACAGCGCCAACGTGACAAAATGACAAAATAGTGAAGTAATACAATTACAAAATGTGCCTCATAGTTTTCTTTTCTTGCCGTAAAATTTGGCCCAGCTCTGCCGTTTAAAATTAGTGGCCCTGAAATAGGTCAGTTTGTGCCACACTGTCAAAACCGAGCGCTAAAACGATAAAATATGAAACAAACTAAAAAAAGCACCGACAAGAGTACCCAGATTTATGATTCACTGCCTGAGATTGGCACTCACAAACTCTAGAACAATTAGATAACTTTCCATCGAATGCAGTGGCACTCAGAACTATTTGTTCTCAGATCAAGGCTATTTCAAATTTGCAGACTGTCTGACGCATTGTCTGGTATGCCACCAGCAAGTAGGAACCAAACATAAATAGCCACGCGATTGCCTAGCGAGGATGGCAACGTTTGCGCCAAGCACGTCATTCTCAGTTAATCTGTCCCCCCTTCGAGGGCAGGAGGAGCAACAGGATGCACACTTTTCATAATCCTGGAACTGTGTCACCTCCACGGGTTCCCCATGCCACTGCCACGCCTTCGGCCGGTGACGTTGTGCCTCCTGTTTGGCACCAGTCTCGAGGACGGGGAACGTTGAACAAAAGATTGAAGCATGGCTCAGCCACAGGAGAGGGTGGAGCGGCACAAAGAACTCAACCAGCCAATGAGAGAATCAGATGAAAATAGCAGCGTATATAAGCCGGAGGACGACTTCCGCTTCCGTGCACCACTTGACGGACGGCGCCGGTGGAGGTGCTACGCTCACGCCGGCTCGCGCGAGGGGGCGCGAGTTTAAGGAGCGCTTAAGGTTCTATTTTAACCGTCAGCCGTGCTCGCGCGCGAGACCCGTACCAAGCACCGATTCCTGCCGCCAAACAGACGCACAAACATTCACGTTACTATGTAACTAAGGGGCTCTGTGACTCAACTTGGTGAACGCACCCGCCCGCTGGCCGCACCTTGTTTTCCCAGGACCACGTTGCATTCTTGTTTGCCACCCTGTACGCAATAGGGGCACGCCCACTGAGTGAAATCAGTGGCACGGGCTGGAGAGGGGATTTCCTGCCCGTATGTGTTTTAGAGCTGGGCCATTCTTTCTGATTGTATTGGCTGCTTTAGTGATTTACACCATTCAACGTACCTAAACGAAACGGAAATCAAAGGTAATGTTGTATCATGTATTCCACGATTTACTGGATGGATACATGCAGGGGTGCAAATAGAGCAGAACTTGGGGGGGGGGGTCTAACACCTCCCAGCCAGGGATGCCCCAAGTACTGGTCGCACATGGTGCAACATTGTTTTTGGAGCCCCCTCCCCACTTCTTCCTTTTCCATGAATTCCCTCACTACCACTCGCCAACAAGGCACCTCATCTCTCTACAGCACCTTTCTGACAAACATTTCTTTTTATTTTATAGTGCTACTCATAGTACACTCAAACTCAGTTCTTTGAGCTGCATGGTACACGATCTTTGTAGCAGGCACATTAATCCTCTGCACTGTGTGGGTGGCAGGAGTGCCCATGTGAGTGCACAGTGAGCAATGCGACAGGGTGAGAGTTGGGTAAGAGGGGTGACTGCAGGGTGAGTGAGGTGACCATATGGTGCGTTTTGTAAGTGCAGAGTGGGATGAATGAATGCATGGTGGATGAAGTGTCTCTGAGTGCGGGTGAGTAGTGTATTCGCATGACTACAGGGTGAAAACAGCAAGTGCATTGTGGGTGCAGAGAGATCTCTGTAAGTGCAGGGTGAATGGTGTGAGTGTATTGTGATCTCTGTGAGTGCAGGGTGAAAGTGAAGGGCAAGGATGAGGAGTGAGCAGTCTGAATGCAGGGAGCATTCCCAGACACTTGAAGTAACCTAGCATGCTATTGACGGCGCATAGAGTTTCAGATATAAGTTAAACTATTGCTATTATGTAGGGCTTTAAGTGGAATGAAAAACTGGGGAGTGTAGGAAGCTGGGTTTCTGATGCAGTAACCCACCCACTTTTTGCTAGATTTCTAATGCACTTTGACTTGATGTGCCCTGGGTCCCTGCCAATCAGGTGTCCAAGGCCTGTGTTCTTTCCCAAAACGATACCTTTGTACCCCCAATAGGCACCTCTCTGGCCACATGTAAGTCCCTTTTAAAACGTACCATGGGTACCAAGGGCACTGTGACCAGGAAAGGCCTCTAAGGGCTGCAGCACATATTGTGTCACCCTTAGAGGTCCTGTACCATAACACAGATACACCGCCATTGCAGGCTACGTGTTTTGGTGCAGAGAAAAGTGAAGGGTCACACACATACCTGTGTGCCATGCCTGTAACCCACCACCAATTTTATAGGTAAGACACCCCTCTAGCTGGGTGCACAATACCACTGGCGAAGGTACATTTACATGAGCACTGTACCCCTACAGTGTCTAAGTCCGTTTCTAGACATTGTAAATGAAGTAAAGACATAAAGAGTATATGGTCTGGGAGTTTGTCATTTACGAACTCCACAGCACCGTTATGGCATTACTGAATTCTGGGAAGTTTGGTAGCAAACTTCTCAGCATAATAAACCAACACTAATGCCAATGTGGGATTTATTATACAATGCACTCAGAGGGCATTTAGAGATGCCCCCTGAAAAACAACCAGCCTCTGGCAGGTTCCCTGACTGGTGCACACTAGCTTGCCACCATGAGACATGTTTCTGGACCCCTGGGGTGGGAGCCTTCGCTCCCTGACCCCAGAAATAAAGCCTTTCCTGGGCAGAGGTGATCACACCTCCCCCAGGACATGAAGAGCCATCTGTGGCAGAAGAAGACGCCCAGCAGAGGAGACAGAGAAGAACTGACTTGGCCCCAGCCCTACCGGCCCGTTTGCAGTTTCCAGAGATCCTGCGCCAAATGTCGCCTTGTGCTGCAGCCAGTGGTCTCCAGAACCCTTCGGAGGACTGACTGCCTTCAACAAAGACCAGATCTCCTGTGAACAGCAGCTCTGTTGCAAAGAAACTCCCAAGACAGACTCTGAGCCTGCTGAGGATAAAGAAACTCAACGCCTGGAACCACCACTGCACCCAACACCTATGGCCCGAATGTGGGTGGCCCACCGGTCCCAGCGAGGTCCCCAGCGCTCCAGAGTCTGAGTCCACTGTGGGTGGACCCCTTCAGGACTTCCCAACATCGCCTGCAGCCTCTGCACCGTGAGTGGCCCAGTAAGGTGAAATCTGACCTGTATCTAGCCGCCCGGCGCCCTGGAGAAGAGAACCGGAGGTGCACCTACATCCCGAGCCCTCCAACTTAACTGCCCAGCTATTGGCTCCTCCCGAAAGTCTTCCTGAACCGCTGAGGGTGTAGATAGAGGGGATAGAGAGTAAGGAAATAAATAATGTGCTGATCCTACAACAAACTTCTTGTAGGAAACTTCTTCTCCAGTCTTATGAGTAGGATTGCCAGCTTATTATTTTGATGTCTAAGATGGTACAAAAATAAACAGTCACCTAAAGAAGTATTTTCAGCACTTATCTGTGCACACTTCGAACAGCAAATATAAATAGAAAGCACTTTTAATTGTGTTCTGCCTGAATGATCCACGACTAATAATTAAAGGGAACACAGACAGAAGTCACATTACAAATGAATACTTACTTTTTTATTTATAACCCTATTTAGTGTCAAGACAAGGTTTTTGCAGGCTCTGGAATTTTCTTTCACCAACCCTACTTTCTAGGCTGTTTAAACAACACATAGCTGACATTTTTGTGTTGGCACCCGTACTTTATATTCCTTTTCATGAAATGCATTCTCACACTAGGGCAGTAGATGTAAAATACAATGCAAGGAATAGGCAGAATAGAGCCCAGGGGGTACTGAAACCAGAAAAACAACTACTCCTTGGGAACCAGGTTGTAACGGTATGTAAATATGCAAATGGTCTTCAAGACCTGTGAAAAACTCGGGTGTGCTGTAGATAAGACTCCAGACACTGCACTGCCGAGCCCACAGCTGCAGCAGCCCATGCTGAGACACACGATTTAGTGGGGGGCTGAAGCCCATTCAGCCCAGTGGGCTTTTCGGGTCCGGATACATGTAAACTGGCCGAAGAGTAAGTTCTCTGCTCTCTTCTTAAATAGGGGTTTTGGAGGACATTTTTTTTAAAGTACCACTGCATGAGTGCTGGGCATGCATTTGTTTTCCAGTTGTGCACTGTCATCAGCTTTGCCACCCCCGGGCAGTGGAGGCACGTGCCATTTGTCTCTAGTGAGACATGCCAGGTGAAGAGACTTCTGGCATAGGTTAGGTTAGGACGTCTGGAGCAGTTTGCCATTCTCCTCCCAAAAGGGGCAGATCTTCTGGCAGTCCCACCAGATGTGAAGTGGTGTTCCCAAAGCTCCACACCCCCTCCAGCATCGTGGGAAGGCATTGCAGTACATACAGTGTAGTTTGTGTGGAGTTTAGAGCCACCTAAACCAGACTTTGTAGTGTATCAACTGCTCCAAAGTTGAAGTGGAGGATGTACGTATGTCTCTGCAATTTATCCCATCGCTTGGGCTCTACTTGTATTCCCAGGGTCTGCTCCCATTCCCTATTGTGTCACTAAGTCTGCCGGATCTTGTGCGCTATTAGAAGCCTGTAGTGTGGCAAAATAGTGCCCTTGAAGCCAATCAGTTTCGGGGACTGGAGCTCGAAGGGGTCTTAGCCCTGGTGGCACCCATTCACATACTGGAATGAGTTACCTCTTGTCAAATCTATGGGTAATGCAGCCCCCCTTATAATGGGGTACCTCATAAGTTACTTTGCATTGCTGGAAGGGTATAGGGGTCTTGGCCTTATACGTTAGGATCATTTTACAGCCTCGATCTCTCTAGCTCCTGTAGGACTGGCCCGCAAGGGCGGGATGAAAGCCGGGTTATAGTGAATGGGTTGTGGGGGCCCGGGCATGGCCCCAGGCAATGCAAATCAATGTATCTGCACATGTCCTGAGAGTCGTGGTGACGGGTGGTGATGTAGGTGGCCTGTAGAGCCTCTCCAGCCACGCCAGGTCCCATAGCGGTCTGCAGACTATGGCATGTTCCACTAATCGCTAGTTTTTGTCGAAGCCGGAGTGGCCCACTCTACCAACTACCCTCAGCTGTGTGCTGCATAACATAATAGTGGAAAATGCTAGGATCAGATAAACTCCCTGCCTTCCTAGGCTGAGTCATGACTTTTCTAGAGAGTGTTAGGGCTTTCCCATTCCATGTGAAATCCATCAGTTTATGTTGGATGTTGTGAAGGTAGGGTGGGTCTAGCCATATGGGAAGAGCTTGAAATAAGTTGAAAAGGCGGGGCAGCATGTTTTTCTTTATGGCATTAATTCACCTAATAAATCCCTAAAGAGAGAGCAATGGAGGTTCTATCTCAAGTATGTCCTCTGAAAGGATGCAACACAAGAAATAAACATGAGGGTATTTTTTTTGTCAGCGCTGTCCTATTTGTTTTTCTGACTACTCCTAGATGTGGGTCATCAAAAGATTTTTGAGAGGTCATCTCACCCTCAACTTAACGAGGCATGCTTCATCATTTGGCGACCTCTGACACCAGGGTAGGAGCAATGCCGCCCAGCGGACTCAACCAGGGAAAGTTAGTCTATCCTAGGGAGTTCTTAGACATCTCAGCCCCGGACAGTACACTAGGTCCTGTTTTGGGGGGACAAGAATGAACATAAAATATACCCAGAGGTATACTCAAAGCATTATTTATGCAGCAAGTACCTCTGGTATGTTTAAAACCACTAAAAAGAATTGGTCATTAGGTGAAATTCAATGGATCACCTGACCAGGAATTTACGTGTAACACACCTGCAAGTGGTTTTCTAGGTCTTCTAGTTTGTTGGTGGTATTTTTAAGTAGATCCTCAAATGCTGCGCACTTCCCTCCTGTGTCATTTTAATCAGTCACCACCATGTCCAGTTGACTCTGTCTCCACAATTCGCTGGACCAATAAGTCTCAAATGGTTTAGGTCTGCTATTTTCACCCCTAGGTCAGTAAGGCCTTTGGTTAGGATATGTCGTCCATCTACTGTTTAAAATCTGCGGAGGCTGTCTAGTAGGTCAGATTTAGTGAGAGCCATGGTGGAGCTTGGGGTGTCGCTTTACAGGGTTTCTGGAGTTGTCCAGGTATGCACGGTGAGCAGGGTTTTTCTTCGTAGGGGGCATGGAGCTGTTACCTCTCCCCTAGAGCCCTCTCTCCATGAAGTGGCAGCACATGGAGGCCGACGTGGGGAGCCCCCATTCAGATGCTCCTCTTCGGGGAAGGTGTAGGCAGAGGTGCAGAATTTCAGTACCACAAATTCACCTTTCCCAAAGCTTGGGACCCTCAGTACCACCTCAGCCAAACTCCTCAAAACTGCCAAATGTTGCTTGGGGAATGTAACATGCATAACCCTGTGGAAATGTGTCTTTAAGGGGCACACCGGTGCATGGGTCACCCTTATCTTTGTCCACGGGTCCTTAGACCAACAAAATACAGATTGGCACAGGAGCTGGAATTCAAAGAACAAGTTTATTAATCACTCATGAGTGGGACTACATCCACACAGCACCCTCGGATGCTGCCTTAGGTAGTACACTCAAGACACAGAATACAGCCCTTATATACAGACGTTGTTGCAGAGTAAGCATGTAGTTACAAATAGAAGTTACTAGCATACACAGGAATAGCTACTGACAAATATGGGCAGATAGAGATCACTTAGTCAGCAAAGTGGGAGGGGAAACAGAATTGACTACAGCAGCAAAGAGTGATCGACAGTTACATCTTTAGTCAGGTGCATTCTAACAGCTACAGGCCTTTTCTCATACATTGCATTGGCTCAGTACAGAAGGAGTTAACTAAAGCTAATGACACAAGCAGAATAGAAAGGCAAGCAAAAGTGAAGACGGAAGAATTACATAGCTGACAAAGTGGATGCCACAAACAAGATGGCTTCAGCTCATGCTAACGCCAATTATTTTTGATTTCCACAACCCGTGGAGGGCTAGCTGCACTGAACTTGGGGTATTGCTTGTCCTCTCCTCTCTCTGCTGTGCCAACCTGGAATCATTGTCAGTGTGAATGCTAGATTAGACTCCTCCTGTATGGCTTCTTCTTGGTTTCTTCCCATGGGCCTACATCTGTTTCCCCCATTGCTTGTCTTATTCTTCACTATTTGTGCCCTGCGTGCATTTATTCATTGATACCTGTCGCTGGCTCAGTTTGAATTGATCCCAAGGCGAAGGCCCAGTGGCCGGGCTCAGCATTCTAATGTAGGCTTGGCTTCCTGCTCTGTTGGCCTCTGTGCTCCTGTGCACCGCGATCCCTCTCACACTGGCTCTGGGCCTCCACTCGCCCTGCCGAGAGGGTCGCGCTCACCTCGGGAGTTGGTGTCCACTTTCAGGGGCTTCAGGACGCCCTGTCCTAAGGAGACGGTGGAAACCGCCAGGGCCTACCTTATGCCTGCTGTCTCTGAACTGCTCTAATCGAAGGGTCTGGCCGTCAACGCGGATGCTATCACTGCCCCACAGGGGCAACCTGATGTACAATCGTTGGTCCACACTAAGTAGGCGGTGGGCGTGGTGCCAAGCTTTATGCATGGCCTGCAGTGCAGGGTGTGGGAGAGGCAATTGTGGGGCATGGTCTCTATAGAGAGGACTGAGACCATTGCGCATGAAAGGAGCGAACGCTCTGTGACAACCCACTGCAGGGGGTCTGGGGTGCTCGGGAGCAGATAGGCAAGCTGGGAGAGATGAAGGGCCATAGTGTAGTGCTCCATTGGCAGGAGGCACAGGTCATTGCAGGAGCAACGTGCCATGAGTTTGGGCCCAGCCAAGCGGGCCGAGTGGAGCCTCACAGAAAGGCCCGCATCCAGGAGTCGGTGAGGCGTAAGGTGGCTAGAGGTACCACAACAGGGAGCATTCCTAACGTTTAGGTAAAGCACAGCAATGTGACCATCCTTACGGCTTCTAGCCTGCCCCACATGAAAAATCCCATAAGGGACCATTTAGCAAAATCTGTCTTCATCTGCACGATCAGGGGTGTCAGTTTGTCCATGACCATCTCGGCCAGACCTCTGTTAACCAGGATCCCCAGGTATTTGAGCCATGAGGGTTTCCAGCAGAAGGGGTAACCATGAATTGCTGCCTTCGTGGTACCTAATGAGAGTAGGGGGACCTCACTTTTGTCCCAGTTCCATTTATGTACGGACAGGACCGCAAAGTCGTCAATGACTTCCAGTAATGCCTGTAGGAAGCAGTGGAGATCAGAATGGGTGAGCAGGATGTCGTCAGTCCTGGAAGGGTGCATGTAGGGTATTGATTACCTCCTCCACAGACCATTTGTAGGGTAGTTTGGAGATGGCCACTGCGATCTCCCTGCTGATTTCCCCCACTTAGAGTTCCCTGCCCTTGTCCGTCAGGCGTGAGAGATCGACCCCCTCAAGAAACAAGGTCACGCCGGTCTATGCTGGCTGGTGTCTCTGGGTTATAAAGCATTTTGTGTAATGCCATGAAGTCATTGACAATGGCCTGAGGTCGAGTGAGGATCTCTCCGTCTGCTGACTGAATATCAAGAATGGCCATTGCAGCCTCCCGTTGTTGGCCTACTTTCTCCCCCTGCTCATGTTCCTTCCCTTCCAACGTTGGAGGTCATATTCAGCTTTGGAGGCAAAGAGGCCGCTAAGAGCCATACGGGCCTGCTCTAAGCATGACTGTTGGGTACAGAGGGACGGGAGGAGTAGAGACGGGTGAGGAAGGCAATCTGACCCTCCAGTTCAGCCTGGTGGAAAGCAGCAGCGTCCCTTATCAGTTGCCCGCGCATGGTTGCCTTTGCAGCTGCCCAGATGACCCTGCAGGAGTCCACATATTTCTTATTATCCACCTGGTATGCGGAAAGTGAGCCTGCAGTTGGATCTCGCCCTGGGGTGAGCGGTATCTTTGCACATTCAGGCACCATGGTTTGCGGCCAGGGGAGGCCAGGCCCACATTGATTGACGCTGTACAAAAGGGGGTGGTGGTGGACGGAGCATCCAAACCAATCAAACACTCACACCCAGTCAAAAGATCTGGGTTTAATCCATCACCGTTCTTTAGCCCACTCTGCCACCCCAGTTCAGACATGGCTATATGCAAATCAGTCTGACCCTGTGCCTCATGGGAACAGTCCAGCCCGAACTGCCAAGCCATGCCTTCCCTGGACCGGAAACAAGCTTCTGAGGACCGGTTTCTGGCATTACAGCCGTCTTCAGCCCGGCTTGCTTGAATCCAGTGGCAAAGTGAGCAAGGGACTCACGTCTGAGCATACCCTGCCACACTTATGGCGGCCAAAAGCAGTACAAAAGGGGGTGATGATGGACGGAGCATCCGAACCAATCAAACACTCACACCCAATCAAAAGATCTGGGTTTAATCCATCACCGTTCTTTAGGCCACTCTGCCACCCTAGTTCAGACATGGCTATACGCAAATCAGTCTGACTCTGTGCCTCATGGGAACAGTCCAGGCCGAAATGCCAAGCCATGCCTTCCTTGGACCGGAAACAAGCTTCCGAGGACCGGTTTCTGGCATTACAGCCGTCTTCAGTCCGGCTTGCTTGAATCCAGTGGCAAAGTGAGCAAGGGACTCACGTCTGAGCATACCCTGCCACACTTATGGCGGCCAAAAGCGGTACAAAAGGGGGTGGTGATGGACGGAGCATCCGAACCAATCAAACACTCACACCCAGTCAAAAGATCTGGGTTTAATCCATCACCGTTCTTTAGCCCACTCTGCCACCACAGTTCAGACATGGCTATATGCAAATCAGTCTTACCCTGTGCCTCATGGGAACAGTCCAGCCGAACTGTCAAGACATGCCTTCCCTGGACCGGAAACAAGCTTCCGGGGACCGGTTTCTGGCATTACAGCCGTCTTCAGCCCGGCTTGCTTGAATCCAGTGGCAAAGTGAGCAAGGGACTCACGTCTGAGCATATCCTGCCACACTTATGGCGGCCAAAAGCGGTACAAAAGGGGGTGGTGACGGACGGAGCATCCGAACCAATCAAATACTCACACCCAGTCAAAAGATCTGGGTTTAATCCATCACCGTTCTTTAGCCCACTGTGCCACCCCAGTTCAGATATGGCTATATGCAAATCAGTCTGACCCTGTGCCTCATGGAAACAGTCCAGCCCGAACTGCCAAACCATGCCTTCCCTGGACCGGAAACAAGCATCCGAGGACCGGTTTCTGGCATTACAGCCGTCTTCAGCCCGGCTTACTTGAATCCAGTGGCAAAGTGAGCAAGGGACTCACGTCTGAGCATACCCTGCCACACTTATGGCGGCCAAAAGCGGTACAAAAGGGGGTGGTGATGGACGGAGCATCCAAACCAATCAAACACTCACACCCAGTCAAAAGATCTGGGTTTAATCCATCACCATTCTTTAGCCCACTCTGCCACCCCAGTTCAGACATGGCTATATGCAAATCAGTCTGACCCTGTGCCTCATGGGAACAGTCCAGCCCGAACTGCCAAGCCATGCCTTCCCCGGACCGGAAACAAGCTTCCGAGGACCGGTTTCTGGCATTACAGTCGTCTTCAGCCCGGCTTGCTTGAATCCAGTGGCAAAGTGAGCAAGGGACTCACGTCTGAGCATACCCTGCCACACTTATGGCGGCCGAAAGCGGTACAAAAGGGGGTGGTGATGGACGGAGCATCCGAACCAATCAAACACTCACACCCAGTCAAAAGATCTGGGTTTAATCCATCACCGTTCTTTAGCCCACTCTGTCACCCCAGTTCAGACATGGCTATATGCAAATCAGTCTGACCCTGTGCCTCATGGGAACAGTCCAGCCCGAACTGCCAAGCCATGCCTTCCCTGGACCAGAAACAAGCTTCCGAGGACCGGTTTCTGGCATTACAGCCGTCTTCAGCCCGGCTTGCTTTAATCCAGTGGCAAAGTGAGCAAGGGACTCACGTCTGAGCATACCCTGCCACACTTATGGCGGCCGAAAGCGGTACAAAAGGGGGTGGTGATGGACGGAGCATCCGAACCAATCAAACACTCACACCCAGTCAAAAGATCTGGGTTTAATCCATCACCGTTCTTTAGCCCACTCTGCCACCCCAGTTCAGACATGGCTATATGCAAATCAGTCTGACCCTGTGCCTCATGGGAACAGTCCAGCCCGAACTGCCAAGCCATGCCTTCCCTGGACCGGAAACAAGCTTCTGAGGACCGGTTTCTGGCATTACAGCCGTCTTCAGCCCGGCTTGCTTGAATCCAGTGGCAAAGTGAGCAAGGGACTCACGTCTGAGCATACCCTGCCACACTTATGGCGGCCAAAAGCAGTACAAAAGGGGGTGATGATGGACGGAGCATCCGAACCAATCGGACACTCACACCCAATCAAAAGATCTGGGTTTAATCCATCACCGTTCTTTAGGCCACTCTGCCACCCTAGTTCAGACATGGCTATACGCAAATCAGTCTGACTCTGTGCCTCATGGGAACAGTCCAGCCCGAAATGCCAAGCCATGCCTTCCTTGGACCGGAAACAAGCTTCCGAGGACCGGTTTCTGGCATTACAGCCGTCTTCAGTCCGGCTTGCTTGAATCCAGTGGCAAAGTGAGCAAGGGACTCACGTCTGAGCATACCCTGCCACACTTATGGCGGCCAAAAGCGGTACAAAAGGGGGTGGTGATGGACGGAGCATCCGAACCAATCAAACACTCACACCCAGTCAAAAGATCTGGGTTTAATCCATCACCGTTCTTTAGCCCACTCTGCCACCACAGTTCAGACATGGCTATATGCAAATCAGTCTTACCCTGTGCCTCATGGGAACAGTCCAGCCGAACTGTCAAGACATGCCTTCCCTGGACCGGAAACAAGCTTCCGGGGACCGGTTTCTGGCATTACAGCCGTCTTCAGCCCGGCTTGCTTGAATCCAGTGGCAAAGTGAGCAAGGGACTCACGTCTGAGCATATCCTGCCACACTTATGGCGGCCAAAAGCGGTACAAAAGGGGGTGGTGACGGACGGAGCATCCGAACCAATCAAATACTCACACCCAGTCAAAAGATCTGGGTTTAATCCATCACCGTTCTTTAGCCCACTGTGCCACCCCAGTTCAGATATGGCTATATGCAAATCAGTCTGACCCTGTGCCTCATGGAAACAGTCCAGCCCGAACTGCCAAACCATGCCTTCCCTGGACCGGAAACAAGCATCCGAGGACCGGTTTCTGGCATTACAGCCGTCTTCAGCCCGGCTTACTTGAATCCAGTGGCAAAGTGAGCAAGGGACTCACGTCTGAGCATACCCTGCCACACTTATGGCGGCCAAAAGCGGTACAAAAGGGGGTGGTGATGGACGGAGCATCCAAACCAATCAAACACTCACACCCAGTCAAAAGATCTGGGTTTAATCCATCACCATTCTTTAGCCCACTCTGCCACCCCAGTTCAGACATGGCTATATGCAAATCAGTCTGACCCTGTGCCTCATGGGAACAGTCCAGCCCGAACTGCCAAGCCATGCCTTCCCCGGACCGGAAACAAGCTTCCGAGGACCGGTTTCTGGCATTACAGTCGTCTTCAGCCCGGCTTGCTTGAATCCAGTGGCAAAGTGAGCAAGGGACTCACGTCTGAGCATACCCTGCCACACTTATGGCGGCCGAAAGCGGTACAAAAGGGGGTGGTGATGGACGGAGCATCCGAACCAATCAAACACTCACACCCAGTCAAAAGATCTGGGTTTAATCCATCACCGTTCTTTAGCCCACTCTGTCACCCCAGTTCAGACATGGCTATATGCAAATCAGTCTGACCCTGTGCCTCATGGGAACAGTCCAGCCCGAACTGCCAAGCCATGCCTTCCCTGGACGGGAAACAAGCTTCCGAGGACCGTTTTCTGGCATTACAGCCGTCTTCAGCCCGGCTTGCTTGAATCCAGTGGCAAAGTGAGCAAGGGACTCACGTCTGAGCATACCCTGCCACACTTATGGCGGCCAAAAGCGGTACAAAAGGGGGTGTTGATGGACGTAGCATCCGAACCAATCAAACACTCACACCAGTCAAAAGATCTGGGTTTAATCCATCACCGTTCTTTAGCCCACTCTGCCACCCCAGTTCAGACATGGCTATATGCAAATCAGTCTGACCCTGTGCCTCATGGGAACAGTCCAGCCCGAACTGCCAAGCCATGCCTTCCCTGGACCGGAAACAAGCTTCCGAGGACCGGTTTCTGGCATTACAGCCGTCTTCAGCCCGGCTTGCTTGAATCCAGTGGCAAAGTAAGCAAGGGACTCACGTCTGAGCATACCCTGCCACACTTATGGCGGCCAAAAGCGGTACAAAAGGGGGTGGTGATGGACGGAGCATCCGAACCAATCAAACACTCACACCCAGTCAAAAGATCTGGGTTTAATCCATCACCGTTCTTTAGCCCACTCTGCCACCCCAGTTCAGACATGGCTATATGCAAATCAGTCTGACCCTGTGCCTCATGGAAACAGCCCAGCCCGAACTGCCAAGCCATGCCTTCCCCGGACCGGAAACAAGCTTCCGAGGACCGGTTTCTGGCATTACAGCCGTCTTCAGCCCAGCTTGCTTGAATCCAGTGGCAAAGTGAGCAAGGGACTCACGTCTGAGCATACCCTGCCACACTTATGGCGGCCAAAAGCGGTACAAAAGGGGGTGGTGATAGACGGAGCATCCGAACCAATCAAACACTCACACCCAGTCAAAAGATCTGGGTTTAATCCATCACCGTTCTTTAGCCCACTCTGCCACTCCAGTTCAGACATGGCTATATGCAAATCAGTCTGACCCTGTGCCTCATGGGAACAGTCCAGCCCGAACTGCCAAGCCATGCCTTCCCTGGACCGGAAACAAGCTTCCGAGGACCGGTTTCTGGCATTACAGCCGTCTTCAGCCTGGCTTGCTTGAATCCAGTGGCAAAGTGAGCAAGGGACTCACGTCTGAGCATACCCTGTCACACTTATGGCCACACTTGAGGGACAGCAGAACCAGAGAGTGGTCAGACAGGCCAACTTCCAAGTTGCAGGAGTCTCTGACAAGCACCACCACTGATTGAGTGATAAGGAAGTAATCCACCCTGGATTGCGTACCATAGACCGAGGAAAGGAAAGGTTACTCCTTGTCCATCGGGTGGTAGAGGCTCAAGTGAACTACGAAGCAATAGTCCGAGGTCACATCTCCCAGCAGGGCCCTGTCCGCGTCGTTCCCCCTGTCCAGGGGTCCTGTCCTATCTATCACTGTATCTCGTGCATGATTCCAGTCCTCTCCAATGATGTATCGAGATGCTCCGATCGGGACGAGTAGGTGGTTCAGCGGAAGAAAGAAGAGACGTTTGACTCCTGTCAGAGCATGCACTGAGCCCACACATAGGGTACCTGTCTCTCACCCGCAGCTTGGCCAACATGCACCTGCCATCCTGGCCGGACCATGTTTTCACGACTGTGACTGGTTGCGATTTACGGAGGAGTGTCGCCACCCCACACTTTCGTGGCAGGCCTCCCTTAGACGCTACTGTTGATCACTCTGCCGACCCAGTTGTGGCACAACTTGTCAGATTCTAGGTCGTCCAGATGCGTCTCCTGCAAGAGAGCCGCATCTGCTTTCTTTGCCGCAAGGTAGGAGAGCACCGTTTACCATTTAATTTAATGCATGAGGCCATTGACGTTCCAGGAGAGGATGTGTTGGGGCTGGAGGACACGTGGAGCAGATGCAGACATGTGGGGACCGAGAGCCCGCGAGGGCATCGGGCAGCGTATATAGGGAGAGTAGATGTGGAAAACAGGCGATGTGATGGGTGAAGAAAGAGGATGTCCCAGGGTGCAGAAGCTATACAGGCGGGTTGGTGTCGAGAGCAGTCAGAGACCCTGGGGGGATGGTAGGCAGGGAAGATGGGGGGGACAGGGCCAGGCAGGGGGTCGGGGATAGGGTCAATCGGGAAGAGGGTAAGGTGGAGAGAGGAAGAGGGGAGATGGGGAAAAGAGAGGGCGAAGGGGGAGGGGTCAGGAGGGGGGAAAAAGGGACAAACGGGCAAGGGAACCGGACACGTAGGCGGAGCGACTACCAGTAGGCACCAGCTGGTGCTGAGCACAGGTTGCAAGGAAGCACCAAGGAACATGTCGGGGGAGCGGAGGGGGACAAAATAGGGAGGTAAGTGGGGTAGGCTGCACGGGAGAGATGCAGCACAAGGGACTGTGTGCTGAAGGTCTAGGCTAGTGGATATGGTGCGCTGAGAGGACCCCTTCTGGAAGGCAGGGCAGGCCAAGAGGCACACAAGTGCGCAGGTGTAACCATCATTGGAATTCTAGTCACATGGATGCAAGGAGCAAGCGCCAGGGTCTGTTGGAGGAAGGGGGTGGGAGGGGGAATGCCCGGCCGTATATCAGGGGAGAGGGGAGGTTGATTGTTCAGAAGGCTGGGGGTCCGGTTTACCACCTACTTCTCTTGGGACAGAGACCCGCCGTTCTGACAGGGGGGCAGCACCCAAAGCAATATAGCAGGCATGGTGAGCGAGGGTCAATGTGGGAGGGGAGCAGGACTACCTCTGAGGCGTGATAGCAGGTAGCCTCCGATAGAGCAATGGGAGGGCCACCAGAGAGGAATGGGATGGAAGAGTGAATGTGCTGGAGGCAAGGAGCATTCCCATTCCGCGGGGAAGAGAGGGACGGTGGGGGGACACCCACACCCCAGGTAGGTGCAGGAAAGGTGGGACATCAAGGAAAGACACACAGCCCAACTCCCTGTAGCCTGGGAGAGTGTACAGTAGAAGCACTGAGGGTTTCAACAACTACTTAGTCGCAGGATGCACGGGTGTGGAAGGCATTGATGTAGGGGGTGGGGGCATGACGTCATCTCCAGCCATAGAGCCATCGCAACAGCATTCTTGGCGGGCAGAGCGAATATATGACGTTGCAAGACATGCGTTTATAATGCGGCCAGTACAACGACCGCATAGTTACCATGCGTCCCATTACAACACAAGTTATTACAATGACTTGCTGTAGGGGGGGTGCTGGAGTTTGAAATAGTATAATTTACTATTCCAACTCCAGGCTGTGCAACAGTAGGGAGGGTGTTGGATTTAAAATCCAACACCTAAGGCCCACACAGCAAGTCATTGTAATGAGTTGCGTTGTAATGATATGCGTGGTAACAACGCTGTTGTTGTACTGACCGTGTTGTAATGGCACTGCGTTGTACCAACAGCGCTGTAAATGCTGTTTCACGGGCAGAGCAGGTGTCAGCTGGGGTGGGGGGGTCCGGGGTAGAGCGGCCCGTATCGCACATAGCATACAATGACCATGCATATGGCAAGCAAACAATGAAAGATAGAACATTGAAATAAACAAAGAAACAATCTACACAAGAGGCAAGTCAATACTCAGCCATCCGTCTTCTTCCCCAGGGCTTTACACCCCAACCGCAGCACTCCCGCTGCGCCAGAGTCGGCACCGCTTGACAGTCCTCAAGGCGCACTCTCCGCGGCAGAGGTGAGTTTCAGGGGGGAATGGGACCTGTCCCTATCCTTCTCCTGCATGAGCACAGCAACCCCTAGGAGAACCTGATTCCTGTCGCCCAGGGAATGGGCCGCCCTGTCAGGGTCCCCGCATCTATGTTGGGAGCCTCCGGAATTCTCCGGAGACCGCTGGAGGGGGCAGGGAGAAAAAGCAGTGATAAGGCGAAGCCGTCGACGGTGGCAGAAGAGGCAGTGTCCATGTCCTGCGTGGTGAGCCCTTCCAGGAAGTGACACAGGTCCTCCAGGTTGAAGAATTCCGTTGAGATGCCATTCTTGGTGATCCGCAGACGTGCGGGTTCAAAAAGGCCATATTTATTGTCCTGCTGTTGGAGGAGGGGCCGAAGAGAAAGGAAGGGCTTGCGGTGTTCGTTGGTCTCCTTGGAGAAGTCCGCTGCCATCTGGCTCTCATGCCCCTCAAAGGTGTACAGGCTGTGGGTTTGGGCCATGGATATTAGTTGCCGGGCAAGTTCATGGTGCAAGAAGCATGCTATGAGAGGTCATGGGGGTGCAGACACCCCCTGTCATGGGGGCCTATGCGGTGGGCTTTTTGCATATCCAAGGGAGGATCAAAGATAAGTCCAGTGAGCTTTGAGAGTGTGTCTCTAAGGAAGGATTTGACGTCAGGGCCCTCCACGTTCTCTGGGAAGCTAAAAAAGCAAACATTGCCCCAACGGTTCCGGTCTTCCAGGTAGGGCCGGACTGGGAACCAAAACTGACCCTGACAAACTGCTCGGCCGGCCCCCAGGAGAGGGGAGGGGGGTGCGGGCCGAGCTGTTAGCTACGGCCGGTATCGTACGATTTTGTTACAGGAGGCCGATATTGCCGGCCCCCGGTGACAAAAACGGCCCCCAGGGGACCCAAAGCCGCCCCCCCTAGAAGCCCACTGGGGAAATGCCCGGTGCCCGCGTGCCCAGTCCGGCCCTGCTTCCCGGTGTATGACTTTGCTGCATAGGAGTAAGAGTTCTTGATCCTGTTCCGGTAGGCTGTTAAAGCATTCTTCCAGCAGGGAGATACTCTGGGTTAGGCTGTCCACTCTGGTCTGGAAACCGGCAATGTCCATGCGCATGCACTTGGACTCAGTTGCCAGCCCAGAGACAGTTGCCTCCATGCCCTCCAAGCCCACAGTTGAGATTTCCTGCAGTATTCGTTCCATGGTTGCATCCGGACGGGTTGAGGCTGGCTGGGCTCAGGAGGGGTTGTGCCCTGAGAATTGGTCATGGCGCCGGTCTGGTTGAGGGCTTCAGTGAAGAGAAGCTGTTGTGCATAGGGCCCAGCACAAGGAGGGAGGGCCCCGGCCGTCCACAACAGGAGGTGGACCACTCCATAGTAGGCAGGGGTGCGGCAGTGTGAGAGGCCTCTAGAGGGTCTTATGCAAAAAGGTGTATTGTAGGGAGGCTTGGCAGTGGCCCCGAGTGCTCACGGCCCACGTGGGAGGCCAGTGGTTACACCAATATTGACGATGCAGTCGGCAAGAGATCGCCAGAGGAACCCAGCCCGGAGACTGGAACACAGAGCCTGGGTGTCCCATCGCCCCCTCGAGCCAGATGCCTCAGAGTCAATTGTGGAGTCCGGTGCAGCGCTACCCTCCGTGCAGGGTGAGGCAATGGCTGGCGCAATGCGGGTGGTAGCCCTCGGAGCAGCGCTCAGCTACGGGGAGGTCCATGGTCGCACCATGGTCGGGCTGCCGTACCCAGAGAGGCACACCCAGCGGGGTGTCGTAAAGCAGGAACGATAGGGGCACAGGCTCGTGCTCCACCTCCAAGCCCCACTTACAGTCATCGCACCAGCATCTGATGGGGGCCATGGTGCACAGTGGTAGCGGAGGCCAATAGGCCTCTTGCAAGCCCCAGGCCCTAGATCACCCACCACTGTCCAGGCTGTAGAAGCGGACGGGGTCACGAGGCAGTCAGGTGCAGGTAGGGTCGGAGACCCATGGGTTGGCCGGCTGTTTGGTTGAACAGGCAACAGTCAGAATCCGCCCTGGGGCGGGCTTAGACAGAAGGCCCAGGCTCATAGTTGCTGCTACCCGAGAGCTGGTCGCAATGTCTCTTTGAGCCGCTGAGCCAGTATGCTTCCAATGGCGCAGATGCCATTGCTGCCAAGGTAGTACTAATGGCAGGTCTATTGTCAGGGCTGTGTGGAGTACTTGGTGGGCACAGTGGTTGGGACTGGTCATAGGGCCTCCACCGTCCCGCTGGAGGAAGTTTGTCAGGGCGGGTCAAACTGCTGCGCGCCAGCCAGGTCGGGAGCCTTGCCTCACTGTGGCAGCGGCTTTCCCTCGTGATGTAGGCCCAGCTTGCCTCAGTCAATGAGGGACCAGGGAAGAGAGCTCAACAGTGCTGCAGATTCTCCCGCAGTCTTCAGAATGCCGGGATCAGGCACCTTATTCAGCCGGCCAAACAGGGTGGCATGGTGGCGTGCCCCCGCTATACCGAGAGGGCTGCTCCTGCCATCCGGGGCCCGTCTCAGCGTGGAGCACCGGCGTTAAGCAGCCAACTTCGCTTATGACCAGACCACACACCCCCAGACATACAGTTTCAAACTGTTAATTTTTTGCATTTACAGAGAAAGAACATGTTGCACACAAATGATAATGTGTGGAAATAGGGTTTCTGTGAATATTTATCATCAAGGAAAGTGGCTTGATTTGATCCTATTAAAATCTTTGTTTTCATCACACTTCATAATTACAACAAATGTGCTTCAGTTTTGCCTTCTTACCTGCTAAATGTGTACAGTCCATTTAGTTTGTTGTGTGTTACAAAAAACAACTTCCTACAGCCTTTCTTTTCACACTCCTTGTACCCTTCACGCTTGTCACATAATTTGCTTTACTGTTCTTTCTCTCACTGCAAAGTGAGAGGCGTTGTAAACACCAATCCCCATGTTAAAAATAAGAAGAGCTATTTTTCAGAGAACTATCCTGACCATTGAACTCTGTCTTGGAAGTTCAGTAAATGTGAAAAGATAAACACAGAATTTAAAAACATCTTTATTTGATGCTCTTTTGCTACCCACCTGAAATCTGCTGGCGCCCCACAAGTGGGTCGCAACCCACAGTTTGGGAAACACTGGTCTACTGTACTCCAACCCTCCTTCCACAGAGCCTCTTTGTTGATTCACTAGGCAGAGGTAAGTGTAACTATAGCACTCCTGTTAAACAGAGTGGATGTACCTAACAGGGCTGAATGTGTAAAGTGGGATTATTTTTGGGCAGTGCTTTTGTTGGCATTATTCCAAAACTGTAGTGTAGATGGATATAACTGAACACAGGGCAGTTGCACAATGAGAGAGGGCGTGGAAGCTTCACTGGACTTTAGGGGTACATTTGCAGTGTCCAATGTGTATATGTTCGGATTGGCTGCTGGGCAGACTGGTTAGAATGCGGGGAGCATGTGGGTGTGTTTGTAAAATGGGCAGTTGGAGTTGAAACACAACTGACAGCAGCAGTTGCTACAGACAGTGGGACCAAATGATCATCGTTAGGTTTCTGAGAGACAAGGGTTGCTTTTATTATTTTAGGGAAGGCTCACTTTTGAGTTGACCGGATGTATGATAGTACAACGCGATCATTTTGATCGCGGTACTTTACTTTGCGGATTTTACAACGCAAGTCGTTACAATGACTTGCGTTGGAGGGCGCGGATTGAGGATTATTATAATTTTATTTTCCAACACCAGTCCACGTAACAGTAGGGAAGGTGTTGGAATATAAAATTACAATATTCCTCAACCAACAGCGCCATCCAGCGCAAGTCGTATTAACGACTTGCGCTGGATGGCGCTGCTGGATTGCGCTGAAAGGTCGTGCGGTGTAAACACTGTGTTGTAAACGACGTTTACCGAGTTGACCACATGTCTCGTTCTTCTACCTAGAGTGAGGTCCACAGTCGTCATACCTTCAAGCCTGATGCCGGTTTCCACCCAACCATCGACTCTCGGACAATTAAACAGCAGCCCAGTCTCTGTGTTGAGTGTGTTCATGAGTTAATGATTCCCATTCACCCTATGTAAATCATTTAAGAACACCCATAGCTTAGGAGCTGATACAGACCAAATCTTGACACCTGCAAGACAAACAGTAAAACAATCCAAATGTTTGGCTGGTTGCCTCACAGGAACAGAGAACGAAGGATTGTTGCTACGTCCTGCAAGAGACAGCATTGGAATTCTAAGCATGAATTGTAAAATAATGTATTTCTTGAGGTAAACCCTACATGGTGCAATGTGCAAGCCAGCTGAACAATGTTCACATATTAATTATTAGAGAACTGTCACTATGGCTTCGTCGGTCTTACGCCTGGTAAAATACACATGACTACAGAGTGTATGTGCACTGCATATGCGACTGCAAACCTAACACAAAGGACAATACACCAAAGAGATTTGTGATGCAGATAGTGGCAGATAAAATCTGTTAGCAGTATCCTCAGTGACACAGGCAACAAACATACAGCCCACGAGAGAAGCAGTTGTTATTATGTTATGTAACTATAGTGTTCCCAATTTCTTGCTTCACGAAGGTTGCAGTAAAGTATCAGAATCAGATCTAGTCCAAGTATTTCCAATAACAGAAGTGTGTTTAAGTTTAAAGCTTTATTGTCCAAGATATTCGTGTGTATGTTTCCTTGGAAAATGTCTTGATATTTGGATGTCAGGCATAGATGTGAAGATGTGAGGATGTGCTTCCCTTTTTAAGAGATTGAAAGTAAGGCTTTTATGTGATAATTATTGGTTTCAATGCAGACCTTGGAAAGAAAGTTATTTATGTTTGAGATATTGTTTAGTAAATGCGCTTCTAGTATGGTTGTTTGGATTTTGAGATGGACGTTAGTAAATGCTACTTCCTAACCTACATTCTTAAATGAGTCTGAGCCGAAGGAGCGGATAGGCTACCATGAAAAGTAATACATCGTGCTCATTCATTTATCTTTTTACCAGGATCAATGACTTTTTGCCGGTGATAGTAGAGGGTGTGGCTTAACGGCCAGGGCGGCCGACTTTGAAACTTGGGAACCAGGTTCAAGTGTGGCGGGGGGCTCAAGCATCCTGTGATTCTGGACAAAACACTTAATCCCCCCTGCCTAAAAATTTTTGTGTCCATCTGTAATGCAACTGGTGCTCATTTAAAGCGCTCTGATACCTTCGGGTCGAGTTTGCGCAATATAAAACTGCAAAAAAAAAAGTGAACAGGCCAGACACCTCTGTTTTCTGGTACAACCTTAATAATACAGCTGATGAGACTCCTACAATAGGCGAAACTCCTGGAAGGGAAATATAGCTGAAAAAGAGATGTCACTTGTGCTCATTAGATCTCACTTCCTTGTCCTTAAAGACGAGAAGGGGTCACAGTTGGGTACTTTGCATAGCCATAAAAATCTAGGGGGCATTGATCTCAATAAGGGATCAAAACTCCAAACTCAATGCAACCATTTGTCACACCAGTACCCCTGTCACCTTTGTGATTACCGCACATTAGCTTTCAATTTGCTTGGAGTAGGCTAATGGTGAAAGCTTTTTCTTTTTCGGACCACGTCACCATTAAATTGCTGGATACGTGTGGGTATGAAAAGGGAATGGTACAAGCAGCATGCACTCTCGAGAGAGAAGTGGTTAAATTGAAGCAGAACCAACAGTTTTAAAGTAAAGAACACAGCATAATAAAATCCTAAAACCAATTTAGAAAAGCAAACAATGAGAGAAAGTCACCAAGATTATCAGAATAGTTTAAGGGAAATCAGATGTATGATTATTATTATTATTTTTAAATATAAAATTCCTAGAAAAAAAGTACACCACTGAAAAATAGGTTTGTTGTTGATGGGTGCAATATCCAGTTAAACAGCAATGGATTGAAGGTCAGATACAACTAGGGTGTTTACCTGATCAAAGTTTTTACCTTCAGACTTGGCCACTGAAATAGAAGTCAAAATCTTCCACAAGGACAAGATCCAAGGCTGAGTCACTCAAATCTTACATGTCCATGTGGGGATACCCCTGAAAGCTATTGGTTTTAGTGCCAAACCGGCTAAGTGAGATAAAGTTGGATTTTATGGCCCCTGAGAGTGGTTTATAAATCTGCACTCTAGTCAAAGGTTTTAGCTATGGACGTTGTCACTTTTAATGAAGTTGATATCCTCCAGAGGGACAGAGCTGACAGCTGTAGCTAGGAAGGTCTAGACGAGGTTAGATATCTTAACTATGAAGCACTGCTGAACCCATTTTCAGTGCGACAAAAAGCTCTGAGCGAGATAAAGTTGGTTTCTTCGCCTGTCTAGGGAGGTACTTTCCGTGGCAAGTCTCAGCATCTTGTCCCGGTCCTACATTGGCGGAAAAAATGTCACACTTTTCTCCAGCTGCTTGGAAATTTCCTTCAGGTCAGTCCTGTAGACCCTAACTCTTCAGAGTAGGCTGCTATGACACCAGGTTTCTCTTTAGCCAGGTTTCCTGCGGTGCCTAGTCCTGCTTGATGTCAGAGAGTCTCCTTTTTGTGTCACTGAAGCAAGTAAACAGGAGCAAACCACTGGATCCTCAAAAAGTAGGTCCAGTCCCTTGGTGTAAGCACCAGTTAGAAGTCTTTGGATGAGTTTTCTATCAGGATTCACAGGTATATTTTTCAAGCAGGGCCTTTTTTTACAGCTGGGTCTTCTCAAGTCGAGGAATGTTTGTCAGATGTCGTGGTTGAAGCACCCGATTTATCCTGTGTACTAGCCAATGAGTGTACTTGCCTCCCAGTCCTAACAACTTCTCAGAGCCCTCTGCCTCCCCTTCTTTTTGAAGGCCATCTTCCTTGCCTTAAGGTCAAATTCACCAGAAGCCCCAGTTTCATTATGGAAGAATCCTTCAGCCACCAGGCAGTTATATCTTCTGCTTCTTGGCCACTCTATTTGGATGACCTTTCCTTCCACCTGACTGGGTCCAGAATAGATTTGTCTCCCACTGTGATTGGAAGCTGACTCTTTTGGAGGGTTCTGGAAATGAACAGGAGAAGCCCTCCCTGGCATCTACAGGTCAAAAGTGTAATGTAATGTAAGTGTACTGTTCTTTGTTCTACCATCTGTTCCTATCCACTTCCGGATAGCTAATGTGTGCTAAGTGGCCGGTAGTTAACACGCCCGCCCTATCTGGGCTCAGAGACAGGTTGTTGTCCTTATCAGGGTTGTAAATCTCAGCCAAGGATGTGTTCCAGCTCAGGAGGTGTGATGAGTGTACAAACTGTTTTAAAAAATATATTTTTATTTGCATTTTGTGTAAAAAAAAACAACCAAAAAAGCATGTAACATTTGGTTACAGTCGTGCAGAAATATACATATCGAATCCACATCACATAAGCTCCCACATCGTCCCCCCGTTCGGGCAATGTTCACCTGTACGTCCCATCCATTCATTGTTCTTCGCTGCAGCCTCTCAAGTGTTTTCCCCTTCGAAAGTGCTCTGGGACAAACCAGCCGGCTATCGTAACTAAAGTGAGATGCGGAACCCCTTGAAAGCCAGCTAACCATCTCCCAGTCCTCCATCTAATCCATAATATTTCCTCCATTTGCCCCACAACCTGAAGAATTTTTGCGGGCAGCCTCTTGCTTTGTATGTGACCCTCTCTGCCACCATGTACATATCCATTCCCGGCTTCCATTCTCGAAGCTGGGGAGTTGTCACCGCTCCCCATACCCTGGCTATGTCCCGTTTCGCTACCACTAGAGCCAACATGGTGAAGGTGAGTTGTGGATAGCCCAAATCTACATCCCGGGTATGCCCAACAGTATGAATTTAGGGTCCAATGGCATTGTCGCTTCCAAAACCTTGCTCAGTTCCCCCAGCACCATTTCCCAGTATAACTGTATGCCGGGGCAACCCCAAATGGTATGATAGAAGTCTCCCTGTGTCTTGCCACATCTCAAACAATTTGGGTCACTGGCGCGGCCCATACGATGAAGCCGGGCTCTATCATAATAAGCTCTGTGTAGTATTTTATAGTGAATAAGACCAAGGTGTGATTTAATGGCCAATTCCCAATGGTGCATTAGGGCTAATTCCCAGTCAATATTCTCAAGAGTACCTAGATTCAGTTCCCACGATTCCCTCAGTTTCCACAGCCTATCTGGCGCATTATTATTCAGTGTCCGGTACAGCCAGTGATACTGCCTTGGTAAGTATGTGTTCCTACGGTAAGCGCCATTCCAGTGGAGCATACTCCGGTAGTGAGGAGGATAGCGAGCCCTCCGCCTGCCAGGTATGTTGCAGTTACGCATACTTAAAAAACTGGGAGGTGTGCAACCCATAGTCTGTCTGTAGCGCACGGAAGCTTTTAAGTTTACCTTTGGCCATAATATCCACTATGGTGGAAATGCCTATGGCATCCCACGCCTTAAAGCCCTTTAGTTTATGGAGTTCCTTTAACCAGGGACAGTTCCAGAGAGGTGTCTGTTCAGTAGGTTTGCGGGCCCATCCCAGTGCTCGGGACGCTCTGTCCCACACCTCTAGCGTGACTTTCGTGGCCGGGAGAAGGTGTACCCTGATCCACCCCCATACAGATAATACATGCACGTTTGATTCGTCATAGTATCCCTTTCAAGCCTATAGGTGGGGTGGTCTGCCGTGGCATCTATCCATTCATTCACCGGGGTTAGATGCTCCGCCCACTAGTAGGCTTCAATGTCAGGAAAGGAGATCCCCCCATTGTACTGATTACGTTGTAATGTAGTCAACGCAATCCTCTGTTGCTTCCCAAGCCATAGGAGGGAACGTAGTTCCACTTCCACCACCCGGGAGGTCTGCTTGGAGAGGGGAAAGTACTCATTCTGGAGGGCGTAAAGGAAACGGGGTAAAGTAATCATCTTAAACATGGCCGCCTGACCTAGGATCGCGAGGGGGAGAGATTTCCACCTTAGTGCGTCTGCTGCGAAGTTAGTGATGACCCATTGGATATTTCTCTGGTACAAGAGCCTCCTGTCTGTGGTAAGATAGAACCCTAGATATGTGAACCCAGTCTGTGCTATTTGTAGGGCCCCAGGGAGAGTGGGCCAAGCACCCAAGGCCTGTGGGCTGTAGATGACCGATTTGTGCCAGTTTATAGTACATCCTGAGTACTCCCCGTACAGGCCCATAAGTTCGAACACTGTGGGAATCGTGGTAGTTGGGTGGTGTGATCGTGGGCTGTCGGCGGACTGGAAAATCAGGCGAGGAGGCCGGATATAGTGGGCAATAGTGTTTTATTGCACACCGTAAAGGTCTTCTCACAGGAGTGGTTATACTGATATGGGTTCTTGAGGGCGGTGTTGTCTTCCTCTGCGGGCGCCTCCAGATGTAAAGGGGGTCCAGCGGTGTTCCGGGTCTTGGGTGTAGGCGTCCGCCGATAACCGGGAAGGCACCTCGGAGGGCAGTAAGAGAAAAGAAGGAGCCGTTAGTCTCACTGAGCTAGAGGCCAAATACCCTTCACCGTAACCCGGAGTGACGAAGTAGAAAGGACCGTGAGGAAGGGGTAGGAAGGACGAGAAGGTAGAGAAACGAGAAAGGGTGGACGAGAGGGTTCATGGGAGGGGGCGGTCTCTGTGCAGTGCACAATGCTGTGGTCTATATACAAGGTGTCTTATTACTACGGTGGACGTGTCTATGAAAGAGGGAGTATTTTACACGGGAGGGGTCACACTATGTACACAATGCACCTAGCGTGCTTAAGAAAGGAAGCTGGTACTCACGCGCTCCGCCGTAACTCTCCTCCGAGTTACGGCCGCACTTCAGCCACCTCCGTGGGACTCCACCAGTCTTCCGACCACTCCTCGGTTTCTCCGCTCCCGTCTTCGCCTTCCGTCTCAACGCCAGTCAAAATCTCCTGCCACGATACTCCGATCCCGGCTGACTCTCGTCTTCTGTCTTTTCTGTGTCCGGCCGTCGGCAGGGAGGCGGGACTTCCGGGTTCACGGGGAGGTCCTTCCGGTCCGTCATCTCCTTCGATTGGGTCCTGCAACAGAGAGAGTGGCGGGTGTTCTGTTGTCATGGACGCTGTTGTGGTCGATTCGTTTTGCTTCTCAGGCTGAGAGCGGCACGTCCTCTCGGTGTCCTGGAAGGGAGAGCAGAGGAGGGGTCATGTTCGTGGTGGGGTGAGTAGGGATCTCGCGACCCGCGGGGAAACGTCACATTCCCTTCCCCTAGCTGTCCTTCTTGTAGGGGGGGGGGACATGGGATAGCGAGAGAGGTAGTCTGCATTGCCCTGGTCCACGCCTCTCCGATGTACTGTTGTGAAGTGGTAGGGTTGGAGCGACAGAAACCAATGGAGGACGCGGTCATTGTGTCCTTTGTTCCGAGCCATCCACTCCAGGGGAGCATGATCAGTGTAAATGGTAAAGTCCCGACCCTCCAAGTAGTAGCGGAGGCTCTCTACCTCCCACTTGATAGCCAGGGCTTCTTTCTCCACCACGGCATAGTTCTTTTCTCGTGGGAATAGCTTCCTGCTAAGGTAGAGGATGGGTTTCTCGTTCCCAAGGGGGTCTTTTTGGGACAGTACCGCCACTAGTCCTTGTTCCGAGGCATCTGTCTGGAGCAGGAAGCGTTGGGAGT
This sequence comes from Lissotriton helveticus, assembly GCF_964261635.1. Lineage (NCBI taxonomy): Eukaryota > Metazoa > Chordata > Amphibia > Caudata > Salamandridae > Lissotriton > Lissotriton helveticus. The sequence goes on from NC_136067.1 coordinate 1,373,519,633, forward strand.
AATCAGGACTCACCAACACAGGACTTGACGTTAGGGCGTTTTTCAAGTCGGTAAAGGCATCCCACAACAAAGGTGTTGGATTTCGAAGGACAGATTCAGTTTTGGATGATTTTTTTAACAAGTCTGTGAGCGGCACTGCTCTTTGTGAAAAGTTAGGTACGAACCTTCGATAATAGCCTAAGAGGCCCAGAAACGCACGAAGGTCTCTCCTGGTCTGAGGGAAACGGAGGGATTGGATAGCCTCGGTCTTGCTTTTCTGGGGTCGAATTAGTCCCTCGCCCAGGAGATAACCCAGATATTTGACCGTCTGGGCTGCTAGGGTGGTTTTGGCGGGGTTTATTGTGAAACCGTAAGACCCCAGAGAAGCGATGACCTTGGACAGGTGATCCAGATGTTGTGTCCAGTCATCACTGTATATGATGATATCGTCCAGATAGGCGCCCGTTTATAAGGCGTGGGGACGTAATATGTGGTTCATTGCACGTTGGAATGTAGCGGGTGCGCCATGGCGGCCGAAAGGGAGGACTAGGAACTGGTATAAACCTTCGGGGGTGGAAAATGCCGTCTTTTTCCTGTCCTCCTCTCTGAGTGGGATCTGCCAATACCCCTTACAGAGATCTAGCGTGGAGATATACCGGGCCTTCCCTATGCGTTCGACCATCTCGTCAACGCGAGGTAACGGATATGTGTCAAAGGAGGATATCTTGTTGACTTCACGGAAGTCAATACAAAACCTGACAGACCAGTCAGGTTTGGGCACAAGGACAATCGGGGAGTTCCACTCGCTCACCGAGGGTTCTATTATGCCCATCTCAAGCATCTTTTCTGTTTCTCTTTCAATGACCGCTCTGCAGGCTTTGGGGACCCTATAGGGTCTTTGCCGGACCACCTTCCCAGGTACCGTTTGTATGGGGTGTTCTGTGATGGTGGTATGTCCGGGGGCGGAGGAAAACACCTGGCGCAAAGGATGTAGGACTTCCTTTAGCTGAAGACTCTGTGGTGTGGGTAAGTCAGGGTCAATACAGGGGGAAAAGGAGACGGGAGCACAAGAAAGAGAGCCATACAGGGCGGGACGAGGGCCTTCCCATTTCTTCAGATGGTTCACGTGATATATTTGTGTAGCACCACGTGTGGGGTCCAGGTCTAACTCGTAGGTGACAGGGGTCACCTGACGAAGAATGGCATAAGGGCCCTGCCACTGCCCTAGGAGTTTTTGGTCCGAGGACGGCATCATCAAAAGAACCCAGTCCCCGACGGCAAAGGCCCGTGGTTTGGTGCCCTTATCATATTGCCCTTTCTGTTTGTCTTGTGCGTTCTCTAGGTTTTGGCGGACGATGTCCCTGATCACAGACAGGTGTGTTTTTAGGTTGTCCATATATTCGGGGAGGGGACGCGTACGGTCGGGTTCTACTTCCCATGCTTCTTGGGCCATGTCCAATAAGATTCGAGGGGTTCGGCTATAGAGCAATTCATAGGGCGAGTAACCGGTGCTGCTCTGTGTAGCACAACGTATAGCGAACAACGCAAGGGGTAGCATGTCCTCCCACCTTTTGGCTTCTAACCCCAGCAGTTTCTTTAATGTCTGTTTCAACGTGGCGTTGTACCTCTCTACTAACCCATCGGTTTGCGGATGGTATGCCGAGGTTCTGATCTGTTTAATCCCTAGTTGGGAGCAGACTTGCCGCATCAGAGCCGAGACAAAGGGAGTGCCCTGATCGGTCAGGATTTCCCGGGGAAAACCCCACCCTAGAAAACACTGAAATGAGGGCTTTGGCGATGTTCTGGGTAGTGGGTTGGCGTAGAGGCAGAGCTTCGGGGAAACGCGTGGCATAGTCCACAATGACTAGGGCGTAGCGGCAGCCACTTCGGGAGGGTAACAGGGGCCCTATAATGTCCATCCCGACTCTGCTGAACGGGACATCGATAACCGGAAGGGGTCGTAGGGGTACCCTAGGGGGTCGATACCTACTGTGTTTCTGACACACGGGGCATTCTCTGCAATACGACTTGATGTGTTGATATACCCCGGGCCAATAAAACTTGTCTAGGATCGTCTGACTGGTTTTCTCGTCGCCAAAGTGAACCCCCAGGAGGTGGCTATGGGCAAGGAACAGGACCTTGTCTCGAAAGGGACCAGGGATCAGGAGCTGGGGTTTTTGCTGGGCCCCTCCCTTGTGGTACAACAACCCCTGTTTCTTGAAGAAGTAGGGACCTACGGTAAGGGGATCCTCGTTGTCCAATGCTTTTTCCCACGCTTCCTGTAGGACAGGGTCTTCTCGCTGTGCTGCCCTGAAGTCCCTGTCGGTCTGCCAGGGATGGTCGTCCGGGACCACGGGGAAGACCCCGGTGTGCTCTCTCCTTTCCTTCTTCTTTTGCGCCTTGGTTTTCAGGGTTTTGTGATCCTTCGCAGAGGCGGCAATACCCTGAGGAAAGGGTGCTTCTTCCCACCATCGGGTCAGGGAATCGGTCGTGTCCTGTATCAGACCCGGCAGGCCGGAATAGTCGCTCCCCAGTATGGCCTGTCTCGGCAGGGCTGGCACAAGTCCTACAGTGAGGGTGGTTCCGGGATCCTTAGGGTGTCGGACACGTACTTGGGTGGTGGGGTATCTTTTCGTGTCGCCATGGACACATTGGATGGCGACCATACCAAACGGAGGACTAACAGGGTGGTTCAGGTCCTGAGGTCTGAGTACGCTCTGTCGACACCCTGTGTCCGCCAGAGCCATGAGGGATTGTCCATCAATGTTCACCTTACAATGAAATGGGGGCGGTGTAGCACCAGGAATCGTGCATACATAATTGCGGGCAAGGCCAACCTCCATCGGTTCTTCCTTGTGGGGGCACACTCGAGCGATGTGTCCAAAACCCCCACAGCTGTAGCATTGGGGTCCTGGATTGGGAGGTCGCAGCAACAAAGGGGCGGGATACAGGGGGGTTAATTCCGGTCTTCGTGATGGTGGTGGACGGTGAGGCCGGATGGCCGTGGAAGGATGTGCTTTATGTGGGTGTTCCTCTCTTCCACGCTGCACCTCCTGGGCGCGGCTATAGGCACTTGCGATTTCCACAGCGGCTTCGAGGGTAAGACGGGCATGCTGTCGTACCCATCTTTGAGTGGCTGGATGCAAAGACATCAAGAACTGTTCGAGATATATTTTCTCGAGGATCTCCTCCTTGGTAGAGGCATCGGGTCTCAGCCAGCGATTGGTCAGGTCTTTAATCCGAAACGAAAGGGCTCTGGGAGTCTCTTGGGGTCCTTCTTTGGCCTGGCGTAGCTTTACACGATACGTTTCGTCGTCTATGCCCAGCCGTTCAAGGATACATTTCTTAATATCCACATAAGGATTGTTGCCCTGTATATTCGCCTGTTGATACGCGGCTTTGGTGGTCGCCGGTCAACAAGGGACCCAGATAGTGGCCCCAGCGGTCGGCAGGCCAGGAAGCGGCCTGTGCTAGCCGTTCAAAGTTAGTAAAGAAGAAGTCCGGGTCCTCCCCCGGCACATACTTCTGGAGAACCACGGACGGCAGGGATGCCATGGGTCTTTGATGTCCCAGTACGTCGGTCAATTTTCCCATGGCTTGCTCGTGCGTGTCCCCTTGTCCCTTCAGCACGTCGTGGAGCTGACCTCAGTCGTCCTCAGCGGTCTTCAGGAACTGCTCCATGAGTTTTCCCATTTGTTCCTGGGTGTCGGCCATCCTCTTCATCACGGCCTCCATGCCTCCAGGAGATCCCACTTCTGACACCAGATGTGATCGTGGGCTGTCGGCGGACTGGAAAATCAGGCGAGGAGGCCGGATATAGTGGGCAATAGTGTTTTATTGCACACCGTAAAGGTCTTATCACAGGAGTGGTTATACTGATATGGGTTCTTGAGGGCGGTGTTGTCTTCCTCTGCGGGCGCCTCCAGATGTAAAGGGGGTCCAGCAGTGTTCCGGGTCTTGGGTGTAGGCGTCCGCCGATAACCGGGAAGGCACCTCGGAGGGCAGTAAGAGAAAAGAAGGAGCCGTTAGTCTCACTGAGCTAGAGGCCAAATACCCTTCACCGTAACCCGGAGTGACGAAGTAGAAAGGACCGTGAGGAAGGGGTAGGAAGGACGAGAAGGTAGAGAAACGAGAAAGGGTGGACGAGAGGGTTCGTGGGAGGGGGCGGTCTCTGTGCAGTGCACAGTGCTGTGGTCTATATACAAGGTGTCTTATTACTACGGTGGACGTGTCTATGAAAGAGGGAGTACTTTACACAGGAGGGGTCACACTATGTACACAATGCACCTAGCGTGCTTAAGAAAGGAAGCTGGTACTCACGCGCTCCGCCGTAACTCTCCTCCGAGTTACGGCCGCTCTTCAGCCACCTCCGTGGGACTCCACCAGTCTTCCGACCACTCCTCGGTTTCTCCGCTCCCGTCTTCGCCTTCCGTCTCAACGCCAGTCGAAATCTCCTGCCACGATACTCCGACCCCGGCTGACTCTCGTCTTCCGTCTTTTCTGTGTCCGGCCGTCGGCAGGGAGGCGGGACTTCCGGGTTCACGAGGAGATCCTTCCGGTCCGTCGTCTCCTTCGATTGGGTCCTGCAACAGAGAGAGTGGCGGGTGTTCTGTTGTCATGGACGCTGTTGTGGTCGATTCGTTTTGCTTCTCAGGCTGAGAGCGGCACGTCCTCTCGGTGTCCTGGAAGGGAGAGCAGAGGAGGGGCATGTTCGTGGTGGGGTGAGTAGGGATCTCGCGACCCGCGGGGAAACGTCACATTTCCTTCCCCTAGCTGTCCTTCTTGTAGGGGGAGGGACATGGGATAGCGAGAGAGGTAGTCTGCATTGCCCTGGTCCACGCCTCTCCGATGTACTGTTGTGAAGTGGTAGGGTTGGAGCGACAGAAACCAACGGAGGACGCGGTCATTGTGTCCTTTGTTCCGAGCCATCCACTCCAGGGGAGCATGATCAGTGTAAATGGTAAAGTCCCGACCCTCCAAGTAGTAGCGGAGGCTCTCTACCGCCCACTTGATAGCCAGGGCTTCTTTCTCCACCACGGCATAGTTCTTTTCTCGTGGGAATAGCTTCCTGCTAAGGTATAGGATGGGTTTCTCGTTCCCAAGGGGGTCTTTTTGGGACAGTACCGCCCCTAGTCCTTGTTCCGAGGCATCTGTCTGGGGCAGGAAGCGTTGGGAGTAATCAGGACTCACCAACACAGGACTTGACGTTAGGGCGTTTTTCAAGTCGGTAAAGGCATGCCACAACAAAGGTGTTGGATTTCGAAGGACAGATTCAGTTTTGGATGATTTTTTTAACAAGTCTGTGAGCGGCGCTGGTCTTTGTGAAAAGTTAGGTACGAACCTTCGATAATAGCCTAAGAGGCCCAGAAACGCACGAAGGTCTCTCCTGGTCTGAGGGAAACGGAGGGATTGGATAGCCTCGGTCTTGCTTTTCTGGGGTCGAATTAGTCCCTCGCCCAGGAGATAACCCAGATATTTGACCGTCTGGGCTGCTAGAGTGGTTTTGGCGGGGTTTATTGTGAAACCGTAAGACCCCAGAGAAGCGATGACCTTGGACAGGTGATCCAGATGTTGTGTCCAGTCATCACTGTATATGACGATATCGTCCAGATAGGCGCCCGCATATAAGGCGTGGGGACGTAATATGTGGTTCATTGCACGTTGGAATGTAGCGGGTGCGCCATGGAGGCGGAAAGGGAGGACTAGGAACTGGTATAAACCTTCGGGGGTGGAAAATGCCGTCTTTTTCCTGTCCTCCTCTCTGAGGGGGATCTGCCAATACCCCTTACAGAGGTCTAGCGTGGAGATATACCGGGCCTTCCCTATGCGTTCGACCATCTCGTCAACGCGAGGTAACGGATATGTGTCGAAGGAGGATATCTTGTTGACTTCACGGAAGTCAATACAAAACCTGACAGACCCGTCAGGTTTGGGCACAAGGACAATCGGGGAGTTCCACTCGCTCACCGAGGGTTCTATTATGCCCATCTCAAGCATCTTTTCTGTTTCTCTTTTAATGACCGCTCTGCGGGCTTCGGGGACCCTATAGGGTCTTTGCCGGACCACCTTCCCAGGTACCGTTTGTATGGCGTGTTCTGTGATGGTGGTATGTCCGGGGGCGGAGGAAAACACCTGGCGCAAAGGATGTAGGACTTCCTTTAGCTCAAGACTCTGTGGTGTGGGTAAGTCAGGGTCAATATAGGGGGAAAAGGAGACGGGAGCACAAGAAAGAGAGCCATACAGGGCGGGACGAGGGCCTTCCCATTTCTTCAGATGGTTGACGTGATATATTTGTGTAGCACCACGTGTGGGGTCCAGGTCTAACTCGTAGGTGACAGGGGTCACCTGACGAAGAATGGCATAAGGGCCCTGCCACTGCCCTAGGAGTTTTTGGTCCGAGGACGGCATCATCAAAAGAACCCAGTCCCCGACGGCAAAGGCCCGTGGTTTGGTGCCCTTATCATATTGCCCTTTCTGTTTGTCTTGTGCGTTCTCTAGGTTTTGGCGGACGATGTCCCTGATCACAGACAGGTGTGTTTTTAGGTTGTCCATATATTCGGGGAGAGGACGCGTACGGTCGGGTTCTACTTCCCATGCTTCTTGGGCCATGTCCAATAAGGTTCGAGGGGTTCGGCCATAGAGCAATTCATAGGGCGAGTAACCGGTGCTGCTCTGTGTAGCACAACGTATAGCGAACAACGCAAGGGGTAGCATGTCCTCCCACCTTTTGGCTTCTAACCCCAGCAGTTTCTTTAATGTCTGTTTCAACGTGGCGTTGTACCTCTCTACTAACCCATCGGTTTGGGGATGGTATGCCGAGGTTCTGATCTGTTTAATCCCTAGTTGGGAGCAGACTTGCCGCATCAGAGCCGAGACAAAGGGAGTGCCCTGATCGGTCAGGATTTCCCGGGGAAAACCCCACCCTAGAAAACACTGAAATGAGGGCTTTGGCGATGTTCTGGGTAGTGGGTTGGCGTAGAGGCAGGGCTTCGGGGAAACGCGTGGCATAGTCCACAATGACTAGGGCATAGCGGCAGCCACTTCATTAGGGTAACAGGGGCCCTATAATGTCCATCCCGACTCTGCTGAACGGGACATCGATAACCGGAAGGGGTCGTAGGGGTACCCTAGGGGGTCGATACCTACTGTGTTTCTGACACACGGGGCATTCTCTGCAATACGACTTGATGTGTTGATATACCCCGGGCCAATAAAACTTTTCTAGGATCGTCTGACTGGTTTTCTCGTCGCCAAAGTGACCCCCCAGGAGGTGGCTATGGGCAAGGAACAGGACCTTGTCTCGAAAGGGACCAGGGATCAGGAGCTGGGGTTTTTGCTGGGCCCCTCCCTTGCGGTACAACAACCCCTGTTTCTTGAAGAAGTAGGGACCTATGGTAAGGGGATCCTCGTTGTCCAATGCTTTTTCCCACGCTTCCTGTAGGACAGGGTCTTCTTGCTGTGCTGCCCTGAAGTCCCTGTTGGTCTGCCAGGGATGGTCGTCCGGGACCACGGGGAAGACCCCGGTGTGCTCTCTCCTTTCCTTCTTCTTTTGCGCCTTGGTTTTCGGGGTTTTGTGATCCTTCGCAGAGGCGGCAATACCCTGAGGAAAGGGTGCTTCTTCCCACCATCGGGTCAGGGAATCGGTCGTGTCCTGTAGAAGACATGGCAGGCCGGAATAGTCGCTCCCCAGTATGGCCTGTTCTGGCAGGGCTGGCACAAGTCCTACAGTGAGGGTGGTTCCGGGATCCTTAGGGTGTCGGACACGTACTTGGGTGGTGGGGTATCTTTTGGTGTCGCCATGGACACATTGGATGGCGACCATACCAGACGGAGGACTAACAGGGTGGTTCAGGTCCTGAGGTCTGAGTACGCTCTGTCGACACCCTGTGTCCGCCAGAGCCATGAGGGATTGTCCATCAATGTTCACCTTACAATGAAATGGGGGTGGTGTAGCACCAGGAATCGTGCATACATAATTGCGGGCAAGGCCAACCTCCATCGGTTCTTCCTTGTGGGGGCACACTCGAGCGATGTGTCCAAAACCCCCACAGCTGTAGCATTGGGGTCCTGGATTGGGAGGTCGCAGCAACAAAGGGGCGGGATACAGGGGGGTTAATTCCGGTCTTCGTGATGGTGGTGGACGGTGAGGCCGGATGGCCGTGGAAGGATGTGCTTTATGTGGGTGTTCCTCTCTTCCACGCTGCACCTCCTGGGCGCGGCTATAGGCACTTGCGATTTCCACAGCGGCTTCGAGGGTAAGACGGGCATGCTGTTGTACCCATCTTTGAGTGGCTGGATGCAAAGACATCAAGAACTGTTCGAGATATATTTTCTCGAGGATCTCCTCCTTGGTAGAGGCATCGGGTCTCAGCCAGCGATTGGTCAGGTCTTTAATCCGAAACGAAAGGGCTCTGGGAGTCTCTTGGGGTCCTTCTTTGGCCTGGCGTAGCTTTACACGATACATTTCGTCGTCTATGCCCAGCCGTTCAAGGATACATTTCTTAATATCCACATAAGGATTGTTGCCCTGTATATTCGCCTGTTAATACGCGGCTTGTAGGTCGCCGGTCAACAAGGGACCCAGATAGTGGCCCCAGCGGTCGGCAGGCCAGGAGGCGGCCTGTGCTAGCCGTTCAAAGTTAGTAAAGAAGAAGTCCGGGTCCTCCCCCGGCACATACTTCTGGAGAACCACGGACGGCAGGGATGCCATGGGTCTTTGATGTCCCAGTACGTCGGTCAATTTTCCCATGGCTTGCTCGTGCGTGTCCCCCTGTCCCTTCAGCACGTCGTGGAGCTGACCTCGGTCGTCCTCAGCGGTCTTCAGGAACTGCTCCATGAGTTTTCCCATTTGTTCCTGGGTGTCGGCCATCCTCTTCATCACGGCCTCCATGCCTCCAGGAGATCCCACTTCTGACACCAGATGTGATCGTGGGCTGTCGGCGGACTGGAAAATCAGGCAAGGAGGCCGGATATAGTGGGCAATAGTGTTTTATTGCACACCGTAAAGGTCTTATCACAGGAGTGGTTATACTGATATGGGTTCTTGAGGGCGGTGTTGTCTTCCTCTGCGGGCGCCTCCAGATGTAAAGGGGGTCCAGCAGTGTTCCGGGTCTTGGGTGTAGGCGTCCGCCGATAACCGGGAAGGCACCTCGGAGGGCAGTAAGAGAAAAGAAGGAGCCGTTAGTCTCACTGAGCTAGAGGCCAAATACCCTTCACCGTAACCCGGAGTGACGAAGTAGAAAGGACTGTGAGGAAGGGGTAGGAAGGATGAGAAGGTAGAGAAACGAGAAAGGGTGGACGAGAGGGTTCGTGGGAGGGGGCGGTCTCTGTACAGTGCACAGTGCCGTGGTCTATATACAAGGTGTCTTATTACTACGGTGGATGTGTCTATGAAAGAGGGAGTATTTTACACGGGAGGGGTCACACTATGTACACAATGCACCTAGCGTGCTTAAGAAAGGAAGCTGGTACTCACGCGCTCCGCCGTAACTCTCCTCCGAGTTACGGCCGCTCTTCAGCCACCTCCGTGGGACTCCACCAGTCTTCCGACCACTCCTCGGTTTCTCCGCTCCCGTCTTCGCCTTCCTTCTCAACGCCAGTCGAAATCTCCTGCCACGATACTCCGACCCCGGCTGACTCTCGTCTTCCGTCTTTTCTGTGTCCGGCCGTCGGCAGGGAGGCGGGACTTCCGGGTTCACGGGGAGGTCCTTCCGGTCCGTCGTCTCCTTCGATTGGGTCCTGCAACAGAGAGAGTGGCGGGTGTTCTGTTGTCATGGACGCTGTTGTGGTCGATTCGTTTTGCTTCTCAGGCTGAGAGCGGCACGTCCTCTCGGTGTCCTGGAAGGGAGAGCAGAGGAGGGGTGATGTTCGTGGTGGGGTGAGTAGGGATCTCGCGACCCGCGGGGAAACGTCACAGGTGGGTAATATATAGCAAGATGTCATCCGCATAAAGCGAAATCTTTTCATCCCTCGTATATGTTGGTGTAATTTGGAACCCCCGAATCTCTGATCCCTGCTGAACCACGCAAGCCACTATCTCTATCATGAGAGCGAAGAGTAGTGGGGACAATAGACAGCCCTGACGGGTGCCCGTTCTAGTAGAGAAATCTACGGAGACCCGGCCATTGACCTTAACCCTTGCACGGGGATCCGTAAACAGGTGACCCAGCCAGTGCCTAAACTTGGGGGCGATGCCAAATTTAACCAAGGTGGCCTCCAGGAAGGGCCAATGCACCGCATCAAACACTTTATCCGCATCTAGAGACAAGAGCAGATGTGGCTCTTCTTGGTCCTGTACCTCCATGAGCCAATTTTGAGCCCTACGCAGATTCAGTCTGGTCGCCCGGCCTGGTAGGAAACCCAACTGGTCCTGCTGCACTAGAGTAGTGATGGCTTGTCGAAGGCACAAAGCAAGGATTGTCGCCAATATTTTCACCTCTATATTAAGGAGGGAGATGCGGCGGTAGGAAGCACAGTCATTGGGTATTTTTTCTTCCTTGTGGATAGGGATAATCATGGCCATGCGGAGGTCCAGGGGCAGAATTCCCTCCTGAGATGCATCCTGGAAAAGCGCCAGGAAGTGTGTGCCCAAAAGATCTGCGCATTTCTTATAGAATTCCGCAGGCAGGCCGTTTGGGCCCGGGGTCTTCCCAGTACACAATTTGGTTATAGCCAATTTGATTTTGTCCACCATTATATCTGATTCTCAACCCTCCCTCTCATTGTCATCCAATGAGGAGGTAGGAATGTCCATTAGATAGTCTAGTATGTCCGGAGGGGCCCTCCCAAACTGGTTTTAAGCCAGCCAGCTTAGGTGCATTTTTACAAAGTTACTTTTCGTCTTACGTTATCAAGAATGTGATTTCACCATTAAATCAGATTTTGAGAACCACATAAGAAATAACATTAAAGGACTTCGTTGGCTAGGAGATATGAAGTTAAATATGTTAATTATATCTAGGCTTCTCCTATGGCAAATGTAGCTAGTCCTACACAATGAAATAGGTTTTAGTGCTTCAGTCAACCTAAGGGTACTTGTTAGAGTGTGCCACTTTTGTATATATTAGACATCCTGTGTTGTGGCCTTACAAGACACATTTTAGGAGTGATAAAGTAATGTATAAAAAGAAGTTTTCATACGTGTCAACGGCTCGTTTTATCGCCGTGCATTTTTGCACTGATTTTAAAGTGAGGCAGAGCACAGTGGTGCTCCTAGCAGCCATATAATTGTTTATAACAAATGTGGGATGTGCAAGTACACACTGCAGCCAACATATATATAATTTAACTTCCATGCCATTGCTACATTTACATTTTCTGTGCCATCTTCTGTGCATTTTCAGAAAAGTTAAATAGACCAATTGGGTGAAACCAATGTTACTAATAAACTTTTAGGGCCAGAGCGTGCTGACTGTTTTAATGAACAGTAGTGTCAAAATTCTGAGTCCTAATACCAGCAAAGAGAGGGCACAGAGAAATGTGAGAAATATGAGGAGACCATTCAGATAAAGCACATTTGCTACTCTGGGCATTTGAGGTTGTATATGGAGTCTGAATTTGTATAGTATATGCAATTTTACTGGGCTTATACGATACTGGTGGTGATATGAAAATACCATTAATGGGCTTGATAGACTTGGCAAATTAATGTTCATGGGTGTTAGCGCAGGAATGACTCCTGCATGGTTGTCAGGCATAATCTACTTACAGCCTCTTGCCCCCCCCCCCTCACCCCTAACCGCTGCATGTATCTGGTGCTGTCTTTATTCAACCTCTCTTTGGAATTCGCAAAGGTACCTTTGGCATGGAAGACCGCTTTTGTTGTTCCTGTACAAAAAAGAATGTAATGCTGACCCCAAAAATCTGAGCAATCATCGTCCTTTCTCCCTTTTTCCTTACTAGAAAAAATACTTCAGAGTAAATACACAGCTCATGGCATTCCTGGGTGAGAATCTTATTCTGGACCCCTCTCAGTTGAGATACCAAGCAGCCTGTAGTACTGAGACCACACTTGTGGCAGTTACAGATTCCATCCTGCACTCCTTGGATGTGGGTGCCTCTGCCATGCTGGTTTTATTAGATCTCCTCGTGACTTTTGACACCGTCTCTCATTCAGTTTTTAATTGACAGACTGTCTGAGATCGGTGTCAGACGTACTGTCCTGCAGTGGTTAGCGGACTTTCTAGAAGACAAAGGGCCATATGTATCAAGCTAATTTTTAGTTGCAAACACTGCGAATAGCAAAAAACAGTGTTTGCGAATAAAAATTTGCTATTTCCAATGTATGAAGCAAAATCACATCGCAAAATGAGAAATCGCAAAAATTGCGATTCCTTACGTTGCGAGACCCAGAATTCTGCGAATTTCCTAGCGATTCCTTATTTTGCGATTTCTCAGTTAGCGAAATTCGCAAACGGGAAATCGCAAATTAAGAAATCGCTATGGTATGTATGAAAAATTCACAATTTGCGAATTTACGAAAATCGCAATTTAGAGAATCGCAATTACCACCAAGTAGGAGCAGGTGGTAACCAGGTGCAAACTATTTAAGGAGTCCCAGAATGGAACAGACTCTTTCCACAATGGCTGGGCTGTATGTGATAGCCAGGAGGCTGCGACTCAGAGCTGCTGCACAGAGGAGGAGACGCCAGGAGAGGATATTCTGTGCGCGCATTACCATGTTCCAGCGCACTGAGGAGGACATCTATACACACTACAGACTGGATGAAGAGAGTATCCTTGATTTAATTGAGGAACTCAAATCCTTCCTTGAACACCCCACACGCAGGACATACTCCACCCCCACCCACATCCAGGTCCTGTGCTCACTGCACCTCTTAGCATCAGGTAGTTTCCAGGGGGTGATAGCCTCAGCAGGAGGGGTGTCACAAAGTGCACTTTCGCGCTTTTTCCACGCGTTCATTGATGCCAAGGTACAGAGGCTGCCTCACCACATTCACTTCCCAAGCACCCCACAGGCACTAGACCAGACCAAGCAGGACTTCTATCAAATAGCCCAATTTCCCCACGTCATTGGATGCATAGATGGGACACATGTTGCAATATCCCCTCCCTCCCAGAATGAGTACGTGTTCAGGAATCGCAAATCCTACCATTTCCTGAATATACAGGTGGTGTGTGATGCCAAACACATCATCACGGACATTGTCGCTAAATACCCAGGCAGCACGCACAACGCTTTCATCTTCCGTCACAGTGGGATACACCGTAGACTCACAAGTGGGGAGTTTGGCGAGGGATATTTACTAGGTAAATGCATTTGCACAAAGGCCACACTTGTTAAGAATAGCATGTGCAGGACAGTGTTTAACCATATCCATTCCACCCCACAGGTGACAGTGCGTATGCGGTCCGGGACTTTATACTGACGCCCTACCTGAATCCAGCCAACGCTGGGGAGCGGCGGTACAACAGCGCCCACATAGCAACCAGAGGCACCATTGAGCGTACATTCAGGATACTCAAGAGCAGATTCAGATGCCTACACAAGAGTGGAGGGGCACTACAATACAGCCCCCAGACCTGTTGCAAGATAGTGGTAGCATGTGCCATGCTGCACAACATCGCCACCAGGAAAGGCACACCAGTGGAGCTCAGTGAATCAGATTCATCAGATGTGGAGGGGCCTGCCCCAGGACGTATGCCAGCCGGTGTAGCTGGTGCAGCTGCTGGGCGCAAGAGGCGAGATGAGATTACACACAACTATTTCTAGGTACGAAAATTTGACACAATGCTAGATATCATTTGTGAGACTGTGTTTTATTCCTTAACTTCAGGATGAATGATGTCACACAGCCTGAATGACACCCAATGTCTCTCCCAATGTCCAGTACATGTTATTGTCACAGTGCAAGTCTTTCAACAAGAGCAAGCGTACATGTAAAGTGGTTAGCTGCACCCATCCAGTGGTCACATTTGGTGCACCTCAAATGTGGCGCTGTCGTGAGGAAGCCCATGTTTGGGGTTGCACAGTGTCCTCCTCACTTGGGCCACTAGGCCTACTGGTACGGCCACTACGGCACCTATACATGGTGGGCGGGGGGTGATGCTGCTCCTTCCTGACTGTGCATCCTCATCTGTGGGAGTCAGGATTCCAGGCCCAGTAGTGCAAACTGCCCGCAGCTCATCTACTGCAGATGTAATTTGAACCAGTGCCCTTGCAACGTCCTGGCTGTTGTGTGCCACCTCGCGCTGCATGCAGATGCTGCGCCTTGATAGAACATTGGTGGTAGAGGACAGGCGGTTCACCACCCGTGTGTACAGGTCTAGGCACTGCATCTCTCTGCGCCTAGCAGCACGGTCAGCCTTAAGTTCTGCACAGAGTGCCTCCAGGGCACCCGTCATGCCCCTGAAGCCTGCCCTCACTTCCCTCTGTAACGCTTTGATATTTTTTGCTTGCAGGCACTGTACCTGCAACATGTGCATCTCCAGGCCGCCAAAGACTGTTTTATCCCCTGGATCTGCAGCACTGCGGGATATACGGGACCTGCGCCTGGTTGGGACTGTTGGGATTGGGTCAGCACGTGCACGTTGTTGTCGCTGTGGCTGTGTTGGCTCAGGTTGCACATTGCCATCGCTGTCCTGGCCCTCGTCCTCCAATGGGGGTAGTGGTTGGACTACATGTCTCCTGCGGCGCTTTGGAGGGTTGGCTGGGCTGTCCTCCTCCTCTGTGTCCTCTTCTTGCCCTGCTGCTTCTCTGTTTGGGGAATCGCCCTGTCTTCCACTGCCTCTAGGCTGTGTTCCCAGATGGTGCTGTGGACGTAAATGCACACATTTATTAACTGTTCTGACTTGCACTTGTCAGTTATTAAATATCACTGTTTGGGATTACATGTGTCTTGTATTTGCCTTTCCTGAAGTGCACAGGCTATTGGGGACTGGCTGGGTGTAAATGCACCACTGTACTGTGCATGTGACTACATCTCCCATAATGCATTGTAGTATGTGCTTGTGTACCTGCACTGGACTACTAATTTTGTCCTGCCCCTGGGTCGCTGCGGGGAGTGTGGGGGTGGTTGGGGGGGTGTCAGGGGTGTGATGGCATGCTTCTTACCTGGTCCTGGTACCGGGTGCTCGGAGCTGTCTAGGTCAGCCACGCCTGTTACACTTTCAGGTAGCAGGGTCCTCTCCACCAGTTCCTCAAGAGGTGTATAGTCAGTGGCTGTGGAGGTCCCTCCCCCGGCCTTCCTGGACTGCTCCAACCTGGCAGCCACCTTCTCCTTGGAGCGCTGGCGCATATCATACCAGCACTTTCTTAAGTCTTCCACACTCCTGTGTGTCACACCAACAGCATTCACTTTCTGCTGGATTTCTGCCCATATGCGCCGCTTGCGTGTCTCAAGCACCCTGAGTGACTTTTGCCAAATAGGTGCTCATGGATGACCACCATTTCTTGGATTAGCAACTCCAACTCTGCCTCAGAAAACTTTTGCTTTCTTTTCCTCTGGCCTTTCCCCTGCTGCTGCTGCTGTGTTTCCTGGCTGGCCATGTCTCCAGTGTCTGCCATTCTTTTCACCACTGCAGAGTTCGCTCTCCACCACTCCTTCTCTCTGACTGTGATTCAGCAACTCAGGCGCAGCATGGGTAGTCACACTTCCTGGTTGGGATGTCATCAAGCTGCACCTGGGTTTCCGATTTGCAGATTTGCGAAAATCGCAAAATTGCGATTTTTTACGTTAAGGAATCGCAAAGTAGCGATTTTTTACAATAAGGAATCGCTATTGGGGGTATAGCAATGAAAATAGGGATTTTTACCAAATTGCTATTTTATTGCAATTTCTTACATACATACCATTTTGTGATTCTGAATTTGCAATTCGCGAAAAATCGCAAATTCAGAATCGCAAAAGGGTAACTTGATACATATGGCCCAAAGTCCCAAATTACCACACTGGGTTCTCGCAGGTCCCTCTTATGAACGGAATTCCTTAAGGCTCATTCTTGTTTAACATCTATATGGCTGCCCTGGCACAGATTGTTAAAACCTATGGTTTTGAAATAATCTTGTATGCCGATGATACGAAGCTAATCATCTTTATGAAACAGGACATTGACAATACCGAGCATCACTTCCAAAATTGTATGAGAGAGATTGCTGCTTGGATATCCAGGAATTGTCTTCAGTTGAATAATGAGGCGATAGAGGTCTTGCTATTGGTAAGGTGCAACATCGTTGGTCCTTCGATTGGTCGCCTAGGGAATTGGGAATTACCCCTTATTCCAGTCAATCGGCAGAAAATTTAGGGGTACAAAGTGAACTGTCCAAGAAAAGTCTGTAGCCGTAACTCGAGGGACATGTTTTGGTACCACGAGTATGCTAAAGAAAGTTTTTCCGTGGCTTTCTGCTGCTGCCAGGAAAACGCTGTTCCAGACTGATTATCAGTCGTCTGAATTACAGCAATGCCTTGCTTATGGCAGCTAACAACACCCTTCTTTCAAAACTTCAGGTCATACAAAATACATGCGCCCGGCTAGTCTGTAATCTCCCTGCAGCCTCTCCATCGGACCCTATCCTTAGGTCTCTCTACTGGCTTCCGATCAGAAAGCTAATTTTTTTAAAGATATGTTGTGTCTTCCAC
This sequence comes from Lissotriton helveticus, assembly GCF_964261635.1. NCBI lineage: Eukaryota > Metazoa > Chordata > Amphibia > Caudata > Salamandridae > Lissotriton > Lissotriton helveticus. Next base: position 1,373,536,210 of record NC_136067.1, read on the forward strand.
AAAGCACTGCTATAAAAATCTCCTCTGTATTTGAAGGACAAACCATGTCATTACCGTCCTGTACGTACTCTAAAATCGTGTGATAAGACTCTGCTAGTCACTCCACAGATATGTGCCTCAAGACATTGAGGAACAGCTTTCTCTTATACGGGTCAAAGGACATGGAATCAACTTCCTGTCAATCTGCGCAGCTGCTTGGATTTCACCCAGTTTAACAAACTTCTAGAAACTTGGGAGCATATTATCAAGGAACGGCTTTAAAATGATCGCCGCTTTAGCGGCAGGAAACTGCTGCTAAAGCGGTTGGGCTTGATAATATGCCGTAGAGAATTCCAGTAGAAGCTTATGTTTACATCAGAACATATGCTTCTGTTGGAATTCTCAAGGGCATATTATCAAGCCCATTATCGCCGCTTTAGCGTCAGTTTCCTGCCTCTAAAGCGGCGATAATTTAAAAAACGAGATACACCTCCGGGTGTGATTCGTAGCTCTTTATACATTTTTATAACATAGCATAACATTTTGTTAATTGTAGGCCCTGGTGTCGCGCTAATCTGGTGTGTGTAAAGGCATTTGCCTGTTCCTGACTATGCATACGTCCTGGGCTCAGGGGCGGAACACAGGCCCCTGCAGTCCCCACGGTACGGGGGGGCCCTCACCCTCCAGGGGGCCCCGTCAGCACCGCACTGCTGCTGGGGAGCTCTAGATTGAGTCCGGAGGGGGCCCCTTCACGTACCCAGCAGGGGGGCCCGCTCAAGGTTTGTTACGCCACTGCCTGGGCTTCTCCTGTGGCATGGAGGGGGACAGCCATCATGCCCTAATCTTTTGACAATGGGCCATTGTCCCTGTCATGGTTTAAGCATATAGAGTACTGGTGGCAGCATACTGTGTTTTGAGAATCAGTAGCGCAGACCTTTTCATCTGAGTCACAGGAGTGGAGACCTTCGGTTCCACTCAAGTTCAGCATTTTTGGACTTACCAGAACTGTGCGCTAAGATCTCAATTGTGTTTTAGGCATGTAGATTTGTGTAGGCTGTGCGGTACATGCTTAATGTGTGTGAACCAGAGTAATAGAGACCAGTGGGATTAATTTTGGATACAACCGATCTGGCCTTGCACAAGATGGAGGTGAGGACTGTGCACCCAGACAGTGGAAGTATATTGCTCACCTTCCGGTAGTTGGAGGGAGGAGACCTAGTCACTAAAGTGAAGGTAGAGGAGAAAGGGCTCCTTTATGAGGCATCTATGAGACCTTTTGTTGAAAAGGAGCTTTTGATTAGTCTTCCTGAATACCACCATTAGGTAGATATTAAGGGTGAGGGTGGGACTGCAGACTCTCTTGTGAAATGGGGTGAAACCTTTAGGGATGGCTGACTTTATCTTGCCCCAATTACTTCTTCAGTTGAGCTGAATACATCCAGGTGCACATGCCTGACTCCTTTTTGTGCCTCTGTTGAGGGTCCTCCAGGATGTAGACAATCCAGATGTGAGGTGCTTCACTCTACACATACTGTTTTTGGAGAACAGTATGGAAAGGAAACTTGAAAGGAGTACCACCGTAAATCGGTTGTTGTTTCTGGAACTACATCTCATGCCTACCAGTTGTGTAAAAAAGTTGGATCCTAACTAACCTACTTTGTTCTAACTCCCAGTCCTCTATGGCCAATGTAAGGGCAGCTCTAAGAAGTGCTCCTAGAGCAGTACTGATGTCTGCCTGACACCAATTCAACCCACCCAAATTAATACCCGCCTCATTGTTGAATTGGGGGTATTCATTTGGGCGGGTTGAATTGGTGCTTATTATTATTTTGAACAAGGAGCACACTATTAAGTTGAGTGGGGGGGGGGCATATCTCTTTAAGGTTCAAGGTTAAACTGGTCACAGGGTCAGGGTTACTTTTTGAAATAGATGGTTTTCACGTGTGGAATTTCAGTTGGGAATGTTATGGTGATGAAGGGAGCAATAATGGTGGTCGGAGTGAATGCGGAGGAGGTGATTGTTTTGTTGTTCACTTTTTTTTATAGGGCACTGATCATTGGGTTTATGTTGTTTAAATAGCACGCTTTTGAACAGCACAATTTACAATTAGATAAAAAAAGGCATTTTGAGGTGTATTAAGTAGAATGTTTACGTGTCCCACTTATCTTTTCAGTTACCCCTGACTAAGGGCTAAGTAGCCCGAAATGCATTGGGTTTTAAAGCATGAGGCCACCCAGGACGAATTGTTAATTCCGACGTGCCACTGAGAAGGCAGATGGCCATGTTTATGGCATTTGAAAAAATGATTTATTGTGGATTAACGCTACATTTGGAGTGATTATAAAAAAATGGATGAAGTTTGGAATTACAAAGAATAAATGTATGGATTAAACAAGGAAAAAATTATGAACTGAGGTTTATGGTGAGAAAAAGTATCTTGCTCAAGGCTGTGCAACTGCATGACGTGCAAGGTCGTGCCACACAAATAATCTACCATATTATATCCATGATTTCTGGAACAGACTACGGCAGCAGTTTGCACGCTAATCATGATATGGACAAGCTAGAACAAATTATCATTATAAGGAGGTGTGCATTCTACCACTATATTCATTGTACCTCTACCTGTTTGTACATGATGGTGAATGACATTTGTGAATTTACTGGTACATGTATTTGTACCTTCATATGAAGGAATACTTAGCATGCCTATAATGGTTTTCTGTGTGTTTGATCCTGTGATGAACATTTGAGTGTGTGCTTTATAAAATATGCTGTGTTAGACACCAGAGCCTATTTCTGAACATACTGGTTGTGTCTGGAAATAAGAGTTTTGACTATTGTTGCATATTGGTAGATCAAGCTGTGTCCAGTCATATTAGTCTGTCTTTGGGATATATGTTGTCCTGGGCAAATTAGAAAATGCTGGCATGTAAGAATGCGCTTGAGCATATGTTATACTAGTATGTGCTGCTGTGTCTGGGCATAAAGGGGGTACTACCATAAGAGACAGTATGGACATTTCTCAAAAACCCTCTCTGGGAATCACTAATGATAGAGTTTTGAAGTATTACAGTCAATGGGTAAAAAACAAAAACAATTTAAACGCATTCTCTCCCAGCCACTGATATCGGTAGCATTTTTCAGGAGGCTGTCTCGGCTCTCTGTGCCGTAATGGCCGCTTTTATATTCTCATTTAGTAAATAGTTTCTAATCTGTATATACGAATCTCCAGGTACTGCACTGATGTGGTTTCCCAGATGAAATCTCTAATTAACTGCACTTTAGTTTCCCCTTCCTGTGACATCCACACCTGAAACACGCTGGATTTATGCCAGTTAATTTGCAATCCTGACAGGTAACCAAGTACCCAAAAACTGAATGGCCTTCTCTGAATCCATAAGCACATTTCTGAAGAATAATAACATGTCATTTGCATATAGTGATATGTGATGAGATGTATCTCATATCAATATTCCCCAATAAATATCCCCCTGCCTCACTTTAGTTGCCAGCTGTTCTACCACCCAACAAAAAAGCATAGGGGACTGTGGGCAACTGTGCCTTGTGCCCCTCTCTACCCCATATGAACCAGAAATGACTTGCCTAATTTTGACCGGTGGAGTGGGTGAGGTATACAACAGTGTTGTCCATTCTCGGATGCCCACTCCCACCCCTATTTTATCGACAACAGTGCATAAATAATGCCATTCAAAGGTTTTGTCACCTTTTCGGTGTCTATAACCAAAACTAAGACATCAGGATGTGTGTCCATTGGGCGGTCTAGAATTTAAATTCGCCTCCTTGTATTCATTGATGTATTTCTCCCTGGGATAAACCCATTCTGATCTGGATGTACGAGTTGGTGCATGTAAGAAACCTCATAGCTAGAATTTTACTCAAAAAGTTATAACCTATGGCGAAAATCGGGTTATTAGATGAGAGGGGTGAACGCCTCGCTCAAGTAATAAACACAATCCTTGTCAGGGTGAATCACAAAAGTCACTTAATAAAACTGTGCCTAACCCTCTGGTTGCTTGGCACAAAAGCAAAAGCAGTCAAGCTTAACTTAGGGGCAGTGTGAAAGTGTTTACGGAGCACTCAAACAGTATTAAAGTAAAAACACAACATAATGAAAATTCCAAACCAATTTAGAAAAATTGAATAAAATGTAAATAAAAAATCCAGTCAGTAGAACTGGAGTTATAATTTTCTTTTTAAGTTTTAGCTGACAAAAGAACCAAAAAGCACAAAGGGTTACTCGTGGCTACGTGGTCACACTGGACAGGTTCAAAGTTACAAGTTCAGGCCAACCGCAATGGATAGCGGTTCAGATAGGGCAACCAGGTTTGTCCTGGAGAGGAGGTTACCTTCTTAATCCCAACCGAGGAGTATCAGTTTGATCTTCGTGTTGGCAATGAGGTGTTTGTAGTCAGCGCAAGGAGCAGTTATCACTGGAGCTTTGCGTTGTCAGGAGACACGTGGTCCTTTTTGACACTTAGGGCAGATCACTGCCAGAACTTCGCTTTGGCAGGACTGTTGACATGAAGCTCCTGGTCTCGAAGAGCCCCACACTTCTGTACTTTCATCTGGAGTGTACATTTTGAAGGTGTAGGTTGGTAGCAGGAGAAATGCAGTCTGATGCCAGCAATGGGTTCAGGATCTAGGGGGCACCTCTTGGTGATTAGAACTCACTCCAGCAGAGGTCAGCTGCAGGCTCAGGCATGTTCAGGTGCCGCTGGTCAGCTAGGCAGCTGCAGGGATGGCCCCTGGAAGCCTGTTGGGTCCCTGTGCCACAAACAAGAGGTCAGCAAAATGTCCCTTGGGGGTCATTTCTGGGGATCCAGGGTTCAAGGCAAGCAGGTCCAGTCTTTCTTCTTCAGCGATCAGGCAGTCCTTCTCAATCTTCCACAGATCCAGGAGTGTTCTAACGATAGGTTCTGAAGGTCCCGCATTTATACCGAGTGAAAGACTTGTGTGGGGCAATCCCTGGCCTACTCCCAAACTCGTTCTGGTTTTTCTTCCCCTTCCTCTGGGTTTGGCTCCAAACTGTCTAGGGTGACAACAGCAAAGGCAGGCCTAGTGTTAGGTTCCTTTGTGTGTGTTGCAGACAGGTTCTGTTAAAGTGTAATCAGTAAGGTAGCCGTCTTTAAAACCCTCATTTACGTACATAGGTGGTCAGGCGGTATATCTTGGTTGTCCGCCTAATTTTTAACGTCAGCATTATCATTGATTTGCTATCCTCCACCCGTAGGTAGACCAACTGGTAGTACAGGAGTGATCAGTGATAAATATTGCTAAAGTAAGGTGAGTTAAAATTGCCTACATCTCTACACTCAATTTTTTAAATTCAGTTTGAGACATGGGAAAATAAAATCAAGGTAGTGCGTATGAAGATAAAGTACTGATCTAAGATTTCAACGGACGATTATGAGGGAAAATTAAATAAATAATTAATTCTCCCTTGTTGTCGTCTGTTGAAATCCCCCCTCCCCCACCCGGCCCTACTGCTCTTTACTTCATGGGCCGCGGCTGGTAGGGTTGACTTATAAGTATTAAAAAAGGAAGTTTAGGCCTGGAAATAGGTTTATTTTGCCAGGTAGAAATGGCAGTATAAAACTGCACTACAAGCTGCAGCAGCAGACCTGTGGCATGTTTTAAAGGTATACGTTAGTGTGTGGCTCAATGACTGCTGCAACCCACTAGTAGCATTTACTTTAAATGCCATAGGTACACATAGTACCATATACTGGTGACCGATAAGTAAATTAAATGTACCAATCTGGTTAGACAATTTTACCATGTTTTCAAGGTTATCAGGAGTAAAGTGCACAGTCTCAAAAATTAACAAAAATGAGTTCAGCAAAGAAAGGCTAAAATCTGGAGTGACCTTGCAGAGAGGGCCTGGTTAAAAAATCTACGCCAATCATTGACTGTGGCCTGTATGCAGCCACATCTTCTTGCTCCCTGCCTTGTTTAAGCAAGGGAATAACTAATGCCTCTCTACTAGTAGGAGTGATGCAATGGGCCTTGTGAGGCCATGGGCCACACTAGGCCTTTGGGACACTTCTAAGTTAGGGACTAGTTCTTTGTACAACGCATCAAACTCATCTTGTAGGCCATCTGACCCCAGATCTTTCCTGCTTGCCATCTATTTTACTGCTGCTTTTATTTCTGCCTCAGCAATTTCACCCCCTAATGACTCAGCTTCTTTCGTGGACAACATTATTAATGGTACTTCTAGAAATCTCCTAGAAATCTTCCTAAATAAATCTGCTATCCCCCTCTCCCTTCACATATAGTGTCCTGAGGATTGTGCAAATGTGTCTTTTATATCAGGTTGAGAATGTACTCGCTCTCCCAGTTCGGTTCTGATCCCTTGTAACTCCGAATCCCCTTTGTGTGTGTTCGATGACCAGACAGCAACACAACAGCCTTGTTCTGCTCATCATGTGCTCTGACCATATACTCCTTTTAATCAAAACAGTGCAATCGTTCTATTAGACCTGCCAACGTTTCCTTTACTGTCTATAAATCTGTCTGTAGGTTAGGGTGTCCAGGGTGCTGCATCTCTACCTCCTTCATTACCCAGTCTTGTTAATTGATGTGACATACTAGTAATGATGTATGTAACACATGTGGAGTAGTGCACTGCCCATATATTACTGTCTTAAAAGCCTTCTGACTTTATTGAGGCTGATAAAGCTGTTGCTGCATTCTCTGCAAAGTAGGTGAACGACCTCTTCAGTTAATTGTCAAAATGGCTGAGCTGCCAGTGCATCAACTATTGATATGCAGCTTGGTATTGCCATGCAGGATGTACTCCCTGGATAGTGTCAGGAGAAAAGGGTTCTTACAGTGGCTACATCTGAATATATGTAGGGGTGCATAAAAAGGCATGCAAGCAGACATGGAGAATTTATAATCCAGAATAGTAAAAGTAATCTTTAATTGTTGGACTGGCCACCCTTCAACAATCAATCAATTCCCAGTGCAACTTCAATCCTTGAGTGAGTGATGTTGGGGTGGATGAAATTGATCCAGCACTGTTTCCGCCATGGATTTAAAATTGTCCTCTATCAATATGTGATGTGGCGTGAAGGGAGCTAGATGCTTGGAAATTGCATCTAGGAATTGTGGGCCTCATTATGAGTTTGGAGGATGTGACGCTGTCACAAACATGATGGATATCCTGTCCAATGTATTACAAGTTCCATAGGATATAATGGAAGTGTAATACGGCGGATGGGATATCTATCACATTTGTGACGGAGTAACCCTGTCCTCCAAACTCGTAATCAGGCCATCTGACTGCTCTGTATTGGGAGTACACAAATTAACTTTGGTGATATCTCTCCTTTACAGTCTCCCCTCACTGCCACACGTATCTAGCAACCATCCTTCCTTGGTTTTGATTTCAGTAGTCATTTGAAAGAAAATCACAGGAATAATCCAAATAAGCACTCCCCTTGCAGAAGCAGAAAAATCAGTTAAAAGAAAAATGTCCCCGCCAACGTTCTGCAAAGCCATACCTTCTGATAATGTCAGATGGCTTTCCTGCAGGAACACAATCTGTTCCCCTCTCCTCTTCATAAATGCCATTAGATTATATCTCTTGGGCATACTATTAAGGCCCCATATATTCCATGTTACAATTTTGCGTCTAGATATTTCACCATCCATACAACAGTTACTCAAACATTAAAAGCAACTGGGCACAGTGTGTTTGAGAGTATATAGTCCACTTCAGTCCTTCCATCACCCCCAGTGTTCTGCCATCTCAAAGGACCCCACCATAGCAACATAATAAACCTACCAACACACTCCACCCAGGATAGTGGATGAACAGTCCCCAATCCAAACCTAATATGGAACAACATCCATATATGCTTTTAGATCCCATCCAGGAGTTCCTACTGGCCAGTCTATAATGGGGGGAGGATCCATAAAGGACCTTACCTCACAGTCAGTGTCACAATACAAACACCACAGGAGACTCAAGTGGGTATAGAAAGTAGTTCTTTATTATTTCACGGTTTGTCGAGATGGCCCATACAACAGGTTGGAGGTCGTGTTCCGCTTTTCCTTCCGGACCACCTTGGCCTCCTGTTCGTCTCTGGTCATCTGCGTTTCTGATGGCAGTCTTCCTCTCAGGTAAAAACAGGGGAGAGGCGAATAATAACCTATCCAACGTAGATGCTCCCTTCTACGGTTCACCTGTTCCCTCCCTATGTCTTCAACAGGTATAGGTACGGGACTACTGTGTTACAGCTCACAATATGAGGGCAGGTTGGAGTCGGGAGTATAGGCAGTGTGTGGGCGGAACCAGCAGGCGTGAGAACAGTATAGGGAAAGCTAACCCTTTCTTGACCCTTATGCTATTCGTGTCCTAAGCCCCTATCCAGACCAATTGCCTTTACCAGCGTGCTGGTCTATGGCAGGCCTTCAAAAACCCGTCTTTAGCGGGAAAGTAGCGAAACAACCGGTTCGTCCCACTAAGGATTGTAGACCATGTTATATGCCCAAAAAGAACACCTGGGTTAAAACCCACCCTCTTAACAGCCTCCCAGTCATTCGAGTCACTTGCCTGTAGCGTGGCCCCTTTGGTGAGCGTCAGGTGCCTCGTCCGGAGTGCCTTCCCTTGGATAGACCACGGCCTCTGCACGGCTGTTCTTGTCTTCCTCATCCCTCGGGACTGTGGTCTTCTTCTCTAGGTCCTCGCCTCCTTGTCATTCTTCATGTGAGCTTTCTCCTGTTTGTCTTTCGCCTCAGCAGGTCTCAATGCTTCCCACTGTTCTCCATTCGCCTCCACAGGTCTCGACCTCTCTCTTCTCCCTCCGTCACCTATCTCAGCGTTCTCTTCCGGGTATGGGGTCAGCCTCTCTGTGGACGTGAGGAAGATCTTCTCGGTGCCCTGTCACAGTCAGCCAGCACACTACCCTACTGTACTTCACTTGTTATACTCTACCACAGCTACACCCCTCTCCTTTAGCTATTTTCTAGTGTGGGGTGGTGCCTTATGGATTAATCAAGAACCATGTTCTGGGGGCCTCGTCTAAATTATGTAATCTACTGAACTCGGTGTGATTCTGGGCATGTCCATTTTGTTGAATCCAGTGAATCCTCATGGATGGTGTCCGTTCCTGATCCATCAGCTTCATCAGTTATGGCTCTGCAGTTTGTAGAATCATTCTGAAGTTTGGCAGAAGCAGAGTCTAAACTTTACTTATATTTTTGGGGTTGATCTCTTGAATGTCCTTATAACACTCCAGTTGTGATGCTCCTTGTGTTGCGTTGTGACTGGGATACTACTTTGTCTGTTCTGACTTTGTCCCCATTTGATTGAGTCTAGCCACTCCCACATTTTATATGGATCTGTGAAAAACCTGGTTCTTTTTTCAGTTATAATTCTCTATCCAGAAAGAGCATGGTATATTTTGCCCCCATAAAATATGAGAATTGATGTTCTGAGGCGATTTCTCATTTTTTGGGCATTTGTCGCAATATATAGTCCTGAGGCCACTATTGGAGAAGTTTAGCAATGACTGGCCTGGCTGAGGCCCCAGGAAGGGGATGCAGAAGGGGTGAGGTCTTGCCAGGATCATGTGGTCTGTGTCCTGACTGAGGAAGGGCGCCATTCTCTCAGGGGCCCATACTTGTATCAGCCTATTCCCTAGAAATGTAGCCATACAATTCGTTCTGGGAGGCTCACTAATTTGATGTTATTCTTTTGGGCGTGCACCTTGAGCCCTATATTACAGAAGTCACACTCTTTCGACCAGAACTTTCACTTGTCCCTGTAGACCCTCAGTGAAAGGTATCAGATAAGACATCACAAGTTCAGTTTTACTAATCCACTCCGCCATTCTGTATTGGTCATCTCACAATAATCAGATGCCCACCATTGTATCTATGTTATGTTCAAGGGTGTCTCTTGTGGCCTTTTGGGGGCAGGATAGATTCCAGTTATCCTCCTGATCTGCCTTCCTGTCTGAACTGGCGGTAGGTGAGGGTGCTATCCCCTTCTGCTCCAGGGTGTCTTCCTCTGTTTCCATTGCCTTTTATTTGGAGTGCCTTCCCATTACTGCATAAAGTTGTACATAGAGCTTCCATTTGTAGTGAAGTGCCTCCTTTATGCCTAATCTCTTTATATAAGGCAGTGCGTCGGGTGGCAGGTTGCAGCCTGGGCGACAGTCCCCTTATTCAGTTCCAGTCAAACCTATTGTTTCTTTTGGAAGCTGTACTTACTCTCTGTGTATCAGACCATAGGATTTCAGTATGCATGGTTCCTTCACTGGTAGAAGAATCAGTTCCTCTTTAACTGTAGACCATTTCCTCAAGAGTTCCACCCATCACACCAATTGCACTGATTGTGGGGGTGTTTTTGTCCCAAAACCTCTTGGATGTTTTACATCCTCTGTCAGGCCTCTTTCATGTCTTTTTGTATGACCTTCGGTACCATCAGTGCTCAAAATGTGTTCCTTATAGCAGAACTGGCATAGTAATGGCATAGTAATCCTTAGTCCTCTCTTTAAGCACTGCTCACCTCCTTTGAGGATGTGAAGGACATCAATGCCAAGCCTACTTTTGTATCCCTCTATATGTATAACATGGCGGCCCGCCTCCCCAGCACCAGTCTATCACAACCTCCAATAACTATCTCCCAAGTCCAATGGGAGGGAGGCCTAAGCATCGTGTTTTCTCCGCCAATGCATCCAATTTCTCCTATGATGCGCAGTATTTACAGTCCGGTCTGTGCACTGACAGCCACCATCGTTTGGGGAAGAGGGGAGCAGCCCAGACCACTGACACCAAGTTTGTGTGATAATGGCTGCTTCATTGACACAGGTGCACATTACAACATAACCTGGGCCTTTGTCTTACAAAACTATAACCTCACTATGCATATATACCTAAGAAAAGCTACCCCCACGCCTAAAATATCCCTCCCCATACAACTTAAATCAATAAAATACTTGCACCAGGGCCGTTCAACTGTAACAGGGACCTCTAAGAATCCTTTCGCTTTTTTCTACCTCTGTTAACCTTTGAACCCTTTCAACTTCCTACCTAACCTTGAACTTCCTAGGTCATCCAGGCTTGAACTTGCCTACCCATTCTCCTGCATCCTGAACTGCTGCTGACGACAAAAATAAACTTCTGTAAATCATGGCAACTTCTCAGCCAAGCACCACCCAGAAACAAGGGGAGGGAAGGAGCCTCCCCCCTTAATTCTGCCCCCATCCCTAGCCTCCTGTGTGGCAAAGGTATTTGCAACCCACCACTAAATTTCCAGTAGCTTTACCAAAAACCAGCTTATCAACAACAGGTATAATTCCATACCCCAGAATGACAAAGAGGCACTATCTCCTGTGAAAATTACATATCCTCGTGATGGAGGTCCGAGTAAACTCCTCTACCACTACCAGTTTCCCTACAGAAAGCATGCATCTCTTTATTGAGGTTGCTCCTAGCCTTATCCATGGCAGAGGTCCTGACTGCCCCATGCCAAACCCTCCTGTGCATGACTTTGGTCCAAAGAATGTGGCAGTCTGTCTTATTAATCCTATTGATCTCCCTCAGTTCCTCCTACATGGCTACAATAAGCGACAAGCCTTTCTGCACCACCAAGTCCTTTTCTCCTAAATGCAGCGAAAATATATCAGTACATTTAGAGCGCACCAAAAGCCTATGCGGACATTGAAATGGCTCCCCCCATCTCATCCTCTCTTTTCCCACCCAAGTAATGGAATACAACGCCTTGTTAACCCCCAAATTCGCCCTGTGGCTATTGGTCCCCGCTTTATGCTCCACCCACTGAACAAAGGAGTAGCCTACAATTCAGATGCTCATCTCTGCTGCCTGGGGTCCAGGAAAATTACCTGAAACAGAAATAAAGTTGGCCACCTGGCCACTGACTTCTTCCCATCTACCTGCCACTGAACATATCTCTGAAAGCAATTTAACAACCATCTTCCCATTTCCTTTATGTTGTTCTGGCCCCAACTCCACCTGCTCAATTCCGAAGGTACACCAATCCTGAAAGCAAGAGTAACAAATCAGCACAGGTCCAAGCCAATAAGTAGCATTACATTGCACAAAACATACCACAGTTGAAACAATGTAACTGGATCACCATCTTTGTACTTAAATACCAACCACTCCTGCATGCCCTTGGCTGGTATATACCCTTGCACCATCTGGTCTGCCCCAGGAATCCCCTAAAGACCTAAGCTCCCTATACAGCAGTTTCAGCATTGCTTCATATGCATCCTTCCAAAATTCGCTCCTTGGTCCCTCGCACGAAGCGAGCCTTTTAACAGTTTTGATGGCCCCATGTAAAGCCCCTGTTTGATTTACGTTTCCTTCCTTTCCAATTTTCCCAGCTTCCGGGACTTTCTTCACTGCACCTCAGTGTGCTCTTCTTTTACCTCAAGGGTGAAAATGTTCTACCAAAAATGAATTTGTCTGTACCAACACCAGGGTACTTCCCACTACCCTTTTCTGTAGACGGGCCTCCCCGTTCTCCTGTTTTGCCATAGACCTTTTTGAAGACAGGCCTCCCCGCTCTCATTTGCCATAAACCTTTTTGAGACAGGCCTCCCCACTCTCCTGTTCCATTTTTGGAGACAGGCCCCCCACTCCTGTTTTGCCATAGATATTTTTGGAGACAGGCCCCCCACTCCTGTTTTGCCATAGATCTTTTTGGAGACAGGCCTCCCGCTCTTAAGTTTTACCATAAACATTTTTTGTAGACTGGCCTCCCCACTCTCTGATTTTGCCATATACCTTTTAGAGATGACTTCCCTGTTCCAAATTGTGCCATTGACCAGCTGGAAGACAGGCCTTCCCTCTCTCCTGTTGCACAACAAACCTTTTTGGAGACGAGCCTCCCCGCTTCTGTTTTTGACATCAACCTTTTTGGATACGGGTGTCCCCGCTTTCCTGTTGTGTAATAGACCTTCTTGGAGACGGGCCTCCCTTGTCTCCTGTTTTGTCATAGACCTTTTTGGAGATGGGTCTCCCCGCTCCTGATTTTGTCATCAACATTTTTGAAGACGGATCTCCCTGAGCTCCTGTTTTATCACAGACCTTTTGTAGACGGCCTTCCCCACTCCTGGTCTTGTCATAAATCTTGTTTGAAAACTGGTCTCCCTGCTCTCCTCTTTTGCCATAGACCTCGTGTTCTAGGTTGCAAGGGGATGCCTAAGTCAACCATGAGCTCCTTGAACTCTCCAGCGCACACTGGCAGTCTGGGGAACCGGACCTCCCTACGAAGAAAAAATCATCTAAGTAGTGAATTACCAAATCATTGCCGGTGCACCATGTGAACATCCACTGAAGGAAGGATCTGAAGCACTCAACATGAGATCGATTCACCCATTGGCAATGTTTTATCGACATACCAACTGTCCTCAAACTGTATGCCCAGCAGATAAAATTTGGCCAGGTGTACCGGCAGCCAATGGAAGGCTGACTTAATGTCGCTCTTAGCCATAAGCACCCTCTGCCCTACTCTGTCTACCAGCGCTAAGGCCACGTACACCAATGAATATGTGACTGAGACTTGTTTCGCAGGTATATAGTCATTGCAGGACAGGACAAGTGTTGTATAAGCCTAACCTGACCATGTTCTTTTTTGCAAACCACCCCGAATGTAGACACTATGAGGTGTTACAATGGGCAATTCTCAAAGGGGCCCATCATCATACCTTTCTGTACCCTTTACTTGACTTTTCACTGACTACTTGTGGATGCTAGCTCTCAGACTTCAAATTAGCTGCCCAGTGGTGCACCCTTGGGCCATCAAAGCCAAGTTTGAAACAGTCTCCACAACCTGGAGCAAGAACCCTGCGTCGTCAGTACTGTCCCAACGGGAGAGCCAAACTCAAGTGTCTGCAGATTAATGGGTGTGTGAGCCATTCTCCCTAGAACCCTGCCCCCCTACCTATCCTGTAGCCTGCGACCTGCCCATGCTGCGACCTGATGCTACCCCTTGCTGCCCACCTGAGGCCCCCTGCTGATGGCCATAACCTGATTGGTAACCGGACGCTCAGCCAAAGCAGTTGACCAATGGATGTCTGCCTGACACACAAGTATGATGATGGTTATCATATCAGAACTGAAGTAAGTTCATGCAGATGGTATTAGCCCTTCCCTCCAGATCCCTGCCCATCCCTATCGGACCTCAAACCCCTGGCTTGACCATAGTGCTGCCCTTTCTGGACCCCATGTTGTCCACCCTGTGCCCCTTGATGCTGTAGATAGGCTTTTGCATAACAAACACCGCCCGCCCTGAAGCATGCAACTCTGTGTGTCTGCCTGAGCAATTCGAGCACTTGTGTCGGAACTTACACAGTTCCCTTGTACACAACCCTTTGTTGTAGTCCCAACAGGCCCCGCCTTGGCTACTCTGAACTTTGCTTGTACCTCCCACTCCTCTCCTGGTGGGGCACCCTTGAAAGAGCTTGTAAACGATTGGCAAACCACTAGCCGTAAAAATTGTTTGGCTAAATTTTGCCGGGCCCATTGTATATTCCAGAAATCCACATCCAGTTCCCCCAATTGGGCGTCTGTGTCCCCTGCCAAACGAGCCCAGAATTCCCAGTTGTACTAGACCCAATCATAGCCCCATATTTCAGTTGTGCCTTTCTGATAACATCTATGTACCTAAAGTGTGCTACCGACCTCTCCGGGTACTTTTCACAGTACACACTCGCATAAATGAGAAATGCTGCGGTCCAGTTTTCTAATGTCACCGGCACCCTCAGACGATTTGACAACTCTTCATCATGTCAATGCACTCCCCCTTCCAAATTGTCTCCTTGATGGATGGCATGAAATGGGCCCCCAATGACTTGGACGTTCCCATGTAGGGCAAACCCTTGAACTTTACTTATTTGCTCTCTAGTTTCTCACCTGAGTCCTTTTTAAGTCCCTTTTCTGTTGCCCCTCACCTCTCCCGGACCTAGCATCTACCCCGTGTCAGGGACCTTACTCAATACACTTGCCTGCTGTAAGCTCCCCTTCACTTGTTCTCTGATCTCTTGTGTCTGATCCCCTTGCTTTGTTGTGGCATTGTCAGTGTGCACTGTCGGGTCCCCCGTGCCAACACTAGTGTCCTGCACATACCTCCCTTTGCTTAAGCGGGCCTCCCCTCTGTCTGGAGCCTCCCTTGCCTCAATCCCCACAGATACCAAACTTTTGCGGGCTACCTGCTTGCTTGGGGCTCCTTAGCCTCAACCGAACTGATACCATCCTTCTGTGGGCCTCCCCACTTCCTTGAGGCTCCTTCGCCTCAACCCAATGAGAGACTATGCGGGCGTGTGAGGCATATACTTTTTCATCTTACCTGCGCCAAGGTCGATGGTGGCCGCTTCGCCATTGTTTGTTGCTGCCAGGTCCTGTCAGGCTGCTGGGTCCTTGGATCCTGAAACATACTATGTGCAGATGAGTTAGAAGGCCCCCCACTGCACCTTCCCGCCACCAGCTCTGGAATTTTAACTGCCCTCTCCATCATCCCTCAGTTACACTTCCTATAAACGACCTTCTTCCTAATCACACATTGACAGCTTTGTATGTGTCCCTAATTCTCTGATCACTCCACTGGCTATCCCTCCGAAAGGGGCCTGATTTGCATGTAAAAATTGCTTGTATGTTAACCGACCAGGGGGTGGGGCATACCTTGCACTCCCCACCTTTGTAACGATGCAGGGCGCATAGTCCAGTAGTCCGTCCTGACGGAGAATGCACCCAGTCCTTCCACCCGTTGCACCACCAAGGTCTCACCAGACCTTCCAGTGGCTGTGATCTTGACATCCCCCAATGACTTCTATGTAGCTGCACGGGTCCGTGCTGTCTCTTCACATCGAGCCGTTGAGCCCCCTGAATCTGGCCTCTCCGCTAACACACCAACCTGGAAAAAAGAGGAAATATGGTCAGGTGTGCTGGTATGGTACACCCACTCATACGCTCCTCTTTAACCTTCTGTCCAACCCCGTCCCCAACATTCCAGCCTTTGCTGCACCCGCCCTTGGAGATTTGCCTGTCTTGAAAGGCATCTCTGCTACCCTTGCCTCTGTTCCCTCATATGCTGCTGTGTCCTCAAACCCCGACCTCTCAACCTCTTGACACCCTTCTTCTTGGCCCCCCTCCTCTCCTATTCTCCACTCCTGGGTAGCTGCTGTCACAGAGGGCCGGTGCAGGGCCTCTGGAGTACACTATATTAACCCCGGATGGAGAACTCTGCTCTGCCCGCGGAGTGTGCAGGGATTTGCCTTCACCGCATTCCGCGTAGAACGCGAAAAAGGCAAATCTCCGCACACTCCACAGCGGAGCGGAGTTAGCCAGCCCCCTGCCTCCACCCCCACTATTAACAAGTAATTAAACATTAATTAAAAATACATTTTAAACCACTTACCTGTACTGCAGCATCCCTGGGTTGCCCTCCTCCTCTTTCTCGCAGTCTCGCTAATCCTTGAGAGAAAACTGCACATGTGCGCGCGCCCAAATAGTTTTCACAAGGACTACCGATACGGCGAGGAAGAGGAGGAGGGCAGCCTGGGGACGCCACAGTACAGGTAAGTGGATTTAAATTTATTTGTAATTAATGTTTAATTACTTGTTAATAGGGGGGTGGAGATGGGTGGCGTAGCGGAGCGGAGTTCCAATGAGTTTGTTTGCAACTCCGTGGACCTCCATGTAGCCCGCTTTTGCACACTACACCCAGGGTTACACTATATCCCTCTTCTTGGTATTCATGCCCCAGACCGCCCTGACACCCATGGGTGACTGGCTTAACCAGGTATCATTGCCCCAGTCAATATCGTTGGGATCCTTAACTTGAGGGGGCTGTAGCTTTAGCCTGCCTCCTTTCAGCCGCTTCAGCCTCTTCCAGCATCTTTGCTTAGTATACCTCTCTAAAATCCACCTGAGGCTGCTCTTGGCCAGCCTCAGCGCTCCTACACAAGCTTCTAATTAGTTCTTCCAGTTCCCCTCTGCCACCCCCTTTAAATGTTCTGGTTAAAGCACCCGGCCAGACACTCCTGCTCTGCGCCCCCCCATTTCCTGAGGCCGCACGTGTGTCTGTGGCAGTCTCGCCCACATGTTTAAGACACGAGGCCAGGCCAAAGCCTACAGAGGCCCTGCGTCACCTGCCCTGCACTGATCCTGCGAGTTGCTCGTGCTGGGTCTCCTCATGAGGAGGCCCCCGCCTGCCGCCAGAGTGTCCCTTCCTGGCTTCTCTAGCCAGGGCTGCTCTCTGACAATGGGAGCGGCCAGCTGACTAATCTGCGCTCCTTCAGACGATTGGGACTAATGCGCTGATGCATACGCTAGCACTGAGACCCAGTTGGCAGCTATACGAGCTGGGCAGTCACTGCTACTTAATTTAATTTAATTTAATGTGTATACTTGTAAAGCGCACTGTTGCCAGTCGGCGTCCTGGCGCTGTATACCGCTGGGGAACCCGTCCTGGCATTCCCTGTGGGATGGTCCCTGCTGGGAATCCCCAAGGTGGAGCCAGGCATCCCCGGCGTTGATGGGGCCATTGTGGAGATTAGGCAAGCTAATGCCCAGAATTGCCGAGTGGGATCCCTGGTTAGAGTAGGCACCAAGGCGAGAATTATCGAGTCCGCTGACCCTGGTCCACGACCCTGCTCTGCCGGGCCCCCTCTACGAGCAGGTCCATGCACCCATCTTGAACATCAGCCTGGGCCACCTTGTCGTCTTCTTGAATCTTGGACAACGCCATCGGGTAGGTGGTAACCTGCTTAAAGATACCCTTATACTGCCAATAAAATGTAAACTTGTGAAACCCTAGCCTCCTAAGACCACAACAAAAACACTACTGCACAGGTACCAGCCACTGTGTCACCAATACAAAATAGTGGCCGGTACCTTAAAATGGATATGTTGGGCTACAAATTAGCCCAAAAGAACGCAAACACCGGGCAGTCCACCTCCCCAAAACACCTGGTATCCTGTCTCGGCCATCATGCAGAGGCGAGGTGCAGAAAAAAAAACAGGTCACCTCCCTTGGTCCTAGGTTTTCCCCCTAATCAAACTCACAAGTCCGGGGGTGGGGGTTCAGTTTGCAGCTAAAATTTCTCCTCTTTTTGTAACGCTCCGAAGCTGTCTGCCAGTGGCGAGTACCTTATTCCAGGGCTTTAAATGGGAGGAAAAACTGGGGGGGTCTCTCAAAGGGGCGTGGTCAATGTAATTAAGGGCGTGGCTTAAAACACGTAAGCTAAAAATCTGTGTTTAGCACAATGTGTCTCCTGACTTGTATTTTGCTGTTCCTGTCATTGCGTCCAGATATATGATACAACAAGTCACATCATACCTACAAGTCAGGACTATTGGCTTTGTCAATGGTTGCTAGTTGCATAAGATAAATAAGCAGCGACTATGGCTGGTATATAATATTGAAAATACTTCCACTTAAATGTTGCTGATCCTTCTAATCGTGACTGTCGAGCCGTTGACATTTCAGGCCTCCATTCGAGCAACTTTGTAGCCTTGAGAAAGTCACAGTGGTGACGAAACGCGCATTGGCTGTGATCGATGTTCTTCACAACAAGGCCTGGACCACCATGCATACTATACAAAAGTCTGTTGTATGAATGTACTAACAAACAGTTATGTACCAGTCCTTTCCTTTGTGTGCTACTATAAAATAAATCATTTAATGAATGATCCATTGAATAGTTCTCTGTGTTTCCTGAAATAGGAGGGATTGTTCTTCATTTATGTGTTTCTTTGCTTGAAGGATAGTGTATTATATTGAACTTAAAGTAAAACATTAAGCGTGCCGGGGTTTCCCTTTTTTGAAAGAACTGGAGAAACACCAGGACAACCGAAAACGACTTCACCTACTAAGACACCATGGCGAACTACCACAACCAAATCAGAACCCCCAAGAGGAACTTCATCCACAACAAAATCCTCGCCAACTCCACCAACTCCAGGGAACTCTTCAGTATCATTTAGGAATTCTCCAACCCATGCAGCGAAACTGCAGACATCACCCCGTCCCAAGACCTCTGCGACAAGCTTGGAACCTACTTCCACCTCAAGATCAAAGCCCTCTACAACAACTTGGTCGACCATCTTCAGATGCCACAGCCGCCCCCCGCCCCACAGGGGCATCAGCAAACCCACCATCTCCAACTAGACACCGATCACGACCGAAGATACCACCTCGACCATGAAAGGCATCCACTCGGGGTCCCTCACCGACCCCTGCCCTCCTCACATCTACCACAGACCTGCAGCCGCCTTTGCACTAGAACTGCAATGCACCATCAACACCACCTTCAAAACAGGCACCTTCCCAGATGACTGGAAGCGTGCAGAAGTCAGGCCCCTGCTCAAGAAGCCCACAGGGGACACTACCAACCTTAAAAACTACCGGCCCAGCTTGCTTCTTCTCTTTGCAGCCAAAGTAGCAGAAAAAACAGTCAACAAGGAACTGACACGATTCATGGAAGAGATCGCCATCGTCAATCCGTCCCAATCCGGATTTCGAATCAACAACAGCACTGGGACAGCCCTACTCTCTGCCACAGACAACATCCGCACCCTCCTGAACCAAGGCCACTCCGCAGCACTCATCCTACTCGACCTATCAGCAGCCTTCGACATCGTCTCTCACTGCACACTAGTCACCAAACTGAACGACGCTGGCATACAGGGAACAGCCATGGACTGGATCCGATCGTTAATCACTGGAAGAAGCCAGAGAATCAGATTACCACCCGTCCTCTCCCACGCCACGGAAATCACCTGTGGAGTCCCACAGGGGTCATCACTGAGCCCGACCCTCTTCAACATCTACATGGCCCCCCTTGCAGCCATCATACGACAACACGGCCTCAGCATCATAGCCTACGCCAACAACACCCAGCTCATCCTCTCCCTCACCGAGACTCCACCACAGCCAAACTCAACTTCCTAAAAGGAATGCAAGATGTCGCACTCTGGATGACCAACAGCTGCCTTAAACTCAACGTCAATAAGACAGAAGTCCTCATCCTAGGAACCACCCCTTCAGCATGGGACAATACCTGGTGGCCGACAACCCTTGGAAGCCTACCTACCCCCTCAGACCACGCCAAGAACCTCGGTATTGTACTCAACTCTTCACTCACCATGAACCGACAGGTGAACGCTGTCACATCCAGCTGCTTCAACACCCTCTGCATACTTTGCAAGACCTTCAAATAGATCCCCCCGGAGTCAATAGACAGTCACCCACGCACTCACTGTCAAGACCACAGGTGCTGCTCAGAATCTGGCCGATGCTCAAAGGGGTCCACCTCCCGACATCCCCAAACTCCGACGATAAAATATCCAGAGTATTGAGGCGATCAGGCGAGGGATAGGGATAGGTAAGGTGCAGCGGGGGAATAGGGATACCTGCAAGACAAGAGACATACAATTACTATTCAGTAAACAGTCTGGCTACTCTCATATGTTCTCACTAGTAGTGTTCCACATACCTTGAATAACTCTTTACTATAAGCAATGGTGATCTCCACGATCTACTGGGGTTTTTTGTCGTTTGCCTCTCTTATCGTGGAACAACCTGGACTGATGCCTATGAAATACAAACAGAATGAGCTCATCCTGAACCATTCAAAGGAGCCACCATAAAACACCAAAGTACACGCTTCCTCATACATACCCTATGTCGTGCACCATACAGCTTAAAAAATAGCCAAAACCCCAAAAGGTTAAAAATAGTCCTAGATTCAAGGTACGTAATCCCAGACAGCAGTATTCTGTTGACTTCACAGAAGATGCTGAACGCCACACAAAGTTAGGAAAAAGAAACGAAACAATACAGAGTATTCAAAGTAGAACAAGGAACAGTTCCAGTAAATTGTTTCAACCCTCCAGAGAATTCAGAACAGAAGTGCACCCAGTACCTCTTAGTTGGAGATATTCCACGAGTACATCCCGGAAGCACTCGGAGCACAAGATTCCCTTATAAATCCGCAGGCATGGCAAACCTGCAAGGGAATCTCGCACTCAACGTTCGTCCGAACTTCTGACAGGAAAAACACCGTACTAGGTTTCAGCAGCCGCCAAAACCTATGCTGATGGAAGGAGAGGATTCTCCCCCCTCACGGAATTGAGGTCTCCCGTTGCAGCCGCAACCGGGAAAGAAAACAAGATGCCCCCACAGTGTCTCGCAGCCTCAGCGGGACGCCCGTCTAGTTCACTCCGGGCCAAAGAGGAAAAACCGGAAACACCAGGAGCTAGGATCCCGCGTCTCAGCCGTGAGACCCGCGGAACTTTCAGAAACAATCCACAGAGTAACGGAGCAGCCGACCTGCTATGGTACCATTCAGGAACTTCACCAAATCACTTACAACCCTTCTCCGTGACCGTGATGCTTATATAGAGCCCGCCTTCTGGAAAGATGGAATTCTGGGAGTTGTAGTGCGGTACGGACTAGGTAGGCGCAGGGCTGCTTCAGATCCTGACACTCACCACCAGCAGACTGGACTATGAAAATGCACTCTATGCCCGCATCAACAAGTCCCTATTCAGCAAACTCCAGACTATACAGAACACCGCCTCCAGACTCGTACTTGGCATCCCTTGACACAAACACATCAGCCAACACCTACTAAAACTCCACTACCTCCCCATGGAGAAAAGAGTCACCTTCAAAATCCTCACCCACGCCTACAAATGCCTACACAACAATGACCGAAATACCTCAACAACAAAATCAACTTCCACGTACCCAAAAGAAACCTCCGATCTTCCAACCTCGCACTGGCCAAAACCCCGCGCATCTACAGAGCCAGAGCATGCGGAAGATCCTACTCTCACATTGCGGCCAAGACATGGAACGAGCTACTTGCAGACATCAGACGCCCCTCGTCCCTGAACACCTTCAGGAAGATTTTCAAGACCTGGCTCTTTGGCTAAGACCCCTGCAGGCCCACCCCCTCCAGCACCTTGAGACGCTTATGGGTGAGTAGCACGCTTACAGTTCCCCTGATTGATTAATGAATTGATTCTGGAGGATCTCTCACCAGTCTTGTGCAGTCCCCTTCAGCAGGCTGGGTCCAGTTAGACCTCCTTCTGAAGTTCTTCTTGCGGGTCCCAAAGTATCCAACACACAATCAAATGTACTGGTATCTCCAAGAAGGTCCTTGAAAGTGTGAGACTTTAATTCCCACCATCCACTTGGACAAAACCCTTACGAACCCACTGGTAGTACTCCAGGCTGGGGATTCTTTGTGGTGATGGTCCAGATGAGCTCTGTTAACCTGTAGCTTGCAGGGAGTCCACTCTTTAGTCCTTTTAAAGCAGGTTTGATCCACAGGGCTGTAGTTTCAAATGGTGCAAAAAGGCACAATCTTCAGAATCCAGGCCTTTGGAAATGCACATCAAAATCTCCAGCGCAGACCCTTCTGATTCTCTTAAGTTTCAAGCAGCAGATCTGAGAAGCACCACTCCTCTCAGATACTTATTCAGTGTTCTCTGGGGTCAAGCAGGGGGGCACTCCTGTACAATGAGCTGCAGGGTTTCACCCAAAGGTCTGACTACTTCCTGCAGAGTTTAGCAAAATGCAAACCCAGAAACCACTACTCTTCCAAGATTCAATATGTCAGAATTTTCAGCAGGGAGAGAAGAGTTGGCTAAACACACCCCTCAGATGGCTAATCTCCATAGTCTCTCCCCCTTGCATCTGCTCATTCCTTCCTTAACCCTAGCATCTGGCTGGAGGTGGACAGGGGTCCTCCCCTTCACTTGAAGTTCATGGTTTGTGACTCCTCCCCCTACTCTCGCATAGCAACCTCTCCTTCCCGAGAGGCTTCCTAACCCCAGGAGTCATTTATCACCTCTTCAAAGCAGCCAGGCTCGCCCACTTATCTCTGACCAACCAGGGCAGAGCAGTATAGGGTTGAATTTTGGCATGCAGACAAAAAAAGTCTTATAACTTCTTGTCTGTACATTTTACAATAAATTCAACTATACCATATTGTTGGATTTATCATTACCATTCTACTGAGTACTTTAATCCTAGTGTTATGGCTTTTCTTTCTCCAGTAATTAACTAATACTCGTTTCCAATGTTAACCTATGGCATGGGATTTGCAATGGGAAAAGTGATTTGGGCCATTTGTCCAGCATCAGGGCTTAAAAAAACCATAATTTATAAGTATGCTACATATATCTACAGGACCCCCACCTCAGGAACACCTAGGGGAGACTTTAGGGGTTCTGAATATATAAAAATATTGCAGATCCACCCTCCACAGTGCTCCTACCACCAAAGTCAATTTTGGGCAGCACTTTATCACAATGTGGGGAGTGCAATGTGCAATTTCACTTTACCCAGGGCTTATAAAACCCATTTTATAAGGGTCTACATTATAGATACCTGACCCCCCACCCCTGGGACACCTAAGGGAGACCCTGGGGGTACTTAATATGCCCAAACATTGTAGGTTAACCATTTGTAAGTGACCCAAACACAAAAGTCGAGTTTGGGCACAATGTACTTTTTAAAAGCAGTCCGGTAGCCCAGAGCCACTTTTTAAACTGACCTCAGGCTTCAGCAGGGCACACATGCAAGTGCAGAAAGGTCTGATGGCCTCTAAACTGCCATGCCCTATTATATACTAGGGACAGAGAGGTAGTTTCAATCCTCTGCCATATTATGTACTAGGGCCCTATGGGGAAGGTCATGCAAATCACAGGGGTACCCCAACCACTGTTCCCAGGAAGGTGTGCGGCTGGGCCGCCGCGCACCTTTGTTCTCCCGAGCGCGCAGTGCTGTGTGTGAAGCGCCCACACACAGCACATCCCGGAACAGTCACTCAAAACAGACCTCACACTGGAGGAACCAGGCGCGCTTCGCCCCCCACCCCTGTGTCAGCCCGGTATGATACAGCTTCCCGAGCCGCACCCGAGTTGAAATACTTGATTGAAGTTTGATGAGCTTCTTGGAAAGAAGGCACTTTTGATGGAGAAAATATAAGTGTAACAATTAGCAAGGATCTGGCCGCATTACTCAGCCCCAGATCAAGATGGGTGAATGAAGACCAAAGGAAAAGGCTGCCGGTGCACTCAAATGACCAATTCTTTTAAAGACCTTTTAATTGTTAATGAGGCATTGATGTCCTCCCCCCTGCTTTAGAGCCCCTGCTGCGCCACTCTGCCTTTTGCTTGTAGAATCAGCCCCCCACCCGCCACCTCTCCAGAGGAGAGAGAAGTCGCGCACTTTTCTGTCACCTTGCGCTATACAGCTCTTACATCTCTCCCGCTGCTGGGATGACAGCGGGCGTGCCCAGAGAAAGTCGGGTCAAGGGTCACCCATCTTTGCCTGTCATCAGTGGGAAGAGGCTGGGCTCCTGTCTTTGAATTGAGCTCTGAGCAAACTGACTTTGCTACTGGTAACTGCAACTTTAGCTTCACGCTGGTTTTCTTTTGAGTGTGTTATCTGGTAGCGTGGAATTGTCTGTTAGGACCTATTAAATGCTTAGCTAACCCTGACCTACATTGTGATCCCCTTTGCATTAATATCCCTCTTCCTAATTGTAATTTTAAAATATATACAGTGTGTGTGTAAGCCCAGACAGGAAACGTTTTCCTGATAACAAGGTTAGTTATGGCCAAAAGGAAGGCTTTAGAATAATTTACAGGGACCAACAAAACCAAGAAAAACATGCAGCTGACAGCTGCACATATAAAACATTGCTATCCCAATTGGGAAAGTGGAAACTATTTTGACCAACAAGAGACAGAAGGGTAGCCCACAACAGGCTAAAAAAATACAATTTTTTTCTAAAAGCAGGATAAAGTCAGAAATACTCTAATATGTGATAAAAGGGCTAACCCTAGTTTGAGCATGGATAGCATTAAAAATAGCCCTTGTGTTTCGAACAGCCCGCTGTCAAAGCACTTATACATTGACCCAAATAGCATTTGTACAAATTACTTCAGCCCATTGCTGTTCAGTGATATTGCTACTTCTTTTGCACCAATCGCTGAGACGATTGCTTCGCACAAACCGACAGGGGGTAGACAGGCTTGTCTCTAAGATAGAAGCCTTGAGGAAAGAAATTGGTGAAGTGAAAGACGTAATTTTAATAATCGCAAAGAAATTAGAGGCCAATCTGTCAAAGAGGGACAGTTACAGATTGTCGATCAAGTAACACAACCATGGACAAAAGAGTGATTGATGTTGAACCACAAGTGGCCAGCCAAGACTGTTTCCACCTCATTGTGGTGCCCTCCCACTAAGGGTTTAATTCCCATTGTTGAAACTTGGGGGAAAAAAGGGAGGCAGGTGAAACAAAAGGTTTGGCCAAAGCTTAAGGAAGTACACTACCCACCCTGTGAGAAGATGTTTTTAAACTAAGCCTGTCTTACAGTTGCGCGGGAATCAGGTGACCTCACTCCTCCTGATAGGCAATCATATATTCAGGGCGGTCTTGGACTGGCTCAAAATTGGTGATCTAATGTATCTGAAAGAACAGTGTACATGATTAGGATTCCATAACTAGGGACACATGTTTGCGAGGACAACAACTTGCTTATTAATAAAGAGATGCATTGCATAAGGGAAATAAATTGTTTCTCTATTAAATGTTCAGATATACTTAGCCCCACACCTTGTCGCTTCATATGAGTTATGTATGACTGCATAAAACTAGAATTATTTAAAGCAGAATTTGTGACCAGTTAAGTGGGTTTAGATATGAGTTTTGCTCTGGCTAGTGGCTCAGGGACCTCGAACAACCTCCCCCTCCCTCTCCGGCAAAGCCCTACACTGATCTAGTTCAGGAACGACCTCAAGACCTGGCTCTTCAGATGACCACAGCACCCTACGGAGCCCCCCCCCAGCGCCTTGAGACCCTCGCGGGTGAGTAGTTGCGCTATACAAAACCCTGATTGATTGATTAATTGATTGAGGGATTAAGTTTAAGTATTTACCTGCCCCTTTGTTCCTGTAAATTCTACTAGCATAGGTTTGGAAGTGGTGGTGGGAAGGATGCTTGAGAATAAAGAAGATAAACCCAGGAGTATGTCAACATTAAATTATACTGATTGATGAAGCCAATGTGGTGAAGCAGGGGAACTACCATGAGACCAAGGGCCCGATACACAAACGGCTTCCGCACTCTTGGCAGAGGCCCCACAGACATGGCGGAACCTCCGTACTGTAGATACCCATTGCAGGTGATTCTGTATCTGGACCCTAGGGCACAAACAAGTATTGTACTTACATACACAAGACAAGCCCATATGGATCCAGCGGGAGACACAGTGGCTATTCCTGAGAAGTTAGTAGTGTCACACTGTCACAGTTAAGGCATTTAAGACTACATGTAACACAATGGGGCAGGTATGGCCTCCTGGAAAGCAGGAGCTAACCCCTGTACACAAGGAATGCACTTATACACAAATGAAGACACAATAGCACACTTACCAGACAGGAGTGTACAAAGCACTCACTAGAAAGCACCTAAGAGTTAGAGCAAGTAGGAGCAGGACAGCCAAAGAAAAAGTGGAGAGCAAACAGGGCATGACAAGCACAAGGAGACTAGGAACCATAGTAAACAAAATACTGGAACTGCAAGGGAACAAGAAACTGCAAAAGATGCGTAGAGAAACAGCATATAAGCAAGGAGGAGAAGCCTGGGAGAAAATACAAGAGCTATGACAAACAAAAGGACAAGCAACAGGAAATAAAAGCAGGAATATAAGGAACAAACGTACAACAATTTTATTGGGAGCAATACAGGAGCGAGTACTGTCTTAATCTGAAGATTATTGACCCAGAATGGGGTCAATTTATAGACTCCTATCACGTATGTATATTCCAGGTAACTTGGTCTTCTGTGCTAATGCTCAGGACTAGCTATTTGTCATACAACACCAAGGCTTGTTCCTTAACTCCTGGGCGGCCATCTGGCAGACTTTTCATTTTGGTGAAGATCTGGGTGTAAAATGCGTAAAACAGATAATTTGTCACCAAATATTTTATCCATAAGCCCTAAATGAACTAGTGAGCTCACTATTATTGTGTATATATGACTGCTCTACCCCAAGGAATTTAGAGTCTAAAACTTTATCTGTACTTGAGGATCATCTAAATTGTGATTATGCCAAACAAAAAATTTTGTTTTCTGGGGATTTTAATCATGCTTAGGGACCTCTAAACTGTGTGTGTGCCACTGTTCCCAGGAAGGTGCGCGGCTGGGCGGCTGTGCACCTCTATTCTCCCGAGCGCGCAGTGCTGTGTGTGAATCGCGCACACACAGCACATCCCCGAACAGTCACTCAAAACCGACCTCACACTGGAGGAACCAGGCACACTTTGCGCCCCCCACCCCCACCCCTGTGTCAGCCCGGCATGATACAGCTTCTCGAGCCGCACCCGAGTACTACACAGGTCTTTTAAAGACCTTTTGCTTGTTAATGAGGCTTTGATGCCCCCCCTGCTTTAGAGCCCCTGCAGCGCCACTCTGCCTTTTGCTTTTAGAATCAACCCCCACCTGCCACCCCTCCACTCCCACCCCTGCCCCCCCCCCCAAATTTGACTCTAGTTGCGGCTCTGGGAGGAACGTAGGCTCATGGAGCGTACATAAATAGTTAACGTGACCTGACATATAAGTCAAGTGATGCGGGTTGTTGCTAGGGACGCCGATTGATTCTTTCTCAAATCAGAGTTAGACTCTCATCACACTGATGTAAGGGACCCTTCCTTCCACGTACATCATGTCAAGCACTTCTGGGTGTGCAGTGGCAGTCACTTCTGGGGTGGCTCTTTTTTTCCTCACCGATCGCAGCTGAGCCGGCACACTGCTAGCCAGACAGGAGCCTACTGGCTACTCAGAAACAGGTAGGACTTCAGAGACATGAAGTAATCTCCGCTTAGTCACTCACCCTGCAGCTAAATGCGTTCATTGCAGCTCTGCAATGTCCTTCTGAAAACCACGCAGTGTATATTGTTTCTACAATCTGGGTGCTCTCTCTAGTGGTCAATGTACAATACATCCAAAATATCGTAGGCATAGAAAAGAGGTAGACACCGCTACACACAGCTACGCAGAGGTAGGCAGAGTTTTTGTTTAAAATAGGGGCAAAACTCTGCTGGAAGGGCAGAGTTTAGGGTTTGTCCCTGGGCACTTATTGTGCAACTATCTCCACATGCTGGCCCATGTGTTGTGTTCAGCGAGGGACCTCCCCGAAGCGGTTCTCGCCCTCTCCGTGGACCCACACAGCGCAGAGAGTTAATGTGCCTGCTATAAAAAACGTGTACCATGCAGATCACAGAACTGAGTGTGAGTAAACTAGGAGTAGCGCTATTAAAAAATTAAATGTTTATCAGAAAGGTGCTATAGAGAGATGAGGTGCATTGTTGGTGAGTGGTGGTGAGGGAATTCATGGAGTAGGAGTAAATGGGGGAGGGTGCACCACTGTTGTACAGTGTGTGACCAGTGTTAGAGCCAGCCTTGGCTGGGAGTGTTAGCCCCCCTTGAAGTTTGGGTCTAGTTGCTCCCCTGATCACAGCATCCGTCATGGGCTGCATTTAACATGAATTCTTTCAAAAGGCAAACTATCAGCCCTGCATTTAGAAAAGAAATGCAGCAAGTTTTACATAGTGCTAACTCAACCCAAAGGTATTGGAGCAATTTACATGATTTATTTAAATATTTGTATTCATGGGGAGATTAATTGAGTTGCATAGAATCACAGGATGTTAATCTGACCCGAGACTCAAAACCCATCTCCTAAATCGGCAGCTCTAGCATTAAGCCACAACCTCTACCACAAGAGCAGAAGCATTTTCAATATTATATACAACTTTATGCCACAAACAACCATTGACAACGCTAATAGTCCTGGCTTTTTGTAGGTGTAATGTTACTTGTATTAAATATACGGATGCAATGACAGAAGTAGCAAAATGTCAGTCGGGTGGCACACTATGCTAAGCTCAGATTTTTAGCTTAATTGCTTTTAAGCCACACCCTTGATTGCATCAGTCACGCCTCTTTGGGAGACACCCAGTTTTTTCATCCCACTTAAAGCCCTGGTCTACAAGCGCGGAAGGGTTGCTTGCGCACATAGCCTTGGCTGCAGCGCACAGAGACCTTACTCTGCCACACACAGAGGACAAACATTAGAGGGAACATTGACCCCAACCCTTAGTGTACCCTAGTGTATGTAGGCATTTTCACTGTATTCTAAGAGTTTTCAGCATAGCACTGGCCCTGGGCCTGGTTCGGCAGAGCTCTGGGTCAGTCAGAGTCAGTTACCACCAGTACCAGTCAGCAAAAAGTTGGGGGGTGCCCAAGGCCCAGGTTGACTATGCAACAGTAACAAAATCAGCAGGGGGGCTGGTCTGTCAACATTGCCAGGGCTGCTTTGGATTCCCAGTCTGGCTGTGGTATGGGGCAAGACGTCATCTCCCTTACTGTCATCCGAGAGGATCCACCGTCATAAGGAAAAGACAGCAGGCTTAAGCAAGCATCCCATGGCCCAGAATTGGGATTCCCAAGTCAAAGCATAAGCAAGACACCAAGGATGATACACATTCATGAGCATTTACACTGTATCATCGTTCTTTCTACTTTGTTAGTTTCTAACTGACGAAGATGCGTTCACCGTTTACATTTTGGGCATTGCAGCCTACAGTTACATTTTTAAGCTGGACAAGGATGCCGGCAGGAGACATTCCCACAATACTACTGCCCATTTGGTTTTTCGGGTGTGGAAAGGAACAGGTTGGGGTGGGTGGACTGTGTGGGTCCATATCACATGTTGGGATGGGAGGTAAAATAGGGGTGGTATAATGCAGGGAAGGATGCACACTGCAATAAGAAAAATGGCATGTCTGAAATACTGTTTTCTGGAGTAGTATTAACCTTGATTGTATAGTATCTTGTGAATATTGAAAGCTGTGTCCTTTTGACACCTGCCAATAAAAAGATATTTTAAAAAAACTGTTTGATTGGCAGAGTCTGCTTGGTCTAAAAATAAGATTAGCACACATCTTATGGACTTACTATTTGTTCTTTTGAGGCACTTAGAGGAGTAAGTACCTTTGGATGCTGTTCAATATGAGGGCAAGACTTGGGCATTCCAGAATGCAACTAAGCATATGAGGTTGGACATGGCATATCACATTGCACCCAAGTTAAGCTATGGTTCTTAACTAAAATATTCTTTTCTCCTTGATTAAGAATAATTGTATTTTATTGATCGTGTATTTTTACATGTGGTGTTACTAAAGTCAAGGGCCATACAATTTAACTTCCTGTTACATGGTAATGTCAAAAGAGTCACTAAAGGATGAATTCTGATAGAAGCCTCAAATGTTAAGACATTTAGTAAACAGATATTGAGGTCCTTTGGATAGTTCAGTTACATTTTTAATTAGAAGTTAATCCGTTATGTACAATACATTTTACAATAAATAAAAAAATTACAATAAGTTAAGAGATCAGATTATCAACAAAGGAATGGAAAGCAAAAAGACCACGCTGCACTCCACAAAACAGTATTTGAATGCTACATAAATGAGTCTAACAAGGAAGGGACCTATTACAATTTAAATATAGAAAGGCATACAATTTTTGCATAGAAATGATCATCATAGTAATAGTTAAGCAGATTGCATTTATGCAAATTCACTGGGGTGGTGCGTTTTCTGCCTTTGAAAATGCAGGAGTGTGGATGGTGCTTAAGCATTCTGGAGGGGAATGTGGAAGTCCACTTGCAAATTCAATAGAATGGCTGCAGTGGCTGCAGGTGAAGGGTCCCTTGAGTTACCATCGTGGGGATGCAAGGCAGCAGTTGTTGTTCCCGCGTACGGGGTCCAGGGAGAGGGGGGCTTGGTGGCGGAGTACCAGAGGCTGGTGAGAGGAGCTTGGTTTCTGACACTAGGGGTCATCCAGGCGCGGACTGACTTGCTTTTGGCACGCCAGCGATGCGTTGCGCTACGGCCTCCATGAAGTAGGTCCTGGCAGGGGGCCAAGGCTCTGGGTAGCGGGAAGTGGAGAGCGGTAAAATTGAGCTGTTGGCAGGCGGCAACTGGGAACAGCGATGACAACAGGGTAGGCCGGTCAGTCAGGCAGCAGAGAGGACCAGAGGGAGAGCTGGTGCTGGGACCTGCTCAATGGGATCGCACTGTGGCCTCCATTAAGTAAGTTCTGGCAGGGGGGAAGGGCACCGGGTAGCGGGAAGTAGGAAAATTGAGCGGTGGGCAGGCAGCAGCAATTGCACGGCAGCAAAGTTATGGGCAACAGTACACAGTGCTAACTAATACAGTAAACTAGAGGCTGACTAAAGACAACATTATGATTAAAAGTAGGGTTCCAAATAAATTAAAAGAAGGGCAGTGAGGCTAACTAATACAGGAAACGAAAAGGCTGGCTAGTGTATGGCAGACTGTGGGAGAGCTGAGACACATATAAGCCTTGTTCGCTCATTTTATGTCTTTTTTAATTTGCATAAATGATGTGCTAAGAAGTGTACCTGCAAATCCATGCTTCTTGTAGAGTTCCTGGAGTTTCTTTGGGGTTCGTTGTTTTTGGCTTAATAGCCTACCTCTTTAAATCGGACCGTATTCATGGAATGCATGGTACCTTCAAATAAATGAATGAGGATTTCTAAAACATAATAGCCACCTCGAATGGTATCTTTGTGCTGTGAGAGAATAGTGTCTAAGCTAGATGGAGACAGCGGTTGCTTATAACCAGGTTTTAAGAGTTTACGGAAGATCTGATGGTTATTTTGAGCTCAGAGCGAAAGAGGAAAGGTTGCAGCTCTTGGTCCTCGCCTGCAAATGAGGTGAGATGGAAGATTTTGCAGTGATCTCCATCGTTGAAAAACAGGATTTGAGAAAAATGGGGCCAAATTAGTGGTCAGCCGAATGCCTAAACATTTAAACATTAAGTGCTGGCAGCTAGTGCAGTGTGGTCAAGTACTTGGCGAGATGATCTTTGCTTGGCAAGCCCGAGACGAGAAGTTGGACAATAATCTATTTGAGCAAGTCCAACAGATGTAGTCCAGGTGGCAAGAAATAAAGGTTTAATTTACAGTTGTTTGACAGATTATGGAAAGAATGAGAGGATATTATGCAGGATTCTCAAGGACAGAAAACAGTAGGTGGAATTTCTTAAGTCACCTGAGGCTAGATTGACAACGTTTTGTCAAATATAATATAACATCCAAGTTCATACCGCCTCTGATGGTATGGGGACAGAACTCATCATGGCTAACAGGTTTCAGATTTACCAAACCAGGCAAAGTTCCATTGGGATTTTCACATTCCAGACTATTTTGTTGGTTAATCTAGACTTCACAGTGCTAAAATCTGGGTAGGTAGCATGTAGCGTACAATAAAGTTGCTAATCCACATTGAATATGGGCTTGAATAATGTGCACTGAGAGTTAATTGTGGTCTGTGTTTCTAGAACCCGGAAGGAACCATGTATATTCGAGCAAGGATGCAAAGAAAGAATGTGTGTGTGTGTATATATATATATATATATATATATATATATATATATATATATTAAACACACAAGGTCGCCCTCAAGAAAGGAAGCCTCAAGCAGGTAAATATTTCAGTTTCTTTATGGAACCAACCTGCCAGCAAACAGCAACAAGGACATTAACATCAGTTCGTTAAGCAGCCAAACGCGTTTCGAGAATCTCTGTTCCCTTTGTCAATGGCTAATTCCCTCTGCATCACTCTAGACGGCATTCGCAGCATGCTATATATTCAGGGTCCTGCCCCAGTGGGCGTGGCCAGAAGGCATTCTGGTTCCTGTAGTGCCGTGAATGTTTTAACCTTCAGTGAGTCCGTTATCACAGGCAGAGAAAGAAAAGTCAATTAAAACCCAAGTGGGGCGATGCCAAGTCTCGTAAAGCACTTTGCCCTGCTTTATGGTGTGCTCCGCTGAAACCGCTTCCCGTATATGCTGACATCTCATGACGCCAGCCGGGTCCGCTCTGCGCGGCGAGCTTCCTTTCGCGGCTTAGGCAAGCCGCTCAACATTAAACACACAAGGTCGCCCTCAAGAAAGGAAGCCTCAAGCAGGTAAATATTTCAGTTTCTTTATGGAACCAACCTGCCAGCAAACAGCAACAAGGACATTAACATCAGTTCGTTAAGCAGCCAAACGCGTTTCGAGAATCTCCGTTCCCTTTGTCAATGGCTAATTCCCTCTGCATCACTCTAGACGGCATTCGCAGCATGCTATATATTCAGGGTCCTGCCCCAGTGGGCGTGGTCAGAAGGCATTCTGGTTCCTGTAGTGCCGCGAATGTTTTAACCTTCAGTGAGTCCGTTATCACAGGCAGAGAAAGAAAAGTCAATTAAAACCCAAGTGGGGCGATGCCAAGTCTCGTAAAGCACTTTGCCCTGCTTTATGGTGTGCTCCGCTGAAACCGCTTCCCGTATATGCTGACATCTCATGACGCCAGCCGGGTCCGCTCTGCGCGGCGAGCTTCCTTTCGCGGCTTAGGCAAGCCGCTCAACATTAAACACACAAGGTCGCCCTCAAGAAAGGAAGCCTCAAGCAGGTAAATATTTCAGTTTCTTTATGGAACCAACCTGCCAGCAAACAGCAACAAGGACATTAACATCAGTTCGTTAAGCAGCCAAACGCGTTTCGAGAATCTCCGTTCCCTTTGTCAATGGCCAATTCCCTCTGCATCACTCTAGACGGCATTCGCAGCATGCTATATATTCAGGGTCCTGCCCCAGTGGGCGTGGCCAGAAGGCATTCTGGTTCCTGTAGTGCCGCGAATGTTTTAACCTTCAGTGAGTCCGTTATCACAGGCAGAGAAAGAAAAGTCAATTAAAACCCAAGTGGGGCGATGCCAAGTCTCGTAAAGCACTTTGCCCTGCTTTATGGTGTGCTCCGCTGAAACCGCTTCCCGTATATGCTGACATCTCATGACGCCAGCCGGGTCCGCTCTGCGCGGCGAGCTTCCTTTCGCGGCTTAGGCAAGCCGCTCAACATTAAACACACAAGGTCGCCCTCAAGAAAGGAAGCCTCAAGCAGGTAAATATTTCTTCCCCCAGTCCAAGCGCCAAATGCATTTCGAGCGTGAGCTCTTTTTCAATGGCTTTACACGTAAGTTCTGGCAGCTGTGGGGACTATTTCTTTTCATTTCCTGCCCCGCCCAAGTGGGATTTCATACCAAAGTGGCTGCTGGGATAAGTAGTCCGCTGCTCACAGAAGTTCGTGTACAATGTGCTCCCCCAGTGGGTTGAAAGGAGGAGAATCACCTTTGAGCTTGTAAATATCCTGAGCCACAAAAAATCGGAAATTTCCAACTCCTGTCAGCACTCTTTGTAGCGAGTGTAAGGTCCGCTGTCATCACGGTGGGGCATTTCAGCGACGAGGCAACGCCGCAAATTAAGTCCACACAACAAGATTTGCCATATTTAGAAACGCCAGCACAGTTAGAAATATCTTCCTGTCTTTATTGCAGTTACAAGCACAACGTGCATTCTTCCCCCAGTCCAAGCGCCAAATGCATTTCAGGAAGGACAGGAAGATATTTCTAACTGTGCTGGCCCCACCGTGATGACAGCGGACCTTACACTCGGTACAAAGAGTGCTGACAGGAGTTGGAAATTTCCGATTTTTTGTGGCTCAGGATATTTACAAGCTTGATTTTCGCGGGGGGAGCGCCCGGTACGCGCACCGGGGAGCGTATCGGGGAGCGTACCCTGGAGAAAAAAGAATGGCAGAGTTTTAAAAAAATTTAGCATTTTTTTATAAATTGGAGGTAGTTCTAAAAAGAACTGTTTTTTTTATTCTTTTTGTTGTTTTATATTTTTTTATTGTTTTTTTGAACATTTTTTACTTGTTTTGGCTTTTCTGAACAGTTTTATATTTTTTTTGTAGTTTTTATGGGGAGAAACAAAAAACAGGGAATTATAAATGGCTCAACTGGAGCAAAAAAAAAACAGGAAAAAATTAATGTTTCTTCGGGCACTTGTGGTTATCACCAGCACAGATGATAAGTTTAATGCTTTGCTCACCATAGCAAATTGTCTTTCCACAAAATTTGCAAACGATTTTAAAATCGGCAAACTTGGATTGAATGCTTGGGATCATCTCCCTTGCCTCTGGACCCAATGGAGTGGGTTGTTTACTTTGGGAGGTGCTGGGAAAAGATTGGGGAGGGTTTCTGGCCAGTTCCCTGACCTCTGCCCTAGCATAGTTGTTAGGGTGCCGGCGTTGCATGTGCCGAATCATGGTGTTGTTGCCAAAAGAGTATTTTTTGTTAGGGCTCCCACTTGAAAGTTGAAAGCCACAGATTAAACAAGTCACCTTTGGCGCATTAACTTTCTTCTGGCCCTTTGGGATGGAAAAAACTCCCAGATAATGTGCTCCTTTGGCTTATATGGGGTAGTATCTTCTGGTAGGAACCTGCCCTCCTCCTCCTCCTCTTCTTCTTGTTCTCCACCACTGTGGTGTTGTGGTGGTCCTTGTGGTGGTGGTGGTGGTGGTGGTGGTGCAGATGCTCCTGCTGCTGCTGCTACTGTGGCCATTTTTCAGACAAATAGGTACAGAGAGGTCTTTCAACAGGTCTTCCTCACTCAAAGTACAAAGTGAGAATGAGGAAAATAGGTGGGGGCTTTCATCATTTGGAAAACAAAACTGTCCTGAACCAATGAAAAGTGTTATTTTCAGGTCACATGACTTGGGCCTTCATCATTTGGAAACCAAAACTGATCTGAACAAATGAAAAGTGTTATTTTCAGGTCACATGACCCGACGCGCTTACGCTACGTGCCCCGGGGCGCGTAGCGTAAGCGCGTCAGGACGCGCCCGGGGGCTCTTACGTAGCGCGATCGTATGTGCTCGGGCGCTTGGGGAGGAGATTGGGTCAAGAAATTGAGAACCCTAGAGTCCAAATATATTATAATGCTCCAAACAAAGAATCCTGTAGGACTGAATAATGAAGAAGAGATGTGGGTGCATCTGGGATAAATGAAATGTTTTCTAAATGATTCAATATGGCAGTGGGGAACCCCCAGTGAATATATAGTATGTGAAAGAAAGAAAGGAATCTTTCCCCCTTCCCCCACCTTCATCCACTCCACTTTCCCCCCCTTGCTTTTCCTCTTCCCACTAAATTTGAAACCTGGTGTGAAAAAATCCTGTAGCAAAACTAAATCTCCGGTCTAGAGAAGTCACGAGCCCATTCAGGGCAGTATTATTGAAATATACGTGACGAGTTAGGCACAGGCCAATCATAAGTACATCTACAATGTTGATCTATGAAATGGATTTGATGGAATTAATGGCCCATTCAGGGCTTGATTGAATATAGATATACTGATTTGCAAGTATGATATAATATTTTGTATCAATTATAATTATATGTATGCGAAAAGTACGATGATTTATACTTCCTAATGACAAATGTTGATGTACGTAGACATTGCAAGATGGCCGCCACACAACAATGAATTAAATTGATGTGCCTTCTTTTATATTGTTTTTAATCATGTGACTTGATGTCATGGTGAAACTTTATTTAAACAAAAAAATGTCCCAGTCATTCAACACTGACGAAGGCGGCAACGCCGAAACGCATTTGTTGACTTGATTTGTGTGAAGAACGCTTTTGAATAAATGTGGCTATGGGACTACAAAGAACGACCTGAGTGTCCTTAATTGAGGAGCGGTTCTGAAGAATTGAACTGTGTGTTGCTAATAAATTACGCATTTCACCGTGCGTTAAGGAGGCACCCGAGGAGAAGAGGAGCGGCAGTTGGTGAAACGGAGTTTTGAATATATATATATATATATATATATATATATATATATATATATATTCACTGAAAAAACCATAGGTTATAGACCATATATAGTTAGGAATTAGCATTTAGAAAACCTTATTTTACTCACACAAAACCATTGAAATTCCATATATAGTTAGTTGCACTAACTATATATCGCGCACCCGCAATCCACTGCTGATGATGTCACATATTACATCATTCATGACATGGTCAGTGACATCACTGATGACATCACTGATGACATCTCAAATGACATCACTGATGACATCATCTAGTGTCTGTGTGTTTTTGTAAAGTTTAAATACGTTTTACATATTGAAGAATGAGTGGATGTATGGAAGACTGAGTGTGTGTGTGGCTGGCTGGGAGGTGTGTGACTCTGTGCATATCAATGTGTACTTGTATCAGTGATTGTATAAGAGAGTAAGTATGTGTTAGTATATGTGTGAAAAGTATGGTGTTCTGTGTTTAACTATAGATGAGGAAATCGAAGTGTGATTGATTCTTCACAGGACTGAATAGGTGTATGAGTGCATATGATAGTGTTCTAATAATAACTGACTGTATGTATGAGTAATTGTATGGGTGAATGAGTGAATGTGTGTGTAGACGTAGGAATCAGTGAGTGCGTATGTAGTAACTGGTATTGGTGTGTCATGATGTCATCAGTGATGTCATTTGAGATGTCATCAGTGATGTCATTTCAGATGTCATTAGTGATGTCATCAGTGATGTCACTGAAGTATAGTGTTCTGTGTTTAACTGTATAGATGAAGAAATGGAAGTGTGATTGATTCTTTACAGGACTGACTTGGTGTGTGAGTAACTCCATGGATGAGTGGCAGTGTGTGACTGTCTGCATAGGTGTATGAGTGCATATGATAGTGTTGTAATAATGAGTGACTGTATGTATGAGTGATTGTATGGGTGAATGAGTGAATGTGTGTGTAGACGTAGGAATCAGTGAGTGCGTATGTAGTAACTGGTATTGGTGTGTCATGATGTCATCAGTGATGTCATTTGAGATGTCATCAGTGATGTCATCAGTGATGTCATTTGAGATGTCATCAGTGATGTCATCAGTGATGTCACTGACCATGTCATGAATGATGTAATATGTGACATCATCAGCAGTGGATTGCGGGTGCGCGATATATAGTTAGTGCAACTAACTATATATGGAATTTCAATGGTTTTGTGTGAGTAAAATAAGGTTTTCTAAATGCTAATTCCTAACTATATATGGTCTATAACCTATGGTTTTTTCAGTGAATTTTCAAGGTTTTGTAAATGCTAATTCCTAACTATATATGGTCTATAACCTATGGTTTTTTCTGTGAATTTCATTGGTTTTTTAACAGCTAATATCTGTAGCTGTAAAATGTATTCTTCTTTAAATCCAAAAATATATTTTATATGTTTATGAATAATTTTTTTTTAAAATATTTTTTTTTCTTCGTTCCCGCTTCGCGAATCGGGAAGCTTCCCGTTAGCTGACCTTGATGCCGCGAAATAGACCGCGAGCCGGTAAACGTTTCTTTACCGCAAGTGCCGCGTTAGAAAACAACATCGTGATGCCTCCCGTCCGCATGACGTTTCACGTTGTCGCGTGATACGTCATATGACGTGCTACGTTAGCGAACTGGTACGCGAAGCGAGTCGCAAAGCGCAGGTTTCTGGAAGCAAACTTGGAGGCCCTGCAAAGCGCTTAACGTAAACACAGCAAGTCATGTGACTTGGTAATAACACTTTTCATTGGTTCATTTCACTTTTGGTTTCCTAATGATGTAAGACTAGGTCATATAATCTAAAATGAACACTTTTGATTGGTTGAGAACTCTTGTTTTTCCCAAATGATGAAAATCCCTCCTTCTTTCCTCACTCTGACTTTCATCATTGTGAGAGAAAGACCCTTTGTGATCACTGAGCAATGGCTTCTTTAGTAGCTTCAGCTGGTGCTTCCCCACCACCTCCACCACATCCAAGGAAGAGTGGACCACCTGCTCAAGTTATAATTCAACAAGAAGAGGAAGAAGAGGAACAGGACGACGAGCACGAAGAGAGGCAGTTTTTGCCTGAGCAGCCCAGGACGTCTCACCGGAAAGAAAACTTCATTTGGCAATTTTTTAAAATTCCCAAAGGTCAGAAAAAAGTAAATGCAAGATACGTAACTTGCCTTATATGTCAAGATAGACTGTCCAGAGGGACCGACAAAAAATACAGTTTCGGAAACTACACAATGCATCGCCATATGACTAGGTGGCATCCTAACAACTACAGTGCTGCACAGTTTCGGAACGACCTAGATAATCTCCCTATTATGGCCAGAAGATCTGTTGTACCGGAAGTAACGGGACCAGAGGGCAGGGAGATGGTGCCAAATATACAAATGAGATTTGGTGATGTAAAACACATCTGCGTATTTTGCGATGGATTCATTTCCTACGGAGAAAAAAGCATCACTCTGATCAACAGAGCTATTGACTATCATATGCAAGTTTGTACGAAACGCCCAAAATAATAAATACTTCTTTTTTTGTTTTGTTGCTCCTGTTGAGCCCTTTACAATGAATCGTTTTCATTGCCCCCTCCAAGAAAAACCCAAAAATATATAAAACTGTTCAGAAAAATTCAAAAAAAGTAAAAAAATGTTCCGAAAAATAATAAAAAAAATATAAAACAACAAAAACAATAAAAAAAAAAGTTCTTTTCAGAACTACATCCCCGTTATTAAAAAATTGGTACAATATTTGGAACTGTGCCAACCTCTATTTCTCTTAGTTCGCTTCCCAGTTCGCTCCCCGGTACGCGAACCGGAAGCGAACCAAAAACAGTAAGTATAAGGGAAGGAAACAGACACTTATGTTAAAAGAAAGACAGCTATAGGGGAGTAAACTAGAGATACTATTACCCGTAATCCACTGCTGATGATGTCACATATTACATCATTCATGACATGCTCAGTGACATCATCAGCAGAGGATTGCGGGTTTTTTGGCAACGTGCCTTATCCACGGTTTAATAACGCTGCCTTTTCCTTTATATAAGTTTTCAAATTGTATGAAATATATACCAATAGGTCGTTATGAACCTTTAGGTAGTGCTTTTCTTCATGAGGTCTGGTCGCTTCCATACACATACAGATGTTTCAAAGATGATCAAGAAGTTTATCTGAATGGAGAGGAATGCACTGAGACGCCAGATCATTCACTAATGTGTAGGCACATACAGTTACACGGTTCATGCAACAAACACCGACCAAATATGGCTTGCGTGTTGCAAGGCACGCCAGTTCCTGCTATCATCCCCACGTTCAAGTTGTTGGAAAATGGTAGTTATTTGATGCTCAATAATGAAGATTGTTCTGAGTTAATTAAAAGTATTCCTTTTATCGTAACAGTAAGTGAACGGGTTATTTGCTGCACAAATGTTCTATTTCCTCCCACACATGAACATAGGGAGTTTTCAATCTGGCCACAAATACCAACCTTGGGACAGATTTCAACGGCATGGCAAGAATAAGAGCTCTTTTGTCTCAGAGAGAGGTGGCCTTGAGTTCGGCCCGTGAAACTTTCGTGCTTCACATAGCGAACACCCGTACAGAGGTGCACACCCTTTTCAATTAAGATTTGCCTTTCAATTTCAGCAAGATGGTTCCGACTATCTTTAACGCATCCTCCACAAAGGCCCTGGCGCACTTTTTTAAAGTTGTTACCAGTGGTCTCGTGACTTCATTTGAGAAAATCTTTGGAGTCATCCCTGCTTCCTTTCATTCTATTTTCTCCACTCTGGTTCGTGGATTGGCATTTTTACTTGCATTACCAGCGGACGCTCTTGTGCTTTTTTACATTTTTAAATATGGATGTCCCTCCTATGCAACCTCCCACCCTGCAGCTGCTGACACTGTTCCGCAATCGCATGCTAGAATATTATGGCACAATGCCGTTGGCGATATTAAGCACGGCATATGGATTATCTTTTCGATTCTCCTACTTCACCTGTGTCCAGCCTGTATTTCACTGCCTGACCTGTGATTTCGATTGGGCCATTGATTTGTGTCTCTGCGGACCGGTTTCTCCTGACGTCGACTTTAATCAGCTGATGACTCCTATCATTACTCACGAGTTGGTTTGTCCTGGCGAAAGGATTATGGCTGTGGCATTGATGCATGGACTACTTGGTCCCTGGAATTTACTGGCGGCAGCACAGTCTTTCTTGGAACAGAGCTTTCTTGAAAACCCACCGAGCTGTCCTCTGATGGTGATAGAGGATCCGGTGCTGGGAGAGCACGTATGTTCTTTTCCGCTTTTAAATTGGATGGCTGAACTGTTTTCGGATGAAGACGGTGACTTCCTATTGGAGGCTGTTGCAGCTTATTTTGCATACACAGTTATGTCATAGACCTTTTTCATGTTTGATATGCTGAGTACTAGCATTTCATTGACAATTCATTGACTTATTTGTCAAGTTTTTATTATTTACCTTGCCTATTGGCTTAAGACTCGATAAAGTACTTGGCTGTTTTATTTTTCTTTAGCATTAAATTTTCCTAGTTTTTAATGCTTTACCTTGCGGACCGTCCACATATAAACTTGCAATCTGGTCTCA
Source organism: Lissotriton helveticus (assembly GCF_964261635.1). Classification (NCBI taxonomy): domain Eukaryota; kingdom Metazoa; phylum Chordata; class Amphibia; order Caudata; family Salamandridae; genus Lissotriton; species Lissotriton helveticus. Next base: position 1,373,577,618 of record NC_136067.1, read on the forward strand.
TGAGATGGCACTTCTATTATCTTATTCAGTTCGTTTCCGGATCATGGGGAGGTGTCATCTAGGTCCTGGATATCTTTACACCGTGTTAAGTTAGCATGGGCTCATTACCGGTTTAAACGCCATTTTTCCTTTTTTGCAACTTCTGCACACGACACTTAGTTGTTGCTTTAGCTTTCCACCTAGTAGTTCATCGTGGTTTACATGAGAATAATATGTTATTGCTCTACTATCTGCTTTGCTTGTTAAACTATATCTGTACAGCGAGTGCTAAAGTTTCAAGAACAACACGATACAGAATTGTTATGAGGTCTGATCTCCACGACTTCATACTCATAACATAAGTGCAACTTCTGCCAATTCTGGGCATGAGGCGGGTTTTATATTGCTTTGCCGAACACACATACACAACAGTTGATGCCGTTCACATGAAGAGAGAGCTGGTGTATGCTGATGTGATTCCTTCAAATCTAAGACACTAAAGTATGGGCACGCCCTAAACCAACACAAAGAGACCTTCTTAGCAAATAATATAATATGTGTATTAGGGAGGGTGAGATATAAGCAGCCGCGGGCCGTGGAGGGAGTTACGGTGAGGCAGGGAGGCGGGGAGGGGGAGAAGCAGGGTGGAGCCCTCTCTACCCTGCCCCTCCCCCTCCCCGCCTCCCTGCCCCACCGTAACTCCCTCCACGGCCCGCGGCTGCTTATAAGTGTTGCTAACTCTTATTCATTTACAGCATGTTAACATACTGTCACCATTCGCTTTTTATGTACTAGTAACTATGCTGGTAATTTTGCTACTGATAATATGTGTACTTGTATTATCTAAGATACTACGCCTGAGAAGACGGCATTAGTAAATAAACATTTCAAATACACATGTGTTCTTCTTAACTCCATGTTCTGGTTTCTAAGAAATATATAACGACCGACTGTTCATGAGTTCCACGTATCCTGAGGTACTATAAGTTCATATTCTGGATTGTCTAAACATTGAGAGTTTGTTATATCCAATGTGACACTGTACCTAGCTTGCTAAGGAGTTTTTGATTACTAACGTGAGTTTTGGGACACCCTAATTCGCCGAGGTTCCAATCCTCTGTCCACAGTTCTGTGTGAGAACAGAAACCCTGCGACAGGGGCACCCCCGACCCTTGCTGGAGCTTCATCACACTTGCGATACAACTCCAGCAATGCGCCACCTTTACGGCACAGATACATCACGCATCTGTGCTGTTTTTGCCCCATGATGCGCCGCATTGTAAATGCAGCACACCATAGGTGACGGAACAGCGGCACAGAATGACTAACACATCCCTGGTGATGCGCCAGTCATCATAAATGTATCCCTATGCTTCTTATCTTGTTAGAGATAAACCGCCATATGTATCATCAAAGTTTTTTGCATTTCCTAAATAGCGAACTTTAAGGAATAAATAGCGATTCTTTACCATTCCTAGTTTGCGATTAGCTATTTGCTAATTACAAATTACCCATTCATTTCCTTCATTTCCATAGGGCGGTTGGACTCACTTTTAGCTCGAACGGCTGAATGGATTTCCACGAAACTTGGCAAAATTGTAGGGACTGGTAGCCCGATGTGCCTTTGCTATGTCTCAAGATATATGCTCCAGTGGTTTTTACGAAAATTAACTTTGAAAAATATATATTGGGCTACATTGGCCTATATATATGTTGGAGCCCAAATGTAGCCCAATGTAGCCCAATGAAGCCCAATGTAGCCCAATGTAGCCCAAAGATGGCCGCCAGACACACAAAAAAACAAATGTAGCCCAAATATCAGCCAGATGTAGCCCAACTATAGCCCAGTGACAGAATGACCAATCAGCTTCGCAAACCTCCGTTACGCGAAGCGGAGCGCTGTTACAGATATATATCTTTTTTTGAACGTTAATTTCTCAAAATCCACTGGAGCACATATATTGAGACCTAGCAAAGGCACATCGGGCTACCAGTCCCTAATATTTTGCCAAGTTTCGTGCAAATCCATTCAGCCGTTCGATTATTATTATTATTATTTTTTTTTGCCCCGCGGGGCCCTTTTAAAACCTCCACATCAAACCTAGGGGGTCAGCGACAATGTACTATGCCCCCTTATGGTCATTTGCCCCTTCGCTTTGGCCTCCTCTTGTCTCTCGATCCTACCGAGAGACAAGATGGCGGCCGCTACGGACTGTTTGGAATGTTGACAGACGCCGGAGAACCAATCAGCTTCGCTTCACAAAGCTCCGTTGCGCGAAAAGTACGCATCCTGGGCCGCTGCCTGGTCCGCTGTTACAGATATATATCTTTTTTTAAACGTTAATTTCTCAAAATCCACTGGAGCACATATATTGAGACCTACAAAAGGCACATCGGGCTACCAGTCCCTACAATTTTGCCAAGTTTCGTGCAAATCCATTCAGCCGTTCGGGCTAAAAGTGAGGCCAACCGCCCTATGGAAAACTCAATGTTAAAAACACGTTTTGGGACCCCCCTTTTTTCCCCCTGGACGTAACCCCCCCCAATTTTCAGGGGCTGCTCAGAAACAAAATGTGCCATTTTCCTGAAAATTTCAGCCAATTCCGTCCACAAACGCCAAAGTTATTAGACATAGAATTTTCAAAAAACCCATAGAGAAAAAATCCTAACTATATATACCTACTGGCGACCGCCAGTAGGTAATATATATATATATATATGTATATATATATATATATATATATATATATATATATATATATATATATATATATATCAGCGCGCTTGCCCACCTTTTCTATTCCGCCCGAAAAAAGGCAAGAGTGGACCCGTTTTCTTCCAAGTGATTTATTAAGCAATCACCATGTCGCCATGACGCATTTTGGCTGGTAGAGACGGCCTTGATCACTCACTGCACCAGCCTTCAAGGGAATCGCCCTCCCCACTTGAAGGTACAGGTGGGTTGCCATCTGCACCTTGAAAGACGGAGTGGCTTTTAAGCAACCGTTCCATGCTACACTTGAATGCGCTAGCCGCAGGGCAGGGCAAGTTTGCAGCTGCCCCAAAGGGCTGCACATTCCCTATAATAGGGTGCACTTTCCCTGTTTTGCGCCAGGTGCACCTGTTTTAAGGTGCACAGTGGCGCAAACAGGGAAGGTGTGCCTGGATGGTAATACAGGCCATGATGTTAAGCTGAGCCAACAGAAACAAATTTGGCGTTGCTATTGGTCTTCAAGAAAAGTGTTTTTGTATTTCACATGTATAATGATTACCATTGCAGAAAACGTAAGTTTTCAGCGCGTACTCTAAATTCTTTTTTTGTCTAATTCTGGGTAAAATATTTAACAGGATGAGCGTGATTTCTGGATTAAACTTGCAACCGGGAAAGATTATTATATTGTTTACTATATGTTGTTCAGAGGAATGGGGGCTGATAATACACTGTGAGCTTGGACAATTAGAACCATAACAAGAAGGCAATATTGATTCTGAAAAATTGGGAAATTACCAAAAGAGTCTTCTTTGCAGCAAGAACTTACTAACTTTTTGACAATAGCGATTCTGTATTTTTTTTTTATATAACGCTGATTAACCCAGTTAGAGTAGATCGCAAGGTCAAATTTGCAGATCTACCATTCATGCACTTGAGTTGCAATCTAAAGAGGTTTTACAACCTGAAATTCCTTTACAAAATTTTGATTGCAATGCTTATGACTTTACTAATGATTCTGCTTGCAGGATGTCAAATCTTTTACTCACTGTTGATGATGGCCAAACCTCAGGCAATATTGAAGGTCCTTATTGTCAAGCCTATATTGGTAGCAAAAGTTTAAATGTTATGGCAGATTTAGGTGCTCCCATAACTGTCTTAGCTGATAAAACGTTTCATGATTTGTGGTCCTCTTCTGTTCAACATATTTCATCTGATAATTGTCCCAAAGCTTTTGATGACAAAGAGATTGATCTCTTAGGTTTTTCTTTGATGATTTAAGCTTTCTGGGGAGATCTGTACATACCAAGATTTATGTTGCTATCAATGGTAAAGACCTTGTTGGATGGATAGATTTAGTCAAGTTGGGTTTATATCTCTAACCTGGTCATAAAAATCCTATTGTGTTGGGTTAGATACCCATTTTGGCTCTTTCTGATGCTTCTGATAACATTGTTTCGGACCTCATGCACACATTTCCTAATATTTTTAAGGATGGTATTGGTACCTTTAAAGGGTTTGAACATGAAATTAAACTTTAAAAAATGCTACACCTGTTATACATAAGGTCAGGCCTGTTCCCATCACTGTTCGTTCAGAATTAAAAATTCTACTTGACAAAATTACTGAGGAGGGTCTCATCACTCCTATTGATTCCTCAGAATGGGTTTCTACCATCGTTTTAGCAAAAAATTAAAATGGTTTTCTTCTTCTATGTGTGGACTTGAGATCTCTTAATCTCAATATTTTGGTTGACTGCTATCCCCTTCCACACATTCAAGAGATGTTGGCTAATATTGGTGAGGCAAAGTACTTTTCCACCATCGACCTACATTCTGCATACCACCAAATTCCCCTCACTCCTGCTTCACAAGATTTTACCACTTTCATAACACTTTTTGGTGCTTTCAAATACCTAAGACTTCCTTTTGGTCTCGCTTTGGCAGCGGGTGTTTTTCAGAAAGCCATGGGCAATTTATTCAAAGATATTAAAAATATGCAAGCTTTTCAAGATGACATTCTTGTTTTTACAGAGACTAAATAACAAGATTTGTTGGTTCTTGATAAAGTTTTAAAAAATCTCTCTTCCAGGGGGATTACTATTCAATCTGAAAAATGCACGTTTTTAGTACAAAATTTAGATTATCTTGGTCATTCTATTACACCCACTGGTATTTTACCTAAGTTCAGCAACATTGAAGTCATTCTCAAAGCACCTGTCCCAACAGACAGAGATTCTTTAAGATCTTTTCTTGGTCACTGTGAGTTCTATGCTCAATTTGTTCCCTCCTATGCTACTGCTGGTCAACCCTTCAGGCAACTTTCAAAAAGGGGATTACATTTCTCTGGAACGAAGAGATTGACCATGCTTTCACTGATCTCAAGCATTTAGTCTCTACTGCTCCTGCACTCAGGCTCTTTGTTCCAGGTTATGACTGTATTATTTATGTTGATGCCTGCATGAAGCGTATTGGTTCCGTTTTTGGTCAGAAAGTTAAAGGCAAAGAACTCACCATTGCCTTTGCCTCTAGAGCGCTTTCTCAATCAGAATCACACTACAGCACCATCGAAAGGGAAGCTCTAACCTGTGTTTGGGCTGTCAGAAGTTCAAAACGTACCTATGGGGCTGTTCTTTTGAGATTTTGACTGATCACAAAGCCCTTGTATTTTTACTTCAGGGGAATGGTCTTGGCAAGGCTTCCTCCAGATTAGTGTGTCTGCTTTCCAAGTTACAGTAATACCATTTTACTATTAACTACATATAAGGTGGAAAGAATTATTGTGCAGATTGTCTATCTTGCATGCCTCTATCTTCTGACTCTGATCTTAATGATGATTATGAATGTTTTGTTGCTGTGTTAGATGCTGTTTCTTATTGCAAAAATTTAATTTCTGAAAAAGACTCTTTCACAGGATGAAGTTCTCAAGAAAGTCATGGAATACATCAAAACTGGTTGCCCTCCTTTACGTAATATTCCTACTGACTTGAAACCTTTTGCTCAATTCTCACCTGAACTTTCCATTGAGAATCAACTGTGTACCAGAAATTGGAAATTCATTCCACCTCTTCTCCTCAGAACACGTCTCATTGAATTGGCTCATCAAGAACATCTGGGCACAACTGCTTTGTGTAAAATTTTAAGACAGCACTACTGGTGGCCTGCTATGAGCACCCCGGTTTCTTCATTTATTGATTTATGTCCTCAATGTGTAATTTCTGATAAACATTGGAAAACTAGTAAAGAACCTTTACATCCTGTTTCCTTACTTGATGGTCCCTGGATCAAAGTGGCACTGGATTTTGCTGGCCCATTTAACCTTTTCCATCTTGTAACAGGTTTCTCATTGCACTCATTGATTATTTTTCTAAATGGATTTATTTATCATTTGTTGAATCTACTTCTACACAGTCTGTATTACATTTTTTACGACATGTTTTTTCTCTTGTGGGTACCCCTAAAGAATTAGTTACTGACAACGGCACACATTTTACTTCTTCCCTCATGAAGAGTTTTGTTTTGGCATCTGATATCAAACACCTACAGGTTGCTCTTTACAGTCTATTTTCTTATGGACTGGTTGAAAGAGCCAATCGCTTCATAAAAGAAGGTATACAATCTGCCCTAGCTTCAGGAGCAGATGTTGATATATTTCTTAAGGACAAAATTAACGCCTATCACTCCACCCCTCACTCAACTATTGGCTTTTCACATTTTGAGTTGTTGAGAGACAGAAAATGCAGATCCACACTCTTACCTGCATGGCGTGATTCTCAAAACATGTCTAATTCCTATGATGCCTTATCATTAAGGAAAATTGTTTTATGTAAACAAAAACAACAAACCACATATTTTGATTCTTCCAAGCATGTTTCTGAGAGAAATTCTTAAGTTGGGTCTTGGGTTCTTATCAAGAAACCTGTCAGAGTTTCGAAGGGAGAATCTATATTTTCTTCTCCCTGCAAAATTGAGCGTGTCAGCAAAGGTTCTATTATTTTACATGGACGAGGTTGGTGGAATAAAAACATGCTTGTTCCTATCTCCAACATTCAAAAAGATATTTATTTTAGATCTCATGCATCCACTTTTGATGGTTCTCCTTTTGTGGATGACTCCATTTTGTTTGAATACAAGGTTTCCTCTTCATGTTCTATAGAAGTGTCTACTGATCCGCATGTTTCAGGGGACGTTGAAATTCCCTCTTCTCTGGATGCTAAAGTTTCACATTCTTTACCTGTCGAACATGTTAGACCCACTCAGACGACACCCTCTTCTCAATCCACTGATTTTGTTGTATCGGAATCTTCTGTTTCCAAAAGGATTTCTAGACTGCCTTCCCGTTTTCATGATTTTGTTTCATCTTAATTTGTGATTGATGGCCTTGAATACATACCTGTTAGAAAACTTGGTTTACTATTTAACAGCTTAGGTTTTGCAGTCAGTATATTTTTGACAACCTTCCTGTCTTTACACGTCCATCTGGGGAGTCTCTATGGAATGTTTACTTTGAAGCTAAGGAGAGGCTTAAAAAACATTATGCTGATGAACCAAGTGTATTATTGGAGAGACACAGCTTTGTTATGTGTAAACAAACCAGTGATGAAACTGTGGAAGAAGTTATTGCTGATTTACATGTCTTAGTTTCCACTTGCGAATTTGAAAATTCTATTGAAACCTACATCAGGGATCAATTTGTTTTTAACTGCTATTCAAAATAAATGCAGGAACGCCTGCTTATCTGCCGTAATCCCTCATTATCTAAGGTTATAGACATTGCCAAAAGCATTGAGCTTTCCATTTTATCTTCGCAAGCTCTTGCTTCTCATCAAATTCAACCTACTGTCTCTATGGTTAACAATGATTACACCATTGCAGCAGTTACATTTTCTAAAGATACCAAAGATTTTAAAAAAAACAACAATCTTTCTGTTATCGTTGTGGTTCTAAACCACACATTGGCAATAATCCAAAATGTCCTGCAATTGGTAAGAAATGTATAATTTGTAAGAAATTAGGACATTTTCACACTGTGTGTAGATTGCAAGGTCAAATTCGCAGATCTACATGGGAAATATCCTTTACATTGCAGTGAGTACACCGCGATGAAGTTCCAACGCAGCCATTACAACACAAGTCGTTACATCAACTTGCGCTGGATGGCGCTGTAACCTAAGGAATAATAAGATTTACTATTCCAACACCTTCTCTACTGTACGTAGACTGGTGTTGGAATAGTAAATCATACTACTGTTGTGCGCCCTCCAACACAAGTCGTTATAATGACTTGCATTGTAAAAACTGGGATGTAATATACAGCGATCATTTTGATCGCGTTGTTACATCACATATTCAGATTACACTAACAAAGCCTGCGGTACAGTACAGTCTGTGAATTTATGCAATATCAACAGCGGGTATGATTTTAAAATGAGCCGGGCCAGCAGGTCAGTTAAGATCTGGCCATACATGCAGTCTAAGATAATGTGTACCAACAAAACAAGATGCTACGATGAAAAGGGGGAAAATTGGTAGGCCATTTCCTATTCTTCTTAATGCAGTGTTAGAAACTGGTTGAAAAACCACATCCTGTAGATAGGATGATGTGATTTGTGTGCCTTGGTCAGCGGGTGTTTGATTAAGATGAGTTTGAGTAGTGAGGGGATGGGGCTCTGAGCATACCTTAATGTGTGAGAGAATTTCAGATTTTAAGGGCATTTCCGGAGAAGGCTTGCTCAATTGTGGATGTTTCTCAAGTCTAGGGAGGTTAAGTAGTAGTGTGGCTTTTCCTTCCAGGTTCCTGCTTACTCCTGATAGTGTCAGATTGTAATTTAGATTGTCTAGGGAAGCAGAGTACAGGACATGATTGGTGATGCAAGCAGTCTTGTATGTGCTGCCAAGGGTAGCCAGGTTAGGGTTTTGAGAATGGGTGAGAAGTGGGTGAATTTCTTCTTGTTGGTGATGAGACCATTGGCAGGGTGGATGGGGACAAGGAGGTCTTGAGGAAACCAGGGAGTAAGGCAATGCTGTATTCTAATTATGAGATGACCAAGGCTTAGATTACATATCTTAGGTGTCTTCTGTAGAGGTAGCGTCCGAGGTTTGTGATGAATCACAGATGTTTGTGGATTTGACTGTAGCGTTTATGTCCTTTCTCAGCTTTGCATGAAGTATAACACCCAGGGATTTAGAAGAAGAGATATTCTTGGGAAAGATGGTCATGCTATTTAGTTTTCCAATGTAAAATTTTGGGGATTAGTTTCAGTTTCATGGTTCTCATCATGTTTTCAGTATCAGACAGACAATTTGATAGGTTAGGGAGGCTTTGGTCGAAACACATTTTCTGATAGACCTGGATATACTGTTGGAAGGACATGCCATGTTTCCCTATGAGTTCCACACTTCGGTTGATTAAGATTGCAGCCAAAAATAGCATTGTGGGACACCAAATGGTGTGGGAATGAGAGCGACTGGCACTTCCTGGAAACTGTTTTGGTGGTGTGTCTAAACCAGTTCAGCAGAGTTCCTTGACAACCAAAGCACCCTTTAAGAAGAGTGTTGAGGATTTTGTGTCAATAGAAACATTAGGTGTCAGGATTCTCCTTTGTCCAGTAACGGGATGAAGTCATCAATGATATTGACAGTTGTTACTATGGTTGGGTCTACATTCAGATTGGTATGTCCCTAAGAAATGTAATTTCTTTATGTCCTCTTTTAGTTATAAGACATACATTTTCAAGCAGTTTAGTCAAATATGGAAAACTTGTGATTGGTCGGAAGTTCTCAGTTTTAGTAGAATCATCATTGGTCTTCTTTTATAGAGGTGACCATTTTTGAGCTAATCTGTCTGGAAACTTAAAATATAATGACTTGACAACTAACCTAAGTATCCTTGAGCTGCTTGGGATGCCTGTTTGGACTTCTATGATGCTGATTCGGTTGCTGGTATTGCTTTAATGGTAATTTAGTTGGAGTTGCGATGGCCTCTTTTGTTCCTTACATTAGATATAATAATTTGTCTTGCATGTATAAAGGTTGCCAGTCTTAATTTTTGAAAGATGACGTTTTAAAAGAGCTATCATAATGTTTATGTACACATTTTATCAATATAACTGAATGCATTTCTGAAACAGCAAAAAACAATGATTATTTTAAAAGCTATCCACTCAAAGTTATGTGCTGAAGGATGCTTGAATGAATTATTGTGTTAAGACAACGCTGTAGACAATGTTTTGGTGAAGCAGATCGTGCCCTTCTCACAAAAGACTGATAGGCAGATTTAGGTATATTAGGGAAAGCAGACTAAGGGCCAGATTTATATCTTGTGGAGAGAGAAGTTTGTTGTGACTGAGTTCCCTCCTCGCCAAGGCTATGGCACACCTGTCTGATTAAATGTATGAGAACCATAGTTTGAGGACTACTCAATCTCGGCTGTGGCCAAACTGGGCCATCGGAGTTTTGGCTCTATGTCTCTCCACCTAATTTAGATGAGTGAACATCTAGCTGTTTTCCAGTGCCCATCCCTGCTGAGAAAAACCTGGCAGTAATGGGCAAACTCCCATGGCGAGGAGCGTATTGTTTATTTTATTTAAAAAAAAAAAATACTGCTTTGGGATTTGCTTTTTGAAAACAATAATTGTAAATTTGCCAAATGGCTTCGTCAATTTTGAAAGATCTGCTCTGCAAAGTTACAAAGCATTGGGCAGGAACTGCCTTGATGGTGGCTCCTATCAGTTCTTGAAAGTTTTGTGGGTGCACCTCCATCAGGGTGACTGAGTAATTTATGCTGTCACCCTGGCAGAGGACAGGCTGTCCGCCATAAAATAAATGAGGCCCCTACATGTACAAATGGGTCCGTTTTTCTTGTAATGAAGGACGTACAGTGAATACTTGACATTTGTCTGACTGAACAAAATATGGTGGGTAGACAAATGGCAAATTTTCCAACGGCCATTACTCTGTTGGGCCTTTGTAGGTGTATGTCAGTAGCGGAGAAGGAGTAGTCTCTGCAGATTACATACTGAAGCTCTGTTCAAATCTAAGAGTTTAGTTCTTCACCTTCTGGTCAACTGACCTTGCAATGAGAGTCTTTCAGTGAAACAGTTGACTGCCAAATTGACTACATTATTTTGTCTTATTTTGTGTTATAGAGTTTCCAACTTGAGGCAAATTACTGCAGACAATGGGCTTTTTTATTCAAGAGGAGGTAGTATTTTTTGTTATCAGATGCAGAAGGACCCACCAACAGGGGCGGCTCTAGGCTCATGGCGGCCCTAGGCAGGGAGCGTAGGTAGGGGGCCCCAGAAGAGGGGGTCCGGAGCCCCCCGGAGCTCAGGAAGGTGTTTTAATAAAACGTCCAGAAAAGGCGTTAGATGACCAGTACCTGCGGCTGCTCCTACCCTTCCGAATTCGTCTCCGAAAGATCAAATTTAGGAGGAGGGTATTGTGACACACGACGTGAGGGAGTGGGTATGGAAAAATAGAAGCCAATCAGAAACCAGTAGGAACGCAGGCGCGAAGGCCAGTGAAGAAGGGGGGTCAGTGTGTTTGGAAGTGGAACAGAGCCGGAGGCCGCCAAATCCCTGCCAGGGGCCGCCACGCAAATATGTATCCATCCTCAGGGGATTATTATATTAAGGATATATATTGGCGTGGCGGCCCCTGGGGTTTGGCGGCCCTGTGCAGGTGCACAGCTTGCACATGCCTAAGGCCTCCCCTGCCACCAAGCCCTGAATCTCTCTTGCTGTTCTCACCGGCCCATCACCATTTCTCTCCACAGTTTTCCTTTGTTCCTCACTTTCCTTTATATATAAAAAGGCTCTGAATTTTACCTGAGCTCATCTCATCCACAGCTGTATTCAGAGAGATATTGTAGGTCTGTACCCTTCGGCCATTGGCTGGTTTGGTCATGTCCATTTCATCTGTTGCTTAAATATTGTCTTTCACATTTAGTCAGCCTGCAACAGTGTTGTGTAGTTTTACATCAAATCTGTGTCTGGCTTTGCATCTCATGAACTACCTTTGGGACACTGCAGGAGCAGGCAACAGGTTCACTTTTTCAGCCTATGCTGGAGTCTCCCACTCTGCCTAGAGAATACTGCAGGGGAGTGGGTTTATAGCAACACTGGGTAAGTGTTTGAGCAGGTCTTATGGACAAAAGCCTGAGATCATTGTTAGGTATCTTCTCTCTTGTAAGCTCACTGCTACTTAAATATGCTGACGATGCTCCTGGTATTTTACATGAGGGGATTGCCTCATAACAATTAATACTAAAATGTATTCAGGTCTGTATTTCATTTTCAAGCCACGTGTCTGCCCAAAGCATCCTGTAGCAAATTGGCTCGGCCCATTTAATCCCCCTTTATTGTTTGTTTTTGACTACCAGGTTCTGGGACATTACTGTGAGCAAGCCTCACTACCTGAGTCTCACTCATGGAAAATTCTATGGAAATGAACTGAGAGTGCTAACCTCTAGTGCCCGCCTTTTAGGATAAGGCTGCTGTTGTGCAGCTAGGGTAAGAGGCTCTGGGCTGGTTACATATGAATATATGAGAACATGTGTGTCCGCACGGGTGCTAACCACTGTGCACAGGTAACATGTTGCAGAAGGGACCCTTCAAGGATTTGTATTACATTGGCCTGGGGAAGTGTCTGTAACATGGGTGGGCATTCATAATGGAAGCCTGCAGTGCTTACTGATGTGATGTTTAACTTAAATGACACATTATGGGTAAAATCTGCACCCACCTACAGTTACACCCCATTTAGGCCTCTAGGGTCCAGTTAGGTATCAAATGTAGGGTACACATGCACCCCAAGTGTAGATTCATAGTCCCTTTCATCACATCTACACTCTTTATAGCACTTTGGAAATTTTCATATTCCCCTGGCTCAGCCATAATCAGATTCTAGGTCTTTGTACCCGGGACAGGAAACCATAGGTGAAAATCTCCATCTGATAATTAACCCTTCACACTGTACCTGGGCAGGGAAATCCGAAGCTCACAGAAACAAAGAAAGTAGGCCAGATCTATGGAGGCAAACACAGGAGAGACTCGCCTTTGAGGTTTTGGTGGGAAAGAATCAGGCAGTTGTGGGAGGAGCTGAGGTTCCCAGGAAAGGTCTTTTTATAGAACACTTGAAGTTGTCATGTTGCAATATCCCAGAATGCTGAGCCGGAGGGGTGGGCTGAAGTGATGATGTGGCACCCTAGGATTGTCCAAGGGTGTCCTCCTTTGAGGTTGCCCTGTAAAGGGAATTTGTGGACTATTACTTATGAAGGATTCACATACTTCATAATTAATAAGCCAATTTTTTACACATCTCTGCCCACAAAAGGACTATAGTGGTAGAGTCCTCCACTCTGCCTGTCAGATTCTGCCAATGGATTAGAAGGGCACCGTCTGGTAGCCTACTGCCACAGACCTGAAGAAAATGTAATTATGATGATTGATGCATGGTGCTTTGTCGGTGAATTCAATTGCACCGACTGACTTGGCTGGGTGAACTGTGCCCACCTAAGTCTATTTCAGCATTCTGCTACTCATCACACGCCAAGCTGTGTAACTGGCAGATAACCCTGTGTCATGGGCACAAAAAAAATATTCATCAGACGATTTGTGTGTCTCAGCTTCAGTCTTTCCTCTCTTTTCATGGCACTGGTCTCCATCATACAGGTTGGCAGGTGGTGGAGAGGCTGAGAGTTGGGCACCGAAGCCAGGTTTAGCGAAGTGGATACATTACAGCATCACATTCCTCTTAAAATGGCACCTGTAATAAACACTTTGCACTCACACAAATAATATTACTGCTATTAAGTTGCATATCAATCTACGAAAACTAGGGCCAGATGTAGGAAGGCCTTTACCGGTCGGTAACGGCCGAAAATCGGTATTTTCGGCCGTTACCGACCGGTATTTAGCTTTCGGCATGTAGGAGATCGAAAATCATCCGAATCGGTAAATTTACGGAATCGGTAAAGTTACCGAATCGGTAAAATACTAAATCGGAAATATTACCGAATCGGTAGATTTACCGAATCGCAAAGGTTTGCGAATCGGTAAATTTACCGAACGGTAATATTTACCGAATCGGTAAAGTTACCGAATCGGTAAATTACCGAATCGGTAAATAAGAAGTGGTAAAAATGGATATTGAGATGTAGGAAAGCTCTGAAATACCGAATTTGCTTGAAATTCGGTATTTAAGAGTCGGTATTTACCATGGATTGGAATCAGGTGGTAAACAGGTGCAACCTATAAAAATGGACCCAAAATGCAATTCTTCTTGCACAATGGCAGCATTTTATGTGATTGCAAGACGGCTAAGGCTACCGGAGGAAGGGGAGAGGGAATGGCAGAGACAGGAGCAGGTCTACAGACAGAGGATAACCCTGTTCATGCTCACAGAGGCAGAGATACTCCAGAGGTATAGGTTGGCCCCAGACACCATCACTGACCTCATCAGGGACCTCCACCCACTGTTGGATCACACTACCCCAAGGGCACACGCTATTCCTCCCCATGTGCAGGTGCTGTGCAGCCTACACCTGCTTGCCTCTGGGAGCTATCAGAGTGTGGTTGCTGCGGTAGGTGGGGTGACCCAGAGCAGCCTGTCAAGGTTTTTCCACAAATTCCTTGACGCAATGTTACAGAGGATGGAGCATTACATATAATTTCCTGCAACCCATGCTGAACTGGTCCAAACAAAATCAGACTTCTACCAGATGGCACGTTTCCGCAATATCATTGGCTGCATTGATGGCACGCACATGTCCCCCAGCTGCCACAGAATACATCTACAGGAATAGGAAATCCACCCACACCATCAATGTGCAGGTGATCTGCAATGCAAAGTTCGCCATTACTGACCTTGTGGCAAAATTCCCTGGGAGTACCCATGACTCCTATATATTTCAAAACAGTGGCATCTATGCACGGCTGACTGCAGGTGAATTTGGTGAAGGATACCTCCTAGGTAAGATACAGTTGTGCGACCCCTATAAGACCTATATTGCAGTAAGCAGTACAAGTATGCATGTGAATAAATCATACCCATTTTCTTTTAGGAGACAGTGCATATGCCCTCCGCTCCTTCATACTCACCCCCTACCTCAACCCCTCAACACCCAGCCAAAGGAGATATAACCGGGCACACAAGAGCACACGCAATGTTGTTGAGAGAACATTTGGCATCTGGAAAAGCAGGTTCAGATGCTTGCACAAGAGTGGAGGTGCAAGGCAGTATACCCCCATCACCTGTTGTAAGATCATTGCTGCCTGTGCTATGTTGCACAATCTCGCTGTCAAGAGGGGTACTGAGGTGGAGTTGTCAGACTATGAGGATCATGACGACGAAATTGCTGTGCCTGAAACACAACCTGCTGGAGTGTCAACACCAAGTGTTGGCAGATACAGACGTGAGGAAGTAACACGCAACTATTTCTGAGTGAGTGATGACACTGAAACCTATATTGAAAGCACAAGCTTTTGTTTAATTTTGTATATTTCCAGGTATGTCAAAGAACAAAAGTGCAACTGTAAGCATTTCACAGCAATGCTCACAGTGAGCAAACACACACACACAGGTGTTGAATCCACCCACCATAGTTGTATATTGTCACTAGGCAGGTTTAAATGGCACAAATGTGCAACTTTAACTTTTTGAACCATGATTAGAATGTCCAATGGCAGTAGGCCATATTATCAACTGTTCATTTACGGCCACGCTTTGCACTAGCAGGTGTTTGTGGCTCAACCTGTTCACTGGGCATTTGGCCTGTAGCCTCACCCTGTCGCCTGCTGCTCCTCCTTGTCTCTACGACATGGGGGCTTGCCGTGCTGCTCCTACTGGTGCTACCTTCAGTGTCCGGCACATCAATGGCAGCAGTTTGTGCACTCTGGGCATTGAGTAGAGCCTCCAGCGCACCGGTCATTCCGGCTATGCCCCTAGTGAGCTGATTGCTGTTATTAGTCAGGACCTCCTGACTATTCATGCTACGTCTGCATAGCAGGGATGTGGCTGTTGCGAGGCGGTGTATGGATTTCTCAGTTCTCTCTGCACGCTGCTTGTCCCTGCTCCTTGAAGTAATTTCAGAGTCCAGTTTTGTGCACAGTTGCTGTATGCCTGTTGCCATGCTCCTGTTCACTTCCACTAGCTCTTTTATGCCCTTGCCAATTTCCTGCATGTTGATGTTGAGGTTTCGCATTTGTCTTTGACAGGCCATGATGCCCTTGCCCTGCATCCTCCGAATCCTGACCATGGATCCCTCCAGGCCTTGGAACACACTGGACCCCTCCCCGCGTGCACCTACACTCCTTCCTTGTACTGTGCGCCTTCTAGTAGTACTTGGTACAGGCTCTGTGCTGGGCTGCAGTTTGACAGAGATGGCTGCTCCAGCCAAGTTGTGTGAGTTTGCACCCACCATTTCACCAGCAGCTGTCTCCATTTCCTGCAGTGGGGAAACAACATGCCTCCTGCTAGGGTGTGCAGCAGGTGTTTCTACCTCCAGGGATGCTGGCATTTCAGGTGATGAAAGCAATAGTGGGGACTGTGTTGGTATTGGGGAGGCCGGCATTTCCTCACTGACGTCAGGTTCTTGGGAAGGTGCCTGCCCACTCGGAACACCTGTGTCCTGTGGAGCACTGGGACCTGGCTCATGACTGTCATCCCTCTCTGGTGCCCTGCCTTCTGCCTCCTCAGACTGCCTTCTGGATGTGTGACCTGTGGACATATGAGCACATATCAGCTGGGTGCAAATGTCTCACTGCCACTACAATTAAACATATGTAATTGCACTTAGTACATGCTGCCTGCCCTTCATTATGTATGCATTGAGTTGAATAACTTGGTGGTTACAGTGCTGTGTGACATGCTCTTTCATTAACTGACTACGTGTACCATGATGCATTGCTACAGTTTGGCACAAACACCCTGGAACTGGGGTAACTTAGCTGCAAGGGGTGAGGGATGGATGAGGGTGTGAGGGGGGATTGCTGTGCATGCATCTTACCTTATTTTGATGCAGCTTTCGCTGAACTGTCCACTTCTCCCAGTCCATGGACACTTTCATGCTCCAGGGTTGTGGCTACCATCTCCTCCAGGTCGGTGAGGGGGGGTGCAGTGTTCTTTCCACCACCTGTTTGGGAGGCCTGTTTGTGGTGGTCAGCCAATTTCTTTTTTGTGAGGCTCCTTAGGTCATAGAACCTCTTTTTTAAATCTTCAGTGACTCTGGTGGTCACTCCCACTGCATTTACTTTCTCCAGGATTTCCAGCCAAATCTTCCTTTTTGCTGATTCTGGAACTGTTAAGGACTGCTTCACAAAAAGTCTGTGGTGTACCTTAACCACCTCCTCAACAAGGACCTGTAGCTCCATGCTGCTGAATTTGAGCTTTCTTTTCCTTTCAGCCTGCTCTGTGTCCTTGCTGCTTGCCATGTTTTAATTTGAAAGTGCACAAACTCTGTCTGCTGCTGCTCCCAGTCTCTCTGCTCCAACTGCCTCTCCAGAACCTTCTAATTACTTGCAGCTGCCTGTGTAGCCACGTCCTGCTAGGAAGGGGGAGGGTGGTTGCACCTGATTGGCTGTTGTGTTAAGTTTCACTTTTGCTTGCTGTCCGATTCGATATTTACCGAATCGGTATTTACCGATTCGGTATTTACCGAATCGGTATTTCAAATGCATTCCTATGGGACAAAAGGCCCATAGTAATGCACTGGGAATACCGATTCGGTAAATACTGATTCGGTAAATACCGATTCGGTAATTTCCGATTTTCCGATACCGAATTTTACCGATTCGGTAAAAAATACTGATTTTTCCCCTACATCTCATTTTCCGATTTTTGAATACCGAATCGGTAAAATTCGGTATTTAAGAATCGGTAAAATCAGATTACCTACATCTAGCCCCTAGTTTCTTGTCTACCTCTCCAACTTTCCTTTTATTTTCACTCTCAGAATTGCTCTGGTGATACTATTGCCATTCTTGCGATCAGCTACAGGAGCTATTCAGGTTTTTGGGCTTATTGCATTGGCATTGAAATTTTACAACTTGAGCACTAAATTGGACAAACAGGCTAATAGATTACTGAACAATCAGTAGTGGCTGCCCCTGGGAAGCAGCATTGGGGCGGGGAAAAAGGAGGAGGGGGAGGCTTAAAAAAGTCCCATACTTGTCAATTCGCTGGCCGGCGCTTCTCCTCCGTCCTCCGTCCCCTTCCTTGCTTCTTCTCTGAAAACAGGAAGCAGGAAGCACCGAGGGTCCCAGGCTCCCTATAGCCAATAACAACGCTGCAATACAGAGTTGTGATTGGTTTGAGCGCCGAGGTTTGGGCTCAGCCTGGGAATGGGAGCCTGGGCATGTTCTCCACCCAGGCTGTAATGCAGCCTGGGTGGAGAACATGCAAAGTGCGCATGAATGTTTGGCCAGCCCGAGTGGGGCGGCCAAACATTCATGCACACTTACTTACATAGTGCGCTCTACTCCGCCCCCTGCTCTGAGAGCAGAGCAGATTTCCCCACCCCGCCAAAACGCCGCATCAGGAACAATTGAAAGGATAACGGCGTTGAGTTATCATTTTATTTTTCCTTTTTTTTCACTGCAAAAAGCAGTGTGGCGACACCCCTCTTCCTTAGTGGAGGAGCGATCACTGTAAACAAGTTGCTTGTTCTTTTTTATATTTTTATTATGCTTTTATATATAACAGCACACAGTTATACAAATATTTTAGACATGAGGGATGCTCAGTTCTACCTAATAATAAAGAATTCATTCATATTTACAGGAAAATTGAGCTATACAAGTAAATAGTACTGGAGAACACAAGAGGCACAATTTGCAAATTAATCCAACAGAATTTTAAAAAACATCAATCTTAACCATGGCAGGCAGTAACATCAGATCAAATCAGAAAATAAAAATAAAACTTCAGGAAAAATAAGACTTAGCGGATAGCTAATTACACCCCAAAGCTACGATAAATCAAGGACCATTAGTTGCCTGAGCTCCTTCCAGCTTAGAATAGGAGCCCAGATACACCTGTCAGACAGTCTCCCTCTTCTGCCCCTTCTCTCATAAATACCTCTTTCCAGGTTAAACATAGTAAGCAGCCGGGCGAGCCATTGCTGAAATGTTGGGGCTTCTGGGTCTAACCAGGCCAAAGCTATGCATATCCAGACAACACCATCGCCAAGAAGAGGAATCCGTAATATGGATCTTGCCCTCCGCTTGTTCTTAATGCACCCTCAGCACCAAGCAGTATTCCAAGGTCACCAACGTTATCAATGACTTATGAATTACTTATAATTATGCTTACAATTATGCTCCTCCTTCTCCCTCTTGATCAACGCTTGCCTCCACAACTTTGCCTCCTCACTTTCCCTCACACCATTTCAGGTCATTTTTTTCTTACTCCTAACTTATTCTTCAGTCTGAACTTTTTGTCCACCCTGACTTCTTTTCTCACCTTTATACCTTTCCTTTTTAGTCCTCACCTGAGATAATACATGTGCTGTTGTGTCGGTTCAAAGATCATATGTTAGTTAATTTAAACTTAATGGAGGCTTAGAGCCCAAATATTACTTACCATGGGTTGGTTTCATTGTCACTCTCATTTCCTTCAGAGCTTAGAGCTCAAACATTACTTACAATGAATTGGTTTCATCATCACTCTCATTTCATTCAGAGCTTACAGCCCAAACATTACTTACCATGGGTTGGTTTCATCGTCACTCTCATTTCATTCAGAGCTTACAGCCCAAACATTACTTACCATGGGTTGGTTTCATCGTCACTCTCATTTCATTCAGAGCTTACAGCCCAAACATTACTTACCATGGGTTGGTTTCATCGTCACTCTCATTTCATTCAGAGCTTACAGCCCAAACATTACTTACCATGGGTTGGTTTCGTCGTCACTCTCATTTCCTTCAGAGCTTAGAGCCCAAACATTACTTACCATGGGTTGGTTTCATCGTCACTCTCATTTCCTTCAGAGCTTAGAGCCCAAACATTACTTACCATGGGTTGGTTTCATCGTCTCTCTCATTTCCTTCAGAGCATGTTGATTTCACTTAATTCTTTGGATGTTCTTTCGCTGCTTGTGCATGGATTTAGGTACTTTTTTTCTTGCTTCCCCCTTCGTTGTTGGTTCCTCCTCTAGTTGCTTGCCCGTTGTTGCTTGCACCCTCACCCTTCCGTTGATGTCCCTTGTTAAATATAGGAATGTACCCAGAGGAAAATAAAGTTCAATATCGTATTAATATATTTGTGATGACCTGCCAGAGGACACACATATATTTGTCACTTGCATATCAATGCACTTTGGAATGTCTTTGAGTTTAAGTTGCATTTGGCTTTTCACAAAAAAACTTGTGCACACTGTTGGATCCGTGTCTCACAGGTGAAGGTGCTTTTACCAGCTATGCCATTAACCAGGGAGAGAAGTTGGCCTAACAGCTAGGGTGGTTGACCTCAAATCTGGGGAACTGGGTTTGAGTCTCGGCAAGGACATGCAACATCCTGTGATTCTGGGCAAATCACTTAGGGCCAGATGTACGACCAAGAAAATTGTGCATCGCAAAGACTCTTTTGTGAGGCGCAATTTCCGATGTACAACAGTGTATTTCACATTGTTTGCGATTCCCAATGGGGTAGCAAATTGCGAGGCTCATTAATATTAATGAGCCTCTTGCAAATTGCTTTTTAAATAAAGCAGCATTTTTTTTTTAAATGCAGCCCGTTTTCCTTAAAGGAAAACGGGATGCACTTAAAAAAGAAAAATTTAACTTTTCAGTTTCATTTTTTTAAGGGCAGGCAGTGTTCTCTGGGACCACTGCCTGCTCTTAAAAAATATTTTCCAACATACTCACAAAAGGGAAGGGGTCCGCTGGGACCCCCCACCCTTTGCAAGTGGTTTACCACCTACTTGAAGTAGGTGGTAAACTACGAGTATTTTGGGGCCGCAAATGCGGTTGCAATACACTAGTACATAGCATGTTGACTCACAGCGAGAATCGCAAATGCTATTTTGCGAGTCAGGGACTTGCAAAATAGCATTTGTACATGCTATTACCCTTTTTTGCAGCCGCAAACGGGAGGTTCTTCCATTTGCGGCCTCAAAAAATGATTGTACAACTAGCCCTCAATCTCCCGTGCCTAACAAAAATGAATGTATCCTCATGTAACGCATCTGGAGCTCGTGCAAAGCACTCCGATACCTTTGGGTCAAGTTTGCGCAATATACAGCCAGTCATCTGTTAGAAACGCCTGATTTAAACAGAAGGGTTTAGTTTGCTAAAGTAACTAGCATTGGCAAAGCCTATCGATCACAGCAATGCAAGATCTATTGACTTTTTAGTCTTGTTGTACTGCAGTATGGTTGAACGTAAAAAAAGAGGTGATCAATGCTAACAGCAGAGCTATTTAGCTTTGTCAATATATGTTTTGCCATGTTGTCTAGAAGCGCGGCTACTGTATTAATTTATTTATTTATGCAATTTTCTATAGCGCGAACTTTACCCGAAGGTGTCAGAGCGCTTTACATAAGCACCAGTTGAAAAACATAAGGACTTAGGATTACATGCGTTACAAAAAGGATACACACGGAAACATGTGCAAATGTACAAGATGTAAAGTCACACAAGGAGGAGATACAAGTGGATATACTCTAAGAGTCACATAAGAATGGTAGATAGTATAAAGGTCTACCGCATATACTAGTGATTAGAGTTATCTCTATATACATAGGGAAGGGATACAAATGGATATACTCTAAGAGTCACATAGGAATGGTAGAGAGTACAAAGGTCTACTGCATATACTAGTGATTAGAGTTATCTCTATATACATAGGGAAGGGTTACTTATGGATACACTCTAAGAGTCACATAGGAATGGTAGATAGTACAACATGTACAGCATGATGGCAGTAAAAAAACAAGAGCTAGTTAAAAAAAATCTTTTTTTTACTTTTATCCATGCTGCTGGACAACAAAGCATAGCTAAAAAAACATTGACAAAGCCAATAGATCTTGCATATGCGAAACTGATTTGCTTTGCCAGTTCGTGTTTTTCTTCTGTCTGGCTTCTGCTGCACCTTCCTGTCCGTGATGATAGAAATAGGAGACAGACTCTGTCCAGATTGGTTTTTCTGAACTCCCTTCAAATGTTTTCATTAAAACATGCATTCTTAAAATTTCAATTGTTTGTGCATGTTGCATCTTTGTCAGTTTCTTTCGCTCAACCCCTTTGCTGCACCATTCTTTTATTAAAATAGCGAATCACATATAGCCCTACCCCACACAGTTATCATTAAAACACAAAACCATACAAACAAATGTATATGACTGTGCTATAGACGATGCCCTCGACTTGAAGAATGTACAGGTAAGTTTTTATTTTTCAAGTGCAGATAGCAGAGCCCATGGCCGCACCCCCTGCCTCGCTGGACAAAGGAAATACAAAGCACGCAATGACTTACATCAGCATCACAATGACATCATCGCTTTTAAGGTAACCGTAAAAGCATTATTATTTGAACTTTATTTTTGGTCTGACAACTTTCACAGCTACTGTTCTTCTACTGTGGAATCCGAATTTAGACCCCCTGTGATGTTTGCAGATTTCCCTATGACTGGTTCATCTACCTCTTCAAACTTGTACCTCACTCAGCTAACTTTTGCCAGCCAGTAAAAACGAATGATTTTCCAATCTATTTCAGTAACATCTATGCTAATCACAAGTCACTGCCAAGTTCCACCCATGCATTCCACACACGTGATTTCACAGGTATTTTTAGTGAGAGGGAGTGTCTCGTGGTCAATGAGACGAGACGTCTGATGGTGAATTGGCGTGGCTAACACTGCTCTGGTATTCAGTGTACTTTCCAGATCTCCTGTGATGTAATGTCCTATTTATTGCGTCTCACAAGCTCTATGTGAATACCTTTCTGTTGTGGTCATCCGCTTAAGAGGCAAGCGATACAGACCTGAGAAACCGCGTAGGTGGGTATCGCAAAACGACGGCCCCCCTACAGAATGTGATGAGAGGCCCGAGTCTACCATATCTCACAAATATTTATTGGCCTTGGTCTGAATGGGGGGCTGCCCCCCCCCCCTGCCACAGGGGCTGCATGGGCTTGTGTTGCACCCAGGGGCAGCTCCTCCGTTGGAGCGGAGGAGCATAGCCCCACTCAAGGCTCGAGTCGGGGTACCACGCGGGTGGACAGCGTCCCCCACTTAATTTACGGGGGGGGGGGACACCATCCCCCCTGCCAAACAGGTGGACTTCACTCTTTGGCCTCTCTGGGACGAGGAGCTCGGCACATATCGTGACGTCACTTCCTGTCGTGACGTCACTTCCGGTGACAGCGTCCCTCCACTTCTTTTTTTTACGACTTGTGCCCTGGCCCCACTTAAAATCCCCACAAAACCCCATGAAAAATCAAATGGTCATTTATTACCATTTTATTTTTCAGCCCTGTCCCGAGACAAGCATTAGGATGGGAGCGGGGTCGCTGCTGACTGACAGCAGCAGGGAGGAGGGTGAGTTCTCTATGCACTTATGTTTAAAGTGTTCATGTCTTTTTTGCCGGCCGTCTTCAGGTGGCAAGCCACACAAGCACACGTTAAACATCTCTGACCAAGCTGTCTTAAGACAGCTGGCTTAGAGTCAGTGCAGGCCTCCAGGGCACAGTGCAGAGCCGAGTGTGCCCGCTCCCTCAAATCAGGGCCCAGCCCTCACAGCATGAGAGCAGCCCCCTGATTGGTCAAGGGCGTTCTAGGCTCAAGCTTCCGGTTCTGTGGAGGTCTAGAGTGGAGGACGTCGCATTCGCCCGGTAAGTTTTTATTTATTTATTTTATTTGCACATGTGCAAGCCCCCTTCCTCCCCCGTAGATGCCAGCTGCTACTGGGTACGCCTCTGAACAGAAGCTACTTGAATCACCACTGCATTAGCATGACCCACCAGGCAACCATTGTCAAGGTAACCATGTGTATGCAGTATTATTTGAAAACTATGAGGGCTCATGCAGGGGAAGGTGAAGGCTTCACTCATACCCAGTTTATAACTGTCTATGGGCCATATGTATCAAGCAAAATTGCATTCGCAAACGCCGAAATACACAGAATTTCAGCGTTTGCTAATGCAATTTTGCCACATGGTATGTATTAAGGCAAAATAAGGAATCGCAAAATTTGCAATTCCTTATTTTGCGATTGCATTTAAGGAATCACAAATTTTGCGATTCCTTAAATGCAATGTAAGAAGCACCAAAAAAGTGCAATTTGGCCTTAAGGAATCACAAATTACCACCAACTTCAAGTTGGTGGTAATTTGCGATTTCTTTGAAAAAAGCACCTTTTTGCATTTTTCAAAGTACAATGTGAAGCACATACATGCCCTTAGGGCATGTATGTGCGCCACATGTGCACCCATGCTTATTTCAGGGGTGCATCAGGGTGTTCTTCTGACACCCCTGCACCCGTGAAATTATTCTCAACTTGCGATTCTCACATTGCGAATCGCAAATTGAGAATAACTTCCCATTCATTCCTATGGGCCCCCTGGCCCATAGAAATGAATGGGAAAGTATTTCTTAATTGCGATTCACAATTTGCTAATCGCAATTAAGGAATATTAAGAAATCGCAAAAAAATTGCGATTTTCTACATACATCCCTATTTGCAATTCTCAAATAGCGATTTCTAAAAAGTCGCTTTTTGAGATTCGCAAATCAGGATGTTGAGACATATGACCCTACGTGTCCTTAGTAGTGCATTAAGGATGTCATGGTCCCTGGTGCAAAGCAAGGAAAATGGCCCTGCTGTTGGACCAGTAAAAACAACACATATTCTGGTGCCGTGGGCCGCTATGGGCCCCGGTGCCACTGCACCAGCTGCATCAATGGTAGCTGTGCCCCTGTGTGTGCCCTCTCCTTTTGTGTGTCACACCTGTGTAATCTCACCCTTGAAAGCCTGGATGTAATCCCTAGTGAGTCTGGCTCACAATCTGCTCCACAGAATCTGGGAGGTGTAATGGTTGTATCCTTGCACATTTGTGCGAGTTCCTGACAAGGCTAACCTGAGAAAGTAAGTGAACACCTACAACCTCAAATACTTGTGCCTTGCAAGTATTCATCGAAGGTAGTTTCCCACCCTGGAGAAGCAGACAGTTTGAATCCTCAAGGGCTATAGTAAGTACCATCCCAAAGCGGGCCCGGGGAGGGAATACCTTCATATTTTATGGTGATACAGAGACTGGAGTTCCTCCATAGGAAAATGTACTTTCCTTGTAGAGAAACAAAAATAAGAAAAGAGATAATACAATTATTCCAGCACACATGTGCATCAAATTTTACCATACGAGTAGTCCTTGAAACCAATGACTGGTGTACATTTTTAGAACTATTCCTGTGACTCTCCACTCCTAACCTTCTACCAAAGGGTTCTAATTCAAATATTTGTATTTTTAGAGGCATTTGTGGATTTCTAAAGCACAAATAATCAACATGTGAATCAGTCATGGAAATAACCTGAGTTTCAAGCCTTTTTAGTCTGAACTGCCTATAGCAACAACAACTGGCTTAAATCCTAAAGCCCTAGAGCAGACCTCATGGAGATAACCAATATAGGAGGGCAACTGAGGGTGCTTCTGATCACCAGATCAGGAACACCTCTGCTAGCCCTAGTACCGAACAGAAAAGTATATGAAACAAAATCCAGTTCACAAAAAGCTAAAAATGCTAGCAAATACACTGAAATCTAGACAAAATGCAGAGAGCACGTAGCGAATGAGAAATGATGAGGGAAATGTAATTTTTGATCGGGCCAGAAAAGTTTCGATGTTTTACGCTTTTTACGAGTGGCTTTACAGCCTTGGGTGAAAGACAGATGGCCAAGGTGGGCCTTTCGAGACAGACTAACATTCCCTAAATTGACTCAGAAAACAAGTGGGGATACTGGGAGACCCAATGGAGGAAGACGACATTTGCACAGCAATTAAAGTTCTGAATGCACACAGATCCTTGAGACCAGATGGGCTCTGTGGGAGAATTGTATGAACAGTTTGCCAATAAATAATCCCCATTCACAAAGAACATGTTCCACTCTTTATCCAACATTCAGAAGCTAATTTAAAAAAATTGAAGACTCTCATATTGTGATCAGACTGAAACCTGAAAAGGACCAGACAGACTGTTTTCCCTACAGGACATTTGCACTCCTAAATCTTGATATAAAAATGTACAAGAAGGTCCAAGCAAATTGACTGTTGCTGCTTCTCCCATCCCTCATACATGAGGAACAGTTAGGATTTGCTTTGAAAGACTCTCCGTAATATACGCAAGCTAGTTCAGCTTGGTAAAAAAGCTTACTGTAGAAGAAGTAAGTCGGTGCTGGTAGCACTAAATCCAGAGAAAGCTTTCAACAGGGTGAGTTGGTTCTCTATGAAGCACATCCTATTCAGAATAGAGAAAGAATTCATTGACATGGTCCTCACTTGCTACACAGAATCAAACACCAAATTTGTCATAGACAGAAAAGTCTCTGGAAATCTCAACTTATTTAGGGGACCTAGGAATGGGCGTCCTCTTTCCCCCTTTCGTTCTGAGGATTGGACCCCTAGCTATGGCCATAATCAGCTACATATTGCGGAAATCAAGGATTTGGAACAGAGAGGTTCTTTTAAGGTAATACTAATGAAACAGCCAGGTACTTATGCATTAAGATGACTTTGTGTTTAGTGGGACTGTGTGCTATGGACATCCTTTCCTCACGTAATGACATCAAGAAAGATTTGAGTAGGTAGAAACATCCTAGATAATAGGACTGGGTTGATTGTTATGACCGGCGACAATAAATATGTCACTGATCTTTATATGTGTTCTTTGCTTTTAGAAAATCTTCAGAACAGCCTCCTAAACATGGCGTGGCAGAAGAGTATCTAGCACATTATTGATGGCTTTGAGGGACAAAAGGGGTCTAGGATTTCCGAACTGCATGGAATACTATAGTGGAACTCAGTTTAGAATCATTGGGGTCTGGTCTAGTAGAAAGTATGTTGAGTCCACATGGACAGAGCTGTAGCAGAGAGATCTGCCTGGGACTTGATCTGGTTGCCCAGAAAAATTTGACCTCAAAATGTATATTGTTGCTAAATTACCGGTTCTCTGTTAGCTACATGGGCACATATTGTGCTGTAGTATAAGACTGCAACATTTGCATTCCCCCAACACCTATTCATGATAATCAACCTTGCTGCTTCACCCTTTTTATTCTATGACCTGTCATTCTGTCTGTCTCGGACCCTACTCCAATGATATCCACCATTCTAGTGCTCAGGTGGTCTGTAAGATCACCGACTTTGGTGTGCTTTTCAGTGCTCCCTCAGTCAGGATTTCAGTATTGTTAAGACCTCACCTTATTGGAGCATGGAGTCCGCGGAGATGATGTATGGCTGGGATAGTGCTTAATGTGTGCCAGTGTTTTACAGTGAATGGCACAGCACTTCTTTGTAAACCAGCACATATTCATGAGAGAACACCACATGGTGGCACCCTCAGCCTATGCTTTGAGCTCAAAGCAAGTATTAAACAATTCAATGTATTAAAAGAAATAAGAAAACTCTGACTTCTAGGCCTTCCCAACAGCTTGGGGTGACCTTCGGTAGTCCAAAATTTATTTATGTTTAGGTGTGATGGGTAGTAGGTAATGCTGGCACTGCCATTCAGCAGCTGTGGCTGATTCTGGCTGCAGTGAAATACCTTGGGCCCGTCACTTGCATTTTTACAAATTGAGCACTAGGCCACGGTACAGGTCAGCAATAGGCCATCCCCTTCCTCCCTGTGGTACAACCCCATGCCAATACAATGACATAAGCATTGAGATGCAGACATCATAAACCTTTTGTCAAAGTGTAGCCTGCCCGGTATTTGACATAGGCATAATCCATCTAATTATAAACTTATCACACAGTATTTTGCACCGCCAGGGTCCAGGAGGTGATGGCTGGCTTCTCGGCAGTGGTGGGTGGTGTGGTGCTGTTTTCTGCTGGCTTGCTGAAGTTGTCGTAGAGGGCCTTGATCTTCAGGTGGAAGTAGGAGCTGAGTTTGTTGCAGAGTTCCTGGGAGGGTGTGATGTCAGTGGCTTCGCAGGTGGGTTTTACGAACTGCTGAATGACATTGAACAGTTCCTTGACGTTGGATGCGTTGGTCATGACTTTGTCTCTGATGAAGTTCCTTTTGGTGTCCCTTACACGCTGGTGGTAGTCCTTCAGGGCGCTTTTGTGGTTGTTCCATGCTTCCGTGGTCTTCTGCTTCCTCCAGGTTTTCTCCAAGCATCTGCAGGAGCATTTGGCTTCTTGGAGTTCGGTGGTGAACCAGGCGACCCAAAGAGGGCGTTGTTCGGAGGTGCCGCAGAGAGGTGCTAGCTTGTCGGCGCAGTCGGAGACCCAGCGATGGAATTCCCTCGCTGCGGAGTTGGTGTCGGTCGTGGCCTTGGGGGGGTCTTGGAGGAGGGCGGAGTTCAGGTGCTCCTCAGTGACTTTACTCCAGTTCCGTCGCGGTGGGCCTGGAGTGGTTTGGGTGCGGTGGTGGTGTTGAAAGTGAAATGGACGCAGTGGTGGTCCGTCCAGAGGGGCTGGGTGGTGTGCTGAAGTGGATGTTTGATCCTCCCGCGAAGATGGGGTTGAGGGTGTGGTCTGCTCTGTGGGTTGGAGTACTGACGAGCTGTTTCAGTCCTAGGATGGCGAGGTTCTCGAGGGAGTTTGGTGGAGTCGTGGTCCTGGCTGTTGTCGAGGTGAAAGTCCAGGTCCCCGAGCAGAATGTAGTCCCTGGAGGTGATGGCGTGGGGTGCGGCGAGCTTGGTGATGGTGGTTGCGGGCTGTGCGCGGAGTCCTGGCGGTCTGTAGATGAGGGTGCCTCGTAGCGTGGTCCTGGGGCTGGTCTAGATCTGGAAGTGGAGGTGTTCCGTGTTGGAGTGGGGGTCGCTCGAGCTGGATGTGGAGAGTTGGAGGGGGTCTTGTGCGCAATGGCTATTCCTCCTCCTGGGCGGTGTGGGTGGTCCTTTCTGGATCTTGTAGCCGTCAGGGATTGCTGTGGCGATGTCAGGCCGGAGGGGACGTTGGTCCAGGTTTCCGTGAAGAATGCGACTTCGGGCGAGAGGGTGTCGATCAGGTCCCAGATCTCTACGGCGTGTCGATGTAGGGAGCACACGTTGAGTAGGATGCAAGTCAGGGTTTTGGTGGGTTGTTCAGTCGGTGGCCCTTCAGCGGCTGCGGGCGTCTTGTCGACGGTGACGGATCTTCGGCAGTGTCCGCATGAGAACTGTCCATGGGTCGTGTTGGGCGAGGATCTTACGCAGTCGGTGTGGCCTCTGGGGTTGTGAGCATGGAGGGTGGCTGAGTCGTAGTGGTGGGGATCAGGAGGACCAGGGTCCCTGGCGCTGGTTGTGGTCAGGTTGCGGACGGGCGCAGACGGGTTTGCCTTAGGCGCAGCTGCGCGACCGCACAGTGGTCGCCATTATGTAGGGGAGGGGGCGGGAGTAGAGGTGGAGGCAGGAGTGGGGCTGGGTCATGGGGCGGGGCTGGAAACTGACTAGGAGCGGGGCGGGGACAGCTGTGGAGTGAGCAGGACACTCTAGCGGTAAAACAAGACAAGCGGGAAAGGAAAAAAAGGCAACAGAGGCAGAAGCGCTAACGCGCTAGATCAACAGTAATTACAAGAAATACATAGCTCAATTAATCACAAGACCTGAAGCAGAGTCAAGCGCAAGGCTCAAACTCTGCTGGTGACGGTCTGCGGGCGAATGACCAACCGGTGGAGCTGCCGGGGAGAGAGCTGCCTGGACCGCAGGTCAAGGCTTTACCAGCGATCCCCCGCAGCGGCCGCAATTATGCAGGGGAGGGGGGTGTGAGTAGAGGTGGAGGCGGGAGTGGGGCTGGGTCAGGGGCGAGGCGGTAAACTGACTAGGAGCAGTGGCGGAGACAACGGTGGAGTGAGCAAGACACTCTAGCGGGAAAACAAGAGAAGCGGGAAAAAAAAGGCTACAGAGGCAGAAGCGCAAATGCGCTAGATCAACAATAATTACAATAAATACACAGCTCAATAAAATCACAAGACCTGAAGCAGAGTCGGGTACAATGCTCAAACTCTGCTGGTGACGGACTGTGGGCGAGTGATCAACCGGTGGAGCTGCCGGGGAGAGTGCTGCCTGGACCGGAGGTCAAGGCTTTACCTTCACCAAGATGGCACATCCCAATAGCGAATATGCCTCCTTACAATGCATGCCTTTTACCCGCAGGCTATTACAACACAGTCGTATACCATTACCCCGCAAGACATAAGAACGACTTGCACTAGGGGGGTGCTGGATGTTGGAATAGTATAATTTCCTATGCCAACTCCAGTCTGTGCAACAGTAGGGAATGTGTTGAATTTTAAATCCAACACCTTCTAACCCCTCTGTTTGATTGTTATGACTTGCGGGGTAATGGTATGCGTTGTTACAACGCAGTCGTTGTAATAACCGCGCTGTAATAGCCTGCGGGGAAAAGGACTCGTGGTAAACGATGTTTACCCCCAATGGCTGATGAGTGGCTATGTCTCTGCCACCTTATCAGATACATTACATTTGTCAGATTTTTCTCATTGTGTTGGCAGCAGAGAGAATTCTGATGCAATGGCGGATGAACAATCTGCTGTACAAATTCTCATTCAGGCTGTGGATTTTCTGATGCAGGAAATGAATGCACATAAGTATTGGAACACTTCCATGTTAGGCCTTTATTCTGTTGACTAATATGACGTAAAATGTGCTGTAAAATGAATAAAATAGGCAATTCTTATTTTTAAGCACAAGTCTGGGGTCTGGCAAACTCATTAAATCTTCACAGAGAGGATAGCACTTGCTCACGCTGCTTGCTAACTGGTGCAGTTTGGGACTGATAATACAATAATTTGTCGAGCGGCATTTAGGTCCCAGTCTAATGTTGAGGTATTTGGTTAAGCCTAAAAACGTGTCAGTCGTGGAGCACCTGTGTGAGGATCAGACCGAAAGTCTAATCTAAAAAAATTAAACAAATGAATCCTGAGATAGCGAGCATGCAAGATAAAGACAGTAACCCTCTGTTAGTAAATGAGGAAAAACCTGAAAGCTCTTGTAGGAGCATGGAAATGTTTGGGAGAGTTTCTTGGTTTATATTTGTAAAATGACTATCCTAAAATCTTCTAAGTATTCTTAGTTGCAATCTCAACCAGTGCTTAATTTGAGCCGGTGGTTTCCGGTGCTGAGCATCAGCACTTAATTGTCAACACCAGTGCTTGTGACAATCTGCCACAAGGAGGCGATGTCGGCTAATTTAGCGATCACCACAACAAGAGTTAATTATTAATTCAATATACATTAAAAATGACCATTACATGTCGTCCAAGTTATTCTTATAGCTTTGGGGGGCTGAAATAGTCTGAACTGTCACACTTGTAGGAGTGGGATGGTTAGTGGTTGTGTTGTTACTATCACTGGCAGCTCTGGCAGGGGTAATGTGTGGTGCAAGCTGCAGTGGCCTCCTGACACCCTAGCACTTATTATTTTCTTTTTTATAAATCAAGCACCAAATCCTCACACTAGAAGCTGCTTTGTGCAGCCAATCAAGTTTCAATGATTTATTTTTATGACTGAAGCACGCTCAATGATGCTTAATTTCAAGCAAATGTGTTAGGTCTGGCTAGAGCTTTATTTTGACTTCATGCTATTCCTACATCCACTAGCATCAGTGCATCTATCCACCCACACTGATACATTCACCCATTCGAATATGTACACACTCCCTTATTTCCATGTATTCACCCATTCATCCTCCCAAACACCCATTGATCTATCGACTAACACCCACCAGTGTGTACAGCGTGTGTGTATGTGGTTACCAATTCAATTCAATTCATTTTTTATTAAGATATGGAACTCACAGAAGAGGTTCACTTAAAAGGTTACAAGAAAATCACACCATAAAATAACATTTTACATTGTGCAAATAGAGACCTTTACCATAAGATAAGAAATGTAGCAGCATATCATAGAAGTACTATTTGTAGCAGATAAGATCACAGCCATAAAATCGACAGAGGAAATTTCTTGAAAAAGAAGATAGAAAGTGCTTATATAGAGGTAACTGAGCGTCCTTCAACCTAGCTGCAAATAGTTAAGTGCAACATTCAGTAAATATAAACAACATAAAAAAACAGAACAAGTGTCACAGTGAGAATAGATGATAGGATACAAAACAAATCTTTTTACCGCAACAAATAAATAGAATTAATTATATACACAATTGCAAGGAATACAAAAAGAGAAAAGGCGAAAAATCTAATTAGTCACACCCCCTGAAGGATGACTTCATACAAACCAGCATCAATAGTTCAGTGCAGGGATCCATAGCTAAATCCATGACCAATTTAAGGCCACTTAAAAATCGATAAAAACAGTAAGGGGAAATGAAGAGCAATAAAATATTATGAATGGATAAAGTTACAATTCATTTGCCGTTGCAAATCAATAGAATAGGTAACAAATTCATTAAATACCAAAATAAGATAAGATGCATACATGCCAATGGATTAATTAATTGCGGGTTTATATAGCGCTAGAATCAACTCCCGGAGGAGTATCTCCGCGCTTCGACCGCTGGGGAACCCATCCTGGCTCACCCTGAGAGATGGTCCCTAATGGGTATCTCTAAGGTGCAACCAAGCATCCTTGGCGGTCTGGGGGGCTGTTGTGAAGATGAGGCAAGCTAATGCCCAGAGTTGCCGAGTGTGGTCCCTGACTGGAGTAGGCTCCGAGGCGAGAATTATCGAGCCCGCTGACCCTGGTCCACGACCCTGCTGCGTTGGGAATCGAACCCTGGTCCCGGGCCGTCCTCTGCTTACGGGACTGCCGCCTCTAGCCAGTGAGCCACACCACTCCACTAGATGGATGGACCTACACTTAGAAGACAGTATAACTAAGTAAGCGTAGAGCAGTTGCACCCATAACCCCCTATGAAGGCAGAAATTTAAGATATGCCTAGAATAAGTTTTAAAACACCTTAAAAAACGTAAAGATTTTTTTACAGACTACTTCATTCTTTGGGAAAAGAAGAAACTCACGAGCTGTACCTACAGATTTGATGTTATTCTGTATAAACAGAGGACCTAGTAAACGAAGGCAATGAGGTAGTAAAACTGGGCAAGCAAACAGAATATGGTCAACGTTCTGAGTGCCCATATTACACAAATTACAAAATGTTCCTATGCTTGCAAGGGGAGACCAACTTGTCTTTAAATCATTTATAGGTAAGAGGTTCATATGTAATAAAATCATAAAAAGTCGGACCTCGTGATCTAAGTTCCAAGATAGGTATCTCTGGACGCCTGTCAGATAACTGGGGCAAACTATTGTTTTCAATCTTTCCTTCAGTCGGCAATTTTTAAGAACTGTTTAATCACTAATACCTCTGCAAGTGCTTTTTATAAAAGCCGGAAGTTCCGTAAGTAAAAAAGAAAGCACAAGCTCTTCTTGTGTGCTAAAATTCTTTATTGCTGTAGCAAAGTCACGTGCAAACGAGTATTTGTTGGTCTTTGCACCAAAGATCTCGCAGCTAAGGAAGCTCCTTATTGTACTCACATCCCTATTCTTTAGCAAGTATCCCCACCGGTATGTGGGTTACCTGTAACCGTGCCATTATTAGTATTTTTGTGTGTGCATCAAAATACAATAAGTGCAAAAACAACAGTTGATGGACAGAATGCAGAACAATGTCATACATTCTCCCCAGTACAGAGATCTGAGCCTAAATCCATCGTTTTTTTGCTCACCACACCACCCCAGGTCAGACATGGCCATATGCAAATCAGCCTTGACCCTGTGCCTCATGGGAACAGTCCAGCCCGAACTGCCAAGCCATGTCTTCCCTGGACCGGAATCAAGCATCCTAGGACCGGTTTCTGGCTATCAGCCGTCTTCAGCCAGGATAGCTTGACTCCAGTGGTGTGGAGAGCACGGGACTCACGTCTGAGCATACCCGTCCCACTCGGGGTGACAAATGCAAAAACAACAGTTGATAGACAGAATGCAGAACAATGGAGAAGTGTGGCTCAGGGGTTAGAGGCAGCAGACCCGGAAGCTGAGATCGGTCCTGGACCAGGGTTCAATTCCCCGCCTCGGCAGGGTCTTGGGCTAAAAATTCCACGGACTCGATAATTCTAGCCCCGGTGCCTCCTCGACTCAGGGGTTCACACTCTGCGACTCTGGGCAATAGCTTGCTTAATCTCCACAACGGCCCCTCGCGGCGGGATGCCTGACTTTCACCTTGTGGATACCCTGCTATCTCACAGGGGAATACCAGGAAGGGTTCCCTAAGCAAGCGCCGGGAAACCCACTGCGGGTAGCTGTGCGCTATATAAGCTCAACTACATTTACATTCACCCCAGTACAGAGATCTGGGCCTAAATCCATTGTTTTTTTGCTCACCACACCAAAATACAATAAGTACATTAAAAATGCACACATTTAAAATAGGCCTTCACCGTAGTCTTTGTTGAAATTTGCTCTGTATTGAAGCTAATTTGTGTTTGTTCTTGTGCATTGTTCGCCTGCTTCTTCATCCCAGCTTAAGTTTCCAGCCTTTAAGCATTTGTATATGAGCTTTTACTTTTGCACGTTCAAAGTATTCAATTTAAATAAGTCAGCATTACTTTGCTTATTGAAAGGCTGTCCCCCGAGGTTGAATTTCGTGTGTATTAACTCTTTCTGCAATGCTTGCATTTTCCTTCAGAATGTAACTTAACCTGCTCTTCTGCACATGAGTTGTGATCTGCGTGTCATCCTGTCTTGGGTATTGTTTTTTCTCTCTCATCAGTTCTCTCTCCGTGCAGTGAGCTGGGAGCCCTCAGTAGCACACTTATCACACTCATCTTCTTTCTCAGCAGTTCTGGTTCACAGGTACTGTGTGTGGCTACTTCCACGTTCAACCCAGGCTATTGTTCAGTGGCTGTATAAAGCTCATTCATATGTAAGTGTCAGATCACAATCAGTAGTCAGTTATTGCAGGGATCACTGGCATATATTTTTTTGGGGGGGCAGATAGAACCCAGCACCCAGCACCATTTCTCCTGCCTACCCACCCATACCACATTGGACCCCACCACCAAAGCTGTTGAATGTCACCCCGTGCAAGCAAAACAAGTAAAGGTAGGTGCTAGGCGCTATCATATATCAAAATATGTGATTGGATGTCAAAGTGGTTGGGCCAATATGCAACATGATGGTGCTATTTTGAATAGTAGACTCATGTGTTGGCGAGTTGGTGCTTAGCGCAGTTCAATAGAGATAGAATTACATAGAATTACAAACCCTGAGTCCTGTGATGATGTTGCTATGAGTCATACATAGTTCTCTAGAGATATTGTCAAGGGCTGGGTGTGATGGAACTCTGTGGACCCTGGATTCGGCTTCCTCAAGGTATGGCTGATGCCTCCCTTTAGCCACAGTGGCTGCACCCAATTTTATCAGGGTATGGAGGGCTGATGTCTTCAAGGTTGTGTTCCGAATCTGGAGGAAGTCATAAAGCATAAAAACCGCCAAGGTGTCGTAGTTCACATATTTTGAATTTGCCAATCTGCCAGAGTATCACAAAGCGATTCCTTTTTACCTCCACAGAAAGACCACAACTTCTAATTGCAACAGAAATCAAAGCACCCTGTACATAGGGTAAAAAGGGCAGAGGGAAAAGAGAAAAGAGAATACACTGATGTGAGGCTCATCACACTTCAACCTGGATTTCTATGGAAGTCTATAAGAAGCAATGCCAGATTAGGAAAGAAACTTATATCATCAGTACTGTTGGACTTGGCCCTTTTTGCAGGGTCATCCCTGAACATTTTGCCTTCCTCCTAGTTTTTTTCTGACCTGGTGTTGGTGGTTTTAGGACTCTGGGCACTTCAGTACTGCTGTCCAGTGTAAAGTGTGTGGGCTCTCTGTGAAAAGCATGGTATGATTGGGCTACACCTGTTTGGCCTTTTTAATTTACCTATCTGTCCCCAGTAGAGTGGTATCTCATATACCCAGGGCCAGTAAATTAAATGCTACTGGTGGGCTTGCAGCCCTGATTGCGCCACCCACCAAAGTAGTCCTTCAAACCTGTCTCAGGCCTCTGCCATTGCAGGGACTGTGCGCGCAGTTTACTGCTGGTGTGACGTGGCATCCAAAGTGGTTGCCACGTCTGTGACCCCCCTTTTACTGCATATCAGTTACCCCTAAGGAAGGCCCTAGCTAGCCCTATGGCAGGGTGCATTTTAGGTAAAAGGTAGGTCATGTACCTTAATTGTGTGACATGTCCTGGTAGTGAGAAACAGCCATTTTGGTTTCTCACTACTGTGAGGCTTTCCTCTCATAGGAAAGCATTGGGAATTCCCTGATAAGTGTGTCAGTGGTAATTCCTGATATGAGAGGAGATGATCAAGTTTGGTATGTTTGGAATAGTAATAATAAATGCTGCGTAATGGTGTGTCAGAATTATTATCACTATTTTACAAATGCCACTTTAAGAAGTTGACATTTCTGTGTGCTATGTGTCTTTGTCTGTCTGATGTGTATTGCATGTCTGGCTCTGGAGTGACATGGGCTGGTGAGGTGATGGATTCAGAGAGGCAGGGTGAGTCAGAGCTAGGCTGAAGAGGCAGATCTGCATTTGGAGTAGTGGGAGGGGTAGCCCCTGACCCTGAATAGGACTGTGCCTGCCTTGTTCAATGCTGGCTCTGCCCCCCTGTGGTGTGTCTGAAGACGGAGCCCAACCTGACAAAGTAGGGTGTTAGCACTGTACACAAAGTGCTTCAGTACCCCCAGAACCAGTTGGAACTGGTTCCCCAAACCCTTTACCAGAGCAGAACAAAGACAGAGCATAGTATAAATATCGGTCTGTGACCCCATGAAAGGTGTGCTGTTTGGGGTGCTTGCTGGTACCTGCTGGGATGCAGGAGGAACCACCATGAAGGCCCCCCTCTGCTAGAGGGCCCTGTGAGCTGGCCTGCCCGGGCCCAGCCCTGGCCTTTGCCCATGTCGTGAGAGGGGCAGTGTCTGCCCCTGGTGTTGACTCGCTGTGGGAGACACTTGAATGGAGAGAGCCTTCCCTGCTAAAAAGGCAAAGCACAGGGTGAGTGCTCCCCTTGTCCTTGTACCCCCAGCGCGTGGCGATCATGCGGGACGCAGGTGGGACTGTCAAATAATGCTCCCGGTCATTGCCTGATGGAGCGTGTGGAGCTGCTTTGTTGTGTCCGTTGCGCTAACGAGCGCTGTACTCTGTGAGATGGAGGGTAGCCGCAAAGCAGGAAGTCAGGCATCTTGCCTGTTTGACCCACAGAGACGGAGCCTCACGGGCTGCTGTTGCCCTCGGAGGAAGTCAGGTAGCTGAGCATGGTGATGGGCAGGGCGTGGCGGACGGTGCAGCTGGTGCCTCGTGGGCTCCGAGACCCGAGAAACGAAGAAGGAAGGCGGCCCCAGCGTAGAGGCTGGTAGAGACCCCACGGAGGCCAGAAGGGAGAAGGGGGGCCGGAGCCTCGCGGGTGCCCTGCTGAAGTTCTGCTGTTGTGTCCATTCCTGAATCTGGCCGAGTACAGCCCCGGTGAGTGGAGCTGAAGCTTGAGCATTGTCGGTGCCGGGAGTGGCACCGACAGACCCCCGGTGAAGGGGGTTCTCAAGGCACGGTTGGTGCCAGTGCTTTCTCTTCTACAGCTGCACCACAAGAGCGTGGGCAGCTGCAACGAGGGGGCACTTTGTTTAGAAGTCCCGAAGTGGGGCTTGAGAGGCACTGTGGTGCCAAGACTGATTTTCTCAGCTGCACCACGAGAGTGCGGGCAGCTGCAACGTGGGGCAGTTCTTTATTTTTAATAAGAGGAAGGGGTGAGATGCACCCCCGCCGCCAGCACATTGTGCATGTTGGCTTTGCTACAGAGGCGGTTAGAGGCACTCTGTTGGCACCTACTTGTTACACAGCTGCACCGCCTGATCGCTTGCAGCTACAACGGTGAGGGGGCATTGTTTAGTCTCAGGAGAGACAAGGGTGGGCGACACCCTAGCCCCTATTTCTGGTGCAGGCCTGTTGGGCCTGCACCCTGTTGCAGTGGCGGCTTAAAGCCCTGACTTTTGATGGACAAAGGGCTTTGCAGGGAAGTCCCAGATGGGCTCCCGAGGAAGGACAGTTGGCCTGTGAGCACCTGGGGTGCTGGTAGGGTGCAAGGCCCTAAAGTGATGCATAATATGTTTATGCCTAATGTGATGCATAATATGTTTGCGCTAAGTACAGTATCTTACCAGTAGTCACTGGTTGTTTTATTACTTACCTGTTCTTATGGTTTTGACAGTGGCCCGATTGGCCCTGTCCTGTATATAATCCCCTGTGAAGTATTGCCTAGTGCCAGGTGACACAGTGTACATTTGTGATTATGATTCTAATGTGTTTTTGATAATACAAAAGCTATTTTTGATATAACCTTTTGTGGAGTTTCTTTTGTGGTGTGCCTAGTGTGTCTCTGCTGTGTGTGTGTGGTGCAAACGCTTTGTACATTGCCTCTGGGATAAACCTGACTGCTTGTGCCAAGCTACCAAGGGGGTGAGCAGGGGTTATCTTCAGCGTGTAACTCCCTTGCCCTGACTAGAGTGGTGGTTTCTGCCTGGCTTAGGTGCATGCCCTAGCCAACCAGAAATCCCATTTTTAACAAGTACTATATACAATGCTTCTTCTGAATGACCTTAACTTAAAAGTTCTCTAACTCAGCCTAAACTTCGATGCAGTTCTCTCACTGGAAATATCGAAAAACAATGATTGTTGTTGTCCTTTAAAATCCATGTGGTGTGGTTTTCACATATGGCTCTGCAAACTTACAATAGAGTTCAAGCACAGGAATCCAAAATAGATCTTTTTTGGAAATCCGGGAAAATGGGGATATGTACAATGGCAGAAGTGAAAACAGGAGAGATGCAAAGTGCAAAATAAGAATGTGCCCAAAAAACTGAAATTTGATAAAAACATAGACTTCACAAATAAAAATACAAATATACAAGAAGAAGTACTTATTAAAAGTGACAGTGTTTAAACTAAATTAAAACCAAACCCTGCCCCACCCTGGCAGCAGTTCCTTTAGTGAGCTAAAAGGCAAGACATTTGTCATGAGAACCCTGTATGTGGCCCTGATTCTTATAGCTAGAGCAACATTATAGTCTATGAAATAAAACACAATAGGTTTTTGAACAGATGGTATTCTGAACTCATGTATTTGAAAGTGCTTTCATGTACATGGCGAAGAAGGGGGCCATCACTTAAAGGTTTCTGTTTGTCTCTCCTTTTTATCTCAAATGTTAATGCTTTGCTTTTACCTGCTTGTGCATGATGGTAGAGTGAGGGTGGCAGGCAGGACTGTTTGGGCTCGAGGGTCCAACTGGACATCAATGAGACCTCGAGGAGAGCCAGAGACAGGGGTTAGCTCCAGCTTGGCTCGAGCTTTCAGTGGCTCACCCACATCTATAACCACATAAGGTGAAGATGCGTACAGGCAGTTTACTAGGGTCTTTGGAAACCTGGACATGTCCTCCGGGTAGTCCAGCACACATTGCAACATTACTGCGATGCAGGGTTGGTTCCTCCATTATGGCGAATGAACGATTCCCCACTGAAAAATAAAATGATAAAAAAACCATTTTCTTATCATTTTTTTTCTTTCCTAATCCTACCATTGCCAGTTGAGGCTAGGGCGGGGCATCGTGACAGAGCATCTGTAATAATCCAGGAAAAGCTTGACATTGAAGAAGTTTATTTAACAGCACAGCATCACGTCCTAGTACAGCAGTATCCAGATTAAAAAAACCAACAGTGCAGAATGCTGCATGAGCAAAGCTCTGTTCAGAATATGGAATATATACAGAAACATAACATGTCACATGCAGTTAAAGAGACAGGATTGAAGGTTACATAATAAAACAATATTACAGAATATAACACATCTCCCTCATTAAATAAACAAACAAAATATATATTATATGAAATCCTGTAAAACAGTGGGTCTTCTTCTGACACGCATATTATCTTTGCCTCTTGATGCTATTGAGTCAGAATAAGAACTAGATCCAGTCTCACCATTGGAAGTAACACCTTGATTTAAATTACCTTGAAACTGGAACTGTACATCATATTGTGTTGGACATTTAGCAACCTTGCTCACATTCCAGACTTTGCCATCTTGAGTGATAACCGAATTACTGAACACTCTTTTGATTTGAATTGGTCTACCAAACTTACTCATTCCCTTGCTAACTATATACGGTTTCAAAATCCTGACCCAATCACCAACAGCCAAACTATGCTCTTTAGTTTTCCACTTCTTATTGTATCACACTGCTGACTTACTTTGTTGACAACTAACTTTGTTCGCAACTTTTTAAATGTCAACCTCATCCTCTTCCAAATTTTTACACTTCTCCTTAAACCACCAAGGACATATAACTGAGGCAGGATCTCTACCTTTAAGTAATTTGAAAGGACTAACCTCTGTGGTGGTATGAGGAGTTATACGATATGTCCAAAGCTTCTCCCTGAGCACATTTAACCATTTACTTTTCTCCTTAATGGCATCAGCAACAAAACTCTTTAATACTCGGTTAAAGCGCTCAACCTGTCCGTTCTCATGTGGTTCATAAAGGGATGTCCGAATGTGTTTAATATTGCAGGTCTGTAAAAATGATTTCATCTCAGATGAAACTAACTGCACACCATTGTCAGACACTAACACAGAAGGGCATCCTTCTCTTGCAAACACTTCCTTTAAAAAGGAAATAACAACCTCAGAAGTTACTTTAGCCACAAATGTCACTTCTGGCCATTTAGAATGATAATCTATCATAACTAATGCAAAGCGTGAGGCCTCTGGTAAAATATGGAAAGGGCCTGAAATGTCAAAAGCTATTTTGTTCCAAGGAAACTCTGGCCATTCCACCGTTTTAAGGGGTGGAACATGCAATTTCAGCATTTTATCATTACTACAACACTCGCTACACTCTCTAACCGTACGGTCAACAAACCTATCCATCCCTGGCCACCAAAAATGTAACCTTATAAAACGCTTCATGGCTGAGATGCCCGGATGAGTTTTGTGTGCTAACTTAAGTATCAGCTCTTGTACACCACCCGGCGGATTACATTTACCAGATTTGGAAATCAATTCACCTTCACAACACAACTCATCTGCCACATTATAAAATGGAAGTAAATCATCCCTGACATTAGCTTTATTGGGCCAACCCTCTAATAGATATTTCTTTAACATTACCAATTTCTCATCCTCATCTTGACATTTCATCCAAAACTGTTCAGTGATAGCCTGATACTGAGAAGAAACAAAATCAGAAAGACTTAAAACAAAATCGATCTCCCTAAGTCCATTAACATTATCCCCCTTACTTACACAAGGAAGACGTGACAGACAGTCGGCAGTAAAAAAAAAAATCCAGGAATGTATTCTACTGTAAAATTGTATTCCTGTAACTTTGATGCCAAGCGTGCAATTCTTGCTGTGGAGTTCCAACCTCCACCAACCGATAATATATGTACAAGTGGCTTATGATCGGTTCTCAGGATAAACTTGCTGCCCCATATATAAATTCTGTAATGTTCAATGGCCCACACACAAGAAAGCAGCTCTCGTTCAATAACTGCATACCTGCGCTCCGTCTCACTCAACGTCCTAGAAGAAAAGGCCACATTCCATTCAATAACACCATCCGTTTGAGATAGTACACACCCCAAACCATACAAACTTGCATCAGTGGTGATGATACATTTCCTACCCATCCTAAAAGGTTTCAAAGTTGGTGAATTGACAATATCGTTTTTTATATCAGTGAATGCTTTTTCTTGTTCAGCTTCCCAAACAAACATATTACTTTGCCTTAATAATCTTCTTAATGGCTTCATTTTGGTAGCAAAATTAACTACAAATTTGCTGTAATATTCACACATGCCCGCAAAAGAAAGCAGTTGTTCTTTATTGTTTGGGGCTGGAGCACTAAGAATGGCTTCCACATGTGTTTTTTAGGAATGAAACCATCCCCCGATAATGTATGTCCCAAGTACTCAACAGATTTCCTAAAAAGTTTGCATTTGTGTGCCTTAAGGGTAAGACCATACCTCTCCAGTCTACTACATACTTAATCTAAGTGTGAAGCATGCTCTACCTCATTTTTCGAAAAAATCAAGATGTCATCCTGGAAACACTTTACAAACAAATCAAGGTCTCTAAACATTTGGAACATAACCCGTTGAAAGACAGAGGCGGCAGATGCCAACCCAAAAGGCATCCTTTTGTATTGGAAAAGTCCCATAGGAGTGATGAAGGCTGTATATTTTTTTAATATTCTTCAGTAAGCTCAATTTGATGATACACCGACCTAAGATCCAATGTGGAGAAGATCTGCACACCATCAAAAAGGGAAACAAGCTCATTAATGTTGGGAAGGGGATGACAATCAATAACAATATTGGAATTGAGTGCCCTCAAATCAATACAGACTCTCAATTTTTGGTCGGGCTTCCGCACTAGAACTATAGGCGATACCCATTCTGACGACTCAATGGGCTCTATAATGTTTTCCTTCAGCAAATCATTTAACATTTCCTTTAACTCATCTCTAACATTTAGAGGAACCCCCCTTAACTTTTGTTTCACTGGAAGTGCCCCGTCCTTCAACACAATCTTATGTGCAAAGTTTTTCAATTTCCCTAACTGATCACAGAAAACTTTGTCAAACTTGTTGCTCCAAAATGAGATATAATTTTTTTCTTAACCACTAGGACAAATAGCACTTATCATTTCTTGCTCACTACAAAGAGAGACAGGATCCTTGGCACGTGGATTTAATTTGATGTCAAGTTCCCATTGGTCATGCCAACCAAGAACATTGACTCCTTTCACAGCAATGTATAATTTGATGTGAGCTAACCTACCCCTAAAACTTAACGGGACCTTTAAAAATCCTTCAATATCAATTTTGTTCCCATTGAAGCCTTCTGCAATTATATCCGATGGTTGTAAGTTAGAAATATCACATACGTCTTGTAACTTTTCATTAAAGTATTCCTTAGTAATTATGGTCCACGGGGACCCAGAATCCACCATAAGCTCAATAGCAATAGTAAAGATATGAAAAACGCATTTAGGAGATTTCTTACTGGTTAAAACTACACACCACGGGGGGCGTGGCCTAGCGGGCGAAGATGGTGGACGCAGCTTGCTAGAGCTCCCACCGGCCCGACATTGATCCGTATAATTATCCTGCTCCCGGACCTACCTGGCAGCATACCGGCACAGTTTTGGTGCTAGACGGCGTGAGGTGCCCTCCGGTGCAACGAACGG
Source organism: Lissotriton helveticus (assembly GCF_964261635.1). NCBI lineage: Eukaryota > Metazoa > Chordata > Amphibia > Caudata > Salamandridae > Lissotriton > Lissotriton helveticus. The sequence goes on from NC_136067.1 coordinate 1,373,620,731, forward strand.
AGCTTCCCGGTCCTTTTGGGTCGGACAAGTGACTGCGGCGATTTGAGGCCTGCTCCGGCGTGCTAAGCCGGGGCCTCGATTTTGGTGGTGTCTGACGGGCGACCCTGCGGCTCGTTTCCGGCCTTGCTGGCGACGCCCCGAACACTCACGAGGACACCGGAGCGGAGGGTGGGTGCCCCACTGTGCCCCCCGCTCTGTGAGTGGCAGCCTGGGTGGTACAGACGCCAGAGGGCGGCGTTGGCCTGTGCAGCGGCCTTGAGGCCGGGGCCTCGATTTTGGTGGCGTCCGACGGGCGACCCTGCTGCTCGTCTCCGGCCTCGGCTGCTGGCGCCGCCCCGAACACTCGAAAGAACACCGGAGCGGAGGGTGGGTGCCCCACTGTGCCCCCCGCTCTGTGAGTGGCAGCCTGGGTGGTTCAGACGCCAGAGGGCGGCGTTGGCCTGTGCAGCGGCCTTGAAACCGGGGCCTGAATTTTCGTGTTCCCTGGCCGCGAGGGGTGGTGCCCGGAGCCGACACAGACAGCGGAGTGGGCGGTCCTGCCTGCGGTCTGGGCGGCAGCACTGGCGCTAAAACCCTTGCCTAAATAACCAGCTCCTACCGGTGTGGATCCTGGGTCCTGCGTGCGCCTGGAGACAGTGGCTGGGGAGCTGCATCCCGATCAGTGAGTCTTTCCGGCCCCGGTGTGTGTGGATACGATTCTAGGAGCTGCGAAGGCCGGCGGGCGAGGGCCCTGGGCTGTGGTGTGTTGGAACCCCTGCGGTGTGAGGACTGCCCTGAGGCCCATAATCGAACATTGGAGCAGCGTATCACATACGGCCTGCAACATGACCAGAGGCGGAGGGGGCAGTGGACCCGCCAAACAGGGGCCCATAGACAAATTCACTGGGCCGAATGGAGGTGCCGGCCCGTCAGGGGGGAGCCAGAGTGCGGGACCGGACAATGCGGCACTTATGACGGCTATCACCCAATCCAGAGATATGCTTGACGCCAAGATAGGTGCGGTTGGGGCGGAAGTGACCTTGCTGCGCCAGGACCTTCGCAACGCAGTGTCCCGCATCACGGAGGCGGAATCCCGGCTTTCGACAGTAGAGGATGATGTGGGGACCCTGAAACAGAAAGTGGCCGCGATGGAGAAGATTCAGAAGGGCCTGGCGCTACGGGTGGAAGATGCCGAGGGGCGGGCGCGCAGGAATAACCTCCGCTTCGTGGGATATCCCGAGGGCTGCGAGAAGGGAAATATGGAAGGCTTCTTGTCCCAGTGGCTAGAGACTTGGTTATCTCCGGACGTGCTGTCACGGTGCTTTGTGATAGAGCGCACCCATAGAGCCCTGACGCAGAAACCGCCGACGGGGGAGCGGCCCAGACCGGTGATCGGACGGATCTTGAACTTTCACGACCGGGACACCATCTTAAGGGAGGCGAGGGCGAAAGACACTGTCATGTTCGACAATCAGAAAATCATGATCTTCCCGGACTATACGAAGATGGTGCAGCAGCAACGACACTCCTTCATAGCGGCCAAAGCAAAGCTACGCGGCTTGAAGCTCCAGTACTCTCTACTTTATCCGGCCCGCCTTCGAGTGATTTTCCAATCGCGGACCCACTTCTTTGACACCCCAGAGGACGTCTTCAAGTGGACGGATGAGACGGTGAGGGTTTGGCCGCATGCTCAACCGGGCCTGAACCCGGGTTCCTCCAGCAGCTCCTCACCGGAGCGGGCCGACCAACGTGTCCGGGGAAAGAGACACAGGCGCTCTCGATCATGGCAGCGCTCCTCTTCTCGCGCTGGGGTGAGAGATGGAGCACCTACAGACTCGGACCAATCTAACAAAGACAACTGAGGGACACTGGAGTGCGAGGTGACCTATTGCTGTGGTAGATTTTGGCAGTGAGTGGCTGATTAGTATGTCCTGCTGTGCAGCTAGTTTTAGACCTAGACACCTTGACGCTGTTCACTATACATGTTGGGGATGATATAGGGCTGCGGGGTGGGGTTCGGGGTGCTTTATTTTTGGGGCTACATCCCTCCTTGATAGGCGGGGTTTTGGTAAGGGGGGGTTACCAATGGTTGAGTGGGTAGTTGGGATCCATTGGTATGGTTGGCCTTGGGCGCTCTGTTTTGGGCCCGAGGTCGCCCATGCCGCAACAGATACTTCTGTGTTCTATGAGGTATAGGGGTGGGGGTGGGGGCTGAGAGATTGGAGGTTCAGGGGGTGTTTTGGGGGGGTGCGGGTGGGGGGAGTGGGGGGTGTTCTGTTAGTTGTGCACGTGATTTTCATGATGAGCTGGAGCTGGTGCTATGTACTCGGGCCTGCTGTTGGGTGCTTTTGCTTTGTGTTCCCTGGGATCATGGTTGATGCATTGCCTCCGGGGCCCCATGGGGTGTCCATGCGCATATTGAGCTGGAATGTCAGGGGAATGCTGGATAAAATAAAGAGGGGAGCCGTTCTGCGATGTGCAAAGAGGGAGGGGGCGGATGTACTGCTTTTACAAGAAACACATATGATGGGGACGAAAGCACTTTGCCTGCAAAGATTTGGCTATCACCACGTGTTTCATGCCGGCTTTTCGAGGGGCTCTAGAGGGGTCGCCATCTTGATCCATAGACGACTTGCTTATGTGCATGAAAGACTCTGGTTTGACCCGCTGGGCAGATATGTTATTGTGAAGGGGATGGTGGGTACGGAGCCGGTTGTGTTTGGGAGTGTCTATGCCCCCCCCACCCCCTCTGCAGTGGTCCCTGGCTGAACGGCTATTTGCGGTGTGGGCGGAGGTCCCGGAGTCTCTGGCCGTGCTTGGTGGAGATTGGAATGATGTGCTGGATGCGACTGTAGACCGCCATCGGCCACAGGGGGCTCCTGCGGTGGCCGCCCCCTCCCGATTGCGTGCAATGGTGGAGAGCCTGGGATGGGTTGATGCTTGGCGACATCTTCATGCTGAGGCCAGGGAGTATACGTATGTTTCGGCAGTGCATGGCTCCTTTTCACGGCTGGATTGTGTGTTTGTACCCAATGTATACCTGAGCAGAGTGCGAGGGGCGGCTATTCTGCCTCGTGGGTTGTCCGACCATTCCCCAGTGGCTGTAGATGTTAAATTGTGCAGGCGGAGGCAACCGTTCCGGTGGCGAATGTCCCCATGGCATCTTCAGCAAGCTGACTATGTCCATCATATGAGGGGGGCGATAGCCCACTATTGGCAGGAAAACCTCGGCGAGGATACGGAGGTGTCTTTGGCTTGGGAAGCTATGAAGCCCACGCTTCGTGGGGTAGACATAGCATGGTGCGCGGCGGCCCGCCACCGACGCAGGGAGGCCATAGTTGCGGCGGTGGCCCGCGTAGAGGACCTCAAGAGGCGATCTCAGGAGGAGGGAGGTGGCGAGGCACTGCGGTCACTCCTGCAGGCGCAACAGGCCCACGCATATGTATTGCTAGATGAAGCTCGACAGGCATGGCTCGCCACCCGCAGTAGGATTTATCAATGGGGAGACAAGTCGTGCACTATGTTCCATCGACTGTGTCAGAATACCATGCAGCCGCTTACGCTGCCTGGCCTTACGGACGATGCTGGAGTTACTTTGACAGATCCGGTGGAACTGGCGGCTAGCTTCGCGCGATATTACGCGGAACTCTATGCGCCGCAGGACTGCCTTCCAGCCGAAGCAGTGGACAAGTTTATTGCCGATCTGCCCCCGAGGGCTGTCTCTGACGAAGCACGGGCGCTCTTGGACCTTCCTATTACGGGGGAGGAGTTGGGAGACGCACTGGCGCAGCTCAACGCGGGAAAGGCGCCCGGGCCGAGTGGCTTCCCGTGCGAATTTTATAAGAAGTTCCAGCTCCAACTGGGGACTCACTACCGGGCGGTCCTGGAGGCTGCACGCGAGTCAGGTCGGTTGCCCGCGGACTGGCGACATGCGGAGGTGGTGGTGTTCCAGAAACCGGGTAGGCCGCCTGCTAAGCACGACTCGTATCGCCCCATATCGCTGCTTAACGTGGAGGCCAAACTACTGGCGAAAGCGCTGTCAAACCGCCTCCTCCCCTATGTAGCGGATCTGGTCCATCCGGACCAGGCAGGTTTTATGCCGCACAGGGCGACGCGACACAATGTTAGACGGGCGCAGACAGCCATAGACGCGATGGGAGCCACTTGTGAGCGGGCGGCCCTGCTTCTGGCAGATATAGATAGGGCGTTCGATTCTGTGAGTTGGGCCTACTTGTTTGCGCTCCTGCCTCTCCTTAATCTGGGCCCAGTCTTTATCTCGTATGTTCGGCTGCTCTACACAGACATCACAGCAGCTGTGCGGGTCTCGGGTGCGGTCTCCGCACGGTTTCCGATCGGGCGGGGGACTCGTCAGGGCTGCCCGCTGTCCCCTTACCTATTTGCGTTAGCTATGGAACCCCTTGCCTCGTGGGTGCGCATTGATGCGCAGTTGCACGGTTTCAGATGGGACGGGGGACGCACGGATAGGATTGCACTGTATGCGGACGACGTCCTCTTCTTCCTTACAGACCTGGATAGGTCGGGCCCGCGGGTGTTAGAAATTATGCGCATTTTTGGAGAAGTCTCGGGTCTGTACCTGAACCTGCGTAAGTCCACCCTATGGGTATTGGGCAAGGGAGCGCGTGTGGGCCACTGGGCATCGCCCCTGAAGGTGGCGGTTGGAGGCCTGCTGTACCTGGGTGTGTTCTTGTCCGAATCTGCGTCGATTTCTTGGGAGCACAATGTGGTACCGGTCTGGGATAAAGTGCAGTCGGACCTTAAAACGTGGGCGCGGATGCCCCTTACTATCTATGGCAGGTCTGCGATATTCATGATGGTCGCGCTTCCGCGCCTCTTATATCAGCTACAGAATCACCCACACCCGATCGCACCCCAGTGGTTTCGGCAGGTTAACTCGGCATTGGGACGCTTCTTATGGGCTGGAGGTGCCGCCAGAGTGGCGCTGCGTACCTGCTTCCTGTCCACTTACTGTGGCGGGCTTGCGACATCAGATGTACTGTCCTACTGTCAGGCCTCAAACTTGTTAGTCCTAAACGAATGGTGGTACGGAGATAGAGGGGACCCAGCATACGCCCTGGAGCGCTTGCTGATGGGGGACCACACCTTGTACACGATTCTCTACTCGGCCAGGCTGCGGCGGCGGTTGCCCCGGGCCACACAGGTGGTATTTACGGTATGGCGACAAGCGCTGCGTCGCATGGGTTGGTGGGGCAGACTGACGGCCGAGACCCCCCTGTGGCATAATGGGCGGCTCCCCGCATTGGCCAGGCTGTCGGGGTTTGACGGATGGGATTCAATTGGGATCTCCTCACTAGGACATGTAGTGTCCGGCACGGTGCTCAAGTCGTTTCAAGAGCTCAGGGTTGAGTATCATATGCCCAACACCCAATTTTTTGAATACCTTCAGCTCCGCCACGCGCTTGGACCTAGCTTGGTGGGCTTGGAGTCGCTGCTGGAGTTCAGTCCTCTAGAGGCGAAAGTTTTTATGGGAGACCTAGGTGATAAGAAAGTGTCCCGCATATATCAAACGTTGGTCACTCACTGCTCATCCTCCCTCCTTAAACTGAAGGAGGCCTGGGAGCGGGACGTGGGCCCACTAGATGAGGATGATTGGAGGGAGGCTCTGGAGTCCCCGCGGGGTGCAGCTATAGCGGTGCGCCTGCGACTGATTCAGTTTAAATATCTACATAGGGCCTACTATACGAGAGCGATTGTGGAGGGCGAGCTTGATTGGGTCCCCGGAGTGTTTGCGGTGTGGTGCTGAGACGGGTACGCTGCTGCATACTGTGTGGTCCTGTACTGGTCTGTCCCGGTTCTGGCGGGGTGTATGGAGCTGTCTGTCGGAGGTGCTGGGATGGGATCTTCCCCAGACCCATCGTTTGGCCCTTCTCCACATTTTGGAGGTTGTTGGGGGAAACGTTTACAAGCGTCATCTGTTGCTTCTGGGCCTTGTCGTTGCTAAGCGGGATTTGGAAGAGTGAGCGGGCTCCCCCGTTGAGTGCTTGGAAGGCGGGGATTGATTATTGCATGGGATTGGAGCGCGCGGTGTTCGAAGCAAGAGGGTGCCCCCGTAAACATTTCAAGATCTGGAAGAGGTGGGCGGAATATAGGGGTTTGACATTGGATCCCCCGGTGGAGCCAGATGAAGGAGAAATGGATTCGATGGACGGGCAGTAGGCCTGAGGAAACGCTGGCTCTCTTATTGGATACGAACGATGACTGGTGACCGGCGATGATCACGTGCACAGGGTTAGGGAGGGATAAGGGGTGGGTAGTGGGTTCGTTGGGGGGGGCTGGGTGGTGGAGGGGACGGGTGGGGTTGTTTCTGATTGGGTTTGCATTTTGCTCCTGTATGCTTACTGTCGTGGCAGGATTCTCCTGACTGTGGAGGACTGCATTTCTGCTATACCTGATCGATAAAATCAATAAAAATTTTGTTGTGAAAAAAAAAAAACTACACACCCACTTTTAACAATATACACAACATACCCTCTATCAAGGTCATGTTTTACATCCTCAACCTCGCTATGGACGAAACTTTTGTAGGAGTAATAGTGTTAGTGGGTGGACGTGATTGTCCTGCTCGCCATTGGGCATTATAACGTCTTTCTCTACAAACGTTACTAAAGTGTCCCAACCTACCACAAACATTACATGTTTTGTTCATAGCAGGACATCCCTGGAAAGAAGCAATGTGTGATTTGCTACCACACCTAAAACATGACACAGAACTATTAGTAAAATCTGTTCTCCTGTTATTGGCAATCAACAACTCCTCGGTTCTGCTCCTTGGAGATTTTAACTTTTGGCCCAATGCTTCTATCGAAGATGCAGTTTCTCGTAACTTCACTGAACTTCTTTTGAGTTTGAATTTTGTTTCCCGGGTCCTTTCTCCTACACATATCCATGGTCACACGCTAGATCAAATCTGGACCCTCAATACTTCGATCCCTGCCCTCTCCGTCCAGCCTTGCCCTTGGTCGGATCACTTTCTCATCTCCTTTTCACTGGACCTAAGATCTTCTTCCACTACTCCACTCCCCAAACACATTTGGGCGAGGAATTGGAGCAGAGTTGATATCCCTGCTCTCTGTTCCTCTCTCTCGGCTTCTGACCCTATCCTGGCTGATCTCACACCGTCTAAGCAGTTGGATGCTCTCGGCAGCTGGCTCCTGAGGGCTTGCGACCTGGCTGCCCCTTTGAAGCATGTAACAGTCAAGCGTGCCCACGACGCTAACAAATGGTTCTCTCCTGCACTCAAGGCTAAAAAACTAGAGACGCGTCAAGCGGAGAGAGCCTGGAGACGCGCTTACTGCCCCCTTTTAAAAACCCGTTACATGCTTTATTTAAAAGAATACAAAAAGGACATTCTCCTTGCCAAAACTGCGTATTTTTCTGGGAGAGTCCTTGATGCGGAGAACCATTCCAGGGAGATATTCTCTATAGTCCGAGAACTGTCTTCATCTGACTGAATCCAAGGTTCCCCCCTCCGAGCTGTTGTGCAACTCTCTCAACGATTTTTTCGTTGAGAAGGTTGCCCTCATCAAGGCCGGGATTCCTCCTTCATCGTCCACCTTTTGTGACCCCCAGCCTCTCCCTTCTGTCTCCCGTCTGACCTACTTACCTCCCTTAACCAGAGACGCTTTTCTTTCTCTACTGACTCGCGTTAAATCTGGCTCGCCTGTAGACATTGCACCAGCGCATATTCTTCGCAGGCTCTTTACAAGCTGCTATCTCCCCCCCCTCACCTTCCTTAATGATTCCCTTGACCAGGGGATCGTCCCAGCCTCTCACAAAACTGCCATTGTCATCCCTCTTCTAAAAAAACCAGGGACTGACCCTACCTCTCCTTCCAATTACCATCCCATTTCCCTCCTCTCCTTTCTGGCTAAGGCCCTGGAGGCCCATGTTACTCAGGTCCTAGGTGCCTTCATTGAGGAAAGCGGGGGATTTGCTTCCCGGCAGGCCGGCTTTCGCCCTCGGCACTCCACCGAGAAGGTGGTTATTTCTGTGATGGACGACCTCAGAGAGGGGCTGGACACCAATACGCCCCAGGCCCTGGTCCTTCTAGATCTCTCCGCCGCCTTTGACACGGTTGATCATTCCATCCTTCTCACCCGTGTCAGGGCGGCGGGCATCGAGGGCCCAGCTCTGGCCTGGATCAGCTCCTTTCTGAGAGATCGCTCCCAGGCCGTTCACTTGGCCGAATTCATTGTCCCCCCTCACTTAGTCCGGTGTGGTGTTCCCCAGGGTTCTTCCCTTTCTCCGTTATTATTTAACCTATACATCTATCCTCTTATCTCTGCACTTCAAAACATGGAGGTCACCGTATACAATTACGCTGATGACCTCCAACTCATCTTTCACTTGTCACACTCCCCCACCAGTATACTCAACTTCCAGTCGGTCATGCTGTTCATCAGCGATTGGATGAACGGTAACCATCTGAAATTAAATCCGGACAAGACGGAACTTGTTGTTACTGGCCGCACCCCCAGTCCCTGGTCCCCCAGTTTTTGGCCCCCTTCCCTGGGTTCTCCCCCCACTCCCTCCCTTTCGTAAAAACTCTAGGGATCTCACTCAATAAGCACCTCACCCCCCCACACTCAGATCAATTCTGTTGTTTCCTCCTGTTTCTTTGCCCTTCGCACTATACGCAAAATCTCCAGGTTCTTCTCTGTCCCTGCTCTTAAACTTATCCTGATGGCGATGGTTCTGTCCCGGCTGGATTATGGGAACATTGTATATAATGGAGCTCCTGCCTATGCTTTCCACCGCCTCCAGCTGGTCCAGAATCAGGCCGCTCGCCTGATCCATGGCTTACCCAGATTCCATCATGTCACTCCCCTCCTCCAATCCCTTCATTGGCTCCCTATTAAAGAGCGGGCCCTCTTTAAATTGGGATGCACTACTTTTCAGGCCTTGGCGGGGACTGCCCCTGATTTCATCTCCTCCGCCATTAGTATTTACCGCCCCAACAGAGAACTTCGCTCCTCGACTAAACTTCTGCTCTCTGTCCCCCGGTTCAAGAAAAAGAAATCCGGGGGCCTGAAATTCAGGGTCCTCGCCCCTACTTTTTGGAACTCTCCCCCCTTCCATATTAGATCCATCCCCTCCTATTCTGATTTCCGTAGAGCACTTAAGACTTTTCTTTTCTCCCGTGCTTTTCCATCTTAGCATCTCACTTCCCCTACTACTCACCTCTGGCTAAGCGTCCTCCTAGCGCCATGAAACCGCATGGTATAAGTGCGCTATATAAATTGCTGTAAATTCCAATTCAAATTCAAATTCATACTATAAGCATTCTTTGTTCTAACTTGTGTAGGAATAAAGTTTTTGCCATCTACTTTGGGCTTTACAATGCATACTTCTTCCTCCGTATTCAAGTTCAAGTTCAAGTTCAGAAATTTGTATAGCGCACTACTCACTCAGAGGGTCTAAAGGCGCTTGAGGGCGGAGGGTGCTTTACTTATCGAATATCCAAGTTTTTAGTTGCTTTCTGAAGGAGAGGTGGTTTTGTGTAAGGCGGAGGTGGGTGGGGAGAGAATTCCAGGTTTTGGCCGCTAAGTAGGAGAAGGACCTGCCCCCCATGGTGGATTTATGGATGCGCGGAATATCGGCAAGGGCTTGATTGGACGATCGTAGATGGCGGGTGGGGGTGTAAAAGGATAGTCGCGTGTTGAGGCATTCGGGTCCTAGGTCGTAGAGGGCTTTGTGTGCGTGGGTAAGGAGACGGAACGTTATTCTCTTGTTGATGGGGAGCCAGTGGAGGTCTTTCAGGTGACCGGAAATGTGAGCCTGATGGGGGATGTCCAGTATGAGTCTGGCTGAGGCGTTTTGGATGCGTTGGAGTTTTTTCTGTAGTTTGGCTGTGGTTCCGGCGTAAAGGGTATTTCCGTAATCCAGGCGGCTTGTGACCAGTGCGTGGGTGACCATCTTTCTTGTTTCAGTGGGGATCCAGCGGAAGATTTTTTTGAGCATGTGTAGGATGTTGAAACATGATGATGAAACGGCGTTGACTTGTCTGGTCATCGAGAGGGAGGAGTCCAGGATGAAGCCCAAGTTGCGTGCGTGATCCGTAGGTATGGGTGCGGTTCCACGGGCCGGTGGCCACCATGAGACGTCCCAGGCAGTGGGGGATGAACCTAGGATGAGGACTTCCGTTTTGTCCGAGTTTAGTTTTAAACGGCTGTTTTTCATCCACTCGGCTACTTCTTTCATTCCTTCGTGTAAGTTGGTTTTGGCGGTGTTTGGGTCTTTGGTGAGTGAGAGGATCAGCTGGGTGTCGTCTGCGTAGGAGATGATGTTGAGGTTGTGTTGGCGCGCGATGGATGCGAGGGGACTCATGTATACGTTGAAGAGGGTGGGACTGAGTGATGATCCTTGTGGTACGCCGCAGATGACTTCGGTGGCCTCTGATTTGAAAGGGGGGAGGCGGACTCTTTGTGTTCTTCCGGCGAGGAACAAGATGATCCAGTCTAATGCTTTTCCTTGTATTCCGATGTTGTTGAGGCGTTGTATGAGGGTGCTATGACAGACTGTGTCAAAGGCTGCGGAGAGGTCAAGTAGGATGAGGGCGGCAGTTTCTCCGTTGTCCAGTAGAGTTTGAATGTTGTCTGTTGCTGCGATGAGGGCGGTCTCAGTGGTGTGTTTGGCTCGGAAGCCGGACTGTGAGGGGTCGAGGGATTTGTTGGATTCAAGGAAGGCGGCGACCTGATTGTTGACGGCTTTCTCAATGACTTTGGCAGGAAATGGGAGGAGCGAGATGGGGCGGTAGTTCTTAAGTTCAGTGGGGTCTGCTGTGGGTTTCTTCAGAAGGGCGCTGAGTTCGGCATGTTTCCAGCTTTCCGGGAAGGTGGCGGAGTTGAAGGAGCAGTTGATGACGTCGCGGAGATGGGGTGCGATAATGGAATCTGCTTTGTTGAAATGTGGTGGGGACATGGGTCGGTTGGCGATCCTGAATGGATGGAGTTCATCAGGCGGATGGTGTCTTCAGTGGTGATTGGGTTCCAGGCGCTAAGGTTGTTAGAGTGCGGTTTTGGTTCGGAGGTGGGTGGAGTGGGCTGGTCTTCGGACTGGTTTTCAAAGCTGGTATGAATGTCGACGATTTTGTTGTGGAAGAATGAGGAAAGAGAGTCGCAGAGGTGTTGGGAGGGAGTGATGTCGTTGGTGCCGGCGGTGGGGTTGGTAAATTCTTTGACGATGTTGAATAGTTCCTTACTGTTTTGGGCGTTGTTATCAAGTCGATCCTTGAATGCTAATTTCTTGGTGGATCGGATCAGTTGGTGATGTTTGCGGGTGGCGTTCTTGAAAGTGGCCAGGTTGTCCGTGGTTGGGTTTTTTCTCCAGGCTTTTTCGAGGGTACGACAGAACTTCTTGGATTTCTTAAGGTCATCGTTGAACCAGGGGGCTTTTTTGCTACCTTGCTTGATTTGATGGTTTTTCAAGGGTGCTAGTTCGTCGGCGCTGTGGGTGATCCATTGTGTGAGGTTGGTGGCTGCTTGGTTTGGGTCCGATGATTTGGCAGGAGGGTTTTGGTGAAGCGATGTGAAGAGGTGGTCGGTCGTAATTTTGTTCCAGTTTCTTCGGGGAATAGGTTGTGGGGGGTTGTGGGTCGTGTTTTTTTTGTAGTTGAAGTGAACGCAGCTGTGGTCCGTCCAATCGAGAGCTGTGGTGTGATCGAAGGAGATGTGCTTGCTGGAGGTGAAGATTGGGTCGAGCGTGTGTCCGGCATAATGGGTGGGGGTATTGACAAGTTGTTTGAGTCCGAGGTTGGCCAGGTTGTCCAGAAGGGTGGTGGTGTTGCTGTCGTTTTTCTTTTCCAGGTGGAAGTTGAGGTCTCCCAGTAGAATGTAGTTCTCTGAGGGGAGGGCATGTGGGCTGATGAAGTCTGCGATGTCTTCGCTGAATTGTGTGCGGGGTCCTGGTGGTCTGTAGATGAGGGTGCCTCTGAGTGTGGTCTTGGGGTCGGTGTGGATCTGGAAGTGAAGGTGTTCGTCGGTAGTGAGGTTATCGTCGGAACTGGTCGTGACGCGGATGGTGTTCTTATGGACAATGGCGATTCCTCCTCCTGTTTGGTTGGTGCGGTCCTTTCGGATGATTTTGTAGCCGTCCGGGATGGCTATGGCGATGTCGGGAGCTGATGAGGCGTTCATCCAGGTTTCTGTAAGGAAGGCGACGTCCGGCGATGTAGTGTCGAGTAGGTTCCAGAGTTCGATGGAGTGTCTGTGGACCGAGCGGGTGTTGAGTATGATGCACTTCAGGTGGTTAGTGTCGGAGCCCTGTTTGGAGATTGTGGATTTGGTGTGGGTCCTGGTGCTGTCGAACTTGCAGGAGTGGCAGCCGAAGGGCCCATGGGTGTGTCCTGGGGCTGCTTGGTAGCAGATAGGTGGGCGACCGGGGTTAAGGGCTGAGAGGGTTGCGGCGTCGTACGTTATGCGGGCAGGGAGTATATTGCGGCGACCAGGGGGTCTGGCACTGGGCGCGGTGCAGGCGCGGACGGGCGTAGACGGGCTTACCTTTGGCGCGCCTTCGGCGCACATGGGGGGCGTCCGCTGCGCGTGAACGCTGCGCCTTAGGTTGTACTGACATAAATGGATAATGGGGGGGCGGAGCGAGGGAGGGTCAGCTGGGAGGCGGGAGCGGGGTGGAGGGACGGGCTGGAACGGCACAACAACAAAATGGCAGCAATAATAACAAAGCGAAGCAGGGTGAGATTGGGGCCCAATGTGTAACAGCAGTGCGAGCAATAGAGCGCAATGAGTAAATTTAAAGCACAAACAGCAGTGATATAGCGCTACGATACCCAGCAGCAGTCGAGCAATGATACAATGCTATGAATAATTTTAAATAACAAAACCCAGCAGTCGAGCAGTGCAATGCGAGTGATAGAGCGTTAGAGCGTTCTGAGCAATTTTAAAGCACAAACAGCAGTGATATAGCGCTACGATACCCAGGAGGTCAGGGAGTGAGGGGAGCGACCGCTTCTGCACGGGTCAGGACGGTTTTACTAGAGTTAGAACTTTGTTTAACTACTATATCCATCCATTTTTCTGACATTTCAGTGGATTTAGCGATGGCAATCGTTTCTTCCAAGTTAGGGTCATCTATACACCATAATTTATCCTGAACCTTTTTGTTTTTAACATGAACAATGATCTGGTCACGGATCATTTCATCGGACATGGCACCAAAATTACAATGTAAGGTTAAAGCTCTTAAAACAGTGAGAAAATCATCAAACGATTCCTCCTGTTTTTCTGCTCTAGTGTAAAATTTGAAACGATTTAAAGCGATATTAGCTGTGGGTTTAAATCTTTTCTCTAATCTACCAAGGGCTTCAGTATAAACATTCAAAGTATCACCACTACCAGTAGGAACTGATAACTGGGGTAAAGTTCTAAAAATCTCTTGGCCCTCAGAACCTAAACAGTGCAGTAGAATACTTTTTTCCTTTCTGCTCCCATACGTTCTCCATCAATAGCTCTCATATAATTGAAAAATTCCTCCTTCCACCTTGACCAAGGCATGGGAGGATCACCTTTGATCTGTAAAAACTTAGCAGGAGGATCAAACTGCATTGTTACAATGTACAAGTAATTCAAAGTAGGCTTAAATTAAATAGAATAAAACACAGTGAAGAAAGCTCAAAATACTTGTTCAAATGAAATGAGCTCAAATAAAGAAAAAAAAAGAAAAAAATAACTTAGCACAAGTTGGCAATAGTTGGCACTAAACAAAAGATTATGAAATAAAATTAAAATTTTGAGTTGTCAATGTACTTGTAAATATTGAAATAGAAGAAAGAATCCATCGATGTCTTCCACTCACTCTGCTATGCTGCAAGGCACTTTGATGGAACTTGACAGAACTAAACAAAATCGGCAACAAAGTGCAAGCGCTAATATTTAATGATAAAATATGGGAGCGCTAAGCACATGTGAAAGTGTTCGATGTTCACGTTAATCCCCCCAAAAAATAATTGCCTTGTAGCGGTTGCTAAGCAACGTAAAACAAAAGGAAAACAAAATGGAGGCACGTTGCACGTTGCGTGAATCGCGTCACATGCGCGATTGACGTTTCCTTGAGGTTTCCTTATGCTGCGTGATGATGTGAGGTTCACGTGCACGATGACGTTTCCTTGACGTTTCCTTACACTGCGTGAAGACGTCACGTTTTCTTCGTCTTTCTGACCCGGCTCATGTGATGATCACTTACGCTCCGTGATGATGTATCTTCAAGTACGAAGACGCTTGTGGAACGCAAACAGGAGAACACATTCCAAAGAGAAGAACGTTGTTAGCGAGTTGCAGGTAACAGGAAAGTTGAAAGATGCACACGATGTAAAACGATGTAAAACAAGTATAAAGTACTTTCCAAACACAGACAAGCAGGAACTCCTCTTGGAAATAATATTTCTTGCAGAAGAATGAAAACAAAAGGTTCCTTTAACAAATAAACAGCCAATAAAAATCCAGAACTTCCAAATTGTTCCAAATTTGCAGTAATGGGTTCAAAACTCCGCTCCTGTGCTGAAGATGGCTGGAGTAAGGTTGTCCTCGTCGCCAAAATTTTTACTAATCCAGGAAAAGCTTGAGATTGAAGAAGTTTATTTAACAGCACAGCATCACATCCTAGTACAGCAGTATCCAGATTAAAAAATAACAATAGTGCAGAATGCTGCATGAGCAAAGCTCTGTTCAGAATATGGAATGTATACAGAAACATAACATGTCACATGCAGTTAAAGAGACAGGATTGAAGGTTACATAATAAAACAATATTACAGAATATAGCAGCATCACAGTAGGGAGGCGTGGTGGGCACTTAAAAGTGCTCATTGTCAGTTTTACCAGCCGTCTTAGGCTGGCCAAATAGACATGCACACTTTGGTTTCTCCAACCCTGCTGTGTTGTACAGCCGGGTTGGAGAAAAGCTACAGGCTCCATGAGCCTTGTGCCTTAGCAAGTGTCTAGTCTGCCCCCTCAGGCCAATCACAGTGCTGCTTTCATGCTGGTAAATAATATTACCAGCATGAGAACAGTGCTTTTATTGCCCCCCTGGGAGCCTGTGCAGCGTGGCCAGTGTCAGGAGAGGAGCACTGAGGCGGTAGCCGCAGGTGAAGGTAAGTTGTTTAATTGACCCCCACCTCCAGTTTGTGTTGCATACCACTTTCAGTTTATGGCAGCCGCCACTGCTGCGATGCATCCACTAGAGAATGAAGACGACTTGTCAGCGAATTGACAGCTGAACCAGGAACAGGAGCCTCCTGTTCAATAATGCACCGTCCAAAAGCGGACATGTATTGGTCTTGGACACCAGTTAGATGAGGTATAGGTTCTGTTAGATCTGGGGGTCTCTAGTTGGCAATGGTTATCACCTTTGTCCAAATAGGAACCCTTACCTCTAAGTCAGGACAAGGGGATTACTCTCCTTAATAACCCCTGCTCACCCCCCCGGTAGCTTGGCACGAGCAGGCAGGCTTATCTCAGAGGCAGTGTGTTAAGCATTTGTGAATATACACAGTAATATAGTGACAGCACTACAGATGGACACAACACAGGTTTTTATAAACATAGGTATTCTTTATATAGACTTAAACACAAGACCACAAATGATAAAAATCTACAATACTATACTAAAGGTTACTTAAAGGATGATAAAAGTCTCTTAGTTCAAGTGGTTGGTAAATGCGACAAAGTTCTCAACAAAGTTCTTGGATGCGGCACGCAAAGTAAACAAAAGGCTCGCAGAAGGGGAGATGCGTCTGTTCCGTGACCCGGTTGCGTCCTTCCTTAATGCTTGCGCAGAGTAGGGGACTCGTCGTGAGCCTTACCGGTGCGGAGGTGATGCGTAGATTCTCGACCTGTTGCGGTGCGCAAGATGGCGTCTTGATGCGATGCCGATGCGATGATCCAGTTGCGATGCGAGAAGATGGCGCCCTTGATGCGGCGATGCGATGACGATGCGATGACACCCTAGTAGCCTTGCGACGACTCTGTACTTTGTAGCCGCTACAGGCCCTGCGATGCGCTTCTCCGGTGATGCGATTACAGCTCTCTCGATACGTCGCGCTTCTCCGGAGATGCGACAGCAGACAGTTTCGATGAACACACGCTTCCAGGGAGATGCGATGAACTCTTGCTTCTCCGGCTTTGCCATAATTTCAGCGGCGACACGCTTCTTCTCGATGCGTCGCGCTTCCAGCTCCCAGCGGCAAGCAAGTGACTGGAGTTAGAATTCCCAGCAACGAAATTCAGGAGGGAGCTGGGGGTGAAGTCTTTTGGCCCTGAGACTTCAGCAGGAGGCAAGCACAGTTCAAGCCCTTGGAGAATATTCTGTAGATGAAAGTCCTTACAAAGTTCCTTCTCCTTTCCCTTGGCAATGAAGTAACCACTGCAGGCCAACCCAGCAAACAGCACACTGGCAGAGGGGCAGCCCAAACTCCTGCAGCTTCCTTGGTTCTTCTCCTTCGCAGAAAGGTTGCTTGTTCCAGAAGTGATCTAAAGTGTGTGGGGCTGGGGCCCAATATTTATACCCCAAAATCCTCTGCCTAGTTCAAACCAGTTCCTGAGCACTGTGTTTACATGACTCTTCTCTTCCTTTCACTGTGCAGGGCAGAAACATCAGACGCCCCACAGGAGGTGGAGCCAGCACAGGGGAGGGAAGATGCAGCTCTGGAGCACTCTGTTGACAGGATTCCCCTTCTTTCACTTTGCAGGGCAGAGACATCAGACAAGCCACAGGGGGTGGAGCCAGCATAGTGGAGGGAAGGCCCAGCCCTATTCAGGCCCCAGGTGCACTCTCCCCCTCCCATCTGGAGGTAAATCTCCCTATTCACCACTGGGCTGCCCCAGACTGTCTCCTGGAATTTCCCCAGCCCTGTCACACACAAACCCAGACAAGGAATACATAAGTCTCATAAATCAGTTATTTGGCGTGCCCTATGAGCCAGCATCAGAGGATTGTCCTAGCGATCGCTACGGAGCAGCACAGGGGCAGGATTGAGGAGATTTTGCTTGGCGGTGAATGATCGCTAGGACAATCCTCTGATGCTGGCTCATGGGCCACGCCAAATAACAGATTTATGAGACCAATTTGGGTCTACTTTTTTTTTTAAAAAAGGGGCCAACTCAAGCCCTAGAGCGAAATAGAACAGCCGATTTTTGCTATTCTATTTTAGGACAATAGGCATACTACATTTAGTGAGCTACCTGAGTTTTTTAGTAGGGACTAATAGAGGTCCTGATGAGTAAAGCAGTAGGGGACTGCTTACGAAACATGTCGACCAAGTAGGGCACATCATAGCCCTACCACAACCCCTTTTTAACATTTCCAGCAAGGGAAGTAAATAAATCATTTTTTCCACTAGCCAGGAAATTTTTAATTTTTTACACATAAGTCCCTACACACCCCCATTCACTTACACAATTTGCACATCACACATAGCCTATTCCCAAATATAAAGTGCTCCGGCGTAGTTCGTAGGTCGTAGCACGCCCCGCCCCGTAGAGGGACGAGAATACCCCAATGATGAAGCATGACACAATGGGATTCATAGTGTGTGAGGGGTATTTTAAAAACACATAGTGCTTGCCTTTGCCATCTGCAAAGATCAGCCTTCCACTCTTTCCACAGTTTGGCCATGTTTCGCTTAGCTACTGTCATACCCTGCGTCACCCAGGTCTTCTCTTTCCCACTTAAGTCAGTGGGATTCCACACATTCAAGAGACATAATTTTATTTTGGGATCTACTTGTCTTCCCAGTACACTCGCCATACACCGGGTCACTTCTGCCCAATAATGTTGAATGTGAACACATTTCCAGGGGATATGAATACATGTACCTTCTTGGCCACACCCTCTCCCACACTCAGGGTCATCCCTGTATCCCATTATTGCCAAGGCAGAACTTGATAAATACTTTCTATGTAGCAACTTGAGTTGTACTAGTCTTAATCTTGATGAGATTGCAACTTCTTTAGGGGATGCGAGGGCCTCCTGTCAGTCGTCATCCTCCAATCCCGTGATATCTCTCTCACAGTGTTTACGGAGTTGTAGGAGTGGGTCAGGCATATTAATGATCAACTTCCGATATGTCATTGAGATCGCTTTATATGGGCATATACTCTTCCAGAATCCTATCATCAAGTGGGGAGACCTCGGGGAGCGACTGACCCTTTGGAATTAGAGCTTGTAGCGTGTGATGGACCTGCAATAATCGAAATGTTTCTGTCTCGGCCATCTCATACTCACTATGCAGCTGTGTGAAGGGGATCACCCCACCTTTTTTCCATAAATCACCCACCCGGGAGATCCCAATCAGGTCCCAGCCATCAAGCCCTTTGTGTTTCTCAAAGTGCCCAACGCCTCTGTATCTCTCAGGGGAGTGAATTGCGTTAGTGTCCCTGCCTATCCCATACTTTTATTCACTGTGTGATTCCCATCCGGCAGAAGCCATCTGTCCATTCTGTAACCACAGTCATCATAGGGTCTATAGATGCATTGGTTGATTGGTGCCAAGTGTGCCGCCCAGTAGTATCTCTTGATGTCGGGGAGCCCTATACCGCCATCATACCATCTCCTGATTAGTTTCGGAGTCGCTAGCCATGGCGGTTTCCCCTCCCACAACAGTTCCCTTTGTGCACCCTCAATACTCCGGAAATAGTCTGTATGGACTGGACCTAGTGAGTTTTGCAATATGTATAAGAATCGTGGCAGTGCCATCATTTTAAATAGCGCGGCGCACCCCATTAATCACAGTGGGGGAGACCTCCAGTGATGAACATCGCTCTTAAGTCTCAGCAGTGAGGGCAAGAGGTTATGCTCATAGCATTGCACTGGATCTTTGGTGACATAAATGCAGAGCTACTTAAAACCTTCTGTTGCCTCTGTAATTACGTACCCCCTAGGCAGCAGGGGAAAGTTGCCCCTCAACACATAAATGACTGATTTGGACCAATTTATAGTATATCTGAATATTTGCCAAAATTAATAAAAATATGGAGAGCTCTATTTATAGAGGCTCTTGGTGATGCCAGGTAGAGCAGTATGTCGTCTGCATACAGGGAGATACGGTCCTCCCAGTCTTCTGCCCATCGTAGTCTCCTCATGACTGGGTCTTTCCTTATCCACTGTGCCCGAGGTTCCAGCATCAGCGTGAAGAGCAGTGGGGAGAGAAGGCAGCTCTGTCTAGGCCCTCTGTCTAAGGGAAACACTCTTGATTTCCTGTTGTTAACCACCACCTGCACCAGTGGTGCACTATACAGAAGTTTCACCCAGCTAATAAAGTTGGGGCTGAAAACCATTCTTCTTAGGACTGCGAACATATAAGGCCACTCTATAGTGTCTAATGCCAGGGAGGCATTTAATGATTCCACCACTGCATCATCTCTTAATATCTCAATTCTACCCATTACGCCGTGCAAGCGTCGAAGGTTGAGTGAGGTATTCCTTGATGGCATAAAGCCACACTGATCAGGTTCGCAATAACCTCAAGGAGACGGATGGCCAGTAATTTGGTCAGGACCTTTACCTCAGCGTTGAGCAAAGATATTGGTCTGTATGAGGAGCATTTGTTTTTGGCCTTATCACTTTTATGGATGACCACTATAGTGGCTAGTCCCTGATCAACTGGAAGTGTCCCTCATTTCCGACTCTCTACAAACATCTTAGCGAGGTGTGGCGCTATTTTTCGGAGGGCTGGTTTATATCATTCAATGGGTAAACCATTGGGACCAATCGCCTTCCCATACTGTAGTTCATTGATCGCTCGCTCCACCTCAGTGGGTGTGAGCTCGCCATCTAAACTGACGGAGTCTTCCTCAGAGAGGGTGGGAAGAGACATGTCCAACAATAGAGCATCTGCTTCCTCACCTGTGGAGGCAGTGTGGGATTTATATATGTACTGAAAGTGATCAGCAAATCCTGTTGGTATTTCTTGTGGCTCAGTCGTTTGTAACTCTTACTCTGTCTTCAATTTAGCCACTACTCTATTGGCCTGTTCTCTTTTGTCAAGCCACACCAACAGTTCCCTGCTTTATCCCCGGCTTCATATGTTCAACACAGCGTGGCCCTATGTTGCGCCCGTGCCGCGTCTGCAGCAAGGCCTCTGTATTTTATTTTAATCTCCAGCAGATTTTTGACCTCTGACACTTTATCTCCTCATGCCTTCTCCTCCAGATGTAAGATTTCCTCTTCCAGCCTGGCTAGTTTAGTGGTTTTCTCGGTATGGATCCCGGCTATCTGGGAGACTCCATGACCCTTGATCACTGTTTTGAAGGCCTCCCAGAGCGACTGCACTGGCTCAACCGATCCCTCGTTTTCCTGGAAATACAGACCTATTTCTTTTGTCACTGTTATTTTATTTGACTGGTTCTTCAAGAACCAAGGATTTATTGGTGCTACTCTCCCTGACTGCTGTACTCCCATCTCTACCTGGGCCTATACGGGGTAGTGGTCAGATATACCCCACACCAAGTGGCGCACCTCCTTAATTTGGCCCACCTGGTCCGCAGGTACAATTATGTACTCTAGACTGGAAAGGCACTTGTGGGCCCCAGAGTAGTATGTGAATTGGGTTTCCTTGGGTGACGGACTCGCCACACGTCAGCCAGTCCCATAGCATCCATGAAGTCACGGATTTAGGAAGAAGCATTACGTAGAACTGCTAAGAAAGAGACAAAGAGAGAGATAGAGAAAGAACATAGCACAACCCCTAACTGGGGGCCTTATTTATCAGGGCTTGCGCCGCTGTTGTGTCACTTTTTTGTGACGCTGCGGCTGCATAAACAATGCACCACATTGTGACCTATTTACAAAGTGATGCATCTAGGCAGATGTGTCACTTTGTGTCACTTTGTAGAGCCCTGGGCTACATTATACCAGCGTCAGGTATAATGTATGCAGGGTGGGCATTCCCCCGTAAAAAAGCCTTGTAGAAGTGGCGCAGTGAAATCTCTGAGATTTCATTGCACCACTCCTACAACTTGACTCCGTCACAATCCTTAAGCCTGCATCAAGCAGGCATAAGGATTGACGCAGGGCCTTTCACATGGGTCTCGCCCCATGTGTAATGACACATTACTGGAGTTGCATCAGTTTACCAACACACTCCAGCAATGCATCATTACTGCGCCACCAGATGCGTCAGGATTGGACATGGAGTGCCGTAGGGTAAATACAGTGCATTCATGGTGTCGCCAGGGTGGCGCTATGATGTCACATCATTGTTTTTCCACAGCGATGCAACACTTTTCATAAATGAGGCCCTCGGTTTATATGTTTTTCCATACAGCTGTAAATAATATGTTAATACAGATTTTTCTGGAGAAGGGATGGGGGTGAACATGGTGTGGGAGGGCAGATTCAGCCCATCTACCGTGGACGGCCCTCACGTTTTGTTACGCCACTGGCTTCTATTGTAGGAAGGTGGGTTTCTGGGGTTCCAGTTCTTTAATATCACCCGAGGTCTTGGGGTGCTTAATATTACTTCCACTCCATCTGGCATTTTTTTTCAGAACTGACAAACAGGTATTGGGGGTTTAATGTGTAAAGAGGGAATTTTGATGTGCTAAGGGCCTGATGTATCAAAGGGTGTTCCCCCTTCTGTGTCAATGGAAAATTGCTTTCGTACATAAGAAATGAGCAAATATCTTTTTTAAAACATGTCTGACCTTCGCTGCAGTTGCAGTAATGGCTGTACCTAATACCAGGGACCTGCACTTACTCATTTACCCAAATGTCATGCAAAAGTCACAAATAAGGTCTGCATTAAGAAAATAATATCCAAATGTCAGCATAAATATAAGAACAGGAGCGGAAACGTCCGGGAAGCAAACTTGCAATGATCAGTGTGAAATAGGAAAACACTTCTTAAGAAAAGCTGATGTGAAAAGTTGCACATCATCCAAGCATACCACAAAGAGAGGCCAGTAATAGCTGCCAAACGTATTGAACCTTTCCACAGACTAGACACAAATCTCATGCGTGTGTACGCAGTTTATTCATCAATCAGGTTTCTTGTAAAGCATGACTACGCTCCCGTAAGGGTTTCAAGGCACTGAGTAGGGGGTGGGGGTGGATCAGGGGTTCAGTCGGAGATCAAGGTCTTGAGGTCCTTCCTGAATTGAAGCAGAGACGGTGAGTGCTTGAGATGAAGAGGCAGTGAGTTCCAGGTCTTCGCAGCGAAGTAGGAGAAGGATCTTTCTCCAGCCGTGGTCTTGCAGGTTCGTGAGATGGTGGCCAGGGCCCGCTGGGCGGAGATGTCTGGTTGGAGTGTAGAAGGAGAGGTGGCGGTTGAGGGATGCAGGTTTGGCATTGTGAAGGGCTGTGTAGGCATGAGTGAGGAGCTTGAAGGTAATTCTTTTATTGGTAGAGAGCAAGCGTAGTCCTTTGTGCAACAATGAGTACATTTTTTGCTATATTATCATTGGATAAGTGAATTCTAGGAATGTTTGACTGAATAATGTACAAATTAAGTGCATTTCCTAAAGATTTGAGTAGATTAACATTGGTACAGGCCTGCCGTTATTTTTCATATAATTCTAATGCAGATTAATTTTGCATGCATTTACCAACAGGTCCTGCTGGCGGCCATTTTGTTTGCACGGATTTGCTCATTGTGAATTGTACAATACATTGTTTGCGACTCGCTATTAGCTCTTGTTCTATTTTGGACAGGAAATCCTTCACTTTTTTGGTGTATAGAACAGACAGTGCAAAACTTTGCAGTGTTTTGTGCATCCCAATGTGACATCTATGTATTCACTGTTACGTTTGCACCTGTGACCTGCGTATGAACTCGCAAACGTTGTGTACATCAGACCCTCAAAGCTCGTGTTGAAGAGTGCACCCTTTTTTTGCTGACTTTATAGATGGTATTGCGACCGTATGCCCTTGCTTTCACTGGGAGTTTGTTTGAGCAAGAAATATTTAATTAGCGTGTGAACCTTCATCTGCACAACGGACATTTCCTGAGGCAGTGGTTAAGTACACATTCAAACAGTTTGCAACGGGTTAATAACATGTGATATTTACTTAATTGGCATATAAACTGTTTACCACCCATAAATGGATATCCTGCTGTCACCTTAACTTTCTAAGAAAGAGACGGAGAAATAGTAAAAGGACAAACCTGACTTGAGTGCGGTTCAGTAGGTATTTGAACTGGAACGCTTGCCAAGTTGCCATTTTCTATTGTTTTTCCTTTGCCCTCCACAGCTGCCAAAGAATCATTGGCAAAGCTTACAAACCTTCCATATGTTTGTGGAACTAGCCTTTCAGCGCTGTGCCTGATATGGCCAGGAACTGCCGGAGGACCCCCACCCTTCCGTTAACCAACATAACATTATTAACAGGACGTGAGAGGGCTTTCTTTGGAAGGCGGGGGATCTTTCTACCCCCCAGGCCGTATTTATTAAAATATACAAAATAAATCAAAAAATTTAAATAAACAATATTTACACAATTACGCAGAAAATTTTACAATTGATATATACAGGTATTCAGATGGCTAACCTTAACATATTTCTAGTACAAGGTATTTCCTATCCGAAACTAACATATCAATTTACATTATACAATAGTTAATTTTCTGTGTACCTATTTGGGCCTACGGCAAGGTCAATAACTGGTGTCAGATCCCTATCACTAAACCACGCCCTCCTGAAGGAGTGCGCTTGCGCAGGAGGGCCCGTTTACCATCGGAGCACATCCCCTCCCCGGTTACCCCCGTACGCCCTATCGCTTGCGCAGGAGGGCCCGTTTACCATCGGAGCACATCCCCTCCCCTCCCCGGTTACCCCCGTACACCCTATTTAACCACGCCCTCCTGTCGGAGTGCGCGTGCGCAGGAGCGCCCATTTACCGTGGGTGGGGGCACATCCCCTCCCCGGTTACCCTCGTACGCCCTATTAAACCACGCCCTTCTGTCAAAGTGCGCATGCGCAGAGGGCCAGCTTACCGTGAGGGTACTTTGGTCCCCCGGTTACCCCGTACGCTCCATTAACTCCATTAAAGGGGGCCCTTGCGTCTCTGCGCCATTTACTGGCGTCATTGTGCACGTGCGGGGAGGCCAAAGAGCCTAGAGAAAGCGTGACTGTCTCCCCCACACCCATGTACCCAACAGACTGTACCTGCCCCTGGAGTTCTATGAGAGAACACTTGTCTCTCCCTTTGGGCGACCCCATTCGAGAATGGCGCCGCCACCCTAAGGAGCTTAAATTAACTGCTCACCAATCATGACCTTACCGCCTGACCAAGGCATAGTAATAAATACGACGATTGATGACCTAAAAATGGGAGAAAGTTCTAAGGAACAAAACGTATTAATCAGACACTTTGGGCCAAATGTAGGTAGGCGAATACCGGTCGGTAACGGCCGATTTCAGCCGTTACCGACCGGTATTTGGCTTTTGAGATGTAGGTGGGTCGGAATTTACAGAATTGGTATAATTACCGATTCGGTAAATTTACCACTTCGGTATTTACCGATTCGGTAAACATACCGATTCTGTAAATCCATATGTAGCTGACACTCCTAAGAGTGCCACAGGCCCTTAAGAGTCGGCATTTTACCACCCAATCCTATTGGGTGGTAAAATACCGAATTCAGGTGTGCATGCACATCTGTGCATGCACACCTGTGCAATGTGACACACACACATGCCCTTAGGGCATGTATGTGTGCCACATGTCGCACAAGCATGTACTTGGGGTGCTAGAGGGTGTCAAAGTGACACCCCCTGCACCCTTGCAGGATTCGGTATTTACCGATTCTGTAAATACCGAATCTGTATTTCCCATTGATTCCTATGGGCTTCAAGGCCCATAGGAATCAATGGGAAATACCTATTCGGTAGTTACAGATTCGGTAAATACCGACTCTTACAGAATCGGTAATTTTTTACCTACATCTGCCTCCTTCCAATTTGCCGACTCTTAAATACCGATTCGGTATGAGTCGGTAATTAAGAGTCGGTAAATCGGAATTACCTACATCTGGCCCTGAGTCATATATGAACACTCGTAACCAAATTATGAAAACCTTCATAACACACAATAACAATCATCTGCTTTAGGGGATGGTGGGTGGGAAAATTAATTACAGCCTCCTAGAGGCTGGAAGGGGCAGGCCGTGGCACGTAGGAGTCAAAGAGGCCGACTCCCGTGCTGCACGGCCTTTTAACCTCTCGCAGGCCAGACCAGATCTAACTGGCCTGGCCTTTGTTCCATTTGTGGCCCGGAAGTGATACTTAATAGGTGCCACCCCCTGCTAACCTCATACTCCAAGAATCGAAGACAAAGCTGTAAAAGACAGAGAGTGAGCTGCCTGCTTTCCCATTGGCACAGGTAAGTGAGTGGAGGACTAAACCTCCACATCCTTCATCATCTTTCGCAGGTAGACTGATATGCTGTGGGCAGTTGGTTGCCGGTCAGCACTGTCGAACTGGGGCAGTGAGGAAGCACGGTCTGTAACCGCACAGTAAGCATGGAAGCTGTATGTCCGAATGGTGCCACTTCTCCCCTCCGTCCCTAGATTCACAGTAAAGTCTCCTGTTTACTCCTGCTCAAGAATTGTGTTGTATTATGTAGTTTTGTATTGCACTGCAACATTCATATAACACTTACCACCTCTATGTGAGGTGCTGAAGTGCTTGCCAACATGAGTAGCACGCTACACTATGTAGAGTGTTTGGTTGGTAGTGTGTTGGCATTGTTTTGATCCTGCATGGGAAGTATTTCCATGTTGTGCATGAGGACCACCGAGGTGCTGTTCTCAGGTTATGGGACACAGCACTTAGCAGTGTATTGAATGAAGAAGTGTGAGAGATAGGCGTGCAGTTTATGGTTCTCAGTTTTGCAGGTCCCTTTTTGGCATTTCTTATGTTCATAATCCACTTCGCTGGTTACTGTACTGGGTTGTCCTTTCTGAGATATTTTGTTTAAAGTTGATGGTCCTGAGCAGGCTTGGGTTAAAGAGAGAGGAGGTGGAGAGATCTACTGAGATGGACTTTGTTAATATCATCCCAGGTCTGATTGTTATTGTGGATGCCACAAAGTGCCCGTAGTATGCTGCTAGTCGGGACCTGCAGAGCTGGACTAAATTAGAGTCTTCCGTTGGCCAGCGGTATGTGGCAGATTGCTTCAGTTATCCAGTGACCGTTCAATTGGTGATGGGTGATTTATTGCTGTGGACTGATATGGTCCTTGGTGATAGATGTGAAGCTTAGCAGGTTTGATTTACGTGAATGTGAGAGTATCAAGCATTGAAAGGGAATTATTAAGCTGCTTGAATGAACTGTAATTAACTGTCTGAGTGTAATGGTATTAGTTTTAGTATGGGTTATAGACTGTATTATGATTGCATTATATAGCACTTACTATCCCCGACAAGGCATCATTGCTCCTTTACTTTGGGTACCACTCTGCTCAAGTTGCCAGGGTTAGTTTTTTTTGGGTGGTTATTGTGATTAGACTTGTGCTCTGCAGGTGCCATTCTATTCCTTTACTCCAGTTTCTATATGGTAGACTGCATGAGTAGGAATTAGGTCTGATTTTTAGCAGGAGAGATAGATATGGGAATTTCATGCATTGATTGGAAATATTAATAGATGAACTACATGCACTACATGAACAGGCATTGTTAGGGTGCAGGGTATGGCTTTTTAAAGAAGAGGTTGTGGTCTTTGAAATAAGGTGTGGGCAATTTTCTGAGATACAATAAATAAGAAATGAGGCAAACGTGCATGTGATTTAGAGTAGGCTAAACTCAGAGAGAAGAGGAATGTAGAGTATGTAGAGGTCTGAAAAGAAGGAGAGTGTAATTTGAATGAAAAAGAAGAGTAAAAAAGTTGGAAGTTTGAAATCAATGTCAGTTTTCATGCAGGGGTTTTAGGATCATTATGGAGGCTTTTTGAGACAGAAGGCCAATCTGTGGAAATAAATATTTACATGTGTTGCAATATCATTTGTAGGCCAGTAGAAAACCACGTGCACACACGCACCACCATCAACGGAGTGTAAATAATATTAAATAAATATGGTTTCATTTTCCCATAAATCAGATGGAAGGAAAACACAAAATCAGAATGTTGTACTTTACATTTTTGTGCTAGAGATGTGCCTCCTCTTTCCCTATGAGGATCACGGTGGGATGAAGGAGAACAGAGTCTGTTTTAGTAAATGTGTGTAACCTAGTGCTTGCCTTGTGCCACATTCCCTGTCCAGATTACTGTGTCTGTCCAGCCTTTCCACTCTGATGGGGTGGGGTGGAGGGGTTTCAGAATTCCCTGTCTCTTCTAACCGGTGTCCCTATTAAAGTGGAGCCTATAGGAGGGGTGCCCCCGGCAGCTTTAAACATATAAGTACGTACTTAACCCCAGCATGGTGCCATCACGAACCCATGCCAAGATCCTCTTAAGGCGAAGTATGTCAGCAACTATATGACTCCATGGTGTCGCTGCTTCTTGATCCATGTTACAAAACAAGGATCATAATTTGTCTTTTTATTGGGGACGCAGAGTACTCCATAGGCAGAATGCGGTTTTGCCAAGAGATTTTGGAAATGTGAAACTTCCGTTGAGTTCCGACATCTATCAAAATGACCGGGCTCTATTCGCTGATAAGGTGGAGACCTTTCTTGGACATCAATGGGGTAGACTGAATCAAGTGTTTGTATGCTGTGGTGCAGATGCAGGCGTTTTACAGAGCAAGTTCATTTTTTACAAAAATGCATACATTTTTTGTGGAGAAGTGTGGCTCACCGATTAGAGCGGCAGAGTGGAGAAGTGTGGCTCACCGATTCGAGCGGCAGACCCTGAGGCAGAGGTCTGGCCCGAGACCAGGGTTCAATTCTCTACGCGGCAGGGTCTTGGGCTCAATTGTCCACGGACTCGATAATTCTCGCCTAGGTGCCTACTCAAATCATAGGTCCCAGTCTGCAACTGGGCAATAGCTTGCTTAATCTCCACAACGGCCCCGAAAGCGCTAGGATGCCTGGCCTCACCTTGGGGGTGCCCAGTAGGGGGCATCTCACAGGGAAAGCCAGGAAGGGTTCCACAGCGGTATACAGCGCCAGGATGCCTGAAAGGTGATAGTGCGCTTTACAAGTATACATACATTTACACATTTTAGGATGGAATGTCTTTTTTGGTTAATTTTACACCTGTTTTATGCTGGGAATTTGCAGAGACGCAGTTGCGCACGCCGTGCCTTCTCATACCTGTCTCTGCCACTAAACCAGGGGCATAACCAGAGGTCGAAGTGGGCAGGATCTGAGGAGGACCATGTACCTATACTTTTTTACTTTGACAGAAACAGTTGCCCTACTTTATGTTACAAGGCAACCATCCTGGTATGGTTAATTCCGGCATATGAAATGCCTCAGCTGAATTGGAGGGGAGAGAGTCTATGTTGTGAATTCACTGGAGGATGGACAGCTGAACAAGATACAAGCCTTCCTACCAGGGTGTCTGCTACCTGAAAGAAATGTAAATGTGCACAATGGGTTAACCTGCAAATGTAAAGGCTGCTTGAGAGCCGGTATAGGCTTTAGTTGATGGAGTCGCTCGAAGAGTATTCTTTTTGAGAGGTATTGTAAGGTGACCAGATGAGATGTGGAGTGTGTGCTTTTAATGGGCAGTTCAAAAAATGTTTTACTAAGTACAGCCTGTGTTTTTACTTAGGTCTATATCTTGGAAGCACATTTTTTATCTTGCTTCTAAATCATTTTGTGCAGTTTATGGCAGCCTGCACTGTGTTTAATGCAATTCATATTCAGAGTGCTTTCTGTCACAGGTTGGGACTTCGTAACACTAACAACGCACCAGTCACTTTTCCCCACTGCACCAACCAGAATTCAATCCTGTGGCTCTCTGGTTGCACATACAGATATCCGCAGTGATTGCATCAATCAATAGAGGCTTCACAACAGAGAAATTGCATCTCTCACTGATTAGTTTAACTTGCATTTATTTTTCATTGAAGGTGTGTGTTAATTTATATGCAGTACCAACAAAATAGTTACAGAATATTTTGTTATTTTTAGCCAGGAATTTTAACTCGCCCCCATGTAAACTGACCCCGCCAAATTGAAATCAGGATCAGTGTTTCCATACTTCTTATAATGTACTTTGACTGCTGGGCATAACATAGGCTCAGCCGTGGCCCGTGCTGGTAAGAGCAGTGGGGCTGGGTTCGGCAGTGGGGCTGGTTGGGGGGCGGATTTCAACAGACGACGAGGGAAAACTAAATAAATAATTAATTTTCCCTTGTTGTCCTCTGTCGAAATACCGCCCTACCCCACCTCACCACCCCACCGCTCTTACCTGCACGGGCCGCTGCTGCATAGGCCGCAATGCTGGAAGGGGCCACAAAACCTTGAAGAGGCCCCCCATTCAGCCTAAGACCAAAGACCAAAGACTATCTGTGATACCGGAGACTTGTGGGGGCCCTCATCGCATTCTGTAGGGGGCGGGGGGCTCATTTTGCATTACACCACTGCAAAAAACTGAACATGCAATGTTAAACTGCGACTGTTGTAACTAGACATTTAAATACCAATTTATTTATCAACTGATCTTATATATAGCCATGTATATACAAAAGCACAAAGGCGGCTTACTAGAGGTCCCGCACAATAATCCCTATTCCAAGTTCATTCAAAAGTTCTGTGCAAAACCCCCCCGGAACCCGCCGCACTATGGTTCCACTGGCATCCAGAGTCAAACAGTTTCTCAAAAGGAGGGTGCACCAGAGATAAAGTCAAATGTATCTGAATATTTCCATGTAGTTTCTGTTATTCTTCAAATAGTCACATTCTGGATAACAGCCAACGCGTTTCGTTCCATACAATGGAACTTCGTCAGGGCTGAAAACAATCAACACAGGACAGCACATCAATAAATACAACAGATAAAAAAACGCCATCATTAGGAACATATACTACATATAACTAACATCAAAAGAAGATGTGAGACAAAAAACAGAAACCTGAAAAAGTACCAAAAATAACAGATATAACTGTACATTGAGACAATGCAAAACACACAAATAAACGGATTACAAAATATATAAAAAATCATAATTAAAGCATAAACAGACCATCCTAATGAGCACAATATAACAACAGATAATTAACGCCTAAGGTGCCATACGACATTCAAACTTTTTTTTTAAGTTTAAAAAGAACTGTATTGGATTGAATAAACTCAAAAGGGTACCCCAATGTGCATAAGACACCCAGACCAAAAAGGTTTAAGCCAAAAAGTAAAGGAATCCATAATACACCCTGACATAACTCACTTATATCAAATGAAAACGGACAGGAAGAAAAGGAGGCAGGAGAAAAAGGAGAAGCGAAAAACAGGAAAAGTAAAGACAAAATAAATACACAAAAAGTGTTCGTGATCTCACCAATCGAATAAATGAGCAAGAATCCATAAAGTCTCAAGACAGCCAATGGGCCACAGAAAAATTCAATGAACAAGTCCACAGTCCTTATAATATTAATACTTAGAGCACCATGTTATTCTGAAAACATAATAAAGCACAAATCAAGACTAATATACATTGCGTAGCAATACAAGCAAACAGAAGAGAAAAAAACGAGAAAAAACACATGCTCTGTGTTTGAGATTATTATAACTGTATTCTTTTTTGTGTTTTTTCTTCCTTTTATGAAAATGTGTGTAATATTTCTTTAAGAATATATTTCTTGAAAACAAAGTATTTTGAACTGGAACTGAACTGTCAACGGATCTTTTTTGAGCCAGTATTATATGCTTAGTCAATTGAGTGGTGTATGATAGGCAAGACAATAAAATTAGATTGCCCCCAGCAATTTGAATGTTTGTCTGATGAGTGGCAAAAAATTCTAGATTGGTTTATGATTTTTCTGAGAAGCACTAGGAAGTCGTTAATGACTCATATAACAGAGAATGATGGGGCAGGGCTCAAGTTCCGAAATATCCACTCAGTCTTCTTTCATCATTAACGTATATCATTCACTTGGGAAACAGTACCACGCCTTATTACAGCGCTTAGAGGTGACTAAGCGTAGGCACGGCTCTAGGCTCATGGTGGCCCTGGACAGGGAGCGTAGGTTGGGGCCCCCGGAGGAACGCAGGTGCGGAGGCCAGTGAAGAGGGGAGGGTCAGGGTGTTTGGAAGTGGAACAGAGTCAGAGGCCGCCAAATACCTGCCACGCAAATATGTATATATCCTCAGAGGATTATTATATTAAGGATATATATTGGCGTGGCGGCCCCTGGGGTTTGGCGGCCCTGTGCAGGTGCCCAGCTTGCACATGCCTAAGGCCGCCCTTGCTAAGCGTTAAACAAGTAGTCAGTTAGTCAAATGCTTTGGAGCATGAGCCAGAGACTTCTCGTATGACAATAAGTGTTCCCCCAATATTTTACCCCTCGCCCTGATATTTCCTTGATGCTCTTGCACCGGTTGGTGTCATCATGAATCATCACCTTCAGGAGTCTTAGTACATGTAAAACAGGGTGTTATAACAAGGAAGTGGTTGTATATTGAGGCTTTTCACATATACTATGATGCCATTTTGAACGATAGAAAACAATCTTTGCAATAATTAGGGGCATATTTACAAGCCCCTTGCGCCGCCGGTGCGTCACTTTTAGTATGGGAAAAAAGTGACGTACCTGTGGCGCAAGGGGATTGTAAATAAGCTCCTTAGGGCCAGATGTAGGTAAATACTATTTACCTATTCTTAAATACCGAATCATACCGATTCGGTATTTAAGAATAGGTATATAGTATGTAGGTAATTTTTCGGTAAATTTTACCAAATCTGTAAAATTCGGTATTTACCGAATCGGTATTTACCGATTCGGTAATTGCCATTCATTTTGGAAAAGCAAAAAAAAAGCTTTTTCAAAGGTTTTCATTATTTACCACCAACTTCTAGTTGGTGGTAAATAACGAATCCTTAACTGAGGAATGCACTAACTTGAGTGCTCCCTACATCCTGGATTCGGTAATTTACTGAATCGGTATGTTAAGAATTCGGTATTTTACCGAATCCTTAAATTACCGATTCGGTAAAATACCGAATCCTACAAAAATGCCACCTACATCTAGAAAGCCCAATACCGGTCGGTAACGGCTGAAATTCGGTAATTTCGGCCGTTACCGACCAGTATTGGGCGACCTACATCTGGCCCTTAGTTTCGACAATTTTGTTGTTCGGTTGCACTTGTTGCTGATTTTTTCTGTGACCACAAATGCAATCTGATCACAATTTACATTGTTACAGTGAAGATGTGCTCTTAGAAATACAGGGGCATATTATCAAGGACAGGCGAATTATTATCGCCGCTTTTATCGGCAGGAAACTGCCGATAAAGCGGCGATAATGGCCTTGATAATATGCTCTATGAATTCCGATCGAAGCCCATGTTAGATGTGTTTACATCTAACATGGGCTTCGATTGGAATTCATAGAGCATATTATCAAGGCCATTATCGCCGCTTTATCGGCAGTTTCCTGCCGATAAAAGCGGCGATAATGTATCGCCTGTCCTTGATAATATGCCCCACAGTCTGACTTCTGATTAAAAAAACGGGACGCTGTTCCAGATGTTGAAACAGACGAATGACTGCTGTAAAATAATAGGTGTTTCATAGTTGTGGCATTGTGTTTTAAATGTCCCCAACACTGAAACAGTTTACCTGTGATACCCTGGAGGCTGGAGTCCACACACAGCCTTAGTGTACAGTGATGCTTCCCACAGCAGGGTAGTCTCCAAGCTGGAGCACCCACAACCTGGGCAAGATGAAATGTGAGGTTTTTGCACCTGTCATCCACCTCTGTGAAGTAGTAATCAGGGACAAAGGGCAGGTCCGGTCTAGAAACATTGTTACCTTGCACAAACTAAAGTTCAGCCCCACCCTTAACCCGACCAATTGGTCCATGAATGGTAAGTGCTGTAAAACTCCAACTAGAATACAATCTTTGATATACAACCTTTGATGCACAACCTTCGTGCCTAACAAAAATGAATGTGCCGGCCTGTAATGCAACTGGTGCTCATGTAAAGTGCTCTGATACCTTCGAGTCTAGTTTGCGATATATAAAACAAAAACAAAAAAGTAAAACAGTCGAGAGAAATTCACAGGCGATATTTTATTTAATTGAGTCTCCCTTTTCTTCATTATCACATATGAGGGCACCTTCACGATGCATGCTGTACAAAAATGTCTTGTGCATTCTTTACTAGACTGTACTGTTGTTCCACATATGATAACAATGTAGGCTACATATGGGGTGCACATGACAATTGACTTTCCTCTTAGTTCACTAGTATCATTGTCATCTTGGTGGACGGGCATGAATGTCTCTAAGTTCATATTTTAAAACTATCACTTTAATACATGCCTCTCAATGCAGTTATGTGATATCATGCTTCCTGAATTTAAAGAAATACACCTCTTTGAATTTTGAGGAGATTTGAGGAACATTTTACATGATGTTTGTTGAACGATTTACATGCCAATACCAATTGTTAAAGCCAGACCCCACCTGTGGTATGGATCTGCTCTGAAGAAAGAATAGAAGTCGTGGAGGTATTGGTTAAAAATCCCATTAGAGTTGTGGCCAGGGGCGGCTCCTCCACTAAGGCGGATGAGCTCCGCCCCACTGCTCTGTGAGCAGGTGAAAAAGGAAAAATAAAATTATATTAACGCATTGTTATTAGCATTTTATTTTTCCGTCGGTGCTCAGCTGGTTAGGGGCGGGCGAGCTGTGTCAGAGGAGCAGGAGGAGGAGTGGTGCGCAAGACAGTTTGGCCGGCCATCTTGGGCCGGCCAAACAGTCATGCGCACTTAGCATGTTCTCCACCGGGCTGTGTTGCACTGCCTAGGTGGAGAACATGCCCATGCTCGCAGTCCCTTTCTGAAAGCCGAACCTCGGGTGCTCAGACCAATCACAACCCTGCTATCAGCAGCGTAGTGATTGGCTAGGAGATTCTGGAAGCCTGGATGCTTCATGTTCCTGCCCCTGGAAGTGGGTGAAAAGGACTGAGAGGCGGCGGCACACAAGTCAGGGATTTTTTTTCTTCATTCCCTCTCCCCCCACCGCGACCTGCCCCTCCCACCACCGTTATGTAACGGCCGCTACTAGTTGTGGCGTCGCTGTTCAAGGGGCATGAGTTAATAATATGGCCAGTAGTGTAGCAAGGATGCCTTGGGCATTGCTGCAGGCAAGGAAAATGGCCTCTTTGACTGCTGTTGGTGTAGTAAAATATAGCAAATGTCAAGGATTGGTGAGCCCCTTAGGGCTGTGGGCCCCAGGGCCACTGCACCAGCTGCACCAATGGTTACAACGCCGCTGAATGTGGCTGCACTAACTGCTAATGCTTCAATGTGAAATTGTATCCAAAAGCAAGCATCCAGGCTCCCAATGGCTTCTTATTAAATATTATTAATAGGCATGTAAGATGTCATGTGAAAAAGGGGTAGTCACTTGCACTCCTTGAAGTATACAAAATTGTTCCTAAAAGTTGAGAAAACTAATAGTGTAGAAAATGTAATCTGACTAACGCGTGCTGCACGGTGTCAAAGGGCTGCCAGTCCCTCGGGTGACCTAATGCTAAATGGTGGTTCAAGACAAGATATCTTGGGCTGAAGGTCATCAATTGCCACTTCTTATGTTGATATTGCTACAATGTTTTGTTTATGATATGTCTTCTTTGTATTGACGGTCATGAAGTAATGACAAATTGATCAGTACAGAGTTAATGACGTGTAAATTTGTATTTCATCTGAAGTAAATGACAATTAATTATGATATTATTGAGAGATCATTCTGATTGTGTTACATGGCATGAAATTAGACAAATGTCATACAAAATTTGTTAAAAGGAAGAAAAGTTTCTGTTAGCTGTGCGTCCGGTCCTTTCAAGATATCTTGTCTTGAACCACCAGCATGTAAGAAGTCATACTACTTCCCCAGTAGGGGTCCTTCCTGGGAAAACTTTGCAATCCAGCACTAGTTAAGAAGGCCACCAGCACCATTCATAGAGGGGAGATCAGAAATGTGTGCTCCGTTATCTCTTTCTATAGGGGAAGCTGGGTGCCACGATTCGAACCACTCCAGGAAGTCATAGGATCAGTAGGGTCACTATATATTCTTGTGAGGGCCCCCAAGTTAATCATTCATCTTATGGAAACTAGACTTCTTAGATTCATGAATCCTTGGAATTAGATATGTGAGACTGTATTGGTCCAATGTGAGATCAGATACAATAGGTGCCCTTAGATGCCATGACAGTAAGGGGGAACTATGTACGATTGCAAATGAAGACTTTTGCCCTTGTGGATTGCTTTCTTAGTGTAGAATGCACATATAATCACGCAGGGACCCATTAACATCGAAATGAAAGACCTATATACCAGGGAAATGTATCTCTCACCTGCAGCACACAGCATATTTTGTCAGGGGTCTTGAGTAATGTATAGGAAGTAGCAGACAAGGATGGAGGTCTTGCTGGCAGCTCTGGTCTTGATCAAGCTGATTGACTGTCTTCACAGGAATTCCCAGTACCCAGTTGTTAATGCCAATATAACTCACAATGGGCCCTCACGAGTAGTGGAATCTGTCCTTGATGTTTTTCGCATTTCATCATGGAACAAAGGTGGTTTTTGTCAGAAAATGAGAGACAGAGACTGGTGTGATTTTGCCTCTAAGGGTTTAATTTGCTAGTTCTGGTAAACCTGGTCTATCACCTCAATTTTTATGAAAGCTTTGCCAATTATAGTGTGGATACCACTTCAAATCTGAGGGTACGCCCATCAAGGGGCTTGAAGGTCTAGGTTTGGGTGGCCCCATCTGCTATTTCATAGGCTGAGATATTTAATGTTCCTAATAGAGGTCACTTTCTACAATATCACTCTCTCCTAGCGGCTCTCAGAGACAAATGGGGCGACATGAACAACGAACACCCCATGCACCTAACCATACAATACTTACACGCTATGGGCGGGTGTAGGCACCTCAATAAATGGTTTGCAGATTCGCTGTGTCTTCACACAGCGGTGTCGCTGAAATCCGTTAGACAGAGGTGGGAGACGGACAGGCGGCGCCCTTTTGTGGACAAGGAGTGGACGGAGATACTGAACAGCCCCATATATATCCCGTGAAACTCACACTTTAGACTCATCCAACATTATATAATCCAGAGGGCCTACCTCACTCCATAGAAAATCAACAAGTTCTATAAGAGGACAGACATGTTGCGTCCCAGATGTCAGCAAGCAGATGCTGACCTACTACACATGTTGTGGGGGATGTACGACATTACAACGCATGCTTTTACATCGCATGCTTTTACAACACGAGTTTTACAACGCATACCATTACAACGCATAGTGCTTTGGGGCGCTGGATAGTGAATTATTTAATTTACTATTCCAACTCCAGTCCCCGTGGATAGTAGGGAAGGTGTTGGATAGTAAATTAAATATATTCCCTATCCTAGAGCGCCCCCCAGTGCAATGCGTTGTAATGGTTTGCGTTGTAAAAGCTGCGATGTAAAAGCATTGCGTGGTAAAAGTTGCGTTGTAAGTGATGTTTCCCGTTGTGGGCCTGCCCATCATTATGTCCCTACTGGCACCAAGTTAGTACCGTCCTGGCAGCATCCACGGGCCGTAATCTGGAGTGTACATGGGCGGAGTGCATAATGCACCTTTACCACAGGTAAGAAGCTAAAGGTCACTTCCCGCTTCCTAGATTTTGGCATGCTGACAGCTAAGCGAATGATCACAAAAAGATGGAAGAAATCTGATCCGCCTGCGTTGATGACTTGGAGTCATGGGCCAGGCGAAGGGAATGGCACTCCAAACTGAAGATATCTGGGGTCTCTACAAAGAGCCTATCGTAACACATTGGGGGGATATAATACAAAATCTCAGGGGAAGCAGACAGATCACACGCGGACCCCTCTCTCTGGCCTCCCCCGGCGTACCTAGTTGTTAAGATGGGGAGTTGCGGGCTGAGTAGCTATTACATTCACTGGGCAGTTCACGAAGCTCATTCCCCCCCTGTGGACGTGCCTTGCACACTCCTGCAGCAGAGGGGGTACCGAACCCGCTCGCGAATTGTAGAAGGCACTCATAGCATGCTGAGTTCAGTATACATACATAAAGCAAGGATGTTGAATTGGCTGTCTGCTATCCACTAAACATAGTTATTGTGCATCCCTCACCCTTAGCCACAGAATTCTTTGAAGACCCCTGTTAACAGATAAGCATGCACACCATGTCTCACACAACACCTACTCAGTTCATGTCACACTCAGAAACTCGAGGGTGGAATTGTGTGCTATAGAAATCCCATAATATGTAAGGTAATGTAGAAAGAAACTGTTGCCTGAAGGGAAGTCATTGTCAAATGCTCAGAAGTTACTGTTGTTTATGTTAAAACCTGTTGTAACAACTATCTGTTCAACAACTTAAATATGTGCAAACAACCAAGTTGGATTCAACTATAGGCATTGTAAGCTTGCTGGAATGCCAATTTAATGAGAAAGCTGTGGTAGTCGAAATATAAGCATACAACAAATCACCTATAACAGGACAATAGTGCTAACCTTCTATAATGCTGTTGGAAAATGCATGCATAATTGTTTGTAATCGCAATAAAACCCAAAACAAACAGATGTTTTAAAAAAAAAAAAATAGAGGTAATTTTGGCGGCAAGCCCAATTGTGAGTCGCTCCTTTTACTTCAGGATGAGGGCTTATTACCCAGCAAGATTCCAAGGGTCAGATGTAAAAAGCATTTTTCTGGTCGCAAATGGTCCGATTCAAATGTACACAATGCGAAATGTGATTTGGTAACTTGTTACTGAGTTGCATTTGGCATTAGAGATATGTTATTTGGAAGGGGCATATTTAGGGCGTCCTGCCAAATACCGAATCTGTATGGTATGTATTACTGTTTTGCGACCGAGTTCTAGTCGCAAAACAGTAATACTTTACCACCAATTTAAAACTAGTAACCCATTTGCAAAGGGGAAGGTGCCAAAATGGACTCCTTCCCCTTTGAGAATCTAAATTATATTTTTTAAGAGCAGGCAGTGAACCCACAGACCCCTGCCGACTCTTAAAAAATGAAACTTCAATGTTTCATATTTTTCTTTTTAAACACATTCCCTTTTCCTTTAGGGAAAATGGGCTGCATTTAAAACAAACACAAAAAAAGATGTATTTATTAAAAAGCAATCACAGACATGGTAGTCTGCTGACTTCAGCAGGCCATCATCCCTGCGATGGCTGCAATTCCTGGTGGTCAACAAATTGTGACCTAACTCATTATTATGATATATTAGGAATACCGATTTCGTAAATGCTATTCAGAGAGAATCGCAATTAGGAAATCGGTATTTCTAATGTTAGTACATCTGGCCCCAAATCTTATCGTGTGGCAAATGTACATCAGACTTGCTTAAGATAGTAGATGAAATGATGTATTACTAAAAAAGAATACAGTTCTGTTGCAAGGGGCCCGTGCAACTATTCGATTTACTAAAAATGTGCGTGAGAAAGCATTATATCCAGCACTGGAGGGGTGCAGGGACACAGCTAGTTCTGCAGTGACTAAAGTAGCCGAGATCTGGAAATTCTCTGATAGCTGCCCTTTTGATTAATTCAGGGAATCACTTTGTAAACAACAATGGGGCATATTATCAAGCAGGTCGATAGGCAATTATCGCCGCTTTAGCGGCCGTTTTCGGCCGCTAAGCGGAGATAAATCTATCGCCCTATTAGCAAGCTGTCGCTAACTGATGTTAGCGACAGCTTTTAGGCGATAGCGAGCGGGTTGGGGCCCGCTTTGCATGTCAGTGATGTTTATCGCTAATGACATGCAAAGTGGGTGTACCCAACCAGTTAGCGACTGAAAGCAGTCGCTAACGTCGCTATCACCTATTAGCAAAGCAGGCGTAGCGATGGAAATATTCACACTAAGTGCGAATATCTCCAAATACTAACACCTGCCCAGACCAGTTCTTAGCCATGTTATCCAATGGGAGGTGGATAACATGGCTAAGAGCATTTCGTCGCTAATGCGTGAATATCGCTGTATTCTCAGCGATATTCGCGCATTTCGCCGCTATCGCTGGATATTTTAGCACAATGGAGAAAAAGGTTGCTAATACCATGTCTTCTCCGCTAACATATCCAGCAATAGGCAGCGATAAAAAATTTGTCGCTAAACCTATTTAGCGATAATTATTGCTACTTGTTGGTAATATGCCCCAATATGTGGTGGTTTCTATAGAGCACTCTCATTATATCCTTATGCTTAGATTTGGGTCACCATGAGGCTAAAAGCGTAGTGCGACTAAAACCTCTTCTCCATTGGATCCACTTCCGGAACGTGAAAGAACTCCTTCTCCGGGATCTACTTTCCCTGGCTGGTGCTTGCTATTTGGATTGGCTTAGTTATATTAACAATTCTCTCAGCGCTATGGGGCTCATGGAAGTGTGGTCTCATCCAACCCAGAAGTATTTCCACAGAATCATTTTGGTGATGTCTACCTACAAAGTATGGTCACAGGTGCAGTTACTGCGCAGCTCAAGCGCAGGCAAGCTTTCTAATGTTTAAATGTGCTCCAAATTAAAGGACTGTATCACACCTTTGTTGGCTAGGAGATTATACGTCACATGTCATCTTGACACTTGCCTTTGGTTACGTTTAGGCGCCAATGAAACATATCCCATTGCCATACTAAAAACCGTGGGCCTCATTTATGAAAAGTGTTGCATTACTGCGATTTAACAGCGATGTGACACTTTTCACTGCGCCCTCCGTGCGACACCATGGATGTGCCATATTTAATGTACGGCGCTCCATGACGCAAGAATTGACAGATGCGTCAGGAATCCTGACGTATCTGTCGGCACAAAACTCATGCATTGCTGGAGTTGTGTCATAAGCATGACGCAACTCAAGCAATGCATGGGGGAGGCTTATAACTATTGCACTGCGTCACCGGCGTAAGGTTTTGACGTAGTGGCGTCCTGGAAGTGGCGCAGTGAAATCTGATAGATTTGACTGCATCACTTCTACAAGGCTTTCTTGGAGGGGAACGCCCTCCCTGCTTACATTATACTTCACGCACATTATACCTTACGCAGGTATAATGTGGCGCAGGGGATTATAGAGTGACTCATCTGCCTAGATGCATCACTTAGTAAATAGGTCACAACGTGGCACATTGTTTACACCGCCGCTGCATCACGAAAAGTGACACAACAGCGGTGCAAATGTATCGTAAGGGGCTCATAAATAAGACCCTGTGTTTATTGTTTATATCTATAAAAAAAAACTAAGCTCATTTTAAGTTCTTTTGTCCTCACCAAAAGAACCCGCAATTGATGAGGGCTACTGCTGCTCTTGCGAAATGTAGGTTGCTCAGAACATGTAGCTACCCTACGAGTGTGCATATCGGACAGCTCAGAGCATACAATGTATGTAATTAGTAGATCCTTCTTTTAAGTTTTAAAGATCAGGGAGGGCTACTGAATGCCTGATTATGGTAGTCCTCTGTCTCCGGTGGGGTGGAGGTGGCTGGGGGGTTTCAGGATAATGGAGTAACTTCATTTCATCTTTGGCTTGTCTATGATTTTCCATCTTTGCTAGCCACAATGGTGTTTTTTATGTCGTAGTTAATGCATACTATGTAGGGAATGTTAATTTTATGAGTTGCTCTCATCATTTTTAATTATGTCAAATTATGTACATATTGTCAGTCTTAGAATTTGTTTTCTTTTGCGGAGCTGTGTGTATTTTATAACTTTTATGACATGTTTTTGCTCTCCTCGCACTCATGCCTTGTGGATTTATATTTTGATTTAAATGGACAAGACACATCTGAAGTGGTCTGCCTTAGGACAAGCCCCTTTCTTTCCACACATCAAAGTAAATCCCTCCTGAAGGGGTAATCACGAGCTCACTTCAGATGAACAGACAGCCGGGGCACTCCCTTCCCTCCTTCATGGTTACAATTAATATTTCATGTATTCAAAATACAGCTGTGGCGAACAACGGTTTCCATAGTAAAACGCAAGCTGCTCCTTTTGCAGGTGCATTGCCACAGGCCAAATGTGCGGCGCCGCGCCATTGTTTTATTTGCCAACTGCGCCACACTTTCAAGGGACTTATTTACATCCCCTTCCGCCGCCACTGCGTCTATTTCGTGACGCTCCTGCGGCGCAAGGTGCTTGTACGTAAGCCCCCAACTCTGGCAGCTCGCGCATGAATAGTTGTGTGTGTGACGTAGGTATAGGCGCTAATAATGCGGCCTGATTATCGGGTGGATCACACCACTGTCGAATGAATGATTTGTGTTCCCGGCGCGCACGCTTCAGAAGCATCCGTTTTAGTATAGATCCCATTTAAACATTACCGCGCTGGATGTAAATCCTGCACAGAACAGACAGCACAGCAGGGCACAAGTCCTCAAAAAAGAAGTGGGGGACGCTGACGTCACAACAGGAGGTGACGTCACGAAAGGTGGCTTGCACCAACAGACTAATTGCCTTCTCTCGCTCACCCCTTAGATGCGATTGCATCAGAGAAGCCAGCGCGTGAGCAGCGTTCTGAATGAGCTCCGATCTCGCCCCAGAGAGGCCAAAGAGTGAATGAGCTCCTGGTAAAATAAGTGGGGTACGCCGTCCACCCGCATGGTACCCCGTCTCGACACCTGCACCACAGAATTTTAAATGTATTTGTTGAAGCTCAAAACGTCCACTTTAAGGGGCTTTATTTACAAGCCACTTGCGCCGCCAGTGCGTCACTTTTATAAAGGAAAAAGGTGT
The DNA here is from genome assembly GCF_964261635.1 of Lissotriton helveticus. Taxonomy (NCBI): domain Eukaryota; kingdom Metazoa; phylum Chordata; class Amphibia; order Caudata; family Salamandridae; genus Lissotriton; species Lissotriton helveticus. The sequence continues at coordinate 1,373,662,573 of NC_136067.1, forward strand.
TCTACCGGCGGTGCAAGAGGCTTGTAAATAAGCACCTAAACTCTGCTTTACTCGCCAGACGCTTTGTTGATTTTAATCCTAGCCATGGTGTGTGGTGTTTTTTTTTCTCTTCTGTAGCATGTGGCAATTTCACTGGAACAGCAATTGTATGAGTCCTCATAGGGAGTGGTGGCTGTATGTTGTAGTTTTCAGTATGGGTTCTTGCCTGTGTGTGGTATGGAGGCGTGGGACGGGGTAAAACCAGTGCTTAATTTGTTTTGTTTTTTAACTGGCCAGAGCCCTCGCCAGGAGATCATTGCAGCTTGAACCACACATTCTGCCTGCCACCGCTGCCAATAATAGTACTGATGAAGCAAAGCTTCGCATTTGCGACTTGCTTTTGTCACGAACCTCGTCCATGTATAACCAAGTAATAATTTGTACGTCTTACTAACGTTTATTTCATGTTTGAAACGAAATCAATGAAGCTTGCTTATGTGTATTTCTAATACGATTAATTTGAGTCCTAAAAATGGCTGCTGCTTTGAAATAGCTCCTGCGCATGCGTCAGTCACACTCACGTGTCCTGACGTGTTTGCAGGTTTGGAGGGAAATAGTTGCGCATGCGTAATACATAGCTTTGGCAATAACGTGGTACTGCTCGTGCCATTGCTCTTGTGCCTGTGTATATGTAGCTAACATTTAGACTGCATAAGTATAAATTTTAGTGATAAGTTGAAAGTACAAACCCAATGATGTGTTTTCATATCGTTATTTCTATGTATTAATTTGTTTTCGCTTACTTTTCATGTATCCTCGACTCGGAGGGGTGCTGGGCTGGGGAGACCATCTTGGAGGGTACTTGTGCGCAGACTCGCCAGGAGCCATCATGGCATTGAATTGCTGCCAAAGAAGGTTGATACCAGAAGCCACCCTGGGAAGCTGTACCTTCGCCCGCAGCATCACGATATTGTTCCATTATGTTGCTAAAATGTATTCTTTCAATGTATTCTGCGCGTTTTTCTCATGGGAACCCCAATCTTGCTAGGCGGTGCCCAGAGATGTAAATAAGGCCTCCAAATAGTCTGTTCTGATTGGTGTGTTACCCAAATCCTATCTTAGGACCAATCCAAATTGAGGGATTCTGACACTTTGCAACATTAGGGGGTGGTACACCGTCCCCAAACTGTATATCTACCCTGGGTTCACCTAGGGAAATTGTCCGACTTGTCTGGTTTAGCTGACCTGTCACTGACCCATCGCACTCAATAGGTGACTGAAGATACAGAGCACTGCGGAGTACTCTGTCCGAAATTGACCATAGACTAAGGTTCTACTGAACCTTAAAGTGCTGGCGAAGCACTTTGCTGGGAGTTCGCTGACCCAATCGGGGTCTTGATCGATAGCTGCAGAGAGGGTGGAGCGTAGGCGTTGCTTCCGAACTGCGGGTGCTGGTCCTGTCCTGAGGGTTTCCTGTCCTGTCCTGAGGTCCTGTCCTGATTCCTAATCTGAGGGTTTCCTGTCCTGTCCTGGGTGTGTCCATTCTGCACCTGCTGTCCATTGAGGGGTATCCTTCCTTGAGGGTTTCCTGTCCTTAACTGACCCGTGGCCAGGGTTTGGTTTCCACACCAGTCTAGGTAAATATTGCTCTAAATTCTTTGAACTTGCACCTTTCTAATTTTCTGTCCTTTGCTTCAATAAAGACACACCTTTGCATATGTTGACTTTTCCATGCTTTTGCCGCAACTATTGAATCGTAAAGTCATTTGCATATTTTCATAACGTTTCCCATGTTACCCTATCTGTTAGAAATCATATTTTGCATTGCAGTTTGTCATTTTCTGATATGGTCTAGAACGGCCTTACTTAAATTTTCCAAAGAACTTTTACCCTAAATGCATAGCGTTTCCTGTTGCACCCCATATTAGTATTTCCATGATTACCCTGACTTTATTTCTCTATAGTTATGTACTTTTCATTATCTTGTTTATCGTTTGCCTTATTCTTGTAAATCTCATGCTTTCAGAAAACGAACTTTAGATAAAGATTTTAAAACTTCCAGTTGTCCGTGGTCATTTTACAAAGGTATTGAATGTCATTTTGAGTTGTATTTTGCTGCCTTTCCTTTTACAGCTAGCTCCCTGATCCATTGTGGTCATAGGTACCCGTGTCGGTGGATGGTAAGTCGGGTACGCTGAGTAATAACAGTAGGGAATTCACACAAATTGGTAGCAGCCCGTGAAGTCACCCGGTCAATGTATATGGTGAATTGAAATATATGGGCCCGAAGCCGGAAGCGGCGAAATTATTGGTTGGGTGACCTCGCGCGCTCTATCAGTTTTTCTGGTAAGCAGAGGATGGTTAGGGACTAGTTAAAGGTTAGGTAGGACTAGTTAGCCTAGTCAAGTCGGTAGCTGCTAGTATATTGATGCTGCTATAAGAGTGGCCGTTCCGAGGGACCTGATCATTCTCTTGAGAATACGCTGCTTTGAAATTCATGAATTGTTTTATCATTGTTATTCTTGTTCTTATATTGTTATATGTATTAATCCATGCATTTGTAAACCGTCTCGTTCAGTGTTGTCTGAACTCCCCGGGGAATTGAATGGCAAAGTGGTGAATAGAATCCATTTGCCTTGAGGTCGCAGGCTCAAGGAAAGTTAGGTGCAGGTTAGGTACAACCGGGAAGCACTAACTAGGGTTTTTTCTGAATACATGTGTGAATAAATGTTAGTAACGAGGTTCATTGGCAAAATTCCCATAGTGGCGTAACCTAGTAAGGGTCACATCGGAAGAGTAGCAGGTTCATCGGAGCTTGGGTGAAAGCAGAGGGGTCCGCTGGGAAACCTTAGACTCGGATATATCCCGGAGAAGTGGATGAGTTTAGGGGAATAACAGGTTCACCGATGCTAGAGTGAAGGGTAGGCGGAAGAGATTTACCCGCAGCGTGTGAAAAGTAAATGGAAGTAGTTTACTTGCAGTAAAATAACTCTTTCTCTGTCTAGACACTTGAGCACTGTGGCGAATGTGTATTCGTTGTAAAATAACCGAGCACTAAGCACTTTAGAAAGAAAGAAAGTTTCCGTTACCTTGTGAAGGGAGGGAGTCCGCCGCGAAGCGTCTCTGACGTCACTCCGTGCCGCGCTGGGATTGGTAGAAACAGCGGGCGGGTAGCGGGGCTGGAATTGTGAAGGAGGGGTGAGCGCCGAAGAGTGAGAACTGTCTCACGAAGGGGCCGCGCACCCATTGGTCGAAACTATTTTGAACGCGTGCACCCATTGGTCGCGCGGAATTGCAAGACGCGTTCTGATTGGAGGTAACTTTGTAAACAAAGTTAAGCGTAGAAATCGTATGTGGCACTCGTATTGTCCAGAGACTAGACCCGATCCAAGAAGCCAAGGGTTTGAAAGGGATCAGTGGAAAGCCAATAGATACGATATTATGTACGGAACTAAGAGAAAAATGTCCCTTGTAAATAAGGTAAAGAATTACTTCAAAACGGACAAACCGATTAAATCCAGAGAGGGCGTTATTGTTCCACCACCCAATACTCCCGCCTCTTTCATGATGTTTGATCGAGGGTACAATACCTGTGTGTGGTTGGAAAATTGGGTAAAGTACACAAAAGATGACGGAATATTGGCTTTTCCGTTAGACGGTACTTTCAATGGTAGGATTTTATTTAATTTGAGAACCCGAATGAATGAATTGCATCCCAGACCGAGACTAACGCAGTATGAGGCATTAGAGGAATGGGAGATTGAGGCTTTCGAAAGGGAGAAACCCCGAATGGACAAAGGTCTGACCAAGTGGTACCCAAGGCTGAAACAAGAGACCAGGGATAAAAGGATGAAACAGTGGAGACAGAGCATGATTGTTGAAGGTCTGTTTCCCATGATGCCAGCATGTGCCCCTTCTGCAGGAGAGAAAAGGACAGAAAAGAGTAAGCATTGGGGGGCCCTGGGGGAGTCAGACGATGAATTATTAGATGACATTTTTACGAGAAGTCCGCCCCCTTATAATGAGGGAGCCCGACCTTCCAGTACAGGAGAAAATCCCCAGCGTCCATCTATTAAGGAGGAGGACAGATCCCTAAGTAGGGGGGGAGGTGGTCAGGTACTGCCCTATTTTGAGAATCCCGGACCCGCGGAGGTACGAGAGATATATCCTAGAGTGCCCGTGAGCCCGGAGGAAAAATATTCCCGTGAAAGAGCCTTTTTCCCCGGACCTCTTTATGAAAACGAAGAGAAACCATTAAGTTCAGGAATGCCCTTTTTACAGCCTCCCTATGGGGAAGAGCGCAGGTCATTTGGCACAGGAACTTTGTTCCCAAAACCAAATTATGGTGGGGGACCAAGTGAAACGCATCCCACTGCCCCGAGCTTTACCCCTCACCTGACCCCACAGATAATACCTGACCGGACATTAGGAAGAGTACTAGATGAAAGGGAGCAAGAGGCCCTAGCTAGACAGAGAACAGAAATAATTCAGAAAATCTCCCAGTTAAATACCAGTCCTGAGGCTTTGACTATTCCGGTAACAATTGGACCAGTGATTCCGTTGTATGGGAATAATCAGGGAAGCCCAAACCCTCCAGTTATTAATCCAATCATGGCCCCACCAAGGCAGGAGCCCCTACTGATAGACGATCAGTCCAGTGAGTGCGAGTCCGAGGTTGTGTTCTTGGACCTGCCAAACAAACAAACCGGGAAGGGAGTGCAGAAGAGGCAAAATCCTTTTAATGCGAAAGAAATTAAATTAGAATCAACGTCAGGTACTAGGAGTGTCTCTCTGGTAACTCCGGAAGAAATTGAAAATTGGAGTCGTGAATTAGAAAAACAGACTCCTCAAACGAAACCTTTAGACCTCTACAAACTGAGGGTAGAAATAGAGGAATTAATGGCAGGAAATGTGGGATTGGACAGATTAAATACCTACTCTGAAGAAGAGTTGCTGTTTATGTGTAAAAGCCTTACCAGAAGTACCAGAGTGCTCCACGAAAAGCTGACAGACACTGCAGCTAGTATGGGGGTAGATATTTCAAGATCCAAGCCCTTGCAAAAACCTTACAGAGCTGAATTCTCAGACAAAGATATAGAGAACTTGAATGTGTCAGGGAAAAAGTTGCAGATTAAAGAGCTGCTAGCAATTTTGCAAAAATGGGGAGACGTGGAAAAATGGAAAAGCCGGTGGGCACGAAAGAAAGATGAGGCTCGATCCAGACAAACGACCCCTGAGTTCACTCTGAGAGAAGTAGACAAGCCCGAACAGTTATGCCCCATGCGCGAAGTACCAGGTGGGAGGTATGTGCACGTTCCATGGTCCAGACAGGATATTGTGTCCTTTACTAACGATTTCCCGAAATTGCGCGAAAAACCAGTTGACTGGTACCGGCAGGTGGAAAGGTTCGTAAAGGTGCAAAAATGCCTGTGGAAAGACCTGGATGGATTTTTCGATATCGTGGTCCCGGTAGATCTATGGACCGAGTGTAAAATAGCCATAGCCTGGCCTAGTGAGGAGTACCCGAGGGACTCTAACACAGGGGAGCCGTCGATTGAAGTGATGAAAAAATACGAACAAGTAATTCAGCATTTGAAAAATAAGGTGCCCGCAAAGGAAACTGATTGGACCAGGATAGATAGAACAACGCAGGAAAGAGACGAGACAGTGCACTCCTATTATGAAAGGCTGTTGCAGGTGTTTAAAACATACAGTGGTATAGATAACATCGAGATGAAGGATATGACGCATTTCATTTACAGGTTTGTAAACGGTTTAAGACCCGAAATTTGTCAGTGGATAAAGGATAATAAGATCTGTTGGCATACCAAAAAGGTAGACGAGGTCCTGCGGTACGCGAAGTACTGCGAGGACGAGATGGCAGAAAAGAAAAAGGCTCTCAAAGAGAAGGTCATGTGGGCTCAGGTGAAGCTCGCAGAACAGCAGGAAAAACAGCTGAGTAATATGGCCAAGAACACTCAGAACCAAGGTCCTGGGGGTGGGGGAGGAGGTAAGCCCCGGCCCAAAATGAGCAGAGAAGAGGCTATGAAGAAATTTCCCTGTCACCAGTGCGGAGAAATTGGACACTGGCGAAACGAGTGTCCTTATTTGCCTGACGTTAACCCAAAACACCTGATTTAACTCCACAGACGCAGAAAGAAAGACCAAGAAAGACTCAACCACAGGTAAAAACGATTCAGGTGCCCCGAGCTCCAAAGCAAGCACATAAGGGAAGAGTCACAGAGGGTGATGAGATAGAAGTCTGGGAAAGCAATGAGAACAGAAATGCAGCAACTTCGCAGTATTTGTTAAACGATACCTTCCTTTGTGATGACCAGTACTGACGGGGCCTGAGAGGGGAGGACGCGGAGTGCGTACTTGGCGCCTCCTTGCCGGTAGACCAGTCCGGACCATACATTGAAGGAAAGGTTGACGGAAATGATGTCACTTTTCTGTTGGACACTGGTGCTACCCGTTCTACTGTGAGAACAGTGGACGTTCCAAACCTACCCCTCTCGGGAGAAGCTATCCAAGTAGTAGGTGTATCTAATCAATTGATTAGTACTCCTGTTACCAAGCCCATGGAGATCTCAATTGGAAACTTTAAGGAAATGCATAGATTTGTCGTCTGTGACACCAGTCCAGTGAACTTATTGGGATGTGATTTGCTGTGCAAAATGAACTGTACCATCTTTTGCACACCAAAGGGTGTTGAAATTCAGACCCCAGATGAAGATGGCATCTATAAATTAATGTTAATCAGACCTGACTCAGAAATTAAACGAATGACTATGCAGGATTTGCCCAAAGAACTCCAAGAAGCAGTGAAGCCAGAAGTATGGGACTTTACTGGGAAAGATGTAGGGTTAATGAAAAACGTAGACCCCATACAGATAGCAATAAAGGACAATGCTGTATACCCCAATACTAAACCCTACAGAATGAATGCAGAAGTAAGAGCAGGTGTTACCCTGGGAAATACAGAAATTGCTAGAAGGAAACATCATACAGGAAGTAATGAGTAGCCCATGTAACTCCCCGATTATGGGCATCAAGAAGCCTAGTGGCAAGTACAGAGTAGTGCAGGACCTACGAAAAGTAAACAAGATAGTGGTCCCCTGCTGCCCTATTGTCCCGAACCCAGCAGTGATTCTGTATCAGATTCCCTGGGATGCTGAGTGGTTCACTGTGATAGACCTGTGTCATGCATTCTTTTCCATTCCCTTGCATCCAGATAGCAAATTTATTTTCTCATTTGCCTTCAATGGTCACGTGTATGTCTGGAACAGGGTCCCCCAAGGGTACACAGAGAGCCCCTCTATCTTTAATCAGATCTTGAAAAAATGTTTGGAAACTTTGGTCTTACCTGGGAACTCTGTCCTAGTGCAATACATAGACGACCTCTTAGTGGCGTCTAAAAGTCATAGGGATTGTGTGATTGACACCATTGCTCTACTGAATCACCTGAGCGAGAAGGGATATAAAGTGGCCCCTGAAAAATTACAGTTCTGTACAAAATCAGTGAAATATCTGGGGCACCAGATAGAGAAAGGTGTCAGGAAAGTAACATCAGAAAGGGTGAGAATAATTCAAAAGATGCAGTTACCCCGTACTCAGAAAGAGATCAGAATGTTCCTGGGAGTGATAGGATACTGCAGGCAATGGATTCTGGGATTTGCAGTCCTAGCTAGGCCTTTGATAAAAATGACCAAGAGAGGAACACCAGAAATTGTAGAATGGGATGATGAAAGCTTAACAGCCTTCACAAAATTGCGAGATTGTCTGTGTACAGCCCCTGCGTTGGGAATGCCAGACTATTCCAAGGAATTTGCCCTATTCTGTGACACTCGCGATAATTGCGCGTTGTCAGTCCTGACACAAGAACATGGCACGACCAGAAGGCCTGTCGCATATTTCTCTGCCACCCTGGATCCAGTGGCTGCTGGATTACCAGGATGTCTGAAAGCAGTAGCTGCTACTTGCGCAAGTTTAGAGCAGAGTGAGTCCATTGTCATGGGACATCCTGTAACTGTGTATGTTCCACATGGAGTGGTAATTTTACTGACCAGAACGAAAACTCAGTACCTCACCCCTAGTCGGCTGACTAAATACGAAAGGATTCTTGTGGGTGCTGCAAATGTAAACATTGTTAGGTGCAGTATTCTGAACCCCGCCACTTTGCTCCCCGACCAAATGGATATGGAAGGTGGGGTGGATGATGAGCATGATTGCATTGATTTAACAGAATTCAACACCAAACCACGCCCAGACATTAAAGAAACTCCATTGCCTGAGCATGACAAGGAATTATTTGTGGATGGTTCATGTCTAAGACATGAACAAGGAGGCCTGAGTGCTGCCTATGCGGTAGTCTCCTTAACAAAAATGGAAGAAGCAGGTTATCTATTCGACGTAAAGTCTGCACAAGTAGCCGAATTGATAGCTATGATAAAAGCTTGCAAAATTGGGAAAAACCTACGCATAACAGTGTATACTGACAGTCAGTACTGTTATGGGGTTGTGCATGACTTTGGCCAGTTGTGGCTACAGAGGGAGTTCCTGACTTCATCAGGTACCCCTATTCGAAATGGAAAAGTTGTTCAAGACCTTTTAGAGGCAATCCAGTTACCAAAGGAACTGGCAGTGGTAAAGTGTGTCGCTCATAAAAAAGACATGGACACTGTATCACTGGGAAATGATTTTGCTGATCGAGTGGCCCAATGGTGCGCCAGAGATCGGTATATCATAAATCCAAAATGAGGGGGGCCAGGAACCAGCTGCCAACTTCAAGTGTTTGAAGAAGTGCCTACATGGGATGAAGTGAAAGAGTGGCAGCAGGCGGCACCTTGGCAAGAGAGAGAGAAGTGGAAGGAAGATGGGTGTAGACCAAGACGTGTGGATGGTGTCATCTTGGGCCCAACTGGTATGCCTGTGTTACCTAGACACTTAATTAGCACAATGGCGAGATTGATACATGAAGGATCACACATTGGTAGGGACGCCATGATTCTAGTGTTCCAACAGACTTGGTACAGTAAAAAGTTCAGGAAGGTAGCAGAGTCCCTCTGCCAGAGGTGCATGCCATGTCAAAGGATGAACGCTGGCAAAAGAACTTCGGTGGAACTGGGGAAAATTGGGAGGTCAGGGGGTCCCTTTGTGAGAATACAAGTTGATTTCATCACCATGCCACGTTGTGAAGGGAAGCGATATGTCCTTGTCATGGTCTGCCTATTTTCAAAGTGGGTGGAAGCTTTCCCTACTCCCCAAAATGACGCAATGACAGTAGCTAAGTGTTAACTAAAAGAACTGATACCTAGGTTCGGGGTTCCAGTCACTATTGAATCAGATAGAGGTCGACATTTTCAGAATGAGGTGATCGACGAACTCTGTAAGGCCTTTGGAATCACACAAAAGCTTCACTGTGCGTACCGTCCAGAGGCTTCTGGAATAGTGGAACAAGTAAACGGAACTATCAAAAACAGATTAGCAAAACTATGTGATGCATCTGGCATGACTTGGGTGAAGGCCCTGCCCTTGGTCCTGATGGGACTCCGAAGTGTTCCTGACCGCAAGACAGGCCTAAGTCCCCATGAAATCCTGATGGGAAGAGTGATGAGACAAGCATGGGTACCAGGAAGCAAACTGTTGAGTATTACTGATGATTTGGTGCTTGAATACTGCAAGAGATTAGGTGACCAAGTGCGTTCTATCTCTCGCCAGATCGGAGAAGACGCCATCCTCAATCCAACGACTCCTCTCCACAAACTGGTTCCCGGAGACTGGGTAAAAATAAAGAAGCATACTCGGAAGAGCTGCCTGGAGCCAAGGTGGGGAGAGAAGCGTCAGGTGATCCTGGTAACAACCACAGCAGTAAAGTGTGCAGGGGTTCCACATTGGATACACGCCAGCCACACCCAGAAGGTATTACCAGACGGAGAGCCTGAAGAAGAAGGGTGTCCAGCAGAGGACTCTGCAGGAGCCAGACCAGAAGTAGCGGACGACGTACAGCCCAGTACCAGTCAAGACGTGGGATCAGCAGATGTTGGCCCAGGAATAGTTGATAACAAACTACCAAGAGCCCAGCCTGCTGAAGGGGTCCGAGAAGCTGAGCCAGAAGTAGCTGAAGACGAGCTGCCAAGCATATGGCCAGAGGAGTGGATACCATTGATTGATCTCACCGAAGACCCCATCAGAACAAGCGAACGACTTTGGGAAGGTAGAGAGTGGACTAGAGAGGAAAAGCAAGGCACAGGCGAAGAACCTCAGGATCTTGAGATTCACATCAAAACTGAGGAAGGAGAAGGTCAGACAGGGACAGAACAAGTGATTGATACTCCTCCATTGACTCCTGATGTCGAGAAGGGACAGACTAGACACAGTGTAATAGTTCGAGCAGAAGAAAATCAAGAGATCGAAGTGCTTGAACAGGATCAGATAGGATTAGGAGAAAGTGTTCAGGAAACAGAAACAGAGACATTTGAAAAGCAAAAACAAAATTCTCCTGAACAAGGCCAGATTAGTAACCAGGCAGAAGAAATAGATGCTAGCCCTGGAAATAGTCAGATAGAAGAGGAAGAAACTGAAACAGAATTGCCACAAACTAATGAAAACAAGAGGGCAAGAGAAGAGAACGAGGTCTCAGTACCAACAAAAAGACTTAAGAAAAGAAAGCATATTGAGCCTGGATACATAAAGAAATTGAGACTGAGAATAAAAACAGTAGAAGAAAAACGTGCAGAAGAAAGAAGAAGTGCTCGCATAGCAGAACAACCAGAAGATACCTCCAAAAGAAGGAGTGATCGAATAAAAAGACAAAACAAAAAGTACAAGTCTCCTGAATGGACGCTTGTTTTGGAAGAATTTGAAGATCTTGATATAACTGACGAAAGCGACGGAGAACCCGTCCCTGAGTACTCTGCTGAAGAAGAAGACGAGCCACCGTGAATTTGCACAAAGTAAGCTACTGGTGTAAAGACACAAAGAGGGGTCGAGAAACTTCTTCTGAGCCAAAATGTCTGATTCAAACGTGAATGGTAGACCTAGTTGCAGTCGTTGCAAAACATGCTGCAAGGTATGTGTATGTAGTATAGTTATACTGATATTACTCTGGATAGGACTAACAGTTTTCATCCCTTTTGCGGTAAGCAAAAATACTAATATTGTCCCTACTGAAATTGTAAATACTGACAGTGAGGAGCTGACAACACAGAGTGTAGCAAGACATGAGAGAGCACTTAGACAAACAAATCGAGACTTAGAAGCATCAGATGAGGGAGGACTACATTATCATGGAGTAAAGAATAGAACGCATTTAAATGTTTTCGCAAACTTATTAATACACTATGTAGAGACTATGGAAATTGAAGATTGCTATGTCTGCATGAAGCTACCTACCTCTGTAGCTGAAGGCGTGACATACCATCACTTGCCTCTGACATATGGAATTTCCTGTAGCATTTTAGCTAGTTTATTTTACAAAAGAGGACCGTTACAGTACTATTACTCAAACAGTGACGTGATCTTTTCTGAACTTCCTATACGTGGGAACTTGAATCCTGTACATACCAAAAGTGACGTTACTCGCTATATGGGCGAATACTTTTTGACTATAGGTAATATAGACCTAGGTGACGCACACAGAGATAACTTGACCTGTTCTTTGCGTGAGCAGGAAAAGATGTTCCTGAACATGGCAGAGAAGAGGAGAATAAAAATAAAAAGAAAAGCAGATGACGAAACACAGAAAAGGCCAAAATGGGCTGAGAACATGGAAGGCACCTCAAATGGTGGAGCGGGTCCTGCTCTGTTGCTGGATTTTGAAAAGAAAGGCAAGCTATGTCTTCACCGCGAGAAGACTAGCTATTATAATAACATTTTCATTGGTTCCAGTGAATGCGAACATAATTACAAGGTAATTGGAGGTTGGGGTTTCAAAAATGGGTCAGAGCCTGTGTTTCCTGGAATTTATTATATATGTGGGGACAAGGCTTATTTCAAATTGCCGGATCACTGGTATGGAAGCTGCTATTTTGGCATTGTCTTCCCGAAAATATACCATGTGAACAAAGTTGCTGGAAGCAGTGAAAATACTAATGGCTTAGTGCGTAGTAAAAGAGAAAGCATAGGTGAAATAATGGGTAGTATTTTCAGTGCACTGATACCTGGAGTGGGAGTGGTTCTGAACACTCACAGAATTTGCAAATTGTCCACTATAGTGGATGCGTTGTCTACTGACACAGCTCATGGATTTCTGCTAGTCAATACCGAAATGGTTGCGATCAGATCAATGGTTTTGCAGAACAGACTTGCTCTTGATACCTTATTAGCAAAAGAGGGCGGAGTCTGCCGGATGTTGAAGGCGCAACATTGTTGCACTTATATTCCGGACAAAAGTGTGCAGCTCAAAAGATACGTGAAAAACATTACTAATTTGGAAAGGGAACTCAAACCACTCGAGGTTGACAGTGCCTGGAAGAGACTGGTAGATGGTCTCTCAAATGTAGGTCATTGGTTTGCTAGCTTAGGTAAAAGCTTATTGTTTAAGATACTGATGCCAATTGGAATTATAGGTCTTATCCTATTCTTCATATTTGTCTGTTGCAAATGTCGCAAGCACACCGGAAAGCATCAAGTGAATGCGAGAGGAGTGAAACGAAGTGTGGATGAACTTGAATTAGAGGAAATGAATAATCAGATATACAAAAGGGTGAAGAATTCTCACCCTACCAAAAATGAGAGAGAAAAACTGAACAGCTTGCTGGAAGAGATAGAGCTGTATATGGTGTGATAAGTTGGCATCTGGTTCCATTTATTTTGTGATGATAGTAAATATCATCAAAGAGGGGATTGATGAAGCAAAGCTTCGCATTTGCGACTTGCTTTTGTCACGAACCTCGTCCATGTATAACCAAGTAATAATTTGTACGTCTTACTAACGTTTATTTCATGTTTGAAACGAAATCAATGAAGCTTGCTTATGTGTATTTCTAATACGATTAATTTGAGTCCTAAAAATGGCTGCTGCTTTGAAATAGCTCCTGCGCATGCGTCAGTCACACTCACGTGTCCTGACGTGTTTGCAGGTTTGGAGGGAAATAGTTGCGCATGCGTAATACATAGCTTTGGCAATAACGTGGTACTGCTCGTGCCATTGCTCTTGTGCCTGTGTATATGTAGCTAACATTTAGACTGCATAAGTATAAATTTTAGTGATAAGTTGAAAGTACAAACCCAATGATGTGTTTTCATATCGTTATTTCTATGTATTAATTTGTTTTCGCTTACTTTTCATGTATCCTCGACTCGGAGGGGTGCTGGGCTGGGGAGACCATCTTGGAGGGTACTTGTGCGCAGACTCGCCAGGAGCCATCATGGCATTGAATTGCTGCCAAAGAAGGTTGATACCAGAAGCCACCCTGGGAAGCTGTACCTTCGCCCGCAGCATCACGATATTGTTCCATTATGTTGCTAAAATGTATTCTTTCAATGTATTCTGCGCGTTTTTCTCATGGGAACCCCAATCTTGCTAGGCGGTGCCCAGAGATGTAAATAATTCAGAAAAGGGGGTGGTGATGAACAGAGTGCCTGAATTAAGCAGACCACTCTTACCCAGTCCAAAGATCAGGGCTTGATCCATCACCGTTTTTTAGCTCACTGCACCATCCCAGCTCAGAACTTGGCTATATGCAAATTAGTCTGTTCCTGTCCCAGTGCATGATGGGAACAGGGCAAACCAAACTACCAAGCCAATTCTTGTACTGGGAAGGAAACAAGCCTCCGGGGACCGGTTTCTGCCATTTCAGGCGTCTTCGGCCCGGCTTGCTTGAATCCTGATGGTGCAATGAGCAAGGGACTCACATCTGAGTATACCCTTCCACGCTTATGGTGGACAAAATGATTCAGAAAAGGGGGTGGTGATGAACAGAGTGCCTGAATTAAGCAGACCACTCTTACCCAGTCCAAAGATCAGGGCTTGATCCATCACCGTTTTTTAGCTCACTGCACCATCCCAGCTCAGAACTTGGCTATATGCAAATTAGTCTGTTCCTGTCCCAGTGCATGATGGGAACAGGGCAAACCAAACTACCAAGCCAATTCTTGTACTGGGAAGGAAACAAGCCTCCGGGGACCGGTTTCTGCCATTTCAGGCGTCTTCGGCCCGGCTTGCTTGAATCCTGATGGTGCAATGAGCAAGGGACTCACATCTGAGTATACCCTTCCACGCTTATGGTGGACAAAATGATTCAGAAAAGGGGGTGGTGATGAACAGAGTGCCTGAATTAAGCAGACCACTCTTACCCAGTCCAAAGATCAGGGCTTGATCCATCACCGTTTTTTAGCTCACTGCACCATCCCAGCTCAGAACTTGGCTATATGCAAATTAGTCTGTTCCTGTCCCAGTGCATGATGGGAACAGGGCAAACCAAACTACCAAGCCAATTCTTGTACTGGGAAGGAAACAAGCCTCCGGGGACCGGTTTCTGCCATTTCAGGCGTCTTCGGCCCGGCTTGCTTGAATCCTGATGGTGCAATGAGCAAGGGACTCACATCTGAGTATACCCTTCCACGCTTATGGTGGACAAAATGATTCAGAAAAGGGGGTGGTGATGAACAGAGTGCCTGAATTAAGCAGACCACTCTTACCCAGTCCAAAGATCAGGGCTTGATCCATCACCGACACTCTGTTCATCACCACCCCCTTTTCTGAATCGTTTTTGGCCACTATAGGTGTGGCAGGGTATACTCAGACATGAGTCCCTTTCTCACTGCTCCATCAGGATTCAAGCAAGCCGGGCCGAAGAGGCTGAAATGCCAGAAACCGGTCCCCGGTAGCTTGTCTCCTTTCTGGTAAAGAATTGGCTTGGTAGTTTGGTCTGCCCTGTTCCCATGATGCACTGGGCCAGGGACAGACTAATTTGCATATAGCCAGGTTCTGAGCTGGGATGGGGCAGTGAGATAAATAACGGTGATGGATCAAGCCCTGATCTTTGGACTGGGTAAGAGTGGTCTGCTTAAATCAGACACTCTGTTCATCACCACCCCCTTTTCTGAATCGTTTTTGGCCACTATAGGTGTGGCAGGGTATACTCAGACATGAGTCCCTTTCTCACTGCTCCATCAGGATTCAAGCAAGCCGGGCCGAAGAGGCTGAAATGCCAGAAACCGGTCCCCGGTAGCTTGTCTCCTTTCTGGTAAAGAATTGGCTTGGTAGTTTGGTCTGCCCTGTTCCCATGATGCACTGGGCCAGGGACAGACTAATTTGCATATAGCCAGGTTCTGAGCTGGGATGGGGCAGTGAGATAAATAACGGTGATGGATCAAGCCCTGATCTTTGGACTGGGTAAGAGTGGTCTGCTTAAATCAGACACTCTGTTCATCACCACCCCCTTTTCTGAATCGTTTTTGGCCACTATAGGTGTGGCAGGGTATACTCAGACATGAGTCCCTTTCTCACTGCTCCATCAGGATTCAAGCAAGCCGGGCCGAAGAGGCTGAAATGCCAGAAACCGGTCCCCGGTAGCTTGTCTCCTTTCTGGTAAAGAATTGGCTTGGTAGTTTGGTCTGCCCTGTTCCCATGATGCACTGGGCCAGGGACAGACTAATTTGCATATAGCCAGGTTCTGAGCTGGGATGGGGCAGTGAGATAAATAACGGTGATGGATCAAGCCCTGATCTTTGGACTGGGTAAGAGTGGTCTGCTTAAATCAGACACTCTGTTCATCACCACCCCCTTTTCTGAATCGTTTTTGGCCACTATAGGTGTGGCAGGGTATACTCAGACATGAGTCCCTTTCTCACTGCTCCATCAGGATTCAAGCAAGCCGGGCCGAAGAGGCTGAAATGCCAGAAACCGGTCCCCGGTAGCTTGTCTCCTTTCTGGTAAAGAATTGGCTTGGTAGTTTGGTCTGCCCTGTTCCCATGATGCACTGGGCCAGGGACAGACTAATTTGCATATAGCCAGGTTCTGAGCTGGGATGGGGCAGTGAGATAAATAACGGTGATGGATCAAGCCCTGATCTTTGGACTGGGTAAGAGTGGTCTGCTTAAATCAGACACTCTGTTCATCACCACCCCCTTTTCTGAATCGTTTTTGGCCACTATAGGTGTGGCAGGGTATACTCAGACATGAGTCCCTTTCTCACTGCTCCATCAGGATTCAAGCAAGCCGGGCCGAAGAGGCTGAAATGCCAGAAACCGGTCCCCGGTAGCTTGTCTCCTTTCTGGTAAAGAATTGGCTTGGTAGTTTGGTCTGCCCTGTTCCCATGATGCACTGGGCCAGGGACAGACTAATTTGCATATAGCCAGGTTCTGAGCTGGGATGGGGCAGTGAGATAAATAACGGTGATGGATCAAGCCCTGATCTTTGGACTGGGTAAGAGTGGTCTGCTTAAATCAGACACTCTGTTCATCACCACCCCCTTTTCTGAATCGTTTTTGGCCACTATAGGTGTGGCAGGGTATACTCAGACATGAGTCCCTTTCTCACTGCTCCATCAGGATTCAAGCAAGCCGGGCCGAAGAGGCTGAAATGCCAGAAACCGGTCCCCGGTAGCTTGTCTCCTTTCTGGTAAAGAATTGGCTTGGTAGTTTGGTCTGCCCTGTTCCCATGATGCACTGGGCCAGGGACAGACTAATTTGCATATAGCCAGGTTCTGAGCTGGGATGGGGCAGTGAGATAAATAACGGTGATGGATCAAGCCCTGATCTTTGGACTGGGTAAGAGTGGTCTGCTTAAATCAGACACTCTGTTCATCACCACCCCCTTTTCTGAATCGTTTTTGGCCACTATAGGTGTGGCAGGGTATACTCAGACATGAGTCCCTTTCTCACTGCTCCATCAGGATTCAAGCAAGCCGGGCCGAAGAGGCTGAAATGCCAGAAACCGGTCCCCGGTAGCTTGTCTCCTTTCTGGTAAAGAATTGGCTTGGTAGTTTGGTCTGCCCTGTTCCCATGATGCACTGGGCCAGGGACAGACTAATTTGCATATAGCCAGGTTCTGAGCTGGGATGGGGCAGTGAGATAAATAACGGTGATGGATCAAGCCCTGATCTTTGGACTGGGTAAGAGTGGTCTGCTTAAATCAGACACTCTGTTCATCACCACCCCCTTTTCTGAATCGTTTTTGGCCACTATAGGTGTGGCAGGGTATACTCAGACATGAGTCCCTTTCTCACTGCTCCATCAGGATTCAAGCAAGCCGGGCCGAAGAGGCTGAAATGCCAGAAACCGGTCCCCGGTAGCTTGTCTCCTTTCTGGTAAAGAATTGGCTTGGTAGTTTGGTCTGCCCTGTTCCCATGATGCACTGGGCCAGGGACAGACTAATTTGCATATAGCCAGGTTCTGAGCTGGGATGGGGCAGTGAGATAAATAACGGTGATGGATCAAGCCCTGATCTTTGGACTGGGTAAGAGTGGTCTGCTTAAATCAGACACTCTGTTCATCACCACCCCCTTTTCTGAATCGTTTTTGGCCACTATAGGTGTGGCAGGGTATACTCAGACATGAGTCCCTTTCTCACTGCTCCATCAGGATTCAAGCAAGCCGGGCCGAAGAGGCTGAAATGCCAGAAACCGGTCCCCGGTAGCTTGTCTCCTTTCTGGTAAAGAATTGGCTTGGTAGTTTGGTCTGCCCTGTTCCCATGATGCACTGGGCCAGGGACAGACTAATTTGCATATAGCCAGGTTCTGAGCTGGGATGGGGCAGTGAGATAAATAACGGTGATGGATCAAGCCCTGATCTTTGGACTGGGTAAGAGTGGTCTGCTTAAATCAGACACTCTGTTCATCACCACCCCCTTTTCTGAATCGTTTTTGGCCACTATAGGTGTGGCAGGGTATACTCAGACATGAGTCCCTTTCTCACTGCTCCATCAGGATTCAAGCAAGCCGGGCCGAAGAGGCTGAAATGCCAGAAACCGGTCCCCGGTAGCTTGTCTCCTTTCTGGTAAAGAATTGGCTTGGTAGTTTGGTCTGCCCTGTTCCCATGATGCACTGGGCCAGGGACAGACTAATTTGCATATAGCCAGGTTCTGAGCTGGGATGGGGCAGTGAGATAAATAACGGTGATGGATCAAGCCCTGATCTTTGGACTGGGTAAGAGTGGTCTGCTTAAATCAGACACTCTGTTCATCACCACCCCCTTTTCTGAATCGTTTTTGGCCACTATAGGTGTGGCAGGGTATACTCAGACATGAGTCCCTTTCTCACTGCTCCATCAGGATTCAAGCAAGCCGGGCCGAAGAGGCTGAAATGCCAGAAACCGGTCCCCGGTAGCTTGTCTCCTTTCTGGTAAAGAATTGGCTTGGTAGTTTGGTCTGCCCTGTTCCCATGATGCACTGGGCCAGGGACAGACTAATTTGCATATAGCCAGGTTCTGAGCTGGGATGGGGCAGTGAGATAAATAACGGTGATGGATCAAGCCCTGATCTTTGGACTGGGTAAGAGTGGTCTGCTTAAATCAGACACTCTGTTCATCACCACCCCCTTTTCTGAATCGTTTTTGGCCACTATAGGTGTGGCAGGGTATACTCAGACATGAGTCCCTTTCTCACTGCTCCATCAGGATTCAAGCAAGCCGGGCCGAAGAGGCTGAAATGCCAGAAACCGGTCCCCGGTAGCTTGTCTCCTTTCTGGTAAAGAATTGGCTTGGTAGTTTGGTCTGCCCTGTTCCCATGATGCACTGGGCCAGGGACAGACTAATTTGCATATAGCCAGGTTCTGAGCTGGGATGGGGCAGTGAGATAAATAACGGTGATGGATCAAGCCCTGATCTTTGGACTGGGTAAGAGTGGTCTGCTTAAATCAGACACTCTGTTCATCACCACCCCCTTTTCTGAATCGTTTTTGGCCACTATAGGTGTGGCAGGGTATACTCAGACATGAGTCCCTTTCTCACTGCTCCATCAGGATTCAAGCAAGCCGGGCCGAAGAGGCTGAAATGCCAGAAACCGGTCCCCGGTAGCTTGTCTCCTTTCTGGTAAAGAATTGGCTTGGTAGTTTGGTCTGCCCTGTTCCCATGATGCACTGGGCCAGGGACAGACTAATTTGCATATAGCCAGGTTCTGAGCTGGGATGGGGCAGTGAGATAAATAACGGTGATGGATCAAGCCCTGATCTTTGGACTGGGTAAGAGTGGTCTGCTTAAATCAGACACTCTGTTCATCACCACCCCCTTTTCTGAATCGTTTTTGGCCACTATAGGTGTGGCAGGGTATACTCAGACATGAGTCCCTTTCTCACTGCTCCATCAGGATTCAAGCAAGCCGGGCCGAAGAGGCTGAAATGCCAGAAACCGGTCCCCGGTAGCTTGTCTCCTTTCTGGTAAAGAATTGGCTTGGTAGTTTGGTCTGCCCTGTTCCCATGATGCACTGGGCCAGGGACAGACTAATTTGCATATAGCCAGGTTCTGAGCTGGGATGGGGCAGTGAGATAAATAACGGTGATGGATCAAGCCCTGATCTTTGGACTGGGTAAGAGTGGTCTGCTTAAATCAGACACTCTGTTCATCACCACCCCCTTTTCTGAATCGTTTTTGGCCACTATAGGTGTGGCAGGGTATACTCAGACATGAGTCCCTTTCTCACTGCTCCATCAGGATTCAAGCAAGCCGGGCCGAAGAGGCTGAAATGCCAGAAACCGGTCCCCGGTAGCTTGTCTCCTTTCTGGTAAAGAATTGGCTTGGTAGTTTGGTCTGCCCTGTTCCCATGATGCACTGGGCCAGGGACAGACTAATTTGCATATAGCCAGGTTCTGAGCTGGGATGGGGCAGTGAGATAAATAACGGTGATGGATCAAGCCCTGATCTTTGGACTGGGTAAGAGTGGTCTGCTTAAATCAGACACTCTGTTCATCACCACCCCCTTTTCTGAATCGTTTTTGGCCACTATAGGTGTGGCAGGGTATACTCAGACATGAGTCCCTTTCTCACTGCTCCATCAGGATTCAAGCAAGCCGGGCCGAAGAGGCTGAAATGCCAGAAACCGGTCCCCGGTAGCTTGTCTCCTTTCTGGTAAAGAATTGGCTTGGTAGTTTGGTCTGCCCTGTTCCCATGATGCACTGGGCCAGGGACAGACTAATTTGCATATAGCCAGGTTCTGAGCTGGGATGGGGCAGTGAGATAAATAACGGTGATGGATCAAGCCCTGATCTTTGGACTGGGTAAGAGTGGTCTGCTTAAATCAGACACTCTGTTCATCACCACCCCCTTTTCTGAATCGTTTTTGGCCACTATAGGTGTGGCAGGGTATACTCAGACATGAGTCCCTTTCTCACTGCTCCATCAGGATTCAAGCAAGCCGGGCCGAAGAGGCTGAAATGCCAGAAACCGGTCCCCGGTAGCTTGTCTCCTTTCTGGTAAAGAATTGGCTTGGTAGTTTGGTCTGCCCTGTTCCCATGATGCACTGGGCCAGGGACAGACTAATTTGCATATAGCCAGGTTCTGAGCTGGGATGGGGCAGTGAGATAAATAACGGTGATGGATCAAGCCCTGATCTTTGGACTGGGTAAGAGTGGTCTGCTTAAATCAGACACTCTGTTCATCACCACCCCCTTTTCTGAATCGTTTTTGGCCACTATAGGTGTGGCAGGGTATACTCAGACATGAGTCCCTTTCTCACTGCTCCATCAGGATTCAAGCAAGCCGGGCCGAAGAGGCTGAAATGCCAGAAACCGGTCCCCGGTAGCTTGTCTCCTTTCTGGTAAAGAATTGGCTTGGTAGTTTGGTCTGCCCTGTTCCCATGATGCACTGGGCCAGGGACAGACTAATTTGCATATAGCCAGGTTCTGAGCTGGGATGGGGCAGTGAGATAAATAACGGTGATGGATCAAGCCCTGATCTTTGGACTGGGTAAGAGTGGTCTGCTTAAATCAGACACTCTGTTCATCACCACCCCCTTTTCTGAATCAGAGATGTAAATAAGGCCTCCAAATAGTCTGTTCTGATTGGTGTGTTACCCAAATCCTATCTTAGGACCAATCCAAATTGAGGGATTCTGACACTTTGCAACATTAGGGGGTGGTACACCGTCCCCAAACTGTATGTCTACCCTGGGTTCACCTAGGGAAATTGTCCGACTTGTCTGGTTTAGCTGACCTGTCACTGACCCATCGCACTCAATAGGTGACTGAAGATACAGAGCACTGCGGAGTACTCTGTCCGAAATTGACCATAGACTAAGGTTCTACTGAACCTTAAAGTGCTGGCGAAGCACTTTGCTGGGAGTTCGCTGACCCAATCGGGGTCTTGATCGATAGCTGCAGAGAGGGTGGAGCGCAGGCGTTGCTTCCGAACTGCGGGTGCTGGTCCTGTCCTGAGGGTTTCCTGTCCTGTCCTGAGGTCCTGTCCTGATTCCTAATCTGAGGGTTTCCTGTCCTGTCCTGGGTGTCCATTCTGCACCTGCTGTCCATTGAGGGGTATCCTTCCTTGAGGGTTTCCTGTCCTTAACTGACCCGTGGCCAGGGTTTGGTTTCCACACCAGTCTAGGTAAATATTGCTCTAAATTCTTTGAACTTGCACCTTTCTAATTTTCTGTCCTTTGCTTCAATAAAGACACACCTTTGCATATGTTGACTTTTCCATGCTTTTGCCGCAACTATTGAATCGTAAAGTCATTTGCATATTTTCATAACGTTTCCCATGTTACCCTATCTGTTAGAAATCATATTTTGCATTGCAGTTTGTCATTTTCTGATATGGTCTAGAACGGCCTTACTTAAATTTTCCAAAGAACTTTTACCCTAAATGCATAGCGTTTCCTGTTGCACCCCATATTAGTATTTCCATGATTACCCTGACTTTATTTCTCTATAGTTATGTACTTTTCATTATCTTGATTATCGTTTGCCTTATTCTTGTAAATCTCATGCTTTCAGAAAACGAACTTTAGATAAAGATTTTAAAACTTGCAGTTGTCCGTGGTCATTTTACAAAGGTATTGAATGTCATTTTGAGTTGTATTTTGCTGCCTTTCCTTTTACAGCTAGCTCCCTGATCCATTGTGGTCATAGGTACCCGTGTCGGTGGATGGTAAGTCGGGTACAATGAGGTACTGGGTTTTTAAGAACCGGTACCGAACCTACAGAACCGGTAACCCAGCGGTGCCAGGGGATCAACACCCAGAGACCTCGGGTTCTCCTGAGTCAGACCTACAGAAACTTCAGAGTCTTCCAGGTGAAGTCAAAGATTCGTTTATTGGCTGCAACCAAGGAGACAGGGTCCTAGAAGTACAATACCAGTATATTCAGGAGACTGCACACTTTCACAAAGTTAGGTTTCTCTTCTTATACACAATTTTCACCCTTGGGCAAAACATTCCTTGGATTCGCGGTATTTCATTTATGGTTACTGATTACAGAAGAAAAGCAGAGTCATGATGACATGTACATATTTCACGTCGTGCTGCTCATAACAAATCATCCGGCAAGGCCCAACATTTCATCAGATATCGCTGGACCCCTAATAAAAATGGTCACCTCCCCATCATAAAATAAGTGAGGAAAAGGAGTGGAGAAAGATGTGAGCGAGATATGGCAGGTGTGCGCGCTCAAATGGTTTTATGGCCGGTTGGGCCTAGATGCTATCTTGCTCGGCCACTGGGAGGGAACTGACCTAACGAGTTCGGCCTGGGGCAATGGTTCTAACTTGTACTGAGGTCAGGGAGAAGTCGATTAAGGAGTATGTGTCCGTGTGGAATCAAATTCAACTGGATTAAGGCCTATGTAGAGGGCAACATGCAGCTAAGGGTTTAGAAGGTAAATGACGATTTCGAGGTGAGATCGTCACTCGAATATGCCGAAAATACATGTACTTGATGTACTCGTCATTCTCGGTCTTTTGATACCAAATTCGTCCTATTTCGACGAAGTTTTTATTCTCGAGTCCAATACTATAATATGGATCCAGATTTTTCAGAACCACAGACCCTCCTTTTGCCCTTACATAGGCAATTAATCTATCTTCATGTCAATCTGAGTCCAGATCTATATTCCTAAAGTCATTGAGATGTTGCTGCAACATCATTCTAGTGCTGAGCTCATGTCTTGACACAGGCTTCCTTACACATGATGTAACACAGAGGCCACATATTGCAGGAGCACACTGTATGCATAGACAGAACAGAAGAAGAATGGCTAAGACCATCCCAACGACCATCAGAATTTTCCATCCCCAGGCAGATATCAGTCCCCAGAACCATCCCATTAATGACCAATCTCCTTTATCCACATGAATAGATTCGGAAATCTTATGTAGTTTGGAGATGGCCCCGTACACTGTTGGAGCATTATCTGGAATAAAAATGCAACAACTGGACTGGATCAATTTGCATACTCCACCTCGGTCCGCAAGTATTACATCCAAAGCGACCCGGTTCTGAAGGGTCATCAGTCGATCCGACTGGAGCTCAGCAGTCAGGTTACTAAGGGCACCAGCAGTTTCAATCACGGTGGATTCAACTACCCTTGTTAATTGCCTTATGTTTCTGCTGTTAACCATGGCTCCCCAGAACGGCAGAACACCCATTACAAAGTCACCAAATTCTTGACCTGCAGTGTCTTCTTTACTCAAAACACCTCTAACTACCCTTGTCCGATGGTAATCCGCCGCTGCTGTGTAGGTGGGAGGTAACAGGAATGAAACAAAACATGAGCCCGAGAAGTCAGGGGGCAACCATGTATAGGCTCTATCATGACAGATGAAATAAGTACCCTTAGCGGCTAAAAAGGCAGGGGAAGTCTGAGATCCAAAAACGTACGTTTCTGTGCAGACACTCTTCCCTAGCTGAGCTCTGGGATTCTTACCAATCTCTTGCAGACACAGGTGACCTTGATGGGGTACGATCCAGATAGGGGACGATCTCTTGGCTTGCTGTTTCTCACTTAATGTAGTGCCATATCCGGTCACATTCCAACCTACATATGCAAGTATCTCATCATCCGGGGTATCTTCGTAAGAAGTTACTTCCTTGATCATGTCAACTATACCCTTGACTAGGGCGCTAGTCTTGAGGTTGTCTTTTACAGAACGTAGGGGTTGGATTTCTCGTGCATATATGAACATTGTCCTATATGCCCATACTGACCCATTGTGACTAAATGGCAGGACCAAATAGGGGATACCTCTATCCGTGGTGTGGGGCATGAGACCACACACCCAACAGTTGGTTGTGTTCATTACAAGTTGGTGCTGGTGTAATAGCTGAACGAAGGAGTTATTAATGAACTCTAATCTCCTATTTGATTCGTGGTCAGGCAAAGGGTGGAAAGAATGAGAGGAAACAGTAGGGGGAGGTATGGGTGATGTAGTGGGCGTGAATGTCACATGAAAAGAGAATAAAACATAGCTTATCAGAAAGACCATTACGCTAAATAGCATAAAAATACACATTATTATAAAAATTCTCTTCCTCATTGTTTTCAAAAGTCTCTGCTTAAAGTTCATTTGTTTGGCAGTTCTCTCCACATCAGGAAACTCCATCCTCTCTAAGGTGCTGCCCGCGGCGGTAGGTTGTTTCTGCTAAAGGATGCTTCCGTCAGTCTAGGGTGACTCCCTTGGACCAACTGGAACCAGCGACCTATTGTCGTCAGCTGCACCCAAAAGTCTTTAATCAACCGCGACCCTAGCAGCGGAACCCGGATGGCGGTTCAAGAAAAACAAAAATAAGCAAGTTACCTAGATGGGAGAATCTGCACTTTCAAAAATAGGATTTGGGGAAAAAAACGTATTTTATTAGTCCACAGGTTTTTCTCTCGGATCATAAAATAGATCACTTTTACTTTTAGTCTGTTTTTCTTGGTCGCAAATTGTAGCGTCTTTTCCCGGGTACTGTCTGGTCCAGAAATAGTAGCTCAGGTTCCACAGAGTTCAATTGTTCTGATGGCGGCGTAGTTTCTTGAAAAATGTTCCCACTCTTACAATCACGTTTAGCTTCTTTTACACGTTCATCAGCTGTGCGCTCTGAGTCAGTGCCTCCTTTTCGGACCCCTTGGTCATGTGGCAGAGGGAAGGGTATCTTCTTACAATGGATCCCGTGGACCCAATTGGCCTTCCCCTCCACTTTAACAGTCGACCTTGTGGACAGGAGGACGAGGTGAGGCCCGGTCCATCTGGGCTGGTCGTTTCTTGTCCTCTGGAAATTGCGGACCAATACCCAGGAGCCGGGGTCAATGGAGTGACCCGGTGTCTCAGAGACCGGAGGCAAGGTGTTGTGGACCTGTTGATATAAAACACGCAATTTAGCCGTCAATTCATACAAATAGTCAAGCAAAATGGGGTGTTGCAGCTCGCTAAACTTCATGGGCCTAGGCACTCCCCATATGTTGGCTGGCCGACCAAAGATTATCTCATAGGGGCTGAGCTTCATTCGCGAATGCACAGTCATTCTGGTGGATAGGAGTGCTAAGGGTAGAGCGTCGGGCCATTTAAGACCCGTGCTCGCTTGGATTTTGGCCAATTTAAGTTTAAGCGTGCCATTGTAACATTCCACTAATCCAGCTGATTGGGGGTGATTTGCAGCGTGGAACTTCTGCCTAATGCCTAGCCCTTCACACACTCTTTTCATCACACAACCCACAAATTCACTTCCGTTGTCCGACCAGACCATTCTAGGCATTCCGAACCTGGGGAAGAACTCTTTCACAAGGGCTTTCGCTGTGGACAAGGCAGTATTGTCCCTTAGGGGATAGGCTTCTACCCACCTTGAGAAGGCACAAACAACCACGAGCACATATTTTAAGTTGTTGCACCTCTCCATGTGTATGAAATCTAGCTGCAAAACCTCGAACGGATACGTAGGAGGTGCAAAATGACCAGCTGGAGTTGGGGTCCCCCTACCAGGATTGTGCTTCAGACATACCATGCAATTCTTGACAACATTCTCTGCACACTTGGGAATCCCTGAATTCTTCCACACTGGGGCCAATGACTCGCAAATCCCTTTCGCGCTGATATGGGCCATCCCATGAGCCATTGTAACCACTGCAGGCACATATGCATCGGGTAACAACCATCTCTGTTGCTCTGTCGATTCAATCCAACAACCATTTGCATCCATTCTCCCTGTACTTTCTCTCCACATGCTTAACTCTTTCTTCGTGGCCTCAGCTTGGATGGACTTCACACTTTCTATCGTGTCTTCACATATTCCAACATCACCAGTCCATCTTTCTGGGCTCGCGACATACATTCGGCTCATCATATTCTTTGCCGTTTCCTTAGCAGTTTCATCAGCGAATGCATTTCCACGACCAACATCATCAATCACTTTCTTGTGTGCACTACACTTCACGATCGCTACTTTCAGGGGCAACGTCAGTGATTCAAGAAGCTCATTCACCAACTGACCATGCTGAATCTTAGCTCCATGCGAAGTCAGGAACCCACGTTCTCTCCACAATCGTCCAAAACTGTGAGCCACTCCAAAAGCATACTGACTGTCGGTATAGATAGTCACTTTCATTCCTTTGGATAACACACATGCTCTCGTTAGTGCCACGAGTTCAGCGGCTTGAGCTGAACCATGTGGTATTCGCGCAGTTTCAACGATTGTGTGCAAGGTTGTGACAGCATATGCTGTAGTCACGTTACCATTTGGGAGTTTAAAGCAGGAACCATCCACCCATAGTGTACCATCACATTCAGCAAGAGGAGTGTCGAATAAATCAACTCTCCCTTTCGTCTCTTCCTCCGTTCTGAGGAAACAATCGTGCTGTTCTGAAGCATCCGATTCCTCAGTAATTGGTAACAATGTGGCTATGTTCAAGGTACTGCATCTTTTGATGTGCACATGGCTCGCTAGTAGCGTCAATTCATAACTGGACAGTCGAGCACTAGTTAAATGCTGTGTCTTGGTCCTATTTAACAATGTGTCTACTGCATGTGATAAGAGATGACCTAAGTAGGTCACTTCTTGTCGGCAATATTGAAGCTTGGAAAGTGACACCTTGTGATGTAGATCACATAGATGACGCAGTAATTCCAACGTGGCCATTTTACATATTTTCTCAGTGTCCGCAGCTATGAGCAAATCGTCCACGTACTGTACGAGAGTGGAACCTTTGGGCAAAATCATTGTGTCAAGCTGACTTTTCAGAGCTTGACTGTATATTGAGGGGCTTTCACAGTAGCCTTGAGGAGCGCGTTTGAAGCGGAAACTGCGACCACCTAAACTAAAGGAAAAAATATCCCTGCTTTCCTCAGCAATCGGGATACTGAAGAAAGCATTCTTCAGGTCAATCACCGAAAACCAGGATGCGGATGCTGGAATCATAGTCAATAATGTTGTAATGTCGGGGACAACTGGGAATTGTGGCACCACTATCTTATTTACTTCCCTAAGATCGATCACAAATCTATACACAGGTGGCTGAGAAGGGTCAGTTCGTTTTAAAACAGGCAGAACAGGACTATTGCAAACATTGCCTCGTGTTTCTTCAATTACGTCTTTCTCAATTAACTCGCAAACAATCGCTAGCAAAGCTTTTTCACCCTCATTAGATATTCTGTATTGGGGAATTCGTGGCATTTTGACATTCGACTTCAATGTTACAACATATGGTGGAATTTCTAAAAGACCTACATCATTTGGACCAGTAGCCCAAAGAATATCTGGAAGAAGTGCCAATTCTGCTGGAAGCGCATTTCTCGACAAATACATGGGAGAAACCACTTTCTTACCTAAAGTAAGTTGTACTCCTGAGGGAGAACAGTACAGAATCGCATACAATCTTTTTAGCAAATCTAATCCTAGCAAATTTTCACCACAACCTGTTGTCAAAATAAGGGGTGCTTCGAATTCACAAGGACCAACAGAAAGAGATAAAGGGTCAGAAATCGGATTTCTAACCGGGGCGCCAGAAAAACCTACGGAAACGTTCATTTCGCCAGACAAAGGTGCGCCAGGGAGTTTGGAGTGCATAATCGAACTCTTTGTAGCACCAGTATCCAACAGAAAAGGTTCTGACACACCCGATGTAATCACCTCAACGTAAGGTCCACTCTGATCTACTGGAACTGAAACAACTCCCTCTCCTTGTCTAAGGCTGTCCTAGCAATCATTACTCTCCCACTGCTCATTTTCTGTGTAATACTCATCGACGTAGTATTGAGCTGTCCTGTCAGATACGTTATTTTGCTGGTCAAACCTGTTCATAGAGTTTTGTGGTGGAAGGGGACGTGCGTCCTGAGGGGCGTTTCCACGCCCTCTACCTCTAGGCGCTTGCTGACTACCACGACCTCTTACGCCCGAAAATCCATTTGCCCGTTGTGGCAGGGCAGGACAGTCATATTTGTAATGACCCTCTTGTTTGCAGTATAAACACTGGTTGGGACCTACGCGGTTTTGATTGTAATCCAACCTCTGCAAGTTTCTCTGAGGCTGCTGAAAAGTGTTCTGGTACTGATTCGGACCATTATTATTTCTGTTACCACCACCACGTGGCGGATAGGCTTGCTGTAGCAAAACCTTTGTTTTGAGTTCTCTAGCTTTCTTCTCTACTTTATCTTTCTCATCCTTGTCTCTATTCTCGTAGTACTGTGCGGTAGCTAATATCTGGGCTGAAGATGAGACTGCCCAAGAACTTTCTGAATCTTTTAATTTCCTACCCAAGTCTGGAAGTAGATTGTGCACAAATTTATCGACAAACAATCTCTGACCACCTTCTGTGGTCATATCTTGACCGCTGTGGTCAATGAATGTTTCTTCAAATCTGGTGAAGAAATCTGAAACAGTTTCTTCTTTCTTTTGCTTGCATGCAGATAACTTATCCCAATTTACGCGTATTGCAGGCATTATTGTTTTCATGTAATCTACTATCCTACCAGGTAGTTCCGCTATCAGGGGCTCAGGCTTGGCACCACCAACTTGTCGTGCATCTGCAGCAGTAATATTAGCCCACGTGTCACCTAATTCCTGGTCATGATCTACATGACAAATTTTTCCCCATAAAGGCTGTGGAACAACGTTCCCGAATAACATATCGATATCGGCCAAATTCATTATACATGACCCAGCAGTTTGCGATAATTCTTTATAGTACCCTGCAGGATTTTTACGCGGATCTGGTAGTGTTTGTTTGAGTGCTAAAACTTCAGCTCGCTTCCATGGAACATGTACCCATACGCGGTGAAAGTGGGGCAGGACAGGTGGGACAGCTGTCGCGTCACCCTCTCTCCATTGTGGGGGAACTTCTCTCATAGGGTATTGTCGTTCCTTTTTCCTACTAGATGCACTAAATTCCGATGGTGACCCAGAACTGCTTTCCTTACTTCGATATGATAATAGCATTTCAACTGCTTTTTCTACATCGGGACCTACAATCATACCCTCTCCAAACTTAAATCGTACACAACACATTTCTTGTGGGATGCATTCTTGATCATTGTCTTCTAAATCCTCGCCAAGAAAGACACACATTTGTTCGAACACATATCTATGTGTCGCTGTTTCCCATTGATGGAAAACTTCCATGACAGACTGTAAATCATATTTTGCAGTGTCCATGACCCATTTCCGAGCTAAACTATTCAGGGAATCTCCCTCTTGATAATCAGGCAGTTGACTTCGCAACTGTCTTCTACTTATGTTAGGGGTCGCAGCAGGCGACCCAAAAAGGGGTAAAAGAAGATTAGTAACAGTGCTGGCCATTTTCTGCCGAAGGGAAGGTGAAACTGAAGGACAAACAGATGAAAAAACGGGGTGAGATAAGGCTGTGGTAGAGATGGCTGAAGAGGGATCAGTAATAATAGATGTGGTACTAGGCAAAATCGTAGAAAACACAGGAGAAACAGAAGTTGTCGGTGGGCCTGAAGGAGGCTGCACCGAAGAAGTAGGAGCCAGCTGAAGAACAGCTGGTGGGTGCTGTGGAAGAGCCGGAGGCGCAGCTTGTGCAACTAAAGGTTGCGGGGGTGCTGTGGCATTCTGCGCATAGGGGGGTGGTGAAGTTAATAATTGCGACATTAATTGGTCTTTTTCACGCTCTTTTGCTGTCCCTTGCTGAAGAGACGGCAAAACTGGATAACACTTATCTATTGCCATTTTACGTTGCCTGTGCAACTGCTCATTTATCTGTTCTTCCTCATTATCTTTAAACTGCACGGCAGCTTGCATTACTGAAAGTCCCCCTTCTCTCCTATTTTTCTTAGCTAATTTAATTTCTTTTTGTTTGGCTTCTTTGCGCCATAGGCGGAAAGAGTCAAACATCGCCGGCCGGGCTTTCTTTTTGAAGAGTTTAACTTCAAGGTTGTCTAATGTTTCAGAATCAAAGCTACCATATTGGGGCCATTTTAAAACACCATCTTTCCTAGTGTATTTAATCCATACCTCGTTGTAAACAATGGGGCCTACCCCATGTTTAACGTACAGCTCGTAAGTCGGAGTTCCAACTGGAGGAACCGGACATGAGTCCTCCAATCGGGAGTCCCTATTATTACTACCAAGACAAAACCAATTCCCGAGTCTAAGACTAGGCATCCTCGCTCTCTAGTCTAGTTCCAAAACTTCAAAGGATTTATCGATTACGATATTTCTCGTGAATACACGAGTCCTTCGGTTATGGTGCTTGCAAGTACCAATAAAACCTTTATGTATCTCCAAGATACCACAAAGTAAGTCCAACTAAGGACTGGGAGACGCTCCACTTATACTTAACTGAAAAATATCGATGGCTTCACCAGAAGACTCGTCTCAGCGTTTCGCTCTACCGAAAATTTCAAGGGTCCAACATCAGGGCGATAGCCAGGGCAGCAGTCCTTGTAGCCGTCGGGAAGCGGGGAACCTCGCAGTAAAGACCTTCGGACCACGTCGACATGCAGGGGTCGATGAGGTGGTGGGCCCTCCTCCGGAATTTTCACACGAAGCTCCTCACGATCTTCAGGCTGATTGGTACCACTGGAATCGCCCTACGTTGGGCGCCAAATGAGGTACTGGGTTTTTAAGAACCGGTACCGAACCTACAGAACCGGTAACCCAGCGGTGCCAGGGGATCAACACCCAGAGACCTCGGGTTCTCCTGAGTCAGACCTACAGAAACTTCAGAGTCTTCCAGGTGAAGTCAAAGATTCGTTTATTGGCTGCAACCAAGGTGACAGGGTCCTAGAAGTACAATACCAGTATATTCAGGAGACTGCACACTTTCACAAAGTTAGGTTTCTCTTCTTATACACAATTTTCACCCTTGGGCAAAACATTCCTTGGATTCGCGGTATTTCATTTATGGTTACTGATTACAGAAGAAAAGCAGAGTCATGATGACATGTACATATTTCACGTCGTGCTGCTCATAACAAATCATCCGGCAAGGCCCAACATTTCATCAGATATCGCTGGACCCCTAATAAAAATGGTCACCTCCCCATCATAAAATAAGTGAGGAAAAGGAGTGGAGAAAGATGTGAGCGAGATATGGCAGGTGTGCGCGCTCAAATGGTTTTATGGCCGGTTGGGCCTAGATGCTATCTTGCTCGGCCACTGGGAGGGAACTGACCTAACGAGTTCGGCCTGGGGCAATGGTTCTAACTTGTACTGAGGTCAGGGAGAAGTCGATTAAGGAGTATGTGTCCTTGTGGAATCAAATTCAACTGGATTAAGGCCTATGTAGAGGGCAACATGCAGCTAAGGGTTTAGAAGGTAAATGACGATTTCGAGGTGAGATCGTCACTCGAATATGCCGAAAATACATGTACTTGATGTACTCGTCATTCTCGGTCTTTTGATACCAAATTCGTCCTATTTCGACGAAGTTTTTATTCTCGAGTCCAATACTATAATATGGATCCAGATTTTTCAGAACCACAACGCTGAGTAATAACAGTAGGGAATTCACACAAATTGGTAGCAGCCCGTGAAGTCACCCGGTCAATGTATATGGTGAATTGAAATATATGGGCCCGAAGCGGCGAAATTATTGGTTGGGTGACCTCGCGCGCTCTATCAGTACGAACACAACTACTAACCATTGCACTCCTATAAGTGTGAGAAACAGACTATTCCAGCCCCTCGAAGCTATAAGAATGGCTTAGGTGACAGGCAATAGTTATTTTTAATCTATAATGAATTAATAAACAACTGCTGCTGTGTTCATCTCTAAATTAGACAGACATTTCCACCATGTGGCAGACTTGCACACACGCCAGTCTTGACATTTAAGTGCTGGTGCTGAGCACCGGAAACCACCGGCACAAATTAAACACTGGGTAAGACAGACTGAGTAAGGAAATGAAAAAAAGCGGACAGTGCTCAAGCATCTCTCCGATTCTGTTGCCACCTTCATGCTCATATGATTTTTTTTTACTTTATCTAGTTTTTGCCTTACCGATTAAAGCATTTTCCAGAAACTGTAAACTGTATAGTTTGTCATGATAATCCCTTACTCGAGGTAGTAGGAGTCTGACACAGCAATATGGTCAGTGGTGCAGGAGCAACGTTTAGAGTGTGGGTGCTGCCATCAGTGTTACGTCACTGACGTCACAGGAATGGTGAAACATTCAAGAGTCACACAAAGAACAAGTGTAGCAAATGAGTAGCCACAGGAGACGGGGGAATGGCGTGTTATGTAGCCAGTGGTGCATTTTGGAGCAAATTATCACAAATATATTACTAAATCATGCTGCGGTAGCACATGTGTTTGAAATGGCAGCTACATTTCCACTGTAATGTAGTTTTACTGCTAAAACTGTACAGCGCACAAATGATTTTTATTGCAGATCTGTTTATTGGGTTTCAGTTAGGTTAACAGCAGTAGCTCATCTCCAGACAGGGTTTGTGAAATAACCAATCTTGCTTACATACAAAGGTTATACAATGTACATGTGGCAGAACCATATTTCAAACAGCATTTCTGTGGCATAACTTCAAGCTGACCATGAGTAAAAGTGATAACATACTTTCGGAAAAAAGGTAAACTCTTATAAAACATGGGGGGATGGAACATAGTGTTAGGGAGGGCAGTTATTTGTTGTTGGCAGGGCACAAGTCCTAAAAAAGAAATGGGGGGACGCTGTTACCGGAAGTGGCGTCACGACAGGAAGTGACATCACGAAAGGTGTCTTGCACCTTCCAGCTCATTGCCTCCCCTCGCTCACCCCTTAGATGCGATTGCATCTGAGAAGTCAGCGCGTGAGCAGCATGCTGTGAGATCCGATCTCGTCCCAGAGAGGCCAAAAGGTGAAGTCCAGCTGTTTGGCAGGGGGGACGGCATCCGCCCGGTAAAATAGGTGGGGGGACGCCGTCCACCCGCGTGGTACCCCGACTCGAGCTCTGGTTGTTGGTGGATAAACAATTAGCCCGTTGATGTGTTGTTATCGTGAATGTTACTGTGCATCTGATATTGGCACAAAGGGCAGAAAACACCATGAAGGGAGCTGTGTGTTTGGGATTAGAGAGTACAGTGTTCAAGCAGTGAATTGGGGTGTGTAGGAAACAAGTTGGGAACACATGATGGGAGGGGGTTGGTCCGCATGTGCTTTATTCCGCTAGGTTTGAACCGACCTAGCTCCAAGCCAGGGTAAGTCGTGTCCACTACATGGGTAGGGTGTAATCTAAAGAGGGACCCTCAAATCTGGAGGTCAGCCCACCCCTGTTGAATGACATTCTCCTAGCATTTAAGGCCCACACTTTCAAAAATCAGTCCATTATAGGACAGTTTTGCGCCACTCAGTCGCGGATGATGGGGAGGTGGCTTGAGTGATACAATAAATTACCAGTGTCATGGCCAACTCTAGGAAGCAATTCTCAGCTTTATGTGTTTTAGAATGCTTCAATGTACCCATGGCACATACCTCTCAGCTGCTGAGATTGGCGTGGCCAGTCAATTGGGTCAGCGGCGCTGTTACCGCAACCCAAAAATACATCAGCGCAGGGCATTCCCAGAACATGTGGCATAGATCTGCGCACACAGTCCCACACCTCGAGCAGGCATATTTCTGCCTGAGAATAATTTGTTGAGTTTTGCTGAAGATAGATACACTCTGGGCAGAATTAAAAAGCGAATGAGTTTGAATCTGCCAGGTCTGGACCCAGTGGGTGGGAGGGCTAATATGTAATTCCATTCCTTATCGGTGAACACCCCACTGAGCTCCTCTTCCCATTTCTTCCTTAGAGCAGTGAGAGGAAGTATCATACATGATGCGAATGCTTAAGTTATCCATTTGATTAATTGCCACTCAGAGCCCATAATGTGTAGTTCTTGTAGGACTGTTGCATATTTGTACTTCCTTCAATATGGCTACTTGGTGTCAGTAGTCCTTTATTTGTGTTTCTATCTGCTGTGTCTCTTAATAAATCTATCTTAATAACTTGAAGACGTGTCCTGCTACCTACCTAAACTACTTACAACAAGGACCTAATGAGGTGGTTAGTCTGTGGTTTTGTGATAGGTGTGTTGCAGTATGTGAATCAGTTAATTATATGTTAGCAATTGGCCTTCTGTTATCTAGTATTGCTCAACAAGCTCATCAACCTAGCAAATGGCCATAATGGAAGAGGTATCCAAAGGTGTCTATGCCGTAAGCGCCCCATTGAACCATGCCGTCAAGAGCTGTCACTTGCGGGCCTTTGAGCAAGCTCGTCAGTGGCGTCACAGGTGCGTACAGAGGTGTCTGTGTCTTAAGGTGGAGAATTCAACTCTAGCATTGGTATGTGATTCAGAGCAGCTGGTGTTACTAGTGGGCTGAATGGGCTCCTGGGCAGAATGAGTATCTTAGGAGAGGCCATGACTGCTGCAGGGTTGCTATGTCCTCCAAACAGCTGCCCAAAATCAAGTGACTAAGCCACTGGAGCTGGGAGGCAAGGAAGGCGTGTTCGAAGTTCAGCACTCCCAATCCACCCTCAGTTGTGTAGCGGCGATGATTGGCAAACGCCACTCGACGGTGTCCAGAGTGCCATATCAGGTCTCCCAGAACAGTATCCCAATCTCTCAAGAGCTTCATGGTTTTAATGAACTGATAACGCTAGTGTTATATTACTGTTGAGTAGATCATGGTCAGCGTGATAATTATTGATTTCCAGGTACCGGAAAGAGTAAAACGCACATATGATAATGTGTGGAATTCTCTTGGGTCTTGATTTGTTTTGATCCTATTAAAATATGTGTTTCCATCACACTTCAGAATTACAATACACATCAGCCAAATACTACTAAAGAATGCTTGAGTGAGTATTAATAAAGGCATTACTTTTTCCACTTGGATCTAGATTGTTTTTGTATTGTAACTACATTTTATGTGAAATTGAGAGTCTAGCCCACGTGTTCCTCCTATTGTAAGAAAGACATGGTAAGAGTGACTTGTGGATGTTTAGTAGACTACGGAGTTATATTAAAATAAGAAATTTTACAGGCATGGGCACAGCCTTCCCTGAGAAAAAAAAGGCTAAACCGGAGTTTTTTGTGCAAGACCCCAGATCTTTTTCTTGCTCTAGAGCTTTACGTGTGCTTCAGATCTTCCTATAATATCCCATAAAAAGCAATCCTGTAACGGATGAAGTTATTTTGATTTAATAAAAATGTGTGCTTAACATTATGAGCATTTCTACATTAAACCCACAACACTGCGCTTGACAGAATTGTAGTTTCCTGTGCTTGACTATAGCCGCCATCTTGGATTATAATGCAGCGATGATGTTTGTTTTCATTTCTCACTCTAACAGAACACATAACCAACATGTACACTGTTGCTCTGTATTGACATGCTGTTCTCAAAGAACAACACAGGAAGCCTTTCACTACATTCAAGGCCCTTCCTGTCTGTGTCATTGCTTATGTGACTACCATTGTTTTCGTAACTAGTTTTCTTCTTCCACATCCACTGACGTTAGGTTACAGTAGGGCACATTACTATTCCGTTAAGGGATAGTGCTCTAATGGTGGCTATAGGTGATGTATAATTCTGAATTGTGATTTGATTAGATTTGCTCATGCTATGCAGAATGTGCAATTTTCATTGGAATTTGTCTATATAAAATGGAACATATGAAGGTGAGACAGTCTGGCTTGGGCCAACTCCACGATAATAGAACTGCATCAGTCTGTCTCTTGATATTGATATTTTTGCTTTGAGACTTGACTTCATATTATTTTGAAGCTGCATTTTTGATTAAGCCTTATGCTAATTCCCAATTACTATAAATGTTAATTACTTGCTACCTTTTTGCCTTCTACATTGCATCGTGAATTATTTTAATAAACCTTTATGTTTTGCATTTTACTTCAGAGTCTAGGGAATTTGTTTCCCTGAAATTAAATGTATTTGATTTGTGGTTGGGTGCCGATTAGACAAACATTGCCTCATGAAGGCTTGAAGTTCAACACCGTCCCCTATCCTGTATAAGTATTTTATCTGGCAAGATAGCATCAACATAAATGACCATACCTTGCACATGCCGTTGCTGTGGAGAAGGGCAAATCCCAATAGGCATGCTTTGGAAAGAAAATTATGTGTCCGTGGGGGAGACCGACTTAGACGAGGGACATGGTTTGGGTATTATTACATCATGAAAGTTAGTATGTACCTATGTTCTTGCACAAATACCCAAAAAATACATATTGAAACAGAAAAAAAGACATATGAATACTGTGCTTGATATTTCAGCTTTAATTTTCATTAGAACATTGGAATGTTGGGAGCTCCGTTGCAGACAATGGAGTGCTCCCTGCTTCTACGGGCCGGTAAAGGCCCGCAGAGCAACATTCCAATGTTCTACAAAGGCTTCTCGAAGTCCGAGGGGATTTATATCCCCTCGAGTTTCGAGAACCCTTTGTTTAATTTGTTAGAACATTCTGCCCTCTAGTGGCAGAATGTTCTAATACCCTTATAGCCCTTCTTAGCAGGGCTATACGGCTATGAAAGTCCCGCTGTTTTGTTAAAGTCTCTCGCCTTCGGCTCGGGCCTTTAACGATTCAGCGGGCCTTTATTAGCCGGTATAGCCCGCTACGGCTGGCTATAGGGCTATATTGTTTCCCTGATCGTAAATACATTTGAAAATTGAAGCACGGTTCAGAGAATTTTCATCATTCTGTTAGGTGAAACCTGATAATTTCCTCCTTAATTCTCTTCCTCTGCCTCGCCCTTTCTGACCACCACCCCAGTGGAGTAAGAGAAAAATGGAAAGGGGCGTGTGAATGTCAAAAAGGTAATGAGAATAAGGTAATGAGAATTGTACAGCTAAAAGAGGTGAAGCAGAGGGGAAAGGAAGGTAGAGCTACAGATGAATTAGAGAGATAGGTGAGGTAAAATGACAGACCTAAAGTAAAGAGAGAAAATTGATATACGCTGAAAGGAATATATAGAGTTAGCGGGGAAAAGTGGTGCGTAGAAATGAGAATTATTGATAGAAAAGGTTTTGGAGTTAGGTAGAAAAGTAGAGTGACATAGTGCTATGGAGAAGAAAATGTAGAGAGTGGATGGATGCACTGAGGGGAGTGGTATAGAGAGAAGTAAGGTAGAAAGGGTGTTGAGTACGAGAAAGGTAGAGGCAGAGAGAAGTGAAAGTAGGAAGGTGAAGTAGAGAATTATAGAGGTGCGAGATAGAGAGTGGTGATGTAGCCATAAGGGCAGCACAAGAATTAAGGTATAGAAAGATGGATCACATAAAGAGCGTGATGAGGATGAGAGGAAGGTGGCAAAGGGACAGGGCGGAGGGTCGAAAGACAGATGAGATGTAAATAAAAAGGAGGTGAAATTGGGAGAGGTAAGGTAGAGAAAGAGAGGTGAGGTTGACACAGTTGTAAAGAGAGTGGGTGCTGCATAGAGAGTGTGGTGACATAGAGAGGTGAGTTAGAGATATGAATTGAGAGAAAGAGAGGGTGAGTTGAAATAGAGAAGGGAAAGAGAGAGGGAGGAGGTTATGGCACACAAAAAGAAGTAGAGAAAGAGAGACCAAGAAAAAGTTATGGTGGGGAAGAGGAAGAAAGAGAGAGAGTGGTGATGGAGCTGTGAGGTAGCGAATGAATGGTGACTGCCTTGCTGAAAAAGTTGTGTACCTGCCTTAGGGGGAAGTAGCCTGCATACCCTGCATGAGGTGACACTGTTTAGGAAGGAGCCAGGTCCTGTGCACTCAAAAAAATCAGGCTTGCAGAGAGTGACCCAGGAGGACTCTGACGCCAAAGGGCTCCCTCAGGCTCTCCTGTCGGTTTCAAGCAGGTTCCGCAACACTGTGACAACGTGATTACCGAAGGCCTGGTCGCGGCTGTGAATATTGCTAAACCGTCCATGCAGAGCTGCATCTGCCGATTTGCAAAATGTCCTATGTTGACCTTCTTCTACCACGTTGCCAGAGGGCCAAGCGCAGCTACATCCACTAAAGTGATGAAGGCCCTGTCGGCGGCTGTCCTTGCTGTCCAGTCAGCCCCAAAGTGAAGGCTGAGAGGGCTTGTGGCCGAATGTGGTCCTGGGCCAGAGCCGAAGAAGCTCCATTGACGACTGCTGTTCTCCTGAATGTGCCGGATGCCATTGGTGAGCCCAGCAGCCCGAAACAATCCTGAGAGGACTAACTCATCCTGTGAAGGGGTAAGACTGCAAAGTCATAAAACTGAGGAAACATGTGCAATTGGGTGATTGAAATGGCATCCAAGACTTCTTAATGCTACTGCTGAAGTGCCCCTCCACCAGTGGATCCCAGAATCAGGAGCGAGGGCCTGAGAAAGATGGGGTTGTTAGGGAGCGGGGAGGGTGTCGCAACTTCCAAATATAGTGTACAGTCACTGACTTTTTTTGTAAAACAATTTTTATTGAAAAAGAAAGCAATTTTCATACATTGTATTCAGCATGACGCATACATAGATCACAGTATTAATCATATAAACATTCCCATCCGTTCTATAGTCCCATATTTGGATACCACCCTGTCCATCTTTCACCCCATCCTCGCGTGCGTTAAACAGATTACTGTGGCTAATTCGTTTAAGTACTTTCATCCGATTCATAGTCCTCAGGGGGCGGTGGCTCACATATATCTCCCCGATAGGAGTTCCATCTTCCCCACACCCTTTCCCACTTCTTCGGGCAACCCCGGTGAATAAAGACAGACCTTTCTGCCACCATTGCCAGATCCATGTCCGCACACCACTGGGCAAGGGTAGGGCGCGTCCCGGACCCCCATCTCTGCGCAATGTTCCGCTTTGCTACTGTAACCCCAAGAGTCACCCATCCTTGAGCCGCCGTATTTAAATCGGTTGGTTCCCATATATTAAGCAAACAGTACCTGTGGAAAATGACAATGTATATGTACATAAGCTGCGTTCATTTGTGTTCACCATACCCCTCGCTGTAAGCAGAACGAATACCGCGAAGCATTGACCGCATCATCCCGCCAGCATAGGCCCATGCCCGCACGTACACGACAGCCATTTTAGGCACCAAGACCTCTCTGCCCGTTTGTTAAATCCCCAGCACGCCCCCCCCCCCGTTGAACACCCCCGCTCTCTCATGCATAGGCCATAAACCCTCTCCCTCTGCGCGACCCTGCTCTAAAAGTGACACCCCTGCCTGACCGACACCCCCTGCATTCCTCCCAGGAACACCCTTCCCCTCTTCTGATGACCCCCCCCCCGGCTACACCTGGCCTCTCGACCCGGTCCCAAGTCATAAAACAAAGCCTCATGGATGTACCCCCCCGGCCCCGCATAGCAAAACGTGATACACCAACCGAAGTGCCCGATCTTATCGCCTGCCCAACCTTAGATCTGACCACCCCCTCTTGCCCTCGTGTCCTGTTGGAATGTCCGGCTGCAAGATTACAATCACATGTTACATTTGGGAGGGGAAACGACATCCGAGCGGCAAGTATGGGAATAGGCCTGAAGCTGGGATTCCAAACGTGCCTTTTCGTACTTCAAAGTTTCTTTATTGCAATAAGGAATGTTTGTGCATCATAAACCTGTGTATAAAAGA
The DNA here is from genome assembly GCF_964261635.1 of Lissotriton helveticus. NCBI lineage: Eukaryota > Metazoa > Chordata > Amphibia > Caudata > Salamandridae > Lissotriton > Lissotriton helveticus. Next base: position 1,373,702,428 of record NC_136067.1, read on the forward strand.
CGGAGCCTCAGAGAAACTTGTTAGAGCACCTCTTGAAGACATTGTGCGCGTGTCCAAAATGACAGGCTCTCCTCATGAGAAATAAAAATCTGTTCTTGCACTCCCGCTTCCAGCGCCCGTCTCTTTAATTGGTAACTGATCAAAATGGGAACTAGAGGCGTCTTGTGCCAGCAGCCTGGGCATCGGTTGTAATTTGGGCTGTTTTTCCTCAATTGGCATCCCAACGCGGGGCCCATCAGCGACATAAGGTCCGGTAAGAGAGGTCCAGACGATGGGGTGAACATCTGAACGATTGGAGTATACCTGCCTTGAGAGGGCCCTCGTCCGGCTGCCGATTGAATGAACTTCACCGATTCCGAACGGACCTCTCTCAAGCGACCTACTGTCCTGACTGGGATCCCACAGGAATGCTGCGGTAAAAACATGGAGTAAGAGAACGATCGGGCGCTGGAAAGGGAAGGCGAAGAACTGTCCACACGGTCCGGTCCGGGTAAGGTTAAGTAGGACGTCTTTACGTCTGATTGATAGGATGACTTTATCCATCTGATTGATTGAGTGATTGATTGTTTATATTGGAATCGGTATTTAAATACTGGTATTGTTCATTGATTGGTTCATTTAGCCTTGGTTGCTACTTGAAGTATTGGTTCTCTTTGAGACATTCTCTGTTTGCAAACAGCGACGAATAGGAACGTTCCTCTCACTTTGCAAATAGTGAAGAATAGGTAATGCGGACTTTTGTCCCCCGTTGTAATCCGTCATGCCTGTTTTTCTCCCCACTGATTGATTGGTTGCTCTGTTGCTCTTTGAGACATTCGCTGTCTACAAACGGGGAAGAATAGGAATATTCTGTCTCCCTTTGCAGATAGTGAAGGGTAGGTAATGCAGACTTTTGTCCCCCATTGTAATCCGTCATGCCTATCTTTCTCCCCACTGATTGTTTGTTATCGATTATCGCTCTTTTGAGATATTCCCTGTCTACAAACAGAGAAGAATAGGAATATTCTGTCTCCCTTTGCAGATAGCGAAGGATAGGTAATGCGGACTTTTGTCCCCCGTTGTAATCCGTCATGCCTGTTTTTCTCCCCACTGATTGATTGATTGTCTGGACATTTATTGTTCAAGGAATAGTTCTTTTGAGGTATTCTCTGTTTGCAAATAACGTGGAATAGAAATATTCTGTCTAGTCTTTGCAAGTAGTGAAGGGTAGGTAATGCGGACCTTTGTCCCCCGTTGTAATCTGTCATGCCTATCTACTCCCCACTGATTGGTAAACTAGTTCCACCCGGACCATTTATTAGAGGTAGATCATCTGGCTCAACCGGAGGGCGCCCCTAATAAAAAGGACATATGTAAAATACGAAGTGATCACCGTATCCTGTTAACAGAAACTTTAGCACGAAACACACTAGAAAAGGAAGGAAAAAGAAATCGAGCAAAATCAGTAGGCCACTGATGAGTTTTTTTTGACTTCGCTAGAAATAAGAAACGTTAGAAATAGCCCGAAATAAGAAACATGAAAGTGGTGAGAGAAGCCAAGCTTGACATCACGGCAGCCACGAGGTAGCTAGGCTCCGCCGCCCCTCACTGCTCCAAACATGTCTGTCCCACCGCCCGCCACGCCCAATAACGGTAACAAAAGATAGATACAAGTCAGCAGATACCTACCCCCATTCCGGAAGCTCCCGAAGTGCAACAGGTCCACGGTTACGCCCATCCGGAAGACGAGGCCTCGACACGTGCAGGGCGGGGCCCGGCTGTCCGCCATCGGCCGGAGAGGTCGTGGGGTGGATGGCCCGGAATGTACTGGTCTTCCCATCCTCCTCTTCTGGCGCCTTGCAGGCCACGGGGGGGGGGGATGCCTTGTTTATGCCTCCGACCCCCCCCCCTCTCTCATCGCCTGGTCCGGCCATCACGAATGTCAGCGCCAGGAGACGGCGTGGGGTGCACTGGGAGGGAGAGGCGGTGCGGACGAGCCTCTCCCACCTCCCCAGGTGGAGGCCCCTCAGCTGCACCCCCAACGCTCCACTCACCCGACAAGGGTTCGTCCACTCCTGCGGTGCAACGCCACGCCCGACAGGCTGGAGTCCGTCTGCTCTTGCGATCCAGCGACTGCCGGTTGCCGCGGAACTCATAAAATAACGGTCGACTCTGCAGGATTGGGCCTGGCGTGCAAAGATGGCCTGGTCGCTTGTCAGCTAGAAAATGAGTCCCCCGTCCAGAAGCGTTCTCCTCAGCTTTAAAGATTCTACGAGAACTGCAGGGGCCCCCGACCCCCGCGGGCCCCCCGATGGGGAATGACTGCCATGATTGCCCGCGGAACGACAAAGACGTAGCCACGAGACGTTGGCGCTCTCATGCTGGCGCCAGCCTCAGTTTGAATGACTAAAATCCTGCAGACTACCAATTTGATCAGTTCCGGTGGAACACCAGTATGACCCGGTAGGAAAGATTGTTGCCTCCCTCCCCCCTTTTGACTGATGGTTCATATCGACGGCCCCTTCTGTTGCCCTTTAACGAAACTTTTGGACTGCCGAAAAAGGCTCTGGTCCAACCACGAGTTGGTGGAGACATTTTGACTATACTTGGACCTGCCTGACCTCACCCAAAATGGCGCCGGTACAAATGAAACTCGCAACTCCCTGTTGTGTTCCGGTTGCTCAGCCTTGATATCATGAGATATGTATGCAGTTTTTGAAGCGCATGGCGGGAGGGGATGGGTACTGATTGAACATTCGGACAATGAATTGATATTAAGTTCTGACGCGTCATTGATTACCGTATTATTGAAAGTTTGAATTTTCGACACTTATGGTACTTGCCCACAATGAATTTTCGATATGATTTTATTGCACTTGTCGCACCTTTATGAAATCAACGACCACCGACTCCGTTACGTTTTCCTCAAATAAATATCCCCTCATGTGCAGTTCCAGTCTGCTCCGTGGCCGGCCCACGTGGTTGTAGGCCCGTAATTGTGCGCCAACATTTTTAAATAAAGGTTTTTTTTTTAAAGCAAACATAGTTGTAGCACTTAGATTGGTAAGTTTCGAATAAATGGCCACTGTTTCCGATATAAGTAAAATACAGGTGAAATGAAGCAACTCGATTACTTAAAGGTTAAAAAGCAAAGTACACAGAAATATTGCAAATGTGAATGGTCCAGGTTTGTTGTGTGTGTGTGTTTTTTTTATATATATATTTTTTATTTTTGTGCAACGTAAAAGCAATCGATAAAGGTCCCGGTATTTAGCCTTTACTTTATGTGCCACATGTATCAGGGAAGTTGTTTCAGATGCCCCTAAGCCACTCCGAAGGAATGCCACCTAGCCCCTCTAGTTTCCGTGCCTGATGAACAAAAACGACCCTGTACCACTGTAGACCATCCCTCCTCCTCGAAGGAGAGCACAAGTTCACCCCCCACTTTACACTGACTGCCCTTTGTTTTGACCCTTCCCTACACACGATCCGTAATACCACACTTCGGCGATCTATGCAATACACAGTCCATCAATGATTATCTCTCCCGCACTACCGGTCCCTCTGGGCTTAAACGCCGAGACCAAAGGGACTGCATCCCGCGGAGATAGGTCGAGTATGTGGTAAGTAAAAGCATTTTCGGGTTTATGCGCGCTGATGTGTTTTAAAACGCTGCCCCCACCCCTTCTTTTTCCCTTCTTTTCTGCAGGTCACATCGGAACGTCGACTAAAGTATGGAGAAGACCTAAGCAACACGCCATGGTTCCGCACGGAAAAATTGTATATTGTCTATGGGGACTGCCCCTGAGAACGTGACGAATTTGTGTGATATGAATGCACGCGTGTATGCCCTGATGTGTATAGCTCGACTGAATACACGTTGCACACGTTTGGATTGATAAGAGAAATGTTTTATGTATGACTTAAGTGATGATCGAACGGCCGATGGAATGGGGAAAAGGGGTCTGAACATGGTGCCTATACACGACGAACAAACAAAGATATAGCACTCCCTTACTTAGAAACGACTGTCTCTCTCTCTGAACCCAGCGACTGGGAGGGTGGCCTGAAGCAGAAACTTGGCGGGTTATTGCAGTATGACAAAATATGACTCCAACCGGCACCCCAAATAATGCAACCAAGGATGACGTGCACCCATGAGTAAATTCATACGGTAACTAAATAGGGAAAGGTTCAGGAATATTCCGGGGTGAGGTTTACCCAAGTACCCTCCTCCTGGAAGACTAGGAATATTGTCAATGTTTAAGATTTACCACCTCCTTCTTGCACCCTCATAGACATGAAACTCAAAGCTGCCCCATTGTTCTCCCGACTGACACCCTCCGTTGCCTCAGCCTGGATACCCATTCGCTAAAAATGATTCGAAAGATCCCACCGTGAGTATTAGCCCGACCAGGTTAGTTCCCGAACAATTGACAAAGGTGTAAGTATTTGCAACCGAGGCCACCAGCAAAGGCAGCCAGATGAATTAAGTAGGATACTAAGGATGCGCAGCATGCAGGAAGAAATCTTTTTGGCCAAGTACTGTTCTATGTTTTGTCTTGGATTTTTGTATATAATACATGTACTATTCCCCCCCCGCCTGAATTCATGTGTACGTAATGTATGGATCTACGTCGTCCCTCAGCCTGTGTTTCTATATAACTTGACCCCTGCTGTTCTGTGTTGTGTGCGCACTAAATGGCCTATTATTGTACACGTTTCTCTCTCTCTCTTTCTCTCTCTCTCCATGTCGTACGTGTACCAAATAGTTCGTTTAAAATGCGGATGACTCTCTCTCTCTGAGGGTCCCCCTGTTCCCTCTTCCTTTGTGTGGTAACGTTGTGCCCCGCCGGCACAAGCCTAATTGGTTTTTGAACACAAAGGTGTTCGGCAAAATTGACAGAAACTAAAACAATTGTAATTTGCCATATTACTACCTCTCCTTTCTGTAAAATGATGGAACTTGAATTGGCTAAGAAGGAAAGGACAGGTAAGACGACTGATGTCCCCTAATCTGGCCTTTTTTATAGGGGGACTATATGTCAGTGGCCTTCTGTTCTCAGTTCGTTAGAAACACAATCCCCAATGCCCAGATTGCCCCACCTCTCTGCACCCAAGTACGGATGTCCAAAGCATCCTCGTTTCTCCCGATTGACCCCAGCTCCATATCCCGAAGTATAACTGATGACCCTGATTAACCGTTGCTCCCCGAGAAAAGAATGTTTAGCCTCTGTCCCTCTCTCATGATGATAGAAGACTGCCAGGGCTTGGGTTAGAAAGACGAGTCTCTACCGAAGGATCCGATTTCGAGTTTGATGGAATACGCAGTTGATAGGAGTCTGACTTCTCTCCATATACGTCATGAATGAACGCCAAATAGACTTAGTACAAACTCAGTAGAAATGCCCGCATACATACTCCATAGTGATAACTTCTGACCGTGACCGATGAACGTATCCCCAACTACTTAAGATTGGGGGCGGAATTGAAATGTATAAATGTCTTCTCCTCTCAGTTCTCTAAAGCTTGTTTTGTACCCATTCAAAGATACACAATCACCGGAGGAGAGGGGCCGGACGTGACGCACAGCCTAGCCGCAGATCATGAAGCACATGTGACCTCGACCAAAGGTGGAGCCGCAGAGCAACGAGACGCGGGACGAGGCACCACTCTCAAACACGGAAAATGAAAGGATGGAGGGCTGCCTTGAAGCCCTCTGCTTGCTGACCCACGCGTGCCAGAAGTCCCCGCCCCTTTGAGCCCGATTGATGGGCCTGCCTGCTCGTTATCCTTTGCTCCCTTGGTTTGTCTCAAATATCTGATCCCACTCCGCCCTCTCTTCCCTCGATTATCCGACAACCCCCCCCCTTTTTTCACATGGATTTTGACTCAGAGAAGAAGAACAGCATTTAGGTAGAATAGGGTTTGCCACGGAAGGAGAAAGAAATGCAGGTACCCAGTATGAGGCACCCTTAAAAAGATTAGTTAGGAAAAAGGACTGTGGTCTAACAGCAGAGGACAGATCGCACCCTGCGACGTGTAAGGATGGATCCGAGCTGGACCTATAGCTCCACCGCCGGTGCTCAACAGCGCCAACGGAAGAAAACGAACTACTAGAGCCTACCAGTGATGGCTCGCTGCTAAAAAGACACTGTGGCGAAGACCCCCCCCTCCCCTTTCTGAACTTTCTACCCCCCCCTTGACTACTTGCTTGTATTGAACTGAATTCCTCCCTCAACCACTTTGTATTGCTTTCAAAATGTTTCATCGGTCACTTTTGACTGTACACTGATACCGCCGGAGAGAGAGTCAGAACATGGTTCCATAATGTGTCGGAACATTTCCTTGATTGACTCCGACTGAGTAGTAAACCGATCTCTAGACTCGTATATATAACACGACTAATGTAAATTCATCTGTATTGCACCTCGTCTATCGCATCGACTGCACATGGTTATATGCAATCCGCCAGTATTGACAAACGCTATTTCATTGACCACACATGGCTATATGTACACCCCGTCAGTTATGATAAACACGGAAATGAACTAACTTATGTTAAAAAGCGGCGACTGCGGAAAATGACAATGTATATGTACATAAGCGGCGTTTATTTGTGTTCACTATACCCCTCGCTGTAAGCAGAACGAATACCGCGAAGCATTGACCGCATCATCCCGCCAGCATAGGCCCATGCACGCACGTACACGACAGCCATTTTAGGCACCAAGACCTCTCTGCCCGTTTGTTAAATCCCCAGCACGCCCCCCCCCGTTGAACACCCCCGCTCTCTCATGCATAGGCCATAAACCCTCTCCCTCTGCGCGACCCTGCTCTAAAAGTGACACCCCTGCCTGACCGACACCCCCTGCATTCCTCCCAGGAACACCCTTGCCCTCTTCTGATGACCCCCGGCTACACCTGGCCTCTCGACCCGGTCCCAAGTCATAAAACAAAGCCTCATGGATGTACCCCCCTCCCGGCCCCGCATAGCAAAACGTGATACACCAACCGAAGTGCCCGATCTTATCGCCTGCCCAACCTTAGATCTGACCACCCCCTCTTGTCCTCGTGTCCTGTTGGAATGTCCGGCTGCAAGATTACAATCACATGTTACATTTGGGAGGGGAAACGACATCCGAGCGGCAGGTATGGGAATAGGCCTGAAGCTGGGATTCCAAACGTGCCTTTTCGTACTTCAAAGTTTCTTTATTGCAATAAGGAATGTTTGTGCATCATAAACCTGTGTATAAAAGACGGAGCCTCAGAGAAACTTGTTAGAGCACCTCTTGAAGACATTGTGCGCGTGTCCGAAATGACAGGCTCTCCTCATGAGAAATAAAAATCTGTTCTTGCACTCCCGCTTCCAGCGCCCGTCTCTTTAATTGGTAACTGATCAAAATGGGAACTAGAGGCGTCTTGTGCCAGCAGAAAAAACAACTGTATTTTGAGGATCAAGGGGACAATATTTACCGACCTCTCTAGTCAAAACCCCCACTAAGAACGTGAATAACAAGAAATAAACTAGGAGGTCTTTTTAAATGAAGGAAAGAGACCACAATAAATTGACCAACACTTCTATCACAACTAACGGTGAGGGTCCATCAGTGATGAAAGAGTCCTATCAGCCCACCCATTTGGCGGAACCTCGTCATCTAGGACTGATAGGGTGCAGTGCTCAAGAAAAAAATATGTGCATAATTAAAATGGCGGTCAGGGTAGACAAAATTATTTATTGGTATCTCCCTGGACGCCAGGTTAAAACAGATGTGGCAACAGTGTGACAATATCACTGTCAGGGAAGCATCTATAAATAGGCCAACATGTTTCTGCCTTTCATGTATCGTTTTACAGGCATTCGTCAGGGCCAAGCTGTAAAATAGGCTACTGCAACATCTAGTTAAATTCTCATTATGGAAAATAAAACAAGCCAGACTTGAGACGGTAGGGTGGCTGATTCAGCCACATGACTAAAACTTACCATCCCAACCATGTTTAATAGCTTGTTTTATTTTCCATAATGAGAATTTAACTAGATGTTGCAGTAGCCTATTTTACAGCCTGACCGCCATTTTAATTATGCACATATTTTTTTCTTGAGCACTGCACCCTATCAGTACCACTCGCAGTGAGGACTCATCTTCTTTCAGCATGGGAACTGTTGGCACCGAGCAAACACTACTGAGCTTGGCCAGATGAACACCTGCTGATAAGGTCCTAGATGACGAGGTTCCGCCAAATGGGTGGGCTGATAGGACTCTTTCATCACTGATGGACCCTCACCGTTAGTTGTGATAGAAGTGTTGGTCAATTTATTGTGGTCTCTTTCCTTCATTTAAAAAGACCTCCTAGTTTATGTCTTGTGCCAGCAGCCTGGGCATCGGTTGTAATTTGGGCTGTTTTTCCTCATACCTCGGCTCTGGCAATATAGTGACTCCCGTGACCTGGGAGAGTGTCCTCATCACTGTCATCCAGTATCTTACTATTGTGGGGCAGCTACAGTCACTGACTTGTTGATTATTGTAATGTATATGATTAAAGCACTTTATTTTGTACAAAGATAAACACTGGGCTTTAATTTGACATTATTGGGTCTGTTGGTTAATTATTGGGCTCTGAGCTTGAGCATCCCCACAGAGAAGTCTGTGACTGCTTGCCCTTGCTGAGAAGTCTGTGACTGCTTGTCCTTGCTGAGAAGCCTGCGACTGCTTGCCCTTGCTGAGAAGTCTGTGACTGCTTGCCCTCTCTACCCTGAGAGTCAAGTGTGGAAAAGGAGGTACTTGGACCAGCTGCAGATTTATAGTAGGATTAGCCACAGGAAATCAGAGGCAAACTATCTCAACCCTCACCGATGAGGTTCAAAAGCCTCTTTCTGCCCTGTGGTCCCCCCTAACTGGATCTGGCAACTTCTGTTTGAGTAACAACCGCCTCTCCTCCTAAAAGTGCTCCCTTGTATCACTGCTACTTCCTCAAGAGGAAGTGCAACAAGAACATGTTGATATTGTGGCAAGCATGATGAGGTCAGAGCTGGCGAGAATATGCTGTGTAAGCCAACACAAATAACAAATTAGTTTCCTCCAAGCTCACTGGACTACAAGTTAGACAATGAACTACAAAAGGTATCAAAGATAATTGTAAAATAGTAGAGGTGTGCATTAACTTCAAAAAGAAAGGTATAGAAAGTCTAAACAATAGTCATGAAAAATGAATTATCAAACATCAGAAAAATGTAAAGAATCGGACCTCAGTTCCTGTTGGTTCCTATTTAGTTCTATCACTGCTCAAATATTTCACTTATTCACACAGCAATGCACCTCAATTTTGCTTTCTGCCTTAGGCCTGCTCATCTATCTGGCGACCAGACATATCGTTGTCACGTTGGGCATGTGCTTGCACAAAAGATCCAATCATATCTAATAGCACAGGCAGTGCCTTTGGGTTGCAATCTGTGAAAGACGGCCATCCTTAATTCATAGACAAAATCCCACCAATTTTAAAGGTCATCGCCTTCTTTTATCCCAACGCATGCATTTCTGTTCCATGGAGCCTGCCTACATACTGCATGCCCTGACACTAATATACTGAGTAATACAGAGGGCGGCTTCCTACTCAGACGCTACCAAATGTATCATCATCATCATATTTATCTTTATTAGGTCAATCTTGACCATAAAAGCAAAATAAAAACAATTTGAGTAATTTCACACTTCAATAAAATCGTAATAAAATATCAAATTTAAGCTCAAATATATTCCCCTCCTAAATGTGGCAGATTGAATGAATAGAAATAGCCCTATGGAGTTCATCGCACCCAAATTCACATTGCCAATAGGAATCCCTTGATACCAACCAAATCCATACTGAGCAGTCACGGGGAACTTGCATCAACAATGTCATCACATCGCAATGGCATCAACAATCGAAAAGGTCAGTAATACACTCTAACAGGATCGATTACTGCCATGATGGCTGGTGGCAACAGGCTTGTGGATTATTTAGCGATCATCACCCCCACTTTGTTTGGGGAAACACCCATTGCATCGATGTAAATACATCTTTACATCGCATGGTCGTTCACATCGCAGCCTTTTAGTACGCATGCGACAACGGCGCGATGGCATTAACATGGCATGCAATTACAACCCATGCGATGTTAAGATGCCATTACAACGCAACAGAAAATGCAGAACAGAAGAAAATGGGCTTTTCTGTGCTGCTTTTTACGAACTCAGACACATTTTTTTTTTCGCACTCAGCAATAAATATACACAGTTTAAAAAACACAAGACAAGGTAAGATTAAGTAGAGAATAGACAAGCCAGATGTTGCAACGTTTTTCGAAGCTTATCTGTTATGATTACAAAATCGACATTTATACCTACCAACACACATGCCTTTTCACCCTTTCCATTGTCTCTCACTCCTTTATACTTTGAAGTTTGCACCAATGTGGAGCGTGTCCTTTTTATATAAAAAACACTGAGATGTGTACATTTCATTTTCATTTCCTGTTTTTTCCCATTCGGCATGTGTGTGGGCGGCGATCTAGTTCCACTTTATCAAAATATTCATGACTAATAAAGCAAAATAATTAAGAGAGGTGCAAAACACGTCTGTATGTTACCATCTGCCTAAAAATGATCTTGGCAGGATTGAGCAAAAAAAAAAAAAAAACAGTTCCATTTACATCGTTTTCGTTGACATTGCAGTAGAATGTACCAAGACGATTTCATTGATATTATGCCCACCCTTTCTTAAGGCAATTAACTCTCATAATTATCAGACCGAAAGCTCGCCTTTTAAGGTCTGGTATTGAGACAGTTCAAGCAGGATTTCGTAACTTATATCACCATATCATTCATACTGCGACAAAGGACCAAAGGCCAGCTCTCCTTAATCATTGGTCGTTGTAAGTGTCAGTCACACATACAACAGTGCTCATTACAGCTGTTAGTTGTTGTAAGTTTAAGTCAATTATGCCTTTACACTGTCATACATCAATGTCTCTTTATTTCTAATAAATATTGTGTTTTACTTGCAATGCATGGATTGAGAAATGTACACTCACGGAAACGGGCTAACATATATTTTAGAATTATACAAAACGGAAACGCAACAAAATGCGCCTTTCCTAAAAACAGAACGGAAACGGGCTGAGACACAACTTTACAAACGGGCTAACATATATTTTAGGATTAAAACGGAAACGGGCTAACATAGATGGCTGGATGGATACATGGATGCGGAGAAGCGTATGGGTGGATGGATGCATGGATAGGTGCTGGGTGGATGGCTGGATGGATGCATGGATGTGGAAAAGCCACGCAGCGCTACATTACATTTTTATGTATTCACAGCCTATATATGTTATAATGGCGCTGATGTCAGATTTCAAAAAACAGTCGCTATCACTACTGGGTTGGATGGATGGATGAATGGGTGACAGATGTCAGGGTGGATGGATGCATGAATGAAGGATGGGTGGAAGGATGTGTGTGTGGTGAGTGGGTGGTGGATGGATGGATGAATGGATGGCGGATGGATGAATGGATGGATGGATGGATGCATGGATGGTGGATGGATGAATGGATGGATGGATGCATGGATGGGTGGATGGATGCATGGATAGGTGGATGGGTGAATGGATGGCAGTATGGATGGATGCATGGATAGGTGCTGGGTGGATGGCTGGATGGATGCATGGATGCGGAACAGTAAGCCTGTAAGTGTCCATTTATGAATGATGATTCGAACACAATGCTGTGATGTGCCAATGCACTCCAGCGCCACTCTTCTTTTCGGCCTCCTGTTTTGTTCTTGCAGCCAATAGCTAACTTCCTCTCCAGGCTGAGAAGCACCGGTAAAGTACAGTGTAAGTACGCTTCTTTAATTAATGTTCCTTCCTTCGTACTTTTTTTGCTTTCCAGGGCACCCGTTGCACGATGCTAACAATGCTTGTTCTGTTTGGTGGTGGGAATGTTCGTTTCATGCATTTTAAAAGCATGAACGTTTTTTTTAAAGTTAATGGGGACAGGGGTGGCTCTAGGCTCATGGCTCATGGCGGCCCTGGGCAGGAAGCATAGGCAAGGGGCCCCGGAAGACGGGGTCCGGGCGGGGCGGAGCGCGGAGTCCAGCCAAGATGGTGGGTCAGGGTGTTAGGAAGTGGAACAGAGCCGGAGGCTGCAAAATCCCTGCCAGGGGCCACCACTCAAATATGTATCCATCCTCAGAGGATTATTATATTAAGGATATATATTGGCGTGGCGGCCCCTGGGGTTTGGCGGCCCTGTGCAGGCGCACAGCTTGCACATGCCTAAGGCCGCCCCTGATGGGGAGCATCAATATTCATCTTAGTCTTTTGCGCAATTGCATGCGTTTGGAAGATTCTTTTTTAAATATCGGCATGCATGGCGATGTGCCTCGCTTTGTGAGGGTTTCTGGACACTGCCTATTTTCCCCTTAAAAATAAGAGTTTTAATACACTCGGAAGAGGCGAGCGTGTGCTGCCTGTCGGGTTTGGCGCAGGTTGTATAAGGCTCTTTCATGACAGTCCTCACTAGCCCCCCAAAAAAGGAGGATGGAAAAAGATCTTGTTGGGGGCATAATTAAGCTGTCTCCACCTCCCCCTCTTCTGTTTCCTCGCTCTTCAATATTGCATGTTTTTTCATAGCTGTAAGGAGGAAGTACTGGATCATATATTTTCCTACTTGCGCGTGGAGTGTTCATTTCTAAAGTATGTGTGTTTTTCAACTTCTAGCATGCATATTTTTTTTTGTTTTATGGAAGAGCAGTGTGGTGGAGATGTACAAGAAGGCTCAGTAGCTTTTCCCTGGGTCGTGTGCACTACGCACTGAAGGTCTCCCTTACTTGACACCTTCTTTATGGGGGACGGTGGAAAGTCGGACTGGGGTCTGTTATCTGTCTTTTTCCGCGTTCTTCTGAATAATGTATTTTCCTCCAAAACCGGAAGATAACAGAATCCGCTTTTGCCTGCGCGTGTCAAAATTCTCATTGTGAAATTTCACAGTTTCTATCTACATTGGCGCCTGCTTTCATGTCACTTAAGCGCTTGTTCTTTTATACACTATATTTTGTTTTAGGGCAGTGTAACGGGATGCAGTCATTACGATCATTAGATCCTTTCATAGCTGCATGCAACCCACGCTTTTGGCTGCAAAGATTTTAACGTGTGGGCTCAAACATCGCGTTGTCATGTAGCGCGATGGAAAGTCGCCGATGTGACTCGCTAACCAATTACATGCCCGCATTTGCGTCGCAACAACGTGCGATGACAAAATTGCCGATGTGACTGCCGTTGCGATGTGATTGCCGCGATGACAACTCCCACGCTATCTTTGTTTCCGATGGATCGTCATACAACCCTTTGTTTGTTTTTACACTGGTGCACTTTACTCCGAGGGGCATAGCAACTAATAGTGCAGCAGGTTCAATTTCACCCGGGCCCATGAGTGGGGGATGCACTCTGGACTCCAGTTACGTGGTAGATTGTGAAACTGGCTTGCTTGACAGTTGAATTGTTATTAGGAATGTAAACAGTAAGGACATTATTAAGACTCTGGTGGTCTTCCAATGAGCAAGCCACCGTGGCAATAGCAAGAAGACCGCCAAGGCTGTGGTGCGCCTGCCTGCCGGATTATGAGTTTAATCCAGGACGGGCAGGCGGTGAGACAGCGGTCTCACGGTGGCATGTGTGATAGCCCCATACAAGAGCCTCAACAGAATACCGTTGCTGTGATAGTGCCTGCAGCATGTTACTGCACGGTGTGGCTTGCACCATGTTGTACATGCCACACCGTGCAGGAGCTAGGATGCAATTTCAGGTGGCCACATCTTGTGCCCCCCGTATGCAGGCCCAGATTCATCCAGGGGCCCTGTTAGAGCCCCCTAATCTGCATGTCCCCCACCCTTTTCAGGGTGGGGTCCCCTCCATGAAAAGGGCGGTGGATATGCAGGTCGTAATATGGTACTGGCATCGGCACCGCCCTCATATTCAGGCTCCTGTACGCACCGACACCACCATCCCAGCGGAGGCGGCTGTTCTGCTGCGGTCCCACGCCACCATAATAATATGGTGGGCAGACCCGCAGTGGTGGTCAGACTGCCACCCTGAGTACAGCAGTTCCAGGACCACCGTACTCGTAATAAGGCCCTTAATGCTTATAGCACTATTTTTTTACCCCTTAGTAATTTCAATTAAATATCAATTAGATTAGTGCAAAGGTCACATTTTATGATGTGCCTTGGAGCTGTGCAAGCTACCATGACCAGTTGATCCTCTGCGACTGCTTTCCACACTCCACATGTCAATTCTATGGCAATTGACAGCTACTTTAACCCGGATGAACCAGAAATTCAAGTTTTGTATAGGAAGGACGATCACGCGGAAGTCAGACACCCTGATACCCTTGACCTTATCCACTGAAAACGCAGAAATGGAACAAGGGGTTGGAGATGATGGTTAAAAGTGTATGTCACAGAACAGGGCTGGCTTTAGCACTGGTGGCGACCGGTGGGACAATCATTTTTGGTGCCCCCACACAGTGTGGTGTTGGGCCCCAGATCCCGCATTACAGTAATGATAGACACAGACACCAGACGAGGTAGTGTAGTAACTGGCCACGAGCACGTGCACCCTGGCCCTTTTATTGGCAGGGCCACGTCACCCGTGACACCCATGATGGATGGGTGTGGGGGTGCGAGTGTGTCCAGCCCTTGAGGGAGCGGCTGGGGATATAACTTCCTGCAGAGCACTCAACCGTGTCCTGCAGGACACAACATTCCTCCCCAACTTTATTGAAGAACAAACAAAACGTTAGTCCAACCTGTGGGGACAAAATAAACAGTCAACTAAACAACGCAGTGTCCATCAGTCTTCTGAGTCAGGTGGCAGGACGACGTCAGACGTGAGCTGGTGACTTTGCTTGCAGCAGGACCTTCCCGGCGGGCACCAGTATTTTAACCTGAGGGGTTCAGGACACGACCGCTGGCTTGGGGACGTCCGCTGCATACCGTCAGTTCACTGATGATGACATGTCTTGCGGTCTTGCATGGCTCCTACCTTTCTGACGTTGGTGATGGTCTGTGGTGAGTCATAACAGTTCCTTATAGTGCGTTGCATCATAGACATGTGTGGTAAATAAAATATTACCCTTGCATAATTTCTAGGCATTAACAATTAGCATGTATCAAATGAGAGGCAGAGAGTCCGTGGTGTCCAAGTTAAAAGGGCTTTATTCCAATAACTCGAGTTAAGGGAGAATCTGTTCCTTCACCACTGAGGTTCAGGAAGGGTCTTCTAACAATTAATCTCTGAAAATCATATATATACATTTCTCCTTGTACATAGGGAGGAACGCTCGAGGCAGAGCAAGAAAGAAAGAGATAAGAGCATGTGGGCGTGCATGAGGGTGTACATTTGATGAGTCATAGGTGTGTGATAGGTGGGTGGCTACATAGAGGAGGAGTTACATGGCAGGCTGGAACTTTGCCCTACTTGTGCACGCAACTGGATCATGACGTGCAATTGACGTGTAACTGGGGGGAGCTGACTTTAAGTCTAGTAGAGAACCTTCAGTGTCAGGGCGACCAGCACGTCTGGTACTATCTGATATCTTGAGTCGGGGATGTATTATCTGAAGCAAAGGTTGCTCATCACTAAAAGACAGAAAGGGCATATATTTCTTTGTGCATTGCAAGGGGGCTGTGAGCTTTCTTCAGATGCAAGTACTGTAATTACATTTAAACGGAGACAGGAAGGCTAGGTCTCTATCTCTACGGACGGGTTCTGTTTATTCTTGTTAACCGGGCAGGAATGTGATTCTGTACAACAAGCAGATAACTATTTTGCAAAACACTGTCTTGGCAACCCTTGCTGGGCCCTTTTCGGCTGAGCAGCTAGAAGTATGCGAGGTCAGGGATACGTAACTGTAGCTTTCAGAGTGTCTGAGCCATGAAAAACCCTTAATTCAGAAAGTGGCTCAGGCTGAACCACAAAAAGGGTTCATTACGATATTTATTTAAAAGTGCACAATGCAAATACATGGGCCTTCATGTTAGCTTAACGTTTGGGAAACTTGATGACAGGCACCTTAATGCAGGACGTGATTGCAGAGGCCTTGTGATTCAGGCCACTAAGAGAAATATGCATGGGTGACATGCACATACATGTAACATAGGGTATACGTAGGGGGAATCCTGGTCAGGCAAAATTTCATTTTCCTCATTCCCTCCTTGTCCCCAACATTACCCTTCAGGATACATCTATATTCATGAGACCGTATATTTGATCATACAGCATCATTTGTTCGTCTTTAATCCGTTGTATACGTGGAAGTGGAACACATGCAGTTGCACACAGGCCGCAAATGGCCGGGCCACACTGCAGACAGAGACAGCAACCAAATATTATAAGTAGTATAAGTCCTAGGAACGACACCACTTTCCATCCCCATGCCGATATTACACCCCAGAGCCAACTGGACAAAGTCCATGTGCCTGGGTCTTGATGTATATCATGAGCAATCTTGTGGAGTCTTGTTATTGCTGCGTACTCAGATGGCGCGTTATTTGGGATGAAAATGCAGCAAGTGGAGCCAATCACTCTACAGGCTCCGCCCCTATCCGCCAAGATGACGTCTAGAACGAGGCGATTTTGAAGAACGACAAGTCTAATAGCAGACTGTTCCTGGGTCAAGTTCGCCAGGGCAGATGCAGTCACATTCACTACTGCTTCAAGAGTCCTTGTTAACTTGCGTATCAGTTTACTGTTTTGGACGGGACCTATGAAGAAAAAGAATCCTTTGTTGAAATCTGTATATTGCTCCCAAGCTGTTTCAGTCTGATCAATCCCTGAGGTATCTGTCTCCCTCTTTTGTCTAACATGTTCTAGTCGTGAATCTCTATGATAATTGGATGGGGCCAGAAAAACGGGTGGAAGCAGGAACGCTATATAACATGTCCCTCCCCAGTCTAAGGGCAGATGTACATAGGCTGTCTGACCGCAAATGAAATAGGTATGGCGTGATGTTTTGAAAGAAGACTGTCCTTTATCGTTAAACTCTACCACAGCGTTACACTCGCTGTGTCCCATGAGTACTGAGCCATTCTTTCTGACACATAAATCACCTTTTGCTGGCAGGACTGAAATAAACAGTGGACCTGTATTTTGCTTGGGCTGAACATTTAACATTATAAAGTTAACGGATGCATTTCCCTGCTCATACTCTTCATTTTCTAGATCAGTTCCTTTCCTTTGGGGAAACCCTTTTTCGTCTGGGAAACATGCCTTATTCATTACTTTATTCAAGTTTCCATATATCCAGCCACCTGGATAAGCTATGTACTTTCTATCTATTGAGGTCATTAAAGCAAACCATGCTCCACATGAACCATTGTGTGAGAACGGTAAAGGATAGAATGGCAGAACTCCCTTCGTTTTCTGATAAGGGGGCAGTTGGCCACATACCCAGCAGTCAGTTGCATTGCTGGTCTGGTGAGAATGGTGTAACATACGAATAAATGTATTGTTACGTAGTGCAAGTCGATATGACAATTCATGAGGTGGCAGTTCACTAAATGTATGCTCTACAGTGCTGTTACTGGAAGAGTGCATATGTGAAGCAAAAGGAGGAAAGAAAACATGTAGTAATAAACTGACACAGATTATAACAATGCACAGAATAAAAAGAATGATCAAAGTAACTATACATCTACTGCGTAATATCTTGCAGTACTTAGCTTTCATTTGGGTTTTCTTGCTATTCTTGTCTGTGATCTTATACATGTCAGAAATCTAGTCTAACCGATTCACCACCGAGTGGACTTAGACAATTAAACTACGTCTGACTTACTAGATCTTAACTTAGATTTATACTCCTGCTGTGGAGTCTTTTCTAGCAAAGGCGGCGCAAAGTCTGTATTGTCCTTATTGTCTGTATTGTTTATAGTCTTTAATGTTCCAGATTGTCCAAGATATTTTTTTTCAATGCTGCGCGTGGATCCACCCCTTGCGTCCCTCCACTTTTACGGCGGACCTCGTGGTCAGTAGCACCAACTTCGGTGTCTTCCAACGCGGCTCAAGGGGGCTTGATCGGTCAAAATTCCGGATGAGGGTAAAATCGCCTGGTGATATGGCGTGCTCCTTGACCTGGGTGTTGTCAGGGAAGGCGGCGGCAACCTGTGAACGACAAGAAAGTAGTGCAGACATCAAGGAAGCCAGGTAATCTGTCAGCATGTTACTGTCAACATCAGTCATTTTCTTTGGCATAGGCGTACCCCACTTATTTGGCGGTCTACCGAAAACCACTTCGTACGGAGATAGGCCTGTTCTGGAATGGGCTACCATACGCATGTAAAAGAGGGCAACCGGCAAGGCTACCATCCAATCCACGCCTTTTTCTGCACATATCTTAGCTAGTTTCGTTTTGATTGTCTGGTTATGTCTTTCTACAAGGCCTGCTGCTTCGGGGTGTCTTACACAATGGAACTTCCAACTGTATCCTAACAGAAGAGACACTTGTTTCATTAATTCAGAGGAAAATGGCTGCCCGTTATCTGAATAGATGACACGGGGCAATATCTGGGGAAAAACTCGCGCACCAATTGCCTGGCTGTTGTCACAGCAGTGTAATCTGGAACTGGATACGCTTCTGTCCATTTGATAGTGCACACACTACTACTAAGACATACTTGTAACCTTTACATCTGTCCATTTGGATATAATCCATCTGGAGAACCTCAAAAGGGTGGTCAGGAGGATGAAATCCGCCTTGTTCCACCGGAATGCCTTTGCCTGGATTGAACTGGCAACATATCATACATGTTCGTACTTTCTGTTTCGCTGCTGCACGCATGTGCTTGTTACACCAAATATTCTGTAAGCTGTCTATCATTGCCTTCTCTCCCAAGTGTGCTGGACTATGTGCTGTGTTTATGATTACTTGTACCATGGAATCTGGAAGAAACCATGTACCTTTTCCCTTAGTCATCCAACCTTGGTCAGAGTGGACCCCTCCTTGTTCAGTCCATTTCTTTATCTCATCTGTAGTGGCATGTGTCTGTATGTCTAGTACATCTTGAGAAGGATCCCTGACTGTCATGCATTTTGTCAGTAATGGTACCTCTGTCCTTGTCGTGTCTGTTGGTGTCTGGGCTGTCTGGGCTGTAAGTTTAGCTGTTCGGTCTGCCAGGTCATTACCCTGGGAAATGGTGTCTGTAACTTTGGTATGAGCTTTGCATTTCAGGATAGAAATGTCTGTAGGTAAATGTATTGCTTCTAACAGGGCTTGAATAAGCGGACCATGCTGCTACTAACTCTCCTGCACTCGTTCTCATGCATGATCCATCTACATAGAGTATCAGGTCAGGGTCTGGAAGTGCAATATCTGTCAGGTCTTGTCTTGGTTTCGTCACTATATTCATTACTTCCACACAGTCATGTGGTGGTGCATGTACTGTACTTGAGGGCAAAAGTGTTGCAGGGTTCAGAATATTACAACGTCTGATCTCTATGTGTGGCTGAAATAATGTCAGTTCATATCCTGTCAGTCTCGCTACAGTCAAGTGTTGTGTCTGTGTCCTGTTTAAGAGAACCTCTACTGCATGTGGTACTTGTACTGTCAGAGGGTGTCCCAACACTATTGAGTCACTTTGTCTTATGGCTAGGGCTGTTGCTGCAACTGATTTCAGGCACGCAGGCAGAGCCTGGGCCCACTGGATCTAGTGTACTAGAAAAATAAGCACACGGCTTGTGTTTTCCTGCTTGATCTTGTGTGAGGACAGATAACGCTGTTCCATCTCGTTCAGTTACGAAAAGCATAAAAGGTTTACTGTAACATTGAGTCGCTAAAACTGGCGCTTGACATAATGCTCTTTTTAATTCCTCAAATGCCAAGGTATGTTCTTGTGTCCAAGGGAGGACAGTCGGAGCGGCTGCTTCCTGAGTTGTCAATTGTATGAGTGGTTTGGCTAGAAAGGCATACTGGGGAATCCATTGCCTGCAGTATGAAGTGAGGCCAATAAAGGCACGTACTTCCTTTTGTGTCTTTGGCTGTGAAAGGTTGTGTTAGCTGTCCACCCTCCTTGGAAAGCAACTGTCCAAGGTACACCACTTGCTTTTCACAGAATTGCAGCTTTGAAGGGGACAGTTTGTGTCCCTTATCTGCCAGAAAGTGTAGAACTGTCAGTGATGCATTTTCGCAGTCTGGTTCAGATCCTGTTGTAATTAGGATGTCGTCTACATACTGTATCAGTGCTGTGTTGGTAGGCATGTAAATACTGTCCAGCTGTCTTTCTAATGCTTGACTGTAAATGCTAGGACTCATTGCAAGAGCGAAACTCCTGCCAATTATTCTGTTTACACTAAGAGGGAAAAACTATTCATTTGCAAGCATGCACTTTCTTGAAGTCAATGAAGCTTCCAGTGTTGACTGTAAGGAAGAGCAACTTGACCCCCACCTTATATAAACATTTCTTCCGCGGAAAGGAATTGGAGTATGGCCAATAACAACAAGACAGGCACTGCTCGGCTCTCCAAGAGGGAAAAGCCCTCCCTTCACAAAATATCTTTCCCTGGGAGCCAGGCCACCTCAAGGTCGAAAAACACATTCTGTGTAATTCAAAACATATCTGTACCCAGGCCACAGGGCTAACCAACATTCTCTAACTTAACTGAAGCAAATTTAAAACGTGATAAAAAGCATCCTAAAATCAGTAATTAATAAGGACTTATTTTTTTTTATTTCGTAGTTTAGACACATGCTAGCATTTTAAAATAATTATATCATAAAATATTGATACTAGCTGCAAAGGAAAAAAGAAACAGAACAACATGGCATGGAAACACACCACATTTTACTTTTTGAAAATAACATGTGAAACACCATAATTTTGCATTGCATAACCAAGATTTTCATAATTAAGTGTGCAAGCTCTTCTATTCTACCTAAAAGGGCCAGATTCATCTTTTTTTTAAAAAAAACATGTTTCCTAATTGAGTGGATTAACTGTCACACGGTATTCTAAAGGGCAGCTTGCATTGGGAAAAATAATGTATATTTTGTAGAACACATTTCTATTTTAAAAAAAAGCACACGGTTGCATTACACTAATTAAAAGCACATTCTATGATGGTTCTGTTTTATATTTTCTTCTCAACCGTGCCTTTGAAAGGAACCCTCAGCCGTGAAAACATTAAAGCACCCTCCGTGCAAACCCTTATCTCAATCCGACTGATTTATTTACAACTTTACCGACCTCTGAGTCAAACACATTAAATCAAGTGTTCCAAGGCAAACCCACACGAATACGTGGATAGAATGTGAAATGAACACTTCTATACTCCCCATGCAAAATGTTACCATTCAGTCTGCAAGCTGACAAAGCACATAGGCAGACCCAGCAACCAATGAAAAAGTTAAATCAAACCATCATTCATCTCACCACTCACTGACTTTTAGTGTCAGCTCACATAACCATGCATGTTAAACAGCATGTTAAACCAAATACTGCCTTCTCAATACAAGATATTAACCCTTTGGCAGCTGAAGCACAATCATTCCCCAATGACTGCAGTACATGGGAAAGTCATGAACTCATTTCTCCACGTTATCACATAACACGTACGCACATCTTCAAAACGTTTTCTCCAAGCACTTGAAAGAGATCCAGCTCTCTCCTGCCTAACGTAATGATAACATGCTCTGCACAAACCATAACCACATGGCGCTATTCACAAGCCATATTCACAAGAAACTCAACAAGTCATAATAATTACATGCTCTTCATAAACCATATTTACAAGGAGCTATTTACAAGGAACTCCACAGTAAACTTATCTGGCCGATGGGGGCAGAGGGAAATCTGCGTTTACGTAGTCTGGTGCGGGCTCTTCTAGATAGGAGGAAATAAAAGCCTCTGATGCTGTCGGCTTTACTCTACATACTCTAAATGGTACAGGTGGTGGCGTTCGTGACCTACTGGGTGTTTCTGAGGTGGTCACTCTAGCTAGTTCTTCTGACAGGACGGGATAAATACCAGTAATGACGGCATTTCTATCTCTGTCAGTCTGTTCTGTAATGACCCGTTCCCCCTCCTCCCGTAGTTCTTTTTCTTTGGCTTTTTCCCCTGCTTGTCTAGTTCTATCTGCTTTATTCAATTCTTTCTCTATCCTCCTATGTGACTCTTTGCGCCACAATTCAATGGCATCTTTCTGAGAGGGTCTTGACTTCTTTTTCCATAGCGCTTCCTCTACTCTCATGATGCATTCAGGATCCCATGTTCCCGAGATAGGCCATCTATATTTCTCCTCCAAGTCCTTTGTATAGTCTACCCAGAAATCCAAAAACAAAATGGCGTCTAACCCATGCTTATTATACATACAATGACCAGGTGTGTCTCTGGGCGGGATGTTAACTGACTCTTCTAGTATACCTTTTCTGGTCCCTATCTGACGCAATTTTGAAAACAGTGGCATGTTGAAACCAACACAATGGAAATACAATACACAAAAATAGACTGAAACAATCAACAATCATTCACACTAAAACATTATAACATTAAAACAAACATGATCTAAACCAATACAGAGAACTAAACATGTACTTGAAAAACTATATGCACTGGAATACAGTACAACCATACCGGTCTCAAAAATGAGACACGTCTTTACCGTGCCCACGTTTTACCATGGACCCGTCTTGACCGTGCTCGTGTGAACGAACCCGTCTTTACCGTTTTCACGAATAACGTGAACCCGTCTTTACCGTGCCCACGTCTTACCGTGGACCCGTCCTTACCGTGCCCACGTGTTACCGTGGACCCGTCTTTACCATGCCCACGTGTTACCGTGGACCCGTCTTTACCGTTCCCACGTGTTACCGTGGACCCGTCTTTACCGTGCCCACGTGTTACCGTGGACCCGTCTTTACCGTGCCCACGTGTTACCGTGGACCCGTCTTTACCGTGCCCACGTGTTACCGTCGACCCGTCTTTACCGTGTTCATATAAAATGAACCCGTCTTGAACTTGATGCATCCCCCATAGTGGTACTCACCGGGAAACAGAACTTGAAACTTGAAGGCCTCGGAAACTCGATACTACGCTTGCGCCTTGGAACAGGTTGGTCTCGGAAACCTCGGACCTTGCTCTCTCACGGGTGGGCTCTGGTTGGGATGATCCGCAATCCTCACCGCCTCGTGTGGACGCCTGGTCACAGTCCGTCTCCTCCGTGGGCCTGAGGGAGTAAGCAGGAAGTCCCGCTGGTGCGCACTTTGAAGTCCGTCACGGCTGTAGAAGGGGGCAAGAGCTGTACCTACGTCACCGGCGCGTGGGGAAAGGGATAGTCCCTGTATTCGGGCGCCAGATTAATGTGGTAAATAAAATATTACCCTTGCATAATTTCTAGGCATTAACAATTAGCATGTATCAAATGAGAGGCAGAGAGTCCGTGGTGTCCAAGTTAAAAGGGCTTTATTCCAATAACTCGAGTTAAGGGAGAATCTGTTCCTTCACCACTGAGGTTCAGGAAGGGTCTTCTAACAATTAATCTCTGAAAATCATATATATACATTTCTCCTTGTACATAGGGAGGAACGCTCGAGGCAGAGCAAGAAAGAAAGAGATAAGAGCATGTGGGCGTGCATGAGGGTGTACATTTGATGAGTCATAGGTGTGTGATAGGTGGGTCATAGGTGGGTGGCTACATAGAGGAGGAGTTACATGGCAGGCTGGAACTTTGCCCTACTTGTGCACGCAACTGGATCATGACGTGCAATTGACGTGTAACTGGGGGGAGCTGACTTTAAGTCTAGTAGAGAACCTTCAGTGTCAGGGTGACCAGCACGTCTGGTACTATCTGATCTGGAGTCCCAGTGAGAGTTCACAGAAGTGTTGCCTAATTAAATGCCTCTGTTGAACCGCTTGGCTGTAACAGATAACCTGGGGCAATGTCTCTTCTCTCTCTCTCGTCTGGGGTGGCCCGTTGTCGGGGCTGCTGCAGGACTGCAGGAGGGCTGCACTGGGGCCACTTGTGTGCCGACTGGGGGCAGCTTCAGGACCGCCGAGGAGCCATTACTAAGTTGCACGCACAACCCTCACGGGTGGATGAGTCTTGTCCAAGACTTGCTCTCGTTGTCGCGGTTTCGGTGTAGGTCAGGTTCACAGGTAGCTTCTGACTTCTTTAGTTGGCTGGTGTGGCAACGGTGTAGGACTCCAGTCCATCGGTACTCTGGTAGTGGTGATTGACGCATGTGCTGAGGGCTAGCGTGATGGCGGTTGCCGGCCATATGGTGAGTCGGGATGACAGGTGACGGTGACTTGCTGGGAGAGTCGGGCGTCAGGAGGTTGATCTTCGGTGGCAGCTTGACACATAGAGTGTGCAGATCCTCTCTTGCCTGTCTTGGGGCCACTGCTGACTCCATCTTGAGGCGGTGTGAGGGCGGACACTCAGTGCTGATCTTCACCCATGGCATCTGCGGACAGAAGCTGGGATGCCACTTGACTTAGACTGCCGACGCTCAGGGATGGATGGTCGCCCGGGGAAGCGTTGGGATGAGCCGCGGTTTGCGCTTGCTGCGGCTTATGTTTGGTTCACCCGTGAGGCTGTATCCAGGGATGTCGGTCCGCCTTGGCGGCTGTCTGGTGTGTCAGGGCATGCTCTTGGCTTGCTGTGAGTTCTTGGTCTTCTCCCTTTGTTGGTCTACTCAGTCCACCTGTGTTCATCCGATCTTCGGGGTGACAGGGCTGTCACTCTCTTCTTTCTTCGAGGTTGTTGCACTTGAACCTCGAGGCGGCGTTGTTGTGGCACCGGCTTCTGCCTTCGTTCTGGCGGGCTCCTTATTTGCTGGGCAATGTGACGTCCGGTCACGTGTCGCTGGTTGTTGGAGCGCATGCTGCTGTGGCGGCGTGCCACGTGGAGTGTGCGGCTCCTCTCCTGCCTGTCGTGGGTCCCTGCCGACTCCATCTGGGAGCAGTGCGAGGGAGGACACTTCTGTGTTGTCTTTGGCCCACCGCGGGGCTTCATTGGTGCAGCAGAGATGTGGTCGTTCTCTGTGCTGCGTTCAGCCGTGCTTCATTGTTTGAGATGTCTCTATCTCCAGGGCGCCTGCCCGTGCTGTCAGGTTCACTGGTGAGGTCTTCTGCGCGCCTCTGATGTGGTGCGCTCTGTCGTCTTCTTGGGCGATCTGTTGTGGCAATTTGCATGCCTGTGGTGTAGCTTGCGGCTCTGTTTGTTCACCAGCAGGGGTAAGTGATGCGATCTCCTCTCTGGTGGTGGCGCTGTGCAGCCACTGGTAGTGCGTGCTCTGCACCAGTCTTTCTTGTGCTTTTGGCAGGGATAGCTGCCTTGAGATGTTGAGTTCGGCTGGTCTCTCACCCTTGCTGATGGTGGCTGTCTTTGGAGGTGCTGATTGCGTTCGGCTCTGAGTTTCTTGAGGCTCCGTGCGGGGCTCATCAGTCTCTCCCTGTGCTTTGCAGGGGTGGCAGGGTAGTGCTCTTCCTTCTACTGCTAGCACCCTGAGGCGTAGAAAATGCTGAGGCCACTCCTACGTGTGTACCTTGTCGTGCTGGGCACTGCAGGTGCTTGCGTGTCTGGGTGGGCCATTGCATCGCTGATCGAGGCTATGTGTTGCTTTCCTTTGAGCTGTGGTAAAGTGGGTTGGCCACAGACTCTTGTGGCTCAGTGTGAGGATTGCGGAGGCACTCCGTATCCACAGCGGTGTAGCTGGATTGTGGGTGCAAGGGAGAAGCTCTTCCACGTGCTGCTGGTGTCAGTTCACCCCGGCCCACCTGCAGCGTTTACTAATTCCACCTTGTCTGTCGGAAGCAGTGTGGTCCTGTGGCCACTGGGTGGTGCTGTGGGTGGTTTCAAAGAGGCCACCGTAGTTTTTCTGGTACCAAGGGCCTCTGGAGACGTAGTAGCTTCTGCGGTGTGCTCTACTGCTTATCGAATTCTGCAGTGTCAGCAAGGGGCCGCTAGGTGGCTCAGGGCATGCTCCGTA
Organism: Lissotriton helveticus; assembly: GCF_964261635.1. Taxonomy (NCBI): domain Eukaryota; kingdom Metazoa; phylum Chordata; class Amphibia; order Caudata; family Salamandridae; genus Lissotriton; species Lissotriton helveticus. The sequence continues at coordinate 1,373,728,425 of NC_136067.1, forward strand.
ACAGCCTTGACTCTCCTGTCTTAGGTCTGCTCCGGCAGCATTGGGCTTCCCATCGGGTTCAGGGAAACGTTCCTCCCTTGTTGAGGGCTGCATCTTTGCAGGGTGTGGCCCACTTGCCAGATGCATAAGGCTTGTGTCACTCTGTGCTGGTGTGTGGTTTATTTACCCATGCTAGTAAGTTGGGCTGCTGTTAGAAACAGAGGGGCATATTACCAACGATTAGTGATATTTATTGCTAGCGAGGCTTAGCAACGAATTTTTTAACGCTAAGCATCGCCGGAAATTATCGCAGAGATAACTTGCTATTAGCAAGGTTTATCTCAGAAGTGATAAAAATCCTCGCGCTAACTGCCAAATGAGAGATTATCGCTGGAAAACCAACGATAATCTCTCGAAGTTTGGCGTTAGCTTGATGATAGGGGCTCACAAACTTAGCCATGATACCCACCTTCCATAGGATATCATGGCTAAGTCAGGAAAATAACAGGTGTAAAAAAAGCAGCGCTAACCGTGGTTAGCGCTGCTTTTTTTTATCACTAACAGGGTTAGCGAAATCCTTGATATTAGGAGAAATGTCGCTTAACAACATTTCTCCTATTATTTTTCGCTGGAACGCCCCTTTGCATCTCATTGGAGATGCAAGGGGAAGCGTAGAGAAAAAGGGTGCTAACATGCGAATTTGCGTGTTAGCACCCTGTTGCTGATAGGGAGATCATTTTATCTCCGTTTTCTTGGCTTTTAAAGCCAAAAAAGCGGAGATAAATCCCTTGATAATATGCCCCAGAGTTCTTTCCTGGGGGTCACAGGGTGCAGTCAGTGTTCTGCTGGCTTACGTGCTTGTATGGTGCTTGTATGCAGCCTATGTGGTGTGGCACCTTGACCACCTGGTGGCGTTGCCGCTATTTTCTAGGCCGTGGCAACTTTCCTACTGTGGTGGGTCGCGGGGAATGCCCATGCAGAGACAGGAATTTCTGTAGTTGCTCCTTGCCGCTTCATGTGGCAGATGCGGCGCCTCTCGTGTCAGCCAGGTGGCGCTGCAGGCACCTCGCAGGCCAGGGCTTGCTTCGATGGAGCCACGCTCGATTTGAGCTGTCATGTGGGAGGGGGCATGCAGTGCTGGACGGCGGGTCATCTCAACACCGGTCAGGGTGGTCTAACGGAATGGCCTCGGTACATGTTTGCTCTACTTCCCAGATTCCTGCACAGACTGCCTTGCTATTATGGCGGGCCGCTCCTGACTGGGCTGGCATTGTAAACGGATTTCAGGGGGCATGGCCACTGCTCCTGAGTACTGTGGATCTGCCTCACGAGATGGCAGGGGTTACTTTCGCTTCTCCTCGCTGCCGCTGAGGTTATGCCTCTTGATGTAGGGACTTGTACTTCACTTCTCCAAGATAGGGGCCGTTCCGCTGGTAGTCTCTTTTAAGGCCGTGGTGCGGTCAGCATCGTCTCGCTGGCACTCTTCCCCTCTCCCCTGCGGGTAGGCGGGGGTAGTGACAGGCAGTTCTGCGGTCAGCGAGATGTGGCTGGGCTGCGTCCTCTCGCTTTCTTCAGGAGTCTTTGGGCCTCACAGCTCCAGCAGCACAGCGGCGCCGGACATCCTCCTTTCCCCTCCGACGGCACAGATGGAGGGCGGTGTCATCAGTTTTGGTGAGTCCCCGCAGTGCCGAACAATGATGGGTGGTGCAGGGTGCGGTGTGGCATGCGGGGATGGTGTAGTCGCGGCACCTCCCTTTTGTGCTGCAGCCGCAGGGAGTGCAGTCGGCGGAGCAGTGCTTTGCTCAGGGGTGGCAGGATCGCTCTCAGGAGCTGCATGGTGAGGATCGCAGGGCTCTTTAATTGCGGCTGTGATTGCTTGAGTGTGGCAGTGGCCATACCGCTAGGGTGACCAACTGGCATGGGTGCAAATTCAGGACAGTGAGTGCAAAAATTCAGGACAAAGGGTCAAAATTCAGGACAAAAATTCAGGACAGAAGGTCAGAATTCAGGACAAAAATTCCGGACAAAGGGTATGTTTTGCATACACATCAGAGGAATTCCCGCAATAGTGCATAAGTAAATAGACAACCAACACAAGCACAAGTCAAAATAAGTTTATTTTAGGTTGAGAGAACCTTGCACTCACTGCATCTGTTGTGTATGCGAGTGAAACACACCTGCGTTTGGATATTCAAAAAAAAAAGTGAAGAAAAAGATCACAGCTGAAGACTTCTCAGATCTTACATTCCCATAGCTGCCAAGGTTTCAGATTGCTTACGTGTGACTTTTTCATAATTTCAGTGTAATTATGAGTGACATTCAATGACTATGAGTGGCACTTTCTCATGAGGAGCAAAAGCAAGCAATGAAGACGAGGGAAACATATAAATATCAGAAATTACACCCAGCACCAGAAATGGAAGGGCAGTAGGATGTGTTAGAGGCCCCCTCGTGGAGCCTGAACCAGCCTCACTGACGCTGAACTCAACTTTGTGCAGATTGTGTCTGAAGTGCAGAGCTTAGCTCAGGCACTTACTTAACTTGTCCATTCTCTCATCTGCTTCAACACTCATTTGTCCATCAATACAATCTCTTAATCTATTCATCCAGCGATCTGTTCATGCTCTTAGTAATCACTGCATGCACACAGTTATTCCTTGATCCAGGTATTCTACTATTCATTCACTAATCTATCCAAGTAGCACTCATTCATACATGCACTCACTCATCCATTGACTCAGCCACCATGTCATTCAGCTGTGCGCTTTCCGACGTACCTCATCTCCTCTTGCATTCATCTATCCACCCACCAATAAACTTGTTCATCTCTCTATCCTAGCTCATTATTACATTCTTGCAACCATTCACATGTCCCCCAAAGAGACTTTCATGCAGAAACTCGACAATCAATGAAAAAAAACACTAAACAAAAAGCTAACCCCCTTATTTTAGCTTGTTTTGAAGTGTTTTACTCACATATCTGCCAAGTTTTCAGTTTCGTTATGAGTAACATTTCCATTTCTGCAGCTTGCTTATGTGTGACTTTTAAATACATTATGTGTGGCACTTTAAGGGACACTTTATATAATGTACTGAATAAAGCAGTTAATTTCTCTTTGGTTCAACGTATTTGCCAGAGAGGGCCTTGAAACATGTACAGCGCTCACTCACCTACTTCATGCTTTTAACATTGTAGCCCTAAAAGCAAGACCTCCAAGGACACCCGCCTTGCCTCTCCCACTTTGCAGAGTCCCTTGTGACAGTGCCTTTGCACGGATCCTTTGACACACAGTCTGTTCTTTTTTTGGAGAGACCTTGGTCCATGGGCGTCCGCAGGGGGGGCAAGGAGGGGCGCTTGCCCCCCCCCCCCCCCTGGAGCGACCCCCCTTGCCCCCCCTGCGGACTCCCATGAAAACCGTGACTTTAAGACGAGGTTCTCAATCTCTTTCTTCCCCTTTCTTTTATTTGCTTCCCTTTGAAATGGATCCAAAAAAGAAAGACGCTTTTGCTGGAAATGTCGTATTTTTCTGACATTTTAATTCCAAAGTGCAGCATTGGGAATAAAAGGCTAAAAATATGAAAAATGGATAAATAACTAAATAAAGTAAGACAGAGTGGTAGCAAACTGGCCAAACTGATTTTATTCACACTGAAACACATTAGCGCCACTTTTACAGAGTTTGCCAGTGAAGCGCTATTTTTGTTTTCTTGTCTTTGTTTTCCCTGGACTTGGAACGAGTGCATCAATCCTGGAGGTACTGCAATGTGGGGATTGGAAAACAAAATGTGTGCTGCGGCTCTGCGTCCAGGGATGTGGTCTTTTTACCATACTGCTTACGCTTTGTAAGGATATAAGCAATGGTCATTGAAATGGGTCCATTCAGGGCCCTGTAGTTGTGTCCTTAACTTTTCAGGCAAAAGCACTCACTGATTTCTGAATAGTGAGTGTAAAAGCATTAAGGTAACCATGTTGTTCCTGCTTACATTTCCCATGGTTTGCTAAATGTTGCATTCCTTATAAGTGTTTGCTTTTTCCAGGATGTTGTTACTGTTTTTTTTGTAGGCCGCATATTGCTCTTGTCTAGTGCATAATTTAAATTGAGCCCCATCCAGGTGTTTATAGCGGGCAACAATTGGGTTGTAGTTGAAGACAGTGGGAGTTTTTCTCATTGGGGCAGTACGGTGTTCAGTGAGGGAGGGGATGTGGCACTATGGTCAGAGCTGCTGAATTTGGAACTGGGAACCAGGTTCAGCCTTAATAACCAGTCCACCAGACCACTCTCCTGCGAGAGCACAATCACATGCTAGACCTTAGAAGGCTTCTCAACACCTTAGAAGTCATGGTGTCTTCGCATCAGCAGGTGGACCCTAGCATGACAAGTGTAGGTTAACCTTCAAGGCTTGTCCACCACTATCCATACTGAAGTTCACCTCCAGTCTTGTGGGCAGGCCTATGAAGCAGCACACCCTAGAACAACAGTCACTGAGGTCACAGGACCCTTGAGAAGGGCCAGCTCTAGGGTGGTGCAACCAGTGTGACCGCACCGGGCGCTGACTTTTTTTTTGTTGAGATTTTTAAAACCTTTATTTAACAGTTTTTAATCAACAATACAGTCAGATAGGTTACATTCATGCAAGTTACAATCTCTTGACAAGCTTATAGGTACATCTTTATGAGCATGTGATCTGAGCGAACATAGAATACACTTGGGCCCCTTATCACCACAGTTACATGCCCTCTGTATAAGTCCATACGCATAAACCGCAGGGGCTACCAAAAAATAATGCAGGTGAAGTAGATTAGCATTCTCCAATGGAATTTTCCATATATCTTTTACATTACATGGCAATATTCAGTGAAAAGGTTCAGTGACGTACCCCTTTGGCGACATGAGATATACCCATACATGTGTTCTACCTAGTCCCTTACACTTTGGCTGCCATCATCTGACTCTTCCTGTGGTGTTGCAATTGTCAGTAAATAAGCCTGTAGCGGACCCCAGATGTCTTTCGGCCTGTTACGATCAGGCAGCAGATCAGCATAGATGTTGTGTTGATCCTGGCAGTAAAGTATGTCGTCTAGCCATTCCTTAAACTTCGGGGCCCTTGCCCTTCCCCAACAACATGCAACCCTCCTTTTCACAAGCAGCAAGGCAATGTCTATAAACCTCCGAATGGGCTTAGGCACATTCGATGTATATCCCAACAGCATGACTAGTGGGTCCTTGTTGACTGCTTCCTCTGTCATGACCTGCAATGCATCGTGCACCCGGAACCAGTAGTCGTACACCCCAGGACACTCCCATGCCAGATGGATAAATCCCGCCCCCTCCGCATGGCATCAGTCACATCTATCAGTGTCCGCCAACTGAAACCTCAGCTTCCGAACTGGCGTGCAATAAAATCTTTGTAGAAACTTATAATGAATGATTTTAAGCCTACAGCGAGAAGATATGTTGGCTGTGATGGTGCAACAATATTTCCATTGGTCCTCAGTGATCTCACTGCCTATATCCGAACTCCACGACTTGCGTGCTGGACTCTCCAGTCCTTTGCGCTGTAATATTATTGTACAATCGGGAAACAAGATGGCGGCCATCCGACAACAGCATGGCATGCAACGGTAAGACCACCTCCGGTTCATCCGGAAAGTGTAACAATACGTCCCTCAGTCCCTGTCTCAGTCTGATGTAATAAAATACCTCTAAGGGAGTTGGTTGCACTTCTTGAAATAGCTGTTCCCGAGTACGAAACTGCCCGTTGAGGAACAGGTCGCCCCATGTGGCAACCTTAATTCGCTTGCACATTAATTGAAAACCCGCCTCCTGCAAAAGCGATAAACGAGGGTGATAGGTGAGTGGCATTACGGGGGAATACAACAGCTGAGTCCGAAGGACTTTCGCCACTCTGCCCAACGCATCAACCGTGCATGTCACGGTGTTGGACGGCGTGTCTATAACCTCCACCGTACCCTGTATCATCCCGCTGAGTGGGAGAGGACGCACGATCCAGTCTTCCGCCGCTATTTGTGGCATAAAATGTGTAGGTTTTATCCAGTGATACGCATATTGTGCTTGGGCACATATGTAATAAACCTCAAAGTCTGGCACATCAAAGCCACCCTTCTCGTACGGCTGCGTCAGCAGGGCCCATCTCAACCGCGGCTGCTAACCCCCCCAAAATAGTCGAAGGTGTTCTGATCTCAACCGCTTAAAAAAATATGCGCCAGGGTAATAAGGAATATTTTGAAATAAATATAAAAACCGCGGCAGCACCACCATCTTTATGAGTGATGCTCTGCCCACCATAGACAGTGGTAACGACATCCAACGTGTGACGTTGTCAGCCAGTTTAGTGATGGCCACGCCATAATTAAGCCTAAGTGTCTCCTCCTTATTTAGCGATATCACAATACACAGGTAGCGAAGATCAGTGTCACACCATTCAAGTGGGTAATCCAGCTGGAATTTCGTTACCGCACCTGTGAGTGGGAAGAATTGCGATTTTTTCCAGTTTATGTGCACTCCCGATAACCTCCCGAAGACTATAAACTCACGCAGAATAGGATTAAGGTTGAGCTGCGGATCTTTTACGTATAGTGAAATGTCATCTGCGTATAACAACACCCCTATCTGGCGCTGGAAACAGTTGAAAGCACTAACCTTATGCAACTGACGAATCCGACATGCCAACGGTTCTATTGCTATAGCAAACAGTAATGGGGAGAGAGGGCATCCCTGCCTAGTGCCTCTTGTTATAGGCATCTGGGGCGATAGCACTCCATTGGTAATCACTCTAGCCACTGGTCTGGTATAAAGCAGCTCTACCCATGCAACAAATATTTTGGGAAATCCCATCCTATGTAAAATAGCAAAAAGGTACTTCCATTCCACGGAGTCGAACGCTTTTGTTGCGTCGAGAAATATGGCAGCAACTGGGAGCTCCGGGGCTATAGTCGGAATCAAAGAGAACAGCGTACGAAGGTTATGGGTGGTGGCACGTCCTGGCACAAAACCAGCCTGGTCCGGCAGCACTATCTTAGTCATAATCAGCGATAAGCGCGTTGCAAGTACTTTAGCAAGTATTTTTGCATCACAGTTAATTAGAGATAGCGGTCGGTAGGAGTAAGTGTCTACCGGGTCCTTACCTGGTTTCAACAAAGAAGTTATCGCTACCTCCCTCATTGATCCCGGCAATTCCCCCACTTCTAAAGCCTCCTCAAAGACTTCCTTTAGGACTGGTGCCACAATGTCTATGTAACATTTATAGAACTCAGCGGGAAGCCCATCTAGGCCAGTCGCCTTACCATTGCTCAGTGACATAATTGCCTCCCTTATCTCATCCAATTCTAGCGGTGCACCAAGAAACAGCCTGTGTACATCACTTAACCAACATAACGCAATGTCATCTAAGAAGCTCCCTAAGTCCACTTCATCTGTTTGTTGTGAAGTATATAGCTGCCTGTAGTGTGCCAAAAGCTCTTCCTGAATCCTCTGCGTATCCTGACACCGTATACCCTCTGGCGTGACAACCTCCAGTATATTTGTACTGAAACGCGGCTGCCTCGTGATCGCTGCAAGTACTTTACCCGGCCGCTCCCCTTCGCAGTACCTTCTCGCAGTCCAGTATTTTCCCCTGTATTTAACTTCTCTCGCTGCCTCTTCTTCATACTCTGAAAGCTTATCCCTAAATTTCTTGCGTATCTCTGGATCTCCACCCCTTGCCATCTCAATTTCCAGCTCCTTCAATTCTCTGTCTAACTTTCCTATTGTCCCTTGGATGTCTCTCAACACCCCGCAGCTCTTGGATATACTAAACCCTCGAATCGTTACCTTAAAAGCTTCCCATATCATTTCCACACTGTTTACCGAGCCCTTGTTTCTGGGAAAAAAAGCCTCTATTTCTTCTCCCAGCTCTGTTTTAAATACCGTGTCTAGTAATACTGAGGGGAACATTCCCCATGGGGGTCTCGCTTTATCATGTCCCGGCATAACCAAGTGCATCAACACCGGGCAATGATCTGAGTACGTTCTGGGCAGATGGGTCACCTTCCCCAATCCTGTGCTTAGTCCCCGTGACACAAAGCAGTAGTCAAGCCGAGACCATGTGTTCGCATGTGTTGTAAAATGTATTCCCTCCCTATCCTCGGGATGAGTAAACCGCCAGCTATCCACTAAGCCAGCTTCCTCTATTATGCCCCGTAGGACATCCCTTGCTTGCCTGTTATACTGACCACAACCATCAGATCTATCCGCACCAGGCACTAGTGCAACATTAAAATCCCCTCCCCAGATGATATGAGTAGCTTCTGTGCCCAGCACATGTCCCCAAAGTGTCGTGAAGAATTCCGGAGTGTCCACATTAGGAGCATAACAATTCACTATAACAACAGTATCAGTGCCCAATCTGCCCCACAGTATCACATAGCGTCCATCAGGATCCAGAATCTTCCCCAACATATGCATTTTGAGTGACTTCTTGATTAGCACTGCAGTCCCTCTGGCATATGAGGAATACGATGAAAATTTCCTAATTGTAGCCCATTTACCTGCAAACTTTGGTTCAGAGCGCGGGTGGATATGCGTCTCCTGCAATAAGGCTATTTGCACATTGTCAATAAACACCAAGATCCCTATACCTGGGACGATTAATACATTTAGTAGACATGAGTACACATCACTCAGGTTGTATTTTTTATTAACATACCAGAGTGACCCCCTGCTATCTATCGCAGTGAGGTATAGATCCTCTAATGTCTTATTGTCCCCACTAGATCTACTGTTCCAAAAAGGTTACTAAGTTCTCAACTCAAACAGTGTCCAGGACAATGTCCAACAAATGTCTGCCTTCTTTACTGGCAGTACATATATCCACACTCAACCACATGTGGTTGAGTGTGGATATATGTACTGCCAGTAAAGAAGGCAGACATTTGTTGGAAATTGTCCTGGACACTATTTGTGGTTGAGTGTGGATATATGTACTGCCAGTAAAGAAGGCAGACATTTGTTGGACATTGTCCTGGACACTGTTTGAGTTGAGAACTTAGTAACCTTTTTGGAACAGTAGATCTAGTGGGGACAATAAGACATTAGAGGATCTATACCTCACTGCGATAGATAGCAGGGGGTCACTCTGGTATGTTAATAAAAAATACAACCTGAGTGATGTGTACTCATGTCTACTAAATGTATTAATCGTCCCAGTTATAGGGATCTTGGTGTTTATTGATTGCTTAGAGTGGAGGGCGATCCCTTGCATACCTTTCCATATCCCTCTTGGCTACTTTTTGCTATTGTATTTGCACATTGTGCCTGTCTAAATATGCAAGCACATTTCTACCCTTTCTGGTGTCATTGAGGCCTCTCACATTCCAGGACAACAATGATATTTTACTCTTCACGTCGTTCACCATCATCCTTAGTGAATACATTTTCAACATCTTCACCTCCTCGCCCAGACCTCCGCCCATCCGTAATATAACCCGACCTCCATTGCATATTTAATCTCACTCGTAACCCTATGTCACCGCAATCACACCCCGTGTCCCCTCCCCCCACCCACTGACATCCCCCAACCATGTCAGCCATGCCCCCTCCCAACACGAACTGCAACCCACTCCCATAACAACGTCCATCCCGCCAAGACTAAGGCCATGACAGCCTGTGTGTAGTTACATCCCCGTTGACTGACCTCAGCTGTGTCAGTCCCTCCCTTATCATCCACCATCCACACACTCCAGTAAGTTCGAAAAATGCCAGTCTGCAACTTCACCCTCCAACAAACACTCATACTCGATGCAGACACAGCACCACCTTCCCCAAGCCTGTCTACATAGAACATGAACGACATCTGCAAGCAGATTCCCGCCCGTCCCCCCTCCCACTGAAGCATCCCAAACTCGCCAGCATCTCTGTCCCTCCCCCAACCCTTCACCGCTAGCAAACAACCCAACAGCTGCAGTGTAAAGAACATTGTAAATGGGGTACTCCCTATTAGGGTCATCTGAGTTACACACATTTCCACCCCCTACTCCTCGCCCTACGACCTGAACCACCTCCCTAGGGCATCATGAGGGAAGGGGATGGTGCCTGGCATACGTTACCACCCATTGTCCAATACCCGTCCACGGTATTCACTTCCATTCGTAGTGTCAGCACGCCGTCCTGACCCCTCCACAGGATTCGTAAAGGACCACTGCCATATCAATGCAGCAGCACATCTGTCAAAAAGTCATCTCATTGATGGTCCGGTATGTGTTGGTCCTCCTCATCCACCTCGTCACCATCTCCATGGCGACCCCTTCGATCGCGTCTCAGTGTTTTTAAGAAATCCTCCACCTGCTGCGGGTTCAAGAAAAAATGTTGTTTTGCCTGATGAGTCACTCTAAGCTTTGCTGGGTACAACAACGCATAGTCAATTTGTAAAGTACGTAATTTCTTTTTTAACATCTAGAAACTTCCGCCGTTGTTCCTGCACCATAGGTGTGAAGTCCGGATATATGGAAAAACTGATCCCTTCACACAACAGGTTCTGGGTATTTCTTGCCGCACGGAGTGCAGTGTCTCTGTCCCGATAATTTAGGAGTCTTGCAATTATCGGTCGAGGTGGAGCCCCAGGTTTAGGCCTCGGACCCAATGAGTGATGCGCCCGCTCGACTATAAACTGCTTGGAGAAGGCTTCCGCTCCTATCGCCGCCTGAAGGATCCTTTCCACATATTCCTCCATTCGTCCCATCTTGGTAGATTCCGGCACGCCTACCACACGGATGTTATTGCGTCTGCTGCTCGCCTCCAACTCCTCATTCTTCGCAGCAATTACTCTGAGGATGTTGTCCATTCTCGAAAGCCGAGTGGAGTGGGACGCTGCAGTGTCATCATTCTCCGATATCCTTCTCTCTGCTTGAGTAATGCGTTCTTCATGAACGTCCATTTTTTGCGCAATAGCATCCATCCTGGAAGATAGTCGGTCCACTTTGTCAACCACTGTTGCGAACCCCTGTTTCATTTCTTGGAGTATCAGCTGCATGTCCGGGGCACTTGCACTGGAACTCGGCCTCGCTGTTGATGGGCTTTGAGTCCCCCCAGTGTCCGATGTAGGACGCATACTCTTCTTCGACGCAGGTGCAGAGTCAAAGGATAATTTGGGCTGCCGATTGTCCTGCCGCCCCATTATAGAGCACCTACAGGGACTCAAAGTGGCCGGAGATCTCACCTTACCACGATTTCCTCGGGATGCACAGGAGCCTCTGTACATGAGAAGGGCAAGCGCTTTGTGACGTAACTACCTGAGCGTCTCCGAGTCTTCAAATCCCTTCAGTATAAATGACCTTCTACCTCGTAACCCTGGGTTCCCTGCCAGGGAAGGTGTGCTCCGCTCCATTTTACGCCAAACGACTGTGACGTAACAAACGCCAGGCAGATACTAGGCAGGAACAAATAAGATCCAGGGCAGGAGGCGACTCTGATGGTGCTACGGGCACCACTGAATCCCAGGAGCCAATCACAGCAGGCCTCAGCACACTTCAGATCCCTGCAGGGCGCCAAAGATCAGCCAGACTCTTCGACCCCTACGCCAAAAAATTCGCAGCCCACAAGTCCGTACTCTGCAGCGCTGGGGAACACCTGTCCTCTTGTACCAGCTAGATGTAGGGTATATCTGCAGCATCCACGATTAGTAGCAAAGCGGGTATTAATCAAACCAAGGTGCTTGTGGGCCAGAACTGCAGCACCACCAGGCGGGCTCGGTCTGTTGAAGCGCCACCCCTCCACAGACGTGTTGTATTGAGTCTCAAATCGCTTTCCAGTGTTTGCCACCAACACAATCCCCACTTAGTGCTCTATTGTGTTCCGCTATAACAGGAGGCGATCCCACAAGCCCAGCGCCAACATCCAGGCAACAGGTGTTTCACGTGTGCTACCTCCCAAGCACTATCTTGCCACTTCGCCACTTATTAGGCCAGTTCCATCAGCCAGCCACAAGCCCCAGTGCCACCACTGCAGGGTTCAGCGGTAAGTACTATGCTGCAGTACTCAGAGAGTAGTCCAGCTCCAGATTTCCAGGCAATCACATCTTACCAATAGAAAGCCCCACACTGTCTCCCAATGCTTTCCAATGATCGGGCCGCTGATGCCACCGAGTGTGCCCCCCTCCACCTGCCCTTCTGATGTCCTTAAGACAGCCAATGTCCAGCAGTTTAGGCCCAGGGAACACCCTCAGTGTCCTTGTGTCAGTGCTGCTCCGTGTGCATCTGGTATCGTGTTAGGCTCGTACCCTTGTGCCCTCCGGGATCACCCGCCGCTGCACCACGCCGCACACGCCCCTCCAAACGCTCACCTTAGGCCTCCTCTGCTTTCCCGGTGTGAGCAATTCCCTCCGCCAGCTCCACCATGCACCGGGGGGCACGCTGCTGCAATCGCTCATGCCAGAGCCGGATCATGCAGCACCACAGTCCTAGGCTCTGGGCCCCAGTCACCTCCTGCAGGTCGCGCCCCACTGCCGCATCCACCGAGTCGCCCTCCGGTCAGTAGCCTGCACTCGTTGCCACCGCAGTCCAGTGCCCCACCGCGTCGTCAGGCAAACAGGCCTCCGGTCCTCCGCCGAACTCGCCTCAGTGCGGGCGCTCCCGCTCCGCTACAGTCCCCTCCATTCTTCAGTGTTTAAGCCTGCATTTGCCCTCCACTCGTGTCCAACGATGTCTCCATCCGCAGCGGGCACTCTAAATCCACACCGCAGGCTGCACACCTCATAAGCCGCGTCCCTCCGGGGTTCAGCTGCTATCCAGCCAGTGCGGCCTGGTCACCTCGTGGTGCGCCGCGTCCTCTCTTACGGCACTTCTCCCGGGTGCGCTCACCACCAAGCTCCGGCGCCTATCCCGGCAGATACCTCTCCGCCCGTAACTTTGGCAAATCAAGTCGCAGAGCGGTCAGACTTTCTCCGATCGTTCCTTAGGGCTCCCACAGCAGTTCACACGCTTTTTGGACGGGTAGCAGGCAGTGAAGTTAGGATAAATATCGGATTAGAGTGCCAGGCAGCAGGAGCCTCACAGCAGTGCGGCCATTCTGCGTGTGCGCCCCTGTTAACTTCACCGGGCGCTGACTTTAGGTGGAGGCATCATGTTTGCAAGTATATTATGGTTTTAAAAATGCTTGCTGCCTCCTTCTTGGCCTCCAGCAATTTTTGGCAACAATTAAAATGTCATGATGACTCTGGTGATTAATGTTCTTCCTAGAGAGAGATCAGAATTTTATCTAGTGGAAGTTTTGACTCATGGAAAGGTAGCTCAGAGGGTTAATGTACCGGCTGCAAAGAACATGCGCCATGCAGATCACAAAGTGCACATAATCTAAATAGGTCAGTGGGCTACTGCTTCTGTCATAGAGATCCTTTTGTTACTTGCAGTTTATAATTTAAAATCCTAACTTAGAACAGTGAACAGCGGATTTAGCGCTGCAGAGGGCGAGGCTGGGCTTGATTGAACCGCCGCCTTCCTCGCGGTGCACAGGCCACGCCCACTTTTTTAGGTCACGCCCCTTCCCTCTCCAATCCTCTACCAGCATATAGGATGTGTCCATACCGGAAGCGCAGCGGACGAGCGCAGCGGGCGCGCCTAAGGCAAGCCCGTCTGCGCCCGTCCGCGGCCGGACGGGGCCCGGGCAATGTCACTCTGCCCAAACTACTACCCTCACTCCCAGGGACTTGATTGCCCTACACTCAATGAGGTCACTGGACACCACCAGCTCCACATGCCTGCAACAACTAGGTATTTATCAACCTCGGAGTACTTTCCCTGAGCTACAGTCCCTCCCGTCCCTACTCACGTCCAAACCCTCAGCTCCTCCTCCTCCTCCTAAACCCTCACTTGCCCAGGCACCCGCCAATATGGAATTAACGGTCATTTACCTTAATACTCGTTCACTTGTCAGACACCAACTTGACATCTTCCACCTCCTAGACTCGGACCGACCCGATATTCTTCTCCTAACAAGACTTGGCTGACTGAGGACTCCTCCCCCGACATCCTAGCAGCCACCCCTCCAGGGTATTATATACTTCATGCCAATAGGCCTGCCGGCAAACTAGGAGGCGGTGTAGCCGCCATTATCAATCTCTCCCTCAGGTTCACTTCCCTCTCCCTTCTCAACATCCCTCAGGTGGACTGTCTGGGAATTAGACTCGAATCTTCTGTTTCCCCTCTTACCTGCGTTCTGGTTTACCGTCCCCCACAATCTATGCCCAATTTCTACTCGAACTTTGGTGACCTGCTCTCTCAGCTCACCATCAACAATTCTAAACTCCTAGTCCTGGGTGACTTCAATTACTGGCCGGCAGATACCCATGAAAGCCCCCAATCCCTGGCTTTCACCGATCTCTTAATTGGGCTCAACGGTATCCAACACATCCATCTACCCACCCACTCCAAGGGACACACCCTTGACCAGGTGTGGACCTATAACCTTGAAATCAAGTCGCTCACGATCTCACCCTGCCACTGGTCCGACCACCATTTAATTTCCTTTCTCCTCCTGGTTCCTCCCCCGCCCCCAGGCAGCCGAGGTCCTAGCCTCCAAGCTCGCAATTGGAACAAAGCAGACCTTGACTTATTCCTCACCTCTTTATCATCCTCGGATTTGGTTACTCTAGGCCCCATCGACTCTCAAGAAGCTGCACTAGTCGACTGGCTAGAACAGGCCAGCGACAAGGTTGCTCCCCTTCAACTAATAAGATCCAAGCGCCCCCACGACGCACATCGATGGTTTTCTGATAGTCTTAAAACCTTAAAACTAGGTCTCCGCCAGGCCGAGCGCCGCTGGCGCAGAAACTATGACCCTGTAAAGAAACAACTCTTTCTAAAATCATTGGGAGAATACAAATTAGCCATATCAGCTGCAAAAACTACCTACTTTTCCACCAAAATCCTTAACTCTGCCAGAAATCTAAAGACATTTTTGCAATCGTTGACGAGCTCTCACACCCGGATAGGGTAACTCTCAAACCCCTTCCGTCTCAAGCACTCTGTGACTCCCTCAACTGCTTCTTTATAGAAAAAATTATCAAAATCAAAAATAGCATCTCCTCCACTCCCCCGGCTGCACCCTCTACTGAGGCTGCACCCTCTGTTAACCCTCAATCTCTGACTCAGTTCCCCCCGATATCAGAAGAAGTCCTCATTAGTCTGCTTAATAAAGTCTCCTCTGGTTCCCCCACAGACTGCTGCCCCCCCGCGATTCTCCGGGCTGCCTTCTCAGCCTGCCCCACCCCTTCACTGGCCCTCCTGAACAACTCCTTTCTGCTCGGCGAGGTTCCCAGTCAGTTCAAGAACGCGGAAGTAGTACCCATCTTGAAGAAACCCAGCGCCGATCCCACAATCATGGCCAACTTCCGTCCCATTTCCCTCCTTCCCTACCTTAGCAAGGTACTTGAGTCATATGTCACCAGCATCCTCAGTTCCTTTGTCGAGGACTCCAACTTCTTGGACCCTCAACAGGCTGGGTTCAGACCAGCCCACTCAACCGAGGCGGTCATTCTCTCTGTAATGGAGGAACTCCGTAGAGGTGCTGACTCTAACGCCAGCCAAGCCTTAATCCTCCTGGACCTGTCGGCAGCCTTTGACACGGTCGACCACTCCATCTTGGTCGACCGTGTCAAGGAGGCTGGTATTGGAGGGATGGCCCTTGACTGGGTTCGTTCCTTTCTGACGAACCGCCACCAATCTGTTTGAATCTCCCAATTCTCGGCGGATAGGACGAAACTCACCTGCGGAGTCCCGCAGGGCTCGTCTTTGTCTCCCCTCCTTTTTAATTTATACCTCACCCCCCTGATCCGCTCCCTCCGGGGAAGGAATGTCACTGCATTTAATTATGCAGATGACATCCAGCTCATCTTCAACCTTGACTCGCAGGAAGCGGCCCAGGATTTCCAGTCCACCCTCTGCCACATCAGCGACTGGATGGGCACTCACCACCTTAAGCTTAACCCCGACAAGACGGAGCTCGTTCTTGTCGGAGGCTCAGCCAATCCATGGAACTCCACCTTCTGGCCCCTTTCCCTCGCCCCCCCCCCCCTATTCCCGCCGAAAAAGTAAAAAGCCTAGGGGTCTACATCTCACAAGATCTTTCCATGAACCATCAGATCAGTGCCACAGTATCCTCCTGCTTCCACCAGCTCAGAAAAATCCGGAAAATAGCTCACTTTCTGACCACTGAAGCTCTCACCTTGGCGCTGCTGGCGCTAGTCATCTCCCGGATTGACTACGCCAACGCCCTATACGCAGGCATTCCGCAATACCAAATCAAGAGACTTCAGTTAATCCAGAATCAGGCCGCCCGTCTCATCTACCATCAGCCAAAACATCACCACGTCCGTCCCCTCCTCAAAGCCCTTCATTGGCTTCCTGTGTCGGAACGCTGCAAGTTCAAACTTGGCTGCCTAACCCATAAATCCTTGGCCGGCATCGGCCCCTCTTTCATTTCCTCTCTTCTTCATTCGTACGCCCCCCCCAGACACCTCCGTTCCTCCCATCACGCCCTTCTCCAGACACCTAGGGTCAGGCGAAAAAAGCACGGAGGCCTTAGATTCTCCTTCTTGGCCCCCTCACTCTGGAACTCTCTACCTCTAGACCTCAGACTCTCCTCTTCCTACCCTCACTTTCGGTCTCTCCTAAAAACTCACCTTTTCCGCGGTGTCTTTACATAATGCTCTCCTTTCTCCCCTCTCTGCCTCTTCCTGGGTTAGTGATAAGCGCCAAGAAACCGTCCGGTGAACGCAGCGCTCTACAAATCCTTTTTACATTACATTACATTACATTACATTACATTACAGTGAGCTATTAACTGTCATCTAAGAGCTGCATACAAACTGCAAGGTATAAATTAGAGTGTTATGTCCCCCCCCCTACCCAGTCTTTGATTATCCTAATGTCCCAAAAAGTGTTCTTTTAGACAGAAATCAATTCTGATTATTAAGGAGAACCCCCAACCATGGCATTACGTTTTAAATTCTGGGTATTGTGTTTCTCCGGATCAATCACTATAAAACTATATGGGCTACTAGTATGGTTGTCATGTGACTTCTACACCTTGTAGTCCTTAGTCTTATGTAGCATTTTCTATACAGTGATTTACATACATATTGATTGTCTCTGTGTAATGTGTGTGATGTAAAGTGCTCTGACACCCTACAATGGTATGAGTGGCGCTGCAAATCAAATTAAATGCATCTGAGAGAGAGTGGTTATGGAAACTTGGGGGGCACAGTTAAAGGGTGGTAGTGAGGGAATCAATGCACAGGACACAACCAGTGCTATGGCTGGCCCTGCCCTTGAGGCCAGTCTGCCTTACCCATAAGTACCTCTATTGGCCTTGTTTTAGCAGTAGTAGCTGCAACTCACCAGGGATTGGCAATGCAGGATTTTCACGCACACCAAACTTAGGGCCCTATTAGGATGGCGGACGGACCTGCCTCCGTCCGCCACCCCAGAGGTGGAGGGACCGTCCGCAGGGGCATCGGCGGTCCCTCCGTGCGAATTAGGGTGTGACCACCACCCTGGCGGTCACATCCTGTATTTTTAACATTGCGGCGGGTGCTGCTTGAAGCAGCGCCCGCCGCAATGTTAAAACTGCATGCAGTGCATTTGCATGCACAAAGCGGCAGGCACCGGGCGGTGCCTGCCGCTTTGTGCATGCAAATACAGGGGGGTACCATAGGTACCCCCATGTGCACCCCCACTCCCCCCTTCACCCTGGGGGCCCGCAACGGGCCCCCAAAGAAAAGACCATATGCCTTTTCGTGGCGGCATTGCCGCCGCGGAAAGGCATATCCCACTGCATATCCTAATATGGCTGGCGGTGTCTAATAGACACCGCCACCATATTAGAGCTTTTCCGCCGCGGTCTCGCGGCGGAAAAGCGGCGGGCGGTCTCCCCGTCCGCAGATGACCCCCCTGCCATCCTAATCTGGCGGGGGGTCTTTTCACTCACCACAGCGGTGAATCCGCATCCTCCGGGCCGGCGGTGGCTTCCGCCGGCCCGGAGGATGCGGATTCACCGCAATCCTAATCGGGCCCTAAGTTCGCAAACTTCACAGTCTCCCTGCTTCATCCACAAGCACTTTTAACATATGCTGCCTGCTGTGGGACCACTGGAATTAATTATGCAGGAAAGGATGACAACATTATGCCGTAGTGTTGACTAAATTATGCATTAAAAAAAAGGCTGCAGCGTAATGCAGTATATTTTCAGATATTTTATCATTTTGACGTGTGTACACATGCTTACAGTCTATGGAAAGATTTTGCCTTATTAGTACCAGTGTAACATACAAATGCAGCAGTGAGAAAGGTGACCAGTCAACCTTTACAATAGGCCATCCACTCCGCAGCAACACAAGTCACATTTTATATTAACTTTTGATATGTTTGAGCTACAAACAATTTATTAGTTTAAATGGTCAGATCATGCATGCAGCAGATCTTGCATTATGAGGCAAATATGGCAGAGCCATAATTTTAGAGAAAACATTTGCAAACTAGGATATTTTGCCATTCATGTTTGAACTGCTGTTGTGGAAAAAGGGAGTAGTGCTGATGACAGAAACGCCATGGCTCGGGGACAAATGGCTTGTGTTTCCACATTTTATCGTATTTGGTACATTCTGTGATTAGAAGGATATCCCACTTTGTGAATATATTTTAATGTCAATAACTCATTATAACCTTAAATAATCATGTGTATGCATTGGTTGATTAAACTGGGCAGTGAAATGCCAAACAAATACTAAAAATTGGGATGTCTGCGCATTCTGGCCACACCTCTGGCTCCACCCACAGATCCAATCCTTGGGTTATTCCCACCCTCTGATTCTACGCCCACTGTTCCCCTACTTTTTTCTCCCACTTCGACCACTGTGTAAGACTCAGCATCCCTGGACCTGTGATGTGCCACCGCTACGGGCGCCACATGTACCACACATTTACGGTGCCGGGCTTCCGCATAAGGGAGCTGGCCATTATTGTATGTTATGTTATGTTATGTTATTCAAGATGTATTAAGCGCACGGGCACCCAGAGGTTTCATGGCGCTACAGGAGAGAAAGATGGAAAGCAGTAACCTAACCGTGCGCTTGCTTGAATAACCAAGTCTTCAGTGCACCCCTGAATTCCAAAAGATTAGTGCATCTCCGGAGTGACAGGGGAAAAGAGTTCCAGACCTTAGGGGCTAAATGAGCAAATCGGCATCCGCCAAGGCGTTTCTTTTTAAAGGAGGGCAGAGTGAGAAGGGACAAGTGGGCAGAGCGGAGATTGCGAGTCGGTTCATGTTTGTTTATGAGGTTGTTAATAAACTTGGGGCTTTTTCCATGGAGAGCCTTGAAGGCCAAGCAGCCTATCTTAAAAGTTACCCGTTGGGCTATAGGTAACCAATGAAGAGTGGCCAACAAAGGTTTCGCTGAGCTCCTACCGTTGCTTTTAAAAATTAGTCTAGCCGCCTGATTCTGCACGATTTGCAGACGTTTAGACAGAGCCAGGGGGAGGCCTAGGTAGATGGAATTGGAAAAATCTAATCGGGAGAGGACCAAGGCGATAACCACCTGGATGAGGGCAGAGTGCGTGAGTAAATGAGAAATTTTCTTAATCTTCCGTAACTGGAAGAAACTCGACGAAATCACTGTTCCCACCTGACTTTTCAGAGAGAGATCGGAGTTAATGGTGATTCCGAGGCTTTTCACCGAAAGAGAGGGGGATGGAGGAAATCCCGTTGATGACGGCCAAAAGTGAGGGCCCCAGCTGATAGAGCTTTTACCCGGGAGTATCAGCTCGGTCTTTCCCGGGTTGAGTTTTAGGTGGTTCAACTCCATCCACCCCTGGAGGTGCAACATAGTGGCCTGAAATTCCTCTACAGAATCTGTTGAATTTAGAGGAAAAATTAGTTGCAGGTCGTCCGCATAGTTGTATACTGTAACCTTCCTATTTTTTAAAGAATGTAATAAGGGTTTAAGGTACAGGTTAAATAAAAGGGGGGACAATGATGAACCCTGCGGAACGCCGCATGTGGTGGACAAATTGGGCGCTATGAAGTTATCAAGCTTGACTGCCTGGGATCGGTCGTTCAAAAAGGACTTAACCCAGCCGAGGGCTGCGCCTCGAAGGCCGGCTTGTTCGACACGGTGTAATAAGATGGTGTGGTCCACCGTGTCGAACGCTGCCGACAGGTCCAGGAGCACCAAGGCCTGATGTATGCCCTTATCGGCATTAGACCTCATTGTGTCCAGGACAGCGAGGATCACCGTCTCGGTAGAGTGCACTTGGCGAAAGCCGGCTTGGTTGAATTCCAGGTAGTCAGATGTCTCTATAAAATTAGAAATGCAACTAGCCACATGGGCTTCTAGGATCTTTGCACCAAAAGGGAGAAGGGATATGGGCCGGTAGTTCGATAGATTAGATGAATCGGCACCTGGTTTTTTGAGTAATGGGACCAGCGTAGCATTTTTAAACGAGTTGGCAACTATTCACTGCGATAGGGATTTATTCAATAGGGGGAGTATTCCTCGTGGAAGTGCAGAGTAAACTTCCTTTAGTACATGCGGAGGACAGGGGTCATTAGGAGACCCGGACTTCACCCGATTCATCAATTCTGCTAACCTGGATTGGTCTATGGGAGGAACAACAGCCAGTTCGGAGGGATTTCTGCAAGTATCCACACTATCCGCCGTGATAGAGCTGGTCTGAATACTTTCTTTTATAATGGCAATCTTATCCTTAAAAAAATTGTTAAGCTGATTGCACATCATTTGGGTGGGGGGTTGAGAAGGGGAGGTTCTAACATCATTGCATAGGTTATTCACGACCCTAAAGATTTCTCTGGATTTATTTTGTGCCTTAGAAATTTTTTCGGAGAAGAAAGATGCTTTGGCAGAAAGGATGGAGTTCTTATACTTCTTGCGGGTGGATGAATATGATGATCTATCTTCATCCGAATACCCATGTCTCCATTTTCTCTCCATTTAGTATCCCTAAACGTGCGCACGTTATCAGTTTAACATTGACTACACATAGAGGGACTCAGTTTCTTTTAAAAAATATAGCTAACATTTGGACCTATACATTTTATTTTGTATAAATTAATTGAATGTGTGTAAAATTTAGCAATGCCCGGGGAATTGTAGTAAAGAGAGCACCCATTGGCGAATCACTAGCGTGTGTGATTGCTGCATTATTTATTACTACCTTTTACGTTGTGCTTTAACTTTGGATAAATGTTATCATGAATTCTAGCACCAAGAAGCCAATATTGGTAAATAAGTGTGCTACAAATAATCCCTAACATACACTGTGCATACAGTATATTTAATCTGATGCTTTAATCATAGGCTGTTTTAAAGTATTCTGATAAAAATCGAATCGTGCTGAAGACAGCCATGATTGGTGTTGGATCGAGGACCCGGAAGTCTGCAATCCTAGCATACAGAGATAAAGCACCTTGTCAGAAAGTTTAGCGTTTTTCCTACAGGTGGTGTTTGTTGGCCTGTGGCATGGTCAGTCACATGTCCTGGATTCCTGGAATTCAATTGAGTCTATCCCAGTTGTGCGCCCCAGTGTTTCTTGTGCCCCACCTGGCACACATCATGTCGGAGGATGGTGATGACGTTAACATTTTGCCACCCCCTGGAAAAATGTCTGCGGACGCCCATGCCTTGGTCTCTTCTACGTTATTGCTTTACCAACATTTCGCATTCTTATCATGCCAAAGACACATTGCGTATGATACAGTAGTCCACTACATACAGAGATGCCCGTCATACTTTAGACGTCTACCATTTTCAAGGACTCATGCAAACCTCTTCAGAAGCCCCTATTAAAGCACGTACGTTGTTTTTAGCAGGCATGTAATAGTTAACACCTCGGAGATGCTGAAAGGGTTTTATTTATTTATTTTATCAGGACATTTCGATTCCCCCTCACCCCTACTGGAAAAAAACACCCGATCCAAAATGCTGTCCGTGGGCAGAGAGGCCCATTATCATTCTGTATGTGATAATTAGGGCAACATACAGAATGATAATGAGCCTGATAGACGTCTGTGCCAGGTCAGGGAGGGGCTGCTGCAGGCCACAGATCACAGCAAGAGCGTGAGCTGGCCCCTGCAGTGAGAGTTTCAGGCTGTTTGCAGGGGGCAGTTCACGCCAATGTCTGAATTACGGACAAAAGGTGTCCATGGAAGAAACCCTTACGGACAATGGACAAGAGGCCCAAATTACGGGCAGTCCGTGAAATTTATGGACGGTTGGTCACCCTACATACCGCAAGCATGGTGGGGAGACTCACGCTTTCCCAGGCGTTCAGGTGGCTGCTGTGGGGGGTGCTCGTCCACTCCTCCATTTTTCAGAACCGATGTGGGTAGGAGACAGCCAGTCTCCGTGCCTCCCTCCTTACAGGCAGAGGGCTGCGTCACAATGTGGAGCTCGATCCTCACAGCAGTCACAGGTGATGGCTCATTTCCTCCTCATGAAAGACGACGAAGTACTGAGCGGCAGGCATGCGGGGTTAGCTACCCGCCTCGTCGCCAATGTGGTGTTGGGCCCCAGGCCCGCATTACAGTAATGATAGACACAGACACCAGGCGAGGTAGTGTAGTAACTGGCCACGAGCACGTGCACCCGGGCCCTTTTATTGGCGGGGCCACGTCACTCGTGACACCCGTAATGGATGGGTGTGGGGGTGCGAGTGTGTCCAGCCCTTGAGGGAGTGGCTGGGGATATAACTTCCTGCAGAGCACTAGAACGTGTCCTGCAGGACACTACACACAGCATGACCGCCTCCTCAGATTCTCTCACTAGCACCAAGCAAAAGTGCCCCTCATCTCTCCAATCACAAGTTATTGCTAAACACTGCACTAGAGGCCAGTGCCCCCTCCACAGGTCAGCGCCCAGTGCAGCTACTCCAATTGCACTGCCCTAAAGCCGGTCATGTTACAGAACTGCAGCCGTGTAAAAGGAGCGGTCACTAGAGAAAATGTAAATCTCAGACTGGTCCAGGCTCCTCACA
This sequence comes from Lissotriton helveticus, assembly GCF_964261635.1. Classification (NCBI taxonomy): domain Eukaryota; kingdom Metazoa; phylum Chordata; class Amphibia; order Caudata; family Salamandridae; genus Lissotriton; species Lissotriton helveticus. The sequence continues at coordinate 1,373,751,442 of NC_136067.1, forward strand.
GACAGACAACGAGACTGAAATCGATGCACACTTGAAAGATCTGAGCACGTGGTTGTGAATGATACACGAAGAGGAAACCCAATTATGCGGCACATGCTTTTAAACTGGACCAGCGGAAAGGGTGGAATGCAAGTGCAACAAGGCGAAATGAGACCAATGAACGGCGGAGGCCTCTTTTTTTATTTGGTATTTTTTACCTCAGATAAGTACACAACGTCCAAACGGACAGAATGCAAAAGCCCGTAATGTACAACAGGGTCAATATTCATTCTGTCCGGCAAATGAGTCTGTTCCTGTGAGAGGAACACGGAGAAATTTGCTTCAGTATCCCCCCGGCTGTAGCGCCAAATAACAAGAAACCTAACAATGCCCGAATAATTAGATTTTGTTGAAAGTTTAATCTCATTATTATCTGAGCCGGTGCCTGCCCTCTGGATGCATCTGAGATCTTGCCTTCGAACTGAAAGGACGTGCTGATGCTGGGGGGTTGGAAGGGCGACAGCAAAGGGGGATGGGAATCGATTAAAATTCCTGTCATTCAGAGAAGGAAGGAGGATTCTCTTTTTACATCAGTGTGAACTCACCGCTTGCATGGTCAGCTTCACTGAGGCTTGGACGATGAGCTGAATGATGCTACATGAGACATGTTTCGTGATTGGCTCTCCACACATTTCCACGACTTTTCCTGCTAATATGGAATAACGTGGCAATGCTTCACAGAAAATACCAAAGCTTACAGTCTGGATTTAATTGTGGGTGCAAAGACAACTTTGACAGTATTCATGATAGTTTAGCCGATAACAGGGCATGCAACACTTGCTTGTTGTGTGGAAAACCTAACACACAGGGGCGGCTCCACCACAAAGGCGGAGGAACGTCGCCCCACTGCCTCAGTAAGCAGCAGAAAAATAAAACAATATAGATTTATTTTTTGGCTGCTGGCTGAGCAGAAGTGTGTGGGGAGAGGAGGAGTGATGTGCACTACTAAGTGTGCATGGTCTGTTTTGGCGGCTGTCTTAGGCCGGCCAAACAGACATGCCCAGTTAGGTTTTTCCAACCTGGGTGCATTGTACAGTTAGGTTGGAGAAACAGCACAGACTCCCTGACTTGAGCGGAGAGTCAAAGCTGCCCGCTCAGGCCAATCCCTGCACTGCTCTCATGCAGCGTGAGAGCAGTGCAGGGATTGGATGAGGAGTCTGCAGCTGTCCCAGTGGCTGCTGGGACCACGAAGCAGAGGAGCTCTGAGGCGCGGGGCGGCAGAAGCGGCATGAGGTATGTTTTATTATTCTTTTTTTTCTCCCCCCCCTGTCCCCCCCGCACCCTTCCTCCCACCACCCCACCACTGTCAATTTGCATCGGCAGCCACTGCTGACACAAAAGCCTGGTGGTCAAACTGAAAACCATTCCAGGAAGAAAATTCATTTTCTGCATTATGAGGTGCAACCATGGAGTCTCTGCAGGCCTCTGCAATCTGAAAAGTATCCCCTCTCTTGCCCAAGATAACCCTTGGTGACCACTGAGTCCCACTGTGCTCATTTTCCTTCCTCAATACCAGTGTCTCACCCCAATTTTAGCAGGCACCTTGCTTCAGGACAATCATCTGTGTTGACTTTGTAAGGCAGCTCAGATAGCATGCAAGCATCACCATGCCACAGGGTCCATGAGCTTCTGTCATGATGGATGAAGGAAGCTAGAATCTGAGCTAGGAAGGACGTTAATGCCATATGTCCTCACACTGGGCATCAGTGATACATCACAGGGCCTCCGTGAGCCTCACTTGTATGGACTTTCACACATCACGCACTCAACAGAAAGCGAAGGAGCTCATTAATAGGGGACTGAATGGATTCTTCAAGAGCAGGTCAGTAGGCCCTCACCCAACATCACAGGTAAGAACTACAAAGATCGGTGTCATGCTTTCATATTTACCTGCCGCCACCTGTCCATCTTGTCATAGGGTCAAGGCTATCCTCTACTAGGGGTTAAAAGTAACTTTTGAGAGCACTCTGCCTTCTTCTCTTCTGGAGAGCAACCGAATCAAATGGAGCATCAAGTCTACATGGGGAACGCCACAGAGTCGGTCGGCAAAGATAAGCATGGGCGCCTTGGTAGTTTTCCGTCTAGTGCGAGAAGGTTCATGCCTCTAGCGCCCATGCAGAATATTTTGAGGGACTCGGGAGATTTTTGGCAACCATGGTGGAATTAATCAACCGTAGGCAAATATATATATTTTTTTAAATTTTATTTTATTTTTATTTTAAAAAGTTTTATATAGCGCTGGCTAGACCCGGAGGTATCAGAGCGCTTTACATGAGCATCAGATCATAGTTACAGGTTACATCATTACAAAGGTTACACAGTTCTTAGAGCATGGCAACATAGTTACTTGTAAGGTCGAGATAAACAATAAGCACAAATACGTAAGGGGAAAAGAAGGTAAGGTGATAGATTCAGGGGGGGTTGGAGTAGGGGAAGTATACAGATAATGAAGGTGGGAAAGAGGAGGGGAGGGTGAGAGACAGCATGGGGAGAAGAGGGGAAGGTGTGATCCCAGGAAGGGGCAGAAGTACGTGGGGTTGGAGGGGAAGAGGGCTGAGGGTGGACAACGGAAGGGGGGTGCAAGGAAGAGTGAAGGTGGTAAACAGGGATGGGGAAGTGATGAGGAGGAAGGGCGAGTAAGGCTGATAAAGAGAGGGCGGATGCATCTCGGGTCAGACAGATGTGGCCAGTGGAGGAGAACAGATAGGGATTAGGGTCCCCAGTATTTATTGAGGAGATGTAGTTTGAATTCTATTTTGAAGCTAGAGTAGGCAGGGTTTCAGCGAAGGTCAATTGGAAGGGCATTCCAAATGAAGGAGTGTTGCCGGAAAAGGATCGTGACTGAGTGTTTTTCTTTTTTAGAAGGGGGGGAGCCGTCAACACCTTCAGCTTCAATGACATCTTGGGCTTACTGCCCTTGGCTGGGACTCTGGGTTAGTGGAGTAATGTCCACTGCCGGTGTCTGTGTCTTGGGGAGGGACTGTCAAACCTGTCCACCTTAGAAGTATCGCCCACTACCCCACAGATGCTCCAAGGGCAAAATACTATGCTCTGACTTAGTTTGACACATTTATAACTTTCTGTGTGTGCTGTACAGAACTGCACAGTTGCAAACATGGGACATTTTTAGAAAAGAACAATTTCTCTAACATTACACCTGCCTGGAGGAGGTGTGATTTTTTGCTCAAATCCCTGTCTATCAAAGTTAGTAGATATTTTCATCAAAACCCATGGAAATGCCCAAGTTCTGCCCAGGGTATGCCCCCTTGACGCAAAGTAGCGCCAGGTGCTACTATGCATCAGTTTGAGCCCTACGTAGACAGTGAATAGATTATAATTCCACCCACACTCCATCTCATTGCTTGCCTCCCTTGCATCTTAATATCCTGGAAAAGTGCTCTTATCCCAACTCATAGTTCACTTCATCCTGGACCACCGCAAACAACATCCTCACCTAGTCTGATGGAAGGATGCTCTTCAGTGTAGACGTGAGCACCGCGTCAAGCAGTCTTACCCACCACACACCAGCATTAAATACTCCACCACCCTCTGCTGCAGAGGCTTTAGGCCACATATTGGAGCAATTGGGTTTGTTTTGCTGCAACAAAGGGCAATTGGTTAGAGTGAGCCACTTCTTAAATGCATCTACCCAAAGAATCTTATCACATAGCCATCACCCATAGAAGGTTAGGTTCACACTCTTCCTGTTAAACTTTCTTTTTGTCTTCTCTCCAGCTTCCGTTTACTCAGTTAACGCCAAGACACCCTTTTTGGGTATATGAGCGCTTTATAAGATTTTCTAACATAACATAACACTATGCAGATTACAAATTATAACAAGCTTCTCAGAACAGTATTTTACAGGTACGTTATGAGCTATTTGTTTTCCATTTATTCCAGAAACTAAAATACAAATGAGCTAACATGATAGCTCAGGTGGTCCTGTACCAGCTGCAATAATTTTGTTATAAACTGCATTTTACATGCACGGGCAGTGAAAAGTCACATCTTTGTCTATGAAGTGGTGCACATAATGGTATTTCGCATTGATGAACTTGGGAACAGTTTCAGATTCTGCCCTATTTTACTGATGCAAAATGTGCTCACTCTCGGGTAAAGGTATGACATCCTGTACATGCTACTGGAAAGCAAGCAATGGCAAAACCAATCAGTCTTGCTTTGTTGATGCTGTCCTGCATCAGCAAAAAGAAAAAAAATACTTGTTGGACAGCAAATGGAAAAAGTCACACACAAAAATGATTTGTCTACTTGTATGTGGTGTCATGCAAAGTGAGTGTGCGCCATTACATTACAGCTGCCCAGCATAATGATGTATAAGCATACCTGCGTCATCATGCATGCATGCATATATGGCATGATGCCGCCACCTTGTCATTTTTTTTCCTATTACCTAATCCAAGATGTGCGCAAAAGCACGTGTTAAGAAAGTAGCAGACCAGCAGCAAATTGCAGCCAACTGGACTTTAAAAAAATAATATATATACAAATATATTTAAACAAATCCATCAAAGAGGGGCGGAAGAGCCGGTGGTGGGTGGAGGAGTAGAGCAGGGTTAGAATTATGTACAAAGGGCCTCATTTCTGAAAAGTGACGCATCGCTGAGTGAAAACAGCGATGCGTCACTTTTCATTGCATCCTCCTTGCGACATGCTGGATGCGTCATATTTACAATATGACGCATCATGTCACAAGGAGTTACAGATACGTCAGTATTTCTAACATATCTGTAGGCGCAGAAATGATGCATCGCTGGAGTTTGTCACAAAAGTGACGCAACTTCAGCAATGGGTCATTTAACATGGGCCAGTCCCATTTAAATGTGCCTGCGTCAGTCTTACGCCTGCTGTGACGCATTTGCGTCCTAGAAGTGATGCAGTGAAATCTCATAGATTTTACTGCGTCCCTTCTACGAGGCTTACTTGCGTCAGAACGCCCACCCTGCATACATTATACCAGGCGCAGGTATAATGTGGCGCAGGGGTTTACAAAGTGAAGCATCTACCTAGACGTGTCACTTTGTAAATATGACGCAACATGGTGCAATTTTTTTACGCCGCCGATGCCTCACAAAAAGTGAAGCACCAGCGGCGCAAAAGTGACTCAAGGGCTCATAAATAAACCCCTTTATTTTTAGCTGTCTCCCACCTACAATTGGCCTCCATATCAATGTTAGTCAATGGGAAAAATAAATACCCCTGATTTTTCAGAATCTCCGTCTTTCCTGTATCGAAATGTTGGCATGTATTGTATTGTAATTGTATTGTAATTGAATTTATATAGCGCTTACTATCCCTGACGAGGCGTCGAAGCGCTTTTTCGGCAAGCAGCACGCTACTCAGGGACCCATAGAGGATTAGTGTTGAATTAGTATAGTGAAACAATTTTTATATTTAAATATAAGGGCACACTCGATTTCCTAGCCTCAAAGACCATTCTTTCATCACAATAGCATTTATAAAGGGCTGCCCGAATCAAATTTTTTTTTTACAGCATGGAGGCTTGAAGGTTTATCAAAGACATGCACATAGCCAACTCTGCCTGAACTAGTTTCCACCCCTGCTAGCCAAAGAATATCCCTACTTTTGTCACAACTGGGGCAATCCTCTATAACGTATCTTGTACGAGAATCCGTCTTGTTTTCCCTTACAGCTAGCCAGAACAAGGGAGGACCGTCTCTCTTATATCATTTTCTACAAAAGATAAATTCAGTTCACTGTGGCAAATATATTGGGGTGAAGAGATAAGGGCCATCAAGAGCCTATGACTAAACCTATTTTCTTCGTTCTGTATATTGCGACAATTAGAAATACCCCAAACCTCAGCCCCATAGGTTGCTATGGGGTGCACTGTGTCTTAAAAATTTGTAGGCTCGATAAAGTAGCCCTCCCTTCTGGGTTGCGGTAGACTAAACACTGCATCAACAGACTTAGAAAATGTAATACTGCATTGAGCAATGTGAGATGTCCACGTACCACAAGCAACAAAAACCAGACCCAAGTATGAGAAAGTGCTAGTGCTTTGTAAATGATGGATGCCAATTGGAAGCGAATTCATTTTGTACTTCCTTGGTCCACGAATCATGATATAGGATTTTGTAAAATGAGTACGTAAGCATAACAAAGCTATAAAAACCTCAAATCCCTGTAGTAAAAAACACAACGCTCTTGGGGTATTAGTTACCATACTTACATTTGTCGACCCTCTCCTTTCGCCTGCACTTCACTCCCGCTATGTGATCCCTGTCCATGTCCGGTATTGATTTTCTGGTTCCTCTTAGTGCAGCATTGGTATTTCTCTCTCCCCGCATTGGTGTCCTGTCAAGTGTAATACTTTCCTTTCTCTTTTTGTAGTCATCCTTCCCTTTCTCTCCTTCATCTATTGTCTTCAGTCACCTTTCTTTAGTCTATTGTTTCTTTCCTTAGAATCCTGACTTATTTTATTTTTTGACAGGTAACATGCTTGTAGAGGGCAACTGTCAGGGCTCTGCTGTGGAGAGAGAATATACTCTGATATGTATTCAGTCTGCCCATGACAGTGAAGTCCTAGACAAATGTAAGAAACAGATGGTGCACATGCGTACAGAGAACTCTTACTTTCCTGGTAGATTTAACACACAATGAAGTGGCCTTAAATATCTGCCGGAGAAGCATGCACATGTCCCCTGTGCCTTAGTTACTTGCGTGCATTAATTCTGTAGATCTGTTATACAGAAGTAAAAGCCAGAGGGCCCCAAGCAGTCCGTAGAAATACATAGAAATGGTGCCATTGTAGTTTTACTATGCTACTTAACTCAATGTGAATGAACGTATGTTTTATTTTCCAAAATACATAATACTGGCCTGACTCTATCATTATTAGGTGTTTTCTGTTTGTTACCTGTATCCTACATAAGCTTTCAAGAATAAGCCTTGATTGACCCATTGATCTTGCTACCCACTGTTGTCAAAGCCTAGAGTTATGTGGCAATTCAGTGGGCTTACAGTATTATTTGTTTCCAGGGACAGCAAGCTGTATATTTCCATGTGCAGTTATACTTGAATTTCCAAGGCCACGGATAACCCTTTTACTTGGGTTGCCAAGAGCAGAACTTACAAGCCAAGATTTAACCAGCAGAAATCAAAGACTGCCTGAGATACGCAGATTTGCGGTCTTAGTTCAATATCACTTCAGACAATGTTGGGCCATCTAGTTCTATACTGCTACCAGGCAGTGCCTGCGGTGTTGGACATACCTAAAAGATAACCTACAAAGACAATGCTGTGTGTTGTTACAATATTGATAAATGGAGGTGCCCAGCTGCTTCACCAGATTCCCCTGGCGCTCTATATATAGTTTGTTTAATTTGGGCATGCTGGCAATACCTCGAGCCGCCCCCGACTCGTTCAGATTAAGATTACTCTGGTGCTGCAGCCTTTTGGGATGTCCAGAAAGGTAAGGTGTGAACCAGTTCAAACATCATTCCAGGCCTGGCAACACACACAGTGCCACAGCGTATCACACAATATCAGCTCTATTCACGCTGTCTCCCAGGTAAAGAGCCATCACATGGTGAACCCAATGTGAGATGAAAACCCCGACGCATAGGGTCATTCCAGCTTGTGTATGAATGTTCTATGCCGCTGATGTCCATCTGTGGGTTTGCAAACTCCCTGGAACTTGGAAGTGTCGGTAGCTTTTGGAGTGTTTCGTGGGGAGGGTAGTCATGTTCCTTCAAGTTGTGATAGGCTGTTAGCCATACGACCTCCAAGACCTGCACCACGGCTGAGTAGTTATGGGCTCAAAGATCCCCCCCTCTGCATACTCCCCCTCCTTCCTCTCACACACAAAAAATATTTTCAAATTTGGCAGATCTGCAATTCAACTGTTCAAGATTATACCAAGTAACCCACAGTCAACTGAACTAATTCCTTTAAAAGCACATAGAATCATCATGTGCTTAGAAAGTGCTGTTTCAGTCATTTCCTGAGGTCAGAAGCATTGGCGGCTGGTTACGTCTGAAACTTGTGAGGCTTGTTGGGGATGGGGAAGGAAAATGGGGACAATTGTGATTTTTTTTGTTTTAAAATGGGATAACAGTACATTTTCCAACACATTCTTCTGTAAATTAAATGACTAAAAAGTCTTCAACCTGTACCTTGACATGGTTACCACAAGTTATCCAAAATATGTCTGTTTGTCGTGGTATCTATTTATATATTTAGGTTGTTATTAAATGTAGAGAAAGATTATGATATTTTAACCATATATGTTATGCTTTTGTAGAATGCAGATCCTGTTCTGAATTACTTCAATTCGCTCTCAAATTGGATACGTAAAGAAAATGATACATAATGAAGTAAAGCAACAAGCCGCGGAACACACAACATGGTCAAGTGTGGAAGCAAAAGTCTTCATCAAAAACTCTAAAAAATATGTGAGAAAATTCCTATTTGAGTAAACAAATCAGAAATTGAGAATAATTGAAGAAAAATCACACTAAGAAATTGGCAGAACTCACTTATTTTATATTGTTCTGATTAAATTCAATTGCTCAGAAGTGCACAATTCAAGGTATACATTATTGTGCAGCACCATTTGTGTTTATCACATGAGGAAAACAAAAATATGTAGAATAATTGTACATTGGAAACAGGAGTGCACAACCTGTCCTGGCTTCGAGGCTAACACAAGTTGTTTTCTGGGACTTGACTTCCAGTCCTTACCATGGGGAGAGTTAAAGTGCAAACCACAGAAAACAATGTGCTCATGGTCTAAAGCTCTGACTCTCTGACGATGTAATTTGTCACCTTTGCAACAATGGGCCTCATAAATACCGGCACTATTGCGGTGACGGAACGTCACTTTTTTGACGTTCAGGTGGCGCAATTTGCCACTCGCATATTTATAAGGCCACGTAACGTGGCCTTTCATGGCCTTATAAATATGTGCCCCTTTTACGCAAAAGTGTCGTTCCATGGGTGTTGCTGGTGGCATTTCCAGCAATGTCCATAGCTTTTTAACACTGCCCCAGATTTACGAGAAATCGTAAGTCTGAGGCAGCGCCAAAAACGTACTCCTCCCCAGAGGAAACGTAAGGGAGGCACAACGAGGAGAAATATCTTTACTTCTCCTCATTTTTCCTCTTTCTATGTGTGCTCTATTCTGCAGCACACATTGAAAGAGGAAAACGCCTCTTGTGATTGTTTTTGTGCAGGAAGGTTTCCCTTCCTCCACAAAAATAAGAATCCCTGCAATGCAGGCACCCTTGCACCATGGTGCAAATGTGCCTGCGTTGGCGCACGGCAGCCCATTGTGTGCCGGCGCAGGAATCCAATAGATATAGCGCTTTCCTGCCCTTTTCTTCTGCCATAGGGCAGCGTAGCAGGAAGGCCTGCTGCGCTGCCCTTAGGCAAAAAAACTATAAATGAGGCCCTATGTGTATAGTGCCACAGAATGGGCAGGTAAATAGTTTCAACTGGCAAAGAAAGGTACAAAATTGCTCTTTCCCAGGAGAAAACGTACGATGTCGTGCTCTTGAGAAAATCCATTATGGTAATAATGCAACATAGTCCAATTTCTTAAGGAAAATGAAAATTACTTGTGAGACCGCTCAGGGATGTAGGGCCCGATTCACAAAATGAACTTAAGACTAAATCCTAAACTTACTACTATTTGGTATTCACAGAATGCACTTACTACTTTCGGGATTCACAGAGTGAACTTACTACTTTCGGGATTCACAGAATGAACTTACTACTTTCGGTATTCACAGAATAGATTTAAGACTACTAACTTTACGTCCGCACTCAGGCCGGAAATTCCGGCCCGGAGGCGGAGCTTCTGGCTTGGGGGCGGAGCGTGCAGCCTGGAGGCGGATCTTCTGGCCCAGAGGTGGAGATTTCAGCCATGGCTAAATGCCCACCTCAGAGCCGGAAGCTCCGCCTCCAAGCTGCAAGCTCCGCCTCCGGGCCGCAAGCTCCACCCCCAAGCTGGAAGCTCCGCTCCCAAGCTGGAAGCTCCGCCTTCGGGCCAGAAACTCCACCTCTGGGCCGGACTTTCCGGCCCGAGTGCGGACGTAAAGTTAGTAGTCTTAAATCTATTCTGTGAATACCGAAAGTAGTAAATTCATTCTGTGAATCCCGAAAGTAGTAAGTGCACTCTGTGAATACCAAATAGCAGTAAGTTTAGGATTTAGTCTTAAGTTCATTCTGTGAATCGGGCCCGTAGGTCTGCCTATCTAAAAAAAAAGCCCTGTGCTGCATGGCTTTTGCTAATAGCAAGAGCACGTGTTTCTGTGGCTGTATTTTTGCGATGAAGCCTGATGGATTGAAATTTCACCGACAGAAAGTGCGGGTAGACTTGATGTTCCATGGCAGTTTAGCGGAATGATAATTTGTGTTTATACCAGTGGTGTAGCGGGGGGTGGAGGCTGGCCTGTCCTGCCCTAGCGGTACGAGTTTTGAGTGCAGCGGCCACCACCCCGTCTTACCTTCAGTCATCACGGGGCAGCAAAACAAATGCAGGAATCGCCACCCCGCTCTTACATCCACCCGCCGCAGTCAGCAAATGTAGGGACCGCCACAGGCAGCAAAAGGCCTAGCCAGGGGCATAACACAGGCCCCGCATCACCCGCGGTGCGGGGGGGCCCTAGCTGCAGGGGACTCCCTCAGCACAGTACTCAGGTCTGAGCATTCCAGATCAAATCCAGAGTAGGGGTCCATCCAGGTACATTGCAGGGGGGTCCCTTAATCTTTTGCTACGCCACTGGCCTATACTGCGCAATTTACAGTTCATAGGTCATTTCTAAGCACCACAAATACCAGGTTGTACAATGATGAAGGTCGTGTTGCAGGATCGCTTGTTATGAAAAAGTACAGTGTACCCGGACTGCTGCAATCTGACAAAGAGTGCTACTGAGGGTTGCTTTTCATGAGAAAACACTAAGGGGCAGATTTACAAGAAAGTGACGCATCTGTAGAGTTGTGTCACTTTCCCTGCGCCACCATGCAAAACCCTTGAGTCACCATGGATGCGCCATATTTAAAATACGGTGCACCATGGCGCAAGGCTTGACAGATGCGTCAGAAATTCTGACGCATCTGTTGACGGAAAAGTCACGCATCGCTGGAGTCGTGTCACAAGCACGACGCAACTCCAGTAATGCGTGTTGCAGCATATTCCCAATACACTGCGTCACTCGTTAAGGTTTTGATGCAGTGTCGTCCTAAAAGTCACGTAGTGAAATCTTGTAGATTTCACTGCGTTACTTTTACGAGGCTTTCCTGCGTGGGAACGCCTACCCTGCATACATTATACCTGGCGTAGGTATAATGTCACGCAGGGCTTTACAACATGACGCATCTCCCTAGATGCATCACGTTGTAAATGGGCTGCAACTTTAACGCCGACACTGCGTAACAAAATTGACGCAACGCCGGCGCAAAAGTGACGCTGGGGGCTTGTAAATCCGCCCCATAGAACTTCGGGCCTCTACATCTTAATAAACAGGCCACAGGGCTATTGGTAATCAAATTAGCACAGTGCTGCGAGGTGGTCTGTCAAGGCACTTTGGGATGCTGGAAAAGGAAGCACAATGTTTCAGTGCTGTTAATTAAGAATTTACACTTTGTTTTATTTATTGCCGATCTTTGCATGAGGAGCATAGCTGAGTGTTAATGAAATTCCATCGCATTCCCTACTGTAGTTTCTATTACTCATACAACTTTTACAATTACTTTCTGCTGATAAAATCCTGTTGACAAACCTAATTTGGCCTGAATATTTAACCGGGGTGACGCCCTGATGCTCACATTAGGAACCCGCCACTGGTCAGCAAGCAAGGGCATAGGAGACATTACATTTTTTGGGGAGACATTTACAGCTGTGGGGAGAGCCAAGTCAGGGTCTAAGTGCCAAGGCATCAAAAGATGTAAAGCAAGCAGCAAATGTCAATAAACATTTTTTTTTTTTTTTAAATTAAAAATGAAATAAATATTTTTCAATTTGTCACAGCATTTCAAGTGCATACGGTTATATCACTGAATTAAGTGACATTTATTGGAGGTCATTTTTCTAGAATTTTTTGAACTTTTGTAGAATGCAGATCCTGTGCTGCATTATTTCAATGCGCTTTCAAACTGGATACTTAAGGAAAATTCTATATAGCAAAGCGGCAAGCTGCGGATCACACAATTTGGTCAAATGGGGAAGCTGCGATTTGAATCCAGGATTGCATATTGTGCGGTTCAGAGACTGTACAATTACACCCTTCTCTCTTCAGTTTAAACACAAAGGTCAATGCTCAGTTTTCTGTTATTCAACTATTGTTAGTCAATTAGGGGTACAGATTTACAAGGAACTGATGCATCTGCATAGATGCCTCCGTTTCCTTGCGCCAACGTCAAATGTCCTTGCGCCACCATGGATGCGCTGTATTTATAATACAGTGCTCCATGACGCAAGGATTAACACATGAGTCAGAAATTCTGACGCATTTGTTAGCCCAAAAGTCACGCATTGCAGGAGTTGTGTCGCAAGCACGACGCACCTCCAGCAATGTATTTTGTGGTCTATACTTACTGTACTGCGTCACTCCCTATTCCTACTTCAAGCAGGCGTAAGGTTTTGACACAGTGGCGTCCTAAAAGTGGCGCAGTGAAATCTTGTGGATTTCACTGCCTCACTTTTACGAGGCCTTCCTGCATGGGAACGCCCACCCTGCATACAGCAGGTATAATGTGACGCCGGGCTTTGCAACGTGACGCATCTCCCTAGATGTGTCACGTTGTAACTAGGCCACATTGTTTGCGCCGCCGTAGCGTCAAAAAAAGTGACGCAATGGCGGTGCAAGGAGGCGCAAGGTGGTTGTAAATATGCTGCTTAGTGTTTGACTATGGATGTCATTAAATACACGTAATGACACCTTATATCAAACTGACAATAAACACACATATATACATGTACATAGTCATAAAAGTCAAAGGTGTGATTTTCTCTTTCAGATTTTTCCACTGACCCTGAAGATCAAACATAGGGCCATGTTCATGACCTGGTTTGCTGCGCTCTTGCACCACACCAGGTGGTGCAAGAGCGATGCAAACCTGAAGTCATAAATTTGAAGCCCCACAAAGCCACTTTGCATGGCTTTGGAGGGCTTCAGATATACGGATTCATGCAACGCAGTGCAAATCGCAGTGTTTCATTAATGTGCGCATGGGAGGCATTCCATGAGGGTTGTGTGGGTTTTTGACCATTCCCAGATTTACCAAACCTGGCAAACCTGGGAATGCTTCAAGAAGATACACCACTCCAGGACAGGCGTAACGAGGAGAAATATCTTGATTTCTTCTCGTTTTTTCCCTTTTCTGTGTGTGCTGCATGTTGTAGCACACATAGAAAGAGGAAAGAAGTCTCTCAGGATTGTTTTTGTGCAGGAAGTTGTCCCTAGGCAACCAAAACTGCACCAGTGAAAGGGGAAAGGTCAGGAATGTCCCGTATTGGATAAATACAGTGCATTCTTGTCCTGTGCCGGAGGGCAGCCTGCCCTGAGCCACAATGGTCATACATATGGCCCATAGTGACAGAACATTCCTAACTGAAGCCATGTGCACTTCGCAAGTGTCCCTTTGAAAAGTATAACCAAAAGAGAAAAGCCAGGGGCTGGAGACCCCTTCCTTTTTGCTAAATATTTATAGTGCTTCAAGGAGATAGGAAGTGCAGTGCACATGTTCTTTCTGCAACTGTTTATTATTCAGCTCTCTCCTCAAAATCTAGGGGAGGGGTAATACCTCCCCCTCCGCCAAGAAAAGGTTGTGGCCTAATGGCCAGAGCTGCCGATTTTGGATTCGGAGAATCGGGTTCAAGCAGCCCTGCCAAGTACCACGCATCAGGAAGATTGGAGCAGCAGCGTTTGCACTCTGTGATCTAAATAATCTACTGTATCAATTAATTTAAACAAAATTAAGCGACTTGGCGCGGCGTGCAACAGATAAGGAGGTCCTGCTGAGACCTTTGTTCTCAAAGTGGAAGAAATTCCTGGACACTGTCCAGGATACTGATGCACTGCGTTGTTCACTCCTTGTGAGTGTAAATCTAAGTTTAAGGAATGTAAATTATGTTCAACTTTGATTCACTACAGGTAAACATAGTAATAATGCGTGTTTTTACATTTCAAAACATTTTCTTTAAATCGATTCTTAGTTCATTAATGATTTTATTCAAGTTCTCATGATGTTGTTATCAATTCACAAACATCTAAGTTGAAACAGCACTGTTGTATTAAGCGTCCCAATGCATTTCGGGCTGTGGATAATGCCCTTCGTCAGGGGAATCTGTGAAATAATACAATATGGTATAAATGTCTAATAGCGACAGGATACACAGTGTTTCATAAAGAAGGACCAGGATTGGGTGGATGAAACAATCTGGTTCAACAATTTGGCGTGCCCAAGCATAGCGTTAGGATAAAAAATAGAAAAAGAGAAAAAGAGAGTACCCTGCAGTCCTACCCTTGTGAAGAATAAGTCACACCAGCTACCAGGAAACGAATCGGGAGAATGCACAAGTGGTGGGCGTGACGGCTAAATTAACCGATGACGTGAGTCTCATGCCGTGTTATTTGGTCTGTGAGAGGTTTAAACTAGTCTAAGTTAAAAAGAGTGCCATGCATTACGGTGTTTTGGGGAGAGTGTAAACCCCCCGAGTGAGGGGACTTGTTGGGAAAGTGCGCTGGATGAAACATGCGTGCTCGGTGCAGTCTTAGTTCAATACGCCGATGGCGTTTGGATATCTGCCGATACCCTTCAGTGCTAGAAAACCTGTAGGGGGTAAGTGAAAATTCTAAGTTTAAGACAAAACTCGAGTGCGTGCTCGCCCGAGTTTATGAGAGTGTAAGAAAATGCGTTTACCATTTGGTGTCTTCAAAAGCGTCCCTGCAAGAAACGGAATGTGCGAATCTGTTAGCAATCGCGTGCTTGTTTTAAATATTCCGCGTTGCGATCAAATTGAAGCTAAACAGTGCGTTTACCGGGGTGTATGATCTCGAGTGCTTCAAAGAGTGCTCAAAGTTGCCGGTGAGGTGGAGGTCTAACAGGAAGTGCCTCACTAAGTAGAAATAGTGGACAGAGAAAGAGGGCTATGTTTTGTGCGCGCCATGTTGGAAAAGGGGAAAAGTAAACATATCACAGCAGGTTAAACAATCACGTTATGATCTGGAGGAACGTTACGTGAATCATCCAGAAAGACAATAATACAGGACATGTAAAACTGAGGTTAAAATGGATCACAATTGTCAATTACAGAAACTTCAAGTAAATTCTGCCACTGCTAGTGTGCACAATCTATATAAAAGGAGCAAAATATGATTCCTATTACATGAAGCATGACAATTCAAACTTATCATTAAGCCCTGTCGGTATCAAGGTTTGTAAATACCAAATCCAGTGGGACTCTCGCTGAGAAAGAATCTTAGCGCGGTCATGTTCTGCATTGGGTTCAATGGCTTGGAGAATCCCAAATTTCAATTGGGATATGTTGTGTTTGTGTGAGGCCCAGTGTGTTGCTAAAGGAGAGGTTGCGTTCTGTGTGCGTATTCGGCTCTTGTGTTCTGTAATTCTGGTGCGCACACTTCGTTCCGTTTTCCCAACATAATAAAGGTCACAAGGACATTTGATATAGTAAACAACAAAGTCGCTGTTGCAGTTTGTTGTGTGCGAAAAGGTGATGGATTTGCCTGATCTGGGGTGGTTCATTGTTTTTCCAGTAATTGCGTTATTGCAATTAGAACAGTTCATGCATTTAATGAAGCCTTTGTGTGTGCCCTTTGGTTGGGGGGGTTTCATGTTCAGAATCTCCTTCAAATTACTCGCTCTCTTGTAGGCAAATAGTGGTTGGGCATTAAACATGCCGGCAAAATCAGGTTCAGATTGCATAAGAGTCCAGCGATTGAGGACGATGGATTTTAAATGCCGTGATTGGGTAGAATAAGTTGACACAAAAACTTCTCTAGAAGGAGCTATGGTCGTTTGTTTTTTCTCGAGTAGTGACTCGCGAGTCACTTGAGAAATTCTGTTGGACGCCTGATCTAAGACTGGGTCAGGGTAACCTCTCTGTCTGTATTTGTCTCGGGCGACTTCAACCATCTGCATGCCCGCATTGTGGTCAGAATGAATTCTTTTAATCCGAAGAAACTGGGAGTACGGAAGATGTTTTTTCAAAGGCCAAGGGTGGAAACTGTGGTAGAATAAAGCGTTGTTCCTATCAGTGGGCTTAGTGTAGATGGAAGTTACTATGCTTGAATCTGTTACTTTGATAAGTACGTCCAGAAATGGAATTTGCTCTGTGGAAATGTGATGAGTGAACTGTATTCGGGGGTTAATGGTGTTTAGCTGAAAGATGTTTTGTTCTAGCTCTTGTTTTGTGCCCTGCCACATGATGAAAATATCATCAATGTAGCGCTTGTATGTGAGCAATTGGGTATTCCATTGGGGTTGAGAAAGGATGTTTTCTTGTTCGTACTTCATCATAAAGATGTTCGCATAGCTGGGGGCTCCAGAAAAGCCCATAGAGGTCCCATTGGACTGGAGGAAATAACGATCCTTCCAGTTGAAGTAACTGTGGAACAAGCAAAAATGTAAAATTTCCATCAGAAAGATTTGATTGGCTTTAGGGGTGTCTGCTCTCAGGAGTGCCCATTCTACAGCCTCCAGTCCCTCACTATGTGGGATGGAGGTATATAGTGCGACGACATCAATCGTACACAATAGGATTTCTCAGTTGTTGGAAAGATTGATTGTTCCTAACATGTTCAAAAAGTGAGTTGTATCTTGAATGTAAGTGTCTCCTGCTTGAACTATCGGTTGTAGAAATGTGTCTAGGTAACGTCCCAACGGATCATGAATGGAACCGCACCCCGAGACGATGGGTCTTAGGGGTGGGTCCTTCAAAGATTTGTGTATTTTAGGCACCATATAGAGCCTAGGTCTGCGTGGGAATCTGGTGTGAAGATACTCCTTAGTTTTGGGACTTATCCATTTCATTTCTAGAGCGTGGTCAAAGATGGTGTTCAAGACTGCCTGAAATTCATGGGTAGGATCTCTGGGTAGTGGTAGATAAGTGGTGGTTTCCAGTATCATGGTTTCAACCTTGGTTTCATATTTGCCTTTATCCATTATTACCAAAGCTCCACCTTTGTCTGCCTTGGTGAAATGTAAAGTTTGGTTAGTTTGCAGGGAACGCAAAGCTGACCTTTCGCCGAGGCTCAGGTTGGGCGTGGATTTAGTTTGTTTGGGTAGTTTGGAGATGTCTTGTTTAACTAGAGTCTCGAATAGATCAATAGTCTTGTGTGAGATGGGTGATATGAACGTGCTTTTAGATTTGAATTCTTGGTATTCTGTATCTTTTTGGATAGGTTGGGTAGTCTCAATGGTAGTAAAGAAGTGTCTTAGTCTTAATTTTCTGGTAAATTTAAACACATCAATTTGTGCATCAAGACTCTTTGCTTGGTTTGTGGGTACAAACGAGCAACCTTTGTTGAGCACCTGTGTTTGTAGTGGTGTAAGTGGTTTGGAAGATATATTGACGACTAGCGATTCTTTTTCCTGCTGGGTTTTCCTGAACCTGCCGCCTCTCCTGGTTTGGTGTTGGACCCTTGAGGTGGTTCGTTTGAAGCTGGGCTTTTCGCCAAAAAAGCTGGTTGAGAAGTAGTCGAGCTTGTGCTTGGGGGATTTTTGTCTATGTTGGCCCCTACGTTAGGTGGTGGACGTGTGATGCGGGTGTCTGTATCTGATACTACACTTTCCTCTGAAGAGGTCTTTCCTGGTTGATTCCAAACTCGTTTTTGCGCGTACACTTCAGCCCATGAGTATACTTCGTCGAGCTTGTAATCGATAGTATCACGACGGAACTTTCGCACCTTCCGTTCGTGAATATCTTTTGCGTAACCGTCCAGCCTGTTATTGATCTCCTCTAACGTGGTTGTCAGGGCATCACTTTCCATGCGTTGTGTCAGTATGTTATGTAGATCTTTAATTTCTGTCTCTAGTCCTACGAGCACTTGTGATAACTCCTCTACAATTAAAAGGATTAGATCAAGCGAGCACTTGTTCAAAATGGCGTACCATTTATCCATGAATTTCTTGTTCATCTTGAACAACATAGGTTTTATTGCCAAGCGTAATCCCCTAGGGATGCGGCTGGCTTGGTGATACTGTATGAGTGTAGTGGCATGCAGACGCTGGTTGACTTCGCGTCTCATGAGGTATTCGAGTTGTTTTATTTGTTGTTGAACTGGGCCTGATGTGACATCAAATCTCCTGACCTCTTTAATGAGACCATATATATCTGTCGCTTCCACAGCTGAATATACTTTAGTTTGTGCTTTGTTTTCTGTCAAGTGTAGAATGTCGTCAAAAGTAGCCATGTTCAATCTATGGGCAAAGTGGTGCAGTTGCTGTCTGCTGGGCAGTATACGTGAAACAGGAAGATTGGCGCAGCAGCGTTTGCACTCAGTGATCTAAATAATCTACTGTATCAATTAATTTAAACAAAATTAAGCGACTTGGCGCGGCGTGCAACAGATGAGGAGGTCCTGCTGAGACCTTTGTTCTCAAAGTGGAAGAAATTCCTGGACACTGTCCAGGATACTGATGCACTGCGTTGTTCACTCCTTGTGAGTGTAAATCTAAGTTTAAGGAATGTAAATTATGTTCAACTTTGATTCACTACAGGTAAACATAGTAATCATGCGTGTTTTTACATTTCAAAACATTTTCTTTAAATCGATTCTTAGTTCATTAATGATTTTATTCAAGTTCTCATGATGTTGTTATCAATTCACAAACATCTAAGTTGAAACAGCACTGTTGTATTAAGCGTCCCAATGCATTTCGGGCTGTGGATAATGCCCTTCGTCAGGGGAATCTGTGAAATAATACAATATGGTATAAATGTCTAATAGCGACAGGATACACAGTGTTTCATAAAGAAGGACCAGGATTGGGTGGATGAAACAATCTGGTTCAACAATTTGGCGTGCCCAAGCATAGCGTTAGGATAAAAAATAGAAAAAGAGAAAAAGAGAGTGCCCTGCAGTCCTACCCTTGTGAAGAATAAGTCACACCAGCTACCAGGAAACGAATCGGGAGAATGTACAAGTGGTGGGCGTGACGGCTAAATTAACCGATGACGTGAGTCTCATGCCGTGTTATTTGGTCTGTGAGAGGTTTAAACTAGTCTAAGTTAAAAAGAGTGCCATGCATTACGGTGTTTTGGGGAGAGTGTAAACCCCCCGAGTGAGGGGACTTGTTGGGAAAGTGCGCTGGATGAGACATGCGTGCTCGGTGCAGTCTTACTTCAATACGCCGATGGCGTTTGGATATCTGCCGATACCCTTCAGTGCTAGAAAACCTGTAGGGGGTAAGTGAAAATTCTAAGTTTAAGACAAAACTCGAGTGCGTGCTCGCCCGAGTTTATGAGAGTGTAAGAAAATGCGTTTACCATTTGGTGTCTTCAAAAGCGTCCCTGCAAGAAACGGAATGTGCGAATCTGTTAGCAATCGCGTGCTTGTTTTAAATATTCCGCGTTGCGATCAAATTGAAGCTAAACAGTGCGCTTACCGGGGTGTATGATCTCGAGTGCTTCAAAGAGTGCTCAAAGTTGCCGGTGAGGTGGAGGTCTAACAGGAAGTGCCTCACTAAGTAGAAATAGTGGACAGAGAAAGAGGGCTATGTTTTGTGCGCGCCATGTTGGAAAAGGGGAACAGTAAACATATCACAGCAGGTTAAATAATCACGTTATGATCTGGAGGAACGTTACATGAATCATCCAGAAAGACAATAATACAGGACATGTAAAACTGAGGTTAAAATGGATCACAATTGTCAATTACAGAAACTTCAAGTAAATTCTGCCACTGCTAGTGTGCACAATCTATATAAAAGGAGCAAAATATGATTCCTATTACATGAAGCATGACAATTCAAACTTATCATTAAGCCCTGTCGGTATCAAGGTTTGTAAATACCAAATTCAGTGGGACTCTCGCTGAGAAAGAATCTTAGCGCGGTCATGTTCTGCATTGGGTTCAATGGCTTGGAGAATCCCAAATTTCAATTGGGATATGTTGTGTTTGTGTGAGGCCCAGTGTGTTGCTAAAGGAGAGGTTGCGTTCTGTGTGCGTATTCGGCTCTTGTGTTCTGTAATTCTGGTGCGCACACTTCGTTCCGTTTTCCCAACATAATAAAGGTCACAAGGACATTTGATATAGTAAACAACAAAGTCGCTGTTGCAGTTTGTTGTGTGCGAAAAGGTGATGGATTTGCCTGATCTGGGGTGGTTCATTGTTTTTCCAGTAATTGCGTTATTGCAATTAGAACAGTTCATGCATTTAATGAAGCCTTTGTGTGTGCCCTTTGGTTGGGGGGGTTTCATGTTCAGAATCTCCTTCAAATTACTCGCTCTCTTGTAGGCAAATAGTGGTTGGGCATTAAACATGCCGGCAAAATCAGGTTCAGATTGCATAAGAGTCCAGCGATTGAGGATGATGGATTTTAAATGCCGTGATTGGGTAGAATAAGTTGACACAAAAACTTCTCTAGAAGGAGCTTTAGTCGTTTGTTTCTTCTCGAGTAGTGACTCGCGAGTCACTTGAGAAATTCTGTTGGACGCCTGATCTAAGACTGGGTCAGGGTAACCTCTCTGTCTGTATTTGTCTCGGGCGACTTCAACCATCTGCATGCCCGCATTGTGGTCAGAATGAATTCTTTTAATCCGAAGAAACTGGGAGTACGGAAGATGTTTTTTCAAAGGCCAAGGGTGGAAACTGTGGTAGAATAAAGCGTTGTTCCTATCAGTGGGCTTAGTGTAGATGGAAGTTACTATGCTTGAATCTGTTACTTTGATAAGTACGTCCAGAAATGGAATTTGCTCTGTGGAAATGTGATGAGTGAACTGTATTCGGGGGTTAATGGTGTTTAGCTGAAAGATGTTTTGTTCTAGCTCTTGTTTTGTGCCCTGCCACATGATGAAAATATCATCAATGTAGCGCTTGTATGTGAGCAATTGGGTATTCCATTGGGGTTGAGAAAGGATGTTTTCTTGTTCGTACTTCATCATAAAGATGTTCACATAGCTGGGGGCTCCAGAAAAGCCCATAGAGGTCCCATTGGACTGGAGGAAATAACGATCCTTCCAGTTGAAGTAACTGTGGAACAAGCAAAAATGTAAAATTTCCATCAGAAAGATTTGATTGGCTTTAGGGGTGTCTGCTCTCAGGAGTGCCCATTCTACAGCCTCCAGTCCCTCACTATGTGGGATGGAGGTATATAGTGCGACGACATCAATCGTACACAATAGGATTTCTCTGTTGTTGGAAAGATTGATTGTTCCTAACACCATTAACCCCCGAATACAGTTCACTCATCACATTTCCACAGAGCAAATTCCATTTCTGGACGTACTTATCAAAGTAACAGATTCAAGCATAGTAACTTCCATCTACACTAAGCCCACTGATAGGAACAACGCTTTATTCTACCACAGTTTCCACCCTTGGCCTTTGAAAAAACATCTTCCGTACTCCCAGTTTCTTCTGATTAAAAGAATTCATTCTGACCACAATGCGGGCATTCAGATGGTTGAAGTCGCCCGAGACAAATACAGACAGAGAGGTTACCCTGACCCAGTCTTAGATCAGGCGTCCAACAGAATTTCTCAAGTGACTCGCGAGTCACTACTCGAGAAAAAACAAACGACAAAAGCTCCTTCTAGAGAAGTTTTTGTGTCAACTTATTCTACCCAATCACGGCATTTAAAATCCATCATCCTCAATCGCTGGACTCTTATGCAATCTGAACCTGATTTTGCCGGCATGTTTAATGCCCAACCAGTATTTGCCTACAAGCGAGCGAGTAATTTGAAGGAGATTCTGAACATGAAACCCCCCCAACCAAAGGGCACACACAAAGGCTTCATTAAATGCATGAACTGTTCTAATTGCAATAACGCAATTACTGGAAAAACAATGAACCACCCCAGATCAGGCAAATCCATCACCTTTTCGCACACAACAAACTGCAACAGCGACTTTGTTGTTTACTATATCAAATGTCCTTGTGACCTTTATTATGTTGGGAAAACGGAACGAAGTGTGCGCACCAGAATAACAGAACACAAGAGCCGAATACGCACACAGAACGCAACCTCTCCTTTAGCAACACACTGGGCCTCACACAAACACAACATATCCCAATTGAAATTTGGGATTCTCCAAGCCATTGAACCCAATGCAGAACATGACCGCGCTAAGATTCTTTCTCAGCGAGAGTCCCACTGGATTTGGTATTTACAAACCTTGATACCGACAGGGCTTAATGATAAGTTTGAATTGTCATGCTTCATGTAATAGGAATCATATTTTGCTCCTTTTATATAGATTGTGCACACTAGCAGTGGCAGAATTTACTTGAAGTTTCTGTAATGGACAATTGTGATCCATTTTAACCTCAGTTTTACATGTCCTGTATTATTGTCTTTCTGGATGATTCATGTAACGTTCCTCCAGATCATAACGTGATTGTTTAACCTGCTGTGATATGTTTACTTTTCCCCTTTTCCAACATGGCGCGCACAAAACATAGCCCTCTTTCTCTGTCCACTATTTCTACTTAGTGAGGCACTTCCTGTTAGACCTCCACCTCACCGGCAACTTTGAGCACTCTTTGAAGCACTCGAGATCATACACCCCGGTAAGCGCACTGTTTAGCTTCAATTTGATCGCAACGCGGAATATTTAAAACAAGCACGCGATTGCTAACAGATTCGCACATTCCGTTTCTTGCAGGGACGCTTTTGAAGACACCAAATGGTAAACGCATTTTCTTACACTCTCATAAACTCGGGCGAGCACGCACTCGAGTTTTGTCTTAAACTTAGAATTTTCACTTACCCCCTACAGGTTTTCTAGCACTGAAGGGTATCGGCAGATATCCAAACGCCATCGGCGTATTGAAGTAAGACTGCACCGAGCACGCATGTCTCATCCAGCGCACTTTCCCAACAAGTCCACTCACTCGGGGGGTTTACACTCTCCCCAAAACACCGTAATGCATGGCACTCTTTTTAACTTAGACTAGTTTAAACCTCTCACAGACCAAATAACACGGCATGAGACTCACGTCATCGGTTAATTTAGCCGTCACGCCCACCACTTGTGCATTCTCCCGATTCGTTTCCTGGTAGCTGGTGTGACTTATTCTTCACAAGGGTAGGA
Organism: Lissotriton helveticus; assembly: GCF_964261635.1. NCBI lineage: Eukaryota > Metazoa > Chordata > Amphibia > Caudata > Salamandridae > Lissotriton > Lissotriton helveticus. The sequence goes on from NC_136067.1 coordinate 1,373,774,748, forward strand.
CTGCAGGGCACTCTCTTTTTCTCTTTTTCTATTTTTTATCCTAACGCTATGCTTGGGCACGCCAAATTGTTGAACCAGATTGTTTCATCCACCCAATCCTGGTCCTTCTTTATGAAACACTGTGTATCCTGTCGCTATTAGACATCTATACCATATTGTATTATTTCACAGATTCCCCTGACGAAGGGCATTATCCACAGCCCGAAATGCATTGGGACGCTTAATACAACAGTGCTGTTTCAACTTAGATGTTTGTGAATTGATAACAACATCATGAGAACTTGAATAAAATCATTAATGAACTAAGAATCGATTTAAAGAAAATGTTTTGAAATGTAAAAACACGCATGATTACTATGTTTACCTGTAGTGAATCAAAGTTGAACATAATTTACATTCCTTAAACTTAGATATACACTCACAAGGAGTGAACAACGCAGTGCATCAGTATCCTGGACAGTGTCCAGGAATTTCTTCCACTTTAAGTACCACGCATCAGGCATTAGACTAACGCATTTCAGTGTGGTGGTCTGCATCTCTGCACTGATATGCATTGTCACGTATTTATAGTGCCTCAGCTGTCTGCTGGAGTGCTGCTATTTTGCACCTCGACAGACTGTCAAAGCTCTTAACTGGCAGCTTGCGGCAGGCCAGGGGCGCTCTAGGCTCATGGTGGCCCTGGGCAGGGAGCGTAGGTAGGGGGCCCTGGAAGAGGGGGTCCGGGCGGGGTGGAGCGCGGAGGCCAGTGAAGAGCGGGGAGGGGGGGGGGTCAGGGTGTTTGGAAGTGGAACAGAGCCGGAGGCCGCCAAATCCCTGCCAGGGGCTGCCACGCAAATATGTATCTAACCTCAGAGGATTATTATATTAAGGATATATATTGGCGAGGTGGCCCCTGGGATTTGGTGGCCCTGTGCAGGTGCACAGCTTGCACATGCCTAAGGCCGCCCCTGGGAAGGCTTGGGGGCTGGCTCAGCCCGTGGTAATTACTGACTTCATGTCACAAGTCTTCAGTCTTGTGATTTCATTTGCTCAATCACCTGGCTCAGCCCTCGCTAATCACTGACGTCATGTCACTTGTCTTCTGTACCATGATTTAATTTGCCCAATCACCATAGGCAGGCCCGGCACAGTTTGAAGTTGTTTGGAAGGCCTCGGCGCAGTCCCTGGCAGCGCCGTGGTCCGGGTCTGACTCTCCGACTAACTTGTGTAGCATTGGCTGCACTAGACTGCAATGCAGGGCAGGGCAGAGGCTAAGGCAATCAGGCACCACCACTCTCCGGCAATGGTCTAGTCTGAGCCATTACGCCAGCCGGGCAGCAGATCAACAGTGTATTCCAGGCTTCTCCACTGAAGCGGAGGGGCTTCCAGCAGCACTTGAGTAGGCGCGTACAGTATACCAGGTCTGCAATGCACCTGGTGAGTCTTACAGGTTCCAGTGCCTGTATGGAGGGCAAGCGCGCAACACCCATTGGAATCAAAGGGCTTCAGCCCCGCCGTCGTGTGTGGCAGCCCGGGCTCAAACAGCTCCCGGGCACACCCGCAGCAGCACCGAGCACTTCACAGTTCTTTAAAAGACCGTGTGCATGTTAAAGAGGCTTTGTTGATGTTTCACCCCTTCTAAGAGCTCCTGCAGCGCCACTCTACATACTGCTTAATGTTTCAGCCCCCCCGAAACATTTTCTTAGCTTCCCCCCCGAAATGTGGCTCTAGTTGCGCCTCTGATGGAGGGTGTATGGGAGGCCATCTGAGATCTTGTCTGGTTTGCAGAATCTGCTGGCAGCATTATATTTAGTTTCTGTCATTACATCTTCTGTCCTGTTAACTGCTCATCAGGCCTTCGTTTGCTCAGTGATGATGTGCACTATGTCGCTTTGCTTGATAATAGGCACACTTTTCTCTGTCCAATAATTGACAAACTTACCCACTCACATCCCCAAGTGCATTTTGGCCCTCTCCTTCACCAGTGAAAAAATGCATAACATCCCTTTCTTAGACTCTGCTCCTCTCTGTCTGCAAATAACACTTCATCTTTTTTAAATGCATTTCCCTCTCACTTTGTAGTTGAGGGATTTACTGTTTTCCGTTTGTCACCTCTGAAGTGAAACCAGCCCTCTCCTTCCTTTGCTGGATTGTACCCTGCCTTCTCCGCCCTATAAGGAACATTGCCCCTCTCCACTTACATGCTTTGTTTTTCCACCCTCACCCTTCAAGGGAGCATTCTTTCCTTGAGCTTCTGTAAGTGCACCCTGCCCCACTGTTATACTTTTGCTTTGCACCCTCACTCCTCCCAGAGCATTCTCCCTGTCCCACTCTGCTATATGTGCTGTGCTTCTCTCCCTTCCACATTTTTTATTTTATTTTTATTTTTTTATTTTTTTGAGTTTTATATAGCGCTGGCTGGACCCGGGGGTATCAGGGTCTTCAAATCTTCCACTGGCCCCCCTTGCTCAACAAAGTCCCTTCAGACGCCCCCTCAGACCGCACATTAAGGAGGTAACTTGCTTTGTTCTGCTGATGAAGGAAGCTATCAGGAGGGGGGGGGGACTGCTGGGGATCAGAGTGCTCAGGGTACTCACTCAGGTGTTCGAGCTGGGTCCGCTATGGCTAAGGCTCGATTACTTGCTTTAGTGACATTTCCCAGCTCTGTGCGTCTTCAGCACCCCCGGGGGAGCTCCTTCATTCCCGGATCCGCGTCTCGGCCGAGCCCGCCATTTTCCCTTGACTCCTCTGGAAATGAACACTCTGCCCCTGCTTGGCTGCTTTTAGTTGTCTGTGCTCATAAGTGTCTTTTCCAGGTGTTCCTGCATAAAGCCACTGCACAGTTAATTTCAGGAGGGGCACCACCTCTCCCAGAGAATCATGTTTTACGATTCTTCAAAGGCCCACAAAAATACAATGGGTCTAAAACCAATTTGTAGAGTGAATGAGACACAGGACACCAGTTAGGGGATAGTAGATCTGGCCCACGAGCACGTGCGCTCGGGTCTTTTATTAACAGCGTCACCTGACCCAGTGACGTCTGTGGTGGGTGGGTGTTTAGTGTAGGGTTACACATGAAACAACTAGACTGTGTCCTAGCAGGACACTACATTCCTCCCAAACTTTAATGAAAGGAAAAACGAATGTCCAACCTGCAAGAAAACAGAACAATAACATTTGATAGCCCCAACCGATCTTCTTCAGGCGATCAGCTGGGAGAATGTTGAAAGTTCCAGGACTACAAAGTCAGTCAGATGAGCTTCACCTCGGCGGTGTACTTCAGATCATCCTTGTCTTGCTGTGTTGACGCTTATATACAGTGTTCATCACTTGGAGCATCGGGAGCAGAATGGGTGTGACCCTTGAGGGGTCTCGCAGGTACTCCCAGTCCAGTGGATGACAACGCTTGTTGGTTGTAGGAGACGACTATGGCACGAGAGGTCTTTCTTTGGATTTGCTGATCTTGATGCCTTCACACCTCCGTCCGGCCAAGTAACTTCCGACTTGCCTTCCTTGCCGGACTCCTCTCTCACTGGAGCCTCGAAGACTGGCCTCTCCTGCTTGGACTCTTCTCTCACTAGAGACGCTGGGAGGACCCTCTTGCCGGACACGATGGGACCGGGTGGGCCGTGCGGGCTTCGCATGAGCCTCGCAAAGGCGTCGCTGCCAAACTGCCAACGGACTCACCCATCCGGATTCCTCTCTCACAGGACATGCGGCCGAGGCCCTTGTCCCCTGGACTGCCACTTGATCGCGTGGGCTGTGCGGGTCGCTGCGGAACTTCGGACATGGACACAGTCGAGTCTTGTGTAGTCCACAAGGGTTGATTGTCTAGTGCTCGGGTATGCTCTGCTTCGGCAAGCTCCAGGTTCACGGGGCACCCATACGGTTCTTCAGTGGTTGGTCTCCTCTAATGCAGGTTGTAGGGATTACTGGGATCCACACGATGTTGCGCTGTTCCTGTGGACAGCACCGATGTTCCTGTGTGCTGACTGTTGCGATGCTCCTTGGACAGCACCGATGTTCCTGTGTGCTGTGGTTCTCTCTCTTCCTCTGTGGAGTGATGTTGTGATACTCCATTCTTCCTCTACGTTCTCTTCCTCGATGCGGTCCGGTCTTCTTTCTTGCTTGCTCATGCTAACCAGGCTTCTCAATGTAGCGGCCCCTCTACATGTCGTCCCCTTGGTCTTGTCCATGTGGTAGGACACTGTCTTCACTTGGCTTGGTGACTAGACCTGTCGTCGTATCTTCCTGTCCCTTCTTCCTTTTCTTCATGGCGTCGCGCCCTTCCTTTCCATGTTCCTTCTTGCGACGTGGTCTGGTCCTCTTGCTGTCGTTGGCCTTCCCGACCAGTCTTCCCCAGGCGGCGTGTACTCCACCTGTTTCTTTCTGGTCTGGGCATAGCTCTCCAGCATGGTATTCTTCTCTTCTCGGACTGGACCGTTTGTCGCGATCTTCTCTATTGCTGCTTTTCTTTCCTTGGTGACCAGACTGGGTGGTCGGCTTTCATCTTGGGCATGAGTTGTCATGCTGTGCTATTTTCTTTGTGGTTGCTATTCACCGTCACGGTGTTTTGGCGTTGGCGCGCTTTGTCTGCGCGGAGGAGGGTTGCGTCACCGCTCCTGGTGCATGCCGCCATGCGTGCTGGCGATGACGTTCTGGTTGCTGTGAGACATCGCTGTCTCCGTTGGGGACTTTTGTGCTCTGTCCCGTGGCGTTGGCGTGTCGCTGTGCAGCGTCACTGTGGCGCTCTTGATCCTTGGCGCTCTTGGCACGTTCCGGCGCAGTGCTGCGTGGTCCTGTTGTGCGGGTGTGGAGTTCTTGGATGCCTGTTGCGAGTCGTTGGGTACTTGCTGCTTTGGCTGTCGTCAGGTACTTGCTGCTTTGGACCGTTGGCGGGAGTAGTTGATGCTGCGGTGAGCGCCTGTGGCCACAAGGCGTTGCTGCTCTCTCCGTCCTTTGATCGCGGCAGTCTTTTCCCTGGACGTTCTTCCAGTGCTTGGCAGTCGTTTCCTCCAGACGTTCTGTCAGTGCTTGGATGCCTAGTGAGGCGTTCGTGCCTCTTCCCACGTCGCGCTGGAAGTGGCAGCTGCCGACTCCTTGCTGGTGTGTGTGGGTGTCTTCTGCGCTGTTGCGCACTTACTTGCTGCGTGAGATTATATGCTTTTCTTGGGGCGTTACTCAGTCTGTTGCCCCTTGCTGCTGTTCACCCATCGTGGGTTTGTGCAATGCTTGTTTTCTTCCTTTATTGAATGGCAGGTGCAATTTTCCCCTCTGGCCACTAGATGGCGGTAGATTCCAATTTAGCAGCAGCTTGCCTTGTGGCTCTTGTCTTGCCTGTGTTGTGCACTCTACTGTCTGTCCCTCACCGGCTGCACACAGGGGGGGCTGGAGCTGCTGCTGGGCACCTGGTCTGCGCTGCCTTCCTGGTAAGTCCGTTCCCTTTATTATTTTGCAGGGGCTTTGTGAGGGTGAGGAGGAGGGGGAGAAAACGCTCGTTCCCTTTGTGCCCCTCGCAGCTGGCCTCAGTCATCACGGCCTGCGCAGGAGTTTGATGCTGCAGCATGCCACTCTGTCTTCCTGATTCACATGCAGCGTTGGGGGCCACAAAGTAGGCGCTATTGCTGGGGCAGAAGACTACTTGGGGGCAGAGGAGAAATGCGGTGCAACTCGTGGTGAGTGCTTCCTTCTGGTCACGCTACTTGTGGGTAGTCTCTTGTTGCTCTCCTTGCCGCCGCAGCCTCACTTTCCTCACGCGGTGCGGCGGGGGGGAGGGGAGTCGATGTCCGCTGGTCTCCGGCCGTTTTCTGCCTCCGTCGCGCACCCAGGGATCGGCGGTGCAGCGAGGCAGGCGGCCATTCGCGGGTGGGCTCCGCTGCATGAATTGGTGTCCTGCAGCCCTTCACTCGCTGCATGCGCTTCTCCGGGGACTATTCACCCCGCCGCCTCCATTCACACACGCGGCGGGGACAGGGGACGCTCCGGGCAGGCCGCGGGTAGGCTCCGCGAGTCCTGCCTAATTTATGTTCATTCACCCTCGCAGCGGGGACAGGAGGCATCACAGGCAGGCCGCGGGTGGGCTCCGCTGGTCCTGCTTTCACATGGAGTTTATTCCCTCGCCGCCGCAGTTAACACATGCGTCGGGGGCGCTGCAGGCAGGCCGCGGGTGGGCTCCACGAGTCTTGCTTTGATGCAGGGACAATGGCGGGCACCCCTCGCACAGTTTGGGGGCACCGTTTATGTTTATTCACCCTCGCCGTACTTCATGCACACGGCGGGGGACACGGCAGGCAGGCCGCGGGTGAGCTCCGCTGGCCTTGCCTTATTCGGAGTTTATTTTCGGCCGCGTTGCACGCAGGCCATGCGGGTGGGCACCGCAGTTGTGCAGTCATAAGAGGGGGTCGCTCCTGGCATTCGTGGCCCCCTCCGCTCACCTTCGGCCGGCGGGCCTGATGCTCTGTCGCGGTCGTGGCGGGTGGGCTCCGCCCGGCCGGTACACCTCTCCGGTGGGGTCACTGCTTCGCGGCCGTCGCAGGTGGGCACTGGGCGGTCCGCTCCTCCCTGGTGGTGCTGGATGGTGGCGGCCGACGCGGGTGGGCTCCGGTCAGCTTGCTGTGGGCCTCCCGGTCGCTGCGGGGCTCCGACGGGCCCACCGGCTTCTCGGCGCGCTGCGCCGTGCTGCAGGGGATGCCCTTCAGGCGGGCAGCCCTCTCCCCCTTTTTCCGGAATGTTTGGCAGTGGCACGGGTGGGCTTCACTACCGACCTCGTCGCCAATGTAGTGTTGGGGCCCTAGGCCCACATGGTAGAGTGAATGAGACACAGGACACCAGTTAGGGGATAGTAGATCTGGCCCACGAGCACGTGCGCTCGGGTCTTTTATTAACAGCGTCACCTGACCCAGTGACGTCTGTGGTGGGTGGGTGTTTAGTGTAGGGTTACACATGAAACAACTAGACTGTGTCCTAGCAGGACACTACATTATTGACAGTGTGGCTAAATTATTTGTGTATCCAGGAGTTTTCATGCAAGAATAAAAATGTCAAGATAACTGGTGAATAATAAAGTGCTGGAGCTACATCAGAGTTTAAATTAAGGGGCGATTTACACAAAAGAACATGAACCACGAATATTCGCAACACAATATTTCATCAGGATTAGCTGTGAGTTACTGTTTTTTACGAGGTTAGTGCCCTTCCACTTCAGGTGCCTTGCAGCAGTTTTAAGATCTTCTTAGAGTTTCTCATTGCTTCAAGGGGTGTAATTTCTGATAATTATATGTTTCCCTCATCTTCATTGCTTGATTTTGCTCACGAGAAAGTGCCACTCATAGTCGCTGAATGTCACTCATAATTACACTGAAATTATGAAAATGTCACACTTAAGTAATCTGAAACCTTGGCAGCTATGTTTGACGGCTTCAGCTCAACATACTGTAATTCTGAGCAAATTCCTTAATCTCCCTGTGCCTATCAAAACTGAATGTGTACTTATGTAATGTAATTGGTGCTCAGGTAAAGTGCTCCAATACCTTCGGGTCAAGTTTGTGCTATATAAAACTGCAAAAAAACACCCGAATGCTACCGGATCACCCAGTTCCTTCTCGGAACTGGGAGATCCGGTAGAACAGTGTACGCCAGAGAACTGAGCATGTATTCATCGCCCTCTCTTGAGAGAAAATAAACATCTTTGATTTGTTACTTGTTTAGAACAACATCCAGAGCAAAGATAGCTTTTATGGGGCATATTATCAGGAAGGGCGTTAAAATTATCGCCGCCTTAGCAGCAGGAAACTGCAGCTAAAGCGGCGATAATGGGCTTGATATTATGCTGTTGAGAATTCCCATAGAAGCCCATGTTCACACCAGAACATGGGCTTCTATGGGAATTATATCAAAACAAAAAGAGGAGTATCCCCTTAGAAGATAAAGAACAGACGTATCTGGAGGGCACACATCGCCATTAGCAACGGGGTTCAACCTAACCCGCAATGTGTTGACACGCAGCAGCCTAGCAACCGTCAGCACGCCATTGCGCACTGATAGCCCCGCCCCCGTAGCCAGCCCCGGCCACGCCCTATCCCGGAAACGGCCTACTCCTCATTACAACGACGGCTGCGGGCGGAACCCATTAGCCGTGCAGAGGCCGTTAGGAGTAGGTCAGACCTTGTCCCTCCCGCGACGTAACTGTAAGTAGAACGCCTCCGCCAGCTCCCAGGTACACGAACGAGTACCGGGAGCAACGAGGGAACTTTCCCTCGTTCACAGGGCACCTTGAGAAACGCCCTGGTTTTCACTGTGCACGCTGTTTTAATTTCACAGAATATGTTACGCCCACGGCAGTGAACCTACGCCCTGCCCGTTGAAGCCCCATAGAGCTCACAATTGAGTAAGCCCTCACTTATGCCATACAGCCTCAGTCTGTTCCTCAGTGTTACATGTATGTTTGTTATGTATGTCCAATAATCGTTATTCACGCTATGAATGAGTCTTATGCTGTGAATGTATATAGCACAACCGTGATACCGCTATGCCTTAGATCACCCCATCATGAATATTACCACCATGGGAGAACAACTGCCAAGATATTTACTTTCCTGCCAGGATCACAGGCACCTCGGGATATTTACAATACAGTCAGTGCCATCCTCAGCGGCAGATGGTATGCATCTCCCAATACAGGCACGTGACACATTAATAGATATGATTCACCAGTACTATGATCACATTGCATGCAATTTGCACGCACTATTTACCAGCATAGATGTTGACTAGTATCTCACTCCATCACCACGGTATTGATTTATTTGGAGGGTAATACCCATTGGCACCCTATTTCAATCCACTGAGACACTGCACGACGTTACAGGAGAGTAAGCAAATGTTAAACCTGACTATGTTTACCCCTTTTCTCTCCCCACAGGTCTCTTTTTCACTTCTTCACCTGCTCGCATATTTTAATGAGCAGTATACACCACTGGCCATTTTTCCAGTAGGTACACAGGGGATCAGGGAAGGGTGTGCTTTTTAGGGAGCACACACCTCCTATCCACCTGTTTTTCTGGTCCTGACGAATACCGGGCAAACGCCCTAAAGGTAGAAACATGTTGACCACTCAACATATACACATATAGAGATCTTTTGGCCGTAACTCCCCTACCAGGATCTCGCCCACTTATTTTTAACATTGTTCAGTTGCTCTACAATTAAAGTTATATTTTTGAGTACAACCAGGACAATTTTTAACATCTTTTTTCACACCCACAGTCACAACCCGCTCCACTGTAGTACAGGTGTCGTAGCACACCCTGGTGTCGCTAGGACGCCAGGGTGGACCCCGATGATGAAGCATGTCACCACTAGGTTGGTGAGTGAGGGGTTTTAAACAAAAGGATTAATATTCTCCTTCTTGCCAAAAACCTGCCCTCCAGATACGTCTGTTCTTTATCTTCTAAGGGGATACTCCTCTTTTTGTTTTGATATAATTCCTCCCAGGGGAATAGGAGTGATCTCAGGTTCACATTTGAGTGAACAAACTCCCTTACTCTCTCTTTTGATTGTAGCGCTTCTATGGGAATTCACACGGGCATATTATCAAGCCCATTATCGCCGCTTTAGCGGCAGTTTCCTGCCGCTTATTCGGCGATAATTTTAACGCTGTTTCTTGATAATATGCCCCATAGTTTTCCCCTACAGAGCATATTCAATATAATCTTAAAAGGGGCTCCATTCCCGCCCCTTGCTGTTCATTGGTGCTCGCCACTTACCTTCTCTCCAGTTCATTTGGCTGTGGCATAGTTTCCTGCATTTACCAGTGCTTGTTCCTGTGTTGTTCCTCATGTGCTTCTTTTATCAGTTTCCCATAGCCAAAGTAATGTTTCCTTTCACTGTTGGGCCACTTTTTTTTTTAAAAAGCGCCTGTTTATATGATCTTTCCTGCACAGCGCGTTGTCCTCCTGGCTGCACGCATTTCAAATGTCTCCATTATGTGCCTCGTTTTTTTGTGTCTGTTACTTTCATTTATTCCATGAGGCTTGATACGCATCGGTCTCCAAGCCTCTCTTACAGACCTGAGCCCCACCCCAAAGGGCATAGTACAAAGGATAAATGAAAATGCATTAAAAAGTGTTTTAAAAACAGTACAAGACTGTTTCTCTAAAATCGAATGGAGTTTTCATTCCACAACATAGCCAAACGCCATGTTGCAGTCTCTGTGGCTTCAAAGAGCAAAAGACATTTTTCGGCATTTTTGTGCGTTAAACAAATGTATATGTATGTGGGGGTCTGAGATCTTTTGCCTCTTACTACGTGTAGTCCTGAACAATTGAGCTTAATTTATAGCATACCCAATAAAGGTTCTTAACAGCGGTGCCATAATGCTTGCGTTAAAAAAAAATACACAGGGGTATATTACCAAGGGTGGCGATAGGCAATTATTGCCGGTTTAGCGGCCGTTTTCAGCCACTAAGCGGCGATAATTCTATTGCTCTATTAGCAAGCTGTCGCTAACTGATGTTAGCGACAGCTTTTAGGCAATAGCGAGTGGTTTGGGGCAGGTGTTAGTATTTGGAGATATTCGCGCTTAGCGCGAATATTTCCAATGCTACGCCTGCCTTGCTAATAGGCGATAGCGACGTTAGCAACTGCTTTCAGTCGCTAACTGGTTGGGTACGCCCACTTTGCATGTCATTAGCGATAAACATCACTGACATACAAAGCGGGCCCCAAACCGCTCGCTAGCGCCTAAAAGCTGTCGCTAACATCTGTTAGCGACAGCTTGCTAATAGGGCGATAGAATTATCGCCGCTTAGCGGCCAAAAACGGCTGCTAAATCGGCGATAATTGCCTATCGCCCTCCTTGGTAATATGCCCCAAAGTCCGTTGCATGAAACGCCATTTCCAGAAAAGGGGTGGGGAGTAAGATGGGGAACTTAATAAAGGGTATTAATAACTTGTTTTTTATTTATATAATGTTACATTTTCCACTCCTGCAGTTTCTAAATATAGTATGGCGCTCAGTTTATCAACCTCCGAATGATGGAATGTTGAGCCTGAATTGCAGGATTCAAATTCAAACTCCAGAACTCAACATTTTGAAAGCACGGACCCTTCAGCTCACTAAGCCATCATGCAGGCATTAAGCATGCCCCATGTACACCCCGACATTTGATTGACAATTTCTCAGGCCCATTGGACATTTGTAGGAACATGTATATAGAAACTCTTTTTTACCTTTGTCCTTGCCTCTACCCTCTGCTTCGCCCTTATCTTATGAATCATTTCTGTTCTTTACCCTTGTTTCTTCTAATTTCCCCTATCTCTATTGCCCCTGTTGTCTCATTTTAGCCTCTTTTCTTATTGCCTTTCTCTCGTCTTCTCCCATCCCCCCTCACCTGTTTCCCATCTCTACAAATTCTTTCTCTATTTTATGTTTAACTTTCCCCCTCTTTCTATCCTTGGATTTCTTCATATCAATCTCTCTCTAGCCTTTATCCTTCTTTTCAATACTGCAACTGCTACTCTCCCCTTGTATTCTTTCTAGATGTTCTTCTTGTCCTTCCTCTCCTCACCTTAGGGCCTGGTAGGAATCTGGGTTTCTGTTACAGTAACCCCCCCACTTTTTGCCAGACTACTGATGCACTTTGATTTGATGTTCCCTGGGTCCCTGCCAGTCAGGTTCCCAGGGCCTGTGTTCTTTCCCCAAAACTAACCCAGTTGGCATCTTTGGCCACAGGTCAGCCTCTGGTAAATAGTACCTTAGGTACCCAGGGTACTGTGACCAGGGAAGACCTCTAAGGGCTGCAGCACTTATTTTGCATCATTAGAGGCCCTGTACCTTTACACACACATACTGCTTTTGCAGGCTGCGTGTTTTGGTGTGAGCCATGCCTACAACCCACTGCCACTGCCCTGGCATGGATCAGTCACCCCTCTAGCTGGGTGCCCTAAACCAGCGGTGAGGGTACATGTCATGTGCCCTGTACCCCTACAGTGTCTAAGTCCATTTTTAGATGGTGTAAGTACAGTGCTACCATTAAGAGGATATGGTGCTGTGAGCTTGTCATTACGAACTCCACAGCGCTATAAATGCTACATTGAAAACTGAGAAGTTGGGTATCAAACTTCTCAGCACATTAAACCCACACTGATGCCAGTGTGTGATTTAATAAAATAATACACACAGAGGGCATCTTAGAGATGCCCCCTGAAAAACTAACAGCCTCTGGTGGGTTCCCTGACTGGTAAACACCAGCCTGCCACCACGAGACATGTTTCTGGACCCCAAAGGTGGGAGCCTTCGCTCCCTGATCCCAGAAACAAAGCCTTTCCTGGGTGGAGGTGTTCACACCTCCCCTAGGCTAGGAAGAGCCATCTGTGGCAGGGTAACTTCAAAGGCCTGGCAGCCTTTGTAATGCGACGCCCAGCTTCTCCTCCTATCAGTAACAGGCACCCTTCCTGTCTCCCCTCCTTTTCGGCAGGAAGACAGGCGGAAAACACTAGCCAGCCCAAAAGGTGTGCCCACCTCTGCCAACTCCACCTCTCAGGTGGGGGAGGCGAGGTGAAGCCCAATCTTCAGTACCCACCATCTTGCAGATGGGAGGCACTCCCCAATCAGGATTAGGGATTGTGCTCACTCCCCCACTTGGGGTGAGTACACCAGTGGTGTAATCACTCTAAAGTCAGTAGCCGATTGGCTACTGACCTCAAGACCCCTAAAATGCCCCCTAAATACAGTATTTAGGGGCAGCTCGGAACCAAGAAAGCAGACAAGAAGAACCTGCAGGAGAAGAACAAAAGACCAAACAGCCGTGCAGAAGCTAACAAGAAGGAAGACACCCACTGACTTGACCCCAGACCTACCGGCCTGTCTCCACCTCAAACCTGCAAAATCCCAGTGTGTCCTGCAGCCATTAACCTTGAAAACCCTCAGAGGACCTGCCTGCCTTCAACCTCAAAGACTGTGTCTCCCGTGAACACCGGATTTGTTCATCTGCAACCTCTGGATCCGCCCCACTCTGTACCCGGCGTCCACGGCCCAAGCTCGAGTGGGCAAACACCACCAGGTGGTTTGTCTTGCTATCATAACCCGAGATCTGGTGACCCCGGACATGCCTCAAGCCTCCAGCCGACACCTGCCGCCTAAATCCGGAAGGTACCCCCAACCGCAACCAAGAGATGGTAAGAAGATCCGACCCCAAAAGGCACCCCTGCACACTACGCCCCCCGGCCTTGGGTGGCCAAACCGACGGTGCCTAACCAACCCCCTACTTCCCAACTTACCTCTCGAAGTAGTAGTCGCACCCAGAAGACCTTCGTCCCCAGGCCTGCAGAGTCTTTACAAACCGGAGGTTCCCCATTGCAAACAATAGGGCGCACAATGTCAAAACAGTACCCTGCACCCAGCCGCCCTAGAGCCTCTGAGGCTGCACCTTTGGTGCTACTTTGTTTCCCCGTTTGCCCTGAGCCAAAGTTCAGGAGTTTTGCTCCCACAATCAAGTGGCCTGCTCGTCAGCAGCCACCAACCGGGGGCCCCCTATCCCCAATTGGATAACATTGGGCCTCAGCACTCTGCACCCGGCCACCCTAGTTCCGCTGAGGGTGTAACAAGAGTGCATCCCTGACCCTGGGGTACCCCTGAGTCTACCCCCAGAACCTCAGCTCCCACTACCAGATTCTTACCTTAACACCGATAACACTATTTTCCTCCATAGGATAACATTGACTGTTTTTCTTGGAAAAGTTTCTGTGTGGAGTTTGAAAACCTAAAGAAATTCTTTAAAATGTTACTATTTAACCAAAACGATTTTACTTACCTGTTTACAGGAAATGTCCCAGAGTAGTATCCAGGTATACTACTCTGAGTAAGAAAAGTAATCTAAAAAGTAACTTACCTGGTATTTTACTGAAAAGCAAATTCAAATCTATGTACTGTATTTACAAAGTATTGCATTTCTCTGCAATCATACTGTAAGTCAAAACAAAGGGCATATAAAATTACAATTCAAACTGTTTACAAACTGCATTACTACTGTAAAGTATGTAATGCTTACCTGTGCCAGGCTTGCTTGGTTCTAGAAAATAAAATAACTAAAAGAATATTTTCATACAAAAACAATTAGTCTGAAATTCAGTGTTTGAGTGTGTGAATTAATTTTCTGACTGGGTGTGTAAAACAAAATGCCTAACACTGTCCTCTGATACTGCCTTACTGCTCGACCACACTACCACAAATAGAGAGTGAGGCATTGTCTATTTTTACTTCTGTAAACCTTTGGGGATCCACTGGACTCTGTGCACACTATACCTCACTTTGGCATAGTATATACAGAGTCAGCTTCCTACAGGCCCTCTACTGGTATCTGATTGTTACTTTCCTTCACTACCAGGGGTTGACTACCAATACACTCTCACAGGAGAAGGAGCATCAGGCCTGTTAATAAAGCGCCAATGAGGATGATAAAATGTGAGTTACATGTTAGGATGGGCCTTCCTCAAGACTTAACATTTGAATGATCCTATCTCTGCATGAGAGAACTTTCAGGACGGACAGGGCAAGTGGTGGGCGAAGAGGGGATAAGATGTGTGCATGTGAGTCTGTCTCTGCATAGACTCTGCACACTCCACTGAAGACCCAGGGAGGCTAGTGTATTGATGCACGTAAATAATCAGATTCTGTCCGGCAGGCCTCAGGTGCATCACAGGCTCTAGGGCTCCTCTGAGGAGCACATTACCTGGTAGAGCCAAAAAGATGCTGTGGGCTTCCCTGGTCGTCTACTAATGTGGGGCCCTTTGGCATCGCCCACTGTGCACACGGCTAGACCCGACCCATAGTATGACCATTTAACTAGTACCTCACTTAAATGTAGATGCTGATCCTTAGAAGCTAGATATTAATAATGCAGCAATATTGTTCATGGTTTTGGTTAATAAAATAAGGATGTCCTTGCAGTATTAGAACACATTTGATTTAAACTTGTTTCAATGCTTGACAGACTATATCAAGCATGCCAACTGAATGAACTAATACCTGAAGACCAACAGTGGCAGTAATCGGTAATAACAATGCTGGGGATCTGGGGATCTAGGGATCTGCGTTCGAATCTTGGTAACGACCCCAAACATCCTGTGATTCTGGGCAAATCATTTAATCTCCCCGTGCCTAACAAAAATGAATGTGTGTCCTCATGTAACTTAACTGGTGCTATGTAAAGCGCTCTGATACCTGATTCAGTTCGGGTCAATTTCGCGCTATATAAAACTCTGAAAAAAAAAAAAACATATAATCTCAGCCAATCTTCACCTGAAAAGAGTCAATTCCTTTCAAGGTAATAATGACTAATTATGTTCTGAGTGATGGATTTTGAAAGGTACAAAGACTGGATTATAGATACTAAGGGCCAGATGTAGGTAAAACTTATTTACCGATTCTTAATTACCGAATTTTACCGATTCGGTAATTAAGAATCGGTAAATAAGAAGTGGGGGTATGTAGGAACATCCAGATGTTCCATTTACCGAATCGTTAAGAATCGGTATTTACCGATTCGGTAAATACCGACCGGTAATGCTCCATTCATTCCTATGGGCTTTGAAGCCCATAGGAATGAATGGGGCATTACCGGTCGGTATTTACCGATTCGGTAAATACCGATTTTGACAAGGGTGCAGGGGGTGTCACTTTGACACCCTCTAGCACCCCCACAAAAGGTTCAGGGGCCATATGGCAGGCATACCTGCCCTAAGGGCAGGTCTGCCTGTCATATGGCACAGGTGTGCATGCACACATGTGCATGCACACCTGAATCGGTATTTTAACATCAAATACAATTTGATGGTAAAATACCGATTTTGTAGGCCTTGTGGGACTCAGAAGAGTCCCACCTACATATCAATTTTACCGATTCTGTAAATATACCGGTCGGTAAATTTACCGACCGGTATATTTACCGAATCGGTAAAATTACCGATTTTCCCTGTTTACCTGCCCCTACATATCAAATGCCAAATACCGGTCGGTAACGGCCGAATTCGGCCGTTACCGACCGGTAAAACCCTACCTACATCTGGCCCTAAATTACATAGAATACAAGAAATTAAGAGGATAAATGTTGGATAGGCCGTCATTTTTAGGTTTCGCCTGCACCGCATTTGCGCTGTGCTTGTGAAATCTATTGTATTCTATATAGTCTTAAAAGGGGCTTACATTCTACCCCCCAAACTTTTCCTCCATTTCTATAGGCTGTAGCATAGTGTCCTGCATTTATCAGTGCTTGTTGCTGTGTTGTTCCTCATGTTCTTCTCTTATCAGTTTCCCCTGGCCAAAGTACTGTTTCCTTCCGATGTTGGAGCACTTTTTTTTTAATTCACAGCAAAATCATTGTCCATACCTGCTGCTGCCTGACAAATGGGACGACTCCTGACAGATGACTTCCTAAAGAATGTGCCACTACAGCATTTTGAAGCTGTTTAAGGTCTTCTGCATTCTCGTGGAAGATTTCTCCCGGGTTCATCATATGAAGTGTCTCTTTTGTGCATAATGAAAGAGAACAAAATGCATGTTCATCAGCATAAGGCTTGCAAAGCTGGTTTAGAAGGAGTGGCAAAACAGAATGAATTACTAAGGAAAACTGAGGCGTGGGTGGGCTTTATTGTGATTGCACAGCTTAAAATTAATTAAAGTTTTCTACACCACATGTTGGCCAAATATGTAGCTGGAAACTTCTTCCTGTATAGCACTATTCACGTGAACTATAAATATAGTGGCAGATTTACTACTTCTGGCGAATCTATGCTAATCAGCAGGGATGTGCCTGAAGAGTTGCGATGCATCTGCCCACCCGTGCGCCACCACTGATGCGCCGCATTTGTAATGCGGCACACCATGGCGCACGGATGGGCAGATGCGTGTCGCATCCCCCATCGGAAAGGCGGCGCATTGCTGGATTTGCGTCGCAAGCGCGACGCAGCTCCAGCAAGGCTCGGGGGTGCCCTATCCCTAACATGCTGCGTCAATCCTTACGGCTACTTCAAGCAGAGCAGGCGCAGGGTTTTGAAGCAGCATGGCCTTAAAAGTGACTGAGTGAAATCTTGTAGAATTCACTCAGCCACTTTTAGGAGGCGTTCCTGCACCGGAACGCCCCCCCCCCCCCGCGCCGGAACACCTACATGTGGCGCAGGGCTTTACAACGTGACATATCTCCCAGATGTGTCATGTTGTAAATAGCCCACAGCATGGCGCTGGCTTTGCACCGCCGCTGCGTCACAAAAGTGATGCTTCGCCGGCGTAAAAGAGGCGCAAGGGGCTTGTAAATCTGCCCCATAATCTTTATTGCAAACGGTAGGCAGTGTCTTTGTGCGCTCAAGAACGTGAGCAGTTCATTCATGCAATTGGCGTGTGCAAAAATGCCCACATTCCTGGATCTCTCACAGCAAAACAGTCGTTTTTCACCTGCTCTTCGGTTGGTTTTGTGCAGTGGGGCGCGGATGTTCTACTAGAAAGGGTGGCGAGCAGAAGTTTTGTGTGGTTGTTGGGCAGAACATTTCATGGTGGTTAAAGAGATGCAACTTCCACAAGAGGGAAACATATTTATCAGCACTCCAAAGCGGTTTTGCTGTGAATATATTTCAACAATAACCCTACTTAGCGATGGAGAATGATACATATGCTTAAAATTAGCAACAAACAAAAAACTGTGGCATGCTGTGAGATATACTGGCGCACAACTCTCAAAGAATGATAAGCAACGATCGTGCAGTGAGATCATTTAACGCAACCAATGACATCATGAAAAGTCAAGGGTGTGCCGCAAAACCATGACTTGCTTGTTACATGCGTTAATTGAACAAGCATTTGAAATGCACCAGGTCTCGCATTTGCGAGAGTTTGAGTTCTTGGCATTTTAAATGACAATGTCTTTTATTTATGTGTTTTGAAAACCCGTAAGCAGATCGTAAACACACAATTTGTACTTACAGTCTTTGCTTACGACAACCAAGGCTAGCAGTAACTGTGCCTCTTTTACTGCCAGACTTGCTTTTCATAAGCAAAGACTATTCGTACAAAGTGTGCGTTTACGATCCGCTTGCAGGTTTCCAAAAATCCCTATCAAATGCAAGACCTAGCAGGCGCGCAACACCCATTGGACTCAAAGGGCTTCAGCCCCCCCCCCCCCCCATCGTGTGTGGCAGCCCGGGATGAGACAGCTTCCCGGGCACACACACAGCCGCACCTGAGCACTTCCCAGGTCTTTAAAAGACCATTTGCATGTTAATGAGGCCTTGCTGTTGTTTCACCCTTCTAAGAGCCCCTGCAGCTCCACTCTCCATGTTGCTTAAAGATTCAGCCCCCCCTCCAAAAATTGTTCTTAGCCCCTCCCGAAATTTGGCTCTAGTTGCGCCTCTGGGACCTAGTGCATTGCAAATGCTTGTGATCTTTTGTCCTCCAGTTTACAGACAACGCTCTGCAACATGTGCATTAACTCACTGAGCTATCAACATAATTTACTAAAATTTGACCTACAGATTCTACGAAAAAAATATCGTTAGCAAGAAAATGATATGGAATGTATACAATACATGCATTTACTGTTCATGCAGCTTTCGAAAAGACATCACAAACAACATGACTGGGCGAAATCCTAGACCTCTCTTTACAAATATAAGTACAGCGCATCGGAGTGCTTGCACTGTTCCTAGGCGCTTTAACAATGGAAAATGCAGTGCAGTAAATATATGTGCCTATAAATAACCTATAGTTGTGTATATTGATGTGTTGTATTGCAACATTTGTGCAGAGTTTCAGTGCCCTGACAGGGTCGCACAGCGCTGAATATTTAGGGGCAGATTTACAATAACTGGTGCATCCCTGCATATCAGCAGGGATGAGCCAGTTATTGTGCGCCGCAGCTCCGCCACCCTGGATGCGCCACATTTACAATGCCGCGCACCATGGGGTAAAAACGGCACATATACGTCACGCATCTGTGCCGTAAAAGCGGCGCATTGCTGGAGTTGCGTCGCAAGCATGACGCAGCTCCAGCAATGCTCTGGGGGGCCCTATCTCCACAATGCTGCGTCAATCCTTACGCCTGCTCCAAGCAGGCGCTGGGTTATGACGCAGCATGGGCCCAAAAGTGACTGAGTGAAATCTTGTAGATTTCATTCAGCCACTTTTGGGAGGCGTTCCTGCGCAGGAACGCCCCCACCCTCCCCCTACGATGGAACACCTCCTTCTGGCGCAGGGCTTTACAACGTGACGCATCTTGGAGGTGAGTCACGATGTAAATACCCCGCACCATGGCGCATCTTTTGCGCCGCCGTTGCGTCACAAAAGTGAGGCACCGGCGGCGTAAAAGAGGCGCAGGGGGCTTGTAAATCTGCCCCAATGTGTTGGTTTGATTTACATGTATGGCAAACAACTGTATAAAGGCAAGTTGCGTCATTCAGCCATGAGCCATCGGAGCGGTACACAAGGAGGAGATAAGATCTAGGTACTGGGTCGCTAATCTTGGGTTAAAACATTACTAATCTCGGTTTTCCAGCTTCGCCACAATGTGTGACCCTGGGAAAACACTTTCATCTGCTCAGAACTCAATAACTCAGCTAGGAGCAAGACTGCGCTGCCTGCGGAGAGGTAGTCAGGGAAGGGGGAGGGAGAGTTGGTGGTTGGAAGGTGTGTGTCTGCATGGTGGGGGTTAAAAGCCTCTACAGGTCATTTCTACATTTCTAAAATGGGAGCCTCTACTCTGGCTAGGGGCATGTTGTGCTAACCATCTCTAGTCCATCTCCTGGATCTGGTAATTTCTGGTTCCCCACCCCCGTGCATTATGGGAATGGACGTCGGAGAGCGAGCCAAACAGGTGGGAGAGTATCTATAATGCAGCCCAGGGCTTTAAGTGGGCCTGGTCTCACCGGTGCTGAGCACCAGTAGTTTTTTAAAGGGGGCCTCAAAACCGGTCTCTATCAGGCTCTGTTTTGTGCCCTGGCACAGGGGGTCCGTTTTTTTCCGGACTGCAGTGGCAGCAGGCACATCGATGTGCGCGTGCTCACTCTGCTCACTTCTCACTAGTGGAGAAGTTACGGCTAGGTGAGGCTTGTAGGGGAAGGGAAATCCTTTAAAAAGAGTTATATTCTCTCTACATTTCACTTCTTTTTTTTAAACTCAGGAGCAGCAACATTGTGGTGTCACCAGGGCTTTAAGTGGAAGCGTTTTCAATATTATAGACAACAAGCCATAAGTGCTGCTTACTTATTCTTATGCAACTAACAACCATTGACAACACCAATAGTCCTGACTTGTTGTAGGTATGATGTTACTTGTTGTATCATATATCTGGATGCAATGACAGAAACCACAAAATACAAGTCGGACGGCACACAATGCTAAGCACAGATTTTTAGCTTAAGTGTTTTTAACCACACCCCTAAGTACACTGGCCACGCCCCTTTGAGAGACCCCCACAGTTTTTTCATCCCACTTGAAGCCCTGATGCAGCCTTTTCAAATATGTCTGGCCTCCTATTTGGAATCCCGGGATATGCCAATGAATATAAAAACCCAGGGGCATATTATCAAGCAGGGCGATAGGCAATTATCGCCAATTTAGCGGCCATTTTTGGCCGCTAAGCGGCGATAATTCTAAAGCCCTATTAACAAGCTGCCGCTAACTGATGTTAGCGACAGCTTTTAGGCGATAGCCAGCGGTTTGGGGCCCGCTTTGCATGTCAGCGATGTTTATCGCTAATGAAATGCAAAGTGGGCATACCCAACCAGTTAGCGACTGAAAGCAGTCGCTAACGTCGCTATCGCCTATTAGCAAGGCAGACGTAGCGATGGAAATATTCACGCTAAGCGCGAATATCTCCAAATACTAACACCTGCCCAGACCAGTTCTTAGCCATGTTATCCAATGGGAGGTGGATAACATGGCTAAGAGCATTTCGTAACTAATGCGTGAATATCGCTGTATTCTCAGCGATATTCACGCATTTCGCCGCCATCGCTGGATATTTTAGCACAATGGGGAAAAACGTTGCTAATAGCATGTTTTCTCCGCTAACATATCCAGCGATAGGCAGCGATAAAAAAATTGTCGCTACGCCTATTTAGCGATAAATATCACTACTTGTTGGTAATATGCCCCCCAATGCTTTTCACAGCGCTACTAAGGTACAGCTGGAGTCCGAAGGGGAGGAAATGTTTCCGCTATTCTGTTAGTTTACCGAGGGGGAGGGTCCAGCCTCGGCTTGTGTTGGGGTTCAGGCTCCAAGATGACCTCGCTTGAGAAAGAGCCTGTGAGGCCTCACCCACCTATAATGCACAATCAGTGAATTTCGGCTGACGGACTGTGTGCTCTGTTTGAGGCAGACAATAAAAGTGACTCACACTTCTCCGATGGAGCACTGTCAGCTAGCTGTTCACCAGAGGTAGGACCGGTATAAAAAATAAACAAGAGCCGCCTTCCCACTGCCTGGCTGCTCCTCCCTTTGAAGTAGCCATAGGCAGGCCCCACCAGTGTCTTGATGAAAGCTTGTATTGATTATTCTACCCTGCCGAAAGACACAAGCATGCGTATTATAGCTTCTGAATGGTATGAATTTAACTTTAGACATTTAATAAAGTGCAGACTTTGCGCCTGGGAGCAGCGATCGACTAGTAAAGAAATAATTATTTCAGATTAGACATCTGAAACACCGGTGCACACAACAGTATGGTGTGTGTGTGTGTGTGTGGGGGCTAATACCGCATCCAAGAAAACTAGTTGTAATGAGGAGGTTCGCTGTGACAGACATTGTTGTGCACCATTTAAGGAAATACAAGCCTGCGTGTAGTGTACTGCGAGACACTAGTGCTCACAACACACAGACAGAAGTAACAAGCATTTGCAATGCAATAGGTCTCGCATTAGGAAAGTTTGAGCTATTGGCATTGTAAATGACACTTTTTTTATTTATGTGTTGGTTTTGAAAATAGATACATTAATAGCATTCATTTACAATGCCAATAGCTTAAACTTTCGCAAATGTGACACCTATTACATTTGTAATACAATATGTGTTGAGAGTGAGTGAGTGAGTGAGTCAGTGAGTGAGAATGAGTGGGAGAGTCAGTCAGTGAGTGGGAGAGTCAGTGAGAGAGAGAGAGTGGGTGAGTCGGTCAGTGAGAGTCTGGACAGTGAGTGAGTGAGTCAGTGAGTGGGAGAGTCAGTCGGTGAGTGAGAGAGAGTGGGCGAGTCGGTCAGTGAGAGTCTGTTAGTGACAGTGAGTGAGTGAGAGAGTGGGAGAGTCAGTTAGTGAGAGTGAGAGTGGGAGAGTCTGTCAGTGAGAGTGAGAGAGTCAGTGTGAGTGAGTCAGTGTGAGTCAGTGTGAGTGAGAGAGTGAGTGAGAGAGTCAGTGTGAGTGAGTCAGTGGTGTGAGTGAGTCAGTGTGAGTGAGTCAGTGGTGTGAGTGAGTCAGTGTGAGTGAGTGAGTCAGTGGTGTGAGTGAGTCAGTGTGAGTGAGTCAGTGGTGTGAGTGAGTCAGTGTGAGTGAGTCAGTGGTGTGAGTGAGTCAGTGTGAGTGAGTCAGTGGTGTGAGTGAGTCAGTGTGAGTGAGAGTTAGTGTGTGTCAGTGAGAGAGTGAGAGTCTGTGAGAGTGTGAGAGTCTGTGCATGGCTTCGAAGGATATTGCTCCGTTTGTTGCTCGTCCCAACTATTCTTCCATGTCTGATTAATAAAGAGATCTGTTTCTTTCTTAACTCTCATGTAGATTAGCTACTGCTACGTAAATAGCTCACTGGAGCGTCTGGCTAATGACTGTCCTTGTAAAAGGTGCGGAACATATGCTTAAAAGTGTATACATTGGCTTAGCCATTATCTGATCATATCCAGGAAATATCCCTGCTTTATCTGGTTTACAGAACTCTTCATGTATTATTGGAACGATGACTTGGGGCCCAAGGGGTAATGTGCTTGCTACACAGCTTAAGGTATGATCGACTTATCAGTTTATTCAGCAGGCTGCTATCCCAGAATATAACCTGCAACTGAGCTCACACTTTCTGTTCTAAGGGAGACCGCTCAATGGGTTGAGGAACCAACTGCAGAGATGCATGTGTAACCTATAGGTTACCTGGTTGCATTAAAGTGATATGTTTAATGCTCCTTTCAGTGCTGGGTCGGGGCGTAGCAAGGGTGCCCTGGTTCAGTTGTAAAATGCAACCATAACTGTGGTGTAGTGCCCTGTCCCCAGTATCGACAGACCCCGGTGCCACTGTTCCTGTTGCACTAATATGAATGGGTACGCACCTGGTCCCCTTAAGATAAATTGTTGTGGCACCAAACATAACATCGATGTTTACTAACCTGTAGGAATGCATCAACCCTGCTCCTGCGGGCCGACCACACCCACGACTCCCCGCCCACCTCTGCAATGAACCCGACCAGAACCAATAGGAAGCTTCTGGTCGGGGATGCCTACCACAGAGGGTGACCAGATCATGCGACTGAAAAACCGGGACATTTCAAAAACACAGAGGAAGGACTAGAATTGTACATCAAGGAAGTGGCAAAGAAGGACAACCCTCCACAACACAAACACACAGAAAAAGCACTAAGAAATTAAATAAGGGGGAGGAGCTTGGCGGGCATCCGAGATGGCCGCGTGAGCACAGCGCTCCCCGGACCCCCGCCACTCCCGGCATGATATCCTGAACTTATCCTGACTCTTTACGAGGATTTGTGTAGAGGACGCTGAGCTGATTGCCCTGGAACTTTTGAAATTTGATTTGGACCCGGGGTGCCTGAGTTACGGTGATTCGAACTTTCGGGCTCCGCCCTCGAGGTATGCCCGGGACTGGGTGAGGCTCTGTGGCCGTCTTGGAGTTGAACAACAGCGGCAGGGGGATTCGACTTGTGGGCCCCCCTCTTAAGTTTCGGTTTCGTTTCTGCCTCGGACTGAGACATCTGGCAGGGGAGCCTGGCCTGGGCTGGATCCGGGGCACGAGACGGCTGTCGGGCCTTTGGCTGGCTTATTCTCCTATCTGACTGGCCCTATACTAGTGGTACCCTAGCAGCGGCTCTTTGGTCCCGAAGCCCTACTTTCCTGTGGCCATTCCATCGAGCCTGGTAATTCTCCTGGTGACGCAGTTCTAGCATGGCGGGCAGAGGGGACCGAGAGACTCGGAAGACCAAGGCGCCCCTGCGTGGGGGCCCGGTCCAGTCTAACGTTATGGACCGTTACACCCATTCGAAGGGGTCCCCCGGAGCCGCCCTGCCCGGATCAAGTACTGCTGACACATTGTGGACGCGTCAACGGAGCCGTCCTTGCAGGACATCATGGGCGCCATTTCTGGCATGAAGGAGACGATAGGCCATCAATATGAAGCTTTGGCCCACAAAATCGACACCGTGGCCATTGATGCGAACTTGATTCGAGCCGACCTGTCGAAAACCAATGAGAAGGTGAAGTCATTGGATCTCAAGTCATCCAACCTCACGGCAGACGTCTCGGAGATACAGACGGAGATCGGCAACCTCCGTAGGGTGAACGATTTCATGACCCGGCGCTTGGAGGACTTTGAGAACAGGGCACGTCGCTGTAATGTGCGCGTGGTCGGAGTTCCGGAGAATCCAGAACCTCACTCTGTTGATCTCCTTGTTGAGGACTTGATCCAGAACTACCTCTCTCCGTTTTTCGCAGTGGAGCGTGCCCATCGTGTTCCGGGGGGCCAGGGTAAGCCAGGTGCCCCTCCGAGGCCTATTGTTGCAAAACTCTTCCATTATAGGGATCGGGACGCTATCCTGCAAGCATCACGTGTGAAGGGCCCGGTGGCCTTTGAAAACGCCACGGTGAACTTTTATCCGGACTTTTCTCAACAGGTCCAGAAACAGCGTATGGGCTTCCGTGGTGTCAAGAAACGTCTCCGAGACATGGGGTTACGCTACGCTATGCTTTTTCCGACCAGGCTGCGCGTTGAGTACAATGACCGAACCTTCTTCTTTGATCGGCCTGATTCTATGAATGACTGGCTGGACTCTCTGCCTGACCGACCTCCTGCGACTGGGTCCGCCGCCCACCCGGGTGGTGCTGAGGGTGGTGTGGAGAGCTGAACAATTCGTCTACGCCTGGGCCCTCGTATAGAGTAACCTTTTCAGGGATTATATCCCTCAGTGCCTCTACTGTTTGTGTGTTCTCCTCATTATCTGTCTTGCTCGGGGTGGCGGGTGGGCCAGAGCCTTTCCTCCTCCGGGGTCTTTTTGTAGAATGGGGGTTCTTGGGCGACAGGCACACTGCATGTTGGGGTGGCTTTTTAGCATTTTGCAGGGGTGCAGGGTGGGGGGTGTTTTCTCGATTGTTGGGGGGTGGGTGGTTGGGACGTTCGATGTTTGTGTGTTACGTTCTCAAGGCGACTCAATCTTGTTTCTGATGTTTTTTATGTCATGCTCATTGCAGAGGGGTTTCGGCGTTGCTGTGTGGGATGGGGGGTAGCGGGTTGAGGTTTGTTTCGTGGAATGTTAATGGTCTGGGAGATCGCATTAAGCGGAGTGTGGTATTAAAATGTCTACGCCGTTTATCTCCAGATATTGTTTTTCTACAGGAGACTCATTTGGTGGGCAATACTTGTCGTGCTATGAATAGGTGGGGATATCGCCTTGCCGCACATTCGGGGTTTACCACGGGTTCCAGGGGGGTGGGTATCCTTGTTCGGGCTTCCCTCCCCCTAGCTATTGATGATGTGATCCTTGATGATCGGGGGCGTTATGCTGTCCTCGTGGGTCGTTATGAGGGTCGTACCCTCTCCTTGTTTACTGTTTATGTGCCCCCGGCCTACAGACTTCTGCCTTTTCCGATTTGGGCCGTGTGTTGTTGAACCTCCCTGATAGTACTCTCTTTATTGCAGGTGACTTTAATTCTGTGATCTCCGGTTTACACGATCGTTACCCCCCTAGGGATACTCCTTCGGCCCAACAGTGGCTGGGTGGGTTTTTGGACACATTTGGCTTGGTGGATTGCTGGAGGCTTCTGCATCCTACCCAGCTTCAATATACTTTCCATTCGGGGGCCCATGGGAGTCTGTCTAGACTGGATTATTTCCTGATGCCCGCGGCGCAGACGCCGGCGGTGCGTGAGCTCAGACACCTCCCCCGGGGCATCTCCGATCATTCTCCGCTCTGGCTTTGTTTTGAGATTGGGGTTGAAGCGGCGGGCCGAGTGGCTCCTATTAACCCCTGGTACCTTACCTCCCCTGAGACCCGCAACCTTTTGACTGAGTCTTTGGATGCCTATTTTTTAGACAACGAGGGGTCCGTTTCCTCTGCGGTATCCCTGTGGGAGGCCTTTAAGACAGTGATTCGTGGGCAGGCTCTTTCCCTTATTGCTGAATCCAAGAAAGCTAGGAATCGGGAGGTGGTGGACCTTGAGAGAGAGATTGCGGAGAGGGAGGCCGACTTAGAGTCGGATGTCACCTCTGATAAACTCCACACCCTGGGTCTGAAACAATTTGCTTATAAGTCCTTGGTCACGGATGCGGCTAAACTGATGTTTCGAGAACAGCAGGGTCGTCTGTATGATGTGGGGGACAAAGCGGGTAAATTGTTGGCGTGGTTGGATAAGAAAGAGAGGGCGAATCGTGTGGTGCCTGTGATTCAGTCGTCGAATGGTGTCGAAGTGACGGACCCGGTTGGAATAGTTGAATGTTTTGCGGAGTATTTTCGTGTGGTTTATACCCCTGTGTCTGGACGGGATGTGGCTGACTCTCGCCTTTTGTTGCGCGATATAGCTTTGCCCAGTGTTTCCGATTTAGACCGTGTCTCGTTGGAGTCCCCTTTTACTACGGATGAGATAGCGACTGCCATTCGCTCGCTCCGTTCGGGCAAGGCCTTGGGCCCGAATGGGTTGCCAATTGAGCTGTACAAGCTACGCCCTGACAGGGTAGCGCCCTATCTCCGTGCCATGTTTTTAGAGTCCCGGGAACGGGGTATTCTCCCGTATGACCAGCGTCTGGCTACGATAGTCGTAATTCCCAAAGACGGGAAACCACGGGACCTTTGTTCGTCTTATAGGCCCATTTCCCTGTTAAATGTTGAGCCTAAGGTCCTGGCGAAGCTCCTGGCGACCCGCCTACTGACGGTCATTAGTGGCTTGGTTCATCCGGATCAGTCCGGATTTATCCCACATCGCAACACGGCTCTTAACCTACGTCGTCTCCACGGTGCTGTTGCGAGGGCGGGGCTTCTGACGGAGCCGGCCATTTTGGCCTCGTTAGACGCCTCGATGGCCTTTGACACTGTAGAGTGGCCCTATCTTTGGGCAGCTCTCGAAAAATTTGGTTTTGGACCTGAGTTTATTGGTTGGGTGAAATTGTTGTATGTTGAACCCTTAGCGCAAGTAGTGGTGAACGGTAGAGTTTCTGTCCCCTTCTGCCTTGGTAGGGGGACCCGTCAGGGTTGCCCCTTGTCTCCATTGCTTTTCGCCCTTGCCTTGGAACCGTTAGCTGCGTGGCTTCGATGGGAGCCTTCCCTCAAAGGGATCCGTTGGTCACCGGACTTTGAGGACCGCGTCTCACTTTACGCGGATGACATTCTTCTATATCTTACCTCCCCGCGTAAATCTTTAAATGTCTTATTTGATGTTCTTACTTCGTTCGGTGCTAACTCGGGCCTTGTTATTAATTGGGCTAAGTCCTGTGTGTATGTTCTTTCGGGTGTTTTGCCCCCTTTGCGGGACAGATTTCCTATCCCGGTAGTCCAGTCTGGCTTCAAATATTTGGGGATTTTTATTACCCTGGATTCCTCACTCCGGTTTGAGCGTAATCTCCTCCCCCCGCTTCTTAGACTGCGACTGGATGTGGCCCGTTGGCGTAAGCTACCCCTATCTCCTCTGGGTAGGGCAGCTCTTTTTAAAATGATGTCCTTGCCGCGGTTCCTCTACGCACTTCAAAATTCTTATGACGACATTCCCGCTACCTATTTCCGAGAGATCGAGAGTCTGCAAAGACAACTGATTTGGGACGGGCGTCCACGTATAGCGCTTGCGAAACTTACTATCCCTTGGTATGACGGGGGCATGGCGCTCCCCGACATCAAGAGATATTACTGGGCTGCCCAGTTATCTGCCATTAACCATGCGATGTATTCGCCGGGTCGCGATCCGGCCTTTGAGATGGATAGGTTCCAGCTGCCGGGAGGGGACTTTAATAGAGCGCTTTATTCTAGATCGGCCGGGCGCCATCTTACGGGCCCGTCCAGGACCGCAGTCAACGTGTGGCGCGCCGCGAATGTGAGTTTGGGATGGGAGAATCGACTGACTCTGGCGACTCCGCTTTATGCTTCTGAACGTTTGGGGTGTCTCTGGTCTACTAAGGGCTTTGAACGCTAGGATATGATTGGGATTTGTAAGGTGGGTGATGTTTGTGTGAAAGGTAGCGTGAAGTCATTCCAGGCCCTTAAGGCAGAATACGACTTGAGTGATAGAGAGTTTTTCCGGTATCTGCAGGTCCGGCATGCCCTGGCCTCAGTTCTGACTCCTGATGTGGCCCTGCCCGAGTCCCCCCCCCTTGAAGATCGTATACTAGATGGACACCTGCCCGACAGCACTATCTCCCTTATTTACAAAAAATTGATTCATAATCGCGCTGATTTGCTGGTCCGACTCAGGGAGATGTGGGTCGGTGACGGACTGGAATTAGATGACGAGGATTGGCAGTCGGCACTCTCCTCTCCGAAGGAGGTCGCCATTCCTGCCCGTCTTCGTTTGGTGCAACTTAAGATCCTCCACCGGGTGTATGTGACTGGTCCGCGTCTGGTTGTAATGGGTTTTTCCCCGGATGGCTTATGTAAGCGTGGCTGTGGGATGAGCGCTACCTTTATGCATATACTTTGGGAGTGCCCTGTGATAGCAGCCTACTGGGTGGATGTACTTGCGGTAATGTCTGTTGTGACTGGTGTTACCCTGCGGCCTGAGGCCCGACGATGCCTGCTGAACGTGTGGGAACCCTCCGATTACTCTGTGGCCCAGACTAGATGGGCGACCTTGGGCTACATGGTCGCGAAGCGTGACATTGCGCAACTCTGGGGCGCATCCCGACCTCCAGACGTTTCGGGGTGGGAGGATAACATGGACTGGTCCATGTTCCGAGAGAAGACCGTCTATGTGGCTAGGGGCAGACCCAGGGCGTGGACGAAAATTTGGGGTCAATGGAATGCATATCGTGGAGAAATTTGTACCCCTCCCTTGGTTGACACCTCCGATGTTACCCTGTCTCCCTAGGCTGACGTTCCCGCAATTTTTCATTCTGTTTTAGGATTTTCCTGTCCTCCCTGCTTCCCTCCCCCCCCAGCCTTGCCGAGTCTCATTGATTTACCTTTGTTTTCCTGATTAGTGGCCTTCCCCTCAGCCATCCGGGCTGACTTGATTGCTGCATTCGCCTTGTTTGGTGTTCGTTATTTTAATGTTTAATATAGAAAATTGTTGTATCCTGTCCTATGTCTGGAGCAATGTTTACTCTATGATTTCGGCCTGGCCACGGAAATGATTGTTTACTTCATGTGTCGTGCTTTGCGACTTAGCGGCCAGCCCGTGTGGTTGTAGGCCCATCTTTGTACTTTTATCTGATTGCTCAATAAAAGTTTTTAACCAAAAAAAAAAAAAAAAAAAAAAAAAAAAGAAATTAAATAAAATGTAATTTTCTAAACCAGCATCATTCCGATTAATTAAATTGCTTACTAGTAACAGCTACGAACTAGCGCTGATTTGGAACACCTAAAAAAGCGGCTCTCACTGTTTTGAGTTGGCCCTCTCTAAAAACCGGGACGTGACCCAAACCAGCGGTTGAAAAACAGGGACTGCCCCTGCGAATCCGGGACGCCTGCTCACCCTACTGCGGTACCACGCACACAGGGAGGGGCTTATATAGTTGGCCCCAGCAAGCCACAAATATTGCTACTGTGCTAGGATGGAGAAAATAGGGCAACAGAATGCCAACAAATGTAATTTCTCTAACGATGGCATAAATCACTGGCCAGGCCCTAGCGCAGGCACAGTCACACTGAGACAGATAAAAAAAACAAGTATGTGATTTCTCTGCGTATACGTCACATACCTTGAAACATTACCAAAAAAGCCCTTCATATCCCTATTATAAAAATATTATGGGTACTTACTTACTTACTAAAGCGGCAAACATATTCGAATGTCAATTACAATTATGACAGCGCAGCCAGTAGCGATTACCTAAAGCCAGATGCATAATAAAAATCTGTTTTCTTTTTTTCAATTCAATGATGAACGGTACTTGAAGAGGAAGCCTCCTTCTCATAAGATAGCCTGAGTGTCTGCGCGCTCGAGGCCTCCGCCTACCCTTCCTGCAATTTCGCTTGCACTTTCTCCGCCGCACCAGTCCCTTTTCTATGTCGGCGCTGCACTGAAGGACACAGTCAGCGGCTGGATCTGACGTCACCTCCCCGGGCGCCGCAGCTTGCAGCGTTAGTGTGAGCACTGGGGCAGGGCCACAAACTTGGTGCCACGTCAGGGCTAAAGCTAGGGCAGCGGAACACCGGCATGAACCCGGCACACCACGAACATCCGTGAGAGCAGCAGCCGCAGCCGCAGCCATGGAAGCCCGCTACAATCTGAAGAGCCCCGGTAAGGATAAGCAAAGCCCCTCCCTCTCGCTCATTGTGAGCCTGGCAGAGGGCAGCTGCCCGTGTCACCCAACCACCATGTGTGTGTGTGTGGGGGGGGGAGGGCAGAGGGCGGCGGCGGCGTGTGTATGCGTGCGTGTCTGTGTGTGTGCAGGGGGGTGGGGGGCGGCAGCGTGTGCGCGCCTGTGTGTGTGTGTGTGTGTGTGAGTGCATGCAGAGGGGTGGGGGCTGGCTGTGTCTGTGTGTGTGCGCCGTTAATGCATGTGAGCGAAGCGAAAGCAGGGGCTGTGAGTTCGTCTGCGCAAACGCGGCTCAGAAGCACGCTCCCGCGGTCAAAACTGAGACTGCAAAAGCGCGCGTCTGACTCGTGTCTACATTCCCCAAAACGGCTGACAATAGTTGTCGAAGCAGACAGCAAACAATGCTTCGCATTGAATGCAGGTCTGCTCGACCTAAAAAGTGTACAAGTCTTTAGTGCGCATAAACTAGGTATGTGAAGTGCTGCAAAATATTTTAAAGCACATTACAAAAAAACAGTGGCATGCTGTGAGATATACTGGCACACAACTCTCAAAGAATGATAAGCAACGATCGTGCAGTGAGATCATTTAACGCAACCAATGACATCATGAAAAGTCAAGGGTGTGTCGCAAAACCATGACGCAATTAAAAGCCAGCTGTGGGTGGGAATCCATTTAGCACACGCGCTGAATTGCGGGATGTAACATGCTTGAACACTCCACATGAAGGACTGCGAGAAATTGTTATCACCGTCACACTACGTGCTATACGTTGGGAACACTACATTTTATGGGGGTGATGATGGAAGAACAGCTTGGGGAATTTTTACTGGGTACTAGTATTGTTTCATGTACAGCATCTAGAAACTGCAGATGTGTTGACAGACAAAACACACACACAATACTCACAATAAAACTTGACTGGGCGAGTAATTTTCACCAACACTCCTAGTGCTGACTTGGTATCAGGCATTCTGAAAATGCTACGACAACAGAAGCACATATGTAAATGGTGCTTAAGTGGAGATTTTGCAGTGAATTAGTGACAGCGCTGCTTCAAGAACACCGCACTCGTTTTTTGTTTAACTTTAACACTGAGCGCGGTGTCCTTGAAGCAGGCGCTGCGCTCAGGTTTAAAGTAAAAAAAAAAAAACAGAGCGCAATGTCCCTGAAGTGGACGCCGTGCTCAACATAAATGTAAAATATAAATAAATAAAGTGAGCGCGGTGTCCCTAGTAGGTGCCGCGCTCATTAAAGTAATAAATCAAAAACATAAAATTTAGAACTCATAGCGCTTCAGCCACCATTGTCCCCATCGGTGTCCATTTTAAAAATAGTGCTCACCCCCAGATAAAACCAATCGTGTAACGCCGCAAGTGAACAATCCAGTCTGGATGGGAGGTACCAAAAGGAGACAGGGCGGTAATAAAGTAGCCTCATTTTCAATCAGATGCCAGTGTTTACCGTAAATGATGCCGCTAGCCAATAAAAAAGATGGGCGGGGATTCAACTCCACTCCTAAAACCTACCCTACTACAATATGCCTCGCAGACTGGGCAGGGCATGCGCGCGCTCGGTCTGCGAGATCTAAAAACTCATATCGCTGTACTTGGAGTTAATTTGTTGCTGATGTTAACACCCCCTTCTCCAGATGTAATATATTTAATCAATGTTGCCAAGGAACCACCTCTGTGTCGCAGAAGTCTAATTTACCCAATACATCTAAATTGGGCAATGATTATGTTTGGAACCTATTGTGTCATTATTTCTGACATGAGAGAGACCTTTTTTTAGTGAAGTAAAAGAAGTACATTTGCATGGAGGCAAGAAAATGCTTTCTCAAAAACAAGTCAAAACACTTTCACGGAATTTCTTTAACTTATATTGCACAACTGTTCACCAACTTTAAACTTAAAACAACAACAGAAATATTATTAATCACATAGGCGAAACCGAACGATTTACAAATGCTTGTTTCAACTGTTGTTGACTTAAAACGGAAGCAAATCCACACTTACTAACCGCAGAGACCCGAGTAAGGAACTCAGTGAGTACAATAAAAAAAACTTATCAATCAAACAAAGCTTGGCATTTATTTTTATTTAATAAACGGGTATTACAACTCAGTCAGTACAATAAAAAAACTTATCAATCAAACAAAGCTTGCCATTTATTTTTATTTAATAAAAGGGGATTACAACACAAGGCAATGCATGCCTATGTCTGATTTTTGGATCGCGAGCGCCACCTGGCGGCACAGAGACTGCACAATCCAATTTAGGACTGTAAAATTCCATACACACTACCTGAAACACCACCAAATTGTTTTTAGTCAAAAGTAAACAAAATCTTCACAGCTAGACAACAAACACTTAGGTACCTATAGAACTCTTCAAAATGCCAGAGGCGGAGAAGCCTACATCCCAAAGAAACAAGAAAAACCCCGAATCACACATATGCCCTGATGGGCCGATCAATTCCAAAACTAATTCCGGAAGTAATGTTACCACACGAATTCTGAACGTTGCGGTGTCGTAACCGCTCCCTCCAAATACATTTTGACAGCTCGTCCCTACCGATATTTACAGCGCTGGGGCCCGGAGGCTGTGTGTGGGAAGGAAGGGGGGGAGGGGGGAGCCCAGTATACATGCGTGCAGAATTCGGCGGGCCAGCACGTTTTCCATTTAACGAGAGTGCCAGGTGAGAATAGGAGAGACGGATCACTTCTGGAATTCTTCGCCCAGCAACATTGGTATTTATTTGATACCGTAAGTACCGCGGACTACTCATGGGCACTCGTAGTTGGTGAGAAGCAGCTGGCTTAAGGAGCTAGATACAGATATACAGCCATAAAGACGTCCACAAAGTAAAATGCACGGCTCCAAAATGTTAGCTTATACCAAAAGTTGAGACATGGCATATCCAGGCATTATTGTAAAGCACCCCGAAAACAGGCCAACCCAGCACAGGGCTGTAGATTAAAAGACTATAGGGGCTCATTTACAAGCCCCTTGCGCCACATTTGCGTCACTTTTCCCAAGTTAAAAGTGACGAAAAAGTGGCGCAAGGTGCTTGTAAATCTGCCCCTATAGGTCGGCCCTGGTTACTCTACCACCAAGATGGCTGCAGGTCACAAGTCTGAATCACAGCAAGGCCTTCTCAACTATCTATTTTTCGAGATTGGTAAACTGAGACCCCTAATTAGTACACTTGGGGGCTTATTTACAAGCCCCTTGCACCGCAGGGGCGTCACTTTTAATATGGGAAAAAAGTGAAGTACCGGCAGCGCAAGGGGCGTGCAAGCCCCTTGGGGACAGATTTACAATTACTGGCGCATCCCTGCATATCGGCAGGGATGCGCCAGTAATTGTGCACCGCAGCTCCGCCGGCCTTGATGCACCGCATTTACAATGCGGCGCATCATGGGGCAAAAACGGCACAAATGCGTCACGCATCTGTGCCGTAAAAGCGGCGCATTGCTGGAGTTGCGTCACATGCGCGACGCATCTCCAGCAATGATCAGGGGGGCCCTATGTGCACAATGCTGCGTCAATCCTTACGCCTGCTTCAAGCAGGCACAGGGTTTTGATGCAGCATGGGCCCAAAAGTGACTGAGTGAAATCTTGTAGATTTCACTCAGCCACTTTTGGGAGGCGTTCCTGCGCCGGAATGCCTTCCCCTGCGATGGTACGCCTCTTCTGGCGCAGGGCTTTACAACGTGACGCATCTGGGAGATGCGTCACGTTGTAAATACCCCGCACTAAGGCGCATCTTTTGCACCACCGCTGCGCCACAAAAGTGACGCAACGGCGGCGTAAAAGCCGCGCAAGGGGCTTGTAATTCTGCCCCTTGGTATTTTATAGTGCCTAGAAACAGCAAAAGCGCATAAAAGCTACCTATTGTGGGGTGAAGAAGGCATTTTTGCATGGCTGAGAAAGGAGGGCCCAGCCTGATGTGTCTAAAATGTAACCAAGGTCTCGAATAAAGTGATACACCGCTCATCGCACACTGCTTTTGATGTGGGGAAAGAGACGTTCTATGAGGAGAAACTCGCAGGCAGGATCGCGGATTGCACCAGGGCTGGCAGCGCCCCTCTGCTGGGGAGATCCCAGAGCTGGCAGAAAGAAAGCAGAGTAACTGTCAGCTTGTGACACAATCAGAGTTATTGTACCACTTGTGTAAAAGTGTTGCAAACCCTACAGTGTCCTGAGGATCTGGCAACAGTTGTGGCTGCTCATTGAGTGCTGCTAGGACTGAACTGGATACTGGACAGTGACAGGGCCAGCTGAACATTGCTATTGTTGCTAGAGGCTGGTAAAAATGTATTTCTTTTCAAGGGTGGAGTTCAGTAGCTTGGGTTATATTTCTTGTTACTGATACAAAATGGAAGAGCAGCCATTCTTGGTCCTCACCTCAGAGATATGAAAAAACTGCACCAAGAAGAGGGACTTGTCCTGAGAGGTGAGAGGGTCTATGCATCAAAACCCTTTAAGAAGAGTGGCCAGCTTAGAGGAAAGGCCCTTCAGCGAAAGGCTAGAAATGGCAGAGAAGGAGGTAAAAAATAAAAGGCTAGGATGACGCGTCCATCATTGAATACGAAGAGTGAGGTGGCAGGAGAGACACACATTACCCCTCAACCTATAATTCTATGCCATCTATTGACAGCATTGGAAGAGTGATGCCTCCTAACCTAAATGATATGTGAGATTGGCGATAGCCATACGTCCCCTGCCAGGGACACTCGTCAAATGCCAGATTGTTGACCACCCAGTCTTCCCATGAACAATTGCATGTTGTGTCATTTCTAGAGTACTACAGAACCCTTTTGGAACTTTCACTTTGTCAATCTTCAACCCAGCAGTTTTGGTATGTTTTTCTTTTTTTTTCTGAATACATGTTATAGTCAGCTATAGCTATACCTTCCTTTGTGGATGAGTAACAGTGCATTATGATCAATATTTTTCTTTTACTGATCTTTGTTAAATACTCCATGGACTCTGGGAACTGCTTCGTGATTATTGTGTTGCCCATTGTATACTGAGGATTGTAGCAGTAAAGGTATGGTTAACTAATAAAAGGTCAACCTATAATTCAGTGTATCCTTACTCAAACCCAAGAGGAGGCGACCAGAGGAAATCACTGTATGGTAACCTACAATGTGGTAGGAAAGGTCTTTGATATGAAGAGAAGCAAAATAGTTGGCTACCTGGGAGTGAGTGGCTCCAAAGGGGTGCACGCTCCATTCCACACATTCCAAGAGGCCCAAAAAAGGGATGATTATGAGCAGGCGAGTCAGTCACCGGTGAAAACAGACAATGACTTGGGGAATCATGAAGGAAGGAGGAACGGTGGAAGGCTGTTATTGCCACCAATCTAGGACAAAAGGTATTGGTCACCCAAGCATCTGGTGATAAACAACAGTTCACAAAAGGGTAAAGCTGGTGGTTAGGATTGGGCAGAGGCTCAGTAGGAGGTTCTTGCACTCCAGAAATATCAAACTAACGACCTTTCCAACAGGGGAGGCAGGAACATTTGCCACTGACCAACACTGCTATCTCTCGATTCCCAAATGCGTTCTCTTTGGAACAGAAGATGTGGCACGGGGCTTGCGGTGTTGACCCAGAGGTTTTGAAAAAATTTATGTGGGAACCCGTCATAGCTTGGCGTACCCAGGGACCACAAGTCAAATTTCCCACTCTGGAAGAAAAGTATTATGCAGCTTTCACAAAAGAGGGAGAGATGCAAGAGCCTTACCTACCTGTGAACAGGACAAAGGAGACAGAAGGAAGGTTTCCCACTCTGTCTCTGCCAAGGAACTGCATCACACTTTGTGCCCAGCCTTGTGGCATGAATATCAAGAAGATCTGCATGCTCGGATAATAATTATTGATTATGGAATTACTACTATCCATGATTGATGTTTAGGCACGATAGTAGTACCATGATTTGCAGCAGATATTAGTAAACTGCTACTCTAAAGTTGATATAATAGAAAATATTTTTTGGTTCAAAATTTGAGATGAATTAAAAAAATCATACATTATGTACACAATTAGTTCATAGATGGAACATGGGATTTGACTGTAAATTGTCCATTTTTTGTAAAGCCGCAAAACACTCTTGAGAGTCTTGAAGCCTGTGGCATAGGACCCAGACATTCTATTGGTTTCTATTCCTCTTGAATCCTTCAAAGACAAACTTCAGGATGAACAGAAGTATAAATAATAAATCAGTCCTTCAAGTATATGCATTGATGTTTCAGGACCATTCTTAAGCGCAGATCTCCTTCATCAGTACAGATATATTTGTGGCTAACAAAAGTGCAAAGCGGGAAATCTCTCAGATACATTCCCAGTTTAATGTATTTGCCATTTAAATGCAAAGCACAAAACAAACTGATTCAATATGCCATAGTCGTCAAAACGGGCAGAGCAAACTATTGCCTCCTCTATTTCTTTCTTACAATTGAGAAAGGCAATAGAAGTCTTTGATAAACAGCATAAATTCACAAAATGTGTGTAGCACCACCTGACAGAGAAGGTAGTGGTCTTCTCCAGCATATCCTGAAGCCTAACAAGGGAGCCTGACGTTTCAAGGAAGTGGTCTTGACGGTGTTTTATGGCACGATCTATACTCCTCCAAGTGTCCCTATCAGACTATAAAAGAAAGGCGACCATCATAGGTTCAAGATCAGGTGTAAGAGGGTGCTTACAAAAATCTCAGGTCTCAGGTATTTGACCTGAAGCGTAAGTCTTGGACCACCGTCTAGTGGACGAGCAAGTCAGCGATTTGGAAATTTGACCATGATATTGAAAGGTGTCAAAGCATGACTGGGTCAACAAAGAGTTTTCCATCAAGGTCCTGAAAGATGAAGGCTGATAAAGCAAGGGGAGCACTGTTGGCGCTGGTATTTAGCAACGCCAGTAGCATGCCATAATCAGTACTGGACACGTCTTCCTTCCCCTCGCTTGTAAACTGAGCAATGCGGTCAGTTTCTCTAAGACACCATCAGCAACATCAGCAAGTTAGCAGGATCATATAAGGTATTCAACTAAAGTCTCAGCGTGAAGCGCCTAGGATTAATAGAGGAAAATCCTAGAATGGGCACTGCCACTGCCCTTGATGATGACGGAGTTGGTGTTCCATGGCAAACACAACATGACACATTTGCGCACAGTTGGCCCTAATAACAACTTTATTCTATTAGCAGTTGTATTGGTGCACCAAGTGGATGCAAACATGCATCTGGGGGTCAGAAATGGCATATCCTTATTCGCAGAATCAGCAGGTAGTGACAAGCAATATGGTGGATTTTCTGCAGAAGTAAGTTTAGGGTTAGGCGTGGTAACATGGATGTTCTTGGTTAAGCGCCATAAGCTGGTCATTGGAAAAGTAAGTAATGCCCACAAATTCACAACTTTGGTGGTTATTCAAATGGTTTGGCCGTTTTTCCACCCCATTCCCACAAGTAAATACATTCCAAATAAGGTTCAAATAAAAGTAGATAAATGGGGATATAAAGTTCACAGTTTTTGGTCTTGGTGAAGTTAAATTATTTTTTCACAAGGATGGAATGTGGCTCAAGGTGTCTTGCAGAGATGAAGCATGTTGCCACTCAAACTAAAGCTGCACAGGAGTTTCTTTAGGGGGTCAATAAAAAGAACTATGAATGATCCCAATGTGGGCTGAACTGTGGTGTTGGCCATGGTAGAAAATGCTCTTAATAATGACACTGCCTGAATCCTTCTGAGGGACATTTGGACCTGGTGTGCTGGGTGGAGGGTTTAACTTGGTGATCAGCAACTGACGATATATTACCATCACGTGATTAGCGCTACATAGAATTCTCAACTAAATAAATACTCGCCCTCAAGCCTCCTGCCTCCTTCCATTTTTTGCTGTTCTCTTGTTTCACTCTTTGGATTTCTCCCTCCTAACTCTCCGTTGGGGTTGTCGAGATAGAGTAATACGTGCATGACGACCGCACCTATGCTGTATTTTAACGTTACTGGAGGTGGTAGATGAGACTGGAAACCAGATAGATGTTATTGTAAAAGTAGTTGTAAAGCGCTCTGATGCCTTCGTGTCTAGCTAGCGCTTTATAAAACTCTCATATAAATAAATAGATGTTGAGACTGGGCTTGTTGTTTTAGTCCTGCTCGCTCTTTGTCGTTAATAAAAGCAAGTAAAACTTTGAAACAATGTGCCAATGCACTCTGGCTGCGCTCTGTTAACTTCGCGCAGTACTGCGAGGTTCAAAGCAAGTTGATACATATCTATCTATTTATTTAAGAGTTTTATATAGTTTTAGGTAGGCCGGGAGGTATTAGAACAGTAAATGTTCACAACATAGATAACAAGTATAGTAGTAATGACCATAGGCATCTCCATGTAGTAGACAAAGTCTGGGGATATTCTCAAGAACGTGTGATAATTACTGCAAAATTAGCTTAACACAGCTCTTCACATTGCAGTCTATTGCAGGAAAATAACGCTGCATTAACGTTGTATTCTCCACACGGTGGTATCATGCGATAAGTCTTACGACAATGCATCAAATGACTGCGTTAAAAACAACAGGACGTCGCAAAAATGCGAAACACGAACACGAAAAAAGGGGTGATGTCTTAAACCCTGATCTGAAAATCAGCGATAACCAGCAACAGGCCTGCAATTCCCACGCATCATGCGGAAAAATGCAGCAGAAAAGCAGTGAGAAAAAAAACGGTGAGATGACAATATACGAGTACAACCCCACATCCGTGATGTAGAACAAATGTCCATTGTCCCGCATCAAATAGGCATCTCCTCACAAACAGTCACAATGTACATTGACATGAAGTCTGCATGTAAACTGCACCAATGCGGAAACATACATGGAACACACTGTGAAACCGCATCTCCCCTTCACATTGCAGAGGGACAATCGACACCTCCTGCACACAGACGTGTCATGTCCATGATCAATCAAGTCTGAAAGCATGGACGAATGTAGGGGCAGTGACTCACCCTTACGTACATGTTGCCCATGTAGTGGGACTTGAGTCACGGGGTGCATCCCTGCATCATGGTGGTACATATTTGACCCCAAAAGAATCCCTGTTGTCACTTGTAGGTCACAAATGACAGCCTATATGTAATGATGTGGTACACATGTGAAACACCGAAGAGTGGATTCTGTACTATCTGTGGCACACACAACTGATATTTCTAATACGTGACACCCTAAACAGCCTCTCCGTACAGAGGTGACTCACCCACCATCTATCATCAAAATATGAAATTGTTAGCACAACATGTCGCACTTACACTTGTCTGAGTGATGTGCTTGTGCAGATGAGTGACATGCACGCAGGGAATGTGTGTTGTAATGAATGTATTTGCACATGCTGTGCCTGTGGTCATTTTGTACTGTCCCATGATTGCTAAGGACTGTCACAATGTGACGTGCTCATGTGAAGAAATTGTCAATGATGGTGTTCCTACGGGCTATTCCTGCTGCGGCTGCAGTGGGGAGTGGTCCACCTGCCTCATCTTCCCCATCATCGTCCGGTGCATCTGGCACTTGTATCCATGGGGCATTCGTGAGTACACATATGTTGTGCAACACACAACATGCAACGATCATCATGCACGCGATGTCTGGGCTGTACAGAAGCCTTCCACCTGTGATGTCCAGGCAACTGAAACATGAATTCAACACGACAAATGTGCATTCCACGATGCCCCTGGTGCGTTTGTGGGCCGCATTGTACTGCCTCCGGGCCTGTGTGTTCGGTGGCTCGTGGGGTATCATCATCCAAGCGCAGAGTGCATAACCTTGATCACTTGTGACAGTGCAGAAAGACATGAGTCAATAGTTTGTTCAGTGTGATGTGTTGGCAGGCTCACTGGTACATTGGTGTGTGATATGTGTGAATTTGTGATTCCTGTCTGACATGTACTGCGTGTAGCAAATGTGTGGCATCAATGTGTATTATGTAGCCTCATTGCTTCTTCTCCATCCCCCAGGGCCCATTTATAATTGTGCATGGCGAAGTTGTATCACTTGCACTCCTACGGCACACCATTGTCATGCCTGTCTGCGCATGTCCACAAGCCTGACAACGACACTGTGATGTTATGCGCTGAAGGTGGTCGGCCACGTGTGTGTAGGCCTATGGTAATGATAGGGCAGACACAGTTGTAGAGTCCATGGCTGGCTGAACTCACCATGCGGTTGAGGGTAGACGTTTGGCTTATGCT
Organism: Lissotriton helveticus; assembly: GCF_964261635.1. NCBI lineage: Eukaryota > Metazoa > Chordata > Amphibia > Caudata > Salamandridae > Lissotriton > Lissotriton helveticus. Next base: position 1,373,815,608 of record NC_136067.1, read on the forward strand.
GCGGTAATAGTGACACACACAACAGTAGGCTTGTATGATCCCTGACCACGAGCCGGCTTGCGCCCCCTCGTTTACCCCTTCGGCCGAGCTCACACTCCAGGGGCATGCTACATAGCAACATTGTCCATTGAGGGACGGGTGGCACCGACACTACAATAAAGACACACGCATTAGTTACTTCCTTGGCAAGGCCTATATTTAACCACGCCCAGAGCACCGGGTTGATTAACCACACCCCTACACTGGACTGTCATACGCAAGTCCACTCCGCCTACGCTCACAGGGGGATACAACACAGCTACATGGCCCAGGTCTCCACCACTGCCTGAGGTGACATGTTTGCCTCTGCTGTACACAGCACAATGTAATGTGGCAGGTCCCGAGGCCCTCATTCATACATACTGACCACACGGACACACTTAGTTTGTGGGACTGGCTATGGGCACGTGCGCCCAGCTCCTTTTATTGCCAGGGTCACTTGTCCAGTGACGCCTGTGCTGAATGGGTGTGGGGTGAGTGTAAGCCACCCCTCAGAGGCTGGTTGGTGCTGGCAACAGTGATAAGCCAATCAGAAGTTCAAAGTTCAAACAGCAAAGGTTCATGACTTGAGCAGCACAGTTAATGGCCCCAGATGCACTGCGGCCGGCACAGGCACACCGCCACGGGACGGTGACTTGCGGTGCACTGAGGTAGGGCCACGCGAACTGAGCGGGTCCTCGTTGATGTCCAAGGAGAATGTTGCAGAGTGTGATGGGGAACAGTGGAAGTTGCCCTCCGGGGCATGATGCAGAGGGCAGAAGCTGGCAGAACCAGGCAAATGGAGTAGTGGAATGCTACAGCCTTGTTTTTACCACCAAGTCAGTATCACCTACATGATGATGAAGACAACCCCCAGGCCATAGACTCAGAAGCCACCAAAGTTGAACCAGAGAGTGTCCATGAATGTCGGGGCACAGAGTTAGTGTCACCGGAGCTGAAAGGGGATGCAGTCTGCGATGAGACCTGTACAATGGTATAAACTCTGCCATAAATAAATCAAGACTCAGTTCCAAATGTGTGACCTACTCGCCTGCAGTGTAGTCCGGAGGCAGTGGACAGCAGGGGCACACAGCCACGTGTCATTGGCTCGTGATGCACAGAGTTAGTGACACCAGAGCAGTTGTTGGTTGTGTTCAATCACCTCCGTGACAATGATCCTTTTTTCCTTTGGACTGTAATGCGTCTTCCTCTTACACCTCTCCTTGCATGCAATGATATGTGCTCTGCCATTGAGAAATCAAGACTCAGCTCCAAATGTGTGACCTACAGTGTGGGCCGAAGGCAGTAGTCAGCAAGGGCCCACAGACCGGTGTCATTGGAAAGCTATGCACAGAGTTGGTGTCACCACATCGAAGGGAGTATAGTGATAACAATGCGGCCACTTAACATATGAACTCAGCCATCAGGATATCAAGACTCAGTTCGAAATGTGTGACCTCCTTGACCGTAGTGTAGGCCGGAGGCAGCAGTAGAGTACGTCAACGAGAAAGGAGTACTGCGGCCTGTGTCGTGGAGGCCGTGATGTTCAGAGTAGGCTGCAAAGGTCGCAGGCCTCAGGCTTGGAGCTTGCGCCGGCACGTGGTGGGCCCTCTTTTACACACGCTGGTGTCGACAGGTGAGCAGTGGGGCCTGGGTGCACAGGTGCGGGCAAGACTGGTTCGGGGACCAGCGGTTCGGGATGCAGCAGGCGCACAGGATCGCAGGCAACACCGCTCATGGTGACAGCGTCGGCCTCGCGGCGCAGCCCTGGCAGACACGTTGGGCATTCCGGAAGAGAACCATGCCCAGAGCTGCGTGCTTTTTATTCACACTTCTACGCCAGCCTGGCATGTGCCGGGCCAGCCCACTCACGCTTACAGGGGGGGCGTAACGCATAAGTTACTACTTGTGTAACGATATACCTGTAAGAGACATCAGTGATAGATTCCTTACCTTAGAATATCCCCAGGCGTCAGACTCGATCTAGAAAGTTTTTCATCAGCAGTACCCCTGCGCGTTGATAGGTGGCGTCATGCAGCTCCGCGTCCATCGCTGGTGTCGTAAGCACCGAGATGACGTCACGGAAACTACTTAGGCGCCACACATGCGTGCTGATGTCAGTTCTGTACACAACTTTCCGCGCCAGGAACGCAAAGCCATATAAGAAATTGACCACTGGTGCCATGAAACTAGGGCCCTGAAAGGGATGACCTTAACCATAGAAATCAGTTCGCAGAATGGGGAGGATGGGTGGGGCGGTAAGGAATCGATCACTAACTAATGTCTCTTATAGATATATATCGTTACACAAGTAGTAACTTGTGCATCTGAAAGAGACACGTTAGTGATAGATTCCTTACCTTAGAATAGATACCCCAGCAATACCAACTCCGGTGGTGGGTCTGCGAACAAGATTACATCAGAAAGTCAGGGAGAACAGAACGGCAAAAGAAGCTGTCTCTCCGGACTTGACTGTCAAGGTAGTAATGCTTGGTAAACGTGTGCAGCGAGGCCCACGTAGCTGCCTGACAAATGTCTTGCAAGGGAACGCTGCGTCCGAAGGCAGTAGTGGCTGCAGCTGCCCTAGTAGAATGGGCATGCAGCCCCACAGGAGGCTCATACTTGGCCAACGAGTAACATGCTTTAATGCACAGAACGACCCACCGAGAGATTGTGCTTTGTGCACGGCCCAACCTTTTTTGGCACCCACGTAGCCAACAATGAGCTGGTCATCCACCCGGAACTGTTGTGTGCGCTTCAGATAGACTGAGTGCAAAAACAACAGTTGATGGACAGAATGCAGAACAATGTCGTACATTCACCCCATTACAGAGATCTGGGCCTAAATCCATCATTTTTTTGCACTTCACACCACCCCAGTTCAGACATGGCCATATGCAAATCAGCCTTGACCCTGTGCCTCATGGAAACAGTCCAGCCTGAACTGCCAAGCCATGTCTTCCCTGGACCGGAATCAAGCATCCTAACACGGGTTTCTGGCTATCAGCCGTCATCAGCGGAGGATAGCTTGACTCCAGTGGTGTGGAGAGCAAGGGACTCATGTCTGAGCATACCCGTCCCACTCGGGGTGACAAATGCAAAAACAACAGTTGATGGACAGAATGCAGAACAATGTCATACATTCACCCCAGTACAGAGATCTGGGCCTAAATCCACCGTTTTTTTGCACTCCACACCATCCCAGTTCAGACATGGCCATATGCAAATCAGCCTTGACCCTTTGCCTCATGGGAACAGTCCAGCCCGAACTGCCAAGCCATGTCTTTCCTGGACCGGAATCAAGCATCCTAGGACCGGTTTCTGGCTATCAGCCGTCATCAGCAAGCCTGGCTGAAGGCGGCTGAAATGCCAGAAACCGGTCCTAGGAAGCTTGTTTCCAGTCCAGGGAAGGCATCACTTAGCAGTTCGGGCTGGACTGTTCCCATGAGGCACAGGGTCGTACTGATTTGCATATGTCTGAACTGGGGTGGCAGAGTGGGCTAAAGAACGGTGATGGATTAAACCCAGATCTGTTGACTGGTTGTGAGTGTTTGATTGGTTCAGATGCTCCGTCCATCACCACCCCCTTTTGTACCGCATTGTTCGCTATAAGTTGGCAGGGTATGCTCAGACGTGAGTCCCTTGCTCACTTTGCCACTGAATTCAAGCAAGCCTGGCTGAAGACGGCTGAAATGCCAGAAACCGGTCCCAGGAAGCTTGTTTCCGGTCCAGGGAAGGCATGGCTTGGCAGTTCGGGCTGGACTGTTCCCATGAGGCACAGGGTCAGACTGATTTGCATATGGCCATATCTGAACTGGGGTGGCAGAGTGGGCTAAAGAACAGTGATGGATTAAACCCAGATCTGTTGACTGGGTGTGAGTGTTTGATTGGTTCAGATGCTCCGTCCATCACCACCCCCTTTTGTACCGCTTTGTTCGCCATAAGTTGACAGGGTATGCTCAGAAGTGAGTCCCTTGCTCACTTTGCCACTGGATTCAAGCAAGACTGGCTGAAGATGGCTGAAATGCCAGAAACCGGTTCTAGGAAGCTTGTTTCCTTTCCAGGGAAGGCATGGGTTGGCAATTCGGGCTGGACTGTTTCCATGAGGCACAGGGTCAGACTGATTTGCATATGGCCATGTCTGAACTGGGGTGGCAGAGTGGGCTAAAGAACAGTGATGGATTAAACCCAGATCTGTTGACTGGGTGTGAGTGTTTGATTGGTTCAGATGCTCCGTCCATCACCACCCCCTTTTGTATCAGAAAGAATGAGAGCGCACGTTTTGGGTACAGACAGTGGTGCCTCTCTTCCTCTTTCGAAGGATGCGGAGGCGGAAAGAAGGTGGGCAAAGTAATGGTCTACCCGATGTGGAAGGGCATGACAACCTTCGGAAAGGAAGGACGGGTCCTTAAAACCACCTTGTCCGGATGAACAGAAAGGAAAGGAGGTTTAGAAGAAAGAGCCTGGAGCTCACTCACTCTTCTGGGAGAGGTGATAGCTACCAGGAAATCCTTTTTTAGAGTGGGAAGACGTAAAGGACAATTATGAAGGGGCTCAAAGGGAGCGCACATCAGATAAGTCAAGACAAGATTTAAGTCCCATTGAGGCATTATGAACAGCACGGGAGGACACGTGTGTGTAATGCCTTCCAAGAAACGGTTAACAACCGGGGACTTTAAAAGAGAAGGCTGATCTGGAAGCCATAGAAATGCGGAGATGGCCGAAAGGGAACCTTTGACAGTGCTCAGAGCAGAGCCCTGCTGCGCCAACAATAGAAGGAACAGAAGGACCGGGGCAGAAAGGGGATCCACATCCTTTGCTGTGCACCATGCCACAAATTTGTATACCGTCTTAGTGGAGGGACACCTGGCTGCTAGAAAGACATCACAGACTTCGGGAGGAAGATCGAAAGCTGTTAACTGTTGCCGCTCCATCTCCATGCATGGAGGTGGAGGCTGGACAGGTTTGGGTGGACGACCGTCCCCTGCTGCTGTGACAGAAGATCCTCCCGAAGAGGCCGTCGGATCAGGGGATCGATCGCCATGCTGAGTAGCTCGGGATACCAGTATCTTCGTGCCCAATCCGGAGCCACAAGGATGACTTGGGCCGGTCGCGCCAAATCTTCTTCAGCACTCTGGGCAGACCGCAACTCCACTCGCGATGAAAAGAGTCGCTGAGCGAGTGTCGCCTTGGAAATTCCAACGTGCAGAACTGATTATTATTATTATTATTATTATTAATAAATTACATTTGTAATGCGTACAGCTACCCAAAAGGGTTTCCCGGCGCATGCAAGTCCACTACTGAAGACTGAGTAAACGGAGGGCTAATCACTGAGAGAAGAGCCAAGTCTTGAGATCTCGGCGAAACTTGAGGTAAGAAGATTCTTGTTTCACAGAACTGGGGTGGGAATTCCAGAGCCTAGGTCCAAGACATTAGAAGGAGCGACCACCCACTCTGGTTAATTTAAAACTAGGTGCTACATAATCCCCGTGAGTGGATGAACGTAAAGGTCAGGAAGGGACACAAGGATGGATGAGTTCCTGAAGGTAGATAGGAGCAGTCCCCTGTTTGATGTTAAAGAGAAAACACAAGGTTTTAAATTTATTGCGGTTTTCAATGCGGAGCCAATGCAGGTACCGAAGGAAAGGAGAAATAGATGTCTTTCTTGGGACGTGGCATAGCAGGCGGGCTGCGGAGTTCTGGACCACCTGGAGCTTCTTCAATACCTCCTGACTTCCTCCCAAATAAAGAACATTACCGTACTCCAGGCAAGAGGTGACAAGTGCCTGGGCTACTGTTCTTTTAGTGGAGTCAGGGAGCATATAGATCATCTTCCGCAGCCACCTTAAGATGGTAAAACAGGTGGCGGCAACGCTAACCGCCTGTTGCCGCATTGAGAGACATTTGTTCACCCCTGCATGTATCTGTTTCACCTGAAAATGTAGTTGCACAATATTCATGCACATCATCTCCTACCTCCAAAACCTCTCAATATTTCTGTCATCTACCACCCCCCCACCCCCCCCCCCATCCAAGACTTTATCCTACTTCTAAGGGCATCCTGCGGCTTTATATATTGTTTTTCTCTGACGCAACACAAGTCCATCTCTGCCCTCTAGGACCCTATGGCCAGAGGCATTGGCTGTCGTCAGTGTCGAGCAATGAATAATTTCCCCACCACTAAGCTGAATCCGCTTAATATTCATTCAGCATGGGTAAATTCCTAATCATCTATATAAGCTATTGTGACATCCTCATCCCAGGCTAACCGCGACCCCACTAATTTGGCATCCTACCCCCCCATTTTCTATCCTCAACATAGATCACATGAAGTAAAATACTGGCCGACCGCCTCCGCTCAATCTCACATCGCTTATCCATCACCATCAAAAATTCAATTTGTGCCCGACATAACACCTCCCTTAATATACAACATATCTATTATATTATAGAGAGGGTTTTGCAAATGTGGCCAGAAGCAGCGTGCATCTGCTGATTTAGAGCTGGCGTTTGACTCTCTGAACTGGGGCTACATGCTAACAGTTTTAAAATACTATGGCCTAGGCCCCCACATACTGTAATAGGTCCGGTTGTTATATATCTCCCCCTCTGCTAGGGTAAAGACAGGCTGACAAATTTCTGGGTCTTACACCCTCTCTTGAGGCGCTAAGCAGGGTTGTCCTCTCCCCCCCCTGCTGTTTGTACTGGTACTGGAGACCCTAGCAATCAAACTACATTTGGTCGGCGTGGACTGGGGAACAGCCCTAGGTGACACCCACCATGCCATCTCCAAATATGCAGACGATATGCTAATATACTTATGTTCCTTTAACATTGATCTTGAACCCGAAGAAAGAGTGTAGGACGCCTTTTATACCGTATCGGGCATCAAAGACAATCCTTCAAAAACATTAGTTTTTCCAGTTGCAGCAGGGCGTGGCTACCCATGACATCACCTCTGGCACGGATCACCTCTGCTGGGCAACGCAATACTTTTTCATACCTCTGCATCAAAATCTTTCACAGCCCACTGGATCTTCTGAAGTGCATTTTGCGCTACACAAAACACTCTGGGCCTAGTTCGCCTTCTGGACTACCCTCCTGATCAAGGTAATGGGTGCATAGCTCTTTCCAAAATGGCTATCCTCCGACACCTCCTCTATTAAATTGTAAATATTTCTGTGCTATCCTGGTTAAGTTTATTCAAGATCTCAACGCTAATTTACTTGAATTGATCTGGGGAACTGGTAGGCGCAGCATTACCTTACCACATTTCTCCTACCCAATTACCTTGGTGGTCTCGATGTCCCTTATTTTAGGGCCTATTACTACACAGCACAATTAGAATGGCCCACCTACTGGCTTGCAGGGCATCATGGCATTATCTGCCAGTGAAAGATCTCACTCCAATAATAAACCCAAGATTACGAACATGGGTAACAGGCTTGGAAAGAGGACCCATTTCCTGGGGCCAATGTTGGGGGCCCCAAAGATGCTTGTGTTTACCCAAGATAACAACCTCAGTCTTGTCTCCGTTTAGTTTCAACAGATTGGCACCCATCCACTCTGACACCCGACGTAGCCCAAGCTGAAGGGAAGATAACGAAGCTCCCTTAACGGAAGACAAAGAAAAAATTATTTGAGTGTCATCGGCGTACGAAAATAGGGATAAACCCGCATCCTCCACAATGGTCGCCAGGGGTTTCACATAGATGTTAAAGAGCAAAGGACTCAAAGTGGATCCCTGAGGAACTCCGTACGCAGATGACCTGACAGTGGATGACGAATTGGAAGAAAAGACCTGGAACATACGTTCGCTAAGGAAGGAGGTCAACCAAGTTAGCGCGGGGCCTTCAACTCCTGCTGACTGGAGAGACTTTAGGAGAATGGTATGTGACACTGTGTCGAATGCGGCGCTCAAATCGAGAAGAATGAGTGCCGTAGTCTCCCCCCGGTCAAGGCAGGAGCGCAATTTCTCAGTTACCCCCAGTAAGGTGGTCTCTGTGGAAAAATGTGTTCTAAATCCTGATTGGGAAGGATGTAAAAAACCTGAACTTTCCACGTGAGCTGTAAGCTGAAAGTTCACATGTTTTGCCCCGATTTTGGAAAGCACAGGTAATAGTGAAATTGGGCAAAAATTTGACAAAATCGAGGGATCGGCTCCAGACTTTTTTAACAATGGGACCACCATAGCTCGCTTCCAATCTCGGGGGACACAAGACTTTCGTAAAGAGGAGTTTAGAAGTTGTTTAAGAACTCCAAGGACATCTGGTGAAAGCTGTTGCAAAATGTTAGCAGGTTTTACCCTAGCTAGACAGTCAAAAAAAGATCTGTCGTCAAGAGGAGACCATGTAGAGATCTTGGCTGATGAAGAACAGTGACTCTCGCAGGTTATACCAGACAAGAGAATTTCCGTATTAACGGGGATGGAGGTCATTAAGGAGCTATAAATGGTCTCAACCTTAGTGATGAAGTAATCTGCAATATTATTGCATTGACTCGAGTCGAAGGTGGGTGGTGCAGGTGAAGTGTTAGAACCTGCGAGCTTCTTGACCATGGAAAATAGGGCCCGCGGACGGTTCAATGAGTTAGTGATGGTGTTCGAAACGAAAAAGGCTTTTGCCGCCTTACAGGCTAGATGATACATATTAAGGGCGGCTTTATAATCGGAATTACAACTGGGGGCATAGGACTTCCGCCATCTTCTTTCCAAGTGCTTGCATTTGGATTTCATGGTCTTCAAATCATTGTTGAACCATGGGGCAGGAGGATGCTGAGCGAAGCTGTATTTTGGTACCAAAGGCAGGCAGGAGTCAATGGACTTGGCTAACCAATTGGCCACCGCAAAATTTAAAGATCGAAGAGGAAGTTTGGTGTCCGGGGGATTAGCCGTTAGAAGACTATTAAGGGAATCTAGATCTGACTTATTCCATTGCATTGACATTGCACGTTTTCTTCGGTGACGAATAGATCTAATCAAGGCTCTCCCCACTGCAGAAAAAGACCTTGCTCCACGTCCGAGTTCAGACGCCATTCGTGATACATCAAGCACCGGCGGCTAAGTTCATCTGCCCTGGCGTTCCGAGAACCTGCCAGGTGTTGAACCACCAAGGTAATACCTTGATGTTCCAGCCATGCACAGAGGCGCAGAGCCTCCTGATATAGGGTCCACGACCCCACCCTGCCCTGTTTGTTGCAATACCACATGGCGGTGGTGTTGAGCGTGAAGACCTCGTGCAGTGCCCTCCGAGATCTGGACATGATCGGACAGGTTGCCCTGATGCTGTGCCCACTGGAACTTCAGGTCCCACTGCAGAGCCCGCATATGCCATCTGGCATGTTGCACTAGCAGGATGCAGGAGGCCATCAGGCCCAGGAGACGGAGGGTCATCCTGACGGAAACCCGGGATAGATCGGAATCATAGCCTGAATATCCCGGACTCGCTGCTTGGGAGGATTGACCCAAAACTGCGCCGAATCGACAACCGCTCCGATGAAGGGGGGCTTATGAGAGGGACTCAGGTGTGACTTCGGCACGTTGATGGAGAACCCCAGCAAATGCAGGAGGTCGGCCGTATTCTGGAGGTGGGAGACGACTGCCTGGGGCGAGTCCGCCTTCAACAACCAGTCATCGAGGTAGGGGAAGACTGACACCCTTGACCTGCGCAGATGAGCTGCGACCACCGCCATCACTTTCGTGAACACCCGAGGGGCGCTGGTAAGACCGAAGGGGAGCATGGCAAACTGAAAATCTCCAGGTCAACTGTGAACCGCAGGTAACGCCGGTGGGCCGGCAGGACGGGGATGTGAAAATATGCGTCCTGCAAGTCCAGCGCTACCATCCAGTCTCCAGGGTCGAGGGCAGCCAAGACCTGAGCATGAGTCAACATCTTGAACTTCTCCTTCCGGAGGAAGCGATTGACGTTCCTGAGGTCCAAGATGGGGCGCAGGCCCCCTTTGTCTTTCTTGGGGACCAGAAAGTAGCGGGAATAACAACCACATCCTACTTCTGGCCCAGGAACGCGCTCAATGGCCCCATTGGCCAAGAGGGCCGTGACTTCCCGTTGGAGAAGCGCGAAGTGATCCCCCGACATGCGGTGGAACTGGGGTGGCATGGTCGGAGGGACAGACTTGAAGGGGAGGGAGTAGCCCCTTCGGACAATCTGCAACACCCATCTGTCCAAAGTGACAGATCGCCAGTGAGGGAGGTGATGTTAAATTCTGCCGCCCACCGGCATAGGGTGCACCCCAAAGCTCTGACTAGGAAGGCTTTGAGGCGGATGCTGCGGGAGCGGAGGTGGACTGACCCGCACGCTAGCCTCCTGTGCCTCCACGGCGGCCACCACGCCCGCGGCTGTGCCGAGGCTGGTTCTGTATAGGCTTTGGGCTGGGCGAAGGTGTAGGGGTGCCCCTTCCGTGGCCACGAAAGGAACGAAAGGAAGACGTGTGGTGGAGAGACCCAAGGACTTGGCCGTAGCCAGAGTCCTTGAAAAGCTCCAGCGCACTGTCCGCCTTATCGCCAAACAGGCAAGTACCATCAAAAGGCATGTCCATGAGGGAATCTGGACATCCCCTGAAAACCCCATGGACTGCAGCCTGGCGTGGCGACATAGGGCCACTGTCGTGGAGATCGCGCTACCCAAAGAGTCCGCGGTGTCCAGCCCACACCGGTTGGCGAACTTTGCGGCATCCTTCCCCTCCGCAACAGCTTGAGAAAGTACAGCCCGTACCTCCTCCGGGCACTGGGGAAGTGTCTGCGCCACCGTGTCCCATACAGCATGAGAGTAGCGGCCCAAGAGGCATGCAGTGTTGACTGACCACAGCCCCAAGCTGGCAGAGGAAAAACATTTTCCCAAACTGCTCCAGCTTCATTGATTTCTTATCAGGCAGGGTGGTAGGTAATGCACTTTGGGAAGTGGAAGCCTGGATGACAAGGCTCTCCGGAGTTGGATGATTTGTCAAAAAAGCAGGGTCACCCGGTGCCGGGCGTTGACGTCTGGCCACATTCTTATCCGCAGGAACCCTTGTGACTGGTACAGCACAGGTGCCCATCAAAAAATCCATCAAGGGCTCATTGAACGGGAGCAGAGGTTCCATAGAACTTGCCGCCGGCTGAAGTACTTCAGTAAGGAGGTTTGTCTTCAGAGTGACAGTAGGCAGATCAAGGTCAAGGGCCTCAGCTGCTCTATGGAACACCACAGTATATGTGGTGCCCTCCTCCATGACAGCGGGAGGAGACAGAAAACCAGGCTCAGAGGAGAGGTTGAGGCCACCTGCATCCTCCGATTCCTTCGCCCACTCCTGGTCGGACTCGTACTGCTGTGCAAGAGGGTCCTCAGACCCCTCCCAGTCATCCCCCTCCTCCACGGCCCGAGGCACAGGCTGCCGCAGCGGAGGAGGGACAGGGGAATACAAATGCTCCAACGGTGCTGGTCGGCGCCGATCCGGCTCCATTTCCCAATTAGGGTCTCAAGCCGGAGCAAAGGTGGAGGACAAACGGGACCCATTGCGGTGCCGGGAACGGAGCCGCTAGTGGTGCCAGGCCTGAGTCGCCAGTGGAGGACCCTGTGCGCCGGAGGACTTTGCAGCATCGGAGCCGCTGGTGCTGCCGGTGGTGGAACCGGCGGCAAGCAAGGGCCCTCAATTGGGACAGTGGGGCCCGAAGGGCGCCAGCGGGAGCCCTAGAACTGAAAAGGCGGTCCATGACAGCAAGAAAGTCTTGCACCTGGGCCGAAGTCGCAGACAGACCCGGATAAGGTGGGTAGGCCGTGGGACTCTCTGGCTCCAACGGATCCGCGAGGGAAGAACCCCTAGCCCACTCATCCAGAGATTGACGGGGGATGTCGGAGAAGTTAAACGCTTCTTCGACTTTTTCTTGTGTCGTTTCTTACCCGATTCCGAGGGTGAAGACTTTGACGCAGAGAAGCGAATATGATGGCTCTGCGGTCGGTCCCTCGAGCGACCCCTGGACCTCAAACGGTGTGAAGACGATTGCCGGGCCTCCAGCAGCTTTCGGGACCGCTCCCGCAAAGCCTTCGGAGCCATGGCTAGACAGTCGGAACATGACCGGGAGTCATGGTCGCGCTCCAGACAGTAGAGACGAACGCCGTGGGGGTCGGCCACTGACATCGTACGGCAACAGTCCCCCGCAGGATTTAAACCCAGGCATCCCTACGCGGCACCAGGAGTCAAGACTCAAAAGAAGTAGAGACAAAAGTCTCAAAAAAGTTAGACAAAAAGTGACTAGGGTACGTGCTCTAACCGGATCTGCACTTGCTGGCGCGGAAAAAGACAGAACTGACGTCAGGGTGCATGGGTGGTGCCTAAGTAGTCTCCGTGACTTCATCTCGGCGCTTACGACGCCAGCGACAGATGCAGAGCCACAAGACGCCACCTACCAACGCGCAGGTGTAATGCTGATGAAAAACTTTCCAGATCCAGTCTGATGCCTGTGGATATTCTAAGATAAGCAGTCTATCACTAACGTGTCTCTTTCAGATAAGCTACATTTCCGCGATCTTCCCCACTGGCTGGGGTGACATGGTTGCGTCCACTGTGCACTGCACTCCTAACACCAGCAGTGTATGTCGACATGGATATGTCTGTGGTATGCATACTGCAGTCTGTCCAGCACATCCACACCACACTTGGCATTGTGTACATTCTTATTCATGGGCCACTTGCCTCATTTGCACATGCCTGGTTCCCACCTCTCCCCACATTCTGCTAATGTGTGGCTGAGGTGCCATGCTGTTGATGGCTCATTTACATGGCTAGCCCAGGTTACCACAGTAAGTTGTGATGTTGTGTCTGGTGGGTGGGCATGTTGTTTGACATGTTGTATATGAGTTTGTAACATGTGCGTTACCAGAGTTGTGAGTTGCATGATTGTGGAGTTGCCGGGTGTGGTGTGTTCATTTAATACTTACCAATGAGCAGGGCATTTCGTAGGTGCCATCCTGGAAGCGCCGGTTGATGATGAACTGTCGAAAGTTGTAGGAATCATGCACACTGCCTGGGTAGTTGGCAACGACATTGCATTGGTGAAGAGTCCCCAGTGGTCCACTATTGCCTGCACATTGATGGAATGTGTGTGCTTTCTGTTGCGGTAAATGTGTGCGGTGTCAGCAGGGGGCACAAGTAGGACATGCGTGCAGTGGATTACCCTACAAACACATGCGGTAAGCCAGCTATGGCGTAGAAGCCTTGCTTGGTCTCCAGCTGTTCCTGCGCAGTGTGGGGGTAGTGAGGGTACTGGGGTACCAAGCTGATGATGGTATCCAAGACAGTTGTGAGGAACTTTGATAGGGCTGTCTGTGAGACTCCTCTAACTCTGGCAGTTATTGGTTGGAAGGAACCAGAGGCCAACAGGTGCAGATGTGCAGCACAGCCAGCAGCTTTGTCTGCGGAGGGATGTTGGTTCTCCGCTGTGTTGGTACCGTACCATCAGCCTGTGGGCAATGATGTTCAGGATGCGGAGGATGGTTGTCCTTTTGAGCTTGTAGTGGGCAATGACATCCTCTGGTGTTAGGTCTGTGAGGCTGGTGTGTTTTCTGAAGGTCTGCTGTCTGCTGTCTTTGTCTGCGCTGCCTCTGTGGTTGTACGGGGGGTGCAAGAGGGTCTGGGGGCAGGGGTGGCTGGCCTGGGGGTGGTGGTGGTGGGTGTTGTGACCCTTTTGGGGTTCCGAGCTGCATGATCAGTAGCTCAACGGCATCTTTTGTTCTCCTGGTGTGGGTCTGGGCTCCCTTTTATGGTGCAGGTTGTCGTCCGACTTTACACCAGGTAGGAGCAGGTGTTAAATCCCTGCTGCTAATGCGTCTTATCGTATGTTTTGTGATCTTATCGCCAATCTGGCTGGTCTTTGAGAATGTGGCGGAGTGGTGTTGTCGCAGCTTTATACACGGAAACGCCTACTCTGCATCTCATTAGGGTTAGTTGGCGGTGTCATCTGTGACAATGTTTTTTGCGGATGCTATCGCAGGTAAACTGTGATATGGGCTGTTACCACCAGCTTGTGAATGAGGAAATATATTTATCGCAACTTTGGCTCTGATAAAGTGCTGATATCTCTGCGATATGTCCTTGAGAACATGCCCCTATGTGTTTGTACTCTGGTTCACCCTATTTGACTTCCCCAAGCTGGTAACTACACAACATGGGGTTGGGGCCTTATAAGGCGGATTAGAAGACTGGGCCACCTGAACAATGCAAAAAGAACAGTGCCTTTCCCACTCTGTTTCTGGGATATTCGAGTAACAGCCTTTGCCACGATGTTTTTACTATGAACTGCAATTACCACACATTTTTTACTTCGTAATTACTGTTACACTTAAAAAAGAAAATGTTTAACTTTCCTTTTGTTTTGTTCTCTTTTTTACATTATTACTTCTTTGGGTTTGTTGATACTCTTGTATTGTTTTTAAAAACCCGAGTATGAATCTAATGAGTGCTTTAAATTTGTATTAATAAATATATAGGGAAGAGCTATATAGTATAAACAATTTTTCCACACGAAAATAAACGAAATGCCCAGTAGGTGTCAGTGTTACTCTGGGTGTGAAACTCTGGTACTAATGAAGGAGGGCGGCTTCATAGTAGTAGGTGGGGTTTAACTACTTAAAATATATAATATGTATTTGTAATGTTATTTTTTTCACCATTAAAAGTGTGACTGAACCTTGAAATTATGTTAAAATAAAAAAAAATCAGTTTTTCTAATCTGACTTTCTCTATTTTCAGGATATGACATCTTGGTGGTAACCTTTTTAAACAAAATGTCAAATATAGCGATAAACTGACAATTGTAACTTTTAATTGTAATGTTTTTCAAATTGTAAGGTCTAATCAACATTGCAAGTTAAAATAACCCTCAAAGTAATATTATTAAATATCCGATATAATTATGTGCGTGGTGACAGTGTGCGTGCTTGTAGTTTGAGTGGCAACTGTATTTATATTGAAAGCAAATTTAAAGGCGAACTAATTTTATGCGTGGTATTTACTACGAAGTAAAGATCCGTGTAGTAAAACCACGCGTGATAATGTCATACATACGGATATTCACAGTACAACATACATAAAACTATTAAATACGAATTGAACATGTTGTTCAATGATCTTGTACAACGGTGCTCCCAACCAGGAGTGGTCAAACACCATCACAAGTGACAACATATAACCTTGTAAAACAAATGTGTATTGAAGGGAATAAAAGTCCAATGTTTAAAAACTTTGCACAAAGTGCCATTGATCACTATTTATTAAATATGTAAATTATCAGGTCAAAAACACCAACCCCAAATTTAAAACGTTTTGTTCTTTCTGAACAATATGTTAAATGGTACTATTTTTGGGATATATGCTCTTGTCTATTTAAATGTATAGGATAATAAAAATGATGCAATGAAATGTTGAAAGTTGGCTGTGAGGTTTTTTAAAGAGGGATGGGTTATTCAAATAATCTTTATCAACTAGCTTTATTTATTTATTTATGCGATTTTATATAGCGCGAACTTTACCCGAAGGTGTCAGAGCGCTTTACATAGGACCCAGTTTCAAACATAAGGACTGTCGGTACAAAAAGAATTTGCAAATTGTTGACTTACATAAGAACCAGTTGAAAACATACGGATTGAGGATTACATGCGTTATAGAAAGATTTAGGATTACATACGTTATAAAGAGGTACAAACAGAAAAAAATGCAAATGTACAAGAGATAGAATCACACAGGGAGGAGATACAACTGGATAAAATCTAGGCATATACTAGTTATATCTCTATCTACTTAGGGAGGGGATACACAAGGATATACTCTAAGAGTCACATAGGAATGGTAGAAAGCACAGCGGACTCCAGCATAAACTAGTGATTAGAGTTATCTCTATATACATAGGGAAGGGGTAAGACTGGATATACTCTAAAAGTCACATAGGAAGGGCAGAGAGCAACGCGGACTACTACATATTCTAGTGATTAGAGCTATCTCTATATACATAGGGAAGGGATACACATGGATATATTCTAACAGACACATAGGCGACTAGTCGTTAGAGTTATCTCTATATACATAGGGAGGGGATACACATGGATATACTCTAAAAGTCACATAGGAGACTAGTCATTAGAGTTATCTCTATATACATAGGGAGGGATATGACTGGATATACTCTAAGGGTCACATAGGAATGGTAGAGAGTACAAAGGTCTACGCATATACTAGTGATTGGAGTTATCCCTATATACATTGGGAGGGGAAAAGAATGGATATACTCTAAGAGTCTACTGCATATACTAGTGATTAGAGTTATTTCAATAAATCACAGAGCAGAGTTCCAAAAGTGTGGATGGAGTCACAGCACAAAGGAGGGTGGGAGGGATGCAAGGGTAAGGAGAGAAGGGAAAGCAGAAAAGGGAGAAAACATTTGAGGATCATCCACGGGGATAAGGGGGTGAAGGGCGACGGAATGGAAGGAGGGCTAGAGTCCAGAAAAAAACTGTCCGAAAACAGCAGCAAGGTGTCGGCCAGGACAGAACAAGAAGTCAAGAAGTCCAGGAGAGAAGGTGGGAGTCCAGGTGGAAGATGAAGCTGGAGGCCAGCCGCAGGCGCGTCGCCATCTTGGAGAGCTTGCGGTCAGCCGGCTCGGTGGGGGTGAGCTTGCGCCAGGTGGTGAAGGCCATGTTGACGCTGTTGGTGCGATATGTTAGCGGGAGGCTCCGCTAGGAATCAGCGAGCAGCCAGCGACTCTACCTCCCGGGTTGTTGTCGTCGGGTGGGCACCTCACAATAAGGCACTGCAAATGTCCGGTAGATCGTAGATGCAGAGGTAGATGCAGGTGAGGGTCACCGCCAAGGATCCTTGAGGAGGGCTCACCCCCTCAGGTATGAGACACAGAGGGAGCTTGCGGGGTCGCCTATGGGAGAGGCAGTAAGTGCTGGGGCCAGATGGTCAAGCAGAGGCGCCGACCGATAGTTGCATGTCACACCCGGCCGCCATTTTAAGGTCAGGCAGGCTTTGATATACATAGCACTGAACTAAGCCATGATATGCGTCTGATTCCATAATCACAGGAACTGTTGGAAGAGACCAGGATTAGAAAAGGAATGATCATGTTAATGGAATGCTAATTTCCATCTTAAATTGTGCTAGGCTCCATTACCGTTCTCTTACAATCCTGAGATTGGGCTAAGGGGATCCATGGTCCCACAGCACTTTAGCCATTCCCACAAGATCTCTGAAAGGAATCTAAAGCTGGCCTACAGTGTTAATTTGTGTGTGTGTGTGGGGGGGGGGAATAAGTGCCAGGGCTCTCATCAGGAGGGCACTGCAGCTTGCACCATACATTGCCCCTCCCAGTACTGCCAATGATAGTAACAACACAACTACTAACCATCATACTCCTACAAGTGTGACATTTTGGACTATCAAGGCCTCCAAAGCTAAAAGAATGACGAATGGCTTGGCCTGCAGGTAATAGTCATTTCAAAGGTATATTGAATTAGTAATTGACTGTTGTTGTGGTCACCTCTAAATTAGCCAGACAGTGCCACCTTGTGGCAGACTGTCACAAGCGCCAGTGTTAACAATTAAGTGCTGGTGCCCAGCACCGGAAACCACCTGCTCAAATTAAGCACTGCTGGCCTGTGAATCCAGGCTCAGGACTTGCAATCATAAACTCTCAGGGAGAGGGGGGGAGGAGCTGCCCACATTTGAGAGCGTCACTGCGCCGATCCAGGTATCACCGCTTCAAACCTGGCCTTCATGGGGTCCAGGTTCAGGAATGACGTTTATTTCCACCCCTGGACATAGCCAACAGCCGAGCACCATTTTCACCTCCAGGGCACTCATGCGACGACTGGGTAACACAACCCAAACTATTTGAGCTGTATCGTGACCCGAGATCTCTATAGAAATCAGGCAAAATGAACGGGATGGGTTTGACTTGCTTCTTTCTGCCTCTTGAATGTATGACTATGTTCAGGTTCTACAAAGGGCTTCGTAAAAGCAGCTTCATCTGCTTCTTAGCACACCTAACCGGCCCAGAAAGGGCCCTCTCTATCCAACTTGATTGAGAACCAACCTATTCTTATCGAGGCTTCGATCACCACAAATTTGTTATTAACCTGCTACGCAACCAAAACCCCTACCTGTTCACCCGCTTCATTGGCAGAAAGGCAACATTGAAGTGCTTTAAAAAAAACACCAACAAACCTAACATTCAGATGTACCTATTGTGAAATATTATCAAAACTAAACTCTCTATTTGCAATTATTTCAACTGATAATTAAGTTTATATAATTTCAGGTCATTCCTTTCAGTTACATGGGTTTTATAATTCAATCCTTTTAATTCTTCTTTATTCCCTTATCTCAGAGTCGGTGTAGAGGGGGACATGTGCCTCACCACCTCTAGTAAACGTTCCACCTGTCCAAAATCCTTTCCTTAGTTCTATTTTGTCATTTTTCTTTCAGTTGATAGTGTCTCCTGCCTCTATCCATGCTAGCATAGTCCTGCGATGATGGACAGTGCTTGAGTTGCTAGAAAGTGAACAAGCATTGATAAATGCATTAGGTTTCGCCTATATGATTTATTTTAAGTTGTTTTTTGTTGTAAGCTGTAGCGTGCTGATTAGTTGTACAATATAGGTTACAGAGCGTCTGATACAGTATTGTTATGTTATGTTACGTAAGCTCATAGCTGCCCCAGCAACGGGGCGTCCCAGCACTGAGTCCAAAATGATCAGACAAGAGAGGAGTTTAACGCAGGTGATTATGCCAGAAAAAGCCAGGTCTTTTCTGCCTTCCTGAATGCCCCATGGTTCTTAATTTGTTTAGTGCATTGTTATAAAGCGCGGACATTACCCGAAGGTGTCAGAGCGCTGTACAATAGAGCCAGTTACGTTACAAGAGAAAATTAGTACATAACAGAACATTACAAAGATAAACAGGAGACTAAAAATGAAGGGTACACAAACACAAAATCAAACACAGCACGCAGGGGTGAGGAATGTACAGGAAAGAATACACATTTACAATGAAGAGCGAACTTCCAAAGGGGCCTGAGAATGAAAGTATTAGTTCTGAAAGTGTCTTTGGAAGAGAAGAGATTTGAGGTCAGCTTTGAAGGTCCGGGTCGAGAAGGTGGCACGGAGAAATCTGGAAAGTGAGTTCCAGATTCTCATCGCATTGCCCGAGAAGGATTCCGCCATCGATCTTTCCCCTTTGAAGACGGGGGGCTCAAGCAGAAGCTTTTCCGCATAGCGAGAGGGTCTAAAGCCTCCAGACAATTTCAATTTATTCGCCAGGTAACGAGGGGAGGACGTGTGCAAGGATTTGTGTGTGATGCAGGCAGTTTTGCAAATAGATCTTGCCTCAATCGGAAGCCATCGAAGAAAAGACAGGATAGGAGCGACGTGGTTGCTACGTTTAGACACTGAAATGAACTGAGCTGCTGAATGGAGGATGGATTTGAGAGGGGAGAGGTGGAATTTGGGTAGGCCCGTCAGAAGAGAATTGCAATAATCCAGTCTTGAGAGAACCAGCGATTGTATCAAGGTTTTTAAGTTTTTCTCCGGAAAGAACCCACGGATCCCCCATAGAAGGCGCAACTGGTAACATGCGTTTTTGGCAATAGAGTAATTGAGAATTAATGCTCCTGATGGTGCCTGGAAGGGCATTCCAGAGGGCAGAAGCTAGGACACAGAACGACCAACTTCTGGCCCATGCTGTTCTGGCACGGGGGACACGTGCCAGATGTTGGTCTGAAGACTGCAGCAAGTGGTTAGGGATGTAAGGAATGAGAAGACTGGCCAGAATGTGGCGCTTGAGCTTGAGCATACAGAATTCTGTGTGAAATGCACAGTGTCTTCAAGCGGATTCTCTTCTCCACCGGAAGCCAATGGAGCTTACATAGAAGGTTTGAGACTGTGCGGGATTTGGGGAGGGCAAAAAGCGTCCAAGCCACTTCATTTTGTACACTTTGAAGACGATTAATCCCGGCTTTAGTAGGCACCCAAGTACAGAGAATTGCAGTAATCCAGTCTAGAAAGTATGGTAGACTGGATAATGATCTGGCGTGTTTGGGCATCAAAGAACACAAGCAGTGGCTTAAGTCCGCGTAACAGCCAGAAACAGACGCCAGCCACTGATTTAGTCTGTGCCTGAAAGGTCAGAGTACAGTCAACCCAGACACCCAGATTTTTTACGGTCTCCTTATGACTCGTTTATGTACAAAAAGGCAATACATTGGTGGTATAGTGCTGATAAGTAATAGCAACATTTTGAAATGATTTGAAAGAGAAAATAATAGAATTAATAGCAATATTTTGTGTTTAGAAAAGTTCTGACAACTTTTGGCCCTGGTGCCACTGTACCTGCTGCACCATTCAAATCAGGGCCCTATAGCCTGTAAGGTAACTGCACTTGTGGCTGCTTATTTAGTAGTTAAATATAGCAATATTTGGTGTTTAGAGAAGTTCTGACAACTTTTGGCCCCAGTGCCACTGGACCTGCAGCACCATTGAAATCATGGTCCTAGCGCCTGCTAGTTAACTGCACTTGTGACTGCCAATTTACTAGCTAAGTTTAGCAATATTCTGTGTTTAGTGGGGTCCCTGGAGCTTTCTGTCATGGTGCCACTGCACCTGCTGCACCATTCAAATCAAGCCCCTTTTAACTGCAAGGTAACTGCAATTGTGTCTGCCTGTATAGTAGTAAAATATAGCAGTTTTTCGAAGAGGTCATTACAAATTTTGGGCCTGTGCCACTGCACCTGCTGAAATCGTGACCCCGTTGTCTGTTGAAACAAATGACATCCTGGACATCTCCCAATCCGGTTTCTGAAACAATCTCAGCACTGAGACCGCCCTCCGCGATACCACCAACGACATCTGCTCCCTCCTTGACCAGGGCGAAACAGAGGCCCTCATCCTCCTGGAATTCTTGGCAGCATTCAACACAGTCTCCCACTGCAAACTAACCACCAGACTCCATGATACCGCAATCCGTGACAAGGCCCTCGACTGGATCCGATCCTTCTTCACAGGCAGAACACAATGCGTCAGACTTCCGCCATAATGCTGGGAACCAACAGAGACCAACTACAGATTGCCCAATGGCTTTTATCTTAGCCTCACCCTCTTCACCGTCTACATGGCCTCCCTCGCAACCATGGTCAGGAACCACGGAGTCAACAGCGTCTCCTACGCCGAAGACAGGCAGCTGACCCCGTTCCTTACCAACAAACCCAACGTCACCAGGCACAACTTCCACAAAGGGATGAAAGCCTTCGCCACCTGGATGAAGAACAGCTTTCTTAAGCTCAACTCAGACAAGACAGAAGTCCTCATACTGGGATCCACTCCCTCCGCATGGAATGATACCTGGTGGCCCTCTGCGCTAGGAACTCCCCCCCACCCCACCCTGACAGACCACGCACAAAACCTCGGCATCAAACTTGACACATAGCTCACTATAGACCGCCATATCAACTCCGTATCTTCGGCCTGTTACAATACCCTCTGCCTGCTGTGAAAGACCCTCAGATGGATCCCCACTGAATCCAAAAAGACCGTCACTCACACACTCATCAGCAGCAGACTCGACTACGGCAGCACACTCTACACCGGCGTTACCCAGAAAAACCTCCACAAGCTCCAGACTGGTCTTCGACCTCCCAAGCACAGCCACATCACTCAACACTTCTGTGAACTCCACGGACTCCAGGCAGACTGAAGAATAACCTTTAAACTCCTCATCCACGCTTACAAGGCCCTCCACAACACCGGACCAGCATACTTGAACAGCTGCCTCTCCTTTCATGCCCCCAAAAGACACCTCCACTCTGCCCAGCTTGGCCTGGCCACCGTTCCATGGATCTGCACGACCAGAACTGGAGGAAAGTCCTTCTCCTTCCTCGCTGTCAAGACTTGGAACATCCTACCCCTCCACCTCAGACTCTCTCCTACGCTACCCCAGTTCAAGAAGGACCTAAAGACCTGGCTCTTCGAATGATCCCAGCACTTACGACGGATCTGCTCCCCACCTTCCCCAGTGCCTTGAGACCCTCACGGGTGAGTAGTTGCACTTTACCAACCCTTGACTGATTGATTGGGCTGCCTGTTTATTAGTAATAACATATGGCAATATTAGGTGTTTAGCGGTGTGCCTTCAGCTTTTGGTAATGGTGCAGCTGCACTATTGAAATCATGACCCTGGTGCTTCCCAGATAACTTTACTTATGACTGCCTGTTTAGAAGTAAAATATAGCAATATTAGGTGTTCAGAGGAGTTCTGACAACTTTTGGGTCCAGTGCCACTGCACCTGCTGCACCATTCAAATAATGACCCGGTTGCCTGCA
The DNA here is from genome assembly GCF_964261635.1 of Lissotriton helveticus. Taxonomy (NCBI): domain Eukaryota; kingdom Metazoa; phylum Chordata; class Amphibia; order Caudata; family Salamandridae; genus Lissotriton; species Lissotriton helveticus. The sequence continues at coordinate 1,373,837,987 of NC_136067.1, forward strand.
AGATAAGTGCACTGGTGACTGCCTGTTTAGTTGTAAAACATAGCAATAATTGGTGTTTACTGGGGTGCCTAGAGCTGTTGGCCCAAGTGCCACTGCTACTAAACACAGAAGGCCCGACCAGAAGTGACAACACCTAATGCTAAAACTTCAACACTTGAGGGGTTTCTATACTTTGCAACTCCCTCTCATGCGCATTTACTCATAATAGTCAAAGTGTTGTGGTGTGTCACTTTACAACAAGAAAATCAAATTCCCATCAGAGTTCCACCCAAAGATAGAGAAAAGTGTGGGAAAGGAGAGAAAACACCTCACGGTCGTAACACCAAGGTGGTTGCTGGCTGGTACTCACCAGCAAACCCACTTATCATCATAGGTTACTTTCTCTCCAAAGAAAAAGAGTGTGTGTTCTGTTGTGAAAAAGTCTCAAACCCAATGAAGTAAGGCAAAAAGATAGTGAAACCTAAGTGTAAATAAACTATCCGTGCACAGTGTCATTACAAGTGCCAACTGGACCCCTGTGAGAATATAAACAAATAATTCTCACCATAAAAAAACTGGCAAAGCTTACTAGCTCAGCGTAACTTTATTGAATGCTGTAAGCCTTCCCAAATTAAAAATGGTTCCAATCAAACCATAATCAATCTTCTTAAGCCGACATGTTTCGTTGCCAAGAAATTCAAGCAACTTCTTCAGGGCAATTGGGGTTCCAAACTAAACTTCATGTGATATTCCACATCAAACCTATGATGGTTTAATATTATAAAGAAAGACAGTGCCAACTGTAAAAACCACTTTGAGCAAACAGCGCAATCATAATCTACTCAGAAGGTAATATAAATGTTTCATTACCAGCTGGTTGCATAGACTCCGCATACCTTCAACCATCTCTTAATGGCTCATGCGTCAGCTGATTGCGTGCCCACTTGGTGAATGCCAAAGGTCCTGTCACCTACAACTATTCAGAAAATAGCATTACCTCAATAACTCGCTACTATCATTTTTCCCGACATTGCATCCTTATAACATTATTACAGGATGCGCCATGCAGCAATTTCTACTCTCTGTCCGCACCACGTTTCGTCTTTGAAGGCCACTGCACCTGCTGCACTATTGAAATCATGACCCTAGCGCTTGCTAGATAACTGCACCTGTGACTGCCTGTTTAGTTGTGAAATATACCAATATTAGCTGTTTAGAGGTGTTCTGACAACTTTTGGGCCGGTGCCACTGCACCTGCTGCACCATTCAATTCATGACTCTGTTGTCTGCAAGGTAACTGCACTTGTTACTGCCTGTTTAGTAGTAAAATATTGCAATTTTAGGAGATTAGTGGGGTGCCTAGAGCTTTTGGGCCTGGTGTCACTGCACCTGCTGTACCATTGAAATCATGACTGTTGTCTTCAAGGTAGCAGCACTTGTGACTGCCTTTTTAGTGTTACATTTTAGCAATAATCTGGGTTTAGTGTGGTCCCTAGAGCTTTTGGCCTCAGTGCCACTGCACCTGCAGCACCATTCAAATCAAGTTCATTTTAACTGCAATTGTGACTGGCTGATTAGTGGTCAAATAGGAATATCACGTGCTTAGAGGAGTTGACAACTTTTGGGTCCCGTGCTTCTGCACCTGCTGCACCATTCAAATCATGACCCTGTTGTCTGCAAGATAAATGCACTTGTGGCTGCCTGTTTAGTAGTAAAATATAGCATAGCTCTTGTATATTAACTTTACTCTTAACGTGCAATGTTTATTACAACATTTAGAATTTAATCATAATGACCAAATAGAGTAAGTTGAAAAAATCAATCTGATAATGCCTACAAAGTGCAAAAGTCCTACAACAAACACAGATATCTTTGTTTTTTTAGTTATTTAACAACATGAAGCTATGTATATTTGGTTATTTACAATGTAGACACCTTGTTTCCCTCGAAAAGCAAAAGACTGCCCGCAAGATCGCAGACATCCACAGCAGCTTCAACGCCACGACCGCCCCAACAAACACTGAGAACTCTGCCCCCACGACCACCACCAGCACCAACCGCATACTCTCCTGGACCAACATCAACGACGACGACACCATCACGATCATGAACACCATCCACTCCGGATCTCCGTCAGGCCCATGCCCACACCACATCTTCAAGAAAGCCAGCACAGCCATCACACCCCATCTCCGGAAAGTCATCAACATTTCCTACGAGACAGCAACCTTCTGGGAGAGCTGGAAGCACGCCGAGATCAACGCCTTACTCAAGAAACCCAAGGCGGACCCCAAGGACCTCAAGAACTTCCGGCCCATCTCCCTGCTCCTGTTCCCGGTGAAGGTCATCGAGAAGACCGTCAACAAACAACTGACCTGCTACCTCGAGGAGAACAGCATCCTGGACCCTTCCCAGTCTGGGTTCCACAGCAACCACAGCACCGAAACTCCCCTCATTGCCGCCACTGATGACATCAGGACCCTACTAGACAACGGAGAAACAGTGGCCCTCATCCTCCTGGACCTGTCAGCCGCCTTCGACACGGTCTGCCACTGCACACTACGAACACGCCTCCAGGACGCTGGGATCCTAGAGAAGGCCCTGGCGTGAACCTCCTCCTTCCTCTCCGGCAGAACACAGACCATCTGCCTTCCCCCCTTCCGCTCCGAAGCCACCAAGATCATCTGCGGCATACCCCAGGGCTCATGCTGTTTAACATCTACATGGCACCACTCGCCCACGTCGCCCGACTGCAGGACCTCAACATCATCTCCTACGCCGATGACACCCAGCTGATCATCTCCCTCGCCAAGGACCCCCACACCGCCAAAACCAACCTACACAAAGGAATGAAGGCCATCGCCGAATGGATGAGGAACAGCGGATGAAGCTGAACTCGGAAAAGACGGGGGTCCTCATCCTCGGATCCACCCCGTCGGCTGGGACGACTCCTGGTGGCCGACCGCACTGGGAACAGCTCCAACACCCACCGGCCACGCACGCAACCTGGGGGTCATCCTCGACTCCACCCTCTCCATGGCTATTCTCAATGATATGATGCAGCCCTTCCTTTCCCCCTGTGATGGCACTAAGTTTTACAACTCAGCGCCAATGCAGGCGGCCTTGCACCAGAGTGCAAGGGGGTCTGCAAGCAGGGAGGTTTGTTTATGTATAGGAAGGTGTCTCTTCCTGCACATAAGCAAACCTTAAATGCCAGTTTGTAACTTACATGTGTGCTGCTTCATGCAGCACACATGTAAGTTACAAAATGGCATTTTTTAAAAAGGTTTGTTTATGTACAGGAAGGGACACCTTCCTGTACGTAAACAAACAATGGCATTTTGCATTTTCCATGTGTGCCACACAAGGCAGCACACATGGAAAAAGCAAAAACGAGGAGAAATAAAGCTTTTGTCCTCATTTCGCTACCTTAAGACCAGATTTTTCCTGGTCTTAAGATTAGCACTACCTCCTATTTACGCTGCCCTTGTGAATAGGAGGTAGCGCCAAACTTAATGGGTGTTGCGGTGGAACGCCCACCACAACACCCACCGCACGCCCCTTTCAGGCTAAATACAGCGTGAAGGGGTCCTATTCTAAAGGCAGAGTTAGGTCACGTTGGGCCACTTAACGTGGCTTAACACTGCCTTGTGAATAGGGCTAAGTCCCTAGCGTCACAACAACGTCACTGAAAGTGACATTGTGGTGGCGATGGGGACTTGAGAATATGCCCCTGAATTTTCAAGGGTAACTTGCTCAGTTTGAAAAGATTGCTCAATTCAATTCAATTTGTTTATTTTCGGAAGATTGTTCCATAAAACATGCAAACATACACTAGACACCATTATATTGTGGTTGTATAAGTAGAAAAGGCAAAAGGTTTTATCAATAAGATCAATCCGTTATTAAAATCTTCATAAAACATTTGTTAACACTCCCTAGTATAAAAACCTGTAAAGATTAAAACAAAGTACATCTTGTGCATGAAAAGTATAGGGGTCAGATGATGTGGCTGATTTGCATATTCTGATATCACAGTCATTTTAAATGTACACTGCTTGTCCTGGTTCCTGGGTTCCTGCAAAGCAAGGGCTTTGATGGCAAATCGGAGTTTTAAAAATTGATTTTACTCAATCAATGTCACACAAGGCTGAATCTGTGTCAAATGAAAATACTTTTAACTTCAGGAAACTCTTTTGTGGTAGTCTATATGCCTGGCGGTCCGTGGATTCAATCCACAGTCCTATGTGTCCCCAAACACTACCATTTCTACTATTAAACATACGGAGAACAAAGGGAATTTGAAAAAGTCTCACTATTCAGGCAGTCATTAACCAAACTCACCATTATACAGCGATCATAGCAATGTTATCTGCTTATCCATACAATTCTACGTGTTGTAGGACCAGAATATCATGAATAGAAAATTAACCAACTTGTACCCTGCATGTACCTATGGACCGAGGACTCTCTCTATTTGAAAACAACCTGCCCCTAAGAACATCCTCTAATTCTCATTCCCTTGGAATAAACTTGATAGCTCATTGGCTTTCATTATATTAGATCTTTTTCTTCAGTTCCACCATAGCTAAATAACACCTAGAGATGGAAGCACTGTGCACTCTATAAGTGTATGAAAATGCTCAGTCACTAGATTTTTTAAAATCAGAAATACTTTTTTTCGGGGGTCGAAAAGCATATTGATAATGTTTTAGTGTGCTCGGTTTTTAAGGAAATCTATTCTTGCAGGAGAAACAATGGACTTAATTTTTAGACTTTATTTTTTTCTTCCCTGGGGTGATAATAATAATATTTTCTATATAACAGCGTGCATACTTTCGGCAAGATATATATATATTCATATCGCACACAATAAACAGTGAGATGGAACGGCGCGCACAGCTTTGTCAAAGTATAAAAAAAAATCACACATGAGGACAGTGACGTGGCACAACATGCACAAGATTCGTCAAGTTATATTCACGCACATCATACAGGATAAACAGTGACATGGCACGGGTTGCTATAAAATGGCGTGGAACAACCTTCACTAAGGCATGGAACAGCATGGCTCAGTTCCATTCACTGCTGCTGCCTCCAAGCCACGGGAGGCCTCGCCCGGGCAGTGCCAAGCCCTAGCCACCGTGACTTAGAACCTCGACCGGAATGCAGCACTTTTAAAAGAATAATACTGGTGCTTCTCAGAGGCAGCAAGTACTCCGAAACAGTGAAAAGCAGCACTTTTATATTTTCACTTTCCGCTCTGGGTACAGTGGGTGAAAATCTGCCCCATTCCTAGAGCTCTAAAATTACGACCACAGCTTTACACCGAGTTATGCAGAGGAAGCAGCTATTATATGGCTACACGGCGACACCTGGTGACGTATGTCACTTGCAACCAATTAAAAGCCTTCATTTTTTCCTTTTTTCAGGGAGACCCTTTTTAGCGGGCGAATCAGCAAATATCGCGGCCATTGCGCTAATCTGCCGATTTCGCGATTTTTTTGTGAATCGCGAAATGCTGGAGGGTCTGCATGAATAGGAAATGCCACAAATGTTCTGCCACAAATGTTCTAAGGCTAAAGCATCTGCTTTACACAACTAAGTAATAAAAAGCAGGCATTCCAGCAGACTGTTATAAGCGGTCTGCCTTTTCCATGGTAAGAGATCTTATCTTGACAGTGAATGGGACTTAAACAGTGTGAACAGCTTTATTAGAAGTATCGTAAATGCATGCAGTCAGGGAAAGTTAACAGGAAAAAAAAGTTCCACACAAAAGCGAATGAACACAGTAATTTGGATTTTTGGGAACTGATAAGTGCTCCCGTTTAAGATATACTATATACAAGAGATTTCACAAGTACAGCACAAGCGTTGTGCACGTGAAACCAAAAAAGGATTCAACAAAACTATTCGTTCTCTGTGGCCTACTCTGGTTGACACCCTGCCCTCAAGGACTCATTGACTGTTCAGTCTTTCTCTAGTGTTCAGTGAAGGAGAAGCCAGTAACTACTACACTTTGACTGTGGCCACATAGGGCCTTGTATACAATTTTTGATGCACAGCAGCGCAGCAAGCCTTCCTACTGTGCTGCTGTGTGTCAAAAGAAAAGGGCAGGAATGTGCTGTATCTATAAGATACAGCACATTCATGTCCTTTTCCCCTGCACTGGCACACAATGGGCTGCCATGCGCCAACGGAGACATGTTTGTGCCAGGGTTCAAGGGTGTCTGAGCTGTAGGGGTGATTGTTTTTGTGCAGGAAGGGACACCTTCCTGCACAAAAACAATCACAAGAGGAGTTTTCCTCTTTCTATGTGTGCTACAGAATGCAGCACACACAGAAAAAAGAAAAACGAGGAGAAATAAAAGTATTTCTCCTCGTTGCGCCTCCCCTGGGAAGGCGTAGGGATCTGACACATTCCCTCATTTACGAAACAGTGTAAATCTGAGGATGCGTCAGGTTCCATGGATGTTGAATGGGATCACCCACAGTAACACCCATGTAACGCCTCTTTTATGCAGAGTAATGCGTGGAAGGGGGCCATATTTACAAGGCCATGAATAGCTACGCAGGGTGGCTTTACATAGCCTTGTAAATATGGGCAGGCACACTGCGCCACTGGTGCTCCAAAAAGGTGACGCACCGGTGGCGCGATGGGCTTGTATATAAGCCCCATAGTCTTTCCACAGTGTGTAGCGAAAGATGTGCTATAAAACAGAGTTGGCCCATGCCTTACAGTATCTGTTTTACAGGCTGATTGCCTGTTTTCTTTTTACAATTCACAATTCAGGTTGATTGCCTGGTTTTCTTTTATTCAAAATTCATGCTAAGTAGTTTTTGGAAAACTATGAAAACAATTAATGGAAATGAAATGAGTTGTATGCTGTTTTTTTTTGTTTTTTTTTAATCTGAATTAACTTACAACCATTTAAGACATAACTGCAAACTAGGAGAGAATGCCATTATAAAGCAATAGGCAAACACAAAACATTTTGCACAACTTTACCTTTAATAAAACTTCGATACAAAGGATTAACATAAATTAGAGGTAAGAACATTTCTTTCGAAAATGCCTAAATGTGTGGTACATTGGAACAGCTGTCTTAAGGTGGTTTGATAATGCACAGACGCCTCAAATCGAGCATTTTAGTACATATTTTAATACCAAGTTTTGATCTGCAAATGAACATTCACTCCTATGTTTTATCTGAAGAAGAATGGATTCTGAGATTTGTTCTGGGTTGAGGTGAGTACATTGCTGATGATGAGACAGATACACGATTTAGCTCCTATTCACCTAAAAGGTAGTCCAACAGTTCAAAGGGGCAAAGGACAAGGACACATAGAGCAGCTGTAATTATAAAAAAAAATCCCGTTTTGTCGGTCAAGAGATTAAACTAACATGACCTAATACCCATGGATGGCATTGAAAAATATAGCATTTCACTCACCCTGGCACAGGTCCCATCCCCGGCAGTGACAACGCTATAAGAGAACATAAGTGGCATGAATGAGGCTGAGGATACCCACAAGAGAAGTTGCATCTGACAAAGGCACCAGAATAACTCAATATGGCGTAGAAACCGTCAATCACTTGACTCCATCTGTGCCCTATTACAGATTCCTGTTTAAATGTGCATTACAACGGCAGGCACTCCACTCTTATCTTATAAGACTTTCTGAAAATCTGAATTATCAATGATCTTTTTTATCGCGTCATCTCTGATGCAAATGTGAATTTTCTTCAGGTTCCACATGAGTGCAATAACTTTTTTATTACGGCCATAAGTATTCTAATTTATATCTTGGCCTTCACATGTGCTGCATATTTTCAGCAGAGAAGGAATTATTCTTACTATAAAAACCGTGCTGTTCAATTTTTTTATCAATGTTGGTTAAAAAAATAGATACTCAATGCATGATTAAATGATAACATGATTAACCTCCAGTGTGTCTGGTATTATTGATATGCAATAATGCCCAGAGTGAGCTATGAGAAGATGTAGTGCTGTGTATCAGAAGCAGAGGTAAATCAGAGACAGATTAGACAATAAATGAGATCTCCATTTTTGGGTTCCGGGGTAGCGTGCTACTCGCCGAAAAAAGCGTTTCAACGCCTCGTCAGGGGTAGTAAGCACTATATAAATGCAATTACATTAACATTTAGTAATAGCTCTTTTCGTCAAAAATGTGCATACGCTGGCTCCAAAAAGCCTTATTGTGAATGAGCGTACAAACATACCTTATTGAGGCTCAAGTTATCCTCCTACTGTACCCAACATGTATAAATCAATCTAGTAAAGAAACTTGCAGGGCAACCGCTGTTTTAGTCACGTGGCTCATGAAGCACATTTGCTGGCACAGGTAAGTACAAATTACGCTCTCAGGCCGAATGTATGACGTTGTAACGCATGCTTTTACCACGCATGCTGTTACAACGCAGGTTTTACTACGCATACCATTACAACGCCTAGCGCTTTGGGGTGCTGGATAGTGAATAGTTTAATTTACTATTCCAACTCCAGTCCCCGTGGACACTAGGGAAGGTGTTGAATAGTAAAGTAAATCTATTCCCTATCCTAGAGCGCCCCCCAGCGCAATGTGTTGTAATGGTTTTCGTTGTAAAACCTGCGTTGTAAAAGCACTGCGTTGTAAAAGTTTCGTTGTAAAGGATGTTCCCCCTCAGGCCTCAATTAGAGGGAGAGAGGAACTCCTGTATCCTTGGCTGCTTGAGAGCTGAGACATATTTGGCCCTTGCCTGCATTGCACCATTTACGGTGGGAGTGTAGCGTCAGCTAAGAACTCCTACAGGGTAGGAGGAGTCACTGGTGTACATCTGTGCGCACCACCTGTGAAAAAAGGATGCACACAAAAATGGGGCTCCCACCGTCCACTTCCATTTAAGGGTACATTTTGGCAGGAATAGGTGTGTGTATGCGGAGCAATTTGGGCCTTATCTGGAGTCAGGCACATGGGTTACTCCATCAAAACGTAGAGGGTGATCTGTCCAACAGATTTACAGGTGCCACATGCTTTAATACAGCTGTAATATGGAGGGCGGGGTATCTGCCACGTTTGTGATGGAGAATCTCATCCGCCAATTGCTAATTAAGGACCATAGTGCACATGCATCACAGTTTGCCCATGTGCACTTTTGTGACTGTGCACGTGAAAAAACCAGGAGCCAGGGCCGGCATTAGCACTGGTGGTGCCCTGTGCGACAATGTTTGTTGGCGCCTCCCTCACTACAACCCTTTAACAGTGCCCACTCAGGTCTCCATAACCACTCTCAGATGTATTTGATTAGTTATATAGTGCCACCTATACCAGTTTAGGTTGTCAGAGCACTTTACATCACACACACACACACTACAGAGACAATCAATCATATGTGTGTAAATCAGTGTATAGGAAATGTTACAAAAGCCAGAGGACTACAAGGTGAGTCACACCTCATCCATACTGGTAGACAGTATAGTTTATGAGTGCTTGGTCTGGAGAAACACAGACTCAGAATGTAAACATAACCCCATGGTTGGGGGTTACATTTAATAATAAGGATTTTTTTTGTTTGACCAAAATGATCCCTTTTTGAAACATTAGGATAATGAAAGACGGAGGAAAAAAACATAATGCTCTAATCTATACCTTGAAGTTTGCATGCAGCTCTTTGGTGACAGTTATTAGCTCACTGTTCCATGTTAGAATTTTAACATCTATACTTCTAGTAGCAAAAGGATCTTTCTGACAAAAGCACGGACCTATTTAAACTATGTGGACTTTGTGATCTGCATGGCACACGTTCTTTGCAGCAGGCACATTAACCCTCTGCGCTATCATAAAAGAGTTAAAACTTCCACTAGACAAAGCCCCTTCTCTCTCCAGGGAGAACATTAATCACCGGAGTGATCTTGCCATTTTTATTGTTGCATGAAAATTGCAGGAGGCCAGGAACGTGGCAGCTGGTGCTTTTAAAACCATAAAATACTTCCAAACAAGGTGCCCTCTCGAAGAGACAGCACCCGGTGCCATGGCACCGGTCGCACCGCCCTAGAGCCGGCCCTGTCAGGAGCGGCCCATGCAGGTGAGAGCAGTAGGGTGTGGCAGGGAATAGAGGGGGGGGAGGTTGTAGTTGACAGAGGATGAGGTAAAAAGAATTTTTTTTTAAAGAAAACCACTTACTTTTAAAATTTTTATTTTAACAGAGTTTTATACAGAGTGAACGTTACCCGAAGGTTTTTGGGGATCAGAGCGCTTTACACAAGCACCAGTTGCGTTACATGAGGACACATTCATTTTTGTTAGGCACAGGGAGATTAAGTGATTTGCCCAGAATCACAGCATGTTGCGCGTCCTTGCCGAGACTCGAACCCGGTTCCCCAGATTTGAGGTCGACCGCCCTAGCTGTTAGGCCAACTCCTCTCTGACTCAGTGATGTTGCGAGCGCAAGATAAGTGTTTTTCTTTTTTTTTTAATTTTATTTTACCTCTTCATCGTCTGTCAACACCCCCCAACCCCACCGCTCTTACCTGCAAGGGCCACTCCTGCCAACACCGAGACTCTTTCCCCAGTCTGCACTAGCCCACACAAAAACAACTTTTGTAAATCAGGCCAGACATGCCTTCATGTAGGGGCATCCCAAATCCAAAGTAGCACTCACTCGCAGTTCACAAAGGCGAATAACCACAAATACATCCCCAGACAACAGGCCATTTCACCCTTCTTTCTCGTCTGGTTAATCGAAGTAGGAATATGAAAGGTGCCCATTAATGCTCCCAATCTTAAAATAAAGTAACACACTAACACACACACACTAACACACACACTAACACACACACACACACACTAACACACACACACACACACACACACACACAACACACACACACACACACACACACACAAACACACCCACACACACACACCCACACACACACACCAACACACACACACTAACACACACACACACACACACACACACACCATACCAGGGGTAATAGGTGTCATTTACAACAAGTGGAGTACACTTAAAAGAAGGGTGGTTCTCAGGATAGAAAAGGTTGGCTTTGCAACAGTATTGGACGCATGCATGTTTCACTGTATGTCTATGGTCAGATGAGAGTGAGTTTCACAACGTTGGTGCACCACCACATATCATTATGGGCATTTCCAGATTTCAAAAGGTTAATGTTAGCAAATAGAGGACAGAGAGAGGTCATATAGGCTTGTTTTTATTGTATCTGCCATATTTTAGTCGTTGTAATAATCTGCCATATTTTAGTCGTTGTAATAATGGTCCATTTCTCTGCTACCTTCAATGTTTATAGTGCCATAATTCTGTATCACTGGTTCTGTACATCAGGAAACTATATTTCCGATGTGGTATGCATCATAATAAAGACATTTTATTGTTAGAGATGCCACTGCACGGTCTTGCAAATATTTTTAATTCAGCCCATGTATTTTCTTACAGAATACAAGACTGATTATGACTTTTTATACCGCATCTAGTCACTCAGTGCTTTAAGATTACAAAGCACAGAGAGAATTATGCTGGGCAAAATTTCATGTTTGGTTTGTCAAATAGCTTTTAGCACTTATTTCTACATTTTAACATTGAAAAAATACAATGACACAGCACAATGTGACATTCACCTATGACCTCTTAAGACTCTTTCTACTCTGGGCTAAGTCAGCTTAGTGGACATGATATAGTCATTGCAACACAAATTTGACAACAGTTTCTTAGAGCGCACAGCAAATTTAGGAAAATAGTTCTCAAATAACAAAGTACTTGGTGCTCCAGATAGATATGAGCCTGTTGCCTCAACTCCAAACAGGACCACATAAGTGGTCTGACCAGTTACCAATGATCCACCGAGCACTCAAAACGTCAATTAAAGTCCACAAATCTGTATTCTCCTTCTTCAGTTTTTCTTATTCTTTATTCATATACTTTTCTTCATCCAAAGTAAACCAAAACAGCATTCTTCATCCAAAGTAATTTCAATATAACAGCCAACACGTGTTTCGTCTAGACCGTCTTGGACATTAAGACTTCTTCAGGGCAGTACAAATCCAGTTTACATCCTATTCGTGGGGTTCTGTCCACTGTATCCTATTAGGCGTTATGACTTTTAGTAAGAAGTGGACAGTTCGGTAGCACGGTATCGTTAGCGTCTCGGTATTTGAGTATCCTTATCCTGCGTTCGTTCTTCTGTAGTTTATGCCTTGTCACAGATCTCGTAAATATTAGTAGTTCTGGTCCATAGTTCGTATATCTTGAAATCCCATCGGTAAATCTTCGCGTGCTTTGGTTTACTTTGGATGAAGAAAAGTATATGAATAAAAAATAAGAAAAACTGAAGAAGGAGAATACAGATTTGTGGACTTTAATTGACGTTTTGAGTGCTCGGTGGATCATTGGTACATGATATAGTCATGACTTAACATATGAATTCCAAAGGCACATCTATACATTTTAGAGATACATTGGAACCCCCAGTGAAAGTGATTTTCGTTGACTTTGTTCTGTGAAGTGTATAAGGCCGTCACACATATGCATTGAAAATAAAAGTCTTTTATTGCATTGCCACTTCTTCAAAGAAATATATACTTTCATATTAAACAGTTTGCTCTTGAACTCTTCTACGGAAGCCCATTTTTCTTCACTTGCTACCCCTGTGAAGACAAAACGAGATCACCATCAATGCCATGTTGTCAACCCACACAGAGTTAATCTCACAAAATTAATTTACTGACGTTTACTTAAGGGATTTGCGTCACTTACCAGGATGCTTCAGAACAAGCAGAGGACAGTACCCCAAAATCAGCCCTAGTGTTCATGAGCTTGCTGAAAGCATGTAGGGCCAGATGTAGGTCACCAAATACCGGTCGGTAACGGCCGATTTCGGACGTTACCGACCGGTATTTGGTTTGTGACATGTAGGGGGCCTAAAATGTACCGAATCGGTAAATCTAGATGTAGGTGGCACTGAAAACAGTGCCACAGGCCCTTAAGAATTAGTTATTTACCATCAAATACTATTTGATGGTAAATAACGAATTCCTGTGTACATGCACATCTGTGCATGTACACCTGTGCCATGTGGCACACATACATACCCCAAGGGCATGTATGTATGTCACATGGCACACAAGCCTGAATCAGGGGTGCAACAGGGTGTCAAAGTGACACCCTGTCCCCCTTGTCAATTCGGTCATTTTACCTAATCGGTATTTACCAATTCGGTAATTGCCATTGGTTCCTATGGGCCTCAAGGCCCATAGGAATCAATGGCAATTACGAATCGGTAAATACCTATTCGGTAATTACCGAATATTACCGATTCGTTCATTTATTCGGTTAAAATACCTACATAGCATTTACCGATTTGTAAATACCGAATCGGTAAAATTCGGTATTTAGGAATCGGTAAATACTAATTACCTACATCGGGCCCGTAATTCCTAATTTTAATCTGACGCAGATGAGAAGGTTATGTATCAAGACACTTCTATTATCCCACTCTCTTTTAGTCCGGTAATACCACACCCGGTAAATACAGAGACTGGTGACTGCGGCATTTACCACGTGCAGTATTACTGCACAATTCCAAGTTCTGTTCCTTGGAATAGGCATAATGTGGTAACACTGTGTGTTTTCGCCTTTCTGCTTTGTGAAAACTCAAATAATAAGGTTGCTCACCACACAAATCCGCTAGATGTTAACCAGTGAAAATCATGTAGGAAACAACCTGTGGGAACAATAATAACCCCAAAACTCAGACTCCCACTTTTGGTGCAAAGTCCTGTTTGAAATTACCATCAACCTAGGAATGAGGGCCAGAGCCTTTACAGAACTCTACTTAATGGGAAAGTGTGGAGATGGTTAGGAAAGCTTCAATCAGAATAATAATAACTGGTACCTTAGTCTCTCACCCAAATCCTGTAGTACATATAGGCAGTAGCACTAAATAGCCCCACAAAGCAAAGATCTGACTACACAGTCAATACAAAAACTATGAGTGTAAATCTCTTTGATAGATGGGGCTGTGTTTTCTACTCAGCATTCAGCTACTTTTCCCCTCCTGGGTTTCGGCTGCACCAGTAGCTTTTTACTCATCATCATGATCAATTAGTATCCATGGGCACACGTCTTCGGTAGCATGCACAAATGTATTGCATTGTGACCACCTCCTTATTTTAGCTACATCTGAAAGCCACCTATCGGAGAACCGCCCAGCAAGTATAGTGCAAGATTTTGGAACTAATGCTTATTATTGGGGAGCGGAGTTGGCCCAATGGCTAGGGCAGTCGACCTCAAATCTGGGGAACCGGGTTTGAGTCTCGGCAAGGACACGCAACATCCTGTGAATATGGGTAGATCACTTAATCTCCTCGTGCCTAAGAAAACGAATGTGTCCTCATGTAATGCAACTGGTGCTCGTGTAAAGCCCTCTGATACCCGATACCTTCGGGTCAATTTTGCGCTATATAAAACTCTGTAAAAAAAATAATAATAATTAGCAGAGCCTCCTACTATGCTAGAGATGGGGTTCACTCAAAGAGGACCGCCTTTTAACATGGTGTGTCCACATGACTAGGTCATGGCATAAAAAGTTATTGGTGGCATTTAATTGATAGTAATGTGGTACATGCCATTTTTATCAGCACATTAAGTTGGGGGATCAAGCCTACAGACCCTCCTTGTACTGTGACATGAATGGGCTCTTCATTCCCCCCAGTTTGTCAGATGTATGTGTATGTAATGTTTTTGTGTCACTAAGTTTTGTGTTGATCCAAGAAGTTAGGTTGAAGATGCCCTTTGGGTAACTTTCTTCTCTGCCAGCATGTCCCTACACTGCTCATACCTCTCATTCCAAATCCACTGTAGCTAGGTTGTTGTGTGTCCGGCCAGATGAATAAACCCATCAACGAAATAGGGAATACCTATTTGTGCTCGCCTACAAAATAGCACTTAGACACTACTAGCCCTAGTGGTCAGCGCTGACAAAGATGGCAAAACCCCAGCAACAGTTTCTGATTAGCCGGAGAGCTCAAGGAGAAATTTACATTCTAAGGCAATATTATGGGGTGACTGCCACCACCACAGGAGCAGAGACACTGAGAACATTTTGAGGTTCTCCTTAAATTGAGACTGAACTGTATACCCAACAAAAGAGGCACTTGAAATCAATTGGTCTCCCTTCAGCACCCCCAAAATCTCAAGTAATGCCCCACTTCCAAGTGGCTGAATAGTCTTGCACCAATGGCCACTGTTGTCTAATGTATGATTAACCTATTTGTTCAACTCAGTACCCAATGGCCCACCTGCGTCTTTGTTCACCAAGAGGACCAAAAACCGCATCAAGATTTGACAAGATCAAAGAGTTGCTGTTGCTGAGCAACATACCTTAAGATCACCAAATGTAGACATCTCACTTCTTGCCACATGTCCCCAATAAAGAAATCATTATTGTACATAAGGAGCATAAGAAAGTGCCCTGAGAGGCCAACAAGACCAGCCACTGTGAAAGTGCGGGTTGCGAGAGGTGTTCTAGCTTTACCCGGGATGGTCTCCCTTTTCTGTGGATGGTCAGCATGAGTGTCACCTCACGTGTTGTTGCTGCCCTGTGAAGGTCTCTCTGCACCTCGGGACAGAGTGCTGTGAAGCTATAGGTGCCCAGCTCAGAGGCAAGTGAAAGGAGGGCCGTAGGCTGACACAGAAATTCACTACTGCCTACTAATTCCATGCAAACAAAGTCCTTAAAAACCAACATACCCCTAAACCAAACATTTTGAAACTCCTGTAGAACAGGAACAGCAGCACGTTTGCATCGCTTAAACATCTGAACATTCAGCTGTGCCCAGTAAAGGTAGTAACTATACATTGAATTGTTGCACCTCAGAGGGAAGGGGAACATCCATGACAACGCGGTCAAAACACCGCGCTGCCATTATCTTTTACAACGCAAGTCGTTACCACGAGCTACGTCGTGACGGTACAAAGCATATTTTCAAATCGAAAAGTCATTTAGAGCACCAGTTATCACTGCCCATCATAAAGTCACATAGAGAATAACTTCAAAACAAGGAAACCACTTACCATAGCTCATAGAGTTAAATCATGAAGCTCAAATTAAAAAAAAAAATAAAACAAAGTGGAAAAAGGCCACTAGTGGTACAAATAAAAATGAGCCTCAAGTGCTCTGGGGTCCTCTCTGGCTTATTGAGACATAAAACTGAGACAGAGCAATGTCAGTGCAGGAGTATTGGTTGCCTTGAAGCGCAGTGTCCCATTCATGATACATGGTAGCAATGTTTTAAAAAGGAGAGCAAATACTTCACTATACTTTTAATGATAGATGAAATCCATTAAAAAAAATATTCTGGATCCTGTCAAACCACAAATATATCCCGGTGGTTACGAATAATTATGAATAGCTAATAACGGAAAAAGCCACATTCAGTATGTTCTTGAAGCAATGCAGAAAATATGATCTTCAGTCCTCCTATGCTGTTCCTGTCCTTATGCAAGAAGAATTCTCTTACCTCTGTAATGGCCAAGATAACAGAATCCATCAACTTTACAATTTGAGTGGAACAAGTGTCGCAAATCAAGCATGAGCTTCAACTGCTTGGGAATCGGGAAACTCAAACAAGTATTCCTTTAGGGATTTGAGTAGACTGCATAAACCTCAAAGCAAAATTAATGGTCTAGCATGAAATGCTGTCAAGCTAAAGCATGAAGCACTCAGGAGTCACTTCTAAGTCCACTGCCAAGGAGGCTACCTCAACCGTAATGTGCTTGGGCTCCATTCCATCAAGCTTCGAGTCAAAGGATGTGGACAGGAAAGAGCAAGCACAACCATACATTTGAGAAACAACTGTCTTTGATAAGCAGCAACTGCGTCACTTGAACAGAGTCTATTCTGTACAATACATACAATGTGAGACCTAAACTCAATCAAAACATGTGACAAGATCAACTGTGTTGATTTCTATATCAGCATCACAATCACCTAGGTAACACGATACACTGCAAAAATCTATAACAGGAGTTCTCAATATTTGGAAATAGAGGAAGGTGTTACTATGCTGTGAAACTCTATAAGTGAGGCAAGAGAAGGTGAGGCCAGGTAAGGTTAACTTGGGTTCTCCTCTAAAGATGGTTATTCTGGTACACATAGCTCATGATTTCCCTACTTCACAAATGGGTGGTAACTGCCTGTGAGCTGGCGGTAGGACAGGAAATGCTCTCTAAAAAGAACACTGTCATTTCTAAACAACTCTGGACCCTCTTTCTGCAAGCATCCTCTACCTAGGCCACCTCTCTCCAATACTTGTACAGCACCAACCTTCAGACAGTTCCTACATGTCTTGGTGAAAGGGTCTAGCACAGCATCTGCTAATAAATGGTTGGCTGGGTGGGTATTGTGAAGGAGGGGGCAGAAAGATCAGGAGTACCAGATTCACCATAAAGATGATTTTTCTTTACTCTGAAATTTCTGCTCTGCCTCTTTTAAAACAGCTTTGGGTTATGATTGCACAGCTTTTATAAAGGGCAGGCAAAACAAGATATGAGTAAACAAAATGCTGAAAATCTCATGGGCAAAAACTGTAACTTTCCTATGTGCTTCATTCAGGCAGTATGTTTGCCTGAGAAGATGCAGATGGGCCCAAAGAGTCCCCTGTAAACGTCTGCAATTGGGTAAGTCTTTCTGGAAGGCCCTCATGCTACCTGTGCTCTAGTGGAATGAGCAGAAAATGACCAGGAAGACACTAAATATAAGAGACCACACAACTGACAATAGTAGCTTTAACTGACTTATTGCAAGGGAAGGAAAGATGACTCCACAAGTTACAAACTGATAATCAGAAACTCTGAAAACAATGACCCTTTCCAGATAAAACTTCAAAGCTTTGTACATATCCAACTATGTAATATCTTCTCAGCAGACGAAGCATGAGGTCATGGCTAAAAAAAGTAAGGACAATTTGAAGGTGTAAAAGGAACTCCATAAGAATAGCGCTTTTCAACCTCATATGAATCAAAAAGTTTAGAGAAGGCCATCTCTCTAGGGAAAGAAAGACACCAAAAGAATATATGATACTGCAAAAGAGGAAGTACTGGAGATGCAAGCCTGCACATACTGTAGAGAAGGCGGAATAATAGGGCCTGAGTGTAGGGGTTGGTGATCAAACAGTAGAGGGTTGTACCCAAGGCTCACATATGGTCACTCACATATAGGACTCCAAAGGACTTAATCTGCCAACATTGTTTTTAGGAACACTTTTCTGTCTGCTAGCCAAGACGTTTTCCATCAACTGAAAAGGAAAGCGAGCCGGTCAAGGCAGTGCTTAAAAATGTCAATGACGCTTCTTGGGGGAGGAGCCAAGCTCGCGAGCGTAATGGTCGCCTTTTAGCTCGGCTCCCGCAGCCCTCCGGCCTGATCGTCTATCCTGTATTGTATCCTGTCCGGAGACGACACATTATCGTAAAATTGGAGACGGGACACCTCACTTGCACTTACCGTTTGGCCCGGAGGTTTTGACGTGCAGCGGTTCCGAAGTTGTGCCCTCCGCCAGACCGGGGCCTCCGTGGAACCTAGACCGGGACCTAGCCTGTGTGATCCGACGAC
This sequence comes from Lissotriton helveticus, assembly GCF_964261635.1. NCBI lineage: Eukaryota > Metazoa > Chordata > Amphibia > Caudata > Salamandridae > Lissotriton > Lissotriton helveticus. The sequence goes on from NC_136067.1 coordinate 1,373,856,613, forward strand.
TGTCGGCCCCGGTCGAGAGAGTGAACCAATGGTGAGAGCCGTTGTGCGAATATCCCGGCGATCCTGATCCGGGCCTGCCCTGGTGGCCACGAGGCTGAAGTGGGTGAGGTGCACCGGGGACTGATTCTGTGAGGGGTTTCCCCCCGCCGCTGCTGTGTCCGGAGGCTCCGGACCTCTACGCCCGGACTCTGCTTGTTTGGGGCGCCGGTGCTGGCGTAGGCGGAGACCCGCATTGGGCGGACGTCCTTTCTGCACCAAGGCTGCCATTGCTGGGAGCCCCCCGGAGCTCTGTAAAGTCCTACATTTTGGAATTGTTTTTGAGAGTCGTGGAGGGCGGCGACTGGGCTGACTTCGCGAAATGGCGGCCAATCATCTGGAACTTGTATCTCCTCGTGGCGGCGGGCTTGGGTTGCCTGAATGCACGGGGGTCTGGTCTGGTGAGCGTGAGCTTACCCTCAGAGATATCCTGGAAGCTCTGCGATCCCTGCGCGCGTTCCTGGCCCCCGATGTCCCCGTGAGCCCGCCACGATCTGCCGCCATTTTGAGCAGCCGTTTCTTCTTGCCTCCCTCTTGTTTCAGAGACTCCATTGCCTCGCCCCCCTCGACTGCTGCAAGTGTTGCCGCCGCTGCTCGACGATCATTTGGTGTGCCGTTGAATTTGGGGCTCCCTGCTTTTCGAGGTTCTGACCCCAGGGACTTGGACATTGTGCCGCTGCCCTGTTCGGCTGGGATACCCGGAAATATTGGTGGACTGCCGCCTGCGCCTGCACCGATGGCTTCGCATTTGTTTATTGCAGAGAACCCCTCGCTTTCCCAAACGGCGAAACTAATCCCCTGCTCTTCATCACCCGTGCTGCGCTTGCTGATGCTAATAAACTCTCTACTCTGACTTTTGTTCACTTGCGGACCGATTGACCCCCCTTGTCTACATGGCAGAATTTTTTTTTCGATTGTGTCTTGTATTGAATAGCTCGCTTTACATTGTCATGTGGTGGGTGGAATTTGTGGTTCGGAAGGGATGGGGGTGATATGCGCGACTCATGGGGATTCTTGCTGTACGACTTCGTGGCGCGATTGTTTGTACCCATAGCGCGGTGGGAGGTCCTCTCCTCTGTAAGTTTTATGGCGCTTGAAAGGGTGTCCTCCTGGTCTGTTTTTGCTGCGATTGTTTGGTTGGGCGGAGGGCTGCAGCCGACCGTATTGATTTCTGTTCTCATGCTCCTCCCTTCTGTTTTTTCCCTTTATGTTTATGTTTCTTTTTGTCTCGTTCTTCTCTCTTTCTTTCTTGCTATATTTCGGGTTCTGGTTTAGGGCGACAGGCACGCTGTCTGAAGGGTAGGCCATAGCCTTCTACAGGGGTGCAGGGTGGGATGGGTGAGTCGGGATCTATTTGTTGTTTGTTTTATGGTTCTATGGCCCTTTTGTATCTCTTTATAGTGATGCTGCGTCTGTCCTTGCATCCCGTGGTATGTTCGGGGTGGGGTATGTGACGTCGTCGATCCTCCTCTCCTGGGTTGGATACTTTTCGTCTCGATTGCTGTACCCTCCTCGATTGCTGTACCCTCCTCAATGCTCCTGTTTTCTCCTGTACGCTCGCCACGGGATGCCTGTTTCGGCGTGGTCTTCTTTCTTTCGTTTTTGTGTTTTATTTCCTTTTATCATTTTTCCGCTTTGTCCTCCTCTCCTCCCCCTCCTTTCCCCCTCTCTCCCCCCTTTTCCTGCCCCCCCCCCTTTTCCTAGAGGTCACTATGACGGGTTAGTTTTGATGTACTGTTTGTCCGATCCCACTGTCCTGGCTTGGCTGTGGTTTGGGGGGTGGGCATGTGAAGATGATAATGAACACATGTGTACTGTGTTGCCTCTCCTGTATTGCGGCCCCGAGCCCCCTTAGGGTCGCTGAGGATGGTTTTAGGGCTTCGGACGCCTCTATATTGAAGTGAGCCTATCGTATTCCTTATCCCCATATTATAAAATTAACCTTTTTTTGCTCCTGTTTATTGGCCGTCTGGTTCCTAGGTGTCTTCCTCCCTTTTTTACGATTGTTTTGCTTCTGCTTTTTGCTGACTGAATCTGTACTGTTTGCCTTGGAACCCTTGACCGCTTTACATGTTGATGCCGGCCGATTTGGTTGTAGGCCTAGACTTGTATATCCTTTTGATGCAAATAAAGGTTTAAAAAAAAAAAAAATATGTCAATGACGTGTAGGGCTTGGAAGAAGCCATTGGCAAATTTGAACTGTGTATTGCTAAAATATAAAGTTCAGCACTTGATGTTCTATTGTAGGGCTAAATATTTAGGTTTCTGGTCAGCATGTGGCATACAACCATCAGCCAAATGAAAAACCTTTGAAATTATCTTCCATATAACTGACGAACAGTTGAAACATCTTTCAAAAGTGATTCTCATTTGGCCCACACTGCAGGAAAAGCACAGGCAACAGAGATTAGCAAGTTTTTCCCACTGTGAAGTGTCAGTGGCAAGCTGGAAAATGTGCTGACACTCAAGAAACACCACTGTAAGTGTAGACAATGTAGTTCATTTCATTTCGTATTCAAAGCAAAAGAAAAAACGAAATGTTTGGTAGGAAGAGGTTGTTCATTTGCAAGACAGCAAAGGGGTGAAAACAAAAGTAGAAAATGCGACCACTGTTTCCTTTGTGAGCCGAGGTGAGTTGCTAATATGGAAAACTAAAGGCTTGGGAAAGTGTTATAATTTCAGATCTAACCTGCACCAGCTTCAGCATGAAACTCATAGCAAAGGGAGTGACCTGCCCATTCAATACAGAATGCACAAAATGCCCATGCACAATTATTTTTTATATAATTAAATCTGATATAGCTGAACAAAAATGCTTACAGCAGATTCATCGAAAGAGAATTTATAAATTAATGATGATACTGTGACTGCTGCTTGTTTTTGGGTAGTTTTCCTTTTTCATTACCTCACAATCTGATGTGTGCTCTTCACCTTCCCATCAGTTTGGTCCAAGTGTATCAGGCTGTCTGTCTTCTGCATCTCTCTCAGACTCCTTCTTCTGAGCCTCGGACTCAGGCTCTGTCTGCGGCACATCTTTCTCAAGATCTTCCTGCTGGGAATCTGTCACATGCGTTACTTCATGTGCATCCGTTTCTGGCCCTGTTGGCTGTGCATCTCCCTCAGGCACCATATGTTCTGCATCTCCCTCAGACTCCATATGTTCTGCATCTCCCTCAGACTCCATATGTTCTGTATCTCCCTCAGACTCCATATGTTCTGCATCTCCCTCAGACTCCATATGTTCTGCATCTCCCTCAGACTCCTCATGCATATCACTCTCAGGAGCAGCCGGTGGCTCATCTAATCTTCTCGCAACCACCTCGCGGATCAGTACTGAAATCAGACAAGAGATCCATTATTTCTGGTCATACAGCTAAAAGGCCTGGTAAAAAACTGCACAGCCAGACATAAACCAAGAATATTTTCTGCAAAAATTACAAAAACTAACTGCGGTATTTTACATCCTATAAAAAACATCACTTCTGAAGAAGGAAGTTACTTGCCTGTTATGTCAGTTTAACAGAATGGGATTTTTCATTATCATATGTTATAGCCTACCGACCATTTAAGGCCCGCTCCAGCATTAAAGGCCTGAGCCCTAAGGCAATTAGAACACACCACCCCTAGAGGGCTGAATGTTCAAATTTGTAAAACAAAGGTAATCAGATGTAAACCAAAAATTGGTGACAGCACTCTTTCCTTACTCAACTAGCTTCTTCTTCTTGAAGTGTCTTTTAGTGTTCTTTTCACCCTGGTACATGACATTCTGCCTAATCTAACTACCTATTTACTAAAAAGGATATGTGCTGCTGAGGTACTAAATGGGTTGACAGACTATTATTTAAAAATTAATCGAAAAAGGATATAATCACTGAGTGCAACCAATGAGATCCTCCATATCTTCATGGATTGTGTGGTGATCCACAGTATAGCAGATTATTTCATCTCTTTCTCGACTCTTGTTTTCCTTGTAGAATGCCATTAGAGTCCAAGTAGTCCTGACAGGAGCATCAATGAGGCTAACTTGCTTATAACTACAAGACTAAATCAAATGCTCATTGTAAAAACAACTGCATTGCAGGTAAGAAAGCCTGACAGTCAAACCGTATCTGAATGAAACAGACTGGGGCACCATCACTGTCCTATTGGAACTCCATGTATTTAGGAGGCAGCATACATGTCACTGTCCAGGGCTATATTTGCAAGTCTGATTCACTAGAGCACTGCACCGTCACCCTTATCAACTTTGTAGCACCCTACTGTAAATGATTTTGTATACAGCCCTGAACACCAGCTTTTAGACATATAGATTGGTGTATTTTTTCCCAATATATAGTGGTTTATATAATGAAAATTAATTTGATTTTGAATGATAGATATCAGATGGCTCGGCTTATTTACCATATTCTTCACAAATGGCCCCAAATGAATCACTATTCCTCTTGAGACATGGTCCTATAAATAGGCACCTTCACACTTTTTCCTAGAGGCATATTGGAGTCAAGAGAGGGGTTTATTTTGAGTAATTTATTGCGGTTCCCTATGCTAATTTGCTGTTATAGTGTGCCAAAGGTAAGCGTTGCATCAACAATGTCAGCATCTAATTAAACCTCTTAAAGCATATGTTTTCTGCGGGACAGCCTCATGAAGACCTGCATTAGTCCTAGTGTCAACACTATTCTAGAGGGGTAGTATTTTAAAATCCTGACAATTTCAAAACAAGGCTAGTTTCCTCAAAACTCTTGTGAGCTATCTAGCTATTAATTTCTGGTAAAAGTATTACTGCTATCTTTAAGGACACTGTGTTGAAAATAGCCTTAAATCCACAGTACAACCAAAGAATGACTGTCAAATGCTTCAAACCACATGCCTTGGCAACTCACCAAAGGGCCCAATACCACTGGAGCAAAATGTGGTACTACACAGTAAGAGTAAAATCCGTCTCATTCTTAAAACCTTATCCCTTCAATATTTGTAAGTCAACCCTGACAGCCAAAGACCTTTAGGTACTATTCCATCAAAGTTGAAAAACACTGTAAGAACACTACTTATGAGAAAGTCTCTAGCAAATTATTCTGCTAAAAAAACTATAGGCCCATCTCAAGCTTGCCATCATATTAGACTTGCTTCAAGCTTTCATACTATCCATTATTGGTCAACTTGGTACATAGCCATGTAAGATTTTGAGGGCAACTACTGCATAATTGATACTCATTTAGATTAATTATTATTAGATGTATTTCATATGGTTAACCTAAGAAGTTTAGTGGTTATGGCCTGCATGGGCCAACTTTTGACTCCGCTGATGAAGCGAAGTGCTAAGAAATCCATTGCCCAACACCGTAATCATCGGTAGAGACCAAGGACATTATATTTACCAAGGGCCAGTCTAGTATGCACAGCTCACTATATCTCATTGAAATCACTTCTACACAAGCAGCCATTTGACCCTCGGAGATGATTACATTATCACTTGATAACATCTAAGAATAAACTGAACTGTACAACTGACACAAACCGTTCAAACAATCAATGCAATCTTCTACATGAGCTAAACCAATTTTCCTAACTTCCATCACTTCAGTCAGGAACAAGAAAGTCCCAAGAGGTAGAGAGTAAAACAAAGAATACGGACTCTTAAAAAAAATCTCTACAAAAGCAGTATGGAAGGTTAGATGTGATTTAAAGAAAACCTTACTCCCACTTTCTCTCTAAAGGAGGACAATACTTAGGAGATTCTAGTAGTATTCTATAATCAACAGGCAGACATCCTGGTGGATACAAGATCCAATATTACCATCACACCCTAAGTTATTTATATCAGGACTTTAAATGGAGAAAGATCATAGTAGCAGCCTTCCATCCGAAAATTTTGTCTTAGAATTTTCTGTGCGCTTTCCTGGGAATTATTATTCCTCCTTTACTTGGTTGAGCATTTTAGAATTGTAGTAATTTCTTCAGGAATTATAATATTGCTATAAATGTTCCCCATGTTCACAGATAGTAAAGAAGTCTTTCAGTGACAAGTAACTTCACAAGCCATACATATCCAGGACCTGATATTTACAAACAATGACTTACAGCAATCAGTAGACTAATCACAAAACATTTACTCAGCCGTCTGAGTACATGGACTGAGGACAGCAATAAAGTTCTCTATGAGCAGTCAGGATATCATCTCTCTTCATCCACAACCAATCAATCAATCAATCAAGACATTTATAGAGCGCACTACTCACCCGTAGGGTCTCAAGGCGCTAGGGGGGGGGGGGGTGTCGTTACTGCTCGAACAGCCAGGTCTTGAGCTTCTTCCTGAAGGAGAGGTGGTCTTGGGTCAGGCGCAGGTCGGTCGGGAGGGAGTCCAGGTCTTGGCGGCCAGGTAGGAGAAGGACCTTCCTCCTGTTGTCGCTCTTCGGATGCGGGGGACGGCGGCGAGGGCGTGGCTGGTTGATCTGAGGTGGCGCTTGGGAGCGTAGAAGTTGATTCGGTTGTTGAGGTAGCTCGGGCCTTGATCGTGTAGGGCTTTGTGTGCGTGGGTGAGGAGACGGAAGGTGATTCTTTTGTTGACGGGGAGCCAGTGCAGGTCTCTCAGATGTCCGGAGATGTGGCTGTTTCGTGGGATGTCGAGGATGAGTCTGGCTGAGGCGTTCTGGATCCGCTGGAGTCTCTTCTGGAGCTTGGCGGTGGTTCCGGCGTAGAGGGCGTTGCCGTAGTCCAGTCGGCTGGTGACGAGGGCCTGGGTGACAGTCTTCCTGGTCTCGGTGGGGATCCACAAAAAGATCTTCCGTAGCATGCGCAGGATGTTGAAGCATGACGAGGAGACGGCGTTGACTTGTCTGGTCATGGAGAGGGAGGAGTCCAGGATGAAGCCCAGGTTGCGTGCGTGGTCCGTCGGTTTGGGTGCGGTGCCCAGGGCGGGGGGCCACCAGGAGTCGTCCCAGGCGGAGGGCGAGGAGCCCAGGATGAGGACCTCCGTCTTGTCTGAGTTCAGTTTCAGGCGGCTGGTCGTCATCCACTCGGCTACATCTTTCATCCCTTCGTGCAGGTTGGCTCTGGCGGCGGCGGGGTCGTTGGTCAGGGAGAGGATCAGCTGGGTGTCATCGGCGTAGGAGATTATGTTGAGGTTGTGTTGGCGTGCGATGGCCGCGAGGGGGCTCATGTAGACGTTGAAGAGGGTGGGACTCAGCGAGGATCCTTGAGGGACGCAGCAGATGACTTCGGTGGCCTCTGACTTGTACGGTGGTAGGCGGACTCTCTGTGTTCTTCCGTCGAGGAAGGAGGTGATCCATTCCAGTGCCTTCTCCTGGATTCCGATGTTGCCGAGGCGCTGCACTAGGGTGCGGTGGCAGACAGTGTCGAATGCCGCGGAGAGGTCCAGGAGGATGAGGGCCGCTGTTTCTCCGTTGTCCATCAGGGCTCGGATGTCATCGGTGGCAGCGATGAGGGCGGTCTCGGTGCTGTGGTTGGCTCGGAAGCCAGACTGTGAGGGGTCGAGGGATCCATTCGTCTCGAGGAAGGCGGCCAGCTGTTTGTTGACGGTCTTTTCGATGACTTTGGCCGGGAACGGGAGGAGCGAGATGGGACGGTAATTCTTGAGTTCGGTGGGGTCCGCTGTAGGTTTCTTGAGTAGAGCGCTGAGTTCGGCGTGCTTCCAGCTCTCAGGGAAGGTGGCGGTGTCGAAGGAGGTGTTGATAATGTCCCGTAGGTGGGGTGCGATGACAACGTCGGCCTTGTTGAAGACGTGGTGAGGGCAGGGGTCGGTCGGAGATCCGGAGTGGACGGAGTTCATTGTGCGGACGGTGTCTTCGGTGCTGATCGGAGTCCAGGCGCGGAGGGTGGTGGTGGGTGGCGTTGCTGCGGTTGTGGCGTGCGTCGGTTGGATGCTGAAGCTGTTGTGTATGTCCGCGATCTTGTTGTGGAAGTAGGAGGCGAGGGAGTTGCAGAGGTCTTGCGATGGGGTGATGTCGTTGTTTCCGGCGTTGGGGTTGGAGAGCTCTTTCACGATGTTGAAGAGTTCCTTGCAGTTGTGTGCGTTGTTGTCCAGCCGGTCCTTGTATGCATTTTTCTTGGTGGCGCGGATCAGTTGGTGGTGTTTCCGGTTGGCGAGCTTGAGGGTGGTCATGTTGTCCATTGTTGGTTCCCTTCCACATACTTTCTCGAGGGCTCGGCAGTTCTTCTTGGAGCTCTTGAGTTCGTCGGTGAACCATGGGTCTTTTCTGCTGCCGGGTCTGCTGGGCGGGGTCCTCAGAGGGGCGAGTTCGTCCGCGCAGTTGCTGATCCACTTCGTGAGGTTGTCGGCGGCCTGGCTGGGGTTCGCTGAGCCGGCAGGAGGGTGCTGGCTCAGGGTAGCGGTGAGCTGGTCGGCTGTGATCTTGTTCCAGCTTCTTCGGGCAACCTGTTGCTGGTGGTGGTGGATCGACGTTCTTTTGAAGGTGAAGTGGACACAGCTGTGGTCCGTCCAGTGGAGTCCTGTTGCGTGGCTGAAGGCGATGTCTTTGCTGGGTGAGAAGACGGCGTCGAGTGTGTGTCCGGCGAGGTGGGTGGGGGTGGACACCAGCTGCTTGAGTCCGAGGTTGGCGAGGTTGTCGAGCAGGGTGATGGTGTTTCGGTCGCTGTTGTTCTCCAGGTGGAAGTTGAGGTCCCCCAGGAGGATGTAGTCGGCGGAGGGGAGGGCATGCGGGCTGATGAAGTCGGCGATGTCCTCGCTGAAACGTGTGCGTGGTCCCGGGGGTCGGTAGATCAGGGTGCCTCTGAGGGTGGTCTTCAGGTCGGTGTGGATCTGGAAGTGCAGGTGTTCGGCAGTGGTTAGGGTGTCGTCGGTGTTGGTCGTGATGCGGATGGTGTCCCTGTGGATGATGGCGATGCCTCCTCCCATCTGGTTGGCGGTGCGGTCCCTCCGGGTGATCTTGTAGCCCTCTGGGATGGCGATGGCGATGTCGGGCGCTGAGGAGGCGTTCATCCAGGTCTCCGTGAGGAAGGCGATGTCAGGGGCTGTGGTGTCGAGGAGGTTCCAGAGTTCGATGGCGTGTCTGTGGACGGAGCGGGTGTTGAGCAGGATGCACTTGAGGTGGTTGCTGCTGGTGTTCGGCTTGGCGGGTGCTGGTGCAGGGTAGGTCCGGATGCAGGTGAACTTGCAGGCGTGGCAGCTGAAGGGTCCGTGGGTGTGCTTCGGGGTGGCTCGGTGACATCCCGGGATGCCGCCGGTGTTGAGTGCGATGAGTTCGGCGGCGTTGTAGGTTCGTCGGGTCGGCCTCCGTCGGTGGGGGCCAGGGGTCCTGGCACTGGGCGCGGTCCAGGCGCGGACGGGCGCAGACGGGCTTACCTTTGGCGCGCCTTCGGCGCACAATCGGCGCGCCCGCTGCGCGTCAACGCTGCGCGTTCGCACGGTCGCCATATATGGCGAAGTGCGCGGGGGGGCGGAGCAGCTGGGAGGCGGGAGCGGGGAGGGTACAGAAGGAAAAAAGGGGCACTTATTTAGTACAACAATTAATAACAGGCAAGTAGGTTAATAACAAAAATAGTAAATAGCGAAGTATGTGAATAAAAAAACATACTTCTATATTTCATGTATTCACTGACCTGAAAAGCGTTTTTGACAATATCGATAGAGGAATCTTAATCACATGAAAATATCTTGTTTCTTTTCATATATAAGAGACAGAGATATTTGTACAAATCATAACAAGCGTAACATATTGTTAGCGAATAGTGGTTCGTAATGGTTTAAAGCAGTTTTAGACCTTTTGATGTAGTCTTGTATCTAAGTAGGCTTACTGGTTATTCCATTATTGGTGACCAGAATCTTTGGGCACATGTCCTATCTTATGGGCACATTATAATGAAGGTAGGATGAGCGTCCGACTGCCATCGCCGTGGGCAGGTGACCAGCCAACAATGTGTTGGTGGTCCCGCCCACTATTACGATATGAGCGTAAAATGCCTTTTTCTACTGCTGCTTCTGCTGTGGCCCAGAAAAGGTCAGCAGCACAAGCCGCAGTAAAAAAGGGCACTTTACAAATATCCAGGCACCATGTGTTGCCTGGAACATGGTGCATGGATGTGTATGGGGGCACCACATGTGCCCCCCTGGTTACTTACCGGTGGCCAACAGGAGACGGGGGCCCTGTTTGGGGTCTCCAAAGTCCATTTCCATCTGACTTTTCGTTTTTGTTTCACCAACTCTCATAGTCATTTGTCTTTATATAGGACGTCTCCTTCTGCATATATTAACTTACAATTTTAGCGCCAGCACACCTTTTAGTAACCACGCACTTTATAAATAAAAATAAAAATCTTATCACCCTATGTACATTGCCCTGGTTTGTTCCTTCTCCCCTCCCACAGTGCAAGTATATTTTCTTACTTAGTGTACGCTGAAAAAAGTTCCTTTATTTGATTTGACAAAGATAGTGTTAGAAAGAAAATGGATAGTTTCAAAATGCATGAATCCAGTTTCATTACATATTAACATTACAAAATTACAATTTGGGTGTGGTAAAAATATCAATCACTCGGCATAAAAACATGGATTATGTTTAATCACTTACTGGAAACAGTATAGGAAAGCAAAACACTGAGGGCCTGGATAAATAATAAGATAAATAATAAGAGACATTGATCTCACTCATTTTCTTACGTGGTATTTAATGTTTTCCATTTAGGCTAATCAACCATTACAATATGGTTGCGCAGAAATTCTGGAACAGTGTCTTATGTGTATGCAGAGTAGGCCCATTTAGGCAGTTCAATTGGAATTATCACTCAATGGAGTTGGAATATAAGCTGCTGATCAGATAATGAAAACTTGGTAGAATTTAAGATCTACACTGGATAGTTCAATATGCAAGTCAATCTATCATGAGGTAGACATACCTCATGCCCACCGCATAATGATAGCTTTCGGAGAGGGGGGAGGGAAAGGAGGGGAAGAGATCAGGCTTGTCCACGCTGTGCTCTGGTTGACGCTGACTTGACCCACATGACCTGGACCTGCTTGAAGGTCCAAGAGTACTGAATGTGGTTTGCCATGATTAATAAAGTTGTGTCCCTGGGATTGGGGTGCATACCGGCAGCTTGCCTGTGGGGCCTTTCTCCTAGACCTAAGGCCAAACGACTGCGGCACCGATTTGGCCTACTTTTGGCTAAGCGGCGAATAGCCCCATGGTGGAAAAAGCCGCAAGCCCCGTTGGTGACTAAATGGGAGAAGGACGTAACTATCTGGGCAAGAGCGGAGGAACAAGCCTTGATTAAGGAAGACAAGGTAACTAAACGGCGTAAACCGCCAGCAGAGCCTTGGACGGATATAGTTAGGGCTTGGGAAGCCAGGAATGCGCCGCCCTCACCCACCGAGTCAGAATTGAGTGACCCGGATACCTGAAATTAGATGTTTATCTACCCGGCCACGAGAGTTGAGCTTCACATTTTTAGGGGCAATGCACTGACCCGACCCACTAGGATACAAGGGGGCTACCCGAGCAGCAACAATGTAGAGAGAGGGGGGAGCTGCCCTATATCTGCTCTGACCTGCCCATGGTTTAACATACGTATTGGTACTGGACCTTAGTTCACACATTGCCTGCTGAATACGTCCCCTGGTAGATGGTTCTTAAGTTTAGTGTTCTTTATTATAAATAAGATAGTTCACGACTTGGGGACTATTTGTCCCACTATTTATAGTACAATCATTTTAGGCATCCATTATCAGTTATATTGCAATGGTATACAATGTGAGTCTGAGATGCATCAGAACATATAGCATTTATTTCACAGTGACGAAAGGGAGCTTACACTGTATGGCTTGTCACCCAGAGGAGCTGGCTACCTCCTTCATGACACCCACTTGGTTTCATTTACAATGTGAAAGTTTCAACAAGTTCTGATCTCCCTCTTTTTCTTTTGTCCTCTCCATTTGTATCTGTGTGTATCGTAGAAGTTGCCTTCATTGGCTATTGCCATCTGCAAAATGTACTTCTGGGTCCATATCTGTATTTACCCACAAGGGGTTAAACATACTGTTAATTGCAACTCTAACAATTATTCATAGGAGAGGGACGAGCTATTTAGAGTTTTGTTCAGAACAGCAATGCTCAGTGCAGGGAAAAGTAATGATTGTAGACTGTTGATTGGAATTCTTACTAAATGCTAATAAAAATGATTTTTTCAAAAAACCTATTATGGGGTAGCAAAAGACACTTTAGTAATGAAACCCATAAGAAGAGCTTTGAGAAAAAAGGAGAATGTACAAGAATATTATTAGAGTAATATTTGTGGCTGATAAAGACAATAAAATAGTAATGCACCATTTTTTGAAATGCATGTTTAATCCCAAATTTAGACACTATTTATTACTTTTAAGATGGGCAGTTTCTCTTTGAAGTATAAAACTTCAAGATCTTTTATTGCACACTTTATGTGGACTAAGTATTCAGAACACTATGCAAGTTTTATTCATGTGTCCTGTGTTTAAATCAAACCGAAGGAAATGTATAAAATGATATTAAAAAAATATAAAATATTTAACGTGAAATACGTGATGAAAGTTTCATAACATTTGACTTCTGTGAATATTTGTCTTAATTTAACTTTTTAGATTAATTTCTGAAGCTTTATTTTTTTATTTTTTTGAAGGATCACTTTTCTGTGAGAAGGTGAAGCAATAACAATAAGTATTAATTGTTCAATCAGGCCATAAAATGTATGTTAAGACACTGTAGAAGGCTAAGAAGTAATGTTGACTTCTAAAACGACTTGCTAGTCATGCAAAACCAATCATTTTGAACTTTGGCCGGTTTGAGAAGATGATAATATTTGTACATTGTTATGGGATTCTGTTTGAGTGATTTTTGCCTATGTTTCTCTTTTATGTTAAGATGATTTTGACAAACAAGGGATCCCGGTGGGTGGAGGAGGCAGTCTAAAAGTATTAATGCAGGAATACAGCCTCTCTTGGTAGAGAGTAAAGACATGGAAATCTAGAACAAAAGGTACAAAATTCCTTATTACGTAGAACCGTTCATCTCGGTGACCCTGAAAAGAAACACCACCTAGGAATCTGATGATGTATTATGTCGTGTTTCAGATGATTTATTAAAGAGTACCAGTGGGAAAGAAATATGTAATTTGAAATGTCAGTAGAAGCAAAGGTCATATGTCATTTGAAAGCTTCCATTCTCTTAGAGCTGTGATCCTACCTAATGAGGCAGGCATGGGGAGCCTCACTGAATTTTGTGCTATTCTGGGGCAGACGGTTTAGGGCGCGCCACTCAGAGAGTGTGTGAGTGTGGGCTTTTCGGTGAAGAATGATTCTTTGGAGGATGAATTTGACCCGATGCCAGACGTGGTGTCTCGCATCCCAACAGGGACCAGTTAGAGCCATCCAGTAGTCTAGTCTCAGAGCTGAAACACTGTAGTGGAAAAGTCCACCATCACCAAGCCCCTTTCTTGCCCACTACCAGTTCCACAAATTAGCTTCAGCACCAGTGTGCCTGTTCTTAGGTCTCATTGTGATTGGAAAAAGGGAAATGGCAGCCTGTCGCTAATGAATAGGGATTTATCAAGACTTTAGTCACCCAAATATCTGCTTGCACGATCAGAAGAAATGCAAAGTCAAGCTCCTGCAGGCCCCCTTTGGTAGATTCTGACTCTAATGCTTACACACAGCATTGGTTATATCCAATGTGGTGAGACAAAGGGTGATATCCTGAAAACAGATGACAAAAGAATGTCATGTAATGTTTGCCAATAAAAGGGTATTCTGTGTTCAAAAAAAGTGCATCTCCGTAGTACTGCCTAGAATGCCTACATCAAGGCCTTAGGAAGGATGGAGAATTAAGTGGCCCATAGGTTTCAACTGGAATGGCATGCTGGCAATACAAATACTTTAAAGTGAGTCTGGAATAATACTAATAGACCCTCAATTAATTCCTGTTTTTTAGGAAAGGCTGATGCACAATAATCTGGTGGAGCAAATTCAGTACCACTGCAAGAGTGATAATATAGTCACGTGATGATGATGATGAATCATGCAGCAGGTTACATAGAGGTTATTATCTAAATCCAGTAATTTCCAGAGAATGGCACATGCCCTTGGTGCAAATCTGTACCTCCAGTGGGCTCTGAATCAGACGTTTTCTGCACTGGGCAAGTCTAACGCCTAAGGGAGCACTGGGGGCCATGGGAGAAGGAGAGGCGTTGGCTGGCATCCAGTTCTGAAACCCCACTCAGCCATTTATGTCAAAGCTCAGGAACCATTTTGAGAGTCCAAGGACCTAGGGATTTTATATCATGCTGCCGTAGGCTGAAGCATAACATGCGATTTTGTACAGGCCGGAACTATGCAAAGGGGGGAGCACTCCTAATAATGGTCCTGCTGCCGCAAGGCAACAATTATTTCAGAAACAAAAGCCAAGCAGTCGGATCGGTCACAAATGCTCCTTTATTTGAGGGAGAAATCCCCCAAACACCCTCACCTGACTCCACCCACCATGTGGTGGTGAAGGCTACATCTCCTGCCACTCCTCTCCACAAAAATATGTGTTCTAATTTTCTTGGGAATGGAGTACAGATTTCCACATAATACCTAGCAGTTTGCAAGGTAATCAGGAAGTTCTGCAAAGTAATTAATGATGCGGACAGGCACGACAGGTCCATTAACCACATTTTTCAATATGTTATTACATTGAAGCTCTACTAAAACCTGGTTAGCAGGGTGCTTTCAGCATAGAGCTCGGACAGGTTCACTGAAGAGCAGGAAGGTAGATCTCCTTCCTGACCTGCCACCATTACCCAAAGACAGCACTGTGGACAGTGCAGTTCTTCCCATAAATCAATGTAGATAGAGGGAGAAACCTGGAAGGGAGTGCCATATGACTACTAGGGGACTCTCCTCTTCTGCTCTTGTGTGCGCTGGATCGCTCGTGTACTCTCAAACGATCTCAGGAAGGAAATTTAGGAAAAGCAGGCGTTACAGAGTTATTAAACCAGCTGAGAGCCCCTAATCATTTTCATATCATCATTTTTCTATAGCAGTGGCTCTTAACCTTTTAATTATTACGGGAACTCCCACTGAGTCATTTCTGGAAGCTGTGGACCCTGGCCTAACCAGTTGAGACGATTTGAACCACAAAATAACACACACCAAAAATACAGAAACAAGCATTCATCAAACAAATAAACAAACAATTAAATATTTTATTCATTTCACAAATATTTTTTACAAATAAAAATTTTAATTTTAAAAGGAAGGTTGAAGCATTTCTAAATTCAATTGCGTCCTCTCATCGTCCATACTACATTCTGAAACAATCTGAGGATCCTAACTTAATTTTTACCCTCCAATTTCAAATTCCGTCAGATTTACAGAAGATTTTAAAATGTTGAATTCTACATTTTGCTTCCTTATTTAAGTACACTTTATTAATCTGTTAATATTATTTAATTTTCTAAGAAGTTGCCGACTAACTAAGTAGGATTTGCTGACCCCCCCCCCCCCCCCCCCAGGCCCCCACCCCAGGGGTCCCAAGATCACAGGTTAAGAACCACTGTTCTAAAGCAAGGTTTAACAACATTTGGTGTGAAATTATAATGCTTAAATTTACTTAGCAATATTTAGGCTTATTCTGTGGCGAGGACGAATGAGCTGCTACCTCATTTAGTGTGCTTGATGATTTGTTACACATTATCTCACTAGAGATACTAGCAGCTTGGCCAGATTTCACCTGACCAAAAGCAGTGGAATGCATTTCCCATTGAGACTTTCATAAGTTGAGGCTGATGGATGCTGTAGTAGCAGGGGTTCTGGAACCCCTCAAACAAAGATTCCCATTTTATAGCACCATCTTGTACAGTCATTAGCACAATCTTAGCTTATCATCAGGTGTGCTGACTGCGTTAATTTATTTAGCCAGAGACTGAAAACCAGACAAATAAGACATCATTTTCTCTCCACCAGGCCCTTAAAGCCCAAATACCAAACAATCCTGCACAGGACAAACATACACAAATGCAGCTTTCAGCCAAAAGATTTTTAAAGTGAGTGTGAAGAGGACATGGGGAGTCTGAATGGTTTCACTGTCTTCCTCTGAAGAAAATTCCAGCTGGTGATGAGGAAAGGCACTGCCGTGGAATGGGAATGACTCCCAACAACCCAAAAAACCATTTCAAGCTCATAGCTGAATGAGATGTGATATGAAGGCAGTCCTCCAACTCTAAATAAACTTGCTAATCCAAATTGTCATTTCATGGTACTATATTGTGCAATGGTATATTTCCTCACACGCCACAGGAACTAGAACAAGAACAAATGGAGAGCATGTATACTGAAGTGGGCAAGTCAGTTATTTTAACTGCCCGCGATCTAGGCAACCTCTAAGTCATACATGTCGTTAGGGTGCAGTTACAAAAAAGAAAATAGTGGAACTGGATGGCAGGAATGCTGAGGGTCTGAGCCTTTTAGGCCAGGTGCTGTGATGAAAAAGATAACTGTGGTGTCAAGGGAGTTTAGGTCAGGGAGTTTGCCTTAAACAGTAATGTTCCAAGTTACTCATGTTCAGTACCCGTCTACGACCTGAAAGAGTTTAGAAATATAATTATCCTCTGTCTATAGAAATCTACTTGAGATATATCTTATGATGTGTAACAACAATGGAGGAGTACCCCCTCAGTAAAGAAGGCAGAGCAGTTACTCTGTTTCTAGAGCTTGAAGCCCAGGTCAGCACATTGTCCCCCAACCCGTTATCGGACAGTACATGTCCTTATAGAAGACCCCTCACTCACCAACCTAGTTGGTGACATGCTTCATCATCGGGGTCCCACCCCATAGGCCGAGAGCCCACAGGGTGTGCTGCGACACCTGACTACAGTGGAGCTGGTTCATTTTTTTTTTATATGTGCATAAGAATTAAAATGACAAGTGTGTTAAAAAGGGCCAGAACTACTCACTTCAAGTATTTATTCTTGAGTGCTTGAACCCCTGTAAAAACAGTGTGGCACCCGTGCCTAGTTAGGTAGGCTTTGGTGTCTCAAAACGTGTGGTGTATTAAAAATAGCGAAGTGTGCTATGTGAGATTTAACAAGAAAAGATAAGGTCTACATGTTTCAACCAAAAATATAATTCAAAGGTTTTCTACTTGGTTACTGTGAGAAGTTGGCCTGATATATGATGCTCACTAGTTCTAGTGATCACCTTGTATCAGTCCAAACAACCCTTATGGTGATTGGTTGTAAGTCAACCTTATAGACCAGCTATCCTAATGGTAGCATGGACATAGCAGTCTTAGGCTAAACTCTTTTGGCATGTGAAGCCAGCTGTTTTACCACAATATAACCCCTTGAATACCAGATGAAAGGACACCACACAGGTTGTTATGAAAATAAACAGTATATTTATTAATAACAACACCTCTGAACTCTTTATGAGGTCAGAGGGCTAAGCACATGACAATCTCTTCTGAAAAATACGTTAAGTTGCACGAAATCAAAATGGTGCCCTAGGGGCACGACAAACCATATACTAAGTAAGTGGAATGTGAAAGTCAATAGAAGGAATGGAGCTGTCCAGAGGCTGTAGGATCGATGGGACCACGCTACACTAACACTAGGTAAGTACTAGGAGGCCCACGGAACGCGTGTGCAGAGTGTGAACTCACACGCGAGATGCGTAACAACGTCTATGGACAGTACAGTTCAAGTTAAAGGTGAGTACGGACAATCCTGACTAGATAGGACAACAACGACTGTGGAACTGGACACTAGGACAGTTAAACTACCCTTGAGCACCGAAATGCTCTTGTTACCTCACCCACGGGCCGCGGGTGCATAGGGTTCAAAGTGCGTCGGGTTCTCACGTTGAAGTCAATGGAGCCTGAAAGAAAAGATGCTGCAGGCGACCAGGAGGAAGATGTACGGTGCAATCCAAGGGTGGATTGTTGAAGAAGGAGACCTGAAAGCAGAGGGGACAATGTTCACAGTCACTAGCCAGTGACTGGAGTGGAACCAGGAAGGAACCAGATGTCGTCGTCGTGTTCAGGTGAAGAGTGGACGCTTGACTCTGCAGCCACGTGGACCAGGAGGTGTCTTCGACAACCAGGATGGAGGCACGAGCTGTCTGACGCAGGCTCTCGCTGTCGGCGGTGTTGGATCCGGAATCGGCGTCAACAGGCCTTGGCAAAGGCAACCCACGCGGTGAGTGAAGAAAGCATCTGGTGCGGACTAGGAGAGTCCGGGGTGCCCCTCTTTTGGAAGGGAGCAAGGGCCAGTCTGGAGCAACCATACCAGCAGTGAAAATTCAAAGGTTCGTCGTCTAGGAGGCCACTAGCCAGCCGGCAAGTGACCAGACAACGCGTCGAGCAGGAACCAAGCAGAAGGGCCCCACGCAGATCTCGTGGATGCTGGAGGGCTGATCTTCGGTGCAGGGGCTGCTCGGGGTTGGGGCTTCTCAGTCCCCAAAGCACTTGGTCGAGTTTACCTCGAGAGTCATGCTGGAAGCGAAGTGCAGTTTCTTCCAAGATGGCCGGTCCCACGTGTCTCGTCGCACCCACGGGTCTCAGCTTTGCTGCAGATGTGGGTTGAGGTCGGATAGGTCTGGGAATCCGGGTCTCGTCGGGCTCTGAAGTCTGGATCCTGGAAGGAAGACGACAAAGGGAAGCCGCTGGACGCTTGATGGTGCCTGCTTGTGCAGGGTGGACACTCCTTGCCCACAAGGGAGATTCTTCAGTCTTCTGTGGAGCAGAACGTCGAAGGCCAGAGTTTCTTCTTGTTGAATAGTTCAGGATAATCTGATTTGGAATGGGACCAGCTCCTACTTTTATCCTGCTAAAGGGGGCTGCACTACTGACTAGGACCCTCCCCTGAGTGGGACCAGGAAGGGGGGTGGCTACACCCCCAATCCTTTGTCCGGCTTCCCGCCAGAGCTGGGGCAGAGATGCCCCAGCAACTGGTTGGAACCGGTGTATGCACAGGACACCTTGTGTGCCCCAGGCATGTCTCATTCCTTTCAAGCCTACCCTACCCAATACACAAAATCCTGTCTGGGGTAGTGCTAGCACCTCCCAAGGCAGGAAACCCTTTGTCCAAGCCGCCCTCGCTGGAAGGACTCCCAGAAGCAGGAGGTCAGACTTGTGTCTGTGGTGGCAGCATCCATTTTGTGATGCCAAGGCTCGAGTTAACTTTAACCGGGGTTCTCAGTTACATACATGTCGTGTCCCTCTAGAAGGGTGGAATGCTACCCCCGTCGCCAGAATTGGCGAGGGGGTAGTATTCCAAATCGTATGCCACCTTACTCGACATGTTTTGATAATGTTATACCAGAGTTAGCATTTAACCGCGAGGATTATAGTGCACTTAAGAGTATATGGTATAGCGTTATCATGGAACAGCTATTAGGACTTGGTTCCGCAAGCTGCAAACGGGCTCAGCTCATGCCAGAGCACCATCTCACATAATTCCAAGCACTCTGCCTTCAGGATTGATAAGGCCTTCCATAGGAGTGACTGATAGGAATATATGTGTCCATTTTAGGTTTAGATACAGGTAACTATATCTAAAGCAAAGGGTGATTACACCACCTTGCCTCAGCTGTCGTGCCGCCAGTTGTGTCAGTTTTGGATGGCCAGCCAGGGGTGGCATAATACATGCTGCAGCCCCTGGTAGGCCCTGGGTACACCTATGCCCTGGGTACCTAAGGTACACTGTACAGGGACTGATAAGGTGACTCAGTACCAATTGGTAAATGCACCTAAGGTTCATGGAGTCCATTTTAACAGAGAGAGCAGGAAGCCTGGGGTCCTGAATAGCAGGATCCCAGGCCAACTAAGTCAAAAACCAGCAAAACACTAGGCAAAAAGTTGGGGGTAACCATAGTCAGATATCCACCTTCCTACAGTTACTGCTAGAGATGCCCCGTGGAGTCTCTAGCAGTAACCAAGTAGGTTTACCGCGAGGCGAACAGAAGTCGCAAGTGACGGACACTTGCCGTCTTGGAAATGCAGATGCCCATAAGCGGTAGTTACCGCCTCAAGTGTTTTTTTCCCGAATAAGGAAAAGACACACCCTTTTACATGAGATCGCAATTTTGCAATCTCCAAATTGAACGAGGGTAGGGCGCACCTTAGCGTGTGCGGACCACCCAGTTCAATCACCACGGTCCTGACGAAAACCTTTGAATTATATTTTTGGTTGAAACATGTAGACCTTATCTTTTCTTGTTAAATCTCACATAGCACACTTCGCTATTTTTAACGCACCACACGTTTTGAGACACCAAAGCCTACCTAACTAGTTCAAGCACTCAAGAATAAATACTTGAAGTGAGTAGTTCTGGCCCTTTTTAACACACCTGTCATTTTAATTCTTATGCACATATAAAAGAAAAATTAACCAGCTCCGCTGTAGTCAGGTGTCGCAGCACACCCTGTGGGCACTCGGCCTATGGGGTGGGACCCCGATGATGAAGCATGTCACCAACTAGGTTGGTGAGTGAGGGGTCTTCTATAAGGACATGTACTGTCCGATAACGGGTTGGGGCACAATGTGCTGACCTGAGCTTCAAGCTCTAGAAACAGAGTAACTGCTCTGCCTTCTTTACTGAGGGGGTACTCCTCCATTGTTGTTACAATTTAGTCTGGGGACCAGGAGTTCCCACCTCACATAGTTTATGTAAGTTCCCTGACTCTCTCCTTCTGTTATATATATATATATCTTATGATAACTACACCCACCCATACTTACCTTCTCAGGGCGCCATCCTACATATTATAGAGGACGCAAAGAAAGGCCAGGGCAGAAGACGTTAAAGCCTGGTTCCTTCATCCCCTTACAGATTCCTGGATGATTTTCATGTCAGAACAATTCTATTGACAGCATATTCATGCGGATAGCAGTGTACACACCTCCAATCTCAGGACTAATTAAAAGTCATGAAATTGCATTTTATCCAATTAGGAAGCTGGGAGCTGACCTTCATAAAATTTCATGGACTATTAACAATATTTTACAAATTACTGTTATTTAAGCGTAAGATCTGGTGTGTGTCTTTCTGAGCCCCCCCACACACACATACTCCCTGTTCCTTTATGAGGGTGTTTTCGGTGTTTAGAACAAAGTGCAACCAAAGTATACTTTTTTGGGAGCCAAGTGAAAATTCTGTTTCTACAGTCCAGTCAAAACTTATTTATTTCTCTAGGATTTCTCTTTCTAGTTTCCACAGGAATTAGAGAAACAACTCTTTATTATCTACACAATTGAAAGAAAATGTTCACTGTTGCTTTAATGTCACACGACTATCAACCAACAACACCTGATCATTAACTTTTTATTGTACTTGCTAACCCTTGTTGAAAAGGTGGAAAATAGTAGTAAATGGGAGTATATTCTTACTTGGTGGTATTCAGCTGACGCTAGGTGTGCCTCAGTCAATTTTCTTTGACAGAAGTTCAACGAGTCATGGTAATATTCCACCTAATGAGAATTAGCCACATTGGCTTGATGTTCTATTGTGAATCAGAGGACGCAAAGAAAGGCCAGGGCAGAAGACGTTAAAGCCTGGTTCCTTCATCCCCTTACAGATTCCTGGATGATTTTCATGTCAGAACAATTCTATTGACAGCATATTCATGCGGATAGCAGTGTACACACCTCCAATCTCAGGACTAATTAAAAGTCATGAAATTGCATTTTATCCAATTAGGAAGCTGGGAGCTGACCTTCATAAAATTTCATGGACTATTAACAATATTTTACAAATTACTGTTATTTAAGCGTAAGATCTGGTGTGTGTCTTTCTGAGCCCCCCCACACACACATACTCCCTGTTCCTTTATGAGGGTGTTTTCGGTGTTTAGAACAAAGTGCAACCAAAGTATACTTTTTTGGGAGCCAAGTGAAAATTCAGTTTCTACAGTCCAGTCAAAACTTATTTATTTCTCTAGGATTTCTCTTTCTAGTTTCCACAGGAATTAGAGAAACAACTCTTTATTATCTACACAATTGAAAGAAAATGTTCACTGTTGCTTTAATGTCACACGACTATCAACCAACAACACCTGATCATTAACTTTTTATTGTACTTGCTAACCCTTGTTGAAAAGGTGGAAAATAGTAGTAAATGGGAGTATATTCTTACTTGGTGGTATTCAGCTGACGCTAGGTGTGCCTCAGTCAATTTTCTTTGACAGAAGTTCAACGAGTCATGGTAATATTCCACCTAATGAGCATTAGCCACATTGGCTTGATGTTCTATTGTGAATCAGAGGATCAGGGTAGAACAGTAGAAACACTGAAAAAGAGGCGATAGTGGAGTTCACTCTATAATGAAACAGAGTGGACTTATAGGCTCACAGCATCTCTGTACAAAACCTATTCAATAATGTTCTAGACTAGCTTTTGGCTCATCACAAACCTTGGCAACGTCCTCAGATGGAATGGAATGGTCAACTGTTATGAAATCTGCCAATGTATCCTGCATACATTTCCCTAGTCCACTGTGGTTACAACGTTATTCCACAGCAGTTCCAGTTAATGGCTAGAGAGAAAGCCAGACTTTCTCCAAACTGCATCCATGTGGATCTGTAACTAGATTTCTAAAATATTCCTCAGAAGTTGGTTAAGAATTGGAATTATTGTACCCTGTCTGTTATTCTCCAGATTAAAAGGGGTGGTTCCAAGTCCATTCTATTTAATACTGAATTTAACGAGTGATTAAAATATGTGAGGTAACAGCGCGATATTTCCTGCATATTCTTTCTGACTAACTCTTGGATGGGTCAGCTGTGGTTTTCATTGAATTTACTTTGATATCAAACCTAGAAGAGGTTCCACTGTGATATGTAGTAAATCAAGGAGAGCTACATTGACATTCATCCTGCTCTTCCTGTTTTGGTGTTACCTAGAAAAGGTTTCTATAAAGATACACACCACTTATTGTAGAGTATGCCACTGCTGCTATTAGGGATTTCGTGGAGGTGAACGGGGCTTGCATTCCTTGGAATTTAACATTTTATTGCACCCATACTTCTAAAAAATGTGTGTAAAGATTTAATGCACAATGGGAAGCAGGCATTAAAGGCAGCCCTGATCTCCAGGGGATATTCTCTCTACTTCCTTTCCAGTGAATAATTTGATTCTTCGAAATTCCAATTTCATCACAACCAGAAACACAGTTCTCGAATTGAGGAAATAAAATTAGCAGGAGTCAGCAGTTTGAGAAGTTTCCTCATTCAGTGGTGAATGAATTTTGGGCATAATTGGTTTAAAGACAAGCCAACAAGATCATATGGGGATAGGATCAAGTTAGGGAAATATTTGTTTAAAAAGTCCTCAGTATATTTCCATCAAAGATGAGTTGCAACATATGTCCTTTACTCTATGCCATTAAGTTTGTCCTATTTAAATATGATGGAGTATGTAGTGGATTACACCTGAACACGAGGAACAGCGAATATAGAAATATGAAATGTTAGCGAGACCTTCTAGAGGACAGATATCATGCACTGTGTCAAAATAAACTCTAGGATGGACCTATACTCACTCTTTAGCGACTCTTTCACATGAGGGATAAGATAAAAGACTGGGAAGCAAAAATAGGGTTCATGGATCTTATGGTTTGTTCACTTCTCCAGTCAACCATGGGAACGTATACACACACAGGTTAGGTGAAAGAACTCTATGGCTAAGCACAGCACATTTACAGGGTCTTCAGTTTTTTTAGGGTAGGCTTCATGCTGGTTGAAGTCTTAAAGTCAAATTTAGAGGAGCACTGTAATGGAGGATTTGGCAACAATTATGAATTGCCTGTTCACACCTCTGGCGGAGTATTAAGCAATTCCTGGGTGGCAGTGTAACTGACCATTTTTGTGTCTCTGAGGAAACCGACCTTTAGCTCTACCACTATCTCAACAAGGACTAAATTGGCTGCGCCAGACGGGACATTGTGAAAGTAGTCACTTCGTCAAAGGTGAATGATATACCCTATCAAGGCAACTGTATGGCATGGGCAGTGAAGTCCCATTGTGGAGGTACATTCCCACATCCTAGCAGAATTTCCACCATCATAATTTGGTGGATTTTCCGCCAAAACATTTCTCCATCAAACTTGTTCCACTATCGGCAGATTCAGCCACTTTTGTGCTGAAACGTCTGATGCCCAGAAGATAATCCTAAATATCATGGATTTTTAAATATCACTTTGATGGAAGTTGTAAGTTTGTGAATATGGCGATGGAAATATATGGAAAACAACATTTAATTAAGCTGGTGGTAATAATCGGCATAATGGCAATTTTAAGGCACAACCAATATGAAAAAGATATGGAAAAGATTGTGGGTATACTATATATTGATTTGTTTTCCAATAAATCTACCAATCAGTCATAGCACTTATAATATACTCACTACCCAAAAGGTCTCTTGGCATGGGTCATCAAATCACCTAGAGTAAAATTGCCTTGAGGACCTACCTATAAAGATCAGGTTGGACATTCATTTTATATTCAATGTCAGGGAATTCCAAAACTCTCAACAACGTGAGGATTCTAACTCATTACATTTGTTCTGAAAAGGGACCAGGAGATTTTCTTTTCCATGTAACTAGGAGCTAACTAAATGGTGGGTATAGACATAATGCAGAACAATCAGCAGTATATATGAGCAGGTACGTTTCTTATTTAATGACATTTCTTTTGAGCTGTTTCTTGACATATTTGCTTTGCACATCAATATGAGAATGTTCATCAACTCCTATTCCTCCCTTTCGCTAAAAGTGAGTCTTGCACATCAGTGTGCAAAACGTATACATCAATGGTGCTCATGGATGTATTATATCAAGATGGATTTTCATTCAAAATCTTCAAACAATACTGCATTTAACAAATGTGGCCTTCCCGCTTAGGAGTGCAAAAAATACTACAATTGATCTCTGCACATTGGCCTCTCTAAATATTATGTGAGACTTACAGTCAAGCATAGTTCTTCCCAGGATGCTCTTCTCCATGGTTTTTTCCACTTTCGTCATCAGCCATGGAATGAATCCTGTCTCCACATCTGGAATATATAAAGTCATAATTATTTTCAAGAAAAAATTGCTTTGCTTTTTTCCAAGTCAGGTTACTGTAAACACTGGTCCAGGGAGCAGTATTTTTGTATCTCTTACCTGCCTTGTAAATCCTCTGTTTTATGCCCCCTCATTTGACCTCCATTGACTCCAAATCTCAATAGCATAGCTATAGCCTCTCTGTAGACTAAGTATTTATTTAAAAAATGTTAAGCTTTACCTCTAGAATGGAGCTGGTCAGGACCCACATGTCTGCAAGTCCTGATAAATAGTGCTATACCAACCATAATGCCCCGCAGCCAACGGCACCTCGCATCAGACTCTCCTTGGTCACTGATGTCCTACATCACTTCACATCACACGCCCATCAAGTTACAACAACCATCTTATTCCATGCCGATCATCCAACCAGTACAAGACTACCGCACACAGAGGCAAGTTTGTATCAGCCCTGTCCTTGTTTGTCCAAAGTCGTAGCCGTCCGATTCACTAAGAACCAGACCGCGAAGAACAGAAGGCAAAGAGCAGGGAGATCAGACGGCAGTCCAGATAAGACACGTGGAGTAAAACCTGGAAGATCCAGGAAAGTCATAGAACATCGCACACAATGCAGGCACAATTTCAGGGACAGTTCGAGAAAGGCCGACCCAGCTGGGTTGGCACAGGAGACACGGCCGGTCAGCCGAGGCGAAAAAAGGCAGGAAGAGTCATCGAGTCCAGTCCAGACGGGATCCGGCTCCCGGACCAGCGGCAGAGGAGACAGCACAGGACGATGAAGGGCAACGGAACTCCGCACCCCAACAGACGCGGCAGTCGCCGGGCCCATGTTTCCTAGGATAGGGCCAGTCGCACCCTGCAACAGTGAAGCCGCACCCAGTTTCGGGGGCCCGAACGGCCCGAAGAGAGGATCCACCTCCAGGGTGACGACGGGTGCAGCCAACGAAGCTCGCCAGGAGTGTAGGGCATCCAGGATATCCTTAAGTGTAGGAAAACCTTTACAGTATCCGGCACCCGGGTCATGCGGCGGGCCTCCAGCGCTCGTCCAGGCCCGGCTGAGACATTCAGGGTCGGCCGCCATCTTGGAAGCCCGGTGGGGCCGCGGCGGCCGTCAACCTCCGTCCGGGCAGCAGCGAGGCAAATGAAGACCAGCCGACCGGCAGCAGGGCACTCCAGGGCAGGAAGGGGGGCCACCAGAAGATGGGGAATCGCCGGCTCCCCAGTGCCGCCGGCCCCGTTCCCCGGGTCCGGGCGGAGGAAATCAAAATGGCCGGACCGGAGAACAAAGGGGGAGCAAGCCGGATGTACGGTTAGCCCCGTCAACAGGAGGCAGCGCCTCCACCCAAGGCCGCCGGCCCACCGGAGCCGGCCAGCAAGCCACAGCCGGCCTATACGCACAACGGCCTCTAAGACCACGTCCACTGCGCCATCAAGGGCCGATCATCCTGCTCCGCCCCGTCCGGGCGCCGCCAAGAAGGTACAGGCCAGCCCGCTCCGGAGGCCCCGAAGCGAGCGGGAGCGCTGTACAGGATCCACGGCACCCGAAGACCACCGGAGAAAAAGGTGAGTGCCTGCAAGGCGTCTTAGCACTACAGCACAACAAAGAGGGCTTCCCGGGGCAGGATAACAGCAGGATAGACGATAAAAACAGGCAGGCGAGCGGAGCCGAGCTAAAACGCGGCCATCTCGGACGCGAGCTTGGCTCCTCCCCAAGATCTTTTTCATTTTCGTCTTGATGCACACAATGCTTTTTGTAGTCCACCTCGACTTCCAAGTCCGACATCCATTCAATCCCAGAAATTCTATAGACTTGTATTTCCTAGGAAATGGTCACTTATACTTCAATTTCATACCTGTATTATCTGCTCCCCACTCAAAGTATACAACGTACATAATTCACATTGCTCAACATACAGATAATGAGGCAGTTGTGGAGAGATAGATGTTGCACAAACAAGTACAATCCCATCTTATAAGGTTGAGCGTTTGTACCCAATATTTTGTATGGATGTTCAACAAGCATTAGCTCAAGAGACCTCAGAGTTTATTCAGCTCTACTTTCAAATGACAAGAGGTGACATGGTTGCTGTGATAGAAAAAAGCGCCAACCTCTTTCCACTGGATCGTAGAAGTAGCCGCTATCCCGAAGATTGCTAAACACAGATGGAATAAGATCAGCCAGGTAGCGCTGGGCAAAGGCACGAGCTGCAATTTTTTCGGCGGTTTCTTTCTCTTTCATTAGCGCATCCCTCTGTTGTTTTCGCCGGCGTTCCTGAAGAAAGAGTAGTTTAAAAAAAAAAATTTCAATGAACATTTTTGTATTTGATCAAATTATATCAACTGTGTGTGTTTAGCAAATGAGGACTTGAACATGACTGCATGTAACAAAAGGCTTTTTTCCTCAAGTAACCTCCACTAGTCATTTATAAACAAACCGATATTTATATGTAGCTTCCCCATATTGTCATGAAACTTCCACCTGTGCAGTTTTGAGAAGAACCTCTTGCTCTACAGCTGCCACATCTCTCCTAGCCAGTACTAAGTGTTAAGCTTACTAGTTATCTTCCAGTGGCTTAGCTCCATTAGAAGCTGCTAGACTGTGCTGGCACATACACGTTGCTCAGAATAAAAGCCTGGACATCTCTTTGCATGTATATCTGATAATTAATTCCCCAAAGTGCCAACTCAATCTGCTTTTCTAAAACAATTATTCCATTTGTCGTAAACACTACAGCGCAACATAGTAGTAGTGGTAAAAACTTTTTTTCGATTTTTCTCGAAAATCACAAAAGTATACAAATAAAATACAATGCATAGGCAATCTTTAGCATGGTTCCACTACAAATTATATATGAATAAATAAAACAAGGAATAATACTTCTAAGATAAACTGAGAAAGTCACAGCATTAAAAAAAAGCTAAAAGGGACAAGGCCCAAAGATTAAAAAAAAGAAAACAGGCTTCGCTCTGAGGTCCCTTCCTCCCCGCTTACCTATCCTGTCGATAATCCTGTTCGAGGCTTTCTGATTTCTACTGCTAGAGATAATCGCTCACTTACCGTTTGATTTTGGGGCTCCAACGTGCAGTGGCTCCTGCGATCTGCCCTTGTCTGCTTGCTAGCCTTCCCGGCCCTGACGCCGGGGCCTCGAGTGCAGCGCCTGCCCGGCGGTGTTCGGAGTGTTGGTGGCCCTGGTCCGGATGAGAAGCCTGTTGGTGGGAGCCTGAGAGCCGCGAGCCGGGAGAGATGGAGCGGACCCACTCCCAATAGTGGGTCGCCCCGTATGCCCAAGCAGTTGGTGAACCGGAGAGAGGCCGTGTTGTCCGGTTCCCCTTGGGTGGGACGCCCACTCCTGTTAATAGTCCCGTCCGGGAACCGGTGCCTGGCTCCCGGAGAGCTGCTGGGAGCACACCCGGCCTTCTGGTGACTCTCCTTTCTTCGCCGGGCGCCGACCCCGCTGATCGACTGTGGGTCCTGTTGCCTCTGGCGGTCATGATGGACTTGGAGGTGGAGGGGATAATGGCGGCGAACGATGTGCTCAAGATGGCGGATGGCCCCTTGGAGTGTATCCCTCCCGGAGACGGTGACACTGTTGCATTTGAGACCCCCGGACCTCGGTTACTTGGGGCGGCGCTTACACGAAGTCATGTGCTGCTTGCACTGGTTACTCTGCGAACCGATCTGCTCTGGAAGTCCCGGGACTTGGAGTTACGGATCGCTGCCATTGTTGATCCGCCATTTTGTACCGTAGTGCCTTCTCCCTGAGTTGGTCCCGTTGATTCTCCTCCGGTTGCTGAGCCGGGGTCCCCGGATGAGTCTACGATTTTGAGGGAACAAATGGACCTGACGCCGGTGCGGCAATGTTTCCCACATCTTGTGTTCTCCACTCCGTGCTGGGCAGACCTGATTTTGGACTTCGCCGCGTTGGTGATTGGCGTACTGTTGCATTCTGGCTGCCGCCATGTATCGTTGGCTACTTCTTGGTGGCTGGGACAGTGTTGTGCGAAGATGCCGCCTGCCTTACCTGACTGGTATGGACTTTTTGTGTCGTACTGTCTCCTGACTGCACAGAGGTTTGGCAGTTCTACTATTCACAGAAGTGGCCAGGGGTGACCTTGCCTAGATCCTGGCGGGACTTTCTCTTAGTTAATGGCGTATCCGGGACTCGTCTTGTGGACTGTTTTTGATTGCACCCTGTGCGTTGGCTTTTCTCTGTATTCTTTCTGGCCTCGATTTGTAAGTTTTCTGTTGCGGGGATCGGGGGGGACCGAGTGATTCCATCGCCGGCTCCTCTCCTCATTCTTTCTTTTTCTCCCTTTCGTTATTTTTCTCTTCTTCTTCTTTTATTTCCCTTTTTTCGGGTGACTCTGGGGCGACAGACACGCTGTTAGTGGGGTAGGCCATAGCCATTACGGTGATGTAGGGTGGCGGGTGATGGGGGGGGTTTGTTATTTTAATTTGTTTTGTTCTATGGTCCCTTTTTCTCCCCTTTCAAGGGGGTTGGCTATGTCTCTCTTTTTTTTTTCTCCTTTATTTATCCGGTGTCTGCACTTGTCTTTCTTACTGTTTGGGGCGGGTGGGCTTTCTACACGACGTCTTGCTAAATTGCTTGCTATGGTTTGTCCTTTACTTCTGGCCCACCTTTGGTGGGCGTAGGGTGTATTTGGCCCCGTTCCTTATTATTGCTTTCTGATTACATGGGGGGATATACCCCTCCCGTCTCCTTTTCTCTGACTGTGTTGCATGGCGCCTTGGTAGATATAGCCGCTGCCTCCTCTTAAAATCATAAAAATGAAACCTTTTTTATCCTTGCGCTTCCTGTGTTACGACCACATTTCACGGCTATACTGTACTTACTTTTTACCATACATGTCTAAACTGCTCTGTTTTTGATCTCCTGATTTTGCGGCCGGCCCCAGTGGTTGTAGGCCTGCGCTTGTATTGCTCTGCTTATATGAATAAAGGTTTAAAAAAAAAAAAAAAAAATACTAACATTCACCATCCATACAGTGCGACATCAGAACATAGCTTCCTGACATCCAGTGCTTAATTGGAGCTGGTGGTTTCCGGTGCTCGGCACCTGCACTTAACTGTCAACACCAGTGCCTGTGAGAGTCTGCCACTAGGTGCCACTGTCTGGCAAATTTAGAGAGGACCTCAACAACAGTTAATTATAAATTCAATATACATTAAAAATGCCTGCTACCTGCTGCCCAAGGAATTCTGTTAGCTTTGGGGGCCAGAAATAGTCCGAATTGGCACACTTGGAGGAGTCTGATGGTTACTAGTTGTGTTGTTACTGTCATTGGTAGCATTGGCAGAGGCAATGTGTGGTGCAAGCTGCAGTAAACCTCCTGACGAGAGCCCTGGCACTTATGTTTTTTACAAACCTAGCACTGCTGACATCACAAGAGGGCTAATCGAAAACAGTGGTTCTTTATTTTGCATTTTATTGTTTGTCTTTTAAACTACTGAGTCCTCTTCTGATAGTTGCAAGAGTCAGGGGTGCCCACCCCCGTGGTTGTATCCAGGTACAAGCATCCTTTATTTAACCTCTAAGTGGACTCAATGCGGGCCGGGCTCACGATACAAGGTTCTCTACCCACCAAAATGCATACAAAACTAAACTGAACTGCAAAGCGTTACCAGCCAATGCCGGTTAGAGATTAAAAACTGGAATCCCCTAATCCAACCCAGAATTTCAAATACAATCCCAATTTCACACAAAAAACATAAAAATCTTCCCAAGTGACATCATAGACATTTGACCATGATAATGGGATGACTGTAGACTCCGTGAGAGAGAGGTGGTGGGGTAGTGGGAGGGCAAGCAGATTTCAAGGAAGGAAGACCAGGCTGGTGCAAGCATAGGAAAAGCCACAACCAAAGGGTGAGATGGGACATGGAGGGAGAAGGTGAAAGTTGGTAATATAGTTTTCCTCTAGTTCCGAAACAAAAATGAGACAAAATTACAATTGAGGCACAATTTAACATGTAATGCGTTTCAGGGGCTGAAATATTTGGGGGCGAATTAAATAAGGACATTAAAAGTGAAAGATTAGTATTTCGGGGCAAAAGAACGGCAAGTAACCTCTGATGCTGCTGCACTTTTCAGAGTCAATAATGCAAGTCTAACAGCCCCTGCGTGATGAAGACTGCTCATCTAACTGGCACAGAGAGTGGTAAGTCTTGACCTGATGAATCAAATACAAGCAACTGTGGAGCAGATCATAGAGACCATTGGCTGACAGTTGTCTGGCAAAATCAATGTAGATTGTAATGATCACTTTTTAGGTGCCTAAACCTCACTCAGACTAAGATGGCTAAATATTTAACTTTTATACCAATTGGTTTTATCCGAATCAAGCTAGCAAGCTTTCATGTTCATTATTCATCTGTTAGGGGTATTTAAAAAGTGCAAACCTAGTTCCACAGGCATTGGAGGGCTACACACAATAGCAAGCTTCATGACCAACATTTGAGGATAAGGAGGCATACAGGCACAGTTACAATGTTAACCGAGGGCAGTAAAGAAAGTACCAGTAGAAAAGGGCTCAGACACGCAACATCGCAAAGTGGGGAGTGTAAGAGGGAATGAGATACAGTCTAGGAGGGCAGGGATATTGAGTTGGTTTTGAGACCTATACTGAAGAACACCCATAAAGAAGCAAGTCTAATGGCCACTGGGAAGTGGTTTCAGAGTCTTGTGTCATATGAAGAAAAAAAAAAAAATCTATTTTAATCTCATACAGTTTTTGTAGCAAAATAGATTAAAAAAGCGCAGCATATGCCCACCTTTTGGATGTATGACGTTACAATGCATGCTTTTACCACGCATGCTGTTACAACGCAAGTATTACAACGCAAACCTTTACAACGCATTACACTTGGGGGTGCGGGATAGTGAATAGTTTAATTTACTATTCCAACTCCAGGCCCCGTGGACACTAGGGAAGGTGTTGGATAGTAAATGAAAACTATTCCCTATCCTAGAGCGCCCCCCAGTGTAATGAGTTGTAAATGTTTTCGTTGTAATACTTGCGTTGTAACAGCACTGCGTGGTAAAAGTTTCCTTGTAAAGGATGTTTCCCCCACCTTTTCATCTCTGTGCCTCCTTTCCTTGTCTTCCAAACGCTGAACTTCTGCTAGCTCTGCATTACGCAGTTCCTCAAATGCCCGTTGCATCGCACGAAGGTTGGCCAACTCTTCCTCTTCCATAACTTCCAGAAGCGCTTGCTCAATTGTTTTTCCAACCAACACCTCCAGCATAGGTTTGACCTCAATGTCAAAGTCAAAGAGCTGGGGAAGACATGGGAAAAAAAAGTATAAGTGTAAAGCAAAAATATATAACTATAAATGTAAACTTTGGAGCACATACTCTACCTCGCCCTCTTCTATTTGAGTGGCCACATCTGCACCGGTCTTTGCTGGAATGAAGAGAGGTGTTGGTGGTCTGTCCAGGAATGCATCAGTCTGACACTCCATGTCCACCTCCTCAACGCGGTCAGTGAGTTCTTCCAAATAGAGTTCTGTATGGCAGAAAGAAGAAGAATATTCACCAAGAGTAGGCTATGAGAACATGTTCTATTAAAAATCTGCCAATAAAAATAACAGAGAAATATCAGGCAAGTTGTAGAATGATAACATGACACAGCCTTGCAAAAGGGCGCACAACTTAAATATTTATGAATTAACAAGTGTTATGGTGGGGGAACCTAATTACTATACTAATGTACACATCCCTCTATCAAACCTATGGCTGAAGCTAAGGAGATAAACCTCCTTCACCAGAAGGTAATTTCAAGGAGTAGTTGAAATGTTCAAACATACCTATACCTTGGGTTATCATTTTAGTTTTTTAACCAAAGATCTTATTATATCGAACAATGCAATCCTTTCCTGTTAATTACTACCCTTTAAAGGATTATATAGCTCTACTGTATCCCACCATACTTTTCTGGAGATGATGCAAAGTTATTTCAGCATACTTCCTACCTCATACCTTTTACATATCTTCCTACATCAAGTGTGTCTACTTTTTTATTGTAATGAAACAAATGTACCACTCTCCCCTACCAATGGAGCAAGACTGACTGAAGAACTAGACAATGGTGGTAGTTATTGCCTACACTATGGGATAGATCTGAAGGCAAGGGTGCATAAGGAAGGTAGGGGACAAAAAGCAACAGTACCGAGAAGCCTCCAAAGTCAGTTCTGTCACCAGCACAATAGTGTGCCAGTTATAACACCTCCTCATTTTAGTGCACCTCTAAATCATGTTTATTCTCAATGTGGAAGTGAATGAGCAAACAAATTGTAAAAAAAAACAATTTGCTCTAAAACTGCCCCTTCTGTCGCTCAATAGAATGTAGCATTATATATTTCTTCTTGATAGGTAATCAGCTTGACGTTTCATGTAACATTTTTTGTCTACTACTACATTCTGCTCCTTCTTGGAACTGCTGGGATCCAGCCAATGCTTGTTTTCACACACCACGAACATGGGCAGCTTGCTGCAACCAACTGGCTCCTGATGTTTACACCTGCCAACTGCTCTCCTCTCCCCTGCTCTAGCACTTTAAATTGGTAGCAATCACCAGCAAAAAACGACATTCCATGAAATCTTCTATCCTTTTGGTTTCTTTATTTTGTATAGCTATGTCCTGCTTGCATGACTTTGACTGTATCAAAGTTAAATCTAATTCAACACAACTCCCTTTAAATTTTTGTAGTAGCCTTTCCATTTGCCTTTGCACATTCTGTGTAATCCAAATTTGTCACCACTTAATTGGATAATTCAAAAAATGCTAAATAATACTTATGGTAGTTCTAAAAACCAAGAAACCCAACATTATGCCAATTTGATTCTAAGGTTTTGTACAGTATGAAATCCTTCACTAGCATCAGGGTAGGCCATATCAACTGCGTGTCTTTATTCTAACACATATATACTGTCACACAAAAGCTAACCATGTTTATATGAAAGGGTTTGTTCTTCATGCAAAACCATGTATGCATTCATTTTGTAAAGGCTTACAATGCCCACCTATACAATTGATTCAAATTCATATTTTTGTGAACGCCACATCTATATAATAGACCATTACTAGACACAAAAAAGTAAAAAAAATCTACTACCTGACAATCAAGACATTAAACTCCTGTTCTTAACAATTAGCCGCAAAGGCAGCAAACACCAATTTGAAATTATTTCCTTTTCACATTATGTGAGATATGTTCTTCGGCTTGGGGG
Organism: Lissotriton helveticus; assembly: GCF_964261635.1. Taxonomy (NCBI): domain Eukaryota; kingdom Metazoa; phylum Chordata; class Amphibia; order Caudata; family Salamandridae; genus Lissotriton; species Lissotriton helveticus. Next base: position 1,373,890,939 of record NC_136067.1, read on the forward strand.
CCTGTACAGTCATACGTTTCTGGGGCACAATTATAATAATTGTGGGTGTTACCAATAGGTGCTCTATGGCCATTGTTCTGTTGGCCTCCAAACGACTGAGACCAGATACTTCCATTTAACAAATGACTTTCTCAACATTAGCAAGCCAGAGCCCAAGGAGATCATGTAGGTTCAGTCACTCAAAATAGTTAACACAGTACTACCGGCCAATAATACTACCAATCTGGTCAGTTCTTTACTTCTGAAAAGCAAAGCTCTATAAGAGGCAAAAGGAAAAATGACTACAAAGAAATTGAAGGCAAGAAAACTTGTACTCTACCACTTTCCAAGCCAAATATAGGACCCCAAATGCCACTGTAGCTCATGTGTCCTAGGGGCTATAATTTCACTTAACATAGGGTCCTATGGCCAATGTTATCCAATAGATGCGGTTCACAAAACTAGTGTGATACTTTTGAGATCAAAGAGTCACAACTAATGATCCTTGTGAAAGGATCTCCCTAATCACAGTCCTGCAAAGATGCACTTCAGAGGGTCGAAGTTTACAAAGTCACACAAAGGATAATAACAGTTTTAGAAAGTACCTTGAAGTGATTGAGAGAGGAATGTAGATTAGATTTTGTTTGACGCACCTTTGATTTACATATGCTGGTTTCAGTCTGGAGTAGCATAGTGGGCAAACAATGATGGGCTGCAAAGCGGTCCGAGTGATTGCTAGTGGCTGACACTGTTGCAAGCATTCCATCCCAATATGTTTGTGTTTCATCCTCACTCATCACGCGGAACCCTGCACAAATAGGACGCCCTCTGTCCATGCACCTTCTCAACCTATTCACAGGGAGGATCCTGCTTGGAATTGCTGACGGACAAGAGACCAGTGCTATCTTGCTATGGTAATGACAATTGTGCCCTATATCAGATAATGTAATGTAATACGAAGATACAGGTAATTTATTAAATGTGACAGTACGGTTACCCATAGGAAAGATAACTGTTGCCATTTTTGATGCATCAAAAAATCCCTGAATGCCTGTGGGCAGAGAGCCTTCCTAGATAGATGGTTTAATCGATCAAAGATTATCAGAGGAGGAAGGAGACTATGACTCAGTCAGAGAAGGGGTGTGTTTGTCCATCTTTTCAGAAAAAGTTTGATACTCCTCCATCTCTTTGCTTTTTCCTTTCACAGAAACTACAGTTTGGTTTCTTTGGGACATGGGGATAAGGCTGCTTAACCTTGTGAGCAGCAAAAAAGCATGACTGCCTGTTTATTGAAGGAGGTGAGCACTCTGCATGGTACATTGTGCATTCATGTTAGTGCTTCTGGGGGATTAAGTCTGTTAATACAAGTGTTTTCCCTGCCGAAGCCTGCTCTTTGAAAGCTATGAATACCACTAATCCAAATACTGTAAAAGGGAGTTGTTCCTTTCGTGCTCAGAGATCCCCTATGAAGCATCTTCTGACTGGCCCTTTGCCTTATTTCTGCTATTTTACCAAAAACACACAACCTGGTTGTTCATCAGGGCAAAATAGGTAAGAAAATACAACGTACTTGTAGACATGGTTATGCATTGTAGGAATCTTCATTGAAGTCATAAACACTTGAATAATTCCCGCCGTTTTTGAGGACTCCGGAACCCCACTAGATAGCGGAGTATCATGCAGACAGTATGAAAATATGGTTTTCAAATCTGAAAAAACTTTGAATGGCAGTCCAAAAAGGTGTCATTTTGTCTGTGGGTTCTAATGTAGTTAACCTGCCAAATGTATTGATAATACCACATGGTAACACCTTTCAGTAGAAAACCTAGGATATATAAGTGTTTTATTTAGAGAACATGAATGCAAAAAATGCAGCTTGTTGGCTTTCATTTAACAGTGACAGAGAATAACAAGCATTTGCAATGCAATAGGTCTCGCATTTAAGCGAGTTTGAGCTATTGGCATTGTAAATGGCAATTCATTTTATTTATGTTTTGGTTTTTAAAACATAAATAAAAGGCATTGTCATTTATAATGCCAATAGCTTAAACTCGTGTAAATGCTAGACCTATTGCATTGCAAATGCTTGTTTGCTCTCCTGTGAAATGGATCCAAAAAAAAAACCACTTTTGCTGGAAATGTATTTGTTTGACATTTTTCAATTTCTAAGTGCAGCCACGGAGTGGAGAGAAATAAAACATTTAAAATATGAAAAATAAATAAATAACTAACTAAAGCAAAACAGTGGTTGCAAGGCGGCCAGATTTGTTTATTCACACCTAAACACATTAGCACCACTTTACAGTGTTTGCCAGTGAAGCGCTACTTTTGTTTTCTCCTCTCTCTTTTTGAACAGCATTGTTTTCCCTGGGTGGGAAAATGCACTAACGCTTGAAGTACTGAAATACCCGCTTGAGGGGTGAATTGGAAAACAAAATGTGTACAGTGGCTGTGCGATCACGAATGTGGTCTTTTTAAACCATATTGCCTACGTTTTGTAGGGATATAAGCAATGGGCATTAAAACGAGTCCCTTTTGGACCCTGTAGTCATGACCTTAACTCTTCAGGCAAAAGCCCTCACTGAATAATGAGTTGTAAACGGAAAAAGGTATCCATGTTGTTCCTGCTTACATTTCACATGCTTTACTTAATCTTACATTCCCTATGTGTGTTTGCTTTTTCTAGGATGTTGTTAATTTTTATTTAGACAGCATATTGCTCATGTCTAGTGCGTAATTTGAATTGAGTCACATCCAGGTGTTTATAGCAGGTCAGTGCAGTGCAAGTTTCTCTCAGTGGGGCAGTATGGTGTTCAGTGGGGGAGAGGATGTGGCACTATGGTCAGAGCTGCTGAATTTGGAACTGGGGAACCAGGTTCAGCCTTCATGACCAGTCCACCAGACCACTCCCCCTGAGGGAGCACATTCCCATACTAGACCTTAGAAAGCCGCAATATCTTAAAAGCCCTGGTGCCTTAGTACCAGCAGGTGGACCCTAGCAGTGGCAAATGTGGGTTAACCTTGAAGGCCTGTCCGCCACAATTCATTCTCAAGTTCACCTCCAGTCTTGGAGGCAGGCCTATGAAGCAGCACACAATGAAGTGACATTGACTCTGTTACTGAGGTCACAGGACCATTGAGTAGGGTGGCTCTAGGGCAGTGCGACTGCACCAGCTGCTGACTTCAGGTGGCGGCGTCGTGTTTGCAAGTATAATATGTTTTTTAAAACACTTGCTGCCTCCTTCTTGGCCTCCAACTATTTTTGGCAACAATAAAAATGTCATGATAACTCCAGTGATTAATGTTATTAGTAGAGAGAGATGAAGTTTTGTCTAGTGGAGGTTTTGACTCATGGAAAGGAAGAACAGAGGGTTAATGTGCCTGCTGCTAAGAACATGTGCCATGCAGATCACAAAGTGCACATAATGTAAATAGGTCAGTGGGTTACTGATTTTGTCAGAGAGACACTATTGTTACTTGCAGTTAATAAGTTAAAATGCTAACCTAGAACAGTGAGCTATTAACTGTCGTGTAGGAGCTGCATACAAACTGCAAGGTATAAATTAGAGCGTTATGGTTTTTTCCCCAGTCTTTGATTATCCTAATGTTGCAAAGAGGGTTCATTTGGATAGAATTCAATTCTGATTATTAAAGAGAACCCCCGACCATGGTATTACGTTTTACATTCTGAGTTTGTGTTTCTCCAGACCAATCACTATTAAACTATGCTGCCTACTAGTATGGTTGTCATGTAACTCGACTCCTACACCTTGTAGTCCTTTTTCATATGTAACATTTCCTATACAGTGATTTACACACGCATGATTGATTCATTAGTTAACATCGTTAGATTATGAAGCAGATTATGTATTATGTGGCAAATATGGCAGAGCCATAATTATGTGGAAAACATTTCCAAACTAGGATATTTTGCCATTCATGTTTGAACTGCTCTTGTGGAAAAAGGTAGGAAAAGTGCTGATGACAGAAACTCCTGGCTGGGAGACAAATGGCTCGCGATTCCACTTTTAAGGATATTTGGGACGTTCTGTAATTGGAAACTAATCCCACTTTGTGAATGTATTTAATGTCAATAACTCATATTACATCTTAAATAAACATGTGTATCCATTAGGTAAATTAAATAACGTAATAAGCTGTAACCGGTTAGTGAAATGGCAAACAAATACTAAAAATTGGGATATTTTGCTCTTTCGGCCACACCTCTGACTCCCCCCACTGACCCAACCCACAGGTTATTCTCGCCCTCTGATTCTCCGCCCTCAGTTCCCCTACTTTTTTTTCCCCACTTCGACTAGTGGGGGTTTCATCACTATATAGCACTAGACCGAATATTACTTGCAGAAGGGCTAGTCCTTGACTATTCTCTTATTTATAATCATCTTTAAGCCTAAGTTTGACCTGATCCTAGATATTGTTTCCACTCTCCACCTCAGGTCACATCTTCCCTTGACTATTCGTCCTTGCTATTCCCTGAAAGCCAATGCTCAATGAAAAAATTATTTGAAATTCAATGAGCATAGAGTCCAGTTGGTTTTTCTGCTTCCAGGGACAATAGACACATTTTTCTACAAGGATTGCTTTGTTGCCCCAGAGTTCCACAGGCCCCAGAAAACTGCCCTGACACATATGTGTAACACTACCAGACGCTGCTTAACCAAATGTAAATATTAATATACATTTTAACAGGGATTTAACTTTCTCATTAAGGGGCAAATCATTATAGATGAATGTGCACCACATAAGGTTAATCTACTACTACATTTGGAAAGTATGATTGCCACTAGTCAAATTAAAGGCGCAACAGTGCTTTGTTCATACAAAGATACATTTACTGGTGAATTAAATAGGTTAATACCACATTGACTTTTTTCACAGAGATGAGCCAGCCTCTAACAGTAAAACTATGAACATGTTATTTTGTGTGATTCATGTGTCACTCATCTCTCTGGTTAGTTAAAAAAAATAGAAAAAACAATACAAGTAAAGAAAACCATGGATATGAGGCTTGTTCTTTGTGACATGTTCTCGCCAGGTAAGCTCCATGTTATATAAATCAAGTCCTTGAGCGTCATGCTAGCCCAGTCCCAAACAATCTGTTTTCCCATCTCTCGGTTAACACACGGTGCAAGATAGTGTAACGTGCAGAATTAACAATTGCACAGTTAAAACGCATCTGCTCAGGGAGAAAATGTGCACCCAAAGTGTCACAGGCAGAAGACAATGCAAACAGTCCATAAATGGGAAACCGCCGCACATGAACAGAAGAAAACATCTGATCTTTCACTAATATTTATCAAAACAAATTAGTAAATGCAATATCGGTTGTGGCGTGCATGTCAATTGCCCATAGTGTAACTCGTTGATGCTTCACATAAGATTAACTTACCCTTCTGAATCTTTCACGGACGTTTCTATAGACGAAAGTTCAGGTTCGGCACAAGAAGATGTACGATTATGCTGAATATTATGGATGCAAGCAGCTTCCTCCAACATGTGCGCGGTGTCTCAAAGCATCTTTTTTTACGCAATAGGAATACTAAGACACATCACGGAGCGCGCGCACATGAACAACATTGGTCAGTTTGATTAGCCAATCGCGTTCTCATACCATAGGATTTTAACTATGCCCCCGATGACGAGCGTACTCGCACGCGCCCAGGCTGCTCTCACTCAGTGCTGGGGTTCGTTCAATGTATTCGTGCAAATCTCCCTTGAACACCATGTTAAAAAGAACACTACTCTCCCTGTGGCTTAACAAGAGCCACACGTTTGTTCGTTTCCAAGACATCGTTTTGGGGAAACATATTCTGGAGTCGAAGAATAACAAGTCGGCCTGGAGCGCGCCTTGCAAGAGACGCGGGAGGGCAGCGTGACGCCGTGAGCGTGCAACGTTGGCGTTCCCTGCGGTTCGCTCGCGCGTTCACAGACCGGTGTCTGCTCGTGCACCGGTCTGTATCACTTGGGAGGCCTTCACAACGACAATGAGGCTCGTAGCGGCAGCGCTTCACGCTGCAACGCCAGGCAAGCCCTAAAAAAGGAGCCTATGCCTTTAAGAACCTGGGAAGTAGCTCTACCCAGCATGCTTTGTACTGGCGGTTTGCCTCTCTCACTCAGTTCCTTTTTACGAGGCAAAGTGGATAGAAACAAGTAATATGAGTGGTCTTTATTCCTCAACATGTCGACATGAGCAAACATTGCAAGAGTCTGGGAGGAGGGTGGGGTGTTTATGACTTCAATGAAGATTCCTATAATGCAGAACCAGGATTACAGGTACATAACCTTTTCTTCTAAATCATAGGATCTTATTTGATAGTCATAAATGCTTGAATAGAGTAGCAAGCTGAAGAGAAAAATTGCTAAGTGGCTGCTGACAAAGAATATAATTATACTCATTAAAAAAAAAGAATTCTAAGAGTCTCCTGTCCTACCCTAGCTTCAGCTTGGGTATCAATATCTAAACAATAGTGTTTTGTGAACATGTGAATTGGCTGCCATGTTGCTGGTCTATAAATTCTGTGATAGTGATATTTCTAATTTATGCAGTAGTGGCAGCTTTTCCTTTTCTGGAATGAAGTTTCGGTCTACTTAGTAAAGGTTTATTAGCAACTAGGTAACATGGTGTAATATAAGCTACTATCCATTTAGCAATGGATTGCTTTGAAGTAACTAGACCTTGTCTATTGTGACAGTAGTTGATAAAAAGTTGATTTGTTTTTCTAATGTCTTTTGTTTTGTCTAAGTAAAAACGTAACACTCTCCTGTTGTCAAGAGAATGTACAGACATTTCCGCAGATGTGGAAGGATTAGGAAAAAACACAAGCTACTTTAAATGAGAGGCAACATATATAGAACAGAAAAAAGTATAAGCATTTAATGACACGACATCTTCAAATGTTGTTTTTCATCTTTTATTTTCTGCTATGCACAGTATGCAGATGACAAAACCAGCCAAAGCGTTTCACCCAAAAATGGGCTTCTTCAGGGCAAAGAAATAATTGGCGATGAAAAAATCCGTCATGTGTAGGTAAATAGGCGGCGAGAACTGTTATTTCCGATTAGAGAAAAAAAAGCTCTTGAGTAGATGGGGGATTCTCACAGAGTGAACCCGAATCCCATAACAACCACAACGTGTCCGTGGAGCCGTATCCGGAGGCCGTCTTTCAGGCAGTGGAACGGCCTCCAGATACGGCTCCACGGACACGTTGCGGTTGTTATGGGATTCAGGTTCACTCTGTGAGAATCCCCATCTACTCCAGAGCTTTTCTTTTCTCTAATCAGAAATAACATTTCTCGCCGTCTCTTTACCTACACATGACAGATTTTTTCATCGCCAATTATTTCTTTGCCCTGAAGAAGCCCATTTTTGGGTGAAACGCGTTGGCTGGTTTCGTCATCTGCATACTGTGCATAGCAGAAAATAAAAGATGAAAAACAACATTTGAAGATGTTGTGTCATTAAATGCTTATACTTTTATCTGTTCTTTATATGTTGCCTCTCATCCAAAGTAGCGTGTGATAATTGTCTGTGGTCTACTAGCAGCAGGCCATTTGAGGTGGGCAATATACTGTACCAATAACTGTGACCAGTCCTGGTAGTGCAGTCGTCTAGGACCCAGCTGCTTGGTGCTACTAAAATTTGTATTAGAAAAACACGCAGGTAATGTGATAAATTGATTTATGTGGAGGTCCAATACTACTTTTGGTAAGAAAGAAGGAAGTGTTTGTAAAACAACCCTATTAGCATGAAAGCTCATGAAAGGTTCTATTTACGACAGAGCCTCAATTTCGCTAACTTTCTTTGCTGATATTATTGCAATACAAACATTTCCATGAAAGATACTGTAATATGGGCCTATGAATACAATAGGTTCAAAAGGAGAACACGTTGGTCTACGGAGGATCATATTTAGTTGCCATGATGGGGATGGGTTTCTGGTGTAAAAACGTTCTTGATCCATTCTAGAAAGTCTTTAAATCACTGGAATTTAAAAAAAATTAAACTTGATGTGGAGAATTTCTTTAAGCCATTAAGGCTGCTGAGTGAACGTTTATAGAAGATAATTGACGTTTTGATTTGCTAACTGAAGCAAATATGAGAGAAGTACTTCTCAAGAAGTAATAAAGATACCACCTTTAGATTGACATCATATACAGAATATTCTCCATTTTAATGTATAGGAGGTTCTTTTTGTTGGTCTTTTTGCTTTCTTTAAAGTGTCCATACAATCCTGAGGAAGATTAAAGTGTCCATATTGTCTGACTTCAGGAGTCATGTATCAGAACTCAAGAGCTGAAGGTTTGAGTGATGAATTTGGTCCTGTAGTCTGGTTAGAAAGTCTGGCCTGCAAGGTAGCTTCTTGTGTTGTAAAATTGAGAGGTGTAGAAGGTTTGGATACCAACATTTGTGCAAGTCTGTCATGAGATACTTGGTGTGGCAGGATGGGCAGAACCAAAGGGGAGTCTCTTCTATTACGTGGTCATTCTTAATGGTTTGAGGGACATGAAGTTGAAGGGGCACAGTTCGGTGTGAGATTTCATCGACAATGAAGAAAGAAAAGCGTTAAAGTAACACCAGAAGGTAGACTGACGAAAAATGGGATTTATTTATTTAATGCGATTTTATATAGCGTGAACATTACCCGAAGGTATCAGGCGCTTTACAAAAGAACCAGTTGCGATACGTAAGGACTTAGGATTACATGAGTTACATAAAAGATACAAACAGAAAACATTGCAAATGAACAAGTTGTAAAGTCACACAAGGAAGAGATACAAACAGAAAGCGCAAATGTACAAGTTGTAAAGTCACTCAAGGAAGAGATACAGATGGATAAACTCTAAGAATCATATAGGAATGGTAGTGAGTAAAAGGTCTACTACATGTACTAGTGGTTAGAGCTCCCTTATACACTTCTGAACCCGATGGCGGAGAAAGACAATCTGACTATGGAGCCGATGCCTATGCGCCTTACCTGCAATAGGTGGAGTCACAATATCTTGTGACTCGAAAAGATTTCTTTGAACGAAAGCAACTTGCACAAGTCCAACCAAACCCAACACTAGACAGCTGGAGTATGCACAGCATGTGTATCTACAGCCAGCTACACATGCTATGAACATTTCTCTTTGCAAGCCTCCTACTTAGAAATACTGAGGATAGACACCCTTTTCCCAAAGAGAAAAAAATTCCTAGCATGCCTTGTGTACAGAGAATAACCATTGAAAATAAATACAAAGGAAGGCCAATCAGGCACTCATCAGCAGATCTTAATCCAAAATGGGAATTTAAAGAGAAGGCTGATGAGAGGACTTGAATGAAACTAGATTATATTGATGTGGGTTAAAGTTTCTGTCCCATTCTGGCATCTGCAAAACTTCTTGATTAACATTGACCTGTATTGTCTAAGCTTGAAAGCCAGGTCAGGGGGATAATGAGCAGCAGGGCAAGGGGGGAGTAGGAGTTGGTGCTGCCAGGTACTCAATGTAGCCATCAGGATATGATATGTATGGCCCTGGCACAGAGCAGTACTGACCTTCACAGGATACCTGGCAACCGCGGTCTGTGCATGTAAGAGTGGTGGGGCCCAGTGGAGGGGATTACGACATACGACCATGAGGGAAAGATAATTATTTATTTAATATTCCCTCTTGACTGTATGTTAATATTCCCCCCCCCCCCACCACCACCCGGCCCCACCGCTCATACCTGCACGGGTCGCGGCTGGTCCCTGGCATTCTGCAACTGGGAGGGAGAGTAACACTTACCTTTAGCTTTCCTGAAAATCATCTGTTAATTTGAGCCTGTCCAACCTTCACTAATGAAATTAAAAAAGGAGAGTACCCTCTCCTCAGGTGAGCTCAAAAAGAAAATAGTCTAAACAAGTATATTGTTTAGACTGTAAATTGTATCTGTGAATTGGTTGGAATCCAAATTACAAGTCTCAAGAACACATTTCTTGGAGCTTTCATCTTAGCCATGACTTCACTTATTCTTCAGACCCACCTGCTCTTGTAAAAGCTGTGGACTTTACAAAGGGATTATGTGGTTGTAAATCCTGCATTTCACAAAATCACAGTGTTGGTAAAGAAAAAGACTCAACCCATACAATACCGCAAGATGTCTTTTTCCAATGTACTACCTCATTTTGGAATTCAGGAAAGCATTTTTAAATCTCAAAATTTGGTTTTTGGCCCCTACCGAAATGCCATTTGAAAGGTGTGTTTTGGTTGTTCCTTTCAAATTTTGAGTCCGTAGGGTATGTATTAATGGCTTGTGACCACAGTTACAGTTGAAAACCATTGATCAGTTACAGACTCCCAAGTTAGGGTGGTAAATGTTTGCTATGGGTAAGGTGTTCCCTTTGGACCCCTTTCCCTTCAGGAATCACAATGGCAACTTCGAGTATGTAGTGGTCTATCAAACCATTGCTAATACTTATTAAAAGTCTTTCAAAATGGAAAACTTCAAATAAAAAAAGAAAAGAAAATGCAGCCCTATTTCCTATAAGGCAATTTGGCTGCATTAAAAAAAGGTATTCTGTTTTGAAATGCAATTAAAGGGATGTTGGTCTGCTGCCCCTTGCAGGCCACCATCACTGTGATTGTAGCCAATGTCAGGGGGTTGCAAATTGCAACCTGCCTAAAGGAATAATATTTAGGCAGGGCTTTCATGCCTCTAGCAATTCAATTTTTTTGCAAACTAACCATTAGTACATGCGTCGATTTGTAAAAATCACACACGATTTGCAAAAAGTCAGTACGCAATTTTCAAATCCAGTCCTAGTACATCTAGTTCCGTAACACTTGCCAAGAAACTCCGCTTGAATGGTAGGCATGCTGTACAACACATGCTCTACAAAACACCCAAAAATAAATAATGAAAATAAATAAATAGAAATTGAGTAAGCAAGGTACTGTGAGGTAATGCGGAAAAACAGAATTAATTTAGAAGAAATGGTCACAGTGCTGTACAACTCCCCAAGCACCCTTATGACAGAACCTCTGTCCCTCCCGTGAGGTTAAACAGTAATAGCCTGTCTCATGAATGTGTTAATACACACATACAAAAGCCACCCTTGGTCAGAAGTGAAATAAAAATTTCAAGATACCTCCATACAAGCAGACAGCCTTGCCTTACCCTATTATGAGACAAATAATGGACAACACCATAAAAGTCATACAGTTCTTAAGAGTAAACTCATACATTAGTTAACAACACATGATAAGTGATCCGAGTGTTTCATTTTTAGAGGCAAGTATTAGCAGTGCTGGTGCACAGCTGCTGGGTGGAAGCGGTAGCTTGGTAGCAGTGAGGCTCACTCGCACCACAAGCATATGGAGATGCTGTAAGAAAAAGTCAAGAGATGTGGAGATGCAGCAATAGCTCCTGACTCTAAGGACTCTGCCCTTTGCTGTTTACCCACACTCCAAATAACCCTTTCACCTGAAGTCCAAACTGAGGATCACAGCAGGGTTTAAAAGACAAAGACAACTGTGTAAGTGGGTCAAGTGTGAGCCATGACTAGCATGAGGAAGAGTGAGAAAGACATGTGTCCAGTGCTTGGAGATTATTGGAGAGTTGTGGAGACTGGTGTGGGCCATTAGTGTAGTGTGGTGCAAAGGCCTTGAACTTGCTAAAGTCAGACAGTCGTTTAAGTGGGAAAAGAAGCCACAGGCACCCTGCACACCTGTATGAGGTTCAAGCAGGAGTAGATGTTTGCATGTCTGCATAAACTACTTACCTTGCAGAAGTGGGCACTACTGGAAGGGAAATGGGACACATATACCTATGAAATGCTCTGATTTGGTCATTTCTGGAATTCCCAAACAGAAGTACAAAAGCATCCGGAACATCATTGTCACTGGGCTCAACTAAGTGACTCCCAGGACTAAGGAGGCACTTTTAAGTTTGCCAGGTGTATTTTCCTCTAGCCTGGGAGCAAAAACAGTATTCTTCAAGAAAACAGAAATAAGTCTTATGAACTCCAGAGAAGTGTAAAAGGATGAACTCAAGACAGAACTAAGTGAAAAGTCAGAGAGAGTGCCTCAAGCAGCTGAGAATGAGAAACAAATTTAAGGTGAACATAGATGGGATTAAGACTAGTGGGATGGTTCCTGGACCTGGCCTGTACAGACTGACTCACTCTAGTAGAAAGTACTGTGCTGATGGCCCCAAGAGAGTCAGAGCAAAGTGAAATCTCGAAGATGGGGAGGGTGCAAAAAAGGAGAGGCGTGGTAGAGGTCTTCTCTGTCATGACGAAATGTGAATGTTGAGCATGTAGAAAACACAGTAGGCACACATTTTGCAGTAAAGATGGTGCACCAAAATCGGTCTATAACACATCAACAAATTCATGCTGAACACATGAAACCCCCTAAAAACTGACTAAGTGTTTTAAATTCAAGATGACAAGCAAGCCAAAAGGGTTCAAAATGTAATCTCCGCTAAATGTAACCTGTTGTAAAGCGACTCCAGCCCTGATTTACAGAAATCCATTCACACTCCTCTGCCAGCGCTTTACACAGAAAATAATCATTTGAAGGGCAGAGAAATAACAAATGAGAAAAAGCTGAAGTGGAAATTCAGGCAGGATACAGGTTAGGGAGATGCAAAGAACCCCAAGGCATTTGTGCCAACATTCACAGGCATTAATGCCAACATTCACAGCGTAGGCAATTCAAGATACAGGGGTGAAAAGAACAGCGCCTTTGAAAATGTCCAGAGAATTGATAAGCAGGAACCTTATGAGACTCTAAGAAAAAGGTTCCTGACATGACTAGCAGGTAAGGTAGGCCTGGAGTTTGTAATCAGTAACAAGCATTGGCAAAGCCAAGAAGTCCCATCTATGTGAGATCTATTGACTTTGTTGGAGTGCAAGGGCACTGTATGGAGTAGAGTGGCATTGAGTGGCGTGGAGTGGCACTGAGTAGAGTGAAATGGCATTGTGTGGCGTGAAGTGGGATTGTGTGGCATGGAATAGAGTGGCATTGTAGGGCGTGGGGTGGCATTGTGAGCCTTGAAGTGGAGTTACACGTTTTGGTTTGGAGTGAAGTGGCATTGTGTAGAATAGAGCAGAGTGACATTGTCTGGTAAGGAGTGGATTGGCATGATGTGGAGTGGAATGCCATTGTGTAGAGTGGAATGGTATTGTGTGGTGTGGGGTGGCATTGTAAGGAGTGACGTGACATTATGTTGTGTGGAGAGTAGTGGCATTGTGTGGAGTGGAGTGGCAATGTGTGGACTGGAACAGAGGATCACTGAGTGAAATGGAGTGGCATTGCACTTAGTGGAGTGAAGTCGCATACTATAAAAAACTTTAACACCTCGTCAGGGGTAGTAAGCACAATATAAGTGCAATTACAATGAGTGGAGTGGAAGGAATGGCATTGAGTAGAGTGGCATTGTGTGAAGTGGAGTGGCCATGTTTGGTGTGGAGTAGAGTGCAGAGCATTGATTAGAGTGCAGAGGTATTGTGTGGAGTGGCATTGTGTGTTTTGAAATGGAGTGGAACTGTGAGGCTTGGAGTGGCATTGTGTGGTGTAGAGTGCGTTGGCATGATTAGAGTGGAGTCGCATTTTATGGCTCGGAGTTAAGTGCCATGTGAAGTGGAATGGAGTGCCATTGGAGGGGAATGGCCTTGAGTGGATTGGCAATGTGTGGAGCAGAGTGGCAGCGAGTGGAGTGGCACTGTGTGGAATGGAATGGAGTAGCACTGTGTGGAGTGGAGTGGCATGGAATTGAATGTAGTGGCATTAAGCAGAGTGCAGTGGCATTGTGTGGTGTGGTGTGGAGTGAAACTGAATTGAGTGCAGTGGCATTGTGTGTGGTGGAGCGGGGTGGCACTGTGTGGTGTGGAGTGCAGTGGCATTGAGTGGAGTGCAGTGGTAGTGGGCAGAGTGCAGTGGTGTTGTGTGGAGTGACATTGTGTGATGTTAGGGGGAGTAGCATTGTCTAGAGTGGAGTTGCATTGTGTGGTGTAGAGTGGTACTGTGTGGAGTGGGGTGGCATTGTGTGGTGTGCAGTGGAGAGGCATGGAGTGGAATTTCACTGTGTGGAGAGGCATTGTGTAGATTGGAGTTGAATTGTCTTGCGTAGAGTGGAGAGAAATTGTGTGGCATGGAATGGAATTGTGCTCTGTTGAGTGGACTTGTATGGAGTGTAGTGTACTCGTATGGAGCAGAGTGGCATTGCACCACATGGTGGGGAATTATGTAGCATACAGTGCAATTCTGTGGAGTGGAATCGTGTGGCTGGAGTGGAATTATATAGAGGACAGGGAATGGAACTGCATGGAGTGAAGTGGACTTGTGTGGCATGGAGAGAAAGTATGTGGTATGGAGTAAACTTTGTGATGTGGAATTGTGTGGCATGGAGTTGAATTGTGTGAAGTTGAATTGTGAGGAGTGGAGCAGATTTGTGTGGATTGGAATTGTGTGGAGTGGAGTGGCATTGTGTGGTGTGGAGTAGAGTGGCACTGTATGGCATGGAGTGGAGTGGAATTGTGTGGAGAAAATTATGTGGCATGGTGTGGAGAGGAGTGAAATTAGGTGGCGTGGAATTGGTTGGTGTGGAGTGGAATTGTGTGGCATGGAGTGGAGTGCCATGGGATTCTTTGGAATGGAACTGTATGGTATGATGTGGAAATGTATGGAGTGAAATTGTGTAGAGTGGGTGAAGTAGAATTGTGTGGTGTGGAGTGGAATTGCATGGAGTGCAATTGTGTGGCTTGGGATGGATTGGAGTGGAATTGTGTTGAGTGGAGTGGAATTGTGTGGCATGGAAATATGTGGTGTGTAGTGGAGTGGCATGGGATTCTGTAACATGAAACTGTGTGGTATGGAGTGGAATTGTGTGGAGTGGCATTGTGTGAAATGGGGTGGAGTGAAATGAGTGTAGTGGCATTGTATGGCGTGGAGTGGCATGGTGTGGTGTGAAGTGGCATTGTGTGGGGTGAAGTGGAGTGGCATTGTGTGATGTGAAGTGGAGGGCATTGTGTGGTCGCATGGAGTGGCATTGTGTGGGGTGGAGCAGACTGGCATTGTGTGATGTGGAGTAGAATGACATTGTGTGTTTGCGAGGAGTAGGCATGTTGTGAAGTGGAGGAAATTGTGTAGCATGGAGTGCCACTGTGAGGACTGGAGAGACAGTGTGTGGTGTGAAGAAGAGTGGAATTGTGTGGAGTGGAACAGAGTGACATCGATGTGTAGTAGAGTGGCATTGTGTGACATGGAGTGGTGTGGAGTGGGATTGAGTGGCTGGGCTGGAGTGGCGCTGGGTAGCGTGGAGTGGAATTTTTATGGAATGGAATTGTGTGGAGTGGCATTGTGTGGAATGGAGCAGAGGGGCATAAGTAGAGTGGAGTGGCATTGTGTGTAGTGGAGCAGAGTGGCATTGTGGGATGTGAAGTGGAGTGGTAATATGTTTTGCATTAAATTGTGTGGTATGGAGTGTAATTGTATGGTGTGTAGTGTAATTGTGTAGCGTGGAGTGTAATTGTGTGACATTGAGTTGAATAATGTGGCGTGGAACTGTATGAAGTGAAGTGGAATTGTGTGGCATAGATTTGTGTGGGTTGGGGGAATTGTGTAGGTGCAGTTGAACTGTGTGGTGTGGGATTGTGTGGCGTGCAGTGGAATTGTGCTGAGTGGAGTGAAACTGTGACGAGGAGTAAAAACTGAGTCAAGAGGAATTGTCTGGTGTGGAATTGTGTGGCGTGGAGTGGAATTGTGAGGCATCGAGAGGAGTAACGTTGAACTGTGTTAGTGGAAAGGACTGGAATTGCGTGGAGGGGAACTGTGTGGCCTAGAGTGGAACTGTGTGGAGTGGAATTGTGTGGTGTGAAATGGAGTGGTGAGGAGTGGAAATGTGTGGCACAAAAGTGGTGTGAAATTGTATGGAGTAGAATTGTGTGGCATGGAGTATAACAGTGTACAGTGAAATGGAATGAAGTGGAATTGTGTGGCATGCAGTGGCATGGAATTGTCTGACATGGTGTGGCATTACACTGTGCGGCATGGAGTGAAATCGCCTGGTGTGTAGTAGAGTGGAATTGTATAGTGTGGAGTGCAATTGTGTGGGGTGGAGTTTAATAGTGTGGCGTGGAACGGTATGAAGTGAAGTGGGAATTGTGTGGCATGGAATTGTGTGGCATGGAGTGGAATTGTGCTGAGAGTAGTGGGACTGTAACAAGTAGTGAAAATGAGTCAAGTGGAATTGTGTGGCGTGGAGCAGAATTGTGAGGCATCGAATTGAGTGGCGTGGAACTGTGTGAGTGGAATGGACTGGAATTGCATGGAGGGGAACTGTGTCATGTGAAGTGGAACTGTGTGGCGTGGAGTTGTGTGGTGTGGTGTGGAATTGTGTGGCATAGAGTGATGTGGAATTGTGTGGAGTGCAATCATGTGGCATGGTGAGGAATTGCGTTGTGTGGAATGGAGTGACAGTGGGTTGTGTAGAACAGTGTGCCCTGGAGTGCCATGGAATTTAACGCCATGGAGTTGTGTGATGTGAAGTGCAATTGTGTGGCAAAGAGGGGAGGGGTATTCTGTGGCGTGTAGTTGAATAGTGGGGCTTAGAATTGTGTGGAATGACGTTTCACTGTGTGGCATGGAAATGTGTGGAGTGGAGTGGAGTGAAAATGTGTGGATGCAGTGGAAGTGTGTGGATTGGAATTGTGTGGCATGGAGTGGAACTGTGTGGAGTGGAGTGGAACAGTGTGAAATGCAGGGAAATATTGTCAAATGAAATGTCTGGTGTGGCTTTGAGAAGAATTGTGAGGCATTGAGGGGAGTAGCATAAAACTGTGTGAGTGGAATTGTGTGGAGTGGAACAGTGTGGAATAGAGTAGAACTGTGTGACGTGTTGTGGAGTTATGTGGAGAGGAGTGGAGTGGAAATGTGTGAAGTGGAATTGTATGGCTTGGAATTGTCTGGCAGGGAGTTGAATTGTGTGGTGTGGAGCTGTGTGGCACAGAGTGGAACTGGGTGTCGTTGAGAGGAATTGTGTGGAGTGGAGTAGAGTTGTGTGGCGTAGAGTGGAATTGAGTGGAGTGGAATTGTATGGAGTGGAAATGTGAAGAGTGGAATTGTGGAATTGTGTGGCGTGGAGTGAAACTGTGTGTCATGGAATTATTTGGAGGGGAGTGGAACTGTGGCATGAAGTGGAGTGGAATGGTGTGGCATGGAATGGAGGGGGTTGGGAGAGGAAGAAGAAATAGTACCTCAATCACAGCACGAGCAGTGGATGGATACTAATTAAGATGACTCATTCTCTGCTTGGTCCATGCAACAAAGAAAGAAAAGGAAGTGACGCCTGGCAAGCGCTAGCCAACAAGAAGGCCGAAAAGAACAGTGACAGTGATGCCAACTAATGGTAAGCAATGGGAGGGCTCCAAGCCCTTTATAGTAAACAATACTTCTACCAGTGACAGTGCTGCACTGTTGGCAGTTGAGACCTAAAAGGAATACATGTGCCAGAGTGAGACACCTACTACAACTAATTCATACTTTTATTCGAAAGTCCAAGAAAGAGCTTTGGAGCTCAAAGCCTAATCTAAAAATCTCTGTTTCTTCCCATTTCATTCCTTATAAATAAGCCCTCCAGGTTGGGAGTCAACCTGGTTATGAACTTGAACAAAAAACATGACAGAAAGATAATTTTAAGCAGATCTACAATGTGTAGCCATCGTTCTTTTCATCAAGTCCAGAAACAAATCTTTATGTTCCAATACAAATCTCCATGCCTCACAATGAAATATACTTTTTTTTTAAACTTAGCCTACCACACATTCTCATCAACTAGGACCATGGCCATGTACCCAACCCACAACCTTCATTAGTAAATTGTTTTCTAGTATCCCTTTTTATAAACAAAGACCAATAGGTCCAACAAAAAATCAAATCTTCAACATCTATGCGTAGGGTTATACCTGTCTGAACATCCACATGTTTTCTGCCCTCCACAGCCTCAGGGGTCCTTATTCGAAGCTGCTCCTTTGCTCTTTTCTTCGCGATAGCTCTTCTGTGCAGCTCTTGCTGCCTTGCAAGCTCCAAGGGATCAGGCTGGGCTCCCTAGGAAGGGGATTAAAGAACATTTAAAAAAACTTTTAACAGGTAAACCACTATGGAGAGAACATAACCTAGATTGTTCAAAAAAGACAAACAGTTGTATGTCACAATATCATTGTGAGAAGTCGTCTGACATAAATATTGTATACTGATTGTTGTTTACAAAAATACTGTCCCACTTATTGCTGATTTTACCACCAGTGGGGCGATATATTCATACACAGTATTTAGGACACGATATTTAAGTAAGAAGATATTTCTAATAAAACAGCCTAGTGTCTCCAAGATTTACTTTTTAGCCTGAGAGGGACGTATTTGACAAAAATAATCTGTCTGACAGATATTTGAATTCTGTGCATATATCAGTGAATAAGAACAACAGTCTACAAACAAGGAAACCCAACTGAAGTACAAGTCTATTTTATTAATCGGCACCTTCACTGCCCATTGCAAGTGCCATCTGGCTTCCACTATGCATTGTAGCACCAAGAATCTTGGAAATCCATTAAAACAGAAAGTATTACCAGTTTGCCCCTTTCAGACTATAGCAGTGCATATTACGTGAGGATGAGTCAACATGCCCAAAAAAATGCAATCCCATTTTGTCAATGTATTGTCTGTGCCTTGCCCTATGCCTTGTTCGTCACTGGAGAACTGTAATTAGAACTCTAATTGGAACATTTGGCGCTCTCTTTGCAAACAACAGATACGGTCATACGTCCCCTCAAGGAGCATCCTATGGCAGCCATTGTCATGAACCCTCAAGTCAGACTTCATTTTTAAAACGTTAAGTTGGCCTGTCTGCCTTTGAGCCACAGTCAGTCTTTCGCAGAACTTGTAAAAATGTCCTTTTCACCTCAATGCTGATTTGGTTTAACAGCAGGTGACACAGGTCTGATGCAAACTCCTGGATATCTCCATCTCAAGGTTTAACAGTAGGTATGAAAGGTAAACCTGTAATCCAAATTGATGTATTTTCATTTCACTGGTTTAGAATGGTTGCATCTGGTATTTCGAAAACTCTCCACTTGATTTTGCAATGCAAGCTATGTCAGTAGTCGATTGCTTACATAAACCTCTGGAAGGGGCCACTGGGGGGGGGGGTGGAGTTCTTTGCACCAGGTTATCATGGGAGGTCCCTGGCAGACTGCCGAAACATCCACTCTTATGCCAAGAGTCGATGCAGTGATGAGGGGAGTTGAGCCCAGTTGATTATGTGTTTTCTTTCTAAAGGCACACTCTCTTCCTGGCCGGAGTCTGATAATACAACCATGAACAGGTATGCAGTGCGAGAGCACGATGAAACTCTACATGCAAGTTAGCTATTCTATGCTCTCCCACAGTGTAACAAATAGAAGTAGAGTTAGGGTGGTAGGATGTTAGGAACATTCCAAAACATGTTAGAATTGTTCATTTTAATTTTGCTGCTAGCAACATGAACAAGTGCAGTTTAACCTGTTCGCTGCTTCTGTCGGCCAAAGGCTGCCGCGAGCACGACCTGGCTAGAGCTGCGCACGTCCGTTGACCGATGCGGCCGGCCCACTCTTTAAAACCATTCCGCCGCAGTAAAGGGGTTAATTATATACTGTGCTGGGTTATTATTCATTTACGAAGCAACAGAATAAGACTGTTGAATACTTGAAAATATACAGTCTCATTCTTAGTGCTACACCCGAATATGCTATTTTAAGAACAAAATTGGCTTTGAATCGCCACTTTCTCCCTGAAATCTTTAAAAAACTGTTAGTAACTCAGAAAACACACAAACACCTCCCTCGCAGGAATACTCAGTGGGTTGTGTGGGGCTACATTTAAACTGAACTTCCTTACTCAATGATGGTACACTGAACTAACAGCTAGATTCATGAAAGGGCCGTTTTGCGAGTCTTTAATAGCGATTCATAAGGAATCGCAATTAAGGACTTGCAAAACGGGATTCATGTAGGAATTGCTAAATAAATTGCGATTCCTACACATTCCTTATTTGCGATTAGCAAATTGCTAATCGCAAATAAGGAATAACTCCCCATTCATTCCTATGGGCCTAAAGGCCCATAGGAATGAATGGGGAGTTATTCCTTATTTGCGATTAGCAATTAGCTAATCGCAAATAAGGATGCGATTTCAAGGGTGCCAGGGGTGTCCAAAGGACACCCTGTAGCACCCCTGAATTGAATATTTACACAGGTGTTGCGCACACACATGTCCAAAGGACATGTGTGTGTGTGTAACATGCAAAAGAAAAAAATGCACTAAAGTGCTTTAATCTATTTTTTCGCTATTTACCACGAAGTCAGACTCCCAAATGCAATAATTGCGCTCGCAAAGGGCCAGATTCTCAGAATCTGGCCCTTTGCGAGCCGATTTTCGTTTCATGAATCTGGCTGCATGTCCTTGCACCCATGAATTAGGTACCATAACCCTGCCGACATGGGGTCTAGAGCCCAGGATTCGCAACACTAGCTCTCAGTTCATCCTTCTGATGCACTCGGGTAGAATAATCCCAGGGGTCTTTCCCCCAACATATTTCTTATCTTAGATCTTTATATTCACACAGGAAGTTCAGTCTGATCTGAAGCCACAGCTCACCAGGAGCTCTTGAGAAAATGCTAAGGTGTACTCCTCTGCCTTTCTTCCTCTCTTTACCAAAGACAGCGGTGGCTCCTTTGCAATGGCAGAGGAGCGTCGCCCCATTGGCTCAAAGACAGCAGCTGAAAAATAAAACAATAATTTATTATAATTAAAGCCAGCGTGTGCGGCTAGGGTCACAGGGAGGAGAGGTTGGTGGACTTCTAAGTGCGCATGTCTGTTTGGCCGGCCAAACAGATATGCGCAGATAGGTTTCTCTAACCCAGTTGGATTTTACAGCCAGGTGGTGAAACGGCACAGACTCCCTGTGCCTGACTGGGACCATCCCGGCGCAGAGTTGTGATTGGTTGGGGAGTCTGTCCCGGGGACTGCTGGGAGTAGAATGGAGGAGCACTGAAGTACAAGGTGGCCGCAGGATCAGGTATGTTTTTTTATTTTATTAACTTTTTTAATTCACCCCTTTCCCGGCCACTGCTGCTCCCCGACTGCATATTGGCAGCAGCCGCGACTGATAAAGCTCATGTTCCATTGTCTGGCTCCTTTTTCCACTCACGTTGCACTTCTTTTTTTTTTAATGAAGGGGGGCAGTACTAATAGCCTTGCTGCGCCTGTCTTACTTGCATGGCAATACCAGGTGTTAATTACCCCCTCAGTACACCGCCACATCTACATCTTGGATCTATAATTGTGGAGAGGATATTTAACAGCAGTTAATGCATGCTGGTGCATGAAATAGTATTTAACAGCCTCAGACATGTAATATTTCTGCCATTGATGACATCTTTTTTATTTGGACAGACACAGAACAGAAATTAGACGAATTTTTGCAATGGTTAAATCTATGTGATAGTAACCTGCGGTTTACATCACATAGTAGCACCCAACAGGTGGAATTTCTGGATATCTATATAAGACATAACAATGGCATGCTAGAAGTAAATTTATTTACCAAGCCCACAGCACGTAACACCTTACTACATTTTGATAGTTACCATCCTCGGGCGCAAAAAGAAGGAATCCCTTTCAGCCAATTTTTCCGTTTGAGACGTAATTGCTCAAACATCAGTGACTACGATATACAAGCTAAGGTCCTCAAAGAAAAATTTCTAACTAGAGGATATCCCCATAGGTTGATTCGAACATCATTTAAGCGGGCTCGTTTTTATGATAGGGACTCCCTGTTAACACCAAAAATTAAACAGAACAAAAACCAACTAATATGCATAACCAGGCACTCTACCTTAAATAATACAGTGAGGCACATCATAATCACAAACTGGCATATCTTAAACAGCAGCTCGGAAAATGAAAATAAATTGCCGAAACCTATCTTTGCCCAGAGAAGAAATAAAAACATTAAAGATATAGTATCTCACTCTAGGTTCACAGAGAATCACTTAATATCCCAGAGAACTATAGATGTTAGTACACCAGTGACAGGTACCTACACATGTAACTTATGTGTAGCGTGTACTTCAGCCATAGTGGGCCCCAAGATTGACTATCAGGGATTCACCATCAAACCAACAAAAATGTCTAACTGTAAGAGCAAGAATATAATCTACCTACTCCTATGCCCATGTGGGCTAGGATATGTAGGAGAAACATCCAGATCCCTTGCAACAAGATTGACCGAACACCGCTCGGCAATCCGTACGAAAAAAACAACTGCACCATTGGTGAAGCATTATCTAGATTCCCAACATAAACACACAGACATACGATGGTACATTATAGAAAACTGTAATCATGTCAACATCGTAAATACAGAGCAATTCCGGAAAAAACGCAAGGTATATTGGATTCTTCGTCTGGCGTCATACCCCAAAGGTTTGAACAATGAAATACCTTGGGAGAATGCAATTAAATATAACACCTAAATAGGCAGTCTATACCAAACTAGAGACTTCTAAGTAAGATCGCCCAGAAAATCGCTGAATCTCATGAAATTAAACTAGGATAAATAGGTAATTATACTAATGAAAGCAACTAAAAGTAGGAAATAGGTAGTCTAAATATATAGTAACCTCAATATACTCACATCTCCTCTGATTTAAGCATAGGAAACAAAATGAAAATTGGTTGCAACTAAAGGTAATTTTTAAATTAATTCCTATCCTAAAAGATAATGCTAGAATTTTGTTACTGACAATAAAGTAAAGAAAATGAAAAAAATAACCGTATATAGTTAGTTATTAAATAACGCTATCAGACCCCAAAATAAATAAATCATGTAGTTAAATAACAATTAAATAAAATAATTTTGTATGTTGGCGATGATGGGGCTAAAATATAAGACATTTAGTCTTTTTTCTTGATCTACAGAGCGGAACCAATACTACACTCTAATATGGCCACCGCTTTAGTCCGTCCTCTATTTTGATAACGTAGTCGCGACTGAAATTGACATTCAGGAGCCACCGTAACCCCACTACGTCAACACAGAATAGGTGGAGAGATCAATTAACCAAAGACTCGCGCCATTTAGTTAATTATAAAAAGGACAATCGCAGACGGAAACATGACACCGCAGCAGACCCCCATTCAAGGCCGCGCGAGCGCACGTAAACAGGTGAGAGACCATGTAGTCCGTAAAGAATAGGTTTGCACAAATAAAGATAGTATTTTAGTGTATATACATGAGGCAATACCTAGTGGGATATCACGGACGCCTCCCGGAGCTCTATCTTTGGAAAATACAAGGTTAAGAAAAACGACTAAATATAGAAAGTCAATTCAACCTAATGTATTACCAACCAAAATATAAGGCAGGGGCACCATTGTTAGATAAAACACAAGACGAAGAAACAAAAACTTAACCTATCTAGCGCGTTATTGAAGCAATACGCAATCGTAACGCCTTAAGCTAATTATATCACAGATCGCCTAAAATGTGCAAGATATCGAGTAGGACATCTTAACTAAGTATGTTTATATTGTGGTTTTCTTTATCCTGTATAGATGTATATCAAGGAATAGGAGGTCATCCATGCCCCTTTCCGTCTACCTGCATCGGAAACGCAAACCTATTCAATCATAAGGTACTATTTGAGAATGGCTCTGTTATAATGACGGTTCCTTTAATAAAAAGAACCCTCCAAGTAAGACTGCTTAAATCTAACCGATCGGAGTACTTTAGCCTCATTATATCTTGTTTCTATAGGATCAATCCCAGTCATTGCCAAGAAGGATTTACTTTGGTCTTAGGAAAACTGAATACAGATGCAGTATTGCAATTTACACGCTATCCTCTAAAACACGGTCAGTACATAGTATAGCGTTTCTTATTAAAAACACGAGGCAGCATCAATGTCTTTTTTCCTCGAAAAAATTAACTAGATAATAAACTTAATAACAATAAATTGTTCTTTGCAGTGTATACTTTACCATACAATACCACACCACGCAACCCAGCAGATTAAAAACATCCCGCTTGGTGTACCTATGAATATTGAGAAATAAAACTCAGAATGTCTGGATTGTGAATACTAAGGTAATCATGTAAAAAATACATCCCTTAATAAAAGAATGATATATATATATGTTGAATATCACAACCTCTTCCCTATTTCTCTGTAATTTTCCCCATTAAAGGACACAACAGCTTCCCTATATACCTTCACAAAGAGCTACAACTTAAACTCAGCTCTATCTACCAACAGAATCTATTGGGGTAAGAACTTTGAGAAGAATGGTAATATCTATAGATACTTTTCACCAACAAGGTGCATGAGATTAGTGTAACTTGTGTGAGGACTTTCCACAGATTAAAAAATAACTTACTGGCCAAAAAGACAGATATTTGATTTGATAGAGGCGTTTAATATTTTTAATGTATATAAATGGAATGTAAATTTCACCCTGATATATAGCAGCCAGCTGTCTGAGCAAATTGCCCTAGAACCTCATGTTGTCCAGAAATGTAGCCATTAGTTTGTAAATGTAGTGCACAAACTATTGTAAACATATGCCTGTAATACAGATGTAAATATATTTTATTCTTTTTTAGAAATACCGAGTGGTTCTCCAGAAGAAGGCGTGAATACGCCGAAACGCGCGTAGAGACAGATTATTAACACCACTTGTTTGATTCTTTGTAATGTAAAAAATCTTTCTTTAACTATGTGTATAAATTGACATGATTGTCATTTGGAATATTGCTACTTGGAATTTTTAACAAAACCTTTTTAATTATGTTAGTACTGTGACTGAATAATCTTTGTATTTTTAATAAATGAACCATGTATATCATTTTGTTCTCTATTGTTAATATATGTATTTCATGTGCACTACATTAGGTGAATTCTAGCTAGGCTACAAAAATTGTTGTTCTATAGCACCTGTTATCCATACAGGTCCTACTAGTTGCCTAGGATAAGTTATTTATATAATATTTGTGCCCTGACCCAGGAACTATCTAGCAGCATCAGGGGGTCCCTTTTGTTACATATTATATTTCTGCCTAAGTGCAGGATCTCGAACTACGGTTACAATAATAAAGACTCCCTAAATATTTTAAAACATACTGACTATGTGGAGGCAACACTGTCGTTTTAGCGTTAGTCATAATAAAAACATGTAAAAGTCAAGAAGACCATTGGAAAATAAAAATAGAATTCAAAATCCAGAGAGAAGCATTGCTGCAGGAACCCTTTTTAAAAGGAAACAATGTAAAGAAAATAGTTTTCATGTTTCATAGAAGAAAGGCTGCACACTGTGTCTTTAAGGCAGCCAGGAAGTTCCAAATGCCCAGAAAGCAACCTAGTGTCAGTTGGTTCCTCAGTCCTTTTTGCACTGCAGCTTAATATAATAACACAGGAACCGTTTTTTTTCTTACGAAAATTATTTCAGATAATTTTTGCATGGTTCCTAGGGTTTTCATCTTTCATTCACGATAATACGGTTTTATGGTGTGTATCTGTTGGTTTATACACATTTCTCCTGTATTTTATTTAGTACTCATTCAGTATGGTGGACACAACAGTTCTTCACAAATGTTGTGGATGTCCCTTTCTGCCGTAATACAAGTACTTGCAATTAGGCGGAGAGGATATCCGACACGTATTGATGAAGTATCCTGTCTGCCAAACTCTAACTAAGGACCTAGGTATTCAGACAGATTAGAAAACTAAGAGAATTTTACCAGGACTGTCCCACTGCTTTTTCTCACTTCATCGAACAGCGCCTCCCTGGTACCTTTTTTGCACAGGAGTTCAAAACTAATGCCGCTGGGATGGGTTTTTAGCCTCAAACCCAGAAACTTTTCAAAATGTACCACTCATAGTCATAATTTTCTCCTGTGGAGAAAATCCCATTTTGCATCTCTTGATTAAAAAGAGGGATTTCTCCACATAAAAGAAAGGGTGACTACGAGAGGTACATTTTGAGAACTACTGGGTTTGAGGCTAAGACTCCATTAGAGTTTGACTTTTGTTTTAGGACCAGTGCAATAAAAGGGCTAGGAACCTGTGCCCCTGCCATAACATGCCTCATCCCTCCAGGTTCCCTCCAGATTCACCAGCTGTAAAACAAAAAAAAACACAAAAACAAAAAGATCATGCAGAAAAAGATTCTATTCCACTTAGTTTAACTCCCTCTCAAGGACCAACATTAATGGTAAACCTGGAACTCATCAAAGAGCAGTAAAGTGGTGCAGTGAAGGCTAACAGATCCTTCAACTCAGATGGTGTTTTGGTTAATAAATATTCTCTCCAATTTCTTATAAATACATTTAGTGAATGATTTAATACGCTGGCTTGTGCCAAAGGGTTTAGTATTCTGCATTCTTATCGTGCCTAAAGAAGA
This sequence comes from Lissotriton helveticus, assembly GCF_964261635.1. Lineage (NCBI taxonomy): Eukaryota > Metazoa > Chordata > Amphibia > Caudata > Salamandridae > Lissotriton > Lissotriton helveticus. Next base: position 1,373,917,402 of record NC_136067.1, read on the forward strand.
CATAGTAAACCTTGTAAAACTTGATTTCTCTTAAATGCTCTGTAATGCAAGGAGCTACAAATTGGCTGGTGTGAATGGTGGCTGCTCATGCAAACTGAGTCTGGGAAGAAAGCATTTTTTACCTTCACCTTGGGTGCCTTTGCAAGTTCTCAGCCAACAAGGTTTGTTTTTTGTTTTCTCCTTCATGCAGTGTTTAGTCTCTAACCTGGTGATCTTGGAGCTCCTCGTCTGGAATTAACTTCCTGACATTGTTAGATCTATGTTTCTTGTCCAGCAAAGGCTCTTTCCAAACATAAACACCAGCTATCAGTTGATCTATTAAATTTGCTACTTTTCAGATTTTAATTTGTTCCACTCCATCATGTACTGCAGTTGTGCAGCTCTCTTCCCATATTAGGGAGATCATCTGAATTTTTTTTATTTTTTTTACGTTCATGTAGTCCGAAGGAATGTGAATGCACCTTTTGCCTCCTATTGTAAAACATATTGGGGCCGATTAGGATGGCGGACGGACTTGCGTCCGTCCGCCATCCCAGAGGTGGAGGGACCGTCCGCATGGGCTGCGGCGGTCCCTCCGTGCAAATTAGGATGTGACCGCCACCCTGGCGGTCACATCCTGGATATTTAACATTGCGGCGAGTGCTGCTTCAAGCAGCACCCGCCGCAATGTTAAAAATGCATGTATTACATTTACATGCACAAAGCGGCAGGCACCGCGCGGTGCCTGCCGCTTTGTGCATGTAAATACTGGGGGGTACCATAGGTACCCCCCATGTGCACCACCCACCCGCCTACACCCTGGGGGCCCGCAACGGGCCCCCAAAATCAAAAGTACACATGCTTTTCCACGGCGGAAAAACCACCGCGGAAAAGCATGTTTACTAATGCATCCTAATTTGGCTGGCGGTGTCTGATAGACACTGCCAGCCAAATGAGAGCTTTTCCGCCGCGGTTGTAATCCGACCGCGGCGGAAAATCAGCGGACAGAAACCAAGACCCACCAGCCATCGTAATGCGGCGGTGGGTCTTTGGTGACTCCGCAGAGGATTTTCCGCCTCCTCCGGGCCAGCGGTGGCGGAAAATCCTCCATCCTAATCGGCCCCATTGTGTGTAAATGCAATTTCTGTCATTACAATAAAAAAATCCACCTCCTATGAAACTGTCTAATGCCTCCTGGAGGTTTTTTTCTAAAGTAAAGTGAAGATACTGAGAGCAGTATCATTTGAAACAGGAGCAATGATTTTAGGCAGTATCTTCATCTTAACACCTGCAAGTCTCCCCAGCGACGACAGCCCTGACATATGCCAGGTTTACAATTCATTCTGTACAGTCTTTTGCAAAGGCGTTTAGTTAGCCAGTATTAGTGGATCCACCGCATAGCTCATGTAGTAAGTTCGGACCACCACATGCGTTATGGAGTAAGCTTGGACCGCCACATGGGCTATGAAGTAAGCGTGGACCACCACATAGGTTATGGAATAAGCTTGGACCACCACATAGGTTATGGAATAAGCTTGGACCACCACATAGGTTATGAAGTAAGCTTGGACCACCACATAGGTTATGGAATAAGCTTGGACCACCACGTAGATTATGGAGTAAGCTTGGACCGCCACATGGATTATGAAGTAAGCGTGGACCACCACATAGGTTATGAAGTAAGCTTGGACCACCACATAGATTATGGAGTAAACTTGGACCGCCACATGGATTATGAAGTAAGCGTGGACCACCACATAGGTTATGGAATAAGCTTGGACCACCACATAGGTTATGAAGTAAGCTTGGACCACCACATAGATTATGGAGTAAACTTGGACCGCCACATGGGTTATGAAGTAAGCATGGACCACCACATAGGTTATGAAGTAAGCGTGGGCCACCAAATAGGTTATGAAGTAAGCTTGGACCACCACATAGGTTATGAAGTAAGCTTGGACCACCACATAGGTTATGAAGTATGCTTGGACTACCACATAGGTTATGAAGTAAGCTTGGCAGAAGGAATGGAAACTGAAAAGCAACCCCGCTCTGCCGCTACAGCCAATGCAAAGAAACAAGTATTTGTGATCATGCACCTTGAGGATTTATATGAAAGGAATGCGTTTTTACATCTTCAGGCCAGGCTTCCTTCTTACAGAGATAATCTATATATAGGTGGTCCTTGTTAGTCTATAGTGCTACACTGAACCAGAGATCTTCACAGCCTTCTGTTGGCGAATGTCTTCACGTCTTGCTTTGTTTTTTTTTGTTTTTTTTTGTAAACCTTTATTGGTATAGACAGGATATACAAATCTGGGCCTACAACCAAACTGGCCGGCCACAACACGTGAAAGCAGTCAAGAAGTCCAGAATGAAGTTACAGAATCAATCATAGAGGAACGTAAGCAATACAATCTTTAAAAAAAGGGGGGGGGAGGAGAGAGGATCCAAACGGCCAGCAAACAGGAGCAATGAAGGTTATTTTTTATAATAGGGCAAGAAGGAGCATGACAGGCAGGGCGACAATATAGAAGAATCCGGATTCCCAAATCAAACTATTGGTAACAGAAGGGCTAAAGGGCAGCCATGCAGGAATGTCAGCACTGTATATATCAGAATAAAAAAACAGGGCCATGAACACAGTCAGTATATAAGTAAGAACGACTTTGTATCCCCACCACCCAGTAGCACATCGGAAACAAAACAAAGGGGGCCGGAATAGCGACAACACCCAGACTAACCCGTCATACTAACCTTGGGAGAGAAGGAAAAAGGGAGGGAGGGGGGGGGGGGGAAGAGGAAAGAAGAGAGGGAAAGAATAACACAGACTGAAAGAAAAGAATGCCGCGCCTAAACAAGCGTCCCGTAGCAAAGAACACATAAAAGAGCGATAATATCAACAACGAGGAGGGCATGGGAGTCGCAATGGAAAGCAGCAGAACTACAAAAAGAAGAACAGCGACATTACAGACCCCACCCCAAACATACCACGGAAGGCAAGGACAGACGCGGCACTCCAGTAAAGAGATACAAAAGGGCCATAGAACTGAGGAAAATAAAACATCAAATAAGACCCAACCCACCCATCTCACCCAGCACCCCTGCAGAAGGCTATGGCCTACCCTCCAAACAGCGCGCCTGTCGCCCTAAACCAGAACCCGAAATGTAGTAGAGACAAGAGAAAAGAAGAATATAGAGACAAAAAAAGGACATCAAGACAAAAGAAATAAATGGGAGGGAGGAGCAAAAGAGCAGAAACAAATACGGTCGGCCACCGCCCTCCACCCAACCATACGAACATATTATATGTGAACCAGAACGACACAATCTCGAGCACCAAAAAACGTACAGGGGGGTCTCCCACAGAACTAGAAATATGAGCAACTTCGCCACAGATCTGTACGTCAATAAACCACCGGGAGCCGTGCATCTCACCCCATCCCTTTTCTAACCACAGTTACCACCCACCACAGAACAGCGTGAAGTAAGCAACACGATGCGAGGCAAGCACACAATTGAAAGAGAGTACGAGCAAAACGTAGGCCAGGGAGGGCAATCAATAAGCAAGTGGGCAAAAGTTCAAATAGGCAGTTCAAATGTCTCAGCAATAACAACAAGGGCAATAATAGACAGGAGTTCAGTCTTGCCGTCAGGAAAAGCGGGGGTTTCCCTGCAAAATAGAAACACGACCTCATCAAGGCAAAAACAGGCAGCGGTCCACCATTGTTCTCAGGCACCCGGGGAGGATCGGATCCCCGCACGACATCCAAGTCCCCAAACTCCAAACATCGAAGAGCAGGAGGTTCCAAATCCACCGGCCAGCAAATCCGTCGATGGATAGCGACAGTAACTCTCGTAGCGACCGGGGGAGGCGAGGCGGTGGCATCACTGAGACAAGAGGGGACCATGAAGGAGCGTTCACCCAAGATGGCGGTAGAACGAATCGAGTCTCCCGGAGCACCGGGGGCCAGGGCCGCGCGTAAGGATCGTAAGGCATCAAGAACGTCTCCAATCGTAGGCTCACGCACACACGTCCAGGCCCCCGTGCCGTCCAGCAACTCAAGCCCGTCATCACGAGGAGACCCACAGCACAGGTCGTCGGTAGCCATTTTGTGAATTCAGCCTCCTCACCACCCTCCGCGATGCTCGAAACAGTTCACAAATGCGGGCCTTTACAGATTTCCGGGGGGTCCCAGCAATGGCAGCCTCCGTGAAAAAAGGATATTCGCCCAAGGCGAGGGGCCGTCTGCAATATCGCTGGCGCTCCACTCGAACAGAGTCCGAGGACGAGGGTCCAGGGTCGATGGACGGAGCAGCGGCGGGGGGACCCCTTCACACGATCAGTCCACGGAGCACCGCGTTCCGCACCAGCCTCACGGCCGTCAAGGCGGGCCCGGATCAGGATCACCGGGATGTTCCCACAACGGCTCTCACCAGTGGCGCAGTCTCTCGGCCGGGGCCGACGGTCACCACAGCGCCATGCCGGATCCGATAGGCGAGGCCCCGGTCTCAACACCACGAAGGCCCAGGTCCCTTCGGGGGGCACAACTTCGGAACCGCAGCACGCCGGAGTCTCCAGGCCAAACGGTGAGTTAGAGCGAAACGTTGCGTTGCTATTTCTTCGAAATTGTGTCGTCTCTGGGCAGGATATACAACAGGATATGCGAGTCAGGCCAGAGGGCTGACGGAGCCGAGCTACAAGGCGACCATTACGCTCGCGAGCTTGGCTCCTCCCCCACGTCTTGCTTTGTTGCATGATTATGCTAGCCAGACTCCAAAAGAGGCTTCTCCTCTTCACTGAAGGAGCAGCACTGGAGCATTGGAGGGTGCCCAGTACCCTGTCTTAGTCCTGGTCCTTCAGTCCCATTTATCCCATGCTAGCAAAGAGACCTTTTCACTCTTCTGATGGCATTCTTATGCCTATTATTTATAACCTCTGGTAGTCACATGCACGGAATTAGGCCTACTATATCAGTATAATTCCTTTTATTTCTGAGACTCAGTCTAGATGCAATTTTTTCTTTGTACCTTCTTAGGATCTGATTCTCTTTTAAGTCTCTTTCTATTGCGATACTTCTGGTTACTACTACTTATGGCTAAGAGTAACCCTCCCAGAGTATCTTGGCTGATCTAGCCTGGTTCGGATATACTTAAAAAAGAGGTTTATATTTGTTAATGCAATTTTGCTTTTCAGCTGTGTTGTTGAAAGTCCACATCACAGTAGCACTTTGTAGCCCTGCTCCAAATTTCATCAGTTCTGACACACCCTGCATGTCTCACGCACAGGAGGCAAGAATCCAGAGTTCCGAAGCAGGTACTCCACAATTTAAAGTTGTTAAAAACATAGCATTTGCTCAGTTGGATGTGGGAGCCACCCATAGTGGTACTCCTTTCAAAGGGTGTGACTCCAATCCCTAGACCGAGAACATAACATGACTGACTGTTGGTGCTCGCCGAATGAAAATAGCAAGTTATATGACTTCTCAAACCACCCCTAGTTGGCCATCCCTGGAAATTCTGTGCATTCTGTTCCTACTGGAAGCGGTCACTCGCCCCAGAGTGTGAGATGCCTAAAGGTGCGGTATGAAAGTGTTGTGCAGGTGGATTTGAATACACCAGGCTGAGGGTCTTCTAGCCCCAGAAGGAGGGTTGCCAAGACAGATAGCGTAGGCTGGGTGTATCCACAGTCATCCTGCACTTCCCAGCGCTGCTCGCACCTCTCCACCCTACATATGACTTTATATCCAGGTTCTCAAGCATCTGGTTTAAACCAACAAACCAGTAATGAAAAAAGGAAGGATCATCGGTGCTCCTCTTTATGGTTCACAACAGTTTGGTCACTCTGTGTCCTCTCAAGAAACATCACTTTGATGAAGATTGTGTCCAAGAGACTGGCATCGGCTAAAACCTGAAAGAGGGTGGCCTTCCAAGCATCTATCCCCACTTCCTGGGATAAGCTCGGACAGAAGACGATGGGGACCATTAACAAGTACCTGGTTTGATGAGAGACTGTCAAAGTTGATTGCAATGAGCAGAGCGATATTATGGAATGCCTTGGCAGAATCTAATAAACATTGTGATATTTTGTGATGGCTACCGTCATCATGGAACCTAGGCATAGAGAATATTATGAGCTATTCTTTTGTAGGATTCATGTTTAAGCAAGATGCACTTAAACATAATTGGGTCCCCCACAATAGTGGAAGTGGTGCAGCTGTTTTTCTTACTCCGATGATACAAGTTGGCCCTCTGAGCCAGTAAAGGTGTTCATCTTTACTTGCAGTGGAAGCACTGGATTGCATGATGGCAGAGGTTATTGCATGATGGCAGAGGTTCATTTGTAAAAATATAAGTGCCTGGGCTCTCGTCAGGAAGCACCTTGCACCCACCCATTTCTCCTGTTAGTGCTACTTTAACCCCTTGGCTGTGGCGGCAATTCCACCGCAGCGCTAGGGGGAAGGGAGGGCCGCGCGGCGCTCCCATGCTCGTGACGGAACCGCTCCGTCACGAGCCTCGGGCGCGCTGTACTTGTGACGGAGCGGTTCCGTCACGGCCCCGCCCACTCAATGGAACGCGCAGCGCAGGCGCGCCGAGTGGGTCGTGACGGAACCGCTCCGTCACCAGCACAGCGCGACCGAGGCTGGTGACGGAGCTGTTCCGTCACCAGCATGGGAGGGGTTAAACAGACCCAACTGCTAACCATGAAAGTGGGGAGAAGAAATGGCACAATGGCCAGAGCTGCAGACTTTGGAGCTGGGAAATCAGGTTCGAGTCTCGGAGTCCAACATCCTGTGATTCTGGGCAAATCATTTAATCTCCCTGTAAATGAATGTGTCCTTAACTAGCGCTCATGAAAAGTACCGGTGTTGATGATTAAGTGCTGGCTTTGAGCACTGGAAACCGCAGGCTCAAATTAAACACTGCATGATGGACTGGAAACTGGCTTACCTGCCTGCCTCGAAGGACTGCAGTAAAGTTTGCTCTGAGAGGAGGAAGATTGGCAAGCATGCTGAGAGCCCACCTTACTAGACCTGGAGCGGAGGCCAAGTTGTTCATGTGCCTGCACTGAAATCACTGCCCAAAGTGTCCAGTATTGAAGGAGCAGAGACGAAAGACCAGTGCCGCTGCCCAGCCCAACTGAAGATGACATAAATGTGTATGAATGTATGTGTTATTGTGTCGAGCAAACACAGCCAAAAGGCAGTAGAGTGCTTAACAGGACCAAAGGCAAGGATACAGTCAAGTGATTGAGAAGGTAGCTGGGTTCTGCGAGCAGAAGTGCACTGTTAATGCATCGTGATGTAGTGTTTTATAAAGAGGTGAGTCTCCAACTCTTTCCTCAATTGGAGCAGGATTGGGCAGTCTTAGTGGATGCCGGGATAAAGTTTCAGATCCTGGGTGTATAGACGTTTTTTTCTTTTTTTACATTCTTTGTCTCACGTCTTGATGGCACTCTGGCTACGTGTGTGCAGACAGCCACAAGAGATAGTGAGCTTGCCAGGCAGATAGCCGAGAGCAAGCATTCTCAGAGTTAACTGCAGCCAGGTATGAGACTGAAGAGCTGACGATATAAGGCCGGACTGGCCGTACCGGGCTTTTCCCCTGGTGGCTAAGAGGGTGGGGGACTGGTTTTGTTAGTGGGGCCGGTTTTGTAGCAGTTTTAAAATCACTGCAAAGTTCTTGTATACCCAGCAGTTTTTGGGCAACAATAAAAGTGTCAAGATAACTCTGGTGATTAATGTACCTGCTGGAGAGAGATGGAAGTTTTATCGAGTGGCAGTTTTGACTCATCTAAGATAGCGCAGAGGAGTTAATATGCCTGCTGCAAAGAACATGTACCATGAACATCAAAGAACACTATTTTATTTACACATCTCAGTTGGTTACTGCCTTTGTCACATAGATTATTTTGTTACTGTGCAGTTCATAAGTTGCAATTGTAATCTAGCACAGTGAGCTGTGAACTGCCATCAAAGAGCATGGTACAGGTTAAAAAATTATGTCCCCCCCCCCGTCTTTCATTATCCTGACTGAAGTTGCTAAAAAAGGTTTGCTTTGCTAGAAATACATTCTTATTATAATCACTGAGTTATGTTCTGAAGCCTCATTTTGTGCATCTCCAGACCTAGCACAAATGCCTACCGGTAGGGATGCATGGGAATCCTACACCTTGTAGTCCCCTTTGCCTTATGTAGCATTTTGTAAACACTGATTTACACAAGTATGAGTCATTGTCTCTATATGTGTACATGACCTAAAGTACTCCGACTCGCTACACTGGTAGTAGTAGTACTATAAACCAAATTAAATGCATGTGGAAGAGGGACGATGAAAGGTACTGTTGGCTGGTGATAGTGAGGGAATCACTGATGAGCCCCAACAAAGATTGGTGTATTCCGGTGCACAGTAAGGTCAACATTTACCATGCTTTAAACACTAATAATTAAATATATAATGACAAATGTGTTGTAGAATGCACCATTTTAGGTTTAAGGCACTATGTTATTCGCATAAGATCTTGACACATCAAGCCCCTGCAGGGTTAATCCACCTTCCGGAGCCCTACGTGCCTGTACGTTTGCTGCGATCAGCTGACCTTGCGCTTGTTCGCGTCCCCCGAGTTTGGAGAGCGAGGGCCGGAGGCGGCTCCTTCTGTTACATGGCGGCGAACCTTTGGAATTCACTCCCTGTCTCTATGAGAGTTACGCAGAACCATCTGGCCTTTTGAAAAGCCTTAAAGACCTGGCTTTTCCCTTACCAGCTGTTTAATCTCTATGCTGATCCCCGTGTTGGCTCCGGCTTTTGGTCTCTGGTTTGCGCTGGGACGCCTCGAAGCTGAGGCAGCTATGCGCATTACAAATTGAAAAATAAATAAATACATTTTCCCCCAAATTTTCTTGGGCGAAAGAACATACCAAAGCCCTACTTTGTAGTGGCCAGGCTCACTCGCTGCACTCACTATGCACCGTATGGGGGCTGGTCTGACAACATTTCCCAGGGCTGCTTTGAGTTCCCATTCCAGCCCTGACAAGACACCGCAGGGTTGAACCACTTTGCAGCACAGCTTGGCCGAGGTGCTCTTCCTCCCCTCGAGGATGGAATGCTTCACAGGGCAAAGGTCGGGGTGTTTGGAGTTCCCCCAATATTTTCAGGGGAAAGGGGCTGCCTGCATTTCCAAACACTGTATGCATGTAACCTGGCCTCAGGACATTTACACACCTCAGCAGCCCCCTTATTTGTGGGAATGGCCCAAAAAGGGGAGCTATGTTTTAACCTTTTATCTACGAAACCGATAACTTGACAGCCTTGTCGCTTCTATTGCTTAATGAACTGGAAATGTAAAGCACATTTGTGCTTTGAAGCTGGATACAGAAAACCAGCTGGACAGAAAACATGCTTTAAAGCCAAGTTTAATATTTAAAATAAAATACACCGAGCACATTTTGCTCACTTATTAATAGGCAGTTTAGAGATGTAATTACCAAGTTCGATCAATCAGGATTTATTAAGGGCGGCTAATCACCGGAAAGGCCGTTATTCATTTTCGAGCATAGCTCCACATTAATGTGTGTAAAAATTACACGTGATCTTTACAAAAATGTGAAACCAAAAATGTGCTTGTGAATATGTTAATTTGATGTATTTGTCAGGTCTAGGGGCATGACATTACTTCCCATAACATCCTCGTGAATTGTACATGATAATTATCCGCGCTATTTCCCCTAGGACTTGGGCCCTGGTGCTTCTGTCGAGTCAGTGCCTATTGCCACACATACTTTCGTGCCTTTGCAGCAGCGGAAATGAAGGGGGGACTTTGTGCTGATCTGATGGCAAAGGGTTTATCGAGTTGCCACTGGAGGGCAGTATTATATAACAGAACATTTCAGACTTGCTAGCACAGAATACATCGATATTTATCGAAATATGTGAGTGCATCTTCCAAGACACGTGAATAGGATTTAGCTTATGTACACGTGGAATAAATTCTCTTTTAAATGTCGTGCACTTTTGAATAGTAAAATAAGTTCAGTTGTATCATTAGGTTTCGCCTGCCCAGCGAGTGCTTAAGAAATCTTTTATAATAAAAGAAAATCTTAAAAGGGGCTTACAGCCCGCCCACAGCCAACCCATTGCTTACTATTCGTAGGCTTTGCCTGTCGCTCTCGTTTTCTTGCTTCTCACTGGTCAGGAGCAGCTTTTCACGTCATCAGTTTCTGCTTCCTGACTTCTTTCCTCAGCTTCAGCTGTTTTGGAGCTTGGGCCACGTACGGTTTCCAGCTGGTGGCTTGTGGCTGGTGGCCAGTGTCCTTCCACTGGCCGCACTTCTCAGTTTCTTTAAAAAAAATAAAAATCTTCACCACACTCCATACGAGTGCATGTGTTCTGTAGCCTTCCTGCACAGAATGCTTAGAAGGGATTAGGTTTCATCTGAATACAAACCCCCAAAGTTTGAATTACAGTAAAAGCTGTTCTGCATAGCCCAGGGGCCTCCTTCCTCATTGTGGTATATGATGGAAAACTTCTTTGGAAATCCATTTTTAGAAAGAGGTGTGCAGAATACAGCAGGCCGGCCACGGGTCTTCCTTCGGTGCCCAGTGTGTTCAGGGGTGCCTACAAGCAATAATGCCCTCCCCTTGACCTTTACTTCCAGCCACTCTCTACGCTCCATTCTGGTTTCCTTTGCTCGCCCAGGGATCCCCAAAACACTGGTGTTGTCCCTCAGAAGTGTGAGCCCACTGCTGTGTATGTAAAGGCTGAGTACTCTTAGTCCAGAAGTCCACCCCTATCACAACTGTTATATTTCTGTCATGGTACACAGAACACAGAGTTAAAGGTACAGCCCTCTACAGATAACCTTTGTGTTAGCATAAAAGTTCAGCGCCTCATATGGGACAATAAAAAAAGCAAAAGACACACAATTGATGGACGGAATACAGAACAAATCAAAACATTCACCCCAGTCAAGAGATCTGGGTTAAATCCATCATTCTTTTGCTCACCATACCACCCCAGTTTAGACCTGGTCATATTCAAATCAGTCTTGACCCTGTGCCTCATGGGAACAGTCCAGCCCGAACTGCCAAGCCAGGTCCTCCCTGGACCGGAAAAAAGCATCCTAGGACTGGTTTCGGGGTTTCACCCCTCTTCAGCCAGGATAGCTTGATTTCAGTGGCACAGTGAGCCCAGGACCCACGTCTGGGCATACCTGGCGCACTTAGGGCGAGAAAGCAAAAGACACACAATTGATGGACGGAATGCAGAACAAATCAAAACATTCACCCCCAGTCAATAACGATGGATTAAACCCAGATCTGTGACTAGGGTTGAATATTTGACAATGTTCAACATTCTGTCCATCATCTTTTTGTGTTGCAATTTCACCCTAAATGGGAAGGGTATGCCCAGACGTGGGTCCCGTGCTCACTACGCCACTGGAGTCAAGCTATCCTGGCTGATGAGGGCTGACAGCCCGAAACCGGTAACAGGATGCTTGATTCTGGTCCAGGTGAGACATGGCCTGGCAGTTCGGTCTGTACTGTTCCCATGAGGCACAGGGTCAAGACTGATTTGCATATGGCTATGTCTGCACTGGGGTGGCATGGTGAGCAAAATAACGATGGATTAAACCCAGATCTGTGACCAGGGGTGAATGTTTGACAATGTTCAACATTCCGTCCATCATCTGTTTGTGTCATATGGGACAATAAGCACTGCATAAATGCAGCAACAGTAGTATGAGATCAATAAAACCGCAACGTATGTTTAGCGCACCGTTCGTGGCGATGTTAATATTTCCCGGCTCGTTGGTAATTCTTAATGGCATAAGGGTGCATTAACTATCTGTGCTGTGTTACTCGACTAATAGAACCAATATATAACGTTTTTTCCCACCAGCCTGATATTTTTAACTCAGTCTCTATATAAAAATAAAAAAAACACTCCGATATTTATGCCTTCTGGACAGGCATAGATACTATCAGTGTTCCCATGTATCCATCGGTCACAGCATGCCCCTTTCCGTAGCGGGTTAGGGAAGAACCCTATGATGAAGCATGCCACCAAGGGGTAGTAACCCTGGTGGGTGAGGGTTATTTAAAAGGAAAAAAAATCTTTCCCATTATGAGGTTGACGTAATATTTCTTTGTCAAAAGAGTGACTCCTCTTCATTATTTCCAAGGGGAGAAGGCAAAGAGAGCCAAACAGAAGGCCTTGAGCTCCCTCCAGTTGGTTGAATAGACGCTTTGTGAGTTTGTCACCAGACACTGAACCTGATGCGAAGACATCCAGGCTTTCCAAAACTTTTTGTTTGCATTCGTAGTAATCACAGATGGAAGGGGGAGGGCATACGGGCATCCCTTCAGGAGATGCCACGGGTCCAACCGCCAGGCCAGCTCTTTTCATTTCCTCTGACACCAGAAGATAGAGCCACATATCCTGAAAGGTGGGATCCCAGAACTGAAGCTGAAAGCGAAAGTGCTTGTTCAGGTGGCAGCGAGCCCAGGAAACCAAAAATATAGTTGCTGCCAAATTCCCTTGAACTCTCAATCAGTCTCACAGCCTGGGAAAGGGATCTCAGAAGATCTGGAATATGGGACTGAATTTGGCATGTGCTGCCATCTAGAAGAGTAACCGTACTCCAATCTGTAAGAAATCTGACTGATAAAAACACCCACCAGCACTGGGAGCAACTGAGACTTCTGGGTGTTGACCAGAAAACCGCGAGACATCAGCATGTGCACCACTCGATTTCATCTCAAATGGGAGGGCTCGTAACTGGAAGGGAGACCCCCCCCCCATATCTCAAAACACAGAAATATTTGATGTGCTTGATGAATAGGTACATGCAAGTGAGCATCCTGCAAATCGAGGGTGGCCAGAAAGTCTTGAACAGAAATCAGAGGATTGATGACCTGTAGCATTACCATGCAGAATTTAAGAGTCTTGATCCATTGACTGAGTCTCTTTAAATCGAGTACAGGACGGGAGCCCCCTGAGACTTTCCGCACCAAAAAGAGGATAGCATACACCCCCTGGCCCTGTTCATCCTGGGTAAAAGGTAGTATTGCCTTTTTGAGCAGCAAGGTTGAAATACCATACCACAAGGCCCTCCACCGGACAGGATCTCTGGGGACAAGAGTAGGGATGCACCCAAGTCTGGAGGCAGGGGGTCTAACTCTATATAGTACTAGTTATGAATGATGTTCAGAACCCAATGATCCGCGGTAGAGATCTCAAACTATGGGAAAAAATCCTTCCTCCAACCACATCCATGGAGGACTGGTATAGTCAGGAGCAATGCCTCAACAGGCCCACCTTATTGGATCCTTCCTGCAACCTCACTGGTTTACGGGGCTGGCATTTCTGATGTTTAGCAGAATAAGACTTGGAGTCTTTCCTGGGAAAATTCCTGGAATGCCTAGACCAGTGTCTGAAGGCCTTCCCAGCAGATGATTTATAAGACCAGGAATGTTTCATGTCTTTGAACGATTTCCACATCATGTCACCAGCTGGTCACTGAAGAGCTTCTTGCCCTCAAAAGGTAGTTTCAGAAAAGGGGCTTTCTCAGAGAAGTCCGCTTTCCACACCAGGAGCAACAGATTCCAATGAGCCATTACCACTGAACTGGAAGTGACCAAGGCCACTATGATGATATCCGAGGAAATATCAGTAAAGAGTTTCGACTATTGCTCCATCTGCACCAGGATGTCTGAAACATCTACACCCTCCTGATCCCTCCAGATCCGGATTTAGAACCGTCATCAGGGTTTAGTGATGATCTGTCAAGTAGGGGAGCTACAATAGAATGCACTTTTATACGCTTCCGCTTCCTCCAAAGGATAGGACTTTTGTAAGAATCTTGGAATCTGAAATTGATCTGGCTCCTTCAGACCCCTCAAAATAGCTTTCTTGATCTTGGGGTAAAATGGTAAACCCACCAAAGCAGGGTTACAATATTGAAGAAAGAGCCCCCCAGCTTCCTCGTCAGCTGGGGGAGGATCTAACCCCATATTGTCCCAGATATGCCACAAAATAGACCCCAAGCCTTCCATGGAAATAAAGCTTCCTTCAGAAGTACTGGGCTTATCCAATAAAGAGTCACTATACGTACCAGATTGTATATCTGAAGGTTTTCTCTTTCTGGAATAAGAAGGCTTGGCAGCTAAAGCCCTTGCCACGACTCATCAATCATAGCCTGCACTTATGCCGCTGCCAACCTCTCCTGAGCCTCTGAAGGGCAACTAAAATGCTGTAAAGATCCCTCTCCCTCCTTGCCCTCAGTAGAGGGAGAAGTAGAATGTCTATGCTTCTCAACCGCTTCCCCTCCCATGTCAAGACAAAGAATGCAAAAGAAACAGCTGTTTAAATCAGACTTGTAAAGGCCACCGGTCCTATTGGGAAGACCTCCAATAGAAGACAGGACAAAAAGGAGGATAAATCAGCAAAACCATAGCAACGCTACAGAATAATAGAAGGGCATGCACTGTGGACAATAGAGGGTGGTCTACTGGCAGCATACAAGGCCTGAATAAATGGGTACCCCAATAAAGAGAAAGATCCTGTGAGACCCATAGCTTCCACAGAAGGGACCCTAGTTTTGTGTTTGTAATAAAAATATCAAAAATAAAAGTACAAAAAGGCACTGAAAAAGAAATGGCTGCATGAATCATTCACACACAGCTTGAGCAATGTAGTGTGGTCTACTGGCAGCATACAAGACCTGAATAAATGGGTACCCAAGTAAAGAGCCAGGTGTTGGTTTTGGGGATTGACGTCAGCCGGCGTTCTCACACGCCACTCCTTCTCACTTTACTCTCCACCCCCTGATGCATGATGAAGCAACAGGTGTCAGGAGGGAACAGTTCAGCCTGAACTGCCAAGCCATTCCTCCCTGGACCAGAAACAAGCATCTTGGGACCGGTTTCGAGGTAACATCCCTCATCAGCCAGGCTAGCTTTAATCCAGTGGCAAAGTGAGTAGGGGACCCATGTCTGGGGATACCCTGCCAAATTAGTGCGAGCAAAGCAAACACAAGGAAATGATGGACGAAGCGCTGAAACTTTTCAGGCACTCACCCACAGTCACAGGTCTGGGTTGAATCCATGATCTTTTTTTAATAATTATTTTTATTGAGAGTTCATAAAAGCAAGATCAACATTTACAGAATAAGTTGGTAAAAAGCTTTAGTACAATACATGGCATATGTTTATACATAAATAATCAACGTTCAAGTATCCATGACATAAATATGAAGTGCAATAAATAATTGTAAAGTGCGGAAGTGCTTAAAAGTGTATATAGGCAGACTAGTGATTATGTATGTATCTTTCACAGTTCAAAAACACTTCAGAACTTTTCATATTTTTTGAACGCCCCTGATCTAAGCGCGTATTTTCTTTCCCTGCCCTGCCCTGTGTTCGTGTTAATTTAGCCTTCCATGTCTGGAAGGACGGTACTTGATTGGGTTTCCAGAGCTGTAATATAAGTGATTTAGCTATTAGAGAAGCTATGAAAAGAAATTCGTCATATTTGGTGTTAATCGCTGAGCAGCCTAGAACAGGGACTAGATCATCGAATATTATAAGAGTTTTAAGCTCAAAAGAGAGGTATTTTTCAATTTCCCTCCATAGTGGTTGGATTTTAGAACATTCCCAGACGATGTGTTTCCATGTCCCTTTTTCCTCACATCGGAAACATTTATCGTCTACTATAGGAAAGATATTGTGGAGATAAGAGGGAGTTCTGTAAATCAACCATTTATTATAAAATTGCATGCGTTTAAAATTAGCGCCGCAGAAAATTGTTTTATTAAATTTGTTTATTTTGTCCCAAATTTGTTGATTAATTTCAATATCCTCCCCTTTTTTCCACCTCTCGATAATCTTATTCGAGGATTCCTGCTTCTTGTCCTCTTTTAATATTTTAATCCAAATGCTCATCTTTTTTTGAGTTCTGTTGTTCAGTGCTGTAGAGATATTTTCCTTAAAGTAAAGATTTCCTATATCCAGCTCTCTGAGTATTAGATTCAACATAAAAAAGGACCATTTCAAAACGGAATGAGAATGTCTCACCTGGCTGGCAATTTGATCCCATGTCTTCCAACTGTTACCGGCCAGGAAGTCTTCTATTTTGTCAAAACCATTTTCTTTCCAAAGATTTATTATTTTCATATCCATACAACCCTCTTCGCCTATGTTAAAGTTGTTCAATTCAGTTGTGTTACTTATCCTAGGAATTGAATGGGATTTCAAAAACTGGGTTTTCTGTCTAAAAATCCATTGGAGGGACTTGTAGCGGATTTTCTTTGGATCTTTGTTAACTCTAATCGGATCAATTATCTTTACCTCTGACAACATCTTCTTAATAAAATAATTGTCTGCCTCGTTCGTGTCTAAAAAGAAAAACCTAAAACTATGGTGTGCAAAAGACGCAGAATAATATTCCCTTATGTTTGGGAGGGATAGCCCTCCTTGTGCAAATGAAAAATATAAAGTGCTAAGTGCAAGTCTAGGAGACTTTTTAGCCCAAAGAAATGAAGATATTAGGGAATCTATCTTTTTAAAGAAGGAGACCTGAATAACGCAAGGTGCTGCATTAAATAAGAGATTGAAAAGAGGTAGGATCGAGATGCGTATCAGTGCTGCTCGGCCCATTATGGACAGGGGTAATAGATTCCAGCGTTCTAGAAGAGACTCAACCTTTTTTAGCAACGGTGAATAATTAAGTGAGGACAACTCGTCTAAGTTATCCGAAATAAATATTCCCAAATATCTCTTCGGCGTAGGGTTGTAAATTTGCCTAAATTCTGGTATTAAAGTGTCTACAGTGCAGTTTAGTAAAATAATTTCCGTTGAATCCATCATCGTTCTTAAGCTCACTTCGCCATCCCAGTTCAGACACAGCTATATGCAAATCAGTCTTGACCCTGTGCCTCATGGGAACAGTCCAGCCCGACGAACTGCCAAGGCAGGTCTTCCCTGGACCAGAAACAAGCATCCTGGGTCCGGTTTCGGGGTAACACCCCTCATCAGCCAGGCTAGCTTGAATCCAGTGGCAAAGTGAGTAATTTCATACAAACCATAGTGCCGTCATTTCACATTAGTAGTAGTCATTCCGGTCACTGAGAATTTGGAGGAAGTCTTTCCATTGGTTGGGTAATGCAGCCTCACGTCTGTTCAAAGCAGGAGTCAAACTTTGTTGCTTCAGCAACATCTTGAGCCCTAAGGTTCAAGGACAGCTAACAACAACAACCCTTTCAACTTATTCGTAAGCCCCTGCTGTGTAATTTATTTTTTCAGTTGAGACCTGGGATACTCAGACAAGTAGTCGGATGAGTTGTTGTTGCCAGTTGGTACCCAACCGTTTGGAGTTACAGTACTGACTTCTCTATGTGGGGGAGGGAGGTGCCATGCTGTGCCGCGCTCCCTAAAAAGAGATATGAGCGGTTTATAAACCATGTTAACTTTAAATACATAGCCATGCAAGTATAAATGAAAATGGGTAGCCCCATTTGAGCAAAGAGCTTCTTTTCTCAATGTGGGCATACCTTTTTCTGCAAAGGCAATTGGATTCCACTTGTCATCACATACCCGTTGCACGAGTACTGCGCCGGGCCCAATTGGATGGGCATCAACAGCTAGTTTGGATTCCTTAGCAGGATCAAAGTAGGACATTAATGTGTCTTGCAGTAACACTTCTTTAATGCCCGTGAATGCTGTCCCCTTTGCCGATCCCCAGGGTCACTGCGTGGACTTGAACAGGTTACACAGCAGGTCCGCCAGGGTTTCCAAATTAAGAATGAACCTCTCACAATATATTGCTAGTCCCAGAAGAATAGGTGGGCGCATGCAAGGGACAAACCCTCCTATTTGGGGGTTGAAATGGAATGTATCAAGATTTGTAAACTTAATTGCAGTCATCGAACCCCAGTTGGAAGATGTCCCTGAGAAGGCAGTTTCCTCTTTTGAAGCAGTATCGGCAGACTCAGGAGGCTGTACCCCAGATGCGTTCCTAAATGAGAAATATTTTTTAAAGCCACACCTGACCATTTAATAGATACAGGCTACTATAAAAGAAAATCTGTATGGGAATGTAAATGTAGGAATGGAGTTCTGCTATTCCATACAGGCTTCCATCCTTGCATTCACAGTCAATCACAAGCAAGGGGTAACAAATTGCAACCTGCTTAATTAATATACTTAAGGCAGGAGGATTTCTGACCCCCATCTCCAAATTGCATGCGCAAACTATTTGGTGCGCAAATTGCACACCTCTGTTTTGTAAATGGAAATAGTACAATAGGTCTGATAACTTCTCTTTATGTTAGAAAAGTCCACATCCAATAATACAAATGGCATTATCAGTATTCCCTGGGTTGTGAAATAGTCTTGATCATATAGCATGCTAGGTGTACACATTTTACATTACATGATGAGGGAGAAATTGAGTGACTACAACATGAATAGGGATCGAGGGTTTGAAATAAAGCAAAAAACAATACTGGCTTGTTCAAGGTGCCAATTTTGTTTCAGGCTCTATCTCCAGTAGGTTCTCTTAATTAGACATAGAACCAACTGGCTTCAATCAAGTTTTCAGGTGTAATTAATACACCAGACCTTTATTGAAAACATTTTAAGGAATAAAACCACAGAAGAGATAATATACACAATTTTTTTTCTGTGAATACTTTATGTTTAATGTGTTAGTGAATTGTTCATTTGAAATGTGTCTTGATATTTTACACTGTACTCCATGTGATCCTGGGGCTTGGTCTACCATCTCAGCAAGGTAGCAGACTGAGGTAACTAAAATGCTCTACTGAGACTTGTGTATTGTGAAAGTCAAATTTTTAAATCACCCCAGTAGGCTGATTCAGTCCTTCATCCCTTAGAAACTGATAGTTGTTGCATCCCATCTGTTATTTCCACCAACAGACAGTTCAAGTGTTTGAGTGCATAAGACAAATATTTAGCACATTTATGTATAGCTCTATTAGAGAGCCTCTTTTGTGACTCTGGTTATTCACTACTATGATGTTCCCAATGTAACCACATCATAAAGATATTTGAGGCATTAGCTATGGCACAGCTTTTGGATGGGAGAAGGTGGGTCACTTACATGTTGGAGAGCTGCTGCCAGGTCAAATGTAGTGATTATTTAAAAATGATGCTTCTCGCAATGAGAGAGTAGAACTTGAACACAAAGACCAACCACAGAAAAGGGTCAGAAAAAGGAGATGGAATTTTTACCCAGAACTCTACAATAGCATTACATCTTCAATTTAGGCGCCTTTCTTTGGAGTTAAAGGTTGCCCTTTGAAGAACATATCCATAATAATTAAGGTATGATGGCAATCTTTTCCCTTTGTTGGATGAGTTATTTTCACTGCTAAATTTCTGAAGATTTAAAAAGGGGAATAGAAATCCCAAATGTGGCTTTATCTATAGCTTTAAACGAGGGGAAATAGGGTTAAGACCCTCTCCCACACATATTAAGACAGCAAAAGAGCAAGAGTTGTCCAATACAGTTACAACTTCCGTACACATGGTACATATATGAAGTTTTAACTTTTATGGTGCAGACACTGACTTGTAGCATTCATTCAAATTTTAACATGAATAAAGATTATGAATCAAAGACACTGTACTTACCAGAGGCAGAGTACTTTGTGCATATGTGTTACCTCGCACAACTCTTCTGTCATACATGATGTTTCCATATTGAATAGCTTCTTCTAAACTGTAATTAGAAAAAAGGAATTGATAAATGCCATGTCACAGCGTGTCAATTATGATTGTTTTGGATTGTTCACTCTTTGGTGTCATGTCAAGGACACTTGTAAGACAACCACACTGAGGCTTATCAACTGAATGACTATGTTTGGACAAGAATGCACTCTACATAATTCTAACAACAAATGCTGGCTTCAAATACTATCTGAGAAATCAAATGTTTAGCTGTACATCTGTAAGATTTATTTAATTTCATGATTCTTGTTGGTAAAATGACAATACAACACGTCAAGGGAAAACAGCAGTACAGCATTTTGAAAACAATAAAAAATCTAAAGATATTCTAAGCAGAATACGCGTGGGAGTAGGCATTTCTAGGATGTTTGATGAAGGTAATTTTTTAAGTAAAGCAAAACTTGGATAAATGAGTAAAGACAACTGCAAATCATTTGTTCCACTAGAAACTGAAAATGTAATATTTTAAGCAACAGCAGCTCTTAAAACAGGAAAGTCGTCTTGGTAGAACTTGCTTAATATGGAATTTCAATCCAAGCTTAGCATTGTTTTAGTATAATTACTATGGAAGGTACATATAAAGTTATTCTTAATCAAAAATAAAGGAAAACTTTGAACAGATTATCCAAAATCTTTTTACAAATATAGAATCCACACAAGACCAACATGTGTTTCACGTTACAAGGATTGTTTCTTTAGGGGCAAACATTCAATGCAACATAACGATTCTAAAACAATACATAGATAACATATTTAACAACTAAAAACAGAGAATCAGTTAGTCACATCACCCTTTCAGGTCACAGAAAAGTTACCTAGCCTTTATTACAGTTTAGTTGTATCAGTTTACACAAGATATGTATCTCATAGCAGAACAGAGTAATACAAATTCAACTCATCAACATAGGAACGGTAAGTGGGTATATAGGGCGAGTCCATTGCACTGCAATGGATTATTCCTCATTCTTATTATATTTCTCTCTTCTTATAATATGTATTTTAATCTCTGGTCTTATACCTTGCTTTCCCTATCCATAAATTATAAACAAAATCTCTAGATCCACTGTATTGATCATCTTGTTTTAAAAAGATTTACAAACTCATTCTTCATCAAATTCCCAAAATTATTTTCAATATAATTATTAGTCTTGAATAGATAATGCTCATAGTATTTCATATGTGTCCCAAGAAACAATAAGGTGGTCTCTATTAGTCACACAATGCTAGATACCCACATAATTCATTTATTGCTAATTTTGGTGTACTACATCTTTGTGTTACAATATATCAAACATCTCATGTGGGGTCTCTCACAAACCCTACAATCCCTAATACCATTGACAGTATATGAGCACGCCTTACAACCACAAATTAAAGTTCCCAATTTCTATATCATTAGATCAAACGTAATCACAATATACAATGCCTACATATCCACTTTTTTGGTTTGCTATATCTTTACATAATAATATATCACATGGCGTTATGTAGAGTTTCCCACCTACACTATTTTCATTAATACCATTGACAGTGTACAATCATGACTTACAACTGCAAGTTAAAATTCTTGATTTCTGCCTCATTTGGTCAAAAGATAAGCATACAATCTCATATATTCTCAATCCCAATCTCTTTCAATCACAGTTTTGTGCTTATCTTGTATCTACATTCTATATAGCCATATCTTATAGTCTATTATTTTAAATTGTCATAATCCTATATATAACCATATAGCTTACAAATATCAAACAAGCATACAGAGTATCTCCTATCTTTTTTAATAAGTTCTCACTTTTATGAGATAAACGTTTGAAGGACTGCATACTTTCCAGTACTTCCGGATATCAAATTCTAATGTCCTATGACAATAGCATTCACTGTCTACATCTGCTAAAATAACATCAACTCTGGCATGTACCTTTTGTATTTTTAAAGCAGTGAATATTCAAAAATATATTCAATTGATCTAGTATTGCATATCACTACATCATTTACATAGCTCTTACTAACCCTATGTGCGGTGCTGAAGTGCAGTTTCATTACTAAGTTTTTTCTCTCAAATTCTATAATTACTGAAAAATTGTATTCTAAATCAGCTTAGATCTCTTTATTGCATCTGGCATAGAGTTGTTTTAGCAAAACTCGCTCTCGAGAACAAAAATAGCCACCCTTATATACATGTAGTGGTTCAAAAGGGCTGCTGCCTTGTATTTTTGGCATTCTTCCCTAAGACTCTATGATCATACCAGGAGTGACCTCTCCTATGTTCTCACTGTTTTTATATGTCTAAAGTCTCCAGCTGTCTGAAGGGCATAGTTTGATATCTATAATCCTATGACTTTAAACAAGTATACTTGCTAAGTTAAACTTCATATTGATTCTGTAGGTTAACAAAAAGCTTCACAATATCTAAAACAAAGTATGCATTTGAATTGACATATGTTCTAATCCTTTTTCTTAAAATTAATGACAATCAAAATCTGACACAAATTAATAAAAACTTAACATCTAATCACATCCTTGCAACTCATGAGAATCGAAACTCTGTCTCTACAGGGACGTTCAATTCATGCAGTCTGTTGCAAAGTCATTGTGGTGTTGGATTATTACTATCAGTAGTTCAATTTAGTTTTTTTTTGTCTACAAGAGAATATCTGATCCAACTAATAAAGAATGCAGTAAACCTTTTCTAGAGTAACTATCACACAAAGGTTCATCATGAAAATAAATACTAATGCTATGCATCTTAACTAAATATTTCATCATCAAGTCAAATCAGGTTCAATTGTGAGTCGTCTAGTATTGAACCCTGGTTCCTATTCAACAGGCACTATTTCTGGGTTAATCAGAAACACCATACTGCTATCTAGTTATCTATATTAATAGGCAAGTAAAAAGTGGTATTCTGTCTACCGAAATGTTTTTATAGAATATGGTCTTAGTCTGTTGAAATATCTATGCAGATCATTTATATCAATTTGTTCTCTTCAACATTCTCACACTTTTCTCATTTGTATTGTATCCCTCAAAAGTATATGAACAGATGAAACTTATGAAAGTAATTCTGAAAACTCATCTGATCTGTTCTACTAGACAATACAATTCTCTATATATAACAATGGCATCTATGCCTAATTCCCTTCCTTCATCATTTTCCAAGGAATTAATTCAAGACAATCGATCTTTAGTAACTGAACCAATCACATCCAATAATCTTTTGAATATTAATAATTAATGTACACCTTCAATCTTTTCTTAGAACGTTAGTTAGTCACAGCTTCATGAGTTCAGTTACAAAGTTAATGTTATCTTTCTATGTCACTTCAATTATTATCTATTCAGAGTTGCTTACAATGTGTTAGAATGTCTGTATTTCTTCTTAACTTCAGATTTTTATGATAAATACACACAGCTTTTATCCAAGTATACTCTAGTTAATGTGTTCTGGTAAATATACTTACAGTTCCTCATCTGTTCTTAGGCCGATCACAGTTGATTTCAACCTATATATCCACATAGCTTCCAATTTAGATAATTTTAAATCTCCATTGCCCCCTCTTCTAGGTGGATGAACTCAGATCATATCTACAAAACGTATTCCTGAAGTATCTGATTACTTGTGTTTTCTATGTGCATAACCATCAGGTATCTTCCGTCTTTTGCCCTAACATCCTATATGCTCTTACCATCTCACTTTGTGAATTTCTTATTGCAGCACCAACGTATGTCTTTCCAGAAATACAACTGATAATGTAAAGAAAAAATGGTATTACAATATCTAAATTATCATATATCATATTCTGTGCTTTTTCACTATCTGTCAATGTTTTCTGTTTATTAGTGCTTAAAGAACAACACACAAAATGACTGCATTTAAAGAAACATTTTTCAAAGCCAAAAGTACAATTCGGTGCTGTATATCTCATGGTATCATTTAGACTCAGCATAGCTTCTAAAGTAAAATTACGCCTGCATGTGAGCAGAGGTCAAGTAGTGGTGCATTTGGATATAGCAGCAGATGCCAATGTCTTTTGAGCACCTTTTGTACTTTCTCATTCTCAGCAGTATAATTCATTATCAATCTTAACGTTTATGCATCTGTATACATACAAAGGGGAAAGATAATAAATAAAAAAAAATAGGGGGTACCCTTTTTAACACTAGGCTTGTTTTGTAGCTGTATCAGGCTTTTTGACTGCCCCCGGCAGTACAATGCGGTGTAGGAGGGGGAGGGTTGTTAGAGGACGTAAATCTGGCTATACATCAGGCCGGAATAAGTGTGGGAGGGTTTTCCAGGGGGGGGGGGGCACGGGCGGGGGTAATTTTGAGTGGGGGGAAAAAAATTGTAAAAAATCCTCATGAGTCTGCCCTTTTTAAGGTTTTTACGTGTCCAAGTTTGGCATATTTTCAGTTCCAGTTTAATAAGATTGCCAGGTGGTTGAGCCTAGTATTCCGCGATCATGGGAGGAGCTGTACAAGGTTAGGGAGACTGAAATAACATCATGACCTCCATTCAATACATGTCCTGGAATGTCAATGGTCTGCGCGTGAGGAGTAGAAGAGACCGAATTCTACAATATTTGAGAGACTCCCCCGCGCAGATCATTGTCATTCAGGAGACACATCTCCTTAAAGCTGAGGTCACTGCAATACTAAGAAAGCAGAGATGGATTGATAAATGTATATGTACGGATCACAATGCAAACATCAGAGGGGTCCTCTTTATTTTTAAAAAATTAGCGAAAGTCCAGATCTTGGACTATAAAGAGGATCATAGTGGGAGATAGCTTCTACTGAGAATCTCAGTGGATGGCTGGATCTGTACATTGGTGGGATATTATGGCCCTAACCTAGACGATCCTTCTTACTTGGATATCATTAGGAATCATTTGGCAACCTCCCAAGACCCCGTAATCTGGGTGGGCGACTTAAATATCGTTCTCAACCCTAAACTGGATAAATCTACCAACTCAAGAGCTTGTACTCCTTCCAAATCAAGGCAAACCCTTATAGCAATAATGCCACAGCTGGATCTGGCAGACCTGTGGAGGGAAAGGGTTGGAAATAAAATGGGGGTTTCCTTTCGGAATCTTAAATATAATCATCAAACGAGAATCGACTATGCTTTCCTCAGCTATTGCCTCAAAGATTCAATGACTGCAATAGAATATCTCCCCTCTCATCTGTCCGACCATTCGGCTCTTGTTTACCTTAAGATCTGACCCGCAGATCAAACATCCGTCCTGGTCCTATTTTGGGACTATTCTATTGGAAGGCAATGAGGTCAGTTTTTTGGTAGCAGAGACTACATCATTCTTGGGGATCAACCTCGAATCAGCTGCTTTAGCCATGGTTTGGGAGGCATTGAAAGTTTTTTTGAGAGGTTGTATCACCAACAGAGCCTCTCATAGGCAGAAGATATACAGGGAGATGATAAAAAATATAGAGCAGGAGATGAACCTAATCGAACAGAAGCTCGGTACCTCCAGGGGGTCGTCAGACGAGCAAAGAAAGATGGACGAGTTGAAAAAACAGCTGGAGAATATCCTACAAGAAAGAGTGGCTAAGAGATGGGAGGCGAGCAAGATTTCCAACTTCGAGTACGGGGAGGCAGCTGGTAGGATCTTGGCGTGGAAAGTCAAGGCCGACCAAGCTCAAAATTACATCAGAGAAATAAAGGTAGAAGGGGAAGCTGCTGCCAGGTTTTCTAATTCGGAGATTGGGAGTGCGTTTTTCGATTTTTTTAAGGGGATTTAGAGGGAGGATATTCCCAATGACCATGTCATAAGGGATACATGGCTTGATAGGATTTCCCTGCTAACTCTCTCAACAGTGGAGAGTAACTGTTTGGAGATGGAAATATTGGAGGCCGAAGTGAGCAAAGCCATTGGGCAACTTAAACGAGGGAAAGCGGCAGGCCCTGATGGCCTACCCGGTGAGTTATATCGAGCGTTGGTCGGTGCTATCGTCCCAAAACTGACGGCCCTTTTTAATGGAAATCTTAGGAAGGGGGAAGCTCCCCCCAAATCTTGGGGAGAGGCGAACATCGTTCTAATCCCCAAGGTAGGG
This sequence comes from Lissotriton helveticus, assembly GCF_964261635.1. Classification (NCBI taxonomy): domain Eukaryota; kingdom Metazoa; phylum Chordata; class Amphibia; order Caudata; family Salamandridae; genus Lissotriton; species Lissotriton helveticus. The sequence continues at coordinate 1,373,943,198 of NC_136067.1, forward strand.
AAGGACCCGACTGAGGGGCTCATCAGGAACGCGGTTTTCCCGCATCCTCCGGGCCCGCGGAAGCCACCGCCAGCCCGGAGGATGCGGGAAAACCGCAGCGGAGCCGCCAAAGACCCACCGCCCAATTAGGATGGCTGGTGGGTCTTGATTTATGTCCGCCGCTTTTCCGCCGCGGTCGGCTTACAACCGCGGCGGAAAAGCTCTTATATGGTGGCGGTGTCTCTCAGACACCGCCAGCCATATTAGGATTGCGCATCTGATATGCTTTTCCGCGGCGGGTTCTCCGCCGTGGAAAAGCATACGGATGAGCACTTCGGGGGCCCTTTGCGGGCCACCAGGGTGAAGGGGAGGTGGGGGGTGCACAAGCTTTCTGCATGTAAATGCAATGCGTGCTTTTTTACCATTGCGGCGGGCGCAGCTTGAAGCCGCACCCGCCGCAATGTTAAAAATAGAGGATGTGACCGCCAGGGTGGCGGTCACATCCTAATTGCAGAGGAGGGAACGCCGCAGCCCATGCGGACGTTCCCTCCTCCTCAAGGGTCGCGGACGGACTCAAGTCCGTCCGCGATCCTAATGGGCTCCTGAGTGCGAGTCCTATCAACCAATCTCACTTTTGAACAGCGACTATAAAATCTTTGCTTCCATCATGTCTGCGACATTGGGGAGCGTAATTGGTGCAATCGTACACCAAGACCAGAAGGGTTTTATTAAAGTGTGTCAGCTATCAGATCTAACGCACGATTTGGTGGGGGCAATAGATATTGCTTCAGCCTTCTCTCTTCCACTGGCTACCCTCACCCTAGACGCAACAAAAGCCTTCGATAGGGTTAACTGGCCCTATCTGGCCGCAGTTCTGAAGAAATTCAATTTTGTCGAGGGTTTTTGTCGAGCTATTACTCTCATGTATGGGGCTCCATCGGCAAGGTTGTTAATTAACGGTGTCCTGACAGAATCTTTTAAAATCACGAGGGGCACGAGGCAGGGCTGCCCGCTCTCCCCCCTCCTTTTCAATTTGTACATTGAACCGTTCGCCCAGGTTTTGCGGGTAGAGGAAAATATCCCCCCTTTCAAATTTGAGGAGTGGGAGAGGCGGGTTGCACTTTATGCAGACGACATTCTCATCTTCACGTCTAACCCGGATATATCTTTTCCCGTTGTGATTAAGAGGGCGGAGGAGTTTGGGCGTATTTCGGGGTACGAGATCAACGCCAGTAAACCAGAGATCATGGCCTGGAATATTCCCAATCTACAACTCGGTGCGACCACCTCCATGCGATACCTTGGTATTCGGGTCACCCAAGATGTTGGAAACATCGTACCAAATAATCTAGACCGAGTTTACAACGAGTGTAAGAAGTTATTAAAATCTTGGGCTCATCTTCCACTCACTATACTGGGCAGGGTAAGCTTGTTAAAAATAACTATCCTCCCCAAAATTACATTTATTTTTAATACCATCCCCCTGGCTTTTGATGCTAAAATCTTGGATAAGTGCCAGCGAGAGATCAACTCCTTTATCTGGAACTATAAATCAACCAGACTGGCATGGAAGAAGTTGAGGAGGAGGAGGGAAAAGGGGGGCTTGCACTACCTGATTTACAGTACTATGCATGGGCTTTTCAGTTGTCCCACTCTAGAATGCTTTTAAAAACACCATCTAGTTTATCGATAGGGACAATGTTCAAAGCCATGCTAGTTGGAGCGAACCTGCCAATCGACGGTTTTTTGTTTAAATTCGGGGACCAGAAATTTTTCAAAAAAGTCAAGTTAAAAACCCTCAGTCCTTGGCAAAAGCCTTGGTACAGATTAGGAAGAGACTAGGGTTGCCCTACTATTCAAACTTTGCTCCAGTGTGGAATTCCCCAGGCTTACCGTTATGCCTCAAGGATAGCTTGTCGATTCCAGTGAAGGATGCTGGGATTACAAGATGGGGAGAGTTGCTGGTAGAAGGGTCTGTGAGGGCATGGGAGGAGTTACAGGAGCAGGTTGGCCCCGGTCTCTCTAGATTTAAGGTTATGCAGCTGGATAGTTGGGCTAGGGCACTGTGTCGGAAAGGGGTTTCACAGGAGAAAGCCGGCAACCTGGAACAGCAGCTAGTAGAGCGACAAGGGGGAGGTAAAGAGGTAGCTTTGTGGTATTGGAGTTTGCTGGATGAGGTTGATGGGGAGTTTGCTCTACCTGACGAGCTGTGGGGGGGCAGAGCTTGGCTTTCAGTGCGAGGAAACATGGGTAAAATCTTTTACCCTCCTTTATAAAATCGTTAAACCGGCATGGTTGAGACGCAATCATTCGTTCACGGTACATCGGGCTTACCTCTCGCCCCTGAGACTTTCCAAATTCCTCCCAGGAAATAAATGCAATAAATGTAACCTCATCGAAGCATCAGATGTTCATATGTTTAAGGACTGCCCTTACATCGGCCGGTTCTGGGAAGAAGTGAAGACAACTTTGGATTCTATCTTAAACACATCACTGTCCATCACTCTGCCACTAATAATCTTTGGTTTGGATGCTGGCATCACTGGCCATGCAAGGTATTTTTTGTTTTACGCAATTCTCCTGGCCAGGAGGCAAATTTGTAAAGTTTGGGTAGAAAAAACGGCCCCGTGGCACTCAGGCTGGCTGATGTCGCTATATGAAACATCTACGGTGGACTTGGCCAGATCTTTTTTTCCCCCGGGTCCCATGATTATGCTTACAACACTCCATGGACCTGGTTTCCCTGGTTCTTTGGTGGTCCTACAGGTTGAAAAATACCTTGATGGAGTAATTGCAAGCCCACTCCCACCCCCCCCCCCTCTTGTTTTTCTCAGGACTCTTCTCCCACCAATGCTGTTAAATCGTGTCTCGGTGCGGGAGATAACTGTAATCTTAAAGTCTCTCATTGATGGACACGCAAGGTGGTTGGCGTTTCTTGAAAAGAGGGTAAAGCAAATGGGGACTAAAAAAACAAAAACGTTTATGCATCTTTAGTTTTAATTTGTGACTTAGGTTTTAAAAATTCAATCCTTTTCAGTTTTGAAGATCTCTCCATTGTTTTATGTATGGTATAATATTTGTAGCCTCTTTCTCTAATTTTTTTCATCATCTGGCTAGTTTCTCATATTCAGGTTCCTTGCTGCACAGACGCTTTGCCCTGAGCATTTGCAATAGACTATGTTGTGAACTTGATGCCTAGGGTGAGATGTTTTGGCATGCAGGAAGCTGTGAGGTAGCTTTCCTATATAAGCAACTGGAAAGAGTATTATTCGCAGCAAATAAATTGCAGCCTACGAATGCAATAGTTTCCTGACTGTATTCCAGATTCAATTCCACATTGCTTCCATCTTATTCAAACAGCCATGGAAAGATTCAAGTGCTTGTAGGTCTTGGATTGACTGTGAGGTAAGAGAATATGAACATGCTAGGAACGTATTGTGTATTTGTGTGGAGCTGAGTGTAAGTGTGTATTAAGTGGCAGGTTGTATAGGATGCAGACCTGACAAGACTTGTACTAGTGATGCTGACTCCCTGGGCTTGTCACCTAATGAAGGCTTTATTTGCACCAGAATATGGTATGGATGATTTACTGAATTACCTCTACCACTCCCACTATGGGGTAATCCCATGCTACTGACGGTATTTCAAGACACTGTTAGTAGGTGTTGGGCTAGGCATGAGATTCAACGCTTGGGCGATTTGTATGATAGTAATGGCTTTAGCACGTTTGAGAACCCACAGCTTCTCTACAATCTTCATGGCCAAATGTTTTTTTAAGTATCTTCAAATCAGGGACTGCTTTGTGAAACATCTAGCCTTAACGGCAGTGTTTAGTTCGGAGATATGAGACTGCTTTAATGCGGAAAAATCGAAATAAAAAATTAGTACTATGTATCAGTGTATCAGTAATTTTAGTCAGAATGGGTGTGAAAACTTGCAGTACAATGGACTAAGATCTTGGGGATAAATGTTACTCCCATAACCATCACTCAAGCATTAGAAACTAAAAATTGGTCAATTCACTCTGTTAACTTAAAACTACAGCAATTCTGCACAATGTGTATGCTTTACTACACCCAAGAGAAGATTGCTAGTTGGACTCAGGAGGGTTAAAGAGGAGATCGGAAAAAATGCCCCCCACATGTGGGATATATGCTGCAGACCTAGTACATATGTTTGCTACTTGCCCAGAGCTAGAACCCTTCTGGCAGAAGATATGTCAGGTGATTAGGGAACGACTTGGGGCAGAATCCCCCCCCTTACAGTTATAGAAATTATGCTGGGTTACAAAAAAGAGAGTCAAGGCTTGAATAAGCTTATCGCAGTCTTACTGGTTGCAGCCCAACATCCCATGGCAGGGCTTGGATTTCCTCTAAACCTCCCACTACAGGCGAATGGTGGGTCATAGTAAGGGAAACCTACGAAATGGAGAAAGCTTTAGCTAGGGCAAGAGGAACTCCCTCTTTGACAAAACTGGAGGCTATATGGGGGCATTTGGAATTAGATACATAAAGCCAATAGATTAGATCAAGTGAACGCATAATATATAATCTGAAGAGAAATCTCCTGGAAGTAGAAATATAGATTTAAGTTTATTATAAATATTGTTTAGGGCATTGCCAGTACTGCACTGTCTCAGTAACATTTATATTTGCGATGGGATGTACCTTTAATGTGGTTTTTATATTGCATTTGTGGTACGGTATCAGATACCCTAAAGATAATTTGTAATGTTGTTCCCTTGCTGACAATAAAATATATTTAAAAAAAAAAAGTTGACTACCTGCTTTAGTGCCAATAGGCAGCCAAAATCTTGCAAAACCTATACGTGCCTGTACCCCAAGCACCAAAAAGAATGACAAATAAGCCTAGTCTGGCTCATTTCCAAATGAAATGTTCTCATGTGAGGGGACTAAAAGAGAAATTCCACCTGTATAGGTCGGGCCTAAAGAAGGCTTTAACTGCCCCCTGGCCTCTTGAATCAACAAAAAATAATGCTTTACACTTGTAATATTACAAGCGGCAAGAAGCTTTTGAGTCAGCCCCTTTCAGGAAATGCTTTATTGGAGTGTCTCAAATGTTGGATCGTCCCACAGGACAGCCATTTCTTAATTAGAGTGCCTGTTATGTTGAGCTTCAACATTTTGCCTGTTCACTATTATACTCTGCAACCAAAAGAGAAGAGCACTAAAAGACAAAGATTGCTTTATTTTGGTGTACATACAGGCACTATACGTGTACTGAAGGGAGCTGTCTGCCAGGGCATGCAAGTTGGACCAGCTCTGGTACATGTAACCCTCAATTGTTCCGTAAAGGTGATAGCATGGGGTCCACCCCAATCAGCGCTAATCCATATTAACCCACAGGCATCGACCATGCCCACTGTCATGGTCTCCCCAAGCCTGAGAATCACAGCTGCACAAACAGCACTTGTGTCTGTTTGGCTTGTTTGCAATATACTTATCTAGATGTGGCCATCCATTCACCGGCTACAGCTAGCACTGTATAGGGGCCAAGGGATTCTCTGCTCCTCTGCTGGACATGCCAGGAAGTACATGGTGCAATCGGGTGCTGGCTTGATGAATTGTAGTGCCCCCTGCAGCTGCAGTTTTCCTCTGCTTACGTGGAGCAGTGAAACAATCCTCACATCTTTTCAGTATTTTATTGGTGAGCTTAAGTGACAACTGAAAGCAAGAAAATAGCACCATGTTGTGATCAGACCCTACGACTTAATCGATATGCAAATAAAAAGCGGCATAGCTGCTTTCCAATAAGTGTGCTTTAAAGGTTACGTATAAAAGTGAAACAAAGATCCTGGTTCTTGTGGTGGCAGGAAACTTCAGCCTATGGAACTCTGATGAAAGGCAACAGATGCAGATGACTGAATCCTGAAAACAGGCGGTGACGCGTTGTCACTGTTTTTCATTTTCATTTGACTATACATTACATAGAATCAATGCTTACTGATATGCATGCATAATTTTATATTTCGATTGACCATAAGGAATTGTTACATTAACAGTTAAATCATAATGAGAGTGTGTTCACGTTCAGATAGCCATAGTCACTGTAAGCTTTGATGTGCATGGCTCCATGTAAATTGAAATATTGTGTTTCTGCTTGCTGTGCATTATTTTTTCGCTTGCTTCAGAAAACCAAGTCCAGCAATGTTCTTAGTAAACTGTACTTTTATTGTTAGACTGTGAGTGAAGGCCATTGAGAGCACTGAGTTAGACAATACATCTTAACACCTATGTTAGAGAGAGGCAGGTGGAGAAGGATACTCTCCTGTGCGATATCTACAAAGGCCACGCTGCAGGAAAATCTTACATTGTATGAGCCATGAGAAGTGGGCCGAAACCGAACGTTTCATAAATGTTCAGTTTTTATTAGTTCCTTCTCTTTGGGAACCCCCGGGGGGGATATTTTGTTGATTTTCATGTTTTAATTGTGTACCAAAGACTTTATACAGTTATAACAGCTCCTGTCCATCCATGGAGGTGGACGTCCCTCTCCTGCTCTTGAGACCCCAATCTTCTTTTGTTCCTGATCATAGATTTAATCTCTTGAGCAAACACATTTCTCCTTTTCTTGATTGAAACCTTCATTTGGTTCTGCCTTGGGGGCTATATTTTCTGACACCTGTAGCACTGTACTCCTATCTATCTATCTATCTATCTATCTATCTATCTATCTATCTATCTATCTATCTCCAGTTTCCTGTAGGAAACTGGAGATTTATCATTAGGGAGTTTCCCTTCAGTGAAACTGGATCTGTCATGATTTGCATACTAGATATTTAAATAACTTGTCTTCGCAATTGCTATTTGACCTGTTTAGACTATATTGACTTATGCGGTAACCAGATGAATATTGATCTGTGATTAAACAGATTGACTTGCGTCTCTTAATGAAACCTTCATGGTTTGCAAATCTACTACTCTCTGTCATTCCTGTTGTGTAGAATATGCTTCTCTGTTATTGATATGTCATTAAACTGCTGATGTTAATCCCCAATTCAACTCAAAGATCCATCTACTTGGGTCTAGTCGAGACTTGAGATTTGGATTAGCTATGCACGGTGCGAACATCGTCCTTACCTGCTGAATCACAGGCCAACTGACATCCACTTTAAAAAAAACAAAAATATATTGATTCTATATTGTTGCTATCATAAAGAATGACATTTCACTGCCACCCATACCTTACATAAGAACTCTACAAACCACAGTAACTTAAACATTCATTTTTTCTTTTGGATTTTGGACCTTCTTTTGAATCTAAAATCCTTCAATAAGTCTTAACACTTTCACCACTGTCACACCAGGGATAAGGGAAACCAAGAACTTCCTCTTCCTGGTTATGGTATGCTCACTAAACTTCTTCCCTAACCTTGCAGCGATAAAGTGCACTCATCCCATAATCTTCAACCACAATTGGCAAAGCAAACAAAACTTTAAATCCGCTGTTTATTCTCATATTCTCATAAACAATACCCTTAAGGTTCATGATTGTGCAGAAGAATTGTGGCATGCAGATTTCGTGCAAAGGATTGTGGCCATGTAGATGTCCAATCCTGCCTTCTATTAGCCCCATTCACATCTACCGCTTCCTCTCAGTTCACTATCAAGCACCCTCATATTTTATTTCAAAAGTAAAAGTGATCTTTCATAAAGTTTTATAAATATATTTAGGCCCAGCCTGCTTCGACTGCACCAGTCTTGCAGACGTGTTCTTATAGTATATCTATGCACACACATACATTTTTTCATGCACATGAGTATACTATGAAAGGAACAAGAGGATATGCTAATGTAAATGACAAGCAGCACAACCTAGGATCCTGAACACAGCATATATTTGACCATCGGGTCCAACTTCCTAAGCCTATTTGCCCAAGGACCTCCTTGATGCTTCTCCTACAACTCACTCGAGCAGTACCAGCTCTGGTACCTGTTCCTTCCCCTAGGAGCATTGCCTCATCTTCCACTACATGTTTTACGAAGGCATCAGGCACAGAAAACAGAAAGAACAGTGTATTGTCCTTTCAAGATAGGGCTATTGGTGCAGGGATACAATTAAGATTTTACTTTGTGTGTATTGGTGTTTATCAGGGAGGTTTCGGAGTACACAGGACTTCTGGCAACCAATTGTGGAACCACAAATTTCTGCTGACTTCAGAGGGAGCTCTACTAATAACCTAATTTAAAGCACCCTTTCTCATAGCTTCAGGGGGACTTCTGGTAAAAAGTTTGAGGTACTGCACTATTTCTGCTCATTAAATAGGTAAATCCAGGAACCACTTGTGGAACTGCCCCTCGCAAAGTTTTTGCATGTACATGTATATACTTTAAACTGCAGGTGTCTTGTTTCTCTGTATGCTTACACTCTAAATAGAATGGACAAGAGATATGACAATTTTTGCCTAATATCTCTTTTCCGCCAAAGTAAATATTACCTTATGTCGTTTACTTGTGAAAATGGCTTACTATCAGCAACGGTCCGTGCAGGTAAGTGAGGTGGGGAGGGAGGGATGTCGATAGACAGAATAGGATTAATTAATTTTTTTCCCCTATTCCGCCATCTGCCGACTCCCTCCTCACGCCCCACCCCACCCCACCGCATTTACCTGCATTGACCGCCACTGCTTACTATAATATTATTACATGTGGTATTTTGTTGATATGTTTGGAAACTGAATGTGGCATCATTGGAGAGTGATGAGGAAAATATGGGTATGTATTGAGGATTCGAATGGTGGTGAAAATCTTAACATGTACCAATGATAACTGAGTGGTGGTGCAAAACTGAACATGTACTAAGTATTACAGAGTGATAGGGCACATTTTTAAAAAAACACTAATTGTTACAGAGTAATGGGGATAATCTTAACATGCAGCTAGGATAAATGAGTTATGGTGCAAATTCAAACATGCATTAAGGATTTCTGAGTGATAAAGCAATTCTGAACATACATATGCTGGCAATTTTTGACACAAGATGGATGTTCTTTGCAGTGTGGCAATTATTGCCTGCACTGGCATAACAGCAGTAAGTCTTGACATAAAGTAGTGACTCTTGGAGCAGTGGTGTATTGCTTACACTGGCATAGTATTAGGTATACTTTAAATGCATTGTGTTCATTCTTACCACGAAGATGCCTAGCCCTGGTGTAATGATTACACTGGCATTATCTTGGCAGTTCTTGGCATTTGTAAAACAATATTAAAACTGCTATGTGAGGACCCAGCTAGAGTGATTGGTGTAACCTGCCTACATCCATTCATGCACTCACTCATTAAATAATTCATGCACTCCCCAATTTATATACCATTTATCAATCAACTCACTTAATCCAAACTCGATCAATACTAAACCACCATTTAATAGGTCACTTATTCATTCATCCATTCATGCATCCACTCATCGAACCATCCGCTGACTCATTATCATACCTGCTTACCAATCTACACAACAGCACACACATCCTTACCAATCAATTAGGAATCCCTTTCAATTATAAAACAACAAGACCTATTGACTTTGCCAATATTTGTTACAATGTCATGAACAACAATTAAATACATACCTATTTGCCCCAAATTCTCTTGGGGAGGCAGTCAGGACTGGGAAAATGTGTATCCTAAAGAAAAATGTGCCTCCACAGATTATTTATTGTGCACAGCATTTGGAAAGCAAGGTTATGTTGTTTTCCAGGTCCAGTTAACATTTAGTCAGGGATCAGTGTGTACGTGAGTGATGGAGCCTCTCTATGACAAACCCCAATGTTATTTTATTTTTATAACATGAACTGTTGTATTAGAAAAATGTGCGTTCAAGAAGACTTTTAAAGAGATTTTGGATGTGACCCGTAAGACGAAATGTTTAAATGTATTTAGAAGTCCCCTCAAAGTAAATGAACTAAGGATTTTGATGAAATATTGTAGTAACCAAGCTGGATCCATCAGATGTGTGCAGGTAAGTTTATTACTACAATAGAGCTACACAGTAGCGGAGGGCGGACATGCAGGAGCCCCTCCGCTGCCAACTACAGTTAAACTGTCAGCCTTTGACCATGGTTTAAGTGAGAAAAAACTCTCAGCTAGTTGCGCACTGTTCACTCAGTGTTATCCAACACTCATCAATGTAAACACAAAATCAAACTGAAACTTCAGTTATTTTAATTCATAACCTATTACTTCTCTGAGCATCTGAGCGTTTTTACAAAATGCAAATAATGAACCAATTGAACATATAGTTTTCTGATTTTCAATTCAATTCATAAAACATTTTCATTTTCAAATCAACACAACGCAAAACATTTGATAATTGATTTTCACATTTTCATTTCATGCCCAATGCATTTCGGCACAACAGGTGTGCCTTCATCAGGGGCTGATCTGTAATAAAAGTAGAAACAATGGAACAGGTAAGTGTATTATGTGTGATGAATTCCATGGGGGTGTGTATTTACAAATGAAGCATCATCATACCTCTGATGGACGTTAATTCCTCTTATAACACTGTAAAAATGAAACAACAAACCGAAAAAGAAGCCAGTATTAAAATTGCCTAAACCAGATAAAAAACAATAATGCCATTCGTGCAAAAATATTAATGCCAGTTCAACAAACACAAGATCCGCTTACCTAGATGAAAACTGAAATGTGTCACCCTGTAAATACAAGTAACAGCCACAATATATACACCTATTAATTCGCATAATATTCACAATGTAAAATCTCCATAATAAAGAAACTTGGTTCCTACCTGATTTGCAATGACTCTTCCAATCTAGAAAATATATATAATATGATATTTTTGAAAATTATCCAAAACGGACTCCAGGTGTCCATAAGCGCCGCTAAATATCAAATCACTCACCTCAGGCTCGCTAAGGTCTAACCTAAAACACAAAAACGAGTAGTTTTTAGCTCCATAGTGTCTCACTGCGACTGTTCTACAACAGTAAAACTAATGTTGCTCTCAATCCCATATATAACCAAAGTACCCCTTTACCTTCTAATGGTGTCGTCAATGAATTAAACAGTAGTACTCAGCCTCGTCAACCGCTATAATCCAAACTGCCTTAAAACAAGACGTCTCGCGCCATTGCCTAAATCCTCCGCGTTTGTAGTGTGTAGTTGTCACCAACACTGAAAACGGACTCTATCACCAAATATATCGATCACCAAAGAAACCACTGCGGCCATTTTCAAAGGGAGTAAACCCAATAATCCGAACGCTATCTCCCAGGGAAAGATGCGCCGTGCATAACATACTGTGATCAAACACCATCTGAATATTCGCGCTAATCAAGTTCACTGCAGTCCCACCATGCTCGTGGGCTCTACTCTCACGATTGCATCTGCAACACTAAAAACGGGCTGACACCTCCGTAGTCAGCCCACTTTAAGCTATCACCAACCTAACCAACACTGAGGACAAACTGCCGCCTCATCATCTGTTCTTTCACGTCCTGTACACAATCTGGATAGCATTATTACTTGGATCCTGTCCCCATTATAAAACGATGTGATATGCTGTAGTGTCAAGTGTTATCAGGCACGAGACGGCGGTGAACGTTATAAAACAAAACTCCAAACTGTGTACATACCGGATAAGTGATAGATACAAAGGTGTTAATAGTTCAATACATGATATAGCATCCTAATAATAATCCTGGAATGATCTATTCCGTAAAGGTAATAAAAAACATGGGATACATAGTAATGTTGTACAGTACAGATATCTTTTCACTTTCACTATTCCAGTGATAAATAGAGTTGCATGCTCACTTGACTCACTCTGTGAACACTCTGCTTAATAATTGTTTGTGGACATGTTCCTCTTAAAAATAATACATTCAATACAACGTTACCAGCTCATTAGTCACCATTGTTTCACAGCACTTAAACTTACATCTAAATATTGAATTATCATCCTGATTATACAGTTCTAAACCTGTGATCAAATCACAAATCAGTAATCATTGTTGTGAGTATATACATTCGAATATAGGTAATGCATTGAATGGGATTTACATCATGATATAAGGGAAACTTATAACAATGTCAATATTGTTACTATGTATTGCGGGGGTAAGCCATTTAACATAATGCGAAAGAAACCCTAACCTAACTCAAAATAACGTGTAGAGTGATAAAAAAACTTAAATAAACTTGAATAAAACTGCTGTATCTGAATATCATGTATGGAACTATAGATAACATGAAAGGTCATATCTGTCATTTAGTCCCTTGGGCTGCATAGTCTGTAGAAATTTGATCCAGTACAGCTCACGTTGTAAAAGGCGGAGTCTGTTGTCAGTACCTGATTTAATCTCAACCTTCTCAATAATGAAACATCGTAATTGAGAAATTGTGTGATTAGACTCTTTCCAGTGGGTAGCTAAAGGAGATGAAAGGTTCTGATTCCGTATCCGACTCTTGTGCTCATTTAGTCGTGTTTTAAGCTTGCGCTCTGTCTTCCCTACATATAACTTGCCACATGGGCACTTAATGCCATAGACTACATTAAGAGTGTTACAATCACTACTGTGTCTGAGTTTGATTGCCTGGCCAGATGTCGGGTGCGAAAAAACATTACCAGTGATTATATTATTACAGTTCACACAGTTCAAACAACGAGTTGTTCCTTTGTAGTCTCCATGTTGGTCATCTTCTCTCCCTTTCAGGATTTGTCGTATGTTGGGTCCTCTTTTATATGCATGCATTGGGGGTTGGGCAAATATCCCATTGAACTCTGTCTCTGTGGAAAGCAATTCCCAACGTTGATTAACAATGCGTTTAATCTTTGTTGAAACTGTGGTAAACTTGGACACAAATACCACTCTGTCCTGGTTTGTTTTCAGTTTTGGTTGTAACAATGTGTCTCTATTCATTTCTGCCACTCGCTCTCTACTCCGTTGTATGATGGTATCAGGATATCCACGACTTTGATATCTTTGTGCAAACTTCTCAATATTGGTTTCACTAGTAGTAGTCAGTGAACAGATCCTTTTAATTCGAATAAATTGAGACAAAGGTAAATTCTCGATCAGTTTTCGTGGATGAAAGCTAGCGTAATGTAAAGCACTATTTCGATCAGTGTCCTTGGTGAATAATTCTGTTTCAAATCCTGAGGGTTTTTTTCGAATTCTCACATCCAGGAAATCCATTATGTTAGAATCAATTTTATGAGTAAATTGAATCCTAGGATTTACAGAATTCAAATACAGTATCATGTCAAGTAATGCTTTCTCAGTGCCTCGCCAAATTAAAAAGATGTCGTCTATGAAACGACAATACATCCTAATTTGTGTCCATGCTGCTGTGTCGAACACATGTTCAGCCTCAAATTGCGCCATAAAGATGTTCGCATACGCAGGAGCCCCTGCAAAGCCCATTGATGTACCAGTCATTTGAGCATAAAACCTTTTGTCCCATTCAAAATAGCTGTTGTTCAAGCAAAACTTCAGTAGCTGCAAGAGAAACACTTTCTCCGTGGGTAATTCCTCCATTTGTAGAAGAGCCCATTCAACTGAATCTAATCCCTCTGAGTGTGGAATCGAAGTATAGAGAGAGACTACATCTACTGTACACAGAATCCAGTTCTCGTCTATTTCACCTCCAATTTCTGAAATCTTTGATAAAAAATCACTCGTATCTCGAATGTAAGATCTCCAATTTTGAACAAATTGCTGCAAAAAGAAATCCAAGAATTTTCCAAGGGGGTCAAAAAGAGACCCACATCCCGAGACAATAGGTCTGCAGGGTGGGTTCGTTAGGTGTTTATGCACCTTGGGGAGCATGTAAAGTTTTGGACAGCGTGGATTGGTTGTCGTCAAAAATCCTTGGATCTTCTCATCTATCCATTCTTGTTCTCGAGCTTCTGATAAGAGAGTTTTAAGCATTGATTGCAGTGTTGTCGTGGGATCTCTATCCAGAATCTGATAGGTACCAGTATCTGAAACATGCTCCTCAACTTTAGCCGTATAAAAATACTTATCCATCACCACCATGGCTCCTCCTTTATCTGCCGGTTGTATTTGGATGTTGCTATTCTTTGCCAAGTTGTGCAGAGTCCGTTCTTCTGATTTTGTGAGATTACCACGTGTTCGTGACTTATAATCCAGACTTTGTATATCCTTTTTCACCATTGTCTCAAAAGTGTCAAGCATTTTATGGGAAGTAGGTGGTTGGAAAGTACTTTTTGGTTTAAACCGTAAGCTGTATTCAGACTGCATAGTATCTGTTGCTGGTACAATGTTATGAAAAAAATGTTTCAATCTCAATGTTCGCATGAAGCGAAAAAATGCTGCTTCCAACTCCATTTCATTTGCTTCTCCTACAACTTCAACTACTCTTAATCAACAACAAATAAGGGTCCTGAACAAGGGTTTATCTTTCGTACCAACGGCTAGAGCAAATGAAATGGAGTTGGAAGCAGCATTTTTTCGCTTCATGCGAACATTGAGATTGAAACATTTTTTTCATAACATTGTACCAGCAACAGATACTATGCAGTCTGAATACAGCTTACGGTTTAAACCAAAAAGTACTTTCCAACCACCTACTTCCCATAAAATGCTTGACACTTTTGAGACAATGGTGAAAAAGGATATACAAAGTCTGGATTATAAGTCACGAACACGTGGTAATCTCACAAAATCACAAAATCAGAAGAACGGACTCTGCACAACTTGGCAAAGAATAGCAACATCCAAATACAACCGGCAGATAAAGGAGGAGCCATGGTGGTGATGGATAAGTATTTTTATACGGCTAAAGTTGAGGAGCATGTTTCAGATACTGGTACCTATCAGATTCTGGATAGAGATCCCACGACAACACTGCAATCAATGCTTAAAACTCTCTTATCAGAAGCTCGAGAACAAGAATGGATAGATGAGAAGATCCAAGGATTTTTGACGACAACCAATCCACGCTGTCCAAAACTTTACATGCTCCCCAAGGTGCATAAACACCTAACGAACCCACCCTGCAGACCTATTGTCTCGGGATGTGGGTCTCTTTTTGACCCCCTTGGAAAATTCTTGGATTTCTTTTTGCAGCAATTTGTTCAAAATTGGAGATCTTACATTCGAGATACGAGTGATTTTTTATCAAAGATTTCAGAAATTGGAGGTGAAATAGACGAGAACTGGATTCTGTGTACAGTAGATGTAGTCTCTCTCTATACTTCGATTCCACACTCAGAGGGATTAGATTCAGTTGAATGGGCTCTTCTACAAATGGAGGAATTACCCACGGAGAAAGTGTTTCTCTTGCAGCTACTGAAGTTTTGCTTGAACAACAGCTATTTTGAATGGGACAAAAGGTTTTATGCTCAAATGACTGGTACATCAATGGGCTTTGCAGGGGCTCCTGCGTATGCGAACATCTTTATGGCGCAATTTGAGGCTGAACATGTGTTCGACACAGCAGCATGGACACAAATTAGGATGTATTGTCGTTTCATAGACGACATCTTTTTAATTTGGCGAGGCACTGAGAAAGCATTACTTGACATGATACTGTATTTGAATTCTGTAAATCCTAGGATTCAATTTACTCATAAAATTGATTCTAACATAATGGATTTCCTGGATGTGAGAATTCGAAAAAAACCCTCAGGATTTGAAACAGAATTATTCACCAAGGACACTGATCGAAATAGTGCTTTACATTACGCTAGCTTTCATCCACGAAAACTGATCGAGAATTTACCTTTGTCTCAATTTATTCGAATTAAAAGGATCTGTTCACTGACTACTACTAGTGAAACCAATATTGAGAAGTTTGCACAAAGATATCAAAGTCGTGGATATCCTGATACCATCATACAACGGAGTAGAGAGCGAGTGGCAGAAATGAATAGAGACACATTGTTACAACCAAAACTGAAAACAAACCAGGACAGAGTGGTATTTGTGTCCAAGTTTACCACAGTTTCAACAAAGATTAAACGCATTGTTAATCAACGTTGGGAATTGCTTTCCACAGAGACAGAGTTCAATGGGATATTTGCCCAACCCCCAATGCATGCATATAAAAGAGGACCCAACATACGACAAATCCTGAAAGGGAGAGAAGATGACCAACATGGAGACTACAAAGGAACAACTCGTTGTTTGAACTGTGTGAACTGTAATAATATAATCACTGGTAATGTTTTTTCGCACCCGACATCTGGCCAGGCAATCAAACTCAGACACAGTAGTGATTGTAACACTCTTAATGTAGTCTATGGCATTAAGTGCCCATGTGGCAAGTTATATGTAGGGAAGACAGAGCGCAAGCTTAAAACACGACTAAATGAGCACAAGAGTCGGATACGGAATCAGAACCTTTCATCTCCTTTAGCTACCCACTGGAAAGAGTCTAATCACACAATTTCTCAATTACGATGTTTCATTATTGAGAAGGTTGAGATTAAATCAGGTACTGACAACAGACTCCGCCTTTTACAACGTGAGCTGTACTGGATCAAATTTCTACAGACTATGCAGCCCAAGGGACTAAATGACAGATATGACCTTTCATGTTATCTATAGTTCCATACATGATATTCAGATACAGCAGTTTTATTCAAGTTTATTTAAGTTTTTTTATCACTCTACACGTTATTTTGAGTTAGGTTAGGGTTTCTTTCGCATTATGTTAAATGGCTTACCCCCGCAATACATAGTAACAATATTGACATTGTTATAAGTTTCCCTTATATCATGATGTAAATCCCATTCAATGCATTACCTATATTCGAATGTATATACTCACAACAATGATTACTGATTTGTGATTTGATCACAGGTTTAGAACTGTATAATCAGGATGATAATTCAATATTTAGATGTAAGTTTAAGTGCTGTGAAACAATGGTGACTAATGAGCTGGTAACGTTGTATTGAATGTATTATTTTTAAGAGGAACATGTCCACAAACAATTATTAAGCAGAGTGTTCACAGAGTGAGTCAAGTGAGCATGCAACTCTATTTATCACTGGAATAGTGAAAGTGAAAAGATATCTGTACTGTACAACATTACTATGTATCCCATGTTTTTTATTACCTTTACGGAATAGATCATTCCAGGATTATTATTAGGATGCTATATCATGTATTGAACTATTAACACCTTTGTATCTATCACTTATCCGGTATGTACACAGTTTGGAGTTTTGTTTTATAACGTTCACCGCCGTCTCGTGCCTGATAACACTTGACACTACAGCATATCACATCGTTTTATAATGGGGACAGGATCCAAGTAATAATGCTATCCAGATTGTGTACAGGACGTGAAAGAACAGATGATGAGGCGGCAGTTTGTCCTCAGTGTTGGTTAGGTTGGTGATAGCTTAAAGTGGGCTGACTACGGAGGTGTCAGCCCGTTTTTAGTGTTGCAGATGCAATCGTGAGAGTAGAGCCCACGAGCATGGTGGGACTGCAGTGAACTTGATTAGCGCGAATATTCAGATGGTGTTTGATCACAGTATGTTATGCACGGCGCATCTTTCCCTGGGAGATAGCGTTCGGATTATTGGGTTTACTCCCTTTGAAAATGGCCGCAGTGGTTTCTTTGGTGATCGATATATTTGGTGATAGAGTCCGTTTTCAGTGTTGGTGACAACTACACACTACAAACGCGGAGGATTTAGGCAATGGCGCGAGACGTCTTGTTTTAAGGCAGTTTGGATTATAGCGGTTGACGAGGCTGAGTACTACTGTTTAATTCATTGACGACACCATTAGAAGGTAAAGGGGTACTTTGGTTATATATGGGATTGAGAGCAACATTAGTTTTACTGTTGTAGAACAGTCGCAGTGAGACACTATGGAGCTAAAAACTACTCGTTTTTGTGTTTTAGGTTAGACCTTAGCGAGCCTGAGGTGAGTGATTTGATATTTAGCGGCGCTTATGGACACCTGGAGTCCGTTTTGGATAATTTTCAAAAATATCATATTATATATATTTTCTAGATTGGAAGAGTCATTGCAAATCAGGTAGGAACCAAGTTTCTTTATTATGGAGATTTTACATTGTGAATATTATGCGAATTAATAGGTGTATATATTGTGGCTGTTACTTGTATTTACAGGGTGACACATTTCAGTTTTCATCTAGGTAAGCGGATCTTGTGTTTGTTGAACTGGCATTAATATTTTTGCACGAATGACATTATTGTTTTTTATCTGGTTTAGGCAATTTTAATACTGGCTTCTTTTTCGGTTTGTTGTTTCATTTTTACAGTGTTATAAGAGGAATTAACGTCCATCAGAGGTATGATGATGCTTCATTTGTAAATACACACCCCCATGGAATTCATCACACATAATACACTTACCTGTTCCATTGTTTCTACTTTTATTACAGATCAGCCCCTGATGAAGGCACACCTGTTGTGCCGAAATGCATTGGGCATGAAATGAAAATGTGAAAATCAATTATCAAATGTTTTGCGTTGTGTTGATTTGAAAATGAAAATGTTTTATGAATTGAATTGAAAATCAGAAAACTATATGTTCAATTGGTTCATTATTTGCATTTTGTAAAAACGCTCAGATGCTCAGAGAAGTAATAGGTTATGAATTAAAATAACTGAAGTTTCAGTTTGATTTTGTGTTTACATTGATGAGTGTTGGATAACACTGAGTGAACAGTGCGCAACTAGCTGAGAGTTTTTTCTCACTTAAACCATAATTTAGTCCCAGGCGTGACACACCTGATTAGTTGCAGCACCGATTAACAGGTTGAATACATTGTTTATATCGGAGTGCTCCTCACAAACCCATTAAACTAGCCTTTGACCATGAACATCTACTTCCACTCCGACCGAAAATGTAAACTAGAGACTTGTGGTCAGTTTGTAGCTTAAATCGTCTTCCCCACATATGTGTAGAATATTTTGATGGCCCACCAGCTGGCCAACAGTTCTTTTTCTATACCCGAGTACTGCCATTCTGCCTCCCGCAGCACTTTAAATACAAAACCTAGTGTGTGTTCACTTTCACCATCCCTCTGTGTGAGAATAGCACGTAGCCCTACCTTGCTGGCACCCACTGTGATGCAGCAAGGCAGACTTGGGTCAAAAGACTTAAGAGCCTTGCTTTGGCTAAGCAAAGATTTAATTTGCTGAAAAGCCTTTGAATATCACATACACCTCTCAAACTTTACACTTTCTTTGAGTAAATTGCTAATGGACCTCACCCTGGACGCAAAACTTGGGATAAAACGAGAATAAAACTCCCATAGTCCAAGGAAACTTTGACCCCCACCTTGTCAGATGGAGGATGTGCACCGACAATGGACTCCACTAACCCCAGTCTGGGTCTAAAGCCGTCCTTGGAGAGAACATGCTGCATATATTCCTATATTCCACCTCTGTGGATAAAAACTTGCACTCCTCTTTTCTCAACACTACTCCATGCTCTTTGAAAATTCCCAACACTCTTTGTAGAGTGCCATTGTGGGCTACAATATTCTCTGCAAACACTGGTACATCGTCCTGGAAGACTAACAACCCCCTCTTCTTCCTTGAGCAAGTTGTACATCACTCTCTGGTAGACATGCCATCGAAGCCAGAGCAAATGGTATGTGACAATACTGGAAACTGCCAATTCGTAAAATAAACACAGTTCAGGTGTCTCGAACCGGGATGGAGTTCCACCTGAAAGACGGAGGCCAGGTCAGGTATGGAAAATATAGTGGAACCAGGCGTGCTAGCAAGCAAATCATTATTTTTTGGCAATGGATACAAGTCTACCCATATTTTCTTATTGAGAGACCTAAGATCCACACAGGCTCTCAATTTACCACACCTCTTGTATGCAACAACTAAGGGAGAAAGCCACATCGAAGATTCAGCCAGTTCGATAATACCATTCTTATACAACATTCAGAGTTCTTTTTCAAGATCTTCCGTGACACTGAAGGGTACCCCTCTAAGCTTGTGTAACAGTCACTGCCCCTTTCTTCATCTTGATTTTGTATTTGAATCCTCGAATCCTGCCGAGATGCTCACCAATCACAGATGGAAATTTCTGGCTCCATTCTATAGCCAACTCATCACATTCAACAACAAGGGCCTGTTCTTGGCACCTGGCATTAAAATCATCCCAAACAACCCTTGATGAAATCAAGAATATTGAGACCCTTGACTGCCACATACACTTTTTCACTGATCCTCCTCCCTTTAAACTCCATAACATCTTTAATATACCCCAAAAGCTCAATCTTGCGGCCCTCAAAAGAAACAGGAGAATGATCCACATCAGTTGTCTGTCGCACCACGTTTCTGATAACAACTGCTGAATAATCATGGTGATTCTGGCACGTGAATCCACTCAAACCTTATTTCCCACCAGAATGCCAGCCTTGGGATCAACACACATGGAAGGATCACCCACTCTGGCTTCATCCCCCTTGAACTCCTCGCCTATCACTAGGACTAGGTCTTGCATGCAACATAACTAGGATTCAGACCCTGGAGCTGTATCAACCACACACGCAAAGGACGTCTTGTTTTTTTTTTTTTTTAAACAAACTTTTGTACAATGACCAACAGTTTTGCAAAAATTGCACGTAACATTGGTTGCAGAAATACTACCCTCCTTGACATGCAGTGGATTGCAACACTGGAAACAAGCATTAGAATTTCGGGAAAATGAGCTCTGCTCTTTGATGAGTTTGGACACATCCATTTTCGTACTGTGATTAGCAGATTGATGAGGTTTCCCTGTTGAGGGTTTCACAACACTGGTGGCCTTAACAGGTCTGCCCTCCAGTTCCTTTACAGCAATCTGTGAAATTTCAATGCTTTTAGCCACCTTGATGGGTTCATTCAGTGATGGGTTACCCATTGCCAGCGGTTTCTGTCAAATCTGTTTGTTGCAGTGACAAACAAGTTGATATCTTATGAGTTGGTCTGTGAAATTGTCAAACTGACATTCAGAATTCATCCTACGCAACACAGAAATATAAGCAATAACATCCTCCTCAGAACTTTGTTTACATTTGAAAAATGTGTGTATTAAAACCATCAAAGTATACTGTTTGTCAAAACGTAATTTAAGCTTCTTCACAGCCTCCGCATATTCAACAAGATTTTCCGCATCATCCTGCAATAACTCTGGTAGATGCTTCAACACAGACCTACCTCAAAGCCAAGGGAGTGCAGAAGCAGACATTTGTCCTCTCTGCCCTGAATCTCGATGCCCCAAAAGCCCTCAAATAGGTCTCAAAGACATCAAACCACACTCTCCACCTCATTGGTGGTTCACTGGGTGCATCCAAAAATGAAGGTGGAGGTGCTACTGCCTGCATCGTGTACAGCAGGATGAACCTTGATGAAAATTATACACCTGTGGCAATGCACCACAAATATTCAACTCCACCCCCTTTAGTAATGCACCTGCAACCAACAGTTAAAAGAGCAAAATATACAAAAAGTGATGTCCATATAAAATGCAACAACTAAAGAATGTCACTTGAAGGGTGTGAGAGTCACCAAGAAGACACGTACCAAAGGTTCTTCTCGAATGAAAGGTGTGCATACCACTTTATTAATAGCTGCATACCCACAGTGTGTGCAGCACAGTAAGTAAACACATGAAAAGTGTACGCACAAAACTCCAAACCTGTTCAGTACTGAATTTACAATGACAGTGTGTACATCACCATAAGAGGACATACACAGAAGTCCGAGACCGCACAGCTGCCACCTTATCAGAACATGTGTGTGCATCACACAGGGTACACAAAGATGAGTTGACTGTGGGTATGACAGTAAATAACACTCAAGGATGTGAAAAGACTTAATTATGTTATGAAGAAGGTGTGCGCATTACCATTATGGAACGCACATAGACATCCACGTTATCACTGCCACTACCATTAGGTGTGTGACCCACAGTCAGTGAATAGACAACAAAGTCAAAACTAGCACTGCCGTTAATAAAAGGTGTGTGCATCCCCATAAGGCCATGCACTCTGCTCCCCGCAAAATGTACATCCACTGCTAAATGTGCACACTCCATAGAACACGACTTACAGATTCTTAGCCATCCATAAAGGGTGTGTGCATCACCATAGGGGACCACACGCAGCTCCCATCAATCTGTAAATGTGTGCTCACTTCATTGAACAAAATCTTACAGGTTCTTTAAATGTGTGTGCATCACTGTTAGGAAACGCATGTCCACAGTAACAGCTTATTCTCCCTGATGGACAAAAGATAGCACACAGACCTCTACACATTCACCACAACGTACAACGTGTACAACTATGATGGCTGCCTAACTTCATGATGCACAGCAGGCATGCGCTAAGACACATCTTATTGTACTAGAGTGAGCCCTGAAATGGCTGCTTGTGTGCTGATGAAACAGTCAGTGGATTACACCAACTATATCCCCAAGATGGCGGCCACGCAAAACGAGACCACTGACTTTAATCTTCTATTGGAGGCCAGATTCGATGTGCAATAGCAGAGGACTAAAGGCCGCACCAACACGAAAAGACACTACAGTGGATGTAGAATATTATTCCCTCGCGTTGCGTATTCACCCCTGGACTCACTGGAAGAACATGCACCAACCTGAAGGAACATCAACACTGGAAGAACATGCACCAACCTGAAGGAACATAAACACTATCGCACAACTGTACACACCAACCTCACTCAAGGAATCTGGTTGCAAGACAGGTTCTGGGCCCCACTGTGTAGCTTGTTGCAAAGAGGAGTTCACACTGTTTAAGCCGAATTAGCTTTATTCTCAACTTGAACCTTAAATACAACACAAGAGCAAGGACGCGCACCCGCCTCCGCCCGCCAGCAGTCTCATTCCTCCATCAGTGACCTAGTAGCATTCTCGAGCCCGAGAAGGACACAAGCACCTGAATCCCACGAGCTCACATAACATAACACTTCCTCTTCCCTACAAATAACAAAGAAAACTATAACTTAAAATATTGCTAATTATCTAACAATGAGGAGAGAATACACCCCTTAACAAAAAATAAATAAAAGATAGTCCGAAATATAGCAGAGGGGGTTACCCCTCAGAAACAGTTCTAAAGAGGGTGTACACCTACAGTTAATTAAATAACAATTAATTACATATCTGTGTAATATATTCCTCCAAGCGTTTGGGTTCCACAAATGTCCTCCCTGCCCTAGTGACTTCCACTTTCACTATGTCCATCACACTCTTGTGTCCCCCACACTCAAGACTTACACCATACGTTTCGCCTACACCATCTTCTTGCAACATAGGGATGGGTTGTACACACGCCGTGGGCTCTGGTGACACTAAGACCTGTATAGGTGGGTAATTGTCACCCACTTCCCTAAAGGGGATTACATCTTCAACCCAGTCATACATTCCCAGTTGTGTACACACCCCAGTGTCCAAACTACTGTCCCTACCCGGATCAACTCCTTCCAACCCAGCTCTCCCGCTCCCTTTGAATAATGCAATCCCTTTTGCATGCCACCACACCTTACCATCACTGAGCAGTGCTGAATTGCCTAAAATCTTAACTACTTTAAGTGGAGTAGAATATTTATTTTCCCCCTTGCAAGTCAATCTCCCTTTTTTTTACTTTTACAACATCACCAACATGCAAACCCACTTTTTCACCCCATATAACTGGTCATATTTGTTTTGGTATTTTGCCTCATTCACTTCAAGGGAATCTTTCACTCTCTTTGTGGACCTTGAGACCATTTTTGTGTAATTCACCCATCCATATTGTCTTTAGTACGTGGTGATCTTCCTCTCATCAATTCAAATGGGGAATGTCCTGTGGACTCCCACAGGGTAACCTTGTATGCCCCCACAGTCTTCCTTAATTCATAGTTCCAATCCATACTATTGCTTTTTGACAATTCAATAATACCTTTTATAACCCTTTTAAAGTGCGCAATGCTTCCATTTCCTTCAAGGTGATAAAGGAATGTAGTTCTATGTACAATTCCTGTTTCCTTTACGAACTTCTTGAAACAATCAACCGGATGTACCTCAGTACAACGCGATCAATTTGACCGCGGTACTTTACAACGCGGTTTTCACAACGCAAGTCGTTACAACGACTTGCGTTGGAGGGCGCTAAATTGAGGATTAATTTAATTTTCTATTCCAACTCCACCCCACGTAACAGTAGGGAAGGTGTTGGAATAGAAAATCAAACTATTCCTTAAGCAAGAGCGCCATCCAGCGCAAGTCGTAGTAATGACTTGCATTGTAATACCTGCGTCGTTAAGGTTGAGCGGTGTAAACACCGCATTGTAAAGGATGTTTCCCCAATCAGCCACAAACTATCTGAAATTATATCTTTCGGCTACCCTTCAC
This sequence comes from Lissotriton helveticus, assembly GCF_964261635.1. Lineage (NCBI taxonomy): Eukaryota > Metazoa > Chordata > Amphibia > Caudata > Salamandridae > Lissotriton > Lissotriton helveticus. Next base: position 1,373,967,533 of record NC_136067.1, read on the forward strand.
GCCCAAAGACTACTCCCATGAAACACAACAAGCTTTCAGAATCCGCCCTTTGGACCATTTTATCTCTGGCCACTTAGAGAAATGATCAATCAATACTAGAATGTATTTTTGCATACCATTAATATATTTCACTGGACCAAAAATGTCAATCCCCACTCTCTCCCATGGCATACTCGGAATAGTAATGGGGTGTAAAGATGGTTTGAGAGAGATTAAAGTTTTATCCGAATTGATGCACTTCACGCATTCTCTGACAACCCTCTCTATTTCTTTATCCACTCCAGGCCACCAGTAAGAATGTAAAGTCCACATTTGTAAAGCGCACAATCACCCGCAAGGGTCTCTAGGCGCTGGGGGCCGTCGGGAAGATTAAGCGAGCTACTGCCCAGAGTCACATGGTGCTGGGCTAACCTGCCGCCGGAGCCGGGGATCGAACCGTGGTCCCCAGATTCCAGCGTCAGTCGCCCTGGCCGCGGCGCCACACCTCTCCCTGTATAACTCTACCTTTGCTTTTCACTATTCCTAGGTGACCTTCGTGGCACAGATTGATCACTTTGTTCGGCGGAGCTATCCTGCCTCCTCTAAGCAACAACTCTTCTTCAAGAGACAACTTGTTCTTAACTTTCCAAAAAGGAGTCAAATCCTCACGTAAGTGAGCTTTCCCTGGCAAACCTCCCTGAATATATTTATTAACAGTGCCTCAAACCTCATCCTGGGAAGTGGCCTTGATTCATTCTTCATGAGTGATGCTTTGCAATTTTTCTCCAAACATTGTCGCCACCAACCAATTATCCCAATCATTCTTAACTTCATCTTCCACTGTTAACGGACATCTGCTAAAAAACTGCAATTCTGTTATATATCCTTAAACACTAAGTGCATGAGGCATTGGAACATGGAAGCAGCCGATGCCAATCCAAAGAGAACCCGTTTAAACTGGAATGTACCAATCTGGATGATAAAAGCAGTAAGATGTTTGCTGCTCTTATGCAGGGAAACTTGATGGCACGCAGAAGTCAAATCTATAGTGGAAAACCACTCTATGTTCCTGGTGACCGACAATAACTCCAAAATTCTGGGAAGAGGAAATAAATCTACGTAATGTTTTTATTAAGTTCTCTCAAGTCCACACTCAATCTGATCTTGCCGCTCGACTTGCGTGCTACGACAAGGGGGGTTGCCCAATCCGAGGAATCTACCAGCTCAATAATCTCTATGTCTACCAATTTCTGGATTTCACTAATCACCTCATCTTTGACACTCATAGGAATGTTCCTTAATTTGTGGATGCAAGGTCAAGCATTTTCTTTTAAAACTATCTTGTGAGAAGATCCTTTAAGTTCTCCCACATGACCAGTGAACACTTTGGGGGACTTAACTACAAAACTCACTGCTCCCATCATCCTTTCCCATATCTGTACTTAACACCAGATCTGGACTATTGGGATCAAGTAGTATACCCAACTCAACTTGATACCAAAAGCCTAAAACATAAGGTCTAGAAACAGATAAATAAAGTTTGCATTTTGCTTGTCTTCTATTAACCACAAACAAAGAGCAGAGCCGCCCAACCCACCCGCCCACCTGCAATGCGCAAAGAAAATACAAAACAGTAATATCTTTTAGTTATTACCATTTTATGTTTTGGATTTCTGGCACTGAGAGAAAGCAGTGGGGTAACGCTCCTCCGCCCTAGTGGAGGAGCCGCCCCTGCTTCCCATCGCATTCCTCCCTCAAATACCTCGTAGCATTCTTGAGCCCTGAGAAAGACACGAGCTCCAGAATCCCACAAACTCACATAACATAATATAGCTCAGCTCGTTGCCAACAAATTGTGCTAACAAAGCTGGTCCATCAGACATGTGCAGATAAGTTTATTACCACAATAGAGGTACATTGTAGAGGAGAGCAGACACACAGGAGCCCCAACTACAGTTAAACTGTCAACCTTTGACGATGAACATTCCAAATCCACCTGCAGCATAACATTCCCTTCTAGAATCTCTATCAAAACTGATTTCAGAAACATGCCAAGTATTACAAATATCTTAAAGGGCTTGAGTAACGTCAATACAGTTTTATTTATTTTTATTCTGTCGATTTACGTTTTGTAATGTATAATTGATTTTATGAACCAAAATACAAACTTTAATTCTGTCTAATTATCATAAGCACTGAGCAATTATGTTAAAAACATCCTTACATTTCCCTTTATATCATCAGGATGAAAACAGGCATTGGCCCCAGAGTTTCATCAATACATATCCTGAGTGTCAAACATAATGAAAACGAAAATCGTTCCCTTTAGAGAAAGGAAACAATACACAAAATACAACTGGAAATTAGGGGGAAAATCGTTAGAAGTCGTAAAGGAATATATCTACTTAGGGCGAATTTTTACACATTCTATACAAAACTCCCCTCATCTGCAGCACTTGAGCCACAAAACAGATGTTCACGTTGGAGCACTCCAACGATTATATTCCTTCACCGGACACTGGCACTTTTCTTCTCTTCTCCAGGTTTTCAGTTCTAAGATCCCACCAATCTTATGGTATACCCTCCAAATATATTCCAATAAGACAATGGCAACAAACACAACTTAAAGAAGGGAAAATCCTCTGGAAACTGATTAAAATGCATCAAGCAGTTCCTGTACAAGCCCTACGCCTGTTCGCCTTAGTCAGTTCATATGCCAGAGGAATTACCAATATCATAAAATGGGCATTTCTACCAAAGATCATCGAAGTACGTTTTTAGTCAAAACTTATCCATTGCATTCAAAGTATTGAAGGTTACAATTGATCTGTTGCAATCCTGGACTCCTGCATATCTAAGGCTCTTCCCAAAACATTTAATACCAAGGATCAGTCATGAATTTGATATCCAACATTGTACTAAACTGTACCATTACGAACTTTATGCTGAGACAATAGAATATAAGAAATTGCAACACTATATTCGTTTTAATTTAAAGAATTGAGTCACGCGTTGCATAATATTACTTCGGCTCGAGATTCTGCCTCTTAGATTTTCTACTTCTAAATGGACTTTTAATGAAAATGCCAGCAGTTCATGTGACCTCAGCAATGGAGGTGTGCAAGACTTGAAACATGTATTGTTTGTTTGCCCTAACTCGACACTTGTAGATGCTAGAAAGTGATTCTTAAAATCAATTCAAACAAAATGTAACATCACAACTGCTCAGAGCTTGATCTTGCTTTTTAAGTCAGCTCCAAATGAATTTGTGTGTTATAATCTGTTTACATTTTTAAAAACGTTTTAAAAATTCTATTAGAACGATTACCTAGTAATTAACCAATTTTTAATGACAGATGGATTTTTATTCATTTGTATAAATATTTGTTGTTCTCAGTAGAGAACTAAATAAAATAAAATAAACTTGATGTAACTTGAGTGTGATTTGTAACAAATGATGGAGCTTATTTGGGTGAACATTAAAGAAAAGGATAATAAGCACATTTTAAAGGGCAATATTTAAAAGAGATCTCTGATGCAGGGGTGCTCAAAAGCACTCCGATACTGAAAAGGGTCTGTTTCAAAACACTCAGATCACACTCATCATGTGATTAGCGTGCCTTGAAATGGTTGCCTGCTTCTGTTTATTGTTGGGTGCCCTGAACCTGTCAGTGAGTTTGCGCTGTGAAAGCCCAGTATTCAACCTACACTGGGAATCTTGTAAAAAAAATTAAACACACCTTGTGTGACCAGTGACACTTGCCACAAAGGTCAATATGTCTTTAGGCAGTGACACAGCAAACAAGGTTATGCTTCATTTGCCTTCCCTCACCACGACATTACCATACAACTGGCGTGCCACCTTCAGTAACAAACATGGAATTAGACTCAATCTTCCTCCTCCTCTTGTATGATAGATAAAAAAAAAATCCATAGTGGATTCCAATGGCTAAAATTAGTGTTAGCATTTCACTTGTAACTTTTGTTCTGCTCAGGGAGTAAACCTAACAGTAATGGTTAGGGCCAGTTGGGGGTCATACTTGCTGTGCTACAGCAATCGAGCTGTGCATTACTGATGAGCATGCCTGCCAACATTTGGGAACAAATATGGATTCTTTTGTATACGCCAATGGTTAAGAGTTGCATTGTTCTAGCAAGGTAGAAACACTGCAGGTAGAATTGGCATTTCTGTGATGCAACACCACACTAGAACTGTGCAATTATGAGTTAAACCCCATGGATTAGGAAATAACTGTTTGGAACTGCTTTTACCAGTCGTAAAACCACACAGAATTCCCAATTCCACATGGTGATTCTGCTCTACCTAGCTCATAATCGAGGCCTCCCTGATCAGAATCTCTTCACTACTTGTGTCTCTGTTGGGGAAAATTATCAAACCTACTGTAAATATATAGCTAGAACCCTTGATTTACTAGCTCCGGTAAAACATCTTAAAAACAGGGGAAAAAAATCTGCCCCCTGGTATAATGATGAGCTAAAACAACTATGGACAGTATGTAAAAAGGCCGAAAGAAAATGGAGGAGGGCCTATTCAGAATCAGACAAAAAAGACTTGAAATCAGCTCAGACTCAGTTAAAGGAGTCTATTGTTAAGGCCAAAGCAGATTACTATGCTGAGTCTATCCTGCAAGCTCCAAATAGCACCAAAGCGCTTTTCAATATTTTTAGGAATATATCTAACCCCGCCTGCACGAGCAATAAGGTGGTCGCATCACAGGAACTTTGTGACGAGGTTGCCGTTTTCTTTAGAGAAAAAATAAATAAAATTGTTGGAGAACTACGTCCTAGCAGTAGGGAGGTTCCAGCTCAGAAGTCTAATACAGGACCTCAGGTAGATGCCTCTATTTATTTATTTATTTATTTTGTGTTCTTGTATAGCGCAGGAAGTCAATCCTCGGAAGGATATCTCCGCGCTTATGCATATCCACAAAGAGCCAGAATACCTATTGCAATGCAGAGGGATGAGGGGAGAGGCCTAGCGAGCGACAAATAAAAAGGTTTTCAGGGATTTTTTAAAAGAAAGAAAATTGGCTGTATTTTTAAGAGCAGGGGGCAATAGGTTCCAGAGAATAGGGCCTTTGTACGGCAGGGCTCGCCCTCCCTGTCATGCTTTTTTTATCATGGGAACCTGAAGTTTTTGCTGGCTGCTAGAACGCAGGGTTCGGCTGGGTGTGTAAGGTATGAATATTTCTTTTAAATATTTAGGTCCATTGCCAAACAGACATCTGTGAATGGAAATTTTTCCAGCCCTAACGGAGGATTTCTTTAATCAGCTTGCCCAGAGCGTTTCCTCGGGCTCCCCGCTAGATCTCTTTCCACATAAAATCTGGAAAACATTTGGTCAAGAAATCTTCCCCTGGCTATGGAAGATCTGTTTTCAGTCGTTGGAGGAAGGAGAGGTACCAGAGGTATGGAAGCAAGCAGTGGTGACCCCCCTGTTAAAAAAACCATCTCTGGACCCCACCAATCCAGCAAATTTTAGACCAATCTCCCTCCTGCTTACCCGATCAAAATCTTAGAGAAGGCAGTTAGCAGAATTCTATCATGCTATCTTGAGGAAAATTCCTTTCTGGACAGGGACCAATTTGGCTTCCTCCCGGGACACGGCACTGAGACGGCTTTGGTAACCGTAATGAATAATCTGCGAATGCGTGCTGACAATGGGAACTCCTCTGTCCTAGTGTTATTGGACATGTCAGCCGCATTCGACACAGTGAGCCATACAGTGCTAGTGGAGAGACTGGAAAGCATAGGGGTTAAGGGACCTGCATTGAAGTGGCTAATTTCCTATTGGTCAGGAAGACAACAGGTTGTGTCTGACTCCATTCACCTTGGGCAAGTCCCGAGTATTGCATGGGGCACCAAGGGCTCTGCAATTAGCCCAATTCTTTTTAACATCTACCTGCGGCCCCTATTTTCTATTATCAAATCCTATGAGATTGACCTGATCAACTATGCAGATGACACCCAACTGGTGTTCTCCTTGGAAGGAAAATATGCGGTATATATGGATACCTTCCAGGAGTGTATGCACCAGACTGCTGGTTGGCTCAGGGAGAATTCCCTACAGTTTAATGGGGGGAAAACAGAGGTGGTATACTGTCCTGCCTCTAGAATATCCCGACATCTACCGGTGGAGTTTAAACTTACTCCCGAGGATGAACCTTTGACTCCGGCCAAAGTGGTGCGTAACCTAGGTGTGCGCATGCTGCGGAAGGTTCTTCCACTACTCCCAAAAGATACTCAATCTCTTGTAGTGAGAAGTATAATTCTGAGTAGACTGGACTACTGCAACTCCCTGTACTTGGGAGCACCACAATATATTGTGCAGGGGTTGCAGAGAGTCCAGTCCATGGCAGCAAAATTGGTACTGAACAGACAGCGTGGGTCATCAACGACGGTGGCCCTGAGAGATCTTCACTGGCTGCCTATCAAGGAGAGAGTCTGTTTTAAATCTCTTTGAGTTGTCTACAGAGCAGCACATAGCCAGGGCCCAGTCCCCTTGCAGGAGCTATTTACCTGGTATAACCCTGGGAGACAGCTCCGCTCCTAAACTGCCAATCTGATTACAACTTCTAGATTTAAGAGATCTCGGATGGGGGGCAGAGCCTTTGGCGTGGCTGCCTCACGCCTATGGAATGAGCTGCCCCAGAACCATAGACAGGCCAATTCTCTGACCTGCTTTCGGAGGAACTTGAAAACTTGGCTATTTCCAAGGGCGGGTCGCTAGTATCTTTCACTGACAATTTGACTCTGCTGTGGTGGTTATTTATTTTTCTAAGTGCCAGGATACCCGTAGGGTGGCAGTTTTGCGCTATATAAGTTTCAAATTCATTCATTCATTCATTCATTCATTCACAACGGGAATGTTAGCATATATGATTCACACATAGTTAATCCAGTTTTGTAGTGTTTCAGTAAAGCAAAGAAACAAACAAAAAAATGTAATATGGCCTTTGGTAATCAAAAGAGGTTAGCCCACCCATCACTGTTCTTCCGACATGCAAAGCAAGGCGCTTTGCCCCGGGAGGCGCTCTTCTAACTCACCTCCGAGACACACGAGTTCTGCCACCGTTTCCAGTTTCATTCCATCGCAAAACAGAAAAACCCCTCCCAGAAACAAAAACAAAAAAAAAATGCATATCGTTCAGGACAAAAAGGTAATATCTAATTTGAGCTAAACAGATTTCCTCTATAAGGAAGGCCGTGGTGGGGCAAGGAGTGTTGAATAATGTAAATACAAACAAGAACAGATATGACCAAACCTCTCCTCAACAAACACAGATAGGACCCTCCACAACGCCCCCTCACCCCCACACACACGTCAAAGTCAGCCCCGCCACTATGAGGGCCCCAACACTCACGTGGTTAGTGGGATGCCGCGGTACTTGCTGCGGTTGGGCAGCACTCGGGGTCGGCTGCAGAAGGTGTAGGTCCCGCTGCCAGACGTCATCTCCTTTTGGGTCTGAAGTACCGACGTCATGATGGCGCTGAATCGCGGGGTGCTAGAGGAAGTACGGGGGTGCCGGGAGCGACTTGGGCTGTGTCCGCGCGCTGCTTACCCCGGCGCTTTGGCTCGAGGGGGTGCTGCCTGCGCGCGCAGATCAGCTGTGGCCTCTGAGCGTCTCGCGCTCTGCGGTTGCCAAGTTACAGAGTTCGTTCCTTGACAACCGTCTCCAATGTAAACTAATCCTACGTCGGAGACCGGCACTTTCGACTCCACCCACGTTCACCCTTGGTAGTCAGTCATCAGTGGCAGCGGTCTCCATGGCGAAATGTTTGCTCGCCTCGGTAATTTCACATTTGCCTACTTGAAGGAGTTGAGTAGCTCTCACGCAAACTAACCAAAAACAGGTTGGAAATAGTGTCTAAACGGCCGGAACACCTGACTTTCCAATAAACCTGGGTCGCGTCCAGGCTCGGCTCAACATCCTGTGATTCTGGGCAAATCGCTTAATACCCTAGTGCCTCAAAAAAACTTTTTTTTTTCAAATGTAGGATAGTAAATGCAACAAGCATTTGCAATGCAATAGGTCTTGCAATTGCAAAATTTTCATCTATTGGCATTGCAAATGACAATGCCTTTTATTCATGGGTTTAAAAAAACTGGAATAATAAAAGCATTGTCATTTACCATACCAATGGGTCAAAGTTTGGAAAATGTAACACCTAATGCATTACAGAGAGCGTGGTGCCCCACGTCAGGAACACCGCGCTCTGTTTCAGCTTTTTCTTTTTTTACTTTAAACTTTACTGCCGTGCCCAGCGTTAAAGTAAAAAAAAAGCTGAAAAAGGGCGCGGTGTCTCTGAAGTGGTCTCTGCGCTCCGCATTAAAGTAAAAAAAAAAAAAAGCAGAGCAAGGTGTCCGTGAAGCGGCCGCCGTGCTCAGCATTAACGTTAAAAAAAAAAACTGTGTGATGTCCCGTACGTGGGCCCCGCGCTCAGCATTAAAGTAAACAATACAGCAGGCCTCATAGCAGCAAATGCGCTGCCCAGGCTCGACCTAAAAAAAAGCTTAAACAGGGCGCGATGTCCCTGAAGCAGGCGCAGGCCTCAGCTTGAAAGTTTTAAAAAAAAAAGCTGATAGAGAGCGCGGTGTCCCTGAAGCAGGCGCCACGCTCAGCTTCAAAGTTTTAAACACAATGAACACAATAGGAGAATACGCTGAAGCCTCAGGGTACAAACTCAATAAAGACAAATCGGAATGTAAACCAATGAACATCCACACCACAAAAGATGTACTCGGTGACTCAGGACTGGCGTGGCAGACAAAACCCCTCAAATACCTATGGCTGCTATTTGGGAGAGACCTAAAATCCACATTAGAACACAACGAGGATGCAGTTCTGAAGAAGATAAAGGAAAGACTGGACCGGTGGTCACCCAAATACATAAGCTGGTGGGGCAGGCTCGAAACAATAAAGATAATGATCACGCCCGCCATCAACCACACACTCAGCATGCTACCACTGACAATGACGGACACCTTCCACAAAAAACTAGACAAACTCATAAACAACTTTATATGGAGAGACAAGAGACCTAGAATCAACCTTCAAAAACTGAGGCTGACGAAAGACCAGGGGGGCCTTAACCTAACGAACTTTAAAAACTTTCAGACCGCATGCCTAGCGAAGCAAGGAACCTTATGGCTAGCCAACACCCAGAGTTATGAACCCGTATGGCTGGAGGTGGAAAGGAACATCCTGGGAGGAATTAACCCCATAGCGCTACTCACCGCGAACAAACACCCCCTAAGGCTCAACCCAATCCTGAGACACACCAGAGAGGCGTTAATGAAAATAGACAAACGAATGGCACGGAAAATGAAAGGCACAGCATGGGAGTCAATCTGGCTTAACTCAAAGATAACATACCAAGGGAGGACACTGCTCAGCGAAACATGGATAGAGAAAGGAATAACCCTACCAAGTCAACTAGAAGCAAAACACTCACCAATAACATTCCAAACCCTGCAACAATTACACGGGCTCTCAGAACGAGAATTATACCCGTTCCTGAACATCAAAACAGCCATAATGAAAGCAAACCTAAGCAAGGAAGAACCGACCATCATCAAATACATGCAGAACCTGAACACGACGGGCCACCAAACGGCAAAGCTATACAAGCTCCTCAGCCCAACCACATCTGCACTAAACAAGGAAACAACGAACACATGGGAACAGCTCCTGAGAAGGCAGCTAAACGACGACGAAAAGTGCAAATTGTGGCGCTCGGCGTCAACAAATAAGATAACCCCACAACTAGCCCAGACAAAATTCTGGCTCCTCCACAGAGCCTATTGGACCCCGGCAAAACTACACAAAGCTGGTATAAGAGACACAGACAGCTGCTGGAACTGCGGGAAAGAGGAAGGCACCCTAGAACACCTGATCTTCAACTGCCCCAAAGTCAGGAAGTTCTGGTCGAGGGTGAACAGCTTCATAAAAGACATCTTCAACAAAGACCTAACAATCAGCTTTGTAAGCCTAGCCACAGAATACATGACAGCAGACCTAAACAGTAAAGCAGAAAGAGACCTATTGGACATACTGCTTACAGCTGCCCTAAAAATAATCCTGACAAACTGGGAAAACACTGCCAAAGCAAACTTTAAGACCTGGATGAACTGGGTTACCTTTCTCAGAGGAGCAGACAATATAACCGGGAAGTTCTCAAGGGAACACAACCCAAAGGAGGAGATGTGGGAACTACTCGACGCACACCTGACGCAACCCCCGGAAGGGGCGAGGCATAGACCCCCCTCTTTCTTCTTTCCTCTCTCCTTTTCTCTTCTCTGAAGACAAGGCGCCGCGTTTCATTATGTACTGTATATACAACGTTTGATTTGTACACTTTATATTTTAATAAAAACACTTGAACTAAAAAAAAAAAAACGGTGTGATGTCCCGTAAGTGGGCCCCGCGCTCAGCATTAAAGTAAACAATACAGCAGGCCTCATAGCATCACGTGCGCTGCCCAGGCTCGACCTAAAAAAAAGCTTAAACAGGGCGCGATGTCCCTGAAGCAGGCGCAGGCCTCAGCTTTAAAGTTTTTTTAAAAAAAAGCTGATAGAGAGCGCGGTGTCCCTGAAGCAGGCGCCACGCTCAGCTTCAAAGTTTTAAACACAATAAGCACACGTCATTTTCCCGCAAGTGCTGTGTGGGAGCAGCCACTTTAAAAGTGAAAGCGCACCTAGTGCACCATACAAGAAGCAGATGCCTTTGTCCCACGAGTGCTGTGTGGGCGCGCTGCAAATACAAGAAGCAGCCAGCTGTTGTTCCCATTATTCATTAAACAAAATAGTGCTCACCAACTTAAAACGCGGACCGTGTAATACGACAAATAAAAGGTCCAGTCATTATGGGAGGTTACAAATGCAGACAAGGTGGTACCAAGGAGGGACTAACCAGTGATGGAGCGAGGTACTGAATGATATTTTGTTCAAACTCGCAAAGTTAGACTTCCATAATAATTATAACAGTATTAACGAGTATGTGATGAATTATTAAACAACTTAGTTTTAAAAATGCATTTACACAAGAAAGGCGAGGGACTAACTAATGCGCTCTATGTTGCAAGTGTGTAGAAAATAATAAACTAACCCTGTCTATTGTCTTTGTCAGTATTAAATGCGGCTGTCTAACTAATAGCATGTGCTTATTATGTGTGCTTATGTTATGTCTTTATGTCTTTTCTGTGGCAAAAGCTCGTGGAAGATTCCTTGCGGCCTAAAAGAAGAAGGTAGATATAAATGCTGCTTTGTGTGCTCAGCTAGGTAACATAAATTAACGGGTTAATAATTAGCAAAGGGGGTGGGTAACAGAATGGGTCTCAATTCTCTAATTAATTGATGTCTTGTGTTTGTTGAAATAATAGTTTCCGAGTGAGGGCTAAAGGCATGTTGAGAAATGGCGTTTCGATTCTTGTCCAGAGAAGAGCCTTGCATGTTTCAGAAGTGGAAAACATTTACCACGTTGACATTCTTTTTGTCAGAGAAAAAACGCAGGTAAATGAATTGTGTTAAACGTACTCTTGGAGCAAGGCTCAAGGACAGGAAGCCAGCAAGTTTTCCAAGGCAAGGAAGTTGAACTGTAACTCGAGTAAAAAGTAACACATTCGAGGAAGCTAAATGTCACGAAAAGCAAAGGACAATGGAGCTTAAGAAAAGCCCAATCTTGGTGTTGAAACAGTGATGATCTAATATGGACTGTCATAAGACAGACAATGGGAACACTGGATGGCAAAGAAAGTGTACAATTTAGAGAAGATTAGCTAGTTAGAAAGGTATAAAACCTGGCCCCTTGAGCAGGAGGGCGCTTCTCGCTTTCCGATCCCTGATTGACGTGACATGCTGTCGGATTTTTGACTCACGTAAGGATAGCAGACTTAATATGATTTTTCCTTTTCAGGTGGAGCAAGAATAGTCAGGGAATTCGTTTTGAGGGAATGGAAACTGTTATTTGCTTTAATTCATGCTTACTGATTTACTTTGAAGATGTCAGTCTAATAAATCATTTCCCTTAAAAATGCTGCTTTTATTGCTAATAAATAAAGATTCTTAATAAAATGCTCTTTCTTGAATAATAAAGTTAAAATAAAATTAGTTTTTGAAACGACAAGCTGGTCTTGTTTATTCATGGTCTAGTTACCATTAGTTGATCCATTTACCTAAGTGACTTAATAAAAATTATATATGATTAAAACCATGGTCAGAAAAGATAAACTGCAGTTGTATATAAATGTGTAAATAGTTTGTGAATAGTTCTGGTTAATTAGGTCACATGATTCAGTCGCCCAAAAATTGTCTCGTTGGTTAATGGGCCTTTGTGAGTGATTTATGTTTAATGGTAAGTATTGTGGTGTTGGGTAGCGTTGGTGAGACAGTTTTTCATTAGGGGCGCTGGATCAATTCCTTGGTAGCAGAGTTACGGTTACTTTGGTAACTGACATGCTACATGGTAATCATATAGGATCGATGTTTAACATATGTTGAGTCTGTTCAGTTGTTATTTGTAGTCGAAAGGTTTTTTCCAGCAGTGTGAAAATTCCTAGTTGTGCCGGCAAGAGTAGTGTAACAGGTGAAGTTGCACAGTGCATTTGTTCTGTTTCAAATAGTGGTATTCGTCATATATCACTAGTGTTGTGGACGTACAGCATAAGTTTAGGGATTCTAGGTGTGTAAGGTAGAATGTATAGTGAGGATTGTCTATGAATTTGTAGCTTTCTAGTATAGGGACTTGGAGCCTGTTTTAAAACTCACTGTGAAAAAAGTAGTAGAATTTATCCAAGCTTGAGTGAAGGGTAAGGAAGCGTCGTCTATCTTACTGGCGAGTGAGGATTTTCTAGCATAGGTTAAAGTCCTACCAGGATTCATGTATGTATGGTTAGGGATTTTTCCGTTTGAATGTGTGTAAATGATTTTGTAATATACAATAGAGTGAAACTTTGAATTGTTACTGTATGTGCATTCAGAGAGTAACACATTTGTTATTACTTGTTAGAAGGGTAGAGTAGCCTTACTTTATCAACGAATTTAAATATTCTGTGAGAATAGCGTCGTCTATTTCACGCAAAGAATACTTGAATGACTGGGAAAGCTATTACTTTATTTAGCGAAACAGACAAATGGTTTGTTTTTGTGGAGTTACTAACTGAATTCCATTGAAAAGATTAGTAAAACATGGCGCTGTGAAAATATTTTGTCAAGGAGGTGTCAGTGTCACAGCGGAGCGAAGACAGAGAAACTGCAGCGGCAGTATGCGTCACTAGTGTTGCGCTGTGATTGGCTAACATACGTCACAGTAACCGCGCACTGATTGGCTCATGTGATTAGGGAGGCTTGCAGCTGATTGGATTATTCTGAAAAGCAGTAATTCTATTGGTTGAACAAAGCAGTGACGTAGCTTAACCTGATTGGCTGGTCGGTGAGTTTCGCGCACGGATTGGTTGGTTTTACGTAACAACAAAGAAATAATTACGATCCATTCCGAAGTAAGCGGAATTGTTTAAAATATGGATTATTATTACATTAAAGAGAAAAAGAAGCTTTCTTGGTCTCAGAAATTGAAAAATAAATTGAAACCTGACAAGAAAATTGAAACGCGAGGTGGAAGATTACTTCATAAGTACAAAACACCTGCAGCTTATATGTTAGGCGAATATGGTTATCATACTTGTTTTTGGATTGAGAATTGGATGGATTATACCAAGAATGATGGTGTTTTAGCATGGCCGGAAGATGGATCATTTAATATTAAGGTTTTGAAAAACCTAAGCGAAAAAATGATGACTCTTGAACCAAAGCCTAGACCTACACAATTTGAAGCTTTAACTGAATGGGAGGATGAAATGTTTGAATTGGAACGAGAGAATAGAGTTATAACAAGAGGTACTAGATTAGACATTAATAGAGAAACTCATGAGGATAGAATGCGTCGATGGAGACGTAACATGTTTGATGGTCTGTATCCAGCGAGATTTGGTGAGGCAACTGATCAAAAGGGTGCTCAAAAGAATAACAATAATGCTGAAGAAAGTGAATTAGAAGATGCAGTTTTAGAAGAAATGTATGTTACAAAACCGAAACCGCCACCTTATCAACCAGTTTGTTCATGGTCTTCCCCAAGAGTTCCTCGAGGAACTTCCCCAAGTGCTCCTCCAAGAGGAATTATTGATGAGATATCACCCAGATTAAATCAGAATAGTGGAAAAACTCCTGAAAGAATAGAAACAAGATCTAATTCTAGTATATCAGGGGAAAACAGAAATTATGCTGAAACTCCAGTTCAGAGAAATGAAACCTCAAGAAATGTATTGAGAACAGAAAGATGTGAGGAATTACCAAACACTTCGGAATATTTTCGATCAAAAGATGAAATAATACAGCAGTTAACTAAAAGTATGGAAGCAGTAACAGTACCAGTAACGATTGGACCTGTTCTTCCAGTATTTGATCAAAGAGAAGTTAGACATTCAGCCTTGGCTGTTCCATTAAATGTAGAAATTCAGAAAGTGGCAGAAAAATTTTATTCAGATTTATCAGACATTCACCGAGAGAAAACAATGATGCCTGACTTAACTTTTAATCAAAGTTTGTCAAATAAAACTCCATCTGGTGCAAAATCTGATTCTGTAACTCTGGAAAAGAGCATAAATAAAATAGATTTTACGAATTCCCCACAAAGCCCAGAATTTAAATTACTTGATGTTGCTAAATTAAAGGCGGATTTGGAAGAATTGATTATTGGTACTATTGGGACTGACAATTTGAAGCTATATCAAGATGATGAATTATTATTTATTTGCAAAAGCATACAATGGAAAACGAAAACCAAGTATGATCAATTAGAGGAAATGGCTGCTGAATTAGAAATAGATTTAAGCAGGCAGAAAAATTTGCAGAATCATTATAGAGTGGATTTCTCGGAAAAAGACATTGAAAATATGAATACCACAGGAAGAATTATTCATATAAAAGATTTAATTGTGTTTCTAAAAAGATTGGGTGAATTAAGTAAGTGGAGAGTAAAATGGACAAAGAAACGAGAGGAAGAAAAAAGAGAAAGAGGAGAAGTAGCTAATGAGTTTCCTATGAGAGAAATACCAGGAGGAGGCTATGTGCATGTTCCTTGGACAAGGCAGGACATTTTACTGTTCACAAATGATTTTCCTCAGCTGAGAGAAAAACCTGTGGAATGGTATCGACAGGTAGATAGATTTGTTAAGGTTTCAAAGGTTCTGTGGATTGATCTAGATGGATTCTTTGACATAATTGTCCCATCGGATCTTTGGACAGAACGTAAAATTTCTATAGATTGGCCTAAAGAAGAACCTGCTCGAGATAAGGTAATGGTTGCTCCATCATCAGATGTTATGAATCTGTACGATAAGGTCATTGTGTGGTTGAAAAACAAGATTCCCCCGAAAGAAGTAGATTGGGTTAAAATAGATAGAACAAATCAAGAGCCAAAAGAATCAGTACACCCATTTTATGAAAGATTACTGCTAGTATTTAAACAATACAGTGGTTATGAAAAATTGCGTGGGAAAGATATGAGCCATTTCATATACAGATTTGTTTATGGCTTAAGACCTGAAATTGGTGAATTGAGAATTTCTGAAATAGTTGGCTGGCAATCGCTTTCAGTAGATGACATTTTGAGAAAAGCAAAATACTGTAGTGATGAAATAGATGCTAAACAAAATAAGTTAAAAGAAAAAGCTATGTGGGCACATGTGAAGGTAGCTGAACAGCAAACAGCAATTCTAGAAAACAAAAATGCTAATCAGAATCAAGGGAAATTTAAAGGTAATTTTAATAAGCCAAGATTGATGTGAAATATTGAAGAATTAAAGCAAAAAATCCCATGTTTTAATTGCGGCGCAATTGGACACTGGAAGCGCGAATGTAAGAATCTGCCCAGAAATTTTAAAAATGCATCATTAAATCCACAGATGCAGAATGAGATAAATCTGCAGCAACAGCTACAGCGACAGGTAGTGAATCAGCAGAGTCAGATTCCACAACCGCCACTTCCAAATTGTGTAAATGTGCAGAGGTACAATACAGAAACGGGATTCTGCGGAGGTGAACAGGTAAACAGATTGCCAAGAGTGAATGTGTCAAAGGTTTCTCAACAGTATTGGTTGAAAGAAAATGGAGGGAGTGATTCTTAGGATTACTTATGACGGTGCCCGAGAGAGGAGGTAGAGTGTGTGCTTGGAGCCACTCTTGAGGTAGATCAGGCTGGTCCATTTGTAAATGGTAAAGTGAATGATGTAGAAATCACTTTTCTAGTGGACACTGGTGCTACCCGTTCTACTGTTAGATCAGTGGAAATAGAAAACCTACCTCTCTCCGGGGACAAGATCCAAGTAGTTGGAGTAGCTAATCAATAAATTAAAACAGATTTAACAGAACCAGTTGAAGTTGAAATTGGTAAATTTAAAGATAAGCATAGATTTGTAGTTTGTAACAGCAGTCCTGTAAACCTGTTAGGAAGGGACATACTTTGTAAGATGAATTGTAAAATATATTGCTCACCGGATGGTATTGATCTCCAAACTCAGGAAGAAGATGGGCTTTATAAGTTAACAATGTTAATGGTTGAAGCAGAGGAAAATAAAGTGTTTCCTGTATTTGATAAAAAATAATCTTCCTGAAGAATTAAAAGAGACAGTCAATGATGAAATTTGGGATTTCACTGGTAATGAAATGGGTTTGATGAAAAATGTAGACCCAGTAAAAATATCAGTAAAACAAGGAATAGATTTTCCAAACATTCCTCAGTATAAAATGAAGGCAGACGTTATTGAAGGTGTTATACCTGTAATTGATAAATTCATAAAACAAGGTGTTCTAAAAGAAATTGAGAGTAGTCCATGTAATTCACCGATTATGGGAATCAAAAAGCCAAGTTGAACTTTCAGAATTGTTCAAGACCTGAGAAAGGTAAACAAAATAGTTGTTCCATGTTGCCCTG
This sequence comes from Lissotriton helveticus, assembly GCF_964261635.1. Lineage (NCBI taxonomy): Eukaryota > Metazoa > Chordata > Amphibia > Caudata > Salamandridae > Lissotriton > Lissotriton helveticus. The sequence goes on from NC_136067.1 coordinate 1,373,984,521, forward strand.
TGGTGCCTAACTTAGCGGTAATTCTTTATCAGATTCCGCATGATGCAGAATGGTATACAGTTATAGACCTTTATAACGCATTCTTTACTGTTCCATTGCATCCAGAAAGCCAACAAATATTTGCGTTCAGGTTCCAAGACCGTATCCTAGCATGGTGTCATATCCCTCAAGGGTATACAGAAAGTCCATCTATTTTTAATCAGTTGCTAAAGAAATCCTTGGAAAATCTAGATTTACCTGGTAAATCAACGTTAGTGCAGTATATTGATGATCTCCTTGTGGCTGCAAAAACACGAGATAACTGTGTAACAGATACCATTACTCTTTTAAATCATTTAGCAGATGAGGGACATAAAGTGTCTCCTGCAAAATTACAGTTTTGCAAACAAGAAGTAAAATATCTTGGTCACAGAATTGCAAAAGGAATCAGGCAAGTGACAACTGAGAGAATAAAAATGATTCAGGCAATGCAACCTCCAAAAACACAGAGACAGGTCAGAATGTTTCTAGGAATGGTAGGTTATTGTCGTCAATGGATTAGGGGATTTTCAGTAATTGCAAAACCACTGCAGAGATTGTCAAAAGCAGATATAAAAGATCCGATTACCCTAACAGAAACTGAGTTAGAAGCTTTTGAGCAATTAAAGAAAAGTTTGTGTGAAGCACCAGCATTGGGTATGCCAGACTGCGAGAAGGACTTTGAGCTATATTGCAGTGAAAGAGAAGGATGTGCTTTATCAGTTCTGATTCAAAGACATGGAAGACTGAGAAAGCCAATAGCATATTTCTCAGCTGTTCTATATCCTGTTGCAAAGACATTACCAGGCTGCTTAAAAGCAGTAGCTGCAACAAGTGTAAGCCTAGAACAAAGTGAAGGAATAATAATGGGATTCCCTGTAAAAGTATATGTACCCCATTCAGTTGAAATTCTCCTTACTAGAAGTAAAACACAGCATTTGACAAGTAACAGATTAACAAAATATGAAAAGGTTATCCTTGGATCAGATAATGTATCGATTTCAAGATGTGTGAATTTAAATCCTTCCACATTATTGCCTGATGGTACTGTAACAGAAATCAGAAATGAAAATGATATTGATCATGAATGCTTGGATGTATTAGAATATTGCACTAAACCCAGACAGGATATAAAAGATGTCCCGTTAACTGAATCAGATTATGTTTATTTTGTCGATGGTTCATGTTTAAGGACAGATGAAGGTGTTCTGAGTGCAGCATATTCTGTCTGCACAGTTGCAGATGTAATTGAAGCCTCCTGTCTCAAAGGAATTAGTTCAGCTCAAGTAGCAGAATTGATTGCTTTGATTCGTGCATGTGAAAGAGGTAAAGAGTTAAAGGTTACCATAGTGACTGATAGTCAGTATGGATATGGCGTAGTCCATGACTATGTCCAGCTCTGGTCTCAGAGAGGTTATTTAACTTCTGCGTTAACTCCTATCAGGAACGCAAAATTGATAAAAAGGCTGATCGATGGTATTCAGCTTCCAGAGAAAATTGATGTGGTAAAATGCACAGCTCACAAAAAAGGTGACGATTGCATGACAAAAGGAAATGCATATGCTGATGAAATTGCAAGATTTTGCGCAAAGAATAATATGTCCATTAATCGGGAAAAAGACAATGAACATGTTTTGAACTCACTTATGCTAACATCTGTAGTTGAGACATGGCAAGGAGTAAAAGATTTACAAGATGAGGCAAATGATGAGGAAAACGACACATGGTTAAAAGCAGGTTGCAGACAGAGAAGAAGATGAGATTTGGGTTTACAAAGATGACAGACCAGTTATGCCAGATAGCATGATTGCTGATATGGCTCGAATGTATCATGGTCCAGGGCATATTGGAAGAGATTCAATGATTAGATTATTTAGGCATACATGGTATAATCCAAAGTTCAGACTAATTGCAGAATCTTTTTGTCAGAGATGCTTGATCTGCCAGCAGATCAACCCAAACAGAAAAACAGTTGTGAGCATGGGAACAATAGGACGGGAGGGTGGTCCTTTTACCAGATTACAGATGGATTTCATTGACATGCCACCTCATAACAAGTTAAGATACGTCTTGGTGATAATCTGTCTGTTTTCAAGATGGGTGGAAGCATTTCCAACTCGTCACAATGATTCAGTTACTGTGGCAAAATTGCTTTTAAGAGAAATCATACCAAGGTATGGATTTCCGGTGACGGTCTAGACTGATCGTGGAACACATTTTAAAAACAGATTGCTAAAATTGACTTGTGAAGCACTGAACATAAAGCAGAAGCTGCATTGTGCTTACAGACCAGAAGCATCAGGTGTTGTTGAGAAAGTGAATGGTACTATAAAAAACAGAATAGCAAAAATGTGTTTAGCTACAGGAATGAAGTGGACTGATGCACTTCCACTCGTTTTGATGTCTTTGAGAAGTACTCCAGATAGAAAAACAGGTTTGAGCCCCCATGAAATTGTCATGGGCAGAGTCATGAGACAAGCATTTGTACCAGTTGGTAAACTTATGAGCATTAATGATAGCGTCATATTGGAGTACTGCAAGAACCTATCTGACGTGGTGACTTCTGTGTTCCATCAGATGGGAACTGAAGTGATTACCAAAGAGAAGGAACAAGCTCATGATCTGTTACCAGGAGACTGGGTGAGAACAAAGGTTCACTGAAGAAGAAATTGCCTAGTACCCAGGTGGCAGAAGGCAAGACAGGTGATACTTGTCACAAAAAATGCAGTAAAGTGTAGAGGATTGAAGAGATGGATTCATGCTAGTCATACCATACGTGTGCCAGCTCCTGAAAATCCTGACGAAGGTGACACTACAGCTGATTCAGATTCTGAAGAAGAACCTGAAAGAGATCCAGATTCTGAAGATCGACAAGAAGGGCGACATCTGGAAAATTCAATTGCGAATGAGGCATTGAATGAAGATACTGAAGAAATTGTGGTACAAGACTCTGAAAATGATGAAGATCTGCTAGATCAAGAAGCAGAAAAAGAGTCTGATCAAGAGGTGATTCAAGATCAGGAGAGTATTGAAAAGCAGATTGGAAGCTCTGAAGGCAGGAACGGAAGTTCTGAAACTGGTAAGTTGGAAGTAATTGAAGAAGAAGAAGAAGACGAAATTCCGAGTACCAGCTGTAAGGATGATGTTCCTAACAGAGTGAAACTGCCGAGTAAAGAAGTACCTGGATCTAGAATTGACATCACAGAAAGCGAAACGGATGAGAGTGATGATGAATCCAAAGTGAAAAGTTCAAGGAAAAGAGCTTGGAGAGCAGAGTGTAACCTGACTGAACCAAAGAAGAAATTATTTAGAAAGGGAGATAACTGGCCAGTTGAAAATGAGAGTCTGAAATTCAAATTAGTAAACAGATCAAAGGAGCAGGTTAATGAAGTCTCAAGTAAAAAAGGAGGAGACTCAGATAAGAAAAATCAAGCAGGAAAAAGAATAGAAGTGATTAGCAGTAGAGCAAAGAGAGTAGTAAAGCCTAATCAAAAGTATAAGTCACCTGAGGGGACTTATATAATTATTCCACCAGTAGTTGAAGTAAATAGCAGTAGTCAAGAAGATTTAGATGATACAAGTGACAATGACTGATTTTGTTCTGACACAAGGTTGAAGAAATTGTGTTAGGTACACAAGGTCGAAGAAATTGTGTTAGTTGGGAAAAACACATCAATGTAAGACATAAGGTCGAAGAAAAGCTGTTAAAAAATAGGGTTTACTTTAAAAAAAAAAAAGAGGGGTGTATATTTAGTAATAAAAAAAATGTTGTTTTTGTTTTAAAAGGCTCTTGTGTCAAAGTAAAGATGCCTTCTATTAATAATATTTCGAGATGTTCTATTTTAAGAAGATGTTGTAAAATGTCTTCTATATGTGTGATTCTAATACTTTTGGTGTGGTTAATTTTAGCTGTTATTTTTCCTTTTGGAATTGATAAGGAGATGTACAAGACTAATATGACTAGTAAAGTTGTGGTTAATCAAGACAATCATGATATAGTAGGCAAGACTAATAAAGTTATTGAGCACAAACCAGAGATTCACCAAGATAGATCTGTTGGAGATTTTTCTAGTAATACCTTTTCAAGACTTTTATCTGAATATGTTAAGGTAATGGATGTGAAAGATTGTTACATTTGTGTGAAGTTACCCGCTTCCGTCTCTGAGGGGGTGACTTATAATATGCTTCCTCTTACTTATGGAATTACTTGTAGCGTAATAGCTAGTTTATTTTATCAGACAGGTCGTTTAGAGTACTATTACTCTAATTATGATGAAATGTTTGCAAATTTAAAAGTTGATAAAAGCTTGAATAAACATAAACATGCTAAACAGATGAGGGAATTTTTCATAGTAACTAATGAACTTACTTATGAGTATGCTTTTAGAAACAATTTAACATGTAAGTTGAGGACGGAAGAACATTTTTTCTTAAACATGGTTGAAGAGAGAAGGGCAATCTATAAGCGAAATGAGATGCTGAAACAAACCAAATCTAAGTTTTGGCAGATTGAGGATGAAAAGCTCAATGGTAGAACTGAGAATGTAGCAATTCATATAGATAAACCTGTTAGTGGAAAGCTTTGTATTAGAAGAGATAATACTCTATTTGATAATTATTTTGTAGGTGCGAATCAATGTGAAGATATTTATCAAATCCTAGGGGGTTGGGGATTTAAAGGAGGTAAAGATCCAATTTTTCCCGGAATTTATTTTGTCTGTGGGAGCAAAGCTTACTACAATCTCCCAGACCACTGGTATGGGACTTGTTATGTTGGTTTAGTTTTCCCAAAGATTTTTCATGTAGACAGAAATGTAAAGGGTTCATTTGAAATAAGCAATCATTTGAATAGATTTAAACGGGAAAGCTTTTCAGAAATTTTGGGAGATATTTTTGGTGCAGTAATACCTTTGGTGGGTATAACCCTGAATGCAGTTAAAATCAGAAAAATGTCTACAATTGTTGACAGATTGTCTACTGATACTGCTAGTGGATTCCAATTAGTAAATACTAAACTTATTGCTATGAGAACGATGGTAATGCCGAACCGTCTTGCATTAGACATTTTATTAGCTAAAGAGGGAGGAGTCTGTGGAATATTACATGTTCAGCATTGCTGCACATATATTCCTGACAAGAGTCAAAACATCGAGATGTATATTAAAAATATTACAGAATTACATGCAGAAGTTGTACCTTTAGAAGATGAAGACTTTTCAGAACGCTTGAGCAAAAGATTTGCAGCAATCAGAAACTGGTTTTTAGAGATTGGTAGTTCAATTTTAGGAAAAATACTGTGTCCTCTTATAGTCATAGTCATAGTGATATTTTTGTTAAAAATTAGTTGCGTGTTACACAAGAGAAAGAAATATCTAAGGGAAAAGAAAAGAATTTACAAACTCAGAAAAGAACAAGAAAAAGAAATAGAATTAGAAGAGTTTCGTAGGTCCCCTTATGAGAGTTACAAACAAGCAGCTGAATCAAAGGTTTAGAAACACTAATACTGTGAATGTCCAAAACATGTTCAAAGGGTTGAAAATTTTGTTAAAATTTTGGGTGTGTAGTTTGGTGATTTTGAAATCACCAGATGAGGGAGTTGATGGAGCGAGGTACTGAATGATATTTTGTTCAAACTCGCAAAGTTAAACTTCCATAATAATTATAACAGTATTAACGAGTATGTGATGAATTATTAATCAACTTAGTTTTAAAAATGCATTTACACAAGAAACACGAGGGACTAACTAATGTGCTCTATGTTGCAAGTGTGTAGAAAATAATAAACTAACCCTGTCTATTGTCTTTGTCAGTATTAAATGCGGCTGTCTAACTAATAGCATGTGCTTATTATGTGTGCTTATGTTATGTCTTTATGTCTTTTCTGTGACAAAAGCTCGTGGAAGATTCCTTGCGGCCTAAAAGAAGAAGGTAGATATAAATGCTGCTTTGTGTGCTCAGCTAGGTAACATAAATTAACGGGTTAATAATTAGCAAAGGGGGTGGGTAACAGAATGGGTCTCAATTCTCTAATTAATTGATGTCTTGTGTTTGTTTAAATAATAGTTTCCGAGTGAGGCCTAAAGGCATTTTGAGAAATGGCGTTCCGATTCTTGTCCAGAGAAGAGCCTTGCACGTTTCAGAAGTGGAAAACTTTTACCACGTTGACATTCTTTTTGTCAGAGAAAAAAACGCAGTCAAATGAATTGTGTTAAACGTACTCTTGGAGAAAGGCTCAAGGACAGGAAGCCAGCAAGTTTGCCAAGGTAAGGAAGTTGAACTGTAACTCGAGTGAAAAGTAACACATTCGAGGAAGCTAAATGTCACGAAAAGCAAAGGACAATGGAGCCTAAGAAAAGCCCGATCTTGGTGTTGAAACGGTGATGATCTAATATGGACTGTCATAAGACTGTCAATGGGAACACTGGATGGCAAAGAAAGTGTACAATTTAGAGAAGATTAGCTAGTTAGAAAGGTATAAAACCTGGCCCCATGAGCAGGAGGGCGCTTCTCACGATTCCTGATTGACGTGACATGCTGTCGGATTTTTGACTCACGTAAGGATAGCAGACTTAATATGATTTTTCCTTTTTAGGTGGAGCAAGAATAGTCAGGGAATTAGTTTTGAGGGAATGGAAACTGTTGTTTGCTTTAATTCATGCTTACTGATTTACTTTGAAGATGTCAGTCTAATAAATCATTTCCCTTAAAAATGCTGCTTTTATTGCTAATCAATAAAGATTTTCAATAAAATGCTCTTTCTTGAATAATAAAGTTAAAATAAAATTAGATTTTGAAACGACAAGCTGGTCTTGTTTATTCATGGTCTAGTTACCATTAGTTGATCCATTTACCTAAGTGACTTAATAAAAATGATATATGATTAAAACCATGGTCAGAAAAGATAAACTGCAGTTGTATATAAATGTGTAAATAGTTTGTGAATAGTTCTGGTTAATTGGGTCACATGATTCAGTCACCCAAAAATTGTCTAGTTGGTTAATGGCCTTTGTGAGTGATTTATGTTTAATGGTAAGTATTGTGGTGTTGGGTAGCGTTGGTGAGACAGTTTTTCATTAGGGGCGCTGGATCACCAGCCTCTTCACAAATGAAAAGCAATGATTTAGGAGGGACTGTAAAAGGAGCCAAATAAAAAGATCAACAGGGAAATAGGTGGAGCTTGTATATCATACCTCAACATAGCATGCCTCGCAGCAGCGCATGCGCTGCCGAGGCCTCAACCTAAATTTTTTTGTATTGTAATATTGTTATAGGGATTACTACCCCTATCAGGGGCATTGAAGTGCTTGCTGTGGAGTCCTCCTCAGCCTGGGAACCAGTCAATGACAACGCCACACACGGAGCTTAGTATTACAATCTTTATTCGTCTGCGTGTAACTGCAAACTAAACAGTCTAAATCTGCAATCACTTCACTACGCTGCAGCACCTACGTCACAGTTCTAGGGAGTCTATCAGGAGCCAAAAGAGTTCCGTCATTGCTCACTCACATGACACTATGTCATACTTCAAGGATGTAGGACATCAGAGGAAAGTTCAAGAATGTGATTTATTCAAGCCTGTACACGACGAGCTGCTGATAGCACAAAGAAAACGTCCAACTTCCACACAAATTCAAGGGACATCCTACACGGAACCTTCGTGTGACTTCTTCCTTTTGCAAAAATACACATAGTCAACATTGAACATGAACATTTGACCTCAATCATTTAGGAAGTCAATTATTAAACTAAACTGTGAAACATATAATTAAACCAATCTATAGTTAAAACAGCATATTATTATCAAGCCAACCAAAAGTTAGAACAACTACAAAAATGAAGACAGCCTAGCATAGTGCAAAAGGAACAATTGATAGACAGAATGCAGAACAATGTCATACATTCCCCCAGTACAGAGATACGGTCCTAAATCCATCATTTTTTTGCTCCCCATGCCATTCCAGTTCAGGGCCGGACTGGGAACGAAAACCGGCCCTGGCAAAGTGCTCGGCCAGACCCTGGGGGAGCGACCGAGCTCTTTGCCGGGGCCGTTTTTTTCGGCCGATTTTGTTACAGGGCTGATTTAGCAGCTATGCTGCAAAAACGGTCCTGTAACAAAAACGGCCCCCACCCTTGCGGCCCACCGGGGAATTGTCCGGTGCCCGTAACGGCCAGTCCGGCCCTGTTCCAGTTCAGACCCGTCATATGCAAAGCATAGAACAATTCAGCCCGAACTTCCAGGCCAGGTTCTTCCTGGACTAGAAACAAGCATCGTAGGACCAGTTTCGGGGTATCACCCTTTATCAGCCAGTCTAGCTTGACTCCAGTGGCATCGAGTGCACAGAACCCACGTCTGGGCGTACCAGTCCCACTTGGAGTAACACATGCAAAAAGAACAATTGATGGACAGAATGCTGAATAATGTTGTACATTCACTCCAGTAGAGGGGTTTCAGCTTCAGCGCTCTGTCCATCATTTCCTTTTGTTTGCTTTATCCTGGGAGGACCTCACTTGGCAGTTCGGGCTGGACTGTTCCCATGAGGAACAGGGCAAGACTGATTTGCATGTGGCTGGAACTGAACTGGGGTGGCGAAATGAGCTAAAGAACGACGATGGATTCAACCCAGATCTGTGACTGGGGGTGAGTGCTTCAAAAAGTTTTAGTGCTCCGTCCATCATCTTCTTGTGATAGCCAAGCATAGTACGTCCCACCTCAATGCAAGCAGATTATTCTTCTCATTTAGCCAACATATGATTATAAAAAAAGTCATAAAATAAAAGAAAAATACAACCAATATAGCTGTGGCTATAATTAAAACACAAAAGTAAATAGTGACCTCTGAAAAAGAAGTGTACTCCCTAAAAAGAAAAACACAATTTTCTCACTCTACCATTGCACCTCACAATCACCCCTAGGTGTGGTTTCGCCTCCATTGGATTCTGGTCGAGTGGTTCTGCACTCGACATGGGCTTTAACTAATTCAAGTCAGAACTCAGTGAATCTCTCCCATTATTGTCCATTTCCTTTCCTCTATAACTCACTTTTAGCACACTCCTACTGTTCCACCATTGTCCACCTTTCACTCACTCACTATTTCCTTTTACATCCACCATTTTAACTGGAACTCCAAATTTGGCTCCACCTTTTGTCACATGTACTGGTTTACACACCCAAACAATTTCTCCCACCTCGAACTCCAGAGCCTTGACCCTCTTTCTCTCATCAAAATACTTCTTCAGTTTCTGTTGCAATTTTTTTTGTAACAATTAAACAATTTCACTATCACAGTTTAACACTTAACTGTTCAATTTGACAGTTGAAAGTTTATGAACCTGTGTCTATAGAGTTTGTACACAGGTTGTATTACAACCAGTTGCTCTTACCCCTTAATTGCGTTCATCCATTTCTACATAGGATTAAAAATTTAAAAGAAAGTTGGCAATGAAGCAGAAGAAAGGGTATAATTATATATATATATATAAATATTATTTAACATTTCAAAACTGTAGTTTGATGAGTGTGATGCTTGACTGACTGCTGTGTTGTAGTGAGGACCCACTAAGGATGATTCGAGGTGACTCCTGCTGTGCAAATCAGCGTCTGCACACAATGTTTAGGGAAGACTCTAATGTCATGTAAATCACATTTATGCACAACTTGCTCTGCACATCAACATAAGTTCCGCATGTCAACACTTCAGCATACACATGGGCAATTTAAGTTAAAAGTTATGCTGTGCATATCAGCGACATAACACACTTCTTCCAATGTGCTAGACACGTCAGTGTTATGAAAGCAGCTCGAAATTTCAATACTCGTGTGCTGTGCATGTCAGCGAGTCAACACGCCATCATGCAATGTTGCTGTGCACGTCATCATTTCGGCATGCAATATAGCTGCAAAAAAAGGGTGGCAGACCTCGCATATACAACGGTCACCCAAAACGGCTGCTCACCGTCGTGGACATCCATCTAACATTGGCAACAACTAGAGCACCAACCTCTTGAGTAGCAAGCAATACCAAAATGGCCACCTGAAGTCTTTAACGCCCAACAACTGTGCTGTGTGTCAACGTCCATCTGATGCTGGCAACTACAAGTGCACCAACCTCTTGTGTAGCAGGCACACCAATATGGCCGCTTGACGCCAACAACTGTGCTGCGTGTCAATGCAGGCGCATACTTTCCAGAAAGGCCTCAGACAACGTATGTCACACTGTCCCACCAATCTAGTAGAAAATTACCACACTAAGATGCTGCTGCCATCACCAAATATTAGGTGGAGCCTCCGTGTGCCACAACAGCATAGATTTAATCCTCTCTTCTTTGAGGGAATTCTGAGGTGCCAAAACATTATCGTGCTTCGGGTAACACTGAGACACGTAAGCCCGCGTCAGCAGCTCGCCACTCGCTCATCACCCAAAAAAGATGTTGTACTTCAAGGCCGCAGTACACCAGAGGTAAGTTCATGAATCTTATTTATTCAAGCCTGTACACGATTAGCTGCTGGTGGCACCCAGAAAACCTACAACTGCCACACAGATTCAAGGCACATTCTAGGTGGAAGCTTCTTGTGACAATGTCATGGTTCCACATGCTCTAGCCTCCAGCACCCACATAGAACACCCACACATTACATAGATTACTACACACTACATCTCCCTCTCCGTTAAATAAGAAATTACTATTTTTTACCAATTTATATGCAATCATAGCTCTTCAATGAGTCTTTGTGGAGCTTTGATCACATGTTCTGAACGTGTCGTCAGAAACTGGGGACAGACTGTTGAAGTGTCCATGAGCTGTGTTGATGATGTAGGAACAACAGCAGTCAAGGGGTTTTCAATTGTCCTTTCAGACCCAGTCTCTACGTTGACATCAATGCCAGTGATGATCCACCTGTCGGAAATGCAGGACGCATAGGCAGTGGGAGAACTGCGCCAAATCCTCACAGTGATGCAAACTAGCCTTCATACAATTGATGGCAAACTGGACTCTTTTTTTTTTCTTAAGAGGATACTGTCAGGATCTGACCTGAGTCGGGCGCACTAGCAGTTTCGCGCCGCTCAATGAGGGACACGGACACCTGTTTTAGTTTCCGCGTGGTCCCGACTAACTACACGGGCCACGCCTTCTTTATTTTATACTGCACGCGGCGTCCCACGCCGCCGCGTATGCGCACGCCTACGTGCGCGATAAACTAGACCGCAACGGTGTGGTCCAACAACATTACATTCCTTTCAACCTTTAATAGAGAAACAAAGTTACTTGGATAGGGATGCACACAGGCAGTAGAATGGACAGTAATACAAAAAAGTTCACGGCCATCCGGCCAGTTACCAGTCTCTGGATTCAGCCGCTCAGATTCATCCAACCACATAGTCTGCCAGCTGCGAGGAAGGGGCTGGGTTTCTTCTCAGTCCATAACCTGCCGCTTCCCCACGGAATAGCACTCTCCTGGGGGGCCCATTGCTGGAAGGCCTGGTCGCCTGGGACCCCATGGGGCTCTGCGAACTTGCAGATGTAGGCGTCTCAGAGGCTCGTAGCCCCTCTGCAGGACTGTCGCTTCTGTCACCGCTGGCGCTGCCGGGGGTGTTCTGGCGTGCTTCGAGTTGGTCGGGTGATTCCTGCTGACTCTCGGGGACGGGTTGGTCCTCTGCCGGATTGGCCGCTATTTTAAAGAACGAGAAATTGCGAGTGACGGTCTCTCCTCCTCGCTGAGCTGTTATCATAGTCCCTTTTCGGCTCGTGACGGTCCACGGCCTTGGCTCATAGGGGAGCCTGAACTTACTCCCCGGGTACCTGTCCTTCACGTAGACACGGTCATTCTCGTCTAGAGACGTTTCTTTGGCTCTTCTCCGAAAACTGGCGTAGTCATTCGACCTTTTCCGGTTGGACCATGTCCTTTGTGTACTTGCTTTGTTGGGAGTCCAAGTGTGGTGATTGGGGATGGTGTCACGAACTATTCGCCCCATTGCAGAGGGTCCAGGGGCAGCTTCCGTGGTGCGACGCGGTGTGAGTCGGTACTCCCTGAGGAAAGAGTATATTTCCTTTTCCAAGGGTACTCCCTCGGCATGGGCAATCCGGATGATTTTGTTTAGGGTGCGCATAAATCTTTCCACCTCTCCATTGGCTTGCGGCCACCGGGGTGTCACCTTCCTGTGCTGTATTCCCCACTCCGCCAGATAGTCCGCAAACTCTTGCCCTTGGAAGGGTGGCCCGTTGTCGGTCTTGACTTGTTCGAAGATACCATGGGTGGCGATGGCCTTTTCAAACTTGGCTACGACCTCTCGGGCAGTGAGTGTCGTCACGATCTCCACTACCGGATATTTCGTGAAGTCATCCATAATGACCAACATGTGTCTCCCATCTGGTAGATGGCCAAAGTCGGCACTCACATGCTCCCAAGGTTTTCGCGGGCCGTCCTCGGTAATGACCGGGGGGCGGGTTGTCTGGGGGTCCTGCGGCTTGGCACCATTGACAGTCCTTGACGGCTTGTTCAACCAGGGAGTCCAGGTCTGGAAACCAAACTTTCGCACGAAGCCTGCTCTTGGTTTTTACCACTCCCTGGTGTCCTCGGTGAGCGAGAGTGACAGCTTGGTCGGTGATGCTTGACGGCATTACGATCCGGGGTCCTCTTAATAAGCACCCTCGATTGTCCACTGATAGTTCTTCCTTGACTTTCAGCAGTGCTTCCAGTGCTCTTTTCGCCTGAGGTGTTCTTTTGTTCAGCGAGGTTTGGAGGGTCCTCCAGTCGTTGGTGCGTATGGTGCACGCTATGAGTTGGGAGATCTCATCACTTTTGGTTGCTTCGATGATCATGTCCAGACTCATGGGCAAAGGCCTTGACCTTTCAACTACTGCCTTCACATATGCTTCGGTGTCTTCAGCATCCTCCTTTTCCCCGCTGGTGGCTGCCCTAGGGTGTCTGGAGAGATAATCTGCTGGGTTGGTAGCCCCTGGTTTGAACTCAAGCTGGTAGTCATACTCCTGTAGTTGCAGGATCCACTTTTCTATCCTGGGGGGTGGTTTGGATACTGACCCTCGGAATAGTGGAATCAGATGCTTGTGGTCCGTGGAGACGGTGAATGGATGCCCGTATACATACACATGGAAGTGTCTACACGCCCAATGGATCGCTATGGCCTCCTTCTCAATCTGAGAGTATCTTTGCTCCGTCTCAGTCAGCGACCTGCTCGCGTAGGCGATAGGCACCCAGTCATCTTCTCCGTGGCGTTGGGTCAGGACTGCTCCCAGACCGTACGGACTGGCATCGACGGCGATGTTGGTTGGTCTAGCCGGGTCAAAGTAGGAGAGTGTCTTCTCGGCTGACAGTGCCGCCTTGGTATTTTGGAACGCGTCGGTTTGTTCTTCACCCCACTGCCAGGGGGTGGACGACTTTGTGAGTTCTCGGAGGGGTCGGGTGAGGTTGGAAAGGTCTGGGATGAATCTTCCGCAGAAGTTGACCATTCCTAGAAAGCTTCGCACCTCCGAGATGTTCGTCGGGGCAGGAGCTGTTTGCACGTCCTTGACTTTGTCAGGATCGGGTGCGACCCCTCTGTCGAAGAATGTGTATCCAAAAAAAATGATTTTATTTTGGAGAAATTGGCACTTCTCTTTGTGTAGTGTGAGGCCAGAGTCTTTGATTCTTTGCAGTACTCCCCTCAACCTTTGGTGATGCTCTTCCACTGATTGTGCGTATATGAGAAGGTAGTCACTGACGTTCAACACTCCTGGGAGTCCGCTGAGTACTTCTCGGATCGTATTTTGAAAAACCTCTGCAGCGCTGGATATGCCGAAGTTGAGGCATCGGTAACGTCTGAGCCCCACATGGGTAGAGAAGGTGGTGATGTACCTGGAGTCAGGGTGCAGGGGCAGCTGTTGGTAGCCGGAACGGAGATCCATCTTGGAAAACCATTTAGCGCCATTTAGTTCGCCCAAGATATCGTCGATGGTGGGTGTTAAGTGACGTTCTCGCTTGACAGCTGCATTGGGCAGGCGCATGTCCACGCATATGCGTACTTGTCCTGGCTGCTTGGGCTTTCGTGCTACCACGATCGGGGATACCCAGGGTGTGGGCCCCTCGACTTTCTCAATTATGCCCTGCCTCTCGAGGTCTTCGAGTTCTTCCTCCACCTTCTTCCTGAGGTGGAAGGCAATCCTTCGGAGTCTGAGGACAACTGGCTGGATAGAAGGATCTATGTGCAGTGACACCTCCTTCCCCTTGAGGCAGCCAATGCCTCGAAAGGTGTCTTCAAATTCGTCGAGAATAGCGTCTAGTTCATCTTCCAGTACCGCCATCGCGTAGAAGATCAGCTGGAGTTCCTCCGCCGTTCGTCCACTGAGGAGCATGCCACTCCCCTCTCTCGTCACATAGACTGTTGTGAATGCTTTCCGATCCAGGTGGTGGATTTCCGTTTGGAAACATCCGATGAGGGGGATCGGGGTCTTTTGTCCGTAGGCGAAAACACAGATTTTCAGGGTTGGCTTGTCTCGCAGTTGATGGTAGACGTCGGCCGCCATGAGTTCTATTGAGGCTCCCTTTGTCGATGATGGCTCTCACCTCTTGTTGGTTCACTTGTATTCGACACTTCGGGAGACGTCTCTTCTTCTTGGCTGGCTGGTTGATGGCAAAGACATAGTGGACGGGATAGTCATTGGAGTCGTCGTCCATGTCTTCGCTCTCTGGGCTTTCTCGGATGGCGTGTGCTGCTTCTGGCCTTTGTTTCGAGGATCTGCAGACTGAGGCGAAGTGATTCATCCGTCCGCATGCGCCACATTTCTTGCCGTTCGCAGGGCAATCTTTCGCACGGTGAGGCACTCCTCCACAGTATCCGCAGTCTTTTTGCCGATCTTGTAGCTTCTTGTTTCCGAACTGCCGGGATTTTGGTCGGACAGCGTTCACCTGCTCTGCCACGTTGACCTGGTCGACTTTCACTGGCCTTTGTAGTGCCGCCTCCATGTGCGATGCTCTTGCTCGCGATAATTCTTTGGAGCGGCCTAATTTCAGGATGTCGGCCAGAGGTTTCCCATCTTCCTGGAGAATTTTGACTCACAAGTCGGAGGAGTAGCAGTTCTGAATGATCTGGCCGCGTATTTCCTCTTGTTCATCCCTGAAACCACAGGTGCTGGCGAGTTCTCTCAGTCTCCCGTGGAAAGCGTCCAGGGATTCATCTGCCTCCTGGCGCGCCTGTCGAAAGATGAATCTTTCGTAATCCTTGCTGGCCATGGGCTCAAAATATGCGTTGAGCGCCTGAAGGAGGGTGACATAAGTATGTGGCGTGACTTCCACTAGAGTCTTGTAAATTCTGTGGATGTCCTTACCCCCGAGGTGGAGGAGGAGCGCTCTGCGCCGTTCTCTAGCTGTACCCGCACCTTCAAAGTAGAACTGAAGTCGCTCAGTCCAATCTTTCCATCTTGGCGCCAGGGAAGCGGGCGCACCGTCCACTGTAAACGGCTCTATTGGAGGAATGGCCGCCATCTTGACACGAGGATGTCTTCCCCTGCCGGTGGCGGGCTCGAGACTTGGGGCCGCGACTGGGCACTACCACTCCGCGGGCGTACCGCCGGTGAGACTTCAGGCAGAGCTGCCGCTATGATGTCCGCTGCTGGCGGGGCAACCCCCAGATACAAGGGCCCTCGTAAGCGCGGTGCGTAGCCTCGCGACCTCCTAGGTCCGCGTGTGGTGCAGGCGCACTCACCTCCGCTGGCCAGGCATGCGAGGGGTGTGGCAGGGGCATCCACTCCGCAGCACGCGCACAGGCAGCGTAGACTGGTCCTTCGCGGAACCGTCACCGTGGGTCATGGCCTGAGGTTGCCGAGGTCGAGATCCGGGGCCTCAGCTAGGCCGGAGGAGCTGGATGACCACGTGTGCCGGGCCGGCATCGGCGCTCAGGGGATGCAGGCAGGAGCTTCTACAGGAGCACAGCATGGGGCCGTTCACTCCCTCGTCGCCATTGTCAGGATCTGACCTGAGTCGGGCGCACTAGCAGTTTCGCGCCGCTCAATGAGGGACACGGACACCTGTTTTAGTTTCCGCGTGGTCCCGACTAACTACACGGGCCACGCCTTCTTTATTTTATACTGCACGCGGCGGCGCACGCCGCCACGTATGCGCACGCCTACGTGCGCGATAAACTAGACCGCAACGGTGCGGTCCAACAACATTACAGATACCACAGATCCTCGGGCAGTGCTCACCGACCACTTGCTTGCCTTTCATGTCATCTTCAGTGTGCTGCATCCTTTGTGGCCACTTCCTCTCAATCAAGTGTGCATTTTGAAATGACATTGTCCATGGCGTATAATTGTTTTACCATTCCAAGATAGCCAACATATTGGTTCTAAACTTGGAACCCATTCTTAAAAGAGCAATAGACTTTGTGCAATACCACTGGAAGATGATCATTGCAGGAATATGTCCGCTGTGTTAAGCCCGCAGCATGTTTTCTTTTTTATACTTGTAATCTTTTAATTTTTCTTACGTATGTTGCTGAGTTTGGGTGTGTTTTATTGTGGTTGTGTCAGCGAGAGAATGCATGTATGAATCGATGGATAGATGAATGGATGCATGAGGGCAAAGCTGAGTGACAGATTGCATGTTTGATTACTTATTGAAGGCCTACCCACATGAATGACATAAGGGACCTTTAATTCATAAGCCATACTTATTAGCATTGCCAGTGCTTGTGGTTTAGGGTCCTGGGCAGGAAAAGGTTATATTTGTATAGTTTAGAACATTTTAGTAATAAGACTATTTATTTTTGTTTTTGGTTTTTTCAGTCCATTTGTGTTCTTTTTATGGCATTGTTTCTGCACACAAAAAAAGAAGGGTGAGTTACAACGGGGTAGACCCTAAGAACTCCTTGACCTAGGTGGTGTGACTGAGTTAAAATCAAGTACTTCACTGTGATTTTAACTCAGTCACACCACCTTTACCCGGTCCCCACCTTTACCCCCACTTACCTATCCCTTCTCAATACCCTTTCTCTATGCACTGTGAGCGCATTGACACATTTTTGAATTTCACTTAAATATAGAAATGTGTTGTTTCTAAGTTTATTTTGCCAATGCATTAATTGCAATATCATCGACCATTTGGGTTGAAATTTATATAATTCACAAATCTCAGATGTGCGAAATAAATATGCACCGAGTATATTGATTTGTGTTTTGTCTGCTGAGCTACATTGGTGCCGTTGTT
Source organism: Lissotriton helveticus (assembly GCF_964261635.1). NCBI lineage: Eukaryota > Metazoa > Chordata > Amphibia > Caudata > Salamandridae > Lissotriton > Lissotriton helveticus. Next base: position 1,374,001,739 of record NC_136067.1, read on the forward strand.
AGAATGCAAGTATTTCATTGAGATAAATAAGTACTACTTTGATTTTTCCTACTGTTTATATTAGACTCCGACCATTTATACACGTACCCACAAAAAAAGAAGGGCTTTGTGCCCAGTTTGGGGCACAGGCCATTGCTGCCTCCATCGGTGCCCGAGGGAATAGCAACCCTGTGATTTAACAGAGTGTAATGTGAATGACTGCCTAAAGCAGATTAGATATATGGCGGCAGCGAAGTGGCTGTGTATGCCAGATGCTTGAAAGTTCTTAAGCATAATAGGGTTCATGATTGAAGCAGAGATTAAGATTTCTAAAAAAATAAAACAGGCCCTGTGTGTGTGCTGGCATGTGGCATCGGATAGGCTGCACCACTTTATATGGTGAATGATTTGGTTATTTTTCACATTTGGGGTCTCCCTTCTCCTTTACTAGCACAGTTGGATTTTAGTGAGTGTGATTCCTGAGGTTGGCGGCTCTTTTGTTTACTTTCAAACTTTTTTGTTGGTCCACAGATTTCACACCCGTATTGGTGAGTCTAACTGTGACATATAACTAGAGGCGGTGCACGTGCGCTGTTAAGTGCTGGAGATTGTTATGTGAAGTCAGGTGCTCTTGGGAGCTGCTTTTGACTCTTTAGCCAGACACAAAAAACACAAATGATTGAATCAGCCAGTTGCAGCCTGCCAAATATTCACAAGAGCATTGGGAATATCAAACGGCATCAAAAATCTTGGAACAATCTATACAAATTAAATATAGACCATTGGACAAGGACTCCAGCTCGCGCTGTGCGGGTGGTTGGTTCCCCCATTGACCTCGCCATTCCCATTTCATACTTTGACGCTTTTTCAAACAACATGAGCACTGAAGTGTCAGCTGCTGAGTGCAACAATCATGATCAGCCACCAGGTGGCACTACTGGGGCAATATTATGAAATGAAACTGCAAACAATGCACCCATCAGCTGGTAGCTGCCCGGGAGCACCACAAGTCTTCTGATGTATGGTAGCTGAGATACGTCATAACAGTGCTTTAAATGGGAAAAAATAGTGCAGGTACTCATTTAAATGTGGCCAGTGGGCGGGGCTAGGGGCGGGGCTGAAGGCAAGACATGCAAAGTATATTGGCTTATATACTAGTTGCAGCACACATGAGAAATGTCTTTCTATAAACAAATCAGGTTAATTCGTTATACAAAATGAACGTTCAAACAGTGAAATTTGAACATTTCCTTATTTCGTGGTATTCCTCTCACAAAAAAAACACACACACACACACACACAAGCAAGCAGGCAAACAGACACACATAAGCAGCGCTCACACAAAAGAATCAGGTGGGATTAAAGCCCTTTTAACTTCCCATGGCTTTTCTCATTGTGCTGTCACTAGGCAGCCTCGTTTCCTTGCAACACAGCATGACTGCGAACACTGGGATATCATGCAAATGAGACCACATTGAATAGTTCAGCGGGGGCTCAGCTCAGGGCTATAAAAGTAATTTGGCTGTCAAAGGGACAGGCTCCTACCACTAGAGGCCAATGTGCCTACCTTCCATGAGTACTGGTACTCTCCACGGCCGTAGAGAAGGGCCGGTACTCAGGGTGATAAAAATAAGAAGTGCTGATACTCAGTACCGGTGAGTGCTGGCCCATTTAAAGCACTGGTCGTACGTGTAATCGTCACCGAAGTCTGTTGGTTTCACTTCAGTATGTCCAGGTTTTTCACTACTGGTCAATAGTTTCCAAGTACTGAATCTGCCACTAGTGGCGTAACGAAACTTGATCCCCGCCCTGTAAGGTACATGGAAGCCCCCTCTCCACCTCTCCCCATAAGCTTTCAGGCCAGGGTACGGTGTTTAAGTGGCCCCACGGGGGCTCAGGCGGCCTTTCCACTGACCGCCACGTGACGTGTACCTCTCAGTCCGCACTGGCCCCTGAGGCGCTTAAAGAGGTGCGATCCTCACGTATCCGGAATCAGCGGTCATCACAGTTTGCATGGAGGTCTCACTATATAGTAAAGTTACAACACCAGAGATGCGACCACACAGTATTTGCATATTTATACAGCATCTCTAATAAAAGAGAGAGGGACCCCGAAACCAAAGGGATAGGGTTCCACAATTGACACAAGTCAAAATATAATTCCCTTTGGGCGAATTACCGTAGACACACAGGTTCTTACAGACACACACATAGACTCACCAATATCAAATTATAACAAGGAAGCAATATAAACAATTTAAAAATGTTAATAGAAGTAAAACACTCTAATAGAAATAAAACTTTAACAATTTATTGACATACATTATATTTTGTTAAAAAATGGGAAACACATACAAGACGGAACATTATATAATAAATCAAATCAACATTCCAATTAAGAGGAGCTACGGAAAAGGACTAAATTCCAACAAAACACTTATTTAGAATTTTCCATAATTTCTTATTCCAGTTTTGCTCCTTAAGCATCGACGCGTTTCGGCGGTATATTTAATGTCTGACCGCCTTCATCAGGACAATTGTAATAAATGTTTCCCAATGGTTCTCAACCGATAAAAATCGCTCAGTATATGATAAGGGGTACTCTGCCTCCTTCTCACTTGTAGGAGATATTCGTCCAGCGAATTATCTTCTCAACGTTTAAAAACAGAATCGTCTCGCTATAATAATTTTGTTGGAGGGCACAGCAAGATACTTTCTGAACTCCATAAATAACAACTGTAATATAAGTCAGGGATAGTATAAACCAAACACGCGGTAAAAGTGTGATCATTAACATACACAATCTGTAGATTCAGAAGACAGAAATCCGTTAATAATATACGGTCCCACGTTACGGGAATCATAGATCACACGAGGTTTCTAGCTACGTGCATTCCCTTTTAGTTCATTTGCTTAAAGCGTCCCGCGTGTTGGAGTATAATGCTCAAAACGGCAAACAAAACCTCTCAGTCCGCACTGGCCCCTGAGGCGCTTAAAGAGGTGTGATCCTCACGTATCCGGAATCAGCGGTCATCACAGGTTGCATGGAGGTCTCACTATATAGTAAAGTTACAACACCAGAGATGCGACCACACAGTATTTGCATATTTATACAGCATCACATGTTTGACACCCAGGTGTTAGTGCTTCCGGTTTCGTGCATTTGTAGGGGAGATTAAGAGAGGGGAGAGCGAGTAATCCTCTGCGAGCCTCACTAAAGGGCCACCTTCTAAAGAAGACCTGCTTAGGTGTTTATCGGTCTCACCTAGCGCAGCGCACATGCGCTGCTTTAAGAGAGGCCTCTTGGAATCACTTCAGACATTCAGAAAGCTTTCAGAAAGCTTGTACTCAAGTTGTCAAATTCTATTGGCCTTTGGGTGTGGCTTTTAATAAATGAATAAATGAAAGGACACAAATGGCCAAAGGTGAGTGCATGCCCACCTCTTCTTAAAATGTTCACTCCCATGGCCCATGGCCTAGGGGTCTTGGGAGCAAGCAGGCTGGCAGCTGCATTCCTCCTTTGTCACGTGCTTTTGTTATCTGCAATTTATTGCCTTTCAGAACGTAGTCGCCCTTGCTTAACCTAGTATCCTATTACTAATTTCTTTTATCACGCTGGCCTGCTTCTCTTTCAAATGCTTGTTTTTCTAGCGCTTATGTTCAAATGATCCCAGATAAAACCTAAAGGAAACCTGATAAAAGGCCAAAGAATTATAATGAGCCACTGCCACAGTATTTACACAGATCATGAATGTTCACTCTGTTGTTTGCTGATAGCTAGAATAATAAAGCTCTGCAATGAGTGTTAAACAGTCTTTAGGAATCAATTACATATAATTTATAAGTAAAAAAGTATGCACGTTTTGACAGGTTTCAAAAATCCCCTGTTTGAAGAGACACAATAACTGCTGCAGGAAAAACCTGCTTACAATTTACACGTATGTTCTTGCACAATACCTGGCTTTCTTAAAAATGTACATTTAAAGATATATGGGTTTCCTTGAAAGGCGAATTGTTTGTTGGTGAGGAAAAACCAAGAGGCCAAGTCAGAGGAGTAAGCAACTATACAAAGCAAAGATTTAGTTTACTTAGCCTAGACTGAATGACACTGCCTTTCTACAGCAGAACACAAACCTTGGGAAACGTGGTTACATTAGCATACGTATAGCGTCCTGGCAGCAGCTTCCATCCCCCAAAGCCCCTCACACCCTCGGAGCCTCAACGTATCTTAGACAGGAAAGCAGACAGTTTAGGAGCAGCTATAAGTTTCTTTGAAATGCTTGTTCATGTTACATTCTCACACACTTCTTACTCATGTTCTTTTCAGCGTGGGGCTCACATTTAGTAGACAGATTGCCTCCTAACTAAGGACATGGTGAACAAATTAGGGGATGGGGTGGTCTGTTGGTAAGTTTTTCTATTTTTAAGGGTGTCAGGTTTCCAGGGGTTAATCTTCATTCATTTTTAAGGCGACAATCCCCTCTAAGGACGTTGAGCTCATAAACTGTCTTGAAAGGTGTACTTCGGGCTCCTGAACTTCATCGCCCATGTAAAGAATTGTAAAGCACACGTTACACTCCCAGGGTCTTTTGGGACTCTTCAACCTGACTTTTGGTTGCCGAAGCAAATGGTTCTGATTAGTCGACCTTGCAAGGATGAAAGGTAGTGTGGGCCCGTTGGGATTGAACCTACGGTTGTGCAGGCGGGCACAGATCTCCGATGTATTGCACTGGCGCCGAAAGGCCCTGCCATAATTCAGCCATCTGTGCATTACTTCTGTTGCTAACTCAGACCCTGGGGCAGACACAGCAGTATTTGACCAACGGCCAAAGAGCATATATAGCCTGCCTTGTCAGCAGAGGGAAGGAGACACCGGAGCCGTGGCGGAACGACTGGACAGTACTCGTTGGTCTGGACAAGAAGCACCATGTGGACAGGGCAGTCGATGCACTTTTACTGTCCAGTCTGTGGTGACCTGAACGAATAGCGCCCTCAACCATTGGAAATCAAACTGCTAGTCATCCAAATTGCCTGCTTCTGTTGGCCACTGTTTCTTGAAAAAGGCGAGTAGGTTCCACGGAGACGCGGACAATGCTTTCCTGTTCTTAGAGTCCGGTGTTATAATTAAACCAGATGCTCCTTTGAATAAGTGTCTCAGTGCCACATAATTACACACCACATGCAATATCAATGCATTATAAATACACTCCACATAATACAACTCAGTGCCACATAGTTACACAGCACATAATTACACTCTACTCATTGCAACATAAATACACTTCACATAATACCACTCAGTTTGACACAGTTACATGCCAAATAATTACACTCTACTCAAAGCAACATAAATACACCCCACATACCACTCGGTACCACATAATTACAAGCCACATATTTACACTCTACTCAATGCAACATAAATACACTCCATATAATAGCACTCAATGCCACATAATTACACACCATATATTTACACTCTATTCAATGCAAAATAAATACACTCCATATAATACCACTCACTTCCACATAATGACATGCCAAATATTTACACTCCACTCAATGCAACATAAATACACTCCACAAAATACCATGTAGTGTGACATAGTTACACACCAAATAATTACAATTTACTCAATCCAAGATAAATGCACTTCACATATCACTCACTCACATAATTATAAGTCACATAATTACACTCTACTCAATGCAACATAAATACACTCCACATAATACCACTCAGTGCCACAGAATTACATGCCACATAATTACACTCTACTCAATGCAACATAAATACACTTCACATAATACCACTCAGTGCCACATAATTATACGCCACATAATTACACTCTACTCAATGCCACATAAATACACTACACATAATACCACTCAGTGCCACATAAATACACACCACATATTTACACTCTACTCAATGCAACATAAACACACTCAACATATTATCACTGCGTACCACATAATTACACGTCAAATAAGTACATTGTATTCAATGTAACATAAATACACTCCACAAAATGTCACTCAGTGCGACATAGTTACACGCCACATAATTACACTCTACTCAATGCAACATAAATACACTCCACATAATACCACTCAGTGACACATAATTACACGCCACATAATAACACTGCACTCAATGCAACATACACTCCAAATATTACTACTCAGTGCCACATAATTACACGCCACATAACCACACTCTGCTGAATGCAACATACACTCCACATAATACCACTCAGTGCCACATAATCACATGTCACAATTACACTCTATTCAATGTAACATAAATACTTTCCGCATAATATCACTCAGTGCCACATTATTACACACCACATAATTACACTTTACTCAATGCAACATAAATGCACTCCACATAATACCACTCAGTGCCACATAAGTACACACCACATAATTACACTTCACATAATAACACTGTGCCACATAATTACACTCTACTCAATGCAACATAAATACATCCCACATACCACTCAGTACTACATAATTACAAGCCACATAATTACACTCCACTCAAAGCAACATAAATACACTCCATATACCACTCAGTGCCACATAATTACATGCCATATAATTACACTCTACCCAATGCAACATAAATACACCCCACATAATTACACTCTACTCAATGCAACATAAATACACTCAACATAATACCAGTCAGTACCACATAATTACACATCACATAATTACAGTCTATTCAATGCAACATAAATACACTCCACATAATACCACTGTGCCACATAATTACATGCCACATAATTAAACTCTACTCAATGCAACATAAATACACTCCACAAAATACCACTCAGTGCGACATAGTTACACGCCACATAGTTTCACTCTACTCAATGCAACATAAATACACTCAACATAATACCACTCAGTACCACATAATTACACGTCACATAATTACACTTTATTTAATGCAACATAAATACACTCCATATAATACCACTGTGCCACATAGTTAAACGCCACATAATGTAATGTAATGTAATGTAATTGTGCTTTTCTATAGCGCAGCTATCACTCCAGGGAGCATCTTGTCGCTGTAGCCCGTAGTCAGATGGGACAGGCCGGAAAACTACTCAAGCATCGGGCCCTGCATACTTATACCAAGGCTTTGCACGCGGTGTCCGTAAGATTAAAAATCCAGGTTTTCAAAGCTTTGCTAAATAGGTTCTCAGCGGGGATTTGCCGCAATTGCGGCGGGAGCTTGTTCCACGACCTGGAACCTCTCACTCCAGGAGATTTCCCTCCCTTCGTGACAAGCCTGAATTTGGGAATCAACAACAGATTCATATTTGAAGACCTAAGGTTACGGGATGGCACATAACGTGTGAAGTGATTCAAAAAGTATTTTGGCCCTCGCTGATGGTATGCCCTGAATGTGATAACTAGTATTTTAAACAGGATCGCTTATGAATTGGCAGCCAGTGGAGGGCCTTAAGCGCCGCCGAGGCGGGCCACTTCCTCGGCCAGCCCCGGACTAGGCGGGCAGCTGCATGCTGGACCATCTGCAGACTGTGCAGGACCGATTTATTTAATCCTGCATACAGGCTGTTTCAGTAGTCCAGTCGAGATGATATAAGTGCAACCGCCACCGTTTTCCTGGCTGCGAGTGGAAGAAAATCAAAACATTTTCTTAGGCCTCTAATGGTGTTAAAGCAGGTGCCGGACACAACCACCGCCTGTTGTTTAAAGGACAATGACTCATCGAACTTGATACCCAAGTTACGGGCCGTGTCAATGGTGTTAGGAGGTACTTCTGCATCTTGCGGCCACCATAGTTTGGGAGAGAACAGATTTTGCTGTCCAAAAGGCAGGATTTCGGTTTTGCCCGAATTGCACTTGAGATGGTTATTCCTCATCCAGTTAAAGGTGGCTGCGAGGCAGTTTCTAAGATTTTCTTCTGCTCCCGACACCTCGCCATCCAGTACTAGGATGAGCTGAGTATCATCAGCGTACGATATAGTGCTGACCTGAAAGGATGAGATCAGCTCGATCAGGGGGACCATATACAGATTGAAAAGTACAGGGCTCAAGCTGGAGTCCTGCGACAATACCCATTCGTGACTTGCCGCCTATGACTTAGGAAGTTTTTCAGCCACTCAAGTACAACTCCTGCTATCCCTGATGTTACAAGGCGGCCAATCAATATGGAGTGTGAGACCGTATCGAAGGCCGCCGATAGATCTAGTAAAATCAGTACAGCCTTCTTCCCCTGGTCCATGGCGGTAATTACACTCCACTCAATGCAACATAAATACACTCCACAAAATACCACTCAGTGTGACATAGTTACACACCAAATAATTACACTTTACTCAATGTAACATAAATACACTCCACATACCGCTCACTATCACATAATTACACATCACATAATTATACTCTACTCATTGCAACATAAATACACTTCACATAATACCACTCAGTGTGACACAGTTACATGCCAAATAATTACACTCTACTCAAAGCAACATAAATACACCCCACATACCACTCGGTACCACATAATTACAAGTCACATAATTACACTCTACTCAATGCAACATAAATGCACTCCACATAATACCACTCAGTGCCACAGAATTACATGCCACATAATTACACTCTACTCAATGCAACATAAATACACTTCACATAATACCACTCAGTGCCACATAATTATACGCCACATAATTACACTCTACTCAATGCCACATAAATACACTACACATAATACCACTCAGTGCCACATCAATACACACCACATATTTACACTCTACTCAATGCAACATAAACACACTCAACATATTATCACTGCGTACCACATAATTACACGTCAAATAAGTACATTGTATTCAATGTAACATAAATACACTCCACAAAATGTCACTCAGTGCGACATAGTTACACGCCACATAATTACACTCTACTCAATGCAACATAAATACACTCCACATAATACCACTCAGTGACACATAATTACACGCCACATAATAACACTGCACTCAATGCAACATACACTCCAAATATTACTACTCAGTGCCACATAATTACACGCCACATAACCACACTCTGCTGAATGCAACATACACTCCACATAATACCACTCAGTGCCACATAATCACATGTCACAATTACACTCTATTCAATGTAACATAAATACTTTCCGCATAATATCACTCAGTGCCACATTATTACACACCACATAATTACACTTTACTCAATGCAACATAAATGCACTCCACATAATACCACTCAGTGCAACATAAGTACACACCACACAATTACACTTCACATAATAACACTGTGCCACATAATTACACTCTACTCAATGCAACATAAATACATCCCACATACCACTCAGTACTACATAATTACAAGCCACATAATTACACTCCACTCAAAGCAACATAAATACACTCCATATACCACTCAGTGCCACATAATTACATGCCATATAATTACACTCTACCCAATGCAACATAAATACACCCCACATAATTACACTCTACTCAATGCAACATAAATACACTCAACAAAATACCAGTCAGTACCACATAATTACACATCACATAATTACAGTCTATTCAATGCAACATAAATACACTCCACATAATACCACTGTGCCACATAATTACGTGCCACATAATTACACTCTACTCAATGCAACATAAATACACTCCACAAAATACCACTCAGTGCGACATAGTTACACGCCACATAGTTTCACTCTACTCAATGCAACATAAATACACTCAACATAATACCACTCAGTACCACATAATTACACGTCACATAATTACACTTTATTTAATGCAACATAAATACACTCCATATAATACCACTGTGCCACATAGTTAAACGCCACATAATGTAATGTAATTGTGCTTTTCTATAGCGCAGCTATCACTCCAGGGAGCATCTTGTCGCTGTAGCCCGTAGTCAGATGGGACAGGCCGGAAAACTACTCAAGCATCGGGCCCTGCATACTTATACCAAGGCTTTGCACGCGGTGTCCGTAAGATTAAAAATCCAGGTTTTCAAAGCTTTGCTAAATAGGTTCTCAGCGGGGATTTGCTGCAATTGCGGCGGGAGCTTGTTCCACGACCTGGAACCTCTCACTCCAAGAGATTTCCCTCCCTTCGTGACAAGCCTGAATTTGGGAATCAACAACAGATTCATATTTGAAGACCTAAGGTTACGGGATGGCACGTAACGTGTGAAGTGATTCAAAAAGTATTTTGGCCCTCGCTGATGGTATGCCCTGAATGTGATAACTAGTATTTTAAACAGGATCGCTTATGAATTGGCAGCCAGTGGAGGGCCTTAAGCGCCACCGAGGCGGACCACTTCCTCGGCCAGCCCCGGACTAGGCGGGCAGCTGCATGCTGGACCATCTGCAGACTGTGCAGGACCGATTTATTTAATCCTGCATACAGGCTGTTTCAGTAGTCCAGTCGAGATGATATAAGTGCAACCGCCACCGTTCTCCTGGCTGCGAGTGGAAGAAAATCAAAACATTTTCTTAGGCCTCTAATGGTGTTAAAGCAGGTGCCGGCCACAACCACCGCCTGTTGTTTAAAGGACAATGACTCATCGAACTTGATACCCAAGTTACGGGCCGTGTCAATGGTGTTAGGAGGTACTTCTGCATCTTGCGGCCACCATAGTTTGGGAGAGAACAGATTTTGCTGTCCAAAAGGCAGGATTTCGGTTTTGCCCGAATTGCACTTGAGATGGTTATTCCTCATCCAGTTAAAGGTGGCTGCGAGGCAGTTTCTAAGATTTTCTTCTGCTCCCGACACCTCGCCATCCAGTACTAGGATGAGCTGAGTATCATCAGCGTACGATATAGTGCTGATCTGAAAGAATGAGATCAGCTCGATCAGGGGGACCATTTACAGATTGAAAAGTACGGGGCTCAAGCTGGAGTCCTGCGGCAATACCCATTCGTGACTTGCCGCCTATGACTTAGGAAGTTTTTCAGCCACTCAAGTACAACTCCTGCTATCCCTGATGTTACTAGGCGGCCAATCAATATGGAGTGTGAGACCGTATCGAAGGCCGCCGATAGATCTAGTAAAATCAGTACAGCCTTCTTCCCCTGGTCCATGGCGGTAATTACACTCCACTCAATGCAACATAAATACACTCCACAAAATACCACTCAGTGTGACATAGTTACACACCAAATAATTACACTTTACTCAATGTAACATAAATACACTCCACATACCGCTCACTATCACATAATTACACATCACATAATTATACTCTACTCAATGCAACATAAATACACTCCAAATAATACCACTCAGTGCCATATAATTACACGCCACATAATTGCACTCTACTCAATGCAACATATATACACTCCACATAATACCACTCAGTGCCACATAATTACACGCCACATAATTATACTCTACTCAATGCCACATGAATGCACTCCATATAATACCAGTCAGTGCCACATAATTACACACCACATATTTATACTCTACTCAATGCAACTTAAATCCACTCAACATAATTCCACTCAGTACCACATAATTACACATTACATAATTACACTTGAATCAATGCAACATGAATACACCCCAGATACCACTCAGTACCACATCATTACTAGCCACATAATTATACTCTACTCAATGCAACATAACTACACTCCACAGAATACCTCTCAGTGCCACATAATTACACACCACATCATTACACTCTACACAATACAACATAAATACACTCAATATAATACCAGTCAGTACCACATAATTACACGTCACATAATTACACTCTATTCAATGCAACATAAATACACTCCACGTAATACCACTGTGCCACATAATTACATGCCACATAATTACACTCTACTCAATGCAACATAAATACACTCCACAAAATACCACTCAGTGCGACATAGTTACAAGCCACATAGTTTCACTCTACTCAATGCAACATAAATAGACTCCACATACCACACAGTACAACATAATTACACACCACATAATTACTCTATACTCAATGCAACATAAATGCACTCCACATAATACCACTCAGTGCCACATAATTACACGCCACATAATTACACTCTACTCAATGGAACATCCACTCCAAAAAATACCATTCAGTGCCACATAATTACACGCCACATAATTACACTCTACTGAATGAAACATACATTCCATCATAATACCACTCAGTGCCACATAATTAGACACCACATAATTACACTCTACTGAATGCAACATGAACACAATCCACATAATATCACTCAGTGCCATGTAATAACATGCGATATAATCACACTCTACTCAATGCAAAATAAATACACTCCACATAATACCACTCAGTACCACATAGTTACACTCTACTCAATGCAATATGCACTCCACATAATACCACTCAGTACCACATAATTACACTCTACTCAATGCAACATACACTCCACATAATACCACTCAGAACCACATAATCACATGTCACAATTACACTCTACTCAACGCAACATCAATACACGCCACATAATACCACTCAGTGCCACATAATTACACTCCATATAATTACACCCTAATCAATGCAACATAAATACACTGCACATAATACCACTCAGTACCACATAATTACATGTTACATAATTATACTCTACTCAATGCAACATAAGTACACTCCACATAATACCACTCAGTGCCATATAATTACACGCCACATAATTGCACTCTACTCAATGCAACATATATCCACTCCACATAATACCACTCAGTGCCACATAATTACACGCCACATAATTATACTCTACTCAATGCCACATGAATGCACTCCATATAATACCAGTCAGTGCCACATAATTACACACCACATATTTATACTCTACTCAATGCAACTTAAATCCACTCAACATAATTCCACTCAGTACCACATAATTACACATTACAAAATTACACTTGAATCAATACCTCTCAGTGCCACATAATTACACACCACATCATTACACTCTACACAATACAACATAAATACACTCAACATAATACCAGTCAGTACCACATAATTACACGTCACATAATTACACTCTATTCAATGCAACATAAATACACTCCACGTAATACCACTGTGCCACATAATTACATGCCACATAATTACACTCTACTCAATGCAACATAAATACACTCCACAAAATACCACTCAGTGCGACATAGTTACACGCCACATAGTTTCACTCTACTCAATGCAACATAAATACACTCCACATACCACACAGTACAACATAATTACACACCACATAATTACTCTCTACTCAATGCAACATAAATGCACTCCACATAATACCACTCAGTGCCACATAATTACACGCCACATAAATACACTCTACTCAATGGAACATCCACTCCAAAAAATACCATTCAGTGCCACATAATTACACGCCACATAATTACACTCTACTGAATGAAACATACATTCCATCATAATACCACTCAGTGCCACATAATTAGACACCACATAATTACACTCTACTGAATGCAACATAAACGCAATCCACATAATATCACTCAGTGCCATGTAATAACATGCGATATAATCACACTCTACTCAATGCAAAATAAATACACTCCCCATAATACCACTCAGTACCACATAGTTACACTCTACTCAATGCAATATGCACTCCACATAATACCACTCAGTACCACATAATTACACTATACTCAATGCAACATACACTCCACATAATACCACTCAGAACCTCATAATCACATGTCACAATTACACTCTACTCAACGCAACATAAATACACGCCACATAATACCACTCAGTGCCACATAATTACACTCCATATAGATACACCCTAATCAATGCAACATAAATACACTGCACATAATACCACTCAGTACCACATAATTACATGTTACATAATTACACTCTATTCAATGCAACATGAATACACTCCACATAATAACATTGTGCCACATAATTACACACCACATAATTACACTCTACTCAATGCAACATAAATACACTCCACATAATACCACTCAGTGCCAGATAATTACACACCACATAATTACACTCTACTGAATGCAAAATAAATACACTCCACATAATACCACTGTGCCACATAATTAAACGCCACATAATTACACTCCACTCAATGCAACATAAATACACTCCACAAAATACCACTCAGTGTGACATAGTTACACACCAAATAATTACACTTTACTCAATGCAACATAAATAGACTCCACATACCGCTCACTATCACACAATTACATGTCACATAATCATACTTTACTCAATGCAATATAAATACACTCCACATAATACCACTCAGTGCCACATAATTACACGCCACATAATTGCACTTTACTCAATGCAACATATATACACTCCACATAATACCACTCAGTGCCACATAATTACACGCCACATAATTACACTCTACTCAATGCCACATGAATGCACTCCATATAATACCAGTCAGTGCCACATAATTACACACCACATATTTATACTCTACTCAATGCAACCTAAATCGACTCAACATAATACCACTCAGTACCACATAATTACACATTACATAATTATACTCGAATCAATGCAACATAAATACACTCCACATAATACCACTCAGTGCCACATAAGTACACGCCACATAATTGCACTCTACTCAATGCAACATATATACACTCCACAAAATACCACTCAGTGCCACATAATTACACGCCACATAATTGCACTCTACTCAATGCACCATATATACACTCAACATAATACCACTCAGTGCCACAGAATTACACTCTACTCAATGCCACAAGAATACACTCCATATAATACCACTCAATGCCACATAATTACACACCACATATTTGCACTCTACTCAATGCAACATAAATACACTCAACATAATACCACTAAGTACCACATAATTACACATCACATAATTACACTCTACTCAATGCAACATAAATACACCCCACATACCACCCAGTACCACATCATTACAAGCCACATAATTACACTCTACTCAATGCAGCATAAATACACTCCACATAATATACTCAGTGCCACATAGTTACACGCCACATAATTACACACTACTCAATGCAACATACACTCCAAAAAATACCATTCAGTGCCACATAATTACACGCCACATAATTACACTCTACTGAATGAAACATACATTCCATCATGATACCACTCAGTGCCACATAATTAGACACCACATAATTACACTCTACTGAATGCAACATAAACACAATCCACAAAATATCACTCAGTGCCATGTAATAACATGCCATATAATCACACTCTACTCAATGCAATATAAATACACGCCACATAATACCACTCAGTGCCACATAATTACACTCCATATAATTACACCCTAATCAATGCAACATAAATACACTGCACATAATACCACTCAGTACCACATAATTACATGTTACATAATTATACTCTACTCAATGCAACATAAATACACTCCACATGATACCACTCAGTGCCATATAATTACACGCCACATAATTGCACTCTACTCAATGCAACATATATCCACTCCACATAATACCACTCAGTGCCACATAATTACACGCCACATAATTATACTCTACTCAATGCCACATGAATGCACTCCATATAATACCAGTCAGTGCCACATAATTACACACCACATATTTATACTCTACTCAATGCAACTTAAATCCACTCAACATAATTCCACTCAGTAACACATAATTACACATTACAAAATTACACTTGAATCAATACCTCTCAGTGCCACATAATTACACACCACATCATTACACTCTACACAATACAACATAAATACACTCAACATAATACCAGTCAGTACCACATAATTACACGTCACATAATTACACTCTATTCAATGCAACATAAATACACTCCACGTAATACCACTGTGCCACATAATTACATGCCACATAATTACACTCTACTCAATGCAACATAAATACACTCCACAAAATACCACTCAGTGCGACATAGTTACACGCCACATAGTTTCACTCTACTCAATGCAACATAAATACACTCCACATACCACACAGTACAACATAATTACACACCACATAATTACTCTCTACTCAATGCAACATAAATGCACTCCACATAATACCACTCAGTGCCACATAATTACACGCCACATAATTACACTCTACTCAATGGAACATCCACTCCAAAAAATACCATTCAGTGCCACATAATTACACGCCACATAATTACACTCTACTGAATGAAACATACATTCCATCATAATACCACTCAGTGCCACATAATTAGACACCACATAATTACACTCTACTGAATGCAACATAAACACAATCCACATAATATCACTCAGTGCCATGTAATAACATGCGATATAATCACACTCTACTCAATGCAAAATAAATACACTCCCCATAATACCACTCAGTACCACATAGTTACACTCTACTCAATGCAATATGCACTCCACATAATACCACTCAGATCCACATAATTACACTATACTCAATGCAACATACACTCCACATAATACCACTCAGAACCTCATAATCACATGTCACAATTACACTCTACTCAACGCAACATAAATACACGCCACATAATACCACTCAGTGCCACATAATTACACTCCATATAGATACACCCTAATCAATGCAACATAAATACACTGCACATAATACCACTCAGTACCACATAATTACATGTTACATAATTACACTCTATTCAATGCAACATGAATACACTCCACATAATAACATTGTGCCACATAATTACACACCACATAATTACACTCTACTCAATGCAACATAAATACACTCCACATAATACCACTCAGTGCCAGATAATTACACACCACATAATTACACTCTACTGAATGCAAAATAAATACACTCCACATAATACCACTGTGCCACATAATTAAACGCCACATAATTACACTCCACTCAATGCAACATAAATACACTCCACAAAATACCACTCAGTGTGACATAGTTACACACCAAATAATTACACTTTACTCAATGCAACATAAATAGACTCCACATACCGCTCACTATCACACAATTACATGTCACATAATCATACTTTACTCAATGCAATATAAATACACTCCACATAATACCACTCAGTGCCACATAATTACACGCCACATAATTGCACTTTACTCAATGCAACATATATACACTCCACATAATACCACTCAGTGCCACATAATTACACGCCACATAATTACACTCTACTCAATGCCACATGAATGCACTCCATATAATACCAGTCAGTGCCACATAATTACACACCACATATTTATACTCTACTCAATGCAACCTAAATCGACTCAACATAATACCACTCAGTACCACATAATTACACATTACATATTTATACTCGAATCAATGCAACATAAATACACTCCACATAATACCACTCAGTGCCACATAATTACACGCCACATAATTGCACTCTACTCAATGCAACATATATACACTCCACAAAATACCACTCAGTGCCACATAATTACACGCCACATAATTGCACTCTACTCAATGCACCATATATACACTCAACATAATACCACTCAGTGCCACAGAATTACACTCTACTCAATGCCACAAGAATACACTCCATATAATACCACTCAATGCCACATAATTACACTCTACTCAATGCAACATAAATACACCCCACATACCACCCAGTACCACATCATTACAAGCCACATAATTACACTCTACTCAATGCAACATAAATACACTCCACATAATATACTCAGTGCCACATAATTACACGCCACATAATTGCACTCTACTCAATGCACCATATATACACTCAACATAATACCACTCAGTGCCACAGAATTACACTCTACTCAATGCCACAAGAATACACTCCATATAATACCACTCAATGCCACATAATTACACACCACATATTTGCACTCTACTCAATGCAACATAAATACACTCAACATAATACCACTAAGTACCACATAATTACACGTCACATAATTACACTCTATTCAATGCAACATAAATACACTCCACGTAATACCACTGTGCCACATATTTACATGCCACATAATTACACTCTACTCAATGCAACATAAATACACTCCACAAAATACCACTCAGTGCGACATAGTTACACGCCACATAGTTTCACTCTACTCAATGCAACATAAATAAACTCCACATACCACACAGTACAACATAATTACACACCACATAATTACTCTCTACTCAATGCAACATAAATGCACTCCACATAATACCACTCAGTGCCACATAATTACACGCCACATAATTACACTCTACTCAATGGAACATCCACTCCAAAAAATACCATTCAGTGCCACATAATTACACGCCACATAATTACACTCTACTGAATGAAACATACATTCCATCATAATACCACTCAGTGCCACATAATTAGACACCACATAATTACACTCTACTGAATGCAACATAAACACAATCCACATAATATCACTCAGTGCCATGTAATAACATGCGATATAATCACACTCTACTCAATGCAAAATAAATACACTCCACATAATACCACTCAGTACCACATAGTTACACTCTACTCAATGCAATATGCACTCCACATAATACCACTCAGTACCACATAATTACACTATACTCAATGCAACATACACTCCACATAATACCACTCAGAACCACATAATCACATGTCACAATTACACTCTACTCAACGCAACATAAATACACGCCACATAATACCACTCAGTGCCACATAATTACACTCCATATAGATACACCCTAATCAATGCAACATAAATACAGTGCACATAATACCACTCAGTACCACATAATTACATGTTACATAATTACACTCTATTCAATGCAACATGAATAAACTCCACATAATAACACTGTGCCACATAATTACACACCACATAATTACACTCTACTCAATGCAACATAAATACACTCCACATAATACCACTCAGTGCCAGATAATTACACACCACATAATTACACTCTACTGAATGCAAAATAAATACACTCCACATAATACCACTGTGCCACATAATTAAACGCCACATAATTACACTCCACTCAATGCAACATAAATACAGTCCACAAAATACCACTCAGTGTGACATAGTTACACACCAAATAATTACACTTTACTCAATGCAACATAAATACACTCCACATACCGCTCACTATCACACAATTACACGTCACATAATCATACTTTACTCAATGCAATATAAATACACTCCACATAATACCACTCAGTGCCACATAATTACACGCCACATAATTGCACTTTACTCAATGCAACATATATACACTCCACATAATACCACTCAGTGCCACATAATTACACGCCACATAATTACACTCTACTCAATGCCACATGAATGCATTCCATATAATACCAGTCAGTGCCACATAATTACACACCACATATTTATACTCTACTCAATGCAACCTAAATCGACTCAACATAATACCACTCAGTACCACATAATTACACATTACATAATTATACTCGAATCAATGCAACATAAATACACTCCACATAATACCACTAAGTGCCACATAATTACACGCCACATAATTGCACTCTACTCAATGCAACATATATACACTCCACAAAATACCACTCAGTGCCACATAATTACACGCCACATAATTGCACTCTACTCAATGCACCATATATACACTCAACATAATACCACTCAGTGCCACAGAATTACACTCTACTCAATGCCACAAGAATACACTCCATATAATACCACTCAATGCCACATAATTACACACCACATATTTGCACTCTACTCAATGCAACATAAATACACTCAACATAATACCACTAAGTACCACATAATTACACATCACATAATTACACTCTACTCAATGCAACATAAATACACCCCACATACCACCCAGTACCACATCATTACAAGCCACATAATTACACTCTACTCAATGCAACATAAATACACTCCACATAATATACTCAGTGCCACATAGTTACACGCCACATAATTACACACTACTCAATGCAACATACACTCCAAAAAATACCATTCAGTGCCACATAATTACACGCCACATAATTACACTCTACTGAATGAAACATACATTCCATCATAATACCACTCAGTGCCACATAATTAGACACCACATAATTACACTCTACTGAATGCAACATAAACACAATCCACAAAATATCACTCAGTGCCATGTAATAACATGCCATATAATCACACTCTACTCAATGCAATATAAATACACTCCACATAATACCACTCAGTACCACATAGTTACAGTCTACTCGATGCAACATACACTCCACATAATACCACTCAGTACTACATAATTACACTCTACTCAATGCAACATACACTCACTCCACATAATACCACTCAGAACCACATAATCACATGTCACAATTACACTCTATTCAACGCAACATAAATACACGCCACATAATACCACTCAGTGCCACATAATTACTCTCCATATAATTACACCCTAATCAATGCAACATAAATGCACTGCACAAAATACCACTCAGTACCACATAATTACATGTTACATAATTACACTCTATTCAATGCAACACGAATACACTCCACATAATAACACTGTGCCACATAAGTACACACCACATAATTACACTCTACTCAATGCAACATAAATACACTCCACATAATACCACTCAGTGCCAGATAATTGCACACCACATAATTACACTCTACTCAATGCAAAATAAATACACTCCACATAATACCACTGTGCCACATAATTAAACGCCACATAATTACACTCCACTGAATGCAACATAAATACACTCCACAAAATACCACTCAGTGTGACATAGTTACACACCAAATAATTACACTTTACTCAATGCAACATAAATACACTCCACATACCGCTCACTATCACACAATTACACGTCACATAATTATACTTTTCTCAATGCAATATAAATACACTCCACATAATACCACTCAGTGCCACATGATTACATGCCACATAATTGCACTTTACTCAATGCAACATATTTACACTCCACATAATACCACTCAGTGCCACATAATTACACGCCACATAATTACACTCTACTCAATGCCACATGAATGCACTCCATATAATACCACTCAGTGCCACATAATTACACGCCACATAATTGCACTCTACTCAATGCACCATATTTACACTCCACATAATACCACTCAGTGCCACAGAATTACACTCTACTCAATGCCACAAGAATACACTCCATATAATACCACTCAATGCCACATAATTACACACCACATATTTACACTCTACTCAATGCAACTTAAATACACTCAACATAATACCACTAAGTACCACATAATTACACATCACATAATTACACTCTACTCAATGCAACATAAATACACCCAACATACCACCCAGTACCACATCATTACAAGCCACATAATTACACTCTACTCAATGCAACATAAATACACTCCACATAATATACTCAGTGCCACATAATTACACGCCACATAATTACACTCTACTGAATGAAACATACATTCCATCATAATACCACTCAGTGCCACATAATTAGACACCACATAATTACACTCTACTGAATGCAACATAAACACAATCCACAAAATATCACTCAGTGCCATGTAATAACATGCCATATAATCACACTCTACTCAATGCAATATAAATACACTCCACATAATACCACTCAGTACCACATAGTTACACTCTACTCAATGCAACATACACTCCACATAATACCACTCAGTACCACATAATTACACTCTACTCAATGCAACATACACTCACTCCACATAATACCACTCAGAACCACATAATCACATGTCACAATTACACTCTATTCAACGCAACATAAATACACGCCACATAATACCACTCAGTGCCACATAATTACACTCCATATAATTACACCCTAATCAATGCAACATAAATACGCTGCACATAATACCGCTCAGTACCACATAATTACATGTTACATAATTACACTCTATTCAATGCAACATGAATACACTCCACATAATAACACTGTGCCACATAATTACACACCACATAATTACACTCTACTCAATGCAACATAAATACACTCCACATAATACCACTCAGTGCCAGATAATTACACACCACATAATTACACTCTACTCAATGCAAAGTAAATACACTCCACATAATACCACTGTGCCACATAATTAAACGCCACATAATTACACTCCACTGAATGCAACATAAATACACTCCACAAAATACCACTCAGTGTGACATAGTTACACACCAAATAATTACACTTTACTCAATGCAACATAAATAAACTCCACATACCGCTCACTATCACACAATTACACGTCACATAATTATACTTTACTCAATGCAATATAAATACACCCCACATAATACCACTCAGTGCCCCATGATTACACGCCACATAATTGCACTTTACTCAATGCAACATATATACACTCCACATAATACCACTCAGTGCCACATAATTACACGCCACATAATTACACTCTACTCAATGCCACATGAATGCACTCCATATAATACCAGTCAGTGCCACATAATTACACACCACATATTTATACTCTACTCAATGCAACTTAAATCGACTCAACATAATACCACTCAGTACCACATAATTACACATTACATTATTATATTTGAATCAATGCAACATAAATACGCTCCATATAATACCACTCAGTGCCACATAATTACACGCCACATAATTGCACTCTACTCAATGCACCATATTTACACTCCACATAATACCACTCAGTGCCACAGAATTACACTCTACTCAATGCCACAAGAATACACTCCATATAATACCACTCAATGCCACATAATTACACACCACATATTTACACTCTACTCAATGCAACATAAATACACTCAACGTAATACCACTAAGTACCACATAATTACACATCACATAATTACACTCTACTCAATGCAACATAAATACACCCCACATACCACCCAGTACCACATCACTACAAGCCACATAATTACACTCTACTCAATGCAACATAAATACACTCCACATAATATACTCAGTGCCACATAGTTACACCCCACATAATTACACACTACTCAATGCAACATACACTCCAAAAAATACCACTCAGTGCCACATAATTACACCCCACATAATTACACTCTACTCAATGCAACATACACTCCACATAATACCACTCAGAACCACATAGTTACCCACCACATAATTGCACTCTAATCAATTCAACATAAATACACTGCACATAATAGCACTCAGTACCACATAAATACACGTCACATAATTACACTCTAATCAATGCAACATAAATACACTCCACATAATAGCACTCAGTACCACATAAATACACGTCACAAAATTACACTCTAATCAATGCAACATAAATACACTCCACAGAATGCCTCTAAGTGCCACATAATTACACGCCACATAATTACACTCTAATCAATTCAACATAAATACACTCCACATAATAGCACTCAATACCACATAAATACACGTCACATAATTACACTCTAATCAATTAAACATAAATACACCCCACATACCACACAGTACCGCATCATTACCAGCCACATAATTACACTCTACTCAATGCAACATAAATACACTCCACAGAATACCTCTCAGTGCCACATAATTACACGCCACATAAATACACTCTACTCAATGCAACATAAATACACTCCATATGTAGGAGAGTAGGGTCTGCTTTCCTATGGTCACCCCAATTTTTGCTTTTTGCTTCACTGGTTTTCGATTTAATGTGGCTGTGGGCCTGCTAATCAGACCCACAGCCTGCTGTTCTCTCTCTAAATTCACATACATGTACTTTAGGTACATAACCAATTTGGTATTGGGTCACCTTATGAGCCCCTGTACAGTGTACTATACGTACCCAGGGCATAGGTGCATCCAAGGCCTACCAGGGGCTGCAGCATATCTTTTGCCACCCCTGGATGGCCCTCCAAACAGACACAACTGGCTGATCACTCAGCTGGGGCAAGGTTGTGTAATCACCCCTTGCTTACATATAGTATACTTATGTCTAAACCTATATCTGGACACATATACACCTATAAGTCACTCCTATGGCAGGCCTTAACAATCCTGGAGGCAGAGTGCTTGGTTTTATGTGAGGTGGTGCTCTAGCATGAACTGAGCCTGTCAGCAGCTTTCGGAACCATTTCCTTATAGCTGTTCCAGGGTATTGCCATACCATATACTCCTAAGTGCATTATAATTTGCGCGGTTATTGCTAACTTTGGTTTGGCTTTATCAAAACATGTCGTGTAAGGTGTCATACACTTTGGAATACTACCCCCTCGCCAGTTCTGGCGACGGGGGTAGCATTCCACCCTTCTAGAGGGAGAAGACATGTAACTTTACTTAAATGCGGTTAAATCTAACCAGAGCCCCAGCATCACAAAATGGATGCTGCTGCCACAGACACGGGTCACATAATTACACGTCACATAATTACACTCTATTCAATGCAACATGAATACACTCCACATAA
The DNA here is from genome assembly GCF_964261635.1 of Lissotriton helveticus. Classification (NCBI taxonomy): domain Eukaryota; kingdom Metazoa; phylum Chordata; class Amphibia; order Caudata; family Salamandridae; genus Lissotriton; species Lissotriton helveticus. Next base: position 1,374,026,334 of record NC_136067.1, read on the forward strand.
TAGCAGTGTGCCACATAATTACACACCACATAATTACACTCTACTCAATGCAACATAAATACATTCCACATCATACTGCTCAGTGTAACATATTTACAAGCCACATAATTACACTCTACTCAATGCAAAATAAATACACCCCACATAATACCACTCAGTGCCCCATGATTACACGCCACATAATTGCACTTTACTCAATGCAACATATATACACTCCACATAATACCACTCAGTGCCACATAATTACACGCCACATAATTACACTCTACTCAATGCCACATGAATGCACTCCATATAATACCAGTCAGTGCCACATAATTACACACCACATATTTATACTCTACTCAATGCAACTTAAATCGACTCAACATAATACCACTCAGTACCACATAATTACACATTACATAATTATACTCGAATCAATGCAACATAAATACACTCCATATAATACCACTCAGTGCCACATAATTACACGCCACATAATTGCACTCTACTCAATGCACCATATTTACACTCCACATAATACCACTCAGTGCCACAGAATTACACTCTACTCAATGCCACAAGAATACACTCCATATAATACCACTCAATGCCACATAATTACACACCACATATTTACACTCTACTCAATGCAACATAAATACACTCAACGTAATACCACTAAGTACCACATAATTACACATCACATAATTTCACTCTACTCAATGCAACATAAATACACCCCACATACCACCCAGTACCACATCACTACAAGCCACATAATTACACTCTACTCAATGCAACATAAATACACTCCACATAATATACTCAGTGCCACATAGTTACACCCCACATAATTACACACTACTCAATGCAACATACACTCCAAAAAATACCACTCAGTGCCACATAATTACACCCCACATAATTACACTCTACTCAATGCAACATACACTCCACATAATACCACTCAGAACCACATAGTTACCCACCACATAATTGCACTCTAATCAATTCAACATAAATACACTGCACATAATAGCACTCGGTACCACATAAATACACGTCACATAATTACACTCTAATCAATGCAACATAAATACACTCCACATAATAGCACTCAGTACCACATAAATACACGTCACAAAATTACACTCTAATCAATGCAACATAAATACACTCCACAGAATGCCTCTAAGTGCCACATAATTACACGCCACATAATTACACTCTAATCAATTCAACATAAATACACTCCACATAATAGCACTCAATACCACATAAATACACGTCACATAATTACACTCTAATCAATTGAACATAAATACACCCCACATACCACACAGTACCGCATCATTACCAGCCACATAATTACACTCTACTCAATGCAACATAAATACACTCCACAGAATACCTCTCAGTGCCACATAATTACACGCCACATAAATACACTCTACTCAATGCAACATAAATACACTCCATATGTAGGAGAGTAGGGTCTGCTTTCCTATGGTCACCCCAATTTTTGCTTTTTGCTTCACTGGTTTTCGATTTAATGTGGCTGTGGGCCTGCTAATCAGACCCACAGCCTGCTGTTCTCTCTCTAAATTCACATACATGTACTTTAGGTACATAACCAATTTGGTATTGGGTCACCTTATGAGCCCCTGTACAGTGTACTATACGTACCCAGGGCATAGGTGCATCCAAGGCCTACCAGGGGCTGCAGCATATCTTTTGCCACCCCTGGATGGCCCTCCAAACAGACACAACTGGCTGATCACTCAGCTGGGGCAAGGTTGTGTAATCACCCCTTGCTTACATATAGTATACTTATGTCTAAACCTATATCTGGACACATATACACCTATAAGTCACTCCTATGGCAGGCCTTAACAATCCTGGAGGCAGAGTGCTTGGTTTTATGTGAGGTGGTGCTCTAGCATGAACTGAGCCTGTCAGCAGCTTTCGGAACCATTTCCTTATAGCTGTTCCAGGGTATTGCCATACCATATACTCCTAAGTGCATTATAATTTGCGCGGTTATTGCTAACTTTGGTTTGGCTTTATCAAAACATGTCGTGTAAGGTGTCATACACTTTGGAATACTACCCCCTCGCCAGTTCTGGCGACGGGGGTAGCATTCCACCCTTCTAGAGGGAGAAGACATGTAACTTTACTTAAATGCGGTTAAATCTAACCAGAGCCCCAGCATCACAAAATGGATGCTGCTGCCACAGACACGGGTCACATAATTACACGTCACATAATTACACTCTATTCAATGCAACATGAATACACTCCACATAATAGCAGTGTGCCACATAATTACACACCACATAATTACACTCTACTCAATGCAACATAAATACATTCCACATCATACTGCTCAGTGTAACATATTTACAAGCCACATAATTACACTCTACTCAATGCAAAATAAATACACTCCACATAATACCACTCAGTGCCACATAATTACACACCACATAATTACACGCTACTCAATGCAACAGAAATACACTCCATATAATACCACTAAGTGCCACATAATTACAAGCCACATATTTACACTCTACTCACTGCAACATAAATACACTCATCATAATACCACTCAGTACCACATAATTACATGTCACATAATTACACTTTATTCAATGCAACCTAAATACACTCCACATAATATCACTGTGCCACATAATTAAACGCCATATAATTACACTCCACTCAATGCAACATAAATACACTCAACAAAATACCACTCAGTGTGACATAGTCACACACCACATAATTACATTGTACTCAATGCCACATAAATACTCTCCATATAATACCAATCAGTGCCACATAATTACACACCACATATTTACACTCTACTCAATGCAACATAAATACACTCAACATAATAGCACTCAGTACCACATAATTGCACGTAACATAATTACACTCTATTCAATGCAACATGAATACACCCCACATACCACTCAGTACCACATCATTACTAGCCACATAATTACACTCTACTCAATGCAACATAAATACACTCCACAGAATATCACTCAGTGCCACATAATTACACGCCACATAATTACACTCTACTCAATGCAACATAAATGTGCTCCACATAAATGCACTCTATGCCACATACCAGCAGTCAACATAAATGCACCCCACACCATGACACAATTTCACTCAACACCACAGTTCCAGGCCACACATTTCAACTCCACACATTTCCAATAAACACCACATAATTACTGTTTTCCGACCTCCACTCCCTGGTTATCTATGTTCTGCTCCCCCATTACAAAAAGATTTACAACAAACAAGCATTTGAACAGGCAGGAAGACGTTGCCAGCAGTGCAAGTACAAAAAAACTAGAAGACATTTTTCATGTTAAAATCTTTTTTTAATCAGGTTGTTCAGTTGTACATAATGTTGTCTTGGTTTGTATAAAGGTAACAAAAATGCTTAACACTTTTTATTTATTATAACTTTTCAACATGATGTGCAGCAGCCACATTACTCTACAACACAGCGAAAAGTTCTGGCTAAACACATAAGGTCCCAAAGGCGAGACATATTGGCTATGCCAAAACATGTTTTTTTGGCAGTTTTATATAGCGCGAATTCGACCCGAGAGTATTAAGTGCGTTACATGAGCAGCACCTACGCTACACGCATGTTTTTTAGGCAGCAGGAGGTTACGTGATTTGCCCAGATTCACACGAAGTTGAGGCGACCCTGAGATACCAACCTGCTTCCCCAGTTCCACAGTTGGCAGCTCTGGCCGTTACGTCGCATCCTCACCCTTAGTATATATATGTGTTTTAACCGCATGCGCGCTTGCGGTTTTCCCGCTGCGCGCTGCGTTTTTTAAAAAGCCGCGTTACATGACGAGCTCAGCTCGTCATCAGCGTGCGAGCGGCGTAACTCACGACGAGCTGAGCTCGTCATGAGCGCCGAAGTGGTTAATGTAGCATTAGCAACTAACCAGAGGTTTTAATTCTGACTCAAAATGCCCGTCTTTTTTAATTTCTGAAGTCTGGATTTAAGAATTTTCTACAAAAAATGTTGATTGTGCACAACCTTATTTTTTAGACAACGTATATGTATTCAAACATTAGTTTCGTGTCTAATTCCATAAACTTCTTCTTTCACTTCCGAAATAAATAAATTAGGAATTAGCATAAATTGTCGAACGTGCTTCAACATAATATCGAAGTGTTTTTTTTTTTTGCACATCGGGCTATTCCAAACTTACAAAACGATTGAGCCAATAAAGTGGTTGGTTGTAGGAATAAAACTTTTCGGGTGCGCCTTTTTGCATGTTTCACCTTTCTTAAAATATTTCTTGGCCTTCAAATTTGAATCTCGGGTGTTTCGAAAAATATCCCCTCTCCTACCACATAGAAGTGACGTCTTTTCAGGAAGCGACCTTCGTGGGAGGGAGCCTGCTGCGGTAAGCCAATGCACTTTAGCTCAGAAGTGAAAGGTGTTTAGAGCTTCTCATTAGTATCCGATTAACACAACCCAGACCGCGGATAAAAAATGTTAAACCGGTGTTAGAATAATGAAAAGTTTCAATATAGTGTTTTTTCACCTAATATGTCTCATTAAAGAAACGGTACTTTGTTTGCATCTTTATCCATCAATACTTCCATATAATCGCCGCCATATTTAAAAAAAAAAAAAAAACACATGAATTGTGTTTATGGTGGAAATTTATTAACCGTTTTCGAAATCCAAGAATGGTGAATTCATCCCAGCAGAAATTAGGGCCATCCCGTTTACCCAGTCCTGAATGGCTTCCAATCGGCGACTGTCAGCATTCCAGAAAGTTAATTTGTTTGAAGTTGTCTAATTGGGTTGATAGACCTTCTATGACATCATTAACCCGACCGCCCCGATAAATTGTCCAATAGAGAAGTAATGAATTTCACCCAAAAGGAGTGATTTACATTGCAAGGGCCGTTTACAAGCCCATTTTTTCATTTTAGAAATTTCCACATTACAATGAGTAACAGTTATAACAGTGCATGTATGACATAGTTCGTAACAGAGAAAATCAAGAGGAAAAAAAAACCTTTCAGTCAGATTCCAATAAGAAGGCAGGCGCCACAACATGAAAAGGAAAGACAATTATTTAACTTCAATTCGCTAGAGCAGGGTTCTCAAAAGTGGGGGCTTGAGTGCCAGATCCATGGCAGATTTTAAGCATATCTCCAATTAGATAGATGTAGTTTATCTTAAAAAAAACTTGCATGGATCCGGCCCTCCAGCACCGACTTTGGAGAATCCTGGGCTAGGGGAAAGAACAAATAATTTCAAGCATTTTTCTTCAGGAACAAATCCTTAAGTTGCTTTTATAGCTGGTATCATTTCCAGATTTCTTGTCTGAGTATCTCGCTACCTTGGCCAAATGTGCCTGACATGGGCCTTATATGCTTCAAGGTCTACTCTTGACTGGAATTAGCATACCAAAGTTATCCGACATATAACTGAAGTATGTTAAATCACGGTGTCATGCCTCTAGAGTTGGAAGGGGCCTTAACACCACCAAATTGCTACATGTCATTTTACCTGTAACAATCCCATAGGGGTGCGCTTTGTGATCGACCTGGGTACATAGGTGTCCATTCACCAAAATGCCAGAGGTAGCAACTTTGACAGCATACAAGTTCAAGAAAAGCTTTATTCGATTGTTAAATAGCAGTCATAAAAGCACACAATTATAAAATACATAGGCAATTTCGTATAAAAGTTCATAAAAAAAGCATTACATGTAATTACATTAAATATTATAGTATTACAATCTTAAAAATATAACCATCATTACTGTGCAAGAAAAAACATTCAAGTAACCATGAGTTTCCTGAGATGAAACACTTTTTTCAAAAAGGCTATAATTCTTAGAACACCATTTTCATTATCTAATAATTGTAGTGACAGTAGAGCAGGGCAACATTGGCATAATCCAGATTGTTTTAGAATAAAGACCAAAAACAGCCGCCTTTCAATAGAAAGAAATGTACAAAATAAAATAACGTGAATCGTAGTTTGGGGGGAAATATTATCACAAGGACAGGGCCGGAGATCATGTGTCCAATCATTCATAACGGGAAAAGTGACTAATCTATGAAAGATCCCCAGCCTAAAGCGGGCTAGTAAGAACCTGTCATAAGCACCAGGCACAAAAGATAAGTAAGGTTGAATATTAAAAGTAGTTAAAATCAGTTGATTATGCAGGACAGTGGGCTTTGAAATCTCAGATGTCATTCACAGGGTATCCAGCAGCATTAGGCATTCTTTCCTCAGATCCTTTCTGGTTACTGTCTTAATTGAAGAAGGATTTAGAAAATACTGTAAATGGCCCAAATCCTTAAAGAAATCGTGAGCATATCTCAGCCAGGGAATCCTCATTACTCCTTCCAGTTTCATAATGTCTAAAAGGATATCTCTGTTCAGTTTAGTTTCATCTTTCGTCCATAGTCTGTGCCACAAAACCACAGGCTCTAACCTGATTAAATCAGAGATAAACTGGAGGCCTCTATTCAGCATGGCAAATACACCCTGAGGTACCACTTGGGGCGGCTAAAATGTTACCTGTAACAATCCCATAGGGGTGCGCTTTTTGAGCGACCTGGGTACATAGGCGTCAATTCAACAAAATGCAAGAGGTAGCAACTTTGACAGCATACACAACTTGACCTTTACTTCACTCACACACACATGCTTACACATACACACACATTCACACAGTCTCTCTCTCTCTCACACATTAACACAATCTCATCCGCAAGCATGCATACAACTTACATTTGATTTGAAAGCAATTTTACTTACCTTAGCTGCCAGATAGGGTCATCTTCCAGCTAATTGTACTCCTTTTTTAATTACACAAATAGTGAATAATAATATTTTCTATTTGGGAAATAAAAAAATTGACAGAAAACCAGGAAAGTGGAGCCCCAACCGACATCCATTAGGACGAGCTGCCCCAGTGTTCCAGCCACTTACTTTTCCATCTCTGAGGTCAGAGGGCGCAAAGGCAGCGCCAGGGATCGCAAGGGGTAAGCCAGGGGTCGCAACTGCAACCCCTGGGTACCCCTAAATGATGTACACGCTTTGGTAATAGCTTTATATAGGCAAGGAATGCAAGCATGGGTTTGGTTGAAATATAGGTTTCTGTTATCTTAATGGGATAAGAGAATACATCTTCCCAGCATTGGTATATGCTCGCTGGAAAGTCCAGGCCACATGTTGGAAATCTGCAACTTCTGCAGCGCATCTAAGGTGGCCCGGGGTGTTTCTCAGTCCATATCTGTATACTTTTGAAAGGGTCTAGTAATACCGCTGTATGTATTTAAAGTGTATTAGCCTGTGTCCACTATTCAGTGATATGGTTTTTATAGTCGAGAAACAGTATGCCCATGGCTCATTGTTTCTTGCATACCAGATTGCCAGTTCTGTCTGTTCTTTTGAGTTGTAACTACAAGAGTGTTACGCGTCAGAGTGTATAACTGTGTGATCATTTGTTTGGGGCTTCTGTTTTGCAGTACACTTATTAGTGAGTTTATTGCCTGTGGCTCACTTAACTCCCATTATCTTCCAAAATGAGTGCTGTATCTCATAATACAAAAATATTTCCAATGTGGTTAAAGTATGTCCTGACTCTCTGAACTGTTCTTTTTTTTCTTTCTTTTTTTTCAAAAACCTTTATTAGTCAGTTCTGCATAAACAGTGCACAAAGCCTACAACCCAGGGGGCCGGCAGACATAATCAAATCCAGATCAAATCCACATCAGATCAACACAGCCCTTCAGCTGACAACCCTGGGGTCCGGCGGCGTAGCAAGGTAAAGCGCACATAGAACTGTCAGTATCCACCAGGATGTAGTGACGGCCTGGTTTTTGTTTTTTAAACTGAAACGAAGAAAGCAGAGTCAAAAAATTGACGCGGGCACTGCATTGCGTATTGATTCATACACAAACCAAATAAAGGCACATGGTTACAGTACAGGTCTTCCCTCAGGGCCATCTCGGGACATAGCCAGCTCCGCCGTAGGAGACTCACACAGCTCCCCCTGATAGGCATTCCAATGTCCCCACTTCTTGTCCCACATCCTGGGGCATCCCGAACCTTGTACACTGTCTTTTCAGCTATCATACAGCGATCCATTTCAGCCACCCAGGTCACCACCAATATTCTGTCCGGCGAGCCCCATTTCATCGCTATAGAGCGCTTGATCAACAGATAGCCTAGTGCCGCCCATTGCAGCTCAGGGCCAGTCAGGTTGTTGGCCCCCCAGATATTAAGGACACATTCCTTGGGTGTCGGCAAGAGCGGTTTACCCAGGGAGCTGGCCATTTTTCGAATAGCTCCATTTCAGAACCGTTGTATCACTGGGCAATCCCACAAAACATGGTAGAAGGTGCCGGGGAGGCCACATCCCCGCAGACACAGATTGTCAGGGCGCCGTCCAATTCTGGCCAAAATGAGGGCAGACATATAAGCTCTGTGTAATACCTTCAATTGGATCAGCCTAAATCTGTGGCATATAGCCGATTCCCTCGGGGACATTAAGGCCGAGCGCCAATCTTCCTCGTCTAGGGGGCCCACGTCAGTCTCCCATTTGGACCGCAGAGATTGAAAGGGATCGGGGAGATTATTGCATAGCTTACGGTATGTGAGAGAAATGGCCTTCTCATGGAGTGGCTCCGATAGCAACCTGTCCTCTAGGGGAGAATTCGCAGGAAGGTTGGCCAGATCCGGGACCGCCACCAGAACAGCATGTTTTATCTGCAAGTATCGGAAATATTCGGTAGGCGCAAGGGCATACTTAGTCTGCAGATCGTTAAAGGTCAACAATTTACCCTTATGCACAAGGTCACCTAGCTCCGAAATCCCAAGCATGTCTCATCTGTCAAAGCCACTACAGAAGCAGAGGGATCCCAGGCCCTGCGCAGACCACAAAGGCGTTGCTTTAGTGAATCTGTTCGCCCACCTCAATGATTTGGTAGCCTTGTGCCAAATAGCCACTGTGTGTGCCATTGGTCCAACGTACTTGGCACTAGAGGGCTTACCATACAGGGCCCCCAGATAACCCTCACGACCAGTTTGACTTCTATCTAGGAGGAAGGCCGGGTTCAGAGGTGAGCCGTGTATCCATTGGTTCACTGCAACCAGTTGCGAGGCCCAGTAATAGAGGCGGAGGTTAGGGAGGGCGATGCCCCCGTCATACCAACCCTGAAAAAGCTTACAGAGGGCAATCCTAGCGGGCCCCTCCATCCCACAGCAAAAGCCGAAGCTCGCTTTCAACTGTACGAAAATAGGAGTCCGGAACCAAGAAGGGGCAGTTCTGTAGGACGTAGAGGAAGCGCGGGAGAGCCAGCATTTTAAACAGCGCAGCTCTGCTCGGAAGCGATAGTGGGAGGGAGCGCCAGTGAGCAACGTCACTGCGAAGCCTGCGCAGAGGGGCCATCAAGTTGCGATCGTAGAACTCCCTGGAGTCTGGCGTAACAAAGATGCCAAGATACATGAAGCCCTCTGTGGCCTCCGTGATGGCAAATCCCCTGGGCAGTCGTGGCGGGGGGCCACGAAGCATATAGAGCACAGATTTAGTCCAGTTTATGGAATATCCTGAGTACTTCCCAAAATTTGTGAGCACATGTAACAGGCTGTTAATAGAGGATCGAGGGGACGACACATATATTAATATATCGTCCGCTTATAGGGACATTTTATCCGTGGCGTCCCCATTCCATTGTAGGCCTCTAATAGAGGCGTCCGTGCGGATCCAGTGGGCCAGAGGCTCCAAGGTGAGGGCGAATAGGAGCGGGGAGAGGGGGCAGCCTTGTCTGGTGCCCCGATGGAGGGGAAACCTCCTGGATGTGTGAGTGTTAACGCGGACTTGGCCCCAGAGGTCCGTATACAGAAGTCACACCCAGCTAATAAACTGGGGCCCAAAGCCAAAACGGCGGAGGACCTCAAATAGGTACGGCCATTCGATCGAATCAAACGCCATCGTGGCGTCGAGGGACAAAATGGCTGCATCTTGCTGTAAAGTGGGTCGCCGACTCATTACGTTGTACACCCTGCGGAGGTTTAATGCTGTATTGCGACCCGGGAGAAAACCGGATTTATCATCATGAATCAGGGAAGGGAGTACTACGAGAAGGCGAGTCGCCAGCAGTTTGGCCAGAACCTTTGCCTCCGCACTGATCAAGGAGATAGGCCGGTAGGAGCTGCATTCAGTGGGTGGTTTAGTTGGTTTGAGAATGACCACTATAGAGGCAATTCTTTGAGCGAGCGGTAGGATCCCGTTCTCCCTACTTTTTAGATACATATTTCGGAGATGGGGAATAGCGTCCGGGACCATGCCCTTCAGAAACTCAACAGGTACCCCATCTGGGCCCATCGCTTTGCCAGAATTAACGGCAAACAGTGCTGTGGTTAACTCCTCTGCCGTGATGTCGGCATCTAGGGCCAGTCTGTCCTCCTCCGACACAGTTGGGAGACGCATCTCGTCCAGAAGTTGTCTGGACTCATCAGCCGCATAGCCCCCACCAGCCTTATATACCCGCTCTAGATGGTCAGCAAAGGCCTCTGCAAAGTCCTGAGGGTCCGTGTGGAGCCATCTGGCTGAACTATAGACGACACCCATCTGGACCCCTGGTCCCTACGCTCCAACCAAGCAAGCATTTTGCCCGCGCTGTCCCCAAACTCGTAGACCCGATGGCGCGTGTGGAGCAGTCGCGCCAGTGCCTTTTCCTGAGACAGGGCCTTATAGATCAGTTGTTGGGTGCGGAGTCTAGCTGCTGTAGCATCTGACGGGGCAGCGTTGTGGGCCGTCTCGAGGTTAATGAGTTCCGATTCAGCCAGATGAATCTGTTCGTTATGTTTCCGCATGTAGCCCTCCTTTAGGGCCAGTGCCTCTCCCTTCATCACCGCCAGGTACGCCTCCCAGAGCGTGACCGTTGAATCTACGGATCCAACGTTTTCAGCAAAGTAGAATTCAGTGCGTTTCTACAGTGCTTCCCTAATGTCAGGGATTTGCATAAGCCAGGGGCTAATGACAATGGGGCCCCGTGTGAATTGGCGATTATAGGTGAGGTCTACACTGAGCGGTGAGTGGTCGCATATGCCACGGGGGAGGCCTTTCGGGCGGACGAAACAACCGACATCTGCAGTGGGGCAAAATAAATAATCAATCCTAGACATACTGTTATGCGCGTTGGAATAGTGAGTGAAATATGGCGTGTCTGGATGGTGAAGGCGCCAGATATCAGTCAGCCTCATGGCGTGCGCAAAGTCTGCCAAGTCTGAGCCATGTCGATGGGAACGTCGTTGGGGTTTACGGTCAATGTCATCACACATCGTCGCATTAAAATCGCCGCCTATCAGGAGAGTACCTGGGGAATGCCTAGCAATTGAGCGCCGAGCTCCTTAAGGGAGTCTCGGATCATCGTCGGTGGAAGATAGGCTGAGACAATATTTAGGGGGCGCCCCTTGAACTGGTTCTAATGTCAGCAATGTACCTTCCCTACACAGGTCTCCAATGTTATTGATACGCCATTTCCTCAACTGTGTGACTGCTCCCTTTTCCTGCCCAATCGCGAATCATGAGCACCAGTCTATTGGCATTGTGGGCGTATAAAGTAGTGCCCTGCTGACATTGGAGTAATGTCCTCCACGTGTGCACTGTGGAATTCACCAGATCTGTGCTGCTGCATCGCCATGCTAAGCCACTAAACAGCGTAAGTTTGTGCTTCCGTGGCGCCACTGCATCACAATTTAACCACAAACGCGGCAGGTTCTTACAAACCCATTTTAAACATTATTGGTGGTAAACACCTCACCTCCCATTTAGAGGTGGGATAACCACATGGTTTGCAGGTGGAGCCACATTAGACTCTGCCAGCAGAAGCCCTTCTTACCTGTCAGCCTATTCACCACCAGTCATTAGGTCCCAGTGACACTGCTGTGCTTAATTTGTGCGGTGGTTCCGGTGCTCGGCACCAGCACTTAATTGTCAACACAGTCACTTATGACAGTCTGCCACATGGTGGCGCTGTTTGATTTAAAGATTAACACAACAACAGTTGTTTATTAATTCACTATACTTTAAACATGACTCATACCTGCCGCCCAAGCCATTCTTATAGCTTTGGGGGCCTGGAATAGTCTGCATTGTTACACTTGTAGGTGTGTAATGTCAGTAGTTGTGTTTGTACTGTCATTGGCAGCTCTGCCAGGGGTAATGGGTGGTGCAATCTGTAGTGCCCTCCTGACAAGGGCCCAGCACTTATTTTTTTTTTTACAAATTGAGCATTGAGTGACAGTTGCCCAACCCTATATAGGACAGGGTGACCTTCACTAGCATTCCCTTGCATAGGGCTGCTATGTGAGGCATGACTGTCTTGTGCAGGGAAATCAGTGATTAGGCTGACATGCCGGTAGAAACTCTGTGCATCATGGTCATTGATTGTTTCTGAAAACAAGCACCCACTTTCGGGGTTAGTTTTTTTTAACAAACCCAGAAATGCTGAGCAGGAGCACCACAATATTGTGTCCCCAGACTCCGGTGCTTTGTGTGGTGGCTCCACTGTAGAACTAGCTATGTGGGCTTTGAAACCCTTGCAAGGCAGGAAGTGATCTCTAAGAGGCGTATTATGATGGCGGACGGACCTGCGTCCGTCCGCCACCCCCGAGGTGGAGGGACCGTCCGCAGGGGCAGCGGCGGTCCCTCCGTTGCAATTAGGATGTGACCGCCACCCTGGAGGTCACACCCGGTATCTTTAACCTTGCGGCGGGTGCTGCTTGAAGCAGCACCCGCCGCAAGGTTAAAAATGCATGATTTGCATTTACATGCACAACACGGCAGGCACCGCGCGGTGCCTGCCGCTTTGTGCATGTAAATGCAGGGGGGTACCATAGGTACCCCCCATGTGCACCCCCAGCCCCCTTCACCCTGGGGGCCCCCAGAAGCAAAGTTCCACATGCTTTTCCACGGCGGAAAAGCCGCCGCGGAAAAGCATGTTTCACCACACATCCTAATTTGGCTGACGGTGTCTTGCAGACACCGCCACCAAATAGCTCTCATCATCCCGCGGATCAGCGGCGGACGGACCTGCCGTCCGCCGCTGTTCCCAACGCCATCCTAATCTGGCGGTGGGTGTTTTCTGTCACCGCGGCGTTGAATCCGCATCCTCCGGGCCGGCTGTGGCTTCCACCGGCCCAGAGGATGCGGATTCACCGCCATCATAATCGACCCCTAAGTAAGGCAGTAGGTCCTCAGCCATGGGAGCAGAGACCAAAGCCTCTGCTGACCTGGAGGACTTGTGAGCTGGTAAATGAGACCCACAGCATTTACTTACTCATTGTTTGTATTATTCTAAACAGTATGAAATGAAATGAAAATTAGATTTATAAAGCGCTCTACTACCCATGGGTGTCTAGGTTCTAAAATTACTGGAGGAACATGTCAGATGTGATATAGATTATAGAGATATAGATTTCAAGATGTTAAAGACCCAACTTTGTAAAGCTTTGTAAAAGGAGAGCATGTCTGCTTTACTCTTTAATATCTGAGAACATCGAATTCCAAAGCTTAGCAGTACAGATAAAGCTACGGCCGACCCAGTTGGCTTTTTTGCATCTGGGTGCCACCGGGTTGTGAGCTACAGATGATCTAAGTGATCTGTTTGGGGTGTACTACTGGAACCTTTGATTGAAGTATTTAGGTCCCACATCATGAAGTACCTTGAAGGCAATGCAGAGGGCCTTGAAATCAATTGTTTTTTAATTGGAAGCCAGTGAAGCCACAAGAGTAACATCTTGCAATGACTTTGGAGTACTAGAGTTATACCTGTGACATGAAATCTGAATGAGGACAGTTAGCTTGTAGCACCTTGAAGGCATAACATAATTCTACCTGTCTATTTCCTTATTGAAAGTCCTTTGCAAAACCAAGCAGACAGAGAATTAATGTGTCCAATTTCCTATCTCTTCGTCATGATCACTGAACGAGGTCCAGAGCTCTAAGCATGGGGCAACGCATTAGAAATACATTTGGCAGCGGCTCCTTTGCTATGGCGGAATAGCGTCGCCCCGTGACCTGTTTTATCATTGTTTTATTTAGCTTGTGCGGGGGCTTGGGGTGGGGCCAGGGTGATGATACGCTGGAGGGGAGTGGTGGACTCTACCTTCACGGCACATGGTTTTTGGCTGGCTGTCTCAGGCTGGCCAAAAACCACATGCGAAGTAAAGCTCTCTCAATTGCTGGGGATTGGAGCTAGCAGGCAGACTCCCAGTCTGTCCTGGAGCGTACATCATCGGCGCTCAGGCCAATCCTGAAGCTTCTCTCAGGCAGGAGAGACTCGTCAGGATTGGCTGCAAGGCATGCTAGGAGCCTGTGCCTGGCTGCAGCGGCAGAGAGGAGCGGAAGAGCGCAACGCGATGCTGGAGGGCTGCAGATAAATTTTATTTTTTATTTTTTGTTGTCTCTGCCATCTACCGTTCCCTCCACATCCCCAGCCCCCTTCCCCACCTGTTAGCTCCAATATGAGCCGCTCCTGTAAGCTTCTCTTTCCAGAAAATCGCCTGGTGTGGACATGACCACCATGTATGTAGCAGATCTTCAGACTGATCACATCCTCTTCGATACATACGGCTGACAGAATAGTAAATCCAGTGTAGTTTAGTTGGGGTCTATTACCAGACAAAACATTATGTAATGCACCTCCGTATTCTCTGCATTATTCTCGCTCTTGTCCATGTCTCTGTGCAGTTTGTCCTATTCTGTGTGAGCAAGTTTTCTACTCAAATACTGTTACTATTTAAAGCAGGATAAAGTTCAAGTGTACAAGTTTATTGTACAGTACAGATATGTCTGTCATAATCCAGGGGGAAACAAGCCTATGTCCCCGAGTCCTGGTTTACCAGGATACAGGATTTCAGCAAAATCAGAAATAAATTGGACAGCATCCCTAGTAGCACCAGAAAAGTCTCTGGTTCACCCCCAAATTTGAGGGTTTATATAACAAATCTTCTCATAGAATAGAATGAAAATAGCAAATTCATCAAGATGTGACTAAAAGAATACAATTTCGGCAAATCAGAGCACAGAAGTAATAAGGGTGATACCGCCTTACCAACTAAGCACTATCCCACTACACGAGTATTGATTCAGCTGCCTCTATGGCAAAGTCACACAGAGATGGCAGACCAAATTAGTTACAGAAGAAACAAGGAACGATTGTGAATGAATGCAATACAGTGAGCAGGTGGTAGAAACCTTGAAGGTTAAACCACTACTGAGCCCATGTTAGAGAGTCTTCTTCAAGAACAGCACAATTCAGAAATAAACAAACATGACTTGCATGAATACGTACAGCAGAAATAAGAAACATTGAATATGCAGGTGTGGGAGCCGAACCACAATAATCATCTGAACCAAATAATATATGCACCCCGATTTTTACCTTAACCAGCTCTGCTCTACTCCGGGATCTCTTGTTGATGTAGTGATAAGAGACTACCCTCACGCTCAATAAAACATTAATTTAGCAGAGTAAAAGTCAAAATAAAACTCAGAGCATGTAATAACTGAGTTCTAGATCAAAATAGGAAAGATAGATTTATTATAGATTTGTTAATAAGAACAATCCAGAAGAGTGCATAAATCTGCCATGAAGACTCTGATACAGAACTACAGATTCACAAATCATAGCAAAATCCCCATTCAAGCCATTAAATCTAGAAAGATTTTAGGTGTCAAAATCATAAAGAGTACTGACAGCACCTTAAACGAGGAAAATAAAGTCTCAAAATAATCGGACAGAGTCTCAAGTGGAAAATGGGAAGCCGCCCCAATCCCTCAAAACCAGGGGTTTTTATGCACAATTTATGCATAACAATTAAAACTGCAAACTCAGCATGGTATGATCATGGTTAAGTCGCATTGGCAAATCAAAAATAATCACATAATTATTAAAGTTTTTTAACCCTGCCCCATTTTTTAAGGGAAGGAAAATCACCTGCTTACTACCTCAGTAACTGTACTCTGGAAATGTACAACATAATATGAAACATTTCTCGAACAATAGGTCAGAGAATTCTGGGGCATATTACCAACGATTAGCGATATTTATCGCTAACTAGGCTTAGCAACAAATTTTTTATCGCTAAGCATCGCCGGAAATTATCGATGAGATAACGTGCTATTAGCA
The DNA here is from genome assembly GCF_964261635.1 of Lissotriton helveticus. Classification (NCBI taxonomy): domain Eukaryota; kingdom Metazoa; phylum Chordata; class Amphibia; order Caudata; family Salamandridae; genus Lissotriton; species Lissotriton helveticus. The sequence continues at coordinate 1,374,042,549 of NC_136067.1, forward strand.
ACGTTTATCTCCAAAGCGATAAATTTTCCGGCGATAGCGTGAATATCGCTGAGAAAACAGCAATATTCAAGCATTAGCGACAAAATGCTCTTAGCCATGTTATCCACCTCCCATTGGATAACATGGCTATGAACTGGTCAGAGCAGGCGTTAGTTTTTGGCAATAGCGGGAATATTTGCATCGCTACGCCTGCCTTGCTAATAGGCGATAGCGACGTTAGCGACTGTTTTCAGCCGCTAACAGGTTGGGTACACCCACTTTGCATGTCATTAGCGATAAACATCGCTGCCATGCAAAGCGGGACCCAAACCGCTCGCTATCGCCTAAAGCTGTCGCTAAATGCTGTTACCGACAGCTTGCTAATAGAGCGATAGAATTATCGCCGCTTAGCGGCCGAAAACGGCCGCTAAAGCGGCGATAATTGCCTATTGCCCTGCTTGGTAATATGCCCCTCTGTTCCTCTGCACACATACATCAGAACTTCCAGAGGAAATTCTTCAAAATTATACCGTAGGTACATGATGGAATGCTTCATTCGCAATACATGCTTTCTAATACAATCGCCCCCTTTTATGCCCTAACATTGTGTGCCCTGTGCAAACCTGTGGGGAGAGATTACTTGCAGCGGATCACTGATTCGGAAGGGGGAATGACAGGAGCAAAATGAGCTAAACACCAGAAATGTTAAATAAATAGGGGAATATTTATGAACAAAACATGCAGCAAGTCACCTTGCGGTGCTGTGCTGTACTGCACTTTGGTGCGTGATAGGGAAAGGGTAGGAAGGCGCCATACTTAACATTGTACTGTGCATTCCTGTCAATATCCCAGCACTGGCGCACAATGTGCTGCCTAGTGCCAATGCAGGCACTCTTGTACCAGGATTGGTTTTGTGCAGGAGGGAGCACCTTCACACACAAAACAATCCTCAGAGACGTTTTCCTTAGAAAGAAAAAACAACAAGGAGCAATAAATATATTTCTTCTTCTTCTGCCTCTGGTGAGGAGGCAAACAATTCTGACATATGATACATAGGACATACAACTAAGCAGTGTGGACAGATTGAGATTGTATTGAGATTCCCATATAACTGATTAGAGATACGTAGCCAGGAGCATCCTAAAACCAATGATATAAATTCAGACAGGCACAACATTGGCGATTGTTTGATAATGAGAGATGTGATATTTGATTAACTATGAAAACTCATAACTTTAGATTTTGACCCAATCACAATGTGTAGACTGTTTACATAAGTACAACAGATGTAATAGCTTTAGTATAAGAGATTGTTTTACCTGAGCTTTTAGGAAATTGAGTCTTTTTGGATATGGATTCATGTACAACGTGACTTCATAGAATAACGTACAACTATTATAATCAAGGATGGCAATTTTTTATTATAATTTCATGATACAATGTGATTTGGATCATGATTACTAGGAATATTTCCATAATGAATATTTGAATATAAGTTTTTCTTTCAGTCCTCCAGTTTACGATGACCTCCTGGTGATGGACCCTCAGGTCCGAAATGCATTGAGGATGTTATCGATTTCGATGAGGTGTATTCTTTATAGTTGAAAGATTATTTTGAAACATTGACATAGAAAAATTAATAATTGATTAAAAAAAATTGGATCTCATGGATTAGTGTTTTGATATGCATGAACCAAATGAACAAATTTGGATAAATGAATGACTAGTCATTGAACCCACGCTTGGAACACAGAAGAGTGCGAGAGGGCCACTGTACCAGCTCGAGTACGTACATTATGGGCATTCCCAGGTCTACCACTCTTGATAAATCCGGGAATTCCTTAGAATACATGAGTGGATGTGTGGGAACACCCACGCTCCACCCATGTTACTCCCTCACCACGCAGTGTAACGCAAGGCTGCAAATTGCGCTGCCTTGCATTACACTAGATTTACCAAGCCAGGCAGGGCCACTCATGGTGGCCTTGCGTGGCTTGATAAATCTCATTGTAGCTTTTGCGCCACCCTCCATCGCCTTGTGTAGCACAGGGCGATGCAAAACCTATGACAAATATGCCCCATGGACAATTTGGCATAACTATACTACATTATTAATAATACTGCTAAACAAATAATCAAATCGTTTTAAGTGGAACATTCTACATTCACCGGGTACGACTATATGCATCCTTAAAATTATTAACTCGCGCAATTAATTAGTCACCCAAAATTGCTCATCAGAAAAAGCTTTGACGAAGGTGAGACATACATTTTGAGCAAGAGGGCACTGAGCCGTAGTTAAGTCCTGGTTAGTATAAACCAAGAAAAGACACTTTAACATGTGTATGAAAATAATTTCAAAGACAATAGCATCATATAAATGTACACAGGTAAATTTGAGTGTAAATCCATATTATGCTCATTGCTAATAATGCACAATTTTATAAATGCACAAAAACGATTACTCTGGCAACTTTCCGTTATGTTGTATGACTTCCTGATTAGGCAACTATTATGGTTCCCTCGCCTGTATTGTTTTTTTTTTACTTCACTCATGTTAGTGGGGTTTAGGCACAGCTCTGGAGTTTGTTTCAATTTGGTTTATTCCTCCTTCCTCTGGATATAATGGTTGTGCTGCTGTCCTCTGATTCCACATCTCTATCCAGGTTGGTGTAGGGCTCACCTAGGAGTTCAGTAAGCAATGTTAAATTCTTCATTGTTGGCTTTGGGGTCTCTCTCCACAATCACTTACCTGAACATTGTATGTTCTTTGTAATCAAGATCTACAACCCTTCTGTGCCTGCCTACCTCTTTCCCAATCCAAAGAAGTAGTTGAGTGACACCTGTCTCCCTGTTTCCCTCTCATTCAAAAGGATGTATGATGGTACAACGCGGTACATAACACCGCAGTACCAACACAACGCAGCTTTTACAACGCAAGTCGTTACCACGACTTGTGCTGTAGGGTGCTGGACTTAGGAATAGTATGATTTACTATTCCAACTCCAGCCTACGTACAGTAGGGAAGGTGTTGGAATAGTAAATCACACTATTCCTTAGTCTAGAGCGCCCCCAGCGCAAGTCGTGGTAACGACTTGCGTTCTAAAATCCGCGTTGTAATGGTACTGCGGTGTTATGACCACTTCGTTATGGTTGTTTCCCATTCAAAAGGACCCTGGATTTTGTCATTCTTTTTGTTGGGTTAATACATCATTATTTATCTTTCTGTATCACTGCGGTTTCCAACATGATGGATGGAAATATTGGCTTCTGGGGTAGATGAACAGTCCTTGGTTCCAACATATTAAGTGAATACATATGCTCGTTTTTTGAGACTGGGGTTCTTGAAAAGTCACAGGGTCCATGTGAGTGCACCATTCCAGCATTAAGGAGCCCATAGTGAATGCCTGGGTAGGTAGTGGCTCTGGTAAGAGATTCCTTTCAGTACATTGTTCTTCTGCTGTCACAGTGGAAGGAATGGAAGAGTTAGTGAAGTTAAAACCAACTCGCCTTCGCTGCTCCTGACCTCTGTCTCATGTTCAGTCATGCATGATACTTAATAAATAAGCAAGAGGACATTGCTCCTAGAATAAAAAAAAATCTTTTTGATAGTAGGATGAGGATTTTCTGGCAACAGAGACTGTTTAAGTGAATAGATGCCCTATTGCTTACCGGTAATCCTCATTACTCCTGGTCCTGTTGTCCTCGTACCATTCATTACTATATCTATCTCCCAGACAGAAAAAGAACAAAAGACATACTGGAGCCCACGCCTTACCCCCGCCCACCGAGAGTACTAAAGGCGTACTTACCCAGCATTCCTTCTGAAATACCAAGCCCCACATATGATGGCCAGCCGCCCGGGAGGGAGGGCGGGCGTAATGAATGGGACAAGAACAACAAGGATATTCTTTATGGCGTGCGGCTACTTTCCGTGACAAGAAGCGCGAATTGAACAATGAAAAAGTGGAAAGTCGCACAGCTAAGTTCAATGCAAAGATTAATATATGTAGATTCACAGTTTTGTAGTTCGTGAGGTATGCTGCCCGGGAGGCGTCTCTTGTCTGGGACGTCTACCAATTGGAAATTAGAAGCATCCCCTGGCGCTCCACTCTCTGATAAATTCAAATGGATTCAAAGAGAAGTTCATACAATGTTTTGATTCAACGGAATCATATTTTATATGCATAGATTCAAGTTGTCAAGTATTTCATTCAAATTGTAAAGTTCATTGGGTAATGTTCAAAATCAAAAACAACACATTTTCACATCCGATGCATTTCGGGCTATTTGCCCTTCATCCGGGACAACAGCTAGAAGCAAGACAAAAATTTCTATTCAAATCGCTGTAAATATCAGCTATTCTGCAAAACATTTACATTTCATGTCGTGTGTATAACTAAAACTGCAAAAAGTGCCCGTGAACGTAGTGCTCTCCCCTAATGTGCGAGCATGCAAAACTTAAACGGAACCATCATAGACTCACGTGTTGTTCCTTGCGATCTCACTCGAACTTTGTAAATGGTGCTAGGGGTTAAGCAAGGATACAGATAAATATACAGTTTGAGCTGAAAGGTTATGCCAAAAGACTTGACTGCCCTGGTTCAGTTGACTTACTTTATGTACGCATAGCGTCTCCTGTGTGTGTCAAGTGAATTCTGAATCATGTCTGGCGCGAGGCAGTTCAAAAGGTGGCAGCCATTCATGTTAAGTATAAGATACCTGTGAGTTTGCTATTTCAAGTAAGACACAGCGTGATTGGGTGAAGTGCCGATCATGTGATCGGAAGTCCACCAATCGGTGGTAAGCATTGTGGAATATTAACAAAAAAACGTGTAAGTCGATTGCAAAGGTAAATACACATTAAAGTAAACACATGATAAAAAAATGTACTTGGATGCACAGATCAGCCACCAATAAAATCCAACCAAAGGAAAAAGGTCATGAAGAGTTATAGTCATTGTTATAGATAACATGCAAATTCGATGCGGTCATTGAGACCGTTCGGCTTACTAGAATTTAGTAAATAAATCCAATGGTTCTCTCTTTGAAGGTGAAAGCGGTTATTGTCTATACCTTCTAACTTTTCAATAGTTTCAAGAACCACGTACTGAAGTTGAGAAATGTTGTGGTTCGCTTCAGAAAAATGTGTCGCTACTGTAGATTTCAAGTTTTTGGTTCTTATGTTCGACTTGTGCTCGTTGAGTCTGATTTTTATTTTGCGTTCGGTCTTGCCGACATATACTTTGCCGCACGGGCATTTCAACATGTATATCAAATTAGATGTATTACAGGTCGCGTTCACTTTCAATTTAATTTTGTGACCCTTCATTGGATGAACTATTTGGTTTCCTCTCATTATGTTGTTGCAGTTGCCACATTGCAGACATGGGCGAGTTCCACGATATTGTTTGGAATCAACTGTAGTAGATTTCAACATTTCCCCAAAATTTCTGTTTCTGGTGAAAGCAAAAATGGGAGCATTATCAAAGGCCTGTTTGAAGTCAGGTTCTGCTTTGAGGATATTCCAGTGATTCTGAATGATTTTTTTGAAGTTGAAACTCGCAGTGGAGTATTTAGACACTACTGTCATTCTGTCTAACTGAGGTTTATGTTTGATAGTCAGTAGATCACTTCTTCGTAGATCTTCTACTTTCTGTTCAGCTTCGTTGATTAAGGTCTCTGGATACCCTCTTGTACGAAATCTTTCGCCCATCTCTCTGATGGTGATTTTTGCTTTTTCTGAGTTTGATGTAATGCGTTTTACCCGCATCATTTGAGATAACGGTAGGTTACCACATCAAGGGACACATCGGAGAGATATTCCACCTGATGCTCAATATGTTCCAAGTACCCAGAACAGTCAGATGTATCACCCAGCAACCTATACAAGAGGGCTCCACCTCCTTCAGTACAGAAAACTCCGACAACTGGATACACAGGTGTTCACTCAGCCCCTGGCGGGCCTGGGCTCCACCAACATATCCCAAGCATTAGTCAGGCCACCCAAGAAGGGCTCACCCATCCTCGCTCCCTGGGCGTGCGTCTTCCTGTCAGCCCAGCAGCCAGGAAGACGCGCACCACTAGCAGTGACATGATCCGGATGTCCGGCCCCTCAGGAAGAACTCCAGCACGTGCCTCCCTGCAAGCCAAGCAATCAGGTAGACACGATCACTGCCAGTTGTCCCCGACACCCCGCTGCGATCACCACCCATAGCATCCTCAGCCCCCTTTCCACCCCGCAGGAGCAGCCCTTGTATTCCTGGTCCCATTATTTCAGCAGACAGAAAAAAGAACAGAAGAGTCCCGCCCACCCCAACTAGGCATACCCCTGCTGTCTGCCTTCTTGCAGCGTGAGAAGCAGGAAATAAAATGGTATTTAAAATACCATTTTATTTTCTGCTTCTCACACTGCGAGAAAGCAGTGGGGTGGTGCTCCAAAGCCCTAATTGAGCGGCTGCCACTGGAAGGAATGCTGTGTAAGTACTCCTGGTGGGAGGGGGTGTGGTATGGGTTCCAGTATTCCTTTTGTTCGTTTGCTGTCTGCAAGATAGTTATAGCTCAATTAGTAATGAATGGGATGAGGACAGGAGGGACCTGGGGGTAATAATAGTTTTTCTGTATTCAGAACTGCTGATGGTAGTGAGCCTGAGACCTTGCTGGCGACATTTAGTTGTTCTGATTTAGCTGGAATTCCATCCACATTTTGTTGGATCCTAGAACTGAGCTGACCTCTGTCGTGAAAGTTAGACATGCAATGATAAATAAAAAAGAGGGAGGGAACACACTGCCTCGCACCCCAGCACTCAGTTCGCCCCAGTGCATTATGGTAAATGCAGGTGCATGATAACACTTAGTTAAGTGACAGTCTTTAGTTTTTCAATCTTGTTGGTGCAGCCAGTGCTGTGAGTCTCTAGACAGGTGTTTCAGGATAGTTGTCCTTTTTCAGTAAAGAGCAACACATCATTTTGTGGGTGCTGGAAATGCTGCCAAAAGTCTTCTCAGGCCTCTGTACCACTCACTGGAATCCTAGGACATTGGAATAGTGATGCTTTTTATTTCACGTTCAGGGTTGGAAACAATGGCTTAAAGATGCTGATATAGCAGAACAGCTTACCTGTCTGCAGAGGCTGTTGGCATAATGATCCATGTGGTTTTCCTTCTTGGCTTGTCTCATATACTTTCTTCAAATCTTTCTCCATTAAAGGCTTGATCCTGGTGGTAATGCCCTTAAAGGTTTGCGAGAGGCATGCATCTTGCATCTCAACAATAGGTTGTCCTAACAGCGCATGCTGAGTACTTGGGCTGTATGCCCTGGTCAGGATACCTTTCAGGGATGACCTGGAATCAACTGATCGGCAATTTTTATCCCCTCCTATAGCTCGACTAAAAGAAGATCTGCAAGGCTCTAAACTCCTGCAGCTCACTTCTTCTTTTATGTGTGCAACAGGACACCCATTAGATACCCTGAAGCAAATTAGTAAAATAGAAAGCCCACAGCACCACATGGTCTGATGCTTCTACCTATTGATCCACATTTTGAGAACTCTCTTGGGTGATGGCCGACAGCACAGTGCTTAAGGACCTTAGTCAAGCTATGGGCAGAAGAGTAATATCAGGCGTTGAGCATGTCATGACAGGGGTAGGGCAGGTGAGATGACTAATTTTGCTTGCTCTGGTCTCAGAATACTACTTGAGCTGGATTCAGGAAGCAATAGCTACACTGATGTACAGTAGTTCGTCAGGGCATCTGAAATGGTCTTATAAGCTCACTGGAAGTCTGAGGCTAAACATCACGCACCGTAAAGTAAGCATTCGCAGGTAAAAACACTGCGCCTGGACCGACTCTTGAGATCTAGTGCATGCTCTTTGCTCCTCTTCTCTCACTCTTAAGAGGTCTCTACAGGGAACATATGAACGATTCATTAGATTATTGTTGATGGCAGCGCATATCCATTATTTGCCTTGGACTGCTCCAGTGTCACTCTTGGCTTGCCCTATAAAGTTTTAGGGTGTCTACCTGCAACCAGAGCATACCGTGGGCTGCTCCCATTTCCTGGATTGACTCCATTGGATATTTCATTGACTTCAGTTCCAGCCCATGCATTTGGCCACGCCTTCTCACTCTTGGATGGACCGCGCATAGCATATTGCAGCTGCCCGTAAACAGGGTTACTGCTGGCTGGTCTCTAATGAACATTTACTTTCCGCTGTGCATACCTGTGGGTTGCACACAATCGTATTTAGAGGCATTCTTAGGATCACTAAAACTGTCTGCTGTATACAGTACATGCACAAGGGTTGCTTCCCAAAGCACTTACACGTCACTAAAAGGCTCCCCACATAAACCACATTGCAATTCAACACTCTTCCAACCAAGCACTCCCCTACCGGGTGTGTCGTGCTACACATCTGCTGATACACTTCAGTACCTCCTCAGGTGTATGAAGTTCAAATTATGACATTTATGACAATTCTGCCACAGAAAAGAAACAGGTTCATCCCATTCCATGTTGAGATACATAATTATTGGGAGTGTGGCCTGAGGACTGAAGCCTGGACATTGACCGCGCTTGTCTCAGAAACTGACTCCAACTGAAGGTCTGGATTTGTGGATAGATTTTTTTACTGGGTCCGGTTCTGATCAGAGTAGAATCCTAGAAAAGTGATCCTCCGATGCTCAAAGCCCTTTGATACCAAGGGAGACAATGAGTGTTGTCCATAAGTAGGACCTGATTGTATCTTGGTGGTGAGACTCTGTCCCAGTGCAGCAGAGGCAAAGGCTGCAAGCAACGGATGGAATCCACCAACATGAACTGAGAGTGGGACTCACGAGAAACATATCAATCTACTCACATATAGTAAAAGTGAGTTACGGTATGCACCCTGAATACCGACCCCAGAACATTCAGGGGACAGATATCAAAGAGAAAATGTCAGAAAAATATCAACAGGTAATTCTAGATTTTCTGTACCTAACTCCACATGTGTGTTCCTACACATTACATATATTTTCTAGGTATATAGATATGTAGTTAGGAATAGTAAATCTATGCATCCCTCAATGCACCCCGTTTCGTTAGTTTGTCCCCCGATATTCTGTCCTCGCTATTCTTGGTCCACAATATTCTGGGGGTAGATATTCAGTTATATAATTGTGTATTGCTAAATTCTTTAAAATAAAAAAATAATATACATTATGGAGACATTTCCCATACACTCCAGTCCCTTCTGCTTAAGCTACACACCGCAGGCCAAATTTGAAGGAGCAAATCAGCTCATCATACAACAATCTTTGGACTAATACAAAATCGAGGGAATATCACATTTAATACTTTCAAACAATGTAGTCCAATAGTATATGAAATGGCAAGTTTTAATGGAATAAGATGAAGTGCGCTTTGGGACATCAGCATCGCACTGATCAAGAATATATTTACATATTTGCAGAGTGTGAGTGTTTGCAAAGATTCTTCGCCAAGCACATTTTGTGCCTGCTAGATAAGGGAGGCCATTTTGAGAAGCAGATTTCTCACACTTTGAAAATAACAGAAGTTGGATGACTTCACCATGGCACAAAATAACTGCAGACGCCTTTACTGTCTGTCATTACCCCACATTAGCTTAAAAAATAGACGTCTGTTAAAATGATTACTCATGCAAACCAGCAAACTGTTAAAAGATCAAATGCTAAGCAAAAGAGAAAGGGAGGAATTTTTGAAGCAACTGTTAGATCGAAACGGAATCAAAATAGACCCTCCATTTTTCAAAATGCCCTTAGTAATATTTCAAGTAGGTGTGACAGAAACCTTATACTGACCCATGTCAGTGGTAGTCACACTGGCAACTGAAAAATTAGCCAAACTGACGTTATGCTTTCTCCCTACCTCATAAGGGGTCCGATTAACCAAACAAGTCGTAAATCTGTTGCTGAAAATTTACGGCTTTACGTAGGTTGAGATTTGCACCTTTCAGGAATCTTCCAGGCCTTTTCAAAAGTACTGGAAAGCTTTGACGGTTGCAGGTTTCTATTCGTCATTTCGGGAAACTTTTGTGAATTACTGTTTGTGATAAATGTGGTAAGCATGATTTCCACATGCATAATTCTACACGTGGCACACCTACGCTTGGTGAAATGCCATAGCCATTGAGCCATGCATAAATTAGATTTTTATTCTGTTTTTCCAGGGTGAAAATGTTTTTACCCATGGGAAAATCCTCTTTTCTTACACTCACACTAACTTTAGTTTTTTATTTTTTTTTACACTTTCCACCTTGTCTTGTGCCGAAGTTCACCTCTGAGCATCACTAGGGTGAAAATGGTTAGAAATTTTTTTCAGGCTCCAAGTGTTCCAAAATGTTTCTGTTTGCCTCTAACTGTGAACGCATTCCCATCAGCCCTTGAATTCGATTTTTTCATGTGCGATATTACTCCATCACGGGGCAATACCGTGCATGGGAAATTATTAGTTCAAGCTCGCAATTTGTGAGTGTTTTCCACTCATAAATCAAACCATTTGCACATTTATCTCAGACATGTAGTTGAAACTGTCTTTGTGAACCGGGCTGGTGAGTATAGAGCAAATAAGAGAACAAGGAACAATGGTCCCTATTAAGAAAATCAGAAAAATAATAAAGAGATTCAAAATTTAATAATAGGTCAAAATAGTGTAATAACAAATAAAAATATTTGAAAAAAGGTGCTAACGAAGTAAAACGTGCTTGGTACTCTGACAAACGTGACACACAATTATTAACGAAGACATATATTTTGTATCACAGGCAGTTGGAGAAGGCACATCCCGTGTTTGTACAATAGAAGCTCCTATTTTTTCTATGGAGAGGTGTTCGTAATGTGGTGTAGATCTCCGCACACGAAAGTTTAGGAATTATGGGCCATATTAGCAACAAACTGAGATAAATTTCGCAGAGCGCGCTTTTTATCGCCAGCTATCGCTGGAATATATTGCCACGCTAACACTGTAATAGCAACAATTAGCGCTATGGCGATAAATATTCCAGCGATAGCGGGAGAGTAGGGCCAACTTTGCGACAAAACCAGCGATGTTGCATGGGGAATGGGGAAAACCTTGCTGATACGACCCTGTGGTCGTATCAGCATGATCCACCCCCCATGTTAGGTATGGTTAAATCAGGAAAATAGCAGGTGTTAAAATAACGGCAATGACCCCAGTTAGCACGAATTTCACGTCGCTAACCGGGGCCAGGGCCTCCTTGCTAATAGGCGATAGGCCTGTTAGTGGCTGTTTACCAGGTCTGTTGGTTGGGAACGCCTGATTTGCCTGTCATTAACGATTAATATCGCTGACATGCGAAGTGGCACCCAAACCGGTCGCTTTCATCAGAAAGCTGTCGCTAACTGCTGTTAGCACCAGCTTGCTGATAGGGCGATAGAATTATCGCCGCTTTAGCAGGAAAAGATCCCGCTAAAGGGGCGATATTGCCCTTGCTAATATACCCCCAAGTGTAAATTTAGAAGGGACCAGTGGCAGGAAAATGCAGAATACCTTAATCTTCCAGTGCCCATGACAACAACTGGATACCCTCATGGGTGATAAGTCGCACTTTATAAATCTACAAAACTTAACTGCACTTAAATGGGAGGGGCTTAGAAAAATATAAGAAGGGGTTCAGGTTGAAGCATGCTAATACACACTCCCCCACAAAAGAGTAAGGCCATTGCTATTCACAAATGACAATTCTAAAGATACTAGGGCCCTAAAACTCTCAAAACAGGGGTAAGTGCCCTTCAGACCAGTCTTGGAGTAGATCTAGTATCACACATGGCCACTCAGAGGCATTGCAACACACTCCCATACAAAACTAAAGGGGGCAGGAACTTAACATACCACCCCACAGGAAATGACAAAATAATTAAATGACTTTGATTTTTAAATGAAATATCAATCATGTTTTTAATGTTCAATACATTAATAATTAACTATATTATAATTTTTAAATGTAATAGTTTATTTAATAAAATATATATTGCATTTTTAAACTTTTATCAAAATGTAATATTTTAAAATAAACAAATACATTTAAATTAAGTTTGCTAAATAGTTATTAAAATAAAAAAAGCTGGATTGGGTGGAAATTTGTGTTTGGTTTAAAAAACCATATTTATAAAATAAATCTATGTTTTTAAATTACTTAATTATTTAATCTATGTTTATTGTGATGAGTGGCAGAGATCTCCATCCTCTTGTAAACAGTTGCTAGAAGTAACTTTACACTCCTAAATTCAATCCTAGATGTCCCCCCTCCTGATTTCAGCAGGTGGCGATATTGAAGTCTACAAGCTAGTGTAAACCTACACTCGGAATTGGTGCATAGTACTAAACTTTGGATTTAGACCTAGATTCAGGAGTAAATTTACAAGTGAGTAAATTTTCATGCGTACATTTATCTTTGTGAATAGGTCCCTATAATACTCTTTTGTACTGATTCAAGTTGTTATTGACAATGTCCCAAGCCAATGACCAAGTTTCTAGAGCAAAAGAATCAAGTGACTGAAGGAGGCAGACCCAACGCTCACTTATTTGAAAAGTTTCATAAAGTTCGAACATGACCCTAGCGGGTATCAGAGTGCTGTACACAGAGACAGAAGCATGCATGAACTCAACACAGTTGAGGTCAACACTGTAAAACAACAAGGAGTAAACAATCAAGATCAGGTACCAGGTAGAGGGCATTGATAGTTCAGTGTCTCATATAGTGCAATATATTTCCTGTAACATTCAGTAAAACAATCATAGAGTGGCTTGTCACAGCATAGTCGAGTAACTGACAAATTTGCAATCAGCCCAAGAAGTATTCTTCTATTATATTTCCAGGAGGGCCCTAGAGTAAAATAACAGTTTACCATCCAATCAAAAATAAATAGCGAAAGATACGTTGGGTTAAATGTCAAATCTGTCAACAAAGGGACTAGAGAAAGAGTACAGGATGATGCAGTTAATGACCACTCAGGAAAAGCCATTTTGCCTGTTTCTTGAAATAGGCAGTGGAAGGATTGGCTCTCATCTCCGCAGGAAGAGCGTTCCAAACTCTAGGCGCAAGAACGGAGAAAGCACGTTTGTACGTACTTTTCTTTTTGAATATAGGAGGTTTCAAGAGTAGAGTGGACGTATTTCTTAAGTTCAGAGAGAGAGAACAAGCTTGGTCGCCAGATAGGCCGGAGTGTTGAAATGCAGCGCTTTATGCGTGAGGCAAGCTATTTTGAAACTGATCCTGGCTTCAATAGACAACCAGTTGAGCTACAAAAGGTCAGGTGTGATGCGATCATGTTTTTTGGAGCCTGTGATGAGCCTGGCTGATGCTTGGAGCTTGGCTTTGAGAGCAGACAAGCTCGCTTTAGGAAGCCCTGCAAGGGTCACTAGGCCATATTCAAGTTGTGATATCACCAGGGATTGTACTGCAGGCTGTAAGTCTTCTGGAGGAAGGAAAGGCTTGATTTTCTTAAGTGTGTTAAGATGAAAGTTGACACCCCTAATAGTGGTACTGATGTGAGTTTGCATATTAAGGTATTTGTCCAAGGTAATGCCCAGTAATTTAGCGGAATCAACAACGTGAGGGGGACTGTTAAGGGCTGTGAGTTGTTTTAGCCATTTGCGGGTCGGCGCAGAGTGGTTGTGTGGGGCAATCAGCAGGAATTCAGTTTTGAGGGTATTCAACAAAAGATGGTTCTGGGCTAACCATTGTTAAGTTTGTGAGAAAGCCTCATTTAAGGTTTTAAAGTCCTCCAGAGAGGAGATCTTCAGGTACAGTTGCGTGTCGTCCGCGAACATGTGGTAATGAATGTGAGAATTGTTCAGAATGACAGTGAGAGGTTCCATATAAAGGTTGAAGAGCGTGGGCGAGAGTGCGGATCCTTGCGGAACTCCAATCCTGACCGGGGTACTGGTTGCGAGGGACTGGTTGAGTTTAATCCTTTGAGTGCTGTTATGTAAGAAAGAGGCAACCCACTTTAGGACCGGCCTGAGAGACCCATCCTAAGTTGAAGATTAATCACGTTTTCATGTTTGATGGTATCGAATGCAGAAGACAGGTTCAGAAGGATCAGAAGACAGGGGACATTTTGATCTAGGGATTTCAGGGCATCATGCACAATGTGAGTTAGAGTAGTTTCAGTACTATGTCCTGCTCTGAAACCAGATTGATAACGGTCAAGTAGTTGAAATTTCTCTATATGGTTGCAGAGCTGCTTGTGGACGCATTTTTCAAGGAGTTTGGCTAGTGTCATGATGTTAGTGATCGGTCGGAAATTGTTAGGATCAGATAAATCTGGTTTCTTAGGGAAGGGAGTTACTTGCCCAATTTTGAGACAATCAGGGATGCTCCCCTGCAGGAGAGATTCATAAATGATCCTCGACCAAAGCGGTAGAATGGCCGAGTTGAGGTCTTTAAAGAATTTAGTCGGCAGAAGATCATTGAAGTGGTTAGCCGGTTTTAGAGTTGTCATAGCATGTAGTAGTTCTGTGCAATCTGGCAGGATAAGGAATTCCAAGAGGCATAATTTTTGGGAGAACAACCCAAAGGTAGGGAGAGTGCTGAGGGAACCCCGAGCTCCCCTGATAATGTGGTGTAGATTAGAGGTGGCACCCTGGGAGTGTTAGGTTGCATCTCCTGTTAAATTTTCTTAGTTTTTTCAGAGAAGTGCACTGTGAAGTCCTCCCCGCTAGGAAGCGGAGTCAAGGAAACCAGGTTGGGGTTGGAAGTGTGGTTTGCTTGCTGTTTGATGATTTCAAATAGCATCTTGGGTCTATTTTTAGCACCGTCCAGATGCTTCCTGAAATGGTCTGTTTTAGCGAAGCAGATTTTGTTGTTGTACGCGCTTATATACTATATAAGCTATACTTAATGTAAGTATAGATTAAAACATGTTCCCCATGAAAGACACAACCGCTATACACGTAAAAACCTAAAAAGTGATTGCTAACAGGCACAAACAGCAACAAAGAACCAGAAAACTTAAAAGCATACTTTATTTAAAAATACTGTACATAGTCATCATAGGGAATGCAAATGGGTTCATGGGGCTTGTGTGCTAGTTGGAATGGCCATTGTCAAAAGATTAATTGTCTTACACAGCCTTAATAATACACAATAAAATAGTACAAAAATACAGCATCACAGCATTTCATCAAAGGCTAACAAATATCTTTCAGCAAATCAAAAGGGAGAGAGAGGACTAGGTAAGCTAGTCCGGATCCCCTGGTTATATGTAGGAATATCAATAAAGGACTAGCTAGGTTGTGTTAGTGAGACTCAGAAGGTACGTCTGTGGGCAAACCATTTGGTTTGGTCATGAAGCCCTCACACACCAACCTAGTTGGTGTCATGCTTCATCATCGGGCCCACCACAGTGACACCGAATGTGTCCCGGGTGTGCTGCGACTCCAGATTACTGAGGAGCTGGTATACTTACTGAGTGTGCAGTGAATAGTGGGTATGAACGTGCAGTTTAAAAGCTATACAGGTGGTCCCAGTTCCCGAGGGTATAAGATTAATTTTAATTGCTGGGCCCCTGTTAGCAGATAAAAAGGCTTGCGGACGATGTGGAGTGTATTATGAGCTCCTACATCCTGTGTGGTCTACATGTTTCAGCCAGGCCTTTTGTTAAAACTGGCTTTCCTCAGGACCAATGAGTATGTGTGAGTGAGAAATAAATAAACTATATTAAGTGATTTAGTGTGTGGTAAAAAGTGTCGCACTCGCTAAGGTGCTGTACATGTTAGAGGGGGATTCCCTCTGCTTTACTGTACATTGAACACAGAGACATTTACAGACATACAAGGTAGAACCAATGAGAATGGTATTTAGGTAACACAACATGATGCCGGCTTCTAATGTGCGTGAGCGACCTAGAGCGGCAGTTAGAACGTGGCCATGAGTGTTTTCATGGCTGGAGTGAATTATAGCGGTAAAGGTTACAGCGCAGTGGCGGTGGTGGGCTACACAGCGAAACGAGCATAGCGTGAGGTACAGGTAAGTATTATACATAATTCCTCACACTTGCTACTTGCTGTTAAAGCCTCCTGGGTCACCTGGCAGGGAGGGGAAGAAGACCCTAGACATTGTAAAAGGCATGTATTAGGACTGAACCTGTGGAGGGAAGATGCTGCTTACCCAGAGCGTCGTGGTGGATGGTTACTCACGGTATTTCCGGGAACTGGGACCACCTGTATAGCTTTTAAACTGCACGTTCATACCCACTATTCACTGCACACTCAGTAAGTATACCAGCTCCTCAGTAATCTGGAGTCGCAGCACACCCGGGACACATTCGGTGTCACTGTGGTGGGCCCGATGATGAAGCATGACACCAACTAGGTTGGTGTGTGAGGGCTTCATGACCAAACCAAATGGTTTGCCCACAGACGTACCTTCTGAGTCTCACTAACACAACCTAGCTAGTCCTTTATTGATATTCTAACAAATATCTTTGGCATGGAACTAATAAGCAATTAAACAGAAAGTAGCAACGTCTTTCTTCTTCAAGCTCTTGCTGTGCCAATATTTGGAGCAACAAGAAACTGATGATGCATAGCTGTAGAAGGCACGGCAGGATGAGAAAACAAAATAATTCCTGGCAACATTTTTCAAACCAACCCCACTGTACAGGAGGCTGTGACTATATTGTGGCATGGAGGTTTCATAGTTGGCTTATGGTGGTCGGTCGAGCTCTGAAAACCGCCCACGACCAGAAAAAGGCCAGAGTGCAGGAAAGCCCATCCTATCCCCGGTAGAATGCACAAACATTGTGGCACCTTTTGCACTTTTGATTGCTTTACATTGGTCAACACTTGGACAGCAAATTCAAAAATTGTCAGAATTTCAATACCAACTAGACAACAGATTCAAGAGAACATCCATCACACCTATTGCAATGTAAAATGTTTACAACCATCTAGCAGTTACTATCACAAGTAGAAAAGTTAATAGACTCCAGTACCAACACAACTTCTTCATGCTATAGGAATTATGCCATCCGAAAGGGTTCTTTGGCCATTAAGATTTATCAGCTACGTAATAATAACCACAAGAGGAACTGCTCGCGATTTCACGAGGCATCATTCTTGCTCTTTCTCAAGAGGAATCTTTCAAGACAGCTATTTCCTTGAAGTTCTTTAGCTCTGCGAAACTTACACACATAATCAAAGTCAAGGGGAATTCATTCTATATGATGATAATACATCCATAGACTAGAGTGTGAAGGTCCTGCATGTGGACGTGATACATCCCCAAAGAGATATGGAGCCACATTAAATGTACCAACGCCCCCAAAAATGCAGTAAAATCAAAATCTGGGTTGGTACCTTTCCAGCTTCTTTCAAATTTTAACAAACCTTACTACCAAAATAAACAAAGCACAAGATTTCTGTGAGTGAATCACCACGAATACTTATCCTCCAAAAAATCTCATACTTTGGTCTACTCATAACAACCCTGATTTCTCTATTGGTAACAGCCAATAATACGCAAAGCATTCTCAGTATGTCAGACTGCCTTGAAGTCTTCATAAGCCGCTTTTCTGATTTTTTTCACCTAATAGCTTATCCTACCAACTTCTGAGCTACTGTACACCTATCCTTTGGTGTGGATTAAACGTTGAACTCTACACTAACTCCATACAATCACTGTTTTCTTGGCTTTACTTGTGACGTCTGACACTGCCAAGTTAGGCAATTGTAGTATAATGCAAGTTATAGAATTCCTTGTGTAATTGTCCCCAGCTGTGCTTACCCCTGAAGATCCTCATCCAAGAAAGTGATTTGCAGGTGTATGCGCATTGTAAATATGCATTAGTATATTATACATCCTTTTATTTTTTACTCCACAGAGTAAACATTTTTTTGTGGCGGGATCACTTTCCCTACAACTCTTAGTGAGGGCTAAAGAATTTTTGCATCTCATTTGAACACTTACTGCAACCTACATTTGGAGTAGGTCTACCAGTGCAAATTAGGTTGGAAAAAGCATTAGGAAAGTACATGAAAACCCCAAAAGTTAAACATTGTGGATATTTCGTTACTTCCTTATGGCCGGCCGCTCAAGACCCCCTATGGCATCAGCAATGAACCTGCCCATACCCCAAACTTATTACTATACAAGATCTGCCACACTGTTAAAGGTCTTAGGCACACATACTTGTATGCAGATGATCTGTTGAATTTTAAGTGGAATTTACAAGTCAACGTGGCTTTTTTACGCATCTCCATTTCATTTTGATGTGCAAAGGTTTAGAATTTGGTCCACTAGGTTGACTCTAGCCTTTGTAGACCTTGCATTTACTATTCACGATGACAGCTCTAAGTAGAGACCAACACAGTGCACCAATGGCAAGGATGGATGAGTAACATCAACTGAAAAAAAACCTGGATTGTTTGGTAGGCTAACAGCTGTCACAAGCACCCCTGGCGCTCACAGCTGATCTACAGGAACAATGCCTGTATCTTCTATGCTGTGCTTAGCACAGGATGGGAAAGGATATGCTTAATCGTTGTGCCTCCGTCATCTGCATCCCACTGCTAACATTGTATGGTTCTGCCTGGATCCACCAACATAACTTAATTTTTTCAGTCTGCTTTAAAAAGAAATGTCAATTTGGACTTTCGGGAACATCCCCCTCCTGCCCACCTTCCTTTATGCCTCATAAAGGGCTCTTTTGCATTTTACTTCCTGTTGTGATTAAACTGATGTTTGTCAACACTAAACTGTTTATCTGTGTGGTGTTAGCGTTCTAGACGCTACGCTCAGGGCGTGTGACGTAACACGCCTGAGCACGTCCGCATGGACTGGGCATGCGCGAACTGCCGTTCGCGCCAGAGAAACGCCGGCACTGCGCTACTCACAGCAGTCACCCGGCGCTCTTCCAGTGATTAACAATAAATGTTAATAAAGCAATATATTAACTACTCAGCGCCTCCTGGTCCTCTGTATGGTGAAGTGCAGTAACTCCACAGTGGCGACGAGGAGTGGGATCTACCCACAAAGATCTAGGAGGAGCAGCACCAGACCCAGCAGAGGAGAAAGGGAGACCTGGGGCACACCAGAACACGAACGCCCCGCGCTAATCACACGCAGCAGCGGTGAAGAAAAACAGACGTCGAACAAAGCTGAAGGAAGAGCGTGGCAGAGGCGCAGAAAGAATAAACTGAGTACAGGTCAGAAAAACAAAGCGACCGGCGCAGTAGCACAATAAACTGGCGGAAACCCCTCGTGGAACCTGGCTGAGAAGGGCGCCCACGAAGGAGCGGGGAGCAGTGCGCCCAGCGCCGCAACGTCGAAAGCAGACAGCGACGGCGCTCCTGGCAGCCCCAGGCGTCAAGAGGGAGATAACAGCGCGCCGGGCAGCCCAAGGAACCAAGAGGAAGAACCAGAAGGGCGAATCAAAATGAGCAGTCAGGCGTCATCACTCACAGCCCCAATCCCGTTTTTACCTAGGCCTGGAGAACCCCAGATGAAATGGGAGGACTGGAGGGAGTACTTCGGCAACTACCTAGAAGCCTTGGAGGACGAATCCACCGATGAGTTCACGTCAGAGAGACGGAGACGGATATTACTACACAATCTGGGCCCATAAGGCATAAGAGTGTTCAAAAATATTGCGTCTCCACCGCTTCAAGCAGCTGACGCTGATACATTCAAACAGGCCTTAGAAGACTTAGACGCCCATTACCGCCCGGCAGTATGCGTCTCCATAGACCGATTCAATTTCCAGCAAAGGAAGCAGGGTGTGGGAGAGTCAGTTGCCGACTACATGGCAGCCTTGAGGAGACTGGCAGTTACGTGCAAATACGGGAACATGGAAGAAGACTTTATTAAAGACCAGATAGTAATGCACAGGAGCAACAAGAATGTGCAGGACAAGCTATGGGCTCATGGTGAAGCCACGTTAAAAGAAGTGATTGCAATGGTGAAGAAGGCTGAGCTCTCCAAGAGGTGCGCAGAGGCTGCGAAGAAAGAAAGCGCGCAAAGAGTGATGGTCAACAAGATTGATGACGCAGAACTGTCGTACAGGCACAAAATGGCGCCGAGTGGCGACCACGCACTCGGCAAATGGGCGGGAAAATCAGGACAAGTGGGAAGACAGCCCTCAACCACCGGATCGTCCTGCTACAGATGCGGCAGTGCCAAACAGCTCAGGACAAACGCTGCCCAGCCTTTCGAGCAAAATGCATGTTTTGCGGCCTGATAGGCCACTTTGAGAAAGTATGCCGCAAGAAGGAAAAGAGAACAATGGTAAAATACATAGCTCAACATCCGCAAGAAGGAGGCGCTAGTGTGGAGTCGGGTGAAGATGACGAAGTCTTGTGTATCGAAGAGCAAGTACTGGGTGTCGACACTCAGCGCTCCGACAAACCGCGAGCGGAAATGTTGATAGGTGGAGTGAAAATCAAAATAGCTATTGACTCTGGTTCACCATACTCCATTGTACAGAGATCGGTATGGGAAGGAGACTTCAGTCTGAGCCTAGGCTCACACCTCAATCCGCCGGACATCAGACCGATATCATATACGGAAAATCTGATCCCCATGGTGGGGTACCGGAGCCTCCTGTTCGAGTTCCGAGGAAGGACAGCGACCTGTAAACTATATGTTGCCGAGAGAGGACCCTCTGTCCTGGGGTGGAGAGACCAAGGAGACTTGGGAATTAAACTAGACCCGGGCGGCAAAGAACAAATTCTCCTTACAGACGACGAGCACTGGCCCGACTTGGACAGAGTGAGAAGAGAATATCCCAGAGTTTTTGGGGGCAAAGTGGGCAAATTGGAGAAATTCCTGCATAACATTGTGCTCAAAGAAAACACTCAACCCGTTTCCCACAAGGTCCGCAACATACCGATCGCAGTGAGGGAGGCAGTTCAACAAGAATTGTCCCGATTGGAAGAAGAGTGTATTATTGAGCCCATCGACAGCTCAGAATGGTTGGCTCCCCTTGTGGTTGCCAGAAAGCCCAACGGGAAGGTGCGCCTCTGCGTGGACTTGTGCGAGCTGAACAAATGCTTGGTCGTAGAGAAGTTCCCTCTTCCGAGAATAGAAGAAATGCTGGCGAAAACCAGGGGCGTGCAGTGGTTCTCCACCGTCGATCTTACATCGGCGTACCATCAGATAGAACTCCACCCGTCCAGCAGGAAACTCACGCCCTTCATTACTCCCTACGGGTGCTACCGCTTCAGCAGGATGCCTTGTGGGTTGGCGTCCGCAGCGGCGGTGTTCCAAAAATTAATGCATCGTCTGTTCAAGGATGTCAAAGGCATTCAATACTTCCAAGACGACATCCTGGTGATGGAGATGGATCGTAAAGACCATGATGCCAAACTGGAACAAGTATTGAGTGTACTGCAAGGAAGAGGACTCACGGCGGAATGGGAGGAGTGTCGTTTTGGTATGACCTCCGTCACCTACTTGGGGCACGAAATAAGTGGAAATGGTATAACACCAAAAATGGACAACGTGAGAGCGATCTGCGAAGCCAGAGCTCCCAACAACAAAGAAGAGGTACAGTCATTTCTAGGGATGGCAGAGTACTATAGCAAGTTCGTCCAACACTTCGCGACAAAAACTCACGGCTTGCGTCAACTGGTCAGAGACAAGACGTCCTTCCTATGGAACAGTGCAGCTCAGCAAGAATTTGAGGAGCTGAAGAAGGACATCAGCCAGGCTGTGCCTTTGCAGGGTTATGACCCTATGGGAGTTAGCATTCTTCCCACAGATGCCAGCGAAAAAGGTCTGGGAGCGGTCCTTGCCCAACAAAGAGAGAATAACACTGTTGAAACGCTGAGCTTCGCGTCCAGAACATTGTCGGCCACTGAGCAGAAGTTCAGCGTAATTGAAAAAGAAATGTTAGCCGTCGTGTGGGCCATGGGAAAGTTCCGGCAATTCTTGTGGGGCACGAGGTTCCGCCTGCAAACCGACCACAAGCCACTGGTCAAGGTGCTGACCTCAAGTGGACATGCAACGGCAACCCCGCGGATTGCCAAGATGACGCTCAAGCTTCTGGAGTACACGTATGACGTTGAGTATATCCCAGGTACGCGCAACAAGGTAGCAGACTACCTTAGCAGAGCGTTGAACATGGAAGAAGCTCCTGTCTCCGTGGAGGGGAACGAGGAAATGGTGGCGGCCATGGAAGATGTAGAGAGAGCGAAAGCGATAAGGAATGGACACAAGCATACGGAAATGACGAGACCTTGGAGGAGGCGAAGAGGCACTTAGTCAACGGTAGGCCGTACAAAAGAAAACTGAAGGAGGAGCTCAAGAAACTGTTTGAAGTGAGAGAGGAGTTGTCCGTGAGTGACTCAGGAACCTTTCTGTACCGGGGGGACAAGGTGATACCCCCTCAGGAACTGATCCCCATATTGCTGAATCAACTGCACGAAGGTCATCTCGGGATAGTGAAGACCAAGTCACGAGTGAAGCTGATGTACTGGTGGCCGGGAATGGACATTGCAGTTGAGAGACACGTCAGGGACTGCCACCAATGCCAATAATCGGATAAAGTACTCAAGCCATTAAGACCGGCGTTAGGCCGCTTCGAACAACCCAACGACCCATGGGAGGACATAGCAGTTGACATCCTAGGGCCGATATTGGATAGGCAAGGGATAGCAAAGTATTTGTGCGTGCTGCTGGACAAGTACTCCAAGTGGCCGAGGTACACGTACATGAAGTAATGGACGCAGAGGTTGTAATCAAATTTCTCACTTCCGTATTTCTGAGGGAGGGCATCCCCAGAACCATCCTGACATACAATGGTCCACAGTTCACGTCAGAGAAATGGCAAAGCTATATGGAAAGAAACGGGATCAAGGCTAAACACACGGCTGTGTATCATCCCGCCTGTAATGGACAAGTGGAGAGATTCAATCGCGTGCTGATGGGATCCATTCAAGCCGCCATTATGCAAGGAAAGGACTGGGAGTTAGAAATCCAAAGAATGTTGTGGGCGTATAGAATTACCCCCACCACGACGGGGTACAGTCCCTTCCAGATTCTCAGAGGTAGACACCCGTTCACGAAAGTCAATGTGGCCTGGAGAGAGAAAACGATCACCAGCAAATGGTCGCCAGCGGTAGTCCAACACAACTTGCAGAGAGCGCAGAAGGTGTACACGGACCACTACAATCAAAGAAAAGGAACACAAAGTTCTTCGTTGGAAAAAGGAGAGTGGGTGAGAGTAAAACAAGCCATCATGAAGAAGAAAGGGGAGAGTAAGTACAGCCCGCCCCTACGAGTAGAAGAAGTATACAGCAGAGCAGCTCTCCTCAGCGATGGCAGGGTGTGGTCACACAATTGCATGGCCAAAGTCAACAAGATAGTGAAGTGGCCGGAAGAGAACAACAATGACGTGCACGATCAGGTGCAAGGAGCTGGAAGTGGAGAAAAAGAGCCTGAAGAGGCAGGCAGAGGAATGGACAATGTGAGCATGGACATGGGAGACCCCATCGATACCAGTGGAAGAGAAACATCGGCGACAGAGGAAGCTACACCTGGAAGAGCGGGGCAAGGTCAAGCAGGAGGAGAAGTAGAGAGCCCCGAGCCAGAGCTACTGAGAAGAACCTCCACTCCGGTAAGACGCACGCGGGCTGGGAGGTTGGTGGTCAGGCCCTTGCATCTAAAAGACTTTGAATGAAAGGACACTGAACATTGAACTATTTCCTCCCTTATGGAAAAAAGGGAGATATGTGGTGTTAGCGTTCTAGACGCTACGCTCAGGGCGTGTGACGTAACACGCCTGAGCACGTCCGCATGGACTGGGCATGCGCGAACTGCCGTTCGCGCCAGAGAAACACCGGCACTGCGCTACTCACAGCAGTCGCCCGGCGCTCTTCCAGTGATTAACAACAAATGTTAATAAAGCAATATATTAACTACTCAGCGCCTCCTGGTCCTCTGTATGGTGAAGTGCAGTAACTCCACAATCTGTGGTAAGTTTTTGTTCAATATTTTTGGTATTCAAATATTCATTGTTACCTAGCCAGCCATAAGCCTCCTGTATGAGTCTGTACTCAAACCAACGTCGGGGAATTTTCTCTCTTGTAGGTGGTGAAGCACCAGGACCCTGCCACTGGTTCACTCCCTTCGGGCCCACGCCCTCTGCTGTGCATCTGATTTCCTGGTTCAGCTGAAGCGGGGTATGGTTTACACTCCCTTGGTGAGCTTGGGACATTGACCTTATGCTCCATGGGCATGTTTAGGGGCATATTATCAAGAACAGCATTAAAATTATCGCCGCTTTAGCGGCAGGAAACTGCCGCTAAAGCGGCGATAATAGGCTTGATAATATGCCCTTGAGAATTCCAATAGAAGCCCATGTTAACACCAGGACATGGGTTTCTATGGGAAATCATAAGGGCATATTATCAAGCCCATTATCGCCGCTTTAGCTGCAAGAAACTGCCACTAAAGCGGCAATAATTTTAACGCCGTTTCTTGATAATATTCCCCTTAGTGAATTGTTCTTATACTTCTTGTCCTACTGCACTAGCAGAGTGATGGGGACTGTCAGTGTGCATTTGAGTCCTCCAGGGGTTGTAGTAGCTGCCATGCCTGACATTAATATGGCAGAATCCTCATGAGGGCTGCATTGCCTGCATTCATGGAAACCAATATAAAGAGATCACAAAACTTAACTCGTCATTATAGGGCCCGATTCACAGAACTAACTTAAGACAACATCCTAAACTTACTACTGTTGGTATTCACAGAAGGCATTTAGTAGTAGTAAAGTTAGGATTTTTTCTTAAGTTTGACTTA
Source organism: Lissotriton helveticus (assembly GCF_964261635.1). Taxonomy (NCBI): domain Eukaryota; kingdom Metazoa; phylum Chordata; class Amphibia; order Caudata; family Salamandridae; genus Lissotriton; species Lissotriton helveticus. The sequence goes on from NC_136067.1 coordinate 1,374,067,314, forward strand.
AGACAAATTGAGACAAACGTAAGACAGACTTAAGTTAGGATTTTGTCTTAAGTTTATCTTAAGTCTGTTTTAAGTCTGTCTTAAGTCTGTCTTAAGTCTGTCTTAAGACTGTCTTAAGTCTGCCTTAAGTTTGTCTTAAGTCAAACTTAAGACAAAATCCTAACTTTACTACTACTAAATGCATTCTGTGAATACCAAAAGTAGTACATTTAGGATTTTGTCTTAAGTTAGTTCTTTGAATCGGACCCTAAGTGTCCAAATAGTGTTTCATAAAAGGTCATCAGGCAGAAGGCTCCCCTGTCTCTCCAATGTCTCATCAGAGTGAGGTGGGAACTCTAGCTCCGGGTGAATGGAGATTTTCTTAGCTTCAGCAGTGAAAGAAAGTTTTGATTTTATTAAAGACCCAGAGGCAAGTATTATGCTATCCTTTTCTTGCCTTTAATTAACAGCAGCCAAGAAAAACTACAATTCCCGGCATGCCTAGAGATAAAACTACAGCATGCTGTCATAAAGAACGAAACAACCAATAAACATAAAGTAGACCTATAAATATCTTGACTGGGAGCAACACGTCCTCTTTTCTTGCGAGGAGCTGTTATGAAAGTTGAAACATAGGAATTGTAAAACATATAATCAACAGAGCCAACTCAGAGCAAAAAAGTTCTTAAAATAGTCCTAAGCACACTGAAAATTAGGAAATTGAACAGTAAAATCATCTTGAAAATCCGTAAGCCTTTGTATGTAGGGTAGACTGGGCAAAGACAAAATATGATGAGAATTAAGAATGTAAATTTGTGACCTCCCCTCAAGACGTCTGGTAAGAAGTTGCAGTTGACACTAGAGAAAAAGAAGTCAAAGGAATGGTTAGAGAAAACATATGGAGGGATAATACTCGGTATCTTTAATAAAATGGCTTCCTCAAATCTCTTGTCCTAGAAATATATCCCCTTCAACAACTACCTACACATAATTTTGGATGATTCGGAAAATAAGGATATAATACAGACATTAAATTTGTTTGAGTTGTTCTACGGATCTGGAAGAAAACACGAGGAGGGGTATATTGTACCGACAAGAAAGTCACTTCAAAGAAACCAGAGATAAAAGAACAGTCAATTTTGCTGATAAAAGCTTGAAAGATCAAATGGAATTATCAGGTTGATTCAGAAAAATTCGTAAAATCACATTAACATCCCACGTAGAATATTATTATATATATATTTAGGTAAAGGAGGTTGGACAAATCTGACTCACTTCAACAGATGACATATCAGTGGGTGTTCTCCGACCGATCTTCCATCCACTCTTATGTGTTCGACCGATATCACAGATCTATATGTGTTAATCGTTCTGTAAGCTTTCCCTTGGGATGCTAGAGAAGCTAAGAAATGTATTATCCAAATCACATCCGCTAAAAAGGGATCTGTACCTCTGTCCATGCAGTAGCTGCTCCTAACTCCCCAGCTGATTTATAAGCTTTGGTTGTCCCTGGGGCTCAAGATTGCTGAATGAGTTGATCAGCTTCTGCCGAAAGGCCTAGGGTTCTCCAGGAAGACCCAAAACTAGCCATGACACTGGAGTGAGGGATCGATTGAGAACTAGATTGTGGAATGAATCCTGAGGATTCTGAAATAGTGAAGGAAATAACGGGAGGAGAATTGGAAAATCCACTGACAATTCCAAGATGGTCGGAAATCAAGGCTGATCTGAGCAAGAACTCAAGATATCATAATGAAGGGAGTAAAAGCATAACTCACCTGACCGGACCAGTATTGAAGACAGGCATCTGTCTCAAAAGCCTAAGGATATGGTCACCAACTGTAATAAAAAGAAAATTGGGTGTTCAGCTGGGAGGCAAAAATGTCTATTGACAAGGGTCCGAATTTGGAAGAAAGATCTCTGAATACTGATGGATGAAGATGCCTTTCACTTGAATCGTGACTATGTCTGGAACACCAATCCGCTACAGTATTCAGATTTCCTGGGAGATACTCTGCTTGAACAGAAATCTTCCTCTGAAGACAAAATTCACAAAAGTTTTTGGCCATTTTTGCCAGATGTTTCGATCTTATATCTCCCAGATGATCTCTGTACCGGACGGCCGATAGATTGTCCATCCGAAGAAGAATGGAACAACTTATCCTGTTTCTTGCAAACGTCTGAATCACAAAGGAACCTGCAAGCATCTCTAAACAATTAATGTGCAGTGAGGACTCCTTCTATGACCATGCACCGCCAGTCAAGAACTGACCACATTTTGCGCCCCAACCAATCTGGCTTGCATTGTATTCTAATACTAGATCTGGTGCTGTAGAGAAGATTGCTCATCCGTTCCTTGCTTCTAGATTGTCTAACCACCATTGGAGTTCTGATAGAGACTCCTAATCTAACGGGATACTGTCCCCATAACTGAGACCCTTTAGAAGATGACAAATCTTGAGCCTTTGTAAAGCCCGATAATGTAGGGGACCAAGAAAAATGGCTTGGATCGAAGAGTCCAAAAGCCCTACTTTGCAAGCTAAAAGCCTGAAGGTCAAGATGGGGTGACCCAACGCCTGGCTTATCTCTTTTTTGATGCGAGTAATCTTGTCCGATGGTAGTTGAAGAATAGACCTGTCTGAATCTACTACAAAACCTAAAAATTCTAGTTGATGAGCTGGAAGAAAAATTGATTTGTCTTTGTTGATGAGGAAAGCCAGACTTTGAAGGAGAAAGATAGGCGATCTGAATCACCATCTAGAGTTGTCCTCTAACTCAGACGCGGCCAACCTAATTACAACGATGGAATCCCTAGAGCTATCGCTGAGAGTCACCAGTCCCACCCACAGTGCAGGCCACACGTTAGATGCCATCTTTTCCAACATGGGCGATCTGGCAGTCGAGCCTCCCCAATCATTAGACCGGACTGACGATATGGCTTTAAGCTTTACGCTACCTTCCTCTCATCCAGTCATGCGGACAAACGGTCAGAAGAACCTTCAAAGACCTTGGGCGAGAGTAACCTCCTCAGCCTTTAGCTAGGTCTATATTGACCCCCGCTCAATCTGGACGTAGATCCAAATTCCGCATGGGAAGGGCTGGTGGGAGCGATTCAGGGAGCATTAGACACCATAGCCCCTCTGAAAAGGGCCACTACTCAGGAGAGGGCAGCTCCTGCCCCCTGGTACTCAGATACCCATAGAAAGGAAAAGTCCCTGTGCAGGGTCCTAGAGAGGAGATGGAGGAAAACAAAGGAGGAATCGGATAAATCATTGTATCGGAAATCACATAGAGCTTACCTAAATAGCTGTAACACAGCAAGAAGGACATACCTGGGTGCATGCATATTAGAGGCTAAAAATTCCTCTAAGGAACTTTATAGGATCTTGAAGGAATTCACATATCCTAAGGCGGGCAAGGAGGCACCTCTCCCTCTCAGGAACTTTGTGAAGATTTAGCCAGGTACTTTACCAATAAAATTGATCTGATTTATCAGTCTTTTGACGTGACGTTACAAGATCCGGGGGAGGAACACCCACCCAGAGACCGGCCTCAGGAAGTGGTTTTGTCTTGTTGGTTGGCTCCTTCACTAATGTAACAAGAGAGCAAGTAGACTCCCTACTAAGCCGCGTAAAATCAGGCTCGCCACTAGACCCAGCACCCCCAGCAATTATGGCAACTCTTAGTACGGTCCTAGCAGACGCTCTTGTCAAGATATATAACATCTCATTGGAGACGGCTATTTTCCCGAATAAATGGAAACGTGCGCGGGTAAAGCCACGTTTGATACCATCTCGCACAAGATGCTGCTAGGCAGACTAAGTGGAATTGGGGTGAGGGGTAGGGCCCTTAAGTGGATTCAAAGATTTCTTACCGGTCGCACCCAGAGCTTCCAGCTAGATACATTTGTATCACAGACCACAGGGTTAGACAGGGGCGTGCCGCAGGGATCTGTGCTCCGTCCGACCCTGTTCAATGTGTATGTGACGCCATTGGCCGACATCATCATGGGCCATGGCTTTCAGACCATCTCATATGCGTACGAAACACAGCTAATTGTCCCCATTGGGGAGGACATCATATCCACCCAATTGATGTTCAGAAGCTGCATGTCTAGCATTGCTACCTGGATGAGGAGGAATTTTCTACAGCTTAACTCATCAAAAACCGAAATCCTGCTGTTTGGGAAGGCTGAAGCCATCTGGTCTCCAGAGTGGTGGCCCACTGAGCTGGGCGAGGCCCCTTCACATAGGAGTTGCGCAAAGAATCTGGGCATTAAGATAGACGACAAACTATCCGTGGGGAAACAGGTCAAAATGGTATAAGGCATGTGTTTTGGCACTATGAGGATGCTTAGGAAGGTCTTTCCCTGGATCCCTCTGTCGGCGAGGAAGACCCTTATCCAGTCACTCCTGGTGAGTCAGCTGGACTATGGAAACTCGCTCCTGGTAGGAGCAAGGGAAGACCTCTTATCACGACTCCAGTTAGTACAGAACACGGCTGCCCACCTTGCCATTAACAAGCCGGCAAGTGCGCCATCAGCCCCTTTGTTGCACCAGTTACACTGGCTCCCAGTGAGGAAAGAGCTATCTTTAAGATGCTCTGCGTGGTCTTCAGATCACTACAGGGGAAAGGCCCGGCCTACCTTAGAAACAAACTTAGGTGGTATCAACCGGCCCGACAATTAAGATCCAGCAATACCAACCTTCTGTGCACCCAGACAATACGGAAGGCACGTAATGGTGGTAGAGCCTTTTCCTATCTGGCGGCGAGCCATTGGATTATGCTGCCACAGACAATCAGGTCCTGCGGTGAGCTAACCAATTTTAAGAGACTTCTAAAGACATGGCTCTTTTAGACATGCATCCCCATCTATCTCCCTTCTCGCACAGTGCCGAGAGATCCCCTCGGTGATGTTTCGTTTGCACCCTATGAATTCACAAAGTAAAGTAAAGTAAAGTAAAGTAAAGAGATACAATTTGTTTGTCTTGGTGCAAAAGAAGGAAATCGTGCAGATAAGCTATCAATCTGACACCCTTCGCCCTCACATGAGTTACGATCGGCTTCAAAACCTTGGTGAAACACTAAGTAGCTGAAGAGAGTCTGAAAGGGTGGCTTTTGAACAGATAAACTATGTTTTTGGATTGGAACTGCAGGAACTTCCTGAATGACTGATGAATCGGGATTGAGAGACACACGTCCCGAAGATCTAGGCGAACCATCCAATCTTCTTCTAACAAAGAATCTCTGAAATGGAGAATAGTCTCCATCTTGAAATGATGAAAAACACATAATTGTTGAAAGATCTTAAATATATTACTGGTCGAAATAGTTTGTTCTTCTTTTGGACCAAGAACATTGCACTTACAAAACTTGAAGGATGAGGAAGAAAAATGTCTATTTCTCTTTTGCGAAGAAGGAACCTGATCTCTTGAGACAGTAAGTCTTCTTGTTCCTTTAAAAATTGAAAGGGGGAGAGGAACCCTCTCCTGAACTGGAGTTGCAAAAAGCTCTATGCAGTAACCCTGAACTGTCTGTAGAACCCATGGATCTGAAGTTAACCTGCTCCATGTAGGAAAAAACAAACTTAGTCGACCCCCCACTGGAGGATGGCCAGAAACAAGATAGCTCACCTGAGTTCTGAAATCCTTTGTTTCGGAAACCACGATGTCTGAAATCTCTGTTCGACTGTGGATAAAATAGAGGTTTGTAGTCTTGTTGCCGGACGGAGTAGCCTCTGGTTTGGTTAAATTTACCCCTTGAGAAGTTGCGGTCAACAAAGCAACTCATGCCTTTTCCAGCCCTGCTAAAAACCTGATGGGTAAATATTCTTTGCAAAGAAGATTGAGCTTTATCGATGGAATTGAACGTTGCTACATATTTGCTGAGCTCTTTGATGAAAGAATCGCTTAAGAGCAAATCATTGACCTCCAGGCCTGCTTCTTTAGATGCTAAATTACTCATTTTACGGTCAATTTTCAGAAGTAAACTTATTATTTCTCTCATGAGACATCGCCGAATTGCCATTACCTAGAAGACATATCGCCCCCTGGGCCCAATTAGTCAGACTTATTGGATTCACCTTAGTACCCTCAATCCTAGCTTCCTCCACCAAATCTGGAATTTTTGTCAGAGGACCGGTAAGATCCAACAATTTGTTTGGCAATTGGTCCAAGCTCTAGCTACTCGCTTTTTTGGATCTTTCCCAAATATAGTGAAAAATACAAGCATGTTTGGATCGATAGAGGGAGTAACCACAATGTTATTAGGCAGAGAAGGCCTAGGACACTCAGAACGAAGACGATTGTTGGAAAATTTGTCTAAAGGCTGTTGTAATTTGTCATAAACATAAAGAGATATATGCTCATTAGGAGACCACTCAGTAGTGTTAGGGTGACAGATAAGTGTAGGATCAAACATCGGTTGACCAGAAAAATCAAGTAGTATGTTAGGCGTAGCATCAGACTTGGATGACTCTCCTAGTTTAGTAAGAGAAGTTTTACGCCTCTTCTCCGCAGGACCAAATCAAATCATTATGTCTGGATCATCCTTATCCATGTCATCATCAGTGTCACCCATATCATCATTACAAGCAACGTTGCCCAAAATCCTCGTCACATTGAACACTGCCGATAGGATGCGGAGGAAGTTACGTGCACAATTAGCAAAGAAAGGGACGATCAGTAAGTGTGTAGAAAAAAACGGCCTGAGAATTCACCAGGAACCAATGGTCACCGTGGACCCAAAAGACATTGGGACCCAGAAAGGTGGCCAGAAAGCGGGTGATAGGAGATCATTATCGCAAAGCACATAACACGGTAAAATGATAAAACAACCATAAACATTATTAAATCAAATAACGTACATTATAAAGAAGGCAATAAATATGCGTGAAATACTTATCTTGACTGCAAGCAGCAAGAAAAGAGGACTTTTTGCTCCCAGTCAAGATATTTATAGGTGTACTTTATGTTGATTGGTTGTTTTATTCTTTATGACAGCATGCTGTAGTTTTATCTCCAAGCATGCTGGGATTTGTGTTTTTTCTTGGCTGCTGTTAATTAAAGGCAAGAAAAGGATAGCATAATAGGAGCCTCCGGTCTTGTAATAAAAACCCTTTCCATTGAGCCTTTGCAGTAAATGCTGGCACAGGCAGTCTTGGCTGCTCTTCAACATAGAAATACAAAAGGGCATTGAAAGACCCTGAAGAAAAAGGTTCAGAGGTCGATTTGTGATTTGTTCTTACCTTAATGAAACTCTACAGCATCTTCCTACAATATATCAGTGTCTGAGCCTGATATGGATGACTTTTTTCTCTTCTACCTCAAAAGAGAACCAGAGTGCCTCCCTCTGTATAATCCAACTTGCAGCGACCTTTCTCTTGAACGGAAGGAAGTTGATGGTCCTATCTTTTCCAGAATTCTAATGAAGCAATTCACATGGCCCTGTTTGAAGAAGAAGTTTCTCTGGTTGTTAAACTAGACGTCTATGATGGCTGCATTGTCATCACAAGGAATTATTATTTACCTAGACATATCGCCATGTTGGATGAAGCTGATAAAAAGTATAAATGCCAATCAAGAGAGCATATTCAGCTTCTAATTTTTCCGGAAGCGCAGTCCCTATGTCACTTATACACTCCAATTTTTATTGAGAGAATTTCAGGCATTGGGTTTTGCAGCCTCTCTATTACTTTCGGAGTAGCAGGTCTGATTTCTTTAGGAAATTTCATTTGCCAACCTTTGTGCAATTGTAGCAGCTTCTGGTGGGCACCATTACTGCACCCAGACATATTTAGATGCATTTATAGAACACTAAAAATGAATAAAAATCCCTTCTGGTACATCCTACTGTTTACTGTAGCAAATCTCTTTAGGGCTTAACTGGAGGAGTTGGTGAAGAAGTCTGCAGAGGGCAGAAAGCTAATTGCTCTAGTTTGTACTCTGAATAAAGGGCATGGTTTTGGGTCCAAATGGTTCCATGGGCCTTCCTCTCCTCGCAGAACTTTATTTCATTGGAGAGGTGGTGGCCCGGGAGTTCCTTTCTTTGAGAAGTCTATGTTACATGCAACCGCCACTCCAAATGCTCCTCCAACCAAAGCATGACTATCCTTGGCAGCCCCAGGGCATGTAGTGGTTATATAAAGTCCTTTATCTCTGTAGCATACTTCAGCTTTAAATACCTGGGTTCTCAACACTGTCAACACTGGTTACATGTTCCCATTTAAAGAGGTCCCAAAACAGATGTTGTCCTGCTTCAGCTTCTCTGTGTCACTTCATCACCACGCTTTTCTGCAAGGAATTCAGGACTAACCCTGGGCAAAGCACTACGCTACGCTCGCATAGTTTGCGAAGTTTGTGCTACTTCGCACTACAGTGCAAACACTCGTAGCGTAGTGCAGCGATCATTTTTTGCCTGCTCGCGGTCCTCAACGTCAAGTTGGCGACCGGGAGCCAGCAAAATGACATCCTGGCAAGACTTTTTCCTTGTTCGCGATCAGCAACATCAAGTTGGTGATCGCGAGCGTGGAAATTAAACCTCCTGGCAAGATTTGTAACGCGGGAAGGTCAGGTTTCTCATTGCGAGTGGTCACGTATGCGCGCGACCGCTCACGATGAAAAACTACCAGTCCACGTTGAGAAAGCTGCGGCTGGAGTAAAAATCTACTTGAGCAGCAGAAAACTACAGCTCGTACTATGCAAGATGCACATTTGAATTCAATGGGTCCCTATTTAAACAAACAAAGGGAGTAAGCATGGGAGCTTCGTGTGCCCCAACAGTGGCTAATATATATATTGCCCTGTATGAGTCACAATTTGTGTATAATGAAATTGCTCCGTTCAGTGAGTCTGTGAAATCATGGTCTAGATATATAGACAATGTCTTTTTCATTTGGACAACAGATTCAGAAGAGCTTCCTACGTTCGCCCCTTGGCTCAACTTATGCGACAACAACATCTTTTTTACAGCTACATCTAGCAATAACAAAGTGGAGTTTTAGGGATATAATTAACACGAATTGGCACATTTTAAATGCAACTAGAACAAAAAATAGCGTGTTACCAAAACCTCTGTATGCCTACAGTAAAAATAAGAACCACAAGGATCTTGTTGTACATTCCCGGATGCAGAATAAGTTGCCAAGTTCAGTGCAAACCTCCATCACCGGTCAGGCTTTACCTACAGGAAATTATAAGTGCCTTTCCTGTGTGGCTTGTGAATTTGCTATTGAAGCCAGACAATTTTCCTTTAATAACGTGAGCTTGCAACCTAAGACCTTAACTTACGCTAGAACGACCAATGTAATCTATTTACTGATATGCTCCTGTAACAAAGGCTACATGGGCGAAACAGCACGCATGATGTCGACGAGATTATCGGAACATAGGTCAGCAATCCGCACACACAAAGTACAAGCCCCCTTGGTGAAACACTATATGGAGGCTAAGCACACTGCAGATGACATACGTTGGCTAATTCTGGAGAAAATTCGTATAACCTCTGGCACTACAAGTACAAATATACGTAAGTGTAGAGAGGTATATTGGATTTTTATATTGAATACCTACTTGGACGGGATGAACAATGAAATACCCTGGGATTAGGTGTTGAAATATAACTGTGAATGAACTCGGAATATTTGAAGGTATAGTTTGCACAACAAGGCTTTGTTGGCACTTTTCTATTATCGCTATACGTATATGCATTCACAAGTTGTCATATACTTTGAGTGTAATCAACAAGGCTTTGTTAACTATCGAGGTCATTTTTTACAAGATTTTTGGTTTATTAAATACTATTTTTCGCACCATATTTTTGTATGAATATGTAGCAGATCAATAGTAATAATAATGAGTCTCATATGAGTTACACACCCATCTATTATCCATGTTTGATGACAAGTCTATATATTATCTAGATGGTTGCATTATTTCCATATGTACTATGCACTCACACAAAATACTTCTCAAATACATCATTTTTTTAAACTCGTCGAAATGTTAAGAGATTAATCCCCTTTTTTCTGTAAGACCTATTCTAAGATGGCCGCCACTGACATTTACCATCTTCTGTTTTCATTCCTTTGTCATGTTTAACTGTATCGGGGTCGCGTAGGCTGCACTTCCTCTATGAGGTGCGCGTTTTCGACAGCTTTGGGTATATAAATACCGATGAGCACTTGGCCTCCTACGTTATAGACCGGAATTATGCCGGGAGCATTTCCCTGTCTCTCGTGCTGAGTTGACTCCTGAGCAACAGACCCCCTGAATATAAGCATACACTGCTTGGAATCATACGGTAAACTGCCCTATACCTAATAATATCGGTTTCTACTGTATGCCAGCGGCCCATCCACCGCTATTACCGCTAGCTTTCAACTATCAGAGATTATACATTTGTATATCTAAACTACTTTGCGGTTCGCTTTGCAGGGGCCCGGTTACCACATTTACCTGGGTTTACTACCGGTGTGAACGTGTCTTACCCTTCTCTCCAAATTATCTTTAGAGACAGTTAAGAACTACTTTATTGGTAAGTAGTTAGCCATAATCTCCATCTTACTTAAGTTCTCATCGCGTCACTGATTTCATAAATTGACTGGGGCCGTATTTGGATTTACAGGGTTATTGATCGACACATTATCTGCACCACTGGATTTGTCTCTGAAGCAATCTCCCCCCTCTTCGGAGATTTTTTGACATACATGAGGTATGAGTTTAATTAGCTTGCCTTCTCCTTTTTTAGAATCATCTTTAAGGATTTATATATCGCTACCAAGGAATTCTGGGTTGTTTTAGATACTAGTATCACTTTAATTTGACTCCAACTAGATAGTTAAAACCATAAAACGACTATGAGGCCACTAAATAGTAACCAATGTAGATACCACTCTAGGAGTGACATCTCTGCATTATTAGAAGCTGTGAATCAATATCGATTTCTGGTTCCTCTTCTGTTTCAGAGTTTTAATACGCTTTTCTAAGCCCATATAAGCTGAGACATTGAAAACTGCTTCATATTGAATTTCCTTGGACCATCTCTACAGTTCCTAGAAGAATATTGAGGTAAATAAATATATCCTGGTAATGTGTTTGCTTCAAACATCTAGTGAAGCCATCAGAACATCATTAATTTCAGTTTTCAGTTTGTGCAGGTTTGGCATAAATATAGTGGCAGTAAAGTAATAGTCGGCCTCCTTTTTTATCACGTTGGAGTGTTCTGCAATCATTACAAGGTACTGCCGATTGGCCAAGTGACAATTTGCTTTTGGCAATCTTTATTATGAACTAGCGGCCCGTCCTGACGTTGTCCGGGGCAGAAATAGAATGTCTGGCACATCACTTACAATCCGCTCCCTGTGACATACGTGATTTATAATGAAAGTGTGAGCAACTGTGCCTCTGAAAGCCTTTTCATTGTAGTAATTGGTAAAAAGTAAACCGTGAGGTTAGCAGCATTAGGTAAGTATCACAAAATGTAAGATTATTTCGGAGCGTTATTTATCATTGAGCCTACACGTCGTTATGTACCTGTTTATTGAAGTTGGTGCTTGACCCCCCGCCTGAGCACCGGAGCAGTATGCAAAGCTTTGTGATCCCCGCTGTTAGGCTGAGTGGTTTGAGCCCCCGCGTGAGCACCATAGCAATGCCGCGGCCCGTGAAGCCTTGCCCATTGGTGTTTGGCCACGCCCCTCTGACAATCATTGAGCGTACACGTCGTTATGTACCTGTTTATTGAAGTTGGTGCTTGAGCCCCCGCCTGAGCACTGGAGCAATATGCAAAGCTTTGTGATCCCCGCTGTTAGGCTGAGTGGCTTGAGCCCCCGCGTGAGCACCGTAGCAATGCCGCGGCCCGTGAAGCCTTGTCCATTGGTGTTTGGCCATGCCCCTCTGACAACGTCCAGGAGGCGTGCCCCGTGAATGCGGTGCCCATTCAGGTTTTGCCACGCACCTCTGACAACGGCCAGGCCCACAACGGTGTAATGCGAAGGTTTTTGTTTACAATGCCGTTTTCTCTTTTACCAGTAATGACGGGGAATGGCGCGCCCCGCGCCCCGTGAATGCCGTGCCTATTGGTGTTTGCTGTTTGTCCACGCCCCTCTCACAACGCCCACGCCCACAAGGGAGTCCTGTGAAGGTTTGTTTGCCACGCCCATCGCTGACAGCACAACGCCCACGCCCACAAGGGACTACTTTACCCCTAAGGTTATTTTACCTTTGTAATGTATATGGTGGCCACTTGTATAGCCTATGTCCATCTGCTGCAACTGCCCTTTCCAATGCTGTATTGGGTGTTGTGATTGGTGCTGTGGTTCCTGAGATTACCCGCCTCAAAGGTTTGGGCTCTCTCTTTACTATATTAGTATAGATATGGAAACATCATTTGTCCTTTCTTCTTTTCTTTTCTTTTTTCTCCTTTGACTTTTTTCATCCTGCTTTCTTTATATTTTCTTTTCATGATTTCACTTTAGCCAGAAGTTTGATATATGTTTTAGAGGTTGTACATAGCGAATTCACGTGGTGACGGATTGTTGGTGTTGGTGATTAAGTAGCTTTTATTGGTAGATTGATTGTAATCATTGATATTGACCTTGTGCTGTATAAAAGGCAATTTTAATTATGTATACAGGACCGTGACACAACACTGATATGGAATTTTGGTTATTTGTATTTTGTTTAGGTTTTTCTTGAACTATAATCATGGCTTTCTGCTGAAGGCTGATAGCCAAAACGTGCGTAGGAACTACCAGAATTTACAGCCATGTCATCCTTGATTGCTGTTCTTTTATTCTAAATGTGTTTTTTGACCTAACGAATTTAGAAAGTTAATATTGAACTTTAAAAACTGTGAAAACTAGGAATAAAATTCAAGCACAGTAATATAATTGGTACTGGACAACCAAGTTCTATACATACCATTGTTAGATAATCTTTATAATAAAAAGAAAATTCAAATAAATTAATAAAAGTGAAAAGAACTAGTTGCTGTCTATTGTGCACTAAATATGTTACATTTACACTGTTATTGATTATGTCATATCGTGTTGATTATTGAGTTCCATAAGTATTAATTCTCCTTTCCTAAATATATTTATTTCACATTTGACTTATTTGCCCCGGTTTAGGAATATTAGTTGGGTGTACCTCTCTTTTTTACAAAGGTTGTAAGAGACAGAGTCATTGAAACACATTTAAGGTATAGAGAGATTTGACCACAACAGAGGTAAAAAAAATACTGAAGTTAAAGATGAAATGTGGGTGAAGGTTAAAAAACCATGGAAAGTGAGAAAGGGAGAAAGCCAGTTCACCGTAGCAATGGTAAGGTGTGGAATCTTAGAAGAGTTGCAGTATTAGAGGGAGACAAAGAATTGTTCAAGAAATGCAACAGAAGAACGGAAAGGTATCATAGTTCGATGACGGTAGTTCTGACGTGGAAGAACAGTATGATGCAGATACTATTTTGGGAGATCATGATGTTGATCATGATTTTGATAACTTTGTACAAAGGTAAGGAGAAAGTGATGCTGAGCAAAAAGCAATGGAAGGAAAGAGTTCAGAAGCAGTGAAAGGAAATGTGTTTGGAGGAAAAGATAAGAGTTCTGAAGGAAATGTGTGTAGTGGAAAAGATAAGAGTTCTGAAGCAGTGAAAGGTGATGTTTGCGGGGAAGAAATAGAGCATTATGGGAGAGATTTAGAAGATGATCTTTCATGTGAGGAAGAAAACAATTAGAGAATTTGAGTTAAATGGATATCAGATTATGTGTGCAACGGCATTGAGAAAGGAAGCTGATATTCTGTTTTTGTTTTATTTTATGGCATTATTTTATTATTTTAGGGGAAGATGTGCTGTCTTAGTTATAGTTTGTTATTATTGTATGAGATATTTTGTTGTTATTTGTATTGCGCATCTTTTGTGATGTGTTTTACTAGCGCGCTCACCTGAGCATTCCAGATTCTTAATACTGGAATCTAAAGGGAGGTGCTGGGAAGGAAGGAGCAAGGAAGGTCATGTTTTCTGCTCGAAGCGTCTGTGCTTCAATTTTGATACAGATTTGTACTTTCTTTTTTGAAGATTATTCATTACAGACCCGTATAAAAATTGGGGAAAAGAAAACATGCAACTAATGTTGGGAATGGTTGGGTTTGAGCAGCCCTTTACAATCTGCTTGCCCTGCCCGGCCTGTTTGGCTCACCTTGCCGTGCAAACAGCATTTGGCAGCTTGCTTGACCGGTGGCGGAACACAACTTGAGGGGGGGCCCCTTCAATGTACATGCAGGGGGCCCCCACGTTCCGGATCCAGTCTGAAGTTCTCTGGCCAGGGACCTGCCACTGCCCCACTGGCGTAACGAAAAGTGAGGGGGCCTCCCTGCACGGTACTTAGAGGGGGCCCCCTCCGGGCTCAATCAGGAGCTCTCCCACCCAGAGTTCAGTGCCGAGGGGGCCCCTTGGAGCTAGGGCCCCCCCGCACCGCGTGGGCTGTGGGGGCCTGTGTTACGCCCCTGCACTGCCCGAGGTGGCCCCCGGAGCTCAGCGCTTCATCCCGCACTGCGTGGGCTACAGGGGCTTTTGCTGCGCCACTGTACATGACGTTCTTCTGGATGCCGCTCTGGCATTCTGTTTCTGGTTCAGCCCATGGCGGTTGGCTTGCTTCCGGATTGCTGCTCTGTTTTTTTTTAAACAAACTTTATTGTCTTTTATTGTCATCCAATAATACAATAATCAGCATGTATTGAACAGATTCAAGTCTCACCCAGCCATCATGGATCTCATATCTGCTGCTCTGTTGCCCACTGGTGAGGAAGATGTAGTGTCCTGCTGGACACGTTCAAGTGTTCCACCTCTGGTTGCACCCCACACTGCACACCCACCCATCACAGGTGTCACCGGTCAGGTGACCCTGCTAATAAAAGGGACCGGGCGCACGTGACCTGGGCCAGTTCCAGTACACCACGACAATGTGTCTGTGTCATCATTAGCAGCATTTGGGCCCGGGGCCCTCATCACCAAAATGGCGACGAGGCGGGTCTGACCCCGCGTGCTTGCGGTAGGAGACTCTAATGTTCCAAGAAGAGAAAGATTAGCCGGCTTCTACACGCTGTGCCATTGACGGACATCAGTTGTGGACAAAAGGGGAGGACAACTCTGTAAGAGCAGCGTCAATAACGCCTACTGGAAGGAGGAGGTTGAGGCCCCATGGAAGCGGCACAGAGCTAGGGTGACCAGACATCCCGGTTTTCCACGGACGGTCCCCGTTTTTGGAGAAGTGTCCCGACACTTTTCTCCAAGTCAATGAAATGTCCGGATTTTTAAACAATGTCCGGGGTAAACATATAAATGTCCCGTTTTTTTTATTGGTGTTTCGGTTGAGCATAGGCTTGCATGCTCTTGCTGCTTAATGTGATGTCACTTAGGTGAGCTGAGCGTTGTAGCAGGAAGGGAAATCCTTTGAAGAGAGACACTTTCTCTTGGGATTTCCCTTCTCTTTGTACAACGCAGCGCCACTTACGGGTTAGGATCAAACTTGGTGATGGAAACTGCATATCCAGGAGGGTATAAATGACTTGAAACAGGGTTATATGCTTGCCCCAACGTTGTTTAATATCTTCATCTGTAATGTCCCGCCCGAATTAGACTTTGCAAACACTCATGTACCGAAAATCAGAGGGAAGTCCTTAGCGAGCAGGACTACGCAGCCATGGCTGGCAAGGTTTTATATTGCTATGTGTGACATTTTCATATTTTCAGTGTAATTATGAGTGACATTGAACGACTACGAGTGACACTTTTTAGCGAGCAAAATCAAGCAATGAAGAAAGGGAAATATATTACATTAAATTAAATTTGAGCAACAAAAAATGTTTCAGCTGCAGCAAAGCACCAGGAGGCGCAGAGAAGTCTCAGGTATAGCCAACCACTAGTGAGCTGTAGTGTTTATAATTTTACAAACGAGTCTCTCTCAACACTAAGGGCCAGATGTAGGTCGCCAAATACCGGTTGGTAACGGCCGATTTCGGCCGTTACCGACCGGTATTTGGCTTATGAGATGTAGGTGGGTCTGAATTTACAGAATCGGTATATTTACCACTTCGGTATTTTACCGAATCGGTAAATATACCGATTCTGTAAATCCATATGTAGGTGACACTCCTAAGAGTGCCACAGGCCCTAAGGAGTCGGTATTTTACCACCCAATCCTATTACTAATACCGAATTCAGGTGTGCATGCACATCTGTGCATGCACACCTGTGCCATGTGACACACAGACATGCCCTTAGGGCATGTATGTGTGCCACATGGCACACATGCCTGTACTTGGGGTGCTAGAGGGTGTCAAAGTGACACCCCCTGCACCCTTGCAGGATTCGGTATTTACCGAATCTGTAAATACCGAATCGGTATTTCACATTGGTTCCTAAGGGCCTCAAGGCCCATAGGAATCAATGTGGAATACCGAATCGGTATTTACAGATTCGGTAAATACCGACTCTTACAGATTCGGTAATTTTTTACCTACATCTGCCTCCTTCCTATTTACCGGCTCTTAAATACCGATTCGATATGAGTCGGTATTTAAGAGTCGGTAAATAGGAATTACCTACGTCTGGCCCTTAGACATTAGTTTCCAAGTTCTTCAAGGAATGGCCTGTTCAACTTGAGGCCGCTCAGCACAAATTAGTTAATATACAAAATAAACATCCTGCTCTATTTTCCATCCACATGCTCCAATAATTAGTGTGTTTTTAATTTCCTATTATCATCCAAGTAAAGCAAAGTTGGGCTGTCAGCGAGCCACAGTGAAGTCAAGTGAAAACTGACAGGGGCAGACAGAAGCACGCCCCCACTAGCATTTTGGGCAAGCCAGCCTCGGGCCCTGTGAAGCACACAGTTACTTGGTCAGATCCAGCGCGGCCAGCAGCCTTGAGCTACTAATAAGCAATTATGTGGGAGATGATAGATCATGTGTAGTGGCATTAGCAAGCAGTGTCAAGTGAGCATCTAGACCAGCACAGAGAAATCATGTTACATCAGCTGGCCTGTGAAAGGTGCTGTGCCATGCATTTTGTGTGAACGTGTCACTGATGGCCGCTATGTGCAAGTCTCTGTTTGGGTGTGACGTGTGTGTGTGTGTGTGTGTGGCCAAGAGGTTATACGATGGAGTCACTCATTCTGTACATTCTTAAGATCTACTGGCAGCCCTTCCGTTTGCCTCGCCACACCTCTCCTGCCCAAATTCAACTTGAATTTGGCCTTGTATGTCAGCAGATTGGGGAGGTCCACACGAGCGGGCTCACTGCTTAGTGCTAGAGTGCAGTGACAATATGCAGTTCAAGCTGATTTGCACTTGGTCTTAACAGCGTCATTACTTTGGGCATGATTCACAATGGTAACCCTAGACCAAAAGTCTAAGTTTATGAATTTTGGTAGTCACAAAGGGACTTGTAAGTAGTAATAAAAAGACCTCTGATTTGTTGTCTGTAATGCTTCATCTCGGTCTGTGGAGGGAGCTGTCATTGTAGTCCCTTCTCTATGTCTATGACAGCTGTCAAATAGTCCTACTATTATGTCGATGGTTACTGCAAACTGTAGTCCTACTTCTATGTCTATGACCTGTCCCCGTTTTTAGGTCTCGTGACCTATCAATGCGCATGCGCATTGAGAGAAGCGAGACTATAGGGCTTTAAACAAAGTTTACCTAACTGTGGCGATTTGGTGCTGTGCCCGTGGCTTTTAGGTCAATGCGCAAGCGCATTGACCTAAAATGCGCGTGCACATCATCAAATCGCCGTCTGTTCCCTCAGCCGCACTCCTCCCACACCTTTGAAGTGAAGCTTAGCTTCACTTCAAAGGCCCCGGCTGCTTCACACCCTCATGCCGCTCTCCCCGCTCCGCCCCCTCCCGCCGTGTCGCATTTCTCCTCCCCCACTTTCACTTTGACGGCCGCAGGCCGTCTCTCGTGTTTCTCCTTGTTTTCCTACTACACTTCCCTTTCCTGCCTTTATTACAGGTACTCTTGAAGTATATCCACGGTGACACCGCCTGGAAGAATGCGGTATAAAGCGATCTGTACACTGAAAGCTTCCTTTGCAAGTAGCCATTTCCTTTTCTGTGTGTAGTAGAGAATAATAATACATACCGAGGCAGATGGAAGTCAGTGCAAAGATTTTTATTTGTGAATCACGCACATGGATATCTTGTTTTTTTATGTAGCGCTTTAGATTGCGTCCGTGCCATTTCTAAGCGCTGCAAAGGGCATGCGCTAATGTTTCCTAATGTAATATTACCCGATCTAGCCACCTCTGAGTGTTGAAAGGCTGGTGGGCCGTCTATGTCCTTACACTAAGGAACTTGTGACACGGAGACCACCGCATGTCTCAGCCGCGATCGTGCAAAATCATGGCGCTAGCTATCCTACCGGCATAAATTAGCTTGAATTAGTGCAGCAGCGTAAACAAGGCTGCGACACAGCACACCGCAGCGACGGACATTAGGCGGCCTCTGCTACAAATAAAAGGGAATATGAATGCAATAAATTCGCTGAAGTGCCCGTGTGCTTCAAATAGCGCACTACCACGCCACGCGTCCTTGAAACGAGGTTCACTTACTGCAAGGGAAGACTATTAAACAGCTTTAATGGAAAGCTGCAGACACGGTGTGGTGCTGCATTAAGCTGTCTCTTGAGGAAGTAGGCCTTAAGTGCTTGTTGTTGCGCTGCGCGCTCAGTGCCCGGTCTGTCTGAGCATCCCGGCTTCATCCACCACCACATCCACCACCACCGCATCCACCACCACCACATTCACCATCACCACCACATCTACCAGCACATCCACCACCCCATCCACCACTACATCCATCACATCCACCACCACATCCACCACACCCACCACCACATCCACCACACCCACCACCACTACATCCACCACCGCATCCACCACCACCACATCCACCGCATCCACCAGCACATCCATCACCACATCCACCACCACATCCATCACCACATCCACCACCACATCCACCACTACATCCATCACATCCACCGCCACATCCACCGCCACATCCACCGCCACATCCACCACAACCACATCCACCACACCCACCACCACATCCACCACACCCACCACCACATCCACCACACCCACCACCACTACATCCACCACCGCATCCACCACCACCACATCCACCGCATCCACCAGCACATCCACCATCACCACCACATCCACCACCACATCCACCATCACCTCCACATCCACCATGACATCCACCGCCGCCACATCCACCACCACCACATCCACCACATGCACCACCACTGCATCCACCACCGCATAAAAAAAATCAAACTTTCCTAATGCGAGACCTATTGCATTTCCAATGCTTGTTTGTTTAGAGAATCTGGTCACCCTACACAGAGCCCCACATAGAAGGTGACCTCTGGCCTCCCTACTGCTGCCCGCCTGCTGAGGTTTGGGTGAAGGCAGCGCGGAGAAGAGAACTGGCGAGAAGCAGTGCCATTGACAGAAAGAATGCGCCCCTACCCCTCAGGTATGAACAGGTGGCAGCCACGCCATGCCCTGCTTGATGAGGCATCAGTAAGTGGCCCATGCCTGACACCAATTGTCCTGGCATAAGAAGTGTCTCCCAACAGCACACAGCGAGGCAGCAAGAAACTGGCACGGCCGTACCACAACGTCTGCATAAGGAAAATGAAGGCGGAACCCCGCTAGTAAGGGGGAAAAAAAACCACCCTGTACAACACTGCCCGCCCTGTACAAAGAAGTAACACTTACCAGGGATAAGTGCACGCGGCGGGCCGGACCGGTATTAAGGCGGGCAGAAGACAAGCTGTCTGACCGCACTGGCGTGAAGCGTCACCCGGCGCCGGTAGCATGTGCTTGAGCGGGAAGGCTGCCACCCACCAGCGTGGGAGGGGACCATGGCTGCAATGGGAAGAGAGCAGAGCCTTGTGCAAACAGCCCCAACGCCTACAGCGCCACTGTGGGTCTTGCTCCCAAGCGCAGTACTGGAGCGCAGTAGTGGCACAAAGACGCCAGCGCCAAGAGCCCTGCCACGACGTGTTCAGCCACCTCCAAGGCCAGCACAGGGCCGGCCTAAGGCATGTGCAAGCTGTGCACCTGCACAGGGCCGCCAAACCCCAGGGGCCGCCACGCCAATATATATCCTTAGATACATATTTGCGTGGCAGCCCCTGGCAGGGATTTGGCGGCCTCGGGCCCCCTACCTACACTCCCTGCTCAGGGCCTCCGTGACCCTAGAGCCGGCCCTGGCCAGCAGCAGGAGGAACGACTGTTGTGACCTGTGTAGAGAAGACCGCAGTGCCACCTAGCTGCTGCTTTGCCACACTGGGCCGTCAACCTGCTGCAAGGCGGCCAGCTCTGTAAATGGAAAAAGCAGCACAGTCATGTAAGCATGAGGGGGTGCACATCAGGCTATAATCTTACACAAAAGGGTACATGTAAGCCCTCCATCCTGGTGCAGACAACCTCGCAGCTCCCGTAGCCTCTGACCCCGTTCCCAGTGAAGAGCAGACGCAGGGCTGCTTAGTGAGAGGCACTAATTAGAACAGCAGCAACCCTGCCAACAGAGTGCTGAAGCTCAGCCTGAGGACACTCCAGCACCTGAGGAAGTCCCACTTTGGCCCTCCTACTGCCGTAAGCCTGCTCCACCACTGGGTCAGCTGAAGCCTGCAAGGAGAAGAAAGGACAGTGCCACCTAGTGGCCTTCAAGAGGTAGCGGGCTGAGAAAAGGGACTGAACGGTTAATCTGCCAGTAGTGGCAGAATTGGCAAAATGAACAATTTATCATGCCAGTAGGATTCCTAAGGCCCACACACACAAGTATATGGTGCAGCTAACTGTATCTCAGCACAAACTAAACAACACAGTGTTCCCATTTTCCATACCGCAGCAAAATATAGTCAATCCCTGCAAGGGCCCCGCTCCACAGGCCACCAGCCAGCAGGATAAACACGACCACAGCACTAAAGAAAGCACTGCATGGGCTCAATCAGCATACAACAGACCCATCCCAACAGTCACCCATGGCAAGTATAGGCCAACCAGAAACACAAGCACCTGCAGTACCCAGCATGACAAGGTAAACATGTAGGAGTGGCCTCACCAGTTCTACATCCCTGAACTCTGTAAGTGTAAGACAAGAGCACTGCTTGCCCCATCTGCGAAGCACGGCAAAGGAGAGACTGGCCACATAAGGACCGCGTCACAGATTTTGCAGCCCATCAGTTGCTGCCAGTAAAGGGGAGAAACCAATAACCACAAGACGCTCACAGCTACCTTAACACATCCCGTGCTCAGCACAAAGCACCCAAGGACATTGCCAAGAAGCCCAGAGCTGTCCCGGACAAGAGAAGCATCAAGGGGCCAAGGAAGGTCCAGTGAAAGTGATGGGAACGAAAAGCAGTCAAGCCCCATGAAGGTGCAAGGGAAACGTGCACGGAGCGCACAACCCCCAGTGGCCATATGACACCACTGCAAGCAAGGAAATTGCGCCACCCACCCTCAGTGTTGACCGGACACCACCGCAAGATACAAAACGGGCACACCAACTGCCAGGACAGGGCGCCCACGAAGAGGATGAAGCACGCAAAGTCAGAGGTGCGCAGATGGCCGCACCAGTGAATTTGACAACAGGGACAGGTGTCCACGCAAGAGACACCGAAGAAGCAATGCTGAAGGCAGCAGGGAGAACCTCCACATCTCCACTGCACCAGCAAAGCCCCGCAGGGGCCAAATACAACACAACAAAGATTGGCTTCCCTCACACTGCCTCAAGATGGAGTCACTAGCCGCCCAGGACAGGAAAAAGGAAAGTTGCACACTCCACGTGACAAGCCGCCACCACAACATGTGCTCTGACGACAGGCGACAAGTGGCCGGACACCACATTCACACCAGAAGCATGGAGCACGTCACTCGAAGAGACCAACCCTGCCAAGCATGCCTGAACGGAGGCAGGATCATGGGCCACGACAGAGCAGCCTCGAGACACAAGCACAACACCCTCGAGTGAAGAGCAAAGGAGCATCACAAAACCCCTGAGGTGGGGAAGGGGCCTGAAAGAGGTCCTCAAGGAGAAGAAGCACATCCTACCAACAGGACAGACCTGAGACAGGTCAGCAGCAAAGTAAAGATCGTCCCAAGAACCAGGCACGACTAGCGAAATGTCCAAATGGCGCAAACATGAGACATGTGGCTGGATGCAACATTCGAGTGACGAACCTGGTCGGAAGAAGGAGAAGAGCGTGGCAAGATGCCACTATGTGAAGAAGGAAATGAGAATGGCACGACGCCACTGGGCAAACAACCACCACAGGCGTGCAAGAAGGAAAGGAGAAGAACGCGCAAGTTGGAAAGGAGAAGAGCAACAGGGCAGAGGACTTGTGCCAGCACTGGAGGAGTTCATCAGCACAAGCCAGCCACCAAGGTGCAGGGACGTCATTGGAGACAGCTTCGCGGGAGGACCAATCGTAAGCCGCTAGCAAGCGCGATCTGCGTCCAGGCCCCATACATCACAGTGCGACCGTCTACTCCCCTGTCACCGCTGCTTGACATCAATATAGGGAAAAAGCGACAGGAGTATAACCCATAGACCGAGTTGAGATCTGGGTATATATGTATTTTTAACAACAATATCTCAACCGGATTCAGTAGGAGGGACAAATAAAAATATATGTACAAGACATTATGAGAACACAGGAAACAAGCATTTACAATGCAATAGGTCGCGTGTTAATTAAGTTTGAGCTATTGGCATTGCTTAATATTGCAACACCAATTGCACCAAAAGTCTATAAATTGTAGGCCATAAAAATGTGTATTTATTTTTGTAGCAGTGGTGGCATGCTGCGCTTTAGATGAATATGTTTGAAAGTAAAGTGCGCCATACTGAGATTGCTACAATAGTTATTTGTGGATGCGTTAACAATTGATGTGTGCACTGATGGCTGGTGGTGTGTGTGCCTGTAGAAATTGTGCACTGATGGCTGGTGGTGTGTGTGCCTGGTGGAAGTGTGCACTGCCGGCTGGTGGTGTGTGTGCCTGGTGGAAGCGTGTACTGACGGTTGGTGGTCTGTGTACCTGGTTAAAGTGTGCAATGACGGCTGGTGGTGTGTGTCTGATGAAAGCGTGCACTGACAGCTGGTGGTGTTTGGGCCCGGTAAAAGCGTGCACTGACGACTGATGGTGCCTGTGCCTGGTGAAAGTGTGCACTGACAGTGTGGTTGTGTGTCTGTGGTTGTGTGTATGTGGTTGTGTGTATGTGGTTGTGTGTGTGTGGTTGTGTGTGTGTGGCTGTGTGTGGCTGTGTGTGTGTGTGGCTGTGTGTGTGTGTGGCTGTGTGTGTGTGTGGCTGTGTGTGTGTGTGGCTGTGTGTGGTTGCTATAGTTCTCTGGCGAGAACGCTCTTCGCAAGTCTCTAAGCCGGAACGACAGATCGCTTTACGATCTGTTCGCAGTTCCGAGACCTAAAAAGTATGCTTGAAATAGACAAAAGGCTTGCTACCACAGAAATGTGGCCTGCAAATTCCTGCTCCACCTCTTTACTTCAAATGCAAATACTAAAACCTGGTGTTTACAGAACCCTATTTGCTCATAGCAGACACAGCCCTGCATTTAAAAGCATAAATTGTTATGGGGGAGCAAAAACAGATGGCGAACAGTAAAGTGGAGCGCTGGGGTGCAGAGACGATGAAGGGAAGCATTCAAGGAAGGCCACTGCAAAACATGCAATATCCTTTTGGCAAATCACATAATCTCCCCCACAAAAAATAAATTCAAACTTAGGTAAAGTAATTGGCGTGCATGTAAATTACTCAGATACCTTTGGGTCAGGTTGAGTTTGTGCTCAACCCGATAAATCAGGGCAAAAATAAATGTTGGCATAAACATGTTTATTTGCAAGCAAGGGTGGGTGGTAAACTTGGGCTGCCGGCGTCCCGTGGAAATCAGGATGTCCACCAGCACTTACCGGTAGCTTTGGAAGGCAGCAGCCAGCTCCAATCCCAATGTGCCAGGCACAGAGCAGTAGCAGCAACAGGTAGGACCCTGCATTGCAGTTTGTTGTACCAGTCACAGTCACGGTGGAGAAGTGTGGCTCAATGGTTAGAGCAGGCAGACCTTGATGCAGAGCTCTGGCCAGGGACCAGGGTTCAATTCCCGCCTCGGCGGGTCTCCGGCTCATTAATTCCCCTGACTGGATATTCTCGCCTCAGTGCCTGTTCTGATCATGGGTCCCACGCTGCAACTCTGGGCAATAGCTTGCTTAGTCTCCACAACGGCCCCAAAGCGCTGGGATGCCTGGCTGCACCTGGGGGGTGCCCAGGAGTGGACATTTCCCAGGAAAGCCATGAAGGGTTCCTAAGCGGTATACGGACAGCGCCGGGACACCTCCGGTGGAGGTAGCGGTGCGCTTTACAAATTCCGACATTTATATTTTATGACATTTACGGTGTCCCGTCCTGCACAAAAACGATCTTGTGTGCAACGCAGGCACCCTTGCACCACGACACAAGGGGACCTGCGTCGGCGCTAGGCAGCACATTGTGCACCAGCACCAGGCAAGGACAGGGATGTCATCATATCATGTTAAATACTCTGCATTCCTATGCTGCACTGTGCTGCGCTGCACTGCGTGAGATAATAATACATCTGTCCATTAATATTTATTGATAATTTTGATTTCCAGCGTCTAAAGATATATGTGAACAATAGACCAACATGACTAGAAGAGAGCATGTTAATAGCGAGGCAGTCTGGCTGGCTACGGTTGTTGAACAGACACCATTTGACTTGATGTCCATAGTGGCGAGGCCAGAATGAGCATCTGTAGTTCAGCAAGCACCATTGACACCCCACAATGTGAAATAACATATCATATGTAATTACAAATTTCAGAACAGGGATGGAACCGAGCATCCTAGGTAAGGAGCACATTTACCCACCAATTAAACTGGCTGCCACAAGGCCTCTGTTCGACTGTCTGCACTTGGTTCTTGCAGCGCAGTGCAAGTGCTGCGTGAAGGGACCTGCCTGGGCCGGCCAAATACTGGGACAATGGATGGGGATGTCATAGGCTCCGAACACATCGATGACACGTAGTTGTGGGTGTTTGCTGAGCATTACATCCTGTTGTTTTTCGCCATCCAGTTCCCCATGTTATATGAGCATCTTTTGTGAAACAGAAACTTGTGTTTCCCACCTGGGACCATCCAATCTAGCAGGGGACGGAAGAGCTTCCTTCTACTGTTGGTGTCTTCTAGATAGGCATCCCACATTTCACTCCAAAGTGGGCAGTCGCATCAACCATAGAAGGCTTGTGTGATCAGAATTTTGGTTGTGGTGGGAATTTGTGGTTTCATTGTTCTCAATTGTCTTGCTTAGCTCTCTGGAAAAAGCAAAGCTTTTGCAGTGTCAACTACAATTGTAGATTTTCTAGCTCCAAGCTGAGGCATTGACTGTACTAGTGCATACATGTGGATCAAGTCCTCTAGACCCATACCCTAAAACCAGCACATGCTACTTGGGGTCAGCGGGCATTTTTTATGTTTATTGCACAAGCTAACCTCTTGTGGACAGGTGTGTTATGATTCCTCTATGTTACTTGGAGAACCTGAAAAAGACGCTGTTGGGGTTGATAATCATGCCTGTCAAAAATTCAGCAGGTTAGTGGTGGGCTGCTCACAGCCTAACTTTCAGATCGGCAGATACAAAAAAGACACATTGATTTGTAAACTAAAGGTGTTTATTATATACCAAGCTGATAGAAATACATTGGCTAGAGAGAAAATGAAGAAAGCGCACATAATCAAGAAATTGATCATCACTTAGTCTGTGTATATGTCTTCCTAGGTGCCTTAGCTTTAATTACTAATGGCTAGAAAAACTACCATTTGGAGAGAATTAGCACATCTGAGCAAAACCGGAGCAAAGCCCGAACTTAACAAATATACCAGGCTATGTCTTAGGTGAATGCCATGTACATGGAGACATTGTTCCACAGGTTGACCAGAGCTCTGTACTTTTATACAAAGCTGTATTGCCTATGTGTATAGTTTCTCACATTGTTGCTCGAGAAAGTGTTCTTGTAATGCTGATGTGTGTGAGGATAACAGCAATTGGAATGGTAGCGGCAACACATTCACGCTAGCCCATTATATCTGCATTACAATAAAGTGCATCACAAACATGTACCTATGCAACACCAAAAAAGGACGATAACATTCTAATATACTAATACATACTAATAATTAAACATAAGCGTAAAATTGTAATAACATATGGAAACATTATGCAAAAAGCAAAGCTTATGCATCAGTGGTCAGGGGCCATAGGGTGTAGGTCACACAGGCCTGAAAGAATGCTATGTTATGTTACTAGCATTTATAAAGTGCGCATACACAAACAGTTTCTTGGCGCTAGAGTAAAAGAACCATTCCATACTGCTTGAAGTTTTAGTCATATGCGTGTTTGAAAAGCCACGTTTTTTGAATTTGTCTAAATCTTATATGTCAGGGTATCATTCTAATATCAAGTGGGAAGGAGTTCCAGATGGAAATGGGCGAGAGCATAACATCTGGAGCAGCCAATTCTCTTCTTTAAAAAGGAGAAAAAATAACAAGCATTTGTAGTGCAATAAGTCTCGCATTTGTAAAAGTTTGAGCTATTGGCATTGCTACAAATAATGGAACGGCAATAGCGCAAAAATTTAGTAATGTGAGGCCTATTACTTTGCAAAAGCAATGGGGAGCGGACACAGGAGCAATAGAGGAGAACGACATTATAAGTAAATTAAAAAGTATATAGCGCAAACTCGACCTGAAGGTATCTGAGCGCTACAGAGTGGTCCGAAGTAAAAGGCAGCCACCAGTTAAACCTAATAAATTGTAAAACAACCCCCTTATTAGTGATAAATGTTAAAAAAACGAAAATGGAGGAAGGAAGAAGGAAGCAACGGATGAAAAGGAGGGGGAGCAAACACTGGGGGAGAGAGGAAAAATGGGGAGTGGGCACAGGAGTAACAGAAAAGGAACTTTTGATAAAATTAATTTTTTATTTCAAAATATTTCAAAACTCCTACCGTCTTCTGCCTGGCTCAGTATCCCTTGTACCTACCTGGCATCAACATCACAGACGAGCGATCTTCCGCCGGCAACCCCCGAGGTTCCCTGAATTCCAAGCCTCTGCCCTCTGCTCTGTACAGTCCAGCTTGGAAGGAAGAAGGGAGCAACGGACGAAAGTGTGGGGGAGTGAACACTGGGAGAGAGAGAGAGGAGCAATGGGGGGTGTCCAGAGGAGAAGGACATTTTAATCACACATAAAAAGTATAGCACAAACTTGACCCAAAGGTATCAGAGTGCAACAGTGCAGACCAGCAGAAACCAGCAGCCACAGTTGTGCCATTTCGGGACCCGATATACCAAAAACAGCATCAGAAACCCGTGTGAGCGCGAGTCTTTAACACACTTAGTAGAGATGAACTGCCCCCCTCAGACTGATAGTACCCCCTAGAATGTAGACTGTCTCTGACCTTGGGGATTGAATACAAGACTAAGGATCGTCACTCATGACCCTAGGCTGTATTCAGCTACCGACCCCAGGGAAACGGCCCAGGAGTGACTGGCAGGGCAGAGTGAATGCACCCAGACTGTCAGTCTGCTGCTGACACAAGCCCGTGCACGCACACAACCTCAGTGACTCTGGAGGACATTCTACTTGGTGCTATGCACATGTGCACCTTCGCTGTCATTACTATAAATGCCCTATGTGAGCCCCTTATCCCGCTCTGAACGCTGCTCTATCATTCCCTTCTGATATAATCCTTGTGTTTCGCACCCACGCTACGACAACCCCCTCATTCCCCTAAAAGTGGATTATTTAAACTTGTGTACTTCCGGGGGAAGGGCCCAGGGTTTACAGCCAATCAGCGAGGCGAAAAACAAAAACATATCTGTTTGGAGTTTAGTCTGAAAGCTGAACCTTCAATTGGAGAATGTCTTGTCCTGTGATTGGCTCCTGGCCTCTTGTCAGTTGTCAATTGGTACATTAAAATCTCTGCAATGTCCTGTTACTCTACGTTGGCTGGGAGAACTTGGGATTGGCTGAGGGGAGCCCTTGTCACATCCTCATTGGCTGTTTGCCCCAGACACGAGTGCAGATATGCCGGGTGTTTAAGCCACGTTTGTGTTGGCGTTTAAGGAGTTTTTTGTGTCAAAGTCTTTGTTCCCAGGGAAAAACTAACCCGTTCCCGGAAGCCTGGGCTGCTGGCAGCCGGAAGTGACAGCATTGGGGCTGGTGAGTAGACTAGGGGCCTTACATTGAATCAACTGCTCCAATCGCGCACCATCAACTTTGGTTCTCAAGGCTAACAATCATCACTCACTGATCGAGGAAGAACCATTGCCTTTGTATATATTGTGTTCTTTTCACATTGTCACCTTGCGTCCTTCGCTGTATTCACCCACTTATCACTCGTGCCGTCACTCTTTGCTTCACTATCACTAGTGCACAAAGCCCCCTTGGGTTGCCTTCGCATTTTGTGCCTGCAGTGCTGTTCCAACTGCCTTGTATGGAATGTTTTTTTTTTCTTCAAATATATGATGCTATATGCACTTTCTAAAAACTGAAATATATAGTCTCTCTCCCCTTTTTTCCTGTGTTCTCATAATGTCTTGTACATATATTTTTATTTGTCCCTCCTACTGAATCCGGTTGAGATATTGTGGTTAAAAATACATGCTTGACATCAATGGCACCACATCTAGCAAATGCACCTGCCAGAAGACAACCGGAGTGGGCACAAAGTCCCTTCAGTCCTCCTCACGCCACAAAGTCACCAAAAGAAAGAGATCACCGCCTGTTGCCCAACTAAAAGAAAATTATAGTATCTGTCATCAAGGTGCATCATCACCAAGATCAGCTGTGGAGAATCGCACCACCAAAGTGGATTCAAACACTAGAGACATCCGCAGTTCAATGAGGCTAGCCATCCAGGAACCTTCTGTGTGTCCCCGTAAACCTGGAGCCTGCCAAAGAAGAGCATACCTGACCATTGGACTATCCACCCTTCGGGGTACACGAAGCATGGCCGTGGTCCTGTTGGGAGTTCTGCAGCAACCCCTCAGCGCGGCCTACGAAAGCCCGCACAGCCCACGCGGTCAGGTGGCAATCAAGGGCCAAGGGCCTCAATGGAGTTTCCTGTGAGAGGGAGAACCGGAATCGGAGCGATGCATCGGTAGCAGCTCCACGACAGGCACCGGGAAGCATGGAGGTCGCAGATGGAGACTGGCTACCCAAAGGCCATCTGAGGAAGGCATAGAACCCGAGTCCTGACGGCGAGAGCACACAGACTGAGACACCACTCTCTGCGGCTACATGAGCGATCTGGCTGTGGTCCTGTTGGCAGTTCCTCAACGACGCCTTCGCGTGGCCTACACGAAGCCCGCACAGTCCACATGGTCCCATGGCAGCCCGGCAGGAAGGCCCTCCAGGAAACTCTTGTGAGAGGGGAGTCCAGGCAGGAGAGGCAAGTCTGAAGTTGCTCGGCTATCGGGAACTGGAAAGCATCATCGCCTCCAAGGAAAGCCCTCAGCCACCTAGGTCATCCTCCATATTTGCAGGCTGGCTGTCCACCGGAGCCTGAGCGCCTGCAAGAAGATCTCCAAAGTGAACTCCACCATCGCTCCAAATGTACAGCTATTTGAACTTTGTAAATAGACTCCAACACCGCAAGACCAAGTCGATCTAAACTTCATAGCCGAAGCGGACAAAAGCTTCCTGACCGTGTGGGACAGGGCTCCAGCACTGCCAAGCAGATAGCCTGAAGAGACTCATTGGTGCTGTGTATTGTTATTTTGTTTCCTTCATAGGTTGGACTTTTGTTTGTTTCTTTTTCATAAAAGTTTGGGAGGGATGTAGTGTCCTGCTGGACACGTTCTAGTGTTCCACCTCTGGTTGCAGCCCACACTGCACGCCCACCCATCACAGGCGTCACTGGTCAGGTGACCCTGCTAACAAAAGGGGCTGGCGCACGTTCCCTGGGCCAGTTCCAGTACACCACTACAATGTGTCTGTGTCATCATTAGCAGCATGTGGGGTCAGGGCTCACATCACCACAGAAGAGATGCCAGTCCTCCGTGCTCAGTGGGGGTGGGACGAAGAGTGCATTCCTGGCTCTGCTGGACCGCCAGAGGATTAGGAGCTGGTTACACCATTGCTTCTCAATTTTAATTTCATCAACAAAAATCATCATTATATTGTCAACCCTCGGGCACGTCAGAGGCTTTGGTGGGAAGTCCAAAAACGTGTGGTTATTATTGGTGCCCGTCCAAGTGGCAGCACTGTTTTTTTTCGGAAGCATATACGCTCGGGTTAGTGAAACCACAGTATTTTGATGTTGCATCGATAGCTGCACCAAACAAAGACAGGTCAAGACTGCTTTTAATGATATAGACACCTGTAATATGAGCAGGGCAGGGTTGGATTTGGATTAAAAATCGGCCCGGGCACGCATAAAAAAATCGGCCCACATTTGCATAATAACTTCCCTCAAATCACTGCTTTCAGCATCATTTTACATAAAAGGGGGGGGGGTAAAAAAAATGCTTGCATCAGTTTACACTAGTGAAACACACCTGAAAACAAGTGAGGCCACTGCTGCTCAGGCTCAGTATGCCCAGCGAAAGAAAAGGGTTGACACCTGTACCTGTTGCTGCTATACGGGAGATAATGAGCGTCCATCTCCCTCCTGAAAGGCCACTCAGACACCCACTAGGCCGCTGGCTGTATAGTCGAACAACAGAGACACCGCCCAATTCGGTCCCCAGGCTGCTCAAAAGCAGCCCTCAGCTGGAACTCGGACCCTGACCCCTCGGGCATTGCCCGAATGCCCCAGATACCAATCCGACACTGGAGCAGGGTGCCCCAGTAAGGATTCCTGGGGTTGAGACCTGAATGCTCTCCCTTTGTGATGGTCCTCTTTTCATTAGCATGGCTGTTAAAAACAAAGGATGTCTTCATAGAAACCACTTTTGAGATAGACTTGGGGCCAGATGTAGGTAAATGTCATTTACCGATTCTTAAATACCGAATTTTTTACCGATTCGGTATTCAAAAATCGGTAAATGAGATGTAGGTCAAAAATCTGTATATTTTACCGATTCTGTAAAAGTCGGTATCGGACTTTCTGTAATTACCGAATCGGAAAATACAGATTCGGTAATTACCGAATCGGTAATGGCCATACAACCCTATGGGCCAAAAGGCCCATAGGAATGCATTAAAAATACCGATTCGGTAAATACCGATTCGGTAAATACCGAATCGGTAAATACCGAATCGGGAAGCAAGCAAAAGTGAAACTAATGAGAACAGCCAATCAGGTGCTACCACCCTCCCCCTCCCAACCAGGAAGTGGCTACCCAGGCAGCTGCAACTCATTAGAAGGTTCTGGAGAGGCAGTCAGAGCTGAGCAGAGAGACAAGCAGCAGGGAGAGATTTGTTTGCAGTGAAAGAGAGAAATAATGGCAAGCAGCACAGAGAGCCAGAAGGCTGACAGAAAACGAAAATTAAAGTTTAGCAGCATGGAGCTGCAGGTACTGGTTGAGGAAGTTGTGAGGGTCCACAAACAGCTTTTTGGCAGGCTGTCCCTCACTGTAGCAGAGTCAGCCAAAAGAAACCTGTGGCTTGCCATAGGGGAGAAGGTGAATGCTGTGGGTGTGACCAGCAGGAGCCAAGAGGAACTGAAGAAAAGGTTTTACGACCTCAGGAGCCTCACCAAAAAAAAATGGCATAGATCCACAAGCAGGCTGGTGTGACCGGTGGAGGCAGGAACCCTGCGCCCCCCCTGACTGACCTTGAGGAACTGGTGGCCACCACCATCGAGCCTGACAGTGTCGTGGGAGTAGGAGATGTGGACAGCTCAGCCAGAGCTACTACGAAAGGTAAGAGGCCTGCGCAGCATGACACCCCAAAGCAAACTGCTTCCCTTTAGCCTATGTGTACAGCCCAACCCCAGTCCAGTACTGCTAGCACTATACATGAGCAATGCATTATGGGAAATGTAGTCAGCAAATGTCGGACCACATATAAGTGCACAGAAAACAGCAATGCATTGAAAGCCAATCAGAGTAATGAAAGTGAAATGTGCAATGCATTTATTGTAGTGACTGTAAGACAATAGCACTCAGTGTACATACGCTTCTTTATACCTAGGGCCAACATCAGGCAGTGGACCATCTGCCTCACAAGGAACTGCGCCAGCGAGGGAGGAGAGTGTTGAGGCAGGGCCAAGCACCGCAGAAGCCTCACAGGAGGAAGAAGACGCCACTGCCCTCTCCCATGAGGATGACACTGTTCGTCCCCTTGTGTTTCCCCACTCCCCAAACGTTTCCCAAACCCCCCATTGGTGTTCTCACCTGAGAACTCCCCATCACGGTCCCTGACAACACCTGCTACCTCACCAGCCAGGAGGAGAAATGTGGCCCCACTGAGAGTCATGGCGGGAGGAGAGGGTGAGGCTCCAGCAACCATTGAAGTCACTCCTACTGCACAGGTGTCCACACATCAGTCCAGCAGCACTCGCAGCCGCCAACGCACTCCCAGCAGTGCAGGTCCAC
The DNA here is from genome assembly GCF_964261635.1 of Lissotriton helveticus. Classification (NCBI taxonomy): domain Eukaryota; kingdom Metazoa; phylum Chordata; class Amphibia; order Caudata; family Salamandridae; genus Lissotriton; species Lissotriton helveticus. Next base: position 1,374,099,937 of record NC_136067.1, read on the forward strand.
CTGGAGAGGGCACTGTGTTCCGTGGCCTTGAGGGGAGCATGGTGCACATCCAGCGCATGCAGGGTGAATCGATTCAGGCCTGCCACCGCCAGTTTAGGATCCTAAATCAGCAAATGGGAGACATGGGCAAGGGCATCAGTGCTTTAGTGGAAACCAACAGGGAGGTTGCAAAGACCAACACTGACATGACCACCGCCATAAACCAACTGTGCGGGATGCCCAGGAGAAAACAAGGCGCAGGGATGCGCATGTGCACAACAGGGCTATGCACCGCCTGGCCACGGCAACATCCCAGCTATGCCGTAGGAGCGCCAACATGCAAGAAAGCCTCACGCAGAACACCGCGGAGGTAACCAGGGGCATGGCCAGGATTACCAGTGCCCTGGAGGCCATGATCATCTCCCATACTGCTGCGAATCCTGCCCTGGACGTGGCTGAGGCATACGACAGCAGCAGCCGCAGCAGCCCGGCTAGCGCAGTTGTTGAGCCACGCCGGAGCACCAGGCGCTCAGCTGAGCCTGCAGGCCATGCCGAAGGGAGTGAAGCACACCCCAGTGGGTCTGCGAAGCGCGCCCGTAAATTACATTTACAGTGTGGGTGAGGCAACCTGGGACATTAGCAGTCCCCACGTTCAAATACTTATTATTTGTTCAACATCAGTGCATTAACGTTGTGGCAACATTAAAAAACGTTTTTTTTTTTTTTTTTTCACATTCTTGGCGAGGCAAGATGGCCGCCGTAGCTCTGTAGAGAGAAGTCGCTACTTTTCTCTCTCCTATCCTAGGATGTAAAAAAGGATTTGTGAATGCGGGGATGTGGGTTCTGGCCTACTTGATATCCCGTAGGACGGCAGCAGTATTCCACCCAGGCTGGCTGAGGAGGTTGTCAACTAAGACGAGTAAAGTCTGGCTCAGTTGCTGGGAAAATCTACTAAGCAGCGCTAAAATACATTCCAAGATGTCCCAAAGATCTAAACCGGACAGAGAGAAGGACAAAGATAAAGACAAAGGAAGAGTTAAACCAGCGGCAGCAGGGTCGATTAAAGGCTCAGCAGCGGCAGCAGCAGCGAGAGAGGGTGCAATTCCTAAAACTTTAACCATTGCCACAAAGAAGCAGACGGAGCTGCTCACTCGTTCTTTGAAAAATGCCCTGCCAAAGAAAATCGAAAAGCAGGAGAAAAGGAATGAAGGGAGGTCGGAGACTTGCTTAGCAGTGACTAAGACTGCAAAGACGGCATCGGACCAAGAAGGAAAGACTCTTCGTTCACATTCGGCGAGTTCAAAGGAGCAGTTGCGGCAGGCGACCTTACCGGAATCCTTCTGTCCCAGAGTGTTACCGGCGGTGCCACTGATACAGCTTCAGCTGACCGACCCCTGTCAAGGCGATGTGTTGGGAGAGAAAGCACCGATGTCACAGGCGGCACAGGCGGCATTGGGAGATCAGCGGGACGCGAGCGAGCTGAACGCGGAAGCCAAGCCAGCAACGGCAGACCGCGAGGACGCTAGCGTCGAAGATTTGGTTGCCGGGCAACCACTCACTACTGCGGGAGACTGCTCGAGTCAAGCAGTTCAGAGCGCAGGAGTAATGGAGGTGAGCGAGGGGGGAATAATGGTCACCGGCGAGGATGCAGAACAGCTAGAAAGACACAATAATTTGCAGATGCTAGACGCATTATTAAGTGTGGAGATAGCGCCACAGTACAACTCACTGCAGCGTTCCAACCCGAGCTGGGGTAGCACCCAGAGCCTAGGAGTTCAGCAAAGACAAGCGCTCCAGTATGAAGGACATAATGGCTTAAATGGAAGAGAAGACAGAAGCATGAGGGGGGGCTCCTCGGAATTCTTTTCAGTCAATGAGGGTTCAAGCTCTTCAGAGTTCAGCGAACATGAAACTCAAGGAGAGGGGAGCTGCACTGATCTGACTTCCGATACAAGTAAGGGCTCCAGGGAGCTAGAGTCCAAAAAGAAAAAGAGCGGTGGTCGTAAAGGAGTCGGAAGAGGGTCCAGGTCTAGCACGAGCAAGAAACTATCATGGGATTATTCTGCTACATCAGAGACCTATCAGGAAAATGACCAGGAGGAGGGGGGGGAAACAGGGCAAAAAACTCAAATTGTAACTCTTGAAATGATGTTCGGAACTCTGAAACAAATGCAGTCTGAGGCAAGAGCGGAAAGCCGTAGAGCAAAAAGAGACACAAAAAAACTTCAAGCTTCGCTAAGAAGAGTAAATAGAAAACAAGAAGAGGTTGAGGGGAGAGTAACGCAAGTTGAGGAAAGGACTAGCAGAGTGGAAGACGAGGTATCAGAATGGCAGACTTTTAAAGAAGACCAAGGAAAAGTGGTGGAAGACCTTCAATGGAAGTTAGAAAGTTTTGAAAACCGCCAAAGGAGAAATAATGTGAGACTTCTGGGACTGGAGGAAGGACGGGAGGGGCAGGATCCCAGGGGGTACGTGGTCAAGATATTAGAAGAAGCCTTTCCAGAGTCAAAATGGCACTGGGATATAGAAGTACAGAGAGCCCATAGGTACCCCCTGTTTGTTAAGAAAAACCGGGGGGAGCAAGAGAATGCGCGACCAAGAGCAATGCTGGTCTTCCTAGGTAATTTCCTAGCTAGGCAGGAAATAATTGATAAGGCTAGACCTGATTCCAGAAAAACAGCTGACGGTAACACATTTTTTTCTAGGCCAGATTGTTGCCACGTTACCGTGGAAAGAAGGTGGAAATTAAGGCAGATGATAGGACCCTTCCAAAAGCAAGGCGCAGAAGCTTATTTATTGTTCCCTGCTAGGCTGAAAGTAATTAGGAAAGGGTATACTAGGATGTTTACGTCTGAGATAAAAGCAGCAGAGTATCTAGTTGAAATCACGGAACTAGACAAAGGAAAGGAGAGTAGAACCAGAACTCCACCAAGAACCCCCGTAACCAACCCACCAAAGACCCCGTAGATGGTAAAATCATATATAGTCAGGTTCGACAGATGTGTAAATAGGATAGGAGAGAGCAGCGACTCTGCAGACTACAAGGGCTACACATAGGCCAGGATTGGCTTATTTGCCTGTAGCAAGGGGGGGGGGTTCTTAAAGGGAGGGGGGCAGCGGGGGAGCGGGGGAGGGTGGGAGAGGGGTGGAAATAAGCATATAGTAAGTGGACACAAGCACAATCTATGCAGAAAAGTAAAAAAAGATGAGTGGAGCAAGTTGTACATGAGAATAGCAACAATAAAATTGGGAAAGGAAACGAAGGAAACAAAGAATTCCATTGAACGTTGCCGGTATAGGTATTTGCATGAAGATGGAGAAACTATAAAACATAATGACCTGTAAAATAGTGTCAATGAATATTTGCGGACTTAATGAGCTAAACAAGAGGTTAAGAACTGCTTCTTTGTTAAAATCGCTAAAACCTGACCTAGTGTGCCTTCAGGAAACACACATTGAAGGAAGCAAGGCTTATTTACTGGATCAACTTGGTTTCAATGTCTTAGCAAAAACTACTCAGAACACAAAGACGAGAGGAGTGGTGATTCTGGGTAAGAGACAGGATACCTCGGTCAAGAGGAAGATGGAGGATCAGTGGGGTAGATGGGTTATTGCAGAATTAATTTGTAGGGGGGAAACTCTTACGCTTGTTTCAGTTTATGGGTCAACAGGAGATGATCCTGATATCTTCCAATTTTTAGATGTAGAACTTGCGCAATGGCCGGAACCCATTATTCTCTGTGGCGACCTCAATATTCATGACGCAGATAGTAGTTTTTTAGATCACGGAAGGAAATATACGGGGAGGAAAAAGAAGACTTATAGAGCCTTAGCGGACATGGTAAGGAATAACTCGCTTGAAGACCCATGGTTAAATTGCCATCCAAATCTGGATGGGAGCACCTTTTTCTCAGCCCCTCATCAGACACTGGTCAGGCTGGATTACTTTTTAATTACAAGAGGTCTGATAGATAGAGCAAGAATAGAAAGGGAACCAAGGATCATATCAGACCATAGCCCGTTAGTTTTAATTGTAACAGCTGGGCAAAGGAGAAATAAAGAACTGAGACAATGGACTTTTGACAGGACGTTGCTCCAGGATCAGTCTTACAGGGAGAGAATGAGCAAATGGATTATGGATTACTGGGAGTTTAATAAAGGTACAGCATCACCAGGGATAGTGTGGGATGCTTTTAAGGCCGGTATAAGAGGTGAAACCTTGAGCTATGTCATTAGTGCTCAAAGAGTGGTGAAGGAAAAAGAGGAGCAAGATAGGAAACTAATTTCACAGGCAGAGGAAGAACTTATGCCAGCTATACATACACAGTCTCCATTTGACCAGATATTGTTGAAGATAGTAGCTCTTAAAGCTGAAATTATGGATGGGATGGCAAAAAAGATCGTTGAGAAATATGTAGCAAATAAAGAAAAGGCATATGAGCTTAGCGAAAGAGTTGGTCACATTCTGGCTATGCGAGCTAGGCAAAGGGATGGGATGTCTGATATTAAGGAGATCAAAAATTCCCAGTGAACCAAGGTCAAGGATGCAGAGCAGATCAGAGAGGTTTTTAAACAATTTTACATGGAGCTTTATACTTCAGAGGGTCACGAAAGAGAGGAGGATATAAGGGCATATTTGAGCGAGATAGAGTCCTCGGGATTAGCAGAGGCTGATAGAAAAGGGCTGGAGGAAGTATTCCAGGTGGAGGAACTGATTGAGGCTCTGAGGGATTTACCGTCTGGGAAGGCTGCAGGTCCGGACCAGATTCCGATAGAATTTTACAAGGTTTTTCAATCCTCTATCCTAAAAGAAATGTATGAAGTGATGTTGCTAGCACAAATGGGTGAGTCTGCTCCAGAATCTTGGGGGGGCGCTGATATTATTATTATACCAAAAAAGGGCAAACCCATCGACGCCCCGGGCTCTTACCGCCCCATTACTTTAATGAACGCGGATATCAAGGTGTTCTCCAACATTTTGGCAAAAAGGTTATCTAGGGTAATTGAATCACTCGTTATTCCCTCTCAGCATGGATTTATTCCAGGGAAGGGAACAACTCAGCACACCAGACAAGTGATTACGGCATTTGATGTAGCAAATACCCTAGAAGTCCCAATGGCAGCGGTGTTTCTCGACGCCGAAAAAGCTTTCGATAGGGTTTCTTGGAGGTACTTGTGGGATGTTTTGAGTTGGCATGGTATAGGACCAGGCCTTATAAAGGCCCTGCAGACTTTATACATAAACCCGAGTGCCAAGATAAGAGTCAATAGAGGCTATTCAACAGCAGTTAATATCTAGAGAGGTACAAGGCAAGGATGCCCTTCTTCTCCTTTGCTTTTCGCTCTATATCTTGATCCTTATGTACGCAAGTTGGAATGTAATGAGCAGATTCCTCCTTTAGTTCTCAATGGGTGTCGATTTAAGTCATTAGCTTACGCGGATGATGTCGCCATCCTGACTGCAGCACCTACGTTTGCCATTAGGGCAATCGAAGATGAAGCTGAGACATTTGGTCAGTTTTCAGGGTACAGCTTGAACAACACTAAAACGCAGATCGTCAAAAACCAGTGGGTAATATGTAATGATGACAGAGTGACGGGTATGGCAACTTACTTGGGGGTACAAATCACAGCGGAAATAGATAAGATTGTTAAAAAGAATTTGGATCCTTTGATAGCTCAAGCCAAAAGAGATCTGGAAAGAATGAACAATTTACACCTCTCTTTGGTAGGCTGTAAAAATATTATCAAAATGATGTTGCTACCTAAATTCTTGTATATATTCAGGGCTGTACCCTTGTTGATTGAATCTAGCTGGTTTAATAGTATCGAGGCTATTTGTAATAGGTTTATCTGGGCACACGGTAAGACCCGGAGGGCCTACAGGTATATGACACTTCCTAGGGAAAAAGGGGGCTGGGGTGCACCAGATTTCCGTTTATATTATATGGCTACGGTGCTGCAATATATACAGGGACTTATTGGAGGCAATGTTGATGATGTAAGAATGCATAATATGTCTACGGAGGTCTATGCTCTTGCACTAGGGGTAAATGTTCATAATTGCTTCTTAAAATGTACAGATTATAGTTACTTTAAGAGAACCAGATTTAAAACGGTCAAGGCGGCGATCACGGTATGGAATGCTTTCTTAAAGAAAGCCAAGATGGGGAGGTATAATAGGTATGTTTTTTTGGTCAACAACAGATCACTCCCAGAGGAAATATTTGCCGATCACACAATGGCAGAGTGGGCTTCAAGGGGGGTTACGCAAATGGGCGATCTATTTTCACAGGAGGGTTTTAAGCAATTTTCGGATTTAAGAGACACGTATGGCATACACAACAGGGGTTTCTTTAAGTACCTGCAGATCAGAAGTTTTTTGAAAAATAAAGTGGGAGGCCCAGTAGGCTTTAATAAAATAGAAATATTGGAGAAAATAAAGTTGATGGGGGATTGCACAATTAAGTCTTTTTACGCAATTCTGCTGAAAGAAAAGCAAGATGACTTAGGCAAATTCAGTAAGAAATGGGCAGATAAACTAGGAGTTGAAAGTAACTTGTTTTTTGATTCGCTGGACCTAGGCTGTACAATATTATGTGCAGCCCCGTTACAGTCCCAGCATTACAAAACACTATATTTTTTGTATTTCACGCCTGCAAGGATTGCAAAATGGGGGGGGAATACAGGAATTAACTGCCCCCGCTGTAATGCGTTGGAAGCAGATAGCATACACATCTTTGCAACATGTCCCCAAATACAAACACTGATTATTGAGATTGAGGGGTTTTTGGCAAGGTCTTTGGGCATTGTGATTTCTCTTACTCCAGCTTGGATTATGCTAGGTGTGGCTGATCGGGAGCAGGATCTGCACACTGAATTTCTGTTTGTGATAATGGCTGTCTACAGACTGACAATAGCCAGGGCTTGGCTAGATAAAAATCCTCCGAAACTGCAAAGTTGGTTGGCAAATATTCTGTATGCATATAATATAGAGGAAAAAATTTATGCTCAAAAAGGGAGGAGAGGAAGATGTCTGGGGAGAAGAATTTGGGAGCCAATACGTAAATGGAAAGAGCGGCAAAGAGAGGACAATTAAGGAGTTAAATTTTCAAGTTGGTTGAAGTTATAATGGGTTTAGCATTAGTCAAGGTTGGAATCTATACATTAGACTTCATGGATTGGAATATTTACAGAATTGTAATGTACTTTTCGCTGTTTTCCATTTTGCTTCTGTGTTTCTTTTTGATTATGCTTGTGTAATATGTATTGTGTAATAGGCACTGTCTCCTAAAAGGGAAATGGGAATACATTACTCAAATGCATACTTGTAATTCTTACTGCAGTAAGTGTTGAAGGGGTCGCACACTGTGTCTTACCTAGGAGGTATCCTTCGCCAAATTCCCCTGCAGACAGCCGTGCATAGATGCCGCCGTTCTGAAAAATATAGGAGTCGTGGGTACTCCCAGGGAATTTCGCAACAAGGTCTGTGATGATGAACTTTGCATTGCAAATCACCTGTACATTGATGGTGTGGGTGGACTTCCTATTCCGGTAGATGTATTCTGTGGCAGCAGGGGGACAAATGGGGATGTGCGTGCCATCAATGCAGCCGATGATATGGGGAAATCTAGCCATCTGGTAGAACTCGGATTTGGTTTGAACCAGTTCAGCATGGGTGGATGGAAAAGAAATGTAATGCTCCATCCTATGCAACATGGCGTCAAGGAATTTTTGAAAAAACCTTGAGGCTGCTCTGGGTCACCCCACCCACAGCAGCAACCACGCTCTGGTAGCTCCCTGACGCCAGCAGGTGGAGGCTGCAAAGCACCGGTACATGGGGTGGAATTGCATGTGCCCTTGGGGTGGTGTGCTGCAACAGTGGTTGTAGGTCCCTGATGAGCTGCAAGATGGTGTCTGGTGCCAACCTGTACCTCTGCAGTATCTCTTCCTCTGTGAGCATGAACAGGGTCACCCTCTGCCTGTAGACCAGCTCCTGTCTCAGCCATTCCCTCTCTCCTTCCTCCTGTAGCCGTAGACGTCTTGCGATGACATAAAATGCCGCCATTGTGCAAACAGAATTGCATTTTGGGTCCATTTTTATAGGCTGCACCTGGTTACCATCTGATTTGAATCCATGGTAAATACCGACTCTTAAATACCGAATTTGAAGCAAATTCGGTATTTCAGAGCCTCCCTACATCTCAATCTTCAATTTTACCTATTCTTAATTACCGAATCGGTATTTTACCGATTCGGTAAATTTTCCGAATCGGTAAATATTCCGAGTCGGTATTTTTCCGATTCAGTAAATTTTCCGATTCGGTAAATATTCAGAGTCGGTATTTTTCCAAGTCGGTAAATTTTCCGAATCGGTAAATATTCCGAGTCGGTATTTTACCAATTCGGTAAATTTTCCGATTCGGTAAATTTACCGATTCGGCCTAATTTCTATCACCTACATACCGATCGCTCAATACCGGTCGGTAACGGCCGAAAATCTGTATTTTCGGCCGTTACCGACCGGTAAAGGGCTACCTACATCTGGCCCTTGATGTCATTGTTAGGTCAACTGGACAGCCTGAATGTAAGAAGTAATCAATTCCAACGTAGCTCCGCAGATGTTTCAAATCTCTCACAATACTGCACGTGTCCACGAACTGGTCTTTTATGTTATTTGTGCCTTATATTGTATCATAAAATACCAATAAAAATATATATATTTTTTTAAATGATTTATGGTAGGGTGGCGCATGTGTCTAAATGCAGGTTATTTGGAGATGTATGAGTGGAAATATTGGATTTGTGACGGGCTTACTAGCAGTGGTATGAAAATAAATGTCGTGCCTCAGGAACATAGTTAGTTGCTGCACCACTGAAATGTGGTATGAGCGGTATCATTTGGGGTGATCCAAAAATGTAAGGCTGCCTTTAGAAGAATTAATTAGTGGGAAGTTTTCCGAGATTTTAAACAACATAGGAGAGAAGAAAAATGTATTTTAATAAAACAGTGTAAGCATTACATTTCAGTCTGGGATTCTCACTGGGGCTTGAATCCGCAAGTTTAGTGCAGTGATGTTGAGTAGCTTTTATGGTGATTGAGTGTTATATGACTGTGTGAATAGTGAAAGTGTATGCGATTTTCCTCCAGGGATCTTTTATTTTGCTTAGTTGTCTTTAGAAGAAACCATTTTCCGGAAAAACATTTGGGGGCATATTACCAAGCAATAGCGACAATTTTTTACCGCTGAACTGCGGCGATTTTTACCGCAGATAAACCTTGGTATTACCAAGGTTTATCGCAAATGCAATAAAAAACGGCCGCAATGCATGAATATCGCTGAAAAGTCCGCGATATTCATGCATTACCGAGCTAATGCTCTTAGCCATGTTATCCACCTCCCATTGGATAACATGGCTAAGAACTGCTCAGGGCAGGTGTTAGCTTTTGGAGATATTCGCGCTTAGCGCGAATATCTCCAAAAGTTGGTAATAGGAGATAGCGATGTTAGCGACTGTTTCCAGTCGCTAACATCTTGGCACGCCCACTTTGCATGTCATTAGTGATAAATATCACTGACATGCAAAGTGGGGCCCAAGATGGTCGCTATCTCCTACTAGCTGTCGCTAACTGGTGTTAGCGACAGCTAGGTAATAGGGAGATAATTTTATCTCCGCTTTTTGGCTTTTAAAGCCAAAAAAGCTGAGATAAACCCCCTTGATAATATGCCCCTTGGTATCTTATGCTGAGTACATATAAGTGCAATGGCCGCCAGAAATAATCTTCTTCCAAAATCTTTGACCTGGCCTCTACTCTCGTCTGTAGCGCCTTCAGAAGACTAAAAAAAAATGCTGAAAGAACCTTCCAATGACCCAGTCAATCTCCCCAACTACTGCCCCATCACCCACCAACTTACTGCTCCACAGTCTGGTCAGTGTCTTGGGGTTCCCGATACCAACAACATTGAGGGCGTCTTAAAAATCACCAGCGTGGGGGAAAGCCTGGGGTGCATGGAATGTGTATAGGGGGGATATTTGTGCTCCTACGGTCGTGTTAGATGACCCGCCAATGCCGGAGGATCCCTGAGCCCATGGATCATTAATTGTGCTGTATCTTTTGTGACCAAACGGATGTGACATCTTCAATGTTTTTGCCTGACCGTACCCAGTGTATTTTATTGTTTGTATTTATGATTTATTTTGTGTGCTTTAATAAAAAGAATTATAAAAAAACAAAAAAACGCCAGCGATCCTAAATTGGAAGCCACCCAATGAAATTTCTGCATGCTCCAGGTTCAACAATGGATGTCTAAGTAACACGGTCAGGACCAAAGCCTATCCCAGCTCCCATTGTAAAGAAACTAGGAATACAACTTGACTCCAACCTCTCTATGACTGACTAGGTGAAGTCAGTGGTCCGCGCTTGTTTCTTTCAATTCAAGACATGAAAAGGATTGTCTTTTTAGGTTTCGACCTGGCGAGGGGCACGCAGTGCCCCTCCCAGATCGAAAACTTTTGTCTTCAGTAGGGATGTTTGGACCGCCTCTGTTTCCAATTGGCTAGCTCCATAAATGGAGACTAGCCATTGGGAGACAGAGGCTGTCAATCACGCTTTCTGGCGAAAACGCGATTCGGGGGCGTTTCTGGGTCTTTTTTTAAGTCCCGCCCCCAACACCCTCCCTCTCGCCATCCCGTTGTCGTGCCTTCTTGAAGTTCTCCCTCCCGCCCGCCCTCTGTCTGTGCCTCCTCCCTCTTGCCCGCCCACTGTCTGTGATCGATGAGTCCCGCCCCCCACACCCTCCCTCTCGCCGTCCCGTTGTTGTCCTGCCTTCTCGAAGTTCTCCGTTGTTGTCCTGCCTTTTCGAGGTTCTACTGTCCATGCCTCCTCCCTCTTGCCCGCCCACTGTCTCGCCCCCAAATCCGAAAAAAATGTGGAGCTTTTATCCGCCATTTTGCAGCTCGCTTCCCGACATCGGTCGTCTCATCCTGCCTCCCCGAGGTCAATGGCGGCAGATAGCGGCATTGTTACAGTGGTTGTGGCTCCCGAGCGAGTGGCCACCTCGCTTTACAGTTTAATTGCAGCCGGTGCCCACCCGGCATTTGCCCCGCAAAGTGCGCGAAATTGTCCCCGCTGCCGCCCGGCCGCGACCAGGAAGTCAGGCAGGCCGGGGGCGGGACTGCGGGACACCCCGTGAACTCATTTCCCGGGCCGCGCTCTCATTGGCTGCCGGCCCGGGATTCCCTAGTGACGTCACTCCCCGGGCCGCGCTGGGATTGGCTGCCGGCCCGAGGAGATTGCAAGGCGCCGCCTGAGGAGAGGAGCCGGCAGAGAAGATGGCCAGATGCTGCCCGGGGCTCCCGTGAGCTGCTGGGAGCCCCGGTGGTCCAGCGGGGAGCAGGAGTCCCCGAGAGGAGGAGAGGACCCCGCCGCTGGAGCCGCCGCCTGGGAGAGAGCCGCCGCCGGGAGCTGGCAGACCACGTTTGTGGTATTCGGTGTAAGCTGCTTTGTTGAAAGATTAATGTTCTTGCATCAGCCTGCACACATGTTTACACCGTCGCACTTTTCAGTGCCATCCTTTCCGTTTTCTTGAAGCCATTGCTCATCTGCTAGAACCAAGGTAATTGGCATTGAAGCTAGCATACTCCGAGTTTATTTCCTGTGTAAATATTGAATACGATTTCTCAGTCGGCTATAAAGATTTTAATTCCTGATCAGGTGACTGTTAAATGTAGAGCTTCCACCCTAAAAATGTAGAGCCTCCACCCTGAAAATGTAGAGCCTCCACCCAATATTCGCTCCATTATGGTAATTTGCTTGCCCTTGTGAGCTGCTTCCTAGTTGCTTTCCTTTTTTGAACTTCAAGAATAGACGTCTAGATACAGTAAACATGCTTCTTGAGGTCCTCTTTTTGTAATATTCTGTGATTTATTGTATTGTATTGAAATTGCATTTATATAGCGCTTACTACCCCTGACGAGGAGTTGAAGCGCTTTTTCAGTGAGTCACACGCTACTCCGGGAACCATCTTCCAAAAATGAAGTGCTTAGAAACAGGCGCTTTATTGAAAGACAAAGTCTAAAACACGAGTTGCTTCACAGAGACCAGCGTGGTGGTGAGTGTTGTCTGGTTAAGGTTATATTATAAAAACCTTGAGGTGAAGAGTTGGGAAGCGAGTCAGGGTCAGTTAATTTTTACTCATATTTGTCCAGAATCACACGTTTTTTTGGTGAACTGTCGCAGTCGAGATCAGCGTCCATGTCTCCAGACTGCAGTGTCCAACTTCGCCGCTAGAGCACATTTTAACCCTCTATGTAAAAGGCCATACACGCTGTATAGTTTACGTTTACGGCCTGAGCACAAACACCGAGCCTCGGTCTGATTCAGCGGGCCTTGGCTTCCTGGTGGGAGGGGTGACTTGTTTTATCATATTTACACAGGTTAAAACTGTCCTGGCAAAGGTTTCACGTCATTAGTGACAGTTTAACTACCAATTCAGCAATAAGCAACAGAAAGGTGACCAGTCAACCCCTGCAGAGGGCTTTCCACTGCGCAACAGTGCATTTTACAGTGTTTTTAGTTACTTTTGAACTTTTGGAGCTAGATACATTATTTTTGTTAAAATCTGCAGATTATGCATCAGATGATGGATTATGTGGCAAATGTGGCAAATTCATAATCATGAAAGTATAAATGCTGGTAATGGCGTTTTAAAACAGTAACCTAGCTGGAAGGCTAATTGGCTCTGTTTATACTAGAAAGGGGTCTTCTGGTGTGTTTTCTTGCATACTTTCTACAGGTAATGCAGTTGGCATCCATTTTGCTATCCATGGAATTATAAAAAGCCGATTAATCCCTGCTTGAAACCTACATCTTTACTCCGAGCAGCCTCCAACCTTTATTGAGGGTTTTCTGGTTCATTCCATTTTCTTAATGTGCTCTTCTTTTAAAGCGCCCACATGCTGCCAGCAGGTGCTTAAAATCCGTGCTGTTGAAAATCTGAATGAATGCACATACAGTTCACAGGAAACAACATGGGAGCACATTTAACATGGCCCAACTCACAGGTCCATGTTTGAAACTGAGAGCAGATAAAATGCAACTGTGGAGAAGACCTGCAGCTCCCCTTCCACCATCTCACTGGAAGCAGATAGGTAGCTGACACAAATATTTGGGAATTAAATGAGAATTGCAAACGAGAAGACTGCAAGAGTTAACCGCATGCTCCTGACGTGTTGTGACCAGTGGTCCTAATGATGAAATTAGGGTAGGGCCCACACATATTTTATTCTCCCGATCTTAAGAAGCACCGGTCTAATTGAGTCCAATTAAAGCATGGGTACTGGAAAACATATTCCCAGGGGCCAAAACAATAGTCTGTGGTGTGACCGAGGGCCGGTGAATGGATGCAGGGGTTGGAAGTTGGGTGTAAGGGAAGTGAAGCAGGTACATGGTGTGCACAGTGAGTTGTGGACTCATTTTGAGGGTTTCATTCCATACTGTCCTCTAATTTAATCCCCTGGAGTAATAGATTTGACCACACTGTATTATGCTGGATCTGAGCTGTAATCCCCCTACCAAACCCTGGGGTAAGCATTATCTGCTTGCTATAACTATCTTTGGAGAGGCAAGTGCACAAAGAAGGAAACTTGATTCCCTGCCCCCTGGCTGTGCTGGGTTCCCCGCCCCCTGGCTGTGCTTGCTCCCCCTTCCCCTGGTTCCCCTTCCCCTGGTTTTGCTTGCTCCCCTGCCCCCTGGCTGTGCTTGCTTCCCCGCCCCCTGGCTGTGCTTGCTCCCCCTTCCCCTGGCTCCCCTTCCCCTGGTTCCCCTTCCCCTGGCTGTGCTTGCTTCCCTGCCCCCTCGCTGTGCTTGCTTCCCCTTCCCCTGGCTGTGCTTGCTTCCCTGCCCCCTCGCTGTGCTTGCTTCCCTGCCCCCTAGCTGTGCTTGCTTCCCTGCCCCCTCGCTGTGCTTGCTCTCCTGAGTGTGTGTGTGGCTCTGGGTGGGTGTGTGTGGCTCTGGGTGGGTGTGTGTGGCTCTGGGTGGGTGTGTGTGGCACTGGGTGGGTGCGTGTGTGTGGCTCTGGGTGGGTGTGTGTGTGGCTCTGGGTGTGTGTGTGTGTCTGTGTGTGTGTGTGTGTGTGTGTGTGTGTGGCTCTGGTTGTGTATGTGTGTGGCTCTGGTTGTGTATGTGTGTGGCTCTGGTTGTGTATGTGTGTGGCTCTGGTTGTGTATGTGTGTGGCTGTGTGTGTGGCTCTGGGTGTGTGTGTGTGTGTGTGTCTGGCTGGCTCTGGGTGTGTGTGTGTGTGGCTGGCTCTGGGTGTGTGTGTGGCTGGCTCTGGGTGTGTGTGTGTGGCTCTGGGTGTGTATGTGTGGCTCTGGGTGTGTGTGTGTGTGGTAGTAATTGCTGTCTGCTGAGCTCGTCCATAGGGTACAATAGGTCTCACATTTGCGAGAGATTAAGATAATGGCAATGTAATTGACAATGCCATTTATTTATCTGTTTTCAAAACCAACACATAAATAAAAATTTTGTAATTTACAATGCCAATAGCTCTAACTTTTCCAAAGGCGAAACCATTGCATTGTAAATGCTTGTTGTCTTTTGCCTACAAAGTCATGACTTTGAAATTATTATTTCTTCACGGTTAGACCACTGTATAGCAGCGCAGGAGTTTTAGACTGCAAACCACTCACCTCACCAACTGCAGGGAGTACCTGTCCCATGATTCCTTCCTGCTACCAGGAGCCTCGAGGGCTGAGGGGGGTCCTCTAGGTTGTGCTATGCTGATTGATCCCGCAGCACAGGACTCAACCGGGACGGTTGTGCCCAGGGGAATTCTGGGCCAAAGGCAAGCCTGTTTTCGCCCGTCATTGCCCGGACGAGGCTGGGCTGGGCCACCGACATTGGCTCGAACTCAAGAGGGCCAGGAGGCCCCGTTTCCATTTACCACAATATCACCCTGTGGTACACAAAGCAAGAGGCAACCTTGTGCGAATTAATATGAGGTATCCAAACGCCGCGCCAAGGGGGAGAAGAACATGGTCATTATTCGAAGCGATCTGAGGCCTAGGTCAAATGCCAGTTCGGACCTAGTCTCAGTTCTTTAAATCCTCCTTATTAATACCGCCCGATCTGCTACTAGTGGGATCTTGCGCAACCCACGGACCTCCTCACGCCTCAATGCCACTGCCTCCGCCTTCCCCCACATGAGCATCGCTGCGCACCAAGGTCAATATCCGGAAATGTCTGAGATTTCCAATGCATGTCGAGAAGTGTGCGACCCGTTAGTAGTGCCAAGTCAATAAAATGATGTGCAGGAATTGCGGTTGCTGAGCGCATAATTAGCCCCGGTAATGAATCCTCCATCGTGCAGAAGTTTGTATGGTCATTTACCTCTGTTGATGCTTTTGAGACTGTGCCCCTTAATGATGGCAGCTACTGGTCAGTTCCAGAACAGATGTGCAATGCCAGCCCCAGTCTGGCAGCAGCGTGGACAATTGGCAGATGACCCAAACATCTGGTGAAGTGTTTTTTGTGGTAGGCTCTGTGCAAAATATTGTGCTGTCTGCACTGAAAGTTAGCGCTCCCTAGATAGCTTTCTAGGGTACAAGAGCACTCTCTCCCGCTCCTGCTGCGTAAACTCTCTGCCCACGTCACTTTCCCAACTTCTGCAGGTCGCTGCTAATGGGTCGCGGGTGGTGTATGCCAGAGCCCGCACAAACCACGTAATAAGATGGCGACCTTCTCCCATACTGTGCAGGGCATGTATCAGTGGATGCTGAACAGGCTCAGTGTCTTCAACGTGCCATAGCTGGCCTAGTTCCACTATCAAGTGACCATGGGCTAATACATGGCCTGCTGGGAGCTCAGTTTCTTCCCGCAGCCTGTCAAAGGCTATACATGCCCCATCTTGAAACAGGTGGAGGCAGATTTACAAGGCTCGTGCACCACTTTTGCGTCATTTTTTAACAAGGGGAAAAGGACGCTAAAGTGGCGCAAGGGGCTTGTAAATAAGCCCCAGGGTCCCTAACGTGCCCACACCTGCGTTCTCCCACGCCTACACACCCTCCCTCCCAATCATATCATACAAGGAGGTGATGGAGCTTAGCGGTATGTCAGGAGAGTATGGCATTATTTATAATTGTTTTGCTGCCATTCAGGGGTTTGTTTCAGCTTTATAGCAGTGTCATTTTGATTCTATCATAGTTGGCTATGTAGAAGAGGAAGGCTGATGCAAGTCCCAGAGTCAAGCAAAACAAGAAGAAATTGACAGCTTATTCGAAGAAATTGAATCTATCCTATGCAATAGTGAAAGACCTTCTGGCCAAAACATTAAACAAACTGCATGCGTACATGTCTGAGGACTGTTGGAATTCTAATGAAATCGTTACTTTCATTTATTTAATGTGATGTTCTATAGCGCGAACATTACCCGAAGGTGTCAGAGCACTTTACAAAAAAAACAGTTGCGTTACATAAGGACTTTGGATTACATGAGTTACATAAGAGATACAAACAGGAAATAATTGCAAATGTACAAGGTGTAAAGTCACTCAAGGAAGAGATAAAAAAAGGAAAAAATTGCACATGTACAAGTTAAAAGTCACTCAAGGAAGAGATACAAACAGATAGACTCTAAAATCACATGAGAATGGTAGTAAGTACAAAAGTCTACTACATATACTAGTGGTTAGAGTTCTATATAAACAAATAACCTAACCGGTCTACTTACTAAGTATGCCCCACGTATTGCAAGTTGCCCAAATCTGTACATGTTTTAGCCCCTAAAACTGTGGCACCCATTCCACATGGTATAAGTTACCTAGAGAATAGGGGGGCTGACTTCCAGTGTGCAGAATTCTTGATACCCATTGTTCCAACTAGTGCAGTTACATTGTGCCAAGCTCAAGGGTGCTTTCATTTTCCTATGGGCAATTCGGGAGCTAGCGATACCGTAGTAAGGGGTGGAGGGGAAGATTGCCTCTTCTCCCACAAAAGTAATCTAGCAATTTGATGGGCCCATTTTGCAGTCAGGGATGAGCTGTTCCTATTTATGGTGCAACGAGCTTGGCTCCTGGGACTACATCAGGTAATGAGGCTCCGGTCACGTCAGCTCCCTTGCTTGTGACTGATATCTTCACAGTTAATGTTCCAACACTGCGCCCTAGATCACACTATACTTCTGAAATATTAAAAAATGAGGTGGTCCATTGAATTAGATCGATGAGCAAGTGTTATTCATTAGTCCATGCAGATTTGGTATATGTATAACATCACTGACTCAGACCCTTTTGGCTAATTGTGCTATATTAGAGTTACACTAAAAGACGCTGGATGCTGGAACGTTTAATAATTCCCAGCCTTAGGACCGACCCTCCCCAGGGGATGCGGATTCAGTTTTAACAAGCATTTGCAATGCAATAGGTCTCGCATTTACGCGAGTTTAAGCTATTGCCATTGTAAATAACAATGCCTTTTATTTATGTTTTAAAAACCCCAAAAAATAAAAGGCATTGTCATTTACAATGGCAATAGCTCAAACTCGCGTGATTGCAAGACCTATTGTATTGCAAATGATTGTTCCCTTTGTCGATATTACGGACCATGGCATGCTATAAAAATTAGATTATTATTCGGCAAAATACTATGATTACTCCCCATGATGTCACCCTTTTCCATTGGATAGCCCTGCCTATTGAAACTAATGCCGTTGTGAGAGTAATGTAAATAGGAAACATAAATGGAACTCCTCTCTGGGCGGCAGACTTTTTGGACAAGAGTTTTAACAACAGGTGTCCATTGGTGGTTGAGATTTCGCACCTAAAACCAGTTCAGAGTTTAGGCACTGCCAAGTTGCAAATTAGTTAGTATTTCCAGACAAAATGGACCTGAAAGTTCTTCTCCTCCAATGATATATTAGCCAAGACGCTGTAATCAACTTTTGGCGCATAAACCTACACTGCCGCAACCTTTTTACGGCTGTAAATGCCTCTTGTACATTCTGCTATATGTAATGATCTACCGTGTTATATTTTCAACCTTTATAATTATTTATAGTTGCATACGTTCATCTCAAACCATCTCTAACTTCCATGTAACAAAATATTTCTCTTGCACGGCGCTCCCTGGCACCTTCGGGAAATGTCAACGCTGTATAAATATGCATCACAAGGTTGATCTAACAGTCTCTCACATTTCTGCTAGAGGGCGACAACATACAATCTTCAGGGCTATCCTTTTCTGCATCGCGCGTGCGGCCATATAGCGAGAAGGACAGCATTAACTATTGGCAATAGTACTCTGAAAGCAGGTTGCGATAAAACACTATTGCCTTCAGTGGTGAATGGGCGATTTCGCTCGTGAAGGCACGGTATATATAGAAAGGGGGTAGCGGTTAGGGGAGAGACGGTTGTGCATACTTAGGAAGTGGATGCTGTTTTAAATAAAAGCTGGAAGAAGTGAAGAGATGCCGCGCAGAGTCCAGTCCGGGTGGGCGGGGCCTAAAGGAGACAGGGCGGACACCAACCCCGCTTCCAAAGAAGTCCGACACAAAACCAACAACAATAGATCTCACCAAGGCGAAGCAGCGCATGTGCTGCAATGCAGGCGAGACCTAAAGATGTGCCCCCAGTTTTTCACCGGGGGTGGTAGCTGCTTCTAGGTTCTCGAGCGACATATGTCCCACCTTTTGATCAGATTACTCCCTGGTAGTATAATAAGCGACAGGCATGGCTTAACCTACAGAGTGTCAATCAAGCAGTTATTTTGCACCTACCCTCTTAACATCATTAATGGAAACCAATCATAAACCCTGGGTGCAGCAGGCTGAACAATTGCCCGGGCTTGGTAAACCTGTCCCACCCTATTTATTAGAGCAAGCTAGCGTAGTTGGCCCTAAATCACTCGTTGAGCACAAGGGATCACAACATTTAGTGGGCACTGGGTTTATCCCTACAATTAATTTGAATGGTAAAGGGGCTGTTTTTATCACAAATTGTGTAGCACCTAAAGTTTTTTTGAAAGCTTCTACAGCTGATGGGGTCCAACTCTAAACACCTCTCATTATTGCACAAGATCTGTAACCTTGCTTAGTTGGAATGTTGCAGGTATTAAAGCAACGCTGGGTGACAAGGACTGGGGGACTTTGGTAAATACATCTGAAATGTGTATGTTTGAAAAAACATAGTCTACGGGTGAGATATATCAACAATGTTATTGAAATTACAAAGTGTTAACTAAAAAGTTCTCTGCTGGCCGGCCATCAGGTGGCCTAATAATATGAGTTGGAATGTCCCTGGCTCGCAGTGTAAAACCAGTTTGCCATTGGGTCTCTTGATATACTTGCCCAATTAGATTACCCTAAGGCCAAGTAAACCATTGTTTACTTAATGTTTATAACAGAAGTTCACCACATTCTACTGAATCTGGCACTTAAAATTGTCTGAGGAATATTATTAGTGCGCATAGAGGGGACTCTGCCCTTATAAATGGGGGTGATTTTAATACGGTTTTGGAATCATCAGGGTTACTATTGGAGATGGCCAGGGAAGGAAATTATTATTGGCATCCTCTCAGAGGAAAAATCCCTCTAAATCGGACCTGCGCCTAGCAGATATCTCTTTGTCATTTGGAGTTCGTGCTTGCAATGGTCATACCCATTTAGAACACTTTGTGACTCCTACATTTAACCCCTTGCATGCTGATGACGGCCCCCAGCCGCCATGCACTACGGCGCTCGTGTGCTGATGAAGGCTGGGGGCCGTCATGAACCCGCCCACTTGCGATTTTGCCGCACAGGCGCAGAATCGCGGCCGCATGCAAGGGGTTAAGAGAGATTCCTACTAAAGTATAATTGATTACATATTTATTGATGTTTCTTTGTGGCATGTGCTGAAGGATATGAAGGTACTAGATAGACAAGAGAGTGACCAAAATCCTTTAGGTTTAGATTTAAATGGATCTTTAGTGATTGGCTTGCTTGAGGTTTCTAGTTCACAAGCCGATGGTTAGAAATAGGGGCTTCTAGTTGGCAGAGGTAGGTACCTTTGTCCAAGTAGGGACCCTTCTTCCAAGCCAGGCTAAGGGAGTTACACTCCTAAAATAACCCTGCTCACCCCCTTGGTTGCTTGGCATGAGCAGTCAGGCTTATCTCAGAGGCAGTGTGTAAAGCATTTGCACATAACCAACAGATATACAGTGAAAGCACTACAAAAGGACACCACACCAGTTTAGAACATTATGCAATATGTTTATATATCCACAACAAGACCAAAACAATATGAATCTACCATACAGTACTTTAAAAATATATACTTTGCAGATATCCTTAAATTTCAGGAATACTTAAAAAACAGGTTTGTACAAGTCAGTAGCTCTGTCTGGGGCTACGTCGATGATGAAAACCCCAGAGTCTAACAGTTCCAGCCAACCGTGTCGGTACGGGAAAGCAAAACCGTGTACAGACTCGGTTACAGTACCTTTCTCATTGCGGTGGGCACGTTGATGCGAGCTGGCCGTGGCAACCGTCGCGGTTGCGTTGGAAATTAGAAGCAATGCAGGGTGCGGTGCCCTCTTGATGCTGTGCAAGCAGCGGCTGGTGACGATCGTCCAGACGGCGTCAGTGAAACCAAGGCTTACGTGCAGGGCAAGCTGGTGCTCGATGTGGTGCTGGCAGGTTGAGGTGCAGGCGACAGAGCCGGTTAGCGGGAGCTGGCGTCAGTCGGCCTAGGCGACTGTGTGGGACGAGGCGGTACGTCATGAGACTTATGAGCAGTGCCCCCAGCCATGATGCAGTCACGGGTGTCCAGGTCAGCAGCAGTGACGGCGTCAGTGAGACTGGGATGGCAAAGTGAAGCGAGGCGGTGCGGAGTACGGTGCCCAATGGTCACGGTGCAAGCAGCGGCTCGGTGGTGGCTGCGTCGGTCGTCATCATTGGTGAGACCAGGGCTGCGGTGCAAGATGCAGACGGTGCCTTCTGCAGTGCCATCAGGACACAGTGTCAGCGACGGTACCCAGAGGTTGGTGAAGTCTTTGCAGTCCCTGAGACTTCAGAACAGGAGGCACGCTCTATTTCAGGCCCTTGGAGATACTCAATAAAGGTGTTGGAGAGAGTTCAATCCAGTCCTAACAGTACCCAGGACAGAAGCGGCCACTGCAGGCCAACACCTCA
Organism: Lissotriton helveticus; assembly: GCF_964261635.1. NCBI lineage: Eukaryota > Metazoa > Chordata > Amphibia > Caudata > Salamandridae > Lissotriton > Lissotriton helveticus. The sequence continues at coordinate 1,374,121,084 of NC_136067.1, forward strand.
TTATAGAAAACAAGGGAACCCAAAAGGAGCAATTGGTCTGGGACCTTTGGGAGTACATAGTGTTACAAAAAACAATGGTCCCAAACATCAGCAAAAATAGGACAATCCAGATAAATACAGACCAACAATGGAATCTATATTCAGCTGTCCAGCCGGACAGAGTTTAATAACAGGAATAATAATCTTTCTCAAAAAATAGTGGAACAATTTACCAAGCGGGACACAACCTGTGTCCAGCTATCACATACAAGAAACCAAATGACAAACATACAAAGGCAAAAAGAAGGGCAGTCTGTGAGTATTTGACAGTTATAACAGACAGTAATGTAGGGAATACACTTTTTTGTGATCTTTCTAATAAAGTATATAAATCATCAAGTGTAAAATGTCGACGACGTTTCGATCTTTTAAAATATTAAGATCATCATCAGGACTTATAAATGCATGCCTCGATGTTTAGACGGGGGGACAGGGTAATCTCAATAACAACCTAATGCCTGGGCGATTATAATTGTATCGTCCAATACAGCGTTCCAAAGTGACGGAACATTTCCCGTATTCCGTTAAGGGAAAGGCTCGCCCGACAGACCCCCCCATTGTGGCGGACTTCTGTTCCATTGCCGGTATCTTCAGACTCCCTGACCGGCCCTTAATCATTTAACTCTAGTTGCTAATTCTTCAGTTCGACAGAGCAGTGATCGTAATTTCACACAAACTCAAGGAATTTTTTTAATCAAAACATTTTTTTTTTTTTTGTTGAAAAAATTCAATTATCCTTCTATCTTTTGTACAATGGAACATAGGATATTTCACCATTAATCACATCATGTAAGGCAAAAAAATTCTACTGCATCTTCATTTTCAACCTATACAGTAGCATGACACCTTTTGCACTTCTTTTGCGTATACGATCAACAATGTTTGTTTTATGAACAACATGTACACTTATGAATTAAGTTTATATATGGCTAAATGTTGATATTGTCCATATATGTTCTGTGCAAAAGGTGTCTAATGCTACTGTATAGGTTGAAAATGAAGATGCAGTAGAATTTATGTTGCCTTACATGATGTGATTAACATCATTTACATTTTCTTCCCACACAATTTAGCCAAGCCTGTTGCGTAATTTGGTCCTCACCTGCCTCATAATTCCAGTAGCCCTGCCTATAGGTTTAGAATTATAGGGGGTCCTTACACCTCAAAATGTTGACAGGGGGGTCTCGGAATCCAAAAGTTTGAAGACCTCTGCACTAAAGTGATTGCAAGACAGTTATTCGTTTAACAGTTGCTTGCAGACTTTTGCACTCTACACGATCGCACTTTACTGATGTCCGGGAATGGGGTCCTTTACTTGTTATTTTCCACTGGATCGAGTTACGATAAATTGATGCTTGGTGGAGTATAAAGGAATAGGCAATATACAATCTATTTAATTTAACTGCTTTCAATGGATTTTAAGATTTGTTTGTTTGTTTCCTGTAATTTTAATGATGTTTTATATTGTTTTTTAAGTTTAGTCAACAAACGTATCTGAAATGAAAATAAATAAAATAAATACTGTATAGATCTCCCTTTATATCTGAACCACAGACTATCCCATGATTCAAAATGATGCTACAAGACTGGTCCTGAGGCTTAAAGCCAGTGCCCACATTTCCCACACACTGATCTCCGTTCACTTGCTCCATTTGAAGGAGTATTATTTTAAAATCCCTTTGTCTAGTGTACAAAGCTGCCTACTACTCTAAGAGATCTTTATTGGGCAATCGTTTTGCCTTCCATCAACCTTGACTTCTTTTACGATTGAGCCGCTTCTCACTCTTGGTGGTCCCATGTTTCAAACCGTCCTCACTGGGGCACCATATTTTCTTGATTCCCGCAGCCCAGTACTGGAACAAGCCGCCAGTACACACCTGGAAAGAGCAGAATCTTGCCAGGTTTGGAAAGGCCCTTAAAACCTGGCTCTTCCCAAAATCATTATTGTGCTAAGGTAGTAATCTAAGGCTTTTTCTTCTCCCTCTGTTTCTCACATTTGAGTTTTGATAGGACCAAAATACCCCTTCTGGGATGACAGATACGGTCTTTTCAATTCCACAAATAAAAGTAGCCACCTACCATTAATTGGTAAACTCATTGAAAACATGGTATCTATTCAACTCCAGGGCAAGATCAGTATGCATATTTTCCTAAAGGAATACCAGCTAGGCTTCAGACCATATCAAGGGAGACTTGCCACGACGTACACCCTAACTGGATGCCAAGCACCCGCTTAACATTCAAACCAACTAAACCAGAATTCCTCCTGATTACCAACAGCATCAGGCAACTGCAGATTTAGACATGGCTCTCCTACCTAATCATGTGTGATTCTTCAGAAGACAGGAAACACATACTCATGTGGATTCTCCCTCAACACAGACCTCTCTATCAAAGAATACATCTCCCAGAAATCAAAATCAGCATGGTAGAGTTCTTGCTTTTGAAAAAAAGTAAAACCTACCTGCCTTAATCTGACTTAAGGATAATGATGCAAGATCTGGTCCTCTCTTAGGTGCATAGAAGCGAGGCTCTGCACATCAGCCTCCCAGACATCACTATGGTAAAACCTGATAAAGCCTGGGCCAAAAGGAAGTGCTGAATAAATTATGAAATATCATATCACAGAATTTCAGGATAAACAGTGATTCTCTTTTCATTGAGTTTCCAGTAATCTTCTGATATCACAAGAGTCTTCCAAAGTATATAGATATTCTCATGTAATGTGCTTTTTTAACTATCCAATAAACTTTGAAAATGAGTCCAGCAATCACCAATGTGGCAATCATAATGTTGGAGTGACGTGGTGAATGTAATGGGCAGCGGTGAAAAGGCTGAGCTAGGGTGTCATGAAGCATTTTGGAATTCCAGTCAATCGTGCATTATGATTATCCGGTTTGGACAGAGCTGAGACATGTGTCACTAACCTTATATCATGTACATGGTAAAAAGTATTGAAGGCAGCATGATGACAGACACCAGTGTGTATCTTACCAGTTAATACCTGCATCTCATTTAGTAGCTGGTACAATCCATGACACCTATCCACACTGCAACACTCATATTAACTTTCCCACCCCTCAAAGTGCTGGTGCAATATAGGCTTTCTTGCCCCCTACTAAAATGGCCTCTTCTGGGGTGTGGCCTCAGAAGCAGAAAATGCCAACTACTTATTGTGCACACCCTTGTTGTTCAGGAGCAGGTTTTTACATCCAGTGTGGGGTAAAGTACATTGTCAATCCTAGCACACAACTGCTACTTACGGTGTAGCGTGGGTTGCAAGCGCATGGGGCAACATTTTAAAAGAAAGTATTGCGCCACCTAACCGGTGGATCGTTAGCTCATGCAGTGCTAACGGTCCACGGGTTAGGGGGTGAAATACTTTCTTTTAAAATGTTACGCCCCCTAAGAAATTTACGCCTGGGGCAACCATCCCTGTAGACCCCCTACACTACGCTACTGTGTCCAGTGGCTCAGCATCTACCCCAGAACAGACGTTCGTTCCCACATCCTTCTCTAACATGGATATTTTTTAGTTCTATGTGCCAATAAAACAAAAAATGCTTCACAATTGTGTCGCAGGATGAGATGAGTTTCAAGCCATTTACATAGACTGAAGAAAATGAGCTTTGTATCCTATGAGAGACTCCCAGATCTCAATACATCCTGCAGTCAGTAACATAAATAGCATGTGCCACTTATGTTATCTGATGCATATGTATGTTTATGTGAAGCCCTCTACTGGTGGTATTGCAAAACAAATAAACAAAAAGATGTACAATTTGAAGTATATGCCTCTATCTGTTTTTAAGTCCTAGGATGCTTGTTTCCGGTCTAGGGAGGACCTTGCTTGGCAGTTCGGGTTGGACTGTTCCCATGAGGCACAGGGTCAAGGCTGATTTGCATATGGCCAGGTCTAAACTGGGTTGGTCATGGTGAGCAAAAGAATGATGGATTTAATCCAGATCTCTTGACTGGGGGTGAATGCTTTGATTTGTTCAGCATTCTGTCCATCAATTGTGTGTCTTTCGCTTTCTCGCCCTAAGTGTGCTGGGTATGCCCAGACGTGGGTCCCGGGCTCACTGTGCAACTGGAATCATGCTATTCTGGCTGATGAGGGCTGAAAGCCTGAAACCGGTCCTAGGATGCTTGTTTCCGGTCCAGGGAGGACCTGGCTTGGTAGTTCGGGCTGGACAGTTCCCATGAGGCACAGGGTCAAGGCGGATTTGCATGTGGCCAGATCTAAACTGGGGTGACATGCAAAAGAATGATGGACCTCTTGACTGGGGGTGAATACTTTGATTTGTTCAGCATTCCGTCCATTAATTGTGTGTCTTTCTCTATGTGTTTTACAACACTTATTGAAGCATGGTCCTAAATGCTCTCCTTCCCAGGTCTTCTCACAAAGAGACTTCTTTATTTTGCATGCATATTCTGGTATGCTAATTATATTTATGTAGATGCTTCCTCATAATGGTGTACAAAATTGTGATGGATGGACGGCTTGAATTACTCTCAGCCACTGGTAATTACTCAGCCACATCTCCATCGTTATTTTGAACACCATGTCACGTCAGTTTGGACCCAGCTGTATGTTGGAGCAGGGTCAAGACTGAACAGTCCAGCCCAAACTGCCAAGCCATGTTATCAGTGAACTGGAACACAAGCAACCCACGACCGGTTTCACCCAAGTTATGGGCTCATCAACCAGAAACAGCTTGGCTCCAGTGACACAGTGTGCATGGGACCCACTTTGGGTATGCCGGTCTCACTTAGGGTGACGCACTAAAGAATACAAAAATGTGATGGGTGGAATGCTTGAATTAACCTCAGCCACTGGTATTTACTAAGGCCACATCGCAATCCATTATTATTTTGCACACCTTGTCACCTCAGTTTGGACCAAGCTATATGCAAATCAGTCTGATTACTAATTACCCTTGGGCGAAACCGGTCCTGGGTTGTTTGTGGTCCGGTTGAGAGAGGACCTGGCTTGGCAGTTCAGGGTGGACAGTTCCGACTGGAGCAGGGTCAAGCTTGATTTGTAGCTGTGTCCAAACTGAGATGGCATGGTTTGCAAAATAACAATGGATTGGGGTGCGGCCTGAGTGATTACTAGTGTCTGAGATTACTTCAAACATTGCATCCATCACTGTTTTGTACACTTATTGAGTCGCCTTCAGTGAGACGGGTATGCCTAGATGTTGGTCCCATGCACATTGTCACTGGAATCAAGCTGTACCCGGCTGATGAGCCCATAAGTAGGGTGAAACCGGTCCTGAGCGGCTTGTGTTCCGGTTCTGGGAGGACCTGGCTTGGCAGTTGGGGCTGGACTGTTCTGAGTGGGGCAGGGTCAAGACTGGTTTGTATATAGCTGGGTCCAAACGGAGGTGGCTTGGTGTGCAAAATAACAATGGATTGTGATGCTGTATGAATGATTACTAGCGGCTGAGATTAATTCAAGCATTCCACCCATGACTGTTTTGTATATTTATTGAGTCCTCATAATGGTATTCAGCAGTTATTTTTAGCATTGAACTCTTAGAAACCAAACGCAAAGTAATATAGTTTGCGGATGTTTAAAAATAGTCCTAGCTTGCTGTCTCTGGCCTTTTCAGGTATGGATAGCCTGGTGAAGCATCGAGGCTTCAAACCCCAACTTTCACCAAATGCCAAGTCTCTTGGTTTACCGTGGACACCAATGTCATAACCAAGGAACACATTACGAAAAAGATGGCCCAGTACTAGCTTTCTTGAAAAAAAAAGGTAAACTGTTTCTTCCAGAAAGCATTTTCAGTACTGATGTTCAACCCCTTGCACTTTTGCATCTGAACAGATTTTACACCGTACTTCATGGCCGCCCAGAACACTCACTAGCATACATTGAAGCTATCAGCACATATCTTCCAGTGCCTGCAGAAATAATATCACATCACCCTCATCCTGGTGCAACGTACAGCGTGTACCAGCTTCAAAACCAGCAACTTCATTCGCAAAGGCTTCACGGCCGACTCTGCTTATCTTGCAGATTAACTCCCCATCTCTGGTGGTTTTCTACACACCTGCCGCAGGACACCATTAGTCTGCAGACTAAGAAGTCTAAAAAAGAAAAAAAGCAAGCTATCTATGAACCTAGGATCTGGAGCAAGTTCCCAGTATCCATCGGGACCACCCCAACGTTGCTCCAATCCAGGGAAGAGTTGAAGACCCACAAGCTTAAAGAACACTACGTCACAATGCCTTAATCATCCATGAACCAGCTACCGTTCCTCTCACCTGCTAACTTTGTGCTTGGACTTGTACAGCGCTTTACTGCTTTTTGGCTATGTTAGTAATACAGAAATACCATGTACAGTCATACATTTGATAGTTGAAATGCTACTCCATCTGTTTCGCCTTGTACTTCACACCTCCCTTCAAAAAGACGGTTCTTCCTCTTGCAGACTTGCTGATCAGTAGAGTCCCTTGATATGGTGACATCACCCTCTTTTTTGTGCCCCCTCAACTGCTTATTTCTTCCCTAGCTCGTTCATCTTTATGAGATTTGCCTAACATCATCATCTTCACCTTTACTGAAATCTACAGACTCAAGGGGCTCTGCAGCTATGAGAAGTGCAACCGTTCTCATTTTCACCTGTAACAAATGTTGTCGGCTAAGATTTTCCAATCAAGTATTCGTGGCAGAAGTACCTTGGAATTGGTACTCTCAAACTTTAACTATTTGTCTTCACCCACTTACTCTTTAGTAAGCCTTCAAAATCACATTCATACACCAGCTGAACCCCAATATATGGTCTAACGGTCATAAGAGTGGTTATTATGGTGACATTTTATGATCTAAGAAGTTGTCACTTTTGATACTAGCACCTCTTTGTAGTTTTGGTTTTCTTTGAAACTGTAATTGTATTATTACTTTTCTTAGAGCTAGCGTTTTGTATTCTTATCTGTTCTTTACTGTTTTGGTGAATATTTGTTCTGATGCACAGGGTCCTGCTAACCATGGTCTACGGGTGTTCTGGAGACATGTTGTAGAAGAAGTAAATGAATAAAAAGTGAAAAGCAGGAAAGAGAAGGAAAAAAAAGGACTTTGTTTACTAAGATCCAGCATAATGAGATCACTTGGACAAATCACTGCAGGCCACCCAACCTGCCACGTTTCTCAGTGGTAACACTGAATACATTTCAAGTGATCCGATTCAAGTTAAACTCTTCTAGTCTTGGTGTCTTGCTCTTGATAATGGTAAAGGAGCTGCCCTCGATCACTGTCGAATATCTGCTTTGGATGAAATCAAAGATCCCTAGAATGTAGGTTAATGAGTGGGTGCAGTAATACTGACGACAACATGTCACGCATCAAGGTGCTTTATTGTAGTGGAAGGTAAATGGACGATAGGTGTACATAAAATGGATGACAGGGGACTGTCTCATAAATACATTCAAATAAATCACATCTACAGAACAGGGCCTATAACTTAGGGATAAGTGCTATTAAATATTCACTGGAGCCATAAAAATGATTACATTTATACATTATACTACATTACATTCTTACATACACTGTATTTCTTGAATGGAAGCACACTCTATTTACGCGTAGAAATATCTAACATCAACTGTACTATACACTCTAGTCCTCACAATACGTTATTGACACATATGCAAGCTCACAAACACTTTTGGAAAATAAAGTATCTCTTCCATTTGCTCTTCGTGGGCTCCCATCACATGCCTAAAGGAACCAAATCATGATTATGTGTTACATTGTTAATATGTCTTTACAAAAGTCTCTTTGAATTTTTTTTTAAACCAGCTTATTTCTTTTTTAATCACTCCGAGTGTTTCTAGGTACAAATTCTCAACATGCACATTTCAAAGTTTCCTAGAGGCTTAGACATAGGATTCCTTGGCATATTGAATTTGGTCATATCCTTCAAAGAGAGGGTGACTGCATCGTCGAACGAGGCATTCCTGCTTGGTTTGTTCCTGAAGTTCAGGTGTAGTTCGGGGACAATGGGCAGAGTTTGGATTTGCATGGATACGTGTGTGCATTTCTTCAGCAGCATCAGAAACAGGACAGCGCCTATGCACTCTATTGCGCATGCAGGGCTTGCCATGTTCACTGGAAGCACCATTGTCTTGAGCACTGTTATTAAAATTGTCATTATGCAGTGAATGAGGCAAGAGAGAGTCATGGGGCAGCATAGTAGATCTCAAAGTGTGCACAGTTAAGCTCCCATAGGACGGAAGTTTAGCAGATATGCTCCGCTGTACGGCTTCCTCGTAAGACGGTGGCTTACCAGGGTTCTTCTGGTCTACTAGCCTGAAGACCTCATCAGCCGACATGAGACGGGCTCTTGGCTGACATGGCTGAGCTGACTCAAGCTGTGCACCACACCTTTCTTGAACAATGTCAGACTTGAGCTGAGCGCCGTTCTCAAAGTCCTTTTTGAAGCTGGTTCTATTGGTGGCTGCAATATGTCGTTCAGGTTCCCAGCTTTGGGTTTTGGTGAGAGTTTTCTTATATTGCAGAAAGGAAAATGACATTGAATGCTTCTTGATTTGTCGATTGACTGGAAGCACTTTATTCCCCTCCACACACTTGTTTGCAGAGAAAGACTCATGCCGTGGAAAGAACCGCCTTTTGGGGCTGGATGGGGAAATCCGGGGTGAGCTGGTGAAGACAGAAGAGTCAGAGTTTGAGCATGAACTGTCCAATGAGCAGCTGGAGGGCGTCTTGGATAAGGACAATTCTAACTGCAGACTGGTGTTCACCTTCAAGCATGTGGGCTTTTTGCTCTTATAATTACAAGTCATACAATTGTCCTCTTTAAGCCCATGTAGTTGGTCTTCAACTTCATAATCCACGCTACTTTGTCCAGCAGTCACATCATCATGACTTTTGGTTAGTTTCTGCTTGGATATTCCTTGCTCCGGGCCAGCTTGTGAAAGGAAAAGGTTGGGCTCCGAAGATCTCCTGTCCATCTTGCCATTGCAGTTTTCAGGATCTCTCCCGGAAACAGATGAGAGGCCTGAATGCACGTCCATCTGGCACCCCTGATCACCAATGCCAGAATCACCACATCTGCAATGACCGCTTTGCTGTCGATTCGAAGATAAACTGCAAAGGCCTTCGACTTCCAGGTCTGTGCTGTCGTAGGCAGAGTCGTTTTGTTGACAGAAAGGGAGGTCTGCAAGACATCAAGAAAACATTAATTGGATACTTTCTTGCAGTACTGATTAACATATCAGTCATCTTTTTTCAAAATGTATGTAAGTTTTAACACAGTGCCGAAAATTATTCCTGCATTGTGAATCCATACTCAAGGAGTTTGATATGGTTATTCACGGGCTAGCATGATAAAATTGGATAAGCATTGAGTGCCTCATTGACGAGATTTTGGTTTAGGGCAGCACAGCAATTCACCTTGCTGCGCTGCCCTACACAAAAATGAAAGGGCAGGAATGCGCCCTATTTATGCAATACGGCGCGTTCCTGTCCTTTCTCCCTGCGCTGCTGCCGTTTTGACAGTCTAGCGCCAAAGTAATTACCCTTGCACCATGGTGCAAGGGTGTCTGAGCTGTAAGCAGGATTGTTTTTGTGCAGGAAAGGGCACCTTCCTTTACAGGTAAATTCCTAGGAGAAGTTTTCCTCTGTTTATGTGCAGCACACATAGAAAGAGGAAAAAACGGGGAGAAATAATGGTATTTCTCCTCGTTACGCCTCACCTCGGGAGGCGCATGTATTTGGCGCTTCCCCAGGTTTACATGATTTTGTAAATCTTGGGCAGCATCAAAATCCATGGATATTGCATGGAAACATCCACCTCAACGCCAGAGGAACGCCTCCTGAGCGCAGAGTATGGCGGCGCACTGATTTGCGCTGTGTTTCCTTACTCACGATGTATGAGGCCACTCAAAGCCACATATGGTGGCTTTCAAAGCTACACAGGGTGGCTTTTCGTGGCTTGCATAAAACTGATTCAGAACCATGTGTCACGCATGTTTCACTATGTGTGGTGCACAAGTGAAGCAAGGCTTTCCTAAAGAACCCCTTGAGAGAACATGTGTGATCCAGCTTGCCCAGCCAAAATATAACTGGTTGAGGGAAGAATGTAGTCATTAAGTAATTAAAAGGTAGTGACCATTATTAACTACACTGTGTAACATGTTTGTAGAAACAATAAAAATGTGTTTTAAGGAAACCACTTAGATGTGGCCCACAGCAACTCTAGTAGTGGATGCCTGATGGTGCTCAATGCAGTCTGGGGGGAGGGGGGAATAGGGGGATGAGGGGGGAATAGGGGGATGAGGGGGGACAGGGAGGTCGAAAATCTTTCAAGCCAAGAGTGGTGCGATGCTGAAAGTCACTACTATCCGGTGAATGTAAGAAACGTTTTCGTCTTTCGTGGAAATTTCACATAACTATAGGTATTTCAGTGATATTTATAGACAAAACCATCCTAAAGGATGTGGTTAACTAACTGTGAAGACTACCTCGCATTCACAGAACACTGGCAGGTGTAAATATCACAGCGAAATCTGCATTATTGCTAAGTTTAAGTTCTGTGTATGAAGCCATGCATTGTGTAAACTCTCCCTCTATAAAGGGACTGTTCAAATCTGAAATCTAATCTTCATCATTGTCTGTGTGTGTGTGTTATTTCCCTTTGCCTCCTCTAAAAATGAATTTAGAGTTTCTTCCCCTCTCCAAGCTACAGGGGCTAACCTCTCCTTTATTCCCCAATGCCTTGGATCAGGACTCTCCTTGGTTTCACTAGCAGGTACATTAGTCACTGGAGAATTCAAGCGACATTTTGCAGTGCTCACTTACATGACGTGTCACACACCAGTGATGTGGCTCTGCATCACATGAAAGGTGAAATACCTAGCAAAGACCTCTGTTAATACAGCAATTCTTTTTTGTGTGACTGATGTATTGAGAAGAAGGACAGATCTATGCAGAGTACTGCATGTTTCTGGAATTTCACTCATCTAACAGAAGGCTGTACTTTTATTTTGTATTATATGTAGGAGATAACTATTCTGTTGGTGTACACTTATATCACATCCAAGCCATAGACGTCTGTGTTTGGGCATGAGCTACACAGCGGCACTCTATAAAGTTGCTTTGCAGCCTGATCACACTACAAAGTTTCCTGAGTAAATCACTGTCATTTACCTGTGCTACTAGTGTGTTCCAGTGAATCTTCTCCAGATGTAGAAGTCAGCAATGACAAATCACCACCAAATATTTCAAAGCTGTTCTCAATGAGGAACTCCACCAATGCCTTCACCTAGCAAAAAAAAACAAATTGTATTTTAGAAATTGGTCATGAGTTATAATAACACTTCTCTGACACTATATAGATTAATAAATAAGAACCACTGCAAAGGCTGCTTCACGTCTGTGTACTTTGTTATTTCTTATTCTGGCTCCCATTCCTGCTTCAGCAGCTGTCCCTTTCGGACCACCAACTGACTTCCCTGTTGCTGCAAAAAAGTAAGTGGCAAAGCCAACAAACTAATATCTGTTTACGGAGAGGTGGAGGTGCTGTGTTACTCTCATTGCAAGACATGAGCTTTAGTCGCTGTCACAATTTTACAGCACACTGATGTATTTCACACTTCTTTTGTTGAACGCTGATCTTTTACAAAGTAAGGGGGTCATTACAATGGCGTTGGTCAGACCCCTGACCACTATCGATTCAGGCGCGAACCGTCCGACAATGAGTTGGCGATCCCGCCTGCGCTATCAGGATACGACTGCTGTGCAGGCGGTCATAAAATGCCTTTTTCTATTGTGGCTTCTGCTGCGGCACAGGAAAAGGGCTGCAGCACAAGCCACATTAGAAAAAGGCACTTTTCAAACATCCATGCACAGTGTGCCAGGCACCATGTGGTGCATAAATGTGTGGGAGCGGGCACCACATGTGCCACCCTGGGGAAACATCCTTTACAACGCAACTTTTACCACGCAGTGCTTTTACATCGCAACTTTTACAACGCAAACCATTACAACGCATTGCGCTGGGGGGGCGCTCTAGGATAGGGAAAAGATTTAATTTACTATCCAACACCTTCCCTAGTGTCCACGGGGACTGGAGTTGGAATAGTAAATTAAACTATTCACTACCCAGCACCCCAAAGCGCTATGCGTTGTAATGGTATGCGTTGTAAAAACTGCGATGTAAAAGCATGCGATGTAAAAGCATGCGTTGTAATGTCATACATCCGCCACCCTGGCCACATAGCAGGGGCCTATGGGATGGAGGCCCTACTTGAGGCCCACAAAGTCCTTTTTCAATCTGCCTTTTCATGGCAGTGGGACACTATGAAAAGGCATTCAGAAAGGGACATCTTAATCCCTACAACAGTGCCTGCACAGACACCACCTCCATTGTAGGGATTAGAGTTCGACCGCCGCCCAAACGGGTTCCTTGAGCCTGTTGGGGGCGGCTGACTTTCCCCCTGACATTTTCGCTCCGACCGCCTACATCGAATGCGACAGTCGGACTGATGCCCTGGATGTCGGGCAGACTGCCCCGGACGGCCTGTCAGCGGCAGTCCGCCTGACATCATAATAAGGACCTTGGTTATTTTATGTCGTGTTCTGCTACCTCATGTGGTTGAAGGGGTACAACTCTTCTTTTAAAACTAATTGGTAGTTGCCAAAGACATGAAGGTCAGAGGTGTCCATAATGGATCCCAGAAGAAGGTGCCATGACTAAGGAAAGCCAAAATTAAAGCCACTGGCACAGATGAAGCTGAGGGCATACACTGATGTTTGTACTGCAGACTGCAGTCTGTAATATGTGGCTGTGAGTGATTTTTGGTTGTTTGTATTAGTGTGTGCCTGCGGCTGTTTGGACCTATAGTGGAACAAACCCATCAAAAACCATAATACACACATATAGGAACATTTTCCTTCCTTATTCTGTAGTACATACTGCAGTTATTAGAAGCATTTAATAAAACATTCAGGTATTGACGACCTTATGGTGCATGAAGATAGAGTCTGGAAGAGATATTAAGTATGATCCATAAGTGTAGAACTCTTCACTTACTGTAGTCCATTCAGATTCTGATTGACAAAACTGTACTATAAACATCACCTCCGATGAGGGTCAGACTGGCTTATGGGGCAATCAGGCAGTGCCCGGCGGGCTGGTCGGACACATCAGTGTGTGGGCTGTTTTTTTTAGCTGTTTGTGGGCCTGTTTATGATCTGCTGGTTCGGTTTATACTGTGGATTTCCCTGTTATTAAAACTACCATTGCCTGCAGCAACCATAAGTCAATGCAGTCTTCCATACTTAGCAAAACACTTGATCCGTCTGTGTTTAAAAGTTCAAAACTGCTGCAACCTGCAAAAATGGTCCACTTTTTCAGCTATCTAATTAATTAATGGGGACCACTTTTACTTTGGTGTCTGGACCTGTTTTCTATCTTAGTCCTACCCTGCCTCCAATTGCTTACATTGAGGGTAGCTGCAACACTTTCATACAAGTACTTCTCATCTGACATTAATCATGTCCCGAGCAAAAAACCCTCTGGCAAGCAGGCAGTGCTGAGCCCAGATGAAGTAGCACAAGCAAGAACAGCTAATGCCTGGCATGCCTCCTCGGTGTATTACTGAGTTATAATGATTTAGTGAACACTGCAGATACATTTCAGCGAGGAGTAGGAATTGAAGTTGACATTAGATAATACTTGGAGCAAAGAGACGTTTGTCCGATTAGACATAACCAAGCATAACATGCTACCCATCGGCATCGTAGTACTTTCTGGGGTTTCCTGTATGCAAATGACAGCAAAGTCCTGACATTGAAAGCTAGCTATCCCCTCAGGCGGGGTCCAATTTACAGTTCATATATGAACACAAACCTCAAATTGAAAATTATTGACTCAGTTTGAAAAAAGGTGGAGCCCTAGCAAAGCAAGAAGGCTTGCATTTCTTCTAAAACTTCGTAAACCGCAATCAGCTCCTGATGAAACACATTTGTGGTTAACACATACTTTATTTCGATATGCCATTTCCTTTTGTACTTTACATCCTTCTTTCTTTTAGGTATTACCTAATCGATGTGGGCCTCACTCAAGCCTATGTAATGTGGATATAAAAAAAAAGAGCCATTGTGTAAGGTGATGTTGTATACAGAGTGGGGCAACACTTACTCTGTCATTGAGCTGTTTCTGGACCTCCAGGGGCTGGCTGCTCTTCTGGTCTGGGTTCAGGAGGTTTGGTCCGATGCAGATGGCGAGGTTGCTGGCGTCCATCTTGTTGGTCCTGGAGTGCTCGCTGATATGGTGCAGGACACACATCAAGTACTTGAGAAGCAGCAGGTTCGGCCTTGGTAACTTGTCTGCAACTCTTTATAAAAAAAAATGAGATTACAAAAGATGCCACTTCTGTATTTCAACATGCTTAAAAAAACGGAAAAGGTAACCACCAAGCCGCCACACCCCACATGAAGAACTATTCAGGAAGAGGAAAAAGAGCAAAGCGTTTTGTTCACAGGCTTCCACTGAGAAATCCAGGCTAGGCGGCTGTTTGTAGTCTGTGACTGGGTAACCACAAAACAATGAGAAAAAATTCACAAGCCTCTTTTTAGTATGAATGAATTGATAGGCACAAGAGTGTTAGACACTGTTGGCCCTCTAGTCTGTGGTTCACCCAAGACATCTGGGGCAGTATTCCACAAAGTGCCAATGGGCGCAAATGACGTCTGCACCTGCTTTCTGAACATCCTGGGCACTTTGTTCTTACAGAAGGGGCTGCAGACACTTGTACGGTACCATTTCTAATACAGAACGCGCTGGTATACTTTTAGTGCAGGCATGATTCTAAGGGAGCATTCCCTCCTTCGCACTGAGGTCAAGCCCCAGGGTAACAGTTTGGCTCTGCACCCGTTTTGTATTATGCAGATGTGCCTTCTAGAAGAGTTCCTAAAGGTATCTGCAAGGCTCCAAGATGACAAGGCAGAGAAGAGACACTCAGAAGAGAAAGATGTGGAATACAATGGAGGCAAGGAGAACCACCAACAGGAACAATAACACTCAAGAGGAAAGAGGAAAACCAACAGGAGCGAGGAATCCTGTCAGAAGCGAGGAAACACTGAAGCGAAGAAGTGATGCAACGCAATGAGAAAGAGAATTCTACCTCTTATATGCCCGTAGGACAAGAAGAAACAGTATCACAATCTTGGATTGGAAAGCCTACAGGACCACGAATGGAATGCGACCATCTTGGATAGGGAAGCAGAAAAAAAACCATTTCACTTCCAAAAGATTCTGGGATATAGAAGGGAAGAGCTAGGTCTTTCCCCATTGGAGGATTGCATGAGACTGCACCAGTGGGACTGGCCGCCGAACGGAGATGTTTATGGGCAAAAAAGGCAGCCTGCTGGCTTCACTGCTGACCCGCGAGAAAGTGCATAACACGTCCCGCTGCATGCAGTGGAACGTGAGGAAAGCTATAGGGTGGTGTGACAGGTTTGACTTGTGGACTAACAGGTTCCATCTTCTCATATTGTTTATTCAGATGAGGGGTCACCAAACAATCTACCTAATGAATATTAATTAGGCAGGTTAAATTTGCAACCCTCTGTGACTGCCTGTTAATGCAAGGACAGAGGCCTGCATGGGACAACAAACCTCCATCCTTACATTTGCATTCTTGAATGAATGGGAAACATTATTTTTAGAATATCCCACGTCAATTAAAGGGAAAGGTGCTGCTTTAATAAAACGAATTCCACTTGGAAACACCTTGAGGAGAGCAGGCTTCTGGAAAGATGTTTCCTCTCGACCCTGGACGACTGCCTCCCCCCCCCCCCTTAGGTTCACTTTTAAAGGGAAACCGTCATCACGTCAAATACCCAGGGAGTGATATTTGGGAGGCCTATCATCTCACACTCATTTGGAAACTTGCTGTGAGCCATGTTTTCCTATCACTTACTGCTTGATATCTTCAATTCGCTCGCAGATATCTTGCTTTTCCAGAGCCGCCATCCACTCATGGTAGAGGTCAGAGGACAGCAACATGTTTGGAATGCTTCGTAGGAAATCCTGGCATGGAAAAAGGAAGAGTTTTACATGAGAAGTAATTCAAAGATCAACTCGCCCTCATTCATCCATCTTGGTTACTTGTAAGACGGCAACACCTGCTTTATCCATTAACCCTAATTCGTTCTCTCCTGCATCAACTAGGTTGTGGTGCACACAATACTACCTCATGCAATGTCACCTATAACACCAGTACTGTAAGTGCCATGAGAATCACTGCCTAGTGTCTAGTGGCAACCCTGTTTTGTAAAATGGTGGTACAGAACGTCGGGTGCCTTGTTGCAAGGAAAATCAATTTTTACAAAAAAGTGTTTGCATTTGTTTATAAATGACTAACATCCTCATTAGAAAATATGATTCAATTCTAAAACTTGTATGTAGTGAGAAGATCTTTACCTTGAAGACCACTGCCAGTAGATGCACAGGTTTGCTGTCCAGGTCCACGGAGGCTCCTGAGTTGAGCTCCTCCTTAAGTTCCTTGCGGGACTTCTCATTGGCGTTTTTTCTGAATATTCCCTCCACGAAGGGACCCTTCAGACAAAGGATGGTCAGGATGTCCTGCAGGAAGCAAACAGATTGGCGATGAACATAATGCATTGCCTTGCGGGCACCCAGTGGGTAAAAGAGACCACGAACAGCTCATTAGTCAGCAGCACAGAGCCTGAGATCCAATGAAGATGAAGACCTTTTGCTGATGTCCAGGCTCAGTACCATTAGCTTTATTCGAACATTGGAATGTTGAGGGCTCCATTGAAGACGATGGAGTGCTCCGGGCTTCTAATGGCTGATAGAAGCCAAAGTTGTGGTTCACAGCTGTTGCTTTGAACAAAGGCATAATGGAGCCCGAGGGGATTTTCAGTCCCCTTGGGCTCCATGAGGCCTTTGTTTTATTTCTTTTAACATTCTGCCCTCTAGTGGCGGAATGTTCTAATAACCTTATAGCCCTCTGTAGTGAGCAAAAACTGGCCTTAAATTACCGCTCCCTAGTTAACCCCTTTGCCGCGGCCGCGATTTCACGGCACTTCCGCAAAATCGGGCCGTTGGCCGACGGCAGCACTAGCAAGGTAGTGCTCCCATCGGCCAACGGCAGCACGCAAGGGGTTAAATGCTGGAGCGGGCCTTTAATGGCCTGGATTGCCTGCTATGTTGGGCTATAAGTCTATAGTAATGCATGTTGCTGAACTGCCGCAGGCATTCCACACAGAAGGTACCTAAGGATAAAAGGCGCCCATTGTATCAATGCCAAATAAGAGGTCAGGGCTATTGAAGTGGAAGCCATGCACCAAATATCCTTTCATGCTGTGCTATTTTTCCAGTTTTTCTTAGGAGCAAAAACTGCTTCCACTAGAAAATCCCAGAATTGGTTGGGAATTATAACCTGTGATCTACTGAATGTCAGCGCATTGCTAATGAACATGAAGGCTGCATATTGTTTCATGTTTAGAAAAATGTCAACTCGAGGGTTTATATTTGTTGCTTTCAATAAATTACTGAAAGATAGTGTACTTACAGTACCCTGCACATAAGATAATTAGACTACAATGGAGCTACTCATATTTCGGGAGTACCACCAATCAATTATGGCTCATTATGCTACTTCATGGCACTGCATTATGTGCAGCTGATTTTACTGCCCCTTGGAGGTCTGTTGGGGTGTGTCTGTGCTCTCAATATGATGGGGCATGTACCTGACACATGAGGTTCCCTCAGACCCTTGCCAGGACACCAGCAAACATAAATAAATGATCCTTGTGTAAATTAAAGTGAGAGCTAGGGGTGTAATAAAGTATATAGCATAGCGACAAACAGAATGGATGATGGTTTTCACAACCAGTGTAATGACACCATATATATGTATCAATAAATTGGCTCTGAACTGCCTTGCCTTCTCTAAGCGGTTTGTATGCCAAAGATGGGTTTGCATACACCGCCTGGGCATTTCCACATTTTATATGATCCTGCAGTTCATATAAAGAGTCAACATCCATGTCTCAGGGGCACATTTAACCACTAAGGACATGTTGCAACTCTGGCCTCAAAATACCTCACTCTCCAGCAACCTTAGATGGGCCCCAGTTTTTTCTGGTGTTTGCCACGCCTGGTTATTTCAAGCCTGGGTCTTTGGGACCTGGCTGCAAATCCGGCAAAGCCAGTGGTGCATTTCAATAAAATATCACCTAAGTTTGTTAGCATCACAGTGTAGCTCTGCACAACTTTCTCTACAACATTCTGGCCAAGAAGTATTTTTTTCTATGAGTAAGTGTGACTGCAAATTAAGGATTAGCCCCTAGATTCATCAAAGTCCCGTTTTGCGAGTCTGTAATAGCGATTATTAAGGAATCGCTATTACAGACTCGCAAAACGGGATTGATGTCCAAATCGCAATTTATTTTGCGATTCCTACAGCTTCCTTATTTGCAATTAGCTAATTGCTAATCGCAAAAAAGGAATAACTCCCCATTCATTCCTATGGGCCTAGAGGCCCATAGGAATGAATGGGAAGACATATCAATGTGCGAATCGCTATTAGCGATTCGCATTTTGAGTTTGCGATTTCAAGGGTGCAGGAGTGTCCAAAGGACACCCTGTTGCACCCCTGAAATTATATTGGACGCTGGTGTTACGCACACACATGTCCCAAGGACATGTGTCTGTGTAACATACAACTGAGAAAAATGCACTTAAGTGCATTTTTCTACGTTTCCGCTATTTACCACGAGGTTTGACTTCGCGGTAAATAGCGGCCCAAAATTGCGATTTCGCAATTTTTAAATGTTTCATGAATTGCATTTAAGGAATCTCAAATAGAGATTCCTTAAATGCAATTCCTCGCAAAATTGCGAATTTTATAATAGCGATTTTTGCATTTGGGATGATGAATCCCAAATGCAAAAATTGCGCTCGCAAAGGGCCAGATTCTCAGAATCTGGCCCTTTGCGAGCCAATTTTACGTTGATGAATCTAGTCGTAAGTCAGAAGCAAGGCACACCTACTCACAAAATAATGTCTGTGTATGGGGTCCCCTGTAAAGCTGAACTCAAGCACAGGAGAATGCTAGCTTACCATGATGGGCTTCGGAAGAGAATCGTCCTCACAAATGATGGCCAGAGGTTGGTCAAACAAGGAGGCCTTCAGATCCACATCCAAGGTGTCTGACGACTCCGATGTGAGGGTGGAGCTACGCCTCAGCTGGAATGGCCAAGAGAGGACCTTCCTTCTCTTCTTGTTGCTCTCTGTTGCATCCCCCAAAAACACAAAAGCAAAGAGACACTGTACATTAACAAAAAATTCTGTCACAAGCAAAACCACAGCGCACATGTCTAAAAAGCTCTGCAGGAACAGGGAACTAAGCTGTGACCCTGCAGTGTTACCTCCTTCCGGTTGCTATGCCTACACCACAGCTTCCTTTTAGTGCCAGCGGATGTCACAAGCGCGCGCGCGAACTTCACAGATGGTTTTTTTATTCACAGAAACTCTTGGGCGGTCAAGGCTAGCGCCAGCCATGGAGGCCAAAGTGAGATCTCAGTCTAACTCCAAAACGCACCTTGTACGGCACACTGAGTTTTCTGAAATATTTTGGTGAGGTGATCATCACTTCTCAGTTCTTTTCCAAAAAAAGAGATTTTTACTCAAATTAGGGAAAATGAGTCCGTTATAATGGGAAGTAAATGTGCACAGTTAACCTGTAGAACTGCCCAGCGCTGATACTGGGGAGTCAGAGAAATGCCAGAACTTTCAAGGTGTTTAAAATTAATACATTTACTTACGATGAACCCAAATCAAAATTATTTACATAGCCAGTGGTTATCCTAAACCTCTGGCCTTGACCCAGCACTCATGGACAACAATGACCACTCAGATTATTAGTGAGACTAGCTAATAAATATCTTTAGCACTGTAGACATGAACCCCCCTGGAATATATGTACTCCTTTGCCTTAGCAGGTATTGGGGAGTAAGGTACCGAGCATTTCTCTTTGCAAAAGGTAATTTGCTAAGGCCGCTGCCAAGCAGGGACTGCAAATAGGGTCTGTCGTATGGACCAAAGGCCCCACTCTATACTGCTGCCTTTTAGTTGTGGCCTGCAAGACATACTCTGTGGTTATAGATTGGAGTGCCTGGGCAACACACAGAACAGAAATTGGGAAAGGTAATTCAACAATTCTACATGGAGAAAGGATGCTTTCCTGGCTATTCATTCAGCTTTCTGCCCAATAAATATTTATTTACAGTATGTTCAAACATGGCTTGACTGGCACTATCTTGTGAACGTTCAGAAGCCATTTTGCGAGAAAAAAACCTTACAACTTTTTTTTTTTTTAAAATAAGCCGAGTGAACAGAGTGGTGCGCAGATGACCCGTAGGGGCGTGGAAGCCTAGCGGGAGGACTCTTCGAATGGAGTAACCATGCGCTCTACAAATTCCTAACATAACATAATGGATGTGTCTGGCAGCATGTGTGTGTTAAACAGGGTGCACTTCCTCTGCCTCCTTCCTCTACCAGCGCGTGCAAACTCTGCGGAGGGCTGTGGCGGCGTATCAGCCAATGGATATCTGGGTGTATCCTAAACAACTCACCAATCAGATGGCAGATTCCATCATCATTGTAGTGAGGCGGGAAAAACGGAAACTTCTTGAGGTCACCCTAAAATCAGAAAAAAATCAACCTGTTAGCAATCAAGCCATCCACAGAAGAGGATTGCACAATTATTATCCTAGCCGCATAACTTTAAGAGGGGCATTTCTTGTTTGAGATCAACAAGAGTCATTTTCTATGTATTTTAGTTATGCCTTGTTGCTATTACATATGTATTTTGCTCAAAAGGCCTAAATGAGGAGTTAGAACTTTCTTGCTATGGCTGAGTAGCTTCAAAAGATGGGATTCCAGTAAACAGGTATCAAGTGAGATAATGTTTGAAGTCTAATTTGGCAGAGTGAACTGATTTGTTTCCTGGTTCTGAAAGAGTGAAACGGAGCTTATGTTTGTATATGCAGTATGGATAGAATAACCTTGTAGTGCTTATGAATTTTTAAAGATATCAAAGTAAGAGAGAGCCTAAAAACTGAATTCTACCCACTGGTGTTATGAGTACATGCTAAAGATGATGAGGAACTCGCTTAAACTCCCCGGTCACTTGCACCTAGGTCTCACTGCTGACAATGCTAGCCTGGGTCCTGGGTCAGGGGAGAGCTTGTTTTGTGTAAAGTGGGTACTCTAGTATGGAGGACTGTTATGTTATCTCCAATATACGTCCCATGAACTTATCGAAAACAGTAACACCCAGTGTCTGGTTTACATGAGTCGCATGAAGGGGAAAGTGTCCAGGTTCTCAATACAGGACAGTGCAGATCACATAACTCCAGTGAAGTGGCTGTTCCTCCGCTAAGGCGGAGGAGCGTCGTCCCACTGCTATTTAAGCCGTGCAAAAAATTAAAATTAAATGATAATAACAAGACTTTATTATCATTTTATTTTTCTGTGTGGGACTGGAGCTGGGACGGGGCTGGGCTCAACAGAGAGTGAGGAGTGGCTTGCATTCCTTTAAGTGCGCATGGCTGTTTGGCCAGCCCAGATGGCCGGCCAAACAGTCATGTGCACTTAGCATGCTCTCCACCTGGCTGTGTTGCACACCGGTGGAGAACATGCCCAGGCACTGCTTGAAGGGCCAAACAGGGCGCTCAGACCAAATCATGACGCTGCATAAGCATCGTCATGATTGGCTTGGAGTCTGGGTGCTTCCGGTGTATCCACTGCAGAGAAATGAGGACGGAGGAGAGGCTGCGGTGGCGGCGAAGGTAAGTTACATTTTATTTCTTTATCCATCCCTGCACCCCACCAACCCGTTCCAAGGCATCCACCATTGCTCCACTGTCCAATCCCAGTGTTTTAACAACGAGACCATCACTGTCCAAAGCACCAGGAAGAATCCCTGCAATACTGACAAAGCCAAGCCCATACAACATATTCCTTGGCGGCCATCTTTGAATGTCCATAAATATGAAGGCTCAGCCTCCCGGGATCGCTTACCTCAGTGTGGCACTCAAATGTCTCCATGTTGCTGGGGCTTAGTGTTTTAGTCTAAAACAGAGAAAGAAGAGGGAAAAATAAGCATAAGAACTATTTACCAGGAGAGTTCACTCTGAAGATTGCTCTGAACCAATAAAAACACTCACAGCATTGCAGCTGGTGAGGACCTTCATGAGGACTCGCGTTGAGGGAACGTTGGTGAGTTCAGCTCCACGGATCTCCTTGATCTGCCTGCATAGAGCACGAGGGAGAACAGGTTACCGCACTCTCCATGACACCTCACAAACTGCATTTCAGCTTCAAAATCTGCACATCATCTGTTAACAGCATGTCAAAGGGAGAGCAGGAGAGAACAGGAAGCTTTGCTGGGTCAGTTAGCCTCAGAAGTCTGAGTTTAGGCACTCTTGATTCTTGTCTCCATGTCATGTCCCAGCCCTACTCTTGCAAAACTATATATTAAATATTGCAAGGGGGTCAGATACTGGCACATTAACGACTATAATTATGCAATTCTGTGCAGAACAACGAGCCTTCTATACTTTGATGTTCTTCACCAACTAATTGCCAAATACTGATGCCAGTCGTTACAGTCACTAAACATAGGTAGTCACATAATTGTGCTGAATAGTGTAAAAAACTACAACAGTGCCCACAAGAAAAAAACTGTCAGAGTAAAACCAACAGCGCATGGATTCAGATGCATTGTCCATCTGCAGGTTGGTGTCTCAGACAGTGGAGCTACCTTCTTTGGCTGTCAATCCAGACACGTGCCTTGACTCTTTGATCTCCTCTATGGCAATGGGGGTAGGCAAACAAGTCGCTGACTGCCAAGTTCAACTGAAATGCGATTGACAGGTACCACAGAAGCCAAGGTCTGTATTGGCCCCGCCACATGGCATGTCAAGCCAAAGTAACAGGAAAGGACAGGACAAAGTTGCAGGACAGAGAAACAATAGTTTACTCTTTGAAGACTATTGAATTTCACTGATTATCTTGTTGACTGCTGCTTTTGACCTAAAAAGGGTCTGACTAAACTTATAGGCAGGACCACTGGGATTATGCAGCAATACAGGACCAAATATTGCGGCATGGTTGACTCAATTAGGCAGGAAGAAAAGGCAAATGATGTGGCGTAATGCAGCACATCATGTGGCAGCATTATGCCACTATTCTGGAATTTTAGCACAGGTGGGCAAACATTTCACCTCATAAGTACCAGTTTAGAACCTCACTGCAACAATCAGCAACTAAAAAGAGATCAGTGAGCCTTTGCAAATGGTCTGCCAATGTGTAGCACCAAGTGTGGCACTTTTTTTAGGAACTTTTAATCCGTTGGAGCTAGAAATTAATTATTTTGGCTGATATCTGCACATTAGGCAGCATATTGTGGACTATGTGGCAACTGCTGTAAATCCATGATTATATAATTCTGTGGTAAACACCACAGCCAGGAAATGTAATTAATCCACAGACCCTTCTTACAGATGAGCAATGCCTAGCATTTATATACGTGATCGTGTATACCTTGGAGGTGTTTTAAAAACCTTATTTCACACTGCAATAATATCATGGTACTGTTCCTTATTAGCCTTAACAAACTATGATACAAGCATGTGTACACTGCACCCAGCTGAGTACAGCAATCAGCCTGGACTCCAGCACACCCTGTGACATAGGGCCTTATTTAGATGTTGGTGGACGGGTTACTCCATCACAATGGTGACGGATATCCTGCCCACCAAAATATAAATCCCATTTTTTCCTATGGAATTTATATTTCGGCAGACGGGATATCGAAACGGAGCAACCTATCTGCCAACATCTAAATCAGGCTCATAGTAACTTAGCGGTAATTTATTAATACTGACTATGCAGAATCACCTAGCTACCCCAGTGACATATGCACATTATATTAACATTTAACACACATATAGAGAGTTGCTGCAGTACCACAATAAATTTGCAGTTATTTAGTGATTCTGTAGTTAAAAGCGATTCTGCAGTGACACAGCAATACTGTGGCGACAAGGAATAGTGTAGAAGCGTGGGAATACTGTGGCATTAGGGATACTGCATAACATAAACATATTGTATCAACAAAGCAATACTGCAGTGACATTAGGATTCTGAAGATATATAGGGACACTGTAATGGCATAGAGACAGTGTATACACATAGGGATGTTGCAGTGACATAAAGACACTGTAGTGGAATAAAGATACTTTAGTAACGCAGGTTTACAAGAGTAGCATGGCAATACTCAACCATTGGGGACTCTGCATCAACACAAGGACAGTCCAGTAATAAACTTATTTTTATTAACCCAGAGATACAGTAGTAATGAAAAGCTACAGTTCTATTCTGGGATAACACTGTATCAGGGATTCTGCAGTTATATATAAATAATGCGGTGAATCAGCATCGGGGTACCGCAGTGATGTATGGATACTCTGGTAAAATAAGGATAATGGAGTAATCTAGAAACACTGCAGCGAAAGACGGAGAGGTGAGGTAGTAACTTAGGCATGGTGCTGTAAAAACATAAGACTAGACAATTAGAAATTGAAAGTCTTGTAGAAACACATTTCACACAGAAATCATGAGTGGGTGTTTCATCAGTAATTGTGTGTTAAATATATCTATGGTCCTCATATTTTATGTAGATAGACAGATATGTAAGGCAGAATGTTTCAGTCGAGTGAAGGGGGGAGTGCTTACACATAGCCTGAGACTTATAAGAGGTCCGGCAAATTCCCCTAAGAAGACCAAGCTATCATGACTGAGACATCTGGGAGCACAACCACCCTGCGAAGATCCACCACTGATGTACTCTGAATGAATTGGAATACACATCAGCAGTGACATGTTCTCAACGTGACCAGAGCACGTGCCAGGACCTAATGCAGCCACACCAACTCTTCCCACATAGGACATGTGCAAAATCTTTCCTCTCCAATCAAACAAACATGTGGTGCACATATAATCACTCTGGACAGTTTGAGATCTATGATGACTCACTTAAACAGCTGTGCTACCCAAATGAAAGATAACTGTACCATCAATAGCAACAATATATAATTCTCAAATGTTTCCAACCATTTTTTTCCAACGCAATTTGGGTTTCCCAGGAATTTCAAGTAATATAAGACATTACCACAATAACATAACAGAATGTATGTAACATAAGCATGTGAAGATAACATGTCATGGCGACGCTCGCGCTTACCAGACTAGAGTGTCCAGCCAGAGCTCCTTGACGTCCAGAGAACTGCAGAGACAAGAGAAGAGAAGACAGCATGACATGTGCTCCTACTTCACCGGGGAAGCACAGACTAAAGAGTCATATCGACACACGGGCAGCTATAAGTACAGAGGGGGGCGGGCGGCGGAAATCCACCGAGTCATGGAGACCGGAAGGCGCGTCACGGCTCGCGGCGGCCTCGGCGGCTGCAGGGAGCCCTCAGCAGGCCTCGAGCCGTCACTTCCTCTTTCCTCTCACTGCCACTCTCGCTTGTTATTTTCTTTCAAAAACGGGGCCATTACCCGTGGAAAAGGTGACAGGTAGAAAGATCCCCGCTGCGTCATCACGGGGAAAGGACGCTCTGCCTGTGAAGGGCGGGCACGTGGAGTCGGTGGGCACAACACACCATTTCTTCACCTGCGTGTTATGTGCAAACTGAGAAGCTTTGAAAGGGGACAGGTTTAAATCACTGAGACACATCTGTGTACAGCCAGGGTAGTCCACACAGTTGGGTTATACCAGTAACTCCTAGGAGGTGTTTTGTTGCAGCAGTGCTTAATTTGTAAACAACATAGGTGCCAGGGCTCTCGTCAGAAGGCCACTGCAGCTTGCATCACACATTGCCCTTGCCAGCACTGCCAAAGACAGTACCAACATAACTACAAACCATCACACTCCTACAAATGTGACAACTGGACTATTTCATGCCCCCAAAGCTATAAGGATGGCAGGTAATAGCCATTTTAAGGAATAATGAATTAATAATTAACTGTTGTTGTAGTCATCTCTAAATTAGCTAGACAACAGCTACCTTGTGGCAGACTGTCCTAAGCGTCAGTGTTGACAATTAAGTGCTGGTGCTGAGCACCGGAAACAGCCAGCTCAAATTAAGCAGTGTGTTGCAGGAATTTGTGCATAATTGTTTATTACGTAAGGGTTTCAATTGGTTGTTACATTCTCATAGACAATTACAGAGATACCTTGACTTTATAATTAGAGGCAACTGTCAGAGGGCGTAAGGTGGATAGCCCCGGCAGTGTAAAGGGACACCGCATGCAGGAGGTCCTCATGCAGTCAAAGGCCTTTATTATTTATTTATTTATTATTTGATGAGTGAGTGATAGGACTAGTGTGTGACTGACTATGGTGGGAAAGCCAAAAGAAGCAGGCTGCCTCGGAATGGAACGTGGTACCCCCATGAATGTGGTGAGTAGTACAGGTCGGGTGTGTAGATGCTTCACATTTCCAACCTCAGCTAACCTTTGGACCTTTTAGGTCTAATACTTCACCTCATATTCTTATTGACAGTTCTCAGAACCAGAAGTCTGTCTCCCGTACCCACAGGACTACCTTCACCTCCATACCGCCTCTATGCACATCTCTCACACCCCCCTCTTCAACTGCATTGTGAAAGCTCTTACACAAGCTTTTTCCCATTATTAATCTCTTGTGTAATTCCCTCCATGTCATCCCAACACCACCCTGCATTCTGCCTCACCTGACTTCCTTGAATTTTGTCTGGACCTTGCCTTCCATGTTTTCTTCACTCTCTACTCATCACCCCAGATCACTCGACCCATCTTCAAAAAACATGCTTTCACTCAAAAGCAAATGGTAGAAAGCCTAGAATCCTTTGCTTCTCTATACTCAAAGGTCAGCCTCCTCTTTCCATTCCTCCTCAACTCTGCGACTAAAAAATGCACCATCAATGGAACCAACCCCTGGTTGCCACAAACACCCTTTATGTGCACAGATCACCCTAACTCTGACACCCTATGACACTTTTTAGGTCAGGCCTGGGCAGAGCATGCGCTGCTCTGCAAGACATGCTGTATTCGAGTATGGACTTGATGCTCCGCCCACTCTTCACCCATATTTTTCATTGGCTTGTTTCATTGTCCTTTGTAAATGCTGACTTCTGATTCGTTAATAGGTTTGTTAGTCCCTCCTTAGTGCAGCTTTGTCTTCATTTCTAACATCCCATGAGGACTGGCCCTTTTACTTCTGTTGTTACACGGTATGTCTTATTTAGTCTGTAAGCACTACTTTCATTAATGAGTTTCTCCTTCTGCAGGCACAACATGCTTTCCTGCAACATTCAGCGCACCATGAACGCTTTCACTTTCCAAGCAAGGCTGACTTTAGCACTGGTGGAGCCCTGTGCGACAACGTTTTGTGGTGCACCCAAATGACCACCTCCGCCACAGATTCCCTCACTACCACCATTTGATAGTGCCCCTCAAGTCTCCATAACCACTGTCTCTTAGATTAATTTAGTTTTATAGCACCACTCATACCAGTTTTAGGTGTCAGAACACTTTACATCACACACACATTGCACAGAGACAATCATACATATGTAAATGAGTGTATAGGAAATGTTACATAAGACAGAGGACTACAAGGTGTAGGAGTCAAATTTCATCCATTCTGGTAGGCAGTATAGTTTAAGAGTCCTTGGTCTTGAGAAACACAAATTCTGAATTTTGCACCAATGTTAGGGGTTTTCTTTAATAATAAGAATTGATTTCTACCTAATGAAGCCATTTTGTAATATTAGGATAACAAATGACTAGGCAAATAAACACATAGCTCTAATACATTCCTTGCAGTTAGCAGTCAGCTCTTTAATGACAATATATTAGGATTTTAAATTATAAACTGCAAGTAACAAAAGGATCTCTCTGACAAAAGCGGTAACCCATTGACCAATTTATATTATGGTTACTTTGTGATCTGAATGGGACATGTTCTTTTCAGCAGGCATATTTTTTTTAAACTTTATTTGTAGATTTGAAACAAGTACACGCAGCGGCACGCTGTCTCAGGAGAGGAAACATTGGAGATACACATGAAGGGAAGACTGTGCATGTATACATTCAGATATACAGTGATCAAGCTGCAAAAGATGATAGTCCAACAATATGTCCCAGATTCAGTAATAGCATATATTCTTGCCAGTCTGTATATCAGTCCAGGAGGCAGCAGCCGCGAGTCAACAGCAAGAGAAAGAGAAAGAAGATGGAGTAGAGAAAGAGATCTCGAGTGGATATCAACATGAGAAGGGGTAAGAAGGAGGATAGAGAGACATGAAAAAAAGGAGGGAGAGGGGAGGGATATGTCTCTGGTCAGGTTGGGTAGAGGAGCACTCCGGTGTGTGGCTTGCCCCCCTATTGGCAATGCAAACAACATTATAGCCGCCTATACCTCCACTGCTGGAGCATGTGCACGATCATCGGAATGTGTTTGTAAAAAGCTTTGCAGTGGTTCCCAGATGTTGTGGGGGCGAGGCTGTACTGGCATGAGTTACCAGAACTCAGTAAATTGGTTATGGCAGAAAGTAGCATCCCTAAGCTATTCGTCCCTCCGCGGTCTGCGCTTACGGCCGCAGCAGATAGCCACCCGCCTCTTAGCTAATAACAGCATCATGGCAGCAGGGGCGTAACACAGACCCCGCAGCCCACGCGGTGCGGGCGGGCCCCTAGCTCCAAGGGGCCCCCTCGGCACTGCACTCTGGCCGGAGAGCTCCTGATTGAGCCTGGAGGGGGCCCCCCTAAGTACCGTGCAGGGAGGCCCCCTCACTTTTTGTTACGCTAGTGCATGGCAGACAGTCCTCCTTACGTCTGAGGGGTGCAGCAGGCATATTAACCCTCTGCACTACAAGTCAACATTTCTTAGGCAAAGCTCTGGTCCCTCTCAAGGAAGAACATTAATCAAATGAGTTATCTTGATATTTTTATTGCTGGAACTAGGAACGCAGCATCATGTGCTTTAAAAACAATAAACATGGCGCCCCCACCCCAAGGTGGGGGCGCATGGTGCCAATGTCACATGGCGCCAATGCACTGATCGCACTGCCCTAGAGCCGGCCCTGTTTCCAAGCAGCCCGGGACAATGGCGGTCGCTTCTTTGAAATTAAACAGAGTTTGAGCTATTGGCATTGTAAATAACAATGCCTTTTATTTATGTGTTAATTACCAAAACAGATAAAAGGCATTGTCATTTACAATGCCACTAGCTTAAACTCTTGCAAATGCGAGACCTATTGCATTGCAAATGCTTGTTTAATATATCCATCCACTTTGGTCTGCCTCTCCCTCCACTTCACAAAAGCAGCAGCCATGCCAATACTGAGGAAACTATCATCCAAACCTCCACCCTACCTCCTCCTTCCTAGATGTCTTCCTTCCAATATTTCTAAGCTGCTAGAATTCACTATACTCAACTCCTTGCCCTGCAGCTTTCTGGAGCAGCATCAAGACAACATCACCAAGGCACCATACTTAACTTACAAGACATCACTTGACACATTCCTGCTCACACGGACCACAAGAAGCGTATATGGCACTGCATTCTCCTATCTCTCCAAAAGGCACTTTGACCTTTTTTGGTGTTCTGCCGGCTCCTTCTGCATCTTTTCCGTTGTGAGGTACTACTGCCTTTGGCTGTGCTTTTCTTATATGCCTAAGACACCCATATAGTTTTCTTCTTCTGGCTACAAATGATCCCTCCTCATGCCTGCTGCCTGGGACTGTTTCCTTGCGTGTATTTTACTGATGCATATAACTGTATACACATGTCAGTCCCTTAAATATGTGCTCCATCATGCATTAAGTATACTTCTGCACTCATAGGAAGTCTAAATATAATTGTATATCAGTTATATATGACCAAGGCCCCGTGTGTGGTCGAAGTGCGTCTTTGTTTTGTTTGCCAAAATAAGCCTTTGTAAGCAGAACCAACCGGATACAGGTGCAACCATACGGGGAACATCCTTTACAACGCAACTTTCACTCCGCACTACCATTACGACGCAGCTATTACAACACAAGTCGTTACAACCACTTGGGAGGGCGCTGTAGGATAGGGAATAGTTTAATTTTCTATCCAACACCTTCCCTACTATCCACGGGGACTGGAGTTGGAATAGAAAATTAAACTATTCCACTCTCCAGCGCCCCCCAACGCAAGCTGCATTGTAATGGCATGCGGAGTAAAAGCATGCGTTGTGATGTCATACATCCCAACCATACTGCATATATCAGTGACAGTGCCAGTGCACTCGCATAACTATGGCTACACTTCTGCACCTATAATTATGCACATATGCGTATCAATCTATAATAAACACCAATGAATATATATGCACAGCCAGGGCGGTCGGAGTAGAAGCCAAAGTCAGCACTGGCAATAATGACCAAACTAGTTCAACACTGCAGATTGCTTGACTAGAATGGGTTTATGGGGCCCTGGTTGGTTCCTAGGGGACACTCCTGCTCTGAAATTGGCAGAACTGCCAGTCCTGTTCAGTGGGTGGCCATGTTTCTGATTTTTTTTAACACACTATATACACGGTTCCTCGACGGTGGGTACCTCTGTGTGCAAAGTGCACATACATATTTATGTTCACCCACCCTGGCTGTGATGATGCCTCCGCATGCATGCTGCTTTCGGATACATTTCTGCACCACTGCTTCCGAGGACACATACTGTGTGTGACTGTGTGCTGTGCTGCTGTCTCATGTGGACATATCTGAACACTCCTAATGCTTTCCCATCAAAGCACATCCAAACAGGTATGTGCAGGACTGCTGCATGTTAATGTGTCTTGCACTAGGTTTGATGCCAATTGTTTTTTTCCCTTTATGAGTGGTAGAAATTAGCTTTTTGCAGTTATTAGAAACCTGAGGTAATGCTGAGATCTTTTAGAATTCCCACAGTGACGGAAATGCATTTCCAGCACTTCTTCTGAATCCTGGCATAAACGGACTTGAATGAATGAATGAATGAATGAATATGGAAATGAAGAAAGAGAACACCACACCAGGCTGACATACAAGGCAGCACCCAGAGCTATGGTGGGACTGGTGTAAAGGGAGGGTCTTTCTTTCTCACCCAGCCGCTGGACAGGCACAGATGATGGATTCGTGTGACGTCATTGATGAGCACAGGCAGTCATGGTAGATGCGTTGAAAATGAGCCCTGTGTAGCATGGGGTCCCAGTGGTGAAGAACCAGGGCATGGGTGGGATTGACGGGGAGAGGTCCTGTTCGACTGAATTTCCTGTCTCAGGGAACTTGCTAAATCAGGGATCTCCAACCTTTTCTGTAGTAAGAGCTATTTGTGTTCAATAGAAATACTCGAGAGCTACGAATATTATTGCAGATGCAGTAGTAACTACATCTACATTTGCCAAGACTATATTAGTGACCATAAATGCAAGATTACTAGCAGTGATCACCCCGTACCTGCAGTAATGCAAAAAATGCGTTGTCAATATGGAATGCCCCTACATGGGCAATACACAACATCCACAGCTGCATTGCAGCTGGCACCAACTTAATAATATTAATAAAAGTCTCCCCAACATCTTTGATATTAATCAGCTTTAAATATATTTTGGAAATTCAGCATTTTGTTTTTCAAACAGTTTATGAATTCTGATAATGCACACATTTTTGTTTCAAATGCACGATTTTCAATTTTGGCAAACATATATTCATTCAACCAAGCATAAGCTGCTAATTTAGTTGATTGTGGTGAACACAGGGAAGCTACTTCCAGGTAGCTGGAAAGCTACGAGTAGCTCACAAGCTACTGGTTGGAGAAGCCTGTGCACTGTGGGTCTTAAGATGACTAAGCCTGAGGGGTTGTGTAATCCTGTTAGAGGATGAGAGTTTGGCCCTAAGCGGTGGACATATTTTGGGGGTTGATTTTCCAGAAGCTGCGGTAAGGGCTATTAAATGGTGGGGTGAAGGGTGGCAGGGAGTTTTGGTAACCCATGAGGCATGATTCTTCGCAACACTGGATAATCGTGATGTTGCTACGAGGACATCCAATAAAACAGCAGATGAAGCAAGTGAATTCCTTAACATACTTCTGCAGGAGGCGGGGAGGATCTTGGGAAGTATGACGTTACAAAGCATACTTTTACAACGCATACCTTTACAACGCATTTTTTACAACGCAACATCCATTACAACGCATTCCATTACAACGCATGCCATTACAACTAATTTTTAAAAACTACCTTTACAACACATTCCATTACAACGCATACTACCTTTACAACGCATACTATTACAACACATAACATTACATTGCATGTATGGTAAGTATTGGAGAGTGTAGGGGTAAAAATTACTATTCTATCTCCAGGGGGGTGCAACAGTAGGATAAGTGTTGGATAGTGTAGGGGTAAAAAATACTATTCTAACTCCAGGGGGGTGCAACAGTAGGGTAGGTGTTGGATAGTGTAGGGGTAAAAATTACTATTCTAACTCCAGGGGGTGCAACAGTAGGGTAAGTGTTGGATAGTGTAAGGGTACTATGCGTTGTAATGTTATGCGTTGTAATAGTATGCGTTCACCAATGATTTTGAATGATGGTTGGGACCTGCATAATAATGCCTCATGGTAAAAGAGTAGGTGGAATGATTCTCCAAAATATTTAGTGAAAAGAAGTTTAAGAAAGCACATAATGTTGACAGATGTGACTGCAATTAAAAACCCATGCAGCCTATGTATGCTTATGTATACGTTCATGTTAACCAATGAGGGATATGTCATCTACTTGTAAGTGCTTTGGAAACTTGTACAAGCAAGAGAAAATAAGGATTATGAGTCAAATGTTGAGTTTGAGTCACAGATTTTACAGTGTGACTATCTGGCGTTTCTCAGAGCACTCCTTGAGCCTGATAACGTTTGTTGTGGGAACGCCTTGGTATTAATTGGGAGAAGCACCGCCCAGTAAAGGCGCTTGCGAGGTAGAATGCTTGTTGACCAGCTTGGTGCGGGTCAATGCAAGGAAGAGAAAAGAAACCCTCAGGCATCCTGTTTCCCCTTCTTTTCAGTCTCCGATTATTGTTCCGAGTACAGGTACTGAATTTGGTTCTCAATATATATTAGTTGTTAAGCCAATTGGCACCCTCCTGGATTTAACTGCAATATACAAAATAAGCAGAGATTCTGGTTTCCAGTTACAAACTGATAAAACACGGCTGTAGTAACTATTTGCTTTTCAGTAGAAACCAGAAAACACCAGCTTTTGCTTCATTTTTACTGCTTTGGCAATCTCTGCTGTCAAACAGTATAATTGTCGCCCCTACCTATAAGCACTTGTCTGTAATGGATGCTTCAGCTATGACCAATTAGGGCCATGATAATCCACTTAACATGCTCTTGTGACCAACCACCAGGTTGCTGCACTCCTAGGACCTACTTCCATTCCTGTTTAGGGCACATAGCACGCCTCATATGGTTTTAGCTTACAGTTCACCACGTCTAAATCGGCATTGGCCAGCAGGTTCACAGCTAAACTCTGTGTAACATCTCATTTAAGGGAAGCAGCACCTTCACAATGTCACTCTCCTTCACCGAGAATGGGATACAGGTCTGCCAAGTATCACGCATCAAGTGTGACTCTAGCGCATTTCAGTGTGGTGTTCCGCATCATCTCACTGAAATGCATTGTCACGCATTTTAATGCCACTGTCTCAACACTCAGTACCAGTGCCGAAACTGGCGCCTGTGACACGTCTGTGCGTTGGCTCTGCTGCTCCCCGACAGGCCCAGTAAACAGTTAATGATCTTGTCAGCAGCGGCTGAGTGCTACAATGTCAAATTTTAGCCCTGCCATCCTGGCTGCATTGAAATTCTCGCCCACAGCGCGCGGCTGACTGTCACAGAGTCACCGCCCAATTATACAGAGACCCGAGGTGGGGCCTGCCCTCAGCAGTGATTGCGTACTGGCTGGCGCACTGCGGGGGTGTGATCTCACGTCCTGGAAGGAAGTGAGGTCGGATTTTCGAGCGGCGGGAGACTCAAGTGGAGTCGACTGGAGTGCTCTCTCAGCTGTCCCGTCCTCATCCTGGGCAGCACTCTGAGACTGTCAGAGCGCTGCTGTATGTGCATATTACCGGCGTTGGACTGGACGGCAGCATCGTCGACACTCTCAGCATTATGATGGCTGTGCATGAGAGAGACCTCGGGCGCTGCGGCGGGGGGCTGCACAATGCTGTGCGGCCGTGGCGACCCAGTGCCTCACCGCCGCCCGCGCCAGGACCGAATTTGCACTCAGAGACAGAGTGCCAGAGGACTATGAGACTACAGAACAAGACAAGTAAGTACTTTGGCCAGGCCTGGCTGCTAGCCACCACTGACTTTAGTTGTTGTCACAGTAGAGTGTCCACTGCAGGTCTCAGGTTTGTTCCCCTCACAGCTGAATATATTATCTTAAGCGGCGTGCTTCATAAATTAAGTTGGAACAAAATGCGGTCCGTGAGTATTTACAGGCTTTTTAATTCAGGAAATACTGAATAGCTGGACGGAATTGCATGTATTTATTGGCAGCGAGGGAGGTGCTCTTCGCGCACTTTGAAAAGTACCGAGGCTGCCGGCGTCGCTTGTATGGAAATACAACTGCATATTAATTTCAAGTAAGTGTGTGTCTAGGGTTTTATAAGGCACTCTGATACCCATAGGGTCTTGTGACAGTGAGAGCTATAGAAAGCGGCAAAGATAAATGAACGTGTAACTTGGAGACAACCTCAGAATTCTAAACTTAAACACCATCAGGCCTGCTGCACTAGATAGCCCTAGGCCTGCTGAGCAGTGAAAGCCTAAATCTGGTACTAAAAGCCAGACAGGGGTATTGTGCATGCAGAGTCTGAGCAATGGGGTTTGATGCCAAATCTGAGGCGTGCTGCACACAGAGTTTAAGGCTTGGGCGCACTGTATGCATACTGAAGCTTGCTACACACAGATATCCAGCCACATGTAGGCTGAGACTGAGAGATGAGTCGTGAGGCATGCTATCTAAGAAGGCCTGCTGCACCCAGCTACACTATGCACACAGACGCAAGCCTCCTGCATGCATACAGCATTGTGCACAGCTACACTATGCACACAGACGCAAGCCTCCTGCATGCATACAGCATTGTGCACAGCTACACTGTGCACACTGATGCAAGCCTCCTAAACGCACACAACATTGCACCGAGCAACACCATGCACATAGACGCAAGCCTCCTGCACGCAAACAGCATCACACAGCTGCAAACCCTGCAGTGTCCACACCACACACAGAACGAACCTGCACTCTATAATACACAGACAGTAAGGCCTGCCGCCATAAGGCAGCGCAATAACTGTGGGGCAGTTTGAGGCCTTCTGCACATGGGGCAGAGACCTGATGCCTGCAGTGCTACGAGTCAGGCAGAGATCAAGGGCACACCAAACTCAGCAGTTACTAGTCTGTCTGCAAAGTTGTTTTACTCATTTAATTTACTTTTAGAGGAGCGCATGGGTGTAATTTCTGATATTCATATGTTTCCCTTGCCTTCATTGCTTGATTTTGCTCGCGAGAAAGTGACACTCAGTCATTGAATGTCACTCATAATTACACTGAAATTATGAAAATGTCACACATAGCAATCTAAAACCTTGGCAGCTATGGGGATAGAGCATGCTTTCGGAAAGCTGCCATCATGATTGTGACAACAAAGATCACAGTGCATACTGGCATCTCCACAATCGATGCAGCTCTTTAACCACTTGCGCGCTAGCGGTTTTCCCGCTGTGCGCTGGATTTTTCAAAAAGCCGCGTTACATGACGAGCTCAGCTCGTCATCAGCGTACGAGCGCCGTAACTCATGACGAGCTGAGCTCGTCATGAGCGCGGAAGGGGTTAAACACTGCACCCAACCCTCCTGTTCTTAGGTTTACATTGTGATAGTCTGAAATGAATGCCTCTAGTTGCCTCATCCAGTTCTTCAGAAGGAGTATCATGAATATGTTCAGGCCAGTTTTGATGAAACTGTGTGGATTTTAGCACATGAGTTAAAGTGGAAAATCTGTGAGTTAATGTATACACTGTAAAATTCACAGCTCAGAAACAGGAAGAGGCAGCCACCGCACTCTGTCTCCAAGAGAGTGCTGCAGATAAAACAATGTCAGCAAAAACAAGGACAAAGACTCAATCTGGCACACTGACACAGGACACTTTCATGATGAAGCCCCCGCATCACCAAGTTCAACTTTCATTCCTACTGCCTCCTTGTCTTAATGAAGCTGATGATGGTGCTGCAACAAGGCAACATCCCCTTTACAAACAACTCTGGCCTAATTTAACGAAAACACATTGAGCTGTGTTTATTCTTTACCCTAAGAAGGAAAATGCACTAGAACAGTGAACTCTGCACAGAACACAAAGGTAAAATGCCCAATGCACCGGTCCCCATATAAAGGCTTGGTAAAAATCAATACTTAGAGTTCTTTGTTCTGGCTTTCAAATGAACAAAAAATTCCAAAGATGTTGCCCACCAATATAAAATATGCTTAGTACATGATGTGAACTGCAGTAACATTTACGAAAGGCATCCTGCAGGTTGTAAACTTTCTTTACTACCTCAGCTACTTCTTCATACAGCAGCTCAGCTTGGTGTCCCTGCAGTCCCTGTAGCTAATAGTATGTATTTTAATTCCTCAGCAGGCTTGTTTCCTATGACTGGGTAGAGTAAAAATAGGCACAGACCGGACTGTAATAGTACATTTATTATTTCAGTCCTTTCTTGGTATGTCGAGGCAAAGAACAGGATAACAGGATATTGTGACACTGGCTTGCAATGACCCAATATATACATCTCATTCCCTAAATAGAAAATACATTTCCACTTATTGATTTTTGTCATTTGTTTGAAGAACAGAGCAGCGGGAAGGTGTGCTAATTACCACCTATTAACCTTTTATCTGCTACATCAAATTTTAATGAGGGGGGTGTTGGATTTGAAATGTTATTTCCATAATGCGCAGAATCGAAATGCTCCCTTTGCTATGCTTAAGCTCTATTCCGTGTTAAGTTAGCATTCATGGCGCCATCTTTATTGTCGTCATCTTGTTCTGTAACTAAGATCCAGTTTCTGTGTCATAATGCTCGCATCAGCAGAAAGGCTGCCCCTGCACCTCCTGCTTGTACTTTTCAAGGTTGAAGCTTCGCTGCACTAATGAATGCACCATCTATTGTTGCATACCTTTACTGTTAGTTAGCCTTTTTCCCACATCTTAGAATGGTAGACACCGGCCAAATGGACTTGGGGTCGAGATAGCATGTACCCAGCCCTGTGCCATCTCTCATGCTTGTTTGCCTTCTTTGTTCACCAGGGCCTGAGCTGGAAAATTCCAGTTTGGGCGGGACTTTAGAGATGTTGGAAATGTATATTTCGTGTTACCGTGTAGACGGGGGTCAGTCCCTCGGCAGTCATCTCAGGAGACTAGTCAGACTGGGCTACACTGCAGTGCAATAGCAATAAATGCTTTGGTTTGTATTCTCTACTGTCTTCTCGTCTCTTCATTTATTGGGAAGGCAAAGAGGTGGTTGTGAGTGACCCGAGTGACCCTAATTGGGCCACTTACTTCATTGGCGCAAATATCTCCATCCATTCACGTCCTTGACATGGGATTGGAATGCACTTTAATAAAAGCAAAATTCTTTGTAAGTGCTGGAATACAAAATCTCTGTGATTTTGTATGGAGCAAAAAATAGTAAATATCAATAATCACAGATTTTACTTTTTTTGTAAATATTGACCAATGCTGGGGCGTGGTCTGCAAGATGGCCGATAGCACGCAATCAGAGCGAGACACAAGTTGCATCAGAGAAAATCCTGCAACATCCTGATAATTACACTAGCTAAATAGACTGATTTTGCCTAAAATGCCTACGGACGGATAGCAGTCACTGCCTGCTGATGTTGGTGCTGACAGAACAGACCAAAACCTGGCTAGCAAGTTGATGCCTGTGAGAACTTGGGGACTGGTGGCCCGGAGGGAGATGAACAAGAGGGAGCAGTGCACTTGTCGATAGCATGAACTGAAGACCCTACCGCTGCATCGCTGATAGGGAGACAGAAGATGCAGGGGCTGTAGCAATGGAGCATGGAGACTGGGAAGTGTGGCAAGAGAGGTGGACTCAGCCCGGATGTATGACGGTACGACGCGTACCGTCACAACGCGTTCCTTTACAACGCGTCCCTTACAACGCAAGTCGTTACAACGACTTGCGTTGGGGGCGTGGATTTAGAATAGTATAATTTACTATTCTAACACCAGTCCCCGTGGACACTAGGGAAGGTGTTGGAATAGTAAATATACTATTCTTAATCCTGTAGCGCCCTCCAGCGCAAGTCGTGGTTACGACTTGCGTTGTAACGGACGCGTTCTAAAAGCCACGCGGAGTAAAATCTGCGTGGTAAAGGATGTTTCCCACTCAGCCCGCTGCCTCTGGATTGCGCTCATGCCGCTCCCCGTTGGGAGTGCCATGTGAATGCTCCTGCATGCGACAGCCCTGCTGAAGGTGCCGTGGATGAATTACGGCAGCGCGAGGTGGGCACAGAATGAGGGCCCCACAGACAGGGAGACATGGTTGCTGGATCTGGGCTGCACGGCAGCAAGGGAGAAATCAGCCCAAAATCTGGGCTGCTGAACTGGGCCGCCCCGCATCAAAATTCCGGGCTGAGCAGCCCTGCCAGTGGATGTCTGACAAAGGGTGTCCAGGAGGCTCATAGAAGGAAGGCGATGGAGCGCCTGGGTCACAAGCCTTCACACTCTGCAAAGGAGGAGGTAGATCGGCAGTGAGGCAAGAGCCGCCCGCTTCCATGACAGGCCCCAAGATCAGAGGAATGGTGGTGAGTGTGGGGGAGAACTCTGCAGCTTGCATAACGCTGGAGCTAGGGAGAAGCAATAATTGGGGGCCTGGACTTAGGTGGAAAAACTAAAAGAGAGGGCGACAACTAACTTCCTACATGGGATGAGTACCCTGCAGAAGAGATGAGGAGAACAGAGAAGAGGTGTATTATATAGTGTTATACCTATCACAGGCCTGCCATTGAACCGTAATAATATACCTCCCCACAGGGCACCACGCTCCTCCCAACAAACCAAGATGGACAGGTACAATGATAATACCAGAGACACACCGCCATCTACTGCAAGGGATATGCACGGTTCTTCACTGGCCTCTGGCATTAATTGCGCTGAGATCTTAGCATGCAGCACCTACTGGAAAATGAAATAGACTTGGTGCCTATAAAGGGAAGCTCTTTTGTGTGGATTTGCGCGCGGTGAACAAGAGAACAATAACCACTGAACAAATGATAACTGGACTGCCGGCAGAGGTAGCGGAACTGAGAACAATGGTCAGATCCCTTGCAGACCTCTCACATCAACTGGATAACAGGCTGGAGGATGCGGAGGGAAGATCCCACAGAAATAACCTCTGGTTTGTTGGAATACCTGAGAGAGTGGAGGGGAACTCGCTGGAGCACTAAATAGAGCGTTGGATCACGGAAGCGATATGCCCACTAGGACTATCTGAGATGTTTGTAGTGGACTGCGTTCATTGGCACTGGAGCCCCACCAGGGCCGGACTGTGAACCAAAACCGGCCCTGGCAAAGTGCTCGCCCCCCCCCTCCCCCCGGGGGGTTAGGGGTGCCGCTGAGCTCTTTGCCACAGCCGGTTTTCGGCCGATTTTGTTACAGGGCCTATTTTGCAGCTATGCTGCAAAAACGGCCCTGTAACAAAATTGGCCCCCAGGGGCCCAAAACCGGCCCCACCCGTGTGGCGCACGGGGGATTGCCCAGTGCCCGCTACGGCCAGTCCGGCCCTGAGCCCCACCCGTGCCATTTTAGCTCGAATCCTGAATTACAAAGTCATGAATATCATACTGCAACATGCATGAACAGCAGGAGAAAGGGCTGCCTGGTTCGCAATTTTCCTAACCATACCCAAAGAGTACAGAAACAGTGCAAATCCTTTGACACCGTTAAGCAGAAACTTAGAGAGATGGGGGTTCAGGACATGCTGTTGTCACTAGCAAAGCTGAAAGTAATTCACAATGGACGCTCCTACTTTTTTGCACAACTGGAGGAAACATGGGAATGGTTGGAGCTGGGGGACAGAACCAGATGATGTTAAGGCACCCCTCCTGCTGCAGAGAGAAGGTGACAGAGGGGATGGACAGACAGAATCCACATCACGATGTTGGAAGAATTGCCTGCACCCACTCACCACAGGCCACGGATTACAGTGGGCGAGGATGGCACTCTGGTAACTGAGAAACCTGCTCCTAGCACTGAGGTACTATTGCTAAACACTGGTGAGGTGGGACAGTTGAGGGGGGCAGGAGGAAGGGAGCTAGGCAGTAGATGCAACAATTCTAGACACAGTTATGATGGAGGGATGATGCCCCTTCACGGAGACTTTTGGATTCCTGCCGGGCCCCTGCTGGATGAAAGGCAAAGCAATATTACAGTACTGTCTAAAATGTTACTGTGTTGTTTATCATCCCACTGTTGCCGATGGCCGAGGCTTGCATTTTGTAGTTGACTGCATAGTTGCCTACCTCCCCATGGTGGCCCCGTGCATTGCCTCACGTTAGATAGATTAGGGCCATTAGGGGTGCCTAGCTTTAAACGTGCGCACAAGTCTTCACCATGATCGGTGGGATTGTGGCTCGCCGAGGACTGGAAGCCTCAGACACGTAAATATAGTAGTAGATTTTGTATAAGATTTATTTTTAGTTACTTTTAGCAATTGTTTAATGCATATTGTGAATTGACACAGCTCAAGGTTGCACAAAGTGGGTAAACACTTGTATAGGTTTACAGGTGTTTACCTGGGGGGTGAAGAGGTTTGGTTTAGCAGGGGGTAGTTTCACAAAAATGTATTAATGTGACACACAACAAATGTAACTGACTGAAAGCACAGGACCCCAAAACCACTTGATGTGGTGAGCATGACTATATTATTGATCAGGATGCTAGGGTGGTCTGAGGTCCCCACACCACATAATAGAGTTTGAATGGCACAGGGTAGCAGTAGCTTGTAAAGATGGGCCAGACGTAGATTGATATAAATGCTTTAATACAAGCAATTGGATAAATACAGGTGAGCGCCAGGGAGCGTCCCTGCCTTACACCAAAGCTCCTTAACTGCCCCCACAATCACGAACACATATACATATACATTCTAGATGTCATCACGACATTCTAGTCTTACCCACACGAGCCTTAAAGGAAAAGTACAACACAACACATCCCCCTCTTTCCAATGAGAGAAGAAGGGAGACATGTCACTTAAATCAAGGAAAAGGAAAAAGAAACATAAAGAACATAAAAAATAAACAATTGATATTACTATTATCCAGTAACATAATCTTTGAGCCAAGAAGGTGAAATGCGAGTTCTTTTGCCCAAACTTTTCTCAGTCACATTTAACTCACTACTGGCATTGTCTGAAACACCATCGGTACCGTGAACCCCAACACTTCCCCCCTCCTCACAAATTGGGTCATTCACCAACTCATCAGTGTTCCCAGCCACCCCAGCGAGTTGTGCCTGTAAGTCGCTATCCTCAAAATGGTCCTCCATCCAATCATACATATTAGGAGAACGGGGCGTTTCTTCCCTCAATCCATCATGTAGATCATTACTGAACGCTATGTTTTTCAGGTTCCAAACCTTACCATCACTAAGTCTGACCGCATTTCTCAGCACTGCAATCACCTGTTTCTGTGGTTCAAAACGACTTTCACCCTTAGGTACCTTATAAGGTTTTTTCACACGCACCCATTCACCAACTTTAATCTCCACCTCCTTCGTACCATGGTGACTATCATAAAACTTTTTACTTTTGGAATGGAGTAATTCCAGATCTTTCCTCACCTCCTTAGGTGACCATTGTGTGACTTTCCCATCAATCAACCAACCAGGATTGATCTTACTTCTCGGTAGTCTCCCCCTCATCATAATGAAAGGGGACAACCCAGTACCAGTTTGTACTGTAGTTCTGTAAGACCATATTGCTTTTTGCACTTGGACCTTCCAATCTAAATTCTTACTAACAGCTGCCTGGATGACACCTTTGATCACTCTGTTGAACCTTTCAACTGTGCCATTCCCACTAGGGTTGTATAAAGCGGTTGTCTTATGTTTCACTCCACATTCCTCAAAATAAGTGCTAGCCATGTGTGATAAAAACTGTACACCATTATCCGTGAGCACACACACCGGCAAACCTTCCAATATAAAGATTTTATCCAAAAATTTCAAAACATTAGATGTGTCTGCTTTGTCCACGAATCTTACAATAGGCCACTTAGTGAATAAGTCAATAGCCACTAAACCAAATTCTCTGGACTCCCCAATGGGCCCAATGATGTCAACCGCAATAGTTTCCCACGGAAGTCCCGGAATTAATCCCTCACTCATACAAGGTTTCAAAGTCCTGAGAGTTGTATCCGCAGAACTACACACACTACAATTCCTTACAAAAATCTCAGTGTCCTTATCCACACCAGGCCACCAGAACATACCCTTCACCAAGACTTTGTTCCTCCCAATACCAAAATGTCCCTCATGACATAGTTCTAGAACTTTTTTCCTTAAAGAAACAAGTGGAACAACCCTGTCTCCTCTGAACAGTATATCTTTTTCCAAAGACAACTCCATTCTAACTTCCCAAAATGCCCTAAAATCTCCTTCCAAAGAACACTGTCTAGGCCAACCATTACAGATGTATTCCTTAATCTTCTTGAGCACCACATCTTTGTCTTGTTCTTCCATCCACTCTTTATTGCTAATTGCAGAGGCTCCCGAGCCATGAATCAAGGCAATGCTAACATTCCCCCATGGGTCATCCGCACACTCCTCTAACGGAGACGGCAGTCTAGACAAGCAATCAGCAATTACATTGTCTCTTCCAGGTAAATTGACACCCTGTAATTCAACTTTAATCCTATCAAATTCCTCTTGGCACTCTTTAGTCCAAATAAATTTCACGTTTTTCTTGAGCAAACTACGAATGTTAAATACTTTAGACGCAAAGTCTTTTACAAACTTAGCGCAATACTCCGCCATTCCAAGAAAAGCTCTTATCTCCTCTTTGGTACTAGGTGCACTTGAATTCACAATGTTTTCAATCAATTCTGGCTTGGGTTTTACACCTTCCTCACTAATGATGTGCCCCAAGTATGATACACTCCTTTTACCAAATTTACATTTTGACAACTCCACTGTAAGTCCTGCCTCTTCCAAAACTTTCAAAACCTGTCTTAACTTATCATCATGTTCCACTTTGTCCTTTGCAGCCACTAAAATATCATCCTGAAAGAATGCAATCATGTCCAAATTCCCTAGTAGCTTATACATCAACTTCTGAAATACAGCCGCGGCTGACGCCAATCCAAAAGGCATTCGTCTAAATTGGTAACACCCAAAAGGTGTGATAAAAGCAGTCAGGTGTTTTGACTTACTCTCCAATTCAACCTGGTGATACGCAGCAGACAAATCTATAGTTGAGAACCAAGTAGCATCCTTAAATGAGGCTACCATTTCGTTGATTTTAGGTAAGGGGAATTTCTCTACAATGATGTTGTTATTGAGATGGCGTAGGTCGATGCACAAACGGATTTTACCGTTGGATTTTCGTGCCACAACAATAGGACTGATCCACTCTGAGGCCTCCACTTCCTCAATTATCCCTTTAGCCAGTAGTCCCTGTAATTCCCTCTTTACCTCATCTCTAATCAACATTGGGACGGGTCTAACTTTGTGCACTTTTGGTTCCGCTTTTGCCTTAAGTAAAATTCTATGTTCAAACCCCTTTAATTTCCCCAAAACTGTACCAAACACTCCTGGAAATTCCTTACTCAAAACATCACTCAACTTGCTCTCCTCATCCACAACCAACACTTTTTCTTCACTATTAGGGTCCAAAATTATACTTAAGCTTTTCTGATCCCACCATCCCAAAACCGATGGTCCTATTTTAGACACGTACAATTTTCCCCTCGTACTCCTTCCTTTAAACCAAAATGTGAGCCATCTGTAACCCAACATCTCGATTCTTTTCCCTGTAAATCCTACTGGACAAATATCTGAATTTCTCAATTGATCGCCAATTTTTCCCACGAAATGTTTCTTCCACACTTCCTCATTTACAATCGTGTAAGGTGATCCAGAATCCGCATAAACTTCCACCATTACACCCCCCAAGGACACTTTACATAAAGGTTTCCCCTCTAATGCCTCATCAGATATATTGATGACGTAATTACCCCTCACATTCTTTACCCATTCCAAACTCTCCTCCTCTTCTTCAACAACCACTCCTTCCTCGTCCCAAACATATTTTACATTGCTCCGTTTGCGACACATTTTTGAAAAATGCCCTAACATTCCACAAATTCCACATTTCTTATTTATAGCAGGGCA
Organism: Lissotriton helveticus; assembly: GCF_964261635.1. Classification (NCBI taxonomy): domain Eukaryota; kingdom Metazoa; phylum Chordata; class Amphibia; order Caudata; family Salamandridae; genus Lissotriton; species Lissotriton helveticus. Next base: position 1,374,165,723 of record NC_136067.1, read on the forward strand.
TGTCCTACTAAACGCTAAGTGTTCTTTGCTATCGCACCGATAGCATCTTCTCTCTTCTCCTTTAGTGTCTTTTTTTTTTAAATCTATTGGGTTGAGCGTACCACCTTCCCTGTGTATTTGGTTGAAATCTTGTAGGAATTTTGTTATGTGGCATTACTTTACAAACAGCACCTGATGTCTTCTCGAGTTCAGTCTCTTTTACTACCGTGGAACACCTTCCTGACATTTCAGCTTTCCTCATAATGGCTAACACCTCCTCCAATGGCGCATCGCCATTCACCCATAGTCTATCCTGAAGAGTGGTGTTATTGTTATGCATCACAAGCTGATCCCGTATTAATTCATCGTTTACAGCTCCAAATTTACAGTCAATTGCTAGCTTCTTTAGTTCATCCACCCATTCATCCACTGTTTCTGTTTTGTTTTGTTTCCTTTGAAAGAATTTGTGCCTAGTTACACCCATACACACTTTTGGTGCAAAATATTTATCCATGTTTTTTACGCAATTTTCAAAAGCATCAACACTTGTATCTTCAACCTTATTCATTCTGGAGTATGTTTTAAGACCAATAGCACCTAAGCAATGTAAAAGAATCCTCTTTTTCTGTTCTGGTTTCATTTTCTTTTCCTCATCAATTGCCTCAATGTAGTTGATAAAATACTCCTTCCACTCAATCCATTTAATTTCTGGCTGAGTTCCTGTAGCCCAAAATGGTTGTGGAGTATTTATGGTAAAATTCTGTTGTGCCATACTGTATTCAATAACTACAGTATCTTCACCAATTACGTTCTCCACCGAATCTCCACTCTCCATAAACTATTTAATATAACGTAATTTAAAATATATTTTTCCTCCTTAATGTGCTCCCCGACCGTCTCACCTGTATTCTTCTTTATGCCCAGTAACTTTTTAATTGTCCTCACACATTGCAGTTCATCGCGTACTGACAAACGCGATATCAGCGTTAACTTCAAAGACTAAATTGCGCTTTAATAAAATGGCCGTCGCGCAAGGTTACGCTGCGTGACCCAGCGCCTGTGCGTCACTTCCCCACACGCCGGCTGCTGCTTCACGCGCTAGACGCTCGCGCCCTCAAGCAGATCGTTGCTCCTCTCGCGCTGCTGCTTGGAACCTTGCCGTATTTTGTAAGATGCACTCCAGGAATCTAGCAGGTAAGGCGTTGCGTGGTAATTATAAAAATACACTAGGTATGCCGCCGCCACTCTCACACGCTTACCGCCTTAAAGCTCCAGAAGTCTTTTTTTTTTGTTTTTTTTCTTTTTTCACCGAGTAAGGTCACAACCACCATGAATCTTCTCCGGAGTGGTATTAGGATGTGAGTCAGTCTCCAAAAAAAAGGTTCTTCTGTCGGTCCAATCGTCGCCAATTGTAAAGATGGGCCAGACGTAGATTGATATAAATGCTTTAATACAAGCAATTGGATAAATACAGGTGAGCGCCAGGGAGCGTCCGCTGCCTTACACCAAAGCTCCTTAACTGCCCCCACAATCACGAACACATATACATTCTAGATGTCATCACGACATTCTAGTCTTACCCACACGAGCCTTAAAGGAAAAGTACAACACAACATAGCTCTTTGAGAATGACAATGTGGAATGTGTGAGGCTTCAGTGAGCATGTTGTGCTCACATGGCTTAAAAGGCAGGCAATTAATGTAGCCTTCCTACAGGAAACATATTTAACAGATGCGGAGGCTGATAAGCTGTGCAGGAAATGGAGGGATCAGATGTATTCTTCCCCCTACTAATCCAATGCAAAAAGGGTATCCCTCTGGATAGACCATGGAGTCCCCTTCCAGCACTGAGATTCAGAGGCAGACATACTGTCTAGGTATATTTTGATACTTAGACTGCTGAACGGACAGGAAATCTGTTTAGTTAATGTCTATGGGCTGAATGTAGATGACGGACAGTTTTTCAGAGGATTTAGGGAGCTGCTTGCATTATACGTTAGCATACCAATAATATGGACCAGGGATTTTAATTGCATATTGGACTGTGAGAGGGACTGGTATCCCCTCCACCTACAAGCAAAACCCAACACGCTACGAAGCTTAAGAGAGGTAAAGGATAGCCTAGCTTGTGTTGGTATATGGACGGTGCTCCACTCAGACAGGAGGGAGTACTTGTGTCATTCAACAACCCACAACACATACACATCACATACTGATCACTGACAGCATAGCACACAGAACAGAGACGGCGTGGTATCATTATTTTTATCGCCCACTCTCAACTGATCATTGACTACTTACGAACATGGAGTCTGCCCTTAGTGCCTACATGGAGGTTACGGTTGGAGATGCTACAGAATGCTGAGTTTAGAGAAAAAATGGAAGAGCTTATGGCCGTATATTTTGAGCAGAGGGGCAAGACAGACACTACGTCCATGGACTGGGAAGCATTTAATGTGTGATCAGGGGGGAGTGCATTGGTAAGACAGTGAGAATACAGGATCGCTGTGAAAAGGTTTATTACAACATGAGGAGACAGTGATGGTTTTACAAATCAAGGGACCGATGAACCCCGCAGATAGACTTGACTTGCTGACGGCAAGCATGGCTCTCCGTGCCGTACGGGGCGAGCTAGACAGAGTCATGCTGCTAGAGTATAGGCAACGGTTCTACAGAGAAGGGGATAAATCTGGTAAGCTCCTTGCGTGGCTCCTGCATCTTGAGGGGCAACACTCGCAGATACTCTACCTCACCACAACGGACAGTATGCAGGTTAACACGGAGGCGGGCATTGCAGAAGGACTAAGCCAATACCTTGCAAATACATTTAAGAACCCGCAGGTAGCACGGACATGTAGCACGGAGGAGTACTTGGTGGGATGTCCACGACCCCGGCTCTCTGAAGAACAACAAGAGTGACTAGACAAAGAGCTAACACAGGAAGAGATCACACAGGCACTCTTCCCGGGAGAACAACTCCTGACATTTGCAGATGTGCAGGATTAGTTTCGGGTGGGACAATTTCAACAGTATGCGGGGCTGACCGTGGTGAGGGGAAAATGGCGGAGATTTCCTGCGACCCCCTAACTTCTAGGACCTTAACAATAGTCCTGGAGTTGGGTTCCGCTGCCCATGGTGAATCCTGACTATAAAGGGCACTGAAGGCTGAAAGGGTGAAATTGGAACTACCAGTCCGCAAACAATGGGATAGAGATGCTTCGACACCGCTAACAGACACAGTCTTGAGGCGGGCTTGGGAGCATGTTAAAACAATCTCTAGCAATGCCAGATTTCAGTTTACGTATTTTATCTTTCTGCACCAACCTATCACACCTCATTAAAACTCCACAGAATCTACCTGACTAGAACCTCTGACTGCCCCAGATGGGGCAGGAATGAACCGATTTCCTGCACAAGATGTGAAAGTGTGTACAGGTATAGGGTCACTGACAGGCAGTGGTTGTGAAATTATGCAGGGTTACTGGATTATGTATTGACCAATTGGCCAGCCACTGCTTGCTTGGCACTGTGTAACCACCCAAGGGGAAGAGGATACAACCCAAGTTTGCACTTCTGGCAGAAAGGCGAATAGCAATTAGATGGCTGGGGGCACAAGGACCAGCTTTAAAACCCTGGGGGAAAGACATGATGGAATGGGCGATTGTAGAGGAAATACAGATGAAGATGGTCGCAAAGATAAATATTTGTCTGATGACTTGGACGACTGGTCGTCAATGGCCAGAGATTTGATGGAGGGAACTGACGGGGGGACTATGGAGGCAGTTGACTTCACTCATGGATAACAACCGTATGGTGTATATGTGTCATGAAGGTCCATGCTACATAATATGTCAAGATGTACCTCGCAATATGTTTTTACTTCTGCTAAATTTAAAAAATCATAAATACAATATTTAAAAATAATATTGAAGCACACTGAAATTTACAAGTAGAAAATGAAAGCAGGCAAGCCTAAATGAAGTTCCTACCTAAAAATGTTTTAGTGCACAAATTGCTGACATTATAGCAACAAGTTCAAAAGGGTTGAATCTTGAATATGTAGAGACTGGCCTCTGTACAACAGGTGTAACTAAGTAAGTAAAGAACTTGTAGAGCGCACGAATGACAAGGCATATTGGTGCTAGGAGTAGAAAGGAAACAAGTAAAAAGACCGGGAAGTACAGCATCATTCCTGTGAAGGGAATGGCCAGGTTTTAAGCATTTTCCTAAACAGGGATCTGGCAGATTGAAGCCTAATACTGACCGGTAGTTCATTTCAGAGCTTTATTGCTCGATAGGAAAGGCTTCTACCTCTCCATCTTGCCTTATAGATTTTGGGAACCCGGACTACACCTTTACTGGCAGATCTAAGATTCCCACATGGGATGTACCACTGCAAAACTTTCTGTAGGTCCAACGACCCTCCACCGTAAAGTGCTTTATGTGGTGTATTGAAATATGGAGAGAAGGTTATGGGGAGTTGACCTCTGGAGACTGACCTGCTAATAATATTTGTGCCAGCCTCAGAGAGATACTTGTGATTCGAGTCGCCCCAGGGGTGGGTTGGGTTAATCTGCACTCAGGTGCAAACAGTGTTTGCACTCAACAATAGATTACTCGTGGTGCAATAATTTTACACCTCATGGTTTTTCTCCACACATTTTGCTACAGAGAATGCCAAAAGAAATTTGTGTCAGGAAAGCATTGCATAATGAAACAATTTGTTCGATAGTTGTTTGCAGTATAACTGATTCTGCAGTACTCCCTCTTTCTGACTTGAAAAACTCAAAATGGAGCTGAACAGCACACTGGGTAAAAAATAAATAGATTTACCCCAGGGCAATTTTACTGCCCAGTAATTCTGAATTACTTGGAACGAGGGCTGAAGTATCTTTACATACAATCTTTATTTAACTGGCAGTCAGTCCAGGTATTTCACTGTATAGGTTATGTGTTCACAGAGGCAGGGGATGAATAAGATCATTGTCACCCAAGCCATATGCATTCCCAGCACACCCAATACCCCCACAACTTTCCCCTGTGGAGCCAACAGAACATCTCCGTCAGACCAGAGTGACACCCTTAGGGGCACAACACAGCACCCATGGGAGATAGCTGACCTAGGGCCTCATGTGGGATTTGTCAGAGCGGGAGCCCTGCCGTAAATTGCCGCCAAAGTCCACCTTATTGAGGGATGGAGGAATGGCCACATTTCCGCTGGCTCAACTCGCTCTATCGGTAGAAACCCTTGACCTGGTGGCCCATGCACCACAGGACTACAGACACATGGTAGCAAAGCACCTGCCCATGTAGAGAAGAACAAAAAGCAACGGTTTCACCAGTCCGTATCCATTGTTCTGGATATGGAGATCCAAGGAAGGAAAAGCTAGAAAGGTCCCCAACAGACAGTGGGCAAACTTACTGCTCATCAGGGGCATTTCTGTTTTTCCCTGAGAAACAGACCTTACTTGGAGGAGGTGCTGAGGACAGCAACAACATAGAGATCCACTCACATTCGTTTTGAGGGAAGGTTGCCCGGTGTATCAGTGAATGCATATTTTGCAGATCAGTGCCCAGAGAAAGTATTTGGCTTCCTCGGCTGGGTGGCTCGGCTGCCCGCTGGGCAGACGAAGGTAAGTGCCTGTCCTGTACCAGAGACATGGCGGGATGCCCGCTTTACTCCAAAAGATCTTCTTAGTGCTGTCACCACACTGCACTCCTCACATGAACATGTCTTGCAAAACCATCATATGCACCTAGTTAAGCTGCACCACCCATATGTGCAAAACAGGGCTATGAATCTATACAGGTGACAAATGATGCCGTAACACTTCAAGACAGGTTACGGATAACTGCCCAGCCTTGTTATATGAATTACATGGCAAAGTCCTATAGCATGATCACGGTACACCATTACTAAATAATGCACCTCTTATTGCTTTCGTTGACAAAATACAATTCCTCCAGGCAATTGCAATCCAGGAAACACGAGACAAAGGCATCCACATTCTGCAAGGGCTAATAGAGCATGTAAAAGGTAGAAATGTGCCCTATGACTGCTGATAACATAACATAAGGGACAAACCATGGTTATTCAGGATTCATCAACAGTCAACCGTGGACCCGCCCAATTTGTTTGTGCTTTGACATTTGACTACTTTAATGGGTAGGGCAAAGTATAACACGCCTAACTACTTTGCAAATCTTAACCCTTTAGCGAACAAACTCAGAACATGACAATGATTGCCGTCTAGACGGATCAGTCAGAAGGTACTTTTACCAAACACTTGTCTTACTTAAAACAGTAACTTTATGATTTTGATACTGTCCAGATTTCACACATTTTAAGAGCTGGTGCTTTTTATGAATTCATATGAGAACATAACAGTACGGGTTGGGGACCTGGTTCCAGAACTGAGGCAATATCGTTTTTTAAATTGTCAATTGAAATAGTGAACACAGTTTTTTTTCTTAAAGTATTCACTTAAGCAGAGGTATGAGTTTGGAGTATTTTTGGTATGGGTGTGTTTATTTTTTCCTTCATTACTTCATACGTTTCTACGCCTCTATGACGGGTGTACCTCTGGCACATGTCACTGATTCAGTTTGCCATAACTTTGGGGGGGTCATAAGCAAGGGGACGAGTGGGGGAAGGTGGTGGAGAATTATCCCTTAAGCTTTTTTTTAACATTGATGGAGGTTCTGGGTGTAAACAACCCCCTCCACTCATATCGAGATGTCTAGTTAAATGTCACAGGAGTTTATCATATCTCTTGTGGTAGGAAGAAAAGAGCAGGGTAAGTGGAAAAGCATAAAATGAACACTTCTGATTGATCCAGACAATTTCTAGGTTGCACTCTAGAGAACATACATTTTCATCTTCTTCAAAGTAGCTGGCACAACACACACCAGAATAAGGCTACTGAACATTACGGTAAAACAAAGGAGGCACAGTAAGGCTGAAGTGAATGAATGAATCGATTAATACTATGATTTAACTGGGCCACAAAACCCAATTATAATATGTCACAGTTTCTTTGATGCGGGCTTGGGAATGGATGTATGTCGTTACAACGCATGCTTTTTCCACACATGCCTTTACAACGCAGGTATTACAACGCAAGTCGTTACAACGACTTGCGTTGGGGGGCGCTGGATGGTGAATAGTTGAATTTACTATTCCAACTCCAGTCCCCGTGGAGAGTAGGGAAGGTTTTGGATAGTAAATTAAACTATTCCCTATCCTACAGCGCCCTCCAGCGCGAGTCATTGTAACGAATTGCTGTGTAATACCTGCGTTGTAAAGGTACTGCGTGGAAAAAGTTTCGTTGTAAAGGATGTTTCCCTTGGGAAGGATAGGGGAAGGTGTTGGTTTCACTGGGTGGAGTTGGCACAGGATGATTCTAAAAAAAAGTAACAATTTCAGCACCCTCCCCAAATTCACACAGAGGTGCACTGAAACAGTGGCCAAAATCCATTGCATTTTGTGGGTCCTGCTTCGGTACACCATCCATGACCAACTTCAGACCAAACTTTAGTTGACACAGTGAGTTGTACTGTTTCCCTTTGTTTTATTGATCAAAATGTTTTAAATGGAAAGTTTATTAATTAACTTGTATTTATTCATGAATTTTAAGTCACAAGTGTTTACGTGTTTTAGCGGTTAACCCGCTCTTTTTATGATTTAAACCAAATCAAATAAAGTAAATTTACACACGCAGTGAGGTTAGCAAGGAGCAGCCCTGGCTGTGAAAATGGCTTCATATTTGAAGCTCCCTGTTAAGATACACAGGCGTCATTGCTGAATTTGGGTAATGCATGCATTTCTTTCAATGGTATCTTGTATGACTGAGATAGACAATGTAGATGTTCTACCCAAGGGTGGCACGGTCACTGTGTAAGACCTAGCCACCGATTTTGCTCTTTGATTTCCAGCTGTAATCAATGTGATGTTTAAGATAACGTATAGCAAGGCTCGTTCTTGTGACTAGGAACATTCTGCTTTAGGACAGTAGAAAGTTGAAGGCTAGTCTGATGGCACTTAAGTACCACTAGCACATTTCTATTAGTCTGCAAAGTGTTGTAACAGATGTATTAGCTGATTTCCTCGTGGTAAATTCTCCCAGTAAATATGGTGCTGGTGCAAAAAGTGCGGAATTTAAAATTGTTCCCAATAAAAACATGAGTGGCAATCAACTCAGAAAGTTTGTCTGTTTCAACGGTAGCCTGTTCTTGCAAATTGTTTACGTATACATGCAATATTATTAACAGTATGGCCTTTGCGTGAACAGGGAACGCATTGCATTTATGTCAATAAATATCTTACTTATAAGTCAAGTGTGCTTTAAATCCATCAGGCATGCTGAACCATATATTTATGACTATCGTGGTTATAGTAACGTTTCCATGAACCCAGCATGAACCTGTTTACATGCAGTGTTTCATATAACTGTTCTAGAGGTTTTAATTAATAGGTGTTTATATTACTCACTGCAATATCACTCAATTAGCACTATTTGGGCAGTACATGCTAGTGGGGAGGCAAGGATTTTATTTTTTTATTTTACAGAGTTTTATATAGCACGAACTTGACCCAAATCGGGTATCAGAGCACTTGACATAGCACCAGTTGCGTTACATGAGGACACGTTCATTTTTTTTGTTAGGCACGGGGAGATTAACAGCCAGATTCATCAAGCGAAATGCGCTCGCAAAAGGGCCAGATTCTGAGAATCTGGCCCTTTGCGAGTGCAATTTTTGCATTTGGGATTTATCATCCCAAATGCAAAAATCGCTAGTAAAGAATTCACAAATATGCGAGTATTAGCATTTAAGGAATGTCTATTAGAGATTCCTTAAATGCTATTCATAAAACATTTAAAAAGTGCGAATTCGCAATTTAGGACCGCTATTTACCACGAAGTCAAACCTCGTGGTAAATAGCGAAAACTTAGAAAAATGCATTTAAATGCATTTTTCTAAGTTGCATGTTACACACACACATACATGTCCTTTGGACATGTGTGTGCACAACATCAGTGTAAATTCACAATTCAGGGGTGCTACAGAGTGTCCTTTGGACACCCCTGCACCCTTGAAATCGCATCCTTATTTGCGATTAGCAAATTGCTAATCGCAAATAAGGAATAACTCCCCATTCATTCCTATGGGCCTTTAGGCCCATAGGAATGAATGGGGAGTTATTCCGTATTTGCGATTAGCAATTTGCTAATCGCAAATAAGGAATGTGTAGGAATCGCAATTTATTTAGCAATTCCTACATGAATCCCGTTTTGCAAGTCCTTAATAGCGATTCCTTAATAATCGCTATTAAGGACTCGCAAAACGGGACAATGATGAATCTGGCTGTTAGTGATTTGCCCAAAATCAAAGTATGTTCAGCGTCAGTGTCGAGAATCGAACCCAGTTCCCCAGATTCGAGGTCGACCAATCTAGGATGCTGGCTAAATCAATTTCCCCGTAGAATCAGTGCTGTCTAGGCTTAAAAATGGATGGGAACCAAAATACGGAATCATACTGAAATTGCAAAAAGCTGCATAGCTTTAAAATATGTATGGGAAGTTAAAACCGCATATTAAAAAAAATTACCAGCAAATATGGCTCACTGATGTTATAAAGAGCACCAATGAACGCTTTTACTCGTGCGTACATGGAAAGAAAAAGAGTGATTACACAAACAAGCGTGAGGACACATTCCACACTCTCATTGATAAACATAGAAAAACTGAAACAAACACTATAGCTAGTCAATAAATATTCTTCTTCCGTGTTTATCTGAGCAAATGAAGACAATGAAAGCTGATAAATATATTTATCCATGTATTTTTTTGTGCATTTTATTATTAAGAGCAGTTGTAAGATCATAGCAATGTACACAATTGTATGAGAACTGTTTTACATCTGCATAGTGGTGTAAATTGTACAAGAAATGCAAAGAAAATCAAAGGACTATTACTAAAGAAAAAGGAAAGAAACTGGAACCTGATATGAGACACGAGAGAGATGAGAATCAATTGAAGGGATTGTGGATTTCACATTTTAAGAATAATTGAAAAGTTTGGAATCCAAAAAGGAAAGAAGTGTTTTAATATTGAGAACATTATTTTGGACTAGGCTTTTGCAGCCCTGGAACATGACAGGTTGTCACACTTTCTTGAAAAATGGCAAAATAATATCCAAAGATCCTGAAAACAAAAAAGAATTGAGAACAGAAAACACAAACAAGGGTAAGAAATGACAACCAGTTGAAACACCCATGTAGAAAGGGGTTGAATAGTTGGGGGAAACATGATGCAATATGGAGATAAGGCATTTGGGCTAGAATGCACTCGTAGATAGGTAGAGAGAAAACAAAGCGAAACCCAGAATTACCAAGAGGTGAAAGAGTGCCTACTAGAGTGCATTGATCGACCATAACAATATCTCTCCTCTGCTTGAGAAGAGTAAGGAGAGATGAGGCTTTATGTGAAGAGCAGCAATTATTGTTTTTTTTTAACTCCTATTATTAGCATGTGCCAATGAAAACTGTAGAATTACACAACATCGTCAGTGCAACAGGGAAGTTGGCGGGAGGGAGAAGAAAAGAAAAGAAGGGGCATGAGAAACACTGAAAAGCTGTGCAGGACCCCACATCACAAAATGCAATCCCATTCATAATCATCTGAAATCAGCGGCGGCCCCTCTACAAGGCCAGAGGAGCATCGCCCCCCTTGCTGCCAGTGCTGCAAAGGTGATTTTTTTTAAATAATAAAATGCATTTATTACCATTTTATTTTCTCTTTCCCCAGCTGAGCCATGTTTGGGGGCGGGTCTACTGCTGCTGACTGGCAACAGGGCTGTGGTGCACACTCCACCAGTTTTCACTGCACATGTCACTTTGGCCGGCCGTCTTACGACGGCTACCCTGACATGCGCAGTGTAAACATCTCCATCCAGCTGTCTCAGACACGGAGATCAGGCACAGGCCCCTAGTGCCTGCTGGTGCGTCAAGGCAGTCTGCTGCTGCCAATCCTGGCACTGCTCTCATGCTGCTAACATTATTAGCCGCTTGAGAGCAGCGTCTGGATTGGTATGGAGAATTGCTTCATACGCCGAGGTACTGAAGCACGAGGAGTGGAGGACCAGAGGAGGGGAGCCATGGAGCCAGCACATGGGTAAGCACATTTTTATTATGGTTCTTATGTTCTATAATCCGTTGAGTTTCACTACTGTATAAGTGCATGCGTATTTCAGTTACACTCCTGAACCTCTTCATTAATAAACGCTGCACGTTTAGGACGTTGTGGCAAACATCGAGTTTCCATGCCTACAGCCATCTCCCTTGACGACCTCCGTGCACTTTGTGTAGTTTTTAGGTCTCAGCTGGCGTTGGAGCGCATGCGCTATTCGCCTCGAGACTTATAGTAATCAGCTTAGTTTGGGAGAAGGGGACTCGAGGCGCGCCCCTCATTTTCATTAGGTAGGGTTCCCTATTGAAAATGAGGGTTTTAAGTTGCCTCCCTTTGGCTTTTTTGGACGGCCCACTTGGATGGGCTCTCTGCTTTCCTTCTGGCGTAAAAGGTTCTTATCTTTATGGGGCCACGTGTTTCAAACACATGGCCCCATAAAGACAAGAGATCCTCTGTCGCTTTCGGGACCGCCCGCGCTTCTTTTTTTTTTCACTGCTACAATGCATCTCCCACACCGCACCCTATCACAGAGCTCCCAGACTGTGCCATGCCAGGCCTAAATTATCCAGGTGACTTTGTATTCGGACACTTGTAACTTACCTCTGGAATAATATGGAACATGTAAGCCCTGGTTCGATTACACTTTTGCTGAAGGAGGATGTAGTCTTTACTTATATACAGTTCATTGAATAGGATTTGGCATTTGCTTTGGTCAGAATAAAATTTGTGGTGCTGTAGTGTCAGCGAAGCACTGAAGGGTTTCCTGTAAAGATGCCTGCTGGAGTTCTGTGGGCAAAGCACGGATTACCGATAGATGTTCTGAGTGGGGGAGATGTTGGAGCGTTCTAGTCCTGGAGATGCGGTGAGAGCTCTGGCAGAGTGCTGAAAGATGTGATGTGAAGAGGAGAGGTCACGTCGGGAGCCCAGGCTGCAGTAGCCATTGGAAAGTAGTTTTGTGTAAGAACCTTTAACAGTCCTCTGAACAGATGACAGTCCGTATTTCAGGGGGCGACCATGGCTTTTGCTTTACCGAAGCCGGAGTGTTGCCTCTGCAGTGGGGGTGGGTGGTGTTGGCTATGGATAAGGAGCACTTTATCATTAAACAAATGTGTGGTTCTCAGAAATGGAGAGGTTGTAGACTGAGAAGCTTACGGGTTCAAGTCTCTGTACTTGCGGGTTGTCCTTTGGGTGTGATGGGGCCCTCGCTGCTTACAAGAGGTCTGTCCCCCACTGTAAGATCTTTTCAGCCGACGCTTGCAGATCTTCACGAAGTTTCTAATTTCTTACTTCCTGGCAACAGGTGTATAAAACCGAGAAGCCTGCTAGTGTATCTGGTTCTTGACTAACTGGTTGTGCGCCAGGGCAGCCACAGGGCTTGTTTTCAGGGAATGCTGGAGGGCACGCTTTGTTTGTTTCTTGCAGTCATGGGTGGAAGCGGCCAGTCTGTGCAGGGTTAACGAGGTTGGGGATGACTACAATGTGCTTCCCTGCTCTCCTCAGAACCCATTCATTGGCCTCTCTGCTGCGCTACATGGCCTCTCTGTCAATGTGCTTCTCTGCTCTCTTCAGACCCATTCACTTGGCCTCTCAGCTCCTTTACAAGGCATCTCTACCAATCTACTTCTCTGCTCTCCTCTGACCCTCTCACTGGGCCTCTCTACTCTTTTACTGACCCTCTCTCTGTCACTTGGCCTCGGTGCTCTCGCTATTAGTCTTTCCACTCTCTAGAACCATCCAGCGAGGCAATGGGTCTCTCTCCCCTCAAAAGGCCCTGTTTACTCCCTCTAACCCTCTCTTCCCTATCACTGACCCTCTATTCTTTATTACTGGCTTCTGCTCCCTGTTTTTCACCGGGCCTCTCTTCTCTATCATTTGACCTTGCTGCTCTTTTTCAAGTCCTCCCTGACTCCATGAATGTCCCTCTCTCTCTGGTCTGTCCCTGGCCATGTGCCTTTCAAAGTCTCTCAGGCCCTCGCTTGTCTCTCTAAGTCCCCCAGACTCTCTCTTCTCTGCTACTGGACCATCTGCTCTCTCTCCATGTACCTCTCGGTTGTCTCTGAATTCACATCCTCTGTCGCTGTCATGTCTGCCTGAGTCTCAGGCACTCTTTTCCTTTCTCTTTCTCCCTCTTTTCTCCCTCTTTCAAGCTCCTCATACCTTTTCTATTCTGCTCTTTCCCTTCAAGTGATCCACTCCTTTCTCTCTTTCTACTTCTATTCCTTCTTCCCTACCCCCACTTCACCACTTCTTCTTTACCTCTTTTCTTCCCCTGTCTTTTTCCCCTCTTCTCCTGTCCATCCCTTCCTCTCTACTCACATATGTTTGGTAGCCTCCCTCCCGTCTACCAATTGATTGCTTCCCCATTCTCTCTTCTGCTCTCCCTCTTCTTCTGTATCCATCTCTACTATTCTCTACTACTCACCCTCTACTACTCACTCTCTACTACTCTCTCTCTACTACTCACTCTCCTACTCTCTACTACTACTCACTCTACTACTCTCTACTACTCACTCTCTACTACTCACTCTCTACTACTCACTACTACTCTCTCTCTACTACTCACTCTCTACTACTCTCTACTACTCACTCTCTACTACTCTCTACTACTCACTCTCTACTACTCACTCTCTACTACTCACCCCTACTACTCTATACTACTCTCTCTCTACTCTCTCTCTACTACTCTTCTACTCACTCTCTCCTACTCACTCTCTACTACTCACTCTATTACTCTCTACTACTCACTCTCTACTACTCTCTACTCTCTACTACTCACTATCTACTACTTTACTACTCTCTACTACTCACTCTCTATTATTCTCTACTACTCTCTACTACTCACTCTCTGCTACTCTCTACTACTCCCTCTCTACTACTCCCTCTCTACTACTCCCTCTCTACTCACTCTCCACAACTCACTGTCTACTACTCACTTCCTACCACTCACTCTCTACTACTCACTCTCCACTATCACTCTCTACTCACTCTCTACTACTCACTCTCTACTCACTCTCTACTCAATCTCTACTACTCACTCTCTACTACTCACTATTACTCACTCTCTACTCAATCCCTACTACTCACTCTCTACTCACTCTCTACCACTCACTCTCTACTACTCTCACTCTACTACTCACTCTCTACAACTCTCTACTACTCACTCTCTACTACTATCTACTACTCACTCTCTACTCTCTACTACTCACTCTCCACTCTCTACTACTCATTTCTACTCTCTACTCTCTACTTCTCTCTCTCTGCCTCTTTCTCTACTACTCTCTACCTCTCTACCTCTACCTCTACCTCTATCCTCTCTCTACGCGCACACATATTAACATATATATATATTTATTTTTTTCATTGACAAAGATGTGAGGGGAAACACATCTGTTGGGGGGTTGACGGGTCTCCAATAAAGCACTTTTGTAAGGATACCAGTGTGCTCTCCTCATTCAGCGCCAAGGAAAATGCTCAAAGTGTTTAAATATATATATTTGCATATATATATATATATATATATATATATATATATATATATATATATATATATATGTATATGCATTTATATATATGTATGTGTACATATTCACATACATACATATATAAACGTATATACATATGCATATCTATATGAATGCATGCATACATATACATATATGCATACATATGCATGTTATGTACATGAAAGTTTGAAAAACACTAATAAAAGCAAAGCTTAAAAGCCACCTAATTACAAAGAGAATTGCTTTAACTTAAACGAGGCCGAGACCTATTGCATTTTCAATGCTTGTTATATCTGACTGCAGCCTCTCACTGATGCCTATTGACTGGGATCAGGTGTGCAGGAAAACATATTGAGCCCTTTTTGGGGTGTAACACTCGACAAGTTCTTAAAATTAATAACACGGTGTCGGAATCAGATTCCCGTGGTGTTGCCAACGCGAGACAAAAGACTGGATGAAAACCGCTCTCACTCACTCAGATATTGGTACACCGTTTTTAGGTCGAGCCTGTCCCATTCCGCAGGAATGGATAGGATCGAATTCATGTCGGCAAAATCCTCTTCAAACTAAGGGGTTTCAGCCCGGCATTTTCTTGCAGTTCACGTGAACATGCACGAGCATTCACGGCCAGGGCTTCTCCTCCCCTAGCAGCACTCCTCCCACACCAGCAACTCCCCCCTCCCACACCAGCACCTCCCCTCTCTCTCCCCGCAAACACAGCCTTGCCGTAGCAGCACTCCTCCCACACCAGCACCTCCCCCCTCCCACACCAGCACCTCCCCTCTCTCTCCCCGCAAACACAGCCTTCCTTTCATTTCTCCTCCCCCTCCCCAGCAGCTTCCCCCAGGCCGTGTTCCAAGACTGTCATTAAGAGATAGCACTTTCTATTTAAATGTCCGCCACACATTCAAATCACGCAGTTCTACTGATAATATTATAAAGCAATGATTTGGCCACTTTTTTTTTTTTTAATTCCGCCCCTGAGACTGCCTTATGATAGTTAGGGTCGCTTGAGACTTTTATGCCTAACCACTTTCAAATGTCACCAGCCGCCACTTTATGAAATATACATATTACATACCACATTACCTACCTGATAAAAAAACAGATATGAAAAGGGAATTATTGAGCACATATAACTGCACGATAGATATCTGTGAGATAAAAAGAAAGAAAAATGCCAATGTTGAAGTTAGCCATCTATTTTCCACAATTGTTATGGGTTATGAGGTATAGACTCAACCTGTGCAGACAATTATGACATCAGAGTACGGGCTGGGGTATCCGAGTCTCTGTAACGAAGCCAATAATTGAACGGTTCCCATATAGCTGCAGGGCTGGAATGAAGGGGCAAAAATGTGGTATCATGTGGCCAAGCTTTGATTGTAGGGGCGGGTTCCCTGCCCCAGTGTATGGCCACTCTTCTCTTCGCTAATAGCAGCAACACAGCAATAAGGCGGCGATGTGACTTAGGGGATTCTTTAACATAACCCAATAAACCAGAAAATGGAGACCGCAGGACCATGTAACTAGAAATCATCTGTATGTGTGCAAACACTTCCTCCCAAAAGGACCCCTCCCTCGGGCACAGCCAAGCGAGGTGCAAAAAGGAAGCCTGTTGGGCTCTGCAACGCAAGCAAAATGAATCAGCTACTAATCCTATGTAAAATAGTTGTTGGGGAGACCGATAGACACAATGTAAGAATTATACATCAATAAACCTCAATCGATAATTTGGGGACAGACTTTTCAACTGTCCACTACAATAAGCCCATTGGGCGTCGGTCATAGATTGGTCAATAACTGACTAACACAAATCCTGCGCCCTCTGAACTATGATCGGGGAAGAATGTAGCATGGTGTAACAGCAAGAAGGATTAGTTAATAAGAGGCACCAGCTGATGTGCTAGGATGTAGCATAGACCAGTATATAAATCTTGTCAGCTAGCATCTGAGAGTGCAAAAAAAGACCACTTGTGAAGCTGCCCCACTGAAACAGTACAAAACCTAGTTGGTGGATAGGGTTAAAATTGATGATAGTGGAATAAGAATTGGTGCAGTGTTGTCATAGTACAACAAGTAGACAAAATGTGATTGTGTTTGCATTGAGGGCAAAAACTCCTGCTGAGCAAAAGTGCTCAGTGATGGAGACAGACATGCTTTCTGCAGATGGGCAGTGAGGGTAAAGCCTTTTCAACCATTCACATAGGTGCTAGAGTTTGTAACTTAGACCTTACCCTTGCCACTTTATTGAATGTTGGAGGCCATGGCTGTCCATGAAGCTGCAAGACTATGTGTATCAAACAGATTTAGTGAAATAAAGTACCAGCCAAACCAGTCTAGATGTTACCCCAGAGGAGCAAAGGAGCCTCAGGAATCGAGATCTTCGCGGGGATAAGTGCATGTTCCAGTGTGAATATTTAAAATATTTGCTGTAAGGTGCCTAATCGAGCAGTCTCAGAAAGGCATACAGATGCCATGTGAAGACATTGGCGGAAGTAGGCTGTAAAGGGCAGTTTGGAAAAACAGATTTGGGTAACAGAGCAGAGTAGTGCATTACATTGAGAGGGACGAGGGAAAAGAGGGTTGTATGCTGGCACGAGTTCCTCACCAACGGCTACCTCACTCTACAACGACTGCGTCTTAACCACAATTTTTTTACCACGTATTCCTTTACCATAAATATTCCCTCCCAGCCGTTAAAAACTATTCGGACCCCCCCCCCCCCCCCACCCCCTAAAAACTACCCGAACTCCTCCAAACCACTAAAAATGACCCTGTATTGCCATGCCCACTTAAAACGAACCCCAACAGGAACACGAACAACCCAAACTCCTAGAAACTACCCATAAACCCTCCCAACCCTAAAAACTAACACACGCCCACCTCCTAGAAACTACCCTGAACCCCTCCCACCCCTAAAAACTAACAAAACTCCCTCCCACCCCCTAAAAATGAACACAAACGCCCTCACCCCCTAAAAACGAACACAAACCCCCACCCCCTAAAAATTACCCTGAACCCCTCCAATCCCCTACAAACTACCCTGTACCCACCCACCCACCCCCTAGAAACGAACCCCAGCCCAAACATGAACCCTGCAACCTCCTAGAAACTACCCCGAACCCCTACCACCCCCTAAAAACGACCCTTTACCCCCACACCCACTAAAAAATAACCCAAACCTGAACACGAACCCCCAATCTCCCATAAACTACCCTGCACCCCTCTTACCCCCTAAAAACTAACGCAAACCCCCACCCCTAAAAACTAACACAAACCCCTCCCACCTCCTAAAAGCTAACAGGAACCCCCACCCCCTAAAAACTAACACAAACCCCATCACCCCCAAAAAACTAACACAAAACCCTTCCACAAAAACTACCCAGAACCACTCCCACTCCCTAAAAACTACCCTGTACCCACCCACCCTCTAAAATCTAACCCCAACCCGAACATAAACACACCAACCTCCTAGAAACTACCCCGAACCCCTCCCACCCCATAAAAACTAACACACCCCTCCCCCCTAAAAACTAACACAAACACCTCCCATTCCCTAAAAACTAACACGCACCCCCACCTCCTAAAACCGAACCCAAACCCCACCCAACACCTAAAAACTACTCTCAACCCCACCCCTAAAAACGAACCCCAACCCAAACCCCCACTCCCTAAAAACTAACACAAATCCCTCCTACCCCCTAAAAACTAACATGACCCCCCTAAAAACTAACACAAAACCCCAGCCCCCCAAAAACTAACACAAATCCCCCACGCCCTAAAACAAACCCGAACCCCTCCCACCCCTAAAAACTAACACAAACACCTCCCACCCCCTAAAAACTAACACAAACCCCCCAAACCTCCTAGAAACTATCCCAAACCCCTCCCACCCCCTAAAACCTACTCTGTACCCCACCCCTAAATACAAACCCCAACCCAAACCCTCACCCCCTACAAACTAACACAAACCCCTCCTACCCCCTAAAAACTAACATGACCCCCCTAAAAACTAACAAAAACCCCCAGCCCCCCAAAAACGAACACGAATCCTCCACGCCCTAAAAACAAACCCGAACCCCTCCCACCCCTAAAAACTAACACAAACCCCTCCCACCCCCTAAAAACTAACACAAACCCCCCAAACCTCCTAGAAAATATCCCACACCCCTCGCACCCCCTAAAAACTAACACAACCCCCTCCCACCCCCTAAAAATTAACACAAACTCCTCCCACCCCCTAAAAACTAACACAAAGCCCCCGCCCCCTAAAAACGAACACAAACCTCTCCCATCCCCTAAAAACTAACCGAACCCAACCCAACACCTAAAAACTAACACAAATCCCCACCCCCTAAAAACTAACACGAACTCATCTACCCCCTAAAAACTAACTGAACCCCACCCAACACCTAAAAACGAACACAAACCCCCACCCCCTAAAAACTAACACAAACTCACCCACCCCCTAAAAAGTAACCAGAACCCCTCCCACCCTTTAAAACTAACACAAACCCCCACCCCCTAAAAACTAACACAAACCCCTCCCACCCCCTAAAAACGATCACACCCTCACCCCATAAAAACTACCCCAAACCCCTCCCACCCCCTAAAAATGACCCTGTACCCCCACCCCTAAAAACAAATCCCAATCTGAACACGAACCCCATCCCCAAAAACTACCCCAAACCTCTCCCACTCCCTAAAAACTAACACAAACCCCCCCCAACCTCCTAGAAACTACCCCGTACCCCTCCTACCCCCTAAAAACTAATAGGAAACCCCTCCCACCACCTAAAAACTAACACAAACACCCCAACCTCCTAGAAACCTCCCCGACCCCTCCCACCTCCTGAAAACTAACACAAACCCCTCCCACCCCTTAAAAACTAACACAAACCCCTTGCACCACCTAAAAACTAACATGTACCCTCCCGCCCCCTAGAAACTATCCCAAACCCCTCCCACCCCCTAAAAACTACTCTGTACCCCACCCCTAAAAACAAACCCCAACCCAAACCCCCACCCCCTAAAAACTAACACAGACCCCTCCTACCCCCTAAAAACTAACATTACCCCCTAAAAACTAACACAAACCCCTCCCACCTCCTAAAAGCTAACAGGAACCCCCACCCCCTAAAAACTAACACAAACCCCATCCCCCCCTAAAAACTAACACAAAACCCTTCCACCAAAACTACCCCGAACCACTCCCACTCCCTAACAACTACCCTGTACCCACCCACCCTCTAAAATCTAACCCCAATCCGAACACAAACACCCCAACCTCCTAGAAACCTCCCCGACCCCTCCCACCTCCTGAAAACTAACACAAACCCCTCCCACCCCTTAAAAACTAACACAAACCCCTTGCACCACCTAAAAACTAACATGTACCCTCCCGCCCCCTAGAAACTATCCCAAACCCCTCCCACCCCCTAAAAACTACTCTGTACCCCACCCCTAAAAACAAACCCCAACCCAAACCCCCACCCCCTAAAAACTAACACAAACCCCTCCTACCCCCTAAAAACTAACATTACCCCCTAAAAACTAACACAAATGCCCTCACCCCCTAAAAACTAACACAAACCCCCACCCCCTAAAACCTACCCTGAACCCCTCCAATCCCCTAAAAACTACCCTGTACCCACCCACCCACCCCCTAGAAATGAACCCCAGCCCAAACACGAACCCTGCAACCTCCTAGAAACTACCCCGAACCCCTACCACCCCCTAAAAACGACCCTTTACCCCCACTAAAAAATAACCCAAACCTGAACACGAACCCCCAATCTCCCATAAACTACCCTGCACCCCTCTTACCCCCTAAAAACTAATGCAAACCCCCACCCCTAAAAACTAACACAAACCCCTCCCACCTCCTAAAAGCTAACAGGAACCCCCACCCCCTAAAAACTAACACAAACCCCATCACCCCCTAAAAACTAACACAAAACCCTTCCACAAAAACTACCCCGAACCACTCCCACTCCCTAAAAACTACCCTGTACCAACCCACCCTCTAAAATCTAACCCCAACCCGAACATAAACACCCCAACCTCCTAGAAACTACCCCGAACCCCTCCCACCCCATAAAAACTAACACACCACTCCCCCTAAAAACTAACACAAACACCTCCCATTCCCTAAAAACTAACACGCACCCCCACCTCCTAAAACCGAACCCAAACCCCACCCAACACCTAAAAACTACTCTGTACCCCACCCCTAAAAACGAACCCCAACCCAAACCCCCGCTCCCTAAAAACTAACACAAACCCCTCCTACCCCTAAAAACTAACATGACCCCCCTAAAAATTAAAACAAACCCCCAGCCCCCCAAAAACTAACACAAATCCCCCACGCCCTAAAAACAAACCCGAACCCCTCCCACCCCTAAAAACTAACACAAACCCCTCCCACCCCCTAAAAACTAACACAAACCCCCCAAACCTCCTAGAAACTATCCCAAACCCCTCCCACCCCTAAAAACTAACGCAATCCCCTCCCACCCCTAAAAACTAACACAAACTCCTCCCACCCCCTAAAAACTAACACAAAGCCCCCGCCCCCTACAAACTAACACAAACCCCTCCCACCCCCTAAAAACTAACCGAACCCTGCCCAACACCTAAAAACTAACACAAATCCCCACCCCCTAAAAACTAACACGAACTCACCCACCCCCTAAAAACTAACCGAACCCCACCCAACACCTAAAAACGAACACAAACCCCCACCCCCTAAAAACTAACACAAACCCCTTCCACCCCCTAAAAATGACCCTGTACCCCCACCCCCTATAAACAAATCCCAATCTGAACACGAACCCCCACCCCTACACCCCTAAAAACTACCCCAAACCTCTCCCACTCCCTAAAAACTAACACAAACCCCCCCAACCTCCTAGAAACTACCCCGTACCCCTCCTACCCCCTAAAAACTAATAGGAAACCCCTCCCACCACCTAAAAATTAACACAAACACCCCATCCTCCTAGAAACCTCCCCGACCCCTCCAACCTCCTGAAAACTAACACAAACCCCTCCCACCCCTTAAAAACTAACACAAACCCCTTGCACCACCTAAACACTAACATGGACCCTCCCGCCCCCTAAAAATTAACCCGAACCCCTCCCACCCCCTAAAAATGAACACAAACGCCCTCACCCCCTAAAAACGAACACAAACCCCCACCCCCTAAAAATTACCCTGAACCCCTCCAATCCCCTACAAACTACCCTGTACCCACCCACCCACCCCCTAGAAACGAACCCCAGCCCAAACATGAACCCTGCAACCTCCTAGAAACTACCCCGAACCCCTACCACCCCCTAAAAACGACCCTTTACCCCCACACCCACTAAAAAATAACCCAAACCTGAACACGAACCCCCAATCTCCCATAAACTACCCTGCACCCCTCTTACCCCCTAAAAACTAACGCAAACCCCCACCCCTAAAAACTAACACAAACCCCTCCCACCTCCTAAAAGCTAACAGGAACCCCCACCCCCTAAAAACTAACACAAACCCCATCACCCCCAAAAAACTAACACAAAACCCTTCCACAAAAACTACCCAGAACCACTCCCACTCCCTAAAAACTACCCTGTACCCACCCACCCTCTAAAATCTAACCCCAACCCGAACATAAACACACCAACCTCCTAGAAACTACCCCGAACCCCTCCCACCCCATAAAAACTAACACACCCCTCCCCCCTAAAAACTAACACAAACACCTCCCATTCCCTAAAAACTAACACGCACCCCCACCTCCTAAAACCGAACCCAAACCCCACCCAACACCTAAAAACTACTCTCTACCCCACCCCTAAAAACGAACCCCAACCCAAACCCCCACTCCCTAAAAACTAACACAAATCCCTCCTACCCCCTAAAAACTAACATGACCCCCCTAAAAACTAACACAAAACCCCAGCCCCCCAAAAACTAACACAAATCCCCCACGCCCTAAAACAAACCCGAACCCCTCCCACCCCTAAAAACTAACACAAACACCTCCCACCCCCTAAAAACTAACACAAACCCCCCAAACCTCCTAGAAACTATCCCAAACCCCTCCCACCCCCTAAAACCTACTCTGTACCCCACCCCTAAATACAAACCCCAACCCAAACCCTCACCCCCTACAAACTAACACAAACCCCTCCTACCCCCTAAAAACTAACATGACCCCCCTAAAAACTAACACAAACCCCCAGCCCCCCAAAAACTAACACGAATCCTCCACGCCCTAAAAACAAACCCGAACCCCTCCCACCCCTAAAAACTAACACAAACCCCTCCCACCCCCTAAAAACTAACACAAACCCCCCAAACCTCCTAGAAAATATCCCACACCCCTCGCACCCCCTAAAAACTAACACAACCCCCTCCCACCCCCTAAAAATTAACACAAACTCCTCCCACCCCCTAAAAACTAACACAAAGCCCCCGCCCCCTAAAAACGAACACAAACCTCTCCCATCCCCTAAAAACTAACCGAACCCAACCCAACACCTAAAAACTAACACAAATCCCCACCCCCTAAAAACTAACACGAACTCATCTACCCCCTAAAAACTAACTGAACCCCACCCAACACCTAAAAATGAACACAAACCCCCACCCCCTAAAAACTAACACAAACTCACCCACCCCCTAAAAAGTAACCAGAACCCCTCCCACCCTTTAAAACTAACACAAACCCCCACCCCCTAAAAACTAACACAAACCCCTCCCACCCCCTAAAAACGATCACACCCTCACCCCATAAAAACTACCCCAAACCCCTCCCACCCCCTAAAAATGACCCTGTACCCCCACCCCTAAAAACAAATCCCAATCTGAACACGAACCCCATCCCCAAAAACTACCCCAAACCTCTCCCACTCCCTAAAAACTAACACAAACCCCCCCCAACCTCCTAGAAACTACCCCGTACCCCTCCTACCCCCTAAAAACTAATAGGAAACCCCTCCCACCACCTAAAAACTAACACAAACACCCCAACCTCCTAGAAACCTCCCCGACCCCTCCCACCTCCTGAAAACTAACACAAACCCCTCCCACCCCTTAAAAACTAACACAAACCCCTTGCACCACCTAAAAACTAACATGTACCCTCCCGCCCCCTAGAAACTATCCCAAACCCCTCCCACCCCCTAAAAACTACTCTGTACCCCACCCCTAAAAACAAACCCCAACCCAAACCCCCACCCCCTAAAAACTAACACAGACCCCTCCTACCCCCTAAAAACTAACATTACCCCCTAAAAACTAACACAAATGCCCTCACCCCCTAAAAACTAACACAAACCCCCACCCCCTAAAACCTACACTGAACCCCTCCAATCCCCTAAAAACTACCCTGTACCCACCCACCCACCCCCTAGAAATGAACCCCAGCCCAAACACGAACCCTGCAACCTCCTAGAAACTACCCCGAACCCCTACCACCCCCTAAAAACGACCCTTTACCCCCACACCCACTAAAAAATAACCCAAACCTGAACACGAACCCCCAATCTCCCATAAACTACCCTGCACCCCTCTTACCCCCTAAAAACTAATGCAAACCCCCACCCCTAAAAACTAACACAAACCCCTCCCACCTCCTAAAAGCTAACAGGAACCCCCACCCCCTAAAAACTAACACAAACCCCATCCCCCCCTAAAAACTAACACAAAACCCTTCCACCAAAACTACCCCGAACCACTCCCACTCCCTAACAACTACCCTGTACCCACCCACCCTCTAAAATCTAACCCCAACCCGAACACAAACACCCCAACCTCCTAGAAACCTCCCCGACCCCTCCCACCTCCTGAAAACTAACACAAACCCCTCCCACCCCTTAAAAACTAACACAAACCCCTTGCACCACCTAAAAACTAACATGTACCCTCCCGCCCCCTAGAAACTATCCCAAACCCCTCCCACCCCCTAAAAACTACTCTGTACCCCACCCCTAAAAACAAACCCCAACCCAAACCCCCACCCCCTAAAAACTAACACAAACCCCTCCTACCCCCTAAAAACTAACATTACCCCCTAAAAACTAACACAAATGCCCTCACCCCCTAAAAACTAACACAAACCCCCACCCCCTAAAACCTACCCTGAACCCCTCCAATCCCCTAAAAACTACCCTGTACCCACCCACCCACCCCCTAGAAATGAACCCCAGCCCAAACACGAACCCTGCAACCTCCTAGAAACTACCCCGAACCCCTACCACCCCCTAAAAACGACCCTTTACCCCCACTAAAAAATAACCCAAACCTGAACACGAACCCCCGATCTCCCATAAACTACCCTGCACCCCTCTTACCCCCTAAAAACTAATGCAAACCCCCACCCCTAAAAACTAACACAAACCCCTCCCACCTCCTAAAAGCTAACAGGAACCCCCACCCCCTAAAAACTAACACAAACCCCATCACCCCCTAAAAACTAACACAAAACCCTTCCACAAAAACTACCCCGAACCACTCCCACTCCCTAAAAACTACCCTGTACCAACCCACCCTCTAAAATCTAACCCCAACCCGAACATAAACACCCCAACCTCCTAGAAACTACCCCGAACCCCTCCCACCCCATAAAAACTAACACACCACTCCCCCTAAAAACTAACACAAACACCTCCCATTCCCTAAAAACTAACACGCACCCCCACCTCCTAAAACCGAACCCAAACCCCACCCAACACCTAAAAACTACTCTGTACCCCACCCCTAAAAACGAACCCCAACCCAAACCCCCGCTCCCTAAAAACTAACACAAACCCCTCCTACCCCTAAAAACTAACATGACCCCCCTAAAAATTAAAACAAACCCCCAGCCCCCCAAAAACTAACACAAATCCCCCACGCCCTAAAAACAAACCCGAACCCCTCCCACCCCTAAAAACTAACACAAACCCCTCCCACCCCCTAAAAACTAACACAAACCCCCCAAACCTCCTAGAAACTATCCCAAACCCCTCCCACCCCTAAAAACTAACGCAATCCCCTCCCACCCCTAAAAACTAACACAAACTCCTCCCACCCCCTAAAAACTAACACAAAGCCCCCGCCCCCTACAAACTAACACAAACCCCTCCCACCCCCTAAAAACTAACCGAACCCTGCCCAACACCTAAAAACTAACACAAATCCCCACCCCCTAAAAACTAACACGAACTCACCCACCCCCTAAAAACTAACCGAACCCCACCCAACACCTAAAAACGAACACAAACCCCCACCCCCTAAAAACTAACACAAACCCCTTCCACCCCCTAAAAATGACCCTGTACCCCCACCCCCTATAAACAAATCCCAATCTGAACACGAACCCCCACCCCTACACCCCTAAAAACTACCCCAAACCTCTCCCACTCCCTAAAAACTAACACAAACCCCCCCAACCTCCTAGAAACTACCCCGTACCCCTCCTACCCCCTAAAAACTAATAGGAAACCCCTCCCACCACCTAAAAATTAACACAAACACCCCAACCTCCTAGACACCTCCCCGACCCCTCCAACCTCCTGAAAACTAACACAAACCCCTCCCACCCCTTAAAAACTAACACAAACCCCTTGCACCACCTAAACACTAACATGGACCCTCCCGCCCCCTAAAAATTAACCCGAACCCTTGCCACCCCCAAAAAACGAACACAACCCCCACCCCCAAAAAACAAACACAACCCCCACCCCCTAGAAACTAACACAAACTCCTCCCACCCCCTAAAAACTAACACAACCCCCTACCCCCTAAAAACTAACCCGAACCCCTCCCACCTAGGGTGACCAACTGGCATGGGTGCAAATTCAGGACGGTGAGTGTAAAAATTCAGGACAAAGGGTCAAAATTCAGGACAAAAATTCAGGACAGAAGGTCAAAATTCAGGACCAAAATTTGCAACAAAAGGTACGTTTTACAGACACATCAGAGGAGGTCGCGCAATAGTATATAAGTAAATAGACAATCAACATAAGTACAAGTCAAAATAAGTTTATATTAGTTTGAGACAATCATGCACTTCATATTTTGTCGGTATGTGCGTAGTTTTGAGCAACTCTGCAGGTCTTTTTGTGTTATTTCATATGATCACAATCTATTTATATGGTTCCTGCACTGGGTTGTTCAGTCTAATATTTTGTTTGCAGTTCATGGTCCTGAGCAAGCATGTGTGGGGAGAGAAGTGGTCGGGAAGATTTGTTCGATTGGACTTTATTACTAGCATCTCATATCTGAGTGCCACTGTGAGATATAAAGCAGCACGCATAGGATGTAGCTGAGTAGGTTTTGCACTGCTGGACTACAGTGCAATTCTCCGAGTGACCAGCTTTGTGTCAGATGCCACTGGATTCAAGCTAGCCTGGCTGATGAGGGGGTGTTACCCAGAAACCGGTACCAGGATGCTTGTTTCCGGTCCAGTGAGGACCTGGCTTGGCAGTTCAGGCTGGAATGTTCCCATGAGGCACAGGGTCAGACTGATTTGCATATGGCTGCGTCTGAACGGGGGTGGCGAAGTGAGCTGAAGAATGATGATGGATTCAATCCAGATCTGTGTCTGGGGTGAGTGTCTGAAAAGTTTCAGCACTCTATCCATCATCTCCTTGTGTTTGCACTGTGAGATGTAAAGCAGCACCCATAGGGTGTAGCTAAATTGGTCCTGCCCTGCTGGACTAGAGTGCAATCCTCTGAGTGGCCAGCTTTGTGTCAGATGAATATATTATACATATAATTTTGGCAAAATCAAAAGGTCTTGGCTAATGTGAGACCTAATCTATTGTGCTAAGGTCCATGGGCAAGTACATTTGCTGTTAATGATGATGACATTGCACCCCAGTCTGAAATATGAAAATTGCACCAAGTCACTGAACGGCTGTTGTTCGCATGTACATTAGAAGAGAGCACAAGGATAGTACCACATCTCTTCTGCCCCGTGTGTTCCTATTTCCAGAGCACTAAAAGTATGCTTTGTCTTAAATCCATACACTGTGCATGAAAAAATGAAAGCAGACCCTGGGAAAAATTAAACACACACATTCTAGAGATTGTAAAATGTCTAGCCTAGCAGTTTATTTTCTTTTTTTCAGTTGTGCAAAGTCCACTCATACTGGCTTGAGGGATCTGTAAAAGGAATATGGAATGGTAGGGGAAGCACATGATGAAACTATTACAGCGCACTACACAATAGATTTCACAATAGCAGGAGTGCAGAGAAACAGGTTGCGGAGCTCCATATAAAGTGTTGCCATAACAGGAGTAAACATTTAGAAGGATCACATTAGCATAGAAACGGTAATCATTGTAGGATGTCTACATAGATGTGCAGAAGGTGTATGACATGAAAGCATGACAAGGGAATTGCCTGATCAATGCTAACCTTGAGATATTGAAATGTCCACAGTATAAAAAAATGCCAGCAAGATATTCACTAGTAAATCGGAGCTGTAAGCAAGAAGAGTGGGTGAAAGCAGGGTAAAGGTAGGAGAGCAGTATAGTTATACCAAGAAGGTGAGGATCAGAGGTGGGGCAGTATAACCTAAAGTGTCATGCCCCCTCACGTGTAGCTTGTTTTGTGTTTCAGCAGATGTACTGAGGTGATATGTACCTTTTAAGATATACATGATCGAAATAACGTTTCTATGATCATGATGATGATATAATGCAAACCCCTAAGGTTTACGTCTCCACTGACTAGCTTGCAGGACACAAATGACCTCAAATGGTGCATGATATGTTTCTGCTGACTGCTGTAGTAAAATGATGAAGAAGAGCTACAGGACAGCCATATGCACAGTACCTAGTACAGGGCTTTAAGTGGGATGAAAAAACTGGGGGGTCTGTCAAAGGGGGTTGGCCGATGTAACTAAGAGCGTGGCTTAAAAACACGTAAGCTAAAAATCTGTGCTTAGCATATTTTGCCGCCCGACTGGTAAATTTGCTGCTTATGTCAGTGCATTTAGATAAATAACACAATAAGTAACATTCCACGTAGAACAAGGCACGACTTTTGGCATTGTCAGTGGTTGTTAGTTGCATAAGACAAATAAGCAGCAACTTTGGCTTTGTTGTAAATAACATTGAAAATGCTTCAGTTCTAGAATTATGAGACTGTGAAAGAACTGCAACCAGTCTCTTTGGAGTTACATCAAAGGCAGTGAAGGGTGGAACTGCAGCAGAGTTAAGATTTTGTTTCCACCCTGAGAATTAGGGCAAAAATGGAGAGCCCAATATAGACCCATCTCAGCACCTGCTTTTTAGAACTGCACCCGGCGCTGAGCACAGGCAGGACCCGGCCCACTTAAAGCCCTGACCTAGTTAAGCATCCTGATTCATGAAGCACCGGCACACACAATATCACATCCCATCTGCGATTTATTTTGATGTTAGTTGCAAGGTGACATTGATATATGTATATATATATATATTTTTTTTTTTTATAGTGCAAGATTTTATTGACATTTTGATAACTTACAGTATCATGCCTACAACCCTGGGGCCGGCCACTATCAATATTGTTTATCCAAGCGGAAATTACACAGCTATTTAGCCGACAACCACCGGTCCGGCAGCAGATCCTCCAATATACATGGCAATTATACACATTACTTTTCTACACAAAAAATAAATGTCATCTTGCTTTTGTCTTTTTTTTGCTAACAAAACTTAACTTTTGACTCAGTAGTTAAATGTGTGACCTCATCCTTGGTCCATCACCCGCTGTGCCTTGCGGCAATTTCGGTCGCTCCCACATTTATCTCTCCCCCCTTCTTCCCGGGCCCTATTCTATGCAAGTAAACTGGTCTACTATCCGGCCTTCTCTTCCCCACCAGCATCTTCCGTGGTCCCATCTCCATGCAGTTAAGTGTCTTCCATCTCATCTCCTGAACTATCTATATCCTCTTCTTCTAAAGGGTCACATATGTCACCTCTGTAAGTGTTCCAAGGCAACCAAATATATGTATATTTACTGCAGCTAATATCCTACCACTGTCGGGAGCCTGCATTTCCACAGTCAAAAGCGAAATAAGAAAAAAAATCCTGTTTAAAGCAAGAAGAATTCCGACAGGTCAATCCACCAGGGGCCGCATGTCATGAATGTTTTTGTTAGCTACAAAGCCTTTCAATCATGCTTCATTAGCGAATCATCTTTTTACAATGCAAAGAACCTGTTTCAAGAGTGGGGAAAGAGTTTCTGAATTGTGAACGGGGTTTTGCAACACCTTCCGACTTGTAAACATGAGCGACATGAAAGAGCTATTTGCATCCTCTTTGTGAGTCGTAATGTAATGTAACAGTGGTTTGTGACCTCAGTTGTGGTTGCGAAGCACACACTTCACAGCTCACCTTGGAACATATTAACAATACCGTGGAGAAAAATCTTTCACCTCGGGTAGCTTAGGGACATTATTAACACCTACTTATTTCTTATTCAAGCAGCCTTTACATCCCCAGATTAACCAGGCCCCGCATTTCCATTTCTATGAAGCAGCCCGGCACCCTGACTGCCCCTCCCTCTAAATTACTGCACAGGAGACCCCCCTCCCTTCTGCCTGAGCTGAGCCATCTCAACTGCTGAACATTTGCCCTTTGGCCCCTGTAGAGAGCCACCCAGCCCCAAGGCTAAAATTACGGACAAATGCCGTCCGTGGAAACTTCCTTCACGGACAACGGACACAACAGTAAATTCACGGAATGTCCGTGAAATTTACGGACGGTTGGTCACCCTACTCCCAACCCCTAAAAACTAACACAAACCCTCCTCTCCGAACCCCTCTTATTTGTCAGTTCCTGACCGACGCTCCTTTCAACTCTGCCCGTCCCGAACACTAGACCGACTTAACCTTAACCACGCACATGCGTGGTTATCACATTGTTCCGGAGTCGCTGTTCAGGATGTTTCCCGAAAACGATGGATAGCAACAAAGGGAGTGGGAAGACAGAAGAGGTGGTGTGGTGATGAGAGGAGAGGTACAACAATGCAGAGCAGAGGGCTTATGAGAAAAGACTGGGAAACTGGGGCCAGTGAGACAATACAATAAGAAGATCATAAGGCCCTAGTTGGCAGACATGGGTGAAGTATCATTCATTGTGGCAGGACGCCATGGGAAGTGGATTTAAAGTAATTAAAAAGTGGCCTTATGGGTTCCCTCTATGCCCATCATGCACTGAACCTAGAGTCTGTGCATCCAAATGGCAGTAGTGTAGAAGCTGAACACAGCCAAATGATTCCTTATTTAAGAAAGTAGTTTCAGTCATATGGTCCCTAAAAAATGGAGCACAATACAGCAATGTTGGCCATCCATTCGACGAAAAGTCAATAATAATCCTTGTAAAAGCCTGCCACAGCCCTGCACCTTATTTGCACAACTTTTTTCCCGATTTTAAACACCGATACATGTTTCCAGCATAGCTTGCATTTCCCTCTTATACCACTATGCCCCACTCACAAAGAGACACAACCTTTGGGCTGCTGAGGCTGAAGAAAGGAGTAGAAAAAAGGAACAGAAAAGTGGGGGAAATCCACCGTCCTTCCTCGATTCTGAAACTGTGAAAGGGCAATGCAACTGAAGGGAAGCTGAGAGAATACAAGAACGGAAATGAAAACAGAAACAAACACTGGCCATGCAGAAATTTTTCCAGGTATAAAGGTCAGTGTGTTAAAACAATGTGAGTGAGGAACGTGCGGAAGGTGGATCTGCTAATATATAGACATATACTCACACACACCTGCCCAGATTTACTAACATTTGTGCAGCGCAGTGCTGCATGTAATGGCAGTTGTCAATGACAATTGTACTTAATAAAGCGTGCACACACCAAAAAGTTTCTTTGCTCTGACAGTAGAAAGCTTGCAGTTATCACGAGAATACCTGATGAACAGTCAGGAGTTCAGAATCTTCGAAAGCAGAGGCGGCTCTTCCACTAGGGCGGAGGAGTGTCGCCCCACTGCTTTCTCGCAGTGCGAGAAGTAGAAATATAAAATGGTAATAACTTTCAGTTATTACCATTTTCTGTTTGGTTGCGGTTGGGTAGGGCTGCTCTGTGAGCAGGGGAGGAGTGGTGTGCCTGCCCACTCCCGAGTGCGCAAAGACTGTTTGGTCAGCAACCTGGGGCCGCCCAAACCAGTCATGCGCACTCTGCCCTTTGCAATGCAGCCTGAATGGAGTAAATGCCCTCCTCATAAGCCGCTGGCTGGGCGGCATCCCAACCAATCACAACTCTGCTTGCAGCATTGTGATAGGCTTAGGGGAGGGAGCCTGGCTGCCTGCTTCAGCTTCCTGTGCCTGCCGGAGGCAGGAGAGCAGGAGCAGAGAAGACACAGGACCCGGCCGGCAGAAAGGTAAGTTTAATCAAATGTTTTAATTATTATTAAACTAACCTCTCCTCACGCGACCTTCCCGCACCCCCACCCACGAGCCATGCCAGCTGCGACTGTTCTGAAGGATGACAGCTCCCTCACAGCCTTAGCCAGGATCAAGATAGATTTGCATATGGCTGGGTCCAAACTTGGGTGGTGTGGTGAGCAAAAGAATGATGGATTAAACCCAGATCCTTGAGACTGGGGGTGAATGTTTGCATTGTCCAGCATTGCGTCCATCAATTGTTTCTTTTGCAAGTGCGGATGTTTAAGCAGAGGAGTTACATAAGATCTTCTGGGACCTTCGCGGTTAGTCTGGCCACTGTATTTTGGAATAATTGCAGCCTGTGCCAGGAGGAACAAGGTAAACCCAAGTACAGAGAGTTGGCATAATCCAGCCTAGATCCAACCAACGCCTGTACTACTGCTCAAGGTTCCTCCGAAGTTAATTGTGGGGATTCATCCATCTAGTTTGGAGAACAGTAAGTTAACAGAATGGTTCTTGAGCTACTGTTAAGACCTAGTTTGAGCAATACAAAGTCAGTATCATCGTACCACTTGGAGCGATGAAACCAAACATTAATTACTTATAATTGCCACCACTCCTCATCTTTGATGCAAAGCTGTCTTACAGTTAATGTAAAATCCCGCAAGGAGAGTGACCAAAATATCAGGCGCTGAACTCTATGTGAGCTAAACTTCAGATAATATGAGTACCTCTAAATCCCCATTAGACAAAATATCCAAAATGTCAAGTTTCTTTTTTCATCAAAAAGCCAGAGTTTAAAAAACTACTCGGATTATCCTATCTTTAATTCTACTTGTTGAAACTAATGCATGTGCTGGTAAGAGTGCTGACAGAGAAACTTCCCGAGTTCAAAAAATCCGTTCAACAAAGCATTTTTTACATATGTCGTAATTGAGTCACTTACTTACAGGGGCAGCTACTCCGTTATGGCGGAGGAGCGTCGCGTGGCCCCCATGCTGAAAGCCAGCAGAGGCAAAGGACAAAAATAAAATGATAATAATACATTTTTATTATCATTTTACTTTTAGCCCTGCAGCACCAGGGAGGAGAGGTGAGCGGTGGGGACTGCCAAGTGCAACCTCTGGGGCCGGCCAAACCATCATGCGCACTTAGCTTTTCTCCACCGAGCAGTGTTGTACAGCTGGGTGGAAAAACCAACACAGGCTCCCAGTCTATGTCTGGGCGCTGATAGTATTCCCAGCATGTGAGCAGCGCTGGGAGCCGGCGCACTGTGCAGCAGGCTCCTGACAAGGACGCGAGGACTGGGAGCAAGGGTACCGCCGTCGGAACAGGTAAGTTTTATCTCCTCTATTTATACTTTTTTGGGGTGTGTTCCCCCTCTCCCTGCCCTACCACTTCGCAGTTCATGTGGCCGCCATTGCTTACATGAGCACCTTCAGTTGCTGCAGCAAATACAGAATGCATCAGGAAAAGTGCAAGGCCGCTGACCCGGGCTGGTCATGGATGGGTGAAGAAGACACGCCCTCTACCCGGATTCGAGATCCATCTGCTTTCGTAGTCCTATGGTCCTTGACACATCTGAAGGCTAGAACGCTAACTTTTCAAGATGGTGATTAAGAAAGAGCGTGGAGAAGAGCAATTCATTGCATTCTTACACCCACCAGACTGCACTACAAAGTTTTATTGCACAGTGCCTAAAATAATAAGCCCTTACACGAGGTAAAAACACTTAATACCCATTCAACTGTCGCTCCACAATCCGAGTTGAAACACTCAAGCAGCCTAAAAATGTTAAAAAGGAAATTTGCATTCTCTGACAACATGTAGTCATGAAAATCAGCAAGACTGCTTTGTTACGATTGTATCAAGAAAATACAAGATTATCATTTATTTTCGGCTCTTTTTCCCCCGCCCCATGCCTGCTTAGATGCCTCACGTGTGTTTCCTAATATCAGACACAGTTCCCTTTTCTTTTAATTCTACAAGTTCAGAGAAATGCTTTGTGACTGTTTGATGAGGGTAATAGCTGGGGATTAGGCTTCAGGTCAAGGTTGTTGATGTTGTCCACGGGTTCTTCGTGGGGTCAACAGGTCCCTGGCCCCGTGTCCATGTGACGCACTATGCCTCATTTTCTCACTCTGACCCACCTGGCCACGTCATGAGTCAAGTGACAGGTGCTCTTCGTGAGTCTGTCTGTTGCTCACTGACAGAGCAGAAGGCTATTGAACAATGGCGGTACACTGAAAGTGGTACTCCTTTCAGCATGGCTGAATACGGTCCTCTTGTCGAGGCCATGAGGGCATACAGTTGTTGATAACTGATGAATAGTCACAGGATCCAGGGCGTTTGAACCGGCGCCCAGTGAGGAGACCGTCTGCTAGCTGTTCATGTGTAAATCTGCGCACTGCGTCATCAGTCAGTGCCCACTCACCTCTCATTGTAAGTGGTACTTCCATATATGAGAGGTAGGTACCCATTGTTGGGGTCCCCTTGTATGTGGGAAATGGTTTTACAATGCGGGCTGAGACCATGTGTGCTGTTCCCGCGCAAGCAGAACAACGCTTGCCTGAACCACACATCAACCGTAACCACACATATTTGTGGTTAAGGCAGACAGCGGTCTAGATGTCCGGGAGAGGGGAGAGGAACAGGAAGCATCGGGACAGGAAGCTCCGGGCGCGGCCAGGTAAGTGGGGCTGGTTTTTTTTTGGGGGGGGTCGGGGGGGGGGGTAATTTTTAGGGGTGGAGGTCGGTTTAAGGGTATAGGGCAGGGGTTTGGGTGGGGATAGTTTTTGGCAGGGAGCAGGGTTTTAGGCCTCAGGGTGGGGGATGGGAAGGGGTAGTTTAAAGGGCAGGGACCGAGTGTTAGGGCTTAGGGTGAGGGGTCAGGGTAGTTTTAAGTGCTAGGGCGGGGTGGATAACATGGCTGGGGTATCAGTGTTAGAACGCAGAGCAGGTGGGCCGGGATATGCAATTTACCAAGCATATCCCTTTAGCAATCATGCCTTTACAACAAAATTCATTGTAACAGCATGCGTAGTAAAGGCATGCGGGGTAACGATGCGGTCGTAGTTCAGACCACGTGGTTAAGGCATGCGTGGTTGTAGCATACAACACTTGTATGTACGTAGTCCCTAAGGTTGTAGGTGCTCCACAGGGTTTAATTGTAGCCAAAGCTGCTTTCTCTTCCCCAGCATGTTCCCCTACCTTGTCTGCCCCCCCACACATGAAAACTGCTGCAACTCACATGCACCTGACTGGAATACAAAGATTCCTAGGTATTCCCCTTTCCTGGAACAAGGCCGTGCCAGTACGTCAGACCGTGGCCTCAGAGCAGCAACGCTTGAACAAAGACTGTGGTTGATGGCCATGCCCAAACTGTCCACCCTAGACCGAGAGATGGGCTGCCTGACCATTCCGTGCCCTTAGGGTCCTGTTCTGCCGCAGAAGCCCGGTCAATGCACCAGCATCTGATTGGGCGTGGTTTGCCTGACTCCCAATCCAGGGCTGCAGAGTGAACGTTTCCATGGTAGCTGATTGCCATGGAGCTTTGGTGTGCCTGGAGTCAATGCACTTCTAATTGATTGGCTCTTTCTAATCCTTAAATGCTAAATATGAATTTGAGTGGCAGGTGGTTGGAGCACGGATGCTACTGTACTGGATAACCGCTAACCTTTTTGGTATACCCAGTTGTCAACTTTTACCTGTAAAAGCTCCACACGTCGTACACTAGAATCCTAGGACCAGAGGCGGAATCCTTGGCTATGGTCTGCAGAGCGCTGCACAAACAACTAGGCTGCTGCAATCTGAGGAGGAAGAAGGCTGTCTGGTGTGTCGATCTACTTCACTCAGCCGCGGCCGGCAGTGGGAGTACCTGCAGCGCGGTGACGTGGGGAGGGGCAGGGTGGGGGGTAGTAATGTATGGAATACGGAGTTTTACAGGTAAGTAAACATTTAAATAAATAAAACGAATTTCGTTGCGCGCACTGCATCGCATTTGTGGATGAAGTGCACTCAACAAAATTCGTTTTATTTATTTAAATGTTAACTTACCTGGGAAGCTCCGTAATGCATACATTACTACGCCCCACCCTGCCCCTCCCCCTCCCCACGTCACCGCCCTGCAGGTACTCCCACTGCCGGCCGAGGCTGACTTCACTTCAGACCAGAGTCCAGATCAGTGATCCGGAGCATTGATGTGAGGAGTTCAGAAGGACCATAAATGCAATGCCTAGAAGCATGCAAACCTGCACTGCACAGCAATACCCAAGCACCTCTGCACTGGTCATTACTCTTTAGAATTCCCCCGAGTGAAGTTGACGCTAGCGTAATGGCCCTTATCTTTGCACTGGTGACCAGGGGCTGCTCCTCGCCCCACTGCTGAAAGCAGCAGATCAAAACGTAAAATAAAATGATAATAAAACAATTAATAAAACTGCTTTATTATAGTTTTATTTTACCTGTAGTAGCCGGAGCCGACGGCTTAGGCTTGGGATGGGGCCATCAGCAGCAGGAGTGGTGGGCAAAGGGCACTGCTGTCAAGTCGCATGTTGGTTTGGCCGGCCGTCTCAGGAAACATGCGCAGTGACATCTCCGCAACCTGGGCTGCATTGCCGGGTGGAGAGAACAGCAGGCGACGGTTTCCAGTCCCCTTTACAGTGGAAAACAAGCCTGCTCAGGCCAATCCCAATGCTTCTCGAGAAGCGCTGGGATTGGCCGTAGGGGAGTCTGGGAGCCATTTGCTCATGGCGACAGCAGTTCCTGGAGAAGAGGAGCGCCGAGGTGAGGCACGGGAGCAGAGGATCACAGAGGCGGATGCCGGCAGCGGGACGGAAAGAGTATTTTTATTTCTTTTTTTATTGCATTTCCCCCATACACTCCCCATGCTGCCCCCCCCACTTCATATCGGCAGCAGCCGCCACTTCTGGTGACCCCCTTGCAAGCAATCTGACACAGGTGTGAGATTCTGTGATCCTCCATCTCCATTGCTGCCCATCTCATCACCCCTGGATTGGAATGGTGCCAACCATTGTTTGAGGCCCTAGGTATCTCCACTTCATCACTTGCTATTGTAAGGATCACTCGAGCTGTGTGTGTTGTGTCCTGTGTGAAGGCCTTCAACCTGATGCTGCAATACCCTTGAGTGCCTCCGTCGACACACTTCATAATGCCAGGTCCTGCCTTCCTATACCGCTGCTGCTCGAACCCCAGTGACTTCTCGACCCAACTGCAAGTCAACCGCATGGTTGTGGCCCGATGAGCATGGTGCCGGGCAGTGTTGTCATGCAACAGGACTTAGGAGGAGCTGTGTGTACTTGCACCCCCTTCAAGAGCTATGTAAAATATGGAACAGTGTGATTGAGACCAGCAGCATTGTGCTTTTGGCTGCAGGGTGGATTCTTGCTGTGAATGCACACAGACCTTAGCAGACCTGAACAGGTCAGAACTTGCTACAAAACAGCACACACCTGGTTAGAGAACAACCGTGATACTTAATGATCATAAGGTTTCTTGAAACTAATCATTACATTTCCATTAGGTAAACACATTTTCATTTTTCGAAAAGAATAACACTGCTTTGAGATAATATTTATTGTGGGTGACACTTGTATTGGGTGAACTAGACATTCTACCAAACACCACCCTCCAACATTAATCTTTGTTATCGTATACAACACATATTTTATTAGCTTACATCCGCTGTGCATTTTAATCATGTATGGGGCTGGTGAAATCATTACAAGCTATTGAAAATGAGGTATCCTCCCAACTCACATGCACTATCCTCCCATAGACGTACATTTCCATGTAGTTCCTGAAGGTTTGCTGGAACTCATCCTGCCTCCTTTGCTTATGAAGTAGCTCTTTGTCCATCTCTACAATTCAATCATCAGCAGTAAGCTCTGGTCAATTTCCAGCTTCTTAGCACAAAATTAGATGATTTTCCTGGCATGTCTGACGTGGAATCACATTTATTCACTGTGATCCATCCTCCTAGAGGCCTTTAACTTTTGGGCAGTCCTCAACCCATGCATATACACACTCCTTTCTTTCTTGCCTTTCTTTCTTGCGCTTATCTGGACCGGCCTCACTTTTTATCCAACTGGAAACTTTTTGGTTGCACAAAAGTCATATTTTTTGTTGCACTATTTTAAGCAGCATGCTGAGCTGCATTGCATGTATTTCAGATAACGCTTAACCACTGTTATACCGAGATATTTACTCCTGTGCTCTCATTCCACTGGTATATTTTTGTTCGTAAAGATTTCAGCTGCTTTATTTGGATTCTCTCATATACAACTGAAAATGTCAAATATGCTCAATTCCCAGAAACGTTTTATCGGCAGGAAACTGCCGATAAAACGGCGATAATGGGCTTAATAATACCCCCTTGTTAGAACAGCGATAATTTTAACACCGGTCCTTGATAATATGCTCCTATGTTCTCAGACACTGCATAGTTGATAAGTGCTCTGGCCATCACAATGTCAAAGGATCCTTTAAGTACCATTCTCAAGATAGGTCTCAGTTCAGAAGCTGATAGATGACATTCCATTTTAAGGCTTTTAAACAGTTTTATTTGACCCTTTTCTATTAATTAAGATACATTGCCTATGCCCTGGTCAATCCAGTTCTGTCATATCAATGTTCTACTAAGTGCCAATGTAGGTATGGTTCCAGTTTGGGGCTGGCTGTGTCAGGCTAATTTCTTGACTGCAGGATCAAGAATATTCTTGTTTGTATCTTCTGTAATTTGGAGCTTTATACGAGGTATTTTGATAAACATTAACACCATTTGCCCAGGATCACTACCTACCAAGTCTGAGTCAAGATTATTCCAGCTTGGTGTTTCACTGTTTTTGAAAAAATGCTGGTCTGTATCATAATGGTTTTGAAAACACAAAACTACCTTTTCACACTGGTGTTGCAACATTTTTTGTGACATCTTTCCTGGTGACCTTCCCTCTTTGTAGAGGAGTTCTGGTGAGTGTGTGTCTTAGAACTTCTGCAGGCAGAGTGTTCTGAGCAACCTGCCCTCCATGAACAAGCTTTGACTGTCCTAGATTGCTATACCTTGAAAGTTAAATCCCAAACAGGAGCTACAGAGCATTTCAATGAACTCGCTGTAATACTGCGCTACTGCGGTTTCAGAGACAAGAAATACTTGTCATTAAAACTGCCTAGTCTATTCACTATAACTAAACATTAAAGAATTTTCCAGTAAATGTCCTAATTTTTGTTTCAAAGACAATACCCTAAAAAGGTAATAATGAGATTGGATGAGCATTAATGATCCCATTTATTAACAAGCATTAAAGCAAGACCTAGGCTGCAATCATCTTAGGTGTACACTTAAAATTTACTTGAGCAGAGCTAGAATATGATTATAAAATGCATTCTCCGCAATGTACTGGTTTTCAACGAATCCTCAGTTTTATTGACAGCCAAACCAGTATAGGCATAATGTGTGAAAGGCAGGGTCAGGATAGTGAGGTAAAAGCAGGACACCACTGGAAAATGTCCCACAATCACAACCGAGGTATTATCATTTTAGACTGGCCTGGATTGCAGGTGTGAGACTATGATAACAGTTATACATTTAAAAAGAACTGCAGAGTGGCCATGCAATTTAGAATGCACTTTTCCCAAACATTCCTTAGACGTGGCTTACCAAACTGAGGGTCCATTGTCATGGGCGTCCGGAGACATTTTTCCAGGGGGGGCTAACCTGGCAAATGAAGGGGCGTGGCTAATGTTAATCAATAGGGGCGGGGCTAAAATGGCAGACAATCAGAGTCGGGTTATGCTCAGGCCAAGCTGAGAAAAAGAAGTGGTGGATTCTGCATTTGAAACTGAACAACAATTAGAGCACACATGAACCCTAAAATTACCCCCCTGGTCCCTTAAAACTCATACATTCCCTGATCCCTAAAATTAGCCCCCTGGCACCCCAAAACCCATACCCACCCTGAACCTTAAAATGTCCCCCCTTGCACCCCAAAACCCATACCCACCCGGAACCCTAAAATTACCCCCTGTTACCCCAGAACCCATACCCACCATGAACCCTAAAATTATCTCCCTGGCACCCCAAAACCCATACCCACCCGGTAACCCTAAAATTACCCCTGCCGCCCAAAGACTCATACCACCCCTGAACCCTAAAATTATCCCCCTGGCCCTTAAAACCCACACATGCCCTGAACCCTAAAATTACCCCCCTGTTACCCCAAAACCCATACCCACCCTGACCCCTAAAATTATACCCCTGGAACCCCTCTTTTAATCCATTTGTATTGGGTCTCTCGTTCTCCCACCTGGCTTTGAGTCTGTCCAGGTCGTTTAGTCTGAGATGTTGCTTCTTTTGGCAATTCTATTCTATGGGAGCCTTACATATAGCCACAAGAGTTCCTATTATTCGACCACGAGACATCCATTTTATCAGCCTCATAAGAATGAAATTCCTGGGGTGACCATGCTGAGAATAATTAAAGTGTCTTACCTGTTACACGTAGGCAGGGCCACTGGAATTATGCGGCTGGGGAAGGCTAAATTATGGGTCAGGGGTGACTAAAGAATACAGCAAAAAAAGGTAAATTATGTGGCATGATGCTGCACATTTTGTGAATAATATTTAATTATTTTGACTTCTTTACAATTGTCAACACTGTCTGGGCATAGAATGCACCTTATTGGTACCAGTTTAACACCAAACTATAGCAATAAGCAACAGAAAGGTAACCAATCAACCTTTGGAAAGGATCTCCCACTGTGCGTCAGAGGCTATTAAATTAAGAAGAATTTTTAACGGTTGTCTAGAAAGCATTAGATTTATGAGTGTGGCGGAAAGGAGAATGACGGAACCCGACCCTTCGCCAAACTCTTAGAGGACATTAAAAAAAACGGATTATTACTTAAACAAAGTTTTTTTTAAATGTATTAACCTCATGATTTTAATAGGAAATGTGAAATGGAACATATATTTTTTATAGATGTAATTTCCTGGCTGTGTAGAAAAATGTATTGTGTGTAGTAACAGTGTTTTTAAAGGAGAAATTGCAATGGTTTTATTTAACTATGCAAAATAAACTTGCTTACTTACTTACACTGTGCGCCAGCACAAGTTGCTGCTTTTTAGTAGGTTTTGGGCTAGAATATATATATTTTTTAAATCTGCAGATTATTTAGTAGATAATGCATTATTTGGCAAATCAACAAATATGAGAAAAAAACAGCATCGGCACAATCCCATAATTCCAGTAGCTCGACCCACAGGTCCCTGCAGAAGGAATCATTCTATCATTTGAAACCATCAACATACATATGAATGTTGTATGAATTAATGTAACGATGCATAGAATGTTGTTTCATTTAGCCAATGACAAGATAAAACTTTTCTTTTGTTAACTTTTTCCATTAATTTATTTTTCATGTAATGCTGCAAGTTTTTAATAGCCTCAAAGCGGGAAGAAAATAAAGCATACCCCGAGTGAATCTGTATTCTAATTGTGTACACATTTGTACTCACTTTTCTGGGAAAAGGAAAATCCTTGGGAAGTATGCTTTAGCAGCTCAAACTGGCCATTGTCATTCTGTATGTGATAATCAGCCATAGACAGAATGACAACGGGTGGGAGGGGCTGCGAGGAGGAGTGCGAGGCGCCCTATCAGGGAGTTGAGGCCTCTGGCAGGGAACAGTTCTGCTCCCTGCAGGGGCGGCTTTAGGCTCATGGCGGCCCTGGGCAGGGAGCGTAGGTAGGGGGCCCCGGAAGAGGGGGTCCGGGCGGGGCGGAGCCCCCCGGAGCTCAGGAGGGGTGGGTCAGGGTGTTAGGAAGTGGAACAGAGCCGGAGGCGGCCAAATCCCTGCCAGGGGCCGCCACGCAAATATGTATCCATCCTTAGAAGATTATTATATTAAGGATATATATTGGCATGGAGGCCCCTGGGGTTTGGTGGCCCTGTGCAGGTGCACAGCTTGCACATGCCTAAGGCCGCCCCTGCTCCCTGAAGGGCCCAGAATTACGGACAAAAGGCGCCCGCAGTGGGGGCAAGGAGGGGCCCTCAGGCGATGGGCAAGCGCCCCTCCTTGCACCCCCCCACCCCCAGGACGCCTATGTCCATTGTAACCATGTTTGACAACAACCTTGTAAACTTTATTCGCTATCTTCAAAGTGATCCTTGTAAACCCGTTTCACGATCCTTCACCGTGTTAGTTTGAATATGTTTATAAGACTTAAATGCAAAGTAGTAAAAGGTGACATCATGTTGATTACTAAAAACAATGTGGGCAATTGCGCTCAGGTGAAACCATGGATGGTTTGTCTCCGGATTTGATTTAATGTGCTATCGACGTAAGGCTTGCCTGGTCAAGTTGAATGACGAGAGTGAATTTTTAGTAAAGTGTATGAGCAAGTGATTGACAGACTGTGCGTAAAGACACGAATGAGTAAGATTATGGATACACACAGACAATGAATACATCCACTCTATTCAGAGCACAGGAAGTACACTCACGAGTTTATCACCACAGCGAGTCGCACATTCAAGGGGTTTCCTGATGAGTCAAATACACAACATCTGAGTCAAGGCACAAACAGTGGCATTCTTTAATTCCAACAGAAGCATGTTTCGGTAATGCAAGAGTAGCATCCTCATTAGGTAGGCTGATTAGTGCATAAATGATTCCCAGATTCCATCACATGAACAATTATAAGAATTAAAGGTGGTACTGCTCTGGGCACCATTGATGTGACATTTCGTTCAAAAGCAGCAGCTGCTTTCGCGTGGATTCCAATGTGAAAATGCTGAAAACTCCTCTCTGCACTATGGGCAAAAGACATAGCAGGATTTTGTAAAGGAGGCTGAAATAAGGTATGCATATTGATTACATATTATCATATTTAATTTGTTTGATACAATGTTAGCATCAATAGGAACAAAGGTGAGAGCAGGGGTGAATCAGGCAAATTATTTCAACCAAAAATAGAAATTTGTGAAAAACTGCTTTTTAACTATACTTTATTACCTTGAAAATATAGCTGTAAATATGAGAGAAAATCCCTCAATACTCTGGGGCCTAATCAAAAAC
This sequence comes from Lissotriton helveticus, assembly GCF_964261635.1. Taxonomy (NCBI): domain Eukaryota; kingdom Metazoa; phylum Chordata; class Amphibia; order Caudata; family Salamandridae; genus Lissotriton; species Lissotriton helveticus. The sequence goes on from NC_136067.1 coordinate 1,374,208,852, forward strand.
TGCATTTTTTAGTAGGGTTAGTAGTACTATAACAGTTCACTCATGCCCTACTAAATGCTATTTACTAACCTACATGCAGAGGTCTATGCCTACACCTCTCTTATCTTTTACGTGGGGTTATATCCGCCCCAACTGAGAAGATCTCAGCACACGTACGCCTATGTTTCAGTAGTAAATGTGAGAGGGACGGGGGAAGTGGGCTTGAAAATGTGGACTACTTACTGCTCAATGGGAGGAGTTTAGTGAGGATTAATGAGGGCTTGGGCGGGACATGCACCCACCCATAAAAGAGTAAAAGCATTCCTATTACCACAGCACAAAAAAAAAACAGTAGTACATGTACTCAAGCTCAGACATGGAGTAAGTCCAGTGCCACACATGGGCAACCACTTGTACTTTAAACACACTCCCATAGAAAGTAATGGAGGCAGTGTCTTAAAATAACTCCCTATAGGAAATATGTATAATATTTATTTCATTATACAATATTTTAACAACCTTTTTATTAATTTAAAAATATATTTAAATTTAACTTTAAAAAAACAATTCCATTAATTTACATTAATTCTATACATAACTTTTAGTTTTTTTCACTAAATAATAAATGAAAATACATGTTTTACTTCAAGTTAAAAAAAATATTTAAAAAGAATAATTTAAATGTAATATATTTAAATTAATTCAATATTTAATTTACAAAAAAAGTGAATAGTGCTGTAGAATTGGTATTTGTTCTACAGTTAAAATATATGTATAAAATACCTGTTAACATTTAATGTAAAATATGTTTAGTATTACTTTTTTAGTTTTATGTTTAGTATTATTTTTTTAGTTTAATTGACTTTTTACAAAGTCTCTATACCTCACCACTTTACACTCCTAGAATTGGCTTCACACCATGGTTTCCACATCTAAAGACATGTAAGTCTAAACTTTGGAGTACATTTACACTTACAAATGGTGCGTAGCCAAAAGTAGTCCAAAGCGTAAGAGTAAATTTACACATGTAGATTTACTAATGAGTAAATTGACCTTAGTGAACTGGCAGCACAGTCAGGCTGCGAAGAGCAGAGCAGACCCTGATTTATAAGAAGGCGCTGGGAGTACATTCTTAACCCCTTTGCTGCGGCGGCAATTCCACAGCAGCGCTAGGGGGGAGGGGGGCCTCGCGGCGCTCCCATGCTCGTGACAGAACCGCTCCATCACGAGCCTCGGGCGCGCTGTGCTTGTGACGGAGCGGTTCCGTCACGGCCCCACCCGCTCAATAGAATGCGCCACGCTGGCGCGAAATCAGCACCGCGCAGGCGCGCCGAGCGGGCCGTGACGGAACCGCTCCGTGACCAGCACAGCGCGACCAAGGCTGGTGACGGAGCGGTTCCGTCACCAGCATGGAAGGGGTTAATGCATTTTGGGGCTGCCTTAAAAAAGGACAAGCTCTGTGACCACAAAAAATGCATATCATAATCCGCAAAAGCAAAATGGTGGGTTGGAAAATGCCTTTCTGGCTCACAAAATACACTTTGAAATGTGAGATGAAGCATAATGGATAAAGGGCGCGTAATAGGCAACTGCCTGTGTGATACGATATGCAATTTATCAATGCTCTGTGATCCTAATTTAAGTTGCAGTTTGGTAATCGATCACTGACTCCTGGAGACGGATGGAAGGCATTCATGAAGAGGAATCAGTCCCAAATGAACACCACATCTAGATTTTTAAAAATGGCTACTAAATAAATAAACAATGGAGGAGCAGACAACATGCCAAGGGACCACTTCATGCTTCCTTCTGTCAGTGCTATTCACTGAATGACAACTTTCATTTTTGAAAGTCTCATTATGGAATCTGGACTTAAGCACGTCCTTCACTTTACCACGAAACCTGTTCCAGAAAGTACTATTTCAAAATGGTGGCAGGAATTCTTAGGTTTGCTTTGCTCCATAGGATACATAAGCCCACCTCTGAGCCTACTAGTTCTAACAAGGTGCCTCCTTCCCTACTTCATTGAGAAGCTCCCCTCCAACTGGCCATCCAATAGGCTCAAGGGGCTATGTGGCTGGGAGCCTTCGTCTGAAGCTCTTTTCCGCTGGGTCTGGTGGTTGGAATATGAGGGTGGATGTCAGGTCAGCCTGCCGGCCTCTGATTAGTGGATGTCACTTTACCCACAGCCCATTTCTTCCAACAGGAACAATTATTATTCCAGCAGATCCACTTACAACGGTAAATCAAAACTCAGATTCTAGATTGCAGGCATCCTGGAGGGTTTATTACAGTTCCTTCAGAAGATTCCTGTACTGCATGAACTGACACAGTAAATCCCAGTCCATGACACAGAAACAAAGTTTCTAGAAATCATACTTGTGACATTTGTACTACTAAACATCTGATGTATACTAAAATGTTGCAAGACTGAAATCTGTGCCTGGTCCCTAAGAAGTGATACATAAGTATGTGGATTCAGCATAATATAATGTAAGGCTTAAACATGTAAAAACAATTTTAGCCTGATATGTTACCTGTGCAGCATAGCCTTTAGTTCAATGGAACTGATTCCCAGCCTTGCAACTATGGGCCCGATGTAGGTAAAACTTATTTACCGATACTTAATTACCGAATTTTACCGATTCGGTAATTAAGAATCGGTAAATATGAAGGGTGGACATGTAGGTCCATCCAGATGTGTTTTTTACCGAATCGGTAAATATCTGTATTTACCGATTCGGTAAATACCGACCGGTAATGCTCCATTCATTCCTATGTGCTTTGAAGCCCATAGGAATGAATGGGGTATTACCGGTCGGTATTTACCGAATCGGTAAATACCGATTTTGACAAGGGTGCAGGGGGTGTCACTTTGACACCCTCTAGCACCCCCAAAAAAGGTTCAGGGGCCATGTGGCAGGCATACCTGCCCTAAGGGCAGGTCTGCCTGTCATATGGCACAGGTGTGCATGCACACATGTGCATGCACACCTGAATCGGTATTTTACCATCAAATATATTTGATGGTAAAATACAGATTCGGTAAGGGATGTGGGACTCAGAAGAGTCCCACCTACATATCAAAAATATTGAATAGGTAAAAATACCGATTCGGTATTTTACAGATTCGGTAAATTTACCGATCGGTAAATTTACCGAATCTGTAAAATATGTGGCCCTACATACCATTTTGTTAATACCGGTCGGTAACGGCCGAAAATACTGATTTTCGGCCGTTACCGACCGACCTACATCGGGCCCTATGTTTTTAAATTGCCATATGTGAGTAGTGCAAGCCACACTTCATCACTTATAGGTCATTTATCAAACACACAAAAAGTGATGGGAGGAATACTTGCAATAATCCTAACCACTGGCAAAGCTCAGGGTGCCTTTCCAACCCATCGTTCTTTTGCTTATCACGCCACCTCAGTTTGGACCCAGCCATTACAAATCAGTCTTGACCATGTTCCCCATGGGAACAGTCCAGCCTGAACTGCCAGACCAGGTCCTCCCTGAGCCGGAACAGAAGCAACCCATGACCAGTTTCGCCGTGATTGGGGTTCATCAGTCGGGTGTAGCTTGGATCCAGTGTTACAGTCAGTACGGGACCCACATCCGGGCACACCCTTGCCACTTAGGGTGGCACATCAGATGAACAAAAGGTGATAGAAGGAATGCTTGTAATAAGCATAACCATATCCAATCATTCGTGGTAGCATTACAACCTGTTGTTCTTTGGCCCAATATGCCACCTCAGTTAGGACCCAGCCACATGTAAATTAGTCTTGACCCTGCTCCAATAGTAACAGTGCCGCCTTGCCAGACTAGGTCCTTCCTGAACCGGACACAAGCAACCCAAGACCAGCTGGACCCATTAACATTTATGCCTCTTACAAAACTTTTGCAGACATTTACCATACACTTACCTTTAAGTCAAATGTGTACCAATCTGTGTTTGCCAATTACATGCTATGTTTTAGGGGGAAAGCACATGCAGCAACAGGTGTTTAACACTCTTGCGGACCAGAGGTTTGAAAATGGCAGCAATATAGGTCCATACAATTAAAAAATTGGTAGACCATGCAAAAAAAGGCAGAGAACTAAACCATGTCTGTTATCCCCTGCTCCAGGAAATATGACTAAGTCTTACTGACTAAATATTTATATGTATGTATATTTTTGCTCCAAAACGTGTACCTGTAGATTTTGATCACAGCTGTAAAATGACTGTTACCCAGTCCTCTTACTCCTCAATAAAGGGCCAATCCAAATGATTCAGAAACTATCATCTAATTTCGAATGAGCGCCGAGTAGCCCTGCTATTCCATCATATTTTAAAAGGCAATACTTTCCATTCTGATATCAAGTAGGCTTTTGCCAATTGCCTCTTCAGGGCCATGAAGTCAATCTTGGGAAAACGAATGGATGACGTGTGCTGGGCATCAGTTAGCGGCAGTGAAGCTGACCTGATCCTTTTGATTCATCATCCAACAGTGTTAAGTATGAAGTCCCCTGCCAGCAGCTGGAACAGGCAAGCTTTCCTGACATGGGTCTGGGTTGGTTCTGACCCTTCCTTGGGATTCAGGAATACCCTCTTTTCTTGTTCTTTTCACAAACCCTCAGTCTTTAGAGAGGGCTTTCTCGTGGATTGCCCAACTCCCCAATCCTACTTAATAATTGCGTCCACCCACTTATGTTTATAGCATTGATGGTGGCTTCACTTTGTAACCTACGTTGACGATGCTGCATTATGTTTAAACTCTATATGGATTTAAAGGTCTCTTATTGGAGTCTTAGGACATCAGTCCCTCCAATATCCCGGTGGGTGAAAAAAATGTATCTGTAAATGACTGCAAAGTATAGATCATTATTTTTGGGGTGAGGTGGATCTTTGGGAAACGAGTTCTGCCCTAATGTGGCCACCTTTACAGAGAATATTAGGGCATTGCCCTTTATTTGTGCATGTCACTCCATTTCTCCGGAGAGTGCATGATCCCCAGAAACCTGTAGTCAGCCAGGAGTGGGCAGACTGGATCCTACATCTCCTCTACTTGCAATCCTTGATTGGCTTCTTATCAAGAAGATTATGTGTCATAATTTCAGTCCTCTACCCTATTGGTCAAAATCTCATCCTCAAATTTTAAGTTTGATGTCTCTGAATCATCCACTGATACCCTCTTCACTGAGACACCTCTTTGTGGTAGCTTTGAGCTACACAAAACACTATTTCATAATGCTCAGCTACCATCCATGCTTCATGCTGGCTACCGCCCTTGCCAGAAGATCCATCCTGCCACAGTGAGTGCTGCTCAGCGGTGGCTGGCATGGATCGGGGGTGGCGGGGATGGGAGAGGGGTGAGACGGGGAAAGAAACAGTAAATAACACTTACTCTTCGCTGCGTCTCTTTTCCTCACCGTGTCGCTCCTACTCGTCCCGCCCTCCGCCGGAACAGGAAGCACCCAGGCTTCCCTGTGCCATTGGTCTGAGCGCCGTGGTTCGGCGATCAGACCGGGATTGGGGAGCAGTGCATGTTCTCCACCCAGGCTGTAATGCAGCCTGGGAGGAGAACATGCGAAGTGCGCATGAATGTTTGGCTGGCCCGGGATCGCCGGCCAAACATTCATGCGCACTTTACAGAGTGCCCACTACTCCTCCCCTGCTCTGATAGTAGAGCAGCCCTGCCTCACCAAGCTGCTGCACTGCCACAGCAGGAAAAAATAAAATTATAATAACATTGAGTTATCATTTTATTTTTCCTTTATTTACACTGATTAAAAGCAGTCGGGTGTCGCTCCTCCGCCTTAACGGAGGAGCCACCACTGGTGCTGCTCCTGTAGTGTTGACATAATTTCACAAGTTGGTAGAGTGTTCGGCGAATAAATTACTATTGGATCAGCTACTGCAGAGACCTCAAGCCTCACTCATTGCAAGCGAACTCACACATTTGGAGGTTGGGTTAAGGTAGCACTCGAAAAAGGCGAAAGTCACACCTGGCAAGAAGGCTGGGACCTCATCACTAAATCCAACTCTTTTGAAAGCTCTTCTGAGTGCAGATCTGCTCCTGGAAGCTGAAAAGGCTGAAGGCTATGTCAGTACAATAGAAACCCTTATACAGACCGCTTATTTTAATGTATGCCTCTTTGGGCCCATAAGAGAGCTGCTCCACTACTTTTGAAAGACAATAACCTACTTTAGAGAAGTTTTTGAGGTTTTTTTTCAAATTACTTTTGCAGTTAATATGTGAGACCACAGTGTGTTAATTTAGGTCTTAAAAACGAAAACACAAAGCATTGTCCTTTCCATGGAAGTAAGAGGGAAGGAAAGGAGTCATTCATCTAGTTGCTGAATTACTACTGTAAACTTTGTCTATAATCCAAGCTTCCTCGCCTGACCAAACTGTGTGCTTCTAGAGAATGTTCAATGCAGAGCTAAAATGTAATGTACAAAACTGAAACACAAATGTTAAAGAAAATAAAAATGTGAAGTTTGGAGCACATCATATGTTCACACTACATGTACTCTCTGATATGCTCCACACATATTTTGATGGATAGGGCCAGTGCCTTGACTCGTAGAACCAGCCCCTTGGCTGTGTCTCTGTTTGCTGGCTCGCTCACCTCTGGAAGCTGTAGACATGAAAAAATACTTCCAAAACTCATTCCGTCTCGTTCATATCTGTTAGATGTTAGTCAAAGTGGGGTGGGGGGCGGGGCAATGAACTGGGCGTATCCGGACGTGCTTTATTCTACAAATCACGGCCCATGTGGCTGCCCGCGGATCAAGCAGGGGACCATCATAAGTGGGTGGCCGCCTTAGTGCCACATGAGGGCACACGATACAGCCTAGTGCTGAGAGACCCCCTCAGGGTCCGAGCGCCTAGCATCATTTCCGAGCACGGCTAGGCAGGGGGATAGTTATAAGTACCTCTTCCGCCCACCTGGCGTCTTCTTTTGGGTGCTACCCTTCACGCCGTTTCCCTCCCTACCGCTTACCCAGCGTACAATCAGGGGGTCGGTTGAGAAAGGCGTTTAATTTGTTATTTTGTGTTGCAGGCGGAGTTACAGGGAGATCCAGAGGCTGAAAGGTATACTGGGGTACCCCCTTCAAGAGCACAAGGGTGCAAATGCAAAATATCCCCAGGAAGTCCTCACGGTGGACCCTGGAGGAGCGAAGGCGCCCCGCTAGTCATACGAGCAGTTGTAAACCTGAGCAACCGGAGGTGCCTGGAATGCTCCGCCCCCTCAGGGGCGTGAGTAGAGGGGTGGACTGGTGGCCACCGGTGGGAGAGGGTAACCCCACCCTTAAAATTGGTAAGCACTGATTGGCGAGGGCTATGCAATTTGGCTCATCGGGTGGGCAGGAAGCGGAGGGGCTGCCTGCCCTTGGATCGCCCTTAAGCTAACCACATGGGTGGACGGACAGCGTCCCCCCACTTATTTTACCAGGAGCTCGATAACATGAGCAAATAGAGCCACACATTCACTCTTTGGCCTCTCTGGGGCGAGATCGGAGCTCATTCAGAATTCTGCTCACGCGCTGGCTTCTCTGATGCAATTGCATCTAAGGGGTGAGCGAGGGGAGGCAATGAGTCTGATGGTGCAAGCCACCTTTCGTGACGTCACTGCCTGTTGTGACGTCAGTGTCCCTCCACTTCTTTTTTTAGGACTTGTGCCCTGCCTGCTGGTGGGTCAGGCCTGGGGCAGGGGCTGGGATGGCCAGGCCTGGACACGGGGCTAGCCTGCTGATTGGTCAGGCCTGGTTACGGGCTGGCCTGCTAATGGGCCACGCCTGGGCACAGGGCTAGCCTGCTGGTGGTCAGGCCTGGGTATGGGGCTGGCTTGCTGGTGGGTCAGGCCTGGGCATGGGGCTGGCTTGCTGGTGGGCCAGGCCTTCTAGCTCTACCGCTGGGTTAGTCAACGTTTTATCATTTTCAGGATGAGGCCAGTGAGCTTAGGCCGCGGGTGCCCTACGCAGGGATGATGGTGCATTATGTGATTCCCAGGTGACAGTGTGTCTCACTTCTTTAAATATGCTATTTATCTATTTACATCATCATGTATGCTGAGAGAAGGGCTTTTTATGCACATCCTTGGATGCCGTTCGGTGCCTGCCCCAGAGGAGGGGTGGGTGTAGATAGGAACTTGAGACACCTAAAATCAAGCCACGTCCTGTTGTCACACATACATTTGGGCTTTAGCCCGTTATTGATTCTAAGGGTAATTATAAACATATTACATAATAATTATAAATAGCGGTGAAGGCAAAGACGTTCCATGATGTGCGCGCGCTATCTACCTAGATCTGCACAGCAGGCTTTTTCACCCAGTTTGTCCCTGTGTTGGTAATCACTTAATCACTTATTGCGGCTTTTTTTTTCAAATGTGTTGCCAAGGAGATGTTGCAAGGTGGTTACAAAATACCAACGGATTTATCTCCCGCTCTGTAAAAAGGGGAAGGCTGTGTTTCTGCAGAGAGCATCTTTCGAATGCTGGCTTCGGGCCCAGCAGAGGGAAGGGGGTAGGGGGGGGGCGCTCAGTCGTCGCCATGTGATTGCTGCTGGAGAAGGGTGACGACGGCTTTCTACTCGTGACCACAATGTGACTCTTCAGGTGATAGTGAACTGTACGGCATCAAAGGACGGCAAAAGTTCAGCGCTCGGCAAAGTGGATGACATCCGTCATCTCCCCTTTCACTTTTTCAAATGACAGCACACAGACATGCGCAGGCCAACTTGTTCTCGAATAAAGTATATATTCGCTGTACAGATTTACAGGCACTTTAGTGCACTCTGTTGACGCAGGGCCGGCTCTAGGCTCACGGAGGCCCTGAGCAGGGAGTGTAGGTAGGGGGCCCGAGGCCGCCAAATCCCTGCCAGTGGCCGCCACGCAAATATATATCTAAGGATATATATTGGCGTGGCGGCCCCTGGGTTTGGCGGCCCTGTGCAGGTGCACAGCTTGCACATGCCTTAGGCCGGCGCTGGTTGACGTGCCCCCGTCACAATTACACTGCCGACATATTGCATTCATAGCAGTGTAGCGCTACGTGAGCAATATTACGTTAAACACAGATTTTAGGGCGTTATTCACTAATGACCAAGGGCCATATGTAGGTAATATGTGTTTTGCGATTCTCAAATTGCGATCTTTAGGGATTCGCAATTAGAGAATCGCAAAACGCAATGTAGGTAGGATTAGCAAAATATTTTGCGAATCCCACCTATTCCTTATTTGCGAATCGCAAATTGAGATTCGCAAATAAGGAATACCTTCCCATTCATTCCTATGGGCTAGAAGGCCCATAGGAATGAATGAGAAGACATTCTCAATTTGCGATTCTCAATTAGAGAATCGCAAATTGAGAATGCAATTTCAAGGTTGCTAGGGTGTCAATAGGACACCCTTTTGCACCCCTGAAATAAACATGTGTGCATATGTGGCACACATACATGTGCTAAGGGCATGTATGTGCGCCACATGGCACTTTGAAAAATGCAAAAAAGCGAATTTTTCAAAGAAATCGCAACTCACCACCAACCTGAAGTTGGTGGTAATTTGAGATTCCTTAAGCCAAAATCGCACAACTTGGGTGCTTCCAACACTGCATTTAAGGAATCGAAATTTGGGATTCCTTAAATGCATTCGCAACATACGGAATCACAAATGTTGCGATTCCTTATTGTGTGTGTGGGTTTTTGTGTGCTACATAGCACACTGCCCAAATTGCGATCGCAAATGCAGAAATACTGCGAATTTCTGCATTTTCGATCGCAATTGGGCTACCTACATATGGCCACAAGTGAATTACTTCCATACGGCAACATCAAGCCTATAAAACCTTATATAAGTTGTAAAGTGTCAATTTGTAGTGCTTGTCAAAGATGCCATCCATAACTAAACCGACCTTTGGAGGGACACACATGCTAGTCTCCCTTTCTTCACCAATCTTGCTTTTGGGTGCATCGGGCTCCAACAGTTTGCATTTTATATAACGGACGTAACATTTTGCTAGTTTATGCCATCCAATTTACAGCATTCAGGCAATGGAACGTTAAAAGAGAGGATGCTGGCACTTGAACTCGTGACCTGCTCCTTAACAGCTACATGAACGAACGTTCGAATCATTGAGTTCTTATCCTCACTCCCTAATGTCCTAGTGACAGTCATTACTTTTGAAGTGACCTCCACTTCAACTAGGAGAGAAAAACATGAAGTGGTGGGGTATCCCCACCCACTGAAGGTAGTACAAACTCCCCCTTTACCCACATTACCTCCTTATCATACCAAGCCACACTCATCTGACTGCAACGACTGTGACAAGGACATTAGGGACTCAGGATAATGACATTTATCGGTATGTAACCGGGTGTTGGACCTGGCCCTTTTGGCAGGTTCACCCCGCAACTTTTTGCTTTTTCCTAGCCTGTTTCTGGAACCTGGTGTTGGTGATTTTAGGCCTCTGCGCACTTTTTCACTGTGGTACAGTGTAAAGTGCGTGTGCTCTCTGTGTATGTGTGGTGAGTGACCTGCCCTCCCATAGGAATGAATGGGGAATATGTATGCCCATGGTAGATTTTAGGGCGTTATTCACTAATGACCAAGGGCCATATGTAGGTAATATGTGTTTTGCGATTCTCAAATTGCGATCTTTAGGGATTCGCAATTAGAGAATCGCAAAACGCAATGTAGGTAGGATTAGCAAAATATTTTGCGAATCCCACCTATTCCTTATTTGCGAATCGCAAATTGAGATTCGCAAATAAGGAATACCTTCCCATTCATTCCTATGGGCTAGAAGGCCCATAGGAATGAATGAGAAGACATTCTCAATTTGCGATTCTCAGTTAGAGAATCGCAAATTGAGAATGCAATTTCAAGGTGCTAGGGTGTCAATAGGACACCCTTTTGCACCCCTGAAATAAACATGTGTGCATATGTGGCACACATACATGTGCTAAGGGCATGTATGTGCGCCACATGGCACTTTGAAAAATGCAAAAAAGCGAATTTTTCAAAGAAATCGCAACTTACCACCAACCTGAAGTTGGTGGTAATTTGAGATTCCTTAAGCCAAAATCGCACAACTTGGGTGCTTCCAACATTGCATTTAAGGAATCGAAATTTGGGATTCCTTAAATGCATTCGCAACATAAGGAATCACAAATGTTGCGATTCCTTATTGTGTGTGTGGGTTTATGTGTGCTACATAGCACACTGCCCAAATTGCGATCGCAAATGCAGAAATACTGAGAATTTCTGCATTTTCGATCGCAATTGGGCTACCTACATATGGCCACAAGTGAATTACTTCCATACGGCAACATCAAGCCTATAAAACCTTATATAAGTTGTAAAGTGTCAATTTGTAGTGCTTGTCAAAGATGCCATCCATAACTAAACCCACCTTTGGAGGGGGACACATGCTAGTCTCCCTTTCTTCACCAATCTTGCTTTTGGGTGCATCGGGCTCCAACAGTTTGCATTTTATATAACGGACGTAACATTTTGCTAGTTTATGCCATCCAATTTACAGCATTCAGGCAATGGAACGTTAAAGGAGAGGATGCTGGCACTCAAACTCGTGACCTGCTCCTTAACAGCTACATGAACGAACGTTCGAATCATTGAGTTCTTATCCTCACTCCCTAATGTCCTCGTGACAGTCATTACTTTTGAAGTGACCTCCACTTCAACTAGGAGAGAAAAACATGAAGTGGTGGGGTATCCCCACCCACTGAAGGTAGTACAAACTCCCCCTTTACCCACATTACCTCCTTATCATACCAAGCCACACTCATCTGACTGCAACGACTGTGACAAGGACATTAGGGACTCAGGATAATGACATTTATCGGTATGTAACCGGGTGTTGGACCTGGCCCTTTTGGCAGGTTCACCCCGCAACTTTTTGCTTTTTCCTAGCCTGTTTCTGGAACCTGGTGTTGGTGATTTTAGGCCTCTGCGCACTTTTTCACAGTGGTACAGTGTAAAGTGCGTGTGCTCTCTGTGTATGTGTGGTGAGTGACCTGCCCTCCCATAGGAACGAATGGGGAATATGTATGCCCATGGTAGTTCCTGATGTGTGGGGAGTGCAGGGTCGAGTTTGATATGTGCGAACTCGGGAGAATGAATGCTGCATAATGGTGTATGCGGCATGGTTGTGTCTAGTCTAGAAGTGCCACTTTTAGAAGTGGGCATATTTGTGTAGTGAGTCTGCTGCCACGTGATTGGCTGGTGAGCCTGGCCCAGGAGTGCCTGGGCCTGCTTGTGGATTGACTGTCTGGTTTGAGTGTGACAGGGGCTGCAGAGCCCCAGGAGGTTGTCTGAGTCAGCCCGTGGATGAAAGGCAGCATCTGTTGCCAGGGAAGTGGGAGGAGATTAGCACCTGATAGTGAAGGGCTGTGCCTGCCTGCCACAATGCTGGCTCCACCCCCCCGCTGGGCGACTGTCACCTCTGTCCCTGATACTGAAGGGACTTCCCTATAACCAGTCCTAGCTGGTTCTCACACTGCCTACACAAAGACTTCAAAGACTTTTCTGTGTATAAGAAGGGGCTGTGTCCCCTTCCAAAATGTTCTTGTTTTTGGACTTGAATCTGCCAGGGGCGTGCTGCTGCTTGGGCTCAGGGGAATCCCTGAGCCCTGCCCAGCCCCTGGACTCCTGATGGACTTTCCTGGATGCCTGGAGGACTCCTGGGGGACCCCTCTGCCTTGCCTGGGCTAATGGGGGGACTTGGCTTTGCCCCCTGGGAATCTCTGGGACCTTTTTGCAGCATGGAGAAGCCGCATTTTCCTGCAGGAAGCGCTGTGCTTCCCCCTGAGCGCCTGGGAGCGCTCTACCTGTTTCCTAGCGCTTGAGAGTGCTTTATTTTGGACCCGTAGCGAGCGTGTCGCTATCACGCATTTTGCGTGAGGTTTTGCAGGTGCCACCCTGCTTTATGCCCGATATGGTTATATTTTTATTTACGGGTGCCACCCCGTTTTTATTTAATTATTGGAGGCCGGTGCCCACCCGGCATTGCCCCGTGGAATCACCGCCGCCGGCCCGGAGATCCGAGGCGCTGCACCCGCCTCCCCACCGAGGGCCGCGCTGCCATTGGCGGTCCTCGAAACCGGAAGTCAGGCAGGCCCGGCCGTGACGGAGGCGGGGCCTGCCATGAGGCGGAAGTGCGGCAGAGAGAGGAGACGGGAGAAGGAGATGGCGGTGACCGCTGTGGGGCTCCCGTGATCGAGGGGGAGCCCCGCACCCAGAGAGGAGACGCTGCCACAAGATTCCCGAGGAGCGGGAGCACTCCGTCCCCGCCGCCGAGCCTGCCAGACCCGGTGAGTGTTGCAGAGAAGGAGAAGAGGGGCGTCGGGGCACATTGCCGGTGCCCGCCCTCCCCTCCAGCATGAGCACCTGGGTGCTCAGAGGCCGTGGAGCTTCCCCGGCTGCCGAGTCCCCCGAGGGGGGACTCCTCCTATTGTTTTGGAGCCTGAGAGGCTCGAGGGCCAGTTCCTAGTTGTTTGAGCCCAGAGAGGCTCGCGTGGCCGCATTTGTTAAGAGTCCTGAGAGGCTCACGACTCATGTCTGTTTTGCGAGCCCAGAGAGGCTCGTGGGGCCATCGTTGTTGTATTTGGAGCCCCAGAAAGGCTATGGGGCATTGTGTTTTGAGCCCAGCGGGACTCCAACGTTTGGGGCATACTTGTACTCGAGCCTAGAGAAGCTCAAGGCGCCCTATTTGTTTCCAGAGCCCTGAGAGGCTCAGAAGCGCCACAAGTGTTTTCAGAGCCTGTGTGGCTCCAACGTTCTGCGCAGTGTGGTGGCAGAGCCTGTGTGGCTCCAGCAGTGGCGCCGTTTGCGCTTAAGGGTCAGTGAGGGCCCTGGCGCAGTTTTGTTGTTTCCCAGCTGCCCAGCAATTAGTGGGCAGCTGCACCGTTTAGGTCTTGGGATGTTCCCATGTGCCCAGCAAGTAGTGGGCACCTGCACCGCTTAGGCCCCTGACATTGAGACTCAGGGCGTCCTAGCCCCAACAAGGCCAGTTGGCCTAGGGACTGCCATAGGTGGTGGCTTATGTAAGGTTGTGCGCAATTGTATGGTTTTTATTCCTGCACCTCTGAATGTTTTTAGACATCATGTGACTTTTGCACTATTGTATTGTTATGGTACCTCTGAATGTATTCTTATTGCATCATGTGCTTTGTTCTTAACACCGCTGAATGTGTAGGTTTATGCATCATGTGTTTCCCTTTATTACTCCTCTGAATGTATATGTATGCATCATGGGTAATGTGTTCTTTCCTAGACCCCTAAATGCTGTGTGATACTTAGGTGGTTGTTCATTTTGATACAGGTGGTCCTAGTGAGGTCCTGGTCCCCTGCGTGACATTCTCCTAAGGTGTTTAGGGTTGCGTAGGTGATACTTACCTGTTCCCAGTATTTACTGGATGTGATTTACAACTGTTATTCTTTTTGCTATACTTATTCTAAGTTCTATAAGTGCTATTTCTATATCTACAAAGTGTTGATTCTGACAGTGGCCCATGTGGCCCTGTCCTGTACATAATCCCTTATGAATGTTGCCCGTGCCAGTTGGCACAATGTACATGTGTGATTTTTATCTGATGTGTTTTGACAATACAAAAGTTATTTTAATATAACCTTGTGTGGAGTTCCTTTTGTGGTGTGCCTAGTATGTTGTTTCTGTTGTGCGCTGGCGCAAATGCTTAACACATTGCCTCCGAGTTTAGCCTCACTGCTCGTGCCCAGCTACCAAGGGGGTGAGCAGGGGTTATCTTGGCGTGTGACTCCCTCGCCCTGACTAGAATGGTGGTTTCTGCCTGGCTTTGGCGTCAGCCTTAGCCTACCAGAAATAGCCAGTTCTAACACCGGGCATTAGCTCTACATCCAATGCCCTCGTCCCATTATTACTTTTGACATTTAACCAAGCAAAGGCTGGCCTTCACGACAAACCCAAAATATCAATGTAAAACTGAAAATACAATACAGCAATATAGCCTTAGAGCCAGATGCAGTGGGCTCCACCGGCCATTAAAGGCCCATGCCGAAGGCTTGGGTCTTTAAAAAGGGAGCGGACCTTTAATGGCCAGTATATCCCGCTATGGAGGGCTCTAAGGCAATTAAAAACATTCCACCCCGTAGAGGGCAGAATGTTCTAATATGTAAATCAAAGGTCTCATGGAGCCCGAGGGGGTTGATATCCCCTTGGGCTCTGTTAGGCCTTTGTTAAACATTGGAATATTGATGCTCTGGGCTTCTACTGGCCAATAGAAGCCCGGAGCACTCCATTGTTTTCAATGGAGCACTCAAATTTCCAATGTTCGAATCATGCTTATCAACTTTTAATTAGTGCAATGAAAGAAGAAATCAAATTGCTAAGAAAATACATCATTCAACACCTTTTCCCCAAAGGAATTACCCTTCAAAACGCTTTCAATACAACAGTGTTTTACAGTTTAGCTGCGGCCCAATTAACCGCACAAGAAATTTCTGACAGGGGAACTTCCTATGCCTCAGGGCAAGAGGCTGCCAGAACTCTAGTTGATCTATCCTTGAATTCCTTCAGGTGGAGAACCATTGGAGAAAAATATGGCAACACAAAATTAGATCCAAACCATCTCCTTAAAGCAACATTAGAAACTTTGTGACCCTGATTGACACAACCAAAAGTTATAAAGAAATGTCCAAACTTTCTATACCCTTCCGACCTCTGAAGGTAGAATTCAACTGCCCTTTTCACATCTACAAAATGAAAAAGTGCCTCCTCCTTGGAAGATGGAGAAGGAAAGAACATAGGAAGCAATAAGTTTTGTTCCCTTTGCATCTTGGATGCCACCGTAGGAAGAAAGGCCTAATATGTGGAAACAAGACTCCATCCTCCAGAATATTTAAAAAAGGATGTTTGCATTACACTGCCCAGCTTCCCAATTCTCCTTGCAGAGGTAATCCCCACTAGGATAAGACCTTCAAATCAAAAGAAACAAGAGGTTCAAATGGCACCCCCTGCAGTTCTGT
Organism: Lissotriton helveticus; assembly: GCF_964261635.1. Lineage (NCBI taxonomy): Eukaryota > Metazoa > Chordata > Amphibia > Caudata > Salamandridae > Lissotriton > Lissotriton helveticus. The sequence continues at coordinate 1,374,224,851 of NC_136067.1, forward strand.
TGGCCAAGCTGCTTGCTCAGAGACAGGGCAATAATTGGCAGTGAATGACAACCCTGAATCATCTAACATGATAATGATCTACTAGCCATTCAGACATTAACTCTCACGGTTCCTGATATTACTTCTGTTATGTTCCTCTCAAGGTACACATGACACACAACTCTGCCAGCAAGTGACACTGTTTAGCAAGTAGATAAAGCAAAAATAGAAACTGTGTTTTACCTTTTTTAATCTAAAGCAGGATTTTCCAAAGTCGGTCCTAGTGGGCTAGATCCATGCCAGATTTTAAGATAAATGCATTTATAAAATCGGGATATGCTAGAAATCTGGAATGGACCAACTTTGGAGAACCCTAATTAAAGCATTAGATAGAGTTTTAAAAACTCTACACTACTTTCACATACATGTCCTGTATTGATAAGGTAATTGGACCGAGGTCCTCCTTCTGGGAAAAAACAAAGACCTTTGGAACGCATCTCACTGGCCCTCCGAGCTTGGTTCCATTCCCACTCCCGCTACCCAAGTTAGAAATCTGGGGGTCACCATCGACAACACCTTGTCCATGAAGCAGTAGGCTAACAAAGTGGTTGGCCTCTGCTTCACCATCCTGAAATGGTTAAAGAAGATCCTTTGGATGTTGCCCCTTGACACCCAAAAGTCCGTAGTCAATGCACTTATTACATCTAGGCTTGACTACGGCAACATTCTCTACCTAGGCTCAAACAAAGCTGTCATTAACCGACTACAAGTGGTCCAGAACTCAGCTAGGCTACTCTGTAATATTCCAAAAACCTCCAGTGTGTCCAACCACCTAAAAGACCTACATTGACTCAGGGTAGAAAGCTGCATTAGGTTCAAAGCCCTGAGCTATATGTTTAGGATCAAATCTGGTACCGCCCCTAAATATCTCCAAACCCTCGCCACTCCCTACACCCCGGCAAGAGCACTACGTTCTCTAAATGCTGCAAATTTTTCCACCCCAAAGTTCAGACTTGCAAGAATGGGAGGAAGATCCTTCGCTGTCCTGGGGCCCACACTCTGGAACAAACTCCCTCTCCATATCCGTAAAGAAGACAGGTATAACATCTTCAGAAAACACCTAAAGACCTGGCTCTTCCAGAAATAATCCACCGTCATTAACCATCCTCCTAAAAATTGCTTCAACTTTGTCATCGGCGCCGGGAAACCCTTATTGGGTAGCTGCGCGCCATACAAATGCAAAAAATAATAATAATAAATAATAAAATTAATTGTCCTATACCCCTTGTAGGAGTCCTAGGGTCACTCAGGTTCAATGGTGGGCAATTACCTCAAGATAAAGCCTTCTAGAATATTCATTGAGGCTGTATTAATTGGCAGGTATTTACCACTGACCGAAAGGAAGCAATGCAGACGCTGCCGGACCAGATCAAGATGATCGACTCTCTAGGGTTGATGTGCAGCTCCCGGGCTTCTTCCTCTTCCTCATCGTCTTCACTGCAAGCCACTGCCCACAGCTCGCCGAGGTCCACTCGATGCTTTAATCTGAAGCTGGTGCCAGATCTAAAAACCAATTTAGAAGAAGGCAACTTATTCCATTTTATTGGTCACACTAGATATTTTCTAAAATTAACAACTTAACAGTAGAGTACTCTTTATCGCCATTATTGTCTTTATGCTTTTTCCCCATGGGAATTAACTGGCGGCACTATTTTTACTTGGCTTCTTCGACTTAACTACTTTGGTCAACATTAGTATAAGTTGCTCACCTAACGCACTTTGAACTGGGAGGCTGAGATGGGAAAGACAAGTACAGGAATATTCACATTAAGTGCAGTGTGCAAGTTTGCAAGGGCTTCTAATTAGATGGTGTGTGAACATCTGTAATTGTTTCACAATTTTTTGTCAGAATTAAGGAGTCTTACGTAAATGGAACAGCAACAGGAGTATGGTTCCAGCAGAAAATGACGCGCCATTCTACAATATCCAAAGAATGATGCAAAACTTTGTAATGCAAAAGTTCACACATTTCTTGAATTTCACATAATGCAAAATTAATGAATTGTGCATAGTTCACGAAAGCAACAAAAATTTCACGGAGGACTACTTTACCCTCCTAGCAGCCAGAATATGCTTTTGATTTTGATAACCCTTGACGAAACAGAACAAGATGGACTACAACAGTTAGATATTACATGATAATTACAAATAGTAACTGGAAAAAAGAAGAACAGTATAGCACTTTACAGACTTCTGACTACTGTTACCCAAAAGGCACTGCAGTACTAGTGTTTATACCAGGACTGGCTTTAGTGCTAGTGGCGCTCGGTGCGACAATCTTTGTTGGCACCCCAAATTACGTTGTCCATAGATTCCAACACTACCACCCTCTAGCGGTACTCCTCACCACTCCATTCCATTGCCCATCTCTTACATGTATTTAATTTGTTTTATAGCACTACGCATACCAGTATATGGTGATAGAGCACTTTAGATCACACACACACACACATGTTATGTTATGTTATGTTAATTTTAATTTCTATAGCGCACGGCTACTCCATTGGAGTGTCCCGGCGCTTTTATTGGCAGCTCATAAAAAGAAAAACATAACACAGTAAAATAGAAGGACATCAGCAGACAGAGAAGAATGCAAGCTAAAGGGCGAAAATCCAGGTTTTAAGGCCCTTCCTAAAGGTCAACAAATTAGAGGTTCTGCGTAATGCCAAATTATACAGAGACAATGAATAACACATGTTTAAATCAGCGTATAGGAAATGCTCCCTAAGGCAATAAGGACTACAAGGTGTAGGAGTCAAAAGTCATCCATATTGGTAGGCAGTATGTTTTAAGAGTGTTTGGTCTGGAGAAACAGAAACTCAGGATAAACAAGCAGTGGCAAAGCCAATAGGTGTTGTCTATGCAAGAGCTATTGGCTTTGCAAGAGTATTTTAGCCATGTTGTGCACAACTATGACTTCTGTACAGCATGACTAAAGGTTAGTGGCCTAGAGGATGGTGTGAAGTGGTGTAGAGTGAAGTAGAGTGTCATGGAGTGGCGTAGATTGTCGTGGAGTTGTGTAGAGTGCTGTGGAGTCAAGTGTTATAGAGTGTCATGGAGTATTAGTGGAGTGGCACAGAGTGTCCTAGAGTGGAGTGTCGAGTGGAGTGTCATGGATCAGAGTGGAGTGTTGTGGAGTGGTGTTGAAGGGAGTAATGTTGAGTGGAGTGATGTAGACTTGTGCAGAGTAGACGGGTGCAGAGTGGAGGGGTGTAGAATGGAGGGGCATAGAGTGGAGTAGCGTGCGTCGCAGAGTGTTGGGCATAGAGTGTCAGGGCATAGAGTTGCGTTGCATAGAGTAGAGTGAAGTGCCTTAGAGTGGAGTAAAGTATTGTAGAATGTTGTAGATTGGAGTGGCATAGAGTGAAGTGGCACAGAGTGGAGAAGAGTGTGGTACAGTGGCATGGTGTTGAGTGGCATAAAGTGGATTGGCACTGAGTGATTTAGACTGGCATGGCGTACAGTGTATGGAGATTCTTGGAGTGGAAGGTCATAGAGTGGCGTGGAGTGGCATACAGTGGAATGACATAGAGTGAAGTAGAGTGTCCTAGTGTGGAGTGAAGCCGAGTGTTACAGAGTGGAGTGGAGGGGCACAGAGTGCAGGGGTATAGAGTGAAGTGTCATACAGTATGATAGAGTAGAGTAGAGTCTTGTGGAATGGTACAGAGTGGAGTAGAGTGACATAGAGTGGAGTAGAGTGTCAGAGTGAAGTGACATAGAGTGGAGGGGCATAGACTGGCATAGCATAGAGTGGAGTAAAGTGTCATAGAGTTGAGTAAAGTGTCATATAGTGGTGTAGAGTGGAGTGAAATGTTGTAGAGTGGAGTGGCGTAGAGTGGAATTTCATTGAGTGGAGTGGCGTAGAGTTGCGTAGAGTGGCTTAGAGTGAAGTGGCGTAGAGTGTTGTAGAGTGAAATTGAGTAGAGTGGAATGGAGAAGAATGTCATAGAATGGAATATCGTGGAGTGCAGTGTTGTAGAGTAGAGTGGAGTGAAGTGGAGGGGAGTGCCGTAGAGCGGAGATTCATAAAGTGGAGTGGAGTGGAATGTCATAGAGTGCTGTGTGTCATAGAGTGGAGTGGCGTGAAATAGCGTGACCTAGAGTGAAGTGAGGTAGAGTGGCGCAGAATGGTATAGAGTGAAGTGTCGTAGATTGGACTGGAGTAAAGTGTCATTGAGCGGAGTACTGGAAAGTGGAATAGCGTGAAGTGGAGTGGCGTAGAGTGGAGAGTCAATGTTAGGACTCTGTATGGGGCATTCAAATATTCATAAGACAAATAGTTTTGTGTGAGAAGGGAAATCTCTGACTTTGAACCTGCTTCAGCTGCAAGCATCATGCTTCACACTTTGATTTCTGTTATGTTATAGATTGTTATGTCATAGAATGTAGTGTCGTAGAGGGATAGAGTGTAGTGTTGTAGAGTGAATGGGAGTAGAGTGGAGGGGGGTAGAGAGGAGGGGTATAGAGTGTAGTGGCGTGGAGTGGAGTAGAGTGGCATAGAGTGGAGTGGGGTGGAGTGGCGTAGAGTGTTGAAGAGTGTGGTATATTAGAGAGACATTGAGCGGCATACCATAGAGTGGATTAACATGTGGTAAAGTGGAGTGGAGTGCTGTAGAATGTAGTAGATTATCGTGGTATAGTGTAGAGTGGAGTAAAGTGTCATAGTGTGAAGTGGCATTGCGTGGAGTGCTGTAGAGTGGAGTAAAGGGGCACAGAGTGTCATAGAGTGGCGTATCATAGAGTGGAGTGGTCTAGAGTGAAGTGTCTTAGAGTGGAGTATCACAAAAAAGGAGTGGCATAGAATGGCATAGAGTGTCACAGAGTGGCATAGAGTGGCGTGATGAAGAGTCAAGTAGAGTGTTGTAGAATGGAGTGGAGCAGATTGTCATAGAGTGGAGTATCGTACAGTGGAGTGGCGTAGGGTGAAGTGGCATGGCAAAACTAGTGTGGTGTAGAGTGGAGAGGAGTAGAGTGGAATAGAGTGAAGTGGAGTTGAGTGGAGTCCAGTCTGGTAGAGTGGAGTGTAGTGTTGTAGAGTAGGATAGAGTGGAGTGACGTAGCGCAGAAGGAAGAAGAGTGCGGTGGAGCTAAGTGCTGTAGAGTGGACTGGAGTAGAGTGGAGTTGCATAGAGCGGAGTATGCATGGTGTGGTAGCACATTCCTATTACTGACAACAAATTTTCAATTGACATGACCTTTACATTTGCACATACATACAGTTTTACTGATCACAAGCGTTAATGTGCGAAAATGGCATCACCAAGTGAATTAATTTGTTTTGACAGTTTTAAAATATTTTTTCCACCACATATCAGAATTAAAAATATTAGCTTCATTTGTGCCTTTTAATTCTGATATATTCTGAAATATTTGTACAGTTAATTCAGACATTTAAATTTTGTTGTGTGCTAGAAAAAATAAAATCTTACAGTCTTTCCTCTCACATGAGTACCCAGCAGGATTGTCACTTAAATCCTCTCACTTTGAAGTCAGAGAAAGTAAAGTAAACACAAAGATCACTCAGAAGTCAGAGCTTGACATTTGACCTCTTTGTTTGAATGCACATTAAATGTGACAAGATAAGAACAAGATTTAAAGGCCTGTTTAGAGAAAACGAGCACTCGCTGAAGAATGTAAGGAGTGATGGTGAACAGGCTGTGCTCCATGGGAGGGCAAAGACATACTGGATAGCCTAAAACAAATAAAGCCAGTAAAAAGAAAGTAAGCAAATGTGATTTACAAAACACAAAGCCAACAGTAATCAATGGATGGAATGCATTCCCAGCTAAGCTTTTGGAATGCCCCAAGATGTCTTTGCAACCCAGATAGCTGCGCTGAATGGTAGGCTTTGACCAAAAAACATAACCCAATGCTTGGAGTTGTCTTTACTAACATAAAGAATCTCTGTGACAAAAGCAATAACCCACTGAGCTAGCTACATAAAATACAATTCTGTAATACTCATGATACATGTGCTTTGCAGCAGGCACATTAACCCTCTACGCTACTTCAATATGAGTCAAAACTGCCACTATACAAAACTCCGCTCTCTCTCCAGCAGGTACATTAATCACCAGAGTTATTGTGAAATTTTTATTGTCACCTGAAAATTGCTGGATGCACAAGCAACTCTGCAGCAGGTGTGCTTTTAATCGCCTACAATATTTCAAAACACAGCCCCTCCCCTTCTCCCCCCCCCCCCAAAAGGGGTGGCACTGGTTGCACTGCCCTAAATCCGACCCTGGCTTATCCCAACAGATGGTTATAAAAAAAAACTCAGCCTTCCCAGGTACAGCGGATGCTCTTTAGCTCTAACTGGAGGCCTTGTTTACCAGCAGACAGGATGGGCCGATGCCCAAATCAGGATAACGCCTGGTCCATCAGCTGCATTAAAGACACCTGAGCCAGTTCCCTTTTGGTGTAGGAACCTTGCTGTGCATGTTATCGCATTACTTCTTATTAGCATTTGTAAGGATGAACATGTTTCTAAAGTTGCTTTTGGGCATGACACTTTCTGTGCTGCAGCTCTGACGTCTCTTGTCTCCAACTACTGGCCACTTACAGGAGCGTGGATACAAAGTATACCCACAGCATGCAGGCAGGCGTAAGACTGAGGCAGGCACTAACAACATGGGACTTGCCCATGTGAAAGTACACATTGCTGGAGTTGCGTCACTTTTTTGACACACTCCAGCAATGCGTCACTTTTGCGCCTACAGATACGTCAGAAATACTGCCGTATCTGTAACTCCTTGCGACATGATGCGTCATATTATAAATATGATGTATCAATCATGACGCAAGGAGGGCGCACTGAAAAGTGACGCATCGCTGTTTTCACGCAGCGATGCGTCACTTTCCATAAATGAGGCCCCAGAACTCTAAACTGACTTTGATTTTAGGGCTCTGCATACTTTGACTCTGAGGGCAAAGTTGTTTGAAGTGCGAAGATTTATAACATTCTTCAGTTGGCAAGTTTGTGAGAAGCTTTTGCAAGATGTTTTCCCACATAAAAAAACTCTTTTTTGAGGAAGAAAGAAAAAAGGTTTAATCTCTTGGAAAACCTACTTTTTGAAGTACTTTTCTCCTGATTTTCTTTTTTAATGTGCCATCTTTTTGAGGTTCTTAATGTTGGTGAAATGAAGTTGTGCAAATTAGCCCACCTCTGACAGGCCCGGACTGGCCGTTGCAGGCACCGGGCATTGCTGCAAAAACGGCCCTGTAACAAAATCGGCCGAAAACCGGCCCTGGCAAAGAGTGCGGTCGCACCCCCAGGGTAGAGGGGGGGCCGGCTAAGCACTTTGCCAGGGCCGATTTCGGGTCCCAGTCCGGCCCTGACCTCTGATTTTATCATTCTGTTACATGGAGACCAGGGCGTCAAATTAGTTCATGACGAATCTGTGAACCATTATGGGCTTGTGGTGAGCAGTTCAATCCATTCATTGCTCTGATACACACAAATACGTCATCAGCACAGTTTTGCACATAGAAATGTCACAAGCAGTTTTAAAGATTTTTTAAAATGAAAAATTCAGGGCCAGATGTATGACTAACTCGTCGCTAAGTACTGGTTGCAAATCGCAACCAGTATTTTTGCAATCAGTATTTAATTTTACAAATTGACCTATGTATTAATGGGATAGTTTATAAAATTCCGAATTTTAGTGGTTCACAATCCGACTGGGGGGGGTGGTGGCGCGATGTGTTTAGAAATAACTTATGGTTTCAAAAAAACACCTGCTGCAGAGTTCCTTAAATGTCCAGCAGCTTTCAGGCAACAGTAAATTGTCAAGACAACTGGTGATTAATGTTCCTCTCCTCCTCCCCCTCCACTCCTGAGGCGCTGCCGGAGCGATTGTAATGTTGTTTTAAAACTTTGAACTGCACTTTGATTTTAATCATACCTGCTTTCCTGCTTTCCTGGGCATTAACTCCCATTTAGTCACTCCCGCGCAGCGGAGGTTAACGCTGCCGCGGGCGAGGGAAATCTTTCTTCGGCGCCATCATCTGACCAGACCACAGGCCATGCCCACTAACACGAGGCCACGCCCCCTCCTTCTTAAACCGGGCTGAATACGAGCCCAAGCTTAGGACCCTGACACTCCTGAGACGCAGCCGGGAGCGATTGTAATGTTGTTTTAAAACTTTGAACTGCACTTTGATTTTAATCATACCTGCTTTCCTGCTTTCTTGGGCATTAACTCCCATTTAGTCACTCCCGCGCAGCGGAGGTTAACGCTGCCGCGGGCGAGGGAAATCTTTCTTCAGCGCCATCATCTGACCAGACCACAGGCCATGCCCACTAACACGAGGACACGCCCCCTCCTTCTTAAACCGGGCTGAATACGAGCCCGAGCTTAGGACCCTGACACTCCTGAGGCGCAGCCGGGAGCGATTGTAATGTTGTTTTAAAACTTTGAACTGCACTTTGATTTTAATCATACCTGCTTTCCTGCTTTCTTGGGCATTAACTCCCATTTAGTCACTCCTGCGCAGCGGAGGTTAACTCTGCCGCAGGCGAGGGAAATCTTTCTTCGGCGCCATCATCTGACCAGACCACAGGCCACGCCAACTAACACAAGGCCACGCCCCCCTCCTTCTTAAACCGGGCTGAATATGAGCCCGAGCTTAGGACCCTGACACTCCTGAGGCGCAGCCGGGAGCGATTGTAATGTTGTTTTAAAACTTTGAACTGCACTTTGATTTTAATCATACCTGCTTTCCTGCTTTCTTGGGCATTAACTCCCATTTAGTCACTCCCGCGCAGCGGAGGTTAACGCTGCCGCGGGCGAGGGAAATCTTTTTTCGGTGCCATCATCTGACCAGACCCAGGCCACGCCCACTAACACGAGGCCACACCCCCCACCATCCCCTACAAAAATTGTATATTTCGGACGCGCAGCGGGCGCGCCTAAGGCAAGCCCGTCTGCGCCCGTCCGCGGCCGGCCGGGGCACGGGGCATGTCCCCCTGCCGGTCTCATCAAATACACTTCAGCTGATTTGATCCGCCTACACTCCTGCTACCCTACCCCCCCAGCACTTCCGTCCAGCCTTGAGCCACTGGGGATTCTCTGCGCCAGAGACACCTTCCCTGAGATAGAAACCCCTATACCCCCAGTCTCTCTGTCAGCCTCCAGTTCTCCCACTATTAATAGGCCTCTAAACTCCAACCTTAAAGTCATCTATCTTAATACACGCTCACTGGTAAAACACCAGTTGGAAATCTTTGCCCTGCTAGATTCTGAGAAACCGGACATATTACTACTAACAGAAACCTGGCTCAATGAGGAGTCTGCCCCTGACGTTCTTGCGGCAATCCCCACTGGTTATTACATCATCCAAGCGAACAGACCTTCTGGAAAATCAGGAGGTGGGGTTGCAGCGATTGTTAAGAATTCTATTAGATTCTCTGCCCTGACTTCAGTCGGTATTCCCTTGGTCGACCATCTCGTGCTGAGATTTGAATCTCCAGTGACCCCGCTCATCTGTGTCCTAGTCTACCGTCCCCCTCAGTCCATGCCCAATTTCCCTACAATGTTCGGAGACATGATCTCCCAACTTGTCATTAATAACTCTAAACTTTTAATCTTAGGCGATTTCAATTATTGGCACTTTGACGTTAAAGAGAGCGCCTGTTCTGCTACATTTTCCGACCTTCTTGCTAGCATGAACTGCCTCTCTCATATAAAATCAGCAACTCACATTAAGGGTCACACCCTAGACCAGATTTGGACTTCCAACCTGGACATAACCGCCCTCTCAATCTCACCTTGTCTATGGTCAGACCATTTTATGATTTCTTTTTCCCTCATGATTGCTTCCTGCCCTAGCAGAGTCCTGGAAGGCAACCTTTCGGCCCGGAATTGGAACAGGGCCGATCTCAGTGAATTTGTCACATTACTTCGATCCTCCACCCCCCCCCTATCTTGGATCCATCGATACCCAAGCCTCCGCCCTTACACATTGGCTAGAATCAGCAAGCGACACTGTGGCTCCACTCAGACAGATCAAAACTAAGCGCCTACATGACGCTCAAAGGTGGTTTACGGAGGATCTCAAAGCCCTGAAATTGGGCCTCAGGCAGGCTGAGCGCCTGTGGCGACGCGGCTACGCCCCTGACATGAAAATACGATTTACAACCCTGCTTAAGGAATACAAATTAGCGGTCCTACAAGCTAAGACCACTTACTTCTCCCAAAAAATTGCTGACTCCTCCACTAGAACCAAGGATATTTTCTCCATCGTGGAGGAACTGTCAAACCCAGATAGGGTTACCATTAAACCCCTTCCTTCTCGTGCACTCTGTGATTCTTTAAATCTTTTTTTTGTGGAGAAAATCGCCAATATCAAAAACAGCATTCTTTCTTCAACCCCGCCCCACCCTCCTAGGCCTGACCCTTCCTTGCTCTCTTCCAACTCCATGCAGCTAGCACAGATTCCTCCAATCTCGGAGACGGAGCTTCTCGCCCTCTTAAAAAAGGTTACCTCCGGATCCCCCACGGACTGTTTCCCCCCCTGATTCTCCGTGAGGCCTTTACATCCTGCCCTTCCCCCCTTTGGCGCTGCTGAACAACTCTCTCTCTTCTGGCCTAGTCCCTTGGTCGTTTAAAAGAGCAGAGGTTGTGCCCATTCTGAAGAAACCTACGGCAGACCCCACGGTTATGAGTAACTACCGTCCTATATCCCTCCTCCCCTACCGCAGTAAAGTCATTGAGTCTCATGTCACCAACATCTTGAGCACCTTCATTGAAGACTCTCACTTCCTTGATCCCCAACAAGCTGGATTTCGACCCAACCAATCTACGGAATCTGTTATACTTTCAGTTATGGAGGAGTTGCGGAGAGGGGCTGATTCCAACACCAGCCAGGCCTTGGTGCTCCTGGACTTGTCGGCCGCCTTTGACACGGTCGACCATAACATCCTGGTCGACCGTGTCGAGGAGGCTGGCATCCGGGGCACCGCCCTTGACTGGGTTCGCTCCTTTTTGAGCAATCGCCGCCAACCGGTTCAGCTCTCTCAGTTTTCTGCTGACGAGGTCGAACTAACCTGCGGCGTCCCGCAGGGCTCCTCCTTATCTCCTCTCCTTTTTAATTTATACCTCACTCCCCTCATTCGGTCCTTACGTGGCAGCGGTGTCACCGCGTTCAACTACGCGGACGACATTCAATTGGTTTTCGATATCAGTACCTCGGACCATTCCATCGACAACTTCCAAACCACCCTCTGTCACATCAGTGGCTGGATGGGGGTGAACCATCTGAAACTTAACCCCGACAAGACAGAGTTACTGCTTGTCGGGGGAGCTTCCAACCCCTGGAAATCCACCTTCTGGCCCACAAGGCTGGGTCTTCCCCCCAACCCTGTCAACTCAGTAAAAAGCCTTGGGATCATTGTCAGCAACGACCTCACTATGAAGCCCCAGATCAACGCGGTGGTCTCCTCTAGTTTTTTCCAGTTAAGGAAAACCCGAAAGATCGCACGCTTCCTGACCACCGAGGCTCTTACCCTGGTTTTGCTGGCCCTAGTCATCTCCAGGATAGACTATGCCAACTCGCTCTATGTTGGCATTCCAGCCTATCAACTGAAGAGGTTACAACTCGTACAAAACCAGGCGGCACGGCTTATCTACCATCAGCCTAGACACCAACATGTCCGCCCCCTGTTAAAATTCCTCCATTGGCTCCCGGTATCTGAACGCTGTAAGTTCAAATTGGGGTGCATCATTTTCAAATCCCTTGCAGGAACAAGTCCTTCTTTCATCTTATCTCTACTACACCCATATGTTCCCTCCCGTAATCTTCGCACTTCCCACCTGGACTTACTCCGGACCCCGACCTTCAAACGTAAAAAACTGGGTGGACTAAGGTTCTCATTCCTTGCCCCGTTATACTGTAACGCTCTCCCGTTAGGCCTGAGACAAGCCTCCTCCTACACCCACTTTAGGTCCCTTCTTAAAACTCACCTGTTTTGTAATGCTTACAATTAACGCTTCTAGCCCCTCGGATTGTCTGCCTCCTTTTGCTTTAGCGCCAAGAAACCGTTGGGTGTTAGCTGCGCTTTATAATTTTTTTTTACATTACATTACATTCCTGCTGGAGAGAGCTCAGAGATTTGTCTAGTGGCAGTTTTGACTCATCATAACTGAGTCATCATAAAGTAGTGCAGAGGGTTAGCCCATTGCGTGCTGCCGTCGGCCGTCCCGAGCACTACCTTCGTAGTGCTGCGCACGTCCAACCGCCGACGCGGCCCCACCCGCGCACGGAAACGCCCGCACCGCGGCGAAATTACCGCCGCGGTTAACGGGTTAATAAGCCAGCTGCTAAGAACGAATCAAAGAACTGTATCTTATATCAATAACTGGCTTGCTGAGAGGTTGTATTGGAGACTGTCCTTTAAAAATTATTGCTGTCCTGCAGAGATGTGCTGGTACTTTTCATCAAATGTATCGCTGCCTGCTGAGAAGTGATGGTAGTCTCCATAATAGGCACAAAAGTCATGAAGAGAATTGGCGGTCCCGTCTGTCCCAGTAAAGATATCGCAGGTATGCTGAGAAGTGGTGCCACTCCTTGTTAAAAGTATAGCAGCCCACTGTAAATATCATACCTGCCAACTCACACAGTGCCACCGTGTGACACAAAATATCAGCTTCCATCACACAGTCTCCCTCCGAGGAGCCCATATCACACAGTGGCAGGAGTTGAAAACCACTGTACATAGTTGTTTTCCAGCTCGTTTTATGAGGCTTTGAACCACCAACGTCCATTAAGGGGTGGGAAAACGCCCCAGGACATCGGCACCAGCCTCAACAAGGTTTTTTTGGGGGGGAGAAGGGGGCATGGCGCGGGGTGGGGTACAAAAGTGCCTTGTAGGTACTTCTTAACATGAGGTCCCACCCACTTCAAGGCCCGCCCCCTCCTCACACGGTGAGATTATTCTTCAAATTGGCAGGTATGAAATGTTTTATTTGTGACATTACAGAAGCATACTTGCCAACTTGAGGAACAATCTCACTGTGTGAGGAGGAGGTGGGGCTTTGAGGGAATGGGTTCCTCACGCCGAGAAGTACATACGAGGCACTTTTGAACCCCACCCGCCCCCAAGCCCCCTTCCCCTCCAAAAATAGCTTGCTGAGGCTGGAGCCGATGTCCACACCTGTTTACAGTGGTTTTCAGCTCGTTTTCCCTGCCGCCATGTGATATCGGCTTCTCACCAAGTGACCGAATGATGGGAGCCGAGATCGTTTGTCAAACGGTGGCTCGGTGTGAGTTGGCAGGTATGCAGAAGGACTGTAATGTGGCATAAGTAATTACATCTACAAGAGGAGCCTGAGCCGGAAGCTCAAGGAGGAGGTAGTGCTCTTCACTTGTGAAAAGAGGGTGAGCTGTAGCAGGTGCCTGTTTGTGTAGTGTGCAACGGATCAGATGAGCACAGGAATCACCCTGTGGAGGAGGTTGCCCAGGAGCACAAGCTGCATCAGTCAGTAACACTAGGTTAGCTAGGCTAGTGGAAGGGACTGCCCAGGAACACAAACTGCATCAGTGAATGACGAGCTGTGGGCTGCCCAGGAGCACAAAGTGAGTCAGTGGTACTGGGTGAGCCAGGCTAGGTGAGTAGACTGCCCAGAAACACAAGCAGTGCTTGTGAGTAATAAGGGCGAGCCAAGCTGGTGGGAGACTTCCCAGGACAGGAGCTCAAGATGCATCAGCCAGTTACACTAAGTGATCCAGACTAGTGGAAGCGACAGCCCAGGAGCAAAAGCTACATCAATGAGTGACTGGGAGTGGGTTCCACAAGAGCATGGGGCACATCAGTGTGATAGGGTGAGCCGGGGTAGAGGAGGAGCCTGCTCAAAATCACAAAATGGGGAGAGGATGTAGCCTAATGGTTAGGGCGGTCAATCTCAAATCTGAGGAACTGGGTTCGAGTCTCGGCAATGACGTTCAACATACTGTGATTCTGGGAAAATCACTTAATCTCCCTGTACCTAGCAAAAATAAATATGTCCTTGTGTAACGCAACTGGAGCTCATTTAAAGAGCTCTGATACCTTTGGGTCAAGTTTGAGCTATATAAAACTCTGAAAAAATGTTAAATCAGTGATAGGGAGTAATTTTTCCCCTCAGTCTTTCATTTTCCTAATGTTGCTAAAAAGGGTTCACTTGGGTAGAAATACATTCTTATTAATAAAGCCAACCCCAACCACTGTGGTGCATTTGAAACCTGAGTTTTTGCTCTCTAGACCAAACACTTCCTATTGGTATGGATGACATGTGATTCCTACACCTTGTAATCCTCATAGTCTTATTTAACATTTCCTATAGACTGATATACACATTTAGGTTTTGTTGTCTCACCATAGTGTGTGCGATGTAAAGTGCTCTGACACCCTACACTGGTATGAGTAGCGCAATAAAATATATTAAACGCATCTGAGGGAGGGGCTATGGAGATATGAAGGTCAATGTTGGAGGGTGGGAGTGAGGGAATCTGTGAAGAAGGAGGTCATTGATGGGGTGCCAAAAAAGACTGTTGCACTGAGCGCATTAGCGCTAAAGTCGGCCCTGACAGCAAACCCCTTCCAGATGCTAAATCGTTATCCATTTCTAAACCCATACTAGGAGTTGGAAAATCTTTTCTGACTACTAGGGTGGAATTAGTACATCTGAAAACGCAATTTTACAGTCACAAATGCCAAATCAGAGAGTTTTCAGCCCAAAACATGTTTAGAACATCTGGCCCCTAGATTCTAGTGTCCATATTCTCTGTTCTCACAGTGATCAAATGGGATATAAGGGAGAGAAAATTTGGAAAGTAAAGATCATGGCCAAAAATCAGCTAGAAGTGTTAATGAGGTACTTGTGGAACATGCTGTGTAAATATACCATAGTGTACTGGAAGTCAAGCTGACATTCATGTGTTGTGTGGCAAGCTTACACTTTGGGTGTGAACAAGATACTCATAATGTACCTTTTATCTATAAACAAATTTCACTTCCGCATGTAGAGTAAAATGGTTAGTCTTAACGGTAGTATTGAAAAGCAGACCAAGAATCAAGCAGCAATCTGGAGGCCATTCCAAGAACTGACCGTAGAAGTACACAATGAGCGTCTTGCGGTCACATATATGATATTGAAAGTGTTTAATTTCTGGGGGAATTGTATTTACCCAAAAGAGAATCAGACATGACTTGTCTCCAGTTTAAGTTTCTTGGACGAGCGAAGGTGCAGCACCAGTGAACCCCGGGCTAACCACAGTAGTAGGGGAGAGAACCGCAATAGTGACGCTAAAGAAAAGGAGGTCACCGGCATGCTTAGAATGAGCACCCAAGCGGTTTATACACGAGTGTGAAGGAACAATAGAGTGGTGCGACTGACCCACGCCCTGAA
This sequence comes from Lissotriton helveticus, assembly GCF_964261635.1. Classification (NCBI taxonomy): domain Eukaryota; kingdom Metazoa; phylum Chordata; class Amphibia; order Caudata; family Salamandridae; genus Lissotriton; species Lissotriton helveticus. The sequence goes on from NC_136067.1 coordinate 1,374,240,276, forward strand.
GAAATTGCCCTTAAATCTACCTGCAATGAAACATGTTGGCCCTCTATGAGACAAGGAGGCAACAGAGTGTCTTTTTAATATGAGCAAACCCACAGCAGAGAATAAAGGTGGCTAGCTAGTGATGGTTATAGATCGTTTTTAACATGTAAAGGGGTCCCCAGCTGAGAGGATCTTCTTTATGGGGTCAGTTTTAGTGTTCACAGTATCAGTTTAGCACATGCAATTAGTATACTCACCATTGATACTATTGCACACGTGTAGTTTGCTATCACTATTGTATATTGTTTATTCTTACTTTCCTTCGCGGTATGGATGTGCTGATGATGAGAACCTGAGTCCACTGGTGAGTACCAACCAGTCAGACTCCCATGGTGTTGTTTCTGTGAGGCACTCCATACCTCACATTTTTTCGCCACTATCTGGGATTCACTGGCACTATTATTTCTTTTGATAGTTCACGTGGGGTTGCACACCCTGGGAACATGTTTTAATTATTTCCATATAGAACCTGGGACCTACTTAGACAGACATTGGAATTTACACCACTTTAGCTGCACACACAAATGTGGCAGCTATTGATTGATATTAGGTTCACGTGCAGCGGTTCTAGTTTTAGGCCAGGTCCACATTTGTGTTTGGTCCAGTTTAAGCTTGCCTTGAAATGTGAATCACCGGTCCTATTGCCCAGACAAACTAATGAATGAAATCAATTTGTTTGAAGAAGAATATCCATTCTTGTAGAAAAAAAGAACAATCGATTTCAAATGGATGGATTCATGACTAAAATCAACCTATATGTGAAAAAATTAGGTCATTTCTAAAAAAACAATAAATTACCAGTAACTTAGCAAATTAAATATGACTAAGCCCCATCTTCCAATTCATAGTATGGATGAATGGCAATTACATTTTAAATTTTAAAGCATTTCAATCCAATTTTAAGATTTTCTTGCTAAAAATGCAATAAACGTAAGGCAGAACTGTTTTGACACTAAGAGTATCAATATCATTGATTAAGTCTGTTCAAAACTTTTTACCATTCTGTGGATTTGTAGGGCATGATGTGCCTCAGTGAAAAGTTCTTGTATATAATTGCTTGGACGTATATTTGCATTGGAGATTGTGAATTGTTTTTCAAATAATGCAAACATGGGGGACATAAGAGGGTGGAGACATTTATACATAAAAAAGAGAAATGTCCTTCTTTTTTGATTGATGCACATATGTTTTGTGCACAGTGCTTCATAATTATGGCCTAAAACAGGCCATAATTATGAAGCACCTTAGATATCCAGTTCAAGATATTAGGGTTCCTTTTCCAATTTCACACTAAAGCATGCCATGAACTGTACTTGAATAACATTATATTTTTATTGGGATTTAGTATCTTAGATTTAATAATGTAATTGAGTGTTTGTTTTTTTTGTAGGAAAATTATGGCAATGAACAAGCAAAGGTGTTGCAAATTTTTGAGCATAGTGTTATTGATTATTATACTTATAGTTTTAGTTAGCCTACTGTTATGCTTAACCTTGCCAATTGGATATGCTTTATACCAAGTAGGGAATAGTGAACTAACCACTGTACACAACAATATGGTTGACATGAAAGTAAAACATATAACGATTGGCCTGTATGTAGTTTTAAAGAATATAATTATACTGATCAGTTAGCTAAATATTCAGAAATCATGAGAATACGTAATTGTTACGTATGTACTTTTTTACTTGCTTCTGTTCAGAGGGAGTGATGGACTTGCAACTTCATTCTATTTATTCTTTACCATGTAATATGTTCAACCACCTCCATCTTAATCGAGAATTCCAGGTGCCCTACCTCACCGACTTTAACATTTCTTTGGAACCTGTTCATGAAACTGAGAATCTGAAACCTGTTTCTAATCATTCAAGACTAATTATGCATATTCAATCTAATCTGACTTCTAACAAGACTTTACATTTTTTTTAGAGTAAGTTGAGTGAGGAGGAGCATGATTTAATTAAAGAATATAATGGAAGAGTGAAAATTATTAGAAATTGGGAAGACATAAAAGAGATAAACTTGCAAGAAAGGGAAGAAGAGGACTCTAGAAGCTTAAGAATGCACCCTAGCCTGAGAATGGATGTAGGAGAGTAGGGTCTGCAATCCTATGATCACCCAGATTTTTTGCTTTTTGCTGCACTGGTTTACGACTTTCCCTGGCTGTGGGCCTGCTAATCAGACCCACAGCCTAGCTGTTCTCTCTATCCAAATTGTACTCAGGTACTGAATTGGCACTGGGCCCTCTCTAAGTCCCTGTACCCAGGGCTGAGGTACCCAGAAGTCTCCCAGGGGCTGAAGCATGTATTATGCCACCCCTGGGCTGACTATCTAAACTGACACAACTGGCTGCACGACAGCTGGGGCAAGGTGGTGTACTCACCCCTTGCTTTAGATATAGTATACCTATATCTAACCCTAAAATGGACACACAGATCTCCTATCAGTCACTCCTATGGCAGGCCTTAACAATCCTGAAGGCAGAGTGCTTGGAATCGTGTGAGATGGTGCTCTGGCATGAGCTGAGCCTGTCTGCGGCTTTCGGGATCCATCCCTTAGCCGTTTCCATGATATCGCATACCATATACTCTTAAGTGCATTATAATCCTCGCGGTTATATGCCAACTCTGGTATCGCTTTATCAAAACATGTCGAGTAAGGTGTCATACGAATTGGAATACTAACCCCTCGCCAATTCTGGCGACGGGGTTAGCATTCCACCCTTCTAGAGGGACACGACATGTATGTAACCCCTAACCCCGGTTAAAATCAGACAGAGCCTTAGCATCCACAAAATGGATGCTGCCACCGAGACACAAGTCTGCCCTCCTGCTGCTGGGAGTCCTCCCAGAGCAGGAGATAAGGACAAAGGGTTTCCTGCCAGGGGTGGTGCCAGCACCGTCCCAGACAGGGTTTGTGTATTGTAGGTAGGCAGGGCTTCAGAGGAAGGTGACTGCACGTGGCACCCCGGTGCTCACTGTGCATAGGCTGGCTGGAACCAGTTCCAGGGTCACTCCAGACCCTGTGCTGGGGAAAAGCCCGCCAAGGAAGTGGGTGTAACCACCCCCCTCCTAGTCCCACCCCTAGGGCAGGACTTAGTCGCGTGCCAGCCCCTTTTTACAGGATAAAGGTAGGAACTGGCCCCCTTCCAAATCAGATCATCTTTGAATCCTGAAACTACTTTCCACGAAAGGAACTCAAGACTTCTTCCTAAGATTTCTCCCTTGTGACTAAGGAGTAGTCACCCTGCATCCGCAGGCACCATCTTAAGAACACTGCGGTCTGCTGCAAGTCTCTCCTCCGGATCAAGACTGCCCAGCTCGACGAGAACCGGCTTCCCTGGCACCTCTGACCTCTACCTACATCATCAGTCACGCTGAGATTCGTGGGTGTGACGAGACCTCGAGGGACCGGCCATCTTCAAGACTGCACGACTTCTGCACAGCAAGCCCGCCGAGTAATTTCCTGGTGAGTGCTTTGGGGTCCGAGAAGCCCCGACCCTGAGCAGCTCCAGCACCGAAGTGCAGCCTCCCAGCATCTCCACGATCTGCGTGGGGCCCTTCTGCTTTTTGCTGCTCACCGCGTTGTTTGGCTACTAGCCCGCTGGCTTGTGGCCTTCTGAACGACGCCCGACGAAATCACTGCTGCTAGTCTGGTTGCTCCAGACTGGCCCTTGCTTCCCTCCATCGGAGAAGTACCCTGGATTCTCCTGGTCCGGCTAAGACGCCATTTTAGGTCCACCGCGTGGGCCTTGCATTTGCCAAGACTTGTTGCCCAATCCTGGGTCCAGCGACGTCGACAGCAAGAACCTTCGTGGGACAGCTCGCACCTCCATCCTGGTCGCCGACAACGCCTCCTGGTCCGAGAGACTGCAGAGCCCAGCAGCGCCCACTCACCTGACTGCGGTGACTTCGCCTGGTGCCATCCTGGTGCCCACTCAATCACTGGCTAGTGATTCAAGAACTTGGTCCCCTCTGCTTTCAGGTTTTCTTCTTCCTTGATCCAGGCTTGGATCCATCGAACTTTCCTTCACTGGTCGCCTGCCAGCAACTTCCTTCTTCCAGGCTCCTGGTCCGGCAACGAGATTCCCGACGTCTTTTCAGACCTATGCAGCTGCAGCCCCTGGGCTAGGTAACTTCGGCACTTCGGTGTCCCAGCATAGCCTCACTATCCTAGGGTCAGGATCCACTGTCGTTTTCTCCCTACCAGGTCGGGTTCGCCCGTGAACACTAACTTTGCCTTTACTAGCTTCCATAGACTTTGTCCCGCATCCCGCGTGAGAGTACACACTCTGCACCCGAGTCCCCTAGGTCTCCTAGAAGTAATCTAACGATTCCCTAGTCAAGTCCTAGCGATTCCAAAGCCTATTAGTACTGTAATTACCTGCTAGTAATTTCGCATTCCACTTTTAGAGTGTATGGTTTTTCGTGCCCCTCGGGCATTTGTGTATAACGTGCTAACTTAAGTATTTTCATAAGAGTTTTGTTGTGTGCTTAGCACCCTGTCCTCATAAAGAGTACAGGGTTGTTGTGATTCTAATAAATACATTGTTTATTTTCATAACACTTGTGTGGTGTCCTTTCACTGGGTGTTCAAGGGGTAATGTGATGGTAAAACAGCTGGCTTAACACGCCCTCTAGAGTCTTAGCCTTAGACTGCTCGTATCCATGCTACTAGGATAGCTGGTCTATAAGGTTGACTTACAACCAATCATCAATAAGGGTTGTTTGGACTGATATATAGTGATCACTAGAATAGTGAACACTGCACATCAGGCCAACTTCTCACATTGGTGAGCAGCGGTTGGGATTTGAGCTTGCTGTTGTTTTACCACACATGCCCTAAGAATATCTTGTGAAAGATCACATAAGTACTAAAGGTACATATAACTTAGCTTAGAATACTGTGAGTTCTACTGAACCAGCTGTTGTAGCTCCTAGGGCCTAGCACACCCTAAACTACAACTCTAGCAAGGGATCAGTAGGCAAACATATAGTGTAGGTAAGTGCACCACTTACACCTCACTAGAAAAGCATGTCTACCCAGGGAGATTCTACTGAGACTCCCCTGGTCAGTGTTGACCCTCCACAGGTCACTTCAAGATATGCAGCTCTCAGTTTCCAGGAGATGAGACAGATCTGTATCTCCAGAAAACTGAAGCAGGGGTCTAACCCCACCATTCCCTTTCTGATAGGTCTCTTAGAGACATATGATGCCAGAAAGCTTTCTCAGTTACATGAGAACATGCCAGCCTTAGAAGGAACCTCTGGGGATCCAGACCTCCCCAACACTGCTACTGCAGTTGAGGAGGAGGAGGATCAGGAGGAACTCTCTGGGGATGAGGTAGACAAAGGTCTTGAGGTAGTCAGAAGGCTAACCAGGGCCAACTTAGACTTACTTGGGCTAGGAACTGGGGGACCCCCAGTACTAACCCGAAGTGGGCCTAACCTTGGAGTTAGGAGAGATAGATCTCTTTCTAGGGACTCCAATAGATCTCTGCACTCTAATGCCTCTTCTCAGGGGAGAAGGAATCCTCCACAGAGGAGATTTACTTCCCCTCAGAGAAGGGAGCATGAAGCTAGGATGAGACAAGCTGAACTGAGGATTGAAAGGGAAGAAATTGCCCTGGCCAAAGAGAAGCTTGCCCTGGCAAGAGAGCAGCAGATGAGTGGGTTAGCTCCCACTGGTGGCAGCAATCTCCCAAGAGATAGAGAGAAGGGTTTAGATACTAAACACCTGACTAAGATAGTGCCCCCCTTTAAGCAAGGGGATGATATCCAGAAATGGATGGCTGCTCTGGAGAGGGCCTGCACTGTGCAGTGCATTCCCCAGAGTCAGTGGGCAGCTATACTGTGGCTCTCCTTTGATGGTAAAGGTAGAGATAAGCTCCTCACTACAAGAGTAGAGGATGCTAACAATTACCAGGTCCTGAAGAATACACTGGTTGATGGGTTTGGTTTAACCACTGAGCAGTACAGGTTGCTGTTCAGAGACACCCAGAAAACTCAGTCTCAGGACTGGTCTGACTTTGTGGATTGTGCCACTAAGGCTTTGGAGGGCTGGTTGCTGGGTAGCAAGGTTACAGATTACACAGGATTGTATAATCTAATGATGAGAGAACAAATTTTAAACAATTGTCAGAACCAGTTGTTGCACCAGCACCTTGTTGATTCAGATCTGACCTCTCCCCAAGAATTGGGAAAGAAGGCAGACAAATGGGTCAGGACAAGGATCAAGCAGAACCAGAACCAGAACCAGGGTGGTCAGAAGAAAGCAGACCAGAAGGGTAATGTTAAGAATAAGCAAAATGACCAGAAGTCTTCACCAGGTCCCCAACAAACCAAAGAGGGTGGGGGTCAGGCTTCCCAGAAGAAGAAGACTCAAGAAGGCCAGTCAAAAAGGTGGTGCCAGTACTGTAAAAGTAAATCTCACTGGTTTAGTGAGTGCACCAAAAGAGGAGGACAAACTCCTGCCACTACAGCCCCTAAGGCAACTGCACCCCCTAGTACAGTCAGTAGTGGTAGTGTACCTCCCAAGGCATTAGTTGGGTTAACCTTGGGTACTGAGGGGTCTGACAACTTAGTTGGCACACTCACTCAGGCTGTCCTTGTCTGTACAGGGGATATGGATATGTCCCCTGAAATAAGTCCCAATACTTTGGGCAAATACAGGCAGACACCTTTGATAAATGGCAAAATGGCTCAGGCCTATAGGGGCACTTGTGCCAGTGTCACCATGGTGACACCTAACTTTGTGGACCCTGGACAGATCATGCCAGGTACTGATTTCCTGGTGACCAATGCCAGCAATGTCACTACTAGTCATAGTGTGGCAATAGTGGCTTTCTCCTGGGGTGGAGTGAAGGGACAAAAGAAAGTTGTAGTCAGTTCAGACCTCCCAGTTGATTGTTTGTTGGGCAATGATTTGGAGTCATCACAATGGTCAGAAGTGGAGCAGAGGACTCACAGGGAAATGTTAGGCTTGCCAGCACATGTGCTTGCTGTGACTAGGTCACAGGCCAGAAAATGCCCCACTGAACAGGTGCTGGATCCTGAAATGATGGACCAGACACCTTCCAAGAAGAAGAGCAGTAAGGGTAAGGCTTTGCCTTCCCCCTTGCCCCAGGTTGAGGATCAAGTCTCTGAGGAGGCTGATCTAGAAGAGCTGAGGGAAACTGAGCCTAAAGAGCTTGAACTTGATCAAGTTGAGTTTCTGGGCTCAGGGGGACCCTCCAGAGCAGACCTGGGGAAGGAACAGTTGAGCTGCCCTTCCCTTGAACCCCTCAGACAGCAGGCTGCTGCTGAGGCGGCAGGGAATGCCACAGGTGCCCACAGGGTATACTGGGAAGATGGACTCCTATACTCTGAGTCAAGAGACCCCAAGCCTGGTGCAACCAGGAGGCTGGTCATCCCCTTGTCTCTGAGAGGTTTCCTTCTCACCTTGGCCCATGAGATTCCCCTTGCAGGTCACTTAGGTCAGACAAAGACTTGGGACAGGCTTGTCTCACACTTTCACTGGCCCCATATGAATGAGAATACCAAGGAGTTTTGTCGCTCCTGTGTCACTTGCCAAGCCAGTGGTAAGTCAGGTGGCACAACAAAGGCCCCCCTCATACCACTACCTGTGGTGGGGGTTCCCTTTGAAAGAGTGGGGATTGACATTGTAGGTCCAATGGAACCCCAGACAGCATCAGGGCACAAGTTTATACTGGTGGTGGTGGATCATGCCACCAGGTATCCTGAGGCTATTCCCCTTAGGACCACTACAGCACCTGTAGTGGCAAGAGCCCTAGTTGGAGTGTTCTCCAGAGTGGGTTTCCCTAAGGAGGTCGTTTCTGACAGAGGTACAAACTTCATGTCAGGATATCTGACTGCAATGTGGAAGGAGTGTGGTGTGAACTACAAGTTCACCACACCCTACCACCCACAATGCAATGGGCTTGTTGAGAGATTCAACAGGACCCTCAAAGGGATGATTCATGGGCTACCTGAAACTCTTAGGAGAAGATGGGATGTCCTGATCCCCTGCCTCTTGTTTGCTTACAGAGAGGTCCCACAGAAGGGGGTTGGCTACAGCCCTTTTGAGCTTCTGTATGGGCATCCTGTAAGAGGACCCCTGTGTTTGGTGAAGGAAGGATGGGAGAGACCTCTCAAAAAGCCTGCAACCAACATAGTGGACTATGTACTTGGTCTCCGCTCCAGGATGGCTGAGTATATGGAAAAGGCATCTAAAAACCTTGAGGCCAGCCAAGAACTTCAAAAAGCTTGGCATGACCAAAAGGCTGTTCTGACTGTGTACCAGCCAGGACAGAAGGTGTGGGTGCTGGAGCCAGTGGCCCCAGCAGCTCTGAAAGACAAATGGTCTGGGCCCCACACCATCTTTGAGCAAAAGGGAGAGGTTACCTACTTGGTGGACCTTGGAACTCCCAGGAGCCCTCTCAGAGTGCTCCATGTTAACAGGCTCAAAGCATATGTTGACAGGAAGGACATGAGCTTGCTCATGGCCACAGATGAGGGACAGGAGGAAGAGAGTGACCCTCTCCCAGACCTGCTAACTCAGAATCCTGATGATGGATCAGTTGATGGTGTTGTCTTTTGTGGCAGCCTCACTGAACATCAGCAACAGGATTGCAGGCAAGTCTTGCAATCCTTCAGACATATGTTCTCTCTGACACCCAGCCAAACTGATTGGTGTACCCATGATGTTGACACTGGAGACAGTCTGCCTGTCAAGAGTAAAATCTACAGACAGCCTGATCATGTTAGATACTGCATCAAAACTGAAGTGCAGAAAATGTTGGAGCTGGGAGTCATTGAGCCCTCAGATAGCCCTTGGGCTAGCCCAGTAGTTCTAGTGCCAAAGCCTCACACCCAGGGTGGTAAGAAAGAGATGAGGTTTTGCGTAGACTACAGAGGCCTCAATGCAGTCACTAAGACTGATGCCCACCCAATACCAAGAGCAGATGAACTTATAGATAAATTGGCTTCTGCCAACTTCTTAAGTACATTTGATTTGACAGCTGGGTATTGGCAAATAAGGTTAGCTGAGGAGGCCAAACCCAAGACAGCATTTTCTACCCCTGGAGGGCATTATCAATTTGTGGTAATGCCCTTTGGACTGAAAAATGCACCTGCCACCTTCCAAAGGTTGGTGAATCAAGTCCTCACTGGGCTGGATGACTTCTGTGCAGCATATCTAGACGATATTGCTGTCTTTAGCTCCACCTGGGAGGATCACCTGGTCCACCTGAGGAAAGTGTTAGAGGCCCTGCAAAAGGCAGGCCTCACTATCAAGGCCACAAAGTGCCAGATAGGGCAGACACAGGTTGTATACCTGGGCCACCTTGTAGGTGGAGGCCAGGTTCAGCCACTGGAGAGTAAGATACAGGCCATCAAGGACTGGACTCCTCCAATCACCCAGACTCAGGTTCGAGCTTTCTTGGGCCTGACTGGGTACTATAGGAAGTTTGTCAGAAATTATGGGTCCATAGTGACCCCTCTTAATGACCTGACAAGCAAAAAGATGCCAAAGAAAGTTCAGTGGACAGCAAGCTGTCAGAAAGCATTCAATGACCTAAAGCAGGCCATGTGCACAGCACCTATCCTAAAGAGTCCAGATTACTCCAAGCCATTCATTGTCCAAACAGATGCTTCTGAGTTGGGTGTGGGGGCTGTTCTGTCTCAACTGAATTTTGATGGTAATGATCAGCCTATTGCTTTCATTAGTAGGAGGTTGACACCCAGAGAGAAAAATTGGTCAGCTATTGAGAGGGAGGCCTTTGCTGTGGTCTGGGCCCTGAAGAAGCTGAGGGCCTACTTGTTTGGCACTCACTTCACCATTCAGACAGACCATAAGCCCCTCTTGTGGCTAAATCAGATGAAGGGTGAAAACCCCAAACTGCTTAGGTGGTCCATTTCCCTACAGGGGATGGATTTTACAGTGGAGCATAGACCTGGTACTGATCACAGCAATGCTGATGGGCTCTCCAGGTATTTCCACTTAGAGCAAGAAGACTCACCTGGTCAAGGTTAGTTTATTGTCCCAAAGTTTGGGGGGGGTCATGTAGGAGAGTAGGGTCTGCAATCCTATGATCACCCAGATTTTTTGCTTTTTGCTGCACTGGTTTACGACTTTCCCTGGCTGTGGGCCTGCTAATCAGACCCACAGCCTAGCTGTTCTCTCTATCCAAATTGTACTCAGGTACTGAATTGGCACTGGGCCCTCTCTAAGTCCCTGTACCCAGGGCTGAGGTACCCAGAAGTCTCCCAGGGGCTGAAGCATGTATTATGCCACCCCTGGGCTGACTATCTAAACTGACACAACTGGCTGCACGACAGCTGGGGCAAGGTGGTGTACTCACCCCTTGCTTTAGATATAGTATACCTATATCTAACCCTAAAATGGACACACAGATCTCCTATCAGTCACTCCTATGGCAGGCCTTAACAATCCTGAAGGCAGAGTGCTTGGAATCGTGTGAGATGGTGCTCTGGCATGAGCTGAGCCTGTCTGCGGCTTTCGGGATCCATCCCTTAGCCGTTTCCATGATATCGCATACCATATACTCTTAAGTGCATTATAATCCTCGCGGTTATATGCCAACTCTGGTATCGCTTTATCAAAACATGTCGAGTAAGGTGTCATACGAATTGGAATACTAACCCCTCGCCAATTCTGGCGACGGGGTTAGCATTCCACCCTTCTAGAGGGACACGACATGTATGTAACCCCTAACCCCGGTTAAAATCAGACAGAGCCTTAGCATCCACAAAATGGATGCTGCCACCGAGACACAAGTCTGCCCTCCTGCTGCTGGGAGTCCTCCCAGAGCAGGAGATAAGGACAAAGGGTTTCCTGCCAGGGGCGGTGCCAGCACCGTCCCAGACAGGGTTTGTGTATTGTAGGTAGGCAGGGCTTCAGAGGAAGGTGACTGCACGTGGCACCCCGGTGCTCACTGTGCATAGGCTGGCTGGAACCAGTTCCAGGGTCACTCCAGACCCTGTGCTGGGGAAAAGCCCGCCAAGGAAGTGGGTGTAACCACCCCCCTCCTAGTCCCACCCCTAGGGCAGGACTTAGTCGCGTGCCAGCCCCTTTTTACAGGATAAAGGTAGGAACTGGCCCCCTTCCAAATCAGATCATCTTTGAATCCTGAAACTACTTTCCACGAAAGGAACTCAAGACTTCTTCCTAAGATTTCTCCCTTGTGACTAAGGAGTAGTCACCCTGCATCCGCAGGCACCATCTTAAGAACACTGCGGTCTGCTGCAAGTCTCTCCTCCGGATCAAGACTGCCCAGCTCGACGAGAACCGGCTTCGCTGGCACCTCTGACCTCTACCTACATCATCAGTCACGCTGAGATTCGTGGGTGTGACGAGACCTCGAGGGACCGGCCATCTTCAAGACTGCACGACTTCTGCACAGCAAGCCCGCCGAGTAATTTCCTGGTGAGTGCTTTGGGGTCCGAGAAGCCCCGACCCTGAGCAGCTCCAGCACCGAAGTGCAGCCTCCCAGCATCTCCACGATCTGCGTGGGGCCCTTCTGCTTTTTGCTGCTCACCGCGTTGTTTGGCTACTAGCCCGCTGGCTTGTGGCCTTCTGAACGACGCCCGACGACATCACTGCTGCTAGTCTGGTTGCTCCAGACTGGCCCTTGCTTCCCTCCATCGGAGAAGTACCCTGGACCCTCCTGGTCCGGCTAAGACGCCATTTTAGGTCCACCGCGTGGGCCTTGCATTTGCCAAGACTTGTTGCCCAATCCTGGGTCCAGCGACGTCGACAGCAAGAACCTTCGTGGGACAGCTCGCACCTCCATCCTGGTCGCCGACAACGCCTCCTGGTCCGAGAGACTGCAGAGCCCAGCAGCGCCCACTCACCTGACTGCGGTGACTTCGCCCGGTGCCATCCTGGTGCCCACTCAGTCACTGGCTAGTGATTCAAGAACTTGGTCCCCTCTGCTTTCAGGTTTTCTTCTTCCTTGATCCAGGCTTGGATCCATCGAACTTTCCTTCACTGGTCGCCTGCCAGCAACTTCCTTCTTCCAGGCTCCTGGTCCGGCAACGAGATTCCCGACGTCTTTTCAGACCTATGCAGCTGCAGCCCCTGGGCTAGGTAACTTCGGCACTTCGGTGTCCCAGCATAGCCTCACTATCCTAGGGTCAGGATCCACTGTCGTTTTCTCCCTACCAGGTCGGGTTCGCCCGTGAACACTAACTTTGCCTTTACTAGCTTCCATAGACTTTGTCCCGCATCCCGCGTGAGAGTACACACTCTGCACCCGAGTCCCCTAGGTCTCCTAGAAGTAATCTAACGATTCCCTAGTCAAGTCCTAGCGATTCCAAAGCCTATTAGTATTGTAATTACCTGCTAGTAATTTCGCATTCCACTTTTAGAGTGTATGGTTTTTCGTGCCCCTCGGGCATTTGTGTATAACGTGCTAACTTAAGTATTTTCATAAGAGTTTTGTTGTGTGCTTAGCACCCTGTCCTCATAAAGAGTACAGGGTTGTTGTGATTCTAATAAATACATTGTTTATTTTCATAACACTTGTGTGGTGTCCTTTCACTGGGTGTTCAAGGGGTAATGTGATGGTAAAACAGCTGGCTTAACACGCCCTCTAGAGTCTTAGCCTTAGACTGCTCGTATCCATGCTACTAGGATAGCTGGTCTATAAGGTTGACTTACAACCAATCATCAATAAGGGTTGTTTGGACTGATATATAGTGATCACTAGAATAGTGAACACTGCACATCAGGCCAACTTCTCACAATGGAGCATATGAGGAAAGGAGTGATGTATACAATGTTTGAAAAGTGTTTAAAAGTCTGAAAATAATGAGCCAATTGAAATGGTTGGCAAGAGTGAGTGTGAAGAGAGTTACATGGTTGAAGCTGTGAAGTAAGTCCTATGGCGTTCCTGAGATATTCTCTTGTTTAGGGTACCCTTCTCATGTTCTTTTTCTTCTTTATTTACTTTCTGTCATTAAGCCCACTTATGTCATTCGTTATTTTATGAGCACTTAGATGTTGTTTGCTTCCAGACGTTAGGAAGTATTGTTTTATGAATTATTGAAACTATCCTATTTTCAGGGGATTTTCACTAACTGGAATTATGTATGTGTTTTTTATTGTTTAATATCACAAATCGAATGCGAATGTATTTATTGCTATGAGTAAGAACATCTATTTTGATAAAATGTGAAGACATAGTTTATTTACAGTTGTAGACGAGTGACTACACTGAATGTCTGTTTATTACTGTTTTTAGGTTAAACAGTGGCTACTCCTGAAGAAGGCGTTTTGATTATGCCGAAACGCGAATTGACACTATTGTTAAAGAATATAAAATTGCCACCACTATAAATGCTGTGTATTTGATTGAATTGTTATGATATGAACTTTTTATTGTGTTATTAACACGGTTTTTAATCTTATGTCCTTTTTAAAAAATATTATTAAAAATTACTATCTGTTTTTACATAATTCTCGTTGTTTAATTTTCCTTGATTTTTATTCACATATGTACTAGACTGATTTAAGTTGCCTAGGAATTTTTTCTCACTTTCTCACTTGAAGCTGCTATCTCACCTTTCTTTTCCCATGTTTACGTTACGGATTAAGCACATGAAAGGAATGTTGTGTAGCTCAAGAGAGTGAAATGGTTTTGGACAAATTATGTTAGATTGTGTTAGATGTGCTTGGTGCTATGACACTTGCTGTTGGTGTGACTTTCAATGATGTGAAGATTCGAAAGCTATCTATATAACTGGTTCTTTTGGATTTTAATACTGCTGGTGCATTAACTCAAATTAAGAAAGAGCTAATGGCAATGCATGCGATGATCATGTAAAACCGTCTTGCTTTGAATATTTTGATTGCGAATGAGGGCAAAGTTGTTGTGTGTTAAAGGTTCAATAGTCTTACACCTTCATTCTGCAAAATAGCCGGCTGATTAATTAATGCATTGGTAATACAACTAATATTTTGCATGGGGCAAAGGCTCTTGAAGAGTGATGGTTGTGGGAATCAGTTGGTACGCGGTTCAGTGAAACTGAAAAGGATTTGCAAAGGTTTGAAAGTGGTTTGATAATATTGGTGGGAGTGTACCTAGGAAAGTTTTAATACACCAGTTATTATTCTTTTATGTCTAATTGGTTTCATTATTTTGACAAAATTCTTTTAAGCAATTTGTTTAAAGCAGGGTTTGAATTGCGGGTGTGGAAAAAAGGTGTCAGCAACGTCTGCAAAAAAGCAAAAGAGAGCTGATTAAATTGTGCTGGAAGGTGAAGGTGATGGAAACTAAATTGCAAATATAGTAGTGGGATTTGTGTTGATTGATTCATAATTAATGGGGGGATTTGATAAAGATATTTTGGATTAATAAATAATGTTTTCTCAATAACATGAATGTATGCACTGAAGTAAAGAATTCTGCACTTTACATGTCTGTGGTTACTTCACATTGGCCAAACAAGCCCTAAACTAGGTTTTACTTCATCTTGTATTTCATCTTGTATTTCTGTGCATCCATGTTTTTGACTCACACAGCAGAATGTGTAGAAATACTTTTGGTGTTGTTGTTGGTGAACTTGGAAGGCTTCTTACATAGAAATGTAACCGTGCAAGGCATTTTTCTGTCTGCTACAGCACGTATATTCATTACATGGGGTTGTCATTGTTCTGAGTGTAACTAGATTTGTACTGTACAAATGAAATTTGGTCAAAATGCATTATTATTGATTAAGGGTGTGATGTTAGGATGGTGTCAGCAGGGGGTTTTGTGTAAATTGTGCCATAATTCACTGGATGACCCATTGGCTTCTTTGTAATCATACTAAAAGAGTTTCTCATATTGGTGAAAGTAGTTTTAGTTGCAATATGAATTTTATGTGTATTGTTCAATTTTAGTTAGCTGTTGAACAGTGTGCTTCCAACACTAAGCAGAGCAGTCTACAGCTGAGTCTCTGTGCAAAGGGAACTATTACAGGCTTTGAAACGAAGGTGTTCTGTTGCTTAAGGTAAAAAGCTGGTGAGGTGAGCTCGTCATGCATGATAAGTGTGTAGTCTATAAATCAAACGTTTGGATCATGTAAAAGCAGATTAAGCCTTCACTTAGACATTGATACATGTATTTACCCGTGTCATATGCATTTACTACACCAACCCTGTTTTACAGGAATTGCCCTAGGCCAGTGTTTCCCAATCTATGGGTTGCGACCCATGGTGGCGAGCAAATTTTTGATGGGTCGCGAAAGTCCAAGCAATAAATAAAGAAGGCTTTAAATTCTGCATTTATCTTGTCACATTTGCTGCTCTTCAGAGACAGAGGTCAAAGGGCAGGCTACGTGTACTGAAAAATTGCAGCTTATGTTTTTTTAACATGGGGACCAGTGTTTACAAACTTCTTTCATTTTGCAGTTAGAGAAAGAATAGTAAAGTGAATTATGTGACAGTCTTGCTTGGTTACACCAGTGAGAAAGGAAAAGCTGTAGGATGTAATATTTTCGTAACACACAACAAATGGTAAATACATGTAAATGAACTGTACACCTAGAGAAGTTAGGAATGCAAAAATAAAGCACTTTCTGTAAAGTTCCACTTTATATATGTAATAATGCACAGAGTCAGGCCGTGTGTAGGTTAAGCCTTTATTTCCCGGAGCGCCGGGATTGCGTGTATTACGCTCTGCTCGCCGGCGCCACACAAAATGGCGGTCTTCCGGTTCCGGGGTCTAACTTCCGGATCCGGTACCACTGCTCAAACAACTAGAGCGATGCCACATATCTCCCCTTTTTACACAATAACAATAGAATAAGGAAAGCAAACTCTTACTTAATGTCCATATCATAGTCCTCAAACCTCTTGGGAGTTCTCACTATCCTTCCTGCTCTCGTCTTCACTGCTCCCGTTGCTTTCTCATCTCCTTGTCTGTCCTTCACCGTGGCCCTCCCTCGGGCTTCCAGTTTCAGCTCTTCTCCCACATTTCTCTCTTCACCTGCTCCCTTCCTATTCTCTCTGCCACCTTCCTCTCTCTCTCTACTGCTCCCGCCGCACATGGTTTCCTTCTCCTCCACTTGTGGTGTCGTTTCATCTACTTGCTCTTGTACTCCTTCACAACATTCCATTTCTCTTCTCTCTGCGTCTCCTTCTACTTCCTCGTCCACACCTGTAGTCCACTTCAGTATTTTGCTACATTTAGCCATTCTGTCCTGCGACCAAACCTTGCCGTCGCTGAGTAATGCCGATCTAGCAAATGGCTCAATCACCTGTAGGGGCGGAGTGAATTTACTCTCTCCCTACCTCTTCAACGTTGCTACTTTCACTCTCACCCAGTCCCCCTTCTCAAGAGCCACTCCTTGCACATTCCGTCTCTTGTTGAACTGCTCGGTGTATGTTTCTTGCGCCTTCTCCAGATTTCTCCTCACTATTGCTGGTGACCATTTACTTTGCACCACCATTTTCCTCCACGCGATGTTGTCTTTGGTGAAAGGCTCTCTTCCTCTTAACACCTTGAAGGGGCTATAGCCTGTGCTGCCCGGAGTGATGCGGTAGGCCCATAGCATCTTGGGCAGTTCCTTCTCCCAATAGAGTCCATCATTTATCGCCGCTTGGATGGTTCCCATGATTACCCGGTTGAAACGTTCCACCAGGCCATTTCCCGCTGGATGGTATATGGGTGTGTGTTTTACTTCAATCCCATTCCTGGACATGTATGCCTCCCATTTAGCCGAGACGAACTGGGGACCATTGTCGCACGTTATTATCTTTGGGATTCCTTCCTTTATGAACACTGCATTCAAGAAGGTGATCACCGCATCCGAGTCCACTACGTCCTTCACCTCCACTTCCGGCCATTTGGAGTACCTATCCATCAACACTATAGCATATTTCTGGTTTCCTTCGACATCCAGGATCGGTCCTATTATGTCAATGGACACCATTTCCCAGGGTCCTCCTGGCGTGCGGAATTTTCCCAACTGTGGTCTAAGGATCACTTGGGATTTGTCTGCCTTGGCACAGGATTCACATTGTCTCACGTATCTTTCCACTTGTGCGTCAATCGCAGGCCACCAGTAGGCCTGTCGGGCCAGTGCCTTGGTCTTCGTGATCCCCTGATGGCCCTCATGCAGTAACGCCATCAGGTGTTCAATGAGGCCTCGGGGGGGACAACCTTGTCTCCTCTTAGCAGGAACAGGGGATCTTCTCCCAAAGACAGCTCATCTCTCACCTCCCAGCATCTCCTCAGTTCCTCCTTCAGATGCCTCTTCTCGGGCCATCCATGAGTGACGTATCCTTTGATTGCCTCCAAGTCCTCGTCCAGCCTGTAGGCCTCCGCCCATTCTTGTGCACTGATCACCTGCTTCATGTCCTGCACGGTAGCCACTACGTAGCCTTCCCATCCTGGCTTCTCCTGTTCCTCCATTCCTTCCATGGCTGCTGCCCTGCTCAGGAAGTCTGCTACTTTGTTCTGGGGACCTGGTATATATTCCACTTCATACACAAAATCCAATAGCCTTAGTGTCATCTTGGCTATTCTCGGGGTGGCGTGCTCATGTCCACTCGATGTTAAAACTTTTATCAGGGGTTTATGATCCGTGCGGACCACGAATTTGGCTCCCCACAGGTATTGTCTAAAGCGTTCTATCGCCCATACTACGGCCAGCATCTCTTTTGCGATGACACTAAACTTCTCTTCGTTCGGAGCTAAGGATCGGGATGCGAAGCTGACTGTAGAAATGTCTCCTCTGTCAGATCTTTGCGTTAACACTGCTCCCAAACCACGGTCACTGGCATCGGAGGAGAATGGAATCAAAACCTGCCAGTGTTATGGCTTCCCCCATTTCCCGTTTCAAGCACTCGAATTCCTCCTGCTCCTCTTCGGTCCACTTGAACCCGTTTCTTTCCCTTAGCAGTTGGTGTAGGTAGTGCGTCTTGGTGGCAAAGTTGGGGATGAATTTGCTATAAAACTCAGCCATGCCCAGAAATGACCTGACATCTTCCTTTTTCCCCGGAGCCGGTGCGTTCTTTATCGCCTCCAGGTTGGCTCTATTTGGTTCGATCCCATTTTCGCTGACCTCATGCCCCAAATAAGTGACTGAAGGGACCCCGAACTTGCACTTTGACCATTCCGCCGTGAGTCCGTGTTCTTGTAATGTGCGTAGCACTATGTGGAGTTTTTCGTTGTGTTCTTGCTTGGTCTTTCCCACTACGAGGATATCATCTTGGAAGAATTGGATTCCCTCCATCTTCTGAAAGAGCCTGTGCATCAGTTTTTTGGAATACCGCTGCCGCGGATGCCAACCCAAATGGCATTCTCACGAATTTGTAACATCCAAAAGGTGTTATAAAGGAGGTGAGATGGTTGCTGGACGGGTGGAGTTTCACTTGATGGTACGCTGACGACAGGTCGACCGTTGAGAACCACTTAGCTCCCTTTATCATTGCCAGCATCTCGTTGATGCGTGGGAGCGGGAATTTGTCTATCAGAATGTTTTTGTTAAGTTCTCTGAGGTCTACACATAGCCTCACCTTCCCGTTGGGCTTCTGGGCCACCACTAGGGGCGACAACCACTCCGCGCTCTCTATGGCCTGTATCACTCCGCTCCTTTCCAGCCTGTCCAGTTCGTCTTGCACAGCTTCTCTGCATCGAAATGGGATGTTTCTGACCTTGTGGATGACTGGTTTCGCTCCTTCTTTCAATCGTATCACGTGCTTGAACTTGACCAGCTCACCAATCTGCCCACTGAACACTTTTGGGTAGTCTCTGCGCCAAGCCTCCTCGTCTTGTCCACTCTCCATGTCCATGAGTAACACTTTCTCTTTGCCTCCGGGGTTCAACATGATGCCTAGGGCGCCGTGATCTTTCCAGCTGAGTACCGAGGGCCCCTTTTCCGCTACGTATAGTTTGCGGTTGGCTTGCCTTCCCTTGAATTCGAATAGTAGCGGGCAATACCCTAGCATGGGTATTCTCTGTCCGGTGTATGTGACCGGCCTCACGTCCATGGGGAGCAGTTCCGCTCTCACCTGAGTCCTGAACTTCTCTTCCCACACTCGTTTCTGGACGATTGTGATGGGGCACCTGAGTCAGCGATCATTTCAATCGGCACCCCTCCCATGTGCATGTTTAGTCTGGACTTATCCGACTCCTTGCCTCCCATTTCCAGGACTTGGACATCAATGTAAAGGAGTTCTTCCTGGTCCTCTTCCTCTTCTTGTATTTCTTCCTGTACCCGGTTTCCTTGGTCAATGTATTTGACGGTGGGCCTTTTTGATTTCCTACGACATACTTTTTCATAATGTCCATATATGTTGCAGAACGAACACTTCGCCCTGAACGCTGGGCATACCTTATCGTTGCCCAGGTGAGACATGCTTCCACACCTGTAGCAGCTTGGTCTTCCACCTCTGCTTGTCTTCGGGTTTTCTCCTCCCGATTGTTGGTTTCTTCTGCTGTCTGGATCTCTTGTAGGTTCTCGTTGTCTAGGTTTGTCTCCCTTGTTGTGTACCATGACTCTGCAGACCGTTTGTGTTCCTCCTCCGTCCTTCCTGCCTGCCTGTGCGCACCGTTTGGACATCTCCGCCTTCTTCACCATGGCCCACACCTCCTTCAAGGGAGCATCTCCATTCACCCACAGCTTTTCCTGCACGTGCGTGCTCGTCGTGTGCATTATGATTTGATCACGTATTAGGTCGTCGTGCAGGGCTCCAAATTTACACGTGATGGCCAATTTCTGCAGGGCCGCCACATATTCATCTACTGTCTCTCCGCCCTCCTGTTTCCTGTGGAAGAAGGTATGTCTGTCAATGGCCACACATACCACCGGTCTGTAGTGTGCGTCCAGGTCTTCTATTGCATGCCGGAACACGTCTGTGTCAGTCGCGTCCCTCGTGCCTTTGACAAAGGTGTCGTAAATTCTTAACCCTAAATTATGTAGTAGTATCTTCCTTCTCCTTTGGCTCGAGTAGGCGGTTTCACTTTCGTCCTCCAGGGCTTCCAAGTAGTTGAGGAAGTAACGTTTCCAGTCTTCCCGCGGCATCGTGGGCTCACCTCTCTTCGGAAGGAAAGGGACCATGTGGGTGAGGGAATTGGATGGTGCCGCCATCCTGCCGCCGCCTCTCTGGATCGCCTGGGCGGGAACCGCTTGGTTTGGCGGGCTGCCGGGCGCCTGTCTGGTCTCGCTGTCTACTTCGTCGTTCTCCTTGCTGTCTGCCCCACCGGTCGCTCCACCTATGCCGTTGTTTGATCGTGGTCTACCCCCGTCTGTTCTGCCTGCCGCCTCACCTTTAACCTGCTGATCCGCCAGCATGCCTGGTGCGGGCGGTCGTGCTCAGGGGATACTACTTTCCTTGGCCGCCAAAGCAGTGGTTGCCCGCGTGGTCACCCTCCTGCGCGTTGGTGGTGCTCCACCTGCGCTTGTGACTCCTAGCCTCCTTCTGGATGGCGGTGACTTCGTTGTTGCAGGCGGGCTAGGGTCGTGTATGCTGCGTGGTGGGGTGGTGACAACACAAGTTGTTCATCGGCAAGCGCGCTTACCGTCGCCTCTGCCGCGCTCCGGGATGCCTACTGAGGCTCTGTGCAGTGCTTCGTGGATTCTGGGATCGCCATTGTAAAGTTCCACTTTATATATGTAATAATGCACAGAGTCAGGCCGTGTGTAGGTTAAGCCTTTATTTCCCGGAGCGCCGGGATTGCGTGTATTACGCTCTGCTCGTCGGCGCCACACAAAATGAAGGTCTTCCGGTTCCGGGGTCTAACTTCCGGATCCGGTACCACTGCTCAAACAACTAGAGCGATGCCACACTTTCTTTTTGCAATTCTGAAGAGTGATGGGAACAAAGATTTTAATAGGATCAGAATAAACCAAGACACTTTACTTGCTGATGCACAAATAATAAAACAAATAATAAAACACTCACTGGAACCCGCTTTCCTCATATTATTTGTAAGGAATATAGGGCCAGATGTAGGTAATTCTATTTTACCGACTCATAAATACCGAATTTTACCGATTCGGTATTTATGAATCGGTAAAATAGAAGGTGGGAGATGTAGGTAAAATCGGTATTTGAAATACCGATTCTGTAAAAATCGGTATTTACCGATTCTGTAATTACAGATTCGGTATTTCCCATTGATTCCTATGGGCTTTGAAGCCCATAGGAATCAATGGGAAATACCGATTCTGTAATTACAGAATCGGTAAATACCGAATCCTGCAAGGGTGCAGGGGGTGTCACTTTGACACCCTCTAGCACCCCAAATACAGGCATGTGTGCCATGTGGCACACAGACATGCCCTAAGGGCACGTCTGTCTGTCACATGGCATAGGTGTGCATGCACACATGTGCATGCACACCTGGATTCGGTATTTTACCACCCAATTGGATTGGGTGGTAAAATACCGAATCTGTAAGGCCTTTGGGACTCAGAAGAGTCCCACCTACATCTGGCAGTTACAGAATCGGTAAAAATACCGAATCTGTATTTTACCGATTCGGTAAATTTACCGATTCTGTAATTTTACCGAATCGGTAAAATAGGGCCCCTACATAACAAATACCCATTTACGGTCGGTAAATGGCCTCCTACATCTGGCCCATAGTTTTATCTGTGAAACTGTATGCACAAATTTCACTGGAAAATGAGCTGTCTGTAAATGACAATGCGTTACCACACAATGCTTTATTACATAAAAAAATCGCCCGCCTCATGTCCATTAAAGCTAGATAGGTCGCAAAAGTTTGACATTCTAAAAAGTGAGTTGTGGTTCTAAAAAGGTTGGGAAGTACTACCCTAGGCTATGGGCATTTGCATACACTTTTGCACCCAAAGGGTCATTCCACATCACAAAAGAGGTAAAGATGCTGCAGGCTGCCACTACAAATTTTGTGGTGTTCTCTCATTTGTATGGACCTCCAACCAATGAGGGAATGCCTTCACCACTGTGCCTGTGCCTTTCCACTAAGAAATGTGGAGGGGTAAATAGGGTTTTGAGAGATGCACTAACTTTGCGCCTCATGGGAAGTAAAATACAGTTAGTGCATGAGCCAGTGGTGCTTTAAGTTTGGGTGTAGGGGCCTCAGGGACCACGAGGCATTCTCCTGCATGCAGGTGCTATTAATGACTGCATCTATCTGTGGCGGGGATCCACGTTCTGATCAAAATAAGGCTGTTCAATGGACAGTGAAAAACAAGAGCGGTGGTCTAAAATTGCCGCTCCCTCTTTCACTGCTGCTCAGCCCCCTGTGGTATCAGTGGAATCAGTTTGATTCTGCACTGGGGCAGCACATTTCTTCTTTGTTTTTTGGCATACTGTCTACGCCAGTGATACTCAAAGTACAGCCCAGGGGCCGCTTGCGGTCCTCTTGACCTTTACATGTGCCCCCCTCTGATGAACAGCGGAAATGTTTGCGAGTACCGATGATGTGTGTAGAGTTTTATATAGCGCGAACTAGACCCGAACCGAATCAGGTATCAGAGCGATTGACATAGCACAAGTTACGTTTTTTTTTTTTTTACATGAGGACACACACACTTTCATTTTTTAATTTTATTTTAGGCACAGGAAGATTAAGTGATTTGCCCAGAATCACAGGAGGTTTTTTGGCGTCGTTACCGAGGCTCGAACCCAGATCCCCAGGTCCGAGGTCGAGCGCCCTAGCCGTTAGGCCAGCTCCTCCCCCATGATGGTGTGCATGTCACAGGCCAGGGCTGAACACAAGATCAATTTCTTGTGGCACCTTTTCTTTTAAGAGGCACCTTTTCTTTTAAGACCCACAAAGGGTACTATATTTAGGTACTATATTTAGGTACCATCTACCAAATAAAAAAACAACGTATCTAACATATTTATTTATTTATTATGAGTTTTATATAGCGATGGCTAGACCCGGAGGTATCAGAGCGCTTTACATGAGGATCAGCGAGTTACATGTTACAAAATTACAACAGTTACAGGAGCCAAGAATAAACAAAAGGAGAAAAACAGTGAATATATAATAACAAGAGATATTAACGCATAAGCTGGAAAGGGGAGGTAGCCACAGGATCGCGGAGGGAGGAGGCGGGGGAGGGAAGGAAACACAGCGAGGAGACAAGGAAAAACTACGTGCAATGTCCGGCTGGGTAGGTGACAGCCGAGGGGGTAAACCAACGCCTAACTCCTCTATAGCTGCCTAAACAGCTCCACCGGGCATCGGCCATGTTGTTCGGTCTCCGCGGTGAGTCCAATCTTTATGGTTTCCACATCAGGTGTCTTTTAAAAATAGCTTGTAAAAATTGTGTTTGGACAAATGCCGTGATGCGTCCTGAAGTGGAAGTCAAGAAGCCAAGCGGAAGCTGGGTAAAGATGTACAGTGGAGGAGATGGAGACAGCGGTACTGTCACCATTTGTACAGGTGGAGGATGATTTGAGCACACAGTATGCCAGCACAGAGCACTTGCAGGCACGAATCACTCATTGGCACGGGCAAATAGTGGGATGGGAGCACGTAAGCCAACTATCTGGTTCTGTGGTACAAACTGGCGATAACTGTGCTAAAAGGTGGAACATGCAAACTGTGCTCAGTCCCTCATGGGTGCAAGCACTAAAACTGGTGCAAATGCTATTTGCACCAATTTTAACCCCTTTTCACGCGTTGCAATAGCCGTATATTTGTAAAAAACAAAACAGATGGGTTTTACATGTCACATGTGACTTTGGTAAACCATGTAGACCTGTTCTGACCAGGTACCCCGACTTGAACCAGGCTATACGTTATTACTGCATAGTGCATATTTCAGTCTGGGAGTTGTCCAGTATCACAGAGATAAAACATTAGAAGTGATTTCCCATCTGCTTAGCAAAAGATCTTGAACTGATCCTGTGAAGCTGCAGTAATTGATGTAGTACAGTTTCACAGCCGATTATTTGGTGGTGCTGATTCTGACAACAATATGTGTGCTAGAATTCTTACCGTAAATTCACTAATACCAATACCCTAGCAACGTTTCATTTGCTTCTGAAATGAGTGGTGGGCTGCAAATATAGACTCTGCAGTTGGACTTTCCAAGTGCTCATAAATACAACGCAGCAAGCAGGGCAGGGTGTGAGTAATGCACTCTGCCCCTCGCAGGGGGGAATGCAAGCCACGGCTCTTGGCAGAATGTAGGAGGGGAGTCAAATGCCAAACCACAGGCAGGTGGGCGAACATCATCGAACATGTGTAGGAGTGCAGACGTTGATATGCAAGGTGAAATACATCTTACCACTGGATTATCTGAATGCGTGGGCATGGTATTTTGTATAGCTCAGACCTAGCCGTGAGGTAGAGCTGTGCTGTAAGAATTCAAAGGCAAAGTGTGAATGGAGCGGTAGTACCGAGAGTGGATTGTTACTGCATCGGGATGTAGCATTCTTTAAACCCTTGCCTGCTGATGACGAGCCCAGCTCGTCGTGAGGCACAGTGGAGCTGTGCTCCCAGCTCGTCATAACGGCCACGCCACTCCCCTGCGCGGTAAATTCCACACCTGTGAGGGAGCACAAATCTGAAAAATGTAGAAGTGCACCATATTTACAAGCACATTGTATTAGTTTAGAATAGAATATACAAGAGTGGCAAACCTATAGAGTGAAGATATATATATGAGTGTTTAATTTGAATAGGGATACATATATCAGTGTGAAAAACTAATGTAGAGATTTGTAGAAATGTTAGAATGATGTTGGAGTCTCACGTTATGGGGCTGTGTGAAAAAGAAATGTAATTCTGCAAACCATGGAAATGTAGGCCACATGGCATTTCACAAGAAACGAAAGATGCTGCTACACTTTTAAGTAACTTGGATTCTAATGTCATTTTATTGCAAAGTATTATTAATCATAGAATTGAAATGTTTTAAATAGATGTGTTTCATTATAGTAATGTGTGTTAGTTAGAATACTGCTTAAACAAAGAAATTAAATGTGCATATTGTAGAGGCCCGTTTCATGTAATTTTAGTAGGCCTGAATAGATAAAGTTGCTTCTTTGATCTGTATGTGCTCGTTAGAGAAAAAGTCGTGTTAGGCACAAACTGTAAAGACTGTTCAAATGGTTTATGGTTTATGACTTCGAGATATGGCGGAGGCCGGAATTTGTGGCCCACAGAGAAAGTGTCTTTTGCAGGTGCGAGGGGGTTTTATCAGGAAAGTGATGAATAGACTTTTGTTCAAGAGAGCCAGGCACAGGCCTGGAGGAGTCTTCAGGAATTTCCTGGGGGTACCGTCTTGCCGGAGAGAAGCCTGGGAAGCAAGGTCAACTTTAACGAAGGGTCCCGAGGAGTACCAGCATGGAAGTTGCCGCCAGAACCAACACCACGTGAGAGGCGTCTCCAGGGGCGTTCCTATTGGAAAAGTGATTTTGTATTAGGGACAGCACCCCTGGGTGGAGTTAGAGCAGACGATCTGAGGAACCTAAGAGAGCGGATGGGTAGGCAGATAGGGAACTGCAAGACTTCGACTTTGAGACAAAGACTAAGGGAAGTGTGTGATCTTCTGTGGAAGTCACCACGGCTGACACCTTTTTAGGTAAAGATCTTGTTAAGTAGGGATGTCACTTAGTCTAGTGTAGGGACAGCCTAACCTGTATTTTCCTTTTTGTAAATGACTCTAAAGTTGCAACTCGTAGCTATTCTCGCAACTTTAATGACCTTTGAGCTGATCTTGGTAATTCTATTCTGTCGACTACGAGCATTTAGGGATTTTATGTTTATCTTGACACCTGTATATCTTTTGAACCTCATTTTGAGATGTCTGTATCTCCAGATAGCTTTGGTTTTATAATAAACTTTTAAACCTTTTCCAGTGGTAAGTGGTTCTTTAGAGTGGCGTAAGTTCTTTCTTGATTAACCTGCCTTTTACTCAATGACAGGTACCAACGATTTAGTCGACCTGAATTGGGATCTGGATTAATGACAACAGGCCAGAAATCCCGCGTTAGCAGTTGGTAGCAGAGTGAGGATGGTTACCTTCTTGAGGAAGGTGATCTAGACTAGGTTAGTTTACCCCAAGGTCCCTAGAGATCGAGAGGTGGCCTGCCGAAGAAGGTGCTGACGGAGAGAGAAAAGCAGCAGTATCGGACGAGAGTGAGTATAAAAAGGGTCATGCGTGGACAGATTGCGGTGTTTTGTGTTGTATTTGTATTGTAATGTCATGCGGAGTTGAATGCCTGTAGTGTGATTGTGAGAAGGTTGTGAGCGCGCGCAACCTGGTAAAATCTTAAGTTCGGGGTAGAGCTTAAGTGGTTCGGTTGTATCGAACATCCAGAGTAATTGTCAACCAGAGTAAGGAGGTCATGAGGTACCATTGACCGCCGCAGGACCGAGATAGGGGGAGAGTAAGAGTGAGTGTGTGAGTAACGGACGCTGGTCGAAAGTTACTGTGTGTAAGTAACCTATCAGAGAAGGCGATTGTCTGGACATAAACGGAAAGACATTTCGTCAGTTAAGGTGACAATTACAGATAGACTGTGGGCGTACAGTCAAGAAAAGTGATCGCTTGGACGGAAGTAATCATTTTTCAGAGTATAAAT
The DNA here is from genome assembly GCF_964261635.1 of Lissotriton helveticus. Taxonomy (NCBI): domain Eukaryota; kingdom Metazoa; phylum Chordata; class Amphibia; order Caudata; family Salamandridae; genus Lissotriton; species Lissotriton helveticus. The sequence continues at coordinate 1,374,266,862 of NC_136067.1, forward strand.
GGGACGCATGCATGACCGCGGAGACGAGCTGAGTAAGGAGGGGAACTGCTGCGAAGGGGGACGAGTGACGTCAGCGAGAGCCGCGCTGAGATAGGCCGGTTAGTGAGAAGCCATGCCCTGATAGGGCGGTTGGTGTGACGTCAGTGAAAAGCCGCGTTGTGATAGGAAAGTTAGCGAGAACCGTGCTGAGATTGGTGGATTGTCATTAGGAAGTAAACAAACGCGGATAAAATAGAAATTCTGTAGGTTTTGAACATGAAGTGTTTTAAATGTTTGAGAGAGATTTTTAAGAGAAAAAGAAGGAACTCTTATTACGGGGAAGAGGCACCGCCAGAGGGTACACCAGCTTACTGTATGGCAACGAATGTTGGCTTGCATACTATACTATGGATTAGTGAATGGAGCAAGATTTCAGAAGGGAATGAGGAACTGACGTTTCCTAAGTATGGAACGTTTAGGTTAGAGGCTTTACATCGGCTGAAAGCAATTATGTCCTCATTGAATCCTTCGCCTAGACCAACACAATTTGAGGCCCTTAATGCGTGGATTAGGGCGGCACACGATAGAAATTTGAACAGGCGCCATGAAAAGTTGAAGCGATCAGTAAGGGCAGTGCGAGATGCCCAATGGGATGCGGACGCCAAGAGATGGAGGGTACAGGCTATTGAGGTAGATAAGTTGTACCCAGTGAGAGAGGTGGCAGGAGAAAAGAGGCTCATGGAAGAGGATGAGGAGAGCGAGTCGGAGGACAACTTGATAAACAGATTGCTAATAGATAGACCGCCTCCGAACGTTGGGGAGACAGAAAGTAGGGAACTCCCAAGGGAAGGTGGTGCTGCCATAGAGGGGTATAGACCGCTCCCTATATCGGAGTGGACACCTACCAAAGGTGAGGAGACACCTCAACCTAGTACAGTACAGAGTGTTGTTAGGAAGGTTTGTGGTACAGAAGACGCCAACCACTGAGAAGGTTGAGTCTTACGGGTTGCCAGACGCTCTACAAGTACCCGTTACCATAGGTCCTATAGTATCGATTTACAACTCCGAGAGAGACAGAGAGGAAGAACAGATACGGTTAGACAGAGAGAGAGTTGAAATGGAAAGGAGAAATAACATGACAAATGCCTCGAGGCAATTGCCAGGACCAGTGACGTGGAGCACCCCATTTGATCCAGCAGTGGGTCCCGCAGCAGAACAGGGGGGGTCAGAGAGGACGGATGGACCTGAGGGGACCACGGCCGAAGTCCTTTAAGGAGCTGAGGGCCGACTTGAGAGAATGGGATGGGTCCACAGAAGCACCAGCCCACAGGTCAAGAACAGGGGCTGAGTGGGGAAGTCGAGGCAACGGAACATTGTCTCACTGCGGGGCTAGCACAAGCAGTCAGGAGTGGGACGGTAAAATTCAGGAGAGTAGAGGAGTCATACGTCATACAGACAGAGGAAATGAGCAGGAGCAAAGAGGCAGAAGTATGGAGTGTGGGGAAACATCTCGTCTCATTACCAGTGAGGGAGACCGAAGGACACAAGAATACAGGGATAAGTTTAGATGTACTCACCATGCACCTAATGATAATGTACAGCACTGGAGCCGTGGGAGCATAGGGAGCAGTGAAGGATCTTGCCATGGGTCGAGAGATCAGAGACCACCGGCAAATGACGAAGAAAGGGGGAATAACGGAATGTCTTACCATGCATCTAGGGAAACCATGCAGGATGGGACTTGTGGGATTATGAGAAATGGGAAAGTGTTTCACCATACACCCAGAGAGGATGGAACTGCATGGGACCTGGAGAGATGGGAACATGGGAGGACTCCCCATAACTCGCCTGAGCCTAGACGTAGGACTCGGAGCTGGGATGGGAGAGAGGTGAATGGACCCCCTAGAGCTAGCATACTGAAAGCTGCAGTAAAGGCCAAAAGACTCGATGTCACTAGTTTAAAAAATGATCTGGACGAGATAATAGATGGGACGTTAGCCTTAGAAAGGATTGACTTGTACGAACAAGATGAGTTACTGATCATAGCAAAGGATATTACCCGAAAGGCAAGAGCAATTCATGAGAAACTGTCTGAACTGGCAAAGAAGTGTATGGTAGACTTGTCCAGAACAAAGACATTACAGAGTAACCATAGGTTGCAGTATTCAGACCAAGACTTAGATGAGAAGAGAACTACAGGATTAAAAACACACATAAGGGAGCTGATAACAGGAATAAGAGCGTGGAGAGATCTGGACAAATGGGAAGAGAGGTGGTCCAAAAGGGGTACTGTCAGACGGAGCACGAGTGTGATGTCTCCGGAAGGAAGGGTAATGCAGATGGAGGCATTTCCTTTGAGAGAAATATCGAATGGGAACTATGTACATGTGCCCTGGAGTAGAGGAGATTTGGCTGCATTTACCAACTCATTTCCGAAGTTAAGGGACAATCCTGTTGAGTGGTACAAGCAGGTAGAAAGGTTTGTGAAAATCTCAAAGGTATTGTGGATTGATTTGAACACCTTGTTTGACATTGTGGTGCCAGGAGATTTGTGGGCAGCATGCAAGACTAGTGTCGAGTGGCCAACGGTAGAACCAGAAAGGAATGCTGCTACAAATGGACCGTCTGAAATTGTAATGTTGAAATATGAAAGAGTAATAACTTGGCTGAAGGATAAGGTCCCACCACAAGACATAGATTGGGTAAAAATAGACCGAACAAGACAGGAACCCAAGGAGACAGTTCATGAGTTTTATGAGAGATTGCTGAAAACATTCAAACAATACAGTGGACTCGATGTAATGGACCCCAAGGATATAGGACAGTTTGTGTCAAAGTTTGTTTTGGGGTTGAGACCTGATATTTGTTTGATGATTCAGCAACATTTAATTTGTTGGCAAAACAGACCATTAGATGAGATTTTGAGGTATGCACTTTTCGGCTACCTTAGATCCAGTAGCCGCAGCGTTGCCCGGATGTCTCAAATCCGTTGCTGCAACAGGTGTCAGCATTGAGCGTTGTGAAAGCATTGTGATGGGACACCAGTTAGTGGTGTATGTACCTCATTCTGTGGAATTGTTAATGACCAGGACCAAGACCCAGCACTTGACTAACAGTAGGCTCACGCGCTATGAGCAAGTTATTCTTGCTGCAGAGAACGTGACCCTTAAGAGGTGCTCTGTCTTGAATCCTGCTACACTGATGCCACTTCCTAATGACATAGAAAGTGAAGACTGTGAAGATCACGATTGCCTTGATGTGACTGAACTATGCACGAAGCCCAGACCAGATATTGTGGATGAGCCACTGACTGATCCCGATGAAATTTTCTTTGTTGATGGTTCATGTTTAAGAGACGATACTGGTCGGTTGAGAGCAGCTTACGCTGTTTGCACCATTACTGGAGTTGTGGAAGCCGCTTGCTTGGAAGGAGTACACTCCGCTCAGGTAGCAGAAATCATTGCATTGACACGTGCCTGTACAGCAGGTAATAAAATTAGAGTCACCATATATACTGATAGCCAATATGATTTCGGTGTAGTTCATGATTTCGGGAAATTGTGGTCTCAGAGGGGTTACATGACCTCCTCTGGTTCGCCAATCAGAAACGGAGAATTTGTACGACTGCTGTTAGAAGCATTACAGGGTCCTGCCGCAATTGCGGTTGTGAAATGTCTAGCTCATACGAAAAATACAGATTTTGTGTCACAGGGAAATAGATATGCAGACGAAGTTGCCCGCTATTGTGCGGAGCATGGTTATTCTTTCACGGAGGTGGAAGTAAGTGGGGCTCAGGAAAAGACAGAACTAAGCATGATGTTAGAAACTGTTGATACTTGGGAAGATTTGAAACAAATGCAAGACAATGCACCTGAATCTGAGAAGCAGGCATGGGAAACAGCAGGTTGTGTGAGAAGCGAAATGGACTTTTGGGTATCAGCAGATGGAAGGGCAGTGTTACCCGAGGAATTAGCGAGTCCAATGGCACGACAGATACATGGTCCAGTGCATTTGGGAAGAGATGCCATGCTGAGGGTGTTCAGGCAGACTTGGTATTGCCCAAAATTTAGGATTGCAGCAGAAGCAGTGTGTATGAGATGCGTTACTTGTCAGCAGTTGAATATAGGGAAAAGAACACCAGTTACACTGAGTCACATTGGGAGGTCTGGGGGGCCCTTCAACAGAATGCAATTGGATTTTATTGAAATGCCAAAAGTCAACCGCCTTAGGTATGTTCTGGTGGTAGTATGCATATTTTCCAGATGGGTTGAAGCATACCCTACACGCAGGTGCGATACACTCACAGTAGCAAAGTTGTTGCTTAGAGAGTTGATACCGCGCTTCGGGGTGCCTGCCTCTCTGGAATCGGACAGAGGAACACATTTTAACAGCGAAGTTGTGAAGATGCTTTGCTCTGCATTGAACATTGATCAGAAATTGCATTGTAGCTATCGACCAGAGGCTTCAGGTATCGTGGAGCAGATAAATGGGACGCTGAAATGTCGAATTGCTAAAGTATGTTCATCAACTTCCTTAAGTTGGCCTGATGCTCTTCCTTTGGTCCTTATGAGCATGCGTAGCACACCCGACAGGAGGACAGGTCTCTCTCCACACTAGGTGCTGATGGGGAGGGCAATGAGACTTCCAACTGTCCCAACAACCGCATTGTTGAACATTACAGATGACCTGATCCTGGATTATTGCAAGGGGTTGTCTGACGCCATTCATTCTGTGTCTCTTCAGGTACAGGCCGCAGAAGTTCCATCTTCAAGAGATCAATGCCACGACCTGTGTCCAGGTGACTGGATAGTGGTGAAGAAGCACGTCTGGAAGAACTGCTTAGACGTGCGCTGGAAAGGACCTTATCAGATCATCTTAACGACGAACACTGCCGTGAAGTGCGGAGGGCTGCCAAATTGGATCCACGCTTCCCATACTCGAAGAGTTCCAGCACCCCTTGAAGAAACAGCTCCTCTCACAGACGAAAATCCAGTTGTGGAGGAAGAATCACAGGAGGGGATCAGTCAAGCTGTGGGGGTGTCTGAAGAAGCTGGGAGTGTCACAGATCCAGAAGAAGAAGAAAGACAGAACGGCAGTGAAACTGAAGTTGCCACTGAAGGAGAAAGCTGCTGTGAAAACAACTCAGACACAGAGCAAGTTCAGAGTGATCAAGAACCAAGTGAACGGACAAGAAATAGGAGAACAAGGCGTGGAGCAGCTACCTGGCCTGAAAGAAAAAGGAGGCCAAGCTTGAAGCCAGCTCGAGAGGAAACTCTTGCTCCTATATCCGAAGACTCAGATCCAGAAGAAAGTGCACAAGGACAAGAACAGGAAGGTCCGACAAGATCAAGGAGGGTGCGGGTACCTTGCAGAAGATACGCTACTCCTGAGTGGACCTACCTCGCTGCAGATGTCCGAAGCACGCAGAACTGGGAGGGTGAGGCAAGTGACCCTAACCAGAACTGACCCAATTATAACCGTGGAAGTAGAGTTGCTGATACCAGGAGTGGAGGTCGAAGGGCTGCTGACACTCAACATCGTCTATCCTCCTCTTCTGAGCGGAATAAGAGAATTGATCCTAAACACAGTTGAATTTCCGTGTTGCTGTTCAAGGTGTCCAATACTTGAGGGAATCCTTCTTCGTTTGGAAATATTCGAGCAAGTGGTGGGAGTTGTTGGAACACGCATAATTTCAGATTACTAAAGACTTTGTAAAGAACTTTGTAAATACAGATTGAGAGATAACCTAACGTCAAGAAGAAGAAGAAGAAATTAGGGATTTCCATTTTAAAGGATGGAGAAGGACTAAGGTTGTCTATTGCTACAGAACTTAGAGACTGTTTTTGCGGAGGGGTTTTTCAGCTTCCAGGGGTGGTTCGAAAGATTGGAGAAGCAAAGAAAAGAGACTTTGTACTGTGAAAGAAAACAGAGCTACACTGTCTTGAGACCATGGAGGCTGGCAACCCGAACCGCAGGGCAAAATGCATAATAGGCACACTTTTAGTGGTAGTGATTTCTCTTATAGTTTTAGTGGTTACTGTATCATATGTAGTGGGACATGAAAATGATGTGAAAGCAGAAAAGGAAGCAAAAAGTGTATCAACACAGAAGCCTCCTACGGCTGGCAAACAGGGGGAAAACATAGCGAAAGAGAAAGCTTTGTTAGATGCTGAGATTAAGAGGTTACATGCAGACGAATCACAGGGGAATTTTAAATCAAATGCTTATGCCAAATTGCTTTATGAATACATTGATGTCATGGAGGCGAAGAACTGCTATGTCTGCATGCAGTTGCCAGCCTCTGTAGATGAAGGCATCAGGTATCATCATCTTCCATTGACTTATGGAATCACGTGTAGTTTGTTGCTGAGCCTATTTTATGAAAGGGATGGGTTTGAGTATTACTTCTCGAACTTTGACTCGATATTGCCAGAGGTGCCAAATTATAAGCACCTCAATAAATGGGATTATTACAAGAGTGAAGACAGGTTACAGAAATGTTTTCTTCCATGGAGAACATTAGATACGTTGGTTGATATCTTTATTCGGCAATTTTATCACCATAAAAGAGCACATATACATATACAATTCACATTTACCAATTAAAAAAAAAAAAAAAAAAAATTTGTAAAATACATAAGAACAAGGAGATCTCATTTTGATAGATTTACAACACAACCAGATTAGTATCGGCCAGTAGGGCCCCCCGGGATTTTAATAAACGGGAGCGTATCCGCCATGCATTTCCCAAAAATTTAGCCACCCCACAGATCATGAGGGCAGACGAAGAGTCTGTAGAGAGGACACGGAGTGCCTGTTTATGGCACCTCAACCCTAATTCCCTGCAGACCGGTTTCAGCCAAAGCTTCCTCGCCCCTTTGTAGGCTGGGCATGCAAAAAACAGGTGGGCCACCGATTCCTTGGGGGCCGCACAGCCGGGGCATGTGAGTGAGAGGGCATCAGAGGTCGACCAACTTGCCGTGAAATCAAGTACTGGAAGCGTCCCATAGCGCAGTTTCAGGTACAGCGATCGATCCAACGGTTTAGTTATTAGGTCTAAAAAGGGTTCCAATTTCCTTACACTCTTAATTGATAAAAATTTGTCCGTAAGTGAACCCACATTCGTAGCCCTCGTTGCCTCACTCTGGACCCAATCCCAATAAAGTTTTTTAATAACGGCTTTGGGTGGCGGGGATTGAGACTCCCATGCCTCTCTTAGACCCAGATTGATGGCCAAATCTTTCAATTTTTTTAGCCATCCTATTTTATTACCTGTGTCCAGCAAGAGTAGATCATCCATCCCTTCTGCATACTTAGCCAGCTCCTCAGTTCTTCTTAATCGAGACCAGAAGAGCAACGGGCGAAGCCTCACCAGGTCTTTTAAAGATCTTCTGCCCAAATCTAGTCTTAGGGGGATCATTGGTGTTGAAGCAGGGAGAGCAGCCACTTTCCTAAAGAAATTATTTTCTGCCACCATCAAATCTGTAACCCCTTCAAACCCCCAAAGTTCGGAGCCATATAGTGCTGAAGGAAGAATCTGTCCCTCATAGATGGCCATAACTGGAGAAACCGGTTTACTGCTAGATTCCCGGAGTTCCTTCAACGTCACCCCGGAAACTCTATGATGACTAAGAAGCATTTTGGAAAGATGGTCTTTCCAGGTCATACGGCTGTTTATCCGGACTCCAAGATAGTCAAAAGATGTGACCAGCTCAAGGGGGGCACTATTGAGCACGAGGTGATTTTTAAATCTTTTAGAGGGGGCAAAAGCCATCAATTTGGTTTTTGAGGTGTTAATGGTTAAGCCTCGGGTAGTACAAAAGGAGCTAAACAGGTTCAAGAGTTTTTGTAAACCCACCGGGGATTTAGAGATTAATAGGGTATCGTCCGCGAAGAGAAGTGTGGGGATTTTCTCCCCCGCCAGGGATGGGGCGTCCGTCTCTTCCCCCTTCAGATGGTCCACAACACCATTTACAAATAGGGAGAAGAGAGTCGGAGCCATGACACAACCCTGGCGTACTCCTCTCCGCACAGGGATCTTATCTGTTAATTGTCCCTGCGATCCCCATCTAACCCGCGCATAATTCCCCTCATGCAGCTTCGTTATTAAATGCAGAAGACTACTGGGGAACCCCATTTCGCCAAGTATTTGCCAGAGTTTTGCACGAGGGACCAGGTCGAAAGCAGTCTTGAGATCTATGAAGGCCATATACAAACTGCCTTTCTTGATGGTAACCGCCTTCCAATAGATTGCAAAAAAGCGAAAGACCTGGTCCATCGTGCCAACCTTCTTTCTAAACCCCGCCTGCAAGTGGGAGAGAACACTAGCCTCTTCTATCCAGTCGTCAACTCTCGAAATGATGACCCTGCCGACCACTTTCTGGATGATGTCAATCAGACTAATGGGTCTGTAGTTCGCAGGGTCATCTCTTGCCCCCTTCTTGTACACAGTAACTACCTCGGCTCCTTTCCAGGAGTCTGGTACTTTATGACCCCTCGTGATCAGATTCATAATACTGGCAATTAGTTTGGCCCAAACTTCTGGCTCAGCCTTAAGCAAATCTCCGGGGATCCCATCCTGCCCGGCGGCTTTCTTAGGGATAAGGCGTCTGATTGCCAATAATACTTCTGAGGGTGAAAATAACAAATCTGTATCGTCCAATTTTGCCCCGTCACCCAAACCATTTCCCCCCCGGCTCGATATTTCCTCTACGCCTCCATATAGGGATGAAAAGTGAGTAAACCATTGCTGGCTAGTTATATGAACAGCCAGTGGTTGCGATTTACCCTGCCTTGTTTTGTTAATCAAATCCCAGAAGAGGTTCGGGTTCTTACTGCTCACAGCCAAGGAGAGTTCCTGCCAATGCCGTTCCTCCCACTCCCGTTTGGCCAGAACTAGTGCTTTCAGATAATCCTTTCTGGCCGCTCTAACCAGCAAAGGGTCACCCGAAAGCAGAGCTCTTGTCAGATTTTTTTAGATACTTCACATGCCCGAAGAAATAATTTGACTTGTAAAGTGTCCGAAATTGAGAAAAGATTTATAGGGCAGGTGGATGATCGATATAGAAGACAAAAGGTCCTAAAAGCTTCAGGACAGTGGAAAACTGATTGGACCGAGGAAGAAAGGGCACACCAAAGAAAGGGTAGCAATGGTCCAATAGCTTTAGATCGAGAGAAAAGGGGAAAGCTGTGTATACACAGAAGTCAAACATATTATGAGAATGTGTTTGTGGGAGAAGTCAGTTGTGAACATGCTTTCCAACTGGAGTATTACTCCAAAGATTTCCTAAAGGAAATGCAGGTGATTCCGAATGTGTATTTTGTTTGTGGAAGAAATGCATACGTGAAACTACCAGATAATTGGTATTGATCATGTTGCTTAGCAATTGTCTTCCCCAAAATATACCATGCTGAGGACTTAGAAACCAAAAAGAGAGGGAAACAAACTAGAAGGAGAAGGGATGTAAGCGCTGAGGAGGTAGTTGGAGATGTATTTGGTGCTATGTTTCCTATTTTGGGGATAGCACTAAATGATGTTAAGATAAGAAGATTGGCAACAGTTGTAGATAGACTATCCGCCAGTACTGCTAGATCTTTAATGCTGGTGGAGGGAGAGATGCAATCGATAAGGGCAATGGTTCTTCAGAACCGACTTGCTCTAGACGTTCTGTTGGCCAAAGAGGGAGGAGTCTGTAAGGCTTTGAAGGTCCAGGAATGTTGCACTTACATTCCAGACAATTCAAAACCTCTAGAAAAGTACATTCGAAACATTACTGAAATACACCATGAGATAGAGGATTTGACAAAGGTTACAGTATGGGAAAAAGTAGGTCAAGGAATGGGTAAAGTTGGAGGTTGGTTTGCCAACCTGGGAAAGAATATCATTTGGTACATATTGAAACCTATCATCATAATAGTGATTTGTGTAATCGCTTTGTGGGGGTTGGTGAAACTGTACAAATGGTATAGAGCAAACAGGTTGCAGAGATCCATGCGAGAGAAGGGGAGGAGATTAGCTGTGATGCAGGAGAATCAGTACCGGAGTCTGAGGGCTCTAGAGGAGATGAAACGAGGGAATATTGCAACGACTTCAGTTTGATACTCTATACCTTAGAGAGGGTGTGATGATGATGACTACTGGAAGTCATCAAAAGGGGGATTGAGAGAGCACAAATCTGAAAAATGTAGAAGTGCACCATATTTACAAGCACGTTGTATTAGTTTAGAATAGAATATACAAGAGTGGCAAACCTACAGAGTGAAGATATATATATGAGTGTTTAATTTGAATAGGGATACATATATCAGTGTGAAAAACTAATGTAGAGATTTGTAGAAATGTTAGAATGATGTTGGAGTCTCACGTTATGGGGCTGTGTGAAAAAGAAATGTAATTCTGCAAACCATGGAAATGTAGGCCACATGGCATTTCACAAGAAACGAAAGATGCTGCTGCACTTTTAAGTAACTTGGATTCTAATGTCATTTTATTGCAAAGTATTATTAATCATAGAATTGAAATGTTTTAAATAGATGTGTTTCATTATAGTAATGTGTGTTAGTTAGAATACTGCTTAAACAAAGAAATTAAATGTGCATATTGTAGAGGCCCGTTTCATGTAATTTTAGTAGGCCTGAATAGATAAAGTTGCTTCTTTGATCTGTATGTGCTCGTTAGAGAAAAAGTCGTGTTAGGCACAAACTGTAAAGACTGTTCAAATGGTTTATGACTTCGAGATATGGCGGAGGCCGGAATTTGGGGCCCACAGAGAAAGTGTCTTTTGCAGGTGCGAGGGGGTTTTATCAGGAAAGTGATGAATAGACTTTTGTTCAAGAGAGCCAGGCACAGGCCTGGAGGAGTCTTCAGGAATTTCCTGGGGGTACCGTCTTGCCGGAGAGAAGCCTGGGAAGCAAGGTCAACTTTAACGAAGGGTCCCGAGGAGTACCAGCATGGAAGTTGCCGCCAGAACCAACACCACGTGAGAGGCGTCTCCAGGGGCGTTCCTATTGGAAAAGTGATTTTGTATTAGGGACAGCACCCCTGGGTGGAGTTAGAGCAGACGATCTGAGGAACCTAAGAGAGCGGATGGGTAGGCAGATAGGGAACTGCAAGACTTCGACTTTGAGACAAAGACTAAGGAAAGTGTGTGATCTTCTGTGGAAGTCACCACGGCTGACACCTTTTTAGGTAAAGATCTTGTTAAGTAGGGATGTCACTTAGTCTAGTGTAGGGACAGCCTAACCTGTATTTTCCTTTTTGTAAATGACTCTAAAGTTGCAACTCGTAGCTATTCTCGCAACTTTAATGACCTTTGAGCTGATCTTGGTAATTCTATTCTGTCGACTACGAGCATTTAGGGATTTTATGTTTATCTTGACACCTGTATATCTTTTGAACCTTATTTTGAGATGTCTGTATCTCCAGATAGCTTTGGTTTTATAATAAACTTTTAAACCTTTTCCAGTGGTAAGTGGTTCTTTAGAGTGGCGTAAGTTCTTTCTTGATTAACCTAGTAGTGGATTGCCTTTTACTCAATGACAGGTACCAACGATTTAGTCGACCTGAATTGGGATCTGGATTAATGACAACAGGCCAGAAATCCCGCGTTAGCACCTGTGCGGACGTTCTACAGGAGTAGGCGGAGTCATGATGAGCCCAGCTCGACATGAGCACAGCGGCACTGTGCCTCCGGACGAGCTGGGCTCGTCATGAGCACCGCGGCGCCGCGCGCGGCCCCCCTCTACCCCGCACAGGAGGGGAATTACCCCCGCGGCTAAGGGGTTAAAGAGGTGTGTCTTCAGCTCTTTCCTAAACAGGATCACAGCTTGTGATACAAGAACCACATGCCATGAAAGAGATCAGTACTATAGTATACCTGAGGGACAGTGTGCTATATACTCTGGGTGACACAATCTTTCACCCTTTCCGAAAGTAAACTTTTCCAGACTATCGGACAAAAAGTGTCCCAGGTGATCATAGGGCTCAAACGGAAACAAGCATTGGCAATGCCAATAGTTCCTGCTCATGAAAGCACTGTCAAACCAGATCTAACAATCCATGTTCGCTGCCTGCCCTGCTCCAATCCGTGCTGCTGTCTGGGAGAATCACAATCAATTGTGTAGTTATCTACAACACTTTAATAGCAGTGCAATGGCATGTTTATGCACCTAAAAGTTCAAACTCAGCAGCTGAATAAATAAACAAAATGATCACAGCGTTGTGAACAGCAAGCAATTTTTGTAGAAGCATACACCTTCTGCCCAATAATTTTTTTTACTTTTGACTCCTCACGTGTGGGCGGGGCCGAAGCCCCTCTCCTGGTGATACTCACATAATTGTCTGGCAACAGCACCACTGTCAAGTCAGACCATAAGATTGGGCAACACGGAGCAGGCAATGAGGAGGAAAGTGACTTATGAAAAACATATTTTGTTCAGTATTCACCGAAGAAGTCAAGGATGTGGCTCATTGATAGGATGGAAAAGGAAAATTAAAACAAGGAGCTGGATGCGTGCCTTTGTACAAAAGTATGTGCACAATTTTTGGCTGTTCTTGGAGCCACAGGAATCAGATAATACTGCAAGTTTACTTAATACCAATTTCTCAAGAATTGATATTTTTCTCATTTAAACTTGATTTAAAATCAGCTATTTTGCAAAATATTAAAAATATCCGTCATTAGACAGAATCGCGCCACTCATAAATAGCCCTCAAGCTGTGTCTTCTTCTCAGGAGCAGGTGCATTGTTCCCACTGCAAGTTCTTCTGGAGGAGTGTGTGCCTCATAAAAAATACTAAATTTTGTAGCTCGCCTGACAATAGTTAGGGTGGGTTCACAGCAGGGCATTTCACAGAATGAATCAAAAGCCATTGGGAATGGGCAATAACACAGGGATGGTGGCCTTCTGGGAACAGCAGACCACCATGTCTATGTTTGCTTTTAAATAAAGCAACTTTTTTTTCCAAATGATCCAAAAAGAAAAATGAAACGTTTCTGTTTCATTGTTTAAGAGCACTTTTTGGCTGCCAGTCACAAAGGAGAAGGGGTCCTGCCGAGTGGATTACCACCTACTTGAAGTAGGCGCTAATCTGAACCTGCTTTACGATCACATTCTGGTCACAAAACAATCGCACATACCCTTGCAACTCGCTATTAGGAAGGGACGCCCTTGGCATGACCCTTCCTAATAGCGACTCGCAAACCCTATTTTGAGAGTTGATAATAGGTTACCGCAGGGTCGGCTTTAGGGCAGTGCAACTGGTACGGTCACACTGGGTGCTGACCTGTGGAGGGGCGTAGCCTCGGGGGGGGGGCACTGTGTTTAGCAATAACTTGTGATTGGAGAGATGAGGGGCACTTTTGCCTGGTGGTAATGAAGAAATCCGAGGAGGCGGTCATGGGGTGTGGGGAAGCAAAAAATAAATGTTGCACCGGGCGCCACCAGTGCTAAAGCTGTACATGGGTTACCGACTTGCAAAATAAGGATAGTACATGCCAGAAGCCGTTTTAGCGGTCGCAAACAGCCTGATTCTCCATTTGCGACCACTAAAAACAGGTTGACCATCTGGCCCCTAGTTATTCATTTTTTCCTATTTAACTCAGCAGTGAGGATGAAATACCACCACCATTTCAAAATTTTAAATGGAATATTCACACTAGTTTTCTAATCTCTAGAATATATTCTTATTAAAAAATAATATAGAACTTAAAACAAAGAAAATGTTTATTATCATATAAACTATAAATACACAATCCTTCTAATCTGAAATATTGACTTTTTTTAACATGTCAGGAATCAAACTCTGCACTCCTCAGTTATGTATTGATAAGGACCCGATGTAGAAGGCAATGAGCCAGACCTCATTTTTTTTATTTTTTTTTATTATCAACGTCCCCACCTTAAATCATAAGCAATTACAGAGGCAGTTTTAACTGCATTTTACCAACCCACACTAGGTGTAAAAGTTCATCCTTGTTCCATCTTGTCTTTACAGTTTATATAGTGTGAAGAAAGACAATGTACACAAGTTTCCAATCAGCTCTGAAATGCCAAGCAGGGGTGGCTGCTTTGCTAAGGCAGAGGAGAGTCGCCCCACTGCTCTTTGAGCAGGAAATTAAAAATTATAAAAACATAGTCATTTTATTTTCTGCAGGATCGGGGCTGGGTAAAGGCGGGGCTGGAGGCACAGGGGGAGGAGAAGTTTGAACACTCCAAGTGCGCATGACTGTTTGGTCGGCCGTCTCAAGCTGGCCAAACAGTCATACGCACTTTGCATGTTCCCAACCAGGCTGCATTACACAGGCTGGTGGGGAACATGTCCAGGCCCCCAGTCCCCATCTGCGAGTTGATCCACGGTACTCAGACTAATCACAACGCTGCTTGCAGCATTGTGATTGGCTTAGGGGAGCCAATCACAACACTGCTTGCAGCATTGTGATTGGCTATGGGGAGCCAGGGATGATTCCTGGTGCCGGACTCGCCATGAAGCAGAGAAGAGACACAGCCTGCGGAAGAGGTAAGTGTTTTTTTTATTTTGTGCTCCATACCCCCAGCCGCCCCGCCTCTCCACCCTCATTCCCTGCCTGCCGCTACTGATCCCAAGCACTGTCCTCTTGTTGACAGTGCTATGCATAATGTTGACTATTGCAGAAGTATTTCTGAAATTTTTTATATCATGCAGTGCAATGTCCCATAATAGATAATGTTAGGCCGCACCAAAACGGCACTGAGGACTTTATGCCATAAGCACTTTCCATAGGTTCCTAGCTATCAAGGCCTTCTCCCTGTTATACACCTGGACCCCCAAGTACCTAATAGTGTCATATGCACTTGTGAGAGGGACGGACGGTAATACTAGGTGCTACAGGACTGGTACTGGTATATGTGGAAATAGATTTGATTTGTCCGGTTTTATCCACACTATGTGTGAGAGGGTATACTCAGACGTGAGTCCCTTGCTCATTGCACCATCAGGATTCAAGCAAGCCGGGCCGAAGAAGGCTGTGATGCCAGAAACCGGTCCCCGGAAGCTTGTTTCCTTCCCAGTATAAGAATTGGCTTGGTAGTTTGGTTTGCCCTGTTCCCATCATGCACTGGGACAGGAACAGACTAATTTGCATATAGCCAGGTTCTGAGCTGGGATGGTGCAGTGAGCTAAAAAACGGTGATGGATTAAAACCATGATCTCTTGACTTGGTAAGAGTATTCTGCATCATTTAGAAGCTCTGTCCATCACCACCCCCCTTTTCCAAAATCGGTTTTATCCACACTATGTGTGAGAGGGTATACTCAGACGTGAGTCCCTTGCTCATTGCACCATCAGGATTCAAGCAAGCCGGGCCGAAGAAGGCTGTGATGCCAGAAACCGGTCCCCGGAAGCTTGTTTCCTTCCCAGTATAAGAATTGGCTTGGTAGTTTGGTTTGCCCTGTTCCCATCATGCACTGGGACAGGAACAGACTAATTTGCATATAGCCAGGTTCTGAGCTGGGATGGTGCAGTGAGCTAAAAAACGGTGATGGATTAAAACCATGATCTCTTGACTTGGTAAGAGTATTCTGCATCATTCAGAAGCTCTGTCCATCACCACCCCCCTTTTCCAAAATAGGCCTGACATCCCACCACATTCCTCTAACAGAATAATTAAATGAGCCATGACTGGTAAGTGGTTCCGGAGATAGATCAGGGCATCGTCTGCTTAATAATGTCCCACCAGCCTTCCAGCTGTACACTCCATTCGGGTGCTTTCAATTGCAGAGCACAGGTCAGTGGCTCCATGGCCATGGCAAAGAGAATGGGGGAGAGTGAGCAGCCTTGACACATGCAACGCGTTATGGGGAGTGGGGCTGATATCACTTGTCCAGTTTTCATACATGCTGTTGGAGATGTGTAGGGCAGCCGTATCCTCCACATGATTATCGGGCCCAGCCCTAAGTTATGGAGTACTAACAACAGGTAGGTCCACCAATAACGGATGCCTACCGGGTTTGTGAAGTACTCTAATAACAGCTTCTCTCATAGAGGGCGGAAGCTCACCTTCTTTATGAGCTGCCTCACACACTTGCAAAAGTTATGGGGACAGGCGCGCGGCAAACGCGGCATAGAATTCCACCGGAAAGCCATCAGTGCTTGCTGTCTTACCCCTACCCATATGCGTAATCATCAAATGTATCCCCTCTATAGCAAGGGGAGTGTCTAGTTCTCAGTGTTCTGATTTCCGGCAAGTGGAGGGCATCCAAGTATGCCTCAATATAAGGTACCTCTGCTGCTTCAGGAACAGTGTACAGTATGCTGCAGTATTCTCAGAACGTATGACTGATATCTCTCTGTGCATCTGCGATACACACCTGTCTCCCTCCCTGTGTTGGTGGGCGATATGATCTCTATAGTGTAGGGTGGATAGTCATGTTAGTATCTTGGTGTGGTCTATTTTTGCTTGGGCCAAATGAGTGACATAGGAGGAATCGAAGACAGAGTGCATTTCTAGGGTTCAAATTCTAGTTTCTAAGGACATCAACTACAGTTGAAGAGTCAACTTACTACTGAATGTTGTCTTAATGGCTAGCCCAGGTGGCACCACCTTGAACGCCTGTCATTCAATCGGCTTGGCATTGGCAGTGCCCCCATTTTCACAGAAGTCATTATTTACTGCATCCCCTAATATCGCCCACTACAGCGGGTCCTGAAGCACCGTCGCCGAAAGACACCATGTGTGTATAGGTGAGTGGGTGCCCCCCCTCAGTTCAATGTGATTAGTAGTGAGTTGTGATCTGACAAAGTGCGACCCAAATATTTGGTCTTGCTGACACTGGGAGCTAAGTCAGCAGTTCAGTAAATTACACCTATACTGGTGTGAATTCTGTGAAACCCGGAGTAATGTGTGTAGCTCCTATCAGTTGGATGGGCGAGGTGCCATATGTCGGACAGTTGCATGTGGGAAACTCAGCGTTGGAGGTCCCTTATGGAGGAAAATGACTGGGCCCCAGGCACTGGGGGGGAACAACCAGTCCATGTCTATGTCCGTGTACTATTGTAGTCGACACACCAGAGGCTTGGCACAAGAGTGGTTGAGAGCGGTGTGGGGGTTAGTCTGTCAAAGAAGGCTGCTTGGCTGGTGTTGGGGGCATAGAGGGCCACCAGTGCTAAAGGTGACCATCCATTAAACCCTCGCGGGCCACATAGCGACCTTCTGGGTCAACAGCAGTGTGTAAAGGGAACCCCCACTGCAATCCATATCAGGACTGCCCCTAGCGTAGCTCAAATACGTGGTTTCAGCTACGATGCCTTGCCACCGCTTATGCAGCTTTGTCAGTTCCGCCTGAGTTAGGTGGGTTTCCTGTTTGGAAGCCATGTGTATGTTATGTAATTTCAGGTACAGGTAGAACTTGTATCTTTTAACAGCACCAGGCATTCCCCCTAACATTACAGGAGAGAACATTATAATGGCAGTTCCTGGTAACTTGGTCATCTCCTATTGTCTGTAGATCATAGTCCAATTTTGTTTTAGCGTAATAAGCAGGGGTCCCCCCTTCCTTCTATGTATTTAGATAAAGCATGTGGATCATCTAACAAAACAATGTGCATATAAATACTTACAACCTGAAACTGTAACACCACATTTACAATGAGCAGTCAATCCCTTGCACCGCCATGTGTTAATCTGCGTTTCCCTACCTATAAGGGGAGGCACCAGGGGAGCTGGCCTTGGAGCCAATGATGCACCCTGTTCGACGCAGGGCTTGGAGCGCTGTCCACTGTTATAATGGCTCACCTCCTGGCAGTTTATGCAAAGCAATTACAAGTTCACCATTCCTATGCAGATCCACAATCGGAGGAGGAGCATAACCAAGACCAGAAAGGGGGCAGTACCTCCAACGCCTTCGGAAACGGCCATAATAAGGTTATTAGCAGCTAGGTAATATATAGTCTGAAGTCACTGAGGTGATGTCTGGACCTCCCCCTAAGATCAGGCCTGATGCAGCCAAGCCTGCCACATTGTGGGGCATTTGTGGATCCATAGAGTCGATATGGACTGTGGAGGATGTAGGCGCTGGCTAACTTGCATTTTCATTGGGCATGCTTGTTGATCTCTAAGCCTGTGACAATTTGTCCGAGGTCAGGTCCAGCCACTACTGCCTTCTCCCTCGGTGTACAGCCCCGTCTCTGTGAGGTATCACATCCCTGCTCCTGAGCCAGGCCCAGTCCTCCTCTGGTGTAGAAAAGAAAAAGGAATCATCACCCTGGATAACCTTAAACTTGGTGGGGTGCATGAGGGCATAGAGGAGACTCAAGCGGCACATAGGTTGCTTAACTTCATAATAAGATGCTCTGGGTCTCTGAACCTTGGCAGCATAGTCTGGATAGATAGTAACATTGCAATTCTCTATTTGCCAGAGGCTTTTGGAGCGGGCCACTTAATGAATATGGTCCTGAGCATGATAATTAAAGATTTGAGCCACCACTGGTTTCGGTGGCACCCCGGCACTGACGGACGGCCTGGCACTGTGTGTGCATGCTGTATAGAGAAGAATGCAAACTGGCATCCACGTAGTCCAGTGTGCACCAACCAGTCTTCCAAAAATAGCTCCATGCTCGGGCCTTCCGCTCCTTTGGGCAACCCCACTATTCAAATGTTGTTATGCGAGGATCAGCCTTCTGCATCCTCGACTCACTGTTTCAGTTCCCAGACTTTCACTTGAAGTACCCGCAGCTCTGTCTGCGTCCTCGTGACAGATAGGTGCAAGGTCGTCAATACAGATTCACTCTCATCCTTCCTTTCTTTTAGGTGCCTATGATCCACCCGCAAGAGGCCCACATCTACCACCAGTGCAGCTAGTTTGGGTTCCAAGGATGCTCTGATGTCTAGTTTAGCTTTAAAGATCTCATCTAATTTTCTAGTGAACTCCATTAATGTTTGTACAGTTGCAGAAGGTGACGGCTCCATTCCCCAGTCTTCACCACTCTCCCACCATCTGATATCTGAGGCACTTTGCTTCCTTTCAGCTTGACCATCATGCAGGGTGTGCAACAGGTAACGGAGATGGTGTGCTGCTGTACGTGGCTGTCAGAGAGGCAGAGTATGGCGCAGTCGCCGCAGCCCCCCTTCTGGGTGGGGATAGTATCTTCCTCAGGTCCTCAGGGGCCATAGTACAGAGAGGCGTGAGGTGTGAGAGATCATCACAGCAAAGATCTCCAGAGTCTGCCCTCCCAGTGGTACCCCACCCCACTGCACCCTCAGTTCTCCAGCAGGGGTAGTGGGGGAGATAAAGTTACTGTGTTTCAGAGGAGGGGAGGAGGGGCCAACTACTGCAGGCCGCCGCTGCCGATTGAGCCACACCAGTCACCAGATCCAGCCAGCCTTGGTCTCCGGATCGACCAGAAACATGCACAATTCTGATGTCCAAACAAAGGATGATGGGGGACTGCGCACACAGTCCTCATTGCCCAATCCGGCCAGCCTCACATTGCAAAGCGCAAGGGGGAGGCAGCACTGTCAGGGTGGCAATGAGTTGCGGGAGTGGGGAATGTGCATCAGGGCACCTGAGGACTCTTCCGCTCTGGACCCCTTCAATACGTCCATCTTCCCCCAACCCAGCCTCAATCAATGCCACATGGAGGGAGGGCAGCATCGCCCCATATGCGCATGCCAGGGGAGGCAGCAGCTGTCAGCAGCGCAACAGGGATGTATGACGTTACAACGCATACTTTTACCACGCATGCCTTTACAACGCGGTATTTACAACTAATACCTTTACAACGCATAGTGCTTTGGGGCGCTGGATAGTGAATAGTTCAATTTACTATTCCAACTCCAGTCCCCGTGGACACTAGGGAAGGTGTTGGACAGTAAATTAAACTTATTCCCTATCCTAGAGCGCCCCCCAGCGCAATGCGTTGTAATGGTTTGCGTTGTAAGAGTTGCGTCGTAAAGGCACTGCGTGGTAAAAGTTACGTTGTAAAGGATGTTTCCAGCGCAACTGCGGTCCGAGCCCTGCCACATCCACAGTGCAGTCATGCCAAGGAAAGCCTGCTGTCTCGGGTAGGGCCCAGGCCCCAATTCACTCTAAAGCCGCAGCCACTGTACACCTGTCTTCTGCAACGTGAAGGGGAGGCAGCAGGTGTCAGCAGCTGAACAGAGCTCCGGGCCCCACCGTATCCACAGTGCAGCCAGGCTGAGGAAAGCAGGCTGAGGACAGCAGGCTGTATCGAGTAGGCCCCACTTTAAAAGTGTCAGTACATTTATCTCTGACATAGTTCATTAAAGAAAATCTTTAATCGAACTGCGAGTTTTGGTGGCTGTGGGGACCTTCCAGTGTATTGCGATGCTTAGCTTACCAAGGAGCAATGCCAGGTTCAGAAATGTGGACATAACTTTAGCCTTTGATGGCCTACCAAACCTACCCAACAAGCAAGTTGCCATATCAATGCCGAGGGATCTGCCAGCATATCTCGTAAAACAGTTATCAGAGCTAAACAAAACTGGTGAATGATAGGGCAATCCATATCAAATGGAAGAAATCCGTATTGGTAACCCTGCACCTGGGGAAAGCAGACTCCACTCTGGGTATATTTGAAATATGTAATCGCGATAAAGGTAGGTATAGTACAAATAATTATACTGCGTATATATTCAAAGCATTGATTCATATTTACTTTTTTTGAATACTCTAGGATCTGCACCCATTCTTTGTCCAGGATCTCTTCCCCTAGCTTTTACCCCCAAGTTGTTTTCAGTGCAGTCGTGGGTCGGTGGAACGTAGGGGCTTGCGTTCTATGCATTATTATCACAGCTTTGCGTTGTATCCCATGTGTGAACTGGGCATATAATACCTAGGTTTTTGGTGGTTCTGTCATATCATTGTCCTAAATTTTCCTAATCACACTGACCAGCTTACCACAGCATTTTATGTCAGATATTGGCCGGTAGGGAGACCATAACTGTTGGTGAGGGTCTGCAAAGTTTAGCTATGCATTCAGTGTTTCTCGGAGTGTCGATTGGCTACAGTTGCCAGCCCAGATACCATCTATAATAGGATAGGCAGTCAGTATGGAACAGCAGACTCCGCCATAAAAGTTTATTGCCATCACCCGGACCGTGCGCATCGTTCTCGGGAACATGGTCACACATTTCTCTTTACCATACAGGACCAGAGTTACCTGTAACAGGTTTATTATACACTCGTAATCACTTTCCACTGTCTGCCATCTGGACGCCATTCATCAGAGTGCTGCTAGGTTTAGCATAACCCCCCACCCCCAGGTGCTATTAGGCGCACAACTTTATCTATAGAGACACGTCTCCTCTGTTGTGCCCATGGCAAACCGGATAAAAGGGATCTGATATCCTGGAACAAAAGATCTCAGGAGGCTCAAGGGAAGAGCTATGAACAAATACAGCACCCTGGAGCGCATAATTATTTTAGCTGTTACCACTCTGCCCAGTGTGTTAATGGGAGCCCAGTCCAGAAAGGACCAAACCAACTGTTGTATGCCGGTGACACACTCTGCAAGGCACAGATGTTCGCCTGCAGGTTCTTGAGATCATCCTTTTCAACCCTAATGGCAGCTACAAGTCCATTCTGGTTTATTCTTTCTCAGGAAATAATGACAGCACAAATTTTGTTTGACTAAAGATCAAGTTGTAGACTACAAAAATGTATTGAGCCCCTGAAAAAAATAGTGATGACGTCTACGTGTGAGAACTAGTGCACCATAACATTGCCTATTTTGGTCCAAGATGGTTCTGGTTAAGTCGAGAACCAGAACACTACAAATTGACCGTGCTCCAGAAGGTTACAGTTAAGGGCGGGATCTCAATGTCAGATGTTGAAGACCTTTGACAGTAGGACAAAGGTTTGTGTCTCCTTACAATAATCTGGGTATTTATCCTAGCCAGCTCTACCCTGTAATTTACTTAAACTTTCTACGGTGGCTGACTAGTATAACAATAAATTATTGAAATTCTTTAACGAATAAAATGTTCATGCTCTCAAGGTAACATTGATACTGATGCTAAAAAACAACAAGCGTCAGTAATATTATGACTTCAAGACCCACTTCTCTCAAATCTGCCTTCTCCATCACCTGCTGCTTCTACAAAGGAGTCCAGCAGCTGATGCCCTCTTTTCTTACATTTCTTGAAGAGGCTATTTATTACATAAAATAGTTCTTCCAGTGCCATTGTTCTTTTCATTTGAACATGCTGTGCCAACATGTATTGATTTTTAGGATGTCCATCTTGGTGATATGAGGGCTCTTGCCAAGAGCAAACCACAAATAACAACATAGAAGGATTAACCTTGCACTGCCGTGCCCTCTGCCTCCCTAGAATTGCAGTACAAGGGTCCAAGTCTATCACACTTCCTCACTGCCCGCATCCATCGCAAAACCAATATCCAAAATGGTATGGTTCTGTGGCACTCCCAAAGCATATACAACCAGCCCTCTGAAAAAATCTGACACCTGGTGCACAGTGATGAAACTGGCACAGCAGGCTTACTGATCCTCTCGGTCATGAGGTACAGCCAGTGGAGATTTGAGCCTCTCTCTATCTCTATTAATATCCTTTCTCTCCATCTCATCCACCCAAGCTTCTCTTTGTTTTGTAAAATGTGGTCCATCCAACTCAGTTAGCTTTTAGTATAACCTTTTATTAAATTCATTGGTGGGCGTACTTTGGGCAACCTCATTAAACACATCATGATATCCTAATCTCTGTGCACCGGAAGAGTAGTACCCACGTCATAAAAATTTGATGAACTGCTTCAATATCGGAGTTCAACTTTTTGCTGAATTTCTGTGAATCAAAGGAGCCCCATATTTGGTCTACTTCCCAAATACCCTTTTGTTTCCATTCTGGTATGGAGTCTGTGAAGCAGTTTAGTGGGCAGGTACTTTCAAATGGGAAACCCTACCCCCTGACTGTTCAATGTAACAGTTTTCACATAAGGGGAATATACTCTCCAGGAATCTCGGAGGATAGAGTCACAAAATAAAGAACTAATGTGGGCTTTATTGTAGATTATCCAAATGGAAGATGCAAGAGCTTTTGGAAAAGGAATGGGGAGAAAATAGAAACAAAAAACATATACAAGATGAGAAAATGGAGCATTTTCAGGCTGAAATAATGGAGTAGAGAGCAACATGGACAGTTTAGCACATTTCTGCCTAGACTGAAAGGTCAGAGAAAGTAGTAAAAATTGATGATAAAAAGGCGAAAAACTGATCCTGGAGATCCATTGTTCACTTTGCTGTCTCAAGACACAGAAACCAAAACTAAAATGGAGTAACACCTAACTCAGTTATTAAAGGAAAGAGTATCCACTCAAAAACAGAGAAAAAAGTTCTCTAGACATGGGCTTACGTGCTCAATTCAGCACAGTGTGCCCCATCCTGTTGATGGATAATGCATATCCTTATAGAAGACCCCTCACTCACCAACCTGGTTGGTGACATGCTTCATCATCGGGGTCCCACCCCATAAGCCGAGTGCCTATAGGGTGTGCTGCGACACCTGACTACAGTGGAGCTGGTTAGTTTTTCTTTTATGTGTTCAGGGCGATCAAACAAGTGAATTTAAAAAGGGCCAAAACTGCTCACTGCAAGTATTTATTCTTGAGTGCTTGAACCCTAGTTAAAAAAATTGTGTAACACCTATGCCTAATTAGGTAGACTTTGGTGTTAAGGGTAGTGTTTTTATTAAAAATAGCTAAGTGTGCTATGTGACGAGTGATAAATGCTATTGATTAAAAAGGTCTACATGTTTCAACCATTGTATATATTCATTGGTTTTCGTCAGGACCGTGATATTGAACTGGGTGGTCCACACACGCTAAGGTGCGTCCTGCCCTAGTCCAAGTTGGAGTGCACAAATTGTGAACTCGTGTAAAAATTAGTGCATTTTCTTTATTCAAAGAAAAACCTGTAAAGAAACAGGAAAACAAAAAACAGGGAGGGGTCACATACAGGGGTTGACAATACACATGTACTACATTTAACATATATAGCCAGTCCTTACCCCATTTGAGTCAATAGATGGGGTCGTGCCCATGTTTGAAACAGTGGAATCCATCTGATTATTCAAAGTTTAAGGGTACACCTTGGTACTACTTGCAAGTGAGGACAGGTTTTCATGTCATTACACTGTTCCATGGGATATTATCGTTCAAGCCTGACTTGTGGGTGGACAATCTATAAACCCACCTCTGTTCTTTTTCAAATAGTCGTTGGGTCAGGTTCGCTCCTGGCTTTACTTGTTCGATAATTGCGACGTCACGACTGCTCACAACTCTCGGCAGCCGTCCACTTCGCAACACCAGTATGATCACTCACCCATAGTACGCCGCCCTTACTTTTCACTAGCTATTCCCAGATGCCAAAACCAGGTCGACACCACTTCTTTGGCACTGGTCCAGTAACTATTAGTCACAGTCCGGTAAAAGCACTGTAGTACTGTTGCGCAATAGATGGATTCCACTGTTTCAAACATGGGCACGACCCCATCTATTGACTCAAATGGGGTAAGGACTGGCTATATATGTTAAATGTAGTACATGTGTATTGTCAACCCCTGTATGTGACCCCTCCCTGTTTTTTGTTTTCCTGTTTCTTTACAGGTTTTTCTTTGAATAAAGAAAATGCACTAATTTTTACACGAGTTCACAATATGTGCACTCCAACTTGGACTAGGGCAGGACGCACCTTAGCGTGTGTGGACCACCCAGTTCAATATCACGGTCCTGACGAAAACCAATGAATATATACAATGGTTGAAACATGTAGACCTTTTTAATCAATAGCATTTATCACTCGTCACATAGCACACTTAGCTATTTTTAATAAAAACACTACCCTTAACACCAAAGTCTACCTAATTAGGCATAGGTGTTACACAATTTTTTTAACTAGGGTTCAAGCACTCAAGAATAAATACTTGCAGTGAGCAGTTTTGGCCCTTTTTAAATTCACTTGTTTGATCGCCCTGAACACATAAAAGAAAAACTAACCAGCTCCACTGTAGTCAGGTGTCGCAGCACACCCTATAGGCACTCGGCTTATGGGGTGGGACCCCGATGATGAAGCATGTCACCAACCAGGTTGGTGAGTGAGGGGTCTTCTATAAGGATATGCATTATCCATCAACAGGTTGGGGCACACTGTGCTGAATTGAGCACGTAAGCCCATGTCTAGAGAACTTTTTTCTCTGTTTTTGAGTGGATACTCCTCCATTGTTTTTATAACTAATCCCGGGGACCAGGAGTTCCCAACTCACATAAATTAGTGTAAATTTTCCCTCACTCTCTCTTTTGTTATTGAAGAAAAATTAAAGGAAAGAGCACTGTAGAGCCAGAGCCAGAGAGGGACGATCTGACTGCAGTAAAGGCACATACAATTCTGTTTCAAGGATTGAAAATTGTGCTGTGATTTTTTATTTGTTGACTATGAGTTAAAAGACCAACTAGTTAAGATGGCCTGTAGGTTTAAAGCTGGGCAGGTGTCACTTCTAAAATTCTTGCAGATATGTCTTCTGTAAGAGGGAAGATGATGAGTAATCTGATTCCAGATCTAAAAGCGGCTGGTGTACATGCACAAATAGTGCAACAGTCCAAATAGATGCTCTGGAAGGCCGACTATCTCATTTTTGAAGATGTATCTGAAGTGAAATAGTTCTTGCAAAAAATCCAGCCTAACTACAAAAGACAATAATTTTGACCTACATTTGGATAGGCCAGGCTATATGAATTCCTATTTAACACAATTAGTCTACGTTTAAAAAGTTGAATTCAAAGACAAATGTGTGTGCAAAGGGATGTAGCGCAAAGGTTAAAAGGGGCAATCGGCCTAGAAGTTGTATAATAGGGCCCGTAATGGTAAAATGAATTGAATTAGGTACACTATTATAACTTGAGTAAATCGATGACATAGTCAATTACAATTTCAGCTTAGTCTGACATTGTACAGAAGATGGCCTCTTCCCAACCACACTGACCCATCCTTGATGGAACACCAAATTGGTTTCTCTGAGGGGCGATGAGGGCTGCTGGCCGACCCTATGCCGATAGAATGTGCCAGCATACAGACGAGGAGAAGTGTTTCAAAAGGGTAAAAAGAAGGAAGGAAGATGGAAGGTGGGTAAGAAAAAATAAAAATAAATTTCAAAAACGGAACTGGAATATATGAGGATGGATAATTTGAAGGTACTGTGGGTCTGTGCAATTGACGTGTTGACATGGAAGAAACAAAACAGGATCATGTGTTTCTTGGAGCAGACAAGGCAGAAATTATTTTATTGCAGGAGACACTCATATCAAGTAGTAATAAGCAACAATTTGCCAAGTACTCTTTATTCTTTATACCCCTATTCTTTATTAAAAAGAACAGGGGTATAAAGTTAACCAGAGAACAAGGAGGTAAGTTGGGCATGTGGACAATCCTAACTCACAACAAAGATCAGTAAGTTTTCTCGATGGTTAGCTATTATGGCCCCATCATGGATGATCCCCACCTGTTATAGAAACTCCTACTGGAAGTACACTCCTTTCAGGCTCAGTTACTTTTGTGTGGTGATTTTAATGTGAATTTACATGCATCATCACAAGGTTGTCTTAACAGACCAGCGCGCAAAGGCAACCTTGAATGCGGACAACATTAACGCTGCTTCAGCACAGTTTGGACTTAGTCGACATTCGAAGGGAGAAACATCAGGAATCTAAGGGGTTTACTAACTTCAGGCATAAATATCAAAGCCAAACGACCTTTCATGCTCAAGTATAAGTTGTTGTGTATCTGTGGGAATCATTCCCCTATTGCTGTCTGATCGTGCTCCTGCGTATTTTGTATTTTGATTACGAAGGGATAAGGTTAAAAAAAACTACCTTGTCGTGGATTGATTTTTCATCGTTTTCAGTTTCAGATACAGGGATGACTTGTAAACTACAGATGAGGGAATCAGTTTAGCATAGGATTGGTAAGAGATATATTAATAGCCCTTTTCTGAGATGTACTGATATCAAAGAAAATAAAGATAAAGCAGTTAGAAGAAGTGAGAGTCCTGTAGGAGAAAATTAAAAAGCCACGTGGATTAGCACCATGCTATCACAGGAGGAAAAGTGTAGAACATTAATGGAAGCACTTCAAGAAGTCCAACATACAGACGGAAATAATGAGCCAGCACACAACGTGCCAGTGGTATTAGAAAAGGATAATAAAAAGTGAGGAAATAATTAGCAGCATTACAACATTAAAACAAGGCAAAGGCGAACCAAGTGGGATTGAAGATGATGAAACAGGGGTCATTGAGAAGAATCCTACAAAAGTTGTTGAATTGTTTATAATATTTTACATGTAAATTTATTGCAAAATACTCCATATGTCTCCTGAGGATTGACGTGCATTCTCCAAAAGCTGAATCTGAGTAAGATCTCACCAAACAACAAGTTATGTATAGTAGATCAATCACCTTAAACAAATTCCTGGATCAATTGGCTAACTCTTCAAAGGTCCGGATGGATTACCAGCAGAAATATAAAAACTTTTCTGAAACTCATGGTTCACGATTGATTCAGATACAGCATTTCCTTTTGGGACCCCTCACTCCAGTATCCATTCGTCTGTAAATTTGTCTTTTTTTTAAATTACGCCTGTATTTTATTTACTTGCCATAAAATATTTCTGCTGTTCCTCCGGCTCAGCACTCTTCTGCCAATAAGCCTGATCTGCACTTCATAAAACCTCAAGATTAAAATATGTATGCATATGTCTTTTTAGGTCTCGCCTGTCAATGCGCATGCGCATTGAGCAGAGCGAGACTATTGCGATTTAAACAAAGTTTACCTAACTGCGGCGATTTGGTGCTGTGCCCGTGGCTTTTAGGTCAATGCGCTTGCGCATTGACCTAAAATGCGCGTGCACATCACCAAATCGCCGTCTGTTCCCTCAGCCGCATTCCTCCGACACCTTTTGAAGTGAAGCTTAGCTTCACTTCAAAGGCCCCGGCTTCTTCACACCCACATGCCGCTCTCCCCGCTCCGCCCCCTCCCCTGCCCGCCGTGTGCATTTCTCCTCCACCCCCTCCCCACAGCAATGCCCTCCGTCTTGTTTCCTTTCATTTCCAGTCTAGTTGGTCCCGGTCTCTTGCCTGACCTGCAAAGACGTATTTGCTAAACAGTCTGGTCTATTTCTTATAACTGCCAAGCTCTGCCTACCTGATTTCCCTTCTTATATAATGGGATGCGCATTTTATAAAGCAAGGCTTCTCGCAAAACCCGAAAAGGGTGACCGCTCAAGAAAGAACTGAAGAGTTAGGCAGACCCTTCCTTCAGTAAGACACTAACACCGAGGGGCTTATTTACAAGACCTAGCGCCACTTTTGCGTCTTTTTTAAAGGGAAAAGTGACGTACGGGGCTTGTAAATAAGACCCCGAATTTGTACTGCATATATTTATTTGTTTAGACCCTCATCGGTCATCATTGCTTTAGCCATACTTTTATCTGCCTCTTCTCCCATCCCTGCATGGCATCTCCCTCTGTCACTCGTGAAATCATACCCTCCTCTTATTCAGACCCAGGCCAATTTGGCTCTGATGGCAGCTGGTGTATATTACCGGTAATTCTTAAGATTCGGGTATCGGCGATAATGCTTACGACCTCAGTCTTTAGTGCCCTGTTCCTGTGCCCTGCGTGCAGCCCGCCCGTGTCCCCTTGGTTTATATGTCCTATTTGTTTTAGATACCCTGTATCGTTTGATCGCCGAAACCAACTACCTCTAGGCTCTTGTCGAATAATATGATCAGTGTTTGGTGTCTTTATGTAAACCTCTTAATACCCCAATCCTCCGCCCTCTATCACACCGTTTCTCGTACTCAGCCCTTCCTTACCTTCCATTATCCGCCAAGGGCCACAAGGCTAGCACATTCCTCACATCAAAAATTGCCTGCTTGACACAGGACTTCCGGAACATGTCCGTGATGTTTTCGTTCCCCCGGTCACCCGCACCAAGAGCACGAAGGTTCCGGTGTGAAACCAGAAAAAATACTACCAGTGCTGAAAACGGCGGCCATGCTGGCAGGGAGGAGATTGGCGTGCCCTGCTTACAAACCCAAGGAACCCCTCACCCTCAACCCCTCACCCTCTCACCCTCAACCCCTCACCCCCAACCCCTCCCCCTCACCCTCACCCCCTCCCCCTCACCCTCACCCCCTCACCCTCACCCCCTCACCCTCACCCCCTCACCCTCACCCTCAACCCCTCACCCTCAACCCCTCACCCTCAACCCCTCACCCTCAACCCCTCACCCTCAACCCCTCAACCCCTCACCCTCACCCCCTCAACCCATCAACCCCTCACCCTCACTCACCCTCAACCCCTCACCCTCAACCCCTCACTCACCCTCACCCCCTCACCCTCAACCCCTCACCCTCAACCCCTCACCCCCAACCCCTCACCCCTCAACCCCTCACCCCCAACCCCTCACCCCCAACCCCTCACCCCCAACCCCTCACCCTCAACCCCTCACCCTCAACCCCTCACCCTCACCCCCAACCCCTCACCCCCAACCCCTCACCCTCAACCCCTCACCCTCAACCCCTCACCCTCACCCCCTCACCCTCACCCCCTCACCCTCACCCCCTCACCCTCAACCCCTCACCCTCAACCCCTCAACCCCTCACCCCCAACCCCTCAACCTCACCCCATCACCCCCTCACCCTCACTCACCCTCAACCCCTCACTCACCCTCACCCCTCACCCCAACCCCAACCCCTCACCCTCAACCCCTCACCCTCAACCCCTCACCCTCAACCCCTCACCCTCCACCCCTCACCCTCCACCCCTCACCCTCCACCCCTCACCCTCACCCCCTCACCCCCAACCCCTCCACCCCTCACCCCCTCAACCAATCACCCCCTCAACCCCTCACCCTCAACCCCTCACTCACCCTCACCCCCTCACCCTCACCCCCTCCCCCTCACCCTCACCCCCTCACCCTCACCCCTCACCCTCACCCCCTCACCCTCAACCCCTCACCCCCTCACCCTCGACCCCTCTCACCCTCAACCCCTCACCCTCAACCCCTCGACCCCTCAACCCCTCACCCTCACAACCCCTCACCCTCACTCATCCTCAACCCCTCACCCTCAACCCCTCACTCACCCTCACCCTCAACCCCTCACCCTCAACCCCTCACCCTCAACCCCTCACCCTCAACCCCTCACCCTCAACCCCTCACCCCCTCACCCACCCTCAACCCCTCACCCTCAACCCCTCACTCACCCTCACCCTCACCCTCAACCCCTCACCCTCAACCCCTCACCCTCACCCCCTCACCCTCACCCTCAACCCCTCACCCCCTCACCCTCAACCCCTCACCCCCTCACCCTCAACCCCTCACCCTCGCACCCTCACCCCCTCAACCCCTCACCCTCACCCTCTCTCACCCTCAACCCCTCACCCTCAACCCCTCACTCACCCCCACCCCCTCACCCTCACCCCCTCACCCTCAACCCCTCACCCTCACCCCCAACCCCTCACCCCCAACCCTTCACCCCTCACCCCCTCACCCTCACCCACTCACCCTCAACCTCAACCCCTCACCCTCAACCCCTCAACCTCAACCCCTCACCCTCACCCCCTCACCCTCAACCCCTCACCCCCAACCCCTCACCCTCAACCCCTCACCCTCAACCCCTCACCCCCAACCCCTCACCCCAACCCCTCACCCTCAACCCCGCACCCTCAACCCCTCACCCCCTCAACCCCTCACCCTCACTCACCCTCAACCCCTCACCCTCAACCCCTCACTCACCCTCACCCCCTCACACCCTCACCACCTCACCCTCACCCCCACCCCCTCACCCTCAACCCCTCACCCTCACCCCCAACCCCTCACCCCCAACCCCTCACCCCCAACCCCTCACCCCCTCAACCCCTCACCCTCAACCCCTCACCCTCAACCCCTCACACCCTCAACCCCTCACCCTCAACCCCTCACCCTCAACCCCTCACCCTCAACCCCTCACCCTCAACCCCTCACCCTCACCCTCAACCCCTCACCCTCAACCCCTCACCCCCTCACCCTCAACCCCTCACCCTCAACCCCTCACCCTCAACCCCTCACCCTCAACCCCTCACCCTCACCCTCAACCCCTCACCCTCAACCCCTCACCCCCTCACCCTCAACCCCTCACCCTCACCCCCTCAACCCCTCACCCCCACTCACCCTCAACCCCTCACCCCCAACACCTCACCCCCAACCCCTCACCCCCAACCCCTCACCCTCAACCCCTCACCCCCTCACCCTCACCCTCACTCACCCTCAACCCCTCACCCCCAACCCCTCACCCCCAACCCCTCACCCTCAACCCCTCACCCCCTCACCCTCACCCTCAACCCCTCACTCACCCTCAACCCCTCACCCTCAACCCCTCACCCTCAACCCCTCACTCACCCTCACCCTCAACCCCTCACCCCCTCACCCTCAACCCCTCACCCCCTCAACCCCTCACCCTCACCCTCACTCATCCTCAACCCCTCACCCTCAACCCCTCACTCACCCTCACCCTCAACCCCTCACCCTCAACCCCTCACCCTCAACCCCGCACCCCCTCACCCCCTCACCCTCAACCCCTCACCCCCCTCACCCCCTCACCCTCAACCCCTCACCCCCTCAACCCCTCACCCTCAACCCCTCACCCTCACCCCCTCACCCCCTCACCCTCACCCCCTCACCCTCACCCCCTCACCCTCAACCCCTCACCCTCAACCCCTCACCCTCAACCCCTCACCCTCACTCACCCTCAACCCCTCACCCCCTCAGCCCCTCACTCACCCTCAACCCCTCACACTCAACCCCTCACCCTCAACCCCTCACCCTCAACCCCTCACCCCCTCACCCTCAACCCCACTCACCCTCAACCCCTCACCCTCAACCCCTCACTCACCCCCACCCCCTCACCCCCAACCCCTCACCCTCAACCCATCACCCCCTCACCCACAACCCATCACCCCCTCAACCCCTCACCCTCACTCACCCTCAACCCCTCACCCTCAACCCCTCACTCACCCTCACCCCCAACCCCTCACCCCCAACCCCTCACCCCCAACCCCTCACCCCCAACCCCTCACCCCCTCACCCTCAACCCCTCACCCTCAACCCCGCACCCTCACCACCTCACCCACCCTCAACCCCTCACCCTCAACCCCTCACTCACCCTCACCCCCTCACTCACCCTCACCCCCTCACCCTCACACCCTCACCCTCACCCCCACCCCCTCACCCTCAACCCCTCACCCTCAACCCCTCACCCCCTCACCCCCTCAACCCCTCACCCTCAACCCCTCACCCTCAACCCCTCACCCTCACCCTCACTCACCCTCAACCCCTCACTCACCCTCACCCTCAACCCCTCACCCCCGCACCCTCAACCCCTCACCCCCTCACCCTCAACCCCTCAACCCCTCACCCTCACCCCCTCACCCTCACCCCCTCACCCTCACCCCCTCACCCTCACCCCCTCACCCTCAACCCCTCACCCTCAACCCCTCACCCTCACTCACCCTCAAACCCTCAGCCCCTCACTCACCCTCAACCCCTCACACTCAACCCCTCACCCCCACTCACCCTCAACCCCTCACCCTCAACCCCTCACTCACCCTCACCCCCTCACCCCCAACCCCTCACCCTCACCCACAACCCATCACCCCCTCAACCCCTCACCCTCACCCTCACTCACCCTCAACCCCTCACCCTCAACCCCTCACTCACCCTCACCCCCTCACCCTCACCCCCAACCCCTCACCCCCTCACCCTCACCCCCAACCCCTCACCCCCTCACCCTCAACCCCTCACCCTCAACCCCGCACCCTCACCCTCAACCCCTCACCCACCCTCAACCCCTCACCCACCCTCAACCCCTCACCCTCAACCCCTCACTCACCCTCACCCCCTCACTCACCCTCACCCCCTCACCCCCTCACCCTCACCCCCAACCCCTCACCCCCTCACCCTCAAACCCTCACCCCCTCACCCTCAACCCCTCACCCTCACCCCCTCAACCCCTCACCCTCACTCACCCTCAACCCCTCACCCCCAACCCCTCACCCCCAACCCCTCACCCTCAACCCCTCACCCCCTCACCCTCACCCTCACTCACCCTCAACCCCTCACCCCCAACCCCTCACCCCCAACCCCTCACCCCCAACCCCTCACCCTCAACCCCTCACCCCCTCACCCTCACCCTCACCCTCAACCCCTCACTCACCCTCAACCCCTCACCCTCAACCCCTCACCCTCAACCCCTCACTCACCCTCACCCTCAACCCCTCACCCCCTCACCCTCAACCCCTCACCCCCTCAACCCCTCACCCTCACTCATCCTCAACCCCTCACCCTCAACCCCTCACTCACCCTCACCCTCAACCCCTCACCCTCAACCCCTCACCCTCAACCCCGCACCCCCTCACCCTCACCCCCTCACCCTCAACCCCTCACCCTCACCCCCTCAACCCCTCACCCTCAACCCCTCACCCCCTCAACCCCTCACCCTCAACCCCTCACCCTCACCCCCTCACCCCCTCACCCTCAACCCCTCACCCTCAACCCCTCACCCTCAACCCCTCACCCTCAACCCCTCACCCTCACTCACCCTCAACCCCTCACCCCCTCAGCCCCTCACTCACCCTCAACCCCTCACACTCAACCCCTCACCCTCAACCCCTCACCCTCAACCCCTCACCCCCTCACCCTCAACCCCACTCACCCTCAACCCCTCACCCTCAACCCCTCACTCACCCTCACCCCCTCACCCCCAACCCCTCACCCTCAACCCATCACTCCCTCACCCACAACCCATCACCCTCAACCCCTCACTCACCCTCACCCCCAACCCCTCACCCCCAACCCCTCACCCCCAACCCCTCACCCCCTCACCCTCAACCCCTCACCCTCAACCCCGCACCCTCACCCCCTCACCCACCCTCAACCCCTCACCCTCAACCCCTCACTCACCCTCACCCCCTCACCCTCACCCCCTCACCCTCACCCTCAACCCCTCACCCTCAACCCCTCACCCCCTCACCCCCTCAACCCCTCACCCTCAACCCCTCACCCTCAACCCCTCACCCTCACCCTCACTCACCCTCAACCCCTCACTCACCCTCACCCTCAACCCCTCACCCCCGCACCCTCAACCCCTCACCCCCTCACCCTCAACCCCTCAACCCCTCACCCTCACCCCCTCACCCTCACCCCCTCACCCTCACCCTCAACCCCTCACCCTCAACCCCTCACCCTCACCCCCTCACCCTCACCCCCTCACCCTCACCCTCACCCCCTCACCCCCTCACCCTCAACCCCTCACCCTCAACCCCTCACCCCCTCACCCCCTCAACCCCTCACCCTCAACCCCTCACCCTCAACCCCTCACCCTCACCCTCACTCACCCTCAACCCCTCACTCACCCTCACCCTCAACCCCTCACCCCCGCACCCTCAACCCCTCACCCCCTCACCCTCAACCCCTCAACCCCTCACCCTCACCCCCTCACCCTCACCCCCTCACCTCACCCCCTCACCCTCACCCCCAACCCCTCACCCCCTCACCCTCAACCCCTCACCCTCAACCCCGCACCCTCACCCTCAACCCCTCACCCACCCTCAACCCCTCACCCACCCTCAACCCCTCACCCTCAACCCCTCACTCACCCTCACCCCCTCACTCACCCTCACCCCCTCACCCTCACCCCCAACCCCTCACCCCCTCACCCTCAAACCCTCACCCCCTCACCCTCAAACCCTCAACCCCTCACCCTCAACCCCTCACCCTCAACCCCTCACCCTCAACCCCTCACCCTCAACCCCTCACCCTCAACCCCTCACCCTCAACCCCTCACCCCCTCACCCCCTCACCCTCAACCCCTCACCCTCAACCCCTCACCCTCAACCCCTCACCCTCACCCTCACCCTCACCCCCTCACCCTCACCCCCTCACACTCACCCTCACTCACCCTCAACCCCTCACCCTCAACACCTCACCCTCACTCACAACACATATTGTGTTACAATAGGTGTCACATTTGCGGAAGATAAAACTATCTAGAGATGTAGCATAACGACCAGAGCTGCCATATAAGTCACGTAAATACAAAACATGTTGCATTCCAAATGCTATAGGTGTCACATTTGCAAACGTTATAACTATTGGCATTGTAAATGACAAAGCCATCAATTTAGCGATTTTAACAACGCAAAAATAAATAAATTGTCATTTACAAGACCAATAACTACAACTTTTCTAATGCGAGACCTATTGCATTCCAACGCCACTCACACACGCAACGCCACTCACACACGCAACGCCACTCACACACGCAACACCACTCACACACGCAACGCCACTCACACACGCAACGCCACTCACACACGCAACGCCACTCACACACGCAACGCCACTCACACACGCAACGCCACTCACACACGCAACGCCACTCACACACGCAACGCCACTCACACACGCAACGCCACTCACACACGCAACGCCACTCACACACGCAACGCCACTCACACACGCAACGCCACTCACACACGCAACGCCACTCACACACGCAACGCCACTCACACACGCAACGCCACTCACACACGCAACGCCACTCATCCACGCAACGCCACTCATCCATTTGCAAAACGAAAAATGTCAAACTCTTCTATTGCGAGACCTATTGCATTTTCAATGCTTGTTTTTAGGAGCGAGCCTTTCCAGATTATTATAATCAATACTACAAGCATGTTGCTTTATGCATATTTTTGTTTTTCACGGCATTGTAGGTGTATAAAAATAGGTTGCGCGGGTTATGGAAGCATCTCAAATGCAGCGGTTTCAAGTGGTTTCGCTTTGCATTTTCACCCCGGCTGACGTTGAGAAATCCCCACAGGCTCTCTTACATGAAGCAATGCCAGGGGGAGTTTCACTGCAGGACTTCCCCTCTCACCAACTTCTCATTTCTGTCAGTTTCTGCAGAATCCTCCAGCTACAGCCCTGTTTTAGAATTCTCTAGTAGTCTCTTCAGGTTTAGGAAAAAACAATCAAGGCTTAGGGTGTAGAGAGGGCCACAGTGGAGTTGTGCAATGTAGTGGTGTCACAGCCACCCTGCAGGCCATTTTTACTGGTAACTTTTAGTTTATCCTATAAGAAAAGTATATTAATACATAATTGCCCCTCGCTAGGACTACAGAGTCGTTCACAAGACCGCAGCAATACAAACAGCAAGATAAACTAGTGGTCACCTTTGCATAATCTAACATTCTGATTGGTGAGAGGAAAAAAGTACTAAAAAGAAACCATGTTTATGGGTGATATGTATTGATCATAAAAGCACACATAATCCCTGGACTCTCGCTGAAAGAGTGAGGAGGGCTTAAACATCAGCGTTCTAGATTAAAGAGTAAGGGAGTAAAAATGATATATGCTTTTTGCTGATTATATGATAAACTCCATTGCCCAAATGCTAGAGCCAATGTTGAAAGTGCTTAAGACTGAGTTAGTGCCAGCGCTAACGTACGCCAAGAAGACAGCCAGCTTGCCTAAATTATGTACGGTGTAACCCGCACCAATAAATTCATTTGCGTTGTTCTACAAATTAATCACAAATTCAGCTGGAATTTGACTAATATATTCGATGTTTAGTGGCTATGTCCTCATAAACTAAATTAATGTTAACCCCTTCCTTTAGACAAGCCAAGGCCTATAAAAGCATATTTTGGAGAGGAATTGGAGATGAAATAGAAGGCCATAGCCAATCACTGGAAATAATGGAGTGGAAAGCAGTAGTTTCAAATACTACCTTTAACACCATATTGAAGGCTTGTATCATTGATCTATTGCGTCAAATGGACTTTAAAAAGACTCTGAGGATCAAAAGGGTTCAAAATATTTTTTTCAAAGTTATCCTTTAGGGCACATTTAAAACTATCTCTACTGATCAATGTGAATATCCATGAGATTAATTGATTCACAGAAGATTCCCGTTGTTCTTTCTAGATGAGTTTAGTAGTACAAATGCCATCCTCCCATCAGCTAATGATCCCTGCTGTAGTGCAGGACTGGATTATAAAGCGGTACAAAAGGGCGTGGTGCTGGATGGAGCATCTGAACCAACCAAACACTCCAACCATCACCACCCCCTTTTGTACCGCTTTGTCGCCATAAGTTGGCAGGGTATGCTCAGACGTTGAGTCCCTTGCTCACTTTGCCACTGGATTCAAGCAAGCCTGGCTGAAGACGGCTGAAATGCCAGAAACCGGTCCTAGGAAGCTTGATTCCGGTCCAGGGAAGGCATAGCTTGGCAGTACGGGCTGGACTGTTCCCATGAGGCACAGGGTCAGACTGATTTGCATATGGCCATGTCTGAACTGGGGTGGCAGAGTGGGCTAAAGAACGGTGATGGATTAAACCCAGATCTGTTGACTGGGTGTGAGTCTTTGATTGGTTCAGATGCTCCGTCCATCACCACCCCCTTTTGTACCGGACTGGATTATAAGCACCTAATTTGGTTGAGGCTTTTATTTTGAAAACATGGTCCGTGCACATGTCATAAGGCAAAACATCGTACATTGAGTGCAATGGTCATAACTCAGTGAAATTTATAATAAGCATAATAGTGTGATATACAAGTTTCTCCTAAAGATCCGTAAGGCCTACAAAGAAATGAAGGTTTTTACTAAGGGAAGATTGGGCATAAGCATCCAATTTTTCCCACTCTCTGGGAAATGTGTTTATTTCGTGGGTGATTAAAAATTATTACCCTTTGCTTTTTAATTAACACTTTTTCTTTCTGTGATGAGGTGCAACTTGCCAACCCCAGGTTTTTAACTTTACGAAGAGACAGATTTCAAACTATATTTTAAAACTGTACTGTTAGACATTTGTATCTACTTTAATACGAATGGAGTCTCTTAGAATCTAAGCAGCAATAAGATGAAAATTGCAATGAATTTAAGTAACGATCAATAAACTTACAAGAAAATAAATTAAGACCACTGACAGGTGGCTATCAATGCTTGTGGCAGATGGTTACCCTGCTGAGTGTTCCTAGACTATCAAGCACAAGCCCTTTTTTAGGTTTTGCCTCGCCAAAAAGATGCGCTCTGCGCATCTTTTTCGCGCAGGCGAAAACCTGATGAGAATTGTAGTGTGCTTTGGGTCGGCCCTCCTCATTCATTGGCTGGCTCCGTAAATGGAGCCTTGCCATTGGACGAGGGGCCTGTCCGTCAATGCCGGACCAGACACGGGGGCGTTCCCGACATTCTTTGGCTTTTGCCGACGTCACGCGACGCCGGGAACGCCCCCGATTCTGTTCCGGCATTGCCGGCACCTCCCTTGCTCTACTGTCATCACCACAACACTGCGCCCATTTTATCCCAAGCTAAACACTCGGAGAGGCGCAGTGACCGGGTCTTTGAAGGCCGCTCTCCCAATGAAAACAAGTTTTCTCTCCGAGTCAGCACGAGCAGGAAGACGAGCAGCGCGCCTCCCAGCTGGCCTCTCGCATCAGCATCCAGAGCTGCCCTGCGCGGTGTGTAGCTTCAGTGGAGCTTCAGAGTGCAGAGTGGAGCTTCAGAGTGGAGCTTCAGAGTGGAGCTTCAGAGTGGAGCTTCAGAGTGGAGCTTCAGAGTGGAGCTTCAGAGTGGAGCTTCAGAGTGCAGAGTGGAGCTTCAGAGTGGAGCTTCAGAGTGGAGCTTCAGAGTGGAGAGTGGAGCTTCAGAGTGGAGCTTCAGAGTGGAGCTTCAGAGTGGAGCTTCAGAGTGGAGCTTCAGAGTGCAGCTTCAGAGTGGAGCTTCAGAGTGCAGAGTGGAGCTTCAGAGTGCAGATTCAGAGTGGAGCTTCAGAGTGCAGAGTGGAGCTTCAGAGTGCAGATTCAGAGTGGAGCTTCAGAGTGCAGAGTGGAGCTTCAGAGTGGAGCTTCAGAGTGCAGAGTGGAGCTTCAGAGTGCAGAGTGGAGCTTCAGAGTGGAGCTTCAGAGTGGAGCTTCAGAGTGCAGAGTGGAGCTTCAGAGTGGAGCTTCAGAGTGGAGCTTCAGAGTGGAGCTTCAGAGTGGAGCTTCAGAGTGCAGATTCAGAGTGCAGATTCAGAGTGGA
The DNA here is from genome assembly GCF_964261635.1 of Lissotriton helveticus. Taxonomy (NCBI): domain Eukaryota; kingdom Metazoa; phylum Chordata; class Amphibia; order Caudata; family Salamandridae; genus Lissotriton; species Lissotriton helveticus. The sequence continues at coordinate 1,374,305,964 of NC_136067.1, forward strand.
GCTTCAGAGTGCAGAGTGGAGCTTCAGAGTGCAGAGTGGAGCTTCAGAGTGCAGATTCAGAGTGGAGCTTCAGAGTGCAGAGTGGAGCTTCAGAGTGCAGAGTGGAGCTTCAGAGTGCAGATTCAGAGTGCAGATTCAGAGTGGAGCTTCAGAGTGCAGATTCAGAGTGGAGCTTCAGAGTGGAGCTTCAGAGTGGAGCTTCAGAGTGGAGCTTCAGAGTGGAGCTTCAGAGTGGAGCTTCAGAGTGCAGATTCAGAGTGGAGCTTCAGAGTGCAGATTCAGAGTGGAGATTCAGAGTGGAGCTTCAGAGTGCAGAGTGGAGCTGCAGATTCAGAGTGGAGCTGCAGATTCAGAGTGGAGCTGCAGAGTGCAGATTCAGAGTGCAGAGTGGAGCTTCAGAGTGCAGATTCAGAGTGGAGCATCAGAGTGCAGATTCAGAGTGGAGCTTCAGAGTGCAGAGTGGAGCTTCAGAGTGCAGATTCAGAGTGGAGCTTCAGAGTGCAGAGTGGAGCTTCAGAGTGCAGATTCAGAGTGGAGCTTCAGAGTGCAGAGTGGAGCTTCAGAGTGCAGATTCAGAGTGGAGCTTCAGAGTGCAGAGTGGAGCTTCAGAGTGGAGATTCAGAGTGCAGAGTGGAGCTTCAGAGTGCAGAGTGGAGCTTCAGAGTGGAGCTTCAGAGTGCAGAGTGGAGCTTCAGAGTGGAGCTTCAGAGTGGAGCTTCAGAGTGGAGCATCAGAGTGGAGCATCAGAGTGGAGCATCAGAGTGGAGCATCAGAGTGGAGCTTCAGAGTGGAGCTTCAGAGTGGAGCTTCAGAGTGGAGCTTCAGAGTGGAGCTTCAGAGTGGAGCTTCAGAGTGCAGATTCAGAGTGGAGCATCAGAGTGGAGCATCAGAGTGGAGCTTCAGAGTGCAGAGTGGAGCTTCAGAGTGCAGAGTGGAGCTTCAGAGTGCAGATTCAGAGTGGAGCTTCAGAGTGCAGAGTGGAGCTTCAGAGTGCAGAGTGGAGCTTCAGAGTGCAGATTCAGAGTGGAGCTTCAGAGTGCAGAGTGGAGCTTCAGAGTGCAGAGTGGAGCTTCAGAGTGCAGATTCAGAGTGCAGAGTGGAGCTTCAGAGTGGAGCTTCAGAGTGGAGCTTCAGAGTGGAGCTTCAGAGTGGAGCTTCAGAGTGGAGCTTCAGAGTGGAGCTTCAGAGTGGAGCATCAGAGTGGAGCTTCAGAGTGGAGCTTCAGAGTGGAGCTTCAGAGTGGAGCTTCAGAGTGGAGCTTCAGAGTGCAGAGTGGAGCTTCAGAGTGCAGAGTGGAGCTTCAGAGTGCAGATTCAGAGTGGAGCTTCAGAGTGCAGAGTGGAGCTTCAGAGTGCAGATTCAGAGTGGAGCTTCAGAGTGCAGAGTGGAGCTTCAGAGTGCAGAGTGGAGCTTCAGATTGCAGAGTGGAGCTTCAGAGTGGAGCTTCAGAGTGCAGAGTGGAGCTTCAGAGTGGAGCTTCAGAGTGGAGCTTCAGAGTGGAGCTTCAGAGTGGAGCTTCAGAGTGGAGCTTCAGAGTGGAGCTTCAGAGTGGAGCTTCAGAGTGCAGCTTCAGAGTGGAGCTTCAGAGTGGAGCTTCAGAGTGCAGCTTCAGAGTGCAGAGTGGAGCTTCAGAGTGCAGCTTCAGAGTGCAGAGTGGAGCTTCAGAGTGCAGAGTGGAGCTTCAGAGTGCAGAGTGGAGCTTCAGAGTGCAGAGTGGAGCTTCAGAGTGCAGAGTGGAGCTTCAGAGTGGAGCTTCAGAGTGGAGCTTCAGAGTGTCAAGAGCAATGCCAATAGCTCTAACTTTAACAAAGGCAAAACCATTGCATTGTGAATGCTTGTTATTCTTTTAAATAGTCACCGAGCGGTGGATGGGGAGGGTATAGTGAGGGATAGGCAAGGGTACAAGGCACTGGCATTACATGCTTAAAGGCAGGAGGAGATACACATTCAGAAAACTAAACTAATGTGTTTATAATATTAGGATTATGTGAGCAATTGATGGAGCATTCTCAATAAAGAGTGCAAATGCCTTTACAACACAAAGGTATTGTCAGCAATGGGTGTACAGTCCAGACATGGTGTTCAGGGCTTTTGAAACATAGGAGTGGATAAGAACATTGTGCTGAAACCATTTGAAGGGTCATGCTGGCACAGCGAGGAATAATCAAAACAACTGTACAAAGGGTCAGGAATATCATAATGAGAATTGCCAAGGTAATGAAAGACTTCGGAGCCTGTGGTATCTGTTGGACACAGAGACCAGAACTACAATGGAGTAACATGCAACTCAGTTATTAAAGGGACGAGCTCTGTAGAGCCAGAGAGGAAAGGTCTGACTGTAGCAAAGGCACATAAAATTCTGTTACAAAAAATTAGGAAGCCTTCCTGTACTGTGATTTTTTTATATCCAGAATTTGAGGTAAAAGGCCAAGGAACACATACATCAATGTAGGCGTTATTAAGGAATCGCAATTAAGGAATCGCAAAAACCTATGCATCTAGGAATCGCTTAAAAATAGCAATTCCCAAACATCCCTTAATTGCAACTTGCAAATTATGAGTCGCAATTAAGGAATGGCTTCCCATTGCACCCCTGAAATTGATCTGTGCACACATGTTGCGCACACACATGCCCCAAGGGCATGTGTGTGCGCAACATGCAACATGCAACTTTGAAGAATGCACTTTAGTGCATTTTTCAAAGTATTTCCCACCTGGCATTATTTTTCGGTAAATAGCGGACCCTAATAGAGAAATCGCTATTTTAAATGGCATCTTGCATTGCATTTAAGGAATTGCAAATTGCAATTCCTTAAATGCAATCGCAATTTGCAATTGTTGCATTTGGGATGATGCATCCCAAATGCAAAAATACCTGTTGCAAAGGGGCATATTCTGAGAATCTGCCTGTTTGAGACCGGTATTTGCCTTGATGCATCTGGCCCCAACTCTTTAAGTTAGCTTTTAGGTTTAAAGCTGGGCAGGTGTCACTTCTAATATCATTGCAAAAAGATCTTCTCTAAGAAGGAAGAGAATGAGGAATCTGATTCCAGATCTAAGAGCGGGTGGTATACATTCAAGCGTGCAGAATGCAAGCACACAGATTATATTCGGGATGTTGCTACCATGAGTGAGAACAGACCACCCACACCACAGACTGTTTGTGGCATGTCAGAGACAGATTTTTACCTGCCTATGTTGTGTTAGAGGAGCAAAGTAGTGTCCAGTATTCAATGGGGCCAGATCTGAGCAACACAGATCAGAAATTGGCGATTCTCAGCTCTCCTCTGGCGAAGTAATGAGGCTAAGATGGCACCGACAGTGAGCATAATGATGAGACCTATCACTCTGAGGAGCGTAAAAAGTGATGGGTGGAATGTCTGAATTAATCTCGGCCACTGGTAAATTACTTGCGGCTACTTCCTAATCGATTTGTTGTTTTGCCCCTCTTGGCATCTCAGGAAATGGGCGCTACTAATGACACATCACCAGAGTGTCAACTGGTGGGGGCTGCTACTGGTGACCCATAGGCCTAACCATGCCACACACTGTCGAGTGTTGTGTCTTGGGTAAAGGTGGTGGAAGACCTGACAGAGCACTACCAACCACCCAGAGACACCAAAATACCAGTGTGGTACTTTGCTTATGAAGTCACAGAAAGCGAGAAAAGAGGGCTCCTCAAATCTGGTTTAGCCAGGGATCAGAGATGCTTGAGGGACCGCGGCTGTCTTTAATGGGACTAGAACTCAATCTTTTACTTGAGAGGTTGCAATTGAAGAGCGTCCCAACCAGGAAAACAGCAGTACATCAATGAAGACAGAGGAATGGAGCCAGTTCTGGGAACAACGGAAAATGAATTGTGGCAAAAGTCTATTCTTTATTCCATCTGTAAGATGACAGGGACACTGGATACACAGCTGGAGAAGTTAATGCAGGGAGGTCAGGTCTCCCATAGACACACAGAACAGAAGTAACCTTGAAGTTTCATTATAGGGTGCTACCATGGAATCATAAAGACCCGTGCTCAGATCCCGATGTCCTCCCCATGCAAGAGCCACAGGGACAATGGAGGAGCTACAAACACAAGGAGATCTCACTGAGGAAAGGCAGATGGAGGTCAGGCGTTTCATGGAAGGAATGGTACCACTATGGAGGTCATGTGGTTAAGACGATATTGAGGCACAATTCAGTTGGCTGTGGAGAATATTGGCAAGAGCTGACCTTCTGGGAATAGACTAGATTAGTCAGAAGGGTTACTTGACTCTTGGGATGATCTGGACCAAAACAACTGGAAGAGTGGAGTTTTGTTCCTTCCTTGAATGTGGCATGTTTAATCGTTTGCATGAGGAGAATCTTCGATGAATTGCAACCAATGGTGTGCTTAAATGTATCCATCTTGAGGTTGTCAATAAACAAAACTCTCAACGCAAGATACCATTGACCCTCGCTTGCCAGGTACACCAGAAGGTTGGGTAAGAGCGCCCCTTCCTTTTAGCATAGACTTGCATTGCAACCAGACTCTTGGTGTGCAAAGCACCAAATACACTAACCAGACGGTGGGAAAATAGCTGTGCTCAGTGATGTGCATTTGGCCTGTCTGATGAACATTCATTAGGCAGGGATTGGCTGCTCTCCTCACTGCACACAGCTGCCAAATCACAGGAAGAGCTGTTTACCGAGCAAGGCAGCAGGCCTCGAGCTCTTCTTTCACAATGTGCCAGCATCACAAATAAGGGGCACATTGTGAAGCGGCTACTGTGGCACACGCAGCTGCTAACACCTGTCTCCAAGATGTCGGCAGGAGCTGTAGCCAATATGGAAGTGGCTTATCATGAACCAATTCTACTTCGCGAATGGGTAAATAGTTGTTTACATTTGTGACTATGGGAGCAGTGTCACATGTTTGTAGCTTGCCACTGAGCCCTATTAGCATACATGAAATGCCCCTGATCCCTCGCCAGGCTCAATCATTCATAAAACGCAAGTTTGCAATTAATTGTTGGCAGCAGAGCTTTCAACTGAGTCTTTCTAAATCGTGGAATTAATTTCACGCTGCGGATACCTCTGATAAAATGTGCATACATCAGAACAAAATTAAGCAAAAATATTTTTAAAAATATTTTTTAAAAATGCTGTTTTAGATTTTTCACATAATTCACCTGCGCCGTTTAAATACTTTTTCATGAGCACAATGGGTTCACCTTGCTCCTAGTACACAACATAAAAAGCATGGTTGATGCTGATTTATAACCCTAGAAAAATATAAATCTATGCTTTTTTTGCTATTATAATTACGTTGAAAAACAAAATTGGGACTACGTGTTTTGTGTAATTAATTTACTTTCTAAATGGTATCCCCTCATTGACTGCCATTGAGACATTAATGTATCATACTGCCCCACCCAGGTCTCAACTGGAGTTATGGGTCCCTCCTGTGGTTTTAAATACTAATTCATGTGAAAGGCATACATTCCATCAATCTTGTAGCGACAAAAAAAATTATAGGCAGGTTGGGAGCACCTGGACAGGCATAACAGGCTTATGTGCTATTTCGTAGCCAGTGAACAGTGCACTTCTGTTTGGAGTTACTCAGCTACTAAATATAGGGCAACAAGCAGTGAGAACTGCAAATTTGGTATTTTCCACAGATTTAAGTGCAAAAAGCACAGTAAGAACTGCAAATCTGATATATTTCAAAGCTCCCTCTAATTGGTTTTAACATTAATTGATTTTTGTTAAAATTGGAAAGATTGCTGTGTGACTTAAACAGTGTGGATTGCGATGTTATTTTTATTAGGTTGGGTTTTAAGAGTGGTAAGGTAACAAATACACCTACCTAGGGTCCACCCCTTTCAACAACAGGCTTACTTCGACCAGACAATTTTAGCTCTTGGCTTGAGACTTTTTCAGTTGCATCTTAGCTCTCATCTAATGCTATTGGCTGTTTGATGTATCCTTCCGCCTCCGTTCGAGACCTTGCATCCCATTATATGAAATATAGTCCACTCTGTCCACTCCTGCTGCTTCCCTCCTACACTTCTTGCTCTAATGTGTGAGTGCTTCATGTGGTAGTGTATTAACCGCATGCGTGCGGGCGGAATTCCGCTCGTACGCTGACTTTTTTAAAAGCGCACTTTACGTGACGAGCTGGGCTCGTCATGAGCGTGCGAGGAGGCTACCTCATGACGAGCCCAGCTCGTCATCAGCGTCGAAGGGGTTAAACCCAGACCTATTTTTTTTTCCCAATGGCTTTTTTACATAGACCTGTTTGAGCAAAGCAAATGGTGATATAATGACGTGACTTGCGACTGAGATCATTGGCTGGATAACCAGGCTTGTTTTAAAAAATCTGTGAAAAACTGCTGACTGGTAACCTCCAGAAATTAGCAATAGTCTGCAATCTTCAGGAATATTGATCACCCGTACCATTAGGTCTCAGAAACCTCAGTGAAGATTTTACTGTGCACAATCTATGTCCCTTTGTTCATATGAATCATATTGACCCTGACCCTGCTTCAGGGCCGGTCGCTCCACACACTGCGCGACTTCCCGTGAGTGTGCCAGGCTTCACCGCTGCTGCCACGAGTTCGCCGCTGCCCTGCAGCTGAGCTTCTGGCTTTCTCCTGTGCCGTTTTCTGCCCGTGTTTAATCGCTGTCCCTGCTGAGTATTGTATTTTGTTTTTGTATTTTTTATTTCGTTTCTGTCTCTGTGCCCGTTTTACTGCCCGTTTTGACCTGTGTTCCTGCCCCCTCGCCTCCGTTTTCCCGCTCTTCTCATCCCCCGCTCCCCGCTCCTCGCAGCTGATCCCCTGCAACCCCGCCCCTTTCTCTTCTGTACCCCCTCCCATTCACCTCTCCGCTCCCGCCTCCCAGCTGCTCCTCCCTCCAACTTCGCCATATATGGTGGAGTCCACGCGTACGCGCAGCGAGCACGCGCAGCGGGTGCGCCAATTGCGCGCCAAAGGCAAGCCCGTCTACGCCCGTCCGCACCTGGACTGCGCCCAGCGCCAGGACCCCTGGCCCCCGATGATGCCATCCCACACGACGGACTTACGAGGCCGCCACCCTCCACGCGCTCAACGCCGGCCGGAACAGCGCCTGCTACCGAGCCACCCCGATACGCACCCACGGACCCTTCACCTGCCAAGTCTGCAAATTCACCTGCCTCCGAACCTGCACCGCACCCGCCAAGCCAGACACCAGCAACAATCACCTCAAGTGCATTCTGCTCAACACCCGCTCCGTCCACAGACACGCCGTCGAACTCTGGAACCTCCTCGACACAACATCACCAGACGTCGCCTTCCTCACAGAAACCTGGATGAACGCCTCCTCTGCTCCCGACATCGCCATAGCCATCCCGGATGGATACAAGATCACCCGGAGGGACCGCGTCAACCGAACCGGAGGAGGCATCGCCATCGTCCCAAAAAACACCATCCGAATCACGACCAACTACGACGACACCCTCACCGCCGCCGAGCACCTTCACTTCCAGATACACACCGACCCCAAGACCACCCTCAGAGGCACTCTCATCTACAGCCCCCCGGGACCACGCACACAATTTAGCGCTGCCATCGCAGACTTCGTCAGCCAGCACGACCTAACCTCCTCAGACTCCATCCTCCTAGGGGACCTCAACTTCCACCTAGAGAACAACAATGATAGCAACACCGCCGCCCTACTGGACAACCTCGCCAACCTCGGACTCAAGCAACTGGTGAACACCCCCACCCACTACGCCGGCCACACGCTTGACCCCGTCTTCTCCTCCAGCAAGCACGTCTCCTTCAGCCACTCCACCGGACTACACTGGACAGATCACAGCTGCGTTCACTTCATCTTCAGGAGAACCACGACCCACCACCACCCACAACAGGTTCCCCGCAGAAGCTGGAGCAAGATAACCGCAGACCAGCTCACCACCTCCCTCAGCCAGAACCCTCCCACCAACAGGATGGACCCCAATGAAGCAGCCCGCAACCTCACACAGTGGCTCACCAACTGCGCCAATGACCTTGCACCGCTGAAAACTCCTCCCAGCAGACTCGGCAGCAAGAAAGCCTCCTGGTTCACCAACGACCTCAAAAACTCCAAGCAGTCCTGCCGCACCCTCGAGAAAGCCTGGCGCCACAACCAGTCTACAGAAAACATGACAGCCCTCAAGAACGCCATCCGCAAACACCATCAGCTGATCCGAACCACCAAGAGGGCAACATTCAGAGAACGACTAGACAACAACGCCCACAACAGTAAGAAACTCTTCAGCATCGTCAAAGAGTTCTCCAACCCCAACGCCTACAACAACGACATCAAACCCTCGCAAGACCTCTGCGACTCACTCGCCTCGTTCTTCCACCTCAAGAGCGCCAACATACACAACAGCTTCGACACACAGACCATGCACCCAACCACCGAACCAGCGCCCCCACCACCACCCTCTGCACCTGGACCCCGATTAGCACCGAAGACACCACCCGCATGATGAACACCATCCACTCCGGCTCCCAAACCGACCCCTGCCCACACCACATCTTCAACAAGGCCTACTCCACCATCGCACCCAAACTCCGGGACATCATCAACACCTCCTTCGCAACCGCCACCTTCCCGGAGAGCTGGAAACATGCCGAGCTCAGCGCCCTCCTGAAGAAACCCACCGCGGACCCCACGGACCTCAAGAACTTTCACCTCATCTCGCTCCTCCCTTTTCCTGCCAAAGTCATCGAGAAGACCGTCAACAAACAACTCTCCACCTTCCTCAACACAAACGGATCCCTCGACCCTTCGCAGTCTGGCTTCCGAGCAAACCACAGCACCGAGACCGCCCTCATCGCAGCTACCGACAACATCAAATCCCTGCTCGACAACGGGGAAACAGCTGCCCTTATCCTCCTGGATCTCTCAGCAGCATTCAACACCGTATGCCACCGCACACTAATACAGTGCCTCAGCAACACCGGAATCAAAGGAAGGGCCCTGGAGTGGATCATTTCGTTCCTCTCCGGAAGAACCCAGAGAGTCCGCCTCCCCCCCTTCTGATTCGCGGCCTCCGAAGTTATCTGCGGTGTACCTCAAGGATCCTCGCTCAGCCCCACCCTCTTCAACGTCTACATGACCCCCCTCGCAGCCATGGCACGCCAACACAACCTAAACATCATCTCCTACGCTGATGACACCCAGCTGATCCTCTCCCTCACCAACGACCCCGCCACGACCAGAGCCAGCCTCCAGGAAGGAATGAAAGACGTCGCAGAGTGGATGAAGGCCAGCTGCCTGAAACTGAACTCAGACAAGACGGAAGTTCTCATCCTGGGATCATCCCTCTCCGCCTGGGACGACTCCTGGTGGCCCCCTGCACTAGGCACCGCCCCCAAGCCCACGGACCACGCACGCAACCTGGGCTTCATCCTGGACTCCTCCCTAACGATGACCAAACAAGTCAACGCCGTCTCGGCATCCTGCTTCAACACCCTGCGCAGGCTCCGAAAGATCTTCCGGTGGAACCCCACCGAAACCAGGAAGACGGTCACCCAGGCCCTCGTCACCAGCCGACTGGACTACGGGAACACTCTCTACGCTGGGACCACAGCCAAACTACAGAAAAGACTCCAGCACATACCGAACGCTTCTGCACGACTCATCCTGGACATCCCCCGTCACTGCCACATTTCTGCCCATCTGAGAGACCTGCACTGGCTCCCCGTCAGCAAGAGGATCACGTTCAGACTCCTCACCCACGCACACAAGGCTCTCCACGACATGGGCCCCAAATACCTCAACAATCGCCTCACATTCTACACACCCACCCGCCAGGTCTGTTCCGCCAGCCTCGCCCTCGCCACCATCCCACGAATTTGCAGAGCCACCGCCGGAGGAAGATCCTTCTCCTACCTGGCGGCCAAGATTTAGAACTCCCTCCCCACCCACCTACGGCTGACCCAGGACCATCTCTCCTTCAGGAAACAACTCAAGACCAGGCTATTCGAGCAGTAGCGGACCCCTCCCCTCCCAGCGCCTTGAGACCCTTGCGGGTGAGTAGCGCGCTATACAAAGATGCCTGATTGATTGATTGATTGATTGACCATTTTAGTCTGTCTCGTGCACTTAAAAAATTCTCAGTCAATCACGCTAATAAGTTTGCAGTCTTTACTGCTAATCTCAAATACCTGGTAGACATTGAAGGACATAATTAATATGTTAACAATCGTACCTCCCAGTTGGACAAGGATATGTTCACCAAGGCTGGGGACACTTATCCTGATCAGTGTTGTCACTGCCTTTCTCTGATCAAATCTTCTTCCCCGCTTCCTGACCCATCTTGCCAATACTCTTCTTTCTCTTATTAAAAAAGGTATTCTTGTGTACCTGCTAGGATCACTGTCTTTCACTATATCCAACACAGTACTCAAACACAGTGGCAGTGTTACATTTAAATGCAACATTTTACAAATAATCTTGGAAGCTGCAATTTGACTACTGAGTAACGTTTTAGTGTTTTGTATCAAGTATTGGTACAACACATTGAGGTCTCCCCTGCAGGGTTGAAGCCCCTTAAGTATTGGCTGTAATTAGACCACCCAGGCTTCCCCGCTATCATGACCAGTGCTACATATTTCTCAATCATCTGTAGAGGAAGCTGTATTACACTGTCCCTCCTTTGTTTCAACCTTTCTTTTGTTGAAGACTTATCTCATGTTCCTCTTTCCAGAGACTCTATCATTGACGTTCTGTGCAGATGGGTTAGTGGCAAGGTGCCCTCAACCACAGAGGCGTAGCAAGAGTGACGAAGGCCTCTTCCCCGCTTTTAGCTGCCGTCCCAGGGCGGCAATTGCCAACTCCCTCCTCACCCCATCGCGGGGCGGCAATCGTAGGAATTTCTGGCACAACCCCTGCACCCCAACCCCAGCTCTTCAATGCGGCCACTGCGGGGCAGCAAATGCAGGGGCTTGCATGGGGGGCAAAGATCTAGCTACGCCACTGCTCAACCAGCTGCAGGGCCATTGATCTCCTAGATAAAAGAGTTATTGATGCATTGGATTGCTCATGTGCTGTTAATATTACATGCCACCCTAAGTGCTGCAACACAAATACCATTAGCAGGTAGAAGTCCCTGGATACCCTTTTGTTCACTCATTGCCCACTTCTGCCTGTAATCTCTGCACTTCACAGCTAGACTGGCACTGGAAGCAGATGGTACACTGACACTAGAAGCATGAAACATTCAAAAAATGTATTTCTTTGCAATACTTGTGCAGTATGACTTAAACACAAAGCCTGTAGGGTACACCACTCATGACAGGTAGAATGCAAAACTATGTGCGCAAAAAACTGTGTTGTGCGAAGGCAGTGCTAGGTTGTTTTGTCCGCCACTGTCTGGGCCATTCCACAACACATCAGTGCGCATCACAGTAAAATTCAAGGTCCATTAAACTAGCTGCATCTAGCCGCCAGATCACTTGGGAGTCACATCCCTGATGTTGTCAAACTCTTCATTCTATGATGGTGTTTGTGGCCTCTTCATTCTTATGCCACACAGCACTGACAGGAGCTAATAAACTGCAAGTGAAATGCAAGTGTATTAGCAATTGGTGTTTTTTCACAATTCAATTTTCATTGCTGTTATTTCTGATACCAATGTTCTTAAACTTTCCATATCATCTTGCTTTAGTCTAGACTCTATTTTCTCTGTCTTCAACTCAAAGCCCAGTATCAGTGGTAGTCAATCCATTTTATCTGGTGACCTGTAAAGTCAAGGTCCACAGTTATTTCTTTAAACATAGTCTAAAGTAATTTGCATGGATTTATTATTTATAAAGTTTTATATAGCTCAAACTTTATCCCGAGGGATATCAGAGCGCTTTACAATTTGAAGGAAAGGAAGGTAACAGTTCAGTACATTAGTCAAATGGGGAATATACACAGACAATGAATCAAATAGGGATCACATTACATGCCGTTTACAATCCTGGGGTCAGCAAAGAATGGGCTAGTCGCTGATATACATATCGAAATAGAAGGGGAGCAAATGAGACAAAGGAAGGAGAAGAAAAAAAACAATAATATTATACAAGATTAACAACAAATTCTGGAGTATGTCCAATGCAATTAGAGCAGACAGTCCCAAATCCTATTAAGGTAAGAACTTATTCACGAGGAATCTTTTTACTTCCAGTTTGAAAGCAACCTTGGAGGAGATTCTACGAATTTCAGGTGGAAGAGAGTTCCAGATTTTTGGTGAAGAGCCGGAGAAGGCTCGTTGGCATATTCTCTTATCTGAGGTTTCAGGAGGAGAGTGTTAGCACTCCTAGACGGTCTACCTCCTCCGGATAGTTCTAGCTTTTGCGCTAGATAGTTGGGGTTTTTTAAGTTGAGGGCTTTGTGAGATAGGCAGGCAATCTTTAGCTGAATTCTAGCTTCATAGGGCAGCCAGTTTAGAGATTTTAAGACAGGGGAGATGTGGGCATTTCGCTTGGTGCCCGTAACCAATCAGGCCGCCGCGTTCAATTATGCCCTTAGTGGTACAAAAGGGGGTGGTGATGGACGGAGCATGTGAACCAATCAAACACTCACACCCAGTCAAAAGATCTGGCTTTGATCCATCACCGTTCTTTAGCCCACTCTGCCACCCCAGATCAGACATGGCTATATGCAAATCAGTCTGACCCTGTGCCTCATGGGGGCCAAGGTATATTTGGGGAGGCCATCAAGTGTAGAACTGCCCTAATCAAGCCTCTGCAAAACAAGCACTTGGACCACTTGCTTGAAGTCCCCTTGAGGTAGGAAAGGTTTGAGATTCCTGAGTGTCCTCAGAAGGTGGTTAGCTCCCTTGCACACATTGCTGATATGAGTCTTCATATTCAAGTGCTTGTCCAGGGTGATTCCTAGAGATTTAACTGAGTCAATAATGCGGGGGGAGCAGTTGAAGGCGGTGAGTTGGTTCATCCAGAGGTCGATTTTAGGAGAGTGTTTCGGCGGAGGAATTCTGTTTTGGAGGTGTTTAGCAGGAGGTGGTTCTCAGTTAACCAGTTTTGAGTAGTCAGTAGGTTGGAGTTGAGTGAAGTGATGTTATCCGGGGAGGAGATTTTCAGATAGAGCTGGATGTCATCTGCATACATATGTAAGAGAATGTCTATGGATTTTAGTTCATTAGCTAATGGTTCCAGGAACAGGTTGAAGAGCATGGGAGATAAAGTGGAACCTTGGGGATCCCCCATGGTGACTGGTGATGGCTGGGAGAGAGAGTGGTTCGACTTAACTCTTTGGGATCTGTGCTGGAGGAAGGACGAGAGCCATTGCAGCACCTGACCAGAGAGGCCTATCCTATGCTCCAGAATGACTAGGAGGTTGTTGTGATTGACAGTGTCAAATGCAGAGGAAAGGTCAAGGAGGCAGGATTCATTTCGGACAAGCATTATTAAAATGTCATCCATCACGTGAGTGAGAGCCGATTCAGTGCTGTGCCCACTACGAAAGCCAGATTGGTGTTGGTCCAGGAGATGGACATTTTCAATGTGCGCACATAGTTTTGACTGGACGCATTTTTCAAGGAGTTTGGCTAGTGTGGGAATGCTGGAGATAGGGCGGAAGTTGTTAAGATCAGCGCTGTCTGCGGTAGTTTTTTTTAATATAAGTGTTACCTGTGCAGCTTTTAGGCATTCTGGGATCATGCCTTGTGACAAAGATACAGTGATAATCTTTGTCCAGCTGGGAGAGATGGCATCCTAAATTTCTTCTTCTTTGAAGATGGAGGGTGGTAACAGGTCACTGAAGTGATTAGATGGGTTGATACTCTGAAGAACCTTTTTGATGTCACTTTCATTGAGGGGGTAAAGGTGTCCCAGGATGCATTGTTCTTGATACCCTAGCTTCTCGGTTCAAGCTTGTCTAGTAAGGCCGGGGGGTGCCGACCCATTAGGTGGCAATAGAGCCCGCCTCATTTCCAGAACAATGTTAATGAGTCTAGATTTCTCTGTAAAGAAAGCAGCCAGATCATCACATGAGGGAGGGCTGACTTCAGAATCAGATCGGTTAGGTGCTTCCACTGATTGTTGTTTAACCAGTTCCAAAAGTTTCTTGGGGCAATTTGCAGCTTAGTTAAGTTGTGATCTGAAATATTCCACCTTAGTTTTCTTGATTTGTTTGTTATAAGAGCTTGTTGCTGATCTAAGGATGTTTAGCTGGTCCGCGGAAGGAGTGGATCTCCAGGAACGCTCGATATGGATGCCTTGTATGGATGCCTTTTCTGCCCTAATACCAAAAAATAATTATCGAGGTAGAGAAGCACTTGGCCTGAACCACACCTCCTTTGAATTTCCCATGAAAAAAAGCATTGAACTTTGCAAAACATCAATCGTAAATGCCACATAAAAGCCCCAGAGCATTGCGTGGCTAACAAACATCTGACCCTAAATTGTTCACGTGCAGACAGGTATCCTCCAGATGTGGCAGGAGACTTTGACTTCCTAAATTATCTTAATGTGGTGCATACCCAAATCCTGAATCTGACTCGCATTCATTCATCTATAGCTCTATTTCCAGAACTACATTTGAATGGGTTATTGGTCAGTCCATTGTCAATTAAATGCTTCACTGATTTCCACCTCAGGCCATGATAGTGTATGTTCCATTTTTGACGTTATTGATGCTATGGGCAAAGCTGATATGACCACCTCAATCACAGACAACTTCAATCAAAGACAATGTCTGTAATGGACTCTCCATTATGCCGAAATTCACTTCTTCTTCCAAGCTATACCGTATGGTCTCTTACTGATATCAAAATCTAAGCCACTTCCCTGTCCAATATCTATTGTATGGTCAAACAGAACCCCAAAAAAATCTTCAAGTCACTATGCACGCTCCAGATTGGGGTAATGGACCATACACTCCCCTCCACCTTAAACAGAGTGGAAGAAATGTTCCTAAACTCATCTTGTTCCCCCTTTATCCTACCCAACATCACCAGACTACTTTCAGGGCAAGCTATTATATGGTACTAAGGGATATCTTTCCTTGTACTTGGAACCTTCCCGCCCGCTCTTACAACTCTGCCTCATGAATGTTCGTTTAGTAAAGGCCCATCACTTGAAAGCCCAATACTGAGCCACCTTTACAAATGAGACTACAAGACCAGCAGTCCACTAACTGTATGGTGTGTCAAGAATGGCTTTTCTCAGTGGCGGCTCCTCTGCTAAGGCAGGTGAATGGCACCCTACTGTTATTTGAGTCGTGCAAAAAATAAAATTATAATAACAAGAAGTTATTATCATTTATTTATTTCTCTGTGCGGGACTGGAGCCAGGTCAGGGTGGGGCAAGGCTGAGCTCGCCAGAGCAGAGTGAGGAGGGGTTTGCGCTCCCTAAGTGGGCATGGCTGTTTGGCTAGCCCTCTTGGGTTGGCCAAACAGTCATGCGCACTTAGCTCTGGAAAGCTGGCATCTAAATCCACTAGTTAACATTCTCCTGGTAAGCGTTTGTGGGTTCCTTAGCGATGATCCAGCAACAGCTTCTTTACAGCTCTGGTCATGCATGGTCTATTACCCATGGGCAACCACCACTCGAACATTTTACTGGCCTCAGCTGTGGTCTTCCCCTCTTTAGAGCACAAATACATGCCAGGACAGTCACTATGACCCCGGTGGGTGCATTAATTGTGGAGCACTTTCTTCTGACACTTAGGGGATTTTGGGGCTCAAGCACAATATAGGTTTTCACTCGACCAGATATCCAGAGGGCTTGCAGTACCTCCACCATGGGTGCTGCTGAGAAAGCGTCACATGCACCATAATTTCTTGAGGGTAAGAAGCACAGGCGGCTGGCACGGCTCGCAAGTGTAGGGGGCTGGTGTGGGGGTTCCTCGCGGGATGTTCTTTAAAAAAAAAAGAAAAGAAAACTTACCTTGCAGCCGCCGCGGAGTCCTGCCTCTTCTCTCCTGCTGCCTGTATCCGACTCCAGGTCGGAACAGGAAACAGGCAGCCAGGCTCCCACCCCTAAGTCAATCACAACGCTCCAATGGAGCGTGATATGGCGCTCAGTCAGGGGCTATACAGGTGGGCATGTTCTCCATGCAGGCTGCATGAAGAACAGGGAAGTGCGCATAACTGTTTTAGGCCGACCAAACAGTCTTTGCGCACAGGAGTGTCTACCATTCCTCCCCTTCAGCTCCGCCCCACCCCCCTCTCGCACTGCCACAGCAGGATGAAAAAATAAAATTATAATAACATTCTGTTCTTATCATTTTATTTTTTCCTTTCTTTACTGCTCCTGGCAGCGGGGTGACGCTCCGCCTTAGCGGAGGAGCCGCCACTGATAAGAAGGGCCGAATACCATTTACTTTCTCCAAGTGCTAGTAGAAGTAGTTAACAGCCAACCACTGCCTAAGTCGGCAGCAAGGTGCTGCAACGTCTCATTCGTCTTTCTCCAAATCCCAGTGTCTCCGGAGGGAAAGGGAAGTACCCTAAACACCCTAAAATCCACCCATTGTCATTTATACACAAAAACCTACGGATAATACAAACCTGGCATCAAGCATCTTTTCAGCCTCAATGACATCACAGGTCGATTGATTGTTAGACTGCAAGCTCCACACAGACTTCTATATACTTCTGAGGTCCCAGTGGGAGAGCAATGAGAGGGAATTAACAGAAAGTAAACAAGGCTCTGCAGAGAACAGATGTAGTAAGAAGATTACTAGCAGCAACAAAGGGAAAGCCAGAGGGAAGCCACTCCCCCCGTTTGGTTACCCGTAACTGATCCCCAAGCCTACTCAGCCTTTTTATTCGGCCATTTAAATGAATAAAACTAAATATTGGCCGCCGTATGTCTTTTATGTTCATTGCTTTCTCCCTTCATGCACGTGAAGGTTTCATCTGTCAGACCACACCGACACTTCCTGGTTCGAAGTGAAGGGTCACGAGCTAAACACACGCGGTTTGCTTCACAGGGAATTTCCCGGTCATCTTTAGTTGATGCTATCATGAGCCTTCCACTCACAACAGGTCCTAATTTGATCATGTGCCGGAGGGGTACAAGAGAGGGGAGACCTTTATTAAATAATTCACAGACCGTCTTTTATAATAGCTGGTGCTACATTTTAGACTGTGCACCGAGTGCACAAAGCTGTGTGTCAATTCACCTACATGCGAGGGGTAGCAGAAGGGACATCACATGCCCATTCAGTTTCAATTTCATTTACAAACACACACACACACACACACAAATGCTTACACATACACACATATTCACACTTTAATACACTCTCTTCCGTAAACTCACACTCACCCGCAAGCTCCCACACAACATACAATTCAAAGCATTTTTTTTACTTACCTCAACTACCAGGGAATATCATACTACAGCTAATTGTAGTCGATTTTGTATTACACTAATAGTGAATACTGATACATTATTCACTATTAGTGTAATACAAAAAATGAGAGAAAACAAAGCAAGTAGAGCCCCAACCAGTGTCTATAATGAGGAGCTGCCACTGTGTTCCTGCCACTGATTTTGCCACCTCTGGCTGGGTTACAAAAGCAGTAGCAGGGGTCGCAAGGGGCAAGTTGGGGGTCGCAGCTGCGACCCCTGGTGACCACTAAATGACGCCCTTAGTTCTACCTCTAGTTCTAACTTCTGTGCAGTTGTTTTGTTGGCATCACTTTTCACTGTTCTATTAATGTGGCGAAAACATTCTCTCTTTTAATTAGGACATGCTAGTGTCCAATTTCTATATAAAAAAAGTGCTTTGGATCGAACCTCCTGCCTCCTTCTTCTAACACCCTTCACGTACTTTCTCTTTGTCTCGCATTTTGTGGTTCTTTTTCATCCCTATCTCTCTCTTTGTCGCTGTCTTCCTGTCTTTCTCTCCCCCCCTTCTCTGCCTTTCTCTCTCTCGGGATCAAAGTCTGATGGTGAAATATAAGTTCTAACTACCTCCAATGAGTGTCAGTGCCCACAGTGCCAGTTGATGTATTTTGACACTGAAGTGCTATAATCCAAACCATAAATTTGAAGGTTCTAGTTTCCACCCTTTGTCACAGTCTTTCCCTTCCTCCTTTTTTCCTCTTGCGTGTTTTTCCCTTTCTGGCTCTGGGTCATAGTCATGAGGAGAAATAAGAGCTGGGCCCCAACAAATAGCTCAACCAGATTGCAGGCAGATCACCTGAAGATCAATATCGCCCTGCTCCGATCTTACATCGCTCAGAAACGAGCCGTGAAGTCCCTGCCAATGAATATGCAAAGATGGCACCCGGGGAGCTGAGAACACGCCCATTGCCGAAAGAAGTGCATCGTGATGCCGCCAACCTCCGTTTTCTCCCGCAAACAACGCAACACAAGATGGAGGACAAGGCGGACGGTGCCGCCCAGTAACACCGGGACTGATGCCTTCTATGGAACTATGACGATGCCCCACGGGCTGAAACTAAAACTGTTTGTACTTACCACGGAACCCGAGTACCCTTGGTCACTGCCCGGTGGAGCTGTCCTATGCAGCTATAGCGGAGTCTGGCTCAGGGTCACCCCATCGGCCGTCACCTACCCAGCCGGACATCGGACATTGTTTTTCACGGTTCTCCATGGTTTTATATGTCTCTCTCTTTACTACTTTGACTGCTTTATTCCCCCTGGAGTACTTCCCCCTTCAGATCTATCTGACTCTGTGTGCTTTCCTCTTCCCTGTTTACCTTTCCCCCACTACCTTCCATGCCCCATATGACGTGTGTCTTGGATATGCTATGCGCTAATTTCTTGTATTATTGTGTAAACTCACGTTTTTCTCCCAAGAATTTACTGGTAACTGCAACTGTAACTGTAACTGATGTAACTATGTAACAATGTTCTGATGCAATGTCCTATCTCGTGTAAAGCGCTCTGATACCTCGGGGTCTAGCCAGTGCTATATAAAACTTTTCAAATAAAAAAAAAAATCTGCACCCACCGGCTCAAATTAATTATTGGCTAAGGGCTTCTGAGGAGATATAATGCTGACGTAGTGTACTGGGACTGATGGCTAAGTTATATCGTTTCGCACTCTAAATGTTAAGCACTATGTCGGCTGGCGTAAAGCTATGGAAGTACGAAACTAAGTACAACTGGAAAACGAATCACCTATCCGAGGGGAGGCCGTAGCATCACTTGTCTAGCTCCTGAGTTTAAAGAGAGTATTAGCCAAGAAGATCAGAGATTCATCACCACCACACTTGACAACACTCACCATCTCACACCACCAAACTCTCATCTTGACACACATACTTACCCTAACAAACACAATTGTTTGTACACCACCAAATAAATTACATCACACACACGTGTAAGGCAGGCCCCAGCAGCGCAGGGCGGGGCAACCCCTCAGGGGCCACACATCTATCAAAGGGCCCGCATTCTGCCCCAAAGCCAATGAACATCTGTGAAATATAGGATGCTGTAGTGGAGCCCACACATTTTACGTGACGTCACTGGCCCTGTATAAACACAGAGGTAACCTAAGCGTGGCATTGCCCAAACCGCTAGCCAGAACAGTGCGTTCTGTGGCATATTCTCTTCTTTGCACACGAAAATAAATATAGCTCTGGGGGTTTCGTGTGCACTGTTAAAATCTGGAGTGACTTGAGTACGGTGTATTTAGTTTTCAGCAGTGATAACGCAGCCTTTCATTCTTCTTAGGTGGGCGAAATAAGGAGTCGCTCACTCCCAACAGTAACAGTTATACATAAAAACATATGTAAGAAAATATTTTAAGCACGGCCAGGGTTATATTGAAGAGGGTCCCTGTTCCCTACAGACCTCACCTCCCCACCCTTCACCATCTCCAGAAAGGAAGAGGGGGTTTAACAGGAGAACACCCAGAGGCTCGATGAACCACTTAGCAGCGGTACTCGTTTCTGGTCACCTGTCATCAGCACAGACGACTAACTAATCCTCTTCAGAAGTTGAGTCTATATGAAGATGGGTGATCTTTAAAAAGACCATATCTACCTCCGCCTCCAGAAATTCACTTTTTCAGAAAGTGAATCAGTGCTAGTTTCTGCTCTCCTTCAGCAACCTTCTCACCCTTAGTCCTCCGATCTAAAGACCTCCCCAACAAACCACTGCCTTCGCAGACGCCCTTCGGGACTCCATAGTTAATATCATTATAGATCAAAAGAACATGCCCCCAGGAGACCTCAACATCTGGTTCGACAAACCAGCTCTACAGACCCCCCATCTTCTCTTCTAGATTGAAGCACTCGTCTTTTACAAATTGGTGACTGGCTCCACCCATTTGATGGACTACGCATTTAACGCTATATTTCCTTCACTAACCTTAATCTCAGTCTTTTCTGATTTGCAGTGATTATATTTTGTTTAGAATCCCATGTCAAGAACATCCTCAGCCCACATGTTGAATACAGCCTCGGCTAACGTGTTTCGTGGCACGAACAGCTGCTTCTTCAGGGCTCGTCTTTTGGAGTTAATCTTTCCCTATTGACATATTAACTGTATGGGCAGCTAAGTGAAACCTGTGTTATATTTTCCCAGATTGCCAATATATCTCATGGATTCCCACAATGCAAGAATGACTCATATCCCCTCTACATCGCAATCTTATACAGTGTGTCATGCGAACTAATCCAATTGTCTGATCATCATGTATAGTTGTTACAGGGAAAAACGTCCACATCAGGAGCCAAAGCCTCAATAAAACTATCCGCAGTCATAGCCTCTCATATATATGCTCATATGTAAACAATGTCTGTTAATTGAAGTATAAAGAGCTACTTAGGAATTCAAACTGATTAATTCACAAGGCTGTCTTTGCCCTGATATCAAGCTTCACTGAATAAAACATTCTAGTCTTGGACAAACAAAATTGATTCATACTGGGAAAAAGCACAGATTTGGCATGAATCTCGATGAGCCGCAACCTTAAGAACTCTGTCGACAGCAGAGGGATTACTGTTCAGCTGCTTCTTGACTTACTGTCAGCTTTTGGCACAGCGACCAACCACAACTAGCTCACAGACTCTACGACTTTGGGATACAGGGTACAGTTTCCAATGGATGAAATCCTTTCTGAAGGACAGGCCTTAGATTGTCTTACTAGCACCTCTTAATTCTGCACTGTATATGAGCCCAGTAGGTGCCGCCAGGCCCGACTCTTCAACATTTACCTAGCCCCGCTTCCTGAACCTACTATAACTATGCTAATGTTTTTCAGATCATCCTAAAACTCAAACATCCCTCACGAGTCAAAACTTCACATTGGAGGGGGCGTGGCCAAGGCGGCGAGCATGGCGGACGCAGCTTGAACGAGCTCCGTCCCGCCGGCATAATATCCTGTTCAATATCCTACGTTGCCCCGACCCAGGAACACCCAGACTAGGTGGCTGCTCACGGACAGCGGAGGGGAAGCCCCGATAGAGAGCTGGGCGCCCTCGCTGCCTTTCTTCTGCCGTCCTGAGCCCTGACCGCGGTGCGGCCTGCGCCATACGCTGAAGCCGGGAGCTGGCGTGGCGAGCAGTCCGCCCGGAAGTGCGGCGGCGCCGGGGGCGCCGGCGTGAGGTGGGCCGATCCTGATCTCGGCCACAGCTGCACAGGCACCGGAGGTCCCGGTCGAGAGTCGGCGCCCGGAGGAGGAGCAGCAGCGGGGCCTCGGTGACGGGGATTGTGGGGTAAGAGGCCGTAACTTGGCAGGCGGCCCTGAGGGGGAGGGGACGCTCCTGTGGTGGTGAGCTGTCCCCGATTAGCGGTTGGGTCGGACCGTGGGGGTCCAGAGGCCTCGGAGCCTCGGGGGGCTGCTGACTTCCCGTTTCTCCCCCCTCCCCCCCCTCGATATCTTGCGCCTGCCTCCTCTGGGTGCTGCAGCGAGTAACGTGTTGGCTGGTGGCTGAGTCCGTGCACCACGGAATTAATTGAGCGGGACACATACGAGGAGACACCCCCTCGAGATTGGGCGCCGCTTGGCTGGCAGCGGGGCCCCGAAAGTGACTTGGAGATTACACTGGGGCGAAAGGAGGGAGGCCCGAGCTGCCTCCAGTGGGCCCTGAAGGAGGGGGAGTGGACCCCTGCTGAGACGTCGCCATTGCCACGACGACTTATAACTCCTGACTTAAGGTGGGGTGTGTGGGGACAAGGTGCTGGTGGCAATTCGGTGGGACTTCAATTGGATGAGAGCGAGGGCGCCGACACCCCCCAGAACATCGTGTGTGCTTCCCCCCAGACTTCGAGAGAGCGGCAGAGGTTGGATTGGGGTTCCCGTGTTTCCCACGGCCTGCCATTGTGCCCTACGAGCAACATGACAAGAGGCGGAAACAGCGGCGGAAACACGAAGCAGGGCCCGATGGACAAATTCGCGGGGCCGAGTGGGGGTGCAGGGGCACCCGGCGGTCAACAAAGCTCGGGGCCGGAAAACGCGGCGCTGGTGGCAGCGATTACGTAATCAAGGGACATGCTGGATGCCAAAATTGGGGCGGTCGGGGCTGATGTGACCTTGCTCCGACAAGATTTACGCAACGCGGTCGCCCGCATCACCGAAACAGAAACCAGAATCACGGAGGTGGAAGATGATGTGGTGATCCTCAAGAAGAAGATGGCCGCCATGGAGGGGATCCAAAAGGGTCTAGCGCTCCGGGTTGAGGATGCGGAAGGACGGGCCAGGAGGAACAACCTGCGGTTTGTGGGATTTCCGGAGGACAGTGAGAAAGGTAACATGGAGGCCTTCCTGACCCAGTGGCTGGAGGGGTGGCTTCCCCCGGAGTCCCTCTCCCGCTGCTTTGTCGTGGAGCGGGCACATCGTGCACTTCTTCCAAAGCCACCAGTGGGGGCTCGCCCCCGATCAGTGATTGCCAAACTGCTCAATTACCATGATCGGGACACTATTTTACGAGAAGCCCGCGCCAAAGACCCTCTAATGTACGAGAATCACATGATTCTGATATTTCTGGACTATGCTAAACTAGTACAGCAGCAGCGACAGTCCTTTACTGCAGCGAAAGCGCGACTGCGAGACCTCAAGATTCAGTATGCCCTGCTTTATCCGGCCGGCCTACGGGTGGTGTTCCAGTCCCGTACCCAGTTCTTTAATTCTCCAGAAAAGGTTTTTGCATGGACAGATGAAACGGTGCTCGTTAAAGTACACACCCCTCCGAGACGTGATTCTGATTCATCATCCTCGGCGGGACACCCGAAGACGCCACGACGATCACGTAGTAGGAGCAACTGGAGATCGCGCTCACAGAAGCGCCCACCTCCTCGGGAGGAAGCGGCGGAGGATGCGGAGGTGACGGACTCTCAAACCCTGAAGCTGTGAGGCCTTCTGTTAATATGAGTCCGACTGACGCTGGGGCCCCCGGTGGCCGAGGGGGGATCATGGTAGCGTAAGGAACGATAATGCTTATTGCAGGCATGCCACCTGAACTTTTGCTTCACACGTACGTGTATGTAGGTGGGACATGGGTCGGGAGACGCACGAGAGAGGGCGGGTCTACTCCCGAAGTTCGATTTGTGAGTTGGGTAAGGGGTTGCTTCAGACCAGGTGGGTAGTTGGGTGGCATCCATTGGCGTAGTGGGTCTCTGACCTCCCGTTGGAGGGCTGAGATCGCCTGCACCGCGACAGGTACTTCAATGTTGCTGAGGTATGGGGTGGGGGGCTGGAGGGGAAGTTGTGGGCACAGTTTGGGGCAGGGGTGGAAGTGGAGGGAGGTTAGGGGGGACCGGGGTGGTGGTGGGGGGATCTGGGGGGGAGTAGGGGGGGGTTGGGGTAGTTAGCATTAGCACAGTGTGTACGAAAGCATGGTCGGTCTTATGTGTCTGTGTGTGACCTCCGACGCCCAGCACCCTGAAACTTTGGCCTGTGGATGGCGGCTGATGTACTTGAAACGGGCCTCCCGCTGGCCTCGCTGCGAGTTCTGAGCTGGAATGTGAGGGGGATGCTCGACAAAGTTAAAAGAGGTGCAGTCTTGCGGCTAGGGAAAAGGGAAAAGGCTGATGTGCTGCTCTTACAGGAGACACACCTCCTGGGAACCAAAACCCTTAGCTTACGAAGATATGGCTATGATCAGGTATTTCACGCTGGCTTTGCGAGAGGGTCCCGGGGGGTTGCAGTTCTGATACACCGTAGGGTGTCCTGCGCGCATGAAACGCAATGGATAGATGCCCATGGCAGATTTGCATTCGTTAAGGGGATGGTGGGGGATGAGCCCATGGTGTTTGGCAGTGTGTATGCTCCACCCCCGCTGCAGGAGGCCCTTATAGAACGGTTGTTTGATATTTGGGTTGAAGTCCCGAGTGTGTTGACGGTAGTGGGCGGTGACTGGAATGACGTGATGAATGGGAGGTTGGATCGATGTAAGCCCGGAGGGGGCCTGGTTGCGGACACTCCTACTAAATTGAGCAGCTTGGTGCAGGGGATGGGTTGGATAGACGCATGGTGATACCAACATACATATAGCCGCGAATTCACTTATGTCCCTGCAGTCCATAAATCCTTCTCTAGACTCGATTACCTGTTTATTCCTCAACCCTGGATTGGGAGGGTGGACTCTACTTCCATACTTCCGCGGGGCCTGTCGGATCATTCCCCGATAACAATGGACTTACTCTTAGATAGGAAGCGGCAGCCATTTTGATGGCACCTTTCCACGTGGCACTTGCAGCAAGACGACTACCAGTCGCATATGAGAGAGGCAATAGCCCACTACTGGGACGACAACGATAGGCCGGACACCGATGCCATGACCTTGTGGGAGGCCCTGAAACCAGTGCTCCGTGGCGTGGACATCGCTTGGTGTGCAGCGAACCGTAGGACCCGTAAGTGGGCCATTGAGGAGGCAGCGAACCAGGTCCGCAGCCTGGAGGCAGAGTGTGCCTCGGGGGGGAGTGATGATGCGATAGGGCAATTGCTCTGCCTTCAGCGGTCGTACACTTCCTTATTACTAGATGAGGCCCGTCAGCTATGGCTGGCTAAGCAGAGTAGGATATATCAATGGGGTGACAAATCCAGCACGATGTTGTATAGGCTCTGCCAAGGCGCTTTCCGGGCTCAGTCCCTGCCGGGATGAGGCGGGAGACCCTGTGACTGCCCCTGAGGTCCTGGCCGCTACCTTTGCGCATTACTATGCGGCTCAGTACACCCCCCGGGAAACTCTCCCGGCGGAGAAGGTTGATAAATTCCTTGCAGACCTTCCACCCCGGACACTTTCGGATGAAGGTCGTGCTCGGCTTGAACTCCCACTGTCGGCGGAGGAGTTGGGAGCGGCGCTGGGGGAACTTAATACTGGTAAGGCCCCTGGGCCCAACGGCTTCCCATGCGAATTTATGAAAACATTTCATCTCCAGCTGGGGATGCGCTACAGGAAGGCGCTGGAGGCAGCCAGGGACTGTGGGCGCCTACCGGCGGACTGGCGACATGCGGAGGTTGTGGTTTTCTGTAAACCTGGGAGGCCCCCGGAACGCCCTGAATCGTACCGACCGATCTCGCTGCTTAATGTCGAGGCGAAAATCCTGGCGAAGGCCTTGGCTAATCGCCTCCTCCCCTATATCACGGACTTGGTCCACCCGGATCAGGCCGGGTTTATGCCCCACAGGGCGATGAGACGCAACATCAGACGAGCGCAGTTAGTGGTGGAGGCAGCGCGGGCGGCGGGAATCCCGGCGGCGCTTCTACTGGCCAATATCGATAGAGCTTTCGATTCTCTGAGCTGGACATATCTCCGAGCGCTCCTACTTTGCCTCAATTTGGGTCCGCATTTCCTGTCGTATGTACAGCTACTATATACAGACCTGACGGCAGCTGTGACAGTGGCCGGGGCAGTCTCCAGCCCCTTCCCTATAGACCGAGGCACCCGGCAGGGTTGTCCTCTATCACCGTATTTATTTGCCCTGGCCATGGAGCCGCTGGCGGCATGGGTGCAGATGGACGCACAGCTGCGCGGCGTTGAGTGGTAGGCGGGGCCGTCTGACAGAATCGCGCTCTATGCCGATGATGTTCTTTTCTTCCTTACAGACCTGAATAGATCAGGGCCCAGGGTGCTGGAAATAATGCGAATATTTGGCGAAGTGTCTGGTCTCAATTTGAATGTGCAGAAATCAAAGCCATGGGTGCTGGGGAGGCGTGGTGGCCTGGGTTCCTGGGCATCGGCCCTACAGGAGGTAGCGGGTGGCATTAAGTACCTGGGCGTTTTTCTGACGGATGTGCCCGGAGACTCCTGGTCACGCAATGTACTACCTGTGTGGGACAAAATACGGTCTGATATGAAAATATGGTCTAGGATGCCTTTGAATATTTATGGCCTCTCGGCCATATTCAAGATGGTAGCTCTTCCCCGTATTCTATATCAATTACAAAACCATCCGTATCCTATATCGCCGCAGTGGTTTCGGCAGGTAAACTCGGTGCTAAGTCAGTTCTTGTGGGCCGGGGGGGCGGCAAGGGTAGCGCTCCGCACCTGCTTCCTCTCTACTTATTGTGGGGGGCTGGCCACATCCGACGTCCTGTCTTACTACCAAGCATAACATCTTTTGGTCCTCAACGAGTGGTGGTATGGCGACCGGGGTGACCCGGCCTATGCCCTGGAGAGATACCTGATGGATCCAAACACGCTGCATACTATCTTGTACTCGGCGGCCATCAGAAAGAGGCTCCCGATGGTCACCCAGGTGGTTTTTCAGGTGTGGCGTGGCACTCTCCGTCGCATGGGATGGTGTAACACGCTGACAAGGGAAACCCCACTATGGCACAATGGGAGGCTTCCGGCACTGGCGTCCCTGCGGGGATTCAGTGGCTGGGATGCGATTGGCATTTCGGCGCTGGGCCACGTCATGAATGGCACAACCCTTAAGTCCTTTCAGGCTCTACGAGACGAATATGATATGCCCCATACTCAATTCTTCAGATACCTGCAGCTCCAACACGCCCTGTCCCCCACATTGGTTGGCTTGGACTCTTTGCCGGAGTTCAGCCCCCTGGAAGCAAAGGTATTCATGGGGGACTTGGAAACTAAGAAAATATCTAATATATATCAAACACTTGTTACACACTGCTCCTCTTCCCTTGATAAATTGCGGTCTGTGTGGGAGGGAGATGTAGGAGGCCTGGAAGAGGAGGATTGGAGAGAAGCCCTGGAGGCCCGAGGGGGGCAGCAGTTGCGGTGCGCTTGCGCTTCATTCAATTTAAGTACCTGCATAGGGCATACTATACTAGGGATCGCCTGTGGCGGGCGGGTCTGATAGCCTCCCCTGACTGCCTGGGGTGTGGATGTGCAGTTGGCTCCTTTATACATACGGTGTGGGCGTGTGTTGGGGTTGCAGAGATTCTGGACCGGTGTGTGGGATTGTCTGACAGAGGTGTTGGGCTAGGACCTCCCCCGCTCGCCGAAGCTGGGCCTTCTCCATGTTATGGAACAAGTGGGAGGAAATATATATAAACGTCATCTGCTTCTGCTGGGCCTTACGGTGAGAAAAAGAGACATTGCTCGGGCTTGGAAGGATCCTAGGGCCCCGTTGGTGGAGGTGTGGAAGAGGGGCATGGACTTTAACATGGGCTTGGAACGCCCGGTATTTGAGGCCAGGGGCTGCCCCAGAAAACATTTTCAAATCTGGAAAAGATGGGCGGACTACAGAGGTCTGTTGCTGGACCCTCCGGCGCAGCGAGACGCCGATGCAGAACGTCTACTAGTTGATTCTGGGTGAAATGATACACACGTAGATACTGAGTTCACTATGCTCTTTCTCATGGACCATGTAGACACTGTGCGGGGTGGGGGGTGGGTACCGGGCGGGGAGTTCTAAGGGTGGGAGCTTTGGGGCGGGGGGATCGGGGTTAGGCAATAATATCGGAATGTTGGTTGAATAACTGGTTCGCGAAGATACTTATATGCACACTACCTTTCTGACTTCTAGGAAGCAGTACCTCATTGTATTCTGTCAACGGCAAAACTCCAATAAAATTTGTTCTGAAAAAAAAAAAAACTTCACATTGGAGCAGTAGACAAATTTAGTTGACAAGAAGTCAATAAGCAGGTGGGAGGAGTACTGTCCACCAACGAAGAAACAGGCGCAACAGCAAGAGGCATAGAAACACTAAAAAGCCTGGCATCAACACCAGGAGGCCCTGCTGCAGCACAAGGCGTCCTGCCGGAGTGCCAGGAGACTCAGAAACGGAACAATAGCAATCACAACCTTATTATGCGAATGCTTACTGCCAGATGCAATTTGAGGTTTGATTATCAAAAGGGGCTACTCAATAAGATAATTCATTTAGTACATCAGCCCCTACCTCTTCCTTGTGAAGAAATCTCCACATCACTCAAGAACCATCATTCCCAGCCAACCAAAAATCACATTATCCTTTGTTGCAACAGGACAAACATACCAGCAGCCCCAGCACCAGTTCATTCAGAAGGTGCGATACTGGTAGACTTTTTAACTGTTGTTAATCACCAGCAACGTTGGTTAAGCAGCACCTCTCAGACTAAAAAACTTGTACAGCCACTCAAGGTCAGCCACGACAGTCTGCGTCAGCAGCAACAGTATACGTTG
The DNA here is from genome assembly GCF_964261635.1 of Lissotriton helveticus. Taxonomy (NCBI): domain Eukaryota; kingdom Metazoa; phylum Chordata; class Amphibia; order Caudata; family Salamandridae; genus Lissotriton; species Lissotriton helveticus. The sequence goes on from NC_136067.1 coordinate 1,374,334,484, forward strand.
ACATCTAACGCAAAGCTGAAATGACAACGTCTCTCTGTGCCACATCAGCGAACGTCCGACCTGCTCCTCAAGTCGACAATGACCTCCTTGCGGGGAACATCCTTTACGACGCGGATGTTACCCCGCAGTACCTTTACAACGCGTATTTTAGAACGCAAGTCGTAACTACGACTTGCGCTGGAGGGCGCTAAAGGACAAGGAATAGTAGATTTACTATTCCAACACCTTCCCTACTGTATGTAGGCTGGTGTTGGAATAGCAAATTAAACTATTACTAAGTCCGCAACCCTACAGCGCAAGTCGTGGTAACAACTTGCGTTGTAAAATACGCGTTGTAACGGTACGCGTGGTAATACCACGCGTCGTAACAACGTACATCCCCTCCTTGCGGCACCCATCAACACGAACCTTCACCTCCAGCTCTTCCAATGGACTTGGACTCAAGAAGGTAAGCTGTTCAGTGCGATGAACCAGTTCTTTGTATCCCACATGTGCTCCATCAAGGTTGGCCTGAACTTGTGGCTTTACCCACGTTCAACATGACCAGATACTCGGGACTGGCACTTTGTTATTTTTGGGCGCTATTTTCACCATTTGTCTGGTGTTGTGTTTTCACTTTATTACTGTTTGAGTGCTGCATAAAAACATACTGTTTGAGTGCTGCATAAACATTGCCTATAAGTTGAACCTGACTACTTTTGTGACAAAGAGGGTTAACCACAGGTTTATTTAGTGAATGTTGTGGTTCACCCTGACAAGGGTTGTGTTTATTACTTGAGTGGGGCACTCAACCATCTAAAACAATAAACCAATTTCTTACAAGCTCCATCTCAAATTCCTCTGTGTTCAAGCCACTGTTATTGGATTCTTTATTTTTATTAAAACCATGTAGTTCTTCCCACAAGTAATAATGGTAATGATTTTGTTTTCCTATCCAGATGAAAATGATCAAAACATTTGGTTTGTCTTAAATGCTTAATGGAAAATCCATTCCTGCACCTCCCTATCCACAGTACAATACTTGTCAACTTCACAGAACATCTGTTCAGATGGCAGCATCCAGCCAGGATTTGTGTTGATGGTTCGGTAGTCACCATAATCCCATGATGGGCCTGTAGACTAACTCTCCACAACCGTGTAATGGAAACCTTGTGCACTCTATACTTCAGTCCCCTATCCTTCACCCAAAATAGTCAGTGCTGCAACACAAGACAAGCTAAAAGTTCCACCTTGATCACTCACATTTGACACCAAAATGCATACCACATAGGATCACAACAAAGACAACACTTTTTCAACCCAAGCACTGGTGCAAGGAAAACAGATTGGTAATGGGGAAGATGTGCAGATTTAGGCTGCAGTAAAACTGCATCCAGTTCTTTTTCTCCATAGCAACCTGTCTAGTGCACAATCATGTTGCAAATGCTCCTCAGAGAAAATCGCAACATGCGTTTAAGGATTTACCTTGGAGTGATGTTACAGCAAGCATACGTTTTATTCTTTTGGAGCTTGTTAAGTCAGTCAACAGCCACCTCATCAATTAGCCACATTCATCCATGTAGGAACAGTTGGGCCCTTATTAGGAGTGGCCCGTAAATACAGACATACTCAGAACTGGAGTTACCAGCCTCATCAGAATTACAAGTTTTAGTTTTTCTCTTGAAGAGAAATCTCAATGTGAACTAATAATAATACATTTTAATATTAATAATCCATATTTTTAACCGCATGCGTGCGGGCGGAATTCCGCCCGTACGCTGGGTTTTTAAAAAGCGCACTTTACGTGACGAGCTGGGCTCGTCATGAGCGTGCGAGGAGGCTACGCCATGACGAGCCCAGCTCGTCATGAGCGTCGAAGGGGTTAAAGTGGGAACATATCACCCCTTAAGGTTTCAAGGCACATGGGGCCTTTGGGTAAATAAAAAAGTGAGCTATTGCCCAAAGTCACATGATGCTGAGCTGTGCCAGCGATTGAACCGCGAGCCCTACGCTCCAGTGTCAGCCTCTCTGGCCACTGCGCCACACTTCCAGATGGAAACCCCGATTCCCAGGATATTCCCCTAAAAATGTGTTATGTCTGTTATTGGCACTGGTAACTGTAATTCGGTGATGAGGAAATAGGTAATTTTTTTTAGTGGCACTCATATTCGAGGCCTCATTGTGTTGCACATCACCTGTCTGGCCCTCAATTTTATATGGAACTCTCACATCACCAGCAGCGCCTGTGGACAAGTCAACTGGGACCAGACTGCTTATAGTGCCATGATGAATCCCAGTATTAACGCAGGAGGACGCAGCAGCAAATCTCGTGTTTGACGTTCAGGTACAAGTGCACTGTGCCAATCCATCACCATCCAAACTCACCAAGCCGTAAGCACTACAGACTCAAAATATTTATCAGCAGAGGCGTAGCTTGGTCAGTAAGATTAGGGGGGTGAGCTCCTGGCATATAATGTTAAAATATTTTATACACAAGCAGGGCGCATGAGTGGGGCTTAAGAGGCAGGGGAAAGGGAGAGGAATGCAGATTGGCATGAGTACTACTAGAGAGAAACACAATATTTTGCATAATAATCAATGCTTTTTAGGACTATCAAAATAGAGATGAGAGAGAAAGAGTGTGTGTGTTGTTTTTGTCAATGTGTGCATGCAGGAATCCCTAGTGAAAGCCGACAGGCACCTCACCATACCCGACTGAAAGCACCTGTACCCAACTATTCATCAGAAAATACATTTAGTAGGGGGGTGTAACACCCTAAACACCCCCCAAAGCTATGCCCATGTTTATCAGCCTGTATCCAGACAGATTGACGGCACTCCAGCTGTCCTGCCAAAGATCCCTCGAAGTAGACTCTCGCCAGCTCCCAAAACACGGTCTGTCTCCCTCATAGGAAAGGAATCATATGGTCAAATGTGTAGCACCAATGCAAGGGCTCAAATGCAAACAAGCAAATAGTCCCCCTCAGCCCCTCCAGTCTATGGTTGAGTACAGCCAGCCCCCTACCTCTGGTCTGGGAAAACTATAAATAAAATATAAATAAATAAAGTGAGAATTTGGGGAGGTCGGGTTGTGTCTGGTTGAAAAGTGGAGGAGAGGGGACAAGTGGAGATTTGCCTGAGATATTAGGTTTCTTTACATTTCTGTGGATCCTGCACAAGTTGTAGGCATTTTTATTGGAAATCTTTAGTCTTCACTGTTTGTTTGGTGACACTCTTACTTCATTTGAGTGTTTTGTACACCATGGGGCTGATTTCTTGGATTTATGTCAGTTTCTGAGGTGCAAGCTCATTCAAGAGATCAGACTGAGGTCAAAAGAAAGAACGGATAAGCTACCAATCACAGTGCATTGTTGTGTTCAAGCTTACTTGAGCTTGGCGACGATGAGCATGTCACTGAATAGGAAGAGGTGCCTCTCCTTGGTCTTCAGGTCCTGAGTCAGCTGCACACACTCGTGGAGGATGAGCTCCGAGCTCTCGGTGCTCAGCCCCAGCACGAAGGGGCTCTGGTCGACGGACACTGGACACCCAAAGCCGTCCCTGGAACACAACAAAGCAAGGGAAAAGAGGGTGGGTTAATGGTCTCATAATCCAGCAATGGCATTATCAAATAGCATTGGGAGACTCTGGAACTATACCCCAAAACCTGAGTGCAACGATAAAACAATGATACAATCTGAGAAAATTATTTCATCTAACATGTCAATCATTAGATCGTTAATCGTTAAGCATGTTACGCTTGCGGAAACATGAAGACCGACGAATGGAAGTATGTTTTAAGGATTCACATATGATTTACTGTTCCAGAAATAAATAAAATGCACATGATGTGCTTCTTAAACATTCTAAATTTGTAAGTGGGGGTACAGCGTACAAGGTTAATGAAGATGTGCACACTTTGAAAAAGAAAGTACAGGTTAAAATTGCATGTGGGCTGTCAGGAATCGCATCTGCTCCCGATGTACCCCAAGATATTTTCCTGGTGAACCTCTGGATTTTGATGCCTGCTAGATAGAGCCTGTAGCTATTTGAAACTGATTAGACCTCATTTTTTATGTTATAAACAACTACTCTTATGGCTCTCTTATCAAGTCGCCCTTTGTTGCTTTCTATATCTATGCGGATGACACTGAGATCATCAGCAAAATGGTGGGTGATCTGGATGAAACAGCATCTCTGTTCCATGACCTGCTTGCTGGTGCTTCTTAACTTGATGAGCGATCATTGGCTGAAGCGTAACTTTGATAAAATGGTTGGTCTGGTGACAGGTGGCAAAAGAGTTTGCTGGGTTTCCTCCTGACGGCCAAGGTAAATAGGTGTCTACCTGATAGACGCAGCTAATAATCTGGAGCCCTGATTTGATTCATCATCATCATAAAACTTTACTTTCGATCACAAAAATCTTATAAAGTTCATCTCAAAACATATATATACATACAACACCATAAAAGAATGATTTAAAATGGCAAAGTTACCCTCTAGCTCAAAGTAAACAATTAGCAAGAGGGTACAGCTTTGCATATTAAAGCAGCAATCTAATAAAAGCGCATATATACATAAAAATACCAAAAGTATACAATTCAGACAGGTTTTGCTCCAGATAGACATTGAAAGCAGGTGTCTGTCTGGCAAACTCAACTAAAATCTGCAGCCCTTAGAATGAGCAATTACAGACGGGGCCAGAGTAGTAGCTAGCAGCACAGTCTAGAGAACTTAGAATGGAGAATTACCAACGGGACCAGAGAAGGTGCTGCAGCACTGTCTAGAGGACTTAGAATGAGGAATTACCACTGAGACCAGAGGCGCAGCTGTAGGTGATGAGCCTTGTAGTCAGGACTAGTTAGGTGGTCTTTACTATTTAAAGGCTTGGGTGCTAGTATATTGATTCCTTAAGGCTGTGCCCTTTATTGCATTCTTAAGGTTACATTGAATCTGTGTTTCTTTTTTGCGGGATCGATATTTTGTTGCCTGCATTGCCTGGTTTCATCATGGTGGCTTATGTGAGAATTTAGGGAGCTCCACATTATTTAGGTGCCTGGTATCCAACTAAAGCTGGTAGCTGCAGTCAGCTTGACAGTCTGGCAACATGAAAGAAATAGATGAAGCCGACGCACACCATTAAGGGGCATCAGGAGAGATTGTTGGTCCTTCTTCTGTGGCACTGTCAGCTTTGCAGAAAATCGTTGACACTGCGGAACAAGCTGCATTTAGAGGTAGATAGGAGCCCTCCATTGCTGCAGCCCAGAGAATTCAAACAAAAGAGGAGCCAGTGGGGTACCCTGATGAAGGGCAAAGAAGGGGTCGCTTTATCCAGAGCTCCCAGCTGGCTGAACTCCTCCATCGTTTGAGACAGAATTTAAATTTTCTTCCTCCTCTTTCTGGTGGGGAGGACAGTGCATTGAGCTGGAGTCTCTTCCGTTGCACAGGGCTATTCGCAGTGAGCTTACACACAAATGCAAAGATGTGGCTGAATGATCTTTTCCTAGATTCTTTACTAGGCATTACCCATTGGAAAAGACATTTCTGGCAGCTGTGAACATTGATATTTTGAGGGCAGGATTATATTCACAGGGCACTGTAGTTTACGAAGATGCCCTTCCTGCTGATGACGTTGATAAAAGGGTAGAGGGTGCTGTCAAGTGGGTCCACGTTACTATGAGTTGCTTGATTAGGACATACAAGAGAGAGCCTTGGTGATAGATGCTCTTTCAATCCCTTGACCCCCAGGGCTCCTTTATTGTTTTCCACAACTCCAGTTGACTTCCGGCATCCTGAGGAAGATCGGGTAGGATAGTGCAGAGGTCTCTTGTAGCTCCAGGGTGGTCCAGGAGGTCTTGTTATTCAAATGATGGTGCTTCCGCACCAGCAGTTTCCCATTCACCCATCTCCTCTGATACTTCCTCTTCTATCCTCAGATGCTCTCAGGAGTCTGAACCTGGGGAATGGCTCTTGAGAAGGTAAATGGAATTGCCCAGGGATGCTCTTCTGAGGTGTCTGAAAGTATTCAGCTGTCAAGATGAACCTCTACCCTTACATCTTACAGTCGCCATTGGTGCAATTTTGAATTCTGGTGTAGAAACAAAGAATTTTCCCTGGTTTCCTGTGATCCTATCAGAGTTCTAGATTTTCTGAAGGTCAGTTTCCTGCTCGGCCTAGCAGTCTCGACTATTAAAGCTCAATGTGTAGCATTCCAAGATTTTAAAGGAGCTGATGTCTCTTCTACTTCCTCTTTAGCGCCTTGTTTGCTGAAGACTTTCTGTCTCAATAGTTCAGTTTTTTGCTGCACTATTTCTTCGTGGGATCTTCCAGTGGTTCTTCAGGCCATACAGACTCCTCCTTTGAACTTCTGGAATCTTCGGATGTTAAGATTCTCTCTGTAAAGGTGGTGTTCTTGGTGGTCATTTGTTCAGATAGGAGTATTGGAGAAATTCCTTATTTTAAGCTCCATTTTTGTGCTTCTTCCCAGACAAAGTAATTCTAAAACCACGTCCATTTTTTCATCTCAATGTTTTCTCCAGATTCTATTGTATGAGGGCAAAATATTATTGGTTTTCCAACCTAATCTTTCTCCAAGGAAGAAGCTAATTTGCATACTGTAGATTTGCCTAGGGTTCTGTCTGTTTGTCTAGATAGGATAGCTTCTTTCAGCAAAGCTAATTCTCTGTTCATTACTTTTGGTCTCTCAGGTAGAGGTCTATGCCGTTCCACGTCTACCCTTTCCTTATGGATAAAAAAGGCAATGGCCAAATCTTACGAGGTCTTAGGTTTGAATTTTCCTAATCATGTTCACTGAAAGTCTACCAGAGGAATGACTACATCCTGGGAAGCTTTTAAGGGGGTTTTCCTTAAGGATGTTTGTTAAGTTGCTACTTGGTCGTACTCTCACACTTTTATGTAAAAATATTGTCTGAAATTGTGAGGTGCTGTTTTTAGCAGACTTTAGGGTTGCCTCTCATGAGTTGCCTTCATTGCATGGACTATACATTTATAAATTAGAGAACCAAAATAAAACTGCATCAAAATGTTTTGTTTCGTGTTCCTTCTTTTTGTTGTCAAGGAATCAAATAATCAATCATTTCTTGCTTCAATATTATCTCAAGGTGTAAGGACTCTGCGAGGAAGACAGACGAGGAGGTAACGACAGCCATATTGGAGAAGTTTTTTACTCATGCTAGGTAAACAACATCTGTGAGACTGAAAGATCACTCAAGGTGTAAGGAATGTGACGAAGAAGGACTCCAAGGTTTCCTATTGTAATGTCTTCTGACTGTTCAGAACTCAGTAATTTGAAGCTTTGCCATGAAGCGGTAAAATGGAAATTCCCTAAATTGTTTTTGTGATGGTACAAGGAGGAAGGTGAAACTCTATTTTTATTCATTTGAAGTATGCAAGGCCAAATCATATAAACGGACTCTAAAAATCTGTGAAGACTGTTAATTCTGGAAATATTGGAAATTAAAGACAATTTCCTTGGGGTCTGCTAATTAACTTCAGGTAGCGATACACTCTAGGTGAAAGAGAACCTAACAGATTTTCAATTAATTGTAACTTTATGATAGAGTTTTGATGGTTTTTGAAATTTTAAACTACATGGATTTTGATATAATGGTAATGCCTGTAATGAAATGTATGCATCCAAAGACTTTAACGAGACATCAAAAATAAATCTTTTAAAATGAAATTAATGATCCACTTCGAATTTGACTGCAAACTGGTCCCACTCCAGGTTCTGTTCTCTACAACCAGAAAATATTTAGAAACCTTGGTCAATGTACAATGTCCAGGGCCACTGGAATGATGCGATTTCGCAACCGCTGCTTTTTTTTGCAGAATTATGGATTTGTCACATTTGCCACATAATCCATCATCTGATGCATAATCTGCAGATTTGATCACAAAAATATTCTATCTCAAACGGATCAAAAGTTGTAAATTGGGTTCACATGCACGGGAAGGCTTTTTGCAAAATTTATCTGGTCATCTTTTGATTACACATTTCTGTATTTGGTAGTTAAACTGTTACTAATGAGGTGAAATCTTTGCCGAGACAGGAGTACCATGTGAAAAAAATAAAAACAAACAAATTAACAGTATCAAAAAATGTACTCCTTTATGCTGCATAATTTGCCTTTTCTTGCTGCATAATTTAGTCCACACTTACACATAATTTGGTGCTCCCCTGACGCATAATTCCAGTGGCCCTGACAACGTGCCTGTTCTATGTTGGCAGAAGACCAGTTTCATTTTGCTCATGTTAGCTTGACAATTTCTCAAATTGGCATTCCCTCCTTATGTTTTATTTTATCATAAAGGCAATGTCCGTAGTTCAACGTACATTGTTCTCCTTTGTTTCTTTTTTCTAGAAAATTCTTATAATACGTCACGCTGGTGTGTATTAGCCTTTGCGACGTGAAGACAGCAGCAAACACGCCCACACTACCACCCACCCTCCTGGCACCAACACAATGTCGACGTCGACAGCCTCACAACACCTCCTGCCCCCGGCCTGCAAGTGTGAGTGACCTTTAATCCGTGGTTACGCATCAACTGTGGGGAAAATACCAGAATGAAGGCCAGTTATGTCAGACTCCCTCGAATCTACCAAACAGGAAGTAATCAAACCTGACGACTGAATATCTGTCACCTTTGGTGTCAAGTCTTGTAAAGCTACAAAGTGAAAGCCGCTGAAGAGATTCGTCGACGATAACTGACAATCAGATGTTGGTGCGCGGCAGGTGGCCACACAGGGAGGCTTATTTGCGCCGCCGGTACCTCAATTTTTCCCATATTAAAAGTGACGCATCGGCGGCACAAGGGGCTTGTAAATAAGCCCTAAACCTATTTGCACCCGTGCTGCACAAATGTGCAACACCGACTAGTACATATATGAAATTTAGAGTGGCCGATGGGCTCGAAGTTGCTTAAACATTCCTTTACAGCAGAACTTTGTGCGCGCAGTGCCAAGCAAGGGCAGTGAGAAGAGGCCAGAGCACAGGCTGTTTTTGAGTCTACTGTTTCTCATGGATGTCATTTAGGGGTAGCCAGGGTTAGCAGCTGTGACCCCTGGCATACCCCTTGCGACCCCTGGTGGTGCCTTTGCGACCCCTGGCCTCAGAGGTGGCAAAATCAGTGCCAGGAACACAGTCAGCTTGTCCTTATGGACGTCTGTTGGGGCTTGACTCTCTGTTTTCAGTCTTTATTTTTTATTACACTAAAGGTGAATCATATACAATTTATCAAAAAGATCATACACAATTACAAATATAAACAATGACATGTGTAAACAAACAGTGTGGCGGGGGAAACTACAAAAAAACATGGTTCAAAATAAAACAGAGACACACAACAAAAAATTTATAATCTTCATTTAAAGCCACATATTAGTGATTATAAACTTTATAAATCCAAAGTTATCTGTGCATGGGTTTTGGGTGTTATACCTGCTGGTTAACACGGTTCTACTTTTCCACTTTTCTTTTCTTGCTTCCTCTTGTTTCAACTTAAAAGTTTTAGCATTTTGTTTTTTATGTATGTTTCAATTTTTTTCATTTCTTAATGTTGTACTTGAACCATTGTTAGGATTCCAGTATTATTTAGCCCCTGGTTCAGGTTCTAGGGTTGCCCCTGTTGTTCGTAATCATCTACTCAGAGGTAGACCTGAGCGATGAACTGCGCTCCGTTCACGAAGTTTGCTTACTTTTCCACACTCTGCCATGCACGCAGTTACAAACAAGCATTTACAATGCAACGGTTTCACCTTTGCAAAAGTTAGAGCTATCTGCATTGTAAATGACAACATTTGTATTTATGTGTTGGTTTGGAAAACAGATAAATAAATGGCATTGTCATTTACATTGCCATTAGCTTTATCTCTCGCAAATGAGACCTATTGTACCCTACGGACGAGCTCAGCAGACAGCAATTACTACCACACACACACCCAGAGCCACACACACCCAGAGCCAGCCACACACACACACCCAGAGCCACACACACACCCAGAGCCACACGCACACACACCCAGAGCCACACGCACACACACCCAGAGCCACACGCACACACACCCAGAGCCACACGCACACACACACACACACACCCAGAGCCACACAGAGCCACACATACACACACACACCCAGAGCCACACACACACACACACCCAGAGCCACACACACACACACACCCAGAGCCACACACACACCCAGAGCCACACACACCCACCCAGAGCCACACACACCCAGAGCCACACAGACACACACCCAGAGCCACACACATACACACACACCCAGAGCCACACACACCCAGAGCCACACACACACACACACACCCAGAGCCACACACACACACACCCAGAGCCACACACACACACACCCAGAGCCACACACACACACCCCCAGAGCCACACACACACACACCCAGAGACACACACACACACCCAGAGCCACACACACACACACCCAGAGCCACACACACACCCAGAGCCACACACACACACCCAGAGCCACACACACCCACCCAGAGCCACACATACCCACCCAGAGCCACACATACCCACCCAGAGCCACACACACCCACCCAGAGCCACACACATCCAGCCAGAGCCACACACACACTCAGGGGGCAGGGAAGCAAGCACAGCGAGGGGGCAGGGAAGCAAGCACAGCGAGGGGGCAGGGAAGCAAGCACAGCCAGGTGGCAGGGAAGCAAGCACAGCCAGGTGGCAGGGAAACAAGCACAGCCAGGTGGCAGGGAAGCAAGCACAGCCAGGTGGCAGGGAAGCAAGCACAGCCAGGTTGCAGGGGAGCAAGCACAGCCAGGTTGCAGGGGAGCAAGCACAGCCAGGGGAAGGGGAACCAGGGGGCGGGGGAGCAAGCAGAGCCAGGGGCGGGGAAGCAAGCACAGCCAGGGGGCAGGGAAGCGAGCACGGGCAGGGGGCAGGGAAGCAAGCACAGCCAGGGGGGAAGGAAGCAAGCACAGCCATGTTTCCAGTGCTTGGCTATTCTGAACAAACCATTGGTGGATTCCCAACCGGCAACCATCGTCAGCTATATTTCCAGCGGTCGATAAGGTGGGAGTTAAGTTAGCTCCCCTGCACCATGTGACTCCAGGCATCAACCCACCCAATCTCCTTGCTGGCCCTGGTACCTTGAAACACTAAGAGATGCTATGTCTGTGCTCTACAAATAGGAATTAATAATAAATTACGGTTGTTTTGTGTGCATACCTATAATCGACGAGTGATAGAAGGGGGGGCAGAGCTTAGTGTATTTCCAACTGTCTATGCCTAGGTTACCTCTGTGTCTCTGCCCTATACACCTGGTACCAACGAGCAGTGTCTATGCCAACCGGCGGTGCTCCAGGCACGGTCAGCTGTCCCACTAAAGGAAACATTCTGAAACACATCACCATTACAGATTATGGAAATAAAACTGAACAAAGAGTCTGGGGAAGTGGCAGCTGAGGAGTGTGGGGTGGTGGGGTATCTGAAGCCTGTTCAGCCCAATGGGTGTTGGCCCCTGCCTAACAGAGAGGCTTCAGAGGAAAATGGTGAATGGTAGAATGAGGACAATCAAGGCGCCAAAAAGCCGTAGGAATGTTTAATTCGCAGCATCACATTTTCGGACTTGAAACATTATCACTTCCTTCCCTTTTATTTCACTCACTCGGCTTCTTTCTTATCCCTGGGATTTTCTGTCACTGTTTTTAGTCTTTCGCGCCCCCCTTCTTTCGCCCTTTTGCGTTTTTTGTCTCTTGTTCTACGTCAAAGTCTGATAAGGGAAAAATAAGAGAACAGGTCCCCAAATCTGAGCACCAGGGGAACCTCACTGTTAAACACGGGCTCAAATTAGGTCCGGATGACAAGGTACTACGAGAAACTCACACTGCCTTCCTCAACCCCAGATCTCTCATTCGAGCCCCTCACAACCACCCACAACTGGAACTCACCCTGTGACTGAGTTCAGAGCATGTACGAGGCTCATGCTGCGTGAAAGAAATGCAGAAAAACACAGCTTGAAAAAAGTAAATATTCCTAGGAAATGCAAGATAAGATAAAACGTGAAATGCAGCAGGGATTGCATCAGACAGGATTACCTTTCCGCAATAAAGTTTACGACAGGACTATAAGCCCGACTTGTAAATAGACTTTTAATCACGGGGTTGAGACCCAGCGTCCCCCTCCCTCCCCGTGTGAATCAGTGGAGGGGCAGGCGCTGCGAAAGCGCAGACACACCGTGTGCCCCTCCTCACACCAGCTGGACGGACTCCCTGCCTGGAGCTGGTTCCCTCCCTCCCTGGGCAAAGGTAACGGTGCTCCGCCCTTACAGACAGCTCTGAGTGCCAGCCAATGAGGAGAGGGGCCCCCTCCCTGGTGCCTCTATGACCTGCCGAGCCCACTCCGAGCACAGGAGCTGTGCCTCGTACCCTCGCCCGCCGCCATGCACTCACCTGTAAGTATCAGCCCGCCCTGAGGGGGTTAATACTGTATAATACTCTGGCTCCCACCATGTGTATGTGTAGGTGTGTTTGCACGCGGGATTTGCATCACTTTAGAAAAGGGGGGGCCAATCGGCCCCCACGCAGGCATGGCGGGGCCCGGCCCCTCCCAGCAGTTGTGCACTTCCGGGGCAAGGGGGCGGGGCCTCGAAGGGGTTAAGAGCCTGGGGAGCGCGGGAAGCGGCCTCTTTGTGCCCGCGCTCCCAGGCTCGCTCCTCGCCCCACCGTGGGGCGGTGTAATTTTCATTATTTTTTGTCCCTTCTGCAGGTTTGCCTCCTACTTCAAGTCAGCTGGTGCCAGCAGTGCAGGAATGGCGGAGGAGCTAAATCCTGGGAAGGAGCGGACAACATGGAGCGACGTTCATCGGGGCGGACAACTGTGGCAGATTGTTTTGCCCCACGGAACATGCTGCAGCACCCGGGCCCCCGGCGGCCCGTAATTTCTTTTCAATTTTTCTCCTCTGCAGGTGTGCGGTCTCCTTCTACAAGTCAGCCGGAATGGCGTGGAGCGCGAGGGTGAAGTGGCCCGAAGCTGCGGGTGAATTGTGGAGCGCGAGGGTGAAGTGCTGTGAAATGCGGGTGAATCCGCTTTCAGGTCTCCGGTCCGAGGGAAAGCAGCAGTGTCGTCGAAGATTCAAAGAGGAGGAGCAGCGTCGTCGTTGAGGAACCGTTTTCGCAGATAAAAGAACGACATCGCCACTTCTAAAAGTTAAGTTGCTTGGAACAAAGTATTGCATTGCCATGCTTCTCACAGGTTGCATAAAACGTGAGGATAGCCATAACGCTAGTGCCCTTGTCCTGGGACTTCACGGACATTGAAGGTTTTGCTAAAACGTTAGGGAGGAATGGTAGTTCAGCGGTAAGAGCTTCCGGCTTAAGAGCGGGGGACCAGTGTTCGAGCCATAGTGTTAGCTCAACAACTGTTTATTACACGTGTGTGTGGTGTGGTGTTAATACAAATGGGTGTGGGGAGTACCTGCGGTCCGCAGGGCTTAGTTACCCCGCCAAAATATCATAGGAGTTACTCTTTGTCCTGGCTGCTTCCTTCATATGGAGGGAGCGTCATTCCAACCCCTCGAACTGGTATAATAAATTTGGCGCTTTGCGGGATTGGAGCCAAGAGGATAGAGGGAAGGCTACTATGCTGTTTACCGCGAGTCTCCCCCCCCTGCAGCTCCGCTGCGTTGCTGCTGCTATTGCCGTGTGCACGGCATCGTGCAGGTATCTTGGAAGGGGGCTTGTAATGACCCGTATTACCCCTTTTTGCGATGGGCTATAATGCTTTAGTTATGCCCAGGGAGCATCACTTATCTACATTGAAACCGTGGGAGGGTGGAATAGCAATTTGCAGCGGTAAACTGTTCTTTCTGTTCTGAATAGGAAGCTGTTTTATTTACAATTTACAAGTCTTAGAAGCGTGCAGATAGCTCGGGTTTTAAGAGTAAATGCACTTTTCATGGAAAAGCTCCTGAAATATCATGGAAAAGCACTGCACGTTTGGTTAACATAGGGATATTAGGCTGCATTCATTTGAAGGCACCTCCCCTCCCTAGGAAGCTTAATGATGTGGGGCGGGCTGGTGAGATCACAGATCGCTCGTTATTGCCAAAATAGCCCGATTATTCCACTGCAGTGGCGACTAAAACTTTTAAAATGGTTTTCGTCGAGTTTCCGACCAATGTAAATTTCAAAATGTGTTACATACTTTTAACCTCTGCTTATTAATGTACTGACGCACTCGGTTTAACTTTTAGCTCAAAGTGTTTGTTGGTTATTATTTGTCCACATGTGGGTCGCAGAGGAGGGCTGGGTATTTCAGAGTATTTCACACCCTACAAACCCACACGACCCCTCCGCTCGGATACGGAAAACTTCATCAGGATCCCCAGACATAAGAAAGCCCGCTCAGGAGGAAGACGTTTCTCGGTCCATACTGCACGTCTCTGGAACTTGCTTCCCCACGACCTGCGACTGGAACCGCAATATCTTCGCTTCAGGAAGCTGCTTAAGACTCACCTTTTTCCCCAATGACTCACCCTCGCCGCACCCCTTACTGCCTGCCCCCATTCCTGACGTTCTCCCCCGGTCCACTGAACTTAGGAGATAGGGTCCACCAGCGCTGGGATACCTCTTGGTGACTACGCGCTCTACAAAAATAAATAATAATAATAATAATAATAATACCGACAAGAACAGCTTTGTGCGAGGTTTCTTTGAATAAACTGTAAAGGGTGCCAGTCTGCACATGTTTCGTAAATGACAATCAGCACGTGGGTGATATAATAGGCAGCATGACTGGTAAGTGCAGAGTGGGCCATAAGTCTTGTTAGACCTTTAGCTTGTGCAGGTTTTAGCTGGAAATGTTTTCCCAGAATACAATTTGTGTTGGGGACAAAGCCAGGAGTGGCTCAAGGTGTCGCAGGTGACACGAGGCCTCTACCTCTATGCTCGTGAGTAAGAGACCCCATGCTTGCACTGAGAAGCGGAAACTCTTCCCTAGCACGAGTGAAACTGGACTGCAGATTGGCTAATTTTTTGACCAAAGATATGTCACACAATATATATTTCAGATTACAACGGTCAAGGCAGCTGTCCTGTAAATATCCGAAGCATCTTGCTTCTTAGTTCAGCGTTAGGAGAAAGAAAGAGCAGGTATGAATTCCACCATGACCTAGTCCAAGAAGGGTTTGGATGTGGAATGTGCGGTATGCACACTCACACCTTTAGCAATTTCCGGGTTGTCGGTGCGAAGACCCACTAGTGAAGTCATTATGACCTAGCCTTCGCTTGCTTATTGGTGCCAGTAAAGCAATTTCCTTAACAGATAACAGGAAAACCAACTGTGACGTTGCCCGATTAGTCAAATCAGACAGGTGACCAATTTATTTAGGGACTCAAACTGTAAAAGGTAAATGATGATCTTAGGCCATTGTTTGAAAATACGGGAATTGAGACTAAGAAGTAGATTTTCCATGAACAGCGGCAACTATGCTGAGCACAGACGTCAACTACGTTCTGTTGCAACTCAGGGCAGAAAGCTAAACTATGGAGATCCTGTAGCGCTTGAGTAGGTGTACCACCGTGATTATATTAAATTGAGTCAGGGAGACCATTTAAATGTTAAGTTCCCCGCCTTTCTCATACGGGTGCAAGGAGGTCGGGCAGATATATGCTATGAATTCGATCTATGGGTTAGGGACGGTCATTTAGGGCCCCCCCCTTCCTTTCTCATCAGTATGGAATAGCATTCTGCCGTGGAGTGTGTTGGTTGGATTTTAGAAACAAATCTTCTCTTCTGAACTTTAGGCATTACTGAATGCAGCTAATCTTAGGTGACTATGACTTCCAGGGCTTGGCCACTGGGACCTTAAACGGAGTCCTCAAGTGGATTTCTTATTGAAACCTGAGTGAGAATCTGAGGTGTTGCCACTCTTGTTGTCTGCATTGCTTACGTCTTGTTTGTAGTGTTCCGCCTTTCTCCTGGAGATGATGTGTAGGTGGTTCAAAAGGCCTTAAACATTGATCTAGCCAGATCAGGGAGCACCAGTCTAAACGACCTTTATTGTTGGTAGGTTAAAGGCAACCTTATTAGAAAGCTATCCTAGTGGTAGCTGTGGAGAGCAGACGTCAGGCGAAGGCTTGTAGGGAGGTAAAGCAGCTTGTTTTACCAGTCAAAATCGCACGAGCGAGGAAATGTAAGTTGAACCACACCAGGTGGATGTATATATACGTATCTATTCTAAACACATCCCTCTGGTCCCTGTAGGAGGCTATGAGGCAAAGAATTACAGTCAGTAAATTTGTTTAACACGCAGTAACTTAGCACAGTATACGTTGTGCCCTAGGGGCGTACCAAACCATATATCAAAAATGGTATACGGACCACGGTAGGCATGCTGACGGGGCTTGCAGCCTTTAGCACGGTGGGGGCCAACAGGAAGCACTCAAGGTAGTGACACACGGGGACCCACGCGAAGGAAAAGCCTTTATCTCACAGGTCATCTCAGGTGAGTACAACCGATCTGATAGTTTCAGCAAACGTGGAACTTCCCCACGCTACGACCGACTACTTGGGGTCCTGATAATCCTACACACCCTGATGTCACACCTAAAAGGTGCCCAAGAGCCTAGTTGCGGCATCACATAGTTCTGGGGATGCTTGTGATCATGTCTGGTTGGCTAGGATGATAATTACCAGAAGCCAAAGTGGCGAGCGAAAAAGGCTCTTGTGCCAGCTTGCAGCCTGGCATAGTTAGGGCTGTGCTAATCCTTTTAGCTAAAGACTTTGATGCTGCACTGTTAAGTAGACTGTCTTGTTTTCACACATAGATCCTATGCATAAAGACGTGGGTAGAAAACCAGGATTAAGAGGCGATGTCCTCGCCTGCAGCACAACGTTGTTGTAGTAACAATGAATGTGAAAATAGGAAGCCAATTTTACAGCCTAGCATGGTTAGGGCGGTGCTGATCCTATGCTTAACGACCTACATGCTGCACTGGCAAACAGACTGTCCTTTTCAAACCTAGACCCTATGGCCTAAAGACGTGGGTGGAAAACCAGGAATAGGAGGTGATGTCCTGGTCTACAGCAGAATTTTTAGTAGCCATAAATGTGCCGTGGCACTGCCACTGGGTCACTGTACTGCACACGGGATATTATTCTCTAATAAAGGTCATTCTACAGGGCACTCTCCGTAATACTAATTCAATCACAATACATGGGACACAAACTGAGGCTATTATTCTCTAATAAAGGTCATTCTACAGGGCACTCTCCGTAACACTAATTCAATCACAATACATGGGACACAAACTGAGGCTATGCTTAACATTTACTGTCGAAGTGTTAATGAGTAGTCATCTGGCGCTAATCTTATCTAAAACTTAGCAAGTGATGGTAATGTAAGACTAGCACGTGTACAGCAGTTATCGCCAGAAACACTAATGGTTTGTGTTTATCTTTTCCATTTATGTATGACCGGGTCCATGGTGGATACCTGGAGTGCTCCACATCACAACAGCTGCAACAGGTGGACAGCCCAAGGGATGCTTACTTCAGGTAGAGGATGGCAAGCAACAACGCAAGTGTGATGGGCGAGCGATCAAAGACGCAGGAGGTGCCAGCACAGGGTTGGTTGTTTTTTGGTGTGTAAACCCTGGATTGGGCTGGCCGCAGTAATGTTGCGGGATGTTGCGTCACATACAAATGGCAGTGTTTTCCTTAACAGGAAATTGGTTTTCTACAGTAACGGCACCTGCGCTCGCAGGGCCACCAGTGTCAGCATGGTATATGCATACGGTTACCAATTGGTAGGGCCAACGATAGGGATGGGGCAGTGCACAAGGGTGTGCATTGCTAGCCTTGGCAACCCCAGGAATAAATAGGCCTAGGCAACGCCTCATCACCCCTGGTCGGGAAGTGGGGACTTCCATAGTAAAGTAGTAGACATACACTTAACATTTCCCGGAGCGGAGTGGCCAGGTGTGGGGGGTTAGCAGACTTCGCGATACGCCAGTGGGAGGTGTACACTGATAGTACCAGGATACCCCGGTCACAGTAACTACAGGGACACCAAAGATGGGGTCTGTCCATCCATAGTGGGGAAGGAGAGGTACCCGATAGGCACGCCCCCACCCTCAGTCATTATCTGACACGCGGGTAACAACGAATGGGGGTTTTTAATTGGGCAAAGGGGGTTCTGGTGGAAGGGATAATCGCACTAGCAAGCTAGTTAGCAAAATATAAAACACAGACTGCACCATAGGGGGGCTCAGTTGTTTCCCAGACTGCAGGAAAAGGGGGGGTGGACTTGGGGAGTGCGCAGAGTCACTCGGTGAAGAATCACTCGGTAGAGGATCAACACTTGGAGTGGGAAATTATTTCATACACCTTAATTGCAGAATATCCCACAGGGGGTCATCTGAGAGGGACCATGTAGATAACAGTCGGCTGATAATGAGGAGTTGACATTTATTAGAGGGGTTGTCTCTACTCACAGGGTGGGGGGTCCAGTGGACAGAGTCAGGGAATGCCCTATGGATAGGGAACAAACTAGCAGGGGTAGAGGGTTTTTTGGATTAGGAAGATATGACCTTTCAGTGTAGGCGGTTTGGGGGGGGCCAGATAGTCGGTCAACTATGCTGGCCTGTGGCGGTAAGGTCATAATCGGTGAGCAGCAATTTAAGGTCCTTAGGGGGGGCGGTCCCATTCACGAAAGGGGCCGCCCAGCGGAAGGGGCCATTGGTCTCTCCCAGAACTTCAGGGGCAGGATATGATATCCATTACTTAGAAGGATGCAGGGGAGGGAGTTACGCTTTCCTCAGGCTGGTAGCCACCCCTCACAGACACTATGATGTCATCAAGGTGCGCGAGTGTACGGGCCCTCCTGTTATGGTTAAATGGAGTTCAGGGAGCGCACATGGGTGAAACGTGCCCTGAGTTGCGCGCGCACGTGGGTGAAACGTGCCCTGGGTTGCGCATGCGCATCTCGAACGTGAGAGCGTAGCTGTAAAAGGATCTGACACCGGTTAGCGACCTTGCCGTACGACTTAAATTATTAGAATGCATTTTTATTTTCAGGATGTTAGATTCGGTTAGGAAACACGCTGTACTAGATATTTGTTAAGGTTAGCCCATCATACCATGGCAAAAATGGATGTAAATCTAATGTTCTGAAATGTGCATTTAATAATTGTCTAAATGTTTATTTTATTAAAATTTTAATTTTGTTTTTTATATTTTAATAAATACGGCCAGGGGGGGCCCTGACCCCCTGACTTCCAAAGACCCATGTGTTGAATGGTTGAATTAGGTAATGCTGTCAGTATGTTAAGGAGGGGGTGGCCGGTAGTCCCAGACCATGAGGATGGTTCATGGTTTTAATGACATCTGCCTCTGGCCAAAAGAGGCAAAGATGTGATCCTTGCTCAGCGGAATCCGCTGTTCATCCTTCCGAGGAGGACACCGGCGCATAGGAAGACAGTGACAAAGGGAAACGAGAAGGATAGAAAGCAGTATCCAGGGAAGAAAGAAGGATGAAGAAAAGGAAAGGAAAACAGTTAACATTGAGAAGCAGGGATGAATAGAAGGCTAGGAATATATTGACAAGGGGGTAGAGAAAGATAAAACAACAGTGAGAAAGATAACAACAACGAGAAAGAGAAGGACAGGAAGGAAGAAGGAAGGGGAGCAAATGAAAAAAAAATAAAGGTAGAAAAAGGAGGTAGAGAAGGATAGAGAAATTGGGACCAAGAGAGAAAGCAGGGATGAAGAAGCACCTGTAAGAATGGGATAAAAAGACAGGAATTTTGGGTGATGGAAGAACTAGGCACGAGGTGCGCTCAGGATCACACGGCGTTGGTATTTAGCAACTATGGCATTTGTCAGGGCCACCCCTGAGTTGTGTAACCAAGACCTTTTTATATTACTAAAATGATTTGTCTAACATGTTTACTGTTAGGGGTATGCAGTCAGCCCCCTACATGCATTGACCTGCTGTTGTGTCATCCACTTGTTCACACCCACTGCAGCACACAGACAGGAGCATCGGCTCAGCCGATACAGCCATTGGCAAAATCACTGTGTGACCCGCTCTGCTCTGTCACAAAAATGCTCCTTATGCTGAGCCAGTGATGGCAATGTCTGAACACCGCACCGCCCATCCCTCGAGAGATGCCTGTGAGCCATGAAGACAAAAAAAAACAGGTGGTGATCTAACTTGTGAGGCACACAGGGGCATCTGAGCCACGAAACCCAGGAACAAACGAAAACGAAATATTGCACTGAGGGTTTCCATTGGCACCCTCCCATCAACCTAATATCAGCATCCAGTGCCATAAAACCTCTGTGAGCGCAGGCGCTATAATAAAAGCAACGGTAGATAGTTTACACGGATAAAGACGGATGGATACACAGAATAGACAGAAAGTCTAGAGGTCGTACTGCTATACTGGGCCGCTCGTCTCTTCTCACCAAACCACCACCGAAATCGCCATTGTCGATGATAGTTTCAGCAGAGAGGCCAAGCACTGAATGAGCAGAGTGTAGGTGATTGCGCAGATCTCAGCTGAGGCAGTGATACTAGCTGGACATAGCGGGCACTGCCATAGGGTTTCTGTTTCCAACAGGGCCGAAGGGTGTGCTTCCTCACATTCAGACACATTTTGTAGTTGTGCGGTAATGGTGCAAATGCGTGGCACCCTGCTGCCATATATTTTGTTAACAGATTTTGAGCGATGCGGTATGTCTGATTGCAAGGCTGACTTGTAAATCACAGAAATACTCTGACAATTCACCAGTAGCAAATGGCTGGTGGTACCATTGTGATCCTGTAGGTGCCACACAGGTGTACCTCAACAAATGCGACCCACCACACCCTTAAAGGAGACCTCAGATCCTTGGTACACTAAGTTTAAACCAGACAACTCGTACTCAAAAGACAGATGTGTTCAGTGCAGGTGCCTAGAAGCACCAGCGGCATCTTGCTAAACGCAGAGCCCAACGTGAGAAAATGACATTTCTCGACGTCCACCGGGATGGTCCCCGCTGCTCACGGGGTCCGTATGTGGCAGTTTCTACTTCCTGGTTGGCAGAAACCACCATTTGCACAAAAAAAAAACAGCATGCCTTCAGCGATTTGTAAACACACCTTCGGTCTGTAGTTTATGACAGATTTTGTCGGATTTGTAAAGTGCTCGTCAGTGTCTCCTGCTGCTTCACAGAGGAGCCGTGAGCGTTCTTGCTCTGGGGTGCCTCAGGAAACACCACCACCCGTCTATACTTTCCACGAATCCTGCAGAGGAGCTGGCAGTGCTGGGCTTTTCCCATGCTAAAAGAGACGCAAGGGGGCGGCGCCACTGTTGTTATTTCTGCAAAAAGGCCGCAGGCTGTAAGGTTTGGCGAGGGCGCTAGGCCCTCATTATGCAGGTCTGTAAATGAGACGCAGACACAGTGATAGGGGATAGGTAATGGGCCATGGGCAGTGCGCTCAGCCCCTTTTATTGGCCAGGGTCATCTGACCTATGACGCCTGGTGGTGGGTGGGTGTTAGGTGTAAGATTACATTACAGCAGAGACACTAGACCGTGTCTCACGTCAGTACATCCCTTCCAACCTTAGTTAAGAAAAATTACCCTAACTAAAGTCCAACCTGTGAGAAGGAATACAGTTCACAGAAAACCCTTTGACTCAAATTGCGACGACTCCCACGTAGTCTTCTTTACCGCCGGTCACTTTAATTGCTGGCAATGATGTCCCTCCTTGCCTTGGCAGACTTGCAGCTTGTAAGTGGGCTTTACAGTCTCTCTCGCTCCGTTCCACATCCTGTGAACGTGCAGAAGTATGAACGTACATTGAGTCCCAAGTGTGTTACTTTTCGCGGGACCGTCCTGGTCAAAGTGCTCGGTTTAAACTGGTGTCTGTCCTTGACGGGATCTTCAGTTGCAGGTTATCCCTCTCACGGATACCCCTCTCTCGTGGGTGTCCCCTCTCACTGGATGATCCGGAGGCCTTTCTGCCAGGCTTCCACTGGACCGGTGAACATGCCGCCTTGCCTCTTCAACATGTTGAAGAACGTCGCTACAGGCTCCCTTCTCCGCGTCCGAGTTCCACCTGAAAGGGTGCTGTTGGTGCTGGTTCCGTCTTGTGCGACCTTCGGTCTTCCAGGATCTTCAGCGCGAGCTTCAACAGTCCGTCTCTCGTTGGGGACCCGCTGCCACCGGTGTCCCTGAGGCCTCTGCCCCTGCATTTCCGCGGCCCTTGTGTCCGTTCCATCCCAGAGGTGGGTGTTAGCAACAAACCGGCCTGCTCGCTTCTGTCCTTCCTGGATGACTGTCGGGTTCGAACGTGGATGCTTGCTTCCAGTGGTGTTACTTGTACCCCGGTCGTGCGTGTGGACTGTCGTGCACCTCTCACGTTCTCCTCGGTGTTTCCCCTTTTGAGTGTCGTAGTGTCTTGGTCCACAGTCTTGGTTCTCCTCCATTCTCTTGTCTTCCTGTCGTCGTGCTTCTCAGACCTCTTCTCCTTTCCTTCTCTTCGGTGGTGGCAGACGTGCCAACCAGACCTCTTCTCCTTTCTTCTTCTTTGGTGGCGTAGTGCCACTCAGGCTTCCTCTCCTTCCTTTTCGCAACACGGTCTGGTCACCTTGCTGTCTTCCTCTTCCTGGCCAGACTTCTCCAGGCAGCGTGCACTCCGCCTGCTTCCATCCGGTCTTGTCCTGGTTCACGGACACTGTCTCTTTCAGCCTGTGACTGGACCGGGCGTTGCGATCTTCTCTCTCTCTCTTTAGACGTTACATGTTGATTTGTGGTTGTTGAAATTCGCCAGTCGCTGATCGTGGACTGTCTTGATGTTCGAACTTCTGGGACCTCTGGCCGGTCCACTCTGCCGATGATGGCAGGCTATCTTCGGTCCTCTGGCGGGATACTTGCTGTGTTGCGGGTTGTTGACCCTTGCTTCGGTCACCTCCTTTCGCGACCCCCGGTGGGTCGGCTTTTGGTGCGGCCATCTGGCTGGCTGGCCGGCTTCTTGGGTGCGTCACATCGTGTGACCGTCCGGATACTTCGTGCGACCGTCTGAGGGGTCGGCTTTCTTGGGTGACCAGCGGGGTGGTCTTCTGCGTGAGTCCTCACGCTTTGCTGACTTCGGTTTGGTCGCTGTTCGCTCCGTTCCGGTGCTTTAGCGTTGGCGCGCTTTTGTCCGCGCTCTTCTTGTGCTTCTGTGCGCGCGGAGAGTTACGTCACCGCTCCGAGCTTCTTTGTGTTCAGGTCGCTCCCGTTACTTCACGGGGTGTGCTTGCTTTCTTCTCGGGATCTTGGAGCAGTGTTGGCGGTCGTCGCGCTTCCTCCGTGTCGCACTTGCCTGGCGGGGAGACTCGTGGTGGTGCTCCTTTACTTTCTTCCTGCAGCGGTGACGGCCTGTGGCCACTAGGCGTCACCGTGCTTTCCGTTGGTGTGGCGTCAGTGCTTCTGTGGGATTGCGCTTCTGCTCCGTCGTCCTTCTCCTGGTGCTGGGAGTTTCTTCACTCCTTGCGCCGTCCTGCATCTAGCAATGCTGAGCTGTTCTGGTACTAGTGCAGAGTCCTTGTGCGTTCAGCTGAGGCGCTAGCTGCTTGCAGTCCTACTTGCTCCTCTCGCGACCGATGCGAGTGGGCTCCGCTCGGCGCGCTTGTTCATTCAGGGGCACTTCATACGCCCTGCAGGCTTCCGCTTTCTTTGTGCAGTGCCCGGCAGTTCTTTACACGCTGCGGGCGCTTTGCTCCTGAGTTCATTCACTCCCTCGCCGCGGCAGCCTCAGTCACTCGCTGCGCGGCGGGGGACCGGGGGCGCTTCAGGCAGGCCGCGGGTGGGCTCCGCTGGCCCTGCTTCATGTTAAATTAATTTTCGGCCGCATCACGCGCGGCATAGCGTCCTGACCATGCGGGTGGGCTCCGCTTCGATCACTTTAGGGGGGGTCGCTGCAGGCACACGCGGCCCCCCAGGCACCCGGCTCACCTCCGGCACACGGGCCTCGTCCCGGCGGGGGTCAGTGGCGGCCGACGTGGGTGGGCTCCGGTCGGTCCGCTTTCTCTTTCGTGGTGCTCCCACGGCGGGCAGCACTCGGCAGGGCTCGAGAGGTGCGGGGTCGGCTCCCGTCACCTCTTGCTGGACATCCAGGCCCAGGGCTCATCACACGCCCCGCGGGCCGCGCCGATCCTGTGGAGGGTGGGGAGGGGGGCGCGAGGTCGCCCAGCAGCTCTCTAATCTTCTCCCCCACGACGTTTTTTTATTTGGCTGTGGCACGCTGGGCACAGCTCCGCCTCGTCGCCATTGTAAGGTTTGGGGAGGGCGCTAGGCCCTCATTATGCAGGTCTGTAAATGAGACGCAGACACAGTGATAGGGGATAGGTAATGGGCCATGAGCA
Source organism: Lissotriton helveticus (assembly GCF_964261635.1). Lineage (NCBI taxonomy): Eukaryota > Metazoa > Chordata > Amphibia > Caudata > Salamandridae > Lissotriton > Lissotriton helveticus. Next base: position 1,374,358,872 of record NC_136067.1, read on the forward strand.
CGTGCGCTCAGCCCCTTTTATTGGCCAGGGTCATCTGACCTATGACGCCTGGTGGTGGGTGGGTGTTAGGTGTAAGATTACATTACAGCAGAGACACTAGACCGTGTCTCATGTCAGTACACAGGCCATGCCCAGCGCTGTACCTCACTAGTCCCACTGCTCAAGCTTCACCTCCATGGTACCAATGGACTGAGTAAGCTTCACCTGCCGAAGCTTGCATGGTTTCACTGTACCATATCGTGAAATCTTTAGCAAGAATACCATGGTTCTTCATGTGAGGCCTCTCAAGGTCTGGTACCGGTGACAATTGTTTTAATTATTCTTGAGCCTTGGGTACCTACCACCAGTACCAGGGGGAAATAGTGTTCATACCCTACCCCCTTATATATAATATATATATATATAACTTCAGAACACAGGGACTAAATACCGGAGTCTTTTAATTACGGCTAAAATATGTTTCCTCCAAGTTGCAACCAGCCAATGAGCTTTCTAAAAAACTGTTGGACCAGTACCTCTATGGAGATACCAAAAAGACAGATGGAAGAAAAAGCTCTGTTGAACAATCTGAGGATCCATTTAAAAAACATTTATGGTACCACCAGAGTACCGCTGGAACAACTGTCCAGATATACCTATTGTTTAACCTATTTAAGACCACCCCAAGCACCTTTTGAAATTTTAGCTCACTCGAAAATAGCTGAATGGATATACACCAAAGTACGAAAAGAACGCTTTCTGACTAAAGTTCTAACTTTCAGACAAATTTAGTGTTGTTCCGTTCAGCTTTTTTTTCTGTACTTGAGAGAACATTTTCCCTTGGGAGTTAAGATAGAAACTTTTTCTTGGCCCCCGAATGGTGGATCGGCACAAACCTTTCCAGGAAGGAGCTAATATGAATGACAGTTTTGTGCAGATTCACCAAAGACTCTGCCCTAACTATAACTATGGTGGCGGCTACCACTGTGTATTGGCTGATATTCACCTTCAAGACCCCCAAGAATATCCTAAGCAGGAGCAGCGCCAGGGAGCTAGGTACTATAGTGGTGCCCGAATTGACATCCACGCTGGTACTTCTGCAAGTACAAGGCAGGTATGGTGAGCCTTCAGGGTAAGCATTGCTAAATGTATTCGCTGATAATTCTGCATGTACCAGGCAGGACTACTTCCGGTGCGGTGAGTCTGCACGGGAAGTAGTGCAAAATGTATTTGTCAGTGACGTGTAGTTATTCGGGCTGTTGTTACAAGACCACTATCCTTCTAAATTCAAAAGGGGGGAGGGGGGGTGGGGTGGGGTTGTGGCATTACAGCAAAAGCTACCGACTTTGGAGCTTGGTAATCAGGTTCGAGCGTCGGTTCAACATCCTGTGATTCTGAGCAAAACACTTACGGGCCTATTTACAAACCCCTTGTGCAACCGGAACTACTCCTGCCTACCAAAAATGAAGATGTCTTTGCGTAACGTAACTGGTGCTCATGTAAATAAAGCGCTCCAAAACATTGGGGACGAGTTAGCGCTAAAACTGAAACCAAAAAAAAACAACAAAAAAAACGGCTTGCGCTTTCCCCTCGCCCCTGCGCCCCCATCCGTCCCCTATTTGCTGCAGCATTTTCAGATAAACACGAGCCCACGAGACCTGCCCACGAGACCTGCTTTCCCATCCCATTCCATACAACCCTGTCAACTCTAACGCATCTGGAAAATACAACCGAACTTAAATCCTAAACCAAACACATCTGGGATATTGGGTCAAGAGGTTACGAAGAAACGAAAGAAAGGCGGGAAAGGGAGGCGGTGACTCACGCGCGCTGCTGTCACTGCTCACAGCTGTGGCTGCACCTGCACGCTGACTCACTGGGCCCAGACATCTGGGAAGCCCAAACACTTGTTTGCACAGCGGCCGAAGCTGATACAGTAGGCTTTATGAAGGCATCTATTGTGTACACTAACACAAAACAGGTCAGCGCCAGCGAGCCACGAGCCACCGCCACACATGGAGCGCGCCTGCACGGCCATCGGCTCGGACGAGGCGAGCAAAACTACGGGAGGTTTCATTCGAGTTTATCAACGACAACAATAATTCACCGGGTCAGAAAAGAAATGTTAAAAAGAATAAATGCACTATTGACGGAAGCTGTTTGACTGTAACGTGTCCGCCAAAAAAGCATCCCCACTGAAAAAGGAAATCTACCCTCTTACATGAGCGGTGCAGCTTTCAAAACTACAGAGGAGTCGCTCTTGAAGCTATGGCGAGAGGGTCTCCAACTCGGACCCAATGCTTACGGGGGCTGCGCGATGCACAATGCTATCCAGGGCTCTGAGTGGACGGGGTCGCCCCGGGTCTCGAACCCGTAGTAATTAAAAACGGACTATTATCATTATGTCTTTAACAGCAATGTAAACAAGAAACAGGGGGGCAGAGGCTCCGGTAGACGCTGCTCGGAAAGCACAGCGTCCTGTAGGGATTCGGGGGCGTGCTCTCCCCTTCCCATTGGCTAGAAGGTAAAATTCCAGCCAATGGGAAGAGGAGAGGGCGTGACTTAAAAAAAGACACGGAAACGCCCCCGAATCGCGTCAAGGCGGGCCCTGAACTCAGTGACGCTCCTCTCCTCCAATGGCTGGCCAGCATTTACGAGGCCAGCCAATGGAGAAGAGGGGCGTGTTCAGGCCCCAATACTACTAACAAAAGATTTCGGCTCCGCCCACCCACTGCTTACGCAGTGGGACGGTAGCCGAAACCTAAAAACTCTGCTCCGAATAGCAGAGAGGAGTTTTTTGCTCGCTGGCACTTGCTAATGTCAAGTTGGCGAGCGCGAGCGAGTAAAATCCACCTCCCTGGGAGATTTCTCAATGCAGGTGGTCACATTTCTCAACGTGGAGGGTCGCAGATGGTCGTGACTGCTCGCATTGAGAAAGCTGCAGCACAGGAAGAAAATCTAAGCTAACGGCAAGAAAAGAAGCAGCACCCTCTTGCCCTGCGCATGTTGCAGTTCGTGCTGATTTTACAGCACGGGACAAACACCCAGCACTAAGAATCAAAGCGAACGGCCTGACCAGGCGCAGCAGAGTTTTTTGGTCAGTTTGCGGAGTTCCCATCATGCGGCCCTCCTCACTCAACGCTATCACTTTTCTGCCAAAAGCTTCCAACTAGTCATGCTCATATTAAGACTCTCAGGCACATGCATCCAAGCATTTTGCGATTGCAAACGGTGCGATTCGCAAAAATCATCCGTTTGCGATTGCAAAATTAGCTTTTGCGATGCATCAAGGGTCAAGGCCCTCGCAATTTGTGAATTCGCAATTAATTGCGAGTTCTCAAATTGTGATTGCATTTAAAGAATCGCATTTTGCGATTCCTTAAATGCAATGCAAGAACCTCTTTGAAGTAGCGATTTCGCTACTAGGGGTCACAAATTACCATGAAGTTGAACTTCATGGTAATTTGCAAAAACTATAAAAAATGCACTAAAGTGCATTTTTCAAAGTTGTAGGTTACACACACACATGTCCTTTTGACACCCTTGAAATTGCATACGCAATTTGCGAGTACCAATTGGTACTCACAAATTGCGCATGCAATTTCCCATTCATTCCTATGGGCCTGTAGGCCCATAGGAATGAATGGGAAGCCATTCCTTAGTTGCGAGTCCTTAACTGGGATTCCTTAATATTCGCCATTAAGGACTCGCAAAACTCTAGCTTGATGCATGTGCCTGTCTGAGTTTAAAGGAATTTGCTGTGCACACAGAGTGAGTGAGTGGTGTAGCATCCCCTGACTTACAGAAACCTACAGTAATTAAACGAATGCGTAGAGGTGGGCGAGCCACTGAAGGCTTGCGCCAAGCTTGAGCCAGATGCTTTGCTGTAGCTCAGTTCAAGGTCCTACTGGACCGTCAAGCCCAAAACAAATCAAGCTTCCATGTGGCTTCTGCCTGCCAGCCATGTTGTAACCCCATGAGTCAAGAATTGAAGACAAAAATTAATCTTTGATATAAAACAGGAGCGAGAAAGAGATAAACCAATCAGTGGTTGAATTGCAGAATCTGAAACCAGCAAACCTGGAACCATTTCCAGATTCCTTTCCTCACCTAATTGTGTACGCCTAAGTGACCAGTTTAGTTCACTGAGATTCCTGTTTTTTCATTATCACACAAGAGCAGCTTCAAAATATGTGAGTGCAGGAAGTGCAATATACACAGAACTCTATTGAGTTCAAAGTAATGTATACTTACAATCTAGGCCACATATAGGGTGGACATGACAAGTCTTAGTCATGTGAGACTTTCTGAGGGCTAGAAGCTTCGGTCCACAAAGAATCCTAGGACTGCAACAGCCAGCCAGGAGTCAGAGCACATGCCCCTCATCTGCACCAGGGCCAAAGGAATCTGAAAAGTTTATGACTTCTTGCAGCCAGCAATAAAGTGATGGTGCTACCCTGTACCCAATCCCCAGTCCCCACCAAATCATGACAAAGTGCCAGCATATCAATGGCAAACTCACGTTTTTAGGACAAGGTGACTGCTCTGGTGTGCCAGCAGCTACAAAGATCACACTATGAATCACACAGCAGCACTGAGAGAGCCTCAAGCCATCCTGAGAGGAGCTGCAAATAGGAACAAAACATTTCAGTGCAGTGATTTTGGAACCATTGCTGAAATGCGTTAGTCTCTCCTGTGATGCATGGCACTTGACTGTAAAGTTAACTCGAACTTGCAGACCCTTGTTTTTAAACAGCAGAGCTGATGCTCAGGATTCACAGGCCTCATAATCTGAAACCTCAGACACAAAGCTGACAGACTCAAGCATCATAGAGTAAAGCTATTTCTCAGAGTAGAGTTGGGAACTTCTCCCTTGATGTCCACAACCTGAGTGGTCTGTCCACTTGCCACCCAATTTCAACTTTTGTATCTCAGACAGGTCATGCAGGTCTTTTTGATTACTTTGATAATAGTTTGGTCTTCGTTTGGCAGGTGAGCTGGGAGATATCGGAGACCAAGGCGTCCAGGTCATAGCAGTCCCACCAAGAGTCACTCTCGATGCAGCTTACCTCCATGATGCCCATGGGAGATAAAGGAAGATGAGACACTGCCACACCCTCTCTATATGAACTGAAGTGAGATCTCGACCCCGCCCCCTTTGTTTGGCAAAGTAAGTAACAAGACAAGTGGACTCCAAATGGGAGGTTTAGTAACAGGCAATCCATGAAACAATGTACTTCTAAGCCTAGCTTCCCGGGAACACCACACAACGCCAGAACCTATGTAAATGTAAATGTATGTATACTTGTAAAGCGCACTATCACCTTTCAGGCATCCTGGCGCTGTATACCGCTGTGGAACCCTTCCTGGCTTTCCCTGTGAGATGCCCCCTCCTGGGCACCCCCAAGGTGAAGCCAGGCATCCTAGCGCTTTCGAGGCCGTTGTGGAGATTAAGCAAGCTATTGCCCAGAGTTGCAGAGTGGGACCCATGATTAGACTAGGCACCGAGGCGAGAATTATCGAGTCCGTGGACATTGAGCCCAAGACCCTGCCGCGTCGGGAATTGAACCCTGGTCCCGGGCCAGACCTCTGCCTCAGGGTCTGCCGCTCTAATCGGTGAGCCACACTTCTCCACTGCACTATAAATCATCAGGTCTGAGGCACCTAAACACCTGAGGCACCACGTCACCTTAGAACGCAGCATAGCGGAGTATTGAGACCAGCAGGACCTCAGATCCCGGGACCCTGCAGCGCCTCTATATTGGAGTCCTCCACCATCCTCTAAGTCAGTGGGACTCACATTGGCAAAATCATCCCATAGAAGCAGCTCAGGATGCTACAAAGAACTCAGGCTTTGGGGTGCTGCAGGACAAGAAAACGCTTCCCACATAGGATCAAAACAAGGACAACAATCTTCCAACCACATGCTACCCATTGGAGCAATTGTCCAGTACCCCACAAGAAGTCGTAAGCACAATATGAACATTACAATGCAAGATGTTTTTTTTATTTTTTTCATGCTGGATTACAGCACCAAATGCTAGTTTTGCATATTGGGCAATTACACAGTTTCACATAATTTATCTGAAATTTTGAGTACTTATGCAAAAGCAAATTATGCAAATTTCGCACATCACTGGGTAGAACTTTTTGAGACACACTAATAGGATTTGATATTTGTAGCCTGGGTCCTGATCATGAGGAGAGATATTAGAAATAGCCCACAAGAGTGACTGAAGTCTAGTGTTGCACCGTGACCCCAGAACAAAGAACAATAACCACTAAAACCCTATATCTTTACATCTGAATACATCCAGTAATATTGCGTTATTCAAAACATACATGTTGTGCTAAAAATTATAATAATAAAAAACATCTATATATTTATCACAATACTTTTTTATTCACTGATTTATCTTTCCAACTTATTTGTATCCTATTATCCACATATTCACTGATCATTTGTGGAAAATTGTGGTAAGTAACATAACAAATAGTAATAAAACACACTGCAAGTGCAAATCGTAGTATTCTCACTTGCAGATTTGCAATATTAAGATGTCTTGACCTGAATGACCCACAGCTTAATTGTAAGCCGGTAAAATGTTTACTTCAATGCGAACAATGTGTAGGAAACAGACTGATGGGGAAAGCACTATAGCACTTTAATATTTTCCATGCTGATGACGGAACTGCGGGCGGGGCCATGACGGAACCGCTTTGTCATCAGCACAGCTCAACTGAGGCTGGTGACGGAGGGGTTCCCTCACCAGCATGTGCGCGCCTCGCGCCCCCGCCCCCTTAGCGCTGCGGCGGAATAGCCGCCGCAGCGAAGGTGTTAAGTCAATGCTGCATCAAATGAACCCTGCTCTATATTTTTTTTAACTTATGTATTCTTGGTAACTTAAACCGTCCTTTTAAAAAAAATATGTATATTAAGTGGTGCAATTCACTACGTTTTTTGGGCATATTGTTATGATTTTAATTAACTTAAACAATAAAGATTGAATTAAATTGAATTGAATAATCAATCACAGTTAATCAAGTCTTGCATCACAAGGTTGCACAAACCATTCTCTGTTTGCCCCATCAGAAGAAGCAGATGCCTACTGCACGTCCAGAGCTGAGGATAATGTTCATGTACTGTTTCCGGTTATTCTGATTCCTCTGTATCAGTATCTACTGTAGCAAGATGGCTAAATGTAATGATCACAAATATTTTTATACATTTCCAAATTAGGTACTGGGGCTCGATTCTTAATCGCTTTTAGGTCGAGGACTCCGTCGCACTGCTGTATGAAGTGTGGGCGGAGCCCAAAGATTTTATGTTTCTTAGAGGGGGCTTGGAACCCGCCCCTCTTCTCCATTGGCTGGCCTAGTAAATGCTGGCCAGCCATTGGAGGAGAGGGGCGTCACTCGGTCCAAGCCCCTGTCTTTTTCGGATTCGGGGCGTGTTTTTTAACTTTCTTTCTATTTACTTTCTCTCCTCTTCCCATTGGCTGGAATTTTACATTCCAGCCAATGGGAAGAGGAGAGAACGAAAACACGCCCCCCAATCCCGAAAATGGCGGTGGTTTCTCCGAGGCATTTCTGCTTTGCCTTGGAGAAACGTGGTGGTGTGGAGCGCTCCTCGGGGAGACCGACGTGCTGGACCCGCTTCTACAATGCAGGTGAGAGGCCCTTTTCTGCCCCCCCTTCCCTCGTTGTGCTTGCTTTCTTGCCCCCTCGTTGTGTGCCCGCTTTCCTGCCCCCTCGTTGTGCTTTGTTTCCCGCCCCCCCTCGTTGTGCTTTGTTTCCCGCCCGCCCGCTCCTCGTTGTGCTTGGTTGCCCGCCCCCCCTCGTTGTGCTTTGTTTCCCGCCCGCCCCCCTCGTTGTGCTTTGTTTGCCACCCGTCCCACCCTCGTTGTGCTTTGTTTACCACCCGCCCCCCCTCGTTGTGCTTGGTTTCCCGCCCGCCCCCCCCTCTCGTTGTGCTTGGTTGCACGCCAGCTCCTCGTTGTGCTTGGTTGCCCGCCAGGTCATTTTCTCGGGTGGACTGGCACATTTCCTCCTCTGCGCTCCTTGAAGATTCAGCTGCGAGGGCTCCGACCTCCTGCAAATACACCACAAGAAACGCAGCACATGCAGAAAACACTGGCATACGACCGTCCAGGCCCCAAAAAAAATCCAGCGATGGGCTTAAATCGGAAATATTCCAGCGCTTCCCTGCAGTGAAAGGGTTAACCCGGCAGATATTACCCACAGGAGCCTCGGTGTCCACCTCCCAGCTGCTGGGTCAGCATGTCTGGGCGCTTAGGCACAGCTGCCCGTTAAACCGCAGCCTGGTGTCTTCCAGTGCAGACCCGTGCGCTGCAGCGGGGCTTCTCCCGGGGAGGGAGGCTCGACCTTTCCTCCTTGAAGTCAGCTGAGCGAGCCTGCCGTGGTCCAGGGTCGGGCGCCCCCGCCCGCCTCTGCAGTCCAAGGCACTGGCAGAGAGTCACCCCTCTCTCTGTCCCCTTCATGCAGGGATGCGCTCCGGGTGGTAATCCTGTTTGTGTTTGTGTGTGTTTGCCTGTTTGTTGGCTGCCGGGGTCTGAGCTGTGTGATCTGCTGCCCGTCCCTCCTCCTACTCTTCAGATCTGGGTCTACCTGCATGAATGAAAACACTGCAGAGAAACACATTGCTGTGACCCGCTCTTACCGTACTCTCCCTACTCCAGGCCTCTCATTAAAACATAAGGCAAAGTAAGTAATTATTAAGCAAGTATGTTGTTTTAATGGCTGAGGAACGTGCTGGAAAAGTGCGCCTCTCATTTGAGTGAGTCAGGGAGCAAAAGGTTGTTTTTGCCACTCAATCATTAGTTCTTGCTACAAATCTGTGTTTTACTCATCATTGATTTATTTTTGCCATGTCTTTATTGTTTATTACACATTATTTGGGCATTTTTCACAATTTGACTTTCATGGCAGGGTTTAGATGTTTTTCCACACGGATTTGTTTTCCGTCGCTGTGCTTGCTCCCCTGCCCCCTGACTGTGCTTGCTCCCCGGCCCCCTGGCTGTGCTTGCTTCCCTGCCCCCTGGCTGTGCTTGCTCTCCCTGCCCCCTGGCTGTGCTTGCTCCCCTGCCCCCTGGCTGTGCTCGCTCTCCTGCCCCCTGGCTGTGCTTGCTTCCCTGCCCCCTCGCTGTGCTTGTTTCCCTGCCCCCTTGCTGTGCTTGCTTCCCTGCCCCCTCGCTGTGCTTGCTCTCCTGTGTGTGTATGTGGCTCTGGGTGTGTGTGTGTGGCTCTGGGTGTGTGTGTGGCTCTGGGTGTGTGTGTGGCTCTGTGTGTGTGTGTGTGGCTGTGTGTGTGTGTGTGTGTGTGTGTGTCTCTGTGTGTGTGTGGGGGGGGCTGTGTGTGTGTGTGTGGGGGGGGGTCTGTGTGTGTGTGGGGCTCTGTGTGTGTGGGGGCTCTCTGTGTGTGTGTGTGGGGCTCTGTGTGTGTGGGGGGCTTTGTGTGTTTGTGGGGGGCTCTGTGTGTTTGTGTGGGGCTGTGTGTGTGTGGGGGGGGCTCTGTGTGTGTGTGTGTGGGGCTCTGTGTGTGTGGGGCTCTGTGTGTGTGTGGGGGGGCTCTGTGTGTGTGGGGGGCTCTGTGTGCGTGTGTGTGTGGAGGTGCTCTGTGTGTGTGGGGGGCTCTGTGTGTGTGTGTGGAGCTCTGTGTGTGGCTCTGTATGTGTGTGTGGGTGGTTTGTGGGTGTGGCTCTGTGTGGGTGTAAATGCAATAGGTCATGCATTTGCGAGCGATTAACCTATTGGCATTGTAGATGACAATGCCATTTATTTAACGATTAAGCTATTGGCAATGTAAATGACAATGCCATTTCTTTAAGATTTAAAAAAAAAAAAGAAAATGTAATGAGCAATGCCAATAGCTCTACCTTTAATAATGCCGAGACCATTGCATTGTAAATGCTTGTTGTACATGTAAATTTGAATTAGGTGTACAAAACTTTCATTTTCTGATTCACAGAATAAGGTAAAGTTGAACTATAGTAATATTACATCTACTGATTATCTATTTTTGAGAGTTTAGGGCAACAGTCTGGGAAAGGAAAGTGACAGTGGAGCTGGCTATTGAGTATACAAGGTGACACACAACCTCTGAGGTTTTGGGCATCGAAACACATTGCCAGTCACTGTCTGAAATCACTTGCAAATATACTCTGAAAATGGTTGGAGCAAAGGAATGGAAATGCAGAGGGAACACCTCCAACTTTCATGGATGAGTGGAGGAAAGGAGTTTCTGCAAGAGTTTCTCCAACTTTAGGCAAGTGGATTATTCACTTGGTGCCAGATGTACGAAAATGCAATTTTGCATTTCCTAAATAGTGACTACATAGGAATGTAGGAATCGCTATTAGGAAATCGCAATTAGAAAATCCCATGCCATGTGTACCAATGGGCCGGTTATACATTTCCAAAAACACTTATTCCAATTAGGAATTCACTATTTTGGAAATGCTAAACCAAGGATGGCTATGGGCATAAGGCCCCCTGTAAAGCACCCCAAAAAAAGTGGTGCATATGTAGAGCACACATATTCCCTAGAGGCATGTGTGCGCTCTATGACTCTTTAAAAAGAGCCTCTTGGCGTGCTTTTTTAGGTCATGTGCCTGCGTTGCAGTGTGCAGCACTGCATGCGCAGCGAGAGACCTCTTGAGGGGGGTTGAAACCGGACCTAGGAATCGCACACGCTCGTGCGTGTGCTTTTCCTTTTGGCCCATGCGATTGGCCTTTGCGTGCATCTTTTTATTAAAGACAGCATGCAATTGGCCAAAGGCGGGCACATTGCTCCGCCCACGGCCTATTGGTGTCTATTACGCGCACCGGCCATCATGTGGTTTCAATTATCATGCCCAGACACGGGCGCGATAATTGAAACCACATGTCTCGCTGTGACGCGCGCACGTGCACCACTCGCGGGCTTGTTTGTTTTGGATCCATTTCCCAAGGAAGCAACTAAATGTTATAAATAAATAAATAAATAAATAATAAATAAAGAAGGAAAGAGTGGTGGGCTGCTTGTGGAGAAGTGTGGCTCACTGGTTAGAGGAGGCAGACCTGGAAGCAGAGGTCAGCCCGGGACCAGGGTTCAATTCCCGGCTCAGCGGGGTCAGGAGTCCTAAAATGTCCATGGACTCGACAATTCTCGCTCCGGTGCCTACTCGATTCACGGGTTCACACTCTGCGACTCCACAACGATCCACAACGATCTCCACAATGGCCCCTCGCGGCGGGAAGCCACAAACCCTCCTTGCGGATACCCTGCTGGGGTTATCTAACAGGGGAATACCAGGACGGGTTCCCTAAGCAAGCGCTTAGAAACCGCTTGGTGATTTGCGCTATATAAATTCCTGTACATTTACCACTCGTTTCTTTGTTACTGTGAGATATATGAAGAGCCTGATATTTTCTTTACTCTTTTTTAACCACGGTTAGCATTTTTGATGTTTTCCTAATTGTGCCTAGCAGCTGCCTGAAGACTGTACATGCACTTTAGGCACAGCTTGTTATTACGGGGCTTGTCTGCTTGCTTTATTGGCGAGTTTGGAAGAGCATTTCTAAAGGCGGAAGGATATGTCAGGCAGTGAGTATTTGACGGAGTCAAGCAAGCAGAGATAATATGTAACCACCCCTGAACTACAAACTATTCCGGCAAGCAAACAATGCAATTATGTTTAAGAAGCACTTTTTGGATCCGGACATGTGGAGCAGCCGCTGTATAGAGTTTGAGGTTGTATTTAAACATGGGTGTGTTGGCAAACAAGGCAACGATAGAGAAGAGTTGAATGAAAACACGTGTGTTTCCACCATACGCAGGATGTTGATGGCAGTGGCGTAACGCAAACAGATGAGGCCCCCTGCAGAAGGCGGTGGGGCCCTTTAGTCCCCATATTTCACAGATATTTATTGGCTGTGGGCTGAGTGGAGCCCCCCTGAAACTATGGGGGGTGAGGTACTGGGTTTTTCAGAACCGGTACCGAACCGGTAACCCAGCGGTGTCAGGGTACACCCTAAGACCTCGAGTACTCTTCTGATTCAGACACAGAAACTGAGAGTCTTCTAGGTGAAGTCAAAGATCGAATTTATTGGCTGCAACCAAGTAACAGGCGTCCTAGAAGTACAACAGCACGGTGTGTATATTCTCAGGAGGCTGCTCAATCTTACAAAACCAGGCTTCTCTTTTTATACAAAATATTATGCTTCAGGCAAACATTCTTAGATTTACAGTAGACCATTCACATATTTTCACTACAAAGAAAAAGCAGAGTCATGATGACAAACCCACATTTCAGTTCGTCCAGCCCACAACAAATTACCCGGCAAGGCCCAACATTTTCATCAGATATCGGTGGACCCCCAATAAAAACGGGCACCTCCTCCTCGTAAAGCAAGACATATGTAAAGAAACAGGGACAGGTGTGAGCAAGATTAGGCAGGGTGTGTGTGCGATGAAAAGGTTTATGGCCTGTTGTGCCTTGATGCTATCTCGCTCGGCCACTGGGAAAGGAACTGGCCGGGCAGGTTCGGCCTGGGGCAATGGTTTCAGTTTGCCCAGGTCACAGAGAAGTCAATTAAGGTGTACGTGTCCTTTGGAATCGAATTTGGCTGTAGTTATAAGCCTATGTGAGGGCAACTCACAAAATGGCTGCTGTACACAAAATGGAAGCCAAGGGTTCAGGACGAAAATGACAATTTCGAGGTGAAATCGTTACTGGAATATGACGAAAATGCTTGTACATAGTGTACTAGCCATTCTCGGTCTTTTGATACCAAACTCGTCATACTGCGGCAAAGTTTATTACACGAGTCCAGAATTTTCAGAGCCACAAACCCTCCTTTTGCACTTACATAGGCAATTTAACCTATCCTCATGCTAATCTGAGTCCAGGTCTATATTCCTAAAGTCATTGAGATGTTGCTGTAACATCATCCTAGTACTTAGCTCGTCCCTTGATACAGGTTTCCTTACACATGATGTAGCGCAGAGGCCACATATTGCAGGAGCACACTGCACGCACAGACAGAACAGGAAAAGAATGGCTAAGACCATCCCAATGACCATCAGAATTTTCCATCCCCAGGCGAATATCAGTTCCCAGAACCATCCCATTAACGACCAATCTCCTTTATCCACATGAATAGATTCGGAAATCTTATGCAGTTTGGAGATGACCTGGTACACTGTTGGAGCGTTATCTGGAATGAAAACACAGCAACTCGATTGGATCAATTTACATACCCCACCTCGGTCTGCAAGTATGACATCTAATGCGACCCTGTTCTGAAGGGTCATAAGACGATCCGACTGGAGCTCAGCAGTCAAGTTACTAAGGGCACCGGCAGTTTCAACCACGGTGGATTCAACCACCCTTGTCAATTGCCTTATGTTCCTGCTGTTAACCATGAGTCCCCAGAACGGCAGAAAACCCTTTACGAAGTCCCCAAATTCTTGTCCTGCAGTGTCTTCTTTACTGAAGACACCTCTAACTATCCTTGTCTTATGGTAATCTGCCGCAGCTGTGTAGGTGGGAGGCAGCAGGAACGAAACAAAACATGTGCCCGAAAAGTCAGGGGGCAACCATGTATAGGCTCTATCATGGCAGATGAAATAGGTACCCTTAGCTGCTAAGAACGAAGGGGAAGTCTGGGCTGCAAAAACATACGTTTTAGTACAGATACTCTTCCCTAACTGAGCTCTGGGATTCTTGCCAGTACCTTGCAGACACAGGTGACCCTGATGGGGTACAATCCAAATCGAGGAAGATCTCTTAGCTTGCTGTTTCTCACTCAGAGTAGCTCCATATCCGGTCACGTTCCATCCTATGTATACTAGTGTCTCATCTCTAGGGATAGTCTCGTAGGAAATATCTTCCTTAATCATGTCTACTATACCCTTAACTAGAGCACTATTCTTAGGATTGTCTGTTACAGAACGTAGGGGGTAGACTTCATGTGCATAGATGAACATTGTTCTGTATGCCCACACAGAACCATTATGGCTGAAAGGCAGAACCAGATAAGGGATACCTTTATCCGTTGTGTGAGGCATAAGACCACACACCCAACAGTTAGTCGTGTTCATTACTAGTTGGTGTTGGTGCAAAAGCTGAACAAAGGAGTTATTAATAAACTCTAATCTCCTAGCGGATTCGTGTTCAGGAAGTGGTTGAAAAGAATGTGAGGAAACAGTAGAAGGAGAAGGTATAGGCGATGTAGTGGGTGCAAATGTCACTTGAAAAGAGAATAAAACATATCCTATCAAAAACATCATTACACTGAATAACATGAAAATGCACAATATCAAAAAGCTTTTCTTGGTCATCATTTTACATATTCTGCTTTTAAAGTTCGTTTCCTTGGCAGATCTCTCCATCTCAAAAAACTCCATCCTCTATAATATGCTGCTCGCGATGGTTGGGTGTTCTATGCTAAGGAATGCTTCTGTCAGTCCAGGGCAACTCCCTTAGACCAACCAGAACTGTCGACCTAACGTCTTCAGCTGCACCCCAAAGACTTTGGGCAACCGTGACCCTACAGCGGAACCCGGATGGTGGTTCGAAAAACAAAAATAAAAAAGTTTCTCAGATGGGAGAGCTGCACTTTTCAAAAATAGCAATGGAAAGAATTTTTTTTTTTTATTTGTCCATAGTTCTCGGCCTCAGATTATATCTTTGTTTTCCAGGTATTGTCTGGTCTCGGAAAAGGAGTTCAGGTTCTGTAGTGTTCAATCGAACTGACGGTGATACAGCTGGTTGCAAAATATTGTCACTCTCTTTTTCAGTAAGTGTTCCTTTTATACGTGCATCACTGAAAGGCAGAAAACGAGGCACGGTTTCAGTCTCTGAGTCGGCGACACCCTCCTGGACCCACCGGTCGTACGGCAGAGGCAAAGGCACCCTCTTGCAATGTACACCGTGGATCCAGTGCTTCTTTCCTTCCACTCGACCAGCTGATCTCGTTGAAAGAAGGACGAGGTGTGGGCCGGTCCACCTGGGCTGGTCGTTCTTTGTTCGCTGAAAGTTTTTCACTAAAACCCAGGATCCAGGATCGATCTGATGTCCTGGAGCTTCAGAGACCTGAGGCAGTGTATCATGCACCTGTTGGTGTAAAACATGCAATTTAGCCGTCAATTCGTACAAATAGTCAAGCAAAACAGGGTGTTCAATTTCACTGAATTTGGTGGGTCTTGGCACTCCCCATATATTGGCCGGGCGGCCAAAAACGATCTCATAGGGACTAACTCCCACTCGCGAATGCACAGTCATTCTGGTTGATAGGAGTGCTAAGGGTAGAGCGTCAGGCCATTTAAGACCAGAGCTTGCTTGAATTTTGGCCAATTTTAACTTTAGCATGCCATTGTAGCATTCTACTAGTCCAGCTGATTGGGGGTGATTTGCAGCGTGAAATTTCTGATGAATGCCTAGCCCTTCACATACTTTCTTCATCACTCGACCCACAAATTCACTCCCATTGTCACTCCAGACCATTCTCGGCATTCCAAACCTAGGGAAGATCTCTTTCACAAGGGCTTTAGCTGTGGATAAGGCAGTGTTGTCTTTTAGGGGGTACACTTCTACCCATCTTGACAAGGCACAAACAACAACGAGTACGTATTTCAGGTTGTTGCACCTTTCCATGTGGATGAAATCTAGCTGCAAAACCTCGAACGGATACGTTGGAGGCGTAAAATGACCAGCTGGAGTTGGGGTTCCCCTACCAGGATTGTATTTCAGACACACCATGCAATTCTTGACCACATTCTCTGCACACTTGGGAATTCCAGCATTTTGCCATACCAGAGCCAACAACTTGCAAATCCCTTTCACACTGATGTGAGCCATTCCATGGGCCATTGTAACCACTGCAAGCACGTACGCATCGGGTAACAACCATCTCTGATGCTCTGACAATTCAATCCAACAACCATTTGCATCCATTTTACCCGTACTTTCTCTCCACACACTCAACTCTTTCTCTGTAGCTTCAGCTTGAATAGATTTCACACTCTCTATCGTGTCTTCACACATTCCAACGTCACCGATCCATCTTGCAGGGCCTGCAACATACATTCGGCTCATCACATTCCTCGCTGTTTCTTTTGTGATTTCGTCAGCAAATGCATTTCCACAACCAACATCATCAGTCACCTGCTTGTGTGCGCTACATTTCACAATCGCAACTTGCAACGGCAAAGTCAGTGACTCAAGAAGCTCATTCACCAACTGATCATGCTGAATCTTAGCTCCATGCGAAGTCAGGAACCCACGTTCTTTCCACAATCGTCCAAAACTGTGAGCCACACCAAATGCATACTGGCTGTCGGTATAGATAGTCACTTTTATTCCTTTTGACAACACACATGCTCTCGTAAGTGCAATCAATTCTGCTGCTTGAGCTGAATTATGTGGGATACGTGCAGCCTCAACAATTGTATGTAAAGTCGTGACAGCATATGCTGCAGTCGTATCACCATTCGGAAGCTTGAAGCATGAACCATCCACCCATAAGGTACCATCACACTTTGCAAGGGGAGTATCCTGGAGGTCTATTCTCCCTTTCGTTTCTTCTTCTGATCTAAGAAAACAATCATGCTGTTCTGAATCATCTAATTCCTCTACAATCGGCAACAACGTAGCTGGGTTAAGTGTGTTGCATCTTTTTATATGCACATGGCTCGCTAACAATGTCAACTCGTAACCTGACAATCGAGCACTAGTTAAGTGCTGTGTCTTGGTTCTGTTTAACAATGTGTCCACTGCATGTGGAACCATCACAATCAATGTGTTATTCATCACTAACCCAGCAGACTCTTGAATGGAAACAGCTGCTGCTGCTGTGGCTCTTAAACAACTCGGCAATGCTTTAGCTACCGGGTCCAAAGTCGACGAAAAATACGCGCATGGACGCTGCTTGTCTTCAAACAACTGTGTCAATACTGATAATGCACAACCTTCTTTCTCATGGACATACAATGTAAAGGGCTTACTGTAGTTGGCGGTACCCAACACAGGAGCCGAACATAATGCTGTGCGCAATTCGGAAAAACTTTTCTGACAATCTTCAGACCATGGAACGGGATTCGGTGTATCTTTACAGGTTAATGCCACCAAAGGTTTGGCTAATAAGGAAACATTTGGTATCCACTGTCTACAGTACGATGTAATGCCCAAGAAAGCACGCACTTCTCTCTGTGTCCTAGGCACACTCAATTTCGCTATTGCCTGAATTCTTTCTGGGGTCAGTTTCCTTCCCTCCTTCGATAAGAGATGACCTAAGTAGGTCACTTCTTGTTGACAATATTGCAATTTTGAGAGAGACACTTTGTGATGCAAATCACACAAATGACGCAATAAAGACAACGTGGCTTCTTTACAGATTTCCTCAGTATCTGCAGCAACAAGCAAATCATCTACATACTGAATGAGGGTAGCGCCATCAGGTAAAACAATCGTATCAAGCTGTGTTTTTAAAGCTTGACTATATATTGATGGACTTTTTCAGTAGCCCTGGGGAGCGCGTTTAAAGCGGAAGCTTCGACCTCCTAAACTGAAGCCAAAAATATCCCTACTCTCCTCTGCAATCGGGATGTTGAAGAAAGCATTCTTCAAGTCAATCACCGAGAACCAGGTGGCAGAAGCTGGAATCATAGTCAATAGGGCAGTAATGTCAGGAACAACTGGAAATTGTGGCACAACTATTTTATTGACCTCTCTAAGATCGATCACGAATCTGTAAACAGGTGGCTGGGAAGGATCAGTTCGTTTCAAAACAGGCAGAACAGGACTATTGCAAACGTTGCCTCTTGTCTCTTCAATCACATCTTTTTAAATCAAATCATAAATGATCGCTAGCAAAGCTTTCTCACCTTCACTAGAAATGTTGTATTGGGGAATGCGTGGCATTTTAACATTGGCTTTCAATGTTACAACATATGGCGGTATTTCCAAAAGACCTACATCATTAGGACCAGTAGCCCAAAGAATATTAGGGAGAGATGACAATTCTGTTGGAAGTTTGTCCTTTGACAAATACATTTGAGAAATCACTTTCTTACCCAGTGTAAGTTGTACTCCTGAAGGAGAACAATATAACGTCGCATACAATCTTTTTAACAAGTCCAATCCTAACAAATTTTCACCACAACCTGTTGTCAGAATAAGGGGTGCTTCGAATTCACAAGGTCCAACAGAAAGGGACAAAGGGTCAGAAATCGGGTTTCTAACTGGGGCGCCAGAAAAACCTACTGATACATTCGTTTCACCAGACAAAGGTGCGCCAGGGAGTTTAGAGTGCATAATAGAACTCTTTGTAGCACCAGTATCCAACAGAAAAGGCTCTGACACACCTGATGTAATCACCTCAACATAAGGTCCACTCTGATCTACTGGAACTGAAACAACTCCCTCTCTTTGTCTATGGCTGTCCTAGCAATTATTACCGTCCATATTCTCATCTTCTGCATAGTAATCATCAGCATAGTACTGAGCTGTCCTACCAGATGCATTATTCTGTTGATCAAACTTATTCATCGAATTTTGAGGCGGAAAGGAACGCGCGCTCTGGGGGAAATTTCCACGTCCTCTACCTCTAGGTGCTTGTGAAATACCTCGACCTCTTGCACTGGAAACACCATTCATGCGCTGGAATAAAGCAGGACAACTACTTTTAAAATGGCCCTCCTCTTTACAATATGCACACTGATTAGGGCCTACAGGAAAACGTTGTTGGGGATATTCGGTCCTTTGCGTGTCTCTCTGAAACTGCTGAGGCTGCTGATAGTTACTCTGACCACCACGATTTTGACCACCACGTGGCGGATACGCTTGCTGTAACAGGACCTTCGTTTTCAACTCTTTAGTTTTCTTTTCTGCTCTATCTTTCTCATCTTTGTCTCTATTTTCGTAGTACTGTGCAGTAGCCAATATCTGCGCTGAAGAGGAAACTGCCCAAGAACTCTCTGAATCTTTCAACTTCTTACACAACTCGGGTAACAAATTATGCACAAATTTATCGACGAACAACCGTTGGCCACCTCTGTACTCATATCCTGACCACTGTGGTCGACAAACGTCTCTTCAAACCTGGTGAAGAAATCTGATACCGTTTCATCTTTCTTCTGCTTACACGCAGACAATTTATCCCAATTCACACGCATCGCGGGCATTAAAGATTTCATATAATTAATGATCTTATCAGGGAGTTCTGCTACTAAAGGCTCGGGTTTAGCACCACCGACTTGTCGGGCATCTGCAGCAGTAATATTAGCCCATGAATCGCCTAATTCCTGATCATGATCTGCATGACGAATCTTTCCCCATAAAGGCTGTGGAACAACATTTCCAAACAACATGTCTATGTCGGCTAAATTCATAATGCAAGAACCTGCAGTCTGTGACAATTCCTTGTAATACCCTGCAGGATTCTTACGGGGATCAGGCAATGTCTGTTTAAGGGCCAAAACTTCAGCTCGCTTCCATGGCACATGTACCCAAACACGCTGAAAATGTGGTGGAATGATCGGATTAGCATTCGCGTCCCCATCTCTCCAAACGGGGGGAACTTCTCTCATGGGATACTGTCTCACCTTCTTTTTAACAGAGGAATCAGACTCAAACAATGACCTAGAAACACCTTCAGTCCTTAATGACAACAATGTCGCAACTGCTTTCTTAACATCTGAACCCACAATTGCGCCTTTTTTCAAATTCGAACCGTACACAACACAACTCAGGCAAATTGGGCTCCAAATCATTTTCCTCTCTATCCACACAAAGGAAAGTACACATTTTGTCAAAAACGTATCTCTGCTTCGGTTCTTCCCACTGATGGAAGACATCCATAACAGACTCTAGCCCATACCTCGTTGGGTCGGTAACCCATTTATGTGCCAAATAATTCAACGTTTCCTTCTCCCTAGAATCAGGCAGTTGGCTACGTAACTGTTTACGCTCTGTGTCAGGAGTTACACTTGTTGCTCCAAAGAGAGGATATAGGAGACTAGTGACAGTGCTAGCCACTCTCTGGCGAACAGAGGGAGAAGTCGACGAAAGGACAGGCGGAAAAGCAAGGTGAGGCAAGGCAGACGCATAGGCAGTGTCAGAAGGAGTACCAGGAGTGGTAGTCGATATAGTGGTCAAAGTTGTAGGAAGTAAAGGCAGAGCAGATGTCAAAGCCGGTGGCCCTTGAGGAGGCTGCACCGGAAGAGTAGGAACCAACTGAAGAGCAGCTGGTGGCTGTGGAGGAGCAGGAGGCAATACAACCAAAGGTTGCGCAGCTAAAGGTTGCGGAGGTGCCGTAGCATTCTGCGCGTAAGGGGGTGGCGAACTTAATAAATGCAACATTAGGGGGTCTTTTTCAAGGTCTTTTGCTGCATCTTGCTGAAGAGGCGGCAAAACCGGATAACATTTATCGTTTACCATTTTACGTTGCCTGTGCAACTGCTCACTCATCTGTTCTTCTTCGTTATCTTTAAACTGCATAGCAGCTTGCATTATCGAGATACCCCTTTCTCTCTTATTTTTCTTCTCTAATTTAATTTCGTTCTGCTTGGCTTCCTTACGCCATAGGCGGAAAGAGTCAAACATCGCCGGCCGGGCTTTCTTCTTAAAAAGTTTAACTTCTAGATTATCTAGGATTTCCGTGTCAAAGCTACCATATTGGGGCCATTTTAGAACACCATCTTTTCTGGTGTAGCGGATCCACACTTCATTATATGTGATGGGGCCTACTCCATGTTTCACATACAATTCATAAGTTGGAGTTCCAATCGGAGGAACCGGACACGAGTCCTCCAATCGGGAATCCCTATTACAACCAAGACAAAACAAATTTCCAAGTCTGCTAAGACCAGGCATCTTCGCTCACTAGTCTAGCTTCAAACTTCAAAGGATTATCGAATACGATATTCTCGTGAATACACGAGTCCTTCGGCTTTGGTACTTGCAAGTTCCAAATCAAAGATCCCAAAGGGGATACCCAAAGCTAAGAACCAACTAAGGACTGGGAGACGCTCCACTTATACTTAACTGAGATATCGATGACGTCACCAGAAGACTCGTCTATCGTTTCGCTCTACCAAACATCAAGGGTTCAAATCAGGGCGATAGCCAGGGCAGCAGTCCTTCGTAGCCGTCGGGTAGCGGGGAACCTCGCAGCAAAGACTTTCGGACCACGTTGACATGCAGGGGTCGATGAAATGGCGGCCTTCCTCCCGAATTTTCACACGAAGCTCCTCACGAACCTCTGGCTTGGACCGGTACCGCTGGTATCGCCCCACGTTGGGCGCCAGCTGAGGTACTGGGTTTTTCAGAACCGGTATCGAACCGGTAACCCAGCGGTGTCAGGGTACACCCTAAGACCTCGAGTACTTTCCTGATTCAGACACAGAAAATCAGAGTCTTCTAGGTGAAGTCAAAGATCGAATTTATTGGCTGCAACCAAGTAACAGGCGTCCTAGAGGTACAACAGCACGGTGTGTATATTCTCAGGAGACTGCTCAATCTTACAAAACCAGGCTTCTCTTTTTATACAAAATATTATGCTTCAGGCAAACATTTTTAGATTTACAGTAGACCATTCACATATTTTCACTACAAAGAAAAAGCAGAGTCATGATGACAAACCCACATTTCAGTTCGTCCAGCCCACAACAAATTACCCGGCAAGGCTCAACATTTTCATCAGATATCGGTGGACCCCCAATAAAAACGGGCACCTCCTCCTCGTAAAGCAAGACATATGTAAAGAAACAGGGACAGGTGTGAGCAAGATTAGGCAGGGTGTGTGTGCGATGAAAAGGTTTATGGCCTGTTGTGCCTTGATGCTATCTCGCTCGGCCACTGGGAAAGGAACTGGCCGGGCAGGTTCAGCCTGGGGCAATGGTTTCAGTTTGCCCAGGTCACAGAGAAGTCAATTAAGGTGTACGTGTCCTTTGGAATCGAATTTGGCTGTAGTTATAAGCCTATGTGAGGGCAACGCACAAAATGGCTGCTGTACACAAAATGGAAGCCAAGGGTTCAGGACGAAAATGACGATTTCGAGGTGAAATCGTTACTTGAATATGACGAAAATGCTTGTACATAGTG
Organism: Lissotriton helveticus; assembly: GCF_964261635.1. Lineage (NCBI taxonomy): Eukaryota > Metazoa > Chordata > Amphibia > Caudata > Salamandridae > Lissotriton > Lissotriton helveticus. The sequence continues at coordinate 1,374,380,956 of NC_136067.1, forward strand.
TACTAGCCATTCTCGGTCTTTTGATACCAAAATCGTCATACTGCGGCAAAGTTTATTACACGAGTCCAGAATTTTCAGAACCACAGGGGTGAGCGCAGGGCTGCACGGTGCCGCAGGGACTTGAGTTACCCCTGTTAGTCGAGGGGGCCTTCAGGTCTCTATGTCCTGCACCATGCCGCATTGTCCACGGATGTCTTACTATCCCCACTCCCCCCACACCCGCTTGTTGTCTCAGTGTTTCAGCATAGCGGTCCAGAACAAAAGAGAACTCGAGCACAGATGCCAATGTGTGCCATGTTTTGTGTAACTCCTGAAGAGCGATGTTCATGCGAATACCATTAGTAGTGGAACTACAAGCCCCAAATGCATTTTGATGTTGATTTAAAAGCCACCATTCTCTTTAAATGACAGCTATGCGTTCTTCACAACAACATTTCTATAGCACTTACTACCCCTTTGTGGGACGCTGAGCGCTTGCCTACATCGGTAGCATGCTACACCGTGTACGAGAGCGGTGTCTTTGGTTTGAGGATACGTCAGCGTGTTTCTATGTCCCATGTGATCACCACCATGGAGTGGGGTATCGGGTTATTTGTAGAAGATCCTGGATCACAGCACAAAGAGGTACCTCCTCTGCATGCTGAACTGAAACCCACAATAGGTGCATGTGGGCAGCCCGATGTGGATCTTCTGTGTATCATGTTTGGGACTTAAAGTGATCGAAGATGATGTAGAGCAGGATTTAAATTCTAGAAGGGGTTGCTCAGACTTAAATGTCTGCTACATACAACTCTTTCACTGTGCCCTTTGGCTAGATGTCTTTCAAGTTCTCTTTAGTTGCAGCATGACTCCGTCAATTGCATCCATTTCTGTTTTCACAGAGGAGACCTCCTTCTCAATGCTAGAAAAAGCGTGCTGAAAGTGTTGGCGGGACACAAGGATATTGGTTTTACCCTGAAATGGCCTGCCACCCTCCGTACCCCTCCCAGCCATTTCCTATGACCACAAAAGTAGCCTTGGGATAAAAGAGTCTCTTTTTTGTTTTTCCTTTTTTCCTCTTTGTGAGTCATTGTGCTGCAAACTCACTTCCAGAGCTGGACAACGGCCCCATAGGAGACCAACATTGATGTATGCAGGCTCCCAATATGCAAAAACAACAGGTGATGGACAGAATGAAGAACAATGTCATACATTCACCCCAGTACAGAGTCAAGCTGTCCTGGCTGAAGACGGCTGATAGCCAGAAACCGGTCCTAGGATGCTTGATTCCGGTCCAGGGAAGACATGGCTTGGCAGTTCGGGCTGGACTGTTCCCATGAGGCACAGGGTCAAGACTGATTTGCATATGGCCATGTCTGAACTGGGGTGGCTTGAGGATTAAACCCAGATCTGTGACTTGGGGTGAATGTTTTGCCATTGTGCAACATTTCGTCCACCATCTTGTGTGTTTTGCTGTTCACCCTATGTGGGAAGGGTATGCCCAGACATGGGTCCCGTGCTCACTAAGCCACTGGAGTCAAGCTATCCTGGCTGAAGACGGCTGATAGCCAGAAACCGGTCTTAGGATGCTTGATTCCGATCCGGGGAAGACATGGCTTGGCAGTTCGGGCTGGACTGTTCCCATGAGGCACAGGGTCAAGACTGATTTGCATATGGCCATGTCTGAACTGGGGTGGCTTGGTGAGCAAAATAACGATGGATTAAACGCAGATCTGTGACTGGGGGTGAATGTTTTGCTTTGTGCAACATTTCGTCCACCATCTTGTGTGTTTTGCGGCTCCCAATATGCAGCTCTTCTGCAACATTCAGCATAGAATCTTTAACAGGATCTGTCTATGTGGCATGCCTGTGCCACAGATCGTACCGTTCCCCAAGACCGTTTTCTGCACCACAGCCCTGGTGGTAGAATAGGCAGCCAGCGGGAGATCTGGTAGGCTCCCCAGTCCTCTATTTTGCCAATACAGCCGTTCGTATCCCTCGTCATAGCCCTTCAGATCCTCCCTCTTGCCACGCCTCTCACTCCTGTGGCCTGGGCGAAGTGTCTGGCGCTATCTTGGCCATTGCAGGTTCTGGGGTGACTGTACTGCTCCTGATCTTTGTGGCTCGCATGAGGAATAAAACGCTATCCTCAAGTCCCAATGGGCACAATTGCTCCTTGCACTTGCAGAGTCACGGTTGGGCTGCTCTCAGTCCTGGACTGCTGCACCCTGCCCAGAAAGGTAGAACCGTGGCAGGGCCCCTCAGAGACAACCCTCTTGGGTGCCCAGTTAGCCACTCCCATGGGTTTTTAGATTTCAAATTTACTTCAGACATTGAGGTGGTGGGGTATAGTACACTATCACCATTCTCTCTTTTTTCGCAAGAGCCTTCCCACTTCTAGAATATTGTATCCGTTCTCCCTGTCAGTAACACATTGACACTGGTCAGTAGGGGTTGATGAGACTCTGGTGCTATTCCAGCTCCCTTGCCCTTCTGCAGTATCTTGGCCACCATGTTTTAGAGGAGGCAGCCATTTTTTTAATGTGCCATGTTTCAATCTGTAAGCATGTACTTACAGACTGAATACCTATGTACAGAGTGTACGTATATCAAGGTGTGGGTCACGGGAGTTGCAGACTAAATTGAGCAGTTGCATGCTGGTGGAGATGAGGTGAAACCAAACATCTACAGTCCTGTTAAAGTGAAAGTTTATACAGACCCCGGTTCTCTCACATACTGACGGCGGGCGAGGTCAAGAATTCATTTTAGAACCACTTAAGACTATTTCCTGTGTAGCAGCATGCCTTGTCAAAGGGGCTAGGAACTGTGATAGCCTCAATCTCATTCCAACAGATCTACACTGATGCCAGAATAAAATTCCACATCACACATACAACGTGTACAGATGTACATGGTGTGCTCAGTTACCTGAAGAATGCATTATCTACCACAGAAGCATTAATGGAATCGATGAAAAGTTCCCCCTTCTATTCAAATTTCCGAAAGCCAAATCCTTGAAGCAGGTCTTCTTCACTCAAGCACCACAAATTAGGAACCATGAGAAACGGAAGACTTAACTCAACCTTATTTCCTTTGCACCAGACCTAAAACGAAACTGTTCAGAGTCCTTGACTTCACAGAAAATGTTTTTTTGTTGTTGTCTTTATTGTTAATAATAATCCACATTTGTAAAGCGCACAATCACCCGTAAGGGTCTCTAAGTGCTGGGGGCCGTCGAGAAGATTAAGCAAGCTATTGCCCAGAGTCACATGGTGCTGGGCTAATCTGCCGCCGATGATCGAACCGTGATCCCCAGATTCCGGAGTCAGTCGTCCTAGCCGCGGCGCCCCACCTCTTCCCTGTTAGACGCAGGTGTTGGAGCTTCAGTCAAGCAGAACATGCCAGGACCCTCTCCCCCTCCATACCAGCAGCCCATCAGGGGAACAAAATCACCGCTTGTCACTTCACTGGTCACCTTTTTAAGAGTCAAAACTGAGATTTGTAATTGCAAACAGCTTTCTACAGCAAGTGCATATTCCGCCTGAGCTATTTTACCACTGTTAGGGTCTTAGACTTGCTAGATAGGCCCAAATCTGTGCCGCAATCATAAAATTGTAGTCTGTCGCAAATCAAGTTTGGCCGAAAAGAGGAGGAGCTTAGCGCGCACCCAAGATGGTCGCGTGAGCTCAGAGCTCCCGGACCTTCGCCACCTCCACCGATCATCCTGTCTCTTATCCTGATTTAGACGACGGGCTTTTGTGGTCGTGACCTGGCTGATCATTTATCCGTTTTCAGATTGCGATTTGGTCCCCGGGAACCGAAGATAAGGACTTTTGAACATTTCTGGCCTGCTCCATGGTACTGCCCCGGGCTTGCCTTCTCTGCCAGCCGGGTGGTAATCGAATAACAACGGCCCAGGCGAGGCTCCCATGCCCGGTCTTCTACTTTCAGTTTCGATTCCTGTGGTCTGGCCTCATTGACTTTGCCTTGGTCGCCCTGGTCGCTTGTTTCTTTCACTACCACGTCATCGTTTGGTGATCTGGACTTTCGCTGCTCTTTGATCAGTGGCTGGCCCTCTACCTATTCTCCGGATTGATCCGGGCGTATAGAGTGTCGCCATTTTTACTAGGTCTCAGAATACCCTCCGGGGCGCATGACCTAAAATGACTACCAAGCCCGAGGCGGAGAGGCGCAAGACCAGACCGGCAACTCGGGGAGGTCCTGTGCAGTCCAACGTTATGGATCGCTATACCCTCACTAAGGGCTCTCCGAGTGGTATGACTAAACCCCCGGCCACCTTTGGGGATGACTCCCTGTTGGATGAAGAACCGTCGTTGAAAGACGTCATGGGCGCCATTGCTGGGATGAAGGTGGCGTTGGGACAACAATATGAGGCCCTGACTCACAAGCTGGACACGGTTGCTATAGATGTTACTCTGATCAGGGCAGACCTCGGAAAGACTAACGAGAAGGTCAAATCCCTTGACCTGAAGACATCCAGTCTTGTCGCCGACGTCTCTGAATTACAGACGGAGGTCGGTAATTTGAGATCCGCCCGTGACTACCTCTCTCGACGCTTGGACGATTTTGAAGGCCGCGCACGGCGGAACAACGTCTGTTTGGTTGGTGTCCCGGAGACGACGGACTCGTCAGCGGTAGACCTACTGGTGGAGGACCTTGTCCTGAATCACCTAGCGCCCAAGGGCCTGAGCAAGTTTTTTGCAGTGGAACGGGCCCACCAAATCCCGAGTGGCCCGCCCAAGCTGGGAGCTTCTCCGCGCCCCATCATTGCGCGGATCTTTAACTTTCGTGACAGAGATGCGATCCTGCAGGCGTCCCGCACATCGGGCCCTACGAAATATGAAAACGCCGCGATCAGCTTCTACCCAGACTTCACCCAACAGGTTTAGAGGCAGCGACTGGGATTTCAAGGGGTGAAGAAGAGAATGAGAGACAGAGCCATGAAATATGCCATGCTTTTCCCGGCTCGACTGCGTGTGGTTCACAATGATAGAACGTTTTTCTTTGACCATCCTGGAGCTGCTAGTGACTGGTTGGACTCGTTGCCCCCTGCACAGGAACAATTTGATCTTTCGGAACACTCCGGTGGAGCGGAGGGCGGCCTGATGGAGCAGGAATAGGGAGTGAATCGGCTCCTGGACCAACGTATTGACTTTCGGCAGTGGTTTGATGCTATGCTACTATTGTTCGCTACTGTGTTGTCTTAATGGGGTGTGGGAGGGGGTCGGGTGTGTCTTCCTCCTCTGGGGTTCTTTTCGTAGATTAGTTGTATGTTAGGGCGACAGGCACACTGCAAGTTGGGGTGGCTTTTGAGTCTCACGCAGGGGTGCGGGGTATAATGTTGGTTTGGGGGGTTCAAGTTTAGGGTTTTTTGTTTTATACAAGGCATAGTACTGATGATCTCCTGTGTTGCAGTGTCGCGGCTGGTGTGGGGGGGGACCTGGGGTGGATTCTGGGATGGGGGATAGGGGACTACGCATTCTGTGTTGGAACGTAAATGGGTTGGGTTGGGAGACAGAATTAAACGGGGGGTGGTTTTACAGTTGCTACGACGCTTGTCTCCTGATGTGGTTTTGCTTCAAGAAACACACTTGCTGGGTAATACGTGCCACGCCATGAATAGGCGTGGATACCGTCTCATGGCCCACTCGGGTTTCACTTCCGGCTCCAGAGGGGTGGGCATTCTGGTTCGGACCTCCCTCCCCCTTGCTATTGATGACGTTATACTTGATGATAGGGGGCGTTATGCCGCTATTGTAGGGCGCTGGGAAGGGAGGGTGATTACTTTACTCTCGGTTTACATACCCCCAGGCCTTCAAACTACGACCTATGCTGATTTAGGAAAAGTGATCCTGGGAGTGCCCGAGGGTGTACTGGTAGTAGGGGGGGGATTTCAACTCAGTAGTGTCTGGAATGTATGATCGTCACCCTCCCCGTGTCCTCGCTAAATCTCAATCCTGGCTGGGGGACTTCCTGGAGGCAATGGGGCTCACCGATTGCTGGCGTTTACATCATCCTGGGCAACGGCAGTATACTTTTCACTCCGGGGCCCATGGCAGCCTTTCGAGATTAGATTATGTTTTGATGCCCTCCTCCCAGGCTTCCCTCATAGGGGAGGTGAAACATCTTGCCAGGGGTATTTCGGATCACTCCCCGCTGTGGTTAGCTGTGAACGCTCGTCTGGGGTCGAGAGGTCGGATTGCCCCGATTAACCCATGGTACCTCCGTGATCCTAAGATTAGAGTGGAATTACTTAAAGCGATCGATCGTTACTTTGCTGAAAATGTGGGTTCAGTGTCCTCTTCTGTCTCCTTGTGGGAGGCGTATAAAACTGTCATTCGGGGACAAGCCCTCTCATCGATTGGCAATGTTAAGAGGTGTAAGCGGGAAGAGGTTGTCCGTCTTGAGACTGAACTTACCATCCTTGAGGGAGAGTTGGACTCTGGAGCCTCCCCTGAGAAGCTGCACTTGTTAGACCTAAAACAGCACGAATATAGAGCACTTGTGACTGACGCTGCGAAAGAGATGGGTCGTGAACAGCAGGGGCGTCTGTATGATGTGGGAGATAAGGCTGGGAAGTTGCTTGCTTGGTTGGATAGGAGAGAATGCGCGAGTCGAGTTATCCCTGTCATAGTTGATGTGAATGGTGAAAGTATCACTGACCCTGCTGGGATCGTTGCGCGGTTCACCGATTATTTTCGGGTAGTGTCCGATCGACCAGAGCAGGACTCCCGCTTGCTTCTACGCGATATCTCGCTGCCATGCTTGTCTGACCCGGAGCGGGACCTACTGGAAGCTCCGCTCACGGTTGATGAAATTGCGACCGCTATCCGATCGATTCGCTCCGGGAAGGCCTCGGGCCCTAATGGACTCCCCATCGAGCTTTACAAGCTCCGTCCCGACGTACTGGCGCCGTATTTGCGATCGATGTTCTTGGAATCCCTAGAGAAAGGGTCTCTTCCTCCTGATCAAAGGCTGGCCTCCATAGTGGTTATCCATAAGGAGGGAAAGCCGCGTGACCGCTGCAAATCTTTCAGACCTATTTCCCTGATCAATGTTGAACCTAAGATCCTGGCCAAAGTTCTTGCTACTCGTTTGATATCTGTTATAGGAGATCTTGTTCACCCGGACCAATCCGGCTTTATACCACATCGCAATACGGCACTTAATCTTCGGCGCCTCCATGGAGTCCTAGCGCGAGCCGGGACTCTGCGGGAGTCGGCCATCTTGGCGTCCCTAGACGCCACTATGGCGTTTGATACGCTTGAGTGGCCTTATCTTTGGGCGGTCCTTTCTAAATTCAGTTTTGGGCCCGCCTTTATCCGTTGGGTGCAGCTGCTTTATGCTGGCCCTTTAGCCCAGGTAGTGGTGAATGGGCGTGTTTCGGCCTCCTTTGCGCTTGGTAGGGGTACGCGCCAGGGCTGTCCTCTGTCCCCACTTCTGTTTGCTCTTGCCTTAGAGCCATTGGCGGCTTGGTTGAGATGGGAACCATCCTTGAAGGGTATTAGATGGTCTCCGGAATTTGAAGACCGTATATCTCTGTACGCGGATGATATACTCTTATACCTTACGTCGCCCCGGAAGTCGTTGATCGTCCTTTTCGACGTTTTGACTTCTTTCAGTAAAAATTCCGGTCTAGTCATCAATTGGTCAAAATCTTGCGTTTATGTTCTTTCCGGTGATGCTCCCCTCTTGCCACGTGGATGTCCTATTTCGGTGGTGCTCGAGGGATTCAAATATCTGGGAATCTTTGTTACCCTAGACCCTACGCTTCGTTACGAGCGCAATTTGTTGCCCCCTCTCCGACGTCTTCGGGCGGATATAGAAACGTGGAACAGACTCCCTCTCTCTCCCCTGGGACGAGCGGCGTTGTTTAAGATGATGTCGCTCCCCCGATTTCTTTATGCGCTTCAAAACACGCTTGACGTAGTACCAGCCGGGTATTTCCGGGAGATTGAATGTCTACAGCGACAGTTGATATGGGGGGGCCGTTCTCGTATTGCCCTTTCAAAGCTCACGCTCCCTTGGTATGATGGCGGCATCGCACTCCCGGACATCCGTCGCTATTATTGGGCCTCTCAGTTAGGGGCCATCAACCACGGCACCTATGCTCATTCGCTAAACCCGGCCTTTGCGATGGATAAATGGTTGCTGCCCGGCGGCGATTACAACAGGGCTTTATACGTGACGTCAGCCGGTGGATCTCTTACAGGTCCCACTAAAACAGCGGTGCAGGTGTGGTATCGGGCTACGGCGGCCACGGGATGGGCTGACAGACCGACCCGGGCTACTCCACTCTATGCCTCGGATAAACTTGGCTCCCTTTGGCAATCGAAGGGATTCGATCGGTGGGACATGATAGGGATCAGCAGGGTCGATGATGTGTGGATCAAGGGTAGGATCAAAACTTTTGAGGAATTGAAAGTTGAATATGGATTGAATGATAGGGAATCCTTTCGGTATGCGCAAGTCCGGCACGCAATCTTGTCTGTTTTTCCCCGAGGCTCGGACGTGCCGGAAGCATCCCCGCTTGAAGATAGGATACTAGATTGGCATGTCCCTGATAGCACTATCTCGCTCATTTATAAAAAACTGATTAATACTAGGATTGACTTATTGGAAGGCCTCCGAGGGTTGTGGACCAGTGATGGTCTGGAGCTCGATGATGAAGACTGGCAGGCCGCGATCTCTTCCCCGAAAGAGGTGGCTATCCCGGCACGCCTTCGGTTTGTCCAACTCAAAATTCTGCATAGGGTGTATGTGACTTGTCCGCGTCTGGTGCGAATGGGATCCTCGACGGATGGATTGTGCAGGCGTGGATGCGGCATGGTGGCCACGTTTCTCCATATGATTTGGGAATGTCCGGCTGTGCTGAGCTATTGGAATCGCGTGCATGCGGTAATGAGTGAGGTTACGGGTGTACGGCTGATGCCTGAAGCGCGGAGGTGCTTGCTGAACGTCTGGGAGCCGAATGATTACAATCTGGCGCAGCTTCGATGGGCGACCTTGGGTAACATGATCGCCAAGCGTGACATTGCCCAGCTATGGGGCGCCCAGAGGCCTCCGACAGTCCTAGTGTGGAAACAAAACATGGATTGGTGCATGTTTCGAGAAAAAACGGTTTATGTTTCCCGTGGCACACCTGGCAAATGGGGGAAAATCTGAACTCAGGGGAACACATACCGTGGTGATATATGTGCTCCCCCCATATCGGAATGTGATATTGACTTGTCTTCCTCCTAACCTGATGTTTCCTCCGCAGGATTATAGATGTTTTGTATACTTCTGGTCTCCTTTCCTCCCCCTCCCCCCGATTTACTGGTTGCAACGATATCTGATTTACGTTTGTACCCCCCCCCCCCCACGAGCCGAATGGTGACACAATTCTATTGTAATGCCTTGCCATGTTTTGTTTTTCTGTTTACTTGTTTTTACTTTCAATAAAAAGTTTCAACAAAAAAAAGTTTGGCCGAAAAGCTTTGATATCAATTTTTCTGGTTTTTGTGGGTTTATTTAAATTTGACTGGTTGTCTTTGACTCCGCCATATATAATACAGCCCTTTCAAGACCCTGCCTTGCTTGACACCTCCATCTTTCTGCTCCTTCCCCTCCTACAACATTTGTGGGTTCCAAAAGTAACTTTTCCCATTCCAAGGGCCACTATTTTCTCTTTACTGTACTCCCACGGTCATTTTGAAATGACAGTTGTTCACTTTGACTTTAAAAAAAAATCTCTTTCCATTCTTGTAAAACAGATTAAGATGGCTGATGCAGTTTAATGGAGTTTGTGTTGAGGACTCACAGGTATGCAGCTAAGGGACTTATTTAAGGACAGGTGACCCTTGTATTTGGTGCAAGAGGAGGACAAGGGCCTTGTGTCCACAAAAGTCTGGACTATGTGTGCAAGTCTAGTCCAACAACAGATTCCTTGTTGTTGACAGTTATCTGCTCTATATTATTGCATATAGGTAAATTATTAATGGGTGCCTTTGCGTGAGAGGAGTCTATTTATTGTTGCAAATAAAAAAGCTACAGTAAAAAGCATACTCATTTTCAATGCCAAAAGCTCTAACTTTAACAGATCCGAGACTTATTGCATTGCAAATGCTTGTTTAAAATTGCACATGATTATCATCGACTTTGAGTTGATGGTACTTACATTTCCTAAATGCTCATTTTGCATTTAGGAAATGCTTTGTACATGTGCTAAGAAATCGCAAATAGGAAATCCCTATTTCCGATTTCCTATTTAGGGAATCACAAAATGCGATTTCGACTGGGAAGAAATCACACTTTGCGATTCCCTAAAGGCCTTTGTGAATAGGAAAAGACTGGTTTGCATTTCTCATAGCTGCCAAGGTTTCAGATTGCTATGTGTGGCATTTTCATAATTTCAAAATAATTATGAGTGACATTTCAGTGACTATGAGTGACACTTTTTCGTGAGCAAAATCAAGCAATGAAGATGAGGGAAAAATGTAAATAAAAGAAGTTACCCCTATTTGAACAACAGGAAACTCTAAGAGTATCGTAAAACTGCGGCTACTCCCCAGAAATGGAAGGGCACTAACTGGAAACAGGCTGTGCGTGAAAGCAGTTCTCAGTAACAGTCATGCGCTTGCCCTCATGTAGTTCTCCCCATTGTTTTCTCGTCTGTATGCTTCTCCTCACCAGCTCCATGTTGCTCTCCGTCCTGTTGCTTCTCTTCCACACCCTCTGTGTTGCTGCCCCTCACTCATTCTCTCTCCCATTGCCACTCCTCCGCACCCTCCATGTTGTTTCCCCCACATGTTCCCTCCTCCTCTGTTGCCTGTTGCTTCCCTCCCAACACCACCCTCCTTGTTGCTTCCCCCACTTGCGTCCTCCATTTCTCTCACCCATTGCTTCTCCTCCCTGCCCTCTGTCTAGGTTCCCCCTAACTGCACCTTCCATCTCTAATGTGTTGCTTCCCCCCACATGTGCCCCCATGTTGCCTCTCGCCACCATAGCCCTCTGTGGCGGCACCCCACCCGCTTTTTTTTGTGGTACCTATATTTTTTTTATTTACTGATCCAAATTGGTAAAGGAAAAAAAACACTTGCGTCATTTTGAAGGCTTGCGCATGTGTGGTGGGCGCTCCTACAAACTGACACTACAGCTGCGACATGGCGCCTTTTTCTGATTTGTTCTTTTAGCCATGTAGCACATCATTGGCCATGCTGTACAGCATGGCTAATAAAATAATTGGCAAAGCCAATAGGTCGCAAAGGCGAGACCTATTGGGTTTGCCAATGCTTGTTTTCCTGAAGCAACTCTTCCTTGCAAAGATAGACTTCTCTGCGCTGAGGTTTCCAAGGACCGACCCACGTCTAGCATACAACTCCTGTAGCTCCTTCTCACCCTAGTCAGCCAAACCCCTGACCCCACCCACACCCTTTCTTCCGGTCCCTTTTGGAGTATTGCTTCTGTCCTTTCTTCCCCAGTGGGCCCTCTACCCAGCCTGTCAATGCTGTATCTTCTCAATGGAATAGAACACCATTTCTTTAGATCTAGGTACAGCCACACGAAAGTAGTGCCATACAAAGATATGGACATGTTGCCATCCTCTACTCAAATTCCGCATAGCAAAAGCTAATCTTTTCATCTTCTGGTCTCAGCATATGCAAATTAATAACGGAACATGTGGCAATAGATGGCAAATAAGGTACCATAAATACACGTGCCCCTTGGAGGTGACATAGGCGTTAGCGCTATCAAGCTCATTAAGCAGAGAGAGATACCTCACAGGTACTCACTTACTTTGAGAAGAGGCAAGCGGCAAATTGTAAGGTCTGCCTCGTGGCTGCAACGACCACTGGGGCAAAGACTGGGTGTGCCCTGGGCTGCTGCACCACTCCAGCGGCTGCCGCAGTTCGTATTTATCTCACCACCGGTGGGGTTGGGTGACGTGTTCCGTTGCTGGATCGACTAATGAAATTAAAATAAACGCCAGCGGCACAACAATGCGGTGCGAGCAGCGCTATGCCATTATTGCCAAACTGCCAAAACCTTAATCATGAACTGCAGCCATGCACTCGCTTTGCCACAGGCTGCAGCAGGTTGTCCGGTTCCACCTATTAAATGCAGTAGTGTCTCGTGAATCCTGCTACATTGCAGCGGCTTAGAGCTGCAGGATTATGAGCCAGCCAGGAGCACCAAGCCTGTTGGGAGCATGGCCCGCTGCCACTCCAATTTTACTTTCACTGTATGATGCAGGATTACTAGCGCCTCATCTGCTTGACAGCTGAGACCCTATAATGCGTGACTTTCCATTTCAGTGCAGTGATGCGGTCCGCCACACTGGAATGCGTTCGTCTAACACCTGATGCGTGGTAGTTGGCAGAGCTGATTTCTTAATGGGCTGAAATTGCGATGTGGCCGGTTCAGAATTACAAAAGGCCTTTGTACATTTGGCCCTATGTGAGCAATCCACCAACCTGCCTAAAAAAGAGAGGGAGGGGTTGTACTGGAAATTTACAACTGCTATGGCTACCCAACACTTGTTTGCTACCATTAAGTACTGATTTATTTTTCACCTCGTTTTAATATTTTAAGAGCTCACACACACCCCTGACACACATTAGCACACAGCAGAGACATAAACACAGCGTGCACACACACAAATGCACACACACTCTCTCTCTCATTACATTTTTAGGTCTCGGCCTGAGTAGGCTGCGCTTGCACAGTCTTGCCGGTGAGATCTTATGTTTTAGAGTGTGGGGCTTGAACCCGCCCCTCTTCTCCATTGTCTGTCTTCCTACATGGAGGCCAACCATTGGAGAAGAGGGGCGCCTGTCCGTTTAAGCCCCGTCTTTTTGGGATTCGGCGGCGTGTTTTTTCATATTCTTTCTCTCCTCTTCCCAGTGGCTGGAATTTTACATTCCAGCCAATGGGAAGAGGAGAGAAAGAAAAATATGCCCCGAATCCGAAAATTATGCTGCGTTTCTCCGAGGCATTCCTGCTTCACCTCGGAGAAACATGGGGGTGTTCGACTGCCCTCCTGATGGCTTATTTTGTGAGTAAACTAAACGACCACAGACCGCCCTCCCCCAAAAGACAGAAAACCCGTCAATTGAGGCTGAAAGAAAGTTGCATCACTCTTTCACCAGGTGCCCCCCATCACTCACCCCTCCCCGACATTTTAGCAGACCCTTTCTTGATGGAGGACCCAGCCCACTGGCGCTGTCCGTATCTTCGAGTTGTGGGTGTTGGGAGGGCACGGTGCGCCGGCCATTTCTGGATCATTCTCAAATCGTGCCGTGAGCTGCTGCGAATAGAGGTTAGTCGTTGCCTGCATCCTCCCTTGTGCCCCGCCCGGTTCCTCCCAAAAAAGGATGTTGTTTTCCGCATGGGTCATGCCCTGGAGGGGCCCTTTCCGGGCTCCCTCAGCGTGGTTTGGCCGGGTGCTGGGGCGGGAATGCAGGGCTCTGGCCGACATAGCGGGGGGTATCCCAAGGGGCAACGTTTCTCGGTCCATTGTTGTACAGTGATGCTCGTGGGGCGCCCGGGGAGTGGGATGCGGGGGGCGGCGGCGTTCTGCGGCGTGCTCGCACCCTTTCCCCGCCCCGCGGGTGGCGATCGCATCAGGTCATGCAGATTGCGGAGCCCTACCAACAGGCCCCCCCCTTCATCTTACCTCCTTTCTGCTCCAGCCGACATGGTATTTCGCCTAAACTCCGGGCATTGCTGCTGTTCAGGATTTCGCCGGAGAGGGTGGGAGGATTGTCCTGGACAGGGGGGGTGTTCTGGGGCCAGGCGTGGGGGGTCCGGGGCAGCCTGCTTCCCATCCCAGCGCCCAGCTTTTTGTCTGGGTCAGCAGCGTGTCTCGGTCGGGGTTGGCACGGAGGTTCGGATTGCCTGGTTTCGGAACGCCGCCTCCCCCCAGGTCCCGTCGGCACTGCAGCGGTGGGGGGCAGGGCCACTGTTTGCGTGGTCTGGTTCGAGGCCATGGGTGTTTTGTTTTTGCAGCGGTGGTTGCGAGATTCGATATCGGGTCTTTCTGGAGCAAAATGCTGTGACGACATGACGCGGGGCCCCGTGGCTCTGGGCCCAGTGGAGAGTTCAGGTTACCGCGGGTCTCCTCTGTACTGTACCATTATGTGGCGATAATGCCTGCATCCTTAGCTCATATTTATTTATTTATGCGTGTTTATGTGGCACCGCCACCCGGCCCCCATGGAGGGCAACTAAGCCCCCTCTCCCTTGAGGGGCGCCAAGTGCCGCAGTACCTCGTCCCCCACCCGGAATAAGGGACAGGATGCCAGCGCAGGAGGTATAGGACCCACCCCGGAGGTGGTGTTTTGTAACCCCACCCCCACACAATCTTCAGGTAAGTGGTGGGGTATTTTAGACACAGGGGTCTGGCGGGTTGGAGCGGTCTAGGTATGGTTTACGCAACTGGTATGGGTTGTTTGGGGCAATTTAAGTATACATGACTGCGTTCATGCGTGTGGATGTGTGCCACTGTACAATTATTTTGCTGTGTATATGGACACTGCTGATTGTTGGCATTTTCAGTGTGTTGCGCAGTGCCAGTGGTCCCAGAAATGTGTGAGATTCAGTGTCTGCACGTATGCGTGCGTGGATCTCTGAGTCTGCTCGCCAGCTTAGCTTTTACTTTGCGTGGCTGGTGCCAGTGCATCTGTGGGTATGTTGTATATATTGGCGTGTGCCTGGCAGTGCCTGCACGCCACTCTTTGTGAATGGCATTGGATTTGCTGGTCCTCAAAACGATGTTGTCTATTTGCATTTCACTTTCAAGCGTGTACGTGTATCTTAAGTATGTGTTTGTGCACTCTACATGCACGTTTACCATGTATGTGTGTATATGAATGCGTCTCTGCGCGCATTCTCAAGCTTCACTTCCCAGAACACACACGTGTAATGTGTCTGTGTTTACTAGGAACTGCAGTACGTATGCACGCGCGTGTGCACTGCGAGAATATTGTGAACAGCTTGTTTGATTGGCACTATCTTGCTGTTGAATGCACAGCAGTACCAGTGTTTTGCACGTGTGCATCACTGACGTGCTGACAGCACGGAGGAGTGTGCACTGCTCTGTGGGTGTTGTATAGTGCACCTAATGTGTGTCTGCACGTCTCTGCTAAGTATGTGCCTCACGCAGGACTGCACACGTTATTGGTCGGTTCACAAGCGGAAGGAATGTGCACCAGATTGTAGACAGTGAGTAGCTTCACAACCTTGTACATCACTGGCACTTATGTGCAAAATCAACACTTATGCACATTATCACTGGGTGTGCCTGGCACGATTGGCATCACTGCCGAGTATGCATCGAGTGTCTGAGTGCAAGCTGTTAGGGTAATGAACAGCGTGTTTAAGTCTGCACAGCACTGGAATGTATGCAGTGCATGTAGGAGTTTCAATATCACTTGTGCACGTGCAGAAGCATCTTGGTGAGTTTTCCAGGCGCGTGCCCGATCATTCGTGAGGCAGGGTTGAGTTCATCGTTGATTGTCCACATAAGTGTGTCCCTTATTGGCGATGGTTGAGGCACCTTCCATGATTAGCTATACCATTAACAGATTTGGACAGTACATTGAAAATGCACATGCTAGTAATGAGTGTAAACAGTATAAATGAATGTAGATCTCTTACATGGGTGCATAACATGAAGACCCTTGCACAACACAGAAAAGCGATAAGTGCATGTTGCTGTGTTAGGATCTCGGCTGTGTGCACTCCACGGGGGAGCCTGTTCCTTCAGCCTGGCCATTGTGTGCGGCCATGATTGGTGAGTGTACACAGAACGCATAACTGTTACCAGAATGTGTGTAGTACGTGTGAGTGATAGGTAGCTCTCGTTTCTTACATATGCCAGATGTGTATGGTCGTTATTGGAGACCGAACACATTGAATGTGCGCTACGTGAATGACTGCACATGACTGGTGAGTGCATCATTCGCTGCTGTACATTATTCTGAAGTGTGTGCACTGTTAATGAAAGAGCACTAGATGTAGTAGTGTGCACGGCGTGAGCCATGGCTGTGTCCATCTAAATGATGTATACTCGAGCCTTCACAAATTTGCACACAGTGTGCACGTTTGTTAGCTTGTACATTATTAGTGAGTGTGACCTGCATTCACCAATTCACACATTGGCGTGTGTGAGCAGAATACAGGAGCCATGTAGCAAGCAATTGTTTTCTCAACTTGGTTATGTGGAAAAGTAAATTTTGCCATGTTCTGTGTCCCTACGTGTCATCCATCATATGTTATGTGTGCATGATTAAATATGCATATGTACTCCCCATGTCCGATTAATGACGCAATTACAGTTGTGTCCCCCTCTAGTATGCCAGTTTCCAGTCCTCGTGAATAATACGATTATCAGGCCTATGTAAAGCTACGTTGCCACGTTTCTCAGTGTGCACGTTATTCCATTATAAAGTCCCCGTTTCTAGGCCTCAAAAGGGCCCGGACACCAGATTCAGCTCCTGTCTCCTGAAGCCTCGCTGAGGAGTGATACAGCCCCCACCTGTATCCTCGACCCTTCACTTACTTCCTGCCTCGCAGTGCCCGGTCCAGCCTGGCTCAGTCTCTGAGTCTGCCAAGAATATGTTATGATTCCAGTTATCAGTTCAGTCCTCCTTCTCTGCATTCCTAAGCTACTGAACTGCATCAATAGTTTCCGTCATTGTCTAGCCTTCACGTCTCCACGTTTAGAGAAATACTGCATTTAATGGTCACTTAATATTCTTCATCACGCACTACATGTAGAATAATGCATGGTCCAGTCTTAGAATCAAGTTAGCCTTTCCCCTCCTAACTTCTAGTTCATATCAACATGTTCCCTAAACATCAGATACTAGATAGGGTTTAGGTACATGTCGCTCCGACCCTCCAGACTTCAGTCTCTGCTCCTAGCACAGAGTTCATAGCCCCCAGTTTCTCCTAGTGATACGTCATTGCTAGTTTGCGCGCACCATCAGGTTAGAGGTCCCGGCTCCTTAGGTAGCCCCCTCCATGGTTTCCGCCCCATTCATGACATATTCTGTTACGTTTGCATCACATGTCTATGTATACGCCCTGTTACACCTCTTTTCCCCCTTATCTTTCGCGACTGCTACGCGTCACACCTTCTGCTCCACCCACTGCTACGCCTACTGCAATGTAATGCTATGTGTTTGCGTTATGTATATATGCCCATGTATTGTTATTAAAAGCCAGCGCGCTCATCCCAGATCCAGCCCCAGCAGCTGCTGGGCCCTGTCATCCTATTCCTATGCAGGTTGTCCTGTTCCTGTCCTTATGCTGTATTAAACCTGCAAAAACTCCTACTACCTCGAATCTTGACTCTTATTTATTGAGCTATCTGTTATGATATATGTCTAGTCAAAAAGAGAGGTATTATTTATTTATTTACCACATAATGGCGCCCGAATAGGGACTTGCCCTTTCCCCACGCGTCGGTGAAGCCACGCCGACCCCCTGACCCTCTGCAGTCGTGACGGAACTCTTCTGCGCAGTGGCAGATATTTCTGCTCAAGTATCCCTCAGGCCCACGGAGGAGACGGAGGAGGCGGTCCAGCATCCAGACGAGACGGTGGAGGAACGCGGCGAGTCCCGACCAGAGCCCAAGCCAAGAGTCCAAGGTCCGAGGTATCCGGAGGTCCACCCGTAACTGAAGTCCGAAGTCCGAAGTTCGTTGTCCGTCGTCGTAGCAGTCCAGTCCAGTCTGAGGCCTTCCGTTCTTGCTGCCCGGTGAGTACCGTTACTGGGGTGGTATCTAGACAGGGTCCATTTAATTGACTCTGGTCTGTGGGTTGGTGGTACACAGTCCCACAAACGAAGTGTCCACTTCGGTGGATGCGGGTCCTGACGTGTCTCTTTATGAGACCGGTAAGTTTCGTACTGTTTCAGCAGTGCATCTAGTTTCTGTTCTAGTCAGTTTCTGTTCTCGAGAAAATTTATGTGTTCTGTTCTCAGTATTTCCAGGTAGTATTCTGTTCGAACTGTTATTTTAAATGTTTTTCATGTATTTCAATGTCGTGGTATGAATGGGGAATAAGTATCGTGTTCATTGTGTATTGTATTGTGTCTAGATTACAGTTCAGTCATGCCCATATTTTCCAAGTTACGTCAGTTAAAAACTAGAAAGGGTCTGCTGGAAGCAGCAGTTCCCGTCCCGCCCAGGGACAGTCCAGGTCACTTTATGTATCAGAAACATGGCATAAGTGCCATATTGTATCTAGATTTATGGGTAGAGTATACCAAACAGTTAGAAGAAAAGTATAGATGGCCCGTATCGGGTACATGGGATGCTGAGTGCATCATGCGAGTAGAAGAGGCATTATGGAAAAAGAAAGCCAGACAGTCACAGAAAGATGCCATCGAGTTATGGCGCAAAGAAGCTCATAAAAGAACCGAAAAAGAAATCAGAAAGTCAGAATTAAGTAGAGAATCCTTAGAACGAGCCCAAGAAAAAGAATTAATCGAGATAGGTGAACAAGTCAAAGCCGAACAATCAGACAGACAGAGGCATGCCCTTATAAAGGGTATGTATCCTCTTCTTGCCGAGGGCTTGCCAAAAGCGACCCCGGAGGCATCCAGTAATTT
Organism: Lissotriton helveticus; assembly: GCF_964261635.1. Classification (NCBI taxonomy): domain Eukaryota; kingdom Metazoa; phylum Chordata; class Amphibia; order Caudata; family Salamandridae; genus Lissotriton; species Lissotriton helveticus. The sequence goes on from NC_136067.1 coordinate 1,374,399,556, forward strand.
CCCGCCACCATTAGTTCCGACCAAGCTACGTCACAAACCGACCGCAGTTGATATTTTTATTTCGTCCTATCTGGACGACACAGTCCCTGAATATGCAAATCCTGTTCGCGCTCCGCCAGTCCCAGTAAATCAGGCACATCCTGCTTCTCCAGACACCGGGGCACCCCATGCAGTACCTGCTACGGTACCCCCGGTCCAGCCAGCATTTCAATTTCCCGCTCCGCCACGAAGAATATCAGTCGACGATTCTAGTCTAGGGGCCGCAGGAGGAGGTCCTCCTCAAACCCCGCCGCCACGCAAGCGTTTATCAGCACTCGAATTACATGCTCAAGCATCACAGCGTACTCCCAAGAGTAATAAGTCTGTCGCAGAAATCAGGCAAGCCCTTGGTGAATGTGCCTATGACCCAGTCCCAGGCGAGAATAATATGGTTTTATATTCAGTACGCGTAAGGAGGGTGACCGAGTATCTAGTCACCCTACCCAATATGAAAGAAGACCTAGACAGAATTTATCGTTTCATCCGTACAGGGGATGATCCAGAAAGTATTAGTGATGCCATGTCTCAAAGGAAAGCTGAGATCCAGCGTATGATATTAAAGTTTTTAATTAACTGTCTAATAAGAGAACAAGATTACCCATCTAAAGATCCGGCCGAAATGAAAATCCTGACAAAGTGGAGTGATAATATAGCCGAGGGTAAGCACAATACCATTAGTGCCATGGAGAGTATGTACAAGAAAATCCGTAGAGAAATAATAAAGATACACGAACAACGTAAAGCAGCACAAGTAAGCGAGAAAGAAAGTAACTCTGATCCTGAAGAAGTAGAGGACGAGAATCCCGCCAGAATAGCGTATGTAGGAAAATCTAGATTTCCAGATCGCCATTTACGCCTAGAACACAAGTCAATTTTCCATCATTCAGCACCAGAACAAGGTTCCCTAGAACAAGTATTCCAAGCTACCGATCACATTCTGAAATCACGAATCGGTTACAGTGAGTTAAGTACCATGCATGAACAGGAACTAGCCCGATCAGCAGTCCGATGGATTACTGATTCTACCACTTTTCCAGACGAAATAGTGGCACAAATGTTTCTGAAATTGCCCCCAGCCGAGCAACGACTGGTGGGTATGTATATGATCCAGTACCTCATTACTTTGTATGAGGGTCAGCACTCTGATCCAGGCCCGTTACATGATATCCTGAACGAGTTACTCCAGTATAGATGGAGAGGTCTAGGTACCGATTTAATTAGTGTCATTCTAGAACAGCGTCACAAATATAGAACGTTTCTGAATCCGCATTTTGTTCATGTCTCACCCCCAGAAAGTAAACCATTTTACATGGAAAGACAGAACCCGTTACGAGAAGTGCATCCAGTTAAGTCAGAGGACGGTGAAATGCAACGAGTGTTTGTATACACTCCAATAACAAAGATGGAACTCCTCGAAATGAAGAAATTAATTCCCTGTCATGACAAAGATCCAGCAGGGTTCCATAGAGAATTAAAAGACATGCTCCGTATGGGAGAATACACTTACCCAGATATCATTAAAATGTTAAAGGTCCTGTTGCCCGCAGGGGTGTATGAAAAGCTAAAGGAAAAAGAATGGGAGGTGGGAGAGAAAAAGATCGATTGGGCAGTTCTAGAAGCTGAAGACAAGGCACGAGTACCAGGTACTGGTCTAGGAGAGAAATGCAAAGAATTACCAGAATTATTGATTCAAGTTTTACCCAGATTATTGACAACTAGAAAAGAAGACTGGGATGCAATCTCAGCCTGTAAACAGAAACAAGAGGAAGATATTAGTGATTTTTATTCTAGGTTTGAAAAATGTTTTAGTATCAACAGTGGCCTCAAGACAAGTAGTGAGTCATACCCTCACCTTTTTGTTACTAAATTAGTCGAGAATTCAAGTCCGCAAGTTAAAAATCGAGTTTTGAAAGTCGAAAGCACCTGGCAAGCTAATACTCCGTCCCAGATGCTCCAGATGCTCCAGTACCACCAGAATAGAATCAGGGAAGAGCAAGAACACGAGAGAAAACGTATGAAAGATACGAAAATGAAAGTACTAGTTGCACAATCTGTTCCTCAAGACAGTCAGAGGAGGGGTCCAGACAGATCAAGGATGGTTAACGAAGGGTAGAGCCACATGGTTTCTCCCCGACTCTATGGTTCAAGTCATTATTAATACCGCACATAGTCCAGCACATTTAGGAGAAAAAGCTATGTTAGACAGTATCCAGAACATTTGGTTCAACAAGCATTTACGAGCTGCAGCTAAGCAGAAAGTCCGTACCTGTATGATATGTTGTCAGTTCAATCCAGGTAAAAGTGTCCCGGTGGAACAAGGTGGTTTCCAGCCCCCTGACCACCCTTTTGAAGTCCTCCAGATGGATTATATTCAGATGGAGCGATGTCGAGGTTTCAAGTATGTCCTTGTAGTTGTATGCGCTTTGTCCAGGTGGACAGAAGCATATCCAGTCCCAGATTACACAGCCGCGACCACTGCCAAGCAGTTGGTTCGTGAATTCTTCCCCCGTTATGGACTCCCTAGAGTCATATATTCTGACAACGGCCCGCCATTCTCATCCGAACTCATGAAGCACGTTTCCCTTTTGCTAGGGTACCAGTGGAAGTTCCATTGTGTACGCCATCCTGAAGCAGCCGGTCTCGTAGAGAGACATAACCAGACCCTGAAAATCCGAATCGCCAAAGTATGTAAAGAAAAAGGTGTGGACTGGCTAGTAGCTCTGCCAGTCGCTTTATTTTATATGCGCATGGTCGCACATTCCAGATCAGGTCTGTCCCCGTATGAGGTCGTTTTCGGCCGCCCCCCAAATATGTGGGGTACTCCTAGACCCCGAAGTATTACCGATGTTTCAAGTAATATGCTGACAGATTACCTAGCTTCCTTGATGTCTGCCCTCAACTCATGTCGTTCACAGGTTGCTGCCGCATTTCCAGACAATACCGAGGTGGCACCGCATGAAATCGTTCCAGGATCCATGGTGATGGTCCGCAACTTTGACAGATCAAGTCCGCTGGAGCCTCGTTGGAAAGAGCCCCGACAGGTCCTCCTCACCACCCGTACAGCCGTGAAGTTGGAAGGACGCAAGGGCTGGGTGCACCTTTCTCATGTTAAACTTTTTAATGGACTGAAACCCGTCTTTAAGAACATTTCCCAGGATTCAAAGGATTGCCAGAATATTGTTCTCAAGGACTGTCCCGCAAAAGACATTGCTACAACCCCTCCCCTGTTAGAGAAAACTCCGCAGCAGGAGTATAAACAGAAACTACGGTCTAGTAAAATAAGTCAGTCAGTTTGATTGTCTAAGTCCTCCCCTAGGTGAAACGGTTAGACTGTTTCTGACATGTATAAAATAGACCCCCATAGTGAGAGAGTCAGTCAAAACTCAATCCGATGTATCGTTTTTCTATGTTTCATATTATTTCTCAGCATTATGATTTCCTGCACGAGTTATGCATTTTTCCTGTATTTCCCAGTTTCACATGTAAATAAGTCTGCTAATGCTACAGTAGAGCACACGTTTAGTGATCTGCCCCCTCATGAACTGTCCTACCGCCTCGCTATGCGTAATAACTCATTTATCCGTATGTTACATTACTCACACCAGACCAGCAATGCCACTAATTGTTGGGTGTGTGGTCGACTCCCCCCTTTCCAGATGCCGAAGGGAGTTCTGCCACTCTTTCCTTATCCTTTTTCACATAATGGTTCGTGTGGAGCATGGTCCACGTTAACGTTATCCTCAACAGATATGTCTTTTCTTAACAGTACATGTTTCCCAGACAAGCAAGGTCTCCCTCACCGAACAGGGTTAGATCTAGAAAATGAAGTGTATAGTTTAGGTAATTATTCTTCGAATTTTATGGTCTTGAATGTTCAGTCTGATACTACTCCAGACTTACCTGCTATTTCAGTACTACCAGTCAAAGGCGAATTATGTGTCCGAAATAAGGGTTCCGTACATGTAGGACATAGTGAATGTACTACTATTGTCAAGTATAGTGACAGTGGGAAATCTATTTTTAAAGCTTCACGTCATTCATATTTTATTTGTGGTCAAACCGCATATGTTCGTCTGCCCCTCGATTGGGAGGGAACCTGTTACATTGCCTTCCTACTGCCACCAGTTTTTCTAGCCCCACCTGATTATCATAGAAATACACATCTAGTACACATTAGACATAGAAGGGAGTCCCCAATTGTCGATTATACTGAAACTGCTCTAGAACAGTATACAGATTTCAACAGAGGTTTCTTTTTCTTTATAGGACCTATCCAGAATAGTAAGTTAATCCGTAGATTAACAAGAACCCTCGAAGCTGTAGTAAATGAGACTGCCTCTGCTCTAGGTAACCTAACCGAAGAGCAATCTGCTATGAGATTTGTCGTTTTACAGAATCGTCTCGTCCTTGACGTCATACTGGCCGATAGGGGCGGGGCTTGTAGAGTCATCGGATCTAGTTGCTGCATTTTCATTCCAAATAACGCGCCGTCTGTCTATTCAGCTATAACCAGACTCCATAAAATTGCCCATCTGATACACCAAGATCCAGGCACCTGGACATGGTCCGGTTGGTTCTGGAATATAATTTCCGCATGGGGATGGAAAATATTGTCCTTTCTAGGTATTGCAGTAGCGATTATATTCAGCTGCTGCCTCTGTATACAATGTGGCCCTGCGATTTGCGGCATTTGTGCTACCTCTTGTATTCCTAGTCCCAAGCCCCGTTCTAAATCCCGTTCCAGGATAATTCGAGACGAGCAAATGATACTGTATGAAATGATAGACGGTATCATGAAAATTGATGTTTCCTGATGGAAACGTAGTGACAAGGAGGGAATGTGGAAAAGTAAATTTTGCCATGTTCTGTGTCCCTACGTGTCATCCATCATATGTTATGTGTGCATGATTAAATATGCATATGTACTCCCCATGTCCGATTAATGACGCAATTACAGTTTTTCCCCCTCTAGTATGCCAGTTTCCAGTCCTCGTGAATAATACGATTATCAGGCCTATGTAAAGCTACGTTGCCACGTTTCTCAGTGTGCACGTTATTCCATTATAAAGTCCCCGTTTCTAGGCCTCAAAAGGGCCCGGACACCAGATTCAGCTCCTGTCTCCTGAAGCCTCGCTGAGGAGTGATACAGCCCCCACCTGTATCCTCGACCCTTCACTTACTTCCTGCCTCGCAGTGCCCGGTCCAGCCTGGCTCAGTCTCTGAGTCTGCCAAGAATATGTTATGATTCCAGTTATCAGTTCAGTCCTCCTTCTCTGCATTCCTAAGCTACTGAACTGCATCAATAGTTTCCGTCATTGTCTAGCCTTCACGTCTCCACGTTTAGAGAAATACTGCATTTAATGGTCACTTAATATTCTTCATCACGCACTACATGTAGAATAATGCATGGTCCAGTCTTAGAATCAAGTTAGCCTTTCCCCTCCTAACTTCTAGTTCATATCAACATGTTCCCTAAACATCAGATACTAGATAGGGTTTAGGTACATGTCGCTCCGACCCTCCAGACTTCAGTCTCTGCTCCTAGCACAGAGTTCATAGCCCCCAGTTTCTCCTAGTGATACGTCATTGCTAGTTTGCGCGCACCATCAGGTTAGAGGTCCCGGCTCCTTAGGTAGCCCCCTCCATGGTTTCCGCCCCATTCATGACATATTCTGTTACGTTTGCATCACATGTCTATGTATACGCCCTGTTACACCTCTTTTCCCCCTTATCTTTCGCGACTGCTACGCGTCACACCTTCTGCTCCACCCACTGCTACGCCTACTGCAATGTAATGCTATGTGTTTGCGTTATGTATATATGCCCATGTATTGTTATTAAAAGCCAGCGCGCTCATCCCAGATCCAGCCCCAGCAGCTGCTGGGCCCTGTCATCCTATTCCTATGCAGGTTGTCCTGTTCCTGTCCTTATGCTGTATTAAACCTGCAAAAACTCCTACTACCTCGAATCTTGACTCTTATTTATTGAGCTATCTGTTATGATATATGTCTAGTCAAAAAGAGAGGTATTATTTATTTATTTACCACATGTTAACAGCATGTGCTGTTTGCACAAACACTGCTAAATAGGCATTTCACGAGGGATCATCCGTTGTCTTGTACACTTGGTCTCTGTGTGTGTGTGGCTCTGTGTGTGTGTGTGTGGCTCTGTTTGTGTGGCTCTGTGTGTGTGTGGCTCTGTGTGTGTGGGGCTCTCTGTGTGGCTCTGTGTGTGTGTGTGTGTGGTTCTGTGTCCGCTAATACTCTCTACTACTCTCTAATGCTCACCTATTGCCATTGTAAATGACAATATCATTTATTTATGTTTTTAAAAAAACAAAAAATGAAAAAAATGCCATTTGCAATGCCAATAGCTTTAACTTTAACAAGGCCGAGACCATTGCATTGTAAATGCTTGTTAAAGTCTGACACCAAAAGGTGCTCTCTGTCTACTGCAGGCCTATTGTACAGTAACCCTCCTACCTCTCACCACTGTGTATACGTCTCTCTACACAGGAAGCTGACCACGGAAACCCCCCCAGATGTATGTGACTAATCCTTTGTGCATAAATGTACAGTTCATTCAGTTTCCGTTAACCCATTGGAGGAGGCAGAAGAGAAAGAAATCACTAAACAGAGACATTTGTGGGCGTATTTTTCTTCCAGCTACAGATTTTCGCTTTACCCTGGCCTTTTTAGCCTGTATGCAGGGAAATGTAATGAGTGGAGTTTCTGGTAGGCGGTTTCAAAACTGTACGATGTAGTCTACACATTTCAGATTGTGTGCATTTGCAAACTTTGTATAGCAATGCACATGCTTGAAATAGTCTAAAAATTCTTCTATGAAATGTAGGAATAATTGCGTTTTCAGAGTTAGACTAGGAGGAAAACACTCACAGTTTCATTTATTTATTTATTCATTTTTATATAGCGCAAACGTTACCAGAAGGTGTCAGAGCGCTTACAATAGAATCGGTTACATTACTTAAGGACTTCAGTGTACATGAATTACATAAAAGATACGAAACAGATAAACCCTAAACTCAAAAAGAATGGTAGTAAGTACAAATGTCTTCTACAGATACTTGTGGTTAGAGTTACATATATATAAGTTGCAAATTCACTCAAGATCTCACTAAGAGGAACGGGGAAGCGGTTTTCTACACCAGAGGGGGGGGAGGGGAACTAACTGTGCACATTCACATTTCTGCCATACTACCGTCAAGCGGGTGTATAAAGGAAATGGGAAACATCCTTTACAACGCAACTTTTACCACGCAGTGCCTTTAAGACGCAACTTTTACAACGCAAACCATTACAACGCATTGCGCTGGGGGGCGCTCTAGGATAGGGAATAGGTTTAATGTACTATCCAACACCTTCCCTACTATCCACGGGGACTAGAGTTGGAATAGTAAAGTAAACTATTCACTCTCCAGCGCCCCAAAGCACTATGCGTTGTAATGGTATGCGTTGTAAAAACCGCGTTGTAAAAGCATGCGATGTAAAAGCATGCGTTGTAATGTCATACATCCAAAGGAAATATATGCTTGTCCTGCATTCCAGGAATACTCATTGGGAATTTGTAAAAGTTGATGATCAACTTCAAATGTATTAGCAAACCTACTGAATTAGATTTTAGACTTTTTTTCAGAAACACTTCGTAAATAGGCTTTCAAGTACGAGAACTGGGGCATTTCTTAAGTCATTGGAATCATTTTCCTGGAATATAAAGAGTTTTGCCCTTCCAGTGAGCACTGACTCCTTCTTTTACCCCTCACGGTTCCCATTATTAGCAACTTTTTCACCTCACATGCGTGCACACGCCCCATACAAGCACACAGGCTCGTGCTCTTTCCAAACCTTTTCCGCTCTGCCCACTCTAGCTCTGTTATTGTTAAGTGCCCTCCTACTAATTACCACTGTACACCTCTCTACAGTCTTAGGCTGACCACAGAGCCGCCAGAAGCCCCCAGATGTGTGATGACTAAACGAATCTGCATAAATGTACAGCTCATTCAGTTTCCGTTCCCCTTTGGAGGGGGAGGAGGCAGAGATCACTAAACACAGACATTGGTAGGCGTATTTCACAACTACAGATTTGATGGAGCGCGATGGTGCTCTAAAATTGTAGGAGTGCATCATAATCATGAATAGTCCGCACCCGCATATATTCTTGTGTTGTATTAACATGTGGTTATTAGAAAACGTTTCGTAATAATGATGTGATGTTGAATCGATAGAAAAAAGTATTTGTGCCATGGAAAAGAAATGAAATAGCATCTATGTTTGGAAAGAGTAACCTCTAGTATATGGCATTTGCCTAATATAAAGCTCATGTGTAATGTAGTGCATTTTTGATTTAACCCCTTCCCTGCTGCCGTCGGCCGTCGCAAGCACTACCTTCGTAGTGCTGCGCACGTCCAACGGCCGACGCGGCCCCGCCCGGGCAAGAGAACGCCCGCACCGCGGTGAACTTACAGCCGCGGTTAACGGGTTAAACGTGCACCATGATGAAGATTGCACGTGGAGATGACAAGTTGTGCTTAATGTGTAATCATTTTAGATGTTTGCAAAGAATTATTAACATGTGTGTATAACTGATGTGTAAAGGCCTAAATGAAATGTTCACGTTGTATATATGCAAGGCCTATTTGTTTATTCTTGTGTTGGCCAAATTGTGTAGGACTGAAAATGTAGTTTCCCTGGTAAGCTCTTGCATTTAGAGGTGGTCGGACAATTTCATGTGCATGCAAGGAAGTTCTGTTCCCACGTTTTCTGTTGCAGGTGGAAGAAGCTGCCTTTGTTAGTTAAAACTAACAATCTTTGTTTTAGGAGTTAGGCATGGAGGAGAAGAGTTACTTTGTAAATGGAATGTCGATAATTGGGAACCAGTATTCTTTCTCACGAGGAGGCTTGGGAATCAAAGTCATCAAGCTGGGGAATATTGCTGCCAGCTGACTAGGGATCTCACATCGAATGGCAACCTACAGATAATCAATTTTAAGTACATACACCAAGTCTACCGTACACCACATAAACTCTTTAAGTGCGGTTTTAGAGACCATGACAAATGCAAGCAGTGCAGGGCTCCGGGTTCGGACTTCTGGCACTTGGCATGGGAGTGTGGGAAGATAGCAGAATTCTGGGTGGCTGTGCTTGCAGTAATACATGACATGACCGGCATAACTCTGGAATGCTCCCCACATGTATGTCTATTGGGCCTGGTGCCATCCCTGAAAGGCATGGCATGCAGATTAACTAAAATAGTGTTATTACTAGCCAAGCGCAGGGTGGCTATGTCCTGGGAGAGCCGTGGGTTTCCCTCCACTACCCAGTGGTTAAAAGACATGGTATATTGTCAGGAATGCCTGGTTGTATACGCCGAGGAATTGCCCACCACTTCCAGGCCACAGGACATGTGGGAACTGCAGAGATAGTACCTCCGCTCACAATCCAATGAAGTGCCACCTGATTCTGAAGTATGATTATGTTGGGTTACACCGCCTTACTGTACTTACTGTATTGCAATATATACATGCACTTTGTTCGCAGAATGTATGCACTGCTGTACCTTTTTCTATGCCACACGTGTTATGTTTGGTTAAGTTGACTAAATTAACTTGAAATACGTATATGTGACATTCATAACTTCAATAAAACTTTTTTTTAAAAAAGGTCATCAAGCTGAACACTGGAAGGAATGTGGAAGACGGTGGAGAACTAACCCCGTCTTGGTCTCCGGTCTGGTGGCCTTCGGAACTCGGAACCCCTCCATTGCCAGTAGCCAAGGTGAAAAACCTGGGCGTGCTTTTTGATAATAAGCTCACGTTCCTCAGCCATGCCAATGCGGTGGTTTCGGCCTCTTTTTTTACTCTAAGAATGGTGAAGAAACTGCTCCCTTTTCTTCCCCCAACTGCAGGTAAAACCCTAATGTCCTCCTTGGTGCTATCCAAGGTGGACTACTGCAATGGCTTACTGCTCAACACACAGGAGCAGGTTGTGAACAAATTGCAGCTTGTCCAAAATGCTGCTGCAAGGATTCTTATGGGGATACCGAAGCACGCTTCTATTTCTCCCACAATTCGCGAGCTCCACTGGCTACCTATTAGAAGCCGGATAAAGTTTAAAGCCATGTGCATTATTCACAAAGCCTTGAACAACAACGGACCTGACTTCTTCAAAAGAGCATTTAAAATGTATAAACCCAGTCGAACACTACGCTCATCTTCGGCCCAACAGCTACAAATCCCATGCACAAAAAAGGTAACATGGGGAGATAGACGTTTTGAATGGCTGCATCAAAATTATGGAATCAGATCCCTTCCCAGATTAAAGACCATTCTTCTCTACTTTCATTTCGAAAACATCTTAAGACATGGCTCTTTAATCAGTAAGATGTCACCGGAACCCTCGTAATCTGCAAACTCTAGCGCCGAGACACCGTAAGGTATTTGTGCGCTCTAGAAATTTTAAAATAAATAAAATAAATAAAATAGTAGAGGTGTCCATTGAGATGAGGTGATCTGTGGGCGTGTTTTACAGCTTTGCATTTTGTATTAGGGACAGTGCCCCCAGGGAGGAAAGGCAAAAGGAGCTAGGAGGAGAAGGAGATAGTATGAGTTAGGAAAAGGAGTACGCAGAGAGATCGGGAAAGAGCATCTTATCACGAGCTCTGTAGCTTTGGCTACTTGACCCATACAACTTGAATGTACTTCTTAGGAAGTCTTCACGAGCTGACACCTTTAACTGATATTGCCTGGAAACGCTAAGTAGGGATGTCACCTTAGAGTTAGAATTGGGATAACCTAATGCCTTTCACTTTTCAGCCACAGATGAGGTCCGACTTAGATATTCGGGCCGTTCTTGCTTGTGTTTTGTTCTTGGAACTTTTCATTCTCTTTATGATTCATCGGATCAGGCTAACCCATAGATATGGCTTTGTATTAGTTCCCATGTATTTTTACAACCTCGTCTTGAGGTGCTTGTATATTCAGTTGTTTTGGGCTTTGTAATAAACCCCCTAAACTGGAGTTCGGAGTCTGTGATCCTTTGAGCCATGGTTACTACAGACTGTTGAATTGCCAAAAATGAGTTATTCCTCCCCTTTACACTTCTCAACAGGTAATAAAGATACATCGACCTAGGGTTCCTTGTTAAATTTTGGTAGTGGAACACAGCCTTTTCAGTTGGTATCAGAAGGACGGTTACCTCTGTAGGGTTGTATGTCACTACAAGCACACTTTTACAACGCATACCTTTACAACGCATTTTTTACAACGCAACATCCATTACAACACATTCCATTACAACGCATACGATTACAACGAAAATTAAAAAACTACATTTACAACGCATTCCATTACAACGCCTAATACCTTTACAACGTATACCACTACAACGCATAACATTACATTGCATGTTTAGGTAAGTATTGGATAGTGTAGGGGTACAATTTACTATTCTAACTCCAGGGGGTGCAACAGTAGGATAAGTGTAGGATAGTGTAGGTGTTGCGTTGTAAAAGTTTCGTTGTAATGGTAGTGCGTTGTAAAAGTTGCGTTGTAAAGGTTGTTTCCCCCTCTGTAGTAAGGGGAGAAGCTAGGGAAAGGTTAGTTAAAAACCTGACAGAGCCCAAGAGATGGTTGTCCAGAGGATCGAGAGAGGAAGACAACGGCGCGAGGTGGAGACCGACAGAGAGTGACGGTGCGTCGGGAACAGCAGTTCGTGGTAGAGTGAGTATGAATAGGGATGTATGTTTCTTAGATTGCGGTGATGAATTGATTGTGTGATGTCTGGCGGAGTTGGGATGAAAGTCGAGTGATTGTGGTTTCGTACTGTGAGCGTGCGTGGGCCATGTGATTTTTTATGTCAGGCACAAGGAGTAGCCTAAGATCCCGGGACAGATAGATTGTAGTGTAGAAGACACCCAGAGTTGTAATTGTCTCCCATTGATTGGGGGAGTCGTGAGACGTCATCAACAAACCCACTCGAGATAGGGAACGAGAGTGTGAGTGCTTGAGTAGCCAACGCTGGTCGTGGGTTACTGTGTGTGTAAAATCGAGTGATTAGATCCTATCAATTATTTATGTGACCGTCGGGCCGTTCGTGGGCAGATGGTCGAGGGCAGTTGTCCAGTCGTTTCGCGGACAGGCAATTGTCAGATTGAGGTAGATAATTACGAGTGACTGTCCGGTCGTATGGTGGGCAATCAATCAAGTGATTGTCCGGTCATATGATGGACAGACAGTTACTTGCAGAATGAGTGGGATGTGCGTGAGTGTTAGAGACAGATTGTGAAGGAGGGGAACTGCTGAGTGAGGAGGAAGAGTGACATCGAAGTATGCCACGCTGTGATAGGTCAGTTGGCATAAAGATGCGCTGGTATTGGTGGATTGACATCAGGAAGTGGAACGAAAACATTGTAGGTAAAAGAGTTGATTTCATCCTGAAATGTTTTAATGTTTTAGGGTATTGCAAGATCTTTGTAGGGGAGATAGAGGAGTGGTAACTTGGGTGGGGAAGAAGCACCGCCTGAGGATACCCCAGCTCATTACATGGCTACAAACGTAGGGCTTAATACTATAATTTTGCTTCAAAATTGGCAAAAGATTACTGAAAAGGAGGGAGATTTGGCTTTCCCACGTTATGGCTCATTCAGATTTCATGTGTTGTATCACTTGAAAGCAGTGATGACTGCGTTGCGACCTTTACCCAGACCAACACATTCTGAAGTGCAAGATGCATGGATGAGAGCTGCGCATGCAAGGAAAAGAGATCAAAGTCAGGAAAGGGTGAAGAAGTCAATCAGGGCGTTTCAAGATGCACGATGGGGCGCATTGGCGAAAAGATGGAGGGTAGAAACAATTGAGGGAGGTAGGCTGTTTCCTCTATTGGTAAAGGTGGAAGATGCTCAGAGGAGAAGATAAGAGGAAGAGGATAGTGACACAGATGACAGTTTACTGGGAAGGTTACTAGCAGAACGTCCAGCTCCATATAACCCAAGTTCGGAAGAGGGAATGAGAGCCCTTACAGAAGAAACTGGGGAGCCGCAGACAAGCTCTAGTGCAGGAGTAAGCGGAAGGATTTCCGCAAGAACTGAGAGAATGGGGACACAACCACTGAGGGGAACAGAAGCGAAGGGTAATATTGTTACAAGATTACCCAAAGCTGTTACAGTGCCGGTCACCATTGGTCCCATAGTGTCAATGTATGATCCAGAACAAGCAGAAAGCAGGAGCCTATAACGATCAACAATGGGAGAAAGTATTGGTTCTGGAGGGAATGGTATAGCGAGTGGAAGCGGTCACCCTTCGAGACCCATAGAGTCGAGTACACCTTTGTCACTCACGGCAGATTCTTCTAGAGGTCATGTGGAGCAGAGAGCAGCGAGGACAGGGTCATTGGCCGAATAATGCTCTAATTTGAGGATGTGAGAACCCCCAGTGAGAGGTCCTAGTGGAAGGATATCGGAAGATGACAATGGACAGGGAGTTTTGGGGAGTCAATCTGTCTCACGGAACATAATGGAAGGGAATCAGCGGGGAGATCAGTGTAGTGAGAGTGGAGAGTCGAGTAGTGCATCAAGTCTAGGAACGATTAAAGCTGCTATGAGGGCTAAATTGTTGGAGGTGGTGAGGTTAAAGGCAGAAGTAGAGGAAATAATCAGTGGAAATTTGCATTTGGAAAGGCTGGAACTCTATGAGCCAGATGAATTGCTGTTTGTGGCGAAGGATGTAAAACGCAGGGTGAGGAAAGCACATGAGAAATTGACAGAGTTGGCACAGAGGTATGATGTAGATTTGTCCAAAACGAAGATGTTGCACGGAAATCAACGGTTAAATTACAGTGATCAGGAACTAGAGGAGAAAAGGGTAATCATTCTGAAAACACATATTCGAGAATTGATTGTAGGGATATGTGCGTGGAGCATGCTTGACAAATGGGAGGAAAGATGGTCAAAGAAGAAGAATGGGTCAACAATGGGAGAGAAGAGGGGGGGACCGGGAGCTTGATAAGGTCCAGTGTCCGTGCTCCTGAATGAGTCGTTATATCAAAAAAGGACACAGTTCCATGACCAGAGGGTGCGTGAATGTCACCCACTGTATAGATACAGGAAGAGAGAGGGTAAAGGGTAGAGAAAAGTCAGAGGGAAAGGGGGTGAAAAGAGGTAGATACTATTCCCCGGTCTCAAGGATACACTCCCGAAGGGGAAGATCAAATCTTGCCTCTCTTTCGCCCTCACACACCCCGAAGGATGTCATGCTTCATCATCGGGCTTTTTTGTGCTCCTCGTCAGACCGGCGCTGCAATGTCTGACGGGCCCCCGAAGGGTCTCTTTGGCGGAGATCTTTTAAAGAGAAAACGCCGTATGATGCATGCAGGTGTGAGGGCAGGGTTAGAAAATGGGAGGGTTTCTTTTAAGTGAAGAGGTGCGTGCTAGTGAGTTAAAAATACCTAAGGGCATCCAGTCTGAGATGCTTTTATTTGTGTGGTGTCCTTGGTATAATAAAAAACCAACAGGTTAGTGTGTCACGTGAGGTTTCAATGTGCCTATGTGACAGGTCAAAAGGTCGACATGTTTCACGCCTGTGTGTCAGAGAGATCGATGGCGTTTCTTCAGGACCTAAAATGAAATGCACGTCTAATTAAATTGAGGGGGGCACACATACAAAAGGATATCCATTAGTCGCCTTGTCACTAATGGTTGGGTGTCCTAGAGTGAATCTTAGGGTGCATAACAGGATCTCCGTAGGTAGATACTGATGTGTGTGCCCTCTGTTAAAGGCCAGGTGCCTGAGGCTATGCTGCGCTGGTCGTGCAAGCATCCGGGAATAGGTTGTCTCGGAATGCTCTTGCTTCCGCACCTACCCCTTCCCCTCACACCTGCATGCATCATACCGCGTTTTCTCTTTAAAAGATCTCCGCCAAAGAGACCTTTCGGGGGCCCGACAGACATTGCAGCGCCGGTCTGACGAGGAGCACAAAAAAGCCCGATGATGAAGCATGACATCCTTCGGGGTGTGTGAGGGCGAAAGAGAGGCAAGATTTAATCTTCCACTTCTGGAGTGTATCCTTGAGACCGGGGAATAGTATCTACCTCTTTTCACCCCCTTTCCCTCTGACTTTTCTCTACCCTTTACCCTCTCTCTTCCTGTATCTATACAGTGGGTGACAATCACGCACCCTCTGGTCATGGAACTGTGTCCTTTTTTGATATAACAAAGAAGAAGAATGCCAAGAAGAGCATAGGAGAAACACTGCCTACAGGAGGAGGGACAATAGGGGTAGAGGCTTATCCATTGCGAGAGGTACCGAGTGGAGGGTAGGTGCATGTGCCTTGGAGTAGAGGTTATTTGGTGGCGTTTACCAATGATTTTCCCCGGCTGAGGGAAAAACCTGTTGAGTGGTACAAACAAGTTGATCAATTTGTCGAAATTTCAAAGGTGCTGTGGATTGATTTGAATACGTTGTTTGATATTGTGGTACCAAGTGATTTGTGGTCAGCTTGTAAAATTGCAGTTGACTGGCCGGCTTCGGAACCTGAGTGAGATTCTGTTACACATGGTCCTTCACCTGTGGTTATGAAAAACTATGAGCAGGGAATCACATGGTTGCAATCCAACATTTCACCACAAGATATTGATTGGGTTAAGATAGACAGAACTGTTCAGGAGCCAAAAGAGACTGTACATGCCTATTATGAAAGGCTCTTGCACGCCTTCAAGCAGTACAGCGGGTTGGAAACTCTCGGCCCAAAGAATATGGGACAGTTCGTCTCTAAATTTATTTTAGGATTAAGACCAGAGATTAGCTTTATAATTCAACAGCATTTGATCAGCTGGCAGAATAAATCCATGGACGAGATTCTACGGTATGCCAGGTACTGTAGTGATAAAGTGGACTCAAAGCATAAGAAGCTCAAGGATACGCTGATGCTGGCCCAAATGCAGAATGCAGAAAAGGAAGATCAGTCACAGTCAAGCGGAGGAAAGTTAGGAAGAAGACAGAGAAACAATCAAGGAGGGACCCAGAATGCATGAGGTCAGGGAAGGGGGAAACCCATAGATCCTAAGACAAGAGTAGATGTTGCCACGCTAAAGAAAACAACTGCATGTCATAATTGTCACAAGATCAGGCATTGGAAGTACGAGTGCAGATGGAATCCAGTTAAACAGATTCAAGAGGAGGAAGTGGTGTAGACACCTGAGGCCGTCAATACAGTGACGAGACCCAGATCTGTACAAGGGGGGGACAATAGGTCCGCAGGTACAAGTTCCATATCCACCAAGAATCCCACAGGGACATCGAACATACCAACAGATGCCCTTTATCGAGACCATTGATGAATTTGATTCAGACCCGTTGCAACAACAGTGTCTAAGGGGGGAGGAAGACTATACCCTTCACTCTGGCGTGTTTGCTTCGTATGCAGGAAAACGTGGTGAGCACCAGCTTTCGTAGGGTGACCTGAAGCTGTTGCAGATTCGAGGGGGCCTGTGTACAAAGTCATTCTGGGGTGTATAAAGCAGTACTCCTATAGTAGGCTTTTATATGATATTACATATCATTGTGAATTGGTTCAAAAACATAAAAAATTGGATTAGTTGAGGGGGTGGGGGTGAATTCTCATTTACAATTAGTATAACAAGCGATGGCAAAGCCAATAGGCCTCGCCTACACAAGAGCTATTGGCTTTAGTAATGTGTTTTTGCCATGCTGTACAGTGTGGCTGCTGTTCAGCATTTCTCAAAAGTTAGTGGCGTGGAGTGTCCTAGATTAGAGTGGGTGAAGTAGAGTATTGTAGACTTTATTTGTTGGAGTGGAGTGTCGTAGAGTGGAGTCGGGGAGTACATTGTGGAGGGGAGTAGAGTTCAGTGGTTCCTTGGAAAAGAGAGTCGTAGAGCTGCAGTGTCATGGAGAACATTGTCATAGAGTGGATTGGATTGGGCAGGGGTGGATTAAAATGGAGTTGGCTGGGGTGAATTGGAGTGGGGTAGATTGAAGTGGGGTGGGGTGAATTGGAGTGGGGTAGATTGGATTTGGCTGGATTGGATTGGGTGGGGTGGATTGGATTGGACTGTGGTGGATTGGATTAAGGTAAAGTGGATTGGAGTGAGACAGACTGGAGTGGAGCAGATTGTTTTGGATTGGAGTGGGGCAGATTGTTTTGCATTGGAGTGGGGAAGATTGTTTTGGATTGGAGTGGAGCTTAATGGAGTGGGGCACATTTTGGGAAATTGGAGTGAGGCAGATTCAAGTGGCAAAGATTATTTTGGGATGGAGTGGAGGTGGCCCATAGTCTGTCAAAATAGTTGAGGTCATTACCTCTGCCACTCTGGCTAGACTATGACCTACCATATTTTGAGATATCTGCCGGCCCTGCACAGATCTCCATGCGTGCTCCTCTGAAAGAACTGACAGTTTGCAGCACAGTTGTCATATATTAGATGGCCGCACAGAAAACTTTTTTGTTTTTCCAAAACCAGCTTCCAAAGCATGAGTTTGTTTTACAAACACAAAATAATAATGACCCAGACACCCTAGAGGTTGTGGGGAGTCATTTTAGATTTTTTTTCAATTTAAGACCACCAGAGTTTCAATAGCGGTGCTGAACAGAATAAAAAGAACATGAGACCATCTGCTTTAAACAGGGGTGAATTGGAGTGGGGTAGATTGGATTTGGCTAGATTGGGGTGGATTGGTTTAGACTGTGGTGTTTTGGATTGAGGTAAAGTGGATTGGAGTGAGGCTGATTGGAGTGGAGTGGAGCGGATTGTTTTGGATTGGAGTGGGGGAGATTGTTTTGCATTGGAGTGGGGCAGATTGTTTTGGATTGGAGTGGAGCTTAATGGAGTGGGGCACATTTTTGGGAATTGGAGTGAGGCAGATTGTTTTGGATTCGATTGGGGAAGATTATTTTGGGATGGAGTGGAGGTGGCCCATGGTCTGTCAAGGTAGTGGAAGTCATTACCTCCGCCACTCTGGCTGGACTATGACCTACCATATTTTGAGATATCTGCCGGCCTTGCACAGATCTCCTTGCATGCTCCTCTGAAAGAACTGAAAGTTTGCAGCACAGTTGTCATATATTAGATGGCCGCTCAAACAACTTTCTTGTTTTTCCAAAACCAGCTTCCAAAGCATGAGTTTGTTTTTCAAACACAAAGAAAAATAATGACCCAGACACCCTAGAGGTTGTGGGGAGTCATTTTAGATTTTTTTCAATTTAAGACCACCAGAGTTTTAATAGCGGTGCTGAACTGAATAAAAAGAACATGAGACCATCTGCTTTAAACAGGGCAGATGGTCATATTTACCTACACCGATGTCCCAGCTCCGTCGTTGCTGGGTTCTCGATGTTGAAGCAGGTGGGGGCACCACTGACAAAGACATGATAGTCTGCCAAACTCAAAATAGAGTGGACAGACTGCTAGTTTGGTGGACAGGGTACTCTGAACCTTTGTGGCAGAGTACCCTGTCTGCCAAACAGTAAAACAGACCCTTTGTCTTCAAAACTCTCTTTAGACCCAACTCTTCCCTAATTCTAAAAGACATGCTGACTTGTTGTGTCCATCCTTCTGAACAATTTCCCAGATTACCTGCAACAAAAGACTTCCTGAGCTCTAGCTCCCTCCTTTCAGAGAAGAAGAGGTTTGGGTCTCTTCAAAGACCAATTCCAGGTAGGATTAAACAGGAGGGCAATCATAGACTAACAAGGGCCATGCTTCTTTGATTGGTGAAGGCATGAAGAAGAGAAATGTGAACAGGGCTTCATTCTGTCATCATGAAAAGCTGCAGGACAAGTGAGTCATTTTACTGCAAGTCAGTACAGTTTACAGTATTTTAGGGCTGGGAACCAGTTGAGAAATAAAAGAGGAGAATCTCTTGGTTACCTGATCTGATTTGCTTAATGAATCATACCAGACACTGCTAGGTGAGCCTTAGTAAAGCACTGTTTACAATCTCAAATCAGATTGCTTGTTGGTACTAAGAAGACATTCTACTTGGAAGAATACTTGTCTGTCTGGAGAAGAACTTAAGAGTATGTGACTCCTGCTTTCCCTACGACCTCTGACTCAAAAACACCACTCATAGGCTCATGAGAGCTGACCTCTCATAGAGCAAAAAGGAAAAATGGCGCAGTCGGATGTCCGAGGACCATCCTTGAGAAGTTTGGGAACATGTGTAACATCTGAAGTTATGCAAAGTTTGCTACACGTTCTGAAGATTATGACATTTGCCCTCATTTGGGTCCTTTCTCAGCATCTGCTTTTGTTGAAAGAGTCTGACGCTGAGTTTTTAAAGGACTGCAGTTCCCAAAAGTTACTCCCTTTCAAAATCATCTACTAGTGGGCAAACCTTTGGTTCAGTGTAAAAAACAAATGAATAGTTGCCTCCTGCTGGTCACAGCCGTCATTAGTGTGGTTATATTTTAATTTCAAATTCAGCATTTTAATGTCTGGGTGCTACATCAGATTTACTTAACTCTCTGGAAAATAGCTACCACTTCATACAGTTATAGACATACACTCTCCATTCAATAATATTCATTTGAGAAAGGTAGTCCATTCTAAAGAAATAATTAACAAACACGTCCTACCTGCCTGATGACCAGGGCTTGCTTAGTGCTTTGCTGAAAACAATTGATGGGGCTGAACATCTTCGCTGAGCCAGGCTCTTCAACTGCTGAAAAAGGAAAGTACAGTTACTAGTTAGTTCTTTTCTAGTGTAACTTCTGCATTTGACATTATGTAATATGGGGGAACATCCTTTACAACAAAACTTTTACAACGCGGTACCATTACCACGCAGGTTTTACAACAAATGTCATTACAATGACTTGCGCTGGAGGGCGCTGTAGGATAGGGAATAGTTTAATTTACTATCCAACACCTTCCCTACTATCCACGGGGACTGGAGTTGGAATAGTAAATTAAACTATTCCACTATCCAGCGCCCCCCAACGCAAGTCGTTGTAACGACTTGCATTGTAAAACCTGCGTGGTAAGTACGGTACGCGTGGTAAAAGCACGCATTGTACCATCATACATCCTGTAATATGTGTTCCAGAGGGGATGCTTGGCAGTGGATCTAGGTCATCTGACCCAGAGGCAGTGAAGGATACAGTACAAATTAATTAGATACGTAGTGTGGACGGTGAACGCCGTCCTACATATGAGTGCGCTGTTTTTCCATGAAACGCTAAGGTTTCTTCTCCATCTAATTCAATTTATGTTAAATTTATTCCATATATATAACAACTCTGTAATCCATTTTGGCTTTGCAAATGATTTATAGTTTTATTTCACAGTTTCATGTAGGATAATATTCCATTTATCGATACATCTTATATTCCCAATGCATTTCGGGTCTCTTAAATAGGACCCTTCGTCAGGGGACTAGAAAAATGAAAGGAAACAGGACCAATTAATTCACTGTCCAGGATATACAATTATGAACCATTTCAGTATGCAATGTTAACATGAAATTAACCATTTTCCAACTTAAAATTGGTACGTTATTTCTCAATTCAAATGTAGAATGCAGTATACATAGCTTTCCATAATAACGAGCTAGTACATATATCGTTATTTTCTGCCAAAATACACATTAGTGGTGCGCGTTAACCTAACAATACTAAACATCAACAACATCCATACATTAGCGTACTCTACTTACATTCGACCATCCGGTCTGTTGCATAGAAGTAAACTGGCGTCTCTGTGTTGCAGTTTTACGCGCCAAAAACAAAACACTGACTTTCAAGTAAAGTTCCGGACACGTGATCGGAACGTCATCCAATCGCGGCGGGGTATTACATCAGTCATGTGCCAAGGTCCGTGTTTGCTTCACGGAAGTAAACCGGAATGAATTTATTCTAAATTAATATATATGATGGAAACATTGCTACAAATCTAAATAGCTGCATTATGTTATTTTCGTAACAATACGAACCTGTTATAACAATAGACAATAATGAGCAAAATATATATCACGACTACTGATGGTATCAACTATCCAAATAATACTTCAAGGTTTGAGGACATTGCTCAAGTCCATAGCAGTAATTTACAAAAAACAAGAATGTTCAATTCTGTCATTGAGCCCCATCGGGGGGGCCGAATTAAGTTTTTTAATCCAGTAATATTCACATCTGAGTCTTTGCTTAGTGGGGTCCAGGTCTCTGCGTGTGACAATTTTCTCTAAGACCATGTATCTTAACTGGGATATTTGATGGCGTGCTTCCATCCAGTGGCATGCAATGGTGGATTTCGAGTTCATAAGCCTAATGTTACTCTTATGTTCAGTTATTCGTGTTTTTCTTTTTCTCTCTGTTTGTCCTACATAGGTTTTACCACATGGACATTTGATGACGTACACACAGTTTGTTGTGTCGCATGTGCTATTGTGTTTCAATTCAATTGAATGTCCTTTGGTGGGGTGAGTGAATTGGTTACCAGTGATCACATTTCCACAATGAATGCAATTATGGCATTTTTGCATGCCTTTAAAGGTAGTAGTGAGTTTCTTTGGGGTGTTTAACAGTTCTTTAATGTTTCTTGATCTTTGGAATGCGAAAGTTATTTTTTCATTATACAAGTCTTTCAAATCAGGCTCTTGCTGAATAAGTCTCCAGTGTCTATTCACTATTTTTTTGATTTTGGGTGCATCCGTGGAGAATTTAAGTACACACACAGTTTTAGTCTCTTGTGGTTTAACTGTTTCTGTTAACATGCTGGTGCGTGATTGATTAGCCACTCTTTCAATGGAAGTTTGTAGAACATCATTAGGGTATCCTCTGGCTTGATATTTCTTAATTTGTACTTGCAAAATGTTAGACAACTCTTCTTCATTAGAGGTTATTCTTTTCATTCTTATGAATTGAGAAGTAGGTAAGTGTTTTTTCAATGCCATAGGGTGAAAACTTTGAAACAATAGGGATGAATTTTTATCTGTTTTCTTAATGTGTACATTTGTTTCAATGCTATTGTTGATGATTGTCACTTTCACATCAAGAAATGCAATGCTTTGTTCATCTATGGTGAGGGTGAATTTAATTCTTTCGTTGCACTGATTGAGTGCCATGATATTGTTTTCCAGATCTTCCTTGGACCCTCTCCAGATTATAAATAAATCATCAATATATCTTTTGTACATGATCAAGTTTTCTGTCCATTGCAGATTTTTCAAAATGTGGTCAGTTTCAAATTTGTTCATAAAGATATTTGCATATGAGGGCGCTCCCCCAAAGCCCATAGATGTCCCGCTACTTTGGTTGTAGTATTTTCCGTCCCATTCAAAATAACTGCAGTATAATGCAAATTGCATGAGTTGTATGATCAGTAATTTTTGTTCTTCTTGAAGATCACTGTTTATGAGGCTCCACTCTAATGCTTCTAAGCCTTCATTGTGAGGGATAGAGGTGTAGAGGGCGGTTACATCAATGGTACACAGTAGATAAGTTTCATCCATCTTCAACTCAATATTTTCCAATAGGTTCAAAAAAGCTGTCGTGTCTTTAATATATGTGGCTGAATTTTGTACAATCGGTTGCAAAAACTTGTCGATGAATTTCCCTATGGGCTCAGAGATTGACCCACACGCGGAGACGATGGGTCTAAATGGCGGATTTTTCAAGTTTTTATGTATTTTAGGTGTCATGTACAGTTTAGGTCGTCTGGGGTATTTTATCTCAAAGAACTGTTTGGTTTTTTCATTGATCCACTTCATTTCAAAAGCATGATTGATGATCTCTTGTAAATTTTGTTGATATTCAAAAGTCGGATCTGATTCTAATGGAAGATATACATCTACGTTATTTACATGCTCATTCACACTTTTCATGTAGAAATCAGTATCCATTACAACAAGGGCCCCTCCCTTGTCTGCCTTTTGAAACGTCAATTGTTCGTTGTTAGTTAGATTTTTCAAAGTGTTCCACTCACTGGGTGTGAGATTACTTTTTTTGGGTTTGCTGTATGTTATTTTTTGCACATCTGTTAGTACTGATCTTTCAAAGGCTTCAATAGTTTTATGAGTAAATGGAGCACAAAAAGAACTTTTTGGTCGAAATTCTTTCTCCCAAGTTTTTTCAGCTTGAACTTCAGTCGCATCTTTAAAGAAGTACCTTAATTTCAATGATCTAAAGAATTTAAATAGTGCAATATCTGTTCTGCTGAATTTGAGGAGTATGTGGGTACAAATGTCATTCCTTTATTGAGAATTTTAGTTTCAGCTTGAGTCAAACGTTTAGATGAAATATTCACAATTAGTTGGTTTTCGCTTTCTGACTCCTGGTCCTTTCTGCTATGCCTTTTGCTGTTTCTGCGTCCTCGTCTGGTGGGTCTAGAGTTGTCGGTGGATCGTTTGCCGCAGGGCTGATCTCTAAAAAACTCACTTGTGGGGTCACATTGCTGGTAGATGGTTTTTCTATGAGAGTTGTGGTTTTGGTGATAGGTCTCCTCGTGGATGCTATCTCTGAATCAGATACTACACTTTCTTGGGAAGAAGATGTGGTGGTCTTTTTGGATTGTTGTTGTTGAGTTTGCCATTTCTTTTGATTGTAAATTTCGGCCCAAGTGTAGACCTCATCCAATTTGTAGTCCAAAGTGTCTCTGCGATATTTCCGCACTTTACGTTCATTGATTTCTTTAGAATATTTATCTAGTTTACCATTCACTTCTTCTAAAGTTGTTTGTAGATCTGCAATTTTACCAATTTGGGTTTTCAACGACTCAATTTCTTCTTCAATTTCTTTTAAAGCTTTTGAAAGTTCTTCCACTATAAGCAGGATCAGATCCAGCGAACATTTATTTAAAATTTGATACCACCGTTCAATGAATTTCTTACTATTTTTGCATAACATGGGCTTGAGGGCTATCCTGAGACCTCTCGGTATTCTTTGATTTTTATGGTAATGGATGAGAGTGGTAGCGTGCATCCTCTGGTTTATTTCTTTTTTGCTCAAATATTCAAATTGTCGTATTAACTGTGCTAAAGTGATTTTTTGAGGAGCGAATTGTCTGGTCTCCTGAATCAGATCATAAATTTCTTTTGCTGTTTCTGCTGTGAAGGCTAGCGTTTCCGCTTTATTTGTAGTGATCAATGCAATCTCATCTAGTTGCATGTTTATGGGTTGGTGCTACCCAGGATGAGTAGGGCGGAAAATAAACAACTGTAACTTTGTTATCCTGGTGCACTCTTATTAGCAAAGTTTTGAAGAGCATATGTTCTGTATATTCTTAGATAGCGCTGCTCATGTCACAAGGCGGCCTACCCTTGTCTAGCAATAATTAGATACGTAGTGTGGACGGTGAACGCCGTCCTACATATGAGTGCGCTGTTTTTCCATGAAACGCTAAGGTTTCTTCTCCACACTACGTATCTAATTATTGCTAGACAAGGGTAGGCCGCCTTGTGACATGAGCAGCGCTATCTAAGAATATACAGAACATATGCTCTTCAAAACTTTGCTAATAAGAGTGCACCAGGATAACAAAGTTACAGTTGTTTATTTTCCGCCCTACTCATCCTGGGTAGCACCAACCCATAAACATGCAACTAGATGAGATTGCATTGATCACTACAAATAAAGCGGAAACGCTAGCCTTCACAGCAGAAACAGCAAAAGAAATTTATGATCTGATTCAGGAGACCAGACAATTCGCTCCTCAAAAAATCACTTTAGCACAGTTAATACGACAATTTGAATATTTGAGCAAAAAAGAAATAAACCAGAGGATGCACGCTACCACTCTCATCCATTACCATAAAAATCAAAGAATACCGAGAGGTCTCAGGATAGCCCTCAAGCCCATGTTATGCAAAAATAGTAAGAAATTCATTGAACGGTGGTATCAAATTTTAAATAAATGTTCGCTGGATCTGATCCTGCTTATAGTGGAAGAACTTTCAAAAGCTTTAAAAGAAATTGAAGAAGAAATTGAGTCGTTGAAAACCCAAATTGGTAAAATTGCAGATCTACAAACAACTTTAGAAGAAGTGAATGGTAAACTAGATAAATATTCTAAAGAAATCAATGAACGTAAAGTGCGGAAATATCGCAGAGACACTTTGGACTACAAATTGGATGAGGTCTACACTTGGGCCGAAATTTACAATCAAAAGAAATGGCAAACTCAACAACAACAATCCAAAAAGACCACCACATCTTCTTCCCAAGAAAGTGTAGTATCTGATTCAGAGATAGCATCCACGAGGAGACCTATCACCAAAACCACAACTCTCATAGAAAAACCATCTACCAGCAATGTGACCCCACAAGTGAGTTTTTTAGAGATCAGCCCTGCGGCAAACGATCCACCGACAACTCTAGACCCACCAGACGAGGACGCAGAAACAGCAAAAGGCATAGCAGAAAGGACCAGGAGTCAGAAAGCGAAAACCAACTAATTGTGAATATTTCATCTAAACGTTTGACTCAAGCTGAAACTAAAATTCTCAATAAAGGAATGACATTTGTACCCACATACTCCTCAAATTCAGCAGAAACAGATATTGCACTATTTAAATTCTTTAGATCATTGAAATTAAGGTACTTCTTTAAAGATGCGACTGAAGTTCAAGCTGAAAAAACTTGGGAGAAAGAATTTCGACCAAAAAGTTCTTTTTGTGCTCCATTTACTCATAAAACTATTGAAGCCTTTGAAAGATCAGTACTAACAGATGTGCAAAAAATAACATACAGCAAACCCAAAAAAAGTAATCTCACACCCAGTGAGTGGAACACTTTGAAAAATCTAACTAACAACGAACAATTGACGTTTCAAAAGGCAGACAAGGGAGGGGCCCTTGTTGTAATGGATACTGATTTCTACATGAAAAGTGTGAATGAGCATGTAAATAACGTAGATGTATATCTTCCATTAGAATCAGATCCGACTTTTGAATATCAACAAAATTTACAAGAGATCATCAATCATGCTTTTGAAATGAAGTGGATCAATGAAAAAACCAAACAGTTCTTTGAGATAAAATACCCCAGACGACCTAAACTGTACATGACACCTAAAATACATAAAAACTTGAAAAATCCGCCATTTAGACCCATCGTCTCCGCGTGTGGGTCAATCTCTGAGCCCATAGGGAAATTCATCGACAAGTTTTTGCAACCGATTGTACAAAATTCAGCCACATATATTAAAGACACGACAGCTTTTTTGAACCTATTGGAAAATATTGAGTTGAAGATGGATGAAACTTATCTACTGTGTACCATTGATGTAACCGCCCTCTACACCTCTATCCCTCACAATGAAGGCTTAGAAGCATTAGAGTGGAGCCTCATAAACAGTGATCTTCAAGAAGAACAAAAATTACTGATCATACAACTCATGCAATTTGCATTATACTGCAGTTATTTTGAATGGGACGGAAAATACTACAACCAAAGTAGCGGGACATCTATGGGCTTTGGGGGAGCGCCCTCATATGCAAATATCTTTATGAACAAATTTGAAACTGACCACATTTTGAAAAATCTGCAATGGACAGAAAACTTGATCATGTACAAAAGATATATTGATGATTTATTTATAATCTGGAGAGGGTCCAAGGAAGATCTGGAAAACAATATCATGGCACTCAATCAGTGCAACGAAAGAATTAAATTCACCCACACCATAGATGAACAAAGCATTGCATTTCTTGATGTGAAAGTGACAATCATCAACAATAGCATTGAAACAAATGTACACATTAAGAAAACAGATAAAAATTCATCCCTATTGTTTCAAAGTTTTCACCCTATGGCATTGAAAAAACACTTACCTACTTCTCAATTCATAAGAATGAAAAGAATAACCTCTAATGAAGAAGAGTTGTCTAACATTTTGCAAGTACAAATTAAGAAATATCAAGCCAGAGGATACCCTAATGATGTTCTACAAACTTCCATTGAAAGAGTGGCTAATCAATCACGCACCAGCATGTTAACAGAAACAGTTAAACCACAAGAGACTAAAACTGTGTGTGTACTTAAATTCTCCACGGATGCACCCAAAATCAAAAAAATAGTGAATAGACACTGGAGACTTATTCAGCAAGAGCCTGATTTGAAAGACTTGTATAATGAAAAAATAACTTTCGCATTCCAAAGATCAAGAAACATTAAAGAACTGTTAAACACCCCAAAGAAACTCACTACTACCTTTAAAGGCATGCAAAAATGCCATAATTGCATTCATTGTGGAAATGTGATCACTGGTAACCAATTCACTCACCCCACCAAAGGACATTCAATTGAATTGAAACACAATAGCACATGCGACACAACAAACTGTGTGTACGTCATCAAATGTCCATGTGGTAAAACCTATGTAGGACAAACAGAGAGAAAAATAAAAACACGAATAACTGAACATAAGAGTAACATTAGGCTTATGAACTCGAAATCCACCATTGCATGCCACTGGATGGAAGCACGCCATCAAATATCCCAGTTAAGATACATGGTCTTAGAGAAAATTGTCACACGCAGAGACCTGGACCCCACTAAGCAAAGACTCAGATGTGAATATTACTGGATTAAAAAACTTAATTCGGCCCCCCCGATGGGGCTCAATGACAGAATTGAACATTCTTGTTTTTTGTAAATTACTGCTATGGACTTGAGCAATGTCCTCAAACCTTGAAGTATTATTTGGATAGTTGATACCATCAGTAGTCGTGATATATATTTTGCTCATTATTGTCTATTGTTATAACAGGTTCGTATTGTTACGAAAATAACATAATGCAGCTATTTAGATTTGTAGCAATGTTTCCATCATATATATTAATTTAGAATGAATTCATTCCGGTTTACTTCCGTGAAGCAAACACGGACCTTGGCACATGACTGATGTAATACCCCGCCGCGATTGGATGACGTTCCGATCACGTGTCCGGAACTTTACTTGAAAGTCAGTGTTTTGTTTTTGGCGCGTAAAACTGCAACACAGAGACGCCAGTTTACTTCTATGCAACAGACCGGATGGTCGAATGTAAGTAGAGTACGCTAATGTATGGATGTTGTTGATGTTTAGTATTGTTAGGTTAACGCGCACCACTAATGTGTATTTTGGCAGAAAATAACGATATATGTACTAGCTCGTTATTATGGAAAGCTATGTATACTGCATTCTACATTTGAATTGAGAAATAACGTACCAATTTTAAGTTGGAAAATGGTTAATTTCATGTTAACATTGCATACTGAAATGGTTCATAATTGTATATCCTGGACAGTGAATTAATTGGTCCTGTTTCCTTTCATTTTTCTAGTCCCCTGACGAAGGGTCCTATTTAAGAGACCCGAAATGCATTGGGAATATAAGATGTATCGATAAATGGAATATTATCCTACATGAAACTGTGAAATAAAACTATAAATCATTTGCAAAGCCAAAACGGATTACAGAGTTGTTATATATATGGAATAAATTTAACATAAATTGAATTAGATGGAGAAGAAACCTTAGCGTTTCATGGAAAAACAGCGCACTCATATGTAGGACGGCGTTCACCGTCCACACTACGTATCTAATTATTGCTAGACAAGGGTAGGCCGCCTTGTGACATGAGCAGCGCTATCTAAGAATATACAGAACATATGCTCTTCAAAACTTTGCTAATAAGAGTGCACCAGGATAACAAAGTTACTACAGTACAAATTAAGTCATTTTCACTACTGAACAAAGTAGGCAATATGAGTTTGACAATTTCCTACGGCCTCTATTACTTCTTTTGTCTATCTCTGTAATGCTTTAGATTCTTAACTAAGGACCTCATTTAGAGGGTCACAGTAGTGGGGTTTGGTGGTTGCCCCGTTTGCCAAAGTCTTGGTTCAGTCAACTTATTTACAGGTGAGGGAAAGCAATGTGTTTCCAACAGCGGTTCTGCTCTCTGCTCCACAGTCATCAGAAAGCCCATCCAACACTAGTACATTCATTGAAACATCTGGGTGTTGTTACTGACATTGAGCTCACTTTAGAAAACCAAGTCAATGCTTTGTCTACGTCTTGTGTTTTCTCTCTACGAATGCTCCATAAAGCGCTTCCCGTTGTTGTCAACCCAGGTTCATATGATTGTGGTCTAGGATAACATTCCTTCCGGCCTGGACTACTGCAATATATTATATTTGGGCTTTCCTGCTAGAACCTTGACCCATTTGCAACACAATGTGTACAGAACTAGGCGGTCAGAATTTTGACCAGTGTGCCACACAACTAGGTCACTCAGGCGACACACTGGATTCCATTAGAAAAGTGAGTGGAGCTTGTCGGCAAAAGGCTCCCTTACTGAGGCTTTTACCAGCAAGGTCCAGAGGTTTTCTATAGCAAACACAAGAGAGATACTCCCAACAGACCTCGAAGATCCTGTGATGCCCTTCAATTTGACATTTCTCGCGTTAACTGGGCTTGCATAGCGCAAGGGCTTTTTAAGGTTGAGCCTGTGCAGTGCATGCGCTGCTCTGCGAAGCATGTTATATTTGGTATATGGGCTAGCGAGGACTTTGGACACGCCCACCACTTTTGGCTGGTTAGTTGGGCTGCTTTTTAAAATTCCTTTTCTCTGGTTGGTTGATATTTTGTATCTGTACCACCTTTTGGTGCTTGGTTCTCTCCCAGCCGGCATCACCAATTGATTCTTTTGGTTGGCCAGCTCTGGCCATCTCTTGACTCCTCGCTTGCACACCCACCTGCTCCCCTCAAGCACAAATGCAGTGTCCATCCAATGTTTGTGTCATCTGGAGGGGGAACATTTAGGCCCTTTTCTACAGGCCACTGGCCTGCCGAAGAAGGTCATGGGACCCAGAGGTAACATTAATATTAAAGAAGCATTTGCAATGCAATAGTTCGCGCATTACTGAAAGTTTGACCAATTGGCATTGCAAATAATAAGTTCAACGCCAATACCTCAAACTTTCAGTAATGCGAAACCTATTGCATTGCAAATGCTTGTTCATATTTGACCCCTAGGCTTTGGAACACTATTCCCTTACACCTACAGGCTAAGCCCAATCACAGCATGTTTCGTGTGGCTTTGAAAACTTGGCTATTTTAGTAAATCGCTGATTCTTTAGCACCAGGGAACTCTTTGTGAGCATTTACTCATACTTTATAAGTACATATAATCATCACCCTCTATAGGGCAACATGGCTGCCATCTTTTTTTCCACCAAACTTTGGGGAAAAAATTCCCAGTATGTCAACAACATGGGAAACATCCTTTACAACGCAACTTTTACCACGCAGTGCCTTTACGACGCAACTTTTAAAACGCAAACCATTACCACGCATTGCGCTGGGGAGCGCTCTAGGATAGGGAATAAGTTCAATTTACTATCCAACACCTTCCCTAGTGTCCACGGGGACTGGAGTTGGAATAGTAAATTAAACTATTCACTATCCAGCACCCCAAAGCGCTATGCATTGTATGGGTTTGCGTTGTAAAAACCGCGTTGTAAAGGCATGCATGGTAAAAGCATGCGTTGTAATGTCATACATCCCAAGAACATTGATAAGATTTTTTTAAAACAACCTCTCAGTTTGTATGCTTCTCTTCAGGGAAAAAAGAATGACTGTTCTGCAATACCGCCATAGCAAATAGCAGGCCGAATTACATTTTTAAACTAACAGAATTGGTTGAGAACTGTAAATGGCGTAGGCCGGCTGTGCCAGCAGGGGTAGGGTCTCTTCTGTATCAGCTGTTTGGCTGACATCCTATCTGTTCTGTATAAAATACCATTCCTATTTATCAGGGTACAACGTGTTTATTTGATTTCTGTCTCTAAAAAAGCAATATATCAGTGCAAAGTTTGCATTTGCGTACTCGTCACAGCATGTTGCAAAACATTTGCCAACAAGCACACTCGTAGGGGCCTTTGGATGGGAAAAAAATAGAAACTGAGCACGACAAAGCTGAGATGGCAGTGTGTAAATTCACTGCCGTTGCTGTAATGAAAACAGGCATGAAAATGAAAGAAAGCAAACTTGCCATTATACGAGGTACTGAGACCATTTGCTACCTGAGATCAAATAGCCAAAATATACCAACACTACAAAGAGAAGGCACAATGTGATTAGTAATATATAATAATAATAATCCACATTTGTAAAGCGCACAATCACCCGTTAGGATCTCTAAGCACTGGGGGCCGTCGGGAAGATTAAGCAAGCTATTGCCCAGAGTAACAAGGTGCTAGGTTAATCTGACGCCGGTGCCAGGGATCGAACCGTGATCGCCAGATTCCAGAGTTAGTCGCCCTAGCCGCGCCACCACACCTCTTCAATTAATTCCCTTAGTGCATGTAAGGTGCAATGGCTGATGCGTGTGAGGAGCTTTAGTGCACTTCTAAACATTAGACAGGCAGAGGGAGTGTAAGTCTCCTTAGACCAAAATACTGAGGCTCTAAGAAGGTTTGGTAACCATATTGGTCGCCAGTAGGTAGTTATAGTTAGGACCTGGTTTCCATAGGAAATCCGCAACATTCTATTGAGAATAACTTTGGCGTCGGTGGACGAATCTTTGCGAATTTCTCAAAGAAGATGGCCTGCTTCGCTCCGCTCCTTCCCTGAAAGTTTGGGGGGGATTCGTCAAGTGGGGGCTGAGATAAAAGGGGGGTCCCAAAACGTGTTTTCCCCATGTTATTTTCCATAGGACGTTTAGACACGGCTACAGCTCGAACGGCTGAATGGATTTATAAGAAATTTGGTAGAAAGGTAGAGTCCGGCTCGCAGATTACGCTTTTTTTTGAATGGTGTAAATCTGTTCAGTAGTTGCTGAGAAAATTAACTTTGAAAAAATATATATTGGGCTACATTGGGCTATATATATGTTAGAGCCCAAATGTAGCCCAATGTAGCCCAAAGATGGCCACCAGAGACAAAAAAAAACAAATGTAGCCCAAATATTAGCCAGATGTAGCCCAACTATAGCCCAATGACAGAATGTCCCAGAGTGTTCTAAAGAACAACTAGAGCGCTAACAGTCTTACTTATGACAAAAGTATGGCACACCTGAAGTCATCTTGATTTGAATAAAGTGTTAACACTTAAAACATTTAATTTGCAAAGGAACAAAATGAGGGGGTTCATTTTGCCATAGAAATTATGTTTAGTGCTGAAGAAAGAAAAATTAGGGCACATTTTGAGTGACTTCTCAAATCCTCTTATATTTCATGAAAAAAATTCTGATATCCAGTCTCCCAAGATGGCCACCAGAGACAAAAGAGCCCAAATGTACCCCAAATATCAGCCAGATGTAGCCCAACTATAGCCCAATGACAGTAGTTAGGACCTAGTTTCCATAGGAAATCTGAAACATTCTATTGAGAATAACTTTGGCGCCGGTGGACGAATCTTTGCGAATTTCTCAAAGAAGATGGCCTGCTCCGCTCCGCTCCTTCCCTGAAAGTTTGGGGGGGATTCGTCAAGTGGGGGCTGAGATAAAAGGGGGTCCCAAAACGTGTTTTCCCCATGTTATTTTCCATAGGACGTTTAGACACGGCTACAGCTCGAACGGCTGAATGGATTTATAAGAAATTTGGTAGAAAGGTAGAGTCCGGCTCGCAGATTACGCTTTTCTTTGAATGGTGTAAATCTGTTCAGTAGTTGGTGAGAAAATTAACTTTGAAAAGATATATATTGGGCTACATTGGGCTATATATATGTTAGAGCCCAAATGTAGCCCAATGTAGCCCAATGTAGCCCAATGTAGCCCAAAGATGGCCACCAGAGACACAAAAAACAAATGTAGCCCAAATATTAGCCAGATGTAGCCCAACTATAGCCCAATGACAGAATGTCCCAGAGTGTTCTAAAGAACAACTAGAGCGCTAACAGTCTTACTTATGACAAAAGTATGGCACACCTGAAGTCATCTTGATTGGAATAAAGTGTTAACACTTAAAACGTTTAATTTGCAAAGGAACAAAATGAGGGGGTTCATTTTGTCATAGAAATTATGATTAGTGCTGAAGAAAGAAAAATTAGGGCACATTTTGAGTGACTTCTCAAATCCTCTTATATTTCATTAAAAAAATTCTGATATGCAGTCTCCCAAGATGGCCACCAGAGACAAAAGAGCCCAAATGTAGCCCAAATATCAGCCAGATGTAGCCCAACTATAGCCCAATGACAGTAGTTAGGACCTAGTTTCCATAGGAAATCTGCAACATTCTATTGAGAATAACTTTGGCGCCGGTGGACAAATCTTTGCGAATTTCTCAAAGAAGATGGCCAGCTCTGCTCCGCTCCTTCCCTGAAAGTTTGGGGGGGATTCGTCAAGTGGGGGCTGAGATAAAAGGGTTGTCCCAAAACGTGTTTTCCCCATGTTATTTTTTATAGGACGTTTAGACACGGCTACAGCTCGAACGGCTGAATGGATTTATAAGACATTTGGTAGAAAGGTAGAGTCCGGCTCGCAGATTACACTTGTCTTTGAATGGTGTAAATCTGTTCAGTAGTTGCTGAGAAAATTAACTTTGAAAAAATATATATTGGGCTACATTGGGCTATATATCTGTTAGAGCCCAAATGTAGCCCAATGTAGCCCAAAGATGGCCACCAGAGACCAAAAAAACAAATGTAGCCCAAATATCAGCCAGATGTAGCCCAACTATAGCCCAATGACAGAATGTCCCAGAGTGTTCTAAAGAACAACTAGAGCGCTAACAGTCTTACTTATGACAAAAGTATGGCACACCTGAAGTCATCTTGATTTGAATAAAGTGTTAACACTTACAACATTTAATTTACAAAGGAACAACATGAGGGGGTTCATTTTGCCATAGAAGTTATGATTAGTGCTGAAGAAAGAAAAATTAGGGCACATTTTGAGTGACTTCTCAAATCCTCTTATATTTCATGAAAAAAATTCTGATATGCAGTCTCCCAAGATGGCCACCAGAGACAAAAGAGTCCAAATGTAGCCCAAATATCAGCCAGATGTAGCCCAACTATAGCCCAATGACAGTAGTTAGGACCTAGTTTCCATAGGAAATCTGAAACATTCTATTGAGAATAACTTTGGCGCCGGTGGACGAATCTTTGCGAATTTCTCAAAGAAGATGGCCTGCTCCGCTCCGCTCCTTCCCTGAAAGTTTGGGGGGGATTCGTCAAGTGGGGGCTGAGATAAAAGGGGGGTCCAAAAACGTGTTTTCCCCATGTTATTTTCCATAGGATGTTTAGACACGGCTACAGCTCGAACGGCTGAATGGATTTATAAGAAATTTGGTAGAAAGGTAGAGTCCGGCTCGCAGATTACGCTTTTCTTTGAATGGTGTAAATCTGTTCAGTAGTTGGTGAGAAAATTAACTTTGAAAAAATATATATTGGGCTACATTAGGCTATATATATGTTAGAGCCCAAATGTAGCCCAATGTAGCCCAATGTAGCCTAAAGATGGCCACCAGAGACAAAAAAAAACAAATGTAGCCCAAATATTAGCCAGATGTAGCCCAACTATAGCCCAATGACAGAATGTCCCAGAGTGTTCTAAAGAACAACTAGAGCGCTAACAGTCTTACTTATGACAAAAGTATGGCACACCTGAAGTCATCTTGATTGGAATAAAGTGTTAACACTTAAAACGTTTAATTTGCAAAGGAACAAAATGAGGGGGTTCATTTTGCCATAGAAATTATGATTAGTGCTGAAGAAAGAAAAATTAGGGCACATTTTGAGTGACTTCTCAAATCCTCTTATATTTCATGAAAAAAATTCTGATATGCAGTCTCCCAAGATGGCCACCAGAGACAAAAGAGTCCAAATGTAGCCCAAATATCAGCCAGATGTAGCCCAACTATAGCCCAATGACAGTAGTTAGGACCTAGTTTCCATAGGAAATCTGAAACATTCTATTGAGAATAACTTTGGCGCCGGTGGACGAATCTTTGTGAATTTCTCAAAGAAGATGGCCTGCTCCGCTCCGCTCCTTCCCTGAAAGTTTGGGGGGGATTCGTCAAGTGGGGGCTGAGATAAAAGGGGTCCCAAAACGTGTTTTCCCCATGTTATTTTCCATAGGACGTTTAGACACGGCTACAGCTCGAACGGCTGAATGGATTTATAACAAATTTGGTAGAAAGGTAGAGTCCGGCTCGCAGATTACGCTTTTCTTTGAATGGTGTAAATCTGTTCAGTAGTTGCTGAGAAAATTAACTTTGAAAAAATATATATTGGGCTACATTGGGCTATATATATGTTAGAGCCCAAATGTAGCCCGATGTAGCCCAATGTAGCCCAAAGATGGCCACCAGAGACAAAAAAAACCAAATGTAGCCCAAATATCAGCCAGATGTAGCCCAACTATAGCCCAATGACAGAATGTCCCAGAGTGTTCTAAAGAACAACTAGAGCGCTAACAGTCTTACTTATGACAAAAGTATGGCACACCTGAAGTCATCTTGATTTGAATAAAGTGTTAACACTTAAAACATTTAATTTGCAAAGGAACAAAATGAGGGGGTTCATTTTGCCATAGAAATTATGATTAGTGCTGAAGAAAGAAAAATTAGGGCACATTTTGAGTGACTTCTCAAATCCTCTTATATTTCATGAAAAACATTTCTGATATGCAGTCTCCCAAGATGGCCACCAGAGACAAAAGAGCCCAAATGTAGCCCAAATATCAGCCAGATGTAGCCCAACTATAGCCCAATGACAGTAGTTAGGACCTAGTTTCCATAGGAAATCTGCAACATTCTATTGAGAATAACTTTGGCGCCGGTGGACGAATCTTTGCGAATTTCTCAAAGAAAATGGCCTGCTCCGCTCCGCTCCTTCCCTGAAAGTTTGGGGGGGATTCGTCAAGTGGGGGCTGAGATAAAAGGGGGTCCCAAAACGTGTTTTCCCCATGTTATTTTCCATAGGACGTTTAGACACGGCTACAGCTCGAACGGCTGAATGGATTTATAAGAAATTTGGTAGAAAGGTAGAGTTCAGCTCGCAGATTACGCTTTTCTTTGAATGGTGTAAATCTGTGTTCAGTAGTTGCTGAGAAAATTAACTTTGAAAAAATATATATTGGGCTACATTGGGCTATATATATGTTAGAGCCCAAATGTAGCCCAATGTAGCCCAATGTAGCCCAATGTAGCCCAAAGATGGCCACCAGAGACAAAAAAAACAAATGTAGCCCAAATATCAGCCAGATGTAGCCCAACTATAGCCCAATGACAGAATGTCCCAGAGTGTTCTAAAGAACAACTAGAGCGCTAACAGTCTTACTTATGACAAAAGTATGGCACACCTGAAGTCATCTTGATTTGAATAAAGTGTTAACACTTAAAACATTTAATTTGCAAAGGAACAAAATGAGGGGGTTCATTTTGCTATAGAAATTATGATTAGTGCTGAAGAAAGAAAAATTAGGGCACATTTTGAGTGACTTCTCAAATCCTCTTACATTTCATTAAAAAAATTCTGATATGCAGTCTCCCAAGATGGCCACCAGAGACAAAAGAGTCCAAATGTAGCCCAAATATCAGCCAGATGTAGCCCAACTATAGCCCAATGACAGTAGTTAGGACCTAGTTTCCATAGGAAATCTGCAACATTCTATTGAGAATAACTGTGGCGCCGGTGGACGAATCTTTGCGAATTTCTCAAAGAAGATGGCCTGCTCCGCTCCGCTCCTTCCCTGAAAGTTTGGGGGGCCACCAGAGACAAAAGAGCCCAAATGTAGCCCAAATATCAGCCAGATGTAGCCTAACTATAGCCCAATGACAGAATGTCCCAGAGTGTTCTAAAGAACAACTAGAACGCAAACAGTCTTACTTATGACAAAACTATGGCACACCTGAAGTCATCTTGATTGGAATAAAGTGGTAACACTTAATAGATTTAATTTGAAAAGGAACAAAATGAGGAGTTTCATTTTGCCATAGAAATTTTATATATATATATATATTCACTGAAAAAACCATAGGTTTTAAACACGTTATAGTTAGGAAGTAGCATTTAAAAAACCTATGAAATTCACTGAAAAAACCATAGGTTTTACACACGTTATAGTTAGGAAATAGCATTTACAAAACCTATGAAATTCACTGAAAAAAACATAGGTTTGACACCAGTTATAATTAGCTGGAAATTTTACTCGCATAAAACCAATGTAATTCCCACGTTATAGTTAGTTGGACTCACTATAACTTGCGCGTGCAATGCACTGCTGATGACGTCACATATTACATCACTCATGACATGGTCAGTGACATCAGTCATGACATCACTGATGACACCATCCAATGAATGTGTGTCTTTTTAAAAAATAAATATGTGTTATATATGTATATGTAAAAGTTGATGGAAGAATAAATGTTTAAATAAGTGTTTACTTGGATGTTTTTTTGAAAAAAATTGATTGGTTAACTGGTTTATTAAGTGTATCTTAGTGAATACATATATTAGAGAGTAATAGGGGCGTGCCATTTATATATATGTGGAACTGCTTCCGGCTATCCTGGAATCTGCTCGTCGTCCTCTGAGGAAAAGGGATTTCACCCTCGAAACGCGTCAGGACTTTAAGACGAAACAGGACATTCATCATCCTTCCCGTGCTTGACAGCTATCCAAGCACTCTGCCCAATAAAGCAACCTTGAGACATCCCCGTGAGTGTGCAGTGATTCTTTCACGTGAGCGGCATATAGTGAATGGTTCCATTACCATTCTATGCAGCACCCGCCGCAAGAGTGCAAACAGCGCTTTTAATGGAACATTGAGCCTCGCAGCAGAACTGCACGCGCTGAGCACCGCCATGCGGCAACTTGGGAGGAGTTAGCAAACATCCAGTTTGCTGGGATCACGGACCTCTTTCCGTCCCCTGCCCCATCCCCGAGATGTCACCTGGCTGGCGAGGGGACGCCTAGAGGATGCTTCTGAGGTGCAGCACAAGCAGACGGGTAACGGAGCATCGGCGGTATCAATCTCAGCTGGAATACAAGTTCCATAAGGCACCGTGCATCCAGTACCGCCCGGAATAGGGGCGTGCCATCTATATATATGTGGAACTGCTTCCGGCTATCCTGGAATCTGCTCGTCGTCCTCTGAGGAAGAGGGATTTCACCCTCGAAACGCGTCAGGACTTTAAGACGAAACAGGACATTCATCATCCTTCCCGTGCTTGACAGCTATCCAAGCACTCTGCCCAATAAAGCTACCTTGAGACATCCCCGTGAGTGTGCAGTGATTCTTTCACGTGAGCGGCATATAGTGAATGGTTCCATTACCATTCTATGCAGCACCCGCCGCAAGAGTGCAAACAGCGCTTTTAATGGAACATTGAGCCTCGCAGCAGAACTGCACGCGCTGAGCACCGCCATGCGGCAACTTGGGAAGAGTTAGCAAACATCCAGTTTGCTGGGATCACGGACATCTTTCCGTCCCCTGCCCCATCCCCGAGATGTCGCCTGGCTGGCGAGGGGACGCCTAGAGGATGCTTCTGAGGTGCAGCACAAGCAGACGGGTAACGGAGCATCGGCGGTATCAATCTCAGCTGGAATACAAGTTCCATAAGGCACCGTGCATCCAGTACCGCCCGGAATAGGGGCGTGCCATCTATATATATGTGGAACTGCTTCCGGCTATCCTGGAATCTGCTCGTCGTCCTCTGAGGAAGAGGGATTTCACCCTCGAAACGCGTCAGGACTTTAAGACGAAACAGGACATTCATCATCCTTCCCGTGCTTGACAGCTATCCAAGCACTCTGCCCAATAAAGCTACCTTGAGACATCCCCGTGAGTGTGCAGTGATTCTTTCACGTGAGCGGCATATATATATATATATATATATATATATATATATACACACACACACACAACAGGAGGGCCCACACAGGAAAATATAGCTTTTCAAATTTAATGAAGGCTGCCACATGAGTTACAGATGGAATGCAAAATGCCAAAATAAACAAATCAGCAGACGCGTTTCGTGCTCCTGCACTTCATCATGGGCTGAGTTACTGCTGGAGTGTCTCGATAGTTTATAAGCACTTGAAATATACCTCGGTACCCGCCCCAGTGGACGTGGCCTCTCCCGAGGCCACCTGGTATCCAGAGTGCCCGAGTGATACTGCAGTGAGTCATAGTGCACCTCATGGATACAATCAATTAGTTCTATATGACCCCAGTGGGTTGTTGTACATCCTCCTGATGCTCAGCGACACTTTACTGCCTCCATTCTCAGCACCTGTCCTTGTACTGATTACGCCGGCTGGCGTCTTCACAGGACTGCTTTGATGCAGCAGGGCTCCTTCTATGGCTCGGGCCAGCCGTTCAAATCTAAACCTCAAAGTTACCCACAACAAAAGGGCCCACACAGGAAAATATAGCTTTCCAAATTTAATGAAGGCTGCTGCACGTTGTTGAGCCTACAGCCTGAACCGCAGGACGGTTTTACACCAAATTTGGCAGAAAGGTAGATGTTGTTAAGCTGATTGTGCTTTTTGTTATGTTATTTGGTGCAAATTCGTAGTTGTTTGTGTGAAATTAAAACCAAACAATATAGTGATATCTCTGGTTGCTGAGATTTTGTGGCAATTTTGTGGTGGTCGTGGTTAAATCGCAATGTGTTAGATGTAAAGCGCGCGCCAGCGGGGATGCTCTGATTTGCTGGATGCAACCTTAACAGAAAGTTGCAGTGGTTTTGCAGTAATCGTGGTGAAATCACGACGTGTTTGAAGTAAACTGAGAAAGCATGCCAGCGGGAATGCTGTGATTGGCTGAACACAACCAGAAAAGAAAGTTGCCGCCGACATTTTATCTATCGGAAACGGTTCCCGGCGCTGGTACTTCTGTGAAAGCTAAGATAAGGGGTCAAGGTGGAGATACTCTGACCCCATGTTTGATGAATGGGGGTTTTAGCGGCCCAAGTTATGTGTCCTAAATTGATTTTTTTGATCGTCCACAACATTCGCGATGTCGCTGCTATCATCAGCATGGCCCTGGTACCATTGCAGGGTCAGCGTAAATATCATGGTGGCACCGCGAATATTGGTGGAAATTTTAAAAATATATATAAATATTTGTACCCACTCGCCGGTCACTGTCACAGACTCATGTATGCACTCACAAACTTACTCAGACACTTATACACACATTCACATACCTACTCACACACTTATACATCCAGTCACATACCCACTCAGTTCCTCATGCACCCACTCACATACCCATTCAGGTACTCATGCACTGACTTACAAACTCACTCGGAGAGTTGCGCACCCATGTGCAGTCCCATTCAGAGACTCACGCACCCAATCACAGACCTACTTACCAATGCATGTATGTACTCACAGACCCACTGAGACACTCTCACACCTACTCACAGACCTACTGAGAGACTCATACACCCATTCATAGATCCACTCAGACACTCATACACCCACTCACACACCCATACAGTTACTCAAACACTCTGCCACAGATCCTTTATGCACGCAGTCACTCACTCACTCATACACTCAGAGACTTACACACCCACTCACAGACTCACTCAGATGTTCACACACTCACTCACTCACCAACTCAAACACTTACACATTCACTCACAGACTTGCCCTCCCAGTCACAGACCCACTCGGACACTCATGCATGTACCTGTTCACTAACCCACTCAGAGACTTATGCTCTCACTCACAGACCCATTGAGACACTTGTACACCCACTCACAGATCAACTCAGGCACTTACACACCCACTCACAGACCCCCTCATACAACAATTAATAGACCCACTTAGAGACTTATACACCCAGT
Source organism: Lissotriton helveticus (assembly GCF_964261635.1). NCBI lineage: Eukaryota > Metazoa > Chordata > Amphibia > Caudata > Salamandridae > Lissotriton > Lissotriton helveticus. The sequence continues at coordinate 1,374,440,353 of NC_136067.1, forward strand.
CACTCAGACTCACACACCCACTTACAGTTGCACTCAGAGACCCATGCACCCATTCACAGAACCATTCAGACACTCCTGCACCCAGTCATAGACCTACTGAGAGACTTTTTTTAAAAAAAATCTTTCTTTTTCAATTTTACACATACATGTCAATAAGCAATGCTCACAGCGGTACATTGAGAAGGCGCCTTCATATATAATTGTAACGCAATATATGTCACTTGTTAGAACCCATGGCAACAGTAAACAATTGAACAGGGATGCAGGCCAAGTCATAATACCAACCATCCTGCAGGTATATCTCACCATCCATCATAGTCCCGATGCCCCAACCCCGTCCCCGCCCCGAACCATAGTGACATCCATGCATAGCACAGAACAAAAACCATGTCATATAAATACAATTGTTTACGTCTCTCCTAGCCAACCCCTTTGGGAACAATTCTGTTTGCAACCTGCGCGTCAGCTTCACTGGTTTTTTGGTAATATATGCTCTGTACGGGCCCCATATGTCTACAGGTCGCGAGGAACTGGGCACGAGGGTTGCATATTCCTCGCAGTTCACATTACAGAACGCCAAACTGCGAATCCATGCCTGTAAAGTAGGGGTTTTCCTACTGCCCCATAGCAATGCCACCTCCCGCTTGGCCAACAGAAATCAAAGTGCTGCGAACCTTCTGACCTTCTTGGGGAAATTAACCATATAGACCAACAGTGCAATTTCAGGTGTAGGAACCAGTGTCATAGAAAGCATGTCTCCCAGTGTGGCATGTATCTGTACCCAGTAGTGCTGTAACTTTGGGCAGGTCCAGGAGAGATGAGCAAAGTCTGCATATGGAGCAGAACATTTCTGGCATTGGTTAGGCCAAGAAGGGTCTATCTTGTGGGACCAAGCTGGGGTGTGGTACATCCTGCGGAGAAATTTGAAATGTAGCAGCTTATGCCTACTGTTCAGGGACACCTCCCTCGTGACCCTGCAGCATTGCTCCCATTGATCATCAGCAATAGGAAGGCCCAAATCCTGTTCCCATGCTGTGCGAATTTTAACGTCAGAGAAGGGGCGATCCATGATACACCATTTATACAGTTTGGAAATCAAATGTGCGCTGGTTGGACTTTCGATTATTAATGACAGCGGAGAGGTCGGGTCAGGAGCAACCGGAAAAGTGGGAAAGGCAGCCCGCAACATGAAATGCATATGTCACAACACAAAGACATCCATAAAGGAGCAATCTTGGAACCACGCCTCCTCTGATACTGAGAAAATATGGTTGTCGGGGCATCTATCGTATGAATTTGAAATTTCGCCAATGTGCGCTGCACTAACGTTTCACCTGTAATGGGGAGCAATGGGGGATTTGGGAGTGGCAATGCCGGGGAATATAATAGATCTAACCCCAATAGTCTACAGAACTTCTCCCATGCCCAGCTGGTGGTGGATACCGTCTGAATGTCCCGCGAGTCCCTCAGGATCCCTTTAGGTAAAACTGTGGACAATTTCTGCGGAAGCACCAAATCCGCCTCGGGCTTCAAATAGGGGATTCGGGCGTCCGGGTGGTACCAGGCATAGGAATAGCAACACTGCGCAGTCAAATAGTATAGATACATATCCGGACTCCAAACCCGCCTCGCTCATACGGCAGTGTCAGAGTCTGCCTGCTCACCCGTGGTCTCTTCTCACCCCATATCAATCGCAAAAGAAGTTGGTGCAGCTGTAAAACAAAAGACTGGGTAAGAGGAATAGGTATGTTGTTAAAAAGATGTAAAAATCTCGGGAGGACTACCAATTTGACAATGGCCACTCTACCCGCCATTGACAAAGGCAGCCGCGACCACCTCTCCACTTGTGATTCCAACAAGCTAATCGCACGGCCATAGTTTAATCTAATGATAGTAGCTTCATCTAAATGTATATAAACCGCAAGATATTTAACCGCGTCATGGCACTATTCCAGCGTAAATTCCTTTTCCCATACAGTCGTACTGTTTGTCAACAGAAAAATCACGGACTTGTGCTAGTTAACAATAAGACCGGAGAACCTGCCAAATCGAATAATTTCCATAATAAGGGGTTCAAGGTTAAGTTGGGGCTGCCGAACGTACAAAACAGTATCATCGGCATACAGTGACAGTAAAAGAGGGCCGGTACGAAACTGAAAACCACGGTGCAAATGTTTCTCTTGAAAATGCCGCACCAAAGGGTCCATCGCTAAAATGAAAAGCAATGGGGTCAAGGGACAGCCCTGACGGGTACCGCGGGACAGGCGAAAAGACGGGGAGATTGTACCATTCAGGTGCAGTCTAGCTGTGGGTTCCGTGTATAGCAGAGTGGCCTTAGAGACGAAACACTCAGGCTTTTCCATACGGCGCATCACCGAAGGAAAAAAGAGCCACTCAGGGGAGTAAAATGCATTCTCAGCGTCAAGGAGCACCGCAGCGGCCGGTGTATTGGGGTCTATCCTATGTAGTACTGTAAATAAGGTCCGCAAATTGAGCGAAGTGGACCTATGGGGGACGAAGCCAGACTGCGCCGGTGAAATAATGTACTCGATCAATAAAGACAGCCGGATAGTGATAATTTTGGCTAATATTTTATAATCAACATTTAGCTGGGACAATGGCCGGTAGGAGCCACAGAGTGTAGGGTCCTTGCAAGGCTTGGAGAGAAGGATAATGACAGCCTCTCTGAAAGTTGGCGGAAGGATACCTACTTTAAGTGCCTCCGCGTACACCTCTATCAACCGCGGAACCAATATATCTTTATATGCTTTGTAAAAATCTGCGAAGAACCCGTCAAGGCCGGGCGCCGAGGAACCTCTAAACGCATCAATCGCCTCCATCACACTTTCCTGGGATATGGGAATGGCAAGGAAGTCCTGCATATGCCTTTCAAGATAAACCTGAGCAATTTCTGCTAGGTAATCTCCGTGTTCACGGAGGTCCCTGGTGATTCTAGAGGTGTACAAAGTTTTAAAGTGAGACAGGAAAGTGTCGCATATTTCCGGAGTAGAGTGTAACACCTGGTCATTTGTGCCTCTGATTTCAGTGATGTAGGCTTTGCTGTGCAGAGGACGGAGCGTGTGTGCCAAATTCTTACCGAGCCGTTCGCCCTCCCCATACCTTCTGGCAACGTGCTGTTTGCTGAGGTATAAAAGTTCTCGCTCTGCGGCGTCCCGAAACTCCATCATCAAAGCTAACCGTCGAGCCTTGCCAGCCTGTAACACATGTTCTAGCAGTTCAAATCTAGGGCTGTAATTTCTTTCTTAATGCGGCTTAAAGTGGAGCATAGATCTCTCAGGACCCCTGCATTCTTAACTATACAAACCCCCCTGATATAACAGTTGTATTTGTAAAGCGCACGATTACCCGAAGGTGTCCTAGCACTGAATAACAGATGTTTATTGTTACCCAACTCAGTGGTACTCATTTTATCAACCTCAAATGGATGAAAGGCTGAGTGGACCCGCCGGGATTTGAACCTGTGACCATGAGGTCGAACACAGGCCCCTGCAGTGGCTGCTTTAGTCCACTGAGCCACCAGACCCGGCTATAGGCATTAAAACCTTCCCAAAGTACCGCCCAGGTATCCACCAACCCTGTGTTAATCTCAAAATAGTCCTCAATGGCCTCCCTTACCTCCTCAAGAAACACCTGGTCTTGAAGTGCCTTCCCAGAAAAACGCCATTGTCTCTCATATCCCCCAGGCCTCGGAATGTTAAGTCGAAGTAAGACTGGCGAATGGTCCGAGAACATCCGTGGCATCATATCTAACCCACTGGACCAACCAGCGACTCCCGGTGAGACCATCCAGGAGTCTATTCTAGTCCAGGTGTTGTGGAACCAAAAATAAAGCGTGTATGATGTGAGGGACGGGTGATGTGTGCGTTCAATATCAACCAGTGAGAATTGCCTACAGATGTCTTGCAGGGCGAGGCGTGAACGGTGCTTAGAGTCAGGAGAGGAGGAAGTACTATCCCTAGCAGGATCTAACAACAAATTAAAATCCCCTTCCATTATCAGTAGGCAGGGATCCAGAGCCAGAAGGTGCACCTGCAACGCATGGTAGAATTCAGGCGAGTCTACATTAGGACCATATATGCCCACCAGAGCAACATTGTGTCCCAGCAGAGAGCCGGCAACAATCAAAAGGCAGCCCTCCCCATCAGCTATAACCCTGTGCAAAGAGAAAGGAACTCTTTTATGGATAAATATGGCCACACCTCTCGCATAACTGCTGTAGTTAGAAAAATATCTATGGGATCCCCAGCTCGCCGCTATAGGTGGCGCATCGGACTTGGACAAGTGCGTCTACTGCATGCAAACTATGTCAATGTTATGTCTAGCAATATAATTGAGAACTTGCCGTCTTTTTTGAGTGTTATTCAACCCTCTGACATTCCAGGACATCAGAGATAGCCCGGAAGGACCGGGCTGCCAGCCTAACTGTGCCATCCAATGAATATTACAATAAGCACATGGCCTTTCAATCTAACCCAGCGCCATGTACCTTTGACCTGTGTAGCAATACCTGAAAAACTATGAAGAAACAGCAAATGTCCCCCCCACCACCCACCACCCAGCCTCACCCTGTCCCTGGCAAGGCAGAACCCATCCCCACAAACCAAAGGACGGTGTAATTCGAACAAGCGTTGTAATACAGTCATCGCATATAAACACCGTAAACTTGGCATAATCAGCAAACAGACTTCGGTGTTCACCATGAGGCGCAGCAACGCCACGCCGGCCGGGCAATACTTAATACTATATTGACAAATGAAAAAAATTCCAACAATGGAAAATACATTACAGAGCCTCAAAACACAAGAATGAATCAACCAGTCCCAGGATTAGAGAAGAGTTCCATACTGGCCTCCGAACCGCTATGTGGGGGAGATGTCACTCATGCAGCCGTCGTCGCTCCATTGTTGTTCTTCTTAGACGCGTGGCAAAACCCCTGTGCCTCGGTCGGGTTTTCAAAGATGCGGGATCTGTCATATACATCCACCTTCAGTCTAGCTGGATAGAGCAAACCGTACCTAAGTCCCAGACTCTTTAAAGTGGCCTTGACGCCGTTAAACTTGCGTCGTGCATCTAGTACCACGACTGTGAAGTCTGGGAAAAATGATAGCCTACTCCCCTGCCACTGGACCTCCCCCCGCTCACCGGTGGAACAAAGGGCTGTGTCCCTGTCCCTGAAGTTAATAAGTCTAGCAATGATGGGTCTCGGAGGCTGGCCGGGTATCGGGAAGGGACCCAACGATCTGTCCCACCAAAAACCCTGTGTGAAGGCCTCTCTGCCAAACAAATCTGATAGTAGTTGCTCCATGAAGACATCCATGTGGCCAGTGGTGACAGTCTCTGGCACGCCAATAATGCATACGTTGTTCAGTCGACTACAGGCTTCTAAATCTTCATTCTTTATCGCCACTTCCTTCAAAATGCTTTCCACCCTCTCTAGCCATTTCTGTGACTGGACCGCTCCGTCTTCCACATCTGAGACTCTAGCCTCCACGACATCTAGCCGAAGGTCATGTGCTTGGACCTTCGCACCCATATCAGCCAGACTCTTATCCAGCGCATCGTACCTGCCGTCCAGGGCCTTGAGGCCAGTCCTCTTCTCCTTGAACATTGCAACAGTGAGCGAGGCAGGGTCGCCGACATCATCATTTTCCTGTGCCCCATCGGCCATGTCTGTAGGGTTGTCAGAAGTAGTGTGAATGCAGGACCACAGAAGTGTGAATTTATGTAAAATGACGGCCCACTGAGCCCAACCACGCAACTCAGACACACGATGCGGGGGGCTGCACTCCAAGCCAGAAGAATGCACACTGTAGGACTGGCCTCGCAGCGGGTCGATGCCTGTGCCTCAAGGGACGGAGAACCATAGGTGCGAAAAGATGGAGCTCAATTATGACACTGTGCCAGCCAGCCAAAGGAGGAGTTAGTCAGTGTGAGTGCGCTGCTCTCAGCACAAGCGCAGGAGGTAGCTAAAGAGTAGGAACGTTGGGGCCAAAAGCTAATGCCAGTGTGTTTCAGTGCAGGGGCGTCAGGCACTTCCCTGCCGATCAAGACATGCCCCAGTAAGATTCAGCCCGACCGGAGAACAGAGGGCCTCCTCCCTGCGGATCTACAGTGGTAGCACAGAGGCTCAGGATATTATCTCCCCATGCTGGCCGCCAGATAGCAAATGAGGCCAGGGTCAGCGGGGCCCAGCACAGCTCGAGTCCCAGGCCAGGCGCAGGGGTAGCAGCTCCAGCACATGAGGGCCTATGCCGTACACCACTTCCAGGGCCAATCAGGGGTGGGGGGGAGTCAGCACACCCGATCAGGCCCAGCGCCGCGGCGACCCCCAAAGCAAGACCTAGCGGGCCTCCCTCGCTAGCCCGCCACACCCCCGCGGCTACACAGCACGCCATGGCCCAGTGCAACCGCGAGGCTGGCAAAGCCCCGCAGCCGCCATGTCCGCCAAAGGACCCAACGCACAGCGCCAACAGAGAGGGGCGGGGGAGGGCGACCACCTAATCGGAGGGGGGGCGATTCCAGCAACGGGCACTGACCGGGGGCCTCCGCCCCTCCCCATTTGGTCCGAAGCTGCTCCTCTCACGCCAGCGTCGCTCTCAGGAAGGCCTCAGGCCCTGAGCACAGTTCTCAGCCACGCAAGCCCAGGAAAAGACTGCTCCGCTCCCCGGATCGACCCGCCGCCGGCATCCACTCGCTCCACATCAACTCCTGGGCATCATGGTAAGGCGTCTGTTAATCTATTCAAAGCCCATATCGATGAAATTGGGCTTGTAAAGTGCCCGGCCGGCAGAGCTTCAAGCGCAGGCGGCCATCTTAGTCGCCTGCGTGGCCACGCCCCGACCTACTGAGAGACTTCTGCACTGAGTCACAGACCCACTCAGACACTCATGCACCCACTCACTCACCCACTGAGACATGCACTTAGACACTTATGTATCCACTCACAGATACAGACAGACAGTCACATACTTACTTTCAAATTAACAAAGGCACTCATGAACCTACTCACAAATTGACTGAGAGACTCATGCAACCAAATCACAGATCCATTGAGAAACTGATGTACCTAGTCATAGATGCACTGAGACACTCACACAGTTTGTTACAGAACCATTGATAGACTGATGCACTGTCTCAGGGATCTGGTTACAGAGACGTTGTAGTTAAGCTTACACTTCACTCGTACAAAACCAGAGAAATTCAGCAGTTAGAGTTATCTGAGCTAACTATAAATTACGCCCCGCAATGCACTGCTAATGACCTCACATACTACATCACGCATGACATGGTCAGTGACATCACTCATGACATCACTGATGGCATCTCAAATGGCATCACTGATGACATTATCCACAGAATCTCTGATGCACAGAGTCACACCCCAATATAACCATGAATACACCGACTCCAACTTCCATGCTACTGTTGTCAAAACCATTGACAAACCATACTAGTACTTACACACCCACACAAGGATTCATAGGTCTACACACATATATACACTCATACACCCATACAGCCACTCACACACTGTCAGTCACTCATAGAGCTACTCACACACCTTCTCACTCACCTATAAAGTCAGTCACACAGCCACTTACTCCCCTATACAGTTATACACACACCCACTCACTTATTCATACATATACTAACACATACTCACTAACCTATACAGTCACTGACACAAGCACACACTCACCCACACAGCCACTATCACAATCCCTCACTCACACATATAGTCACTCATATACTCCAACACTAACCTATATTGCCTTTCACATATGCAGTTACCCACCCATATACCCCTGACACATCCATCCACTCCCAACACAGCCATACACACCCATACATTCACTGAGCCACCTAAAAACTCACTTATACAGTTAGTCAAGCTCCCACTGAATCATCAATACAGGCGCTCAAACACCCACTGATTCATCAATACATATATATGCTTAACATTTATACACCTTTAAAAAACACTCAATCACTGAATGATATCATCAGTGATGTAATTTGAGATGTCATCAAGTGATGTCATCAAGTGATGTCGCTTGAGATGTCATCAGTGATGTCGCTGACCATGTCATGAGTAATGTAATATGTGAGGTCATAAGCAGTGCATTGCGAAGGCACGAGTTATAGTTAGCTCAGCTAATTATAACTGCTGAATTTCTCTGGTTTTGAATGAGTGAAATGTAAGCCTAACTATAACGTCTCTGTAACGTTTGGGTTTTTCAGTGATTGCCATCATCATCATGTATAACTTTATTTCAGTCACAGAAATCTTAAAAAGTACACAGCACAAGACTGAATTACAGCAATATAAACATTTGAAATATAAAAAACATGTTTAAGAAAGTGCATGGCTGCCATAAAATGCAATTTAAAAGGTATAAACAAGAATAGACATTTCATATAAAACATTTAAAACGCTGAATCCATAGTGCATGCCAATATTTGGCCAAGCCAAATACTATTACCCTACGTGTATCAGTGAGCAGAGTTCTCATCAACTCAAGGTAGTAGCCAGGAGCAACCAGTCTGCAAGGTGGGATAATGCACTTGCCCCTCAGGGATTTATAATGGGGATGAAAAAATAACAAATGCACAATAGATTCTGAACAAGCTTTGCAAGATGGACCAAGATCATCCATCGGTGGAGACATTACAACACCACGTGTTGCAGAACAATTTGGTAAGTAGGATCTTGTAGCGAAAGTGTATAAATAATTTGCATGCCAAGAGAGGGACAGTTTCATCAATAGTATCCTCATAACTTGGAACAGAATATAAATTAATAAAATCCTGAGTCAGTGTACCCACCAATTTTGCCATCTGTTTCTCTGCTTTTATTTCTCAATAAATCACTTTGATCCTGGCCTTTGGTATTGAAGACAGGCTTTCAGGGTTGAACCAATATGCAACCCTACCTTCCTAAGTAGATCTCTCAAGCGGCTAAGCCATGGATAGATGTTATCTGAGGCAGTTTCAAAATGCCAGTCATTGCCGCTCGAGAGGAGGCTAACTCTTCGACAAGTTATACAAGTTTAACCATCATAACCAGCTTCCCCAGCCAGACCTGCTGGCTTTTCCAATACTCACTGCAACTTACTTCCTGCATCTAAGCTGCCCTGGTTCGGTTCTCCAGAGTCCACTGCTTCCTTACTGCTCAACATCATCTCTACTGCAGACCGAGGGAGCCACTGGCTAGAAGTAATCGTCTGTGTCAGAGGTCCTAGCACCAGGACACCTTGGTCTGATGTCACCGTGCACCTTACAAATTTCATCCATCCATCTATCCATCCATCCATCCACCCATCCATTCATTCACTCTCTGCGACCTACATACTATGTGGTAAAAGGATGAGAGAACAATAGATGAAAATGTGGTTTGCTGGGGTCATAAGTGGTCTAAACCCATAGAGGAAGGGCAGGCGCAGAGGAACTAGCGGGGAATGGAAACCGTGGTCATCAGACCTTATAACATGTTCATGTATGTAGCACTTGCTCTGGCACTGCTGTATTTTCTGTGAGCTGAAAATCACATGTAATAAGATACTATTACCCAGTTTGAAGGCAATCAATAATGGAGGGATGAAAGGCTGAGCTGGCTTTATAAGGACTTATCTCATCCACTGTATCCTTCAAAAAAGAAGTCAAAGCGATCCTCCCGGCTAAATTCACTTGAACATAAACTCTGCAAACTCTGTTCGCCTGTTTGTCTCTCCCTTGTATTACTCTGTCTGTATCGTCCACTCTGCACAAATTGCCTTATGAAGTTCTCTCTCCTATTGTCCTCTTTGCATATGTATGTGAAGCGCTCTGATATCTGTTAAGGATCTTGTTTGCGCTATACGAAACTCTGAAAATAAAATAAATAAATAAATAAACTCGGGGCCACAGATAACAGTTAACTCACTGAGCCCTTTTCTTAGCAGAACAAAGGGTATATCCTGAGCTCATATTCCAAGTAAAAAGTTCATAGATACAAGATGTTCTTCACAGATTTCTTCTTTATTCCAACGATTATGTATTTCTTCAGAGGAACAGAATTAGCTGCCACTAGCCAACACGTGTTTTGTCCTGTGTTCAATCAACCACGGACTTCCTCAGGGCAATTCATTATAAGTTTCCATGTCCAAATGAAGTTAAAATTTGTTGAATATTCAATCTCGAATATTGTTCCAAACATTTGCTACGGACGGTTGGAAGAAGATACAAGATCCACGTTCGCTTTTGGAACAATATTCGAGATTGAATATTCAACAAATTTTAACTTCATTTGGACATGGAAACTTATAATGAATTGCCCTGAGGAAGTCCGTGGTTGATTGAACACAGGACGAAACACGTGTTGGCTAGTGGCAGCTAATTCTGTTCCTCTCAAGAAATACATAATCGTTGGAATAAAGAAGAAATCTGTGAAGAACATCTTGTCTCTATGAACTTTTTACTTGGAATATGAGCTCAGGATATACCCTATGTTCTATTTAATGGTTTGGATTTTCCACACCTTCTGGTGAATGTTGAATGGCCTTCACTTTATCCTTAGAGCTCTAACTAATTGGACTAGAATTATTAATCGCACAACATTGCGCAATTTTTAACCCAGCCATTCGTCTATTTGTATTTTCCCCATACCTGGCGTGGTCTATGAAGCAAAGAAGAAAATATGTTGTACAGTAGTTAGATAGTAATAAGAAGCAGAAGGTGACACGATTTCTAATCCTAGAATCATCACTCCACCCACCTGTGTGATCCTTTGCAAATACCTTAATCTACTGGCCTCTGATCACTTTCCTTATCTGTAAAAATAATGTGAATATTTGGTATACAACCTTTATAACGAAACTTTTACAACGAACTACCATTACAACGCAACTTTTACAACGCAAACTATTACAACACATTGCTCTGGGGGGGGCTCTAGGATAGGGAATAGGTTAATTTACTATCCAATAACCTTCCCTACTATCCACGGGGACTGGAGTTGGAATAGTAAATTAAACTATTCACTATCCAGCGCCCAAAAGCATTATGCGTTGTAATGGTATGCGTTGTAAAACTTACGATGTAAAGGTAGGCGTTGTAAAGGTAGGCGTTGTAACTTCATACATCCGAATATTTAGACAAATGCTGAATGCATAAAGTGATTTTTTAATGTCTGGTTATGATACTGTGCATGCTCGGGTCTGGCAAGTATCCTAGCCAGGAAAGGAAGGCATCCTGAGGATGTAGGCACAGTAGGCGGCAGACTGCTGACTTCAGATAGTCATTTTATAACATACTAGCAGCCCGTCCCGACGTTGTCCGGGTACGAAAAAGAATGTCTTAAATGGTTAGAATAGGCAAGGCAAAGTATTTTTAAAAGTTCCTGGCATACTACATTTATTGTTTCATGCGACTTGCCTGTGCTGCTGCTCAGAAGCCCTCTTTCTGTTGCGCGGAAGGTGAGCGTGTGCTCTGCGGTTTGTTGTGCTTTCCGCAGAATGCGAATGTGTGTGTCCGCTCCTGCCGACGCCCCTGATCAGTCCTGGCATGCTCACTGAGGGCGTGTGCCTTAGTAGGTTCACGCACTCCCCAAAGACTTGCTTGGTGCACTTAGACGCCCCACATAGCGTCACTGCCAAACGCCACAACTCCAAGGACGCTATTCCCCCTCTCCGCAATGCTTCCAGCGTCTTTGTGAAAGCAGCGCCCCTTTCTTTATGCCTGCCCCCTGTGACAACGCCGAGGCTCACAAATGAGTGAAGCTTTGTTTTTGTTCCCGCCGCAAATACTGTGAGTGTTATCATTAATGGAGTGTGAATGGGCTTGCACAGTGAAATCGGCGGCCATTTATTTATTATTTGTAGTTTTGGGCCAGGCCCCTCTGACAACGTTGACACCCACAAAGGCGTGAATGTGGCGCCGAGTTAATTTCGCGCTTGTGAAAGCCGCGCCCCTTTCTTTATGCCAGCCCTGGCCCCTCTGACAACGTTGACGCCCACAAAGGCGTTAATGTTGCGCCGAGTAAATAGTGCGCTTTTGAAAGCCGCACCCCTTTTTTTGATGCCAGCCCCCTCTGCCAACGCCGAGGCTCACAAATGAGTAAAGCTTTGTTTTAGTTAACGCAGCAAGTGAGTTTTATCAGTATCAGTAATGGAGTGTGAATGTGCGCGCATATTTTATTATCGTTTTTTGTCTTGGGCCAGGCCCCTCTGACAACGGTGACGCCCACAAAGTGTAGTTTGAGACGCCCATTGCTACTTTGACACGCCCATCGCTGACAGCAGAACGCCAACGCCCACAAGGGACTACTTTACCCCTAAGGTTGTTTGACCTTTGTAATGTATATGGTGGCCAGATGTATAGCCTATGTCCATCTGCTGCAACTCCCCTTTACAATGCTGTATTGGGTGTTGTGATTGGTGCTGTACTGCTTGAGATTACCCGCCTCAAAGGTTTCAGCTCTCTCTTTATAATAGTAGTATAGATATAGATAGATAGATGGGGAGCATGCTCTTGCAGCACACTTTGGGCTAATCGGTGCATCGCCTGGCCAGGCCTCACTTCCCTGATATGCATCAAATGAATATTTAGAAAGAGTGACGACAGCTGGGTGCTTCCTAATTCCTGTGACTGTGATGCTGCTGTACTTGTCACTCCTGGTCAGGTACCCTGGTGACAGTGAGGTTCCGATGAGTGGAGTGAGGCTGAGTGAATGCGGAGCCCTGGATTCGAATAACAGCAACCTTACCAGGCATGTCAGAAGTTGCGGTGGGGCCGGAGGACAAACATTGTAATATGGCCCATTATTTGCTTGCCTTCCAAGGAGCATCGCGTAATTCTAAAAAACAAGAACGACGAGGAAAGGGAAACGAGCCACAGTATTTGGTTCCACCTAGTGGTGTTGCAGCGTTAGTGCACCACGAAGGAACAGCTTAAGCTTGCTTTTATTAAGTAAATGCATGTTGAAACAGAACAGGGAGGCTATTATTAATAAGTGAGAGGCTCTGCTGGGGGAAAGGCTGCCTGCCCTCCACTTCTGACGGGCTTGAATATTACAAAACACAATTGTGCCTTATTTCACGAATCGCTTTAAATCCTTGCCTGTGCTCACTTTACAGATCGGAAAAAAGTGTAAACATTTATTAAAAGGCTGAGGACGTAAATACGATTCGCTTTGTGCAATGGTCTTGGTGCCTTACTAGGTCAGAGGTGGTCTCATTGGGAAAGCTGGAAGCTAGGTGACAAACTGGGCAGCAGGCAACTAATCTAGGATACATGCCATATCACTGGGGAGACAGGAGGACTGGATGTTGTTGAGTCTGGTCAGGCAGGTGCCTGTGGAAACTTTTGTGTGTGACTAGTATTGGAGGAGATGTGATCTACTGGTTAAGTAGTTATCGTTGACTCTAGGGCCACAACTTGAGGTGTAATACTAGCACCCGCACGCTTTCATATATTCCTTAGCCCAGGGGCAGCCTTAGGCATGTGCAAGCTGTGCACCACTGGTGGCCACCAAACCCCAGGGGCCGCCACGCCAATATATATCCTTAATATAATAATCCTCTGAGGATGGATACATATTTGCGTGGCGGCCCCTAGCAGGGATTTGGCGGCCTCCGGCTCTGTTCCGCTTCCAAACACCCTGAACCCCCCTCCCCCCCCCCTCTTCACTGGCCTCCACGCTTCGCCCCGCCCGGAACCCCTCTTCCGGGGCCCCCTACCTACGCTCCCTGCCCAGGGCCGCCATGAGCCTAGAGCCGCCCCTGCTTAGCCACACTTATTTATCAAAAAAATGGTGAAGTATTAGAAAAAGATTGAGCGCCAAAGTGTGATTTGGGTTGTGGTGTAGCACTATTCAAGTCTTGACACACTCGGGTACTTAACACCATCTCAAACAGATTCAGGACAGCCTCCTTCCATCAGACATGGCACGCACTCCTCATGGGCAGAGTGAGAGCATGATTCTGGACAGTGCCTTCGATAAGGGGACAGAAGTGATTACGCTGGAAGCCCATTCACACTTTGGCTCGTATGCTGAAAGGTAGAATGGCACATAAAGAAATATCGTTTTCCCACAAGATGCCCTAGAACTGGGATGAACTCATGGCCTAGGAAACGATCCCCAAGAGGCCCCATGTTGCAGTTTTCAATTCTTGCCACCCAAATCTGAAAAACTAGACATTCTTCATCACAAAGTGAATTGAACCTGTGTTTCAAACAGATCCAAGCAGCAAGTGGCAACTGCATTAGCAATCTCACCAGCTATCCTAGATCTGAATACCCTGTCCATGTTTCAAAGTGGATTTACAGTGGTGTAGGAAATGCAGTTAGATTTAAAGTACAGTACAACAGAAAAACACATAATGTGTACAATAGCATACCATTCAATGGCTGCGTGTACTGTGTCACCAGGCTATGCCAGCTAAAAATGCATTTAAACAAATATCTAAACAGAAAGCATACACTAATATGTTCTAAATACGTTGAAGGGTAAGGTAAATCACAGTGGCAATGGAAAAGAGGTCCTTACACTGGGGAACACAGACATGAAGAAAGAAAGTAACCGTCCACCCACCACGCACACACAGGGTGGCTAAATAAAATACACTTAAAATCAACTAAGAAAAAAAAAAAAATATATGTTACCCGTTAAATACCTCTTTATGAATTTGAAATGAAAAACACCACCGCCTACCAAATGGAGAGATTCAGATAAACCTCCAATGTTAATATATGCTTTATAAACTGAACAAGAAAACTTAGTTGTAAAAAGAATATCATTCCATGTACCTTAAACTAACTTTAAAATTACGTATGTTAATTTTGGGACAGATCCCATAGAGGCAAGAAAATACAACGCACGCAATAAAAATTGAAATAAACAGTTAGAAACATTTTACAATAAACAACGATCAGCAAAGATCGTGATAGAAATCCACAGCTAAAAAAAAAACTAAAACCGTCAATAAATTTGAAATTAACTTAGAAAAGAATTGAGGTAAGAGGAGGAATCAACACTGCATGTGATGTAATTTTTTTGCCTGGTGCCAATAGGGTGAGGCTGTTCAATTCAAATGCTTCATTTCTGTCAGGATTTTTGTTCCATGTGTGTGATGTTCGAGTCTGTCAGGTGCTTCTGTTTTTCTCGGACATGCTACCCTTTACCTGCCACATACATATGTACAATAATGAATAGTTTCAACTGCTACTGAGAATTTAAGCAAGTGCAGTTTTAAGATTTAGGTACATAACATAACACTGCCCAATCTAGCATCTCTGGTTGGGCTTTCAGTTCCTCTCAGAGTACCTCTCTACCTTCACTCTCAAAGTAGAGTGGCAAGGGGCCTTGGGTCCTAATACAAGAAAGGAAAATGGGCCCTGAGTTTGGTAGCAAACATTGCATATATGGAGCTACTGTGGGCCTCTGTACCACTCACCTGCTACACTATTCATAGTTGTGCCCAGGGACGGCATTAGTGCAGTGTGACCGGTGCGGCCGCACTGGGCGCTGACCTGTGGAGGGGGTGCTGTATTTAGCAATAATTTATGATTGGAGAGATGGGAAGCGCATTGGCCCGGTAGCAGTGAGACAATCCGAGGAGGCTGCCGGGAGGGGCGCCAAAAATTATTGTCGCACAAGGTGCCACCAGCACTAAAGGAGGCACTGGTTGCGCCCTTGCTTCCTCACAACCCTATTCCAAATGCCTGCAGAGCCCCTTCCAATCAAGGTCTAAAAAAATTAAAAGCTATCAGCATGGACCTATCCTGAAATAATGCCCAACATCTGGGTCTGATCGTAAACTTTTATCCTGCCCTTTGACAGACATTTGTGTGGTGCTGCCCAAGGAACTGATGGTAAACCATCAGAAGGACATGCTGTAGCCGCCCCCTTGATGGGCCACAAAGTCTCGATCAGGCCTTCATTACAAGCTGTGAGCTAAATCCCGATACCGGCCCAAAGAGGAGCTTATATTGGTGGAAAAAGCCAAACAAGCAGAATTTGGTACTTTATTTATTATTTATTTATTTAAATACAGATTATGTATGTTATGCGTCATTTCCATGTAAAAACTAAACAAAATGGGTATTTAAGACATCTTGTACATACCTCACCCTAGAGAGATGGCACGTGTCAGGTGCCGTAAACACTTCACCCCAGAGCGACCCACTAATAATTGGGAACCTATGGGCCAGTACATGACCAACTGGGCTTGGACTAAAGGAATAATATCTCACTCCTGGTACGGCCTCTATAATGCTAGTGACATTGGGTCAGAAACAGCACTTGGATCTGCTACTGACTCTGCTTCACCCCTTCTAGACTTTCAGTGGCAGCTGTGAGATGTGGTGGCCTTCTCTGACCCATCCCTGCTGGGATTTCAACAGTAGATTTGCAGTGAGCCTGACTTAGTCCTTGCTCTAGATTTGAGCAGAACTCGCCACTGCCAGATTCCTATGCTAGACATCACACACCCACCTTTGTACTTTGGAGCAAGTGGTTATGCGAGGAGCTAGGCATCCTGTAAGAGGTCCTGCGCTGGGGCAGAGAGCAGCAGCAGCGCCATATCTTAACACCATCGGTGCGGCGCATTTTCCCGCTGTGCGCTGAAGTTTTAAAAAACCCGCGGTTCATGACGAGCTCAGCTCGTCATGAGCGTACGAGAGGTGTACCTCATGACGAGCTGAGCTCGTCATGAGCGTCGAAGGGGTTAATAGATATGCTGCCGCCTTGCACTCTCCTCCTCCAGTGCAGCAACTTTGGCTACTGAACTATGTTGAGCAATAAATTAGCAGTTGCGGCTGGTGTCAGGGCAAAGTGGCGGGGAGAGGGGAGGGGACAAAACAAAAATCAACAATAAAAAACTTGCCTGAATGCCCGACGCATTGCTGCTCTTCTGGCTCCAGTGCAGGCAGAGGTTCCCAGACTGCCCTGCGGCCGATCCTAAATCAGGATTGGCCTGAGCGGCCTGGATTTGTGCTCCCAGAGAGACTGGGAGCATGTGCCTGCTGTCTCCAACCCGGCAACGCAGCTCGGGTTGGAGACAGCTTCAGTGTGCATGTCAGTTTGGCCTTCTTGAGACGCCTGTCAAACTCACATGCGCATTGACAACGGTGCACCTACCACTCCCCCTCGTGCCTGTCATGCCCATGACTTTGCCCCCTCGACTCGATGCTCTGGAGAAAAAGAAAAGGCTAATAAACATGCTTTATCGTTTTATTTTTCAAGTTTTGCAGCTACTGACGGGGTGGCAATGCTCCTCCGCCATAGTGGAGGAGCCGGCGCTTTGATTAGTAACTATCGCCGTCAGTTTGTGTCGAGCTGGTGCCGGCAAAGCATTAGAGCCTCTTTTACCTGCTACCTGCACCCCATGCCTGCACTCTTGGATGGTCCCAAATGCAAGAACAATCCATTCCTTCTCTTTAAGCGGTGTCTTGGTTGAAAGAAAGGTTCGAAATAAAAAAACGGAGCCTTTGTGAATTTGGCCACATCTTAGCCTTCAGACTCAGCAGCCACCAATCCAGGGAGACACATCTGGAACCTGCCAAGCTACTTCTCTTGTAGATATAAACCGAAACCGAAACATACAAGTGGTTTATGAACTTGGGGCTAGATGTAGGTAATTCTAATTTACCGACTCATAAATACCGAATTTTACCGATTCGGTATTTATGAATCGGTAAATTAGAATGAGGGCGATGTAGGTGAATTTCTTTTTAGAATTACCGATTCTGTAAAAATCCGTATTTACCGAATCGGTAAATACCGATTCAGTATTGCCCATTGATTCCTATGGGCCTTAAAGTCCATAGGAATCAATGGGCAATACCGAATCGGTATTTACTGATTCGGTAAATACCGAATCCTGCAAGGGTGCAGGGGGTGTCACTTTGACACCCTCTAGCACCCCAAGTACAGGCATGTGTAACATGTGGCACACATACATGCCCTAAGGGCATGTCTGTGTGTCACATTGCACAGGTGTGCATGCACAGATGTGCATGCACACCTGAATTCGGTATTTTACCACCCAATAGGATTGGGTGGTAAAATACAGACTCTTAAGGGCCTGTGGCACTCTTTGAAGTGCCACTACATCTCATTTACAGAACGGTAAATTTACCGATTCGGTATTTTACCGATTCTGTATATTTACCGAATCGGTAAATTTACCGATTCTGTAAATGAGATGCCCCCTACATGCCAAATCCTAAATACCGGTCGTTAACGGCCGAAATCGGCCGTTACCAACCGGTATTTGGGCTACTACATCTGGCCCTAAAAGCAATAAAAAAATGAAGCCAAGAATTTCAATGAAAAAGTCAAGAAAAAGCATGTGATGATAGTCATAGAATATGAGAAAGAAACTTATGTTGAAACCTGTTTGAGAAAAACGATGACAACTTCTGTTCTCCATATATTATATATGAAGTATTGAACTTGTAATAATACTCAGCATCTGTGTAGCACACAATACAGACATTATTCTCGTTTGTCCCTAATAATTGTATTATATACTGCCCAACTGGTAGGGACTCATTAACACAGAAGTAGGACAGAATGAGTTAAAACGTGAGGATTTACACTTCTACTTTGCAGGATGCAGGTCACTATTGCATGGGGCAAGAAATTCACTGAACTATTTTACCGGGACTGGCAGTGCTGACCAGCAGCTAATGCAAGGATCTCCACACAAATTGCAATTGGGGGCTAATTTCGTTGATGGGGACCTGCGTGTGCAAAACGAAATTCGTTTTGCTTTTTTTATTTCAAATCGCACGCAGGCCCCTATCAACGAAATAAGCCCCCACCACAGAGAAATTAGCCCCTAGCTCGGCAGCACACACAACTGCCCGGTAGCCAGTCCGGCCCTGTTGCAGGGTTTGCGTTCCGTGCAGTAGGGGGCCTAAAAAATACTGGTTGCAGCTCACGAGATGAGTGCTGCATATCAAGTCTTCAAAGCCAGCGGCAAGCCGTATGTCAAGCAGACACTGTGATTGACAGTTCAAGATCCGTGACAGAAGCAATCACAATGTAAAGCTCGAGCCGCATGGTGATTGGCTGTATTGAAGGCCCTCCTTCGTAAATTATACTTTTGAAGAGTGCTCAGGGCCAGCCACAGGATGAGCAGTGGAAACCAGGGGTAGATGAGCACTAATTAGATAAGCAGCCGAATGTATAGATAAAGTGGGGTCTGTCATGGGCTAAAAAAAGATCCTATTTGTGCATCTGGATATATGTGTGTGTGCATACTCAAGTGTAGTGTGTCATGCCCAGCTGCGGTATAATAGTGACATAGGCATAATGATGGGCATTTATGCATATTTAGTATATGTATGTATATGGTTTTTCTATAGCACAAACCTAGCCAAAAGGCAGCAGAGTGCCTCTATGGTGTTATGAGCCCCAATGTACCCCATTATAGGCCTTGGTAGCTGCACGACCTTTTACCTACATTCGTCCTACTTTGCTCTACATAACGACACGGGTGCTGACCTTTTACCTAGTTATGTGCCAAATAAATGACGTGTAGTTTTCTGAAAAAAATAGCCTCATTTATTATGCATGCGGATTCTTAGTATCATATCTTAATCCCCTCCCTAGGACACGCACAGTAGGATTACCATCTTCTGTCTAATAACTCTGTACAAAAGTCACTGCTATCATCATCCTTGAACGACAGACCCACAGTACAATTTCATATCTAGGTAGAACCCCTGAGGGTACCTTTCGGGTATAAAAGAGCCACATCTTCACTGGGCAACCAGAGGAGAAGCTTCCATGCTGACATGAGACGCTGAAGTCCCTGCACCCAGAAACTCCAGCACGCAGTGGTCTGACATCCTTGCGGGGTGTCTGACTTGAGACCAAGACGGAGTCCTTCATTCCCTTTCATCAGGTAATGGGGTTGTCTCTTTCGTAGGGGATTCTTGGCTTTACACCATCATACATGCTAGGTACAGTTAGGTAGGGTTTGCATCTTAGGAGTACGATTGATTACTGTCATGTATCTATATGCCTGCATATATTCACAGTTTTAGCAGTATGGTAGAATTCTACCTTTTATTTACTCTGTTGATGCTTGTAATCTTATACATTTGTTTCTGTCTAATTGTTTTTGCAGCACACGTTTTATACAAGAATGAGACTGGTTCAATAAATGCTTTTTGAAAATGTACCCATCGTTTTTTCGGTGTATCTCTCTGAGACCAAGTAAGCACGAGTAACTGAGCAAAAAGTACTGCACTGTTTCCATGATCCCTGAAGGATCAAGGGTTGTCATGTTCGATAGTTGTCAGAAACTATTTGTTCCTTGGTTAGGTTAGGGTGTTTACAGTAGCACTGTGATCTAGCTGGTCTAAAGGCTAACATATCCTGTGGGGGTGTCTGGAATAAGTCTGTACACCAATCCCTTAGTTTATTTTCTCTAAACACGCAGATCCTATGTATTATTAGGAGCTACACGACAATGGGATGACGTTCCTGCACGTATATAATGGTCACCATGGTATAATGGTGGTCGTTCTTGACATACTGATGACCACCACTGGCATTACACCAGTCTTGGCACAACTGAGTTACAGGGGGCAAGTACAGGAAGGAAAATGTGAAATGCAAAGTGATGAAATATTAAATGAAAAAAAGAAAAAATGAGCTTCAGATGCACCATTTTAAGTATCTTCTCAACCTTATTTGGGGGCAGGTGATGGGGATTAGGCTACAGTGGGTGGTGGGAATTAGGCTTTCTTGGCACATCACATAAATATTGAAATATTTTGTGAATATCAAATATCTATTCAGAACCTGTGGATTTCTGCAAGTGTTTGTGAAAGTTGTGCAGTGTGATGCATTATGTGCCACACTAAAAGAGGTCAGCTTGGACTGCTCCATTCAATTGCTGCAGTTAAGACAAGTATTGACACTCTAATACTTTCAAAGATCACTGGCCAACACTGCCTGCAGGTTCCATGCATTTATCTGCAGCAAGCACATTATTCCAGCTTAAATGTATTTTAATGTGAAATGTGACTGGGCCCAGACATCAGGCCATACATCACAAAGATGCTGAACATGCAATAAGAAGGGGGAGCTGAAACCACCCTGGCAGAAGACCAGCAGCAACTTCAAAGGAAGGAAGCCTGGCACACCCACCCAGAAGGCACTATCACTTTACCAGGAGCAGCTAGGAAAGAGTCAAAAGGCAGAGTTCCTCTGCAGCCCTAGACAAAGCCCTCCCATGTCCAAGGTTGCCACAAGCACAATGTCAAAAATGGATCCCAAAATATACTGTCCCTTTCCATACGTGACCCCAACATGCAGACATGGAAGATCCTGCTGAAGAGTGATTGGCAAAACATTGTATTTGGGGAAGCAAATGAGGCACTCTCACTGAGTGGGCACATGAAAAAAACATGTTCCTCAACTATAACTTACACTGCCACCACCATTAGTCCCACAAAGGCAAGGGAAGCGGATAAATGACCACTTTGGGCAATTCCTCACCTCACAGAACAGC
This sequence comes from Lissotriton helveticus, assembly GCF_964261635.1. NCBI lineage: Eukaryota > Metazoa > Chordata > Amphibia > Caudata > Salamandridae > Lissotriton > Lissotriton helveticus. The sequence continues at coordinate 1,374,461,883 of NC_136067.1, forward strand.
TCTGGGATGGGTCTTAGTTTATTTACAAGGGAGCCCCCTCAGTGAGTTTGCATAAATGTCAAACTCATTGATAGAAAAATGATAAAAATACAGAGCTAGACACGGGTCAGGACAAAACCACCCCCAGGAGCCATGCAGAGGAATATATGTCCAACACCACCTCACCTATTGTGCTGGTATCGCACCCTGAGACTTGGTGGATAAACCTAGGTCTCTGCAATAGGTGCCTTGACCCCTAAACTACCTCACAACATAGCTGTTTGTAAATAATAATATAATTTAGAACAGTGGATTTGTTGCACACCTATGGGCCTAATGTAAGGTGTATCATTCGGTGCAGCAGAGTCAGCTATCAAATAATTGTCCTTGAGTCAGGCCCGCTCACAAATGTCAAGTTAATATGTGCATTCTCCCACCTCTTTGTAGATTCTGAAGTGCACTTGCATGGCACATGATGCCACCCTTGGTGTTGCCACTGAGCAACACTGGTGACAACTGTTAGACCTGACATCCTCGGTTTGGTATCCCCACCCTAACTTGTTTTGCATTCACCCCTACTGTTTGCTGAATCCATTTCTGTTGGCATTAGGACTCTGTGTACTTTACCATTTCTAACCAGTGCTAAGGTACTAGTGCCCCCTCTCTAACACATGGTAAAATTGCCCTAGACCTAATTGTAGGGAACATATAATCCCCTGGTAAATGGTACTACATTAACCCAGGGTCTGTAAATGAAATGCTTCTAGGGATCCTGCAGCACTCATTGTGTCACCCACTAAAGAAGCACTTTAAAACATGTCTCAGACCTGCCATTGCCACAGGTAGTGCAGTTTTAAACTGCCATTTTGTCCTCGCAAAATAAACCTTTTGCCAGGCCCAAACCTTTCTTTTTAATACACATAAGTCACCCTTACGGTAGACCATGGGCAGTCCAGAGAGCATGGTGCAGTGTATTCAAAAAGTTGGACATGTAATTTTAAGTTTTACATGTCCCGGTAGTGAAAGACTCTTAAATTATTTTTTCACTACTGGCAATGCCTACCTCTCCTATAGTATAACATTGGAGTTACCTTATTACATTTTATAAGAGTAATTTCCAAATGGGAAAAGGCAACAAGTTTATGTTTGGTATCTTTGGAATTGTTACGAAAAATCCAAACTTTTGGTGAAGTCAGATTTAAAATTACAATTTTGAAAATGCCACTTTTAGAAAGTTGCCATTTTCCTACCTTAGCCATATGGTGCCTGCAGCTTGTCTCTGGATCATATGACTGGGTGCGGGAGACAGTTGGGATTTGTGTATTCCTCCTAGACAGCCACACCCAATGCGGAGCTTAGGTGTGCCTGGATGGGCCATCACTGTCAGGATGGGAGGGAGGAGCTGGACCCAGTCCCACTTACACTTGAATAGGCTGTGTTCTGTCTCCACACAAAGGGCTGCATACCCCTGTAGTTAGTCTGGAGCCGGGCAGGGAAGGCAGGGCATTTATGCACTACAAAGGCCTACCTATATAAGCTTCTCCCCACCCAAAAGGCAGTATATATACTGGACCTCAGACTACACCACTTCAGTACATTTCTGGACCTGTGGATACTCTGCCAGGAAGGACTAATGTGCTGCTGAAAGGAATTCCACTCTGCTGGTCTGCTGATCTGAAAGACTTCTGCCCTGCTGTGCTGCCCTACTGCCTGCCACACTCTGGCCTGGGTGAGAAGGACTAGACCTGCATCTCTTGAACCCAGAGTGACTCCAAGAGCTAGTTGGCTGGCCTCCTGATCTGAAGCCTCAGGGACACAACAAGTTTCCAACAACCTTGCACCTGCACCTGTACTCTTCCATCTGTGGGTCTACCCTGCCAAGTGGTGCCACCCCAGTCATGTATACGCTTGGCAATGGGCTTAATGTGCTCTGCTAGCCTCTGTGGACCAAGCGGATCCAATGCATCTCCTCTGCTGCACAGCGCAAACCCGAGCAGAACGACACATCGCAGCTGCTGCATGGATTGGACCAGTCGCAAAGCCCACATTTCCACTGTAGCCCCATCGAAACTGCCACTGCGCAATGCATTCTCAGTGCCGGCCCTCACATCCCTCATCGATGGCAGTCTTGATGACGAAATCCACATCGTAGCCTTTCAGCTCTTCAAAAACTGATGTATCGCCCTGATTGTGCGCCGCATCCACAGTGTTGGACTTCATATTGCAAACCACATCGATGGAATCGCATCTCTTAGTCTGAGCGACGCATGTCCGACACGGATCCTCGCAATACACATCAAACCACGATTTAAGGTACTCTGTTCAGCGGGCCTAACTGGGTTCCGGTAGCCGGTCTGCACCCCATCGTGGTCAGCCTGAACTTGTGACTTTGTCCTGGTCTAACATGACCAGATATTCACAGTTAGCGCTTTGCGTGTTTTAGAGCTATTTTCAATAAACTCTTTAAACTGGAATTTCTCCGGTTCTACTGAATGGATTCTTGACGTTTTGGTCTTGTTTTATTTCTTAAAGAAAGTTCTATTTTTCAGACTTGGGTTGGGATCCTTTTTGAGTGGTTCTCACTATATTACTGTTTGAAGTGTTGCACAAATACTCTGCACATTGCCTCTAAGTTAAGCCTCTCTAATCTGTGAAAAGCTACCAGAGGGTTGAGCGCAGGTTAATTTAGGGGTGGCTTGAGCCTCACCCTGACAAAAATTGATGTTGCTGCTTGACCAGGGCTCCCACCCCTGTCAACCAGCAACCCAATGTCCCACAGTAAGTATGCATTTTGTATTTATTTTGCTTTTGCAAACATATGCAATATTCACACAAATATAAAACATTTTACAAGAAAGGAGTAGCCAAGTAGCCCGGCACTACAGCCCTGACATCTAAGGGCCTTCCATTTCGAGCAGCTCTGCACACGTGATTAGGAAACAATTCTGTCACTCAAAGTGCAAGGCAGCTAATTGATGAAGTGGGCTGACCCACTTCCCTTTACAGTATGCTGTAGTGAGTGGAAACAAAATGTGAATGACACAATAGCATACCAATTGGTGAAGAGGTCTGACTGAAAGCCATTATAAGTAAGTATATTATACATATATTTAAAATCAAAAGGTCTTGGCTACACCAGACCTATACATTTAGTAAGGTCTATTGTTAATGAATTAAAATATCTTAGAGCCGATTTATAACACCCTGTAAACTATTAGTGAAATGGCAGGTCCTTTATTAGTTTTACCCACCACCAGTTACTGCGCAGTTGACAAGTGTCTGAAAAAAAAAACTATGCAATAACTGGAGACAACAACAGGCTGCTGAGAACACCAGGGAATTTCCTAGAAATTGGTGGGAGTTGTGCCGTATTACTGGAAAGCCTCCTGCTAATTTCTGGAATGGGTTTAAATGCTTCAGAGCTTGGAACTTGTCTAATAACAAGATCACTGCACATTGTTTCACTTCAGAGCATTACTAGAATGTCTACATGGTCCAACTTAGATTTTCCGTGTTTAAGACTATTCATTAACCACTGAGGTAATTTACATACCTGCTGTCATTTGAAAACAGGAAAGTGGAGGATTTTGAAAAACAATGGGGTAATTTATTTTCCCCACTGATTTACAGAGAAGTGAAGGTCACTTTAGGTAGAAGCCATTTTGGCTTGAAATGAATGGGTGCCTCCTGTCTTTCATGTGTGTTGCCATGTAGGCATCTATAGCCAATTAGGCTTCAACTCCTGATCTGGACATTTTCCCGTAGAAGAAAACTCTGCAGTAAAACTGTTCCCTGTAAAGTTACCACCATTGTTTTGCCAGAAATGCTCTTTCATCCTTTGATTGCAGCAGTAACTTAGTAAACCAAAAAACAAGCAAGCAGTTTTAGAGAAAAACTTGAATTGCCTCCTCTGCTACTTCCTGGGCCCATTCCTTACTTATTGAATGAATGTGCCCATCCACCAATACTGATCACCACTTCCTAAAGCTGTTTTTTTCTTTCTATTCCTAGTCTGGGGATTACCCATAAATACATTCTCTACTCCCAGTACTGCTGGTTCTTTTTAAGCCGGAGCCTACCATACAGCTAATGGCATCTTGGGGACATTCAGAAAGCTTCCCTGGGAATGCATTCCACCTATTACTTACCATTGGTTTTATGGTTTGTAACTCACATTTGCTTGCTTTCATCTGCCTGCTCTGTTTGTTTTTCGCAGAACAGCTGAGTTCATCCCTTCCCTTGTACAAACCCTATTTACTGTATTCTTACACCAGTACTGGCTGTCTGTAAATAGGCTTTTAAATCTTGTTCTTATCTCGTCATATTTGTTGTGCTTTCAAGACAGAGGTCAAATGTCTGGCTCTGTCTTCCAGGAAGCTTAGTGTTTACTTTTCTTTCTATGACTTCAAAGTGAGAGGATTTATGTTACAATCATGCTGGCTACTAGGAGTGCTTGAGGAAGGATGTACAATGTTAGTTGTTTTTCTAGCACACAATAACATTTCAATGTAAATGAACTGTGAAGATATGTTAGAATATATCAAAATTAGAAAAAAACACAAATTAAGCAAATCTTTTGGCAATTCTGAAGTGTGGTGGAAACAAATATTTTAATATGATCAAAACAAATCAATACACTTGGACGATGATGATATTACCACACATTATCGTTTGTGTGCTGTATACCTTTATCAGTAAAACGGTATGTCTGTGCAAATGTAATGGTCATATCAATTGAAGATGTGTTGTCTGTAATGGCAGTGTGCTCCTACACCATGCATATTCCACTCTACACCTTACACTGTATGCCACTGCACTCCATGCCAGTGCACTCTACACCACTCTAATATACACTTCTGCACTTTACGATAGTCTACTCTGCAACACTGCACTCTATGCCACTGAACTCTAAACCACTGCACTCTACGTGGTGCCACTCTACGCCACTCTATTCTATACCACTCTACTCTTTGCCACTTCTCTCTATGCCACTCTAAACCGTTGCACTCTACGTCAATGCACTAAACACCATTTGACTGAAAACTAGTGCACTCTATGCCACTGTACTCTATGCCAACTACTCTGCAACACTCTACGCCACTGCACAGCCACTCTATTCTACTCTGCACTACTTTCTCTCTGCCACTCTACTCTGCACCACTCTGCTCTCTGCCACTGCACTGCACTCTACACAACTCAACTCTACAGGATTGCACTCTCTGCCACTGAATCCAATGCCACTCTACCCTGCACAATTGCACACTACACCGCTCTACACCGTTGCGCTCTATGTCACTGCACTCTACGTCACTCTGTTCCCTCTGTACTCTGCGCCACTGCTCTCTGCACCACTCTACTCTACACACTCTACTCTACACCACTTTACTCTATGCCTCTTTACTCTACACCACTCTACTCTGCGCCACTGCACTCTATTCTGCAAGACTGCGTTCCATGCCACTACATGCTACGCCACTCTAAACCATTGCGCTCTACGTCACTGCACTCTATGCCACTCTATCCTACTCCACACCACTATACTCTACGCCATTGCTCTCTGCACCACTCTACTCTGCACCACCCTACTCTATACTATTGCACTCAATGCCACCGAACTCTAAGCTGCAGTATTCTATTCTGCACCACTGAACTCTACACCACTTTACTGCATTCTTCACCAATACACTCCACGCCACTCTAATCTATTCTGCACCACTCCACGCCACTGCACTCCACTCTTTGCCACTCTACTCTATACTGCATCACTCCACTCTACCCTAAACCTCTCTACTCTACACTACTTCACTCTACTCTGAAATAACCTACTCTAAACTACTGCAATCTACTCAGCACCGCTCTACTCTACTCCACTCTACTCTACCGTCTATGTTACTGCACTCTGCACTAATGCACTTTACACCACTTCACTCTGCTCTGAAATACTCTACTCTAACCTACTGCAGTCTACTCTACTGCACTCTACTCCACCCTCTATGTCTCTGCACTCTACGCTAATGCACTCGACATCACTTTACTCTAAACCAATGCACTATACATCACTTCACTCTGCTCCAATCTAGTCTTCTCCACTCTATGACACTACACTTTAAGATACTCCACTCTATCACGCTCTACCCCACTCTACAGCACTCCACTCTAGACAACTCCCTCTATGCCACTTTACTCAACTCTATTCAATGACATACTACTCTACTCTACTCCTCTCTATGCCATTCCACTCTCCTACACTACTCCTCTCTATGCCATTCCACTCTCCTACACTACTCATCTCTATGCCTCTCCACTTTATGACAATTTACTCCGCTCTACGCAACTCTTTTATACAACACTCTACTCTACGCAATGCCCTCTATGCCACTCCACTCTGCTCTACACTACTCCACGACACTCTATGCCACTCTACTCTATGATACTCTACTCCACTCTACTCCCTTCCACTCTGCGACCCTCTACTCACCTCACTCCACGCCACTCCACTTCACTCCACGCCACTCGCTGTGTACAACATGGTTAAAACATATTGGCAAACCCAACAGCTCTTGCATAGGTGAGACCTATTGGCTTTGTGCTTGTGTTATGCTCTTATCATTTCCGTGAGGGATCTAGGGAGTTTGCAGGGACAACTCCTTTCTTTCCAGGGGGTTCTGGGATTTTACACCTGTTCTGACCACTGCAGCTGCTTGCAGAACCAGGGATAAATGACATCACTGAACAGTGTAAAATTGCCAGACAAAGGGGTCCAAAAGGATGGCGGACAGATAAAGTCCGTCCGCCATCCTGTCGGGGGCCGGTACCATCCGCCACAAGGGCGGAGGAACCATGCCCCCAATTAGGATGCATCCGCCACAGTGGCGGGTGCATACTGCATTTTTTACATTGCGGCGGACGGTGCTTGAAGCACCGGCCGCCGCAATGCAAAAAAGGCACGTTGTACATTTCAATGCACAACATGACAGGCACCGCACGGTGCCTGTCATGGTGTACATTGAAATGCTGGGGGGTACCATAGGTACCCCCCATGTGCACCCCCCACCCCCCTTCACCCTGGGGGCCCGCAACGGGCCCCCAAAGCCAAGACTGTATGCCAGGCATTCCTCACCGGCCATCCTAATATGGCTGGCGGTGTCTGATAGACACCACCACCATATCAGGCCTTTTCCGCCGCGGTCGCAAGCCGACCGCGGTGGAAAACGGCGGACGGTCTTCCCCTCCGCCACGGTCCCCCCCGCCATCGTAATATGGCGGGGGGAAGAAAGGTGGCGGACGGGCAGGGATGGCGGACGGATCGCCACCGCCTGCATGGCGGTGCCGATCCGTCCGCCATCCTAATGGACCCCCATGTTTGGCTATGGAACACCTTATTGCACTTAGATCTGCAATCTAGCTCCTTTCCTCATTGTAAACAGTTCCAAGTTATCTGATCACTCCTCAATCATCACAGACTCTCTAATGCTTGCCTGTCCTGTAACTGGCCACTTACTCTGCCTGTAAAATGCTGCCTAGGGTTGATGCTGTACTAACGGTTTCTAAGTTGCAGTGGGGGACTCCCACTGCTGACAGCTGCTCTGCTCAGACAGTGCTCTGCTCGAGTTTGCCAGACGGTCCGTAGACCTCAGGGCTCTGACCAGGGGCAGATCAGGCAAACGTTCTCAGCAGTAGAAGTTGCTATGAGTGAGCTAGTTCGTGACCTGGTTTCTCAGGCTGGGCAAGTCAAGTTGTTGATCTGATTCTGAGCCCTGATTGGTTTGCATTGATGTCTTCCTTGGGGCCCGACAGGACTTGTACTTCAGATAAGATGTTGTCTTTGTTTACGTGGAGATGAGCCGCTATGATGGGTCACTTGATACCCGAACCTCCGGGGAGAGTTGCCATCATTTTATACGTGAGTTATAGCAGCCATGTCCATTGAATTTATGAATAAATTGAGGAGCCATTTTATGCAGGATCAGTTTCAGGCAGCTGCAGCACAGTGTGCACTCTGATAGCAGTGCACTCGCGCTGTTAATGCCGTTCTTCTCAGCGGTCTTATTTGACCCTCGCAGTGCTGGTGGTGTCAGGGAGGCGCTATAAATGCATGACTAATGTATTTTACTGCTGTGCTGAGGACTCAGAAAAGGGGGTGGTGATGAACAGAGTGTCTGAATTAAGCAGACCACTCTTACCCAGTCCAAAGATCAGGGCTTGATCCATCACCGTTATTTAGCTCACTGCCCCATCCCAGCTCAGAACCTGGCTATATGCAAATTAGTCTGTCCCTGGCCCAGTGCATCATGGGAACAGGGCAGACCAAACTACCAAGCCAATTCTTCACCAGAAAGGAGACAAGCTACCGGGGACCGGTTTCTGGCATTTCAGCCTCGTCGGCCCGGCTTGCTTGAATCCTGATGGAGCAGTGAGCAAGGGACTCATGTCTGAGTATACCCTTCCACGCTTATGGTGGACAAAATGATTCAGAAAAGGGCGTGGTGATGAACAGAGTGTCTGAATTAAGCAGACCACTCTTACCCAGTCCAAAGATCAGGGCTTGATCCATCACCGTTATTTAGCTCACTGCCCCATCCCAGCTCAGAACCTGGCTATATGCAAATTAGTCTGTCCCTGGCCCAGTGCATCATGGGAACAGGGCAGACCAAACTACCAAGCCAATTCTTCACCAGAAAGGAGACAAGCTACCGGGGACCGGTTTCTGGCATTTCAGCCTCGTCGGCCCGGCTTGCTTGAATCCTGATGGAGCAGTGAGCAAGGGACTGAGGACACCACACTAAAATGCGTTAGTCTAACCCCTGATGCATGGTACTTGCCAGGGCTGCGGTAATGGAACCGCCTTGAGAGTTTTAAGCTCCCTTCTTGTGTTTCCTCAACAGCTGCTAGTGAGTTACTCAAGGAATTCAAGGAAATGCAGCTGCATCGGTGCCGCTTGTTGCTCTGAAATCACAGTTGCACGGGCGCTTTGTTTAATTTGAACCCACTGCTTGCAGCACCACTTCTATGTTAATTTTGCTGCTGCTGGCAGCAACGCTTTTATGTTAATGTTTCCATTGCTGATCGTGCCTCGGACGTCCAGTGTTTTTTTGTGGCTGTGGGCAGCACTATATGATACATTTGCAGTTTGTTTGTTAAGGCAGCGCCACGATCAAGCTAGGTTTTGATCCCTTGGGGCACAGCATACCACAACCATCTTTCTGGCTATATGAGGGGCTGAGGGGAGGTTTGCAATAAGTATGCAATGGCTGCTGTAGCAAAGTATTTTCTAAGTTGCTCTTTATTGGCAGGGACCAGTAGCGGCTGCCACCGAACAGCGGTGGTGAGACGATGGAGGAAGGGAATTAATAAAAAAAAAAAAAAGCACTTACCTATCCCACTGGCCGCCTCCTCTTCTACCTCCGTCCTCCTGTCTGTACTCGGCAGGAAGCACAGTATCTCCCAGAATACCCTGACCAATCACAACACTTACAGCAGTGTTGTGATTGGTCTCAGCGCCGTGATTCGGAGCTCAGACAGGGACTGGGAGTCTGTGCATGTTCTCCACCCAGGCTGTAAGGCAGCCTGGGTGGACGACATGCGGATGTATGTCAGTACAACACGATCTTTTAGATCGCGGTACTTAACAACGCGGTTATTACAACGCAAGTCGTTACAACAATTAGCGTTGGGGGGCGCGGATTTAGGAATATTATAATTTTATATTCCAACAACAGCCCACGTAACAGTAGGAAAGGTGTTGGAATATAAAACTACAATATTCCTTAAGCAAGAGCGCCATCCAGCGCAAGTCGTAGTAACGACTCGCGTTGTAATGGCAGCGTGGTAAAGGTTGTGCGGTGTAAACACCGCGTTGTAAACGACGTTTACCACGACATGCAGAGTATGCATGGCGGTTTGGCAGGCCGGAGACGGCCGGCCAAACCATCATGCACTCTTTAGGTGCTGCCATCACTCCTCCCCCTGTGACGCAGGGAGCCCAGCCCCACCTGCCTGGCTTCAGCTGAATACAGAAAACAAAGTTATAATAACAAACATTATTATCATTTTATTTTTTGGATTCAGCTTGCAGTTGAAGCAGTGGGGCGAAGCTCCTCTGCCGTAATGGAGGAGTAGCAGAGATATCTTAAGGATTTTGGGGGCCCTGGGCCAAAAGTATTTTGGGGGCCCTGTTCAGAACAGCTTTGAATTTATGATTCAATCCCTGGTCTTTCATTCCCTGTTGGCAGGGTCACTGACAGTGCAGAGGCACACTAATACGAATTCTAAATGTGTTAACATCTAATACTCAGGGATAGTGACATGTGTTTTCAAAATCGTATTAAAAGCAGCAGCTCATGAATATTATTGCAAACAATATCTGTGACCCCCTCCCAATTCTCATATGTGAGGTCCTGTTGTGACCTAAAAAAACTTTTTTATAGATGCTGCATGTGTTGAAAAACATAAACAACACATTTGTCTGCCAAATGTCTATAATAGAGTCCCACACATTACCCATATTAAAAATAATTAAAAGAAAACGGGTTTTAAAACAATCTGTTTAAGAATTATACAAGGTCATCAGGACCTGAAGCGCTGGGGCTCTGGGCCAGTGCTCACTTTGCCCATGCCTTAGAACACGGGTACTCATAGTACGGCCCGGCAAGCCTTCCTTTGCGGCCCGCGGACCTTGCTGACATCATACCCGTGTTTTTGAATTTTTTTTTAGAGTGTCTGCAAACACTGAGGGCCAGATGTAGGTAGCCAAATACCGGTCGGTAACGGCCGATTTCGGCCGTTACCGACCGGTATTTGGCTTTTGAGATGTAGGTGGGTCGGAATCTACAGAATCTGTATATTTACCGATTCGGTAAATTTACCACTTCGGGCTGCAAGGCCCATAGGAATCAATAGGAAATACAGAATCGGTATTTAGAGAATCGGTAAATACCGACTCTTACAGATTCGGTAATTTTTTACCTACATCTGCCTCCTTCCAATTTACCGACTCTTAAATACCGATTCTGTATGAGTCGGTATTTAAGAGTCGGTAAATCGAAATTACCTACATCTGGCCCTGAGTGTTTCAGCAGCGCAACTCTGAGAGACTCTGCTGCGGGGCTGGGTCGATTCCAGTGATAGAGTGGAGCTGCAGGGGCCTAGGAAAAGGTGAAATGCAACAAAGCCCCATTAACATGCAAATGGTCTTTTAAAGACCTGTGAAGTGCTCGAGTGCGGCTGTGTGTGTGTGTGTGTCCCGGAAGCTGTCTCAGCCAGGGCGGCTGGTAGGAGGGGTCCTTCGGGAGAAGATCGCCCTGAGAAGTCTGGGGGCTGTACGATGCAGCTCCATGCAGACCCCATGCTCCCTGAAAGCCGTAAACTTTTTCCATTGAAATGACCAGTGTCTATGAACCCGTGTCACGTAATCAGCACCTACAAGGCACAGACATAATTAATATATTCTGAGTGGGGGGCATTTTTCAATCAGCGGACGGCTGATACCAGACCAGGGACCACGTACCTGCCTGCTGCTTCGCCGCCTCTGGGGTGCTCATGCTGCAGTTCTCTCCCGCCGTAGCAGTCCAGCGAAGCCTGTGGACGCCGCGGGGAGACTACAGCTCCCAGAGTGCTCGGCGACCACTTCCGCCCACTTCCGCCAGCCAGCGCGCCCGGAGGCGCTTCAAAAGGCGTAGGCTCCATCTGAGGAGCGGGGGCATTTTTCAATCAGCGGACGGCTGATACCAGACCCGGGACCACGTACCTGCCTGCTGCTTCGCCGCCTCTGGGGTGCTCATGCTGCAGTTCTCTCCCGCAGTAGCAGTCCAGCGAAGCCTGTGGACGCCGCGGGGAGACTACAGCTCCCAGAGTGCTCGGCGACCACTTCCGCCCACTTCCGCCTGCCAGCGCGCCCGGAGGCGCTTCAAAAGGCGTAGGCTCCATCTGAGGAGCGGGGGCATTTTTCAATCAGCGGACGGCTGATACCAGACCCGGGACCACGTACCTGCCTGCTGCTTCGCCGCCTCTGGGGTGCTCACGCTGCAGTTCTCTCCCGCCGTAGCAGTCCAGCGAAGCCTGTGGACGCCGCGGGAGACTACAGCTCCCAGAGTGCTCGGCGACCACTTCCGCCCACTTCCGCCTGCCAGCGCGCCCGGAGGCGCTTCAAAAGGTGTAGGCTTCGTCCGCGTCGCGGGACGCGCGTGGGCGTGCGCCGGGCTAAGCCCGGGCAAAGGGCGGGCCCTCTGAGGCCCTCAGAGGTCAGCAGTGGTCGGGCGGGCCACCCCTCTGACATCCCCTGTGAGAGGTGAGCACTCCAGCAAGCTTATTAAAAATGGGTGAATGTAACGCTATTGGTAACAGTAATACCACAGCTTCCGCCACTCAGGGCACTGAAACCCCTGTATCTCTGATTATATCCTTCGAGTCATTGATAGACATTGCGTTCAATGAAATTGTCGAAACCGAGAGGAGGTTCTCCATGGGCCCAGGTTCAACTAACAGATCACGCTCAAGTGCAACAAGTCCAACAGGGAATCTAAGTGGTAATATGCACATAACCCCTGAAGTCATTGTGGTTAAACCACCCCATTCTGTTGCCAGTGTGCCCATTGTCCAGGAAGACGAAAATACTATTGTGTATACTGTCCCAGCTGCAGCTCCTGACTCCATCTCATTACCATCAACAACTGAAGTCACTGAGATTATTGAGAACACAGGAGCAAAGCGCAAAAGGGGCCCAGCAAAACTGACATATAACAAAAGGAAGCAGCCCCCCAGGAGTGCCAATCAACCGACACCACAAAGTATGTGGAGCAGGGGTAAGAAACAGAAACAAAAGCAATTTATAGTATCCGTGCAGGACCAACCTCACTTGGATGACACTGTAGTCATAAACGATGATGGTCCTAACTCAGTGTCTATTTCCACTCAGACCGAATTTCTCAATGTAAAAGGCTACAATTCAAAATCAGAGGGGAACCTAATTGAGACCATCGCGGATACAATTAGTAAGCAACTTGAAGGTCAAATGATCAAACAATTTAATAATATTTTTAAAAGACTTGATAGACTGGAAAATTTAATAAAAAATGATGATGCCAAGAGAAAAGGCTCAGTTTGTTTGGATAAACTAAGAGGTGAACGCCTGCTAAAAGATTTGGAATCCACCACCCGTGCGTTAACTAGCAGCGATCATATTACAAATAGGGCCAAGGAACCTAAGGTTGCCACTAACTTACCCACGACTATAACACCTGTGGCGACTACAAGCGTAAGGGAAAGTAATCCCCCTGTTCCCTTGAATAAATCTCCCTTGCCTCCCATTGTTGTTACTAGTGCTCCAAAAATCAATCATGATAGTAACCGTGCTACAAGCACTACAACCCAGAAGACGTCCATTAATTCCAGCCAACGCCAACGTTATAATAAGACTACTGACGTAGACACCAGGCCTTTTAAACATCAAGGCCCTGCCTTACATCTGCCACCTGAGGCGTGTCCCTACGTCTTGGTTCTGGCTGGCATTCCACCCCTTAGGGAAGGGCAAGGAGAATCGTGGGTCCAATTGCATAACAAATGTATCGACTGGCTAGCTAAGTACAAGGGGGTGGGTTATGATATTTCTAAAGAAATTATATCCACACGCCGAGTAACTTGGGTAGGTCCTCTTTTTAAAAACATTAACGGGGACTGTATTGTAGTTAACTTTAGGAACACGGGCACTGCGAAATTCTTGTTAAACAAAAATTCTGCTCAACACGGCCCATCCACTGTGGTGACTCCTTTATCGTTAAATTACTTTTACCGTCCCCCACACAAAATGATGCAGCCACCACCTGTATTCCCTCTACATAACAGGTTCTCAATACTTCATGACCAGGGAACACTGGATTGACTGTCCCCTACTACTGTAGAACCTGTCTCTGCGTGTCCAGTTCTTGATCACACAGTGGGAACATCATCTGAGGCTCCTCTACTAACACCAAAAACCTCTTTACCTGAAACATTATGTGAACAACATGGGCTTTCTACAATTATACCCTCCCCAGGAACTGACCAGGGCCTTTGCTTGAAGCCAGATAAAAATTTGTCAATCCTCAGCTGGAACATTGCTGGCCTGAAGGCTAAAATGGAAATTACATCCTGGAAGGATTGGGTTAATTGCCATGACGTACTAATGTTCCAAGAAACTTGGTGTACCGATGATTTGTTACTTGAGGGGTACAGCTGTCATAACAGGATTGTTCCGACCCCCTCTTTAGGCCGCCCTAGCGGGGGCTTATCCATCTGGGTCAAAATAGCTGCAGAAGTTAAAGTCGACACACTCCAAACCGATTCTCCAAGCTTCATGGCATTATCATATATTCAAAAGACAAGGCTATGTCTGATCAATTTTTACAATAATGACTTTTCGTCCCAACCTAATAGTAATTTTATTGTTTTATTTGATTTTATTGATAGAATCATGGATGGGCAGAAATATGGGAAATTTGACGGTATCTGTTTAGGAGGGGATTTCAATGCCCATATACATTCTAGAAATCCCCCATGTAGGAGAGGCACAGAACTGTCAAATCTCCTTGCAACTAGAGATCTTGTAAATTGCATGGAGCATGCTGGGAGGGAAACCAGCTTTGCCCCTTTTCCAACTTTCATTGGCCATGGGAGTGGTACCACAATCGATTATGTATTTGTTTCTCCTCCTGTTGCAAATGTTTTAACGAAGGCGGACGTTGTCTGCAAAGTATATAGCGACCATTACCCTATCGTAATTCACCTATTACTTCCGAGGGGTAAGCACACACAAAATGAAATAGGTGCAAGACACTTGGAGGTTTCAACAGATAACTTGAGGGTAATTTGGAGGGGCGTGGATAATAGGGGAATCCTGGCAAACGTCATTAAAAAACATCCAACTTTGATTGAAAACTGTCTCACCACTGATGCACATGGGGGTAATATAATTACATCATTTACGGAACTCTGCTCTGTAATAAAAAGTGAGATCTCCAAACCAGTCTTAAAGAAATCTATGGAAACACCCAGATGGTTTGATGCTGCTTGCTCCAAGGCAAATAGGCAGTTGAGAGCCGCTTTAAAAGCAGAACCCAGGGATATTTCCCAAATAAGGCTACTCAGAGCAGAGTATAAATCTACCCTACGGCTCAGAACAAATGAACTGGTTAAGACCCACTGGGGTTCTCTGGCACGCTCGGCCGAATTGAAAGACACTACTGGGTTTTGGAGTGAGGTAAAGAAGCTAAGATCTTTAGGTTCAAATCTAACAGCAATTAACTGTAACATTACTGGTCCTACGTGGGTTGAACATTTTGCCAAGATTTATGCTACCCCAGACAACCCCTCTTTAACCTCCCTCCCTTTAAGCCCCCTTAACCGCATGCGTGCGGCATGATTCCCCCCCGTACGCTGGATTTTGCGAAAGCGCACTTTACATGACGAGCTGGGCTCGTCATGAGCGTGCGAGGAGGCTACCTCATGACGAGCCCAGCTCGTCATGAGCGTCGAAGGGGTTAACATCTCTGTGTCTGAGGTTGAGGATGCCATACCTGAAAGCGCCGGAAATAAAGCGCCTGGCCCCGATGGGCTCTCAATTGATCAGTTAAAATGTGAGCTTGACTTTTGGGCCCCATTGCTATGTAACGTTTTTAATAATCTAACGAATGAGCAAATTCCAGAAACATGGTCCTGCAGTACAATAGTCCCCATTTTTAAAAAGGGCGATAGGCTGGATCCCGGGTGCTACCGCCCTATCTCGTTAATTGATAACACTTTGAAAGTCTTGGGGAGGGTTATCTTTAAAAGGATTAGAACCTGGGCAGATGAGAGTAAGATCCTACATCCCAGCCAGCTTGGTTTCCGTAGTAATGTTGGCACGGTAGAACAATGCTTGAACCTTAGTCTGATTATGGCAAAATATAACATTGCTAAAAAATCCCCTCTTTATTTTGGTTTTATGGACTTAAGTTCTGCATTTGATTTTGTTAACCGTTCCCGTCTCTGGTCCACCCTTCTTAACTATGGTTTAGATGATTATTTGGTCCACTTTTTAGCCTTTTTGCACAGTGATTTAAGAGCACGAGTGCGTATTAACCAATTTGGCGAAGTGTCTGACGACATCAGGATTGGTAGGGGGGTCAGACAGGGGTGTGTGCTGGCCCCCCTCCTTTTTATTCTTTATATAAATAACCTGAGCTGCTGGCTGAGCACTTCTACACATGATGTCCCCCATGTAAATGGAGTCCCTATACCAACTCTCCTTTACGCTGACGATGCGGTCCTAATGGGCCGCACACCAAAGGCACTTCGTTCCCTAATCTCAGGCTTTGTTCACTTTATGGCAGACCTTGGTCTGACCACTAATTTTAAAAAATCTTTAATTATGTGCTGTGGCCCTAAAAAATATAAAATTTCTGAGATTAAATCAGGGTCAAATGTTTTGAAAAGTACCTGCACTTTTCCCTATCTGGGGCTGCTATTTTCGAATACTGGTTCGTGGCAACCACATGTATCTTATGCCAGGAATAAGTTGGATAAAGCCATAAATTGTGTCACTTCTTTGAGACAACCCAACAATGCTGATGTGATTACACCACTAGTAAAGATTTACCAAACCCAATGCATCCCAACTGGCACTTATGGCGCCGAGGTTTGGGGTTATACAAATTGCATCCATATCCAAACCGAAGAAAATAGGTTTTGCCGGAAGGTGCTGGGGGGGGTTATCTGTTCCCCTCACTATATATGGCACAGTGAACTAAACATCTCATATATAGAAGACTTTGTAAAATCTAGACCAGCACTCTTCTGGCTAAAGATATGGATTAACCCGGCAGCCACCCTCACCCGTGATATAATCTTGGATTGTTTAAAGTGTGATAGGGCACACTGTATACCATGGCTAAAAGCTGTAAAAGAATGCCTTGATAGCGTAGGACATGGTTTTTTGTTTACATCACCCAGTTTAATAAATCGCACTCATAAAACTATTATTCATAGGGCATTATATCAGCTGTACAGAGAAGAGCGTGAGAGGAAGAACCTGTCAAAGTGTACTATCATAAAATACAAGGGTTATTATGAACCGCACACTAAAAATCCAGGTCCCCCACACAGGTATTTATGTTTACACCTTGGCAGATGGAATAGGAGGTTACTGTTTCGCTTTCGAGACGGGAGTATAGTAAATTTACTAAACTTCCCTCTGGGCTACAACAAACATTTAGAAACCTTGTATTGCCCATGTAATCCTAATATGAAACAGAGCCTTATGCACTTTTTGTTTTTCTGTGGTTTCTACAAAAATCTCTCCGCTCATTATTTAATGCCCTATTGTAGAAAACATAATTTGATTAGTTTTAGAACTGCACTGAGGTCTTTTTTATTACTGGGATCAGATGAAGTGATATTCAGAGTTAGTTGTTTCCTCAAAGCTGCTGTCCGTTCACGAGCCACTTTACATATTGATGTATAACATCCGCACAATTGCACTTTATGCACTTTGTAATCTTATTTGCACATTTCTGCATTTTTGCATACTACTGATGTGGACCTATTAATGATGCTGATAATATTCATCCTTTTTAACCATGTTTTTAGAATTTATCTTTTTAACTGTGTAAAAGTTGTTGTTTTTAACAATGAGGGATACCTTGTATATTGATGTGAAATTGACTGACTGGCCTTCTGTCTTTTAGCCAGCTGACATATTACTGTACTGAATTGTTTTGATTAATTTTTGTCGTACTTTTATGGATGTTTTTATTCCGAATAAAGATCTTTTGACTTGACTTGATATATTCTGAGTGGCAGAAAACAACTCTACCTCATGTGAAAATACAAATGAAAATACATGCTACAAAACAATCACATATTTTCATAAGAAATTAAAATTTATATGTGTGTTTATTCACAAGTTCTTAACTAAACGTCGTATGACTCACTGGTATGCTTAGCTACTGAAATATATTCAAAAAGTGTTAAGAGTAAGAAAAGTACATAGTTATGCATATTTTGAAAACAGATAATGAAAAATAAAATGTATTAAAGATACCAGTCCCGGTTAAAGTCACTTTGAGAAAAGCATGCTCATTTTTCAAAACGGGAATGTCAGAGGTAGGGTTTTGAATTGTTGAAATTTCATAGTTTCAGCATCCAATAGCCCGGCAAGTGCCAAAACGCATGCTGGCTGGTGAGGTGGCCCAGTCCTCTATGCTGCTCCGTGATGCTGTCTACGAAGCGAGGGTCGGGGGAGAATATAGAGCTGTACGGGTACCCCCCGCCAAGACCAGTGAGCACGGAGGATAGTGCGGACCCACTGGGGAGGAGGGTAGTTCCGGAGCAATTCATGGCCAGAGAGCTCAGCTCGCGGCTGCACTCCGGGGATCTGGACGACACAGTGTGATCTGTGCGAGCGCAGCGGGATCCCTCCTCGTCGTACAACAGAAGAAGGCATAAAATACGTGGTATGTCCCAGCCCAACGCGAGTGCTCCCTGCATCTGAGTGGCGTGCCCTCCTGTAAAGCACCATTGACCACATACACTGGGCCAAGCTCAGCCCTACAAAAGACCACAGGAACCCCTCAATCATTAGCGTGGGCTAGGAGATAGCGCTGCCTTGCACGCTAAAGCCCAAGGGGCCCTGGAGAGACTAGAACACATTGCAACCTTGCCAATCCTCGTCCAGCTGCACATGATCGTCAAGATAGCAATAGCCTGAGACTAGGCGGCCTGGGAGCATAAAGGCAGTGATTCATCGTTGCTCGTACCTGTGAAGCATGGGAGGGGGCCACACCAGCAACCTGAGGAGTGAGGAGGAGGGGGTTGCTACCTAACCCCACTTGACCAACAAGCTAACAGGCGAGACCAGGGCGCGCAGTGGACACAAGCCCATTCAACTGAGACCCAGAACCGCGCAACCCCCCGCCTGGTGCCCAGTGACATCACAACCCTTGGGACCAACATAGAGCACCGGAGGATGACAGGGAAGGCGTTTTGAGGCGGTGTGTCCCAGACGGAGGGAGACAGAGGGAGGGAGAGAGACAGAGGGAGGGAGAGAGACAGAGGGATGGAGAGAGACAGAGGGAGGGAGAGAGACAGAGGGAGGGAGAGAGACAGAGGGAGGGAGAGAGACAGAGGGAGGGAGAGAGACAGAGGGAGGGAGAGAGACAGAGGGAGGGAGAGAGACAGAGTGAGAGAGACACAGGGACGGAGATGGAGGGAGGGTGACAGACAGAGGGAGGAGGGTGACAGAGGGAGGAGGGAGACAGAGGGAGGGAGACAGAGGGAGGGAGACAGAGGGAGGAGGGAGACCGAGGGAGGGAGACAGAGGGAGGGAGACAGAGGGAGGGAGACAGAGGGAGGGAGAGAGACAGAGGGAGGGAGAGAGACAGAGGGAGGGAGACACAGGGACGGAGATGGAGGGAGGGTGACAGACGGAGAGAGACAGAGGGAGGGAGAGAGACAGAGGGAGGGAGAGAGAGAGGGAGGGAGAGAGACAGAGGGAGGGAGACACAGGGACGGAGATGGAGGGAGGGTGACAGACGGAGAGAGACAGAGGGAGAGAGAGAGGGAGGGAGAGAGAGGGAGAGAGAGAGGGAGGGAGAGAGAGAGGGAGGGAGAGAGACAGAGGGAGGGAGACACAGGGACGGAGATGGAGGGAGGGTGACAGACAGAGGGAGGAGGGTGACAGAGGGAGGAGGGAGACAGAGGGAGGGAGACAGAGGGAGGGAGACAGAGGGAGGGAGACAGAGGGAGGGAGACAGAGGGAGGGAGACAGAGGGATGGAGAGAGACAGAGGGAGGGAGAGAGACAGAGGGAGGGAGACAGAGGGAGGGAGAGAGACAGAGGGAGGGAGACAGAGGGAGGGAGAGAGACAGAGGGAGGGAGAGAGACAGAGGGAGGGAGAGAGACAGAGGGAGGGAGAGAGACAGAGGGAGGAGGGAGACAGAGGGAGGGAGACAGAGGGAGAGAGACAGAGGGAGGGTGACAGACAGAGGGAGGAGGGTGACAGAGGGAGGAGGGTGACAGAGGGAGGAGGGAGACAGAGGGAGGAGGGAGACAGAGGGAGGTGGGAGACAGAGGGAGGTGGGAGACAGAGAAGGGAGGGAGACAGAGGGAGGGAGACAGAGGGAGGGAGACAGAGGGAGGGAGAGGGAAGGAGACAGAGGGAGAGAGGGAGAGAGAGAGGGAGTGAGAGGGAGTGAGAGGGAGTGAGAGGGAGTGAGTGAGACAGTCAGAGTGAGTGAGAGAGGGAGACAGGGAGAGAGGGAGGAGAGAGAGAGAGAGAGAAAGAAAGAGAGAAAAGGAAAGAGAGAGAAAGAAAGAGAGATGTGTGTATGCCAGGTCTGGTGGCTCGGTGGACGAAGGCGTCCACTGCAGGGACCTGTGATCAACCTCATGGTCACAGATTTTTTTGTTGCTCTAGCCCCGCCCCCTTCCCCACTGACCCCGCCCCCACTGGTGCGGCCCTCAGACACAAACCACACTGTATATTTGGCCCCTGAGAGAAAGTTTGTGAGTACCCATGCCTTAGAACGTCTCTGGCTATTGGGTGTATTATCCTGTTTCTTCTTATAGAGGGGAAAAGGGGGAAAAAAACGAAATCAAAGGCAATATCTATCATTAATGTTTGCATTTACTTATCTTTGTGCAGGCACACTTTTTTTAGGGACATGGGCTGTTGTCTGGATGTGTATTCCCCAGAGTAAGCCACGCCCCTTGGGACCTTACAGAGGCTTGATAAGTCTTGCCTTTAAATAGGAAGTAAGGCGTCTATTTGTTTTGGCAATATTTTTTTTATTTTGGGTCAGGCAATGGTTTGCCTCATAACTCTGGTGCCGATGGATATTTAAGTGGGATATGGGCTGTTGAATGCTTGTCTTACCTCACCAGTAACTGCTTGTGGTTATATTAGGGAAGTATACCAAGGAAATCACTTATTTCTTCTCTTTCTACTGAGAGATGTCTACATGGAGTCAAAAACACGGGCAGGCCTCTAGATCTCCCTCTGTTGGTGATAAGGATTTGCAGGAGATGTTCAGGTCCTTATCAGAGACATATAATCGCCATTGTAGGAAAAGTTCATTACCTTAGGGTACAAATCTGGTCAGCTGGCAACCCTAATCACAAGATTTTGTTTGTTGCAGGATCAGCAAAATATTTGTTTCCTCCACCCTCCATCCCTGATTCGTGGCATAATAGCAATAGTTTAACTTATATCTGAAACCCTACTCGCCAACTGTCAATAACATGATGAGGTACTCCAAATGTATAGGGATTCATCCTGCAATCAGACAACTTACTCCTCATTCTCACCCCTCACCCTGCACTCATACAGCTCACCATGCACTCAAGCTGCTACTTTGAACTCACTCCGTTCGTCCACCTCTTACCCTGCGAGCACACTGGTCACCCTGTAGCCACAGCGACCACACTTCACTCACGCCACTCACCATGAACTCACACCGTTCTCTCCACAAACCCAGCGGTCACATGAGCACGCCACTCACCATGCACTCACAGTGATCACAATGAACTCGCACCACTCACCATGCATTCACACTGTTAAGCATGCACTCACCCTGCACTCATGTGACACTTCGCTCACTTGTCACTCTCACTGCTTACCCTGCAATCTCACTCAAAAAAGCACATCAATCGCCATGCATTAATTTCTTCAATTCAGCACTTTCACCAACACCCAAACTAATGAAATAACATCACTCACTCTGCAGTCACTCCTCAACTCTCTACTCCTCTACTCTCACACTGGCACATTGTGAACCGCGCACTCACATAAGCACTCCCACAGCTAACCTTTCACTCTCATGGGCACACCACTCACCCAGAAATCACACCACTCACCCTGCAATCCCTCCCCTCACCCTGCACTCACATGGACACACCTCTCAGCCTGCACTCATACAGGCACTCTATTTATCCTGCCTGCACACAGGTAAATAGTCTGTCGGAACTCATAGGGATACACAACTCACCCTGCACTAACTCCTCTCAGTATGCACTCACTAGTCACTCTCACAGCTCACCCTTCACTTTTACTGTTCAGCCTGCACTCACACATGTTTTTTTTAAATAATTTTTTTATTTTATTGTCACAAACATAACAAAAAAAACAACTAGACATATATAGCACAAGTATAGATGGAAATAATCAATACATCTCAAAATACTTAATCAAAAATATTCACATATCTTGAATACGGCAATTAAATAAATAATAGCCTGAATCAGGGCCAATTAGAGTATTAAAAGAAGAAGACATACAAATAAATTAGAATAATACATGAGACCAACATAAATTAACACCCCCAAAGTATAAAAAAATATTACAAAAGACTTAGAGCGAGCAGCAGCAATTAATCCCATTGCAAGCTAGATCACACCTTCCCAAATTTAACCCTTGAACGTATGCCCCGTGCTTTTGCTAAGCCAGTTTCATTTCAAAGACTCCCCTAAGTAACGACCAGAAATCACTGATTTTAGGACTAGCTGCCTCAATCCAGGCCCTGGCGATTCAGAGCCGTGCCGCAATAATAATAATTGAGACTAACGATTTAGATAGTCTACCTGACTCGCTAACCGAGCCCAAAATTATTTCTCTTTCCGTTATATGGATTAGCGTACCTGATAACCTACTCAGCACAGAGTCAATCTCAAACCAGAATGTATTTAGACATGGGCATAAAAAAAAATATGTCTAAGATCAGCAGCGTACAGCTTACACTTCGGGCAAAATGATTTTGGAGAACCCTGGGCGTTTGCCCATTTTGAAATTAACAGCATAAACATAATACGATGCTGATGCAGCTTCAGATTGATTGAAGAGACAGCAGAATTAATTGTAGCCAGGGAGTCATGAAATTCTTCCAAACTAATTCCAGTTGCAAACATATGGTAAATCTTGGCTACCCTTGTCAAGCCATCATCCAGTGTTTCTTGCATGAAACACTGATAGGCTTTACCAATCTGACGCCGACCAGGGAGGGGTGAGAAAGATAGCCCGAAGTACGGCAAAGATATGGGGAAGAGCAAACAATTCCTTCCCTTGTAAGAAATCAATCAATCAATCAATCAGTACATTTATAGAGCGCG
Organism: Lissotriton helveticus; assembly: GCF_964261635.1. Classification (NCBI taxonomy): domain Eukaryota; kingdom Metazoa; phylum Chordata; class Amphibia; order Caudata; family Salamandridae; genus Lissotriton; species Lissotriton helveticus. The sequence goes on from NC_136067.1 coordinate 1,374,484,974, forward strand.
CTACTCACCCGTGAGGGTCTCAAGGCGCTAAAGGGAAGGGTGCTGTCATTGCTCGAATAGCCAGGTCTTGAGGTGCTTCCTGAAGGTGAGGTGATCCTGGGTCAGTCGAAGGTGTGCGGGGAGTGAGTTCCATGTCTTTGCGGCCAGGTAGGAGAATGATCTTCCTCCAGCGGTGGTTCTGTGGATCCGTGGAACGGTGGCGAGGGCGAGGCTGGCTGAGCGGAGCTGGCGGATGGGGGTGTAGAATGAGAGGCGGTCGTTGAGGTATTCGGGTCCTTTGTCGTGGAGCGCTTTGTGTGCGTGGGTGAGGAGCCTGAACGGCAGGGTCACTTACAGTGCAGAGGCACACTAATATGAATTCTAAATGCGTTAACATCTAATACTCAGGGATAGTGACATGTGTTTTCAATATCGTAATAAAGCAGCAGCTCATGAATATTATTGCAAACAATATCTGTGACCCCCTCCCAATTCTCATATGTGAGGTCCTGTTGTGACCTAAAAAAACTTTTTTATGGATGCTGCATGTGTTGAAAAACATAAACAACACATTTCTCTGCCAAATGTCTATAATACAGTCCCACACATTACCCATATTAAAAATAATTAAAAGAAAACGGGTTTTATAACAATCTGTTTAAGAATTATACAAGGGAATCAGGACCTGAAACACTGGGGCTCTGGGCCAGTGCTCACTTTGCCCATGCCTTAGAATGTCCCTGGTTATTGGGGGTATTATCCTGTTTCTGCTTATAGAGGGGAATAGAGGACAAAAAAATGAAATCAAAGGCAATATCTATCATTAATGTTTGCATTTACTAATCTTTGCGCAGGCACACTTTTGTGAGGCACATGGACTGTTGTATGGATATGTATTCCCCAGAGTAAGCCCCGCCCGCCCCTTGGGAACTTACAGAGGCTAGATAAGTCTCGCCTTTAAATAGGACGTAAGGTGTCTATTTGTTTTGGCAATATTTTTTTTATTTTGGGTCAGGCAATGGTTTGCCTCATAACTCTGGAGCCGATGGGTATTTAAGTGGGATATGGGCTGTTGAATGCTTGTGTTACCTCACCAGTAACTGCTTGGGGAAACATCCTTTACAATGCAACTTTTACCACGCAGTGCCTTTACGACGCAACTTTTACAACGCAAACCATTACAACGCATTGCGCTGGGGGGCGCTCTAGGATAGGGAATAAGTTTAATTTACTGTCCAACACCTTCCCTAGTGTCCACGGGGACTGGAGTTGGAATAGTAAATTAAACTATTCACTATCCAGCACCCCAAAGCGCTATGCGTTGTAAAGGCATGCGATGTAAAAACCGCGTTGTAAAGGCATGCGATGTAAAAGTATGCGTTGTAACGTCATACATCCACTGTTTGTGGTTATATTAGGGAAGTATACCAAGGAAATCATGTATTTCTTCTCTTTCTACTGAGAGATGCCTACATGGAGTCAAAAACACGGACAGGCCTCTAGATCTCCCTCTGTTAGTGATAAGGATTTGCATGAGATGTTCAGGTCCTTATCGGAGACATATAATCGCCATTGTAGGAAAAGTTAATTACCTTATGGTAGAAATCCGGTCAGCTGGCAACCCTAATCACAAGATTTTGTTTGTTGCAGGATCAGCAAAATATTTTTTTCCTCCACCCTCCATCCCTGATTCGTGGCATAATAGCAATAGTTTAACTTATATCTGAAACCCTACACGTCAACTGTCAATAACATGATGAGTTACTCCAAATGTATAGGCATTCATCCTGCAATCAGACAACTTACTCCTCATTCTCACCCCTCACCCTGCACTCATACAGCTCACCATGCACTCACGCTGCTACTTTGAACTCACTCCGTTCGTCCTCCTCTTACCCTGCGAGCACACAGGTCACCCTGTAGTCACAGCGACCACACTTCACTCACGCCACTCACCATGAACTCACACCGTTCTCTCCACAAACCCAGCGGTCACATGAGCACGCCACTCACCTTGCACTCACAGTGATCACACTGCACTCGCACCACTCACCAAGCATTCACACTGTTAGCCATGCACTCACCCCGCACTCATGTGACACTTCGCTCACTTGTCACTCTCACTGCTTACCCTGCAATCTCACTCAAACAAGCACATCACTCGCCATGCATTAATTTCTTCCATTCTGCACTTTCACCCCCACCCAAACTAATGCAATAACATCACTCACTCTGCAGTCACTCCTCAACTCTCTACTCCTCTACTCTCACACTGGCACATTGTGAACCGCGCACTCACATAAGCACTCCCACAGCTAACCTTTCACTCTCATGGGCACACCACTCACCCAGAAATCACACCACTCACCCTGCAATCCCTCCCCTCACCCTGCACTCACATGGACACACCTCTCAGCCTGCACTCATACAGGCACTCTATTTATCCTGGCTGCACACAGGTAAATAGTCTGTCGGAACTCATAGGGACACACAACTCACCCTGCACTAACTCCTCTCAGTATGCACTCACTAGTCACTCTCACAGCTCACCCCCAAAGTATAAAAAAAATTACAAAAGACTTAGAGCGAGCAGCAGCAATTAATCCCATTGCAAACTAGACCACACCTTCCCAAATTTAACCCTTGAACATATGCCCGTGCTTTTACTAACACCAGTTCCATTTCAAAGACTCCCCTAAGTAACGACCAGAAGTCACTGATTTTAGGACTAGCTGCCTCAATCCAGGCCCTGGCGATTCAGAGCCGTGCCGCAATAATAATAATTGAGACTAACGATTTAGATAGTCCACCTGACTCGCTAACCAAGCCCAAAATTATTTATCTTTCCGTTATAGGGATTAGTGTACCTGATAACCTACTCAGCACCGCGTCAATCTCAAACCAGAATGTATTTAGACATGGGCATAAAATAAACATATGTCTAAGATCAGCAGCGTACAGCTTACACTTCGGGCAAAATGATTTTGGAGAACCCTGGGTGTTTGCCCATTTTGAAATTAACAGCATAAACATAATACAATGCTGATGCAGCTTCAGATTGATTGAAGAGACAGCAGAATTAATTGTAGCCAGGGAGTCATGAAATTCTTCCAAACTAATTCCAGTTGCAAACATATGGTTAATCTTGGCTACCCTTGTCAAGCCATCATCCAGTGTTTCTTGCATGAAACACTGATAGGCTTTAACAAACTGACGCCGACCAGGGAGGGGTGAGAAAGATAGCCCGAAGTACGGCAAAGATATGGGGAAGAGCAAACAATCCCTTCCCTTGTAAGAAATCAATCAATCAATCAGTACATTTATAGAGCGCTACTCACCCGTGAGGGTCTCAAGGGCTAAAGGGAAGGGTGCTGTCATTGCTTGAATAGCCAGGTCTTGAGGTGCTTCCTGAAGGTGAGGTGATCCTGGGTCAGTCGAAGGTGTGCGGGGAGTGAGTTCCATGTCTTTGCGGCCAGGTAGGAGAATGATCTTCCTCCAGCGGTGGTTCTGTGGATCCGTGGAAGGGTGGCGAGGGCGAGGTTGGCTGAGCGGAGCTGGCGGGTGGTGGTGTAGAATGAGAGGCAGTCGTTGAGGTATTCGGGTCCTTTGTCGTGGAGCGCTTTGTGTGCGCGGGTGAGGAGCCTGAATGTGATCCTCTTGTTGACGGGTAGCAAGTGCAGGTTTCTTAGGTGGGCGGATATGTGGCTGTGATGGGGGATGTCGAGGATGAGTCGGGCAGAGGCGTTTTGTATGCGCTGAAGTCGTTTCTGGAGTTTGGCAGTGGTTCCTGCGTAAAGGGCGTTTCCGTAGTCCAGTCGGCTGGTGATAAAGGCCTGGGTGACGGTCTTTCTGGTTTCTGTGGGGATCCACCTGAAGATTTTTCGGAGCATGCGCAGGGTGTTGAAGCAGGATGAGGATACGGCGTTGACTTGCCTGGTCATCGATAGGGAGGAGTCCAGGATGAATCCTAGGTTACGTGCGTGGTCCGTGGAGTAGGTGCGGAGCCCAGCGCTGTGGGCCACCAGGAACCATTCCAGGCGGAGAGGGATTGTCCGAGGATGAGGACCTCCGTCTTGTCTGAGTTCAGCTTCAGGCGACTGAGCTTCATCCATTCTGCGACGTCTTTCATTCCTTCCTGGAGGTTGGTTTTGGCGGTGGCTGGGTCCTTGGTGAGGGAGAGTATCAGTTGGGTGTCGTCGGCATAGGAGATGATGTTGATGTTGTGGTTGCGTGCAATGGTGGCGAGGGGGCTCATGTAGATATTGAAGAGGGTTGGGCTGAGTGAGGAGCCCTGGGGTACGCCGCAGATGATCTTGGAGGCCTTGGAGCGGAAGGGAGGGAGGTGGACTCTCTGGGTTCTGTCAGGGAGGAACGATGTGATCCAGTCCAGGGCCTTTTCCTTGGATCCCAGTGTTGTAGAGGCGGGTTATTAGGGTGCGGTGGCAGACGGTGTCAAAGGCTGCCGAGAGGTCTAGGAGAATGAGGGCTGTTGTTTCTCCGATGTCCATCATGGTCCTGATGTCATCGGTGGCTGCGATGAGAGCGGTTTTGGTGTTGTGGTTTGCTTGAAATCCGGACTGGGATGGGTCGAGCGAGTTGTTCGTCTTGAGGAAGGCAGTCAGCTATTTATTGACGGTCTTCTCGATGACTTTGGCCGGGAAGGGAAGAAGAGAGATGGGGCGGAAGTTCTTGAGGTATTTGGGATCCGCTGTGGGTTTTTTCAGTAGGGCGTTGATCTCTGCGTGCTTCCAGCTCTCCGGGAAGGTGGCTGACGTGAAGGAGCTGTTTATGACATTCCGGAGGTGGGGTGCAATGATGCTGTCGGCTTTGTTGAAGATATGATGAGGGCATGGGTCAGACGGGGATCCGGAGTGGATGGTGTTCATGATGTGGGTGGTGTCTTCCGTGCTGATGGGTGTCCAATGCATTGAGGGTGGTGGTGGTAGGGGTCGTTGGTTCTGTGATTGGAGGCGGAATCTGGGGTCCGAAGATGTGGTGTATATCCGCGATCTTACGGTGGAAGAATGTGGCGAGGGAGTTGCAGAGGTCTTGTGACGGTGTGATGTCGGTGTTGCTGGCGCTGGGGTTGGAGAGCTCTTTGACGATGCTGAAGAGTTCCTTGCTGTTGTGGGTGTTCTTGTCCAGTCGCTCTTTGAACAATGTCCTTTTGGTGGTGCGGATCAGCTGGTGGTGTTCGCGGGTGGCGTTTTTGAGGGCTGTCCTGTTTTCTGAAGTCCGATCGTCGCGCCAGGTTTTTTCGAGGGACCGGCATGATTTCTTTGATTCTTTGAGGGTGTCTGTGAACCATGATGTTTTCCTGTTGCCGGTCTTGCCTGGGGGGTTCTTCAGTGGAGCGAGGTCGTCGGCGCAGTTGTTGATCCATTGTGCGAGGTTGTGGGCTGCGTTGTTGGGGTCAGTGGTGTCGGCTGGCGGGTTCTGGCTTAGTGATGAGAGGAGCTGGTCTGTGGTGATTTTGCTCCTGCATCTGCGGGGGATTTGTTGTGTGCGGTGGTGGGGTGTATTCTTTTTGAAGGTGAAGTGGATACATCTGTGGTCAGTCCAGTGTAGTTCTGTGGAGTGGCTGAAGGAGATGTGGTTGCTGGTGGAGAAGATGGGGTCGAGCGTGTGGCCGGCGAGGTGGGTGGGTGTGTCAACCAGTTCCTTGAGTCCGAGGTTGGCCAGGTTATCGAGCAGGGTGGTGGTGTTGTCGTTGTTTTTCTCTAGGTGGAAGTTCAGGTCCCCTAGGAGGATGTATTCTGGCGAGGCTAGGGCGTGTGGGCTGATGAAGTCAGCGATGGTATCGCTGAAATGTGTGCGCGGGCCCGGGGCCCTGTAGATGAGCGTTCCCCTCAAGGTGGTCTTGGGGTCGGTGTGTATTTGGAAGTGTAGGTGTTCGGCGGCGGAGAGTGTGTCTTTGGCGTTGGTCGTGACGTTGATGGTGTTCTTGTAGATGATAGCGATTCCTCCTCCGGTTTGGTTTGTGCGGTCCTTCCGGGTGATCTTGTAGCCGTCTGGGATGGCTATAGCGATGTCTAGGGCCGAGGCTGAGTTCATCCAGGTCTCAGTGAGGAAGGCGACGTCTGGTGTTGTTGAGTCGAGGAGGTCCCAGAGTTCGACGGCGTGCTTGTGGACGGAGCGGGTGTTGAGAAGGACGCACTTGAGGTGTTTGTCGTTGTTGCTAGGTCTGGCTGTTGGGGGCACGATCGGAGGCAGGTAAATTTGCAGGTTTGACAGGTGAAGGGTCCATGGGTGCGTTTCGGGGTGGCTCGGTAGCAGGCGGGCGGTCATCCGGTGTTGAGTGCGTTGAAGGCGGCGGAGTCGTATTTCAGACGGGTGCCCTGGCTCCGGCGGGGGCCAGGGGTTCCGGCGCTGGGCGCTGTCGAGGCGTGAACGGGCGCAGACGGGCTTGCCTTTGGCGCGCCCGCTCCGCGGCCGCGGTGCGGCCTCCACATGAGGGGTTGAGGGTGGGAGGAGCAGCTGGGAGGCGGGAGTGGGGCGGTGAATGGGGACGGCAGGGGGGCGGGGCTGCAGGGACGCGGAGGGGCGAAGGCACAGAGGGGATTGGGGGAGAGCGGGGGACAAGCGGGGGACAAGGGTCACAGAAGGCAAGGGGTCACAGAGGCAATGGGGGCACAAGGCACAAGGGGAACAGGAGTTACAAAAAACAAAAGAAACGGAGCAGCACAATACAAAGCGGCGATCACCTGAGGGGTCTCAAGCGGCACCAGGAACGAGCATCTCAAAGGCAAGGGGTCACAGAGGCAAAGGGGGCACAAGGCACAAGGGGAACAAGAGTTACAGAAAACAAAAAACAAAAGAAAACGGAGCAGCACAATACTAAGCGGCGATCACCTGAGGGGTCTCAAGCGGCACCAGGCGACAGCGGGGACAGCGTCTCGGGAGGACCGTCCGGCGGCTGGGGGGCGACCTACCTGCGGGCAGGGTCGAAGAAATAATTTCTGATTCGCAAATACTTAAAAAATGAATTCTGTGATATCCCAAATTCCTTTTTTAAGGAGGCAAATGACCTAAAACCCCCTTCATCGTAGATCTGCCCCAGTCGCATTATTCCAGCCTGTTGCCATTTTCTACAGACAGCATCTGAGAATATTCCCGGAAACCTAGGATCAGCCCATAAATAGGTATATTCATGTAGGTCGGGCAGGGAGTACGTTTTACAAATATCTTGCCATATGTTATAAACATGCCTGACTACCTTGAAACAAACTCTCTTAAAGTAATTTGGGTCCGACATGTAGTAAAGAACGAACCCATTGTTAGGACCAAATGTAAGCTGATACGCTAGCCAAATTTTACCCACCGTAGGTCCAAAAAGTACACTCTGGATACGATTGAGGAAGGCAGCCCAAAAATAAGTTTTAAAATCAGGAAGCTGAAAACCACCTTGCTCATAAGTCAACTTTATATATTTGAGTGCTCTCCTAGCTCCTAGATAGCCCCATATAAAACTACCAATCACAGAGTCAAGTCGCTTAAAAAAAGAATTTGGAACCCGGAAAGGAATTGAACGAAACAAATAAAGAAATGTAGGCAAAACATTCATTTTGACTATATTGCATCTCCCAATGATAGTCAGAGGCAGCCTAAGCCATCTATGCAAATCTATGGTAATTTGTTTTAGTAGACGTTCATAGTTCAATGACATATAATCATTTATACATCCACTAAGACAAATACCAAGATAAGTGGCGATAGTAGTAACACCAAGCTGCGATACAGGAGATGCAGGGACATAGTTAAGAATAGATTGTGTTTTGTCAAGATTTACCCTATATCCAGAGAGGGAACCAAAATATTGTGCCTCTTGTGTAATTGCAACGATCGCAGCTTCAGGTCCAGAGGTAAATACTGCAATATCGTCTGCATAAGTCGTGATTTTTAAAGTTGTACCATTATAACAGACAGGAGAGATAGAGTTATTATAAAGGAGAAGCCTAACATAAGGCTCAATATAAAGGGCAAATATTAATGGGGAGAGTGGGCAGCCCTGACGGGTGCCCCGCTGAATGTTAACTACCCCAGATGTACATCCATTCAACTTAATAGCTGCCGTCGGCTGCGATAAAGTCGCTGGACCGCCGAGATGAACCTCCGACCAAGGCCTAGTGATTGCATGGTGCTCCATAAAAAACCCCAAGCGACTTGGTCAAAGGCCTTATCGGCGTCCAGCATTACCATCTGAATCCGCTCTCCTTGTTGACCTGCTACATCAATAGCCGCATAGGCTGTATTTATGTGCTCCACCGTATCCCTGCCTGGGACGAAGCCATGTTGCTCTTCTGAGACCAGCAAGTACACAGTTGGAGCTAGACGAGAAGCAAGCAGTTTCGAAAATATTTTTGCATCAGCATTAATAAGTGAAATAGGTCTGTAGGGCCCTAACTCCCCCACCGGTTTACCCTTTTTGGGAAAAACCACAATGTTAGTTTTGCTCCAGGTGGGGGGGACATCTCCTCCCTCCAATATGTCATTGAACAGCACAAGGAGAACCGGTGACAACACTACCTTAAAGATTTTATAAAACTCTAGTGGCATGGTGTCCTCTCCAACAGCCTTACCACTAGGAAGAGCCCTTAGAGCCAAATTCACTCACACACAGGCACACCACTCACCCATTTACAATGCTCACACCAACCTGCACTCACTCCTTTCCCTCTGCACACAGTCCTCTCACCTAACACTCACATGTTCCCTCCTCTCCCATTGCATTCATGCAGCTTACTCGACACTCACTTCCGCAGAGGTTTCACACTACACTTGCACCACTCGATGCACTTTCTCACTCTATTCACCATCCCCCAGCAGAAGACAAGATATACAAGGGTGCAGCAGGTGCAGTGTCGCCAGTGCCAAGAGGGAGCTAATGAAACCTAATTATTGCTGTATTTTACAGTTCAAACAGGGGACCCATTTTGTTTCTTGAACTAGGGCGCATAACACAGTGGCTACGCCACTGACAGAAGACAGAGATCAAGGGTCTGGAGGTGAGGCGTTTTACGTTTGTGCTTTGAGTTTAATATTATAACGAACACTGTAACTTCTTCCTAAACTATTGTAGGTCTTGTGATGTGAGAACACAGTTCACCTTTCGGAAGACTGCAGTGGGGTTGGCAGATTAGTGTGATGGGATCACCTGGATGGAGCCAGATCATTCCCAGTGGTGTTACCTAAAATGGCAGGCCCCCCTTGCAGAATGTGATGAGGGGCGCCTGAGCTGCCCATATCTCACATATATTCATTGGTCTTATGACAGGGTCCCTCTGAAGGGTTGCGAGACCACCATGAGGGCTGGGGTGCCCCACTGCACCGAAAGGCTGCAGAGGCTTGGTTACACCCCTGAGCCGTCATATGTAGAACAGACAAGTTGTAATCAGCTTTTTTGGACTTTGATTAGTGGAAATGCACAGATCATTTAATGCATTATTATTGGTCACCATTAGTACATAATTGTATATTGGGGGTGGTTGCGGGAATCTGGAAGAAGGAGCCTATCTCTTGCTTAGGGGCATAGGGTTTGATCGCCTGCATTAAGTGGCAACCAACTCTTGTGAAAGAGGCAAACACCTCAAAGTAGATGTAGGATGACCGTCGAGCGAGTTGCAGGCCTGGTGCTTGTGTTAATGACTTGCTGTTGGCTCTCCTCCACAGCCAGTATCACTGCAAAGTGTTTTGTGTAATTCCACTAATAGACTAAATGAGAGATTAACCCAGAGAGAGCTTCTATGAACCAGATGGTTGCATGCTACGCTGCCTGCAACCAGCTTCCATTCTGTCTGGGAGGAAAGGTGGCATTTTGTTGAAGGGCCTCTTCTTGAAATTATGATTAAATGGCATCCTTAACCCTATCCATGCTGCCGTTGGTCATTGGCCGACGGCAGCACTACCTCGCTGGTGCTGCCGTCGGCCAATAGCCGACGCGGCCCCGCCCGTTTTGCGGAAGTGCCGCACTTCCGCAAAATCAGCGGCGCAGCCAACAGGTTAATCTCATGGGATAGGAGCTCTTTAGAGGCAGACCGCTGTTACCCTAGGTTCACTCACTTCTTTTGGTCCTTCAACGTTTGATCTCTAGGATTTTGTTCTGCGCATCTTCACTTTTTGACTCTCCGCTTTCCCATCAATTCTTGTAGATTTCTGTTATATTAACCTACTCTTGCTTATCTTCCTTATTCCTTGTTGTCTGAGATGGTAGAGCTGCGTTTTCAACAGTTCCACGTGATATGGCGTCCCCAAACTCCTGTGCAAAAGACATGAGGATTGCAGTCTGGAGAGCTGGTGATTTCAATCCCAATTCCAGACGGTCTGTCTAGGTGTCATTCCATTTAGGAAGCTTTCTGGAGGCTCAAGAAGCATTCACCTGTGTGTGTTTTTACATTGTTTTTTTGTGTGTAGGATGACAACTTCCCTCCATGTTAACATGGACATTGTTTCCAGTCTTACACTTCAAACTCACAAATCATTGATATTAAGTTTTGCCTAATTAATTTGATAGAAACAAACTAAGACTACAACACGCAAAATGCTTAAATCCCTGTACCATTATCCACCCCTAAACCCTAAAATGAGCCATGGCTCCATTTACCACTGCTCTACCCTCTATATGCTCTGTGTATACACAGAATATACCATTTGTATCTTGGTGCCTGTTTGGAAGTAGATATAGGCCTGGCAGGCTACCTCCAGAAGGACCGAAAATTGGGCCCACCCTGGCCCACAAGAAGGCACCCTTGGCCCAGCCAGATAAAAATTCCTGGAGCCTTGCCTGCTGTCACGTGCTCACCAATAGAACAGGAGACAGAATGAATGCTGGGAATGGCATCCTGCCTGCCAAAGAGTTTTTTAAAGCTAGTTCAAACATTCAAATGGCCAACTCATCATAAGTACTGAACAGTTCTTGAAAACGGTAATGCTCGGTGTTTGACACTGAGCTGCTCATGCAGTCTGTCTGCCGCAGCTTGGAGCATCAGTGGAGAAGCAAAATGCACCAGGGAGGTCCTCAACCCACTAAGGGAGATGATTGACATACACACTCCTTGAGTTAGCGGGCCAGCCCATTCACTAGAATGAGCAGTTGGGTTTCCTAACACAACTTGATTCCTGATCTCATTACGCCACCTACTGGCAGCAATACGAGAGGCTTTTAATGCATCAATATCATAACGAAATGTAAATGAATATACAGCATTATTCAGGTCAGAGTCGATTTGTATTTCAAAATCCAATGGCACGCCATCTTCCGAAGACAGAGTTCATTATTTCCATCACATAACCCATATTTTGAACACCTTCGACGTAAACATTTAAGCTCAGTCAAGTTGAAGCGAGACGATTTTAAAAAGTATTCTAATGTTCTGTAACTGGTGCTTATCATCATCAGATTTTGATGCAATGCAAGACAGAGATTGAGAGAGAGAGTCAGAGGGAGCGAGAGAGAGCTAAAGACACAAGGGAAAGAAACATAGGAAAACAGTGACAAAGGGTGGATACAAAGATGAAATAATCAAAAATGTGCAAGAGTGAGCCAAAAAGACAGGTAGTACATACAGGGTGTTGAAAGAAAGAGGCATGAGGTGCAATCAAAACTGCACAACTTTGGCATTCGGCAATCTTGGCATTTGATAGCATCGCCGGTGGGCTCCTTTGGAGCCCTGCACACATTTATTATTATCTTTCTTATTCTTTTTTCCCCTCAAATTATGCACCAATATTTATAGTCAATTACACTTGGAATCCTTTCGTTTAAAAAGTGCTATAATCCTCTGCCTTCCTGGGGGGAAACTGTGTGATGCTACAGTGCATTCTCAATCTTCAAAGTTCCCAAAACGGGATGCTGTTTTTAAAAAGATTTGAATGGCAAGACATAGAACGAAAAACCCCATCTAACACTATTTGTGTTCAATGCGGTCTGGGTACCTATTTCGCATTCTAATATTTCCAAGTCACGATAAACCATGTTTGATTATCTTTGATATAATTGAACAAAATTAAAATAACTGGAAATGAGACTGCACTATGTGTTGTAGCACATGTATACATAAAGGGCTGGAGATTATTGTGGGTGCAATTTAAAAATGTTATATAGTTTGTGCTTCATGTTGCCCAAGATGGCACTTTTAGGTCTTTCTGTGGCAACATTTTCTTAAAACCACACACTGCCTCTGAAGCACCTGTTTGAATCGTGCATACATGTTGATTCACCCTGATTGTAGGTTAAACGAGCGATGTTCATAAAGTGACAACTGAAAGGCTGAATCTAATTGAGGGGGGCTGCATCCCTTTTGGGAAGGATTCGTAGGTTGTCACCCGGTCTTCCATTAGAACGTTTTCCAAAAGTCGGCATTTTTTTCCTACAAATTCTGGCAATGTTGCTATGTTGAACTAAACTCCCCAAATCTCCAGGTCTAGCTCCTAAGACTCCATGATTCCACACCCTTTAGTTGTAGGGGAGGCTCGGTTACTCAGTTCCAGCTCCACAATGTTCATTAGCATCTGGCCAGCAGCAATAATCCCAGAAGGGTATCAAAGCCATCTGTCCCAGGACCTTCTGCAGCCCCCACCCTCAGGAGGGCCAATCGACAGGGACACTCAGGCCTCACTGGCGGGCATTGACCGGTGACGTCCTGTGGGCAGCAGCGCTAGAGCCTAAATGCTAGAAGAAGATAGGCTGAGAATGAGGCACCTTTCTTCACTGATTTCTTGCAGACAGATGGAAACTTTTCAGCAAAGGGTAACCCTTGTAAGGGTAAAGCAGAGAGTCATTGGTGGTAAAACGTGGCCAACCCGGACATCATTTTCAGGAAGCCCTCTCTAGTTTGGCAGTGATGCATTGTCTTTCACTAGTACATGCTTTTTGGCATAAATCCTACCCAGCAGCCCATGCAGCGGCTGCATGATATTACAACGTGATCTTTTAGATCGCGGTACATCACCAAGGCATCTTTTACAACACAAGTCGTTACCACGACTTGCGCTGTAGGGTGCTGGACTTAGGAATAGTAAGATTTACTATTCCAACTCCAGCCTACGTACAGTAGGGAAGGTGTTGGAATAGTAAATCTACTATTTCTTAGTCTAGAGCGCCGTCCAGCGCAAGTCGTGGTAACGACTTGCGTTGTAAAAGACGCGCGGTAATGGCAGCGCGGTGTTTTGACCGCGTTGTCATGCATGTTCCCCCATGCGGTGCAATCCAAAATGACTAATAGCTGTTTTGGTAATGCACAGCATTACCCTGCCTCCAGTTTCTACCCTTGAACCTTCCAGTAGGCCTCCATGAGCTTCAAAGGGAATCTTATCCCCTGAGCCAAGACGTGTCGAGGCCCCCTGCAGGGCATGGCAGCACTGAGTCTCCCTGGCCACCCTTTTATAGGGGGAAGGGTCTGAGAGTAATGTATTCAGTCATAGTTATCCCCCATGGTGATGTCTGCCTCTCAGCCTGCACTGTGTGGCAAGTACTTCGAGTAGCCAGCGCAGAGCAAGCCACCGAGAGGTGTGAAAACCTTTCTTCCCCTTTTATCCTTCCACTATCCTTCTCACTCCAAATAACTGACTAATATCCACCACTGAGATTACTTTCATATTTCACCATACTAATTCACCACTAATCCTTTATGGGCTTCCGGAGTAGCATGCTTCAACACCCCACCAGGGGTAGCAAGCGCTATATAAATGCAAACCTTTTTTCCTCCTCTATCCTTCTGCTATCATTCCAAATCCAAATAACTGACTAACCTATCCATCACTTAAAATGTACTTGCATGTTTTACTATACTAATTCAACACTAATCCTTTATGGGTCCCGGCGTAGCGTGCTACTCGCCGAAAAAGCGATTCGACGCCTCGTCAGGGGTAGTAAGCGATATATAAATGCAATTACAATGCAATACAATACAATACATGAGAGCAGTCCCAGACCGAAATGTGTATGACACAGGATTGTATCTCAGCTGAGATTAGGTCAAATATATTGTACATCTAGCAAACGATAGAAAAGTACTTGCTAACAGGAATTTACCATCACCTCTGAATGTTTGCTATACAATTTCAACTAAAAGTATTTTCAATCAAAAGTTAGAAACTAAATGTCACATTAAATTTTTATAAAGAATGGGGTATGCCCTGCATCAGAAGCTGCAGGGAAACCCTAAATGTTATACTCTGGAAGCACAGGGGACAAATGTACCCTTCACTCCTTCGCATATACGTGTTTTGTTCAGCTGCTTTGTGTATATCTGCACACAGACATTAGTCATATCAGTGTGATAGTAATGCAATTTGAAAAAATATGCATATCTTTTAAAAAGATGCACAGCACTTATCTTTTAAACAGAGCATCCTAGTGGTCCATGTTAGTAGAATAAGTCTATTGTGGAAGTCTGAATACATGATTTTTTATTAAGAGAAGATCCCGAGTACAAAAATTAGTGTTAAAACAAGACGAAAGATTTTTTCAGCACCCAGGATCTCATTTAAAGATAAAGGGGCATATTACCAACAAGTAGCGATATTTATCGCTAAATAGGCTTAGAGACGATTTTTTTATCGCTGCCTATCGCTGGATATGTTAGCGGAGAAAACATGCTATTAGCAATGCTTTTCTCCATTGTGCTAAAATATCCAGCGATAGCGGCGAAATGCGTGAATATCGCTGAGGAATACAGCAATATTCACGCATTAGCGATGAAATGCTCTTAGCCATGTTATCCACCTCCCATTGGATAACATGGCTAAGGACTGGTCTGAGCAGGCGTTTGTTTTTGGCGAAAGCGGGAATATTTCCATCGCTACGCCTGCCTTGCTAATAGGCGATAGCGACGTTAGCGACTGCTTTCAGTCGCTAACAGGTTGGGTACGCCCACTTTGCATGTCATTAGCGATAAACATCGCTGACATGCAAAGCGTGCCCCAAACCGCTCGCTATCGCCTAAAAGCTGTCGCTAACATCAGTTAGCGACAGCTTGCTAATAGAGTGATAGAATTATCCCCGCTTAGCGGCAGAAAACGGCCGCTAAACCGGCGATAATTGCCTATCGCCACCCTTGGTAATATGCCCCAAAAAGCTTTAATACAACAAACATTGGGTGATGTAATGCACTTGGCAATTGGTGGTATTATTGTGAATTTGCCGACAGTTCCTAAATAAGGGCACAGATTCCTAGCGCAAAGAATGGGGAAATATGGCAAAAAGACTGTTTTCCCAATAGCAAGATCTCAGATTATTAAAGTCAAACTCATAGCATAGTGAAAGGCATATACTGCTTGGAAGAGAGCTGCAGCTCCTAATGGTCAGTGTTGCTTCAGGCCAGTTCTGCACGGCCTGTGCAACACAAGGACAGCTAGGCGAGCCTTGTAAGGAGTATTAACGCTGCACCAGGAATTACAAACACCAGCTCACACAAATGCCAAGTATCTATTTCTCAGGCGGTGCCTTTCTGGGTGTAGTGAAGTGGAACAGTCCAGGCTTACTCATTGAGGGTGGGGTAGGATAAGAAAGTCATTGAGCACAAACTGTATTGCATAGTCAAAGAGCTACATTGTTTTGGAAGCCAGCTTCCGGTGAAACTGTCCTAGTGTTGTGTATTTGTCCCAGACAGTCCTTGCCTCATTATTCATGGTGAGTAGGCAGCCCATCCCCACTGCAAGAGGTGTGTAGGCCGGCATGAAGTTTGGTCATTTCAAGCCGCATCACATGCTAGCTGCTGGAATTGCAGAAGGTCGCTCATTCCCCTCACTTTATGATAAGTATTGGAAGGCAGGCAGTTAGTTGCACTTGGTTTAAAAAAGTATTGAGGAAGAAGGGTATGAGAGAGGCGCAATACAGGAGCGGCTTGAAAGCGAAAGAGGGTCATGAAGCTCTGATCACCACTAACCTTATCGAGTACCCATTAAGGCTAGGACAATACATACGTTCGATATATTTCATTTCATTTTCAAAAAAACTTTATTTCGGTCAACATGACCTCAAAAGTACATTCACAGTGCAAGCAAATACATTTAAAATTGCAACATAAGTCAATTACATTTAAATTTGGAAAAAAACAAGAAGGGATAATAATAAACGCAATTGACACATATATAATAGTGAATGAATTCTATACAACATTTTAAAAAGCCTGCACATCAAACAATTTTAACGTGGAAGAATATAAGGAGCAAAACTCACAAAGGGTTGTTCATGGCAGTCCATAATGCTCCATACTCGGAAAGTGCAAAGTGCAAATAAATAAATAATTTACCTAAAAACATTTACCTAACAAAATTTCTAAAAAGGATGACCTGTGTTCTACCATTCTGCATCGATAAGACCTAGGACTAGAGCCTCTCTATGCTACAGGCTACGTTTACAGAGAATATTTAAATTTGATTAGAGTGATAAAGTAATAGATGATCAATTCTATGTAGCGTGACTGGAGTGCCAACAAGCAAGAGTAATTTGTTCAAATAAGAACAAGGCCTGATTTTAAAACTGGCAAGGATAGCCACGGTAGATATTTTCCCGAGTATTAATTAATGAGTGTGGATGTTTCATATCCATCAAGAAGATCCTGTAACTCCTTCCATGACGTTTTTATGTATATCCTGCGGGTACACCACATGGAAAATAGGAAACCTGCAACTGAGTAGACTATCGGGATACTAGTATCATACTTCAGTATCCTGAAGGCCTCAGAGCAACATCTAGTTCCAAGGTCCCTACAAATCTGCACCAGCCATCGTTTTCTTGCCTTGTGATAGCCAGGACAGCTGAACAACACATGAAGTACTGACTCTTCAGGACAATCACATGCCGGGCAATTTAAAACTTCCATATCCCTCCACTTATGCGTAACACAGGAGGCGAAGGGTCCCATGCCTGAACTGGAGGTAGAGCTTTTTAGCAGCTGCCGGTTTAATTTCATCTAGGACTGGCTCGAAGCTAAACCTGTCTTTAATTTCTAAAACGGCTGTGGTTAGTCTACCAGTTCGAGAACAACCATGAAGCTGTGCCCAGTTGTACTCATCATATTGGGCCACCTTCAATAATTTCCTACGTAGAGAGGAGCAGGCGGTCTCTGGATGGTCCCAAAGCTCACCCAGCCCCATACTAACTAGCAAGTGTTTAATATAAGCAAGCCATGGCAGTTTGAAAGCCCCTCGTAAATTCAATATTTCTAATAATTCCTCCCTGTATGGAAAAAGTTCGGGGGTAACCCACAGGCGACGCCAATACAATAAAGGTTTCAGATTTAATACATCCGCAATTGCCATAAGGCCCAAATCTAATCGGAGCGGAATTAGCGGAGTGCTCTGTGGGAGTTTTAGCAACTGTCTAAGGAAATTATTCTCTACTTGGGTAAGGTTCACTTGGCTTGCATGCCCCCAAAGTTCAGCACCATATAACGCCCCTCCTCAGGCTTGAACCTTATAGATTTCGATAGCCGGACTCAATCGTTTCTGGCTAGACTTGCAGAAGACCTTCATGATACCACCTGATGATTGCGCTAATTTTAATGGCGATTTTTTAATCTGAGCCCGCAATACATAGTTTCTGCGATTGTTATCCCGGGATAATCGAAAGAGGTAACTGTTTCGAGGGATTTACTGTTTAATGTAGGGTTAGCTCTTGTTCTTTTAGGGCTATTAAACGCCGTGAATTTGGTTTTCTGTAGACGATAATACAGATATTCGATATATAAAAGAGGGGATCACCAAGGGTAAATCAGTCAGTTTTGTGCACGCGACATCAGGGGGAATCAAGGGAACAATTTTGGAATATCAGTTCTTACAATGCATGGTTTTACAAGGCATGCTTTACCACACATGTAATACAACGTGTTGACATTTACAACGCATTGTTTTACATTGTGTTATTTTACACCACATTTAATGACCTTACAGCTCATTTTATATAAGTGTGTGTGTGTGTGTGTGTGTGTATATATATATATGTATATATATATATATATATATATATATATATATATATATATATATACATATATATAGACTCCTTTTGCCACTCCAGAAGGAATCAAAAAGCACTCGCGGGGGTGATATGAGCAGTATAGTTTTAATCCAGCAGGTAAAATAAATGCGTTTCGGATCAAGTCCTTCTTCAGTGTCAGTTACACATCAAGTAGTGAGGCGCCATATTATTTACAAGCACATGATCACGTCACAGTAGAAACAAAAGAATAGAAACAAAGGAGGGGATGTCACCGGCATATTGCGGGCATCATCTTGGAGTGACAAAATTTCACCGTTATGACAAATTTTATATAATCACAGTTCTTGTGGGAAGTAAAAGGCAACTTGATAAAAAGACATCATTGCCTAATTAGTAAGGATCCTGCTGCCCACACTGTTATCCAAAAATATAGCCGAGGATCGGCGTTTGGCAACCTCTGGATCGAGGTTGCTATGTCCCTCCCTCATTCTTTTCCAAAGAATCAATATGTGGCCGTGGATCGGCTCTTCACTGAGTGACAAAAACCTCTTTCCCTGAGTTCAACCCATTGGGGCTTTTAGTCTGCAAATCAATTATATATCGTGACTCGGATGCAGGGCCAACCCTGCAGGTGCACATGGCTGACTATGTGATTTATCAATATAACGGATATCTTTTTAAATAATGCAGACCTACTAACTTTGTCAAAGGGTTAGAACACCAAAATATAAAAAGCTGGCCTATTGGCTTTATGAAGGGGCAAGCACATCAACACATAATAAGCAGACCTCTTGTCTTTGTCAATTGGTCACCAATAACCATAATCAAATATTTTATAACTTGACATACAGCAATGTTTAATAAAAGTGATCACCATGAAATATTTTCTATTAAGCCATTTATTATGTCTTTGTGTCTTTTTTGTAACATTTTCAGCCTGAAAATGCAGCCATAGAAGCAACCACAAGAGGCCCATCCACTCTAACTGAAGAGGATTCAGCTCCAGCTAAGAGTGCCTTAAGAAAATATGGTAAGCTCTCCTGGGGTCATGGATTCAATGACCAAGGACATTTACTGTGTTTTTATGTTGATGGGAGGCTGCTGCACTCTCTGCAGCCTTCCACAACATTAAAATAAAATTCTTGATGGTGCCTTGCCCCATGTAGGGACACCACCAGGATCCCAAAAATATTTTTAAAAAACCCTTGCAGGGTATAATGGGGCAGTCCCCAACTGGAGCAGTGAATGGGAAATAAGCAGATACTCCACTCATTTCATATTCACTGTTTTTAAAAAAAACTGGCAAGAGAGTGTGTGACCCTCCTCGAGCCATTTCATTGCCCTTTGCCCCACATCCCATGGGGTTGATCCCTTTTTTTTAATGGGGAGGGGGGTAAGCAACCTCTTCTCCCAGAGAAATGAAAGGACCTCGGGGACTATTTCCTCTGGGGCTGACATTTATTTTTTGGAGAGGGGGGCATGCCCCCCCCCTATCCACCCCCAAGCCACTGAAAGGAACTGGGGACCTGACCCCTTGGGCCGATTATTTTTGTTTGGAGGAAAGGTGGGCGTGCCCATGAGGAGAAAAGGCAAAACAGAGAGCAGAAAACAAACAGAAATTACAAAACAGAACAGAAGAGGGAAAACCGGAGAGCAGAAAAAAGAGTAGAAAAGACAAAACAGAAAAGGTCAAACAGAGTCAGAAAAAGAGCAGAAAAGGAGGGCAGAAAAACAAACAGAAGATGCAAAACAGAGGGCAGAAAAACAAGTGGAAAAGGCATAACAGAGGACAGAAAAACAAGCAAGAAAGGCAAATCGGAGGGCAGAAAAAACAGCAGAAAAGGCAAAACAGAGAACAGAAAAACAAGCAGGAAAGGCAAAACAGACAGCAGAAAAACATGCAGGAAAGGAAAAACAGAGAGCAGAAAAGCAAGTAGAAAAGGCAAAATAGAGCAGAAGAGGGCCAAACAGAGAGCAGAAAACTAGCAGAAAAGGCAAAACGGAGGGCAGAAAAATGAGCAGGAAAGGCAAAGCAGAAGGCAGAAAAAAAACGAGCAGGAAAGGCAAAACAGAGCAGAAGAGGGTAGGACAGAAAAGCTAGCAGAAAAGGCAAAACGGAGGGCAGAAAAACAAGCACAAGAGGAAAAATAGAGGGAAGAAAAAAGAACAGTAAAGGCAAAACAGAGCAGGAAACAAGAGGGAGGCACAAGCAGAGAGCAGCAGGTAGACAGGCTCCCGCCCGTAGTATGCAATGGTCTTCCTGCCCTTTGCCAGGATGATGGGCAGTTTACCAAAAGGCCCCCCGGCGCTTTTGCCACCGATTTTGCTGAAGTGTTCCTCATGGTGAGGAATATGAAGACATCTCCACCAAAGCAACACTTACTTCATACATAGTTAAAAGGAAGGGCCCTTGTTTGGTGGGGAATTACCTCTTAATACTCTTGTCGTGTTCTCTAGATAGAAGATTCATGTTTTCACACATTTCTGGAAAAAGACGCACAAGAAACAATCACACTGCCAAAACGCACACACGGTCACTGTTTACATTTCCTCGTGCTCCATTACGCAGCTGTAGTGTAGAATACTTACTGGGCGTTTACTAAAGGAGGTAATACTTAGTAATTAACCAGTAGAAAGTGCTCCACTTGGGTGGATTCTTTGTGTAAAACTGTAAACTCGTTTTGAATAAAGGGGCAGGTGTGGTAATGTCATGGCCCAGTCACTGACACTGCTACTGCCACACCGACACTCCGGCACCCACTCACAGACCCACTCACTCTCACATGCACTCATACACCCTCTCACTCATGCAACCACTCACAGATGCACTCAAACACTCTCACACCCACTCACAAACCCACTCAGTCACTTATGTACCCAGTACCTGTAGAACTCAATCATTCTCACACCCACTCACAGAACCATTCAGACACTCATGCACCCACCCAGACACATACCCCCACTCAGACACTCATGCTCCTGCTTCCGGAACCACTCATGCTCTCTCACACCCACTCACAAACCCACTCAGAGACTCACACACTCACTATCAAAGGTTAAAGGTTTGGAAAAAACAAACGTTACAGGGAGGTTATAGTTAGGAAATAACATTAAAAAACGTAGAAATTCACTTAAAAAAACAAAGATTATAGGGACAATTATAGTTAGGAAATAACATTAAAAAAACAATTTACCCACACAGTAAAACCCTGTCCTGTAAAGTACTGAAAAAAGCCCTTCATTGGAAATACCTATGTTGTAACGTTCCACATTGTAACATCCATCATGGTAACGCTTGCGTTGTAAGTGTTACATAATCAATTTCGACCTATTGGTTTCTCTGGGAGGGCCAGTATCATCACCCCTCTAGGATGCAGACTGAAAAGGCCCACTATAATCAGTTGATAGCAGCCATTAGTAGTGCGTAGCCTGGCTTTGCCTATGTCAAAAGGAGTTTCACTTTACGTTGACCACAAATAGCTAACAAAGCATAGCACTTTGTTGAGATTATATGTAATAATCTAAACTGCAAACAGTGGAGTACAAAAAATGTTGAGGCAAAAACTTAGAGGTATAAAGTGTTGTGGTTAACAGATATGTCAATGTGAAAAACAAAAATGCAGAGGTAAAAATAGACACATCTTTCCCACTATATTGTGATTTCTACATAGACAAACATAAACATTTACCCCAGTTTACCCTATCTCTGTCACTCCCTCCTTAACCCCTTCGCTGCGGCTGCAATTCCGCCGCAGCGCTAGGGGGGCCGAGCAGCGCTCGCATGCTCTAGTGGGGCCGAGCAGCGCTCGCATGCTCGTGACGGAGCCGCTCCGTCACGAGCCGCGGTTGAGCTGTGCTCATAACGGAGCGGTTCCGTCATGGCCCCGCCCGCTCAATGGAACGTCCAGCGCAGGTGCGGAATTCGCGCCGCGCAGGCGCGCCGAGCGGGCCATGACGGAACCGCTCCGTCATGAGCACAGCTCAACCGATGCTCATGACGGAGCGGCTCCGTCATGAGCATGGAAGGAGTTAACTGTAATCCTTACTCTAACCTTATTTATCTTTAACCATCTTGTTTCTGCAATTTAAACCATCAGTTATACATTCCATATATTATCCATGCCTTAACCTTTACCACAATCCTAACACCAGCCCCTTAACCCAGTCCTAATGTTACATTATGTTATGGTTATTTGAACAGCGAGCTAATTACCTGTAAGGGTCTCTAGGCGCTTTAGCAGGTGGGTAGGCGGCTAACGCCTGAGGGCTGAAGAGCCAGGTTTTCAGCTTCTGGCTTTTGTTATGTTTTTTCCTTGTGTATATATGGAGAAGTTTTACAATGTCCTCATCATGAAATTGCCTGTTTTTATCTGTATGTTACAAGTAAAGCAACCCCTAGAAGATCCCTCACACCTACTTCCCTCTCCTCTCAATTGCCTTTTCTTTTTTCAGTAAAACGGTGTGCTACTGAATAGGGTCATAATAAAGTATAAGGCGTGTATGTATCGAATTCTCTGTATAAAAAGCTATTCATGGGCCACATACAATATAACTCCCTATAGTATCAGTTATTTCTCATGGCCTAAACAAAGGAACTGAAATCTAACCTGTTCTGCGAAAGCCTAAATAGGCTGCAACTCTACCTCTGTCAACACAGATCTTACACTGTCCTGTTGCTTTCCTCAAAATCCTTCTCTTTTGTCACTAAAAGAACTCACAATTAAATAAATCTGTGGAGCAGCAATTCACTGTATCTGAATTGTTGACTTTTTATGTAAATTTGTATTGGTTTTGTAAAACATAAATATTCACAAACAAATGGATTTGATTCTCTTGCACTCACATGCACCCTGTCTATTTTGAAATGTTGACATTTGATGGGACAGTCAACACAGTCAAGCATGTATTACATCAATCCTATTTTACTAATGTGTAACATTTCTTGATAAAAAAAATAAGAGGCCGATTATAAGTGCCATTAATCTCGACAGGGTCTCTCTGCAGAAGGAGAGGCTTATAATTTCTGACATTCACACACCGCCTTAATGGAAATAGAAGAAGGAATCAGAAAACGCCCCTAGTTATATTGTAGTCAGTAATAGAATAATGAAAAATCTTAAATGATCACAGGTGAGAATTAGGGTACCTCAAGTAACCCATCGTTTACCTCAATCCTCCAAACCAATTAGCATCATGGAGGACAAAATGTACAACTGAACCCTACAATCCACAGGAGATTGAATATACTGAAACCCAAGTCACAAAAATGTCAACAGATCCATATGTGATTCATCTCACACCAAAGTTAGAGAATTTAAGGATTGCAGTGAAATTTATGGGACTAACACTGTAACACTAGACAGTAGGAAAAGATGGGAGAGCAATTGTCAAAATGAGAAAGAGATCGTCAGTCTCACAAACATAATGTGGCATGAAATCCTTTAACAAGTAAAACAGTGATGTTATGGGCCTGAGGTCCATTGTCTCTCTCCCTGTGCTGGCGCACTTCTGGCTACCTTCACCATGCGCAAACCTTGCACAGTGCAGGGGTGTATGCATAGTGACAAGTAAATGTTCTGTACTGGAAGGCTCATTTAGAGGTGAGGAATTGTGGTATTTCCAATGCAGGACTTTCAGTTGGTTCTGGCCTTGGAAATATTCCTACGAGATAGAATCTGTTGGAGGTGCTTTTTAGGTCGAGCGACCTATCTCAATGCGCATGCGCATTGAGCGGGAGCGAGATATAAAGGGGCTTAAACAGAGCTTACAGAGATCGGGCGATTCCATGCAGTGCCCGTGAAAGCTCGCTCAATGCGCATGTGCATTGCCATAAAAAGCGCGTGCACAGACACCAGCCCCCCTCCCACAGTCATCCCCCAGCGTGCGCTGTGCCAACAAGCCTTTGAAGTGAAGCTTAGCTTCACTTCAAAGGTATCCGCTACCCCCGCCCCCTGCTTCACACTTTGGCGATATAAAATGGTCCTTCATCTATTGGAATGCAATTACTCCAAGGAAGGCAGAACGCGAAGTCAACCAGCCTTTAACACCTCACTCTGTCTACCACACTCTCTCCCGCCTTCTTCTCCTGCCATCATCTCTCTCCCGCTCTCTCTCTCTCCATCCCCCTCTATTCCGTCTTCATTTGCTTTTCTCTCCCGCTTTCTTTTGTTCTACCTCTATTTATTTCTCTTTCTCCAGCTCTCTCTCTCTCCTCCATCTTCATCTCCGTGTCTTTTTTCCGCTTCCATGACCGTAATTTGTTTTATTTATTTTTATTTAGACTTTATTGCAACAAACCCTAAACTTGTCTACAATAATATTTACACTTTAAGAGGAGCGCCAAATAAACGGGAATCTGCAGTAAAATGCTCTCACAGAGCCTTGATAAACAATTTCATATCAGACTGAGAAAAACTGGCTCTTCCCTGACGGGCTTTCCATCGCGTCCCCCACTCAGCCTCGGCGTGTAATAACCAATGTCACATCAGACTGAGAAAAAAACTGTCTCTTCCCTGCCAGTCTTTTCATCGCGTCCCCCCCCTCAGCCTCGGCGTCGTTGGTGGTGTCCAGACAATACTTACTGGGGCAGTAAGACGGCTGATCCATTCACATGTCTCCACTTTTAAAGTGCCTCGTCTTAAACTGGCTGCCAAGATAGCTCAGTGGGCTGTGTGCCCCATCCGGATATGTACTTCTAACCTGCAGGTGAACTTTACATCGAAGTATGGCTGACTCTGCAGGTCATGCTTCCAACGTCGACACAATGTACAGTTTTACGTACACAACCCTTTCAAAATAGGCATTAAAATCAATACACACTGAAAGAACGCATTCATTAAATACATGTTTCAATTATAAAGGAAAAGAGTAAAAAAAATATTTAACCTAAAACAAGTTTTCACAAGCACTTTAAGAATGCAAAACTCTCATGACTGCGCCACAGCCTTGCTATTAAAGCTATTTTTTTTTAATTAATCTTACCCTTCAAGCATTATTCTAAAATCTTTGTGGGCCAATTTCTTCAAAAAAGTATAGTTTATAGAAAATGCTTTCATTTAATAAAATAAAATTTTGATTTCTGAACATAACCAAATACAAGACTTTGAAACATTAAACAAGCATTGGCATAGCCAATTGGTCTCGCTTTTGGAACCTTATAAGTATTTACTTATGCAGCAGAATATCCTTGGTGCAACAACATGAACTGTTGCATGGCTAAACACTTATAAGGTCCCAAAGGCGAGACCTATTGGCTATGCCAATGCTTGTTTTATTTGTGAAAGACTGACTGACTGACTGAGGCATTTATAGAGCGCAATTATGCCGAGGCGTCTTGGCGCTGGGTAGAGTGAGCCAGGAATCGCCCTATGATTAGCACTGCATAAAGAGCCAGGTTTTTATGCCCTTCCTAAAGAGAGTGAGTGCGCGAGGGCTGAAGTCGCAGTGAGACAGGGAGGGGATTCCATAATTTGGCTGCTAAAAGTGAAAAGCGTTTTCCTCCCCATCTCACCCTTTTCATCCTAGGAGGAACAACCAGCCCAGTGTCCATAGATCTTAAACAGTGCAATGGGGTGTAGCGGGGGAATTGTGATTGTATGTCTGCCGCCCCACCTCCATAGAGGGCTTTATGCACTAGGCAGAGGGCTTTGAACTCCACCCAACGTCTCACTGGAAGCCAGTGGAGTTGTTTTATGCTGGCCGAGATGGAATGGTGCTTGGGTAGACCATACAAGACTCGCACTGCTGCATTTTGCAGTGCCTGAAGCTTATTGAGCTGTTTGACTCCAGCGCCTAAATAAAGGGCATTACAATAGTCTAACCTTGATAGAATTAAGGCTCCAACCACCGTTTTTCTCAACGAGAACGGGATAAATGGGAGAATCTTACCCAAGGCCTTCAATGTGAAAAAGCAGGCTGAGGCCACTTGATTTATTTGAGGGGCACAAGTAAGATCTTTGTCGATGAGAAAACCGAGATTTCTAGCCTTGGACACCGGCAACGGGCAAATTCCGGCTTCCGTGGGCCACCAAAGTTGGCGCCAGATTGAAGATTTCTGTCCGAATTCCAAGATCTTAGTTTTTTCAGTATTAAGTTTTTAAAAAATTGCGTTCATCCATGACATCAGCGAGGAAAGACAGTTGCGAGCGGCTCAGCTGACATGTTGCCAATTTGGGTGACAGACACCACTAGCTGCGTGTCGTCAGTGTAAGACACGAGTGCTAAACCATGTTTTTTGATTAGTCTAGCCAGCGGGGCCAGATAAGTGTTGAACAGGGTAGGGAACAAGGCCGAGCCCTGAGGGACTCCACCCGGGAGAGTAAACTATTCCAACCTCATACCTCCCAATATATTATTTGGTCCCTGGAGGAAAGAAAAGATGTTAAAAGGGCCAAGGCCTTGCCACTGACTCCCACGGACTGCAGCTTATTTATTAACACTGCATGATTTACAGTATCAAAAGCTGCCATGAGGTCTAACAGTATCAAGGCTGCCCTACCGCCCTCATCCATCACCCTACGAATCTCCTCTGTAGCCATGATCAGAGCTGATTCCGTAGAATGCTGAGCTCGGAATCCATGCTGGGTGGAGTCAAGAATGTTATTAGCCTCAAGGTAAGCCGCGAACTTCAAGTTTTGGCATTCTCCAAGATTTTAGAGGGTAGAGGTAGACAGGAGATCGGGCTGTAGTTTTTAGCCTCCAGGGGCTCCAGCGAGGTTTTTTAAGAATCGGTCTGATACAGGCCATTTTCTAACCCAAAGGGAAGGTCCCTGATCTTATAACTAAATTTAATAGAGGGGTCAACGATGTACAAACCTCATCCAAAGCTAGATGTAAGATGTGTGGGGACATGGGTCGAGTGGGTACCCAGACTTGGTTAGTGAGAGTATGTCTACCACTTGCTCTTCTCTAAGGGAGGAGAATTGAGTTAGGCTACACTGGAAGGAAAGTTCTGCCCATGCCTCTAGATGGTTTATTCTGTTAACCTCCGATGAATTCAGAAGTTCCTCGTAAACCATCTGGACCTTGTTCTGAAAGAAAAATGCAAGTTTATCCACGAAAGCTTGGTCAGGGGCGAAGATAGTATCTCGTGGGCAGCGCGACAGGGCTGTTACTGTTTTGAACAGTTCCTTTGGGGAATTTGTAGATTCCTGGATTTTGGAAGTAAAATAGGCTGTCTTAGCCAATACTTTTGCTCCCTTATATTCTTTTAATGCTGAGCAGTATTCAATCTTATGCGCCAAACTATACGTGGATCTCCAAATGCGTTCTTTAAGTCTGCATTTGATTTTAATTATCTTAAGCTCCACTGAGTACCAAGGAGATGATACAAGTCTTCTCCTAGCTGTCTTGGTCACTTCCGGTGCCAGCAGACCTACTGCTTGAATAATCTAGTTATTAAAGTCAGTTGC
The DNA here is from genome assembly GCF_964261635.1 of Lissotriton helveticus. Taxonomy (NCBI): domain Eukaryota; kingdom Metazoa; phylum Chordata; class Amphibia; order Caudata; family Salamandridae; genus Lissotriton; species Lissotriton helveticus. Next base: position 1,374,512,304 of record NC_136067.1, read on the forward strand.
TGCCTCATTGGGATCTGAACTACAGATAGGTTTCTCCTTCAAGGTCATGGTCAGTTCTTGTTGAAATATTTTCTTCCAAGAACGCAATTTGACCAGAGGGGGTCTGTTCCTACGACACAAATTTGTGTTAGAGATATTAATAGTAAAGTGGACAGCATAATGATCTGACCAGAGTAAGGCAAGTGAGCTGTTCACTTCAATGTGGGCATTATTTGTAAAGATGCCGTCTAAGGTATGACCTGCCTGTTTTGTAAGCTCCCGTACAATCTGAGTCAACCCAAAGCTTGCTAGATTGTCAGACAGGTTTAAAGTGTCTGAATTATTCGCTACCTCTAAGTGAAAATTAAAATCCCCTAGCACCGTAAAAGAGTCCGTGTTAAAACAAGATTCCATACGAGTCTGGAGAGAGGTGATAAAGGATGATCTAGGCCCAGGTGGTCTGTACATCAGAATCCCCTGGAAAAATTCGATATTATCAAGTGTTATACTCAAAAACATAGCCTCAGCGTCCAATAGGGGTTCTGGTGCCATTCTCACCTTGTAACACGCTCGATAAATTAAGGCGATCCCACCCCCAACTAGTCCCAATCCTATCCGTATTAACAACAAAGTAGTCTGCTGGAACTACAAAATTCCAGTCAGGATTACTAGTGTCATTGGCCCATGTTTCTGTTAGAAAAATGAGGTCTGGTTTTTCCAATTGCATAAAGCACTCTAAATCGTTTTTGAGTTTAACCACTGACCTGGCATTGACCAAAACACACCTGATGAGTTTTGAATTATTCTTGGTTATGTTTTTAGGTTGAACATTAGGTAGTGGAGCCAACCTGTCCTGCAAAGCATTATACTGCCATGTGTTATTGGACTGTCTTTCTTCCCTGGCCCTGCTCATGTCGGATATACCTAGCATAACTCTGCACCGATTGCAGTGACCAGGAGAGATATTCCTGCACTCCAACTCTAATTTCAAAGCTGAACACTCGCCGGGATTGAGGCTCATGTGATCATTTCTAGTATTGGCTAGCCTAGAAAATTGGGCAGGGGTTCTGGCTCTGGCGCGCTCCGGGCGCAGACGGGCTTGCCTTTGGTGTGCCGCCGGCGCGCCCGCTGCTCAGTCGCTGCATCCGGTGTTTTGTAGCTGGGAGAAAGGGGCCGGATGAGAAACTATACCGCTAACCGCCACACGGGTCCGCTCTAACAGACGGACACTGCAGTCAGCGGGGAAAAAATCTTTAAAAGGTTGGCAAACAGAGTCACTTTGCAATACACACAATTTCAATACAGTTTTACATTTTTAAAAGGTTTCAATTTTAAAACAACAGCAAGGCTCCAACGCTGTAATCAGCGCTGAACACGGAGCAGACTACTGCTGCGCGGTCGCTGCATCCGGTGTTTTGTAGCCGGGAGAAAGGGCCCGGATGAGAAACTAGCCCGCTAACTGCCACCCTGGTCCGCTCTAACAGATGGACACATCAGTCAGCGGGAAAAAATCTTAAAAAGGTAGGCAAACAGAGTCACTTTGCAATACACACAATTTCAATACAGTTTTAAATTTAAAAAAGTTCCAATTTTAAAACAACAGCAAGGTTCCAACGCTCTAATCAGCGCTGAACCCGGAGCAGACTACCCCTCCAGTGTCAATTCCGTCAGCTTTTAACATGCCTGTAACCGCTATCTGCACCCTCAAACATCATTTAGTGGTCGCGTGGGGTCACAACTGTGAGCCCTGGCTTGACATTTGCCACCCTCTAACACTGCCTTTGCGACCCCTGGCCTCAGAGGTAGAACATTCAGTGCCAGGAACACATAGGCAGCTTGAGATCTACTCTCTTTATTTCCTGTCAATTTTTTTATCACACTAATAGTGAATAAATAAAATATATCATTCACTATTAGTGAAATAAAAATTGAGTACAGTAGGCTGGAATATGCCCTTCCATGGCAGCTGAGGTAAGTAAAAAATGATTTTAAATGTAAGTTGTGTGCATGCTTGAGGGTGAGAGTGTGTTTATGTGTGAGAGAGTACATGTGTGAATTGGTGTGTTGTGTATTAGTATGTGTGTGCGAGGGAAAGTGGAGTCAAAGGGTGTGTGATGTTTCTTGCCGCTGAGGTAACCCAAACCAATTGGCAATCATTGCGTTAAATATAAGCTTGCTTAAAGAGCTATGTTTTTAAGAGCTGTCTAAATTTCGCATAGTAGAGAGCCTTCCTAATTTCTAGGGGTAAGGTAATCCGAATGCGGGGGGCAATCATTGAGAATCTGAGCCACTGAAAGTACAACTCACACAAAGATGTCAGTATATTTGAACATTCTGCATTACAGGTAAGACTATGACACACTAGACATTCTTTGTATAACACTTGTGGAGTTGGACAGAACTTGGCCTGAAAAACAGAATGACAATCCTTTACACAAGTGAGAAAAGAGCTCGAAGGCCAGAGAAACATTAAACTGCAAATGAATAGATGCGCCAAGGACTGCCTCCCTGTTCAACCTTCATAAAACCAGCATCCTCCCAACTCTAATGGTGGAAACTGAGTATGTCCAAGAGTAAAAAGCAACATGGTCTCAAATCTGCTCTGATAGGATGATTTCCCTGCTAATACCCAGAGTAATGGATTCATAGACGGGCATCTTTCAGATATGAATCAACCCCCCACCCCCCTTACCTCCCCCTCTGCCCCCCCACCTTGACCACTTAAACACTATATTTTCCATTAAAAAACATAACTTTTGAAGCTGAGTTGAGCGCATTGATACAGTTGGCCTTCAGTGATTTGCTTTGTGTCTATCGAGAGAGGGCTATTGAGAAGGCAGTGTCTTTTTCCTGCTCTGTTCGCTTATTAGAACTATGCAGCACATGACTTGAGCAAAGAGTGCAAGACCACTGCTGGAGGCCAGGGGAGGGGGTTCTGCTGAGCACAAAGGATCAAAATGCCCAGTTATTTTCTACAGCTTGGCAGCAGGGCAGGTCCCTGGGGAAAGGTTAATCCTGATTAAGTTCATTGTTAGTCTGGATATTGTTGATATATATATATTGAGCCTTCAGGGGTACAGGAAAGGGGCTAAGGTTACTTTATCAAGTTTTGTTTATCGATAAAACAATTTTTGTAATAAAAGGCTTATATATTTGCTTAAATGTTGTTTTATATCTGGTATTTTTTTTAACTAGCACATTATGTGTTTGATTGCTTGTGACAGTATATGATATTTCGGTCCAGATTTACAAACATTTTGTGCTGAGGTTCATGTCACAATAGTGATTCAAACCTGTGCAAAACCAGCACAAAACGTGTTTGGCACTAGAAGGTTGCCTCAAAGTAAGCGCTGCTTTGTGTTACTCTGCTTCATGGAGGGGTTCCATATGTGGTACATGAGTATTCAAATGCAACAACCCATGGTTTTTGACGCAAAACCATATCTACTAACAATAGTTAGACAGGGTTTTACATCAACAAATAACACCACTTTGAAGCAGGCCTTAAAAAGGAGAAGAAATGCGTTACTTACCTGTAACAGCAGTTATCCAGTATTGGTGTCTTTCATAGATTCACATGCCTGAATCATTCCCCGTCGTCGAGACGGGAGCCTCCGGTAAATAAAAAAGTAATGTCCTATAGACATACATAGAGAAAATAGGCCCAAGGGTCTCCCCTTAGTGGCCTTTCCTTGTCCTTATGTAAAAAGGACCAAACTCTTACAGTCAGCCAATCAGCTCCGACCTCCCTCTAGGACCTCCCTGGGAGGAGCCCCAGTCCCTCAGATTTTCGTACGCACCCAACTAGGTTGGCGTAATATTGTTAGAGAGGGATGTGAGACCTTCCAGGGGAGGCGGGAGGGTTGCATGTGAATCTATGAAAGACACCAATACTGGATAACTGCTGTTACAGGTAAGTAACGCATTTCTTATCCAGTATTTGGGTGTCTTTCATAGATTCACATGCCTGAATCAGAATAGCTAGCAATCAGATATGCACCCGCGTGATGGAAATGCTCTGTAGTCACAGTAGACAATGCATGTGTCGTCATACAACATGTGGACAGCATAACAGTAACATCACAATAGCAAGGAACGTGCATACCTGGATGGCGGGATGTAGGAAGGCCCACATCACTGAAAGAGATGGCGAAGCACTGCCTGGCCCACTGCCGCATCCTTCTGAAGTTCGATATCCAGGCAGTAATGTCTGGAGAAAGTGTGCGGTGACTTCCAAGTCGCCGCTCTGCAAATGTCCAAGATTGGTACCCCAGCGAACAGTGCTGCGGACGTGGACATCGCCCTGGTGGAGTGAGCAGTAACATGCTCAGTTAAAGGCCGTCCGGCCTGGTCATGGCAGAATGCAATCGTTGATGAGATCCATATTGAGACGCTTTGTTTCGTGAGGGACAGGCCCATTCTTGGTCTGCTGTATGTCACGAACAGTTGTGAAGAGTTTCTGAAAGTCTTAGACTTATCTAGGTAGAACCTGAGACATCTTTGAGATCTAAAGAATGTAGAGCCATTCCTGCTGCGGTTGAAGGGTTCGCAAAGAGAGTTTGAAGGATTGTTGGCTCATTGAGACGAAAGTCTGAAGGCACCTTTGGAATGAATTTTGGATTCGGTCTCAGCACCATGCTAGCATTCCTGAACTGCATGTATGGTTCCTGAATGGACAGAGCTTGGAGCTCGCTCACTCTTCTGGATAGAAAACCGCCTGTAGCCCACTGACTCTTAGTGGGGATTTTTCACGAGACACACTTTGGGTCAGCTCCGTGTACTGGTTGAACGGATGTTTCATGAGCTTGGTAAGAACCACATTGAGACGCCAGGAGGTGGCAACATCCTTACTGGCGGGAAAGATCTATATAAACGTTTCAGAACTTGCTTAATCAACCCGCTTGACCAGAGCGATGGGCTCGTTTGAATTCTTTTATAACGAGATAGCACTGTTAAGTGTACTGTAATGGATAGATAAGGCAATATTTGCACCAGTGATGTGGAGAAAAGCATATGTCTGCGGTCTACACCGCAGACACAAAGCGCTTCCCTTTCCGGGAATATGTTCACGTGCTATCCGCACTTGCTCTGGCAAGAATGTCTACAGTCCTGTGGATTATTCCGATTGTGGAACTCTGAACTCAGTCTTGTGGATTATTTCGATTGTGGAACCCTGAACTCAGGGGTCAGGCTACCAACCAGAGAGACTTCAGACCCTGATGTCGAACTGCATTATCGATCATAGTAAGCAGAGATAGATACTGCCGCCGGTGGATCGGCGGCTACAGGGATAGGTGGTGGAGTTCTGTGAACCAATGTCGCCTCTGCCCAATTGGGGCTATTAAAATCAGAATACCAGGCTCCACCAACCTTGTCTTGAGGACAATGGGAGCATCGGGAATGGCGGAAAGGCCTACGCAAAGACATTGCGCCCTGCGGTTGGAGATGCATTCCCTAGCCAGTTACCGAAGTGTGGGCATTCGGCTTTCGTTCACGTCGCAAGTAGATCCATTTGTGGCGTGTTTTATCCGGAGAAGATGTGGCCAATGAGTTGTTGGTCCAGCTCCCCGTTACAATGGTTTCTGCCTGCTGAACGCATCGGTGAGCCCATTGTTCGTCTTATTCTTGGTAGGCAAGCTTAAAGGCCCAGGAAGACCGTCAGCAGTTCAGGCAGATTGATATATAGTGTCTTCTCCATAGGAGACTACCTTCCGCATTTTGTGACGACGTGAGGAACCGCCGGAAGTAGGAGTGACAAGCCTTGAGATAGTTTTTGAGAGGATATTCCTCATTGTAGGACTCCGGCCATGTGAGGATTCCCTTTTATGTGGCAAGATGACCCTGTAGATTGTAACCACTGCCTCGATAGCGCCTCTTGTAGAGGTCTTGTTCGTAGTTGAGAGCGAGGAATCAGGAGGATACACTATCACTCTCTGATATGAAAACCTTTGCTGACCGTGTGGCCAGGGTTATACCTAGGAAACCGATGTACCTAGGAAACTGATGTAGTGAGAAGGTCTCAGGACCGATTTTTCCTGATTGAGGATGAGATCCAAGCATCGAAAACTGAAAGCAGGCGTTGGGAGACCTGGACACGTCTTTTAAGGATGAAGCCTTGAGCAGGCAGTCCTTCAGAACCGAAAGACTTGGTGTCCTAGTTATGTCGCTCCCAGGGAACTGTATTTCATGAATATGTGTGGTGCAGACTTGAGCTCGAAAGACAGAACGCGAAACCGTAAATGTCTGCCCACTACTGCAAATCGTAAGTACTTTGAGCGATTCCTGTGAAGTGGGATATGGAAGTAAACGTCTTGTTTGCTGGACCTCATGGATTACCATGCGAAACAACTGCCTCATTTAGGAGGGTGTTGAAGTCTCTGAAGCCCAATGTTGGTTTCCTCCTCTTATCTTTTTTCTGGATATAAAAAGGAAGCGGGAACAAAAAAAACCTTTTCCCTTATGAGGAGGAGGTACTCTCGCTATAGCTCCTTTGAGGAGGAGGAACTCTCGCTATAGCTCCATTCTACAGCATAATCCAGACGTAGATGCAGCTGTATATCTTGATATCTCTGCTGCCCGTTCCATGAGAAGACAATTTCTCAGAGGATGGGAGCTTGTTTTGCTATCGTCGGCGACTGAAGGCATTGTGGTCTACTCTGGCCTGAAGAGCAGGAAGATTGGAATTGATAATTCCTTTGAGGGAAGACCTTCTTCTTCCTCCATTTGTACTAAAGGACAGGTCCATATACTGAGGAGTGTCCAAAGCTCTCACATTGTCTGTTTCGTTAACTTTTCGCGCCAATAGTGACTGGCCCTCATCTGGCCTGTCCACAAACATTGTTTGCACCTCAGGACGGAAAGGGCCCTCCTTGGATCCGCAAGACTGCTGGTCCAGCCACTTGCGGAACCCTGTCATAGCGATATTCCTCGTGTAGTGTATGGTTTAACGCCAATGCACCGCCTCTAGCGGAATCCACCTAACTTCCTCTTCGGATGAGTCTGGTAATTCCGGCTGGTATTCGGAATTCCGGCTGGTATGGGGCCAGTGTGCCCACAATTTTTCCATGCTAGCGTACCAAGAGCGCTAGAACGTTCACAGAGGAAAACCTGTTCGTCAGGTTGTCCACTCTTAGACCCTCCTTATCAGGAGGAGGTGACAACGGGGCCGAAGGATCCCCGGAGTTTTTCTAGGGCGCCTGTGGCACTACGGAGTCCGGCTTAGAAAGTTCCTGTTAAGCACGCCGGTGCTGTATCTGGCGCCTTATACTTCTTCTCCAACGGAGGGATCACCAGTGATATAGAGGAGGGGCACTACCGGACCCATACCACTTCTGACTATAGGTAATGGATAACCCGTATTGACCTTACTGCCTTCTTGTAGGGTTCTTTGAAGACGTACCAGAAGCAGGCCTGTTCTTGAGAGGTCATGGAGATCGTAAAACGTTGAGCAGCTCTCCGTACCACCTTAGAAGAGATTCCAGAAGTGGTGGAGTTCCTTCTTCGTCGATGAATTCGTCGACGAGGTTGCCGTCGTAGACTATGCCATCGTAGACGCGCAGTCATAGATGACCATACCCTCTTAAAAGAGATTACAGACTTGGTGGATTTCCTCCTTCGTTGACGAGTTCGTCGACAAGATCTCCGTCAGAGAGTATGCCGTCACAGACGAGCAGTCATAGATGAGGCTGTCGTAGACTACTCGTAGACAAGGCCGTCGACGCCGTCGTAGACTAGCCTTCGTAGCTGAGTCTGTCGTAGATGAGGTCATCATAGACTAGACCATCCTAGACGAGGCCATCGTAGACGAGTCCCTCGTAGACTAGGCCATCGTAGACGAGGCCCACGTAGACGAGGCCCGCGTAGATGAGGCCATCTTAGGCTAGGCCATCTTAGAGAAGGCCCTGGTCGACCAGACAGGCTGTCCTAGACGATGTCGTCGATGACTATGCCGCCGTAGACGAGCCCTCGAAGATGAGCCTACGTAGATGAGGCTATCGTCGATACCGTAGACAGGGCGTCGCAGGCGAGCAGTCGACTCCTTAGACTAGCCCTCGTAGACGAGGCCGTCATAGACTAGGCCGTCGTAGACTAGGAAATTGTAGACTAGGCCATCGAGCACTAGGCCTTCGTAGACGACTAGGCCCTCGATCATTAGGCCTCCATGGAGTAGGCCCGTAGACTAGGCCATCGTAGACTATAGATTAGGCCATTGTAGACTAGGTCCTCGTAGACTAGGCCCTGTAGACGCTATAGATAGGCCGCCGTAGACAGGCTGTCAGACGCGCCCACAAAAATGCGCCTTTGTAGATGAGGCCATCATCGTAGGTGAGGCCATCATCGAACCGTAGACAGGCCGTAGACATGCCGAGTAGTCTTCGTAGATGAAACCATCATTGATACTGTAGACAGGCCTTCGTTCCGAGAGGCTGTCGTCGATGGTTGCGTCGCCGACGTCAAAGGTTGCGTCGCCGACGTCGATGGTCTCGTCGTCGACGGACTCGTCGTCGACGGCGATGGTCTTGACGTCGACGGTCTCGTCGTCGACGGTTTCGCCGTCGTCGACGGTCCTCGCCGTCGTCGACGGACTCGTCGTCGACGGCGACGGTCTTGACGTCGACGGTCTCGACGTCGACGGTCTCGTCGTCGACGGTTTCGCCGTCGTCGACGGTCCTCGCCGTCGTCGACGGTCCTCGTCGACGGCCTTGACGTCGACGGTCTCGACGTCGACGGTCTCTTCGTCGACGGTTTCGCCGTCGTCGACGGTCCTCGTCGTCGTCGACGGTCTTTGCCGTCGACGGTCTTTGCCGTCGACGGTCTTTGCCGTCGACGGTCCTCACAGTCGTCGACGGTCTTCGCCGTCGTCGACGGTCCTCGTCGTCGACGGTCCTCGCCGTCGTCGACGGTCCTCGCCGTCGCCGACGTCGACGGTGTCGAAGTCGACGTCCATGGTGTCGTCGACGGTCTCGTCGTTGACGTCGATGTCCTAGTCGTCGACGCTCTCGACGCTCCAATCGTCGACGGTGTCGCCGTCGACGTCTATGGTCTCGTCGTCGACGTCATCGTCGAAGCTGTCATCGACGCTCTCATTGTAATGATGATGGTTTTGACATCGATGGCTTCTTAGGCTGTACCTCTAGGAGGTACAGACGACGTCTTTCTGAACGAACCTATGACCAGAGGAGGGGATATAGACGGCTCATACGTCGTCTATTTTGTCCGATATTTCTCCAAAGCAAGTCCTTTACTCTCCTTTCCCACAGAGTGGGGAGACCCTTGAAGGACTGCGCCCGGAAGACCCCTGAGCGGTCTTGTTTAGGGCCTTCTCAGGATGGTACCCTGAGGAATGAGTCTGAGGAGATTCTCTATTGAGGTCTCCTGGACTTTGAGGGCTGAGTCTGAGGAGATTCTCTATTGAGGTCTCCTGGACTTTGAGGGCAACACCTCATCGCAGTAGCTGGAGAAAATAATAACCTCCTTTCTGGCCTTAAGCATATTAACAGCACTGTTCACGACCCTTCAAAAGTCACTTGAAAAAGCAACATACCTTGTAGCCTTTGGTCTGAGTGCGAGGAACCGAGCAGAGCCACCTCTTGGAACAAGAAGTGCAGGCTCCAGACAGAATTCCTCCGTTCTTTCCCTTGTTAAAACCTTCTTTAAAGAAAGTATTTGAAGATAAAGATGTATTTGAAGATAATCCATAGTAGAAAAGCCAAATTAAGTGAAAAAACACAGAATCTGAGCAGAGCTCAGAGGAGACTCCCTTAGCACAACGTGCGGTAGAAAATCTGAGGGACTGGGGCTCCTCCCAGGGAGGTCCTAGAGGGAGGTCGGAGCTGATTGGCTGACTGTAAGAGTTTGGTCCTTATTACATAAGGACAAGGAAAGGCCACTAAGGGGAGACCCTTGGGCCTATTTTCTCTATGTATGTCTATAGGACATTACTTTTTTATTTACCGGAGGCTCCCGTCTCGACGACGGGGAATGATTCAGGCATGTGAATCTATGAAAGACACCCAAATACTGGATAAATGCTTTTTTTAGAAATTGGGTTGTAGGTGGACTGTATGTGCCCTAGTCAAGCATCAACCAAAATCTAGTCAGGGTAAGAAGCAGACAACCCTAAATTAACCTCTGTTCACCATCTGGTAGCTTGGCACAGATCAGTCAGGCTTAACTTTAGAGACAATGTCTACAGTATTTATGCAACACTTCAAACCGTAAAATAGTGAAAACACCACACAAAAATATTCCACACCAGAGTAGAAAAATAGTACTTAGTTAATAAAACAAGACCCAAATGACAAAAATCCAATAAGCAGAGCTTGAGATATAAATTTGTAAAGAATAGACTGTAAAATAGTGCTTATACGCTCTTATTTGCAATATCTGGTCGCGCTCTACCGGGACATAGTCAGAAGTTCAGGCCGACCACGGTAGAATGCAGGCTGGATACCGGAACCCAGTGAGGCCTGCTGAACAAATGTACCTTAATCCTGGCAGCATTGATGGCGAAGATGCAGGGTGCAGCCAAAGTGCTGCGTCGATGTTGATCCATGCAATGGGGGTGATGCGCCGGTCCTGATCCGTGCAGCAGCAGCGATGCGACGGTTCCAATGAGTGAAGAGCTGCAATGAGGAGATTCATCATCGAAGATTCTGTCGACAGGGATACAAAGTTATTACCCTTGGCAGAGCGCCGCGCAGTGATGGTGACGAGTGGGGGCAGATCCACACAGAAGAGGCGATGGAACATGGAACAGGAGCGATGCACCAGTTCTGATCCATCCAACAGGAGTGATGGGCCAGTTGTGATCTGCGCAACAGGGGCGATGCGTCGGTTCTAATCCACGCAATGGCGGCAATGCCCCGGTTTGTCAGAGGATACATGGGTTTTGCTGCACCAAGCAGCTTAGACCCACTTCCAAGGGTGCAGAACTGGGGTGCCACTACTTGGCAGGGCAAACTCACAGATGAAAGAGTTCAGGTCCAGAAGCAGGGTGGTTGGAAGTCTTTTATGTCCCTGAGACTTCAGACAAGGAGGCCAGCCAGCTAGCGCTTGGAGTCACTCTGGGTTCAAGTGATGCAGATCCAGTGCTTCTCACCCAGACAGGGGAACAGCAAGCAGCAGGGCAGCACAGCAACGAAGGTGTCCAACAAAGCAGCAGCCCAGCAGGATGGAAAGTCGTTCAGCAGCACAGTAGACTTCTTCCGGGCAGAGTCTTCAAAGAGCCAGCAGTGCACTGAAGTGATGGTGTCAGAGGTCCAGTACCTATACCCAATTGGGCCTCTGAAGTGGTGGAGACTTCAAAGAAAGGTCTTTGAAGTGCACAAAGGTCCTTCGTTCCTGCACTGGCTCCAGACTCACTACAGGGGGTTATGCAGCCTCTGCATGGGGACAGGACACCCTCCCATCCTCACAGGATGGCCCATCAAGGCACACCTAAGCTCCCTTTGTGTGTGGCTCTTTGGTGGAATACACAAAGCCCAGCGATCACCCACCTAAGACTGATCAGAAACGGGCAGAAGGCACCAAATTGCTAAAGTAAGAAAATGCAAACTTTCTAAAAGTATAAAGCAAAAATAAGTGCCTCGCCTAGATCAATTTGAGCAACTAAATTTTACCATATGATCAAGAATTCAATTTGCATGATCACATTGAGTTATCAACAGATGATTTTCATCATCTTATTCATCGTTTTCTGATCTCAAAAGGAAATTCCACATATCATGCACATCAGAATAAAATGATTTGACATTGCTAGTGCACATTAGATCCATATGATTGAAAATTCCACACAACCAAAACCACTTTGTGCAAACATTCAAAAATTCAATAAATACTCTGAAACATTGCCCCATTCCAGTTCAGTTCGTTAGGCCAAATAGTGCAGACTGAATGTCCCAAAAATAATTGTCCATTCTCCATTATTACACTAAAGACCAAGGGTTGAAAGTCCTGTTCTAGAGGGAGGGACCCGACTTTTCAAGGGTTGACCCCTCGTACATGTAAATTAATTCAGGTCCCTGGTGTAAAGTGTAGATGCGTTTTGACCCTCTCAATTTTAGGTCTCCTCAGGATGCTCAACTGGGGGAAGCTGCAAGAGTAATAAAACATACAAAAAGAGTGAGTAGAAAAAACCTGCAGTTGGTGGGTCTCACAAAATGTGTGTACGCCACCCTTTTAATAACAATTTACCTTAACTTGATTTTGTTAGAGAGACAGATATTGAGAAGGCTGTGCCTTTTTCCTGTTCTATTCACTAATTAGAACTTTAGAACTGTGCAGCACATGACTTATGCACAGAGTGCAAGACCACTGCTGGAGGCCAGGGGAGGGGATTCTGCTGAGCACAAAGGATCAAGCTGCCTTTTTGCTAAGAGCCCAGTTATTTTCTACAGCTTGGCAGCAGGGCATGTCCCCGGGGAAAGGTTAATCCTGATTACGTTCACTGTTAGTCTGAATATTGTTGATATATATATATATTGAGGCTACAAGGTTACAGGAAGGGGGCTAATGTGACTTTATTATGCTTTCTTTTGCTGATGTTATAAATTATTATTTTAATAAAATGCTTATTTATTTGCTTAAATATTGGTTATATCATTGAAACTAACACATTATGTGTTTGTTTGATTGCTTGTGACAGTATATCATATTTCGGTCCTGATTTCCAAACATTTTGCGCTGAGTTTGCATCACAATAGTGATGAAAACCTATGCACAACCAGCACAAAAAGCGGTCTTCTTTGTCCTGGTCTTCTATTGTCTGTCAAACCTGATGTTGGGGTCTCAGGGTGCCACCTAAATACTGAATTTAGAGGTGTGATAATGGGAGACAGGTGGTAGCCAATGGGCCACCTACCTTTAGGGTGTCTACACCCTCTAGTGACCACCTCCTGTCGGAAGAGGCACTACCGTAGCCCTGATAGGATGTTTTCCCACAATCCCAAGATGATGGAATTTCAGGAGAGGGATTTACCTCGCCTGCTCTGCCCTAGGGGTGGTGTAGGCCAGTGGTTCCCAAACGTTTGACTCCTGAGGACCCCCATTGAGTCACCACTAGAAGCCGGGGACCCCCAAGCAATTTGTATGAGTTAAATTTCAAATATTAAAACAGTAATTGAAAAAAAAACGCATGTGTGCACACAAAATAAATACTCAACGTACTAAGGATTTTGGGGCCAGATGTACGAACATTTCATTTAGCGCCTCGCAATTAGCGACACATTGCGAGTGGCAAATTGCGAGTGGCTAAATGAAATTGCTCCAAACATAGGACTTAATAATGGATGACTACGGAACCTATGTTTGAGACTGTTTTGGAACCTTTGGATCTGTATATAGACTGTAAAGGCTTTCACTCCTCACTGTGATTTTAACTCAGTCACACCACCTTTACCCGGTCCCCACCTTCACCCCCACTTACCCATCCCTTCTAAATACCTTTTCTCTATGCACCTTGAGCGCGTTGACACACTTTTGAATTGATCTATTGTCTAGAAATGTGCTGTTTCTAAGTTTATATTGCCAATGCATTAATTGCAATATCCTCTACCGTATGGGTTGAAATTTATGCAGCTTACAATACAAGATGTGCTAAATAAATGTGCACCGAATATATTGACCTGTTCTTTTTTCAAGTGACATTTGTGCCTTTGATAGAATGAAAACAATTCACTGATAAATAAGTGACATTTTTGAGATTATTCCTATTGTTCATATCAGACTCCGACCACTTATACATGTACCTAAATGAAATATACAACAGCGTGTTTAATACTGTTTGGGATTCCCAATGGGGTCGCATATTGCGAGGTTCATTAATATTAATGAGCCTCTCGCAATTTGCTAGCCCATTGCGAATGCCAGCCCTCCCAGGTATGGTGGCCTGCTGGGCTCTGCAGGCCACCATGTCTGGGACTGCTTTTAAATAAACAGTTAAAAGAAAATGCAGCCCTTTTACCATGCATTTAAAAAAAAAGAAAATGAAACTTTTTCGTTTCATTTTCTAAGGACAGGCAGAGGTCCCTGGGACCACTGCCTGCCCTTAAAAATAATTTTGCATGCATTTGCAAAGGGGAAGGGGTCCCCTTCTCATTTACAAATGCATTACCATCTACTTGAAGTAGGTGGTAATTGCGAGTGTTTTGCGACCGCAAAATATTTGTACCTGGTTTTGAGACTCGCTATTTGGAAGGGAATGCCCCTTCCAAATAGCAAGTTGCAAAACCTATTTAGCGAGTCACGAACAAATTGCGACTCGCGAAATAGGCAATGTACATGGCCCAATAGGTTTTTGCATGCGCAAACGGGTTCACAAACCCGTTCACGCATATCAAAACGGATCGTACATCTGGCCCTTAGTATTTTACATTGAAGAAATAGCCCCTCTGTCATATGTATTTCATTTGTTTTATAGCATCTCTCATACCATTGTAGGATGTCAGAGCACTTTACATCACACACATATAGAGAAATTGAACCATACATGTAAATCAGTGTGTATATAAAATGTTTAAAGAGTGCTTGGTCTGAAAAACTCAGGATTCAGAACATAACACAGTGGCTAGCCCTGACTTTAACATTAAACATGTATTTCCACCCAAATAAATCTTTTTAGCAGCATCAGGATAATGAATAACTGGGGAAAAACATAAGTTACTAACTGGTACCATGCAGTTTGCAAGCAGCTCTTTGATGACAGTTTATAGGTGCCTCTGCTACATTACGATTGTCACTTATGAAGTGCACAGTAACGAAAGAATCTCTGTGACAAAAGCAGTAACCACGAACCTATGCACATAAAATACTGCTTTTTAAAATGCATGTTACACACTCTTTGCAGTAGGCACATTTACCCTCTGTGCTACATTAGTTAAGTCAAAGTTGCCACTGAAGAAAACTCTCCTCACGCTCCAGCAGATACATTATTCACTGGCATTATCTTGACACTTTTATTGTTGCTGGGAAGCTGCTAATTATACAAGAAACTTTTCTGTGCTTTTAAAACTGTTGCCTACGGACCCCCTGGGAATGTGCCACGGACCCCTGGGGGTCCGCGGACCCCAGTTTGGGAAACACTGGTATAGGCTAAGCGGGGACCCTCATCCTAATCTAACTAATTTTTCCGCTTTTCCAACCACCAAAAGTGGAGCAGGAAAGGGGGCTTGGCTACCCCCACTATCTGGAGGTTACTGGGTTGGATTTCAAAGGCGGCATCACCTTTGAAGCTACCCACCCAGGAAGGCCATCCTGTCCCGGAGGAGGTGTAAAGCACCTACGCCCAGAGCAGGCTTTGTCTTTGTCCTCTGAGAGCGCTGGCTCTCACCCCATGAGGTCAGAAACATGTCTGGTAGTGGCAGGCTGGCAAAAACAATTCAGGAATCCCACCAGTGCTTGGTAGGGTTCCAGGGGACTCTCTAAAAGGGTCTGCTGTGTGAATTTATTCATAAATCCACCACTGGCATCAGTGAGAATTTATTAAGACAAGATGTTTGGCACCAAAGAACTTAGAAATCAGTTAAGCCATCATGGAGCTAAGAAACTCATGTTGACAAGTATCCAGACCCAGCACTTTCATGGCTTCCCTGTGCACTTACAACATCTCAGAATAGACTGGACATTGTAGGGGCATATCTGCTCATGCTGATATGTCCTCACATAGGATATAGTGCACCCTGCCTCAGGTCTAAAGGCCTGAAGAATGGGTGACTTACCTAAACCTGATGCAGTGTATGGGAGGCATGGCACACATGTGTTGTGTGTCATATGGGCTCTTTGGATTTCTTTACACCACGACACACAGCCTGCAATGGCAGAGAGCATTGTCTTGGTTAGGGGTCTCTGGAGTGGCACAACCAGTGCTGTAACCCCAGAGGACCCTCTTCAGTACGCATGCCCTAGGTATCAGGGGTACCACTTACTAAGGACTTACAGGGGTAACCGAAGTTGGGCCAATTGTGGTATTGTTTAGGTAAAAAACACTGGTAGTGGGAATCAGGTCAACAGGGACCCAAATACACCTCAATCAAAGCTGCAACAAAAGCCAGGCAAAATGTGTGTGTTGGGGGGGGGGCTGCAGCAAAAAAACAGTTTCCTACAATGACTTAAAAAAACAATTATGGTTGAAGCGATAACCACAGCCATCTCTGACCTGTCAACTGGGAAAACACCCGGCCCTGATGATTACCATACTGAATTCGATAGTACATATACAGACATCCTCTCCCCGCACCTGCTTGCTCTTTACAACAAAGCTGCTAGGCCGATAGAGCATTTTTCACATAAACTTGATATGGCCGCCTTTGTGGTCCTCCCAAAGTTGAGCCGCCCACCCAACGTCTCTGAGGCATACCGGTCCATTTCACTCATTAATGTGGATATTAAACTCTTTGCCAAGCGACTGAAAACAGCCCTGACCAGGCTATACACCCTGGCCAGTGTGGCTTTATGCTGACTAGAGGAACAAGGCATTGCCTCAGGCGGCTTCATGTTGCACGGACCCGCCGACATCTCCTGACACCATCCCTAGCCCTGCTGTTGATAGATTTTGAAAAAGAATTTGACATTGTGGACTGGACTTACCTACCTCAAGACTGGGTCCTAATTTCTGTGACTAAGTCAAACTGCTTTATTCCAATCTGACTGCGCGGGGACAAATTAACGGCGGGGTCTCAGACACGTTCCCTATTCGCCAGTGCACAAGGCAGGGTTGTCTGCATGCCCCTCTCCTTTTCGCCCTTCTCATGAAACCCCTAGTACAGTTTATTCGCTGTGAGGCACAGGTTCAGGGTTGGTCATGGGATATGTGCCATGATGACCGTATTGCTTTGTTTGCAGATGACATTCTCTTGTTCCTGTCGAACCGTTCAGAGACCAGCCCGCGCTGCCTTCAAATTCTCCAGCTCCATGAAAAGGCTTCTGGCCTACAGGTTAATCATGCTAAATTAGTCCTGGTCCTGCTCCATCCCTCTCGAGAGTGTGTGAGTGGCAGACGTCCATTCCTGTGCGCTACCTAGGAATCCATGTCGCACTGTATCCTGAGCTGGAATGTAACCTTAATTTCACCCCATCGATTCATAAGGTGAAAGCAGATCTGAAAAGTTGTGAAACCCTCCCATTTAATGTGATGGGCGGATCGCACTCTACAAAATGCTGATTCTGCCACGGTTTCCATATCTTTTTCAAACTTTCCCACAGGTGGTGGCCCGCCAGTGGTTCAGGGACATGGACATGGATCCCCACCGGTACTAGTACATTTTATCCTAGTTCTCTTTTCTTTCATCTTATTTATTTTTTCCCCAAGCCCTCCATTTATCTCTGGCTATGGGAACAATTCATTTAGTTTATCTCCATCTTTTTCATTTAATTCCCCTCACTAGGTGTCCTGCATTGAGTACTGCTTTTGCTCCAGTAGTGAACACCACGTTTTTTCGGCAGTTTTGATTCAGGTATTTTCTTTTGTGCTGTATCCAGCCGGTTATTTTCCCTATTTGGGGATTTATTCCACTAATGTCCACATTACTCCTTGCAGATTGATGGCTTTTACCTTTTAGCCGGTACATCGCCCATTAGTTTACATATACAGGTTTGCTCACTTATATATGGCAGTCACTTATCTATCAGTGTACTTCTAAGATGGCGACCAGAGTGTGTCGGTCCCATCGAGATACACACTCCATGCTTTAATCGTTTTGCAGGTGAGAGTTTGTCCGTGCATCTTCGCTTACTTATAGCGTGTCTTTGGCTCATTGCATTTATCGACTACTTGGTGGACTTTCGTCCATTTCCCTGGACTTAGATTTTGTGACTGTGTTAAGACGTGTAAGTATGTACTCTATAAACTTTGTGGTCACTCTCTTCATTAGCCTTGCGGCGATTGCCCTTCTCTTCCGATTCCCTGTGTCCATATTTCTTTCAGACATTTTTCTTATTGAGCAGTACCCTTTGGGGCGCTAGAGTGAACGCTCCAACTGCAGCATTTTCCAATGGTAGTCCCTAGGGACTACGTCTCATTGGGACACCCGGGTAAGACCCTGCCCATGTTTTTCTTTGCACTTTAGTTATTCCTCTGTAATTTGTGCGGTCTAATTTGGTTCTCTGTCTTTACAGACCTGTTAGTCTGACTCAATTTTAGTGCTCCTTGGGACCCCATGTACCTTCCTGTTTGTATCCTATCTTTCTTTCTTCTAAAGGTAAGCGCCTTTCCCATTAGGGACATACTTATGTGCACTACCGGCATTCTCCCGTTACTCACTTTAGCCTCAATTAGTTGCTGGTTCAATATAAACTCATTAGTCCTCGTGTCCTTTTGGACTGCAAGATCTGGCCCACCGATATTCTTGCCAACTATAGATAGATATAGCCATATTTTAGATCGCTTTATGTTAGGTCAGGTTCCCCCCTCCGCACTAGTCTCATGCTATTCCTTACATCTTTAGAATTTACACTGGACTAGTGATTTTTTAACACCATTGGACCCATCTCAGCCAGAAGAATATATATATTCATTCTTTATGGTATAGCATGACTACCTGCACACACCATCCTCTCTCTTCCCAATCATACACCAAACGGGTGATATACCAATATTCTTTATTTTGTCTCATTTGGCTTCAGCTCCCTGTGTCTTATTTATTTATTATTGATTTTAATTTATATTCATTTATTGTGATTTTTTTTGTTCCTCAGACCTTTGGTTGTGCTTTAGAGATTGAGCACCCTGTATATTACAACTAGTGAGAGTGTATTTCTCACAGATGGCCCCCTGCCACTGAACATATCCGTATATCCAATGCCCTGATGAAGTATATGTCCATCTCCTAGTCATTTTCTAAATGTGTGTCGGCGCTTTTCTACTGAAATATGCATCAATGATCATTTGAGTAATCCTAAATAAAATGAACAATTGTTGTTTGCCTTCCTGTGAATGTTTCTTTTCTTCTTGTTATGATTAATCATTGTTTACCTGTTTTTGTATTGTGTTAAGTTTTCAGATGTTTTGTTAGTTGGCATTATACTTTAGATTCCGTATGTCAGTATATTTTTTATTGTGTTGTTGGTGGTGCTCTTCAAGATATCATGTGTTAAAAAAAATGTATGTATATTTCTGTTTCACAGTATGTTTATATAATGAATATTTATGTATAAAAAGAAAATGATCTATAAATATATTTTATACCTTTGAATAATAAACATTAAAAACCACAGTTTATGTATCTTGGACATATTGCCATGTTCGAACTAATTAGTTTTGGAGAAGTCTCTGTTGTTGCTTATTCTGCGACATGGACACCGTGGCGCCGTCCTTTCACTGGCATAAATCCAAGCTGAGGTTAGCTCTTGCTAAATGTCAACAGGCACCATATGCGGGGGTTTGGATATGGCCATTCTCTACCTCTATTATTTGGTGTCCCAGATCCTAGTTAAAAACAACTGGTTCAACAGGGGTTGGTTGGATCCAGCAAACAGAGAGTGGTTGACTTTGTTGAGCTTTAGGGTCATGTTGGGAGTGCTTTATGGCACCCAAATTCATAGAAGCTTAACCAAGGTGACCTGGTTGGTTTTCCTCAGCTGCCGTGCAGTGCTTCGTTACATGGGCTGGAACTCCAAACTCACCCTGCAGACCCCCTTGTGGAGGAGGAGGTGGCTACATGAGACAGTCGACCTGAGGGATTTACCCAATGGGACACAATAGGCATATCCCTGCTGGGGGACGTCTGGTCTGGCACCCATATACACTCTGTTCAAGGGCTCCAATTGACCTATGCGCTATCATCCACAGAATTCCACAAATATCTTCAACGAGGACACGCATTGAGGGTGCATGTCTCTCGGGCATGGCACTACCCGAATATAGTCTTATGGAGGCTAAACTCCGATGGGCGTTTTATCGAAAGGGGGAATCTCCCAAATGTACTGCTCTTTAACCATTAACGCCCCACATTTACACAGCTGCGAGCCCAATGGGAGGAGTTGATGGGACAACTGGAGGACGACGATTGGCGGGTCGCCAAGATGGCCCCACTCACCATCACAATTTTCTCCAGGCTGCGACTGGTGCTGACTCTTTATCTCCACTATGCATTTCTCACTCCCAGCCATCTACACAAGGGGAACCTTAGGTGTCCACATGCTCCTGTGGACTTCTACTCTATAGTCCGGACATGCCGCCTCATTGTGAGTTATTGGAGTGAAGTGACTAAGACACTATCGGAGGTAGTAGAGTGGGAAGTGGAGCTCTAACCGAATATCATTCTTTTAGGAATCTTTGAGTAGATAGGAGGCATGAGTGCCGATTGGGCACTGATTGGAGTGGCCACCATAGTTGCAAAATGAGAAATAGACCACAGGTGGAAATTTCCCACTCCGCCCTTGCTGTCTCAATGCGCCATAGCATAGACTGATGTGCACAACAAGGAAAGCCGGTACATCAAGCCAGGGGCTGCCCAAAAAAAAAAAAAAAATCTGGAGCAAATGGTGAAATTATTTTGGGCTCTTCTCTTTGTTGTAAACTCTTCAGGATTGTGTCCTTATGAGTATGATACTGTGGACTTTATGCAGTCAACTTTACGCTGTGATTTACCTACTGTATTTAACATATGGGCCAGCAATGGCTGGTTGGGGTATATGTTTCTTTTTCATGAAAACAATAATAAAGACGCTTATAAAAAAATGTTTTTAAAGATTCCACACTAGGTTACAAAAATAGTGCTTGATTACATAAATGCTCAGAAGCAATAAGCCCTTTTTAGGTTTTGCCTCGCAAAATGCGTACGAAGTACGCATGCGCTAGCAAAATCCTTATGTTTCTCTGTGGGGTCGGGTATCCGCCCCCTCCTCGCCCCCTCCTCCCATTGGCTAGCTCCATAAATGGAGGCTAGCCATTGGGAGCCGGATCTGTCCGTCAATCCCGGACCAGATTCGGGGGCGTTCCCGAGAATTTTTCCCTTTTGGTGACGTCAGCCGAAAGCCTGTTCTCGGGAACGCCCCCGAATCTGGTCCGGGATTGACGGCACCCGGAAGAAGTCCAGGTGAGTGCTTGCTTTTTTTTTTTTTTTTTGCCCGTTCCCACCCCCTCTCCAGCTCTCCCTGTCTCCGGCCCCGTTCCCGCCCCCCTCCCGCTGCCTCTCACGCTCTCCATGTCTCCGGCCCCGTTCCCGCCCCCTCCCGCTCTCCGTGTCTCCGGCCCCGTTCCCGCCCCCCTCCCGCACTGATATGTACCAGAGAGCTTATTTAAGACTGCCGGATTGGGTACCTCTTCAATTTAAGACTTGGAGAAACCCTGTCAGGTTGGGGCGATCTACCCCCTCTGGAGGTGAGGGACTTGTCTGTACAATAAATTAATACAGCAGGGGACAGCAGAGCCACGCCCGAATCTGACCAGAAACCCCCGATATATATTCCATAACACGCTTGCTTGTATGCAGCAGTATAAGCAAAAGACCATGTTGGGCCAGCAAGGGTAAGAGGTTAGGGAGGCCGACGATTTTAGCGTGACAACAATAGCATGAATATAAAAAGTTTTATGGAGCGCTGTAGCCGACTGTACCGAGAGGCGCCTCACAGCACGAAGCCCGAATCGTAACAATGCTCCTGGAAGCAGGCCCTGCTACAACGCCGTTTGTTTATTGCTGGGGGAGGGAATGCGGCGGATATGTTATCCGACTGTCCCATTTGGGATAGGTCGTTGTTATGCCACATTATTTCCCCTGGGGACTCCCCAGAACTGTGGAGTAGAGATGTGATAAGTCGTGAGTGAGGGATGCTGGGTGGGGCGGATGTCATAGGACTAGCAGAAGGGGCTGCTGTGCACAAGGATAGTCAGCAGTGACTTCAGCCCGCATAGAACAGCGGGCGCAGCTATCGAAAAGGCATGCACAGTAGAAGGGACACAAAAGAAAGAGTGGCATATAAACGCTGGCGCCCGGCTGCCATTTCTGGTTAATGTGGTGTCTGAGTTTTTCCTAAGTAGTCGTTTACTTTTATTACTGACAATTACATTAGCAGCCCGTGTTACTGTTCGGGTAATGCTCCAGTGTTTCAATGTTATCGATTTCCCGATACCGTGTACCTTGTGTATGTTTATGTGTGTTCAGGAGTTTGAAAAGCGTGCTCCTTGCCGCCGTCTGCCCACTCTCGTGTCTCTTCTCTTCCCTGACAGTGAAACCCTCCGAGTATGGCCTGTGCAGTGCGCAGAACCCCATCCGCACCAACTTCACCACCAAGCAGCTGACAGAGCTGGAGAAGGAGTTCCACTTCAACAAGTACCTGACACGGGCCCGGCGGGTGGAGATCGCCGCCACCCTGGAGCTCAACGAAACCCAGGTGAAGATCTGGTTCCAGAACCGGCGGATGAAGCAGAAGAAGCGCGAGAAGGAGGGCCTGGCTCCCCCAGCAGGGCCCCGGAGCTGCGCCCGCGAATGCAGCGAGGCCTCGGACCAGTCCAGCTCCCCGTCTCCAGACCCCTCTCCAGACTCCTTTTCATCTTGATGGAGCGGTAGGGACCTCTTATTCCAACAATGCCTCTCCTTCGCTCCCAAAACTGAAGCAGTTGTTTACTCCTCAGCAGCAATAGAAGGGCGTATCTTTTATTCTAGATAAACCTCTTTCTTTTGTTTTAAAGTTACACAGTCGCGGGATGACCAGACATGGTTTTAGATAAACTTTGAGCGTTTTGGATTCCGTGTGTGCTCGCCCCACGAGGAGTAGTAAGGAGCTTCTTTGTCTCCACCAATCATGTCGCGGAAGAATAAGGAAGGCTTGCAGGGATATTCGTTCGCTCTTACTTTGGCTAATGCCTTCCCATGGGTCGCGTTTCACTCCGAGACTTTAACATATGTCGAACAGCACCCTGGATCACAACGCTGCTTTCATGCAAATCTATTTAATATTAAACCCAGAAAGAGAGCGAGTTTGTAAATTTATCGTAAATTGTAAAGAAAAGTATTTTTGGAAGGTGGAAAAAGTCCCTGCGTGGTAGGCATTTATATTTCTTTTATTCACAAGGCATTTAGTACGTGTGTAAGAACATTCGGAAAGTCAGGGTGAATGTTGGTGCTCGTGCTCGTTGTTAATGAAGACACGACTGGCTGCCTTCGGGACCGCTCCCGCCGTTCTTTGCACTATTGGCGAGTTGCTGGGTCTCTCGGGCTCTCTGGAGCACTGACTGTCGAGGGTAGCTTTGCCGCTTGGCGGGGGCTTCTGCTGTTAGCGAAGCAAATGGTAGGCAAGAAACTGCCGTGCTTCTTAGCTTGTTGTATCTTATATTTATTCTACGCTTGATTCATATCCCTCGGATTCCTAGAGGGGAGCCCTTCCTTTTAAAGTGATAGAATAAAAAAACGCATAGAGACTAGTCCTTATTGCCGGTTTTGGCAAGATGCAGTCTGCACTGAAAACGCCCGAGTCCAGAGTCAACGACAGTGACACATTCTGTAAATGAAATAGATAATTCGCGTGCATTAAAAAATAAACTACCTCAGCCTAAACAGCCTGTCTCTCCTTTCTTTTTTTTAAGTTTTGAAAACGATAACATTTATTGAAAAGAAAAGGGAAATGGTAAAAAAGGGGAAAAAATAAAATATAAATATACATAGTTGATTACTTTGAGTACTTCCGATAATACAGAAATAAAAGATCATACATCAATATAACAAGATAAATACACATGTACTACAAAATCTGGTCAGGTAATAGAACAATGCATAAAAGCCTGTCTCTCCTTTAATCTTTTTTAGGTTTTGCCTAGCAAATGCGTACGAAGTACGCATGCGCTAGGAAAAATCTTATGTTTTGCTCTGTGGGGTCGGGTATCTGCCCCCTCCTCCCATTGGCTAGCTCCATAAATGGAGGCTAGCCATTGGGAGACGGCTCTGTCCGTCAATCCCGGACCAGATTCGGGGGCGTTCCCGAGAATTTTTCCCTTTTGGTGACGTCAGCCGAAAGCCTGTTCTCGGGAACGCCCCCGAATCTGGTCCGGCCTTGACGGCACCCGGAAGAAGTCCAGGTGAGTGCTTGCTTTTTTTTTTTTTTTTTGCCCGTTCCCACCCCCTCTCCAGCTCTCCCTGTCTCCGGCCCCGTTCCCGCCCCCCTCCCGCTGCCTCTCACGCTCTCCATGTCTCCGGCCCCGTTCCCGCCCCCCTCCCGCTCTCCGTGTCTCCGGCCCCGTTACCGCCCCCCTCCTGCGCTCAGTGCTTTATTTGTTACTCTTTCTGCAGGAGGGCAGAGCGTGGGTTACAGCAGAGGGTACATAAAAGCTCTTCTCGTTATGGGCTCCGGCTTTCAACGGGCGTTCAGCAGAGCCAAATCCATGCTTCTGGCCCGAGCTTTCTGCGGCTTGTCGAGCCCGGCTCGAGCTTTCAGCGGCTCGCCCAGCTCTAGTAGAGTGTGAAGTAGTTTGACAACAGTCAACCATCTGTGCCAGAAAAAGCCCACAGAGTAGGGAATGCTGTGTCCTATGCAAACGCAGGAAAATAAAATGAATCACATAAACATGCATAACTCCGAAAGCCGCGGTCAAGGACTCCATCCTCAGATGTAAAACGTGAGCAGAAGCAGTGACGCGCAGGAACAAGGGGAAAGCGGGTGCACTTTTAAACTTCAACAAATTCGTCTAAAAGACATTGTGTAATGTAAATGCTCATGTGATGGGTCTCAATACCTTCGGGTTGAGTTCGCGTTATCTAAAATTACAACAACAAAATCTTCCAATCGATCCTCGTCGGCTTCCGTGGGTCAGCTAGTCAACTCCCTTCACACAGACAGAGCGCATGCGCAGTGGGGGAAGGTTTTCACGCTTACCCAACGGCTGAAGCTTCGTGACTGCTACTGCCGAGAGCTGAGCTCTCAGCGCAACTGGTGTGGCTCCCCTCACTCCTCTCCCCCACTGGCTCCGGCAGCCAGTGGATCCCTGAGCCTCTCTACAGGATAGAGAGCGAGGAGGAGGAGGTGGTGGCTGCGAAGATGGCGTCTGCCCTGGAGCAGTTCGTGAATAGCGTCCGGCAGTTATCTTCTCAAGGTAAAAGAAGAATCTCTTTCCCTACCCTTGTGCGCGACCCTTTCCTGCATTCCTTTCCTTGTGTGCGCGTGAAGGAGTGAGAGAACCTCTTCTGTTCGAGAGACCCAGGCAGCTAGAAAACATAATGCGCATGCCTTAAAACCTGTTGTCCTGTTTTGCGGCCATTCCACAGTCAGGCGAAATGTCATTGCTATATAAATGTTTTGTAGACGATCCCACCGGCTTGTTACATTTTGATGCGGTATTGACATTTCGCCTGACCCCAACATGGTTGCTTCATTGGACAAGGCCCCGCCCATTCACGGTTTCTATGTTTGAGCTGTTGACAGTAAGTTTTGGCCGGGCCCCCCTACTCTCCTGTTACCCACAGATTGATTGCTGTAGTGATTGATAGCCGTACTTTGTTTTTGATTGCCAATAGACAGACGTGTTCGTTTTATGGGTGGAATAGCCCTGGTCGGCATGTGCAAGTCACAAAACATATACAAATCCTAAATAGGCAGATCTGTTTTTATTTTTGCATACACGTTTGCAGTGTTGTGGTGGATGGTAAGGTTTTTTAGGTTAGGCAACATACCCCATATCCTGTATTATATTGATGTTTATATACAGCTTCCCTACATACTGCGAGGTCAAATGTGTACTTAAGGTGAAACGGGAATCTTCGCTGTGTCATTTACATACTGCTTGCTTCTAGGCCGTTATGCGTTCCATTTTGTGTTAAATTACTGGTTGCCCAACTTGGAGGATGTAAGGGTGTTGATTGTAGTTTAGCCTTTATGGGACATATTGGGTGAGCTTTTAAGGCGTTGTGTAAGTATGGTGCTCCTAATACATGGCGCATAATCCTGGCTAGTTACATAGTGTGAACATTTACGCAGCTTTGTAGTTACCGTCCGTATTTGTTAATGGACTGCATGATGGGTAGTGACTGCTGTAGTTAGAGGGGTCGGAGTGGGACACAGTGGGTGGATGGATGCATGATGGATGAATGTATGCATGATGTATGGGTGGATGCATGGATGGGTTGTTGGTTGGATGGGTTGGTTGATTGCATAAATTGTTGAGGGATTGGCTGAATATATGCATCTATCCATCCATCCACCCATCTATGCATCTATCCATAGACACATCCATACACCCATCCATGCGTGCACCCATGCATGCACCAACTCATCCATGCAAGCATTACAACAAGAGCCCGCAGCTCTCCTTCGTCTCTCCTCGCTCCCCCTTCCCTGAGCCCGCAGCTCTCCTTTGTCTCTCGCCCCCCTTCCCTGTGCCATGCCCTGCTATTGTAAATGACAATGCCATTTATTTATGTTAAAAAATAAAAAAATAAAAAAATGTCAAGAGCAATGCCAATAGCTCTAACTTTAACAAAGGCAAAACCATTGCATTGTAAATGCTTGTTTGGGATATCTACTCATGCCGGACCGTGACAAAGTCAAAAGTTCAAACCGCCCACCATGGCGCATGGGCCGGATACAGGGGCCCAGTGAGGCATGCTGAACAAAAGTACCTTAAACCAAAGATGCGGGGTGCTGTCGAAGCGATGCATCAGTGTTAATCCACACAGTGAGGACAATGTGCCAGTCCTGATCTGCGCAGCTGCGGCAACGCATTGGCTCCGATGGGCGAAGAGCTGCAATGCGGAGATTCGGTGGCAGCGAGGATGCCGTCAACAGGGATACAAAGACCTTGTGCCAGCGTATTTCCCCTGATGCGTAGAACGGACTGACCCATCTCCTTCGGACCCACCACTGCACATCGTCTGACCGGTGCAAAGGTCATAGGGGTGACATGTCCTCTGTATGAAGGCAGAGCACAGATTATTCAGTTGCAAGTGGGGTTGTGCTCCGTCTGCCCCCTGATTTTGGCAGCAAATGGCCCTTTCAGTCACGTCTAATGCCTCTATTGTGTGACTGGGAGAAGAAACAAAGTCCAACGGTCAGCTACATCTAATCATGTTACCCAGGAGCAGGCTGCAGGCACCAAAAAGGGGAAGAAAATGGCAACTTTTCAACCACTCACCCCCAGTCAACAGATCTGGGTTTCATCCATCGTTCTTTTGCTCACTATGACACCCCAGTTTGTGCCCAACATATGCAAATTATTCTTGACCCTGTCCATCACTTGTTCTTTTTGCATTTGTCACTCCGAGTAGGACGGGTATATGCCCAGACGTGTGTCAATGTGCTCCATGCCACTAGAGTCAAGTTAGCCTGGCTGATGAAAGGTGATACCCCAAAACCGTCCCAGGATGCTTGTTTCTGGGCCAGGGAGGACCTCGTCTGGAAGTTCAGACTGGACTGTTCCCATGGGGAGCAGGGTCAAGACTGATTTGCATATGGCTGGGTTTAAACTGGAATGGCATGGGGAGCCAAAAAACTATGGATTTAGGCCCAGATCTCTGTACTGGGGTGAATGTTTGACATTGTTCAGCTTTCTGTCCATCAATTGTTCTTTTTGCATTTGTCACTCCGAGTGGGACGGGTATGCCCAGACATGTGTCCCGTGCTCTCCATGCCACTGGAGTCAAGCTAGCCTGGCTGATGATGGGTGATACCCCAAAACTGATCCCAGGATGCTTGGTTGCGGTCCAGATAGGCCCTGGCCCGGCAGTTCAGACTGGACTGTTCCCAGAGGGAGCAGATTCAGGACTGATTTGCCTATGGCTGGGTTTAAACTGGAATGGCATGAAGAGCAAAAAAACGATGGATTTAGACCCACATCTCTGTACTGGGGTGAATGTTTGACTTTGTTCAGTATTCTGTCCATCAATTGTTCTTTTTAAAACTTTCTAAATGTGACATTTTAAAATGTTAACTTAAAATCCAACTTTGCCATTAAAGAGGATTTTTAATTACAATTTCTCAGATACCAAAACCCAAAATACTCAACTGTTCGCGATCAAACGTTAGCACTTATTAAATGTAATAAGGCAACCTAGTGTTATTCTATGGGAGAGGTAGGCCTCAAAGTAGTGATAAACGAATTTAGGAGTTTTTCATCACCAGGAAACATAAAACTTAAAAGTATATGTCCTACCTTCTAATTATAATGCGCCCTGCCCTATGGACTACCTAGGGCTTAACTTAGGGGTGTCTTATGTGCAATAAAAGGGGAGTATAAGACGCGGAAAGGGTTTGTATTGCCAAGTCCAACTGGAAGTTTAAAACTACATTCAGGCTGCAATGGCAGACCTGGGGCATGTTATAAGGGGCTACTTAAGTGAGTGACACAATCAGTATTATAGGCTTACTAGTAGTATTTAATTTACAGGGCCTGGGTATCTGGGACAGGGGCAGTATCTCCAATATGCGGGTCAGGGTTACATGGCCCACATATACAAATATGCCTCAGACGACTGAGACTCTTGTCATACTGTATTGTTGAAATTGCAGAGTCCACCAGTCTATAGCAGCAAAATTAGTGCTAAATGGGCAGCGTAGATCTTCAACGGAAAAAAGGAAAAACGTACCTGGTACAACCCTGGGAGAAATCTTCGCTCTTCCAATGCAAATCTGGTAACCGCTACCAGATTTAAGAAAACCAGGATGGGAGGCAGAGATTTTGGTGTAGCAGCCTCACACCTCTGGAATGGCTTGCCCCAGAGTATTAAGACAATCTAATTCCCTATCTCTCTTCAGAAAAAGCTTAAAGACCTGGCTCTTCCCAAGGAATAAGTAATACAAGCTTTTTTTATGGCAAATAGGATTACTGTTTGTTGGTGCCACCTGATAAATTGAAGCACTAGGATACCCGTAGGGTAACAGTATGCGCTATACAAGAATATAATACAATACAATACAATACTGCTTACATGTGGCAGTGGGCGCAGGTTTGTATCATTGCTATATAAAGCTATGAGGGCAGACGCTGGATCACTAGCCCTTAAGGCATGAGATGCATGGAAAGAGGACCTACCGTCTCCGCTGCCAGAAAAAAGCTGTGCGAGGGCATGTGCATTAACACGCAAGGTGTCCTGTAATGCCCGCCTAAAACTGTTGTATTATAACCCCCTGCAGAGGGTGTACATGACCCCTGTGAGGCTCCATCGCAAAGGTGCAACTCATCCCCATAAATAGCCTAGATGTAACAGGACTCAAGCAGGGTCTGTGCACCTGGCACGGGAGTGTCCAGAGGTTCAGCAGTATTGGACTAGTATAGTAGCAAGGGTCCGCGAGGGGGTGGAAATACCAGTGGAGGTCAAATCAGAGCACTGCCTCCTGTGGCTAGTTCCAAAACCCAAGAAACAGAAAATCGCTAATAAATTGCTACAATTAATTCTGGTACTGCTCAAAAGGAGAGTAGCTATATGATGGATGAGCACACGAACCCGACATTAGAGATTAGGATAAGGGATGTGGGTGAATGGTCTCTTGCAGAAGAATTGCAAATGATAGCCTGTCGGAAGGACGAAGAACTAGCCAAGGACATTGCACTTTGGAGAGAGCTATGCAGGGAGCTTCTAAATCCAATGGGAAGTGGAAATGGTCAGAATGATGGTTTTGATAGTAACAGCGAAACGTAATGTTGAGAATTGTGTGTTGCCGTAAATATGTATGATGTTACTCCTCCACCATTTCATAGATAAACATGCATTATTGATGTGTACTTTGGACTCTGCCATCAACTGGAAGCAAATGGATGGAGATATGTTTTTGAAAGCTGTGTATGACCGCTCAGTTAATGTTTGAAAAATTGAATAAATAAAGTTAAAAAAATTACAGGACCTGGGTATATGGTATAACATTTTACTAGGGACTTATGAGTAAATTAAGTATGCCAATCAGGTGTAAGCCATTGTTACCTTATTTAAAGGAGAGAGCACAGGCATTCTAGCACTGGTTGCTTGCAGGCCAGGTCGCTCCCCATGCCGCACAGCACCGCCTGTGTGAACCGCACCTTTGCCCCTGCTGCCACTTCTGCTGTGAGTTCGAGACTCCCCTGCCTGTCTCTGTGTTGGTAATCGCTGTATCGCCTTATTGTGCCTTCTACCCTTATTGTGCCTTTTGCCTTATTGTATTGTCCTTTCACTGTATTCTGCTTGCCTGCTCCTTTGCCCCCGTTCTCAGCCCCCCATGTTTTGCCTTCTGTACCCCATCGTCGCCCTCCCTCTTCCCCGCTCCTGCCGCTGCTCCCCTGCGGCCCCACCCCCAAGCGAGCCCATTCGCCGCCCCGTTCCCGCCTCCCAGCTGCTCCTCCCTCCCACCTCGCCTTAAATGGCGGCCGTTGCGCGACCGCGCAGCGGGCACGCCGCTGGCGCGCAAAGGGCAAGCCCATCTGTACCCATCCACGCCTGGACCGCATCCAGTGCCAGAACCCCTGGACCACGCCACCACCTCAACGCCAGACTCCGATACGACACCAGCACTCTCCTCGCACTCAACACCGGACGAGACCACAGCTGCATCCAGGCCGCCCCGAAACGCACCCACGGACCCTTCTCCTGCCGCACCTGCAGCTTCACCTGCGACAGAGCCACCAAACCTCCCAGGACCGGACCCAACCCCCTTCGCTGCATACTCCTCAACACCTGCTCCGCACGCAAACACACCGTCGAGCTCTGGGACCTGCTCAACACCTGTGCCCCAGACATTGTCTTCCTGACCGAGACCTGGTGGAGCGACTCCTCGGCGACCGACATCGCGATAGCCATCCCAGACGGCTACAAGATCACCCGCAGGGACCGCGCCAACGGAATCGGAGGAGGAATAGCCATCGTCCACAAGTCCACCCTCAAGGTCTCCACCCACGCGGACGACACCCTCAACGCCGCTGAACACCTGCACTTCAGGATCCACACCGACCCCAACACCACCCTCAGAGGAACACTGGTCTACAGACCCCCCGGACCCCGGGCACAGTTCAGTGACTCCATCGCCGACCTCGCTAGCACCCACGCACTCACCTCCACAGACTACATCCTCTGAGGGGACCTGAACTTCCACCTCGAGAACAACAACAACGCCAACTCCGCCACCCTGATCGACAACTCGTCAACCTCTGCCTCACACAACTCGTCACCACACCCACCCACGCCACCGGCCACCTGCTGGACCCCATCTTCTCCGCAAGCACCCACATCACCTTCAACCACACCACCGAACTCAACTGGACCGACGACTGCTGCATCCATTTCACCTTCAAGAAACCAACCACGCACCAATGCACCCAACAGCTGCCACGCCGCTGCTGGAGCAAAGTCATCAATGATCAGCTGACCACCACCCTCGCCCAGAACCCACCAACCGACCCAGACGCTGCCGCCCGCAACCTCAGACAGTGGATCAACGCTGGCGCCAACACCCTTGCCCCGCTCAAGAGACCCTCCAACAGCCACGCCAGCAAGAAAGCCACCTTGTTCACCAACGAGCTCCAGACCTCCAAACGCGCATGCCGTAATCTGGAGAATAAATGGCTCCGCGAACGCACACCAGACAGCCACAAAGCCCTCAAGGATGCCACTCGCAGACATCACCACCTCATCAGATCAGCCAAGAGATCTTCCTTCAAAGACCGCCTGGACAACAACGCACACGACAGCAAAGAGCTCTTCAGCATCGTGAAGGAACTCTCCAACCCCAGCGCCAACGCCAACGACATCCCGCCCTCACAAGAACTGTGCGACTCACTGGCCACCTTCTTCCACCGCAAGATCGCTGACATCCACGACAGCTGCAACACCACGACTACCCCGACTAGTCCAGATTCCACCCCCATGCGAGCACCCCCCGCACCAACCGCCTGACCTCCTGGTCCAGCGTCAGCGACGACGAGACACGCAAGATCATGAACTCCATCCACTCAGGATCTCCATCTGACCCATGCCCACACCATGTATTCAACAGGGCAGACGCAACCATTACACCCCAACTACGGAAGGTCATCAACATCTCCTTCGAAAATGCAATATTCCTGGAAAGCTGGAAGCACGCCGAAATCAATGCCCTCCTCAAGAAGCCCAAAGCGGACCCCAAGGACCTCAAGAACTTCCAGCCCATCTCCCTGCTCCCATTCCCAGCGAAGGTCATCGAGAAAATCGGCTACATGCAACTAGCCCGCCACCTCGAAGACAACAACATCTTAGACCCGTCCCAGTCCGGATTCAGACGAAACCACAGCACCGACAGCCCTCATCGCCGCCACAGACGACATCAGGCGCCAACTAGACAACGGCGAAACATCAGCCCTCAGCCTCCTGGACCTGTCAGCCGCCTTCGACGCGGTCTGCCACCGCACCCTAAAGTCACGCCTTCAAGAAGCCGGAATACAAGAGAAGGCCCTCGACTGGACCACGTTCTTCCTCTCCGGCAGAACCCAGAGCGTCCGCCTCCCACCTTTCCGACCCGAACCCACCGACATCATCTGCGGCACCACCCAGGGCTCATCCCCCAGCCCGACGCTGTTCCACGTCTACATGGCCCCCCTCGCACAAGTGGCCCGCCAGCACAACCTCAACATCATCTCCTACGCCGACAACACCCAGCTCATACTCTCCCTCACCAAGTACTCGCACGAGGGAATGAAGGCCGTCGCCGACTGGATGAGGAGCAGCCGTCTGAAACTGAACTCGGACAAGACGGAGGTCCTCATCCTCGGACCCACCCCATCAGCCTGGGACGACTCATGGTGGCCGACCACACTGGGAACAGCACCAACACCCACCGACCACGCACGCAACCTAGGATTCCTCCTCGACTCCTCCCTCACCATGACGAAACAGGTCAACGCCGTCTCCTCCTCCTGCAACAACACCCTCCGCATGCTTCGCAGGATCTACAAGTGGATCCCGACCGAAACAAGAACGGTCACACAAGCCCTAGTCAGCAGCAGGATGGACTACGGCAGCGCACTCTAGGCAGGAATCCCAGCCAAACACATGCGAAGACTACAACGCATCCAAAACGCCTCCGCCCGACTGATCCTCAACATCCCCCAACGCAGCCACATCACCCCCCACCTGAGAGACCTACACTGGCTCCCCGTAGACAAGAGGATCACCTTCAACCTCCTCACCCACGCACACAAGGCACTCCACAACACCGGACCAGCCTACCTGAACAGCAGACTCAACCTCTACACCCCCACCCGCCAGCCTCGCCCTCGCCGCTGTCCCCCGCATCCAAAGGAAGACCTCCAGCGACAGATCCTTCTCATACCTCGCCGCCAAGACCTGGAACACCCTCCTCACCCACCTACGGCAGTCCCAAGACCTACTCACCTTAAGAAAACTCCTCAAGACCTGGCTCTCCGAACAGTAGCAGCCCCCCCCCCCCCCGCCCCAGCGCCTGGAGACCCTCACGGGTAAGTAGAGCGCTTTACAAGTTCTCTGATTGATTGACTGATTGATTAACAGTGGTTAAGTGAAGTTAATAGAAGGTGTGAAGGCAAAACATTTGGGGGGTAACCCTACAAAGAGAGTCCAACAATATTGTTATATATTTTTCAACTTGCATGTCCATGTCATGCCTTTAAGGTGCACATTTCAAACTACATACATAACAAAATAAACACCTTCCCTGATTACTTTTCTTTCTAAAGTAAACTCATATAACTCGGAAAGCATCCTCCTCAACTATTCCCAAAAATGTGCTAAACCCCAGTATACCATATGATTCTCACCTCGAAAGAACTAAAAGTGTGTGGTACAAAGTTCTTTTGTAGTTGCAAAGCCTGCAATTTGCAAAAACACAGGGATTGTGACTGCTAAATAAATGTTTAGTACATTTAATTCCTGGTTAGAAGTTGGTTCGGCAGCATCAATAAAAACAGCTCGGGTTTGCCGATTGCGTACAACTCCTTCTAAACCTTGGTTTACTGCCACCCTCCGAGATCTTAAGTCAGGCTGTAAAAAACTTGAACGGGCTTGGAGACAAGCCTATCTCCCCGAGGCAAAAAAGAACCTACGGATGGCTCAAAAGAAATATTATGCGGCGATCAGAACCGCTAAAGGCCAATATTTTGAAGGGCGTATAGCTAATGCCAATAATAACAGCAAAGAAATCTTTTCTATAGTGAAAAGTTTTACTTCACCCTGTGCTGCTCAACCCATACTTGCTTCCACAGAGAAATGGTGTGAAGAACTCTCCGTTTTCTTTGAGGACAAAATCACCAAGATCCAGGATGATTTATTGACTGTATGTAACAGCTTTTCACCTTCATTAGCCATCCCGTCCCCTGTGTTACCTACCCCCACGGAATGGTTTCACCAGTTCTCCCCAGTAGAAAATGCGGACATTGTCAGCATCCTCACTTCTCTACACTCCGGATCCCCTTCTGACCCGTGCCCTGCCAGTGTGCTTGCACGTCTCGCGGACACAGTGGGCAACGAGGTAACGCATATTATCAACTGCTCTTTCCTCACTGCCACCGTCCCGACATTCTGGAAGCAAGCTAAACTGCTCCCACTTATCAAGAAGAATGGATTAGATCCGGCTAGCCCTGCTAATTTCCGGCCTATATCATTGTTGCCGGCCCTAGCAAAAGTATGTGAAAAAGTTGCCTTCACTCAGCTGAACAAATTTGTCGAACATTCCCAGGCTCTACATCCAGCACAGTCAGGCTTTAGAGTAGCATATAGCACAGAGACGGCGCTGGTGGAAATATCCGAGGCCATTCGGGAGTGTCTGGACGAAGGTGGCAGAGCGGCTCTGATTTTATTGGACCTCTCTGCCGCCTTCGATACTGTCCCTCACTCCCTTTTGCTTACCAGATTAGCGGCCATAGGCATTACTGGCTCTGCCCTTGACTGGCTTACATCCTTTCTGGACAATAGATTCCAACAAGTCTGGATGCCGCCCTTTGCCTCCTCCCCTAAGAATCTTGTAACAGGCGTACCGCAGGGTTCCACTCTTAGCCCCCTACTTTTTAATATTTATTTAACACCGCTTATTTTTCTTGCTGAACAACTGGGAGCAAAAATAATGGCTTACGCTGACGACACTCAACTCCTGTTTACTTGGCCCAAAAACAACCTGGACACATCTGGAGCCCAAACTTGTTTGTCATCTGTCTTTCGCTGGCTTGCCCTCGCCCAATTAAAATGCAACGAAAGCAAATCTGAGATTTTGCTTTATGGCTCCTTCCCAGACAACTTTGGCAACTCTCTCTGGCCAGCTGACCTACCCTGTCCCAAATCCATCGGTGGCCCTGCTAAAAATCTCGGAGTCTGGTTTAACAATAACCTTAAATATGAGGATCATATAAAAAGACTCACTGGGACCTGCTTTTCCACACTTAAAACTTTACACAGGTTCTTTCCTCTTCTCCCGAGAGCGGCCAAAGAGACCGTCATCCGTGCCCTGATACTATCCAGATTAGATTACGCAAATGGCCTTTTTTGCGGCCTTCCTGCTTATCTGATCCATCGTCTCCAGGTTATACAAAATGCCGCTGTACGGCTTTTGTTTAACATTCCAAAAAGTTCAAGTGTTCGTCAACCCCTCCGCACCCTACACTGGCTCCCGGTTGCTCACAGGATTTTATTTAAAATCCTGGTTCTTGCCTTCCGAGCTGTCCATCAAGCTGGTCCGGTTTTCTTAAGGAAAAGATTTTCCTTATATGTCCCCAACCGCCCCCTCAGGTCAGCTAATTTACACCAAATGAATGTTCCAAAATTCAAATACAGCAGGCTTGGCGGCCAATCCATCTCAGTCAGAGCGGCGAGAGCTTGGAACACCCTACCACAACAGTTAAGAACAGCTCCTTCCATTACTCTGTTCAAGAAAGGACTGAAGACCTATCTTTTTAACATCAATGTATAGGGTCTCCCTCCACTTTTTATTCTCCCTCTCCGCGCCAGGATACTATTTTTTTAGTAACAGAGCGCGCTATAAAAGCCTATAATAATAATAAATAATAGTTTTACTATGTAAAGAAGCCCTTTCATGGTCGAAAAAAAAGACTCACCGACTTGTAAAAGGGCTTTTGTAACCCTGTTGGGAATCACTAACAGGAGGCAGTGTGAAAGGGGTGTCCTTTTCCTATCTGTGGTTCGGACATGAAAACATCAATTGATTGACCTCAATTGCGGTCACTAACCATGGATCTGATACCAACACCCAAAGGGGTTGAAATGTTATCCCCCAAAGGGTAAAATGCCCCATATGGACATCTTCCCTTTTGCTACAGTGACGGTAGTCTCGGGGGAGCAGTCAGTGATCCAGAAGACTCCCCCCAATGTCTCACCAAATAGAAAATGTGCTTCCAGCGTCCTTTGGTGTCACAGGCGGAGCAGCAGCAGGGCCCAGAAAAATGAGGGGTCCTGTAAACTTTTATTATTGATATATTTTATAATTCAGACAGCAGTCGGGGGCCCATTGCCTTCCTTGCACAAGGACCATGGCACACTGTCTGGCTACTGCATGAGACATTTCTGTATAATCCGTAAAGCAAACGCAATCAAAATGGGTTTATGTACTTTAAAATTTGTGTTTGTAAATCCTTGACGCTCAAGTAGCTGATGTAACACTTTCTTCTTATTAATCATTTCAATGTGGCACAGGAAAGACTCTGTGGTGAGGGAAACTGTAACACAATTAAGCGACTCGAAGAGCCAACAAGCTCCATGGGGTTTTCCTGAAAACACTTCACGCTCACGAGGAAAGAGTTAATAAGCACCGCTCGTTGCGGCTGGCAGGGCTTCCACCCTATTCATCTCACACAACATACGCTGTGTCTTCTGGAAGACACGACAACAACACGGGCATTCATTCCCGGGGCTGAACAATGGCGGCGCGTCACGTCCACTGTCGCTGCTGCTCCACTTTCAAGCCAGGCGGCCCCGAATCTTCTGTAATGACCCAGCCGGGCTCCTGTACAATAACCCTCCGAGGAGCGTGCTGACTGGGGCGCGCGCACAATGCACGACGGGAAGGCGGCTTCCTGAGCTGCGCCCCTCGAGGCCTCCGCGCCGAGAGCCAAAGAGCCGCGAGAAGCGGTCTTGTGTGAAAAGTCACGGCGCAGCATACAGTGACAATGAGAGCGTCTGTGAAGGGCACTCGGTGCCAGGTTGGCACGGTGCACAACCGAGTTACAAGACCACAACACTGCGGAGGCAGGGAACACAAACCAGTGCGTTGTTAATTAACCCTGTTGAGTAATCAGGAGGAAATAAGTGCGTAAAAAAAAACGCAGGCTACAAAACGAGATCGCAGTGTTTATGAAAAATGGACTGCTCCAGGTGCTTTAAATGGAAAAAATAGAAGTGTAGGTAGGTACTCTGTCACAGAGTACCTGCTTGTTTCTGAGAAGTGCCGGTACTCTCCAATTCAAAGTATTACATTTCTCTTGAGAACAGTGTTTATGAAAAATGGACTGCTCCTGGTGCTTGAAATGGAAAAATAGAAGTGTAGGTACTCTGTAACTGAGTACCTGATTGTTTCTGAGAAGTGCCGGTACTCTCCAATTCAAAGGATTACATTTCTCTCGAGAGGTGCCGGTACTGTCCCTCTCAAAATAAAAAAGTGTCTGTACTCAGTACCGGTCCATTTAAAGCCCTGACTACTCCATGTAGTGTCCGGTCCTGAGGACACGTCGCGGTGCAGCCCCCTCCCAGATGGCTGTGTCTGCATTCAAATAGTGAGAATGTCAAGTGTTTCCACTTGGCCTAAACGCACAGTTGCCTAGCCAACCCTGGCTACAAAATAACCTTAAAAAAATACTGGTTCTATACACTATAATCCATTATAGATACTAACTTAAAGAACAAACAATCTGTTACACATGTTTCTTTGAACCAAAATCAGATGTATTATGAATTATTCAAACAAGAAATAAATGAAGTTTCAAAAATATTCACATAATGTGTTCAATGAACTTCTACATTTTTAAAGACTGCCCGATGCATTTCAGGTCATAGACCCTTCTTCCACTGGACTATGTCCGGTTCGAAAAGTTCACGAGTGTGGTAGAAGAACGCTAGTTCGAGGAGTGTAAAGACTTTTAAAAATTGGATTGAACTGGTGACAACTATTGGGGATTGCATACACGGGTAATAAATGTTGTAACCAGTACTGGTTTCGTTCAGCATCATAACTTCATTGCGTCATACTAAAAATGAGAACAGATGAAGCCCCGGAAGAAGGGTCTATCTGGCACATGCATCAATATTGCATTTTGCGATTCCTTAATTGCGAAAAATAAGGAATCGCAATTAAGGAATTGCAAACTGCAATGCATCAAGAAATTGCTAAAAAAAATAGCGATTTCTTAAAATTCCTTAATTGGGATTCTCTATTTGAGAATCGCAATTAAGGAATTCTTCCCCATCCATTCCTATGGGCCTAGAGGCCTAGAGGCCCATAGGAATGAATGGAAAGACATTCTTAATTTGCAATTCACCATTAGAAATTCGCAAATTAAGAATGCAATTTCAAGGGTGCAGGGGTGTCCAAAGGACACCCTGTTGCACCCCTGAAATCTGCTTAAAAGTACATTTTGCACACTCACATGCCCCAAGGGCATGTGTGTGTGTAAGATGGAACTTTGAAAAATGCACTTTAGTGCATTTTTCAAAGTTTTCGCAAATTACCATGAAGGTCAACTTCATGGTAATTTGCTCCCCTTATTTGCCAATTCGCAAATTTTAAAAGTTTGATGCATTGCATTTAAGGAATCTCAATTTGAGATTCCTTAAATGCATTCGCAATTTAAGAAATTGCAATTTTGCGATTTCTTAAATTGCGAAAATTACAAAAATGATAATGCATCCCAAAAATGGGAATTGCATTCGCAAACGGCTGAATTTTGCAATTCGCACCATTTGCGAATGCAATTTCCAATGATGCATGTGCCCCATAGACCCGAAATGCATCGGGGAATCTTTAAAAATGTAGAAGTTCATGGAACAAAGATTATGTGAATGTTTTTGAAATTTCATTTATTTCTTGTTTGTATAATTTATAATACATCTGATTTTGGTTCAAAGAAACATGTGCAACAGATTGTTTGTTCTTTAAGTTAGTATCTATAATGGATTATAGTGTATAGAACCAGTAATTTTTAGGTCTCGCGACCTATCGATGCGCGCATCGAGCGGAGCGAGAATTCAAGCGGCGAAAACATCATGAAACCACCAGCTTTTTGCTGGCGTTTTCATGCAGTTCATGTGAACCACGTGTTCAAATATGAACGCACATCAGCCTCCCTCCATTTGCCGCACAGCACATCAAAGGGCTTTGCCCAGCGTGTGCTCTGCGGCTTCTCCTCCCCTAATTATTCATTTTCGCCGCTCCCCTGCCCGCCGTCTCGCATTTCTCCTCCCCCTCCCCTTCTCTGCCTTCCTTTCCCGGCGCACGCATTTTTTTTTTACCAAGAGCACACTTTTAGCTCATTGGCACCATTTTTCCCTCAGTTTAACTACCCGCTCCCCTGCCCGCCGTCTCGCATTTCTCCTCCCCCTCCCCTTCTCTGCCTTCCTTTCCCGGCGCATGCATTTTTTTTTTACCAAGAGCACACTTTTAGCTCATTGGCAACATTTTTCCCTCAGTTTAACTACCCGATTTGGCCCTCGCACTTTCCACG
This sequence comes from Lissotriton helveticus, assembly GCF_964261635.1. NCBI lineage: Eukaryota > Metazoa > Chordata > Amphibia > Caudata > Salamandridae > Lissotriton > Lissotriton helveticus. The sequence goes on from NC_136067.1 coordinate 1,374,551,833, forward strand.
CACCCAGCAGGAGTGGGGCTCTGTTTCCAATCTTTCCCAGGGACGTCGTATTTGCCATTATTCCCAATCCGTGTGGGTATGAACGCCTCTTTCTCCTGCTTACTTTTTATGTGTGCAGCACCAGTTTCCCGTCAGATGTCATGCTGTTTCACCGTCGCGCGCGTGGGGTCCCCTGGCAGCCGGAAGCTGCAGGCAAAGCCACGCTCCGCTTTAGCGCTTCAGCCCACTCTGCCCCGGCTGCCCCTACTCGCACGGCTTGTCGGACTGCTGGGAAAAGTTTCTGAAGTACAATGTGTACTCTAAATCTAATAAGAATCAATTGTGTTTAGGCTATGCCCAAAAAATCGACACTGCACCCGTGCACAAATATGAATTCAAGAACAAGCATTGGCATAGCCAATAGGTCTCGCTTGTGGGACCTTATAAGTATTTTGTTTTGCAGCACAATATCCTTGTAACTAAATACTTATAAGGTCCTACAAGCGAGACCTATTGGCTATGCCAATGCTTGTTTAAGGTTATGTTGTAGCCAGGGTTGGCTAGGCAACTGTGCGTTTAGGTCATGTGGAAACACCTGACATTCTCACTATTTAGATTCAGAGTACACCAGGACAGTGTACTTGCCTTAACAGCACGCCAGATTATTAGTTTCTAAGATTTCACTTTTTTTTTTTTAAATCAGGAGTGCTCTTCTTCAATCTACTATAATGTGTCTGCCTTCACCCACAGCTGTCAGCAGCCAGGTAATCAAGCTAGTAAAAGGGAACTAGGCGCAGGTACTATCTTGCCAGTAATATCCCAAACTTCTTTATCTGCATCGTACTTTCATTATGATGTGGACCACGTCAGAGCAACTCAAAAGGAGTTCATGGATCCGAGGCCTGGGAATTTGGGTGCACATGCATCAAAATAGTGGATAGCGATTCTTTAATTGCGATTTTTGAGGAATCGCAAATAAAGAATCGCTGTTGCCTATGCATGTAGGTATCGCAAAAAAAATTGCTATTCCTACACATTTCTTAATTGCGACTCACAAATTGCGAGTCGCAATTAAGGAATTGCTGCCCATTCATTCATATGGGCCTAGTGGCCCATAGGAATGAATGAGAATTGCATACGCAATTTGCGAATACCTATTGGGTACTCGCAAATACTACATGCAATTTCAAGGGTGCCAAAAGGACACCCTGTTGCACCCCTGAGATTTCAATGTATCCACATGTTGCGCACATATGCCCCAATGGCATGTGTGTGTGTAACATTGAACTTTAAAAAATGCACTTGAGTGCATTTTTCAAAGAAATCGCTAATTACCATCAACTTTAGATTGATGGTAATTTACGATTCCTATTTGCGAAATCGCTAATTTTTATTGTTTAATGCATTGCATTTAAGGAATTGCAATTTGTGATTCCTTAAATGCAATTTAAGTACTCACCAATTTTGCGATTACTTAAATTGCGATTTTTGCATTTGGGATGATGCATCCCAAATGCAAAAATACCGGTCACAAACTAGCAGATTGTGCGAATCTGCCCGTTTGCAACCGGTTTTTATGTTGATGCATGCGGCCCTTGGTTCTTTCGTTCTTGGCCAAAGGCACCATTTAGTTAGTGCCGGTCGTAGAAATGCTCATGCTGCTGTGACATCGCTTCCTGTGATGCCACTTCGTGTGCTAATGTGCAATTGTCTTTATTTGGCTAGCTAGAATCTGGTGCTATAGTAACCTAATATTCTGGTCCCTTGTTTCAGCCAAAAGAAAGTTCAATTGTAAATAATCCAGTGGATATTATATCTGTGTGCTTGCTCCTAAATAGAAGTACATCAGAAAATGAAATATTGCAGTGAAGAAAAGAGAGGATTAAGACTATCAAGCTTCTATCTGAAATTTGAGGACATCAACTCAACATTAATCTTTAAAAAAGGCTTAGCTCCCGGTTTGTTCCAAGAAAATTGCTCCCCATGAAGAAGCAGTACACACCATGTTCTTTCTACCTGCGTGGAGCTAAGCATCTGCTGACTCCACATCACATGATGCCGTGGGCAGTCTGTCCTCTGTGCTCAGCCGAGGATTAGTTAATTAATAGGTATACTCACTGAAAACACGATTTTAAAGGACGAAAATAACTGCATGTACTGCTACTTTCCATCGGATTATGAGTCAAATGTATACCAGTGCTAATTTACCAGCTCCTGCGTTAACCAGACCTCAACATGGCCTTCAAAATATTGCCACAGGAACATTAATTTGCAAGTATATTTTATCAAACTACTAGTAAACAGCTAAAGACCCAACACAGTTTCAGAATGGACGTCTTCATTTTGTTCTCTGTTAGAGTTTCAATTGGCTTCAAGTCATGACCGATGATTTTCTTTTGTACCACTTTGTTTGCCATAAGTTGGCAGGGTATGCTCAAACGTGAGTCCCTTGCTCACTTTGCCACTGGATTCAAGCAAGCCGGGCTGAAGACGGCTGAAATGCCAGAAACCGGTCCTCGGAAGATTGTTTCCAGTCCAGGGCAGGCATGGCTTGGCAGTTCGGGCTGGCCTGTTCCCATGAGGCACAGGGTCAGACTGATTTGCATATGGCCATGTCTGAACTAGGGTGGCAGAGTGGGCTAAAGAACGGTGATAGATTAAACCCAGATCTGTTGACTGGGTGTGAGTGTTTGATTGGTTCAGATGCTCCGTCCATCACCACCCCCTTTTGTACCACTTTGTTTGCCATAAGTTGGCAGGGTATGCTCAGACGTGAGTCCCTTGCTCACTTTGCCACTGGATTCAAGCAAGCCGGGCTGAAGACGGCTGAAATGCCAGAAACCGGTCCTCGGAAGCTTGTTTCCGGTCCAGGGAAGGCATGGCTTGGCAGTTCGGGCTGGACTGTTCCCATGAGGCACAGGGTCAGACTGATTTGCATATGGCCATGTCTGAACTGGGGTGGCAGAGTGGGCTAAAGAACGGTGATGGATTAAACCCAGATCTGTTGACTGGGTGTGAGTGTTTGATTGGTTCAGATGCTCCGTCCATCACCACCCCCTTTTGTACCACTTTCTTTTCTTCCCGTGCATACAATTGCTTGCAGCCTTGTGATTTCCCTTAATAATGTTACTACAGGCATGAAACACTTGCATTAGGGCAGGAGATGGCAAATGCATTGCTATAAATTTGAGGCATAAAAATAAATTAAAGTAACCACAAAAGCAATTATTTTTTTCTTCACTTTGACCACATCGGACACATAAAGTTGTAGTGTTCTGCTGGACATGTTCTTGTGTTCCAGGAGTGCGCTGTATATACACTTTACACCCACCCATCACAGGCGTCACCAGTCAGGTGACCCTGCTAATTAAAGGGGCCGGGCACATGTGCCCTGGGCCAGTTCCAGTACCATATGCAATGTATCTATGTGGTCATTCGTCCTGCATGAAGGCCTAGGACCCTAAACTCTACAAAAGGCATTCTTGTGGTTGGTCAAAAGGCTAAAAAATATGTCGCAAGAAGTGAAAGATTTGCCCTTTCTGACCTATTCCCCTTGAGACTTGCAGTGCACATTATGATTTGCAGTGGAAACTGCAAATTGCACTATACTTTGTAAATTTCGAATTGATCATTTGGAATCACACGTCGGATGCGTTGGGTTTGAGAACATAAAGCAGTCTTGTGCATCAGACTTTAATCATGACACAGTAGACTTTCTTCCTCCGTTTGAAGTCTCTGGGACCTTCAATTGTTATATCTCTAACAGATGTTACAGAGCATGAACTGAGAAAAACAAAGAAGTGTTGGGTGGAACGCTGGAGTCAATCTCAGCTGCTAGTAAGTACTTGGAGCCGCATTGAAGTCCACAGTTTTGTTTATACCATTATGCCACTCTAGACAGAGACCTGCTGTATGCAAATCAGCGTTGGTTCTTCTCCAGAAGCAATAGGCCAGCCTGAATTACCAGGCCAAGCTCCCTCCATACAGGGCACAAAAAGACTTTGACAACACTGAGCTGGGTAATAGTAAAAAATAAGAGGTATTGCTGTTGAAAAAAATAAATAATAAATAGGTACTGTTCTGGTCTAGTGTTTCAAGTAATCATCAGCTGCGACAGATGACACATGCACCAGGAGGTCAAACATGACCTCGAGGATAAATAAAGTGACTAATACACTCTGTGTGTATGTGTGTCAAATACTACCCACGGAGCTTCTGTTCACAGATGCCCCACAGATAGCACTATCGTGACGAGGTCCGGGCTGCGTTTGCACAGCTCCCTGACCCACCAGTTCCGGCCAGCAGTGAATTCGTAGCCTCTCCAGCGAGAAGGCGCTTCACCACCCGGTGCTCCCATACTTCTGCCCGTACCCCACACCATTGGCCAATCTGAGCTGCGCATGTGGTCAACTGCCCCAGAGAAACCACTTCCTTGTGGAGCACAGCATACCCTGCATAAGTAGGATACTGTATTCCCGCTTGACGGCTGTTGTGACAAGGAGGGTGGATCACTGGCATACCCACGGGCCCTCCTTGTGCCTAAACACTGTAGCGCTTGACCAAACCCACTGCCAAGCCAAATCTGGGGGATAGATACGGCAGAGCACCCAAGTAAAGGTGCACCATTTAAAGAGAGGCGGGAGAGAGAGGAGGGGCAACTTGCGCATTGGTGAGTCCCGCCCAGCAACAGCATATGCAGTCTTGCATGCAGCCTGCCTACCACACAGCGCTCGACCTGCTGCACCGTCCAGACTTAGGCAGCACTGAGCGCATCAAAGAGACTCCAGTGGCCCAGGGACACCCAGTCACAATATTCCAAAATTAGCCTTGCCAGCACCCAGAGGACACTGCTCCAGTCAATGAGGTAGGGCCCCTAACGGAAGCAGTTCAAGCTGCTGGTACTCCCTTCGACCCAGCGACAAACATGCTCCTGCCGTTCAGGGAACGGCTCAACCCTGCAACAGTGGCACCCCCAGGAAGACCTCTCTCTGCAAGCCCACTAACTATTTTTGCGCCACCTGCAAAACTGACATAGTCATCAAACATTTCTTTGGTCTGATCGATAGTAGTTGCTCCGAAACCCAAACAGCCAGGAGCAGTGAGACTCTGCATTGACCGGATCCAAACTCAAGCAATCCAGCATGAGCGTCACATCATGCCCATAATATACAATATAATCACTGATCTCACAGGAGCGAAGTGGTTCTCCAAAATGAATTTTGACTCTGGGTACCATCAATTAGTTCTTGGCCCGAAGAAAAGGTACAATATAACATTTACTACGCACCTCGGGTTGCGATAATACACAAGACTGAACTCTGGAGTATCATCGCCCACTGAAGTATTTCAAAATTCAATACGAGAAATGCTGACTGGTCTTCAAGGCGTCCCCAACATCAGTGAATATATCCTCATATAATCCAAAAGTAAAAACGAGCACTACCAACACATGGCACCACAATCCAAAGGATATCATTTAGTAATCTCATACTAAAAAGAGACAAGTGCTCCTTTTTCGAACAAAAATTAGAATTCTTCGGCTATGTACTCTCCTCTGAAGGCATTAGCATAGATCCCAAGAAGTTGGATGATAATTGAAACGCCCCAGCTCCAATTTCGGTCTCTGAAATACAAAGGATCCGGGTCATGGCAAACTATTGTGGCCAGTTAATCCTCAACCTCGCAACCTCAAAGACCTCTCATGAGCACAAATGAAAGCAGCCTATACATGATGGGAGCAGGGAGAAGCCCAGCTGGCGGCTTTCCGGAACATCAAAGATGCCCTACTCCATGATGGCCTACTTCGACCCACCCCTGGAAACTCAACTGATTGTTAATGCCAACCCCGTAGGGCTCAGTGCAGTCCTAGCACAACAACAGGCTGCAAATCGGTGGCTACCAGTAAAGCTGTGCACTTTCAGATGTTGAAAGACGACACACCAAAATCAAGCAAGAGACTCTGGCCATCAAGTGGGGCTGCTCCCATTTTTACTTATACCTCATAGGACATCGTTTCAAAGTCATCACCCACCACAAGCCATAGGTAAGTGTCTTCTGAGGCACTTTCACTTACCCATTACCACATACTGAGAAATGGGCTTTTCAATAGCAACAATATCAATTCACTGTCCAATACAGATTCTGGCACTGATAACTCAGCAGACTTCTTCTCCAGACACCCAAAAGGGAGCACCAAAAGTGACACCCAACAAATGCAAGCCATGGACCTGCACGTACGCCTCCTATCACAGGCAGTATGCCGCAGAGCACTCTTCTTTGACAAGCTTGCCATCTGCCTAGAGCAAATCATGGAAGCTATCAAGACCATTGGATAGGTATCTTTCCTAGAAAACAGCAAAATTCTTGGGAGAGATTCAAGGGAAACTCTGGAGCAGATCTGGAAGGCACATACAGAACTCAGTATGCCTAGTGAAATGCTGGTACTACGAGCACGGCGGACAGTAGTCCTATGAGCACAGCAAGACTTAGTGATAATGCCTGCCCATCAAGGCCACCACGGTACGGTTAAAACTAAAGCCAGAATTCGTAAAAAAACATGGTTTCCTAGAATGGATACCAAAGTGGAGGAACAAGTGAACCAATGCAAACCTTACCAACTAAATATTGAACCAGGTAGGCCTGCACCGGTCATCACTGAGAAGCCCAGCACAACCTCATGGATGCAAGTTAGTGTAGAGTTTTGGAGCTTCCCCGAATGCCATTCAACCATGGTATTCATCAACACCTATTTCAAATTCCCAGTTGTAGAACTGGTCCACAGCACAGCATTTGAACACGTAAATCCTAAAATGGAATATGCATTTGCAGTGTTTGGCCTAACAACAACTAAAAGATCAGACAACGGTCCCCTTCTCAAGGACACCAGTTTTGTACATACTTAGATAACCTCAACATCAAACACAGGCGCATCACCCACAGATGACCCCAAGCAAACGGGGACATAGAAAGATTCATGCAGACACTGACCAAGGGACTCAGAATCTGTGTAGACCAATGAGATGACCGGGAGTGCTCCTTACACAACGTTTTGAGAGCCTATCGCAACACCCTTCATTATGTGACACTATGCTCTCCGGCATCCTTAATGTTTGGAAGGGGCATGAGAGACATTCTTCCCACCACAGCAAAGTGAAGCCCAGCAAAACTACAATCTGCAGACAGTCAACAAAGGAGAGGCAATGCTAACAATCATTCTTCTGCTGACTGTAGACCCAACAACAGAAAAATCAGCAAAGATGACCATGCGCTTCTCTGACACTGAAATAACGATGGAAGTATCGAACCCCATATAAAAAGTGGGTATGGGCTGTGGCCAGGCGCCAAGGCACAAAGATCCCAGTCACTAAAGGGACTGAGATAACATGCAATAGCTTGTGGTTCAAAAGGGCTCCGTCATCGATGACACCAAGAAGGGAAGAGATATGCCAACAAGTAAACGTTAGACACCCTCCGATGAGGTAGAAACAACCTGTCTTTACCAACCAAAGGACACTCCATCAGACACACATACCACCCTCAGTCAACCATCAGGCAACCAAGATGCTCTACCTCAGTCCTCCATAGAAAGCCATGAAAGACAGCCAATACTATAATCTGCAAACTCACTCACACCCTAACACCAGGCTAAAAGAGTGATGGAGCAAGGATTCGCACGTAACACGACTTGTTTGTATTCAGTCCTCTCGACATAACGTTAATGTACTAATTAACATGTTTCGTGTACTAAAAATTGCATTACATGACACAACTAGTATCCAAGGGAAGCTTTTCAATGTGCTTTTACTAACTATAATCCACTTGCACGAAAATGGCTGCTGCTACGCGGGATTTTCTACTGCGCATGCGTCTGTCATACTCACGTGACATGATGTATCTTTCGCTTGGAGGGAAACTTTTGCTTCTGCGCACTAGAACTAAGATGGCTGCTCTGTGTTACAGCATGCATGAAGCTTGCACTGCTACTTTTGCTAAGCTGTTTGTTCTGCTTAACTCTAACACAAAAGTTACATATAAAGTAATGGGAATAGAGTAGAGATAAGTGGTATACAGTGCATTCATTTAGTCTTGTTCTAAAACTGTTTCTTTTCTATTCTTTCATGTAATCACGCTTCTGAGCCTGAAATGAACCCGATACTACATTTTGAAACCCACTGTACTTCATATTGAAACTTTTGAGCCTGCGCACCAGAGTCTGAAAACCATCAAGTCATGGCATTGAATGAGTGCCACGGACAGTCTTGACCAAGATGCGCCTGAGAACTTCACCTCCTGAACTCTATAGAGGAAGCAAAATTGTTAAATGGACTACTTTGTAACCGACATTGATACATACACTGCTGGGTGGAATAAAACATGCATGGGGAAATAAAATTGATGGGCTGGAACGTAAAATTAAAATTTTTAGGGAAAAGTTTCATTTTAGTATGGTGTGATGACATCTCCCCGTCTTTTGGCCAATCAAAATTGGGGATCCTTACACTTGCAACATTGGGGGGTGGTACACTGCCCTGGAAAATAGTATAACTAGAGTAGGCTTAGTTAGCTAAGTCGTCCGACTTGTCCGAATAGCTGACCTGTCACTGACCCAACGCACTCAATAGGTGATCGGGAGCAGAGGTGCTGGCAGAGCCCTCTGTCAGAAGGTTCGAAACCCAGATCGGGGTTTGAAAGCTGAAGTGCTGGCGAAGCACTTTGTCGGAGAGATCGATAACTCTTACCGGGTTCTGGCTGTTAGCTGCAGAGAGGGAGTAACGCAGCCGTTGCAACTTTAACTGCGGGTGCTGGTCTTAGCCCTTGGTGGTCCTTTCCTAATTCAATTTGGTTGTACCTGTCCTGATTCTGATCTGCACCTGATCCTCAGTCCGCACGCCCTCACCTCCACAGACTACATCCTCCTAGGGGACCTCAACTTCCACCTGGAGAACAACAAGGACTGCAACACCGCCGCCCTGCTGGACAACCTCGCCAACCTCGGACTCAAGCAACTGGTGAACACCCCCACCCACCACGCCGGCAACACGCTTGACCCCGTCTTCTCCTCCAGCAAGCATATCTCCTTCAGCCACTCCACCAGACTACACTGGACAGACCACAGCTGCGTCCACTTCAACTTCAGGAGAACTACGACTCACCACCACCCGCAACAGGTTCCCCGCAGAAGCTGGAGCAAGATCACCGCCGACCAGCTCGACACCACCCTCAGCCAGAACCCGCCCACCAACACGACGGACCCCGACGAAGCAGCCCAGAACCTCACACAGTGGCTCACCGACTGCGCCGACGAACTCGCACCACTAAAGAATCCTCCCAGCAGACCGGACAGCAGGAAAGCCTCGTGGTTTACTAACGACCTCAAAAACTCCAAGAAAACCTGCCGCACCCTCGAGAAAGCCTGGCGCCACGACCAGACAGCTGAACACATGACAGCCCTCAAGAACGCCACCCGCAAACACCACCAGCTGATCCGCACCACCAAGAAGACAGCATTCAAAGAACGACTGGACAACAACACCCACAACAGCAAGGAACTCTTCAGCATCATTAAAGAGCTCTCCAACCCCAGCGCCTGCAACAACGACATCACACCCTCGCAAGACCTCTGCGACTCTCTCGCCTCGTTCTTCCACCGCAAGATCGCCGACATACACAACAGCTTCGGCGCACTGACCACGCACCCAACCCCCGAACCAGCACCCCCCCCACCATCCTCTGCACCTGGACCCCTGTCAGCACCAAAGACACCACCCGCCTGATGAACACCATCCACTCCGGCTCCCCTACCGACCCCTGCCCACACCACATCTTCAACAAAGCCGACTCCATCATCGCACCCCAACTCCGGAACATCATCAACAGCTCCTTCACATTCGCCACCTTCCCGGAGAGCTGGAAACATGCCGAGCTGAGCGGCATCCACCCCATCTCGCTCCTCCCCTTCCCAGCCAAAGTCATCGAGAAGACCGTCAACAGACAACTCTCCGCCTTCCTCGAGACCAACGGATCCCTCGACCCCTCACAGTCCGGCTTCCGAGCAAACCACAGCACCGAGACCGCTCTCATCGCAGCTACCAACGACATCAGGTCCCTGCTCGACAACGGGGAAACTGCTGCCCTCATCCTCCTAGACCTCTCAGCAGCCTTCGACACCGTATGCCACCGCACTCTGATACAGCGCCTCAGCAACACCGGAATCCAAGGAGCGGGACTGGAGTGGATCATCTCGTTCCTCGCCGGAAGAACCCAGAGAGTCCGCCTCCCCCATTCCGATCCGCGGCCACCGAAGTCATCTGCGGCGTTCCGCAAGGATCCTCACTCAGCCCCACCCTCTTCAACGCCTACATGAGCCCTCTCGCAGCCATCGCTCGCCAACACAACCTCAACATCATCTCCTACGCCGACGACACCCAGCTGATCCTCTCCCTCACCAACGACCCCGCCACCGCCAAAGCTAACCTCCAGGAAGGAATGAAAGACGTCGCAGAATGGATGAAGATCAGCCATCTGCAACTGAACTCAGACAAGACGGAAGTCCTCATCCTCGGACCATCTCCCTCTGCCTGGGACAACTCCTGGTGGCCCCCTGCCCTGGGCATCGCACCCAAACCAACGGACCACGCACGCAACCTGGGCTTCATCCTAGACTCCTCCCTCACGATGACCAAGCAAGTGAACGCCGTCTCGTCATCCTGCTTCAACACCCTGCGCATGCTCCGAAAGATCTTCCGGTGGATCCCCACCGAAACCAGGAAGACGGTCACCCAGGCCCTCGTCACCAGCCGTCTGGACTACGGGAACACCCTCTACGCTGGAACCACAGCCAAACTCCAGAAAAGACTCCAGCGCATTCAGAACGCCTCAACATGACTCATCCTGGACATCCCTCGCCACAGCCACATCTCTGCCCACCTGAAAGACCTTCACTGGCTCCCCGTCAACAACAGGATCACGTTCAGACTCCTAACCCACGCACACAAGGCTCTCCACGACATGGGCCCGAAGTACCTCAACAGCCGCCTCACATTCTACACACCCACCCGCCAGCTCCGATCCGCCAGCCTCGCCCTCACCTCCGTCCCACGATTTTGAAAATCCACCATCGGAGAAAGATCCTTCTCCTACCTGGCAGCCAAGACATGGAACTCCCTCCCCGCTCACCTACGGCTGACCCTGGACCATCTCTCCTTCAGGAAACAACTCAAGACCTGGCTGTTCGAGCAGTAGCGACCCCCCCCACTCTCAGCGCCTTGAGACCCTTACGGGTGAGTAGCGCGCTATACAAATTTTGCTGATTGATTGATTGATTGTTTGCTTTGCTGACACCTGCCTTTCCGGGGTTTCTGTCCTTTAATCAGCCCGTGGCCAGGGTTGGTCTTCACACACCGTTCTAGGTAAATATTGAATGTGGGTTTGTTATTGTATTGTTTCCTTTCTCTTTGCCTTCCCTATCGTTTAATGCTTAGACAGCCTTATGAAATCTCAGCAACATTGTATTCTAATCATTATCTTGGTAATTGAAAGATTTCTCATTGCAAATGCTTGGATTATGACATTTATGAAATTTCAATAGATAAAGAGTTTAAAGCTTTTCCAGAGTCTGTGGTCAATTTATGCAGGAAATGTTAATTGCTACCAATTTTCTTGCTAACTCCCTGATCCAATAGGTCTCTAGGTACCGGTGACAAGAATTGGTAAGTCAATGGTATAGGACCTTGTAGGTAAACACACAACTTGGTAGAGTGCGTGAAAGGTTAACCTGTTCAACAAAGGTGTTAAATGAGTTTATGGGCCCAGGCGAGTATGGTAAACTGATCAGATTAACCCATGCGCTCCATCAAGAGTTTGTCAAAAGTAATCATTCAACCATGGTGCGTGGAGTGATACAAAAGGACACTGTGGATGAAGGCAACTAATGTAGGGAGGGATGTACCAGTCTAATGTTTCAAGTAATTGTCAGCCGCGTCTGATGACACATGCACCAGGAGGTCGGGAGTGACTTCCAGGATAAATAAAGGGATGTCTAGCAGCTCGGGCGAAGTCCATACTAATACACTCTGTGTGTATGTCGAATCCTCCCCAGCCGGAGCCTCCCGCTCACAGATGCCCTACAGAAAGCACAGGTACTGCATAACATTCTGTACCATCACCATTCAGCCAGGAAAGTGTACTAAACCTCTTACAGGACTTGTAGATTAAAGGATGGGTACAAGTCTTGCCACATCACCAGTAAAGAAATGTGAGACTAAAATCACAACCCATAGACAATAAGGAAAAAAGCTAACAGGCACATGCATCAAGCAAAAATTGCGAATCGCCAAAAAAGGCTGTTTGCGAGCGCAATTCAGCCCTTCCCAATGCAGGAACCCAATTACCGAAAAACATACAAAATCGCAAAAATAAGGAATCATACTTATTGCGAGAATCAATTTTGCGAATCCGTATCTGGGAGTCCCTTTACAGTGATAGTAAATAGCGATTGCCAAGAATCGCAAACCGATGCATGTAAACTCGCAAATAGCGATTCACAGGAAAATTGCTATTTTGAAAGGGGATTCACAATCAGGTGGTAAACTGGCGTAAAAAAAAAATCATACAGCTGCAACCACTCAGAAACCTATTCAAATGGACCCAGAAGGCCCCTGAAGCTTTTCACAATGGCAGCGCTCTAAGTGATGGCGAGGAGGATGAGGATCCATGCAGCAGCCCAGTGCAGAAGGAGAATACAGGAGCGGATTTTCAGAGTGCGCATCACATTGCTGGGACAAACAGAAGATGAAATCTACGATAAGTACAGGCTGAAAAGTGCAATGATCCTACACTTAACAGCAGAATTGGTACCCCAAATGCAGCGGCAGACCCGTAGGACCCATGCATCACCACTCATGTCCAGGTCCTATGTTGCCTGCACCTACTTGCTTCAGGCACTTTCCAGGGGGTAGTAGCTGTAGCTTGAGGGGTATCACAAAGCTCCCTTTCATGTTTCTTCAAATCCTTCCTGGACGCCATGATGACAAGGATCCACACCAATATCACCTTCCCCACAACCCAACAGGAATTGAACAAGACAAAACTGGACTTCTACCAGGTAGCACAGTTCCCTCATGAGATCGGTTGCATAGATTGTCACATGTTCGCATTTGTCCCCCAGCAGATAATAAATACATTTTCAGGAACAGGAAATCCTATCATTTAATCAATGTGCAAGTAGTGTGCAATGTAAACCATATCATAACAGACATTGTGGCGCAATACCCTGGAAGCACACATGACTCCTATATATTTTGAGAAAGTGGTATCAACACCCATCTGCTCAGGGGTGAATTTGGCGAAGGACATCTGCTTGGTAAACACATATACTTATTCTCAACACAAGTAGACAAAATGTCAATGCATAGCTGTCGCTAACCCTTGGCTTACTACCCTGTAGGTGACAGCGCATACGCCGTGCGGAACTACATATTGACGCCATACCTCAACCCAGCCACACCACATGAGCAGAGGTACAATGCAGCCCACATCAGCACACAGATTGTAATCAAACACACTTTTGGACTACTGAAAAGTCGCTTTCACGTCCTACTTATAGCTGGTGGAGCATTGTAGTACCGGCCATAGACCTGCTGCAGGATTGTGGCTGCATGTGGCCATGTTGCACAATATTGCCACCAGGAGAGGTAAACCCATTGAAGTGTCCAACAGTAAGTCTGAGGGGGACAACCAGCCACCGGCACAACTACGACAAGTGCATGGGGCAATCTCAGCAGAAGGGCAAAGGAGACTTGCAGACATCACACAACATTATTTCTGAGGTATGTAATGATGGGACACAACACTTAAATGTCGAGAAGAAAAGTATTTACTAACATGAGCCCATGTAGTATTGTGTAGCCACACAGAGAATGGTGCTAAATAGTACAGTGATTGCATGCAAAAAACAGCAAATTAAACTATTCCAGGACCTGGAACTCAGTCACTATCATGATTTTGTCCATGGTTACGTCACCATGGGCAAATGATGAAGGACATGTCAGTCTAGCGCTTCTTGCCACGCACCCCCAAACGAATTTTGCCTGCATCTGCAACATCCCCCTGGTGTGCACCGGAAGGTATTGTGCTGTGGGTACTGCGCCTCCTGGCAGTGGTCATTGGCACCGACAGGCTGCTAAGGCTGGATGTCTCCTCACTCCTCTCCTCCCTCATTACATTGCTGCCACCAACAGTAGCAGCCTGGATCTGTTCCACAGCAGTGGTTACTTGGCCAAGGGCCCTGGCCACATCCCCACAACAATAGCCCATTTCAATTTGCATGGCCACGGACCGACGTGACAGCAGAGCAGTGGTGTTGCAAAGGTTATTGTTTGACTGGTATAGCCAGCCATGCCTTCTCCTTTGTGTGCCGTGGCCCTCAAGCATCACCCGGGTCAGCTCCTGCATGCTTGCGTTGGTCTACCTGTTTCCCTCCACCACCGCTGTAGTTAGTTCCCACACACAATCAGTCATGACCTTGATGTTCCTGGCCAATTTTGTTAGTTGCAGCTGGATTGACCCCATGTCTTGCTTGCAGGTGCTGCACCCACAACATCTGGGACTCCATGCCACCCCACACATTTGGATCCTGGTCATCCTGAGCAGCAATGTGGGTCCTTGAGCTGCGCCTCTGTCTTTGTCGGACCTGTGCCTGGGGTGTAGTTGTGGGGCTCACACATGGCTGGCTAGTCACAGGAGTGGGATTAGGAGCCAGCTCAGATTACATGGGCTGCAGTGATGGAACTTAGGCCCTGCGTTTTGTGGGTGCGGGGGGTGTGCTTGCTGGGGCAACAGGTGTGTCCACGTCAGTCTCAGCAGGAGTCTCTGTGATGTGTAGACAATCACTGTCGTCAGTGTCTCCTTCTGCTGCATCTGTGATGTTAAACAGTGCAATGTTAATTTGTGTTAAGGCTACTGTTGTGTGATATTAAGCATACTTGGCTCTCATTAAACCACTGACTGCAATTACTGACTGCCATACAGTGTTGGCGTGTTTTACTCGCCATTGTTGTGTTTAACTACCCACTTGCCTGACATGCCTACAACTCCCATAATGCATTTGGCTTATGAGTGAAAACGTGGACTGGAGTTTGATCTGTACACTGGGGTTGGAGAGAGAGGATGTGCACAATTGAACAGTACTTCGATGTGTATGGTTGCATGCATCTTACCTTGTGAGGTACTGGCCGCTGCGGATGTGTCCAGCTGGGTCACTCCCACCACTGCTTCTGGCTGATTTGTGGACTCCACTAGGCCCTCCAAGACTGTGTTGTTGGGAACTGTTGATGGTCCCCCTCCAGTACTCCTGGCCTCCTTCAGCCTATCTGCTATTCGCTCCTTGGCACGGCTGCGCAGGTCATACCATCGCTTCTTGAGGTCATCTATCCTGCGGTGTGTGACCCCCACAGCATTGACCTTGTTCTTGATCCGGAGCCATATTTTGCATTTTTCAGCCTCAGGCACTTTCAGTGAGAGGTTGCCAAAGAGCTTGTCATGGCTCTTGGACACCTCCTCTTTGAGGTTTGCAGTTCCTTGTCGCTAAATTTCAATTTGCGCTTCCTGGGCGTGGCACTCTCTCTGATGTAAGTTGCTCCATTCTGGTGCACTGAAAGTTCCAGAAACCCAAGTTGGATGTTCATTCAGCTAAGCTCCAGCACTCTGCTTCCTCCTCTCACTTTCTCTGGGCACTGAATGAAGAATGGGCTGGATGACTTCCTGGTTGTGATGTCATCAGCATGCTTCCAAAGCGACGCGCTATTTGCGATTTCTATATTAGCGATTTCGCAATTTGCGATTTCGCAAAGGGTTTTTTCTGTATTTGCGCGTCTCTATTGTGAAATCGCTATTCGCGGTTGCGATTTTTACAGATTTGGTAAATATTCGCAACGGGGTTCATGCATTGCAGATAGCGATTTCTAAATAGCGATTCCTTAAAAATCGCTATTTAGGAAGCGCTAAATCTGATTTTGATGCATGTGCCCCTAAATGCATAGCCTCACTGTTATGGTGACAGCACCTCAATGATAAATGACTTATAGAGTAACGACTCCTTAGGTACAGGCTAGAGGTGGAGACGTTGCTAAACTTTTCTCTTTGGAAATTCTATAATTCTGTTCAATACGTCCACTACCTGTAGTTCACAAAACATTCTGCATATGAATTTTCACAATTTAATCATAAATTTCATACTCACTCTTGAGTTCTTTTAAGAAAAAAATAATCACAAATACACATTCAATTTCAACAATCAAGGAAAAAGCTTAGAAAGTTAACGAGAGAGAAAACGGCATATCCATGCTGCGCCAACTGGTTTGGAATTTCACCAGATTTTGTGGGTAAAAGTAAATCAGTGCATAACCAGGGCTTGAAAAATCCACTCGACCGCTAGCATATGTGAGCTAAATTTAACGAGGTCGAGCTGCTTTTAGGTCCTACTTGCCCTTTCTGGCGAGTAAGAAGACAAACTAACTTTTGTCCTCTGTCTGTGAAAACGGAGCAAATGTGACAAGATAACAAACAAGATAACAAGACTTAAAGGCATTTTAATTGCTCACAAAGGTAATGAGCAATAAAGATGCCTTTAAATATTGTTATCCTGTCACATTTGCTCCGCTTTCAGAGACGGAAGTCAAGTAGGTTGGAGTTAGGTCGAGGAGATTTTTCAGGGTACTAATCTTGCAGGACTAGTACAATTTTATGGATGTTTCGAGCCCTGATAACCCTACGAAAACAAGGAAACTGCAAACTACGAAAGGCCAATAACTTGGGCCTAAGAAAGACTGCTCTGTAATAATTAAAAGCTTTTCACATACCTGAGCACACACAACAAGAGAAACCAACATCTAATAATATGTGAGCGTAAGATATTTGCTAAAGGAGGCTCTGCAGTGATGTATACTTCAAATACAACTCACTGAAACAGACATCAGCATGGCTCCATGGTGGAATGGCTTCCACTGTTGAATATCCATTTTGACCTTTGTCTTCTACGTGTTCTTCTACGGCATACATTCAGCCTTGTGCAAGTTATGCTGTGTGGAAGGTTCTCCTTTTCCAACTTAAACTGTCTTAATATCCCACAGTCCTCCATAGTCAATGTAATACGCAGGCCACTGAGCGGAATTAATTTGCTGCATCTGTGCAGGGAGGTTCATCCACTTCTACCCTTTTTCCGTGACCAAAGCTTCCACTTTATTAAACCTGTAGGTGCCTAATCTGTCAAAATAAAAACATCTTACAAATCCTTTATTTTTGCAATGGACTTGCCAAAAATAAGATAAAAACAACCACTAACGTTGCATTTGTAAACCAGTAATGATAACCCAGACTATTCAACAATGTAAGGCAAGATATTCTCAGTGTCATCCTGACCTCCCACTCATCATGGACTCCTTTCTATCACAGGATTTTCTGACCATAAAAACAAATATCCATCTCCTGCACAACAATACGAAATTCTCGTACTTTCCTTCTGAGTGTCTGGTAGGTAGTAAGAAGTAAAAGCAACTGCATCTTAGCAGAAAAAAATCAATGCTATAGTGCATAGAACGTTTTACCATATAATTTATTGACTAAAATGAGAACACTCAGGGCCAGATTAAGGAGTAGTGGCACGGCAGTGGCAGACCCAGCCACTGCCACACCGGCGATCCAAACGCACAATTACAACTCGGGCAGTTCAACCATCAGCTTTGCCGGGGAACAGCCGTTCCCTGGCTTCAGAGTGGCGGGCGGAGGCCGCAGTATGATTGGCAGGACCCCCACGGTCCCGCCAAGCATATTACGAGTTTCCTCTCCATGAAAAGCCTGGCGGAGAGGAAACAAGGGGGGCCCTACAGACCTATGGGGATGCACACATGTGACCATGCACATAGGTTCCTGCAAGGCATGGGCTTTTAAGTCCATGCTGTGCAGGAACCTTGTGAGGCGTTCCCATTGCGGTGGCCTTTTAAAAGGCACAGCTGCCACCGGACGACCTGCCACGCCTCCCGCCCACTAGACCACTTTAAAGTAGTAATCTGGCAGGTGGGCGGCGGCAACCTTCGGAAGACGAGTGGCGCGTCGGTCGGCGCCGCCACACCACCGCGCTGCTGTAAGGTCGTAATCTGGCCCTTGGTGTCTAATTCACAGGGTTATAAAGCAACAATTACCATCCACAATACTCCCTAAAACTGGCATAAGCTTACTGGATTCATATTCAGTTTTAGATCTCATAATCTCTCCATCCAGTTGCCTAAAGTTTGGGTTTGCGTCTGGGCCCAATAAACAAGATTAGTCTGACCACCTCAATATACCATGTAACTTTAATTATAAAGGTGCCATGTGAACCACAGGCCAACTGAGACCTAAAAAATACATATCTGAAAGATACAAATACAAAATTATATTAGATACAAACCATCACGTAGCAGCAGACCAAGACGTTGGAGCATTGGCTGTCTCTTCAGCTCACTACTACAACATAATGACCAATACTGTAAACACAGTTGCACCACTAACCATGACAAGAAAATTACAACAGTCAGGCCAGGTACCTCAAGCCTGGAACAGATGTGGGGAGAAGCTGTCCACAACTTTTTGGACTTTGCAAAACTTGCTTCAACCTAATTCCTTCCGCACACATTGATCTTCCACTCAACTAGGAATTACCTTGAGTCTACTGAATTGTGCACTGACAAAATGCCAAAATCAAACAAGAAGTGCCAACATTTGCACCTACCAGCACCGTTTAAAATAAATAAATAAATAAATGCCACATTCTGGAATTTCCTGTTCAGTGTATGAGACAAACTGTCTCTACGAGCAAACCAATTAGGGTCTCTTGACTCCATGTTTTAGTGAACTGAAAAGTAAATAAAAATCGCTTCTTTTGTGCTGGGGTCTATTCAGCTGAGAGGGAAGATCAGAGCAATTGTGTCAGTCACGGAAGCAGACAGAAACAAACAAGCATGCAACTGTTAAATCTTTTTTAATTGGAGGCCACTCTGGCAGAAAACGTTTAGATAAAATGTAGCCTTTGGAATGGGATTACCTCACAGACTGCCACAAAGAGTGGCCAAATGGCTGGTGTTCCCTTTAACTGTAGGAAGGCCTTATATTTCCAAATAGCCACTAGGGGACTGGTTCAATAGGGGAGGGGAAGACAGGTCACAAACTTAGTCGATAGTATTATTCACAGGTGTGTAGTAAATCTGTGGCTTTTTAGGGTTGCTAAACAATCGAAGGCGCACTCCAGCAAAACTATGATGTTTGCTGGGTTCTGGGGTACTTAAATATGTAATAGCTATTTATGCAGATTTTCCAGTGGGTGAAAATTGGCATGAGTGGCTGTAATGATAAAGTGAATTAGCACTAGCAACTTTTTTTCTCCAAGAAAAAATAATCTTTCCTTTTTACAAGCCCCTCCATTATTCCCCATTTAGTGTGGTGTCCAATCCACAGTGCTGCAATGGAAAAACATGCTCCTGTCATTGACAAGGGCCAGTTTGTGTCTACTTTCAAGGTGAAAAACAAGGAGAAAGGGGCATGCAAGTATCCACAAATGTAAGATTTTGTGAGTTTTTGCTTACTTTTGTAGGGTGGCCACCAGGCCCGTTAGAAGATGGTTATTCCCTAGGCAGGAGCCTCGAGGCCCCACACTGTTGCTTCAAAATCAAAATACATATTTTTAAGAAAACCTACCCTTTTTACTGATGCTGAGGCAACTAACACAACTAAAACCACTACAAGGCATCAGATACAAGAGAAGCTGTGTTTTCCCTTACCGGGAAAACAATTTTAACATTAGCGGCCCCAATTAAATGGTTGTTGCAGTCCTCGCAAAACCGTCAGACATGCCTCATATAGCCACCGATAAACATGGACATTGCTTAAACCTGCAATAGATTACATTTGGGATTGGTTGAATTCGCTTTGCGGAAGTTTAGACTTGACTGGCCCATTTAGGGCAGGAACAAACTGGTTTCGTTCTGCAACGACACAGATAAGTCAGAAAATACAAAAAGCTTTGATGGAGTAAGCGATATCACTATTTGTTGCGCTAAAAGCGCAGGCTCCTGGCTGCCTGAGCTGAGCTTTGCTGGGCAGAGGGAGTCACATCTTGTGTGGGCGTGACCTCCTCAGCTCAGTAAAGGTCGCTAAGGCCCTCCCCTCAGTGAGGAGGGGTACCGTCACTGATTGCCTCGCACCTGGGCGCCTCAGTTTCAAGCCCCCAAGCGCCCAGGGTCAATGTCAATCAGTGACACTTCATCACAGAGTGGGGTGGGGTCAGCAGTCTCACTAACCGCATCCCACTCTCTGACGAGGTTGGGCCTGCTGCCTTCCCTCATTGCCTGACCTTAGTCCCAAGCATCCTGGGACATCTCAGGCAGGGCTGCGGGCAAGTGTGTGTGCTCGTTTCAAATTAATGTTTCATGCAAGGGTGCTGTGCATGTCTGTATGGATGATTGGTAATGAGTATTGTGAATGGATGGGTTTGTTTGTGTGTGCATGCATGGCTGTAAATGTGTGTGTGTTTGTGTGTGTCCCATCTGCCCCTTACCTCCTAAACTTACTGCCCGCCACTGAATAATAGTTATAATAATTTTTATAATTTTTACTATTAATATTATTAGTAAGTATGAAAAGCAATGCCTGAAGATGATAATAATATAATACTGATAATAATAATACCCATTAGTATTGTTATTATCATTCTCATAATTTTTCTCATTATTTTTATTATTATTATTGTTATTATTATCTTATTCTCATGATCAGGACATATATAAGGCGCTTAATATGAAGTGTCTCTAAAGCTGACTATTCCCAATATTGCTAGAGCAGTCAGGGCCTAAAGAATATGTGTCTAGAATTTTTTCCTGGAAATGTTTGAAGCTGGATTCTAAAATATACCGGATGTTGTTCCACCAGTACACTGTCCTCAATCCATCATTCATTGTGGTGGACAGTTTATCAGGAATCTGAACAAGCGGTGTGCAAAACAGTGGCCTTTTTTCGCAAAATTTGCTGGAAATTTCGTGAAATTACCAAAGATTATACTTTTAGCTTGAAATGTGGTTTGCTGGTATCTTTGGTGGCTTCGCACATGGGCTTACCTTGTTTTAATATTAGTCAAGCGAGATACCGGCAGGGGACTATTACAAGGAGCAAATGTCTCTGAGATATTTTGTGTGTGCACCAATCTCAGAGGGACTAAAATAATGTGCAATTGTGCTATCCAAAATTTCAAGAATTGTAAAAATTTCACCAGCGTAATTACAAATTTTCCAATTCATAATCTGAACCAAGAGATCCCCTCTGCGTGAGCACAGCGTTCTAGTGGCACTGCATACTGTGACTTTGTAACAGAGACAAAGAGGAATGTTGCTTGACTTGCATTTAAATATCATGCAATGACATATGTATTTAATCCATATATCAACTAGAGGCCAGCGTTGTTTTTTTCTCTCCTCGGTGAGGTGATTTTTCTATTGTAAAATATCAAATTCTAGGTAATTCCTAGGCATCCTCGTAATCTAATCTGGGGTTGACTATGGCAATGAGAATGCCATTGTAACTTGTGGGAGTATACGATAATCATCATAAAACGTTATTTCGGTCTCAAGACCATAAAAGTACAAATACTATACAGTACATAGAAACACTAAAAAGCCAGTCATAATACAATAATAACCAGGTCTAAAAAGATATCAATTAATGCATAATCTAAAATTCATTAGATAAAAAAAAAATCATGCACATATTGTCTAGACTACAGTAACAAAGACATATGCCTGCCCCGAGATGGCGTCATGGTCAGCCATGATAACTTAGCACATACAATGCACTACCCTAATGGTCATTTAATGTCAGCAGGAAATTTAAAAATCAGGGATCTGATTAGAAACCGGTTCAGGAACCTACACAAATTAATATATGCTTCAGTCTTATTCTTGCAACACTTTCCTTCTGAATCTATAATATTGTTGTTTAAAACATTCAGGTAGTAGATGACACTTTTGGTAGATTTAGCATACATTTTTATAAAAATCAGAAATTTATATGGTTTCAAATTAACTTTTGTAGTTGGCTTGGGGAAGTGTATGTGGGCGGAAGAAAGGGAGCATCTTTGGAGTGGATAAGGGGATAAACTCAGCTAATTCAGTGACTGTTTAAAGTGACAGCTCTCCTTAGTGGGTGTTAGGACACTGCTCTCTGTGACTTCTGCCATTATTTTATAATACAAGCAGTGAATATTTGCCTTCTATTCAATTTGGACATATTTGTAAAAAGTCACCCCCTCAATGTAAGGGTCCACATGGACATCAACTTTCAGTTTCTGTTGCAGAGCCTGAGGACTAAGGGGGCTGTGTGTCTGCCCGAGGGTCCAAACACCAGCAGCTGAGGAGCTGAGGTGGAGCAGCGTGGGCAGCTGAAGCCAGGCAAGTGGAAAACATCTGTTAAATGTGTGCATGAGAGTGTATGTATGTGTGTGTGAGTGTATGGGAGCATGTGTATGTGTGGGTGTGTAGGTGTGAGTGAATGGGGAAAAGGGAAATTGAAGTGAGTGAATCTCGCAGTGAGTCAGAGTCAGTGCGAATATATGTGATGAAGTGAGAGTAAGACTTTCAGACTGAGAGTGAGAGAGAACAAAAGGATAAGCATGTGAGTGGGAGTGAGTTAGAATGAATGAGCCGGAAACAGTATGTGTGAATGAATGTAAGTAAGCAAATGTAATAGTATGTGTATGAGTGAAAGTAAGTTAAGGACATGGAAGTGAGTAAATGAAACGGTGAGTGAGAATGAGTAAGAGTGAGTGAGAATAAGGGAGGATAAGTGAGACTGAGTGTGAGTAAATGAGTAGGTGCAAATGAATAGGTGAGTGCTACAGTGAGTTGTGAGTAAGAATGAATGAGTGTAAGTGAGTGGGGGCGTGTTAGTGAAAGAGAGCATGAGTGAGTGTTTACATGTGGGTAAGTGTGATTGAGAATGAGTGATTGGAAAGTGAGTGAGAGTGAGTGAAACTGTGAGTTATAATGCGCAAATCAGAATAAGTTGAAAGAGTGAGTGGGTTTAAATCAATGTAAGACAACATATGTGTTCGTGTGTGTGTGATAGAAAAGTGAGTGAAATGGTGAGAATGAGTGATACAGAGTGAATGAAATTGTGTGAGACTGAGTGAGAGTTGAGCCGTGACCTTGAGTAAGTGATTGCATGTGAGTGAGAATGAATGAGTGTGGGGGAGTGAAAGTAAGTAAGAATGAGTTTGTACATGTACATTAGAATGTTTGATAGTGAGCACATTTGTGAAAATGAGTGAGCTATATAAACATGAAAATAAGAGTGAGTGAGAATCAATGATACTGCAAGTGAGATTGTGAGATTTAGAATGACAAAAAGTAGCAGTGAGCCATAGTAAGTGAAAGCTTGACCTGGAGAGTGAGTGAGAATGAATGTTAGTGAGGAATGTGTGTGTGTGTGCTTGTGTGTGTGTGTTTTATGCTTGCAAGTCTGCCGCCAGCCATTGGAGGTAATTCTTGAAATATGCGTACCCCCAACAAAAAGTTGTAGCTGGCATGTTGAGTTCCTTCTTGGCATCTAGTGAACCCAGTCAAAATGTAGGCACTCGTGCATTCAAGGTTATTTTTGGCATATCGGACACCAGTGGCAAAATGCTGGTTCTAGTGTAATGTAGGTAAGTGGGGTACAGACAGCAGTATGTTGAAGCTGGCATATTGAAGGTAATTCTTGGGATACGTGGAGCCCATGGCAAAATGCTGGAGCTGGCATTATGGAGGTAATTCTTTAATTGTGGAGTGACCATGGCAAATGATGTAGCTGACAAAGTGGAGGAGATTTTTTGCCTAATCATTACCAGTGGCCAATGCTGGCTCTGGTATGTTGGAGGTACATCTTGGCACAAGGGAGAACAACCATGGCATATGGGATGGAGGAGGGCAGGAGGTAAACATGACAAAACACTTTCTGTCACATTCTAGAGGTAATGTTTGACATATGGGTTTTCCACTGTATAAGGATGCCACCAATGGGTAATGGCAACATTCTGGCACTGGCACATTGGTGGTAATAACTGACATATGGAGTTATCCAATGCACATTTTGAAAAACTAGGGTCAACTCTTGGGGAGCGCCAGGCTACATTTGCACACAAATGGTTTTTATGCCAATTTGTAGGAACACTGTGCTTGAAAATGCATTATTTGGCTCCACTTTTTAAAACAATTTGTCTGGGGAGATCCGCTAAACCTTAGAGAAGTTGGAATTGCGTGCTTGCTGGAATTTTGGGCTAGTATCATGCCCCACCAATCTCAAAGACTAGCAGTTGCCACTTAAGGTGTCAGTTATTTATTAACTTGCAGATGATGGTGGGCATTCTGAGTGAGTCAGGGTGGCTAACCGGCAGTTCAGATGATGAAAGCTACCTGGGAGATATGAGAAGATTGAATGGAATCACCTCCCTAGGTCTCACTGTTAAACAGTGAATATGTACGTTTTATTTATTTATTTATTTTATTTATAAAGTTTTATATAGCGCGAACTTGATCCCGAAGGATATGAGAGCGCTTTATAGTTAGAGGGAGAAGGAAAAAGATCACAACAAGACTAAAATGGTAAAACAATATGCATAGAAACATATGGTGCAAACATAACAGATCCTATCTAATTCAGGATTAATGCAGAGTGGGCTAGTCCATGATAAGATGACATCAAGGGAGTGATGATACATAATGATGAAAGGGGGGCGAATACAATTGTAACAAACAGAATTATTAACCAATGCTGTGGTATTTACAGAGCGATTAGGGACCATTGTGTTAAGGTAAGAACTTATTCATGAGGAATCTTTTTGCTTCCACTTTGAAAGCAACCTTGGAGGAGATTCTACGAATTTCCGGTGGAAGAGAGTTCCAGATTTTTGGTGCAGCGCCAGAGAAGGCTTGTTGGCATGTTCTCTTTTTGCGGTGGAAGTTCTGGGGTTTCAAGAGGAGGGAGTTAGCACTCCTAGATGGTCTACCCCCTCTGATAGTACTAGTTTTTGCACAAGGTAGTTGGGGGTTTTGAGGGATAGGCAGGCAATCTTCAGTTGAATTCTAGTTTCAAAGGGCAGCCAATTTAGAGATTTTAAGACCGGGGAGATGTGGGCATTTCGCTTGGTGTTCGTAATCAATCTGGCCGACGCGTTCAGTGAAGCCTTTAGGGGCACGAGAGTGTATTTGGGGAGGCCACATAACATAGCACTGCCATAGTCCAACTTCGGCAGAACAAGCGCTTGGACCACTTGCTTGAAATCAGATTGAGGTAGGAAGGGTTTGAGATTCCTGAGTGTTCCCAACACGTGGTTAGTTCCCTTGCACACGTTGCTAATATAGGTCCTCATATTCAGATGCTTGTCCAGGGTGATTCCTAGAGATTTAGCTGAATCAATAATGCGGGGGGAGCAGTTGAAAGCGGTGAGTTGGTTCATCCAGAGGTCTATTTTAGGAGTATGTTTCGGGGGAGGAATTCTGTTTTGGATGTATTTAACAGGAGGAGGTTCTCCTTTAACCAGTTTTGGGTAGTCAGTAGAGTGGAGTTGAGTGAAGTGATGTCATCCGGGGAGGAGATTTTGAGATAGAGTTAGGTGTCGTCTGCATACATGTGGAAGCGAATGTCCAAGGATTTTAGAACATTAGCTAAGGGTTCAAGGAACAAATTGAAAAGAATGGGAGATAGGGACGACCCTTGGGGAACCCCCATGTTGACTGGGGATGGCAGGGAGAGGGAGTGGTTAGCTTTAACCTACACAGTAGCTGGCTCTCCTACCCCTTCAGTTAACCCTTTTGAGCAAAACCTACATTAGTCAAACAAAGCTGGCGTGGGACAGATGGAAACCTGCTGATACCCTGCCCCCGGTACTGTCTGATCTATCAGTTTTAATAAGATCACTATGGCAACTTGGCCTTCCCTGATACCTCACTTTGGGCCATATGTATCAAGGAACCATTTAGCGATTCTGTAATAGCGATTTTTAAGAAATCGCTATTTCAGTAATTGCAAAATGGTATGTATCAAGAAAAATGCATTTTTTTAGCGATTTCCTGATGTTCCTTAATTGCGAATTCGCAAATTGCGAATTCGCAATTAAGGAATACTTTCCCATTCATTTCTATGGGCCTCCTGGCCCATAGGAATGAAGGGGAAATTTGCGAATCACAATTTGCTAATCGCAAATTGTGAATATTTTCAAGGGTGCAAGGGTGTCTCAAGAACACCCTGCTGCACCCCTGAAAATGACATGTGTGCGCATATGGCACACATACATGCCCTAAGGGCATGTATGAGCGTCACATGGCACCTTTTGATTTTTAAAAAAATGCTTTTTTAAAAGAATTCGCAACTTACCACCAACTAGAAGTTGGTGGTAATTTGCGATTCCTTAATGGCATTTTGGAATGTTTTTTTCCTTGATACATTGCATTTAAGGAATCGCAAAATTTGCAATTCCTTAAATGCAATCGCAAAATAAGGAATGGCAAATTTGGCGATTCCTTATTTTGCACCATCATTTGTTTCATACATACCATTTAGCGAAAATGGGTTCGCAAACGCCGGAATTCTGCGAATTTCGGCGTTTGCGAACCCATTTTGCCTTGATACATATGGCCCTTTCTCTCTGAGATCTCCCCCACATCTAGTCAGACTAATAATCTATTTGTGAATCTGAAAACTATATGGAACTCCTTCCTTTTTCTCAAACAATCAAAAACATAGTAAGATGAACTTGACTCGCAGAAGGCTGCTAGCCCAGGGCTCGCAAACTGAATGGATTTAGTGGCCAAAACATATAGCAAATTATCATTCGAACAATCAGAAATTCCCAATCCCTGTTACTTAACAGTGAAGTCTGTTATCTCTCATATAAAAACAAATATAGTTTCAAGTGTAGTGATGTATTTCACTGATATGCAAAAACTAATTTGAAAACTTTCAGGCAGCCACTATTCTTGCAGCTTTGATGTGATTCTATAGGGTTTACTTACAAGATGCACACCTACACTGTATTGTTTGCAGAAAAAGACTGCTTTGATTTTAATTAGGATTTTATTTTTTTATTTTGTTAAAGTTGTTTTTCTGCATGTGAATGTTGTACTTTTGTTTTTAACTAACATACCTTCCCCTTTGAAAACACACACCGATTTTGTTGAAGCAGGTCTGAACAAAGAGGATAAATTAATGACTGAAAACATGAACAGATGTACCAAAACAGCCAGCTGCACGTTAGGCAAATGAGACGTTCACCAGGTAATGTTTTTCTAAATAGAAGTGTTTATATATTTGGCTTTGTGCCCAAAGTCACTATCTGCAGTCTGGTAGATCTTTGTCATCCATTATGGGTAGAAAACCGGGATCGATGCTTTTCATTTTGACAGGCCCTCTGATGCTCCCCCTTGCCAAGACCATAACTCCCTCACCCTCACATTTTCCCAAGAATGGAACTTTCTCACACTTACCGTTAACACTTGGTGTGGTACTCCAATGCACCCTCTTTAGCACTTGACCTACTCTGGTCACCCTTCCCCAATACTATATTCCCATACCCCTAGCCAGACCCTTGTGACTGGTATACCGTGCACACATTTTCCTGCTAGTGACTGGTTCTTCCATGCCGACCCGCCACTGATGACAGAAGTCCCTCACCTCCACCATTTATGTCGCGGCTGTCTCTCCATTAGCTAAACTTTTCCTTAACCGAAACTCCTCACCCCTTCCCCTTATGACTGCTGATGTAATGCCCATCATTTCCCTGGTGCCTGGTCATCACATGCCATCTTTTATTTGGAAGAGTGCCGGAGAGGCTCTTTTATGTACCTCCCTTTCCTTGATGAAATAAGGCACACCTTATCTATATTTCTTTCCAACAACGGTACTGGACTGGTAGTCACCCATCTTTTTGGGCACACTTATCAGTATGCTGAACATCTCCTTAGCCTGTTCTTTAAAAAAAAACATCCATTCCTTTGAAGCTCATATCATCCCTGAACCATAGACCTTTCCGACCCCTGTAAATAAATTACCAAGAAAACCACACGCCTCCAAAAGAAAACTGTTCCATTCCAATTGTGTCACGGTATACCTCTCTGTTAATGCATCCTCAGACCAGATTGATTCTTGCCCTTTATGCTACACAGCTTTTTACTGTATCAACATCTCAGCTACCAGATTAGGCAAAGATCTTGACATGCTTTTATTAACTGAGTACTGGTTAAATCATTTATCAATATCCACTTCTAAGACCGTTCCACCTAGTTCGTCAAGACTAAGTTGTCAAATCAGGAAGTGGGGTTGTGATTAATCACAAGAGCACCATACAAAGCTGACTCATCCGTTTGCCAACTTCTTATCCATCAAATGGGTAGAAACTGTTAAGTCTCAACTGAGCTCACTAAACTCACAACTTCAAACTACTTTCGCCTCTTCAACACCAAACCAATAGTTGGTTTTAATATCTGATGGAAAATGCTAAAACCCATCCACTTCTGAACTCGCATCTCTCATCACAGCCAACAAAATTGAATAAAACTACTATAGACCCACTCACAGTAAGGGTTCTCATATTGACCTCGTTATTGCCAAGCTAGATCTTATTCAAACCTTCAGCCCCATTAAATGGCAGACCAATCATTTCTTGATTCCATTCTCAATCTCCACGCACACCACTAATCTTTGTGCCCAATGTCAAAGAGGTTAGGGAATACAGAAAAACGGACAAAATAAGCTTTGCATTAAGCATGGGCGTAAAATCCGTTCCGCTCGCGGATTTTGCGGATTTTCGGTAAATTCGCAATCCGCGAACTCTCGCGAACTTACCGAAAATTCGTAAATCCGTGCGAAGCGTATTTTTTTGCTTGGTCGCACTTGCCAACTAGAATACTATACAATTTCACGGGAGTAAACACTTGCGAAAACGTAGATGCGGCGGGCAGCGACAATCTCGCAATTGCGAGATTGCAAAATTTGCAATTTCGCACAAGAAATCCACCAGCAGGCAGCATAAACCTTGAAAATTATGATTTTTTTATCAGAATAACTCCTCAGGTTGACATTTGCCTGCACTTTTTTTTGCAAGGATTCCATTTTTGGGGGGGGGGGTGGGAGGAAGGAAGTGCCCCACAGTCTCTAACTTCCTGTTCCTGTCCAGCAGGCTCCTCTCAGTGCTTTCTTCATGTGCTGGTCACTTTGATTTGGATCTTGACCTGGAAGCACTCAGCAAGTGCAAAAGTTCAATCTTATCATTAGTAACCATTCCCTGTACTGCCTGGAAGGATTACTTTTTGTGGATGCTGCTGGATATTTGGATTTTTGCAAAACTGAAAGCACTCAGCAGGTGCAAAAGTTCAATCTTATCATTAGTAACCATTCCCTGTAGTGCTTCCTGAGGGGGCCCTTCAGAGTTCAGTTGCCTACTTGCAACTATTCTTTGACCCTGCTCTGACCCTCACAGCAGGCTCAGAGAAAGCAATTACAGATAAGGAAGCAGGTTGCAGCCAGGAAGTTCAAATTCAGTAACACATTAATCAGCCCCTAATTCATTTATGTCAGTTGAGGCAGGGCAGGTGTGCTTTTCCACCCATAATCTACAGTGATGAACTAGAGGGTGGCATGGGTGAGCCAGAGGGTGGCATGGGTGAGCCAGAGGGTGGCAGTGGTGAAACAGAGGGTGGCAGTGGTGAAACAGAGGGTGCTGTGATGAACCAGATGTAGAAACAACATGTTCGCGACCGTTGCCACCCGAAAAGTAAGTTCGCGTTTGCGAACTGGTACAAAATCCTCGCGAACTGGCAGAAATCCTTGCGAACACAAAAAAAAATAAAAAATCCGCAAATTCGCGAGAGTTCGCGGATTTTGCGGATTGCGAATCCGTAAATACGCAATTTCGCGGATTGCCAATTCGCAAAATCCGCCCATGCTTACTTTGCATCTCTCTTGACCATACTTTGGAACTCCAGTGCATCTGATCTTCTACTTCAAATATTCAACTCCAATTTCAAAGATATTATTAACGAGTGTGCTTCTCTACTCAGGAAAAACACAAACAAAAGGAAGTTTTCCAAATGGTTTAGTACAAATCTATGTCACAAAATAGGTTCCATCCAAAAAACAGAACCAATCTTGAGGATCAAAGTACCCCACTTCCTTAGCTTAGAAAAAAAAAATTACAAATCGCTATCCTCTTCACTAAAGCCACCTGTCTAAATTATCCAAAACTCTCCACTATCATCCAGACCTCTCCCACTGATTCACCAGAACCATTGGACATTTGGTTTCTGTGCCTTCAAACTTTACATGCATGGCCTCGTCAACCTTGACGTGGGTGGTGGCTATCACCAATCACACTGCAGATGACCACCCCATACCTTTTTTCACTGACAAAGGAACATCCATCAATATCATGCCTTTGGAGCACTTCTGGGAACTCCAGCAGGCATCTGACCTCACCATATTGACTGTGCGAGTATACACTTGGGTTGCATCCAAACCACTTGACAGCTGTGGATCCTTTGCGGCTACAATACAGCACAAGAAGAAATCAGGACAAACAACTATTCATGTGTTACGGGAAAAAGTGTCAGTGGCTTGCCTCCTTCGTTTCACGACAGCTGCATAAATGGGACCAATCTCCATCAATTATCACATTCACACAACCCCAGAACTGGTGGAATGATTCCCATCCCTATTTCAATGTCTGGCAAAACTCAAATACACCCAAGCCTAGCTCCGCGTCAAAGAGGATGTTCGACCAGTGGCACAAATACATCGAAAGGTCGCCTTCCACTTCCAAAGGACAGTTGAAAATGAAATAACAAATCTTCTGAGGCTGGACATTATTGGGCACTCAAAAAGTCCCACCCTGTGGGTCTCACCTATAATAGTTGCCCTGAAAAAGAATCCCACAGGTGATGTCCGCATATGCGTTGGCATGAGGCAGCCCAATAGTGCGACTGAATGGAAAAGAGACCCAGACTACAAATAGCTGACATGATTGCCTACTAGAATGGCGCCACAGTGTTCTTCAAATTAGACTTGAAGAAAGGTAACCATCCACTAAAGCTAGAAGAAAACTGCAGATATATCACAACATTTACCGCGCACTTAGGATTCTTTAGATACAAAACAATACATTTAGGTATCTCATCTGTTGCCGAAATCTTTCAAGACATGATTTGTCGAATCATACAGCCAGTTCACAACACCATCAACTACAGTGCCGACATCCTGTTTTTTGGCACCACAAGACATGACAAAGCACTCTGCCAAGCGTGTCAGTAACTCACGGAGGCTAATCTCACAATCAACGTCAACAAATGTTTTTCTGTTTTTTTTTCAACAAATGTGAGTTCCACAAAAGGCACCTCAAATTTTTTGGTCACATCTCCTCGGCTGAACGAATGACTCCTGACCCCGACAAAGTAGACGACGCAGAATGCAGTCTTCCGGTGGTCCCCAGAATGTGAACTCAGTTACTGAGACAGCAAAACAGCAATTGAAACTGCAACTGACATGGCATACTTTGACCCAACGCTCCACACAGAAGTCACGGTAGAGGTCAGCCCTGTTGGGCTAGGCACTATACTGGCACAACACAGTGGTCGACCAGGCACCCAAAGACACACCGTTGCTCACTCGAGCAGAAGCCTCACAGACACAGAAAAAGCCTACTCACAACCTGAAAAGGCAAGCACTGCAGTTCTTTGGGCATGTGAACACTTCCACATTTTTCTCTATAGGAAACACTTCACCATCGTCATGGATCATCAACTCCTACTCACTATTTTTGGCAACCCTAAAGCAAAGATGCCTCCACGAATTTAGAGATGGGGGTTATGACTTCAGGACTACATCTATGATATAATTCGCAACACAGGAAACAATCATCACCCTGCTGATTTCTTCTCAAAAGTAAAGTTACAGGTGACTAAGCTGACACCTTCGTTAGCCGAGAAGTATTCTTCACGGAGCACTTTGCCTCGCATTTTCCATCACCCATATCGCCACTGCCACCCAGGAAGATGACTAAATAACCATGGCCAGATGCCACATATAGACCGCAAACATGGTCTATCAAACACAAAATGGAGGGAGACACAGACGACCTAAAACGTTTCCACATCATTCAAGAAGAATTCGCTGCAACCGGTGAAGAATAATTCTCAGAGGATTATGATTAGTTCTCCCCAGACGCGTAAGACGGAAAGCCATTGAACTGGTGCATGAAGGGCACCGCAGCATTGTGGCCAATAAATACACCCTATGAGAAAGTGTGGGGTTCTCGAGAAGTAGAAAGCAAAATGAAAGCTTGCCACATCTGCGCATGCTTATCTACAACAATGACTCAACATCTACAAACAATGTTAGACCTTCCGGACAATGTGTGGGAACGAGTGGCAGTCGACTTCTTTGAACCCCATGTCGTTGGCAAATACCTACTTGCCCTCATGGAGGAACACTCCTGATTTCCCCAGTCAAGAACAACTATATACTGGGCATGACAACATCATCAAAATGCTTCCAGACATATTTGTGACCTGGGGAATCCTGGAAATACTAAAGGCAGAAAATGTCTCACCTTTCATTGGAAAATACTTCAAGGGTTCCTGTCTTACCTGAAAGTAAAGCACAAATGTATCGCTGTGGCCCCAAGCCAATGGAGTGGTGAATGATTCATGGGTACTCTCAAAAGAACTTTCCAGAGGGTCCAAGCGGAAGGGTTAATGCTCAACCAAGCTCTATGCCAAGTCCTAAGAGCCTACAGAACCATCCCTCACTCAACGACAGGTGTGAGCCCTTCCACGCTAATGTTTGGACGAACTGTCCACAT
This sequence comes from Lissotriton helveticus, assembly GCF_964261635.1. Classification (NCBI taxonomy): domain Eukaryota; kingdom Metazoa; phylum Chordata; class Amphibia; order Caudata; family Salamandridae; genus Lissotriton; species Lissotriton helveticus. The sequence continues at coordinate 1,374,584,714 of NC_136067.1, forward strand.
AAAATTAACTTACTGGCCCATGGAAAGCTATGTGGACATTTGCAAGCTACACAGTACTGACCCTGGAAAGGAAAAGAAAAATGAGAGCCTATGCGGACGCTAAGAGAAAAGAACAAAACACACCACTGGGGGAAGGAGACTGGGTAGTAGTTAGATAGAGACAATGACGAAAAGCTGGCACTCCTTTTGACATTGAGCCCCTGCAAATAACAGAGAGGAAGAGAACAATGGTCACAGCCACAAGGCTAAGCACGTTCATCACACAAGATTTGTCACCCTTCAAGAAGGCACATAAGCCATTACAGGCACCATCTAGATGCAATGACCTTACTCTGGACCAACCTGCAGTCATTATCCTATTAGATCGCAGTGCTGCCTTTGATACCATAGACCGCTCTCTTAAAAATCTCAAATGTAGGTATCGGAGGCAGACCACTAAAATGGCTTTCCTCCTTTTTGAAGAACAGAACCTTCCAGGTTTTGGGTCAATCTTCTTACTCTGCTAGCCTTCGCCTTAGTTGTGGGCTTCCTCAGAGCTCCTCTCTGAGCCCCACACTTTTTAACCTTTACATGCTCCCCCTTGCCTACATTGTGCACTCATTTGACTTGTCACTGTTTTCCTACGCCGATGACACCCAGTTGGTCATGTCAATTTTTCAAAATTCCAGCTCAAATTATCCTTCACTCCCAGCCTTCAGGAAGTTGCCAATAAGATGGCCGGTTACAAACCGAAACTCAACGAGGATAAAATAGAGGTTATTGTGCTGGGCGACAATTTCCGCAGCAGCATCCCAAGCCCACTACCAGACTGCCTGAGAAAGCTGTCCACCCACAAAAGCTTGATAAAGAGCCTTGGAATGTGGTTGGATTCTACTCTTACGATGGACCATTAAGCCAAAAAGCTTGCTGCCAGTTATTATGGCATCTTGAGACTGCTGAGTAAGGTTCTTAACCTCCTTCCTTTCACAGCTAGAAGAGTGATTGTTCAGACCCTCGTTTTACAATGTCTCGACCAAGGGAATGTCTTGTATCTTGGCTCACCCCGCTACGTTGTCAGGCGGCTGCAGACTTTGCTGAATGCTGCTCAACGACTTCTGATGAATAGCCCTAAACATCAGTCTGCCACCAGGGCTCTTAAAGATCTCAATTGACTCTCAGTGGAGCAACCAGTTCAGTTTGAGACCCAATGCATTATGCACGGGGCAATCAATAAAAAAGGTCCTTCATTATTAAGACCTCTAGCCTCCCCATACTTACCCTGGAGACCTCTTAGATCTTCTTCAGCGCATCAATCAGGGGCGGCTCCTCCATTAGGGTGGAAGAGTGTCGCCACACTGCTTTCTCGCAGTGTGAGAAGCAAAAACATCAAATAGTATTTTAAATACCATTTTACGTTTCTGCTTCTCGCACTGCGGGGAAGCAGAAGGCAGGGTATGACTGGTTGGGTGCGGGTGGGAGGGCGGGTCGGGGAGGAGTGGCTTGTCCACTGTTGTGGGCCCTGACTGGTGGGCCCTCTGGGGAGGACCAAACCAGTCATGCGCACTCTACATTTTCTCTATGTAGGCTGCAAGCAGCCTACATAGAGAAAATGGCCACGCTACAGGCGCCCGCCTGGGCGCTGTCCGTACTAATCACAATGCTGCCATTGCAGCGTTGTGATTGGCTTATGGGAGGGGAGGGAGCATGCCTGTTCTTGTTCAGGAGCAGGAAAACACCAAACGTTGTTCGGGTACTAATTCTCCTTACAACTTCTGATGACCTGCAATGTCTGTTGCAGCACTGTGTGTCCCCCGGGGTTGCCATGCGCTATATAAAAACTCCAATCTAGAAGACCCTCAGCCGGCCTGCACAGAATAAGAGGAAGGAAGTATGCGTAACTGTGTGTCCACCAGTGACCACCTCACGGTCTGGACGTCAGGTGCACACGCTGAGCAGAATGATTTAAGAGATCTTTATGCATTTGTCTGTGCTGACTTGGTATTCATTCTGGGAAGGAGGTGTGGGGTTGGGGTTAGGACTCTGAGAGAAGGATTCTAACTGCCTCAAGACAGAAGCAGGCAGCCCGTCACGGGTAGGAGGAGTCACAGGACACTGTGGGGCCAGAAAAGGGGTAGTTGTAAAAAGAAGGAAGACAGACTTTATAATACGTTGCACCCTGCTGTTGTTCGTCTCTTCTTTCCTCTGGTATACGCTACAGGAGGATCATGAAAACTATGATCCAAAAGCTGAAGAATACTCTGTATCCTATGTTTCAAAAAGAAATGCACCATGTGCAGATCTCACTCAGGTAATGTTCCAACAATTTAGAGCACTCTACTAATAGGTATCGCATATTACCCTTCTTTCTCGGCCTTCAAGTACATTCAAAGATTGTGCCAATCAACAAACGCCTCCTGAGTAAGCTTCCTCTAGCTGCTTTCTACAATACCCAATTAATTTCCTTCCATTCATCACATTTTAATGAACACTTCTATTCACTCATTTTACTCAGGCCTTTCTATTAACATGCTACACTCATAACCTGTATGTCATTATTTAATTGTTTCCAATATCTTGATACACACTACCTTGAGTAGTTGATAGCCTAGCCAGACTTTTTTGTCCTCACTCATGACAGATTACTCCTACATAGGTTATGTACACTTTCACTCACTCACATATCACAGGCACTAAGAGTAAATCTATTACCACTGCACTGTTCCCTTCGTAAAGGTTTTCGGAATACTCCTAATTGTGATAATGTTCCTCAACTTGCATCAGCACAATTTTATTTTCTTCTCCATAGGGAGCACCATCTACAACGCCTCTGGTGTTGTTCACCTTTTGCTGCCATTACATTTGTTTTGTTTATGCAAACCCCTTCTGTACTGTCACCCTCAAACTGTTTCAACTCAATGTCTCCTTCACTCTGGCTTTGTTAACACAGTGTACAGCCTTTCTAGATCTGTGGACCTAATGAGGCAAGTACATTTTAGTTGTAATTGCCTTGGTACTATTAACTAAGAATTCTCCACCCTTTGTTCTCACAATCTTATTGTTTGCCTGCACTATGTTTAGTGTTCAGACGTTGTTTTAGCCCAGGCCTCCTCCAAACACGTCACTCCCAACGCCCTGTAGAGTTATCTGAAACCTGGAAGGGCAGATTCCGCACTATCAAAAACAACACATATATTCATTAAAAATAGGACCGAAGCTCTCTTGACTCGCCTACTAGTGCGACCTGCTGTCCCTCGCACAACCCTTTAGGTTTGGCACTGTCGTGCTCTACCCTTGCCTCTTGGACTTTTTGCCTGCCCTCATCCGGCCTTTTCAAGGTGGTTCGCACTATTTTGTCCACGCTCTTTTAACGTCACCACATCCATTCCGTGGACACGTTACTTTATTTTTCTTGCAAAACACTTTTACTGAGTTTTATGCCAACTTCATAATACGATTATATAGCGAAAAAAGAGGGGGTTCCTTAAAATCAAGGTGATGTCACCATCCTGAATTGTTCTTTGAACCCCCCATCCCCCTCCCATGGGCAGCAGTACGCACATATGCAAAACATAGACTAAACTCACAAAAAACACCTTTATGCCCCACTCTACAATCAATCTCCTCAAACCCCTTATCCAGGGCACTGGGCTGCACAGACATGGGCATTACCCCAATCATACATTCATGTTGTTTGTGTACATCTGGGACTGGCATATTTCGGACTGTCTCTCGAGGGGTTGATCCTCTCAATGAATCAAAAATCCTACAGGCATCTCTTCTCATCTGGGCAGGCAGGTAGTTTCCATATCACCCTTCGATGTATTGCAAAACAACCCCCAATGCCATTAGGAAATGATCCCTGTCCTTAATGTGTGCAAAAACCCTCTCTACAGCCATAATCTCACAATATCCACAATTGCCAGCACCAAACACGCCACGTTGGGCTGGAACGCGTACTCTGAGAGTAGTTTCACCTCACCGCACCGAGTGCAGTCCCAAAATGATAGGTTGATGTCTAATGGGAACCCAATGGAAGATTTTAGGGAGACCAGCGCCTCTTTCCGACCAATGACTGCTACTGGACAGGCCCACAGGTATGAATGGGGTTGACAGCACCCCCACAACCACTCCTGTATTTTTCTGGAACATTCTCTGTAACTTGGTTTATTCATTTTTTTATTTTTTGTGAAATATATTTTGTTGACAAATCATACATGCGTTGACAAGTTATACAAATCTTGGTTAACAACTGAATGATCATAAATCACTGCTCACGAATCAGAAACCCATCCCCAATCTTGCCAATGAAAATGCAAAAAGTCACTGTTGCCTTTGCTCACCCATAGTACAGACGCTTCTGTAAAAATATATAGTATATATCACAGAAATGACAATATTATAAATAACAACAACATGAATATCAAAAACAAGCCTTCTGGGTAAAGAGGTCAAATAAATACTTTCTGATACATCAATATGGTGGTCAGTACGGCAGTGGCACGCACAAGCTTACTTCAATGAACAATAATTAAGCAAGAATCACATGAATAAAGGTTCCAGGTGGATTAAGCAGTCAGTTGTTATGAAAGGAACCCCCACATGGTAGTATCTACTCATGCAACAGCATTGTCATCTGGAAGCAGACCACCAGTCCTATCAATAAATGGAAAGTCTGCAAGAATATTGCCCCAGGCTTGGGTGTCATCAGGCTGCCTTATACCTGTACTGGCCTCTTTCCTTGACGCAGTTTCCTCACAAAGCCTATTTTCAGGCCGAGCCTAGAGGCAGCATGCACCCGCTGCTCTACGTGGCATACTGTAATCCCTCTGAGGGCTTCTGGCAGGCCCATTGCTTCCATTTGTAATTTTGTGTGACGTTGTGAAATGCTGGCTTTTCTTTGGCGCATTGGTTGAATTTGTCCCGCCTTTGGGTGGTTGGTTCCCTCCCATGGCAACTGAGCCTCTTACACATACTCTTTCTCTACTTGTGGAGGACTGGCCTTCCAAATGTTTTTTGTTTTACACTTTACATGTACAGCGCTTATCCATGGAGTAGATAATTAAGAGATCCTTACTTAGGGTACAGATCAAACAACAAACAGTGCTGGGGTGCAGTTACTAAGCAGTAATATTCCCACCCAGAGTCACCTCGCTATGTATCTCGCAGACAGCCTGCACTGCTTTGATTGCCCATTTCCTCTCGACGGCTGCTCTACCTGGTCCCACATTCACGTCCCTTTCCCGGGGAAGGTGCGATGGGGTAGCAGCTGCTGGTGCACAGCCCCAGATTGCAGAGAGCCCTTTACCCGAACTTCGATCTCTGTGTGCGCTCTAAATTGCTTTTTCTCTCGTTACTTTATGCTGGTTGCAGTGAACTATTTCTGTTTCTGCAGAGGACAAACAATAAACATCACTGGGGTGCAATTACTTAGCAGGAATGCCCCCCTCACTGTGTGTCCCGCAGACAGCCCGCGCTGCTTTAACAGGCCATTTCCTCTTGACGGCTCCTCTACCCGGAGCCGGCATTCCTAGCCCTCTCCTGGGGAAGGAGTGCTGGAGTAGAAGCGGCTGTGTGGCGTAGCCCCCGGATGGCAGACGGCCTTTTTCCTGAACTGCGGTCTCTAAGTACACTTAAAATTGTTTCAGAACCATCCCTTCTCTGTGCTACGCACACATGTAGCATGGTTGCTCTACTGTTGTGTGTTCACGAGAGGATGCATTGCTAAATGTGTATGAGAGGCCTCGTTCATAGTGAACAGATTTGTTTCTGTGAATGTACAATATTTACTCATGTGAAGGCGGTTTAACCCCTTTGCTGTTTCTGACGGCCAACGGACGTCGCGCGCACTAACTCCGTACTGCTGCGAACGTCCGTTGGTCATCGCGGCCCTGCCCACTCCGCTAAACCACCACATTGCGGCGGCAATTCCGCCGCGGTTAAGCGGCTAACCCTAGGCCTGTGTGTTTCTATATATAAGTCTGTGTGTTGGTATATCTGTGTATATGTCTGTGGGTGCGTTTGTGGACGCGCTTGTATCTGTATGTATGTGCATGTGTGTCTGTGTATATGTTTCTGTTGGTTATTGGCTAGGTCAATGCTTCTTTGAGTATTTGTTATGTGTTAACTGGGTTAGTGAATTCTTTGTCTGACGTTCAGCATTAAGTCAAATGTGCATATATCTCATTTCTGTCAGCAAATTATGCTCAAGTCATTTTTCTAAGCGCTAAATTCTCTGAGTCATGAAAAAAATAGAAAACCGCCTCAAGGACAGATGGGACCCAATGCAGCTAGGGTGAAGGTTCAACTTGAGTTTTGTTAGCTCCAGAGATAGTATTCATTTTATCTGCAGGACTTGCTTCAATACGTGCTACTCACCAAAAAAGCACTTCAATACCCCATAAGGGGTAACCAGCGCTATATAAATGCAAAGCTTTTCCCCTCTTCTATCCCTTTGCTATCCTTCTGAATACAAATAAATGAAAAACCTATCCACCACTCAAATTACTTTCATATTTCACTATACTAATTCAACACCGGAGCTCCGGGGTAGCTTGCTACTCACCGACAAAGCGCTTTGAGGCCTTGTCAGGGTTAGTAAGCGCTATATTAATGCAATTACAATCCATTACAATATGTGTGCGGTTTCAAGACAATATTTTATTCAAAGCACAAAAAAAGCAGAGTGGAGGGCCAAATGCCAATGTTGGCAAATGTTAAGCTTAGTAGGTTATCCGGGGTGGATTGAACGGATGCCCTTTGTACTTCCTGTTATGTTGATTTAAAGCAAAGTATCGACCGATATTTTCCTGAATGTGAGCTTTATCAGTTATCACAAGTAATAATCATTGTTTACCTTTACAAGTTTCATATCACCACAGTGCCACCCCTTGTCCCTAATGATTTATTATGCAGCTCATTACGTGAGTTTTAATCAGGTTCATAAGGCAATTGTTTCTCAATGGGAGTGAGGTCACAGAGGACAATGTCACCTGCTTAATATAGAGAAGGAGCTCGAGAAGCAGCGCCCATGTTCACCAGGAGCAAACAACACTTGGCAAATGCTTCCATGAAATAGACTGCCTTTGACGTTTATTTACTTTTCTTGGCCTGTTAAAGCAGCGCGGGCTGTCTGCGGGACACACAGTGAGGGGGCCATTCCTGCTAAGTAATTGCACCCCAGTGATCTATTGGCCTGAGACAACCTGACCCATTTACAACCGCATTTATTTCAGTGTACATAGGAGATGAAGGGAAAGCTTTCCACAACAGCTGATGTGAGCCAAAAAAAAGTTATTGCAAAAGCATTTCAAAAGGTATGTGTGAGAAGGGACCCGGCGGAGCTCATTCTAGGGCTGGACTACGAGACCCAGACTTCCCTGCACGAACAGGACGCTGTCCAATCAGCCACATCCAGCAGGAACCACGGACGGCGATCCATGCCTCTCTTCTCTTTCCACAGCGAGGATCGACGTCAAGAGGAGGAGCCACAGAGGAAGGACCAGTAAAAACGGACGCCAACCAGGAAGCGGGGTCGCAGAACGTCTTGGAGGCGGACCCTGGGACGGACCACGCGGAAGACGCCGAATCTCGGAGCCGGGTGCCGGAGCTGAACGCTGAGAGTCAAGACAGCGTTCCGGAGCGTGAGGAAGAGGGGGGGAGACCGAAGACCGCTGGACGGAGGAGTGGTGGTGTCCCCCGGAGGAGGCTGGAGAGCGTGCCGTGACTCAGGAGAGTTACGGCGGGGCCGGTGAGTGAAACTGGTCCTGGGTGCAGTGTGGGTTGCTCGCTGTTACGGGAGGTGGGTGGTGGAGCGTATATCGTGGGAGGAGGGTGGAAGTGATTTAAGGGGAAGAAGTGCACAACCGCATGCTTACACGAAACAGGCACTGAAAGCGGCACCCTGGTTCTATCTTAGGATAGTAATTTTGGTCTACACAGCTGTCCCTACTACTTTATTTTACCGGAGCTTGTCCAAGTCCTACCCTCTCTCCCCCTCACCAACCTTCACGCCCAGACCTTATTCACAACCTACCCCCTCTTTTCCATCTGTTGAGCACTACCGGGTGTAGGAAAAGGGCTAATATCGAACAGACAAATTGACGGCTCCTTTTCTCCTTTCCTCTCGGTACTCTCCGGGTAAACCAACACCACGGAGCCCCCATCACCCCAGGAGCCATATCATCAGGCTGGAGAGGGAGAGACAACGCTGAGTACCACGGCCAACCCTTCCACAAGTGAAGAGACAGTTGCTGCGGGTGAATCATTGGAGCCTATTGTGAAACCTAAGACTGTGACCTCTGATAATAAAGGCGCTGTTCGGCAATATATTCAGCCTCCGCGTCTGTATATCCGACCTGACCTCCCACAGTATGGGTTAGGTGAAACCTGAAACTGTGTACGGATATTTGTAAACTTTAAGGGACGAGGATGGTCGGGGACACGAGGGGATGGCACAACAAAAATGAGTGCATCTTTCTTCATTCATGTTTCCTTTCTACATATCTACCGCCCATTCTGGATTCTGCCTGTTTGTGTAGCGTGCGTGCATGTTCTGTTTCCGTGGGTTTTCCATCCTCTTAGGCTGTTGGTCGCAGCATGTCAGGTGCAGTTTTGTCAGTTGTGCATCTGTGTGTGCTTGCGTAGAGCAGTTTGAAAACTTTTTGGGCCCACCCATGGGGAGGGTGGTTGGGCTTGCAGTGGTATTGCTGTGGTTGGCGGTTGTTTTTTTCCCCACCACCCTTCCCCACTGGCTTCATCTTCCCTCCCATGGGTGCTTTATTCCTGTTCCTTCTTGTTTACACTTCCAACTAAAAACATTTTGAAGGTTGCATATTTAATAGCGGTCGCAAGTAACATAAAACAGCACTCGTCTGTTGTGGCATGCAAAATTATTTTAATTATTGTAATATATTGGCTATCCTTTGTCCGCAGCCTGCAAGGTAATTGGTCGATTGCCTGCCGCAACACCTCTTTTGCCGTCTCTGTAATTAGGCACTCCCATTGGCAAGAACGATTGGCTATGCCAATGCTTGTTTCTCTAACTTTCAGCAGTAACTTTGCCAGTGCTTTTAATTTAGGATTTCTTTAAAAGAAAATGTTTTTGTCTGTAAAGTTCCCTGGCATATCGTTACAACTCGTCTAATAAATATGTTTACTTCACTATGTAGTTCTACTCGTGGATGCATTTCGTACTATTTTCCAGGAGAGAGCACTTCAATAACACAAGGTGCTTAAGTGAATTTATTTTAGATAGGATAAACCACATACAAAGCTTTGGGGCCTGAAACGGCCGGCCAAACACCTCATGCACAGTGAAGGGAGTTCCCACCACTCCCCCATCAGCATTGTCATCTCCTGGACCCGCCCCCAAGACTCATCAGAGTCCAGGAGAAGTGTCCAGGGGATTCAAATAAAGCGATAATAAAACGGGTGTAAAACAAGTTTTATTATCATTTTATATGCTAGTAGTGGCGGGGGTGGCGCTCCTCCGCTCTAAAGGAGCGGCTGTCGATGCCTGGAGGTCAGTTAATCAAATCTTTTCAGGTCAACTCAGCATCCCATCCGTCCGACATGTTCGCTTTCGTTTTTCAGCCCATAAGTTTTCCACTCCTGTTTCAGTGGACATTGATGGCTAGTGCTCATTTATTTATGTGTTTTTGTTTGCAATTGAGTGACCCACAAGAGTGAAAGACATTGCCATTTACAATGCCAATAGTTCTAACAAAAAAAACGTGAGTCCTATTGCATTTCTAATGCTTGTTTAACTTCATGATACCATGTCAGGCAGCTAGGGCCAGCCCTGTTTTACAGGTCATGGGGCAGGCCCGGACTGGCCGTTGCAGGCACCGGGCAATCCCCCGGTCGGCCGCGAGGTTGGGGGCCGGTTTTGGGCCCCAGGGGGCCGGTTTTGTTACAGGGTCGTTTTTTGCAGCATAGCTGCAAAAACGGCACTGTAACAAAATCGGCCGAAAACCGGCCCTAGCAAAGAGCGCGGTCGCACCCCTCAACCCCCCCGGGGGGTGGGGGGGCCGGCCGAGCACTTTGCCAGGGCCGGTTTCGGTTCCCAGTCCGGCCCTGTCATGGGGATTTGATGCATGGACAAGGCAAGCGCCAATTCTATAAGCCTATTTGTCAGTCTATTAGTTTCAATCCTAGGGAATAACCCCAATATGCATGAAATTGGGGGAATTCAAAATATCCCTATCCATTTAGGTGAACAGCCTTTACGACACGGCTGTTACACTGCCGTGCCGTTACAATGCGGTCTTTTCAACGCAAGTCGTTACCACGACTTGCGCTGGAGGGCGCTGCAGGACAAGGAATTTTTTAATTTACTATCCAACACCTTCCCTACTGTACGTAGGCTGGTGTTGGAATAGTAAATTTAAAAATTCCTAAGTCCGCACCCCCTCCAACGCAAGTCGTGGTAACGACTTGCGTTGAAAAAACCGCGTTGTAACGGCACGCGTTGTAAAAGTACGCGTCGTAATGCCGTACATCCATCCATTTATCTATTAAGAACCTAAACCAGGCTAGCCCAGAAATTCGCTAATGTCAGGCAGTCCCACATCATAGGAAAGAAACCAGCACCATAACTACCACATCCAGGACAAGAGTTTTACGGAGCCACTCTTCATCACTCAGGGGGGCTCTCAAGTCCGCAGTCCATCTGGTCTTCAATGGTGTGAAATCAAGCTTAAATTGGGAAAGTAATGATTTGTACAATAAAGCTATTGCTTTAGCCCTACTAGCCAGCGTATATAAACTCTTTAAGTATGCATGAACTGGAGGCTTAGAAGTGCCCAATACTGCCAGATACATTAAAAAGTGTTGGTCTGGAAGCTGATATTGCTCGGTTAAGTTTGGAAATCCTGCCAGTATCCCTCCCTCACACGTACAGGCAATCATGTCAAGACCCCCTATCGTCCGCTTCGCTAGACCCAACCAATTACCTTGGTGAGGAAGGAAGTCCAGTGTTGGAATAGAGACCTCCAGTGCATAAGGAAGTACAGTGCGCGTTCTCTGTAATCCTCTCACCCAAATGTAGCATAATGTATTAAGAAAAATATCATCGGCCGGCACCCGAGGGGCAGTGGAAGAGAGTAACAACAAACAAGAGTCTCCTACGAAGTCATGTGGAGTGTCCTCTGACTCTAGTGTTCTTAAAATAGTCCACTCTCCACTTGGCGGCCCACTGCAGTTGTGCAGCCAGTTAGTAAACCTCTAAATCTTGGACAGCTAAACCATGCTTAACCACCAGAAGTTTCATCTTAGCCAGTGCTACTCTACATCTATTGTGGCCCTAAATTAACCCTGAAAGCATCCCATCCAGCTGCTGAAAGATTGCTCTTGTATTCTATATTGGCACAGCAGAAAAGAAATCAAGCAGCCTAGGTAAGAAGACAAACTTGGTGAGTGCTATTATGCCCATTCCGAGAGGGTAAGCCGGAATTTAATAGACTGTCTAAGGGATGATATTTTCGCTCTGATGTTCCCCTCCAAAAGCTGTTCCTCTGATTTAAACACAGGCACCCCTGAGTAGGTGACAGTTTGCAGCTCCCATTCATTGTAAACAATCCTCCAGATCAGGGGCCTTTCAGTATCGATAGCCGCATGCACAAGGTAACCAAAGGACTTATCCCAGTTCACTGGTTGCTCCCAGATCTCTCCAAAAGTCTCCAGCGCCATACTTGCTCCCTGTACATCTATCCTGGCTCCTCGACAGGAGCATGTCATCGGCCTATAGTGAAATTTAGAGGGTGTCATTACCTACTACTGTTACCTCATGGCATCATTCCTGCCTGATAGTGGAAGCCAGGGGTTCAACTACCATGGCAAACAAAACAGGGGACAGTGGGCAACCCTGTCTCGTGCCTCATTTGATGACACAACTATCGGAAATACCCTAACCCTACTGCAGCCATCACAACATAAAGATACTCAGATGCACAGCTTCTGTGTAAATTGTTTGGAGGTAAATGCCACTTGTCATGATTTATGGGGGATTCTGTGTGTGTTGTACTAAGATGTTATGTTTATATGCACCTCTCCACAAGGCTTCACACTCATCCTGTGATATGTCCCTGCCAATGTCTCTTTTTCTACCTGGATTCACAATTTCATAGTGAGGAAGTAAGCAGCTAATATATGCCTGAGATCCACCCCATTGTTCCCTAGAGTGATGCAAGTATTTTTTCTCATTGTGAAGCGTCTTTTTACCTGCTTACCTAATCGGTTTCACCTGCTGCCTTATTTGATGGTATCGGAACATGTCGGTCTCGACTAGTTCAAATGTGCATTTACAGACTTTGAATTATCTTATTTGACCCATATCGAACAAATCAGACTCCTTTCTACAGTCTGCTTCTTGACATATTCAACAAGCTGAGCCTGCACTAGCTGCGGGAAATCTTGTGATTATTGTTGTGATTTGCGAGAATTTGAAAGGGAGGATTGTAATGTTACACTTATGGCTATCTTTTCAAATCTATCTAACAGGGTTCTTGTAATTGGACTGCAATATATATTACGAATACAATGATTTCTGGTTAGCCAGATTAAATCCCATTTACTGCCCTGAACATACCCATCTAAAGTTTATCTGACTCCCTCCTAGACGATTCCCCAACAATCCTAAACGGAGACGCTCTGCAGTATTCGATTACATTCAGAAACCCTAGAACACACTCCTCTCTTGGAGCCTTCAACAGTTTACTTAATACTTTCAGGTATTTCCCCTGATACACAAAGTCTTAGAGAACGTTTGGTAGTCTTCTAAAGTCATTGGCCTACTCTGTTTGAAAGTGCTTAAAATAAACAGAGCATTATTTTGTACTTAAAACACACATCCTGACTATCACTATTCGACTCAGTCAAAATACATATACATTTCTCCATTTCCTAAGATAAACTTCCATGTCATGGAGTAGGGTGGGGATGTTTGCTGCAAGGACTCAACCAAAAGAGGAGACCATCAACGCAGATGTATCAAATTCCCCTCACTGAAACTTTGTGTTAGAACATTGCTCTCCGTAAAGAAAATAGGAAAGATTTCAGATTTGCTGTTGTTGATCCTATACGCTCACAGAGATCCGTATTCTGCCAACACACCCATCGGCAATAGGAGTGGCAACGTTGGATCCCCGACGAAGATCATGACATCGCTCATGAATAACATTATTTTTTGCTCCCCCTCTCCAAAAACTATCCCGATGAAGGCTTCTTGCATGGTGCCATAGCCAAGGGTTCAATCACTAACCAGTCTAAGCTATTAAAATGTAACGTTCTGCAGGCTGCCCAGCTGGACACACCTCTCTTTAATGTCTACTAGCATTCCGTTCATGAAATATTGGCTGAGAAAGAAGTGGCGTTTCATTGTTATGCCAGCAACACAGTGTTAGGATTCTTAGTTTAAGTCAGAGGATTGACAGATTTCGATGTTACCAGAAGAAAGACCTTGGGAGCCACATTAGATACAACTTTGTCTTTCTGAAGAGGGTACTTAAAACATGGCACCTTCTTGGGAAAGCTTCAGTGCCTTCAGTGAAACAGCAGCACTCAACGCAACAAAAAACTTCCCTGGCTTGTGGGGAATTTCTAAATATGGGAAAATTGGCCATCGCCTCTGGCCTAAGTAAGGTCCTAAATGCAGTTTACAAGTTAGGAGTAAGTATGTGCGGGCATTACAGGAGGCCAGAATTACCATTTATGACCGATGTCTTTACATATATTTACTCTCATTACGAGTTAAACTCCAAGGCGTCAAAAATAACTGCGGAGCCTGAATTTGTGGCCTTTTGCATGGAGTTTAACACAGACATTTACCACCTGCTCAGGGCAGATGGTAAATGTCTGCAGTGAGTCAGGAGAGGTGGACTAGTGTAAGGCAGTTGATAAAAGGAGTGAATGCACAGGGCAGAGGAGGGAATGGGAAAATGCTGGCAGGGGGAGCATTATAAAATTGGCTCCGTTGTTCACGCACCTGTGCAGCTCAACCACACAAAACGCCACTCAGTCCTAAATCAGTGATCCTTGGCTGTGGGTATAATTTTTAGCTTGCAGGATTAGGGAACTAACACAGCTGCAATGTGCTCACCATCATTCGTACATTATAGGGCCGATTCAATTCGGGAAACACCGCTCCGAATAGCCGTTCGGAGCGTTCTTCCCGTACGAATCGTACCCTGCAACGTCCCCCGTACGTACGACGAAGTACGATTCATACTAGGAGCCGTACTCCGTACAAGTTGTACAGAGACCGTACGACTCTAATCTCCGTACGATTCTCCCTCGGAACCCACTGTACGCGACATCTGTACGGTTCTCGGCTGGTTTTTATGACCCAGCAAGTACGATACGTGTCGGGTACGCACTGTACAGCCCTTTTACTACGGGAGCTGAAAACAGCCGTAAAAGCAGAGTTCGCGCCAAAACAGGTACGGAACGCCCCCCCCCCCCGGGTACGGTGCGTACCCCCCATGATCGCAGGGGTACGGTGCGTACCCCTGCGATCATGGGGTGCACGCACCGTACCCCATGTACGATGGGTGTACGCACCGTACCCCATGTACGATGGGTGTACGCACTGTACCCCATGTACGCTGGGTGTACGCACCGTACCCCATGTACGATGGGTGAACGCACCGTACCCCATGTACGATGGGTGTACGCACAGTACCCCATGTATGCTGGGTGTACGCACCGTACCCCATGTATGATGGGTACACCCATCGTACATGGGGTACGGAGCGTACACCCAGCGTACATGGGGTACGGTGCGTACACCCAGCGTACATGGGGTACGGTACGTACACCCAGCGTACATGGGGTACGGTACGTACACCTGCGATCATGGGGTGTACGGACCGTACGGTGTGTTTGTGTGCTTTTCAGTACGACTCGCCCTTACCTGACGTGGACCGTACTAATCGCGTCCTTATACCCCGGTCCGGATCGTACTCGTCGGGTCGTACGGCATGTGTACGAGTCGTACGGCATGTGTACGAGTCGTATGGTTCACGCTTTCAGCCTTGCAATACGTACGGATTGCGACGATTCGGACGGATTCACGGAATACGGATCGTACTACGCGACTCGGACGGACGGGTACGATTCGTACGGAGGGGGCTCCGGATACAAATCATACAGACGTTTTTTTTCCCGAATCGGAATCGACCCCTATGTATTCATTTATCAAATTTTATATAGCGCAAACTAGACCTAAAGGTATCAGAGCGCTTTACAGAGACACCACAGCATCAATAACATGAGATACATGTGGAGTAAATAAAAATACATACTGGCACTGCATAAAAATATAATACAATATAAAAATCACTTTGGATGGCTCCGCCGACATCGCATTTCTGATTGCGGTTAGTGAAGAGACAGTGAAAGGTAGCAATGAAACAATTCAGCTGCCAACCAAATCTGTGTGATTGGGTAGTCAGAAAGGAAACAAATCAACTTGGAAAGTAGAAGTTCGAGATTATGCTTTATTTTTTAAACAAATATTTAAGATTATACTTTTAATGAAGTTTGAAAGAACAATATCACATTCATTGAAATGTTGGCAGTGGGAAAGCTAATCCGGGCGCTGGCACTGCTGCCCTGTGTTGCAGCATTCGCAATCGACACCTGTCTTTTCAGAAGGCTAAGAGGTGCCTCTGTGTATTCTGGTACTATAGAATTATTTTCATCTCTATCTGGGGTAATTAGCACCTCCTATACACTTGTGGCTTCGCCCAAAAATAAGGTCCATTATTGATACTACTCCTACACTGAAAGAGGGTACCTAGCTTTCAGAAGGCAGGTGTACTCAAAGTTCATCTCAACTTCTTCGCCAGTGACAATGTGTGTATGTCCACCTTTATCAAACAGAGCCCCAGTGGCCTCAGCAATGGGAAGAATCGCACATCCAGATATACAGGAACAAAACAATGTAGGTGTGTCGCTTTACGGGTAGCTGACACGCTGAGACCACCACTTCAGGTTTCTCTTTGCCGGCTCTTATCAATGAGGCCACCTCACATTTGCCAGTTACCACACTGAGCGTTGCTGATTCCATACCATACAACGCTATAGCTACGTTTCCATCCTTCATCAACTTTGCCCTGACGAAGTTCATTTCATGAACGAAACGCGTTGGTTGATGTATTTTACTAATCACATGGATTATCAAAACTAAAGATTGATTCAACGAAGACACTGATTGAGCGTCTTTATGAAGGTGATACGTCCTGGGAGTGCACCGCTCCATTGTTCTTAAGGTTTGTTGTATTGTAAATAAACTTTTAGGCATACAGCAAAGTATGCACACCTCTGGGGTGAGGTGGGCACAGCAGAGTGCTGTTGCTCCAAGCGCAGAAGGCGCGGTTTGAATCTTCTCCATTGTGATAGATGTGTTTTGGGAACTTCCACAAACACACCATTGCAGTGATCCAGTCTGGCACCAATAGTAGCTCTCATAAAAATGGCTGTGCCACTTTATGAAGTCATGGTCTGTTTCAGATAGTAATGACATCTTTTAGGGACTCCACTTGTCTACTTCCACATATCTTTTTGTGTTCCAATAAGAAACTCCTAAAGTTTGCTATTGAAAAATAAATACAAGTCGTTGGCCTTGAGGCGCTGGACATTTTTTCTCAGTGCGTGGGGGTAATTTATTTTGTTTCTTGTGGAGACCACCAACTTTATGCCGAAATGAGACGTTCCAAGTACACTGACCAACGTCGCTTTGACGTGCCATCAGTCAAAGACTTCTGCAGGCAAAACCAGCCGACCTTCGTGGTTAGTATTGTATGTAGGTAAAAAATTGTGAAAGTGGTCTTTCTGTTGAAAAAAAGGCTTCTGCACTTTGCTGAGTTGTGTCGTAGCCAGATGTGTTCTAACTTCAAAGAAATATATGAGCTTTAAAAAAGTTACTTTAAAAATGCAGGATTAAATTGAGTAACAACAAACGCGGGCATTTAATACAGTGTGGAAAGTAAAATGACTTTGCACTTAGACACAAGGAAACTGTACGAGTCTCGGCGACTGCGTGCAAGCATGTTAGGAGGTGTTTTCTGGAAACAACACGGCAGCCTGTTCAGACTGCGTGTGGGCGGACTGCCTCATTACATAATTGAAAGCTGCGAGGCTGCCAGCTGAATGTGTGTGGGATTTTATCCCTGTTAACTCTTCAACGCTTCTTTGCTCACTTTGCGGAGTGTATTTTTTTTACATTTTATTAGCAAAAACGTGCCGGGTGCCTTCAGTGCATTGAATGGAGCAGAGAGTAGTAGTGGCCAATGACAATACACAATGATAGCCCAGCCGGAAGATTCGGGGAGGACCCCAACAAATATCACATAGGTGGGCTACCTAGTAGAGTGGCAGAGGGTGGTATTAAAGATGAAGCGTACTGCGCTGCAGATGTTCCAGGAGGTCGTCACCCCTTTGTGGAATGTACACTATCTCTCCTATTCAGATACCGCCGGAAGCGGCATGGATAGGTGCGGTACATAAGTGGGGCAAGGCAGAGGAAGAGATACTCCGGGAGGAGGAAGTACGGGGACACCGCAAACCCCCATATCCTTAGAGTGGGCTCAATTAATGTACAAATTTACACAGTTGACACGCCCCCATGAATTACCCATGGCCTCACAGTCTCAGACACAACTAGCCACACCGGCCCCAGCACCTCCATGACACAGTTATGAACCCTACCTGACCACCGCAAGTAGCCGTGCCCCCGCAACTCTTGTGATCTGACGTGTGTCAATAACTCCTCACACACAACCGCTCTCCGGGATCCAGGGGCGCCGTCACGGTACCCCGGGGCAGCGGCCCTCTCCCCTCCGCTCACCCCCTAGACCCCCCCCCTTGCTACCCAGTTTATCCCGAAGTTCTTGGAAGAGTTAGAAAGTTTAGATTGGAGGGGGACTCCTTCTTCTTCCCCCCACCCACCTATGGTTCATTGGGAAGATCTACAGATAACGGCGACACGACAACACACGCAACTGCGGATCATGCCGACATAGTCAATGCTCTATGCAACACCCACATAACAACTGCCGCATCACGAGTCCATCACCTCGCTGACAACAGTAGACCGCACACCACGGACAGTACTGATCCCCCCTTGGGGACATATAGGGGACCCCATGGGGGCCTGGGGATGAACGCTACTGGAACGCACGGTTAGATGCGGTCGTGAGGCATGGGATCCCTGGAGTAGGGAGACCGCTAAGCGATATTATCTGAAACTATATACCTATGGTCATGCATTGTCTTTATTTAATAATTACTGTCATGTTGATTGTCAAATGCAAACAAAAACCCAATAAACAAATTTAAACAAAAAAAAAACTCTCCTATTCAGATAAGCACACCCGAAAGTGCACTGTGCGTTGGTAATTGCGTGCCATTTTTAAAATTTTCGGAAAAGTACATTGATATGGTTCCCAATATACACTCTTGTCTAGATGTAAAGAACATTGTGATGAAATTTGTGAGAACTGGTAATATATTTTCCACAACTGAGGCGTGGAGAAACATCTTCACTTCATTTAGTTCTATGAGAGGAATGTAAAAAGAAGCAGACAGAACCCAAAGATATGCACAAAAAACTGGGCCTATGTAAGGCAATTACGACAGGTGTGAAAACTGATGACGTTGTGCTTGAACTCACGAGACAAACCTAACATATACTCTCAAACCCTGAACCAGGTGACACTCGCAAAATGACAGACCATCTGTGTGAGGAAGTGTAAACAGGAAACATTTAAAGCTTTGGTCAATGGATTCAAATAACCTCAGGAGAAAGCATGACACGCAGAGTCCAGGTTGTTTCAAATGCTGAGAACCCTGCAGAACTTGAGGAGGACATTATGTCAACTAAACAAAAATTTAGGAGCTGCATGTCCAGCATTGCCAGCTCGATGAGAAGGAATTTTTTACAACTTAACTCCTTAAAAACAGAGATTCTACTGTTTGGGAAGGCCAAAACAATCTGGTCCCCAGAATGGTGGCGAAGCCCCCTCTCTAGGAGCTGGGCCAAGAACCTGGGCGTTAGAACAGACGACCAATTGTCTATGGAGGAGCAGGTCAAGACAGTGGCCGGTGCCTGTTTCGGCACAATGAGGATGCTTAGGAAGGTCTTCCCATGGGTCCCTCTGTCAGCAAGAAAAATCCTCACCCAGTCACTCCTGGTGAGCCGGCTGGATTACAGTAACTCGTTGCTGGTGGGGGCAAGGGAGGATCTTCTATCAAGGCTCCAGGTGGTGCAGAATACAGCAGTCTGTCTAGCACTCAACAAACCGGCACGGACCCCTTCTGCCCCCTTGTTGAACCAGTTACACTGGCTCCCGGTTAAGAAGCGAGCCATCTTCAAGATGCTCTGTGTGGTCATTAGATCACTACAAGGGAGTAGCCCTGCCTATTTCAGAAATAAACTCAGCTGGTATCAGCCTGTGCGAGAATTAAGATCTGGCAATGCTAACTTGTTGTGTCCTCAGAGAATAAACAAGGTTAGGATGGGTGGCAGAGCCTTTTCCTATCTGGTAACCAGCCACTGGAACAAATTGCCACAGAACATTAGAGCTTGTAACGAGCTAATCACTTTAAAAAAACTTCTAAAGACATGGCTATATTAGTTGCACTTGCTCATTAAGGACCGCTTCCTCGAAGCGCCGAGAGATCCCTTCGGGGATGATTCGCTTGTGCTCTACAAATTCACAAGTAAAGTAAAGTAAACTTGGATCACGATAGACTGTGGGTCTGATTAGGAGTTTGGCAGTAAGGGAACCGCCATTGAAACGGCATTGAAAACCCCACCGCCTAGTTGGCGTCGTATTACGATATTGGTGGTTTGCAGAACGAAATTCACCGGAGCACCGCCGCCACCGCCAGCCATTCGCCGACTGCCACGACAGCAGCATTGGGAAAGCAGCTGTCATAGGGAGGTACAGACAATTTCACTGCTGTTAGAATTACGAGTTGGCTTTCGATCGAGCCGACCGTGGTGGGAAGACCGCCTGCTTCAAGCCAGCGGAATTGAAGGAATTGGGGTGCGTACTCACCCATTTCCTTTTGTTCCCTTCAGTCTCCCACGTGGATCCCTTCCTCCAGGGCCCCCCTTCACTGCACCATCTTGACCGCGACGAAAACGGCCCTGTTGGTTCCAAAATCCAGGTAAGTCTGTTCTGCAGTATTTACCCATTGACTGACTGGGCACATATGGTCCGGACTCCAGCAATGGGAAAGTACTGTTAGTAGGTATTTTTTATGTGTCGTGTATATGGGTACATTTAACACTTGTGCAGTCAAAATATACACTCCTGCATCGACACATATAGAAAATACTCCCAGCCGCGAGAGACGGCTGTGGCCTTAGTGAGACAGTCGCCACGGCGGTATGATGGTAAGATCGCCATACTCGTAATCCGACCCTGTATTTGTTATCCATTGATGCAGGTTCCTTTCCCCTTTCTCATCCATTCCTGTTATACCCAGTCTCCTTTTCATCATCTTTCCATTCTCCCGCTCTCACAATCACCTACAAACCTTTGTTCAATACCTGCCCGGCAAAAGTTGTCCTTATATATAAGGTCGCTGAAAAAATAGCCTGGCTATGGGGCTTTTCTTTAACAGTCCTGGCTATGGTACTTTAGATACTGGAGTGGTGCAAGGTCTGCTTTTTGATCTTTTACGTGGTGGAACATTAATAGTCTGGCTCCTGTGAGCATGTATAAGGATCAGAAGAGGTTCCTGGAATCCATTTGTTTCAGTTCTGTAGGGCTGTATCCGTTTTTTTTTTAGCATATCCATTTTGAGTTGTGTTCTACCACTGTGACAGCGCTAGTTTAGAACCCTAGTTCTTTTACGAAGAGATCCATAATGCCTTCCCCTTTCTTCATCCCTTATCCTACCTAGCACACCTCTCTCATTCCCTCACCTTATATCCCTCCTCATACATGTCTCTCCTCCAGCCCTCGTGCATAACCATTGAATGCCAGGGAATTGCACTGGCTCCACCATAGCCGGCGAGGACACTTAAGGCTTTACGTGCTATTGGGTCACTGTAATAGATTAGCTGTGTAAATGTCAACGCCAGCAGCAGCTGTGCCACACCAGATTGAGCACTGACACTGGCACCTTACGTCTTGTACATCTGCCCTTTCCTCAGATGAAGTAGCTGGTAATATATGACCTGGTACTCCTTCAATTCCTGTTGGATCTACGTAATACGCTCTCTTATTTAAGCTATCCTGTTGGATCTACGTAATATGCTCTCTTATTTAAGCTATCCTGTTGGATCTACGTAATACGCTCTCTTATTTAAGCTATCCTGTTGGATCTACGTAATACGCTCTCTTATTTAAGCTACACAAATACTTTATTATTTGCATTTTTCACATCACTATATGTTAAAAAAAATACTGCATTCACATCCAGCATAGCACAGACACACTATTAAGTTGGGGGTCACTGTACTAAAAACATGGCACTTCTCTAATCACACAACATGCTTAACACTCAATACATTTCCAGAGTAAATTAAACAGAACATTGCACAAGCTCTCAGTGTAGCAAAGAAATTCCATATTGTTGAGGATCACCATGCTCACAATACTACTGTCCACAAGATACATCACAAACTACCTAGGAGAGGATGCATTAAGAACTCTGAACTTACATTTACCCTAACCCAAATATGCAAGTACTTGGCTATGCGGCACACAACATCACTTGCTACCACCACCTATCATCCTCATTTATATATCCGCAGGCAATGTGCAAACCTAAACTACTGATATGATGCACACATTATTTGGTACATATCTTAAGCCACATTCACAAAGATCAAGAACTTTCCCCTACAATTGATCAAATGTGATACACTCATCCAACAGTGGTACAATCTCAATCAAACTATTGAAAGAGCATCTGCATACATCATATCAGACTCCTGGCTCTCAAGTGTATGGACATTTTGAAATCGTTTGGAAAGCCACACGTGGATTACTGAATTTACTGCAAAACAGTAAGATTGAGTGCTATAAAAAGGGTAATAATAATAATAATTGTTGTTATTATTATTGCTGTTGTTACTATTATTATATCAACAAATAAATAGTAATACAATTATTAATAATTATTATTAGCAGGAGTACTATTATTTTGTTGTTATTATTATTGTTATTACTACTATGATTATGTTAGTAAATAAACAAATAAGACCAAAGTAAGAGTGTGGGAAACATATGAAGAAAATTTAAAAAACAGCCACAGTATCATCTCAATATGGCCTCATTTCCTTTATTCAGCTCACCGTAATAGATTAGCTTCAGAAACGTAAACCCCCGCTGTAGCACATTTTCCATACCAGACTGATAGCCGAAACCAGCAGCTTAGATCTTGTAGATTATGAGAGGGACAGGGTGATACAAGATAATCAAGTTGCATAAATTGAGTGTTTTAAATAACTGAAGGAGTAGCAAAGGAGAATAAATGGGGGAGAACTGGAACATAAAAACTATATGATAAGGTTTGAAACTTAAGTCAGAAGCTGAAATACGGTTGCATGTCAAAATATTGTGCACTGAAGTACAATCTGGCATAAATATGACGTCCTAAATATTATTTACAAAAATATTGTGCCGCTAAGTATAGGTTCTCTATTACTAACTTCAGAAGGGCAATATTTTGAGGCGATATTTAAGACACAATATTTATATCGGACAATTTTCTTCCAAAGACATTCAGGTGCCAAATCTCAAATGCAGCCAACAAAGTTATATAAAAGCTGGAGTTATGATACGAGCAGCATTTGTTCATATCAAATAATGCAAATAATAGAGCTGATGAAGAGTTCAAAAGTTGATGCAGCTCAGCCAGCAAAACAAAAAGAACCAGAGTAAAGCAGAAAAGAAGTAGGAATGGAAAAAACAAGAGAAACAGCACATGAATGATTACTTGTATGTATAGAAAACACTTGGAGGGCTCCTTTTGGGACTAGGTGGGCTTATGTGACATTGCAAAAGAGTTCTAAAGAAAGCCAAGAGGAAGTAAACACTGTATTCTTACAGACACACAAATAGGTGCCTATTACGATGTTGGGCAGACTGTCTCGGAAACGGGAATGACTGACCTCCGGTCAGCGGTCCCGACCGCCTCATTCTGACATTTCCCTATAGGAGCAAGTGTTACGGCTGTAAACCGGCCATAGTACAGGCTCCCATAGGAAAATGTGAGGTGGTGATAATCCCTGCACCCTGAGACAGGCACCTCAAGGTGTCTGCCATGGGGTGCAAGCATTAAAAAGGGGCACCATAGGTGCCCCTTCTGCCACCAACCGGAGGCCGCAAAGGAAAGGGGCCCTGCTAGCTGCACCCAAACACGGTTTCCGACAGGGTTTTTATGTCCAAAAGGCCGGCATGTAAATACTGCCGGAAATCGTGCATCTTAATCCGGGCGGCGTAAACCGCCATCCACTTGGATTACCGGCCAGTTCCAACTGGCTGATGGGCTCCTTGAGCTCATTGGAAGCCAGCCCGAATGACCGTCCGGTTTCAATTCCGACCGACTGAATCAAAACCAGCCAGTCGGAATTGAAACCGATGATGTCAGTCGTAAGGCCCCATAATGGGTGGGGAGTTTGGTTCTGAAAAACTCACTGGCACTGATGCGCTGGGAGTTTTCTTTAAACACACAGGGTAATTTCTCTTGTTTCCTGTTCAGGATCACCAGGATATCTCTAGAGGTCCCAAACTGGAAACAATGTATGAAATAACAAATACTTTAAGCAGGACAGGCATTCTGATGTACATTGACTGGAGGACCAATGAGCGGTGGGGTGTCAATCAAAGGTTTCTGCCAGTGGAGCCAGCCAAGGCTGTTCTGGGGTGGGTGAACTACAAGTTTGACATCCACTACTTTATGGGGGGGGGGGTTGGCTAATCTGCCAAATTCTACCCTTAATATTTTCAGATGCAAGTGACTCATTAAATTGAATCAATTCCACAGGCTGATAAAGGTTGATGATGTGAGGGTTTAAGGAAACAGAATATGTTTTGGAAGAGGATGTGCAAAGGTATGAGTGAGCGGAAAGGATGTTACGATGTTATTATGAGTTGAGGTAAAGGAATTCAGGACTATTCAACATGGAAATGATAGATAGACACTCGAAATAGTATTGGGTAATTGGTTAGAAAAAAAGGAGATAATATCAGAGAATCATAAGTCTAGAAATTGCAAAAATAACAAAAGAAGTCGATGGCAGAAAAAATAGAGATAGTATACAAAAAAGAAATGAAGATCTAGGGCAGAGTCATGAGGGGC
This sequence comes from Lissotriton helveticus, assembly GCF_964261635.1. Taxonomy (NCBI): domain Eukaryota; kingdom Metazoa; phylum Chordata; class Amphibia; order Caudata; family Salamandridae; genus Lissotriton; species Lissotriton helveticus. The sequence continues at coordinate 1,374,609,014 of NC_136067.1, forward strand.
ACCATATTCAAGAGAAAAGAGGGAAGATGGTTAATTGGCTGGGGATAATAAGTAAGACTGGCTCTGGGGATTAAAGAAAAGTATGGATTTCAGAGAAGAAACAGCCCGAAATGAAGAGGTTAGTGCTAGTATTGCTGAACAGAAGAAGAGTACAAGGCAGTAGAGGGAGAAGCAAGCCTTCACAATGCCTATTAATACACTCGGAGGAGCTGATGCAGATAAGCAACTGGATATGAAAACCCTCAAGCCTGTATTCAAAGTAGTCATAGGCATCCTAATATTGAAGGCACTGAGTATCCCTTATTACAGAAACCTTTGATTGCATATGATGAGAAGGAATGGATTGGGATGCTAACTTTTTCTACATAATAGCATTTACATGCATATCCCCACCCATGTATGTAATATCATAGCATTATCAGACATGCATTAATTGAGACATTCGACGTGGGTATTTCTGCTAGGTGCCACATTAATACCTATCAAGGCAAAAACCCTCACCATTGCCATGAAGGTACATACTCATTCGATGAGAACTTATATAGTCTGCAGCCTTATACATTTACAAAGTAAGAAAATAGTCAAGTGCAGATGACGTTGATGATAGCGAGGGACAACTACAGGAGGTGAATGTTGAGCATGGAAGCATACCAGTACAGACATGTGATACACTTCAGTGACGAGCTAATATACTGGAGGACGACCAGGAACAGTTCTTGAACAGTAGGAGGAATGAAGAGGATGGAACATGGACTATCCTCCATACAGTTGATCAAGGATAGTTTGGCAAGAGGGAGCAGACAAACATTAATGTGACCCTCATTTAACCAGTGGCAGATACTTACAAAATGGTACAGGCAATAAACAGATTCACTGACACAATATCAAAATCAACAATATTGTGTAAAATAAACATTGCGTCAAAAATATTGTGTCCCTATCCTTATAGCGGAAAGTACAAAAATATTAAAAAACGATAGTTTCACACGAATAGTGTTAAAAAATATACACAAATATTGTTTCTTAATATATATATATATATATATGAATGAAGATTCTTCCCAAACGAAAAGAAATAGTGACCCATGCAGAGGATTCAAAGCGGCACTTTATTAAAGAAATGTCCTCAGCGAATGCATTTCGGCATGGGTGCCTTCGTCAGCGCTCCTTCCCATCTGCTTGCTCTGCTGTGGTGTAGGCAGACCTGCCTCGATGTTGTTAATGTCCAAATTGCTCCGCCCCCTGATGATTTCAAGCTCCCACGTGCAGTCCTGTAGACAAAGACTGCAAATCCCAGAATGCCACGGTATGGTGCCAGTTAGGGAAGGAGATGCTTGGCGGGGTTTCATTTGCGGAGAGGGAATCGATGGCAGGCACAGACTCCAAGTGTGATGGCAGGTAGGGCAGATCGATAATCCAGCGCCCCCTCAAGTCCCCTGCATTAGAACCGCAGCAACCTCTCAGCCGGGAGTTCGTCGCCGGGGTGTGCACAGGAATCCCGGTCACCCAAAAAGGAAGTGAAATACCTCCTAACCGCTTCATGGTCCGGCGTCCTGGTGGGTTCATGGGCGGAATTGCAAACGCAATCAAAGTGAAGAGATGCTCGGATGAGCAAGCCAGAACGCCCTGACCTCTTTGTGCTGCGGGGGTACACTGTAGTGCGCGCTGGCAGTCGCATGGCAACATGAATGAAGATTCTTCCCAAACGAAAAGAAATAGGGACCCATGCAGAGGATTCAAAGCGGCACTTTATTAAAGAAATGTCCTCAGCGAATGCATTTCGGCATGTGTGCCTTCGTCAGCGCTCCTTCCCATCTGCTTGCTCTGCTGTGGCGTAGGCAGACCTGCCTCGATGTTGTTATATATATATAGTTTGTAGTAGTAAATCTAAAATATTCTAATATATACCATTAATATAATGTTAATTAAATTAATCTCAATAATATTTATTATATATAAATATACACTTATTTAAACACACATACATACATATGTGTGTGTATGTATATATATATATATATATATATATATATATATATATATATATATATATATATATATATATATATATATATATATATATATATATATATATATATATATATATATATATATATATATATATATACCAATATCCAATGTACTGTCAAGCTCTAAGAAGGCAAAAACACTGTATGCCAGATCTCGGTGCAAGTAAAGTGCTTTATTTACGGCATGGCAGGCTGCCACAGACCCAAAACTTTTCGGCTCCTGTTCATGAGCCTTGATCACGGATGTGCTTTACCATCCAAACCACACATTTTAAAGTGAACATGTGCAAATTAAAATAAACAATATAGAAAAATACTTATTATGAACCATACAATCTTTCTTCTATTTGTTACTTCATTGTTAGTAGGTATTTCCTAAACAAAAATATATCTATTTGGAGGATTACAAGTCAATTCATAATATTGATTCTTTGAGGCTGCATATTCAAAAATAAATACAAATATACAAGATAAGGTGCATTTGATGTCCCAGTGGGCATTATCTGTTTACCTCATCCCTTGTCTAAATTGAGCCCAATGGGACCTTCATTTAATTGTTGTATACACTTATCATAAGTTCCATCCTAGAGCTTCACAATGACATTCCAAGAGTTAAAGCACCTCTTTCTTGATTGCGTAACAAAAAACATTTATTTTAAAAGGTTTTTCACATTTTATCACTACACTACCTCCTACACTCATCAAGCCCAAGTGGGCATTACCTCCTTAGCCTATTTTGATTTTATATATACATCCTTGCTTGCTTAAAGGAAACTCCCTAAATAAGAACGCAACTGTATATCATAAACAGTTACCAAAATATATAGTGAAAACAGAAAAACTCAGGTATTCATAAAGAAAAAATAACAATAAAAAATGATACAATAAAGGCTTAAGACTTTGACCAATACTGATATACATAAATGCAGAAACAGGGGGGAAGGAAAAGAAATGTTCATATATCCAAATGTACAGCTAAATCTTTACTCATGTGAAGACCATTTGTTTCCATTGTTTCTAGGTTGATGATATACTTTGATTCCAGTCTACGAAACCTCAAGCTATGATCCCCTTCCCTCTCTTGGTTTTCAACTCTATCAAGTCCAAAAAAAGTCATCAGTGCCCAATCACTTCCATGATAAGTCTGAAAGTGAAGTGCTATTGGGTATTTCGGAGCTTGATTAGTAACTGCCCTTACAAGTTCTGAGATACGTTTTTAATGGGAAGATGGTACTCCCAACACATCTAAAAGGACAGGGACATTCAATGCAGTACTCTACATAATCTGTGTTGCAGTTATTGTAATGTTGTTTTTCGTAAGGTTTCTCCTAAAGGGAACATTGTATTCTGTTCTGGGCGTGCTGTACATACAGGCCTTATAGTTCCTGCAGAGGGAAAAACCAGCAGGCTCAGTACCAAACCATGTTCTTGTGTTCTCTGTGTGGAAGTGGATATGTAATAGCAAGTCTCTCATATCCCAGCTCCTTCTATATGTAATGCTTGGTGCTTCCCCCACATACTTCTTAATTGTTGGTTTATACCTTAGAAAATCCTAGTTTTTATTATGAATCTCCGTTACTTTCTTTGATTCTTTATTGAAGGTCTTGATTACTCTAACCTTCCTGGGGATGGTCCCATGCCTCCTTTTTCCTACTGATTCCAAACTCTCTCTGTCCCTAGATTTAACCTTCGTTTTAGCTGTATTTAAGACTTTCATGGGATAGCCTCTGGCTCTGAATCTTTTCACCATTTCTTCCTCTGCTTCCAAGAACTTCGCATTCATACTACAATTTCTCTTCAGTCTTATTAGTTCCCCATAAGGGACGTTCCACTTCACAAGCCCCGGGTGACTACTGGCAGCATGTAAAACTGTATTCCTTGCTGTTTCTTTTCCTAAATAGTGAGGTTACTAGTTTGACCCCTTGTACCTCTACATGTATGTCCAAGAAATCAATCATGGTTTTACTGTGAGACATTGTGAAGGCCAAATTCAGATTGTTCTTGTTAAGGCATTCTATCAACTAATTTAGGTATTCTTCTGATCCTTCCCAAATTGAAAGGAAGTCGTCTATTTAACGTAACCAGATGTTCACGTATTTAAAGAAACTCTCCATAATGGGATCCATGGCCACATATTCCACCACCAGCCCATCACCAGTGAGGGTTGGAGATCCTCTTTAAAGAAGCTACGGTGTTTAGCAAAAAAAAAAAATATATATATATATATATATATATATTCCAAAAACGCCCTTCCAACTGCGTTCGCAACTCACACTGCGGGTGCCTCCTCAGCGCAAGGTGGTCTTGCGATTTCTATTACTTCACCGCAACTGTCCCTAGCGAAGTTGCTATAAATCGAGGGCACTCTGGAGCCAGTATATATTCATAATTTTAAATTTAATCGGGTGTCAGACTGACAAACGCGTATCGGCGTGTCTGGCTTCCTCAGTGTCAGTTCCACATTGCATTACGTGCATTTAAATAAAGTTACACTTTTCAATCCAGTTACATAAAACAGTGACATATAAAGAGGTCCTCATATTGTACATAAATTTCCTCTAATGGGGCAGACATCTTGGATTCCCGATCTCATCGAGTTTCAAACTATTTACAACGACATATTTACATATTTACAGAGATGCCGATTGGCATTTTAAATTTATTTTAACTCAAATTATACTTTTTACGCATCTCAATTGGTGCATTACTTGTACACTGCAATTAATAGCAAAAAATAACAAAAGTATCTACAAATCAATATGTATGTCGTAGTTCATCGAGATCAACTTAATTTTGCCCTGAATGGGCTTCATCACATTCTATCCATATTGAACACTTCATTACATCAACTTATTCTGCCCTGAATGGGCACTGTCCATCCGTCTGTTGTCACTCACAGATTTTATATACAACGTCTATACCAAATTATAACTCCAAAAATTATTTACAGTGGAGTAACACATACATCAAATTCATCAAAACTTGGTAGATCTTATTTCCGATTGTATTCCATTAAATAGCTTCAGATCTAGAAAACACTAGCCTATATGGACCCACATTTCTTCCTCGTTGTTCAATCCCCCTGGAGCCTTGATTATATATCTAGACTCCAGGGTACAGAGGCATTTCGCCCGGTCTCCACCTCTTTCTCCTCTCTCTACCTGATCTAGGCAGAAATATTTTAGAAGATCACTGTCACTATCATGATTGGATTCAAAGTGACGGGCGACAGGATATGTTTGGTCTTTATTCCTGATCGCCCGGATTAATTTTAGAGCACCTCCAGAGACAGGGTGAAACACCTACCTACCCTGGAGTCTAGATATATAATCAAATTACAAAGCAAGGCTGCAGGGGGGATGAACAACGAGGAAGAAATGTGGGTCCATATAGGCTAGTGTTTTCTAGTTCTGAAGCTATTTATATATAAAAAACAAAAAATACATTTTCAAACAGTATTATAAAATGTTAACAATAAATAAAAATGTAACCAAATACTATAAATTTAAAACTATAAACAAATATTAATAATAAATATATTTAACCATTATCAGAGATTGCACTGGAGTCAGGGAATAATAGAAATACAATTCTTACTTCAGTCTCTGCAACAGTAGGGAAAGATTTGGACTTCAAGGAGGTTACATTTACTATTCCCACTCCAGTGTAAGCAACAGTAGGTAAACAACTTCACTTCAAACATATCATGTATTTGAATAACCCTATTCATTAAAAAAATATAGCACTCTTAATATAAACATCACTAAACATAATATATATATATATATATATAAAATAACCAATTTCCAAAAATCATACTCACTGTATTAACTACTTCATCATTTAAAAAATAATGGTTATTTCATTATTACTTAACTAATTTGCCACCCAATACCCCTACAAAAATAGAAAACTTCACCTAAAATATTACTAAAATAAATAAGTATAACACAATATTCATAACTGTTAATCAAGTGCATAACTAATTAACAATGAATTGCAAATTAATTATTACTTCATTAACTTCCCACACAGCAACCCTACAAACTTAGCAGCCCGCACAAAAATATAACTAAAATATATAATTATTACACAATTTACATAATTAATAATCAATGTAATATTTAATAATACATTAAAAAGTATTTGTTAATTACCCTATACCACTACAAACATATATTTAATTATACATTAATAATAATTATTTTAAATATTACTTAACTTCCCACCGTATACTCATACAAACCTAGTGAGCCGCAACTAAAATATAATTAAAATAAATCAGTATTAGATTATGTACATAATTAATAGTCAAGTCAATACTTAATAATATATTTATCATTAATTGTTAATCAATTATTACATAATTAACTTCTCATACTATACCACTGTAATCCCAGCATCCTGCACCTAAAATGTAACTAAAATATATGATTATTATGTAATTTACCTAATTAATTATCAACGTAATAATTAATAATACATTAAAAATGAACTGTTAATTACCCTATACCACTACAAACGTAGCAAGCTGCACCTAAAATTTAGGTAAATTAAATCTGTATTACATAATATACATAATTAATATCAATCACATACTTACATAAAAAGTATTATTTAATTAATTATTAATGAATACTTAGTTAACTTCCCTCCCTATCACCCTACAAACCCAACAACCCTCTACAACACTATAAATTACTATTAGCCATTAAATAAAAAATTGTAAATCACATAAACTTACAAACTATTTAAAAAAATAATAATAACAATAATAACATAAAATTAATATATGAACTAAAACACATTAAAATAATTGAAAAACTATAGACTTTAAAACTATGCTATTGAAAACAATATTAACAACAACGATATTCTTAACAATGATATTACTTACCTGAAAAAACAATATTCTTGACGATATTTCTGCATTACAATATTTTTGTATCACAATATTTTATTCCGATATTTCTGTCTCTCAATATTTACAACTCAATATCTTGTCCAAATGCCCAATGAACAACCTCATAGTTTTCAACTTACAAAGGGCAAGGGCTGCTACCTACCAGACAATGATTCACTTGTTCGAGACCTTACCCTCCCAGTATGAGAGGCAGGAGTTGGCCTATCTGCAACAAGTCCTTTATGGTAAGATAGACAGTACCAGAACCATGCCATTTCGATATGTCTCAAGTGGTGGCACTTCCCTGCAATTCATGTGCAGGAGTACCAGCTGTCCTTCAGTGTGCTACTGTAGCTTCGTGTGGACTGTTTCTGTGTGTTTGCATCTCTGTCTGTATTGGTGGAGGAATCCCTTATTATTTCTGCTTGTCCTGCCTTTTAATGCTTTCTGTAAATTAGTCTTTAATACTGATGTGCCTTACTTGCAATATCCTTATTTCTGAAGTTTTTTTTAATTTTTACTTGTGTACGAGTACACAATTACAGGGGTGAAATGCATCAAACGTTAACTGTATCCTGCATTCCAATTCTAAGTGGCCAATACTGCTAAAGGTTGTGACCAAATTCTGCCTCACTCCATAACAAAGTCGGAGCTCACTTAGGGGGGCCCATTGCAAGCAGACTGGTTAATTAAGGGAGAGTTGCCGGAGTTACCGATTCAGTTGGAATCACCACCTCAGATAGCACGTATTATAACTTTCCACATCCAGATTTGGTGAAAATATGTGGGGCCAGAATTACATCATCCATTACCACATGTGCCTCCCTATTCTGGCCATATTTATGTATAGTTTCTTCTTTCTTCTAGCAGTGGAAAATGCACCAAAAGACCAGTGGTGGGTTTGTTCCCACCACTGGTACAATTCAGATTTGTGTGAAGTGATATTTCCTGTGAGTATTCTATTCCGCATGGCTGATAATGAAGGTATTATTTTGCATCCAATCTCTTCCTTGGTTGTGCATTTTCTCAGTCGCATTCCGAGTTCTGATCTGCACATCACAAAAACGTGACTAGAGTGACAACATTAAAGTTTTATGCTTAGGGATCCTTCTAGCGTCTTCCTTCTAAGTCATTGTTCTGTGTCTTCCTATACATCACTGTTGCAACTGACTTTCTCCCCTCATGCCAGGCTATCAATGAAGGTGATAGTTTGGTAAAATCGACTGCTTGATGTCATGGCTCTGTCTTCCTCTAAGTGTAAATGTTCCTAAGAACTACCCACACAAATCTAATTTGGATTGTTCAGACTGTATGATTCAAAAGTTAATGGATGTACTATTGTAAGAAGCTAGCTCTCTATATAGTGCACCAAAATGAGGTACACTGTGCAGAGAGTCCAGGCAAACCCCAGAGGAATTAAAGAGGAACAAATTACACCTCAAATGCTCTCTTTTGTGTTAGTGTGGGCGAGCAGTTAGGCATATCAGAGGGTAGTGCTAAGCATTTATTACACACACAAAAGCAGTACGTGAAACCACATTCAATAAAGAAATACAACACCAATTTATAAAAAGAACACATACTTTTATATAAATTTCGATACCAAGATCATAGGAATCGAGCATGTACTTTCCGTGACATGAATTTTTAGTTTTCAAAAATGGACAGTGCAATTTCTGGATCTGTAATGTTATTCTATAGAGGAAAAACATGTATTGTATTTGGGCACTTGACAGCAACTTACAGGACTGTTCTTCCGGACTTAAGGTCAGTATGGGGCAAGGTCCAAGGCCACACCAACAGATAAACTTGGGAGGCTCTGGGGCGCATGGGTGCAGAGGTTAGTCATGGCGTCGGGTGTCTCTTTCACTTCAATGGGAGAAAGGTCTGTCAGAAAGAAACTGCAAGCTGGGACTGGGGGGCTAGTCCAGGGGAACCCACAGGGGCGCTCAACACTTGAGATCCATGGGCACACAGGGGCACCCCTGGTCCACTTCTTCTTGGTCTGTGGGGTTTGGGTGCAGTGGTGTCTTTTGGCGTTGAATCCTGCTGCAGGAGTCTTTTACGATTGTAGGGGAACTGCAGAAAGAGGCTGCAGGTAGCAACTGGAAGTCCAGTCTTGGCAAACCCAAAAGTGGGCTTAGCTCTTGTGGGTCTACGGACCCCACTGGCACAGTCACCTCCCTTGGATACAGGCTCTGGAGCTGGGGTTCATAGGTGCATTGAGGTGTCTGGTGACAGCGGTCACAGACACACATATTGGTCTTAGTTTTGCAGAAGGGCAAACAAGACAGCTGGGCCACTGACAAAGTGGGTCTCACTGTCCCTGAAATCCCTTGATGTGCAGGTCAGTCTTCCTCTGTGTAGGTGTCCGGCCTGGGTACAACAAGGCTTGGCTGCTGCAAGGGGTCCAGTACCCCGGGTATTGGTCCTGTGCTACTATGGTTCGTCCTGGTGACTTCTCACTTGGAGGGTGGACAAATCTGACCTTCAGGAGCACAGAGCCCTCTTCATGGGAAGCTGCTGAGTCAGGCTGGCCAGGGAGAAAAAACTTGGTGGACCACACTTTGTGTCTTTGGTGCCTTTGGGTTACTCAAAGGGAATTTCTTCAGGCAATTGGCGTAGCACTGGCAGCCCTCCGGGATTCTTGGAGACTGTACAGTGGCAGGACGAGTCTGCTTCTTCTACGATTGTTGGCGGAAGCAGTCAGGCCGGCAGTGTTGGTGCCAAGTTAGGTGTTGCTCCTCGGTTGTCATGGCAAGACTCTTCTTGGTCCACTTCATCTCTTGATCCGTCGAAATCTGTTATCACGGGGTCCCCCAAATACTGAATTTAGGGGCACTAGGGGAGTGTAGAGCAGCATTAAATGTGCTACCTACCCATGGGGTCACTCGCCCCCTATATGACCACTTACTGTGGGAAGTGGACATAACCCAGTTCCAGAATTCCTAATTCCACTACACACAATAGGGTGGAATTTCTAAACACTTGTTCACTTCTGATTTGGTCACCCTAGAGGTGTGCCCACCCTAGCAGTGCAACACTCCTCCTGCTTATCTAATTTTCCCTGCCTGTACTGGTGCCACAAGGCTTAAAGCAGGGGGGTCGGTATCCTCTCACTTCCAAGGAAAGCAAGATTTGCATACCAAAGGGGGTGAGCTCTTTGAAGCTCCCTACCTTGGAATGCTAATTCGTAGGTCATCATGTGGGGGGGGGGGGGTGTAAACACCCTCTGCCCAAGGAGGCTTTATGTCTCACCTCCTGAGAGCAAAGGCTGTCACCCCTGGGTGTAAGAAACTTGTCTGTGGCAGCAGGATGGTTGAGACCAATACATCAGCACACCAGCAGTTGGTAGGTTTTCAGGGGGCACCTCTAAGGTGCCCTCTGGGTGCATGTCTTAGTAAATCCATCACTGGAATCAGTGTGTGTTTAGTAATAGGATGTGTTTGATAGCAAATAAAATATGTTTCAGTTACTCCATGATGTAGCTGGGAAACTCGTTTTGAGCAATGCCCAGTGCATAACTTAAGATGGCTTCCCTGCTCACTTGCAAAATCTAGTAATAGAATAAGACATTATAGGGGTGCAGCTGCTCAGGCAGATATGTCATCACATAAATATAATGCACCCTGCCTTAGGGCTCAAAGGCCTGCTTAGGGGTGACTTACATATATTAGATGCAGTGACTTTAGCATGGCACACAGGAGTGTGTCATGTCATGTTTTCACTCATGGTTTGCACCATGTCGAGCAGCCTGCAATTGCAGTCTGGGTGGAATTTGTATGTGGGTCCCTTAGGGGTGCATAAGATTTTCTACAACCCCAGGGACCCTCTCTAGTACCCATGCACTAGGTACCCGGGGTACCATTTACTAGGGACTTCCAGGGGTACTAAAGTAATTTGCCAATTGTAGCACAATTAGATAACACCTGGTTTTAGGGAAGGAGCACTAGTACTGGGGTCTGGTTAGCAGACCTCAGTGCACTGAGTCGAAAATCAGCATCCAGTAGCTAAAAAGTGGGCAAATAGTGCAGAGGGTAACTGCAATGAAAGTCCTTTTCCCTAGACTTTTATCTCCAGAAATCAAATGTCCGCCCTGGTGATATGACCACTTGGTGGGTGTGGATGGCTCTGCCCAAAGTCTCTTTGTGTCTCTGTGTTGGCCTGATGGAGTCTTTGTGTACAGCTAGGTATATGCATCCCTGGTGGTGGGTATTTTATTACAGATCCATCACCATTTTTAGCAGACGCTGGGACCATCATTGTTAAGTCTGGCTACAGAAAGCTTTAATAATATAATTTTTAATAAGACTTCATGTTAGCAATTATTGAAAAAGTACAGTATGAATTAGTACAGGAACTGTTAGCCCCCTTCAGCCAATGCCTGTGTTGTGTTTTTCACTGTTTACAATTGATTGGATAGCTTGGCCATCAAGGTCATGGAATTTTGAGGATGATGGCAATGTCTCTTTTGTGTTCCTATTAATTTTTGGTGATGACTGTGGATGTGACATTCAGATGTGAATGTTCTTTTGTGCATTTTACTTTGCTGACACAATGACATTTTAAGTGCTAGTTTATGAAATTATTTTTCATTTGGTAGTGTGCACTGTTTGGAACCCTAGGCCTCAGGGTCGGAATAGTGCTAGTCATTCATCTCCCTTGCACAATAATTTGTTTCACTTTGTTGTCATTATAAAATGTTCAATAAACAGCTTTTTTGTTCAAAACAACATACAAGGAGATAGGCTTTCTTAAAGATTGATTAAAACTACTGCCTATTATCTCAACTATCGATTGTGTAATTATTTGATATCTAGGACTTTTAAGTTCAACACTTACAACATCTGACTCCTTTTTGTTACAGTCTTCTCTGAGAATACATTATAACTCTGCTAATATAGTTTGCAAAGGAACATACTCCTGGTTTCCATATTGCGGTAGCCCAGATATTGCACACCCGACAAGTACCAAACAACTCCTCTAACAAAAAAACAGACCTACTGGCTTTACCAACACTTGTTTGTCATGCCACTGCAAGCACCCTATAGTAACTCCACTTATGTAGCCTTGTCATCTTACAGCACAGGCATATTTTTAATCTGTATTTGCTATGCTTTCATTGAGGCTGAACCCTCATTGTTTTCTTTGAAACAGGTGGCTGTTGTTCACCTGCTTGAATTACAGGAGTGACGCCCCCTCTGAAATATAGGGCAACCGTGAAAGTAAACAATGGCTTTCTGTAATACATCTGGCACTGTCCTTTTTTCTTCTCATGGCAGGCGTAAAGATCATTAATAAGATGGTATCAGTCACTAAAAAGTTTTAACACTCGAACGTCCAGTTTCCCGTATAGTGCTAGCAGCCAGCATTTACCTCGTTTCTAAGCACTTAGTCAGATAAGAGAACCGATGAAATCTCAAAAATCAGACCAATCGTAGTCAAATTTTGTTTAACTTCATAATCCTCCCAAATTAAACGAGATAACTTTCCCCTGCAAACAAAAGCACTTTAACGTATACGCGTAAGTAACATAGCCTTCAGTGTTGTACTTTAGTGCACGTTTCCCCTTACACATTATAAGCATAAACGTTTTGGTAAGAAAACCAGAACAGCCTAACCACAAAGGAGACAGTTGTTTGCATAGTCAGCAAACGACAACCAAAATTATCTCACTGAAAATCTCGGTATTCCTAATTTCATGAAACTAGCCTACGAAACAAAACATACAAAATAGAACTTCCGGTCTTGGGGTGTGTACACGACACCACACAGTAATAATTACAATGGGGCATGAAATATCCCGGAGCATAGATAGCAGAGACTATGGAAAATACGAATAACACATTTTGACTATAGCATACTTAAACTCCACGAGTACAGTGAGTGTTCTTAAGTTATTTCCGCCAGAGAGCAAGCAAACTGCGACACCGGTACATTATCTATCGGTGCTTGGTTGTTTATATATGGGTACCCTGCTTTGGTGCACGTCGCACGCAGCACGCGCAGACGGAGCCCGAGACGTAAGCGTGCGTTACTCACCTGGTTCCGTGGGGTGCTGAGGATGCCGTCATAGCTGCCCCTGCGCGCCGGGCTCCCGAGCTGCAGGGCAGACATCCTGGCCGCTGATCCCACGGTGCGAGGAGCGGAGCGGAGCTTACAGGCGCATGACCGGGCTGGCAGTGCGAGAGTACTACACTTCACTAACCATTACATGCGGCGCTAATGAGCGGGAGGTTCCAGCACCACGCAGACACACACGCACACACGGAGGCGGTCACGGTGTATTCTGTCTCCTCACTTGTTCAAAAACACCGAAATAGACTTTGAATCAGCAGTTCACGCAGCGACATCGCAGAGAGTATACAATGTTAATAAATACAGATTCTCTCGGCTTTGCTGCTGTGGTTTGTTACAAAAGAATGTGCATAATACGCGCACTCTGGTATTTTTTCACAGATAAAATAAAACATGGCTACTGTTTGCTATAAGGAGGTGGTAGTTTCCTTTATTACATCAGCCACAAACAAGTACCAAGTGAAACAATTGTAACTTGCGCACTTTATACTTGGGTATACACTTTGGTATGTGATGCATAGGGCAATATAGCAAAAGACACACAATTGATGGACGGAATGCAGAACAAATCAAAACATTCACCCCCAGTCAAGAGATCTGGGTTAAATCCATCATTCTTTTGCTCCCCATGCCACCCCAGTTTAGACCTGGCCATATGCAAATCAGTCTTGACCCTGTGCCTCATGGGAACAGCCCAGCCCGAACTGCCAAGCTAGGTCCTCCCTGGACCGGAAACAAGCATCCTAGGACCGGTTTCGGGGTTTCATCCCTCTTCAGCCAGGATAGCTTGATTCCAGTGGCACAGTGAGCCCAGGACCCACATCTGGGCATACCTGGCGCACTTGGGGCGAGTAAGCAAAAGACATACAATTGATGGATGGAATGCAGAACAAATCAAAACATTCACCCCCAGTCAAGAGATCTGGGTTAAAACGTGGGTCCTGCGCCCTCCATGAAACCGGAGTCAAGTTATCCTGGCTGATGAGGGGTGAAACCCCGAAACCGGTCCTAGGATGTTTGTTTCCAGTCCAGGGAGGACCTGGCTGTGCAGTTCGGGCTGGACTGTTCCCATTGGGTGCAGGGTCAAGACTGATTTGCATATGGCTGTGTCCAAACAGGAAGTTCAGGCTGGACTGTTCCCATTGGGTACAGGGTCAAGACTGATTTGCATATGGGTCCAAACAGGAATGGCATGGTGAGCAAAAAAGGATGGATTTATGCCCAGATCTCTGTACTGGGGTGAGTGTATGACATTGTTCTGCATTCCGTCCATCAACTGTTCTTTTTACATTTGTCACCCTGAGTGGGACGGGTATGCCCAGACGTGGGTCCCGTGCTCTCCATGCCACTGGAGTCAAGCTATCCTGATTGATGAGGGGTGAAACCCTGAAGCCGGTCCTAGGATGCTTGTTTCCAGTCCAGGGAGGACCTGGCCTGGCTGTTCGGGCTGGACTGTCACATTTGGGCGCAGAGTCAAGACTGATTTGCATATCACTGGGTCCAAACAGGAATGGCATGGTGAGCAAAACAACATGGATTTAGGCCCAGATCTCTGTAGTGGGGTGAGAGGAAGACATTGTTCTGCATTCTGTCCATCAATTGTTATTTTTGCATATGTCACCCAGAATGGGACGGGTATGCCCAGACGTGGGTCCTGCTGATGAGGGGTGAAACCCTGAAACCCGACCTGGGATGCTTGTTTACAGTCCAGGGAGGACCCAACCTGGCAGTTCGTGCTGGACTGTTCCCATTGGGCTCAGGGTCAAGACTGATTTACATATGGCTGGGTCGAAACACGAATGGCATGGTGAGTAAAAAACGATGGATTTAGGCCCAGATCTCTGTACTGGGGTGAGTGTATTACATTGTTCTGCATTCTGTCCACCAATTGTTCTTTCTGCATAAGGCAATATAGACTTTCCAGATGCAAGTGATAGCACATCTTGCACAGGTTCGGGGTCGGAGTGACCTATAGGGCAATTAGGCTGTACCCAAATGGCTTGTCTGACAGGGCAGTGTGTGGACCATTTTTTTGAGCTGTTTGTGGGCCTGGTTTTGGTATTCATTTTCCTATTATTTCCACTAACATTGCCTTCAGCAAGCACAAGTTCATGCAGTCTCACCTACCTCACAAAATACCTATGCAACGTCTTTTAAAACTTCAATACTAGCCCCGTTTGCAAATGTGGGCCACTATTTTTTCATTCTGATTCACTAATGAGTCCCACTTTTAGTTTGGTGTCCGGGCCTATTTTCTGTTCCAATCGCACCGTGCACAGTTTGACACCATGATATCACTGCAAGTGTCAACATCCTAAGCAGCTGGACATCTTGTTTTTTTGCCACTTAATATAGTGCACAGCTACCCAATATGGCTTCCCGGTGCTCGAGACAGTGAGAGATAAGATGGGGTTGGAGAATTAAGCAATACAGGAACCCTATGTGAAGGGTCCGGAGACCTGGTAGGTATTGTGTGGTTACTGCTTACTAAGTCAGTGTGTACCAAATCATGTAAGAAAGAAAAATTTCTTTCTAGAGTCCCCTCACTCACCGGGGTTGCCCCACGGTGACATGCTTCATCATTGGGGCCATCCCAGTTCTCTACGAAAAGGGGCGTGCTGCGACAAGGCGACTACGCTGGAGCACTGGTTTTGTGAGATGACTATGTGTGGTGCAAGTGTGGTGATGGTGGAGTGGGTGTGAAATTAAAAATACCGTGCTAGTGGGCCTCAACAATTTATTTTGCTCCTAGTGTGGTATAAAAAATGTAAAAAGGGGTAACACTGTGTTCTAACTTTTACTGAGCTAGATCAGTGTTATGGTCAACATGTTTCAAGCTCCCCCAAGCTTTTCTTCAGGACCATACAGGGTCCAGCCCTGTATTGCCACTCCTGTATTCAAATGAAAAAGTGTTTATAATAATAAATACTAGTTATTTATATTAAACGCTGTTGATAACAAAACATGCGTGTAGTTGTACATACGGTTTGTATTTTACTTGGAATGATAAAAGAGTGCTTGATTACACCCCATGGTCTTAGGCAAGGGCAGGAACGCCTCGTGGAAACATTGTTCCTATCGGCAAACCCGCTCGGTACTACCTGGTGCTTCCTCACCCGACCGCATACTCGCATACAGTATGCGGTCGGGTGAGGAAGCACCAGGTAGTACCGAGCGGGTTTGCCGATAGGAACAATGTTTCCACGAGGCGTTCCTGCCCTTGCCTAAGACCATGGGGTGTAATCAAGCACTCTTTTATCATTCCAAGTAAAATACAAACCGTATGTACAACTACACGCATGTTTTGTTATCAACAGCGTTTAATATAAATAACTAGTATTTATTATTATAAACACTTTTTCATTTGAATACAGGAGTGGCAATACAGGGCTGGACCCTGTATGGTCCTGAAGAAAAGCTTGGGGGAGCTTGAAACATGTTGACCATAACACTGATCTAGCTCAGTAAAAGTTAGAACACAGTGTTACCCCTTTTTACATTTTTTATACCACACTAGGAGCAAAATAAATTGTTGAGGCCCACTAGCACGGTATTTTTAATTTCACACCCACTCCACCATCACCACACTTGCACCACACATAGTCATCTCACAAAACCAGTGCTCCAGCGTAGTCGCCTTGTCGCAGCACGCCCCTTTTCGTAGAGAACTGGGATGGCCCCAATGATGAAGCATGTCACCGTGGGGCAACCCCGGTGAGAGAGGGACTCTAGAAAGAAATTTTTCTTTCTTACATGATTTGGTACACACTGACTTAGTAAGCAGTAACCACACAATACCTACCAGGTCTCCGGACCCTTCACATAGGGTTCCTGTATTGCATATACTGACTGGAGGCCGACCTGGTTTGGTTTAACCTCCTTCTCCCTCTATTTTTTGTTGGAGAATTAAGGTCACTGGACTAGCCATGTCTTAAGTGCCTTTCTGAATGTTTTTTCATCTGGAGAATGCTGAATTGCACTGAAAGTTCCATAGCTTAGGAGCCCGGTAGGTAAAGGACCATCCTGCTCTGTCTAGGAATTCTTGTTTGGTATGAGTTAGATGATCTTAACACTCTGAGAGGACTGTAAAGTTGTAGAAGCTGTCTCAAGAAGATGGGACCTAAATTGTTAATCGCCCTAAATCAATAAATCTTCATTTCGGTATAAATAACCATAAAAGGTTAACAATTAATAAAAATACATTACAATAAGATCAACTTCATGTCAGGACAAACTAAAAACATTGTACCACCAGACACACTAGAGACTTCGTGGAGTAATAGACCATTCTTTAACATTAAAATACAAAGTATAGCTTGTTCAAAGGAGCATGCGCCCTGTTTCTAATATCGTCAAATGATAAACATCTTGTGCTTTATAATAATTCTTCAAATTTGTGGCACATCAGGAGTTTACAAGACCAACGCTAAATTCACAGAATAGCCATCTGTGGTAAAGCCAAACCACAGGCCTCCCAGCCTTGAAGATACCACGACTTGAGCATCCCCAAGATAGAGCTAGAAGACTAAGGCAACCAGCAAGCCCCCCATTGATCTTGAGCCAGTTTGAAATCCACATCACAGTCACTTTCGACCACTTTTAATTTGACAGCATGGACCACAAGTTGTTCTTGATCTTTTTTCTTTTACCACAATTTTGGCCATAATGAAATCCTATGTCATGACCGAATCAAAGGGTGGGTGGGAAATTGCCACTTTACGTAAGTGACGGATGACAGCAGAGACAGAGAGATCTGAATGGGGTTTGACTGGCTTTTTCTACCACAAACCACCCCCCTTGGTGTGTCTGGGTAGTCCAGACTCTTACATCCCTTCTACCAGAGAGTCTGTTTACCATTATCATAGAGAATCTAGATTAAACCAGAGAATGGAGCTTCAGGAAAGAGGCAACTTGAGCCTGCAGGGTAAGACTCAGTGGCCTCCTTGGAATAAGGAAAAATATGACCCAGTTTGTTCAAACCTTTGGCTCAACTAAGGCCCTGACCTCACTAATCACAGATGGTAGCATCCTTCCATCACCTTTTGTGTGTTTGATGTACCGCTATAAGTGGCCAAGAATATGCCCACACGTGGGCTCCTAGCTCATTGTTCCACTGGAATCAAGCCCCAACCAAGGTGAAACAGGTCTTGGTTTGCTTTGTTCCAGTTCAGAAATGACTTTTTTTTACAGAGTTGTATATAGCGCAAACTTGACCCGGTTTTGGGTATCAGAGCACTTCACATAGCTCCAGTTGTGTTACATGAGGACACATTAATTTGTGTTTGGCATGGGGAGATTAAGTGACTTAATTTGACTTGGCAGATAGGGCTGGATTGTTCCCATTGTAGCTGGACCAAAACTGATTTGCATATAGCTGAGTCTAATCTGAGGTTGCATGGTGGGCAAAATAATGAATGGGTTGGAATGCTGTACCATGCGATTGTCAGTGGTCACATTTATTTACAATCTTCCTCCCATTACCTTTTGTGCGGTTGATGTACCACCCTGAGTGGCCAAGGTTTGTACTGCCCTAAGTGGCCAGGGAATGCCCAGATGTGGGTCCCTTGCTCACTGTGCCACTGGAACCAATCTACACCCTATTAAAGAGCCCCAATTCGAGAGAAACTGATCTTGGGTTGCTTGTGTTCTGGTTCAGTGATGACCTGGCTTAACAGTTCAGACTGGACTGGGCACTTTGCAGCAGTGCCAATACCGATTTGCATATGGCTTGGTTTAAACTGAGGTAGCATGGTGGGCAAAAGATTGATGGGTTGCAATGCTACCTGAGTGGTTGCCAGTGATTAGACTTATTGCAAGTATCCTCCTAACACCTTTTGTGTGTTTGATGTACCACCCTAAGTGGTATGCCCAAACTTGGGTCCCTTGCTCATTGTGCCAATGGAACTAAGCTACACCCGAATGAAGAGCCCCAATCAGGGCAAAACCAGTCTTGGGTTGCTTGTGTTGTGATTCAGAGAGGCCCTGGCTAGGCAATTCGAGGTGGACTGTTCCCATTGGAGCATAACCAAGACTGATTTGCATGTGGCTGGGCCTAATCTGAGGTGACACTGTGGACAAAAGAATGATGGGTTGGAATGCTAACCCGAGTGATTGCCATTGGACAGTCTTATTGCTAGCATCCTTCTATCACCTTTTGTGTGTTTGATGTACCACCCAAAGTGGTTACTGGTAAGCCCTGATGTCGTTACCTTGCTCACTGTGCATTTAGAACCAAGCTACACCTAACTGAAGAGCACCAATCATGGTGAAACTGGTCTTGGGGAGCTTGTGTGCCGGTTCAGAGAGGACCTTGCTTGAAAATCGGGCTGGACTGTTCCCATTGGAGCAAGCCAACAACTGATTTGCATATGATTAGGTTTAATCTGAGGCAGCATGGTGGATAAAGAAGGATGGGTTGCAATACTACCCCAAGATATTGCCAGTGGTTAGACGAATTGTCAGCATCGTTCCGACGCCTTTTGTGTGTTTGTCTCACTAATCATGGGTACAGGCTATATTTTACTGTTGTGTGTTAACTCTTTCCAGTCTTCCCCAGTGTCCTGTCTGTGCTGAATTACCGACATCAGGCACGTACCCTTAACAAGTGTCAGGATTTTCAGAGATTCAGACAAAATGTTATTTCACCTCTGGAGTACTCTGGTGTGCTTATATTTTTCCTTCAACACCACCTTCAGGGCACCAGCGGGCAAGATTGCACTGAGACAGTAATTTGGAACATTTGAGCAACAATTTAGAATGTTTGGGAAGTGTGAAATGTTCATTAAAATATTCTAGGACTGAAGTTAGAATAGCACAATAGCTTTAATTTGTATTTGTTTCTATAAAGTACGACCTAGACCCAAAGCTATGGTGCTAGGGCACTGTATACGATTAGAGGAAAAGAGAGAATGCATCCAATGTGGAATCATAGAACAAGAGAAAGTAACATTGTACAATGTAGTCACATTTAAATGTTCAATCACAGTTTAAGGTCCAGCATTTCAAGAAAGAAGCAGATCAGTTCATCCTGCAATCTAGCAATATTTTTAGCTCACACACTCCTAGTATGTGTTTCGGTGAGCTTTTTTTTATCTCAGCCTCAGCGCACCAGACACTGTGTTGATGCTGGAAAGGCTAATTTTCTCTTTGTTATGTCCTAGCTACACAAGGTTGCTCTTGTATGGGTTATTTAAGGAAAGACAGGTTGTTGGCATTATAATGTTTTGCCTTTGAAAGCAGAGGAACAGTTGGAGGCAAAAGTGGCTGGAAAATAGATGTACACCCAGCAGCTCAATTTAGGTCAAGTCATTTACATGTTTCTTTGCTGCTTCAAGTCACGTGCACTAAACATTGGTGAGGATAGATAGACACTGTGACGAGTCCACTGCATCAATACCTCAACTTCTGCGGGGAATACATTTGTCTGAGATCCATAAGGCTCACAGCTGTCTTTCAATGGATGAACTGTCCATAAGCAGTTAAACACACTCCACCCACACTCAGGCTGCATCAGAATATATATCTGCAGAGACCTTTCATGCCCACCTTATATGCAAAGAGGAGGTGCTAAACTAAAATACTGACTCAAAAATATAATCTGACCATAACATAATTGTCAAAATAGCGTGAGTACAAAATATCGAGCCTTAAAAAATTCAGGGTAAAGATTTAAGGTCTGATTATGAGTTTGGCGGTCTTCCAGCGCGCCGCTACGCCAGCGCCCCGCAGGAAGACCATCAACCTCGTAGTCAGACCACCTGCCGGATTACGAGTTTATTCCTGGCGGGCAGTCTGTGCTGCGGCGGTCCTATAGTGGTGCCGAGAGCGTTAAAAAGGCACCACCGCTGGAGCACCGCAGCACATTCCTGCACAGGAAGAAACGCACCTTGTCATGCATTGCTTCCCATGCAGGAACAGGGGGTGCAGAAATACAGTAGTTTTTTAAAGAATTTTACTATTATGTAGAAATGTAAAAAATTGTGTACTATAATATTGTTTTCTATTATGGTGCTGTATTGTATTCTTACATGTATATTGGATGATATATGTTATTATAAATTTAGTGATATTAAAAATATATATATTGTTATTTTTATTTGGCGTTGTTAGATTCATTAGGGGATTAGGTGAGTTGTGTGTGTTATTTATAATATTGATTCATGTTAATTAGTTTGTTAACAATGTTATATATTTTGTTGTTACATATTTATTAAATGTTTAATAATAGTGTTTTAAATTATGCATTACATTTTTATTTTTGGTTGTTGAATTTATTGGGGTGTTCTCTGCGAAGAGTTTTAATAATTATTTTATGTTAACTTATGATAATGTATACATTTGTCAAATATTTTATATGTTTTAGCTGTTATTTATTTGCCTAATTGATTTGATTAGAATTGGTATTTGTGTATTAAATCCTAAATTTGGCTTTTGGAGTTTAGTAGAGAATTAGTGGTTATTTTTTATTTTTTTATTAGGAATATACTAATTATTGTTAATTGTTCAATATGCTGATCATTTAATGAATTTCAATACTTGTTTAATTGTTTATTTATTATTTCATTTATGTACTAAATTTTAAGTTTTGGTCACAGGCTCGATTGGTGGATTTGGTAGATAGCTTTTTAAATAAAATATTTAGTAATTGATATTAATTGAGTAATATAATAATGATGTTAATTATTAAATTGTAAGTAATTAATTACTTTTTTATAAATTGATAATGACTATTTTCTGCATAAGGAGTGTGTGATATTTTGTGGGTTTGATTTTTTTTTTAAATGTAATCTTTATACTTGTTCAATTTTAAAAGTAAATACATTGGGCATCATTGCGAGCAGGAACCGTCCGACAATTAGTCGGCGGTTCCGCCCACACGATTAGGATACGACTGCTGTGCAGGCAGTCATAGAATGCATCTTTCTTGAGCTGCGGCCCAAGAAAAGGGTTGCAGCGCAAGCCGCACTAGAAAAAAGCATTTTGTGCACATCCATTCACCGTGTGCCAGTCACCATGTGGTGCCTGGCACATGCTGTATGGGTGTGTGGGGGGGGGGTATTACATGTGATCCCCTGGCCACTATGCAGTGGCCCAGGGGGCCCTGCTTGGAGCCCCTTTAGTCCCTTTCCTTCTGCCTATCTTAGATGGTGGGACTGCCATGAACAGGCAGTCTGAAAGGGATATCCTAATCCTTACAGAGGTGCCTGTGCAGGCACCACCCCATTGTAGGGATTAGGAATCCGACCGCCGGCCCTACTAGATCATTGATCCTGTTGGAGGTGGCGATGCTACCCCAACCTCTGCGGTCCGACCGGCTGCATTGTAATGCAGCGTTCAGACCGATGCCATAGATGACGGATGGACCGCCACCAGCGGGCTGTTGGTGACGGGCCGCCCGCCATCATAATGAGGGCATTTGTTTTGTAAATAATTGTTTTATGATAAAGAGATTTGTTTTAATGTTAGTGTGTTTTATTGATGATGTAGGGATGTACTGGTTATTTTTAATATGATTTTAAATATTTTTTATATGTAGTTGTGAAACTGTCACATACCAGAATGGGCAACAACGCCCGGGGGTCCTGTTTGGTGTCACCTCCTGGCACCACCTCCATTCCTCACCTCTCTGAACACCACCAGCACAGCGGGATTTAGGATCCTGGTGGTGCCCGTGGTGTTGCAGCAGGCTGGTGGTGGTCCGGCCGCCAGACTTGTAATCAGGCAGTCAGACCGCCTAGGTTATGGCAGTCAGGCCGCAACCACAGGTAAGGCGATTTCAAGACTGTCGTACTCAAAATAAACCCCTTTGGTATTTATATGTCTAAGGCCTTTATTACATAGAGAGGTGTCTGCATCACTTCAGCTGTAACATTTCCGTCTCACACCAGGGCTTGCGCATTTTTTGCATAATCATTTGTTGTGAGCTGTGAGAAGATAGTCGTTATGTTGTTTTTCAGACAACCACATTGTATTATTAGCAGAATGGTTCAGCTGACATCTGACCTGTAAAAGAAGATAACATGCCTCAACTGCGAGATGCAGGCTTTCTTATGTCATTTATCAGTGACATTCTGCCACCCTGTGTTCATGAATGTCAGGGAACAGAAGAGAGTGTTTACTACTCCAAGTCCTGCTGTTCCTCGTTAAAGCATATAATGCAGTTTAAATGCCTCAATTACTTTTTGTTAGTGTTCAATATTCCTAGCCCTGCTGTTGTTCATCATCAATGTTTTTACCAAAGGGGGTGTATCCACAACCTGGAGGATGGTATTCTTCCTGTCTATCATCTTTTTAAACCACACCAATAGACATCTTAAGTGGAGAGGGTAAATATTTATTTAACCTAATACAAATAATGACTTAAAGTAGATAGACAGACCACATCAATGAAACATGTTGATTTATCTGTGGATCAACTACAAAGCAAATGTATTCACAAACAGCGATTACACTGCCCAGATGCAGTATATATGCTGCGTCTTTGTGTTGAGCTATGCACCCCCAACCCAAGGAGGAGAGAATTGTCAGGACATAAGAGAACAAGAGACCAGTAGCGAGTATGTGGAGGTGAACACATTTGAAGGAATAAAGGGAAAGCGGTATTCATTTGCTAGTCCCCTGTATTCATCTCAAAATTCCTCGAGTGAAGCAGCTTATAATTACAATTACTCAAACCAGCAGACATTCCCTCTATGGCTTGTTTTCTTGAACACTGACAGTTCTTTCTGAGACAACTCATATGTCAAGGAAGGAGGATGACAACCTAAACCACCTGCCTATGGTAAACAGAAGGTGTATTTGCTCTTTTCACTGGGAGCATTGGTTGCCAAAAATTGTCAGTCTTACAAAAGCATATTGTCGTGCCAGATAAAACCTCACCAATCTGGATACATCCAGCTACTGAAGAAGGAGAAATCAAAGAAGGAGAGAACTTTAGGACTCCAGTGAAGTGAAGAAAAATGTGCTCAAAGTTTGAAAGCTGTTATAAGGTTTGGAACTCTTACAAGATCCACAAAAGATATACACAGATTAAGGGGCCGATTATGATTGCGGTTTTTCCGCATCCTCCGGGCCGTGGAAGCCACCGCCGGCCCGGAGGATGCGGAAAAACCGCTGCGGAGCCTTCAAAGACCCCCGCCAGATTAGGATGGCTGGGGGGTCAGGAAGACCGTCCGCAGCTTTTCCGCCACGGTCGCCTTCCGACCGTGGCGGAAAAGCTCTAACATGTCTGGCGGTGTCTATCAGACACCACCAGGCATATTAGGATGTCTGCAGTTCTATGCCTTTCCACGGCGGAATTTCCGCCGTGGAAAGGCATACGGTCTTTTGTTTGGGGGCCCGTTGCGGGCCCCCAGGGGTGAAGGGGGGTGGTGGTGGTTGCACATGGGGGGTACCTATGGTACTGATGAAGCAAAGCTTCGCATCGCGACGTGCTTTATTCATGAACCTCGCCCGTGTGTAATCCAGTAATAATTTGTACGTCTTACTAACGTTTATTTTATGTTTAAAACGAGGTCCACGACACTTGCCTATGTGTTTTACTAAAATAATTAATTCGAGTCTTTTAAAATGGCCGCTGCTTGGAAGTAAGTGTCTGCGCATGCGTCAGTCACACTCACGTGTCCTGATGTGTTTGCAGATTTGGAGGGAAATAGTTGCGCATGCGTAATACATAGCTTTGCCAGTAACGTGGTACTGCTCGTGCCACTGCTCTTGTACTTGGTTATATGTAGCTAACATTTAGACTGCATAAGTATATTTCTTAGTGATAAGTTGAAAGTATAAACCCTGTGATGTGTTTTCATAATGATATTTCTATGTATTAATTTGTTCTCGCTTACTTTTCATGTACCGCGGGGAATGGGGGTCTGACTGAGCTGAAAGCCATCTTGGAGGGTACTTGTGCGCAGACTCGACAAAAGGCATCTTGTCATTGAATGGCTGCCAAAGAAGGTTGATACCAGAAGCAAGCCTGGGAAGCAGTACCTTCGCCCCGCAACGTCACGATATTGTTCTATTATGTTGCAAAAATGTATTCTTTGCCTGTATTCTGCGCAACTTTCTCATGGGAACCCCAATCTTGCTAGGCGGTGCCCTGAGATGTAAATAAGGCCTCCAAATAGTGTATTCTGATTGGTGTGTTACCCAAATCCTATCTTAGGACCAATCCAAATTGAGGGATTCTGACACTTTGCAACATTGGGGGGTGGTACACCGTCCCCAAACTGTATATCTACCCTGGGTTAGCCTAGGGAATTGTCCGACTTGTCTGGTTTAGCTGACCTGTCACTGACCCATCGTACTCAATAGGTGACTGAAGATACAGAGAGCTGCGGAGCACTCTGTCCGAAATTGACCATAGACTAAGGTTCTACTGAACCTTAAAGTGCTGGCGAAGCACTTTGCTGGGAGTTCGCTGACCCAATCGGGGTCTTGATCGATAGCTGCAGAGAGGGTGGAGCGCAGGCGTTGCTTCCAAACTGCGGGTGTGGTCCTGTCCTGAGCGGTCCTGTCCTGAGGGTTTGCTGTCCTGTCCTGAGGTCCTGTCCTGATTCCTAATCTGAGGGTATCCTGTCCTGTCCTGGGTGTCCATTCTGCACCTGCTGTCCTTGAGGGGTATCCTTCCTTGAGGGTTTCCTGTCCTTAACTGACCCGTGGCCAGGGTTTGGTTTCCACACCAGTCTAGGTAAATATTGCTCTAAACTCTTTAAACTTGCACCTTTCTATTTTTCTGTCTTTCGCTTCAATAAAGACACACCTTTGCATATGTTGATTTTTCCATGCTTTTGCCGCAATTATTGAAACGTAAAGTCATTTGCCTATTTGCTTAATATGTTCCCATGTTACCCTACCTCTTAGAAATCATATTTTGCATTGCAGTTTGTCATTTTCTGATATGGTCTAGAACGGCCTTACTTAAACTATCTAAAGAACTTTTGCCCTAATTGCATAGCGTTTCCTGTTGCATCTCATATTAGCATTTCCATGATTACCCTGACTTTATTTCTCTATAGTTATGTACTTTTCGTTATCTTGATTATTGATTGCCTTATTCTTGTAAACCTAATGCTCAACGAAAACGAACTTTAGATAAAGCTTTTAAAACTTCCAGTTGTCCGTGGTCATTTTACAACAGAAATATTGAATGTCATTTTGGGTTGGTATTTTGCTGCCTTTCCTTTTACAGCTAGCTCCCTGATCCGTTGTGGTCATAGGTGCCCGTGTCGGTAGATGGTAAGTCGGGTACACTGAGTAACAACGGTAGGGAATTCACACAAATTGGTAGCAGCCCGTGGAGTCGCCCGGTCAATGAATATTGTGAATTGAAAGTATATGGGCCCGAAGCCGGAAACGGCGAAATTATTGGCTGGGTGACCTCGCGCGCTCTATCAGTACCCCCCTGCCTTTGCGTGCACGAAGCGGCAGGCACCACGCGGCGCCTGCCGCTTCGTGCATGCAAAGGTAAACATGCATTTTTTCAACCTTGCGGCGGGTGCTGCTTCAAGCAGCACAAGCCGCAATGTTAAAAATACAGGATGTGACCGCCACCCTGGCGGTCACATCCTAATCTGCTCGGAGGGAACGCCGCAGCCCCTGAAAACAATCCATTTAATTTCTTTTACAGGCAAGAAAAGGAAGAAGAAATATCAATTGTCAGGCTTCCTCTCCTGGATGGGTATGATCTCTTCCTAGATCCACACACAAAAAACTTACAGCAATTCTTTTCATTTACAGGGATTAAAAGCAGTTGTCGAGTTTCCTCTGCTGTGTGTGCACTAGCACTTCTAAAAAGTGGAGTTAGATAATGTCGACAAGGAACAGACAATGTGGGGCGAATAAAAAGTACATGGTTTAATTCTTGGATACAGCTATTGCACAATTTACACTATCTTCCTATGATGGGGAGTTTTTCCCATCCCCAGTTACACATTTCAAATGTAAAATATTCAATCATAATAGAAGAAATAAACGAAAAAATATATGTTCAATATTCCATATTAAAAAAGAATGGATTTTTTTCAGATTAAAAGAGGAAATAATCATAGTGTACCTTTCCTTTTTTTTTTAGAAAACTATAACATTTTGCTCAGAATAAAAAAGAGGCTTAAAATCAGAGTCGATCAACTTAAAGCTATATGACAATCATGAGACAACACAAGGATCCTGGGATGCCCTTACTGCTGTAAACAGAACTCAAAATGTGGAGATTTATAAACCATTCCCCCGAACCTTTTTTAGAAATTAATCCCGAAATTGAACCTCTTTAATCCAACTCACCCTCTTGAAGTTAACAAACCTAATGTATGTCCAATGATTAATGTTGTAGTGTAGTGTAGTGGAGTAGATGTAGTGGAGTGGTGTGGCTCACTGGTTAGAGGCGGCAGATCCGGGAGCAGAGGACGACCCGGGACCAGGGTTCAATTCCTGACGCGGCAGGGTTTCGGACCAGGGTCAACGGACTTGATAATTCTCGCCTCGGTGCCTACTCTAACTAGGGATCACACTCGGCAACTCTGGGCATTAGCTTGCCTCATCTCCACAACCGCCCCCCACATACGCTGGGGATGCCTGGTTTCACCTTGGAGATACCCAGTAGGGACCATCTCACAGGGAAAGCCAGGATGGGTTCCCCAGCGGTCTACAGCGCAGAGATACTCCTTCAGGAGTCGATTCTAGCGCTTTAGAAACCCACAATCAATCAATCAATGTTGAGAGGTTGCTGGACAATCCTTAGTTTTTAAACTATGGGGCCGATTACAAGGTTGCCGGTCTCACTGCCGTACCGTTGTTGCGGCAGTCCCGAGAACATCGCTGAGACAGCTGTCTTCCCCCCGCTGTTTTACGAGTTTTCCACTGGACTGGCAGTGTGTGGGTGACAGAGACATTGGCAGCAACACACTTTGGTTCTGGAAATGAGCTGGAAGCGGATGCCGGCCGTACTATGGTGCCTCCAGCCAGTCGGGTGCACTGATTCCTTGCATTCTGTTGTGCAAGTGAAACATTGCGTGCACCCAACCTGGAGGCATTGGAGGGCTTTACATGATCACCAGCTACATTACACATGGGCACATTCGCCCTCAAGCCATTAATTTGGCTCATTACCTACCTTTCCGATGACTCGCTTTTCGGTGTCTCCCTGCCAGGAACAGGTCGGTGGAAAGGCAACTTGTAATTGGGCTGGCAGTGACCTGCACGGGCCTGCCCTTGGACCGCCTCTGCCACCGGCGCCACAGTAGCTGAAATGGCAGTGGCGGCTGCCTAGTGGCGGTCTCACCGCCGTCATCGTAATCAGGCCCTTTCTTTTTAACTTCCGTTGAGTCAGTTTGAGTCCATAGAGAGTCTTCGATGGAAGCAAGGGAGAATTAAGATGGGGCAGAGGAGATGAGCGTGGATCGATTCTCAGCAGAGGAAACTGCATCTTCCTGGTCTATCATGTCACTGTGAGAAGGAGAAGGGCAGCCCCCCCCCATCCCCAATTACAGCCAAAATCATGGTGTTAAAAGGGAAATACAAAGGGAGTATATCTCTTGGGCTCCGAGACCCCTGACAATAATACACTACTGAGGCAGTCAAGTGTTCTCACTGGTGGAAAAATGTTGGATGGTGGAGAACCACATCTTTCACAGATGTTGCTGAAGCTTGTGAGACTGAAAAGGTTGAAATCATGGGAGCGGTGTGAGCTTCGGTTTTTCCTATTCCTTGACACATTCTGCACTACTGAAGTGACAATTTTTTATTGCTAGAGCATATCTAGGTAGCTGGGACTGGGGAGTATTGGATTCCCCCTGCCTTTTGATACATGCCTTTGCAATGGTATTTTGCAAGAGAACATCAGACAACCATAACTAGAATGTGAGTGCCTGACCCTATAGACAAAACATCCCATCTACCTCATTTTGAATCCTACTTGAATGAAAGTTGAGGACATGAGAGGGTGGGCACTGTCGATTAGGTGCCATTTGGACTCCAAGAGGCTGCATGCTCTTGTTATGTCCTCGATGGTCTGTGAATGAGAAGGAGATCAAATTGGTAAATCCAAATTGGGTTTCTCATAATTTAGGGTGCAAGAATCAACTAAACCACATTTGTGGCTGAATGTACTCCAATGGGATGGACTACTTGTTGCAAATGAAGTCCTGTTTAGTAAATATTAGGAATTTATGATCGGCGATATTATATCCTGAGGGGTCTAAGATTTGTGCACTGGTTAGTTCCCCTCCCAGTAGGGGGACCTTCGTATTTTCTAGCTTTGTGCTCACACTGCTTGGCCAGACAGTGTCCCTATCCAGTGGCACGCTACAATTCTTTACAACCCACAAATCGCATCAACGCTGTGCGAGCTCCCACTCATCTTTGGGGTCTAAGATTTAGACATAATTAATAACTAATAAATAATTATGTGATAGTTATTACTTAATTAATTTCCCACTCAATCCCCATACAAACCTAAAAACCCGCTGCAACAGTATAAATTACTGTTAACAATTTAATACACCATTCAAAATCTCTTAAACTTAACAAATGATATTTAAAAAAAGATGAACAATTATGCTAACAATAGTAACATATAAAATTATTATATTAACTAAAACACATTAAAATAATTAAAAACAATATTTTTACCACAATATTACTGAAAAGAATATTAAAAACAATGATATTCTAAAAAACAATATTACCTACCTAAAACACGATATACTTTACAATGATATTTTTGCATCACAATATTTTTGAATCACAATCTTTCCCCCCGATATTTATGTCTCCCCAAATTTTGACCGTAATACTTTATCAAAACACCATTTTGTGGTCAGAGTAAAATGTTGCACAAGAGGACAGTTTTTATGGTTAGTTCCTGGCTACATTGATCGATGACAGACCCTAGTGAAAGAGGGAGGGATAATGAAAAATAAACTAATTAAATCCTGAATTCTATGTTCAGGACCCAGATCTGAGTCTTACACAGACTATAACAGTCGGCTGCTTCTCTTCGAGGCCCCTCCACATGATGACATTTCCTGGTAAATTTATGTAACGAAATAGAGTGTGAAAGAAGGAATGTCCTTACTAACAGACTAGAAAGATCCCTGATGCCTGAGCCTCCAAAGAGATTGATTGTTATATGAAAAAGGATCAACCCTATAAGACCACCTGGACCAGGATAATCATAATAAACATGAGAATTGTCCCATAGAACCAATTCTAGGCATTACCCTGTGTAGAACATCAAATCTATGAAAAGTATTCAACAAATATGTAGTGTCACTTCAATGACAATCATTAAATGGTTGACTTAAAGAATATACCAGGCCATTTCTCTCTAGTTAGCAAAAGTGCTATTCTTAATGCAACGGCACAGGTGCAATAAAAAAGTGATAATAGTGCAGACGATGCCGTGCTCAGGACAGTGAAGACATATGCATACAAAATTACATAAAAACACCCAGGTTTGGTATTGTAAGTCTAGACTCTATGGATCGTGTTAACAGTTGCACAGGGTATTCCAAAAAGAGAAAAGCATTGCATATTTCAATCAAGGGTGGATTGTTGAAGGTTTGACCCAATAGTGAATTGACTGGTTTCGTCAGGACAAGGGTTATCTATCTAATGCACCCAAATCACTTGAGGGAGCAAGAGCAAGTCATACCCAGGTATACAGAATACTCGTGCTTCAAAGTTTTCCTGATATCAATACACAGGGCCGGTGTACTATGAATGGAAGGCAAAACACTGCTCTCAGCACTTCCACCAACAGTGGATAAATATGTCCTTATGTTCCAGCATCACATACAAACACAGCCACACTGTAACTGTTTTCCACTACGTCTGAGATGTTCATTTGTCTGCGCCCTGTAGCTCAGTTCTGCTTCAAGAAAGGAAATGCATGAGCAGGTCTCTGGGGTGATATGTGACCTTTTTGGTAATCTGCAGGGAATCACGCCAGCAGTGCAACAAAGACTGCACATTGTCAGTGGCAAACAACAACCATCAGTCTCATGGGAAGAGAGCCTCAGACAAAGCAGACTGCAAAACCAAATCACACTATATGTTTCTTTCCTTGCATGCTCAGTGGTAGGCAGGCACAGCTTGACGATACTAATCTTTGGATATGGTTGCCATGGTTCTCTGGTTCTAGGAAGCCCTCCTCCCTTCTGTATGTAATGCACAGAGCTGCTAATATTTGTAAACACTATTACTAGAGACATTTGTTGCTTGGCTTCTTCCTTTGCATCAGAAGGGTTCAGATCCCTCAGAAAGTCACGTTTATATCAATTTCTGAAGTGATCTGCTCTGCAAATGATTCCATGTGTCTTTTCCATTTTTAGCCTGTTCCTGTTTGTTACTGTGATTTCCATATCACGGTTATCTTCTTTGCACATATAGATCTCTGCTAAAATAATTGTTAGCAGATTGTGGTTGCTCTCAAGCCTCCACTTCACTTTCATGGTATTGAATGGGTGAAATGTACCACTGGGGATTTGGATGTCTTCAGTGACAGTATTCACTTTATAGAGTGTTTTTCATGGTTTTATTTAAGAAATAATCCGGGGTGTTGTGCAAAACTAAAATAGATCCTTGCTTTTGAACCAAAAGTCCTCTGCATAGCTCGGTAAAGGTTGCTACCATGCCCCTAGAAGATGTCGGCTAGCCCTGTACTATTTTAACCTCTCTGAGCCAGGTAGTCATGTAAGGCCACTGAAGATTCACTGATTTCAACAATATGAGGCAAAGGAGTGAAGATGAGAAATCATAATACCTCGGAAAGTAATGAGAAAGAGAAGGAGTAATCCAGGATCCCTAAAGCAAGAGGAACACAAACAAAGCAGGCTGTGTTGGCTTGACGACAGTGAGCTTTCCCTGTGCCCATATGATGTTGTGCTTTGTTTCCTCTTTCCTGGTAATCATTTTGGGAGAGTTCTAGGGATGTTGGACAGAGGCAGTCTGTTGGGGTGTCCCACACACTTTCTTTCATGCATCAGATCTCTGTCCCCCATGGGTGTTGATCATTCTTCTTTGAGGTTTATCATTTAGCAAAGCACACAGATAGGCAAGTAGGGCACCTAGTCCTCATAGTTCAGCAACCGCATCACTTCAGAGTGTTGCTGGATTTAGTCACAGTACATCAGAAGAGTAACAACCATCACGGGAATTTAATTCTTCTGACCTGCACTGGTGTTCAGACCCTTGTTTATTGAAGAGAGCAAAGTAGTGCACTGAAGACACAGTACTTACCTTTTGGAAATTTGCCTTTCCTGCAGGGTCACTTGGAATTGTTTTTTGCCTATTTATTGAACCTTATCTTTGTTGGCTGCAGAACTCTGTGCACTTTACCCCTGCTAACTAGTAGTAGAGTGCTTGTTATCTTCTTTTTTAAACATGGTAAAACAGGCATACACATAATTGACACAATTAATTTTCCTTTAAGTCCCTACTATATGGTAACGCCTACACCCATGGCCTGTAAATTAAATTCTACTAGTGGGATGCAACACTCTTTGTGCCACCAACCTAAGTAGCATTGTAAAACATGTTTGCTGGTTTAAAACTGTCATTTCAACCTGGCAAATGAAACCTTGTCCAGTTTAAACCTTACTTTATACTACATATAAGTCTTCCATAAGGTAGACCTTAAAAACCATTAGGGCAGGGTGCATGATATTTAAAAATAGGACATGTATATTTAGGGCCTCATTAGGATGTTGGTCGGACCGCAGTTCTGAGGGTTTCCGACCGACATCCTTGGTTTGACTTCCGACAACTGTATTATGATCGTGGCGGTCAGAAGTCAAACCAACCAGTAATTCCGGCTGGCTTCCAATGGGCTGAAGGAGCCAGTTGGCCAGCCGGAAACCGCAACATACTCCCTTACGGACGATGTTTCTGCCGTCTTAATTATGATGTCGGCTGCGCCTTAGAAACTTTTGCCAACTTTTTCTCCAAAGAACCTGCAGGAGACCAGGACCGCCATCTAGCAAAAGCCGTCGACATTCAGTCGCCGGTCAGATCCAATTGCTGGTTTGACATGCTGAAAGAGACGCACCTGCCGGAAAAATTCCTAAGTACAAAAGTAGATGGCTTCACCGAGACCAACGCAGAGCCAAAGCAGACTGAGGTCGAGGTCATCCTGGGCACCATCTCTGGGCTTTCCCGCCTTTGTTGATGACCGCGCTGGGACCATGCTCTTCAGCAGCCTGGCATCGTCAAAGTCCGCTTTAGATTCAGCTGGCAGCTTGTCCCACCATTGGCTTGTCAACTACCACTTTTTCTCCATTAAAAGTTACTAAGTCAGAAGTTAAACTTTCCACTGGGACTAACTTGTACCATTGTATTCGAGTCTTGCTTCATCACGGTCCTCCTTATCTTTTGACTTTGACCCAGTCTAGTGCAACCAATAACCGCAGTTGGCGCTTTGTGCTCTGTGGCGCTATTTTTAATTAAAAAGTTAAAAATTCATATCTTCGGTTTTACCTTTTGGATTTTTGTCATTTTTTTTTTTAAGTTTGAGTTTATTAAGTAATAAAACAGGAAAAGAAAAAACAGTCAGATGAATTAAATAACATATCTAATACAATGAGGAGGTAAAAAGGTAAGGGAGATATATAAGATATGGGAATAGTTGGAGAAAACAAGCAATTTATGCAACTGGGAATAACATTGTAAGCATAACAAAAATCGAGGAGAAAAACAAAATTACGAATTTATCATATGTAAAAGAGCAGTTAATCAACTAGAGTAATCGAGGGCAATAGGAAATTTAAGGTGGTTTGTGTACATCATCTGATCTAGTTTTAGAAGAATTATTCGAGGAGGCGACTGAGGCTAAATAAGTGGTCAAGGGAAGCCATAAAAGGTCTCTTTTAACAGCTAGGGAAATGGGAGAGACGTAATTAAGGTCTATCCGATGATGGAAACAAGCTGCGTTCCACCACGAGCGAAAAGGGACATTATCAGCCTGTTTCCAATTGGAAGTTATTAGATGAAAAGCAATAGCTATCAATAGGTCCAGAATTTTGTAGTGCTGTGAAGATTGAGGCCAGAGGGGGGAGAGAGTACCCAGGAAGATGAACATCAAAACATTTCTGAATTTGAGACCAAACAAGTTTCCAAAATTGTCATTTTGTTGTCATTTTATTTATTAAAATATCTGTTTTTCCAAATTGGTTTGGGATTTTTCTTGTGGTGTGTTTTCACATTATTACTGTTTGACAGCTGCATTTAGACTTTACACATTGCCTCTAAATTATGCCTGACTGCCTTGTGTCCTGCTTTGTGTCTAGCTACCCCAGGGTTATCACAGGTATTTATGGCGACATTAGTGGTTCACCATGACAAGGACTGTGATTATTGTTTGAGATAGGTTCTCACCCGCTTCAACAAATACTCCCATTTCTTACATTAACATTCTTGGGTAGCCAGGGCTGACCTATCAAGATCACTACATCTTTCAAATTCTAGGTTGGCTCTTCCAATACAGGAGATAAATGATTATGGCTTGTTCACCTAAGGCCTGGGACATGAAGTACTGCAGCATCTCTTATACTGGTTCCAACTGGTCCCAGTGAAATAGTAAGTGGCCTCGTAAGGGATTAGTTTACCCTGTCTTAGTGTCGAGACAGAATGCCCCCAGTTTGCTGTGCTGGCATGTGTCATTTGTCTGCTGATAGTGTCATTTATCTCTTGTGAGCTTGACAAAAAAGCAAGCCTGTAGTGTAGTTCCTATATTCCCAATAGGCTCTGCACATTGGAATAATATATCCTATAGATTTGACGTAGGACTTATGTCTACTAGGTCTCTATCGAGTATATTAAACTGCCAGCTAGCTCAGAGGTCACTAGAAACTTTCTTGAATAAACAAGAAGGGATTAGTTTCTGACAACTGCATAAACATGACAACTTTGTTTGCCCAAGAATAAACGTATCTTCAGAGTCGTGGAAACAATAGATAGATATTTTATTCAGTCAATCGTGCATGCTTTGTTTCATCAGAGGTGCAGAGAAATAGAGAGACAGGCTTTTTCAATAAAAGGATTTATTGAACAGTCTTCTTTCTCATGCAAGTAAAGTGAACTGCTACAATCGTAATACAGGCTGTAAAGTATAATGCGTACAGCGAGAAGAGTATTATGAAATGATACTGTAAAAGCATTGTATGGTTTATAAACCATAGATAAATACATACATAAATAACAAAGGCTAAAAGTACTCAACTGGTGCTTCTAAAATACGCCTACCCCGATGTGCCTAACCTATGTCTAGTACGAGGGAAGAAGTAAGTGTGGTGTAGCATAGGTTTAGTTTCTTTGCCAAGAATCTATCCAAGATTTCTCTTTAGGGTCTAATCAGCTCCGTACCTTGGTTTTAGAATGAAGGAGGTCTAGTATCTTTGTCTCAGGACTCGATTTCCCAACACCCCACAAGGAGAGCTTGGAAACACTGGAGCTGGATTCTCAGCGAGAGAAAGGACAGCTTCTCGATCAGTGCGTCGGCTGGAGGGCCGGCTTCCTTCTGCACTTGCTGTAGCTAGATAGTCGAGCTGCTCGGAACCACCGTGTGTTTGTAAGAGCAAGTGAAGGCATATTTATACCTTGAAGGTGCCTAGTTTGAGGTAAAGTCGGGCATAATAACGTTATCAAAGAACCCCAATGGAATGGTAGTTCTTTGAAAACTCCATGAGTTCTTGGACAAATCAATATTCAAGCAAGGAGATGTCCCTGACTGCTTAAGCCGATTTTTCCAAGAAATTGTGGCTTTTTGGAACGGGTGGAAGTAGCCATGCCTGTATTTGGACTACATGGGCTATGTCTAAATATGGCTATGATTTCTATGCCTATATTAGGGCAATGTGAATTGTACCTATATAAGGGCATGAATCTGGAAATTTCGCTCGGATCCTAAAATGCCAAACAACAAGCCCATTGAGGGCAGTTCCATTATCGTGGACTGAGGCTTCAATGTCTACGCTCTGAGGTTCTGGGGCACCCACACCTCTCTCAGAGAGTGGCTACTGCCCTCTAAGACTGGTGAAAGTGGCAACATAAA
The DNA here is from genome assembly GCF_964261635.1 of Lissotriton helveticus. NCBI lineage: Eukaryota > Metazoa > Chordata > Amphibia > Caudata > Salamandridae > Lissotriton > Lissotriton helveticus. Next base: position 1,374,645,066 of record NC_136067.1, read on the forward strand.
TATAGTGGATGAACCGGCCTTTTTACCTGTATTCTTCTGGGGGAGATTCCTAAAGACCTCCCCTGTATTAAAAATCATTGTAGTTTCTTTTCCTCTTACCCCTAATATAGCTACTCCTTTGACTACTTCCTTTGTTCTCCAGAATGCTTGCTGTGTCCTTGCCAGACTCTGTGCCATTACCCCAGCATGCGTGTGCCACACAGGGTCAATACCCTTCCATGATTGTTGTCCCCCCTTTGCTTTTAAGGTGCATACGCTGTGAAGGTGGCCAAAATTAATATTGTTGTAAAAATGTTGCTGGGCAAAAATATTGTGTCAAAACTATGACAATATCAAGATTATCGCGGGACAGAATATTGCAGCTAAGAATATTGTTTTTCGAAGCGTTTAATATAGGTGTAAATAATATTGTTTTTCATTATTTTAGTATGCTTTATTTTATTGGTGGTGTTATGTTAACATGTTAATGTTAATTTTATGTTATTTCTTTTGTGGAATTTTTTTGTTTTGGTGTGATGGTTTAAGATTTTTTTTAGTTTTTTAAACATTTTTTTTCTTTATTGCCAGGTTTTTGGGTAGGTGTGCTCAGAGAGAACTTGAAGTCTTTAAAAGCAGCCAGGCCTCATTCCCTCCCAACTGTTCCTGTAGCAAGGAGGGAACATGCAATGTTCCCCCTGCCAGGATATATTTTCCCCTTTCCTACCTTTTCCACCTCCTCCCTCGACCGCAGCCCAGTCTAGAAGCCACTGCTTCCACTTAACACTTGTTTGTCGCAGGTGGTAAATATGAGCATTAAACCCCTGGAAATAGGGAATATTGTAGAGATTTCTGTATGGTGAATTAATGTCCACTCAGTTATTCTCCATGCTGTCTACCACAGCGGTGGCTGGCACTGATCGAGGGTAGGTGGTGGGGGCAGAAGGGGGGAAGACGTGGGATGTAGGGGGTGAGAGCGAGAGGGAAAAGAGACGCGGGGGAAGCGGGAATGAAAAAAACTTACCTTCTCACATCTTCCTCGCCTCCATTGTCTTCCTCGCTTGCTCCTTACCGGAAACACACCCAGGTGACCATTCAGCCAATGCAGGCCGCCCGACACGGAGCCGCAGGTGACCCTCATAAGAGGGCGGGCACCGTAGTGCCACAGGAGGGCCGGCGCACCAGCCCTCAGGGGTCCAGTGGCCGGAGGCCGCTGCCAGGTCCATGACGTCATCGCAATTTATTGGGGGGTGTGGGGGGACAAGGTATTTATGTCTCCTCCACGCCTCTGAGCAGTCTCTTTTGTTTTCGCTGCCCTCGATGTTGGTGCCCAGGACCTAAGGTGAGTGACCTCTCCCCCCCTCCCTCGTGCTCGCCTCGGGCAGTGAGGCTTGAGTTTCTTTCCGTGCGGTGTGGCATGTTTGGGTTCTCTGAATTTTACCCTCCCATTGCTGATCCTTTTCTAGGGGGGGGCTGGGCACTAGTTTGGTTTTTTTTCGTTTTATTTGTTTCTTGTATCCGTTGCGGAGGGAGGGGGCCTTGTAGTGTCTTTTTGCCTTGGGATGTTGTTCCTCTCGTGATCGCTATTGCGGGGCTGGCTGTTTTAGGGGTAGGCTTGGGTGTTTTTTGCATTATGTCTGAGGGGTCTAATTGTGGCCAATTCTATGGCGGGCGGGTGTTTTGAGGGATTTCTCTCGTTTTTGCTCACAGTGGCGCTCTAGTTCGCGCTTGCCTCCGGGCCGGTGGTAGGTCACCTGGGGGGGAGGGAGGGGTGCGGGCGGCTTGGGGTCCGGGGACCTGAGTGCTACTGCATGGGGGCGCTCGGGGTTTTTGACTGCTCGCGCAGCTGCCGAATTTACTCCCTTACTGAATTACAGATGACTGTATTGTGATGAATGAATGATTACTGAATAGCTGGGTTGCGGGACCCGGCGCTGGTGACTGTGGCAAATATGGTTTGTGAGCACCGGTCACGCGAGTGGTTAGCGCGCGGTTCTGTGTTCAGAGGTACGGTCAGGGAAGTATGAAGGGTCCATGCTATGAGGTTAGTCGACTCCCACCTCCCGCCTCGCCTTTGTGATTTAGGCCTTCTCCCTCGAACAGGACAAGCGGCCCACCCGAGCGGGGGGCGCCACACTGCCCATTCTGCTGCCCGGTTACGGGCAATGGGGAGCCTTGTTATAGCTCATTGGGTTAGGTCGCTGCCTTCGCGTATGGAGGTACAAGGGTCGAACATGGTAGGGAAGGTAACAAATTGGGACACATATACATGTAGCCCAGATGTCACCCGCCTTTATGCCCGGGGACCTGGCGCCAGGTCCTCACACGTCGGGCTGTGGCCTTCCCGTGGGGCCGCCATTGTTGACCTCGTGGGTCATTGACCCGTGCGGCCATTTTGGGTGGTCCCGGCCTGCACGGCCTAGGGGGAGGGGAGGGGGGTGCGGGCTGTGGCCTTCACGTGGGGCCGCCATTGTTGGCCTCGTGGGTCATCGACCCGTGCGGCCATTTTGGCGTGGTCTCGGCCTGCACGGCCTAGGGGGAGGGGGGGCGGCCATATTGGTAGCCTTCGCCTTATGCCTCCTTGGTTGTGCATTGGCCAGTCGGATCGAGATGATTTGCTCTGCCCCCCCCCCCTTGTTTGGCAATAGTGGCCGCATTGATGTGTGCAGATTTTGTTTAATTTGGGCAGAGTAGGGCTACGCGGTTCAGTTCAGCGCGCACGCCGGGCCTGGGGCCGCAGCCTAGCAGGTCCCGCCACTGTGCCACATTCAACGTGCGCGGCACTCGGCGGCGCGGGTTTTGCCCTCGCCTTTTCCCCTTCTTCACGACTCCAGTGCCGTTCGGCCTGCCGGGGGGATGGCCCCTGCAGGCGGGTTTCTCCTCTTGCCTGACATGTTTTCCCCTGCCTTCTTGTAGCACGGACTCGTGCTACGGGCCCGGGGTGTTCTAGGAGCATGGGGCAGCTGCCTCGGCCATCCGGCGGCGGGACCCGCGGGCCATTTCATGCGCTGGTCCTCGGCCCCCCCCCCAATGCATCCCCCCGTCCTCGCTAGCTCGTTGCGGAATCTGCCGCTGGTGTCAGAGCGCTTCACGATAGGTCCGGGCTGCCAGCATGGGGTGAATATTTTCACGCGAACGGAGTCTTTGCGTGCGTGTAGCCACCTTCGGGTATAGGGTCATTTGTGTACATGCGCATGTCGCGAGTACTTGCTGGTCATGGGTGAAGACTTCACAAGGGTGCAATTACAAGAGCTTACAAGTAATTCGTTTTGTTTTACTGTTTAGGGGCTGACGGTCAGGCACGTTCACAGCGCTACGCAGTCTAGAGGGTGTACAGAGTGGGGGCCTCTCTCGTCAGCTTCGGCCTTTGAATTTTTTCACTCGGTGTACAGGTTTCCCCCGAATCTCTCAGCCATGGAGTACCTATGTGTGGTATATAGCGTTGCAGGAATACAAGGGAGGTTAATTAGAAACTGAAAATTGGTAATTTAAGGTGGCACTAATATCCATATTTTGCAGGATTGAATGTATGCGGCTAGTGAAGCCGGGAGGCACAGGAACATGAATACAGCGGCAAGGCGCCTACAGGCGGATGGAGCACAACAGACGAAGGAGTACATTAAAATGAATGGGAAGGAACGTGTGACTCTGTTCTTTATTTTTCAGATTGCTAAATAAAAATTCAGCAGCGGAAGACCGGCGAAGCGGGACAGGTGGCCTTGAAGGGTACAGAGACAGGTATACTGGGAGAATGAGCAGCTTGGGGTTGAAGGGAAGGGAGACCTCATGCAGGCGGTAGGGGAAAGTGATCAAATAGGTTTTGGTCTAAAGAAATTGCCTGTTACAAGCACTACAACTAACGTCCGCCTTTTCCCTCAATAGCCACTTCTCACTCGCACGCTCGAATACTTCGTATCGCTCGAAACTTGGGGTCATCTTGTCGCATCACTGGGATGTAAGTATGGAGGGGTGAGGGTCACGCACCTGTTGATGTTCACGAGGGACAGGCTCTTTCACCTATTGTGTATCTGTGGCTGATCCAAATAATTTTTATCCCCAGATTCAGTGCAAGTGTTGTGAAGGCAAAATGGACAGCCAGAGTTCCCCTCCCCTCTTCCAAGAAAGTACCCAGGTGGAGGACTCGTTGCCAGGGACCTCCCAAGACGCAGTGTGGGCTGACTTTTTTGAAATGGCAAAGCTGAAGGGCCTGGCTTGGGCTCAGAACTTGATGAGCACGCCAGAGCCAGAGGATTCGGGGTGCCCGGCAGAATCCCCTTCGGCGACAACTCGAACAATACCGATGCCGCTCCTTCCAGGCCCAAGCGGATCAGAAAGCCCACTGTTAGGGATTTCCCCATGGACGCTTTGCCGCTGACTCGTAGCAAGTCTGTGGCGACCCCCAAGGAGGTCCCGTCGCCGGGGACAAGTGCTACTCCACCGCCTCCCGCCCCCCCCCAAGGACACTCTGGTGTCGCAAGGTAATTTTGCTACCAAAGACGATCTGACAAAGGTGTTGGACTCATTGAACAAGTTCATGGAGCGTTTTCAAAGGGGGGCACCTGGCCTTAGCGCCACGACAGCTGGGGGTAGTGGCATGGTTAGCGGGAGTGCTGTTCTGGCAGCCTCCACTGTTTGGTCTTCAGTACAAGCTGCTAAGCAGGGGGATTCAGTAAATGTTGTTTCACCATCTGTGGCTCCTACGATATCCCTTGGGGCCCCTAGTGGCCCGCCGCCGGCGAGCTCCCCCGCCTCCCCTGCTGCGCCCACTGCGTTGGTTTCTAGCTCCCCCTCCGCGTCTTCTAGCGCCACTTCGGGGGTTCCTCCAGCCGGCAGCTCTTTGCCAGTTCCCGTGCCTACTCCTGTCCCCGCGATCTCCAATGCTCCACTCCTCTCGGGGCGATGCTCCCTGGCCTGGCAGGTACCCCAGGCCGCTAAAGAGGCCATCTGGAGACGGGAGTTCATCGACATTTTCACCCTTCTCATGTTAGGGCAGGAAGGCATGGACGCTAGAAAGCTTGGGTTTAAGGAAGAGGAGAAGAAGGTCAAGTACCAGCCATGGCCTGAGAAGAACATTGGTAATTGGCTAGAAGCTTTCTCTATCCTAGCGTCTGTCACTATGGAACGTTTTCCTGAGCAGGGCCCAGGCCTTGTTCAATACTCCAGGACCATCCATAACGAGGCCTTGAAATGGGGTGGTAATGGGTGGATCAACTATGATAGGGAGTTTCATAGGAAAATGTCTCAGTGCCCAGAGTTGAACTGGGACCAGAAGGAGGTACAACTCTGGATGGAGCACATGGGAGCACGGGGCCAGCTTCCTGCGGGTCCAGCTAGCAGCAGTACCAGTGGACAGGCTTCTTCAGGGGGAACTTTCTTTTTTCGGGGCAAGGGTAAGCATTCCTTTCGAGGGGGCCGCAGAGGAGGCAGTGCCAGAGGTGGCTTCAAGCGTTCTCCCCCCGGCACCTGCCGTTTGTTCAATAATGGGTCTTGTTCCTGGGGAAAGACATGTAAGTTTGTCCACGCCTGTAACACCTGCGGGGGGCCCCACCCCGCAACCTCAGCCTCTTGCCAATCCAAGCAGAGCTCCCAGCCAGCTAGCAAGGGTGGTCAGTAAGTTTGATTCAGGTCTCAGGCCCCCGGTGTTGATTTCTCCTCTCACGCTCTCTTCTCCCCCCTCTTTGCCTTTCAGTGAGCCTTCGGGGCGCCCTCTTGCCACAGCCTCTGCCTCTCCCCCTCCAAGTACGCACCGGACGGTGCCCCTGGGAGGGTCCCCGGTGAGCATTGACAACATTACCCCTTTACTAAGGCGGTACCCCTTAGAGGCAGACAGACGCTTGTTGTTAGCAGGTTTCCACGAGGGTTTTAGGATCCCTTACTCCGGTCCCTTGGGCAACAGGGATGCTGAGAACCTTAAATCTGCAAGGGATCAGCCAGAAGTGGTTAGGGCAAAGGTGGAGAAAGAGAGAGCACTGGACAGGGTAGGAGGTCCTTTTTTGCACCCACCTTTAGAGAACTTTGTTGTATCTCCCTTGGGGGTCGTGCCTAAAAAAGAACCAGGTGCCTTTAGACTGATTCACCACCTCTCCTACCCTAAAGGGGCTTCGGTCAACGATGGGTTAGATGAGGATGCATGCTCAGTGTCTTATGCCACGTTAGATGTAGCATTGGATCTGGTCAGGAGAGCGGGCAGAGGGGCCTGGTTAGCCAAGGCTGACATTGAATCAGCTTTCAGGTTACTACCAGTCCACCCGAGCAGCTATCACCTGCTAGGTTTCAAGCTGGACGGATTGTTCTACTTTGACAAATGCATGCCCATGGGTTGTGCTGTGTCCTGTGCGTACTTCGAAGCATTCAGTTGTTTCTTGCAATGGGCACTCCAAGACACATTCGGTGTAGAAGGGGTGACTCATTACTTGGATGACTTTTTGTTCATCGGGAGCGATGGGACACAGCGGTGCTCACAGGGCCTGGCAGATTTTGTCCGTCTTGCAGATCACCTGGGGGTCCCCCTTGCCCCGGGTAAGACAGTGGGGCCAGCTCAAATTCTTACCTTTCTGGGTATAGAGATTGACACTGTGGCAGGGGAATCCAGATTACCTGAGGAGAAGGTGCGTGACCTGTCTAGTAAGATTCATGCGCTGGTAGGACTTGACAAAGCTTCCCTGGGCTGCATCCAGGGCATCCTAGGCCTGCTCAACTTTGCTGCTAGAATCATTCCAGTAGGTAGGGTGTTTGCCGGGAGACTTGCCAGGGCCACTGCAAACATTGCCAGTAAACACCACATGGTGAAGCTAAGCAAGGGGATCCAGCATGATTTGGCCATGTGGGCGGAGTTCCTGCGCAATTTCAATGGGGCAGTGATTTGGAGGGCTCCCTGGGCGGGCAGCCCTGATCTTTCTCTGTTCACGGACTCTTCTGGCAGGTGTGTTTTTGGGGCCCTTTTAGACAGGGAGTGGTGCGCAGAGAAGTGGCCCAACGCATGGGTCAAGAAGAAGGTGACTGCTAAGATCACAGTACTGGAGCTCTTCCCCATTGTGGTGGCCTTCCACCTTTGGCCCACCATCTTGTCCGCCAAAAGGGTCCTGCTGTGGTCGGATAATCTAGCAGTGGTACAGGCCATCAACTCCCACTCTGCCTCTTGCCCCCTGGTTCTCTGTTTGCTGCGCGAACTGGTGCGTACTTGCTTGTATAACAATGTTGAATGCAGGGCGCGCCACATTCAGGGCATCAAGAACATCGCTGCTGACACTCTCTCTCGTTTTCAGTGGCAACGGTTCCGAGAAGCCTGGCCGAGAGCGAGAGAGGAAGGCACCCCTTTCCCCGCGCACCTCTGGTACCTGCTGAAGTGGTGAACAGGATGAGGGCTCTGGGGGAGATGTCTCTGGCACAGAACACTGTCAATAGATACAAGGCCTGTGTAAAAAAAATGTGTGCAACTGTTGGACATTGGGAAGTTGATGGGGATGCGGCAGAATTGAAAGTCCAGGCATTCATCTTGTGGGCCAAAGACAATAATAAGAGCCACTCTTGGATCTCTGGGCACATAGCGGCCATTAGTCATAAAGCCAAGTTGCTAGGACAGGCGGACCCTACCAGGGCATTTGTGACCAGGGCAGCATTGAAAGGGTGGGCTAGGAAGGAACACAAGGTGCCAGATAACAGATCACCTATTGATTTTGCTACTCTGCAAAATATGATCCTGTGCTTGCCTCAGATCACTTCGTCCACTTACGAGTCTGCGTTGTTCGCATCTGCTTTTAGCCTTGCCTTCTTCGGCGCGTTCGGGATCTCTGAACTGGTTGCCAAATCTAAACATGACGTGTCAGGGGTGGCATTGGCTCTGGCGGATGTGCGGGTTTTGGGGGACACACTCATTATTACTCTGCGCCAATCCAAGACTGATCAGAGGGGCAGGGGGATTGAACTGTGGCTACAAAGCCTGGGCGCGCCAAAATTTTGCCCCGTAAGCCTCCTGTCGGATTACCTGGCCGTGCGTCCTCATGGGTTGGGTTACCTCCTCTTACACGCAGATGGCACGCCCTTGACCAAATTCCAGGTAGAACAGGTAATGCACGCATGCTTGTCTGCAGCAGGTGTCTCGAAGGTGGGCAAAAAGTACAGTTCCCATTCCTTCCACATAGGCGCAGCCACGACTGCAGCCGCAGAAGGGGTACAGGTGGAAGGCATCAAGCAGTTGGGGAGATGGTCTTCTGACTGTTACAAGAGATACATAAGACCAGACAGTAACAGATAATGGGCAGGAGCACATGAGATGGTGGATATGTTGGCATTGGGCTTGAAACAGAATTTGTATAAGGAGGCACACGGGGCCATGCACCTGTATTTTGTTTTGCTGTTTTGTTTAAAGTGTGGTAATCTGAACAGTGTGATTTGGTGTGTTTAATAAATAGTTACATACAAAACTTCTCTTTATTTACCAGGAACAACGGTCTGGGTGATGGGACACGAGGGGGTTTCCAGGTTGGCCCAGTGGGCAGAAAAGAGAAAGTGGAAGCATGGGTTTAGCAGAACTCGGTTTCTTTGGCATGGAGTCACTGGCTTACGATGGAGCGGGGTGCTTGGTTTGCTAACACGTGAATTACAAGGGAACGCTCAGCCCCCAGACGTGCTCATCCTACACGTGGGAGGGAACGACCTACCTTGCCTAGGGAAAAGATTTCTCTTAAGGGACATGAAAGTAAACATCATCAAAATCAGCAACTTATTGGGTCCTTGTGATCTTTGGTGGTCGGAAATCACACCACGCCGGTGTTGGGCAGGTGCTCGCTCTGGGCAAGCAGTGGAAGGGGCGCGAAGAAAAGTAAACTGCGCTATGCGTAAATTCGCTGAGCTGATGGGCTTTGGTTTTATTCGACACGGGGAACTCCATGCCAAAGCCCCTGGTTGCCTGGACGAAGAAGGCGTCCACCTGTCCAACGTAGGCATGGACTTATTTCTTCTGGACATTCAGGAGGCACTAAGCTCTTCAGGCTGCATATAGGAGGTAGATATGGTGGGGGGCCCTGCCTGTGACGGTCGCCACATCCAGGGCTGTGGAGGAGTTACATGATGATCCAGAGGCGAAAGGTACTTAGGAGTACCCTATGCAGAAGCACAAAGAGTGCTGAGGCCTATTATCCCTGGGAGATCCGTGCGGTGGACCCTGGGGGTGCGACGGCGCCCCGTTATCCTACGGGCGGTTGGTTCCCTGGACAACCGGGGGTTGCTTGAACGCTCCGCCCCTCGTAGGGGGGGGCGTGGACTAGAGGGTGGACCAATGGTTCACCGGACAGGTGAGGGGCTACCCTCTCACCATCAACCGCTAAGCACCGCATGGCCAAGGCCGCGGGCTACTTGGCCTATCAGGTGGCAAGCTGCGAGGGGCGGCTTGCCTTGGATCATCTGTAAGTTAACCCACCATGTTTTAGCAATGATATGCTAATAAACCTGCGACTACTTTTTCCCAACAACAAGTTGTCTTGTCCAATTATTTTGATGGGTTTCTTGTAATTTGGGGGGGATGGTGCGCGCGCCGATGTTGGCACTATGCAGGCCGCCCGACACGGAGCCGCAGGTGACCCTCATAAGAGGGCGGGCACCGTAGTGCCACAGGAGGGCCGGCGCACCAGCCCTCAGGGGTCCAGTGGCCGGAGGCCGCTGCCAGGGCCATGACGTCATCGCGATTTATTGGGGGGCGTGGGGGGACAAGGTATTTATGTCTCCTCCACGCCTCTGAGCAGTCTCTTTTATTTTCGCTGCCCTCGATGTTGCCCTCTCTACCGCTTGCCCTACATCTCGGGTGGCAAGGGGGGGCTAGGATTTAATGAATTGTTATTTGTGTTGCAGGAGGAGTTACATGATGATCCAGAGGCGAAAGGTACTTAGGAGTACCCTATGCAGAAGCACAAAGGGTGCTGAGGCCTATTATCCCTGGGAGATCCGTGCGGTGGACCCTGGGGGTGCGACGGCGCCCCGTTATCCTACGGGCGGTTGGTTACCTGGACAACCGGGGGTTGCTTGAACGCTCCGCCCCTCGTAGGGGGGTCGTGGGCTAGAGGGTGGACCAATGGTTCACCGGACAGGTGAGGGGCTACCCTCTCACCATCAACCGCTAAGCACCGCATGGCCAAGGCCGCGGGCTACTTGGCCTATCAGGTGGCAAGCTGCGAGGGGCGGCTTGCCTTGGATCATCTGTAAGTTAACCCACCATGTTTTAGCAATGATATGCTAATAAACCTGCGACTACTTTTTCCCAACAACAAGTTGTCTTGTCCAATTATTTTGATGGGTTTCTTGTAATTTGGGGGGGATGGTGCGCGCGCCGATATTGGCACTATCATAACGCTGCCTTGGCAGCATTGGGATGGGTCTGAGTGCCGTATGTCAGCACTCAGACGCTGATTAGGGGCCTGGGCATGTTCTCCATGTAGGCTGTCATTTAGCATGCATGGAGAACATGCAACATGGGCAAGACTGTTTTAGGCGGCCCAAGAGGGCTGGCCGAGCAGTCACTGCGCACTTTAGGAGGGTGCTACTACTCCTCCCCTGCCCCCGTGCCTTAACGCTCAGTGGGCGGAAGCAGAAGTAAATAAAATGATAATAACAAGATTTATTATCATTTTATTTTCCCTTTGTGTCACTGCAAAAAAGCAATGGGGTGACGCTCCTCCTCCACTAGTCTACTGCATAATTGCACAGTATAGGCAGAGATGGGAATGTGCCACAGAGTACTGGTAATTACAGCTGTGGTGTAACAAAACGAGGCCCCCCTGCAAAGTACATGGAGGGGGCCCCCATGCTCCGGGCTCTTCCAGGAGCTCTCATGCCAGGTGCCCACCGCCATTGCACAGTGCTGAGGGTGCCCCCTGGAGCTCGGGCCCCCTGCACACCGGGGTCTGCGGGAGCTAATGTTACACTACTGAATTACAGATGCATAGTTTGCAACCTGCCAGTACACTGCAACTTGTAATTGAGGCCCTAGTGCTGCTAAGTCGGAAGTGTTTTTCAGACTCCATTGGAAATAAAGCGCTTGCCATAGCTGCCACGCATAGGTAACTTCAAACAATATAGTGATTGCTGCTCGTGAGTCAATTCATAGAGCTTGTGGGGATGCATGCAAAATGCGAAAACACTGTAACATGGAGGTATGTGCATAAAATATTGTGCAAATATGAGCCCATAAAAGGGGCTGAAAATTAGGGCAATCTCAACAGGGACTATTCACCAAGGCATCATTGAGTATGCAAAGTAATACTTATGTACATCCTCACAAATGACATTCGGTAATGTCCAGGCAGAGAGCTACACCTGCCCTTACTTTTATTCGCATAGTGCAGAGAGAACTCCCTGAAAGTTGTTTTATGTATTAGGTTTTTTAAATCTTTTTTTTAGTTGAAGTATTATTTTCTTACCTCACCAGAGATCACCATGCACACGCGCTGTTGGTGAAATCTATTGTTTAATAAAAAAAGCTTTATACAGGCTTGGAGCTTGTCCGTTACTTACCATCTATCTTAGTTGGCTTCCACGTCTATTTGTTTCCTTTCTTCTGATTGGTCAGTGCCTCCAGGTGGATCCAATGTTTGTCCCTGCTATGGATCTGGGACCTAGTTTGGTTTCCTGTCTGCTGCCAGTGTGCTTCCACTAGCTGTAAGCCCCTGCAGGTACTTTTTATTAAAAAAAAATATGTGGGGATATTTTTTCACATGCACTCTTGATTGCATGTGTCTGCATCAGCCTCCCTCCCAATTGAGCTCCTGCCCTCCCCCCACTGTCTGATGATGGTGCAAGTGGAACAAGAACAAATGGGAAGTGGCAGGAAAGGCTGAGATACCGCCACCCTGCCGTACCTGCATCCACCCGGACTCTCCTGCACTTGGCAGCCACTGGATGAAAGAGGCCATCTCCTTCCATAAACTCAAGTTGACTAAAAACACCCTGGACCAGCAAGGGAATGTATGAGCAATGAATCCTGCTGTGGCTATTCCCAGCATGTGAGCAGTGCTGGGATTGGTCTGAGCACTTCGGTTCTGCGCTCAGAGATAGACTGGAGGCCTGTATTGGTTTCTCCATCCAGCTGTACAATGCAGCTAGGTGGAGAAAGTCTAAGAGTGCATGATGGTATACTTTTGTGGTTCAAATCCTCGACAATGCTTAGGCCGGGGCCCCTGTTTCCAGTAATGATTCATGGGGGTCCTCGGATTCCAATATTGGTTCAGGGGGGGTCCCCGGGTTCCAGTAATGATTAACTAGGGGTCCCCAGAAGTCAAAATTTTGGGAACCACTTAAATACACTTTCGAATTCTGAAAACTCGTCACCATATTTTTACACTTTTGCTGAAAGATGTCTTTAAAAATGTAAGTCAAACAGTGCAGGACACCCTAGTTACTTCCTTTCATTTATTTAACTTTTAAACAAATGCTTGCCTGTTTATTTTCCATCTTTTTGATATTGATGCTGAGTTGAATAAAAAACAGGCCAGTGCTGCTGCTTGCCAGGGAACTGCATGTAAAGGTCAGGAGGGCCGCATAAAGCCCCCAGCCCATTCTTTGAGTACCTCTGGCATAGAAAATGGGGAATATCTTTTAAAAAATGGAAGGAGTAAAAGAAATGTTATGGAAGCTCCAACAAGATGGCGCCTGCATGTCAGGCGTGTTTGTGAGGGCTCCGTTTGGGCGTTCTAACCAGAGCTGTATCTGAGCTTTTGGCGGTGATTTTGCTATCGCTAAGACTGCGCTTTCAGTTACTAGCGCTTTGCTGAAGTTTTGGACGAGGTATGGCTGCAGTTTATGGTGTTTACAGCGCTGCACAGCTTTCCAGAGGAGCTCCGGTCCGTGTATCACGGTTCCCGTGCTAGAGGGGAGAGACGTCCGCTGTGTCAGCAGACGTGGACGCGAATGCAGGGCGTTGCATCAGCGGCACTCTGTGGTTTTGGCTTCGGACCGCGTTTCACGGTGGAGACAGGCGCTTGAAGAAGGTTTTTGGCCGAGGTACGGTTGAAGTCTGCTGCACAGCCTGCACAGCCTGCTTGAGGAGCTCCGGTCCAGTTTCCATGCTAGAGGGGAGAGACGCCCGCTTTTGCCCCAGACGCTGACATGAATCAAGGGTGAAGGATTGGCGGCGCCCTGGACATTTGAACACCGCTCCAGTCCGTGTTTTACGATCTTGTGTCTGTGCATTTGCGGTAGACGACCGCTTTCAGACCACTGGCGTCTCTGGTGGCGTTTCAGGTCCCTCGCTGGGTTTTTGAAGGTGCTTGGAGGAGCTTGGCGCTGTACTCTGTATGCCAGGCCCAGGCATAGAAGGTATAGAAGGACAGCCTATTCTCTTATCCTGACGTGGACTCAGCTGAAAGCAGTGTTATCCATTTGATACCAATACTTAAGGAGCTGATGAGATAACCCCGGTCTGGGAAAAACAGCATTAAAAAACCCAAGGAAGACTGACTTCTAATTCTGTAAAGTTGTCGAAAGGGGATTTTCTCGAATGGTGTAAAGGGATACAAAAGACTTTCAAGTTATAAAGAGATTATAAAGAGACTAGTGACTAGTGCTTTCTAGCTGAGAGTCAAATCCATATAAACTTGCGCAATATAAGGAACTGTATAAGGAACTGCTTGCAACATGGCTCCTAAAACTGCGCGCGGTGGCAAAACCAGACCTAGTGGCGAAAATCAGATCGGGACTCGTGCTGATTTAGCGGCAAAATCAAAGCAGGATACTACCAATAATGACCTTGATATAAGCCAAATAGGCACTCCAAAAATCCCACAAATGTTCAATTCTAAGGGAAAAGCAGCATCAATAAGTTCTAAAACGCAGACCTTATAGAGTTTTGAGCGTAAAAGATATGGCTATCGACGACCTGGGAGGGGCACATCTGGATAATGATGATGATCATGATCATGATAAGACTTTGGTGGAGGCACTTGAGCTGCTAGTAGCATCTCCGGCAGCTACCTCAAATACGCCAACTATTCTAATTATTCCACCCACACTTGACTCCCCTCTCACACTGCCCAAAACACAGAACACTGTTGTTTTTAATACTAATGATGACGGGAGGGAGGTTGAAGGTGATGTGGAATTTGATCCATCCCGAGTTGAGGGGGCAGAATGTGATGGCGACCCCATTAGCAGTAAAGATAGTGAATTTTATTCACTCTCAGAGCATTCCGAAGGGTCCGATCTAGAAGAAGAGGATTTAGAGGATGATCTTGAAAACACAAGTAAGGAAACACCTGACATCTCTACAGCCGCTGTGCAAGCAGATAGAACCTGGAGCGAGGAAACCTCTGATGGAGACCCAACTATAATAGACCAAGATCTAGATCAGGATCTAGTAGACTCTACTCAATTAACTAACCCTAGCCCTGGCTGTTCTAATCAAACACCAATAGATATTATATTGAAAGCCATCTCAGAACAACGACTGGAGGCAAAATCTGAGCACTTAAAAACGCATAATGCTTGCAAAAAACTCCAGAACACGGTGCGACGCTTAGTAAAATCATGTAATGACTTTACAGATAGGATGGTGGAAGCGGAAGGACGCATATCCTCACTAGAGGACCAAGTAACTCACATTAAAACCAGCCTCGACGAGTCCAAGGGGCAGAAAGAAGACGTGAATTCTAAACTGACCGATTTGGAAAATAGACTTCGTCGTAATAATCTGCGAGTTTTGGGTGTTCCAGAAGGAAGCGAGGGACAAGATGTACGACAGTTTGTGGTGGAACTTTTCGAAGAAGCCTTTCCCGATGTTAAAAACTGGCAATGGTCTCAGGAGATCCAGAGAGCACATCGCTTTCCTTTCCGAAAACAAACAACACGGAACACCCAAACTAGGCAATACCCTCGAGCTATTTTGATATCCCTGAATAACTTCCTGGCAAGACAAAAATTATATGATCTTGCAAGGCCAGATAAGAAACGTTCTGGGAAGGGTATAGAGTTTTTTGTGCGTCCTGATTATTGCCATACTACGGTAGAGAATCGTTGGAGAATGCGTCAACTGATTGATCCTTTTCAAAAAAAGGGCGCTCAAGCTTTCCTGTTGCAGCCATGTACTTTAAAGATTGTATATAAGGGACAAAACAGATTTTTCACCGCAGAAGCTCTAGCAAAAGCGTATCTGAATACACTAGCATGAGGAGGATGATCTGATTTCTAGATATCAGTTTTTTGTGTGGAAAAACTCATGCTTTTCTATTGTTTTAGAGTTATGGTTACGCCCAAACACTTGTGGTGTTCTCACATACATCACCGGGGCAATAGGCCCCTTTGCCTTAATGTTGGGGGAGGGTCACTGGGGGGGATGGTGTGTGGGGGTTTGGGTGGGATGGTCACGGGGGTGTGCTGGGGGAAAAAAGGGGGAAAAAATTCAGTCAAGGTCATAGAATATTGTGTTGAAATAAATTGCCTTTTTTTCGCTGATGTAATGGTACAATGTTATAATGTAATTTTTGCAACGAATCTAAGTAGCTGTCATGGCGAGCTGTAATTTTTGAATGTGTTCATTTAATGTATGTGGCCTTAATAACGTGCATAAACGCAAGCGTGTGATGCATGAAATACGCCTAATACAACCTGATATAATATGCATTCAAGAGACGCATATACCGTGGGTAAAAAGACAAGTTCTAAATGATCTTGGGTTTAGTGTGTTGGCTTCCTCTCAACAATCGACCATGAATAGAGGCGTGGCAATATTGGGACGACGATCTGTAATCGCAACTGGGAAAACTAAAGTAGATAGCTTAGGACGTTGGGCAATCGCGGAATGTGTTATAAGTAATGTTGCTACTACAATCTGTACAGTATATGGCTCCAATGTTGATGACGCTGCAGTGATAGAATATCTAAATGTAGAATTAGCTCTTTGGAGTACCCCATTATTTTTACTGGGGGACTTCAATATTCATGGGGAGTTGAATATTTGGAATCCAAAATTTATTAGATATAAAGGCAGGAAACCTAAGGTATTTAAGGCATTACGTCAACTTCTATACCAGCATGGCTTGATTGATGGATGGCCTGTTGCAAACCCGAGCGATCCTGGCTTTACTTTCTTTTCTTCTCCGCACAAGAAGTTTGTGCGAATAGATTATATCTTCATACCAAGACACATGGCACAAGGATCTTGTATGGTAGTCAAACCACGCATCACATCAGATCATGCTCCAATTGTTATAGATATACCTGTACTTAATACCCAACCAATGCAAAGATCTTTCACTTTTAATAAGAAACTTTTATTGGATGAAATATATGTGAAACAAGTAACAGTTTGGGCCCAGCAATACTTTGAGCTTAACAGAGGCTCTACATCTTATGCAATGGTATGGGACTGCTTCAAGGCAGGATTACGTGGCGAAACATGCAGCTATGGCTGGAGCTTGCAACAGAAAAAGAAAAATATAATGACACAACTAATACAAGAATTAATAAATGCAGAACAAGATCTAATGCATGACATTAGACTACATCGAGATAGCGAAACTTCTCAAGATAAAGTTGCGAAGCACAAAGCCATGATAAACGGGGTTTGGAGCCAGGATATAGCACAGCAATATAAGACTTTTCATGCAGAAAGATACGAATATGGGGAAAATGTGGGTAGATGTTTAGCTCAAAGAATGCGGGGGAGACAGTCTACACAGCGTATAATCTCAATAGAAAATAATCAGGGCATCCTAATTGAGTCATCCGAAGGGATTCTACAGGTTTTTTATGAGTATTATTCAAATCTTTATACTCAAGAAAATCTTTTACCTGATCAATTTGATCAATATATAGATAAACTTGAACTGTCACAACTAGACTCAGCACAGCAGGAACAACTAGAGCTCCCAATTACAATTGAGGAACTAGAGACTTCTTTGAAAGAACTGGCTCTGGGGAAAGCTTGTGGCCCTGATAAACTTCCGCTAAAAATTTATCAAATACTATTCCCCATAATTAAGAATGATATCCTTGCAACATTCTTAGAAGCCCAAAATGGATATCCGCCGCCATCATGGGAAAATTCAAGCATAGTTATATTTCGTAAAAAAGATAAACCTTCGCACTTACCTGGGTCATACCGCCCTATTTCACTCATAAATGCTGATGCGAAATTATATTCTAACATTTTTGCCAATCGACTAAGCCAAATTGTTCCAAGTTTAGTCTCTGAACAACAGCACGGCTTTCTCACAGGTCGCGGTACGATCAATCATATACACCGGGTTATTGCAACTTTAGATTATGCTACTGCAAATCATTTGGACGTTGGGTAGGTGTTTTTAGACGCAGAGAAAGCGTTCGATCGCGTTTCATGGGTATTTTTATGGGCGATCTTGGAGAAAATGGGATTTGGACGACGGTTTATATCTGCTTTACAAATTATGTACAGACATCCGAGGGCAAAGATATGTATTTCGGGGCAAGAGTCAATGGCAGTTAAAATCACGCGGGGTACACGGCAGGGGTGTCCCTGCTCACCTCTTCTATTTGCCATGTATATAGAACCACTGCTAAAGGCACTAATGTCATCCCAACATATACAATCCATGGTCTTGCCCGGAGGTAATATACGTATATTAGCTTACGCTGATGATATTGCAGTAATAACATCTGACCCGGAATCTGCATTAACTGAAATAGAGAATTTAACTCGAGAATTTGGCAATGTGTTAGGGTACAAACTTAATATCCAGAAGACACAGGTTGTATGCTCAGCAGGATTATGTACCAATGACAGTAGAGTCACTCTAGAGGCCAAATATTTAGGCATTAAAATTAGACTGTTACCTCAACAGTTAGTTATGGCAAATTGGTCAGATATACTAATATCAGTTAAAAGTCAATTAGAGAAAATTGAATGTTTACATTTATCATTGGTTGGGAGACGCAATGCCTTAAAAATGACTATCTTACCGAAAATTCTATATTATTTTCGAGCAATACCATTGGAGATATCCAAATTACAATTGAGCAAATTGCAGTCTATAACTGATTGCTTTCTATGGGGTTGGAAGTCCTCGCGGAGAGCATCTAAATATATGACATTACCAATCTTAAGTGGGGGTTGGGGAGTTCCGAACTTTGCATTATATTATTTGGCATGTTTAATGCAAAATATTAAATATTTTTCAATAGGTGGAATTCCACCTACATTTGAAAGCCCAGGTATCTATTCTCTCTTACTTGGCCCACAATCTCGGCAAATGCTGCTCCGGTTCTTAGAACCAAGCTACTATAAAAGAACTAGATTTAAACTCATAATGTCCGCCTTTAAAGGATGGCGAGCTATACGGAAGCTTATTTCATTAAGACGTATTAATTTTTATACTCCATGTAATTCTATAGAATTGCTTCCATTGATATTCAGGGACCGTATTACGGGTTTATGGCGGGAAAAATGTATAACAACCATTGGCGATATGGTTAAAAATGGTACATTTGCAGTATTTCTGGAGCTAAAAGAAGAGTATAATCTCTCCCAACATGATTTTTTTAAGTATCTGCAAATACGGAATTTCATCTTTACACATCCAAATATTGTACCACTCTGCCATAATGAATTCCTGGAAATACTTAAAAAACCAACACGCATAGGGATTATATATAACTATCTGTTAAATTTACAGCAGGATGATATGGAACAGCAGGAATTAAAATGGTGTACGAGACTAGGCACATCTGTAGTACCTTTTCACAAATCAATATGCATGGCATATAAAATTATTTTATCTGCCAATCTATATTCACAACATTATAAAACTTTATTTAATCTTTATCATACACCACTTAAAATGTCAAAATGGAGCAGTTGCAATAATGGGAAATGCTATAGATGCCAATGTGATTTAGCAGATATTATGCATATTTTTTCAGACTGCCCTATATTAAAACCGTTTTTTGTATCCATAGAAATCTTACTAGCACATATCACAAAATGCGATGTAAAAATCTCAAGAGAGATGATTATTTTTGGTTTATTAAATGATAACGAAGTGTTTTTAGGTTATCAAGAAAATAGATATATCATATTCATGGCCATGGCTGTAGCTCGCCTTTGCATATCATCAATGTGGCTAAAGCCTGAAGCACCTACAAATGAAATGTGGAGAGCAAAGTTTTATAATATCTTTTATTTAGAATTCAATTTATATCGCATCAAATCGATTGTGAAAAAGCGTAGAGGGTACAAAATCTGGAAGACTTTGATAGAATATTTGGATTACCAGTGATCATTATTCCTGCTATCAAAAGGAGATAATTTGTATAGCAGTTATCTATTTTATGTTAAAATCATGTTTACTGCTTATATGTCTATATTATTTATCCTGAAAATGTAAATCTTAACATGCTGTTTTGGATATGATATAATCTCCTTGTATGTTTATTTTCTGGTATATACGGCTTTGAACTGAATCAATAAAAAAAAAAAAAAAAAAAAAAAGGAAGCTCCAACGATGGTATGTGCAAATTAATTATTCATTTGAAGTTTAAATATGTAAATTGCGGAATACTTCTTTATTTTCATTTTATTTAGTTGTGTGATACTAGGTTTGTAGAGGTGTAGGATGGGAACAAAATTAAGTAATAATTAGGGAACAATGAATTATTAATTGTTAAATAATTATTCAATTTATTTTAAATATGTACATTTTGGAATAGTTATATTTGTAGTCATATTTTAGGTATGGGTTCTAGGGATACAAGATGGGAAGTTAATTAATTAATAATTGCATAGCAATTATTAATTGATAATTATTTTTTATTGGTTAATAATTATGTAAATTGCTTAATTGTTTTTAGTGTTTTAATGCATATATTCATATTTAATCTGTTAATTATTATTTTTATTAAAGAGTTTCATAATTTTTCTAAATTCATGGGGTTAGTCATATATGTAATGTATGTGAAGTGAAGGATTTATTTTCCTACTCTTGCTAAGACTGAAGTAGGAATAGTAAAATTAGCCTCTTCGCAGTTCAACACTTTCCCTATTGTTGCACTGTTTGTAGTGGAAATAAAAGATTAAATCTCTCTGAAATTCAACTCATTCTCTTCTGCTGCAGACTGGAGTTCAAATAGTGAATTTACCTCACCAGTCCAACGTTATCCCTACTGTTGCTCTGACTGGAGTGGAAAAAGTAAATTTCACCCCTCCGAAATCCAATGCTTTCCATACTGTGGCACAGACTGAAGTGGGAATGGTAAATTTTACTCCTCCAAAGTCTAACACTTTTCCTACTGCTGCACTGTTTGGATTGGGAAAAGTGAATTTCAGCCCTCCAAAATCCAACGCTTTGTCTTAAGCTGCACACATTGGAGTGGGAGTAGTGCATTTTTAGCCTTCCGAAGTCCACACTTTTCCTATTGTTGCACCGACTGGAGTGGTAATAGTAAATTCTTCCCCCCCAAAGTCCCACGCTTTCCTTAATGTTTTACTGACTGGAGTAGGAATTGTAAATCTAACTCCTCCAAAGTCCAAATCTTTCCCCATTATTGCAGTAACTGTAGTAGGACTACAGTTGCCTAAACTAGAGTGGAAATAGTATATTTAATAATCTTAGACTCCAATAATTTTCATAATATTGGGTAAATAGATTTTATAGCAGAACTTGTTTTTTAACATATTTTTTATTATTTAATGTCATTTTTACATCTATTTTAATGTCATAGTATTTTATGTGATTGTGTTTTTTTTGGTTTTTCAATTTAAATGTTTTAATTTATTTTCTACATTAATTAATATAGCTTTTCTTGTTCAACTGTTTATAGTTTTACTGTGTATGTTTGTGTGTGTGTATATATATATATATTACCTACTGGCGGTCGCCAGTAGGTATATATAGTTAGGATTTTTTCTCTATGGGTTTTTTGAAAATTCTATGTCTAATAACTTTGGCGTTTGTGGACGGAATCGGCTGAAATTTTCAGGAAAATGGCACATTTTGTTTCTGAGCAGCCCTTGAAAATTTGGGGGGGGTTCGTCCAGTGGGGGCCGAGAAAAAAGGGGGGTCCCAAAACGTGTTTTTAACATTGAGTTTTCCATAGGGCGGTTGGCCTCACTTTTAGCCCGAACGGCTGAATGGATTTGCACGAAACCTGGCAAAATTGTAGGGACTGGTAGCCCGATGTGCCTTTTGTAGGTCTCAATATATGTGCTCCAGTGGATTTTGAGAAATTAACGTTTAAAAAAAGATATATATCTGTAACAGCGGACCGGTCAGCGCTCTGGTTCGCGGACTTTTCGCGCAACGGAGCTTTGTGAAGCGAAGCTGATTGGTTCTCCGGCGTCTGTCAACATTCCAAACAGTCCGTAGCGGCCGCCATCTTGTCTCTCGGTAGGATCGAGAGACAAGAGGAGGTCAAAACAAAGGGGGAAATAACTATAAGGGGGCATAGTAGATCCTCGCTGACCCCCTAGGTTTGATGTGGAGGTTTTAAAAGGGCCCCGCGGGGCAAAAAAAAAACAAAATAATAATAATCGAACGGCTGAATGGATTTGCACGAAACTTGGCAAAATATTAGGGACTGGTAGCCCGATGTGCCTTTGCTAGGTCTCAATATATGTGCTCCAGTGGATTTTGAGAAATTAACGTTGAAAAAAAGATATATATCTGTAACAGCGCTCCGCTTCGCGTACTTTTCGCGTTACGGAGCTTTGCGAAGCTGATTGGTTCTCCGGCGTCTGTCAACATTCCAAACAGTCCGTAGCGGCCGCCATCTTGTCCCTCGGTAGGATTGAGAGACAAGAGGAGGCCAAAGCGAAGGGGGAAATGACCATAAGGGGGCATAGTAGATCCTTCCTGACCTCTTAGGTTTGATGTACCATTTTGCCAAGTTTGGTGTAATTCCGTTCAGCCATTCAGGCTGTAGACGTATGTAAATGTCCTATGGAAAATTGCATGGGGAAAACACATTTGAAAGTGTTGAAATTTAGAACCAATTAAAATGTTACTTTGGTTTTGTATTTGTGTGTGATGAAAGTTAATTGGTTATGTATATATGTCAAATGAGAGGAAACCACAGCCATTTTGTGATACTACTGTCTGAGGTACATTTGTGAGGAATTTTTGGTGGTGAATTTCTGGTGTTTGATTTACACAGTACTAACACTTCTGCTACTTTTAAAAAGGTGAGTTGTTAATTTGTAAGGGGAACTATGTTGTACACTTGAAGATAATGTGAAAAATGTTTTCTGTTATTTATTTGCAGTCCTTCTGTTATACTAAATACTTGATGAAGTTAGTTTTATATTATGTATTACTAAAAACGATAAATGAAAGTGATTATTTTTTTCTGCAATTTACAGCAAGCAATTTCAAAATAAAATGGCTCACAATGAAGAGACCGTGGCAATTTCTTTTGAATTGTCCACTACATTGATTGAAATTGAGAGCACCAATAATGAAATATTGTCACAAGGAGGACATGACTTGTATGATTCCATTAGATTGATTGAAATGGACAGCACCAAGAATGAAATATTGTCACAAGGAGATGACTTGAATGATTCCACTACATTGATTGAAATTGAGAGCACCAATAATGAAATATTGTCACAAGGAGGAGATGGCTTGTATGATTCCATTAGATTGATTGAAATGGACAGCACCAATAATGAAATATTGTCACAAGGAGGAGATGACTTGAATGATTCCACTACATTGATTGAAATTGAGAGCACCAATAATGAAATATTGTCACGAGGAGATGACTTGAATGATTCCACTACATTGATTGAAATGGACAGCACCAATAATGAAATATTGTCAGAAGGAGGAGATGACTTGAATGATTTTTTTGATCAATCTCTTGATGGCGAATTTATCGAGTGTTTGGAGACCATAGAGTTACAAGAATCATCATTGCAGACTTTTAATGAGGAGATTCCAGATGAGATGATTGAAGAGGAAATTACTGATGAGGACATGTTACTAGTTGTTTCAAATTTAGAAAATTCTGAAGAATAAATTTATATTTAGAAATCAAAAATTGTTTGAGACATTATTTATTTTTATTTTTAATTTATGAGGTTGTAGCGAAGTGATTGTAGTATAAAATGAGACTTATAGTATAGAGTGCAACATTTTTATGTTACATGGTAAGTTTACTCATATTTACTTCCCTTCTGCCACTATATTATCTCCAATGTGTATTTGACATGTCTTCTTCATCTCCGGCCTCCTTTCTCTCAGTGTGTGTCTCCGATGCATCTTATCGCTGGTATTTTGTGTAATTACAGAAGAGAGTAAAATAAAATAGTTCGGAACGTGAAAAGGGGGCAAAGTAGAGTACTCCTCACCCCCTAGGCCTTTTTAGGCGGTCCCAAAAGGATCAGTTTCTGCTTTCCTGAGAGATTATGGTATGAGTTCCATATACCACAATAACTTGCATTACAACATGCAAGATATCTATCTCCTATTACCAACTTTTGGAGATATTCGCGCTAAGCGCGAATATCTCCAAAAAGTAACACCTGCCCTGAGCAGTTCTTAGCCATGTTATCCAATGGGAGGTGGATAACATGGCTAAGAGTATTAGCTCGGTAATGCATGAATATCGCTGAGTTTTTAGCGATATTCATGCATTGCGGCCGTTTATTATCGCATTTGCGATAAACCTTGATAATAGTAAGGTTTATCTTCGATAATTTCTGACGATGCTTAGTGGTAAAAAATTGGTTGGTAAGCATCGTTAGCGATAAATATCGCTTAACTTTGGTAATATGCCCCAACGTCTGTTAACGTTCGATTCGAAGGAAATGAGGAAGTGTTGAAAAACATTGTCTGCGCCATCTTGCCTTTTTTGAAATGCCACACTTTTGTCGTGCACGGCAGCCATTTTAGATGTCTTGACCAGACCCACTCTCTGCACGCTGTCGATTCGTAGCATGGCTCCTCACCCTCGTAAGCATCTCCCCCAGGCACTGGTCACCACCGCTCTCTGTCTTATGCATGGGCAATAAACCTTCCCCCATCTGCGCTGCTCTTCCCTGAGAATCACACTCTGTGCCCGCCCGACACCTCCCTTTCGCCCTATTCACTACCGCACCCTCTGACACTCCTCTTCCTCTGTGTCCGAATGTCCAGGCCGGTCCTAGGCTATCAGCTAGCCCTGCAGATGTAGTTTATGGCCCCAGCTGTAAAGAATCACCCCTCTTCAAAGGAGTTATAGTAGATCAAGGCCCACACCCGATGTGATCCGTCACAGCACACGCGTTCCTACTATCTGAAAACCATCCTGTATTGTGATTGGGGAGGGGACCGAGCCTGAAGCGGAAGATTCCAGGAATGACTCTTTGTACATCAAAGTTTTTACAATTATGTGTCACATTAAAAATATATAGCACTCCAACAAAGTAGTAGGAATATAAAACTTTAATAACATATAAATATATACAACAAAACAAAAACAGTAAAAACATTTAAACAACGAAGAGACCGTGGCAATTTCTTTTTAATTATCCAATAGATTTATTGAAATTGACAGCACCAATAATGAAATATTCTTGTCAGTAGCGGTCTGTTGTGCGAATAGTTCCAAGGCAGCAGAACGCGCTGAAATCTAGATGGCACGAAAGTGATGTCTAGTAAGTTGCCGCCCAGCAAAAAACGGCGTGGGGCGCCGCGGGGGTGAGTGAGTCCAGTAGGCACCACAGCTATTCTTACCGGCATTGCAGAATTACTGCTGGGGACAATGCCTGTGCTGTAGCAGGGTCACAGCAGAAACAAAAAGGATTCTGTTGAAGATGTTGTTGGTTTTCAATTTGAAAACAGTTCTGGTGTCAACTGCTATGCTAATGTAGTGGTTAATGTTTTGTTTTCTCTAGAAAATGTAAAAGAGGGGGAGGCAGTCCAAAGTTCCGTTAAAAGGGCAAAGGAAAGGATCGGTGGTTTGAACTATCAGTCAAAAAGGGGAGGGGGTGCAATAATTTTTCTTACCGGGTCACACTGTGCTTTCACCGGAAGTGAGGTCTGCAGGATTGTAGTAATTCAAAGTGAGGCTGGCGCCAGCATGGGAGCGCCGACGTCCCGCGGATACAGTTTCGTCACTCCACGGGCGATCATGGCAGTCATTCCCCATCGGGGGTCGGAGACTCCCGCGGCTCCTCTAGAATCTTCAAGGTCGTGGAGGACTACGGTGGTGGAGTCAACCAGTGACCGGGCCATTTCTTTATGTTGGGCCCGCTCTTGCCAGGTCGACCGCCATTTTGAGAGTTCGGCAGCTACCGGCGATCGCGGGGTCACATGAGCGGACGGGCTCCACCCTGCCGGGCGAGACGTTGCAGCATGGCCACAGTGGAAGAACCGTTATCTAGGTCGTTCCGAAACTGTGCAGCACTGTAGTTGTTAGGATGCCACCGCCTGGAGCGCTGAGGGTGCAGCTGGGAAGCCTCCACCTGGGGAGGCGGGAGAGGCCTGTTCGCACCGTCTCTCCCTCCCAGTGCACCCCACGGCGTCTCGCTTGAGATTTGTTATGGCCGGACCAGGCGATGAGGACGAGGGGGGGGTCGGAGGCATGTGCAAGACATCCCCCTCCAGTGTTGTCGCAGCCATTATAAAAGAAAGAAGTGTCCCGTCCGTCTTCGGGCCGGGCTTCCGGTGGATGTCGGCCGGACGCCCCTGGCTCTGGCCCCATGAACGGGTTTCTTGGTTTATCGGCTGCAGCCGGATCCCGTCGGCCTCGGCCCCCCGACCGTTGGTGGTCGGACCGGAAGAGCATGTGGCGGGACTACCTGCAACTCTCAAGGGCCACCGCGGCCGGACTGGGAGAGAGAGGGGAGGGTCGAGGAGACATTCCCCCCCCCTGCAACTGTTCAGCGTTGTAAAGGCAATCCCCTGGCCGGGTCCCGCTGGTCTCGGCCTCTCCTCCGGCTACACCCTACGTTAGGATCTCCTGGCCGAGGCGTGGCAGCAGGACCTGCCTTATATGGGCTGCTCCCGGCTGGGCGTAGCCGGAACCCTGCCCCACCTTGGAAGTTTCCAGAGTGGGGGTGGATGTTCTACTGACTTGCATTTTCCCTAGTCTATCGATTTTTTTGGCGTGGCAGGCGGTGGGACAGCGAGGGGTGATTTGGTTTCTCTTACTGTTTTTCTGGTCTCTCACCACTGGCATATTTTAACGTTTTCTTGTTTCTAGGACATTAATAGGTTTTATCATTACGTTATGTTATCGTTTCTTTGTTCGTTGTTTAATAAAAGTTCATGTTCATCAGTGGCCTACTGATTTTCGTTTTCCTATTTTTTTCTTTCCAGGTTGTTTCATGGTAAAGTTTCTGTTAACAGGATACAGTGATCACTTCGTTATTATTGCATATGTCCTTTTCACTAGGGGTGCTCTCTGGTCAGCCCAGATGACGTATCTCTAGTAAATGGTCCGGGTGAAAAAGGTGCATCAATCAGTGGGGAGTAGATAGGCATGACAGATTACAACGGGGGAGAACGGTCCGCATTACGTACCCTTTCACTACTTGCAAAGATTTTCCTACGTTTATTTGCAAACAGGGAATACCTCCAAAAAGAACTAATTCCCAAACAGTCAATGTTCGGACAATCAATCAATCAATGAGGAATGAAATAGGTACGACGTGTTAAAGGCTTGCGTTACCTACCCTTCACTATCTGCAAAGGGAGATAGAATATTCCTATTCTTCCTCGTTTGCAGGTAGAGAAGATCGTTAAGAGAATTAACTTCGAACAATTCAATGCTCGATTGAAACAATCAACAAGGGGTACTGTGAACACAAATGAACGCCGCTTATATACATACGCATTGCTATTTTCAACAGGTTGTTCCTAATGTTTCTATTTTAGCGAGGTCAAAAGAGATCCCATTAGTGGCCTACTGATTTTGCTCGATTCCTTTTGTTTTTTTACACAATTTTTCGCTATCTGCAAAGACTAAACAGAGTATTGCGACTCTGTGCTTGTTTGTAAATAGAGAATGAACCAAAGAGAACAATCAATCAAATGGAGAGAGAAGCAGGCACGACGGATTACAAAGGGGGAAAGGGCTGCGTTAACTACCCTTCACTATCTGCAAAGAGAGAGTACTCCTAATAGAAATGAGGGGTGGGGGGCAGCAATCAAAGCAGATCAGTGTGCATAAACACGAAAAAAAAAATTCTTACCACGTACTTGACATTCGACAGCTTATGATATTTGCTATTAAAAAACCATTGAAATTCACTGAAAAAACCATAGGTTATAGACCATATATAGTTAGGAATTAGCATTTACAAAACCTTGAAAATTCACTGAAAAAACCATAGGTTATAGACCATATATAGTTAGGAATTAGCATTTAAAAAACCTTATTTTACTCACACAAAACCATTGAAATTCCATATATAGTTAGTTGCACTAACTATATATTGCGCACCCGCAATCCACTGCTGATGATGTCACATATTACATCATTCATGACATGGTTAGTGACATCACTGATGACATCACTGATGACATCTCAAATGACATCACTGATGACATCACTGATGACAACATCCAGTGACTATGTTTCTGTAAAGTTAAAATATGTCTTACATATTGAAGAATGAGTGGATGTATAAGTGTCTGGACGAAGGATTTAGTAGGTGCATGACTGAATGTATGAGTGAGTGATTAAATGTGTCTCACTGAGTGCATGGGTTAGTGACTAAACTGTCTTAATTTGTGCATCATTATGTCTGTTGTTCTGTAAACTGCTGCATGTGTTGATCAGTAGCTATATGAGTAACTATATGGGTTATTGATTGATTGCCCAAGTATTTGCATGGGAGACTGAGTGTGTGTGTGGCTGGATGGGAGGTGTGTGACTCTGTACAGATCAATGTGTACTTGTATCAATGATTGTATAAGAGAGTAAGTATGTGTTAGTATATGGTTGAAAACGTAAGGTGCTCTATGTTTAACTGTATAGAGTAGAAAATGGAAGTGTGATTGATTCTTTACAGGACTGACTAGGTGTGTGAGTAACTCCATGGATGAGTGGCAGAGTGTGAGTGTCTGTATAGGTGTATGAGTGCATATGATTGTGTTGTAAACATGAGTGATTGTATGTATGAATGATTGTATGGGTGAATGAGTGAATGTGTGTGTAGACGTAGGAATCAGTGAGTACGTATGTAGTAACTAGTATTGGTGTGTCAATGGTTTCAAAAATTATACTCTGTTTTTAACACTGGGTGAAACAGAGGTTATATTAAAATGTGAGGAGATGCATTGTATTGTCACATGAATGATATCATCAGTGATGTGGTCATTGATGTCAAATGAGATGTCATCAGTGATGTCATCAGTGATGTCATTTGAGATGTCATCAGTGATGTCATCAGTGATGTCACTAACCATGTCATGAATGATGTAATATGTGACATCATCAGCAGTGGATTGCGGGTGCGCAATATATAGTTAGTGCAACTAACTATATATGGAATTTCAATGGTTTTGTGTGAGTAAAATAAGGTTTTTTAAATGCTAATTCCTAACTATATATGGTCTATAACCTATGGTTTTTTCAGTGAATATATATATATATATTCACTGAAAAAACCATAGGTCATAGACCATATATAGTTAGGAATTAGCATTTACAAAACCTTGAAAATTCACTGAAAAAACCATAGGTTATAGACCATATATAGTTAGGAATTAGCATTTAAAAAACCTTATTTTACTCACACAAAACCATTGAAATTCCATATATAGTTAGTTGTACTAACTATATATCGCGCACCCGCAATCCACTGCTGATGATGTCACATATTACATCATTCATGACATGGTCAGTGACATCACTGATGACATCACTGATGACATCTCAAATGACATCACTGATGACATCACTGATGACAACATCCAGTGACTGTATGTTTCTGTAAAGTTAAAATATGTCTTATATATTGAAGAATGAGTGGATGTATTAGTGTCTGGATGATGTATTTAGTAGGTGCATGACTGACTGTATAAGTGAGTGATTAAATGTGTCTCACTGAGTGCATGGGTTAGTGACTAAACTGTTTTAAATTGTGCACCATTGTGTCTGTTGTTTTGTAATCTGATGCATGTGTTGATCATTAGCTATATGACTAACTATATGGGCTATTGATTAGTTGGCCAAGTATTTGTATGGGAGACTGAGTGTGTGTGTGGGTGGCTGGGAGGTGTATGACTCTGTGCATAGATGTGTGAGCAGTTGATTCACTAGATGTATGGGTTCAAAAGTGCATGTGGAAACAGCTGTATGGGCGGTTTACTGTGTGCATGAGTGTATTGGTGAGTGAATGGATATCTCAGTGCTACATGTCAAAGTAAGTACATATGTAAAACACAGTACATGTGGTACTTGACATATATAAATAACTGTGCATAAGAGCCAGTGAATGTGTGAGTGGCTGTATGGATTATTGTGAACTTGTATCAGGGATTGTATAACAGAGTAAATATGTGTTATTATATGTTTCAATAAGTAAGGTGTGTTTAACGATATAGTTGAGCAAATGGAGGTGTGATTGATTCTTTGCAAGACTGATTAGGTGTGTGAGTAACTCCATGGATGAGTGACAGTCTGTGAGTGTCTGTTTACACTGAGTGTATCTACGGTTATATTAGAGTCTGAAGAGGTTCATCGTATCATCACATGAATGATGTCATGAGTAATGTCAAATGAGATGTCATCAGTGATGTCATGCGTGATGTCATTTGAGATGTCATCAGTGATGTCATCAGTGATGTCACTGACCATGTCATGAATGATGTAATATGTGACATCATCAGCAGTGGATTGCGGGTGCGCGATATATAGTTAGTACAACTAACTATATATGGAATTTCAATGGTTTTGTGTGAGTAAAATAAGGTTTTTTAAATGCTAATTCCTAACTATATATGGTCTATAACCTATGGTTTTTTCAGTGAATTTTCAAGGTTTTGTAAATGCTAATTCCTAACTATATATGGTCTATAACCTATGGTTTTTTCAGTGAATTTCATAAGTTTTTTAATAGCAAATCTTTATAAAAATAATACATTTTAAATCTAATTTTATATTTTATAAGTTTTTTTATTTTTTTTTAATATTATTTTTAGTGCGCTCCCGGGGCGCGGACAGGTGAACGCACGGGTAAGCGCAATCTTGCGGCGCGCCCCAGGGCGCGTACTAATGCGCGTCCCGGAAGCGCTATTGCCGAGAACGAAAACAACATTGTGACGTATCGCGTAGCCGCCACGCATTGCGTCATAAGACACGTATCGCGTAGCCGCGAGATGCGTCTTATGACGCACCGCGTAAGCGCACCCGGAAGCGCATACGATCGCGCAACGTAAGCGCCCCGATGCGCTTACGATACACGCCCGGGACGCGCCCCGGGGCGCGTAGCGTAAGCGCGTCAAACCATGTGACTTTAAAATAACACTTTTCATTGGTTCAGAACTTTTTTTTTTCCAAATTGTGTGAAACCCACCCATTTCTCTCACTATTGCTTTGTACTTGGAGAGAGCAAGAGCTGTTGTGTCTACTCTATCTCCTACTTTTCTGATCTCCAGCAATGGCTGCAAAGAGTCATCCAGCAGTGATTCAGAGGGATTTTTAGATGAGGACCCTCCTCAGCAAAAGAAAAAAAACCATTTCATGTGGAAATTTTACGAAATCCCAGAAGGACAGAAAAAAGTCAACGCTCCCAAAGTAACATGCAAAATATGTGGGAGTAGTTTATCCAGAGGCAATCCTCTGAAAAAATATAGTTTTGGGAATGCTAATTTGATCCGGCATGTGAAAAGAAGACACCCTAACAACTTTGCCAGGGAGAGTGTCAGAGAGCTGGCACGGAATGTACCCACAGATGGCGGCAGCACCTCCACTGGTGGAGCAACACCTTCGGGACCACCCCGTGGAAGAATGGTCCCTAACATTCAGCCGGTGTTTGCGGGCATCAAATTTTCGTGCACAGAGTGTGACGAACTGCTCTGCTATGGGGAGCAGAGTGTTGAACTGATTGCCCTAAAGAAACAGCAACACCGCTGCTCTTCCAGTCCCTAAATGTTCAAATTTTTTTGCTCCTGTTGAGCAGTTTTGGAATCCTTGTTTTTGTTTTTCCCTTGAAAAAAAATCCAAAAAAAATATAAAATTGTTTTAAAAAGTCTAAAAAAATATAAAACAACAAAAACAAAAAAAAATATATAAAACAACAAAATCAAAAAAAAAGTTCTTTTCAGAACTACCTCCAATTTTTAAAAAGAAGCTTTATTTTTTTAAAAGTCTGTCATTTTTAATCTCCATGGTACGCTCCCCCGTACGCTCCCCGGTGCGCGTACCGGGCGCTCACCCCCGCGAAAATCGATTTTTTTTTTGATGTTTTTTTTTCACCCGCGGGAGCCTTTTATGGCCCCCACATGAAACCTAGGGGGTCAGGGGGTGTGTACCCTGCCCCCTCTTGCTCATTTCCCCCTTTGATTTTTGCCACCTCTTGTGTCTCAATCCTACCGAGACACAAGATGGCGGCCGCTGCGGACTGTTTCGAATGTTTACAGACACCCGAGAACCAATCAGCTTGCCGTGCGCAAGTCGCGTTGCGCGCCTGGAGCGCTCCCCGGTACGCGTACGGAGGAGCGCTCCAGGCGCGGCTCTAGATATATATCTTTTTTTGAACGTTAATTTCTCAAAATCCACTGTAGCACATATATTGAGACCTACAAAAGGCACATCGGGCTACCAGTCCCTACAATTTTGCCAAGTTTCGTGCAAATCCATTCAGCCGTTCGGGCTAAAAGTGAGGCCAACCGCCCTATGGAAAACTCAATGTTAAAAACACGTTTTGGGACCCCCCTTTTTTCTCGGCCCCCCCTTGACGAAACCCCCCCAAATTTTCAGGGGCTGCTCAGAAACAAAATGTTCCATTTTCCTGAAAATTTCAGCCAATTCCGTCTACAAACGCCAAAGTTATTAGACATCGAATTTTCAAAAATCCCATAGGGAAAAAATCCTAACTATATATACCTACTGGCGACCGCCAGTAGGTAATATATATATATATATAAATGTATGTGTGTGTGTGGGTGTTTGTTTATATAAGAATATGTTTATATATAGCATTAAGTAACATTGGAATACATTTAATTTATATTATATTAAATTAATATATTAAATTATTTACCATTTACTACTTTAAACTCTATGAAGTTTAAAATATCAATACCTTTGTCTATTTTTGGATGATATTAGTGTAAATGATGTTATTTTCCAATATTTGTGTGCCTATCACTACGTATAGGCGCACGATATCGAGGAAAATATATTTTTGACACAATATTTTTATCAACAATTTTGTTTGCCACAATATTGTGTCAGTAATCTGCCTTGGTGCAAGTCACACACAACACAAGGTCACTCATAGGCACTGTAAAGGAGTCACAAAGAAATTCACTGAGGCATGGAATAAACCTAAAAGCACAAAAAAGAAAAAAAGATTTTTGGGAACAAATATATTTTAGAAATCTTTGGCTATACATAACCTTTTAAAAAGTAACCCTATATGTTTTGATTTAAGAAAAAAAAATCAAGCACACCAGAGAAAACAGTCAGAAATGATAGATCATACATATAGCTAAAAGGCTACATTCCCATGCAACACCTCCTAATGCAACATTGTGGGTGAAGCAACAGTGATGAATGACTTCACCACACTCATCAGTGGGTGAAACTCACTACAACATCAACCATGCACAAACAGCCAGCCAACATAGGAAAACTATTTTTTCACCATGTTAGTGAATGGCCTTGTCACCTTGCACTCACTTTGAGTGCCAACTACTTGAGGAGGAGTGAGAGCGAGCATATCTAGGCAGAGGATCAACACCGATCAAGAGAAGCAGTACTAGATAGATGCTTCTCCTCTTTTGATGTGATCCTTGAAATTGTTGCAGACTAGAGCCATAAGCAGGCTTCACTAAAGCTGCTTTGGGACCATGTGTGTATGTGTCAATATACAGGCTACACTCCATATTTTTTGCCACTGGATCTTCCTAGTGGGCAAATAGTGACATAAAGGACATCTAACAGACAAGTCGATCGTGTTGCTTTCTCCAGGTATGGAGATGCATCACCCGATGAGTCTACCAGTAAATTGCCATGCCACAGTGACTGGCAGAAAGGCAGTGGTTGGAAAAATAATTAATTAAAGAGGTGCCATTGATTGTACCCAAATGCCACTTCAGCCACCCCACCACAGGGAACTCTATTTCCACAACCTCGTTCACGTCATCACTGTGCAACCTTTCTGCAATGACAGGGCTGCATCATTGATATGTATGCTGCCTTTCATTGGTGCACACATGACAGCTACATTGTTCACCAATCAGTAATTGCATGTCAACTGGTTGCTGGGGATCTTAGTGGTGTCTGTCAGCTAGGTAAGTGCAACTAACTTGAACTGCAAATGCATGTGTACCTGAGGAATGGCTTCACAAGGATATTCTCTAATAAGTTCACACCAACCCAATACACCCAAGTGAGTTATGTTGATTGCATGCAGTAGCGGCCCTTCTCCTGCTAAAGTGGTGAGGAGGGCTAAGCCGGAGGAGGGAGGTGGGGATGTCCTGGGACAAAAAAAAAGAAAAAGAAAATAACTTACCTTAAGGCTGCTGTCTCCCACAGCATTGTGCTCTTCCTGATTCTGGGCATAGGCTCCCAGAATGCACTGCGACCAATCCTGGCGCTGCATGAAAAGCAGTGTCGGGATTGGCATGAGCACCGGCAACTTGCACTCCCAGGCAGACTGGGAGCCTGTGCCTGCTCTCTCCAGTCACAGAAACGTTTGCTGGGGCTCGAGAGAGCTTCACTGCGCATGAGGGTTTAGGAGTCCTAGGGGCAGGTCCAGGGGATTAAAATAGAATTATATTAAAATGGGTTTACAACCCGTTTTAGTATCGTTTTTATTTGCTGGTGGTGGCAGGGGCGGCGCTCACCCGCTCTAATTGATTGCATGCATGTATGGAATGTCAAGCATTCTCACAGTAATCTCAAAAAAACAAATAATTTCAAATGTCTTTGTTTCAGGTGATGCTGCTGAGGCTCTTCTCATCTCCTCGCCACCTTCATATATCAAGCCACTCTGCCACAACAGAGGTACAACAGGGCACAGATATCCAAATGAGCCATCATCAATTGCACTTTTGGTATCCTAGAATAACTCTTCCTATGTCTTCATCATGGAAAGGGGTGCCCTAATGCTTCCACGAAGAAGCGTGCAAGATCATTGTATCTTGTTGAGTCTTCTTAACATCGCTGCACCCCAGGGCTTACATGTAGATCTTACTTCTGAATTAGAGCATCGGATCAAATCACCCCACGCATACCTTTATGACACTTACCTTTGCCAAACATGTCTTTACAGTGCTTGTAATACAACACATCTATCTATCTATCTATCTATCTATCTATCTATCTATCTATCTATCTATCTATCTATCTATCTATCTATCTATCTATCTATCTATCTGTCTATCTATCCATCTAACGATATGTACGTGTATATGTATATATATATTCACTGAAAAAAAAACTAGGTTTCAGGAACGTTATAGTTAGTTGGACATGTCACTCGTACAAAACCATATAAATTCCGCTGTTATAGTTAGTTCAGCTAACAATAACCCGCGCCCTCGTAATGCACTGCTGATGACATCACATATTACATCATTCATAACATGGTCAGTGACATCACCAATGACATCACAGATGACATCTCAAATGACATCACTGATGAGATCATCCAGTGACTGTATGTTTCGTTAAGGTTTAAATATGTATTATATATATGCCAAGGTGTATTGAAGAATGAGTGGGTGTTTAAGTGTCTGGATGGAGGATTTAGTAGGTGCGTAACTGACTGTTTAGGTGAGTGATTACATGTGTCTCACTGATAGTCTGTCTGTTGTTGTATAAGGTGCTGCATGGGTTGGTCAGTAGCTACATGAGTGTCTATATGGGTTATCGATTGGTGCCTGAGTATTTGTACGTGTGCCTGAGTGAGTGTGTGGGTGGGTGGGAGGTGTGTGCCTCTGTGTATAGATGTTTGAGTGGTTGATTCACGGGGTCTATGGGTTCAAGAGTGCATGTGGAAACAGCTGTATGGGTGGGTGAGTGTGTGTATGGGTGTGTTGGTGAGTGAATGGATGTCTCAGTGGTACATGTCCAATTAACTACATATGTAAAAGGCAGTGTATGTGAGAGTTGGAGTATATAAATGACTATACGTGAGAGTCAGTGATTTTGAGAGTGGCTGTATAGATGAGTGTGTACTTGTATCAGTGACTGTATAAGAGAGTAAGTATGTGTTTGTTTCTGTTTGAATAAGTGATGTGGTGTGTGTATAACTGTATAGGTCAGTAAATGGAAGTGTGATTGATTCTTTGCATGACTGACTAGGTGTGTGAGTAACTCTGGATGAGTGGTAGTGTGTGAGTGTCTGTATAGGTGTATGAGTGCATATGATAGTTTTGTATTGATGACTGATTGCATGTATGAGTGATTGTATGGGTGAATGAGTGGATGTGTGTGTAGACCTAGGAATCAGTGAGTGCGTATGTAGTAACTGGTATTGGTGTGTCGATGGTTTCGAAAATGGTAGTCTGTATGTGACAGTGGGTGTATCAAAGGTTATAAAAGTGTGAGGAGGTGCATCAGATTTTCACGTGGATAATGTAATCAAGGATGTCATCAGTGATGTCATCAGTGATGTCACCGACCATGTCATGAATGATGTAATATGTGACGTCATTAGTAGTGCATTGTCGGGGGGTTCTACCGAGTCACAAGATGGCTGCCAATACTTCCTGGTTTAGAGAGTTGGCAGCTAATCAGAATGAAGCTTGTGCTCGTAAGGGTTCCGGAACCCACTGCGGCCATAGATATCGAAACATTTTCTTTTTCTAATTTCTCAGCAACTACTGAACAGATTTACACCATTTAAAAGAAAGGTCTCTTTCTGAACCAAGAACTACCTTTTTGCCAAATTTGGTGTAATTCCGTTCAGCAGTTCGGGCTGTACCTTTGTCTAAAGTTTCCTACGGAAATTAACATGGGGAAAACGTGTTTTGGGACCCCCTTTTTGTTGGCCTCCGATTGACGAATCACCCTGAAAATTTAAAGACAGGAGCTGACCAGAGCACCCCACTAGTTTTGAAAAATTTGCGAAGATTCGTCGAACGGCACCAACGTTATTGGCAAATCAAATAACGCTTTACCTATGGAAACTAGTTCCAAACTATAACTACCTACTGGTGACCGGCAGTAGGTAATATATATATATATATATATATATATATATATATATATATGTACATATATATGTGTGTGTGTTTGTACACATTGGGGGCAGGGTGCTATGAAAACTACAGGAGCTTTTGAAAAAAATACACTGGATCCACTGATCATCCATGAATTCATGATAAATGTGTTTTAAAAATTATTTTTTGGAGCCCCCTCCGCCAGGCTTAGGGGGACAAGGTATACCTAACTGTTTTTTAATGATTTTTTTCAAGGCAGGGGACTGAATCCCTAAATCCTAAACTGGCTGCCATCACATCTTGTGGTGGCAGCCAAACATGTCTTCTCTCTAGATCTGTCGGCTCCGTGGATCCTCCATGGTGTGACATATCTATATTTTTTTACCTTAATTTCTGGAAAACTACAGAACTGAATTACACCAAAGCACAAAAAGCCTGCCTTCGGGACCAAGATCTTATTTTTTACCAAATTTGTTGTACTTCTGTTCAATCATTTTTACTGTAGTGGTGTATAATTTTCCAATGGAAAAATAAATGGGGAAACGTGTTTGGGGACCCCCTTTTTCTCGGCCCCCACTTGACAGTTCACCCCAAAACATTCCTTGAAGGAGCTGAGGTGGATAAACAGTTTTTTGCGATAGTTTCATCAAGATTTGCCTAATGGTGCCAAAGTTATTTGCAAACTAAACATTTATTTTCCTAATGTATTGCGATATTGTCCTAACTGTAACTACATAACCACTAGTTGGTTATTACCTGATGGCGGTTGGCAATAGGTAGTTATAGTTAGGACCTAGTTTCAATAGGCAAAGCTATTAACTAATAACTTTGGTGCCATTTGATGCATCTTCACCAATTTTTCAAAACTAGTTTGCCACTTACTTCAGCTACTGTTTAGAAAGTTTCAGGGTGATTCATCAAGTGTAGGCTGAGAAAAAGAGAGGCTTTCCCTCTTGATGTCACTGACCATGTCATGAGTGATATAATATGTGAGGTCATAAGCAGTGCATTGTGGATGCCTGAATGAATGAGAGGGTTTTTGTATAGCGCAACGTTCACTCCAGGGAGCATCTTGGCGCTTTTAAGGACATCAGGAGAAGGTTTGGCAGGGGAAGAGAAGAGAGAGGGAGACATCGAGAGGCTGGTGGAAGGGATCATATTAGCGACAGTACTAGATGGTCTGGAGTACCAAAGATCCAAGTTTTGAGAAGCTTCCTGAAAGTGGGTTTGTTGTAGTTGTGCCTTAATTGAGTTGGCAAGGTTTTTCAGGCTTTTGTACCAAGTGCTGCTGACGTATATTTATCTCATGTAACTATAACTGCTGAGTTTTTATGGTTTTGTTAGTTTGAGCCTAACTATAATGCCCTTGTAACCTTTGTTTTTTTCAGTGAATTTTCTGAGGTTTTTAACATTTTCTTTCCTCTCTATAACATCCCTGTAATCTTTGTTTTTTTAGTGATTTAAAATAAATAAATTATATATATATATATATATATATATATATTCTGCTCCTCGCCCTCCTGCCCTTTCAAGAAGACACAGCACTCACGGGGGGGAAGTCAATAGATTTATTTCAGACTTCCAAACGCAAACGCACCAGACGCGTTTCGGCTATCGCCTTCCTCTGTGGTACAGGGGGATTGCGGCCATTGCAGTTTTTTATACATATGTGCTCAATCGTAAATAATAGTAAACATAAACAAAGGACACAACATTTATCTTCCACATATTGTGCCAGCGCCATCTTGTAATGGTGTGAGTTCATATACAACACAACCTTAGCAAATTTCGCTATTGATTCCGATCTAGCCCTGTATGGGCTTAAACCTATTTCAAAATGAGTCATACAACAATGAAGCGTTGAGACAATTAACGGACAATACGAGTTACAAAAAGATTGGGAAAGATATTTATCTGAGGAGTATCACAGATTGTCATCAACTGCTACGTGAATGGTATGACAAAGGACAATTGGTAACGGAGGAGTATTTATATCTGCGGTGCATGAATCCCGTGACACCGAGTTTCTACCACTTACCCAAAGTCCACAAAAACAGCGAGACACCCCCAGGACGTCCAATCGTGAGTGCACAAGGAAGTCTTTTAGAACACTTGTCAGTGGAAGAGGGCAGGAGGGCGAGGAGCAGAATATTTTGCGGCGACACTTCCCGCATCAACAGCACCCGTGAAGGAAAGAGTGCGTGGAGTAAGTGTATGAGGAGCAAACATATATATATATATATATATATATATATATATATATATATATATATGTGTGTGTGTGTATATATATATACACATACACACACTGTTAAGTACTTGAATTAGAGGACATAGGCATTCATGATTTTTTGTCTTCTCAACTTTCCTTTTCAGCAGGCAGCCAAGAAAGAAATGGGGTCTATCTCTACCCGGGGGGGGGGGGATAAAGGAGAAAGGCTTTGGCTAATTGGTAGTTACTGGATGATACCACCATCACTGAAGAGGAGGTTATTACAACAGCAGGGAGAGTGCACCATTCTAGATAGCTGCAAAATCAGAAGCCAAAATACTGTGAAAGGAGGCTTAAGACATGACAGATCGGGCGGTCAATCTGTAGACCTTATGCAAGGAGGACACTGATGATGGGGTTTATCCTGGTCAAGAACATCAAGCAACAGTGCTCCACCACTGATCAGGTCCCCACATGACTGGTTACTGTTGCAGCATCCCATTGCCAATCCTCCTCCAAAAAGCGTCCAACAAGCAGGTCAATGGTCGATTGTGGGATTTGCCACAGAAACATGAGCCCTTATGAGTTACTTTTCCCTGCTCCCTCAGAATGTCACCATGGCTGCTTTCCAGGATGCCGTGTGGCAGCAGTACTAATGTCAGGAGGCAATCTTTAAGGGTCTTTAAGGGTCTTGCAGACGTGGTGGGAGAAGGCAAGACCCTTTAAAAAAATGACAACTGTTCAACACAATAAGCTTTGTTGCCTCCAATTCTAATGGAATGCAGCGATCACTCTAAATACCGTACGCCTCCTCTCTACATGTTGTATTTGTCAGCCCCAATGTACCTTGCCCTTTTCCCCCCCAAACTACCCTAGAGGGCGGTCCTGCTCTTGAGTTGTCAGGTCCCTCCTGTGAAGCCTATCCCGAAGGAGGAGCTCCAAGTGGGTCAACTCTCAGAAGCTGAATCCATGACTGTAGTTCAGAACCAGCAAACGACTGGAGGTCTGACTTTTCTGTGATGGTGAACTAATTGGAATTTACCTTGGATTTTGAATATTACTTTGCGACTTTGAATTTTTGGCACTATTGTTTTGGATATTTTCTTTGCTTTTCTTCATTTTCCCCATTGGACAATGTATAGAAACTTTTCACCTGATGTTCCTGGTGTGGTCTTTCTATTCCTCATCCCACTACAAGTTACCTGCCCCTCCTTGGACTCGGGCCCCACTTTGCTTG
This sequence comes from Lissotriton helveticus, assembly GCF_964261635.1. Classification (NCBI taxonomy): domain Eukaryota; kingdom Metazoa; phylum Chordata; class Amphibia; order Caudata; family Salamandridae; genus Lissotriton; species Lissotriton helveticus. The sequence continues at coordinate 1,374,684,775 of NC_136067.1, forward strand.
TTGCTCTCCTTGTAGGACAGTTGACAGGTTTACACCATCCACAGAATCCTTGTCTGTTTCATTTAAAAAAAATTATATGTAAATCTTTATTTTTGTTTTACTTAGATGGATGTATTTTGACTCTGTTCAGTGTTTGGGCATACCTGTAGAGGTATGTATTTTTGGTTAACTTAGGGCGAATAGCAGATGATTCAGACTCCAGCAAGTTCCATGATATTACTTGAATTTACTCACCTTCAGGGCCTGGTACACACATAGACATCGGGTGCCTTTAGAGTTTATTTGGAGGAAGGTGAGTTAGTGGGAGGAGCAGGTGAGTTGATTGTTGAAGGGGGGCATAAAGGTGCTTGTTGACCCCCAGCTGCCTGAAACACCTGACTTGGTCCTGCAGCATGGAACAGGCCCCTATGTGAAAGCACTGGCGTAACAAAACTTGAGGAGGTCCCCTTGCAAGGTACCTGGAGGGGCCCCCTCCGGACTAAATCAGCAGCTCTCGGGACAGAGTACTCGGCTGAGGGGCCCCCTGGAGCTTGAGACCCCCTTTCCCCCCACAGTGGGTGCTGCAGGGGCCTGTGTTACGCCACTGTGTGAAAGGCCCTGTATGTACTGCACAACCATGGCATGGCCCCGCGAGTCCTCCATCCTGTACACTCGCAGATGTTTCCAGTGCAACTTTACAATGTCCTGGAGACGTTTATTTATGTTCTCCACAACTTGAGTCTGCCTCTCCATAAACCATGAGAGGTCTTCCACTTAGGTGGAGAGGTTTTGCATGTTCTCTCCAATTTCACAAATCACCTCTTCACAGAAGACTGTTGTTGAAATAACTGATCCTCCCAGAGGACAGAATTTAACCACGCCCACTTCCCCCTACCCTTCAAGCGTGAATTGAGACAGCCATCTGCTTGTCCAGCTTGTAGTGCTGAGATCTGCAGCACTGGGGTTAAGGGGTGAAAGGGACCATCTGGGCCGAAATTATGGCTGTCCTTTACCACCTAACTGTGGCTATGTGGCATTTTCTTTGCTTGTATTATGGCCCATGGCACCACTGTTAAGCCACTCAACACTGAGCAGAAAACACATAATAAAAACATCCATCAAACCATTCCCAAATCCCATTGGCGGGTAATGTGAATTTATGAAGAACTGGATGTCACATTTTCCAAGATTTGAATCTTGTGAACCCCTCTTCACTGTAGTAGCTGCCTAACAAAAGTTTACACACATATATTTATATAATGAAAATAGTTATCTTGGGTTTCAAAAATGGCGAATACTTAACACTGTTACTGTCCAAACAAGAATCAAGCAAGAACAATCTCTCTTACCATGTCCTCCATCTCCAATTGATGGACGGAATGCTGGACAATACAAACATTCACCCCCAGTCACAAGGAACTGGGTTAAATCCATCATTCTTTTGCTCACCACACCACCCCAGTTTGGACCCAGCCATGTGCAAATCAGAATCTTTGCATTGTCCAGCATTCCGTCCATCAATTGTTTCTTTTTTATTATTATAATTTTTTTATTAAATACCTGGTGCAATCATCAATACAATACATAAATACTTCATTTAGAAACACATTATACACAAATTAATTATCACAATAAAAATCAGTCAATATGTCAATATGTAACCAGTAATCAGGCTTTTGCTACTAGGAGACTTAAAAATATATACACAGCGTTACTACACAGGTATCAGGGTCGGGGAGCGAATAGTAAAAAAAAAACATAATATATTAGCATAAGGCCGCTTTATAGACGGGAATCCCTCCAACTTTAAGGAGGGCCCAGATGTTCTGCCCAATCTCCCTCATTCTCCTGCCTCTCCGGGTATAGAGGGAGGATTCGATGTTATGAATGCCTAAGAGTCTAGAAAGCCACATCTGAAAGGAGGGAACCATAGTATCCTTCCAGCCTGCAGCCAACAATATCTGGAGAACCGCCACACATATAAAAACAAATGCTTCCTCCTCCTTATTCACTCTCAGGTTGCAATAGGTTCCTATTATCATTAGGGTAGGGGATAGGTTGATCTTAACACCTAGCAGCCCCTCCCAGAATTTTTCGATCACAGCACAAATCTCGCTTAATGTATTACAGTAGTAGAACATATGCACCAATTTAGCAGGCCCCTCGTGACACCTTGGGCATTTATCGTTGTCCCTCTTACCCCAATCAAATAGCTTGGCTGGTGTAAAGTATACGTTAAACACTGTTTTGTAGTGTTGAGCTCTCAGATTCGTAGAGCGAAACAGTTTCCCAGCCAATTGTAGCGCCTTATCTAAGTCCACATCCGAATCCCCTAATTTCAACATTCAAGAGGCCTCAACCTTATCCAAATCATCTTGCATTGTTGAGATTAGTGCTATATATATCATATTGTTTTTAATACCCCCTCCCAACACATACTCAAACATATTGATTGTACCTCCTGGAATAATCCGTGGCCTAATACTCGATAACTTTGATAAATTTGTAAGAACTTAAAGCCTTGATTAGCCGGGATTTCAAATTTCTGATGAACAGCATCAAAACTCATTAAGTTATTCCCTTCAAATAAATCCCCAAGGGCCAGATGTAGGTATCCAAATACCGGTCGGTAACGGCCGAAAATACCGATTTTCGGCCGTTACGACCGGTTCTCGGATGCTAAGAAGTAGGGCATCTTAAAATACAGATTCGGTAATTTTACCAAATCGGTAAATTTACCGAATCTGTAAATTTACAGATTTGGTAAAATTATCGAATCTGTATTCTGAGATGTAGGTGGCACTGTAAACAGTGCCACAGGGCTTTAAGGATTCGTTATTTACCACCAACTATTAGTTGGTGGTAAATAACGAATACCATTGTATATGCAAATCTGTGCATGTACACCTGTGCCATGTGGCACACATACATGCCCTAAGGGCATGTATGTGTGCCACATGGCACACAAGCCCTAATCAGGGGTGCAACAGGGTGTCAAAGTGACACCCTGCCACCCTTAAATTATTCGGTAATTACCGAATCTGTATTTACCGATTCGGTAATTACCGAATCATACCAATTCGGTAAAAAATACCGAAAATGTACCTACATCAGATTTACCGATTCTAAAATACTGAATCGGTAAAATTCGGTATTTTAGAATCGGTAAAAATGATGTACCTATATCTAGCCCCTAATCTTCTAATTCCTTGATGCTCCCACGATCTCCACAACATGTCGGTGCTAAGGTGTGGAAAGATACTGGAGTTCCAGAGGGGTGTATAATAATTAAGTTTCGGGATTGCCAATGATTTCTGAATGACTTTCCAGACCCTCCAGACGCTGTCCAGTACTTTATACAGCTTTTTGTTATAATAGCGTCTGTCAGTCTTGCGCAATAGGAACCCCACTGCTTCCCTACCTTAACCACTTCCATGCTAATGACAAGGTCAGCTCGTCATGCAGTACACTGGAGCTGTGCTTATGACGAGTTGACCTTGTCATGAAGCATAGGATTTTAGGACTTTCAGCACCCAGCGGGATTGGCCTTAGCAGGCAAGGTGTTAAAGCAATTCAAAGATGGATGGGGGATTTACATTCCAAAACGGACAGTCAGACAAGTTTGTAGCACAATATAATAGTATCGCTATCTGACTAAAGAGACACGCCACAAGATCAAATCTAATATTGGGGACAGCCAGCCCTCCCTTATCTTGCGGCAGAGACAAATATTTCAGAGAACGTCTAGTTTTCTCATACTGCCTGATAAAATTCATAAAAACGTCCTCAATAGAATTTAACACGCCCTCCCCCACCATAAGCAGGATAGAGCGAAAAAGATACAGTAATTTGGGGAGCATGGTCATCTTGAGCACATTGGCTCTCCCTATTATAGACAGATGTATAGAGTCTATTCTTTTTAACTCTGCTGCCATTGAGTTACCAAGTGGGAAAAAATTCTCTTTAATAATAGTCTCCATTACGGGACTAATCCTTACCCCAAGATAAACTGCTGAATCCGTGTATCTTCCATCCTGCTTTATAATATTAATCGAACAAATTATCTGGGTCTTACTTTCATTAAGAAGATACCCTGAACACCCACCAAACTCTGTAGTTATCCCTATAAGGGCAGTCATAGCCGTATCTGGTTCTATAGTTGTTATAGCCAAATCATCAGCATAAGCCAGCAGCTTGGTTTCAAACCCATTACAAGCCACTGGCTTAATACCCTCACACCCTAATATCCTTCATACCAGTGGATCGATATACAGGGCAAATAGAATTGGCGAGCAGGGGCACCCTTGTCGAGTGAACTATATATTTAATCTGAGCTGCCTCCCTTTAATTGAATTCTGGCTATAGGATCAGCATACATAGCTTTTATAGCACTCATTATTTTAGGGCCAAAGCCCCTCCGTTCCAATATCCCCCACAAATATTTCCATGTGACGCGATCAAAGGCCTTTCCCGCGTCCAGAAGGATCATGTCGATCCGTCCTCCTGTGACAGCCTGCACATCAAAGAACGTGAAGGCCCGCCTGATATGATCCTTTGTCTAGGATAAACCTATGCTGCCACGGGGAAACCAGACCGCCAATGACCTTAGCATAGATTTTAGTGTCTGGATTTATGAGGGATATTGGACGATTCGAACCGGGATCCTCCTTAGGCTTACCCTTTTTGTGAAAGACAATAATATTTGTTTCTTTCCAGGAGTCTGGAATTTTCCCAGAGCAAATTATGCCATTAAATAAATCCAACAACAGGGGAGCCATCACTGCCTGTAAGCATTTGTATAATTCAAGTGGGAAATTGTCTGGCCCTGTAGCCTTCCCTGCTGATAACTCCTGCAATGCTTCTACCACTTCACTTAGTGCCAGATTGTTATCCAATGCCACTCTATCCTGCTCGGCCAAATTGTGGCCGAAAACTTCAAATGCCAAACTAGCAAACTCTGCCCTGTCCTCTTCCTTATAAAGTTTTTGATAAAAATTCTTAAAAACCTTTTGGATATCCTCTGGCTCCACATACTCCTGGTTATCTTCATGCATTTTTGTTATCATATTTCTACTATAGCCCTGCCTGATCCTTAATGCAAGAAGTTTGCCCGCCTGCTCTCCCGATTCGTACATCCTACCCCTGTGTATCTGGTAATCATCTGCATTTTTCTGAGCTATCCACTTATGTAATTCTGCCTTGATAGCCAATATTTTCTGCTGACTACCATCGGCCTCATTTCCACATGTAATATCCCTCAAATGTTGCTCTTCTGCCTCTGCCAGCTGACCCATCAATTTCTCTTGCTCCTCTCGAACCTCTTTCCTCAGCCTAGCAGAGAAGCTGATCGTCTACCCTCAGCGCCGCCTTAAAAGAGCCCCACACACTATTTCGGGATGCACTATACATATTTATATATAAAAAAATTGGGCCCAATTCTTTAGATGTTCTACGAATTTGGGATCCACTAGCAATCTCCTCTCAAAAGTCCCTCGGGAACGCGAGTTAGTAACCTTATCAATTTCATATAATAAAATTAGTGGGCTATGGTCGGAGATCACTTTTGGCATTTTTTAATACCTATTCTCTGCGCCTCCGTAGAAGAAATAAGAAGTAATCCAGCTTAGTGTACTTCCTAAAGGCGCATGAAAAATAGGTGAACCCTGGATTATGAGGTTCTATATACCCCCACACATCCAACATACTATGTGATTTAATAAGGAGCACAAATACCTTGGGCTTATGGCCAGCATAATTTACATTATTGTCAATATCTATGAGATCTGTAGAGATATTAAAGTCACCACACACTACGAGGAGGCGGCCAGTTCAATAATTCTACCTCGAGTTTATCAAACACCTCAGGTTCATCCTGATTCGAACCATAGATTGTACACAGTGTAAACCCCACCTCAAGTTCCACAATTGCCCACCTGCCCAAGGTATCTGCCAGGCAGCGTCTAGCACCACCCAGACTGGATTTAGCCACTATTGCCACCCCTCTAACAGTAGACGTATGTGTGGAGCATACCAACAAATCAAACCCTTTAATACTTAACAAATGTTTTTAGCCCAGGGTAAATGAGTCTCCTGTAAACAAATCATGTCTAACTGATTTGACCTAGCAAAATGCCCCAGTCTTTGTCTCTTACTCCAATCATTCAAGCCCCCTATATTAATTGAGCAGATCTTAAGCTTCCCCATTGTTCTCTAGTAAGATAACACCTGACCATTGTCTCAGCCGAAACCAATGATTTACAAACGATACATTAAACCAAACAAAAACAGCATAGCACCAGGTAATTTCTTCCCCCCCCCTTTTTATCCCTCCCTTCCTAGTGAAGTACAACCCACCACCCCCCTTCCCCTCCGCCCCCCCTGTGTGAACCCTCCCACCCCACCCTCCCCTAGCTTGTTCGCCCCTCCACCACTCCAATTCTGCAATCCCAACTCTTTTCTACCCGCCTCCTAACCCATAACCTCCCTTCCGCATTTCATTAAATACACCAGTGAACAGAATCCATCACTCTTCCCCCTCCCCCCCTCCCAGTGAGAAGCAGCGTTATTTGTTCAGGGAGTCCAGGTACTCTTTTGCTTTATCTCTGATGAAAAGTATCGCGTAATCCCCTCATTGATCACTTTTAGTTGTGCTGGATTAACAAGATAGGCCTGGATCTTTTTGCCTGGAAAGTTTTTATAAGTTGCCTCCAGCGCCTTTCTACTGTTACATGGCAGAAGTCGGGCTGTACAAAAAATTAGATCCCTCCACTTGATCTTTTAGAATCAGGCCTTGCTTTGTCAGAAATAGTTTGCCGCAGGAGAAAGTTCCCCAAAAAACGAAATTAGCCCATGGTCTGTAACCCTCCTTTGCTGGTGCTCGAAGTTTAAGCGGAATGCGATGCGCTCTTTGGATTTCTCCTACCCAATTCCACTCCGATAGTTCGGGAAAAGCCGCCTTAAAAAGGTCAATTATATAACTCCTAATATATGACCGTTCTAAGCCCTCCTGAACCCCCAGCACTCTGAGATTGTTTCTCCTTTGTCTATTCTCAACATCTTCTAGTTTCCATTGTATGTCTTTAATTTGAGCACCTTGGGCCTCCACCAGGGTTATAGCACTTGTCGCATCAGCTTCCATAGCCACGATTCTCTTTTCCAGGTTCGCAACTCTCTCTCCCATATTTGGGAAGGCTTTAGAGAGCTTCCTTACAACTCCTTGCATTTTCCTCATCCCCGCCTGAGCTTTTCGGCTATCTTGTTGCGTTTCCTCTCTGTGTGCCAGGATAGCTTGATGTATTATATCCAGCGTGGGGGGGGGGTACCATACGCTACCACCGGTACTTTACTTGCAGAAGAACCTGAAAGCGGAGGGGCCGACGAGTAGTCCCATGTCAGGTCTTTCCTCCCTCCGTTCTGCATGCCATTTTGCCCCATGGATTTTTTGGCTGTTAAGGGGCGGTCCTCATCACTATCCTCAGGGTCTGACTCTAAGCTACTAGCCCCCTGCGACGTGCTCATAATGTCATCCGACCATTCTGCTCCCTCCGAGACAGAAAAGAAACAATCACTGGGCTCTTTCTCCACTTCACCCTTATTTTTATCAGATAGCAGCTCAACTGCTGCAATCAGTTTGTTACATTCTGGTACAGTCACCATGGGCTACCTTCTGTTCTGATTCTCCTCTTCCTCTTCCTGAGCCCGGGCTGGTGCGACCATTTGCTTATTAATAGTCCTATTCGCCTTACTGTCATTCACCTTGCCGTCAGAACTACCCTTTTCGCCAGTACCAGAATCCTCTGTTATCACTGCATTATCCGATTGCTCAGGGGGGCAAGATGGCGGCCGCTTAGGACGTAGACAGCCGTGCTAGCCGGCAGTGGGCTGTTTATTGTGTATGAGACCCGTTTGAAGACGAAGAAACTGCTCCATTAGGTTTCCTCAGGACCCCCCTGCCTCTGATGCTGTATTCCTGTAAATCCTTGTGGACACATCGAGCTGGAGCGGCGCCGCAAATAATTAGGCGGTACATCGAAGATTACCTGCTGCGGCTGCTTCATCAGCTTGCGAGAGGAGGTCTGGGGATGGCCCCGAAAGCAGCGACGAGTGCAGCGGTGTCTAAGGCGGCAGTGGCATCAGCCACTCGTAAGGTTTGCGGTGAGACCGCGTTGGACCCGGCAGCTTCGGAAAGCTTCCCCGGCACCCGCACCAGCTGCTCTCGCCGGATCTGCCTGCACTCAGGAGAGGGAGAGGCAGAGTAACTGCCAAGAGCCGCTCAGCTGGTCCCTCAGTAGCGGAGCTGCTACAGCGAATGAAGGAACTGCCTGCTGGTCCGGAGGCAGGTGCAGTGGCTGTACGCATCAAGAATAGTTCCAGGAAAGTTGGAGGCCGGACCCGCGACAAGGAGGTGAGTCCCGCAGTTCCGGGGTGGAGATTTAGGATGTCCCAGATGGAGTGAGCTCAGAGGACAGCAATCTGATTCACAGCGCTGGAGATAAGGGCAGCATAGTATTAGCGGATTAAAGTATTCCCGCTCTAATAGGCATTGCTTCATTACCCATCAATTGTTTCTTTTGCATATGTAACCCATAGTGGGAAAGGTATTCCCAGATGTGGGTCCAGTGCTCACTACACCACTGTATTCAAGCTAGCCTGGCTGATGAAGGGTGATGCCCTGAAACCAGTCCCAGGAGGCTTGTCTCGGGTCCTGGGAGGGCCTGGCTTGGAAGTTCGGGCTGGACTGTTCCCACGAGGAACAGGGTCAAGACTGATTTGTATATAGCTGGGTCCAAACTGGGGTGGTGTGATGAGTAAAAGAATGATGGATTCAACCCAGATCCTTGTGACTGGGGTGAATGTTTGCATTGTCCAGTATTCCGTCCCTCAATTGTTCCTTTTACGGCGGTACCATAGCGGCACCACTGAGCATATATTGAGTTAACTCACCCCCACTCTTTTTATGGTGCTCCCACCGCCATGAAAAGGGTGGTGGTGAGGCAACATAGGGGGCCCTGCAAGGCCCCCTTGTGCCTCTGTGCACGAGGGTGGATGCAGGGAGCCACATGTTGTGCCACCCTGTAGTTTTGGACCCCCACTTCCTGCATGTGAAGGGATGCACGTGGTGCATTCTGTCCTGTGATGGAAGGTGCACTGGCGGTCCCGTTGCAGTGCTGTTTAAGGCTCACAATGAGCATTTAAATAGATTGTTTCATACAAAAATGTAAATTATAGAAGCAATGAAGACGGGACACAAACGTGGATGTTCTTTGAATACTTATAGCAGTCTATATGTATAAAAGTCATATACAACAATAGTTATATCAGCACTATTTTCAATACATGTGGGTGTAACCCAAATAAAGTGCGTACACATATGTGCTCGCGCCGATCACTTCCTGCACGAGCAAGTTTGTGCACCAGTAGCGGCTTCTGGAGGGAGTGCTGCCGGGCAGTGACTCACTCAGGGCAGGGGAGGGGCAAGGGGGGGGTAGTAAACTCCGGATTATGGCCGAACGGAGGTAAGTATACAAATAAATAAATAAAAAAATTCAAAAAAACAAATTTTGTTGCACACGCTGCATCGCCAAATGCGATGCAGGGCACGCAATGAAATTTGTTTTATTTATTTATTTGTATACTTACCTCCGTTCGGCCATTATCCGGAGTTTATTACACCCCACCCTGCCCCTCCACTGTCCTGCATCACCACCTGGCAGCACTCCCTCCAGGAGCCGCTACTGATGCGCACGCTCTTTATTTGGGTTACAACCACATGTATTGAAACTAGTGCTGATATAACTGTTGATGTATATGAATTTCATGAATTTAGACCGCTATAAGAATTCAAAGAACATCCATGTTTGTCTCCCTTGTTCATTGCTTCTAGAATATACATTTTGCTGTAAAACTGTCTATTCAAATGTGACCTGTTGAGATATTGTTGATTGTTCTTGAGTGAGATGTGTACTCGATGTGAGCGCCCCAGTACACATTTCAATGTGTGGAGCACCACCAAACGATAAGCCGCTTAAAATATGTAATTTCCTGGGAAGTACACATCTTACTCATAGGAATATATTCTGGTTGCCCCTTGTTTGCACCTAGTTTCTTTTGGTGTTAAGATTTCATGCAAAGCCAGTTCATGCTATCTTAGTGGACCTGGCTTTGCTTGAAAATCTATGGACATTTGCACTGTTCCTGACCCCTTATGTCCTTTTTGTATAACATAAATTACAGGGGGTTGTTGCTCTGCTGCACAAAAGGATATTGGAGCAGCGGTCAAGAGAACTTTCAGTGCCAAAAAGTTTGGCGAAAGTTGATAAGTGTTGCAGTTTGCACAATGAAGCTTTGGGCAATAATGAGGGGAGACAGTACTCTCTATTTATGTATTTGTCACCCATTAGTAACCATGGTTTGACAATGTTTTTTGCAAAGCACAAAAAGGTACAGATGGCCTGTGAGAATATTCTCTAAAAAAGGTTTCACTGTACTGTTGGCAAGTCCCTTGGTTCAGGACAGTAACTCTCACCCACCCTTATGTGGCATGCTTCATCATCGGGTTCCTCCTCACACCAGGGCCAATGGTTCCTGGTGTGGGCTAGAAGTCCCTTGAGTAAAGGATGAGCAACTTGGAATTTATTTTCTTAGTAGAGGCCCTATGAGAGTCAATGCAGTGCTTAATTTGAACTGGTGGTTTCCGGTGCTTGGCATTGGAACTTATTTGTCAACACCAGTGCTTGTGATAGTCTTCCATGAGGTGGCACTGTCTGGCTAATTTAGAGATGACAACGTCAACAGTTAATTATTAATTCAATATACATTAAAATTGACTGTTACCTGCCACCCAAGACATTCTCATAGCTTTCGGGCCTAAAATAGAATTGTCAAGAGTGTGATGGTTAGTAGTTGTGCTGTTACTATCATTGGCAGTGCTGGGTGGGCAAAGTGTGGTGCAAGCTGCAGTGGCCTCCTGACAAATTTCCTGGCACAAATGCTTTTTTACAAATTAAGCACTGAGTCAATGGTATGGGTGAGGTAAGCAAAGTGCAAGGTGAGTATCACGGTAGGATAACCACCTGCTGGTGGACCAAACAACCTTTATTCTGGTGCCTCTAAGGGAAAGATTAGAAACTAGATGGCGAGTGTACTTCAACACAATGGGAGAGGGATCAAAATGTCTCTGCTTATGTCCTTACAAAGAGGTTCTGCATCATGAAGTAGCCATCGGATGTTTTCTAAATTGCAGCTGTGTTGGGGCTGTCTGGATGGATTTGAGGATTTCATTCCAGACCCTTGTGCATAAGTAGGAAGGACCGTTTGCCTTGTTTGTTCATTTTTTGCACTTCACTCTCCATGTGAAAGGTGTACTTGTAGCTGGTGTGTGGAGAACCACCAGAGATGTTGAACTTGTAATCCAGATAGGCAGGGGTGCCAGTAGTGATGGCTTTGTTGATGATACATCTGGTTATGAATGTGATGTGGGCTGGCACGAGGGCCTATGGCATTTATTTATTTATTTTTAGGATTTATAAAGCGCGTAGCTGCCACAGCGACGAGGTGTCCCAGCACTATCAGACACCCAAGAACCAGAGCTGAGTAGAACTGGCGGACGGTACATTACTTGCAGGGAAAAAGCCAAGTTTTTAAGGTTTTGCGAAATGCCAGATGATTCGACATTACTCTCATCGAGAAGGGTAGAGAGTTCCAGGGTATAGCGGCCAAATAGCCGAAAGAACGACTGCCGGCCCTCGCACTCCGGATGCGAGGAACATGGACTAAAGCAAGATCAGCAGAGCGAAGCATACGGCCTGGCTTGTAGTACTCCAACAGATGGAATAGCCCTAACGGGGCTTGTCGTGCCAGAATCTTGTGGGAGTAGCACAGTGCCTTGAACTCAATCCGCTGTTCAACTGGCCGCCAATGGAGTCTGGGAAGCACATGGGCAACTGAGTGCGATCTAGGCAGAGCGACCAAAAGCCGAGCCGTGCATTTTGTGCCCTCTGAAGACGTTGAATGCTCGCTTTGTTGGCGCCCAGGTAGAGACAGTGGGGTAATGTCATATTTCCTAGGGGCCTAATGATGTGTGCTGCAGCATGTAGGGTGCACTGAAGGGGGCACGTATGGATCGCAATATTGTAGAATTTCCAGATGGTTTCCCAGATACCCACTGCAAGATAAGATATATTACACAGACCATTATTTTAGCAAGACAAAAGCAAACAAAACAATTGATATACCTTCACGTCTATCAAATGCATCTCTCATGTCACCGTAAAATACCAGAGATACTAGAATACAATTATACGAACCCTCTATCAAGGCCCTCTGCAGCCTTTAAAAGATCTCTGATACTAATTATTAGTATAGCCCTAGGCGGTTCCAGAAAGTATTTCCTTTTGTAAATTAGCATGATGCACATTAAAATAACAGTTTGAAATACATCTCTTTTCACCTGCATGCAAGGATGTGTCCCTGTTTCGCAGCACCCCTCAAGCAAATGTCCAAATGCAATTAAATGATACTGCGAGCCTGACTCGTTAATTGGCCCATTTCCTTGGGGCTCACAGAGCTGTTGCTGCAAGGTCCAGGTAAGGGAGACCAGGCTTCTAGGTTTGCCCAAGGCCAGTATTTTACCAGCCTGGCCAGTTTATTCATCTCCAAGCAGAAGAAAAATTTAATTAACGAACAAAAGCTGGTATTTATCTGACATAAATAAAATAATACAGTATATTACCATAGCTACCACCTATACATTTAAAATTAGCAAAGCCAAGAAAAGCTACCTTTGTAATTGAATCTAATCTCCCAAGCCTTGACTCTACTTGAAAGAATAATTCTGTATTGAATTAGAACTACAATGTCTTCAGCTTCCTTACAACACTCCAGACACTATTATCTTGCTCAATGGTTCTTCAACAAAACTAAACAAATATGTGACAACAACCAGCAAGAACAAATTCCTAAACCTGATAACTTCTGTGTGACAACTCTCAATATCCACACGGTGATTACTTGAAACTCTTTCTCACCAATTGATGCAGATCCTAATCCCACTATTACAACCTGTCGTTCGACCCGGTTATGCCCGGCTAAATTCATGAAACTTCCTTTCCCTTTTCTCCAAACTCAAATGATGGATTTGTGTAGCTGTTCTTTAAGGCAAGGTATTTTCCCCATCACATGAAAAATGCCACTGTGAAATCCAGTTTGTAATAATCCACTCTTGGCCGACAAGATCACAACAACTTTCAGCCAATTTACCTTCTACCATCCTTTGGCAAACATTTGGAAAAATTGTTTTTAATCAACTTTAGCGTTTTGTCACAAACAGGACCCACAACAAAACTGTTGATCCTGTTGGCTTTGGAGGATCTTTGATACATGATCAAGAAAGGGGGCGGGGGGAGTGCACTGGTACGTTTAGACCATTAGACCATCAACAGCCTTAAATACCATAAATCATTCCATTCTGAAAACCCCAGAAGACGTAAGGCTGGGGCAGGGCTGCCAAGTCAAACACATTACATATTTTCTACATGCCCTCAGCTTTTAAATACACATCTGAGTAATTGAACTGTGGCATCTCATGGGGGTGGTCAATCATGTCCGCACTGCTCTTTAATCAGCTCTCTATGTTTGTGGCCGACACTCAAATCATATCTACTCTGTTCAGTCTGAGTGCAAATATGAACCTTCCACATGATGCAAAGACTTTGACTAACTGCCTCCCTCTAACGTGCTACTATAGATTTCCTACTTCCTGAAGGTAAACGCTAACAAAATCAAGGTGCTGCTAATGACCAAAGATCCGTTTCCTGGCTCATGGCCTACTGGCCTGAATTTATGCAACGTCCTCCATTCCCACCTAAGGACATATGTAGTCTTAGCATCCACCTCAACACCAATCTATCACTCAAAACGCAAGTGGAAGAAGGGTCTAGCATGCGCTTCGGCTAGCTCAACATCTTGAAGAAACTTTTACCTTACAACCTTAACACCACAGTGATCAACGTCTAGGTTAGTTTGGATTACCCTAAGGTCACTTATTTAGCTGTCACTGAAGAACTTCCCTTTCAACTTCAACTCATGCAAAATTTATGCTGGCTGCCTCATATATGCCATGATAGAATATCCCCCTTCCTAGGAAACCTGCAGTGATGACCATTTGTTCCAGAGTTGCCTTCAAAGCCATTATGATTGTTCATAAAATCTTACATCACCACTGTCCTACCTTTCTAATATCCAAATGTTTACTTTTCCAGTCGAATAAAACCTAATGCTCCACCAGTCAGTTCTTACTAACTGTGGCACAAACTAGACGAGTTATATGTGAGAACTAGAAGAGTTATGTGTGAGGACATATCCTTTTCTATTATTTCTGCCAAATTGTGGAACTCTCTCCCAGCTGCCATTCGCTCAGAACCTATTTAATTAAATTCAGAAAACCTGGCTTTTTAACCTATATTTCTCTTTTTTAGGCTAGTTATGTTACTTAATTTAGTGGCAAGAAGCTTATTGTAACTGAGCTGTCCCAAAAACATAGTACAAGATAACATCTGTTATATCTCCAGACCTGTGCTAAACGAAAGTCAGAAAGCAAGAGTAAAAGTGAAGACCATGTAGGCTAAGTATATCGAGAAACTGTAAACCTGGAAGGCTGGATATTTCAAGGTTCAATATATGCCACCAACTTAACCCAGGGCCTATGCTTTGTAAAATAAATTATTTATTGTACATTTTCAATTAGTCCCCATCCTCCCTCTATTTATGTCTCTCCTTCCCTCCTCTCTCAATGTATTGAGACTGAACCATTTTGTCTGATGCCCGATGGAGCTACTTGGTTTAGCTATAGGGGAGATGGACCGTGGATTCCCTCCTTGGTCGTCACCTACCCAGTCGGTCTTTAGACAGACTTCTTTCCGTCTCTCCTTTTGTCTCTTCCCTTATCCTCCCGTTCTCACCTCCCCTGCCCCCCCCCCACTACTTTTCTCTCTCCTCTCCTAATTGTATTGCCTATTTTTTTGGATGTATTGTGTAATTGTGAACTTTCTCTGTTACATTGTTGATTTTCATGTAAAGCGCACTGATACCTTCGGGTCTAGCCAGCACTATACAAAACTCTTTAAATAAATAAATAAAATAAACATATGTGGATTGTCTCAAAGCATAACATAAAACATTAGTTATGTCATTAGTGCACTTTATATTTTACATAGAGCCTACCTTACCCCAGTGAAACCTAACAAATACTTTGATACAGGCTAAGACACTTGCCCGCGCTGCCGTAGGGAGGGAGACGACTTTTGCCACATGTTCTGGGGGTGCCCACAATTGGACATATATTGGCCTGAAGTGGTGGTATTCCTTAGCACAATCACTGACAGAGAATTGGAATAGGCCATAGGACCGCGTATGTTGAATTGGTTTCCTCACACGGCCAAAAATCAAATCACTGGCAAGTTCATAGACATGGGTCTCCTGCTAGCTAAACGGGAGATCTCTATGCATTGGAAAGCGCAGAGGGGCCCCAACATAGATCGTTGGAAGAAATAATTCATTAAATGGGCAAAATGTGTGGGAATAGTTCGGATGCAGTTGGCGAAGAGGGCGGGGAGCGAGAAGGCACTAGATGTGGCAAAGGCATTGATAACATTGGTAGAGCTCTTCATGATCCCTGACAGCGACACGGATGAAGAACCTGGGGCATCGGCCCCTGAAGTGGGAGGCCAGATAGATTGTCCCTGAGTCTGACCGATTATGGGAATTCTAATAATGTTGCGCACCATGAATCTGCATCTGCTGTGCATTACCCTTTGCTCTGATAATGTTGGTATATTAAGAAAGTACAATGTAACATCAACACACTGCAATTTGTATGAAGAACTAGAAGTGACATGCCTGGGAGGAAGGGAGGGGAGGGGGGTAGTTGTGGGATGTTAGAATAGAGTTACATTTTGACAATGACAGGAGCGAATGTTGTGAGAATGACATACAATGTGGAATTACTTTCGATAGTCTCCGTTTATTTTTTGAACTAGAAGGTGGGAGGGGGGGGGGGCAAGATGGCCGCGGCCCGGCCACAGGAGTGAGTCGCAAAAACTCCCTCTCCCGACAAAGGAAAAAAATGACTGTATTTGCCAAGGATAATGCAGAGGATTAGTTGGATTAAGATAAAGAATATATTATTTAAAGCACTTGCATTGATACAGCAGAAATCGATTCACAGAATTGTCCAGACTACTTGGATTTCTACAAAAGATCTTCGGAAGCACAGACCTGCCAGAAGCAACAGACGCAACAGAGTTCAGATGCCTCCACGCGGCGTTAAACAGAAAGAGGCAGATGATTCTGTGAAGATACCGGATACACGCGCTGTAACCAGAAAGCAAGCGGCGAAAAACGCAGATACTGCCATGGACTCAGCATCCAAGAAGAAGGAGCTCAGAAAGAAAGAGAAGGAGAAAGATGCCGAGTATAGAGCCGAGCAAAAGGCGGAACAAAAGGCAGTAGCAGCGGCGGCAGCCGAAAAAAGAGCTCTCAAGGCGGCGGCACCAGCACAGAAGGAAGTAACTCCCAAGGCATCAAGGGGTACACTGAGGCAACCTACCATGGTGGAGGCATTCACAGGGGCACCGGGAAGCACCGGGAGATGCGTAACCCAAAGCGGCGGCAGCCCTTGTAGAGCAGATCAGAACGGCAGCGCGGTAGTCACATCAATATCCGCATCAGTGTCCTCGTCCTCGACTCTGTTAGAGGCAGCTCCGGCTGCAGTGGTGGCGGCGCGCGCACCGGGAACACCGAGCAGGGTGATCTCCGATGAGCAGACGGCAGATGGGACGGATCTGAGTGAGGCAGCGGAGAAGAGGCAGGCGACAGGGGAGCAGCATACTGTGGAGGCCGCAGCAGTAACTGAAGGAGCTAAAGATGCGCGCAGTAAGGTAAGCCGCGCTGAAAACGTGACAGATATCAATGGATTGTTTTTACAGGACTCTCATGTAATGGGAATTAACGATGTTGCGCTCAAAGACACAGTGGGGTTAACAGATGGCACTGAGTGCCATGTGTGGTGGTGTGGTGATGAGCAACCCTCAGTGGCGTTGGGCACACTTTGCGGGCCTCAGGTCATGATTGATACAGGCTCGAGCCGAGCAGGAGTACTAGAGGAATCAATGACTTTAACTATAGCTGATAAAAAGGTGACAGAACTGGCCATGGAGGGATGCCCAGATTGGAGAGGCTTACAAGATACTTTACAAAAGGTTTTGGGCACTCAGGAGCACCCGGAGTTACGGATTATGACAGAAAGAGAAAAACTAATGCCAGGCTCTCCGAGTGAGGAGCGTTTTTTCTCTGTAAATGACGAGACAGATATATCAATTCAATTCAATTCAAGAATCTTTATTCGAATTTTTCAATTCATAAAAGTACATATCATAATGCATATTTCATAAAATACTATTATCCATAAAATACAATTAAAGGAACAGTTTAAGTTAAAATTTAAATATTTTCCATCATTTTACAGGCTCCAACCGCAATTTTTTAAAAGGTACCGATACGACAAATTATTTCCTCATTATCTAAATTTAACAGTGCCTGATAGGATTGTTCCAAAATAATGGGTCTATGTTTTTAAAGGAGAAGTGTGGCTCAATGGTTAGAGCGGCAGACCCTGATGCAGAGGTCTAGCCCGGGACCAGGGTTCAATTCCCCGCCTCGGCGGGTCTTGCGCTCAAAATTCCACGGACCTGATAATTCTCGCCTCGGTGCCTATTCCAATCATGGAGTCCCACTCTGCAACTCTGGGCAATAGCTTGCTTAATCTCCACAGCGGCCCCCACAACGCTAAGGATGCCTGGCCTCCACCTTGGGGGTGCCCAGGAGTGGACACCTCACAGGGAAAGCCAGGATGGGTTCCACAGCGGTATTCGTACAAGCGCCTTGAGACCCTTGCGGGTGAGTAGTGCGCTATACAAGTATCAATTTACAATTTACAAAAAATACGGAATTAGTAACCATTTTGTGTATTTCACATAAAATTTACAACAAAAGAGAAAGTGCAGGTCGTTTTGTGTACTTTGCCCGTCACAGGGGCAGCTAATTTTAGCTCTGTTTTGCTGGTAACCCAAAGGAAAATTTAACAGATACCTCACAGTACCGGCCCTTAGGCGAAATAATAAACTTCTTTCCCAGCTAGTCAGTGATAATGTCAAATACAATGCAAAGGTACATTTAGGCAACTCAATATTCAGATACTTAGCCACTGTAATTTTCCCCGATTCGATCATCAATCTTTTCTGTAAATAAAGTGCTTTCAGTGCTTTCAGTGCTTCTTTTAATTCAGATTTCTTAACATTACTAGCTTCAGTTGGGTTAACAAAAATATTTCCCATACCTACTTCCTGCAAGCTAGTATGCACATATTGAAGCCACGGGGACAGATATATCATCCGGGAGCGGGGACTCTGACACTGACCCTAAACCTGACTCAGTTGAGAGCTCAGTAGTAAGTTACACATCAGGTTCTGAATCAGACCCGGCTCAATCCACTTCAGAGGATACAATTCAACGGCCCACCATAACCCATAAAAGGAAACAGCAGAGAAGTCGTCAGAGTCACAAGGAGCAGCTAAGCCTGGTTAGCCCAACACAATTGGAGATGGCCAAAAAATTGGCATGGGATTATTCGGCTACATCTAATTTATATCACGAGGAAGGAGGCTTAAGAGATTAGTAGCCTGGTTCAAATAATACACCAAACCAAGCTCAAGCACAATGGATTTACTCTATGCCACTTTGAAACAAATGCAGGGGGAAGCCAGGA
Source organism: Lissotriton helveticus (assembly GCF_964261635.1). Lineage (NCBI taxonomy): Eukaryota > Metazoa > Chordata > Amphibia > Caudata > Salamandridae > Lissotriton > Lissotriton helveticus. Next base: position 1,374,703,574 of record NC_136067.1, read on the forward strand.
CAGAGTGTAAAAGGACGAAGCAAGTCAATAAGAAAATTGAAGGCTCCCTAAGTAAAATGAACAAACTATATGCGGAAATGGCAGGCCGAGTAACTGAAGTTGAAGAGAGAACGGGGAAACTAGAGGACGAGGTGACCCGCTGGCAAGACTTCAGGGCAGCCCAGGAGAAAAGCAATGAAGATCTACAGTGGAAACTCGAGGTTCTCGAGCACAGGCAGAGGCGCTACAATATCAGGCTACTGGGTATTCCAGAGGGGGCTGAGGAGCAGGATCCTAGATAGTTCGTGATCACGCTCCTGAAGGAAGCATTCCCGAAGATTGTGGCTTGGAATTGGGAGGTCGAGGTCCAACGGGCACATAGGTACCCTCTGACTCAAAAGAAAACGTATGGCGCCTCACGAAATGATAGACCTAGAGCAATGTTGGTGTTTGTAGGGAACTTTCTGGCTAGACAGGAGATCATGGACAAAGCTAAACCCCAGGACCGTCGTACATTTAAAGGAATATCCTTCTTCGCACGACCGGACTTCTGCCATGTTACCTTATAGTGCTGGAATCAGTGATCTGATCAGCTTCCAGGCCACAAGCATGGGGTATAGAGGTGTACAGCACAACCACATCAATGGTGCAAAGAATCCAATCTTCTGTTGCCTCCTCACTTATAGAGCCACGGCTCTGCAAAAAAATCAGTGTTATCTTCAACATATGTTTGCCAACTTTGTACAAATGGTTGAAGATGGTCATCAATGTATCAACCGGGATTTTCAAACAAAGATTCTCACCCTGACACGATGGGTCTAAACTGAGAATCAACCAAACTTTTATGTATTTTGGGTAATATGTATATTTTTGGTCTCTTTGGGAATTGATTAGTCAGATATTTTTTTGTTGCTGTGTCAATCCAATGTAGATCTTCTGCTTTGTCTAGTATTCTTCTTAAGGTATCCGCTATTTCCATAGTAGGATCTTGATTCAAACTTCCATATACTTGTTCATTGTTGACATGTTCTAGTACTTTTCTTTCATAATACTCTGTATCCATCATTACCAGGCCACCTCCCTTATCCTCCTTCTGGAAGACTTTATGAGGGTTGTTAGCCAGTGCTGTCAGAGTGCTGTATTCTACTCGGCTGAGGTTCTTGTATTTTCTTGTGTATTGAAATTTAAAAAAATCTTTTTTAACCATTAGTTCAAAGGTATCAGGGGTTTTATGTGACACTGAGGCCATAAATGTGCATTTTTGCCCTGAACATGAGTGTTGATTTATCCTGCCTGGATTCCATGGGGCAAATGTTAGTAAAGAAATTACGTAATCTCAGAGTTCTCATGAATTTATAAAATGCCAATTCTGTCTCCAATTCTGTTGTGTTGTAAGTACTGACAAATGATGTACCCTTGTTCAAAACCGCTTCTTTTGATTTAGTAAGATGTACGCTAGAAATATTGATTACAAGACCTTGGTTTGCCTCCTGAGGCCTTTCTTGCTTCTTTCCTTTTCTTTGTCCTCTCCTTGTTTTGGTGGGACGCTGACTTGTTTGTCTTGAGTTTGATCCGGAGGATGGCCTGGGTACCTACCCTTCTAAAAAAGACACACTGGACGAAGTTGCTATGATACTCTCTTCTGTTTGTTTAGTCATTCCTTTATCAGCTTTTATGCTTTCGAGTGGTGGTCTTGATGTATCGGTGTCGTGTTCAGAAATGAATAGCAAGAAGTAAAGGAGTCCCAAATATTACCAAAGCACCATAGGCTATGAAAAACCTAAGGAATAGTTACAGATGCACCCTGTCACATTCAGGAAAGACTAGTCATTATATCCATACATTTAGACAACATTGATATGTATATAGAAGAGAAATTTTTGAGGCACCATCAACAAGACTGTCACAAGTAATTGCAAAAGAATTTCATACATATTTATTAAATACAATCTTATCAATTGACATTTTATGTTCACAATATAAAATCACAAAAAACAATTTAAAACCAGTATCACAGTACTGTAGGGTAGGCTAAAAAAGAAGCAGTTTGTCGATGCAGCGTTTCGGTTTTTTTCGAAGTTAAAAACACCTTCTTCAGGACAGTTTCTAAATTGATAAAAACAGATAATTATTCTCCATTCTAATACAGTGACAGTCATTGTTTATACAGTTGTTAACATGGTGCATTAGGATACGATCTCTTACACATATCGCTATTATCTGCATTGCTTTTTTATGTTTTTTAATAAAGACACTTATCATTAATTGACAATTTGTTGGTATAAAGGCTTTACAATATCATTTCTTATTTTTTTATACATACAGCCTATCATTAATCTTATCTTATACAGGAATCAGGTTCACTACTATCACTGGCAGCTGCAAATAACCATTCAACATACCTACAATAGAAAAAAGGGGACATTGTCCTTATTCCATACCTTTTGATTTAGCAAAAAAATGGAAACATGTTGATTCTCCCATATGAATGTATTCCGCTATCATTGGTACCCAGTTATCAATATTGGTCCTGTTCGGTACTCTGTTTGTTTGAGTTACCTGGATAAAAAATGTATTTGTAAAATACAGATCTTAATATTTCCTAATTAATCTTTTATTGTCACTGATGCTTTGATAAAAAATACCCCGTTCACCTTTGTTCTCAATACACAAAGCCGCACACGACATACAGCGGAGCCACCGTTATTAAATTCGGATGTTCAGCCTTGAAGCTACGGAAAGCAATAAATAATAGATGTGGCTCTTAACTAATCAGCCTTTATTGTCATGTCTAGATTTTTGGTAAAGACATCTTCTATTCCACTCACCTGAATTGTACATAAGGGTGGTCGATATATAGACAGTCCTCTTTTGCAGTCACAGTCCTGCTTCTACAGATGGAAACCCTCGAGGGAAAAACCTCCTAGATGTGTGTCTTTTCAATTAAGACCAATCTAGAAATGGATAAAAACGCCCTTTGTTATATTTTCATTTGCCAAAGGGTGCACTTCTTCATACTATGTCTAGGAAGGGTATTCACAAGTCAAGCTGCCGACTTTTTCCGTTCATCCTGTAGTATAGTGGTAAATATCTAATGTCCCTGCAGTAAATACTCATAGATTCTTTCAGGGTACTCAACTCTTATTAATGGCTTTTCTATTTCAGATATATTGTCGGCAACAAACATTTCTTGCCTACTGAGAGTTTAGCAGGAGTTTAGCATGAAAGATTTAAACTGCCTAGGTTGTTTCTAACGGATATGGGGTAGTGTACAGTCTCGCAATATGTGCTTACCCGGGTGTATTAATTCGGCCTCCCTGCTCCGTCTGTCTTCGTGGTGGCGTCTGACGTCACGTCTTAGCGGTTTGGATCGTAAGATGCGATTGGCTGTCTGACCCGCTGTTTAAACAAGAGACCGTGGCCTATTGGATATGGCTAATCCTGTCTCGTGGTTCAATAAGGCTGTGATGTTGTTACCGTAGTCAAGGTTGCCTACTGATATTGATAGTTTTTTAGGCAAAAAAAAACGTTATTGTTATATACTCGGTCTGTGTCGTATTGTTCTATTGCTCGATATTATAAATAAAATGCAACATAGTTTGGTCGTGAAATGTCCCGTTTACTAATTTAACCAGAAACGGGTAACATAATCCCTATACGACCGGAGTTCACATCTACTAAAGTTAAATAATCAGTGTTTGATCTCCGTCACGATTATTTGAATAATAAGATCAAGACTGTGATCTAGTGTTATAGTATTACGGGCGGGACCCTCCTTTGTTTCCGAGAGCTAGTGTCCAACGCTAATTTATGACACTATCCAGGCATAATACATACTTCATTAGACATAATTCCCAATAATGTAAAAGTTGTATAATACTACGTTTCGAACCTCTCCGTAGTATAACTGTATATAATTGATACAATAATGTATAATGTCAGGGTTAAGTCCTACCTTCCTCATAGAGGAATACTATCCGGATTTTAGTTTCTGTTATTGTGCTTGAGATCGGTAACATTAAACGAACGGGAATTCAGAAATGACACTTTCTTCAGAAGATGTTTGTATGTTCCTTTTTGTGAATCTTTTTGTGCGTATACCTCCGCCCATGTGTAACTTTCGTTAAGCTTGTAATCAATAGTGTTCCTTTTAAATTTCTTCAGTTTTGTCTCTTGTAATTCTTTACCATATTTGTCAAGTTTTAGGTGGAGATCCTCCAAGAATTTTCCCCATGGTTCCTCTTCCATTCTTTTTGATAGATTATTTTTAAGGGTGTACATTTCTTCTTCCTAGTCATGAATGGTTTTTGACAATTCCTCTATTAATAGAACTATCAAGTCCAAAGAACATTTATTTAATATGGAGTACCATTTCTCCATAAATTGTTGGTTACTATGTTGTCTGAACAACATAGGTCGGATTGCTAATCTTAAACTGCGAGGGATCCTCTTCACGCGATGGTATTGGATGAGTGTTGACGCGTGTAAGCGTTGGTTTAACTCCCTTCTAGTGAGGTATTCAAGTTGGCGTAGTTGTCGAGTGATTGAACCACTTTGTGCATCAAATGATTTTGTCTCCCTGATGAGATTGTAGATTTTATTCGCTTCATCTGCTGTGTAAGCTTTAGTAGAAGCCCGATTTTCAGTAATATTTGCTATAGATTCAAAGGACATGATTTGCGAGATGCAGCTGTTCACCTGCGCAGGAAAAATACAATGGATCATGTTGGTGAATAGCGCACACTGGTTGCTAAGCTATGCTGTGAGTTTAAATCGATATGTGTGCTATGTTAGAAAATATGCCTGCGAAGCATATGTATGAAAAGAGGAAAGTGGCCTAGTCCCAGAATGGCGACTAGGACTCTAACATGCACTACAAATTGGTGTGTTACTTAGTTTAAGCACACATTTTTAATGAAACTGTATACTATTAAACTTTTCACAGTACGCAATAAAGCATCATGTGTTTACATATGAATGTTTACATAAATGCTGCCAACATTTTCAAAAAGATTGCAATGAAACAAACATTGTTATACAACATAAAATAACAGAACCCAATGCATTTCGGGACACGTGGTCCCTTCGTCAGGGGTACATGAGGGACACATTTCAAAATATGCATGCTAGGATCAACAGCAGATTGTTCAGAAGAAGAGATTGTGTGTAAGAAAGGTAAGGTGCACTGAAATGGTGTCATGGGTCCTGGTGCAAAGAAAAAAACTTCCCTTCACCCCTGTCTACTGGCTCCACAATAAATTACATCCATAACTTGGGTAAATTGGGCACCTAATTCCTCTGGGGCACTGTGCCATAGCACTTGCTGCATGACTGGTGGCTATGCCCCTAGCTTGGACCCATGAACATAGTCATGATAGAGCCCTTTGTGGAAATTGCACTCCTCTCCCCTAGGCTTAGCAGTCATGGTTTTCTGCTGCAAGTCCCAGGGGATGGGAGCCCAGGGTAGGGCAGCCCTCTACCTTGTGCCTTGCAGTAATGGTCTTTTGCTGCAAGCCTAGGGAGCCGTGAGGCCCAGAGGGGGGCAGTTTCTTTTGAGCCTCACATCTGTTGTCTAGCACTGCAGGGCCAAGAGCATGGGGCCCAACTCCCCTATGACTCCCAACCTTGGGCATCCACTGTGAGGCCCAGGAGACAGGGTCCCATCCCCTGGGCCTCACACCCATGGATAGTGCTCAGAGGCCCATTGGCCCCACTGCTTTTGGCCTCAAAGTAATTTTCTAGTTCAGCGAGACCCAGTTAGGATGGCCAACTTTCCATTATCACTTCACAGGACACATACTCACTGGACACATTGCAATTGCAGAGACATTAGAAGATGCTTGTTGGGGATCCGGGGGCTACGAGTCGCATGGCACATATGGGAGGATTCATTTAAAATTCCCCTCCTCTAAATGAGGCCACCTCAAGAGTAACTCGACTGGAAATTGAGCTTACTGAATGCAATTACTATTCATACTGTATTTGAGTTCAAATCTCTTTACTACCTCCTGAAGTAAGCCTTGGCTGCTTGCAATTACAACTATTGAGAGACAAGTTTAGAAAATGAACTGCACTGGTTGTCTTAAACTTTGAAACATCAGTGATAAATACCAATATCTCCCGTGCATTCTGCACAGGAGCTACCCACTGCCTCAAGTACTGGTCCAGTGGGTAAGTTTTAGCCATGGTACTGGGACACTTGACATCTAATCCTTGCTCTTCTCCTGGAAAGTATACAAAATGTGATGAATGGAATGCTTGAATTAATTTCAGCCACTGGTAATTATTCAGGCTGCAACCCAGTCCATCATCTTTGAGCCCACCATGCCACCTTAGTTTAGTCCCAGCCATATGGAAACCAGGCTTGACCATGCTCAAATGGTAACAGACCAATCCGAACTGCCAGGCCATGTCCTCCCTGAACCAAAACACAAAAATCCCAGGACCGGTTTTGCCATAGTTAGGGTTCATCTGCTAGACAGGTTGGTTCCAGTGACACAGTGTGCATGGGATCCACATCTGGGCATACCTGTCACACTTAAGGTAACACACTAAAGTATACAAAAAAGTGATGTGTGGAATGCTCAAATTAATCTCAGACACTGGTAATTAACTACTCAGGCTGCAACCCAGCCCATCGTTTTTGGCCACCATCCTACTACAGTTTGGACCCAGCCCAATGCAAATCTGTCTTGACTCTGCTCTAATGGGAACAGTCCAGTCTGAATTGCCGGGTCTGGTCCTCTCTGAACTGTAACACAAGCAACCAGTCTCCAAACATGAAAGTAACCGGAAAACAATTATTCTTTGAATTGTAGTATTATCAAAGGTAACCTCAGACCCCCTTCTCAGAGCCTCACAGTGATTAGCCAAGGCTAAAAGATCCCAGGGAAGGACCCTCTACCCGGCTTCGCACCAATGGCCCAGCCCCAGGGTATGGCCCTCCCTCCGACCTTGCAGTCTTGACCACGTCTGTGAGGCACAAGGAAGAGAATCCCTTCCTATCCTAGGTCTTGCAGTGATGCATAGTGGCTGGGATCCCCTGAAGACAAGAATCAATCCTTAACTTCGAAAAGTGAAGAACAGGTACTACCTTCATGCAGATTGTGCTGTAGTTAGGCCTCATCAGCCAGATATAGCTTGGTTAGAGTGACATAGTGTGCATGGGACCCATGTCTTGGTATACCCATCCCATTTAGGGCGACATGCTAAAGTATGCAAATAAGTGATGGATGGAATACTTAAATTAATCTCAGCCACTGGTAATTATTTGAGCTGTATCCCAGTCCATTGTGTTGTTTTGTATACTTTTCCAGGGAAGAGCAGCCCGTTGGATTTGCCATCAGAATCACTGTCATCCTAGTTGTGGTCTAGTGGACTAGTTGGAAACATGGAACCAGGAGGCATAGTTTTTAATCCTGGCCTTCTATTTGGACAAACTATGTGCTCTTGGACACTCACTTTCTTTAACTTATCCCTGTGCTCCTTTTTTGGCAAAATTGTGGGTATTTAGATTCAATGTAAAGGCTGCTAGTAAGCATGTGGACTGGATATTATGGCACTGGGGGGGGAGAGAAGAGCCTAGTCACATGGTATAGTCACCAAAATGCAATACAGTGGCTAATGTATAGCCTTTGCAACAATTAGCAGTTTTCTACACTCTTGGGCCAACTAATTTAACAGACTGTTTGATCCTGGGCATATAAGACTCTGCCTATGCCTCCATCTTCTGATCTTACAATTTATCAGCCCTTTGAAACAGGTTTAATGGAAGAAATATTCAACAAGGGCATCCTCCCAAGACAGGTCCCCAGCAAGGGTTTTATTTCACTCCTTCAAGGCTGATTGCATCTCATTAGCTGAATGTGCTTCTGAAGTTGTATTGTGGAGGACCCCTCCAGCCACCAACAATCACCTTCTTTACAGCTCATAAAAGGGCCGGAAGCGTGAGAGTTGCTTGTCCATTGAGGGGGTCATACCAGGCGGTGCACCAAATGTGTGACAATGGGCAACCCATAAGAATATACCTCGTTATCACGCAGACTTTTTCCACACAGGGAATTACAACACAGTCGTTACAACGACCGCATGGTAATTCCGCATATCATTACCCGCTGGATTGTTGGATTTTAAATCCAACCCCTTATCCCCCCTCCGCAAGTCGTTGTTCCGACTTGCGGAGTAATGGTATGCGGAATTAAAACGCAGTTGTTGTAACGACCGCATTGTAATTACCTGCGGGGAAAACGTTTCGTGGTAAATGTTGTTTACAACCCATAATGTTCTCTGTGGGCAGTGGGTCAGGAGCTCTGATTGCAGGACAAGCATTCAGGATATGTCTTCTTGCAATTGAGCCCCCCCCCCCTTGGGCCTCGCAGCACTACACTATAGCTATGAGGCCCATGGTAGGATCCATCCTTCTTTTTCCTAGTTGCAGTGAGAAGACACACCGCTCTAAATTGAATGTGGGGGGAAGCAAAAGCATTGGTGTGCTCTGGTGTGACTGTAGCACACTGATGTTGGGTCGCATGTTGGTCAGTTGAGTACAGGGCCATGTGCAGCTTCCCACATTGCCCAAGTCTAGCACCGGCCTTGATGGAGCAGTACAGCTCAAGATGTCCCCTTCCAGGGGCAGCTCCTCCGTTGGAGCGGAGGAGCATCGCCTCACTTAAATTACCCCCAGAGATAAAAAATAAAATGGTAATTCATGACCATTTTATTTTTCATCCCCCGTCCCAAACAGAGCGTCAGGACGGGACGGGGCCTGCTGAGTGACAACAGTAGGGAAGAAGGTGGGCTGTATATGCACTGTTTAAAGTGCGCATGTCTTTTTGGCCGGCTGTCTTGTGACAGCCAGCCACACATACATCTCTAAACATCACAAACCCAGCTGTCTCAAGAAAGCTGGGTTATAGTCAAGTGCAGGCCTCCGGAGCGCTGTGGAACATTGAGTGAGGCAACTCGCTCCAATCAGGGTGTTGCTCTCATGTAGCATGAGAGCTGCACCAGGATTGGTCAAGGGAGTTTGGTGGTGGCCGGGCTGCAGTTGAAGAAAGAACAGGTCTGCAGCGGAGGACTTGGTAAGTGTTTAATTATTTAATTAATTAATTTTATTTGCACGCGCGCCCGCCCGCCCTCCCCTCCACGTAGATGCCAGCCGCCACTGCCACGTACCAAGGTCATGACTGAGCAGTGCAGCCCAGCACCCTCCCCCCCCCCATCCCCTGAGATCAGGACTGAGCAGTCCAGCTCATTGTGTCCCCTGCAATACTCGGAATTGTCTGTCTGTCACATGTATTAGTAAATTGTGTTATGGATTTGTGACTAACGCCTGAAACTGCGCACAAGGCTTCTGTGGAATAAATGCTGCTCAAGTCCAAAGGTAATAGAATCCCCTTACATTTTATTTGCTTTGAAAGATTAGGCGACTAATGCCAAACTAGTTACCTAATTTATCCTAGATTGTGTTAATCTTTAAACAAAGCATTTACAGTACTTCGGTTGTTTTTTTAAGCGATTGCACTGGAGCTGTCTTTTCAATAATTCATTCAAAATGCCACTGATTAAATCACAACTTTGGGACAAGGAAAACACTGGCACACCCTTTACACTGTTTATGACTCGCATCTGACAAACACCGAACGTTGTTCCTTAATAAGAGTTCATGAAGTTCTTTACGCAAAGGTTTTGTTTATTAGTATTTTAACAGTTCATAGATTTTTTCACTTTTCTTACATTTATGGTAGTAACATAATTTTCCCGTGTTATGAATGCTAGTTGGTACTGAAGGTATGTGTCCCGTTTTCTCCTTGAGTTTCTAACTTCTCACAGCCATATTCATTGTTATGTTTACATTCCTATGCTACTCACTGTACCAAAAAATGAACAGCTAAAGAAAGCAAAATCCACTATAAGGTAAACGTACACTGCCTCTACTTCTGAGGCAGAAATACAAAGTGTTAGAAATAAAATCGAGAGATATACATATAAACATACTGGAGGTCAATACATTATATTTGCATTAAGGCAAAAAGGTATATCTGAAATTCACCCGCACAGTTCTATATTTTGCTGTGAATGGCCAACGCAATCTTGTTGCAATGCATATGTTATGTAATATGTATATTTTTAGATTTTCAAATTGTGGGGAAACCATTGTTGGTTAATGGCAAAGATTTGATAAGTTGCCCAATCGCACGGGCCTTATTATGAGTTTAGCGATCTTGGAGCAGATTGCCACGCCAGCGCCCCCCTCCAAGACGGCCAAACTCATAATGAGACCTCCCATCGGATACCAGCTGGAATACAAAATTTTCTAGCTATCGCAACAAGAATTTTAGATTCTATTAAGGACACGGAGGCGAGGATTATGCTTACTTATTTCTTTACTGCAGAAACAGCAGCCAATCAAAGTAAAACTACAATGGTAAAAAACAACATTTCCCATGAGGCTTTGAACCACACCTCCAATAATAGTAACAATCACAGTAGTAACAAGCATATAAAGTAAAGAGACACTAATCTGGCCTCCTCTTTCTTTGCGCGAACAGTCTTGTCATAATGATCAAAGTCTTTAATCAGGCCCGGACTGGCCATAGCGGGCACCGGGCAATACCCCGGTGCGCCGCAAGGGTGGGGGCCGGTTTTGGGGCCCTGGGGGCCGATTTTGTTACAGGGCCGTTTTTGCAGCATAGCTGCAAAATCGGCCCTGCAACAAAATCGGCCGAAAACCAGCCCTGGCAAAGCGCTCGGCGGCACCTCCAACCCCCCCGAGTGGGGAGGGGGGGGCAGCCGAGCACTTTGCCACGGCCGGTTTTGGTTCCCAGTCCGGCCCTGTCTTTAACTCTCAACGGAGAGAACAGTTCCTTAGTAATTATCAACTGAGAAAAATCCAACACCAGGAAGGAAACATCTTCCACCAGGAAGGGACAGCAGCACAATCCACAGACGGCAATTAACTCTTGTTGGAGTCATTTCCTGAAACAGAAAAAGAAGTTTGAGAAAAGAAGCCCACAAACTATATTTCTCAGGGGGTGGGTACAAAGTTGTTAAACAACATCATTCCAAACAACTTTACAGTTAATATAACTGTCCCAACGGGTGGGATAATCCTCGCCTCCGTGTCCTTAATAGAATCCAAAATTCTTGTCGCGATAGCTAGAAAATGTTGTATTCTATGGCAGGACCGGAGGCTTCTGATTATGCTGGTTCAAAGCTCATCAATCACAGCATCAGAAACATGAGGAATAGGTTTATAATAAAACACTTTAAACATTGAATCAGAAGACCAATCAGCAGCTTTAAGGATGTCCTCTAAGCGAGAACCTAGTAAATAGGCTTTAGAAGCCATCGCACCTCTAGTCGAATGAGCACCATACACATAAATATCGATGCCAGCCTCTGACATAATCCATCTAACCCATCTGGCTAAAGTAGCCGAAGCGACTGGTTTGAAAGGCCTCTGAACAGAGATCAACAACTGGTCTAAAGGGTCAACCCTGTGTGCAATAGTACGCTCCTCATAACATTTGAGACATTGCAACACACATAGCTTGCTGTTATGTGGAAAGGCGGGATACTCCACTGAGCGTGACATGGTCTTAGTTCGTCGAGTAATAACAAAGGAGACACCTTGAGGAGAAAACATCCTACCCGCTAAATCCAAAACTCTAACATCCGAAACTCTGCAACATGAAATGAGACACAGTAACATTCTAAGCTTGGCAGAGAGCCGTTTCAAGGATAATTCACCATTATCGGGCCAGGATTCCAACAGTGTAAGAACTGTTGTGACATCCCAAAGCATGGAATACCTGGGCCGAGGAGGGTTGGCCACCCGAACTCCTTTGAGTAACTTACAAACCAAAGGGTGCATCACCACAGGCTTACCATCGATGTGATCGTGACCAGCAGAAATAGCAGACCTGAAATTATTAACGAACCTGTAAGCCAGGCCCGAAGACGCACATTCAGACAGAAAATTCAACCAATCACTTACATTTGATCCCACGGGATCCACCTGTTTTGGAAGGCACCAACCCACCCATTTCTTCCAAGATGCAGAGTATTGTTTCCGGGTGGAAGGAGCCCAAGCCTGCTGCATAAAGCTGGAAGCCTCTCGTGAAAGGCCTGCAAGGCACTCATGTCTCCGGAGAGAGTCCACACCATCAAGGTCAACTGATTCTGCAGGATTAGGGGAAGGCAAGATCCCACTGGGTCCTGCAGAAGAGTCGGGAATACTGGGAGCCGGAAGGGAAGGTCCACAGACAACTCCAACAGTGTGGGAAACCACGATTGAGTGGACCCGAACGGAGTCACCAACACTTTTGTTGCCCTCTGCCGGCGCACTACGGCCGCCACTCTCGGTATCAGAGCAAATGGGGGAAAAGCATAATTCCTCCGTTGCCCCCAATGGTGTAGGAATGCGTCCGTTCCCATTGCCATCGGGTCCGGTCTCCAGCTGTAAAACCGGGGAAGATGGGCATTGAGGCGAGAGGCAAACAGGTCCTTCTGACAAGGGCCTCGCATAGTCATGATCTGAGCAAACAGCGATGGGTGAAGCCGCCAGTCGCTGAAGTCTCGAAGAAACCGGGAATTCCAATCTGCCACCTGATTGAATTTCCCCGGAAGGTATTCTGCCACTACCGAGATCTTGCGATCCAGACAAAAGTGCCAAAATTCCTTCGCAATGTGGACCAGCATGCGGGACTTCGTCCCCCCTAACCGATTGATGTATCTCACCACTGAGACATTGTCCATTCGAAGGAGTATACAACAATTGCTCTTCAGCGGTGAGACAGAGCTGATGGCAAAGGACCCTGCCAACAACTCTAGACAGTTTATGTGTAGCGTGAGTTCGTCTGCTGACCAACGTCCTCCTGTGGTATAATCTCCACAGCGAGCGCCCCAGCCCCATTGACTGGCGTCTGATTCGACTACCACATCCGGGGCTGCGCCGAAGATGGCTCGGCCATTCCAGGCTGACATGTGTTCCAGCCACCACTGGAGTTCCTCCCGGGCCTCTGGGGAGAGGGGAATTAGGTGATCGTAGTGAAATTTCCTCTGTAGATAAAAGATTTTCAATCTCTGTAGGGCCCTGTAGTGTAAGGGGCCGGGAAAAATGGCTTGGATTGACGAGGCCAGAAGGCCCACAATCCTCGCTAGCACACGCAAGGAGATCTTCTCCTTGGATAAAGTAGACGTTATCTCCCTTTTGATGGACCTGATCTTGTGAAGGGGAAGGAGCAGTTGGGCCGAAACAGAGTCTATCAGGAAACCCAGGAATTCCATCTGCTGATTCAGTATCATCACCGATTTCGTGGTGTTGATGACGAACCCCAGATTCTGCAGCAGGGACGTCGTCCACTCCAAGTGCGTGAGAAGAAGGGATCGGTCCTGGGCTAGTATGAGCATGTTGTCCAGGTAAACAACGAGACGCACTCCCATCTCCCGGAGGCGAGAGATCACAGGCTTGAGAAGCTTGGTGAATACCCAAGGGGCTTAGGACAGACCGAAGGGAAGCACCATGTAACGATACCATCGCCCTTTCCAAGGGAACTGTAAGTACTTTTGATGAGAGGGGCAGATGGGGACCGTCAGATAGGCGTCTTTTAAGTCTAAGCGGACCATCCAGTCGTTCTCCAACAGAAGGTCCCGTAAAAGATGGATACCCTCCATCTTGAAGTGGCGATAAGTGACATAGGGATTGAAGTCTCTTAAGTTTAAAACCAAGCATTGGCCGCCACCCTTCTTCTGTACCAGGAAGACGTTGCTGCAGAATCCTTCGGGAATGAAGGGTCCTACAGCAATAGCCCTCTTTTCTAACAATTCTTCCAGCTCTGAGTTGATAAAACTCTGTTCTAGACGGGAAAAAGGGAGATGCTGAGGGGGAAAGGGTTGCAGGGGTCATTCCACCATCTCTATCCGGTAGCCCTGGACGGTCTGTATTAGCCAAGCATCTAAAGTGAGACATGTCCAATTCATTACAAAATGACGCAATCTGCCCCCTAAAGGGACCAAGGGGCACAGTTGACTTACCGGAGGACTGATTATCGAAATTTTTGTAGCCTCTGTTGACCCCTCGTTTATAGCGACCTCTGAAGCCGCGGGATCTTGACGGGTAGAAACCAGCTTGGTCCGGTTCTTGTGTATATCCTCTGCCCCGTCTAGTGGCGTACCCTTTTTGAGGACTGGTATTCGAATAGCGGCCGGTCGAGCGTCCTCTGCCACGGCCGGCCCTATTAGAGACCTGGTGCAACACCCTCTTCAAGGAGGCTTGAGACTTATCCAGAGACGCAAAGGTATTGACAAATTTAGCAATGTCTTTCACAAAGTTGTCCCCAAACAACTGTCCTTCCGCCAAAGGTCCTGGCTCCGATGAAGCCAATTCCACCAATTGGGGATCAATCCGGAGTAAGACAGACTTCCGTCTTTCGGAAGCCAGAGCACAGTTGGCGTTACCCAACATGCAAATGGCACGCTGCGCCCAACCCGCAAGGACTTCAGGGTGGATGGCATCACCTGTTTCTTGCGCTTGCAGGGCCAGTTCCAGAATCTTGGCCAAAGGTCCCGAAAGGTCAAGGACCTTATCTTGGCACGCTCTGAGCGCGCGATCAATCCCTTTTTTGGGGTCTTTCTTATACTTTTTAAGGAAAGTGGTCATGGAAGGATCGATGTCAGGGGTGACGGCCACCTTGTGGGCCAAATCGGGACCGGGCACTCGGACTTTAGGCGAGCTCTCACCTCTTTATCAAAACCTTTACGGAGATGAGACTCCAGGTATTCTGCCACAGCAGGGGGGGGAATCCAATCAGAGGACCTAGGATGTACAATGTCTGCTGGGTCAAAGGAGAAGGGCGAAGGAGTGACGGAAGGGGAGGCATGTTTACGCTTTTTAGTGCGCTTGCGTGGAGCCGCATCCAAGGAATCTGTATCGGTGCCAGTGTCAGTAGTAGTGACATTTGGGGGGGGGAGGGAGGGCACGAGGCTTGTCACCAGTAGAAGACTGTTGACATTATAAAGCTTATCATAGGACTGGGCATGGGGCCAGGTCGAGTCAGTAGCCACCTTCTTTGGGGGGGGGGGGCAGGAAGGGTCCAGGCCAGGGAGGGGGAGAGGCTTACCAGGGACTAACAGGTCCAATTTCTTGGCTAGTGGAAGCAGGGCAGAGGAAAGGGCTTTATCCAATTTAGCGTCTAGCTTTTTCTCAATGAGATCCTCCATGGATTCCTCTTCATAATACTCATCATTGCCCTGGTAGCCACACGCAGTACCCTCTTCATCGCAGTATTCCGTATCTGCCATAATCAAAGAGAATTATTCAATTCCACTCCAAGTCCCCAGAGGGAAGCACAATTGCCAACCCAGGAAGGGTGTCGAACAGGGGAAGTGTCAGGCGCAGGAGCCGGAAATATCAAAGAATAAATATCCAATCAAGCCAACAAAGTCCAATGCTAGGACTAATGGAGGGAAAAAACCCTTATCCAGCTCTGGAAAGGGTCTCCAAAAATTGCCCCACTTCCACACTCACTGGGAAGTAAGGGGTTAATATATCAGACCTCCGCTGCCAATTGGGAGGAAAAACGCTGTTTTTATTGTGTCCAAAACGGCCCCTCGGCTCCTGGCCAACTGCGTGATTCCCCACTTCAGCCGGGGGTAGATCGTCTCAATCGGCACTGTGGACGAGCTGCGCGCGCATCACGGCGTGTGCGAGCCGTCGAAGACGCACGCCGGGCCACAGACGGCTCCTCTGAGCGCCTCCTTCCCCGAGGGGGGGGGCCAAGTCCCTCCTAGTCGCGGACCGCGGAGCAAGGCATCCGCGGCCGCCAGCAACAACAGGACACAGCGGGGGCCTACGGGCGCAACACGCGCTCCAAGAAGGGAACACTAAAGGACGCGGAGCGGGTCCGGGAAGCCCTGCTCCGAATTTGGGAAGAGTAGAACGCCGCCAGATGCGTATGGCAAGAGAAGCACAGCGCGACCATAAGCAATACGGTAAACAAGGCAACACAACAATAAGTTGAGCAGTGCAATAATTGAAAACGCCAAAGGCGATATAAGCAATATAAGGCCTATAAAGCAATTCAAGCATATAAAGTAAGGAGCGCTTATCTGGGCTGCTGAACAGCAAAGAAAGAGGAATCCAGATTAGTGTCTCTTTATTTTATATGCTTGTTACTACTGTGATTGGTTACTATTATTGGAGGCGTGGTTCAAAGCCTCATGGGAAATGTTGTTTTTTACCATTGTAGTTTTACTTTCATTGGCTGCTGTTTGTGCAGTAAAGGAATGAGTAAGCATAATCAGAAGCCTCCGGTCCTGCCATAGAATCCAGGTCAGGCGGTCCTACAGCGGCTGGCCACAGAGGTGCCGTGCTAAGGCTTATATGTGAGCCTCAGCAAGGCGCGGCCATGGGAATGCTATTGCACGTTCCTGCAGAGCATCGACTGTTAAGTCCATGCCCTGTAGGAACTGGGGGTGCATGCATACTTGGGGCACACCATCTGCCCTCCTACTTGCATCCCTTGGTGCGGAGGCAACAGGGGGCCCTGTAGGACATCCTTAGTTTTCTCACCGCCACACGTTTCATGGCAGTCGCACCTCCATGAAAACTATGGCGGTGAGGAAACTAAGCTTTGCGATGTTGCAGCGGCACCGTCAGCATATTACCAGCCTCTCACCGTAGCAAGACCACCAGGAATCGTGGATCTCTAGTGGTAGCAGTGGTTCTGTGGCGGTCTGGCCACCATAGTCAGAATATGGCAGGTGGACCTCCAGTCTGGCGGTCCACGGACCGCCACCACAACAATGTTGAGCCAATAGATGGCCATAGTCGTAAAAAGGCCCTTAGGCTTATTGCAGGCAAATAAAATCACATTTACCAAATGAAAACCTCATCAACACAATAAATAGAAATACATAATTTCATAAACTCTCGTACACAAATTGTAATTGAACAACATGGCATTGCCGTATTGGCCACCAAGGAGCAATTATTGCAAAAAATACATTTAATTGTACTTCGTTACTTTACCTCCCCTTGATGATCTTTAGTCTGCGTAATTTGCACCGAGCAGTAATAAGAAATGGAACAAAAAACACAAATATGTATTATGATTTTAAATAATACATTAATGATGTGTAATGCAGTTAAAACAATCATTGACAAAGGTAGTAGGTCTGACTTTAGTAATCCTGTGATGTTATTTATTTATTTGTGGTTGTATTAGTTGCAATAGGCATTAAAAGCATCACCTTAAAAACCCTGGTGACTAACGCTAGCTGCGATAAGTTTGCAAAAAAAAGTAAAAAATAACCTATCAAATAATTTAATATAATGAGAAAGCAGAAATAAAAAAACAAAGCTCTGCCCGTGTTGTCTGGCACTTTTTAGGTGAATGCATACATGTGCACCAGCAAATGCTGTCAGTCTCAGGGAAGAGAGCCAGTGGCTACAGTGGACCAGTGCTATAAAAAAGCCAAGTAATTGTAATTTATATTGAATTAATAATTAACTGTTGTTGTAGTCATCTCTAAATTAGCCAGACAGTGCCACCTTGTGACAGACTGTCACAAGCGCCGGTGTTGACAATGAAGTGCTGAGCACCGGAAACCACCGGGTCAAATTAAGGCCTGCAATGGGCTACCTCCCATCTCAAATTAAGCACTGCAGTGGGTTAACCCACTGCCCCATGCTACATGTGCTGAAGTGAGCAGTAGCAACATTTAAATTACATTTAAACAAGTCAAATTGGTAAAGATGGATGACAGAAAGCTCCTTGTATATACATTTATGGATGCATTGGTGGAACCTTAATGCTACCAAGAAAGCTAAAATTGTCTCAAGGCCAGTCTTAAAAATAGTTCTACCCATGACAGCCTATATAATAGATCATCTTTAAGTTTAATGCTATGTCTGCATATTTTTTGTATTCCTGTAAGCTCAGAGACTAGAGCCCTCACACAAAGTGAAGGTCGGTCTCATCAGGCAGAAAGGAGAAAGGATGTAGGACTGATCACACTGAAAACACCAGTGGTCTACATGTCTACGCCTCATGTTAAGAAGGCAGACAACCAGATACATGTCTGTATGGGCTGCTGTGTCTGCGTCCACTTGTCTGCCTGTTGCTCCCACATATCGGGCTCAGAATTTCACATTATGAGTGGAGGCAAGGCAGTGTTGCTGAAAAGATCAGGACTTACACAACAATAAGGGAGTTAAACCCTATGAGTAGATTTCTGCCTCATTAGAGGGAGAAAAAGGTGCGTAAAACACAACCCAAATAGGGACATCCCTTGTCCTTAAGAAGACCCCTCACTCACCAACCTAGTTGGTGACATGCTTCTTCATCGGGGTCCCACCTGGATAGCCGAGTGCCATCCAGGTGTGCTGCGACACCTGATTACAGTGGAACTGGTTTTTCTTTTATATGTGCAAGACAAGAAATAGTGTGTTTAAAAAGTATCCGATCCTACCCACTCGAAGAGTTTATTCTGGAGTGTCTCGGATACTGTTAAAATGTAGGACACCTGTTGCCCTGTTAGGTGGGCTGTTGGTGTAAGATGAAGTAGTAATGTGGGTTTAAAAAGGGTCTACATGTTTCAACCTATGTGTTAATTTACAGGTATTCTTCAGGACCAGTGTGTGACCAGCGGGACGGTATGCACACGCTAAGGCGCACCCTATCCACGTTGGTTGTAGAACTAGAGTCTCAAAAATTAGTCTCACAAGTAAAAAGTGTTTTTCTCCTGTAATTCCCAGAAAAAAAACCTGTGAAAGAAAGATAGGGAAAGGGTTGTGGGTAAACAAACATATACGTACAACATATAACAATCATATGTCACTCTCTGATAAATGCACCTTGTGGTAGCTGGTGCTGTCCCAGTGAAAATTCAAGGGGGCGCACTCATATGGCGATGACCCAGGGGTGCAGGTCTTTAAAACACAGGATTGTGCGTACTTGGGGGTGTAGAGTTGTCGCATAATTGTGCGATAAACCCGCTATATCGGAGATACCGTGACCGCCTACAACTGGTGGTAGGTCCTCGATTTAGGGAGGGGCTGTACCTCGCGGTGGTAGGCACTGTGGACCTGTGCTATAAAAAGCCAAGTAAGTAATTGTAATTTATATTAAATTAATAATTAACTGTTGTTGTAGTCATCTCTAAATTAGCCAGACAGTGCCACCTTGTGACAGACTGTCACAAGCGCCGGTGTTGACAATGAAGTGCTGGTGCTGAGCACCGGAAACCACCGGCTCAAATTAAGGCCTGCAATGGGCTACCTCCCATCTCAAATTAAGTACTGCAGTGGGTTAACCCACTGCCCCATGCTACATGTGCTGAAGTGAGCAGGAGCAACATTTAAATTACATTTAAACAAGTCAAATTGGTAAAGATGGATGACAGAAAGCTCCTTGTATATACATTTATGGATGCATTGGTGGAAACACAATGCTACCAAGAAAGCTAAAATTGTCTCAAGGCCAGTCTTAAAAATAGTTCTACCCATGGCAGCCTAAATAATAGATCATATTTAAGTTTAATGCTATGTCAGAAGGCAGACAACCAGATACATGTCTGTATGGGCTGCTGTGTCTGCGTCCACTTGTCTGCCTGTTGCTCCCACATATCGGGTTCAGAATTTCACATTATGAGGGGAGGCAAGGCAGTGTTGCTGAAAAGATCAGGACACCTGTGCAATTTGTTGCAGGGGTGGGGGAAGGCGCACTACTTTGGGTTTGGGAAGCAGCAAAATGCTGGGTGTCTATTTTCTTTTCCCTTCCTGTTTTTTGATTCTGAAGCATTTTATTGCACCTAAGTAGCCCGGCCACGCCCCCTTGAGGTCAGCCCTTCAAATGAACTGTGAAGTGCAGCCATGCAGTGTTCTGATTGAATTCCCTTTCACTTTGATAACTTTATTTCGGTCGGAGACCATAAAAGTGCAATAAAATATATACAAGCACAATAATAAAACATAAATACATTAGAATTAAAAAGTTATTAAACTTTGGTTATCAAAGGAAATAGTAGAGAATAAAAGCAACAATCTGTTATTTCTTGTAGATAAAAATAGTTCTTCTCCGCCACATGCCTAATAGAAACCGGGAGACGGCAAAAACAATGGGAGGGGCAGTGTCACAAGTTAGCACTCTACAAGCGTGTGCACAGTGTCGGAAACCAAGATTTTTGCATAATGGGATGATCCAGCATTTTCGAATTTCACTATATGCTGGACAGAAGAAAAGGATATGTACAATGTCTTCTCTGGCATAATTACAGGCAGGACACTTGGCATTTGTCGTTTTTGCCCATCTGGATGTCAGTGCCCCTACCGGTAAAGAGCCGTGCCTCAATTGGATGTACAGTTTTCTTGCTAGTGGAGGCTGCACCATGTCCAGAAACACCTCCGTCCTGTATTCGACTTTTATTGTAAGGAACTCAGTTGACAGTCTGCCCAGGGAGGTAGAACAATGTAACAATTTAAGATTGTACGATTTTACAGCTGCCACCAGTACAGTCCTTTGCATCCTCATACAGCTGTCCTCTGGTGTGTCCCACAGTTGGGGAAGGCCAATTTGATAAAAGAGAGTCTTGACATGTACCAGCCAAGGTATATTCTTGCTCTTTAGCTGTCCCCAAATAGTGTTAAATTCTGCTCTAAAGGGTTCAAGCTCCGGGACAGACCAGAGCCTTCTCCAGTAGAGCAGGGGACGTGCAGCCACCAAGTCAGAGATAGGTTCCAGACCCAGGTCCAAACGTAATGGCAGGAGAGGTGTGCTTTGTGGGAGACCAAACAGATGTCGCATAAAGGACTGCTCTACTTTCATTAAGTTACATGCATTAGTATGTCCCCAGAGTTCGGCAGCATACAAAGCGGCAGACCTAACCTGTGTTCTGTATATCTCTAGGGCAGGGGTAGCCGATTTAAAGGTTGAGGCGTTATGGAGTCTACCTACACCGCCCATTATCTGAGCAAGTCTCAGAGAGGATTTAGAGGCTTGATGGTCCTATGTAAAATGCTCAGTCAGAGTCACCCCCAGGTATATAAAGGTCTTCACTCGCTCAAGTGGGGTTCCATTCAGAGTGGGGTTTGGACGGTTGTGCCTCGGGGGGCTGAAGATCATGAACTTGGTTTTCTCCAAGTTGATCTCCAATCCCCGCGAGGCACAAAAGGAGACAAAGCCGTCCAAAACCCGCTGGATGCCCGATGATGTCCGCGACAACAACAAGGTGTCGTCCGCGAACATCAGAGCGGGCACCCTACCAGTAGCCAGGCATGGGGCATCGTTGTCCCTGACACAATTGAGTCTATCTATCAGGCCATTAACATACAAACTGAAGAGTGTAGGTGCCAGTACGCAGCCCTGGCGTACGCCCCGAGTAACAGGGAAGCGGTCAGATAATTCCCCGTTTTTCCCACACCTCACCTGGGCATAATTCCCGGTATGAAGTCGAATTAGGGCATCTAATAAGTAAGGAGGGAGACCTCCAACACCGTCCAGAGTCTCTCCCTAGGAACCAGATCGAATGCGGACCGCAGGTCCACAAAAACAAGGTAGAGGCTGCCACCCTCTACTCTTGCAGTTTTCCAGTATAGGACCTGCAGGCGAAAGATCTGGTCCAAAGTCGAGACCCCTGACCTGAATCCGGCTTGAAGGGTGGTCAAAGTTTTATTTTCCTCCATCCAGCCCAGTAATCTCTCCAGTAGAATTCGGCCCATCAACTTCTGGGTCGTATCGAGTAAACTAATTGGTCTATAGTTTGATGGGGTCAGTGGGCAGCCCTTTTTAAAAATTGGAACAATCTCAGCTCCCAGCCAGGTCTCAGGTACTGGAGAACCCTGTAAGACAGCATTAAACAGAACCATCAGGTATGGGGCCCACATTTTTGGCTGGGAACGAAAAAGATCTCCAGGGAGCTTGTCCAGACCCGGAGCCTTATTCGGGAGCAGTTTCTCAATTGCCAATTCAACTTCCCTGAGTGTAATATGGACTAAGCTGTTAGTGGGAGACCTATTGTGGGCATCCTGACTCACTATAGAGAGACCAGGGACCAAGGCCCCCGGCAGTCTACACTCGTGCGGGAGGTCTGGGGCCGTAGGAATCTCGGGAGCTCGGTTGGGGCTATGATTTTGACAGGGGAAAGTCCATGAGCCCGGGGCCCCCAGCAGTCGACACTCGTGCAGGAGGTCCCGGGCCGCACAGGTCTGAGGAACCGAGAACCCAGGACCCAAGGCCTCCGGCAGTCTACACTCGTGCGGGGGGTCTGGGGCCGTAGGAATCTCGGGAGCTCTGTTAGGACTATGATTTTGGCGGGGGAAAGTCCCTGAGCCCGGGGCCCCCAGCAGTCGACACTCGTGCAGGAGGTCCCGGGCCGTGCGGGTGCGAGGAACCGAGAACCCAGGACCCAAGGCCCCCGGCAGTCTACACTCGTGCGGGGGGTCTGGGGCCGTAGGAATCTCGGGAGCTCGATTGGGGCTATGATTTTGACAGGGAGAAGACCCTGAGCCCGGGGCCCCCAGCAGTCGACACTCGTGCGGGAAGTCCCGGGCCGTACAGGTGCATGAAATCGAGCTCCCGGGCCCCCGGCAGTCTGCTCTCGTGCCGGAGGTCCCGGGGCGCACAGGCTCGAGGGTCCAGAACCGGTTGTGGCAGCCTATCCTGGCCCTGACACCCAGTTTCCTCCATCTCAGGACTTGTGTATAGTGACTTGAAGTGTGCCTCCCACACTATAGGAGCAATATTCGAGACCCCAGCATCTCTCTCGCCTGCCGCTGAAGAGGTAACAATTAACCAGAAGGTCTTGGAATCTTTTAGGAGTAGTGCCTGTCTCAGTTCATCCCACCTAGATTCCTCCCACTCGCTCTTTGCTCTAGTGAGCACCCTCTTATACAGCAATCTGGATTCTCGAATTTTAAGGGTATCTCTAGATTTAATTGCCTTGAGAAGGGCTTTCTTTGAGTTTTTACAAGCGTGGTTGTGCCAGGCGTGTGTTTTATTTTGACGCGACTTAGTCCCACTGACCGGATAGAATACATCCCCTAGACTCTCAACCAAGTTTCGGTGGGTCTCTATGATCTGCCCATGGGAGATGGAATTGCCCATATCGCTAATTAGTGGGATAGCTATCTGATAGATTTTTGCAAGACGGGTAGGAGAGTGTAGGCAGGAAGGCCATTTAACTCTTCTCCTATTATTAGATATGATGTGTGGGGGGATTGTCAGGCTGGAGTCAGGGTTAGTTAATCCAAATGCGCCGGGTTTAAGCGTTAGTACCAGCGCATTATGGTCACTATCGTTCCTAGGAACAACCCCAAAATCTTTAAACTTGTCCCAGTGTTTTGCTTCCAGCATAAGGTAGTCAATGGTGGAGCTACGGTTTATCCTATTATATGTGGGCTGGCCGGAACTTTCGTTATTGCCCCTTCCGTTGCATGCCCGCAGAGACATTGCAAGGGTCAAGGCTTTGATTTGTAATACTAGCGAGGTCCATGCCTTAACTGGGGTGATTCTTGGGGCTGGAATGTGCCAGAGCAGGTCGACCTCATCCTCCTCACACAACTCGGATCCACCCAATGGTTCAAACTGGCAATTCAGGTCGCCACCAAGGATAATCGGAATTGTAGGGTCAAGTGTCTGGAGGAAGTGATCAAGTGACTTGATAGTACTCGATTCTTTTCCATTCACAGTAGGCCTGGAGTAGATATTGATAATAGCCAGTGTAGATTTGCCAACAGATGTTAACAACACACATTGGATATCTGGGGAGTTTGTGTCCACATGTGTGGCCTGCACGCCTAAGTGTATGCCTACCCATATGGCAAGACCACCCGAAGGGCGGCCTTTCCCCCCAGTAACTGCAGGAATGTCATGGCTTGCAAAGCCTGGACTGGCGCTCACCTCAAAGGACCAGGTTTCTTGCATCAAGCAAATATCATGTGTGGTCATAAAAGAGGACCACTCTGGTACAAGTAGCTTGCTCTTTAAGCCTGCCACATTCCACGAGAGGATTTTTATATTCCCTTCCGTAACCTTTAGTTTGTCCCTCTCTTCCCCTGGTTCTCTAGGTAATACCTGGTCCGGTCTCTGTTCTGCCCTTGTCTCCTCCCGCTCTGATACATAAAGACAGGGATCCTCACAACTAACTGGGGATAGTGTCTTTTCCTGTATTGCATCACCCTCATCTAAATTACCCTCATTATGTTCTCGTGGGGGCAAACCAATCTGGGTGAGTCAGTCCACCTCCTCGAGGACACTAAACCTGTTCCAATGGGCTTGTAATGGGTAGATCGAGGTGGGTGGAAGAAAACCCTCCCTAGAAGGCTGCCAGTGGAGAATCTTGTTCGGGTGGGAGAGATGATTTCTCATATACTGTGGTCCCCTTTGATAAGTTGATTTATGGATTGGAGTAGGATAGAAATAGGACAAGTGTAGAGGAAAGATTTGGGACTCTCTGTGGAAAGAAGTTCTACAGATATGGTCAACAGCAGAGGGATCCCTAAAATTAATTGTAACAACGTCCCCTGCCACAGTTTTGGGACTCCTTCCAATCCATTCTACTCTTCTCACAGCCAATATATGGCCCGAAATGCTAGGAGGTAAGGGTCTGTTTAAATTCAGCCACTGTATGCACTTGTTGTATAAGTCTACCTCCTGTTCTCTCTTCCCCTCGCTAAGGGGCGGAACACCCACTAGGGCAACTACAAATGATTGTGCTTCTGGGGGCACGTTTATTGA
The DNA here is from genome assembly GCF_964261635.1 of Lissotriton helveticus. Lineage (NCBI taxonomy): Eukaryota > Metazoa > Chordata > Amphibia > Caudata > Salamandridae > Lissotriton > Lissotriton helveticus. Next base: position 1,374,728,290 of record NC_136067.1, read on the forward strand.
CGGCAATCGGTTGGAAGTTGCCGTAAATGTGGGAGGTCTCGATGTTGGCGCAGCATTTTTTTGTGCCGTATTTTTACCCTCCTTAAGATGTTGACTAGGTTTGACAGTTTGGCCCACAGCGGGAGATGTGGTAGGACCTAGTGGGTTGGCTACGGATGTAGGAGGAGGTGCGGGGTTTGTGAGCTTGGCAGCAATAGTCACTGGTCCTAATTTTTTGTTTGATGCCACTGGAACAGCGGACTTAGCTGCTTCAGAACTGGGTGCCTTTGTAGGGGCACCGGTTGAGGCAGGAGGTGCCAAATTACCTTGGGAGTTTTGTGGCTTCGTTGTCCCTGTAGTCCTATTATTTAACATTGAAGAAAGTCTATCCAGTTTTGAGACCAGAGGTTTGATGTGGGAAGCGATAATTTGCTCTAAACTATTCTGAAGGTCCGTCACCATATTGGTGACCCAGCATGGTATCCCTGTAGTTGGATGCCGGGAGTGTTCGTATGGAGTTACTAAATTATGGTTAGGCTGTTTCTTAGTCCCATGATTCTTAGGAAAACTATCTTTTTTTTCTTGGAGCCCACCCTACCAAGTTTGGATTTTGCCACAGGAGAGGGGGAAGTCAAAATACAAGGTTGATCGTCGTTGAAGTTAATAGAGGACTCAACCGGGGCCGATGGTAAATCATCAACCACTGAGGTCTCAGCCGGAATCTGTGCACTGGGGAGCTCGGCATAGGTGGATGTTAGATATGAGTCCAGGATCGTGGGATCGATGGCAATGACCGAGCAATCTTCTACATGGTCTTTAGAGCTTACTGTGGGTGGGAAAGATAATCTTCTTTCGGTATTTTCAATTGCGTTGGCAACCACCCCTATGGTTTGTTGCAGCATTTTATCAATGGCCGTCAGTGTTGGGAGGGATTGCGGCATTGTGGCCTGAAGTCTGGTATTTGGGCGAGAAGCAGTTGTTTTAGATTTCTTGCCCTGGATACTCATTTTGCTTGGGGGTGTTCTCCCTTAAATAACGGTAAGGTGCAGGAGAAAGTACTTGGGGAAGCAAATAGTCCCGCACAAGAGGAAATGTATCGCTCACACTCTTAAAGGAGGCAGCTGGCTCAATAACCCACAGCAAAAAATACGGGGAGGAGCAAATGACAGTACCTTAATATTGAGTTCCAAGAGCTTTCAGGATTGAATACCGCTGGTAAGGGGGGTGGCCCGTCCAGTCCCCTGTTGTCCACTGAGGGCCACAGAGGGCCCGCCCTTGTCCCGGGCTGCTCCCGCGCGCGACTCGCGGGGCGAGAGGCGCTCCCTCCTGTTAAGGCGCCTCCGGGCGCGTGGATGAAGTCGCGCTCGCGCCTGCAGCCTGGGGCAGCTGGGTCATGTAGTATAACCCAGCAGCGGCGGCGGTCAGCGCGAGCGGTCAGAACAGGGTCCCCCAGGTGTTGCTGGCTGGTGGCATGGATAGCGCTGGAATGCCGTTTCCCTCACGGCGCTGGTAAGATTAACTGCTGCCCCCAGGAGCTCGCGGCGCTCCCTCCTGTTAAGGCGCCTCCGGGCGCGTGGATGACGTCGCGCTCGCGCCTGCAGCCTGGGGCAGCTGGGTCATGTAGTGTAACCCAGCAGCGGCGGCGGTCAGCGCGAGCGGTCAGAACAGGGTCCCCCAGGTGTTGCTGGATGGTGGCGTGGATAGCGCTGGAATGCCGTTTCCCTCACGGCGCTGGTAAGATTAACTGCTGCCCCCAGGAGCTCGCGGCGCTCCCTCCTGTTAAGGCGCCTCCGGGCGTGTGGATGACGTCGCGCTCGTGCCTGCAGCCTGGGGCAGCTGGGTCATGTAGTGTAACCCAGCAGCGGCGGCGGCCAGCGCGAGCGGTCAGAACAGGGTCCCCTAGGTGTTGCTGGCTGGTGGCGTGGATAGCGCTGGAATGCCGTTTCCCTCACGGCGCTGGTAAGATTAACTGAATTCCACTTTGACTGCAATTTATTTTCCTTCTGGGCTCTCACGGGCCACATTAGGAGGTGCCTGGCTCCTAACATTTGTATTTGCGCCATGTGGAAAGACTGTATTGCCTATTTTAATAATTTTATGCTTTGTGTTTCAGTTCTCCCTTTTGAGTTAATTTGCTCTTAGTTACCAGTAGTTCTCACCTGCAAGGGAGCCTGCTTCATTGGAAAGTGGTTGCTGTGCCCCAGTTTGTCTATTTTCTCCCTCCTCCCTTTTTTTCGAATCCAAAGCGTTTCATTGCGCCTTGGAAGCCTGACCATGCCATGCCCCCCCTTGTTGTCGGCCCTTCAAAAGAACTGTGCAGCGTGTCCGTGCAGCGGGCGCTCCAATGGTGTGTCAAAGGCAAGCTCATCTGCCCCGTCTGTGGCCGGACTGTGCTCTGTGCCAGGATTCCTGGCCGTTTTTCCACTCAAGGTAAGCCCTTCTTGAATTGCGCAATAACAGTAAGCATGCTTCTTGCAATATCCATGATTTTAATAGCAAACGAGGCAGCTACCGATGTTGGACATGTAACATTGTTCCACGTTGTTCCCCGTTCTTCCCCGTTAGGACAAAACACTCCTCTTCTGAGCAGAAAGCCACTCCGCAGGTGGTTTCATGTGCACTTTTAAACACTCAGGAGCTCATTATGATGTCAGTGGGACTGGCACCAAAGGCACGTCAGTATCGGCCCCACCGACATCTGAAGCAGCGGTCAGACCGCTGTATTACAATACAATAGGGCAGTTGCAAACATGCATTTTACAATGGAAGCTTGAGCCGCGGACGGAAAAGGCCGGCAGCACAAGCTTCCATTGTAAAATGCATGTTTGGAAACACGGTGCCTGCCACACGGTGCAGGGATGTTTAGGAGGTTCCTTTGTGGAGGGCCTGAGTAAAAGGGGCCCTGCTAGGGGCCCCCCAAAAACTTTCTGACAGCCTTTCCAAAGGACTGTCAGAAACTATCATCATAATTCTGACAGCAGTGCCGATCTTGGCTCTGCCGTCATTAAGGAATTATGGTGTTTTCTAATATGTCCACGGGCTCCTTGAGCCCGTTAGAAGCACGGTGAACAGTCCCTCTGCCCGCCGCATTATAATGCGGCAAGCGTACCTCAATGTCAGATGTCAGGCGTGCCGCAACCGATGTTCGGTCGGATGCGGTCCACCCAACATCGTAATCGAGCCCTATATTTGTCACGGAGACTTGGGCTGATACCTTTTCAGACCCTTATCTCAAAATTGCCATCCTTGATGGTTTCGAAATCGAAAGCGTTGACCGACAAGATAGGAGGGGTGGTGGAATTGCGATAGTTTATCACAAACATATAAAGGCCACTTTTCAGTCCATCACCCTGCTTGATTGTGTAGCCCTCATGTTCAATTTGAAACTCAATAATACTGATTACTTTCGTTGCCTTCTTATTTATTGCCCACCTTGCCCTTGGGGCAAATTTATTCAAACTGTGCAGGACTTCATGGAATCTTGCATTGATCTACCCAACTTCACCATTATGGGTGATTTTAATTTTCACTTAGAGCTCCTTGGCAATACAGATACTGAACATCAAGTGGACAATTTCAGTAACTTTGATCTTATTCAGATCATAAACACACCTACCAACCAGGCCAATAGTATTCTAGATGGAGTATTCACGAATGATCCAGACTTACGTCTGGAAAAAGTCCTCCCTCTAGTATGGATATACCACAAGGCCATTTTATTTACAATTGTTCAAGTTCCAATACTCCCAGCACGTTTGAATTTTGTTCTTGAAAAAACATTGACTTTCCAGAACTTAAAAATATTCTTTTAAGCTCTTGTCCAGTTTTAGACAATAATATTGAAATCGCAGCAGTGAGTTATGTAAATCAGATAGACTCTGCAGTATAATTGCTAGCCCCTGAAAAAAACAGCAATTCATCACTATGAATAGTCTCTCAACCCCCCCTTCCCCCCCTCCCCCCCCCCCCCGTAGTCACAGGAAGTAAAAGATCTAAATCAGAAATCTAGACATCAAGAACGAAGGTGGAGGAAATATTATCTCTTTGAAGAAAAAATAAAATATAAACTGCTGCTTCTAAATGAGTATAAGGCTCTAATTATCTCAGTGAAATCCAAATACTTCACTGAAAGAATTAGCTCGGCCAAAGTTTCTGCTAGAGAGCTATTTAAAAAGGTCAAATATTTGCCCAATGTTACTAATGGCAGCACTTTTAATCCTGTTGAATCCTTCTGCAACAAACTGACTGACTTTTTTCAGGCCAAAGTGAATCTTATCTTCCGGAATTTCACCCTCAATCTTAATACTTCTTCTGCCGATAGGCATATTTTACCTCCCACTTTTGCAGAAACACAGGAACCCAATATTGGAACTGATCAAAATAATTTTGACAAATTCACCCTTCTCTCCATGGAGAAAGCATTCAAAGTCATTACCTTCATGCAGTCGGGGGCTCCCTCAGACATCTTTCCTCATCATGTTCTACATAAGGTCTCTAGTACAGTGTCTATCTATCTTATGGAATTACAAAATAACATTTTGACTGTAGTACATTTTGTACTGTTATTCCGGGTACTATCTCTTGCAGTTTCTATTTACACACTAATTTCAAAGGGCTCAGTCTTCTTTTCATTTCAGTCTTAAAGCTTTAAATTGCCACGCCAAAAGATTTTCTTTCAAGGAGCCTGACAGTGCTTTGGGATAACATCATAAACTATAAGTTTTGTCTTATTGCATTGTATTGTATTGTATTTTATTTTGTTTTATTTTATGTATACAATCTTAAGAAGTGCACTCAGCCTAGGGGTGTCTGAACGCTGTATAATAAACAAAATGAGGGTGGACTTCACATTCCATTCAACTGTATAGCTATTAACTTGGCTAAATAACAAACAATCAGGATGTCGCAAATCTTACAGCTGAAGGGAAGACAATGTACCTCAAGCACAAGAACTTTACTGAAATGATGAATTCAAGAACCATATGCCTTCCATCATGTAGAAGCAAAACAGTCTGCGGCATAAACTAGGATTGGTGGTACTCTGATTCTTGGTATCTAGCATCAGGACAATCTCCAAGGAGATATTTTGCTGGGACCCAAATTAATTTAAAATTTCTAGCTGCAGTTTTTAGAGAAGAATGTAGTGTGGCCTAAGGCCTGATTTGCACACATGTTATGTTAGCATGGCTTATTAGAAGTTTAAACACCATTTTACCTTTTTCCGCTTTTGCACACGATACTGCAGAGCTGTTTTTGTAAATTAGCCTTCGTGAAGGTCTACACATGAGAAAGGGTTTTGTTTTCGACAACTCTAGACTTACATTGTGCCCCTAGTCTGCACAGTGAGTGCTGAAGCTGTCAAGGTTATCAAAACATGTTAGCTGTTTTTTAACATGTTCGAGTAACGCTTTCTAGACACTACAATTTGGCGGCTGTGAGTCAACTAAGATTCTGGCACCCCTATTATTGCACACTTGCCATGATTTCACACACTTGGAAGATTTTCCGTTTCCAGGGATGCAGAGAGCTTTGGCTGATCCGAATGTGGTTTACTCTTACTGAGCGGAAAGGTAATGGGGTCCCCCAAACAAGCCTAAGAGACCTTCTTTAGTTTATAATACATAGTTCCTATACAGGGAGGTTGTTAAAACTAGGCGCAATAAGACCTGTTTTCACCATCATTGTAATATGATTTCTCCTTTTGTATTTTATGGAATTGTAACAATGCTGACCATATTATTTTTAATCATATGTCTGCTTATGTTGGCTAAGATACTGCATTTGAGATCACGTCGTTAAAATAAATATTATAACCTTACCGTGTCTCTTCTTTACTCCTGTTGTGGACTGGTATGAGAGTATAACGAAAGAGTGTTCTCACTTCCCAACATTCCTGAGTTTGTACTAAGTCGCATATTCTAGGTTGTCTAATCATTGGTTACTTTGCTATAGGACGAAGAGCTAATGTGACACTGTTGCTAGCTGGTTGGGGTTTTTCTAGGTACTGAGGTGAGTTTCTGGTACACCACAATTCACTGATGTCCTAGGTCTCTGTGCACAGTTCTGTGTATGAGCAGGATCCTTGCAACATGGAGCCACCAACAATGTGGTCTTATTGTGAGACTCTTGAGTAGTGCTTGTATCAGTCCACGACCCCCTCACTATTGTTTCCCGTTGACAGTGGTGACGGATAAATCTACCCATAGCTACATAGGTCTTTTCAAGCTTGATAATATAAAACGATTTTCTATTGAATTACTACCCAGTTGTGCTTTTTCTATTGCATTGTACTTATCTTTCACTGTGTTGTTATGACTGCGGTGGATATCCCAGTACACAATCGGTTGGCTGTGCGTAATCATTTGCAGGATTTCCTAGTCTCTTTGGAAGGACAGGCAGTGGTTTTTGTGGCATCTGCCGACGCAGCGTACCCGTTTGAGATCTTTTACTCATGGGTCACGTTTCCTGCGGTTGATGCTGGTACTGGTGTGTTTCATACTTACATTCCATCTGCCGTGCCTGCCGAGTACGCTCCATATAGGACACAGGAAGTTCCCCTTTCTGTTTGGCAGCATGCTGTTTGGTTTAATGGCACCCTCCCACACGTAATAACGGCGGTCAGACAAGGACCGTTGTCGATTGCAGGCGCTTCTTGGCCTGTTTTAACTGCTTATACCCACATCCTAAACCACCGAGGTTGACAGCTCCTGAATTGAGACCCCTTTATGCCTCTGCTGTGACAGTTATAAGGGGTCTGGTTCATTACATTTCCCGCAACCTCCCGGGTGGGACCCCGGGTGGTGCGGCGCATCCAGTTGGGACAAATGGGCTGAAGCTTAGTTCCGTTATGGTTAATGCGATTATGGGCAAGTGTCCCCAGGATAAGGATGAGATGCCTTTTTGGCTTGCTGAGAAATTCGACCAACTGGAGGCAGTATTCCCGAATACTTATTCTGTGGAGAAACACAGGATCCTTCCCATTAGTTTGCAGAAAGACTTAGTGCCAGACGTAAATGACTGTACCACTTGGGGTGTGATCTTTGCTGCAGTCTATACTAGGTGCTTCGGCACCCCGTCAATGGCTGTCCTGCCCTCCGTCATTAAGCGTGTTCAGGATGAACACAGGCCGGAGGTGGCTGTAAAGTTGGGAATGCGACTCGTGGGAGCGTTTGACATGGTTCGCGATCTCTTTCTTGCAAATGTTAAGGGGGATGCGGTAAGTTTCCAGGGGTCTAATGCTTTGCGCGATATTCCCGAGGCCGATAAACCCCGTCAGTTACCGAGAATTATTACGGAGGCTTATAAGACCGTTGGCCGTAATAGTTTGGGTATTAAGCCTTTTGCTAAAAAACAAACACAGCAGCAAACTCAGCAGGCGTCATCTGATAAAGATGATCGCCAGAAAGTTCCGAAACAAAATTGGAGTAAGAACAAAAAACAGGGGAAACAGCAACAGAAACAGAGGTCCCGTCCTGCTTCACCTACACCTGCCTCTACTGAGCGTACATATGAGTTGCACGACCGCACTACAATTAAGTCACCTGATAGATTTCAGGTTCCTGAACAAAGTTCTCCTCGCTCTTTGCAGGAAACATCGGTCTCATCCACTGGTGGAGGAGGCGGCGGCAGAGGTCAAGGTGCCCAACAGAGCCGTAAACAGCCTCGCAAGGCAGACGGAAAAGGCAAGCAGGACGAGTCGCTGCGACAAAGACCCCAGTTTCAAAAGAAGAAAATTGCTACAGTAACAGCGAGATATGCCACAGATAGTGAGAACGCAGCTTCGGAATCTGACATGGGCGCTGACACTGTTGGACAGCGCGGCGGAGATTACCATAATTCGAGAAGCATTGCGTCTACTACTGAAGGTGACAGCAACTGACACCTTTGTTGTAGTTGAGACAGCTGACACTAGAGTGGCTCCCCCTGAAAGACTTTATGAAATTGTCTTTGCAATTGAAGGTGACATAGAACGTACCATAAAAGGCTTTTTTGGGGAAAATTTAACTACTACCTATGATATTTTGTTGGCGGAGGTCGATTGGCCCCCACCCTTTGTCTTAGCTGCTCCCCAAGGGGAGGAGGTTATCCTCTCTAGTTTCGCACACACATTGCCGAAAGAGCAGGCGTTGCATTTTGCAGAAGATTGGGCTAAGGCGCTTGCGCCGGCTTCGTACCGTACTCACTGTGGGTGGGACAAATTTTCCCCTCGACATGAGATTCCTTTGCAGTCAATGCCACAGCCTCAACCCCAATACCCCATGCGACGAGAAGCGAAAGCTTCCGTTGCAGAAATCCTTGAACAATTGGAATATCGAGGTGTGATTGAAACGTCTGTGTCTTCGATGATAACCCTCTTTTTACTGTGACCAAGCCAGATGGCTCCTACCGTTTAGTATTGGATTACCGCCACTTAAACTCACATTGTCGTACGTGCGCGGTGCAGAATACTCATAGTTCTGCTCTTGTGGATAGTCTCGTGCGTAAGATGTTCAAAACTACACTTGACATATGCAATGTTTTTTTTATCCACAATCTGTCCCCTCTTAGAAGTCAATGGACAGCTTTTACAAGTGGTGGCAAATAATGCAAATTTTACGGTTCGGCTATGCGCTATAAGAACAGTCCTGGCGTCTTTGCCACACGCGTTGTATCTTTCTTGGAGGGGCTCGACGCAGATGCATGTTCGTATGTGGATGACATCTATCTTACAGACGACGAATTATGGGTGCATCTGTGCTGTGTGGACCACATAGTTTGAGCTACGAGCTCAACAATGAAGGTCGAGGTTTGGCTTCTCACTTCCTGGAGAAATGCGCACTTTTGCACGCTCCCACAACACTGAAGAAACTACAATCTTTACTGGGCTTTTGAATTTCGGATGTACCTACATTCCCGAATATGCCCAGCGTATCAAGCCTCTTTACGCCTTGATACAACCTTCTTTTTCAAAATCGTGCTGGCTGCCACATTCAGCCATCTTACAATATTTGCAGGCTGATCTTCTAGAAGGTAAATTCTTGTTGACCCGTGATAAACACATCAATCTGGTGATAAGAATCGTACCAGAGGCGGTGGGTTTCACATACCTCACCTTTAATGAGGGTGACACAGTCCCTTATCGCTTACAAGTCACACTTGTACACTTCGGCTGAGTTGCGGTTTTCCACTGTGGAAAAAGTTTTGACAGCAGTGACGATGGCGATTCTTAAGGAACGTGCACTGTCGCAGGGGAAGCGCATTTTTGGTTGTTACTCCATATCCTGCCTTAGAGGCAGTGACGAAAGCCAGTGTATCAAATTCCAAAGCTTTGCACCCGCGGTGGATACAATGGGCCACGTCATTGACATCTCTGGATGTCACGTTCATTTTCGATTCCTCTCTGTAGACTCAAGAGTTTTTGCAGTATGAATTTGTTCATCCTGCTCTTCTGACGATGCGCCCACTAGAGGATTTCCGTTGTATCATTTAAACTGATGGAAGCGCGCAAGCGGCTACGGGTACAAAGCACGCATATACTTCGGCCTGCGCAATTGTGGTTGGTACTATTGTGGATGGTGAATTCAAGTCCGATGTCGTGCATACACAGACATTAGGGGACTGTACCGTCCAATTGGCAGAGCTTTGTGCTCTGATGCTTGCATTGGAGTACACTGATCCCAGTGTGACTACTCTTATCGTAAGTGACTCTTACTACTATGTTCAATCATACAATGACAATCTGCCCTTTTGGATTCAAAATGATAATCGTGACTCCAAGGTTCGCACAATAAAACATAAAATGATCTGGATTCGAGTGGCTGAGCTTAAAGAAAGATTGCCACTTGTCTTTGTAATTCATACTCTGGGTCACCAGCGTGTTGGAGTTCACGCTGTTGGCAACTGTCTCGCGGATGAAGCCGCTAAAACAGCAGTTGCAACATATACAGTAGCAGTAGTTACACGTTCCAAAAGTAAGATTGACGATGACATCTTGGCAGCTATTGCCGCAACTGAGAAGGGAGGTAACTACCCTAGAGGTTTCCCTTCTAAGTACTCTTATCATTTAAATCCTGATAAAGTTCCTTATGTGAGAATTAACGACGTTGGTGACAGGTTAATACCTAACGTGGACCGCAGGCAGACTTTGATTACAGCAGCCCACACTGGGATGGCCTCATCGCATGCCGGCGTGTCAGCTACTGTCTCTCTTCTCCAGCAACGATATTGGTGGCGGGGTTTATACAAACAGACGCGTGATTATGTCCTTCAATGTGGCATTTGTCAGCAAATTAAACCTTCTACTGCTGCACGCCCGCCCCAGACTCAGTTGTACATATCTAATAAACCACTTGCATGTGTTTATTTAGATCACTGTGGTCCTTTCTCATGTGTTACTGCGTATAAGTACATCTTAGTAGCAGTTGATTCTTGCACGCGCTTTGTGTGGTTGTGGCCGCAACGTAGTGCTGATTCCAGAACTGTCGTAAGGGATTTGCGAGTCTTTGTGGAAATTTTTGCGTGTGGTACCTTCCATTCGGACCAGGGTCCAGCGTTTACCTCTAAAGCATACAAGGATGCCATGAATTCTTTGGGGGTCCAGGTCAAATTTTCTTCTCCATACCGGCCTGAGGGTAATAGTGTTGTGGAGCGGATGAACCGTGACTTAAAGCAATCCTTGACAGCTAAGGTATTAGGTACTGGCCGAGACTGGCTGACCCATCTCAATAGCGTACAGCTTGCACTAAATAATCTCCCTAGAAGGTCTCTGGGTGGGCGGACCCCATACGAAATGCTCTTTGGCATCAAAATGTTTGTTCCGGACCTTGAGGGTCTAGACATGGCGACGGCAGCCGAGCCGCATCCTTTGACGTAGATGATCATTCGAATGTTTTACAGAACCTACGAAAGACCAGAGACAGTCTTGCAAAGGAACATTTGCCCTCCACATCTGATGCTGCTTTGCAGATTCCGGTATTCAGCTGGCTACCCCAAGTTGGAGAACTGGTCCGAGAGAAGATCGAGAACAAGAAGTAATTCGGTCCCTCTTATCGAGCTCCAGTTGCTGTGCTTGGCGTGCAGGGTACAAGAACAGTCATTTTACATCCTCTTCCTGGTCGAAAGAGGAACAGGTACATCTCCATTGACAATGTCAAACTACACAGGGTGGCCGATTCTTCATTGTATGACTCCTGCCGTTTCGTGTCCAGCAATGGTGCAACACTCTGTTTTGGTCCCGGATCCTGCCATTGGGCCTGACATTGCCATTGAAATTAATACAGTTGTGAATCCTTTATTGAATTCAACTGCTGATGATCCTCTTAATGATACTAAATATACTTACCCCACTGACTTGTCTATGCCTGATTTGGAGACCCGTCTGGCTAATCAATCACGTTTTTCATTTGACATTGGCTCTAAAACATCTAAGGCCCCTTCAAAAGTTTCGATTTTTGTTACCTGGTTTAAAAAAAAATGTTTCCCCCTTTGGCTTACATTTGGCTGGTGCTTTTTTCAATTTTTTTATTCATGTCCATCGGATTTGGGGTGTATTTTTTTCGTTTTTGTGAATGGACACTACATTCAAGAAAGAACTTCAATTAGACTAGTTGATGGAACTTTGGCCCCCCACTCCTCTTCGCACATCATGAAGAGGGACCAGACATTTGTGAATATAACTGCTTGGCCCGTTTTAGATGGGATTGTATGGGATGCTGTAAAGTTCCAGATTCATGGTCCCACAGAGGTTATTAATGTTCCCAATGTACTCCGTGTTTCTATGGGGGATGTGGTTAAACAAAATATTCGCTCTGATGATTGGGACGTCCAGGCCGTAGAGGCTTTATTTTCTGATTTGAAATATTATGCTGCTTTTCATGCTGAAGAGTTGTATCTAGATTCTGCTAACTATGGCGATTTGTTCTATTATCAGCATTTTGGAAATCACTTTCTGCATAAGACAAATACATTTAGAAATGTAGTTAACTACACACAGTGGGAACATTGTCCTGCACCTGTTGAAGGCAGCTCTAACACTCTTTTGAATTTTTTTTCTTATTTTACTGACTTTGATCAATCAAACCCTGATGCATTTTATTTTAAGATGACAGAGAGGTCCTCTTCCAAGGTTAGACTTACCCACACAAAATTTCTGTATTCAAAGTCCTTTATTGACCAGTTGGCTGTTGAGGGCTATGAGCTGTGGAAAGATACATGATATTAAATCCGTTTGGGCTTCTAAAAGTTGGCAAGTGCAAGGCACAGAGGCTTTGCATCGTGCTGGTCGCATCCCGAACCATATGATGTTTCTGAATGCTACTATTTCACAAACCACCTGCTTTGGATTGGCTACTTCTAAAAAATTAAATGCTCCTTCATTTCCTGATTTGGGTGAATACCCCAATTGGAATAATTACACCAGAACTTCCCTTAGTGATTTACAAGCCCTGTTGAGAAATTCCTCTTCTAGGGCCAGATGTAGGTAATTCTATTTTACCACTTCTTAAATACCGAATCATACCGATTCGGTATTTAAGAAGTGGTAAAATATGGGGGGGGGGGGGGATGTAGGTAAGACAGACTCTGTAAATACCGAATCGTTAAGATTCGGTATTTTCCCGATTCTGTAAATACCGATTTGGTAATGCCCATTGATTCCTATGGGCATTGAAGCCCATAGGAATCAATAGGCATTACCGATTCGGTATTTACAGAATCGGTAAATACCGATTTCAGCAAGGGTGCAGGGGGTGTCACTTTGACACCCTCTAGCACCCCAAATACTGGCATGTGTGCCATGTGGCACACAGACATGCCCTAAGGGCATGTCTGTCTGTCACATGGCATAGGTGTGCATGCACACATGTGCATGCACACCTGGATTCGGTATTTTACCACCCAATTGGATTGGGTGGTAAAATACCGATTCTGGAAGGCCTTTGAGACTCAGAAGAGTCCCACCTACATCTGGAAATTACCAAATCGGTAAAAATACCGATTCGGTAAATTTACCGAATCTGTAAAATGATGCCCCTACATCTCAATCACCAAATACCGGTCGGTAACGGCCGAATTCGGCCGTTACCGACCGGTATTTGGGCTCCTACATCTGGCCCTTAATGTTTCCAGCATTAATCCCGAAGGCTGGTTGCTCTGGCAAAAAAGTGCAGATTCCTACCAGCACCGTTTTCTGGGTCTGACCCCTGGCTACACAGAGGTTAGAGTTGATCCCCGTTTTCAGAGTAAACATTCAGTCACCACCTACTCTGTAGGCAAATCGTGTCAGAGTTGGCTCAAACACTCTACCTTGGCGTCAGTTAAATCGTATTTGGCTAAATTGACTGACGCCGTTGATTTGAATGATTTTGTAAAAGGTCCTGCAGCAGGCAGATCGAAAAGATGGATATATGCTGCATAAAACGTAGTTTGGAAACTGTCCCAGATTGAAGCTGCTTCTAAGCTCAGAGCTATTGATCAGGCCAATTTAGAAAAGGTGCTTGCTGTTGTACATAATAGCATTAACACCCTTGCTTCCCGTATTTACACATTAGATAATATTGTTTCAACTGTTGTTGATATTGTACAAGAAGATGTTGCAGTTCTGTACCATGGACAAAATCAATTGCGCTCTATAATGCAGTTTGCTTGGACTTGGGATTACATGAACACAACATCTTTATTTTTGCCTGTTGATTTGACTGTTAAACAACAATTTATGTCAATGAAAGATGCCACGTTTTCACTGCTGCATATTGAAAAACTGGAACCGTTACCGTTTTCAGTGGCAGAGTCGAATTCTGCAGTATGGCTCATCCATGGGTTAATAACTCTACCTTTCCGCCTGTTTAAATTTGAGTCATGCATGAAACACTATGCCATAGGCAGATTTGAACCTTTAGGTAGTGCCTTTTTACATGAAGTGTGGAATCTCCCATTTACATATAGGTGCTTGAGAGAAGGAAAAGAAGTTTATTTGAAAGGTGAAGACCGTACTTCCACACCAGATCACTCCTTAGTCTGTAGAAATCTGCAATTGCACGGTTCTTGCAATGTTACAGTACCGAATCTTGCGTGTGTTTTGAAAGGCACCCCCACCCCGGCTATTACACCAACTTTCACGTTGCTTACAAACTGTAGTTATTTTTTATTAAATAATGAGGATTGCTGTGGTATGCTTGCTAGTATTCCGTATATTGTTACAGCTTCCCAACGTGTAGTTTGCTGTAAGAATGTCCTGTTTCCTCCTCCACATGGGAGGCTCGATGTTTCAATCTGGCCTTCTATTCCGACCTTGAAAGCAGAGTTCAACAGGATGAGTAGAATACGAGCTCTTTTGACCCAGAAAGAAGTCGCCCTTACATCTGCCCGTGAAACATTTGTTCTTCACGTTGCAAACACTCGTACTGAGGTCAATGCCTTATTAAATACTGATCTGCCCCTGCATTTTGGTGCTTTCATTCACACAATCTTTAATGCCTCGTCTACCACGGGCCTGGCACACTTTTTTAAAGTAGTAAGGTCTGGCCTTGTGACCTCATTCCAAACAATATTTGGTGTGATCCCAGCATTTTTTCATTTGATTTTTTTCAGTGTCTTCTGCGTTTTCCCTTTAATTCTCGCTTTGGGAGCAGGTGTGCTGCTGTTAATTTGTTTACTTCAGAATGGATGCACAGTCTGTGCCCCACGAAGATCTGTCCCAGCTGCTCCAGCTTCGTAACAGGATGCTAGAATACTATGGATCGCTCCCTCTGGCAACACTGAGTGTGGCGTATGGTTTATCTTTCCGGTTCTTATATTTTACTTGTGTGCAGCCTGTTTTCCATTGCCTGGTTTGTGGTTTTGAATGGGCCCTGGATTTGTGTCTCTGCAACACGGTGTCTCCTGACCTGTGTTTTAGTCTACTAATGAGTCCCTTAGTTGCTCATGAAATGGATTGTTCTAGTTTTGGGATTATGGCCTACGCAGCAGCTCATGGGGCTCTAGGCAATTGGAACATATGGACTGCGGCCAATGACTTTCCGGCACGCAGTTATCTTGAAGAAAGTTGTCCTCTGATGGAACTAGAGGCCCCGGCTGTTGAAGAACATGTATGTTCATTTCCGTTACTTAATTGGATGGCTGAAATGTTCATGGAGGACAACTTACTATTGGAGGTGGTTGCAACGTACGGTGCATATACTCTGTTGGATTGAAATGTGAATTTTTCTGCTTCATAGACACATATTGAACTGGTAAAAAAATAATTCTATAATGCCTTCATGTTTTTCTTGATTTTTGAGGTCTTTTTCACATCATGGCCACCCGTGATTTTTTTCACTGAATTGGTTACTTTTTAATTCAGATTGTTACTCCCAATTATCAAGTTTGTCAAAATTCCTGAACTTGGTTCTGTCTCATTCGAACCTGAACTCTGCATTCTATGAATCTTGCCCCCTTTATCGTGCGTTCCCCGATCAAGGGAGGGTGTGGTATGGCCTAAGGCCTGCTTTGCGCGCATGTTATGTTAGCATGGCTTATGAGAAGTTTAAACACCATTTTACCTTTTGCTGCTTTTGCACACGATACTGCATAGCTGTTTTTGTAAGTTAGCCTTCGTGAAGGTCTACACATGAGAAAGGGTTTTGTTTTCAACATCTCTAGACTTACATCATGCCCCTAGTCTGCACAGTGAGTGCTGAAGCCATCAAGGTTATCAAAACATGTTAGCTGTTTTTCAACATGTTCGAGTAACGCTTTATAGACACAACAATCTGGCAGCTGTGAGCCAACTAAGATGCGGGCGCCATTATTATTGCACACTTGCCATGATTTCACACACTTGGAAGATCTTCCGTTTCCAGGGATGCAGAAAGCTTTGGCTGATCTGAATGTGATTTACTCTTACTGAGCGGAAAGGTAATGGGGTCCCCCAAACAAGCCTAAGAGACCTTCTTTAGCTTATATTACATAGTTCCTATACAGGGAGGGTGTTAAAACTAGGCACTATAAGACCTGTTTTCACCATCATTGTAATATGATTCCTCCTTTTGTATTTTATGGAATTGTAACAATGCTGACCATATTATTTTTAATCATATGTCTGCTTATGTTGGCTAAGATACTGCATTTGAGATCACGTCGTTAAAATAAATATTATAACCTTACCGTGTATCTTCTTTACTCCTGTTGTGGACTGGTATGAGAGTATAACGAAAGAGTGTTCTCACTTCCAACCATTCCTGAGTTTGTACTAAGTCGCATGTTCTAGGCTGTCTAATAATTGGTTACTTTCCTATAGGACGAAGAACTAATGTGACACTGTAGCTAGCTGGTTGGGGTTTTTCTAGGAACTGAGGTGAGTTTCTGGTACACCACAATTCACTAATGTCCTAGGTCTCTGTGCATAGTTCTGTGTATGAGCAGGATCCTTGCAACAAGAACAAAAGTTTAAATCATATTGCGTTTTATAAGGTTGTAGCAGATGTATTGTGATGAGTCAGGTAGGCATTAGAGACCCCCTGGGCAGAGGTTCAGAAGAATTAAATTGTCAGTATAATGATATCTGAAGTTTTAAAAATCCAAGTTTTAGTCAACATGAATTCATATCATATTCTGCAGGTACTAGTCGAGGGCAACAAAACAGAAAACAAGAAAGAAACTATATTAAAGCTTTGTATCCGGTCCTTTTTAGTCAAAATGTGTTTTGTTAGACCTTCACTATGTTGTAATCAGACCAAAGACCAGGTATTAAAGTATAGTAATTTGATGTGCTTCAATCAGCATAATAGAAATTCCTATCATTCTCATGTTTAATCAGAGTACAGCATGATCTGCCAAGTTGAAAGCTTTAGACTAATCTATGAGCCAAGTATACACTATAATTTTCTTTAGCCCGCTAAACTTTTCTACCAAATACTGAAGGCTGAGGTAATTGTCAACAGTTGACTGTTTTACTCGGAAACACATTTGTTCTATTGCAATCAGGTTGTGCTGAACAAACTAGCACAGTAGCTGTGCAAGAACCATTCAGAAATAAAATGTTAATGCTGAATTTATGAGCATCAAGTGAGAATTCTAAGGGTTAGGGTTCTAGACACAACCTTTTATACATAGGGGCGTTAAATTACCCTTCCAGGAATTAGGTACTCTCTTAGAAGACAATATGTGCATAATATTTTTATTGAGAGATCAAAATTTCTGCTGGACTTACTACTGATCCTTTTTGGCAATAGTAACCTGCACATGTAAATTTGGCTACTGTTGAAAATTAGTACGTTTTGGTGAACATTATCTGCGCCATCTTGCCTCTTCCCCTGATGCCACACTTTTGTCGTGCGCGCCCGCCATTTTTTTAAGATGCCCCGATCAGAGCGAACCCTTTTGCATGCTGCTGGCCCCTGACATAGCCCTTCGCCTTCACTAAGCCTGCACGCTGACCACCCCCTGCTTGCACCTGCCTTGAGTCATAAACCCCTCTTCGGCGCTGCTCTGCCCCAGGCCCTCATCCTGTTCCCAGCGCGACACCACCCTGCTTCCCTTTCATGATCTCCGGCCCTTAGATGCAAACCCTTTTTCCCCGTATGCCCGCTTTGTCTTCCCCGTTCCCAGGCCGACACCCAGCTCTGCCGATACCATTCCTTGCCCCTCCCCGTACAATAGAAAGCTTCCCCCATCAAAGGATCCCCGGGTTGATCAAAGCCCCCACCCCATGAGATCCGATCAAAACCCCCCACATTCCGTGAATCGGCGGAATATCCAGCTGCGTGATACTCATCACCTGTTGTGACCAGGGTGGGGACTTCAACTGTAAGTGTGTGTGGGAACGGGCCCAAAGGGGATTTCCGGGAATGTCTTTTCCATACATCAAAGCTTTAACATGAATGTGTAATTTACAATAAAGTCATAAACCAGGGTATAAGAGGCCAGGCCTCAGAAATGTATCTAGAGCACCTCAGAACGATACCTTCTGTCCGTTTCGTTGTGTTCTCCTCCGGAGAGAATAAAAAAACCTTGTTTCCTGCTTTCCAGTCTCCAGCGCCTGCCTCTTCATTGATTAAATAACTAGAGGGTCACAGAGGCAATACCGCCGGGCAAATATCGATTGTCCCTGACCCGCCTCAGGTTTTAACAATTGGCGTCCCAAGCGTGGGGCCCATCAGCGACTCGTGGATCCAGTGGGAGAGGTCCCGACGACAGAGTGAACGACTGCAACGATCGGGAGAGCTCTTGCCCAATAGACCCTCGTCTGGCAGCCGATCATCCGAACTTCACTAGTTCCGAACAGACCTCTCTCGAGTGATCTACGGTCCTGACTGGGGACCATCAGGAGTGCCGTGAGAAATACGAGAAAAAGAGGACGATCGGGCGCTGGATTCGGAAGACAAGAAACTGTCCACATGGTCCGGGTAAGGTCGTGTAAGCACGACAAGTTGCGAAATAATTGCTTGATTGCTTGATTGTTTAAAAATACTAGTATTGCTCTTTATTTATTTGGAGATTCACTGTCTACAAACGGAGAAACAACGGGCTCTCTCTTTGCCAGCAGTGGAGGATAGGTAGGGCAACAGCCGTGCTTATTTTTTCTCCCCCACTCAATAATCACTTGAAACTGAACTGTTGTTCGCAAACTATTGTTTCCTGGAGATTCCCTGTCTGCAAACAGGGAAGAGACCACCCTTTTTGCAGATAGTGAAAAGGGTAGGTAACGCAGATCTTTGCGGACCTACTCATTCTCCCCATTGTTATTTATTGGTCTTTTTGTTATTTTTGACCCATGAGGTATTCACTGCCTGCAAACAACGTTGAATAGAAATATTCTGTCCGGTCTTTGCACCTAGTGATAAGATAGGCAGTGCTGACTTTTTAGTCCCTCGTTACGAGCCGTCATGTCTGTCTTCTCCCCACTGATTAATAGCCTGTTTAGCCCGGACCGTGTATTAGAGGTGGACCATATAGCTCCACTAGAAGGCACCCCTAATAAGGACATGTTCATAAACTATGGATTAGTCACCATAGCCTATAATAAATTGTGGCACAGGTATACCGAAGATAGTCAAGACAAACAGTGGCCACTGGCAGGATCCTTTGACCTTGATAAAATAGAAACGTTAGAAATAGCCCTTCGAAATAATAAGACAACGCCAATTATGCTCGACAGTCTCGGTATGTGGCGCAGAGAGGCTATGCAACGACAGAGAAAAGACGAGGACAAACCAAGTAGAGAAATATACCGACAGGACAACCCCAGGACACCGCTACCCACAACTTATCCCCCGACACTATGCAAAAGACGACCAGACTTAGGGCCAGCCCAATGCGCTTTTTGTAGGTATGTCGGACACTGGAAAGCCCAATGCCCGACTCTACTGAGCGTGAGTAAAGGCAAAGGGCCGACAGGAACGACAGACCGGCAGTACAAGAAAAAGCGCGAGACAAAGAAGAACCCGACTTACATAGACAGACCAGACAGAACCAGCACGTTTGATTATGCCCGATGGCACAGATTTCGCCAGGACAATTTCAGCGGCATGCTCAAGTTTTCCTAGGTCGGGCAACGTCAAGACGGGAACCCAGCCTTGTTTCAAATTCACTGACGGAAAGAGATAATTATGACCAATAACTGTTTTATATTCGTCTTGGGTCTTTGTATGTCGTACTTGTACTGTCCCCCCGTCTGAGTTTTTGTGTATGTAATGTACAAATCTGCGTCATCCCTCTACACGTGTTTCCGTGTTACTCAACCTCTGTTAGCAGAAACTTAGCATAAAAACAACCTGAAAAGAAAGAAATGGTAAAACAAAATCCGTAGACCATTAATGAACTTGAACTTTTAATTTAACACAACAAACAAGGAATAATAACGGTAAACTGTAGAAAATGAAAGTCAACCAGAACATTCGCCCCCCCCCCCCCTCATTCTGGAACCTTCCAAAGTAGGGCAGGGTTACGGCTACGCCCAACCAACGGCAACCCATATAAGGCGGGCCCGGCCGCCAACTCTTGGTCAGGAAATCTTAACGTATGGGGGAGCCGGAGGAGAGGCAGGAGCCAGCAGCCGGGGCAGTTGTAGGTAGTCCCGCCACATGTCTCTTCAGCCAGCCGCAACGGGCCTGGATAGACTTAAGTAGTCCCGCCACATGTCCAGAGGAGAACGAGGCACCTTTTTTCCTTTTCTCTTCCGTAACAGCCGCAGCAGCTCTGGACGGCGGGATGTCCTGCACGTACCTCCACAACAATTTGTCCAAGTTGGGCTGGGAGGGAGAGGCGACGCGGACGAGCCTCTCCCACCTCCACCGATAGGAGGTTTCCCAGCCCCCGGCCCGACGCCGAACACCCCCAGTCAGGCGATGGTGCCAATACTTCCACAGCACCGAACACACCATGGTGGCACCCCAGTACTTGCGCAGCACCGAACGTACAATGGTGGCCATATTCTCGGAACACCGAACCTGCAATGACTGCACTGATACTCGTGCCGCGCCGAATGCGCGCCACAGGTGGCCATACTCCCACAGCACCGAGCACAGGACTTGGGGAACACCGGATGTGGAGAGACCTTCCTGCGGGGCGATGAAAAGGAGCGGCATGGAGTGCACCGGGAGAAGGAGACGATGCGGACGAGTCTCCCTCGCCCCCCCCAGGTGGGGGCATCACAGCTGCACCCCAGCCGAACGTCCCGCTTTCACAAAACAGAGCCCTCTTCCTTTCACTCCGAAGGATCTCTCCCACTCTTGCAAACTCGACGAGAGTGGCCCCTGTAGGGCCTCAAAATGGCGTCTGGGTCCGCTGGAAGGCGGGCCCCGGCCACTAGAGTAACTTTGACCAGCAATATAACTCGAACATTTGCCCCCTGGAGCACGAGCCCCCATCTCCGACAGCGTCTCCACAGCCTTGAAGATCCTACAAAGGTCCCCGGCGGAACCTTCGGCCTTTGCAGGTTTCCGGTAAGGGACGGCTGCCTTGAGCGCCAACGAAACAAACATGACATTGCCACTCCTTCTGTTAGCATGAATTCTAGAACTGCCGAAAAGGACTCTGGTCCAAACTGCCAGTAATGGGAAACATTTCCCCCTGATGCTGCTTCCGGACTGAACCGGCCCCGCCCAAAATGGCGCTGGTATCAATCGGAACTTACGAACACCTCGTGGTGTTCCTTCGCACTAATATAAACTTGATGTTCTGAGATTTTATATGATCCTTTGTACACTTGGTTAGAAAAGACAAGGAGAACTCACTCGACGAACAGTATGAAAGGATCCCCGTTACAAATGTTGATTACAAATGTACAATGTATTATATTTTTATAACTGATGTAAACCTCATTTACGACGCTCACGTACGGTATGCATATAGGAAATCTGATTACCACTATTATGATTATGCTTCTAAATTATGAAAATAAATGCCCCCGAACCCCCAGCCAATTAATAGACGTTTTAGTCTCTTACCAATGAATGAGTAAAACTTTCCGATGTTTTTATTGCTGCAAACGACACCCCACTGTACGCACTTTAGCCATCGCCACGACCGGCCAAATACGACCGCACCCTCATAATCCTCATGCTGAAATGATTTTGCAAAATAAAGTTTTTGAAACTATGGACGGGTATTGCATGCCTTATTTTAAAAATGTGGGATCGGTGGGAAAGTTCTTTTCTGTGCACCCTACTCTGCTCTCTCTTTAAGGTTAAAAGAAGATGGTTGCCCAGCCCTGGAGGACGGATCGGATCGGCAACACGACACTCCGCCTTCAAAGTACGCGACTGACTCATGACCTCTCGCGTAGAGGAAGACTTCGACTTCCAAGGATGGGTAAAACGAACGGTGTAAATGAGGGAATGTAAAAGGAGGGTGAAATGAAATAATGTAAATGTGATAAAGTACAACGTTCCAAAGTATCAGGGAACGGAGCTGACCCAAGAACCAAAGAACCTTAGAACGCCACAGCGTTGAAAGAGGTTTAAGGATCCCGATAGTGAGATACATCCTTTGACTAGATACCTCGCACTAAGCACCTCTGGTTTCCTTTTTACGTTTCCCCGCACACGACCTATATGGACACACTACCCCCCCCGACTCCAGAAATCATATCCCCGGGGACCCTGCCCCGAGGAGGAAAGACGAGTAAGAGGTAAGTAAAGGTCTTATGAATCCATGTGTTTGAATATGCGCGAATGCTGTCTCCCCCACCCCCTTTTTCCTCCCTCTGCAGGTTACATCAGAGATTACAGCCAAGGTGTGGCGAAGATCTGAAGCCTTGCCATGTCTAATACACGAAGCGGACTAGCGCCGCAAGGTGGTGTCTAAGCACGCCTGCAAACTACTCACGTATTGAACAAATCCGAAAAATTAGCACAACCTGATAAAAAGTGATCACCCTTAAACCAGACCGGACGAATGAACCCATGTCACGTATGATGCGAAACTATGAGGGAATGTGTGTATGTGTGACTGAGGCGTCGGCCTAACTGGTCGAAGGACCGAGAATGCGAGAAGTGCGACAAAATGGTACCTCCTTTCTTCTTTCCTTTTTCTCAAGGCACGTCCCCTCTACCCTGTCTAAGGCTCAAACTGCATGATTACAAGATTCTAACGCAGACCCGTGAATGCCCTTTACTGTGTAATGCACTAAATAGCCTTTCTTGAATACACTGCCACCCTCTCTGTTGCACGTGTACTATTTAGCCTGCCGTTGCACTCTCTCTCTCTCTCTCTCTCTCTCTCTCTCTCTCTCTCTCTCTCTCTCCCTCTATTTTTGCACTCCCACTCTTCCGAGTGATTAGCCCCGAAATTGGCAGATTGCCACCCCTAGCACACCTCCTAATTGGCTTCAAATACCGTCAGTATTTGCACAAAAACGTGTCTTTAATACAATCACCCTGAGGCCGCGTCATTACCTCTCCTTTTCCGCTAGAAGTCAATGAACCGAGGTTGGGCCGTAAGGGAAAGGACAGGTAAGACGACAGAGGTTCCCTAATCTGGCCCGAAATAAGGGAACTACATGTCGACGGCTCCTATGGTATAAAACAAGGACCTCAGAATACGCGACCCTCCCCTCCCCGAATTGTCGCAATACCCAGACCGGAAAAATGATCACCCCTGTTACCTCCCCTGTATCAGCCGCCCAAAAACTGGAATTATGAAACTACCCCTCATTTCCGGTTGTGAGAGATGGGTCGATTTATGCCCTTACCACAAGTTTCCTATGTCCCTGGTTGTTCCCCATAAAACCCCTGTCCTTCCTAATTAAGTAATCGGGCTGTAAAAGGTTACGTAGGATCCAGAATGACGTTTTACAAGGTTAACAGACTAGTCCAAGGTAAAGAAATCATCGAAATAAACCCCGTAGTAGTTAAAAGGCAGGATGCATCGATAGAAAGGAAATGTTTAGCCATGTTCGTCTCTCAGCAAAATACCTGTGTAGTACCATGTTAACGTCTCACGAAGGTGGGTCACCATCAGATGAACTGTCGTGACTGTGATAAATAATTTTAAAGGAAAGTCATAGTAAATCCAACAGGCCCGTCACCGGTCATTCATATGCCAGTTGTGAACACTAATAGAACGGGCATTTTTTTCATTCTTTGCCTGGAGCTGGGAGAGAAATAGACTTTTTGATTATCTTCATCTGCAAATTCTCTAAAGACTGTCTTTTCAAACTTGTTTAAGGGTACTGCTGTTGGAGGAGAGAAGGACCGGATGTGGGAGCACGAGGCCTGACTGCAGACTAGGGAACACCTGCGACATTAGCCAAGGCGAGACCACGACAGAAAAGAGCTGCAGGACGAGGCACTGTTTTCGACAACATGAGAAGAAAGGGTCGACCTGATGCCCCTGCTCGATGTCCAGTGTCTGTCGACAAGTCCCCGCTCTCTGAATTCAGTCACACGCCCGCCTATTTGAAGTCTCTCGTTCCCCTAGTTTGTTCCTAATTTGGCCTTGCTCCATCCCCCTTTTCCTCTGACCTACCCTATGGACTGTTTTGTACGCTCTTCTTCCATTTGAACTTTCTGACAAACACCTCAAAGGACACAGGGCGAAAAGGACCTTTCCGACCAGAAACGCGAGGAAAGGGTCGTGCCCTGCAACGCAGAACTTAGAACAGAGCTGGACTTGTAGCTCCACCGCCGGTGCTCAACAGCGCCAACGAAAGGCAACAAAGAATGATGAGAACTCGTTAAACTTCGAACATTTGACATCCCCAATCGCCGTTTCTGCTAGACCTCATTTCTCTCCCAGCCGCCATTGTATTGATCATGCTCCAATCCGAACCTGATATATATGTAATAACCTGCCAGTATGAAATATGCTTGCTGCTCTCGCTACAGAATCGTTTTTGTATTACATTCCTATGACTTTCCTGCTAAACAAATTGATCAAAGTTTATCAAATAGGCCCACCTCCTAAAAACTAGAAATGTTAAAATGTATTGTTTACAACTCTTTTCCTCTAGGGTTCCTACCGTTTCCTTTCTCATGCCCACCACAATAGAACCGAGTAGAAAATGAACCAGCAAGATGTCTTGAATATGTTAAAGGGAGGACTGTTGAAAATTAGTACGTTTTGGTGAACATTATCTGCGCCATCTTGCCTCTTCCCCTGATGCCACACTTTTGTCGTGCGCGCCCGCCATTTTTTTAAGATGCCCCGATCAGAGCGAACCCTTTTGCATGCTGCTGGCCCCTGACATAGCCCTTCGCCTTCACTAAGCCTGCACGCTGACCACCCCCTGCTTGCACCTGCCTTGAGTCATAAACCCCTCTTCGGCGCTGCTCTGCCCCAGGCCCTCATCCTGTTCCCAGCGCGACACCACCCTGCTTCCCTTTCATGATCTCCGGCCCTTAGATGCAAACCCTTTTTCCCCGTATGCCCGCTTTGTCTTCCCCGTTCCCAGGCCGACACCCAGCTCTGCCGATACCATTCCTTGCCCCTCCCCGTACAATAGAAAGCTTCCCCCATCAAAGGATCCCCGGGTTGATCAAAGCCCCCACCCCATGAGATCCGATCAAAACCCCCCACATTCCGTGAATCGGCGGAATATCCAGCTGCGTGATACTCATCACCTGTTGTGACCAGGGTGGGGACTTCAACTGTAAGTGTGTGTGGGAACGGGCCCAAAGGGGATTTCCGGGAATGTCTTTTCCATACATCAAAGCTTTAACATGAATGTGTAATTTACAATAAAGTCATAAACCAGGGTATAAGAGGCCAGGCCTCAGAAATGTATCTAGAGCACCTCAGAACGATACCTTCTGTCCGTTTCGTTGTGTTCTCCTCCGGAGAGAATAAAAAAACCTTGTTTCCTGCTTTCCAGTCTCCAGCGCCTGCCTCTTCATTGATTAAATAACTAGAGGGTCACAGAGGCAATACCGCCGGGCAAATATCGATTGTCCCCGACCCGCCTCAGGTTTTAACACTCTTGCCCCTGTTTTGAGGGGGTGGAGACATGTGCATCCACCCTTTTGAGCAACTTTGCAGTCATAAATTGTGAATAGCAAAAGTAGTAAAGTTACTCAAAAGTGGAAGAGTAAACTTACACCTGTAACTTTCTCACAATTCTAATTTCCCTTTGTGAATAACCTAATATGAGCGTTAATATCCACCTTCATCCCACCCATCTTTTCTATGGGGAGGTCCTCAGACATATAAGTTTACTACATAGGGGCCTATTATGATCTCAGTTGGAAAGCCTCCGACCTAAGATCGGCGGCTGTCTGACCAAGCTCGTTTGTTTCAATTCCGACCGCCTAATTACAATCAAGGCGGTCGGAAGTGAAACCGGCTGGGTATTCCAGTTGGATTTCGATGGGCTCAAGTCAGAGACCAGCCCGTAATCCCAATGGGCGGCGTTTCTGCCATTGGGATTACGATGCTCGGTTTTCGACAGGCATTCCATGACGGGCTATGCGATATGGAACATGTCTCGGAAAGTGAGTTTGGGGGCCCCTAGCAGGGACCCCTTCTCCTTGCAGCCTCCCATTGGGGGCCGAGGGGGCACCTATAGTGCCCCCCCTGTTGACTCCTGCACCGTATGGCAGGCACCCAGGGTTGCCAGCCACGCGGTGTAGGGATGAACACACCTCCTATTTCCAGGCCCGGACTGGCAATTTCGGGCACCGGGCAATCCCCCGGTCGGCTGGATGGGGTGGGGGCCGGTTTTCATGACAGGGGGCCGGTTTTGTTGCTGGGGCCGATTTGGCAGTGTCGGACCGACCGTGAGAACAACCAGCCCCGAGCACAACGATTCTCTCTGCATATATTAATGCTGGTGCTCCGTCCGTGTCCATAACGTGAGCAGTGACCCTGCAGCTGCCTCCAATTTCAATTTCATTTAGGCAGGCTACTATGATCAGGCCTGACTATGATCATTGTAATTTATTTAAAAAAAAAAAAAAACACCTGAACATGACGTAAACACGTGCAGCACGCAAATGTCTCCGCGTCTGCACGCCCAAGTTTTACAGTTAGTATAGCCTTAGGGGGTGGGGTCTGCCGCCTGGTGATGCTCATGCGCCAGAGACGAGTAGGAAAGAGAGGCACCTCATGGTTTAATACCTCCTGTCTGCCGCCCGCAGGTGAGTCTATTTACAGTCCTTTAAATTGCATGCAATCCTGTTCCGATGATCTGATTCATGGGTGGCACAGTCTGGGGGCATTGCGACCGGGCCAGAATTAAAAGCAAATGGGGCCTAAGGACCCAGGCCCTTAGGCCCCTTCTGCTTTTAATTCTGGCCCTTCCACAATGCCCCCAGACAATGCCACCCATGAATCAGATCATCGTGATGATAAAAATCGCATTTGCAACAAATAGGAATGCCACACAAGCGGGCCGCTCTGTTACCCAGCTGGCCTCCGCGCGGCAGAAAGTAGCACTCTACGGTCACAAGTCAAACTACAGAGACAAGACAATTCGTTATTACAGTTGTAAGAACCAGTATGATGGGAGGCGATTAACTCATCTGGTAGCGCCTCGCCACTCTCGTGTTCCCTAGTCATCCTTGCTAAGTGCATTTCAGATGTTAGAAGTGGCGCAGAGCAGAGGTCAGGCGATCGCAGTGTCAGTGCACAGTCGCAAACAGGTGGAGGTGACCCCTGTGACCGTGGGCGCTCATTAAGCCACACATATGCTCATCGGTGTCAAGTGAGGCCACGGAGTGTGTTCCCAGGGCTCTCTTTTATTTCCCTACAAACAAGCTTTGAGTTTGTTGTTTGACAGACGTGGGTTTAACACAACATTCCGAGAGTTGACCAGTGCTATTTGCAAACGTTTGAGTGTAGCACATGCTTTATTAGACAATACAGCCTACATTAAAAAATAAACCAAAAGCCTGAAAGACATGATTTTATAATACAACATTTTAAAGTAAACATGATTGTTGTTTTGCCAGCTCGTTTCATAATCCTGTTTTCAGTCTTTTGAGATGAGATAAAATTATTTTTGCTTTAATCCTGGCTGAGGCAAATCTACCCAAAATACCTACATCACAAGGGAAGGTCCCCTGAGGCAGGCATCTCGTGAACGGACTATCAAGTAGACAGCCTTTCATATCCAAAAACATATCAATGTATTGCACTATCCTAAAAAAATCGAATGACATGGTTGCTAGGATTATATGAATAGGTGTATTTTTTGGCACGTCTGCCCTTTGTCGAAATGTCCCAATGCCTTAATTAATTATGTACGTATATGACGCCATGATTAGTCAATCAGTGTACTGTTGATCACTCTATAAATGTGCTCAATAAAATAAAAAAAAGAAGGACGCCTTTCAACCTACCCCAGCACAGGCCTTACAAATGGCAAGGTGCTTGGCGACAAGCCATAGTGACAAACAAGGGGGCCCTAGAGCAAACAAGCAAAATGGGCCTCTGACCACTTGTTGGGTAGTAAATTCCAACAATAATCCAGGTTAAGTAGGCCCGCACCTCTCTATCCTCTACACCACTGATAGCTGCGCCTCTGAGTGGCACCAATTCATGTACTGAAAAGCCACCTTTGGGTGTCTGTGCTGCCTTTCTTCGTGATGCCCCTGAATGCAGCTTTGGTATAGATTAGATTTAATGTATATTTTTAAAGTGCGGATTATACCCTAAAGTATCATGGTGCTAGCTCTGCACTTCTTGCCTACTGGAGAAGCGATGATAGGACAATACAAGTGTAGATTACAGGGTTGATGAAAACAGCCAGGTTTTTAGCTGCTTTCTAAAATTGTGAGGTTTGTCTGTGATCTCCGATGAAAAGGCATTTGGTTCCAAATAATGTCAATAGCATAACTAGATCGTTTGTGCATTGCTTTGTAAAAATGAGCCTTCTTCTTAAATTTGCAAGTTTGTATTTCTTCTGACCCAGGAAAGCGCTGCTTTCTAGTACAACTGTCAAACATAGAACCTCTCAGCAGATGTTTAGGAATTGCCAGTTTTATGAATATTTGTATCCAAACAACAGCTGTAAACATAGTGTTTCCAGCACCAGTTTATTATTAGCAATTGCATTTCACAAGGATGCGTACGAATTTTCAAGACTTTGGGCGGTATTTTACAATACGTTTTTCAAACATGAGATTTAAAATGGTTTTTGTTTGTGCTAAATAGAAATGAAAACGGACAGATTAGCAGCTCTTTTCTAAAGACAACTGCGTAATAAGGCCGAGTGATGGGGGCATAAATGTTTCAATATAGAAGATTACAAGTCAATAAATGCCACATTTCAGATAATTATGCTAACATGTCCTTGTAAAATGGTCTTGCTTAAATGAGAAGATCATAATAATATCTGTCTTATATTACACTCGCGGATGACGTCCTCCTGTTTATAGGTGCTGAATACCAGGTGATAATGTTACATTATAAAATGTTACCCATCCTATCAACCTGAGAATAGTGTACGACGAAGGTAGCCCAGCTGGCATTTGCCTCCTTGACTGACAGCTAGACATCGAGCTCTGTAGGTGCCGTTTGACCCACTGAGGCATCTTGGCACAAATGAACCCATCAATAATGTAATTGTTTTCAACTCATAAAATGTCCCTAATTACATAATAGATGACATCACTGATGACATAATCGGCCACTGACCGGTTCCGCAGCGCAGTGGCATTTGTTGTGAGCAGGGGCGGAGCGAGTTTGTGTCTGGCCTCAGGCTCAGCCTGGCTCTAGTCTAGGCCTGGCTATGACTCAAGGTGGGTGGGTACTGCTGGTCAGCTCTGCTGGTCCTCTGAGTGCATCCTTGGGGGCAAACTAAATGAAATTCGTCTGTGACATAGTTCGATGACCTGCTTGCAATACAGATGATCAGAAATCATGTCTTAAGGAATGGGTTAACTGATAGACATGACGGGTATAAAAAAAAGAAATACAATGGCATCTGCCTACGCTTTACAAGCAGCTTCGACATGTGGGCTGCGATCAGTACATTTTCACAGCTTTGCGGCTGGTCATTGTGGTATGGAGAAAGCTGCCTCCCTTTCAAATACATTTGCTGTTAACTAAGTTTTAGCTAGACTGTGTTTTTAATTATGTCTGCAGTCTAACAATAAAAAAAAATAGTTTATAGAACTACATTTACTTAGTAATGTTGGGGAGACGTGGAACTGCAGATATGTTTGCCATTGAATAATAGTGACTGTCCTTGGTGTGAGGTTGCGGTAATGTGCATCAGATACGCTCAAAATATAATGTGACATGAATGCCCCTTCACACATTGAACTTAAAGGCATTTGTTATCTTTTATTCTCAGAGATAAATATTTCTAAATGGTATGGGCTGCAGAACTGGTTCAGGATGGTTCTCCGTTCAAATGTCTTTGCCAGGTTGCAGTTGAGACACCGTCTTTGTGTAAAGGCGCCACTCTCAGCAGGTAGCCTCTGGCCTTGAGCACCCACTACAGAGGCACAGAGAGGTGTCAGGTTCAGTGCTCGTCTTCTCTGCATAGCTACCCTCACATGCATTTCATTTGTTTTATAGCGCTACTCAAAACCAGTGTAGGTTGTGTGAACACTTCACAATACACATACATTATATATGGAAACAATTAATTATATGTGTGTAAATCAGTCTATAGGAAATAATACATAAGACAATGTGAATTACAGGGTGTAGGAATCACATATTATTCATACTGGTAGACAGTACATTTTAAGAATGTGTGTTCTGGAGAAGCACAAACTCGGGATTTAAAATGTACCTCAGTAGTTGGGGTTGGCTTTACTATTAAGAATATATTTCTACCCAAACAAACTTTTTTTGCAGCATTTGGATAATGAAAAACTGGGGGAAAAATAATGTTCTAACCTATAGCATGCAGTTTGCCTGCAGCTCTTTGATGGCAGATTATTGGTCATTGCCCTATATTACGATTGTCATTTAGGAACTGCTGGTTACAAATACATCTCTGTAGCAAAAGCAGTAACCCATTGAGCTAATCACATTAAATACAGTTATGTGATTTGCATGGTGCATGTTCCTTGCAGCAGACATATTAACCCTTTGTGCTTCTTTATGATGAGTTAAAACTGTCACTAGGCCAAACTCTGATCTCTCTCCAGCAGGAACATTGAACACCAGAGTTAACGTGGCATTTTTATTGTTGCCTGAAAACTGCTGGACACACAAGGTACTTTGGAGCAGGTGCTATTAAATCCATAAGTTACTTCTTTACACAGTGCCCCCCCAGGTCTGCATTAGGTGCGGTTGCACTAGTCAATCTGCCCCTTAGTTCCTTAGCGAGAAGAACAAGACCATGTTTCAGCACGCACCTGTGTATGTTGTGTTTGTATAGCACAAACCGAGTAGCGCAGCCCTGTACAAGGGCAAGGTCACAGGAAAATCCATGGAGTGCTTGGGGGGGTATCTGGGCTCTGATATGTGCTGTAAAATGCACCATTTTGGTCTGTCTTTTTACAAAATTTTCATGGGGGAGAATCCCCCCAAACCCCACTATCAGTGGTCAGGCTCGCTCGCTGCGCTCGCTCGCAAC
Organism: Lissotriton helveticus; assembly: GCF_964261635.1. Taxonomy (NCBI): domain Eukaryota; kingdom Metazoa; phylum Chordata; class Amphibia; order Caudata; family Salamandridae; genus Lissotriton; species Lissotriton helveticus. The sequence goes on from NC_136067.1 coordinate 1,374,759,197, forward strand.
ACGCCAGATGGGGGCTGGTCTGCCAAAGTTTGCCAGGGCTGCTTTCAGTTCCCAGTCCGGCCCTGCCTATTTCCTTATGGGAGCTTGTGCTCCAGCAGATTTACAGCCGTATTGCAGGCTCTCATAAGGAAATGTGAGAATGCAGCCGGACCATGTGTGATCACATCGCAATTAGGTGGTCGGGACTACCGACCAGAGGTCAGTCGGTCCCAATTCCTTGAATTATGTCAGTGGGAGGCAACTCCAGGCAACATCATAATCAGCCCCTTTAGTAATAAATGTGGGAGGTACCCAAGAGAGGGGCTTGTAAAAGGGCAAACTTAATACTAAGAGCCCGATTCTGATATGGTGTGGAAAGCTTCCCGACCGAATGGCTTTGCGATGGTTTCCAACTGAATCGGATCCAACCGACCGAGTTCGATGCATCCGGATGCTTCCAGATATAATATGGTTGGACTCCCATTGACTTCAGTGAGAGCCTATGTTCCTAACCGCATCGTAATTGGGCCCTAGGCAGGAATGCTTTCCTAACTGCATCGTAATCGGGCCCTCAGTTAGAAAGACACGTTCCCGATTCGATTTGGACTGAGAAAATGCCTTTAGGAGGCCTCCCTAACCGCATCATGACCAGGCCCTAAATGTGAGGGGTTTATGGAAGGGTAACAAAGGGGTTTAGGGAGTGTTAGGGTGACATTTAGTTTTTGGTTGGGACATGCACCCACCCACAAATGAGTAACCCTAATGGTATTCACAAACTGCAGTTCTAAATTTACTACAGCTAAAAAGGATCGAAAACATTAGTGAATGTACTCCATTTGGCCATCCATTGGTACTGCAACAATCTCCCTCAGAAAATAATGGTGTTAAGGACATAAAATAAAAGCCCTAAGGAAGTATTGGTAAATGAAATTAATCGATATATACTAGAAAAAAATATAATTGAATTTAATGTTAAAAAGATTTGTATGAATAATAAATGCATTCTTTTAATGTAAAATATTTTAATAACTTCTTTAATTTAAAAAAGAATGTAACATAATGAATGTAATTAAATTACTTTTAATTAATTATATACATCACCTTTTGATCATTTTAATATATACTAAAATGTATACATCCCTTTATGTTCTGTGTTTTTTTAACTTCAGAAAAATAATTTTGATTTTATATGTTCAAAATAATTAAACTAAAATTAAGTTCATCATACTTCTTCATACTAAAATTAAGTTCATAGTGCTGTAGCTTTGTTTATTTCGTTCAACATTTAAAATTAATGTATAAAATTAATTTACATTAATATCCATCGTAAAAATGTTTTGACAATTTATTTTTCAGTTTAATAAACTGTTTTACTTTTCCCTATGCTTTACCGGTGGGAGACCTCTGCCACTGCGGTAGGGCAGCTAAGTAAAAAAGATATAAGGGCAATGCTTAAGTTAAAAAAAGAGAGAGGCAAGGGAAAATAAAAAAGAGGGCATAATGTTACAAATAGATTGCAAAAATTGAAATATGTATATCACACAATGGCAAGAGAATGGGGCATGCAATGTTTTCCGCAAGGAAGAGCTGGGCTCTGAACATATGACAATCCACCAATTTGCCCGTAGAACTTCCTAAAGGTGAGATTGCAACACAACCTGCTTGATCAGTCCCGACATGCAACAAGCTGAAAATTGCCAGGTACCAGCTTGCTAGTTTGTTGCCACTTCCTAGTGATGAAGAAGGGCTGTGCTCCCTCTACCAGCCATGACCTGGAACTGTTTGTTCTAGACCTTCTATTTATGAGCTAGCCACAAAGAACAGGTAATCTACAGGTCCTGCTCCTTTCCTGATCTTCATGGAACCCTTGTAAAGCAACAAGCAGCACTTATGTCTCTTTCCCACTATGGTGCCCATAGATGAAACCTTGACAAGCAGCTACTGTGCCGTTATGTTTAGGATTCAGAACCTTTGAAATGTTGTTTTTCTTATAATTTTAGGGCCACTTAGCAACTTTGCACACAGCTTTAGAATCAAATGGTGTAAATCTTCAAGTTATATCTGGGCGGAGCTGAGGGTTTGGTCTTAAAATATAAAAGATCTGATTGGCTTGCAGCACCTTAAATATTTGTTGCAGTAGATTTTACAGGATGTCAGACATTGAAGCCTGTGCCCTGCAGAAAGTGGCAGAGAGGAGATAAGGGCTTGGAGGAGTATCCCCAGACTGGAGTAAGGATGTGACGGGGCCCTAAAACTAAAAAAAACTGTCATTTTTGTCGGGCTGGCAGATTCGATTTCAGGACCACAGATCCATGAATTCACATATGGGTCCACAAATTCTGTTTTTAAAAAATCCAAAATTGTTTTTGGGAAATCCTGTTAAACTTTAAAACAATCAGTCAATTAAAAAAAATTATGGCAAAGACCATCCACAGTGAGTACCATGGACTCAGGAATGGATAAAGGACTGGTTGAAGGCCAGGCCCTGTTCCCTGAGTTCACAAATGGTTTAGGGTCTGCCCTGAGACTTGGGGCCCAATTTAGATCTTGGTGGGACTGGTCCTGCCATTGCTTTTTTCGCGGTCTTCCCACCTGCCACCTTGGCGGTCCACCAGCCCAATTTAGATGGCTGAGCATTGGAGTGAAGACCGCCACAGTGCTGCCGACTTTGCCAGGTTTTCTGGACCACTCAACTGTGGCAGAGGCTGACACGGTGGTGGTGGAACTCCAGGCAAGATTACCGCTGAGTTGATTACGATGCGCCTTACCGCTGGCCCAACTGTGGCTGGAGGACTTCTAGTTTGTGGTGATGGAATGTGAGTTAATGAGGCAATAACTTTCCTATTTCCTCCTTCCATTTCTTTCTCCTTCGCCTTCATCTAGGTTCCCCCTTTGCTGCACCAACACCAACACCACGCCGGAGGAGTCCGTCGCTGCTGGTATCGAAAGTAAGTCACTCCAGTGTTTCTCCTTTGTATTGTATGAGGGGTCATTCAATTATATGTATATGTTGCACGAGCTGCATGCAAAAAGGGACACAAAAGCACAATGCTTTGCATGCTAACATGACAAATTTGTTGTTAGATCTATAAATAAGTTGGGCTTACCTGTCTTCAGTGCACCAAGAACACACTCCACGAGACACCTCCACTCGCAGGCCGCCAGCAGAGCGAGAACAACTAAATCAGCTTGGAGCAATCCCACCGGGATGACGGCAATGGAGTACTGTCAGCTACAAGCAAAGACCGCCACTATCTTCTGCCCATTGCTGCAACATCTAAATATGGGTTAACAGCGTGCCCCTAAATTGGGTGACGTCCCCTAGTCACAGCAATGTCCCTTAAATGGGTTAAAGACTCAAATAATATTCTGTTCAACGTTTCAGAAGTTGAAGTTTTTCAAAATCGTTTTATTCAACCATTAGGTATCAACCTTAGTTCATGGTAAGTTGCGAGTTCATCACAAGAAACAATCCATTTTTTAATACCAGAATGTCATCCGATGCATTTTGGCTCATGGAGAGCCTTCATCAGGGACTGGGTTCTACAAATCAAAAAAAAATTATACTGAGGACATCTCAAAGTTACACATTTCATATGTCAACAATTTGTGAATAGCGATCCAAACATTATATGAAACCAGTGTTTTTGTCAAATGAAATTCTATGAATCCCAGTGGAATAAAATAAATCATCGAAATGTACTCCTAACTATTCATAATGGTGTCTTACTATTAACCCATTTAAGGGACATTGCTTTGACTAGGGGACGTCACCCAATTTAGGGGCACGCTGTTAACTCATAATACACAGCAATCATAACGGAGAGTGCATCCTGGAGCACGCTACAACTGATTACATTTTATGAACACTGAGTGCAAGTGGGATCATACAATACTTCTACATCTAAATATGGCACATGGACCTCCGTCAACTGAACAGAGTACTTGGGACAACCACCATGATCTAAATCGGACCATAGGTTTTTAAAGCAAACTACAAATGCCCACTCACAGTTGGTTCGGTGACAAGGAAGAAGGAGTGCTTGGGCGCATGCAAGCTCATGTGCCCAGGAAATGCTGTGAACTGTTGAAGGCCGTATACAATTGGCTCAGTGGTATATTGACTGGCTCTCGACCTGAACCAAGAGCCTGCTATATAAGTGCACAAGTCAGTTGTGCAGTGGTAATTGGTTGCCAATACATCTGTCGTGCATGGCTGAATGAAGTGTACAATGAGATGAGGAAATGAAGAGGTAGAGCAAAGGAGCCGATCAAAGGCTTGGCCCTGCAGTTAACTTCAAATGAGTTCAGCCATTGCCCATGCACTGCAGGATGTGTGTGCACAACAAGCTGCGCACAGTGCTATGTAATGATGGGCACACATCCTGACTGCGGGCAAGTCCTTCACGTGCCTAGCCAGAGTCTTTGTACAGGAGGGGATGGATGTGTGGGAGTATGGGTACCAGACCGGGAAACATCCTTTACAACGCGGTGTTTACACCGCGTGTCCTTTAAAACGCAGCCATTACAACGCAAGCCATTACTACGACTTGCGCTGGATGGCGCTCTTGCTTAAGGAATAGTTTAATTTTCTATTCCAACACCTTCCCTACTGTTACGTGGGCTGGAGTTGGAATAGAAAATTCAATTATTCCACAATCCAGCGCCCTCCAACACAAGTCGTTGTAACGACTTGCGTTGCCAAAATGATCGCGTTGTACTGACATACATCCTAAAAGACCTAGTCACATGCTTAGCACTTCTGCCAATCCCTGATGCTTTCAGCCTACCACCAACATCCACTGCACTTGAACAGAGGGCGAGCATTGTGGTGGTTCACGCAACAAGGGGTACGAAGTATATCATTAAAAAACCTCACACATTCACAGGAAAATGTTTTGATCTTTGTGGGTCTCGTCAGGACCAAAGGCATCAGCCAATACACTTCTGTTTGCTGCTGCTGCTTACGACCAAGAGTAATCCCTCCCAGGAGAGTTGTAACTGGATCTAACATCATAAAGTATCCCATACGACTGGATCTATATGAAACGACACCTTCATGTGTTCGTTCATGAGTTGATTGCCACTTGCTTTTTAAACAACAGATGCAGCTGTGGTCTTTGCACTCATTATTATGCACAAAGTTCACATACATTCACACATACCGCACTGCGTCGTCTGCACCATTTAATATCTATATTGTAATTGTAAATGTATTTATATATTCACCTTTGACAATAATTGATGTGCTGGAGCTGTTAAGATTAACATTTAATCCTTCTTATGTACCTCTGTTGCCTGGATTGCATATGCAGCTGTACTCTGGATGTGGCATTTATTGTGTAACGTTTTAGGAACTGAAAAAATGGTTCCTTCTGTTAGAACATACCTAGGATTTTTTGATTGTACGGTTTATCTACAAGCTTGTATTAGAGACTCTTAGGAGCCATTATTGCATTTTAAGCACACTTGTTCTTTTAAAACTAAGACCTACCATATAATTTTTAAAATCTAAGGCATACGCTATCTTTTAATAAAGTTGATACAATTATTTATTTGAAACTTCAACTCTATTTGTCTATCTGTAAGTAGTACCAAGAAGGGAAAAATATGCACTAAACCTAACCAGGCTCTATATCGGGTCCTTTTTGGGCTGTATTTCGATTAGACTTTGATTTGTAACCTAATTAATTGTTGGCTGGTACTTCAGGTTAGGCGAGTTCCTTTGGGACTATGGGACTGCCCATATACCTATATATATATATGAGTTGTGTAACTGGTGTTAGATACATATAAATAAATGTGGGTTGATGGGCAGACAACCCGAGTGACTACACAGCTCTGGTGGCATGTTTGGCGTGGGGAGCTTTTTTGCTCTCACGTTTCCCATGCCTTGAAAAAGCAGGCTCAAGCTATCTGCACTGTGACTTAGGGCCCAGTTCCTATAATGCAATCACAGCACTGAGGGAGACATGGTGGCTTCCCCGGGACATGTATCAACAACATACACAAGGCGTGCTCTCTCTCCATGGCAACGTCACCTCACTTCAACCACCCTGCCTGCAGCAGATCAGATCGCGTGCTGAGAGTGCCTGGAGCATTACAGAAAGTAAATATAAAGACAGAGTATAGAGGAAACAGCTAACTTGCGTACCAAATGCATTTGAGTGTGGAGATGCGGGATCGGGCACTGAGGGGCAGATTTACAAGCCCCTTACGCCTCTTTTACGCCGCCGTTGCGTCACTTTTGTGACGCAGAGGCGGCGCAAATGCAGCGCCATGGTGCGGGGTACTTACAACGTGATGCATCTGAGAGCCAGGGAGGGGGGGGGGGGGCGTTCCGGTGCAGGAACACCTTCTAAAAGTGGCTGAGTGAAATCTACAAGATTTCACTCAGTCACTTTTAGGGCCATGCTGCATCAAAACCTGGCGCCTGCTTGAAGCAGGCTATAAGGATTGATGCAGCATGTTAGAGATAGGGCACCCCTGAGCCTTGCTGGAGCTGCGTCGCGCTTGCGACGCAACTCCAGCAATGCGCCTCATTTCCACCGGGGATGCGTCACGCATCTGCCCTTCCGAGCGCCATGGTGCGCCGCATTGTAAATGCGGCGCATCAGTGGTGGCGCGCGGGTGGGTAGATGCGTCGCAACTCTTCTGGCGCATCTCTGCTGATTAGCAGAGATGCGCCAGAAGTCGTAAATCTGCCCCTAAAACTGTTGGTCTAACCCTTGATGTGTGGGAGTTGGCGGGCCTGCATCACCATATCCTTGAACAAGACCATAGATAAACTACAGCGCTAACATAAGCAATCATTTATTAGAGGAGCAACATGCAAAGTCCCCTTAAAAAATACACAATGAGCCTATGATGTGTTTGGAAAAAGGAATTTATGTTTGTTCACAGTTCATTTCATTTCAGTATGTTTTTATTAGCTTTTTTAACAATATACAAAACATGTAACATATATTCATCTCGTTTTGTCATTACAGGGTTGCAATACGCACTGTATATGGAGCAGGTTGTTCATGTACACATTATATATCTTGACTGCCCCCCCTCCCCATCCACTGTCTTCGAGAGGAGAGGATAGTGAAAGAAAGGAAGAAAGAGGCTGGATAGGAGTAAGGTAAAGGGAGAGAGAGAGTAGAGGGATACAGGCTCGCGATCTATGCTACCGGTTTTAGAGCCCTGTGTGGGTGAGGCTCCGGACCACTTGTTAGAATAGGTAGACCTTATTCATGGCGGTTCATGCGGGTGTCGGAGGACATCCAGGGCTGCCCACAACCCCCTATTATGCTGCTTCCATGGTGAGTTATTCAGGGCAGTGTTGTCGGCGCCTCGGAGGAAAGTAACCCAGTTGAGCCACCCCCCTGAAAGTTGCTTTGGACGTGTCCTTCCAATGGGTGAGGACTATTTTGACTGCCGCTGTTAGTAGGAGGTCCAGTAGGTGTCTGTCTTGCTGTGAGTGTAGGTCTGTTGTCATGAAAGCTGTCAACAATGAAATTAAATCATATGAGAGGTTCACAGCAGTTGTCTCACATATGGCAAAAAAGCTAATTAAAACAAAATAAATTTATTCCGCATTTGTAAAGCGCTCTGCCACTCCCAAGGAGCATCCTGGCGCTGTGCAGCTTAAGAAATGAACTCAAAACAGCAAGGATGAACCGAAAGAAGAAATAAATCAGGAAAATGAGCAAGTAACAGAGAAAATCAGAAGCTGCAATAAGGCAAGTCTTCAACTGTTTTCTGAAAATTAATTCAGACTCACTTCATTTTAGGTGGCTTGGAAGTTGGTTCCTTGCCTTGGTACCCAGAACTGAGAAAGAGTTACCTCCTCGAGTTTTGAGTCTAAAATACAGGGGTTTAAGAAGATTAGCATGAGAGGACCAAAGGGTCCTTTTAGTAGTATAGTGGGTGAATCTGGCCATTAGGTATTGTGGCCCAGTAAGCTCTAAAAGTGAATAAAATAATTTTGAAAAGGACTCTTTTATGCACAGGCAGCCAATGTAAGGCTTTCAAAGCTGCCGAAGCTGACAATCTTCGGGGCAGTTTCAAAACAAGTCTGGCCGCCGCATGTTGTACCACCTGACGTTTCTGGAGAGTTTGTTTAGAGGATCCTGCATACAAACTATTGCAGTAATCCAATCCGGAGGTTATCGATGCAAAAGCAACTGCCTTTCTTGCAGCCGATGGAAGGCCCTAGAACACATTTTTCAGTGATTTTATTACATTAAAACACATATCTGCGGAGGAGCTTGGCGGGCATCCGAGATGGCCGCGTGAGCACAGCGCTCTCCGGACCCCCGCCACTCCCGGCATGATATCCTGAACATATCCTGACTTTTCACGAGGATTTGTGTAGAGGACGCTGGGCTGATCTTCCTGGAACTTTCGGAATTTGATTCTGACCCGGGGCCCCGGAGTTACGGTGATTCGAACTTTTGGGATCCGCCCTTGGGGTACGCCCGGGACTGGGTGAGGCTCTGTGGCCGTCTTGGAGTTGAACAACAGCGGCAGGGGGATTGGACTTGTGGGTCCCCCTCTTAAGTTTCGGTTTCGATTCTGCCTCAGACTGAGACATCTGGCAGGGGATTCTGGCCTGGGCTGGGTCCGGGGCACGAGACGGCTGTCGGGCCTTTGGCTGGCTTATTCTCCTATCTGATTGGCTCTATCCTGGTGGTACCCTTTTGGCGGCTCTTTGATCCCGAAGCCTTACTTTCCTGTGCCCATTCCATCGAGCCTGGTGAATCTCTTTGTGACGCAGTTTCCAACATGGCGGGCAGAGGGGACCGAGAGACACGGAAGACCAAGACACCCCTGCGCGGGGGCCCGGTCCAGTCTAACGTTATGGACCGTTACACCCACTCGAAGGGGTCCCCCGGAGCCGCCCTGCCCGGTCCAAGTGCTGCTGACCACATCGTGGACGCGTCAACGGAGCCGTCCTTGCAGGACATCATGGGCGCCATTTCTGGCATGAGGGAGACGATAGGCCAACAATATGAGGCCTTGGCCCACAAAATCGACACCGTGGCCATTGATGTGAACTTGATTCGAGCCGACCTATCGAAAACCAATGAGAAGGTGAAATCATTGGATCTCAAGTCATCCAGCCTCACGGCGGACGTCTCGGAGATACAGACGGAGATTGGTAATCTCCGTAGGGTGAACGATTTCATGACCCGGCGCTTGGAGGACTTTGAGAACAGGGCACGTCGCTGTAATGTGCGCGTGGTTGGCGTTCCGGAGAATCCAGAACCTCACTCTGTTGATCTCCTGGTTGAGGACCTGATCCAAAACTATCTCTCTCCGTCTGGACTGAGTAAATTTTTCGCAGTAGAGCGTGCCCATCGAGTTCCGGGGGGCCAGGGTAAGCCAGGTGCCCCGCCGAGGCCTATTGTTGCGAAACTCTTCCATTATAGGGATCGGGACGCTATCCTGCAAGCATCGCGTGTGAAGGGCCCGGTGGCCTTTGAGAACGCCACAGTGAACTTTTATCCGGACTTTTCTCAACAGGTCCAGAAACAGCGTATGGGCTTCCGTGGTGTCAAGAAGCGTCTTCGGGACATGGAGTTACGCTACGCTATGCTGTTTCCGACCAGGCTGCGAGTGGAGTACAATGACCGAACCTTTTTCTTTGATCGGCCAGATTCTGTGAACGACTGGCTGGACTCTCTGCCTGGCCGACCTCCTGCGACTGAGTCCGACGCCCACCCGGGTGGTGCTGAGGGTGGTGTGGAGAGCTGAACAATTCGTCTACGCCTGGGCCCTCGTATAGAGTAAACTCTTCCGGGATTCTATGCCTAAGTGCCTCTACTGTTTGTGTGTTTTCCTCGTTATCTGCCTTGATCGGGGTGGCGGGTGGGCCAGAGCCTTTCCTCCTCTGGGGTCTTTTTGTAGAATGGGGGTTCTTGGGCGACAGGCACACTGCATGTTGGGGTGGCTTTTTAGCATTTTGCAGGGGTGCAGGGTGGGGGGTGTTTTCTTGATTGTTGGGGGGTGGGTGGTTGGGAAGTTCGATATTTGTGTGTTATGTTCTCAAGGCGACTTTATCTTGCTACTGATGGTTTTTATGTCATGCTCATGGAGGAGGGGTTTCGGCGTTGCTGTGTGGGATGGGGGGTAGCGGGTTGAGGTTTGTTTCGTGGAATGTTAATGGTCTGGGGGATCGTATTAAGCGGAGTGTGGTGTTGAAATGTTTACGACGTTTATCTCCAGATATTGTTTTTCTGCAGGAGACTCATTTGGTGGGCAATACTTGTCGTGCGATGAATAGGTGGGGCTATCGCCTTGCCGCACATTCGGGGTTTACCACGGGTTCCAAGGGGGTGGGTATCCTTGTTCGGGCTTCCCTCCCCCTAGCTATTGATGATGTGATCCTTGATGATCGGGGGCGATATGCTGTCCTCGTGGGTCGTTATGAGGGTCGTACCCTCTCCTTATTTGCTGTTTATGTGCCCCCCGGCCTCCAGACTTCTACCTTTTCCGATTTGGGCCGTGTTTTGTTGGACCTCCCTAATAGTACTCTCTTCATTGCAGGTGACTTTAATTCTGTGTTCTCCGGTCTACACGATCGCCACCCCCCTAGGGATACTCCTTCGGCCCAACAGTGGCTGGGTGGGTTTCTGGACACGTTTGGCTTGGTGGATTGCTGGAGGCTTATGCATCCTACTCAGCTTCAATACACTTTCCACTCTGGGGCCCATGGGAGTTTGTCTAGACTGGATTATTTCCTGATGCCTGCGGCCCAGTCGCCGGCGGTGCGTGAGATTAGACACCTCCCCCGGGGCATTTCCGATCATTCTCCGCTCTGGCTTTGTTTTGAGATGGGGGTGGAGGCGGCGGGCCGGGTTGCTCCTATCAACCCATGGTACCTTACCTCCCCCGAGACCCGCAACCTTTTGACTAAGTCTTTGGACGCCTATTTTTTAGACAACGAGGGATCCGTTTCCTCTGTGATATCCCTATGGGAGGCCTTTAAGACAGTGATTCGTGGACAGGCCCTTTCCCTTATTGTTGAATCCAAGAGGGCGAGGGATCGGGAGGTGGTGGACCTCGAGAGGGAGATTGCTGAAAGGGAGGCTGCCTTAGAGTCGGAAGTCACATCTGATAAACTCCATGCCCTGGGTCTGAAACAATTTGCTTATAAGTCTTTGGTCACGGATGTGGCCAAACAGATGTTCCGGGAGCAACAGGGTCGTCTGTATGATGTGGGGGACAAGGCGGGCAAATTATTGGCGTGGTTGGATAAGAAGGAGAGGGCGAATCGTGTGGTGCCCGTGATTAAATCATCGAATGGTGTGAGAGTGACGGACCCGATTGGAATAGTTGCATGTTTTGCTGAGTATTTTCGTGTGGTTTATACCCCTGTGTCTGGACGGGATGTTGCTGACTCTCGCCTTCTGTTGCGCGATATAGCTTTGCCCAGTGTCTCCGATTTAGACTGTAAATCGTTGGAATCCCCTTTTACTATTGACGAGATAGCTACTGCCATTCGCTCACTCCGTTCGGGCAAAGCCTTGGGCCCGAACGGGTTGCCAATTGAACTGTACAAGCTACGTCCCGATAAGGTGCCGCCCTATCTTCGCGACATGTTTTTGGAGTCCCGGGAACGGGGTGTTCTCCCGTATGATCAGCGTCTGGCTACGATAGTCGTAATTCCCAAGGACGGTAAACCGCTGGACCTTTGTTCGTCTTATAGGCCCATTTCCTTGTTAAACGTTGAGCCCAAGGTCCTGGCTAAGCTCCTGGCGACCCGCCTCTTGACGGTCATTAGTGACTTGGTTCATCCGGATCAATCCGGATTTATCCCACATCGCAACACGGCTCTTAACCTACGTCGTCTCCACGGTGCTGTTGCGAGGGCGGGGCTTCTGACGGGACCGGCCATTTTGGCCTCGTTGGATGCCTCGATGGCTTTTGACACTGTGGAGTGGCCCTATCTTTGGGCTGCTCTTGAAAAATTTGGTTTTGGTCCTGAGTTTATCGGTTGGGTGAAGTTGTTATACGCTGAACCCTTAGCGCAGGTAGTGGTGAACGGTAGAGTTTCTGTCCCCTTCTGCCTTGGTAGGGGGACCCGTCAGGGTTGCCCCTTGTCTCCGTTGCTTTTTGCGCTCGCCCTGGAACCGTTAGCTGCGTGGCTTCGATGGGAGCCTTCACTCAAAGGGATCCGTTGGTCACCGGACTTTGAGGACCGCGTCTCGCTTTACGCGGATGACATTCTTTTATATCTTACTTCCCGCGTAAATCTCTAAATGTTTTATTTGATGTTCTTACCTCGTTTGGAGCTAACTCGGGCCTAGTTATTAATTGGGCTAAGTCCTGCGTGTATGTTCTTTCGGGTGTTTTGCCCCCATTGCCGGACAGATTTCCTATCCAGGTGGTCGAGTCTGGCTTCCAGTATTTGGGGATCTTTATTGCGCTGGACTCCTCACTCCGATTCGAGCGCAATCTCCTCCCCCCGCTTCTTAGACTGCGACTAGATGTGGCCCGTTGGCGTAAGCTGCCCCTGTCTCCTCTGGGCAGGGCAGCCCTTTTTAAAATGATGTCCTTGCCGCGGTTCCTCTACGCACTTCAGAATTCTTATGACGACGTTCCCGCTACCTATTTCCGAGAGATCGAGAGTCTTCAAAGACAACTGATCTGGGACGGGCGTCCACGTATTGCCCTTGCGAAACTCACCATCCCTTGGTATGACGGGGGCATGGCGCTCCCCGACATCAAGAGATATTACTGGGCTGCCCAGCTGTCTGCCATCAACCACGCGATTTATTCACCGGGTCGGGATCCGGCCTTTGAGATGGATAGACTCCAGCTGCCGGGAGGGGACTTTAATAGAGCACTTTATTCTAGATCGGCCGGGCGCCATCTTGTGGGCCCGTCCAGGATCGTAGTCACTGTGTGGCGCGCCGCGCATGTGAGTTTGGGCTGGGAGAATCGATTGACACTGGCGACGCCGCTTTATGCCTCTGAACGTTTGGGGTGTCTCTGGTCTACTAAGGGATTCGACCGCTGGGATATGATTGGGATATGTAAGGTGGGTGATGTCTGTGTGAAAGGTAGCGTGAAGTCATTCCAGACCCTTAAGGCAGAATACGACTTGAGTGATAGAGAGTTTTTTCGGTATCTGCAGGTCCGGCATGCCCTGGCCTCAGTTCTAACTCCTGGTGTGACCCTGCCCGAGTCTTCCCCCCTTGAAGATCGTATACTAGATGGACACCTGCCTGATAGTACTATCTCCCTTATTTATAAAAAATTGATTCATAGTCGCGCCGACCTGTTGGTCCGCCTTAGGGAGCTGTGGGTCGGTGACGGATTGGAATTAGATGACGAGGATTGGCAGTCAGCACTCTCTTCTCCTAAGGAGGTAGCCATTCCCGCCCGTCTTTGTCTGGTGCAACTTAAGATCCTCCACCGCGTGTATGTAACTGGTCCGCGCCTGGTTGTAATGGGTTTTTCCCCGGATGGCTTATGTAAGCGTGGCTGTGGGATGAGTGCTACCTTTATGCATATACTTTGGGAATGCCCGTTGGTGGCGGCCTACTGGATTGATGTACTTGATGTGATGACTGTCGTGACTGGTGTTGCCCTGCGGCCTGAGGCCCGACGATGCCTGTTGAACGTGTGGGAACCCACCGATTATTCTGTGGCCCAGACCAGATGGGCAACCTTGGGGTACATGGTCGTGAAGCGGGACATTGCGCAACTTTGGGGCGCATCCAGACCTCCGGACGTTTCGGTGTGGGAGGATAACATGGACTGGTCCATGTTTCGAGAGAAGACCGTCTATGTGGCTAGGGGCAGACCCAGGGCGTGGACTAAAATTTGGGGTCAGTGGAATACATATCGTGGAGACATTTGTACCCCTCCCTTGGTTGACACATCCGATGTTACCCTGTCTCCCTAGGCTGACGTTCCCGAAATCTTTCATTCTCTTTTTAAGATTTTCCTGTCCTCCCTGTGCCCCCCCCCCCGGCCTTGCCGAGTCTCATTGATTTATCTTTATCTTCCTGATTAGTGGACTTCCCCTCTGTCATCTGGGCTGACATGATTGCTACATTCGCCTTGTTTTGGTTTGTTATTTTAATGTTTTAGACAAAAAACTGTTGTGTCCTGTCATATGTTTTGTGCAATATTTAATTTGTGATTTGGGCCTGGCCACGGAGATTAATGTTTACTGCATGGTACGTGCTTTGCGAATTAGCGGCCAGCCCGTGTGGTTGTAGGCCCATCTCTGTACTTTTTATCTGATTGCTCAATAAAAGTTTTTAACCCAAAAAAAAAAAAAACACATATCTGCTACTGCCAGACCGTGTGTGAAAAGACAGGAAGCGTCAAATTTTATGCTGAAGTTTCTTACAACCTCAACAGTAGCGTAAATGTAATGTAAACATGGCATGAACATCCTGAACGTTCACTGTACCTGTCTAACTACCTAGTGTAGCGTCCTGAAAGCCCCAGGTACTCACCAATAACCATGCCACACACAGATAGTAATTTTCTACAGCTTTATTCTGATGCATGTAAGTCAGAACTCAACATTCTAAGCCTGCCTTCAACTCATCTCTCCAACGCTTATGTCACAGGTCTACAGTGTACAGCGGGAACCAAAAGAGTTCCAGCGTTCTATTATTATCAATACACTACACCTTGTACATCACCACTTCCGCTATTGCTACATGAACCACTTGAACCTTCTTTCAGTGACACAGTTTTCACACTTAAGCCTTCCTCGTTCTCTGGAAGTGATAGTGTGACCCTAATGCCAGCATTAGAGGTTCAATTCTTCCAAAACATGTATGAACCCTGCCAGACGTCTTGTCAAGTCACCATTCTGAAGTGTTGACCTGCCTGGAGGATTGCTGATCCCCCTACACATGGTGAATGTTGTTGCTGCTAGTCGCCGTACAGAATGACCAAATGCCTTGGCGCTGTCAGACGGCATAGCCTGTGTTTTTCCTTGGGCAGCCAATCCTGCACATAGCCATTCCAAAGACTTTAACATGTCTTTTACACCATGTGCCATTAAGACAAATTCATTTTGTACAGTTTTTAAGTCTCACACCCTGTGGACCAGCTCGCACTTAGGATTATGTTGTTTTTAGTACCTGACATTGTATTCTCCAGATTCCTAAATTGTTGTGACAATGCTGCTACTCCATCTCCTTGACTTGCCATTCCTAGTGAGACTCTACCACATGTCCTTGCACTGATTGGTTCTCGCTGCAACATGGAGGGTCCTGCAGTGGAACTGACTGACAGGAGTGGGTGTGGTTCTTGCAAAAGAGCTTGCAGTTGTTGTTGGTGTGTGTACCACTCCTTCCTGTGTCTGATTCTCCTCTGGCATGCAAGTGTCGCTTCCAGAGTCTGGAGTACTCATTCCGCGTATGTACAGTGGTAGACTGCATACTGTGCCTCGCCCCTTCTACGTGTCTCTATGGAGAGAGATACTTTGGGTTGTTTGGTCTGTGAGAAGAGAGAGGAGTCATGCTCAGTGTTAACATGTGGGTAATGCAGTATGACTGAGGGGAGTGAAAGTAAGGTGTACGGTTCATCTGGTCACATTATAAAGAATGGGAGGCATGTTGATAGTTTCGATGTTGAAATTCTATCAGATAAGAATTATAACCTGAAGACGAGGGGGGTTTGACAGGTATATGTGCATGCATTCATTTGTTGGCGGTGCAGCAGCTGTGCATTCTTACTTCCACATTGCTTTTTATTGCTACACTATGGACATGCAGTCACTACAAGTTTCATAATGCATTGTGTTTGGGAATTTCTACATCTGCTATTCACTCTGCAGCATGTCTGTGCCTTTTGAGTTGATATGGGCACGCGGGCACATACGTTTTTTCCTCTAGCATTAACCATGTCTGCTTGTCACATTTACCCCTCTAACATACTGCAGTTGTAGATTACTTGATGTGCAAGTGACTGGTTTGTGGTGTCGATGTACTGACACCTGTGAATGCCAGTGACATATGAAGGGTTTACTAGGCCATAATGCAAGCTGGGAAAATCAGCCCCTGTCCCCATTTTGGTAGCAGAATAACCCATAATTGTCCTGCAGTGGGGCCCTCACAACCCTGCCCCATTGGGTCTGCTGTACTCCACCTTTCAGTCTCTCCTGTTACCGCTATAATTGTATATATCTTGTCCATGCTCCCTTTTAACCCTCTATCTAACCCTTGTGGAACCTGCCAATCTCTGGGGCATATTATCAAGGGGGCGATAGGGAATTATCGCTGCTTTAGCGGCCGAAAGCGGTGATAATTCTATCGCCCTATTAGCAAGCTGTCGCTAACAGTAGTTAGCGACAGCTTGTAGGCGATAGCGAGCGGTTTGGGGCCCGCTTTGCATGTCAGAGATATTTATCGCTAATGACATGCAAAGTGGGCGTACCCAACCTGTTAACGACTGAAAGCAGTCGCTAACATCGCTATCGCCTATTACCAACACAGGAGTAGCGATGGAAATATTCGCGCTAAGCGCGAATATCTCCAAAAACTAACACCTGCTCAGACCAGTTCTTAGCCATTATATCCAATGGGAGGTGGATATAATGGCTAAGATCCTGTTAGCGATAATGCGTGAATATTGCTGTATTCTCAGCGATATTCACGGATTTTGCCGCTATCGTCGGGAATTTTATCGCTTTTGAGATAAACGAAGCTAATAGCACGTTATCGCAGTGATAAAATCCGGTGATGCGCGTCGATAATAAAATTGCAGCTAAGCCTACTTAGTAATATGCCCCTCTGTTCAATCATTGTTCTCCTTCATATTACTCTATCAGTCGTGTTCTCTCTTTTTATCACTTTTCTAAGCTCCCTCCACCCTCTCTATCCGCTCCTTTTTTCTCTCTCTTGCCTGTATCTTTCTCTTTCACCTTATCTCTTTTTGCCTCACTGTCACTCCTTTTTACTCAAACTCTGCAAATTCTTTCTCGCCATGGTTTATGTGTCACTGACTCTCTTTTTTGTTCTCTCTCTTCTCCCGCTTTCGAAATGTTATCACTCACTTGTCAACCTCCGTTTCTCTTACATCTCGCTCTCAATCCATCTCAGTCTCTTTTCCTCTTGCTCTCTGTTTTGTCTTGCTATCTTTCTCGCTCTAGGTCTCGATTCCTGGCTCTCAGATGCTCTCTCAGACACTCTGTCGCTCGCCTCTTCGTCCCTCCTTGCCTATTTCTCAACCTTTCCTCCCCCAAACAGGTTGCAACTTTCTTTCCTCCCCAATATACACAAGTGTGTGTGCTTGTCAGAGGTAATCTTTTGCATTGTTCCGTTGGCTTAGAAACTTCCTCTGTTGAATGTACATTTTGTGTTGGCTGTGTGTCACTTATTTGACGCAGCCCCGGTGCACAATGTATTTTGGGATTAGCAAAGCCCCCCAAAGCTGTGGCTTTGTAAAAAAAAGTTTTAAAAAAGTAACTCAGCGCATAACTGCCTTGCGTTACCTTCTGTTGGATTGCCATGACATGGGTGGAGATTCAGCGTTCCTGTGCATTCACCCATGTAGTTTGATGCAAACTCATATTTACTAAAGTAAGCAAGCATGGGGTTGTGCCAAAATGGTGGGCCTACCCGAGGTTGACGTAACAAGGAGAAATATCTTTAGTTCACCTAGTTCCATCCTATTTGCATGGGTGCTGCATTCTGCAGCTCACATATGAAGAGGAATACACCTCCAAGAATAGTTTTTGTGCCATAAGATATTCCTTCCTGCACAAGAAATGTTCTGACCACAGAAGAGGCACACTTGTACGCAAGTGTGCCTACATTGGCACTAGGTAGGCTCAAATGCACAAGCGCTAGGAGAAGGCAGAACTGTGCCATATCTTTTTAGACATGGCCCAGGTCTTCTCTCTCCCTTTCACGCAACACATTGCATCATCTTCCCTTGCTGTGTGTGAAATCATAACAAGTGTGCCCCTGCATCTTTTCAGTGTATGGTTGTATGGTTGAACTTTCAGCTCCACAGTAGGACAATCCCCCCTGACCATCCCATTTCCAAAAGAATTAAGGTAACAGAACGGCAAGCGATGTAAATATCTACAGCTCCCAGAATGAAATCAGGTGTGAGGAGCTACAAAGGAGCAGGGTTGGTATAAATATGTTTTGACTCTGCTGTGTCTGAATATATGATGTTAACAACGCATGCTTTTACAATGCAGTCTTTACATCGTAACTACCATTACATTGCATGATTTTACAACGCATGCCATTACAACGCATTTTTTAAAACTACCATTACAACGCATACCATTACAACGCATACCATTACAATGCATACCATTACAACGCATAATACTTTTAGGGCAACAGTAGGATAAGTGTTGGATCGTGTAGGGGTAAAAATTACTAGTGTTGGATAGTGTAGGGGTAGAAATTACTATTCCCACTGCAGTGAGTGCAACAGTAGGGAAAGTGTTGGATAGTGTATGGGTAAAATTATTCCCATGTACCTCAAAACCCATACCCACCCTAATACTAAAAGAAATCTCTATTACTTACCTTATAATGCATTGTAATGGCATGCGTTGTAATGGTATGCGTTGTAATGGCATGCATTGTAGTGGCATGCGTTGTAATGGAATGCATTGTAATAGCATGTGATGTAAAGGCAGTTGCGTTGTAACAATTACGTTGTAAATGTAGGTTGTTGTAATTACTGCGTTGTAATGGATGTTTCCCGCTGTGTCTAAGCTACTCTCATTACAAAATTATGGCTTCATTAGAATGGATGTTCTAACGATGTCTCTGTCAATTGTGAAAACAGCACCCTGTTGTGTACCGTTTTGTAGTTAGAGTCCTTCTGAGCAAGCCCTCCCAGTCTGGGGTCCATTGGTCACAGAAAGACCAGCTTTCAGTCAGTTTAACACTTTCAATATATATGATAGTTCAAGGTCCGGCTCTAAGAGGAAAACGTGCACACAAAGGGGGTTATGAGGTGTAGAGATAGGCCAGAGAAGAGTTTAACCCGTTCCGTGCTCCAGTTGGCCAGCGGCTGACGGGAGCACTCCCTCCCTGGTGCTGCGAACGACCGTTGGCCGACAGCCCCGCCCACCCTATAGAAAGCCTGCACCGCGGAAGAATTGCCGCCACGGTTAAGGCGTTAAGGAACACAAACTACACTGGGTCCCAAGGGAATGCAAACAAGAATGGGGGGAGGGGGCACGAGTTAGACTGGAATGTAACAGGTCACAGGCCAAACCGAGCTGCAAAGGGGACACAGGCAAGAGTGGAGTGTAAAGGAGGTGGAGCCAGGGGCCGCTCCTCCGTCATGGCGGAGGTGCATCGCCCATGGCTGGAACCGCCAGATCAAAACATATCAAACAAAATTATAATAAAGCAATTAATAAAACTGCTTTACTATCATTTTAGTTTACTTGTAGGAGCCAGAGTTGTCAGCTGAGTTTTGAGGGTGGGCCATCAGTGGCAGGAGGAGTGGTGGGCACAGGGCACTGCAAGCATGCATGTCTATGCACTTGGATATCTCCAGGCTGTTGCTTCGAGATATCTGCAGGGCTCAGGAGCACAGGCTCCCAGTCCCTGCTGGAGCGTGAAACCAGCCCGCTCCGCCCAATCCCAGCGCTTCTCTCAGGCTGAGTAATACCAGCATGAGAGCTGCATCTGGATTGGCACAGGCTCGTCTGGGAGCCAGTGTGCGCCGTGATTCAGGAGCTGAAGATTGCGGCGAGGCAGCAGGTAAGTTGTATTTTTATTTTTTTCCACCTGTGCTGCCCCACCACTTTTCCCTGCTAGCGCGCGAGGGGCCCCTGAGACTCCCATATTTTGGGCATAGTCATCAGTTTTTAGCTGAATTGGTGGCTCGAAAAGGTGGGAGCCCCCCTGTGTCCTAGGGGCTGCAGGGATTTGCATTATATCCTTGGTGTAAGGGGGTATGGGCAACAATGTGGCATGCGATGGCACAGGCCAACCTGCTGTGCAAGTGGAACGTAGGTCAAACTGTGGTCTAAGAGGGACACAGGAGCACAAGACTGCCACAGGCCAAACTAGGAGGTAAGAGGGTATATTGCATCATAATTCAAAACACATGCATGTGCATTAATGTTATCACAGATACAGCAAGAGGAAGCAAAGTAGTACACAGTGCTTTTGTGTTGTGCTAACATGTTGCCAAACCGCCACTGCAAGTAGAGTGGATTTCTTTGACAGAACAGAGTCCAGTGCCTTGAGGGGGTGATCTGAAAGGGGCCATATGTCTCAGGGAGACAGGTGGTTACCATGTGGTACTGCCCCTCATGGAGAGGCGAGGATTGGTGCCAATGGGGTCCTGTACCCCAGGTATGAAAGGTGGTCTGTCAGATGTTGGCCTGTCCCTCAAGAAGGCCCATTGACATCTTGTTGCTTTGCACTAGTAATGAGGATGAGCAAAACTAGTATTTCAAATTATAATACTGTGCCATGGCCCAGAAGGCCTGAACCACAACCACTGCATATTTCCCAGTGATGTTCTATTTACAGGCACATGCAGATGATCTCTGTCCCACCTGGACATGCATTGTGGGCCTCAAAGAAAGAGGAAAAAAAGATGGAAAACTATGATAAAGGGAGAAAGCAGGGATGAAAAGAACCGGCAAGACTGAAATAAAGGGACTGGGCATGTATGATGGTGGATTAAAGAGGCATGAGATGGAACAAAGACAATGCACCCTTGGTATTTGCCACCCTGCCCTTTGATAGCCCGGCCACAGGCTTATGGGCAAAACTTTTGGACACCAGTACTTATTGTTTAACACATTCAGCACTGTCTGCACCTCTTGCACAAGTGGGCACAAGCATCCTCAGGCTGTAGCATATGCAGCACAGATTGGCAATACTCCTCCTTGGCACCTCCAATCAGTGCTTAATTTGAGCCGGTGGTTGCTGATGGGACCCACCAGCACTCTTTTTTGGGGACCGGCACTTACTATCCTTCAACAGATTTTGATCCAGTGCATTGAGAAAAGCCCAAAAGGGGACAGAAGGAGGAAGACAAAGAAGCAAAAACAGTGACAAAGGGAGAAAGAAGGGATGAAAAAAACCTGCAAGAAGGAATTACAGAGGCAAAAATGTCTGGTGGTGGATTAACGATGGACAAGATGAAATCTAGAGTAATACCTTGGTATTTGGCACCAGCAGCGGCCCGTGCAGGTAAGAGCTGTGGGGCCCGGTGGAGGGGGCAGGATTCAACAGACTATCACAAGGAAAAATTAAATAAATAATTAATTTTCCCTCATTATCGTCTGTCGAAAATCATACCCTCCCAGACACACCGCCCCACTGCTCTTACCTGCTCGGCCGCTGCTGTTTTGCACCCTGACCTTCAATAGCTCCGTCTGAGGGATTCTGGGCAAATCTTTCAGCCCCAGCGCTTATTCTTGTACAAATTGAATACTACCTCTGTTCTAGCTTGCCTAGAATGAGCTTCAATCCGGTTTCCTCAAGGCATATCTTGCTCTCCATTACAGTGAGCCACCTCTGCCACCAAGCCTAACCCCTGAGAAGTAAGTATTGAGCAGGACCACAGGCAGGCCCTTGAAAAAACATCAGAGCAGACTGCCTTATACATAAATGTAGCCGGTGCATGGCAGGCTCGGCTCCCTCCCACACTTGCCATTTCATCAGATGCATAAATGATTGATGTGCCCCTGGTGACTGCCTTTTGGTGGAATGTTGTAGCCAGGGCCGGACTGGGAAACAAAAGCGGCCCTGGCAAAGTGCTCGGCTACCCCCCCCCACCCCCCTCCCGGGGGTTGTGGGTGCCACCAAGCTCTTTGCCAGGGCCGGTTTTTGGATGATTTTGTTACAAGGCCGATTTTGCAGCTATGCCCCAAGCCAGCCCCCCCACCCGTGCTGCGCACCGGGGGATTGCCCAGTGCCCACTACGGCCAGTCCGGCCCTGGTTGTAGCAATAATCTCTTCCACTGGTGTGGAGGCAGGGCGGGTTCAGTGCTTCGATCACCATCAGAACCAGCGACCTCCACTCATCTGCTCTCCTTAGTACGGGATCTTAAATCGTACCATTGTAAAGGATTTTCATGCGTTTATATTTTTATGCATACTCACTAACATGCAGAGTGTAATTTCACACCAGATTTTACATCTATACACTGATCTAGTACTATTGCTTTTTAAACAGGTTCTCTATGATGTGTAGAAGTGTTTTTTTCTGATATGTCTTAACTTGGCCTAAATTTAGTACAAACACCATCTTTTCCAAGATGGAAGTCACCCTTGTCCCTCATGTCTGCCCACTGCCCCATGTCTCTCCTTGCAATTTATGCAGCATACAGTCAATCTGAAATGGACTTGTTTTTTTCTACTGTCAATGTTTATGCTGCTGTTGAACTTTCCCCATATCAGTCACAAAATGAAACCTTTACCTCAAGACCCTTCTGTTGGTTTACTGTGCCCTCTTCATTTATATAACACGCAATTCTTAATGTATCGTATATGTTCTAGCAGCTCCGGACGACATTAGCATAGAAGGGGGGGCTCAATTATTACTCATGCAGCGGGCTAATGTTAGGAGTTATTTTTTCTTGTGCTCTGATTTGCTGATAAATGTATAAATTTGCTAACACACAAGTAATTCAGCAGTTTCTGTAATTTTATATGCAAATATAATGTATAAAACCCCTCAATTTGGGGGTGAGCCAGAAGACTCTCTTATCCTTCCAGGAATGTTGTCTGTTACTGTTCTGATTTTGCTGCCCACTTGGGATTAAGAACAATTTGTATTTTGTATTTATTTCACTGTACTACTTCCCATTGAAAGCCATTTTGGCATGTACTCTGTATGACTCTATTTTTCAACTCTGTATTAAAACCCTTTAACTTTCTATTGATCTAGAGCTCAGTTATTGAGTGGGCCCATTTACTTAATTGAATGATTTTCCTGTTATTTAGACTTTTCATGAGATGCCTAATGGGGGGACACGTCTCTGATCCAGTGAATGTGGACATTTTCATTGAGGTAAATTTTGGGGTGT
Organism: Lissotriton helveticus; assembly: GCF_964261635.1. Lineage (NCBI taxonomy): Eukaryota > Metazoa > Chordata > Amphibia > Caudata > Salamandridae > Lissotriton > Lissotriton helveticus. Next base: position 1,374,782,175 of record NC_136067.1, read on the forward strand.
CGGGTACTCCGGCGCCCACACTATTGCTTCCTGATTTCATTTATGTCGCACTCTGGGCCTCTGCTCCCTACTTCTCTCCTTTCACACTAAACATCTTTAATTTCTTAGTTTGCTGATGTCATCAGCAACTGCCGCTGCAACATTCGCAATTCGCGACTTTTACCAAATAGCAAAACGTGATTCGTTATTTTGTGAATGCAAATCATAACATAACAATTCATTAACTCACTACGAGGTAAGTGTGTATATCTCAAATTGCAAATCAGATTTTCAGAGTCGTTATTTTTTGTGAATTCCAATTCGTTAATTCCTATGTTCATACATTATGCCCATAGTGCTGAATGTATAAAACAATAAAAGAGCAGGTGCCCAATGTTTTTCTTAGGAGCATCGTGTGTGCAGCAGGGGTGTAAAGCCACAATGAATATGAACACGTGTCAGATATTTTTGCTTGACCCAGCTTAAAAATGTCAGCGGGTCCCCTCTAGGTGTGTCATTGTAAGTATAAATGTAATATGTCCTTTGGGAAAGAATACATCTCAGCAGCTCTAGCATCTGGATCCAAGGACGGACTGGGCCTATAGTGCTCAATGAACTGGTTGTACAGATCAGGGTGTGGGATGTGTTTTTTGCAGTTTGTGGGCTCATTTTATATCCAGGTGGGTCGAGTGTTACTGTTAATTTCCCTGTTATTACCACAAACATTGCCTGGAGCCAACACAAATGTATGCAGTCCCCCATTCCTTCCAATATAACCATACAGCTGGTCTTGACAAGTTCAAAACTGGCTTGATTTGCAAATGTGTCCCACTTTTTTAGCTATCTGTCTCTCTGCAGAGAACCAATGTTATTTTGGTGCCCTGGAGTATTTTTGTATCCCAGTTGACCCTGTATGATGGCATCTAAAGCTAGGCCATGTTGGCTGCCACATTTTTAATAAACAGAGATCTGGCCTGCTTTAGAAATGTATTGATAAGGCTGCAGGACAGCAGGTCCTGAAAAGAACGGCCTAGATTTATATTGCCCCTTCTGCCCTACCCCCTCTTCCTCCAGCTCCCAAAACCTTATAACTTCCCTGACTGTGAACACATTCTTGGCTTCACCTCCTCGTCTGTCTTCCTCTCATCAGTAATAACATGATGACCTTTAGTCTCCCTACAGAAACTTTCAATAAACAGTTAGCACACTAGTTCCCCATCCTTCCAACATGGCCGACTTCCTCTTCCTCTGTACACTGTAAAAAGAAAGGAGACCCAGAACTTCACCTGGTTTTTTTTTACCTATTGGAGTATACTGAGTTCAGGTCTTTCCTCTTTCTGTATATTAATAGAATAATAGCTTCTGATGGCCTCTGCAAGTTACTCATACATAGATTCTGAATCGCAAAGATAACTTTGTGATTGAATACTGTGCACCCACAAAGGTTGGTTGGTTCGTGCATATTGTTTGCTCTATTCAGTGCAATTCTATTGAATTCTGCAGTGCAGGCATTTCTGCCATTTTACAGCAAATCTGCATCTGCTTCTAAATCTGGCTCATCAACCTTAAGGGGCATATTAACAAGACAGGCGATAAAATTATCGCCGTTTTAGCGTCAGAAAACTGCCACTAAAACGGCTATAATGGGCTTGATAATATGCTCTATGGAATTTCAATTGAAACCCATGTTAAATGCGAAGGACTTCTAACATGGGCTTTAATTGGAATTCCATTATCAAGCCCCTTATCGCCGTTTTAGCGGCAGTTTTCTGCCGCTAAAACTGTGATAATTTTATCGCCTGTCTTGATAATATGCCCCTAAGTTTCTTAAAATGCTCTTATCTTACGGGGCGTATCTGACAATAGTGCAGCAGGTGCGGTGGCACCGGGTTCCAGGGGTAAGAGGGGTCCTCTGCATCCCAATCGTGGTAACTTGTGCTGCCAAACAAGGGCATGGGGTGTTTCCCAGCTTGCATTGCACCCTTACTAGGCCCCCGCTTATCTAGGGGTTTTGACTTAAAATGATTCACTAGCTATAGCAGCCGCTTTCCAATTATTGACCCCACTGTAGTGCCATATAAACGGGTGATGCACGCGGCGCTATAAAAAGTTCCAGTGGAATGAGTCAGTGCTGCAATGCCTTATTTGCCGCTAGTAACCCATCACATGGCCCTGGCGTAGGGATTTGGAAGAGTGCTGGCAAGTCTTTCCTAATTACTCAGAAATGATTAGTGGACGTTGCATAACGACCTTTTGAGGACAATGTGTGTTTCATCTCCGGACCGTGGACCATGAAAATAATTACAAGTAGGGAAGCCAAAAACCCGAAGAAGAATGGCGGCAGCGGCAGGCTTGTACACACCGTCCATCGACTCCATTGTCCCTGCCTTTTTTCTAGATAAGACAGAGCGCGACGTCACCCTGTGAACAAATGCCAGCGAGCAGGATTGGATGTCAACAGATCTAAACACCAACGTCTGGAAACATGTCCGCGTTTAAAAACAAGCGAAAACGATTTCTATGGCTGTCTCACATCACTTCAACTTAGTGGGGCAGATTTACAATAACTGGTGCATTTCTGCATATCAGCAGGGATTCGCCAGTTATGTGCGTCACAGCTGCGCCACATGGATGTGACGTATTTACAATGCGGCGCACCATGGGGCAAAAATGGGCAGATGCGTGACACATCTGTGCCGTAAATGCGGCGCATTGCTGGAGCTCCAGCAAGGCTTGGGGGTGCCCTATCCTGAAAATACTGCATCAATCCTTACGCCTGCGCCTGCTTCAAGCAGGCGCAGGGTTTTGATGGAGCATGGGCTTCAAAGTGACTGAGAGAAATATTGTAGATTTCACTCAGCCCCTTTTAGGAGACATTCCTGCACCGGAACGCCCCCCCCCCCCCCCTGCGCCGGAACTCCTACATTTGGCGCAGGGCTTTACAACGTGACACATCTCCCAGATGCGTCACATTGTAAATACCCCGCAGCATGGCGCTGGGATGCAACGGTGGCGTAAAAGAGGCGCAAGGGGCTTGTAAATCCTGCCCAGTGTGTTTTTGTGCCAGTTGTATGTGTTATAGACACACTTGTTTATTCTCCTTTAACATTGCATGGGATGGACCTTTACGAGATTTCCTTTGAGGGAGTACCTTGCCTTGCAAGAGGGGAATCACAGCCCACACTCGGCCTTCTCCATTTTAGTGCGTCTCTCCTTACACCTCTACTCACGTTACAGGCGGTAGGGCCCAATCGTCTACCATGGTAGCTCATAGGGTTGTAGGACTTCTACCTAAAGTCTGTGAAAAACGCATATCCATGGTTGACACAGAATGGGACTAGACGGGACTGCAAGCCCTGATTGGCTCTTAATGTCTGGTGGACACTTGACATTACTGCCACCTCACTAGGGTGCTCTAAATAAGGATTGGATGAAGCTATCCACCTTTCTCTGTGATTGGCTGTGAGTGCTGGCAGTCACCTTGGATAGGACAGGGCATGTACCGCTCTGCAAACAGCAGCACAGCCTGCATTTTTGTGTCAGTCATTGTAGCCTGGATGCCTATTTGAAGTTGACAGCCAGAAGCCCGAAGTATGCCTGAAAAGACAGGATATTTTAGATATGGAAGCTTGAAACCTGCTTGAATCATCACTCACTGTATGTCACTCTACATCAGGGCTTTAAGTGGGATGAAAAAACTGGGGGTCTCTCAAAGGGGCGTGGTCAGTGTAACTAAGGGCGTGACTTAAAAACACGTAAGCTAAAAATCTGTGTTTAGCACAGTGTGCTGCCCCCTTAAAAAACTGCTGGTGCTCAGACCCGGTGAGACCTGGCCCACTTAAAGCCCTGCTCTACATTCATCCCTGGAAATCCAATCGGCATCCAGTTGCAGGATTGCCGGAGACTTCTGTATCCCTTCTACTTCACCCTATGGGCCCCAAAGGGAACACCTTCCATTCCCACTTTCTTGCTCATCTTCCATATTTAGCCCCTAGAAGCATCAAGTGGGGATTTCTATACGCAAAAACCCCATAACGACCAACTGGGATGCTATCCTGGTTAACCTGCAAGCCGCCATTCAATCAGCTCCAGGCACTGGCACTGACTCACCGCTACAAGAGGCAGAAGACATAGGGGCATATTACCAAGGGCCTTATCGCCGCCGCTAAATCGGCGATAATTTAATCGCCCTATTACCTAGCTGTTGCTAACACCAGTTGGCGACAGCTAGTAGGAGATAGCGAGCTTCTGGGGGACCACTTTGCATGTCAGCGATATATATCGCTAATGACATGTTAAGTGGGCGTGCCAAGATGTTAGCGACTGGAAACAGTCGCTAACATCTTTAACTCCTATTACCAACTTTTGGAAATAATCGTGCTAAGCGCGATTATCTCCAAAAGCTAACGCCTGCCCAGAACAGTTCTTAGCCAAGTTATCCAATGGTAGGTGGATAACATGGCTAAAAGCATTTGCTCGGTAATGCATGAATATCACTGACTTTTCAGCAATATTCATGCATTTCGGCCGATTTTTATCGCTTAGGAGATAAACCTTGATAATAGCAAGGCTCCTAAGCGATAAAAATAGGTGAAGCACGGCGATACAAATATAGCCGCTTACCAAGCTTAGCGATATTTTTCGCTTATGCTTGGTAATATGCCCCATAGTTCACTAATTGGTTCAATGGCTGCTACAACTGTTTGGAGTATGCTATCACATCACCGTGTAATATTGGTCGAAGCACACAGATTATCCGGAATAGTGCACTGTACCTTGAAATCTTCACAAACGCTATTATTTGTACTTCTCCTTTGACACAGCTAACAACTGGTTAGTGTAACACACTATATGCCGCATGTCTAAGTCTTGTAATGCTTCACTAATGCGTACCATGCGAATGGTTATACCAAATGTGCAAACCACATATAATGATTGTAAAACATAAAACTCAATAAACAGATTCAAACAAAAAAATCAAGTGGGCCTCTCTATCGAGGTTTGAGGCCTACACTGCTTCACCACATCAGCAGCCACAGTACAGCAAACCCCCTGATCTATCTGCCACATGCAGACTATGGGGTGAAGTGCCCCCCCCATGCCAGTCAGTATAGACTCCATTGAGCTGCTGTCGGGGGCATAATGAAATCTATGCGCAGGGCATCCGAATCACACCGAGGGGTCCCTACATCCACGAAGGCTTTCGTGAATGCACAGTGAAGAAGATAAATGTCTGAAGGCAACGAGAAGTCTGTACCCCTCCCCGCGCCTCAAGCCATTCAGGGCCATGTGTATGCCCCTGCTCTGATTCCAGTGTTTTGAGCGATTTCATCTGGAGATGACCCTTACATTTACCATGGTAGGTTTCAGGCGAAATAAAACGTTTTTTTTTTTAGTCTGTAAAGACCGTGAAATATTTTAGAGACAATCAACTACAGAAACTTTGCACAACTCCACAGGCGGAGAGAACAATCCTCACCATCCATGATTTTGCCTAAGCTTGTTTATATATGTTTCCACATTTGTATTTTTAATCAATACTTTTTGCCCCTGCACAATAGATCATCTGTTCCTCAGATGCAGACTTTTAAAATTTCTATGTTCTCTAAATTGTCTTTGGTAGCTCACCTCAAAACATGCATGCTTTTACTTGCAGAATAAACCTTCACACCTACCCTTAAAGTACATAACAGACCCAAAATACTCCAACCAATCAACAGTAAACCCTTTAAACTCTCTGAGACTTAAACCAGGTTCATTAAAGGCCTCTTTCCTATTCCAGGTTCTGCTAAAGCCTTTTTTCCATCCCCTGAAACGGGTTGTATGACGTTACAACGCATACTTTTACAACGCACACCTTTACAATGCATTTTTAAAAACGCAACATCCATTACAACGCATTCCATTACAACGCATGCCATTACAACGAATTTTTAAAAACTACCTTTACAACGCATTCCATTACAACGCATACTACCTTTACAACGCATAACATTACATTGCATGTATGGTAAGTATTGGATAGTGTAGGGGTAACAATTACTATTCTAACTCCAGGGGGTGCAACAGTAGGGTAAGTGTTGGATAGTGTAGGGGTAAAAATTACTATTCTAACTCCAGGGGGTGCAACAGTAGGGTAAGTGTTGGATGGTAATGGTATGCGTTGTAATGACATGCGTTGTAATGGTCTGCGTTGTAGTGTCATGCGTTGTAATGGTTGCGTTGTAATGGCATGCTATTTAATGGATGTTGCGTTGTAAAAGTTTCGTTGTAATGGTAGTGCATTGTAAAAGTTGCATTGTAAAGGTTGTTTCCCGCTAAAACATGCAAAACACTCTTTTGTTATGATTGAAGATCCACAGATCTTAAAAGTTTTGGTCTGTGATCACACATCCATTAAAAGTTGCCACGTGGAGCACACTTACACATGGGTATACATTGTTACAATAATTTATCTTGTCTTTCACCTTTTATTTCACCTTTCACTCTTTATTTCACAGTTTTGCTCACTACGTTGCCCATATCACCACCATTTCTATCACTCTTTTCATCACTGACTGTTTTGACGTAGCGACAAACTGTTCAATGGCCTTCACCACTGCTATCACCCCTATCAAAGCACGATTTAGTAACCTGAAATACATAAATACATGATTAAGGGGGGGTGCTAGTGGCATTGATGATGTTCTCGCTATGCATGCAGGTCCTCAGTTGGATCCAAACTCATGTGTGCATTCACCATTGCCCTTTTAGACAGGATGTACGGATGCGGATCGGATGCAGTGCAGCATATACAGCTCCAGCACTGGAACAATTGCCCAATGTATTCTAGTATCTAGTCCACGATGGTCGCATTTGTCACCAAAACATGCAGGGGCGTAGCTAGAGCTTGTGGCGCCTGGTGCTATCCCTCAGATTGCTGCCCCTGGTGGGGGGGGGGGGGCACTTGAAAGAGGTCCGAGAGACACGTAGTATCACCGCTAATAGTTACCCTGATCATGCAAGTTACATGCACATACATGACACGGTCCAAGGCTACACAGTTGAATACACCGGTGACTGGCAGTACAAAGGAGAACACACAGACTGCATGATCTATGTGGGGACTCAGAAAAACCGCATGTGACATCAATCAGAGAGCTGCGTGAATGATTACCTGGTAATCCCCTCAGCACAATGCAAACATGCACATACATGAGAATGGTGGGAGGGCCCCCTGCACAAGAACGGTGAGCGGGGAGGGAGACAGACATTAATTCATTATAGTAAATTCACTGAAAGAAACACAAAGGTTAATATGACATTATTGTTAGGTCTTGTAATAATATAAAAAACAGTGTTTTTGTTTGCCACCCCTCTTAATACACACCAAAAATACAACTAAACTCGGACTGAAACAACCATGCAGCCACTGAGAGACACCAACCAGGGCACAATTCCGGAGTGCACAGCGTCCACCCACTATTTTCACAGGGTGAACGCCGCCCACCCTGCCAAGAAGTTGGGCTCCACAGAAATATGCTGAACTTGTCCATGTGTAATTTTCAGACTCCTAGACACGTTCAGCAGCACCTGCACGTTGTCTGCTTTTCATTTCCAGCAGCAACGTGCAGGCAGCGAGGGTTTTTTTTTATATTCATTTCCAGCTGGACCAAAGATAAAGGCCAAGTTAAGGGGCCATTAGGCCTCCTTTTGATCGAGCGGCCTGGAACCTCATACTTAAATGTAAATACCCCCCCCCTATAGCTACACCACTGGTTCTACCCCAGGTTCTTAGACACAATTCTAGAACAGAAAATTCTGGAAACCGCTAAAACATTATGGTGTAAACCAGGGGTGTTGCAGGGGTTTGCGCTCGAGAACATCAAGGATGCAAAGATCTCCATTACAGCTCACCTTTAACGGTGGAAATGGGTTGAACGCACATCTGCTTGGCCTTGGCCACAACACAAATTTTTGGGCTGATTAATGCGTTACTGAATTTGAGCTCAACTCGGGCACCTGCTTTATTTATATCTGTAAGTGCTTCCTGTTGAGGTTTAATTTTTGTTACAGGAGCATCGTGCCAGAAGGAATCCTGCCCTACGTATTTATCCAATAAGATGCCACCATTTTGTGCAATATCTCCTCTCCTCAACCTGAGTACTTTCTACTGGCTAATCAGTAAGTGCTACCTCGTTATGTAAATGCATAGTGCCTTTCCCACACTGCTGCTGCGTAGGACTAGAATAATTGTCTCCAGTGACTTTGTGTGTCTGTAACTTTGCCTCGGCGCCGGGTCCTTTGAGTAAGCTGTTTATCATTCTGTGAAAAGGGCAGGAAGACGTTGCATACCAAGGTTGTGTGTGGGCTCTAAAGGAGCGGGTCTTCAGGCAAGTTCACATGTTTCCTGTTTATAAAAGGTCAGACCACGATCTCAGCAGCATGAGGAGCACGAACCTCCTGGTCAAAGGAACTACACAAGGATTGCGCTCGAGAACATCAAGGATGCAAAGACCTCTATCGAGGATTACAGCTCACCTGGTAGTTTTACACAGCGACGTGAACTGTGAACCTTACCAAGGGCATTACAGCTCTTAACAGACACAGACTACTTCCCAGCACAGGGAGATTTGCCAGGATTCATGAGATGTTCAGCACTCAGCAGAGGTCTAGATTCAAACCTGATGCTATCTGGTTGGCAAATGTACCCCCTCGCCCTCCCCGTGCATTTTTTCCTGGCTGGTTTTCCACGCTCCAATGGACCCAGCCACAAGCAACCACAAACGCGGTACGTGGCAGGCGGCAACAGTGGCAAATATGAAATATCACAGAAATAATCATTCAAAGGGCTGTTCATACCACAAATACAGCAGACCCTTGCGATGTTGCGCGCCTCCGTTCGACTTTGAATGCCTGCTGCACACGTACGCCTACGAAGGGGAGGGCTCGTCGGCTGGATCCCTAAGCTGAGAGAGCTCATTGGAGTCTTTCCCTTCTGGCCACAGTGACCCGGTCGCGCATGCACCACACCACCACCACTATGCTAGGGGCCGCGCGCGCCACACTGTTGGCCCGTTGCGGCGGCCTTTATAATTTATTTGGGGACACTGACACTACTGTAAAGTGTCAGACAGTGAGTGTCCCCAAATAAATAATAAAGGCCACCGCAACGGGACACCAGTGCCGCGTGGCCGCCGCCCCCAAAATAGTGCCTCCTGGGGAGGACCGACGTCCCCCTCTAGCTACGCCACTGCAAACATGCACATGTGCGTTTTTCTGTTTGGGGCAGTAGACACAGAAGACTGCCTTGTCATGAAACAATGGCACAGAATTTGCTCACTCAGGTCAGTCACACATATACAACAGTAGTGGCCCTTCCCCCTGCCAAAGTGAGGGGGTTGGCCGGGCTGGAGGAGGGAGGTGGGGAGGGTTGGGGGACAAAAAATAAATAAATACAAATAAAATAAACGTCCCTTAACGCCGCTGCTGTCTCCCTCCGCATCACGCTCTTCCTACTTCTGGCCCTGGGCACAGGCTCCCAGACTGCCCGGCGGCCAATCTTGAAGCTGCTCTCGCATGAGAGCAGTTTCAGGATTCGCCTGAGCGTCAGCAACTTGCGCTCCCAGGCAGACTGGGGGCCTGTGCCTGCTCTCTTCAGCCCCAGCAACGCAGCTGAGGCTGGAGAGAGCTTCACTCCACATGAGGGGTTTGGTCGGGCTCAGACGGCCGCCAAACACCTCTTGTGCAGTGAAGGGAGTGCCCACCACACCCCCACCAGTAGTGTCATCCCCTGAAACCACCCCCAAGACTCGTCAGAGTCCTGGGGGCGGGTCCAAGCGGATTCAAATAAAACGATGATAAAACAGGTTTAAAACTCTTTTTTTATCGTTTTATGTGCTAGTGGTGGCAGGTAGGGATCACTTCACCACTCTAATGGGACGTCCGCCGCTGCTCTTCAATCAACAGCGTTAATGAAAAACTGAGGTTAAGAATAACAATGAACTCACCCACACAACACACACAAAGCCCATCAATTTCCCTGCACCGCAAGCAAGTGTACCAAGTAGTATTCTTTAATTGTTGTGGAGCCCTAAAACCACTGCCGTAACGAAAAGTGAGGGAGCCTCCCTGCACGGTACTTAGGGAGCCCCTTCCGGGCTCAATCAGGAGCTCTCCGGCCACAGTGCAGAGCCGAAGGGGCCCATTGAAGCTAGGGGCCCCCCCGCACCGCATGGGCTGCGGGGGCCTGTGTTACGCCCCTGCCTAAAACCTATGCTGACAGAAGCAGGTTGCAATAGGAAGGTTCTTAAGTTTGTTCCCAATGTGGTACTGAATGAAGGATTTCATGTGTGTAAGGATTTCATGCAACAAGTTTATTGATTAACAATTTCAGACAGAACCTTGCAAGTGCAGTGTTATGTCAAGATCAGAGGTCCTGATTATCTGCAGCCTTCTTTAAAGCAGTTGCTCTAAGAAGCACCAATACCATAGCAACAGAATTATTCTAACAGTAATATCCTACCATCCAGGAATGTAGCCTCTTTTAATGCTGCTTCCCAGAGAGAACTGTAGCTCATTGATAATGGCTTGGAATGCAGAAAGAGCTCAGCATGGGTGCGAAATATGTGCCAGAAAGATGTGAGTTAGCAATATGGAAATTCTAAATTCCAGTATGACATGTTACAGCGCACTGTGGAAGGAGTCCACACAGTTAGACTGAAGAAGATAAACAATGTATATGTAGATGGACACCAGTAGGAAAGCACTGCTAGACAGCGGCGGCCTGTCCTTAAGGGCGGATGGGCCCTCGCCCCTTTTTCTAAACGTAAAAAATGCCTGCATGGCAGAGCAAAATTCAGCCTGACAGACACTCTTGATGTTCAGGACAGGCAGCCAAGCACTGTACTTGCGCTCAATATGCAGACGCCTGTCTGCCTGAGCTGAACTTTCCCAGGCTGAAGATGTCACAGCCCTGTGGGCGAGACCTATTCAGCCTGGCAAAGCACCTCGTGGCCCTACCCTCATGATGAGGGGAGCATCACTAATAGCCTCGGACCTGGGCACTTCAGTTTTAAGCCTGAAGTGCCCAGGACACAGTGTCTATCAGTGAGACTGTCCCAGCGTGGGATTGAGTTAGAAGTCTCATTGTAGCAGACCTTTGTACTCACTACCATTCCTATGTGATTCTTAGAGTTTATCCAATTGTATCTCTTCCTTGAGTGACTTTACAACCAACTTGTACATTTGCATTTTTTTCAGTTTGTATCTCTTCCTTGTGTGACTTTACAACTTGTACATTTGCAATTTTTTCTGTTTGTATTTTATATGTAACTCATGTAATCCTAAATCCTTATGTATTGCAACTGGTTCTTTTGTAAAGCGCTTTGACACTTTCGGGTAATGTTCGCGCTATATAAAATCGCATTAAATAAAAATAAAATAAAATTAAACTCTGTGACGAGGTAGGCATTGCCGCCTCCTTTCATTGGCTGAAAACAAACCAGTGAGAGAAGGCGGCAGCCCTAATCCCCAGGAACCACCGAGGCTTCTCTCCCGCCACCCGAGTTCACCACTGCAGCCCGGTAAGTGTTATTTTATTTAACGTTTGGTATGTCTGTGTATGTGTGTATGTATTAACGTATGTCTATTTGGGAGTGCGTGCTGTGAATGGGTGTGTGTGTGTATGTGCTTGTGAATGCATTGGTATGAGTGGATGTACTTGTGAATGTTAGTGGCTCACCTGCCCCCCCACCCACACCCCCACCTCCCACTGGAAATACCACCAGCCACTACTGATTGCTAATTGAGAGCTATTTATCTTGTGAGGTACAGCTACTCCAGTTTCAGCATGGACATAAGCCCACCAACATGTCAGAGTAGCTGAACCCCTGGATCATGGATGACATAGTTAGCCATTTATCCCACACTTATTTCCTCTGCAACCTCTTGTTCTTTATTGAGGAATTAGGGGATTGGCAGTCAGCGGAAGGTACACACATAAAGCTGTATCGTTGAGCAATGCTTATTTTCTGTTCCGCGGTTGCCTTCATGACCCTTAAGACCAGGAGTAACAAGGGAAGTTCTGGGGGTAGCAACTGCTACCCTTGGCTACCTCTGATTAGCATCCAAAGGTGGTAGCTGAAGAACAACTGCATGCCAGGATCCAATTGCTTATGATTAGATAATACTAGGAACATCTGCATGTGTTTGTCTAGCATACCGCTGGTGTGTATCCCTTTGTACTGTTCCCAAAGAGATTAGCCAAGCTGTCAGAATATAACTCTGAAACACTTTATTCATGGCCGCTAATGCTTCATGCTTCGATGCTTAAATTTACTCCGTTTTACGCACACAGTTGTATCCTGAAAATTTTGCAGTGTTTTTGGAACTTTGCCTGAAAAAATAGAAGTAAAATGTCAGCTTCCTTTACCGTCATGCTTTTATCCACCAGAATGGCAGGTTTCTACAAAGTGTTATGGCATGAACTCGTTTGAAATCTAAAAATAACAATTTTTGAATAATCTTTAAGGAAGAGTAACCCTGTCTACTCAGGGTTTAACAATTCTCCAACTAAAAGGATTAATTTTGCTGGAATCCATGACCATGGACCAGGTGATAATCTCATGAGCTGAGGGAATGACAGAGGTCCTGAAAACAAAGGAGATTCTTCTCTTAGTCAGATACAAACTGCAAGATACATAGCATTTGTATTTTATACGGAACATACGTATAACCCTAAGGCAACCATGATAGCCAAAGGTACTTTGTGGAATTTAAACACAATAAAAAATGTACTACTTTTTAAAACTGTTGGTAATGACAAAATTGAAGTACTGCAACAACGTGTACAAGGTTGGGGTGGGGAAACTCACAGAGTTCCACTCCGCGTAATTCTGCGGAGTTACATGAAAACGCCGCAAGATTCCACAGATTTCTGCGAACTGGCAGAAATCGGCACGTCATAGTGCTCATGCTGTTTTTTAGCACCGGAGCTTGTTCTGAACTGAAAAATCAGCATGAAAGGCACCATCGCGGTAGACCAGATGGAGCTACTTCTTTACTGCCACTCGGGAATATTTTCTACTCGAGAGGCAGCTTTCTCACCGCAAGCAGTCGCTACAGCCCGCGACTGCCCATGTTGGTAAAATCTTGCCGGGTGCCCTCCTAGAGCCTGAAAATCATGCTAGTGGACTCCAATTCTCACTCACACTTGACAACTTACCATTGGTGAGGCTTCATGCAAGAAAAAGCTCCATCAATGTGGGGCGTTGGCGGAGTTTGGCCAGAACTCCCCATTATAAGCGTAATGCAGAGCGACCAGAACTCCACTGGTGGAACAGAATTTATCGCCCACCCCTAGCAAAAGTTCACCCCCCCTCCAAAAAAGCCCGTAACAAATTCAGAATTAGGAGGTCAAGTTATTCAATGGTCTGAAAAAATCTCACAGTTCCCTAGCTTGTTTAATTAATATTTTCAGCCTCTTGGTTGTTTCATCTCCTTCTGAGATATCCAATTCTACATGTATGTGAACAATACATCGATTATACTTCACCTTGACAGTGTCCTGATAGGATCTGTGCTCAATTTTCAGCCGGGTATGTTGGAGGTCCAGGAATAGATGGGGAGAATTTGACTGAAGCAAAATTCACAACAGACTGAGAGGAAATACTGGGCATGGTAGTAGGGTCAGTGTTAGTGCTCACTTTTGGAACAGCACTTTATTTCCTTATGGGAGATGTTTGTGGAAGCACCTACTACATAAACATTGTGCTACCAAAATATTGTGACCTGAATATCCAGAAGGAAAAGTGTAGATTTACCATTATGAAAACACGTGAGGCTATTGACAAAGTTAACTTGCACTTGTGAGTAATTGACGCATGTAACTTACCCTTACACTTTTGAGTAACTTTCCCACTTCGGCTAGTCACAAAATCCAAATGTAAAGTTATTAAAAATATATATAGTTACATGTGTCCACCTTGTTAAAGGAAGTCTTGATATCAGCAGTGCCAACCCACACTCTTTATTAGACCTATTTTTGCTGACAAAAGTATAATATTGTTAAATATTGGAGACTAGTCCCTGACTGACCCCCAGACCTTCTTGGCAAAGTAGTGAGATGCCATTTTTAGTCACATCCCCAATCCAATAGGACTTGACACAAAGACAATCAAAGGGAAAAAACATAGTAGCATTGACAGCCAGGGCATCTTGAAGACTCATGTACAAAGCCAGGGAATCATACACATGCTGCAAATTTCAAATATTGAGAGCCACAGCAGAGAGGGAATGCATTCAGTCTTTTTCAAGAAAAGCAGGAAGTTCTGGGCATGATTCACAAAGGTAACTTACACTTTTGAGTTAGGTTACACTTTTGAGTATGTTTACTACTTTTTGGTATTCACAAACTGCACTTCTGTAGTAACTTACACTTTTGTAGTAACTTGCAGTTGTGTATAGTAAGTCCAGCACTACTTATTGCCAACGTCTGGTACTGCAACACCCTCCCACTGAAAAAAATGGAGGTTGGGACTTTTTACAAAAGTGTAAGGGGCATATTTACAAGCTCCTATTCCTTACTGAGCATCAGTTATTTTGACGCTGCGTTGGTGTAGTGCCATTTTCAATATTTACAAGGTGGCACTAAGCCATTTAAATTGGCTTACCGCCACCTTGAAAATATGCCCCTTTCTGCTGCAATTGTCTGTGATAAAGGGGCATGCAATCGGTGCTGTAGTGGGCGTTCCACCACAGCACCCATGGCTTTTAGATGCTGACCCGGAATTACAAGGCTGAGGCAGCGCCAAAAACGAATGCCAGGGAATACCTGGTGTTAGAATGGCGATACGAGGAGAAATTATTAATTTCTCCTTGTATTTTGCTCTTTCTATGTGTACGGTATTCTGCAGCACACATAGAAAAAGCAAATTGCTATTATTGATTGTTTATGTGCAGGAAGGTGTTCCTTCCTGCTCATAAACAATCGCCCCTCCAATGCAGGCACCCTTGCAACATGGAGAAAAGATGCCTGCACTGGCGCTAGGCAGCCTTTTTTGCACCAGCACTAGAGGAAACACAAGGGTGAGCCGTATTCTTGTGAATACGGCGCATCCCTGCATTAAAAAAAATTCCGCATGCGGTGTTGCCAAATTTGGCGTTGCACAACGCTTTGACATTTATTTGTAAATATTCCCCTAAGTCACTACAAAAGTGCAGTTTTTGAATATCGAAAAGTAGTATACTCACTCTAAAATGTAAGTTACTACAAAAGTGCAGTTTGTGAATAGCACTTTGTAGTAAGTTTTTTAGTACTGCTAAAGTAATACAAAACATACTACGAAGTGCAGTCTGTGAATCAGACTCTCTGTGTTTAAGTTAATGTTTGAATGAGATTACATTAGGAGAGCCTTCTACCTCTATATTGAGTCATTTTGATACTAGGTGTGACCAGGCTTCATGTTCCAGAGGAACAAAGTTGTCTGGTTAGTTCTTAAATAGCTTTTGAAGGTAGCAAAAATAGGAAGCTTAGTGAACAGTAGCTATAAACATTGAAACTATCAACTTGAGCATTACTTGCTTCGGCACTGAGAGTCAATGAAGAGTGTGGAAGATTGTAACGTCTCTGGTCCACCTGCAGAACCAGTGCTCTGTCAAGCCATGTTGTATTAAATGATTTTCTGATGTCCAGTTTGTCCACTTGGGAGAGCTCAATAGTTTGATCAAAAGGAGATGAAGGTGGGTACGCACCATGGTGCGAAAGTCAAGTTGCAAAGAAAGGTGTCAAACAAATGCTTTTTTGGTAAAAACGCCCCTTAACGTGCTTTCACTTTAATGGCGGCCGCGCCCCTTTCTTTAGAAGCGTATTGTGTAAGGAAAGGGGCATGGCCTCTATTCACGTGCAAGCCCGGCATGGGATGCTTGGAAACAAAAAAGATTTGCAATTCTATAGCCCTTACATTTGTGAGAATTTAAGCTATTGACATTTACAATGCCAGTAGCTTAAAGTCTCGTAAATGCGAGACCTATTGCATTGCAAATGCTTGTTTCATTTTGACATTTAGTTGAGGATACATCAAGCGTTTCAGTTTTTGAATATGGAGGTGCATTCAACCAGGGCTGTAGAACAGAGCTACTGCTTGTCAGTGTCTATGAGCTTGATGTCACTGAAATGCAGCTGGAATCTTCTTAGGTTCCTCAAAAACATCAACACAATTTGCAACACAAGAGTAGACGGAAAACAGTGTAGACCATCAAAATACATTGATACAAAAAAATCACAATTCGATATAAAGAAGTTACTACTTTGAACTAAGTGGTTGAAATTGGCCACAACAATAAAGTCATCTTCCCAAACAGGACAGGTGCCCATCTCCAAAGCCATAGATGCAGTACACAGGCCTGAAAGTCACTGAATGGCTCACCTTTCAGACACAATAAATTGTTAATTGAATTGTCAAACACATACTTGTTTAAAGAGGCATTTGCTGGCAAACCCCTTTGGCATTCTTCATTATTACAGAGCACACTAGAAGCACAATATCCTTGAATCAATATCATGATTACCTTACAGGCTGATGCATTTGACAACAACAAGAGATCTCTGCTCTTTGAACTAATTTTAATAGTGTCCACCCTGGCCTGGTGGCCTTCAGAAACTTTATGACCCTATGCGCTGTGACGCATAGATGAAACTGCATTGTACATCAATGCTCTCCACCAACGTGTTTACTTGAAGCAGCTTATTTTTTCCGGTTCTGCTATTGGTCTATCCCGCTTTCAATATGGATGCCGCCGCCACCTCCTGTACCACTGCAGAAATCTCTATAGCTTGGAGTGCCTTGCTCTTTTCCCACACATCTTCTGGCATGTTGATGTTTTTGCAGGGGTTGCATGGTCGAAGGGTGTAGTGGATTTCAAACTTCATTCTCGACATCCTCCAGTCCTTGTTGAGGCAAAGAGGGGTCTATTCTCAGTCACAGACATTTTGGACTATGTAAAGTAATATTCTTGTAGTACTCCTTTGTGTTCTCTTGCATGCTTTTGGCAACTGAACCCAAAACATCTAAAATGGGAATAAAATGAGAGAACTCCGAAACAATTCATTTACAATTAGTAGAGCTAGAAATGATTGTGCCTGCTTTACACTTTTACAAATTGAGAATGTACATAATGGGGCCCCATCACAAAGGTACGTGAGAGTCTGTAAAAGAGTAGTCCAAAGGTACTACTTCACGTCCCCATAAATGCTTTTGTGAACCAGCCTGATTGTTCCTCAACATCTGATACAGACAGACTACTGAAGAGGAAAGGTTGTATGTCAATACAAAGCGGGCTTTTACCCCGCATGCCATTACAACGCGGGGATTACAACGAAAGTCGTTACAACGTCTTTCGCTGGAGGGCGCTGGATAGTGGAATAGTTTAATTTTCTATTCCAACTCCAGCCCACGTTGACAGTAGGGAAGGTGTTGGATAGAAAATTAAACTATTCCCTATCCAACAGCGCCCCCCAGCGAAAGTCGTTGTAACGACTTTTGTTGTAATCCCGCGTTGTAATGGCAGTGCGCCAGAGGAAACCTCCATTGTCTGCAGTGGCATATGTATAGTCACTGATATATTGAAGTGGTGGGGCTGGGGGAGGAGGAACGCAAACTAAAGAAAAAAATAATTATAAATATTAAAATTACACTTACCTGCTCTGACAGCCGCCGCCTTCCTCCCAATTCTCGCCTCCTGGACGTTCAGGAAATGCTGTACACTGCGCAGGCTCTCAGCTCCCAATCCCAGCTCTGCTCACATGCTGGGAATGCTATTGGTATTGGCCTGAGCGCCTCAGTTCGGCGCTCAGACATAGACTGTGAGCCTGTGTTGGTTTCTCCACCCAGCTGTACAATACACAGGTGGAGAAAGGCTATTTGCGCATGACCGTTTCGTCAGCCCCAGGGGGTAGGCCAAACCGTCATGCGCAGATGAAAATGGGCCTCACTCCCAAGCGAGGAAGCGTGCAGCAGAAACAAACATCTGATTTAATTTGAAAACATCTAAGACTTATTCAAAGAAATCATGAGCCAAGGTGTTGTTCCGCCATTTTAAAACCGTGCCGTCAAATTTGGCCGCGGCTTGCTTGCTGACTATTTAAATGATTAACTCTAAGTTTATTTACCACATTTATTAACTGGAAACCCTGGCTGAAACACACACCATTGTATTCTCTTGACTGAGGTCACAGTACACTGTTTTTTTTTGGCACAAACGGCTCGCATGGCTCCGGGACTTTCCTTGACATTGTGACTTAAATTAATATTTACTTTCAACAAATCAGCCAAGAATCAAATAGTACATTTCTGCACAGTATCTGTTACTACTGGTTCAAGTATCGCAACATTATTGTTTTGAATCGATGAAAATCCTATATGTATTTCAGAAATATGAACTTGGTATTAAATGTATGTGTCCAGCTGTACAGAAATGCACCATTAAACAGTTCACACAACACTAGAATTACTTCTCGTTAACTTGAAAGATTAGGTGGGGGTGTGGCCAAGCTGCCGACCAAGATGGACGCGTAGCGTTGAAGCTCCATCGGCCACCTCACAATCCTTGCCATATTCTGCGCTGCATATGCCATCCTGCCTGGAGAAATAGCCTGAGTGAGGGCCGCCACACTTGGCGCACCCTGTGGTGAGCGGAGGCAGGTAGAATGAGCCTGTATCACATGGCGGGCTGTTGACTGCACTGACCCCTCTAGGCCACAGACACGGGCCTTGAGGCTGGATGGCCTGTTCTGAGGGTGCAGCTGCTGCCTGAGCATCCCTTATGGACCCGGCAGATGGGAGAGACGAGAGCCAAGACTGCGACCTGGGAGCCCGTGTGCTGATGCGGAGCGACCACTAGAAGAAGGCCTGAGGAGAACAGCGGGGGAAGAGATCAAGAGCTGACAGAGGGCCACCCCATGAGGAGGCACACCCAGTTCCTGAGGTAAGCCGGCACATTGTTTCCCCCGGAGGCTCCATGGTGACAGGCTCCACAGTCGATCCTGAGGGTCGGTCATCGGCCTGAGCTGGGCCATCTCGGGACTGGGTGCAGCCCCTGCCTCCCCCCTTTCATCCTCCTTGCGATCCCTGCACTGCTCTCCCTGTGTGTGGGGACCGGGAGAGAGAGTGGCCTGCGGCGCCCAGCCGGCCGGGGGTGCGCTGTCACCTACGGGGCATTGGTGACACTCCATCCTGCAACTGTTGAGGCTGTGGATGGCAGCGAGTGGGCGGTGTCACTTCACTGGTGAGCTGAGCATTTCCCCCTCCGAGGATGAGAGGCTGCCTGTGAGGTCTCCTGGCCTGCTGAACTGGTGACTCTATGCCCCCTCCTTGACAAGCAGGAGGCGCTGCCGGTAGGTGGCTGACCACCTGCTTCTGACCCAGACCCTGCACTTAAATACCGCCTGTTTGTGAGGGACAGGCACCACCAGCCATGCTGGTGCTGCGGTGGGGGAAATGGGTGCTTCCTCTTGAGTACACACTGGGCCAAGGCCGCAACATCTTTATTGCCCTGAACTAACTGCCATCGCGGACTTGCTGTACCTCGGGCTATGGTCCAAAGTGAACCAAAGCAACTCTGGCTGCAAATCAACAAGAACAAGGGCCCTGGTCCATCAATGGCAGAGGGGGGAGCGCACCAGGCGCCCTTGCTGCGACACCGGCTGGGGCCGACTGCCTTATGGAACTTGGAGCGGGCTTCAAGGCCCTAGGCGGCCACTTTGTATAACACTAGATAAACGCCTGGACGCGCTGGGGATGCACTTGGACCTCCACGACAAGAGATTCAACACTGTGCGAGGGAAGGATCTCGGACCTGGGAGGATCTCGGACCTGGTCACGAAAATTGACCGCATGGAAACGCTTCTAAAAACTGTTGCAATGAAGAACAAAGATTTGGAGGCAAGAAGCAGGCGAAACAACGTCCGCATCCTGGGAATTCTGGAATCCACGAACACCGGCCGCCCGGATCTTTTTGTAGAGCAGCTATTGACCAACGTGTTTGGCAGGGACTTCTCCACGGCCACATTCATAGTTGAGAGGGCTCACCATTCCCTGGGGCCGCGTCTGAACCCTAGTTGCCTGCCTAAACCACTCATCGCCCGCTTATTACATTTCCAGGTTCGAGACACCGCCTTATGCTTTGCTGGAGAAAAAGGTCCACTTAGCTGGCTGGGCTCCTCAGTCTCTCTCCACCCGGATTCCGGATTTCACTGCAATGGTACAGGATGCCCGCCGCAAGTTCACATGTGTCAAGGCCACACTACGTAACCTGGGCCTCCGCTAATGGATGGTGTACCCAGCCCGCCTGTGGGTCGAGGTTGAGGGCAAGCCGCAGCTTTTTAACACCCCAACGGCAGCACAAGAGTTCTGCCATAAGTACACTGAGTCCCGTGCGACACACCAGATTGACTCACCCCGGAGATCACCATCTGATGACAACTCGGGTGACACTGCTGATCTTTTTTCCGCAGATTGACTTCTTTGGTCTTAACCTGACTGTAGCTGGACAACGTAAATACTTTGAATAAGGTTTGATGTTGCATGTCTCCTTATGCTTCAGTTAATGATTTATCTCTCAGAATCTGGCAAAATATGGAAATATCATAAGTGACCTGTTTTTCTGCAGAAGGTGGGAGGCAGGCATAGTGTTGCCACCCCTCAAGTGTGTATCACACATTACCGATTGGGTATTGTTTTCCACATACGTTCGCGGCACTATTTTTGGGATTGGGATTTCCCTGTCAAAATGCAAATGGGGATGGGCAGGGGGAGGGAGGGGAAACCCATGTTGTGAGATGGGTAGTTTTGATGTCAAGGTTACTGTTTATACTGCACCTTTGTTTTTAGCAGTGACTTCATTCCTTACACGGGCCCTTTATGACAACACAAGTTAAGTTACACCCCTTTGCGGTCATATCACTAGCGACCTGGAATATATGGGACTTAAATAACGCACGCAAAGGCATGCAGGTCTTACATTATTTGCAGATACACCAGGTGAACATTGCCTTTTTACAAGAAACACAATTGCCCCCTACACTATTGCCCATGTTTGCATCCACATGGGGAACTCATCGGTACTTTGCAGGCTACAGTACATATGTCAAGGGAGTCTCCATACTTATACACAAGCAAACGCCTTTTCAATTATCTGTAGTCCGTTCAGACACTGAGGGTTGCTATTTGTTGGTTACAGGTCACCTACTGGGATATGCCATACTACTCATTAATATATAAACACCAAAAACAGATAGCCCGGAATGTTAGCATAATATGCAGGCCCAGATTGATTTGGTGGAGGTAGACTACGTTTGGATGGGGGGAGATTTAAATTTACTACTCGACCCTAAACACAACAGTACTACAAATACCCCTAATACTAAACCATGATCCTGGCGGGCACCGGGAGAACTAAGCACAACACATAGGGTCGATTACAATGTCATTCTCAAGGGCTACGAATAAGATTCGGGTTTGCCCAATCCGATTCCAAGCCCTTGTTTCCGACAGATTTGTTCCCAATTCCGAACAACCAAGTACGATGCCTGGAGAACGTTAGGGCTGACTGAATCGGTTCTGAAAGGCATTCAGACAGGTCGAGCCTTTCCAGAGCTGATTCGTACAGCTCTATGAACTCGGTATCCGAGCGAGCGAGTACGATGAACGATTTGACAGCCTTCCGGATTCGGTTTGCCTGGAATGGAACGATTTCCTGAATCAGTCTTTGGGGGCCCGTAGCAGGTCCCCCTTCACCCAGGGCCCTCCAAATTGGGCCTGTGGGGGTACCCATGGGTCCCCATTTACAACCATGCATAGTGTGGCAGGCACCATGGGGTGAAAGGTTTTCCCCAACCACCCCTTTCTTCAATGGGAGCCTGTGTTCACGTTCGGAACACAGGCTCCCATTTAAGTCAATGGGAGTCCGACCGAATCGGATCCGGATGCATACGGATGCATTGTACTCGTTCGGTCAGACTCCCTCGATTCGAGTCGTAGGGAAAGCATTCCGGAACCAATTCGGTTGGTATGCTTTCCAAACAAGATCGGAATCGGGCCTGTAGTCTGATGTCTGGCACCAGCAGTGCCCCTCTCAACCTGCCTACAGATACTACTTGGCACAACATAACACCTGGGTCCGCTACGATTATTGGCTCCTAACGCCCACCATGACTCCATGGATCAACTCCATACAGCATCTCCCATGAACTCTGTCAGATCACTCCCCGGTGCTTCTAAATCTCCGCATACCAAAGGTGGGTGGGGTGGAGAGACAGTGGAGGTTCCCCGGTCTGGCACTCCAACATAAGGTACCCTGAACAGAACTGCGTACCGCTCTAGTGGAATACTTCGAAATAAACAAAGTATCAGTGGACTCTTGGGCCACCCTATGGAAGGCCTTCAAAGCGTTTATGAGGGGATATGCATTTCTAAGCATGCAGGGATCTTTAAAGACTTACGGCGCACTCTCTTTCAAATTGAGAAACTGTTATCTGTGATAGATCAAGACCAGGAGATGCATGGACTGCAGACGCCACTGCATCACCATGTTTCCCTGCTGGCAGACTCCCGTGAGGTGGCTGAGAGAGAAACACATTTTTTAGGTAAACATGCAATGGCCAGTTTGTATTGCGGTGGATGCAGGGGGCACTGAAAGTCCAGGTTCCCAGCTATCCCCTGGACCCAGACGATTTCTCCCCTCTGATGCCACTTATTACAGATACGGACGGGGGAATCATTTAATATCTAAACTTTATAAATCAAACCTGGCCCTGCTCTCAACTAGTGACACTAGAGTCCATGCAGCCTGGGAGCAGGATCTTGGTCACCCACTACCCACCTCCCAGGGGTATCAATGCTGTACACAGACACAGCTGATCTCCCTCAACCACCACCATAAACTACTCACTTCAAAGTTCTTTGGCTGATAGACACCACGCCGGCTAAATTACATCAGATGGACCCCTCTCGCTCTCTTGCGTGCCTCAAATGTCGCTCACCAACAGCAGACTTTTCCCACATGACATGAACCTGTGATACGATAGCCCAGTACTGGCGGGCCATATTCGCTGAACTGTTGAGCATGACGCAAATCACACTTGCACCCTCATCATTGATGGCGTTCCTGAGATATGTTCATGACATCTCTACATCCTTGTGCCGTTTGATTGCTATCTCTCTCATGCTTTCTAAATTGGAAATTACCATACAATGGGGCAGCAGACACCCTCCTACACAAAAAGCATGGATCAACAGCTTAATACACTGGAATATAAACTGTGAATTGTACGCTAGCATGCAACTGCCCACATCTAGACCTTGCGATATATGGCAGCCGTTGTGAGATTACCTTCTCACTCTTAAAGATATGTCCAGCTCCCTATGACAGCAAGGCCACCCCCTCCCTATGTTCACAATCACAATGCAGAGAGGCGTTGAAAGTAGCGGAAGCACATAGGGTTCTCTCTTCGTCTGTACACTGTAAAACCCGACCTCTTATATTGTACGCATTATTGCATCTTCCTGGTGATCATTGTAAGTCTAACAATGAAAGAGTGTTACTTGTTTGAGAAACACACAAGTAGTAGAGCACAAAGGAAAGACGACACCTATTTGGTGTGTCTAGAAAGCCCTCACTCACCGACCTGGTCGGTGACATGCTTCATCATCGGGCCCCACTGGGAGTGACCGAATGTCACCCCAGTGTGCTTCAACGCCAGATTTACTGCGGAGCGGGTAATGTGAAGATGTGAGAGCTAAGTGATAGACTAAGTGAAAAAGAGTGACGTGGTGAGTTTAAAAATGCCTGTATTGTATCAAAAATTGATTTAATGGCTGATCAATAAGGACATAATAAAAATGTGTTGGCAAACTGGACCAACTAAATTGAATGGTCTGTTGCCAGTATTCTTAAGGGATGGTCAACATGTTTCTGCCAATGTTGGTATAATTAACCTGGCATTCGTCAGGACCTATGGTGAAATAAACCCCGGCGGTATGGACACGCTAAGGCCCACCCTACCAAGGGACGTGAAAGTTAAAAGTCGTATGAAAAAGTGCAAATGGTAAGGGGGACCACACATAAAATCTCAGTGGTGAGAACCCCTACTGGTCTCTAGGTCAGAGACTCAAAAATTAAAATGCACCTGTGGATACAAATGACACGCACAGACATAAAGAGACAAACAAACAATTAGTTTATACTCTCAGGTTTGCGAGTATCAAAATTGTGACTAGTGCTCTTGTGGATCGGCAACTTCACACAACTATGAACTAACTGTAGAGTTAGGTGACACCGCCTGCAGGTGTGTGCTCAGCTGCGTCAAAAGACAGCAGTTTTTGGTGCAATGCCGATCAATACAAAGTGCCCGTGCCGGTGGGCAATCTGAGTCGCACACCGGAGCGCGTGTGTGATACAATGCGCTACGGGATCATTGTAAGTCTGCATGTAATGGGGATGAAATGTATTGCTTATCCTGTACTTGTTAATTTCAATCACTGTGCAGTAGCTTTCTTTTTGTAAAAATTGAAAAATAACGTTAAAAAAATAAAACACAAAGTAATGAGAAAGGTTCGGTGACCCAACTGTGCAAGACTCATTAATGACGTACCTACATCAGTGGAGGCAAGGAAGGGTGGATTAGTTATGGTCTGTTAGGCTATGGACAAGATCAACAAATGTGCCTGGTCAGGATGGACAAAGGCTAAAAAGATGACAAGTACCTTAAAAATGGATGGCAATTTATGAATTTTGAATAAGAAAAATAATAGTGCACATCAAAGTCAGAAAGCGCTTAAATTACATTTATGTTCGAAGCTTGTCATGAACTAATGAGGGGTAAAACGCAAAAGTCAGAAGTGGTTGGAGGGTGTCAAAGTTTTGTTGAGGACTTTAGTTGAGGAATCTTTCCAAGTTGATAATAAGCATTTGTAAGGTGGTGTAAGAAATGCCCAATCAAGCTTTTTCCTTCATTTCAGAAACAAATGTGCAGAAACTGGTCAATCAAAGCTGAATTGTAGAAGAATTATTACCCTTGCCCAAGCCTCCTCAGTGTCCAAGACTTGTAGGGTGAGGAAAAAAAAATCTTATGAGGTTGAAGAAGAAACAGAGCATTATTAGAGCAGGGTAGCCATGATTCAATATTGAATTTACAAATCCTCTGGCAAGAATGGGTATCAAATATGTTCATAAAGGAGCATGCCATAGGACCAGATAGGGTCAACACAGGACCACATCAGCGCTCTGGCACAAGAAAAAGGCAAGGTAGGGAAAAACAGAGGAAGTCAGTTGAGGTTAGACTCAAAAATTCCAATGACTGTCCAATGACTGGAACAAGACCAATCTGGAGTCATAGGGATTTCAAAGTTCCTCCTGAAACTCTTTTCTCATTCATTGATTTTGGATCTTTTATGTGGTGGAAATAAATGCAAAGCTTCCTATGGGACCTGGCAAAGCCTAGGTGGGGTTGGTGACTCAGCTATCATTTACAGGGTAGAATGAAGTGTGCGCGGCATCATTACTTACTACAAGTATTCATTGCTAAATCGTTTTGGAATATCGTTTTGGATTTATCAAGCCACGCAAGGCACCCTTGCATGGCTTGATAAATCGAGAGTAACGCAATGTTGCGTTAATGCCTGCGTCGCATTACTCTGCCCGTGTGGTGTTCCATGGGTGGTGCGTGGGTGCTCCCATGCAAAACCCATGGATTTTGATGCATTCCCAGATTTAGCATTACTGGTAGACCTGAGAATGCGTCATTTCTCCTTGTTTTTTCCTCTTTCAGTGTGTGCTGCATTTCACAGCACACACAGAGGAAAATGCCTCAGGGGATTGTTTTTGTGCAGGAAGGAGCCCCTTCCCGCACAATAACAATCCTGCTTACAACGCAGGCACCCTTGCACCTTGAGTGCCTGCATTGGCGCTAGGCAGCACATTGTGCGCCAGCACTGGGAAAAGGCAGGAATGCGTTGTATTGTGATAATTCGGGAGCACTCTTGCTCTTTCCCTGTAATGCAGCGCAGCAAGGAGACCTGCTGCGCTGCGTTAATTTTTGATAAATATGGCCACGATTGTAAGGAGGTGAGGCCATCTGGGGATGTAGGAGGTCAAATTTGGAAAACAAAGAACCTGGGGGCATATTACCAAGCCCGCGATAAATGCGTTAGCGACTTTTTAAAGTCGCTAACGCATTTTTTTTTATCGCACTATTACCAATACGTCTCTAACCTGAGTTAGAGACGTATTCTTGACGTCATCTATCGCCCCGCGCTGGGGGCGATAGATAACGCTAATGGGATGCAGGGTGGGCGTTCCCATGTCCAACCACATGTAAAATGTGGTTGGAGGTGTTAACACCCTATTATCAAGGCAGGCGTTGGGAGAAGGAGACTTGCGATAAACTCGTTTATCGCAGGTCTCCCAACTCCTGCTTTGATCATGTGTTAGGCATTGATACCATGGGGGTGTGGATCATAAAGCTGAATCCACTTCCCCATATTATCAAGGCACACATTAGCGCATGAAAACACTTGTTTTCATGCGCTAATGTTCCCTATTGCCGACTATCGCCGGATTTAATTTCGCCTATGTGTTGCGCGTTGATAATTACGCGCTATCACGGCGATTAAATCCGGCGATAGCCGGCGATATGGAAATGTGCGATGTGCTTTTATTATCGCACATCTTGTTAATATGCCCCCTGGAGCGACGTTTACTATGCAGGCTGGGCCACACCACAAATTGAGAACACCTGAGCCATTAACCTCACTAATCCCAACACCATCACACACTGTATTCTGGGCCAGATGTTAATTTACACTACTTGCAAAAACTGGTTGCAATTTGCAATCAGTATTTTTGTGACCAATGTGGAATTTTTCAAATCGACCTATGTAGCAAGTTAGTTCTTTAAAATCTGATAAAAGAGTGGGTTGCAGTCAGAATACCTTATATAATGGGACAATCTTGCTCAGTTTGAAAATACCTTTTTTTGCGATAGCATCAGGATTTTAGACCCAAGCAACTCCTGCCAGAAATTAATGTGAGACACAATATTGCTCAGTCTGAAGTTAAAACACCATTTGAGATATTCTCTGGGATTTGACTCTGAACAACTCTTGTCAGCAATTGGTGGTTTTGCTATCTCCAGTAGTTGACCGATGATAAACAATAACTGGATTACCTGCTTTGCTTCAGTGAAGGAACTGGTTCACCCTGAGCTGTAGTTGCATCTTCATGACAACATCCTGTTTGATAGGACTTCCCAGAGATAATTACAGAGCCATGCTACAGAGAGCTCTCAGGTGAAACAAACATTTGTTTATAGTATTGAACGTTCTTTAACCCGTTAACTGTGGCGGTAATTCCGCTGCGGTGCGGGCGTTTCCTTGCGCGGGCGGGGCCGCGTCGGCCGTTGGACGTGCGCAGCACTACGAAGGTAGTGCTCGCGACGGCCAACAGCCGATGGCAGCACGCAACGGGTTAATTGCACTAACTCTTCTTTCCTTTACAGGTTCTCAGCTCGGGGTCCTTTCTTTCTATCCCACCTCATTTCCCTCACCCATGCTCCACTAGCAACCACATTCCATCTCATTGGTAGGCCTAGAAATCTCAGGATCTGAGGTAAAAGAATTAATTTACCCTTATGCCAAGTACTGTTTGCATCATATCTGCCAGGTCAGGGTCTAACTGTGTTTCAACGTTTGCAGAATCTACTCCCTGGAGTTCCCTTCCTAAACCCTTCCCCTTTCATCTTGTAGTGGTTTGTCCAGTGCTTAATTTGTAAAATATGAAGTGCCAGGGCTCTAACCAGGAGGCCACAGCAGCTTGCACCACACATTGCCCTTGTCATCGCTG
Organism: Lissotriton helveticus; assembly: GCF_964261635.1. Classification (NCBI taxonomy): domain Eukaryota; kingdom Metazoa; phylum Chordata; class Amphibia; order Caudata; family Salamandridae; genus Lissotriton; species Lissotriton helveticus. Next base: position 1,374,810,030 of record NC_136067.1, read on the forward strand.
CCAAAAAAACTACTAACCATCTCTCTCTCAAGCAAATGCAACAGTTCAGATTATTCTAGGTCCCCAAAGCTAATGAATGGCTTGGGAGGCAGGTATTAGCAATCTTAATGTATAGTGTATTCCTAAACTACCATTGTTCTGCTCATCTCTAAATTAGAAGAACAGCGCCACCATATGGTGGACTGTTCTAAAGTATGGTGTTGACAATTAGGTGCCGGTGCTGAGCTCCGGAAAGCACCGGCTCAAATTAAGCACTGGGGTTGTCATGGCTACTGTATAAAGGTAAGAGTGGCGTTGGCTACCTTTCTTTTCCTGTGTAAGTTATCCAGTTTAGTGACAATCCCATTCACAAAAATACTGTAAATGCAAACGATGTCAAGAGCACAAACTTAAACTAACCCCAACTAACCCACAAGGAAAAAGGGAAACACATATTACTAATTTACTGCCTATTTCAGTCTAATCTTGGGTTCCAGAGTAGAATGCTACTCACCGCAAAGTGCTTCAACTCCTCGCCTGAGGTAGCAAGCGCTATATAAAAACAATTAATAATTACAGCTACAGTTACAATCACAATTAGAAAGTACACTCCTGTAAAGATGCACTTTACTTCAGGTGAACCTGTAAACACTTAAAGAATTAAGAAGTAAGCTGTCATGATCCAGTGTTCTCATTGTCATAGAAAATACAGGGGTGGTGAATTTCTACTACAGTTTATACCCCCCACTTCTCTGTGTTTTACTAAGCAAAATCAGTCGAGATGACTCTACATGTAGAAAATAACAACAATGATGGGGACTGGTGTTTCGGCAAGTTTGTGGTTTAAGTTATAGCATGCACCCGCATAACATAAACCTACACCAGTGATGATTCGTGGGTAACTTTCTGCTACCCCTGTTGGAAATCATAGCCTATTTTATTAACTTCCCTACCCGATAGTAGGACTGGACCATCTTTAATAAACATTGGGTACTGCCACCAGAACTATCAGCACCAGGGTGTACATGGTCTCTTCCCCGATAGCACCCCGATACTCTCAGTTTCCTGGCTGTCGCCATGCTTGTATCATGTGATAGGGCATTCTGGAACTTGCTCCCCGGGTGTATGTCCTTTACCGTCACCCAGTCTCCCACCGGGTCATGCTCGGCACATTCTACTGACTTGGGCATTTCTGATCTGCATGCTCTTGGGGTGCTTTGTTTAGTGGCGTGGCGTCACTGTTTTAATCCAGTTTGGGTGATGTGGGATGTGTTGTCTACCCGCCAACCACTGCACATTAAACTCTGGGCTACGCCATTGGTTATGTATGGGGTTAACCAGTACTCTTATAGGAATACCTCGATTACCCCCTTAATGTTCTACGCGGATCACTGACATAATATAGAATGACAAAATATAGACTTACCAAAATATAGTCACCAAAACATAGAATGCCAAAATATCGAATTCCTATCTACAAACAGGTAAGTACAAAAATATCGAATCCAAAATATAGTCTGTAAAAAATATAGTCAGTCAAAATATCGATTTTTTTTAAATGTCTTAAAAGTCATTTAAAATTAATGAAATAATAAATATAATTAACTAAAACATACTTAAAAATACTCAAATAACCTTAAAATTAAGATATAATTAATGTAAGTTATTAATAAAAAATGTACAATATTTTACCGTAGGATAGCAGGAGGGTAACTTTAAAATATTACCACTCCAGTGAGTGCAACAGTAGGGAAAGCGTTGGATAGCGTAGGGGTAAAAAATACTATTCCCACTCCAGTGAGTGCAACAGTAGGGAAAGCGTTGGATAGCGTAGGGGTAAAAAACACTATTCCCACTCCAGAGAGTGCAACAGTAGGGAAAGCTTTGGATAGCGTAGGGGTAAAAAATACTATTCCCACTCCAGAGAGTGCAACAGAAGGGAAAGTGTTGGATAGCGTAGGGGTAAAAAATACTATTCCCACTCCAGTGAGTGCAACAGTAGGGAAAGCGTTGGATAGCGTAAGGGTAAAAATTACTATTCCCACTCCAGAGAGTGCAACAGTAGGGAAAGCGTTGGATAGCGGGAGGGTGAAAATTACTATTCCCACTCCAGTGAGTTTAACAGTTGGGAAAGTAATGATTTAATATATTAATAAAAATTAATTAAATATCAATACCAATAAAACATTAATTGAAATTAATAACCAATGTAATAATATGTAATAATTAATTAGAAATACAACTACATATTAGTTATAAAAAATTAATAACCTATTCATAATTATTTAACAACTAATTAATTTTCAATAACAAAAACTAATTAATAATAAAAATTAATACCAATTAAACATTAACAGTCAATTAATTATCAATACACAAAAAGTATTTTTAATATGTAATTAATTACAATTACATTACTTCTCACCCTATTCCCCTATAAACCCACAGCCCACTACAGAAAATGCATTAATACAATCATCATAATTATCAACTATTTAATGAATACAAAATAATTACCAATTAATAAAAATTATTTGCCAATTAATAGAAATTAATTACCAATTAAAAATTAATTAACAATAAATTTAAAATCAATACCAATAAATGAAAAAAATTATTTACTTAATTACAATTAAATTGCTTACCACCCTATTCCCCTATAAACCCACAACCCGCTACAGAAAATAAATTTAGAAAACTAACATAATTAACAATTAATCAATTAATACAAATTAATTGGCAATTAATAAAAATTAATTACCAATTAAAAAATAACAATAAATTCAAAATGAATACCAATAAATAAATGAAAATATTTAATTAATTACAATTAAATTACTTCCCACCCTATTCCCCTATAAACCCACAACCCGCTACAGAACTAGAAAGCAAAATTTAATTAAAAATTATTAATATTTGCTAAAAATTAATATTTAATTTAATATAATTAAATTACTTCCCACCCTATTCCCCTATAAACCCACAACCCGCTACAGAATTAAATTACGCAAAAATTAAATAACATAAAATTCATTACTTAAAATACATTAAACATACCTTACAAAAATTAATATACACTTTTCACACATATACTAACATACAAAACACTTTAAAAAAATTGATATTATTAAAAAATCGATATATTTAATGCCTATATTGTATACTTCGATATTTTGACTTCTATGTTTTGAAAATCGATATTACTTACCTTAAATTCGATATTTTTAACCACTATATTGTGTCCATTCGATATTTTGTCCATTCTATATTTTTACTTCGATATTATGTCCATTCTATATTTTGGAATCGATATTATGACTGTTACCGTTCTACGCTGATGCCTGGGTGATCCTCATCACCTTGGTGAGGGTTTGTATAAAAAGTATGACTTCACAGTTTACCATGGGCCATCCAGGAGTGATCCTCCTGTGTTTGGTATCTCGGGATACCAGGTAGTCAGTCACTTCTTGCCCATTGAAAGGTCGACCATTATCCTTGTGCAGCTCATTGATTATCCCATGCTTGACTAGGATCTTCTCCAAGCTTTGGGATGGTCTCGCTGGCCGCTACTGAGTGCACGACCACCACTTCTGGGTACTTTGAGAAGTCATCAATGACGACAAGCATGTGTTTCCCTTCGGGAGGCCTCCGAAGTCTACACTGGCCATGTGCCACAGAGCTGCTGGTGGGATGTCTTCGGTTGTGATTGAGTCTCTTCAGTTCTTTGTGCTCCCTCACTGCTACGGGACTTCCAGTCTCCGACCATAGAGAGGCTGAATCTAGTTGCAAATAGTAATCCGCTAGCGTAGCCTGTTCAGCATCTGGTAGCTATATTGATAGGGGTCTGGTTTTCCAATCACTAGCTGGATGTAGTCATCCATCTCTAGAGCTACTTCCTCTTTGTCGGCCATGGCCGAACGGTCGTGCCTCGATAAATAGTCCACTGGGTTTTGGACACCAAGCTTGTACTTGGCTGTGAATTGATATTCTTGCAATTGTAGAATTAATTTGATTTGCGGGGGCAGGGTACTTTGATGATGACCTTCTGAACAGCAGTAGGAGGGACTTGTGATCGGTATGCACTGTGAATGGGTAGCTATAAAGGTACAGGTAAAAATTCCTGCATCCCCAATGAAATGCTGTGGCTTCTTTCTAAATGTGACAATATCTTTGTTCAGTAGGCGTGAGGGCTCAACTGGCGTAGGTCACTGGGCCCCAACCTCTGCAACTTTGTTTTTGTGAGAGTATCTCTCCCAAACCGATGGGACCAGCTTCCACCGACAGTTCGGATTCTTTTCACTGGTTGAAATATGCCATTATAGCGCTTTCTGACAGTGCTTGCTTGGTGGGCTGGAATGCCTCTTCCTGTTCTTCTCCCCACATCTATGGTGTGGATGCTTTTGTGAGTTCCCTTAAGGGGCTAGTGAAGGTGGTCAAATTCAGCATGAAATTGCCATTACAAGACGCTCTGGACTCCTGTTACTGTTGTTGGGGCAAGGGCAGACTGGATGTAACAAACTTTGTCTGGGTCTGGCACTACGCCCATCGCAGAAAAGCAATATCCAAAGGAGCATATCTCGTTTGTCAGTAACTTGCATTTTTCCTTGTGCAAGGTTAGCCGACTGTCCTGAAGGTTGTGGAATACAGCTTTCCAGTGACTGAGGTGTTCATCATGTGTTGGGGCATGTGCTAAAATGTCGCTGCTGAAGTTGAGGACCCCGGCGAGCTCTGCCAGGATACCTCAAATAACGTCTTGAAATTCCTCTGCGTTGCCGGAAATGCAGAAGTTGAGGCATTTGTAAGGTCGTAAGCCTAGATGGATCAAGAAGGTGTTGATGTGGCGGTACTCTGATGCCAACAAGATCTGAGGATATCCTGATCTCAGGTACATTCTTTGGAACCAACATGACCCTGTAACTTTCCTTATGTTATCTTCCATTGTCAGGATCAGGTGTTGCTCCCTCTTATTGGCCAGGTTCAGAATGCGTATGTTAAAAACACAGCTGCACCTTGCCTGGCTATTTTGGCTTCCGGCACACCATGATGGGCAATACCCATGGAGTGGGGTCCACTCATTTTTCCATGATGTCTGCCACTTCGAGTTTCCACAGTTCGGTTTCAACTTTGGGCCTGAGATGGAATCGCATTCGCCAATGTCATATGGCTATTGGCTGGATGGACTGATCGATGTGGAAGTGGACCATCCTCCCTTTGAAGCAACCTATTCCTTTGAAAATTGGTTGAACTCATCCAGTAGGGCCTCTCTGGTGTTCACATTGACACTGAATGTGAATTGTACCAGCTGAAGCTTCTCGGCTGTCTGACTGCTCAGTAACATGCCTGTTCCCCCTTTTGTGACGTACACCTTGGTCTTGGTTGAGTGTTGGTGTTCAATATCGGTGACGAACATTCCCACCAGTGGGAGTTGTGAGGCAGTCCCAAATGCGTGCACTGGTACGTTGGTTTGGCTTAGGCTTGGTTGACAGGGATTCGAACAGCTCCTGTGTCATAATCTTTATTGGTGTCCCGGTGTCATTAAATAGAGTCATTACCTATCTTCCTACTCAGATTTGGCTACTGGGGGCAGTCCTTCTACGGTTGTGGAATGGTCCGACTGCATAGATCACTTGGAGTGTGCCTTCAGAGTCGCCGTAATCCATGTCTTTGTCTTCTGGGGACTGTTTTGGGCACTCCATTTTATTTATGGCCTTGTTTGGGCCAATATCTACAAAACTGTTCTATAAAGGAGATAATGTGCGAACTGTGGGGGGGGCAAGAAGACACTCCCAGCGAGGTATAGTACATTGATACAGCTCGTGCTGGGACACTCCTCGGAGTATCTGTGCGCGCTACAAGTGCAAATAACATAATATAACATAAGCACCCATTCCATGCTCGCACAAAATGGGAGACAGACTGTAACTAGCGTTGTACAGATGCACAATGGAAGCAAGCGTCACTGTTAATTTAAGAGGTGTCCAGCAATGCCAGATTTCGACTGCTACATTTTAATTATCTACATAGGACGTTTATTACACTGCAAGGTTGCACCGAATAAATGCTACGGCTCCGAGCTACTGCCTCAAATGCAGGGACCCGGACGCCACCTACTACCACCTGGTATGGGAGTGTCCTAAGGTACCAGAGTGCTGGAGGGGGAGGTGCAACACATATGTCGCTTACAGTGCAAGTGGCCCCACAAAGATGCCCACTGGGCACAGCTAAACAGATTTGGAGAAAGTGGAATTTCCTCTTCTAAGTGGTGGTGGGCACAATTATACTCAGACCTATTTGGTCTTTATTAATCTTTTTCGAATTAACTAAATGATTCTTACAAAGTTGATCTGTATTTCAGTTTGAAGAAATTTATTTGTTTCATATCTTTCCGTTTTTCATTTATGCAAATTCGTTCTCTGCAAAAACCTCATACTTCTACATTCCACATCTACCCAATGCATTTCGGGTCGAGAGTGACCCTTCCTCAGGGGTCTGTGTGGGAAAAACAAGTAAATATTTTGAGCCCATCGGCCACATATTCAAGCATATATTGCAAAATTACATGATACACAAACATTATAATGTCTTGTTACATCTTTGTAATTCATTCTGCTCTTTCCAACCTCTTTATACAACGAAATTGCTATTTTATATATCAAATTTCATCATAACCTCTTACCCATTTCATGTAGTTTACTAGAGTAAAAAATAAAAAATAAATAAAAAGCCTATTCAATGCTATAAGCTTCTAAACTGAGGTTCAAATCGCCTGTTTATGCGCTTCTTAAATAAAAAATGTAAACAACGAGTTCTATCTAATTCACGAGAGCCCAAGTGCTCTATACCATTGTTATCAAACTCGCGTTGGCCCGTGTTTAAATGTCCAACTCAAGTATATTTATGACCGTTAAGAACCACTGTGTGCATTCTATGTCATCCTGTTTAACCTATCTGCAAATGTCCAATGGAGGAATGGTGCTTTCACTATCTTACATGAAGAACTTCAGTGCACGAAGAAAAACGTTAAACATTTCAGCGTTAGTACTTACAGGAAATGCAAAAGCAATTCGCGCCTCGGTCTCCAGCCAATCCGAATACCACTAGCTACCTTGAACATTGCCTCCCTTTTCTTATACACTTTAATTGGCTTACGGCGTGACCACGTGACCGCGGTCTCGCCTAGCAAAATTACGTTAAAAAACTGCCAATCTCTCGATTCTAACTGCATTATATAGTTGACAACGTGTCCCAACATACGTGAAAACACTGGTGATAGACGTGTTATTATCCAAGCTCAATGTGTGAAAAAAAGATACTCGTGATTTATCAAACTCAAAATTTCAGCGTAAGCGTGTCACATTGATAGATGATGCGCTGTACATTCAAATAAATTAATGAGTTCAAAGACAAAACATAAACAGAAGCTACAAGGGTAAAACAGTTCTATGAAACTCTTTCTTGAGTCAGCCATTTTGGAATGGGATGAAATCTCAGTTTACTACATGACATGTTGACAGCAGGGATACAGTAAATGCGTTCCTAATACATGTTCATAGAAAGCAGGATAATTCTATCCTGTCATTGAGTCCTTGAGGTTGTAAGTTACCCATTTTACGATTCCAGAAATACTCAGATCTCAATCTTTGCTTATGTGTGTCTGTATCTGATTGTGGTCTGATCACCTCTAAAATGGTGAACCGAAGTTGTGAAATATTGTGTCCTGCTTCCATCCATGGAATTGCCACTGTCGACTTCAATTTTTTTTGTTGAATATTGCTTTTATTTTCCGTGATTCTTATTTTGATTTTTCGCTCAGTTTGCCCTACATATAATTTCCCGCAGGGACATTTTATGCCATAAATCACATCTTTCGTGTCGCAGGTGCTAGAATGGAACAAAGGGATCTTCTTTCCTGTCATTGGGTGTGTGAAAGTTTGACCAGTCATAACGTTGTTACAATACGTGCAGTTTTCGCATCTTTTCATTCCTTTATGGGTTTATTCTTCTCTCACCATTTTTTTGCCGTTTTAACAGTTCTTTTAGGTTCTTAGACCTGTTGTATGCAAATGTTATTTGGTTCGCAAAAAGTGGTTGAAGGTCAGGTTCTTGCGTTATGAGCGGCCAGTGTTTTCGCATGATGTTGGTAATCTGAGTGGTCTGCATTGAGTGTTTCAGCACACATACTGTGAGTTTGGTCTCAGTATTTTCTTTCTTCTTGAGAAGGGAATCTCTACTCATTGCCATTACTTTAGTTTTAGTTTCTTGTAGTAAAGTCTTAGGGTAACCGCGTTTCAAGTATTTTTGGATCTGGTTGTTGATAATAGTTGACAGGTCATTTGGATCAGACGTGACTCTTTTCTGGCGGATAAATTGGGACAAAGGTAAATGTTTTTGGAGAGAGTGATGATGAAAACTGTTATAGTGTAAGCCACTATTTCTGTCAGTGTCTTTGATGTGTACACTCGTGCGTATCTGTCCATTTACAATGGTAATATTAACATCCAAAAATGATAATTCATGTTGATTCATTTGGTGTGTGAATTTGATTCGTTCATGTTGCGAATTGAGGACATGAATATTTTCAAAAAATTTTCTTTAGCTCCTCTCCATATTATAAAGATATCATCAATGTATCTTTTAAATACCATGAGGCCAGTTGACCAGTTTGGATTGTTAATTATGTGATCACTTTCAAATTTAGCCATGAAGGTATTCGCGTAGGAAGGTGCCCCCGCAAAACCCATGGACGTTCTGCTACATTGCTCGTAAAACTCATTTTCCCATTGCAGATAACTGTGGAATAGCGCAAAATGCAGCAATTCCAACATGAAAACTTTCTCAGATCCTACAATCTCATTCTCCAGTAAGCACCATTCCATAGCTTCTAACCACTCATTATGAGGGATAGAAGTGTACAGTGATGTCACATCAATGGAACATAACCACGTTTCTTCATTAACTGGAATTTCAATCGTTTCCAACATGTTCAAAAATGAGGTGGTATCTTTTATGTGGGTACTCCATTTTTGTACCTGTGGTTGCAGAAACCAATCTAGGTATTGGCCTAGTGGTTCCGAAAGTGATCCACATGCAGACACTATAGGTCTGAAGGGTGGTTTGGTGGCATCTTTATGGATTTTTGGGAGCATGTAGAACTGAGGTCTCCGTGGGTGTTTGATGTTCAAGAATTGGTATGTTTTGACAGTGATCCACTTCATTTCTAATGCTTTATCCAATGTCTTTTTTAGCGTAGCTGCAAATACTTCTGTAGGATCTTGATCCAATTTGTGGTACGTATTAATGTCCTGTAGGTGTGTTCGCACACTTTCTATGTAAAAATCAGTGTTCATTACCACTATTGCTCCCCCTTTATCCGCTTTTTGTATGGTTATGTCTGTCATGTCAATTTAAGATTTTAAAGTGTGCCATTTTTTTTTTAGAAATTGCTTTTGGTGCCACTCGAGTAGTTGATTTTTTTCATTTCCGTGGTGATCACTCTTTCATAAGGGTCAATTGTTTTGTGTGATGTTGGAGCACAGAACGTGCTTTTTGTTCTAAACTCCTTGAGATCGCTTTCAGGTTTTTCTATTGGTGGAAGGGTATTGAAAAAAAATTTTAGGCGCAGTGTGCGCAAAAATTTGAAGATGGATATTTCCGTTTCCTGAGCGTTTGATTTGTATACTGGGACAAAAGTCAGACCTTTATTCAATAGATTAATTTGAGCCATGGTTAACTGCTTATTTGATATATTTATGACAAGGTCGTCTTCTTTTTCTTTGATCTCAGTACTCGTTCTGCCTCCGTTTCTTTTGCTTTTTCTTTTTTCCCTCCTTGTTTTGAGGGTTCTCCTGTTGCACTTTTTGAAGGTGCATTGTTTGCCGCTGGGCTTATCTCTAAAAAAGCCGCCTTTTCTTGATGATTTTTACGTTCAATTTGAGTACTTTTGCCCATTGGTTTTCTGGTTTGTGCTGTGTCCGAATCAGACACCACGCTCTCTTGTGATGAACTTACATTGGTTGATGGTTGCCGCCATTTTCTTTGATGGTACACTTCCGCCCAACTATAGACCTCTTCTAACTTGTAATCTATAGTGTTGCGTCTGTATTTTTTAATCTTCCTGTCTTCAATTTCTTTGGCATATTTCTCAAGTTTATTGTTTATGTCTTCCAGTACTACTGTTCAATTTTCATGTTTGTTAAGTTCGCACTTAATTCCTTCAAGTTCTTCTTCCACTGATTTTAACTCTTTTGAAAGCTCTTCAACTATCAACAAAATCAGATCCAAACTACAATTGTTCAAGATTTGATACCATCTATTTAGGAAAGATTTATTGTTCCTGCATAACATGGGCTATAAAGCTATTCTCAATCCCCTCGGTATGCATTTATTCCTGTGATAGTGTATTAAGGTTGTTGTGTGCAACCGTTGGTTTATTTCACGTTTGCTGACAAATTCCAATTGTTTAAGTAACTGGTTAACTGTGTTTAACTGTGGGCTGAAAGCTCTGGTTTCCTTGATTAATCCATAAATTTGCTCAGCTTCCTCAGGAGTATAAGCTAATGTCTCTGCCTTGTTCGTCGTGATTTGTGCAATTTCCTCTAGATTCATTTTTTATCTGTGGTGCTCACGATGGGGGGTAGACAATTATTGAATAAAACTTTTAGAAGTCCATCAAGCACTCTGTATATCTCAACGTGTCTTCAAATGAAAAACAGAAAGAAATGAAACAAATACATTTCTTCGAACTGAAATACAGATCAACTTTGTAAGAATCATTTACTTAATTCGAAAAAGATTGATAAAGACCAAAAAGGTCTGAGTATAATTGTGCACACCACCACTTGGAAGCGGAAATTCCATTTTCTCCAAATCTGTTTATCTTATACAGTGTTCCTAGACAAAACACTTGGAGGGAGTCGCACAGAATACGAATTGGAATACATTTGAAGACACGTTGAGATATACAGAGTGCTTGATGGACTTCTAAAAGATTTACTGGGCACAGCTGTCATAAAAACAAAATACAGAATGAGACGGAAGTTTGTACTGTTTACACTCTTGTTAGTAAAAAGGTGGATAGCCTTATGCTGGCTGGGTACAAGGACTCTATAGACATGACAATGGATCCAGGCTGTAGCAGAGTGGATGATGGCAGAGGAAATAAAAATGAACCTAACTAGAACTGATGACAAACTTCAAGAACACCTTGACCTGTGGAAAACTCTATTGCGCACATTGATCGACCCCCGGACAAAAGACACCCGTAAAGGCTGCAATCACATACTGGTCTTCTACAATATTACTATTGTCCAGTACTTAATTTGAGCCAGTGGTTTCCGGTGCTCAGCACCTGCACTTAATTCTCAACATCGCAATTATGACAGACTGCCACATGGTGGCACTGCTCATCTAATTTAGAAATAGGCAGAACAACTGTTGTTTCTGTCTACGATATACAAAATGCCTTCCAGCCATTCCTTTGCCTTGACCTGGAATAATCTGAACGGTCGCGCTTGCAGGTGAGAGAGATGACAGGGGCTATGGGTGGTGCAAGCTGCAGTGCTCTCCTGGTCAGGGTCCTGGCACTTATTGTTTTTACAAATTAAGCAGTACTATTGTCTCTTTGCAAATAAATAAAAATTTAGTATTGGATCACACTGCCCAGTTGCCATATCTTGCATCCAAGCCCTACTTATTATGCGTACCCTGTTGACCGACTGCAACCTGTGGCTGTCTACTGTATATGCTCTGCTTTAAAACTTTATAGAAACTGCATTTAAAAAGAACTCTCCTCAGCAGGAAAACACTGCACTGATGACCCTGCAATATTCTCCCGACCCTCAGGTGCACTTTTAAGTATGTTTCTTGGGGAGGTTTCAGAGGAAAAACAGCGAATCTGTGAGGCTCTCATTAATCCTGTGGGAAGGCTGAGTTTAACCAGTCTTTTAACTTCTGGGCTGTTAGTTTCAGCTTGACCTGGCTTCACTCACAATTTATTTGCTCTGTCTGCCTGCAGGAGCAGAATGCCTTCGTCAATCCGAACTGGTAAAGGCTGGAAAAGTAATATTTCATTTTGTTAGCGAAATAAGCATAACAATCCTATGTTTCATACGTTTACCGCCCTATGAGGTATTTCTTTCTTTTTTACCTTTCATGTTCTGCGTTGCCAATTTGAAATGTCGGGCGCCCCCAACAGAAAGATGTGGGCTTCCACAGCAGTTAGCTGGGAGAGAAGATGAGAAAAGGTTGCAAGCTGTTGCTTTTTGTGGTACTTGATCACCTTTCTTTAATTTGCACGTCAAGGGCCTCGTTTACAATATTTTGACGCAAATCAGCACAATGGGTTTGTAAATAAGCCTCCAAGGGCCTTATTTGTGAAAAGTGACGCATCGCTGCGTGAAAACAGCGATGCGTCACTTTTCACTGCGCCCTCCTTGCGACACCAATGATGCGTCATATTTACAGTATGACGCATCATGGCGCAAGGAGTTACAGATACGTCAGTATTTCTGACGTATCTGAATGGTGCAAAAGTGACGCATTGCTGGAGTGTGTCACAAAAGTGACGCAACTCCAGCAATGTGTCCTTTCACATGGGGCAAGCCCCATGTGAAAGGGCCTGCGTCAGTCTTACGCCTGCTGTGAGGCAGGTGTAAGAAATTGACGCATTTGTGTCCAAGAAGTGGCGCAGTGAAATCTTATAGATTTCACTGCGTCACTTCCATGACCCTTTCTTGCATCAAAACGCCCCCCTTGCATACATTATACCTGGCGCAGGTATAATGTGGCGCAGGGGTTTACAAAGTGACGCATCTACCCAGATGCGTCACTTTGTACATATGGCGCAACAAGGTGCATTTATTACGCCACTGGTGCGTCACAAAAAGTGAAGCACCGGCGGCGTAAAAGTGACGCACAGCCTCATAAATGAGGCCCCTAGTTTCTAGGACATTGGTATTAAAGTTGGCTTGTGATTTTCAGAGTGCCCATTCATGTTGTGGTCTGTCATCAAATATTGGTCATGGTGTAACAAAACTTGAGGGGGCCCACCTGCAAGGTACATGGATTGTCCACCTCTCAGGATTTAATCAGGAGCTTTCAGGCCAGAGTACTGTGCTGAGGGGGCACACTTCAGCAGGGGCCCTCCCGCACTGCAGGGGACTGTGTTACGCCGCTGTGAATAGGCAGCTGTACAACATGCACATTAGCGACGATATTTAATAAGATCACTTGTGTGTATTGCATTTATAGTGTCTGATGGCTCAAGTAAAGGCGAGGGTTCAGGCCCATCACCAAGCAGCATTAACTAGCAACAGTTTCTTGGTGAAAAACACCAGGGGCCATATTATCAAGAAAGGGCGATAAAATTATCGCCGCTTTTATCGGCAGGAACCTGCCGCTAAAGCAGCGATAATGAGCTTGATAATATGCCCTTGTGAATTCCCATAGAAGCCCAGGTTAACACCAGAACCTGGGCTTCTATGGGAATTCACAGGGGGCATATTATCAAGCCCATTATCGCCACTTTAGCGTCAGTTTCTGCCGATAAAAGCAGCGATAATGTATCGCCCTTTCTTGATAATATGGCGCTTGGTCTGTGAATGTACCTTAGATCTTATAATTTCGACGTGGCCAATACCCTTTTTTAACAGTAATGTAAGAATTAAAGCGCAACCCACATCTATGTCAAAATGCCAAGCACAATACATCAGGCTACCAAAATATCATAGTCAAAATATTGGCTACCCAAGTATGTTGATGGTACGTGTATATAGGATAGCAAAGATTTACCAGTCTTAACTCCACATCTATGTAGCTTCATGATATATAAATATATACCGTCATGGTATATAGATGTGATATACTTACCATCACATTATTGTGGTAGTTCATATTCTGGCTATCATATTTTGTTAGAATGATATTATAAACTTGTTAGTCCAGGGACCCGAGGTATACAGAGATCTGAACCAGTAGAGCTTGCATCTATAAATTACAACTTCCATTAATTACCAGTGACAAACCAGCAGCAACCGGTGTTCAAAAACCTAGAACTCTGTGGGTGGTGGTGGCGGCTGTGAGGTCGCAGGGAGGAGGTAAGCCACTTTTTTGCTGCTCATTCTTTCTGTTCATTTTCTCTACTCCTTTGCAATTGTTTTTTATTGATTTGCACTACTTGTCGCTGTTTATCCAGTGGTCAGCCTTTTGACTACTGACTAATTATTAACTTCTCCTGGTTCAGCTTGGCTTGGCCGACTGCCTTATCTTTACCTGCAGCCCTCTGTGTGTTTTGTATCAAGCAATGGGGAAGTGCTAGGTTGGGATAACTCAGCCCAAAGGGTTTAAAACCACATCGTCTCTGACCTCCTTTGTTTCAACGACTCCAGCTACAATGACGATGGATGACTTCCTTGCTCGGGCAGCGGGGGTAATTTTGAAGGAGATCCAACTGGCAGAAAAGCCCCCACTCTATTGTGGCTCTGGTCTTGGAAGGGCATGCTGTTATTGATCCCTTAGCGTTTGATCCTATTGCCCACCCCTCTCAACCTGCCCACACTACGCAAGCCTTGAAGTCCCCTCACCTGGCTGAGCCACCTGCAACCAAGCGCCATAAGACCTTGCTGGCTCCAAGCCGTGAGTGAGACATACAATGGGAGAGTGTGCACAATCTTCACCTATTGGACCCACTGCCTTAGAGGGATTTGGCCCAACAAAAATGTCACTTGCTCAGGCCACTTTTGCAGAGTTGCTATGCACTAAGGGGCATATTTATGAGCCCCTTTGCGTCGCTCCTACACAACGCAAGGTGGTGCAAGAGCGACACAACCTACAAATTTGATTTATGACGCCACACTGGGCCACGCAAGCCTGAGTGGCTTCATAAATCTCGAGTAATGCAACACAGCGCAAATCGCTGCGTTGCATTACTCTGCATCAGGTAGGCCTTTCAATGGGTGTTGCGTGGGTGTACCCACACAGCATTTATGGATTTTGAAGCATTTCCAGATTTACCAGAAGTGTTAGACCTGGGAATGTGCCAAAAACCTACGCCTCCCCTGGTGAGGCGTAACAAGGAGAAATATCTTTATTTCTCCATGTTTTTTTCTCTATCCTGAGGGAATTGTTATTCTGTAGGAAGGTGCCCCTTCCTGCACAAAAACAATCCTGCTTACAACGCAGGCACCCTTGCACCATGGTGCAAGGGTGCCTACGTTGCTGCTAGGCAGCCAAAAGGGTGCCAGTGCAGTGGAAAAGGTAGGAATGTGCCGCATTGACTTTCCTGCCCTTTCCCTGTCCTGCAGGCAAGCTCAGCAAGGTGACTTGCTGCCCTGCATTGCATGACTTGCCCATAAATATGGCCCTAAGTTTTCCTTTATCTTAGATGCCAGGCTATCCTCTATTCATGCATGACTGGACTTAATTGAAAATCGCCTGGGTAATTTTGGGACGGGCTCTGGCCCCTCAGGGGGCACCTTAGGGGTTGTCCCACTTCTCCCCACCACCCCCAGGTCCATGATGCCCAAGACAGGTTCTCCCGTCACTGCACGCGCCAGGTTTAGTTGAGGAGGGCAATCCTACCCAATGCCCAGCCTTGCAGCCTTTCTTCCACCTACTCAGCTATTTCCATGGGGTCTGTGAGAGGAGGATCTGAAGGATTGGGTCACCGGCGTCCGGAATCATCAACAACCTCAATAAGTCCATTGGACAGAACTTCTGGCCCCATGATTCATCTCCCTCTGGACGCTTGGCCTTATATAATTCTTGCAAATGTACCACACCTTACTCCCTATACTTCAGAATCCCAAGAGCAGCTAAAAAACAAGACCACTCACTGGCTGAAAAGACATACAGGGTGCAATGCTCCTTTGTGTGGTGATATCTTTTTGGTACGAAGGGTTGGAGCTGTTGGTCCACTGCCAAAACGTTTTGCCGGAGATTTTGTAATAGTGAATTTGAGGGAAAAGGATTTCCCTAGAACCCTTTTGTGCCATTTTCATCATGCTTCAAATTACTCAGGTCAACTCAAACTTCTGCCTTTATGCTTTTTTACTTGGAACAGTGCAAGGTTGTCTCCCGTGCCCACCTGCCAGTGTCTTTCAACTTCCTATCCCTACTGCCAATCGTTTGTCTGTACTGTCTGAGCTCCAGGAGAATGACTGACTTCCTTCGGCTACCTTTACCCCTCATTGTGCCTTGCACTGAGAACACAACCATGTAAATATTGCTTTCCATGTAACTACTACATCCGATGGGACCTTTGAACAGGAGGAGACTTACTTTAGTAGAAAAAGACTCTTGCCCGTTGACATTGAACAGGCACAAGGGCCAAGCATTGATGGGGCTTTTACCACGAGCCTGCCAAAATCCAGGAGCAAGGCTTTTCTTATCTCTTGGAATGTGGCTGGGCTAAAAGCAAAGTTGAACAACAGTGATTGGAGCAACTTCATTGTTGGATACAAGGTTTGCATGTTTCAAGAGACACAGGCCATAGACAATGTTTGCGGAGTTGACTTCAGGAACTTTTGTGTGCTTGCAGTTCCTTGACGTGCAGGGAGACCCTCAGTGGGCCTTGTAGGGTGGATAAACATTTCCCTACAGTCACTGCAAGAGAGCTAACCACAGATACATTAGATATACAGGTTCTTAGGGCTTCACTTGATCATGACATGCAACTTCTCATAGTCATCATTTTTAATAGAATCACAAATGCTGGAACTGAATCACCACTCTTCAAACCCTTAATGCTATCTTAATGACTTTAACATATGAATCATCCTCACTGACTCACAATTTGACCAAGGATGCGGATGGATTTTGGGGTATATTGCACCTATCAGCCATGCCTGGGTCGTATTTGAGTCGACAAGCTCTTTAAGTGGTCGATATAACCCTTTCTCATGGCCTATGTGCTTGTAATGGCCTTGCTCCCTCCGACATCAATGCTTGTCCAACTTTCCAGAGAGGGGGGCTACAGAAGCAATGTAGATTATATTTTTTTGAACATAAGGGTCTGGAGTGTGATGATTGATATGTCAGTTGTCCAGAGAGAAGAGAGCGATCATTATCCATTGTCCCATGAAATGCATGACAATTTTCCTGGAGTACAGCCACCAATTGCATCTAAACACCTGGGCACTTTGACTGTTAGTAATAACCACAGGACTATTGAATGGAAGTTCTTCGCAATTCCAACAATGTCATTTTGAGAATCTACAATACTGTGGGTACTACTTTAACCTGACTGATACCGAACCATGATGCTCCCAATTTAGTTCTAGAAGCTGATGCCGACCACTTTGAAAAATAGTAAGGCTTATCTCAGAAAGAATACAAAACCCAACTTAGGGCGAACAAAGCAAACACAATAGGATGGACAGAGCGCTGAAACTTTTCAGACACCCCCAGTCACTATTAGATCTGGGTTAAATCCATCATCATTCGTCTGCTCACTTTGTCCATTATTTGTTGCTGCTGCACTTTTTGCCCTAAGTGGGATGGGTATGCCCAGAAGTGGGCCCCTTGCTTGCTGTGCCACTGGATTCAACTAGCCTGGTTGATGAGGGATATTACTCTGAAACCGGTCCAAGGATGCTTCTTTAAGGTCCAGGGAAGGCCTGGATTGGCAGTTTGGGTTGGATTGATCATGAGGAACAGGGACAAGACGGATTTACATATGTCTGGGTCTGAACTAGTGTGGCAGAGTGAGCAGAGTGTTGATGGGTTTAACCCAGCGCTAATAGTGACTGTGGGTGAGTGTCTGAAAAGTTTCAGTGCTCCGTCCATCATCCTATTGTGTTTGCTTTATAGTGTGCCATGGCAGGTGGTCAGTAAGATTGGGGGGATGTGAGCTTCAGATCTTATGGCAATCAGGCTTGCAAAGAATGTTTCAATACATTATACGACACGCAGGGTGCATGAGAGGGCCCTAAGGTACAATGGAAAGGAAGAGGAATGCAGATTGGTACGAGTACTAAGAGAGAAAACACAATATTGAGTAAAATAACCAATATTTTGAGGACTTTCAAAACAGAGTGTTAGTGTGCAGTTTTGTCTGTGTGTCTGTAAACATCCCTGGTAAAATATGACTGTCGTCTCACAATACCAGACTGGAAGCATCCATACCCAACTATTTATCAGAAAACACATTTATTAGAGGGGTGTAACACCTCAAACACACCTCCTGAAGCTTCGCCCCTGCAGGTGCGATATTGCCATGAGACCAGATACCCTTATCCACCCCGAAGACTGGGTGAACCATTTTGATTCTATTTATACTAGTACAACCCCTCTCAAGAAATTACCACTGCATATACTATCTCCATTCCCCTGCAAGACACGGAAAAGGCCTCTCAAAGGCAGGGAAAGGCTCCAGGCTTTGACTTGTTTCATTCCGAGCCCAATATCTGGGTGTCTTACATAAATCTCGTGTCCCATGCCATTGCTGCTGGTGTCCCAATCCCCACTTCATGGAAGGGAGCTCAGATTGTTCACTCTTTAAAAAGGGATGTAGAAACTTGCTAATAAATTATCATACCCCCCATCAGTTTCCTGGATAACATCCAAAAGATTTTTTCTAAACAAGTGTGTGATGAGCTAAATGAGTGGATGAAGGATAACAATATTTTAAGCCACTACCGGCAGGCATTAGGCAGGAAACAGGTACTGTTGACCAAGTTTTTAGATTTCTCATGATTAAATGGAGGAGAGTAGACACTGGCTGCGGGAATCTATATGTTGCTTTTGTGGACCTTAGAGCTGCATTCGACCTGGTGACAAGAAGGAGGGTATGGGAAGTCCTTGATAATTGGGAATCCCTCCAGATCTTTTGAAAACATTAGTCTGCCTCCATGAAAATAAGTTTGCCCTGATCAGGTGGGGCACAACAGGAGAACTTACATGCAAAAGGTTGTGATCTAGGCCCAACATTATTGCTTTTATTTAGTAATGTCTGTGTTCGTTTTTTGTCCACCTGCTAAAATGTTGCTCCCAGGTTAGCTGGTCAGAGGGTACCAGCCTTACTTTTGCTGATGATACCTTGCTCATTTCCAAATCCTCGAAAGGACTCCAAACTCTCCTTAAGAGGTTCTTTGAGCCTGAAGGAGAACCACCTTAAGAGAGTCACTGTTAATGTTAATGTTAATGTTAATGGGTGACTTATATAGCGCACGGCTACTCCAAGGAGTGTCCCGGCGCTTTCTGACCCATTACTGAAAAAAGGAGAAGGACAACAAAAACATAACAGAATTACTGATTAAAAAGCCAAGTTTTCAGGGCCTTTCTAAAGGCAAACAGGTTGGGGATGCGGCGGAGATCAACGGGAAGGGAGTTCCATAGTTTGGGGGCGAGATGTTTAAAGGAACGTCCACCAATTCTGGCCTTCTTAATGGGAGGCACCATTGCCAGGCCAAGATTTTCCGACCGGAGAGATCTGGTGGGCTTGTAGAAAGAAAGCCGTTTCTGAATGTAGGAGGCCCCTACCAAATGGAGTGCCTTATGGGCCAGTGTAAGAGCTTTGAATGTGATTCGCTTCTTAATCGAAAGCCAGTGCAGGGAGGAGAGCAACTCAGATGATCTGGCTTGCCGGGGTAGGCCGAAGATGGCTCTGGCCGCAGAATTTTGTACAACCTGGAGTTTGTGCAAAAGATAATCCGGCAAACCCAGGTAGAGGATATTTGAATAGTCAAGCCTGGAACAAATCAGAGCTTGTACTGTCAGCTTCCTATGGGCTAGAGGGAGCAAAGGAAGGAATTTACGCATCATTTTTAACAGACCAAAACAGGTACCCGTGAGACCTGTGATCTGTGTTTTCAAAGCAAGGGTGTTATCAATTTTGACCCCAAGGTTTTTGGCGACCACAGAGGAGGAGGAAGGGGGGGACATGCAGACCGGCCACCATTCCTGCCAGGGCGGATCTGCCTGACAGCCGAAGAAGAGCACCTCAGATTTATCAGGGTTGCACTTGAGGCTGCTTCGCTGAAACCAGTTGAAGACAGCCCCAAGGCAACCACGGATGCTCTCCCCGTCGAACTCCTTGCCCTTCTTGCAGGTGAAGAGGAGCTGGGTGTCGTCAGCGTAGGATATGATCTGGGCACCCATTGACTCCGCCAGTACCGCCAATGGAGTCATGAAGATGTTAAAAAGGGTCGGGCTCAGCACCGACCCTTGTGGGACTCCGACATCCATAGGCGGCATCTCAGCGGAGTATGGGGGGGCCCAGACCACTTGTCGGCGACCCGCTAGGTAAGATCTCAGCCAGCTCAACACGGTCCCTCTGAGTCCGATCTCGTGAAGTCTTCTCAAGAGGGCATCATGCGGGACGGTGTCGAAGGCCGCCGACAGATCCAACAACACCAGCATTGCTCTTCCGCCTGTGTCGAGAACTTCCTTAATGGCTTCGTTAACTTCCAAAAGAGCGGTCTCAGTGCTCAAATTGGAACGGAAGCCAGATTGGGTAGAGTGGAGTAACCCATGGTCTTCAAGGAAGGAAGAAAGCACAGAGTGGACGTGCTTCTCGACGATCTTAGCCAAACTGGGCAGGAGAGATATGGGCCTGTAGTTAGCATGTATCTCTGGATCAAGGCCTGTTTTTTTTAGAAGGGGAACGACCATTGCCTTCTTCCAGGCTGGCGGAACCATGCCGCAGGACAAAGAAAGATTCAAAACAGAAGAGATTAAGGAATTCAGAGTCATGGCATTCCTGGCTAAAAAGCTCGCCGGACACGGGTCAAGCGGAGAGCCAGATTTAATCCTGAGTAGAAGATCCAGAGAATTAGATTCCAATAAAGGAGGAAACTCCGATAGAATGGGGCAGGAATCAGGAGATAAGGACGTCAGATTGGAGTCATGCAATGATGCAATAAGGGCAGCTGGTGGAAAAGATTCTTGAATCAATTTGATTTTAGTGTGAAAGAAAATGGCCAGCTCCTTTACCCAAGGTTCGGAGAACTTGTGCTGGACTATGCTAGATTTAGGAGAGATAAACTCTTTGACAATGGCAAAAATTTCTTTACTGGAATTTGACGCAGACTCAATTCTATCTGAAAAATAGTTCTTTTTGGCCTCAAGAATGTCAAAGTGGTAAGATTTAATAGATAGTTTATAGGCAGACTTAGCTTCTTGATCATAATGCTTCCGCCAGAGTCTTTCGGCTACCTTACAGTTACGCCGTGCCAGAGCAAGTGATTTAGAAAACCAAGGGGCCGAGCAGCGCTTGACAGATGAAAAGGGGGTAGAAAGAGGAGCAAGATCATCAAGCCTTTCGGTTAACCATTCCTGGAAGGTTTCAAGGTCCCTCTCCAGATGGCCAGAGAGAATACAGGGGTATTCCTGAAGCGCTTGAGCCAGAATCTCAGGGGTAATTTTATGCAGAGGTCTTCTGGGGTGCCTGAGGTGGTCTGAATTAGTATAAGATGTTTTACTTCTGCCCTGAATTAAAAAACTGATCAGAGAATGGTCAGACCAAAGAACAGGGGTGGGATGGGACATAATAAGGGGAAAGGTGGAGAACACTTGGTCAAGCGTGTGACCCTTATCATGAGTCGCACTTGAGATGTAAGGAATTAGACCTAGAGGAGCAGTGATGTCCTTGATTTTAATCGTTTCACTGTCCAACTCCGCGTCCATATGGATGTTAAAATCCCCTAACATTATGCAGTTTTCCACCTTCAAGCAAAGAGCAGTAATAGCAGAATGAAGGTCATCGAAGAAGGAACCCCGCAGACCCGGAGGTCTATAGACAAGAAGCCCGGTAAAAGATTGATGCGGGGAGAGTGCAATGGAAAAGGCGAGGGATTCGCAGCCAGGAATAGGCAGGGATGGAATAACTGTGCAGGCAAAAGATCTTAGAACTGCAAGTGCGACACCACCCCCTTTTCCCACTGTCCTATCCTGTCTGTAAACAATATAATCAGGCGGAAAGGCTGCCGCGATGTCAGGATTAGACGACTCGCAGAGCCATGTTTCTGTGAGCAAGAGACAGAGTGGTTTCTCAGAGATAAGTAGCTCAAAGATGTCCAGAGCGTGCCTATGCAATGAGCGGGTGTTAAGCAATAAGCACTTAAACTGTTTAGATGGGAATGAACGGGAACCCTCAGAAGCCCGGTAAATGTTAGGATACCAACCACAACCTGGGCAGCAGCATTTACCTTTGAATCGGCCAGGAAAGACATACCGACAGGTAGCGGTATTAAGGTTAAATGATAGTAGATCCGCTGCAGAGTAAGTAAGCCTAAGTCCAGGGCCTGCCACCGCGACATCCGCTGCCGTGTCGCGGACGGGCGCAGACGGGCAGGACTCTGGCACGACTCCGGCGCAGATCCGGCGCGCCCGCTGATCGCGTCCGCTGCACGGAGTCATCCCTGCCCGTTTTTATGACGCTGCAAATCGCGTCAGGAAGCCCAACCCTACCCAAGATGGCGGCCAAAAACCGGTACCTTGCCCTCGGCGTCAATACTCAGCCGAGAGCAGGTCCGGTGCAAGAGGGGAGGGGGTGAGAAGGGGACTTGAAGCGCTACAAGCGCTGGGGGGTCAATAATACACAAAATCCCACCTTTTCAGCTCAGGTGAAATGAAGTGCAAAATACACAATGCACTGAATTTGACTACTTGGGTATTAGGAAACTAACACCAACTCATGGATGTCATAAATCGCAAAAAGTTCCCTCCTTATAAAGCACAGTACCTCCATTCTTAGGTTTGCCAATCGCATCCCTTCATATCCAATTTCCCACACAATAAAAACGTGTAAAGTTCAATCAATTAACGCTTCTCTTTATAGAGCTAAACTCTGGGACCACAGTGATGTTTCAAATTTAGGGATAGAAGAGAATGAACTTATGGGGTCCTTGACAAACCTTGGCCAGAGTATCCCTCTACTCCCTTTACAAATAGATTTTTCACTAAAACCCACTGTAGAGTTTACCAAGTCCAGGCCTGTATTACACTGGATTAGCGATTGGACCACTACTGGGCTCAGTCCATTCAGGAGTGCGTTGCAAGATATTATTACTCGACGACGATCGTGAAAGATCGATTGGCTAAGCTACATTAAGAAGATCCTGGTAGATCTTGGCCTGAGAGGTTTTTGGCAATATCGTTCTTCCATCAGTCCAAACGCAACCACTAGCGTGAAGTCCAGACACTTGGGAAATTTTTATAAAGAGAAGGGAATCATCTGCAGCACTAGCCTCTTTATCTTAAGCATTCTTGCAACCTAAAGCTGATATTAAGTGTGAGGAATGTTTAGATTATATGAATCCACCATTCGCTAGATCCTTCTACCTGAAATTCAGATATGGTGTTGTGCTCCTAGCCAAATGTACATCTTCATGGCCCTCATCATCTACTAAGTTTCCATTGCGTCCTTTATATGGCCTGCTCGCGGAATCAGAGGACAATGTATTGTTCTTTTGCCTTGCTTATTCTAGACCCAGGGTGGAACGGATTGTTTTGCGATGTCGTAATATCAATTAATCAGACGAGATTTATAAAGCGCGGCTAATCACCCGATAGGGTATCCTGGGCATGTCTGGCAGGCTAAACGTGCTAAGAGTTTGCAAAACAGATTCAAAGATTGTGATAGTGTACTTTGTTTTGAAATTTTTGTGTGTAGCGTGGTTAAAAAAAAATGCTGTGTGTTGTATTTTGTTGATTGGTTTAATTGACCAATCAGACAATAAAGAAGAAGAAACATGATAGTCAGGTTTTCAACTTATAAAGAGGCCCAGCCGCGCCTGTGCAGGTAAGAGCAGTGGGCCGGTTGGGGGGGATTTCGACAGACGACCACGATGGAAAAAAAATGTTTTACTTAATTTTCCCTCATGGTCGTCTGTCGAAATCCCCCCCACCCGGTCCCACAGCTCTTACCTGCACGAGCCGCGGCTGCCCAACTCAATCCGGGAAGCAAACAGCCAAGGACCAAAGACTGCTTCTGATTGAAAAAGCATCCCGATTCATGTTTTACTAGGTCGTGATCCCTACATCAGATATACGTTATTTTTTGCGTTATATTGATACTAACATTTTTTTTTTTTGTTGCTACAATTGTAGGGGAGTAGGGTCTGCTTCCTATGGTTACCCCCACTTTTTGCTGGGTTTCTCTGGTTTTTAGTCTTTAGTATGGCTGTGGCCCTGCTAATCAGGCCCACAGCCTTGCTGTACTCTCTCTAAATTGATACCATGTACTTTAGGTACATACCAGGTTGGTTACTGGGTCACCCTTGTGAGCCCCTATATATGGTACCTTAGGTACCCAGGGCATAGGTGCACCCTAGGCCTACCAGGGGCTGCAGCATGTATTGTGCCACCCCTGGTTAGCCTTCCAAACTGACACCACAGGTCTGTACTTACAGTCTGGGTAAGGTGGTGTAATCACCCCTTACTTAGATATAGTATGTCTATATCTACCTTATATATAGACACATAGTAACCTATAAGTCACTCCTATGGCAGGCCTTGACAATCCTGGAGGTAGAGTGCTTGGTTTTGTGTGAGAGAGTGCCCTAGCATGAGTTGAGCCCCTCTGCAGCTTTCGGAGCTATCTCCTTATAGCTATTCTATGACATAGCCATACCATATACTCTTAAGTGCATTATAATCCTCGCTGTTAATGCTAACTTTGATTTGGCTTTATCAAAACATGACGTGTAAGGTGTCAAACACTTTGGAATACTACCCCCCGCCAGTTCTGGCGGCGGGGGTAGCATTCCACCCTTCTAGAGGGAGAAGACATGTAGTTACTGGTAAAGCCGGTTAAAGTTAAACAGAGCCTCAGCATCACAAAATGGATGCTGCTGCCACAGACACGAGTCTGCCCTCCTGCTGCTGGATGAAACTCCGGCAGGGGAGGCCTGGACAATAGGTTTCCTGTCCAGGAATGTGCCAGCACCTCCCCAGACAGGCTTTAGTGTATTGGGGCAGGGAGGGTTGCATTCAGTGAATGCTTTTCAGACACTGCCTGGGGCACACAAGGTGCTCCATGAATTTCCCAGTTCAAACCGGTTGCTGGGGCACTCAGCTCCAGCTCTGGTGCAAAACTGGACAAAGGGGAAGGGGTGTAACCACCACCTCCCCAGGTCCACCCATAGGAGGTACCTTAGAGTTAGTCCAACCCCTAAACGTGTTATAAGTATAGAGCCCTAGTCCCTGGGACTTTAGATTACCCTGGACGAAACTCTGGTACATAATTCCTGGACCTTCGACATTCCATTTCGACTGGAAGATGGAAGAATCTCCCTTGTGGTCAAGGAGTGACCACCCTGTCCAAACAGGCACCAACAGCATCATTGCTGGTCTGCATTTTCGAGGCTCCCACCGGATCCCGAAGAATCTGCGACACAGGACATAGACTTTCAAACTTCTCTGACGCTGACCTGCGCTCCCACCAAAGCTGAGACCTGTAGCGGACACGAGAGACGTGGGACCAGAACTCCTGGACATCCTGCATTTTTGCTACTGCACCTACTTCCCAAAGAATCCCAAAGTTATGCATTGGGGTATTTGAAGCCCCTGCTCCGAGCACCTTTTGCACTGAAGCTCAGAGGCCCACACTCCACGAGTGTCCCGTGGGCCCACTTTGTGCATTTCAGCTCGACGCGTCTTTGCGGTTCCTAGTCCATTGGCTAGTGAGCCCCCACGAAGACCAATCTTCACTTTCTTTAGCTTTCCTGGTTGCTCCAGGCTTGCTCCCAATCCTCTTTAAAGGAAGAGTTCCTCAGACCTTGCTGGTCTGCACCGAAGCCCATCTTGATTTCCTGCATGGATTGCATTTGCCAAGGCTTGTTGGGTCCAATCCAGATTCCGACACCGCAGTCAACTAGATCCTTTATGGGACAGCTCAAATCCAGCTCCTGGTTGTCTTTGACACCTCCTGGTCTTCGTGGCTGAAGAGACAAGCTTCACCTTTTTACCTGAAATCACCCGACATCGGCTGGCCTCTTCCTATCGCCATCCTGGTTACTGACTAGTGACCCAGACTCTGTCTCCTCTGCTTTCAGGTTCTTCACATCTCCGATCCACCCTTGGATCCCCCCGGACACTTTTCCTCTGGTCGCCTGCAGCACTTCTTCGCAGTTCTCCATTGGAATCGATAACGAAACCCGACACCAAAAGACACCTATGCACCCGGCTTCCCTGAGTGAGGTAACATGAGTACTCCGGTGCTCCCGTGGGTCTTGACTCTCAAAGTGTCCTAGTCTAAAAGGGTTCCATCATAGTTCACCTAGAAGTGCCCTTAAATTGTAAATTTGTAACTTGTTTGATCTCCATAGAAAGTCAATGGTAACCCGCGGCTGTGTTTAGACACCTCACGCGTCTCCCGTGGGCCTCCTACATCCTAACCTTTGATGGTTCTAGGCAGCCCCAGTGATTCCACAGGCCCTAGTTTGCCTTTCTAACTCACTCGTGGTTCTTATACCACTATTTTAGTATATTGTTTATGTGAGGCCCCTAGGGCATAACGTATACTGTGCAACTTATCGTATGCTAATTAAGTTCCTTGTATTGTACTTTTACCTCTGACCTCATGAAGAGTCAAGAGGGGTTGTGTTTAGAATAAATACATATATATGTGATATATACCTTGTGTGGTGTGCTTTCATTTGGACATTCAAGAGCTCATCATTGGTAAAAACAACTTGCTTAACTCGTCTCTGAGTCTTAGCCTGAAGGCTGCTCTCCACAGCTACCACTAGGATAGCTTTCTATAAGGTTGACTTTATAAACTAACATCAATAAGGGTCGTTTGGACTGGTGCAAGGTGCCTACTAGAATAGTGGACATCATATACCAGGCCAACTTCTCACATTGGTGTGCAGCGGATGGGATAAGAGCTTGCATTGTTTTACCAAATAATCTTGAGAATATCATTTGAAAAAATCACATCAAGGTACCAGCAGGTACATATAAATCAAGCTTATAATACATAAGCTAGCTAGCAAAATCATTATTGATGGATTCGCATTATCCTAATAGGGAAAAATGTTGAGGTAAGGAATTCTGTTGAGGGAGAGGAATAGATTTTCCGGGTTTAGGTCATCGAGCTTGTTCAGTTGTAGACACCCAAGCTCCGTGTGGAGGTTTGGCTCAGAAGTAAGTGGGAGAACGGGGTTGTTGGATAGAGGGATACACCGCGCACTAATTCTGTGTGTGTGTGTGTCATGTCTTGAAGTCTATCCCAGGCCCAGACCTTGCAGAGCCCACTATTTATTTCCTGTGCAGGCCACTGGGTATGAGAGCAGATAACCATCCGGTGGGGACTCAGTCAGATCAGATTGGTGTGTGCGGCTGAAATGATTTGGAGTGATGCCAATAATGGGTGCAGTGTGCCTGCGCTCATAGGTAATCCAGTTCGTAGTCAGGAGCCATCATATCCCCATTTGCAAACGGAAGTGTAAGTGTCTCCTATTTTAGCCGTGGCTTCCCGCCCGCCCAAGTCCACCTTGCTATGCAAGATCTCAATCTACTGAAGAAGCGTCTAGTCAGAGGGATGGGGATGTTGAGTAACAGGTACAGAAACCAGGGCAAGACCACCATTTTGTCCACAGCTGTCCAGCCCGTTAACGACAAAGGCAGCTTGAGCCATAGGAAAACATCATCTTTGAGTTTAGCGATAGCTGTACCATAGTTATGCTGCCTTAAGGTCTAGATGTCTCTGCTCACCTATATCCCTAGGTTTTTAACAGGTTGCACATCTTTGAGAGACTATTCTATTCACATCCTAGGGTGCTGCTATGGGGGGGAAATGACTGACTTCGACTAACTAATGGTAATGTCATAAAGCTGGATTTACCATATGAAATGTCTTGATATAGGCGAGAGGCTGATCAAAGGTTCCCAGATGTACAGTGTGACATTGTCTGCATGCAGAGACACGGGTAGTCGGTGAGCATGAAATTGAGCCCCCTTCCAGGGTGATGTTGGCAGAGCCTTGGTGCTGAGGGCTCCATGGCCATCACAAATAAGTAAGCGGCAGGCAGCATCCCTGTTAAGTGCCTCGAGTAACCTGGATAGAAGCAGATATGAACCCAATCAATCTCAGGCGAGCCACAGCCTGGGGATACGCTACACTATTGGAAAGTGCTACCACTCACCCTACTGGGTAGAGCAGCTCTTTTTAAGATGATGGCCCTGCCCATATTCTTATATGCCCTACATAACACACCATATCCAGTTCCTGACTCATAATTTAAGGCTGTAAATTCGGAGGTCACCGCTCTTCTATGGGATAGCAAACCGGCAAGAGTGGCAGCGAATAAACTAGTACATAGCTGGTATGACAGTGGAAAAGCCCTACCTGACATCAAAGTGTATTATTGGGCTTCTCAACTCACAGTCATCAACCAATGGCTTCATGTACCAGACACAGACCTGGAATATCGCCTGGACAAAATGGTCTTGGGGACAGGAGCCGTTAATAGAGCGCTATACAACAAACGGAAGGCCTGTGACCTCATAGGCCCAACAGCACACTCAATCTATATATGGCACATGGTAAATAAACACCTAGGCTGGTTAGACAGACTGACACAACATACTCCAATGTGGGACACAGGCAAACTAGGACTATTGGATAACAGCAAGGGTTTTACAAAATGGGATCTGATTGGTATCTCACTGTTGGGGGACCTCTGACGCAACAAAGAGGTAGTCAGCTTTGCCTATTTGCAAGAGCAATACGAGCAAGCAATTCCGATACATGAAAATCAAACATGCATTTGATGCAGACCTTACCACAGCGGACACACTCCCTCAAGAATATGCTAAAGTACAATATATATTGATTGCCTGTGAATGATTGACATCATGATTGTAAACGGTATATGCAGATCATTGTTGTTTAATAAAAAATAAAAAATAAATTTTTTTTTAAAGAAGGCTACGTTGAGGCCCAACCACTCCAGTGCCCTTAGTTGATAGTGCCATAAGTGAATTGAAGGCTTTGGTGGCATCCAGCAGCACCATTTAATTAAGGGTTGATATGGTGCAGGATGGCAAAGGTAGTGAGAAGTTTGTGTGAGGTTGAGTAGACAGGGATAAAGCCCGATTGATCTGGCCACACAAACTTAGTGGGTAATGGGAATAATCTGTTGGCTAACTCTTAGTCCAGTATTTTATTGGCTGCGTTAATTAGCGACAGAGGGTGACAGCTATCATAGCTTTCCAGAGATTTGTTGTGCAACAAGATTGTAACAACTATGGCTTCACTTAGTGAGAGGGGGAGGGTGCCTGTCACTTAGTCTTCCTGGTATACCACCAGCAGGCAGGGGACCAGCAGCTGGGCGTACTGTTTATGGAACTTTACTGGTAAGCCATTGGCCCTAGGGGCTCAACATGAGGGAAGTTTGGGGCTCGCCTGCACTATTTCTTCCAGTGTTAGCAGCAGGTCAAGATATTGGCAGACTGCCTCATCTAGCCATCCCAGCCCTATTGTGTTCTGAAACAAGGTTCATCAGCCTGTGTAAGATTGGTCCTAGGCTCATAAAATCCCACATAGAAATCTTGAAGATGTGTGCCAGCCTCCTTCTCTGCCTATCTCCCCTGTCATACCATCTAGCCTCAGCCTCCCTGCCTAAGTAGTTGACCTAAGTAGTTATCTCCTCACCTCTTTAACCGCCCACCCCCAGACCCCCCAGCTTGGCTTGTGTCTTCGCCAGGAGCACCTTGTCATGAGTATCAAGATAGTTTGTTTGTTAAAGCGTACAAACTTCTTGTTCTAAGTCAGTCGGTGTTGCCTTGAGGATTTAAGTATACCCAACTTCTTGACGATGCGCCAAATCCCCGCTGTGAACACCTTCCAGAGTCTACGAGCACTGTCCAAGAGCCTTCATTGCGAAAGAAGTATTTCTGTAGGGTGGTTGCTTGTTCAGGCATAAAGACTAACAGGCACATGCATCAAGCAAAAAATGCATCGCAATAATTGAGGATAGCTAAAATAGACGGTCAGCGAACGAAAAACAACACTTTCCAATGCAGGAACCCAAATATCGAAAAACCAACAAATTAGCAAAAATAAGAACTCGCAAAATTTGCGAGAACCAAATGTAAATAATAGCGAGTCACACAACAGCCACTGTAAATAGCGATTAGTAATTAAAGAATCGCAATGCAATGCACGTAAACTCGCAATTAGCAATTTCCTGGAAAATCGCAATAGCAAGTGCAGAATAAGGAGAATCACAATCAGGTGGTAAAGTAAAAAAAGAATTGCACAGGTGCAACCAATCAGAAACCTTTTAAAACTGACTCAGAAGGCCCCTGAAGCCTTTCACAATGCCAGCACTCTACGTGATGGCGGGGAGGATGAGGATCCATGCAGCAGCCCAGCGTAGAAGGAGAATACAGGAGAGGATTTTCCGAGTGCGCATCACATTGCTGGGACAGAGGATGAAATCTACGATATGTACAGGCTGAACAGTGCAATGATCATGCACCTAATTGCAGAATTGGAACCCCTAATGCAGCGCCAGACCCATAGGACCCATGCTATCCCAGCACATGTACAGGTCCTATGTTGCCTGCACCTACTTGCCTCAGGCAGTTTCCAGGGGGTAGTAGCTGTAGCTGGATGGGTATGACAAAGTTCACTTTCACGCTTCTTCAAAACCTTCCTTGACACCATGATGACAAGGATCAACACCCACATCACCTTCCCCTCAACCCCACAGGAGTTGAATAAGACAAAACTGAACTTCTACCAGGTAGCACAATTCCCTCATGTGATCGGCTGCATAGACTGTACGCACATCCCTATCTGTCCCCCTGCTGCTAATGAATACATCTTCAGGAACAGGAAATCATATCACTCAATCAATGTGCAAGTAGTGTGCAATGCAAAGTATTTCATAACAGACATCGTGACACAATTCACTGGAAGCACCCATGACTCCTATATATTCCGACAGAGTGGCATCCACACGCATCTGCTCAGGGGTGAATTTGGCAAAGGACATCTACTTGGTACATATATATACCTATTCACAACATTAATCAAACAAATGTAAATGCATAACTGTGGCTAACCCTTTGCCTTCCACCCTGTAGGTGACAACGCATATGCTGTGCGTAACTACATTTTGATGCCATACCTCAACCCAGCCACACCACATGAGCAGAGGTACAATGCTGCACACATCAGCACAAGGAATGTGATTGAACGCACGTTTGGAATAGTGAAAAGTCGCTTTCACATTCTACACAAAACTGGTGGAGCGTTGCAGTACTGTCTAGAGACCTGCTGCCGGATCGTGGCTGCATGTTCCATGTTGCACAATATTGCCACCAGAAGAGGCATACACATTGAGATGTCCGACAGTGAGTCAACCAACCACCCGCACAACACCGACAAGCGCATGTGGCGAACTCAGCAGAAGGGCAAAGGAGACGTG
Source organism: Lissotriton helveticus (assembly GCF_964261635.1). Classification (NCBI taxonomy): domain Eukaryota; kingdom Metazoa; phylum Chordata; class Amphibia; order Caudata; family Salamandridae; genus Lissotriton; species Lissotriton helveticus. The sequence continues at coordinate 1,374,841,388 of NC_136067.1, forward strand.
CACACATCACCCAACATTATTTCTGAGGTAGGCAATAATGAGACATAACACCTAAATGGCGAACACAAAAGAATTTATCAACATGAGCCCATGTTCCATGTGTAACCACACAGAGATATGTGCGAATTATAACTGTGATTGCATTGAGGTATAAAGTTAAATGAACAATTCCACGCCCTGGATAGCAATCACTAGGATGTTATAGACCATGGTTACGTAACCATGGCCAAACAAAGGAGGACATGCCTGGCTAACGCTCCTGCCACGCATCCCCCAGACACCTTTCGCCTGCCTCGGCTACATCACCCTGATGTGTAACGGAAGATGTTGTGCTGCGCGAACTGCGCCTCCTGGCAGTGATCACTGGCACCGACAGGGTGCTAAGACTGGATCCCTCCTCACTCCCCTCCTCCCCTGTCAAGTTGATGCCACCAACAGTCTCTGCCTGGATAGGTTCCACAGCAGTGGTCACTTGTCCTAGGACCCTGGCAACATCCCCACAGTAATGGTCCAGATCGATTTGCATGGCCACGGAGTGACGTGCCAGCAGTGCAGTGGTGTTGCAAAGCTTGTTGTTGGCCCTTGTATAGGCTGACATGCGCATCGTGCTCTGGCGATGCCTTCTCCTTTGTGCTTTGTCCCGCAAGCATCGCGCGGGTGAGCTCCTGTAGGCTTGAGTTTGTCTGCCTATTCCCCTAAATAACAGCTGTGGTCAGCTCACGCACACCTTCTGTCCTAATGCTGATGTTCTTGGGACTCTACGCCACCAAACACATACGGAACCTGGTCTTCATGTGCAGCAATACAGGCCCTTGACCTTCGCCTACGTCCACGTTGGACCTGTGCCTGTGGTGTAGGTGGTGTTGCCACACGAGGCTGGCTGGTCCCTGTAGTGGGTGCAGGAGACAGCTCGGATTCCATTGGCTGCAGTGAAGGGATCTGGGCCCTGCGGTTTGTGGGTGTGGGTGGTGTGCATGCTGGGGCAATTGGAGTCTCCACATCAGTCTCAGCAGGTGTCTCAGAGATGTGTAGGCAATCATTATCTTCAGAGTCTGCCTCAGCTGCATCTGTGATGTGAAACAGTTCAATGTTAATTTGTGTTATTCTTACTATTGTGTTACATTTTGCATACTTGGATCACATTAAATCGCTGACTGCAAACACTGACTGCCATGCAGTGTTGGCGTGTTTTGCATGCCATTATTGGGTTGGAATGCCCACTTGACTGACATGCCTACAACTCCCATGATGCATTGGATGTATGAGAAAAAATGTGGACTGGAGTCTGACCTGTACACTATGTTTTGCCTGGGTATATGTGCATGATTAAACATTAATTAGAGGTGTATGGTTGCATGCATCTTACCTTGTTAGATACTTGCTGCGCCAGATGTGTCCAGCTGGGTGACTCCAACCACTGCCTCAGGCTGATTTGTCACCTCCACCAGGTCCTCCAGGGCTGTGTTGTTGGGTACAATAGATGGGCCCCTCCTGTCCCGCTTGCCTCCTTCAGCCTTTCGTCAATGCGCTTCTTGGCACGGCTCCGCAGGTCGTACCACTGTTTTTTTACGGCATCGATACTGTGGTGGGTGACACCCACAGCATTCACCTTGGTCTTTATGCACAGCCATATCCTTCTTTTCTCAGCCTCTGGCACTTTGAGTGACATCTTCCCAAAGAGCTTGTCATGGCTCTTGCAGACCTCCTCAATGAGATTTTCGAGTTCTCTCTCACTGAACTTCATCTTCCTCTTTCTGGGCGTGGCACTATCCCCTGGTGCTATTTTGTCCATCCTGGGGCACAGAAAGTTGCAGGAAACAGACTTGGATGTGTTTCAGCTCAGCTCCAGTACTCTTCCTCCTCCTCTGAGCTCCTCTGGGCACTGAATGAAGCATGGGCAGTATGACTTCCGGGTTGTGATGTCATCAGCATGCTTCCAATGCGACATGTTTTTTGCGAAATCGCAAATAGCAATTTCGCTATTTGCGATTTCACTAAAAGCGATTTTTGTGTTTTAGCACATTGCTTTTGGGATCTCGCTAATCATTTTTGCGATTTTTAGCGAATCAGTATTTTTCCGCTAACGGCTTCAAGCATTGCAGATAGCTATTTCTAAATGGTGATTCCTTTTTTTTCGCAATTTAAGAATCGCTATTTTTGAGTTTGATGCATGTGCCTGTGTAGCCCTAATGCACTGGGTGGAAGCACCCAACCAAAATCCCTGTGAGATCGACCTCTAACGGGACTGGAGTGTGATCTGACAAAGTTATGGGTAAGTTCTCTGCCATCACTGTCCATGAGCTGATACATTGGATACCAACCAGAAATCTTTTGTTGACCATGTGTTGGGTGAGGCAGCAAAGCATGTGCCCGCTATAGCATGGGGATGTCGCACATGCCATTTGTCAAACATTTTACTGTCTACTAATATGGTGCACAGCTGTGCCACAGCCTGTGGATGTGGTTATTGAGAAATGGCAGATCTATCTAAGTCTGGATTTGGGCTTATGTTGTCGTTCCCACCCAAACTTATCAACGGGGAGGGGGGTGCAGGGTGAAATCCCAGTTCCAGGTGAAGGAGGGGCTGTCAATGTTGGGGCAAGACACACACTAAGGTTATTGGAAAATGTTGCAGAGTACCAAGTAGAAGGATGTATTGGCCTGATTGGTCACATGCACACTGCAATGGTTTAAAGAGAATGTGTTTACGAATCAATATGGCTACCCCTCTGGCATAGACTGAGTACCATGCCAAAAATGAGACACCAGAAGATTTGGTGCAGTTTGCATGCAGCTCTTTGATGACTTATTGTAGCAGTCACTGTTCTATATTAGGGTTGTATCTATGAACTGCAGTGTCAAAAAGATATCTGTGACAAAAGCAGTAATCCCCTCAGCTATCCACATAAAATACATATCGTGGTTCTGCATGGTACACGTTCTTTACAGAAGGCATATTCACCCTCTGCGCTACTTTATGACAAGTCAAAACAGGCACCAGACAAAACTCTGATCTCTCTCTCTAGAGCAGAGGTCTTCAAACTTTTGGATGGCGAGACCCCCCTGTCAACATTTTCAAGCGCAAGGACCCCCTCCTGACAAAAATTTCTAAACCTCTAGGTTATGAGGAAGGTGAGGACCAAATTATGCGACAGGCTTGACTAAATTGTGAGTAGAAAATGTAAATAATGTTCTGTGATGCTGCGTATTTTGGGGTAGCATTGCTTTATTATTTAGATTTTTTTTAAACACAGTAATAACGAGGAAAGATTTCACCCCATCAGTACCAGTTTATAACCAAAATACAGCAATTAACATCAGAAAGATGTCTAATCAACCTCTGTGAAGGGCCTCCCAATCCGCAGGAATACGCGCTGCCACATTAGAAGCTCACCTGGCCATGGCCGGGAGCAGAAAGGGTGCATTCAAACCGTGACGGTCTTGTACAGAGTTAAGCAGTTTACCCATGCCCCTTTCCTCTCACCCCCTTCCTTCCATCCCTCTCTTCTCTTCTCTCCCAACCCCGGATCCCTCCCTCACATTGCAGGCAGATTGTTATTAGCCCCAGGACACTTTTTGGTAACAGTAGTGCACTACAAATGTAAATAATAGGCAGAAGCAGGGAATCCACTAGACCCGAACTTCGGGGGGGGGGGGGTTAACACTCCCAGCCAGGGCTTGTCCAAGCACTGGTCGCACACGGTGCAACAGTCTTTCCACCCTCTCCATGAATTCCCTCACTACCACTCACCAACAATACACCTCATCTCTCTCTAGCACCTGTCTGACAAACATTTCATTTTTTTACAGCGCTACTCATAGTTTACTCACACTCAGTTGTGTGATGTGCATGGTACATCTTCTTTGTACCAGGCACTTTAACCTTCTGCACTGTGTGGGTGACAAGAGTGCCCATGCGACTGCACGGTGAGCAATGCAACAGTGTGAGAGTAGGGTAAAAGGAGTGACTGCAGGGTGAGTGAGGTGACCATATGAATTTGGGTTCGGCTGTAAGTGCAGAGTGGGACGAATTAGTGCATGGTTAGTGATGGCCCTGTTTGAGTGAGCTACAGATTGAGCAGTAAGGGGGGGACAGGTGAGTGAAGTGTCAGATGAGTGCAGGGTGAGAAGTGTGCTCGTGTGACTGCAGGGTGAGGTACAGAGTGTACAATGCAAGCAAATATTTAGTGCAGAGCGATCACTGTGAGAGCAGGGTGAGCGGGTGAATGTTGTGAGTGCATGGTGTTCAGTGTGAGTGCATTGTGATCACTGTGAGTACATTATGATCACTGTGAGTGCAGGGTGAGTGGGTGAATGGTGTGAGTGCATGGTGATCAGTGTGAGTTAATTGTAATTACGGTAAGTGTAGGGTGAGCGGGTGAATGGTGTGAGTGCATGGTGATCAGTGTGAGTGCAGGGTGAGCGGGTTCATGATGTGAGTGCATTGGGATCAGTGTGAGTGCATTGTGATCACTGTAGGTGCAGGGTGAGTGGGTGAATGTTGTGAGTGCATGGTGATCAGTGTGAGTGCAGGGTGAGCGGGTGAATGGTGTGAGTGCATGGTGATTGGTGTGAGTGCAGGGTGAGCGGGTGAATGATGTGAGTGCATTGTGATCAGTGTGAGTGCATTGTGATCATTATGAGTGCAGGGTGAGTGGGTGAATGTTGTGAGTGCATGGCGATCAGTGTGAGTGCACTGTGATCAGTGTGAGTGCATTGTGATCACTGTGAGTGCAGGGTGAACGGGTGAATGGTGTGAGTGCATGGTGATCGGTGTGAGTGCATGGTGATCAGTGTGAATGCAGGGTGAGCGGGTGAATAGTGTGAGTGCATGGTGATCAGTGTGAGTGCATTGTGATTGCTGTGAGTGCATGGTGATTGCTGTGAGTGCATTGTGATCAGTGTGAGTGCATTGTGATCAGTGTGAGTGCATTGTGATCAGTGTGAGTGCATTGTAATCGCTATGAGTGCATGGTGATCGCTATGAGTGCATGGTGATCAGTGTGAGTGCATTGTGATCGCTGGGAGTGCAGGGTGAATGTGAAAGTGAAGGCGAGAATGAGAAGTGAGTAGTCTGAAAGCAGGGTGCATTCCCAGAAACTTGAAGCATAGGGTTTCAGATGTAAGTTAAACTATTGCTATAATAGCATTAATCAGGGTTCGAGGGTGGAGGAAATAAATAATGTGCTGATCCTGTAACAAACTTCCAGTCTAATGATTAGGGTTACCAGCTCATTATTTTGATGGCCCAAAAATAAGCAGTCACCTACAGCTGTATTTTTTGCACTTATCTGTGAATACTTAGAACAGCAAATATAAATAGAAAGCACTTTTAATTGTGTTCTAGGGATGCCTCAATGATCCATGACTAATAATTAAAGAGAATAAAGACAGAAAAGTCACATAACTAATTAATACATACTTTTTTATTTATAACTCAATTTAGTGTCAAGAGCAGGTCTCTGCAGGATCTTTAAACAACACATAGCAGGCATGTTTCTTTTGGCAACCCAACTTTATATTTCTTTTCGTTAAATGCATTCTCACACTACAGCAGTTAGTGTAAAAATACAAATGTAAGGAATAGGCAGAGTGGGGGCCCAGGGGGTACTGGAACCATAAAAAAAACTAAGCCTTGGTAATCAGTTAACAAAGGCATGTAAATATGCTAAAGGTCTTTAAAGACCTGTGAAAAACTCGGGGAGATAAGACTCCAGACACTGCCCAGCGAGGCCCCAGGAGCGCGAGCTGCACTGCAGCAGCCCGGGCTGAGACACAGGATGGGGGAGGAGGGGGGATGAAGCCCTGGAGGCCAGGGCAGAAGTGACACTGTGAAGGCGCGACCCCCTTTGCATCGCTCCACGGCCCCCCTGGGGGTCGCGCCCCACAGTTTGAAGACCCCTGCTCTAGAGTCATCTTGACATTTTTAATGCTGCCTGAAAACTGAGCGCACAAGGAACTCTGCCGCAGGTGTTTTTCAATAGGAAGTTATTGCTAATCGCAACCCCCCTAACCCCCGCCCGGTCAGTGCCCAGTGCAGTCGCACCAGTTGCACTGCCCTCCCTGTGTCAAGGGGAGCAGGCTCTCGCTTAAAGGGCCTAGTTGTGTCTTCGGCTCCTCTCCAGACTCCAGATGCTTTTGAGTCAGAACAGCATTTATCCTGAGCTAACACAGAAAAATTATTTTGCAACCAATGAACAAATCACAAATCGCTGTTGTTTTCTTCTTTTTCTTTCTTTTATTTCATGTGTTGATTGTTCATAAAACTTCCTAGCCGACACGTGTTTCGTCTGAATTGGTGTTTATCCACAGACTTCTTCAAGGCTTAGTTTATTCTGTTCGGCCTTTAAATTTCTTGCTAGTCACCCCTACTGCAATGTTTTTGGGGATGAGATATCCTATAGATCTATTCGACACGTGTTTCGTCTGAATTGGTGTTTATCCACAGACTTCTTCAAGGCTAGAACAATGTAATTTTATAGTTTAAAATCATTAAACATATAAACTTGGTTCCGAAGTTAACTATGTCAAGAACTCTGGTTACAAAGAGTCCTATTTAAATTGTGTGACAATTATCAGCATTATAAAGCTAATGCAATATCACCCAAATCCAAAGTGCTTGGAATAAAGAGTGAATTATAACCACCAATGAAACAAGGTGTAGATTTATAGTGATGAAAGAAGGATCCCACCACCAAATTCCTATCATGTCAACTAAGTATACTGACTTTATTTAAGACAATCGATATATAGATGTAAAAGGTAGGTAGATATAGATAAAGTGCTTTGATTAGAGAAAGATGGGTGTCTCACGTTAAGATCACAGTTTGAAACGAAAGTTACACGAATTATATGTACCTTAGTTTATTCTGTTCGGCCTTTAAATTTCTTGCTAGTCACCCCTACTGCAATGTTTTTGGGGATGAGATATCCTATAGACTATCAGGAAAAACAGCTATTTAGAACCTAGATCCTGTATATTCATACACACGTATGAGAACAACAGTAATTCAATTCCAGAGAATACTCACTCTATTCTTCACGTTTATCTGGCCCGTAGGTAATATGGTAGTATCAGTCTCTCTCCATACTGTATTACTTGGGTATTTTCCTCCTATAGTCAAAATTGAAAACAGATGGAACCCTACCGATTAGGAAAAGTTATTTCCATCGTCATTAGAGACATAGTTATTTACTTTATTGGGTATTGAAAGGTCCCTATTTATAAGACCCATACTCGAATCAGAGTTACACATGACCACTGCAAAGGTTAACCCGCTACATTTAAATCAGTTTCGAACCGCCATACTCGTGCACTTCACGACCCATAACTATTCATATTACGCGGCATCCCGTATTAAACCGGATTATCACTGCCACAAATCGGATCTGTATATATGTGTGTTCTCACCTGTGACGATATCTCGTCTTCCGATAAAAGAATTCCTGGCGTTCAGCACCCGCGCCATGTTGCACTGTCTTGAAATACCTCCATCCGGTATCAGACACAGAAAGAGGACTAACCACATAGAGTGTCTTTCCCTACCTCGTTATTCACGCCATCTTTTAGTGTACAAATCCCGTAATTTGACCACACCTCGGATTATATCAAATGCGGTTGGTAATAGTTATAAAATCTAATGTCTTTTATGTATTGGATATATTTGGGAAACGTGTAAAGAAATCTAGTAAGAAAGCACCCACCGAAAAAAAACCATCACCAGGTGTTACTTCCTTTGCTCTCATTATTAGCATCATATCGGCACATTTCTTTCACGAAGTCTGTCATGAGAACACATTACATCCACATTTAAAAAACATAGTTTCCAACCACGCTAATTGAAACCAAAATATGCCATACAATCATAGTGTGCGAAGATCGATACCATATCATAGTACATATTGTAACTCGGCAATAAATCTAATTCCAAGGTGTGTACCATGTTGTCATAACATGTTGGTGTAACTGGACCATTTTCTAAGACAACAAAATACCATGGTGCTATTATTATGTAATATTGTTTATAAGTATACCCGTGAGACATGACACATTTTTTTCACTTATTTTGTTGTCTTAGAAAATGGTCCAGTTACACCAACATGTTATGACAACATGGTACACACCTTGGAATTAGATTTATTGCCGAGTTACAATATGTACTATGATATGGTATCGATCTTCGCACACTATGATTGTATGGCATATTTTGGTTTCAATTAGCGTGGTTGGAAACTATGTTTTTTAAATGTGGATGTAATGTGTTCTCATGACAGACTTCGTGAAAGAAATGTGCCGATATGATGCTAATAATGAGAGCAAAGGAAGTAACACCTGGTGATGGTTTTTTTTCGGTGGGTGCTTTCTTACTAGATTTCTTTACACGTTTCCCAAATATATCCAATACATAAAAGACATTAGATTTTATAACTATTACCAACCGCATTTGATATAATCCGAGGTGTGGTCAAATTACGGGATTTGTACACTAAAAGATGGCGTGAATAACGAGGTAGGGAAAGACACTCTATGTGGTTAGTCCTCTTTCTGTGTCTGATACCGGATGGAGGTATTTCAAGACAGTGCAACATGGCGCGGGTGCTGAACGCCAGGAATTCTTTTATCGGAAGACGAGATATCGTCACAGGTGAGAACACACATATATACAGATCCGATTTGTGGCAGTGATAATCCGGTTTAATACGGGATGCCGCGTAATATGAATAGTTATGGGTCGTGAAGTGCACGAGTATGGCGGTTCGAAACTGATTTAAATGTAGCGGGTTAACCTTTGCAGTGGTCATGTGTAACTCTGATTCGAGTATGGGTCTTATAAATAGGGACCTTTCAATACCCAATAAAGTAAATAACTATGTCTCTAATGACGATGGAAATAACTTTTCCTAATCGGTAGGGTTCCATCTGTTTTCAATTTTGACTATAGGAGGAAAATACCCAAGTAATACAGTATGGAGAGAGACTGATACTACCATATTACCTACGGGCCAGATAAACGTGAAGAATAGAGTGAGTATTCTCTGGAATTGAATTACTGTTGTTCTCATACGTGTGTATGAATATACAGGATCTAGGTTCTAAATAGCTGTTTTTCCTGATAGTCTATAGGATATCTCATCCCCAAAAACATTGCAGTAGGGGTGACTAGCAAGAAATTTAAAGGCCGAACAGAATAAACTAAGGTACATATAATTCGTGTAACTTTCGTTTCAAACTGTGATCTTAACGTGAGACACCCATCTTTCTCTAATCAAAGCACTTTATCTATATCTACCTACCTTTTACATCTATATATCGATTGTCTTAAATAAAGTCAGTATACTTAGTTGACATGATAGGAATTTGGTGGTGGGATCCTTCTTTCATCACTATAAATCTACACCTTGTTTCATTGGTGGTTATAATTCACTCTTTATTCCAAGCACTTTGGATTTGGGTGATATTGCATTAGCTTTATAATGCTGATAATTGTCACACAATTTAAATAGGACTCTTTGTAACCAGAGTTCTTGACATAGTTAACTTCGGAACCAAGTTTATATGTTTAATGATTTTAAACTATAAAATTACATTGTTCTAGCCTTGAAGAAGTCTGTGGATAAACACCAATTCAGACGAAACACGTGTCGAATAGATCTATAGGATATCTCATCCCCAAAAACATTGCAGTAGGGGTGACTAGCAAGAAATTTAAAGGCCGAACAGAATAAACTAAGCCTTGAAGAAGTCTGTGGATAAACACCAATTCAGACGAAACACGTGTCGGCTAGGAAGTTTTATGAACAATCAACACATGAAATAAAAGAAAGAAAAAGAAGAAAACAACAGCGATTTGTGATTTGTTCATTGGTTGCAAAATAATTTTTCTGTGTTAGCTCAGGATAAATGCTGTTCTGTAGAATAGGGCACTGACTTGTTCATGCCTGTTGTGTTTAGATAGGTGGCCTAAACCATATCCTTGGAGCTTTCCGATTTGTTCGAATCTTGACAGTTATCACTGTGACCCAGCGCAATTGTAACCCAGCCATCACTTCTTTTATTTGCTTTTGAGTCAGACTCAGAGTATCTTCAAAGGGGAGCGATGGAGTCCTCACCAATAATTGTGCTCAAAAGTGAGCAGAAGGTGTAACGCTGTGTTCATGTAGTGGCGGGGTCGGGGCCACACAGCAGTCGTAGGGCCCACTACTGGGCAGAAGTGGCTCACCCTTACCCCAAGCTAAGCTGTGGCACCAACAGGTGCTTCCCTTCCAAAAAAGCTCATTCTGTGGTCTCTGCCGGTCTTTTGGGGTCTAGTGTAGGGTGACCAGATTTTCAGAATGAGAAATCGGGACAGGCACAGACATAGAAATAGGACTAAATGTGGGCCTGGCCTTGCCCGATGGCCTCTACAGTCCTGATTCACACCTCATTAAATCCTGCTGTGCTGCTTAAATGAGGCAAAGCAATACAGCAGGAGAGTTTGAAGAAGTGAACTTCTGTCCCGGTTTCTAAGAGGGCCAGTCGAAATGTGAGCCTGCATAACACTGTGATTTAATGATTAACGTGCAGTTTCACCCGACCATCCCTTAAAAACCGGGACATTTCTTTAAATAACCCAGGCACTACCCAAAAACCGTGACATTTCTTTAAATAACCCAGGCACTACCCAAAAAACGGGACATTTCTTTAACCCCTTCGACGCTCATGACGAGCTGGGCTCGTCATGGCGTAGCCTCCTCGCACGCTCATGACGAGCCCAGCTCGTCACGTAAAGTGCGCTTTTTAAAAACCCAGCGTACGGGCGGAATTCCGCCCGCACGCATGCGGTTAAGTAACCCAGGCACTACCCAAAAACCGTGACATTTCTTTAAATAACCCAGGCACTACACAAAAACCGTAACATTTCTTAAAATAACCCAGGCACTACCCAAAAAACGTAAAATTTCTTTAAATAACCCAGGCACTACCCAAAAGCCGTGACATTTCTTTAAATAACCCAGGCACTACCCAAAAACCGTGACATTTCTTTAAATAACCCAGGCACTACCCAAAAACCGTGACATTTCTTTAAATAACCCAGGCACTACACAAAAACCGTAACATTTCTTTAAATAACACAGGCACTACCCCAAAACCGGGACATTTCTTTAAATAACCCAGGCACTACCCAAAAACCGTGACATTTCTTTAAATAACCCAGGCACTACCCAAAAACCGGGACATTTCTTTAAATAACCCAGGCACTACCCAGAAACTGTGACATTTCTTTAAATAACCCAGGCACTACCCAAAAACCGTGACATTTCTTTAAATAACCCAGGCACTACCCAAAAACTGTGACATTTCTTTAAATAACCCAGGCACTACCCAAAAACCGTGACATTTCTTTAAATAACCCAGGCACTACCCAAAAACCGGGACATTACTTTAAATAACCCAGGCACTACCCAAAAACCGTGACATTTCTTTAAGTAACCCAGGCACTACACAAAAACCGTAACATTTCTTTAAATAACCCAGGCACTACCCAAAAAATGTAACATTTCTGTAAATAACCCAGGCACTACCCAAAAACCGGGACATTTCTTTAAATAACCCAGGCACTACCCAAAAACCAGGACATTTCTTTAAATAACCCAGGCAATACCCAAAAACCAGGACATTTCTTTAAATAACCCAGGCACTACCCAAAAACCAGGACATTTCTTTAAATAACCCAGGCACTACCCAAAAACCAGGACATTTTTTTTAAATAACCCAGGCACTACCCAAAAACCGGGACATTTCTTTAAATAACCCAGGCACTACCCAAAAACCGGGAAATTTCTTCAATTTGGAGAAAAGTGTTGGGACACAGGGACACTTTTCCAAAAACCAGGACCGTCCACGGAAATCCGGGATGTCTGGTCACCCTAGTCCAGTGGTGAGCCCACCAGCACAGATATGCTAGCGGGTCAAGTGATATTTTCTCACTAGGCCACCCATGCAGCAAATGCAGGCACGCTGACTCCATTGCCTGGTCAGCGATCCCAGCCAGTGGCCTCCCCATGAGCCGCACGGTGCCACCAGGTCCCTGGAGCAGTACTGGACCCTGTGTCAAGGTAAGGAGAAGTCCCGACACTGCAGGCCACACTGGCCCCCCTCAGTTCCCAGCATCACAGCCCGCACCCAGTCAGTCCATTCTGCGGTGTCCAGTCAATTCCAGGGACCATCTCAAGGGCCGGACTGGGAACCAAAACCTGCCCTGGCAAAGAGCTCGGCCACCCCTTGCCCCCCCCCCCCACCCCGGGGGTTGGGGGTGCCACCGAGCTCTTGGCCAGGGTCGGTATCGGCTGATTTTGTTACAGGGCCGCAAAAACGGCCCTGTAACAAAATCGGCCCCCAGTGGCCCAAAATCGGCCCCCACCCGTGCGGCGCACCGGGGGATTGCCCGGTGCCCGCTACGGCCAGTCTGGGCTTTCTGCAGGCATATTAGCAGCCACGAAGGTGTGAAAGTAGGTTCTTGAGCATCAGAGCGTAGCCATCTTGTGTGGCAACTCTCTGGCGCCCTCTTTTGAAATAAGATTTTCGACTTAATGGGAGTTCAGTCGCATCTCATATCGATACTGAAGACTCTATCGCATGGTTCAACAATCGAGTTTTCTATTAAAGGAATTTGTAAGCTGGGATTTCATTTTAAGACAATTTATCATTGGTGGAATTCTCAAAGTGACTTTGACAGCGTCAGTAAGATAACTATTATTATGTGAAAAATATAAAGCCAATTTTTTCCCACAGGCATGTACGTGGTCAGAATAAACAAGTGCGAGATTTCATTCATTTTAAGCATATTGTTTCTTTTTAGAAGGCCCTAGCCATAGCCACAGCTAGTTTGTCAGCTTCAGAACCACGGTTGCCCCAAACATGTAGCAGCAAGGGTAATCCTGTATCAGGCATGGTACCAAATATTCAACGTGAGATCCAACTTGAAAACTGTAACAGTTTTTCATGAACTGAATTTTTCCACCTCTTAAAAAGGAGAAGCTGTGCCCTATGAGTTGTGCACAGCAGCCAGAGTAGTTGACACTACCCAAAGCAGCCTAAGTGGAATGAAAAAGTTGTAGGTGTAAGAAGTGTTACTAAGAACCCTCTACAAGAGGTGTCTTTTGTAACTAAGGAAAAAACCTAATTCATGTGACCAGATTCCCCTGTTTGAAAAATTCATAAATTCACAAATAGAGTCTTAATGGGCAAAGATTTTCCAAAATCAGCAACACTATATTTACTTAATAGATTATGTAACTCCATTATCCGTGAGTACAAATAATAAAAGATCTGACAACGTAAATTAAAAAGTTAATTAAAGGCCACTTGAATGCTTGCTGCTGCTATACTTACTGAGTCAAGTGTGCTCAGGGAAGAACCTTTTTTTTAAGAATGAAACAGCATCTTAAGACAAGGAGCACTAATACAATACTATGTCCTCCACAAATAATGTCCAGTAGCCATCCCATCTGCCTTTAGTCCTGTATCTGTGAACAATGGGGCACAGATTACAGAGACTTTGCATCGGGTTAGTGTGACTTTTTTAACACAGACTTGACGCAAAGTCTGATGGTGGGATTTACATCCAACGCAAATTGTGATTTGCGTTAGATTGTAACCCAAAGTGATGCAGTGCATCACAATGCACTACCTTGTATTACTTTGCGTCAAGGGGGTGTGCCATCGGTGGTGCATGTATGGGCCCTTGCAACCACCCATGGTTTTTTATGTTGATCCCTACCCTACCCTACCCTGCTTTACCTAAGAGGAATACTCTACTTGCAGATGAGAAGGTAAAGACTGAGGGCCTAATTTATGAGGTTTTGGCGCTGGGCAGCACCGCAAGGAATCTTGCTGCACTGCCCTGCGTAAAAAAAAAAGCGCAGGAATGTGCCGTATCCTGTCCTTTTCCCCTAGGCTGGCGCACAATGGGCTGCCGTACGCCAACACAGGCACCCTTGCGCCATTGTGCAAGGGTGCCTATGTTACAGCAATTATTATTTTGTGCATGAAGGGACACATTCCTGCACAAAAACAATAACAAGAGGTGTTTTCCTCTTTCTAAGTGTGATGCAGAATGAAGCATACATAGCAAAAGTAAAAACAGGAGAAATAAAGGTATTTCTCTTCGTGGCGCCTCTCTTACGCCTCCCCCGGGGAGTCGTAGGAATCTGCCACGTTCTCAGGATTACTAAACCTTGCAAATCTGGGAATGAGTCAGAGTACTGCATGAAAGGGAACCATATGTACAAGGCCATGAAAAGCCACGTAGAGTAGCTTTGCATGGCCTTGCAAATATCAACCAGCATGCTGTGCCGCCGGTGCGTCAAAAAAGCGACACTCCGGTGGCGCAGGGGCCTCATAAATGAGACCCAGAATTGAGAACCATTGCGGCCATTGAGTCACTTCATCGATGTCTCACAAAGGGAAGTTCCAGTGATGTTAAAATGCAACTCTGGGAAGTGGAAGCAAGGAAGGTACAGTTTTATTTCATCAGTCACACAGGGTCCTGTTCAAATATCAGTTTTTATGTGTAGCTTTGCCTTTCAGGCCCTGGCCCACTTAAAGCAAAACACCTCTCCCTTCTGGGCCAAAACAATGTTCTTTGAAATTGAAATGACTGTCTGCTATTGTTCCTACCTTTTGCTTTGCCATGATTTACAATCCCCAACCCCCTCCAGTGTCAGAACTGTTGAGTATTGTTGCGGTAACTGGGCCTCAACATTGACAATGGAAGTTGCCTACCCCTGGTGTCCTGGGCTCACCATGCTAATGGATCATACATTAAAATAATAAATACTGCCCTTTAGCTTTAGACTATCAGTGATAACAAGGCCAGCAGTCCAAGGCGTATTCAAGGAAGTGAGGAGAGTATTTACTCAGAACACAGTAAACACAGTTCTCTTTAATAATGGAATGCGAAAGAAGTGCTTTACTTTGATTAAGAGAAAAGCACATCAATAGACATAAACTAACTACTACACGTACAATGAGAGTCTGTGGCCAGTGTTAGTATAATTGAGAGTTTGCAGTCAGTTCTCCGCTTTACTAACATGGAACATATGCTCACAGATCAACAACAATTTACTTCAATGCACAATCTCAGCCTTTCGCTAGATACAGTTCAAAGCAATTACTAGTCTTGGTGCTAAACTTCAAACAAAAATGCATCTTTGTTTACTGTGATAATCTAGCTTAGTATATGGTGCACACTTATGTAAGTGGGCACCCTACACTAATCCAGACAACCCTTATAGTGATTTTAGTGGTCTTAGACAACCTTAGAAAACTCTCTAAGTGGTAGCTGTGGAGAACAGCCTTCAGGCTTAGTCCAGAAGGGGTGTAAAGCAGCTTGTCGTGCCCAGACAGTGGGCACTAGGACCCTGGGCTGGGGCAAAGGGCAGGGGACACAGGACACCACTTCCGATCAGGGGAGGAGGGACACACAGAAGACGACCAGCAGAGCAAGGGGTCAGAGGCACATGCATGCTGTACCACAAGAGATAATAAAGGTACCTTATAAGCAGCCACCGCGTCCTGTAATCTCTGGTGGCTTGACGATACGACAACTGGCGAAGAGGACGACGAAGACTCATCGTATCTAATGCCCAGCGAGACCGGGAGCCCACCCTGGTTCGCGTCGAGGATCGAGTGCCGACTTCAGCGAGACCAGCAGCCCACCCTGGGTCATGTTTGAGCGAAGGAAGCGGCGCGGGAGCCCACCCCGACCGCCACAGAAGAAGAAAAAGGAGCAGCGTGAGAGCACCGGTGAGCCGAATAAATGACCCGGGTGAGCGCGATCCCAAAGAAATTTGAGCGCGAATCCCGTCGGACATTTTGAAGTCAGGCGGCCAGGACCAATCAGCGCGAGAGAAGATCGAGTGGCCATTTTGAAGTGAGGCAGCGCTCCGATTGGTCACGAAGTCTCACGAGACTACCAGCTGCTATTTTAGAGTCAGGAAATTGGACCAATAAGGGGGCAGATCAGCGCGGCGGCCATTATTAAGCCAGGCAACAAGGAAAAAAGCCTCGAGAGTGCCGAAAAGAGCGCCAAAAGGAAAAAAAAGCACAAGGCAATGCAAATGACTAAATAAGAACAAAAGAAGATTAAAGGGTGGAAAGAAAGCACAAACAGATGCAAAGAAAGGCACTTTAAAGAAAAAAAATATATATATAAAAGAAGTAACAGAAAATAACAGTGAAAAAGCACAGAAGCAAGTGCCACCAAGAGCACAAA
Organism: Lissotriton helveticus; assembly: GCF_964261635.1. Lineage (NCBI taxonomy): Eukaryota > Metazoa > Chordata > Amphibia > Caudata > Salamandridae > Lissotriton > Lissotriton helveticus. The sequence continues at coordinate 1,374,857,644 of NC_136067.1, forward strand.
GAACAGCAAAATGGCAGAACAAAGGGGCGAAAGGCAGAACGCCCAATATCGCAGACCTCTCCCATTCAACCCATTCAACCTGTCCGAGCCACAAGTGGGTGTACGATGGGAGAAATGGATAAGGAGATTTGAAAGGTACATGGAAGCCACGGATGTGACAGAGGCCAAACAACTGGGCCTATTCCTCAACTTAGTAGGCGATGAAGTAGTGACCTTACCAGTAGAAGAGACTTCCACGGACTAATAAAGTGCCTAACGAAGAAATTTGATCCGCAGAGGAACGTCGATTTTGAGCGATACACCTTCACAATCTCGTTTCAGCACACGGACGAATCGTTGGATGATTTTGCAACGCGACTGCGGAAGCTAGTAACTCACTGCGAGTTCGACAAATACGACAATGAACAAGCGATTCACCTGCGCATCATTGAGGGATGGCGTGACACGGACTTCCGGGGCGAGAATCCTGAAGGAACCAACATCCCTGGAAAAGATCCTGTCACTAGCACGAGCTGAGACAAGAGCGACAGTGCAAGCAAAGGGGATGGAGCGAAAGGAAAGGCGAGTTGAACAAGCCCACCGCATGATGGACAGCAGTCGCACGAGCAGATGGAAAAAAGGGCAAAATGAACAGGTGACAAGGAAGCAACCGGAATCGACCTGCTATAGATGTGGACTTGAGTTTCCACACAGGGGCACGTGCCCGGCATTTGGCCAAACATGCAGGAAATGCAACAGAAACAACCACTTTGGCAGCGTATGCCAGGGACTGCAATTTAGAAATGAAAGAGGAAGAGCGGGAAGACCGCGAATGATGACAAGCAGACACGTCAGACATATCGAAACAGCGAACAGAAGCTCCTCGATAGAGTCAGGAGAAGAAAGGGAAGAGGAAAAAGTAGAATGACTCTACCTCATGTCGGACGCTGCTGCCATGTCCTCTGATGGAAGTGGAAAGCAAGAAAGCATCCACCTGTTGGACAAGAACACGATTAAAAAAACGGAGTCTGTGGCCATAGGCGTAGGACCACACAAGGCAAGGTTTGTCTTTGACAGCGGCGCAACATGTAACATCATGTGCGTGTCGGAATACGAGAAGATGAAAGTGAAACCAACGTTGAAGCCGCCAAAGTTGAAGTTTTCACATGGGGGTCAAGAAAACCAGTGACAACATGGGAAAATTCACAGAGAACCTAACATACAAAGGGCAAACGATAAAGGAAGAGATTCACGTGTTGAAGGGTGACATTCCAGCACCATGCTTGCTGAGCAACTTCACAGCCCAGATAATGGGCCTCATCGAAATGACATACAACATGTCAGAGAAGAAAAGCATCTTGAAGGAATACCCCAAGTTACTGCAAGGATTAGGGAAGCTAAAGGTGCGTCAAATAACGCTGCACATCGATGAAGCAGTGAAGCCGGTAGCTCAGCACCACCGGCGAGTGCCAATACACCTGCAACCGCAAGTAGAAGAAGAGCTTGAAGGGCTGCTCAAGCAGGATATCATAGAACCAGCAGAAGGACCGACGCCCTGGGTGTCACCAATAGTGGCGGTACCGAAGAAAGACACGTCCAAAATACGAATCTGTGTTGACATGAGAATACCAAACACAGCGATCGAACGTGAGAGACACCCTGGATCTCACCTTGATGATATGATCAGCTGCCTAACAGGCACAAGATGGTTCTCCAAGCTAGATTTGTGCAAGGGATATCACCAGCTAGAGCTCGATCCTCAGTCCAGATACATCACAACGTTTTCCACGCACCTAGGTCTGTTCCGATACAAAAGGCTGAGCTTTGGAATATCGTCTGCTGCTGAGATATTTCAGGAAACAATTAGGCAAGTGATAAGGCCGGTGAGAAATAACCTAAACTAGACTGATGATATTCTGGTGTTTGGCAAGTCCGACGAGGAGCACGACAAGGCATTGCGAGAGGTGTGCTCCCAACTGGAACAGGCCGGGTTGACCCTGAATGAGGACAAGTGTGAACTAGGGCGAGACGAACTAGTATTCTTTGGCCACATCTTCTCCAAGAAAGGAATGCGGCCAGATCGCAGCAAATTGGAAACGCTGGAAAGAGCGAAGCAACCAGGTGACATTGCAGAGGTGAGGTCATTCCTCGGCCTTGCCAGCTACTGTGCAAGATATATCAAAAACTTTGCCACAGTGAGTGCACCCCTGAGAGAACTGACAAAACAGTGGGCACTCATCTGAGACACGCACCGTGAGGGGAACGGCTGGCTGCATTTGACTTTGGGGAAAACGACATCTCCTCCCTTCCTACGCCGTGAGGGCAACGGCCGCTGACTGTACTCCCGACGGCCCGGCCGCAGCGGGAACCACATCTCCCAGCTGCCCCGGCCTACGGCGCACCACCTGTGACGGCATCGCCGCGCCCGGATGCGCTACAAGTGGGCGGGGTCCCTCCCGCCACGCGGTACACGCGCGGGCGACGCCGGGCTGAGCCCGGGCAGAGGGCGGGCCATCTGTGGCCATCAGGGGCCAGCAGTGGTCGGGTCGGGCCATCCCTTTTCCATCTGCCAAGGGAAAGAGAAAACAGTTATGTCGAGGCGACCAAGAAGGTAAGGTTGCCAAGATCCCACGTAAATCAGATTCCATAATGTCATACCTAACTTCTGCTGTGGGTGTCTTAACTAAGGAAATTGCTCACGCCGAAAAGGAACTTGGATTGGATTCCACCAACAACATTCCTGTCACAGATCATGGATTTATCTCCGATTTCGTACAGCGCATACCACTAGAACCCACAATTATTACTATCAATAACCCTTGTCCTGTAGCCCCGCTGACCGTGCCTCCAAATCTTTCACCTCCATTACACCTCACCCAAATGACTGAAACCCCGTTAGCCCCCCCGCTCATGACCAGGCGAAGACGAAGATCTCACGTAAAGGGTGTCAAAAGGAAAGCCACTCATGGGAAATCTATTCACCAAGCTGCTACCTTAAGGGACAATGTAGGTGATATCGTGGAAGAACTGTTCATAAAACGACTTGAACCAGCTTTGGAAGCTGTAGCAAAGGACATAGTGGACACACTAAATGAATGTGTAGCGGGTCTATTGGCTAAGTGTAAGAAAATTGACACCCTTCTCAAACAATTTGCAAGTCAGAACGAGAAGGCAACTAATCTCCCTTCTGGTATCTCGAGCAACACGGGTAGTAACATCACAACCTATCGAAGGGATACCTCTAGCGAGAACATCCAGGCTAATGGAGGTAAGTAAAGTCCACATTTGTAAAGCGCACAATCACCCGTAAGGGTCTCTAGGCGCTGGGGGGCCGTCGGGAAGATTAAGCGAGCTATTGCCCAGAGTCACATGGTGCTGGGCTGACCTGCCGCCGGAGCCGGGGATCGAACCGTGGTCCCCAGATTCCAGCGTCAGTCGCCCTGGCCGCGGCGCCACACCGTATCGTGGAGAAGCCCAAACGCCCTAAATTGGATCCACATTCCACCAATCAGTTACATAGTGGGGCTTTCTATAGAACAACATGTTTGCACCTCCCCCCTGAGGCAGCCCCCTTGATGGCTGTTTTTACAGGGATTCCTCCACTAAGGGCGGGTAAAGGGGAGACTAGTAAAGACTTGATGGGCCTGGCTGGGGAATACTGCGCAGAGTTCAGTACTGGAGGCTTAGACATCACAATCACTGTTATTGCGGCAAGAAGAGTGAGTTGGGTGGGGAATCTTCCTAAAACTATCCCAGGGGACTGCTTGGTTGTAAATTTTAACAACTATGACAGCGCACACAGGCTGTTCTGGGATGCCTCAGAGCTGTCAAATGATGGTATTAGACCCCTTCCTCTGGGCTTTTTTATCCTCCCAGGTAGGATAACAAGATCTCTGATCAAAACACCTGTGATCCGTCAGGAGGGGCCTGCCCGTGTTACCTCACATCCATCTTATCAGCAGCGCTTTAACAAGGTACAACAAAAACCTGGCCCAGAGGCATCAGGCGGGGTGGGAAGAGACCCTCCCAGTATGGTTGATTATGCGTCACAGGATAGTGTGGGCCCAGCTACATTTAGCCTTGCTAATCGTTTCTCCCCGTTGACATCAATGGAGACTAACGATTGACTGCCTGATGTTTTAGTTGAGGACGAAGGAGTTGAGGACGAAGGGGTGTCTAGCTTACAGAGACCTTGGGGTAAAATTCTTACCTGAAATGTGGCAGGACTCAGTTCAAAAATCTCGGACCCTATTTGGCTTGAGTTTATTAACCAGCACGATATATTGGCATTTCAAGAGACCTGGGATACATCGCTCACTCTTTCATTGGACGGTTTCCTCAGCTTCTCTACCCCAACAGTATCGGGATCAATGGGAAGAGCTAAAGGGGGACTGCTTACCTTGTTTTCACTTAACTTGGTTGGGGTCTTTAAAAAAGTAGAACCTGCCCCTATGAATTCACTTATAGTTGAATGGACTATTTCGGACCATCTGAAATTTTTAATTATAAACTTTTATAATTCCAAGGAGGGCTCACCCGGGAATGAGCAGCTGATTACTCTGGGAGATTTTTTGTCAGTCTATAAACATGATTGTTACTTCTGTCACAGAGATGGTCATTTTAGGAGATTTTAATATTCACCCCTGTGAGGGGGACTGTTACAGTGACGGATATGGAGGATCTCCTGTGGAGGGGATACCCCATTTTGAACATAGCAAGGAGGGGGATGCCCTTGAGAGCTTTCTCTCTAATTTAAATGTATTTGAATCTGGTCTAGGCAAAGACAAGGTCAGAGCTCCCACATTCATTGGGAGGGGTGCAAATACCATCATTGACTACATCTTTATTTCCCCTGGGGTGTTAGTCAAAACCTTGGATTATAGGGTAGTGACCACAATTTTTAGTGATCACAACCCGGTTCTATTGGCTGTGGACCTTGAGAGTGTCAAGCATGGGAGCAATTTAGGAGCAGTGGCTCCAAGACATCTGACAACCAGGGAGCAGGGTAGGCGGATTAAGTGGAAGAAGGTCATACCAGAAGCCTTCTTCGAGACACTTGCACAGGAAACTGAGGTTAATATGGCCACCTGCTTAGACCCCACTTCATCAGGGGCTGATGTTGTAGCTGCCTATGTCAAGATATGCTCACCGATCTCTATGAATTTGGAATCTAGTAATGGCTCACACTGTGGGAGGGTGCACAAATGGTTTGATAAAAAGTGCTCACTCACCCATGGTGCTCTACTTAAAGCACTAAAACATAGACCCAGGAACAAAGTCCTAGTGGCGAAACTCCGCAAGGATTATAAACTGGCACTTGCTTTACGCAAGCACCAAATCAAGGAAGAAGCCTGGGACAATCTGCAATCCGCAGATGTGCTGAGGGATAGTAAACAAATCTGGGCCATAATCAACCAGTCGTTCTTCACAGAGGATGGGAAATCCAACATGTATTGTGTAATCACTGATGAGAGCTGGCTAGAGCACTTTAAAAATATTTACGACACAGAGTTAGGGGCTCCAATCCCCACTGATATCGTAGTACCCCGACATATTACGCCTATTAAGTTTAATACCTCTGAGGTAGAAAAGGCAATAAAAGATACAGGTAAACATAAGGCCCCTGGTCCCGATGTGGTCCCCGCAGACCTTTACATTTTGTATCCACAATTTTGGTCTAAAATTTTAACAAATGTTTTAATGCAATACCCACCGCAGGTTTTCCACTGTCCTGGTCATCTTCCATTATTGTCCCAATCTTTAAGAAGGGGAACAGAGGGGAGCCCGCTTGCTACAGGCCAATCTCCCTGTTGGACTCCGCCGTTAAGATCTTAGGCAGAGTCATTTTACAGAGACTGGGTGATTGGCTTGAGGGGAGTGGGGTTCTCTCTGATCTCCAGTATGGTTTTAGAGCTCACAGGGGGACTATGGATCAATGTTTGAACCTACACTTTATTATTAGTAAATACACTGTGGTGAAGGAGGGGCTTTTATATTTCGGTTTTATGGACCTTTCTTCTGCATTTGATTTAGTTAATCGTTCTAAGTTATGGTTTATTTTGCGGGATATGAGTCTAGACACTATTTTGGTTAACTTTCTAAGTGATCTACATCAGAATTTGTCAGCATCTGTCAGGGTAACAAGGGATGGCAGGTGTACGGAGCAATTCAACTCAGGAAGAGGGGTCAGACAAGGCTGCATTCTACCGCCTCTTCTGTTTACTCTCTACATTAACTCTTTGGGTAAATCCCTGGACCTGGCCACCCTGGACATGGGAGGGTCTGCTATCCCGGTCGTCCTGAACGCGGACGATGCCGTACTTCTTGCACGTACAGGCATGGGACTACAAAAACTGTTAGATCACTTTGGTACTTTTATGGAAGCCCTGGACCTAAAAATCAATACTTCTAAATCTCATGTAATGGTGACCGGATTACGTAGGAAAACAATGAAGGTGAAAACCTTCACATGTAACGGAACAGCAATTTCAAGGGTGCCTTTCTTTTGTTATCTAGGAGTGGTATTTGATGAAAGGGGGAATTGGGGTCCCCAGCAGAAGCTCAGGAGTAACGTGGTTGTAAGATCTACCACAGCCCTCTTGAACTTCTCAAAGAGATTGGGAGCAAGACCCATGGAGGCTATGATTCGTATTTATAAATCAAAGTGTATGGCAATCGCCTCATATGGGGCTGACATCTGGGGCTACGTCCCAACGTCTGGGATTCAAATCATAGAAAATAAGTTTATTCGATCCCTTCTGTCTCTCCCACAATCATTCCCCACATTTTCAATTCATTGTGAAGTGGGCTTGGGGTATATCTCTGACTACCTGAAAATGGCCCCTTTGTTATGATGGGTTAAAACCTGGCTGAATGAGGAATTCACGCTGAACCACCTGATACTTAAGGACTGTGTGGTACTGGACAGAGCTAATAGAATACCCTGGCTTTCGTATGTTAGAGTGGCATGCGTTAGGCTAGGGCGTCCGGAAATGTATTTATTCCCACAGGGCCTCAGGCACGAGGATGTAGGGCGGATCAAGCGCAATTTCCTCAACCTGTTGGAGTTAGAAAGGGAGGAGGTTGAACTTAGAAAACCCACTGTGAGATCTATCTACCAGCGGGTAACCTCCCCAGCTTTGGAACCATACCTGAAGTACGTGACCAAACCTTACCATCGCTTCCTTTTGGTCAGATTTAGGTTCAACCTTATCCACCTTACGCTGGGCACTTATCCGAAGTGGGGGACTCCAGATGATTCCCCACCTTGCACCTGTGATAGTTTTTCCACACAGGACACGCTCCACTTAGTGATGTTTTGCGAACATTACATGGCAGCCAGTAAATTTTTTTTAATTCCAATCCTGAAGGAATTGAAATTTGTCCAGGTGAGACCTGCCCTCCTACATTTACAAATGCTGGACTCCGTTCAGGTCACCTACAGTGTAGCTAGTTTTCTGGTAGCGGCAGCGCGCATAAATAAAACAAGACTTAACCAGATAAACTTATCAGTAAGATGATATTGCTTAAAACTTAACTAATAATGTACAGAGGATTGTATGAAACTGTGGTGGGTTTATTTCTATCTCTTTGTATCAAAGATTTTATTTGTTTTAGACTGTCTACTCCGATTTACAATCATGTGTACATTTGTATAATTCTAAATTTGTGTAATAATGAATTTTGCACTGCTTTTATGGTTTTTATTAACCAAAATAAAGATATTTGACTGACTGACAAAACAGGGCCAGAGTTTCACGTGGACTGAAGACTGCAGCAGAGCTTTTGAAGAGATAAGACATGCTGTGACGGCAGTAGATTACCTGGCGTATTTTGACCCGCTGCTGTGCACTGAACTGACAGTAGATCCCAGCCCAGTGGGTTTGGGGGCCATACTGGCACAACACAGACCAGGAAAAGACTCACCAAGATGCGTAGTAGCCTACGGAAGCAAGAGCCTATCAGATGTTGAAAGAGCATATTCCCAACCAGAGAAAGAGAGTCTGGCGGTAGTGTGGGCATGTGAACACTATCACATGTTCATCTATGGAAAACCTTTCACAATAATAACGGATCACCAAGCACTGATAACAATTTATGGAAATCCTAATGCAAAAATACCACCCCGGATAGAGAGGTGGGGAATACGGCTAATGGACTACAATTTCAAAATAATACACAAACCCAGAAAGGAACACAACCCGGCTGACTACATGTCAAGACATCCCCTGCCACGTGCAGTGGAGGCGACCAAAATGGCGGAGGAATACCTAAACTTCGTGCTGAAACACAACACACCAGCATCAATAACGATGGAAGAACTGGAACGGGAAACGAAACAAGACCCTACCATGCGAGCAATACAGAAGGTGACAAGACAACAAAGGTGGAGGCATGTCAACAACAGCATCCTGGAAGAAGGAGTAGTAAAAGAGGAACTTCTGACATTCAAAAAGATCCATGAAGAGCTCTCAGAAAGCGAAAACGGAATCATGATGAGAGGCACCAGAATAGTGATGCTCCGAACGCTGCGGAGACAGGCGGTAGACCTAGCCTATGAGTCGCACCGAGGAATGGTAGCGACTAAGAAAATGCTATGAGAAAAAGTATGGTTCCCGGGACTTGACAGCTTGGTGGAAGCAGCTGTCATGCACTGCCACATCTTCCAAGTGACGGGGCCGCCGTCCAAGCCGGAGCCACTTCAGATGTCTGAACTCCCAAAGGCAGTGTGGACAGAACTGGCGGCTGACTTCTATGGGCCCCTGGAGACAAGAAATTACCTGTTGGTGATAATAGACGAGTTCTCCAGGTTTCCAATTGTAAGGCAGGTAGCGTCAACCTCGGCAAATGCAAAGTTACCAGTCATGGACGAGGTTTTTGCAGCATGGTGCTCACTGCAGACATTAAAGACTGACAATGGCCCGCCATTCTCAGGCGAAGAGTTCAGAAGATTCATGGAATACCTAGGGATCCATCATCGGAAAATAACACCTCTGTGGCCACACGCAAATGGAATGGCCTAACGATTCATGGGAACGATCAAAAAGGCGATACAGCGAGCAAAGATAACACAGATATCGATAGGGCAAACCCTATGTCAAATCCTGAGGGACTACCGGAACACTCCTCACAGCTCCAACAGGATGGTGCCCGCAGAATAGGTGCTGGGGCGCTCGAGCAGGACCAGGCTACCACAAGTGGAAGCGATGACAAGCGTCTCTCTCTCTCTCTCTCTTTTTAGACATATTGTTTTGCAACCAGGGGGGAGATGTCGTGCCCAGACAGTGGGCACTAGGACCCTGGGCTGAGGCAAAGGGCAGGGGACACCGGACACCACTTCCGGTCAGGGGAGGAGGGACACACAGAAGAAGACCAGCAGAGCAAGGGGTCAGAGGCACATGCATGCTGTACCACAAGAGAGAATAAAGGTACCTTATAAGCAGCCACGCGTCCTGTAATCTCTGGGGGCTTGACGATACGACACAGCTGTTTTACCAGAGCATAATCTTATTGATATAGATAAAGTGAAAAAGAACCACACAGTGTATTTATAAAAATATGTATTTATTATAAGACACTCACTAACACATACAAGTATCTCCTACCCGGAGATATACGAAATGCACACAATACTTTGCAAAGAAAACAGGTAAGTAGCACGTATATACAGTGGTCACCAGGGGGGAGCAAACCATGTACTAAAATAGTGGGATACGAACCACGACCCAAGTCAAGACTATACCCAGAAGATGTAGAAGTGTTGGGGACCCAAATAACCACCGAGGTAAGTAACCAGGAACCCGACGGAAGCCGTGCGCGAAGTGGGAACACAAGGATGTGCTCAATTCAAGTCAATGGGTAATTCACAGTTGCAATTTTAAAGAAGAAGAACCCTTCCCAGTGGACCTTGAAGAAACCCAGTGGAAGACAGAAGGTTGGTGAGCCACCCCACTCGTTTATATCCTAGGAGCCAGGATACCAACACCAGGGGAGCCGGGTGCACAGGTGCGAAGTGGCCTTGGAATCCGCCCTCGAACTCAATGGAGGACTTCAGGAAGAGGCTGCTGCTGGAGAAGGTGAAAGTGTCCCAAAGGTGGATTCACGATGAGAAGTATCTGTAAGCAGAGGGGACAGAGTCTATGCCACTCAGCAGTGACCTGTAGCATGGAAGATGAATGCCCACTGATGTCGGGTGTTGCTGGAGAGTTGATGGTGACCTTGGAGCTGCAGCTGTGAGGACCAGGCGACACTGTGGAAGACCAGGAGCCGTTCACGAGCTATCTCTTGTCGGATGTCAAGCCTTGGCAACCACAAACAACGTAGAAAGCAACGAAGGTGCAGTGTCAGGACCAGCAAGGTCGAGGTGACTCACCACAAGCAGGGGAGTCAGTGCCGATCCTGAGCAATCAGGGAAGCTCACTAGAGGCACTGCAGTCATGAGAGGACCTCCAGCTGCTCAGCAAAGATGCAGGCCCATGGTGCAAGGAATGCAATGAGGACAAAGTTCTTGGCCACAGGAGAAGCTTGAGGTGGAGGCTACTTGGAACCCGAAGATCCCTGTGGAAGAGAACCAACAAGCCTTTGCAATGGCAAGTCAATGTGGTGCACAAGGGTTTGGTTCCTCGGGCTCAGACGAGGGATACTGGCCTCAAACTTGGTGGAAAGGGCAGGCCTCGAGGGATGGGAAAAACTACGCCCTGTGCTGCTGAGCCTTTCAAAGTCCATGGGAGCCCAGGATCAGCAGACCGCCAGCTTCGTTGTGGTGCCAGCAGATGCAGGGAAGTGACTCCTTCGCTTCAAGGTAGATTCCTTCAGGTGTCTTGGATGTCCACAGATCTTGGAAGGTTCCTGTATGGAGCACAGTCACGGACATTGCAGCAGATAAGCACAGCGATGAGACCAGGAGCAGCAGGAGTCTTCCCAGTTGCAGTCTTGATACCCAGAGCGAAGTCCAGAGTGCCCAGATGGTCGCAGAAGAAGTGGTGTAATGATAAGAATCTTGTCCCATGACAATCTAGGGACCCACCTACAGGTAAGCCCTCAAGTACCCTTAGGAAAGGGTTGGGACAATTCTGGGTTCCCACCCAGGGGAGGGGTCGGACAGTGGGGAGGATACTCTCAGGTCCTTTGTCTAGTTTCGCACCAGAATGGGAGCCAACGGCTCCCTGAGCTGGTTTGAACTGGACTATGCAAGGACTATGCGAGGATGGCACCAAATGTGCCCCTTAAGCAGACTGACTGGCGCTTGTCAAGTGCTCCCACCCAGCCCCAATACACTAAACCCTGTCTGGGAGGTGGTCACACCTCCATGTAAGAGGATATCTATTGTTCCGCCGTCCCCTGCTCGAGCTTGGTTCAGCAGCAGGAGGGCAGAATTGTGTCTCTGGTCAACAGCAGCCATTCTGTGCTGTCCGGGTCTAGAAGACTGGTACCGGGAGCACTGAGGACCTCCAGGAGGAGCTTTACAGTGCATGGAATCATACCTCCCACACCGTTTACGGTGTGGGGTATGATTCCAACATGTTTGATACCAAGGGTTTGTTACAGCCAGTTTAGAGATGGTCATCGCGTAATGACGCATGGCCACTATGTGTCGTAATGGCTGATACACTTACAACCCGGGAGAATGGACTCTGAAGGTTGTAGGGGTCTCCTGCTCATGCAGAGGCATTCTCACACTTAGAAGCGAGCACCCTGCCTTCAGGATTGAAAGGGTTGCCTTAGGGGTGACATATAGGTAACCTATAGGGAAATCTATATCTGTTGTAACTGGTGCTAGCACCAGCTTACACAGACTGCAATGACAGGCCCTTAGTCACAATTTAAATGGTCTCTTATGGGTGGCATAATACATGCTGCAGCCCATGGAAGACCCCTGGTGTACCTATGCCACCTCAGTGCCATATACTAGGGACTTACAATGGTACACTAGAAGCCAATCTGGGATGTACCTAAGTACTCACCATGTCAATTTAAGGGAGAAAGCACAGAGACTGGGATCCTGGGTAGCAGGATCCCAGTCAGACTAGTCAGAAACAGCATAGCACCATGCAAAAAGTGGGGGTAACCATAAAAGCAGATCCTACTTTCCTACATTTACTTTGGTGAGACTTGTACTACTGTTCAAAGTTTGAATATTTGTATGAGCCTTCGATGCAACTGTTCTGATAACTCTTAGGGCCCAATGAGATTCCCACTCACGCTCCCAGAATGGCCGAAAGAGCCTGCCCAATTGTGGCAAATTAAACAGTTACAAGGGCATAATGAGGCAATGTCCAGTCTTGGCAGTGTCCTTCAGAATTGACTAGTGCAAAGGCTATGGTGGGGCTGCAGCTGCTTTCACTGCTCATATAACAGTATTCCCTTGTTGGGCACAAGATATTGAAAAGGCTCTGTATCTTTAACACCACTATTCACAGTAAGGATTTTTAAGCGCCAGTGACACTGGGACTGGGAACACAGTCTCTATGCAGTGGCACTCCAGCCAAGACAAAGCTAGAGGCAAGGATGTGTGTTTCAAATCTGGGCACCTTTGAAATACTGAATGGCGTCAATGGTTGTGGAATAAGGGCATCCCCTTCCCACAATCTCTCCAAAAGCCACAGGCCAGAAGTGAGCCGAGGTGGTCCTTTAGCAACTGCAGGATGCACACAGGTTTTCCAGAAGCAAAGCACAGGCATGTCAGGCACAAAGAAGTTGCAGACAGCAGCTCCCTTGGGACCTCAGGTGATGGAGGCCTATGGACATTGAGTATGTCCTCGAGCCTCTGGGTAGGATGGGCTCGTGATCCAGAAATTACGCAACCACCGACGGTTCCAAAAGGTATTCTCACATCAGCTAGTCTCTGGTTCTCTGGTTCTCTGGCACACAAGCACTCCTGACACAGACTTTTATCTCCACAGGCAGTAGTTTTCTTGGTGAAGCGAAATACATTAGATCTTGTTCTTCAGTTCGGGGTCCAAATTTATACACAGCTTGGTGGTGTCGGAATAATAGAGCAGCCGACTTTGAAGCTGGGGAACCAGGTTCGGGTCTGGTGGGAGGCTCAAACAACCTGTGATTCTTGACAAATCACTTATTCTCCCGATGCCTACAAAAAAATGAATGTGTCCCTCTGTAATGCAACTGGTGCTCATGCAAAGCACTCTGATACCTTCGGGTCGAGTTCGCGTTATATAAAACTGCAACAACAACAACAAATTGGCCAAGTGCTGCCCGTGGAACACAAGGTTTTCTCTCACATTGGTATACTGATCGAGCTTTAAAGAAAAATCCTGAAACAGCTTACTGTCCAAGGGGATCAGTACTTATAATGCTAGAGTACCATTCAGTACTCTAGCTTTTTCTTTACAGTTTTATATAGAGCGAACTCGACCCGAATGTATCAGAGCCCTTTACATGAGCACCAGTTGTATTACAGACGGACACACTCAATTTAGGCACAGGGAGATTAAGTGATTTTCCCAGAATCACAGGATGTTTGAGCTTCACGCCAGACTTGAACCTAAATGACGGAGCGTGGCCTTAAGCAAAACTTGCTAACACCACACTCCGCCATTCTGAAACCGCTGGGATGCACCGTATTTACAAAGATACCATAGTGCAGGGGTGCCTGCGTTCGGGGGAATGATTGTTTATGTGCAGGAAGCTGTCTCTTCCTGCACCTAAACAATCACATATGGCGATTTGTAACTCCTATGTGTGCTGCAATGTGCAGCACACATAAGTTGCAAAACGCAATTTTTTTAATGATAGTTTATGTGTAGGAAGGGACACCTTCCTGCACATAAACAATCATTCATGGCGTTTTGCTGTTTCTATGTGCGCTGCACAATGCAGCACACATAGAAACAGCAATAACGAGGAGAAATAAAGCATTACTCCTTGTTTCGCCACGTTCAGACCAGGTTTTCCCTAGTCTTAATTTTGGCGTTGCTCCATATTTACGCCACCCTTGTAAATATAATGCACCATCAAAATCAATGGGTGTTGCGGCAGAACGCCCACCGCAACACCCATTGCCCACCCCTTTCATGCTAAATATAGCATGAAAGGGTGTCTTATTTACAAGGTGGTGTTAAGCCACTTTAAATGGCTTAACGCTGCCTTGTAAATAAGTGACGTTCCTGTTCCTGTGGTGACAGGGGCTTGTAAATATGCCCCTCAGTTCCCCAGCTTCAAGGTCGGCCGCTCTAGCCGGTAAGACACAGTCACATTCTAGGATAAGTGCGGGCTCCTCCAGCTAAATACTGCATGGCCACTGCGAAATCAGCTCTAGCCAGTTCCATGGCAAAAAGAACACCTACTGTGCTGGTTCCAACCGGCTCAGGTGAAATCTTTTTTAGGTACCAGACTGCAGGCCACATCCCTTGGAGATGCAGAGCATGTAGGAAGAGTGCGAGAAGCTGGAAACGTTCTTGCCTGCTTCAAGCTTCGAAGAGACGAGGTCTGGAGGCCCCCACATACAGGAACAGGGCATCACCTTACAACAGAATCCTGGGGGGAAGAAATGCACACTATGGAGACTCACAGGTCAGTAGTGACATTGGCAACCTTGCCTGTAGCATGTTAAGCTGCAAAACACCAGGGGAATTTAAGATGGATTCCACCATGGACTCAAACAGGCTCTCTACCCACACTCACCCTTTACATGCACATTGTGTGCACACACATACCATGCATAGCACCCCAATGAAGAAGAAAAAGGCCCTGGCCAAGGGAGTCTGTCTGAGGTTTTACACAAAGGAGGAGGTAGACATCTCCACAGAAGGCGACAGGCTAAAAGGACTCCCCTTTCACTGTCACTCACATGCCAATCCCACAAAGACGTATAGGTAGGGCAGTGCAGCGGCGGATCCTCTGCTAAGGCGGAGCAGCATCACCCCACTGATCTCTAAGAGGTGTAAAAGGAAAAATAAATGATAATACAGTGGCAGCTGCTAGGGAACAATAGTGGTTCGCCAGCAGCCCTAACCTGGCTCCTCCCTAAAAATAAAATGATAGTAACCTTGTATTATTATCATTTTATTTTTCCTTTAGCACCACTCAGAACTTTGTCCTCATTGCATTCCTTGCACCATGGGCCTGCATCTTTGCTGAGCAGCTGGAGGTCCTCTCATGACTGCAGTGCCTCTAGTGAGCTTCCCTGATTGCTCAGGATCGGCACTGACTCCCCTGCTTGTGGTGAGTCACCTCGACCTTGCTGGTCCTGACACTGCACCTTCGTTGCTTTCTACGTTGTTTGTGGTTGCCAAGGCTTGACATCCGACAGCACCACTCAGAGAGCCGTGGGGCGAAGCTCCTCTACCTTAGCGGAGGAGCCGATGCTGTGTTAATAGCACAACGTTTTTATCATTTTGTTTTTAGTACCGAGCCAGGTTAGGGCGGGGCAGGGCGTAGCTATCATTAGAGGAAGGAGGAGCGGTTGGTGCACCGTGAGAGTGCCTGAGAGTTCGGCCAGGCGCCTTGGGCCGGCCAAAGAGACATGTCCACCTGGCTGTGTTGCATGGCTAGGGAGCGAACAGTTCCCGGCACTGTCTGAGTGGCAAACCAGGCCGCTCAGACCAATCACGACACTGCTGTCATGCTGGTGACAGCAGTGTTGCAATTGGTTTAGGGGAGTCTCACTGGCGTAACAAAACTCGATGGGGCCTCCCTGCAAGGCACGTGGAGGGGCTGCCTCTGGGCTCAATCAGGAGCTCTGCAGCCAGAGTGCTGTGCTGAGGGGGCCCTCCTGGAGCTTGGGCCCCCCCACCGCACCGCGGGGGCTGCGGGGGCCTGCCTTACGCCCCTGGGGAGTCTGGGTGAATGTGTGCTGCCTGGAGGAACAGAAGAGGACGAAGGAGAGGCGGCGGCCGGAAGGTAAGTCGTCTTTTCTTTTTTTCCTAACCCCCGGCTCACCACTGCTGTTCCCTAGCAGCCGCCACTGGGGTAGTGCCCAACCTTTTAAACAGGGGTACACTTTGGGTTCCCTGCTCAGCCTCAGAGCACAGCTGTAGGGTCTGAGGGGGAGAACCATCAGTCAGCTTTTATGTATGATGGGCTCACTGAGGGGAAAACAAAACACCCCACAAGTGTCTGTCTCGGAAAACAACAAAGGGCAGGGCAGGATGCTTTCCTGAGCCATGAAAGCGACTTTCTGCCCAACCAGCCTTAAGTAATCCGCAAACTGAGCGCCTTTAAATTAAGTGATAGTGACTCCAGCCATTCACGGCTCTTACAAATGGCAAAACTGCAGTAAAAAGTCGTACAAAATGTATCATTATCGTTACGGTTACATTTTCGAAGTTTTGGTTTGGCAAAAGTTGTTTTTGCAGTTGATGTTTTCACATGCCGCACTTTGCTCGGGCTCAGTGCCACGCACACTTGGAGTTAATACCGCAAACAAAGCTCGCCTGCGTGCCAGGCTGGTGTTCTTAGACGAAATTCCTAGAATCAGCCCCAGCAAGTCCACGTCTTCCGCGTGCAGAGAACATTCAGGAATAGGCGGGCGCCTGAGGTATTCGCTGCAGGGGCCTTTCACGTGCTTCTGAACTGCCCGCCAAATACTATTCAAGGCCCGGCAAGTGTTTTTGGAACATCCGGACTAAATCTACCAATTAAGAAGCAAATCCGAGCCACGGCGCACAACCTTTCCACCTGACCTGACGCAGCTTTCAAATTCTACTTTTTGTAACCAGAATTTAGGGCCTTTTGCAGTTGCTGTAATTGGAGTCATATTGTGCCAATTGCTTTGAAAACTGATTGGTGAGCAGGCAGTGAAAGAAAATGAAAATGACACAGGAATTCAAGGAACATTGTAAACATGAGGGATCATATACAAGAAAAGAAGACTGTAAGTCCTACAAAATTAAATACAAAAACAGCAGTCGTGATAGCCGCCTTTTAATGTTTATAGTTTTCTTAGGGCCTCATTATGAGGGTCACGGTGATCCTGAATTGGGAGAAAACTAGCGGTACTCTAAGAATGAGCATTACCGGAAATGTGAAAAAACGCACTCTTGGGGTTTTTCACAGACAAATTCCATTGGTGAAAACCTGGTGCTATACATCAACAGAAAGTGCCGGACGAGGGAAAATGCAGAGATAAGTGTGGAAAAACCAATTTTTGTGGTAATTACCCTTTCCTTGGAATACAACTATTAGTGAAGGTAAGAAAAATGAGCAGATGTTCTGTAAACACTAGTTTTTGCGGTAATTCCTCTTTCCTCCTTGTAAAACCTGTAATGGTGGTAAAAAAAGTGCAGACATTGGTGAGGAGACTACTAACCAGAGAGTATCCTGTCTGGAGTTTCAGCATCTCTGAGATGCACCACACCTTTGCACCACTTCTACTGGAATGGGGAAGGAAAAAAACCCTTCTCTTTATATAACCCTCACCCACTCTAGTAGTGGCATGCTTCATCATCGGGTTCGGAAAAAACCCCTTCTCTTTATATAACCCTCACCCACTCTAGTAGTGGCATGCTTCATCATCGGGTTCGGAAAAAAACCCTTCTCTTTATATAACCCTCACCCACTCTAGTAGTGGCATGCTTCATCATCGGGTTCGGAAAAAAACCCTTCTCTTTATATAACCCTCACCCACTCTAGTAGTGGCATGCTTCATCATCGGGTTCGGAAAAAAACCCTTCTCTTTATATAACCCTCACCCACTCTAGTAGTGGCATGCTTCATCATCGGGTAAGGAAAAAAACCCTTCTCTTTATATAACCCTCACCCACTCTAGTAGTGGCATGCTTCATCATCGGGTTCGGAAAAAAACCTTTCTCTTTATATAACCCTCACCCACTCTAGTAGTGGCATGCTTCATCATCGGGTTCGGAAAAAAACCCTTCTCTTTATATAACCCTCACCCACTCTAGTAGTGGCATGCTTCATCATCGGGTTCGGAAAAAAACCCTTCTCTTTATATAACCATCACCCACTGTAGTAGTGGCATGCTTCATCATCGGGTTCGGAAAAAAACCCTTCTCTTTATATAACCCTCACCCACTGTAGTAGTGGCATGCTTCATCATCGGGTTCACCCTGACTCCTAAACGTCAGGATAGGCTCGACCATATTCCAGGTAGCACTTATGAAAATGGTTGGTTAGGGGGTGAAACTTTAAAGAGAACATTTCTCACCTACTTCCAAGGTATCCCTTTATTATTGAGGTGGGTGGGAAAGTTAAAAATAAACACTGTGTAGGGTGTTAAGATACAATGGTCCTGTGACCCTAAAACACCAACATGTTTTCAGCCCTATACTCACGGAGTAACAAAGGTCCAGTCAGTCTTTTCCAAGTCAGACAGAAGACGGAGATTGTTCTTTAACCTAAAAGGAGAAAATTGATTTGTGTATGGAAGGAAGCTAAGCAAGGACATGATTATGAAAGTGTGGGATCATTTGACCCACTGCCATCTGTGGACCGGACGGTCATGAGAAGGTGACTGATCACGCCTTGTTTTAGCCTTTCAGAGCTTTAAGAAGCCCACCTTTTCCATTCTTCAGCCTGATTTCTCTCGCTGTCTACAGATTCGGCGCCCCCCCTTCTTTTGTCCTGATGAAGACCCCAGGCTAAGGACCAAATAACGTTGACTACATGAAGGGGTCGAAACGTTGACCATTGTTGCCTTTTGTATACAAACTCTGATGAGTAAGATTTGTTTTCTGCGTCAATATAGTGCTATAATATTTTGTAATACTTTGCCTGTTATAGGCTGGACAGGTTTCAGCATGTAAATTTAATGTACATATGGCACATTACCTTTCCTTTTCTTCAACCCTCACAAACGCACATTCCCCTTGAGCACCTCTCTTCTTCTCCTCCTCCTGAGCACCATTTTTTTCGAATGTATAGACAATGGTGCTGTCTCCAACAATTTATTGATGTCTAAGAAAATAAACTGCATTTGTTGCAGATATGTGATGCTGTGAATGTTTTCATTAGCTTTTTGTAAAATTATCGCTACTGTGACTGCTTTTTTGCTGTACTGCTGGGCTTTCATCAGGGTGGGTTCATAAAGGTGTTGCTCCCCCAATTAAGTGTCTAACGTGTAATTCTTTTCAGTATGGCATGCACAATTCTCAAAGTAAACACATAGCATGTAATACTTGCCACTTTGGGCTATTACCTGAAAACAAGCAAATACATGTTGTGAGTAATTTTATCTTTAAAGTTACGCCCCCTAACTAAACATCTTCATAATTGTAAACATCATAAAGAATCTTGCAGAGGTATTCTCAGTTGCCAGCATACTGTGTAATACAAGCCATGAAGTTGCATCTCTCTCTTACACTTCCTTATTCATCTCATCGTTAAGTGCTTCATCCCATAACACGGTAACCACACCTCAAAGAACATCACGCTCCACATGGAAACACTTTCCACATAGGATCAAAACAAAGACAACATCCTATCAACTGCACACCCTACATTGCGTAGTAGTCTGCTTAGCTGGTTACTGCACTTGGTTGTCCAACCTTATACCTTTTAAAAAAGTTTTTGGTCCTGAGCAGCCATGGCTGGAGAGAGAACTGGTGGGGAAAGATGCTGCGATGGACTTTTTTACTATCACCCATATCCAGTGCTTTAAATGGGCCGGTACTCACCGGTACTGAGTACCGGCACTTCTTCATTTTCTCCCCTTGAGTACCGGCACTTTTTTCTAGAAGAAAGAGAGTACCGGTACTCATGGAGATCTGACTTTAACCGAGGCAGCTCACTCACTTCATCCCTTAAGTTATACTACGGCAGCACCTTTCAAGCACTGCACGAAATCAAACACAGGAGCTCGTCATCAGGACCCAACGTGAGCTGCTTTGTAAATCAGAGCAGGGGTGTGTCTGCTGAGTCATTTGCTTATCCAAAGATCTTTCACAGTGGGCGCTAAGAGGGGGCTGTAAAATCTAATGGGTGGCGGTGGGAGGCACTATTCAGGACATAACAAAAGAACGTATGGGAAGGCTTTTACAGTCGCCACGCATCTGAATTGCTTTCTTGCACACTTCCACTTCCACACTCGCTGATTCCTATTTCATCGACCTTGGACAGACCTTAAGACCAATGAAAAATGTGGAGATTGGCACCTGGTTCCCCAGTACAGACGTTGTCAGCTCTGGCCCTAACTCCAGTTTACAAATGTTCCCGGAGAGACTTGTTTATTTATTTTATGCGTTTTCATATAGACTTTACCCGAGGGTGTCAGAGCGCTTCACAATAGGAACAGTAATGATACATGAGGAGAAAATTACAAGTGAACAAATTACGAAAGCAAACGTTAAGTTACATGAGGAACAAGTGACAATTGTGAGCAAACAAAATACAAGAGGCAGCAAACGATACATTACAGGAGGAAAAAGTGATATGTGTGCAGGTTACAAAAGCATACAAAGTACAAGTAGAGGTATAGTACTGCAATAAATGGCAGACACTCCAGCACAAGAACAAACGTTACATGAGGCAATGGTGGCACTTGCGCAAGTATCTAAAGCAAACAAAATGTAAGAGGTAGCAAACAGTATGTTACAAGAGAAAAGTGACGTGTGCATGTTACAAAAGAGTACCAGTACTGGACAGATGGCTCAGTGGGCTGTAGGCCACCGGTTCGATTTAAGGCAGGCTGAAGCAGCATGTAATCCTTAGGCGGTTGATAAAATGCATGCAGATTTCGTGCATACAACCGTGGCACGGTCAAAAAGCTAACCCCGCCCCTTGTTCCCCTTAGTCCAGCCCTAAACTCCGCCCACTGCTCCTTTTAGTGAGTACCTGCACTTATTTTTTTCCATTTAAAGCACTGCCTATATCTGAATGTTATTCTGATATGTAGAGACGTGGCCATTGTGTGTTGCAATTTGGGACCTGCACTGATGGGCTAAATTAGAGTCCTCCGTTTGGCCAGCAGTAAGTGACAGAGCTCTTCGGTTATTCCATGCCTGTTCAGTTGGCGATGGCAGGTTTATTGGCTGTTGCAGTATTGGGTGATGGACAAGACCCATAGCAGATATGTCTAATGTGAGTGTAAGCTATAGTTGGCTGCTGACCACTGAATTTTATGGGATTAGTATTAATGTTGGACAGAAGTGTTATATATGATTTGACTTTATTCTATAATACCAGGATAAACATGGATAAGCCCTTCTTAGCTTGCCTGCATATAAAAAGTAGTGTGCTGGTTGGATTGTTCCCGATCTGTAACTGTAAATTGTAGTTTAAACTTGAAGGTACAATTATCTTAACAGTTTCTATTTGAGGGTTGTGAGATGATGTAGTTATCTTAGAAATAGGCAGGTTTTCAACTGTTTCTGAAGTGTTTATGCTCCTGAATGCTTTGAATCTTGACTGGTAGAGAGCTCCAGAGCTTGGCGACCTGTACTGTGAAAGTAGTGCTTTCAATGGATTTCTTTTGGAAAGGTAGCAGGATGATTCTTGGTACACGTCTGGAGCACAGGGCCCTGTTTCGTTTGCATGGCTTGAATATTATGTTTAGGTATGGTGACCTTTTTCCTTTGAAGGCTCTGTGAACAATGCAGAGTGCCTTTAACATTGCCTGGTAGCTATTGAAGTAATTGCAGGACTGTAGTCATGGGTTTTCTTGAGTGGAGGAGGAGAAGGAGTCTTGTGGCAGCATTTTGGATTAGCTGTATTTTGTGAATGATGAATCTGGGTGTGCCAATCTTTAGGCTGTTGACATAATTAAGTTTGTGGGTTGTGAGTGGGAGAATGCCTTGTAGTTATTGTTAGTATCCAGTACAATTTTTATTGTGCATGAGGCAGACTTTGTTGACATGGATAAGTCTGAATTCATGGCTATCACTAAGTTTCTGACTTCTCTTGATGTTGTTGCAGGGGCTTTGAATTTCTTGGACCATATGGTGGAAGGTTGGTATTTTTGCCTTCATCCACAGGTCATGATTTCTGTTTTTGTGGTGTTGGGCTTTTAGTGGTTTCCAATCATTCCTGTATTTATGGTGCAATGGCAGACTAAAGATGTGCATTGTGGAGGTCTTCCAGGCCATCTATTTTTAGACTGATTTGGGTACCATGTACATTGTTGTAATAGGCAAGACTGCATGATTTAATCAGGTTTTGTAAAGGGGGTTTGATAGATGTCGAATAATAGAGGAGATATTATGGACCCCTGAGGGACACCACAGTGCTGGATATAAGGAGCTGGTGTCAGAGGTGGTAGGAAAACAACACTCTGTCTTTCTCTGAGGTAAAAAGCAATCCCTTTAAGAGCATTTTGAAGTATTCTGAGATGATGCTTCCGAGAGACTGTGTAGTAACGTATGGTGGTGGACAGTGTCAACTGCAGCTGATAAATCCAGAAGCAATAGGGCGACTTCTCCCTTCTTGTCCATTGTGAGTTCTGGATCATCCCAAATGGATATGATGCCTGAGTATGTTCCTCTGCCTTGTCTGCCATTAAGTAATTATCTTCTTTAAATTTTGAAATCTGGTAAATACTGCTCTTTCAAATATTTTAACTAAGTCTGGTACATTTGATATAGGCTTGGAGTTTGCTGGGTTAGATGACTTGAGGTTTTACTTTTTGAGGAGTGATCAAATTTAGGAGGTTTTTAGCTCGAGATGGTTCGAGTAACTATCTAGCTACCTCCCCTGCATAGGCTGTGCAAACAGTATCCTTAAAGATTTTTGGAAATGCTGGCTCTAAATGTGATCCTGATGGTCTGCTTGTGATGCTAATGTGCATGAAATCAATTTCTGAGCGGGAGTGGAAAGCATGTGATGGTGGAAGACTGCATTCTTCACTTTCTATATAGGTTGGGTCATTTGTTGGGGTATTGTTGTCTATCATTTTCTATCTTTCGAATTTTTCAGATCAGTTCCATAGAGATTTTGCCACAGAAGATTTGCAATTGTGGTGTGTCTGAGTTTTAGCACTGTGGACTGCAGAATGCTGCTGGCATTTTGTGGAGTTCCTTAGAAGGGCAGTTGACTTTAGTTACACATGTGGAGTGGTATTTTCTTTTCTTGGTTCTGATGGCTCTTCTGTAGGCTCTGCTATAGTTGTACAGTGTGATTTGATCTTTTTCATCTCTTGATTTTCACAACTTACATTGTAGCATGTAGAGCTGTGTTTTCCTTCTTTTGATGTTGCCATTAATCCTTGTGGTGGTCTTTTATTGGCCAACCCAGCGTGTGGCCTATAATGGTATCTGCTTGTCCAGTTCAGTGGAGATCCAATTGTAGAAGATGTGTACGCCTTGAAGTCCCATATTCAGTGGGGTGCTTTTATGATTGGAGTTGACTTTGTAGTGGACTAGTTTTTTCCATCATTTGTTCGAGTGCTTGTTGTTGGTGTTTTTTGGTGTCTTTAACATGTTGTTGTTGATAGGTATCTTGATCTTAAAGGTGATGATGTGTGGCTATTACAGTTTACAGAGAAGTAGTCTGCAACTGTGTCTTCTCCAAAGGGGGCAAATATGAGTTCCAGAGTGTGTCCAGTGGAGTGAGGTGGGCCAGAAACAATTTTCTGGAAGTGGAAGGCCTCAAGGTTGGTTGTAATAGCTGTGGTTGTGGATAGATTCTTTCTGAAGTGATTTTTGTTCATGGATCTTGCTTTGCAGTTGTTGTGTTTCTTTCCTCTTCATGTCATGGCACTTTGATGGTGTGTGGGGTGTAATATGGGAGAAGGAATAGGGCATAGGAGATTTTGATGTGGGTGGATTGGGATAGTATGGTTACAGCTCGGGTGGAGGGATGCTTGTTGGGATAGAGACCATTTCCAGGTTTCAGCGGTGTGTAAGGGTGTGCTGGTTTTTTGTAGAAGGCAGTGGTGTAGGTGCTGTGTTGTCTGTTGGTGTGAAGTGTTCTGGGGGAAGGTACAATCAGGGAACCTAGTGGTAATATGTTTGCTCCTTCCCTTGATTTTTTGTTTCCTCCTGGCAAGTGATATTGCGTTTGCCAGTTATTTATTTAGTTGTTTCACCGTCAGTGTGTTGTTTTTGATAGGTTTATTGATGTAGTTGTGGTGGTTGGTTTTGATGTTGGAAAGGTTATATGGGTGGAGGGGGTGATACAGTACTAGTAATGGGCAACTCGTGACTACGTATGAGGGGTGTGTATTTAGTATAGCTATTCTTTAGAACCTAGTAGTATATATACATTGTGTAAATGATTGGTTGATTACCTGTAGCTTTGATGGTGGAGATGTGGGGTTTCTGGCCCTCTTCCCTTTCCTGTCCAACACCCTTAACCAGACACTGTTACCTGGAAGGCCTTAACCCTCTGTTTAAATAACCCTAGTGAGCAGGTGCCTGAGCCAATTAACAAGACCAATGGACAAGACTGGGCTTTGGATAAGACCCCCAACACAAGACACACATTCACCACCTGCACGACCAAGTTCACTAACTGGATGAAAGTCAACTATCTCAATCTTAACCCTGACAAGTCAGAAGTAGTGATCTGCAGCATGAACACCTCACTGTGAGACTTCAACTAGTGGCGGGCCGAACTTAGACCCACACCCAGAACCAAAGCCAGGAACCTCAGAATAATCATAGATCGGCAACTGAACATTACTGCACACATCAATGCTGTCAATGCTTCATGCTTCCACACACAGAAGATGCTGAGGATCATCTTCAAATGGCTCCCAAGCAACAGTAGAAAAACTGTCACTTGTTGGACTATGGGAACACCCTTAAAACCAGGATCACCAAGCAACTCACCAGAAGACTACAAACCATCCAGAACTTGGCAGTCAGACTCATCCTCAACTTTCCACACAGAACTCACACCACATCTCAGGGAGGTACACTGGCTCCTGATAGGCAAATGCGCTCAATTCAAACTCCTCACACACACTTAAGGCACTAAACAACTCAGGCTCCACCTACCTGAACAGTAGTTTCTCTTTACACTAACCACCCATGCACCTCCGCTCAGCAGGACTATTACTAGCATACATGCCACGCATACAAAGAACTAGATCAAGGACAGGTATTCTCTTACATTGCTCGTAAAGCATGGAACTCCACCCCCCACTCCACACCAGAGCCTCCTCCATTCTTGGATTTCACAAGAAGCTAAAGACCTGGCAGTAGTCACTAAAATAAAAGAACACTGACACTCCTTTGGTTCCCACTGTACACAGTAGGCCTGTGACGTATGCACTGGAGAGATGAGTTCAAGGCAGGCTTAGAATGTTGGGTACTGACTTACATGCAGCAGAATAAAGATGTGTACATCTACTCTCCATGTGTGGCATGGTTACTGGTGAATACCCGGGCTGGCCCTAGAAAACAATAGGAACCTAAGCCCTCTAGCCGATAGAAACCCTACTTCTGGGAGCCAATAAGAGCCCAAGCCATAAGTTCTAGTGTCTAAGCCGGGAAAGCAATAGGAGCCAAAGCCCTAAGTCCTGCAGCCAATAGAACTCTTCAGCTCAATAGATCAGATGACCTAAAAGTAAAGGGGCTGTGTAAGGTAGAAGGGGAGGGTGACAGCCTGTTTAGGTAACTGTGGGCCCAGCCCATTCCCTTAGCCTTCAACTGGTGTGCTAAGGCTGAAATGAGCTGTTGCTCAGCTCACAATCTCCTTGTTTGCAGCATGGCCCAATTCACACTTTTCAGTTCCTGTTCAACACTGCAGGTAAGGGCCAATTTAAACCCACTTGAAAATGCTAAGTCACAATTAAAAAAAAAAAAAAAATTGGATTCATTTTTCAGTACAATGCAAAACAAAATAGTGCAGCATTGCGTTTTCAAGTACCATTGCAGTATGGGTGTGGAAGGCGCAAAAACTGGAGTTTCCCAGGTGGAGGCAAGGAAACAAGAGGAACATCAGGTATCCTATGCATGCAGGCGTTATATGGGGTAACATTGTGTATGGTTGAGCTTTTCGTGATTCTTAAGTAGACCCACTAGCGGAAGATGGAGTGGGGGAGTGTGGGCGTTGGGGTGTCTCCAGCACTTCTAGCTCAATCCAATTACCAAATATTGCAGTGGAAGCTGCAACTTCTCCATCCGGTGTGGTAGAGTCTGATTTGTCTCCCAGGGATGTGCCTTGATCACCCAACATCTAGCATGTCACCCCAACTCCCAAGGTTTCGCTCTGCGTTAATATCATTGTGAACCCTCTGGAGTCGGCATTCTTCCATTGTCACCCATTCCAGGAGGTCAGCCCGCCATTTAGACATAGTCGGAGGGGTCGGGCTAGCCCAGTGTATGGCTGTGCACCATTGTGCCAGCACTATACCCAGCTGAGCGAATCTGTACTGCATTTGTTTGCCTTCAAGGAGAGAGGTAACGGTCCCAGCAGGCAGTAGCGGGTTCTAAGCTCTACACCCACCTTTTCACTCTATGCACCTCCTGCAATACCTCACCCTAAAATGTCCATAACTGCGTACAATCCCATGAAACACGCCCAAAATGGCCAGGATTGCACCACATCTAGCGCAACCTGACAGGCGCATCTGATTTGCAGGTGCTGCAGCGTAAGGTGCGCTCTATATATAAAAATAAAATCATACTGGCTACTTCTCGCACCTCTGTCAAAACTACGTTTCATTCCTGATCTGTAAGGGGGGTCATCAACTCCCCGTCCCAGGAGGCGCGCCTCTTTTACACACTTTAAAGTTGTTCTCCAACCAGCCCAAAAGCAAGCATTAAGCAGACTTGCAAACACAATTTAAAATTACCATAATATATTAGGGCAGCCTCTACGCACTTAAACTAGATTTTAGATTACCTTGTTTAGGGTGGTAATCTTTTTGTCACATTAGTACAGTGTTTAAGAAAGAGCTCCTCAGCAGAGGTGAACACGCAAACAACAGATTAAAATGTGGAATTTTGCATGTGGAAGTTTGCAACAGAAATCCATCTGCTCCCTCCAAACTGTGCTCTGGCCCTGCTCTATGGGCTGCTCAGGGTGTACAGAATCTGGGGAACACTAAATGAAGATGGGTACTTAGGGGTTCCTTTACTCAAACCTAAGGGACTGTGCAAGATGCAATGGGAGGAGGGAGGCGGGAGGCCTATTTAGGTAACTGTGGGCCCAGCCCTACTACTCAGGGGGTCATTAAGATAGCGGGAGGATCGCCACCGCCCGCCAAAATCCACCACCTGCAAGTGAATTACCCCCCCGCCACATTAACATGGCAGCGGGGACCCCGGCGGACGGAAAGACCGTCTGCCGGTTTTCTGCGCGGTCGAAGAGTCGACCGGGCGGAAAAGCTGTTAACATGGTGGCGGTGTCTGGGAGACACCGCCATCCATATTGGCTTACATGTGGGGACATGCTTTACCATGGCAGCAACAACGCCACGGAAAGGCATGCGGTTCCCAGCATTGGGGGCCCGTAGCAGGCCCCCAGGAATACAGGGGGGTGGGGGGTGCACATGGGGGGTACCTATGGTGCCCCCTGCATTTGACAGTACAACGTGGCAGGCACCGCATGTTGCCTGTCTCGTTGTACTGTCAAATGCACAACTTGCATTTCTGGCATTGTGGCAGGCGGTTCTTTCAGCAACCCCCGTCGCATTGTCAGAAATGTACGCCCACCAGTGTGGCGGGCGCACCATAATGGGATGTGTGGGACAGCCGCAAGCATTGCGGGCCGTCCCATTTCCCGGGGATATGGCGGGCGGACAAAGTCCGCCCGCCATACTAATGAGCCCCTTAGTATGCAACTGGTGTGCTGAAGGTGTGGTGAGCTGCTGCTCAGCTCACAATTTCCTTTATTGCTGACTGGTCCAATACACACTATTCAGTTCCTTTTCAACACCACAGGTAAGGCCAAATGTAAACCCACTTAAAATTAAAAATCCTTCTCTAACCTCAATGGCAAGTTCTAGTAGACTGCCAAACACAATTTAACACAAACAAAACAGATTATACAGCCTCTACACACTCAAGCTAGGTTTTGGATTCACTTTTTTCATTCTCTAGCTAACAAACATCCAATAATGTCTTTGATGTCGAGACATCTCATATTATAAACATCAATTGTGTATTTCACTCATACAATCCTCCAGGTAGCATAAAAGCAAGAAGGGTGATGTCACCTGCCATGTGTGCATTAATGGCTTGGACATAACCACCCTTATTGACACAAGAGCACGTGATGCGACTTGAACAACACTACCAACTGCAACCAGAACCAACACTCTCTGGCACATTCACCCACATTTATGCCTACGAAGGGATAAAGCCTCTACCAGTTCAAAGTTGCTTTGACCATGACATCAAGGACAACGACAATTCAAAAAGGGCAAAATAATTGTATTCTTTTGTATTCAAAGCCATGGGATGCACCCCACTACTCTGCAGCATTGCCAAGAAGTGAGAGCTGATTTATTTCACCCTCAGCATCAGCCAACGTGAGGGAAGAAGTACCACAACCTGTTCCAAAAATGTGAGATTAAGCTACACATAGAGCAAATGAGAACGCATCTAGATCCCAGATGCTGGGGCACCCATTCCTGCATACATTAGAAAAATTAAGTTAGATCTAAAATAGGTGGAGAGGATAGGCATGAATGAGAAGATCTAAGTGCCCACACAGGAGGTCCTGTCCTTCATGGTCTCTCAAAAAAGCCAAGCAAGCCATGAAAATTACCAACAGAGGCATAAAGACATTGCCACCTCCTGAGTATATGGCTGTTGCTGGGTTCAAGGAGGGATGCCCTGAATAGCAAGTTACGGTTCTGTAAAAATAGGCTGCTTGTGAAACTATGCTGCCGCTTCTACTGCGCATGTCCAGATTTGAGCTGTAAAGAAAGACAGAACAGTTTTATAACTAGCTTGATACCTAACACTAGTCCACTTGGCACAATAGGACATCTCCTCCCATTTGCTGCCCAGCCTTCTTCAGCACAATTTTTATATAGTTACCATTTCTCTTTCATCCCAAAGATCAATGGGTAAAGTGTTTTGCAAGCAGTGTTTAATTTGAGCTGGTTGTTTCCGGTGCTCGGTACCAGCACTTAATTGCGAACACCAGTGCTTGTGACAGTCTGCCACAAGGTGGCACTGTCTCACCGATTTAGAGATGACCACAACAACATTTAACAATTATTCAATATATATTATAAATGACTATCACCTGCCGCCCAAGCCATTCTTATAGCTTTGGGGTCCTGAAATCGTCCAAATTGTCACACTTTAGGAGTGTGATGGTTAGCAGTTGTGTTGTTACTATCATTGACAGCATGGCAGGGGCAATGTGTGGCGCAAGTGGCAGTGGTCTCCTGATGAGAGCCCTGGCACCTAAGAAAAAAAATAATAAGCACTGTGTGCAAGTAGAAGCAGGGTTTTTCTCCTTGCCTGAAGGCTTTGAATAATAGCGGGTAATGGGGTCCTCTGCTGCATGGGCTGTTTTGTTTGGTTCACACAGTTCATTCTTTATTAATGTTTAGACACCGTCTTTAAAACATATAGTCTTAAAAACAATTACAAAAATAGAGAATTATACCATACAAATACCAATTCGTCATAATGCACTAAAAGCTCCAAGTCCCTACTATTTAAACTATAAGACACTAATCCAAACAACTTTTAAGAAACTTTGCCAGTGCACAAGTCACATCAAAAAATTCCATCCTTAAGAGAAGTTCTAGAACATCATTCCGACAATTGATATTATATTTTTTAAAAAGAGGTTTTAAACTCAAGCAGCGTGGCCTATTAAAATGACGACAATCAATTAAAACATGAACGTTAAGATTATGATACAACAGTTCACATGTGCAGTTTTTCTCTTGATTTAAAATGGTTTCAAATTTCTCAGCTCTTACATAACGCATATTTGATCCTGCACAGAACTTTAATAGTAGTAATCGCAAACGAGCATCCGATAATGCCGATAAATACGGGAATACATTCATATTTTCCCAGGAGTCTAACATGTATTGTGAGGAGGGTTTGTTTCTTACATATTTCAAGTCCACTAATCTAGATTCTTTTTTTACAGGCTAATTTTAATTCTGCTTTAGAGATTGGGGCTTCAGCTCTTTTTGACTCTAGTTTTACGGTTCCTGCAATGTCTTCCAATCTTTTCCTTACCTTCCTTACCCACTGTAATTCACTTCTTTCAATTTCATTGGCACAGCAGAGTGACATCATCTGGGTATTTGGGACCAATATTTTATCCCAAAAACAGAGTTGATTTATAGGCTAGGAAGTTCCAGGCTTGCAATTTTGCTGATATTCTTATTGCCTGGGACATTGCACCTTAAACGAGGGCCAACAGTTTTTTAGACATATGTTTTCACACCTGTCTCAACTACCCTCTGTACAAATGGCTAACAGCGCAGCCCCTTAGAGACATTGCATAGGGACCATTGCGTTAAAAGCCGTTAAGAGCGGGAGGAGCTTCACGCGCATCCAAGATGGCCACGTGAGCTTGGGGCTCCCGAGACCCCCGTAGCCCCCCGAATATATCCTGTCGTTAATCCTGTCTGCTGTGGAGTGCTTCTTGCAGTGGAACCGAAGGAGTACTGAATGCTGAAAACCGCATCCCAAAGGCGCCCCGGAAACCGGAGTTGTAGGGTTGGAAAGTTTGCGGCCTGTTTCTCTGGGTTGGCGTAGTACCCGTGGCGTAGTTCGACAACAACGGCGCTGGGTACTGGAAGTGGCCGGTCTGGCCTTGTAGCCCCATTTGGTTTCACTTTCGATTTCGACCGGAATGCTTGGCAATCTGGCCGAGGTGCACCTCTGATTGTTGGACTCGCCAGTCGGTGTCAGTGGGCCATGCAGTGTGGACATTTTATAAGTGTGGTGGCCTACGGACCCAAAAACTAGGCTTTTGACCGCGTGCCGTGTCGTGTGGCTACCGCGACCCGGTCTCTCTGCTGACTGATGGGCGACGCGGAGCCACGGAAGGTTGGCGAATTATCCTGAAGGGTCGAAAGCAACGGACTCGATATTGTCCACCAACAACGATTGTCAAGTGCCGCCTCCCCGAATCGGACGACGCATATAGGATTGTCCCGAAATGGCGACCAAGCCGGAAGGGGACAAAAGGCAATTGAAGACCACTAGAGGGGGAAGATATACTCAATCGAACAACATGGATCGATATGCACCAACTAAGGGGTCACCAAGTGGACTGGGAAAGTCACAAGAAGGAGTAAAAGATGCCTCTGCTCTGGAAGTGGAACCGACATTGCAAGACGTGATGGCTGCCATTGATGGGATCAAGTCCTCGCTTGGACAGAAGCTGGAGACCCTTGCTTATAAATTGGACACTGTGTCCATTGAGGTTAACTTGATTCGGACGGACCTCACGAAGACGAGTGAGAAAGTGAAGTCTTTGGACATTAAGACAGTTAGTCTTACGGATGATGTCACTGGACTGCAAGCTGAAGTACGGACTCTGAGGGCCTCCAATGAACTTGTTGTCCATCAACTGAAGGATTTTGAAGGGAGGGCCCGGAGGAATAACATTCGTATTATTGGGGTGCCGGAAAAATCGGAGGGGCAAGCGGCCGATCTCTTTGTGGAGGGTCTAATATTCAATCACCTTGGACCCAAAGGCCTGAGCAAGTTCTTCACTGTCGAGTGGGCACACAGAATTCCTGGAGGTAAACCACGTGTTGGTGGCCGGCCCCTGCCCTTGATAGCCAGAATATTTAATTTTAGGGACAGAGATGTAATCCTCCAGGCCTCCAGATCGGGGGGCCCATTGAAGTATGAGACTGAGTTTTATGGGGGTGAAAAGAAGGCTTCGTGATATGGGACTCAAATATGCCATGCTGTACCCGGCTAGGCTGAGAATCGAACATGATGAGAGAACTTATTTCTTTGATAAGCCGGAGATTGTTGCAGATTGGTTGGACACCTTAACTGCCCAGCAAGAGCCCCAGCGACAGAGTGGAGAAGAAGGCGGGGTGCGCAAGAGCAAGAATGAGAACTATTGTTCTGGGACCCGGGGAGATCTGGGGAGTGGTTCATTGTTGTAATGTTTTGGATCACAGACTTAACACAGTACATAAGGGGGTTAACAGGCTATCGGTAGGTCTCTTTCCTCCTTGGACTTACTTTTTGTAGTTTAGTCTAGATGTGGGGGCGACAGGCACACTGCAAGCTGGGGAGGCTTGATAGTCGTAAGCAGGGGTGCGGGGAGGGGGTAGCATAACGGGATGTTTGGGGTGAGGTGTGGGGGAAATGTTGATTTGTTGTGTTTTGTTTGTGTTTTCGCAAGGCATTGTAGTCCAAGATTGCTTCTTTATGGTGCGGGGCTCGGAGGAGGGTTGGGTCTTCTTTCTGTTTTATGATGGGGGTAGGGGGTTGAGGGTATTGAGCTGGAACGTCAATGGGTTGGGGGATAAAATCAAGCGCAGTGTGGTTATACAATTCCTTAAAAGACATTCCCCGGATGCGGTCCTACTTCAGGAAACTCACTGGTTGGAAATGTTTGTAAGGCGATGAATAGGAAAGGCTATCGGCTAGTGGCATATGCGGGTTTTACTTCTGGGTCCCGGGGTGTTGGGATCCTTCTCAATAATTCTCTCCCGTTTGTAGTTGACTCGGTTGTTGCAGATGAGAGGGGACGATATGCTGCGGTCTCGGGACGTTGGGAGGGGAACATTATCTCCCTGGTTTCGATTTATGTCACTCCGGGTCTGCAGAATACGACCTTTCTTGAGTTGGGGAAGATTGTGTTGGATCTTCCAAGTGGATTATTGATCTTGGGTGGAGATTTCAACGCTGTAGTCTCTGGCACCTTGGACAGGTATCCGTCACGGGACGGGAGGCGGGCTCAAAGATGGCTGCCGGACTTTATGGAGGCGCTGGGCTTGGTTGATAGCTGGAGATTATTTCATCCTAGTCAGCAGCAGTATACCTTCCACTCTGGCGCTCATGGTAGTCTCTCTCGGATTGACTATGATCTAGTGCCTGCGGCCCAGGCTTCATTTATTGTTGAAATACAGCATCTGGCCAGAGATATTTCGGATCACTCGCCGCTATTGCCTAGATTTGATTTTGCCTCTGGCTCAAGTGGCAGAGTCGCCCCCATTAATCCCTGGTATCTTCGTAATCCTAAAATCCGCAAGGATTTGTTACAAGCGTTGGAGCATTTTTTTCAAGATAATGAGGGATCGGTTTCCTCGTCGATTTCGTTGTGGGAGTCTTTTAAGACAGTGGTCAGGGGTCAGGCTTTATCCCTGATCGCAGGTGTCAAAAAGCAGAAAGAGGAGGATGTAGTGAGAATTGAGTCGGAAATAGCCAACATAGAAATGGAATTGGAACAGGAGGTGACCCGTGTTAAGTTACATGTTTTACAACTTAAGCAGCTTGAGTATAGGACATTGGTCACTGACAGTGCTTGAGCCCTAAGTCGAGAGCAGCAGGGGCATATTTATGATATGAGGGACAAGGCCGGTAAATTGATTGCCTGGTTAGATAGGAAGGATAGAGCAGATAGGGTGGTACCAGAGATTGAGACGAAGGACGGGACTTATATAACTGACCCACAGGGGATAGTGGACCGTTTCGCTGAATACTTTCGTATTATTTACACTTCCGTCTCAGATAGACCGGAGGAAGATTTGTGTCTATTATTGAGGGATATTAAGCTTCCGTGTCTGACTACGGAGGATCGTAACCTCATGGACGGTAAGCTTACCGCTGATGAGGTAGCCTTAGCAGTGCGCTCCTTGAATTCTGGAAAAGCGATGGGTCCCAATGGTCTCCCTATCGAACTATACAAGCTTCGACCCGATAAGATCGCCCCCTATTTGAGAGATATGTTTTTTGAGTCCCGAGAGTGTGGTGTGCTCCCCCAGGATCAGAGACTGGCATCGATAGTGGTGATACATAAGGAAGGGAAACCCACAGCTAACTGCGCTTCGTATAGGCCGATCTCATTATTGAATTCGGAACCCAAGATACTGGCTAAAATACTGTCCAATAGATTGATCAAAGTCATTGGTGAGCTTGTACATCCCGACCAATCGCGATTTATTCGGCATAGAAATACGGCTTTGAACCTGAGGCGGTTGCATGGGGTTCTTGCGAGGGCGCATACCTTGTGAGAGCCAGCAATCATAGCGTCACTTGACGCGACGATGGCTTTTGACACGGTGGAATGGCCATATTTGTGGGCCGTTCTGGCTAAATTCGGTTTTGTTCCGGAGTTCATTAGCTGGGTATGCCTGTTATACACTGAGCCTCTTGCGCAGGTTGTCGTGAACGGTCGTGTCTCGGCGCCATTTTGTCTTGGGCGGGGCACTAGGCAGGGCTGCCCGCTTTCTTCCCTTCTGTTTTTGCTGGCTCTAGAGCCTCTAGCGGCCTGGCTCAGTTGGGAGCCCTCGATCAAGGGTATCCGTGGGTCTCCTCAGTTTGAGGATCGGATCTCTTTGTATGCTGATGACATCTTACTTTATCTCTCCTCCCCTAGGAAGTCCCTTATTGTGCTCTGTGATGTATTGGCCTCTTATGGTAGGAATTCAGCATTGATTATAAACTGGGAGAAATCTTATTTGTATGTATTATGTGGTGATGCCCCCATTTTTCCCTGGAATTGTCCCATTCAAATCGCTAAGGAGGGGTTCAAATACCTCAGGGTTTATATTTCGATGGATCCCACGATACGGTATGAAAAAAACCTTCTCCCTCCACTGACCCGGCTGAAAAGTGATGTAGCAGGGTGGCAGAAACTTCCGCTCTCGATGCTAGGACGGGCGGCCCTTTTTAAAATGATGTCCCTGCCCCGTTTCCTTTATGCCCTCCAAAACAC
Organism: Lissotriton helveticus; assembly: GCF_964261635.1. Taxonomy (NCBI): domain Eukaryota; kingdom Metazoa; phylum Chordata; class Amphibia; order Caudata; family Salamandridae; genus Lissotriton; species Lissotriton helveticus. The sequence goes on from NC_136067.1 coordinate 1,374,892,318, forward strand.
TCTAGATGTGGTACCTGCTAGCTATTTTCGCGAAGTGGAGAGTTTACAGCGCAAACTGCTCTGGGACGGCAGACCGCGTATAGCATTAGCCAAGCTGACGCTCCCATGGTATGATGGACGGATTGCTCTCCCCGATATCAAGAGATACTATTGGGCGTCGCAATTGGGGGCTATAAACCATGGTACCCACGGGTCTGATACAAATCCCGGTTATATCATGGACAGATGGTTGCTTCCTGCTGGTAGCTATAGCAGAGCGCTGTATACCAGATCAGTAGTGAAAAATCTGATGGGACCGACCAGGGTGGCGGTACGTATATGGCATGATGTTACTAGTTCGCTTGGATGGAAGGACCGCTTGACTTTGGCTACCCCTCTCCTCGGATCTGATATGTTTGACAAGCTATGGAATACGAAGGGCTTTGACAAATGGGACCTGATAGGGATTACCACTATGGGTGATCTTTGGGCGAAGGGGAAGATTAAGTCATTTGCTGAATTACAAACTGAATACGAGCTGAGTGGGACGGAGTTTTTTCGTTATGCGCAAGTTAGTCATGCAGTGAGATCGGTCTTCCCCGAGGGGGAGGAGATACCGGAGGCATTGCCCAAGGAGGACGCATACTCGTTGGACATCTGCCCGATAGCACCATTTCTCTTATTTATAGAAAACTGATAAATCACAGAGTGGATCTCCTGGTGGATTTGAGGGATAAGTGGACCCGAGATGGTCTCGAAATTGATGATGAAGACTGGCAATCTGCAATCTCCTCTCCAAAGGAGGTTGCGATTCCAGCAAGGCTGAGACTCGCCCAGCTGAAAATACTCCACAGAGTTTATGTCACGGGTCCACGTCTGATTAGAATGGGTTTAACGGAGGAAGGTCTGTGTAAGCGGGGATGTGGTCAACTAGGGATATTTCTCCATATCATATGGGAATGTTAGTATATGGTAAACTACTGGGGCTTTGTCCATGATGTTATGCAGGAAGTGACAGGTTTGGCTCTCTTGCCGGAAGCTAGGAGATGCTTGCTGAATATTTGGGAGCCTACGGACCTAACCACTGCACAGACCCAATGGGTCACGTTGGGGGCCATGATTGCTAAGCAAAATATAGCACATCAGTGGGGCTCTGAAAGGCCGCCAACGATTGAGGGGTGGAAGGAAAGTATGGATTGGTGTATGTTCCGTGAAAAAACTGTTTATCTGGCAAGAGGTCGTCCTCGAAAGTGGAACAATGTCTGGTGCCCTTGGAATAATTATAGAGGGAATATTTGTGTGCCACCTGCAAATGTAGTCTTTGATGTCCCACTTTCCCCATGACCCGTATATGTGAATATTTATGATATCGATGTTTCGTTCCCCCCCCAGCCAACATTTATTGTATTGTGTCTTGACACTGTAAATGACCCTCTTCTGTACTATGCACCGATGTGTTTATTGATGCCTTGTTTTAATAAAAAGAAATATTTAAAAAAAGCCGTTAAAAGGGGAGACCTGGAGGAGCCACCATAAGTCTTTTTAAAGTGGACAAGTTCCCCTGTCATAGCTAATGCCCTCGACTCCACTTATTCTTTATGTAAGGTCCAACTCAACTGACTTGTAAATGTCATGCCCAGATACACAACCTCTCTCTACTGTTGCCTAGCTGCCAATTATACAGTTTACTTTTTTGTCCAAACATAATTATCTTTGATTTCCCCATGTTTATCATCAATTTATTAGCCTCGTATTAATGATTAAACTTTTTTACCTTCCTCTGAATGCCTACTTGCGTCACATCCAGAATTGCCACATCACCTGCATAGAGTAGGCATGACACATTTCTTCCTCTCATTTTCGGGGAGAACAAATGTGTCACTGCCAATTTTCACAGTAGATCAGCTAAAAATAGGGAAAACAATGTGGGGGCTAGGACACCCCCCTGCCATAATCCATTTCCCAAGGGAATTTTCTCAGAGAGGGCCCCGTCTAAGTCAAGTTCAACTTGGGCCCAGTTCCCTGTATGCAATTCCTGCAGAATTTCAATTAATGGACAAGGAATGCCCAATCATATTAATTTCGCCCAAAGTATTCTACAATTAACCAAATGGAACGCTGAACTAAATTCAACAAAGCAACAGAATAGATTCACTGTTGTTTCTTTTGCCTTCTTCCCCAAAGCCCATAAACTGAAGCAGTTATCTATTGTGGAGTGTCCGGCATTAAAGCCTCCCTGCTCCATTGGGATAATACTATTTCCATCTATCCAATTCTTTAAAGCCCTAAGTATTACTTTGGGGTACAATTTCGCACCTACATCCAACAGACTTATTAACCGTTAATTCCCTGGGCCTTCCTTAGTTCCTTGTTTATGTATAGGTTTAATTATTGCACCCTTCCAACTCGGAGGAATTATCCTGGTCTAAGCCCACCACAAGTGATTTGACGTAATTATAATTGCTGGCAGGTTATCTGGTCCCGCTGCCTTTGTTATTTTAAGGAAGTTATCAACTTATCTATTGATTGAATAGAGAATGACTCCAAGGCCTCCATACCCACAGTTGACCAGTCCTTCTTCACCACTGTCCCACGTGGCTAATAAATATTGGTTCAAAAGGGTACCCAATCTGCTTCTGGCACCATTCATCTAGCTGGAGGGGCAGTCATACCCTTGTGGACCAATTTCTTGAATTTTCTTGTATCCTTTTTCCTGAAGCGTCGTAATCATCACATTCCAGTTCAACTCAAATAAAGCCCACTTCTTCCTCCTCACCAGAGCTTCATATTCCCTTTTCTTGCAGCGGTAAATTTCAACTAGCTTTGCTTGATCATTTGATCGTCTTACCCACCTATTTTCCTTAGCTCCTTTCTGGAACAGCACTCTCTTTGTCGAACGATTGTTTGATTGAAGTGTGGCACAGCTGATCCATTTTCTTTTTATTACATACCCTTACTGCTGGTATCAATCTCTTTACTACCTCTGCAATGATAGTTGCATACCAAGCACCATTAGGTTCTCCCATGGCCCTATCCAGAATCATTTCATTGATTAATTGATACTGCATTAACTGCTCAATAAATCTCCCATCAATTCTTGTAGTTAAATGTTTTGGGAAATCTAAAGCCATTGGAATAGCTTAATCTCTCACTAATGGGGCGATTGCTATATCTAATTTTGGCCCCAATGATCGCTTCCCTTTAGTTTTAGTACCATAAATCCCCTGCAGAGATTAAAATACCATGCCTGTATGAACATGTAGTCAATGGGGCACTGTTGTTTCCCATATAAAAACGTTTGGTCTGCCGGGTCGTCCTCTTTGAAATGGCCATGGAAAATATGCGGTCGGGATACTGTAAAACTCTAGCCTATCTGGGATTGCAGAATCAGCCTTCCTTGGATCTAAATGCAGATTGAAATCCCCTGATAATAAAATCGGATATTCCCCCTGGAGCTCTATTAGATTTACCAGGTCTCTCTTGAACATTTCCCATTTCTCTTTCCTGGAGTCCTTCTGATTTATGTAGACATTCACAACTATCAGTTTATTTTGTTGCAGGCCCCCAGCATGGAGGTCCAGTAGGCATGCCAATTCCCAATCAACTACTTGTTTCTTTTCTTTGTTCCCTTACTAGATTTAGTAGATATCAGAGTCATTCGGCCTCCTTTCACCCTCCCCATCCCCTATTTGGTTCCATCTTTCCTAAAATTCATGAAACCATTTTGATAAAAATCCTGACCCACCAGCCATGTCTCCTGGAAGCAAATTATCCCATTCCCTTCCCAAAACTCTACAAGATCAGCTGTTCTTAATAAATTCTTTAGTCCATGTACATTCCAGGAGACAACCCCCAAGCTGGCGAGTGAGTCTATTCCCTAATCTTTCTCCTCCTCCCATGATAAAGTTGACTCCCCTTTCAACGCTTAGATACGCAAACCTATAGCGTACTGGGATCAGTTCAGAAAAACACTCTCTTTCCTGGGATGAGATAGTAACTTTTAGGGTTCCGCAGTTTGTCCTCAACCGCCACGGATGGTTTATTTCTCTCCCAGTCACCAATCTTGCTGTGCTTGGCTTAAGCCAGCATGGTTTGACAACATTGGTAGTTTTGAGAGGTAAGTTTCCACCTCCGCTTCTTGTACTAGTCTTAGAAATAAGTTTTTTAACTCATCACTAGCTTCTAGGATCAGGTCAACAGACACTGGTGATGTAAAGCAGACTTTCGTTACCTCTCTCTCTGCTTTGGACTGAGTGAACAATATATATTCTATATCATTTGATGCTACCGCCTCCAGTGCCTTGCAGTGTGAGAATAGTGGCAGGATGCTATACCTGTTCAGGAGCTTCCACTTATTTGCTTTTTACCCCCTATGGGTCAATTCCAGATACACATATTTTGTTTGTGTTGGTCTACGCATAGTATATACCTGATCTGAATATTCAACAGTTCTTAGAATCCTTTGTACCTCAGGACTTTCTTTTCTCTTGACACAGGGTCTGTTTTCCTTAGTGCTTCTATTTGCGTATGCACTTTTCTTTAGCCTAATGCCATCCCAACCGTTGAATGGTTTAACTGGTCTAACTTGACCCCCGTCTTTAATTCCCTTTAACAATATTTCCTTCCCTGCCCCTCATAAGCCTTGATGACGCTTTGACATGTTGGGCACAGATGGTGTAGCTGACATACAATTTTGCTTCTGTGTATGCTTTTTCAGTAGAGGTCTTGCTTTTAAACACCACCTCCATTTCTTCCATCTCAATTTATCCAACCGCCAGCACCTTGCCCAACCACTACTCCTCCTCCTCACCAACATGGGCCTTATGGGCACATCAACTGTTGTATGTGCCCACACAGGAGGTCCTGTCCTTCATAGTCTCTCAAAAAATTCCCAACAGAGGCATAACAACATGCCACCTCCTGAGTATATGGCTGTTGTTGTGTTCAAGGGGGGATGTCCTGAAGAGCAAGTTACTGGTCTGCAAAAATAGGCTGCTTGTGAAACTATGGTGCCGCTTCTGCTGCGCATGTCCACATTTGAGCTGCAAAGAAAGATAGAACAGTGTTATAACTAGCTTGATACCTAACACTGCATGGAGCCTTTGATTAATAGTGGGTAATGGGGTCCCCTGCTGCATGGGCTGTATTGTTTAGGACGAAGCAGTTCAGCTTTTGCTTCTTTCTACTGCTCACACTTACGTCTGGTCTTCCTGAGAGTATGAACATAGATGTAAGGTAGCTGCAGGAGGCAACAGGGTGCATTACTTTCAGGTGAGCAGAGAGGTTGAGGCAAGGGTGGCCACTGATAAAATGATACTCTGTGTCATTAATGGGCAGAGAGCCCAAGGCCACACCCCCACATTTCTAATACTCATTGGTGCTGGTGTGGGAAACGCTATACGTCCTGATGACAAGCAATGCCAATGAAGCAAAAGTCTGACAAGATCACAGTTTTCATACTTGAGTGAGTGAGGGACAACAATGTTTTGCAATCAGTGCTTAATTTGTAAAAAAAACATAAGTGTCAGTGCCCTTGTCAAGAGGCCATCACAGCTTGTACCACCAATTGCCACTGTCAGCGCTGCCAATGACAGTACCTACACAGCTACTAACCATCACACTGCTACAAGAGGGATGTTTTAGACTGTTCAAGGCCACCAAAGCTGTATGAATGGCTTGGGTGGCTGGTATTAGTTGTTTTTCATGTATATTGAATGAATAAACGCCTGTTGTTCTGCTCATCTTTTAATTGCACAGACAGCACCACCATGTGGCAGCTGTCATAAGTGCCGGTATTGTAAATTAAGAGCTGGTGCAGAGCACTGGAAACCACCGGCTCAAATTAAGCACCTTTTGCAATGCTGTAATTCAGTGTTTTTTTAAGTACAGGTAGATGCTAGTAGAGTCGATTAATCTCATGTTAAACAGGAGCTGCATGTTTTATGCAGTTCGTAAATATTATTTATGATTTTGTGTTCAAATCTTACTTCTGAAGAACAAATTTGTCCTTATACAAAAAGTTGTAGTCTCTCTGCACAAAATGTCCAGCAGTCTCAGTGACAGAAGGCATCACTGATCGAACCAGTATAATGTTAGATTGTCTAACGGGGTTTAACCACATATTCAAGCTGTTTATCGCAGCCCTCAACCCACCCACACTTCCAACATCTGCATACCTTGTTGATAGATGTTTTTTCAGTACACCTAGATGTGGATCTAAGAGTAGTTCACCTATGTAGGAAACACAAAGAACTCCCCCAGTTTATATGTTAACATATAACTCTATGCATATTAAAGGAGCCGTGTGTGCTGTGCAAAGTACAGAACAACTACATTTTGAAAAAATATGCACACAATTTATTACAAAAATACTGGTGCATTTACTCATTGTCCGCTGATCTTTGGATTGTATAAAATCAATAAAAAGATTTGTTTTTTAAATACTTTATTAAAAAACATTGACACATAAACAAATATTCTTACATCCACATATGTCATAATATTACGGAAGACAACATGTAAAAACCTAAAACAACCTAGTTGCTTTTTGGCTTTTTAACTCCTACACCTAACTCATAAATATACATTAAATAAATCAATGTTACTTAATTAGTTTGCATAATACAAGGATATTAACGAGTGTCAAACAATCATCGTTGACGTAGTATGGCTATGTAAACACGCCGCAATGATATAGGTGTACTAGAAATTCTGGATTATTATTTTTGTAAATTGCTGTAAAAGTCAATATTTCGATATGCAAATGTTTCTGAGTGTGTATAGCTTGAAAATATAAAAGATAGTGTATGTCCTACCATTGAAAGGTGGTATAGCGATTTAAGAAATTAGAATAAACAAATGCGAAGAAACAAATTTGCGAAAGAGAGTCCAATAAATGCGTTTATATCTGAAACTTGTGGGGAAAAGTTGACTGAACACACAGAAAGTAGGAAAATATTGATTTCATTTTAAGAATGGCCATATTCATTTTCTAGCAGACAGAGCCCAAATTTGTTAAATAATTTTCACCCACCTAGCAGATTCAGCAGGAAAATGTATTCCATATTGGTATATGGAATACATATTGATAATAAAGTGGTTGGTGGTTGAAGGTGTTTAAAACATGCATTTCTTCATTCTGAGCAGGAGTCTTGCATGAGTTATTTCCTGGTTGAAAATGTCCACTAACGACTGTAGCCCTTAAACAATCTTCTAACGCTTTGGATGCATTAATGCAGAGTAAAGTAAAGTTACTGTTTGCTTATACTTCCGAAGCTAATCCCTGTGCTTTTGTTAGAACTGTAGTTTTGTTACAAAAGGGTGTGGAAGATTTTTAAAATGCACAATGTTGGGTAAAAATAAATATTGAATACGAATGTTTTTTTAATTACGAATTCTAGATGTAAATACTGAATTAATAAGATAGCACTTGAAAGGAGTTTAATACGACATTTAGAAGTGTATTTATTAATGTGTTTTAGTTCTCCCACATTTTCAGAAAGACACCATTTTGGTTAATATGGAAGCTGTCCTGATGTTCTTTTCATCTCATTCCTGCTCATTCCCCCCTGCCATTATGTCCCCCTACATGTATATTCTCCCCATAGTCTTCACAGAGCAGCAGTACACTGTGACGTAACTCGTTATTCTCCTTAAAGTGTATGTATTGTGATTGGACTTTTCTTCGTGTTCTAAAAGTATCTAATTCACAAGGTCATTTTCACACTAGTTCTGATGTGGCCAGAAAATAAACATTGGTGTGTGGGCCATTGTTTAAACAAATGTAGAATATTGTGGTGTGCATCTCTGTTATGTTATGTTATGTTATCACTTACTTATAAAGCGCACGGTCACCCCAGGGTTTCATGGCGCTACTCCTGCATAAGTTGTTACATCAGACCCATTAGTAGGCTAGCCCAAACAGCCAAGTTTTAAGTGCCTTTCGAAAGCCAAGAAGGTTGTCGCAGCTTCTCATTGTTACCGGAAGGGGATTCCAGAAAGTAGGTGCCTGGTAAGAAAATCTGCAGCCTCCAACCCGTTTGAGTTTTATAGTTGGAACAGATAGAAGATGCAAATAGGATTAGCGTAAGTTGCACCGGGAGACGTGTTTTTTGATCATGGCCGTAATGAATTTTGGACTGTTGCCTTGCAGTGCTTTGAAGGCAAGGCACCCAGTCTTATTTATTTTATTTATTTATTTTGAAGCTTATAAAGCGCACGGCTACCTCCGGCGGAGGTGTCCCGGCGCTAAGATTACTTGAATGTCCCCCTAAGAAGGTACCAGGAGTAAATCCCACAGAAAGAAAATAAGAGGTGCAGACACTATTATGACCGTTTAGTGAACAACCAGGTTTTGAGTTTACGTCGGAAGGCTAACTCGGATTCAATGAACCTAAGATCCAGAGGAAGGCTATTCCAGAGTTTGGCAGCAATAACGGTGAAAGTTCTGCCACCGCAACGGGAAAGCCTGAATCTTGGGACGATCAGTAAATGAAGGCTGTTAGATCTGAGGTGTCTAACTGAAGATGACATTTTAAGGCGTTTTCTCAGGTAAGACGGGCCTGTTCCATGAATTGCACGAAATGCCAAGGTCAAGATCTTAAAATCGATACGCCGAGCTATGGGGAGCCAATGAAGCTCATCTCTGTACGCTCTTACTGAGGTGCGGGCAGGGATATTGCCAATGAGCCGAGTTGCGGCGTTTTGGACAATTTGCAGGCGGTCAATCAAATACTGGGGGGCACCAAATGTGTAGTAATAAGTGCCTGGACCACCGTTTTACGGGAAGATTGAGGAAGATACGGGAATATCTTCCTAATCATGCGCAGTTTCGCAAAGCAAGCCCCCGCAACTTTGTTGACTTGGGACTTACCAGACAAGGTGTTATCAAATGTGAAGCCTAGGTTGCGGGCAGCCTGAACTGGCTTAGGGGGGGGATCCAGAACAGTGGGCCACCAAAGGCTGGCAAGGGGAGGAGATTTCTGACCGAAGAAAAGAACCTCAGTTTTTTCGGTATTGAGCGCAAGGTGATTAGCAGACATCCACGTACAGATATTGCCAAGGCAGTTTCTAAAGTTGGAAAAATGGGAGTCAGAGTGGTCTCTGAATGAAAAAATAAGCTGAGTATCATCAGCATAGGAGACCACCCTGACACCCCAAGATTCTACTACCTTGGCAAGAGGAGCCACGTAGATGTTGAACAATAAAGGGCTGAGGGCGGAGCCCTGGGGCACACCGCACAGCAGGGGTTTGTCCTCTGATTCAAATGGGTGCAGCGTAACCCTCTGGAACCGATTAGACAGAAAGGAATTGATCCAAGCCAGTACTGTGCCACTGATCCCGAGCTGATGTAAACGGGTTGCTAGTATGTCATGGGATACAGTGTCAAATGCAGCGGATAGGTCGAGGAGGACCAGCATGGCCTCCTCGCCCCTATCCACCGATTCCCTAATAATTTCTGAGACATCTAGCAACGCAGTCTCGGTGCTGTAACCCGTTCTAAAGCCGGACTGGGACTCATGTAACAGCTGATTAGATGCCTGATACTGGGCCAACTGAGTCTGTACCACTTTCTCCAAAACCTTAGCAGGTTTAGGCAGGAGTGAGATGGGCCGGTAGTTGGTGAATTGCGAAGGGTCAGCACCGGGTTTTTTTAGAATAGGGATTAGCCTGGCTTGTTTCCAATCTGAGGGAAATTGACCACGAGACAAAGAGGAGTTCCAAATCGTGAGGAGAGGTTTAGCCAGAACAGGGGCAAGATTGCCCATGATTTTGGCAGGGACTGGGTCCAAAGGAGAACCGGACTTGACTTTATATAGCAAGGACAAAGCTTGTTCAGAGGTGAGCTCGTCAAAGTGATTAAATGAGCTGTGAATGGGACATGTGATGTCAAGGGGGTGGTGAAGTGGGGTGGTATCAAAAGAGGAAGAAAGTTTGATAATTTTGTCCTGAAAAAAATTCGAGAGTCCGTTGCAGAGATCTTGCGTAGGGATACATTGGGTTTTCGTGGCAGGGGGATTTACAAAGTCTTTCACGATGGTAAAAAGAGTTTTAGAAGAGTTCTGTGCCTGTTGAATAAGGTTGGAGAAATAAGCTCTCATCGTAGAGCGTTTCAGCTTATGGAATTTATTCCGGGCAGATTTATAGGCCAGTTTAGCAAGAGGGTCATAATTTTTTCTCCATTTGCGTTCCAATTGTTTACATAAGCTCTTCTCCTCACGAAGCAGGGAGGAAAACCAAGGAGAGGAGGGACGTGATCTGGAAGAAGACAACGGAACAAAAGGGGCAACGGAATCAAGGGCCGAGGAAAGGGCCGAATTAAATCTTACAGTTTCATTGTCAAGGTCTTCTAGATGGTTAAGTTGAAACTGAAGATGAGGTTCTAAAGACTCGCAGGTGACTTTGGTCCATCTACGGCCACTGTCTCTGTGAAGAGAGGATGGGGAGGAGGAGAAGGGGAGGTGATGGTAAAAGGAAGAAGGAAGTGATCAGTCCAGGTCAGGGGAGAAGGGGACAGAACAGATATACCAGGATGATTAGAGAAAATGAGGTCTAATGTGTGCCCTGCAATGTGGGTCGGGCCTATAACTAATTGGGGCAGGGTAAGTCCCTGTAAAGTTTCCAACAGAGAAGAGGCTTTAGTACAAGAAGAATTATCAATATGGAGATTGAAGTCTCCCAACACAATAAAATGAGGGTGTTTAAGTGAAAAGTCAGCAATAGAATGCGTCAAAGCATTAAGAGAGGAAACGGCAGCTGTAGGGGGATTATAAACCAGGATACCGGCACAGATGGTACTTGCCGAGTCCATTATTGTAAAGTAAGCAGCTTCGATGAGGCCGTGATTGGGGATTTTAGTAAGGTTCAGTTTTAAATGAGATTTGGCAATTATGGCGAGGTCCCCCCCCGGGTTTAGAGTTTTCGCGATTAATGCCAGTGAAGCAGTAGCCAGGGGGGATAGCTAGGTTAAGATCCGGTTTAGATGAGTCTTTAATCCATGTTTCGGTAAGAAACAATATGTCCCATTTATGGGTATCAAGTAAGAGCCAAATATCAGTAGCGTGGGCTGGGAGCGATCTGCAGTTGATTAACGCCGCTTTTAAGATAGCTGAAGGCTGCAGTTGACCCCTCGGGGGAGGTTGAGATGCGTTAAGAACAACCGGGATGGAAAACTTGCATTGTGAGCAGGAGTAGCCGGTTAATTCCAAGCTATTGGGTTTACAACAGGAAATAGGGCTACAGGAATTGTAACGAAGGTGTAACAGTTGATCAGAGGTCCATGAGATTTTTGGATCATTAGAAGCAGGGGTTCTGGCACTAGGCGCGGGTCCGGCGCGGACGGGCGCAGACGGGCTTGCCTTAGGCGCGCCTTCGGCGCGCCACCGGCGCGGACGGGCTGGTCCCTTCTTTATATCCATAACCCTCTGGCGGTGGGAGGAGGGTGGGAGGCGTCCAGGAGCTGGAGCGCTACCCTGCCTCACCCCAAGATGGCGGTTCCGCGTTCTCCCGGCCGGCAAGAGCGCTGTGCTCGGCTGCGCCGGGGGAGGATCAAGGTCGGGCCCCTGGGACGAAGCAATCTCGTCCGGACCGGTAAAGAGGTCAGAATTTCAATAAAAAAGCTCCAGTTAAAATATTAACAGTATTTTAAAAAATGCAAATCTGGTGGCAGCTGTACACCGGTAGTAATCACCATGCATACACAACACACTCGAAATCAAGTTTAAAAATCACAAGCCACAAAGGGAAAGAAAGTGCCCCCGGCTTTCCGCCTCAGGGGTGAATGCACACACGTAATCTGTGAGGTGAGGGGGCGGGAGAACTTAAGTAATGAGGGAGGGCGGGAGGCGTCCAGGAGCTGGAGCGCTACCCTGCCTCCCCCCAAGATGGCGGTTCCGCGTTCTCCCGGCCGGCAAGAGCGCTGTGCTCGGCTGCGCCGGGGGAGGATCAAGGTCGGGCCCCTGGGACGAAGCAATCTCGTCCGGACCGGTAAAGAGGTCAGAATTTCAATAAAAAAGCTCCAGTTAAAATATTAACAGTATTTTAAAAAATGCAAATCTGGTGGCAGCTGTACACCGGTACTAATCACCACGCATACACAACACACTCGAAATCAAGTTTAAAAATCACAAGCCACAAAGGGAAAGAAAGTGCCCCCGGCTTTCCGCCTCAGGGGTGAATGCACACACGTAATCTGTGAGGTGAAGGGGCGGGAGAACTTAAGTAATGAGGGAGGGCGGGAGGCGTCCAGGAGCTGGAGCGCTACCCTGCCTCCCCCCAAGATGGCGGTTCCACGTTCTCCCGGCCGGCAAGAGCGCTGTGCTCGGCTGCGCCGGGGGAGGATCAAGGTCGGGCCCCTGGGACGAAGCAATCTCGTCCGGACCGGTAAAGAGGTCAGAATTTCAATAAAAAAGCTCCAGTTAAAATATTAACAGTATTTTAAAAAATGCAAATCTGGTGGCAGCTGTACACCGGTAGTAATCACCACGCATACACAACACACTCGAAATCAAGTTTAAAAATCACAAGCCACAAAGGGAAAGAAAGTGCCCCCGGCTTTCCGCCTCAGGGGTGAATGCACACACGTAATCTGTGAGGTGAAGGGGCAGGAGAACTTAAGTAATGAGGGAGGGCGGGAGGCGTCCAGGAGCTGGAGCGCTACCCTGCCTCCCCCCAAGATGGCGGTTCCGCGTTCTCCCGGCCGGCAAGAGCGCTGTGCTCGGCTGCGCCGGGGGAGGATCAAGGTCGGGCCCCTGGGACGAAGCAATCTCGTCCGGACCGGTAAAGAGGTCAGAATTTCAATAAAAAAGCTCCAGTTAAAATATTAACAGTATTTTAAAAAATGCAAATCTGGTGGCAGCTGTACACCGGTAGTAATCACCACGCATACACAACACACTCGAAATCAAGTTTAAAAATCACAAGCCACAAATGGAAAGAAAGTGCCCCCGGCTTTCCGCCTCAGGGGTGAATGCACACACGTCTTGAATGCCGCACGTTGCTCCACGGGAAGCCAGTGGAGCTTGATCAACAAGGACCTGGCAGAATGCCATTTTGGCTGTTTGTGTATTCATCTGGCCGCCTGGTTCTGAACCATTTGCAGCCGTTTTAAGAGGTATTGAGGCAAGCCGATATAGAGGGAGTTTGCAAAATCTAGGCGTGATAGAACCATTGCTATCACCACCTGGATCGGAGCTGAGTGGGTCAGCAAATTAGCAATTTTCCTGATTTTGCGAAGCTGATATAGACTGGTGGAGAACACTGCACCCACCTGTCCTCTCAACGAGAGGTCTGCATTGATTACTACCCCTAGGCTTTTTACAGACAAGGGTGGAGTTGGGGGAGGACCCAGTTCACTAGGCCAGAAGTGTGGACCCCAGCAGTCCTTGCTCTTCCCAGGCAGCACCAGTTCCGTCTTGCCCGGGTTGAGTTTCAATTGGTTGCTGTCCATCCAGTGTTGAATGTGGAGCATGGTGGTTTGAAATTCCACAGCAGCATTAGGACCATCTAGGGGGAAAATCAACGGGAGGTCATCTGCATAGTTAAAAATGGTGACTTTCCGATTCTTTAAAGAGTAGAGCAGAGGCCTCAGATAAAGATTAAACAATAATGGCGACAGGGACGAGCCCTGTGGTACACCACAAGAGGTGGTCACTGTGGGGGCAGTAAGAGTGCCCAGTCGCACTGCTTGCGTTCTGCCAGTTAAAAATGATTTAAGCCAGTTGTAGGCAAGACCTTGGATGACCGCTTGTTCGACACGGTTCAACAAAGTGTTATGGTCGACCGTGTCGAACGCTGCCGACAAATCCAGAAGCACCAAGGCCTGAGGAATTCCCCTGTCTGAATTAGCTCTTAGAGTATCCAGGACGGCCAGAACTACCGCCTCTGTTGAATGGGCAGGCCGAAAGCCCGCTTGATTTGGCTCCAGGTATTCTGTTCGTTCCACAAAGTTAGATAGACATCTGGCCACATGTGCCTCCAGGATTTTGGACAGACAGGGAAGAAGAGATATGGGGCGATAGTTAGAAGGGGTTAAAGGATCTGCCCCGGGCTTTTTCAGAACGGGGACTACTGTAGCGGCCTTGAAGGCAGGCGGTACTACCCCCTGATTGAGAGATGCATTCAAAAAAGGAAGAATGCTATGTGGCAGTACTGTGAATATATCTTTCATAATAGCAGGAGGACAACAGTCATTCGGAGAGCCTGACTTGACCCGGATAAATAAGTCATATAAACTTTTGGGGCATAAAGCAGGGAGATGAGTCATAGTGACAGGGTTCCTAAAAATATAATCCTGGCATTCTGTGTTAATCAGAGGAGGGATGCTCGATTTAATAGTAGCAATTTTTTCCATAAAATAATTGTTTAAGACTTCACACATCTCTTGCGTGGGGGCATGATTTGGAAGTATTCTCTCATCACTGCTAATCTCACCGACAATTTTGAAGATTTCCTTAGTTCTGTTATTCGCGTTAAGTATTCTTGCTGAGAAATGGGCTATTTTAGCAGTCAATATTGCTTTTTTATATTCTATACGAGCCGACAGAAACTTATGTCTGTCTAGAATATGACATCCATGCCTCCATTTCCTATCTGATTGTCGAAGCATTCGTTTTTGTGACTTCAATTCAGCAGTGTACCATTTATGAGCGTCTTGATGTCTAGTGCGAGAAAATGGAATCAGGGGGGCGTGCTCATCACTGGCCGAACTCAGCCATTCCGCGATGTTAGTTTCCATAGCGTCAACGTTTGAGTTAAAAGTGGGAAGGGAGCCGGCGAGGGTGTGAATGAGAACTTTTGTATCAAGAGTTCTCCACTTTCGTTTTAATACTCCCCCAGCCTTTGGGGGTTTCTGCATGTCGCTGAGACTGAGCGTAAAATCAATCAGATGGTGATCTGATCATATACAGGGAGATATCAAGGGTGTCGATGTTGTCAGATTATGGGACCAAATTTGGTCCAGTATGTGTCCTTTTATATGGGTAGGGGAAGATAGAATCTGGGTTAAGTTCAAATTGGAGAGTAATTCGGACAGTTCTACTGCTTGTGGTCCGCTGTGAGCGTCGTTGACCCAGTAGTTCAAATCCCCTATGAGTAAAACCCTAGAATGATTCGTCACAAGGTTGGCCATTTGTTCGCTTAGCAAAAGCAGAAAAGAGGGCATGGACTGAGGGGGTCGGTAAATCAGCACCAATGCAATGACTCCCGCTGTTGAATCTAGTGAAATGACCATGTTCTCTACATTGGGCAATTCCAAGGAGGGCCTAACGTACTGTTACATTTCTTATGTATAATAGCAGCCACGCCCCCACCCGACTTGCCTGGGCGCCGGTTGACATTCAGGATATAATAATCTGAGGGGAGGGCTGCTAGTATATCAGGTGTAGACTCCAAAGTCAGACATGTTTCAGTGGTCAGCAACAGGAAAATGTCCAACTGATGTTTAACTAAGGACCTAGTGTTAAGATAGAGAAAGCGAATATTCACGGAATTAAGTCGGGTGGGGCTGCTAATGGGAGGAACATAGAGGGACAAACCCAAAGGTATAGACGGGTCCACTGTTACTTATCCTATTTGATTAGACCAAATGCGGTTAACCACTGCATAGGGCAACTGGATGTGATGTTGCGCCAATGCTCTTAGTTCCAGGGACGAGTAGGAGATGGTTTGACCAGGGGTTACGGCCCCTGGACCCGGTTGGGCGCGGACGGGCGCAGACGGGCTTGCCTTAGGCGCGCCTTTGGCGCGCCATCGGCGCTGCCGCTGCGCTCGCCCACTGCGCTTTCTGCCCAGACACATTTAAATAGGATGTGGCCAGTGCTGGGAAGATGCGTGCAACGACTGGCCAAGCGCGTGTCACGTCCAAAATGGCCGCTACCCGTCTGCAATTGAGGTCAGGAGTGCTGCGGAGCCGTGGCGAGGGAGGACTATGCCCGAGCAATGCCAGCAACAAAGCGGTGAGTGAGTTTTAAAATTCCAAGTGAGCACGAATAAGAAAAAAATATGTCAGGCACTCTTCCCCAAATTCCCGTCAGACACACAAAGGTAAAATAAAGACTGGTAACGAGCAATTTAAAATTCAAGGCAGACTAGAGTGCAGGAAGCTGACAGGAGCAGCGCTCTGCAGCAATGGGCCCGGTTAAGTAACTTTTGCCCAGTGCCGGGAAGATGCGTGCAACGACTGGACCACTGACCACGCCAAGCGTGTGTCACGTCCAAGATGGCCGCTACACGGCCGCAATTGAGGTCAGGAGTGCTGCGGAGCCGTGGCAAGGGAGGACTATGCCCCGAGCAATGCCAGCAACAAAGCGGTGAGTGAGTTTTAGAATTCCAAGTGAGCACGAAAAACAAAACAATATGTCAGGCACTCCCCCCCAAATTCCCGTCAGACACACAAAGGTAAAATAAAGACTGGTAATGAGCAATTTGAAATTCAAGGCAGACTAGAGTGCAGGAAGCTGACAGCAACAGCTCAGGGGTTTTAATAAAAGTAGGCTAGTGTTATGTGTTTTATTATGACGTTTTACATTTTGATTTGCCTCAAATGTAATATCACTAGTCATGCCATGTTGAATTTGCAGTCTTTGATTATTCTGTATACATAAAATGTGTATCAATGCCCCTGGCGTTTGGGGGTGAGCCACTGGGACCTTTCCTTTCCTACTAGAGATGCTGTTGGTTTCCTTTGTCATTCTGACAATTAGAATACAACAGTGTTTGTGTTGTAATTTTTTATTGGGATACGGTCATACAACGTAAACACAGTTGGAGATCAGAGTATATGACTACTAAGCAGTGCAATGCAGTTCACCAAGGAGGAGGAGGGGAGAGAAGAGAGAAAAGAAAAGAGAAATGGAGCATGGGGGGGGGGGAGTCAAGGTACAAATGGAACTAAGATCTGAGAAAATCCCCTACCCCACTGCCAGTTGGTTCTCCAGGAGGTAGGCGTTGAGGGGTCATTTGGCCAGGGGCCCACAACTGGGATACAGGGGGTGCGGGTAGGTGGTCCCTGTGAGGAAGGGGGAGGGAGGATGCGTCATCAGTGACTGGGTGATGCAGACAGCAGGGTCATAGTGAGGCGTAGCCCACAGCAAAGGAGAGAGGACCCTCTGTTATCAGGCCAGGTAGTTCCCACACCCTCTGCCTAGATGGTGGAGGGTCGACAATTATAATTTAAATATATTTCTGCCCATTCCTATTATGAATTTCCTGTTCATTTCCACCTATAATTATTCTGATTATCTACTCTGCATTACGTTTCATGGGATTTTATATTCATTATGTACTGCCTGATTTTTTAATAAAACCCTTTAACTTTTTCCTGATCCAGAACTTTTTTGAGTGGTCCCAGTTACTTATTTTATTACTCTGTTAAACTTATGTTTGGCCTCATGTTGGGGACGGTGTTCTTTATTACAAGATCTAGGATGGCGGAGCAGAAACTCTAAAGGTAAATTTGAGGTGAACAAAATTTTGCGATGCATTAAAATTTGGGATTCAGGGTTCTGCTCCCACAGGGTATTTATTACATGCTGTACCATTTTGTTTAAATGTTGATGTAAGTAACTAGTGGGATCCATAACCCGGAGCACTATATGTAATATAAGGACACCGACTTGCAAGTGTTCTGGCATTCTGGTTTCTAGTAATGTCCATATGGCAGACCCAGGGCTGGGAGAGCAGGGTCACACTGGGAAACCAAAAGCAGCCTTTGAAAAAATGTTCAAGCCAACCCACTCTCTCTCTCCTTTTCTCCTTTCTCCCTTCTCACTCTGATCCCTTTCCCTCTACCTTCAGTCTCCCTCTCTTTCTTTCTGTACTCGCTTTCTTCCTCTCTTTGAATCTCCCCGTGCCTGCTGCAATGAACCTCAGTAAGGGAGTTCGGTAAAATGACAGGCTTAAGGAGTGGCCGGGGTTCAAAACCAGCCTCCAAAGGCTGCAGCCCATTGGGGAAATGCCTGGTGGAACAGCAATGCCCCTCCCCTAAGGCGGAGGAGCTTTGCCCCCACTGCTCTCTGAGCAGTGCAAACATAAAAAATAAAATGATACTAACACATCAGTTTGGTTGCCTTCCAGATGCAGGGCAGGGCTGGGCTGTTGTCACAGCCAGCAGGAGTAGGAGTGGTTGGCACTTTCTTAGTGCGCATGACTGTTTGGCTGGTCGTCTTGGACCAGCTAAAGAGTCATGCGATTAAGCATTTTTCCACTTGGCTGAATTGCACAGCCTGGGTGGAGAACATGCACAGGCTCCCACTCCCTGTCAGAGCGCCGAACCAACGATTGGGTTGCACATAGAAACCAAAAAAGCCTGTGTAATACCTGGTGGTATCTATGATCCAAGCTGGCCTCCTGGCTCTGAAGAGACTATTTTCTTGCCACTGTAAGTACATACATAAAAAAACAGCAAGAAGGAAGGTCTTCCAATAACAAGGAGCTCAAGACCAGAAATCTTTTCTACGTGACTTAAGAAGCCAGCCCCAAGATACTGTTTTTAAGAGATGTTTCAAGAATCTTGGTTTGAAAGAAATGCTCCAATTTTTCAGTCTGGCTTGATAATCTAGCTGACCTTGATGTCTAATGTTTCCAATATACAGAGAGTGGGCTTTTGGTCTTCAGCCATTGCTCTGTGACCTCATCAGTCGCACCATGAACCAGCCCAGGGTAGAATACATCTCTCAACCTATGTGTTGGAAACCGGCTATTTCTGGTAGGCTAAGGCTTATGCCAAAGCCAGGCAGAAACCACCATTCCAGTCAGGGCAAGGAAGTCACACGCCAAGATAACCCCTGCTCACCCTCTAGGTAGCATGGCGCGAGCAGTCTAGGCTAAACTCGGAGGCGATGTGTAAAGCATTTGCGTCAGCGCACGACAGCAACAACATATTAGGTACACCACAAAAGAGACTCCACACAAGGTTATATTAAAATAACTTTTGTATTGTAAAAACATATCAGATAGAAATTACACATGTACATTGTGCCAACTGGCACGGCAATATTCACAAGGGATTATGTACACAGGACAGGGCCACATAGGCCACTGTCATAATCAGCACTTCTAAAATAGAAATAGTACTTATAGAACTTAGAATAAAAGTGTATAAAATCACTGTACCACAAAGGAACAGTTATAGATCACCCCCGGTAACTACTGGGGACAGGTAAGTACCACCTACGCAACCCTACACTCCTTGGGAGACTGTCACGCAGGGGACCAGGACCTCACTAGGACCACCTGTACTAAGAAAGAACAACCACCTAAGGATGAAATCCACTTAGGGGTATAGCTCAAAACACACTACCCATGATGCATGAATATACATTCAGAGGAGTAGTAAAGAAAGAAAACACATGATGTATAGACCTACACATTCAGCGGTGTTCAGGACAGAGCACATGATGCAATTAAAATACAGTCAGGGGTGCAGCGCAAGAAGACACATGATGACTAAACATTCAGAGGTGTAGCGCAAGAAGAGAAAGACACATAATGCATGAAACATTCAGGGGTGTCAAAGTAAAGCAATAGCGCAAGAATCACATGATGTCTAAAAACATTCAGAGGTGTAAGATCAAGGTGCGTAATCATACTAAAAGCATTACATTTCCTAGCACCACATCACAATGCGCAAAACTCACATTAGGCAGATACTATCACATGAGCCACTACCTGTGGCAGTCCCTAGGCCAATGGCCTTGTTGGGGCTCAGACGCCCTGAGTCTCAGTGTCAGGGTGCGCTGCCATGCAGCGCCAGTCTCAAAGTACCCAAAAAGCCTAAACGTAGCAGGTGCCCACTAAGTGCTGGGCACCTGGAGAACAACAGAACTGAGCCAGGGCCCTCACTGGCCCTTCGGCGCCAACTGCGCCACTGCTGGAGCCACACAGGCTCTGGGCATAACACACATGCCCCAGACGTTGGATTCTCACAGGCTCTAAAGCAATGATGCCAACCGTTGGAGCCACACAGGCTCTTAGAACACAGATGCCCCCATGAGCCTCACCGGACTCTAGCCCTAACACTCAGGGGCAGGAGGGGACGAGCACCGAAAATATGCCCCGAAGCCCCCCTCTCGAATATGGCCCTCTCGGGAGCCAAACGGGCTCGTAAACATAATGCGGCCCCTCTGAGCCTCTCTAGGCTCATGCGCGTTGGGGCGACCCACTGCCAACTGGGGCCGCCCAGGAAGCCTTCACGGCTTCCGACTGGCACTAGGCGCGAGCTCGCGCCACTGCGGGGGGGGGGGGCGGACACCGACAACGTGTCCCGGCGCCCCTCCTCTCTTCTGCCCCCGCGTTGGAGCCTTGCAGAGCTCAACACAAAGACTGGCCCCTCGAGCCTTCCCAGGCTCTACACACCGTTGGAGCGGCCCGCTGCCATACGGGGCCGCTCTGACGAAGGGGGACCTCCCACTCGGCCCGCCCTCAGCCCAGACTCACCGGGGCTCACGGGGCGGCTCCTCCGTCTTCCTGGGGCAGGCGCCGACAATGCGCCTCGGGCCCCCAGGCTCTCCCCTCTCGGCATCGGCCGCCATCTCCCTCGCGCCTTCCTCCTCTTCCTCCCGCCTCACAGGCTGCGGGGCGGGACTTCCGGCCGGCCGCGCAGGGATTGGCCGGCCGGCCAGGTACTTCCGGGTCGCCGCGGGCAGCGCGGCGGCCCTCGCTAGGCAGGCAGGCGGGCAGCAATCGCGAGGTGGGCACTCGTAACTCACATAAACCTGGGCAAATCCAAGTCGGAAAAAATAAGCGGAGTGGGCTCCCGCGCCGATCCGCCGCCGGCCTCCAGCAGCAACGCGCTTCCAAGCGCTATAGAGGCACACAAAGCGCTCCAGCACTAGAAGTGCAACCAAAGCGCCATGGGCAGGAAATACAGCGCTCTCAGCGCTATGAAGGACAAGTCCAGCGCTCCCAGCGCTGGAAGGCAATAAAGCGCTCTCTCAGCGCTAGATGCAGATGAAGCGCTCCCTCAGCGCTACCGGGACAAGTCCAGCCAAGTCCTTCAGCAATGCAGCTCCACCATGCTGCACCAAGGTCCCAGAGAGTCCCAGGGGGCTAAGCAAAGTCCCCCCTTCAGCCCAGGCAGGGCAGAAGGGTCCCCCAGGAGTCCAGGAATCCAGGCACCCAGGGGCTGGGCAGCGCCCACCCCTGGTAGATCCGAGTCAGCCACAAGAGCTAGAACAAGAACCTTTTGGAAGGGGCAGAGCCCCTTCTTATACACAGAAAAAGCTTTGAAGCCTTTGAAGCTTTCGTGCAAGGCGAGCCCTAAGCTCTGGGAGTATCTGGTTTCCCTCTCCTGTCAGCCTCAGGTCAGAGGTGACAGGGGGCCATCGGGAGGGAGAGTCATCCAGGGTGGGCCGACAGACACAGCCTGGCACCACCAGAGCTCTTTCCACTCCTCCCTAACAGCAGATGGGGGGCCTTTCATCTACGGCTCCTCCGGGGCCTTGCAGACCCTGCAGACCCTGTTCTACTCAAACCAGACAGTCCATCTACCAACAGGCCCAGGCATGCCTGGGCCAGGCCCATCAGCCAATCACGTGCTAGCAGACTCACTACACAATTATGCCAACTTCTAAAAGTGGCGCTTCTAGACTACACACAGCCATGCCGCATATACCATTCTGCAGCATTCATTCTCACGAGTTCATACATATCAAACTCGACCCTGCACTCCCCATGCATCAGGAAACTACCATGGGCATACATCTTCCCAGTCATTCCTATGGGAGGGCAGGTCACTCACCATCCATACACAGAAAGCACACGCACTTTACACTGTACCACAGTGAAAAAGTGCGCAGAGGCCTACAATCACCAATCCAGGTTCCAAAAACAGGCTAGGAAAAAGCAAAAAGTCACGGGGTAGACCTGCCCAAAGGACCGGGTCCAACACTATGCAGTTGCCACTTTGGTGTATCATTCCACCTCCTAGGAAGTGGATCCAAAGCAGTACAGTAAATTGTACACTCCGCCATCACACATTCAGGGGCTTATTTATAAGCCCTTGTGTCACTTTTGACCCGCTTGTGCGTCACATTTTGTGACGCACCAGCAGGGTAAAGAATGTGCCACGCTGCATCATATTTACAAAGTGACGCATCTAGGTAGCTGCGTCACTTTGTAAACCCCTGCGCCACATTATACCTGCGCCAGGTATAATGTATGCAGGGTGGGCGTTTTGACGCAAGTAAGCCTCGTAGAAATGACGCAGTGAAATCTATGAGATTTCACTGCGTCACTTCTAGGACGCAAATGTGTCATTATCTTACGCCTGCCTCACAGCAGGCGTAAGACTGATGCAGGCACATTGAAATGGAATTTGCCCATGTTAAATGGCCCATTGCTGAAGTTGTGTCACTTTTGTGACACACTCCAGCAATGCGTCATTTTTGCGCCTACAGATACGTCAGAAATACTGAAGTATCTAACTCCTTGCGACATGATGCGTCATATTGTAAATATGACGCATCCAGCATGTCGCAAGGAGGGCACAATGAAAAGTGATGCATCGCTGTTTTCACGCAGCGATGCGTCACTTTTCATAAATGAGGCCCTCAGTTCTTTATCTCATACTTGCACTGTATACAGAAAGCCATCCTTGCCAGATAAATAGGGAGTCCCTTTATGTGCTGCCTCAAAAGTAATACCGGCCAGTTTAATAGATACCATTTAGGAGATGTTGCTAGGTCTCTGCTGCTAGTATATGTCATGTTTTATACAAGTCATTACTTTCCTTCTAAGGACATACCCAATAAAATGGTTATTTACCAAGGTTTTAGTTAAACTTTGCTCCATCAAATCCATTTGTATTGCTCCAGAGAGTAATCTGTCCATTTCAAAGTTGTTTCCAGCTTTGCACACAGCAGATGGTTATTTAAAGAGGTAAGATGGTACAGCTGCATCATCTGAACAAACATTGGCAAGGGAAATGGGCTCAATGTAATAACACACACATGATAACCATAACATAGCCAGACAAATTTAAGAAAACAAAAGTCGGTCTTTACTGAAAACACTCTTACCTTCAATGCAGAGTTTTTTTGTGTCTGTGTCAAATTAAGGTTGGATGGCAATGGAGCCATCACCATTGTCCTTTTTTAGTATCTATGGCATAGAAAGAAAGGAAAATAATAATGGAGGCTCCCTTGTTATGGTATTTTGACAAAGAAACAGAAAGAGGACTATATGGAAGTCAAGGAATCATTTAAGCATTTCACATTGGCAAAGCTAATAGATATGGGATACTGCAGGTGCATTTTTTTATCAGTTATCATGGACTTATAGTGTGTTAAGTGTGGATACATGAATTCAGTGCTCATGCAGACATAGGTGGATACCGTAACTGCTCAGTTTTAAAAATCTGAGACCCCAGACAGAAATGAACTCTAAGGTAATCTCTTCGCTTTACTGACCCAGGGCTGAAAGCACTTGAAGGCCACTCTGCAGGGCACAATCCTTGCTGGACCCGCTTCCCCTGCACTGCCTGAGTCCTCCCGCTGCCGCGTCAACATCAAAGGCGGCCGCCGAGTGGAGGACTCGGCTACCCAGGACACCTTGCGGCCGCGCAGACCTTGCCTGTCACCATCGGCGCCTGGAGGCGCGATAAAGGTCGGCGTCCCCCGACCAAGGGGTGTAATCTCTTCGCTTTACTGACCCAGGGCTGAAAGCACTTGAAGGCCACTCTGCAGGGCACAATCCTTGCTGGACCCGCTTCCCCTGCACTGCCTGAGTCCTCCCGCTGCCGCGTCAACATCAAAGGCGGCCGCCGAGTGGAGGACTCGGCTACCCAGGACACCTTGCGGCCGCGCAGACCTTGCCTGTCACCATCGGCGCCTGGAGGCGCGATAAAGGTCGGCGTCCCCCGACCAAGGGGTGTAATCTCTTCGCTTTACTGACCCAGGGCTGAAAGCACTTGAAGGCCACTCTGCAGGGCACAATCCTTGCTGGACCCGCTTCCCCTGCACTGCCTGAGTCCTCCCGCTGCCGCGTCAACATCAAAGGCGGCCGCGCAGACCTTGCCTGTCACCATCGGCGCCTGGAGGCGCGATAAAGGTCGGCGTCCCCCGTAACGCGGGACGCCGGGCGAAGCCCGGGCCAAGGGCGGGCCCGTTTTAGCCCGTTCTAGACTGAGCTAGGCTGGGCTGGGCTACCCCCCTTGGCCTTGCGATCCGGCTTATACGCTTCTTACTTAAGGTACATTTGTATTGATTTCTACTATTGCCATACTGCCAGATTTAAAGATATTCTTTTCCCCCCACCATGACCAGGGGGTCCAGAAGTAAGACGGCCATGAAAACTGCTTTGCTTACTGGTCCTCTTGACCAATTTATTACAAGAACTAACGAGGCCATTAATCTAAGCATTTCTTTATTGGAGCGAAGGGTGTCACAAGACCAGGCAGGCGCTAGGAGGTCCTCCCTGGGCCCCTTAGCATCAGTTCAATCGCCACTCCAACCGACTACATCCATCCCGGTGTTACTGCAACCTAATGTTATAGCTGTACGACCGAAACTATGGCCACCTTTTCTTCTCAGCCCACCCCCACTCAGCCCACCCAGTCTGCCTCCAACAAGGGTCTGTCTCAGCCATCGAATAAAAGGCCCATCTCCCCACTTTTGCCCCAGCATCCATCATTGACTCGACCTGATGAGGGTAAGAGGGGTCTCAGGTCTAAGCGCCCCGTTCATTTATCACCAGAAGTGTCCCCTTATACCATCATTCTTATTGGGGTCCCTGAGTTACCTATAAATAAAGAGGAGCCATCTTGGTCCCTCTGGAACAAGGTCTCACAATGGTTTAGTATGAATAGGTCCCTTCAATCTGCCCATAATAGCCGAATTTCAGCAGTACGTGGAGTCCCGTGGATTGGGGACGAACCCAAAAACATACAGGGAGATTGCATTATAGTGACCTGTGATGATCCAGACATGGTGGATTACATTTGCTCCTGGCCTGCCTTGGCCAAAAAAGAGGGGATTGATGCCCACCACCTCTCCTCCTTCTATCCCTATGTATGTAGCCACCAGAACGCGTTAGACTCTAATTGGGTACAACCATCTGAGCGCCAGCATCCGGTAGTTTCTAATTGGGCGCAACCACCTGAACGCCCGCTCCCGACAGTCCCAAATTGGGTGCAACCACCTGAGCGCCAGCACCCGATAGTCCCAAATTGGGTGCAACCACCCGAGTACCAACACCCGATAGTACCAAACTGGGTGCAACCTCTTGAGCGCCAGCTCCCGTTAGCTCCTAACTGGGTGCAACCTCCTGAGCGCCAACACCCGATAGTTCCAAACTGGGCGCAACCACCTGAGCCCACGTGGAACCACATAGGTCCTTGGCACTCACAGAAGAATAGGAGTAGAGAGTGGGGCCAGCGGCCGTGGCGCCCTAATAGCGACTTTCATACTATGGGGGGTTGGCGGGGCATCCCCGTTAGTAATAGATTCGACTGCCTGGAAATGGTCGATTGACCATCGGCCATTCCATTTAGTGGTAACTCAACTCAGGGGGACCCGGGGACAGATGTGAAGCCAGGCAGTACCCTAGCTACTCACCATGAAACCCTTATAACCTTAGATTTACCTAATGACCCAAACTCTATTATACAAACAACAGGTATCCACATCTCTTGTAGGATCCCTGACACCGAAGTAGCTATTTCAGTGGCTCATCAGGAATCACTTGCTGTGTCTACAGGTGACAAGCAGCTTGCTCCTGACATACTGCCCGCCCCCCAACGAGACAGTGTTACTCCCACAGCAGCCGTATTTGCGGGGCTCAATTTAGTTACCTGGAACATAGCAGGTATCTCAGGTAAATTGAACACCCCGTTTTGAAAGGAGTTTACAGGGGCTGGCCATGACATTATCTGTCTTCAGGAAACGTGGTGCCAAGAACCAATCTATGTAGAAGGCTACTCATCCCACTGCCTCAACGCATCTAACTCCCCATCAGGTAGAGCTAAGGGTGGCCTATTGTTGCTAATCTCTAACAAATTGACTAATTTCAAAACTAAAAGTTACTCCTTTATTGAAACACATAGTCAGGTGCTACGGATAGAGGCCAATAATTGTAGAGACCTAATTCTTGTCAATTTTTATAATAACATTTTTGATGCCTCCAGGGGCAATATCCTATTTCCCCTGGAAATCGAAATCAAAAGTGCATTGGCATCCTCCCGCAAAATGGCAGACATTTTATGGGCCGGCGATTTTAATATTCAGCCATGCCCTCTAGCAATGGGTAACCCATGCGGTTTTAGGAAAGAGTTGGGCAATAATGGGGTGACAGATAGAGTGGAATCCCTACACTTTCCACACTGTAATTATGGTAGTCTTTTAAATAATCTGATAGCAAAATTTGATCTAGACTTGCTTAGCTGTAATAGAAACAAGTCCAATCATGCCTGTCCTACATTCACAGGCAGGCTTGCTAATACCAACATCGATCATATCTTGCTGTCAAACACTAGTGAATTTACCAACCTGTGGGTTAGGGAAGAGTCCCTAAGTGATCATAACAGCATCTCTTTAACTTTACTGGGTTGGGGATTAAAGTCTCCCAATAAGGAATTTTGCTCCACTGATATAGCCCCCACGAGGCCGAACGGTCCAAGGATCAAATGGGCCGGAATTGACCCTGCGAAAAAAATCAAGGAGATAGTGGAAAAATGTAGTAATGAGATTTCCTATTGTCTTGGAGAAGTTACCAATTCGGCAACCCTGCTGTCAAGCTACATCAGGATAAACACAGTCATTGAAGATGCACTTACAAAGAAGCAACCTAAAACCAGAATGGCCAGGTTGGGATGGTTTGATAAACACTGCACCCTGTCCCTACGCGAACTCAAAAAGGCATTATGTCATTAACCACACAATTATAATAACATCAAAACTCTGCGTGCTAAATATAAGGTGGCCCTCTCTAATAGGAAAAAGGTCCCGCAAGAAGAAGCTTGGGACAATCTAAAACGAGCAGCGGAAACCCAAAATAGTAAACTTTATTGGGAGTCAATAAATATTCCCTTCTTAAACACAGAGGGTATCCCGGAACTCACATCTTATGTAGCATGTAATGCTTGGATTGAACACTTTTCCAATATTTTTAACCCGGTAGGGCAGCCCCTAGAAACCCCGGTCCATGAGGATTCAGTTTGGTTGCCCTTATCATTGGGAATTAACTTGGATGAGGTTTATGAAGGCCTGTCCGACAGTAAAGGAGGAAAGGCCCCGGGCCCCGATGGAGTACCTATAGACCTTCTTAAAACCGAAATGAATCTGTGGGCGCCCATCCTAGTGAGGGTTTTTAATGCTGCAGCTGAGGGATGTTCCCCACCATCTTGGGGCCAGTCGGTCATCATTCCTATATTCAAGAAAGGCAGCATCGGAGGCGGGTAATTATCGCCCCATTTCCTTCTTGGACGCCTCAGTTAAGGTGATGAGTCGAATTATGCTGCAGAGGCTGGAAACCTGGGCAAATGAAAAGGACATTTTAACCAAGGTTCAATATGGTTTTAGAAAAGGTATGGGGACACTAGAACAGTGTGTTAATTTAGATCTTTTAATTAACAAATATACGGAAGTTAAAAAAGGGAGCCTGTTTTTATGTTTCGCGGACCTGAGCAGTGCGTTCGATCTGGTCGACCACCCTATTTTATGGCAGGTCCTGATAGAGGCAGGAGCACCAAAGGAGATTGTACATTTTTTGGCTAGGCTATATGAGAGACTGTCTTGTAAGGTACGCTATGGTTCCCTAGGCGAATGTACCTCTTTCTTTAAAGTTTCAAGAGGCATCCGCCAGGGCTGTGTATTGGCCCCCCTTTTATTTTCCCTTTTTATTAATCAAATTGATTCTATACTGTGCCAGACCCCTGCTGATGCACCTCT
This sequence comes from Lissotriton helveticus, assembly GCF_964261635.1. Lineage (NCBI taxonomy): Eukaryota > Metazoa > Chordata > Amphibia > Caudata > Salamandridae > Lissotriton > Lissotriton helveticus. The sequence goes on from NC_136067.1 coordinate 1,374,920,178, forward strand.
GATAGGAGGTAAACCGGTCCCAATTTTATTGTATGCGGACGACGCTGTGCTATTGTCCCGTACACAGATTGGTTTACTGCGCCTCATTGACAGATTTATGATGTTTATCGAAAGTAGGAAACTACTAGTAAATAAATCCAAAACCTTTGCAATGTCCTGTGGGATGAAAGTTAAGAAAACCCATTCCAGCTTTTCTATTGATAAGGATAAGATGTCACAAGTTAAAACCTTTTGTTATTTAGGGATCACCTTTGCTAATAATGGGTCATGGCAACCCGAGTTTGAAAACATTAGTTTAAAAACGATGAGGTCCACTAACAGCATCTTTAAATTTTCATCTAAACTTGGGGTGAGGAGTATTAAAGATATGATGAACATTTATAATGTAAAATGCGTGTCCTCAGCGCTGTATGGTGCGGGGGTGTGGGGACACTGTGTTGGTCCAAACGTGCAGAGAGACGAAAATACGTTCCTTAGAAAATTGTTATGTGTACCACCTTCTGCATCAGTAGAACTGATCCATGAAGAAGTAGGAATTGAATTTATTTCGGATCTAGCAGCACTGCGCCCCTTGCTGCTCTGGCGCTCAATCTGGGCCAAGCCTGAAACCCAATTCACCCAGGAGATAATCCTCGACTGTCTCAGGTTGGACCACTCCTCACGTATCCTGTGGCTCAAGTATATACACCATTGGTTTTATCTCCTATTTCAGTTTGACATTTTCCTTGATCCTAAATCTGTTGTTTCAATCTCAAAAAAAGACATCAAACAAAGGTTTTTAAGTCATAAAAAAGAATGTCGTGCAAAGGTGTCTGGAAAGCTGCAATCTGTGATGGCTTACCGGGACTGCAACCTACCCACTGGTTTTCAACCCTACCTCTCTGGGGTCACCCGTAACTCCCACCGGTTTGTCTTAACACGCTTACGATTGGGAATCGTTCATCACCTTGTTGCATTTCCCACAATGAAATCCAGATCTGATATAGCATGCCCATGTGACAATGTTTCACGTCAGAGCTGCTGCCACCTTTTATTGTTTTACAAATTCTATCATTCTTTTAGGGTAATATATTTAAAACCCGTCTTTTTAAAATACAATGTTCGTTCTACGAAGAACGCTCTGCAGCTACTTAATTCCCTAGAGGATATGGATATCTGCTTCTTTGTAGCATCATATATAAAGTACAGCTGCCAGGAAGGCCATAGTTTTATGATATTTCGGACTGTGTTCTGTTGCTACTTTGGCCTCCTGTCTGTATATTAAAGAATACAGCTGCCAGGAAAGCCACAGTTTTATGATATTTCGGACTGTGTTCCGTTTTTACTTTGGCTTCCTGTCTGTATATTTGTCTGTTTATGTGCAATGTATTATATGTATAATGTATGTATTATGTATCATAAATGAATTTAGTCTTCCGGGCAACAGCCTTTTTATAGTCCAAACCTAACTCCGGTCATATCATGTTCTTAGAACCCCCTCCCACTATGTTTACAATGGTTTTTTTAGATTGTTTTTAATTGTAGTGTCCTTGATGCCTTTTTTAGCAATGTATGTTATATATGTATGTGTTCTGCTTGTATGATTTGTTTTACAAATCGAATAAAGCTTTTGAACTGAACTGAACTGAACTGAACTCTAAGATACATACACCAACAGGCAGCAGAGCAGACCCTCTCCAGTGACTTTAAGGAGGTTATTGGCATAGCCTTCACATGGCAAACCAATCTTCCAGATTTACAAACATCGAAGAGGTCCCCACCCACTTAGTGGAGCACAAACTTCACAAAGTAAAGCCTTACACAGGCAAGACAACCTGAAGCAGCACTGGATGGGTCACAGGCCCGACTCAAAGTGAGTGATGATGTGAGTATGTTTATGGCCTATTTGTGTTGTGGGAATTCAGATGAGGTTGAACATGACAGACTGTGTGAACGTGTATGGCAAGCGGGTGAAGTTTCTTGTGAGTATGAAATCAGTGGTGTGATTGAGTGAAGGCTGCGGGTCATTTGTTTTGTTATAGGTGGACAGCCTCGGTCGGTAGTAGGAGTCCTACCGGGCGGTGACGTGGGGAGGGGCAGGGTGGGAGGCAGTAATCTATGGATAATATAAGGATGGTAACCAGGTAAAGTGTGGTGTATTAATCGGATATTTCGTACGAGACCTGATTTTGAAGATAATGACTATATCCTTATGGAAGGATATGATATAATTTTCATTTGAGCCCTGATGAAGTCATAGATGCATGTATATAGCATATGACGAAACACGTGTTGGGTGCCAAGAAGTAATTTGGAGGACAACCATTAAAATGGATTTACTCTACAAACTGGATATTTGGACTGTGTGCTTTGCAGTGGACAATTTACTTTCATGAACTGTATGATTTCCATGAAGAAAATTTGAATGTTACTTCTGCACGTACTCATTGACTCTGATTGACTAGAGTATACGATTACTGAATTTATTTTGTTGTAGAGCTCAGGAAGATACTTGCTGATAATTAGTAATCTATGGATGTCAGAGGTTTACAGGTAAGTAAACATATAAATAAATAAAACACATTTTGTTGCGTGCACTGCATTTCCAAATGCGATGCAGCGCGCGCAACGAAATTCGTTTTATTTATTTATATGTTTACTTACCTGTAAACCTCCGAAATCCATAGATTACTGCCTCCCACCCTTCCCCGCCCCCTCCCCACGTCACCACCCGGCAGGTACTTCCACTACCGACTGCGGCTGTAGGTGGATGCTGTGGCACAGCTCAGAATTAGTATCTGTCCACGACTTTCTGATAACAAGGTCTGCCAGACTTCATCTGCTGACAGGATTCCAGGTTTCTATTTCTCCCTTCTACCTCATTGCAGAGGGCATCTATAGCAATCTGTTGGAGGTCCAGACAAGTGCTAGGATTTGGGTTACTTGTTGACTAGGGTGTGAGCCCTAATCAAACAACAACCACACTCCTTGCCAGGGTAAGGCACAAGCAAACCCCAAATGAACTTGTGCTCAACCCACTGGTAGCTTGGCACAGAGTAGTCCGGCTTAGCTGAGAGGCAATGTGTAAAGTACACAACACAGAAAAATCCAGAATTAGAAAACCAGATCAAAATGTAATAAATAAAACAAGAGCAAAAACAACAAAAATCTAATCAATAGAACCAGAGATATGAATTTTAAAAAAGAATAAAGGTAAAAATAGTGCATAAAAGCATAAAGCACTGACTGCAGCTATTTGGTCGCACTGGATGGGGGTCAAATTCACAAGTTCAGGCAGACGCGATGGAGAGCAGGTTGGCAACACAGCCAGATTAGTCCTGCTGAAGTTTTACCTTCTCAAGTTTTGTGTCAAGAGTCCCATTCGCGTTATAGAAGGCTGTGAGGAGCAAGGAGAGCGTCACAGGAGGTTGATGATGTGGCGTGAAAAGCAAGCCGGGCATCGGGGATGGGTGGGCTGGATCTTGGCCTTTATGGTCCCCAGTGAGCAATCAATGCTGCCATACAAAGAGACGGGTTGGCTAAGCTTCACACTGATTTTTGGTGCGAGAGGCACGCTCTCTGTGCAAAAGGACCTTTTTGTGGTAGCCAAGAGCCCAAAAGCTTTATTTAAGCTCACTGAGCCACACCAAGGTTTCAGGACCTGAGGAGCACCACTTGGGGGCAGTAACTCAATGCAGTTGGGTCCAGAAGCTGTTTGGGGAGCCATTTATGTCTCTGCAGCTCATATCAGGAGGCCCGTAGACTAGCTCTTGGAGTCACTCTGGGGTCCTGGGTTCTAAAAGAGGTTGCAGGTCCAATTCTTCCTACCCAGGCAAGAGGGCAGCGGGCCAGCACAGTAGGGCAGTATCTTGTTCAAAGGAGTAGTCCAGTCAGTTAGTGACAGTCCATTCAACAGCACTGCATTCCTTCTTCCTTGCAGAGTCTAGAAATGTATTAAAGAGTTGGTGTCTAAGGTCTGATACTTATATGCAGTTGTGCCTTTGAAATGGGGAGAAGTTTCTGGAGGCATGCCTTCGAAGTACACATATGCCATGCCTTCCTGGCCCTGGCTCCAGCCTAACTACAGGAGGTATGCAGCCCTGTGTGGAGACAGAACACAGCATATTCAAGTGCAAATGGGGTTGGGCTCAGCTCTTCCATCCCATTCTGCCAGTGATGGCCCATCCAGTCACACCTAAGCTCCCCATTGTGAGTGGCTGTCAAGGAGGAATACAAAAAGCCCAACTATCACCCACCCCCAGTTCAGTGAAAAGTGATGTATGTCTCCCCTTTATCTCCACACAGAAACTCGAATGGAGTAAGTAAAAAAATACTTACATTACACATTGAAACATATCCGCAAGCCTTAGCATGCATGCGCACTTGGTCCTGAAGAAAAACATTTTGACCCTTTGGGGGCATTGTTGTTATGGCTGAAACATGTCGACCATTTTAAAGGATGTGAGAGGTCACTAACTCCTCGCCAGATACCCACCATTGTTTTTAACCTTGTCTAAGGGAACTATTATTAAATATTATGTCACTTCTGGTTGGTAGCGCAGAAGGTCATTTTAATTCACTCCCATTTTCTTTGACAAAAAAAAACACTCAGAAAAAAAACAGCTCCACTGTAATCAGGCGTCAAAGCACACCTGTGACATGCTAGGTGTCTCGGATGTATTTACTTAGGCACTCAACATGGTGCAAAAGCTACACAAATTAGAAGTGTGAATTGTGATGCCATGAAAGGCCACTTTGCGTGGCGCGGAGTTACTTTATAAGTAATGCAACACAGTGCAGATCACTGTGCTGCCTTACTGTGCACCAGGGAGGCGTTTCCATGGGTGTTGTGTAGCTGTTCCCACGCAACATCCATAGATTTTGACACATTCCCAGATTTACCAGAAGTGGTAGACCTGGAAATGCGCCAAAAACCTAAGCCTCCCTAGGTGAGGCATTACGAGGAGAAATATTTTAATTTCCCCTAGTTATTTCCTCTTTCTATGTGTGCCTCATTCTGTAACACCTTTGGAAAGAGGAAACAGCCTCAGGGGACAGTTTTTGTGCAGGAAGTGCCCCTTCCTGCACAAAAACAATCCTTCTTACAACACAGGCACCCTCCCACCATGGTGCAAGGGTCCCTGCGATTACGCTATGCAGTCAAATGGGCGCCATTACAGAGGAAAAGGCAGAAATGCACTGTATTGACTTAGATACGGAGCATCCCTGCCCTTTCCCTATCACACAGAGCAGGAAGGTGACTTGCTGCGCTACACTGCGTGACTTGGCCATAAATATGGCTGTAAATGACTATGTTGGAGAGCTAAAAGTGGTATGAAAACATTATTCAAGTTGGCTTGCAGCATGCCCTCTTAAATATCTGTACTGTGATTGGACTTTCAATTCTACCCCTGTTGTATCTACCTGGGAGGTTATAGGCTAATGCGCTACTTTCGGAGAAGGAGAGTCAGTCACGACTCAACCAAATCCCCATGTCTCCATTATAGTCTCAACTTCCTGCAGTGTGGGCTTGGCTTTAGCATATTTGCCAGGGCTGATTTGGTTTCCAGTACGGCTTTTATAAGCATAAGTATGTATCTGTGACCGGGCAGCATTCTCATAAAGTACATAGATGTGTGATTCATATGGCGAACATGAGTACAGTAGCAAGGCCGCAAGTGTCACATGTTTGCATAGGTTACACTGAAGGTTGAGAGATAATTTACAATTTGGATTAATTCCCAGCTGAGGGCAAAGTCAGATGAGAATCACAGACTAAGGATTCGTTTTACATTGGCCATGATACCATACAAATAGCCAAAATTCACCATGCAAATAGTAGATACCATTGGGCATGTAGTAGGTTGCAAATACAAAATAAATTGTAATTTTATTTATATAGTGCTTAGTCCCTCTGACGAGGCGTTGAAGCATTTTGTGGTGAGAAGGACGCTACTCCGGAACCCAAAGGTGGATTAGTGGTGCATTAGAAGAGGAAAATATACTTTGTTATTGGGAGTTGTAGGAGTGGCAGACAGGAGTCTGTTAATTGGATAATAGTAGTATAGGTTTGAGATGAGTCAGAGAGTGGAGGTAGGGTATATTTTGGAAGAAGAATCTGAAAAGTCATAGAGTGGTGATTTGGGGAGATTAGTTGATTTTTTTTCTGCTGTGGGAGGAAAACAAATAGGTGCTTAGATACATAACCACACATAAAAGGTTTACATCCTAGAGATTTTAAACAAATGACACAAATACAATGATCATATTCCCAACTTTACCTATCATTTACTGCTACAAAATGGCCTTAAGAATTCTAGCTGTTATGAAAAGCAACATTAGTTTCTTATTTCCAACGTGAACATTGTTCATGGGATAGGAGTAAAGGTCTTTGTCTTGGTAAAAGGGAATAAAAATGTTGGAATAGTTCTGCATTTCCCCTCTGACGATTAGAACGGAGTATAAAACATTACAAGGCCCTTTGCTTTTGTTTCTAGGTTTTTGCCACAACTTTAAAAGCGAGGGAATGCCTCAGTCTGCCTTGTCTTACTATAGCCTTATCACCCGCCGTAGCAGGCTATAACGGCTATTAAAGACCCGCTCCAACATTAAAGGCCGAAGGCAAGGGCATTTAACAAGGGAGCAGGACATTAATAGCTGGTATAGCCCAGCTACGAAGGGCTGTAAGGCTATTAGAACATTCTGTCACTAGAGAGCAGAATGTTCTAACAAATGAAACAAAGGCCTCTCGGAGCCCGAAGGGGTTTAAATCCCTTCGGGCTCCTAGAGGCCTTTGTTAAACAGCATTGGAATGTTGCCTTCCGGGCTTTTACTGGCCTGTAGAAGCTTGGAGCACTCCATTGTATTCAATTAAGTGCTCCACATTTCAATGTTCTAATTGAGTGTAATGCCAATACGCTGTGACAGTTTAAAAGAAATTGAGATAAAATCCACCTTGGAAAAGGAAACAGTTCTTAAGTGTTTACTTTCACATTGTTGTATTAGAAAAAAGGTACCAATAATTAAGCAAAGAGGAATAACAGTATGAAATTGTGCACCTTTTCTCTGCAGTTTAATTAGAGACTGATATACAGGTTTGGAAGTGAACTAGTCCTGCAGATTTGTTTTAGGTAAAAACATGACACTTGCAATCAGTGTTACCCAAATTGTAATCTTATGCACTGTATGGTACACGACACAAGCACCATGACGCACCATATTGGAAAACGGCTACCAAAATATGTTTATCACGTCTTACTCCTGAACGAGATCTATGATTTCACTTCTTTCACAAAAATTAACAGCAGTCAATTTACTGCAAAAAAACCCACCATTTTTTTCCATATGCACCACTGTATCTCAAAATTATGCTAAAATACGGATATAAACAATTAACTGCCTGGCAAGGGCCTAATTTCTTTTTTAAATGAAGAAAAATATCTGGAAGTGGCCATGATTTCTAGCTTAGTTACCTCACTGCAGATGAAGAGGCCTGTACAAGTGAGCAGTGTTAAGATAAACTATGCATTGTTGCTCCTTTATAACAGCAATTGCAATATGCTAGTGGTAACAATGTTTCTGTTTTGTTACAGGTCTAACAAGACTTCAAGTTCAAGAATAGTGAAATAAGCGGGGCCTGTACCTGTATGCGTGCTCTAAACACAGTTGTGAAGTGAGCGGCAACCACAGCCTCCCTGCAGGAATAATGTTCTTTGTGGGGAGAACCATTAAACTTACCGGAGACAGCCAGGTGAGCTCTCTGTGCTTACTCACACAGTGCAATGTAGAGCTAGTTTAAATATGTTTGCCAGAGATTATGCTTAATTTGAGCTGGTGTCCCCGGACCAGCACTTCATTGCCATCCCTGGCTCTTATAACAGTCTGACACATGGTGGCGCTGTTTGTCTAATTTTGTGAGGAGCACAGGAGTTGTTTAATAATTATATACTCATTAAAATCAGTGTTTGTTAAATGGAGACTGACAATATGGGATGAAACTATGAGGATAAATTAAAGTTAAGGAAGGTGATTGGGTGTCCAACCCACAAGGATGTTCAGCTACCGACTGGGAGACATGCATTTTTTTGTCAAAAACTGAGAAACAAACGTCTGGCTGATGCTGCTGGTAGTAAAGTGGCTGCAGCATATGAAACTAGAGAGACCTTAGAATAGATTGATTCAATGATGGCAATGAAATTAAACACATATTCTCCCAGCTTGAAGATAAGCTCCAAAGACAGTGCAGTTTTCGCTAAAATAAAAATAAGCGGCTCATGCTGTTGAGCGTTGAAGGAAGAGAAGTGAGGGGATTCTGTGAGTCTAATAATGCACAGGTATCTTGAATGTGATGCCCTTTCTACAAGTCAGATTATGATGGGTAAATACTCCTTCAGTGATGACGAGGCAGGCCAGAAATGCTTCTTCATTAACCCGTTGTGTGCTCATGACTGCATGGAGCTCTCATGCCGCTGCCGCTCCGCCCACGCGGCACTTATTCCCAGCCTGTGCGGGCGAATTAGTGAGTGCGCGGGGTCATGGCGGCCCCACACCATCATGAGCACCCGCCGCCCGTGACTCATGATGGCGTGGAGTCGTCATAAGTACTGGAGCGCCGTGCTCAACCCCCACGCCGCGGCAGAATTTGCGGCACAGGGAAGGGGTTAATGGTAAAGTCCCTGAAATGCAGGAAAGAAACACTGCCTTGTAGCAACTTTTAAAACGTATATGTTTATAAGGGAAAGCGCATTGGATCTGCCCATTGCCAGGATAAGTGATGAAAACATTATTCATGCATATGCGGTATATCATACAGGCTGCCTCACACACTTGTAAAAATAGCAAAAAGAAAACCAGAAATGAAAAGGATGATTCACAGACATTGATATAACCATGACCAAGGCGTGCAGATAAAAATACTTGTGTCTCTACTGCAGCAATCGATGTGATGAACCAACGGCAGACAAGAAACCAAAAACATCTCCACAGTATTTAGGGGGATATGTACAAGGAAGTGGAGGAGAGACGCTGTAGCCTTCCTGGCGTAACTCCTTTCTCCTCCGCTTCTGAAATGCAAGGCTGCGCTATATTTACAAGAATGTGGTGCAGCCTTGCGTTTCCCCCTGCGATGGCGCTAAGTTTAGCAACTTAGCACCAACGCAGGCACCCTTGCACCAGAGTGCAAGGGTGTCTGCGAGCAAGGGAGGATTGTTTGTGTGTAGAAAGGCGTCCCTTCCTGCACATAAACAATCCTGGAAATGCCATCCTGTCACTCTCATGTGTGCTGCTTCGTGCAGCACACATGAAAGTGACAAAATGGTTTTAAAAAAAAAAAAGTTTGCTTATGTGCAGGAAGTGCTGGCCCTGCGATTTTTGATAGCTATATTTTGAGCAACAAACCAAATCCTTGTTATGATTTGTATGGTCGAATTTATTTAAACCATTTACTTTTTCATATAAATCTCATTAAGTTAAAGCATTGGTTGCATGAGAAAAACACCACGTACATACAATTTATACAAAAACATTTGACAAAGAATTTTAACAAAAATACATAAATACATATGACAAAATGACATCCAATCATTTAGTGTACATAAATATACAAATACGGTCATACGAGAAGCATCAGTCGTTATGTAGTATTAAGCAATGAAGCTATTTGCAGTAAGGAAAAGAAAACAAAATGAATTGTAACAAATACAAATTTTCAATTGTCTGATAAATAAACTTGAATTCTTTCTGCTATTGCCAATTCCTTTCTGCTATTGGCAATAGCAGAAAGGAATTGGCAATAGCAGAAAGAATTCAAGTTTATTTATCAGACAATTGAAAATTTGTATTTGTTACAATTCATTTTGTTTTCTTTTCCTTACTGCAAATAGCTTCATTGCTTAATACTACATAACGACTGATGCTTCTCGTATGACCGTATTTGTATATTTATGTACACTAAATGATTGGATGTCATTTTGTCATATGTATTTATGTATTTTTGTTAAAATTCTTTGTCAAATGTTTTTGTATAAATTGTATGTACGTGGTGTTTTTCTCATGCAACCAATGCTTTAACTTAATGAGATTTATATGAAAAAGTAAATGGTTTAAATAAATTCGACCATACAAATCATAACAAGGATTTGGTTTGTTGCTCAAAATATAGCTATCAAAAATCGCAGGGCCAGCATTTCTCTTTTTATAAATTATTCTATGGTCCAGCTGACCCTGTGTCCCGGGACCTAACTCCTTATTTTCTGCATATGTGCAGGAAGTGGCACCTTCCTACACATAAACAAACAATGGCATTTTATTTTTTCCATGTGCGCTGCCCAAGGCAGCACACATGGAAAAAGCAAAAAGGAGGAGAAGTAATGCATTTCTCCTCGTTTCGCCATCTTAAAACCAGTGTTTACCTGGTCTTAATTTTGGCGCTGCCTCCCATGTACGCCACCCTTGTACATAGGGGTCAGTGTCAAAATGAATGGGTGTTGTGGTGGAACTCCCACTGCAACACCCACTGCCCACCCCTTTCACGCTAACCATAGCATGAAAGAGGGCCTTATGTACAAGGCAGGGTCAAGCCAGGTTAAGTGGCTAAACCCTGCCCTGTACATAGGGCGCAGCACCTATCACCACCACGTCAATATAGGGGACGTTGTGGTGGCGATAGTAGCTTGTACATATGTCACTTCATTTGTATAAAAAAAAAATAAGGGCCAGGGCCATTGTCAGAAGGCCACTGCAACTTGCACCACCAGATGGAGACAATACTGCTGCAATAAGCATCACACTACACAAGGAAGTCTCTGAAGAACAGCATAGGAAGGACACATGAAAGAAAAAACACCTCAGACCAATCCTACAGTTTGAGAAGTGAATACACATCTTCTGTCTTCCAGTTGGGTTTAAATGTTGGATCCAGAATACTCCACATTTTTCCAGTTCCAAGCCCTTTGTGACCAAGGAAAGGAGTGTTCAGCAGAGTACTTGGAGGTTTCTGTGCATTGGGTATAAAGGGCATGATCATTAAGGAAATAAGTCCATGTGAGGATTGTGGTGTATTATATGTTATGTTATGTTAAAATTTTCTTGTATAGCGCGCGTACACCAGGTTGGTTTCTTGGCGCTTCTCTGAGGGGATTGGGTCAAGATGTCAAGATGTCACTAGTATGCCTGTTTGAATAGCCAGGTTTTTAGCAGTTTACGGAAACTCATGAGATTTGAGCAGGATCTGATCTCCAAGGGCAGGGAGTTCCAGAACTTGGGGCCTAGGACGGCACACCTAACCCCTCCAGCACGTTTTCGCCTGAAAGAAGGAGTATTCAGGAGGTGCATGTGGGCGGAACGTAGATTACGGGTGGGAACGTATCTGTTGATCTTACTGTTGATGAATGTTGGGCTCTTGCTGTTTAGGGATTTGAATATCATGCAGCCTACCTTGAAAGCGCATCTCTGGGCCATTGGGAGCCAGTGTAGTTTCTTGAGAAGGGGAGTAATATGTTGACGCTTGTTTTCTTGAAAAATCAGCCTGGCCGCCTGGTTTTGAACCATTTGGAGGCGGTGGGTGAGATAGGCCGGGATGCCAAGGTAGAGAGAATTGGCGTAGTCAATGTGTGATAACACCATAGCGAGCACTGCCTGTATTTTTGCTTTCTGGGTGAGGAATCTACTGATTTTTCTTATTACCTAAATTGAAAACAGCAAGTGGAAATTACAGAACCGATTTGATTTTTGAGGGTGAGTTCTTTATTAATTATGATTCCTAAGGTTTTGGCGGATGCAGAGGGGGTGGGTGGCTGACCAAGTTCTTTAGGCAAGAAGATAGAGCTCCAAGGGTTCTGTGCGCCTCCTGTGAGGATCACTTCCGTTTTGTCCGGGTTTAATTTGAGGTGGTTGCTGTTCATCCAGTCGCGGATGAACAGCATGGTTTCCTGGAAATCACGGATGGTCTCAGGGGAGTCGTTAATCGGTAGTATTAGTTGGAAGTCATCTGCATAGTTGAAGGTTTGGACTTTCCTTTCTTTTAGTGCATGAATTAGGGGCAGGAGATGTAGATTGAACAGATGCGGGTAAAGAGACGAGCCCTGGGGAACGCCACACTTGTTCTTAATCTTAGGGGTTGTGAAGTTTCCCAGGCGGACAGCTTGATAACAGTTGGTAAGAAAGGATTTTATCCATTCCAGGGCCGAGCCTTGGATTCCTGCGTCTCTGACACGGTCGATCAGGATGTTATGGTCGAACGCGGCAGAGAGATCCAACAGTACCAGGGCCTGGGGGGCGCCTCCATCTGCTTTCTGTCTCAGAGAGTCCAGAACTGCCAGTACCACTGATTCGGTGGAATGGGCTGGGCGGAACCCTGCTTGATGAGGGTCCAAGTAATCTGACTGTTCAAGAAATGTGGAGAGGCTTTTGGCTACATGGGCTTCAAGTATTTTGGCTAGATATGGGAGCAGTGAGATGGGACGGTAGTTGGAGAGAGTCCCGGGATCTGCTCCTGGTTTCTTCAGGAGGGGGATGACCGGCGCCTCTTTGAAGGCCTCAGGTACGTAGCCCTGGAGTAACAATTTGTTAAGGAGGGTCATGGCTGGTTCTGGGCAGGCCGTAAATGTCATGTAAATGTCAAATGTCAAAGGTTCTTATAAGCGCCTTATCACCGCAAGGTCTCAAGGCGCTTGCTTTGGGAAATGCTTCTTTTAGGTTCCACGGGGGGCAGCAGTCTCTGGGGGAGCCAGAAGAGTTCCTAGAAGGATTCTTGATTTATCATTGGGAATTGATCTAGTTTTTGTTCGTTTCTGGGTTTGTTATGGCAGTTGGGCATTGTGCCAATGGGGATGCTAGCTTTGATGATTTAAATTTTATCAATAAAGAAGTTGTTCAGGGAGTCACATAGGGATTGCGTAGGTGTGATTTTTAAGGTAACTCTGTCGGGGTTGGATAAGTTGTTGATTATTGAGAAAATATCCTTTGATTGGTTTTTGGAAGTGATGATTTTGTGTGAGAAATATTCAGCCTTTGTGGTCAAAATCATTCTTTTATAAGTTCTAAGGGTAGTTAGATAGATAGTTTTGTCGTCAGGTGAGTATTTGCTTCTCCATTTCCTTTATGCTTGACGCACTGTCAGTTTTGCTTTTTTTAATTCGTCAGAGAACCATTTCTGGGCTTCGTGACGACGTGCTCATTGTATTTTCCTTAGCGGGGCATGTTTATTGCTGGCTGCTAAGAGCCATTCCGCCAGGGTTTCCTCATTTTCGTCTATGGAGGGTTGATTATTGGGGATTGAGTTGGCCAGAGTTTCAATGAATTGGGCTTTATCAATGATGTTCCAACTCCTGACGTATCTAGATTCAGGTAGGGGCATATTGTGATTCGTGAGGTTATATATGTGGAATTTTATGAGGTAATGATCGGACCAGATGCAAGGGGAGACATCTGGATCTGTTAGCATTAGATTAGATGACCACAGCTGATCTAGTGTATGTCCTTTGATGTGAGTAGCGGAGGTGATGTGCTGACGGAGGTTTAGTCCTGTAAGGAGGTCAGTTAGTTCTACTGAGTGTGAGCCACCTGCTGAGTCATTAGCCCAGTAGTTGAAATCACCAATTAGTAGTATCTTGGCGTGATTAGTTGTGATGAGTGTCATCTGTTCACTAAGAAGCTGTGTAAACTGAGGCATGCTCTGGGGTGGTCTGTAGAGTATGACACAGACTAGTGGGGCGGAAACGGACTCTAGTTTGATCACTAGGTTGTCTACTTGAGGTAGGTCGAGGGGGGTAAGAGCAGAGAATTTGCGGTCTTGATGTATTATGGCTGCTACTCCTCCTCCTATTTTTCCCTGGGGGCGGTTTACTTGGAAGATGTAGTAGTCGCTCGGTAAGGCAGCTAGAATATCAGGGGCGGAATCTTGTGTTAGCCAGGTTTCTGTTAGCAGAAGGATATCTGGTTTTTCGGTCGTTAATAGGTTGTGTATTTCCAATTGGTGTTTGACTATGGATCGGGTATTTAGATCGATAGCTGTTAGGGATTGTTCCTTCCTTATGGCTTCCCTGTTTGGTCTTTTCCTCGAGTGTGTGTAGTCATGAAGTTCAGGAAAGGAAGATCTTTCCACCAATAGTTTGTTTGTGGCTATGTTGGCTAGACAGCGCTGGTCGATTTGTAGTTCATTAGAGTGGAGTGATTTTAGATCATTTATGGAGTAGGTGATGATTCGGGTATATTGGCGTGCCCCTTGTCCCGGTAGGCCGCGGACAGGCGCAGACGGGCTTGCCTTTGGCGCGCCCGCTGCGCGCGTCCGCTGCGCTCCCGTGTTGTTGGTGGCATTTATATCCTTAGTCAGCCTCAGCCCCTCCCACTCTCTGCTGATTGGCGCTCGTGGCGTTTCAACCAGGAAGCGAGTGAGCCGGTGTGACGGCGGTATCGGCGCTGTGATTTTCCTTAATTTTAAAAGTAAGTGAGTGCAACAGAGTAAATTGTGACTTTCAAATTCAAGGCAACAATTTTAAAAAGTATCAGGATTCGTGTTATGGGCAGGCAGTAGCCCCTTCAGAGTGGCTGTCCCTGCGCTGCTAGAGGTATTTAAATCCTAAGTCAGCCCAAGCCCCTCCCACTCTCTGCTGATTGGCGCTCGTGGTGTTTCGACCCGGAAGCGAGTGAGCCGGTGTGATGAGGGTATCGGCGCTATGGTATGGTTGTGTGAGCTTACCATGTAATAAATTCACAAAACCTTCTAGGGTACAACCGGCTAATTTGTAAAACATCTATCTCAACCCTGGGTACCTATGGCTTCAAACAGCAAGGCTTAAACAAAGGAACTAGTGTAAAGCATTTAGAAACACCACACAACGAAATGAGAAAGTCACCCAAAACAAAAGAAACCTGATACCAATCTATAAAAATAGACTATAGTTTTATGAATTTTTAGACATCAAGATGAGCAATATCCACTTGAGGGCTCCAGATATATAGATCTTTAAGCAAAATATAAATCTCAGCTTTTGAGTCCAAAGCAGAAAAATGCATTGGTATTGGTATAGTTTGCAAACGTTTCAATAGTTTGAAAGAGTTGTGTTTGGCTGCTCCGGCACGAGCTGGGCAAACAATTCCATCCAGGAGAAGGTCAGTGGGGTCAATAAGGAGTATCGGGACAGTTACCTGGTCACTAAATGAAGTGGTCCTGATGCTGGGTATTAAAGATGCTGAGGATGCTGAAAGATGCTCTGGGTGCTGTGTGGTTGATGGGGTCTTTTAGGGGTTACTCCTTGGTCTACAGTGAGGTGGGGCAACTTTGGTTACAGGGGTTGGTGTTCTTCACAGTCCTCTTTGAGCTAGTGGAAGTCTCCGGATACAGTGGTTCCGGTGATTTCCTTTGATGAGGGATAGTGTCCATCTTTGGAGATCAATCCTCACTCTGATGACTCTCCCATGTCGGCAGACAAGGGTATAACTTTTGAGTCCAGTGTGGAGGTCTTCTTGGCTGCACATGGGAGGTCAACGGCAATTCCTTGCAAGTGGCTAGTGACTGGCCGGAACGGGCTACCTCAGCTTTTATGACCCTGGTGCTGGAACAGGGGGTCAGCAAACTGACCCTTGAAGTCAGGTCTTTGGTCTGGGATTGAGGAGCACCTTTTCCTCAAGCTAGGCACCACAGGCATAGTCCTCTCTTTGTTAACCCATGGAGCACCAGGCACAGTCAAGCAGTTGGTGCAACCTCTCTTGACAGGTCAAGGGGTCAGCAAGGCAGGCCTTCTTCGGTCTTTTCTCAATTCCAAATGTGTTCTGAGGTTCAGGGTGCCAGAGGTGCCAAAATGTATGCCTAGAAAGTGCCCTGGGGGCTGATATGGTCACTGGTGGATGGCTACCATGATCCCTCCTGCCTTGTGAGGACTTCTGGCTATGTGTGGCATTTAGCAATCAAAGAGTGCACTATTCTACCCATTCTCAAGATCTCTGAAACATTCTTTGGATGTTAAGAGCTTGGTGGCCCACCCTAGTGGTGTGGCTACGTGTGGCTCACTGGAAAAAAAAGTTTGGCCACTCATTTCCCCTCCTTGTGCACACCGTCTGGCCATCTACCTGAACAACGGGCAGCCCTACATGAGTGTGATCACCATTTACCCATCAAAGGTGGCTTCCCCCTTTGAAACTCGCCTTTTGAGCCAGCACCCTGTTTGGCTTCCTGCAAAGGGGACGTATCACCTCTGTCTGTAGCAGGCTCCAATTGTTTTTGAGCCTGGGGGTCGTTCACGCTACTCCACAAGAGGGCAGAAGGCTGTCTGGTAGCCAGCAACAGATAAACTGGGCAATAAAGTGGCAACTTTCTAAAAGTTGACTTTCTCTGATAGTGGTATTAACATTGGCTTGGTGATCAAGTAGAGTTTAATGTTATGATTAATTTGATACCTTGAAGTATACATTTTAGTAGTCCCACTCAGAAGTTAGCCAGACTGGGAAGTCAGCCTGCAACTCTGTATTAGCCAATGGGCCTACTAACTTTTCCACAGCACAAACAATTTTAAAGTATATTTCCTACATAGTAGTATGCATGGCAAAGTCAAACTAGCAGTTATAAAACTGCTCTTCCAACCTGCAGTGACAGGCTGAGAGTCACGTTGTACTTTGTCACATGCAGGGTGGAACAATCCGTGCTGCAGCCCTGAGTGGGCTCTCTAACGTACATGCCCTGGGTAACCTTGATACGGTATATTAGGGACTTATAAGTAAGTATCCTTATGCCAATTGGGGATAGCCAATTCAACATACATTTTGTACAGGGTTAGAACACTAGCCCTGAGGTCTGGTTTACAGGCCACAGTGCACTCTCCGAGTCAAAAACCAGCAGCTAGTAGTACAGATGGGGACAAAGGTTTGGGGAGGAGGGAAACCTGCAAAAAGCCTGTCCCCTCCAAGACTCTTCTGCAAAAAGACCCCCCCAACACCTACAAATGTGCCCGGGGTTGAGAGGAACATCAGTTAATAGAGCAGGCTTTGGAATGCCACAGGGCAGGGCCAGTTGGAAACAAAAAGCATGGGTTACCTACCGAAGCAGTCATGGCACTCCCAGCTCATGCGTGCCTGGAGGCTGGTGAACAGGGACAAGCTAATCGTTAGCAAGTTAAACCTCGAATCTGTAGGAGGGCCAACCAAAAAGTGAATTGAAGGCAAAGGCAATCACAGCAAGTGGTCCAAACGGAAGGCAAGGATTATTATTAACAAATGCTGCATTCTCACGTATTATATTGGAAATGAATAATGATGTATAACCACCTGCGAGCAGCCATGTGAGTTATTTGCTCTGATAAATCTACAGCCATTAATCCCCACAACCTCAAACAGCGACTATGTTGGTTGTTAAAAGGGATTTATGTTTGAAACCGGCCTGAGTGCTCTGGTTATGAAGGTGGCTAAGTCTGGTCACAAGAAAAGAATAGTAGGCTCTGTGGCTGAAACTTAGAAGGGAGGCTGACTCTGTCACTCATCCTCATGTTGGTTGCGGGTTCAGGCATTCTCCAGCCATATCTTTGCTGTCAGGTCTTTGGGATTATAGAATAGGTTGAGGGACAGGGGCTCCTTAGAAGATCAGAGGCTGCCTTATAGCTAGAAATGATTGCCAACACACCTGAAACGCTTGACGTTACTGCCCCAGCCTCTATTGTGGGTGTCACTCTTGGCCTGATTGCCCCCAGGGGGCATCTGCTGATGCTTCTTCCTTTAGGAGTCCGGGGGATCAATTAATTCATTGCTTTTGTCCAGGAGCTCAGTATCCCCACCACCAGCCGAGGTACCCAGACTGGCCATGACAGCATTGTTTACGTAGGGACAGTAGTCAAGGCACAGATACCAGGGAGATGTGGATGTACACTCCACAAAACGTGCCCCTAATTGGTCAACCTGCAACGTCACACTGACATGAAAAACAGTTGTCGAAAAAATGCAAGGCCAACTCTCCTCTAGAAAACCTTGAAAGCCTGCTGCGTATTTTCCACCTTGAGTCAGTACTGAAGACTCCGCAGAAGCAAAAGCAGTTACTTCACTGTGTTTGTCACGAGAGTAATTATCTCATAATACCAAAAGGACTCCAAAATGATGAATTTCCTTAACAGATTGGTTTTCTTCGTTTGAGAATCTTCTCACAATAAACAAACAATTGTACTGTGTTCGTTTAAAGTCCGCCAACACAACCATCTGCCAGTCAAATTGTAAGTTGGTCTCATAAACAGAGAAATTGGTTGCTGTGGTAACGTGGATATGATTTTAATAAATGAGACCAAGTGCATACTAATGAATGCAGGGTCGTTTATTTATTAATAGAACAACTCTCCCGAGGCTATCTGCAGTCTGAAAAAGTTAGCATGAGAAAAGTGTTAAATCCTTTGCCAAATGTACTTTGTATATTAATTTCTATTCTCATTAGCCAAAGGGGAGTCATGGACTTCTCTCACTGCATGACCTCTGCGTTTGTTAAAGACCTGCAATTATATTGCATAAGAGTTTCCTGCAGGGCGCTCGGTGATGGAAGGAGGTGTTGGGAGAAGGGGCATGCCGAAGTGGCTAGCCGCACAGTGTGCCGTAGAGTAGCGGTTCTTAAACTTTTGGCATCTGTGGACCCCCACTGAGTCATTACTGGAATCCGGGGACCCTCACTGAGTCATTACTGGAATCCGGGGACCCCCACTGAGTCGTTACTGGAATCCGGGGACCCCACGCCTAAGCAGCTTCTCTGATTTGAACTTCAAAACAATACACAAAAATAGAAAAACAAGTATGCACCAAACCAATGCTCAAACATTGGAATATTTTGTTTAATTTACAATGAGGTAGCGAGAAGTTTTCACATTTTAAATTTTACTTCTTTGTTTATAATTTATGCATTTTAACCCCTTGGCCGTGGCGGTAATTCCGCCACGGCACTAAGGGGCAGGGGGGGCCGCACGGCGCCACCGTGCTCGTGACGGAACCACTCCGTCACGAGCCGCGGTGGCGCTGTGCTTGTGATGGAATGGTTCCGTCACGGCCCCGCCCGGTCAAAAGAACGCGTCGCGCAAGCGTGGCGGCCGGGCCGGGACGGAACCATTCCGTCAGCAGCACAGCCCCACCGTGGCTCGCGTCGGAATGGTTCCGTCATGAGCGCGCAAGGGTATAAATCATTGCTGTAGAGGTTCGAGCACGAGCAGGGTGACCGGTGCAACGTGCACACCAAGAGCAGTCCATGCTCTCGTCAATGTATTATGCCAGCATGCATGGCCATCCGAGGAGCACCTGGAGCAACTGGAACCGACCTTGGAGCACAGGCATCTGGCCAAACATTGGGCGGTCAACAGTGCTTAATTTCTAAAAGAATGAGTGCTTGGTGCACCAAAGCTCTGCTCAGGATCTGGCGACCGGTTCTATTAAATGTCGGGACCACCGAAAACATAGTCTTGAGTCCAACCAGGCCCGGACTGGCTGTTGCAGGCACCGGGCAATCCCCCGGTCGGCCGCATGGGTGGGGGCCGGTTTTGGGCCCCAGGGGGCCGTTTGTGTTACAGGGCCGTTTTTTGCAGCATAGCTGCAAAACCGGCCCTGTGACAAAATCGGCCGGAAACCGGCCTTGGCAAAGAGTGCGGTCGCACCTCCAGGGTAGAGTGGGGGCTGGCTGAGCACTTTGCCAGGGCCGATTTCGGGTCCCAGTCCGGCCCTGAGTCCAACTCATACTTCTTTAATCAACTAGCAAACACACCCTGACCCTTTATCTCTATCTTGCAGGTTTCTGCTTTCCCCCTTTTAGATGGCTTTTCCGCCTTTCTCTACCTCTTTCTTTCCCCTGTATTTGTTTTTCCCTCTCTTGCTCACGGTCAATGTCTAATGAAGGGAAATAAGTACCGGCCCCAAAAAGTGAGCGCTGGCGGACCCCCCTGGTAACCAGCAGCTCAAAGTAAGCACTGGAGGTCAACCCAGTGAAGACAGGGTTTGAGCAGGAGGGTTATTACCTGCAGCAATGGGCTGGTAGTCAGGCTAAGGGCGATGAGGTGTGGCGCTGGTCAACATAAGAAACTCCCAGAGGCTGCCCTCAGAAGGAGCGCTGCCATGCTGTTTTGGAGTGCATAGGTGCCTAAGATGCATTAAATGCAACTGTGGCCAAGAGTTATTAAAGGATATTAAAATGCAAGAAGCCTCCCATTTCCTCTTCATCAGTCTTCCTCATCACAGTCTTCACCAGGTGATCGATAGTCTCTTCCTCCACAGCCTTATCCTATGTTAATAAAAAAATGATTCACCCCTACCAATATGGCCGACACAAGTACTTCATCACTATAGACATCTGAAATCTATAGCACTGTAAGTTATACTTATGTGAGCCTGTGGGAATTGATGATATCCATGGTGGTGAATGAAAA
Source organism: Lissotriton helveticus (assembly GCF_964261635.1). Taxonomy (NCBI): domain Eukaryota; kingdom Metazoa; phylum Chordata; class Amphibia; order Caudata; family Salamandridae; genus Lissotriton; species Lissotriton helveticus. The sequence goes on from NC_136067.1 coordinate 1,374,940,523, forward strand.
CTGAGGGGCATATTTACAAGGAGTTAACCCCGCCAGAACTTCACTTTTTCTGATGTACTGGTGGAGTTAAGTCCTTCGCTTTATTTACAAGGCGGCGTTAAGCCACTTAACCTGGCTTAAAGCTGCCTTGTAAATAATGCCCCATATTCATGTAGCACTTAGTGTGAAAGTGCTGTGTAATGGGTTCTCAGTGGGTGTTCCGCCGCAACACCCATTGCTTTTAGATGCTGCCCCATATTTACAAGGTGTGGGGCAGCATTAAAATACCATGTGGTCTTAAGCAGGCGATAGGAGGAGAAATGTTTCATTCCTTCTCGCATTTTGCAGCACACATTGATAGAGCAAATCACCTGTAAAGATTGGTTATGTGCAGGAAGGTGTCCCTCACCACACTCCACACAACTGAACTCTACACCACTCGACTGCATGTTATTCAACTTTATGCCACTCTACTCTATGCCACTCCACTGTATGCCACTCCACTGTATGCCGCTACATTCGATGCCACTCCACTCTATGCCTCTCCTCTTCATACTATTGCATTGTACAACACTCCACTTATGCCACTCCTCTCTATGCCACTCTACTCTACCCCACTACACGCTAATATACACAACTCCACTCTACACTATTCCACTCCATGCCACTCCACTCTACGCCACTTCATTCTACGCCCCTCCACCCTAGGCTATTCCACTTCATGCCACTACATTTTACCTCACTCCACTGTACTCCACTCCATTCTACACTACTCCACTGTACACTATTGCACAGTCCCACACACCACTCTGCGTCACTCCACTCTATGAAATTCTACTGTTTTCCCATCTACTCTACGTAACTCTACTCTACTCTACAACACTCCAATGTACACTGTTTCACTCTACGCCACTGCAGTCAATGCCTCTCCACTCCACGCCACTCACTCTATGCTATTCCCCTATACGTACCTCTGCTCTATCCCTCTCTATTCTATGCCACTCCACTGTACTGACTTCACTGTACGCTATTCCACTGTACGCCAATCCACTGACATCCACTTCACGCCCCTCAACTCTATGCTATTCCAGTGTAAAGCACTCTGCTTTATCCAACTCCACTCCACTGTGCATCGCTCAACAATACTATACTTCACTGAACAACAGTCTACGCCCCTCTACTCTACCACGTTACACTACAACCCCACTGTACAGCAATGTACTGCTCTCACCATGTGTCAACAACACTCTACTTTACTCAATAACACTGTACAAAACTCTACTCCACTCTACAGCACTATCCTCAACTCCCTCAGTGCCGCTCCACTTTACTATACTCTACTTTATGAGACACTACTCCACTCCACTCCACAATACTGTACTCCTGCATTCTAAACCACTCCACTGTATGCTACTCTATGCCACTCAATTCTGTGACAGTCTATGCCACTCCACTCTACCATACTGTACCGCACTCTGAAATGAATGAGATGAAATGAAATGAAATGAAATGAAATGAAAATGGGTTTTATAGAGCGCAAATCTACCCGAAGGCCTCGTAGCGCTAATGTTGCTTACTTCTGGGGAACATTACTGAATTATGTGGAAAAAAGAAAAGTTTTAAGGGATTTTCGGAATTTTAAAAGATTGGGCTCATTCCGGAACGCAGGAGGTAAAGAGTTCCAGGTAGTGGCAGCATTAAGGGAGAAGGAGCGTCCGCCCCACCTGGCTCGTTTAATTTTCCGTGCTGTTGCCAGAAAAGCTGTGCTTGACCGCAGTGATCTTTGGGGGTAATAGGGAGTGGCTAAAGAGCAGATCATGGCAGGAGCATTTTTCCTCATGGCCTTATGCATGATGCACATCGCTTTAAACTTAACTCTGGCTTGGATGGGCAGCCAGTGTAAATTTCTCAAGGCCATGGTGCCTGAGTGACTACGGGAAAGGCCCAGCAGCAGACGCGCTGCTACGTTCTGGGTGACCTGCAGTGTTTTAAGTGTACTACTCGGTGCGCCCAGATAGAGGGCATTCCCGTAGTCCAGGCGAGACAGGATAATGGCCTGGACCAGTATCCTGCGAGCCTGGAAAGGGAGAAGAGGTAGAACTTTCCGCAGCATGCGCATCAGCCCGAAGCAGGTGGCGGATAGTATAGTGGCTTGCTGATTAAAAGTAAGGGTGTTATCTAGCCACATGCCCAAGCTTTTAATTTGTTTTTTAGGTTCAGGGGGGGAACCCATGCAAGGTGGCCAAGGTAGGATGGGGCTGGGGTGGGCTGAATTTCCCAGGAACATAAGTTCTGTTTTATCCCCATTAAGTTTTAGGTGGGAGGAGGCCATCCAGTTTGTGACTGCTACCAGACAATTACTCAGATTCGATAAAGTGTGGCCTGGCTGATTCAAAGCTAGCACCAGCTGAGTGTCATCAGCGTAAGTCACAATGTCGAAGCCAAATGGGTGAACAATCTCTGCCAAAGGTTGCATGTAAACATTAAAAAGCGTGGGGCTCAGGGAGGAGCCCTGAGGCACGCCTTGGTTGAGAGGCCAGGTTTTTGAATGAATGTCACCCTCTACCACCTGGAATGTTCGATTTTCCAGAAAGGATTGGAGCCATAAGATGGCGCTGCCCGTTACTCTGAGGTGTTTTAGGCGGGAGAGGAGGATGTTGCTATTCACGGTATCAAAGGCGGCACTTACGTCTAGCAGCATTATTGCTGTAGTGCCGCCTTGATCCATGTGCCTGCGTGCTAATTCAGTCACAGTCAGAAGTGCCGCCTCTGTCCCCAGTTTAGGACGAAACCCCGCTTGAGAGTCGTGGAGCAGATGGTTTGTTTCCAAGTATGACATAAGACTGGTATTAATATGTCTCTCAAGCAGCTTAGCCACCCAAGGAAGAAGTGAAATGGGGCGGTAGTTAGTCATATTGCTAGGGTCAAGATTAGGTTTTTTTAACAAGGCTTTGACTTGCGCACATTTCCAAGTACCTGGGACTCTTCCTGAGCGAATTGACTTGTTTACAATATTTAAAATTACTGGTCTGATGGTGTCAGCAATTTTCAGGAGCTGTCGTGGGGGAGCAGGGTCTAATGGAGAGCCTGTAGTGACTTTCAGCATGAGGGAGTCGAGCAAATCTTCATCTAATAATGGAAATTCAGCGAGTGAACTGTCAGTAGAGGAAGGAGCTGTGTCAGTGTCCACTGACTGTTGGCTGACCTGAACAAAGGAAGAGGAAATAGTTTGTATTTTTTGATAAAAATACTCAGCTTGGGCATCACAGCGAGTTTGGGCTTCAAGAGGATTTTGCAGGGAAGAGGGAGTACTGATTAGGGATTTTACTATCTGAAATAGTTCCTTTGAGGAGTTTGCGGAGTTAGTGATTTTTTCCTCGTAGAACAGAGCTTGTACCAGTAAAGTCTTAGTTTTATATTTCTTAATGGCCTCTCGATGGCTGGTTTTGTCTTCTTCCTTGAGAGTATATCTCCACGTTCTTTAGAGTTTCCTACAAATACGCTTTAACTCTTTTAACTCAGGAGTATACCAAGGAGACTTTTTGGACTTGGTTTTCTCCTTGAGAGTTTTTTGAGGGGCAGCTGTGTCTAGGGTGGCCTGTAACCAATTGATATAGTGAGTGTAGAGAGTGTCTACATCACCCTCGGTCAAACGGGGGGTAGAGGATAGTAAACTCACCCATAGGTCAGTGGGCAACTTCGACCAATCCCTACCTTTTAGTGTGGCTCGGGCGGGCACCGAGCAGAGGCTGGGTATAAGCCAGAGAAGAGGGACCAAAAAATGGTCGGTCCAAGGAAGGGGGATTGGGTGGCCAGTGATGAGCCTCTGGTCGTTGCTAAGAACCGCGTCCAGTAGATGGCCTTTGATGTGGGTAGGTTCAGAGCCCTTCAGAACAATTTGAAGAGCTGCAAGACCACTCAGAAAGGTGCTGGCTAGGGGGTCCGTGGGGTTGTCCAGATGAATATTCATATCACCCAAAACTGTAAAATGAGGCGCAGAAACAGCTAGGTCAGCGATCATGGAAGGAAGCTGATTCACAAAATTGCCCATTTGGCCTGGAGGGCGGTAGATAAGTAGGCCAGAGAAGGTTAGTGTAGGGGAGAGGTCAAGTGCAAAGGACATACTTTCGCAAGACGGAAATGTCGCAGGACTGGTTCTGCATTGATAGCTGTTTTTGAAGAGTATGCCTAGTCCTCCTCCTCTGCCCTCTGCTCTGTCAACCCTTTGTAGTCCATATCCTTTAAGTAATATGGCGGAAATATCGGGGTCAACCTCATCTTTAAGCCAGGTTTCCGTAAGGAAAATAGCATCAGGGTTAGTTTCCTCGAGAAGAATTGACATTTCAGTTGAATGTTTAATCAAGGAGCGGCAATTTAGAAGAAAAAATGTAAAAAGGCTTCTGGTTTCAGGTCGCTTAAGAGTAGGACATGGTATAAAATGACAGTGGGAGCACTTTGCCCCAGGCACGTCCGGATCCACAGAGTGGAAGCATAGTGCCTTTAGATTGGGCATGAGGGATTTTAACTGTTCAGGGGCATACCTTATTTGAGTGGGTAGGACATCCAAAGATGAAGCAGGGGTCCTGGCCCCTGGGTGCTTCAGGGCGCGGACGGGCGCAGACGGGCTTGCCTTAGGCGCGCCCGCTGCGCCCGCCCGCTGCGCGGACGGGATGGCCCCATGCTTTTAACTCTGCTGTACTCCACGCCACTCTACTGTACAGCACTAAAACCCACTTACTTTGTGGCCCTCCCCTATACTCCACTGTAACTACGCTCTCTCTCAGACCATGCCATGATCACGGTATCATTGCATTACAACACACACCCCCCTAACCCTGAGGGATGGTGCCTGAGGGACAGTCTCTTACAATCCAAAGAGGTAGTTGAGAAGGTTCACCATACATACTTGAATACCTGAGTAGTATTGATGTAGGTACAACATCCTTAGCATCCGTCTGGGAAGCACTCAAAGTAGTGATCAGAGAGGAATGCAATGCGATTTCAGCGAAGGAAAGCAAACTACGCCGGGAAAAGCTCCAGAGCATAGATCAATAAGTAATAGCTCTGGAAACGATACATAAACGGACGGGAGCTCCCAGGGTGTGGAGGGCACTAGAAAATAAAAGATTGCTTCTGAGGCATCTCGATCTAGACAGAGAGGAGTATGCTCTCCTAAGATTACACCATAAATTCTTCCTAAGCAGTGATAAATGTGGAAAGATGCTTGCACAGCGACTTAGGGCAAAGACAATGGCAACGTTAATAAGCAAAATAAAATATGCCACCGGTAGCAGTGTGACTGCTGACCAAGACATAGCGAGAGTGTTTCAGAATTTCTACCAAACACTGTACTCTGAACCGAGCACAGATCAGACCCCACCTGAGAGGTAAACGTTGTTTACAACGTGGTGTTTAGACCAAACGACCTTTACCACGCTGCCATTACAACGCAAGTCAAGTCAAGTCAAACCACTTTATTCGATTACTTAAAATCATAAAAGTATGCTATACAGTACAACAAAAACATTTTTTTTAAAGGATTAGTTAAAAATACAATATACAGAATAAAAATACAGTACAGAATCAATAAAATATTAAAACAAGGTTGACGGTCATTTTTAAAAAAAATTTAGAACAATTGATACAGCTATGAAGGCATTATATTAAAAAGGTTGGCTTTCTAGTGCGGCTTTCTGTCTATCCCTCTTATTTCTTACAGACGCATCAAGAAAGCTAGCAACACAAAACATAGTTACAGGAGATTCTAACAGTTGTAAAAATAATAAGGCAGGTTTACACTGGATAAAATTCATTTTCTTTAGTAAAGGGAGGATATACCTTTTCCTGGCATCAAGGTAAAAAAGGCAGAAGAGCATAAAGTGCAAGGTGTCTTGGGGGGAAAAATGATCACATTTGCATGGAGCAGCGTCTTCAGGTCTGCTCCAGCCGTCCAAATCCCAGAGAACAGACTGAATTTGGTTAAACCGAAATTTTGTCAGTAGCCACCTGTGGAAAGAATTTGTCACTATGGACAGATAAGATGGCATCGCTAAAGACAAGGTAACCAAAACATGGCCTCTGACCGATATTTTACCTAATTCTACTACTTCCCGCTCTGCCTCCCTCAACCTAATAAAATTAATTTTTACCCACTCTAGGTCCACCTTGCATAAAGATTCTGGATTAGAAAAGATCTCAGGACGCCCCATGTACATGGCTAACGTTTTTATATGGGACAACCACTGGATTTCTTTCCTATTATCAAGGTTGATACAATTGTTTAGGATCTTTTGATTTAGGGAAAGGTTAGGATTCAGCCAAATTTTAATCCATAGCAGTATCGGGGCTATTTTAATTATGTCTGCTATGTAGCCTATCCCCAGTTCAAGATGGACGGAATGGGTGGCTGTGGATTGAGGGAGGCCCAAAAGGGACCGCAGAAATTTATTTTCCTCTGTTTGGATGAGGTCCGGTTTTGTGAATCCCCATATTGATGCCCCATACCTTGCGATAGATATAGTCTTGGCTTTATAAATTGCCAAGATTGCCTCAAAGGGTTTCCCCCCAACCTTTTGGCGAAACCTAACACTGCAGCTGAGGAGCTTCTCACTGAATTTACCTTTATTGTGAGCTGTGGGGACCATGAGCCCCTAACATCAAAAACAACTCCCAGATAGGTAAATGCCTTCACTCTGGTGATTACTTTTCCTCCACAGAAGAAGGACTTCACTTTGTTCTTTGTGACACCCAGTGACATAATATGCGATTTACCATGATTTACAACCAGATCCAGGCTTTTCATAAAGTCCCCAAATGAATCCAGCAATCTTTGCAAGCCCAGAGGGGTCCTTGCGAGTAAAACAGCGTCATCCGCATATAGTAGCACCGGAACCGGTGTACCTCCCATACGAGGGATATCTGGGGTCACTGATAACAGGTTTACCTCCAACGAATTAATATACAGTGTAAACAACATTGGGGCCAAGATGCATCCCTGTCGCACCCCTCTACCGGACTTAAAACTTGACGTACATTTACCCTCATTCGTCATCCTAATTGAGGCATTTAGGTCTTTATGCAACTCGGCCAAAAAATAAACAAGAGGCCGATCCAGGCCCAACTCCAGGAGCATTGTCCACAACTTTGACCTATTGACTAGGTCAAAAGCCGTCGACAGATCCATGAAGCCCAGGAAAATAGAGCCCCTGACTGCCTTAGTATATTTAGCTATTATTAGGTGTAGGTTCAGACATTGGTCCTCCGTGCTTCTCCCTGCTCTGAAGCCATACTGAGCATCTGACAGTATGTTGTTTTCAGTTGCCCACCCTTTTATCCTTGCTAGGATGACCTTCCCCAAGATTTTTATGGAGGAATCCAGCAAGGATATAGGCCTATAGCATCTGGGGTCTCCCCTTTGACCCTTCTTGAACACTGGGATTATTGTCGATCGGGACCAAGATTTAGGGAATCCTACACAGGCCGAGGTATTAAAGACATTAGTCAAAATGTTTGCCCAGTACAACGGGTTTGCCTTGTACATATCTGAAGGAACCCCATCAGGACCTGGAGCCTTACGTCCTGCTGAACCTTTAATTGCTTTAATAACTTCCGCTATAAAAAATCTTACTGGCATATCGGGAGGGTCTGAGGCAGGAGCCTCAAATATTTCTAGCTCGAGATCACTTCCGTAAATTTGTTTAAAGTGGCTCAACCGGTCCTCCTCTGCTATGTTAACTTCCAAGACATTATTTTGTGTGTTAGAGAACAAGGGCGTGTTAATAATGGACCAGAATTTAGCACTATCTTTTAGGGTTGCTTTGTCCATAAGCTCCTCCCACGCTTCTTGTTTAATTTCCTTTTTCCTTACCAGTACTGATCTAGTGTACTCTCTTCTGAGCTGGGCAACTAAAGGTTTGTTCCTTGGTTGCTCCTGAAGAGTTTTTTTGAGGAGGTTGTGCGATTTGGTACAATTATGGTCGAACCAACCCTTTACCGGTTTATTTTTAGTGGATCGACTTTTGGATGTAAGTTCTTTGTCTGCTTGGGAGCAAATAGCTTCATAAGAGGTTATTACCTCCTTCCCATTAGAAAGGGGGTCTCCACAAATGTTTAAGTCATAAGCAGCCTTAACGATAATAGTATTCAAAAAGTCCTCAGGCACCACCTTGCTCCACTTTACCCTCCTCCCCTGATCTTTGGCTTTAACTTCCACTGCTGCCAGTGTCGTAACAGATTTGTTTAAAAGAAAAAAACCATTTAACAACACAATTACCACTGGATTGTGGTCACTAAACGAAGACGGTATAGCATTATATGAGATGACATATTTTAAATGACCTGAAGAAAGAAATATGTAGTCAATAACTGATTCACAATCCCTGCCTATAAAAGTGGCAACATGAGTACTTTTGTCCGAAAACCCTGCTTCAAACAAATCATTATTAGACAAAAGGTTCTCCAGTGCTTTACCCTTATTAGAATGCTCAAAATGTTGCGGGGATGTGAAATCTGGCCCATCATTATCAGATAATAGGCAGTTCTGGCTACATAAATGCACATTAAAATCACCCAACAAAATATATTGGCAAAAAGTGGTTTGCTTAGAATTATAATCTTTTAAAAATTGAGTTAACCATACCAGCGCAAGTCATTACTACGACTTGCGCTGGATGGCGCTCTTGGTTAAGGAATATTGTGACTTTCTATTCCAACACCTTCCCCACTGTTACGTGGGCTGGAGTTGGAATATAGAAAATTATAATAATCCTCAATCCGCGCCCTCCAACGCAAGTCGTTGTAACGACTTGCGTTGTAAAATCCTCAATGTAAAGTACCGCGATCAATGAATTGCTGCTGCATGAGTTATCTGTGACTCGGGTCCTTTTCCAAAGGTCTTCTGATTGAATCACGTAGATCGACCTGTTGTGTTTGATCCACAAAGAATATAACCAATGGGAGACACTAGAAAGCACGTTTGATCTACAAAGAATATAACCAATGAGAGACACTAGAAAGCACGGGTGTCGCTGCACGGAGTGACTAAGAACTCCATTCCATTGGTACCTTAATCGTCGTTTTAACGTTCAGTGAAGAAAATAAGGAATAAACACTGATACGTCGATTTAGACAGATCCGATCATTTTCGTGGAAGCAAAGCTGTACAATACTTGTGAATACAGTTGCTCTTCCTTCAGGGGTCATCCTTTGTATATCTGTATTGTCCTGAAGATGGGCTCTGAAATGAACAGCTAGAGACCGAAATGTCGACCCACACTTTCTCCTCTATTAATTTGTGTATTTTATTCCTAAAGAGGAAAAGTGATACAATATGTGACAGTGAAGGTGTTCTTTAACTGTATATGATTTCCCCTTGTGTTACACTGTATATATACATTTCCAGTACCCTTTTCAAATTTATAAATTGAATACTTTTTATATACACCGGTTCCTGTGCTATTATTGTTTCATTTAATTCATTTTGATGTTGAAATTTATGAATTGATATGCTATTATTTAGCTACGGTCAGAATAATACAGACCTAAGATTCATTTCTTACCAAAATTTGAGAATTTAATTGCATGTAAAGAAAATCCCTTGAAGGCAACCTTTCCTTATCATTTATATAGCCCAAGCCCTCAAGGGTATATTGGGTCTCCCACTTTGTGTACAATACTGATGGGTTTACAGCACAATTTAAAAAAAATTCTGCCCAGAGGTCGGGCCTCTATTGACCCTTTTCTTTAATTCCTTTTTAAACACAGGCATGTTAACTGATTCCATGCTAGAGGCCTCAATATCAGTCATCCTTAAACCAACAAAGGATCCCACAGAGTGTGGTTTGCATCGTCCTATTTCCTTATTAAGTATCGACACCAAGATATTTGCTGGCATATTAGCGGCCCATCTAAATCCCCTGATGGCGGGGCTGATTGACTCAGATCAGTCCGGATTTATCCCCACCCGCACAGGAGGAGACAACACAAAATGGCTACTCCATCTCACCGATGTCATACACCAATCGCATCGATGCTTAATAAGAGTTCGATTGAGTCCGCTGGTCCTACCTTTTTGACACGTTACGGCATTTTGAGTTCGGAGAGGGCTTTATTAAATGGGTTAGCTGCATATACAAAGTTCCACAAACGTTTGTATGCATCAATGGAGTGTCCTCAAACAGATTCCCCATAGCAAGAGGCACCTGGCAAGGCTGCCCACTATCACCTCTCCTCTTTGCACTATATCTAGAGCCATTTGTACAAAGCATTCAAGACGACCCACAGATTAACGGCATCAAGTTTGGAGCAGAGACTCATACTATCAGTTTATATGATGATGACATGATCCTCTCTCTCACGAGCCCGCAGACATCTCTTCCGGCTCTCCTGGCAGCATTAGAAACTTTTGGAAAAGTGTCGGGATTTAAAGTAAATCTAAACAAATCACAGATGTTAAACCTTTCGATCACTCCTCTACAGGAAGACTTGCTGAAAAGAACATTCCCATTGGCATGGGATGAGCGGTCTATACCTTATCTACGTATCACCCTGGCCCCCACTGTGATGGTAGCCCTAAACTACACTGCTCTTGTGGACCGACGGTGCAGGCCCTGAGCAGCTGGCGCCGCCCGAGACTGGAATGGATTGGTGGAATTGCAGCAGTTAAAATGACAGTCTTACCGTGCATTCTATATATCTTTCAAACATTACCTCTAACTCCGCCCCCAAAAGTAATGCGCTCTTTACAATTAGCCATGAACAGATTTGTATGGGATTGGAAGAAAACAGCATAGCACGTGCACATTGCTAGGTCGACGTGGGATGGGGGGGGGGGTTTGAGGCTGCCTTTACTTCATAGGTACCAAAAGGTGTCGCATCTACGTTATATCCTAGAATGGAACCGACCATTATCAGAGAAACACTGGTCCTTTATGAACCAAACAATTGCGGGGTCAACATCTGGAGGGAGATCCGGCAGCAGTGTAGAAACAGGGGCTGGGGACTATATTACTCTCCAGTAATGAAACCTACAATGAGAGCATGGGACAAAGTGGCATGCACTAAGAACTGGACGTCATTCCCATCCCCAATGACTCCAATCACTGGGAATCCTGATTTCCCGCCAGGGCGTAACTCAACAATATTTGACAGGTGGCGAGAATAAGGGTATAAACACATAGGGTCTTTATGTGACCCGGGTGGCTTGATCCCATTTGATCAATTAATACAGGATTACGCTCTCCCTTTAACAGATGAGTTTCAGTATTTGCAGCTGCGCCAATGGGTCATGGGGCCAACACACCAGGAGGTAGCCTCGTGAAAGCTAACTTGGTTTGAGAAATGGCTGGTGTAAAAGCAGGATGACAAACACCTTCTATCAGAACTTTATGTGTGGTGTCAGGGGTTGAGAAACATGAAAGGAACAAAGGACAGAAGCGGTGGGAGGAAGAACTAGGGTGCACCATGTCCGACAAAGAATGGGAGGACACTCACTACAGAGCCAGACACACTGCACATAACAAGGCTGGCGCAGAGTTGGCATACAAAGTGCTATCCTATTGGTATCTTACCCCGGCTCGCATGTACTCCCGGGATAAGAGTCGATCGAGAGATGCTGGCGGGGGTGCAGTCAGACAGGTTCCCTAGTTCACCTACTTTGGCACTGCCCCAAATAAGAACGCTTCTGGGAGACAGTCCTTGACAACATTTGAGACCTCATTCCCACGCTTCCCAGCGTATACACTCCTAGGTCTACCATCTCTCTGACATTCCCCTTGGGCTCCCTGAAGGGCATACAAATGGCTCTTGTGTTACTCGCTGCACAACAAGTAAGCCTGGCTAGATAGGGCACAACCGGAGGCTTCAGATCAGTTGGCATGTTTACAAAGATTGTGGCTAATCATAGCCATGGAATGAATGTCCTTGGTGGCAGACCATAGAGACAAGAAATACTTGGAACTATGTTCTCCGTTCATTCAGATATTAACTATTGAATATCGTGACGTCACCTGCCCACAATACTTACGAATCCTGCGCCTTCTTCCACCTTGAGAGGAAGTCACTACAGTCCACTCTTGCCATATACTTACTCGCAACCCTTGCACTCAGATGGGTCATACTAATGCAAGCAATATGCCGAGATCAACTCAGGGCCAGTGCTGCGGAGAAGAGGGAGGGCAGGGAGGGGGTGGTAAAAGACTTTGAATTGTTTTCTTTTGTAGTTATTTGATTTTTCTTTTGTTTTGCAAAATGATCTCTCAATGTTTCGGGCCCCTGGGTTGTAGGCATACGGCTGTGTTTACAACCATTACTGACCACTGCTGCCGGCCCCAGGGTTGTAGGCACACAGCTGTGTATGAGATATTGATTGATAAATAGAATGGTTCCATTAAGTGTCATCAGTGATGTTATCAATATAGTCATAGAATATGCCTTGACTGATGTAGCACATGAAGTCATAAGCAGTGCGTCCCGGGGGCACTTTTCTAAAGCTGCATGGATGGCTCTATGTAATCCTGTGCTTAAAACTCTGCTAGAAAACCAGACATTTGAGGTTAGCAGTTTTGGAGCGTTTTTTAGCTCGGTGAGGATTTCACCACTCCTTTATTATAATCAAAAGGGTGAACAAAGCAAGAAAAATGCATCCATTTACGTGGCTGGCACCAATGCATTACAGTTCTGAAATGTACATTGTTTCAAGAAATCAACTTAGGTAGAGTATGACATAGGTCAACTTACCCAGTGGTAACTTCATACTAATATTTTGGTAAGATAGGAAGCCTCTTTTATTTTTCCGTCCTGATGAATGTCAAGGACCCGTAGAGCCACATAGGCGGAAACATGTCGGCAGAATTAACCACTGTGATGATGGGGCAGTAACTCCACTTCTCACCGTTGTTGTATTTTTTAATATCATATAATTTCCTATCTGAATAAATGCATTCTGGCGATTATACAGATTTAAAAAACTCACTCACATTCACGGGCCCCCACTTAGGTTCAAAAGGGCCTCCCTGTCTCCAGGTGTAGGCCCGCTCTCTACCAAACCAAGTTTCTAGAGAGCAAGGACTGCCGATGATGAAGCATGACACCACTCAGTTTTAGAAGTGCCTCCCTGTCTCCAGGTGTAGGCCCTCTCTCTGCCAAACCAAGTTTCTAGAGAGCGAGGACTGCCGATGATGAAGCATGACACCAGGTGGTGTGTGAGGACAGTCCTTCACTTTTTGTGAGATGCCTGCTCTCTCTAAACTTAATATTTCCTAAGTTTCGGTCACTATACTTGGAGCAGCTTCTGTTGTGTGTTCATGCATCCCACTGACTGCACCAGTGCTGTCCTTGTATCAGAAACAAGTATTTAGAACACAGCAAATGATGAACTCCATTAATGTTATTTGGCTTATGACTCAAAACTGCTTGGTACAGTGACTAAAGAACCTTCTGATTGCTACTCATTACCGGAAGTGGTGATGTATGATGTGGACAAGGTCACCCAAATAAGAAGGATTCGAATAAAAGATGGGAACACATGCTACCCGCTTGGAGAGAGAGAAAGACGTGATTTGAATGAATTGAAAATTGTGAACAGAGAAGAAATAACACTATTTAAATAAAATCTTGTATAAATGCCCTGATGAAGTTCCTATAAGGGTTGAAACGTATTGGCTGGGTCTGCCAAAGAGATGTTTGGAAACTGAGGGCCTCATTTATGAAAAGCGATGCATCGCTGCGTGAAAACAGCGATGCGTCACTTTTCATTGCGCCCTCCTTGCGACATGCTGGATGCGTCATATTTACAGTATGACGCATCATGTTGCAATGAGTTACAGATACGTCAGTATTTCTGACGTATCTGAGGGGCAAAAATGACGCATTGCTGGAGTGTGTCACGAAAGTGACGCAACTCCATCAATGGGTCATTTCACATGGGCAGGTCACATTTTGAATGTACCTGCGTCAGTTTTACGCCTGCTGTGAGGCAGGCGTAAGATATTGATGCATTTGTGTCCTAGAAGTGATGCAGTGAAATCTCATAGATTTCACTGCGTCACTTCTACGAGGCTTACTTGCGTCAAAACGCCCACCCTGCATACATTATACCAGGCTCAGGTATAATGTGGTGCAGGGGTTTACAAAGTGACGCATCTACCTAGGTGCGTCACTTTGTAAATATGATACAACATGCCGCATTTTCTACCCTGCCGGTGCGTCACTTTTTGTGACGCACCGGCGGCGCAAAACTGATGCAAGGGCTCAAAAATAAATAAGCCCCTGAAATAATAATAAAATTTGTTTGAAAAAGTGCAAGCGTCTGAAGATTGATTGAAAAAAAGAAATGAAAGACTTTACACAAAAACACTTGGATCAAAAGTGATTAAATCTATCAATAATAGAAGCCTAGATATTTTTGATTAATGAATGGACAAGATGTTTCCCTCTTATTGAAAAACAGTTAAGGTCACCCACATAATAGTGGTTTGTAGAATACTGGATAATACTGTGATATGGAAAGGAAACCCTTTCGAGAAGGAATCGTGAGTTGATGAGAACCCAACATACAAAGTAGCACATGAATGAAGAAGTCGACAATGACAGTAAATTAATTCACAATGATGTTGTCATAAAAATGTCTTTTTAGTTTTCATATTCCCAAGGAACACAAAGGAAAAATATTGTATATGCACTTCTATTATCAATGTTTTCCAAAGCATTCGTTAATTTGCTTGCTAGTTCTGGCCAGTACGTGTTTACATATAGTTAAAGGAAGATTGACCTTTAATATAGCCTTATAGCCCGCTGTAGAGGGCTATACCGGCTATTAAAGGCCCTCTCCAGCGTTAAAGACCCCGAGCCGAAGGCGAGGGCCTTTAACAAGGGAGAGGGACTTTAATAGCGGTATAGCCCATCTACGAAGGGCTATAAGGCTATTAGAACATTCTGTCACTAGAGGACAGAATGTTCTAACAAAAAAAACAAAGCTTTTTGGGAGCGTGAGGGGATTGGAATCCCCTCAGGTTCCCTGAAGCCTTTGTTCACAGCCAGAGCTGTGAACAAAGAAACATTCTAATGTTGGTGCTCCAGGCTTATACCAGCCATTATAAGCCCAGAGCACTCCATTGTTTTCAATGGAGCTCCCAACATTCCAATGTTCTAATATCAGCTTCAAGAGTTTTTTAACCGTATGCGCGCTAGCGGTTTTCCCGCTGCGCGCTGCGATTTTAAAAATCCCGCGTTACATGACGAGCTCAGCTCGTCATCCGCGTAGCGCAGGTTATGCTCATGACGAGCTCAGCTCGTCATGAGCGTAGAAGGGGTTATGGTCATGAAAAATAACATTCATAGAATACTGTTATCCTCTACACTGCCACGTACCAGAAAGAGCTGTTCTAAGTCAAATGACTATCAAGCAACCGTTAAGAAACTGAAACAGAGTTGATGAAAACAAATTCCAACAAATGAATAAGTTGTCAATAGGGTGTCGAAAACAACCTGTAGGGGGCTTCACATGTGCTGCTGCACACTGAATACCACAAACACACACCCATTTACATACTGCCCATGCGATTTATTTTATATGTGGGCTGTAAGGAGCCTGCTCCATGAATTATAAACTCCAGACCAGTCCTCAGAGGTAAACAGATGACCTGTATGGCATCCTGGAATCAGCATGGGAAGCATGGCTCGATCAGTAGTGCTGTAGTAAAGGGGGAAATTACATGTGTGAAATGACCACAATTTATTACAATTGTGCAGACAAAACAAATAGAAACTACCAATGTGCATTTTGAGGAGGTAAAGATTTAATGAAAATTAAGAAGAAAAAATGCACCAAAATCTAAACAAGAACTATTATGCCTCAATGAAAATAAAGGGTGCATCAAGCCAATTTCCAAAAGGGAAAAGGTAACTTAATAACAAACAACAATCTGAAATAAGTGGAATTAGTGACAAATCGGCTTTCAGTCCAACAGATGAAGAAGTGAACCTCACATGGAGAAGCATAAAGCATGCTGATAGGTGGTGTTAGGTCAAATCAGTCTTAGGTGCTACAGGGGTGTGTTGTGTTCAGCTACTTCACCAGTCTGAAACAGAAATTCCACACTGAAAGGGCATCTCAACTTCCAGGAAAGGATCCTCGGGCTAGGTTTTCCATGTACTGACCAATTGGCAGGCAGTTGTAAGGGTCCCTCCACATCTCTTAGGTTGCTCTCCAGCACCCACAGGTCAGCAGGAAAGGAGCCTCATTGGATAAGCTTTGTAGCACCAGGCAGGATAAAGCTACACTCCACGTTTGACCGTTGTCCATTGCTACTACTGTCCCTGTGGTGCACACTTCTCAGGTCCTCAATTACAGTGGCACTTTCCATGGCACAGGACCTGACTGGTGGTGTTGCACAACTGCCTGTGGGAAGAACTACAGTGCAGCAGCAATAAAAGTGAGCTGTGTCCATCATGCACTGCTCAGGATATGCAGCCTGTAGCAGCCTTTATCATGCAACCTTTATCACTCAGGATATTACCACTCAGATAAGTACAACACAGGTATGCACCACACAGGTTTTTTGGGGGTACTCTACCAATATATAGATTGCAGTATACTTAATAGGTAAATAAAGGTAATTTCAGTCATAAACATATAACAGTTAAAGTAAATTAAATCAAATGTTAATAATGTAATTTATAAAAATTGAATATTACATCAAAATGAATAATTAAATTGCGTTTCAGAAGCTGAAGATCTTAAAAATGTCTCTCCAGCCCATAAATCTTAAGACTAGGAATTAGAAAGAAAAGCAGCAACACATTCCTCCTGACTGCCATCCTCCCTTCTGTGCTGCTGCCAGAGAAGAACAAACATTGCAATTATCTGGGGAACATATAGCATGGCATGGTTGATTTAAAGGCCAAGCTCTGTTGTAAAACAACAGCTTGACTTGATAAAGAGCTGTGTCTTATGCAGTTTGATTAACAAATGATCACATCTGGTTGGATGGTAAGACCTCTATCTGCGGAAGCATACAACGTCTGTCCAATCGAAACATGTATTTCTGTCTACCACCATGTGGGTGTGGCCAAAGCTTCGCTATGTAGCACTCCTGAAAGTTCTTTTTAGATTGCTCACATAAGGACTTGGGACAGACACACTGATCTAACAAGAACTTTTTGGGGGCTCCCTGCCTGTTCCCTATGGAGAAGTGTGGCTCACTGGTTAGAAGCGGCAGACCCTGATGCAGAGGTCAGGCCCGGGACCAGGGTTCAATTCCCGACGCGGCAGGGTCTTGGGCTCAATGTCCGCGGACTCGATAATTCTCACCTCGGTGCCTACTCTAATCATGAGTCACACTCTGCAACTCTGGGCAATAGCTTGCTTAATCTCCACAACGACCCCAACAGCGCTGGGATGCCTGGCTTCACCTTGGAGGTGCCCAGGAGGGGGCATCTCACAGGGAAAGCCAGGAAGGATTCCACAGCGGTATACAGTGCCAGGATGCCCCGGGATGGGGCGACAGTGCGCTTTACAAGTATACACACATATGACATATGACATATATAGAAGCGAAATAGGACATATTGTGCCTCATATGAGGAAAGGGAAGAATACACATAACATGTAGGACGAACGTGAGATCTGCTTCTCATTTATGTGTGGCCAGAGATGTTGTGGCTCTTGCCACCCAGCGCTTGTTGCTTCCTGTGCTTTTCCATTAAAGCATGAAGGTTGCATATCTCTTCAAGACTGCACTTCCCTATTGGTACTCAGACTATACCCCACTAACTGAGGATAATGGCGGCCTGAGTGTCGAAGTGACCAGGTCACTGCAACAACAGTGTTTTGGAATACCATTCTCCAGTCACCAGTTGAGGACTCTAGTCTACTGTCCGAACCATGTATTCACACCAATGGTTAATTTGTAGAAAAATAAGTGCCAGGGCTCTTGTCTGGAGACAGCTTGCACCAGCCCATTTCTCCTGCTAGCCCCGTCTAAAACAGACCCAAATACCAAGCATGAAATCGGAAAGAGGATGTGACGTAATGGCCAGAGCTGCTGACTTTGGAGCTGGGGAACCAGGTTCGAGTCTCGGCCTGGGCTCATCATTCTGTGATCCTGGGCAAATAATTCCAGCTCCCTTTGCCTACCGTAAATGAATAAAAATGTGTCCTTAACTGGCGTTTATGAAAAGTGCCAGTGTTGATGATTAAGTGCCGGTGCAGAGCACCGGAAACCACCGACTCAAATTAAGCACTTTCACCCAACTAAAACTACACATTTTTGGCAGAATTGTAACTCTTGCGGAGTAAACCAGACACAGCAGCCCTGTCCTGCATATTTGTGCTAGAACCTTACAGATGCCTTAGAAGTGCACAGTTCGCACTGCATACGTAGAACAGCCAGATTGTCGCTATCACATTATGTTGAATGCCGTTTACTGCAAGGCTAAAGAAACATGATTTTGCTATGCTACCCTATACTTTGCATTAAAATTGTATTACTACCTTGACATTAAATGTATTTCTAAATACTCAAGTGTTACCAGTATTTGTATTCCTACTGCCCACCACCCTGAAGAGTAAGGTTTGTCTGATTGCCATGACTACCACCTGAGACTTGTGATCCACACGTGAGGGTCTCGGCATTCAGTGAGTATTACAAGGAGAAGTGTGGCTCACTGGTTAGAGGCGGCAGACCCGTAAGCAGAGAACGGCCCGGGACCAGGGTTCGATTCCCGACGCGGCAGGGTCTTGGGCTCAATGTCCGCGGACTCGATAATTCTCACCTCGGTGCCTACTCTAATCATGAGTCACACTCTGCAACTCTGGGCAATAGCTTGCTTAATCTCCACAACGACCCCAACAGCGCTGGGATGCCTGGCTTCACCTTGGAGGTGCCCAGGAGGGGGCATCTCACAGGGAAAGCCAGGAAGGATTCCACAGCGGTATACAGTGCCAGGATGCCCCGGGATGGGGCGACAGTGCGCTTTACAAGTATACACACATATGACATATGACATATATAGAAGCGAAATAGGACATATTGTGCCTCATATGAGGAAAGGGAAGAATACACATAACATGTAGGACGAACGTGAGATCTGCTTCTCATTTATGTGTGGCCAGGGATGTTGTGGCTCTTGCCACCCAGCGCTTGTTGCTTCCTGTGCTTTTCCATTAAAGCATGAAGGTTGCATATCTCTTCAAGACTGCACTTCCCTATTGCTACTCAGACTATACCCCACTAACTGAGGATAATGGCGGCCTGAGTGTCGAAGTGACCAGGTCACTGCAACAACAGTGTTTTGGAATACCATTCTCCAGTCACCAGTTGAGGACTCTAGTCTACTGTCCGAACCATGTATTCACACCAATGGTTAATTTGTAGAAAAATAAGTGCCAGGGCTCTTGTCTGGAGACAGCTTGCACCAGCCCATTTCTCCTGCTAGCCCCGTCTAAAACAGACCCAAATACCAAGCATGAAATCGGAAAGAGGATGTGACGTAATGGCCAGAGCTGCTGACTTTGGAGCTGGGGAACCAGGTTCGAGTCTCGGCCTGGGCTCATCATTCTGTGATCCTGGGCAAATAATTCCAGCTCCCTTTGCCTACCGTAAATGAATAAAAATGTGTCCTTAACTGGCGTTTATGAAAAGTGCCAGTGTTGATGATTAAGTGCCGGTGCAGAGCACCGGAAACCACCGACTCAAATTAAGCACTTTCACCCAACTAAAACTACACATTTTTGGCAGAATTGTAACTCTTGCGGAGTAAACCAGACACAGCAGCCCTGTCCTGCATATTTGTGCTAGAACCTTACAGATGCCTTAGAAGTGCACAGTTCGCACTGCATACGTAGAACAGCCAGATTGTCGCTATCACATTATGTTGAATGCCGTTTACTGCAAGGCTAAAGAAACATGATTTTGCTATGCTACCCTATACTTTGCATTAAAATTGTATTACTACCTTGACATTAAATGTATTTCTAAATACTCAAGTGTTACCAGTATTTGTATTCCTACTGCCCACCACCCTGAAGAGTAAGGTTTGTCTGATTGCCATGACTACCACCTGAGACTTGTGATCCACACGTGAGGGTCTCGGCATTCAGTGAGTATTACAAGGAGAAGTGTGGCTCACTGGTTAGAGGCGGCAGACCCGTAAGCAGAGAACGGCCCGGGACCAGGGTTCGATTCCCAACGTGGCAGGGTCGTGGACCAGGGTCAGCGGACTCGATAATTCTCGCCTGGGCGCCTACTCTAGTCAGAAACCACACTCAGCAACTCCTGGCATCAGCTTGCCTCATCTTCACAACGGCCCCCCCAGACTGCCGGGGATGCTTGGTCGCACCTTAGAGATACCCATCAGGGACCATCTCTCAGGGTGAGCCAGGACGGGTTCCCCAGCGGTCGAAGCGTGGAGATACTCCTCCGGGAGTCGATTCCTAGTGCTATATAAACCCACAATTAAATTAAATTAAATTAAATTACCCAGTCGGACATGTTTCCTAGGACAAGTAGGACTCGCCTGACACTTCCCATCATAGCTGAATAAGGACGTGGCACCTTTCATCTGATAGATTTGTTATCAGTCTTTCTCCTTTGTAAACTGCATCTCATTTTCTAAACCTACAAAGCCCTTCAAGGGTAAGCCTAGGCTGTTTAACATGTCATACGTCCTGCAAGTCATAGCCTAAAACGGTTCCTGGAACAGCAGTCACATTTTTTTCACTGATCAATTGCCTCAGAGTTCCTTCTGCCTGAAAAAACGGGCCTGACCGTACCTTGCATCTTGCAAAAACTATGGGGCATATTAGCAAGAACCTCGTCAAAATTATAACCGTTTTAACAGTGATAATGGGCTTGCTAATATGCGTTATAGAATTTCAATAGAAACCCAGGTTAGATGTGCAGGACATCTAACCTGGGCTTCTATAGCGCATATTAGCAAGCCCATTATCGCTGTTTTAGCAGCAGTGTCCTGACGCTAAAACGGCGATTATTTTAACAAGCTTCTTGCTACTATGCACCAAAGTGGCGCGAAATCCTGTTAGTTCCGCGATATTGTATTGTATTGTATTGTAATTGTGGGGCATATTATCAAGAAACAGCGTTAACATTATCGCCACTTTAGCAGCAGAAAACTGCCACTGAAGCAGCGATAATGGGCTTGATAATACGCCCTTGTGAATTCCCATAGAAGCCCATGTTCTGCTGTGAACATGGGCTTCTATGGGAATTCTCTACGGCCCAAGCCCATTATCGCCGCTTTAGCGGCAGTTTTCTGCCGTTAAAGCGGCGATAATGTTAACGCCATTTCTTGATAATATGCCCCTGCATTTATATAGCGAAACAACCTGCGTCGTTGTTTCGCTTATATATTACACTGTAACATGTATAGCTCCGTTACAAGTGGCAAACTGATGACCGCATGCTTAGACAATAATGTCTTACATTCAAAGATGCCAATAAATAACCAGAGAAGTAGCAAAAACACTAACAACTCTCCATTGCTGCCATCTTGTGGCAAGTAGAGAGACCAGCATGTGACGGTGAGAATGCAGTTCTTACTGAGAACATTTCGGCCAATAATGTACTTCATTTGTATAAGCCACGAGTCACAGCTCCTTCGTGGATGAACAGCAAAAAAAAAAAAAAACAACAATAAATTCGCAATCTCTTAACTGCTCTAAATGTATTTCATTGGAAAGATTGAACATGCAGAAAAAATTGTTGTGCGGAGAAGATAAACTAAAGCTTTCTCTTTGCAAATTCTGATACCCGTATTAGCTTTTGACGCCACCCACTCCACTTTCTTTTTAAGCAGGAAAGATATTTCGTAGGGTGGTACCCTGTTTGTAGATGCAACTGCTGTAAGTTACGGAATCGCAAGTGGTTGTCTGATTAACCTCACGTGATCAAAACAGTGGTCGAAGTGCATTAAAAACTAACATTGGCAAACCCTATGAGGAGGACCATGATAAATGAGTGTGTTGGGTTATCAGACCTTCAAATGGTTTTTACCAGATGTCACTACACAGCCTGTTGGATAAAAAGAATGACATTATTAATAAAGAGGGCTGGTGAGGGAGCCTGGGAATACAAAGGTCAAATGCTTGGTTTTCACGAGTCATTGAATTTTTGGATGTAAACATGGACCGAATTTACATACATAGGACTAATTAGCCCCGTGATTCTCATCCGTGCATTGCGGAATAAAAAATAAAGGGGCATATTATCAAGGCAGGCAAAATGAAATTATCGGTGCTTTTGCGGCCCTTTTCGGCATTAGCAAGCTGTCGCAAACATCAGTTAGCGATAGCTTTTAGGTGATAGCGAGCGGTTTGGGGCCCGTTTTGCATGTCAGCGATATTTATCGCTAATGACATGCAAAGTGGGCGTACCCAACCAGTTAGCAACTGAAAGCAGTCGCTAACGTTGTTAGCGCCTATTAGCAAGGCAGGCGTATCGATAAAAAAATTCACGCTAAGCGCAAATATCGCTGAAAACGAACGCCTCCTCAGACCAGTTCTTAGGCTGTATATCCAATGGGAGATCGATATTCAGGTTAAGACCCTATTGGCGTTAATGCCTGAATATCGCTGGTTTTCCAGCGATATTCACACATTTTGCCGCTATCGCCGGATATTTTATCGCATTGGAGATAAACGTTGCTAATAGCACGTTATCTCGGCGACAAAATCCGGCGATGCTTGGCGATAAAAAAAATTTCGCTAAGCTTCTTTAGTGATAAATATCGCTAGTTGTTGATAATATGGCCCAAAGTTAGGTAGCTGTAGATGGCATTACCACTAGGGCTCCCGGTTTTATGCTATTTATTTTTTGGCCATTTCAGTCTGTATTTATCCATATTTATTTTGTGTTTTGCGTGTAAATGAAGTTGAAAAACTGTACATTTCCATATCTATTTAACAGATTGACACACACTCCTTCTTTGATGTCTGTCGTGTTTTAACTATTTAAGCTGCCAAATATTACATAACAATACATCCACTGGTAAATACTAGCATAATACCATAAATGTATGTTGACATATGCTGTTATTTAAAAAAAAAAATCATCCTGTTTTTTTAATTTCCCATGCTGTCCATCTGCTCAGCTGCTGGCCTATAATTCATGAAAGAGAGCACGGAGAGTCACCTAAAAGAAGCACAATTATCTGTATTTATCCACTTTTAAAAATAAATGTAGACAGAAAACACATTTTTTTCTGTCTGTATTTATCTGTAAAAATCCGTAAAGACGGAAAACAGGAGTGCCTTAATTACAACATGAGTGAAAGTTGCACTGCTGCTCCCCATGTGTTGCTGCCTGCCTATTTTAAATTTATGAAGGCTATGTAGTAAAAGGTAATATTAGAAAAGTGTAGACAGCTATGCCATATCTGTACTCCACATCCGTAGTGAACTTTGGCATTTCCGTCTGTATTTATCCATATTTATTTTTTGGCCGGTTTATCTGTATTTATCCATATTTATTTTGTGTTTTGCGTGTAAATGGAGTTGAAAAACTGTACATTTCCATATCTATTTAACGGATTGACGTGCACTCCTACTTTGATACTAGTTGTGTTTTAGCTATTTAAGCTGCCAAATGTTACATAACAATACATCCACTGGTAAATACTAGCATTATACCATGAATGTATGTTGACATATGCCGTTACTTAGAAGAAATTTCATCCTGTTTTTTAATTTCCTGGGCTGTCC
This sequence comes from Lissotriton helveticus, assembly GCF_964261635.1. Taxonomy (NCBI): domain Eukaryota; kingdom Metazoa; phylum Chordata; class Amphibia; order Caudata; family Salamandridae; genus Lissotriton; species Lissotriton helveticus. Next base: position 1,374,964,218 of record NC_136067.1, read on the forward strand.
ATCTGCTCAGCTGCTGGCCTATAATTCTTGAAAGACAGCATGGAGAGACACTTAAAAGAAGCACAATTTTCTGTATTTATCCACTTTTCAAAATAAATGCAGACAGAAAACACATTGTTTTCTGTCTGTATTTATCTGTAAAAATCCATAAAAAACGGAAAACAGGAGTGCCTTAATTACAAAATGAGTGAAAGTTGCACTGCTGCTCCCCATGTGTTGCTGCCTGCCTATTTTAAATTTATGAAGGCTATATAGTAAAAGGTAATATTAGAAAACGTGTAGACAGCTATGCCATATCTGTACTCCACATCCTTAGTAAACTTTGGCATTTCCGTCTGTATTTATCCATATTTATTTTTTGGCCGGTTTATCTGTATTTAAGTTGAAAAAGTGTACTTTTCCATATCTATTTAACTGATTGACGCGCACTCCTACTTTGATGTCTGTCGTGTTTTAGCTATTTAAGCTGCCAAATATTACATAACAATACATCCACTGGTAAATACTAGCATTATACCATAAATGTATGTTGACATATGCAGTTATTTAAAGAAATTTCATCCTGTTTTTAATTTTCTATGCTGTCCATCAGCTCAGCTGCTTACCTATAATTCATGAAAGACAGCAAGCATGGAGTCACTTAAAAGAAGCACAATTTTCTGTATTTATCCACTTTTAAAAAGAAATGCAGACAGAAAACACATTGTTTTCTGTCTGTATTTATCTGTAAAAATCCGTAAAAACGGAAAACAGGAGTGCCTTAATTACAACATGAGCAAAAGTTGCTCTGCGGCTCCCCATATGTTGATGCCTGCCTATTTTAAATTTATGAAGCCTATATAGTAAAAGGTAATATTAGAAAAGTGTAGACAGCTATGCCATATCTGTACTCCACATCCTTAGTAAACATCGACTCTCCTCTTTATAAAATTGCCAATGGCTTTTTAGGAGCTCTTCTGTATAAAAATGAATCTTGCACTGCCATTCAATTTGCTAGGGCTCTTATGTGTGCAAGTGAAGATGTCACTGCCGCGGACTATTCTGCTGTCCTGTATGGGAATGAAGATTACTCCGCCACTGTCTCTTTGGCTGCTCGTCTGTGAAGCTTGCGCTGCATGTTCTGTGCATTTTGTATGCATATCTACATATAGCAAGGGCAAACTTTGCAGCTATGCCACTGCTGCCACATGGCGTTTGATTGGCCTCCTTAGACCCTGAGGCGGCAGCAGACAGCTTTGTTTTCCACGGTGCGCCTGTCGCTGCCAAAATGGTGCCGCCTCTGGTCGACGCACAACCATCACTGCTGCTCTGTGGAAGAGGTTGGTGCTCTTGAGTGGTGCAGCACAAAATACGAAGTATTCTGGAAGTTTGTAAAAGCCATATTTTTCAAAATACTGGTAAAGCCTTTCAGCATGAACTGAGTGTACAAAAGATGGTTGTTTTCCCCACTGCCTCTGTTAATGTGGGTTAAGAATGGTCTTAGGCAGGCCTTTAAGTGGGATGAAAAAACTGGGGAGGTTCTCAAAGGGGTGTGGCCAATATAATTAAGGGCGTGGCTTAAAACACATAAGCGAACAATTTGTGCTTAGCATAGTGTGCCGCCCAACTTGCATTTAGCTGTTTCTGTCATTGCATCCAGATATATGATACAACAAGTAATATTACACCTACCACAAATCAGGACTTTTGGTTTGTCAATGGTTGTTAGTCACATAAGATAAATAAGCAGGAACTATGGCTTGTATATAATATTGAAAAAGCTTCCACTTAAAGCCCTGGTGACACCACCACAATGATGCTGCTCCTGAGTTTCAAAAAGAGAAGGAATATCCAGAGAGAAAATTACTATCTTTAAAGGATTTCCCTTCCCCTACAACGCTCGACTGGAGTGATGTCATGCTATAACTTGTCCACTTGTGGAAAGTGAGTAGTTTGAGCACGCGCACATAGATGTGCCTGCTGTCACTGCAGTGTGGAAAAAAACGGGCCGCCTGTGCCAGGGCACAAAACAGAGCCTGATAGAGACCCGTTTCGAGGCCTCCTTAAAAAAACTGCCGGTGCTCAGCACCGGTGAGACCCGGCCCACTTAAAGCCCTGGTCTTAGGCATGTGACCATTCAGGCAAAGGTGACATTTTTTAAATGCCGATACAGGGAATGAGGTAGACAGCAAACTAGTGCAATCGCTGTCTTTAAAAGGCATGAGTACCAGTGTGTGACAGGCTCAGCTCACGGTTCATTGTAGCAGCAGCTGCAGCACTATCTGATGCCCCCCTTCCCACACTGAATCAAGAGACAGAGGGTCAGGGCCTGCCCACCAGTGCGATGCCAGCATTACCAGTAAGTTCAGGACTGAGCAGTATTGAGGCAAATGCAATTTTGCAGAGCACAGTAGACCACCACTGTAAGAGACCACTACAGCAGAGCTCCAGCATTTCTCAGCAGTTGATAAGTGGCCACCCCAGAAGGGGCAGACACTGGTTAGAGAGCTGCAATGTGGCTGCTATGAGAGGAAGGAGTCAGGAATTAATTTATATTGTGGTAAAGGGTATGTAGCCAAAAATGGTCTGACAATTTTTAAACTGGAGACAGCAATGTGATTTGTTGGTTGTACTGCAAGCAAGTGAAGTGGAGCAGGTGTGAAGTGTAGGGTGTTTGGAGAATGTGCAAGCTTATGGGAGCGTTTTGGAGAAGAGTGTTTTAAAACAATTTTCTCAAGGGGCAGTAGATTAGTGAAATTCCATTCCAGCCTTTTTGCAGCAGCTTCAGGATCTTTTGAAAGATTCTTGTTGCTCAAAAGAGTGTCATTTGTGATATTTATCTCTGCATGCAGTTAATTTTTTGGGGTTTTATTCAGAAGAAAGTGTTACTCTACATGTCACTCATTTGGTCTAAACTGAAACAATAGAAATGTCATACACAAGGAATCTGAAAACTTGGCAGCTATGATGGGTGTTATTTCTGATATTTATATGTTTCTCTCTTTTTCATTGCTTGATATTGCTCGCTAGAAAGTGTCACTCATAGTTATTGAATGTCACTCATAATTGCACTGGAATTATGAAAATGTCACACATATGCAATGTGAAACCTTGGCAGCTATGAATAGGATTTGGCAGGGCCCGAGCTGGTGGTCTAGTCAATGTGAATGTCTTGTATCAATGTTGTCTAGCAGCACATCTGCAGTTCAGCAGGGCTGAAAGTTAGTGAAAGCCCAGAATAAGAGGATGTTGAGGCCGACGCTGAGTCTCTTCGCCCCCCATGTTGAGTTTATTGTCCTGCTCCTCCTAACACAAAAAAGTGCTTTGACGTGGCCTACGCTGGCTACACCATAGCACTTTTTTCTGTGACTTTCAGCCATGCTGAACAGCAGGTGTACTGCTAGACAATATGGCTAAAAGACATTCACATTGACAAAGCCAATAGCTTGGGCAGTGCTGGGATCCACTGGCTTTGCCAATGCATGTTCGGTGTTGACAGGGTCTTGCTGAACAAATGTGGAAGTGATAGTGAGAAACAGTTGAGGAGCTTTGAAGTGAAGCGAGGACGAGGCGGCCAAATGGGGAACTGGGGAACCAGGTTTGAATCTTGGGGATAGCTGAACAATTTGTGATTCTGGCACATAACGTATGCTTCCCCCTGCCTACGACAATGAATGTGTCATTGGGTAATGTAACTGGTGAGCAATTAAAGTGTTCCAATACCATTGGCTGGTGTTAGCACTAGGGCACGATGGAAGACGAAACACGCGCTCCTATACCATTGGATCGAGCAAAAAAAAAAGCAGCATTGACAAGGAAGGTGGGGAGATGAGTGAAGCAGGGAAGCAGGAGGGGATGGGGAGACGGGCAAACAATGACAAGAAAAAAAACCTTAATTGAAGCAGGATCAGCGACAAAAATGAATGTGTCATTGTGTAATATAACTGGTGAGCACTTAAAGCGCTCTAATATTATTGGCGTGTATTCACGCTATGGCAAGACGAACAACGAAGAGAGCGTTCCATTACCATCGGATTGTGCAAAAAAAATAGACAAGTACTGTTCAGGTTTTAACAACACTTTAAGAAATGCAATTGTTTATATACAGACACATGCATTTTATTGGTATGGGTGTATGTGTACAAGGGAGAGGGCCTGAAAAAACAAGTACTCCTATGGAATACTTGAAAACAAAGAAAAAATTGCTCCACAAACCAGGAGCAGTGTAAGGAGACATCTATTTGGTCCTTGCGCTATGGGAGGACCACACACATAAAGATGGCATGACGCTGGCATGCATTGACGAATGGCATTAGTGAAAAGGACAGCAAGGCTGAAGTTTTCCAATGATAGGCGATAGGCGGTCTGTCGGCCCACAGATAGAACACAACAGGTCTCTTCGAGACAGTGCATGCACTGTCTAGCCGAGACCTAAAAAGTATGGGAACTGTGATGCTGTGCACAATGGGGGTAAGGCGAGTGAGCGTGAGGACGTGGTCAAAGTTGTGGCTAAAAAACAAAATATTCTGTAACTTTTTGGGTCTTTCACCTTCAGGTAAGTATATAACTACATATTAAATAACGCACAGCTTAAATGAAAATTAAATGCAAGTTATTTTGATCAGTGGGAAATGCACTATCGTACATTCTGAAACTCCTATTAGTTAAGACAGTGCAGCAGAGAGCCAAAACAGAGAGCCACAGAATTGAATCCTGGTTGGTGCAGTGAAGAATAGTGACTTGTATATGTTGAATGTCTGACAAAATATCGAGATTCACAATATCGACGTACAAAAATATCGGAGCAAAAATATCGATATCAAAAATATCGGGTTCCTATACTTAACTAGATATATACACAAATATCGATTTTTTTATATCGATATACAAAAACATTGTTTACTTTTATATCGACTACATTAACATCGGAAAAAAAAAATATCGCTATCTACAAAAAATAATGACATTAACTATAATATCGACATCAAAAATATCGTGCACTTCAATATCGGATTATCAGCTATATCGACTTTTTATATGCATCTGTTTTCATAATTAATTAACGTTTTATATGTTTTCACATCTAAATAAACACACAATACTTAAATTAATACTATAGACACACAACTTTACTTTACCAAAAACCCAAAACTGACCCTGAACCCTAAAAATACCCCTTAACCCAAAAACTGAAAACTGACCCTGAACCCAAAAAATACCCCTTTACCCAAAAACTGAAAACGGACCCTGACCCCTAAAAATACCCCTTTACCCAAAAACTAAAAACTGACCCTGAACCCAAAAAATACCCCTTTACCCAAAAACTGAAAACTGACCCTGAACCCTAAAAATACCCCTTTACCCAAAAACTGAAAACTGACCCTGAACCCAAGAAATACCCCTTTACCCAAAAACTGAAAACTGACCCTGAACCCTAAAAATACCCCTTTACCCAAAAACTGAAAACTGACCCTGAACCCAAGAAATACCCCTTTACCCAAAAACTGAAAACTGACCCTGGACCCTAAAAATACCCCTTTACCCAAAAACTGAAAACTGACCCTGAACCCAAGAAATACCCCTTTACCCAAAAACTGAAAACTGACCATGAACCCTAAAAATACCCCTTTAACCAAGAACTGAAAACTGACCCTGAACTCTAACAATACTCCTTTACCCAAAAAAATTATTATTATGTAATTACAAATTAATTATTAATTAACAATAACAATAAAGTTAATATATTAGCACATTAGCTGTAAAGAAATAAATTTAATTATTAATATTATTTTTTCCAAATTAATTTACAATAAGTAAAAAATATATATTAAACTAAATGAAGCTAATTAATATAATGAACTAATTTATATTAATTAATTACCAATTAATTATTATTTAAAAATATGTAAAACATTATATTAATTAATTAACTAATTAATAATAATTAATTAATAATTATTTATTATTTAAAAATATATACAAAATTATATTAATTAATTAACTAGTTAATATTAATTAATTACCAATTAATTATTATTATTTAATTACCAATTATTTATTATTTAAAATTATGTCCAAAATTATCTTAATTAATTAACTAATTAATAATAATTAATTACCAATTATTAATTTTGTACAATTATGTACGATATTATATTAATTAATTAACTAATTAATATTCATTAATTACCAATTAATTATTATATAAAATAATGTACAAAATTATATTAATTAATTAACTAATTAATATTAATTATTTACCAATTAATTATTAATAAAAAAAATTACAAATATATATTAATTTAATAATTATTTTTAAATTACTTCCCACCCTTATCCCCTATTAACCCAATAACCCGCTCCTAAAACTATATATGTTTTTAAAAAATATTTTTATATTAAATATATTGTAATTTTTTAATATAGACCTTTTTATCAAATTTTTATTTACAATTATTATATTTTTTCCTACACTATTTATTTTTTCCATTACTACACGATATTTTGTATTGTCGATATTTTGTCATACGATATTATTTTTTTCGATATTTCTACTTACTTACCTAATACGATATTTTTGTATCCGATATATTTGCTTCCCAATATTTTTTACCTTCGATATTTTAACTTCGATATTTTGTCTTTCCGATATTTTATTTTCGATATTTTGTCTGTGTACCGTATATGTTTAGTGCTGTAAAGTCACAGTCAGTGACAGAAAGCACCCTGAACACATAAGTCATTATTTTAAACTTGTATTACACAGAGTATAAGATAGGTTGCTACAAAATACACAAAAAGGTTTAAGATTAAAAAAAGTGCTTTCAAAACACAGATTTTAGTAATACCTAGACTATACAATGTGCACATTGTTGTTAGAACTGTTTTCTAAAAACACATACTTCACAGCTTAGCGGGCAGCTCCCTTTCAAAATCTCTCAAACAAATATATATGTGTCATCAGGAAGCACTTCGAACACTGCTTTAAGAAAGGCAAGTTTGGGGGCGAAGATTGCATCTAAAATGTGCCCTGCATTGAGAGTAAGGTCCAGGACAAGCTGTGAGCGTCCTATGTTGTGTAGACTCTCAAGGAGGTTGGTGGAGCAGTAGACCGAGGGGTCTTCCAGGTGGAAGTAGAAGTCACTGAGAAGAAAAAAGTTCTTGTAGTTGATGCTGAGGGGGTGATGAAGTCTGAGATGATGTTGAAGAAGTTGCCCCGAGGACCGCGGAGGAGGTTAGGGTGTTCGGGGTAGTGGTGGTAGTCCATTTAAGGGTGTCTGATTGATGGTGAGACCTCCGCCAGGTTTATGGTGGCTGTCCTGGTGTGCAATATTGTCCTGGTGTGCAATATTGTATCCTGCTGGAATGGCCACAATGATGTGAGGAGCTGAGGTGGTGTTCATCCAGGTTTCCATTAGGAAGAGGAGGTTCGGTGTGCTATTGTTGAGGAGGTCCCCAATTTTGATGGGCTATTTTATAAGAGAGCAGCTGTTTAGAAGCATGCAAAGTCATCCGGTGTGGTGATGGATGAGGTGAGGTTGTGAGAACGTGATGTAGCAGTTTGAGTGAGGGGGTATGTGGTGTCGAGTTGCTGCAGGTGAAGTGACAGTGGGAGCAAGAGAAAGGTCATACCATGCTGTGGGGTGCAGTGTGACAGGAGTGGGTAGAGGGGCATCTGGGGTTGAGCGCGAAGAAGGTCGCTGTGGGGTAATGACAGTGGGTGATGTGTTGAGAGGCCATAGCACTAGGCACGGTGCAGGCACATTGGCCACCATTAAGTAGGTCCTAGGAGGGGGAGAGCCCAGGGTGGTGGTGGATATGGCTAAGGGGAGGCAGAAAGAAACCACCAGAAGAAAACACAGGAGGAACATGTGGGAGAGTAGGTAATGAGCGGGGGAGGTGGGAGGAGGGAAAGCGTGGGAGGGGGCTGGGAGGCTGGGGGAAGACGGAGACACAAGGTGAAGAGGCACAAAGTAAAATGGCACAAGGAAAAGAGGTACAAACATAGCAGCACAAGAAAAAGAGGCACAGAGTGGCAGAAGGCACAAGTAAAAGAGGCACTAAAAAGAGGCACAAAGAAAAGAGGCACAAAGCAAAGACAGAGCGTGAGAGAGGAGAGGCAAAACAAATGCAATAAATGAGAAAATGAGGCACAGTAATGCAAACCAGTCAGAGATAAAGGCACAAAGTAAAGGCAATCAGTGAGAGTAAGAGGAAAAGAAGTGAGAGAGAGAAAGAAGTATGCACAGAGGCATGGAGAACAGCGACAGCGAGGTTGGCTCCGAAAGGGCCTACACTGGTTGGAGGACCAGTCCCAAGTAAGTCAATCAAAAGTCAAGTATTTGTAGAGCACGGTAAATCACCCAGGAGGGTCTCAAAGTGCTGGAGTTGCTGACTGCTCCGTGGCGATGTGTTCTTTTGAACAGCCGAGTCTTGAGTCTTTTCCTGAATTCCTGGAACGATGAGGCAGACCTGAGGTGCAGGGGAAAGTTGTTTCAAGCTTTGGCCACCAGGTGTGAGAAGGAGCATCCCCCACTGTGGCTTTGGCAGATCTGGGGTGTCTGCGAGAAATTGGGAAATGGATCTAGATGTTTGGTCGGTTGGTGGAAGGTCAGTCGTTTATTGATGTATGCTGGTCCTTTGTTGTTCAGGCTTTGTATGCGTGGGTCAACATCTTGAATCAGCATCTCTTCTGGATTGGGAGCCAGTGAAGCTTCTTGAGGTGTGCTGTGAGGTGGGGCCATCTGGGGAGGTGGAGGATGGCTCATGCTGCTGAGTTTTGTATTGTCTGTAGTCTCTTCAGGAGGTGTGTGGTGATTCCTATGTTGAGTGTGTCCCCATAGTCCAGCCTGCTGGTGACGAGTGCCTGCGTGACAGTCCTTCTGGTATTGACTGGGAGCCATCTGAAGATCTTGCGGAGTATGTGTAGGGTGTGGAAGCAGGTGGATGATACTGCATTTTCCTGTTTCTTCATAGGTAGCTTGCTGTCCAAGATGATGCAGAGGTTGCACGCCTGATCTGTCGGGACGGGGAAGGGCCAAGTTCAGCAGGCCACCATGTGCTGTCCTATGGCGAGGTGGTGTTTCCAAAGATGAGGATTTCCATCTTGTCCGTGTTGATCTTGTGACAGTTGTCCTTGATCCAGTCAGAGACGTTCAGCATACATCTGTGTAAGTTGGCTCTGGTGATGGAGGTGTCTTCTGACAGTGAGAGGATGAGCTAGGTGTCATTGGTGTAGGGGATGATGTTGACTCAGTGCAATCTGACAGTGTTGGACAGGGGGTCATGTATGTGTTGAAGAGGGTGGGGCTGAGGACTGATCTTTGGGGGCCACCCAAATTATCTTTTTGGGTTCCAAGGTGAATGGTGGCAGTTAGATTCTCTGGGCTCTTCCGGTGAGGTATGAGGTGATCCATTTCAGGGCGTCTCCCTGGATTCCGATGTGGTGGAGTCTGTTGACCAAGATGTGGTGAGAGATGGTGTAGAAAGCAGCTGATAGGTCCAGGAGGATGGAGGCTGCCATTTGGTTGTGGCCCTGATGTTGTCAGTGGCTGCGATCAGGGCTGTCTTGGTGCTGTGGTTGGCTTGGAATCCGGATTGATAGGTTTCCTGGAGGTTGTTGTGTTCCAGGTGTTTGGTGAGTTGCTGATTGATTATCTTTTCAACGACCTTCGCTGGAATGGGAAGCAGAGAGATGGGCTGGTAGTTCTTTGGTGCTATTGGGTCGGCTAATGGTTTCTTCATGAGAGGCGTAACTTCAGCGTCTTTCCAGTCCTCAGGGAATGAGACCGAGGTGATGAAGGTGTTGAGGACTTTCTTGAGCTTGTTGCCAATAGTCTTTCTCCAGTGGTTGAAGATGTAGTGGGACAGGGGCCAGTGGATGCTGCCTAGTGCACGGAGTTCATGATGGAGGACTTGGCTTGAGTTGTGAGAGGGACCCAATGGGTGAGCAGGTGTTCGGGGTTTGTGTTTGTGGGTGTGAGCCAGGCAATACTGTCGGTGGCAGGGGGTTGGGTTTTGATGTTTTCGTAGATGACAGAGATCTTGTTGTGGAAGAAGTCCACCAGGGTGTCAGATAGGTCTTGGGAGGGGGTGATGTTGTTCTCTTCGGCGGTGAGGTTGGAGTACTCCTTCATGATGGCGAAGAGCTCCTTGCTGTTGTTTGTACTGGCTTCTATGAGGTCTGCTAGGGCATTCTTCTTTACTTCTTTCAGGCGGCAGTGGCGCTGGTTCAGTGCCTTCTTGAAGGTGATATGGTCTCCTGTTTCTTTGCTGCGGTCCCCAACATGAGAACCTAAGTGCCCTGGGTAAGGCCAGGGCATCCAGTATTGTGGCCACGCCCCAGAGAAAGGGGTCCCCGGGGCCAAAATGAGCCAGAATGAATAATGTACTTTAAAAATGTGCCATTTGCTACTATATATGCCAACAATTTCTGGACGTAGAACTAAAAATACTCCTGCAAGGTATGTGCTGGTGGATAAAAGCCTTCATTCGGTCATGCAGTCATTCATCCATCTTATGTAACTAACCAACTCTAACAGAAGTGTATCTCAAATAGAGCAGGAATGGCTTGCATTGCAAACACAAAGAAATGGGGATGTAAATAATTCACCTCACCTATGGTGCCCAAATAATACCATGAGGTCTGCACCTAAATCCCTCCCCGACCCAATCCCGCAAGAAGAAGGAGAAGCCAAAAGGAGGTCACGTGTTTCCCCTGTGCTACTCTGTAATTTTCAACAGCTAATGGCATTGAACTCACAACCTCTCTAACGACCTCCCACATATCTTTTTTTTTTTTTTTTACTTCCGGTGGACCTTGATATTGGCAGTTAGGAGGAGTATACGTTTGCTCACTTGCATCCCTAAAGCTATAAAAATGTTTGTTATTCATATTGATGGGTGTTGTTATCATCATTAATGAGATTCTTTATGGTCATTTGTTTGATTGGGTTTGTGTTCATTAGAAGTCGCGATGCAACCATACTGTTTTGTTTTTAGGTCGAGCCTAGGCAGCACGCATGTGTTGTCTTCGAGACATGCTGTATTCACTGAGTGGACTTCAATTCCGCTCCCCGCTGCTGATTGGTCAAGGAGAGCATCACTCGCAAAACTTGCTTCCATGTGGTTTCTTTGCGTTATATGTCCCGCATTTTTAAGTGTCTTGCTCCTCCCCTGGAGTATTGACCTATTACAGGTATCCTTCAGCTTTGCCGTATTTCCCTTTTAGTTTGCGCACTCTTTTTATCGTTGCAGAGAGCCCGTGTTTTTTAAACGTTCCACCACCCCTCCCAGGTCGCTGCTTGACTGTCCTAAACCCCCCCTCGCTGCTTGTGGTAATGCACTTCCATCACCATCTCTTAATGGCGACAGAGACGCTCCCATCTTGATCCTCAAGAGAAAGAAATAGTAAGTGCCATTGGGCTCGAGGGCATCATGCCTGCCAACAGATTATCAACTCTTGCTGAATTTGAAGGCGTAAACATCTCACTTGGCATGGTGGTGTGACATTCCAAACCACGTCTATTTTAAATGCTGCACACCTCAGCCCTTCAGTTAAGGCGGCACAGCAGACGGGCAAGGCTCGGGCAACAGGCAACTGTTTTGGGGCTGCCGCCATATTCCCTTAAGAAGTGTGTGTGGGCATTAAAACATTTCTGGCTGGTGCTATCATTAGGACCTCCATTTCCCATCAGCCGGTTCTGATGCATCACAATGCTCGTCATTCACTGCCCACTTCTTTTCCTATTGATTTTTAAAAAATAGGCGGAAGCACGGGTGTGCCCGCCAAGCAGGAATCACATTTTGGTGATTAGCGATCCCTACATTATTGGTCCCTTTTACATGCAGGGCCTGACCAGGGTAGAATAGTACTCTGTACACCGGACCTCCTGAAAATGAGCGGGTACCTTTTAAACTGATAATCGTATGCCAAGCATAATGTTGTGGGGCGTGTATGCATTGTTCAATGGTGTTCCATCCTCAGTTCCATTTCTGGAACATGATTCAAGTAGATAACTTGTTTGTGTAATGTGGTCACCCATTGCCTGCATTCCAAAGTATAGCAATAGGACTATTCTGTGCCTCCTGGCTGCCTGCTCCCCGCACACCACACATGAGGCACTGCTCTTGAAGCCATACTATAACAGCATTGCACTCTGTGCAACACATACCCACACAACTCACCATGACTGGCCTCTCTCAGATCCAGTGACAGCTACACCACCCTGTACACACGGAGGAAGGTGCCACTCTTCCCGGCACATTTTTGCAGACCCATCTAAGATTTCATGACTGCATGAACTCCACTGTACACCCCGAAGTAGCATTGGTCTCACCAATGGAAGTAAAAGGCAAGCCCATAATCTTAAACACACACACACACTGACACACATACTTTGTGGCATGCACTGCAATCACCAGCGATTTAATTAATGGTCACTGACTACACCACTGCCATGCAGACTCTGGAGGGATGGCTTAGAGCAGAAAACTACCATGACTTAGAAAGCTATGGAAACGCTTTTTACGTGGACGCCATGGCTACAGTGGCTACCAGCATATCTTCCCATCTCAGCACCTAGCCTCACTACTTGATGCACAAAGCTTTAGTGTTAAAGAAGAGTAGATGTTGTAGCACCAAGTATAATGTGCTGCATCGTTAAATACTTATAAGGTTCCAAAGGCAAGACCTATTGACTTTGCTAATGCTTGGTAACAGAGGTGTGACACATAACACATCACTATTGCTAATACAAAGTATATGCAAGGGAGTTGACGAGAAATAGTGTAATTGCCATAGGAGCATGAGTCTGTGGTGCTAGTAGGTCAACGGTTCCATTCCAGGAGTGTATTGTGTTATACAGGCTTCAGATAAGCATAAGTACTGACTGTAACACTCTGTTCAGGAACTAGGGGGCATATTACCAAGCAATAGCGATAATTATCGCTATTGCTTGGTTAGAGACAATTTTTTACCGCTGAGCTGCGGCGATTTTTACCGCAGATAAACCTTGGTATTACCAAGGTTTATCGCAAATGTGATAAAAAACGGCCGCAATGCATGAATATCGCTGAAAAGTCAGCGATATTCATGCAATACCGAGCTAATGCTCTTAGCCATGTTATCCACTTCCATTGGATATCATGGCTAAGAACTGCTCAGGACAGGTGTTAGCTTTTGGAGATATTCGCGCTTAGCGCGAATATCTCCAAAAGTTGGTAATAGGAGATAGCGATGTTAGCGACTGTTTCCAGTCGCTAACATCTTGGCACGCCCACTTTGCATGTCATTAGTGATAAATATCACTGACATACAAAGTGGGGCCCAAGATGGTCGCTATCTCCTACTAGCTGTCGCTAACTGGTGTTAGCGACAGCTAGGTAATAGGGAGATAATTTTATCTCCGCTTTCTTGGCTTTTAAAGCCAAAAAAGCGGAGATAAACCCCCTTGATAATATGCCCCTAGGAAACAGAAACTAGTAACATAAACATATAACGCACAAAGGCATGTAGGCTGGGGGGCGCAATCATTACAACAATGGGGTGGGGGCCTGTAGGGCAATGGGACCAGTGAAGAAGGTGAAGGAATCATCATCAGGGCACAGCATGATCCAACGCACCATGTCGCACTTGTGAGTGCAGCTATTCACAAATTGTAATTCTGCCAATGAGGGCAGAGGAGAGGGGATCGTGTCCCTTTGAGGCACTATTTACCGGCCAGTGCCGCCAGATGACAGTAGAGTTCTATGTGTAGAGGAGTCCACACATTCAGGGTGTGCACGTGTCATCTCTGATGAGATCTTGGAAGGTCATGTACAGCACATCCCATTCCTCTGCTTTCTCAGAACATCCCATTCCTATACTTTCTCAGACCCCTGGCTCCTCTCATAACAGCACAGTATGATCTGCTCTCTCCCAAACAACTATTGATTAATGACAGGCAGCTATCTGGCGGGGTGCTGCTGACTTCCAGTGTTTTATTCACTAGGTGCTTCACTAGTATGAAGGTGTAGGGAAATCGGATGTAATAAAGTAGGCTCTTGGATTCTTTCTCTCTTTTCGCTTTATTGCAGAGAATAGAATATCCGGCTTTCAATATGTACATAAACAAAGGACGGTGTTCTGGCTCCTTCTGGAACGTCAGAGCAGCAAGGTCTCCACCTGGAATCTTCTCTTCACAGGAGTGCCTCAGGGAAAAGAGATAACCGGAGTGAGTGACTCTCTCCTTGGTCTCAAGAAATGCTAGGGAGCGTTGGACTGAGAATGCGTTTAGCCTACTCCTTCTAGCAAATACTGATAAAATAACTTTGATTTGTATTCTCTACTGTCTGGCAAACTCTTCAATTGTATTGAAGGCTGCGGGGTGGTCGCGAGTGACCCGGGTGGCACCAATCAGGTCACTTCCTTCAGTTGGGCACCCGAACAGGGACCCCGTCGGGTGAGTGACCCTTCTTTACCCGTGGACGGCTGAGGAGGACGGAGCCACATCGGTTGGATGGGTGGATTGGGGATCCCTGCACGATAGAGCTTAATACTCGCAGCTGCCCCACCTGTCGATGCCTCACCCAGTGGGGTCCTAAAAGGCGAAACCCTTGGATCTGACCATTTTGGTCCGAAGAGTCGGCAGTGGAGAATAACTTCATTTGACCTATGTACACCAGGTGAGTTTGCTTTGGTTTTGTTTGTGGCTATGGCGCCACTTTGGTTTGTGTTTGGTACAGTCTGAGGATCGTTTTGGACAAGTGCTTGAATTTGTTTGAGTTCCTTATGAACATGGTGCCATTTTTTACTTGAATATGGTGAGATCTGAGGACCAAGTCTAGTAAGCTATTTGCAAATATCTGTTTGGCACAAATAGTGAACGTTTTGTTTGAGAAAAAAAATCCTTGTTTGAGCAAATTTTTCTGTGTGAGTCGTTGTTGTTCTACTGATGCGCAATTGGAAGAGAGTCAGCCTGCGCCTCCAGAAGGCACGCCGAACTTTGAGATGTATGTGAAATACAGCATTGGTCCTATTATGTTTAGTACATTATGGCACAAATATACGAGGGACAATGCTGAGTTTCAGTGGCCACTGACAGGTACCTTTGATGAATAAAAGCATACTTTTCTGCTGGACAAATTGTTTGTGAAGAGAAGTAGACAGTCCATGTTTGAGGATGCAAACGGGAACTCAGAAAGCTGTTGCTTACGATAGGAAAAGGACTGAGAATACGATAGAGTGTGTGGATAGGAGGTTTCGAATACAATGTGAAAAGTCTTATGTGGCTCGAGAAGGCAAGGATGCATTTGTGGAGGAGTTGTTGGACGGCCGACCTCTGCCTCCATACGCCCCACAGAGAATATACCCTGCTGTGCCACAGCCACAGTTGTCTGTCTCTTCTGCTTCTGCTGTTTCTGCTTCTTCTGTTACTGACTCAGATGGCTTGGCTGTCGCACTGCCTGCAGTTTCTGTGGTTTCGCCTTCTGCGCCTGCGATAACTGTTAGTCTCCCTGCTATGCCTATTATGTCAGTGTCGCTTCTCTCATCAGCCCTCACCCCCACGACACAGATATTGGCAAGCTTAGTGCCTGTCCCTTCCGTCACCACTTTTCCATTATCCTCCATTCCCCAATGGTATTGGGTAGCGGGACACCTGTATGGGGAACGGGGGACAGGGACTGGGTGACTGCTAGGGAGCGACTAGGGCAGACATTGATATGATCGGATGTGGAAGATGAGGAGAAAAAGTCAGTAGCCAATCAGGCAGTTCAGTGAGCTCATAACCCCATTTACAGTGTGGAGGATGTGTTGGAGGTGATGAAAGACTGAGCCTTTTGTCCAGCAGCATGCCCTTAAGCACATGTCGGCCACTTTGATTGGGCTTTGGGAACAATGTTTTAGTGAGGCAGTGCCACAGGTTATTTATGATATTAAGGATCATGTCTATGTAGCTTACATGGCGCCCGGTCAGGTGTTTGGTAATGTTGCAGCGATGGTTGCCTACAGTGGTAGGCTACTTGATAAGATCCCGAAGAAGGTGTCTCAGTTTCCGGTGAGGGAGGTGCACCCCATATACCACCCAAAAATACTAGAGCAGCGAGATCAACATTATGTCGTTATCAGACCAAAGGTGGAGGCTCGGTTCCAGGAACAATGGGTTTACACTCCTTGGAAGAGGAGTGAAGTTTTGTCTCTTATGACTCAGTTACCCGACCCTAGGAAAAATCCAACCATATTATAAGGAACTGACTGAAGCAGCTTCTTCTACTGTAATGATGCTTGCAGGGAATCTGGCCCTTAGTTCTAATAGGCGAAGGGTAAAATGGGGGAAAATAATTAAAAGAGAGGAAAATATTAGTAAAATCTATGATATAGTACTCCCGAAGTTCGTAGAACTAGATGAACTTATTAACCAGCCTAGATCCCCAGATTTTAGCGATAAACTGGGAAATATCCATGCAAATCTAGTGGGATCACTAGCAGAGGTTTTCTACCCAGTGGCAGTTCCACGGCGCAAACAGACCCGAACCTCAACATGGTACAACTCTTCCTGTAAAAAGGCTAAGATAGAGCTAATTGCCACAATTAAAGCAGGTTCAGACAAGGGCACGGTCGCCAAACTTAGGCGCGACTATAAGGAAGCCATGGCTTTGGCAAAGAGGGAGTGGGACTGGAATCATTGGCAGGATCTCTCCTCTGCATTAGAGTCCAGGGACTCGAAAAAATGTTGGTCCCTGGTAAATAATGGCACGGGAGAAGTTAAAGCTGCAGTGGAGCCTAATATTGCACCATCTGCCTGGGAAGTCCACTATGGCAAACTGTACCAGGATATCGAACAGTCCGCCTATGAAGTGGCCACTGACGATATACCCATTCCTGCAGATGGTTTGGAATTTACTCTCGGTGAGGTGGTTAGTGCAGTAGAGAGCCTGGCAATGGGGAAGGCCCCGGGATTGGATAGATTGCCCGGTGACCTCTTTAGACAATACCCTGAGATCTGGGGCCCTTACCTCCTTATTCTTTTTAATGCCATCTTGGGAGGTATGGAGATCCCCTGTACTTGGCTGGGAGCTGAGATAGTGCCAATTTACAAAAAGGGTTCTCCTCTTCTCCCAGCCAATTACAGGCCGATCAGCCTCATAGACGTTCCCCAAAAACTCTTCTCTCGTCTCCTCCTGGACCATCTCCTTGATTGGATGGAGGCAAATGAAATCTTGAGTCCCCTCCAGGCTGGCTTCAGAAAAAACACGTCCACCATGGACCAGATCTTCCGCCTCGTCCTCCTGTATTGGAAAACGGTGAGGATCGAGGGGGGGGGGTTGTACATGGTGTTCGTGGATCTGAGGTCAGCCTTTGACTTGGTCCCACGAAAAAAATTATGGGAGGTCCTTAAGGAGTTGGGTGTCCCAACCCAACTGCTGCACGCCATAATTAGACTCCACGAAGGTAATTATGCGCAGGTCAGGTGCGGGAGGGACGGAGCGCTGTCATCAAGGTTTCCTGTTCTCAGAAGGGTAAGGCAGGGTTGCGTCTTGGCACCAACCCTGTTTTGCCTCTTCATCAACAGTGTTATATCTCACCTTGATGACGTTAAAGACAACAAAGCCCCACTTTTGGCAGGCAGGAGGGTGCCAGCCATTATGTTTGCTGACGACACCCTCCTGCTTTCCAAATCCCCAATGGGGATTCAAAGGATTCTGGATGGATTTGGTCTTTTCGCTAGAGAACATGGTCTAGAGATCAATACAGAGAAGACCAAGTTCATGATCTTTAATCCATCCCCAAAAACCAGACCTAATCCCACTCTGGGAAGAGCCAGCCTGGAAAGGGTTACAACCTTTCAATATTTGGGGGTAACACTACATGAGAATCTATCCTGGGTCCCCCAAATAACAAGATCTCGGCTAAAGCTGTCCCAATTATCTGGTGCAATTTTGAGGGTTGTAAATACTTCAACCTTCAAACCTATAAGTCCGGCACTGGAAATGTACAAAACGCAAGCCAAAGCGGCCACAACCTATGGCAGTGAACTATGGGGGGTACAGAGCAGGTCCAGATCTCGTCAGAGTTGAGAACAACTTCCTCAGACGTCTTCTGGCCCTCCCCCGTGGCACACCCCTGCTTCCCCTAAGACTGGATGTGGGTTTACCCTCCATCGCTGCTGAATTGGAGTCCAAGCCACTAAGATTCTGGCATAGGCTCTGGTCCACCAGTGAGCTTGCACACTACAGGAGTGATCTTACCCATGTAATGGACCTGAACCAGCGAGATAGAATTCCTTGGCTGGCTTTTGTCAAGAAAGAGCTGTACCGTTTAAAACTGCCTGAGCTTTGGGAGGCTCCAGAACTAGGTTGTCAAAGGCTTTCTCGTAAACGACTAGTTCAAATCCACAAGGATAAAAGCCTAGATCTCCTCCGGACTGCAACTAATAAAGGCACCCTAACTGAACGTTTCCTGCAATCCAAAAACTCATATGAATTTGAAGGTTTTATGGACATTATCTTCCCCATTGCAGCCAGGAAATTGTTTATTCAGTGGAGGCTGGGCACTCTGCCTATTAAAACCTTCACCTGTAAATGGCTACAGCGGGACGATAAAATCTGTCCAGGTTGTAACTGCCACGATGAGGATGAAACCCATCTTTTTTTCTTTTGTCCTGCATACCAGAGACCAAGGAAACACTGGCTGGTCCCCTTATGCAGGAACTTGGGTTTCAGGAGTCACATGTATGCACACAGAATACTAAGAACTAGTACCCTGCCCCACATAGTCTTTTCAGTGGCGAAATTTATCATGGCTATGTGGCAGATTAGGAAAAAATTGTTAAATGCCCAAATGCCAAAAACATGAATTTGTACTAAAATTTATGGATTGTGCTTTCTAATCATGACATGAAATGTTCTTCCCAACGATGTATGTTTTTCAAATCCTTATCATGTCTGGAACACCTGGTAATCAATGTTATGTAATGTTTTTATAAAAATGTTATCTCTTTTAAATATGTTTGTAAATGTAATATGCAATGCATCTTTTATGGTCTAAAAGGCCGAAATAAAGAATTTTTGGATTGGATTGGATTGTAATGATGCTTGCTGCCATTGAAATGTTCTTTGGTTTGCAGGTGCCTGTCAACATTTAAAGGCAGGTGCACACACAGGATCACGTTGTAGAGTTGGGTGGTACTTGGGAGCAGATTAAAGAGTGGGACATAATATCCGGTTTTCAATATGTACATAAACAAAGAACAGTGTTCTGGCTCCTTCTGGAACGTCAGGCCAGCAAGGTCTCCACCTGGAATCTTCTGTTCACAGGAGTGCCTCAGGGAAAAGAGATAACCGGAATGAGTCACTGTTTCCTTGGTCTCAAGAAATGCTAGGGAGTGTACAGTGAAGTAGTGTGGCTCACTGGTTAGAGGCGGCAGACCCGAGAGCAGAGGACGGCCCGGGACCAGGGTTCGATTCCCGGCGCGGCAGGTTTCTGGACCAGGGTCAGCGGACTCGATAATTCTCTCGCCTCGGTGCCCACTCTGATCAGCGTTCACACTCGGCAACTCTGGGCATTAGCTTGCCTCATCTTCACTAACGGCCCCACCAGACCGCCGGGGATGCCTGGTCTCACCCTGGAGATACCCATTAAGGGACCATCTCTCAGGGTAGCCAGGAAGGGTTTCGCAGCGGTCGAAGCGCCTTGGGACCCTACGGGTAAGTAGTGCGCTATATAAATGCCTATACATACATTTACATTTACAGTGTTAGGCTGAGAATGTGTCTAGCCAACTCCTTCTAGCGAATACTTTGGTTTGTATTCTCTACTGTCTGGCCAACTCTTCATTTGTATGGAGGGCTGAGAGGTGGTCGCAGGTGTCCCGGTGAGCCCAATCGGGTCACTTCCTTCAGGAGGGTAGTGATGGATTGTTTACACCTTAAGCTAGCCCTTCACCAGTGTCAGGGGGGGAATTTATTAGAGGGAGTGATCTGTCTCAATTCCCCTAACGTAGCTAATGTAGCGTTGGATACGCGCCTCCCGCCTAGACCCCTTAAATGGTTTCATACCTCTGATAGCCATGCTCCTCCTGGAACATGGCTGGCTTGTACGTGGTTCCTTTGTTGGGACTCTTTGCTCCCCATGGGTGCTCTGGATACCGTTGTCATCTCAGCCGGATTTGCTTCGAAACACCAGGCTACAACGTAACTTACAACAGATTCTCCCTCTTGAGGCCAGTCACCGGGTTCTTCGGCGTGATGATTCTCCATGGTTTGTCAAGTCGGCGTCCTCTTGCATCCTACAATAGCCACACCCAGTCCAGTGTTGCTTCTGGTATTTAAACTTCCCGTTTCTTGGATCTTGGTCGGGGTTGGAGATAAGGTTAGACTGACATACTCCGTATGGGCGGGGTTATAGTTCAGGAAGTTTATTTCCGTAAAGGAGCCACAGCAGTATCCCATGGGTGAAGGAGAGATCGCAGATGAGTATTCGGGCTGTAATAGAGAAAAGGGCATTGCATGATCAGGTAATGGGTCCTCCTCAATATCGTCCAGGTCGCTATGTAATGGATGTAATGTGACAGTAGACAAGGTCTAAGAATCAGGCCCAGAGTCTCTGTGTCTGGGATCTGCAGAAGAGCCCCAACAGGGAGACATTCTAACTATGTAGTATAGCTTTTTCTGTGAAAAGGTCAAGGATGAATGAGACCGTGTGCCAATAAGACGTAAGGGAAGGGAGGGACAGGACCACATCATGTGGGGCATATCAGCTCTGTGTGCCTTACAGGGAGTACAGCAGGCTTGGACATCAGGGAAGTAGTCATGCAGTTTAGCAGGGCTAAGATAGGCTCTGTGTAGGAGAAAAAACTGAATAAGTTGGAATCAAGCAGTCTAATAGCCAATGGCTCCATCAGTAAGACAAAAATGAGGGGGGAGAAGGGGCAACCTTGTCTGGTGCCATGCTGAATGGTATACAACGGTTAGCACGCATTTTTTACAACGCGGTACTGTTACCACGCTACTTTTACCACGCAAGTCGATACAACGACTTGCGCTGGGGGGCGCTCCAGGATAGTAAATAGTTTAATTTACTATCCAACTCCTTTCCCTAGAGTCCACGGGGACTGGAGTTGGAATAGTAAATTAAAAAATGTACTATCCAGCGCCCCTCCACGCAAGTCGTTGTAACGACTTGCGTGGTAAAAGTAGCGTTGTAACGGTACGCGTTGTAAAAGTACGCGTAGTACCGTCATACATCCATGCTGAATGGTCATGTGGCAGAAATAAGACATCACAATCTGGACCCTTGCTGAGGGGTTGAAATAGAGGAGCTGATCCAGGGCAGCAAGTGGTCCCCCAAACTATGAAGCACCTCAAATATATTCTGTCAGTCAATGGAGTCAAAGGCATTTTGAGTAGCAAGTCCAGGGAGGCCGATCAAGGGTAAAGGCGGGCGCAAACTACAAAACCTGATAAAGCCTGCAGAGGTTGAAGGAGGTGCTACTGCCTGATACAAAACCGTTCAGGGCCTGGTGGATTAGCTGTGGGTGTAAAAGGAGGAATTGATCTGCAAGAAGAGCTTTTAATCAATGTTGAGTATGGGGATAGGCAGGTACAAGGAGAGGTCAGTAGGGTCACTTCCAGGCTTAGGATTGGACACCAGCATTGCTTCGTGCAGTGGAGGGGCGGAGGGGGGCGCTACCACACCTAAATACTGTTGATGAAGCTCTGAACCGTAGCTTTCTGACAGGGATAAAGGATCAGGGCCATAGCCACAGGGGCAGTTGAGGGCCAGGCCAGCCCATATTCAAAACATGTGTATCTAAAAAAATGCATTCACATTTGAGTGCATATATTCTAATGGGAATAAAGCATAAGCAATTGAAGTAGAGGTGAGGTGATTGATGGAAGTAGAGGTGCAGCACCTTAAAAATAACCATGCTGGGGTTCTGAGGAGGAATGAGCAGTACATATGCTTTTAAATTGTGTTTTTATCTTGTCACATTTGCTGTGCATTCGAAGACAAAGGTCAAATGTCAGGCTTTCCCTACTTACAAATTTCAGCTTATTCTTTTACCATGGAGATGTTGTTTACTTTTCTTTCTCTGACTGAAAATTGAAAGAGGTTTGTAAACTTAACTATGTGGCAAACTCACTTGCTTACAGGGAGTGTGAAAACAAAGATTAGGGTGATTATTATTTTCAAATGCACGAAAAATGTAAATACCTGTACATGAACTGTACAAAAATATCAACACATATCAGCAGGTTTGGAAGCACATTTATTGTTTTTGTAATCTGAAGCGTTAAGGAAACAAAGATTTTAATAGAATCAAACAAGCCTAAGTGACTCACGAATGATAAATATTGTATTGTATTGTAGCATTTGCATAGCCCTTACTACCTCATTGTGGTGCAATGAATCACTTACCTACATGGCATCAAGCTTTGCCGTATAGGGTGTGTGGTTGGAATGGTGTTGTCTTTGTTTGCGATCCTATGTGGGAAGTGTGTCCATGTTTGTGCGTGATGACCACGGAGGTGGAGCTATCATGTTATGGGCCACAGTGCATGGCAGTGTGGTGGATGACGAGCTGTGACAGACACACACATGCAACATATGTTTTTTCATTACTCTGGCAGCTTTGAACAGCTCTGCAAGTACATCTACTGTATTCCTTGGATGTATGTCGTTACCACGCATACTTTTACTACGCATGCCTTTACAACGCAGGTTGTACAACGCAAGTCATTACAACGACTTGCGTTGGGGGGCACTGGATAGTGAATAGTTTAATTTACTATTCCAACTCCAGTCCCCGTGGATAGTAGGGAAGGTTTTGGATAGTAAATTAAACTATTACCTATCCTAGAGCGCCCCCCAGCGCAAGTCGTTGTAAAAGTTGCGTGGTAAAGGTAGTGCGTGGTAAAAGTTGCGTTGTAAACGCTGTTTACCGTATTCCTTATGATTATAGTTTGCCTAGCTGGTTACTGAAATGGGTTGGTTGCCCATTGAGAAGCATTGTATGTAGTTGTGGCCCTGAGCTGACATGGTTGGAGGGTGAGAGATGTGGAAAGATGTGCTGGGGAGGGCATTCTTACTGTCTTCCGCATATTGGAGTGTCACTGTGAGATGTAAAGAAGTGCCCATAGTGTACAGATATCTGGGACCTACAGTGATGAACTACATTAAAGTCCTCCAATGGACCAGCAGTGCGTGACTGATCTCTTTTCTGATTCCGTGGCGGAAAGCTCTTATAGCAAATAGGTATGTCTTACGTGAATGTAAGAGGTGTACGTTAATGTTGTCTGACGACCGCTGAGTGTTATTGGATTAGTATTAGTGTGGTCCAGAAATGCTCTATATGAAATTACATAATTATATAATACCCGACAAACCATAGGTCAGAATTCAATAATTTACCTGCCTATCGAAAGTAGTTTGCTGGTTGGAATGTTTCCAGGCTGTGGATTGTAAACTGAAGATTGAGTTTCAGGATGCAACTGTTTTTCCAGGTTCTGTTGTTGGGAGGTGGTGCCGTTGTCATGAAAATAGCCATGTTTTCAAAAGTCTTCTGAAGCGTATGCTCCTGGATGCTTCGAATGCTGGCTGGTAGTGAGTTCCAAAGATTGGCAGCTTGTATTGAAAAATCAGTGCCTCCTACAGACTTCCTATGATAGGGTGGGATGATGATAAGTGGTGTAGTGGTGTAAGCCTGGAGCACAGTGTCCTGGTTTATTTGGATTGCATGAATTTACCTTGTAGAGATAGCTGTCCTTTTCCTTTGGAGGCTCTGTGCACAACGCAAAGTTCCTTGAACATTGCTTTTCTCGCTATAGGTAGTCAGTGGAGAGATTGCAGGACAGGAGTCATGTGTTCTCTTGGGTGAAGGCAGAGATGAAGTCTTAGCAGCAGCATTTTGAATGAGTTGTATTTTGTGTACCATAAATGAGGGTGCACCAAGGTATAGACTGTTGACATGGTCAAGCTTTGAGATTATGGGTGGGAGGATGGTTTGCAGCTTCTGTTGGTATCCAAGCCATGGGAAGATGGGATGCTGGGTTTTCCTTGTGTAGAATGCACTCTATGTGACATTCTTAAGATGTGGTATCAAGTAAAGTTCTGAATCCAAGGTTACCCCTAGGTTTCTGACTTCTCTTGCTATTGTTGGGGGGGCTCAATATCCTTAGGACATATGGTGGTCAGCTGGTATTTTTGTTACTGTCAGCAGGTCATATTCTTTGTCTTTACAGTATTGAGCTTTGGATGCTTATTTATCATCCATTTGTGTTTTTTACCCTAATGGCAGTCATCAAGTTTTAAACTGTAGAGGTCTTCGAGGCCATCATTTTTTTTAATGATTTGAGTGTCATCTACATAGTTTTAACAGGTGCGGTTGAATGATGTAATCATGTTTGGTATTTGTATTTTGTATTTTATTTATTTATAAAGCGCTAACATTCATCCTACAAGGACATCACGGCGCTGAAGAAAGTTGCAAGTGATTTGACATCAGCTCTGATTGAAGATTATTGATCTGGCCTGGGAAAGAGGAATGTTTTCAGTTGTTTCTTAAATGAGACAAAACAGTCATTTGTTCTAATTTTAGGGGGTAGCTCGTTCCACTTTGTTGCCGCAATGTGAGAGAAGGCCCGCTCTCCCATCCTGACAGTACGGACTCGGGTGATGACTGCTCTTCCTAACGTCATAGATCGTAGGTGTCTAGAAGGTTTATGAAATCTGACCCTGTCGTGTAGGATGGTGGGGCCTGAGCCGTGGAGTACCTTATGAGAAATACACAACAGCTTAAAAATGGCTCGTTGCCGCATTGGGAGCCAATGAAGCTCACGCATGCAACTTTTAGCTGAATCATATTTTCTTTTATTGCAGATGGCTTTGGCAGCGGCATTCTGAACCAACTGTAATTTAGAAAAGAGGTAATCCGCCATTCCTACAAACAGAGAGTTACCGTAGTCCAGCCTACTCATCAGTAGTGACTGGACTAAGGTTTTCCTGCAATCCGTTGGCACCCAGGGGAAGACACGTCTAAGCAACTTCAAAAGTCCAAAGCTCCTTCCACAAGTTATAGAAACATGGGATTTCATGGATAAGTCCCTATCTAGTATTATTCCTAAGTTTTTTGCTTTAGCAGTGGGATTGGGAGGCAAACCCAAGTCACTTGGCCACCAGCTGTTGTCCCAGGCCTGTGTACCTCTGCCGAACAGTAGGATTTCGGATTTGTCGGCGTTTAATCTAAGACAGTGGTCCTGCATCCAAGTTGCCAATTCAGTCAAACAGTTCGTCAATCTAGTTTTGGAGTCATCATTTCCATCGATGGTGACCATCAGCTGAGTGTCATCAGCATAGGAGCACATTTCGACACCCCACTTTTTGCCAATGGTTGCCAGCGAGGAGACGAATACATTGAACAAAGTTGGGCTCAATGACGCTCCCTGGGGAACTCCGTATTTTATGAGTCGTGGAGGGGATGTGTAGTCACCCAAACGTACTGATTGGGTTCGAT
Organism: Lissotriton helveticus; assembly: GCF_964261635.1. NCBI lineage: Eukaryota > Metazoa > Chordata > Amphibia > Caudata > Salamandridae > Lissotriton > Lissotriton helveticus. The sequence goes on from NC_136067.1 coordinate 1,374,989,690, forward strand.
CCGCTAGGAACGATTGTAGCCATCCTAATGCTTTGCCCAGTATTCCTTTCTCAGCCAGGATGTTCAATAGTTGATTGTGGGGCACGGTATCAAAAGCCGCTGATAGATCAAGGAGTATCAGTGCGACTGTTCTAACCTGATCCACCATGGTTCTGATACTGTCTGTCACCGCTAAGAGTGTAGTTTCGGTGCTGTTGTTTGTCCGGAACCCTGTCTGTGAATCATCCAGCAGACCATTTGCTTCCAGAAATGTGGAGAGACTTCTGTTGACTAACTTCTCCAGAACCTTTGATAAATAAGGTAGCTGGGATATTGGTCTGTAATTGGCCGGATTGTTTACGTCTGCTCCAGCCTTCTTTACTAAAGGGGTGACTAGGGCCTGTTTCCATGAATCTGGAAATTCAGCAGAACTAAGGGAGAGATTGAGTACTCTAGTAACTACTGGACATATTACAGGAGTTAACTGGGAGAAAATGTGATGTGGACAAGGGTCAAGGGGAGAGCCCGACTTGACCTCAAGCATGACCTTTTCTACCTCCTCTTCTGAAAAAGGGCCGAAACCGTGGCAGCTGGTATGTGCAACGGTTGGTACATACTGTTCATTGATTTCGATCAGGTGATTAGGAAAGGAGGCATAAATGGTATCAATTTTTTCACAGAAAAAGTCATTGAGCTTATCACAGTTTTCCTGTGAGGGGGTAAGATGTAGGGAAAGATTGGTTGGATTGCATAGTTCTTTGACGATTTTAAAAAGTTCTTTTGAGGAATTTTTATTCTCAGATATTCTACGTGTAAAGTATTCCTTTTTCGCCTTTCTGATAGCCCTGTGATAGAGTGTTTGAGCTTTCCTGAAGTTGTCTTTGGTCTCATCTGTTTTGGATATTCTCCATTTATGCTCAGAAGAAGTGCAATTTCTTTTTAAAAGTTTAAGCTCAGGTCCGTACCATCTCTCTGATTTTTTGTTACCTGGTGTATGACGAGATTGGGTGGTCGAACAATGTTCAAGAGCATTTTTAATATTTTTGTAAAGGAGATCTATCTCCTCGTGGATATTGGTGCTTGTGCACGAGGGATGTGAGAAATGATTTCTAAATTTATCAATTGTGAAAGATTTCCAATTTCTCGTGCTTGCTGTAAATACACTGTGTTTTTTGGTCTGGGGGATAGGGAGATTGATACGAAAGGTAATCAAGTAATGATCAGTCCATAACAGAGGGATTAAAGGGTCAATGTCTATGGATTCAATATTAGAGAATATTAAATCTAATGTGTGTCCTGCAATATGAGTTGGTTGATGGACTCTCTGAGATAATTGCAGGATAGCCATGTCTTCCACTAGTAAATTCGTCAGGGAGCTACTACTGTTGTCCAGATGTATATTAAAATCTCCAAGAAGGAGAATATTCTTATTCTTCAAACAGACAGGCATGATTTGTGTAAGTAGTTGTGTACTAAAATTTAAAGTACAACCTGGGGGATTATAAATTAAAAAGCCTCCAAACAGTACATTGGTGTTCATAGACACAGTAAATGCCAAGACTTCATATTTTTCAGCCGGCACGATAGTCTCTTGCCTGCATGAGAGGTGGTCTCTGAACAATAAAGCTACACCACCACCCTTTTTGTCGACTCTATTAACATTCAATATCTTATAGTCTGGGGGAAGGGCTGTGACTATATCAGGGATATTATGGTCATCTAGCCAAGTTTCCGATAAACACAGTAGATCGGGTTGATGTTCATTAAGAAGATCCCAAATGTAGGTGGAGTGTTTGGGTAATGATCTTGCGTTCGTGTAGATGCATTTAAGGGGAACTGTAGGTAAATTTAGTGTCACGGGAAACAGCGTGGGGGTGCATTCCCATCTACAATTATAACAGCTAAATGGGCCGTAAGTGTCCATCGGACCCATATGAGCACAGTCAGATGTATTTATGGCCGTCCTTCCATCCAGATCCAGCAAATTGCGGCGTGTATAAGAGAAGTTACCGCTAGAGTCCGGCATCGTACTCATAATTTGGGCAGGGGTCATGGCCCCTGTCCCCGGTCGGCCGCGGACGGGCGCAGACGGGCTTGGCTTAGGCGCGGCTTCGGCGCGCATCCGGCGCGCCCGCTGCGCCAGCCCGCTGCGCCGTCTGGCCCCCTGACACATGATATAGAGGGAAGAAAGAGAAGAGGGCGAGAGGACGGCGCGACTAGAGCGCTGTCCCCGCCTCACTCAATATGGCGCCCACCGCTGCCGAATATCGGCTGAGAAGCGGCTGGGCAAGTGATAGAAAGTTTGTTAAGGTGTCAGAGTGCCTGTAATTTAAATTCCCCTTCTTCTAAAAGCCCCCCAGGATAAAATGATGCAATTTTTAAAATTTGTAAAAAACGCTCCAATGCTCCGAGTTCAGATCGCAAATAACACAGATCACAGTATTACACGTGCAGCTCGCAGCCCCAGTTCCCTCAACTAGGGAGAGCTTCTAGAGGCACCGAGCGCAGGAAAAGGCTGATTAAATAATCTAGTAGGGCGGGAGGACGGCGCGACTAGAGCGCTGTCCCCGCCTCACTCAATATGGCGCCCACCGCCGCCGAATATTGGCTGAGAAGCGGCTGGGCAAGTGATAGAAAGTTTGTTAAGGTGTCAGAGTGCCTGTAATTTAAATTCCCCTTCTTCTAAAAGCCCCCCAGGATAAAATGATGCAATTTTTAAAATTTGTAAAAAACGCTCCAATGCTCCGATTTCAGATCGCAAATAACACAGATCACAGTATTACACGTGCAGCTCGCAGCCCCAGTTCCCTCAACTAGGGAGAGCTTCTAGAGGCACCGAGCGCAGGAAAAGGCTGATTAAATAATCTAGGAGGGCGGGAGGACGGCGCGACTAGAGCGCTGTCCCCGCCTCACTCAATATGGCACCCACCGCCGCCGAATATCGGCTGAGAAGCGGCTGGGCAAGTGATAGAAAGTTTGTTAAGGTGTCAGAGTGCCTGTAATTTAAATTCCCCTTCTTCTAAAAGCCCCCCAGGATAAAATGATGCAATTTTTAAAATTTGTAAAAAACGCTCCAATGCTCCGAGTTCAGATCGCAAATAACACAGATCACAGTATTACACGTGCAGCTCGCAGCCCCAGTTCCCTCAACTAGGGAGAGCTTCTAGAGGCACCAAGCGCAGGAAAAGGCTGATTAAATAATCTAGGAGGGTGGGAGGACGGCGCGACTAGAGCGCTGTCCCCGCCTCACTCAATATGGCGCCCACCGCCGCCGAATATCGGCTGAGAAGCGGCTGGGCAAGTGATAGAAAGTTTGTTACGGTGTCAGAGTGCCTGTAATTTAAATTCCCCTTCTTCTAAAAGCCCCCCAGGATAAAATGATGCAATTTTTAAAATTTGTAAAAAACGCTCCAATGCTCCGAGTTCAGATCGCAAATAACACAGATCACAGTATTACACGTGCAGCTCGCAGCCCCAGTTCCCTCAACTAGGGAGAGCTTCTAGAGGCACCGAGCGCAGGAAAAGGCTGATTAAATAATCTAGGAGGGCGGGAGGACGGCGCGACTAGAGCGCTGTCCCCGCCTCACTCAATATGGCGCCCACCGCCGCCGAATATCGGCTGAGAAGCGGCTGGGCAAGTGATAGAAAGTTTGTTAAGGTGTCAGAGTGCCTGTAATTTAAATTCCCCTTCTTCTAAAAGCCCCCCAGGATAAAATGATGCAATTTTTAAAATTTGTAAAAAACGCTCCAATGCTCCGAGTTCAGATCGCAAATAACACAGATCACAGTATTACACGTGCAGCTCGCAGCCCCAGTTCCCTCAACTAGGGAGAGCTTCTAGAGGCACCGAGCGCAGGAAAAGGCTGATTAAATAATCTAGGAGGGCGGGAGGACGGCGCGACTAGAGCGCTGTCCCCGCCTCACTCAATATGGCGCCCACCGCCGCCGAATATCGGCTGAGAAGCGGCTGGGCAAGTGATAGAAAGTTTGTTAAGGTGTCAGAGTGCCTGTAATTTAAATTCCCCTTCTTCTAAAAGCCCCCCAGGATAAAATGAAAGGTAGGTAGATGTTCATGAATAGAGAGGATATGATCAGCCCCTGTAGGGTACCAGGGTGTTGAATGTGAGGAGATGATAGGAAAGATGGTACCAACACGAGTTCACACTCGCAGCTGAGAGGCCAAGATTTTAATGGGCATTAGCTGAACTCCCTTCTCACTTTTCACATATGGTATGTCAAAAAAGAATTTGCTGTGTGAAATTATTGCACAACTGTGCAAGACATTGAGACTTGTTCTAAAGCCAGCAACTGTCATGACCTTTGGTATTCCTGATACTTAAGTGGTTGTCACTACCTAAACCACCCAGACATTCAGAAGCAAAACCTATCAGGAAATTTCCAGATTCCAATATGGCATAGTGCTTTAATTAGCCTCTTGCCCAGGGCAGAGTCATCATAAATTAGCAACGTCTTACATTTGACTGACATTGCTCCAGCATACAGCTTTCTAAGGGCACTGACCTGTTGTGAAATATAGCTTGATGAAATAATGTATCTGCTCGACAGATATGTATTTTGTTTAAGGGAGCCAGATAGTGTGTTAGGTAAACGTGCCTGCTGCAAATGGCTGCTAATACCCTAACCCTAATTGATAAGCCTAATTGATAGGATTTTAGATTGGATACTAGAAAGTTGATTGAGGGTGCTTTTATGGGTAAACAAATCCACTCCACATATTCTTTACATAGAATGACAGTATGAACCCTGAATATCGAAACCAGAATATCGATGGCACAGAATATTGAGGACTGAATATGTAATCCAAAATTAAGCAAGTATAGATTTTCCATACCGCGATCCATACCTGTGAATTTACGTGATATAAGTTTCTTCAAGGTGTGTGGATGTGGAGTTAGGAATAGTAAATCTATTCTTTCCTATATGTTCTTACTTTTTGATATTTTGCCCTAGATATTTTTGTACCACAATATTCTGGCAGGTGGGGGGGGGGTAATATTTAAGTCATTTTAGTCATTATAATTGTAATATTTAGTTGTATAACCAATCACACCAATAATTACAAAAAAAATATTGTTTACTCTAAACCCTTGCATATCATACCTTTTTCCTACAAACATTTGGGAACGAATGCACATGTAGTGCACACATTTAATGTAATGTCATTGCTGATGGCCATGACCCCCTAAAAATTTGCTTGTGGCTACAGGCAGACATAGGATCTAATTGTATCTAGATAAAGGCCAAAACAAGGAAGGGGGATATGTTTGAACGACTGCTTCGTTAAAATATATGAAATCTCCCTCTACCCCCTCCTATACAGTCTGGTTCTCAAAGACTCAAGCCAATAAAACAGTAGATGATGGATGATTCTTGGTTTAGCTAAACAGGCTAACATTGAAATTAATTTAGTCCTCTGTGTGCTTAGGAAAATATGCACTAGAGGGCGCTCATGTAATGCTAAACTAATCTTCTTCTTATCTGACACCCCATTTTTCATCATAACAATTCACTGTGTATTTGAAGAGATTTAAATCCAAATATTAGAAAATGTCAAGTGAATATGAGGGGTGGGCGGAAGAGGAGGATAGCCTGAATAATTATGATGTTGTTCTCCCTTTGATGATGCGGCCCTGTGAGAAATAATCACAAAGAAGAATTATATGCGTTTTCTTATTTATGGATTTCAATTAAGAACCGTCGGTTGAGAAGCTCATTAAGACAAAGACAGGAGGAAAAACCCCTCCATTTTGCCGTGTGGTAAACAGATAAAAGAAACCGAAACGTTAATGCGTATTCATTCAATCGAGGAGGGCGCTTCGAGTAGCACTGAAGCACGGGGCATTTGATTCACTCGATGCCATGTGAAAAAAGATCAATTTGTCGTGAACAAAATTGATCATTCCTGTGGAATGTTCCAGACTAAAGAGATTTCCAGAACTTCTGGCAAAATTAATTCCACATAGGGAAAATTCCACTGAGATTGGCTTGTGAAATTGCTTTCGAATTCAGGGGCATATTTATAATGATATCGTCACCTTGCGGCGCTGCGTATTAGGGAAAAAGCAAGAATGCCCCCTACTTAATATTGTGCTGCGAGTTCCTGCCTTTTCCCAGTGCTAGGGCGCAATGTGCTGCCTAGCGCCAACGCAGGCACTCGTGCACCATGGTCAGTGGCGTAGCTAGTGGTTTTGCCACCAGGGGTGGTCCCGCAGTTTGCCGCCCAGTGACGGCGGGTGCATGAAGGTAAGAGTTGGGGGAGGAAGGTGATAGTGAAGTGAAGGGGTGAAGTGAAAGAGTGATGTATCGAGGGAGACGCCTTCCACTTCATCGTTCGGCTTCGCATCATGGAAGATTGGACTGGTCGCTGCAAGAGGAGCTCCTGCCTAACTATCTCATCACTGATTTGTGTTTTTTGCTACATTGAGACTCAGCTGAACGTGGGGAGTTGTTTCTTACCGATTTTTCCCCTATTATCCTAATCAAATATCGGTCTGAGAATTATTTTTGAGGAAGAAATTGCATTCCTTCGGTTCCGTATGCACGCCTAGGCTTATTAACTCATATCTGCCTCCTTACATTAGGACCCATAAGAGTGACGTAAATTGGGATCGTGACTGCTTCTCTGGTACTGACTGTCATTTCCGGCTTTCTATTACGGATATATACTGCGCTTGGGTGGACCTGGAAAGCCCTGATTATTACACATTCTCTTGCCCTGACGAAGTTCCCAGGCACAGGGGAACGAAACGCGTTGGCTGTGTGCCGCTGTTGTTTTCAAAAGAAATTGATAAATAAAGAAGAATTTCCGAAGACTGAAGACCTTCTTGATTTGTTTAGTGCACCTTCCTTTTTGTCCTTAATCTGTCTTATGAAAGAGTGATGTGCCGCCTCGCACCGCCCTCAAAAACAGTGCAGCCCGGGGCGGACCGCCCGTGTCTCCTCAGCTACACCACTGACCATGGTGCAAGGGTGCTTGTGTTATAGGCAGAATTGTTTCTGAACAGAAAAGGGCACCTTCCTGTATATAAATAATCCCCTCAGGCATTTTCCTCTTTCTATGTGTGCTGTAAAATGCAGCACACATAGAAAGAGGAAAAATCGAGGAGAAGTAAACATATTTCTCCTCGTTACGACTCTCCCAGGGAGGCGTAGCAGTTTTGGCGCATTCCAAAGTCTACCATTTATTTTAAATCTGGGAATGCATCAAAGTCAGAGAGAGGATGTGGTCCGTCTGCTAGACGGCCAACTTTGGTGTTGGAAACCAGGATTCGAGCCTCAGGGTCGCGTCCACATCCTGTGATTCTGGGCAAATCACTTAATCTCCCCGTGCCTGAATTTGTAACGTAACCGGTGCTCATGTAAAGTGCTCCAATACCTTCGGGTCGAGTTCTCGCTATATAAAATCTGCACACAAAAAAAAATCCATGGGTGTCGCACCTGCACCACCCATGAAACGCCTCCTGGGGGCAGAGTAACACATCACAGCGGTTTTCAATGCGTTGCAATACTCTGGATTTATGAAGCCACTCAGGGCCACGCAAGGTGGCCTTGCTTTGCTTAATAAATTGTATTTAGTACGTGCGATCTACTTGCACCCCGGGTGCTTGTTGCAAAAGCGATGCAACGCCATGATAAATATGGCCCTCAGTCCGCATGGAATGGGACATCCAATCTCACATGAAATACAATGGACATCAGCAACGGTTAGGACAGTGTGGCACCCATTTGGAACTGGGCAAAAACATGCAAAAGCAGTATTAAATATGCTGTGCACGTTACCACACATTTCACACAATGTGGTACTGCTGCGTTAAAATGATGGGAGTGGCACAATACAACGCGTGAAAGCTGCAAATGCTGACAAATATGGGTATCCCAGATTCACAAAAAAGCGGGCCTCACTTTGGTGAGAAGCACATATACCTCACAAATGTGTAGTTGTGCCTATAGATAATCCCCAACATGGCGCTGGAGAGTATGCTGCCCTGTGCCTTAATTATTTGACCCAACACCCTCCCACCTCACCTCCACAGTGAGCCAGATACTCATTACCTCCTCGTCCGTCTTCCTGGATGCAGTCCTTATGCACTGTACTTCTCCCTTCTGGCAGAATCAGTTTCCTAGCTGAAACTCAAACAGTTCCCCCAAGATGGTCACTGTTGCCCATGAGCCACCACAAAAGGGAGGAACAAATGAATGACTTCCTGCAACATACCACGCCAAAACGACCCAAAAAAACAGGAAATAGTCAACTGCCATGCCTGGGTTGGGAGGGCGGGACTCAGGACTTCATTCAGGAAGACCAGGACTCGGAGTAATGAAGATTACCGGTAAGTAGTTGGGGCATTCAAATTCACAGTAAGCTCTGCCCCCAATCCCCACAATTCCTGGAATAAGGTCCAATGCTGTTATCTGAGATTGTCTGATTTGTCACCCAGATTGACCTGCTTTAAGAAAGTGACTTCACCCCTCTCTGTTCAGCCTTGCTGGAGAGGTAATACTGGGAATGCCACTGAGAGGTAAGGGACAGACCCATTTTTCTGTGGAAGATGCCTGATAGTCTTCCCTGACTAAAGATTTGGTCATTCTCCATTAACTGAGGTCACTTACTTCCTCACGGTATTCGCAATGTGTGTAAGAGTTTAGTGTGAGGCTGTGCACACATTTGTTTGCACGCATGGGGGAATCCAGTTTTAGATTACACGTGTCTGTGACACGTAAGATGGTTGGGGCTTTTATTTGTACGAGGCTGCCTGGGTCACTTATGACCTCTGAACCCACCCTTTGGACATTTGTTCTACACAGTATTCTGTTGTAGGATGGTGCAGTGTTCTTGGTATCAAAACCTCTTCCCTTTGACCTGTGGCACAGTGCCTCTTGCACAGTGCTTCCTGCTTCTCCCACTCTTCCCACATGCCTTTTTAAAAAAAGATATATTTATTTGGTTCTCTTAGATGCATAAATAATTAAATCAAACAATAAGTTAAGGTGCGCCCAAAACAAATACAAAAAACAACAGAGGAGGCACCGACACACCCTCACCCGCCAAACTTAATCAAACAATAGGTGACATGCTAGAACCATGGAAAGGAACAAAACTGGCAATGTATAACATACTGCCCCACTACACTCAGCAGTGGTAAATGACGTCAAGGTAGCTGCAACATCTGAAAGGAGTTGTAAGTCACCTTCAGCCATTCCTTCCAGACCTGTGGAACTTGCGCGGGCACCCTTGAATTGTGTACGTAACCCTCTCAACTGTCATATAGAGATCCATCCCACTTCTTCATTTCTGTAAGGTCAGGACCTCAGGTGCTCCCCAATGAAGGGCCACAACGCGCTTAGTCACCACAAGCCCCAAGTTGCAAAAAAGGAGTTGTGTCCTGGGAACATCTACATCCCCGGGTATGCAGAGCAACACATATTTAGGATTAAATGGAATGGTCTCACCACCGACCCAGTTCCCCCATTACTCTCGACCAATACACTTGGATGACCGGACACTCCCAAAGCATGTGGATGAAGGAGCCCCTGACTACCCCATACCTCAAACATTCCGAGGATGTTGCTCTCCCCATACGGTGTAGGTGGTCCCTGTCGTAGTAGGTTCAGTGTAGAAAATTTCACTGAATCAGGTGTAGGCAATATTTTATAGCCACCTTCCCCAGGTGCATCAGGGCGAACTCCCAATCCACATCTTCAAGTGCTCATACGTCTTCTCCCCATTTGGCTCTGACCCTAGTCACTTTGTCTAGCATATGATTATTGAGTGTCTTATATGTGAGAGAGACAACCTTGGATGGGAGCTCCTCCAACAATATCCTACCCTCCAACGGGGCGTATTCTGGAAAGTCCAACGCCCCCAATCCCTCGGTCCACCAGGCATGCCTCCGCTGTGCACATTGCAAGTATTGATTGCATTGCATGGAGTAGTCCCTTTAAAGGGACGTGAACGGCATCAGTCCACGTTCCTCAAAGGGATATCCTATACGGGAGATACCTAACAGGTCCCAGGCTCTAAACCCTTTAAGATTCCCCAATTCCCGCAGCCACACTCACTCCCAGACCAGTGTCACCCGCGTCACCTGTCTTTCCCAACCTATACATTTTGTGGCCATTCTCCAGGCTTCCAGTGCCACCTGAGTTGCCAGTAGCAGTTTGTAGCACCCTTCCCCCATACAGAAAGGGGAAATAGGACCAATGAACAAATTATGTACATTCCAACTTGTACATGGAATGATTTTGGGGTGCAAATGCCCAGTCGTTTATGGTCACCATGTGGGCCGCCCAATAGTAGGTCCTGATGAGGGAAGGGCCATGCCTCTATTGTAGGGGTTGCGCTTAAGGGTTGAGAGCACTATTTTAGGGTGGCCACTGCACCACAGCAGGGTTATAAGGTCATTCTCTAGTTGGACAAACATTGTCTCTGCGATTCATTTGTAAGTATTCTGCAGGACGTGGAGGTGTTTAGGCAGCATATTCATCATAAAAACAGCTGTCCTTTCCATCAGGGTGAGGGGGCAGTGTACACCACTGTACCACTTCTGCATAAGAAGCCTGTAGCACTCGTCCCGCATTACTAGACAAATAGTGCTCCCTGTGGGTCATTACATAGATGAAAACTTCACAAAAAATACTCCAATTGACCATACAATGGTCTGTGATGCTAGAGTGCATTACATAGATGCCGAGATAGAGAAAACAGTCAGACACCGCCTGGAGTAATCAGGGAAGACTAGTCAGATCCAACAGGCCACATGGATGGCAGAGCACAGACTTGCGCCAATTAATGTGGCATCCAAAGTGGGCCCATATGTCTCGAAGGCTTTGGAGACTGCAGGGATGGTGGACTCAGGCTCAGTGACATATAGCAATATATTGTCGGCAAATAGGGAGATTTTTTTCTCCGTCTCGTCCACAGCCAAGACTTTAAATACCCGAATGGCAGGACTGGCATGGATCATGGCCGCCAGGGGCTCGATAGTGAGGGCAAATCTTCCAGCATGCCTGATCTGATTCTGACATAGATATGGCCTGCTGTCTGAGACCTGGTACAAATTTCTCCTCAGCCGGCATTGCTCTAGCATGAGCAGATCATTCAGTGGCCATGCAGCCTTTGATTTGAGGAGTTCCATAGAATTTGAGCATTGCAGGAGAACTAATTGGCCAGCTTTTAGTACAAGTATTGGTCACATTGACCACTAATTTATTCCAGGATTTCTCTTCTTTCTAAGGTGGAGCTCCTCAACTACATGTCAGAGGATTGTATTCAGGGGCAGCACATTGCCAGTGAGTGTGCTTCTATATCTAGCTTGCAATAGGTTCCACCGTTGAAGTCAAGAAGGAGAGCTCCATGTTGCCGTGAACCAAGAGAACTACTGTCTTTAGAAAGAAGCTTGTTAGCAAGAGGAGTGCCTGACTGCCAAAGAACCAGGCCCCTGCAGTAGTAGGCAGAGTTGTGGAAGCATTTGTTGGACTGTGCTAGCTCAAGAGCAGGAGGCCTCCACAAATAGCATCACAGATTCTTCAGGAGATAATCAATTTACATCTTTTTGCGGAAACCTGTAAACTACTTCATGTATTACAATTGGAGCCCACAATTTTAGACTCCCAGAAACAAGTCTCAAAGAGGCTTAATATTCTTTGGCCACTGTGTCCAAGGTGCACATATCTTATCCATACTTTCCATGAACAATAACACAGTGGGTGCTCACATACTGTTGCGTTATGCACTAGCTCCCATGAGCCACTTAGGCGTGATGATGGGACGGCAAGTGTCAGCAGGCTTCCACCCACATTATCCATGGAAGTAGACTTAAAATGCAGAGGCATAAAAGGCACATTTCTCTCAATATCCATTTTTACTTTCCTCCTGTAAGTTGGAGTGTGAATGTAAATCATGGACAACATTGCTCAAGCAGAACGAGTAGTTGCTTAACACCAAAGAAATGGAGTATGGGTCAGCAGCGTAGACATAACATTTCTATCCACTCCATCCATTTTGTCCTTCTCTATGAAAGCCCTCCTTTTGGACAGGATTGCCATAGGGGAGCAGAAGGAGCACCAGGGGCCGTATTACTGAAAGGGTACACTATCCCTGTTTGCACCATGACACACCTTAAGCAGGTGAACCGTGTGCAAACCGAGTAAAGTACACTCTGTTATGAAGAATGCACTGGCCCAGGGTAGCCATGAACTCACACTGCCCCAAGGGAAGTGCATTCAAGAGAAAAAAGGAGAAGCTGTTTCAAAACTGCTTTGTGTTTCTCTGTGCAGGCAGCAACTTGCCTCCAGTTTCAAAAGGGGTTAGAGATCCCCTTGCAAGCAGGTGCAGTGAGTGACTGCACCCACCGGCAGGGGATATTTGGGGGTTCCATGGGTCCCCCTTACATCCCCCAAAAGGGCTGCCTTCAGGGGGCTTTCAGTGCACCTATTAAGGGCATATTTGCCACTGCGCCCACATCGGTAATACAGCGTGGGAGCAGAGGCAACGTGATTCAGTCAGTTGCATGGGACCACACCCCCATGCAAATGAGGGAATACCCTCGCTCTAAAGTGCGTGTGCTACATGTGCGTCAGCACTATCTGTATAACCTAAGGGGCTTCACAAGTGTCTGCGGCCCCTTCTGTAATACCAAAGTGACCTGGGGGCGAGCCAAAGAGGGCACAAATGCCTCTTGCACTCCTAGGGCACTTTCTGTAATATGGCCCAAAGTATACATTCCATCTCTCTATGAATTAGGGATGCATTGCAAGCTCTAACTACCCCACCCATTCCCCCTGTAAGAAAAGGTGCAAGCGTATAAAGCAGTTTGTGTGCATTTCTCACATTTTCCACACTTGCAAACATGTATGGAAATGTGTAGCTGAACTATTTCTACATGTTTTTCCCCCTTTAAGTGTGCAGCTGGACTATGTCTACATGTTATTCCCCCTTTTAAATGTTCATCTAGGCCATGGAGATGAAAGGATCACAGGCCTTATTATACACCAGACGAGCAAGGGGGGATCTAGCAACACACACTAGAACAGTGATAAAAGCATGGTATGCAGCGACAAAAATATTTGGGTTGGGAAGGTAGGCTTACTGTAGTGGCACCCCTCTGGGAGGGTGACCGCCTGAAGGGGTGCGCGAACTGGAGGGCTTCACCAAGTGGGAGCAACTGGGTCTGGAGACACCGAGGGACGTGTGGCGAGGACAGGCATACATAACATTCAAGACCCTACAAACAGAATATAAAATGGGGAATGGGGAGTAGCTAAGATCCACCCAGTTAGAACATGCACTGTGGGAATACATCAGGGAGGGGTAGACTTGGAGGAAGCCTCTCCTTTAATGTTTTAATGTTTTAATGTTTTAAAAACGTATAAAGCGCTCGATTTCCGTGGCGTCTTGGCGCTAGTTTGGGTGAGTGCAGATTCAAAGAACCCTCTCTTATGCCCAACTAAGCTACAAAAAGAATTGTTTTAAGTCTCTTCCTGAACAATCTCAGATCTGATTGAAATCTCATGTTCGGAGGTAGTCTATTCCACAGGTGTGCTGCCCTGTTGGATAGTGTCCTGCCTCCCCACCTGGCCCGTTTAATCCTAGATATCTTAAGGAGTCCTGAATTGGTAGATCTCAAAAGACGTGGGGGAGCGTAAGGCGTAAATAACTTAGCAACTTCATCGGCACCCCCTCCATAAAGTGCCTTATGGACCAAACACAGGACCTTAAAATCAACCCACTGCCGTACAGAAAACGGGCTATTGACGGAACAGCTACAGGGGAAAACCATTTCATTGCTGTATAAGAAGATAATTAATAAAGTCCCAGACACCCTAGGCACACTGAGGAGTACCTGGGAACGAGATGTTAGCCCCATAGAGAAAGAGGAATGGATAGAGGAACTACATGGCTCGAGAGAGGTGGCAATGCGAGCAAGGTTCAGATTGATATAACTAAAAGTTCTACACAGAGTGCATTAGCCGAATGGGGCGTAGTGAAAGTACACATTGCCAGAGAGGGTGCACGGCAAAGGGTCCTTTTATCATTTACTATGGGATTGTCCACCCATACAGACATACTGGCGGAAAGTAGCCAAGGTGATGGCAGCAGTCATGGGTGTAGAGGTACCGATGGAGCCAACATGGTTATTATTACTGACCGCAGGGCAAGAGGATTGGCCGAGCCACGTAAAGCAGTGGTTGGCACTCGCAGCCGTGGTAGCGAAACGTAATGTTGCAAGGAAATGGGGGGCAAGTGCCACTCCGACTGTAGATGAGTGGAAAAATGATCTAGATTGGTGCTGGCAAGCAGAGCATACGGTATACAAAAGTAGAGGGTGCCCTAAGAAATGGGAAAAGATATGGGGGGCATGGCACGCCTACAGAGGCTTATAGGGAGGGTACTGTATAAGGCAATGCACATGAACACTCAACATCGTTCTAGTACCAACATTGTATTGCAGATACCTATCAAATGTATAACCAAAGAAAATAGTAACATAATATAACTGCATCTTATATGGACAGCTCCTTGAATAAGTACAAATAAAAAGAGTTTAAAGAACATGTGCAGCTAGACCATGAGTGTCAATTCACCAAAATGTCAGAGGTAGCTGAAGTGACATCACACACCATGTAATCATTACTTTGACTCACAGACACATTCTTGTAAATATACACAAATTCACGCACCCTCTCTCATATAAACACACTCTCACCCTCAAGCATGCATGCAACATACATCTGAAAGCAATTTTACTTACCTTAGCTGTCATATTCCAGCTAATTGTATTCCATACCAGTGGGATAAAAAAAATGACAGAAAAACTAGGAAAGTGGAGCCCCAACTGACGTCCATTAGGACGAGCTGTCCCTGTTGGTCCGGGCACTGATTTTGCCACCTCTGAGGCCAGGGGTCGCAAGGAGCAAACCAGGGTTCGCAACTACGATCTCTGGCGACCCCCCATTGAAGTCAATGAGCTAGACTGTTTCTAGTTTTTTTTCCCCCTTTAAATGTGCAGCTGGGCTATTTCGACATGCTATTCCCCCTATTAAGCTAATTCTGCAGTTTATTTCAGCTTAACTTGATAAAAGACGCCACTTGAGTTTGAATGTGGGTGGTGGCTGTCAGGCTGCTTCTCTGGGAGATTGCCAAGAATCATTGTGGTTTGAGTTTTTAAATCTGTAGAATGAGAAAAAGATGCGAGTAAATATTGAACATGTTTTGCCTAGTATTGATTACATTTTCTTCTCTGTGGTATTCATGTAATGATTTGGAGGCCCTGAAGAAGTGCAGCAGATTATTAGAGCATATCATATTGCGTTTATTATAAGTTGAATTGTTTAGTTAAAAAAAATGTTGACTATAAATAAACAAATAAGGCCCAGTTTTACAAAAAAATCACGGAACGCAGCGCAGCAGCCAAAAATGCTGCGCTGCCTTGGGTGACAAGGAGGGGTGCACAGACAGAATATCGAGTTTCAAATGTCGACATACACAAATATTGAGTTGGAAATATTGTGATGAAGAAATATTGACGGCAAGAATGCTGTGGTCAAGAATATCAACTTGGAGGAAGAAATATGATTTTTGAAAACATCGAAGTCATTAATATCGTTTGCATAAATATAGTTGTTTAAAATATCGATGTTTTAATTAGAGTTATGAATTTTAGTATGTATTTTAAAAGTATGTGAACTATTTTTTTGAATAAGTATTGCTTTTGTTTTTTAATATATGTGTTAAATCTTTAGTAGTTATTAATTTTAATTACATTTTGCGGTTTTTAGTTCTGTAGTGGGTTGTGTGTTTATACGGGAATAAGGTGGGAAGTAATGTAATTATAATGAACAAATTATTCTTTTTTATTTATTTGTATTTCTTAAATTTAGATTTTATAGTGTTAATTGTGAGAATTAATTTATTATTAATTAATTAATTTATTTATTTATTTTGAAAGTTTTATATAGCGCGGACAAGATCTTTGCAGATATCAGAGCGCTTTACAAAGAGGGGTACATGAGGGAGCATAGTCAGACAGATACATCAATAGATCAAACATTAATGTATTATTGATTAACAATTAATTGGCTCTTAATTACTATTAATTAATTAATTAATTGGTAATTATGTTAATTGTGTCATTTTTTTAGGAGCAGGTTGTGGGTTTATAGGGAAATAGGGTGGGAAGTAATTTAATTATAATAAATGTATGAATATTTGTTATTATTTAATATTTATTTTATATATATTTTATAGTGTTATTTGTAGGACATAATGTATTATTAGTTATGTATTAATTGCTTGTTAATTATTGATAATTAATCAATTGGTAATTCATATGCTAATTGTGTTATGTTCTTTAGGAGCAGGTCGTGGGGTTTATAGGGGAATAGGGTGGAAATTAATGTATTTATAATTAATTAATAAGTAATTGGTAATTAATGCTAATTAATTATTTAAAATATAAATATGGTAATTGAGTAATTACATTTAGATGTGAGTTGTGGGGGTTATATTGGTAAAGGGTGGGAAGTAATATCTTTTAAATTAAATAATAAGTTGTTAATTTCTATTAATTTATTAATGTTAAATTAGTTATGCTATCCCAACACTTTCCCTACTGTTGCACTCACTGGAGTGGGAATAGTAGTTTGTACCCCTCCGCTATCAAACACTTTCCCTACTGTTGCACTCACTGGAGTGGGAATATTAATTTTTGCCCCTCCGCTATCTAACACTTTCCCTACTGTTGCACTCACTGGAGTGGGAATAGTAATTTTTACCCCTCCGCTATCCAACACTATCCCTACTGTTGCACTCACTGGAGTGGGAACAGTAATTTTTACCCGTCCATTATCCAACACCTTCCCTACTGTTGCACTCACAGGAATGGGAATATTACGTTTTTCCCCTCTGCTATCTAACACGTTACCTACTGTTGCACTCACTGGAGTGGGAATAGTCATTTTTACCCCTCCGCTATCCAACACTTTCTCTACTGTTGCACTCACTGGAGAGAGAATAGTATTTTCTACCCATTCGGTATCCAACACTTTCCCTACTGTTGTACTCACTGGAGTGGGAATAATAATTGTCCCCCCTCCGCTATCCATCACTTTCTGTACTGTTGCACTCACTTTAGTGGGTATAATAATTTTTACCCCTCTGCTATCCAACACTTTCCCTACTGTTGCACTCACTGGAGTAGGAATAGTAATTTTTACCTCTCCACTATCCAACAATTCCCTACTGTTGCACTCATTGGAGTGGGAATAGTTATTTTTGCTTTGTAGACCGTGAAGTAGCTGCATCTACGGCATCCTTGATCATCTTCAGCAACCTTTCTCCCTTACATTTGGACCACCTCCATAAGAATCTATTGTAAAGGCGATAAAATGCTGGAACTGCCTGGAGACTGCTTCACCTGTATAGGTAAACCCTTCTGAGGACCTTTCTGGTCCGACCCCCAGACTGATTCCCTACTGGAGTTGGTCACCTAAGTGACTCTAAGTGACCTCAATACAACAAGCTCAACTTTTTGGTGAAAAGGTTTCTAAGTGTAGAATCATTCAATTTGCCAATGTTTGCATGCGGCTGAGTAAAATGGTTTGATTTATCTCCTGAACCCTCGAGTGGATCTTTTCCTTCTAATGTCTAAAAATACATAAAGCTATAGTCTATCTTTATAGAATAGTGTCAGATTTCTTCGGTGTCTTGTAAATTTCTTCTTCAATTGTTTTTACTGCTGTTCAAACCTTTACAGATGTTCCTTTATGTAAGTCTTGCTGCTCAGAGCCTCAGCTACACAGGTTTGAGCTGAAGGTTTGACAAACGAAACCTAATGGTCCTAAAGGGGTTGGTAAGTGTATTACAATGTGAGGTCACACAACTGCAGCATGTAATACTGTAGTGTAATTCCTATATTCCCAATAGGCTCTGCGCTTTGGAATAATATACACTATAGATGTGACATAGGACTGTGGTCAGTATGTCTCTATCAAGTATGTTAAACTTAATTCTGTGTGCCGACTAATTCAGAGGTCACTAGAAACTCTCTCGAATAAACAAGAAGGGATTCGTTTCTGACAATAGCATAAACATTACAACTTTGTTTCCCTAGGACTGGAACAAATATCTTCAGAGTCGTGGAAACAATAGATAACTATTTCACTAAGTCAATCGTGCATACTTCATTTCTACAGAGTTGCAGAGAAATAGTGAGACAGGCGTTTTCGATAAATGGTTTATTGAACAGTCTTCTTTCTCATGCAAGAGAGGTGAACTGCTACAATCGTTTGACAGAATGCAAAGTATAATGCGTACAGCGCAAACAGTAATATAAAATAATACTGTAATAGCATTGTCTGCTGCTATGATATATAAAAATACATACATAAATAACACAGGCTAAAATACTCAACTTGTGCTTCTAAAATACGCCTTCCCCAATGTACCTAACATAGGTCTAGTACCAGGGAAGAAGTAAGTGCTGCTTAGCATAAGTTTTAGTTCTGCCAAGAATTGTCAAAGGTTTCTCTAGGTTCTAATCAGCTCCATACCTTTAGAATGAGAGAGGTTGGTATCTCTGTCTCGGGACTCGATTTCCCAACACCCTGCAAGGGGAGTCAGAAACACTGGAGCTGGATTCTCGGCAGGAGTATGTCAGCTTCTTTGTCAATGCATCAGCTGGAGAGTCGGCTTCCTTCGGCACTTGCTGTAGCAAGCTGCGTCGGGCAAGTAGGTAGTCGAACTGCACCGAACCACACGGTGCTTTGCCATATCAAGTGAAGGCATATTTATACCTTGAAGGTGTTTAGGAATGCCAGCTTTGACGTAAAGTCAGGCATATGAACATCATGGATGAACCCCTAAGGAATAGTTATTCGTACATAATAAATGAGTTCTTGGAGAAATCAATATCCAGGCAAGGGGAAGTCCCTAACAGCTTAAAAGTCTGGTTTTCCAAGAAATCTTTGTGACGTAGATGAACGGATGGAAGTAGCCATGCCTATATTTGGGTAGCATGGGCTATGCCTAAATAAGGGCTGGATTTCTATGCCTATATAAGGGCAATGCGAATTGTACCATATAAGGGCATGAATCAGGAAAATTCATTCGGAATCTAAAACGACATACAACACCCACTCCACTTTCTTATGTACGATGTTACTAAATTCTAAACATGTTTAACACATCTAAAACATATCTACACATGAAGTGTAAAAACCCACCCAAAAATACATAAAAATGCAATTGAACTGGTTGTACACATAAAAGATGCATTGGTGCTGTACGTATTTAAAGCAATGTTTCATTCTAAGCATATATGTTTGACATTTGGATGCTAAATGAATGAATCATGAAGATATACATTTATGAAATGGCTCGTAAAAACAGAAGAAAAAAGGCTGAAACCATTTCATGTCAGATTACATAAAACTGTTTGTATATGGACAACGTCAAATATTGTCTCTGGAAGTATTCACAGAATTCTTGTTCTCTATGAATAGTTCTACTTTAAACAGATTACTTGTGCCAAACAAAAAAGAAAAATACACATTTGGAAAAAAAATTTATCATAGGAAAAGATTCTTTGTCTTCAAAAAATGAAGGTCAATTTCAAAGTCTCTCAGAACACTGTGTGCTCAAAAGTCAGTGTTAGCGCTTGGATAAAACATGAAATCTAAGTCTGTAAAACATACATCTATCATTGTAGGTGACAGTTGGATTACCTTGTTTAGAAGATTAACCGCACATAGATGTGAAGCATCACCTTCAGCATTGGTCGCATTAGCAATGTTAAAAATGGATGGTACCAGTGCGCCTGAAGTTTCCTCTCGCACCTCAGGATCAGCATTTCGCGTCTGTGAGATCTCAATGAATGCCGTCATCAGAATTGGTAGCCGCTGGGGACAACACTGCGCATGGGTCGTTACCGAGTCCAGCAAAGTATCAACATCCATTGGCATGACTGATGGGAGTGTTAGACAGATGTCTAGCACACATTCTTCTCCGCATAGCAGGCAGCAAGGAACAGGTAAGATGCAATCTTGCCAGATTGGTCTGAATGACAGAAACCATGTGGTATTTAATTCTCGTAAACACGTCAATCCCTAAATTTGGACGATGCGCTCACGACACTACATCCCCCATAGAGCTCTCTCTATGGTGCTTGGAGTGGCGCTGGTGATTTGGCTTGCCATATCGTAGCAGAAGGAGCAAGCATTGTATCCCTGCAACCAGTCCTAAAAGGTGTGGAAAAGTAAATTTTGTCATGTTCTGTGTCCCTACGTGTCATCCATCATATGTTATGTGTGCATGACCAATATGCATATGTTATTCCCCATGTCCGATTCAAGACGCAATTACAGTTGTGTCCACCTCTGGTATGTCATTTCCCAGTCCCCGTGAATACTACGAATATCAGGCTTATGTAAAGTAATGTTGCCACGCTTCTCAGTGTGCACGTTATTCTATTATAAAGTCCCCGTTTCCAGGCCTCAACAGGGCCCGGACATCAGATTCAGCTCCTGTCTCCTGAAGCCTCGCTGAGGAGCGATCCAGCCCCCACCTGTATCCTCGACCTTTCACTTACTTCCTGCCTCGCAGTGCCCGGTGCAGCTTGGCTCAGTCTCTGAGTCTGCCAAGACTATGTTATGATTCCAGTTATCAGTTTAGTCCTCCTTCTCTGCATTCCTAAGCTACTGAACTGCATCAATAGTTTCCGTCATTGTCTAGCCTATGCGGCTCCATATTAAGAGAAATACTGTATTTAATGGTCATTTAATATTCTTCATCACGCACTATATGTAGAATAAATGCCTGCTTCAGTCTTAGAGTCAGTTAGCTTTTCCCCTCATGACTTCTAGTTTATATCAACATGTTCCCTAAACATCAGATACTAGATAGGGTTTAGGTACATGTCGCTCCGACCCTCCAGACTTTAGTCTCTGCTCCTAGCACAGAGTTCATAGCCCCCAGCTTCTCCTCGTAACACGTCATTGCCAGTTTGCGCGCACCACCAGGTTAGAGGTCCCGGCTCCTTAGGTAGCCCCCCCCTATGTTTCCGCCCATTCATGACATATTCTGTTACGTTTGCATCACATGTCTGAGTTACACCTTCTTTTTACTCTTATCTTTCGCGACTGCTACGCGTCACGCCTTCTGCTCCACCCACTGCTACGCCTACTGCAATGTAATGCTATGTGTTTGCGCTATGTATATATGCTCATGTATTGTTATTAAAAGTCAGCGCGCTCATCCCAGACCCAGCCCCAGCAGCTGCTGGGCCCTGTCATCCTATTCCTATGCAGGTCGTCCTGTTCCTGCCCTTATGCTGTATTAAACCTGCAAAAACTCCCACTACCTCGAATCTTGACTCTTATTTATTGAGCTATCTGTTATTCATTCATTCATTCAAAAATAGATCCGGTATTATTTATTTATATACCACATAATGGCGCCCGAATAGGGACTTGCCCTTTCCCCACGCGTCGGTGAAGCCACGCCGACCCCCTGACCCTCTGCAGTCGTGACGGAACTCTTCTGCGCAGTGGCAGATATTTCTGCTCAAGTATCCCTCAGGCCCACGGAGGAGAAGGAGGAGGCGGTCCAGCATCCAGACGAGACGGTGGAGGAACGCGGCGAGTCCCGACCAGAGCCCAAGCCAAGAGTCCAAGGTCCGAGGTATCCGGAGGTCCACCCGTAACTGAAGTCCGAAGTCCGAAGTTCGTCGTCGAAGCAGTCCAGTCCAGTCCGAGGCCTTCCGTTCTTGCTGCCCGGTGAGTACCGTTACTGGGGTGGTATCTAGACAGGGTCAATTTAATTGACTCTGGTCTGTGGGTTGGTGGTAACCAGTCCCACAAACGAAGTGTTCACTTCGGTGGATACGGGTCCTGACGTGTCTCTTTAAGAGACCGGTAAGTTTCGTACTGTTTCAGCAGTGCATCTAGTTTCTGTTCTAGTCAGTTTCTGTTCTCGAGAAAATTCACGTGTTCTGTTCTCAGTATTTCCAGGTAGTATTCTGTCCGAACTGTTATTTTAAATGTTTTTCATGTATTCTAATGTCGTGGTATGAATGGGAAATAAGTATCGTGTTTATTGTGTATTGTATTGTGTCTAGATTACAGTTCAGTCATGCCCATATTTTCCAAGTTACGTCAGTTAAAAACTAGAAAGGGTCTGCTGGAAGCAGCAGTTCCCGTCCCGCCCAGGGACAGTCCAGGTCATTTTATGTATCAGAAGCATGGCATAAGCGCCATATTGTATCTAGATTTATGGGTAGAGTATACCAAACAGTTAGAAGAAAAGTATAGATGGCCCGTATCGGGTACATGGGATGCCGAATGCATCATGCGAGTAGAAGAGGCATTATGGAAAAAGAAAGCCAGACAATCACAGAAAGATGCCATCGAGTTATGGCGCAAAGAAGCTCATAAGAGAACCGAAAAAGAAATCAGAAAGTCAGAACTAAGTAGAGAATCCCAAGAACGAGCCCAAGAAAGAGAATTAATCGAGATAGGTGAACGAGTTAGAACTGAGCAATCAGACAGACAGAGGAATGCCCTCATTAAGGGTATGTATCCTCTTCTTGCTGAGGGCTTGCCAAAAGCGACCCCAGAGGCATCCAGTAATTTCCCGCCACCATTAGTTCCGACCAAGCTACGTCACAAACCGACCGCAGCTGATATTTTTATTTCGTCCTATCTGGACGACACAGTCCCCGAATATGCAAATCCTGTTCGCGCTCCGCCAGTCCCTGTAAATCAGGTAATTCCTGCTCCTCCAGACACCGGGGTGCCCTTAACAGCCCCCCTGGGTCAGCCCGCCATACAAGTCCAGCCCACGTTACAATTACCCACCCTGCCAGGACGAAAAGCATCAGTTGATGATTCCAGTTTAGGGGCCGCAGGAGGAGGTCTTCCTCAAACTCCGCCGCCATACAAGCGTTTATCAGCACTCGAATTACATGCTCAAGCATCACAGCGTACTCCCAAGAGTAATAAGTCTGTTGCAGAAATCAGGCAAACCCTTGGCGAATGTGTCTATGACCCAGTTCCAGGCGAGTTTAATATGGTTTTATATTCCGTACGCGTAAGGAGAGTGACCGAGTATCTAGTCACCCTGCCGAATATGAAAGAAGATCTAGACAGGATATATCGTTTCATCCGTACAGGGGATGACCCACAAAGTATTAGTGATGCCATGTCTCAAAGGAAAGCCGAGATTCAGCGCATGATATTAAAGTTCTTAATTAACTGTCTAATAAGAGAACAGGATTACCCGTCTAAAGACCCGGAAGAAATGAAAACTCTAACAAAGTGGAGTGATAATATAGCCGAAGGAAAGCACAATACCATTGGTGCCATGGAAAGTATGTACAAGAAAATCCGTAGAGAAATAATAAAGATACACGAACAGCGTAAAGCAGCACAAGTAAGCGAGAAAGAAAGTACCTCTGATCCTGAAGAGGAAGACGACGAGAATACTGCCAGAATAGCGTATGTAGGAAAACCTAGATTTCCAGATCGCCATTTACGTCTAGAACACAAGTCTACTTTCCATCATTCAGCACCAGAACAAGGTTCCCTAGAACAAGTATTTCAAGCTACCGATCACATTCTGAAATCACGAATCGGTTATAGTGAGTTAAGTACCATGCATGAACAAGAAATAGCCCGATCAGCAGTCAGATGGATTACTGATTCTACCACTTTTCCAGACGAAATAGTGGCACAAATGTTTCTGAAAATGCCCCCAGCCGAGCAACGACTGGTGGGTATGTATATGATTCAGCACCTCATTACTCTGTATGAGGGTCAGCACTCTGATCCAGGTCCGTTACATGATATCCTGAACGAGTTACTCCAGTACAGATGGAGAGGTCTAGGTACCGATTTAATTAGTGTCATTCTAGAACAGCGCCACAAATATAGAACATTCTTGAACCCGCATTTTGTTCATGTCTCACCCCCAGAAAGTAAATCATTCTACATAGACAGACAGAATCCGTTACGAGAAGTCCACCCAGTCAGAGGAACGGGTGGCGAAATGCAACGAGTGTTTGTATACACTCCGATCACAAAGATGGAACTCCTCGAAATGAAGAAATTAATTCCCTGTCATGATAAAGATCCAGCAGGGTTCCATAGAGAATTAAAAGACATGCTCCGTATGGGAGAATACACTTACCCAGATATCATTAAAATGTTAAAGGTTCTGCTACCCGCAGGGGTGTATGAAAAGCTAAAGGAAAAAGAATGGGAGGTGGGAGAGAAAAAGATAGATTGGGCAGTCCTAGAAGCAGAAGATAAGATACGTGTACCAGGTACTGGTCTTGGAGAGAAATGTAAAGAATTACCAGAATTATTAATTCAAGTTTTACCCAGATTATTAACAACTAGAAAGGAAGACTGGGATGCAATCTCAGCCTGTAAACAGAAACAAGATGAAGATATTAGTGATTTTTATTCTAGGTTTGAAAAGTGCTTTAGTATCAACAGTGGTCTCAAGACAAGTAGTGAGTCATACCCTCACCTTTTCGTTACCAAATTAGTCGAGAATTCAAGTCCACCAATTAAAAACCGAGTTTTGAAAGTCGAAAGCACCTGGCAAGCAAATACTCCGTCCCAGATGCTCCAGATGCTCCAGTATCACCAGAATAGAATCAGGGAAGAGCAAGAACACGAGAGAAAACGTATGAAAGACACGAAAATGAAAGTACTAGTTGCACAATCTGTTCCCCAAGACAGTCAGAAGAGGGGTCCGAATCAAGCCAGTCATCCTGCAGCTCCCGTTAAAGGGAACTGCAATTATTGTAAACAGCCAGGTCATTTTATAAATGAGTGTGCAGTTCTGAAACACAACATAGCTACTGGTAAGACTAAAGAAAGACCACGTCCGCCTAGACAAGAACAAGTTTCACAGATTCCTCAGTCACAGAATGCACCACAGACAGTTACAGCACCGCAGCCTATTGCTGCAACACAGCATGTTACATCACAGATGTACCAGTATGCACAGTCTGAGTATCCAGAGTACCAGCCATATTCATGAAACAGCCTAGAGAGGGAGGTAGGCTTGCCTCTCATCGAGATACCTGTAGATCAAGAAGGTCCCTATGTTCACATTCAAGTATTAGGGAAAGACAGAAAGTTTTTGATTGATACAGGGGCAAGTAGGACCACAATTAGTCATGCCGAAGTTCCAGGGGCTCCGCTCTCAGGCTCAAGAAATGTTTCCCTTGGATTTTCAGGAAAGCCTATCGTTAATGAGATTTCAAAACCAGTCACTCTAGAAGTAGGTCCATTGTCCCGCACTACTGATCTGTTACTTACTAAGTCATGTCCAGAAAATCTATTAGGCATTAAAACACTGAAAGAGTTAGGTGCCGTTATATGTTGTTCCCCAGAGGGAATACGTCTGTTCCTACGTGACTTTAAGGGTCACTATGTATTACGAGATTTTGATTCGAGACTGTCTAAAGTTCCGCAGCATTTATGGGCGCAAGGTCCAACTGATGTAGGTTATATGCAAATCACACCCCATCGTGTGACCCTGAAACCAGGTGTAGTGTTACCACGAATCAGGCAGTATAGATTGCCACCCGAGGCTGTAGCAGCCTTATCCAAAATTATTGACGAGCTCATGGCTCAAGGAGTAGTTGTAGAAACTGACTCCAATGTATGTAACTCTCCGATCATTCCAGTCATGAAACGTACTGATCCAAATGCACCCCCAGTATATCGATTAGTGATTGATTTACGAGAACTTAATAAATGTATTATTCCTCAGTACCCAGTTGTCCCAGATATCTCTTCCCTGTTAACTGCTATTGATTCCGAAGCCACGTTCTTCACTGTCATAGACCTCAAGAACGCATTTTTCAGTGTTCCTATTCATCCAGACAGCCAGTTTCTTTTCGGATTTTGTTTAAATGGAAGGAGCTATATGTTTACACGAGCTCCTCAAGGTTTCACAGAAAGTCCTAGTATTTACAGTCAAGCACTCAAGAGACAACTAGACAATATTCACATGCCAACTGACACTGCCCTGCTCCAGTATGTCGATGATCTACTGATCACAGCCCGTTCTGAACGTGACTGCGAGCGAGCGTCACTGACGGTTCTGTATTTCCTAGCCGAGATGGGGCACAAGGTGTCCCCTTCGAAGCTTCAATTCTGTGTCCAGCAAGTGGTCTACTTAGGACACTTACTGTCCAAGAGGGGTAGGCAGTTGACACCAGACCGTATCCAGTTGATAGCGAGTCTTCCCCAGCCCAGGACCCAGAAGGAGGTACGTGCCTTTATCGGCCTTACTTCTTATTGTAGACAATGGATTCCCCAGTATGCATTTCTAGCCAAGCAACTGATACAGTTAACGACACAGGAGGCAGCCGTATCGACTGTTCTCCCTTGGACATCTGAACATACACTTAGTTTCAACGAGTTAAAGAAAGCTTTATGCCAAGCTCCAGTTCTAGCTACACCGAACTACAGTAAGCCTTTTACACTTTTCGTTACTGAACGTGAAGGTACAGCATTATCTGTTCTCACACAAGATCAAGCAGGACAATACAAGCCCTGTGCTTATTTTTCTAGCACACTAGATCCAGTCGCCCAGGCGTTGCCTACGTGCCTCAAGTCAGTTGCAGCCACAGCACTAGCTATCAGACAAAGTGATTCCATAGTTTTAGGACACTCCTTGACAGTACAAGTCCCACACTCCGTGGAAGTTCTTTTAAACCGAACACAAACACAGCACTTGACAATTGCACGTTTAACAGGTTATGAATTGACACTGTTCCAACCACACATAGATATTAGGCGCTGCAACGTCCTGAATCCTGCTACACTGTTACCATCAGCTAGTTCAAATTCTGCCACACATGATTGTGTGGAAGTAGTCAACATTACGACAAAGCCAAGACAAGACCTGACAGACATTCCGTTACCAGATCCTGACCTGACACTTTATGTGGATGGTTCATGTATGAGAACTAGTACAGGAGAACTAGTCGCCGCGTATGCAGTGACTACTGATACTGAAGTTATTAAGACACACCGCATTGATACCCTGTCCGCTCAAGCAGCAGAGCTAGTTGCTCTGACACAAGCCTGTATACACGCCAAGAACCTGAAAGTTAATGTTTACACAGATTCACGTTACGCATTCGGAGTTGTACACGACTTTGGAGTGCTCTGGCAGGAGAGAGGTTTCATGACTTCTCATGGAACCAAGATTCAGCATGGTCTCCTTATTCAAGCTCTGTTAGATGCCATACATTTACCGACATCTATCGCTATCATGAAGTGCAAAGCACATACGAAAGTTACTGACATTATTTCTCAAGGTAATGATCTAGCAGATCGCACAGCCAAGCTTACAGCACAGACTCCAGACATTCCAGTTAACATGACACACACTCCAGATCCGACTACATGTATGACAGTTAAGGACCCCACCCAGGATGTCATAGATATCCAGTTACATGCTACTCCCGATGAAATCAAGAAGTGGTCCGAACAAGGAGGGGTCCAGACAGATCAAGGATGGTTAACAAAGGGTAGGACCGCATGGTTTCTCCCCGACTCTATGGTTCAAGTCATCATTAATACCGCACATAGTCCAGCACATTTAGGAGAAAAAGCAATGTTAGACAGTATCCAGAACATTTGGTTCAACAAGCATTTACGAGCTGCAGCCAAGCAGAAAGTCCGTACCTGTATGATATGTTGTCAGTTTAATCCAGGTAAAAGTGTCCCGGTGGAACAAGGTGGTTTCCAGCCTCCTGACCACCCTTTTGAGGTCCTCCAGATGGATTATATTCAGATGGAGCGATGTCGAGGTTTCAAGTATGTCCTTGTAGTTGTATGCGCTTTGTCCAGATGGACAGAAGCATATCCAGTCCCAGATTACACAGCCGCGACCACTGCCAAGCAGTTGGTTCGTGAATTCTTCCCTCGATATGGACTCCCTAGAGTCGTATATTCTGATAACGGTCAGCCATTCTCATCTGAACTGATGAAGCACGTTTCCCTGTTGTTGGGGTACCAGTGGAAGTTTCATTGTGTACGCCATCCTGAAGCAGCCGGTCTAGTCGAGAGACATAATCAGACTCTGAAAATTCGAATTGCCAAAATATGTAAAGATAAGGGTGTGGACTGGCTAGTAGCTCTGCCAGTTGCTTTGTTTTATATGCGCATGGTCGCACATTCCAGATCAGGTCTGTCCCCGTATGAGGTCGTATTCGGCCGGCCCCCTAACATGTGGGGTACTCCTAGACCCCGAAGTATTACTGATGTTTCATGTAATATGCTGACAGATTACCTAGCTTCCTTGATGTCTGCCCTCAACTCATGTCGTTCACAGGTTGCCGCCACATTTCCAGACAATACCGAGGTGGCACCGCATGAAATCGTTCCAGGTTCGATGGTACTCGTGCGGAACTTCGACAGATCAAGTCCGCTGGAGCCACGTTGGAAGGAGCCCCGTCAGGTCCTCCTCACCACCCGTACAGCCGTGAAGTTGGAAGGACGCAAGGGCTGGGTGCACCTTTCTCATGTTAAACTTTTTAAAGGACTGAAACCCGTCTTTAAGAACATTTCCCAGGATTTGAAGGATTGCCAGAATATTGCTCTCAAGGACTGTCCCGCAAATGACATTGATACAACCCCTCCCTTGGTAGAGAAAACTCCGCAGCAGGAGTATAAGCAAAAACTCCGG
Source organism: Lissotriton helveticus (assembly GCF_964261635.1). Classification (NCBI taxonomy): domain Eukaryota; kingdom Metazoa; phylum Chordata; class Amphibia; order Caudata; family Salamandridae; genus Lissotriton; species Lissotriton helveticus. The sequence continues at coordinate 1,375,018,404 of NC_136067.1, forward strand.
TCTAGTAAAATAAGTCAGTCAGTTTGATTGTATAAGTCCTCCCCTAGGTGAAACGGTTAGACTGTTTCTGACATGTATAAAATAGACCCCCATAGTGAGAGAGTTAGTCAAAACTCAAACCGATGTATCGTTTTTCTGAGTTTCATATTATTCATCAGCATAATGATTTCCTGCACTAGTTACGCATTTTTCCTGTGTTTCCCAGTTCCTCATGTAAATAAGCATTCTAATGTTACAGTAGAACACACGTTTAGTGATCTGCCTCCTCACGAATATTCATACCGCCTCGCTATGCGTAACAATACCTTCATCCGTATGTTGCATTATTCACACCAGACCAGCAATGCCACTAATTGTTGGGTGTGTGGTCGACTCCCCCCTTTCCAGACGTCGAAGGGAGTTCTGCCACTTTTTCCTTATCCATTTTCACATAATGGTTCGTGTGGAGCATGGTCCACGTTAACGTCATCCTTAACAGATATGTCTTTTCTTAACAGCACATGTTTTCCAGACAAGCAAGGTTTCCCCCACAGAACAGGTTTAGATCTAGAAAATGAAGTGTATAATTTAGGTAACTATTCTTCGAATTTCATGGTCCTGAATGTTCAGTCTGATACTACTCCAGACTCACCTGCTATTTCAGTACTACCAGTCAAAGGCGAATTATGTGTTCGTAATTATGGTTCTGTACACGTAGGACATAGTGATTGTACTACTATTATCCAGTATAGTGACAGTGGGAAATCTATTTTTAAAGCTTCACGTCATTCTTATTTTGTTTGTGGTCAAACTGCATATGTTCGTCTGCCCCTCGATTGGGAGGGAACCTGTTACATTGCCTTCCTACTGCCACCTGTTTTCCTAGCCCCACCTGACTACCATAGGAATTCCTACCTAGTACATACCAGACACAAGAGAAACCTCCCGATTGTCGATTATACTGAAACTGCTGCAGAGCAATTCATTGATATTGATAAAGGTGTTTTCCCTTATTTAGGTACAGTCGTAAATAGTAAGCTAATCCGTAGGTTAACAAGAACCCTTGAAGCTGTAGTAGATGAGACTGCCTCCGCTCTAGGTAACTTAACCGAAGAGCAATCCTTTATGAGAATTGTCGTGCTCCAGAATCGTCTCGTCCTTGACGTCATACTGGCCGATAGGGGCGGGGCCTGTAGACTTATCGGATCTAGTTGCTGCATTTTCATTCCAAATAACGCGCCGTCTGTTTATTCAGCTATAACCAGACTCCATAAAATAGCCCATCTATTACACCAAGATCCAGGCACCTGGACATGGTCCGGTTGGTTCTGGAATATAATTTCCGCCTGGGGATGGAAAGTCCTGTCCCTTCTAGGTATCGCAGTAGCGATCATATTCAGCTGCTGCCTCTGTATACAATGTGGCCCTGCGATTTGCGGCATGTGTGCTACCTCTTGTATTCCTAGTCCCAAGCCCCGTTCTAAATCTCGTTCCAAGACAATTCGAGATGAACAAATGGTACTGTATGAAATGATAGATGGTATCATGAATATTGATGTTTCCTGATGGAAACGTAGTGACAAGGAGGGAATGTGGAAAAGTAAATTTTGTCATGTTCTGTGTCCCTACGTGTCATCCATCATATGTTATGTGTGCATGACCAATATGCATATGTTATTCCCCATGTCCGATTCAAGACGCAATTACAGTTGTGTCCACCTCTGGTATGTCATTTCCCAGTCCCCGTGAATACTACGAATATCAGGCTTATGTAAAGTAATGTTGCCACGCTTCTCAGTGTGCACGTTATTCTATTATAAAGTCCCCGTTTCCAGGCCTCAACAGGGCCCGGACATCAGATTCAGCTCCTGTCTCCTGAAGCCTCGCTGAGGAGCGATCCAGCCCCCACCTGTATCCTCGACCTTTCACTTACTTCCTGCCTCGCAGTGCCCGGTGCAGCTTGGCTCAGTCTCTGAGTCTGCCAAGACTATGTTATGATTCCAGTTATCAGTTTAGTCCTCCTTCTCTGCATTCCTAAGCTACTGAACTGCATCAATAGTTTCCGTCATTGTCTAGCCTATGCGGCTCCATATTAAGAGAAATACTGTATTTAATGGTCATTTAATATTCTTCATCACGCACTATATGTAGAATAAATGCCTGCTTCAGTCTTAGAGTCAGTTAGCTTTTCCCCTCATGACTTCTAGTTTATATCAACATGTTCCCTAAACATCAGATACTAGATAGGGTTTAGGTACATGTCGCTCCGACCCTCCAGACTTTAGTCTCTGCTCCTAGCACAGAGTTCATAGCCCCCAGCTTCTCCTCGTAACACGTCATTGCCAGTTTGCGCGCACCACCAGGTTAGAGGTCCCGGCTCCTTAGGTAGCCCCCCCCTATGTTTCCGCCCATTCATGACATATTCTGTTACGTTTGCATCACATGTCTGAGTTACACCTTCTTTTTACTCTTATCTTTCGCGACTGCTACGCGTCACGCCTTCTGCTCCACCCACTGCTACGCCTACTGCAATGTAATGCTATGTGTTTGCGCTATGTATATATGCTCATGTATTGTTATTAAAAGTCAGCGCGCTCATCCCAGACCCAGCCCCAGCAGCTGCTGGGCCCTGTCATCCTATTCCTATGCAGGTCGTCCTGTTCCTGCCCTTATGCTGTATTAAACCTGCAAAAACTCCCACTACCTCGAATCTTGACTCTTATTTATTGAGCTATCTGTTATTCATTCATTCATTCAAAAATAGATCCGGTATTATTTATTTATATACCACAAAGGAGGGGCAGTCAGCCAAACACAGAGTGCACGAAGTTTGGAAATATTCCGAGAACTCTTGAAACGGTGCTATCAGTCTGGAACATAAATTCTTAAATAGATGTACAATACCGGTCGTATCAGACATGTTTAAGATGCGACTTAACATTTCCGAGAAATGTATAGGGCAGTTTGTGGTTAAGATGGCATGTATCTCGGCAGAAGTCCTTGCAACTTGCAGATCATAGGTCTCTTTGGCCGAGGTCAGTGGCACAGTTTTTTGCAAAAGAATGGCTTTAATTCTGCTTAAAGTATCAATTCATATAGAAGAGATGTTCAGTGAAGGTCATAACGGTGACTCCCTGTCTGTCTTGGTTTCGGAAACAATACTTGCATACAGCAAGTGACCCTGGCTGACACAGTTACTAGATATGGTATGCCTGGCAACATGCCACAGCAGCTGTGATCATTCAACATGAGGTAAGTTCCATTTGAAAGTTGTCCAAATATTGGATCACTCACTGCAGCTGGTGAACTTTGCAGGTGGCAAGATAAATTGTTAGAGGAACCATCGCAGGCCCCATGTGAGTTCATACCCTGACAAAGGAGAGAACCGCTTAGTGCGTTTTCACAGTTCTTACCACTAATAAACACTTCCCTTCCCCCACTCCAACATCTGTATGTGTATGGTAATTCCCAGGATGTCTTGATGTATTCTTTACCCTACCTTTCATATGTGCCTGCTGGTATGAGTTTTAGGCAATACTGAAAATGGAAAGTTGTAACAGGCAGAGTGATTGTTCCATGTATAATCCATCCAGTAGTTGGCTTTTCAGCGACTATAAATGGCAATCTTTCCAGTTTTTCAATGCTCCGCACCGTATAGTCTGCTCCCCTCTGTGCCAGTTTGATCTGTTTATCAGTGAGATTGAATTCTGACAACAGTGACGTAGAATTGATTAAACGCCAAGGCATATAGCCTGAACGAAGGTTTTGCAACGTCCAGCCTAATAGCATGATAGAACGTAATTGCGACTGACCATGTTGCAACATGACCAAGTCCTGTTCCATGATGATGTCTATGGCAGAAGACACTATGCTGTCCAATGAATATATCCTGGACGAAAGAGTCGTTAACCCATTGTCAACTACAAAGAGAGTTTTCTCTAAATTAAAACGATCAATATCTCGTATTCGTTCTGCAGTCTCTGCTTGCGCAATCTTCCATGCTTCATTATAAGCAGCATGGATACCGGCATATATGAAACATTTTTTTTTTTCAGAACGAAATTTTATTATTTTCTTTGAGAGAGATTGCAAGAAAAACGCAGCACTCCGAACACCGGAGGAGCTGTGAGCATATAAGCAAAATGCACTGAAAAGCAATCAATACAATAATTCAAAGGAGCGTAATTACCACTAATCTCCCACCCCCCTGACCCCTAGCAACTTCTCCCTCCCGGATCCCACCCTATCCCCTTGCCCGATGTCGACATATTCCTAATGAAATAAATCAATTATGAAACATTCAATGTATACTCTCCCTCACCCAGGATCGAAGCGCTTCTGTCCTGCATCCATATCATGATGCGCTGGCGGCTCTAGCCACAGTCCCCTGTAATCTGCCCATCTCTTCCAAATTTTATAGTGCTTCCTGGGGCAGCCTCGGGCCTCAAACACTGGACGCTCCAGCCCCATGCAGTAGTCTAAGCCCTTTTTCCACACTCCCACCGGGGGGGCCTGGGGTCCTTCCAGGCTCGAGCCACATCTCTCTTGGCCACGGTAACGCCCAGAAGCAGTAAATGCCGTTTATAGACGTTACCACCCACTTGCTCCATTACATGGAGAAGACCCAGCTGCGGCGTACGGGGAAGCTCCCAACCCAACACCTCGGATAAACAGTCCCAAACACTTGTCCAGAATCTCTCCAGTGCTCCACATGACCATACTGTATGCAGGAAAGTGCCCACTTACCGACCACATCTCAGGCATTCAGGGGACGCAATCAAGCCAGCTCGCCATAGTCTCTCTCTAGTATAGTAAGCTCTATGCAAATATTTGAATTGGATAAATCGTAGGCGTACGGCAATGGCCGCTCCCCTGGGGGCAGCAAGGGCTTCTCTCCAGTCCTCTTCTTCTAGCTCACCCACGTCCCCTTCCCACGCGGACCGCAGCTTATCGAGCGAGGGGGAACAATGTGTAACCAACGATTGGTATATGCTGGATATCTTCTTATCCTCCAATTCTCCCATGAATGCCTTAGCCTCCAGGGGGCAGAATTCAGGCAAGGGGTCTAGGCCCTCTAGGGCAGGGGAGATGGCATGTCGGAACTGTAAATATTTAAAGAACTGGGTTCTGGGCATATCATATTCGTCCCTCAGCTCTTGGAACGATTTAAGGGTCGTGCCTTTCATAACATGGCCCAACGCTGAGATTCCTATCGCGTCCCAGCCGCGGAAGCCCTGTAGGGATGCCAGAGCTGGCAACCGACCATTCTGCCACAATGGGGTTTCCTCCGTCAGTCTGTTCCACCATCCCATGCGGCGTAGCGCCTGTCGCCAAATCTGGAAGACCACCTGTGTGACCACTGGGAGCTTCTTCCTCTTCCCAGCTGAATATAATATAGTATGTAGGGTGTCCGGCTCCATTAGATACCTCTCCAGGGCGTACGCTGGATCTCCCCGGTCCCCATACCACCACTCGTTCAATATCAATAGGTGGGACGCCTGATAATAGGACAAGACATCTGACGATGCCAATCCACCGCCATATGTGGAGAGGAAACAGGTACGGAGCGCCACTCTCACCGCACCCCCGGCCCAAAGGAATTGGCCTAATGCCGAGTTGACCTGACGAAACCACTGCGGCGAGATAGGGTCGGGGTGGTTCTGCAGTTGGTATAGTAGACGCGGGAGAGCTACCATCTTGAAAATGGGCGAGCGGCCATAAAGATTCAGGGGCATACGGGACCATGTTTTCATCTCCGACCGGACCCGGTCCCAGACAGGAACAACATTGAGTTCCCAAGATACCCCAGGTAAGACCGTCAGGAATACCCCAAGATACTTAAGACCCCCGGTCGCCTCCTGCAACGCTGACGCCCAAGACCCCAGCTTGGCACGGTCCCCCAGTGTCCACAGTGTGGACTTCCGCAAATTTAGACTGAGCCCCGACACCTCCCCAAACACCCGCATTATTTCCAGGACCCTCGGCCCTGACCTATTAAGTTCCGTGAGGAAGAAAAGAACATCGACAGCGTATAGCGTGATTCTGTCCGACGGTCCCGCCACCCATTCTTTTCCAGGCCTTCCCTACGCGCCTTACGGGCCACCGCACACCAGGCAATATCCACTCCTCAGAGTGTGGGTTTCAGAGCCTCCCAGAGGGTCACGTCGTCTGTCCCCGACCCAGCATTGTCTTCCCAATAATGGGCTATGGCCTCCCTCATGTAAGACCGATAATCGTCTTCTTGTAAATGCCACGTGGAGAGACGCCATCGAAACGGTTACCACCTCCTATCTAGGAGAAGGTCAACAGAAATTGGGGAGTGATCGGAAAAGCCTCGCGGCAGTATAGACGTCGCGTCCACCCTCCCAATCCAAGCGTGGGGAACAAATAGGTAATCCAACCTTGAGAAGGTTTTGTGTACCGCTGAAACATAGGTATATTCCCGGCTTTGGGTGTGTTGATAGCGCCAGGTATCTATCCAGCCCATCCCTCTCACCATATCACTCAACTTGGTGGGAGTATCTGCCGTTTGCTCACCCCCGGGCCTATGGCGATCAATCCGACTATTCATAACATCATTCCAGTCACCCCCGATCACAGCCATCACGTCTGGGATCTCATCCCATATGGTAAAAGTTTTTCAACAAGCGACCACTGCAATGGGGGAGGGGCTTACACACTTCCGAAAACCACCGGTTCGTCCCCAATCATTCCTTTGACAAATACATATCTGCCCTGAGCATCTACCCATTGTGTCGAGTGGACATAGGACACCCTGCGGTGTATCAAAACAGCCACTCCCCGGGAGCCCCTAACAAAACCGGAATGATACGCCAGTTGGTATCCATATCGCTGCAGGCTAAGGGTTTTATTGCCCAGGAGGTGTGTCTCCTGTAGAAGCAGAATATATGCTCTCTCTTTCTTCCCCTGTCGTAGAACAGCGCCCCTCTTTATTTTATCAAGCATACCCCTTACATTCCAGCTCACAATTCGCAGCAACGCCCTGGGGAGTTCTGGCTCGGGACCTCTAACCGCCATCTATAGGTTGAAAAACCAAATGCCTGGGTGTCAGGGATTGCAAACGTATACATGCCCATGTTGGAACTTGATGAGACATCGTGCTATAGAGAACTACCCCACCCCCCCAAACCCTTGCCTCCCCCGCCTCCCCACCCCTCAGCAACCCCCAGCCCAACAACCCCTCAACTCCCAACCTCCCCCCGTACCTCAGCAACATTGAAGTACCTGTCGCGGTGTAGGTGTGCGCCGACCCCCAACGGGAGGCCGGGAGCCACCCACCCCAATGGATCCCCATGAACTACTCACCCAATCCCCAACTTACCTCCTGGGGGTAATAAACTACTCTGAACTCGGGGAACTTGTCCGCCCGTCCGACCGTTGCCCTCCCCGTACCCGCCCCATCCCATCTCAGTTAGTCAAAAACAGTTCGACATCAGTTGTGTTGAATGTCAAGTTCTTCCGTCGTCCCCAGTAGGAATTACACAACATCGCGTGCCCACCACATACGATTGAGCATGTAAACTGTCCATTGAACCGCCCAAGCCCGCAAGGATCTGGTTTCCGAGTGTCCAGGGTATCAGGCCCCTCTTCTAGCACCTCCTGAGAAGGAGAACGTTTTTTGGGCCGGGACCTCCAGTTGCTCGTACTCCGCAATCTCCGGGAAGTCTGTTGCGGCGCTGCCGCCGAGGAGGAATCCGAGTCGTGTCCAGGTGGAGTGTGCACCCGAACTCTAACAGTTTCATCGGTCCAGGCAAACACCTCCTCAGGCGTGTTGAAGAAAAGAGTGCGGGGCTGAAACACAACCCGTAAGCGCGCCGATTAGAGCAAGGCGTATTGAATCTTCAGGTCCCGCAGCCGTGCCTTGGCCGCTGTAAAGGATTGCCGCGTTGTTGTACCTGTTTAGTATAGTCCGGAAATATTAGGATCTTCTGATTGTCGTATAGGAGGTGTTCTTTTGCTCGTGCTTGTCGCAGGATTGTGTCCCGATCGTGGTAATTGAGCAGCCGAGCTATCACAGGTCTTGGGCGGGCGCCTACGGGCGGCTTCTTGATGAGCGCTCTATGCGCCCGCTCGACTATGAAGCAGCGCGAGAGGGATTCCGTCGGCATCCACCCCTCCAACCACTGGGTCAGGAAGGCCTCCATGTTGTCCTTCTCGCAGCCCTCTGGAAAGCCAACGAATCGCAAGTTGTTGCGCCGAGCCCGCCCTTCTGCATCCTCGGCCCGGAGCACAAGGCCCTTCTGAATCCCCTCCAGACTGGCCACTTTTTTCTTTAAAGTTGCTACGCCATCCTTCACCTCCGATAATCTAGATTCGGCTTCTGTAATGCGGGCCACAGCATTCCGCAGGTCCTGGCGCAAGAGGGTGACATCAGCCCCCACCACCGCATCCAGCATGTCCCTGGATTGCGTAATTGCCGCCAGGAGAGCCGCATTGGCCAGCCCCGTTGTCTGGGGGCCCCCGGATGCTCCCGATCCCCCACTTGGGCCCGCAAACTTGTCCATGGGCCCCTGTTTCGAAGCCACACCACTATTCCCACCCCTGGTCATGGCCGGCCGCGGCCGGGCACCTCCGCCCTGGCCCCACTGGGCGTATCACTCGGCTTCTGTTGTAGCGCTGGAGGGGAACCACATCCCAAGATTATTGCTCTGCTCGTAGGCTCCAAGGGTGGCTGTATCACGCCGTCCGTATCGCACACAAGACTCGCTGCCTCTGTATTGCACTGCCAATGTCCGCCAGCAACACCTTCAGCGCCCCACAGCTCCCTTTCTGCAGTTTCAAAATGGCGCAGTGGTCACGAAATGTCTTTCCCCAAGGATCTAGCGCCAGGTGAGGCCCATCTCCATGATTATCAAATGGGGAGCTCGTACCCCCCTATGTCCAAGGCTGGTGGGCTGTGCTGTGGCTGCGACCGCTATCGCCCTACTTCTGTTGTCCGCGGCCCAGATAGGAACACAGGGGCGCGCCGCGGTCAGACCTAACCGCCGAGTGGAGGGCGCCACCAGCCTCGGCAAGCCACGCACTCAGGGTGTCTCAGCGTGGCATCCCCCCCCAGGTTGCTGTGCCACCTGTGAGACCAAGAGGGGGGGGCCCGAGGCCCGCGACTTCAGGGCACTCAGTTGTACACGGAGGGGGGAGGGGGGGAGAAGCAGAATGCCCGCCCCACAGCACCAACGCGGTCCGATGGCACCGCCGACAAGATGGTGCCCCCCCGCACAGGCCGCTGTCTCGCTGGGTCTCTCGCCTCTCCTCCCGGCCCGCTCACCTTGTGGGGGGATCTAGGTGGCCCAGGCCGTGCCGGATGGAAAGCGTCTCAGCCGTCCAAGCAAGTCCCCAGCTGTGCCCTGTTCCTCGGGCCGCACCGCCTCTCTGCTTCCTGCGCTGCTCGTCCGCTGTCACTAAGGGCCGTCTCACATCGGCGGCGGTTCGGATCTCCTGCGGCTTTGCCCAATCTCGGTGCGGCCGTGCCACTCTGCCGCCCGGACTCGCGGCACCCAAGGTCCCGGCTTCTCGTGGCGGGTTAGGCCCTGCCAGTCTAGGCTTCACTCTACTGTGCCCGGCGCGCCGATCGCCCCCCCATCTGCTCACGGGGTTTGCCGACTGACCGGGACAGCAGGGCACTCCGCCGGGACGGGTCAGGGCAGGAGGAGCAGGAGAAATGATCAGATTTTGAAACGGCGGGACGGAGCTCACTCAAGCCGCGTCCGCCATGCTGGCTATCTTGGCCAAGCCCCCAAATGAAACATTTTTGACGTGGTTTTCTTGGTCCTAGCAAGAACTCCCTAAGGTCTGCACCATCTTTAAGTAAAAATAAGTGTTGTTTTACATCCTTAAGTGTAGATCTTTGGAGCCAATCAAGGCAGAGTTTCCCTACACTGTATGTTGTTACTATCCCAGGATGCTGTCTTTGAACTTATCTTGGGTCTGGCCTATTGAATGTGAAACCCTTTTGTTCAGGAATTTATCTTGACAGTTGTTTGTGTCTGTGGGCCAGATCAACTATTTTTTCCAACCTGGATCTGTTCTGTTGTGAAGCAAAATAGTATGTACGTCCACCTCCCCCTCTGAAGTGTTATTACTATCAGGTGTAGGTGTGGACGGATTGTTCAGGTCTTTTATCTTGGCTAACCCAAGGCAAGACGTCTGTTGGACAGTGTCATTCAAAAACATAATTTGCTCAGGTATTATACAGGCTCTAAATAAAGCTTCTATACCCTGTACTTGCCAATCTTTTGTACCCCAGACAGTTTTTGTCTCAATATTGTCTTTCCAAAAGTCGAAAACCTAGTTTAGACATTTGGGCATAAAAGGCTGCAGAATAAATCTGTTTTGTATTGGTCAACACACTTCATCCTGTTTTGTTCATATTTCTAAAGTAAAATGATTCTGGATTGGATACATTGAACCCTGAAAAGTACGGAAATTTCATTGCAAGTGTTTTTTTTTTTGTTTTTTTTTTTGTTAAGGGTATTCGGTCACAGCCTCCTGGCTGCTACTCTGCAAGCTGCCACTCCAACGGCAGCAAGCTATAGAGGGGTGTTCTCCCCACAGGGACTAGAGGGTGGGTGGGCTGAGCTTGGGACGGGGGGTAAGGGGGTAAGAAGGGGGAACCATTTTATTGCAAGAGGTAGAGGTAGTCAACAGAAACAAAGCAAATTATTTTATTTTAGGAGTTTAATAATACAGAGGAAGGCCAGTCATGTAGATTTCAAATATGTCTTCTCTTAGATGCTTAGTTGGGAATGTAGCTGGTCTTAACAGCAAGCATAAGAGGAGACTTGTTCAGGAAAAACTTAACATGTATAAACCACATCTGGCTATGATTTCTGAAACACATATTGGGTTTCAAGATAGAAAACTTCTCGGACAATTGGGTTACGAACTTATTGTTTGTACTACTTTGGGAGCATCAATCAGGGGGGTGGCAATATTGAAACAGAAGCACTTAATGATTGAAATTATCAGAACAGCTGCTGACCCGAGAGGGAGATGGGCGATTGCTCAAATACAATACCACATTCGATCATTCCAAGCCCACCTAGAACAGCAAATATAATATGAAATGTGGCATAATACGAGGTGGGGAAACGAATAAAAATAATTTAATAGCGAAAGAGCAGAGGTATAGAAAAGAACAGATATTCTTAAAGAATATCGCCACAAAATTTATTTGAAGCCCAAAATGCGCTACTAAAACGAACATCAGTTGTGATATAAATTATAATGATTAATTAGATATAGGGAGCACTAATATAACATGATTTGGTATTAAGCCAAGAGAGGTAGTAAGGAAAGAAACCCACTACAAGATGGCGGTCGGAGTTAGGACGCCAAATAAATGACCAAACGAACAGTGGCCAGGTGGAACTAATCAGCCAATCCCTGACGGTATAAATACCAGAGAGGAACAAGCCTGATCAGATCGAGAACACTCAGAGGGAAGGAGGACGCCACGCAGTTCAGCTCCCACCACCAAGTAAGTAGGAATGGGGTAAATAGTGCATAGATAGCAAGTAAAGACTAAGGATAGACTCTTCTGACAAAGTCCAAACATTTGTCTTTTTAGAGGTGCAAGCCAAGTCAAAAAGGCTTCAACTAAAAGATTGCCAACCCCAGAGTGGATCTATACACATAAGAGTGAAGTAAATAAAAAGTAACTCTTGTCATCCAGTAAGGTAAGAATCCAAACAACAATGGGACATATCTGAGTAAGCTAAATAAAAGAGTAGTTATACTAATAAGATAATTTCATCTCTAGACGAAGCAGGGAGAAGAAAAAGTAAAAGGGAGCTCCCAGAGGCGTCCTCCTAATGATCAAAAGAGAAATGGAAATAGGACCGGTAAGGAAGCTGTAGTCCAACCATTAAATTACTGGGTGAAGAGTGATGAGTTAAGAACCAGACTGAGTATAAATAGTAAAATATGTGTTTTTTTGCCCTGTAGTATTGAAGTGGTTAAATTCCATACACTCTGAGGAAAGACCAAGAATATCGAGTTTTAAGGTAATAAACCAGGGACATAACCAAAAACTCATACTTAATATAACAGAGTATGCAATTAAAACCAAAACATGCGGTTTTCTCTTTTTTCTTGTCCTAAAAACAGAAATTTTAAATAAACAAGGGGAATGAAAAATACGAGCTGATGTTAAACGGACTCATAATAATAGAGAGAAAAAAGGTCCAGGGAAAACCACCTGGGTAAGTTGAGAAACATATATGGGCGGAAATATACAGTTAAGCAAAAGAAAACTTAACCAATCCCCAGGGTCATTACAAATGGATCCATGAGAAACTACTACGCAGACACAATGAAAAGATCTGAGAAAGGGGTTTGGGGCAGGACTGTCCAGGAGAGTAAAGAAAACTGAGTCAGTCATTAGTGTTAATTCAAGAAAACACACTCCTCTGTTACTATCCCGCCCATTAGTCAATCTGTCTACAAGAAATGACAATAGACAGTGAATAATGTTGATGAAAGTCTTTAGCGAGTTTTTGCAAATGTCACTGTATGGGTTACCAAATATTAGGGTTTAATTAACGATGTACAATGAAAGTGTAATCGATGTTATAAAATGGGACCTAATGAGATGCATTATGATATATGTTTTTGTAGATGTGACCAATCAGGGAACGAGTCCTGAAGAAGGTGCAAGAATAAAAGAGGCACCGAAACGCCGCGTCGACAGTTTGTTCCTATCAATATATTGCTCTATAATTATGATGTATAAATATGTTTGTGGTAAACATTGCTGTATAAGCAAATTTTAAACTATAAATTGTTTTAGAGAGTGTGTCATAAGCATTTTTTGTATTAATTGAATATATATTTTGCATTGTTTTTTGTGTAACAGAATTGTGGTACTATGATCTTTTTAACAAATTTTATAAATAAATGTATGACAAATTTTTAATAAGTTTTGATTCATATTTGGTCCTCCATGACACCGAAGGGTTTGATATTTTAAGTTGTAAATTTGGTAACCTAAACAATACCGCAAAATCTCTTTCACGAAGGTGGTCACCCCGGTGGGGTTAGGCACACCACACATAAGGTATAAAATCAGGAAAAGGAGCTCTGTTTTTGTTCAAATACAAGTTGAACACCGTAAATATGTATTTTGTGTGGTCTATGGGCCTAATATTGATGAACCAACAATTTATGATCGGCTGAATATCGAGTTGTTAGACTGCATTCTGTCCATCAACTGTTGTTTAGCATTTGTCACCCCGAGTGGGATGGGTATGCTCAGACGTGAGTCCCATGCTCTCCACACCACTGGAGTCAAGCTATCCTGGCTGAAGACGGCTGATAGCCAGAAACCGGTCCTAGGATGCTTGATTCCGGTCCAGGAAAGACATGGCTTGGCAGTTCGGGCTGGACTGTTCCCATGAGGCACATGGTCAAGGCTGATTTGCATATGGCCATGTCTGAACAGGAGTGGTGTGGAGTGCAAAAAAATGATGGATTTAGGCCCAGATCTCTGTACTGGGGTGAATGTATGACATTGTTCTGCATTCTGTCCATCAACTGTTGTTTTGCATTTGTCACCCCGAGTGGGATGGGTATGCTCAGACGTGAGTCCCATGCTCTCCACACCACTGGAGTCAAGCTATCCTGGCTATAGACGGCTGATAGCCAGAAACCGGTCCTAGGATGCTTGATTCCGGTCCAGGAAAGACATGGCTTGGCAGTTCGGGCTGGACTGTTCCCATGAGGCACAGGGTCAAGGCTGATTTGCATATGGCCATGTCTGAACTGGGGTGGTGTGGAGTGCAACAAAACGATGGATTTAGGCCCAGATCTCTGTAATGGGGTGAATGTATGACATTGTTCTGCATTCTGTCCATCAACTGTTGTTTTGCATTTGTCACCCCGAGTGGGATGGGTATGCTCAGACGTGAGTCCCATGCTCTCCACACCACTGGAGTCAAGCTATCCTGGCTGAAGACGGCTGATAGCCAGAAACCGGTCCTAGGATGCTTGATTCCGGTCCAGGAAAGACATGGCTTGGCAGTTCGGGCTGGACTGTTCCCATGAGGCACAGGGTCAAGGCTGATTTGCATATGGACATGTCTGAACTGGGGTGGTGTGGAGTGCAAAAAAACAATGGATTTAGGCCCAGATCTCTGTACTGGGGTGAATGTATGACATTGTTCTGCATTCTGTCCATCAACTGTTGTTTTGCATTTGTCACCCCGAGTGGGATGGTTATGCTCAGACGTGAGTCCCATGCTCTCCACACCACTGGAGTCAAGCTATCCTGGCTATAGACGGCTGATAGCCAGAAACCGGTCCTAGGATGCTTGATTCCGGTCCAGGAAAGACATGGCTTGGCAGTCCGGGCTGGACTGTTCCCATGAGGCACAGGGTCAAGGCTGATTTGCATATGGCCATGTCTGAACTGGGGTGGTGTGGAGTGCAAAAAAACGATGGATTTAGGCCCAGATCTCTGTAATGGGGTGAATGTATGACATTGTTCTGCATTCTGTCCATCAACTGTTGTTTAGCATTTGTCAACCCGAGTGGGATGGGTATGCTCAGACGTGAGTCCCATGCTCTCCACACCACTGGAGTCAAGCTATCCTGGCTGAAGACGGCTGATAGCCAGAAACCGGTCCTAGGATGCTTGATTCCGGTCCAGGAAAGACATGGCTTGGCAGTTCGGGCTGGACTGTTCCCATGAGGCACATGGTCAAGGCTGATTTGCATATGGCCATGTCTGAACTGGAGTGGTGTGGAGTGCAAAAAAATGATGGATTTAGGCCCAGATCTCTGTACTGGGGTGAATGTATGACATTGTTCTGCATTCTGTCCATCAACTGTTGTTTTGCATTTGTCACCCCGAGTGGGATGGGTATGCTCAGACGTGAGTCCCATGCTCTCCACACCACTGGAGTCAAGCTATCCTGGCTATAGACGGCTGATAGCCAGAAACCGGTCCTAGGATGCTTGATTCCGGTCCAGGAAAGACATGGCTTGGCAGTTCGGGCTGGACTGTTCCCATGAGGCACAGGGTCAAGGCTGATTTGCATATGGCCATGTCTGAACTGGGGTGGTGTGGAGTGCAAAAAAACGATGGATTTAGGCCCAGATCTCTGTAATGGGGTGAATGTATGACATTGTTCTGCATTCTGTCCATCAACTGTTGTTTTGCATTTGTCACCCCGAGTGGGATGGGTATGCTCAGACGTGAGTCCCATGCTCTCCACACCACTGGAGTCAAGCTATCCTGGCTGAAGACGGCTGATAGCCAGAAACCGGTCCTAGGATGCTTGATTCCGGTCCAGGAAAGACATGGCTTGGCAGTTCGGGCTGGACTGTTCCCATGAGGCACAGGGTCAAGGCTGATTTGCATATGGACATGTCTGAACTGGGGTGGTGTGGAGTGCAAAAAAACAATGGATTTAGGCCCAGATCTCTGTACTGGGGTGAATGTATGACATTGTTATGCATTCTGTCCATCAACTGTTGTTTTGCATTTGTCACCCCGAGTGGGATGGGTATGCTCAGACGTGAGTCCCATGCTCTCCACACCACTGGAGTCAAGCTATCCTGGCTGAAGACGGCTGATAGCCAGAAACCGGTCCTAGGATGCTTGATTCCGGTCCAGGAAAGACATGGCTTGGCAGTTCGGGCTGGACTGTTCCCATGAGGCACAGGGTCAAGGCTGATTTGCATATGGACATGTCTGAACTGGGGTGGTGTGGAGTGCAAAAAAACAATGGATTTAGGCCCAGATCTCTGTACTGGGGTGAATGTATGACATTGTTCTGCATTCTGTCCATCAACTGTTGTTTTGCATTTGTCACCCCGAGTGGGATGGTTATGCTCAGACGTGAGTCCCATGCTCTCCACACCACTGGAGTCAAGCTATCCTGGCTATAGACGGCTGATAGCCAGAAACCGGTCCTAGGATGCTTGATTCCGGTCCAGGAAAGACATGGCTTGGCAGTCCGGGCTGGACTGTTCCCATGAGGCACAGGGTCAAGGCTGATTTGCATATGGCCATGTCTGAACTGGGGTGGTGTGGAGTGCAAAAAAACGATGGATTTAGGCCCAGATCTCTGTAATGGGGTGAATGTATGACATTGTTCTGCATTCTGTCCATCAACTGTTGTTTAGCATTTGTCAACCCGAGTGGGATGGGTATGCTCAGACGTGAGTCCCATGCTCTCCACACCACTGGAGTCAAGCTATCCTGGCTGAAGACGGCTGATAGCCAGAAACCGGTCCTAGGATGCTTGATTCCGGTCCAGGAAAGACATGGCTTGGCAGTTCGGGCTGGACTGTTCCCATGAGGCACATGGTCAAGGCTGATTTGCATATGGCCATGTCTGAACTGGAGTGGTGTGGAGTGCAAAAAAATGATGGATTTAGGCCCAGATCTCTGTACTGGGGTGAATGTATGACATTGTTCTGCATTCTGTCCATCAACTGTTGTTTTGCATTTGTCACCCCGAGTGGGATGGGTATGCTCAGACGTGAGTCCCATGCTCTCCACACCACTGGAGTCAAGCTATCCTGGCTATAGACGGCTGATAGCCAGAAACCGGTCCTAGGATGCTTGATTCCGGTCCAGGAAAGACATGGCTTGGCAGTTCGGGCTGGACTGTTCCCATGAGGCACAGGGTCAAGGCTGATTTGCATATGGCCATGTCTGAACTGGGGTGGTGTGGAGTGCAAAAAAACGATGGATTTAGGCCCAGATCTCTGTAATGGGGTGAATGTATGACATTGTTCTGCATTCTGTCCATCAACTGTTGTTTTGCATTTGTCACCCCGAGTGGGATGGGTATGCTCAGACGTGAGTCCCATGCTCTCCACACCACTGGAGTCAAGCTATCCTGGCTGAAGACGGCTGATAGCCAGAAACCGGTCCTAGGATGCTTGATTCCGGTCCAGGAAAGACATGGCTTGGCAGTTCGGGCTGGACTGTTCCCATGAGGCACAGGGTCAAGGCTGATTTGCATATGGACATGTCTGAACTGGGGTGGTGTGGAGTGCAAAAAAACAATGGATTTAGGCCCAGATCTCTGTACTGGGGTGAATGTATGACATTGTTATGCATTCTGTCCATCAACTGTTGTTTTGCATTTGTCACCCCGAGTGGGATGGGTATGCTCAGACGTGAGTCCCATGCTCTCCACACCACTGGAGTCAAGCTATCCTGGCTATAGACGGCTGATAGCCAGAAACCGGTCCTAGGATGCTTGATTCCGGTCCAGGAAAGACATGGCTTGGCAGTCCGGGCTGGACTGTTCCCAAGAGGCACAGGGTCAAGGCTGATTTGCATATGGCCATGTCTGAACTGGGGTGGTGTGGAGTGCAAAAAAACGATGGATTTAGGCCCAGATCTCTGTAATGGGGTGAATGTATGACATTGTTCTGCATTCTGTCCATCAACTGTTGTTTTGCATTTGTCACCCCGAGTGGGATGGGTATGCTCAGACGTGAGTCCCATGCTCTCCACACCACTGGAGTCAAGCTATCCTGGCTGAAGACGGCTGATAGCCAGAAACCGGTCCTAGGATGCTTGATTACGGTCCAGGAAAGACATGGCTTGGCAGTTCGGGCTGGACTGTTCCCATGAGGCACAGGGTCAAGGCTGATTTGCATATGGACATGTCTGAACTGGGGTGGTGTGGAGTGCAAAAAAACAATGGATTTAGGCCCAGATCTCTGTACTGGGGTGAATGTATGACATTGTTCTGCATTCTGTCCATCAACTGTTGTTTTGCATTTGTCACACCGAGTGGGATGGGTATGCTCAGACGTGAGTCCCATGCTCTCCACACCACTGGAGTCAAGCTATCCTGGCTGAAGACGGCTGATAGCCAGAAACCGGTCCTAGGATGCTTGATTCCGGTCCAGGAAAGACATGGCTTGGCAGTTCGGGCTGGACTGTTCCCATGAGGCACAGGGTCAAGGCTGATTTGCATATGGCCATGTCTGAACTGGGGTGGTATGGAGTGCAAAAAAACAATGGATTTAGGCACAGATCTATGTACTGGGGTGAATGTATGACATTGTTCTGCATTCTGTCCATCAACTATTGTTTTGCATTCGTCACCCCGAGTGGGATGGGTATGCTCAGACGTGAGTCCCATGCTCTCCACACCACTGGAGTCAAGCTATCCTGGCTGAAGACGGCTGATATCCAGAAACCGGTCCTAGGATGCTTGATTCCGGTCCAGGAAAGACATGGCTTGGCAGTTCGGGCTGGACTGTTCCCATGAGGCACAGGGTCAAGGCTGATTTGCATATGGCCATGTCTGAACTGGGGTGGTGTGTGGAGTGCAAAAAAAAATGATGGATTTAGGCCCAGATCTCTGTACTGGGGTGAATGTATGACATTGTTCTGCATTCTGTCCATCAACTGTTGTTTTGCATATGATACCACTTAGCCTGGTTGGACGCATTAATTTAATCAAAATGAAAATCGTGCCTAAATTTCTATACTTATTTAGATCAATTCCACTGCGACTCAATAATCTGTTTTTTTAAAAATTGGATGGAATTTGCAGTAGTTTCATATGGGGATACAAAAAAACCCGTAGATCTGCTCAGCTACTGAAACTCCCAATCGAAAAAGTAGGCTTAACTTTCCCCGATTTTAGACTATATTTTTTTGCAATTTTTTTGGTCGGATCCGTAGCCTTCTTAAAAATGAAAGCTCGTTATTTTTTCATCAGTTTATGTTAGGACCTGACTGTAAACAATTTCTGGCTCGAGCCCACGATCCAAATTATTTTAAATGAGTCATGTTCAAGACTGCTAGACATATAACGAAAATCTGGAATCAAATTATGATTTTTGATAAGATTTCTTTCTTTAATGCAGAACTACAACTATGGGGGAATCCAGGACTGCCTGGAATTTTCTCAGATGGTACAGGGACTTCATGGGCAAGGTGCAGTATTAAAACTCTGGGGGATCTCTATGGTTCTGATGGATTATTAGGATTTGCATCACTCATACTGTTATATAAATTGAATGACGGTATGCATTTTAAATATATGCAAATTCAGGATTTTTTAATCCGGAAAATGAAAATTAATGAGGTTCGCTATTCAGAGACTTTAAAATGTTTGTATTCGGATCAGACTAAATCACTTATAAGCGAAAGCTATGGCTATTTAAATCAAGGCAAGATGGATGATTGTAGAAAGATAGCATTTAAATGGTCGAATAGATTGAACTTAAACATCACTTCTAGTCAGATATCTGCCTCTTTATGCCAAATAAATCAGGTGGTTCAGTCCTCTAATGTAAGATTATAACTTTACAGAACCATATGTCAATTATACTATACTCCTCAAAGAATTTCCAGTTGGTCACTAAATGATCGATATAATGAACGTACAAAGTGTCCTAAATGTGATCTGGAAGCTGCTGATATAGAACATATGCTTTTCTCTTGCCCTGCGCTATCACAGTTTTGGAAGGGAATAGAAGGTGTTTTAAATAAGAAACAAATTATATTCCCGACTCTCTCAGCTCATTTCATCTTACTTGATCTACAGGATGTAAATAGTATACATAAAGATTTGAATTCTATTTTATTTGGCTGTGCAAGATTAATAATAGCTAGATCGTGGATCTCTTCAGAACCTCCACACGTTATGGAGTGGTGGGCTTTAGTCAACAAAATCTACACAATGGAACTAGCACTAGCAAGGCTAAGGGGGCCTCGCTCACTGAGAAAAAGGGAGAAAATTTGGGGAAAGTTTATCTGATTTGCTAAATATTGCTCAATTTTAAAAGACTGATGAGACCATTTTAATTTATAGTTATCTTATATGTTTATTACTTATCTCTGAACTTCCTTTTGTCTTAATGAATTCCTTTGTAATAATAATCTGTGGTAAAATCTTTTTGTTTTAATGTTATGTTTTGGACCATAATGTATTTGCTTTATTATCCTCTTGCAATAATAATAAAAATATCTTTAAAAAAAAAAGCAAATGTTTTTGAGCTACCCTTTGGTGGCGTAGGACAATGTTCCTATTTGTTATACATTAAATCATTTCTAGGCATCATTGATTTGTGCAAGAAATGGTGACCATAATGATTGTAACAATACATTTGTTCATAGTCTGATGAACCTTCTAAATATTCATGATTTGTGAATACTGCAGACATTTCTAAGTCTGACATCATATTATTAACAGTCTCGAAGTCCCAATCATCAGAAAAGGTACTAGATGAAACAAAGTCACTTAATGAAATCTTGAATAAGTGTGGAATCTTCAACAGCTCAGACGGGCCAAAAATGTAATATTCTGTTTTGTCCCAAGCTATACCATCAGGTACAGGAACGGCTGTGATGTTCACTGATGACAAGTCTCTTTGCTCACGATGGGATGATTTGTGTGGCTTGAGGAGTAAGTTGATGTTCTTACTTGCTGTGTCCATTTTGACATATCTTCTATTTATCAGCATACCCAGAGTTATTACCAGAGCTAACCAAAGTTGAAGAAATAGTACACCCAACACAATCCAAAGTTCAATCCATGGTGAAACCAGATGAGTCTTTTCCAGCTGATGAAAATGGTCTGTTGCTTGTTCTTTGAAAGCTCTTTTTGCTGGCGTCGTTTCAGGTTCGCTGGGATCCTCAGAAAACGTATCAAAGTTAATGAAATAGCCAGAGGTTCAATTGTTGGGATTGCATCAGGATTCGTTGAAATTGCTGGAACCACTTGATCACTTGTTACTTTGTTGTAGACAGGTGTTTCTTGACGAACTGTTATTTGGGTTTCAAGAGGTACAAGTTCCATGCTTTATTGCATAGTCCTTCATTTCGCACTGCAGATTCCTCAAAGGTGATGAGTCTCTCAGTTCGAACCTCTTGGATAGTAGCTAGAGGGGTGTGTCTGCTACTTGGTTGGAGTCCACTTGGCCTACTGTTTAGTATCGGCCACATAGTGTGGCTTGATCAGGTCGATGGACACAAACCTGTTCTCCTTTTTACCAGCAAGGAGTGGCAGTAAAACTGTTCTTGATCCGGTGGATTGCTAGGACACGTACTGGTTGTCTGTAAGAAGGCCCAAATTCCTTCTTGTCCGTGATCTTTTCTTTGACTAGATCACCGAGCTTTGGGATCCAGACAGGCCTTGCTGGGACGGTCGTTTTTTCTTCAGTGGTGGTTGGCTTCAGGAACACGTTGCTTAGTTTCATTCTTATTTCATTTAAGTCCTGTATACAGCCAAACGGTCTTTGATATCAAATGTTTTTTGGTCTACCACTGAAGTCGGACAATCGAGGTCCGCTACTAACATTCTGGTCCCAAAAAGGACTTCATATGGAGTGATACCTCTAGAGAACTTCCTGGCAAATTGTTAAGACTGCGTTGGACACTTATTAGATGTTTGACCCACCCGTCACCCGAGCCTAATATCCTAGCTGTTATAGATTGCTTTATGTCCCGGTTTTTTTCTCTCCACAACCGAATTTCCCTTAGGATGGAATGGATGGAGTATCCTATGCAACGCCCAAACTGGCCATGGCCTCCTTGTAAGCTCGAGAGCTAAACGCAGGACCCTGGTCTGAATGTAGCGTGCCAACTGCGTATGTGCCGGTAAAGACTCGCAAATCTTTTATAACAGTTCGAGCATCAGCCGAGCGCTGAGGCCACATCCAAATGAACCTTAAACACGAATCCACTGCGCCCATGATATATTTATAGTTACCATCCCCCTGTAAGGGACCGCAGTGGTCCAGGTAAACGCAAGCTAATGGTTTATCTGAAATTAACAAGGGTGTCTGGCCAGGACGCTTTACAGTAGAGACTTTCATCTTTTGGCATATTTCACAATCCAAAACATAGTTTCTGGTTTGTTTCCTCATGCGTGGCCACCAATATCTCTGTTTTAATAATGACACTGTGGCAGAAACACCTGCATGTGCAGAGGTGAGCCCTTCATGTGCTGCTAAAATTAGTCCTAATCTATGTTATCTGTTTGGAATTACCCTATCCCCCACTCCAGGGATTCGAGCAAACAGAACATTGTTCGCATCAGTTATATATGAGCATTTTAGTGGAAATCCTTTAGGTAACGTTTTTCCGCTGTCTTTGCTAGAAGCATTGACAGCCAGCATTATTTTGTTGTCTATTTTCATTTTTGAACAAGTGATTGCAGCTACGGAAGCCGTTTGCACAGCTGCCTTTGCGGCTTCATCAGCCAATTAATTCCCTTCAACGTGAACCCCATCATGTTGATGACTCAGCATATGTATCACATGAGTGTTTTGTAGCACCTATCATAACTGAACTACATGTTCCCAAAGCAGTTTATGCTTGATTGTGCCACCTTTTGCATCCCTGTGACCGTTTTGAATCCAGTTTTGCAAGTATTCATTGTAAGATTAAACACAATAATATGAATCCGTGTTTTCAAGTGCCATCTTGAATGCTTGTAGTTCAGCTCGCTGAGCTGTACAATCTCCTAAGAATTGAGTAATAGTGACCATTGGACTAAATGTGCCAGCGCCAGCGACCTTTAACAGTTGCGCACGCAGCACTCTAGGCTTGTTTACCCCCATGGCGGGTTGAACTGATCCATCAGTATAAATTATACATTCATACTGGTCAAGAGGCAGAATTTCAGTAGGCAGAGGACATTCATGTTCGTATTGTAGAAATGCTTGTGTTTTTAAATATGGATCAAAAACGTATTCAACATCAGTTGCAGCAAGAGAATTAACACATTGTATCCATCTTGGATGTAAAGCTTTAGCATTTGGAATGCTCGCTTTTGTCACTGCTTCTAAGGCAGGCACAGGAGTTACGACCATAATGCGTTTCCTCTTTGCTAGGGCTCTTTCTTTTGCTACAGCATTCTGAACCGCTATCAGATTTTTTTCTGTTGAAGTGAATTTCATTTCTGCTTGTGTATACAAATGTGATTTGTAAGCTATTGGTACTTTTTTACCTTTGTTAAAAGTTAAGTATGTGAATCCGCATTGACCCGGAATGATTCAGATCACTAAGTTGCGTATGTTTACGCGTGTTTGCAAATGTGTAGTTGCTAACATGTCTGTTTGTAGTGAACACAATTTTTCTGTGTGTCTTTGGGGTCGATTCCGATCCGGTAAAAAGCGCTCCGAATTGCTGTTCGGAGCGTTTTTCCCCGTACGAATCGCACCTGTAGGCGTCCCCGTACGATTCAGCAAGTACGATCACAAATGAAAGCGTCACTCCGTACGACTCGTAAAAAACACCGTACAAATCGGAAATCCATACGAATTGCAGTCGGCTGACGCACCACGCAGCGTCCGTACGTAAATAGACCGCGCCTTCCGACCCAGGAAGTACGATCCGTGTTGAACACACTCCGTACGGCTCTTTTGCTACGAGAGCTCCAAACTACCGTAAACCCACACTCCGTCAAAACCGGCACCCGGTACACGAAAAGCAGGACATGAACGCCATCGTCCGTGTCATCCCTATCCTGTACGCCCACCACCTCGTATTCAGAAACCGACGACGGCGCAGAAGGTGAGTACAACGAACTCCAACATACCTGTACGAGTTGCAACACGGGCACATCTCCATTGCACGACTGTCATGTCTGGGTACGTTGCACCACACACTCCCGCACTTCACCAGTGTAATACGGAGACGTACCGCACCTACGTCATCGACGTCGGGGTACGGTACGTCACCGCACAACACCAGTGTAATACGGAGATGTACCGCACCTACGTCATCGACTTCGGGGTACGGTACGTCACCGCACTCCACCAGTGTAATACGGAGACATACCGCACCTACGTCATCGACTTCAGGGAACGGTAAGTCAGCGCACTACACCAGTGTTATACGTGCCGCATGTACGTCATCCAGCTCGGGGTACGGTACGTCACCGCACAACACCAGTGTAATACGGAGACGTACCGCACCTACGTTATCGACTTCGGGGTATGGTAAGTCCGCGCACTCCACCAGTGTTATACGTGCCGCATGTACGTCATCCAGCTCGGGGTACGGTACGTCACCGCACAACACCAGTGTAATACGGAGACGTACCGCACCTACCTCATCGACTTCGGGGTACGGTAAGTCACCGCACTCCACCAGTGTTATACGTGCCGCATGTACGTCATCCAGCTCGGGGTACGGTACGTCACCGCACAACACCAGTGTAATACGGAGACGTACCGCACCTACGTCATCGACTTCAGGGTACGGTAAGTCACCGCACTCCACCAGTGTTATACGTGCCGCATGTACGTCATCCAGCTCGGGGTACGGTACGTCACCGCACAACACCAGTGTAATACGGAGACGTACCGCACCTACGTCATCGACTTCGGGGTACGGTAAGTCACCGCACTCCACCAGTGTTATACATGCCGCATGTACGTCATCCAGCTCGGGGTACAGTACGTCACCGCACAACACCAGTGTAATACGGAGACGTACCGCACCTACGTTATCGACTTCGGGGTACGGTAAGTCAGCGCACTCCACCAGTGTTATACGTGCCGCATGTACGTCATCCAGCTCGGGGTACGGTACGTCACCGCACAACACCAGTGTAATACGGAGACGTACCGCACCTACGTCATCGACCTCGGGGTACGGTAATGCACCGCATAACACCAGTGCCCCGCATCAGAGTGTGTGTGTGGCTAAGACCCCCACCAGTGCCCCGCATCAGAGTGTGTGTGTGGCTAAGACCCCCACCAGTGCCCACCAGTGTCCACCAGTGCCCAGCATCAGAGTGTGTGTGTGGCTAAGACCCCCACCAGTGCCCACCAGTGCCCAGCATCAGAGTGTGTGTGTGGCTAAGACCCCCACCAGTGCCCACCAGTGCCCAGCATCAGAGTGTGTGTGTGGCTAAGACCCCCACCAGTGCCCAGCATCAGAGTGTGTGGCTAAGACCCCCACCAGTGCCCACCAGTGCCCAGCATCAGAGTGTGTGTGTGGCTAAGACCCCCACCAGTGCCCACCAGTGCCCAGCATCAGAGTGTGTGTGTGGCTAAGACCCCCACCAGTGCCCACCAGTGCCCAGCATCAGAGTGTGTGTGTGGCTGAGACCCCCACCAGTGCCCACCAGTGCCCAGCATCAGAGTGTGTGTGTGGCTAAGACCCCCACCAGTGCCCACCAGTGCCCAGCATCAGAGTGTGTGTGTGGCTAAGACCCCCACCAGTGCCCACCAGTGCCCAGCATCAGAGTGTGTGTGTGGCTAAGACCCCCACCAGTGCCCACCAGTGCCCAGCATCAGAGTGTGTGGCTAAGACCCCCACCAGTGCCCACCAGTGCCCACCAGTGCCCACCAGTGCCCAGCATCAGAGTGTGTGTGTGGCTAAGACCCCCACCAGTGCCCACCAGTGCCCAGCATCAGAGTGTGTGTGTGGCTAAGACCCCCACCAGTGCCCAGCATCAGAGTGTGTGTGTAGCTGAGACCCCCACCAGTGCCCACCAGTGCCCAGCATCAGAGTGTGTGGCTAAGACCATCACCAGTGCCCACCAGTGCCCACCAGTGTCCACCAGTGCCCAGCATCAGAGTGTGTGTGTGGCTAAGACCCCCACCAGTGCCCACCAGTGCCAGCATCAGAGTGTGTGTGTGGCTAAGACCCCCACCAGTGCCCACCAGTGCCCAGCATCAGAGTGTGTGGCTAAGACCCCCACCAGTGCCCACCAGTGCCCAGCATCAGAGTGTGTGTGTGGCTAAGAGCCCCACCAGTGCCCACCAGTGCCCAGCATCAGAGTGTGTGTGTGGCTAAGACCCCCACCAGTGCCCACCAGTGCCCACCAGTGCCCAGCATCAGAGTGTGTGTGTGGCTAAGACCCCCACCAGTGCCCAGCATCAGAGTGTGTGTGTGGCTGAGACCCCCACCAGTGCCCACCAGTGCCCAGCATCAGAGTGTGTGTGTGGCTGAGACCCCCGCCAGTGCCCACCAGTGCCCAGCATCAGAGTGTGTGTGTGGCTAAGACCCCCACCAGTGCCCACCAGTGTCCACCAGTGCCCAGCATCAGAGTGTGTGTGTGGCTAAGACCCCCACCAGTGCCCACCAGTGCCCAGCATCAGAGTGTGTGTGTGGCTAAGACCCCCACCAGTGCCCACCAGTGCCCAGCATCAGAGTGTGTGGCTAAGACCCCCACCAGTGCCCACCAGTGCCCACCAGTGCCCAGCATCAGAGTGTGTGTGTGGCTAAGACCCCCACCAGTGCCCAGCATCAGAGTGTGTGTGTGGCTTAGACCCCCACCAGTGCCCAGCATCAGAGTGTGTGTGTGGCTAAGACCCCCACCAGTGCCCACCAGTGCCCAGCATCAGAGTGTGTGGCTAAGACCCCCACCAGTGGCCACCAGTGCCCAGCATCAGAGTGTGTGTGTGGCTAAGACCCCCACCAGTGCCCACCAGTGTCCACCAGTGCCCAGCATCAGAGTGTGTGTGTGGCTAAGACCCCCACCAGTTCCCACCAGTGCCCAGCATAAGAGTGTGTGTGTGGCTAAGACCCCCACCAGTGCCCACCAGTGCCCAGCATCAGAGTGTGTGTGTGGCTGAGACCCCCACCAGTGCCCACCAGTGCCCAGCATCAGAGTGTGTGTGTGGCTGAGACCCCCACCAGTGCCCACCAGTGCCCAGCATCAGAGTGTGTGGCTAAGACCCCCACCAGTGCCCACCAGTGCCCAGCATCAGAGTGTGTGTGTGGCTAAGACCCCCACCAGTGCCCACCAGTGTCCACCAGTGCCCAGCATCAGAGTGTGTGGCTAAGACCCCCACCAGTGCCCACCAGTGCCCAGCATCAGAGTGTGTGTGTGGCTAAGACCCCCACCAGTGCCCACCAGTGTCCACCAGTGCCCAGCATCAGAGTGTGTGGCTAAGACCCCCACCAGTGCCCACCAGTGCCCACCAGTGCCCAGCATCAGAGTGTGTGTGTGGCTAAGACCCCCACCAGTGCCCACCAGTGCCCAGCATCAGAGTGTGTGTGTGTCTAAGACCCCCACCAGTGCCCACCAGTGCCCAGCATCAGAGTGTGTGTGTGGCTAAGACCCCCAACAGTGCCCACCAGTGCCCAGCATCAGAGTGTGTGTGTGTGGCTAAGACCCCCACCAGTGCCCACCAGTGCCCAGCATCAGAGTGTGTGTGTGGCTAAGACCCCCACCAGTGCCCACCAGTGTCCACCAGTGCCCAGCATCAGAGTGTGTGTGTGGCTAAGACCCCCACCAGTGCCCACCAGTGCCCAGCATCAGAGTGTGTGTGTGGCTAAGACCCCCACCAGTGCCCACCAGTGCCCAGCATCAGAGTGTGTGTGTGGCTAAGACCCCCACCAGTGCCCACCAGTGCCCAGCATCAGAGTGTGTGGCTAAGACCCCCACCAGTGCCCACCAGTGCCCAGCATCAGAGTGTGTGTGTGGCTAAGACCCCCACCAGTGCCCACCAGTGTCCACCAGTGCCCAGCATCAGAGTGTGTGTGTGGCTAAGACCCCCACCAGTGCCCAGCATCAGAGTGTGTGGCTAAGACCCCCACCAGTGCCCACCAGTGCCCAGCATCAGAGTGTGTGTGTGGCTGAGACCCCCACCAGTGCCCACCAGTGCCCAGCATCAGAGTGTGTGGCTAAGACCCCCACCAGTGCCCACCAGTGCCCAGCATCAGAGTGTGTGGCTAAGACCCCCACCAGTGCCCACCAGTGCCCACCAGTGCCCACCAGTGCCCAGCATCAGAGTGTGTGTGTGGCTAAGACCCCCACCAGTGCCCACCAGTGCCCAGCATCAGAGTATGTGGCTAAGACCCCCACCAGTGCCCACCAGTGCCCAGCATCAGAGTGTGTGTGTGGCTAAGACCCCCACCAGTGCCCAGCATCAGAGTGTGTGGCTAAGACCCCCACCAGTGCCCACCAGTGCCCAGCATCAGAGTGTGTGTGTGGCTAAGACCCCCACCAGTGCCCACCAGTGCCCACCAGTGACACAGCATCAGAGTGTGTGTGTGGCTAAGACCCCCACCAGTGCCCACCAGTGCCCAGCATCAGAGTGTGTGTGTGGCTAAGACCCCCACCAGTGCCCACCAGTGCCCAGCATCAGAGTGTGTGTGTGGCTAAGACCCCCACCAGTGCCCACCAGTGTCCACCAGTGCCCAGCATCAGAGTGTGTGTGTGGCTAAGACCCCCACCAGTGCCCACCAGTGCCCAGCATCAGAGTGTGTGTGTGGCTAAGACCCCCACCAGTGCCCACCAGTGCCCAGCATCAGAGTGTGTGTGTGGCTGAGACCCCCACCAGTGCCAACCAGTGCCCAGCATCAGAGTGTGTGTGTGGCTAAGACCCCCACCAGTGCCCACCAGTGCCCAGCATCAGAGTGTGTGTGTGTGGCTAAGACCCCCACCAGTGCCCACCAGTGCCCAGCATCAGAGTGTGTGTGTGGCTAAGACCCCCACCAGTGCCCGCCAGTGCCCACCAGTGTCCACCAGTGCCCAGCATCAGAGTGCCCACCGCTGCCCAGCTCGTACATCAAAAACATACCATTGCAACCTCATTACCCTCAGGAGATAGACTCATTTTAGTAGACCTAAATGTGAACATCACACCAGCTCCCAGGCACCCAGCAGTCACAGACATCATCACACAAACTACAAATCTGAAAATGAAAAAATTAGCTTTATTCAGCGGAATCACAAAAGAAAAGCAAATGAGAGTCCTCGCTCATTAAAGGCCAATGGCCAGTCCTATAGAGTCTCTGCAACAGTTTGTGCCTCCATGGGTGTCATCTCACCCAAACCTGCCTGCACATGGCGTTTAATCAGCTGTGCTGACTATGGGGGCACCATCTGTGGAATCCTCCGGCACCGCATGGACAGGAGAGGGAAGGACAGGTGGAGTGGGTGCAGGTGTAGTGGAATCATCCACACTGGTTGGGGCTTCGCCGAAAGTAGATTCAAAAACCTGGCTGCACACCTCAGCCAGGGCGGAAAAACTACCACCTGAACCCGGGGACACATTGGGGGTGGAGGTACAGGGCTGTGAGTCTGTCCTACTGTTGAAAATTAGTACGGTTTGGTGAACATTATCTGCGCCATCTTGCCTCTTCCCCTGATGCCACACTTTTGTCGTGCGCACCCGCCATTTTAGAATGCCCTGATCAGAACGAACCCTTTTGCATGCCGCTGGCCCCTGACATAGCCCTTCGCCTTCACTAAGCCTGCACGCTGACCACCCCCCCTGCTTGCACCTGCCTTGAATCATAAACCCCTCTTCGGCGCTGCTCTGCCCCAGGCCCTCATCCTGTTCCCAGCGCATCACCTCCCTTCTTCCCATTTATGATCCCCGGCCCTTTGATGCAAACCCTTTTCCCCGTGTGCCCGTTTGTCTTCCCCGTTCCCAGGCCGACACCCAGCTCTGCCGATACCAATCCCTTGCCCCTCCCCGTACAATAGAAAGCTTCCCTCCTCAAAGGACCCCCGAGATGATCAAAGCCCCCCACCCCACAAGATCCGATCGAACCCCACACACTCCGTGAATCGGCGGAATATCCAGCTGCGCGATGATCATCACCTGTTGTGAACGGGGCGGGGACTTCCACTGTAACCTTGCGTGGGAACGGGCTGGGAAGGGGGGATTCTGAGGATGTCTTTCCGTACATCAAAGTATCGACGAGAATGTGTTACATGCAATAAAGAGATAAACCTGTGTATAAGAGGCCAGGCCTCAGGGATGCGGTTAGAGCACCTCAGAACGATACCTTCTGCCCGTTTTGTTGTGTTCTCCTCCGGAGAGAATAAAAACCTTGTTTCCTGCCTTCCAGTCTCCAGCGCCTGCCTCTTCATTGATTAAATAACTAGAGGGTCACAGAGGCAATACCGCCGGGCAAATATCGATTGTCCCCGACCCGACTCAGGTTTCAACAATTGGCGTCCCAAGCGTGGGGCCCATCAGCGACTCGTGGATCCAGTGGGAGAGGTCCCGACGACAGAGTGAACGACTGCAACGATCGGGAGAGCTCTTGCCCAATAGACCCTCGTCTTGCAGCCGATCATCCGAACTTCACTAGTTCCGAACAGACCTCTCTCGAGTGATCTACGGTCCTGACTGGGGACCATCAGGAGTGCCGTGAGAAATACGAGAAAAAGAGGACGATCGGGCGCTGGATTCGGAAGACAGGAAACTGTCCACATGGTCCGGGTAAGGTCGTGTAATCACGACAAGTTGCGAAATGATTGCTTGATTGTTTGATTGCTTGATTGTTTAAAAATACTAGTATTGCTCTTTATTTATTTGGAGATTCACTGTCTACAAACGGAGAAACAACGGGCTCTCTCTTTGCAAGCAGTGGAGGATAGGTAGGGCAGCAGCCGTGCTTATTTTTTTCTCCCCCACTCAATAATTACTTGAAACTGAACTGTTGTTCGCAAAACTATTGTTTCCTGGAGATTCCCTGTCTCCAAACAGGGAAGAGACCACCCTTTTTGCAGATAGTGAAAAGGGTAGGTAACGCAGATCTTTGCGGACCTACTCATTCTGCCCATTGTTATTTATTGGTCTTTTTTGTTATTTTTGATCCATGAGGTATTCACTGCCTGCAAACAACGTAGAATAGAAATATTCTGTCCAGTCTTTGCACCTAGTGATAAGATAGGCAGTGCTGACTTTTTAGTCCCTCGTTACGAGCCGTCATGTCTGTCTTCTCCCCACTGATTAATAGCCTGTTTAGCCCGGACCGTGTATTAGAGGTGGACCATATAGCTCCACTAGAAGGCACCCCTAATAAGGACATGTTCATAAACTATGGATTAGTCACCATAGCCTATAATAAATTGTGGCACAGGTATACCGAAGAAAGTCAAGACAAACAGTGGCCACTGGCAGGATCCTTTGACCTTGATAAAATAGAAACGTTAGAAATAGCCCTTCGAAATAATAAGACAACGCCTATTATGCTCGACAGTCTCGGTATGTGGCGCAGAGAGGCTATGCAACGACAGAGAAAAGACGAGGACAAACCAAGTAGAGAAATATACCGACAGGACAACCCCAGGACACCGCTACCCACAACTTATCCCCCGACACTATGCAAAAGACGACCAGACTTAGGGCCAGACCAATGCGCTTTTTGTAGGTATGTCGGACACTGGAAAGCCCAATGCCCGACTCTACTGAGCGTGAGCAAAGGCAAAGGGCCGACAGGAACGACAGACCGGCAGTACGAGAAAAAGCGCGAGACAAAGAAGAACCCGACTTACATAGACAGACTAGATAGAACCACCACGTTTGATTATGCCCGATGGCACAGATTTCGCCAGGACAATTTCAGCGGCATGCTCAAGTTCTCCTAGGTCGGGCAACGTCAAGACGGGAACCCAGCCTCGTTTTAAATTCACAGACGGAAAGAGATAATTATGACCAATAACTGTTTTATATTCGTCTTGGGTCTTTGTATGTCGTACTTGTACTGTCCCCCGTCTGAGTTTGTGTGTATGTAATGTACGAATCTGCGTCATCCCTCTACACGTGTTTCCGTGTTACTCAACCTCTGTTAGCAGAAACTTAGCATAAAAGCAACCTGGAAAGAAAGAAATGGTAAAACAAAATCCGTAGACCATTAATGAACTTGAACTTTTAATTTAGCACAACAAACAAGGAATAATAACGGTAAACTGTAGAAAATGAAAGTCAAACAGAACATTCGCCCCCCCCCCCCCCATTCTGGAACCTTCCAAAGTAGGGCAGGGTTACGGCTACGCCCAACCAACGGCAACCCATATAAGGCGGGCCCGGCCGCCAACTCTTGGTCAGGAAATCTTAACGTATGGGGGAGCCGGAGGAGAGGCAGGAGCCAGCAGCCTGGGCAGTTGTAGGTAGTCCCGCCACATGTCTCCTCAGCCAGCCGCAACGGGCCTGGATAGACTTAAGTAGTCCCGCCACATGTCCAGAGAAGAACGAGGCACCTCTTTCTTTTCCCTTCCGTAACAGCCGCAGCAGCCCTGGACGGCGAGATGTCCTGCACGTACCTCCACAACAATTTGTCCAAGTTGGGCTGGGAGGGAGAGGCGACGCGGACGAGCCTCTCCCACCTCCACCGATAGGAGGTCTCCCAGCCCCCGGCCCGACGCCGAACACCCCCAGTCAGGCGATGGTGCCAATACTTCCACAGCACCGAACACACCATGGTGGCACCCCAGTACTTGCGCAGCACCGAACGTGCAATGGTGGCCATATTTTCGGAACACCGAACCGGCAATGACTGCACTGATACTCGTGCCGCGCCGAATGCGCGCCACAGGTGGCCATACTCCCACAGCACTGAGCACAAGACTTGGGGAACACCGGATGTGGAGAGACCTTCATGCGGGGCGATGAAAAAGAACAGCATGGAGTGCACCGGGAGAAGGAGACGGCACGAACGAGTCTCCCTCGCCCCCCCCCCCAGGTGGGGGCATCACAGCTGCACCCCAGCTGAACGTCCCGCTTTCACACAACAGGGACCTCTTCCTTTCACTCCGAAGGATCTCTCCCACTCTTGCAAAACTCGACGAGAGTGGCCCCTGTAGGGCCTCAAAATGGCGTCTGGGTCCGCTGGAAGGCGGGCCCCGGCCACTAGAGTAACTTTGACCAGCAATATAACTCGAACATTTGCCCACTGGAGCACGAGCCCCCATCTCCGACAGCATCTCCGCAGCCTTGAAGATCCTACAAAGGTCCCCGGCGGAACCTTCGGCCTTTGCAGGCTTCCGGTAAGGGACGGCTGCCTTGATCGCCAACGAAACAAACATGACATTGCCACTCCTTCTGTTAGCATGAATTCTAGAACTGCCGAAAAGGACTCTGGTCCAAACTGCCAGTAATGGGAAACATTTCCCCCTGATGCTGCTTCCGGACTGAGCCGGCCCCGCCCAAAATGGCGCTGGTATCAATCGGAACTTACGAACACCTCGTGGTGTTCCTTCGCACTAATATAAACTCGATGTTCTGAGACTTTATATGATCCTTTGTACACTTGGCTAGAAAAGACAAGGAGAACTCACTCGACGAACAGTATGAAAGGATCCCCGTTACAAATGTTGATTACAAATGTACAATGTATTATATTTCTATAACTGATGTAAACCTCATTTACGACGCACACGTACGGTATGCATATAGGAAATCTGATTACAACTATTATGATTATGCTTCTAAATTATGAAAATAAATGCCCCCGAACCCCCAGCCAATTAATAGACGTTTTAGTTTCTTACAAATGAATGAGTAAAACTTTCCGATGTTTTTATTGCTGCAAACGACACCCCCCACTGTACGCACTTTAGCCATTGCCACGACCGGCCAAATACGACCGCACCCTCATAATCCACGTGCTGAAATGATTTTGCAAAATAAAGTTTTTTTGAAACTATGGACGGGTATTGCATGCTTTATTTTAAAAATGTGGGATCGGTGGGAAAGTTCTTTTCTGTGCACCCTACTCTGCTCTCTCTTTAAGGTTAAAAGAAGATGGTTGCCCAGCCCTGGAGGACGGATCGGATCGACAACACGACACTCCGCCTTCAAAGTACGCGACTGACCCATGAACTCTCGCGTAGAGGAAGACCTTGACTTCCAAGGATGGGTAAAACGAACGGTGTAAATGAGGGAATGTAAAAGGAGGGTGAAATGAAATAATGTAAATGTTATAAAGTACAACGTTCCAAAGTATCAGGGAACGGAGCTGACCCAAGAACCGAAGAACCTTAGAACGCCACAGCGTTGAAAGAGGTTTAAGGATCCCGATAGTGAGATACATCCTTTGACTAGATACCTCGCACTAAGCACCTCTGGTTTCCTTTTCACGTTTCCCCGCACACGACCTATATGGACACACTACCCCCCCCCGACTCCAGAAACCATATCCCCGGGGACCCTGCCCCGAGGAGGAAAGACGAGTAAGAGGTAAGTAAAGGACTTATGAATCCATGTATTTGAATATGCGCGAATGCTGTCTCCCCCACCCCCCCCTTTTTTTTCCTCCCTCTGCAGGTTACATCAGAGATTACAGCCGAGGTGTGGCGAAGATCTGAAGCCTTGCCATGTCTAATACACGAAGCGGACTAGCGCCGCAAGGTGGTGTCTAAGCACGCCTGCAAACTACTCACGTATCGAACAAACCCAAAAAATTAGCACAACCTGATAAAAAGTGATCACCCTTAAACCAGACCGGACGAATGAACCCATGTCACGTATGGTGCGAAACTATGAGAGAATGTGTGTGTGTGACTGAGGCGTTGACCCAATTGGTCGAAGGACCGAGAATGCGAGAAAGTGCGACAAAATGGTACCTCCTTTCTTCTTTTCTTTTTCTCAAGGCACGTCCCCTCTACCCTGTCTAATGCTCAACTGCATGATTACAAGATTCTAACGCAGACCCGTGAATGCCCTTTACTGTGTAATGCACTAAATAGCCTTTCTTGAATACACTGCCACCCTCTCTGTTGCACGTGTACTATTTAGCCTGCCGTTGCTCTCTCTCTCTCTCTCTCTCTCTCTCTCTCTCTCTCTCCCTCTCCCTCTCTCTCTCTCTCTCTCTCTCTCTCCCTCTCTCTCTCCCGCTCTCTCTCTCTCTCTCTCTCTCTCTCTCTCTCTCTCTCTCTCTCTCTCTCTCCCTCTATTTTTGCACTCCCACTCTTCCGAGTGATTAGCCCCGAAATTGGCAGACTGCCACCCCTAGCACACCACCTAATTGGCTTCAAATACCGTCAGTATTTGCACAAAAAAAAAAAAAAAAAAAAACTTGTCTTTAATACAATCACCCTGAGACCGCGTCATTACCTCTCCTTTTCCGCTAGAAGTCAATGAACTGAGGTTAGGCCGTAAGGGAAAGGACAGGTAAGACGACAGAGGTTCCCTAATCTGGCCCGAAATAAGGGAACTACATGTCAACGGCTCCTATGGTATAAAACAAGGACCTCAGAATACGCGACCCTCCCCGCCCCGAATTGTCGCAATACCCAAACCGGAAAAATGATCACCCCTGTTACCTCCCCTGTATCTGCCGCCCAAAAAACTGGAGTTATGAAACTACCCCTCATTTCCGGTTGTGAGAGATGGGTCGATTTATGCCCTTACCACAAGTTTCCTATGTCCCTGGTTGTTTCCCATAAAACCCCTGTCTTTTCTGATTAAGTACTCAGGCCGTAGGAAGTTACGTAGGACCCAGAATGATGTTTTACAAGGTTAACTGACTAGTCCAAGGTGAATCATCGAAATGAACCCCGTAGTAGTTGAAAAGCAGGATGCATCGATAGAAAAGAAATGTTTAGCCATGTTCGTCTCTCAGCAAAATGCCTGTGTAGTACCATGTTGACAACTCACAGTACCCTTTGTAAATGTAAAACTCTAGAGAACGGCATATCTTTGCCAGGTTCGTCTCACGAAGGTGGGTCACCATCAGATGAACTGTCGTGACTGTAATAAATAATTGTGAAGGAAAGTCATAGTAGATCCAACAGGCCCGTCACCGGTCATTCATATGCCAGTTGTGAACACTAATATAACGGGCATTTTCATTCTTTGCCTGGAGCTGGGAGAGAAATAGACTTTTTGATTATCTTCATCTGCAAATTCTCTAAAGACTGTCTTCTCAAACTTGTTTAAGGGTACTGCTGTTGGAGAAGAGAAGGACCGGATGTGGGAGCACGAGGCCTGACTGCAGACTTAGGAACACCTGCGACATTAGCCAAGGCGAGACCACGACAGAAAAGAGCTGCAGGACGAGGCACTGTTTTCGACAACATGAAAAGAAAGGGGCGACCTGATGCCCCTGCTCGATGTCCAGTGTTTGCCGACAAGTCCCCGCTCTCTGAATTCCGTCACACGCCCGCCTATCTGAAGTCTCTCGTTCCCCTAGTTTGTTCCTAATTTGGCCTTGCTCCATCCCCCTTTTCCTCCGACCTACCCTATGGACTCTTTTGTACGCTCTTCTTCCATCTGAACTTTCTGACAATCACCTCAAAGGACACAGGGCGAAAGGGACCTTTCCGACCAGAAACGCGAGGAAAGGGTCGTGCCCTGCAACGCAGAACTTAGAGTAGAGCTGGACCCGTAGCTCCATCGCCGGTGCTCCACAGCGCCAACGAAAGACCACAAAGAATAATGAGAACTCGTTAACTTCGAACATTTGACATCCTCAATCACCGTTTCTGCTATGCCTCATTTCTCTCCCAGCCGCCATTGTATTGATCCTGCTCCAATCCGAATCTGAGATATGTAATAACCTGCCAGTTCACGTTATGATATGTACTTGCTGCTCTCGCTACAGAACCGTTTTTTGTATTACATTCCTATGACTTTCCTGCTGAACAAGTTTATCAAAGTTTATCAAATAGGTCCACCTCCTAAACCTAGAAATGTTAAAATGTATTGTTTACAACTCTTTTTTCATCTAGGGTTCCTACCGTTTTCTTTCTCATGCCCACCACAATAGAACCAAGTAGAAAATGAACCAGCAAGATGTCTTGAATATGTTAAAGGGAGGACTGTTGAAAATTAGTACGGTTTGGTGAACATTATCTGCGCCATCTTGCCTCTTCCCCTGATGCCACACTTTTGTCGTGCGCACCCGCCATTTTAGAATGCCCTGATCAGAACGAACCCTTTTGCATGCCGCTGGCCCCTGACATAGCCCTTCGCCTTCACTAAGCCTGCACGCTGACCACCCCCCCTGCTTGCACCTGCCTTGAATCATAAACCCCTCTTCGGCGCTGCTCTGCCCCAGGCCCTCATCCTGTTCCCAGCGCATCACCTCCCTTCTTCCCATTTATGATCCCCGGCCCTTTGATGCAAACCCTTTTCCCCGTGTGCCCGTTTGTCTTCCCCGTTCCCAGGCCGACACCCAGCTCTGCCGATACCAATCCCTTGCCCCTCCCCGTACAATAGAAAGCTTCCCTCCTCAAAGGACCCCCGAGATGATCAAAGCCCCCCACCCCACGAGATCCGATCGAACCCCACACACTCCGTGAATCGGCGGAATATCCAGCTGCGCGATGATCATCACCTGTTGTGAACGGGGCGGGGACTTCCACTGTAACCTTGCGTGGGAACGGGCTGGGAAGGGGGGATTCTGAGGATGTCTTTCCGTACATCAAAGTATCGACGAGAATGTGTTACATGCAATAAAGAGATAAACCTGTGTATAAGAGGCCAGGCCTCAGGGATGCGGTTAGAGCACCTCAGAACGATACCTTCTGCCCGTTTTGTTGTGTTCTCCTCCGGAGAGAATAAAAACCTTGTTTCCTGCCTTCCAGTCTCCAGCGCCTGCCTCTTCATTGATTAAATAACTAGAGGGTCACAGAGGCAATACCGCCGGGCAAATATCGATTGTCCCCGACCCGACTCAGGTTTCAACACTACTGGGTGTGTGGATGCGTGTGTGAGGTGTCTCCCCTCTCCCTGTGGGTGTGCCTACTTGCCCTTGAGACTGTGTGCGTGGAGCTTTGAGCTTCTTATGCTGTGTGTGTGCGCTGGGTGTGTCTGACCTGTGGCGTGTGCGTGTATGCTGTGTAGGTATGTGAGAGGCAGAGGTGGATGGCTCTGAAGGAGGGGGGGGACAGATGCTGCTGGGTGTAGAGAGGTGCCGTCAGTGTTGATTCAATGGCAGCCACACTCCGACGCAGATCAGACATGGCTGATGACATGCCCTCCATGAACGACACCACCTGTGTCAACAGTTGTGTATGTCCATGGAGGACAGACAGCATGGATGTCTGACCTACAGCAATCTGCCGGAGTAGGTCCACTGTCTCAACACTGAGGGCAGCAGGGGACACAGGGGCAGGGGCTGCGGTGCCGGGAACAAAGGAGACACGGGGGCTAGCATGGACCCTAGGCACACCAAGGACTGGGAGGTTGGAGATGGGACTGGAGGAGGGGAGGGCAGCCAAAGATGAATGAGTGACCATTGCTGCATATTCCCCCCCCTCCTGAGAGTCTGTCTCGGATTCGTCGGCATGGTAAGATGTGTCAGTCACATGTCGTCCGGCCTGCAGACTCTCCTCCCACTCTGTGCCACTGCCTCCCTCTGACACCTCAAAGCAGGTGGCACTGTCGGTGTGTCCCTCCGCCTGGTCCGCGCCTCTGTCTCCTCCAGATTCAGATGATGATGCTGTGAGCAAGGAGAAGAATGAAAACATATCAGTCACCTGTACACATCAGACATATCAGCTGCAAATCATTTGGCCTCATTCCTCAACATGGCATGCATCATGAGTCACATGACACATAACTCTTCATAATGACAATTCTACTTGTGGAGAAATGTCAGAGACACAAAGCTCAATGTAAGGTAGGAGACAAGGTATATGCAAGGAAAATACTTGTATGAGAGACACAATCATGATCCACTGCCTGACAACAGGATAGCTGATGATGCATAACAGTTCATTAGCCAACCCTGCCACCCAAATCAAGACCTGGTCATGTTTGATTCGCTTTGACTCTGTGCCACATTAGAAAAGTCCTGGGCGAACTGCCATGTAATGCCATCCTGGGACCTGAAACAAGTCTTCCATCACCTCACACTGCCATCACCGCTTTGTACATCCAAAGTCACATTGTGTGGCAAACCATCAATACTATGTACAAAGAACATGCCACAGATGTTGAGAATATGCACACACGCACTGCCCAGTGTGAGTATGCAGAAGCCCAAAATATAGCACATGTACATTGTGCACCTGTAGCTAACACAAGATAATTAGAAAGTGTACCATGGACAAAGGCCACTGAGGCTGACTTGTGCATAAAACACTTGTTGAGACTCAAGAACAGTGCCACAATATGAAGAAGGGCAGACATAGTGCACATGTGGTGCTACATTTAAGGTACGAACAGGTGTCACATACCCCCCTACAACATGATGATGTGCAAAGGAAGATGCAATCTGAGACACTGCACCATAGGAGTACATGTCAAAAACAAGCATTAGTCAAAGCAAACCTCTACTGTGGAGTAGGGCAAGGCATGTAAAGAAGCAGCTGCTGACAGAGGGACAATCGAATTCCAATGCATGAACTGCCTGTGTGACCACACCACTCAAACTATGGGAGTGTGACCATGCCTTAGAGCTCTTCAGGTACCATTTCTCACACACATGACTACAAACAGACATGTACCTACCCCCTTCGTGCTGCTGTCCCTCCTGCAACTGCCTATGGAGGTCTGGGAACACCACTTCCAGGACCCGGAGCATGTTGGGGGTGAGTTGGCGGCTGCCGCCATGCCGGCGTGGAGCTTCCAGCTTCAGCTCGACTCGGGCGATGCAGCGGTTCCAGCACCGGATGTCCTGCCACCTCTTCTTTATGTTTCGAAGCCTCCTGCGAGGCCCCCCCTCTCTCCGGACAGCCCTGGCGATGTCCACCCAGATTTCACCCTTCTCATAGGCAGATACCTGTCACAAATGTAAAGTTACAGAACATCAGTATACCTGGTGCATGTTCCCAAGACACCCATATGTGCACAAAATACATGAGGACAACAGGGCAACGTATGGCACACACATTAGCATCATTGTCCAGGAGTATGTGGCCTGTGTGCTAACACAACTGCTTTGCATGACATTGAAAATCTACAGATTACATGAGGGCTGTAAAACACTCTTTGAGCATGACACTCACTGAACAATATATGCTATATCTGGGTGCAATGCAGCACGTGACATGCTGTCACGCACCACACTACAACAAATAACTCTCTTCTAACAACACTGTGCACCCTGGCACTCACTCACAACAACATTGCATCTATCCACTATTACTACACAGTGGCTATGATGTCACACACACAACAGGTGCACACTCCAAGGTATTGCACACATCACTCACCTGATCCTCTGGTCTCCCATACAGCTTGCTGAAGTTTGGCAGGAGGGCATCCAGCAGGGCCTTGTTCTCACCATCAGTGAATGCAGGTGCCCTCTCCATGTTCAGCTGATCAGGGTCCAGAGGATTCAGAGACAGCAGCTGTGGTTAGCACACCAATGTTGTGCAGGCAAGTGCCCTCCCACAGCCACATGCTGCCTTATATCTGTGCTGCAGAGGGTCTGTGAGTCCAAGGAGTAGTGTGTGATAGGCCACCATAATTTGCATCCTATGTTCCATCCAATCACATCACACTTAAGCCCATTACACACATATGCATGGTTTGAAAATAGAGCCAGAGCAGAACAACAACTTTCGCAACATTGTATACTTTTTGCTAACTGATTCTTCCTGGACACCTGTAGGAGTTTAAAAAAACTCTGTATCCATGACAACCTGGTTGCATTTTGAACAGTACACTGTTCCCCTAGTTGTTCCCTATGCATATTTTAAAATCCACACACAAGTACGGTGACATTGCCATTGCCAATGCTACACATTGAATGGTGTAACGATGCGTACACACGCACGTACCATTGGGGTACGCTTAGCTCGCGTAGAGCCTAAAGGCGATAGGGAAACGATGCATACACACGCACGTACCATTGGGGTACGCTTAGCTCGCGTAGAGCCTAAAGGCGATAGGGAAACGATGCATACACACGCACGTACCATTGGGGTACGCTTAGCTCGCGTAGAGCCTAAAGGCGATAGGGAAACGATGCATACACATGCACGTACCATTGGGGTACGCTTAGCTCGCGTAGAGCCTAAAGGCGATAGGGAAACGATGCATACACACGCACGTACCATTGGGGTACGCTTAGCTCGCGTAGAGCCTAAAGGCGATAGGGAAACGATGCGTACACACGCACGTACCATTGGGGTACGCTTAGCTCGCGTAGAGCCTAAAGGCGATAGGGAAACGATGCGTACACACGCACGTACCATTGGGGTACATTGTGTCAGACATGGTCAAGTGAACGATTGTGTAGGCTGCGTCCCTGTCCACCTTCATGTCACCATTGGGAGAGTCACACCAGGAAATCACACAGCAGGGATGTAGTCTACACTCATGTCAACCATGTGGATGCATACATCAGCATGGCACACATACATCAGTATGTGCCAGGTTTGGCAGACATTGAAGAAGCACAGGGATTGTGACCCTGTGCCTCAGTTGATGTGTGAATAGCTTGCACAACATGTCATCATTCATGATGCACATGTGCATCACATGCATTCAACAATTTCAACACGATTAACGTCTGCAACATGTAGCGAGGCACATGAACACTCGAATGGGCCACAATTCAGTACAGGGAACTGGCACATGATGACAGGAACATGCCCACTGTCACAGAGGTGTCATAGCCGCACAGCATGACCCTGTGTGACCACGTCATGTGTGTGCCATGTGCTACATTGTGCATGCTGTTAGCATATGCCATGAACAGGTCAGTAAAGTATTACTCACCTCAGAATATCCCCACATGTCATCCTGGACATGGCAATTTCCGTAATACCGTACACTTGTGTGTTGGTGTGTAAATCCTCTGGCTCTGCAAGTATCCTTGGCGTTGTGTGTGCCCTGATGACGTTATCTGAGTAGTCATATGTCACCTCTGCGTCCACACGTCAGGTCCTCTGTTTGTTTCTCAACACCAACGCAGGTCCGGTCTAAGTTAAAGCTTACACATTTTGTACCCTAAATCATTGTACTAACACTTCAGAACATTTACCTTTTATTGTCATACTCAAGACCGTGCCAATAGGGATGTCACTTACAAAGCCTGTGAGGAATGAAAACACCTCATGTTGGTGAGTGACCCTCGCCGTCTGTGTCTCCACGGTTTTCACGTCAGGCACAACAACAAGAGCTGCTCCACTTGCGGGGACCTGACATATGAATCCAGGTGTGATATGTCCCACAAGCCACTCAGACTCCAGCAGTTGGCACAGCACCACAATAGCTCATGGTTGGGATGTAGGACCAGTGCATGTGTGTGGGTGTGGAGACATGTGAGCCCCTTATTAGTACATCATTCCCCAGGGCAAACTCGTCAGGTAAACAAAAAAAGTCAGAGATGTGTAATTGCATTAACAAATAACCACGATGCAAGTGCAACGCTGCATGGGATTAGGGTGACGGCGACCACACGGCTCTATCAGAATAGCAGCCATCGTAGCCAGCACCATGACCTACGGTCCCAGCCCTGCATGTGACACAGGAGGAGTAAGTGCACTTCCTCATGTCCATGATGTCCCTCACCCCGCCCACTGACTCCGCATCAGCTTCTGGCCCACCGTACCCGTCAGGGGGCAGTTGCGCCTCTGTTGATATGCCCCTGACGCCATCACTCGCTGAGTGACGGACGCAGGCGGTGCATACGTCCCAGAACCGCTGTGACAGACATGATCGGAATGTTCATCCTGGTCCCCGCTGGTTCAACTCACAACCTCACTGCCAGATCTCCCCCAGGTGTCAGCCGTGGCGCCATTCTGGGGTGGTGCTGGCCCCGATACCACACACTGTACGGCTCCGCCGTGGTAACTGTGTGGCAGAACACCGCTCTTAATGCTGCATGGGAATGTAAACATCAATGAGCTGGCCACACCTCATTACAATTGGCGCTAATGAGTATTGGGAGGGTCAAGAAGACCCACCGGCACGTGAGTGTCAGTCCCAAGACCACAGGACAGGTGGACTGGGGGATGCGAGTGTTGTGGACACCTAGCCAGACACAGGTGATGTCTCAACTCAAAAGATGTATTTGGATGATTGGGCAACGTTCAGTGTAGTGTTTATGTGGGCGGTTGGAACCATGGCCCTTCATCTCCCTGTTGCTGCGGTGAGGACCAACTTGTCACTCAGGTCCTTCAACTACACTAACGCTACGCTGAGCCTCTGCAGGCCTATCTTGATGAGAGTACTGTATGTATATTGGCAAGCATGTACAGCCACGCAGCATGTTTGTCTGTACATAGGCACGTTGTCAGACCCCCACTGCCCTACCCGGACTGACCATGTTCCCTGTCCTACCACCCCATCCCAGGAAGCATCTGCATGCAGCCCTCAAAACCACAGAACACATTCCCGTTAGCTACGCTGTAGAGGGTATCCAAGAGGTACAGGCACTACGCAAAGATGTCATCATCCTCCCTGACTCTGGGAGTGATGTTTAGCTACTTGACATGCATCTTTGCCTGCTACCCACACTCTCTGTGGGATATGTTTGTGTAACAGCTGCCAGTGTATGCGTTGTAGGTACGGCCAAAACGTGGCCACGCCCTTGTCGGATGCCAATCTACAACACTGGTTTAGTTCCGGTGTGGCCTGGATAGCCACCACTCACTGGTCAGATCGATGCCACCCAGGGAGGCTAATTAGTCCTAAGCTATGTATGT